>NC_140591.1:610217013-615017013 GCF_964204655.1 Triturus cristatus | reverse complement strand
TCTGAGTTTTCAAATAGCGACAAAGCACTTTTAAATTATTTGTTATCTTTATGTTTTTTTATCCAGTTGACCACTTGATTAAATGTTGCACTTAGGGGAGAGGATGTGGTGTTACTTCCAGAACTGCAGACTTTGCAACTGGGGAACCAGGTTGAAGTTTCTGCTTCAGCTTGACATTCTGTGATTCTGGTCAAATCACTTAGTCTCCCCATGTCTACAACCAAAATGAATTTGTTCTTGTGTGATGTAACCAATGCTCATGTAAAGCACTCCAATACCTGACAAGTCTGCACTATAACACTGCAAAAACACAAAATAATAAGTGTTTTGCACACTTCTGTCATTGGGCTATATTTGGACTACATCTGGGTGATTTTGGGCTACATTTGGGCTATTTTGTCTCCGGTGGCCATCTTGGGAGATTTATTTGTTATGAAGTTTCCTAATTTCCTCATGTACTGCAGTCTCCTCAGTAGGAAATGCTTTCAGTTTTTTACTTTGATTCCATCATGAAGGTATTCAGATATGTCACACATTTGCCATACATTCTGAATGTTAGCACTCTAGTTGCTCATTAGATTACTGTAGTAAAACTACTGTTCACCATGGAAGTCTGCTCCTGGTATTAAAAGTGCATGTTTCAGTCTGCATGTCAGAATTTTTTAATGAAATAGAAGAGGATTTGAGAAGTCACTCAAAATGTGCCCTCATTTTCTTTCTTCAGCATTAATCATAATTTCTATGGCAAAATGAACCCCCTCATTGTGTTCCTTTTTAAATTAAATGTTTTAAATGTTACCAGTTTATTCCAATCAAGATGGCTTCAGGTGTGCCATACTTTTGTCATAATGAAGACAGTAAGCGCTCTAGTTGTTTTTAAGAACATTCTGGGACATTCTGTCATTGGGCTATACTTGGACTACATCTGGGTGATATTTGGGCTACATTTGGGCTCTTTTGTCTCTGGTGGCCATCTTGGGAGACTTATTTGTTATGAAGTTTCCTGATTTCCTCATTTACTGCAGTCTCCTCAGTAGGAAATACTTTCAGTGTTTTACTTTGATTCCATCAAGAAGGCATTCAGATGTGTCACACATTTGCCATAAATTCAGAATGTTAGCACTCTTTTTGCTCATTAGATCACTGTAGTAAAGCTACTGCTCACCAGGGAAAACTGCTGCTGGTATTGAAAGTGCATGTTTCAGTCTGCATGTCAGAAGTTCTTAATGAAATAGAAGAGGATTTGAGAAGTCACTCAAAATGTGCCCTAATTTTTCTTTCTGCAGCACTAATCATACTTTTTATGGAAAAATTAACCCCCTCATTTTGTTCCTTTTTAAATTAAATGTTTTAAGAGTTACCACTTTAATCCCAGCAAGATGGCTTCAGGTGTGCCATACGTTTATCATAAGTAGGACTGTTAGCGCTCTAGTAGTTCTTTGGAACACTCTGGGAAGCTGCGGTAGAACACAAAGGAATCAACTGACAGTCTCTGCCCTTGTTGGATGTACATGTTTTACTTAGAATGTCAGACTTCATTCTCACATGACTGAGAAAGATAATGTGAATTTACAGAAAATAAGCTCTCAGTTTAGCTTATAGATCACCTTCCAAACCTCTGTGGTAAAAGCATGAGAAAATATTTTTCTCTCAATCATGATATCCCAGCAGAAGGCTTTTTCACATGGTGAAATCACCTTAGAACATACCACAATTCCTAAAACGAGTATGGTACCATCAACAAATTATTTATAATGTAACTAAAGTCTTAAAACCTTCTATTAACTGCAATGCTTTTTAATGAGGTGCTATCATGTATATTGGTCCCAAGATGGCTGCCAACACTTCTTGGATGAAGTGCTGACAGCCAATCAGATCTCAGGATGAGATGTGTGGTTAGGCTCTGCCCACATATATATATGCTTTTAAATGCTATTTTCTCAGGAAATACTGCACAGATTTACACCAGACCTGCAAAAGGCACTTCCTTGACCTTATGGCTACCTCTCTGCCAAATTTCAAGTAATTCTGTTCAGCCGTTCGGGTTGTAGCTGTGTCTAAAGGTCCTATGGAAAAATGCATGGGGAAAACGCGTTTTGGGACCCCCCTTTTTTCTCGGCCCCTGCTTGACGAATCACCCCGAGACTTTCAGGGTAGGAGCTGAACGGAGCGCCCCATTAGTTTTGCAAATTTCGCGAGGATTTGTCAACCGGCGCCAAAGTTATTCAAAATAGAATTTTGAGATTTCCTATGGGAACTAGGTAGTAACTATAACTATCTACTGGCGACCGCCAGTAGATAATATATATATATATACGCGTATGGCAGAAGGCAGATTTACGCTGTGAAATCGTACCTGTAGTTGTGGCAGCCTGTTCAACAATAAATGGGGAAGTATAGAACATCGCGTGTGGTGTCTTCAACTGGGAGCGACGACGATTGGAACATGTGGTGGCCTGCTCTGGCCACGAAGATACCCCACTGCTTTTAGGGCGGGTCCTTGCGCTGTGAGACATGCAGCGCTGCTTGGGAGCGATGTTACCAGTTGAACAAGGCGGAAGAAATGCTACACTCTGCTACGACTTAGCAAGCGAACCCAACGGGATATTATCAAAGGAGGAATCATGTAGCGGCCAAACTACTATAGATGCAATTTACTGAACTACCAAACCCAGAGTGCACTGATGCACACGCCCCACAGGGCGGGACTATAAGACTGCTTGCAGGTGTGAGAGACTCTGAATAGCCGCCTTTTCACCAGAAGCCAAGCCAGAGAACAAGGGGAAACCTGAAACGCGTATGGCAGAAGGCAGATTTACGCTGTGAAATCGTACCTGTAGTTGTGGCAGCCTGTTCAACAATAAATGGGGAAGTATAGAACATCGCGTGTGGTGTCTTCAACTGGGAGCGACGACGATTGGAACATGTGGTGGCCTGCTCTGGCCACGAAGATACCCCACTGCTTTTAGGGCGGGTCCTTGCGCTGTGAGACATGCAGCGCTGCTTGGGAGCGATGTTACCAGTTGAACAAGGCGGAAGAAATGCTACACTCTGCTACGACTTAGCAAGCGAACCCAACGGGATATTATCAAAGGAGGAATCATGTAGCGGCCAAACTACTATAGATGCAATTTACTGAACTACCAAACCCAGAGTGCACTGATGCACACGCCCCACAGGGCGGGACTATAAGACTGCTTGCAGGTGTGAGAGACTCTGAATAGCCGCCTTTTCACCAGAAGCCAAGCCAGAGAACAAGGGGAAACCTGAAACGCGTATGGCAGAAGGCAGATTTACGCTGTGAAATCGTACCTGTAGTTGTGGCAGCCTGTTCAACAATAAATGGGGAAGTATAGAACATCGCGTGTGGTGTCTTCAACTGGGAGCGACGACGATTGGAATATATATATATATATATATATATAAATTCAATAGTCCTGGATCACTCAAGCAAAGCTTCCCAAGTTACACAGGTACAGACCGCAAAGTGCGCCGTAGAGAGTTTTGTGTGCTTGATTTATTCCTCCATTGTCAGCATGACGCGTTTCGGCTGTGAACACACAGCCTTGATCACATGACCCCCCGGTGAAACACATGATTTTTATACTGTGATAGATTGGATAATCAGTGCTACGTGACGGTTAGAGCAAGGAGCTAAACAAAATACTTGCAAATTTACAAGTATAAGTTTAAAATTCATAAATATATAAATAACTAAATAAATACATTATTATCACAGTTAAATATATAAAATGCGAAAAAATACAAAATGTATAAAACATATTAAGTATTTAAAAGACTAATCTTTTCATTTAAGCAGTTTTATAAAAAATGCCTAAATTTTGGAGTTTTGATTGCAGTCAAGTGACTCAAATAGTAGCTCCTACATATGAATTTGTCCAAATGCACAAACCCAGTCATGTATAAAATTAAAGTGCTAGTGCTAAAATACAAAATTGTATAATCAAAAAATTATTTAAATTGCGAATCAATAATGATATTAAAATTCATATCATATCCAATATATCCATTAAACAATGGGGAATGATGGCGAATAAAATTCACAGATTGCATGACTGTAAACATTATAAACATAAATGCTTATAATCTCCACATCCTCGATTAAGACATATGTACTACTCAATCCATCAAAAAGTACGATCATAATAATCTAAGTATTCGACATCATCACGTAAAAATTCATAAAATGAATAATTTCATTAAAAATATATGCCACAAATGAGTCCCATAAAATCCAAATACTGTAATAAATTAGCAATGCAGTGTAGAATTTTTCTGGATGCAGATAATGCAATTAAAACAACTGATTCATGATTAACCCAGCGAAGAATACTAACTTTATAAAAAGTTATAAAAAGTTATGGAGATCCTCTCCTGTGTTTAGTCCCTTCGGGATTCTTGTGTCTAGTAAAAGAATGTATTTAGACTCCAATTGTCTTAACTGCTTTTCTCTGTTTCCGCCTCTTAAGTTCTTTTGTACAGAGTCAATGACAAAGTAGCATAAATCATTAAGGTTTTTGTTATGTACCAATTTGAAATGCCGTGCTACTGGGTAACTATCGTCCGCATTGACTATTGCTCTGTGGTGTTGAAGGATGCGATTAAAAACTTGTAATTTTGTACTTCCCACGTACTTCAATTTACAGGTGCATTCCAATACATACACTGCATAGTCTGTGCGGCATGTCAGAGATTTATGAATTTTAGTAGGGCTATTCTTAAATACACTGCAATATTCTATAGTATTTCTGCCAAATTTACAGGCCCTGCAAGAGCTGCATTTGCGGAAACCTGTTTTAGTGGATAACCAATTACTAGGGTTAATTACCTCCGGATTAGTTCTAACCAGAGCATCCCTCATTGAGGGAGCTCTTCTAAAAGTGATCAGTGGTTTGTCAGGTAAAAGAGGGGCTAAAGTAATGTCTGTTTTTAATAGAGGCCAGTGTTTAGTTAAAATACCTCTTATTTTTCTCTCTTCTACATTGAACGTGGTTATAAGCCTAATTCCATCTTGATCATCTTTAAGAACATCATCTGGGTTTCTTCTTTTAGATTGTGCAAAGGTATTTAAACAATCCTCTCTTGTATGGTTATTGGCCTTAGTCTTGGCCAATTCCAACTCCTTCAAATCATAACCACGGGCAAGAAATCTATTCAGGGACTCAAGTTGGCAAATTTCTAAATCAGAGTTAGAACTACAGATTCTGCGCATACGCAAAAATTCACCATATGGTATGCTTTTAATGAGATGGCCAGGATGGGCACTACTAGCGTGTAAAATAGCATTGCCAGCTGTTTTCTTTCTATGTAATTTAGTTTGAATAACATTATTGTCAATATAAATTTCAACGTCTAAAAATTGGACAGAAGATTTACTAATATCGGCAGTGAATTGTAAGTTGAGACTATTGATGTTGATAGTGTTGAGGAAAGTCATAGCCGATTCAGGGGTACCTTTCCAAATTAAACATATGTCATCTATGAACCTCCAAAATTTAACTATATTGGATTCAAAGATAAGTTTGTGGGTGTCTCTGAGGACATGCTCCTCCCACCACCCCACATGAAGACATGCATAGGATGGGGAAAAGCATGCCCCCATCGCAACTCCTCTCTGCTGTCGGTAAATCTCTTTGTTGAAAAGAAAATAGTTATTCTCTAGGCAGATTTGTATCATACGTAATATCATACCATTGTGTTGACTAAATTCGATGTTACGCTTGTCTAGAAAATATTTAACAGCTGTTAAACCATCAGCATGATGAATGCTAGTATACAAAGTACAAATATCCATGACCACCAGTACATAGTCCTCTTCCCATTGTACTTCACTCAATTTGGACAAAAAGTGTCCAGTGTCCCTAATAAAGGAGGGAAGGTTTTCTACTGATTCATGCAGAAAATGGTCCACATACTTGGACATAGGCTCCAGGAGGCTGTTTTGAGCTGAAATAATGGGCCGTCCTGGTACTGGTATAATTTGCTTATGAATCTTTGGGATGAAGTAAAGCGTGGGTAAAACTGGAAAGTCATTTTTAAGAAAGCTGAATTCTTGCTTGCTTAGTAGACCTTCCCTCTTCCATTGGTTTAGTTCTTTGAAAACTGACTCTTTAAGGTTTTTAATGTCATTAAATGATCCTTTGCTGTAGCACAAAGTGTCCTCCAAATGGCGATTCGCCTCTTCCATATAGAGCGTGCGAGGCCAAATGACGATATTGCCACCTTTATCAGCTTTGTTAATGATAAGATTAGAGTTGCTCCTTAATTTTTTCATCAACTTAGCATATTGATTTTCCATGTACTTGTATCTTTTATGTTTTCTGGATGATACAGTCTGCAAAGTTTTCAGATCTTCAACTACTATATCATTAAAGCTGTCGATAACATCTTTTGCCATAAGAGGTATAAACGTGGAGGATGGTTTAAAGTGACTATAGCATGGAAGGCTGTTGGTTATGCCCATTGATGCCAATTCATCTTGAGTTGAGCCACTACCACTTTCTTCATTTGTGGATAAGGCATGTACTGTTTTAAGCATGTTGATGTCTGCTACTTGAAATTTACTCCTGGGGCGCTCTTTCATAGATATGGTTGATGCCTGATCTTGTACTTTGTTTAATTTGAAATACTTTTTCAGTTTCAGCTTCCGTATAAATTTAAAAACATCTATTCGGGTTTGAACATAATTGAAACTGTTACGTGGGCTGAACGACAGGCCCAGGGACAAGAGTTGAGATTCAGCTTTAGTGAGTATCGTATCAGATAAGTTGACCACAGTGTTATATATATATATGTATGTATGTATGTAAGTATGTATGTATGTATGTATGTATGTATGTATGTATGTATGTATGTATGTATGTGTATATATATGAAAAGAAAAGTCCTTCCTGCCGAAAAGACCAAAGGACACAGCAGGGGTACTAGGTAACCATTTATTTATCGCAGGTTAGGCATAATGCATTTCGGCGTATGACAACATTGAAGGGTCACTTTAGCAGAGATCTTTTGGTTTTCTTGCAATTTGATGAGTGTGAGAGTGTGAGCCTCCCTTGGACACCCTTGAATTCATCAAACGATGAAAAACAACCAAAACATCTCCGCTAAAGTGACCCTCCGGGGGCCCATAGGGCATTGCAGCACCCACCTGATAAGGAGCACCCGCCCGATGATGCGGCATGACATCCCTATGGATGTGTAAGGTCAACAAGCATCAGACTTGTTGAATGTCCCTGATGGTCTATCTAGAACCAGATACTCTCCTCGCATCTTTATCTCTCAGGAACAGTGACCAAGACTAGTCTTCCATGCTCTGAGCCTCTGCTGTTAGGAAATCACTGCGAGTTACATTTTACATTATCAGCAATCATCTCCATCGAAAAGGTGCTAACATTCAAAACATAGTTAAAATCTCCACACAGAATTAAGGAAACACATGACATTCCACAGCTCCGCAGCTTAGTTAACAAGTCTACCACCTTGAACAACATCTTATAGTTAGTGATATTTGAGAAGAAAAAATCATTGTAATGCACAGCTGTCTATAGAGACCATGGCCACTTCACAATTCAGTGATAGTTTTACCCAGAGTGACAGAACACTTCTCGCTCTCCCCAAGCTAAGCAACTCTTCTGGAATAGAGTAGCAGCTATAACCATGATAAATACTCATATCCATTTTCCAAGTCTCTTGTAATAGTACAACATCTTAAATTTCGATAACAAAGACTATATTTTACACTTTGCCCTATATGCATAGCCAGAAATGTTCAAGTTTATAATCTAGATAGGCTTGAAATAACCAGTGATAGGGATTGAGCAGTTAACAGGCCCGTTATGGCATATAACATCAGCCCTGGGATTGTTTTGGGAATTGTTGCCAGTCAATATCTGTAACATCTTGTAAGGGGGAATACTGATTCTGGGGAGTGATAGCTATACTTGAAGAATGGAGATTGCTACAGCTGGGGTTAAAACTGGATTAGAACTTCTGGATATTGGTTGACAATAATAAACCTATTGGGAGTACCAACATATCCTTTGGAACGCCTTGTAAAGTGCATAAAGGTGTACAACATTATTTCTTTTTAGGATGGGGGTTAAGACACTCCCTCTTTTAAGGGTGGAAAAGTTGACAAGAGTCATCCAGCATTGAGGGTGCTGCTGATTTCCCTAGTGACCCATTTCTAACTGTCTGCCGACTTTGGGCGAGCTGCCCGAGTGAGATTTGATATTAATTTTATTTTATTTGTTAATTTAAGTTTAAAAAATTTCAAAGTATATTTAAATGCTTATATTTTTGTTAGCAATTTATAATTTAATTGTATGTTGTTGGTTTTGTAGGGGAATAGGGTTTAAGGCTGTTGCCATTATAATACTTTTTTAAAGAATTGTTAATATGTATTAGATTAATTGATGATTATGTATCTTTTAATGTTTCACTTATTATGTAAATAATTGTTTTATTTAAAGTATTTATTAATTTAGTGGTAAGTGGTTTAATATTAATGCTTGTAACATGTTTTTGTCGATTATATTTAAATGTTTAATTGTTTTGTGTATGCAATATCTTAAATGAAATATTAATTAAGGTATTTATTTTGTTGATTACTGTTTTTTGTTTGTAGGAAGGAATGTAAATGTTGCTTAATTACTTATAATGTGTATATTGTATTACAATTTATTTGTATTTAATTTTTTTAAACTATATAGTAAGATTACATATTTTTTTGATGTAAGGATTTTACATGTTTTGTACAAAATTATTAGAAAATGGAATGTTATATGTAGTCCCTTTGGACTCCAAAACGTACCTTACTGTTGAGTAGACTGGAGTGGGAATGGTAAATGTAACTCCTCTGAAGTCCAACACTTCTACTGCTGTTTAGTCTAAAGTGGGAATAGCAAACTTAACCTCTCTGGTGTCCAACTCTTTCACTACGGTTGCTTATACTGGAGTGGGAATAGTAAAAGTAGCCCCTCTAAAGCCCTACACTGTTCTTACTTTTGTGTAGACTAGAGTGGGAATAGTAAATCCCCTCTGAAGTCCAGCACTTTCTTAATGTTGCTGAGACATGGGTGAAAATAGTAAATCTAAACCCTTCAAAGTCCAACACCTACCCTACTATTTTATAGGCTGGGAGTGGATTATCAAATTAACCTTTCGCAAATTAAATACTTTTTGTAATCTTGGTTTAACTGCATTTATAGCAATTATTTTTTGCATTGTTATGTAATATTTGTGCTTTTTTAATACTTTATATTTATTGAAATGTATTTATTGATTTTTTATATTTAATATATTAATGTAATTAATGATTACATTTTGTTAAATATGTTTTTATATATGTTTGCTGTTAATATTAATAATATTTTTTGTATTGTAAATAAGTTAATATATATGTATATGTGTGTGAGTGGATATTTATATATATTTTGTGTGTGTGTGTGTATGAGTGTGCAACCTATGCAATAAAGGTATTTCCCATAAGAATGTGAAACAATACTTGTTCTGTACCACAGGAATGAAAATACACCTGCAGGCAATTCATTCCACCAGGTTGGCGTGTGAGGAAAGAAGGCGTCAGAAGGAGATACAAGAGGCCGAAACAGGCACATTGGAAGCGGCCCTTCTTCAAGTTTGCAACTCTTTTGACTTCTTCTACTTCATCAGCACCTCTACCACCACTTGCTGCATCAGTCCCTCCAGTAGCACCTTCTAATTTTTCTGCTCCATCAACACCTCCACCAACACCCGGTGCATCACTCACTCCTCCAGTACCTGCTCCTGGTGCCACAGTGCCAATACTTATTTTGAATCAGAATCAGGAAATTATAGAGCAATATGGCAGTACAGTGACATACTGTCTCATTTGCCATACTGTTATTGTTGCGGGAAAGAGAAAATGGCCTTCCATTGTGAGATTGTCATGGCTCACCAGTGTCCTCCCCAACAGCCTTAGTTTTTTGTCTTTGTTGTCCTCCTGTTTCCTGTTGAGTATATTTTTTGGGTTGGTCATGTAAAAAAACAAAAAGTCTTAGAAAAACATTTGAAAAAGAAGAAAGAAAGTTATTTTCAGGACTAACCAAATATCTCAAAATATAAAGAGTGTATACCAATATTAATCATATTTTTTCAGGTATAAGAAATACTACATTGTAATTAATATGATGATAAATGGTAAGTGTAAGGTAAGCTAAACGTGCCTTATGGTCACTTCATCGTAGACGGTAAGCTTAAAAAAGACTACTTCAGTGATATCTGGTAGTATCTAATAAACATAACACAAAGTCAATCCATCATTGTTTTCCGTTTTATGTGTTTTCAGACACAACTACCATTTCTGTTACATTACTATGCTATCATTTAGAACAGTTACAGTTCAAGATGATTATTGTGGTACTAGTCATCTTGAACATTTTTAAGGACTCTGCCAAGTTCTTGACATCTAACAGTATTTAATTTAAACTATTCCATTGTATTATCATGCTCCACAAATAGTTAGAGTAGACAGTGTAAGGTAATTCCTTTGATGTCGTGCATTGCTAAGCCAGTAGGAGCAGTGACTACACAAGATAAAATTAGAGGTAGTACCTTTTTGCACATAAGCAGTAATGACCTTAATAACAAATCTTTTTCATGTGCCTGCTTGTCCACTGACATAATGTAATGTAAGTTCGTAAGTAGTGCATTCACATATTCCATTTTCATGTTGAAGTCTATGATCTACAGATTCTTTTATTATTTTTTATATTGCTAATTGTTCTCTATTTAATTGACATACTAAGTTATCTAAAATATGTGTGTTGTTTTTGACCATTGTATTTAGAACCTTGTCCATATCAACCACAGCTTCGGTATCAATAATTGTCTGTCCAAATGAGTCAGCAGTCTTGCAAGCAAAAGTATTTTTAGTAGATGGAATGTTGCATTGAATCTCTGCTTTCATATTGTTTTCTACTTGTATTTCTTGATTGAGCATTTGTATGTCTGAAATTCATGCAATGCAATGTCATTTTAGAAACCTTAACTGCATCTTCATAGCATTGAAAGGGACCTATAAGTTCTTCTTCCTTATGCCATGGTTTAAATAGTTGAAGAAGAGCTAAATTGTAAAATCCTTTCTTTTCTCCTGTGTCACAACTTAGTTTATGGTGATTAATAAGTGTAGGTTTACTATGATGTATTAAACAACCATTGGTACGTTCTACTCAACATTTACTAGTGTTGATATCTTTTGTCACATTGTTTCTGTATGTGTAGAACTGAGCAACTTCATAGAGCTATCATTTTTCTAACAATGGACTTCTCTTTGGGTAGTATGAATCCAAGATATATTTTTTTCTCATTGTATTTGTTGTGGGATCAAAATATGCACGGTATTACATTTTCAGGTAGGCTTTTCAGAGGGAAACAACCTTTACAACGCAACTTTTACAACGCTATGCTATTACAACGCATTTTTTACAACGCAAAAGCTTTTACAACGCATGCATTTACAACGCATGCTATTATATGGTAAGTACTTTTACAACGCATATACCATTACATCGCATTCTTTGCAAAAGCCTTTACAACGCATGCATTTACAACGCATGCATTTACAACGCATGATGTTATATGGTAAGTACTTTTACAACGCATATACTATTACAACGCTTTTTTTTAATATTGAGATTTGTAAAAAATTAAATATATATTGTATAATTTAAAATAATTACTATATTTGTAAAATATGATAGTGTAATTATTGTTTAAATTTTTTTTTAATTTTTGAAAAAATTAAAAATGTGAGTAGTTTAACAAAAGATTAATACTTGAGTATTTTTCTAATATAAAAGAGTATTTTTTAAGTTAAAATAAAAAAATATATGATTATTACTTGAGTATTTTCCTAATTTCAAAGAGTATATTTTAAGTTAAATTAAAAAAAAAAAGATTAATAAAAGAGTATTTTTCTAATATCAAAGAGTATTTTTTTAGTTTATTTAAATAAATATAAGTTTAATATAAAATGATTTGTCTTATGAAAAATTAATAATTGAGTATTTTTAATTTTATTATAATATGTTAAAAATTTAAAAATAGATTTATTATTAATTATTTATACTAGAGCTTTCTTAAAAAATATAAAAAAAATTTATTTAAAAATTAGTATTATGAAAGAATCATACTTGAATATTTTTAAAAAATTAAACAGTATTTTTTAAGTTAATTTAAAAAAATATAATATTATTAAAAGAATTGTATTATGAGAAATTAATAATTGAGTAATTTTAATTTTACTAAAATGTTATTAAAAGAAAAATTAGGATTATTATAAAATATTAATACTAGAGCAATTATTTAAAATTAATATCAATTAATAAAAACATTAATATTAGTATTATGAAAGATTAATACTTGAGTATTTTTAATCTTCTTATATAATGTTTAATGTTTGTAAAAAAAATATAAAAAAAGTAAGAGTACTTTTGGAGTATTATAATATAAAATTAGAGAAATGTTAAAAAAAAAAGTTGAAAAACTAAAAATATTTTAAATATTAAAAGAGTAATTAGAAATGCATTTCAGAAATAATAATACAGAAAGAAAATAGAGCAAAGAAAATAGAACTTACTTTAAAAAAAAGTTCCCACGCTTTTGCATTGAAGTCTATGAGCTTATTTGTCCTTCATTTATTTTGGCAGCTTCAGAATATACAACCCGCGGAACAAGAAAAGAAGGATCAGAAAGAGAAGAATGCGCAAGTTTAGAAGGAAAAAGAATATAGAGTCGAGGTAAGGAACAGAATTAGTAAATTTACATTTAAAAAGTAACATTTTACATGATTAAATTACAATTTTTAAAAATAATAACAGTAAACAAATAATGTTTATAAAATATTTCTTTATTGAAACAAACTTAAAAAATAAACCATATTTTTATTGATTTTTGCAAAATAAGGTACATTTTTTAGAAAACATATAAATATTTTAATTACATTTTTAAACATTTAATTACAGATTAGTTAAATAAAGTAGTCCATTATAAATATTGAAGCACGCGATGACGTAATGACGTGAGCGTCGACGTAATGCGCCATTTTGAAGAGCATCGGAGGAGGAAGCAGCAGGAAGCTGATCTGCGTCCAGGTAGGAAACATTTTCACTTTTAATTATAGATTAAACCTTTAATAGTGATACATATATAGTAAGGAAAGAATAAGGAGAGGTTGCGGAAAAACTAATTGATGTTTTAAATGTTTTAAAACATGTCCACATTTATGTCATTAATGTATGCCTATGTCGGGTCGCCCAAAGGTATTGATTCATTTCAAAAATGTATGTAACTGTAAAAATATTTAAAGTTACTGTTCACAAAGTTTATTTCTTAACTTCGGAACTAAATATAGTGATTTTGATCTTCATTTCTAAGAGAAAAATAATAGCGTATTCGTAAATTTTTGGAAATAATGATTGAATATAAAGTGGTGTTTATGCAGCAATGTGCATTTTGGATAATGGCTTGACATGTACAATTTAGATTGGTTTGTTTTTTGGTGAATTTTTAGGTCGGTAATTAATAAAGAAGTTTTCTGTAATTAAACTAATGGCGTTCGGTTGTTGAAAAATTGGTCCAATACTATGGAACAGTAGATTTGATGACATTGGTAGTTTTGCTAGAAATGAAGATTTGCAAGAAAAAAAAAAGGACCCGACTTGTTAGTTTGAAATTTTTTTTAGAAAAAACATTGTATGCCAATTGTAATTTAAAAATATTTAAATTTGAAGCAAAGCAAGAAAGTAAGTACAAAACTAATTTTAGAAAGAAAGAATGTTAGAAAGATTTTCCAGGTAGTCTATAGCCACACACAACGAAAATTGTTGTACAATAGCCAATAGTCTCTCAGACATTTCCCTTGTTTTGACAGTTACTCGTGGGTTTAGACTACCTGCAAGTGTTTGGGCTATTCTCATTTCTTGAAAACTTTGCTCCTTCTTCAAAGTTTCCAAAAAAGAGTAGAAGTTTGGATGAGGTTTGCCAATTGTGTGGTTGAAGGAGTTATGCCATCCCTCAATGGCATTGTTTGTTTTTGCTTCTCCCTCTAAACAACTCGTGTAGCAGTTCCACCACTCCACATGGAATCGTGGCTTCCTCCTGCGACCCGATCTGCTTAGGTGTCCAATCCATGTGTCCTCGAAATAATTTAGAATGGGTGCCAATTTTTCTTCGTTACTTGTATAATAAACAGATTCTATAATTGCAGTGTAGTACTCGTCCACACTATCGGGAGCAACAAAACAAAGTGCTGTTAATTTTTTTAGTTCAAATTGTAGTTTGCTATCATGAGAATATTCTGCAACTAGGGATGTTTTCTGTAATTTACGCCAAAATGCCTGGGAAAAATGAAAAAAACATCCCTGAATTTGGGTATCCGTGTACGTTTTATTGATCACATTGATCATGCTCAATTCAAAATCTATAATTATTTTCCTAGGACTTTGAGATGTTTTACTTTTAATCACTGATAAAAGTTCAGTGTATGTTGCAGAAGTCTTATCAGGTAGCAAACTATATACTAAGGGGATTACACTATTGTTAATTTTGGCATGTATAGTGTAAATTTGAGTGAAAGGATGGGGTGTACTTTTAAACGTCCCATCCATCATCCAAATTTCACTACTTTCTAACTTTGCAAGGTTACGTGGGGTACTAAAAATGAGAATTCGTTTCTGAGGGTTTTCGTTGTCATGCAGAAGGAAAGGTTCATCAGAAAAAGAAATAGAAAGATCATGTGGAATTCTAATGTCAGAGAAAGAATGTGGTGTAGATAATTGAATGTTACTTGCCTGCTTTTGTCTTTGAATAATTCTTCTCAAATTAGGAATTATAGGCATGTTACTAGCAACATGACTGGGGACATGCTGTGCAACCTCTCTTAAAATGGATCCTGTAGAATCATTGGAGGTGCTTGCAATAGCTTTCATTTCGTTAACTGTTTCTCTAATTTCTACCTCCATTGCAGAGGCAGAGTGGTTATGTTCTGTGGTTTTCACAACTAAATTATCAAGAGTAACTGCTCTGCCACTGCAATGGGTGGTGTAGTATTGCACACACCTCCAATGATTTCTAGTTAAACTTATTCTTTCCTTACTATATATGTATCCTCCATGGTTTAATACATTTTTTCCCTTCCTGGATTTAATGTACTTCGCAGCTTCAAGACTAGACATTATCTGAAAAGAGAAGAGAAGAAATACAAATTAGGCTGAAAAACTAAATGCAATACCTAAAATGTAACAATTACACCTTCCCACACTTTCCCTACTGTTGCACCTTCCTGGAGTATGAATAGTAAATATTACCCCTACACCATCCAACACTTTCCCTACTGCTGCACCTTCCTGGAGTTAGAATAGTAAATTGCACCCCTACACCATCCAACACTTTCCCTACTGCTGCACCTTCCTGGAGTTGGAATAGTAAATTATACCCCTACACCATCCAACACTTTCCCTACTGCTGCACCTTCCTGGAGTTAGAATAGTAAATATTACCCCTACACCATCCAACACTTTCCCTACTGCTGCACCTTCCTGGAGTTGGAATAGTAAATTGCACCCCTACACCATCCAACACTTTCCCTACTGCTGCACCTTCCTGGAGTTGGAATAGTAAATTGCACCCCTACACCATCCAACACTTTCCCTACTGCTGCACCTTCCTGGAGTTGGAATAGTAAATTGCACCCCTACACCATCCAACACTTTCCCTACTGCTGCACCTTCCTGGAGTTGGAATAGTAAATTATACCCCTACACCATCCAACACTTTCCCTACTGCTGCACCTTCCTGGAGTTGGAATAGTAAATTGCACCCCTACACCATCCAACACTTTCCCTACTGCTGCACCTTCCTGGAGTTACAATTGTAAATTGCATCCATTCACCATCCAACACTTTCCCTACTGCTGCACCTTCCTGGAGTTGGAATAGTAAATTGCACCCCTACACCATCCAACACTTTCCCTACTGCTGCACCTTCCTGGAGTTGGAATAGTAAATTATACCCCTACACCATCCAACACTTTCCCTACTGCTGCACCTTCCTGGAGTTGGAATAGTAAATTGCACCCCTACACCATCCAACACTTTCCCTACTGCTGCACCTTCCTGGCGTTGGAATAGTAAATTGCACCCCTACACCATCCAACACTTTCCCTACTGCTGCACCTTCCTGGAGTTAGAATAGTAAATTGCACCCATACACCATCCAACACTTTCCCATCACCTCGGCTAGATGGGTGAGTGAGCTCCAGGCTTTATCATCTCTCTGTTCATCCAGGAGTCCCAACTCCTGGAGTTGGAATAGTAAAATGCACCCCTACACCATCCAACACTTTTCCTACTGCTGCACCTTCCAGGAGTAAGAAAAAAAAATTCTTCAAACTGAAAACTTTATGTCATACATTTTGGGAATATTTTAAAAATAAAAAGTAAATTGTTTGTTAAACTAATTGATGGTTTAAATACAATGTTGTATAAAAATACCTTGTTTTTTTGGAATTGGTTTCCTTGGTGAGGCTTCTGAAGTGGAATTGGCCTGCTGGCTGCAGTTGACACTTATGTGTTTGATGGAATCGTACAACACAAACAATTGTCTGGAAAAGTGATAAAAGGATAAAATGAGAAAACTGAACGTTGTTGAGAAATGCAAATTTAAAATAACTTTTTGCAAAAATGATATTGAATATAACTAATAGTACATAACACTTTCCCTACTGCTGCACCTTTCTGGAGTTAGAATAGAAAATTGGACCCCTACACCATCCAACAATTTCCCTACTGTTGCACCTTCCTGGAGTAAGAATAGTCAATTGGACCCCTACACCATCCAACACTTTCCCTACTGTTGCACCTTCCTGGAGTTGGAATAGTAAATTATACCCCTACACCATCCAACACTTTCCTAACTACTGCACCTTCCTGGAGTTGGAATAGTAAATTGCACCCCTACACCATCCAACACTTTCCCTACTGCTGCACCTTCCAGGAGTAAGAATAGTAAATTGCACCCCAACACCATCCAACACTTTCCCTACTGCTGCACCTTCCTGGAGTTGGAATAGTAAATTGCACCCCTACACCATCCAACACTTTCCCTACTGCTGCACCTTCCTGGAGTTAGAATAGTAAATTTTACCCCTACACCATCCAACACTTTCCCTACCGCTGCACCAACCTGGAGTTAGGAAAAAAAATTCTTCAAACTGCAACTCTTATTTTAATTATTTTGGGATTATATTAACATTAAAAATAAAATGGTTAGTCTAACATATTGATGGTTTAAATACAATGCTGTATAACAATACCTTGTTTTTTTGGAATTGCTTTCCTTGGTGATGCTTCTGAAGTGGAATTGGCCTGTTGGCTGGAGTTGTCACTTATGTGATGGACTGAATCTTTCAGCAAAGAAACAAACAATTGTCTTGGCAAAAAAAAAGAGAAAATAAAATAACTTAACGTTGTTGACAAATGCAAATTCTGAATAACTTTTTAAAATTATGACATAGAATATAACTAATAGTACATAACACTTTCCTAACTGCTGCACCTTCCTGGAGTTAGAATAGAAAAATGTACCCCTACACCATCCAACACTTTCCCTACTGCTGCACCTT
This sequence comes from Triturus cristatus, assembly GCF_964204655.1. NCBI lineage: Eukaryota > Metazoa > Chordata > Amphibia > Caudata > Salamandridae > Triturus > Triturus cristatus. Next base: position 614,999,330 of record NC_140591.1, on the reverse strand, counting down.
CCTGGAGTTGGAATAGTTAATTGTACCCCTACACTATCCATCACTTACCATACTTCTGCACTTTACTGGAGTAACAATAGGAAAAGGAATGACTATTACATTGTGGAAATTATAACACTGAAAATATAAAATACCTTTTTCTGTTGTTGTTTGTTTTCGTTGCTTTTTGGTAATGCTGGCTGCAGGATTAAGTTATTTTTTAAATTTATTTAATCCACAAACTTGTAACCGATTTACTGTGGAAAAGAATTTTTTTTTACATAAATTAATGTTACTTAGTCAACGTTGGTTAAAGCAAAAAAAAAAATTTTTTGTAAATATGATATTTGACAAATGAGTATGAGTAACAATTGGTAAAGCAAAACATAATACACTTTGAATGCATTATTAAATAAGAGTAATAATGGATACACCTACACCATCACTCAATTACTCTACTGCTGAACATTCTGGGACTTAGAATAGTAATAGTTACCCTAGTAACATGAAACGCTTTTTCAAATGTAGTACCTAACTGAAGTCATATTAGTAATTGTTACCCCTGCACCATGGTATAATTTCGTTTATGATGTAGTGTGAATGAGTAAAAAATTAATATAATCACCTTAACCATACAACACTTTTGCTAATGCTAAAAATATATTTTTAAAGTAAAACAATTACAATTAAATAACATTTACCTTCACAATAGTGAAGGTGAGTCGATTACGTTGAGGTGATGCAAAATTAGGTACACGAATTCTTGATTTTGAAAAAATAGCAAGTTTCTGTTTTTGGAAAAGAAAGTAGTTGTTTTAAGTTGGTATATATTTTTAGTGATAACAAATTAGAAACAGTACATTTTAAAAGTTAATATAAAAATTTTATAAACATATTTTGTATGGAAAGCAAACATATTTTACGCTAAAGCAAGGTGTTAAAATATTTTACTGACTTACTAGTAGTTGCAAACTAATAATGCTTTTCCAAACGAATTCAGTGCTCTCTCTGAGGAGGTCGCAGTGGAGGTGACAGAGGGTCAGGTTTTGACGTCTGGTCTCTCTGGTAGTTGATAATCAACTGATTGCAAAATGGTGTCTTCCTGGTATTTAAAAGTTTTACTCAGTGTCACTATTAATTTTTTTAAAAACTGCGTTCGTTGTGTTTTTTTTTATACTTTATTTTACTGTGGAAAATGATAATTTAAAAAAGCATTTAAAAATGTATTGTTTTCATTCATTTGCTCCGTTTTGGCATCCATTTTGGAACATGTCTTTTGCTATTGTTTTCATAGAAAGTGTTGTAGGACAAGTTTTACAAGTGAGATGGATAAAATGGCGCCTATGTGTATGTGTCTTCTGTTTTTCTCTGTTTACTTTCTTTCCGATGTTATCATGATAAAAATGTGTATGTATTGTTGTTAAATCTTTCGTTGTTTGTATAAAACTTTGAAATGTGTGAATACGGAATTTTAGGGGGGATTCTGAGTATTAATTTTAATACTCGAGTATTAATTTTAATACTCGAGTATTAATTTGGTAATGCATTTCAGTAGATTTACGTACAGTTTTTCTCCACATTTTAATACACTTCCCCACCATAAAACCCCTAATTTCCCTGCATCCCGTGCCAGATTTTATTGTACTTTAAAAAAAAAAAAAAAATGTTTGCGTTGTATTGGTATGCGTTGTAATAGATTTCGTTGTAACTGCACTTTTAAGTATTTTAATAGGTTTTGCGTTGTAAAAGTATTCGTTGTAAAGTAATGCGTTGTAGTAGTATTTGCGTTGTAAAAAATGCGTTGTAATGGTATGCGTTGTAATAGTATGCGTTGTAACGTCATACATCCGTTTTCAGAACTCTTCAACGTAATATTAACAATTTTGGACATGATTCGCAAAGGTTTATCATCGCATTAGTGTTGCTTTTTTAACGCTAAACCAACGCTAAGCTTTTTGGGGATTAACAAACCAATGCAAATTCGTATTTGCGTTGTTTTGTATGGAAAAGTAATGCAAAATAGTGCAAAATGCTGCTTTGCATTACTTTACGTCAAGGGGGCATTACAGGAGTGGTACATGGGTATTCCTATGCAACTATCCATGCTTTTTGACGCTAAACCCTATCGACTAACATTAGTAAACAGGGTTTAGTGCTAAAAAGCAGGCATTAAAAGTGTAAGGGGCATATTATCAAGAGATATATCACCGCTTTTTCGGCACATAGCGCCGAAAAAGCGGCATTTTTTAATCTCAATATCATCAAGGACACGCTAACAAGCTTTTGCGTGTGTTTCCTAGCGACTTTGCATGTCAGCAATCAATATCGCTAATGACATGCAAAGTAGGCGTTCCCGAGTACAACAACATGGGAATCCTTGCTAACATGGCTTCGCTATATTAGCAAGCCATGCAGCAGACCCGCGAAGCGATAAAAATAACTGAGCTAACCGCGGTTATCGCAGGAATGTACCGCCTGCTTTAAAAGTGAATTAGGCATACTCATAATGGGAGGTGGATTGCCAGATTAGGTCCACACTCCCCTATCAGCAAGCCTCACCTTAGCACTGTGAAATCATTGCCGGATTTCACGCGCTATTCCTTGGAATCTGTCTCTATCGCTGGAATTACATCGCCTGTTAGCAAAATGTTGATAATACGTGGCTAACACGACAATGTAATCCAGCGATAGAGTAAATCGCGCTAAGCGCGATTTGCGATAATGATCACATATCCTTAATAATATGCCCCCAAATGTTTTCATTTCTACTTGCTTTTCTGTCTTTGCATGTGTGCTGCACACACACAAAGTAGGAAAAGGATGTTAAACTTGTATTTTGTACAGGGTACAATTCCTGTACCAAACCTAAGGATGACTCAGGCACACACAGTAGCTCTAAGGCACTAAGGTGTGTGCCTGCGGCACGGCAGCACAAATCAACGCTTGTGCTAGCGAGAAGGAAGGAGAGTGCCATATCTCTGTGAATATGGCACTCTCCTGCTCTCTCCCTGTTACATAGAGCAGCCTCTTTGGGTGCTGTGCTGCGTTGCGTGACACCATTGTGAATCTGGGCTTACATTACTTAACTAGTTTTCTATTTGTTTTTACTGTCAAGTGGCCACAAAAGTGTATATCAAATACCTTTCAAATACTTGTTAAACATCATTGCAGCAGAGTAGTTTATTTCTTACCTCATTTTGGTTTTTGGTAGGATTACGCCAATAATTGTCCTCCTTTCAAAATTAAGTTTAAGTTGTTGGTATGATGTTGTTTTCTAATTGTCAATCATGTAACTCTTTATATATATTTTTTTCTAAATTCTCTCTGTGTTCCTTATTCTTATATGTCAATGTTTGTGCAAAATGGTTAGGGTTTGGTTTGTTGGGCACGGTTTAAGTTTTGGGGCCAGACAGAATGCTAAGAAAGTAGGCTTGCAATGGAATCAGTTACTCCCTCTACTATCTTCTGTTAGTAAAATTGTGGTCATCCCCACTTTATGGTTATCCACTGTGGTGGCAATGATATAGGACAATTAACTGGAGTTAGATTGGAAACTGAGATGGAGACATTTTTTATCTTAATGTCTATGGGACTGATTTAGATGTCAGCGGACAGGTTACTCCATCACAACGGTGATGGATTTCCCGTCTGCCAAAATATAAATTCTATTCTATCCTACGGGATATATATTTCAGTGGACAGGATAAACGTTGTGATGGAGTAACCCGCCCACCAAAGTCTAAACCAAGCCATAGGTTTCCAAACACACATTTTGTGTTCTCAAATATTTGTCAGATAAAAGTGGAAGTAGTACTGTCTAGATTTTGAGGAAGTATGGCAGCACATCATAAACTTTTTAGAAAACATATACATAAATACTAATAGGAATAATATCCCCAAACGCTACAGACTTTGCTAACCTCCTAACTCAGAGACTTATACACTCACTCACTGACCCACTCAGAGACTCATGCACTCACTGACAGAAACACTCCGTGACTCATGTACCCACTTACAGACCCACTCATGCACTCACTCACAGACTGACTCATACACTTATGGAGGTAGTCGCAAAACCACTCAGATACTCTGATACCCACTCACAGGCCCACTCAGACATGCATGCACCCACTTAGACAGACACTCACACACCCACTCACAGACTCACATTCCCACTCACAGATCCACTCAGACACTCATGAAGGCACTCCCAAACCCACTCACACACATTCACACCTACTCACAAACCCATTGAGACACTCACTCAGACACTCATGCACCCAATTAGATACCCACTCAGAGTTCATGCACCTACTCATAGACCCACTCAGACACTCATGCACTCACTCACAGACTGACACACACACACACATGGAGGCACTCGCAAACCCACTCAGACACTTCTCACACCCACTCTCAGACCCACTCAGACCCTCACTCAGACACGCATGGACCCACTCAGACACCCATTCAAACACTTAGGCACCCCTCACATACCACTCAGCTACTCATTTACCCACCCACTCACTCACCCAGTCAGACACTTATGCAGCCATTCCCACACCCACTCACACACACATTGAGACACTCACACAATCATTCACACACCAATGGAGGCACTCACTCACTCACTCTCAAAGGTTACAGATTACACTTTGGAAATAAAATAAAAAACCTTAGAAATTCACTTAATAAAACAAAGGTTACAGGGACGTTATAGTTAGGAAATATAAGTTTAAAAAATGTAGAAATTCACGGAAAAAAACAAGTTATAGGGACGTTATAGATAGGAAATAGAATATAAAAAAAACTTAGAAAGTCACGAAAAAAACAAAGGTTAAAGGGATGTTATAGTTAGGTTCAGATTCCACTCATAGAAAATCAGTGGAATTCAGCAGCTATAGTTAGTTACCTGACCTATCTAAAACTTAAGCCCCTGCAATGCACTGCTTATAGCCTCACATGTTACTTTACTCAGAACTTTTCACCCTAAGTGGGATGGGTATGCCCAGACATGGTCCCTTGCTCGCTGTGCCACTGGATTCTGGCTAGCCTGGCTGATGAGGTGTGCTACCCTGGAACCGACCCCAGGATGCTTGTTTCCAGTCCAGGGAGGACCCGGCTTGGTTGTTCCGCTGGACTGTCCCTATGAGGAGCAGGGTCAAGACTGATTTGCATATGGCTGGGTCCAATTTGGGGTGGCGTAATGACTAAAAGATCAATGGATTTAACCCAGATCTCTTGACGGGGGGGGGGGGGAATGTTTGATTCATTTAGCCTCCCGTCCATCATTTGTTGCTGCAGAACTTTCTAAAAGTGACATTTTTAGAACTGCAATTCAAAAACCAACCGCACCATCAGTGGGGTTTTTGACTTAAGAGTCCAAGGATATCAAACTTGGGTTTTCCATCTCTTCCCAATTGGAAATTACACTTATAAAATGTAATACGGCAATTCCAATGTTAACCTATTGGAGAGATAGGCCTTCCAGTAGGGAAATATGAATTTAAGTGTATTTCACAACCATGGGCTGTCCAGGGCCTACCTTAGGGGTAACCTACATGTAATAAAAAGGAAGGTTTTGGTGTGGCAAGTAGGTTGACTTGCCCAGTCAAAATGGTAGTTTAGCATTGTACACACAGGCTCTGCATTGGCAGGCCTGAGACATGTTTAACCCCTTCAGTGCCCGCCCCTTTCCCCGCCCTGTGCCGGCCGTTGCATTAGCGGGCGGGGTCTATGACGAGCTGGTCTCGTCCTGGGCACAGCGCAACCGCGGCCCATGACGAGACCAGCTCGTCATGGGCATTGAAGAGGTTAAAGGGCTACTTAAGTGTGTGGCACAACCAGTGCTGCAAGCCTACAAGTATCATTTGATTTAAAGGCCCTGGACACATGTAGTGCACTTTACTAGGGACTTATAAGTAAATCAAATATGTCAATTGTGGATAAAGCCAATATTACCATGTTTAAAGAAAAGAGCACATGCACTTTAGCACAGGTTAGCAATACTAAATTGCTCAGATTCCTAAGGCCAGCAAAAACAGTCAGCAAAAACAGGTCAGCAGGTAAAAATTCAGGGGAAACCACGCCAAGAATGCCAGGTCAAATGGTACTTGTCACAGGGTCGACGGGACAGACGGAACCAGATCGGAAGGTGATTGTCGTTCTCGTCCACAGGGATGGGACGGGCCCTTTAAGGACGATCCGGACCCGTCAGAGGTGGAGTTCACCCCGTGACGTCAGCCTTCGCCAGCCTATCCCACGCATCGGTGGTGGAGAAAGAGGTGGATGCGGAAGACGCAGGCGCGAAAGCCTGGAATGAAGACGGAGAAGCGGAGAGGGAGAGAAGCAGAGAGAAGAAGCGGTTGTCGGCCAGAGGAGGTATCGACTGGCAAAGAGCGTTGTGGGAGCCCAGTGGAGGGAGAGCCAGGAGGCCAACGACAACACTCATCGCCCCGCCACGCTTCAGGAGAAGCGTGGCTAAAACAGGTACGGAGGAAACTCCGGGGACTTCTATACACCACAGGAGGGAATGGGTAGCTGCAAGCGGGTGGTCACATTGTGTTGCGGTGACCTTAACCCTCCCTATTGGCTGGGGTACGAGGACTGCCGCCCTTCCTGCATCTTTTGGTTTACACATGGTGACGGCCAGTGCATTTTTGCAATACCCACACTCCCCTTCCCCTTAACGGTAAATAGACCGGAGGACACTCGACTAAATCCCGTTCTCATCTTTTCTTTTTGGGCTGAGCCTGATGACCTAGGAGACGAGCCGGGGACTCTGACGAGAAGAGGAACGTCGATGCCCTTCGTACTCAAACTGGTGTTGCTGTCTGCCCTTATATCTGTAAATAAAGGACGTAAACGCAGTAGTCCTTGAGTCCGCTTTTCTTTCTCAGGCCTACCCTCCTTGCACGTCCTGCACGGCGACAGTACTATACTGGGTTCTTTAGTCTTTTCAAATGTCAATGGAACCCTCAACTCTTCTGCAATTCCCCTAAAGGGCACAGGAACACAGGAGTATCAACCAGAATCTTTACACCCTGCAAACAGGAAATCATCCAGCTGGTGAATACAACTCGCTGTAAAGCACTGCTGAAGGAAAGTACTAAAAGCCTCAAACAACCTGCAGGAAATCACACACCTCATCTTTTGCACCTTGTCAACAAAACTCTGACCTTTAAATTGTATCCCTAGCAACAACAACAGAAATCACTAGCTGAACATGTAATAGCCTAAATGCCAATCCTAGGTCGCATTTCACCACCATACTTGCTATGACCTGATCAATCACTCAAAGAGAAACCTGCTGGCCATGATAAATGGTTAATCATTCTAAACTCTCCTAATGACTTCATGGGTACCACCCCAAGGGGGAAATCTTTAAATCTGAAAGTGGTCAGTAGTCAAAGGTATTCTACCATTCTACCCTCCTCAACTTAATTTGCTAATTTGTCTTTCACAACATCAGATATTTCCCTTGTTGCCTTCAAATCCTCTGGATAACGCCTCAATCTAGGCCTTAGGTAACCTTATCTAAAACCATCTTTGAAACCCCATTTCAACAACGTTTCCCCCTTCCTGTGAGGGTAAAACTGTAGCCAAAAATCTAAAACATCAAAACTAATTGGTGAACCAGCCCTCTTCTTCCAGCCATGTCTGCCTTTGGCCACAGACCCCCAGTAGTTGACTATTTCAAGGACTGTCTAATGGAGTGTTTGCCCCCACAGTTAGAACACTCATGCTTAAATATCAATGACGTTCTGCTACAAAAGCCCCTCTTGAAGCTCCAACATTGTCTTGAGTTAACTTTCTCTCTTCTACCTCACCCCACACCCCACCAAAGGGCTTCTTTGAGATGGACAGACTGCTTGCTGTATGTCATGCTGGGGCAGGTCCAGTAAATGCTATCAATGTAAGCACAGCTTTCTATACACCACAATGCAGGGTTTGCCAGGGTTTAATATCATAATATCATTCTGGCCCTCAATTCCTCATTATACCTTATCCACCCCAGCTCACAAAAATCCACCAGGGCTTTCATCTATACATTTTACATTGACAATGACAATTCAGGATATCTTTTGCCATGCCCACTGCTTGCATATATAGGTAACTCTGAGGTCCAAGTGCCAATATTAATTTGTACCTGGAACCTTTGTCTTTTGCCTAGTTTTACCACTCACCTGTGTCTACTGCCTTGTCTGAAAACTTAAGACTAAGCTATCGTATCCTCCGTGCTTCCATACTGCTTGTTCTCCCACTGCACTGCTTCTTTTTTACTTGGGCTGTGCCTTCAACTCTTCCATCCTAGATACCTAGCTTCTGACCATTTCATCTACTACCTTGCAAGATGTTGGTCTCTCCTAAATTTCCTCTCTCTGTGCATGACCCTGCAATCTCCAGACAATGCTGCCTTCTTTCTTTTCCCAGCCATCTTGGGAACCTGTAACATATCAATACTCCGGCCAGAATTTGTTTAGCTTGCCCTCCCATTTATCCTCCATCAGCCACCATTTCTTCTTTTCTTGTCTGGTATTCTCCCTCCAACTTGGTACCTTCCCTTTTTTGACCTCCATGTCCTCTTCCTCCTAATCCAATTGAAGCATCTCTTCAAATAATGTAAGCCAACATCCCCACCACTTGTAATGGGATGCTCTCCATTACTCATGCTTCTATCATAAACTTCCCAGCATAAAACACTCTTGTTCAGTAACTGTTCAGATGACTCTTTCTCCCATGGTGTCACCAAAGCTGCCACAGGCTATTCCTATACTTCAGTCTGGTGGCCCTAAGCTATCTTTAGCTTGACTGACAGCTGAACACCATCCATTGTATTGTACACAAGGATTACTTGAGCGGCACCCCTAAACTGCTCCTATTTGGGTTTGTTTATTCTATCAGGTTCCTCCAGGTACCCGAGCCTGCAGCTGCAGTGCTAAATCCCTATCTACAACTGGGCTCTAGATGCATTCACCACTCTGCCCTATATTCCCAACCTTGGAATTACCTTCACCTCCCACAACAGTTCTGATCTAGCCGTACTATGGCTTCCCCTGACAACCTCCCTTTAAGAATTCTCTCACTCATCTGGTCCCTGGCCCCAGATGCTGCAAACATTGTCTTTGCTAATAGTTATCCACCAATGCACCAGGCTTTTTGCCAAGCATTTGCTTTTCCTCTGTGGTTTTCATGCTGTTGTGTGGCACAACATACTACCTTAATTATCCTGTAGCCACTTTCTCTTGCTATACCTGTCAGGCTCTGATGCAGTCCTCTGGCCAGTGTGCTGATTTGTTCAAGTGCTGGCTGCTTATTTCATCTGATAACATACACCCCTGCACCATCTCAAAGCCAACCCGCTGCACCACATGCACATAGCCTGGCAACAAAGAACCTTACACCTGCTCAGTAAGCAGCATCACAGCCACCCAGGCAGTGTATCTCACACTGTATGTCCACAATTGCAGCCACCCTTCCATCTGATGGTATGGAAGCACCTTGCTGGAGCTGTGAAAGACCTTTAAAGCCCCTTCCTGTTCTTTCTACACACTTGCTGGTTCAGCACAGACCTCCATTGGTGTGTCCCCCAGGTATTGTGACGCTTTAGCCACGAGCACCCTCCTACACTAAGCTTGAGGAGTAATCAAAGCACTTCACGTTGCTAAAAAAAAATCTCCACATTCAGGGCATTGTGAGTCACCCTTGAGTGGTCAAACATACCAAAATGGCTGCTGCAATCTCCTTGTATATTCCTATCCTGGGTCTCACCAGACCTACCCTTGCCTGCTCCAAGGCCCCTGGTTATATGAGGTCCTCCCAGCCAGCATCGTTCAATGAACGCAAAGCTTCCATCACTTTACAATCATTCTTTATTATAGTCATGGATAAATCTAATAAATCCCTAATATCCCCAATACCTAAAATACCGCTGACTAACTTGACAGCTCTCTAAATGACAGCCCACCCAACAGAAACAAAATAATCGCCAGGAAGAGGCAGAGCTAGCCACCAGCACCTGTCTAAACCTCAGCTAGCCCTGCCCTGACCCCCCCAGCCCTATAACAAAACCTGTCCTTCCTAGACTGCACCCCTCACTCAAAAGCTAAAGGTGGTGATTTCATATTGACTCCCACCACCTGGGTGTCCCATTGTCTGCTGTCACCTTACTTGCCTGTTAGATTTAGCATCCTTAGGGGGGTCTTCCCCCACACTTTTTGCCTTTTACCTCCTGTTGTAGCTGATTCTTTTTGCTGGCCTTAGGACTCTGAGCACTTTACCCCAGCTAACCAGTGTTAAAGTGCATGTGTTTCTCCCCTAAACATGGTGACATTGGTGTATACCTCATTGGCATGTTTAATTTACTTGTAAGTTCCTTGTAAAATGGTATACCAAATATCCAGGGCCTGTAAGTTAAATGCTACTAGTGGCTGCAGCACTGATTTTGTCGCCCACAAAAGTAGCCTTTCAAAACTGTTTCAGGCCTGCCACTGCAGTTTACTGCCACTTCTACTTGGTATTTAAAACTACTTGCCAAGCCTTAAACCGCCCTTTTATTACATATAAGTCACACCTAAGGTATGACTTAAGGAACCCTAAGTGCAGGGTGCCATGTAAATGAAAGGTAGGACATGTGTGTTTAATCTTTATATGTCCTGGTAGTGACAAACAGCCACATTCGTTTTTCACTACTGTGAGGCCTACCCGTCTCATGGGCTAGCATTGGGAATTCCCTAATACACTTTTTAAGCTGCAATTCCTGATCAGAGAAGAGCAGATTCTCATGTTTCATATCTTGTCAATGGTACTGATAACTCCTCCATACTGGTGAAGTTGGATTTAACATGATCTAGAAATGCTACTTTTAGAAAGTGGACATTTCTCTGCACTTAGCTCTGCGTGCCTGACAGCCTGTCACCAATACAAGTCTGTGCATTCCTTCTAGACAGCCACAGCACAGGAAGGATAGGTGTGTCTGAGTACCCATCTACATATATCTGCATTCTGATGGCTTGCCTGGGCAGGATGGAAGGGAGGGGCTAACACTTCACTTGAATAGGCTGTGTCCTGTCCCCACACAAAGGACTGATTACCCCCTACAGATAGCCTGGCAGAGAGGACTGGGCTGAAAGGGATACTTGCGCACTTCAGAAAGCTGCTTTGATAACACCCCCACATCAAAGGCACTATTGGGATAAAAGTGCTGGTTCTCTGACCCCCTAAAATCAGACACTACTAAACTAAAGCTCGGCCCGAAGAACTGCTGTGCTGCTTAAAGGACTCAACTGGACTGCTGATCTGGAAGGGCTGCTTTTCCGTTTGGTGTCCTCCTGCTTACTGCTTTCTGACTCTACTGAAAGGAGAGCCGGACTCTGCCTTCACTCCAAGTGATCTCTAAGAGTGTGTTGGCTTGCCTCCTGCTGCTTGAGGCTCAGGAATATCAAACTCTCTGCCCTTGATCCTGTGTCTGGCTCACTGGAAGTGGCCCAGATACTTGCAACGCGGATTTTAACGCATTTCCTGTCCGCATGTAGCAGAACTGGCACAGCGTCGCTTTTGCGGAGGTAAAATTGGTGCATCGCCTCTAAACCAGTTCTTTGAATCCAGAGATTAACACATTGGACAGAGTCTCACCACCGCTGCAACTTGGTGAGATGGACGCATCCCCGCGATTGCGTGGCATAATCTGGCACATTGCTTGATGCTTCTCAACTCCAACAACCAACTCCAGAACTGACGCATCACCTTCCCTGTGTGGAGAAGATTGACACATCCTGCAGGCCTTGACATTGACGCATCTTACTGTTAGCGACCAGGAGAGGCACTTTGTTCACCGGGGCTTGCGTGGGTCCTATAGCTGGTGGGCGCTCCATCGCGGTTGTCCGAACTTTGACATTGCCCCTGTCCAGTGCGACCTAAAGTAACCTTTTTAGCACTAGTTGCTTACTTGCTTCTAAGCACCTTATTGCATTAATTCCTTTACAATTAAATATCTCAACTATACATAGAATTTTTGTCGTTTTGGTCTTATTTTTGTTCAGAATATCATTTCTCTTCCTATAAACCTGTGTGGTGTCTTTTTGTGGTGTAGTCATTGTGTTACTGTGTGTGTTGCACGAATACTTTACACATCGCATCTTTAGATACGCTTGATTGCTCTGCACAAATCCACCAGAGGGTGAGATTAGGTTATCTTTTAGTGTGTACTTAGCTTACCCTGATTAGAGTGGTGGTTCCTAATTGCCTGGGTACATACTTCAGCCAACCAAGTGTCCCATTTCTAACAGTGGCCCATTAGTGTTTATTTGATATGTTACACCTCAAAAATGCCCCAAAATAAATTAACAAATACATTAGAATAACTGAGACTATTTCAACTTTATTTATCGTCCACTATTTTGCACTTAAAAACTCCCATTGCATTAACCATTATGCAGCTTCACATTTGTCATATAAAGACATCTGGAACTTCAAAAGTACATTTTGCAACAGCATTTCATTCTGTGTCCAGTGGCTTTTTGAGTAGTGCAAAAATAAAAATAAAATAATAATAGCAAGACAGTTTTATCATTTTTTTTTCCTGTGTGGGACTGAAGCCAGGTCTGGGCGGGGCAAGGCTGAGTTTGCCAGAGCAGAATGAGGAGTGGTTAGCGCTACCTAAGTGCGCATGACTGTTTGGCTGGCACACTTGTGCCGGCCAAACAGTCATGTGCACTTAGCATTTCGTCCACCTAGCGGTGTTGCATAGTCCGACGGAGAACATGCCCAGGCTCCAAGGCACTGCCTGAGTGGCCAAACAGGCCGCCCAGACCAATTATGACGCTGCTCATGCAGCAGCGTGATTTACCGGGAGACGCTGCTTCCGGTGCTGCCAGTGCAAACGAAGAGGACGGAGGAGAGGCTTGAGGCAGCGAAGGGAAGGTACATTTTTTCTTTTTTTTATCCATTCCTCCCCGTCCCAATGCCCCCGTTCCAAGGCAGCCACCACTGTCTATGTCACAACATCAACGTGGACATCAAGCCCTTACTCTATGAATCTCTACTTTCACTACCTTTGCTGCTCTGGAGAGCCAGCACCCTACTGCTTTGTCAAAGATGCAAGGCAGGTGTGTGCTGACCTCTGCTATAGCTTTTTATGAATAGGACTTCTATCTGCCTCTCTGCAAAGCTGTCACTTTGTTTCAGAGTGACAATGTGCTAAAAAGGGTTTAATGGCGGCATCATTGCATGGTAATGCATTTTAAAGACAGAGGACTGAAATTTGTTGGCTTTTAAAGATTTTGACATAGTCTCACATTTATACCATTTTCGGGACCAGATTCTTTAAACTTGTAAATGTCGTTTATTGTTTATTTGGTATAACTGCAGATTGGGCACTATTTGATTAGTATCATTGTGTGTGTGTATATATATATATATATATATATATATATATATATATATATATATATATATATATATATTCACTGAAAAAACCATAGGTTTCAGGCACGTTATAGTTAGGAATTAGCATTTAAAAAACCTTAAAAATTCACTGAAAAAAACCATAGGTTTCAGGGGTGTTATAGTTAGCTGGACTTTTCACTCGTACAAAACCATTGAAATTCCCCCGTTATAGTTAGTTCAGCTAACTATAACTCGCACGCTCGCAATGCACTGCTGATGACGTCATATATTACACCACTCATGACATGGTCAGTGACATCACTCATGACATCTCTGATGACATCTCAAATGACATCACTGATGACATCACTGATGACATCATCCAGTGAATGTGTGTTTTTCTGAAAATTACATATGTTTTATATATGTATAGCTCAAGGTCGATGGAAGAATAAATGGGTATTTAAGTGTCTAAATGGATGATTTGTTTTGAAAAATTGATTGTATAACTGACTGATTAAGTGTATCTTAGTGAATACATGGCTTAGTGAGTAATGTTTAAATATGTAAATATCTGTATCAGTCTCTCACTTTGTGTATAAGTGGCTGCATGGGTTGGTGAGTAGCTACATGAGTGTCTATATAGGTTATTAGTTGGTTTTGTGAGTATTAGTATGAGTGTCTGAGTGTCTGTATGGTTCGGTGGGGGGGTATTACGTAGTGCATAGGTGAATGAATGAGTGACTCACTGTTTGTATGTTGTGTGCAGGACTGTATGGGTGGATTAGTGTGTGCATGGGTGTGTTAGTGAGTGAATGACTGTCTCAATAGTGTCTTTATGAGTAACTACATATGTTTTAAACTCGTATATGTGACTATTGGTGTATATAAGTGAGTATATGTGACAGTGAGAGATTGGAAGAGTTCCTGTATGAATAAGTATGTGTTTCTATAAGTGATTGTTTAAAAGACTAAGTATGTGTAAGTTTCTGTAGAAGTAAGGGTGGTGGTGTGTGTATAACTGTATATGCAAGTAAATGGATGTTTGATTCTTTATTAGCATGAGTGACTATGTGTGTGAGTAACTCTATGGATGAGTGGCATTGTGTAACAGGATGTATAGGTGTATGAGTACATATGATGAGTGAGTACATGTATGAGTGACTGTATAGGACTGCTGGTGAATGAGTGGATGTGTGTGTGGATCTTAGAATTACTGAATAGGTTGTTGTAACTGGTATTGGTATGTCCATTGTTTTGAAAATGTTAGTTTCAATTTTTGAATGTGTGTATCAAAGGTTATATTAGGGGGAGAGGAGGTCTGCCACTCTATCACAAGGATGATGTCATCAGTGATGTCATTTGAGATGTCATCAGTGATGTCACTGACCATGTCATGAGTGATGTAATATGTGACGTCATCAGCAGTGCATTGCGGGCGCACGAGTTATAGTTAGCTGAACTAACTATAACGGGGGAATTTCAATGGTTTTGTATGAGTGAAAAGTCCAACTAACTATAACGCCCCTGAAATCTATGGTTTTTTCAGTGAATTTCTAAGGTTTTTTAAATGCTAATTTCTAACTATAACGTGCCTGAAACCTGTGGTTTTTTCAGTGAATATATATAAATATTTATTATACTATGTATACATGTGAAAATATCTCGGTCCGCCGGTTTGCCTCGGTGGCACAGAAAAAATGGGTGGAACTGACGTCAGTACGCCGACGAGGTCCTCTTATGGCTCCGATGACGTCATACGGTGTCGTGAGCGGAGCCGTGCTATTATGACGTCTTCGTCGACGTGGGAGAGCTATTGCTTTCTATGGATTGTTGTGCTGCACTCCTGTACGTGCCCTGCCCTGTATGGTGTATTGTGCTGCTGCAAACCCTGATGCCTGCCCTACAGGGTCAGTTTGGTGCACCTCTCCATGTCCCTCCTGTCCTCTGTTATCCGAGTCCATGTCCCTACCGCAATTCCTCCTGCCTACCATGATCCAGTGTACCATACTTGCGAACATTTTGAACTTGGTAAGAGGGAGATTTTGAAAAAAAACTGGGGTATTGATTTTCCCCTTTGAGTTACATTGAAAAAGAGGAGATTGTAGACAGGAGACAGATCAAATAAAGCCCATTTGGGCTTAAAAACATTGGACGTTTCCTGGCTGAAACGGGTCTGTTGGCATGTATGGTTGTACTACCACTGCCTCTTCCTTCTGCCCACAATGGTCTATTATATTGCCACAGCCTCTCTTGCCAGTCCTGTATTGTTGGTTTGTTGCCCCTGCCCCCCTTTCCACTGCCCTCCATAGTCTGTTGTGCTGCCACTGCCCTTCCTGCCTGCCCAGTGTGGTCAAATTGTTGCCTCTGCACTCTCCTATCTGCCTTCAATTTTCAGAGTCCGTACCCCTGGCCTCTGCCTCTCAACAGTATCCCAATGAACAACTAGATTGCTAACATTCTATATTTATTACAAAAGTGTGGAACGTCTGACGTCATCTTGATGTAATCAAAACTGTAATATCTAGAGCATTTCCTTTAGAAATTACATATATGAGAGGGTCTTATTTGCATCAAAATTATGGTTAGTGCTCTAAAAAACTAAAATGAGGACATATTTTCTGAGTTTTCAAATAGCGACAAAGAACTTTTAAATCATTTGTAATCTTTATGTATTTTATCCAGTTGACCACTTGATTAAATGTTGCACTTAGGGGAGAGGATGTGGTGTTACTTCTAGAGCTGCAGACATTGCAACTGGGGAACCAGGTTGGAGTTTCTGCTTCAGCTCAACATTTTGTGATTCTGGTCAAATCACTTAATCTCCCCATGTCTACAACCAAAATGAATTTGATCTTGTGTGATGTAACCAATGCTCATGTAAAGCACTCCAATACCCGACAAGTCTGCACTATATAAAACTGCTAATACACAAAAAGTAAGTGTTTTGCACACTTCTGTCATTGGGCTATACTTGGGCTACATCTGGGTGATATTTGTGTTACATTTGAGCTCTTTTGTTCTCTGGTGGCCATCTTGGGAGACTTATTTGTTATGAAGTTTCCTAATTTCCTCATTTACTGCAGTCTCCTCAGTAGGAAATGCTTTCAGTTTTTTACTTTGATTCCATCAAGAAGGCATTCAGATGTGTCACACATTTGTCATAAATTCAGAATGTTAGCACTCTAGTTGTTCATTAGATCACTGTAGTAAAGCTGCAGCTCACCAGGGAGTTAACTGAAAGTCTACTGCTGGTATTGAAAGTGATTGTTTCAGTCTGCATGCCAGAATTTTCTAATTAAATTGAAGAGGACTTGAGATCTCACATAAAACATGCCCTACATTTTCTTTCTGCAGCACTAACCATAATTTCTATGGCAAAATGAACCCCCTCGTTTTGTTCCTTTTTAAATTAAATGTTTTAAGTGTTACCAGTCTATTCCAATCAAGATGGCTTCAGGTGTGCCATCATTTTGTCATAAGTAAGACTGTTAGCTCTCTAGTTGTTCTTTAGAACATTCTGGGAAGCTGCAGTAGGACATAAATGCATTAACTGACAGGCTGCTCCTGTTGAAATATAATAGGAAGATATTTGAGATCTCACTTAAAAAATGTCCTAATTTTTCTTTCTACAGCACTAACCATAATTTCTATGACAAAATGAACCCCCTCATTTTGTTCTTTTTTAAATTAAATGTTTTAAGAGTTACCAGTTTATTCCAATCAAGATGGCTTCAGGTGTGCCATAATTTTGTCATAAGTAAGACTGTTAGCGCTCTAGTTGTTCTTTAGAACACTCTGGGAAGCTGCAGTAGAACACAAATGCATCAACTGACAGGCTGCTCCTGTTGAAATATAACAGGAAGATATTTGAGATTACACTTCAAACACGTCCTAATTTTTCTTTCTACAGCACTAACCATAATTTCTATGACATTTGAACCCCCTCATTTTGTTCCTTTTTAAATTAAATGTTTTAAGTGTTACCAGTCTATTCCAATCAAGATGGCTTCAGGTGTGCCATCATTTTGTCATAAGTAGGACTGTTAGCTCTCTAGTTGTTCTTTAGAACATTCTGGGAAGCTGCAGTAGGACATAAAGGCATTAACTGACAGGCTGCTCCTGTTGAAATATAACAGGAAGATATTTGAGATCTCACTTAAAAAATGTCCTAATTTTTCTTTCTACAGCACTAACCATAATTTCTATGACAAAATGAACCCCCTCATTTTGTTCTTTTTTAAATTAAATGTTTTAAGAGTTACCAGTTTATTCCAATCAAGATGGCTTCAGGTGTGCCATAATTTTGTCATAAGTAAGACTGTTAGCGCTCTAGTTGTTCTTTAGAACACTCTGGGAAGCTGCAGTAGAACACAAATGCATCAACTGACAGGCTGCTCCTGTTGAAATATAACAGGAAGATATTTTAGATTACACTTCAAACACGTCCTAATTTTTCTTTCTACAGCACTAACCATAATTTCTATGACATTTGAACCCCCTCATTTTGTTCCTTTTTAAATTAAATGTTTTAAGAGTTACCAGTTTATTCCAATCAAGATGGCTTCAGGTGAGCCATAATGTCTTCATAAGTAAGACTGTTAGCGCTCTAGTTGTTCTTTAGAACACTCTGGGAAGCTGCAGTAGAACACAAATGCATCAACTGACAGGCTGCTCCTGTTGAAATATAACAGGAAGATATTTGAGATTACACTTCAAACACGTCCTAATTTTTCTTTCTACAGCACTAACCATAATTTCTATGACAAAATGAACCCCATCATTTTGTTCCTTTTTAAATTAAATGTTTTAAGAGTTACCAGTTTATTCCAATGAAGATGGCTTCAGGTGTGCCATACTTTTGTCATAAGTAAGGCTGTTAGCGCTCTAGTTGTTCTTTAGAACACTCTGGGAAGCTGCAGTAGAACACAAAGGAATCAGCTGACAGTCTCTGCCCTTGTTGGATGTACATGATTTACTGAGAATGACAGACTTCATTCTCACATGACTAAGAAAGATAATGTGAATTTACAGAAAATATGCTCTCATTTTAGCTTCAGTTTTCTCTCAAGCATGATTCATGATATCTCAGCAGAAGGTTTTTCACAGGGTAAAATCACCTTAGAACACACCACAATTCCTGAAATTAGTATGGTACCATCAACAAATGAATTCTAATTTAACTAAAGTCTGTTATCACCCTTTATAGTTCTCCTTTTGGTAACGCTCAAAATCTTCGATTCACTACAATGCATTTCAATGGGGTACTATCATGTATATTGGTCCCAAGATGGCTGCCAGCAATTCCAGGATGAAGTGCTGGCAGCCAATCAGATCTCACGATGAGATGTCGTTAGGCTCCGCCCACATATTGAAACTTTTTCTTTTTCTAATTTCTCATGAACTACTGAACGGATTTATTTACACCATTTAACAAAAAGCGATCTTTCTGAACCAAGGGCTACCTTTTCACCAAATTTGGTGTAATTCCGTTCAGCAGTTCGGGCTGTCGCCGTGTCTAAAGTTTCCTATGGGAATTAACATGGAGAAAACATGTTTTGGGACCCCCCCTTTTTTCTCGGCCCCCACTTGCCAAATCACCCCAAAACCTTTAAGATAGGAGCTGACCAGAGTGCCCCACGAGATTTGAAAATTTCGGGAAGATTCGTCAACCGACGCCAAAGTTATTGGGAAATGAATGTTACGATTTTCCTATGGATAATAGGTCCTAACTATAACTACCTACTGGCGACCGCCAGTAGGTTATGTATATATATAATACATTGGATTAACAACCACAATAGGTGTGGCTCGTTCATTTATCGTGATTTTGGTAAGGATTTCTGTTCCATTGTAAGGAGCAGCGGCGTCCGCCCTAAATGAGCCCCGCCCCACTTGGAAGGGCACCCGGAGATGGCATTTTTTATTTGGATATATATATATCTTTGCGCCAGGATCTGTACCTTGTCCTATACCAGCAATCAGGCCTTCAGAGCAATCTTGAGAACTTTTAAAATACATAAGGTAGGCAAGAAATATGCCTGTTCCCTTCCTGCTTTTTTGTTTCTGTCTCTTTGTGAGAAAGTGCCATCTTTCTTGCATGGCATGCCCCCACTTTTTGCTGAATTGCTGAATGTACATTGACTGAGTGTGCCCTGGACTCCTGCCAATCAGGTGCCCAGGGCCTATGTTCCTTCCCTAAAGACCTAAAACCCAAATTGGCAAACCCTGGCCACATGTCAGCCCAGTACAGTGCTGCCATTTAAGAGTACATGGTGCTGAGAGCTCATCAAACACGAACTCCACAGCACCATAATGGCAACACTGAAGACTGAGAAGTTTGGCATCAAACTTCTCAGCACATTAAACACGCACTGATGCTAGTGTGGGATTTAATGTACCAATCACCTCAGAGGACATCTTAGAGATTCCACCTGAAACCTAACCTACTATCCACGTCTGGTCTGGGAGGCTGCCTAGGCTGCCACACAGCAGAAATGTTGCTGGGCCCTGGGTAGTAGAGCCCCTGCTCTCCTGGGCCTGCAACAATGCACATCCTGGGTGAGGTGCTAGATCTCCTCCACCAGGATGGGCAGGGGGAAGCTTCAAAGGCATGCTGCCTTTGTGAGCTTCCCCAGGCCCCTGGCAGCCCTCACTCTGGCGGGAAGCCTGTCCGGAAACCCCAAATAAGGACAGGGGATGTGCCAGCCTGCCATCCCCACCCCTCAGGTGGGGGAGGCGAGGCGAAGCACATCTCCGGGCACTCACCATCTTGAAGATGGGAGGCCCTACCCAATCAGGACTAGGCTACTGCCCCCCTCCCACAGGAGAGAGGCAGGATAGGGGGGTACCCACCCTAGGGCAGGGACCCCTTGGTACCTGCCCTTCACCTACCTGTAACGCCCCTAAATCTAGTATTTAGGGGCACCCTGAACCTTCCTTCCCCAGATTCTAGATTCCGAAATACAAAGAAGAGCAAGAAGAAAGAAGAGCTGCCCTGCAGCTGCTAAGAAGAGGAAGACACCAACTTCTTTGGCCCCCAGCCCTACCAGCCTGTCGACCCTTGAACCTGCTCCTGCTACAACCCGGCATCTCTTTTGGCCAGCAACCTCACAAACCCCGGAGGACCTGGCTACCTTTTGGCTCTAAGCACCTGGGACTCCCATGAGTAGAGGCTCTACTCAAAATCAGCTTCTAATCCCTGGCATCAGCCCAGAACCTCAAACCCTGCACACTCTGCACCCGCCAAGCCTGGCCTGTGCCGGAGTGAACAAAGACCACGAGGATAACCCCCCGGCGACTCTGACCCTGAGTCCGGCAACCAAGCACTTCCCTCGATGCTCCTGACGACGCCTGCAGCCTCAGAACAAGGTACCCCCCCAACCGCGATCAACAGAGGGTAAGATTTCCCGACACCATAAGGCACCCCTGCACCCGGCGCCCTGCGGCCCCCTGTGCCCAACTCCTGGGTACCTACCTATCCTCCAACTACCCAACTTACCTCTCGGTGGTGGCACCGGAAGAATCTTCGTCCCAGAGCTTACAGTCTTTTTCTAAACCGGAGCTTTCCCATTGAAACCAATTGCGCGGCTGAATTCTCAAAAGCACCCTGCACCCAGCCGCCCGAGTGCCCCTGGCAGTGTATTCTTTGCCCTGAGCAAGTGACAGGAGCCCAGCTCCCACAGCCGCGTGGCCTGCTAGTCAGCAGCCACCAACCAAGGCCCCCCTGCCTCTCATAGGATAACATTGGGCCTAACTCACTCTGCACCCGGCTGCCCCTGTGCCGCTGAGGGTGTAACAACTGTACCTACCTGACCCTGGGAGACCCCTGAGTCTGTGCCCAGAACCTTAACTTTGCCAGTTAATAACTTACTTGAAAGCCGATAACTCAAGTTTCTCCATAGGGTAACATTGACTGGTTTCTTCTGAAATTTCTTCTAAGTGTGGAGTTTTCAAAACTTAAAATATTCACCAAAAATCAGTCAAGTAACGAAAACGAAAATACTCACCTGCTATTAGGCGAGCTCCCAGTGCTGCATCTTGGTGCCCAGCACTGACCCTGAAAAATATTCACAACCGTACTTACCAGTAACCCAATTTTCTTACTTAGGCAATCATGTTCTGTTTTTCTATGAAATTTCTTCTGTCGATTTTTGCAAACTTCAAATATTCTTTAAAAATCGTACAAACAGTGAAAACGTAATTACTTACCTGCTTTAGATAGAGGTCCCAGTACTGAGTCTAGGCACCCAGTACTGGATTACAAAAGTAACAAGCACATACTATACCTGCAACTTGAATTTTCTTCCATAGGGATTCATTGACTGTTTTCTATGAAATATTTTCTGCCAACTATTAAAATAGCTAAATATTGTCTAAAAATCATAGCAGCAACTAAGTGACTTTTATCACTTGTTCCTGAGAACTGACCCAGGACTGAATCTAGGATCCAGTCCTGTAATTACAAAAGCAATCCTGAAAGTAATCTATTGCAAATAACTTAAAACTTCCATTGAACTCAATGCATTATTGTGTTTGAACTTGTGTTGCCTATTGCAACACTCTGTAATTTTCTACAAAAGCCAATTGTATATTGCAAAAGTATTTATCCAAAGCATCTCATTCTGAGAAAGTATATTTTGATACCTATTGTTGGTTCTAAAATAAAACAAGCATATATTTTTTATATATAAACCATTGGCCTAGAGTTCAGTTATTGAGTGTGTGCAACAAATGCTTTACACTGTCCTCTGATACTGACTTACTGCTCGACCAAGCTACCACTTTCGAGAGTAAGGTTATATCTAACTTTAGCCTCTGCCAAACCACTGGGGACTGTGGACTCTGTACACACTGTACCTATTTGGGAACAGTATATACAGAGCCACTTTCTCACACTCTTCTTTTTTTCCAACACATCGTCTAGAAAAGGACGAGAATAGCGTGGGTAAATAGATTCCTTAGTGCTCTATTAATTAATTAAGGTGGTGTATAAAGTTATCTAGGTGTACCGAACAGCACCTGCCGGATTGACATGAAGCCGTGTTGACCTCATGGAAATGCCTCGTAATTATGAGGGCCGAAAGAAAGTGTGAGTTCTGGATGGAGAGGATGGGCAATCGACCTGAAAAACTGACTGTTTAGAAAATGTGATTTTGAAAAACAAAATAATAGACAGGTCTTTTAAAACTGCTCATAAATATATACATCCATTAATATGAGGCCCCCGAAAACTGTAATAGGCTTATAAATAAATGATGCACATGTGAATAAAGTAATCACATTCAAATGAGCTTAATAACTTTGAGACAACAGAAGAGGAAGCATAAGGTGTGCAATCTGAAGAATTGTATTTTATACGAAATTTACGCCTGCCATTTATTTACATTTGATTCAAATACGGAAATGGATAGTTAAAACTCCGAGTCGTGCAGATGTCGCCATTAAGGAAAGATTATCATCAGAGTATGTAATTAACATTATGAGCAATAAGAAAGATAACACCTGGATACGGTGATAAAGGATTTGTTTTAATTAGGTCATTCAGAAAGCAGAATTCACGTGGGGAAATGTTCTACAGGGTAAAATAATAGAAACCATTAAAAAAAACAAGATGTACAGATGAGGTAATTTCTGTAAACATGGCTAGTCCCATTCACCAGAAACTTTCCAATACATTCAAATGGTTATCTGAAGCGACATCAGGGGCCTTTGATCTGAAAATGATATCAGAAGTTAGATATGTTGTCCTTTCACCACCATGGAATCTCACATTACACAGATTAACAACTTTAGTAAGAGTTAAACTAATATTTTCAAATGTTAGACCTGGCATCCTTGGCGTGGTTTTCCACGTCTTTTGCCTCTACCTTTTGATTTGTTTATGGTGTGCTGGACTTCGTTTTTGCTGGTTTATTTACTCTGGGCACTTTAGCACTGCTGATCA
This sequence comes from Triturus cristatus, assembly GCF_964204655.1. Lineage (NCBI taxonomy): Eukaryota > Metazoa > Chordata > Amphibia > Caudata > Salamandridae > Triturus > Triturus cristatus. The sequence continues at coordinate 614,976,019 of NC_140591.1, read as the reverse complement.
GTGCAAATGTGCAAGCGCTCCCTGTGTAAATTCTGATTCTGATTGGTTATCCATGATTGGCATATTTGATTTACTGGCAAGTCCCTAGTAAAGTTCACTGTGTGTACCCATAGCCTGTAAATCAAATGCTAATAGTGGGCCGGCAGCATTGGTTGTGCCACCCACACGAGTAGCCCTGTAAACTTGTCTCAGGCCTGCCCTTGCAGTGTCTGTGAGTTCAGCTTTAAACTGCCATGTTGATCTGGCAAGTGCACCCACTTGCCAGGCCTTAACCTGCCTTTTTTCTACATGTAAGGCACCCGTAAGGTAGGCCCAAGGTACCCCCATGGCAGGGTGCAGCGTATGTGAAAGTAGGACATGTACTGATGTGTTTTACATGTCCTGATAGTAAAATACTGCCAATTACATTTTTCACTATTGCAAGTCATGTCTCTCCTATAGGTTATGATTGGAGCTGGCTTGTCACAATTTACAAGTGTAACATTCAATTGGGAAGAGATAGAGTTTAGGAGTTTGGGCTCCCTGAGCTCAACATTGAAAAATACATATTTTAGTGAAGGTGATTATTAAATTGTGTGTTTGAAAATGCCACTTTTAGAAAGTGGCCATTACAAACTAATGGGGTAACCCATGGCATGCCAAAGGACCTGGGTACAACATAGTAAAGATACAAGGTAGTCCTGACATCCCTTTTTTTGAGAAATGTGACCCCTAAATTAAATTGGTTTAGTCACTAGATTGTTTACACAAAATAAGTTGTTATACAAGAGGAATACAATTCTTCTGTACACACCAGAGAAAAAGACAAATGCCAAAGATTTATCAATCAACGGTTGCTCTAAAGAAAAGGGTACAAAGAAAGAGTGGGTGTGTGCAACGTGAATAGGTGATGGGAAGTTTCTGAGAAAAGAATATAAATATCATAATTTCATCATTTAAAACAATGGACACTAGCTGGAGTATAATTAATTAAAAACAGTAAACCAGTGTACGTGGGCCCGTCTTCAAAACAGCTTTATCTTATTCTTTCATGTCCACTTCATGAGATGATTCTAGTCTACTCAGAATACATCATAAAAAACAAGGGAGGACTAATACAACATAATCCAGGCCATGGGATAAATGATATCGACGTTTCGACCCAATTTAGGTGTAGAGGGTAAATTCAGACCTCCTCATGCGGGTCTTCATCAGGAGAATGGGATATGTATAAGGCAACCTAAATAAAATGAAATAATCAATCAGACTTAATCTCCCTGGTGTGTAAGCTCTAGCTAAAAAACAAAAAGAAAAGTCCACAGCTTGCAATAACGCGTGGTCTGCAATATAAATACACAGCTATAAGAATTTGCCAGTAGAACATATCCTAATTATATGCAGAAAACTTAATGAGGAGTGAGTACAAAATAACCTTACCACCGCAAAGGTGCGGGTTTGAGTCACTTGATGGCTCATTATGTAGGGGAAATAGGTATAAGTTATGTTGATATCTGGGTATTCATGTATGTTCACACTCGGAAAGAAAAGGTGAACAAATCGCTGTATTTCAGTAAAAAATGAAAAAATAAATCTATTATGAGCCCGATACAGCAAAACTCCCGGTTTGGGAGGAGCCCACACCTGCCCTTCACTCGTGCTGAAAAGAGAGTGCCATAACTTACTGGCTAGCTGCTCATCAGTAGCTGAAGCGATCTCGTCCGGACGGCCTCTGTCTGGGATTGATGAGCGTGCGAGGATGACAGAAGGTTAAAAAACCTCTGCGTGCAAGCATTGTGGAAGGAGACCGACGTGTGGTGGCCTACTTGGCATAACGGCCATCCCATACTGTCGCTCATGACGGATCGTAGTATCATGGAGTGAAGCTACGTAAAAACTACTGAAAAAAGACTATTGTTTAAAGAATATATTATACAAAAAATGGCAATGTAATCCTCACAAACGAGCATGCAAATGTAAATTTTAAGCCACTGAGACACTATTGAGAAAAGACTTATTATTTTTAAGGCTCTATTGTGCAAAGAATCAACTTATTGTGCAATCCGGATGAACACACTTATACACATAAATACCACATATTTGCAAGACAAGACAAACATGTTTAAAAAAAATATATATATGATAGACAAGCCACAGAACAATATACGATACAATATATAACAAATTAAAAAATAAGTTGATATGGACACGATGCTACTTCTAGACGACATAAAGTCTAAAATGCAAGTATAGACATAATAACAAAAGACACATTGATTCACATCAGTTCATTGCATACATGAGTATCTCCATGTAGGAAACAGCAATTAAGGAAAACAGGCACAGGCAAAGTCGTAATTTTTAATGTGAAACTGTCAGCCATTACTAAGGGTGGCGACTTGTTGTGCAATCTCTTCATATTCATTTAATCCCCATGCCTTGGTATTAAAGATATGTATCCATTTGCATTATCTAAGGTTAAGGGTAGTGGTAAAATTCCCACCCCTACGGTTTAGACTGACCTTCTCCACAACCCACCATTTGAAACTTTCAGTCGGGTGTTCAAAAATAGAGAAGTGTTCCACCAGGGGTGCCCCCTGCACTTTGCATCTAATCCTACTATAGTGTTGTAGTATTCATGTTTTTACCTTTTGTTTAGTCTATCCAAAATACATGAAATCACAAGGGCATACTATGGCGTTTATCACACCCATACTGTTACAGTTGGTATGGTCTTTGAGTGTGTGTGTATAGTTATTGTGTGTAAAACTCTTGGTTTCTTTCATCATGGAACATGCTTTACAGCTACAACATTTGAAATGTCCCTTAACCAGTGGTATCTGCCACAGAGTAGAGGTATTAGTTCTAGGTGGTTGGGGGAGTAATGATCTAACCATGTGATCTTGTATGCTCTTCCCCTTCTTGAAGGGTTGGGGATATCTACCTCATCGGCCACAAGGGGCCAGTGATGATTGATCATTTTTCTGATCTCATTACTGCGTGTGCAGAATGTGGTTACACAAATCATTTGTTCCTGCTCACAAGCACCTCATTGCTTCGGTTCAAGAAGAAGTTCCCTATGGCAAAACCACGCTTATAATTTCAAGCTTTCTTCAATAAACTCCTAGGGTACCCCCTATCCGTCAGGTGGGCAATTAGATCATCCGATTCCATGAAGAAGTTCTGTTTCTTAGTGCAGTTTCTCCGGAGCCTGAGAAACTGTCCAAGCTGTAGATTGTCCCTTAGGTTCCGAGGGTTATAACTTGAGTAGCGTAAAAGTGTGTTCCACTATCTCTCGTTTCTGTATAGCACGGTATAGAGTATACTCCCATCCTCCTAAATCGTGATGTCCAAAAAATTGATCTTATTGATACTATAATCTAGTGAGAATTGGATATCACTCGATCTTTTAACTAATTGTGAAATGCAAGTAAATCTTGCTCGCTGCCAGTCCAGATCATCACTACATCGTCGATGTAGCATCTCCAAAGTTCAATATTTCCTTTATATGGATTATTCTCACAAAGTACATGGCTGAACTCATAATTGTCCATATAAAGAATTGCCAGGTCCGGTGCGAATCCCGCCCCTTGGCTACCCCTTTAGTCTGTAGAGAGTAATCCCCCTGGAAAATGAAAAAGTTCCTTGTCATAGCAATTTCCCAGAGGTTAATTATAAATTCAGCTGGGACTTGAAAGAGTCTAGGCCTTCCGTATAGGACCATCCTGATTACTTTCAATGCAGCCCTTTGGGGGATATATATATAGTGACGTTATGTCCATGGTGACCAACTATTGTTCAGTGGGAGTAAATGCAAGATTGTTAACCAGCTTGATGGTTTCCATTGTGTCCCTCTGGTAGGATGCAGCAGACTCTGCACTCGGTTTGAGGAATACATCTATATACTTGGATAGTGGTTCCAGGATGGAGCCACACCCCGAGATGATCGGTCTAACAGGTGGATTATCCATACGCTTGTGAATTTTAGGTAATGTACAGATAGTCGGCATCCTAGGTTGTGTGTTGTTCAGATAGCTGTGTTCATGCACAGTCAGGAAGCCCTTCTCAAGACCTCCACCCATGATCCTTTTAATGAGACCTGAGATTTCTTTTGTGGGATCTTCTCTGAGTATCCTGTAGTTATCTTCAACCCCTAGTTGCGAAAGAATCTCCGTCTTGTAGTCCACACACTTTGGACCACTATCGCCCCACCCTTGTCAGCGGGTTCAATGGCTATGTCTGTGAATTTTTCAACGACTCAAGAGCCATGCGTTCTGTTCTGGAGATATTGTACTTGACATACTATTTCTTTGACAGGAGATTCATAGCATCTCTCCATACCACCTGTTCGAATGCCAATATCTTATTAGACATAAAATGGGATGGTGGTGTGAAGTTAGAGGGTGGGCTTAGTACTGTACTCGAGAAAACGGGCTTTGGAGGAATTTTCTTAAAGTGTTTTAGGCGTACCTTCCTGAAGAATTGATGTAGCTCCATCTTAAGGTTAAAAATGTTGGGTAAGGTTTTGGGTACAAAAGATAGGCCCTTACATAATACATGTTCTTCATCGGGTGTCAAGCTATACCCGGATAGATTAACCACAGGGTTTGTGTGGTCTGCTCTAGTAGTGAAGGGATTTACCATCTGTAAAGTTGTTGTCGTGTTTGTATCTCCCTGTGGGTGTCTGGTGGGAAACGCACTTGTTTCTTGCCCCTGGTCCTGCCTCTGTTCCAGACAGGTTCCCTCAAACCCCGGGGTCTGCCCCAGGTTTGGCCTCTCTCCCTGTAGTTCGTCCATTGTCCCTCCCCCTAACAAACCTTGCTGATGTTCTTGGTAGGGGTATTCCAGGTTGTAGGCAGCTATACTGGTACCCGGTCTATCAGTTTCACAGTCAGATCCCCTTGCCACAGAGGAGTTGGAGAAAGTTGTGTACCTTCTATACCCTCCCGACCTCTGTTGGAGTATCTCCCCTGTGTGCTCTGCTTGTATTATTCCTCCTGTAGATAAGGGTAGGTGACTTTTTGGTCATAGAACTTGATATTGCTTGCTATTCTGTCCAACTTGTTGGTCTGTGTGTAAGTATCAAAATCCCTAATGGTTCGTTCAAGGCATTCCAAGGCTTCCCTGGCATTGACTAGCTCTTTACCATCTATGATCACCTTTTATAATTCTGCTATATCCTTAATACGCTTCTGGATCTCATCGAGAGCTGTTTCTATCCTGAGCATCATCCGCTGTCAAGAGCAATTATTAGACGCAAAGCCGAAATTTTCTTTGAATTTTGGGTTGTCTATAAATATAGGAGGCTTACTATTTAAAAAAACAAATGGTCCTTCAAAATCACTTCAGTGTATGAACAATAAATATAGACCAGAATCGGCGCTATATTAATTGGAAATGTCCAGCCGGACATATAGATTTAATAATATGCGTAATGAATAGAATATACAGCCAACAAAATAGAGTGGGACACAGTCCTGTGTCCTTCAACAAACAAAACAATTAAAGACAATCACAATTTTGAAGACATTTTTCAGGCTAAACAAACAAGCTTAAAGCCGATAGAGAATAAAGGGGCAAGCTTTTTAGACGGTAAACAGTCATGCACAATTTTTAACTAATGTGTTTAACATGCATGCTGTTCAGCAGGTCGACGACGTTTCGATCTATTAAGGGATATATAGATCATCATCAGGACTAATTAAATGACAAGCGTGAGAGTGCACTGCCTGTAAAAAATGGAAAAAGCGGGAGAGGAGGCAGGAAGGAAAACATTAAAAATCTCAACACAGATTGGAAACAGTGTACCACACAGTGTACTTAAAAGTGCAAAGTCAGTTGGTGCATGACATTCACTGAAAGTTAAAGCAAAACTTGGGCAGAAACCAGGAAAAAGGCAATGAAACCTCAATTCATTTAACATAACAATCTCAAAGCCAAACAGACGAAAAGGATTGAAAATTCAATTCAAAACAGTAAGGGTGACGTGATGCGTTCTCATATAAGTGAGTAAGGTGGAGCAGAGTGAAAGACGGTAACGTAGCGTGTGATGGAGGCACGTTGATGTTAATTGTCTTGGCCGTATGGTGAAAGTACCGAAACGGGACTACCGGAGTGGGTAGATAGTGGGTGGTTGCTTTAAGATAAAGTGATCGGAACAATAACGGGTTTGCTAGCTGATACTAACCACGCGTTGCAGGGAGCTGGCCGTGAATAGTTGGACGTAGAAAAAAACGGAGGTTTCTGGGTTAATGGGCTTCTGAGGAAGGAAGGGTAAGGTTAGAAGGGATGGGAAGATGCGGTGGGGGGTTTTACGGAACAAGGGGTGAATGCCAATAACTCACTGATCAGTTCAACCGGGTAACCAAACTGCGGTACTTTGGAGCAGAGTTGGTTTAAGAGCGACGGCGCCGATGAAGGGGATCTGGGCGTCCGCGTTGTAGGTGGGCAGCTTGTCGATCACAAGGTTGCCTAGGATGGGAGAAGGAGGTGAGGATTGGAGTGGAGAGCCTGAGCGGGAGAGCTCCGGAGCGGAGCAAGGCAGATTCTTACCTCAGTGTCGGTGACTAGCTCGATCGCTGGTGAAGTGAAGCCTGCGAATGTCTGGGTAAAGGAAGGGTGTTTGGACACGTGATAAAGCACGCTCACAACATGCTCTCAACGTTCAATAAGCTAATTCGCCGGCAAGGTGAGGGATTGTGTGGCGGCCATATTGGATCAGTGGGGGCGGTCGGAAATTCGCATGAAACGATAGAAAGCAGTGACATTAATAGATTGTATCAGCAAGAATTACTAAAGCATTAAAAACATACAATGGAATTGCAGGAAGCACATGTAGCAAATGAATAACACTTGAGCGGGCTATATGGTCAAAGGACAATTGTTTCAAAATTCAAATTAAGGTCATCCAATCCTCATTTCTGTTGAGGCCATTACGTATTGTGTCCAAACGGATAATGAGCTTCAGCTCCTCTTTGTTAAGGATTTGTGCCAAATCAGCGCCTCTCGGTGGCAACTTGATGGTTCTTAATACAGTCCACTTGAGCTCGTTATCCTGGTTTCTGCCCAAGTTTTGCTTTAACTTTCAGTGAATGTCCTTTCTGATATGACATGCACCAACTGACTTTGCACTTTTAAGTACACTGTGTGGTACACTGTTTCCTATCTGTGTTGAGATTTATTTTTTTTTTTTTTTTTTTAAAGATTTTATTGTGCATAAAAGGGTTACAAACACGGGCCTACAACCACCAGGGCCGGCCGCTAGTAGTCAAAATGTTCCAGCATATCTGAAAACAATGGCTAGCCCACAGGGGCTCCGCACTATCACAGTAAATCAGACTGCACATAAAGGAAATCAGAATACACACTTTTAGTATAAATAACAACAAAAAAAGAAAAATACAAAAATACAAAAAACAAGGCGAAACGACTTATGAAGGGCGGCGAACACCAGCCGGGGGAGTCAACACCCAACCACCCGAGGGCGGTCAATAAAAGAAGACCTGAGAGGGAGGGGGGGGGCAACGAGAGAACCAAATCTGTACTCCGAAGTACGAGATGCACAAGGAACCCTCAAGGATCAGGGGGACGAGGCAACCCCGGACGTATCTACCAAAGGGGGAGCACAGATAGACCCACGATACGCGTTCCACTGCCCCCAAATTTTACCCCAAGCCCCCGGTTTACCACGTGCCACATACACCGTTTTCTCCCTGAACATGCACCAGTCCATGTTTTCCTTCCAGACGGACACGGTGGGAGGCCGCTGGGAACCCCAAAGCTGCGCAATATCTCTCTTTGCAATCATGTTCCCCAAGGCCGCCCACCGTCATTGGGCTCCCATACATTCAGCACACAACGACGCACCTCCGGCAGCAGAGCGACCCCGGTGACTCGTCTCATAATATCATGCACCCGGCGCCAGTATTCCGCCACCTCGCGGCATTCCCATAGGATATGGAGAAAAGTAGCACTGAGCCCGCAGCCACGCTTACAGAGTCCGTCGTCTGAAAACCCCATCGAAACCAGGCGGGGGCCCGTCACATATACACGATGGAGAATCTTAAGCTGAACCAGGCGAAGACGGGCCGGGATGGCCACCTCCTTAGGGGAAGACAGTGCAGTCTGCCAGTCCTCGTCGTCCAGCTCCACCCCATCTCCCGTCCATGCCTCCCGAAGACGCACCAAGAGGTCAGCCCGATTGTTTATCAGTTTTTTGTAAATCAGGGAAATAGTACTGTCGGGGACGTGACCGTCGAGTATGCGGTCCTCGAGAGGCGAAGAAGAAGGGACCGTGGTCCCCTCCCCAAAGACCGAAAGCAGGGCGTGCCGAACCTGTGCATAACGGAAGAACTCTCTGTCACTAAGCTCATACTCGCGCTGAAGCGCCGCGAAGGATTTAACCGCACCTTTAACCCACAGGTCCCCCACTCTGCTGATGCCGATTGTATCCCAGCGCTCGAAGCCTTTCGTTGTCCAGAGGTTTCCCAAGCGGTCTGAGTCGAACAGAGGAGTGGCGCACGTTAAACGCTCACCCCAGCCCATCGCAACGTTAGCCGCCTTCCATACACGGACCGCAATCCTGGTAGGGCCCGTAAGGGCCCTACCAGCAGACCGCGAGTAAAGCGCTCTGTTATAGTTACCGCCGGGGAGTAGGAATTTATCCATCTCATATGCCGGGTTCGAACCAGGAGCGTACGTAGCATGGTTAATGGCAGACAGCTGGGAGGCCCAATAGCACCGTCTAATATCAGGAAGCGCGATGCCCCCGTCATACCAGGAAAGAGTCAGCTTGGCCAACGCGATACGCGATCGCCTGTCCCAAACCAGTCTCCTCTGCAAACTCTCCACCTCCCTAAAGTAGGCCGCAGGAATGACATCGAAGAAGTTCTGGAGTGCATAAAGGAATCTGGGAAGGGACATCATTTTAAACAGTGCCGCGCGACCAAGCGGAGACAAGGGCAGCTTACACCACCGAGCCGTATCTGCCCTCAAACGCCGGAGTGGAGACAGGAGATTCTGCTCATAGCGGACCGCCGGATCCAACGAAACGTACACCCCCAGGTATTTAAAGCCGGACTGAGATATTTGGAGCGGAAGCTGAGGCGGCAAGAGAGGAGAACCACCAGAGATAGGATATACACAAGATTTGGACCAGTTGATTATCAGACCCGAGTTTTTCCCGAAGGAATTAAAGACATCAAAGAGAACATTGAGCGACTTCCGCGGTGAGGTGAGATACAAGAGAATATCATCCGCGTACAATGAAACCCGATCCTCGAAGCCCGGGGCCCACCGGAGCACCCTAATCGAGGGCTCCCAACGGAGCCAGGCAGCGAGCGGCTCCAGGGCGAGAGCGAAGAGCAGCGGGGACAACGGGCACCCCTGCCTAGTTCCCCTCCCGAGAGCGAAAGGCCGAGAAACCCGCCCATTGACAACCACCTGAGCCATTGGTCCAGCATAAAGGAGCTTCACCCAGCCAAGGAACCCCTCCCCAAACCCAAACTTCGCCAAGACGGCCCAAAGAAATGGCCATTCAATGGTATCAAAGGCCATCGTGGCGTCTAGGGAAACCAATATGGCCGGTTCAGCCAAGTACTCAGCCCTAGCAAGGACGCCGTGCAGACGCCGTAAGTTAAGAGCGGTATTACGATGTGGGATGAAGCCACATTGATCCGGATGTATCAAGTCACATATAACGCTCAGCAAGCGATTAGCGAGGACCTTAGCAAGGATTTTGGGTTCGGCATTCAGCAGGGAAATAGGCCTATAGGAGGCACAGCGGTCACGTGGCTTACCCTCCTTGGGAATCACTACTATAGTAGCCAGACGCTGGTCGTCAGGAAGGGAACCCCTCTCGAGCGATTCCTGAAACATATGACGGAGGAAAGGCGCGATTTTATCCGGGCGCAACTTATATAGTTCAATCGGCAGGCCGTGGGGCCCATAGCCTTGCCCGAGCGGAGGGAGCGAATCGCAGTAGCAATCTCTTCGACAGACAAAGGGGCATCCATCAGCTCGCGGTCATCGACGGATAAGCCGGGCAGGGCAATATCCCGAAGCAGAAGACGAGAGTCGTCCTCATCTCTATCGGACACCGGGGAGTACACTGCACGGAGGTGGTCAGCAAAACACTCAACAATCTCACCAGGCTCAGTCACACACACTCCATCCGACACCCGAAGCTCCGGGACCACACGATTCACTCTCTCCTTCTTATCCAACCAGGCAATCAGCTTACCCGCCTTGTCTCCGGCGTCATACAACCTGCCCTGCTGCTCCCTATATATAGTCTTGGCAGCATCAGTGACGAGAGACTTATATTCAAACTGCTTCAGGCTGAGGGCATGCAGCCCATCCGGGGTGACACCCGCCTTCAAGGCTGCCTCCAGCCCCGATATTTCAGTCTCCAGCGTCACAACCGCCTCTCTCTTGACCCTCTTGGCCTCCACTATCTGGGACAGGGCATGCCCGCGGAGCACTGCTTTGAAAGCTTCCCACAGGGACACCGAGGACAATACCGACCCCTCATTCTCAGAAAAATATTGATCAATCGACTTAATCAGGCTATCACGGATCTTGGGGTCTCGCAGGTACCAAGGGTTAATAGGAGCGATCCGCCCAGCGGACCGCGACCCGGTGTCAAAAAGCAACCACAGTGGGGAATGATCAGAAATACCCCTGGCCAGGTGTTTGACCTCTTGAATCCGAGTAGCCTGGGCCGCGGGCATAAGGAAATAATCCAGTCTGGAGAGACTCCCATGGGCCCCAGAGTGAAAGGTGTACTGACACTGTGCCGGATGCATTAACCTCCAACAGCCACCAGACCGAAGGTCTCCAGGAGCCCGCCCAGCCACGCCTGGGCAGCAGGGAGGGCCCTGGGCGGATGACGGTCCAGGTCACCCGAGACAACCGAATTAAAGTCCCCACCCATAAGCAAAAGACTGTCAGGAAGCCCAAGCAACATACGACCCAAATCTGAGAAGGTGGAGTTCTGGAGGCCCGGGGGAACATAGACTGAGATCAAGGAAAGGGACTGCCCCTCCCACCTCCCAGTCAGAGCCACATAGCGCCCTCTGTCGTCTGGGACCACCCTGGTGATCTCCAACGGAAGTGAAGCTCGCAAGAGAATGCCCACCCCTCTCGAACCAGTGGTGAAACCAGAGTGGGCCACAAGTCGATATCCCCCTCTGTTCATAGCCCGACAAACGTTGCCAACCAGATGCGTCTCCTGTAAGAACACCACATCAGGAGTCAAGCGACGCAGATATTGCAGCACAACACCCCGTTTGATACGGTCCCCCAATCCATTGACGTTCCAAGACATCAATCTCAACCCGTCCCCCCCCATCCCATCCAGTAGATCAAGGGCCCCCTAGCAAAGAGCTCAACACCCAAGGATGAACCATAGCCAATACTTCGCCTTGAAAACAAAAAACACAAATGCAAACAACCCCACCCACCCACCAACCCCCCCCACCCACCAACCCCCCCCAACTCCAACACCCCCCACCCTGCACCCCTGCGGTTCAAAAAACCCCCCCAACTTGCAGTGTGCCTGTCGCCCTACAAACCCCATTCTACGAAAAGACCCCGGAGGAGGGAGGGGACCCGTCCCCGCCTGCTCCCCACACACAACATAGTGAAACAAAATGCACAAAAGAAGTAGAACCCAGCCGAACAGTACAACCTGGCAGAGTCCGGGACCATAAGTCACTCCAAAGGAGACCCACCACCCTCGGTACCGGCAGAGGGCCCAGTCCGGTCACCCCGGTCTGGCAGCGAATCCAGCCAGTCACTCACAGTCACAGGGGAGTCAAAAAAGGTAGTCCGATCTTCATGTTCCACTCGGAGCCTTGCAGGATAAAGCATAGAGTACTTGAGACCGAGGTCCCGGAGACGCCGCTTCACCCCCTGGAAGCCCATCCGCTGTTTCTGGACAAGTTGGGTGAAGTCCGGGAAAAAGTTAATGGACGAGTTCTCATGTCGGACCGGGCCATGAACCCGTGAGGCCTGCAGAATCGCGTCTCGGTCTCTGTAGTGGAAAAGTCTCGCAACGATAGGCCTCGGGGGGGCACCCGGTCGCGGCCGGCCACCTGGGACTCGATGGGCCCGCTCCACAGCGAAAAACTTACTCAGGCCAGCGGGAGCAAGATGTTCGAGGATGAGCTCCTCGACCAGAAGATCAACCGGGCGGTTATCGGAGGTCTCCGGAACGCCTATGACGCGGATGTTATTGCGGCGGGCCCGTCCCTCGAAGTCTTCCAGCCGCCGGGCCATCAGATCATTGGCCGACTTGAGATCGCCGAGAGTGGCCTTCAGGTCCGACACGTCCGTCCCAAGGGAGGACGTCCGCACATCCAGCGATTGAACCCTCTCGTTGGTCTTAGAGAGATCCGCCCGGATGAGGGTAATGTCAATGGCCACCGTGTCGATTTTACGGGCCAAGGCCTCGTACTGTGTAGCGATGGTCTCTCTGATGCCCGTAATGGCGCCCATGATGTCCTGCAGGGACAGATCCGGAGAAACGGACGGGCCACCACTGGTGTCATCCGGGGGGACATTGGCTGTCCCGGGGGATCCTTTACCCTGAGTGTAGCGGTCCATGTTGTTCGTCTGGACCGGTCCCCCACGTAGGGATGTCTTGGTCTTACGCCTCTCGGGGTCTCCCCTGCCTCCCATGAGAACTTCGATCGCCAAAGGGGACCACCGAGGAAGCGTCGAGGTGGCACAGACCAGGCAGACGTGTGTCACACCACAGGCCGCAATATGGCGGAGCGAAGGGACCACCGTCAATGAGCACACTGGCAGCAGACGAAGCCACCGGCATCAAGCGAAGGCAAGATGGAAGCCCAGTCGCACCAGGCAAGTCCACAGTCCAGCCCCTCAAAGACCAAAAGTGAAACCGAAAGTGATGTGACGGCCACTGGCACCGCTCCGCTGCCGTTGTTGTTCAACTACGCCCCGGCTCCACAGATCACCCTCGTATCGGGCACTGCCGTAGGGTGGGCCTCAAAAGTTCAAACCACCATAACTCCGGATTGCCAGGTCCGATTTGATTTCCGAAAGGAGTTTAGTGTTCAGCCAGCATTCGCCTCCCAGATTCCATCAACCGGGTCAGGATAAATTCAGGATAAATTCCGAGGAGCAGCGAGGGTCCGGGGAGCCCTGTGCTCACGCGATCATCTTGGATGCGCGCTAGGCTCCTCCTGTGTTGAGATTTTTAATGTTTTCCTTCCTGCCTCCTCTCCCGCTTTTTCCATTTTTTACAGGCAGTGCGCTCTCAGGCTTGTCATTTAATTAGTCCTGATGATGATCTATATATCCCTTAATAGATCGAAACGTTGTCGACCAGCTGAACAGCATGCATGTTAAACATTTTAGTTGAAAATTGTGCATGACTGTTTACCATCTAAAAAGCTTGCCCCTTTATTCTCTATTGGCGTTAAGTTTGTTTGTTTAGCCTGAAAAATGTCTTCAAAATTGTGATTGTCTTTAATTGTTTTGTTTGTTGAAGGACACAGGACTGTGTCCCACTCTATTTTGTTGGCTGTATATTCTATTCATTACGCATATTATTAAATCTATATGTCCGGCTGGACATTTCCAATTAATAAAGCGCCGATTCTGGTCTATATTTATTGTTCATACACTGAAGTGATTTTGAAGCACCATTTGTTTTTTGAAATAGTAGGCACCCTAGGTCCTTCTCACCTAACGGGTTATCCCTTGTTCATAATTAATATAAATATAGGAGGTTCATACATTATTGAAGGCCTACTGGAATGATATTAGCTTGAAGATACTTCATAAGTACGTGACCATGGAGGCTAGTATGTATCCGCTTTTTCTCAAGTCTTTCTAGTTTGCTTATCTTTTCATTTAAAGTGAGGTCTATTCTAGGTGTGGCTGTACCTAGAAAACTAGTACCAGCACAGCCTTGCAAAAGCTGATCAATATATTCCTCACTGTATGTCAGAGTCTCTTTCTCAAACATGTCCTGTGTTTTGTGCATTTACCTAATGGAGTTTTATTTGAAAGAAGAACCTAACATATACAGATATGTACACAAAGTTGAGTGCATTGACCATACAACATAAACACATGCAGTTACAACATAAAACAACCCACGCAGATATGCACCTGCTCAAAATAGCCATTACAAACTAATGGTATAACCCATGACACGCCAAAGGACCTGGGTACAATGTGATAAAGACACGAAGAGGTCTTGACGTCGCTTTTCGGAAAAAACGTGACCCCCAATTTAAATTGGGCTAGTCACTAAATTGTTTACACAAAATAAGTTGTTATACAAGAGAAATAAAATTCTTCTCTACACACCAGAGAAAAAGACACAAATTTCTGTTATTTATATTTTCTTATTTCATGAAATATCAAAGTAGATAATACTTACAAATGCCAAAGATTTATCAATCAATGGTTGCTCTAAAGAACGGGGTGCAATGAAAGAGTGCTCATATGCAAAGTGAATAGGAGAAGGGAAGTTTCTGAGAAAAGTAAGAGTCAAATGAAAGGTACTGCGGGGAAGGAGATCTGGAATGAGAGATTGTAGATATTGACTAACACTCTTTTTTTCTGATAAGTATAATTATCGTCACTCAAACCTTTAAAGAAAAAAATGGTGATCGCTGGATTGCCACAATTATCTTGTACATTTGAACAAGGCTTTTCACAAAGGCGCTTTCCTTCTCCTGTTGGTTCTCTTGAAGATATTTTTTTTGGGGAGAGACCCTCTTTTGAGGAAGAGAAAGTTCAATTGGGGTATATTTCACCCTGGATTTAACATACATTATCAATACCATATTCCTTTCAGTTTTTCCATATAGTAATAGTTCATGTTAATCATCACCAATCTTTGAAAACAAATGTTTTTGAAACACTGTTGTATTCCTGGAAGCGTTGCCCTAGATTTTAGCTTACCAATCTCTTGATTCTGCCTCTGAACGGTCACCACTACAAGAGTCTCATGGGAACCCAAACTCATACCTAGTCACAAGACTAACAAGCAACTTGGATTTAGCAGCGCCCCCGATATGGAGTTTTTAATTCCAAGACTGCAACAAGATTTAGTTAAAGTCTTGTGACATCTCACTAGTCTTCTTGATTTTGAACCGAGATCTCACCAACATAACAGTGCTCCATATAGTTATTGTACTGCAAAAAAAGCAGTTAGATTAAACAGTACAATAATACTCTTGCAGAAAAACTATACTCTTATGATGGGTTTATCAGTAACTAGGAATGGTGTTGCCTTACTCTTATGTTGTGTAAAATCATGCTGTTGCAATTATAACTGCAAAAACAACAGTTGATGGACAGAATGCAGAACAATGTCATACATTCACCCCAGTACAGAGATCTGGACCTAAATTCATCATTTTATTGCTCACCATACCATTCCAGTTTGAACCCAGCCATATGCAAATCAATCTTGACCCTGTGCCTCATGGGAACCGTCCAGCCCGAACTGCCAAGCCAGGTCCTCCCTGGACTGGAAACAAGCATCCTAGGACCGGTTTCAGGGTTTCACCCCTCTTCAGCCTGTGACAGTCTGTGACAGTTACCCTTGAGGCGGAAAGCCGGGGGTGTTACTCGTTTTGAAAATACAAATACCTGTTTTTAATCGCGCTATTTTGCACTCTGATTTTAAACTTGCTTCATTGTATTTTATCACTCACCTGTGCTCTGTGGTCTCTGGCTCAGAGGACACTCCCCCACACAGCTGACAGTGCGCTGTTGGGAAGGCGAGTTTCTCGGACGCCACCGGCCCCCACGAGACACTGGGCCACGCCCCCTCCAGCTAGCCACGCCCCCTCCCGGACGCCCATAAAGCCTGCTGAATTACGAGCCGGCAGTCTGTGACAGTTACCCTTGAGGCGGAAAGCCGGGGGTGTTACTCGTTTTGAAAATACAAATACCTGTTTTTAATCACGCTATTTTGCACTCTGATTTTAAACTTGCTTCATTGTATTTTATCACTCACCTGTGCTCTGTGGTCTCTGGCTGAGAGGACACTCCCCCACACAGCTGACAGTGCGCTGTTGGGAAGGCGAGTTTCTCGGACGCCATCGGCCCACACGAGACACTGGGCCACGCCCCCTCCAGCTAGCCACGCCCCCTCCCGGACGCCCATAAAGCCTGCTGAATTACGAGCCGGCAGTCTGTGACAGTTACCCTTGAGGCGGAAAGCCGGGGGTGTTACTCGTTTTGAAAATACAAATACCTGTTTTTAATCGCGTTATTTTGCACTCTGATTTTAAACTTGCTTCATTGTATTTTATCACTCACCTGTGCTCTGTGGTCTCTGGCTGAGAGGACACTCCCCCACACAGCTGACAGTGCGCTGTTGGGAAGGCGAGTTTCTCGGACGCCACCGGCCCCCACGAGACACTGGGCCACGCCCCCTCCTGTACAGTTTAACCATGCACACTTTCAGGAAGCGCAGCGGACGAGCGCAGCGGGCACACCATCAGCACGCCGAAGACACGCCAAAGACTAGCCCGTCTGTGCCCGTCCGTGCCAGGACGGGGCACGAGGCAGAGGCTCCGACTCCCTTTTCATCCCCAAGGCTGGTAAGATCGGCATCTGCATGAAAGCGCTGCGCCCTACCCCAAATCCGAGGTGCTCCATATCTAATCTCCATAAAGTCGGAACACGTGCTTGCTCTGAATGTAAACTATCCACCACCATTCGTCAACCCCACCCTGACCCATCTAGGAGACACAGGAAAAGCAAACTATTGCGCAAAGTCGAGCCGCTGACTTATGTTTTCTATAGCACAAACTGTCGATCACTGCCCAAACATAAACATGATATATTCAATCTCCTTGCGGAAAAAGGCCCTAGTGCCCCCTTCCTAACCGAGACCTGGTTGCATGACAGCGCCGGCCCGGATGTTGCTATTGCCCTCCCCGATAACTACGCCATTGTCAGAATAGACAGGGAAAAACAGGTAGGGGGTGGGATAGCCATCATCTTTAATAGAGAACTAAAATGCACGTTGGAACCGGTATCGATCCCAGACTGCGAAGCAGGTCTATTCAAAATCTCCTTGAACCCCAATTTTACCATGTCAGGCCTTCTGATCTACCGACCACCAGGAAATTCCTCTCAATGGGTATCCAATTTTGCCAACCTTATTACTCCCTACTACATGTCATCTAGCAATTTTTCCTTGTTGGGTGATTTAAACCTGCATCTAGAAGATCCCACCATTCCCTCATGTTCTAACCTGTTGGAAGACCTTAAGGCTCTAAACCTGTCCCTGATAAATTCTAGCCCTACTCACATAGCGGGCCACCTGTTGGACCCCATAATATCCAACATCAGGGAACTTAGCTGTATTGCCACCTTGCCCTCTGGTTGGTCTGACCACCATCTTATTAACTTCAGCATTATTCTTCCACCCTCTCTCAGCCTGCAACAAAATACTCACGCTTCATGCAGAAAAAATTGGAAATTAGTAGACATTGAAGCACTAAACTCGGCACTACAACAAAACCCACCAAGCCACAACTCCAACATGGATCGCTTAGCAACTGAAGCGTACAACTGGCTTAGCAATGCAGCTAACAAATGTCTGCCTTCTACTTGCACCAAAGGGAGTGGACATCGCCCTCCGGCTCCATGGTTCAATGATTGCTTAAAGATTGAAAAATCTAAATGCAAAGCACTAGAGCGCAAATGGCGTAAAAAGTACGACCCCAATGCTAAAAGGAGTTACCAAGAAGCCAGAAATCTTTATCACACTGCCTGTACAAAAGCAAGAGCTGCTTTTGTTTCAAAAGCTATTGTGGAAGCAACCAACATGCCCAAAACTCTCTTTTCTAAAGTCAAGGAACTGGCTGGCGCACACACCACAGCTGCTGCACCACCATTAAACACACAACAATGCCAGGCGTTAGCATGCTTTTTTACTGAGAAAATCAACAAAATCATCTCAGACATTAAGGCAAAAATTTCTATTTCAGAACCTTCCCCTCCTTCTGACTCTATACCCACTTCTTTGAGTGAAAATTTACTGGAATCCTGGCCTGTTCTTTCAATAGATAAACTGAAAGGAATCCTTAAAACTATTAAATCCGGCTCCCCCAGGGACCCCATCCCTATCAGAATCATTAAAAAACTGGATGACCACTCACTGGAGATCATTGCTAATCTCCTAAACTCATCCCTCGACCTAGCTACGGTCCCAGCCTTATGGAAGCATGCCATGGTGACACCCCTTCTGAAAAAGCCAACCGCAAACCCAGAAATACTGGCGAATTATAGACCAATATCTCTGCTCCCAGCTTTTTCTAAATGTCTAGAGAGACACGTACACTCTGCTTTAGCCACTTTTGCAGAAGAAAATTCTCTACTCCACTCGTCGCAATCTGGTTTCAGGGCTGGCTTCTCCACAGAAACCGCCCTGCTTGGTGTCACTGAACACATCAGAAAGCTCCTCGACCAAGGGCACACGGTCGCGCTCGTGTTATTGGACCTAAGTGCGGCGTTCGACACCATCTCCCATGATACTCTTATTAAAGAGCTATATACAAATGGTGTGCGAGGAAAGGCTTTGGAATGGATCAGATCCTTCCTGGCCAATCGAACTTTCCAGATCGCATCTACACAAGCCGTCTCAGACACCCTACCTGCATCGCATGGAGTTCCCCAGGGGTCCATCCTTAGCCCTTTATTTTTTAATATGTATCTAAAACCTTTGGCCGATCTTGTTGAAAAATCAGGTCTAACGCTTATGAACTACGCTGACGACTCCCAAATCATCTTCTCCCTTTCTGAATCTTGTCCTCACTCCCATTCGTTACTTAAGGAAGGATTATTAAAAATCTTGAACTGGATGACAAAAAACCAGTTAAAACTAAACGGCGACAAGACGGAAATACTGATTCTGGGAAAAGATCAAGATCTCTGGAACTCCGTACATTGGCCTGATCAGATGGGCGCATTTCCTACCCCGGTGGCCCACGCCCGTAACTTGGGCTTTATTCTGGACAATTCCCTATCCATGAATAAACAGGCCAGTAAAGTAACCAGCCTATGTCTCACCATAGTTAAATGGTTGAGGAAGATCCTCTGGATGCTGCCTGTGTCAACACAAAAGACCGTAGTCAATGCCCTTATCACATCTAGGCTTGACTACGGCAACATCCTGTACCTGGGCGCAAATAAATCTGTGATCGGACGACTACAGGTAGTGCAAAATGCAGCGGTCAGGCTACTCTGTAATATTCCGAAGAACTCCGGAGTTTCGAACCATCGTAAGAATCTTCATTGGCTCAGGATCGAAAGCAGAATCCGTTTCAAAGCCCTGAACTATGTGTTCAGGATTAAAGTGGGTACCGCACCAAAATATCTCCAATCTCTTGCCTCTCTCTATACGCCTAAGAGAAACCTCCGGTCGCAGACGGCAGCCTGTTTCTGCATACCAAGGTTTAAACGAGCAAGAACAGGTGGCAGATCCTTTGCCTACCTGGGACCCTCCCTTTGGAACACGCTCCCCCCCTGTATCCGAAAGGAAGGAAATTATCTTAGGTTCAGAAAGCTTGTCAAGACCTGGCTGTTTGAAAAATAATTCACTCAACAGCCACCTCCCTCTTTCTGCCCTCAATCTAGCTGTGACAAGGCGCCGGGAAACGCTTTTTGGGTAGCTGTTGCGCCCTATAAATTGATAAAATAAATAAATAAATAAATAAATAATTCAGCCAGGATAGCTTGATTCCGGTGGCATGGAGAGCACAGGACCCACGTCTGGGCATACCTGTCCCACTCGGGGTGCCAAATGCAAAAACAACAGTTGATGGACAGAATGCAGGACAATGTCATACATTCACTCCAGTGCAGAGATCTGGGCCTAAAGCCATAATTTTTTTGCTCACCATGCCATTCCAGTTTGAACCCAGTCATATGCAAATCAGTCTTGACCCTGTGCCTCATGGGAACAGTCCAGCCCGAACTGCCAAGCCAAGTCCTCCCTTTGAAACAAGCATCCTATGACCGGTTTCAGGGATTCACCCCTCTTCAGCCAGGATAGCTGATTCCAGTGGCATGGAGAGCACGGGACCCACGTCTGGGCATACCCGTCCCACTCGGGTTGACAAATGCAAAAACAACAGTTGATGGACAGAATGCAGAACAATTTCATACATTCAAAAAAATGATGGATTTAACCCAGATCTTTTGACTGGGGGGAATGTTTGCATTGTCAGCATTCTGTCTATCATTTGTTTGCTGTAACACTTCTCGCCCTAAGAGGGATGGGTATGCTCAGACATGGGTCCCTTGCTCACTGTGCCACTGGATTCAAGCTAGCCTGGCTGAAGAAGGGTGACATACCCTGAAACCATCCCAGGATGCTTGTTTCCGGTCCAGAGAGGACCTGGCCAGGCAGTTCGGTCTGGACTGTTCCCATGGGGCACAGGGTCAAGACTGATTTGCATATGGCTGAGTCCAAACTGGGGTGGCATAGAGGGCAAACGAACGAAGGATTTAACCCAAATCTTTTGACTGGGGGAGAATGTGTACATTGTCAGCATTCCATCCATCATTTGTTTGCTGAAACACTTTTCGCCCTAAGAGGGATGCGTATGCTCAGACGTGGGTCCCTTGCTCACCGTGCCACTGTATTCAAGTTAGCCTGGCTGAAGAAGGGTGACATACCCTGAAACTGGTCCCAGGATGCTTGTTTCCAGTCCAGAGTGGTCCTGTCCAGGCAGTTCGGTCTGGACTGTTCCCATTGGGCACAGGGTCAAGACTGATTTGCATATGGCTGAGTCCGAACTGGGGTGGCATAGTGGGCAAAAGAACAATGGATTTAACCCAGATCTTTTGACTGGGGCAGAATGTTTGCATTATTAGCATTCCGTCCATCATTTGTTTGCTGTAACACTTTTCGCACTAAGAGGGATGGGTATGCTCAGACGTGGGTCCCTTGCTCACTGTGCCACTAGATTCAAGATAGCCTGGCTGAAGAAGAGTGACATACCCTGAAACCGGTCCCAGGATGCTTGTTTCCAGTCCAGAGAGGAGTTGGCCAGGCAGTTTGGTCTTGGCTGTTCCCATGGGGCACAGGGTCAAGACTGATTTGCACATGGCTGAGTCCAAACTGGGGTGGCATAGTGGGCAAACGAGCAATGGATTTAACCCAGATCTTTTGACTGGGGGAGAATGTTTGCATTGTCAGTATTCCGTCCATCATTTGTTTGCTGTAACACTTGTTGCAATTATAACAGCATGCCAAGCTACAATAATAGTAAGCAACACGGCTTGGGGGAAGCCCCCTTTTATAGACTCTCAAATTTCAAGATGGTGGACGAGATTCTGTTAAAGTCGCACGAGATCTCGCTAATCGTCTTGATTTTGAAGCAAGATCTCACCAATATGACAGTGCTCAAATTGGTTATTG
Organism: Triturus cristatus; assembly: GCF_964204655.1. NCBI lineage: Eukaryota > Metazoa > Chordata > Amphibia > Caudata > Salamandridae > Triturus > Triturus cristatus. Next base: position 614,954,613 of record NC_140591.1, on the reverse strand, counting down.
TCCTGCAATAAAAAACAGTTAGTTTAAACAATACAATAATACTGTTGCACAAAAACTTTACACTTATGATGGGGGTTACTAGCAACTAGTAACAGTGTTGGCTTATTCTCATGATGTGTGAAATTGTGTGTGCCATTATTACAGCTACCTTGGCTATAGTCTAAATTTTATAATTTTTTCTGTAATGGCAGTGAACCGTTGCACCTATTAAGTGCTTCAAGCCACATAGATTGTGCTAAACCGAATGTGGGTGGGATGGACTATAACTAAGGAGTGTTTCTGACACAATGCCCCTTCTAAAGTCTATTCTGACCAACAGAGGTTGAGCAAATTCCCAGTTGTGCATAAAAACAAACTAGCAACTGGGGGAGCGTGGATAGCTGTCGCTGGTTCCCTGGTATCATCTTCTGGTGCATAACCCTGCCAGGAAACTAAATTCCAAAGTTTGCCTTTGCGTCATTTGACATCTTTGATTGACTTGCTGACAGTGCACCATATTGAGAGGTGGATGGAAGCATTCCATGAATGATGCAGGTTTTGTGAGTGAGATGTGAAAAACCAGTGAATGTTCACGGTACTTGGAAGCTACAGTTTAAAAGTTACAGAATTGAGTGGATGTAGAATTTCAAAACATCCAATAAATTTCGGATGAAACTTATATTTGAATTTGTTATGACGTGAGCCAAACCTTATCACTAGGGTGAAATTAGGGACTTGTTTGCCTTTTGCGATCCACACATTTTTTATTCAGTGTTTTGATAATAACATTGTGTCTAAGTTACTGTGCCAACCGTGAAATATATCAAACTTTATCCGCCGCCATGGGATCAGTTTTGATAGATTGTGGTTGTAACAAAGGCTAGAATCTTAGACAAAAGCCATAGTTGGGTAAAAGGAAAAGAATTGGGTAGAAGCGTGGTGTAAATTATTGTATGCAAATTACACCATGCAGGGCAATTGCTCCTATAACTCAGAGGTTTGTGTGTGGTAACAGTGCAGGTAATGTTTAATAACTTCATTCACCCACTCAGTTTGAACATCTGTTTCTGGGTGAAAGATGGTGGACAGATGAACTTGTATTTATAAAGCAGAACACCAAGTTTCTCAGAAGGCACATGTGAACTGTGAACCTCAGTCTGAGGTATTGGTGTTTGAAGGTCTATGTAAATGCTCTATATTAGTCAATAGTTATGTTGTTAATTTAGATACCAAGAGTAAACCTGTGATGGCTGTAAAGTGAGCTAGTTTGGACAGTCAATTCGCCACTACCAATATAGTGTATTTTCCATTATTGGGAGGTAGATCTGTGATAAAAATCAATCGAAATGTCTTCCCAAAGTTGTTCTGGTGCAGATAGTGGTTGGAGATATCCTGTGCATTTTGATTGATCTGTTTTAACTCTACTACACATGTCACAATTACCAACAAACTGAACTTTCTCCAACTGGGCCACCAGAAGTGTCTTTCGAACATCTCAACGGTCTCAGTTCTTCCTGGGTGTCTACCCAAGTGCGAATAACAACAACATTGCATGATCATTGTTTGCAAGTCATTAGTAGGTATAAACATGGTTTCACCATGACTGGGAAGACCTTTCTGCATTTCACTAGTCTTATCTTCTGCTACCCAAGATATCAGGTTTTTCAGAGCCATATTTTTTCTTATATATTGAAATTTTTTTCAACCTTTATTGCTCAATTTAGTTGTTCTTTTGGAATGATTAAAGGAGGACCTGGTAAGGGTGATGGATCATTAGAATCAAAGCAAGTGAATCTGGAACAAATCATTTTAAAATCAAGTTTTGCAAAGAGCAGAGTAAATCTTAATTGCCTGAGGGCCAAGGCCTTGCTGATTGCAAAAACTGATGATTTCTGTGGTCAGTATATACTGTGATTTGGAATTTCAATGCAAGTAGGTAATGCCTTCATTCTTTAAATGCCAGCCAGCTAGCTAAGAGTTCTGTTTTTGAGATTGTGTAATTTTGTTTGATTGGCAGCAATTTCTTTGAAAGATATGACACCAGATGCGATTTTCCAGTTTCTTGAAAAATAATAGTGCTCTGAGAGCAGTATCAGAAACATTCGCTTCCATGATAAATGGTTGTGAAGTATCCTGGTGTGCCCATATAGATGCTGTGGTAAACACCTTTTCAACTTATTGAAAGAAGCTTCAGTTTTGCCTGGCCACACCAATTTGTTATTGTTCCTCAATAGTTTAGTGATTGGGACAATCAGGACTCCACTCTACTGATCTGCAGAAATCTACAGGAGCGAAGATAGTCCTGTCCTACCCATCATAAACAATCCTCAACACATGGATTGCACAAGTGTTGGCTATTGTCTCCAAAGGCAAAGGGTGTTGGGGATGAGGAAGGGAAAGGCAGACAATGATTCCCTGGGATCCTAGTCTTGTACTGTGGATCTGGTTCTCAGGTACCCTATGGATTGTATAGTCTTTGAAGGCACTACCCACATGACCGTCCTGATACACCCGGATCAAGCGGGCTTTATTCCTCGACGTAGCACGGCAACTTCCGTTCGACGCCTACTGCGGGTAATGGGGGTGGATCGAGAAGATTACCCAGAGGCCCTAACGCTTTCTGTCGACATAGAAAAAGCCTTTGATAGCGTAGAATGGCCATACCTATTTAGAGTTTTGCAGGAATTTGGCCTAGGGAATTGCTTTGTACGCTGGACCACCTTGTTATACACTGACTCCACAGCCCGCGTGAAGACGGGAGCTACCATCTCAGCTCCCTACCGGGTGCGACGGGGGACAAGACAGGGCTGTTCGCTGTCCCCATTGTTGTTCGCCTTGGCCATTGAGCCACTGGCGGCTCACGCCCGACAGGGACACTCATATGCTGGGTTGTGGCTAAGGGGGGAGGCCCACTATATCTCCCTTTATGCGGATGATCTGCTGATGTTTTTGGCAGACGCAGATGGCGCACTGCACGGAGCGACCGCCTTGTTGGATGTCTTTGGTCGCCTGTCGGGGCTCAAAGTAAACTGGGGCAAAACATGCTTGTTCCCGTTGTCGCCTAATGGACAGGAACCCCAATTGCAGAGAGTGATACGATGGGAGGGTCGCTGTCTGCGTTATCTGGGAGTCAATATCTACCATACCCAGCTTGATTTGTTGGAAGGGAACCTGGGTAGAGCAATCCGGGGCTTGAGTGGCAGCATAGGTTTCTGGAGCACGCTCCCACTATCGAGCGCTGGGCGAGTAGCGCTGCTGAAGATGGTAGCGCTGCCGCGCCTACTGTATTTTTTTCGTACATTGCCCATAGGGATACCGGCATCGTTTTTTGAGCGGCTTCGAGCACTGTCCACGGGCTTCATATGGGGCTCGGGTAGGCGGCGGGTAGCATTGACCACACTACGGCAGCCAAGAGCGGAGGGGGGCCTGGCGGTCCCGGACTTCGAGTGGTATTATCTGGCAGCACAATTACAATGGCTCACACAGGCGGTGGCAAGGGAGTTTAGAGGCCCAGAGGGCCCACAGGGCAAGTTAATTCCTCGCCATGTGCTTTCTTTCATAGTCCTCCAACAGCGGATGGACCTAGCCCAGCTCACTCTTGAGGAACGCACCCTTAGGTTGTGCTGGAACCGATGTCAGAGGAGGGCCGCCATTATCCACCCTTATGCCCCGGATATCCCCCTTGGTATGTGCACGGCGCTCCCACACGGGGGTGATTGGTCGGGACTAGCCGCTTGGGAGGACCTTGGCATACAAGTGGTGGGCGACTTATATAGGGAGGGGGTGCTCTTGCCCTTCCAGGAACTGCAGGACTCTTATGGGCTCCCACGGGGAGATTATTTACTTCACGCTGCTCTCATAACAGGCCTCCAGAAGCACTGGAATGCGGGGATCTCGGAACCACCAGTCGCCGCGGGCTACCAATATGTGGTTATGGCCGCGGGTACGTTCGGGGCTATTACCTGCCTATATCGACGGCTGTCGACGGAGCGCTTGCTACCCCTAGTCACGTTGAAAGATAAATGGGAAGCTGACCTTGGGAAGCACATCCCCGAGTCGACATGGCCAGCGTTGGTGCGGCGGGCCTGGAAGGGTACGCGTAATGCCCGGTTTCAGCTGGTACAGTTTTTTACACTGCACAGGGCATACCTGACGCCAGTTAAGATATTGCAATATTTTGGGGGCACACATTCTCAGTGCCCGCGGTGTGGGGGAGATGGGGCTGATTTTCGCCATATGTTTTGGTTTTGCACGGCACTGGGTAGTTACTGGGAAGACGCCACGGAATGCCTGAACCAAGTGACAGATCGCAACATCGATTTTGAGATGGGGGCCTGCCTGTTTTCTTTGGTTCCCCCACACCCGCCGCACAAAGGTTACTAGCAAGTTCTGTGACTTAGGGTTGATCATGGCCAAGAGGGAGCTAACCATGCATTGGAAGTCAAGGGTGGGGCCTAGCTTTCTGAGGTGGAGGACGGCGTTCGCGAAATGGGCAAGCGTGGAGGGCACACTTCGCCTGCAATTAGCGCATAGGAGGAACAACGAAAAGGCGTTAGCGACGGCCCGTGCATGGGAGTCACTAGTGGTTGAACTTCAGGGGCTGATGTCAGAAAACATAGGAGAGGGGGGCATACCTGACCGACATGAGGATGCGATAAGCGGGGAGTAGGAGGGGGGTCTCTGTGGTAGGTGGACACATTCAACACGGCTGAACCCAGGGGAACGCCCAAGCTGACAGAGACAGGATTGAATGCCCCTATATACATCATAGTAATAGGGAGGGTCACATCAGTGGGAGGATAGGATGACGGGGGCACACTGACATGGGTTGCGGGAGGGAGTGGGAGGGGGGGCCCCAGCGGGAAGGGTAACTTCTCCAATGCATAACTGGTTGCAATGTCGTATGTAATATTCTCTGGTGAGTTGCTGGTGCTTTTGTGGGAATTGGATTGGTATGTTGGTAAGAAAACAATAAAAAAATGTTTAAACAAAAAAAATAGTCTTTGAAGGCACTAATCGAACAACACAAACATGCGACTCATTAAAACAAGCATTATTAGAGTCATATACTGTAATTACAACCATAAACCCCCATCTCACCTTGTTGCAAAGTTAATCACCTTTTATTGCAATAAAAATGTTTTCAAATGTCTCATTAAGGATAGTTAGAATCCCACACTTTAGTTGCTGATTTTACTGTACTGTACTGTAGAGACAGCAAAATTAATTATAGGTTAGTCCCTCAAGCAAGGTGCCAAATGAGTTTCCTGTTATTAGTCTGAATAATAATCAGTATTATTCCTCAAGTCTTTCTTTTTCATTTTTTAAATTAGGTATTTTACAAATATTCGAATGTCAATGGAATGTAGTATTACTTGCAAAGGCTTTCTGAATGACTCATAAAGCACCTGTAGAAGTTGGTAAATCCCAAGAATCATTTGATATCTTTGGTATTTTGTGGACGGGGCCCATTGACTACTGCCTGTATCTTTTCTTCACCTATATTGATACCCAGCAGAGATAGTGGATGAGCCCCAAGAATTGTACCTTGAGAGTATGAAACTCACACTTGGAGAGTCTACAGAAGAGTCCATATGACGAAGCATCTGAAGAATGTTTTTAACATGCCCAACATGTTCTTCTACTGAGCTTGGATACATAAGAATGTCATTGGTATATACACAATTTCTAATTTGTCAAGGTATTCTTGAAGGACATTGTTTGCAAGAACTGGACTGCTGGTGGGCCCTTATGTAGCCCAGTGGCATCCCTTAAACAGCCCATATCTGTGTGTATAACCACCTTCTACTCATTCCCTTCTCGTATTCAAACCAGGTGATAGACTCCTTGTAGATCTAATTTTGTGTAAATGGTAAGAGATCTTACCTGGGCTGAGAAGAAGAGGGTACCAGTTGTTAATTGTGATACTGTTAAGGTCTCTATAAGCAATAACAGCCCGCATTTCCCATTAGCTTAAGGGACAAAGAACAATGGTGAAGTTGCAGGTGATTTAGAAGATCATATGAATCCATGTTTAAAGTATTTAGCCCAATACTCTCATAGATGAAGATTGTCCTGCTCGGTTAGGGCATAAATTCTACTGCCTGTAATATTGGCACCCAGTAATAAATCTGGTTAACAGTCATCTGTCTGGTATAGTGGCAGATTCTCTGCACAAATTTAATTAAAAACCTCCTCGCACATTAAATATTTATCTGGACATTGTGCATCCTGTTCTGCTGCCATTGTGATCAGACGTGTTGATATTGAATTCATACAATGTGATTGATCTTGGACTGAACAAGAGTTTTGGCACAAATCTGATGAAAAAGTGATGTTTTATGCAGCCCAATCAGAAGTAGGTTTATGGAGTCTTAGCCACAGCATTTCTGCTATCATACCAAGTAGTGGTGTGCCAAATAAATCAAAATATTAATATTCTTGATGAATTTGATTATCCAGATAGTGAATTTTCATACCATTCATTAGCATGGTACCATAAACTGCTCCTACCTTTTCTGGGCTTGCTTTGAATTCTATAGGTAGTGTTAGGTTTTTTTCAATAAGCAAAAGCAAGAAAATTGCCTGAAGCCCCTGAATTGACCTTAATAACTATTTCCATCTGAAGTTCACCAATTCTAAGATATACATTTTATATTTAGATGTGTGGCAGATCCCTCCAGGCTATTTGCTATCAGCTGTTCAGGATATTTGATTATTTAGCTCAAGAGCATCTCCTGCTCTTTTTCCTAGATTGATAGTTTCCCTGTGCTTTGTTTTTTTGTTAGGGGGACTTAGGGTTGATATTCTTGAGTTTTGTTAGTCCTTTACAAAAAGGCCTTTATTGTCATAGTACATGCACTACCATTATTTTGTCTTTATTCCTCTTCTTCTTTAGTAGGGGGTCCCTGAACTCCCCCAATTTGCTTTGATTCAACTGTTTCTAGGGATGGTGGTTTGTCTCTGGTTTTAAAAAAGACTCAAGTAACCGTTTTCTATTTGTCTCCCTTTTGGTCAGACAAACCGTGATCTAAACGAAGGATAAGATTTATAAGATCTGCACATTAGGTTGGTTGTGGATAGATCTCAGTGATCTTTGATTTCTTCCTTCAGCCCCTGATAATACAGTGCAGTCCTTTTTTATTCTGGCCAGTTGTTTCAGAGATTAACCAATTAAATTGGGTCAGGTATACAATTAAGGGTCTGATTGAGAGTTCGGCGAATGGGTTACTCCATCACAAAAGTGACAGATAGCCTGCTTCCCGAACCACAAGTGCCATTGGATATAATGAACTTGCAATACGGCGGGCAGGATATCTGGTACATTTCAGAGGGCCTTTCCCGTCCGCCAAACTCTAAATCAAGCCCTAGATCTTTTGATCCTTCTTTCATTTCAAGTAGCACCCTATCTTAAAACAGGGTAATTGCTCTGTGTTTGAATATTTTTTCAAATTCTTTTTTTAGATCTCTCTAATTGTCTAAAATGGTGTTGTTTGAGTTTACTAAAAGCACTGGCCAATTAGCAGCATGTCATCCTAAATAGGAAATAAGGAAGGGCAATTTGGATTGGGCAACTGAGAAGGCTATGGGTTTGACCATGAAATTAAGTTGTACCTGGTTTAGGAAGACTTGCCCTGTGGATGCGTTTCCAGTGAACTGGTCCAGTAGAGCTAACAAAACTGGGGAAGAAACCGTAACTGGCACTGTTGTAAGGTGGGTTTTAGGACCTGTTGATAAACCGGGTGCACCTAAGTTCCTACCTACTTCTCCTAATAGTATCTGTGGAGTAGCCGGAGTCTGTAATTGAGGCACTTGACCGGCCAAAGATGCTGTCTCAAGATGTACAGTAGTTACGTCTTTTTTCATGTTGGCCTTCATTTCACAGAGACCTTCAATGGAGGACATTTTGATGGTACTGCTCAAGACGAACAAAATTTGTGAGCTTGTTACTTTGACAAGGTCTAAGTTCTTGAGGAACAGTACCATCAAAATCACAACTTCCAGCAGCACCTAGTCTGTGGCTCAATTGCTTAGAGTTTCAGAGAGGCCAGATGGGTTGTATGACATTAAAATGCATGCCTTTGCCACACATGCCTTTACAATGGTACCTTTACTACACATGTTCTTTTTCATGCAATGCCTTTAGCAAGCATGCCTATACCACACATTTCAAGTCTATTAATAAAAGGTAAGCAGTTCCTTAGGGGAAAGAAAAGGTGAATATTCGGTTGGTCGGTCAGTGTCTAGGGAAGAGGACGGGGGGTCAGTTTCTTTAGGAACAGGAGCCCTCACACACCCAGATGGGTGTCATGGTTTATTATAGGGTGTGCTCCTCATAGGGCCAGCGCTGCAATGCCCGATGGGCATCCGCAAAGGTGCTCTTTATCAAAGGTTTTTTGTTCCAATGCTGTATGTGAAGTGTGGGTGTAGGGCTGTTGGTGTTGATTTGGTATAGTGAAGTGTGTATGAGTAAAAAGATGTTTTTAAAATAGACTAGGTAGTTCTCTAAATAAAGTTGTAATCTGTGAGTCTACTAGTCTCATTAAAAAAAGTGGTGGCTAACAGTAGAGGCAATGTTCTCTTGTAGCTCAAAAAGGTCAAAGGGTCAACATGTTTCTTGCCATAGTGGAAGTCAATAATGATCAGATGGCAATTTGTAAGGACTGAAAGATTCAAATTTACACAATTTTTGGAATCTGGGATGGTATTAAGGATAATCCAATCACAAATGAACCTAAATGTGGTGTTCCTTTATACCGTATTTCCTAAAAAGCCGACCTGGAATAAAGATAAAACCATGAATGCAAACGATCTGCATGATGCAGGTCCTCAAGGACATATTCTCATTGTGGTGCAACATGCGAAAAATGTATCAACCTTCTGCTATCAGTGGTGGTGCAATAGCACAGTGACAAACAAAACACATACAAGACAAGTGACACACTCAAGGCTAATGGCAAGCAAAAAGATTTCACACACTGTGACATAGAGGGACAAACACTCACTCAAATAGGGTAGCACTTAAGCCTCCTCGAGTAGGAGCAGAGTAAACACTATTTAGCATTTTAGAAATTACAAATGAAGACACAGGGGCAAGTTCTCAAGGCGCTATCGCTGAGTTAACGGCACTATAGCGCAGCCAAAGTCACGATAAACCTTCCACCCCATTCACAAGCCGGTGCAAACTGCTGATACCACCAGTTTTCCTGTGATAGCATTCTCAAAAAACATCGCCACAGATGACCCCAGCAACTATCGCTAATGAGATGCAGAGTAGGCATTCCTGAGCAAAAAGCAGCGACAACACCACTCCACAACATTCTCAACAACCAGCCATATTGGCGATAAGATCACAAAACATGTGATAAGGCGCAATAACAGCAGGAAATTAACACCTGCTCCGACCTGGTGCAAAGTCGGACGACAACCGGCAACAGAAAGGGGAGCCCAGACCACTGCCACACCTGAAGAACAACAGATGCCATGAAGCCACTGATCATGCAGCTTGGAGCCCCAACAGGGCCACAACACCCCCGCCACCACACACAGGACCGCCACCTCCCCGGACCCCCACAGAAGCAGAGCGGACAAAGACAGCGGACCCCCAGGAAACGCACCAGCCTCACAGAGCCAACACCTGACAATGTGATTGGCCACTACATGCTCAAAAGGACAACCATCCTACGCATCCTGATCATCATCGCCCAACAGGCTGATGGCACCAACACAGCGGACAACTGTGGAAATATGGATTTTTCCGATCAGTTATGTCCCCTATCTTGGACCCCAACGGTTTCATGTATGAATCACAAGTACATGTATACTCCCTCCAGTTCCAGTTATGAAGACGCAAACACATGTGCGTCCACCGTCAACATGTCCTCTTTCAGATCCGCCATGAATAGGCCGGATATTCCATTCCTAAGTATGAAAGGCCACCGGCTTTATATGGTTCACTTATGCTATTTTTACAGTCCAGGCAAGTAGGCCCTGATTCTGTCATCAAGCTTTTCTTGCTTTCTGCCTCTGAAGCTCCAGTCTGAGCCTGCATCTGTGACCATGAACTTTGTCTCATTCCTTGCGCGGCTCACGAAGCCTGACATCAGTTTGTTGCCTGCCAAGAAACTGTATTTCACCTTCGAAATTATCTGCTCCGTTCCCTGCCCAATGCATTCCTGTCTAGTAGTTTCAGTAAACATTCTTCCAGCTACCGAGCAAAGGCCCGGCTTCTCTGTCTTCATGCAAGTAATTCATAGCCCTGTTACTATGGAAGATTCCTGCCCTCGCATCTAGTGTAGACACTTAGACGCTTGTACACGCACTAACAGTCAGTATAGTCAGTATAGAATAAGATTCTACTCTAAGAGACCTCCCTTCTGGATAACATAGTTCTTTAAACATAGGATGTTAGATATGATTTGGGATTAGGTTGACTTGACCCTCCAGACTTCTGTCGCCACATGTAGAGCTAAATGTCAAGTCCCCTTCACCCCCTAGTTGCACGTCAATCACACGTCATACTGCTGCGCGCGCATCTCTGCCAAGTATTTCTGCTGACATTGCGAAATTATTTCATAGGTACACCCATATGTGACATCATAACCAATGACGTTTTCCTTGTTACACCCAATTACGCCTCTTTCAGCTACGCATGTGAAATGTTATCTTTGCTATCAATTGTTACGCCTCTTGCATTTACTTCACTGTAATGCCTATTGTATAAAAGTGAATAATTATCAATAATGTATGTACTTCACTTCCTGAACCTCCGTGGTGATGGAACTTGGAGGCCACGATTTCGAAATCGTCCATTAGAATAAAGCCCATTCCGAACCTCTAATACCACGGATTCTGCCTCTTATTTACTGAGCTATTTTTATTATGTTCTGTATCAAATTAAGTCCCGGTAATTAAATTATTTACCACATGAATGGCGCCCGAACAGGGACACTTTCTCATCTCACGCGCCGGCGGTGCGTTGCAGGCCCGGTCTCCTGCCACAGCTGGACGGACAACAACGCGTACCAGCAGGATTTCCTGTATCTCCCTCCGGTCAAGCGGGGGCGACTGAGGCTGCGATCAACACCCAGACGAGGCGGTGAGAAGTGCGAAGTATCCCGACCAGAGCCTAGCTGAGAGAGCAAGATCCGAGGTATACAGAGGCCCACCAGGTTTCCGATGTCCTGACGTGTCCGAAGTTTTCGAGTCGAGTCCAGTCCAGTCCGGTCCAGTTCAGTTCAGTTCCGTTCCGAGGCCTTCCGTTCCGAGCTACCCGGTGAGTACCATTACTGGGGAGGCGTTCTGGCGTGCACATAAGTTGTGCCGGTCCAGACGGGTTTGGGTACACAAATCCGGTCTGCACTGTTTTAGCAGTGTATCTGTACTGTTTAGCAGTATATCTAGTATATCAAGTATATAAATTCAGAATAATTCAGATAATGCCGAGTATTATGTTTAGTGAATAAGTTTTCCTTAGATCGTCATCATCATTGTTTGCTCATTTAAATGTTAAATGTTAAATGTGTTAATACGTTCTGCATATTGTGGTATGAATGACTGTTCATTATCGTGTTTATTGTATTAAGTTTGTTCAAGATCAAGTATCAGATAAGTTCTCAATATGCCGCTCTTTTCGAAATTAAGACAGATCACAACTAGAAAAGGGGTACTCGAAGAAGCTGTTCCTATTCCTCCTAGGGACACTCCAGGGTACTTCATGTATCATAAACACGGCTTAGACGCTATATTATTTCTTGATTTATGGGTAGACTACACTAAGGAATTACCAGAAAGTCAGAGGTGGCCCGCGGCTGGGACCTGGGATGCAGAGTGCATCGTGAAAATAGAGGAGGAATTATGGAAAAAGAAAGCTAGACAATCACAGAAAGACGCCATTGAATTATGGCGTAAAGAATCGTATAGACGTACAGAAAAAGCACGTAGACAGGAAGAGAAGAGTAAAGAGAATTCAAATGAAGTCCGAGAAAATCTATTAATTGAAGAAGGTACACGAGTGAAATCAGAACAAGTAGACAGACAAAGACATGCCCTTATGAAGGGTATGTATCCCCTTCTGGCCGAGGGATTACCTAAGGCTACTGCGGGGATACCAAAAGACTTGCCACCCCCATTGTTTCCAATAAAGGTACATCCTAAAGGGCATCCTAGAACCGCAGAAGATGTTTTTCTTTCCTCATATTTAGATGACGCAGCTCCCGAGTATGCTAACCCCGCCCCACATAGACCGTCGGCCGGGGAGGTTCAACGCCAAGATCCTGTATCTGTATCTCTACAACAACAAATCCTGACACAAGTTCCGGCAAGCACATCTGTTTCCTCATCTGTTCCTACAGCTCCTTCTATAGCTATGTCCACACCTATAGTTGCTGTATCGCGTTCAACGAATCCTTTCACGCCCGATACCCCAGACGGGGCTACGGGAGGTGCTACCAATATTTTTTCTACACCACCCAGAATAAATAAACTTACTTTTCAAGAGTCAGCACATCCACGTACCCCCAAACTCATAAATGCACGCACGCTTAAGGAACTTCTTATAGATTGTAGATATGACCCTGTGCCCGGCAAAGAGGACGAAATGATCATGGCATCATTACGTATCAGACGAGCCGCGGTGTATTTAGGGAAGTTACCAGGAATGACTATGCATCTAGATAATATATACCATTTTGTCCAAACAGGGCGAGATTCTGAATGTATTAACAGAGCTATGGAATACCAGAAAGTGGAGATACAAGGGGAACTGTTACGTTTCCTTATTAATTGTGTGATCAGAAATCAAGACCGACCGGGGGTAGACCCGGAAGCAATGCAAACTCTTACCAGATGGAGCCAGAATATATCAGAAGGGAGACATGATAAGCAAAACTGTATAATAGCCATGTGCCGAAAGATCCGTAAAGAAATAGAACGCCTACACGAAGAGAGATTAACGGTAGACCAGTTTGAACAAAATGAGGAGGAGGAAGGATCAGGACTGCCCACAGGACAGCCAGAAACTATAGCCTATGTAGGTAGAGGAAGATCTTGTAATAGTACTAGATGTTTTACTGACCCGATACGTCCGATATGCCCAGATAATAACAGGAATTTCCAAACACCTATAATAAATATAAAATCCCCCGAGCATTCGTTCCAAGCCACTGATAAATTACTCCGAGAACGAAGGGGTTATCATTTTCTCGATTCCATGGATGAACAAGAATTAGCCAGGTCAGCCGTTCATTGGATTGACAGTCCCGGAAAGTATGATGATGATACAGTAGCACACACATTTTTGAATCTCACCCCAGATGAACAGCGTTTAGCTGGGATTTATATGATTCAACAACTTCTTATACTATATAAAAGCCAACATTCAGATCCTGGTCCCTTACCTGATATATTGACTGAATTACTCACGAATAGATGGAGAGGTTCAGGTACTAAGCTAATTAAAGAAATACTAGAATCAAGAAGGCAGTACATTCTTTTTGTATGTCCAGAACATGTTTCACTGCCCATCAAGGAAAGACCGATGTATTACATGGACAGACAGAATCCCTTACGAGAAGTACACCCAATAAAGGGCGAGGACAATCAGTTTAAACGTGTATATGTATATACGCCCATATCGAAAATAGAATTGTTAGAAATGAAGAAAGTGGTACCCAGTCATGACAAAGACCCAGCGGGTTTCCACCGAGAAATTAAAGACATGTTACTCATGGGAGAGTATACCTATCCCGACATTATGACAATATTAAAGGTGTTGATGCCTGCTGGCATTTATGAAAAACTCAAGGAAAAAGAGTGGGAGGTGGGAGACCAAAAGATAGACTGGACAGCATTAGAAAATGAAGAAAAGGCCCGAGGTCCAGGTTCGGGGCTTGGGGACAAAACTAAAGCACTACCAGGTTTACTAGTACAGGTACTGCCACGTTTATTAACTACGAAAAAGGAAGACTGGGGTGCAATTTCAGCCTGTAAACAAAAGCAAGATGAAGACACTAGTGATTTCTATGCACGATTTGAAAAATGTTTTGGTATAAATAGTGGCATAAAAGCGAGTAGCGAATCATACCCACATCTGTTTGTGACCAAATTAGTTGAAAATTCCTTGCCCCAAGTGAAGAATAGAGTATTAAAATTCGAGAGTACCTGGCAAGGTAACACCCCATCACAAATGTTACAAATGTTACAGTATCATCACAATAGAATTAGAGAGGAACAAGATCATGAACAAAGACGCATGAAAGACACGAAAATGAAAATGCTAGTCTCCCAGACAGTTCCAGCTGAAGGACATAAAAAGGGTACGACACATTCCGGTGATTCAGCAGGACCTATAAAAGGGACATGCAACTACTGTAAACAACCAGGTCATTATATACACGATTGCCCAGTCCTGAAGCGTAATATCGCCACAGGTATTACAAAAGAAAGACCACGGCCACCTAGACAGGATCAGAATGAACAAGGAGCCCCGCAGCATGCACAGTCCATGCCAGCTCCACAACAGTCTATACAGTTTGTGCCAGCTGCACCAGCGCTGCCTGTTGCTGCCACACAAACCACGACACGACAGCTGTACCAGACCGCACAGTACGACTACCCTGATTATCAACGATATGCATGAAACAGCCTAGAGAGGGAAGTTGACTTACCCCTTATCGAGGTCCCTGTAGACCAAGAAGGACCTTATGTACATAGTGAATTATTAGGCCAAGATAGAAAATTTTTACTCGATACAGGGGCAAGTCGAACAACCATAAAACGTAGTGAAGTTCCAGGGGCACCCCTCTCAGGCTCACAGAATATTTCCCTTGGTTTTTCAGGAAAACCTATTGTTAACGAAGTATCACAGCCTCTTCCACTGACGATAGGACCCTTGACCAGAACTACAGATTTATTGCTTACTAAATCATGTCCAGAAAACTTGTTAGGTATAAAAACACTGAAAGCTCTAGGAGCTATAATATGTTGTTCTCCGGAAGGAGTTAGATTGTTTTTACGTGATTTCAAAGGTCATTATGTGTCTCGTGACATGGGTCCCCGACTGCAGACTTTACCTACACATCTATGGGCACAAGGCCCTACTGACGTTGGTTGCATGAATATTACACCATATCGAGTTACACTAAAGGCAGGAGTGGTACTACCACGAATGCGGCAATACAAGTTACCACCAGATGCTGTAGTGGCTTTACTACAAATCATTGACGAGCTCATTGCCCAAGGAGTGGTTGTAGAAACAGACTCCAATGTATGTAATTCACCGATAATTCCGATTCTTAAACGAACAGATCCAAAGGCCCCGCCAGTATATCGATTGGTTATTGATCTGCGCGAATTAAACAAGTGCATTGTGCCACAATTCCCTGTGGTCCCAGATATCTCGTCATTACTGACAGCTATTGATTCTGAAGCAACATTCTTTACTGTAATTGATCTCAAGAATGCCTTTTTCAGCGTCCCTATAGATCCGGAAAGCCAATACTTGTTCGGATTTAGTTTAAATGGACGTAGCTTTAAATTCTCACGCGCACCTCAAGGATTTACAGAAAGCCCCAGCATCTATAGCCAAGCACTGAAACGAGAACTCGACAGTATCCACATGCCAGTAAACACTGCCCTGCTTCAATATGTCGATGATCTGCTGATCACCGCTAGAAACGAACCTGAATGTGAGAAAGCATCACTGACAGTTTTACAATTTCTAGCCGAAAAGGGGCACAAGGTGTCCCCTTCTAAGCTGCAATTCTGTGTCCAGCGAGTTGTTTATCTTGGACACTCGCTGTCCAAGGAGGGAAGGCAGCTTACACCCGACCGCATTCAGTTAATAGCTAACATGCCTATACTCAAGACACAAAAGGAGGTGCGGGCTTTTATAGGCCTCACTTCATATTGTAGGCAGTGGATCCCTCAGTATGCATTTCTAGCAAAACCACTCATTCAGTTGACAACACAGGAGGCAGCCACATCGACTGTTCTCCCTTGGACTCAGGAACATACACAAGCTTTTGAAAGCTTAAAGAAAGCTTTATGTCAAGCACCGGTTTTAGCAACACCATGTTACAATAAACAGTTTACACTTTTTGTTACAGAACGCGAAGGTACTGCCTTGTCAGTACTCACACAGGAACAAGCAGGATCACACAAACCGTGTGCTTATTTTTCTAGTACATTAGATCCCGTAGCTCAGGCCCTGCCTGCGTGCCTAAAATCAGTGGCAGCGACAGCTTTAGCAATCAGACAAAGCGATGCCATAGTGTTAGGACATCCATTGACAGTACAAGTACCACACGCAGTAGAGGTTCTTGTGAATCGAACGCAAACACAACATTTAACTATAGCGCGACTTACAGGGTATGAATTAACATTGTTCCAACCACATATAGAAATCAGACGTTGTAACACATTGAATCCTGCCACACTGTTACCAGTAAACGGAACAGACCCACTAGCTCATGACTGTATTGACGTTATTACAATCACGACGAAACCCAGACAGGACTTGACAGATGTCCCATTATCAGACCCAGACCTGACGTTGTATGTAGATGGTTCATGTATGAGAACAAATACAGGAGAGTTAGTGGCCGCTTACGCAGTCACAACAGACACTGAAATCATTGAAACAAATTGTATAAATACCTTGTCCGCTCAAGCAGCAGAGCTCGTCGCTCTGACACAAGCCTGTATTCAAGCCGCAAATAAAAAAGTCAACATATACACTGATTCACGTTATGCATTCGGAGTTGTACATGACTTCGGCGTGCTGTGGCGAGAGAGAGGTTATTTAACTTCTCACGGTGCCCACATTCAGCACGGACCCCTCATTCATGCCTTATTAGATGCAATACATCTACCCACTGCAATATCAATTATGAAATGTAAAGCTCATACGAAGGTTACTGATATCATTTCTCAAGGCAATGATCTAGCTGACAGAACAGCTAAACAGACTGCTCAAACTCAAACATCCGACATGACAAAGACAATAGTCCCGACGCCAACACATTGTATGACGATTAAAGATCCCGCTCTTGACGTAATTGACATACAGACACATGCTACTCCAGACGAAATAAAGAAATGGACTGAATTAGGAGGGATTCAAACGGACCAAGGATGGATGACGAAGGAAAAATCTGTATGGTTCCTTCCTGATTCAATGGTCCAAGTCATTATTAACACTGTCCATAGTCCAGCGCATCTAGGAGAGAAAGCTATGCTAGACAGCATTCAACACATTTGGTTCAACAAACATTTACGAGCAGCAGCGAAACAAAAAGTTCGTACCTGTATGATCTGTTGTCAGTTCAACCCAGGAAAAAGCGTTCCCGTAGAACAGGGTGGATTTCAGCCTCCTGATCACCCTTTTGAAATCCTCCAGATGGATTATATTCAGATGGAACGATGTCGAGGATTCAAATATGTTCTCGTAGTTGTCTGTGCTCTTTCCCGTTGGACAGAGGCATACCCGGTTTCAGATTACACTGCCCCGACTACTGCCAAACAGTTAGTTCGAGAATTCTTCCCACGATACGGTTTACCACGTGCTGTCTACTCAGATAACGGCCAGCCGTTCTCATCCGAACTAATGAAACACGTTTCACTTTTGTTAGGCTATCAGTGGAAATTCCACTGTGTCCGACACCCCGAGGCAGCAGGTCTCGTAGAAAGACATAATCAGATCCTGAAAATCAGATTGTCCAAAATATGCAGAGAGAAAGGTGTCGACTGGGTAGTAGCCTTACCAGTTGCACTCTTTTACATGAGAATGGTAGCACACTCTCGAACAGGGCTATCCCCGTATGAGGTGATCTTTGGCAGACCACCAAATATGTGGGGGACGCCTATACCACGTAAAATAACTGATATTGACTGTAATATGCTGACAGATTATTTGGCTTCCTTGATGTCTGCACTACAATCTTGTCGTTCACAGGTAGCTGCAGCCTTTCCTGACAACACTGAGGTGAAACCCCATGACGTAATTCCAGGGGATCTCGTTTTAGTGAGGAACTTTGATCGAAAGACTCAGCTGGATCCTAGGTGGAAGTCACCGAAATTGGTCTTGCTCACCACAAGGACAGCCGTGAAGATCGAGGGCAGAAAAGGCTGGATACATTCAAGTCATATCAAGAAATTTCATGGACTACCATCGGACGTGAACACCACACCTTGTGTGTCTTCACCCATTGACTCAAAACTTCCTTTTGTTGAAACCAGTAGTCACGAACAATATAAACTAAAACTCAGATCTAACCGGTCGGAAAATTTGATTGTTTAAGTCCTCTCCAAGGTGAAGCGGTTGAATTTGTCCCTGACATGTATCCCTTAGATCTGAATAGAGAAATCACCCGAAAAATGTTGAAACGACATGCATACTGTAAATCACTGCGTAGTCATTGCACAGTGACGTTATTAATTTTGTTTTTCTTAAGTCTTTTAATAATTACTGCAAGTATATTGTTGCACATATATTATCCTATTTCTAGACATGTTTATAATGTTACTGCTGAACATTCTTTTAGTGACCTACCCCCGCATGAATTATCGTATAGATTTGCGCTGCGCAATAACACGTTTATTAGTATGTTACATCATTCCCATCAGGTTAGCAATGCTACAAATTGTTGGATATGTGGCCGACTCCCTCCCTATCAGAATTATAAAGGAATTCTACCTCTTTTTCCATACTCGTTCACACACAACGGCTCCTGTGGAGCATGGTTTAGTTTAATTAATTCCCTAGATTCAAATTCTGCAGTTTATCAAGACAACTGGGTATGGGGAAATTTGAACTTAGTTTTACTTAAAGTCTGCTACCCTAACAAGGAGGGACTTCCCAAGAGAACAGGAACTGATCTAGAAAATGAAGTATATGGATTAGGTAATTTTACGCTTAATCTTATGATCCTAAATGTCGAATCCGAAGCTACTCCAATTTTGCCCGCTATGTCAATATTTCCAGTAAAGGGTGAATTATGTGTAAGAAAGAATGGTTCCATACATATGGGCCATAGTAGATGCACCACTGTAATAGAATTCAGTGATCAAGGCAAGTCGACATTTAGAGCTTCCCGCCATTCCTATTTTATATGTGGTCAGACGGCATATGTACGTTTGCCTCTAGATTGGGATGGTACCTGCTACATTGGATTTCTTTTGCCACCTGTTTTTCTAGCTCCTCCTGATTATCACAGAAATACTCATTTAGTACACAATAGAGAAAGGAGAGATCTCCCAATTGTCGATTACACTGAAACAGCATGGGAAAAATACACAGATTTCAATAAAGGTCTCTTTCCCTATATAGGCACCGTTACTAATAGTAAGCTGATACGTAGATTAACTAGAACCCTTGAAGCAGTAGTGAACGAAACTATTTCCGCCTTAGGCAATTTAACAGAAGAACAGTCTGCTATGCGGATTGTTGTGCTTCAAAATCGTCTTGTCCTTGACGTCATCCTGGCCGATAGGGGCGGAGCTTGTAGGGTCATCGGATCAAGTTGTTGCATTTTCATACCAGAAAATTCGCCATCTGTATATAAAGCTATAACCCACCTTCATAAGATTGTGAGCCAGATACACCAGAATCCAGGCACTTGGACTTGGTCCGGGTGGTTTTGGAGCGTGTTATCAGCCTGGGGATGGAGAGTTCTATCCTTCCTAGGTATTGGCCTTCTCATACTATTCAGTTGCTGTCTATGCCTGCAATGTGGACCAGCGATTTGTGGTCTGTGTGCCACATCGTGTATTCCACCACCAAGATTTCATTCGTCCCAGAAGAAAAAAGAAGAACAAATGATGCTATATGAACAGATCAATGGATTGATGAAGATTGATATCTCTTGACGGGCAAGTAGGGGACAAGGAGGGAATGTGGAAATATGGATTTTTCCGATCAGTTATGTCCCCTATCTTGGACCCCAACGGTTTCATGTATGAATCACAAGTACATGTATACTCCCTCCAGTTCCAGTTATGAAGACGCAAACACATGTGCGTCCACCGTCAACATGTCCTCTTTCAGATCCGCCATGAATAGGCCGGATATTCCATTCCTAAGTATGAAAGGCCACCGGCTTTATATGGTTCACTTATGCTATTTTTACAGTCCAGGCAAGTAGGCCCTGATTCTGTCATCAAGCTTTTCTTGCTTTCTGCCTCTGAAGCTCCAGTCTGAGCCTGCATCTGTGACCATGAACTTTGTCTCATTCCTTGCGCGGCTCACGAAGCCTGACATCAGTTTGTTGCCTGCCAAGAAACTGTATTTCACCTTCGAAATTATCTGCTCCGTTCCCTGCCCAATGCATTCCTGTCTAGTAGTTTCAGTAAACATTCTTCCAGCTACCGAGCAAAGGCCCGGCTTCTCTGTCTTCATGCAAGTAATTCATAGCCCTGTTACTATGGAAGATTCCTGCCCTCGCATCTAGTGTAGACACTTAGACGCTTGTACACGCACTAACAGTCAGTATAGTCAGTATAGAATAAGATTCTACTCTAAGAGACCTCCCTTCTGGATAACATAGTTCTTTAAACATAGGATGTTAGATATGATTTGGGATTAGGTTGACTTGACCCTCCAGACTTCTGTCGCCACATGTAGAGCTAAATGTCAAGTCCCCTTCACCCCCTAGTTGCACGTCAATCACACGTCATACTGCTGCGCGCGCATCTCTGCCAAGTATTTCTGCTGACATTGCGAAATTATTTCATAGGTCCACCCATATGTGACATCATAACCAATGACGTTTTCCTTGTTACACCCAATTACGCCTCTTTCAGCTACGCATGTGAAATGTTATCTTTGCTATCAATTGTTACGCCTCTTGCATTTACTTCACTGTAATGCCTATTGTATAAAAGTGAATAATTATCAATAATGTATGTACTTCACTTCCTGAACCTCCGTGGTGATGGAACTTGGAGGCCACGATTTCGAAATCGTCCATTAGAATAAAGCCCATTCCGAACCTCTAATACCACGGATTCTGCCTCTTATTTACTGAGCTATTTTTATTATGTTCTGTATCAAATTAAGTCCCGGTAATTAAATTATTTACCACACAACCAACATCCCACCGCACACAAAGCTGCTGGCTGTGCTGCACCCGTTGGCCACTGGTACCTCCCAACCAACATCCATAAGAGTCGGAGGAGTCTCACAGCCAGCCACATCCAAGTCCCTCACACCTGACCTGGATGCCATCATCAGCCTGGTACCCCAGTAACTATACGTCCACCACAATGCGCAGGAACTGCTGGAGACCAAGCAAGGGCCATACGCCATAGCTGGATGCACGCACTTGTTGGGGGGAATCGACAGCACACATGTCCTACTTGTGCTCCCTGCCGACACAGCACACAAGTACCACAACAGAAAGCACACGCCTCCCATAAATGTGCAGACAACATCCGAACACCGTTGAATTACCACCAACATCGTCGCCAACTACCCAGGCAGTGTGAATGAGACCTTCATCTTCCGACAGTCCTACATCAACCAGCGCTTCCAGGATGGCACCAATGGAAATGCACAGCCCGTTGGCAAGTACCAAATGAACACCCCACACACCTCAACTCCACAACCATGCAACTCACAACTCTGGCAATGCACACGTCACAAAATCGGAATGTGGGGAGAGGTGGGAACCAGGCATGTGTGAAGGAGGCAAGTGACACAGGAATGGGGAAGTACACAATCCCAAGTGTGGCGGAGATGTGCTGGACAGACTGCAGTATGCAGAACACACCCATATCCATGGCAACATACACCGCTGGTGTATGAAGTGTAGTGGACGCAACCAGCCAGTGGGGGAGTTCGCAGAAAAGTAGCCTGTTACGTCCCTCCCGTAAGCGTGTGCGGAGTGGGCTGGTCCAGCATATGCCAGGCCAGCGTAGGGGTGTGAATAAAAAGCACATAGCCCTGGGCGTGGGTCTCTTCCGGAATGCCCAACGACTTTGACAGGGCGGCACCTCTCACCCCACCACGAGGCCGACGCCATCGTTGTGAGCAGAGTTGCCTGTGATCCTGTGCGCATGCTGGACCCCGGGCCGTTGGAACCCAAACCCGTCAGACCCGCCCCTGCGCAGCCAGGCCTCACTGCTCACCTGCCGACACCGGCGTGTGTCAAAGAGGGCCCACCACATGCCGGCGCAAGCTCCAAGCCCGAGGCCCGAGACCTTGGTAGCTTCCTCCGACCATCACGGCCTCCGCGACACAGGCCAGCTTTACTCCTTTCTCGTTGACGTACTCTACTGCTGCCTCCGGCCTACACTACGGTCAAGTAGTTCACGCATTTGGAACTGAGTCTTGATTATGCAATGGCAGTGTACACATCATGGCTGAGTCATATCTGTGTTCTCCCTTCTATGTGGGTCCACCAACTCTGTGCATAGCATTCGAACGACAGCTGTCTGTGGTCCCTTGCTGACTACTGCCTTCGGCCTACACTGAGTCCGAGTAGGTCACACACTTGGAACTGAGTCTTGATTCATGAATGCCAGAGTTCATATCATTGCACGCAAGGAGTGGTGCAAGAGGAAGATGCGGTTCAGTCCGAAGGAGAAAAGGATCATCGCTATGGAGGTGATCGAACACTGCCGACAACTGCTCTGGTGTCACTAACTCTGTGCATCGCGGGCCAACGACACGTGGCTGTGTGCCCCTGCTGACCGCTGCCTCGGTCCTACACTGCGGTGAAGTACGTCACATATATGGAACTGTGTCTTGATTTCATGATGTCCGAGGCCATACATACATGGCAGCCTTACTTCACTGTACACCCTTCAATCAGGTGGCAGCAACTCTGTGCATGTCATCCCAACGACACATGGCTGTGGGCCATACAGACCGCTGCCTCCGGCCTACAGTGCGGTCCAGCAGGCCTCAATCCAATACAATCCAGTCCGTAAAAGGCAGGACACGGCATCGTTGCTGACTGAATACCAGCTCAGTCTTGGTGCCACTAAGTCTGTTCCACAACATCCATGGACAGTTCCTGGGTGAACTATGGTGGTGAATGGGTCTATGGCATTGGGTTTATCGTCATCATCATGTCTGTGATACTGACTTTGTTGCGAAAATGAGGCAGTAGCATTTCACTCCCCCATTTGCCGCTTCCGGACGGCTTGTACCCTCTGCATCATGCCCTGGAGGACACCTTCCACTGTCTCCTGCAACCCTACGCCTAGTTCACCTTGGACATCGATGAGGACCCGCTCAGCTCATGTGACCTGATCTCAGTGCACCACAAGTCACCGTCTCTTGTGGGTGTGCCTGTGCCGGCCGTAGTGCATCTGGGGCCACTAACTCTGTGCAGCTCAAGTCAGGGACCCTGTCTGCTGAGATATTGGATGGCCTCTGAGACAGTGGCCTTGGGTCCTCAACGCCATGTGTCTGTGGCCCTGTGCTGTCCGCTGCCTCCGGCCTCAACAGCGTTCCACCAGGGCCCACACATAAATTCGAGTCCTGACCGGCCCGGACGTCTCATCACCGCAGGAGGCACATGCCACCACCGCCAGGACCACCACCAGACGATAACAGCCAGAGTCGTAAGTGTCTCACTGCCAGACTATCAGAGTTGGTTTCACCTGTCATGGATGCCATCATCTGCCTGATACCCTGGTCAGCACTCAAGGTGCCACTGACTCAGAGCACCACGACTCATGGACCATTTCTGATTGGGTTGTGTGCTGTGGGGAGCTCACGCAGCAATGTCACCTCAGGCAGTGTGGGAGACCTGGGACAATGATGAGGAAGATGACACAGGTGTAACACACCCCACTGCAGCTGCATCAGGTATTTACAAAAGGGACACAATCCTAGAAATTTCCTTCACATGAGCGAGCTCAGCTATAGTGCCCTAACATCGATGCACTGCAACTCACAGACACATCTGTTTGTATGTTGGTTGACCTCTGTACTTGCTCCAGCTACCAACACGATGCTCCGCAGTAGTCTCTGTAATGCTGGTGTTTACTGTTTTCATTTCCATAGTGTTCACTGTTCAAGTTGTTGCCAGCACCAGCAACTCCATGTGGGCTGGCTTACACACACCCCACACACATCACTGTACATGTGTCCCTGCCAATAAAGGAGCCGGGCGCTCGTGCCCGTAGCCAGTTCCACGAACTGTCTCAGTGTGTCTGTGTGGTCATGATGTATGCATGAGGGTCCCTGGGCCTACAAAATTACATTGTGCTGTGTACTGCGTGCGCAACCATGTTACCTTTGGCAGTGGGCAAGACCTTGGACATGCAGCTTCGTTGTCACCTGCTCAATGCATGGGAGGAGTGGACTGGGCCATCGTACGGAGGTCCAGCGTGGGGGTGTGTATGATGATTACTGGGATCTGGGCATGGTTCCTTTCAGGAAGTATGCGTGTGTCTCTGTCAAGGTGTGGGTCTCCTTTTTGGGGTGTAGGTGGTCCCTGGTGGGACTTGAAAACCCACATGTGTGATGTCGTTCGGGTTCCATGTGCTCTGACCCCACCCGCACCTGTTTGCCCACCTCCTTTTGCCATTCTGACACCTGGCGTTGGAATGCGTTGTGTGCCGAGGTGGAGTGTTGAGAGCCAGCCATGGAGGTGGGTGCTTCCTGCTGTGTGGTCTGTGCAGGGGCTGGTGTCTCCTCTATGTAGCTTGGCTGCACTGCTCCTGGGGGTGGGTCGCATAAGATGTCCATGGGCTGTTGTAGGGCATCAGTGTCGAAGGTGTGGTGGTCCTCTCCGGCATCACTGATGAGTAGTCTGGTCAGCTCTGCTGGAGGTGTTGACATTGTGTGAAAGGGGAGATGGATGTTGACATTGTGTTGGCGTATTCTTCTGGTTTGCATGCAGATTGTATGACGATGTACATTGTGACTGTTTGGGAGGTGCAGCATATTTGATGCGAACAGTGAACATTTGGACTACATGACGTAGGTGAGGTTGTACACGTACGCTTCCATCTCGCAGTTTCCTGCTATGTTACATGTGATTGGCCTGTTTCTGCACATGAGCGGACCCAGTTGTGTCCTCTGTTCTGCAGTGTCAGGGTTGCACTTAGTACCACATTGTCGTCGGATGTGCTGTTATTGATATATGTGTGTGCTGCAGTGTGCCACGGGATTGGGGACATGATCCAAGCTCATTGTGCTTGTGCAGTGTGCTGCAAATTATTGTGCATGTGTGCCATTGTGCCCATATCCCCCGTCCCCCCAGTCCCTGGTCGTTACTCACCCGGTTGATGTTGTGTCGGTTCCTATCGAGCAGTGTCCGAACTCCCACCTCCTGTCGCCGTTGCTGCCTTCCTGTTGGCAGCGGTTTTGTACTTGGTTTGACTTTTCACATTGTGCCAGCGCCTCTTATCCTCCTCCATAGGCCTCCTCGACACTCCGACTGCATTCACGTTTGTCATGTTGACGTTCAGTGGATTGTGGCATTCTGTCACCTCCGTGATGCTGACCAGGTTTGCCTGCGGACTGCACCCCGTCTGCCTCTTCCTCTTCTCCTTGGCCTTCCCCGACCACGAGGTTCCTTGGTGGTGGTCTGTGGGGCTTGTGGGGTTCGCGTTGGCCCCTGCACTCAGTCCGGGAGCATCCATGGTGCTACGTAGTTTCTTTTTTTCTCCCTTTATTTTTTTGGTGCTTTTATGGCGCATTTTCCCACATGACGCGTGGGAATTGCATGCCTGTAGCTGGTTTTCACTGATTTTTATATCGCGGTTGGCCTCATCGCTGATTGTTTTGCGTTGGTGTTTCGCATTTTTGCAGCGCCGAGTTGTGTTTAACGCGGTCATTTGACGCGTTGTCGTCTGACTATCGCATGGTGCCACCAGGTTGAGAATGCTACGTAGACACAGCGTTGTTATCCCGCGATGGACTGTGCTATGCAAAGTTGCGCTTAGCTAAATTTACGATGGTTATCACCCGTTCTTGAGAATATTCCCCATGATGAAGTAATCTAAGAGTAAAACTTGTGGTATGTCGTGGAAGACCTGTAAAAAAACAGTCGTAGTGATGGTTGCACAGGACGACCTACCCAATCTCTGCTGCCTCAGGAGAGGAGGAGAAGGGGAATGTACAACTTAAGAGTGCTTTGTGGTCAATTGGTCAAAGGTGGTCTCGATCACCATGTATGAGGTGAGCTAGACCAGGACATAATGGGGAAAGTGTGGGTGCCATCTTGGCAGAATCATGAGTCAGACGTTTTTGTCGATGCCCCCAATCTCGTGGGTAAACCGGTAAAAGTCAGAATATCATGGAGCATGGCCTTGGAGGAATCCCTCAGGGCTTGACTAAGCTGTTAATTTGGTTTAAAGGATTGGGTAGGTATCCATCATGCATGAGTGGTCAAGAGCCAAAAGAGGCTGACTCCCCATGCCATGATGAATAGGAGAGGAGAAGGGCCTAATGCCTGTAGGCCAAAGGAGGCAGTTCCTATCGGTGTGGCATTGAAAAAGAGAGCTGGAGCCGGCAACCTGCAACATGTAGGAGTGAAAAAAAAGTTAATAGGCTGAGGTTCTAAAATAGAAGAATAACTTAAGGATGAGATCTAAAAATTGAGATCAATTAAAAAACATAATACCACTTGTAGAGGTTGTGGGTGGCACTATAGAATGGTACTGACCCAAGCATGGTGGTATAATTAATATAGATTGTGTAATGCCTAGTAGCGGGAGAAGTGATGACTAAATAGTTAATAGATGGGTAAAGGCGATTCATAGGGATATACCATATGAAATATGTCTGGGCAACCCAAGGGCAGTGAGGGGGGCAATAATCAGATGCCCCTATAAGTCAACTGTTATTAAAGTGCATCTCCCTGGCAGGTTGATAAGAGTCACTGGTGGTGGTGTGTGAACTGTAGAGCAAGCACTGCAGTGTTCTCTCAAAAAAGAAGCAGACAACTCTGGGTAGTTCCCAAGTTTAGGTGGATAGCAGCTACTGTATAGAGCACCCTACAACACCTAGGGCCAGATGTACGACCAACTTGCAAACGGGTTAGCGACCCGTTTGCGAATGCTAAAATTGGAATGGCCATATACTAACACAATTTTGCGAGTCGCAAATGAATTGCTCAGGGACCACTACCTGCACTTAAAAAATGAAATGAAAATACTTAATTTCTTTAAAAATGCATCTCGTTTTCCCTTAAGGAAAACGGGCTGCATTAAAAAAAAATGCTTTATTTAAAAGCAGACACAGACATGGTGGTCTGCTGAGCCCAACAGGCCACCAAATCTGGGACGGCCTGCCATTCCCTATGGGCTTGCAAATTACGAGAGGCTCATTAATATTTATGAGCCTCGCAATTTGTGACCCCATTGGGAATCTCAAAGAGTGTTAAACACACTGTTGTACATCCAGTTTTGAGAGTCGCAATTGTGGCGCAATTTGCGAGTCGCTAAATTGCTGGTCGTACATCTGGCTCCAGATGACAAAATCCTTTTATCACTCCAGGCACAGTATTACAGCTTTGAATTGGTTAAATACCATCCAAGCCAACCTGGAATGAATAAAAACAACCCCTGACAAGCGTTTCATTATCGTTATAGCTCTTCAGAGAAGTTTAGCTTTATCCAGACATAAGGGAGTAACCAGTATAAGTCAAAACCATACCCTTTCAGGCATACAGTGCTGCATAAATTATGCAAAAAAAGAAGCAGAGAATTCTGGGTAGTTCCTAAGTTTAGGGGGAGAGCAGCTTCTGTATAGAGTACACTACGACACCAGTGACACTCAGAGTTTTTAAGCATAGGATTAGCTCATTGCGATCCACATCGAGATAGAAATGAACAAACTCTTTTGCCATTTCTACAGCAAAGTTTTTAAGCATAGAATTAGCACAGTGCTAGCCATGCTGTGCTGTAAAACAAAAATAAAAACGTTTACCCCCTCTGGCACAGTATTATAGCTTTGAATTGGTAAAATTCCATCCAAGCCAACCTAGAATAAATATCGGTATAGATCGAGAGGTTTAGCTTTGTCCAGACACAAGAAGCCCCCAGAATAAGTCAAAACAATACCCTTTCAGGCATAGAGTGCTACATAAATTATGCAAAAAAGTAAAGAGAACTCTGGGTAGTTCCCAAGTTTAGGTGCAGAGCACCCTACAACACCAGCGACACTCTGAATTTGCATATACATATATATCCTACTGATGGTAGTTATAGTTAAGACCTAGTTTCCCTAGGAAAATAGTTTTTTGACTTGTTTATAACTTTAACGCCATTTGACGAAACTTCACGAAATCTTTAAAAAAAAAGTGGCACCGTATGTCTACTTCTGCATGGAGCGTTTCGGAATGATCTGTCAAGCGGGGACAAGAAAAAGAGGGGAGGCTAAAAAAAAGGTGGGTTTCCCATGCAATTTCCCAAAGGGATTTTAAACATCACTACAGCCTGAACTACTGGACAGAATTACACCAAGTTTGGCAGGGAGGTAGCTGTTGGTCCAGAAAAAGGGGTGTAATTATTTTCAGTAGTTACGGAGGTATTAATGAAAAAAGAAATATAGATATCTAGGGACATGGACCCTCCGCGGATCCCCCGTGGTGGATCCGCGAAGTCACGCACCACCAGCAACGCCGTGATTGGCTGACCACAATCTGACCAGAAGGTTGAGTCTGCCAGTTTAAGTATCGGAGAAATGTCCTGGGGCCTTAAAAGGTTTCTGTAAAGTGATTAAAAGTGTCAGGGTTGAGGTACCCTGATCCCATGTGTGTGTTAGAGGAGTGTCAGAGGGACCTATGTTAGGTACGAAATTGAGGTAAACATTTCTTTTTTTCATGTAGGGAATCCACGAATTCACCGCGGGGCTGAGCGCAGACCCTGTATAAATCCACATCAGATTTGCTAATCTTGGCACACTTTAGAAAAAAAACACTTTCAGAACCACACAGACACCTACAGGCACTGTTGCACCCATTTACAAATGCACAAAGGCAGTAACACACCTACACACAGATACTCACAGTCCCAATCACAGAACCACACAACCACTGTAATACCCATACACACACTCACACACCTGCTCACAGACCCATGCATGCACTCATGCACCTACTCCTAGACCCAGACAGGCCCTCACAGACCCACTCACAAACCTATGCATCCACACACACACTCACACACCCACTCAGATACCCACTCACATACCCACTCACAGACTTATGCAGGTACTCACATAATGACCCAGAGTCATACAGAGAGCTTTCATAGCCTCTCACAGACCCACACAGCCCCTTACATACTCATGGATCCACACAGTTACTCAAGGACCCACTGCCAGACCCACACACTCACTCACATACCTACTCCCAGACCTATACAGACTCACACACCCACTCACACACCTACTCACAGACATACACAGACACTCACACACCCATTCACAGATCCATTCACACACTCACATACCTACTCACATATCCACACAGACGCTCACATACCCTCTCACAGACCCACACAGACACTCCCACATCAACTCACATGCCCATTCAACTACACAGGTACTCACACAGCCACAGACACACTGAGAGAAACACTCACTTACTTACCCACTCACAGACCCACACAATTACTTACACATCTACTACCACACCCATAAAACCGGTCACACCCCCACTCATATACTCACAGATTTACTCACACACTCAATCAAATATGCATACAACCACTATTACAGCCACTCATACCCATACAACCACTACACACCCACTCACACACCCATACAACCACTCACACTGTGACTCAAATACCCATATTTCTGCTCACACAGCCATTGACACAACCAGTCACACACAACTATCTAGTCCGTGAGACACCTACTCACACACCCACACAGCCAGTCAAACACCTACTCACTCATCCATTCACACACTCAAAACCTCCCTCAGAGACACATATCACCACTCTCACACTCAGTAAGAGACCCATACAGCCTCTTATACACCCCCTCACTCAACAGGAAAACCCCTGACATACCTACTCACAGACCTATATGGCACTCCCACACTCTCTTAGATGCCCTTGTAGTCAGTTTTATGCCTATTGTATTAAATATGTTGTTGTTTTACATAAATGTTCTTGGTAATGAAAACCAGTTGCTATTATGTGTTGAATGTGTACATTTGGTTTGGGATTCAATGCACAGAACACTAAACTATGACCCACAATCTGCACCATGACCATTTTGGATGGAAGGAGTAGTAGCACAGAGGAGAATGCTGCAGTTGAATGTGGCAGTTTTGAAGATGAAATGAAGCTAAAATGGAGGATAGCAAATAGAATATAAAAGAACATATTTGATTGGATGGTGGAGATATGCATGGAACTAAAATTAGGTAGAGATTTGGACAAAAAAGTAAATGCATCTGTTATTGGTTTTGAAAAAGAAAAAACATTATGTTGTTAAGGATATGCTTTAAATTGCAACCAGTCAACCATGTGTACTTTTGACCTAGTGGTAGGTAGCGAGTGCTGCTAACGTGGTCACCATGGACACGGAGCTAAAAGAATATGGGGGAAGGGAACAAAAATGACTGCATTGTGAAACTCAAAAAGAGTGGTGTGGAAACATTGGCAATTAGGGAGTGTTTGGCTTTGAATTGAGTTGTTTTTACAAAGTAAAACATAAATGAAAAGTATTAATAGTAGATTGTTAAAGGCTTCTACGGATCCACTGCAAAGCTACACAGGTGGCTACACTGAGTATCACAGTGGATCCGTGGATTTGCAGAAAATACATCCAAATTGGGCTTCTTCCCAGAAAACATGGAAAGAGTTAAACAAATACTCACCATTTGGAAGTGGTTTAATAGCAATACAAAATTAAAGGAATCCTGTGATTTATTAACTACAGGATTATAAGTTAGGGTACATGGTGAAGGGTAGCCATTTTAGCTGCTTTTGTAATGAAAGTGGAGGGGGACTGTTCTCATGAAGTGCATGGTCAAGACTGATTTGCATAATGCTGGGTCCAAACTGGGGTGGCGTAGTGAGCAAAAGAATGATGGATTAACCCATCTCTTGACTAGGGGTGAGTGGTTGAAAAGTTTCAGCCCTCCATCCATCATCTTATTGTGCTTGCTATGTTTGGCCAAGGGTATGCCCGGATGCGGGTCCCTTGCTCGCTGTGCCACTAGATTCAAGCTGGCCTGGCTGATGAGGGGTAATACCCTGCAACTGGTCCCAGGGTGCTTGTTTCTGGTCTAGGGAGGACCTGGACTGGCAGTTCGTGCTGGACGGTTCCCATGAGGAGCAGGGTCAAAACTGATTTGCAAATGGCTGGGTCCAAACTGGGGTGGCATAGTGAGCAAAAGAACAATGGATAAAACCCAGATCTCTTGACTAGGGGTGAGTGGTTGAAGAGTTTCAACACTCCGTCCATCTTCTTATTGTGTTTGCAGTGGAGGAGGATTGCAAAAGCTCTGACTTGAGATTTCCAATGACAACAGATGTTAACAGAAATAGAAATTAAAGTTGGAGAACGGTAAACAGCTTTAATAGATATGTTAATTATAATTAGATAACAAAATTGTGAGTGTATATAAGATTAAAGAAAATGTATAGCTTCTAGACACTATACTAGAAGGCAGCAGAGAAGGGAGCCTAGATGAGAACATTAACCAAAAATCGAGTGAGCAGGCAAGGAGAAAGAGGAATTGGTATACTGAAAATATAGTAATTTTGGGAAGCCAGTATGAAAATATGTGTTTGAAATTAGATGTGGGAATCTGAACAGTTTACTACTGCTAGATAGTGGAATAGTGTATGTGCTTCACCCCTAAACAGGATTTGATTGACTGAATGACAATTTAGGATATTTAATTTATCTGTAAGTCTCTAGTAGAGTGTACTACCTGTGGCCATAGCCTGTCATTTAAATAGAAGTATTGGGCCTGCAGCACTAATTATACCATGCATACAAGTAACCCTTTAAACCTGTCTCAGGCATACCACTGCTGAGACTGTGTGCAGTGGCGTAACACAGGCCCCCACAGCCCCAGCGGTGCGTGGGGCCCCCAAGATCCAGGGGGCCCCCTCAGGACAGTACTCTGCCCAGAGAGCTCCTTGATGAGTCCAGAGGCGGCCCCTCCACGTATCTTGCAGGGGGCCCCCCTCAAGTTTCCTAACACCAGTGACTGTGTGTGCATTTTTACCGCCATGTCGATTTGGCATATAAAACCCCTTGCCAAGCCTTAAACTTTCCTTCTGTTACACATAAGTCACCTCTGTGGTAGGTCTTAGGTACCCCAAAGGGCAGGGTGCTGTTTTGTTAAAAGATATGAATAAAGAATGATGATGGATAAAACCCAGATCAGTTGACTGGGGGTGAGTGCTTGCAATGTTCAACACTCCGTCCATTAACCCCTTTGGTTTTGCTTTGTTTGCCCTAAGTTGGCAGGGTATGCCCAGATGTGGGTCCCTTGCTCACTTTGCCACTGGATTCAATTTAACCTGGCTGATGATGGATGATTAGCCAGAAACCGGTCCCAGGATGCTTGTTTCCGGTCCAGGGAAGACATGGCTTGGCAGTTCGGGCTGGACTGTTCCCATGAGGCACAGGGTCAGACTGATTTGCAAATGGCCATGTCTGAACTGGGGTGGCGGAGTGAGCTAAAGAATGATGATGGATTAAACCCAGATCAGTTGACTGGGGGTGAGTGCTTGCAATGTTCAACACTCCGTCCATCATCCGCTTTGGTTTTGCTTTATTCACCCTAAGTTGGCAGGGTATTCCCAGACGTGGGTCCCTTGCTCACTTTGCCACTGGATTCAAGCTAGCCTGGTTGATGACGGCAGATTAGCCAGAATCCGGTCCCAGGATGCTTGTTTCCTGTCCAGGGAAGACATGGCTTGGCAGTTCGGGCTGGACTGTTGCCATGAGGCACAGGGTCAGACTGATTTGCAAATGGCCATGTCTGAACTGGGGTGGCTGAGTGAGCTAAAGAATGATGATGGATTAAACCCAGATCAGTTGACTGGGGGCGAGTGCTTGCAATGTTCAACACTCCGTCCATCAGCCCCTTTGGTTTTGCTTTGTTCGCCCTAAGTTGGCAGGGTATGGCCAGACGTGGGTCCCTTGCTCACTTTGCCACTGGATTCAAGCTAGCCTGGCTGATGACGGCTGATTAGCCAGAAACCGGCCCCAGGATGCTTGTTTCCGGTCCAGGGATGACATGGCTTGGCAGTTCGGGCTGGACTGTTCCCATGAGGCACAGGGTCAGACTGATTTGCATATGGCCATGTCTGAACTGGGGTGGCGGAGTGAGCTAAAGAATGGTGATGGATTAAACCCAGATCAGTTGACTGGGGGTGAGTGCTTGCAATATTCAACACTCCGTCCATCATCCCCATTGGTTTTGCTTTGTCCGCCCTAAGTTGGCAGGGTATGCCCAGACGTGGGTCCCTTGCTCACTTTGCCACTGGATTCAAGCAAACCTGGCTGAAGACGGCTGAAATGCCAGAAACCGGTCCTAGGAAGCTTGTTTCCTGTCCAGGGAAGACATGGCTTGGCAGTTCGGGCTGGACTGTTCCCATGAGGCACAGGGTCAGACTGATTTGCATATGGCCATGTCTGAATTGGGGTGGCAGAGTGGGCTAAAGAACGGTGATGGATTAAACCCAGATCAGTTGACTGGGGGTGAGTGCTTGCTATGTTCAACACTCCGTCCATCATTTCCTTTGGTTTTTGCTTTGTTCGCCATAAGTTGGCAGGGTATGCTCAGACGTGAGTCCCTTGTTCACTTTGCCACTGGATTCAAGCAAACCTGGCTGAAGACAGCTGAAATGCCAGAAACCGGTCCTAGGAAGCTTGTTTCCGGTCCAGGGAAGACATGGCTTGGCAGTTCGGGCTGGACTGTTCCCATGAGGCACAGGGTCAGACTGATTTGCATATGGCCATGTCTGAACTGGGGTGGCAGAGTGGGCTAAAGAACGGTGATGGATTAAACCCAGATCAGTTGACTGGGGGTGAGTGCTTGCAATGTTCAACACTCCGTCCATCATTTCCTTTGGTTTTTGCTTTGTTCGCCATAAGTTGGCAGGGTATGCTCAGACGTGAGTCCCTTGCTCACTTTGCCACTGGATTCAAGCAAACCTGGCTGAAGACGGCTGAAATGCCAGAAACCGGTCCTAGGAAGCTTGTTTCCGGTCCAGGGAAGACATGGCTTGGCAGTTCGGGCTGGACTGTTCCCATGAGGCACAGGGTCAGACTGATTTGCATATGGCCATGTCTGAACTGGGGTGGCAGAGTGGGCTAAAGAACGGTGATGGATTAAACCCAGATCAGTTGACTGGGGGTGAGTGCTTGCAATATTCAACATTCCGTCCATCATTTCCTTTGGTTTTTGCTATGCCTCCCACCCTGGCAGCCTTCAACCGGTTCATCAAGCAGCTATGATTGACCGTGTCGAAGGCTGCCGACAAATCCAACAGGATCAAGGCTGCTCTACCCCTTGCATCGAAGGAGGATCTAATCTCTTCTGTGGCTAAATTAAGTGCAGATTCAGTACTGAAGCCACTTCTAAACCCAAATTGGGTTTTATCAAGGTGGTGGTTATTCTCTGTATAGACGGAAAATTGTAAATTCATTGCCTTCTGGGCCACCTTGGCCTGGAAAGGAAGTCTGGGTATTGGGCGATAGTTTGAGGGGTCCTTGGGGTCCACGTTCGCCTTCTTTAGAAGGGGGAGGATCATGGCCTTCTTCCAAGTTTTCGGAAACACCCCTAAGGGAAACATGTTATTTATGATATTAGACAGTACCGTCGTAATTGGTTCTGAAACCAGGTGCATGATACGCAGTGGATATGGTTAGGACGGGGAGCCTGATTTAGTGCTGCTCAGCAAGTGAGCCACTTTGACTGTTGAGAGGTGTTCAAACTATTAACAGATGATTTACAACCTTCCAGATATGCTACTGGGCAGTAGACAGTGTTATAAAATTTGTCATAGATATCCCTGACTTTACTTTAAAAAAAAGAGGCTAAGGACTCAGATAGTGCCTGACTTCCCACCACTGAGTCTGATATCGGGGTGGTGATTAGTTTTGTTACCATCTGGAAGAGTTCCTTGATAGAATTCTTGGCAGACTCAATTTATTTTGCATAATATGCTGCTTTTCCTTTCTCCACTAATTTTTTATAAACCAAAATACATTTCATATACTTGTGACATCTCAAATTACATAATTTCTGAGAACATAGTGCATAGTAGAGTGGCGAGTTATAGTATATATTTATAAATGTGTAAATTTTAAATTATATTTTTTATGGGGAAACCCTTCAACCACCTCCACCGTTTAAAAAAAGAAATAGGTACTTTTTCCCTTTATTAAGGGATAAACACCTCAATCCCCCTTCTTTAATTACCCTTACTATCCTATATGCTTACCCAACCCTAAACATACCCTTACCACCCTATACCTCCTACCCATCCTTTAACCTTAAAAATACCCTTACAGGGGCGTGGCCAGGCCGCGAATGGAGTAGGATGTGAATCGCTGGGTCTCCACTCCGTAGGGGCCTGCTAAAGCTAATTAGACAGCTGTCAGGCTCGCCTGCTACCATGGAGTGGTTGGCCTGCTGTCTGGACACCGGCGGACGCCTCCTACCTGCTGGAGAGGTGCTTGGAGCATCTCTGGAGCTTGCTGGATGCTGAGGGGTAGAGCCGCCGCCGAGCCAATCGCCGCCATCTTGGGCCCAGAGTGCTGGCTGAAGGTCTGCTCCCTTGTCCCACATCTGGTTCCATCTGATGTCGCCTCTGCCTGGTGTGTGCTCTTGGGGGGCTGTCACTCCTCCTGTCTTACCCTGGGGCTGCTTCTGCTGGTTCGGGGGCCCGCTCGCCTTAGGCTGGGTTGGACGGGGGACTCGGCTTGTTTCCTGGCATTGCTGCTCCCCGTGTCTGAGGGGTAAAGGCTTGGGGGCCTGTCCTTCCAGGTGCGGCTGACTGGGGAGGCTTATACAAAGGGCCCCCTGCACTTGGGACAGCCCTCGACATCGCCTGGGTTTCTTCTTCCCCCCCGTTGGGTCGGTCCGCCACGATGCCCGGGCAGACGGAGAAAGGCCTGCATGGAGGGGGGCCTGCCACAAGTCCAGCAAGGGCCACACCACTTGAATCTGATGTTGGGGGTCTGTGAAGGGATCGTGGCCCCCCACCATCAAGCTGCCACGGGGGCAGTGTCCGGGACCTGAGTGGTGTCGTGAGGAAGATGCTGTACCCCTGCAAGGCCTTCAGCCTTACTGGGGACCTGATTTGGGTGGCGGCTTGCCCACCCCTGCAGAGAATGAAGATCTGCCTGCTTGGGCGAGAGGTAGTGCGCATACAGCGAGGTTTGGGTGGTGAGGGTCCCCTATTCCTCTGAGCTGCTGCCGGGGGCTCCCCCGACCCTGCCTGGTGCCTGGGACTCTGCCCCTCTCAAACCACTTGAGGCCCTGAACTTTTTGGATAGAGTCTGCGCCTGAGCCTGCTCTGGTGAATACTCTGGTGTGTGGGGGGGCTGATAACCCAATTGGCGAGCTTAGCGGACAATAGATACCGGCTGCGAGGATCACGCAGCAAGCTGGGCCGCCCCCCCTGATACTATCCACCTCTTGAGTGCCCGTCCACTACAGGGCATATATAAGTGAGCCCTTAAGATCTGTGAGCCTGCTCCGAAGGTTACACCTGAGATTGTTTACAGGCTGACCCTACTACGGTGCACCTGAAGCTAAACTGCAGCCCTTACACTCGGCCGAGACCCCGGGCTCCGGCTGGATCCTCGGCGCAGAGTTGAATTGAGAACCTGGGACGGGGACCCAAGAGACCTGCTAGACCCCCTGGAATAATCTATGCATGAAACCTACCTGAAATCCTCTTGCCTTACTGAAGCTCAACCTGAGCCAACTACGACACCTGGGTCTTCCCCTCTCTATGGGTTATATAGGAGAGGCATACTAACTTGCTGTCGGACCCTGGGCTCACTCTCAACCTTCCTCCCACAGCCTACAGCCCTCTCATAGCATGAACCTGAGTGGATTTGGCACAAGTGAATAAGATCTATATATCGTGACACAGTGTACCGGCACTGCACCCACCCAGGGGTTGTCAGGGAGCTGCCAAAAACATTTGCCAGCCAAGCCTAGATCTAAAGCAATTAAAGACCTGGATCCCAATCCATCTAGAGACAACCCTGTAACCTCTCTATGGATGAAAACCAATCCCCAGACACAGCCTGCAGCCGACCCACTGGGACCTGAGACAGATGGAAACCCGCCCGGGGTCCCGATCACGCAAGAATTTATGAATTCCTTTCTCCAGGAAATCAAGGCAGAAATTGGATCTCTTAAACAAGACTTCAAGACTAGCCTGAAGGACATTTGGAGGGATGTCACAGAAATCGGAGGTCGGGTTGATGATCTTGAGTGCACGATGGACGCAAGGACGGAGGATCACGAGAGTCTCTGGCGTAGAATGGCGGAGTTGGAAGACCAACATATTAACCTACAACTCAAACAGGAAGACCTTGAAAATCGAAGTTGGCGTAACAATCTACGCATTAGGGGGGTCCCTCGTGGGGCAGAAGGCGAAGACATCACGACCTTCATGGTGGAACTCCTGCAGGCGATCCGGGAGGATGACAATGCATCTCCGCCTGCCCTAGACAGAGCCCACCTGGTCCCCGGCCCCAGAGGACGCCCAGACTTCATCTCAGACATACTCACATGTGTCCACTTCTTTGTTGAAAAGGAAGCTGTTTTGAGGAAGACCCAGGGAGCTACAACCTTGTCATACAATGGATACTCAATTTAATTATTTCAAGATATAGCCCCTGTTACCCTCCAGCAGATGCAAAGACAAGCTCCATGAATTAAAAAAAATTAAGTACCAGTGGGGGCATCCCTTTGCATTGATTTTCTCCGAGGAGGGCAAGTGCCGAGTCCTTCACTCGCTTAGAGAATCAAAGCAGCTCCTTCATCTTCTGCTGGACTCTGGTAAGCCAGGCCCCCCTTCCCCGCACGGTCGTCCTGGAGTGCCTCCCCGCTTGGAGTGGTCTACTGTTCCACCGCCCAGGCACAGGAAACATCCCAAAGCCTTGGATTCTTCTCAGGCCAAACAAGATATCAATCACATCCGGACCCTGAATGACTCTCCCCCACAGTCTTGCTCTCCTGTACAAACGGAATGACCTAAAGGAAACACATATACCCCTAAAATCCAGAAGTTCAGCCCGGTGTCCTATGTCTAGATCTGTCCAAAGGGGTCTACATATACGCAACACAATCAGATGCCCTGTTACACTGTCTGGTTATGCTTTCGCTACCGTGGAAGCATGGGTAAATATATTTGTGAAATGGGACTCCCAGCCTTACCATCAACTACTTCGGCACTTGCCCCTATGTTCTGCTGAGACGTACCGGTGGCTGGCGGCTCCTGCCACGTTTTGAGCGGTGGGCTACCGGAAGCGGAGACTTGGATAAATGCTTTTACCTGGCACTTCCCCCCACAACTACAGTGTCTTATAGAAGAGTGATTTCTTCAGAATTGTCTGTTCTGTGAACTATGGGCTATTTCTTGTAGACATTGAACTTTGTTGGTCCTGTTGGCCGTTTGCTGTTGATAATACCATCCTTACCCCTCCCCTCCTTCCCCCTCACTATCCCCTAGATGCGTCTTTAGAGTGGGGGATACTGCTTGATTTCTCTAACTTAGTATGTATCCTGAGGAGCCCCCATCATTTTAGCTGCATAAAATACACTCTTACACATCTCCCCACATCAGGCGGACCCCAAATATGTACTAGTATTTACATATGCGACTTCACCAAACGTGCCTCGTAGACACCACCACCAGGATGACAACGGTGCCTCCCTTTAACCCCTTCAGTGCCACGCCCTTTCCCCCTCCTGTGCCGGGCGTTGCACTAGTGGGTGGGGTTCATGACGAGATAGTCTCGTCATGGGCACAGCGCAACCGTGCTCCATGACGAGACTATCTCGTCATGGGCATTGAAGAGGTTAAGTTTCTTTTGCTTAATGTTAAGGGACTTAATTCCCCAAACAAGAGGCACCAGGTATGGCGCTACCTACTTTTACAAGACCCTGACATTATATTCCTTCAGGAAACTCACCTTATCTGCCCAGACAATCGCCTT
The DNA here is from genome assembly GCF_964204655.1 of Triturus cristatus. Classification (NCBI taxonomy): domain Eukaryota; kingdom Metazoa; phylum Chordata; class Amphibia; order Caudata; family Salamandridae; genus Triturus; species Triturus cristatus. The sequence continues at coordinate 614,915,504 of NC_140591.1, read as the reverse complement.
ATGACACACCCTAAATATCCAATGCAATATTGGGCTTGCTCCCCCTCTAAAACCACTGGAGTCACAATATTACTGTAGGCTGGACTGGGTGGGAAAACCCCCTGGGTAAATAGGGACACTGAGGGTCTTCAACTCCAAATACAATGGGGCACACAGCCTTTGACTCTCCTAAATCTTTACGCATACAATCAAGCCCAAGACACATTCATGCGATCCCACCTAAAAGATCTATTAAAACCCTTTGGAAGAAGCAATTATCCTCTAGCGAATTTAATCTGGTCTAGGACCCAGAATGGGACCGTAGCGTACAAGCATATCAGGGCACTGGCACCATGTCGGCGGCCCTTAAGAGTGTCATCACTGATTTAGGTCTATTAGATGCCTGGAGATTCCTACATCCTGACATCAAAGACTATTCCTTCTTCTCCCATGTCCATCGTTCATACTCACAAATTGATTACTGCTTTCCCTCCCTCCCTCTGATTCACCTTTTAGCAGCTGCTGAGCTGTCTGACATCTCGATCTCTGATCATGCCCATGCATTGATTACTCTTCAGCCTCCCAACCTATAGCGTAGCGCTCACCCTCGATGGTGACTCCCTCCCCATGTCCTGCGTAACCCAGTAGATGTGGCAGATATCTGTAGGGAGATTGAGGCCTTCTTCATCACAAATGATACCTCCGAAACCTTAACATTTATTAGATGGGACGCCTTCAAGGCGAGTATCCAGGGAGTTATCTCCTCTATTGCTATAGCCCGTTCCTGGGAGGCTCGCCTCCTTGAATCAACCCTCTCTGCTGACATTAAGGCACTAGAACATAAAGATCACCAACAACCATTAGTACAAAACAAAAAGCGTCTTGCTGCGCTGCGGGACCAGCTGCGCCTACAGTGCACCAACAAAGCAGAACAAAGCTCCCTACTAGCTATCAAGCAAAAGTTTTACATGGGAGGAGATAAGGTGGGCCCGTGTCTGGCGCAGCACCTGCGGGCCCAAACTACGCGAGCTCACATTTCTAAGCTTAAGCGGGCTGATGGCTCCTGGGCCATGTCAGAACTCGACAATGGCCTAGCTTTCTCAAATTTCTATAAAGATCTCTACGTGGATGAGCCCCATGCTCCAGAGAACATCATCTCCTTCCTTAACTCCTGCCCCTGGGAATCTATCAGTTCTTTTAGATGAGCCAATATCACCATAAGAGTTAGGAAAAGCACTAAAACAGCTCTCTCTAGGGAAAACTCCCGGGCGGGATGGACTTCCTGCTGTCTTCTATTGTACCTTTTTTCCTCAGCTTCAAAACCACCTTCTACACCTTTTTAATAATTTTACTGACATTACAGGCCTCACCCCCACCATGTCAGAATCATAAGTAGTGCTCGTCGCAAATCCAGGGAAAGACCCCTCTCTCTGCACATCTTATTGGCCCATTGCTCTCTTAAAAACCAACGTGAAAATCTATACAAAAATCCTTGCGAACCGTCTGGAGCCTTATTTACCCGATATTATCGACCTGGACCAAGTCGGATTTATCTGCCCTGTCAGGGCGCAGACAATATACGCTGCATAGCCCATCTCATTGAAGAAGTACAGCATAGAAATATACCTGCCCACCTGGTGTCACTAGACGCGGAGAAGGTGTTCTATTCGGTGGATTGGCGCTTTCTCCGGGAGGTCCTACATCGAATTGGCTTGGGTCCGACTATGATCTCCAGATTGATGGCCCCTTGCATGCGACCGACCACGCGTATCCGTGTCAAAGGCTGCCTCACCCCCCATTCCTATACACAGGGGCACTAGGCAAGGGTGTCCGCTATTCCCGCTCCTGTTCATCTTGGTGGTGGGACCTCTAGCGATCGCAGTTCGCCGATCACCCATCATCTCGGGTTTCCCTTTTGGGAGGTATGAGCATGAGATCTACTTATTTGAGGATGACCTTCTTCCTTCTCTCACCACCCGACCTCATCTCTTCCAGCACTAGCTTCACTTCTGCACAAAGTCTACCTACAAACTCATGATACGATGGTACTTCACTCCCGCTCATATCCAGAAGATGGTACCTGTGCTTCCCCCAACATTTTGGTGATGTCAGGGAGGAATGGGTGATTTAATCCATATCTGGTGGTCCTGTCCCAACCTGACGCTCTTTTGGAAGGAGGTCCTTAGCCATATTAAAGATACAGTGGGTTTCCCCATACCCAGTTCTCCAATGATGACCCTGTTAGGCATTAGACCCTCACAATTACCAGCCATGACCCATTCAGATTGGCGTCTAATTGCGCAGATGCTGGGGCAGCACAACAGTCCATAGCCCTCTACTGGAAACAACCTGTGCCTCCACCTATCGCTACATGTTTTTTTCACCTATGGCATGTCCTGGCCCTGGAGTTACTCTCCGCCCACCTCAATCATACAGACACCAAATTTACCCACACCTGGCAGCCACTTATTCAACACCTATCTCAGATAGAAAACTCTTGCTTTGCTCCCCCGTGGCTTTGAGCTCTGCAGCTCTTTGAGGACTCCCTTTTACCTTACTGAAGAGGAACACACCAACACTCTCCTTTACCACAGGATCCTGAGGGGGTCTCCTCCCCCTCCTAATATGTTTCAACATTCCCCCCATTGACACTCTGAGCGCATCTTCTTCTTCCTGAACCCCCAACCCGGAATCTTCTCCCCTCCAATATCTGGTTGGGTTAAGTGTTTATTTACCTCAACTCAACCATAAGCGACATCTCACAATTCCTGACACATATTTAACTTGCCACACTGGCATGTACAAAATCCTATTACACAACACATGCCCCGGGTCTGGGTATTCAAGACCCCCAAACACTTGGTCCCTCACCTGTGGTGAGCCTCTTCTAATAAAGATGTTTAATAGACTTCCACATTTATTTATACCTTTATCCTTCCCTGGTTTTTGCTGCAAAGTATACTACTAGCAAGCCCTTACCGGTGCATTAGGTTAATTGTGAAGTACATTGCTGTATTTTTGCTGAACTCCCATCCTTCCCTGGTTTTTGTTGCAAAGTATAATCTTCGCAAGGCCTCACCAGTGTATTATGCTACTTGTGATGTATATTGCTACATTTTTCCTTTATCAAACCTATATTCAGTAAACAGTTTGAAATAAATAAAATACCCTTACCACCCTATGCCCTTATTCACCACTAAAGTTTTAAAATACCCTTACCTTCCTGTATGCTTACCCACTCCTAAACCTTTAAGATTCCCTTACCACCCTAACCCCTAAACCCTAAAAATACCCTTCTCACCCTATAGCCCTACCCAACACTAAACCCTAAATTTCCCTTACCATCCTAACACCGATCTAAACCCTAAAAATAGCATTACCACCTTATGTCCTTACCCACCCCTAAACTCTAAAAAACTCATACCACACTATACCGCTAGCCACCCCTAAACTCTAAAGATACTCTTACCATCTTATACCCTTAGCCACCCCTGTGCTGCTTGAGGCATTGTGCATCAATTCTCACTCACCACTTCCCAACCATCTCCAAATACACATTGGGGCATATTCTCAAGGAGCTATCGCTGTGTTACCGGCACATAAGCGCAGCCAATGTCGCGATAAATCTATCACCCCATTCACAAGCCGGTGCAATCAGCCAATATCACCAGTTTTCCGGCGATAGAATCCTCAAACAACATCGCCACGGATGACCCCGGCAACTATCGCTAATGAGATGCAGAGTAGCAAAAAGCAAAAAGCCGCGACAACACCACACCACAACATTGTCAACCACCAGCCAGATCGGCGATAAGATCCCAAAACAGGCGATAAGGCGTGTTAGCAGCAGGAAACTAACACCTGCTCTGACCTGGTGTAAAGTCGGACGACAACCGGCAGCAGCCAAGGGAGCACAACCCATAGCTAAACATGACCAACAACAGATGAACTCGAGCAACTGAACATGCAGCCCGGAACCCCAATAAGGCAACAACACACACCGCCACCCCCCCCAGAACCCTCCTCCCTTTGGACAAAGAGAATGCACATCAAGTCCACGAAACCATGAACCAAACAAATCACCTGAAGACACACAATCACAACACCTAACATACAGGTGTGGCCAGAAAAAATGGAAACACACAGTCATATCATATAATCAAAATAAAACCTTTATTACAGATCAACCAAAAAACAACAATCATGAAGAGGCACGGCGGGTCTTCTCTGGGCATTCTGTAAGTCACAGCCTGCAAGACAGAAATACAGATAAGAAGGTGTCTCATGCACCCATCAAAGTACAGAGAGAGAGAGCGACAGAGAGAGAGAGAGAGGGGGGAGAGGGGGAGAGAGAAAGAGAGAGAAAGAGAGGGAGAGAGAGAGATGGAAAGAGTGGGAGATAGAAAGAGATGGAGAGAGAGAGAAAGAGAGGGAGAGAGAAAGATAGGGAGAGAGAAAGAGAGGGGGAGAGAGGGAGATAGAGAGGGAGAGAGAGGGAGAGAGAGGGAGAGAGAAAGAGAGGGAGAGAGAAAGAGAGAGAGAAGGAGAGAGAGGGAGAGAGAGTGCTGACACTGCAGACGCCGGCCTCACCGCTCACCTGCTGCCACCGGTGTGTCTCCAACCATGTGCTGGTATACACTGCAGTCCGCCAGGTCTCTTATCTGAAACAGTCCACAGAGACATGAATGGCAGAGTCCATACAGTTGCACACGCCACCATTGCTTGCCTGCCCCTACGCACACAGGCTGCCGCACCCCAGCCCCTCCCACCGCCCAGTGGCGATTGCCTGTCCCTGTCCAACCCAGCCTCACTGCTCACCTTCCGACACCGTCGTGTCTCCAAGAGGGCACACCCCGTGCCGATGGGAGCTCCAAGCCCGGGTCCCGCGACCTCTACATCATGCAGCCCCGCACCGCAGACCACCAGGTCACACACTTGATTCTGGGTTTTGATTACGCAATGGCAGAGACCATATCAGTGCACAAGGCATCATCGTAGGCTGCACACCCGCTCAGCCCTATAGGTGCCACTAACTTTGTGAACCGCGAAGCAACGCCATGTGGCGGGAGGCCCGCACTGCCCGCTGGCTCAGGCCTACACTGTAGTCCAGCAGGGCGCACACTAATCCACACATGTCCGGACCGCCTGGATGTCGCATCATCGCAGGCTGCACACCCGCTCAGCAGTTCAGGTGCCCCTATCTCACTGCACCGCAAGACACCCTCCCGTGACGGTGTGCCTGTGCCTGCCGCAGTGTATCCGGTGTCACCAAGTCTGTGCACCGCTCGCCATTGGCCCTTCATGATTGAGTCCCGTGGTGCGGACGCCATCATGTCATCCCTGGCCATGGTCAATGTGAGGTGGCAGGGCCCTAGGCCCTCATGCATAAATGAGAACCACACGGAGACACCTAGTTAGAGAGTGGAAATGGCATCCAGCACGATCGACCAGCCCTTTTTATTGGCAGGGTCACATGTCCCGTGATGCCTGTGCTGGATGGGTGTGGTGTGGGTGTAACCCAGCCGTGAGGGAGTGGCTGTGGTATGCTGACAACTAGACCTGTGAGCAGCAGATCACTACAGGGTGGACCCGGGACATGTAGCGTTGTCGTCCCCCCCTGCAAGCGTAAGCGGGGTGGGCTGTCCTGACGTATGCCAGTCCAGCATAAGGGTGTGAACAATGACCATGGGGTTCTGTGCGTTGTTCTGTCCTGGGCTGGACAAGGAAGTAATTAATGAATGTGTCGCTGTTGTAGTGTCAGCGCCACCAGGCTCGCAAACAGCAATGTGTCACCCTGTGACCCAAGTGACACAACATGAGCAACATGGACGCAAGGGGGAATCACAGACCCGACATTCATCCATACTTCCACACTTGAATGATCATGGACATGACACATCTGTGTTAACATGAATGTTTATTGCACATTCAGTGGATTGATGCAGCTGGAGCAGTACAGGGCCATGCAAAGTCCACTTCACATTGTTGGCCCGTGGAGGACAAGCCAGAGTCCTTCAGGGAATGAGAGGTGCATCAGTAGAGGAGGAGTTCAGTCAGCAGTCTGATAGCTGTGTCATTGGTAACCAAACCGATTGTGGCAGTCCATGTCGAGGTCCAAGGGGAGTGTCAGAGAGTGCATAGGGGGACAGTGGAAGGTGATGATGCAGAGGGCATTACCAAGCAGAAACAGGACATATGGCGGAGATGAATGCTACCTCTTCCTTTTGACCACGAGGGCAGATTTATTCGCATCTTCGTCCACTGCTGTTTCATGTGCCTCACATGTGGGTGGTGGTGTTCTGTCTCTAGCACTGTGTGGCAGTGACACCGTAGGGGCCGGAGGTGGAATGTCTGCCGCACTGTGTGGCACGGACACGTCATGGGCCAGAGATGTGGATGGAGTGGTAGCAGCACCATGCATCAGCGCCAGGTCTTGTGGCAGCAATGCCATGAGGATGGTCTTTAAGGCATTGAGGGACCCAGCTACCTCTCGCTGGTGTGCAGCCGTGGCAGCCGCTCTTTCAGCCCGCGTCCGCGCCGTGTCCTCCATGAGCCTCCGCATGAGTCCCAACTCCTGGGCGAGCTCGCTGGAGCCACTCTGACTGGACAGTCATTCTTGTCTCTGAGTCAGGACCCTGGCGATGTCAGCCATGGTTTGTTGGAGGGCATGGAGTGGACTGTGGGTGTCCGTTAGGGACAGTGAGTGGTCCCTGAAGGGACTCAGACACCCACGTATGGCGTCTAGTTTGTTTGCCATGCAGTCGAACCCTGCCTGCACCTGTTCAGCCAGCTTCTCCTGGCACCCCAACACATCGAGTTGGAAGGCCATGTGTGCGTCGTGGTTGTCCTGGGAGGTAGCCGTGGTGGTGGGTACTGCCTCTATGTGTACTGTGCAGGGGGTGGGTTCTCCAGGTTGCAGCTGGGCTGCCCTGCTCCTGGAGGTGGGGTGTGGAGGCTCTCCACGAGCTGTTGGAGGGCATCGGAGTCGAGGGTGTGGCGGTCCTCTTCGTCATCAGAGAAGAGAGGTTGGGACTGCTCTCCAGGAGGTGTTGAATTTCAATCTGCAATGTGAAGGGGAGATGCAGTTTAACATTGTGTTCACATGTATGTTGACGCATTGTACATGTTTACATGCAGACTGAATGACAGTGTACATTGTGACTGTTTGCGGGAAGCTGCCTATGTGATGCGGGACAGTGGACAATTCAACATCACGGATGTGTGTTTGTACTTGTACATTGTAAACTCACATTTCCCTGCGATGCCATATGTGATGTGTGTGCTGCATTTTGGGGGAGTCGCCCCTGCAGCTCTGATTTGGCTGCCCCTGATCCCTTACATGCGGTGTGCCTCTGACTTCTGTGCGTATACAGTGCTGGGATGTGGCGTTCCTGGGTGCATTGGTATCTTGGTGGGAGTTGGGGGTCTGGGGCATGGTTTGTCTGCAGATGTGCTATGCTTACTTGTGCATGTGTGCCATTGTGCCCACCTCCCCCGTCCCCCCAGTCCCTGGTCGTTACTCACCCTGTTGCTGTTGTGTCCGGTCATGTTGAGCAGTGTACGGGCCCCCAACTCCTGCCACCGTCTCCCCACTGATGACTGTGGACACCATTTCCTCCATCTCGTCCAGCTCCTCCTGTGGCGCTGCACTGCCACCTCCAGTCTGCATTGCTGCCTTCTGGTTGTTTGCGAGTTTCTGCTTGTTTTTTCGCTCTACATCATTCCAGCACCTCTTGACCTCTTCCATTGTCCTCTTCAGCCCTGTGACTACATTCACCTTGTCCATGATGGACTGCCATATTCCATTTTTAGTTGCCGGTGACACAGTGGAGGTGACGAACAGTAGTTGATGGTGTTCTATCACCTCCATTATCAGGATACTGTTTTCCTGCGGACTGAGCTGCTTCTTCCTACTCTTCTTGTCCTTGCCATTCCCTGACCCCGAAGTCCCAGGCTGGTCCTCCGTGGCGGCTTGTGGGGTTCTGGTTGTCCTTTGCACTTGCTCTGGCTGACTCCATTGTGCTTCGCTGTTGTTTGGCTTTTGTATGTGTTTTTTTTCAGCTTTTGTAGTGCATTTTCCCGCATGTCGCGTGGGGATTGCAGGCCTGTGGCTTGTTTTCGCAGATTTTTGTATCGCGATTTGCATCAGCGCCGTTTTTTTGCGTTGGTGTTTCGCATTTTGCGGTGTTGCGTTGCTTTTAGTGCGTTCGTTTGACATGTTGTCGTGGGACTATCGCATGGTACCGCCGGCCTGGGAATACCACGTTAACACAGAGTTATTTTCCCGCGATAGACTGTGATGTCAAGAGTTGCGTTAAGCTAATTTTGTGGTAGTTATCACACGTTCTTGAGGATATCCCCCATCATTGGCCAATAGCAGGAAACATGACTTGATTTTGAATGAAGAAAGCACTTGAGTAAATTTGTGAGGATATTAAGTCAAATCAAGATTGTTAACATATAGGACCATGTGTATTGACCCTTTTTCCCATACTCACAACAGTGAGTGAACTCGTAATAAATTAATGAATAAATCAAAGAACGATTTGAAGCTGTGTTCACAAGCTGTTTTTTTTTCTGTGTGTGCATGCTTTACAATCCATAGCGGTCCAGAAAACATTCATATTATTGAAAGTTCAGGATGAACACCACAATTACACTGATTGCAGGCTCCCATCTACCAATGATATCCATGAAGGATTTTAAAAACCTACTGCCATTTGGCTTTAACTGCCAAGTAATAGGGTTACCAAAGAAAGGCCAAAATGCAGATAACTCACATTTTAAGTTGTAAATTTGCACAGCAGGACATGATGATATTTACAGTGCTTCAGTGAGATGTACTAATATATATAGGATAAAGTAACCTTTCATGTACATTATAATTGTATTGCAAGTAACCAAGGAGTTCCGTGACCATATAGAGGAACAAGGCAGAAGGTGACTTTCTACATCCATGTATGGCAGGAGGCACTTTAATCCTTATGATACATGGTCTGAGCATAACTCTTCCCATAATCCAATTATATCATTAATGTGGTGATTTTTCAAATGAAAGAAATAGTGTGTATGTAAATATGAAGAATAACATTAAGGGGCATATTCTCAAGGACTCATCGCCGAATTAGCTGCACTTTTCCGCCACGAAAGTGGCAATAGATTTATCACCCTATTCACAAGCCTGCGCTAACAGCCGACATCGTCAGTTTACCTGCGATAGCTGCCGCTAAAAATATCGCCAAGGCTGATAGCGACAACTAAGGCTAATCATATGCAGAGTAGGCGTTCCCGTGCAAAAACTCATGATAACACCACTTCGCGATATTCGGCGATGCGGTCCAAAAAAAGGCAATAAGGCACGTTAGCAGCAGGGACTTAAGACTGCTTTTTTCTGGTCTTAAGTAGGACAAAAACCTGCAGTATAAAGGGAGCCCAGCCCAGAGCCACATCTGAAGACCAACAGATGCCATGGAGCTACTAATCATGCAGCTTGCAGACCCAAGAGGGCCCCAACACCCACCACCACCACCCCCAGGACTCCCCACCTCCCCCGGACTACCACTGAGGCAGTGCAGAACAAGACAGCGGACCTTCCGTAAAGGGACTAGCCTCAGAGACTTAACGCCAGAGGATGTCATTGCCCACTACAGACTCAAAAGGACAACCATCCTCCTTATCCTGACCCACATTGTCCACAGGCTGATGGTACCACCACAGCGGACAACCAACATCCCTCTGCAGACAAAGCTGCTGGCTGTGCTGCGCTTGTTGGCCTCTGGTACCTTCCAATCAACAACTGCCAGAGTCGGTGGAGTCTCACAGCCAGCCCTATCAAAGTTTCTCACACCTGTCTTGGATGCCATAATCAGCTTGATACCCCAGCACATTCACTTCCCCCACACTGCGCAGGAACAGCTGGAGACCAAGCAAGGCTTCTACGCCATAGCTGGCTTCCCACATGTGTTGGGGCAATTGACTGCACACATGTCCTACATGTGACCCCTGCCGATACTGCACACAATTACCGCAACAGAAAGCACACGCATTCCATCAATGTGAAGGCAATAATGGACCACCGGGGACTGTTCATAAATGTCGGCGCCAACTTCACAGACAATCTGCATGATTCCTACATCTTCCGACAGTCCATCATCAACCAGCGCTTTCAGGATGGCACCTATGGAAATGCCCTGCTCATTGGTAAGTACCAACGGAACACACCACACACCTCAACTCCACAATCATACAACTCACATCTGTGGGAATACACAAGTAACAAAATCACATACAACATGCCAACCAACATGCCCACCTACCAGACATGACAACACAAGTAACTGTGGTAACAGGGGCCAGACATGTAGACAAACCATCCAGAATGGCATAGCCCCTCTGCCACAAAACTGCAGGATGTGGGGAGAGGTGGGAACCAAGAATGTGCGAAGGAGGCAAGTGAATCATGAATAAGAATATACACAATGCCAAGTGTGGCGGTGATGTGCTGGACAGTCCTGAGTATGCAGAGCACAGACATGTCCATGTGGACATACACTGCTGGTGTTTGTAGTGTTGTGGACAGTGGACGCAACCATGTTACCTCAGGCAGTGGGGAAGGCTGTGGACATGTAGCTATGTTGCTCCCCCTGTAAGCGTAAGCGTAGTGGGCTGGGCTGGCGTATGTCAGTTCGGCGTAGGAGTGTGAATAAATAGCCCGGGGCTCTGGGCATGGTTCACTCCCAGGATGGCAGCCAAAGTAACTACTGCATGTGTCTCTGTGTCCTCCCTATCCTGACCATAGGCCTACACACACGTGGCCGACTACCTTCAACGAGCAAATTAATACCAGCGACGAGGTGGCTACGTCACACGCCACCAAGCGCACATCTCGTCATCGCCTGCAGGGGTGTGTCTGCCAGGGCGGCGGCCCTCACCCTGCCACAAGGCCGTCGCCATGACCGGTGGTTCCTGCGTGATCCTGTGCACCTGCTGCACCCCAGCCCTCTGGTTCCTAGACCCGTCCGGCACCCAGCAGTGATTGCCCGCCGCTGCGCACCCAGGCCTCACTGCTCACCTGACGCCACCGGCGATTCTCCATGAGGGCCCCCCACATGCCAGTGAAATCTTCAAGCCCCGGGCCTACGAGTTTGGCAGCCTCCTCAGCCGATCGCTGGCTTCCGCGCAACATGCCCCCAGCACACCCTGCAGGACCGCACCGCGGAGTTCTGTGTATGCTGACTGCTTGTCCCGTTCACACAAATCAAATCCAGTCCCGACCCTCAGGCCTACTGCATCATCGCAGGCTGTACACCCGCTCAGCTCTTCAGGTGGGCCTACCAAAGTGCACCGCAAGTCCTCACCACGTGGCGGTAGGCCCGTGTCGGACGCAGTGCCTCAGGTACCACTACCTCTGTGCACCACAAGTCATCGTCCTGTGGGGCTACCCCAGAAGTCTGCATCCAGCAGCCAACAGCATGTCCTCGGTAACGCCACTGGAGCCCTTCACAGTCACGGGGCCACCCCCGTCCTAGGCAGGCTGCTGGAAAGCCTGGGTGGAATGTCTGGAGACATACTCCAAAGCGCACAACATCCCAGCGCCGCAGCGGCCCACGCATAGGCGTGTGAGGAGTGTGAAGAAATGGCCCGGGGCTCTGGGCGTGGTTCAGTTCTGGGCTCTGGGAGTGGTTCAGTTCTGGGTTCTGGGCGTGGTTCAGTTCCCGGCTGGCCACAAAAGTAACCATGGCCTACTGTTGTAATATCGGCGCCACCCGGTCCTTAATCGACAATGTTGCAATGTAGCATGCACCGGAGGGCGGGCTCGCCTGAATGGACAAATCAAGGAGCACCAGACCGCTTGGGGTCTTAGCTCATACATGCCAACTGTTGTGTGTGTATCTTCATTGCCGCAGCATAAGCCAAACGCCTAGCCTCAATCGCAGCGCGAGTTCAGCCAGGCCTACACACACGTGGCTCCCCACCTTCAATGGCCAACATTACACTGTTGTTGTCAGGCTTGCGGACATGCGCAGATAGGCATGACAATGGTGTGCCGTAGGAGTGCAAGTGATGCAACCGTGCAGTGCACACAAGTAAATAGGCTCGGGGGAGGGAGGAACAGCTGTGAGGCTACATAATACACATTGATCCCGCACATTTGCCAGAAGCAATACATGGCAAACATGAATTCCAAAGTCGCACAAATCACACACCAAAAAACTTGTAGGTCTGCCAACACAGCATGCAGATATACAAGAAAGAGGTTCCCCTTGATCAAGAATTTCGTGGTCTGGGGAGAAAAGGGGAATCAAAGACTGCAATTATATGAACCTCCCACTCAACCACACACTAATTCACTTAGGCCAGGACTGGCTCTATTGGGCTATCCCTCAGTGATATAGGCTACAAAAATTTGGTCTACAAAAGGAATCTACTTTGTTTCTTCTTAATAAAAATATTTTTTTATTTTATTTCTTTTATCTTTTTTTTTCATTTGTTTTTGAAATCACATTACAAAAATGGTGAAACTGTCATTTTTTCTTTTACAATCTGTACATGCAAAAATTCAAAAAGGCATTGAGATACCTATATTCAATTAACAAATCAAAAATAAATGATACAATAAATATTGGCAAAACGGCCAAACAATGCACAAATGTCCCCTTACCAAAATCACTTTCGTACCAACCTCACATACAATCAGAACATGCCAACCAATCTCATTCACACATCACAATACAATCAATAATTTCCAGCTACAAAATGGCTTGCAATTCAAAACACATGGTGAGTAAATCTTCTTAAATGTCCATGGTTGTGCAGCCTGCTGGAAACAACTAGGCCAATGCACGTTTCGGTGGTGAACTAATTTGAACCACCTTCTTCAGGACCGCTTATTCTTATGTATTTTAATGCAGCGGAGGTAAGGTAGGGGATTCCTTGGTTTTTGTCCTGCTCGTTTTCGTATGTACATGTGGGCACTCAGATGTTCATATTTTCCTCTGGTTTCCCTTCTGGCAAAGGCTGGCTTTTATTAATTGTCCTTACTGCAACTGTGGTTACTTTGGGGCCTTCTGTTAGCCTTTAGTTAAAACTTCCTCTCATTAGCCCAAAAATTATTTTTAATTTCCCATCAGGCTCAAGCTGGCTTCCAGCAATGAATGCCACTGCTGCAATAGTCACTCTTTCAAGGCTCGATAGTATTTTTCTCTTTTTGATTATCCCATTAATAATTGCTAAAGGTGTGTCCCATGAGTGCCAAATCCATAGTGGTGGAGCGGCAAAAATTTCTTTTTAGGGAATTCTCTCCACTCTGTTGCTCATGCCGCCGTCACCACCCCCCTCGTCTGAATCTGAATTTGCAGTAACACAGCATGCAGAACCACCAATTTACACTAATCTCACTTACCTCTCATAGTTGATCAAGGATCTACCAGTGGATGATGACACCCCTCCGAGCCCCTAACTCACCGGCCCAGACGCAGTACAATGTGGCCCACAAACGCACCAGAAGGATTGTTGAGCGCACATTTGGCGTGTTAAAGTCACGTTTCAGGTGCCTGGACATCACAGGTGGAAGACTCCTGTACAGCCCAGAAATAGTGTGCAAGATGATCATTGCATGTTGTGTATTGCACAACATATGTGTAGGCTCCAATGCCCCATGGATCCAAGTGCCACATGCACCGGACGATGATGAGGAATGAGGCAGGTGGACCACACCCCACTGCAGCTGCAGCAGGAATAGCCCGAAGGAGCACAATCATTAAAAATTTCTTCGCATGAGCATTCACATTGTGACTGTCCTTAGCAATCATGGAACAGTACAAAATGACCACATGAACAGCATGTGCAAATAAATTCATTGCAACACACATTCCCTGTGTGCATGTCAGTCCTCTGCATTAGCACATCACTCTGACAAGTGTAAGTGCAACATAAAGTGCTAACAATCTCACAAATAGCAAATAGATGGTGGGTATGTCACCTCTGTACAGAGAGGCTGTTTAGGGTGTCACGTATTCGAAATGCCATTTCAGGGTGTCAAATGTTGTACGTAATCCCACTCATCAGCGTATCACATGTGTACGAAGACATAACTTGAAGGCTGTCAATGGTGTTAAAAAAAGACAACTGGGTGTCATTTGGGGTCAAATATGACATTTAGGGTGTCATTTGGGGTCAAATATGACATTTCGGGTGTCATTTGGGCTCAAATATGACCCATCCCGATGCAGAGATACACTCTGTGACTTAAGTCCAACAACATGAGCAACATGGACGTAAGGGGGATGGGAGCACAGTGAACGGTGAACGCCCAAAATACTGAATCCAAAATATAGACAGCACAGAATATCGACTCTAAAATATAGATAGGACAGAATATCGAATCACCAAAATATAGTTAGTCAGAATATCGAAATTGGGGTAGGAAATATCTATTTCCATAATATCGAATTTAAAATATCTATTTCCATAATATGGATTTTTTTTTAGTGTTATGTATGGTAGTATATGTGTTAAAATTATGTATTATTTTTGTAATGTATGTTTAATTTGTTTAAAGTAATGAATGTTATGTAACTTAATTTTTGCGTAATTTAATTCCGTAGCGGGTCTTGGGTTTATAGGGGAATAGGGTGGGAAGTAATTTAATTATAGTAAATTAAATATTAATTTTTATTTAAATGTATTGATAATTAATTGATTGATAATTAATTATTAATTAGTAATTCATTTTTATTAAGGGGTTGTTTGGACTGACCCAAGGTGCCCACTAGAATTAGTGTACAGCATATATCAGGCCACCTTCTCACATTGGTGTGCAGCGTGTGGGATTCCAGCTTGCTATTGAAAACCACTAAAGGTACCTGAGGTACATATAATATCAAGTTTAGCTACAGTAAGTTCTACTGAGCTTAGAGTTGTATGTTAAGGGATAGCACACCCTTTCTACAACACAAGAGAGTTTAGTAGGCCACACTAGTGTAGGTAGTGCAATACACCACACCACATTAGTAATGTCTAACCAGCCAGGAACCAATGGGTCCCTACCAGGAACCAGTGAGCTCCTTCCCTATAAATATGAGGATCTCACCTTTGCTCAGCTTAGGGCCTTATGTTCCATTAGGAAGCTGAAGACAGGCAAAAGTCCATCCACACAGCATCTCATAAAGATACTGAAACTGGATGATATCACAGGGCCTAGTGGGCCTGATGATTTAGACAGTGTGGGTGGGGCAGCACCTGAGTGTGGGTCTAGGGGTGGAAACTCCCCTGAACCTAACTCTAATGCTGACCAGACTGGTGACCACAGACCAGCAGGATGAGGATGATGAGGATAACATAATGCCACTTCCTTTATTCCTCCTGGTTGGCCTGACAACAGGGCTTGAAGGGATAGGTCTCTGTCAAGAGGATCTATCCAGTCTAACTCCTCTATAGGAACCTCTGTTTCTTCTCATAGAGGGAGGGAACGCTCCCAGGAGAGGAGAGAGAGACTGCTGAAGTATGAGCAAGACAAGTTCAACCTCAGAAAGCAGCAGATGGCCCTAGATAGGGAAGCCCTGGAGCTCTACAGAGCTAGTAAAAAGGAGGAACTAGAGTCCCTTGGTGGCAGCAGTTTCCCTAGAGATATAGAGGTCTTATGACCATAGAAACCTAAGTAAGATTGTCCCTCCCTACCAGAGTGGGGATGACATCCACAAATGGATAACTGCCTTGGAGAGGGCCTGTAAAGTACAGAAGGTCCCTCAAGGTCAGTGGGCAGCAATCTTATGGCTCCCCTTTGCAGACAAAGGTAGAGACAAGCGCCTCACTGTAAGAGAAGAGGATGCTGATGACTTCAAAGTCTTGAAAAGTGCTCTGATAGATGGGTTTGGCCTAACCACTGAACAATACAGGTTAAAGTTCAGAGACACCCAAAAGGCACAAAATAAGGACTGGGTTGACTTTGTTGACTGTGCTGCTAAGGCTCTGGAAGGTTGGTTATTGGGCAGTAAAGTGTGTGACTTCAAAGGATTGTATAATCTGATAATGAGGGAGCAGATTCTTAATAACTGTCAAAATCAGCTGTTGCACCAGTACCTGGTAGACTCGGATCTGACCTCTCCCCAAGAATTGGGAAAGAAGGCAGACAAATGGGTCAGAACAAGGGTGAGGCAGAAAGTACAGAACCAAGGTGGTGACCCTAAGAAGCAAGATTCCAAAAACTCTGATAAGGGTGGGGAGAAGGGTAAAGACCAGAAGTCTTCACAAGGGCCCCAAAAATCTCATTCAGGTGGGGATTCACAGGCTAACAAAGGGAAAGGCCAAAAGAAACCTTGGTGCAAAATCTGTAAACAGAAAACTCACTGGACTTGTGACTGCACCAAGGCCAAAGAAAATACTCCAACCACCACCAATGCCCCTAAGGCACCTGCTCCTCCTAGTGAAGTTACAATTGGTGGTGGGAATACACAGAATAAGGGTGTAGTAGGGTTGACCCTGGGTTCTGAGATGGACTCTGGCCTAGTCAGAGTACCAACTCAGGCTGTGCTTGTCAGTGATGGGGGCACGGATATGTCCCCCTTTGTGAGATCCAGTAACCTGGGCAAATACAGACAGCAGCCTTTAATTAATGGAGTAAAAGCTTGGGCATTCAGGGACACAGGAGCAAGTGTCACAATGGTGACAAAAGATCTTGAGGATCCTGGGCAGATTATATTTGGTGAAATGTACCAAGTGACCAATGCTAGCAATGTCAGAACAGACCATTATCTGGCAGTTGTTAACTTCTCCTGGGGAGGGGTAACCGGCCTTAAGAAGGTTGTGGTACATGCGGACCTACCAGTACAGTGCTTGCTTGGCAATGATCTGGAAACTTCAGCTTGGGCTGAAGTGGAGCTCAGGACACATGCAGAAATGTTAGGGATCCCTGCACATGTCTTTGCTGTGACCAGGTCACAGGCAAAAATGTCAAAAGCTAGACAGGCCCTGGATTCTGGAATAATGGATCAGGTGCCTCACAAGAGAAGGAGCAGTAGGGTTAAGGCAGAGCCTTCCCACCTGACTCAGAATGCTGATCAGTCTCCTCAGGGAGATGATCTTGAGCCTGAAGAAGGAACTGTCCCAGAGGAGCTTGAACCTGACCAGGTTGAGTTCTTGGGGACAGTGGGCCCTTCCAGGTCTGATCTGAGCCAGGAGCAGAACACCTGCCCCTCTCTTGAAACTCTTTGGCAGCAAGCTGCTGATGAGGCTGCTGAGAATGCTAGTGGCACCCATAAAGTTTATTGGGATGATGGACTCCTATACTCAGAAATTAGAGACCCCAAGCCTGGTGCATCCAGGAGGTTGGTTATACCTCTGAAGTTTAGGGGTTTCCTATTGACACTAGCCCATGATATTCCCCTAGCAGGACACCTAGGCCAGAACAAGACTTGGGACCGAATTGTTCCTCACTTTCACTGGCCCCACATGTCTGAAGACACAAAGGAGTGTTATCGCTCCTGTGTAACCTGCCAAGCCAGTGGAAAAGTAGGTGGCACTACAAAGGCCCCCCTGATACCACTACCTGTGGTGGGGGTGCCCTTTGAAAGGGTAGGGATTGACAATGTTGGTCCCATGGATCCCCAAACAGCATCTGGGCACAGATTTATACTGGTGGTAGTGGATCATGCCACCAGGTACCCAGAAGCAATTCCCCTAAGGACCACTACAGCACATGTAGTGACAAGAGCTCTCTTGAGTGTGTTCTCAAGAGTAGGCTTTCCTAAGGAGGTAGTATCTGACAGAGGTGCAAACTTTGGGCCCGATTCACACAACTAACTTAAGACAAAATCCTAAACTTACTACCATTTTGGTATTCACAGAAGGCACTTACTCATTTTGGTATTCACAGAAGGCACTTACTCATTTCGGTATTCACAGAAGTTAGGAGTCCTAACTTTAGGACTCCTAAATGCCTTCTGTGAATACCGAAAGTCTTAAAATTAGGATTTTTCTCAGTTTAGTAGTAGTATAGTTAGGACTCCTAACTTTAGGACTCCTAAATGCCTTCTGTGAATACCGAAAGTCTTAAAATTAGGATTTTTCTCAATTTAGTAGTCCTAAGTCTAAACTTAGGACTACTAAATTGAGAAAAATCCTTATTTTAAGACTTTCGGTATTCACAAAAGGCATTTAGGAGTCCTAAAGTTAGGAGTCCTAACTATACTACTACTAAACTGAGAAAAATCCTAATTTAACGGCTTTCGGTATTCACAGAAGGCATTTAGGAGTCCTAAACTTAGGAGTCCTAAACTTAGGACTACTAAATTGAGAAAAATCCTAATTTTAAGACTTTCGGTATTCACAGAAGGCATTTAGGAGTCCTAAAGTTAGGAGTCCTAACTATACTACTACTAAACTGAGAAAAATCCTAATTTTAAGACTTTCGGTATTCACAGAAGGCATTTAGGATTCCTAAAGTTAGGACTCCTAACTTCTGTGAATACCGAAATGAGTAAGTGCCTTCTGTGAATACCAAAATGAGTAAGTGCCAACTGTGAATACCAAAATGGTAGTCAGTTTAGGATTTTGTCTTAAGTTAGTTCTGTGAATCGGGCCCTTTATGTCAAGTTACTTAACTGCTATGTGGAAGGAGTGTGGAGTGAACTACAAGTTCACCACACACTATCACCCACAATGCAATGGTTGAGTTGAGAGATTCAACAAAACCTTAAAGGGCATGATCAAAGGACTCCCAGAGAAGCTTAGGCGAAAATGGGACCTGCTCTTGCCCTGCCTTTTATTTGCATACAGGGAGGTGCCTCAGAAGGGGGCTGGCTACAGGCCATTTGAACTTCTGTTTGGTCACACTGTCAGGGGTCCATTGTGTTTGGTGAAGGAAGGATGGCAGTTACCTCTCAAGCCCCCAAAACAAGACATAGTGGACTATGTACTTGGTCTCCGCTCCAGGATGGCAGAGTACATGAAAAGGGCAAACAAAAACCTTGAGGCTAGCCCGGAACTGCAAAAAGCCTGGCATGACCAAAAGGCTGTACTGACTGTTTACCAGCCAGGACAGAAAGTGTGGGTGTTGGAGCCTGTGGCCCCAGCAGCTCTCCAGGACAAGTGGAGTGGACCCCACACTATTGTTGAACAGAAGGGAGAGGTTACTTATTTAGTAGACCTAGGAACTTCCAGGAGTCCCCATAGGGTTCTCCATGTCAACAGGCTAAAGCCATATGTGGACAGGGTTGACATGGGCTTGCTCATGGCTACTGATGAGGGACAGGAGGAAGAGAGTGACCCACTCCCTGACCTCCTCTCACAGAACCCTGATGATGGGTCAGTTGATGGTGCAGCCTTGGCAGGCAGCTTCACTGCCCAGCAACAAGCTGATTGCAGACAGGTGCTCAATCAGTTCAGACACATGTTCTCACTGACTCCAAGTCAGACTACCTGGTGCACTCATGAAGTGGACACTGGGGACAGTCTGCCTATTACAAATAAGATTTATAGGCAACCTGACCATTACAGGGACTGTATCAGGACAGAAGTCCAGAAAATGTTGGATTTGGGTGTGATTAAACCCTCAGATAGCCCTTGGGCTAGTCCAGTGGTCCTTGTGCCAAAACCTCACACCAGTGGTGGAAAAAGAGAGATGAGGTTTTGTGTGGACTACAGGGGTCTCAATGCAGTCACTAGGGCCGATGCCCATCCAATACCAAGGGCAGATGAGCTTATAGATACTTTGGCCTCAGCCAAGTACCTTAGCACATTTGACTTGACAACTGGCTACTGGCAGATCAGACTAGCTGATGATGCAAAGACAAAGACAGCATTTTCTACCCCTAGTGGGCACTATCAATTTGTGGTAATGCCCATTGGTTTGAAGAATGCACCTGCTACTTTCCAAAGGTTGGTGAATACAGTTTTCACAGGCCTGGAAGCCTTAAGTGCAGCATATCTAGATGATATTGCTGTCTTTAGCTCCACCTGGCAGGATCACCTGGTCCACCTAAGGAATGTTTTGGAGGCCCTGCAAAAAGCAGGCCTAACTATCAAGGCTACTAAGTGCCAGATAGGGCAGAGTCAGCTTGTGTACCTGGGCCACCTTGTAGGTGGAGGCCAGGTTCAACCATTGCAGAGCAAAATCCAGACCATAATGGAATGGACTGCTCCAACTACCCAGACTCAGGTGAGAGCCTTCTTAGGCCTGACTGGGTACTATAGGAGATTTGTCAAAGGGTATGGATCAATAGTGACACCCTTGAATGACTTAACTTCAAAGAAAATGCCCAAAAAGGTTCAATGGACAGCTAGCTGTCAAAAGGCATTTGATGACCTGAAGCAGGCCATGTGTACTGCTCCTATTCTGCAGAGTCCTGACTACTCCAAGAAGTTCATTGTTCAAACTGATGCATCTGAATTGGGGGTTGGGGCTGTACTGTCACAGCTGAATGAAGAAGGTCAGGATCAGCCAGTAGCTTTCATAAGCAGAAGGCTGACCCCTAGAGAGAAACGTTGGTCAGCCATTGAGAGGAAGGCCTTTGCTGTGGTTTGGGCTCTGAAGAAGTTGAGGCCATACTTGTTTGGTACCTGTACAAGAAGAGAGGGGGGACCAGGAGCTTGTTGTGGTCCAGTGTCTATGCTCCGTATATCATCTGTATTAATCAAAAGGAGACACTGTTCCAAAATGAGGATAAGGAAATGAGAAAGACTCAAAAAGATTAGAGGAGACTAAAGTCCTAGGCTATTATTGGACCCAGAAATTAGAGGGGGAAGCATAACTTAATTTCTCTTGTTGCCCTTGTTTGGTACTCACGTCCTTGTTCAGACAGACCATAAGCCCCTCTTATGGCTAAATCAAATGAAGGGTGAAAACCCCAAACTGCTGAGGTGGTCCATGTCCCTACAGGGGATGAACTTTACAGTGGAACAGAGACCTAGGAGTAACCATGCCAATACAGATGGACTCTCTAGGGATTTCCACTTAGAACATGAAGACTCAACTGGTCAAGGTTAGTTTAATGTCCCTGCGTTTGGGGGGGGGGGTTGTGTAGGAGAGTGGGATCTGCTTCACATGGGTACACCCACTTTTTGCTGGTGTTTCACTGTTTTTCGACCTTAGTCTGGCTGTAGCCCTGCTAATCAGGAGCACAGCCTTGCTGCTTCCTCTCTAAAATGGTTTCCATGTACATTAGGTACATATCTAATTGGATTCTGGAGTGCCTTATAAGCCCCTAGAATATGGTATACTATGTACCTAGGGCATAGGTACCTCAGAGGCCTACCAGGGGCTGCAGCATATATTATGCCACCCCTGGGAAGCACTCCAAAATAACACCCCAGGTCTGATACTGCAGCCTGGGTAAGGGCGTGCTTGCACCCCTTACTGTGGTATAGGCTACCTATATCACTACCCTATACAGACACATATAAACCTATAAGCCACACCTATGGCAGGCCTTGACAATCCTGAAGGCAGAGTGCTTGGTCTATGTGAGAGGGTGCCCAAGCATGAGCTGAGCCCCTCTGCAGCTTTCAGAAATGCTTCCGTATGGCTGTTCTGTGATACAGCCATACCATATACTCTTAAGTGCATTATAACCTCGTTGTAAATGCTAACTTTGGGATGGCTGCATCAAAATATGTCGTGTTTGTTGTCAAACGCTTTGGAATACTACCCCACCGCCAGTTCTGGCGGCGGGGGTAACATTCCACCCTTCTAGAGGGAGAGACATGTTCACACTGGCTAAACCCGGTAGGACTTTCCTGATCCCTGTCATCACAAAATGGATGCCTCTGCCACAGACACAGGTCTGGCCTCCTGCTGCTGACCGAAAATCCGGCAGGGGAAGCCTGCACAATAGGTTTCCTGTCGAGGGGATGTGTCCCCACCTCCCCATACAGGCTGATGTGTATTGGGGCTGGGCGGGAGCACTCTCTGGTGCTTTGAAGTCCTGCCCTGGGGGCACACTTGGTGTCCCTGTGCATACTCCAGTTCAAACCGGTTGCAGGGGCTACTTGCCCCTGCTCTGGTGCGAAACTGGACAAAGGAAATGGGTGTAACCACCCCTCTTTCCTGGCCCACCCATAGGTGGGGCCTTAGAGTTAGTCCAGCCCCTAAACTCACTATAAGTATAGGAATCCAGTCCCTAGGACTTTAGATTACCCTGGACGAAACTCTGCAATGTACATCCTGGACCTTCGACGTTCTATCCTGACAGAAGACTGAAGAGATCCCACTTGGGGTCAAGGAGTGACTCCCCTGCTTGGCAGGCACCAAAGAAGCAACTGACTGGTCTGCAATTCTAAAGCTCCCGCCAGACACCGAAGTCTCTGCATCCCCAGAGGTGGATTTCCAGACTTCCCCGAGGCTACCCTGAGTCCACAGCAAAGCTGAGGCCTGTGGCTATCGTGGGTGACGTGGAACCGTGACCCCTGGACACCGTAAACTTTTGCAGCAACACTATCTTCCTGGTCCTCCTTGAAGTTGTGCTTTGGGTTCCGAGTAGCCCCAGCCTTGAGCACCTGTCTGCACCAAAGATTGTTGGCCTCCACTCCACGAGTGACCCGTGGGCTAGCTTCAAGTGCGACTACTTGAGGCTCCTTCGCGATCACTAGCCCGTTGGCTAGCAGGTCCCCACGAAGGTGACTCCTTTTCTGATTGGGCTTACCTGGTTTCTCCAGACGTGCCCCAACTTATCCTCACTGGGTGAGTCCCTCAGACCTTGCTGGTCTGCACCGCAGTCCTTTCTCTGAATTCCAGTGACTTGCCGTTGCCATGGCTTGTTGGGTCCATTCTGGTCACCGACACCGCAGCACTCGACAGCATTTGTGGGACAGCTCGAATCCGGCTCGTGGACTTTGTTGACAGCTCCTGGACCTCGTGGCTGAAGAGTCAAGACACCCGTCAACTCACCTGAAGCACCCGACATCTGTGGGCATTGGTCCATCCTGCCCGAGGTCACTGGCAAGTGACCCAGACTCTGTCCCCTCTGCTTTCAGGTTCCTTAGATCCTAGATCCAGGCTTGGATCTCTCCGGACACTTCTCCTTTTCACGGCAGCAGCAGTTCTTTGCAGGCTTCCATTGAAATCGACGACGCGACCCGACACCAAAAGACACCTATGCACCCGGCTTCCCTGGGTGATGTAACTCGAGTACTCCGGTGCTCTCATGGGTGCTAGCCCTAGAACTTTTTAAGTCCAAAAGGGTTTGGTCCTGACTCGATTAGAAGTGTCCCTAATCTTTAAAATTCCAACTGCGACATTGCCCATAGAAGATAATTGGAACCCGCGGTTGTGTTTACACACTGCATACAGTCCCCGTGGGTCCCCTGTGTCACTACCTTGGGTGGTTCCTTGGGGTCCCAGCGATTCTAGGGGCAATAGGCCTAGTGCCTATTCCAGTCGTGGTTCTTATACCACTTTTTTGGTATATGGTTTGGTTCGCTCCTAGGGTCCAAACGTGTATTTGTGTTTTTACTGATGCTTGCTCACTTGTAAACTAAGTACTTTGAACTCCAGTCTCATAAAGAGACTAGAGGGGTGTGTTTTATCTTAAATACATATATTTTGAATATATACCTGGTGTGGTTGTCTTTTCATTTGATCATTCAAGAGATTATAGACTGGTAAAACAAGCTGCTTTACATTCCTTCAAGACTTAGCCTGAAGGCTGCTTTCCAGAGCTACCACTAGGATAGCTTTCATATAAGGTTGTCTTTCGCCATTCACCATAAGGGGTTGTTTGGACTGATACAAGGTGCCCACTAGAACTAGTGGACAGCATATATCAGGCCACCGTCTCACATGTGGCATCCACATAACTTTGACTTAGACTTTTTTACCCACAGCCCTATTTCCTACATTGACGTGGGGCTAAGTTGGGAACATGCAAGATTGTTGTTTAGGAGCAATGAGGCCACAGCTAGTTCACACATTCACAGTCATCTCACTGCCTATCTGGGTCATGGTCAAACATGCACATTGATATCAGTTCCCAGGGAGGACCTTTTTTTGGAATCACTGCCCCTACATTGATCCATACTTTCCTACTTGCTTGATCATAGACATGACACATCTGTGTCATGTCACATTCGGTGGAGTGCTGAAGCTGGACCAGTACATGGCCATGCAAACCCCACTTTACATTGTTTCCCCGTGGTGGGCCAGTCAGAGTCCTTTAGGGATAGACAAGTTTATTGGAAGAGGAAGAGTTCAGTCCGCAGTCTGATTGCTGTGTCATTGGTAACCAAACCAAATATGTCAGTCCATGTCGAGGGCCAAGGTGAGTGTCGCAGAGTGTATCGGGGGACAGTGGAAGGTGTTATTCCAGGGCATGATGCAGAGGGCAGAGCCAAGCTGAAACAGGCCATATGGCGGAGATGAATGCTACCGCTTCCTTCTTACCAGACTGGCAGAATCATCCACATCATCGTTCTCTGATGTGTGATGTGCCTCACAAGTGGGTGGCGGTGTTTTGTCTGCAGCACTGTGTGGCACTGACACATCAGGGGCCGGAGGTGGAATGTCTGCCACACTGTGTGGCAGTGACACATCAGGGGCCGGAGGTGGATTGTCTACCGCGCTGTGAGGCACTGACACATCAGGGGGGGCGGAGATGTGGATGGAGTAGTAGCAGCAGCATTAATCTGCGCCTCACCTTGTGGCAGCAATACCACGATGAGCATCTGCAGGGCATGGAAGATCCCAACTACATATCGCTGGTGTGCAGCCGTAGCAGCCATTCTTTCCGCCTGCATCCACTCCATGTTCTCCATGATCCTCCGCATGTGCCCCAACTCCCAGCTGACATCGCTGGAGCCACTCTGACTAGACAGTTGTTCTTGTTTCAGAGTCATGACTCCGGCAATGTCAGCCATGGCTTGTTGGAGAGCCTGGAGCGGACTGTGGGTGTCCGTTAGGGACTGTAAGTGGTCCCTGATGGGACTTAGACACCCACGTATGGCAACTAGTTTGGCTGCAATGAGGTCGAACCCCACCCGCACTTGATCATCCATCTCCTTCTGGCCCTCTAACACATGGCGTTGGAATGCCATGTGTTGGTCGTGGGGGTCCTGGGAGACAGCCGTGGTGGTGTGTGCTTCCTGCTGTGTGGTCTGTGCAGGCGATGGGGTCTCCTCGATGCCCTGCTCCTGGGGGTGGGGTGCTGAGGGTGTCCATGAGCTGTTGGAGGGCGTCGGTGTCGATGGTGTGGAGGTCCTCTTCATCATCAGTGAAGAGATGTACGGTCTGCACTGCGGGAGTTGTTGATTCTCGCTCTACAATGTAAAGGAGAGATGCAGTTTAACAGTGTGTTCCATGTATGTTCGTGCATTGCACAAGTTTACAAACAAGCTGCATGACAATGTACATTGTGACTGTTTGGGAGGAGATGCCTATTTGAAGCGGGACAGTGGACATTTCTACACCATCAGGGATGTGGGGTTGTACTTGTACATTATCATCTCACAGTTTCCTTCTATGCCAAATGTGATTGGCTAGTTTCTACACACAAGCGGAAGCAGTTGTGTCCTCTGTTCTGTTGTGAAAGTGTTGCAGTTTATACCACATTGTTGTCAATGTTGATGTGCTCTGATTCGTATGTGTGTGTGCTGCATTGTGGGAGAGTCGCCCCTGCAGCTCTGATTTTGCAGGCCCTTATCCCTTTCAGGCGGTGTGCCTTTTACTTCTGTGCTTATACAGTGCTGAGATGTTGCAGACTTGGGTAAATTGGGCTCTTGGTGGGAGTTGGGACTCTTGGGCATGGTTTGTCTGCAGATGTCTTGTTGAGGTCAGGGGTTTTTTGTGCACGTGGATGTGTCAGAGTGTGACCTGCTCCTTTACGGATGTGGTCCAAACTCAGCCACCTCAGTGTCGTGGTGTGCACCATGTCATGGTAATTAAACTGCAGCCATGCTAATCGTCATGCAGTGTCACTTGCATTGTCAGTGTGGCTCACGGACACGCAGCTTTGCTGGGTTCAGCACATGTGCATGGGTTTGTTGTGAGATTAGGGATGTGTGGGAAGGGGCCCCTCTGGGTACATTGTCGATGCGGGCCTACTTGTTGTTTCTATGTGTGCTGCAGTATGCTAAGGAGATCAGGGACATGATCCAGAGTCATTGTGGGTGTGCACCGTGCTATACTCAATTGTGCATGTGTGCCATTGTGCCCATGTCCCCCTGTCCCCCCAGTCCCTGCTTGTTACTCACCCTGTTGCTGTTGGGTCAGGTCATGTTGAGCAGTGTCCGGTCCCCAACTCCTGACACCGTCTCCCCACTGATGACAGTGGACACCATTTCCTCCATCTCATCCACCTCCAGTCTGCATTGCGGCTTTCTGGTTGTTAGCGAGTTTCAGCTTGGTTTTGCGCTTCATATCATTCCAGCGCTTCTTGCAGTCGTCCACTTCCCTTCTCTTCACTCTGACTGCATTCACCTTGGCCAAGATGGACTGCCATATTGCATTTTTAGTTGCCAATGACACAGTGGAGGTGATGAACAGTTGGTGGTGTTCTATCACCTCCGTAATTAGGGTCTTGTTTTCCTGTGGACTGAATCACGGGTTCCTCTTCTTCTTCTCCTTGCCCTTCTCCTTCCCCGAGGTCCCTGGCTGGTTCTCCGGCGGGTTTGTGGGGTTCTGATTGGCCTCTGTAGTTGCTCCAGCTTCCTCCATGGTGCTTCTCAGCTGTTTGCAGTTTTTATGGTGATTTTTTCTGCCTGACATGGGAATAGCAAGCCTGGTGCTGATTATCGCTGATATTTTTATCGTTGTTGGGCCCATCGCAACTTTTTTCACATTCGGGTTTCCTTTTTTATCGGCATCCCGGTAAATTTAACGCGGACATTTGACTGTTGCCGGCATGTTGAGAAAACGCCGTTAACACGGTGTAGTTTCCTGCGATAGACAGCGTTATGTAAAGTTGCGTTAACCTAGGTTGGCCATAATTATCGCCCGTTCTTGAGAATATCCCCCTTAGAATTTCTAGTTCAAAATTAAACACACCCAAAAATATTTAGCTAAAAGAATCAGCTTAAGACAAGTCAGATTTTTTTCTACACAGTATAGCTTAGAATGGTAGAAACAAACAGAGAGATTCTATCATTCGTATAATTAGCTAAAGGGTGGAAAAAATAATCATGTTGCCATAAATATGTCCTTTTTTCTTCTCATTGTTCGTCTAGAAAAACTGAGAAGAAGGAAAAGCTAGACTTCGTTTTTGTTTTTCTTAAGTGCAGCTTTCAATATACTCTGCACCAGCTTCTCCCTTGGCTGCTGCTCTCGCAGCAGGTATTAGGATGTCAGAACTGAACTGTAATAAGTTATTACACATGAGCAGCTTCCTCATGTCTTTATTGCAGGCGTTTAGTGGCTTCACAAGTCGGCTGTTATAAGGAAATTAGGGGCATATTTACAAGGGCATATCTCTGCTTTTTTGGCTTTTAAAGCAAAAAAGCAGAGAT
The DNA here is from genome assembly GCF_964204655.1 of Triturus cristatus. NCBI lineage: Eukaryota > Metazoa > Chordata > Amphibia > Caudata > Salamandridae > Triturus > Triturus cristatus. The sequence goes on along the minus strand of NC_140591.1, from coordinate 614,888,096 downwards.
TAAAATATCTCCCTATTTACAAGAGGGTGATAACATGCATTAGAGCATGTTAGCACCCTTTTACCCGACACCTCCCTTTGCATCTCTAATGAGATGCAAAGTGGGCGTCACTGGGCAGTACAACCTGGTAAATATCGCTGATGTACACATCGCAATATTTACAAGGCTGCCCACACATTTTAGCAGACGCTAGTTTTTGGAGAAAACAGCTGTTTTCTCCAAAAACTAACGTCTGCTAAAATGCAGACTTAGGTATACTTACCATTGGGGGTGGATTCTGCTGATACGACAACAGGGTCGTATCAGCAAGGTTATCGCCGTTTTCCCTGGAACATCGCTGGAAAACCAGCGATGTTCCATGGAAAACATCGCTATCGCTGGGAAATTATTGCCATTGCGCTATGCGTTGTTAATACAACGCTAGCATGGCGATAATTTTCTGCGATAGCCACCGATAACATTTTTCTCGCTAAGAGCGGCCAGCGATAATTATCGCTGCCGCTTGTTAATATGCCCCTTAGAGACCTGCTTTTCTACAGATTTCATGCTCCCATGCATTATATGCAGATGATGAATATTTATCTAGGTCTGCATTGGGATACCGAGTACCATCTTGTCTCCACTCTAGTGTCCATATTTCTCATGGTCGTTTCTAATCAATAAAATTAAATTAAATAAGAAATCATATTTTATGAGTCCTTTATGACACAATTGATTTGCTTAATGAAACTCGAATAACAGTTCTTTAATGTGCCAGTTGAGTCAGTCATGTATGCCTTAAGCCCACCTGAAGGAGATGAACACCATGGTCTCTGATGAATCAGACTCATGAAGTATACCCATTTATGCCGACTATATGCTTCAACTGATGAACATCAGGCAAAACAGCGGGAATATCCATTTCTGACATTAACTCAAAACGACTCTCATTTCTCCTGCTGCCGATTGATTCTTTGGGGATTATATTTTATTCATTAGGCTGCTTTCGTTCATTTGGTTTTTGATTTTTCACACATGGAGGGCATAAGTGGCTGGCGAGAATATTCAGAGGGAACCAGACATGGGAACGCGTTGTAGAAGCCCAAGTGCAATCTAATCAATAGGACAACAGGGCTTCACAGGAAGTTACCATTTGGCTGCTCATTAATCAAATAGGACAACAACAGTATTCCTCATATGTCTAATTCAATTCTTTTTGTCAATTCTCCCATTTGTTGTAAAACTCGCCTTGATATTGTGCTCACACATTAGTGTGTGAAAATATGGCTTTTCTCATCTTCGGCTGTCCTGCTTTCTCTGTTTATGGGCTTTGGGACTTATTTACAAGCCCCTTGCACTGCGTCACTTTTTGTGACGCATCGGCGGCGGAACCTGCTGACCCATATTTACAAGGACACGTAAAGCCACCCTGCATGGCTATTCGTGTCCTTGTAAATATGGCCCCTTTACACTCAACACTTATGGCTTCTGCCACATTTCCAGATTTACGAGAAATTATAAACCTGGAAATGCGTCAGAATGCTACTCCTCCCCAGGAGAAATTTTTTAATTTCTCCTATTTTTTTCCTCTTTCTATGCGTGTTGCATTCTGCAGCACTCATAGAACGAGGAAATCACTTCTTCTGATTGTTTATGTGCAGGAAGGTGTCCCTTCCTGAACATAAACAATCATTGAAAAAATGCAGTTTTTCAACTTCTATGTGTGCTGCATTAAGCAGTACACATAGAAGTTTAAAAACACCATTTCAGATTGTTTATGTGCAGGAAGGGACACCTTCCTGGACATAAACAGTAATTCCCCTCAACGCAGGAACCCTTGCAGTATGGCGCAAGTGTGCCTGCGTCAGCGCATGGCAGCAAACTGTGCACCAGCGCAGGGGAGAGCAAAGGGATCCCTCATATCGTTGTAGATATGACGCATCCCTGTGCTTCGCAATTAACGCAGCGCGGCGCAGCCAAATGGCTTGCGGCACTGCGCCGCGTTAATTCCTTGTAAATGAGGCCCTCTGTTTTCACGACATAGCACTTAGATACCCTGGGTTTAATGTGCTCTATAAATTCATTTTTCATTTCAATTTCATATCATGTAGTTCATTCTTCTTTAGATACAATTTCCGTGGTTGCTTTCTATGAGAAATTGGTCGATCACTTGAAAATGAATGCTATGTTCAATTAACAGCTGCTTCAGTTATGTATAGAGAGCTCTGAGGAATGGGGCTCTGTCACACAATGTGACCCGTGCCCGTAGCACATGACCTTGCATAGTTAATTCCAAATCAAAATCAAATCGAATTCCAAGTCCATTCACAGTTATTTGTCCTAAATACGAGTTGAACGGTACTGGTGCAATTTTATTTCAAAGTATATCCACATGCAAATTTACTGCTACCATTACTATTACCATGCAGCAAAATCACCCCTCAACCATGCAATTCTGAGTAAAACTCCAAACAATGGACAATTACTACCTGAAGCTGATGTTTATGGTGAATAACCATTCAGTTTTTTTGGAATCATTTACCACCTACTTTAAGCAGGGACATCTTAAGGACTTCGGGGGCACTGGGTCAAAGATATTTTGGGGGCCCCTGTTCGGGACAGCTTTGAATTTATGATCCAGTTTCATCCCTTTCATGGTCTCTTTGGCCAATACACAGGCAAACTAGTCCAATTTTAAATCTGCCTGCATCTAATATTCATGGCTAGTGATGTGTTTTCCCAATATTATTATGTAGCAGCCACTCACTAATATAATTGCGAATAATCTCTGTGACCCCCTCCCATTTTTCATATGTGAGGTCCTGTTTTGATCCAAAATAAGCTTTTTTTATGGATGTTGCATAGTCATATAACTCACATAAAAAATAAATAAAAGGAACACAGTATTTAAACAAATCTGTATAAGAACTATTCAAGGAAGGTCATCAGGGGACGATTCTCTGCAGAACAGAGCTGGCTCTATCAAGGGGCTCCCTGAAAGGTTGGGGCCCTGGGCCAGGGCCCACTTTGCCCATGCCTTTAAACGTCTCTGACTTTAAGCAGGTGGTAAATGTTATGTTATCTATATATATTTTATGTCGAGCTGTAGAGTGCATTAATCACCCATGAGGGTATACAGGCACTGGGAGTGCTGGCTGAGTGTAGGTGTCTGGCAGGCGGGTGAAAGTGTTTGAGGCTAAGCTGTGGCTGGTCAGGATTGCTGGTACAGTATTGTGCAAGGCTTTTTATGTGTGTGTGCGGAGTTTGAATTGATTGCTCTGTGAATGAAGAGCCAGTAGAGCTCTCTGAGGTGAGATGTGGGTGGTTGAGGATAAGTCTTCCAGCAGCATTTTGAATGGTCTGGAGTCTATGTATGAGCTGCTTGGAGATTCACGAGTAGGGTGCATTGCCATAGTCGAGTCTGCTAGTGATGAGTGCCTAAGTGACTGTTCGTCTGGTGTTCCTTGGCAGCCATTTGAACACCTTTTGTAGCATGCGTAGGATGTGGTAGCAGGAAGCACTCACTGCATTGACTTTTGCCATCATGTTGAGCTTGTCATCAGGGTGATCCCCTCTGACCTGCATAGAACCTGGGTTATCAACACAGATACACTTGCTATTACATGGGGAATGTTTTTCTTAAATAATTACATAAGTAATGTTACAAGGACAAGTAACTTGCCTTCCACACACAAGCACATCATGGCGAACTGTAGACGTAAATGTTTTTTTGTCTACTCATTGATCAATTTTATTGCAATCCACTCTATAAACAGCCAAGAGAACAGTAGCAAAGTTGATGCTAGTCGTGCCACTAGAGTTCTTCTAAGTAAGGTTTCTGTTGATTCTCATTAAAAAATGTGATTTCTTGCAACTAACAATTACCATCTTTTCAGATAGTGAAAGGCATGAATCTAAAGCGAGGCTTTATTAAACCCTCTATAACATTGGCCTGCCCAAGTAAGGATCTGGGCGGGGTGACGAAACCACAACCCTGGGAGAGGAGTCCCAGTAGTAGTGGGACAGGTGATATAAGAGGAGATAATAAAGCAAAGAAGGGCTGGTAAGTCAGTCTTTCACTGTGTTTCCTTCATTGAGAGGTGCTTTTTGACATTGTGGGTCACATTGCGGCTTGAGGCTGACATTACAAAGGCAACAAGTTGGATACTGTCACAGAGGCCTGCTGCCCAGGTACTCACGAAGTCTGTGCAACCCGGCTTTCCAGACGCATAGTCCCAGTGATGAAGGCTGGGCCGCCTAACCCCTGGCAGCGACACTGCTCTAAGAGGTGCAACAACCCTTGACTGCCCAGTGTAGCTTGGTTGAGGGCACGGCAGAGGATGTGCTCACTTGGCCCCATCCAGCTCTTGACTGCACATCACAGCAGAAGAGTATGGCCCACACCCAGTGGTGTGCCTTCAGCTATCTAGTCGGACCAGTGATGAGACAGGCCTAGGGGGTTAGGGTGTTTCTACACTTCCTCCTTTTCTTTTTTAAAACCTTTTTTCTTTGTGACTCAGTTCAACCGAGTCACAAGATGGCTGCCAACTTCCTGATTTGAAGTGTTGACAGCCAATCAGATCTCAGGCATGAGATCGGGAGGGGTCGTGGATCCACAGGGCCACAGTTGTATATCTGAGAAATCTTTACATTTCTCAGAAACTACTGAACAACTACTGAATTACTGAACAAATTTACACCATTTAACAAAAAGAGTGCTTTCTGGACCAAGAGCTACTTTTTTGACAAATTTGGTGTAATTCCATTCAGCAGTTCAGGCTGTAGCCGTGTCTAACGTTTCCTATGGAATTAACGTGGAAAAAAAGCGTTTTGGGACCCTCCTGTTTCTCGGCCCCTGCTTGATGGATCAACCCGAAACTTTCAAGACAGGAGCTGAAGTGACTGGCGTATTAGTTTTGATAATTTCGGGAGGATTCGGCAAACGCTGCCAAAGTTATTGGCAAATGAAAAAACATTCTTCCTATGGAAATTAGGTCCTAAATATAACTATCTACTGGCGACCGATATATATGGGAAAGGCTTTTTTTAAAACATGGTTTAGGGTGGGCATTTTTAAGGTTTAGGGTGGGTATGGGTTTAAAGATGGCAAGGACATTTTTAAGGTTTAGGTTGGGTGTGGGTTTTTGGGTGGCAATAGTAATTTTAGAATTTAGGGTGGGTATGGATTTTTGGGTGGCAAGGGTCATTTTAGGGTTTAGGGTGGGTACGGGTTTTTGGGTGGCATGGGTAATTTTAGGTTTTAGGGTGGTATGGGTTGAGGGGTTACCAGGTTTTAAGGATATACATATGTATGTATTTTATATATTACCTACTGGCGGTCGCCAGTAGGTAGTTATAGTTAGGACCCTGTTTCCATAGGAAAACCGCAACATTCTATTTTGAATAACTTTGGCGCCGGTCGACGAATCCTCGCGAAATTTTCAAAACTAATGGGGCGCTACGCTCCGCTCCTACCCTGAAAGTCTCGGGGGGATTCGTCAAGCGGGGGCTGAGATAAAAGGGGGGTCCCAAAACGCATTTTTCCCATGCATTTTTCCTTAGGACCTTTAGACACAGCTACAGCCCGAACGGCTGAACAGAGTTCCTTGAAATTTGGCAGAGAGGTAGTCTACAGGTCAAGGAAGTGCCTTTTGTAGGTTTGGTGTAAATCTGTTCAGTAGATTCTGAGAAAATAGCCTTTAAATCAATATATATATCTGAGCCAGCTTACGGTGCGCTTACGGTGCGCTTACCGTACGCGTACGGTGACGTGCGCGAGCGCGATTCTGATTGGCTGTTAGATCTTAGTAAACATTCGAATCGGTCGAAACCAGGAAGTAGCGGCCGCCATTTTCTCTCTCGCACTCTGAGAGGGGGTTAAAAAACAAAGGCCAAAAACATGTAAAGGGGCTGTTTAGACAGCTCCTAAGCACCTAGCCATGTTGTGGGAGTCCTCAAAGATCCCCCAAGGTAAAAAACTGAATTTTAAATTTTTCGATAATTTCGCCGATTACGCTTACCGTACGCGTACGGTAAAAATTAATAATAAAAAAAAAATATCCATACTCTCCCCACCCCATGTGCAAAAGGTGCCCTAAGGGCACCTTTTGTGCAAGGCATATCACACCTGGGAAAAAATAAAATATTACCTTTCACAACGAAGCGCATCATATGTCCTCCATGTGCGCACGGTGCGCGAAGCACATCGTGCGTACATGGCCCACCGTGCGTGCACGGCACTAACTGCGTAAAGTGGGCGCGCGGTGCGCGAAGCGCACGCGTGCTCACTGTGCGCGCACGGTGCCGTTATAGTTAGTGCAGGCAACTATAACTCACGCGACCGCAATCTTCTGCTGATGCTAATACTGTATTTAGACACTTATTTGCCCATGTCTTCTTCCATTAAATTTTAGATATACATATATTACAAATATTTTTTTTTCATAAAGACACATATGTCATCAGCAGAGGATTGCGGTCGCGTGAGTTATAGTTGCCTGCACTAACTATAACGGGGCAATTTCATTGGTTTTTTATCAGTAAAATTTCCAGCTAACTATAACATGTGTGAAACCTATGGTTTTTTCACTGAATTTGCAAGGTTTTTTAAATGCTAATTCCTAACTATAACGTGTGTGAAACCTATGGTTTTTTCAGTGAATATATATATATATATATATATATATATATATATATATATATATATATATATCCTTAAGCAAAGCAGCTCCTACTGGAACGCTGGGACCCTCGAAGGATGGCGTATGCTCCGGTGGAGCGATCTGGAAAGGCAATCCAAAGTATGCAAAAGTCTTGTGAATACGCTCTCAGGAAGGAAAGGCAAACACAATGGTCCCAGTAACCAGTTTAATGCACACGACGCGTTTCGGCAGAAGCCTTGTTCACGTGTGAGGTGCTGTCAGTATCACACACTGATAAAGTTAACACGATCCAAATGAAAAATAAACATAGGACAATTTACACAGTGTAAAATGTAAGCACGGCGGCCATTATTAAATGGGTAAATTACCCTTCTATACATAAGGAAACAAAACCATCCCCTGGCATACGGTTAAGATATATTCAAGTAATGTACTATTACACAGAGTACAAACCAACTATGTGTAGCCTGAGGAAGGAAAAACCAAATTAAACAGTCATATATGTCAACAACATTGACTATACACTTGTGCTGGAAGCATTCACATTGGACTAATAAAGCCCAGGTAGGTATGCATGGCTGGACGTGATGAGCACATAGTGTGCCTCAGTTAATAAACATATACCATCTGTACATAGTTCCGCAATATAACGAAATAAGTACATAAAATGTACCAGTTAAACCAGATTAGGCAAATGTACATGGCCGAACATGACAGAAGTGATAACAAGTTAGACACAAGGTATGAATAGTTATCAAATACAGTCCATGACTTATTAGCTAAAGTGCGTAGCAAAGCGAGAGTAGACACATAGTGTGTGCAAGTGTAACAGGACCAGTCCATGTCAGAAAGATAACAAGAGAAGGTCTTTCAAGCACAAAATTTAAAGGAGAAGGACATACTTGTCAGATAGATGTTCCACAATATAGAACTACATGGCCAACCTGGAACGTGTGAATATCAGTGGACATTACTGGTGACAGCATAGAATAAAGATGTGCCAAGCGTGTTATCATACCGGATGAAAAGGGTAGGTTGCCCGTGCTGGTGAATACGTGAAATTGGGCCCCTTCCTTTTCTCCTGTGAAAAAAGTAAAAAAGAATAATACAAAAGACAGTTAAAGTACGAAATGTTAAAAACGAATTACATTTGTTGCACATCCTAACAAGGAGTTGAAGAAGCAAGAAAGTTATATATATACATAGAGTAACAACATTAGACAGGTACTGAAAAGCCTGTCCCTACCCCAAAATAGCCTGTAAGAGAAAGGAGACATAAGACTAATTATAGTCATACATACTAGTATATACATCACATGGGATTAGGCAATGCCCATTACCTGATCTCACATACATAAACACTGTTTATGAACTCTCTTTGAGGTGAATGGATAACTCCTCATCCATCTTCAGACCCCCCGGAGTTTTTGTCTGAAAATCTATGATATATCTGGACTCCCGTTGTCGTAAAGAAAGTACCCTGTCACCACCTCTAGGATTTCTGGGGACATGTTCAAGAATGGTGAAACTTACATTAGAAACATTGGAATAATGCAATTCTTCAAAGTGGCGTGCTACGGGGTACTTGGGGTCGTGATTGGTGATGGCTCTCAAATGTTCCAAGACCCTCTTTTTAGCTGGACAGGTGGTACTCCCAATGTACCATAATTTACAGGGACATTCTATTGCGTAAATTACAAAGCTGGTACTGCATGTTAGGAATTGTGTGATCTTTTTAGTTATGTCATTATAAGACAGGGTACCTCTGAACTTACTATACTTGCACGCCTTACAGTGGCCACATGGATAAAATCCAATTAGACCATGACTCGTGGTGGTGGGAAATTGAGTTATATCATTTCTGACCACCAGATCGCGGATATTCTTGTTACGTCTGTAAGTGATGGTAGGCCTATTGGGAGTGCTGCTTCCCAGGACACTGTCATTTGTCACTTGCACACACTATGTGTCTACTCTCGCTTAGCTACGCACTTTAGCTAATAAGTCATGGACTGTATTTGATAACTATTCATACCTTGTGTCTAACTTGTTATCACTTCTGTCATGTTCGGCCATGTACATTTGCCTAATCTGGTTTAACTGGTACATTTTATGTACCTACTTCGTTATATTGCGGAACTATGTACAGATGGTATATGTTTATTAACTGAGGCACACTATGTGCTCATCACGTCCAGCCATGCATACCTACCTGGGCTTTATTAGTCCAATGTGAATGCTTCCAGCACAAGTGTATAGTCAATGTTGTTGACATATATGGATGTTTAATTTGGTTTTTCCTTCCTCAGGCTACACATAGTTGGTTTGTACTCTGTGTAATAGTACATTACTTGAATATATCTTAACCGTATGCCAGGGGATGGTTTTGTTTCCTTATGTATAGAAGGGTAATTTACCCATTTAATAATGGCCGCCGTGCTTACATTTTACACTGTGTAAATTGTCCTATGTTTATTTTTCATTTGGATCGTGTTAACTTTATCAGTGTGTGATACTGACAGCACCTCACACGTGAACAAGGCTTCTGCCGAAACGCGTCGTGTGCATTAAACTGGTTACTGGGACCATTGTGTTTGCCTTTCCTTTCTGAGAGCGTATTCACAAGACTTTTGCATACTTTATATATATATATATATATAAATATATATCCAGGTAATGTTGTCAATTTCCAAATAACAAAACGGAGCCGACTCAAATGCGGTTTTGTTGTTTTATTTCATCGTCAGCCATGCCCTTTATATTCCGGAGTCAGACGAACATTAAAGAAAGACTCCTGACAACACTAAACGGAAGGCAATATTCATGGATACATTTCCAATTTTTGGCATTTCGGATCAAGACAAAGAAAATTAAACGTTAAATCATAAACCTTAATTCTTGTCAAAAGCATATCATGTACCAACCACACCAACATTATTATTGTAAGCAGGGACGCCCTTGGGCTTGTTTAAAGTGCATAAAGTGCATTTCATTTAGTATACAATGTATTAAAGTGCAACCTTGTAACATTATGGGCAAGTGCCCGTTTAATAGATTCAAATTCATAATAATACATTTGCTTGTCTCCCTTCGTCCCTTGTGTGTTTCATCAATTCATACAATGCACACACACACACACACACACACACACTCGCACATTCATATGTATGTGTGATGAGTAACTATATAAAATATATATATATATATAAATATATATATACACATAAATTATACATACATATATATATCATACCAGATAGCCGTTTTGTTAGCACTTATGCTTTCTTTGCTGAAAAACGAAAGGTGAACTCTGTATTTAGATGGTGCAAATGTATTTTATTCTGCCCTTACACCACCGCCATGACGCGTTTCGGCCTGAAGAGGCCTTGATCACATGACACCTTTGCAGAGTGAATTCACATTTTTAAAGTGCTCAGTGCATACACAGGTGGTATGTTCCAACCATGGACAGAGAATAAATATTACATAACATGAATGTTATAAAAACGGCATCTGAAGATATTTACAAAAAGTGCTGGGTTAATTTCATTTGTGTAAAATTGCTTGAACAGTTCAAAATCAATAAATAAACGTTAAAACTAGTAATACCAGTTAAAACAATTGAGACAGTTAGAAACCTATAGACTCATACTGCAGATATTGAGCATAACCATACACAGTAAATTTTGTAATGAAATGCATTTGTGTCTATATCTGCAGAAAATCCCGGGACAGTCTAAACACATGTTTAATTACGACTATGTTATTTAAAAATAGTCTCCCTGAAGGCCCATCTCATACTGTTCATAAGCTCATGATAGCACTAACCATGATAGCACTTTTGATGCTCTTTTTTGACATAAAGCCCCTGTGGGCCTGACCATTATTGTTCTCGCTGCTGATATCTGTCTAACTAAAGTGCTATGTGTAATCAGTGTCACCAATGTGTGATAAAGTGCAAATAGTAAAGGTATATAAAAAGGATATTCTCCAATAATCTTACAAAAGTGGATCCAGCGGGTTATTTGCAAGGGACATTCTGATCTGAGTACTGCTACTTGTGTGGAACTATAAACATGTACAGAAATCTTCACTCAAATTGTGCCCCTGAGGAGTCTTGGTATCCAGCTCTATTATATAGCGAGTTTCCAATCTGCGTAGATGCGCTTCCCGATTGCCTCCCCGTCTTAGTGGCAGTACTGCATCTACATCAAAGTATTTGAGATGGTCTAAATTATTGTTGTGGATGTCTTTAAAGTGCCTGGCAACTGGGAAGGTTGGGTCAGAATTTGTAATGGCCCTTATATGTTGAAGTATTCTCTTGTGGACTTGCAGCTTTGTGCTGCCCACGTATTGCAGTCCACAAGGGCACTCCGAGATGAAAAATGCATACTCCGTTTTGCACGAAAGTAATTTACTGATCGGTATCGATTCCTCACTGAAAGGGGTGCTGTAGCTGGTTCTATTAGTTCCAAACCAGCACGCACGGCATGTGGTGCATCTCACGAACCCCTTCCTTGAAGACAACCAATTGGAGGTTGTTCTGACCTCTGGACTGCTGCTCACTAGCGAATCTTTCATGGATCTCGTTTTCCTAAATGTGATTTTGGGATTAGCTGGTAGTTGCTCCCCCAACACCGGATTGCTCAGCACTATGCGCCAATTCCTATTTATAATTGTCCTTAGTGAGTGCTGTTGTTTGTTGAATGTGAATATCAATCCTGTCTCCTGTTCAGATGGTAGTGTAACTAGTTTCTTGAATGGAGATAGAGCAACTGACCTGTTGAATGCTGTGGATCTTTTAATGGCATTTTCTATTGCCTGCTCAGAGTAACCCCTCATCATAAATCTGTTCTTACTGTCAGTTTGAGCCTGCAATAGATCTATATTGTTACTGCAAATTCTTCTAATCCTCAGCATCTCTCCGTAGGGGATGCTGTGTATTAGATGCTTCGAATGGTGACTTGTAGCATGCAGTAAAGTATTCCCTGCAGTTTTTTCCAATATAGTTTTGTTTCTATCTTGCCCTCAGCTACATAGACCTCAACGTCTAAAAACTACACAGATTGATTACTGATGGTAGCAGAAAAGTGTACGTTTCGTGAGTTCATTTTGATTTGTTCAATGAATGTGGGTGCACTTTCTTCAGTGCCACTCCAAATCACGAACAAATCATCAATATACCTCATCCAGGCAATCAAATGATTTTTCAAGACATTTTCATATTTCACTTTGAGGACTTGGTCTTCCCCCCATCTCATATGGAGGCAGGCATAGCTTGGTGAAAAGCACACCACCATCACCACCCCTCGTGTTTGCTGGAATATTTGATTCTGTAATAAAAAATAATTATTTTCTAGACAGAATAAAATCATCTTCACAAGCATTTTGTTGTGCTGGTATAAATGCAGGGGTCTTGAACCTAAGTAATACTCAATCACCTCAATGCCATCCTGATGGTGTATACTAGTATATAAAGAAGTAATGTCCAGGGACAGTAATAGATAATTTGATTCCCATTTGTAGTCGCTAATCTTTCTAAGGAAATCACCAGTGTCCTCTATAAATGATGGCAAAGTTTGTACATATTCCTGTGAAAAGAAATTATGTATCGATAGTTGTTATATAGCTGGCTGTTCCGGGCTAAGATGATTAGTCTGCCAGGTGGTTTTTTCGCGTCCTTCTGTACCTTTGGTATGAAGTAAATCACCAGCATTGTCGGGTGATCATTCTTGAGATATTTCATTTTATCACTGCTGAGGAGGCCAGCGAACTCCCACGCAAATAATTTGGCATAGAAATCATTCCAAGCAGCCTTTACTATTTGGATATTGCTTCTTTTATAACAGCCTCTGTCCTTTAGCTGATTAGACAGAAAGATCCACAACGGTTGTACTTCCCGTTGGTGTTGCTAATTGATTCTGTTCAGTCCTAATTCTGGATGGATGTTGCATGGAGGTGTGGATTTTTAAGAGCTTAAGTTTCCTGATGTACTTGATAGTGTCAATCCTTGCCTGTGGGTAGTTTAGTGTATTCCTTGAGCAAAATGAGAGTCAAAGCATTAAAATTTCCTCTTCAGGTAATTTTGTCAATTTTCAAATAACAAAACGGAGCCGACTCAAATGCGGTTTTGTTATTTTATTTCATCGTCAGCCATGACGCGTTTCGGTTGTCTCACTGACCTTGATAACATGCTTTTTTTCTTTCTGTTAAGGACTGCCCTTTATATTCCGGAGTCAGACTAACATTAAAGAAAGACTCCTGACAACACTAAACCAAATGCAATATTCATGGATACATTTTGAATTTTTTTGCATTGCGGATCAAAGCAGAGAAAATTAAACGTTAAATCGTAAACATTAATTCATGTCAAAAGCATATCATATACCGACCACACCAATAATATTGTTGTAAGCAGGGACACCCTTGGGCTTGTTTAAAGTGGATAAAGTGCATTTAATTTAGTATACAATGTATTGTGTGTCTCATAAATTCATACAGTGCACACACACACACTTGCACATTCATATGTATTTGTGGTGTGTAACTATATAAAAATATACATACATATATATATATATATACACACATATATTATACATATATACATATATATAGCTTCCCAAAATGCAATGTGTTGAGTCATATGACCAGCCCATCTAGGGCGCACAATATCGCTTTAAGGAATGGTAACGAGTCACTATCATGCACTTTTTCACGTAGAGTGAGGCTCGATTTTTGGACACCCCAGGAGCGTGATGTAATAAGCGGCTGTCCTGCCGCTGAGCCGCACCACCCCGGAAAAGAAGAAGGGGGGACACGGGACTCTGAGAGAAGTGGGGTCCTGGAGGTGTAACGTACGTGATGGATTGAGGGGAGCTGCCGCATTCGAGGCTCATGTGAGAGCATTTTTATTGAGCAAAAATCTTGGGGTGCATCTATACAGGACTGAATAAAGACTCAGTTTCCCAAAATGCAATGTGTTGAGTCATATGACCTGCCCATCTAGGGCGCACAATATCGCTTTAAGGAATGGTAACGAGTCACTATCATGCACTCTTTCTGACGGCTTAGAAGAATCCTAAGTGTAACTTAGACCAGGGAGTGTCTTTCATTCTGTGTTTGCCAAGTTTATTGTTTACCATCGATTTCCGAGCACCTAGAGACCTGCAGGTGAGTGGGCGCGATATAAATCCAAGATAACAATAACAATAACGGCCGCTGAAGAAGCTAATTGCAAAACGCGTCAGGACAATCAGATGCTTTTAAAGGATCGAATCAACGGTTCTCCCCATACCAGATGAAATGCTTTGGGGAAGGCACACGCACGTAGAGTGAGGCTCGATTTTTGGACACCCCAGGAGCGTGATATACATATATATATATATATATATATATGTATTTATTACCTACTGGCAGTCGCCAGTAGGTAGTTATAGTTAGGACCTATTTTCCATAGGAAATCCACAACATTCTATTTGGAATAACGTTGGCGCCGATTGACGAATCTTCACGAAATTTTCCAAACTTATGGCCAGCTCCGGTCCGCTCCTATCCTAAAAATTTCACGGTGATTCGTCAAGGGGGGGCCGAGAAAAAGGGGGGTTCCAAAACGCGTTTTCCCCATGCATTTTCCCATAGGACCTGTTAACGCAGCTACAGCCCGAACTGCGGAACGGAATTACATCAAATTTGGCAAAGAGGTAGTCCTCAGTTCAAACTCGTGCCTTTTGCTTAAATGGTGTAAATACGTTTAGTAGTTCCTGAGAAAATTAGAGTTAAAAAGATAGATATATCTGGGCGGAGCCTAACCACACATCTCATCGTGAGATCCGATTGGCTGTCAGTACTTCATCCAAGAAGTGTTGGCAGCCATCTTGGGACCAATATACATGATAGCACCTCATTAAAAAGCATTGCAGTTAGTAGAAGGTTTTAAGACTTTAGTTACATTATAAATCATTTGTTGATGGTACCATACTCATTTTAGGAATTGTGGTGTGTTGTAAGGTGATTTTACCATGTGAAAAAGCCTTCTGCTGTGATATCATGAATCATGTTTTAGAGAAAACTATTTTCTCATGCTTTTCCCACAGAGGTTTGGAAGGTGATCTATAAGCTAAACTGAGAGCATATTTTCTGTAAATTCACATTATCTTTCTCAGTCATGTGAGAATGAAGTCTGACATTCTCAGTAAAACATGTACATCCAACAAGGGCAGAGACTGTCAGTTGATTCCTTTGTGTACTACTGCAGCTTCCCAAAATGTTCTAAAGAACAACAAGAGCGCTAACAGTCCTACTTGTGACAAATGTATTGCACACCTGAAGCCATCTTGATTGGAATAAAGTCGTAACTCTTAAAACATTTAATTTAAAAAGGAACAAAATGAGGGGGTTCATTTTGCCATAGAAAGTATGATTAGTGCTGCAGAAAGAAAAATTATGGCACATTTTGAGTGACTTCTCAAATCCTCTTCTATTTCATTAAACAATCCTGACATGCAGACTGAAACATGCACTTTCAACACCAGCAGCAGACTTCCCTGGTGAGCAGTAGCTTTACTACAGTGATCTAATAAGCAACTAGAGTGCTAACAGTCTGAATTTATGACAAATGTGTGACACATCGGAATGCCTTCTTGATGGAATCAAAGTAAAAAACTGAAAGTATTTCCTACTGAGGAGACTGTAGTAAATGAGGAAATTAGGAAACTTCATAACAAATAAGTCTCCCAAAATGGCCACCAGAGACAAAAGAACCCAAATGTAGCACAAATATCACCCAGATGTAGCCCAAGTATAGCCCAATGACAGAATGTCCCAGAGTGTTCTAACGAACAACTAGAGTGCTAACAGTCTTACTTATGACAAAAGTATGGCACACTTGAAGCCATCTTGATTGGAATAAAGTGGTAACACTTAAAACATTTAATTTACAAAGGAACAAAATGAGGGGGTTCATTTTGCCATAGAAATTATGATTAGTGCTGCAGAAAGAAAAATTAGCAAAACACACAATATGATGGACGGAATGTTGCACAATGGCAAAACATTCACCCCCAGTCACAGATCTGGGTTTAATCCATCGTTATTTTGCTCACCATGCCACCCCAGTTCAGACATGGCCATATGCATATCAGTCTTGATCCTGTGCCTCATGGGAACAGTCCAGCCCGAACTGCCAAGCCATGTCTTCCCTGGACCGGAATCAAGCATCCTAGGACCGGTTTCTGGCTATCAGCCGTCATCAGCCAGGATAGCTTGACACCAGTGGCGTAGTGAGCACGGGACCCACGTCTGGGCATACCCTTCCCACATAGGGTGAACAGCAAAACACACAATATGATGGACGGAATGTTGCACAATGGCAAAACATTCACCCCCGTCACAGATCTGGGTGTAATCCATCGTTATTTTGCTCACCACGCCACCCCAGTTCAGACATGGCCATATGCAAATCAGTCTTGCCCCTGTGCCTCACTGGAACAGTCAGGCCCAAACTGCCAAGCCATGTCTTCCCTGGACCGGAATCAAGCATCCTAGGACCGGTTTCTGGCTATCAGCCGTCATCAGCCAGGATAGCTTGACTCCAGTGGCATAGTGAGCACGGGACCCATGTCTGGGCATACCCTTCCCCCCTTCCCACATAGGGTGAACAGCAAAACACACAATATGATGGATGGAATGTTGCACAATGGCAAAACATTCACCCCCAGTCACAGATCTGGGTTTAATCCATCGTTATTTTGCTCACCACGCCACCCCAGTTCAGACATGGCCATATGCAAATCAGTCTCGACCCTGTGCCTCATGGGAACAGTCCAGCCTGAACTGCCAAGCCATGTCTTCCCTGGACCGGAATCAAGCATCCTAGGACCGGTTTCTGGCTATCAGCCGTCATCAGCCAGGATAGCTTGACTCCAGTGGCGTAGTGAGCACGGGACCCACGTCTGGGCATACCCTACCCACATAGGGTGAACAGCAAAACACACAATATGATGGACGGAAAGTGGCACAATGGCAAAACATTCATCCCCAGTCACAGATCTGGGTTTAATCCATCGTTATTTTGCTCACCACGCCACCCCAGTTCAGACATGGCCTTATGCAAATCAGTCTTGACCCTGTGCCTCATGGGAACAGTCCAGCCCGAACTGCCAAGCCATGTCTTCCCTGGACCGGAATCAAGCATCCTAGGACCGGTTTCTGGCTATCAGCCGTCATCAGCCAGGATAGCTTGACTCCAGTGGCGTAGTGAGCACGGGACCCACATCTGGACATACCCTTCCCACATAGGGTGAACAGCAAAACACACAATATGATTAACGGAATGTTGCACAATGGCAAAACATTCACCCCCAGTCACAGATCTGGGTTTAATCCATCGTTATTTTGCTCACCACGCCACCCCAGTTCAGACATGGCCATATGCAAATCAGTCTTGACCCTGTAGCTCATGGGAACAGTCCAGCCCGAACTGCCAAGCCATGTCTTCCCTGGACCGGAATCAAGCATCCTAGGACCGGTTTCTGGCTATCAGCCGTCATCAGGCAGGATAGCTTGACTCCAGTGGCGTAGTGAGCACGGGACCCATGTCTGGGCATACCCTTCCCACATAGGGTTAACAGCAAAACACACAATATGATGGATGGAATGTTGCACAATGGCAAAACATTCACCCCCAGTCACAGATCTGGGTTTAATCCATCATTATTTTGCTCACCACGCCACCCCAGTTCAGACATGGCCATATGCAAATCAGTCTTGACCTTGTGCCTCATGGGAACAGTCCAGCCTGAACTGCCAAGCCATGTCTTCCTTGGACCGGAATCAAGCATCCTAGGACCGGTTTCTGGCTATCAGCCGTCATCAGCCAGGATAGCTTGACTCCAGTGGCGTAGTGAGCACGGGACCCACGTCTGGGCATACCCTTCCCACATAGGGTGAACAGCAAAACACACAATATGATTAACGGAATGTTGCACAATGGCAAAACATTCACCCCCAGACACAGATCTGGGTTTAATCCATCGTTATTTTGCTCACCACGCCACCCCAGTTCAGACATGGCCATATGCAAATCAGTCTTGACCCTGTAGCTCATGTGAACAGTCCAGCCCGAACTGCCAAGCCATGTCTTCCCTGGACCGGAATCAAGCATCCTAGGACCGGTTTCTGGCTATCAGCCATCATCAGCCAGGATAGCTTGACTCCAGTGGCGTAGTGAGCACGGGACCCACGTCTGGGCATACCCTTCCCACATAGGGTGAACAGCAAAACACACAATATGATGGACGGAATGTTGCACAATGGCAAAACATTCATCCCCAGTCACAGATCTGGGTTTAATCCATCGGTATTTTTCTCACCACGCCACCCCAGTTCAGACATGGCCATATGCAAATCAGTCTTGACCCTGTGCCTCATGGGAACAGTCCAGCTCGAACTGCCAAGCCATGTCTTCCCTGGACCGGAATCAAGAATCCTAGGACCGGTTTCTGGCTATCAGCCGTCATCAGGCAGGATAGCTTGACTCCAGTGGCGTAGTGAGCACGGGACCCATGTCTGGGCATACCCTTCCCACATAGGGTTAACAGCAAAACAAACAATATGATGGACGGAATGTTGCACAATGGCAAAACATTCACCCCCAGTCACAGATCTGGGTTTAATCCATCGTTATTTTGCTCACCACGCCACTCCAGTTCAGACATGGCCATATGCAAATCAGTCTTGAACCTGTGCCTCATGGGAACAGTCCAGCCCGAACTGCCAAGTCCTACTTATGACAAAAGTATTGCACACCTGAAGCCATCTTGATTGGTGAGCAGTAGCTTTACTACAGTGATCTAATGAGCAACTAGAGTGCTAACATACAGAATTTACGGCAAATGTGTGACACATCTGAATGCCTTCTTGATGGAACCAAAGTAAAAAACTGAAAGTATTTCCTACTGAGGAGACTGCAGTAAATGAGGAAATTAGGAAACTTCATAACAAATAAATCTCCCAAGATGGCCACCAGAGACAAAAGAGCCCAAATGTAGCCCAAATATCACCCAGATGTAGCCCAATTATAGCCCAATGACAGAATGTCCCAGAGTGTTCTTAAGAACAACTAGAGCGCTTACTGTCCTACTTATGACAAACGTATTGCACACCTGAAGCCATCTTGTTTGGAATAAAGTGGTAACTCTTAAAACATTTAATTTTAAAAGGAACAAAATGAGGGGGTTCATTTTGCCATAGAAATTATGATTAGTGCTGCAGAAAGAAAAATTAGGGCACATTTTGACTTCTCAAATCCTCTTCTATTTCATAAAAACATTCTAACATGCAGACTGAAACATGCACTTTGAATACCAGCAGCAGACTTCCCTGGTGAGCAGTAGCTTTACTACAGTGATCTAATGAGCAACTAGAGTGCTAACATTCAGAATTTATGGCAAATGTGTGACACATCTGAATGCCTTCTTGATGGAACCAAAGTAAAAAACTGAAAGTATTTCCTACTGAGGAGACTGCAGTAAATGAGGAAATGAGGAAACTTGATAACAAATAAATCTCCCAAGATGGCCACCAGAGACAAAAGAGCCCAAATGTAGCCCAAATATCACCCAGATGTAGCCCAAGTATAGCCCAATGACAGAATATCAAAGAGTGTTCTTAAGAACAACTAGAGCGCTTACTGTCTTACTTATGACAAAAGTATGGCACACCTGAAGCCATCTTGATTGGAATAAACTGGTAACACTTAAAATATTTAATTTAAAAGGGAACACAATGAGGGGGTTCATTTTGCCATAGAAATTATGATTAGTGCTGCAGAAAGAAAAATTAGGGCACATTTTGACTTCTCAAATCCTCTTCTATTTCATAAAAACATTCTGACATGCAGACTGAAACATGCACTTTGAATACCAGCAGCAGACTTCCCTGGTGAGCAGTAGCTTTACTACAGTGATCTAATGAGCAACTAGAGTGCTAACATTCAGAATTTATGGCAAATGTGTGACACATCTGAATGCCTTCTTGATGGAACCAAAGTAAAAAACTGAAAGTATTTCCTACTGAGGAGACTGCAGTAAATGAGGAAATTAGGAAACTTGATAACAAATAAATCTCCCAAGATGGCCACCAGAGACAAAAGAGCCCAAATGTAGCCCAAATATCACCCAGATGTAGCCCAAGTATAGCCCAATGACAGAATGTCCCAGAGTGTTCTAACGAACAACTAGAGTGCTAACAGTCTTACTTATGACAAAAGTATGGCACACCAGAAGCCATCTTGATTGGAATAAAGTGGTAACACTTTGTTCTGCTTGGGTTGTCGGATCAGATAGAACCCGCTCAACAGAGCCTTTCTAACCCAGCCAGAACGTTACCCCCTCCCTAGGGCCTATTCACAATAAGTAACCACATATATATATACCACCTAAGGACAGGGAATTCCTACTATATATATATATATATATATCAAGACCTCTTATAATACAAGTGGCGGCCTCGCGATCCAAGACGGACCCAGGACTTCCTACCCAGACGGCAGCCTTAGCCTCGCGGTCCCAAACGGACCCAGGACTTCCTACCCAGACGGCAGCCTTAGCCTCGCGGTCCCAAACGGACCCAGGACTTCCTACCCAGACGGCAGCCTCAGCCTCGCGGTCCCAAACGGACCCAGGAGGTAGCCTTAGCCTCGCGGTCCCAAACGGACCCAGGACTTCCTACCCAGGCGGTAGCCTTAGCCTCGCGGTCCCAAACGGACCCAGGACTTCCTACCCAGACGGCAGCCTCAGCCTCGCGGTCCCAAACGGACCCAGGACTTCCTACCCAGGCGGTAGCCTTAGCCTCGCGATCCCAAACGGACCCAGGACTTCCTACCCAGACGGCAGCCTCAGCCTCGCGGTCCCAAACGGACCCAGGACTTCCTACCCAGGCGGTAGCCTTAGCCTCGCGGTCCCAAACGGACCCAGGACTTCCTACCCAGGCGGTAGCCTTAGCCTCGCGGTCCCAGACGGACCCAGGACTTCCTACCCAGACGGCAGCCTTCACGAGTTCATCCTATGATCACTATAACATACGACAAGGGAATCAGTGTATCAGATCACACAAGAACTGCCAGTTTGAGCACAACCTGTTCTCTGGTTCGAGGGGCTCCTTTCTCCCTTATTCAGCTACCACTTACCGGATCAGGGTTAACATCTGTTCATGTCAAGTTGCAGCTGACTAGAAGAATAGGCTACCCTCTTATACAAGAACACGCAGCACATGTTGATTTACTACAAACTGACTTTATTATATATATATATATATCATAGACTGCTCGCTCTATGACTCCATACCACTCCGCTGGAACAAAGCGAGATAGGACCCAAATAGGTGCTTGATAGATTTTATTCACAAGCCACTCTCCACCATGACGCGTTTCGGCAGCTTCTCTGCCTTGATCACATGACAGCGCTGACACGGGAGACATTCATTTTTAAAGTGATAGTGCAAGGTCACATGATACAATCAATACCATCAACATAGAAAACATACTATGAAATTACAAATGTATAATTTAAAAGAAAGACATCAGGAATTGCTTATTTAATCGCTAAAAGCCACTCATTATAACAGGACCTGATTGTCATGACTGTTGGTGATGTAATGTTTAAATATTTATATACCCAACCTGTCACTTCAAAGGTTAAAATAATGGCCTAAATGCCAAAAGCCTTTGTGTTTTCCGTTTGTTGACTGATTGTTTAGCATAGGACCTTTGTAATAAAAAATGATTAAACCCGTGTGTCCAATAAATATTAAAAAAGAAAATTTTAAGAAATTAGCAAGAGAACCGGTGTTGAAATTTTCGTAAAGTGCAAGTGCTTAAAAGGTAATAAAATAGTGTGCGCAGTGGATTGGTTAATAATATATAACCTCCCAGTATGTGCGAATGTAATAACTGCAAGGATGCTATCTAGTGTCACAGACAAAATGTCTGAGCTATAAGTTCTAAAGAAATATATATCGCCGACTGAAATCACCTATATGCCATATGCTCAATTAGAATATTAACTTTTGCCTCATGGACTGACAATTATATGTTGTAGGGGCTTAGATAATGACTAGACATTCCTAGCTCTAATAGACCTTTATAACTAATGGTATAAAATGTTTTAAATACATAAATACATAAATATAAATATAAATAAATTCTTAAAACATCCACATATAAGATCTATAAAAACCTCCCCTAAAAAAGTGGGTAAAATACCAACATTGTAACATATCATTATTGTCTGTGCAAAGATAAATTAATTAAAAGATCTCAAATCATAAGACAATTGAACAATTTATGATGAAAGAAGAGTTACGGTTCAAAAAGTGATAGTGAGGTGTGACAAGCATGTAATATAAAATATGTTAAAAGAAGAATTTTTGTACTTGGATGTTGGTATATACAATCTTAAAATATTCTTCCACATAAATATCCAATCCTAGCATATCACACCATCATCCCACTGAATTCTATTCATCCCTGGCAATAATTAGGAAATAAAGGAAAGGAACCTAATGCCATTAATACAGCTGATAAAAATATGTCTAGTCAAGGTATGTATACAGATCCTCGCTAGTATTAAGACCTCCTGGATTCTTGGTGTCTAGCTCTAAAATGTAGCGTGTTTCAAGGCGCCTAAGTTTTTGTTCCCGATCACCCCCTCTGTCTAGTGGAGGTATCGTATCAATGACATAATACTGAAGATGTTTTAAATTATTGTCATGTTGTGTCTTGAAATGCCTTGCTACAGGGTAGGTTGGGTCGCTGTTGGTAATGGCTCTAATGTGCTGTAATATGCGCTTGTGTACTTGTAGCTTGGTGCTACCTATATACAATAAGTTACACGAGCACTGTAACACATATATAGCAAAGTCAGTGCGACAGGTCAAGTGATGTTTGATATCTCGGGTCGTACCATTGAACGCTGTCTGGTAAGTGGTTCTATTTGAAGCATAGTTACAAGCTTTACAGACAGAGCATTTGAAAAAACCTTTCCTAGCCACCAGCCAACCCACTTTCTTACTTTCCTCAGGGTTTTTCCTTACTAGAGCTTTTGCCATTGTGGCTGCTCTTCTGTATGTAATGGCAGGTTGTTTAGGCAAAAATGTACCAATTATAGGGTCATCATGAACTATTGGCCAATTCCTTCTTATTATAGTTCTTATCTGTTGTTCCTGTTTGGAATATGTAAGGATAAGTCTAGTGGGCTCAACTAGAGTTTCTCCCTTATCCTTTCTCTTTGTTACATTATTTATAAGCTCATGTCTAGCGAGCCTTTTTGATTTGTCAATCGCACTCTGGATGGATGCATTTGTATAACCCCTGTCAAGGAATCGCTGTCTGCATTCTTGCTGTTTAATGTTACAGTCCCCATCCTCACTACATATTCTGCGAATTCGAAGCATTTCCCCATACGGAATGCTATATATCAAGTGTGGAGGATGTGCACTCGAAGCATGTAAAAGAGTGTTGCCTGCCGTTTCCTTACGATGCAGTGAAGTGTTCATGCAATTGTTCACTATGTTGACCTGAACATCTAGGAAGGTTATACTGGTGTTGCTTATGTTGGAAGTGAACTGTAAATTTACATCATTAATATTTAACGATTTGACAAATTCAATGGCTTTATCCTGGGTTCCCTGCCATATAATGAATAGGTCATCTATATAGCGTAACCAGCATACGATGTTGTCTTTGTATGTCTCTTCATACGTTTTCATGAGGACCAGCTCCTCCCACCAGCCCATGAAAAGACAAGCGTAGCTGGGGGAAAAACTGGCCCCCATAGCAACGCCTTGAATTTGCTGGAACATTTGATGTTTGAACATAAAGTAATTGTTCTCTAAACAGAAACCCAACATGTCCATTATCAACTTGTTATGCTGTGCATAGTATAATGGTCTATTTGCCAAAAAATAGTCAACTGCCCTTAGACCATCCTGGTTCTTGATGCACGTGTATAGTGAGGATACATCCAAGGCTAGGAGAAAATATCCTTCTTGCCATCTGATCTTGTCAATTTTCCTGATGAAATCCCCAGTGTCCTGCACAAATGATTTCAATTCTTTCACATGTTCCTGAAGGAAAAAATCAATATAGCGTGACATGTGCTCTAATGGTCCATTGATGGCAGCGATTATTGGTCTCCCGGGGGGCTTGTGAATATTTTTATGAACTTTAGGAATAAAGTACATAGATGGAGTTTCTGGGTGTTCTGTTTTTAAGTATTTAAACTCTTCCATACTCAAAAGCCCCACACTCTTCCAGGCCAATAACTTAGAATGGAATTGATTTATCATGGCTTTATACCTTAGTACAGTACTTCTACGGTAGCATTGCACATCATTCAGTTGCAAGTAGGCTTCTTCCATATAATCATTCATTGGCCATAGTACAATGTTCCCCCCCTTGTCGGAGTTTCTGATGACTGTTTTGTTTTCTTTGTTTAATTTTTTCATCAATTGGTTATATTGTCTTTCATGATTAGTTACTTTCCTTTTTTGTTTGTTGATTTTGATGTTAAGTTTCTTAATTTGTGCCACGACCTGTTCATTGAAGACATCGATGGAATCACGTGGCATGATGGGCATAAATTTAGACTTCACCTTGAAAGGAGTAATCGGTTTCGTGTTCACATTGATTTCCAACAATTGATCTTTGGTACCTGGTTCGAAAAGCAGGCTTTGACTTGATCTGTTTGTAGATGAGTCAGATTCATTCGCCAATTCTTGTAGGTTTCTCAGGGCCTCTAAGTCCGCCACTAGTAGTTCACAGGTGTCACTTGTGTTTGTCATCATATCCGTACTTTCAACTCTAGACCGTGATTTTAATTCATGGAACTTTTTAAGTTTTAGCTTACGGATAAATTTGTAGACATCTACACGAGTTGTTGGATAATCAAAGTCAGACTGAGGACAGTATGATAATCCCAATGACAGTAACTGTTTTTCGGCTTGGGTCAGATCGATATTAGCCAAATTGATTATTGTTTTGGCCGTCGATGTCGTTGAAGGAGGATTATTTACTGTCTGTTTCTCCATCCTCCCCGTCGTCCTCTCCCCCTGTTCGAATGCTTGTTGTAAATTGCGTTTCCTTGCTTTTCTCCTTTGTCTTCTAGACGTTGTTCGTCGTTTTTTGCCGGTTGATTACGCGGCCTCAATGTTTCCCGTCTACTTCTTCTCATGTAGTCTAGTTCTTCCCCCAAGGTGGGTTTGATGGCATTTGCATGTGTTCGGTTGGGTCTTCCTTCAGCTTCTGATTCGCTCTCCACAGCTGAGCTTAGATCTGAAGTTGTATCATCTTGGATATTAGGTGCTGGGGCGGTTTTATGCAGTTGTCCATGTTCGCCTGCCG
This sequence comes from Triturus cristatus, assembly GCF_964204655.1. Classification (NCBI taxonomy): domain Eukaryota; kingdom Metazoa; phylum Chordata; class Amphibia; order Caudata; family Salamandridae; genus Triturus; species Triturus cristatus. The sequence goes on along the minus strand of NC_140591.1, from coordinate 614,863,055 downwards.
CCTTTGATCTGTATACATCAAATTTACGTGAAAAAGTGAAGATCTGTCCACTCGCATAGTCATCCTTGTCCCTTTGGAACTTGAACGCTTTGCGTTGTTTAATTTTATCTTCCTCTTTGGCCAACCTAATGATCATTTCCTCGTGTAATTTTATTTGTTGAGGATCCCCTAATCCTTTTATTTCTGATTCCAGGGCGTCTATTTTGAGTTGTAATGCCTCACGGTCTATGATGGCATATTTTACCAGTACTTGGACCAATTTCCTTGATGATTCCAGATTTATTTCCGCCCACTCGGCCATCATTAAGGGGTTTGGTGTATCGTAGCTAGGGGCTATCATGATGCGCAACCCCCTCGGTATTCTGCCCACATCCAGATATCCCTGCAGGGATTTTGATTCCCACCATTTAGATTGTTCTTGTCGCATAAGCTTCTCCAGTATGCGATATTTTTCTTTTAATCCTTGTTCATGGATTGTTTCCTTATTTGTCCCTCTGATTATTTGGGACTGTGATGTAGAGGGTGTGTCTGAAAACATCCCTTCTGCAGCCGATTCTCTGCTGCGTAGCGCTGCGGTGGACATAGTGCGCTTGTAAAGAGTAATCCTATGATGTGACCCGTAATGGAACCTGCCCTCTTAGGATTTTTGTCAGGAGCCAGTTCCCCGGGTGCACGCCTCCCCACCTGTGCTCAATCACAACGCGGTTCCGTACCTGCTTCGTTTGCAGCTCAAAACGCCGTCGCCTCCTCGCTGGATTGCGATCCACTCGAGACCTCCGGTTCGGCGTTGTTCCGCTCGTATCAGGTAGAATTCAAACCGCTTGTTGTTCCACAGGGGGCTCCGTGTTTCCGCTACCGGACTCACTGCAGTTGCTTCCGGGTTACCGTCCTCCTCGAGGCCTCGGGGATGGTCAGCTGACCCGGAAGCTTCTAACTTTGCCGTCCACGGAGCCAACTCAAAGGGAGGGGGTCCCGAACACCGGGGAAAGTCAAAGCCGGCGAAAATATCATAGACTGCTCGCTCTATGACTCCATACCACTCCGCTGGAACAAAGCGAGATAGGACCCAAATAGGTGCTTGATAGATTTTATTCACAAGCCACTCTCCACCATGACGCGTTTCGGCAGCTTCTCTGCCTTGATCACATGACAGCGCTGACACGGGAGACATTCATTTTTAAAGTGATAGTGCAAGGTCACATGATACAATCAATACCATCAACATAGAAAACATACTATGAAATTACAAATGTATAATTTAAAAGAAAGACATCAGGAATTGCTTATTTAATCGCTAAAAGCCACTCATTATAACAGGACCTGATTGTCATGACTGTTGGTGATGTAATGTTTAAATATTTATATACCCAACCTGTCACTTCAAAGGTTAAAATAATGGCCTAAATGCCAAAAGCCTTTGTGTTTTCCGTTTGTTGACTGATTGTTTAGCATAGGACCTTTGTAATAAAAAATGATTAAACCCGTGTGTCCAATAAATATTAAAAAAGAAAATTTTAAGAAATTAGCAAGAGAACCGGTGTTGAAATTTTCGTAAAGTGCAAGTGCTTAAAAGGTAATAAAATAGTGTGCGCAGTGGATTGGTTAATAATATATAACCTCCCAGTATGTGCGAATGTAATAACTGCAAGGATGCTATCTAGTGTCACAGACAAAATGTCTGAGCTATAAGTTCTAAAGAAATATATATCGCCGACTGAAATCACCTATATGCCATATGCTCAATTAGAATATTAACTTTTGCCTCATGGACTGACAATTATATGTTGTAGGGGCTTAGATAATGACTAGACATTCCTAGCTCTAATAGACCTTTATAACTAATGGTATAAAATGTTTTAAATACATAAATACATAAATATAAATATAAATAAATTCTTAAAACATCCACATATAAGATCTATAAAAACCTCCCCTAAAAAAGTGGGTAAAATACCAACATTGTAACATATCATTATTGTCTGTGCAAAGATAAATTAATTAAAAGATCTCAAATCATAAGACAATTGAACAATTTATGATGAAAGAAGAGTTACGGTTCAAAAAGTGATAGTGAGGTGTGACAAGCATGTAATATAAAATATGTTAAAAGAAGAATTTTTGTACTTGGATGTTGGTATATACAATCTTAAAATATTCTTCCACATAAATATCCAATCCTAGCATATATATATATCATATACGCAAGCACATAATGTAACACATAACCTGTAAAGAAAAGTGAAAGATTAGGTTGTACACTCTAATAAGAAAGGGGTCGACATCACCTTAGTCGTGTGTAGCCTGCACTCAATGGTCATCTAGGTCCCCTTCTCGTCTGTGCCTCGGCTCGCCTGGAGATCACACCTCCGTAGCTCCCTTCTCCGAGTCACTGGGACCTCTTCCTCATCGGCTACTCTCTCCTCTCTGGCAATTCTGCTAGAAGAGTATCTGTCTCTTGGTCTTTCTCCGCCCTCAAGTTTGTCATCTGTCTTCCCTGGAATAAGTAGTAGCTTTTCTGCTAACGGCTAGGTGCTGCCTATGGACTGAAAGAATAAGTGCCAGTATCTGCCTCAGGCTTTCACTAATATAGAGGTGCATTTTCTCATGGAAAATTCCAGCCCGTAACCTGCCGCCCACCAAATTCTTGTACCTCCCCGTGCCAAGGACACTTTCCCAGCCGGCCGGCCTGATGTAGCGTCTTCGGCATGAAGAAAAATACAATCCTTCGATAAGGGCCGGTCTGAACCGGTTCTCTCCAAGCGAATAACACCTCATAACTAAAACATCCCCTGTAACCTAGAAACATCTCAAGCTGCTGGAGCAGAAAGAAAGATGGAGTCTCTCCCGTTTGAGGCCTACCAGGCCTGAATTCAACACGGCTCCATGAAATACCCTCACTACAGGGCAGGTTATCCCTAAGACTAACGAATCTATCCCCTAGGATATGTGTGCAAGCCCTAATCTATGGGGAAGAACACAGGATCATGTCGAAGTGCCTAGTAAATAGACTTCATTCACTACTCTAACCCTTAGGCTTGAATGGTAATAGACCGAAGTCACCCTAATCACCCATCAACACAATAGGGCCGGGAAAATCGAGCAGTACATTTCACCCTTGACTTCAGTCTATTATACATTCATTAAACCGAACTAACATCCGTAGAGGAATAATATGAAACAAAACTAACTGACCTATGTCTAGTACCAAGTGGGCAGAATTGAAGTAGTGAAGGGATACACTGAATAAAGCAACAAATAGAAATCAAAACAGCGATGGTAAGTAGAATACCTCCTAATATTCGACGTAACAGATACAGGTCAGGTAACCAATTAAAGAGCCAGTCAAACCAGCCCTGGTCAATGTGTTTTCTCACTTCCTCCGTCAAATCATGTAACCTGTCAATGTGGGCGCGAATAGATTGTGTATGATCAGACAAGTTAAAACAACAAAGACCCTCAAAGTCAGAGCAGTCATGTCCATGTTTAAGCAAAAGATAATCAATGGCCGCTCTATTTTGCAAGATGGCTCTACGTTCACCCTGGGCGTCTAACAGCATGTCAGATAGGACTGTAGAAGTATGATTAATAGATTTTACCATCCAGCAGGCCATTTTCTCAATAGATTTAGCATTATAAACCGCCAAAGCAGGAACACCAATAATTGAAATAGCCAAGCTAAGGTATTCAGACTTGGAATACAAATGCAAAGATGAGTCACAATCCTCCTGTAACATCACTGTATCTCGAATCACACGAGAATTGGCATTCGGATGTGACGAGAACATTAGTAAACTGAGTCTTGTAATAGCACAGGGGCCACCGGAAATATTTGCGGGGACATATGGCCAAGAAGTATTACCACATGAGAAAAGCCATCCGGCAGGTAGCAACATCGTGCGATAATGACTAGGGGTAACTACCAAACTCTTGCAAGTCATATTGTTCATGACCGAAGCACATGTTTTCGGTGTCCTTTGAAAGCACAAAGTTCGCTCATGAAAGGTGAAGGAAGTAGCACCTTTCAATTTCAGATGTAGACATTCAGAGATTGCACTAGGATTACATGTAAGAAAAAAGCATATATCACCTTGTGTGATATTATAAGTAACTATTTGGGATTGGATGGGGGGTATCCTGTCCGGAAGTTCAGTACATAAGGGGCAATACGTGTGGGTGGCAAAATCGCCCAGAAGAACATTGGGGCGAGCCTTCGAAATGTTGAAAATATTAGTTAGGGTTTCCAGTGAAGCAGGGACAGCAACCAGACAGGTCGCTAGGATGTCATGTACAGATCTCATTGGCGTCAAACAAAAGTGAGGGGCATCGGTCACCCTTTTCGCCAGTAGTGTCCAAAAGTTCGATGACGAATCCCACGCAGCAAAGGAACGCGACACTCGGGCGCGTAGCTCATCCGGGGTTGACGGGAGTCCTCCTCCCTCGTCGAACCAACCCGAAAATAGTCCTGCGACGACACATCCTGCAGCGACAGTCCAAAGAATGATCTGAAAGAGAATCAAATACAGGCATTAATCATTCTCGTAAGTAACATTTGTCAGCCGGGACTGCTTCCCAGCTATCTTTCCCTGGTCTCATAACTAAAATGGTATTATCATGACCGGTGGCGATGACCTCTGCCTGTTCAGGGGGAGTCTTAGGCGACTGCACCCAAACCCTGGCCCCAGGGTTATCTGTGGAGCCAAAACCTTTCTGGCCTCGTACAGTTAGCAAAGTTGGGGCAGTGCCTTTTACCATCCCACCACTGAAGACAGGCATTATCAGTAATTGAGCCACTCGGTCAGTTCGATGGATCAGCAAATCAGCCTCACTGCTATTTAGCAGGAGCACCTTAATCTCTCCCTGATAATCGCTGTCAATGACCCCTCCAAGTACCTGAATGCCTTTTACGGCCAGCCCCGATCTAGGGGCGATTAATCCAAAATTCCCGGGTGGTATATGAACACCAACACCGGTCGCGATGATGACCCGATCTTTACCTTTTAGAACGGTGTCATCCATGGCATGCAAGTCTAAACCTGCCGACCCTGGGGTCGCTCTACATGGAGCCAAAGCTCCGGGAGTAATCTCCCAGTACATCACAGTCTCTCTGATTTCATTTGGCTGAGCATTAACATTCGGAGGGAACAAACGCATAGGTGGAGATTCAGCATTTAGAAAAGGACGATTATTCAAAATTAATAGTGCTTGGGACAAAAGGTCTCGCCAATTCTTATATTTGTCATCAGTTAGTTTACGCAGCTGCCCCTTCAGCAGACCATTCATTCTCTCCACAAGACCTGAGGCCTGTGGATAGTACGGGACATGGAACACCCAGTCAATATTGTTTTCCACACAGAATTCCTGTACCAATCTTCCACGAAAATGGGATGCATTATCAGATTGAATTTGGAATGGCACACCATAATACATGATAACCAATTCCAACGTTTTAATGGTATTCAATTGGGTAGCTTGCTTACAGGGAAGGGCTACCAACAAGCCACTGTATGTATCAACAATTGTGCAAACATATTGACAATTCCTGCTCATGGGAAGTGGACCAATGTAATCAATTTGCCAAATTTGAGCGGGCAGTTTCCCGCGATGTAAATGACCTTTAACAATTTGGGGCACTTTGCGCTGTCTGATATGCTGACAAATGGGACAATGTAAAATAACATTCTTGATCAAATCTAAGGGAATATAAATTCCTCGATCAGCAGCCCACCTGCTAGTGGCTTTCTCTCCAAAATGTCCTGCCTTCTGGTGGGCCCATTTGGCCAATCCCGCTATATCAGAATCTTGCCTGTCCACCACTGCCTCAGCAATTTTAGATTTCTCATCTGCAATGTTATGAAAAAATTTGTCAAGAGAATCTATAGGGGTGTGAGCATCCACATGGAAGATTGTAACAGTACTCTGTGGGAGCATCTCCCAAATCTCTTGCCATAACTCTCTTCCCCACAGCTGTTTTGAATGCAATTCCCAATTATGGGAATGCCAAGTCGGTAACCAAACTGCCAGTCCATTGGCAGTAGACCAAGAGTCAGTGAAAATATGACATGTGCCGGGTAATTCTTGTTTCAGGACTTGATAAACAGCATACAATTCAGCGAATTGGCTGCTCTTACCTTCACCAGTTGTGCTCAGCAGTTTCTGCGTGACCGGATTATAGGACACCGCTTTCCAGTGCCGTTTCGGCCCTATGAACCTTGCTGAACCATCCGTAAACCAGACATGGTTCCTGTCCTCTACGGACAAATCATCAAAGGGTCTACCCCACTTGACAGGAGACTCCTGTACTAAAGGTACGGAACATACACTCTCAGTCTCAGTCGATGGCGCTCGCGCCACCTGCTCATGTAAAGATGCAACTCCTTTCTGTCCCACACGTGCCCTGTCTTGTATATACCATTTCCATTTAATCACACTCGCCTCCTGAGCGTGTCCAATGCGGTGAGTTTTTGGCGAACTCATAACCCACTGCATAATAGGAATCTCAGGTCGCAAAACTATATCATGTCCCAAAGTCAATTGCTCGGTATCCACCAGAGCCCAATAACATGCAAGTAACTGTTTCTCAAAGGGTGTATAACGCTCACTAGCATCAGGTAACTTTTTGGTCCAGAAACCTAACGGCACTCTACTCCTGCCTTGCTTCTGCCACAAGCTCCAATTCGCATAAAGGCCCTGTACAGACACATTTAAATCTACCTCCCCATCACGTACGGGCCATAAATCCAAAGCATGTTGAATTGCCTCTTTTGCTAGGTCGAACGCATCTTGCTGTGGTGTATCCCAATCAAACGCATTCTTTTTACGGGTGACACGGTACAAGGGGGCCAATATTTGACTCAAATGAGGAATATGCTGACGCCAAAAACCAAATAAACCAATGAAGCTTTGGGCTTCCTTCCTATTCCTTGGAACTGCAAAATCAAGAATCTTCTGTTTAACCTGAGGGATCACTTCACGGTGCCCTTCATGCCAATTAATACCCAAAAATTTCACAGCCTGGGACGGGCCTTGTAGTTTATCCGGATTGATTTCCCAACCTTTCTCACGCAGGCACTCAATGACTCTGTCCAATTGGGTCTGAACTTCCTCTTGTGTTTCGCCTTGGATCAAAACATCATCAATATAATGACACATCTGAACCTGTGAATGAACTGGTACCTCAGCCAAATGCTCTGCCACCAGCCGGTGACATATAGTAGGGCTATGCACATAGCCCTGAGGAAGACTCCTAAACGTCATTTGACGCCCATTCCACGTAAAACTGAACTGTTCCTGACACTCAGGGGCAATCGGAATCGAAAAGAAAGCATTAGCAATATCAATTGACGCATACCATGTACCCGGATGTTTTTGGATTCTTTCAATTAGAGTAATAACATCCGGTACTGCAACAGTCAAAGAGGGTGTGTGTTTGTTCAATTCTCGATAATCAACAGTCATACGCCAAGAATTATCACTCTTACGTACAGGCCAAACAGGATTATTCCAAGCAGAAGTAACTGGGGTTATAACACCTGCATCCACCAACTCCTGAATAGTGGTACTAATCTCCTCATGACCACCCAGAATACGATACTGCTTCTGACAAACCACTTTTGTCGCCCGAGGAACTGTTATGGGGGGCATTCGTAAACGACCAACCCGTATAGGCCTGGACGATATATAATGCGTAGTTCCAAATTGGTAACATCCATCATCTAAATGCAAAGTCATTCCTTTCAAAATATCTATTCCAATTATGAATTCCAAGAGAGGCACCACTAGTACAGAGTATTCTTTTCTAGGGATTCTACCTATTCTCATTTCAAGTAATGTTTGAATTGCGGGAGTTTCCTTTCCACCTAATCCGGTAATTGTAAAAGGCTGACCTTTAAACTTCTTTGATTTACCATGAATAAGAGTGGCCTCCGCTCCTGTATCTACCAATGCTCGGGCCCTTTGGATATTACGATGTCTCCAATAAATGTCAATATCTACATAGGGTCTATTATCTCTGTGAGCCCATCTGTGTACTGGAGCTTGACCTATTTCCTAGTCATGTTTACTGCATTCTGTGTACCAGGATAAATCAGGATAAAGACTCTCACGTTTCTTAGGTATCGGTGCCTCCTGTTCATATCCATTCCCGGTACGAAATGGATTCGTGTCATCAGCAGTACAGTGCTGGTTTCGATCGGCCAGATTATGACGATCCTCTCTCCTCCTCAACTCAGGGGATTGATCCCTATCATCTCTACGTCTGTTGTAAATATAATCATTTTTTCCCCTCTCTCTTTCCTCTTCTCTCTCTCTGTCTCTCTCTCGACGGGGGGACATATCACGTACATAACGTCGGTCATCACGACGAACAGAGCGCCCACGGCGGTCGTCATCACCGCTACCGTCAGAACCACCGCGATCACACTCAGACATCCGAACACGCCGGGCACCCTCCTTCCGATCCAAGCCACGTTTGCGAAACAACTCCCACAAACGAGCAGTTGTCTCACCGTCAATGTCCTCCCTCCGCACACCATCGGCCAGAAGACCAGAAAAGATATCACGTCTAGTAAGCTTATTGTCACCAGGAGTACGAGTGTCAGGCCGGGACTGACGTTCAGGTTTAAACCACTCGCCTAACTCACCGAGTTGGCGTACCGATTCCAGTACTGTAGATAACACGTTACCAGTTTGATTAATCAATAAAGTCATCATGACCTGCTTATAAGCAACAGGGGAAGAACGAATAATACGATTCCGCACAGAAGATGTCAACGAACCATCAAGCAACCTGTCAGCAGTACCTAGAAAAATCGCCGTTTTCATCACCTCTTCTTTGAGACGTTGTGCAGCGTCGCGCAAAGTATACCATTGTTTGTCATTCACAGGCCAATCAGACTCAGTAGGGTACTTTATATTACAACCCTCAGTCGCCAATTGAAGTAAAGAAATTTGACCACCACCATTATAGTTACGAAAATGATCCTGTACAGTAGAATCCGAGCTCAAGGAACAAAACTTCAAACAATCACCATTATCCAACATAATGCCAGCAGCGCCCAGTTCATAAAGGCGCACCATCCATGTGAGTAATGTCTCACCAGCTCGCTGCCGAAATCGCTGCAAAATATCACTAATTTCCTGTTGGGTAAAGTCCTCTAAAGAGTCTAAAGAAATACCCTGCGGAGCAGCAGGAGACTGCTGCAATTTCCGACGAAAAACTGGATGCACCGAGACCGCGGGGTGAGCATCACAAGGAGCTCGACCAGTACACGTAGAGGAACAATCAGCGGAAGAAGCATCAACCCCGCTCGAAGGACGAGCGCAATCACGGGGTGCACCATCAGGGGTGCGAGAAGCAGGCTTACAATCATGGCGGGAGCGGGAGGACTCACATTTAACAGATTCCTCACCCGAGGAACAAGAATCGCTCGAGTTCCAGATATTACCATCCCATTCATCAGGATTCCAATCCAGTCCGGCATTCGCCACGACCAGGCGCACCTTTCGCGTCGAAACCCGGCCGCGCCGATGTTTATATTTATAACGAGCAATTCGCACAGCCGCCCTCTCGGCAATAGTCTGATAAGTCTCAAGTTTGTCAGTAAGCAACTTATTTTGACACCGCAACAAAGTATGAGAATTCTGAATCTCAACAAAGTGCGCTTCCACATCCTTAAGAGAGATCTGTAGCTTCAACAACCTCTCATGCAGAATTCTGTACGCAGACAGAACAATCCAACCTCTGCGCCCTAAAATGGGAATCTCCTCACCCTTCGAGATGGGTGCCTTCTGTAAACAAGTAATCACATTAGCCGGCTCCGCCAGCTCCAAAGAAGAATTCCAATTCTCACTCAAACCAGTAGAATCAGCCCACTCCCGGGCTAAGGCTTCATAAGGCGTTGAATCCCATCCGGGAATATCAATGGGCAACTTAAAAGTAGATTTTGACTTTTTAGAAAACATTGTGGAAAAGAAAGAAGAAAGGAAAGAAAAAGAAAGGAAAGAAGAAGAAAAACTATACACACAATTATACCACAAATAATATACAAAGAAAACCACGCACACGCCGAAAGCAAACACGAGACACCACGACGCACACAGGTTTCGAAAACGGTTCGTGACGCCAAATGTTCTGCTTGGGTTGTCGGATCAGATAGAACCCGCTCAACAGAGCCTTTCTAACCCAGCCAGAACGTTACCCCCTCCCTAGGGCCTATTCACAATAAGTAACCACATATATATATACCACCTAAGGACAGGGAATTCCTACTATATATATATATATATATATCAAGACCTCTTATAATACAAGTGGCGGCCTCGCGATCCAAGACGGACCCAGGACTTCCTACCCAGACGGCAGCCTTAGCCTCGCGGTCCCAAACGGACCCAGGACTTCCTACCCAGACGGCAGCCTTAGCCTCGCGGTCCCAAACGGACCCAGGACTTCCTACCCAGACGGCAGCCTCAGCCTCGCGGTCCCAAACGGACCCAGGACTTCCGACCCAGGCGGTAGCCTTAGCCTCGCGGTCCCAAACGGACCCAGGACTTCCTACCCAGGCGGTAGCCTTAGCCTCGCGGTCCCAAACGGACCCAGGACTTCCTACCCAGACGGCAGCCTCAGCCTCGCGGTCCCAAACGGACCCAGGACTTCCTACCCAGGCGGTAGCCTTAGCCTCGCGATCCCAAACGGACCCAGGACTTCCTACCCAGACGGCAGCCTCAGCCTCGCGGTCCCAAACGGACCCAGGACTTCCTACCCAGGCGGTAGCCTTAGCCTCGCGGTCCCAAACGGACCCAGGACTTCCTACCCAGGCGGTAGCCTTAGCCTCGCGGTCCCAGACGGACCCAGGACTTCCTACCCAGACGGCAGCCTTCACGAGTTCATCCTATGATCACTATAACATACGACAAGGGAATCAGTGTATCAGATCACACAAGAACTGCCAGTTTGAGCACAACCTGTTCTCTGGTTCGAGGGGCTCCTTTCTCCCTTATTCAGCTACCACTTACCGGATCAGGGTTAACATCTGTTCATGTCAAGTTGCAGCTGACTAGAAGAATAGGCTACCCTCTTATACAAGAACACGCAGCACATGTTGATTTACTACAAACTGACTTTATTATATATATATATATATATATCATATACGCAAGCACATAATGTAACACATAACCTGTAAAGAAAAGTGAAAGATTAGGTTGTACACTCTAATAAGAAAGGGGTCGACATCACCTTAGTCGTGTGTAGCCTGCACTCAATGGTCATCTAGGTCCCCTTCTCGTCTGTGCCTCGGCTCGCCTGGAGATCACACCTCCGTAGCTCCCTTCTCCGAGTCACTGGGACCTCTTCCTCATCGGCTACTCTCTCCTCTCTGGCAATTCTGCTAGAAGAGTATCTGTCTCTTGGTCTTTCTCCGCCCTCAAGTTTGTCATCTGTCTTCCCTGGAATAAGTAGTAGCTTTTCTGCTAACGGCTAGGTGCCGCCTATGGACTGAAAGAATAAGTGCCAGTATCTGCCTCAGGCTTTCACTAATATAGAGGTGCATTTTCTCATGGAAAATTCCAGCCCGTAACCTGCCGCCCACCAAATTCTTGTACCTCCCCGTGCCAAGGACACTTTCCCAGCCGGCCGGCCTGATGTAGCGTCTTTGGCATGAAGAAAAATACAATCCTTCGATAAGGGCCGGTCTGAACCGGTTCTCTCCAAGCGAATAACACCTCATAACTAAAACATCCCCTGTAACCTAGAAACATCTCAAGCTGCTGGAGCAGAAAGAAAGATGGAGTCTCCCCCGTTTGAGGCCTACCAGGCCTGAATTCAACACGGCTCCATGAAATACCCTCACTACAGGGCAGGTTATCCCTAAGACTAACGAATCTATCCCCTAGGATATGTGTGCAAGCCCTAATCTATGGGGAAGAACACAGGATCATGTCGAAGTGCCTAGTAAATAGACTTCATTCACTACTCTAACCCTTAGGCTTGAATGGTAATAGACCGAAGTCACCCTAATCACCCATCAACACAATAGGGCCGTGAAAATCGAGCAGTACACACTTAAAACATTTAATTTACAAAGGAACAAAATGAGGGGGTTCATTTTGCCATAGAAATTATGATTAGTGCTACAGAAAGAAAAATTAGGGCACATTTTGACTTCTCAAATAAGTTTCTATTTCATAAAAAAATTCTGTCATGCAGACTGAAACATGCCCTTTGAAAACCAGCAGCAGACTTCCCTGGTGAGCAGTAGCTTTACTACAGTGATCTAATGAGCAACTAGAGTGCTAACATTCAGAATGTATGGCAAATGTGTGACACATCTGAATGCCTTCTTGATGGAACCAAAATAAAAAACTGAAAGTATTTCCTACTGAGGAGACTGCAGTAAATGTGGAAATTAGGAAACTTCATAACAAATAAATCTCCCAAGATGGCCACCAGAGACAAAAGAGCCCAAATGTAGCCCAAATATCACCCAGATGTAGCCCAAGTATAGCCCAATGACAGAATGTCCCAGAGTGTTCTTAAGAACAACTAGAGCGCTTATTGTCTTACTTATGACAAAAGTATGGCAGACCTGAAGCCATCTTGATTGGAATAAACTGGTAACACTTAAAACATTTAATTTTAAAGGGAACACAATGAGGGGGTTCATTTTGCCATATAAAGTATGATTAGTGCTGAAGAAAGAAAAATTAGGGCACATTTTGAGTGACTTCTCAAATCCTCTTCTATTTCATTAAAAAATTCTGATATGCAGACTGAAACATCCACTTTTAATACCAGCAGCAGACTTCCGTGGTGAGCATTAGCCTTACCACAGTGATCTAATGAGCAACTAAAGTGCTAACATTCAGAATTTATGGCAAATGTGTGACATATCTGAATACCTTCTTGATGGAATCAAAGTAAAAAACTGAAAGCATTTCCTACTGAGGAGACTGCAGTAAATGGGGAAATTAGGAAACTTCATAACAAATAAATCTCCCAAGATGGCCACCAGAGACAAAAGAGCCCAAATGCAGCACAAATATCACCCAGATGTAGCCCACATGTAGCCCAATGACAGAAGTGTGAAAAACACTTATTTTTTGTGTATTTACAGTTTTATATAGTGCAGACTTGTCAGGTATTAGAGTGCTTTACATGAGCATTGGTTACATCACACAAGATCAAATTCATTTTAGTTGTAGACATGGGGAGATTAAGTGATTTGACCAGAATCACAGAATGTTGAGCTGAAGCAGAAACTCCAACCTGGTTCCCCAGTTGCAAAGTCTGCAGCCCTGGAAGTAACAAAACATCCTCTCCCCTAGGTGCATCATTTAATCAAGTGTTAAAAAAACATAAAGATTAAAGATTACAAATAATTTAAAAGTTCTTTGTCGCTATTTGAAAACTCAGAAAATATGTCCTCATTTTAGTTTTTTAGAGCACTAACCATAATTCTGATGCAAATAAGACCCTCTCATATATGTAATTTCTAAAGGAAATGCTCTAGGTATTACAGTTTTGATTAAATCAAGATGACGTCAGGCATTCCACACTTTTGTAATAAATATAGGGCCTCATTAATGAAAAGTGACGCATCACTGCGTGAAAACAGTGATGCGTCACTTTTCACTACGCCCTCCCTGCAACTCCAATGATGCGTCATATTTACAGTATGACGCATCATGTCGCAAGGAGTTACAGATACGTCAGTATTTCTGACGTATCTGTAGGCGCAAAAGTGATGCATTGCTGGAGTGTGTCACAAAAGTGACGCAACTCCATCAATGTGTCCTTTCACATGGGGCAAGCCCCATGTGAAAGGGCCTGCGTCAGTCTTACGCCTGCTGTGAGGCAGGCGCAGGATATTGACGCATTTGCACCCTAGAAGTGGCGCAGTGAAATCTCGTAGATTTCACTGCGTTACTTCTATGATGCTTACTTACGTGGGAACGCCCACCCTGCATACATTATATCTGACGCAGGTATAATGTAGCACAGGGGTTTACAAAGTGACGCATCTACCTAGATGCGTCACTTTGTAAATATGGTGCAACAAGGACCAGTTTTTACGCCGCTGATGCGTCAGAAAAAGAGATGCACCGGCGGCACAAAAGTGACGCAAGGACTCATAAATGAGCTCCATAGAATGTTAGCAATCTAGTTGTTCATTGGGATACTGTTGAGAGGCAGAGGCCAGGGGCACGGACTCTGAAAATTGAAGGCAGGTAGGAGAGTGCAGAGGCAAGAATTTGACCACACTGGGCAGGCAGGAAGGGCAGTGGCAGTACAACAGACTATGGAGGGCAGTGGAAAGGGGAGCAGGGGCAACAAACCAACAATACAGGACTGGCAATAGAGGCTGTGGCAATATAATAGACCATTGTGGGCAGAAGGAAGAGGCAGTGGTAGTACAACCATACATGCCAACAGACCCGGTTCAGCCAGGAAACGTCCAATGTTTTTAAGCTCAAATGGGCTTTATTTGATCTGTCTCCTGTCTACAATCTCCTCTTTTTCAATGTAACTCAAAGGGGAAAATCAATACCCCAGTTTTTTTTCAAAATCTCCCTCTTACCAAGTTCAAAATGTTCGCAAGTATGGTACATTGAATCATGGTAGGCAGGAGGAATTGGGGTAGGGACATGGACTCGGATAAAAGAGTACAGGAGGGACATGGAGAGGTGCACCAAACTGACCCTACAGGGCAGGCATCAGGGTTTGCAGAAGCACAATACACCACACAGTGCATGCGGGACGGGAGTGCCGCACAACAATCCATAGAAAGCAATAGGGAGGGGACAGGACCATGCACATGGACAACAGAGAACAGATGGGAAAGAGGCAATGGTAGCTAGCTGACCATAATGGACAGACAGGAGAGAAAGCTACAGCATAACAGACCATAAAGGGCAGGAGGGACGGATCAGGGGCATTACAATGGAACAGGCAAGCCAGGAGGGAGGGAATAGGGGTCTGCACATGGAAACAGAGGGCTGGGGGCAAGGGGGCAGGGCAGGAGCAGCAAGATGACAATGGAGGTCAGACAGGATGGGCACTAGAAACAAGACACACCATGGAGAGCAACAATGAGACTATGATGGCATACACACAGACCATGGAGGGAAGGTGGGAGGGGGTCAGGGGCAGCTAGCTGACCACACAGGGAAGGTGGGAGGGGCCATGGCAGCACAGAAGACCATGCATGGCAAGCGGGAGGGTTAGTGGCAGCACAATGGCTATGTTGGGCAAGAAGGAGGGTGCAGGGGCATGCACAAAGGACCATGGAGGATAGAAGGGAGGGTCAGGACCTTGGCACAGACAAGAGAGTTCAGGGGAAGGGGCCTCACAACAGACCGCACAGGGCAGGCAGGAGGAGCAGTTGCAGCACAACAGACCAGGGAGGGCAGAAGGGTGTGGCAGTAAAATGGACCATGGAGGACAGGAGGAAGGGGATAGGGGCATGGCATGTGGACAGGCAGGGTGGAGGTGGCAGGGACAGGTTACAGTCATCTGACAATGCTAGGCATGTGGGAGGGGAGTGGCAGCTCAACAGAACACTCAGAGTAGATAGGAGTGGCAGGTCCATGGAACATAGTGGGCAAAAAGGATGGAGCAGGCGCATGCACAAAGACATCGGAGGGCAGGGGGAAGCAGAATAGGGGCAGCAAGCTAAGCACAGAGGCTAAGCAGGAGGTCAATGATGGGTCATATAATTGGGCAATGGAGGGCAGGAGGAGTGGACTGGTACATCATGCTAAATGGAGGGCAGGGCAGCACATCAGACCATGCATGGCAGGAGGGAGGAGGCTAGTCCATGGATTCAGACAACAGAGGATAGGGAGGAGGTGGATGGGGCAGCAAGCTAACTGTTCAGAGAAGGTGGGTATTAGGAACTTTATTGTTTTTAAAATGTGTGTCTGTGTGAACTACTTAAAATATGAACAAGTATGCAGCATAATCTCAATTTTATTCAGGAAGAAGAGGACATTTGTGACTGTGACTCCGGGCTCACTTGGCAGAAACACCACCTGACCCTCCACCCCCATCGCAAAATGTAATGCCCGTGAAAAGGGTAGGTGGACGCAGTGTTATATAGAACATAGTCCTGAGAGCACGATTGAAAATGAAAACTAGATGTAGTATATGGTATAAACTATGCACCAAAAAGTGTGATATAAGATGAACCGGGGCGTGAAATATAATATGCAATACATTGTGCGCAATGACATTCATTGGAGAGCGTGAGATAGCACAGGCACTAGCGCGTGCTATGCGATATGCGCCTTGGAGTGTAATATACACAGGGCAGTGTTGTGTAACATAACTAGTCTCTAAAGTTGTAATATAAAATATGTGCTGGGGAGTGTAACGCTGCATATGCACTGTGACAAAGATATGGATCCCAGATTGTAATATGTATGGCATAGCGCTGTCCGTTATAACATACACATCGAGGAAGGCACGTTAGATGGGGCAATATAACCAGTGCGAAGGCAAGTGTGGCATGACATATTCACGGGGTGGTGTTACAGTGCACATGGGCTAGA
This sequence comes from Triturus cristatus, assembly GCF_964204655.1. Classification (NCBI taxonomy): domain Eukaryota; kingdom Metazoa; phylum Chordata; class Amphibia; order Caudata; family Salamandridae; genus Triturus; species Triturus cristatus. The sequence goes on along the minus strand of NC_140591.1, from coordinate 614,846,510 downwards.
GAGTGTCATAGCATACGCACTAGCTGGTGGAATACAACACAGAGGTGTGAGGCAATCGGCGGGCACTCGTGGGTGTAACACAGCATTGGGCTCAGCCAGGAGCACGCTGTGACTCTCAAGTGAGGTTTGTCTCCTTTCCAGAGAGTAAAATAAAAAGTATTACATATCCGGCGGTGGATGTGTTTTTTATTAACCGTGAGGGGGGTTTCTTGCATAGTTTGGTCGAATTTTTGTCTAATCCCCTTTGAATGGCTTGGTGTGCGTGTATATTAAATGTGCCCGTCAATAGCTACCCATGTTTGTATAAATAAACAACAAGGGTGTCTACTTGGAGAGTACCCACCGGCGGGTGTGCCGGGATTAGGCACGGTAGGGCGTCAGACACGTCAGAGCTTCACTAGCGGTGTAAATACATTCCTTGTGGATTCATTCTATGCGTAGTCGCCTTTTAATGAATATCACGCAAATCGTCATGGTGATAGGTACATACGGTTTGTCCAGCATGTCCTAGGTGTTTCTATAAATATATATATTTTTAAAATAATAAAAAACAAAGGCCGGCCCCAGGGGATGGGGTCCCCGGAGCCAAAAGTGGCCTGAGGAGGGGGGCAACGCAGCCTCCTCCTAAAGAATTTAAATAAAAAAAAGGCCATGACCCGTGGGTTGGGGTCCCCGGGGCCGATTAAGGCCTTGGGAGGGCCAAATTTATTTTTTTCAACAAAAAAAATTAGGGTGCAGGCCCTGGGGGATGGGGTCCCCAGGGCCAGTAAATTAGAAAAAGAAGGGGGGCCACACAGCCCTCCTTCTTAAAAAATAAAATAAATAAAAGACCGGCATCGCGCTGGAGGCCACGCCCCCTCCTTGCAGCACTCTGCAAACGCGCCCCCTGACCAGTTGTAAGTTGGGGAATTAATTCCCCTTCAATACTGAGGGTCCCTGAGGGCCAACTAGCCCAACAGGTATCTCCAGTGTGCGCCAGGGAGCTGCGTTGCAGACAGGTGTTCTGAGGCCACGCCCCTTTTAACACCTCTATGCAACGCAGCTCTGTGGCGCTTACTGGAGGTACCTAGTGGGCTAGTTTGACCCTAGGGACCCTTAGGATTCAAGGAGACTTAATCTCTCAACTTAGAACGGCCACAGGGCGCGTTTACACAGTGGTGAAGGGAGGGGACGGGGCCTGAGGTGACGTGTGCAAACACACCCTGTGGCGCGTTTTAAGTTGGGGAAATAATTCCCTTTCAATCCTGAGGGACCCTGGGGGCTAACTAGCCCACCAGGTGCTTCCAGTAAGCGCCACTGAGCTGTGTTGCAGAGAGGTGGTCCAGGCCGTGCCACTTTTTACACCTCTCTGCAATGGCGCTTACTGGACGTACCTAGTGGGCTATTTTGCCCCTAGGGATCCTCAGGATTCAAGGGGACTTAATCTCCCAACTTAAAAAATGGCCACAGGGCATGTTTACACAGTGGGGAAGGAAGGGGACGGGGCCTGAGGTGACGTGCGCAAACACGCCCTATGGCGCGTTTTAAATTGTGTAAATAATTCCCCTTCAATCCTGAGGGCCCCTGGGGGCTAACTAGCCCACCAGGTGCTTCCAGTAAGCGCCACTGAGCTGCGTTGCAGAGAGGTGGTCCAGGCCGTGCCACTTTTTACACCTCTCTGCAACGCAGCTCTGTGGCGCATACTGGAGGTACCTAGTGGGCTATTTGGACCCTAGGGACCCTCAGGATTCAAATTAACTTAATCTCCCAACTAAAAACAGCCACAGGGCATACACAGTGGTGAAGGGAGGGGACGGGGCCTGAGTTAACGTGTGCAAACAAGCCCTGTGGCGCGTTTTAAGTTGGGGAAATGATTCCCCTTCAATCCTGAGGGCCCCTGGGGGCTAACTAGCCCACCAGGTGCTTCCAGTAAGCGCCACTGAGGTGCGTAGCAGAGAAGTGGTCCAGGCCGTGCCACTTTTTACACCTCTCTGCAACGCAGCTCTGTGGCGCATACTGGAGGTACCTAGTGGGCTAGTTGGACCCTAGGGACCCTCAGGATTCAAATGAACTTAATTTCCCAACTAAAAATGGCCACAGGGCGTGTTTACTCAGTGGTGAAGGGAGGGGACGGGGCCTGAGTTAACGTGAGCAAACAAGCCCTGTGGCGCGTTTTAAGTTGGGGAAATAATTCCCCTTCAATCCTGAGGGACCCTGGGGGCCAACTAGCCCACCAGGTGCTTCCAGTAAGCACCACTCCGCTGCGTTGCAGAGAGGTCTAGGCCGTGCCCCTTTTTACATCTCTCTGCAATGCAGCTCTGTGGCGCTTACTGGAGGTACCTAGTGGTCTAGTTGGACCCTAGGGACCCTCAGGATTCAAGGGGACTTAATCTCCCAACTTAAAATGGCCACAGGGCCCGTTTACACAGTGAGGAAGTGAGGGGGTGGGGCCTGAGGTGACGTGTGCAAACACGCCCTGTGGCGCGTTTTAAGAGGTAGTTTTAATCCCCTGCCCTATTATATACTAGGGGCTTACAGAGGAGGTCATGCTGATCACAGGGGGACCCTAACGCATAGTGTTCCCTAGTGTACGTAGGTGTTTTCACTGTATTCTGAGTTTCTTTTAACATAGCACTGGCTCTAGGACTGGTTAGTCAGACTCAGTTACCACCAGTATCCATCTGAAAAAGTTGAGGGTATAGGATGATTTTGCAACAAGGCTTCTTTCTGCTCTTCTGTTTGTTCTTTCTGCACGTTATCCTTCTTCCTGCACTTTTCTTCGTCTTTGAGGACTTCTGTTGCTTCTTTCTTCATTTCTTTTTTTTCTTTCTGTGCGTTTTTTCTTCTTTCTTCACATGTCCTATCTCTGTAGCCATAGTTAGAAATTAGCATTTAAAAAACCTTTGAAATTCACTGAAAAAACCATAGGTTTCAGGCACATTATAGTTTGGAATTAGCATTTAAAAAACCTTAGAAATTCACTGAAAAAACCATAGGTTTCAGGGGCGTTATAGTTAGCTGGACTTTTCACTCGTACAAAACCATTGAAATTCCCCCGTTATAGTTAGTTCAGCTAACTATAACTTGTGGCCCCGCAATGCACTGCTGATGACGTTACATATTACATCACTCATGACATGGTCAGTGACATCACTCATGACATCACTGATGACATCTCAAATGACATCACTGATGACATCACTGATGACATCATCCTTGTGATAGAGTGGCAGACCTCGTCTCATCCTAATATAACCTTTGATACACACATTCAAAAATAGAAACTACAATGTTCAAAACAATGGACATACCAATACCAGTTACAACAACCTATTCAGTAATTCTAAGATCCACATACACATCCACTCATTCACCAACAGTCCTATACAGTCACTCATACATGTACTCACTCATCATATGTACTCACACACCTATACATCCTGTTACACAATGCCACTCATCCATAGAGTTACTCACACACATAGTCACTCATGCTAATAAAGAATCAAACATCCATTTACTTGCATATACAGTTATACACACACCACCACACTTAGTTCTACAGAAACGTACACATACTTAGTCTTTTAAACAATCACTTATAGAAACACATACTTATTCATACAGGTACTCTTTCAATCTCTCACTCTCACATATACTCACTTATATACACCAATAGTCACATATACTAGTTTAAAACATATGTAGTTACTCATAAAGACACTATTGAGACAGTCTATCACTCACTAACACACCCATGCACACACTCATCCACCCATACAGTCCTGAACACATGCTGTTTTCAACACATACAAACAGTGAGTCACTCATTCATGCACCTATGCACTACGTAATACCCCCCACCGAACCATACAGACACTCAGACACTCATACTGATACTCAAAAAACCAACTAATAACCTATATAGACACTCATGTAGCTACTCACCAACCCATGCAGCCACTTATACACAAAGTGAGAGACTGATACAGATATTTACACATTTAAACATTACTCACTAAGCCATGTATTCACTAAGATACACTTAATCAGTCAGTTATACAATCAATTTTTCAAAAAAAATCATCCATTTAGACACTTATATACCCATTTATTCTTCCATCGACCTTGAGATATACATATATAAAACATATGTAATTTTCAGAAAAACACATATTCACTGGATGATGTCATCAGTGATGTCATTTGAGATGTCATCAGTGATGTCATGAGTGATGTCACTGACCATGTCATGAGTGATGTAATATGTGACGTCATCAGCAGTGCATTGCGGGCGCGCGAGTTATAGTTAGCTGAACTAACTATAACGGGGGAATTTCAATGGTTTTGTACGAGTGAAAAGTCCAGCTAACTATAACGCCCCTGAAACCTATGGTTTTTTCATTGAATTTCTAAGGTTTTTTAAATGCTAATTCCTAACTATAACGTGCCTGAAACCTATGGTTTTTCAGTGAATATATATATATATATATCTATAATATATATATTCACTGAAAAAACCATAGGTTACAGAGACGTTATAGTTAGTTGGACATTTCACTCGTACAAAACCATAGAAATTCCCCCGTTATAGTTAGTTCAGCTAAATATAACTCGCGCCCCCGCAATGCACTGCTGATGACGTCACATATTGCATCATTCATGACATGGTCAGTAACATTACTGATGACATCATCCAGTGACTGTGTGTTTCTATAAAGTTTAAATATGTATTATATATATGCCAGGGTGTATTGAAGAATGAGTGGGTGTTTAAGTGTCTGGATGGAGGATTTAGTAGGTGCGTCACTGACTGTTTAAGTGGGTTATTACATGTGTCTTATTGAATGCATGGGTTAGTGACCAAACTGTGTGAATATCTGTATCAGTCTGTCTGGTGTTGTATAAGCTGCTCCATGGGGTGGTTAGTAGCTACATGAGTGTCTATATGGGTTATTGATTGGTTGCCGGAGTATTTGTATGGGTGCCTGAGTGTGTGTGTGGGTGCGTGGGAGGTGTGTGACTGTGCATACATGTTTGAGTGATTGATTCACTGGCTGTATGGGTTCAATAGTGCATGTGGAAACAGCTGTATGGGTGGGTCAGTATGTGTATGGGTGTGTTGCTAAGTGAATGGATGTCTCAGTGGTACATGTCCAAGTAACTACATATGTAAAAGGCAGTGTATGTGAAAGTTGGAGTATATAAATGACTATATGTGAGAGTCAGTGATTGTGAGAGTAACTGTATAGATGGGTGTTTACTTGTATCAGTGATTGCATAAGAGAGTATTTATGTGTTTGTTTCTTTTTGTTGTGTGTATAACTCTATAGGTCAGTAAATGGAAGTGTGATTGATTTTTTGCATGACTGACTAGGTGTGTGAGTAACTCCATGAATGATTGGTGCTGTGTGAGTGTCTGTATAGGTGTATGAGTGCATATGATAGTGTTGTATTGATGAGTGACTGTATGTATGAGTGATTGTATGGGTGAATGAGTGGATGTGTGTGTAGACCTAGGAATCAGTGAGTACGTATGTAGTAACTGATACTGGTGTGCCGATGGTTTCGAAAATGGTAGTCTGTATTTCACAGTGGGTATATCAAAGGTTATATTAGAGTGTGAGGAGGTGTATCAGATTTTCACGTGGATGATGTCATTAGTGATGTCATTTGAGATGTCATCAGTGATGTCATCAGTGATGTCACTGACCACGTCATGAATGATGTAATATGTGATGTCATCAGCAGTGCATTGTGGGGGCGCGTGTTATAGTTAGCTGAACTAACTATAATGGGGGAATTTCTATGGTTTTGTACGAGTGAAATGTCCAACTAACTATAACGTCTCAGAAACCTGTGGTTTTTTCAGTGAATTTCTAAGGTTTTTTAAATGCTAATTTCTAACTATAACGTGCCTGAAACCTATGGTTTTTTCAGTGAATTTCAATGGCATTTTAAATGCTCATTTCTAACTATAACGTGCCTGAAACCTATGGCTTTTCAGTGAATTTCAATGTTTTTTTAAATGCTAATTTCTAACTATGCCTACAAAGTTAGGACATGTGAAGAAAGAGGAAGAAAAGCACAGAAAGAAGCAATACAAATGCAGAAAGAGGCAAAAGAAGTCAGGAAAGATGAAGACAACTGCAGGCAGAAGAAAGAGATGTGCAGAAAGAACCAACAGAGGAGCAGAAAGTCCTCCTGTGCCCCAACTTTTTAGTGATGGGTACTGGTGGTAACTGACTCTGACTAACCAGGACCGGAGCCAGTGCTATGCTAAAAGACACTTAGAATACAGTAAAAACACCTACATACACTAGGGAACACTATGTGTTGGGGTACCCCTGTAATTAGCATGACCTCCTCTGTATTTGCCGTGAGTTAGTTCCTGGGTCATTGCATGAGTACATGGGTAGTGACTGGATGATTAGAGTGCTGCAAGGACAGTGCATGGTGATTTTATAACTGCTGGGGTTTTGGCGGAGTGATTGGATAAGTACATGATGCTGGATGCTGATTTGAGGAGTGCATGGGTAGTGACAGAGGGATTTCTGGAGTGCATGGGTACAACCTGGATAATTGGAGGAGTGAATCACTACTGTGTAGGTGGTTAGAGGTCCTCATGGGTAGTGCACAGGGGATTGTAGCAGTGCATGTGTTAGTGCCTGGGTCATTCCATGAGTACATGAGTACTGACTGAAAGATTAGAGTACTGCAAGGAGAGTGCATGGTGAATTTATAAGTGCTTGGGATTTGGTGGAGTGATTGGATAAGTACATTGTGCTGGCTGGGTGATTGAAAGAGTGCATGGGTACTGACAGGGTGATGGCTGGACTGCATAGGTAGTGCTCAGAAGATTGTAGTAGTGCATGCGTTAGTGCCTGCGTCATTGCATAAGTACACGGGTACTGATTGGATGATTAGAGTACTGCAAGGACAGAGCATGGTGAATTTATAAGTGCCTGGGTTTTGGCTGAGTGATTGGATAAGTACATGGTGCTCGCTGGGTGATTGGAGGAGTGCATGGGTAGTGACAGGGCGATTGCTGGACTGCATGGGTACTGCTCAGGGTATTGTAGCAGTGCATGAGTCATTGCATGAGTGCATGGGTAGTGACTGGATGATTAGAGTGCTGCAAGGAGAGTGCATGGTGAATTTATAAGGGTTGTGGCTCATTGTAAATTGGGGGATTAAGTTCCCTTCAATCCTGAGGGTCCCTGGGGGCAAACTAGCCCACCAGGTACCTCCAGTATGCGCCAGGGAGCTGCTGCAGAGAGGTGTTGAGAGGCCACGCCCCTTTATACACCTCTCTGCAACGCAGCTCTGTGGCGCTTACTGGAGGTAGCTGGTGGGCTAGTTGCCCCCAGGGACCCTCAGGACTCAAGGGGATTTAATCCTCCAATTTACAAAGCGCCAGGAGTTGCGCTTGCACAGTGATGCAGGGAGGGGGCGTAGCCTGATGGGACAAGTGTGCAAACGTGCCCTGTGGCGGGTTTTAAGTTGGGGGATTAAGTCCCTTGAATCCTGAGGATCCCTGGGGGCCAACTAGCCCACCAGGTACCTCCAGTATGCGCCAGGGAGCTGCATTGCAGAGAGATGTTCAGAGGTCACGCCCCTTTTTAAACCTCTCTACAACGCAGCTCTGTGGCGCTTACTGGAGGTACCTGGTTGGCTAGTTGGCCCCCAGGGACCATCAGGAACCCTCAGGATTGAAGGGGTATTAATCCCCCAACTTAAAACGCGCCAGGGGGCGCGTTTGCACACTTGCTATGTCAGACCCGGCCCCTCCCTGCACCACTGTGCAAACACGCCGAAATTATAGACAAAAAACAAATGTTTTTTTTGCCCTGGGGGTCCTTCTGGGACCCCCTGAGCAGGCCTAGGGGGTCAGGGTGTTTCTACCCTGCCCCCTTCTCTTGTTTTATACCTTTGTTTCTCTGTTTTCTGGTGACTCGCTTCTACCGAGCCACAAGATGGCTGCCAACACTTCCTGGTTTGGAGTGTTGATAGCCAATCAAAGTGAAGCTCGTGCACGGGACTTAGGCTCCGCCAAGATATCAAAACTATTATTTTTCTAATTTCTCAGCAACTACTGAATGGATTTACACCATTTCAAAAAATGGTCGCTTTCTGAACCAAGCACTACCTTTTTGCTAAATTTGGGGTAATTCCGTTCAGTAGTTTCGGCTGTAGCCTTGCACAAAGTTTCCTATGGGAAATGGATTTTTTGACTCTTATTTTCTGAATTTCTCAAAAACTACTGAACGGTTTTACACCATTTGAAAAAAAGGTCGCTTTCTGAACCAAGCTCTACCTTTCTGCCAAATTTGGGGTAATTCCGTTCAGCAGTTCGAGCTGTAGCTCATCGCAAACTTTCCTATGGAAATGAACATGAGGAAAACGCATTTTGGGACCCCTCTTTTTTCTCAGCCCCCACTTGACGAATCACCCCCAAACTTTCAAGATAGGAGGTGACCTAAAAAGTGCAACTTTTTGGAAAATTTCATAAAGATTCGTTAAACGACACCAAAGTTATTAGCTAATCATAAAATGCTTTTCCTATGGAAACTAGGTTGTAGCTATAACTAACTACTGGCGCCCGCCGGTAGGTAATATATATATATATATATATATATATATATATATATATATATATAACAATCAATCTTTCAGAAAAAAAACATCCATTTAGACACTTATATACCAATTTATTCTTCCATTGACCTTGAGATATACATTTAAGAAACATATTCAATTATAAGTGATGTCATGAGTGATGTCATTTGTGATGTCATCAGTGATGTCACTGACCATGTCATGAGTGATGTAATATGTGACGTCATCAGCAGTGGATTGCGGGCGCGCGAGTTATAGTTAGCTGAACTAACTATAACGGGGGAATTTCAATGGTTTTGTACGAGGGAAATGTCCAGCTAACTATAACGCCCCTGAAACCTATGGTTTCTTCAGTGAATTTCTATGGTTTCTTAAATGCTAATTCCTAACTATAACATGCCTGAAACCTATCATTTTTTCAGTGAATTTCAAAGGTTTTTTAAATGCTAATTCCTATCTATAACTTATCTCTTTTACTGAATTTCATAGGATTTCTAAATCTTTATTTTTCAGTGTTTCAATTGCTTTATTAACGTTTTTCATACTGTTTTTCTTCATGTTTTTAAAGTTCTTTTATTACATATTTTTGTAATTAAAAAAAATACGTTTTTAATAATTTTAAAAAAAAGAATGTAATTTTTTTTAACTCTATTTACATTTTTATATATTTTTTTTAAACTATATTGTTAATATATATATATATTTTTTAATTATTTTGGAAGTCGCGCACCCAATGCGTACTGTTCCTGAACAATACGCGGAACCTAGCCACCAATTTACCACTGTTGTTCAGGATCCGCGTAGGGTGTGCAATGAATATATATTTACCTGCGCGATTGCTATGCGATCCATACGGGACTTAAAGCGCATACGCGACGCATACGTTGTACGTTACGCGACGCTCGCGCACTACCGCGTGACGTCATATACGTATTTGACGCGGTGGGTGCGCGATTCCCGCGAAATATTTTAAATGTCAAAAAAGATATATATATGTATTTCATATAAATATTAAGGCAAGACATAATCTAAGCTACTCATAAAATTAATATATTTTTACTTTTAATAAACCTATATTACTTTTAAATGCAATTTCGCAAATTCGCGGTCGGGGTGTGCTGCCTATGCGCAGGGTGCGCGGATCCCATATGACCTGAAAAAAAGAGATTTGATTGGTTCATTAGGCTTCCTATTCTAACTATTGAAAGACCCCACCCATTTCAATCATTCTTCTTAGACCTTCTTTGTAGGAGCATCTCTGTGCTTAGAAGAACTTTTTTTGGCTAAGTTGACACTTAGTACAAACTTTTTGTGACAAACAATAGCTTCAGGGCAGCAGTCTTCACCACCATCTCAATATTCATCAGAAGATGAATTTTTGGCTGAACTACCATGCCCAGAAAGACAGTTGTCTGGACATTTTTTACTTTCCCAGAGGGACAAACGAAGACAAATGCCACCAAAATGACATGCAAAATATGTCAGAGAGTGCTGTCCCATGGAGATCCGACAAAGAAGTACTCATGTGGTACAGCCAGTATGAAGAAGCATCTCCAAACTTTGCATCCAGTAAACGTGGCACGTGAAGAGTGCCAAAGAATGCGAGTTCTTCCAGCACCTTCAGCAGCTTCACAACCAAGTACTTCTCGGATGGATCCCTCTGAACAACACCTGGATATATGTCCTCAATTTGCAACACTCAAAGTGCACTGCTTGAATTGTAACGAAATCCTATGCTATGGGGAACAGTCTGTTGATTTAATTTGCAGGTTGCAAGAGAACCATCGTTGTTAGATTTTTTTTTTCCCCCTGAAGTTCATTGTTTTGTTCCTCCAGTTCTGTTTTTTTCTTTTTTCAAGAAAAACCAAAAAAATCTAAAAATTGTTCAGAAAATCAAAAAAAAATATAAAACAAAAAAGAAGAAAACAAAAGTTCTTGTCAGAACTAGCTTTTCTGGTTTAAAAAAAGAGCTATATTTGTATGTTAGTGTGTGAAAGTTTAGATCAGGGGTACTCACAAACTTTCTCTTGGGGGCCAAATTTACAGTGTGGTTTGTGGCCGAGGGCCGCACCTTGGGGGGGAGGTCATTGGGGGAGGGGGCGGGGCTAGAGCAACAAAAAAATACTGTGACCACGAGGTGGAACACAGGTCCCTGCAGCGGACGCCTTCATCCACTGAGCCACCGGAGCCGGCATACACATATCTCTCTCTCTCCCTCTCTCTATCTTCCTCCCTCTCTCCTCCGTCTCCCTCCCTCCTCTGTCTCCCTCCGCCCTCTGTCTCCCTCCCTCCCCCTCCCTCTCCCTCCGTCTCTCTCCCTCCGTCTCCCTCCCTCCTCCATCTCCCTCCCTCCTCCATCTCCCTCCCTCCTCCATCTTCCTCCCTCCTCCATCTCCCTCCCTCTCTCCTTCTATCCATCTCTCTCCCACTCCATCTCTCTCCGTCTCCCCCCTCTGTCTCCCTCCCCCCTCTGTCTCCCTCCCTCCCTGTTTCCCTCTCTCTCTCTCCCCCTCGCTCTCTCCCTCCCTCTCCGTCTCCCTCTGTCTCCCCCCTCTCTGTCTCCCCCTCTCTGTCTCCCCCTCTCTGTCTCCCCCTCTGTCTCCCTCCCTCCCTCTCTCCCTCCCTCTCTCCCTCCCTCTCTCTCTCCCTCTCTCCCCCCCTCTCTCTCTCCCTCTCCGTACCCCTCCCTCTCCGTCTCCCTCCCTCCCTCCCTCCCCCTCTCCCCCTTTTCCCCTCTCCCCCTCCCTCTCCGTCTCCCTCCCTCTCCCCGTCTCCCTCTCTCTCAGTCATGGTTACCTTTTTCCTTTTACACTCATTATTCTGAAATTAGTTAGTGCTTTTGCATGAAAAGGTAAGGCCATGACTACAGGGCCCGGAAGGGACCCGTTTCAGTGCCCATTGCTTATATTCTTTCAAAACATAGGCAGTATGGTATAAATAGACCCCATTCGTAAACACACAGTCGCTGTACACATTTTGTTTTCCAATTCACCCATCAAGCAGGTATTTCAGTACCTCCAGGCAAGGTGCACTTTCCCACACAGGGAAAACCATGTTGTTCAAAGAGAGAGGAGTAAACAAAAGTATCACTTCACTGGCAAACACTGTAATGTGGTGCTAATGTGTTTAGGTGTTTATAAATCAATCTGGACACCTTGCAACCACTCTGTCTTGCTTTAATTAGTTATTTATTTTTCACATTTGGAATGTTTTATTTCTCTCCACCCGGAGGCTGCACTTGTGTCAGAGAAAGACAACGTTTCCAGCAAAAATGTTATTCGTTTTTGGATCCATTTCTCAGGGGAGCAAATAAACGAAAGGAGGAAAGAGAGGGTAATACCCGTTTCTTGAAGTCTCGGTTTTCATTAAGGAGCGAGATAGAATGAGAGGGAAGACTCGGAGGCTTAGAGGCCGTCACCGTGGCGTGTGCGCGCACAGCTTAATTTATGGGGACTTGGGGAGGCTGAAGAGTATTGCTTCCAGGCGCAGCCGTCTCCCTCGCTTAGAGTGAGGGGGCCCCTGGAGCGTGGGGGCCCCCGCACCACTGGTGCTGCGTTATGCCCCTGGCAGCTGAGGCAGCTTCCCTTCCAGGGCACACACACAGCCCCACCCGAGTACTTCACAGGTCTTTAAGAGACCGTTTGCATGATAACGAGGCTTTGTTGTATTTCACCTCTTAGTGCCCCAGCAGCTCCACTCGGACTATCGCTTGAATCCCTGGGCCCCAACAGAGCAGAGTCTGTGTTTGCTGACAATGTTAAACAAACACTGGTACGATGTCTGCAAGGTCCGCGGGCCGCCAAGAAAGGCTTGCCGGGCCGCTGGCGGCCCGCGGGCCGTACTATGAGTACCCCTGGTTTAGATGAATGTATGTGTAGTGCATAATTGACTGAATGAATGCATTAGTAGTGTATGGTGAATGTATAAGTGCAGACCTATGAGGAAGTGCTGCAGCATCACCCAGTAAGCTCTTTAACTGCAGTGTGCTGTGGTACTTCCGAAGCACAGGGATGCAACATATGTACATAAATATGTTGCAAGTCTATGCTTCTCTCTGCACGGCTTCTTAAACTGCAGCCATGTGGTGACACAGGCACCCTTGCACCATGGTGCAAGGATATCTGTGTCATGTGGAGTTTGTTTTTGTGCAGGAAGACACACCTTCCTGCACAAAAACAATCATTAAAGGCATTTTTCTCCTTCAATGTATGCTGAGCATTGTAGCATGTATTGAAAGATAAAAAATGAGGAGAAATGAAAACAATTCTCCTTGGTGTGCCTTGGTACACCAATTGGAGGATGGTGCAGCATTCACACACGTCCAGATTTATAATTTTTGATAAATCTGGAGATGTGTCTTGTTCTATGAGTATTCTATGCAATCACGCACAGCAACACTTATAGAACGCCCTTTCAACGCAAAGTGGTGAGTATGATGAGATCGTATTTACATGGAGAAGAAGAGGTACTCAGAGTGCCTTTTCCTCTCTTTGTAAATATGAAAGAGTGTCTTGCGCTATAACTATGTTACAAAAAGTGACATATTTCTGTTTGGAAAATTGCTTGCGAATGATAGGAGGTAAGCACAGAGTTTTGTCTGCAAAGATGCTCAAAGAAGAATGATTGAATTGATTGCGGTCCTTCAATAGGTACAATGGGAAATATTATGAACCACTCAAGTCTGTTTTTTTGCAGGTCACATGATATCCTATGACAGGGAGATTCCAAAACTACATAAACAGGGTGTTTTGAAAAACATATTCAAACTTTGTAGCTTCTTGCAGATCTGCCCATTGTGCATATTAATACTTAGTTAAACTTACCTTCACAGTAATAGAAATAAAAAATGGTACACATTTTTTTCAGATGTTTTTTGTAATGTAAATTGGGGTAAATTGCTTATTTTAGAATTAGGATCTGTGAAACAAAAGTAAAAATAGTTATAATATGTAATAATACATTTTTAACAACACAGAATAATTTAAACAAAGTAATTTGTTTGCCTTTTTTGCTGTTCTCAGAATATATTGAATTTCACTGGAAATAGTCAAAAATATTGTTTAAAAAATAAACAACAATCTATTCTCAGTAAAATACCAGAAAATACAAATCACACATATATAAAATGGTTACTGCTAAGAAAATTGTATAACTTAAATTTATAAAAACTGTAAATGTTGTCGCTTTAAAATATACACCGAGTCAATGTGTAAGAAAAAGTCAATAATTCAAACATATACCTTTCCTTGAGGCCAAATGGTATTTTTGCACTGCTTTTTATGTAAATTATCCAATGGTAATCCTATTAAATTATAATAATACATTCCTCAGAGGCTGAATTATCTTCCTAAAACTTTGGCTTTAAAAATATTAGGTAGGAATTTGGTATTTCACTAGGCAAACGTTGTTTGAAAACCAACTGGGCATCATTACAAAGTGTCCAGCCTTTGTCACATTTTAGATAGGCAGTGTAATGTCTAGATGTTGTGGAAGGATGATCATGGAAAATTATTGCAACTGCTACAAAAGTCCTTCCTGATATTGATAGTTAAGTTGCTACAAAATGTTTTATTAAAGTGTCCAATTTTCTTCCATCAGCTGTACAACGTTGCATCATTAAAATTACATATTGTCCATATCTTTGTAAAAATAATGTTGATAACATATCTGATTTACATTGGCTACACTCCATGTTTTGATTTGCAGCTTTAACTAATTTATTGAAAGACACTGATTTACAGTCCGGTAATGTTAATTATAGAAATCTTTCAGTGTCTACATTAGTGCTAGATGTATACATACAATTTTCACAATGATGTTCCCATGTGTAGCAAAGGCCAAAAATATTTTCTATTTCTACACCTTCATTTTCTAAAACGGTAAGCATATACATTAGAAATTCCTGAGCATCTTGTTGGATATTTTGCGTAAATTGTGTAGAACCAGAACATACATCCAAAAGATTACGAACATCAGAAACAGTTTGTATTTTACTTGTATCAGTTCTCAAATTTTCATAAACAGAATGCAACAAGGAACAAAATCTTTTTTCCCGATTCTCCATAATCTGCTGTTACAAACCTTCAAGATAAAAAACAACATTGACCACTACATTAGCATAGCAGTTGACACCTGAACTATTTTCAAACTGATAACTAACAATCTCTTCAACAGTGTCCTTTTTCTTTTTGCTTACAATGGCAACATTATCTTGTTTTTTTCCCTTCTCTACACCTTCAGTACAGATATTCTCATACCTTCTTTTTCGGCCAACCACACGCTTTTCAAATACAGGATATTGACCTACATTAGGGAGCATACCCTCTTCTTAACCTATTAGACTCTTTTACACAGTTTGCATCTGCAGTGACATTTGTGTCATCAAAATCAATCAAAAACAAACCAGATAATGTTCTGACTCGCAACAAAGCAACATATGCCATACCCTCTTTAAACACGGTAGATCCAATGTTCACCAATGCACTGTCTACACTTAATCCTTGAGATTTATGAATAGTCACTGCGCATGCCAGAGAAAATGGAAATTGTTTCCTACGGACATATAAATCTTTAACAAACAAAAAACAAACTGAACAACAACCAATTTCTTTAACTTCTTCAATCTGATCAAATTTAATTTTTAAATATTCAATTCCATCTTTTTTCTGATAATTAACAAAATCTACAACTTTACCCATTGCTCCATTAACTAAACCTTTTTCTACATTCAAATTACGCCTTAAAATTACCCGACAGTTTATACATGCATATAGATTCTTTTCTAAACCAGCCGTTTTAGATATGTTTTTTTCTAAAGAATCCAGTTTTGTTTTCAATATTCCCGTCAAAATAATAGTGATTCCTTCATGCTCTATTTTATCAATGGCTTCCATTTTTATAATTTCTTCATTTTCCAGTTTCAATAGTTCTTCGTTGAATATAGAACACTCGCGCAGTGTTGTCATTAAGCAGATTACAGATTTATTTTTTGCAATTTTCATGTGTATTTTCTCAGGAACTACATTTTCATTTGGAAACAAATTGGAAAGTAATCGACTCTGCAAAGCTTGTTTGCCATGTTCTGTCAGAAGTCCAATTCTTATATCTTGAAGAATACTTCCATATTCAGCATCATTTGCCTGTCGCATATTTTTCGTCAGTTCTTTGTATTCAAAATATGACCAAATGTTCACGTTTCCAACACTACCCAGAGACTTTCTGGTGTCTTCATGCGCAAGTGTTTTAAGTACTGGTTGTCCTTTTACAGGAGTCAGTTGCAGTAGATCTCCAAAAACTATGACATGTTTTCCTCCAAATAACACGTCATACTCTGTTTTAAGAATTAGCCTCATTCTTAAATGCACAAGGGCAAGCATTAAGTTTGAGACCATGCTTACCTCATCAATAATGAGAAGTTTCATTTTCTTCAGGACTCTTGAAACTTCACAACAAGCTTCTCCAGATAGCTTGTGGTATTCCAATTTGTTCTCATGCTCTACTGGTAGCATTAGTAAACGATGTAAAGTAATTCCTTTAATGTTATGTGCTGCCAACCCAGTTGGAGCAGTGACAACACAAGACAAATGCGACTCAGTTGTTTTCTGTAGATAACTTGTAATTACTTTAATTAAGAAACTTTTTCCTGTTCCAGCTTGTCCACTCACATACATTCGGATAGGTTGAAATGATGTGCATGAGCACTCTTTCTTTTCATTAAGTAATCTATGGTCGATCTGTTGTCTCACTTGCTGATATATTTGATTCTGTTCAACATTTAGTTGTTCTTCCAAGTTTGCTAAGTCTATTACATCTTCTTGAGCTTGATGCATTGCTGTTTCCACCTCATTCATGGCAATTGCTGCTTCATTTTCAATAATTGGTTGTCCTAGTGGATCTTGACTCAGTGCAGCAGAACTTTGACTGTCTTGAGGACTGTCTCTAGCAATCTCAGCTGCAATTGTAGCTTCTTGATCAATTTCATCATTCAACATTTTCACATAATTTGCTAAAGCACTGCATTGTATGCTATCTTTACAAGCATTAAATTAATCTTCATAGCTCTAATTCCAGTTCTGAACGCCACGGTTTGAACATTTGCAAAAGGGCTAAATAGTAAAATTCCCTTTTGTCAGCAGTGTCGCAACTCAGCTTCTTGTGATTAATCGAATTTCCTTTCCTTTGTTTCACCAAACATCCTTCGTAACAAATGACTTCATAGTTTCCATCATTGATGTTCTCTGTAGTATTCCGTTTAAAAGTGTAGTTTTGCAGCACTTCATAGAGACACATGTTCTCATGATTATGACTTCTGTTTGGGTAATATGTGTCCAACACATTCGTTTTCAAAATATCTGTACTTCCTGGTTCTTTTTCTGCTAAATATTCAATTTCTTGAACAGATTTCAGTACCCGATTTCGCATTGCTGCAAGACCTAGACTCACCCAAATGATTCTTCTTCTTTTGGAGTATAGACTTGCAGATGATAACTGATCTGAGCATTCATATGCTCCAATTTCTTGATGCGATAACATCTTCAAACTGAAACTGTATAATTTCTTACTTAGAGTCTTCTCGTGAGAAATCTCTTCCCACATTTCTTTCAATTCCGTCTTTTCTGATTTAGTAATGTAGGACGTTACATATCGAGCAACAGCAATGGAATTGTCCGCAACATACTGAATATCCATGTTAGCGTTCCACATGGATAAAATAACTGGATTGTAGTCATTTATGTATTTTGACTCTTCTCTTCTTCTTAAGTTGTAGGTATTTTTCAGAGACTTTCTTGTGATGGTATGTCGCATAGCTGACATAAAACTGTTCACTCTTCCTTTGGATAATACAGGACGTGGAAATGCAAAACGACATTTAGTATAGAACTTATCCTTAGACTTGTACTTTCGTCGACAGTATTTTCCACATCTATGGCTTTGGAATCGTAAGACTTGTTGTTTTAAGTTTTTATCTTCTCTGCTTTTGGGTACAGCACATGTGGCATATTCTTCAATGAAAGACAAAACAGTATCATCTGAATCTGTTCCAAATTTGGGGGCGTCCTTGATCTATAACAACATATGTATATGAGGAGCACCTCTTGCTTGATACTCCTTTCTCCAAAAGAAATCCAAAACTTCTCCAAGAGGAGGATTCTTTTTATTGCAGATAAAATACATCATAGCTTCAAATCTATGATTGAAATATCTGCATACATTAACAGGATCCAAAGAGCACAATTCTCCAGGTGTCTTGTATTCAAAATTTTTTATATTGGAATTTGCCTCTCGCAGAAATTCAAGTAAATCATCCCAAGCGTACTCAGCACAGCTTAGAGAAAGGAACCATGTAGGAGTTCCTAAGTTCCGTAGCATACATTTCAGTTCTCCATGACGACGGTACCAATATTCATTAGTTCCACGCTGACATGCCATCAGATTAATCAACTGAGATTCTAAATGATCATCTCTCTGATGCACTTTATCCATAAAATCCTTTGCAATTACATTTTGCAGATGCACTCCAGTTTTTAAAATGTGATTTACTGCATATGAAAGTCCAGACAAGTCACTTTCAAACAGAAAATGAAACATATAAGGGATACATTGTCGAAATCTTGGATCTTCTACATATAATCTTGTTCGATATTCAGATGCAGGAATCTGCACAGGACGTTCATCATATCGTCCACATTTTCCTGTTGGAAACAACTGCGGGAAACAACGAGCTTCCAAGCTCTCTTCCCATACACTCATGGGACTTCCTTTTACTTTTTTCATTTGGAATAACTCAATCGTATTCCCCATCACTTCTTTGGAATGAAGTGGATGTACACTGTAATATTCATAGATTTCTTCACATATGGACATGTCCACTTTTTCAATTTGTCCACTTGACGTTTCAGTATCTTCTGCTAAATCTATTTCTTCTTTTCTTCTCCTGCAAACACATTTCTATAGTACTCATTATTTTTTATCAGATACAATGTTGCCTTTTGCACTTTTCTAACATCCACTAAATCTTGCCAGATTTTCTTATTCTTAGTAGGAACACCATTAACTAGAATAACTAGTGGTTCATTTTCTGCACGGTCTACACCAATAGTTTCAATGTTTTTCTTTAAATCTAATGGTAAATACACAACTCTTCCTTTTAATCCTCTTTGTAAATCTGATGGAGGCAATTTACCTGTTTTAGGCTCCATACGAACAATAGCCAGAAACGGGTGCACACATTGAATGAGAATAGTCTCATAGGTATTTAAATCTATCAGCTCTGGAGGAATAGCAACCAACTCTAGATTATTATGAATAGCTCTAGCAGGCATTTTTTTCTCATCTAATTTGTTAGAACAATATTTGCAAATGCGCTGGTCAGAACCCAAATCAAAACAATCCTCTACCAACAAATAAGTTGCAAATTCCTTCCACTTATCATTATTTTCTGTTTCACTTTTTAAATACAGATTGACACTCCTAGTCTGAATTTTATAGTGAGTTTGCCGACAACAAATACAAGAAAAATTTGGTCTTTCACCTGAAATCACCTTAAACTTTGTGATTTGATCTTCAAAATGTTTTGTAATCATGGGTTCTACATTGGCTTCAACATTTTGTTCTATTAATGTGTCAGCTTCTGCACTCTTTTGCTGAGGACCAAAGTAACAAAACTCAATATCATCACAAACCTTCTTCACATCTGATACTGACCCACGCAAAAGAGCACTGTTCAACTCATTTAACTTTAGTGCTGGACTTTTTGCATAATACAATCTTCTCACTAACTTCTGCATTTGAGTATGATGTACTGCCAACATCCTGAAATGGTGAAAAACACTTTGACAAACTTTCCTAGAAAGACAAGCCAGAGAATGACCTTGCAAAACAGTATTTTTTCTCACTCTGTTTAACACTTTTTTTACTATATGCTCATAAGAAATTTCATAATTTATCAATAAATTCTTGTCGTACACTACAAATACTACTGCAATTCCAAGTCTCCCTAGAACTTCATCAGCTATCACTTCTTCTGCATTTCTGGGAACCATTTTCTCTTTGTCAATTGGACAACCATTTCAAACCTCATAACCTCGACCACTGGTGTCAACTGTATGCAATAAATTATTGCTCTGTGAATAACTATCTTCATTAAAGAAAGGCTCTGAACTTGAACTGTGATTCCATTCACCCAAAAAAAATCACAAAAATGTGTTCTGTTAATTACTCTTTTCCTCTTACCTTTGGCCTTCATTAAATGGATTGGTTTATCTAGTGATCGAATTCTGTTTAATACTAACATGAATAGTTTCCTTTATACTTCAAAAGCCTTTTCAACAATGGTTTTAATATGCTTCTTCTTTTTATAAAATA
The DNA here is from genome assembly GCF_964204655.1 of Triturus cristatus. Lineage (NCBI taxonomy): Eukaryota > Metazoa > Chordata > Amphibia > Caudata > Salamandridae > Triturus > Triturus cristatus. Next base: position 614,826,548 of record NC_140591.1, on the reverse strand, counting down.
GAGCTCTCTTTTTATATTTCTTCGTATCTTTCAGCAAATTATTAGGCCTGGGCTAAATTTCCGTTCCGCTCGCGTAAATTGCGATAATTTGACATTTTCACGTTCCGCGGAGAACGCGAAAGTGTCAACATTTCCGCATTCCGCAGCTTAGCGATAATTTGTTTCTTGCTCGCGCTGTAAAATAATACATTCTCGCGCGCGCGCGATCGCCTTACCTGAATCCCCGCGTTCGCCGACAAGTTTTCCCAATCCGGTCGCGTTCTCCACGAGATGTTGGATTGTTGGTAGCCATTTGCGCTGTCTCGCGACAGTTCGCGCCCGCAGTAATGTCATTGGTCGCGCGATCACGTCTTTCTTCTCGCGATCATGCACCGCGAGAAGAGTGAAAACAAGATGGCCGCGCCCGCGAGCAACTGCATGGGTAAGTTGGCGAGCCGCGACCACGCAGAAAATACCTTGAACGGGCGGGAAAAAAACTTCCGCATCTTCGCAATATTTCCGCCTGTTTGCGGAGATTTTTTACATTTTCACGATAATTTGCGAAAGTCACTTTCGCAAATTCCGCCCACCCTTACAAATTATGTTCTACTCTCTTGTAAAATAATTTTTTGGGTATTACTTTATACTGATTTTGTCTTCTTTTACCATACTTCATGTCATTTAAATGTCCATTTGCTTTTTTTCTTTTCCTATTATATTGAGTATTTTTTCTAATTGAAGCATTCTCAAAGGTTTCAGCATTCTGTACATTCTGTCTGGTCCTACAAACATTTTTAATAAATTGCTTTGTGATCTTACCAGAAGATTTTTTCTTTTTATCCACATTATGTTGTTTATCCAATACTTGTGGTTGATTTTTCTTCAAGTAACTGTCCTTTTTCTGTTCTTTTCTATTTCTTACTTTGTCCGGCATGATTACTTTATTTTAATGGTAATAAACAGTATCTGTAAACATTAATCATAAATAAATGTATATTAATATCTTTATAAATTATACTTTTCTATTACTATACAAACACATTTTATATAAATACTGACTAAGAAATTATAGGCCTGAAGCACAAGTGTAAAAGTGATTAGACCACTTCATGCATAGTGCATAGCAGTTTGAAGCACTCCATGTCCTAAAGCCTGGCTCACTGCATGAGTACATGGATACTGTCTGTATGATTACAGTACTATAAGGAGACACACTAGGTGAATTCATAATTGGTTGAGTTTTACTTTAGTGAATGTTTAACTACATGGTACTTAAAGAGTCACTATGGGATTGCAACAGCAGTCACACTGTGTTTGCTGGAGTGTATGTATAGTAACTGGGGAATTGTAGGCCTGAAGCACAAGTGTGACATTGCTTACGTGTTTGGATTTTGGCGCAGTGAATGGATTAGTACATGGTGCTGAATGGGTCACTAGAGGAGTGCAAGGGAAGTGACAGGATGTTTGCTGGAAGTGTATGGATACTGACTGGGGAATTGAAGGTGTGAAAGACAAGTGTGTAGGTGGTTAGAGGACTGCATGCATAGTGGATAGTGGTTTGAAGCAGTTCATGTGCTGAGGCCTGGGTCACTGGATGAGTACTTGGGTACTGACTGAATGATTAGAGTACTGCAAGGAGAGTGCCTTGGTGAATTTATAAGTGGTTGGGTTTTGGCGCAGTAAATGGATTACTACATGGTGCTGAATGAGTCGCTGGAGGAGTGTAAGGTGAGTGACAGGGTGTTCGCAAGAACTGTATGAATACTGACTGGGGTATTGAAGGTGTGAAAGAAAAGTGTGTAGGTGGTTAGAGGCCTGCATGCATAGTGGATAGACGTTTGAAGCAGTGCATGTGCTAAGGCTAGTTTCACTACATAAGTACCTGAGTACTGACTGAATCATTAGACTACTACAAGGAGAGTGCCTGGGTGAATTTATAAGTGGTTGGGTTTTGGCGCAGTGAATGGATTAGTACATGGTGCTGAATGGGTCACTGGAGAAGTGTAAGGGGAGTGTGACAGGGTGTTTACGGGAACTGTATGAATACTGACTGGGGTATTGAAGGTGTGAAAGACAAGTGTGTAGGTGGTTAGATGCCTGCATGCACACTTGACAGACTTTGAAGCAGTCCATTCGCTAAGGCCTGGTTCACTGCATGAGTACCTGGGTACTGACTGAATCATTAGAGTACTGCAAGGAGAGTGCCTAGATGAATCTTTTAAGTTTTTGGGTTTTGGCGCAGTAAATGGATTTCTACATGGTGCTGAATGAGTCACTGGAGGAGTGTAAGGGGAGTGACAGGGTGTTTGCAGGAACAGTATGAATACTGTCTGGGGTATTGAAGGTGTGAAAGACAAGTGTGTAGGTGGTTAGAGGCCTGCATGCATACTGGACAGACGTTTGAAGCAGTCCATGGGCTAAGGCCTGGGTCACTGCATGAGTACCTGGGTACTGACTGAATCATTAGAGTACTGCAAGGAGAGTGCCTGGGTGAATCTTTTAAGTTTTGGGGTTTTGGCGCAGTGAATAGATTAGTACATGGTGCTGGATGAGTCACTGGAGGTGTGCAAGGGGAGTGACAGGGTGTTTATTGGAGTATATAGATACTGATTGGGCAATAGAAGGTGTGAAAGACAATTGTGTAGGTGGTTAGAGTCCTGCATGCATAGTGGATAGGCGTTTGAATCAATCCATGTGCTAAGGTCTGCCTCACTCCATTAGTACTTGGGTAGTGACTGAATGATTAGACTATTGAAAGGAGAGTGCCTGGGTGAATTTATAAGTGTTTGTTTTTGGGCGCAGTAAATGGATTAGTTCATGGTGCTGAATGAGTCACTGGAGGAGTGTAAGGGGAGTGACAGGGGGTTTGCAGGAACTGTATGAATACTGACTGGGATATTGAAGGTGTGAAAGACAAGTGTGTAGGTGGTTAGAGGCCTGCATGCATAGTGGATAGGCGTTTGAATCAATCCATGTGCTAAGGCCTGGATCAGTGTATGAGTACTTGGGTACTGACTGAATGATTAGCGTTTTTTAAGCAGTTATGTGTATGCAAAGACATAAAGTACCTAACACCTTCTCTCGGAATGGTTCCTAAATGCATACAGACTCTCCGTGTGATTCTAGACAACAAACACTATCCCATGCATATTACCAAATCACATTTTCTTGTCTGGAATTGGTAAACAGAGTACACACAAACCACATATTGTGCTACTCCACATTATTGTAGAACCCTGACTCTTTTTACAAATACCTAACCAATGACTGGTTTCTAATTCTACCAAAGTATGAGAACAGGAAAGGTTTTTAAGCAGTTATGTGTCTGCAAACACATGAAAAACCCAAATCCTTCTCTCAGTACAGTTTCTAAATGCACACAGACTCACAGTGTGATTCTAGAAAACAAACAGTATCCCTTGGATTTAAAAAAAAACACATTTAGTGTTCTTGAAGAGGTTATGTGACTGCACACATTCCACATATTTTACTACTGCTCAGTAGTGTGTAAGCCTGACTCATTTCACAAACACATAAAAAATAAATGGTTTCTATTTCTACCAAAATGTAAGAACAGGATAGGTGTTTAAGCACTTATGTGTCTGCAAAAACATGAAATACCCAAATGCTTCTCTCACATTCGTTCCCAAATACACACAGACTCACAGTGTGATTCTAGACAAACAACACTATTCCTTGCACTTTACCAACACACATTCACTAGTGTGCAAGGGGAGAAGTGACTGCAGAGATTCTACATATTTCCATACTGCACACTACTGTGAAAGCCTGACTCATTTTGTGAATGCATAAGCAATGACTGGCTTCTAATACTACTAAAACTTGACAACATGACCGAATTTAAAACAGTTATCTCTCAGCAAATACCCGATGTAACCAAATGCTTCTCTCACAATGGTTGCGCAAATGCACACAGACTCACAGTGTGATTCTAGACAAGCAACACAATCCCTTACATTTTACCAAAACACATTTAGTAGTCTACAAGACGTAAGGTGACTGCACACATTCCACAAAAATTTCTACTACACATTTGTATAGAGTGCTTCTGTCAGAATGATTCCTAAATGCACACCGACTCACTTGCATTTCACAAAAATACATTTACTAGTCTACAAGATGGAAGGTGTGCACGCATTGCACACAATTTTCCCCTACACATTAGTACCAAAATGTTTCTCTCAAAATGATTCTTACAAGCACACAGACTCACTGTGTGATTCTAGAAAAACAACACTATCCCTTGCATTTTACCAAAACACATTTCATAATCTAGAAGGAGTACTGCATTTTAGTGTAGAAACTTGACTCATTTTGCAAATACATAAACAATGACTGGTTTCTAATTCTACCAACAGCACAGTTATCTGTCTGCAAACACATGAAAAACACAAATGCTTATCACAGGATGGTTTCTAAATGCACACACACTGACAATAAGATTCTAGACAAAAAAAAGTACTCCCTGCACTTTAGCAGGAGAAACACATTAGTCTGATTAAAATCAAAATGGACCACATACATCCCCTCACAATTAAAAAACTCACCTTTCAAGTTGTTTTGTAGATCAAGAAGTATGTCAGTCACACACCAGATTTTCTTATACAGAATCGCTGCACTGTGCACCTGTCAGCAAAACCAAAGATTGGAATTTCCCCTCTCCTTTTGCACACATATACATGTAAATACCAAATCCCATTCCTTCCCACATTTATTCAAAATCAAACACACATTTCAACCTTTTCCAAATGACATAAATTTGAACCCTACCCCCAATCTGCCTTCTGCCTGTTACCATAGAAACAGTTCATGGAACACTTAACTGAGCACACAGGTCACAAGTTCAGCACACAATGTTGCTAATCAAAACAGCAAGTGTGCTTGAATTTTCAACATATCAGCTTATCCTATATAATGTTCCTTTCAATCAGTTTTTGTTAACCAATAAGAATCATGCATTTAAAAAACAGAATCATGCACCCTAGTTTTCAGTGTAGAATGTTGTCAAACAACCAATAATTTCTTTTCTTTTTTCAAAACTGCATCTTAGCCACCATTTTAGACAAATCTTACTTTTCAAATTGCCATTTCATTTACAGAGACCATCTGACTGCATCCAGACCACCCTTCAAGATGCTTAGAGTGTGGATTGTGGGACACAGCTATATTTTCTGGAGCCAACGGTATGCAGAAAACAAAGGCATTCACAAAGACCTAGGTTTGCCAAATGTAGACATTAAATGGATTGGACAGAGAGGGTTAAAGTGGCACCAATTGATGCCATTGGTAAAATCCTTTTTGCATCTCCAACACCCTGACCTCATAATTGTGCAGTGTGGTGGCAATGACCTAGGCACTTTGACTGGGGTAGGTCTGGAAATGCTTATCAAGGACACCTTTGCAGAATTGAATTCACTTTTCCCCCAAACTGCCTTTGTCTATTCTAACATATGCCAAAGGCAGAAATGGAACTGGTCCAATCATTTTTGTCCACAGATTAAGAAAGCTAGGAAACATGTGAATAAATCTGTTTCTGCTTTTCTCCGAGACTATAGAATGGGGTCCATTTACAACAACAATCTACGTTTTGATATGCAAGGCATCTATAGGAGAGATGGTGTACATTTTACTGATGAGGGTAACAGAGTCTTCCTCAACAACTTTAGACTCTGTATAGGTACTTACTTATAAGTACCAAAAACTCTCAATGAACACAACGGCTCTTTTTATAGCCACTTAAGATCGAAACACATAAGCTTGATGATTATCTAAAAAAAATGTAATTTTTTTTTTGCTTGTAGTCACGCACCCAACGCGTTAGGAATCGCGCACCCTACGCGAGAGGAATCGTGCACCCAACGCATATACACCAGGAACTGCAAGCGGAATCGTGCACCCAATGCGATAGGAGTCGTGCACCCAACACGTGCACACCAGGGGGCCGTGCTGAGAGCCGCGCTGGATGCACGACTCCTAATTTTAACGTAAAAAAAAAAATAGCCCCTATCACTAATTTTTATTATCCCCAGGGACCCCATCCCCCAGGGCTTATAAAAAACATTGGGGACCGTGGGGGGGGGGGGGAGCCCCACGGTCTCAGCTAGCTCCCTGCATCCTTCGGGAGCTGGCATTGCTTTTCCACATGGGGAGCTGCTGACATGCAGCTCCCGTGTGGAAAAGCAATATGGTTTGGATTTTGAAAGAGAGAGCAGGTTTCCCTGCTCTCTCTTTCAAAATCCAAACGAAGTTTGCTATGGGAGGGCGGGAGACTCCTGCCCTCTCATAGCAAACAACAGTGTTCTGGGGTGGATACCCCAGGACACTGCAGGAGCCAGCCTTGGGGGGTGGCAGTCCCCAGGGCCCTCGAGGGCTCCAGGAGGGGGGCCACGCAGCCCCCCCTAATACATAAAGCCCCGGGGGTGGTGGTCCCCGGGGCTTGGGGGGCGTTGAGCCCCCCACCCATTTATTTTGTAGCCCCGGGGGTACCGGTCCATGGGGCTGGGGGGCCCGCCTGAGCCCCCCATAACATTTTACGGTTTTTGCCCTCGGGATTTGGCCCCCGGGGGCTAATTATTAAAGATCAGGAGGGTGCACGCAGGGTGCGCACAGGGTGCGCTCAGGGTGCGCATAGGGTGCCCGGATCCTCAGAGGCCATAGATATATATGTACTTTTAACTGTAACTTTCTCAGGAACTACTCAACAGATTGACACCATTTAAGCAAAAGGCATGAGTCTGAACTGAGGACTACCTCTTTGCCAAATTTGGTGTAATTCCGTTCAGCAGTTCGGTCTGTAGCTGTGGCTAAAGGTCATATGGGAAATTTCATGGGGAAAACACGTTTTTGGACCCCCTTTATTCTCAGCCCCCGCTTGACGAAGCACACATCGCGAGGACGCGTTTCGGCGTTCCTGCCTTCTTCCAGCTCGCGTGTGCTATGTTAAACGTGGGTGAGTCAGTTCTTTAAATTAAGAGAGCTGGATGCTCATTGGACACAGTAGCTGGTAGGGAGAGAGGGATAGGTCGATCAATTTCCAGTGCCTTGTACCCCTTCAGTTTATACATCCCCCATTACCGCTGACTCTGGCACCTCTCCACGTTATGTAAACATCCAAAGCCACCCCTTGTCAGCCACCAGGTTTCGGAATAATCAGCGCAGGGGTCGGCATATTCCCGATACTCCTCCAGTCTGTATGGCTGGCGCTTCCACGACGCTGATGCTTCTGCGCCCAGTGGCAGTGCAAGACGCTGTATTTACTTCGCTCCAATGTCCCCCTTAGCGTAAACTGCTCTCATCTGACGGGTGCAAGGTAAAGTGGAGGTAGGTCCACTTTAATATGAAAGGCTCGGGTGTCAGAAACTCAATGCACTCACGGGATGATTTAAATCCTTTATTTTCAAAGCACACATCGCGAGGACGCGTTTTGGCGTTCCTGCCTTCTTCCAGCTCGCGTGTGCTATGTTAAACGTGGGTGAGTCAGTTCTTTAAATTAAGAGAGCTGGATGCTCATTGGACGCGGTAGCTGGTAGGGAGAGAGGGATAGGTCGATCAATATCCAGTGCTTTGTACCCCTTCAGTTTATACATCTCCCATTACCGCTGACTCTGGCACCTCTCCACGTTATGTAAACATCCAAAGGCACCCCTCGCCAGCCACCAGGTTTCGGAATAATCAGCGCAGGGGTCGGCATATTCCCCATACTCCTCCAGTCTGTATGGCTGGCGCTTCCACGACGCTGATGCTTCTGCGCCCAGTGGCGGTGCAAGGCGCTGTATTTACTTCGCTCCAATGTCCACATTAGCGTACACTGCACAATTCTGACGGGTGCAAGGTAAAGGGGAGTTAGGTCCACTTTAATATGAAAGGCTCGGGTTTCAGAAACACAATGCACTCACGGGATGATTTAAATCCTTTATTTTCAAAGCACACATCGCGAGGACGCATTTCGGCGTTCCTGCCTTCTTCCAGCTTGCGTGTGCTATGTTAAATGTGGGTGAATCAGTTCTTTAAATTAAGGGGAGAGAGGGATAGGTCGATAATAATATTTAATATATAATTTTGCAAAGATTCATCAACCTGCGCCAGACTTATTGGGAATAGAATGTTGGGGATTTCCTATGGAAAATAGGTTCTAACTTTAACTACCTATAATATATATATATATATATATATATTCACTGAAAAAACCATGGGTTTCACACACGTTATAGTTACGAATTAGCATTTAAAAAACCTTGCAAATTCACTGAAAAAACCATGGGTTTCACACACGTTATAGTTAGGAATTAGCATTTAAAAAACCTTGCAAATTCACTGAAAAAACCATGGGTTTCACACACGTTATAGTTAGGAATTAGCATTTAAAAAACCTTAGAAATTCAATGAAAAAACCAAAGGTTTCACACATGTTATAGTTAGCTGGACATTTCACTCGTAAAAAACCAATGAAATTCCCCCGTTATAGTTAGTTCAGCTAACTATAACTCGCGCGCCCGCAATGCACTGCTGATGACGTCACATATTACATCACTAATGACATGGTCAGTGACATCACTCATGACATCACTGATGACATCTCAAATGACATCACTGATGACATCATTCAGAGAATGTGTGTTCTTCAGAAAATTACATATGTTTTATATATGTATATCTCAAGGTCGATGGAAGAATAAATGGGTATATAAGTGCCTAAATGGATGAATTGTTTTTGAAAAATTGATTGTATAACTGACTGATTAAGTGTATCTTAGTGAATACATGGCTTAGTGAGTAATGTTAAAATATGTAAATATCTGTATCAGTCTCTCACTTTGTGTATAAGTGGCTGCATGGGTTGGTGAGTAGCTACATGGGTGTCTATATAGGTTATTATTTGGTTTTTTGAGTATCAGTGTCTGATGTCTGTATGGTTCGGTGGGGGGTATTACGTAGTGCATAGGTGCATGAATGAGTGACTCACTCTTTTTATGTGTTGAAGACAGCATGTGTGCAGGCCTATATGGGTGAATGAGTGTGTGCATGGGTGTGTTAGTGAGTGAATGACTGTCTCAATAGTGTCTCTATGAGTAACTACATATGTTTTAAACTAGTATATGTGACAATTGGTGTATATAAGCGAGTATATGTGAGAGTGAGAGATTGGAAGAGTTCCAGTATGAATAAGTATGTGTTTTATAAGTGATTGTTTAAAAGACTAAGTATGTGTAAGTTTCTGTAGAAGTAAGTGTGGCGGTGTGTGTATAACTGTATATGCAAGTAAATGTATGTTTGATTCTTTATTAGCATGAGTGACTATGTGTGTGAGTACCTCTATGGATGAGTGGCATTGTGTAACAGGATGTATACGTGTATGAGTACATATGATGAGTGAGTACATGTATGAGTGACTGTACAGGACTGTTGGTGAATGAGTGTATGTGTATGTGGATCTTAGAATTACTGAATAGGTTGTTGTAACTGGTATTGGTATGTCCATTGTTTTTAAAATTTTAATTTCTATTTTTGAATGTGTGTATCAAAGGTTATATTAGGGGCAGAGGTGGTCTGCCACTCTATCACTAGGATGATGTCATCAGTGATGTCATCAGTGATGTCATTTGAGATGTCATCAGTGATGTCATGAGTGATGTCACTGACCATGTCATGAGTGATGTAATATGTGACGTCATCAGCAGTGCATTGCGGGCGCGCGAGTTATAGTTAGCTGAACTAACTATAACGGGGGAATTTAATTGGTTTTTTACGAGTGAAATGTCCAGCTAACTATAACATGTGTGAAACCTTTGGTTTTTTCATTGAATTTCTAAGGTTTTTTAAATGCTAATTCCTAACTATAACGTGTGTGAAACCCATGGTTTTTTCAGTGAATTTGCAAGGTTTTTTAAATGCTAATTCCTAACTATAACGTGTGTGAAACCCATGGTTTTTTCAGTGAATTTGCAAGGTTTTTTAAATGCTAATTCGTAACTATAACGTGTGTGAAACCCATGTTTTTTTTTAGTGAATTTGCAAGGTTTTTTAAATGCTAATTTTATTTTTTTCTTCTATTTTTTAAACATATATTTTTTTTAATTTTCTATCCTTTTTTTAAGACAATGGTTAAATTTTTAAAATTCAATAATATGTTTTTTTAAAAATATTTTATAAAATAAACAGGTAAAATTTATTAGCAATACATTTTTTCCTTTTTTTTAAATTTTTTTTTAGTACGCGTACCGTAAGCTTACGGTAAGCGTACGGTTTACGCAATGCCCGTAATTTATCTACGCTGTTTGCGTATAGTTACGCAATTTGCGTAGCCGCGCGTACTCCGCGTGGGACGCGTACGCGTGTACGCTACACGCGCACGTTACGCGGAAGTGTCGGGTAGTGACTGTTATGCGCATGCGCGCAAGCGCGTGTCTTTTTTACGCGCATGCGTACTTTTGCCGTAAGCGTACCGTAAGCGTACCGTAAGCGTACGGTAGGTCATGTGATCATGAAACACAACTTTTGATTGGATGAAACTACTTTCAGTTCTAGAACTCTCCTACACCACACCCATTCCCCTCATTTCTGCTTGTGATCCCTTAGGAGAAGGAGCTGGGTTGTCTCTGTGATACGATGGCAGAACAGCAGAGCCCTTCTGAGAGTGAGGCTAGCACTAGCAGCACTACCTTGAGGCAGAGAGCGAGGAAACAAAAGACCTCTTATGTATGGGATTATTTTACTTTTCCTGAAGGCCAGCTAAAGGTAAATGCACCCTTAGTGACTTGCAAGCTGTGTCAGCGTGTACTTTCAAGAGGTAATCCTGACAGGAAGTATTCCTTTGGGAATCATACCATGATGAGGCACCTCAAGGATGTACACAAAAGGACACATGCTCGACTTACTGGAGGTAACCCTTCAGTAAGTCAACCAAGCACATCCACAGCAGCTCAGCCTGGACCATCATCTGCAGGGCTGAGTCCTTCTTCTGCAGGTCAGGTGAGCCCTTCATCTGTGGGGGGAGCATCTCCTTTTGCTGGCCCTCTGGAAATTAACCCTCGGTTTGCGAGGGTTGAAGTACGGTGCGCCCATTGTCACGATCTAATTACTTATAGGGAGACCAGTGTTTCCCTAGTGAACAGTAAAATAGATCAGCACACTTGTCGTACCGTCTAATATTCCCAATCTTTCTTTCCTCTGTCCCTGCATGAACACAACGGCTCTTTTAAGAGCCAACCTTACCTTTCATCTATTTTTTATATATGTTTTTAAAAACTTTTTTTATTTTTTTTTTTTACCGTACGCGTACGGTGCGCGTAATTTTTTTTTTTTTTTTTTTTAAAACACTAAAAATCAATTATCACATTACAAGGTCCTTGAGAGACTACAATTATTATTATTGACTTACCATACCCACTCAAAAAAATATTTATTCATTTGTTTTAAAAAAAAAATTGCTTTAAAAATGGTTCTAGTTTTCGAAAATTTTCTATATCAATCTGAAAAAAAAGAAAAAAGTATTAATATTTTTAAAACATTTTATAATACAGTACACATATTTACATATTTATCAAAAAATATTTTTGCCTTATTTTTGCTGTTTTCAGAATATATTGCATTTCACTATAAATTGTGAAAGCAATTGCATTCATCATTTTACAGCGGGCAAAAAAAAATAACAATCTCAAAGATTGTATTAAAAAAGCCCAGAATCTCTTTTTACTTAAACTTAACATTATAAAAAATACATAATATTCTAAAAAAATATCATCTAATACCAATACTTATTTCTTTAAAATACCGTCTGATATGTTTGTTTCAGAAGTATAATCACAATATTATATCTCAAATAACTCCACATTACATCTGGTTCCATTTCCTTTAGGCCAAATAGTAATTTTAAAATTCTTTTTTGATTAAATTTCCAATGGTAATCCAATAAAATTCTAAAGTTTTATTTGTACAGATCTCACCGATTCTCTGTAACATATTGGTTCCCGAAAGATTTATTAATAATATATTAAGTCCACAATAGAATTGGTTACCTTTCCACATGGCCAAATAGTAATTTAAAAAATCTTTTTTGATTAAATTTCCAATGGTAATCCAATAAAATTCCAAAATTTAAATTGTACAGATGTTACCGATTCTCTCAAATTTTTTGGTTTCCGAAAGATTCATTAGGAATTAAATAAGTCCACATTACAATTGGTTATCTTTCCATTAGGCCATTTTGAAAGTACACTTACTACTCTTTTTTTTGGCAAGTGATAAACACTTTTACAGACTGACACATTATGAATCCACTTTTCAGATTCTTAAAAAAGCACATGTCCAAACTGCTTTTTCAGACCAGCACCATGTGTAACCTGGTTGACTGCCTACACTCCAGCAAGGGCAACCAGCCTTAGTGATGCTGAATGTATTTGCATTACTGACTGAAACCTCAAACCCCACTCGGTTGTGAATACTGTGCATGATACCAGAGGATAAGCAGCTGGGTGTGTGCTAAGAGTCTGCTTCTACACAAAAAAATGGCTCCCCCTTTCCATGTAATGCAACTGTGAAATCACCAGAGCAAAACGCAATAAATCTCTGCCTGTAATTCCTATTTGCACACAGAGTCATGTTTTCACATTAGTCACAAAACGAAATTTCTTTGCCAATCTGAATGCACACTTACTGCTCTTTTTTTTTGGCAAGTGTTAATCACTTTTACAGACTGACACATTATGAATCCACTTTTCAGATTTTTAAAAAAGCCCATGTCCAGACTGCTTTTTCAGACCACCACCATGTGTATCCTGGGTGACTGCCTACACTCCAGCAAGGGCAACCAGCCTTAGTGATGCTGAATGTCTTTGCATTACAGACTGAATCCTCAAAACCCACTCGCTTGTAAATACTGTGCATGATTATACATGGAAAGGAGCTGGGTGTGTGCTAAGAGTCTGCTTCTGCACCAAAAAATCGCTCCCCCTTTTTCCTACTAATGCAACTGTGAAATCACCAGAGCAAAACGCAATAAATCTCTGCCTGTAATTCCTATTTGCACACAGAGTCATGTTTTCACATTAGTCACAAAACGAAATTTCTTTGCCAATTTGAATGCACACTTACTGCTCTTTTTTTTTGGCAAGTGATAATCACTTTTACAGACTGACACATTATGAATCCACTTTTCAGATTTTTAAAAAAGCCCATGTCCAGACTGCTTTTTCAGACCACCACCATGTGTATCCTGGGTGACTGCCTACACTCCAGCAAGAGCAACCAGCCTTAGTGATGCTGAATGTCTTTGCATTACAGACTGAAACCTCAAAACCCACTCGCTTGTAAATACTGTGCATGATTATACATGGAAAGGAGCTGGGTGTGTGCTAAGAGTCTGCTTCTGCACCAAAAAATCGCTCCCCCTTTTTCCTACTAATGCAACTGTGAAATCACCAGAGCAAAACGCAATAAATCTCTGCCTGTAATTCCTATTTGCACACAGAGTCATGTTTTCACATTAGTCACAAAACGAAATTTCTTTGCCAATTTGAATGCACACTTACTGCTCTTTTTTTTTGGCAAGTGATAATCACTTTTACAGACTGACACATTATGAATCCACTTTTCAGATTTTTTTAAATGCACATGTCCAGACTGCTTTTTCAGACCACCACCATGTGTATCCTGGGTGACTGCCTACACTCCAGCAAGGGCAACCAGCCTTAGTGATGCTGAATGTCTTTGCATTACAGACTGAAACCTCAAAACCCACTCGCTTGTAAATACTGTGCATGATTATACATGGAAAGGAGCTGGGTGTGTGCTAAGAGTCTGCTTCTGCACCAAAAAATCGCTCCCCCTTTTTCCTACTAATGCAACTGTGAAATCACCAGAGCAAAACGCAATAAATCTCTGCCTGTAATTCCTATTTGCACACAGAGTCATGTTTTCACATTAGTCACAAAACGAAATTTCTTTGCCAATTTGAATGCACACTTACTGCACTTTTTTTTTGGCAAGTGATAATCACTTTTACAGACTGACACATTATGAATCCACTTTTCAGATTTTTTTAAAAAGCCCATGTCCAGACTGCTTTTTCAGACCACCACCATGTGTATCCTGGGTGACTGCCTACACTCCAGCAAGGGCAACCAGCCTTAGTGATGCTGAATGTCTTTGCATTACAGACTGAAACCTCAAAACCCACTCGCTTGTAAATACTGTGCATGATTATACATGGAAATGAGCTGGGTGTGTGCTAAGAGTCTGCTTCTGCACCAAAAAATCGCTCCCCCTTTTTCCTACTAATGCAAATATAAAATTACCAGAGTTGTACACAATAAATCTCTGCCTATATTTCCCAACATGTGTAACCTGGGTGACTGCCTACATTCCACCAAGGGCAACCAGCCTTAGTGATGCTGAATGTATTTGCATTACTGAGTCCAACCTCAAACCCTTAAACTATTCATTTTTTATACCAATACACCTTAATTTATCGTGAAAACATAGTCCATATTATTTTACATGTTCCTCACATTTAAATTTCTCCCAAAACAGAAAATAATAAACGCAACTTCAACAAAAAGAATTACATTTCTATTTTTCATTTCTTAATTTACCATATACATCCCCTCTCAAACTCTAACCTCACCTTTTAAATTAGTTAGTTGTGAAAGAAATGTGGCACTCAAACAGCAGATTATCAGAGCCAGGATCTCTGTTCTCTACACCTCTCTCCTCTCAGCAGAACCAGATAATGGCAAACTTTCCCTCTATTTTTCCACACATATACATGTAAGTTTCAAATCTCAGTGCTTCCCCCTTTTTTTCAAATGTAATCACACATTTCTATTGGTTGAAAACCAACCCTTTTCCAAAAGTACCCTGCCCCCAACTTGACTTCTGCCTAGTACCCTTCCCCCAACTTGACTTCTGCCTGCTACCATAGCAACAGCTCATGGAACACTGTTGTGTGGAGTTAGGTCAGAAGTTCGCCACACAATGTTTCAATTCCACAGAGCAAGAGTGCTTGACTTTTCAAACCTAACAGCAAATCCATAGTACTGTTCTTTGGTAACACATTTTTTTTTACCAATACAAAACATGCTTCTATTAATTTACACATACAGCCTAGTTTTTATTCTAGAATGGTATGAAACAGCCAATCAGTTCTTTTTGTTTTGAAAAAAATATGTATGCCTCCATTTCCAAACTGTCTTTCTTTTCATATTGCCATTCTACTGAAAGACACCTCCTGAGTGCATCCAGTTCTCCTTTGAAGATGTTCACAGTGTGGATTGTAGGGCACAGCTATGTCTTCTGGAGTGAAAAGTTTGCAGAGAAAACAGGTATGGTGAGAGACCTTGCTTTGCCAAATGTAGACATTAAATGGATTGGTCAGAGAGGGTTAAAGTGGCACCAATTGATGCCATTGGTGAAATCCTTCATGCAAATCCAACACCCTGACCTCATAATAGTGCACTGTGGTGGCAATGACCTAGGCACTTTGACTGGGGTAGGTCTGGAAATGCTTATGAAGGACACCTTTGCACAACTGTTTTCACTTTTCCCTAAAACTGCCTTTGTGTTTTCTAACATATGCCAAAGGCAAAAATGGAACTGGTCCAATCATTTCTGTCCGCAGATTGACAAAGCAAGAAAGCACGTCAACAAATCTGTTTCTGCTTTCCTCCATGACTATGGTATGGGTTCCATTTACCACAACAACTTGCGTTACGACATGCAAGACATTTATAGAGGAGATGGTGTGCACTTCAATGATGAAGGGAACAGAGTCTTCCTCTTGAACCTTAGACTCTGCATCGGTACTTACTTGTAGGTACCACAAAAAAATCACTTAATAAACACAACGGCTCTTTTTAGAGCCCCCTAATATCTAAACACTTAAATCTGAATTTCATTTTTTTTTTTTTTTTTTTTTTTTACCGTACGCTTACCGTAAGCTTACCGTACGCGTACCCCGTGATTTTTTTTAAAATCAATAAATGTTTCCTTTGTACTTTTCTGTCCTTCTTTGACCCCCTTACAAATGTTAGGGGGTCTGTAACTCTCTCCCTTGCCCCCTTTTCAAGATATCACTCTTTTTTACCGGAGTGAAATACACAAAATGGCGGCCGCCGCTTCCTGGTTTCGGCCGATTCGAATGTTTACTAAGATCTAACAGCCAATCAGAATCGCGCTCGCGCACGCCACCGTACGCGTACGGTAAGCTTACGGTAAGCGTACCGTAAGCTGGCTCAGATATATATATTGATTTAAAGGCTATTTTCTCAGAATCTACTGAACAGATTTACACCAAACCTACAAAAGGCACTTCCTTGACCTGAGGACTACCTCTCTGCCAAATTTCTAGTAATTCTGTTCAGCCGTTCGGGCTGTAGCCCTGTCTAAAGGTCCTATGGAAAAATGCATGGGAAAAACGCGTTTTGGGACCCCCCTTTTATCTCAGCCCCCGCTTGACGAATCCCCCCGAGACTTTCAGGGTAGGAGCGGAGCATAGCGCCCCACCTATTTTGAGAAATTCGCGAGGATTCGTCGACCGGCGCCAAAGTTATTCCAAATAGAATGTTGCGGATTTCCTATGGAAACAGGGTCCTAACTATAACTACCTACTGGCGACCGCCAGTAGGTAATATATATATATATATATATTCACTGAAAAAACCATAGGTTTCACACACGTTATAGTTAGAAATTAGCATTTAAAAAACCTTGCAAATTCACTGAAAAAACCAGAGGTTTCACACATGTTATAGTTAGCTGGACATTTCACTCGTACAAAACCATTGAAATTTTCCCGTTATAGTTAGTTCAGCTAACTATAACTCGCGCGCCCGCAATCCACTGCTGATGACGTCACATATTACATCACTCATGACATGGTCAGTGACATCACTCATGACATCACTGATGATGGATGACGACATCAGTGATGTCATCAGTGATGTCATTTGAGATGTCATCAGTGATGTCATGAGTGATGTCACTGACCATGTCATGAGTGATGTAATATGTAAGATGTGCGCGCGTGCCTCCAAGGGCTATGGGGGAAACTAGTATTCCTCCAATAGACAATAAGATTGAGCAGCACAAGTGTGGTACCTTTTAATATTCCCATTCTTTCTTTCCTCTGTCCCTGTATAAACACAAGGGCTCTTTTAAGAGCCACACTACCTCACAATTTTTTTTTATTTATTTTATCATTTTTACCGTGCGCGCACCTTTTTTAAAATAAATAAATAAATAAATAAATAAATAAATATTTGTTTCACCCTTCAATTTACTTGAGGGACCACAAGGGAAATGAGAAAAGCAGAGTGAGGAGAAGTGAAAACAAGGGAGTATGAAAGTAAATGTGTGATAAATACAGATATTTCAAACTTACCTGACCAACAAAATAACTTAATTATCGTTAAATGTTTTTTTTAATAGCTAGAAAAAAGGATTAATTTCCTAAATTTTCTTTCTCAATCTGTAAAGAAAGAAAAAAAGTATTAATATTTAACAATACATTTTAGAATACAGTACACATATTTTCATATTTAACAAAGACATTTTTTGCCCTTTTTTTGCTGTTTTCAGAATATATTGAATTTCACTGCAAATTGTGAAACCAATTGCATTCATCACTTAACAGTGGGCAAAAAAATTAGCAATCTGAAATATTGTTTAAAAAAAGCCCTGAATCTCTTCTCAGTAAAACATACCGTGATAGAAATGTAATATATATATTAAAAATATCATCTAACAACAATAACTATTTGCAATAAATAACGTCTGTAAATCTTGTTGCTTAAGCTCATACACCCAAATAATATCTGTCAAAGAAGTTCACAAGAGACATTTTTACCTTTCCATGAGGCCAAATGGTAATTTTTAAATTCTTTTTGGATGAAATATCCAATGGTAATCCAGTAAAATCGCAAAAAATGATTTGTTCAGATGTTGCAATTTGTATCTAAAATTTTGGTTTTAGAAAAATTAAATAGGAATTTGGTAATTCTGCAGGCAAACGTTGCTTGAAAATCATTTGAGAATCATTACACAGTGTCCAGCCTTTTTCACATTTAAGATAAACTGTGTAATGACCAGAAGTTATCGAAGGTCCATCATGGAAAATTATTGCAACTGCAACAAAAGTTTTTCCTGATATTGATAATTGATTTCCTACAAACTTCTTTATAAAAGTGTCCAATTTTGTTCCATCAGCTCTACAACGTTGCATCATTAAAATTACATACTGTCCATATTTCTTTAAAAATAACGTTGAAAACATGTCTGATTTACATTTAGAACATTCCATGCTGTGATTGGCATCTTTAACTAATTTACTAAAAGTGACTGATTGACTCTCTGGTAATGTTAAATATATGAACCTTTCTCAATCAACATTAGAGCTGCATGTGTTGAAACAGTTTTCACAACTATGTTCCCATTTATAAGAGAGACCAAACATATTGTCTATTTCTACCCCTTCTTCTTCCAGTACCATAAGGATATACATCAAGAATTCCTGTGCATCTTGCTGGACATTTTGAGTAAACTGTGTACTTCCTGAACATACATCTAAAAGTTTTCTAACATCAGAAGCACTTTCTATTTTAGTTTTATCATTACTCAGCTTCTCAAAAAGAAAACTCAGCAGAGAACAGAATCTTTTTTCATGATTTAGTATTATCTGCTCTTGCAAACTTTCAAGATAAAATACAACATTCAGCACTACATTAACGTAGCAGTTGACACCAGAGTTATTTTCAAAATGACAACCAACAACCTCTTGAACACTGTCCTTTTTCTTTTTGCTTGCAATCACATCACTCTCCTTTTGTTTTCGCTACTGTACATCCTCATTACAGATATTCTCAATTCTCCTTTTCCGAGAAACAACACTTTTTTCAAACACAGGATACTGACCTAAATGAGGAGCATAGGTTCTTCTTAATCTATTATACTCCTTTACACAATTTGCATCAGCACTAACTTTTGAGTCATCAAAGTCTATCATGAATAGACCAGATAATGTTTTCACTCGTGACAAAGCAACATATGCCATACCTTCTTTGAACACAGTAGAACCGATGTTTACAAAAGCAATATCTACAGTTAATCCTTGAGATTTGTGAATAGTTACAGCATATGCTAGAGAAAACGGAAACTGCTTCCTACGTACATATAAGTCTTTCACAAGCAAGAAACGAACTGAACAACGACAAATGTCTTTAACCTCTTCAATCTGATCAAATTTTATTTTTAAAAATTCAATCCCATCTTTTTTCTGGTATTTCACAAAACCCACAACTTTACCCATAGCTCCAATCACTAAACCTTTTTCTACTTCCAAATTTCTTCTTAAAAATACTCGGCAGTTCATACAAACATAAAGATTTTTTTCTAATCCAGCTGTTTTCGAAATGTTCTTCTCTAGAGAATCCAATTTATTTTTCAGTCTGCCTGTTAATGTAATAGTAATTCCTTCATGCTGAATTTTGTCCACTGCTTCCATTTTCTTAATCTCTTCCTTTTCCAATTTCAAAAGTTCCTCATTGAATATCGATCATTCACGTAGTGTTGGCATTAAGCAGATTACAGTATTTTTTTCTGCAATGTTCTGGTATATTTTCTCTGCAACTATTTCTTCATTTGGAAATAAATTACGTAGCAACCGACTCTGTAATGCTTCTCTGCCAACTTCTGTGAGTAGTCCAATCCTGATATCTTTCAGAATACATGCATAATCTTCATCGTTTGCTTGCCTCATATTGGTAGTGAGTTCTTTGTACTCAAAGAATGACCAAATATTCGCATTACCAATACTTCCTAATGACTTCTTTGTGTCTTCATGTGTCACAGTATTAAACACTGGTTGTCCTTTAACTGGAGTGAGCTGCAGAAGATCCCCAAAAACTATAACATGTTTTCCTCCAAATAACACGTCATAGTCTCTCTTTAGAATTTGATGCATTCTTAAATGCACAAAGGCAAGCATTAAGTTTGATACCATGCTTACCTCATCAATAATGAGAACTTGCATCTTCTTCAACACTCTTGAAACTTTGAAGCATGCTTCTCCTGTTAGCTTGTGATATTCTATTTTGCTCTCATGCTCCACTGGTAACATTAGCAAGTGATGTAAGGTAATTCCTTTTATGTTATATGCTGCTAACCCAGTTGGAGCAGTAACAACACAAGACAAAGTTGAATCTGTTTTTTGCTGTAGGTAGCTTCGGATGACTTTAATTAAGAAACTTTTTCCAGTTCCAGCTTGTCCACTCACATACATCCTGATTGGTTCAAATGATGCACATGAGCACTCTTTCTTTTCATGTAGTAATCCATGATCAATTTTTTTTGTGACTTCTTCATAAATTTCTTTTTGTTCTTCATTCAGTTGCTGTTCCAAATATGGTAAGTCTACTAAATCTTCCTGAGCTTGATTCATAGCTGTTTCCACTTCAGTCATTGCTATTGCAGCTTCATTTTCTACGATTGGTTGTCCTAGGGGATCTTGACTGAGTGTTCCAGAACTTTGGCTGTCTTGAGAACTGTCTCTAGCTACATCAGCTGCAATTGTAGCTTCCTGTTCAATTTCTTCATTTAACATTTGGACATAAGTTGTGAAAGTACTGTATTCGACGCTGTCTTTGCTAGTATTGAAGGAATCCTCATAGCTGTGAAAATCTCCAAGTAATTCATCCTCTCAACACCATGGTTTAAACAGCTGTAAAAGTGCTAAGTAGTAAAATTCCTTTTTGTCAGGAGTGTCGCAACTCAGCTTCCTGTGATTAATCAAACTTCCTTTTGTTTGCTTCACCAAACATCCTTCCTCACCAATGACTTTATATTTTCCATTGTTGATGTCTTCTGTGGCTTTCCGTGTAAAAATGTAGTTCTGCAGCACTTCATAGAGACACATGTTCTCAAGATGACGACTTCTTTTTGGGTAATATGTGTCCAACATGTTTGATTTCAAAATATCTGTACTTTCCGGGTCATTCTCTGCCAAATATTCAATTTCTCCAACAGATTTCAGTACCCGATTTCGCATTCCTGCAAGGCTTAAACTTACCCAAATTATTCTTCTGGATTTGGAGTACAGACTTGCAGATGACAACCTATCTGAGCATTCGTAGGATCCAATTTCTCGATGCGATAACATCTTTAAACTGAAACTGTATAGCTTTTTACTGACAGTCTTCTCGTGAGAAATCTCTTCCCACATTTCCTTCAATTCCGTTTTCTCAGATTTAGTGATGTAAGATGTGACATACCGAGCAACAGCAATAGAACTGTCAGCTACATACTGAATATCCATGTTAGCATTCCACATGGATAAAATGACTGGGTTGTAGTCATTTATATATTTTGACTCTTCTTTTCTTCTTAGGTTGTAGGTATTTTTAGGCGATTTTCTTGTAATAGTATGTCGCACAGCTGACATAAAACTGTTGACTCTTCCTTTTGAAAGAACAGGTCGTGGAAATCCAAATCGACATTTTGTGTAGAATTTTTCTTTACTCTTGTACTTTCGTCGACAGTATTTTCCACACCGATGACTTTTGAAACGTAAAACTTGCTCTCTTAAGTTTTTCTCTTCTGTGCTTTTAGGTATAGCACATGTTGCATATCCTTCGATGAAACTTAAAACTGCATCATCAGAATCTGTTCCAAATTTTGGGGCATCCTTGATCCACAATAGCATATGAATATGAGGAGCACCTCTTGCTTGGTACTCTTTTCTCCAAAAGAAATCCACAACTTCTCCAAGAGGTGGATTTTTTTTATTGCAGATGAAGAACATCATAGCCTCAAATCTATGATTGAAATATCTGCAAACATTAACCGGATCCAATGAGCACAATTCTACTGCTGTCTTGTATTGGATGTTTTCAATATTTGAATTTGCCTCTCGAAGAAAATCCAGAAGCTCATCCCAAGCGTACTCAGCACAGCTTAGGGTGAGAAACCATGTAGGAGTTCCTAAATTCCGTAACATACACTTCAATTCTCCATGGCGTCGGTACCAATATTAATTTGTCCCACGCTGACAAGCCATTTCATTTTCATAAGGCTTTATTCGGAGCTTAAACACAAAGTCCATAAAAGCACATTCAGTACATTATAAAAAACAAACATCATGTAAATACAGACAAAATAATAAACCCTAAAACACCCTTTACACTACAAAATCAATCAGACAGTTAAAATACAGATAAAAAACAATTAAAATATCATACTAGGCCTTGCTTTGATGGCTTGAAGAAGAAAGGTGGCAGTAAAAAAGCAAACATCATGTGGCGGGTTAAATAACAATTTCATAGAGTCTTGTACATTCCTAACTCCATATTTCTTAAAAACAGGCTTTAAAAAGGCTGAGCGGAAATTGCCATAAAGTGTACACAACAATAAAAAGTGCTTTGTGCAGTAGTATTATCACATGGGCAGGGACCAATCGGGTGTTTTTTGATACTTGGAAACGCCACCAAATGGTGAACAATCCCAAAACGTAATCTTGTCAGTACGAACCGATGGGAGGGTCTGGTTACAAAGCTCAAATATGGTTGATAACCTATCGGCTCACAAAAACTTCCGTAGAGCAAACAAGTAGTTAGATTACCACTGGCCCTCCCACGCCGCTCAGACTTGTGGCTCATAAAAACAGATTTCATCTCAGTTTTGGTCAAACTAGAGGCAGCATAACAATCCTCTTTTAAATTGAGACCATAGATCTCTAAAAAGCAACCCGTAACAAATTTGACCCATGGAATCTTTAGATGGTTATCAATAGAGAGACAATCTTTAATGATAGCTCTATTTAAGGAGGTCTCTTCCTTTATCCAGATTGCACGCCACAGCATAAGTGGTCTAAGGGCGACTGAATCTGAAAGGTGTTGATTTCCAAACTCCCTATGCACCAAGTCGGTAGAAACCGATATGGGTAAACTTAGGAGTCTTTTTAGGAAGAGGTTTTCCTCCACTTGTAGACTCCCGGTCGTAACATGCCCCCATACACCAGCACCATAAAGAGCAATTGAAAGACACCTCATTTGATAGATTTTTAACATGTCTTTAAGCCGTTTATCCCCTACTTTGGATGCAACCTTAAACACCCCGTGGGCACATTTCGCCATTCTGGCCCTAACGTGGGTGATCTCGCTGGACCAACTACCTGTCTTGGAGAAAGTAATACCTAGGTAGTTAAAAGAGTCCACCGTTTGAACCTTATGCCCATCAATAAAATAAGAATGCGTTTTTTTGCGGCCCAAACCACATTCCATAACAAAAGTTTTTGTTTTATTAATCATCAACTTCCTTTCCTTAATGAACAGAGAAAACCTGTCCATTAGGCGTTGTAGGCCAATAGGGGTCCTGGATAAAATAACGGCATCATCCGCATAAAGTAAAACTGGGACGTAAAAATCAAGAATTTTTGGTGCATCAGCCACAACAGTCTTTAAAACAGAATCGACCTCATTAATAAAAAGTAGAGGAGCGAGCACACACCCTTGTCTAATGCCGCGCCTAATAAAGAACTTAGGGGTGCGCTCCCCTCCTGGGCCGTAACGAACACTTGAACTTAGGTTGGCATATAGCCGGGCCAAGAAATAAACAATGCCCTCCTGTGCCCCCATTTCAAGTAGTTTCACCCATAGGATGTTATGGTTCACCATATCGAAGGCACTGCTCAAATCTGCGAAGCAGAGAAAAAGGGAACCTTTCTTGGCCTTCGTGTACTTCCCAATTAGTAGTTCTAGGTTGAGGCACTGTTCTACTGTCCCTCGACCCTTCCTAAAATCAAATTGGGAGTTTGCCAATATGTTATTCGATTCGGCCCATTCTTCTAATCTGACCAGAAGCACACTGCTCATGATTTTTACAGAGGAATCAAGAAGGGAGATTGGGCGGTAGTTCTTGACGTCCCTCCTCTCTCCCTTCTTATAGATAGGGATAATAATGGATTCCTCCCAGGTAGGTGGGACACCATTACAGACAGCTGCGTTGAACACATTAGTTAATAGCGGGCCCCATATCTCTGGTTCTTTTTTATAGACATCTATGGGCACCCCATCAGGCCCCTGGGCCTTCCCTCCCTTACTAACAGTAATGCTATCCTGAACCTCGGAAGTGGATATGTCTAAAGGAATGACTCCACCTACATCCATTGATTTATCCGAGTCAAAAATCAAAGAGAAGTGGGAAACCCAACTTTCCGCACTAACGTTTGCCGTCAGTTCGGGCATCTCCTCGTTCTTAAGAAAGGGACAATTGACTGTTGCCCAGAATAGGGAGGAGTCCGAAGTTTCAGCTGCCTGATCTAACTTATCCCATGCCTCTTGTCTTAATTCAGCCTTCCTATTTTTGACTGCAGCCTGGTAGGTGGCTCTGAGCTCCCTAATCATAGTTATATCCCTTTGTTTGGCTGCCAGTGCCACTTTAAGTCCCTTAAGGGCAATAGTGCTAGCATGGTCGAACCACCCCCTTTGCCGGCATGACTTACCCTTAAGGAGCTTAGTAAATTTAGCATCAATGATAAGATTAATATTAATAAACTTGGGCATGATTTCATCAGTTAGTTCCTCGCTCTCTAAAATAACAACAATTTCGTTGACACAACTTTTGATAATGGAGTTAGACAAAATATCTGCTTTATCCCCCTTCCACCTGATTCTAGTTCCACTTGGTCGGTGCGGTTCAATGTTGGCTATTATGTTTAATTTGGGGCCCTGTTTCACCTTCCAAAGAACAGCCTCCACAGTTAGGCAGTTATGATCGCTGATTAAATTATCAACTACCAGAGGGGCTGTACACCACGGGTTAAGGCTAGATGAGATGCAAATAAAATCAATCACAGTATTTGCATTTCTGCCCGTAAATGTGGGAATGGTTTCGCCAGAGGCACCTTTCATATTTACCAGCATCTCCATATCATAAGTCATTAAGATTTTATTTAGTGAATCGCCATAGGGATTATGGGGAAAGTGAGAAACGCCCTCCCCCCAGCAATTTACAAAACCGCAAACCCTATGGGCGGGGGAGAGACACGCAGCAGTGTTAAAATCCCCTAACCAAATGAAATCAAAAACAATATCGTTTTCCATAACTATATCTGCCAAAGCGGACTCTAAAGCAAACACTACCTGTTGCCTAGTACTATCAAATACATTATTATAAAAGTTAATTAAAAGGATATTTCTACCTTGCTCCTGATAAAGCCACAGAATCTGGGAATGGGCCCCGATCGATACATATTTCTTTACAATGAGTGGTACTTCCACTGAAATCAAGATCAAGAGCCCACCCTTTGCTCTGCCCGAAGTGGAAGCCACAGCCGGCAATTGGTAAGAAACAAAACCATTGTAATTAATGGGGTCCAGACTCCAGGTTTCCTGAAAACAAATGATGTTAAAAATATTGATAAAATCAAACCAACCTAAACATACATCCTTTTGTGAAAGTCCAGCAACATTCCAACAGGCAATTGAGCACAAGCCACAATTAGCTGGTAGAATGATCTTAGTTGGTACGTCCCTTTCCCTATCATCTGGGGCCAATCTCTCAGTTTCACAGCCGACTGAGACATTAATAGGATTAGCACTAAAACCGCTTTTACCGATAGGCTCCACCATTTCTAATACCCCAGGGGTCACACTGCTCCTCCCCTCTCCCAGGGAAATATCCACAGTCCCTGGATCTGCTAAAGGAAATACCAGTCAATCGTTACAATCAAGCCCACTCAGGGGCTGGAATCTATTGGACGTGGTAATAGTAGGACCAGCACGCATGTTCAAATCTCTAAACCCCCTCCGATGGCACTCAACATCAGATTGAATATCATGGTCCCTATAAAAGTATCCAAGGGGGCGTAGAGAGATTCCTTGGTCTCGTGTAGGGAGAGATGCGGCTTTGATCAACACAGTTGAGGTAAGTTGTGGATTTCGGAAGTTGATAACAATACAATCCCCTCCACAGGTCTTACGAGAATTACCTATCCAATTAGTTCTTCTGGTACTTAAGATATCCCCTAGGGCTACAGGGAAACCACACTGTCGGTGGAGCCAATCCACAGTCTTATTCTTTAGCGAAGAATGGGATTCACCATAGCCATAGTTGCTTCCGGACACTCTTACTGGAGGAACGTTGGTTAAAACTGCCACAAAAGGTGCACAAGTCGGTGGTAAATCCGGCTGAGGGCTGTTTGAACTATTTATATTTATATTGGGACCCGCCTGCTTCCTTAGTGCTGAACTGAAATAAGGTTTGGTTTGACCCGGCAGTTGCGGGAGAGGGTTGGAGACAGCAGATGCTACTTCACAAACATTCCCAGAACAGGAATTAGGGTTAGTGCTCACGGCCGTCGATAGAACTCTATTAGGAGTGTTAAAGGGTACCTCAACAAGTCCATGTTCGTTATCGTTACTTTTGGCTCCTATACCAGCATTAATATATGAATCCAATAAACCTCCCAGTCTAACTACTTCATCTGAAATTAAGTCAAGTTTAATCAAAAAAGGTTTAACAAGTAGATCAAACTTAACATCTATAGCATTAATCAGAAAATCAAGTTGCTCATTATCTAAAGTGATCGTAGTACCGTCCTGTACCGTTTTATGATCGCGTTGAGCATTGGACAATAAAGGGTCAGCTCTCTTAGTAGGACGGTCCCCCCCTCGTTTTGGCTGATTAATCTTGCTATTGTTCCTACATGAACGTAATAATCTTTGTGGCCTCGAGGCCATCACGCTAGGGATTAATAAATCAGAAGTAGTATCTTGAGCAGATTCCAAGTCGTTAGGGGGCCCAGAAGTTACGCTAGCCTTGCTTATAATATTCGTTGGGGCAACCAAGGTGGGACTATCCATAGGGTCTAAATGAGTACTAGCATCTAAATTAGTAGTAGACTGGGGTACCGATCGATTAAGCGAGGGAGGGCTCGAACCTTGTGACTCCGGCCGTCCTAAGGACTTCCTCCGTTCATGGTTGATTTTGTCAACCATCTTGACCAAGTAATTATCCATAGTAGTAGACACAACCGCTAGTTTAGCTTTGGACATTATGAGCCGGACCTAGCCGGTACTTGATCCTAACAACAGACTGACCCCACAGTATACAACAACCTATTACCTTTCGCTGTATGTAACTGCCCAGCAAAAATAATAACTTCCCGTTACGCCACCATACTCGTTACTGCCTTGATAGTAGTAAAGTTAGGCGGATCAGACAACGGGTTGAGCAAGTTAACAACGTGCAGATAACCTGTATTCGAACCCCCTCCTACCCCCTCCTGTCCCGGACTGTCACAGACTGTCCGCCCTTTGTCCGGGCTTCGTCCTGGGCGTCCCACGGCGCGTCCCGCGCTGCGGTAACAAATGGTATATAAGGGATACTGGGGCCAATAGGCGGAAGAGCGGGCCGCGACTCAGGTGCGGGCAGGCACGGGCTCCTGGGAACTGGAGTCCGTCCAGCAGCCCCTCTCACCCTCTGCAGCGGCACAGCGGCTCCGGACACAGCCCCTCCAGGAACAACAAGGCACAAAGAGTAAGATGCCCCCAACAGCGATGCGGGTCTGCTGAAGGAAACTCAAAGAGGGCAGTCCCGGGGGGGTGGGCGGGAGACACGAACAAGGCCTCCCCCATCCAGCCCAAGGCGCACCACCAGGAACCACGCCAGGGCCGGGCAGACATCCAAGGAAGCAACTGCAGTGCGTCTTCCACCTGGCCAGGACCCAGGAAGACGCGCCCCCGACCCGGAAGAGACCCAGAGGCCGGCACACCAGCTACAATGGGCAGGCCACCATATAAGAGCCGGCTGTGAAGATCCCAGCAAGCCCGGCAGGCAGGACAGCAGACACCCCGACCAAACAGCCAGGCAACCGGATGGGGAGTTCCAGGGAAGAAAGCCACTCAAGCCCAGCAGGAGCAGCACCAGCACCTCGCCCCACTTCTGTAGACAGACAGAAAAAAAGAACAGCCAAGCCATTAGATTAATCAATTGAGATTCCAAATGATCATCTCGCTGTTGCACTTTGTTCATAAAATCC
Source organism: Triturus cristatus (assembly GCF_964204655.1). Lineage (NCBI taxonomy): Eukaryota > Metazoa > Chordata > Amphibia > Caudata > Salamandridae > Triturus > Triturus cristatus. The sequence continues at coordinate 614,798,524 of NC_140591.1, read as the reverse complement.
TTTGCAGACACATTACGTAGATGTACTCCAGTTTTCAAAATGTGATTTACTGCATAAGATAGTGCTGACAAGTCACTTTCAAATAAAAGATGGAACAAATAAGGAATACTTTGACGAAATCTGGGATCTTCTGCATATAATCTCGTAGTCCGATACTCAGAAGCAGGAATCTGTACTGGACGTTCATCATATCGTCCACCTTTTCCTGTAGGAAACAGCTTGGGAAAACAACGAGCTTCCAAGCTCTCCTCCCATACACTCACGGGAGTTCCTTGTGCTTTTTTCATCTGAAACAGATCAATAGTGTTTGCCATAACTTCTTTTGAATGAAGAGGATGTATGCTGAAATGTTCATGAATTTCTTCTTCTTTTGACTTATCCACTTTTTCAATTTGCCCAGCTGGTATTCCTGAGTCTGGTAGTAAAACTTCTTCATCTTCATCCATATAAATTGTTTCATACCATTTATTATTTCTTTTCAAATATAAATTTGTTCTTTGTACTTTTCGTACATCTACCAGCTCCTTTCAAATGTTCTTATTCTTTGTTGGTACTCCATTAACCAAAATAACTAATGGTTCAGTTTCCAATCTATCTGCATCAATAGTTTCCATATTTTTTTTCAAATCCAATGGCAAATAGACAACTCTTCCTTTTAGTCCTCTTTGTAAATCCGAAGGAGGTAATTTGCCTGTTTTGGGCTCCATACGAACTATAGTCTGAAAAGGATGGACACATTGAATGAGTATAGACTCATATGTATTTAAATCACTAAGTTCTGCAGGAATTTTAACCAATTCTAAATTATTATGTACAGCTCTTGCTGGCATTTTATTTTCTTCTAACTTGTTATAACAGTATTGACAAATACGGTGATATTCACCCAAATCAAAACAATTTTCCAGATATAAATATGTAGCAAAATCCAACCACTTAGTATTATTTTCTTTTTCACTTTTTTTATAGAGATAAACATACCTTGTTTGATTTTTATAATGGCTTCTCCGGCAACAAATACAAGTAATATTTGGTCTTTCATTAGAGATGATAGTAAATTTTGTCATTTGATCTTCAACATTTTTACTAACAGTGGGTTCTACATTCTCTTCCACATTTTCTTCAATTACTGTGTCTTTATCTGCACTTTCTTGTTCCGGACCAAAGTAACAAAACTGAATTTCATCAGTAACCTTCTCTACATCTGATACAGATCCACGGAACAGAGCCCTATTCAACTCATTTAACTTTAGTGCTGGACTTTTAGCAAAATACAATCTTCTCACAAACTTTCTCATTTCAGTATGATGAACTGCCAGCATCCTAAAATGGTGAAAAACACTTTGGCAAACTTTCCTAGAAAGACAAGCCAGAGAATGTCCTTGCAAACCAGTATCCTAAAAACACTTTACAAAAGTTATTTCTTTTCACTACTCTTTTCGTTTTGCTTTGTGACTTCATTACATTGACCATTTTATCTAATGTATGGATCCTGTTCAAAATTAAAATGAATAGTTTTCTTTTTAAATCTAAAGCCTTAGCTACAATTGATTCAATATCTTTTTTTCGCTTATAAAATTTCGCTTTCTTCTTATATTTTTTCACATCCTTTAGCAAATTGGACATCACTCTTCTCTGAAACATTTTTCTACGAATGTCTTTAAATGCTGTTTTTCTTTTTAAGTCAATCTTTATTGCTTCTAATTGTACATTAGCATTTTGTAATTTCTCACTTTTGTCCTGTTGTTTTCTACTTGAAACTCTTTTTGCAGTGGGGACATTTTTCAAATTTGTTCTTTTTTTGAAGATATTTTTAAAAAAATCCTTAGTTTGCTTACCAGAAGACTTTTTCTTTTTCCAACATGAGGATCTTCAACTAATTTGGTCCTCCAGTTGTCTTCAAATATAAATGTTTTTTCTGTTCTTTTCTCTTCCTTGATTTTATAGGCATCTTTAATTTATTTCACTGTTGGTCAGCAATATCTGAAAGAAACTAAAAAAAAAATACCTTTATGTAATTTAAATTTATTACTATATTTTTTTGTGCTTTTCAAATCTTATAATACTATCTACCCCTTTCCTACAAGTGAAAAACACAATAAAACCAACACAAATTAAAGCTTCCCCTTTCCTACGAATGTAATTCTAAAAGAACCAGAGTACCACGAATTAAATCTCTGACAACAATTCCTGTGTGCGCACAGACTCATGGTGTGATTCTAGGCAGAAAACAAAATTTAATTTGAAAGCACACTTACTACTGTGGTAGAGCAAGTGATAATTACTGTAACAGTCTGACACATTTTCATTATTTTTTTCAGAAACAGAAAAGAGCACATGCCCAAACTGCTTTTTGAGACCATGAACATGTGCAACCTGAATGACGTACTACACTCTAGCAAAGGAAATGAGCCTTGGTGATGTTCAATGTATTAGCGTTACTCACTGCTATCTGAAACACCACACAGCACTGAATAGTAAGCTTGACTGTACATGAGAAACAGCTTGCTCTCTGCTAAGAGTGTGCTTCTGGAGACTGTCTACTGTCAAGTGCAAGAGAGATCTTCATTGATCCTTGCGCAACTGCATAAACATTGGAGACATGTATGTAACACTACATGGTGGTAAGGGTTAATTGGACTTTTGAACATGTACAAACTACATGACCCATTGCAGGAGTGGAAGAAAAATCTACCATGTTGATGTCAAATGTGTTTGCATTGCCCTCTCATTTGTGACATATTAATTTGGGCTCAATGGTAGCCATCACAGTTCAAGAAAACAAGCTTCCCCTTTCCTACGAATGCAATTCTGAAAGAACCAGAGTAACACGAATTGAATCTCTGAGAACAATTCCTGTGTGCGCACAGACTCATGGTGTGATTCTAGGCAGAAAACGAAATTTGATTTGCAATTTGAAAGCACACTTACTACTGTGGTAGACCAAGTGATAATTACTCTAACAGTCTGACACATTTTCATTATATTTTTCAGAAACAGAAAACAGCACATGCCCAAACTGCTTTTTGAGACCATGAACATGTGCAACATGAATGACGTACTACACTCTAGCAAAGGAAATGAGCCTTGGTGATGTTCAATGTATTAGCGTTACTCACTGCTATCTGAAACACCACACAGCACTGAATAGTAAGCATGACTGTACATGAGAAACAGTTTGCTCTCTGCTAAGACTGTGCTTCTGGAGACTGTCTACTGTCAGGTGTAAAAGAGATCTGCATGGACGCTTGCACAACTGCATAAACATTGGAGACATATATGTAACACTACATGTGTGGTAAGGGTTAATTGGACTTTTGAACATGTACAAACTACAGGACCCATTGCAGGAGTAGAAGGAAAATCTACCATGTTGATGTCAAATGTGTTTGCATTACCCTCTCATTTGTGACATATTAATTTGGGCTCAATGGTAGCCATCACAGTTCAAGAGAACAAGCTGCCCCTTTCCTACGAATGCAATTCTGAAAGAACCAGAGTAACACGAATTGAATCTCTGAAAACAATTCCTGTGTGCGCACAGACTCATGGTGTGATTCTAGGCAGAAAACGAAATTTGATTTGCAATTTGAAAGCACACTTACTACTGTGGTAGAGCAAGTGATATTTACTGTAACCGTCTGACACATTTTCATTATATTTTTCAGAAACAAAAAACAGCACATGCCCAAACTGCTTTTTGAGACCATGAACATGTGCAACCTGAATGACGTACTACACTCTAGCAAAGGAAATGAGCCTTGGTGATGTTCAATGTATTAGCATTACTCACTGCTATCTGAAACACGACACAGCGCTGAATAGTAAGCATGACTGTACATAAGAAACAGCTTGCTCTCTGCTCAGACTGTGCTTCTGGAGACTGTCTACTGTCAGGTGCAAAAGAGATCTGCATGGACACTTGCGCAAGTGCATACACATTGGAGACATGTATGTAACACTACATGCTGGTAAGGGTTAATTGGACTTTTGAACATGTACAAACTACATAACCCATTGCAGGAGTGGAAGGAAAATCTACCATGTTGATGTCAAATGTGTTTGCATTGCCCTCTCATTTGTGACATATTAATTTGGGCTCAATGGTAGCCATCACAGTTCAATAAAACAAGCTACCCCTTTCCTACGAATGCAATTCTGAAAGAACCAGAGCAACATGAATTGAATCTCTGAGAACAATTCCTGTGTGCGCACAGACTCATGGTGTGATTCTAGACATAAAACGAAATTTAATTTGCAATTTGAAAGCACACTTACTACTGTGGTAGAGCAAGTGATAATTACTCTAACAGTCTGACACATTTTCATTATATTTTTCAGAAACAGAAAATAGCACATGCCCAAACAGCTTTTTTATACTGAATACAAACCATCACAGTTCTAAAAAACAAGCTGCGCCTTTCCTACGAATGCCATTCTTACAGAACCAGACCAACACAAATTAATTCTCTGACAACAATTCCTTTGTGCACACAGACTCATAGTGTGATTGTAGGCAGAAAACAGTATTCCTGGGTGATACCAGTACACCTTAACTTATGGTGAAGACATACTCCATAATATCTGACATGTTCAAGGCACTTAAATATCTTCCTTAACATAAAATGTAAAACACAACTTTTAAAGTGGTTGGAAAATGTACCATGCTATTTTCAAATGTGTTTGCATTTGCCTCTCATTTGTGAGAAAAGTGATTTCTGCTGAATGCTAACCATCACAGTTTAAGAAAACAAACTGCCCCTTTCCTGCGAGTGCAAGGCTAACAGAGCAAGAGCAACATGAATTAAATCTCTGATAACAATTCCTGTGTGCACACAGACTCATGGTGTGATTCTAGGCAGAAAACATTATTCCTGGATGATACCAGTACACCTTAACTTTTGGTGAAGACATACTCAATAATAACTTACAAGTTCAAGACAGTTAAATATCTCCCAAAACACAAAATGTGAAAAACAACTTTAAAAGAAGAATCACATTTCTATTATTTATATCAAAATGTACCACATACATTCCCTCTCAAATTCATAACTCACCTTTAACCCCTTCGCCGCGGCAGGAATTCCGCCGCGGCGCTGGGGGGGTTTGGGGGCAGTTGCAGTGCCGCCGTGCTCGTGACGGAACCACTCCGTCATGAGTCACGGGTGAGCTGTGCTCATGACGGAGTGGTTCCGTCACGACTCCGCCCACTGCGCTAATCGCCCGCACAGGCTGGGAATTAGCGCCGCTAATCATCGGCGCCCGTGGCTCATGACGGAGTGGTTCTGTCATGAGCACGGAACGGGTTAAAAGTAGTTAGTTCAGAAAGAAATGTGGCACTCAATCGGCAGATTATCAGAGCCAGAATCTCTGAGCTGTACACCTCTCTCCTCTCACCAGAACCAGTTAATGGCAATGTTTCCCTCTCTTTTTCCACACATATACATGTTAACTCCAAATCACAGTGCTTCCCACATTTTTTTCAAATGGAAACACACATTTACATTGGTTGCAAATTTCAACCCTTTCCAAATGATCCCTTCCCCCAACATGACTTCGGCCTGCTGCCATAGCAACAGGTCATGGAACACTGCTGTGAGCAGAGAGGTCATAAGTTCAGCACACAATGTTTCTAATCCTTAGAGCAAGAGTGCTTGACTTTTCAAACCTAACAGCAAATCCAAAGTAATGTTCTGTGGGTACACATTTTTCTGAGCCAATACAAAACATGCTTGTAAAAATCTAAACATACAGCCTAGTTTTAACTGTAAAATGGTTTGAATCAGCCAATCAGTTCTTTTAATAAAAAAAAAAGTATGTTAGCCTCGATTTTACAACTATCTTTCTTTTCATATTGCCATTCTACTGAAAGACACCTTCTGAGTGCATCCAGATCTCCTTGAAAGATGTTCACTGTGTGGATTGTAGGTCACAGCTATGTCTTCTGGAGTGAAAAGTTTGCAGAAAAAAGAGGTATTGTGAAAGACCTTGCTTTGCCAAATGTAGACATTAAATGGATTGGTCAGAGAGGGTTAAAGTGGCACCAATTAATGCCTTTGGTGAAAACCTTTCTACATCTCCCACAGCCTAACCTTATTATTGTGCACTGTGGTGGAAATGACCTAGGCACTTTAACTGGGGTAGGTCTGGAAATGCTTATTAAGGACACCTTTGTGCAATTGATGTCACTTTTTCCACAAACTGCCTTTGTATATTCTAATATATGCCAAAGGCAAAAGTGGAACTGGTCCAACCAATTTTGTCCGCAGATTGACAAAGCAAGAAAGCACGTCAATAAGTCTATTTCTGCTTTCCTCAGAGACTATGGTATGGGTTCTATATACCACAACAACTTGCGTTACAACATGGAAGACATTTATAGAGGAGACGGTGTACATTTCAATGATGAAGGGAACAGAGTCTTACTCTTGAACTTTAGACTCTGCATCGGTACTTACTTGTAGGTACCAAAAAACACTCAATGAACACAACGGCTCTTTTTAGAGCCAACCAACATCTAAACATTAAATTTTGATTTTTAATTCAATTTTTTTTTTTTTTTACCGCCGTACGCGTACCGTATGTGCACGGTACGCGTACGCCGTGATTTTTTTACAAAAAATAAAAAAAAAAAATTCACACTTCTGGGTCCTTTTTGGACCCCCTGACAAAGGCTAGGCAGTCTGCAACTCTCTACCTCCCCCCCTTTTCAAGTTCTCCACCTTTGTTTTTTAGTGTGAGACACACAAAATGGCGGCCGACACTTCCTGATTTCGACCGACTGGAATGTTTACTGTCATGTAACCACCAATCAGAATTACGCTCGCGCACAGCAGCGTGCACGTACGGTATGCTTACCGTACGCGCACGGTGCGCGCCTATAGATATATATGTACTTTTAACTGAAATTTTCTCAGGAACTACTGAACAGATTGACTCCAGATATTCAAAAGGCACATCCCTGACCTGAGGACTTTCTCTTTGCCAATTTTCAAATAATTCTGTTCAGCCGTTCAGGCTGTACCTTGGACTAAAGGTCCCTATGGAAAAATGCATTGATAGTTACAGTTAGGACCGTGTTTCCACAGGAAATCCGCAACATTCTATTTGGAATAACTTTGGCGCCGGTTGACGAATCCTCGCGAAATTTTCAAAATAGGTGGGGCGCTCCGCTCCGCTCCTACCCTAAAAGTCTCGGGGGGATTCGTCAAACGGGGGCTGAGAAAAAAGGGGGGTCCCAAAACACGTTTTCCACATGCAATTATCCATAGGGACCTTTAGTCCAAGGTACAGCCCGAACGGCTGAACAGAATTACTTGAAATTTGGCAAAGAGGTAGTCCTCAGGTTAGGCATGTGCCTTTTGCATATATGGTGTCAATCTGTTCAGTAGTTCCTGGGAAAATCAAAAGTAAATTCACATACATATCTGGGCGGAGCCTAACCACACATCTCATCGTGAGATCTGATTGGCTGTCAGTACTTCATCCAAGAAGTGTTGGCAGCCATCTTGGGACCAATATACATGATAGCACCTCATTAAAAAGCATTGCAGTTAATAGAAGGTTTTAAGACTTTAGTTACATTATAAATCATTTGTTGATGGTACCATACTCATTTTAGGAATTGTGGTGTGTTCTAAGGTGATTTTACCATGTGAAAAAGCCTTCTGCTGTGATATCACGAACCATGTTTGAGAGAAAACTATTTTCTCATACTTTTCCCACAGAGGCAGGGGTGGGGGAATCATATCGCCCGACGCCCGAACCATGTTGTTTATATTGACGGGCAAGAAGATTTATTGTCTATTTATGTCCGAAGGACATGTAGACATTAATCACGTTTTAATCACGTTAAAACAACAGGCTGTGGGCACTCTGGGGCTCACAGCCAATCTGAACCTTGCAGAGAGCCTTTGGCGGCATCTGATTGGCTAGCAGCCCATGACTGGGCTCTAGCCAGTGATTGGCTGGGGGAGTGAAATGTCACTCAGCCTCTGCAAGCAGTAGTCCGTGGCCACCACGAGGCTTGCAATAAGCATTCAGGTAATATAAGCAGTTTTACCCGCTTGAATTGTGTGATATTGTGACGGAGGTGCTGCGATTTTCTTTTATTTATATTTTTAGCAACCGTGCGTGGGTAGATTAATTAGTACAAAAGCCTAGGCCTGGCCCGCCTCGGCGCCTCAGATGAGGACGTCAAAAAAGCGTATCGCAAGCAGGCGCGCTGCGCTACCACCGCTTCATGGGGGAAACACCCATTACAACGAATTCAGATTCACGTGCTGCCATCTCAATGCGGGTTTAACATCGCGGGTCCGGAGCCTTCATACCGCAGATGGAAACAGATCTGCAGATTAATGCTTTCAAAAGAGACATCCGTTGGTGACTTGCAATTTATAACTTAAAGTCCTAATATAGAATAGTGAACTATTAACTTTCAGCCCGGAACTGCATAAACACACCGACAAATATACATTACAAAATTGATTAATGTTGCAAAGAGGGTACATTTGGCGAAAAAAACGATTCTTATTATTAAAGGAAGCTCCCAACTTTGCTGTTTCTTTTTCGACTCTGCTTTTGTGCTTCTCCACACCAAGCACTCTTAAACTACTGCCTACCAGTATGGGTGACTTGTGACTCCTACACTTTCACTCCTTTGGCTTATGGGCAAAAAAACATTGTCGCACACGGCGCAGCCAGCACTAAAAGCTTTCGAAGCACCTGCTGCAGCGTTTCTTTCCGCCGGCAATTACCAGGCCTCACAGAAATGTGTAGAAAACTTGTGTGATGAATAACCATCCTGGAAAGAGATCCGTGTTTTGTATAGTTGAGGTTGTGACCTCTGTGAAGTTAGTGCAGAGGGTTAATATGCCTGCATGTACGAATTCGATTACAGAGTGCATAGGATGGAAACAGATCTGCAGATTAATGCTTTCAAAAGAGACATCCGTTGGTGACTTGCAATTTATAACTTAAAGTCCTAATATAGAATAGTGAGCTATTAACTTTCAGCCCAGAACTGCGTAAACACACCGACAAATATACATTACAAAATTGATTAATGTTGCAAAGAGGATACATTTGGCGAAAGAACGATTCTTATTATTAAAGGAAGCTCCCAACTTTGCTGTTTCTTTTTCAACTCTGCGTTTGTGCTTCTCCACACCAATCACTCTTAAACTACTGCCTACCAGTATGGGTGACATGTGACTCCTACACTTTCACTCCTTTGGCTTATGGGCAAAAAAACATTGTTGCACACGGCGCAGCCAGCACTAAAAGCTTTCTCAGCACCTGCTGCAGTGTTTCTTTCCGCCGGCAATTACCAAGCCTCACAGAAATGTGTAGGAAGCTTGTGTGATGAATTACCATCCTGGAAAGAGATCCGTGTTTTGTATAGTTGAGGTTGTGACCTCGGTGAAGTTAGTGCAGAGGGTTAATATGCCTGCATGTACAAAGTCGATTACAGAGTGCAAAAGATGGAAACAGATCTGCAGATTAATGCTTTCAAAAGAGACATCCGTTGGTGACTTGCAATTTATAACTTAAAGTCCTAATATAGAATAGTGAGCTATTAACTTTCAGCCCAGAACTGCATAAACACACCGACAAATATACATTACAAAATTGATTAATGTTGCAAAGAGGGTACATTTGGCGAAAAGATCCGTGTTTTGTATAATTGAGGTTGTGACCTTGGTGAAGTTAGTGCAGAGGGTTAATATGCCTGCTGCAAAGAACATGTACGAAGTCGATTACAGAGTGCATAGGATGGGAACAGATCTGCAGATTAATGCTTTCAAAAGAGACATCCGTTGGTGACTTGCAATTTATAACTTAAAGTCCTAATATAGAATAGTGAGCTATTAACTTTCAGCCCATAACTGCGTAAACACACTGACAAATATACATTACACAATTGATTAATGTTGCAAAGAGGGTACATTTGGCGAAAAAACGATTCTTATTATTAAAGGAAGCTCCCAACTTTGCTGTTTCTTTTTCGATACAACTTACCGATTCGCAAGGAACGTAGGGCTCACGTCTGGCCAGCTGCAAAAGTGAGAGGGAAATGGCAGGAGGCACGCTGGCTGACACCTTTTGTATCCCACCCATACGTTTTTACAAGGGTGACGGTAAATTAGTACATTACGTATGGTTTGAAATGTACTTATTTTGTGGGAATAAATACACAGCCAAGGGTGTCGGTAAATTAGTACATTACGTATGGTTTGAAATGTACGTATTTTGTGGGAATAAATACACAGCCAAAAAAAATGGAAAAAAAGGGGAATAGAAATAAAAGAATTGCCGTCAGGGATAAGGGGAGGGGGCGCAGGGGGGCGGGGACGCGATAATATCACTTGACAAGTTTTCCTTTAGCATTATTATTGCACAGCATTCAATGGTTTACTGATTTTAATAAAGCAAAAAATATATTAATGTTTCTCTGTCAGCCGGAGCCCTTAGGTTCGATGTGGAACGGGGGTAGGTGGGACAAGTGGATTTTACAGGACATGTAGATCTCAGTGGCATTTTGTCCCTTGGACAACTAGATCATTTGGAAAATTCCACACCCCTGCAGAGGTTTGGAAGGTGATCTATAAGCTAAACTGAGAGCATATTTTCTGTAAATTCACATTATCTTTCTCAGTCATGTAAGAATGAAGTCTGACATTCTCAGTAAAACATGTACATCCAACAAGGGCAGAGACTGTCAGTTGATTCCTTTGTGTTCTACTGCAGCTTCCCAGAGTGCCCTAAAGAACAACTAGAGCGCTAACAGTCTTACTTATGACAAAAGTATGGCACACCTGAAGCCATCTTGATTGGAATAAAGTGGTAACACTTAAAACATTTAATTTACAAAGGAACAAAATGAGGGGGTTCATTTTGCCATATAAATTATGATTAGTGCTGCAGAAAGAAAAACTAGGGCACATTTTGACTTCTGAAATCCTCTTTTATTTCATAAAAACATTCTGACATGCAGACTGAAACATGCACTTCGAATACCAGCAGCAGACGTGCCTGGTGAGCAGTAGCTTTACTACAGTGATCTAATGAGCAACTAGAGTGCTAACATTCAGAATTTATGGAAAATGTGTGACACATCTGAATGCCTTCTTGATGGAATCAAAGTAAAAAACTGAAAGTATTTCATACTGAGGAGACTGCAGTAAATGAGGAAATTAGGAAACTTCATAACAAATAAATCTCCCAAGATGGCCACCAGAGACAAAAGAGCCCAAATGTAGCCCAAATATCACCCAGATGTAGCCCAAGTATAGCCCAATGACAGAATGTCCCAGAGTGTTCTTAAGAACAACTAGAGCGCTTACTGTCTTACTTATGACAAAAGTATGGCACACCTGAAGCCATCTTGATTGGAATAAACTGGTAACACTTAAAACATTTAATTTAAAAAGGAACACAATGAGGGGGTTCATTTTGCCATAGAAATTATGATTAGTGCTGAAGAAAGAAAAATTAGGGCACATTTTGAGTGACTTCTCAAATCCTCTTCTATTTCATTAAAAAACTTTTGATATGCAGACTGAAACATGCACTTCTAATACTAGCAGCAGACTTCCGTGGTGAGCAGTAGCTTTACTACAGTGATCTAATGAGAAACTAGAGTGCTAATATTCAGAATTTATGGTAAATGTGTGACATATCTGAATACCTTCTTGATGGAATCAAAGTAAAAAACTGAAAGCATTTCCTACTGAGGAGACTGCAGTGAATGAGGAAATTAGGAAACTTCATAACAAATAAATCTCCTAAAATGGCCACCAGAGACAAAAGAGCCCAAATGTAGCCCAAATATCACCCAGATGTAGCCCAAATGTAGCCCAATGACAGAAGTGTGCAAAACACTTATTTTTTTGTGTATTTGCAGTTTTATATAGTGCAGACTTGTCAGGTATTGGAGTGCTTTACATGAACATTGGTTACATCACACAAGATCAAATTCATTTTGGTTGTAGACATGGGGAGATTAAGTGATTTGACCAGAATCACAGAATGTTGAGCTGAAGCAGAAACTCCAACCTGGTTCCCCAGTTGCAAAGTCTGCAGCTCTGGAAGTAACACCACACCCTCTCCCCTTGGATGCAACATTTAATCAAGTGGTCAACTGGATAAAAAAACTAAGATTACAAATAATTTAAAAGTCCTTTGTCACTATTTGAAAACTCAGAAAATGTGTCCTCATTTTAGTTTTTTAGAGCACTAACCATAATTTGGATGCAAATAAGACCCTCTCATATATGTAATTTCTAAAGGAAATACTCTAGGTATTACAGTTTTGATTACATCAAGATGACGTCAGGCGTTCTACACTTTTGTAATAAATATAGAATGTTAGCAATCTAGTTGTTTATTGGGATACTGTTGAGAGGCAGAGGCCAGGGGCACGGACCCTGAAAATTGAAGGCAGGTAGGAGAGTGCAAAGGCAACAATTTGACCACACTGGGCAGGCAGGAAGGGCAGTGGCAGCACAACAGACTATTGAGGGCAGTGGAAAGGGGGGCAGGGGCAACAAACCAACAATACAGGACTGGCAAGAGAGGCTGTGGCAATATAATAGACCATTGTGGGCAGAAGGAAGAGGCAGTGGTCATACAACCATACATGCCAACAGACCCGTTTCAGCCTGGAAACGTCCAATGTTTTTAAGCTCACTTGATCTGTTTCCTGTCTACAATATTCTCTTTTTCAATGTAACTCAAAGGGGAAGATCAATACCCCAGTTTTATTTCAAAATCTCCCTCTTACCAAGTTCAAAATGTTCGCAAGTATGGTACATTGGATCATGCAGGGATGGGGGAATCATATCGCCCGACGCCCGAACCATGTTGTTTATATTGACGGGCAAGAAGATTTATTGTCTATTTATGTCTGAAAGACATGTAGACATTAATCACGTTTTAATCACGTTAAAACCACAGGCTGTGGGCACTCTGGGGCTCACAGCCAATCCGAAGCTGGGCTCTAGCCAGTGATTGGCTGGGGGAGTGAAACGTCACTCAGCCTCTGCAAGCAGTAGTCCGTGGCCGCCACGAGGCTTGCAATGAGCATTCAGGTAATATAAGCAGTTTTGCCCGCTTGAATTGTGTGAAATTGTGACGGAGGTGCTGCGATTTTCTTTTATTTATATTTTTAGCAACCGTGCGTGGGTAGATTAATTAGTACAAAAGCCTAGGCCTGGCCCACCTCGGCGCCTCAGATGACGTCAAAAAAGCGTATCGCAAGCAGGCCCTCTGCGCTACCACCGCTTCATGGGGGAAACACCCATTACAACGAATTCAGATTCACGCACTGCCATCGCAACGCCGGTTTAACATCGCGGGTCCGGAGCATTCATACCGCAGATGGAAACAGATCTGCAGATTAATGCTTTCAAAAGAGACATCCGTTGGTGACTTGCAATTTATAACTTAAAGTCCTAATATAGAATAGTGAGCTATTAACTTTCAGCCCAGAACTGCGTAAACACACCGACAAATATCCATTACAAAATTGATTAATGTTGCAAAGAGGGTACATTTGGCGAAAAAACGATTCTTATTATTAAAGGAAGCTCCCAACTTTGCTGTTTCTTTTTCGACTCTGCGTTTGTGCTTCTCCACACCAAGCACTGTTAAACTACTGCCTACCAGTATGGGTGACATGTGACTCCTACACTTTCACTCCTTTGGCTTATGGGCAAAAAAACATTGTCGCACACGGCGCAGCCAGCACTAAAAGCTTTCGAAGCACCTGCTGCAGCGTTTCTTTCCGCCGGCAATTACCAGGCCTCACAGAAATGTGTAGGAAACTTGTGTGATGAATTACCATCCTGGAAAGAGATCCGTGTTTTGTATAGTTGAGGTTGTGACCTCGGTGAAGTTAGTGCAGAGGGTTAATATGCCTGCTGCAAAGAACATGTACGAAGTCGATTACAGAGTGCGTAGGATGGAAACAGATCTGCAGATTAATGCTTTCAAAAGAGACATCCGTTGGTGACTTGCAATTTATAACTTAAAGTCCTAATATAGAATAGTGAGCTATTAACTTTCAGCCAATAACTGCGTTAACACACCGACAAATACACATTACACAATTGATTAATTTTGCAAAGAGGGTACATTTGGCGAAAAAACGATTCTTATTATTAAAGGAAGCTCCCAACTCTGCTGTTTCTTTTTCGATACAACTTACCGATTCGCAAGGAACGTAGGGCTCACGTCTGGCCAGCTGCAAAAGTGAGGGGGAAATGGCAGGAGGCACGCTGGCTGACACCTTTTATATCCCACCCATACGTTTTTACAAGGGTGACGGTAAATTAGTACATTACGTATGGTTTGAAATGTACGTATTTTGTGGGAATAAATACACAGCCAAAAAAAATGGAAAAAAAGGGGAATAGAAATAAAAGAATTGCCGTCAGGGTTAAGGGGAGGGGGCGCAGGGGGGCAGGGACGCGATAATATCGCTTGACAAGTTTTCCTTTAGCATTATTATTGCACAGCATTCAATGGTTTACTGATTTTAATAAAGCAAAAATATATTAATGTTTCTCTGTCAGCCGGAGCCCTTAGGTTTGATGTGGAACGGGGGTAGGTGGGACAAGTGGATTTTACAAGACATGTAGATCTCAGTGGCATTTTGTCCCTTGGACAACTAGATTATTTGGAAAATTCCACACCCCTGTCATGGTAGGCAGGAGGAATTGGGGTAGGGACATGGACTCGGATAACAGAGGACAGGAGGGACATTGAGAGGTGCACCAAACTGACTACAGGGCAGGCATCAGGGTTTGCAGCAGCACAATACACCACACAGGGCATGCGGGACGGGAGTGCAGCACAACAATCCATAGAAAGCAATAGGGAGGGGACAGGACCATGCACATGGACAACAGACAACAGAGGGGAAAGAGGCAATGGTAGCTAGCTGACCATAATGGACAGACAGGAGAGAAAGCTGCCGCATAACAGACCATAAAGGGCAGGAGGGACGGATCAGGGGCATTACAATGGAACCGACAAGCCAGGAGGGAGGGAATAGGGGTCTGTACATGGAAACAGAGGGCTGGGGGCAAGGGGGCAGGGCAGGAGCAGCAAGATGACCATGGAGGTCAGGCAGGATGGGCACTAGAAACAAGACACACCATGGAGAGCAACAGTGAGACTATGATGGCATACACACAGACCATGGAGGGAAGGTGGGAGGGGGTCAGGAGCAGCTAGCTGACCACACAGGGAAGGTGGGAGGGTTAGTGGCAGCACAATGGCTATGAAGGGCAAGAAGGAGGGTGCAGGGGCATGCACAAAGGACCATGGAGGATAGAAGGGAGGGTCAGGACCTGGGCACAGACAAGAGAGTTCAGGGGAAGGGGCCTCACAACAGACCGCGCGGGGCAGGCAGAAGGAGCAGTTGCAGCACAACAGACCAGGGAGGGCAGAAGGGTGTGGCAGTAAAATGGACCATGGAGGACAGGAGGAAGGGGATAGGGGCATGGCATGTGGACAGGCAGGGTGGAGGTGGCAGGGACAGGTTACAGTCATCTGACAATGCTAGGCAGGTGGTAGGGGAGTGGCAGCTCAACAGAACACTCAGAGTAGATTGGAGTGGCAGGTCCATGGAACATGGTGGTCAAAAAGGATGGAGCAGGGGCATGCACAAAGACATCGGAGGGCAGGGGGAAGGAGAATAGGGGCAGCAAGCAAAGCACAGAGGCTAAGCAGGAGGTCAATGATGGGCCATAGAACTGGGCAATGGAGGGCAGGATGAGTGGACTGGTACATCATGCTAAATGCAGGGCAGTGGCAGCACATCAGACCATGCATGGCAGGAGGGAGGAGGTTAGTCCATGGATTCAGACAACAGAGGATAGGGAGGAGGTGGATGGGGCAGCAAGCTAACTGTTCATAGAAGGTGGGTATTAGGAACTTTATTGTTTTTAAAATGTGTCTGTGCGAACTACTTAAAATATGAACAAGTATGCAGCATAATCTCACTTTTATTCAGGAAGAAGAGGACGTTTGGGACTGTGACTCCGGGCTCACTTGGCAGAAACATCCCCTGACCCTCCACCCCCCATCGCAAAATGTAATGCCCGTGAAAAGTGTAGGTGGACGCAGTGTTATATAGAACATAGTCCTGAGAGCACGATTGAAAATGAAAACTAGATATAGTATATGGTATAAACTATGCACCAAAAAGTGTGATATAAGATGAACCGGGGCATGAAATATTATATGCAATACATTGTGCACAATGACAGATTCATTGGAGAGCGCGAGATAGCACAGGCACTAGCGCTTGCTATGTGATATGCGCCTTGGAGTGTAATATGCACAGGGCAGTGTTGTGTAACCTAAGTAGTCTCTAAAGTTGTAATATAAAATATGTGCTGGGTAGTGTAACATTGCATATGCACTGTGACAAAGATATGGATCCCAGATTGTAATATGTATGGCATAGCGCTGTGCTTTATAACATAGGCATCGAGGAAGGCACGTTAGATGGGGCAATATAACCCGTGCGAAGGCAAGTGTGGCATGACATATTCACAGGGTGGTGTTACAGCGCACATGGGCTAGAGAGTGTCATAGCATACGCACTAGCTGGTGGAACACAACACAGAGGTGTGTGGCACTCGGCGGGCACTGGTGGGTGTAACACAGCATTGGACTCAGCCAGGAGCACGCTGTGACTCTCAAGTGAGATTTGTCTCCTTTCCAGAGAGTAAAATAAAAAGTATTACACATCCGGCAGTGGATGTGTGTTTTATTAACCGTGAGGGGGTTTCTTGCATAGTTTGGTCGAATTTCTGTCGAATCCCCATTGAATGGCTTGGTGTGCATGTGTATTAAATGTGCCTGTCAATAGCTACCCATGTTTGTATAAATAAACGACAAGGGTGTCTACTTGGAGAGTACCCACCAGCGGCGGTGCCAGGATTAGGCACGGTAGGGTGTCAGACATGTCAGAGCTTCACTAGCGGTGTGAATACATTCTACGTAGATTCATTGTATGCATAGTCGCCTTTTAATGAATATCACGCAAATCGTCATGGTGATAGGTACATACGGTTTGTCCAGCATGTCCTAGGTGTTTCTATAAATATATATATATTTTTTTAAATAAAAAATAAAGGCCGGCCCGGGGGATGGGGTCCCCGGGGCCATAAGTGGCCTGAGGAGGGGGGCAACACAGCCCCCCTCCTAAAGAATAAAAAAATAAAAAAAGGCCATGACCTGGGGGTTGGGGTCCCCGGGGCTGATTAAGGCCTTGGGAGGGCCAAATTAATTTTTTTCAACAAAAAAAATTAGGGTGTAGGCCCTGGGGGATGGGGTCCCCAGGGCTAATAAATTAGAAAAGAAAGGGGGCCACACAGCCCTCCTTCTTAAAAATAAATAAATAAAAGACCGGCATCGCGCCGGAGGCCACGCCCCCTCCTTGCAGCACTCTGCAAATGCGCCCCCTGGCCAGTTGTAAGTTGATGAATTAATTCCCCTTCAATACTGAGGGTCCCTGAGGGCCAACTAGCCCAACAGGTATCTCCAGTATGCTCCAGGGAGCTGCGTTGCAGGCAAGTGTTCTGAGGCCACGCCCCTTTTTACACCTCCATGCAACGCAGCTCTGTGGCGCTTACTGGAGGTACCTAGTGGGCTAGTTTGACCCTAGGGGCCCTTAGGATTCAAGGGGACTTAATCTCTCAACTCAGAACGCCCACAGGCTCTGTGGCGCGTTTTTAAGTTGGGGAAATAATTCCCTTTCAATCCTGAGGGACCCTGGGGTCCAACTAGCCCACCAGGTGCTTCCTGTAAGCACCACTGCTCTGCGTTGCAGAGAGGTGGTGCAGGCCGTGCCACTTTTTACACCTCTCTGCAACGCAGCTCTGTGGTGCTTACTGGAGGTACCTAGTGGTCTAGTTGGACCCTAGGGACCCTCAGGATTCAAGGGGACGTAATCTCCCAACTTAAAACGGCTACAGGGTGTGTTTACACAGTGGGGAAGGGAGGGGACGGGGCATGAGGTGACGTGTTCAAACACGCCCTGTGGTGCGTTTTAAGAGGTAGTTTTAATCCCCTGCCCTATTATATACTAGGGGCTTACAGAGGAGGTCATGCTAATCACAGGGGGACCCCAACACATAGTGTGCCCTAGTGTATGTAGGTGTTTTCACTGTATTCTGAGTGTCTTTTAACATAGCACTGGCTCTAGGACTGGTTAGTCAGACTCAGTTACCACCAGTATCCGTCTGAAAAAGTTGAGGGTACAGGATGATTTTGCAACAAGGCCTGTTTCTGCTCTTCTGTTTGTTCTTTCTGAACGTTATGCTTCTTCCTGCACTTTTCTTCGTCTTTGAGGACTTCTGTTGCTTCTTTCTGCATTTCTTTTTTTTCTTTCTGTGCGTTTTTCCTTCTTTCTTCACATGTCCTATCTCTGTAGGCATAGCTAGAAATTAGCATTTAAAAAACCTTTGAAATTCACTGAAAAAAACATAGGTTTCAGGCACGTTATAGCGAGAAATTAGCATTTAAAAAACCTTAGAAATTCACTGAAAAAACCATAGGTTTCAGGGGCGTTATAGTTAGCTGGACTTTTCACTAGTACAAAACCATAGACATTCCCCCGTTATAGTTAGTTCAGCTAACTATAACTCGCGCGCCCGCAATGCACTGCTGATGACGTCACATATTACATCACTCATGACATGGTCAGTGACATCACTGATGACATCACTGATGACATCACTGATGACATCATCCTTGTGATAGAGTGGCAGACCTCCTCTCCCCCTAATATAACCTTTGATACACACATTCAAAAATAGAAATTAAAATTTTCAAAACAATGGACATACCAATACCAGTTACAACAACCTATTCAGTAATTGTAAGATCCACATCCACATCCACTCATTCACCAACAGTCCTATACAGTCACTCATACATGTACTCACTCATCAAATGTACTCATACACCTATACATCCTGTTACACAACGCCACTCATCCATAAAGTTACTCACACACATAGTCACTCATGCTAATAAAGAATCAAACATCCGTTTACCTGCATATACAGTTATACACACACCACCACACTTACTTCTACAGAAACTTACACATACTTAGTCTTTTTAACAATCACTTATAGAAACATATACTTATTCATACAGGAACTCTTTCAATCTCTCACTCTCACATATACGCACCTATATACACCAATAGTCACATATACTAGTTTAAAACATATGTAGTTACTCATAGAGACACTATTGAGACAGCCATTCACTCACTAACACACCCATGCACACACTCATCCACCCATACAGTCCTGCACACATGCTGTCTTCAACACATACAAACAGTGAGTCACTCATTCATGCACCTATGCACTACGTAATACCCCCACCGAACCATACAGACATCAGACACTTATACTGATACTCAAAAAACCAACTAATAACCTATATAGACACTCATGTAGCTACTCACCAACCCATGCAGCCACTTATACACAAAGTGAGAGACTGATACAGATATTTACATATTTAAACATTACTCACTAAGCCATGTATTCACTAAGATACACTTAATCAGTCAGTTATACAATCAATTTTTAAAAAACAAATCATCCATTTAGACACTTATATACCCATTTATTCTTCCATCGACCTTGAGATATACATATATAAAACATATGTAATTCTCAGAAAAACACACATTCACTGGATGATGTCATCAGTGATGTCATCAGTGATGTCATTTGAGATGTCATCAGTGATGTCATGAGTGATGTCACTGACCATGTCATGAGTGATGTAATATGTGACGTCATCAGCAGTGCATTGCGGGCGCGCGAGTTATAGTTAGCTGGACTAACTATAACGGGGGAATTTCTATGGTTTTGTACGAGTGAAAAGTCCCGCTAACTATAACGCCCCTGAAACCTATGGTTTTTTCAGTGAATATATATATATCTATATATATATATATGCATGCAAAAAAGAAGCAGAGAACTCAGGGTAGTTCTCAAGTTTAGGTGGAAAGCAGCTCCTGTATAGAGCACTCTAAATACCAGCGACACTCTAGATCTGCTCACCACAAATGTCTGCTTTTCTTTCAAAGTCTTTAAGCACAGGATTAGCACAGTGCCATCCACGCCGAGATAGAAAGGTAAAAAGTATTGTGCCATTTCTACAGCAAAGCCTTTAGGCATGGGACTAGCACAGTGCTGTCCATGCCGAGCTGTAAAATTACAAAAAACAATTATCACTCCACTATATATATAGTGGGTTTATATTTTCCTGTAAAATACTTACATTTAATTGTAAAATCTTTACCACACATATCCCTTTACCGTTTATGCATATACGATGAAATTCATTGTAAAGACATGCATTGTAAAGGCACATTGTTTGTAAAACATGTGTGGTAATGGTAATGCGTGGTAATGGCATTTGAGCTGTAATGGCCATGTTGGAATGCCATGATTTACAATGGAATGCGTGGTTCAGTCATACATTTCCCTCACTGGTCACCAAATGCTCCTTCCAGGGATGTATCACTCCAGTGGAGGGAAAGCAGGAAAGTCAAGATCAGGTGCCAACGGCATACCTGGAGGCAAGAGAGTAAGGTAGGTGACCAGGTGTATGATGGGCTGGCACATGGGGTAAAAAATGGGGGATAGGGGATGGACAGTGACTATTTTTTCAACAGAGCGAACCATTGTATGGTTTCCACTTGTAGAAAAAAAAAGAAAAAAATAGATAATTAAATTTTGGCTGCTGCTATGGCCAAAGCATCATTCAATTTTGGAGCTGGAAAAATCTTGTTTGGTTCTCCCACATGCTGTTAACCCAGGTGAGGAAAAACCAAATAACTTATTTTTGTGTATATAGTCTTTATTAGGTTTTTACAGTAATGCACAGATTACATCTAATACGCTCCGGTGCCATATACTTTGTAGATTAGAACCGTTCCCCAACTTCCCCCCACCCACCCATGCTCCTACCAAAGCTCAGCCAAAATAACGCAAATCTGATTCTAGCGGGGTCAGTTATTCTCAACGCCACCATATAAGTAACATTCGAAACCAAATAACTTATAATCAGGTGGTGTGGAAGTAACACATAAAACCATGCTTTAATTTTGCCTTGCCTAGGGTATAATCAGGCTATAGACGGCTAAAACCAAAAAGTAATCCAAGTGCTGAAGCATTTTTGCAACACTTCCCTACAGTAGATAGATTTTTAGAGCTTTTTTGAATGGTAGCACTTGTTGAGTAAATCTCGGATATTCTGATCGCACACTCTTGGAGAGGGAAGAACTGATACCAGGCCTCTTCCTCCTTGCCTTAGGCAGAACCAAGAGGTTTTGTCTCTGGCTGTTACAGAACATGCATGTTGGTATATCTGCAGCCTGATTTCAAATACCAGGTTGCACTGCCTATCCATTTCTTGTACATCATTGAAAAATATTTGAATTTTCCTCTAATTTGCAATAGAAGCTAGAACCATCTATTTTACTTAACACTGTAAGTGCCATCAACAGCAGTAATTGGGTATGTGGTTTTAAATTGTTGTGATGTCATGGCTCTTGTTTTATGAGTCTTTTTTATGCACTTTGCCTGTGCTAAATGCTGTCTTGCAAAATGTGCTGTTGAATGGATATTCATTTTGTAAATGTAAAGGTGACATTGCTTCACTTATTCAAGGTATACCATGTGCTTAGGTGATGTATCACCATGTAGAACAAAGACAAAGCATAATGTATGAAGGTCAAATAATGTGCTTCAGGTGCATATTGGTGAACAATAGAAAGCCGCTGCTAAAAGTGGCATGAGAAAATAACAGCATTGCCATGCGCAGGGGTGTGCTACGCTGGCTGTGTCACTCTTTGTCACTTTTACTGTTGTTATGCTGAAAAAGTGTTTGTCTTTTTTTAAACATAATTTTATTGATTTTATAATAGAGGACAACGCCCAAATACAGTCATGTTAATCACTGGAAACCGTGCATTGTAAATGCCTGCAATGTTAACCAATACATCATATTCGCAGAAGATATGTCTGCACAGTTTACCAGGAATAAAGATGTAGCCATATATTAAACAGTGCAAATAGTAGGCAATGTTGGATAAACACAAAGCACAGAATAATAGCATATACCGAGAGTAGCAATTGTGGCGTAAACAAGGGTAAACTATACATTGTCACAACATGTCTAATCCTCAATAAATAAAAGATATAAAGATAAACCAACGCCCCCCCCCATGCCCCCTGTTCTCTGGTTCCAAACTCCTTTGGGGCTATCCCTTGTGCACAGATAGAACATGATACATAATAGTGCCTAAGAATATTGAACCACAGCCTATGCTGAAAAAGTGTGTTAATGTACATGAAGTTGTGTATATATGTACTCACTGTTCCTTTCTTTTGTCACAATTTCTGTTCAATTTGCGCTGCTGATGAAACCAGGGAAAAGCATGACTAAGGGAGAAGACAAAAAAGTACCATGACTGATAGGCGGGCACTGAAAGACTGCAAAACTAACATTGAGGATGAAGGACAATGCACCATCAGTGAAAGTGCATCCACCCAGAAAGTTTTTCTCCATCTAAAAGACTCCAAGTGATGGCCTTGAAACCCACCGAGGAGCAAGTAGAGCTGGTATCAAGGAGCAAGTAAAGCTGGTCCCAACATGGCATGAGGAGTCAGACAAAAGTACTCCTGCTGGGAAAGGAAATGAAAAATGAGTGGTGTCCCAGGAGCATGCCCCTCCATCAGGGCCTGAGGCATCCTTCCCCACCCACCAAGAGGGCCCAACAATAACAGGTTTTCTAGCTGCACCTATGCTACCCAGACTCCTCCTGAAAATGCTCATCCGGAAGATCAGCGGGCTAAGGGTAACATTCACCCAAGACACCCCTGAGGCCTGAAGTGTTGCCACACCCACAGCCCCAGGGTATTTTACCATGGCTGCTTTCCAGGTTGTCATGAAACAACTGATTGCTGGTCAGCAGGTAGGATGTTAAAGAGATTGGTAACCCACCCTAGAGGGATGGGGGACTAGAGCTTCTTCGCATATTATAATGGCTAGATGGGTAAAATGGGTTGATTGGCGTTTAAACCAGAAGAGGGTGACTGTATCGTCATCAATTTTGATAAGATTAACGTAGCAGGTTGGTTATTCCAAGAAGGTCGAAATCAAGGCCCAGGGGATATCAAAGCACTCCCTCTTGATTATTTCTATCCTCCAGTAATGGAGAGCCAGGCCAAAGACCCCAAGGCTCTGATGAGACAATTTTCCGGTTCAGTCGGAAGAGGGTCAGGTATTAGATCCAAAAATAGCGATGGATTTCCCCTTTTGTTAGGTTCTTCCAATCCTATCTATATTCCACCTAAAATCAGCAGAGACAATTGGGGAGAGGGCAGCTGAAAACATAGCGTGGTCAATTTAAGTACTTCTACTCCACTCTCCACAAAGGGGGAGGAAGATGAAACAAACAAATACTCTAAGGTACTCAGCTGGAGTATAGCGGGTACGAGAAATAAAAGAGATGACTCAAGGTGGTTGAATATATTAAGGGAGTATGATGTGGTTGGAATTCAAGAGTCCTGGGAAACCAATAATACTCTTTGGGTGGATGGTTATACAACTCATTCCGAACCCGTTCGGCCTTCCGCAGCTAGTTGAGCAAAGGGTGATTTAACAACTCCAATGTCTCTTAATGTTCCAGGCAACCATTGTAAATTGGATTCTGGTTCTGGTAATTGTCTTGTGGTTCAAATTACGTCTATTAATGTGCAGAAATTACTTATTCTTACTTTTTCCAATGTATTTGAAAGAAACTCTGTGAATGAACAATTATGCAGTCTAAATTTCTTTTTAGAATCATATAGGGAAAAGCAAACTACTCTTTATTCAGTGATTATTTTAGGGGATTTTAATATACATCAGTGTACACGGAATTGCCATGTCACGGATAATCTTGGCCCGGAAAATTGTTCCGATATACACTTTGAACATGCGCAACAAGGTGGGATTTAGAGGACATTCTAGCGGAATTCGGCCTATCATACCCAAATACCATGAGAGGCGAGGTTGGTATCCCCTCCTTTAAGGGAAGGGGCTTGAACTCTACAATTGATTACATCTTCGTTAATACAGCCTTGTTATCTCTGGTAATATCCTATGCTGCTCAATGGTCACATTTCAGTGATCATAATCCCATATACCTCATATTAGATGGGGGAATTAGGGTTACTCCCAACATGGGCGAGATCATTATTGTCCCAAACTTAAAGGTGAAGGTTCAGGGCCACAGACTCAAATGGTGTAAGGTAGTCCTGGAAACCGTGGGGGGAGAGATTGAATTGTGCCTAGATGGCACTAAAAAGGAGGCAGAAATTCTCACAGCCTATGATAGGATCTGCAAATAGTTGTCCAGAGCTCTCACACTGCCAACTATAGAATTCATAAAAGGCAGAGAGAGGTGGTTTGACCATAATTGCCCATCTGCCCACCAAAAGCTACTTTCTGCCTTAAAGCAAAAACCCCAAGATAAAGTTTTAATAGCCTCACATAGGAAAACGTCTATGCAGGCCATAGGAACATGTAAAACAGAAATTAAACATAATGCCTGGAACATTGTACTATCTGTGGACGTTATTAGGAATAGTGCCAGGTTCTGGGAGATTGTTAATAAACCATTCTTCTCTGGTGTTAGCGGCAGTACACTGGACTGTAATATACCGGAGGAGCAATGGTTTAGCCACTTTATACATATATATGGTGACCAGGATGAAGAGGGAATCCTAGGTCCACGGTTGAGGCTTATAGTTTGGTTTTTCACTGAAAAGGAAGTATCTGAGGCTATAATACGAATGACAAGTAATGAAGCCCCCGATCTGGACAACGTTCTGGCTGACCTTTTTAAGCTAAATGTGACATTATGGTCTTAAATATTATCACATGTATTCAATATGGCCTGTCTGTATGGTTTGCAGAGATCTTGATCCCGGCCACCTATTGTACCAGTGTTCTAGAAGGGGCAGAGAGGAGACCCACGATGCTATAGGCCAATATCGCTGATCGAATTAGCAGTTAAAGTATTAGGAAGAGTGATCTTCAGTAAAGTGACTGACTGGCTAGAAGAGTGTAATGTACTATCCAACCTGCAATATGGTTTTAGGAAAGGTAGGGGTACCACGGACCAGTGCCTCAACTTGCATTTGCTAGCTGGGAAATTCACTACTGCCAAGAAGGGGACACTACACCTGGCCTTTATGTATCTGTCTTCAGCTTTAAACCGAGTAAACAGATTCAAACTATGGGTTTTACTACTTGAAATGGGCATGGATCTGAACATCATAAACTTTTTGTTCGATCTGCACAGGGACCTTACTGCCACGGTAAGATTCGATCAAAGGGCAACCACACGCAGGGAATACGCATCATTAGAGGAGTCAGACAGGGTTTCATTTTAGCTTCCAATTGTTCACCTTATATATTAACAATTTCGACTCCGTTTTGGGTACAGCCAGCAAAGATATCCCACAAATGGCGGAGCGGTTTATACCAGCACTTTTATATGCAGATGATGCCGCTTTATTAGCGCATGACTAAATAAATAATCCGAGTCTTCAGATTATGAGAACCTAACCAAAGGGTGTGAGGAAAGCACTTGTTTCCCGAAAGAACACCCAAGCAAAAGAAAGAAAGGGCAATTCCTTTCTTGAGTCCCCTCACTCACCAGGGTTTCCCCACGGTGACATGCTTCATCATTGGGGTCCTCTCAGTCCTCTACGGGCTGAGGCGTGCTGCGACTTGCGGATTTACGTAGGAGCACTGAACAAGACTATGTGTTGTGCAAGTGTTGTGGTGTGGAGTGGTTTAAAGTGAGTTAAAATAATCAACTAGTGGGCCAAATAAATTTTATTCTTGCTCCTAGCTAATTGGTTAAAAAGTGGGTGATATGCTAGAATAAACTACTATAATGGGTAAGTGTACCTAGCATACGGTCGACTAGTTTCAAGCTTCCCAAGCTCTTCATCAGGACTACACTGGGACCAGCCCAGTGTAAGTATCACTCCTAGAAGACCTGATTTGGTGCAATAATAAGTGAAAAAAACACACAAACGCTGCGCAAAATTTGCATGCGTTAATCAAAATACATACGTAATGTACGTCTAATGAGAATATTTTATTAGCGCAAACAGCGGTTGGGCTACAGTGTCTCCTAAGTTCCTTTGCAGATTTTATGAGATCGCTGGATCTCAATGTTAATTTTTCTAAATCTCATACCATGATTATGGGTTCTAGACTCACAAAACTAAAAATGTACTGCTGCGAAGGAAACGAATTTTCAAGGGTGACCACATTTTCGTACTTAGGTTCTTGTTCGATGAAAGAGGTACATGGGCACCGCAAAAGAAAGCTAAAAGAAATGCTGTGGCAAGATCAACAGTAGCGGTTATTGATGTTGCACGTAGGTTAGGGGCTAAGCCGGTCCATGCCATGCTAAATATATATAGAGTAAAACGTAATTACGGTTCTGGAATCTGGGGATATAAGGAGGTTAAGGATCTCCAAATAGTGGAAAATAAATTTCTGAGAAACTTGTTATCAGTCCTGCAATCAACGCCTTCTTACATCATTCACCAGGAATTTGGCATTGGTTTTGTGTCAGATTTGATCGAAATAGCTCCCTTACTTAAATGGATAATGACCTGGATTAATCCCAAATTAGAAATGAATCGTGAGATTGTGCGGGGCTGCCAATCCTTGGATAGAGCAAGTTGCATTCCTTGGCTAAACTATGTTAAGAGGTTAACAATGCAATTAGGGCACCCGAGTTGTTTGATTCACCAAACAAGTTATCGAAGGAAGATTTATCTTGGGCCAAGAAACATTATTCATATATGACACAAACTGAAAGAGAGGCTAGAGAGTTGATGCAACCAACGGTATGAGCACGCTCACTACTGAAAAAAAACTTAGCGATAGAACCCTATTTAAATGTAGTAACAAAGCTCCACCACCGCTTCCTTTTCACAAGATTTAGATTTAACTACTTGGACCTTTTATTGGCAGAGCCCCAGGGGTGGCAAAAGGTGAAGGATATGGGTAACTGCTCCTGCGATAATGTTTCTAACCAAGACACTTTGCACTTTGTCATGTTTTGCAAGCATTTTTTGCACATTCGTAAGCGTTTTATGGTATCTATTTTAAAGAGTAAAGGCTTTATGCAGGTAAGGCGTGCTTTAATATATTTACAGATGCTGAATAACGTTTGGGAAACTTTTAATGTTGCTAGTTTCTTAGTTGCAGCGGTTAGAGAAAGGAAATAAAGGGGGACCCCACGATATGATAAATTGTAACGTTTTATAATTACAATTAATTGAATGTTCATCTGGTTGATTATTATGTGTAAAATACATTTTTGAAAGGTCCTGGACTCAGATTTTTTCCAATGTCGTAAAGACTGGGTTGCTTTTATTTCATATTTTATGGTGTATAGGAACATTCAGGATGAATGTTGTTTATGTCTTATTATTGTTTTTATAAGAATTTTGTAGTGCACTTTGTTGGTTTTAAACTAACCAAATAAAGTGATTATGACTGACTGACTGATTATATTATTTTGGTGTAAATATACATAGCACTCCACTTCCTTTCTCGAAAAATATGGTCTATATAGCTGCCTTAAGTCTTAAAATTTGGATTTTTCTCAATTTAGTAGTCCTAAGTTTAGATTTAGGACTACTAAATTGAGAAAAATCCTAATTTTAAGACTTTCGGTATTCACAGAAGGCATTTAGGAGTCCTAAAGTTAGGAGTTCTAACTATACTACTACTAAACTGAGAAAAATCCTAATTTTAAGACTTTCGGTATTCACAGAAGGCATTTAGGAGTCCTAAAGTTAGGACTCCTAACTTCTGTGAATACCGAAATGAGTAAGTGCCTTCTGTGAATACCAAAATGGTAGTAAGTTTAGGATTTTGTCTTAAGTTAGTTCTGTGAATCGGGCCCACTGTGATTATACTCTTTTGGTGTCAATATGCACAATGCTGCATTGCTCTTCTTCCTTACCCCATACCTCCCACACAATGCAGTTATGGTATATAATCAGCAATAATTAACATCCACAGCACATGCCAACAAACTACAACACAAAAAACAAGAGGACATTAGGCAGAGATGTACACCATCTCAGCTCAAATATGCTACAAAGCAAGAAGCACCAGGCACAGACTATCTGCATTCTCTGGGCAAAGGGTATGTTACTGATCTAAGTGAACACATAATGCATTGGTAAACAATCTGAAATAGACCTCTTCAACTACAAAACTATTCAGCTATGTCTCTATTTCATGAGTGAATTACAAAAGTTCTCGAATCTGATTTCTCTACATGACGCAGTTTGCAGGACTTCATGCACACGATTCAGACACCAGCATGGGCTTGGACTGACTATGCCCACTATAAGTGTATAGATTAGATTGTGGGATTAACATACACAAACATGAGATATTATACATTCAGTGACAACAGGCACAAGTTATAAAATAAATGATCAGATTTTTTTGAATGTCTACCAAACCATACAGTAAATTTTGGCTGTCACAAAGAAGAATGCACAAGGTTCTTTTGGCTAACAGTTGACACAGGTGCCAATACAATATCAAGTCCTGAAGAAGTCGCTTTCAAGAGATGAAACGTATTAGCTACATTGGAGAGAGAGTTTTTTTTAAAGAAGATGTGAGTAAAGTAATATTTTTTAGAAAAATGTGGAAGGAGCCTGTGCACCTTATAAACTAAGTGATTTGTGCCTTTTACATACGTTATATGATGAATGGTGTGTGCTAATCATTTCTTTATAACAATGTCTCTATTTCATTCCTGAGAAAATAAATCAAAATGGAGGACACCAGCCTGATTACCTTAGGCAGATGAAACTCCATCTAGGTAAATTGCTAAAATGAGTAAAACCATTTCCTTAACAGTTTGAAAGAAAAGTGTTATAAAGACAGAAGGAAAAAAGGATTCAGAAGAGAAAGCTGTAGTATTGGAGAGGGAACAGGGTATAGTTAGGAGTATCAGTAATAGGACATTGATCATCATAGATTTACTAGGATGTAGATGGGTAAAGGTACTAACATGCATACAAGGGTAGATTGACTTTTACAAAAGGGGTTAAAGTAATATAGTCTAGGCTGGTGTACAGGAATATTGTGCAGATAGATGTCTTCTGGGATTGATAGGACTAGAGGTGTTAGGGTATAGACAGGAAATGATGAAGGGATAATGTTACTAGGGTATAGATAGTTGTAGAATTACCAGAGTAAGAGTAGGCATTGAGGTACAAGAGTGCATTTAGGGGTAGAGGTGTTAGCATATAGGCAAGTGTAGGAGTACTAGCATAAAGGTAGAGTTAGAGGTACTATGATATATATTAGGGGTAGGGTAACTATTCTACAGAGAAGAGTCAAGGTACTAGGGTATAGGAAACGTAGAAATGCATGGAGTACATAGGAGCTGAGTACAATGAGGAGGAGGGAAACTAGCTGGTTGTTCAGGAAGATTGTTGTTGGGAGAGAAAGTGAGAGAAGGGTTGAGGGTTCCTGCCACCAAACAAACAAGACAAAGCGATAAGACACAAGTAAGGGTATAAAAGGGATACTGGCAATTACCGTCTAATGGGGAAATAAGGGATATATGTGATCATGTGAATAACAGACAGCAGGGAAGCTTTTTGTACGTGACGGGCTTTTACTTTTATGAATTTGAGATCCTGCAATCTCCTTTCATTTGGAAAAAAGTGATGGGAGAGATCTGTGGAAAAAACCTTTCCAGGACAGTTTTCCCTAAGTATGTTTTTCTCCAGAATCACATGTAGGGTTTTTGGCACTAAATATCAGCAAAGACATATTGTGATACTAAAATATTGTGTCAAGAATATCAGGATGTCAAAAACATCATAGACAGGAATACTTAGGTAGAAATATTGTTTTAAGTGTTGCTTTTAATATTGTTATAAAAAATGTTGATTTTGAAATTATCGCTTTATGTACTATCACTTATATGTGTTAATTAGCATGTAGTTTATTGTAGTTTGTTTCATTCTATACGGTTATTAATTTTTTATTTGCATTTTTTGTAAGAAATGAATTAGTTATTAAATTGTTGACATTTGTATTTTTAGCTGTATTAATGTTTATGACTAATGGTTTTATAATTATTTTTAGTAACAGTATTTTAGAGGCTAAGGATGTGGAGATTTTTAAAAAGTATATATTTTAAAGTACATTTTATGGCAATTATTTGAATGATATGCAAATTACCATTTAACAATTTTTACATTTATTTTGTAACATTAATTTTTTAAAATACTTTTTTTATTATAATTCATTAAAATACATAATAATTATAAGAAATAAAAAGTTAAATATAAAAAATGTAAATTACAAAAATATTTTAAAAATAAATATATAACTGTATTTTGATAACATAAAATAATTAGATTTTTTTTTATATGGAAGTTTTACATTTGATCATTTTTGGGAAAAATACATTTATATAACCCAAATATTTTATATTTATTTATTTTATGATTGTTAATTTTTTTTAATTTTTTATTTTGTGGTTTAAAGTTTAGTATTGGTAGTCAATTTTTAAAAAAATGCATCAATTATTTATAGAAATCAAAAAAAAAATTATATGATAATGTTAAAATATAAATATGAATATATAGGTTTGTAGTTTTGGTTAGGGCATTTTAGTTTATCTTATAGTTGAACAATTGTGTGTGAACATGGAGTATTAATTGTGTATATTATATTTAATTTGTTTTACCTTGTTTAAAATGTTTCAGATTACAGTGCAAAAAGTAAAGTTAATTTCTTTAGCATCTACAACTGCTTTAAATATGCTTAATTGGAGTGGAAATAGTAAATATCACGCCTTTATTGCCCAACACCTTCCCCTAATATGGTTAGATTGGATTGGGAATAGTAAATGTCATTCCTTTTGTGTCCAACACCTTCCCAAAATATGGTCAGATTGTAGTGAAAGTAGTAAATGTCACCCTTTTAGTGCACAACACCTTTCCGCAATATAGTTAGATTGGAGTTGGAATGGTAGCTGCCACCCCTTTACTGTCCAACACCTTCTCCAAATTAATATACATTGGAGTGGGAATAGTAAATATTACCCTTTTAGTATCCAATACTTTACCTCAATGGTTATAGG
Source organism: Triturus cristatus (assembly GCF_964204655.1). Lineage (NCBI taxonomy): Eukaryota > Metazoa > Chordata > Amphibia > Caudata > Salamandridae > Triturus > Triturus cristatus. The sequence continues at coordinate 614,767,266 of NC_140591.1, read as the reverse complement.
TTGGAGTGGGAATAGTAAATGAGACCGTTTAGTGTCCAACACGTTCCTCAAATTGGTTTAGATAGGAGTGGGAATAGTAAATTTCAACCCTTTAGTGTCCAACACTGTCCTCAAACTATTTTAGATTGTAGTGGGGATAGTACATTGTATCCCTTTAGTGCCCAACACGTCTTCAAATTGATGTAGATTGGAGTGGGAATAGTACATGTTACCCCCTTAGTGTCCAACACCTTCCTCAACAAATTGGTATAGTTTGGTGTGGGAATAGTAAATGACACCGTTTTTGTGACTAAAGCTTTCCCCAAATTGGTTCAGATTGGAGAGGGAATAGCAACTATCACCAACACTTTCTTAAAAATGGATTATGTTGGAGTTTGATTATTTAATTTTATGATTTTAGTCTGAAATCCTTTGTTTTAACTGTATTTGTATGTATTAGAAATAGTTTGTATTATTCCATTTGTATTGTTGGTGTTTAGAAATATGATAAAAACATAGTTGTATGTTTGTGTGAAATAATATAATTAATTACATTTTATTATTATAGAATAGAGATATAGTAACACATTTTTCTCATTTTATTTAAGTTTTAAAAGTGTATTTAATGTACATTTTTAAACACATATATTTCAACATAAAAGTACACCTTTATATAGTTAAATACTTCAAAAAAGTTATGATTTTTTATTATTAAATAAAAAATGCAAATTATATATAAATGCTATTGTATGTTATACATGTTCCGCTTCTTTCCCTTGTTTAATGCTGTTTTAAATTACTCAAATCGTTTTATATACATATTCTCAACATAATTTTTTCACTATTTATGAAATAATTGTATATATTTTATACTATTATTTACTTTACAACATTTTTCGTCATGCTTTACATGTTTGATATTTATTAATACATTTTATCAACATTTTTACATTATTTCCAAGTCATTTATATGGTTAGATAGCCTTTTTATAGGTTCATTTAGCGGCCCTTTTTTTGCCGCTGCCTTCTATCTTGTAATTTTTTAATGTTATTTTTATTCTATTTTACCAGAACTAAGTCACGTTAAGGTCCTGCTGTTCATCAGAACAGGTAAGTCCTTTATTAAGGTTTTTCAAGGGTTTCCAGGGTGGATGATTTAGACAGGAGGTCCAAAATGTAGTTGGAATGTTGTTTGTGGGTTTGTTGTATATTTAGATGTATTAATAGTAGTGGTTTTGACTAGCTTGTTTTTTTTACTTTACAAACACTGTTTGGAATGTATCATTATGTTACATTAAATTGTGTTATCTTACTTATATTTTGATGATTAAGGGGCCGAATTCGATCTGGGTAGGAAAGCTCTCCGACCGAGCCGCATCCGGAGTGTTTTCCGACCGAGCCGGAGTCCTGCACTCCGACCGAGCGAGTACGATGCGGCTGTATGCTGCCGGACTCGGTTCGGTCGGACTCCCATAGAAGTCAATGGGAGCCGGTCGTACGACGCGTACATTGGGTCCCATTGACTGAATGGGTACATCTCTCACAAGGTCACCCCCTACAGTGGGTACACATTGGTGCCATCCGCACGGTACATGCCTGTGTTGGGCAGACCCTTGTGTCTCCCCCTGTGTCCGAGTCGTAGGGCTGCAGGTGACAGGGGGTCCGACACGGACCCCAAAGGCAACTTCCCAGACGTTTTGCTTGCCAGACACATCGGCTCGCACCAGCTGTCCGACGCGTGCATCGTACTGGCTCGGTCGTACATCGCATCAATTGCACGCCACGGTTAGCTTATGGCCGAGACGTACAGAGCGGTTAAGACCCGGAAACAACTCGGTCGGTGAATTTCACGTAGCTTGCATCGTACTTGCTCGCTCGTAAAGCTGTACGAGTCGGGCGGAAAACACGCGTACGGCTCGTAGTTTTTCCAGCCGGATCGCGTTCGGTGCCCTTCCGACCCGGATCGGAATTGGCTCCTGAATGTGAAGTATATGTATTTTTAGGATTGTATTGTGTTTTGCAGGTAGGTTTCTTATTTACTTAATATGTTTTTGTTTACAAAAGTGTCCTATGGGCATTAGGATTTTCTGTTTTTTTTTAAGAAATCAATTTTGGTTTATAATAAACCAAAGCTTTTGACTTTCATTTCCTTTTTTTGCTTGTTTCTGGAGCGTTTCATTATTTTAAACACATTTTTTCTCATTTCTTATGGTTCCTTGTTACTTTGCTTTAATTTTGCATTTTTTGGGGGGTTTTTGGATTTAATTTTTTCTGTTATTATTGGATTACTCTTTTTTGACTAAGTGGACACAGAGGAAGATCTGCTGCTACAAAACAGTAAGACATTTTGCTACTTTGTTTTGGGTGGGAAATGCTACATTTTATTGTTTGTGTACATATTATGTGATTGTTATTTGAAATTGTGTGGCTTGTGGCTTATGCATTGTAATAGTTTTGTGTTGGGGATTGAGCCTGTTTTTTAGATGGTGGTGGTTACATTTCTTTAAAATAATTAATATACCATTTATTATCTCAGTCTTCATTAACATTGGACTTTTATTGAATATTTGTTAATAAAATATATTTATAAGTTATTTTTTTAAAGGGTTGTCACTTTGGTTTAGATTTTTTGCTGAGTTTTTGGACTTTGGTAGGTTGCTATTTATTTTAGAACATACTTTTGGCTATAATCTACTCCTATGTTATTTATTAACAGTTTGACTTTAAATTATAGCATCTTGTACTTTATTTTGCTTTGTTTGCTACATTTAGGGGCAATTGGGCAAATAGATAGCTCCATTCATAGTTGCTGGTAGCATTGCTCTTTTTATAATGCTCCTATAAATTTAGAGTGTAGGTTGGGTTCTGCTAAGTGTGCATTGGAAGGCATTGTGCCATTTTTCCCCTGCGTTGTTTGTTTTGGCTTTGTGTGCCAGGGTACTGTCACAGACATTCCACCATTGTATTTGGAATTTGGGTCGGCGTCTTGTCTGGAATGATGCAGTCTGCCAACCCAAGTGTCTTTGAAATTGTCCATTTGGGGCTTAGTTTGTTCTCATTTTAATGGTAGAAAGGGCTTTCTATTAGTAAACTGTAGTGGTTAGCTACCACTGTGACAGGGACATAGGCTAGTACTATCATGTTATTGTTATTTCAAAGGCAAATTGATTGAAGAATATTCTACACTTATGGCGTGATTATGATTATGGCGGCGCTGGGTCCGCCCTGCCGCCGTACCACCAAAGCTGTGGTCGGGCTGCCCTCCAGATCAGGAGTTTCCTCCTTCTGGCTGGCTTTTTTTTGGGCGTTCCCGATCAACCAATCAATCAGGGGTTTTAAATCACACTTCTCACCAGTGAGGGTCTCAAGGCACTGGGGGGGGGGGTGCGAGCAGCTCAGTAGATCATTAAAAGAGCAATGTGTTCAGGTCCTTTCTGAATTGGTGCAGCGTCGGGCTTCATCGGATGTGGAGGGGGTGTTTGTTCCAGGTCTTGGTCGCTAGGTAGGAGAAGGATCTGCCACCTCCTCTGGCCCTATGGATGCGGGGGACCGTGGATTGAGTGAGGTCGGCAGAGCGTTGGTATCTCTTGGGGGCGTGGAATGAGATTTGTTCATTGAGTTATTGGGGTCCGGTTTATGTGGAGCTTTGTAGATGTGTGTGAGCAGTTTGAAGGTTATTCGTCTTTTGACGAGGAGCCAGTGGAGGTCATGGAGGTGTTGGGTGATGTGGTCATGTCGTGGGATGTTGAGGATAAATCTGGCTGCAGCGTTATGAACGGTCTGGAGTTTGCTATTCAACTTTTTTGTTGATTCCAGCGTAGACGGCAGTTCCGTAGTCCAGTCTGCTGGTGATGAGTGCATGGGTGATGGTCTTCCTGGCATCGGGGGGATCCATTTGAAGGTTTTGCAAAGAATGAGGAGGGTGTTGAAGCAAGTGGAGGACACGGCATTGATCTGGCGGTCATGGTGAGTGAAGAGTGAAGAATCGAGCATGATGCTGAGGTTGCGTGCGTGGTCTGTTGGGGTGGGTGGGTTTCCGGGGGTGGGAGGCCACCAGGTGTTATCCCATGCAGAGGGGGTGGAGCTGAGAGTAAGGAATTCTGTTTTCTCTGAGTTGAGCTTCAGGCAGCTGCTGCTCATCCAACTTGCGACGTCTTTTATCCCTTCTTGGAAGCTGCACCTGGTGATATTGGGTTCCTTTGTGAGGGATAGGATGAGCTGGGTGTCATTGGTGTATGAGACTATGTTGAGTCCGTGTTTTTTGGATGATGGTTGGGAGGGGGGCCATGTAGATGTTGAAGAGCGTGGGGCTCATGGAGGATCCCTGCGGTACTCCGCATCTGATCTCTGTTGGTTCAGAGAGGAAGGGCGGGAGTCTTATTCTTTGTGATCTGCCTGAGAGGAAAGATCGAATCCAGGCTAGGGCTGTTCCCAGGATGCCAGCGTTGTGGAGTCTGATGGCTAGTGTGCAGTGGGAAACGGTGTCCAAGGCTGCTGAAAGGTCCAAGAGGATGAGCGCTGCTGTGTGACCTTGATTGAGGAGGGCGTGGATGTTGTTGGTGGCAGCTATGAGGGCGGTCTCAGTGCTGTGGTTGCAGCAGAAACTGGACTGAGAGGTGTCTGTGATGTTGATGGTTTCTATAAAGTGTGCTAGCTGGGTGTTTGTGGCTTTCTCAATGACTTTGGTGGCAAAAGGGAGTAGTGAGATGGGCCTGAATTCTTGAGATCCGTTTGGTCTGCTTAGGGCTTCTTAATGCGGGGTTTGACTTTGGCACGTTTCCAGTCGTTGGGAAATGTAGTGGTCTCGAGGTAGCAGTTCATAGTTCCACATAGTTCAGGTGCGATGGTGGTGGCGGGCCTGTGGAAGATGTGTGGCAGGCAGGGGTCAGTAGGTGTTCCGAAGTGGATGAGTTTCATGGTCTTAGCGGTGTCTTCTGTGGTGAGAGAGGTCCAGGTGAGGAGGGTCTGTTGAATGGCTTCATTGGCGGGGGGTTGAGGCGGTGCTGTGGTCTCAGTTATTGAAGTTGCCGGAGAGCGTCTAGATCTTGAGGTGGAAGAAGGAGCTGAGTCTGTTGTAGAGGTCTTGGGAGGGAGGGACATCGGTTGTTTTGCTGTTGGGTCTGGTGAATTCTTGTATGATGGTGAAGAGTTCCTTGGAGTTGTGGGAGTTAGAGAGGATTCTGTCTTGGATGAAGTTTCTCTTAGTTGATTTGATGAGTTGGTGCTGTGCCGTGGTGGCCACCTTGCAAGCGGAGCGTGCTTCTGGGGTTTTGCTGTTTCTCCGCGTTTTCTCCAATCGTCGGCAAGAGCGCTCGGATTCTCGGCGGTCCATAGTGAAGCAGGTGGCTTTCATGTTGTATCGTCTCATGGTGTTCTGGAAAGGGCAAAAGTGTTGGCGCCGTTGGCGATCCATTGGTGGAGGTTGCTCACTTCTGTGTTGGCGTCTGTCATACTGGGGGTAGGAGTGCAGTTGAGGGCAGAGGTGAGGAGTTCTTCTGAGACTTTGTTCCAGTTTCTGCATGAGAGGTGGGGCATGCACTTTTGTGCAGAGAATTTAGTGAAGGAGAAATGGATGCAGTGGTGGTCTGTCCAGAGCGGTTCCGTGGTGTCGCTGAAGTGATTGTTGTTTCCTCTGGCGATGATGGGGTCGAGTGTGTGTCCTGTGGTGTGAGTGGGTGTGTAGACAAGTTGCTTTAGTCCTATGTTGGTGAGGTTCTCCAGGAGAGTGATGTGTTGGGATCGCTGATGTTGTGTAGATGGAAGTTCAGGTCTCCGAGCAGGATGTAGTCTGTGGAGGTGAGGGCGTGGGGAGCAATGACATCTACGATGATGTTGGTGAAAGGGGTGCGGGGTCCGGGAGGTCTGTAGGCAAGTGTTCCGCGGACCGTCGTTCTAGGTTTGGGCTGGATATGGAAGTGGATGTGTTCCATAAGGGGTGAGGCATCGTCCGAGCAGGTGGTTGTTAGTCGGAGGGAGATTTTGTGGATGATGGTGAGGCCTCCTCCCGTGCGGTCGGGGCGGTCCTTCCAAAGGATCTTGTACCCGTCTGGGAGGGCGGTTGCGATGTCGGGAGCGGATGTGGCATTGGTCCAGGTCTCTGTGAGGAAGGCGACGTCAGGCTAGTGGGAGTTGAGGAGGTCACTGATTTCTATGACGTGTCTGTGAAGGGAGCATACATTGAGGAGGATGCAGCTCAGGGGCTTGTGTACAGTGGTGTCCGGTGGGTTGGTGGTGGCTGTCTGGGTCCAGAGGTGGGTGAAGCACCCATCTAAAAATGGGCACTGCAATGGGAATGCCATAAACAATTCCTGCATGGCATGTACTGAAAAGTCCATGCCGTGCAGGAACTGGGGTGAATGCAACCAGGGGGGCATATGTTGTGCCCCCCCTGCATGCACCCAGGGCACAGAAGCACAAGGGGGACTTGTAGGGCCCTCTTTGTTTCCTTTCCACTATGGTTTTCATGGAAGAGGAACTGCCATGAAAACCATGGCGGAGAGGAAACTCCTAATATGCTTGGTAGCCCGTATGGATGGAAATGATTGAGTCACACAAGATTATGATCAGTGTCAATAACTCACCTGGTCCTCTGGTGAGCCGTAGAGCTGGCTATACCAGGAAAGGACCTCATCCAACAGGGTCTCAAGTTCTCAAGTTCTTCTGGAGTGAAGACAGTGGCCCTCTTACCCTTTTGGCCTGGCATGATTGCTCCCAGAGGTGGCAAACAGCAGCAGAAGTTGAAGAGGTGTTGATGGTAGCAGTGTCTGTAGGCAACATGAAAGCGGCATACATGGTATTCTGCTGCAAAGGACACAGCTGTTGGCCCTCTATCGTCACCATCAAAAGTGTTAGTCAATGGCTGTGTCCATCGAAGACAGAACCACCCATTGTGCGGTAGACTTCCGCTGGCGGTGCTCAGGCCGATTGTCCTAACAATGAGGTCACGCAGCGGCCATTTTGGCAGATGAGTTAACAGTTGTATTTCAAATTTTAATGCGCCATTCATACTTAGATGGGTTGTGACACATAGCCATGTGGAAAAAAAATGGATATTTTGAGCTCTGTGTGTTGTGTTACAGGGCATAATCCCGCTATTATCCCGGTGCAGTCTTTACCACCGATGACAGTATTTTGCATGAAAAAAGATCAGAAAAATAATATTTGGTGGTAATCTTACCTTTTTGAGGCAATATTGGCACAACAGTGCCCAGTGGACATGTAAAGGGCACAATGGGGAGTTAAAATGTATGTTGAACAGGGGGATGACCATATTTGACATATGTGGATCTATATGTGATTCTGTCATGTCTTGGGTCATGACGTACTTTGTAAAACTGTTTCACCTGTGTTACTTTGGACACTGTGACCATTGTACTGATCTGTTGTCACTCTATACATAGGTACCCTGGAAGAGTGAGAAGGAGGCAGCCTCCAGTGTACCGCCCATTTCTAGACCTGCAAACCATGGAAGAGAGGGATGTGATTAAAAGGTTTAACCTGAATAGGCAAACCATTCTACAATTATGTCATCTGTTGGAGCCTGATCTCCTGCTTCACAACACAAATCCCCACCAATAGTCAAAGTGATGGCAGCACTGCATTTCTTTGGCATGGGTTCCTTCCAGTACACAGTGGCAATTTCAGGTGGAATGTCTTAACCAATGTTCAGTAAAATGCTAGGAGACGTACTTTCAGCTATGATGAAACACATAGACAGCTACATCAAGTTACCCATATGGCAGGATCTTCGTAATGGGATGGCTGGGATTTTGGAATGGCTCGCATGTCACATGTGATTGAAGCCATTGATGGCACCCATATTGCCTTGATACCACGCAACAACAGGGAACAGGCCTGCAGGAGCTGCAAGCACTACCATTCAATAAACATGCAAGTTGTCTGCCTTGCTGATTTGTACATCTCAAACGTCTGTGCCTGGTTCCAGTATCAGCACATGACTCCTTTGTGGTGCAGAACAGCAGATGTCACAACTCCAACCAGAGAGGGCCTGGCTAACTCTGTATTGGAAATGTCAAGTTGTATCATCACAAACTGGTAGAATAACTATGACACGTATGTCTGACTTCAATCTAGGAGACTCAGCATATCCCAACAGACCACTGAGGAATCCGACAACGCCAAGGGATGTCTGCTTCAATGCGGCCCATGGCAAAACACGGCGGCCAGTGGAGTGGGCTTTCAGACTCCTGAAGGACAGATTCTAATGTCTGGACAAGACAGGGGGAGCCCTCCTCTTCTCACCCGTGAAGGTGCGTCAGATCGCCGTGGCCTGCTGCATGCTGCACAACATTATAGATTAACAACAAGAGAGAGAGGGAGTTTTATTGGAGCCACTCTTAGTCCCCCAGGGCTGGTATAGATAAACAAAGAAAGAGTGTGTCCGTCTAGTTTGAAAGAAGTGCAGAAGTAATTAAAAACGGGTGAATCACTCTGTTTTTAGAAGAACCCTCACTCACCAACCTAGTTGGTGACATGCTTCATCATTGGGTTCCCACCGGAGAGACCGAATGTCTCCCCGGTGTGCTGCGACGCCTGATTTACAGCGGAGCTGGATTTTTGTGTGTGAAGGCAGTGCAATCCGTGATAGTGCTAGTTAAAATGTGTCACAGTTTTAAACCAACAAACAACTTTAATGGTGGTAAACAGGACACAATTAAAACCGGTGTGGTGGACGTGAGAACTCTGGTGATAAATTGACCAGCTACGTCCTAAATTCAGTGCTCTACCACATTGCACTGAATTTAGGACGTAGCTGGTCAATTTATCACCAGAGTTCTCACGTCCACCACACCGTTTTTAATTGTGTCCAGTTTACCACCATTAAAGTTGTTTGTTGGTTTAAAACTGTGACACATTTTAACTAGCACTATCATGGATTGCACTGCCTTCACACACAAAAATCCAGCTCCGCTGTAAATCAGGCGTCGCAGCACACCGGGGAGACATTCGGTCTCTCCGGTGGGAACCCAATGATGAAGCATGTCACCAACTAGGTTGGTGAGTGAGGGTTCTTCTAAAAACAGAGTGATTCACCCTTTTTAATTACTTCTGCACTTTTTTCAACCTAGACGGACACACTCTTTCTTTGTTTATCTATGCTGCACAACATTGACATTGAAATCCAGATTGGTGAAGGGGTGTGCTTCAACGTCTTTGAAGTGGCCTGATGCATTGCCTCTTGTGTTGATGAGTCTGAGACATACACTGGACAGGAGAGCAGGCTTGTTGCCCCATGAAGTCATTATGGGCCGAGTGATGAGACAGCCAGCTGTTCCTGCAAACGCTCTTGTCAGCATTACAGATGATCTGATTTGGACTATTGCAACAGTCTGGCTGATGTGGTACATTATGTTTCTCACCAGGTTGGAGAGGCTGCCCTTGCGATTCAACAGGGAGCAGTGCCATGACCTCAGTCCTGGGTAATGGTGAAGGAGCATGTGCGGAAGTCATGCTTGGAACCTCATTGGAGAGGGCCTTACCCTGTGATCCTGGTTACCAACACTGCTGTGAAGTGTGGAGGTCTCCCATATTATGTACAGGCTGACCATACTTGCAGAGCCCCATGTCCCCTTGAATGTATGACAGCACCTGTTCCTGATGTGCCAGTGGTTACAGTGAGACAGAAGGAGCAGGTTAGTCTAGGTGTTGGGGACTAGCAAGCAGCTGGGACAGTACTTGATTGGCCTGAGGGGGGTCTGGGAAAGTCAACTATTGTGGGTACAGAAGGGTCTCAGCCCTTGGAGTTGACTACAAGAGATACAAATCCTAATGAAAGGACTAGTGCAGCAAGAAAGTGAGTTGTACCAGGAGACAGTTGGCCCATAATAGGTGAGATACTGTGAAGTTGGTTAACAGGAGGACAAGTGCGTATTCCACAGCCCATGCCTAAAAGTTCTGAATAGTCTGATCAAAGTAAAAGTGATGAAGAGTGAACAGCTGTAAGGAGATCAAAAAATGTGAAAGTAAGCAGCCAGACGTACTCGTCTCCTCAATGGACTTAGCTGACCGCAAATGAAAGGGAGCAGGAGTTTGCTGTCTTTTGCTAAAGCAATACGAGTCCACCTGAACCTCCTTGAAACAAACTTTGTTGTGAATTTAAATTTCAAACTTTCTGAAGGACTGACACAAGTTATCCTAAATGTATTAATCAACCAGAAAGCTGATTTGCGCATATCTCATACTGAACAGAACCATTGAACTATGCCTTGGTATTTTTGTGCCGAAATTTGCTGAATTGCTCAAACCACTTGCTGCTATTTTTAAATTATTTTAGTTAAACTGTCCGATTCGTGAGAAGCCATGAAGTCTAACACTGAAATCTCTCTTAGATGCAAACATGTATATGCAGGAATTATTTCTGTTATTGTCTTGATATTAGATGCATTACTTATTTTTTTTAATGTGCCACATTATCTGTTAAGGATCCTAAGCTTACAGCGTCTTTCAAAGCTGCCAAAATTAACAGCACTGTTTTTAATGCTGTGAATGATAAAACTTTACATCTTGATTTTTCAAATAGGGATCATTCACTAAATGTTTACACTAACTTACTAAATAATTATATTTATACAATAGATGCTAGTGATTGCTACCGATGTATGCACTTACCTGCATCAGTTGCCGGAGGCATTACCTATCATAGTTTACAGTTAACATATGGAATTTCTTGCAGTGTATTGACTAGTTTGTTTTATGATACTGATTGCTCACAATATTATTATTTAAATCAAGATCTGATCTTTTCTGACCCTACTATACAAAGAAACTTAAACCCACATTCTTACACTTCACTTTCTGAAAGTACTCGCTGAATCTATTTAGACCAACTCAATCTTTGGACATGGCTTATGCACATAGAAATAACCAAACGTAATTTAGGGAGAGCTGAAACAAAATGTATAGATTTAGAAGAAATTGGATGAGCTAATGTGACAGTTAAAACTACTGCACCACCTAAACTAACTATTTGAAATTTACCAGAAGTAAATCATAAAATAGTAGAAGGACTGGCTACTTTGGCTTTAGATTGGCAACATAAAGGAAAACTTTGTATATATAGAAAAAGATCAAATATTAATTCAAAATTTGTAGGTTTTAATGAATGTGAACATACTAATGATGTTTATGAACTGGGGAAGATACGTAGAAGGAGTTGATCCTATATTTCATGGAGTGTATTATATTTGTGGAAGGAATGCTTTTTATAAACTGCCAAAAGGATGGTATGCAAGCTGTAATGTGAGGATTGTTTTTCCAAAAATATATCATGTGAAACAAATGAAAGGAGAATTAAAAGGACAGAATGGGACAACGAAGAGAGGTGTGAGTGCAATTGAAATAGTAGGTGATATTTTTGGAGCTTGGATACCTTCTGTGGGAGTAGCCTTGAACTCACATAAAATTAGAAAACTTTCTACTATAGTTGATAAATTAGCCACCAGTACAGCTGGGGGATTTTGCGTTGTAGATATTGAAATTATTTCAATAAGATCTATGTTGATGCAAGATCGACTTCTCCTTGACATCCTTTTTGCAAATGAGGGTGAAGTCTGTCGGATTGTAAAGGTCCAACATTGTTGCACCTATATAGTGGATAAGAGCAGAGATTTAGATAATAAAAACATTACTGACTTAAACATAGACCTGAAAGGGTTCAAATCTGATGCTGCCAGGGAAATAAGAGGAAAGGGATTATTAGCGACTGGTTAGGTAACTTAGGTAAAGGACTGGTGATTTCTATCTTGAGAACATTAGTGGAGATCTCTTTTTGCATAATACTGATAATATCTATCAAATTCTGTAAACATAAAAAAGAATACACAAGGAGTGAAAAGAACAAGATTTGATCTTGAATTAGAGGACAAGCAATGTAAATATTTTAATGAAATGAAATTTTTGGAAGAGTCTAGAAGCGAAAGGCTTAAAACAGCAAACCTGCGATTTGTGACAATCTGAGGTGGACATTGGTGATGGCTTGATTCGCCATCAGAAGGGGGCTTGATGATGACTAAAAACTGATCATACTACACATGACACATAAACTAATCTTGACAATGAAAACACAAATGTGTGCCTTGCACATGTTTAGAAAACTGACACTGAAACTGAGAAAAGTTGAAATGCCAGCACAGCAGAAGTGTACTTGACTAGGTAGAAACAGAAGGGTTAATCAAATAGTCAATTAAAAATGTTTAGTAACTGAATACTGTATAATCTTATCAAAGTTGTCATGCAAAATTAATGGTGAAACTTACCATTTCCATTGACTTTATTGTAGAGCACCATAATGGTATACAAAGTGGTGCAAATCATGTACACAATGTGCTACATGACTGAAACCTTCAGTATAAGTGCCTAACATTATAAAGATCTTATAACTATACAAATGTTTTTTAGAAATAATTTACATGTAGGTACTTTTAGAATTTTTGGTAATAGGCAATAGGCAGAGATGAACATTTCTGTGAAATAATCCCTGACAACACTACAAAAATCCTCATATATGATATGTTTGATATATTTTGTTATGCTTGAACTTAATTAGAAGTTTATTTGACTAAATAAGAAATGCTAACTTTAAAATGCATTACATTTCCATTTTTCCTTAGGCTGCATTATTTCATAGCCAGATGTAATGGACCTTTGATACATTTCCTCAAATGTTGCTTTATTTGTTATGTTCATGCGACTTCCTTTAAGTGATAAGAGACACTTTCAGTGTTTCTTTGTGTGTGAATGGAATGGATAGGAACCAGACCTTTGGACTATATATCCATGAAGAGCAACAAAACAAATACGCTCTTTGTTAACTAACCTGTGAGGACAGAATGAACATGTGAAAGTATGCTGGAGCATCAATTTGTACCTGAAGAATGGTCACATGATGATCAGACCATTGTATGGTGACTACTGATGTCATAACGAACAATTTGGAGTCTAAAAAGTGACTTTCCTTGGAGGAGGGAGGCCTTCTTAATCCCCACTTCCCTTTTGTGCTCAGCCAAGCCATTCTTGCGAGACTGCCCTGCATCTTCTCTTTCCTTTCCTCCAGCCTGCCTGCCGTACTCCCTTTACATGCTTTGTCTTAGTGCCCTTGCTGATGAACCTACCTGCTGGACAATTTGGATCTGTCTGGTGAGAAGACAGACTTGAATTTCCTGATTAATGCTCCATTACTCTTGCCCATGCCCATTGACTTTTACCAAGTTGACTTTGACTTGATCCCTTTGCCCATGTAAAGAGAACTCTTGTGAACATTTCTCCTGCCTTCATTAGTGGTAGGAATTATTAATTCCAAACCACACTCTTTATGGATTCTTTATATTAGAAATATATTTACTTTAACTAGATGTGTGGTTTTATATTTCAAGCTGTTAGCTTTATGACAGAGCTTCTTAAAATGTTGCTTATATGCATTGATTTTGGATTTTTAATACAATAACCAAGTTATCTAAATTTGTCTGAGTCTTTTATTGTGTCTTCATATTCTTTCTACAGAAACTGTGCTTACAAATATTTGATTTCTTATGCATGATAGAGAGAGTTTGAATTTGAGGGTAGAGTACTTGAACTTGTTTTCTAATTTGTGAGTTGCCTATCAATTAATGGTCCTCATTGGGTAGCCGTTAGTGGGACACCCTGATTTCTCACTACTCACTACGACGTAGAAAGATCTATCTGAGGACCATCGCCTCTGTGGGTAAAGTATAGAATCTGAGTTAAAAAGATTACTCAAATGGGTCCAGTGCTTGGAGCATCCAGTGTATTGAGGGCCAATCAAGCATGATCAACCAAGTATGTCAAAGCTTCAGCTAAAAGGTCAAGAAACCAAACATTGTCTCACCTCAAGACACACAGCACATCTAGCGTAACCAAATAACTGACTTCAATCATGCTTGCTGCTAAATTTAGTTTCAGAGTCATCAAGGAGTTTGTGGATGATCATTAAATTGGAGAACCACTTGGTCTGATGTTTCTACATACCCTTGAAGTCTACTGGAAGAAACATAATAGGACTTTGGCTCTTCAGGTCAGTTGGGTTTAGGCCAGGTTTCTTGAGAAAGAGGTAATCGGACCTTTCATACAGATTTCCACTACAAAACCTGAGGACAACAGCAGGTTGATGAATGGGGGACAATGTATGGATGTAGTAACTGTAGTTGTTTCGCATGAACTCTTACCATTGGCTCACAGGATTGCATGGCAACTGTGGCAAAGTTAGACCTAATAGTAAGTACCCATGCGGACCAGCAGAGATCACAAATTGCACTAATCTCCTAACAGGTGTTAATTTACACCATGATAAAAACAGAGTTTGGCCTGGGTTTTCATACCATCAAATGGAACTATTGGGCACATGCATCAAAAGCTGCATTTGCAATTCCTTATTAGCGAAAAATAAGGAATCTCTTATAAAATAATTGCAAAATGCAATGCATCAAGAAAATCGCGAATACTTTGCGAATCCTTAAAAATCGCAATTTGGAATTGCGAGGTCTAGTTATTGACTCACTATTAGCGATATCGCAATTAGAGACTCATAATTAGCAACATTGTTAATTGTGAGTTTGTTATTGGTGCAGCTTGATGACATCACTGAGAAAGGGACTGATTGTCCCATATAGTTGTCCTGAGACATCCCTCCCACTTGCCCGTGCTATGTAGGCCCTTTTATATGTTATATAGGCCTTTGTTAAATTGACCGTGGCTCTGCCATTTTAGTGCATCGCAGGCTGATGGCAGGTCTGACCCAACTCTGACCCAACGCAGATTCAGTTCCTCTTTCTGCGAAGCTTTCTGCCTCCAAGCTGGTAGCCCCCACCCTACCCGGTCGGTACCAAAAGTTCAGCATCCTCTTGACACTTCAACATACAGTAAGCTGCATCCTGGCATAGCACTTGCTTCCTGGGCAGGTTTCCCGCATTTCAGGAAGTGGCAACCGCAGAGCTTAAGTTGAGAGGATTTATGTATGTATATATTCGATTTGAACACAATATCTGTTTGTATTTTTCGCTTTTGCGCACAATGTCTACTTATAGTTTCTGCTTGCTCTGTGTAATTTACGACAAGCGATTGGCCTGAGAAACTGACCTTTTCACCTAGTTCATTGTCAGCATTAAGTGGGTAAATGACGACATGTCTGGTGAAATTCTGCAGACGAGGTTTATTTTTGGGTAAGAGTTGCGTGCGAAGCAGCCCAAAATTTAGTATATAAGGAGAGCACGCAGACACCTTAACGGATTACCTCGCTGTCTGTATGTAGGTGACAGACAGATTCCGTAGGTTTCCCCAAGAGTTCTTAGGGGCTCTTGTGTTTGCTTCTGCGCCTGCTTAGCATTGTGTTGTGTTCACCTATATGAAATGTACTGTTATGCTTAGTTATTGTCTTTTTATATTTGATCAAAATGTATTGGTTTCATTCAAAATTGCAGGAATGCTAGCTCTAGAGTAGACGTGAGAGTTCCTAGGTAATAGAGTTATTGTACTCTGAAACATATCTCCTAGGTATAACTTGTCTCTTAAGATGCTTTCCTTCTCTCAGGCAATCTGATACGGAGAGAATGGACATGTGATCATATGAATTCTGTATTTTGTGTCTCTGATTTGCGGTTTCTTTGAAGTTGCATCTTCTCATTAAACTGCTATTGTGTTCTACCTCAAATTCCATGTCTCACATGTCTGTTTTCTTCAATTCTAGAGCGAGCGTTCCCAGGCACCCCTGCCCAAATTAAGGTGCCCCTTTTGTCCCTGACTCACTCTCCTGCCCAGTTCTGTGGTAGCTCCCGGGGCTCTGAGTATCGCCCCTAGCTTCCTTGTCCTGTAATAAATCCTCCCTCCGACATTTTGGTGCCGTGACTCGGAGTAGCAGTGCCTGCAGACGGGGGCAGTAACGGCTGGGTTCGAGGGGACGCAGACTGAGCACTCGTGACTCCTTTCTGGCTGAAGCCTTTGAGTACAAGCACTCGGGTGAGTACTATGACTACCTGACGTGAAGTGACGCTTTGGTAACGGTTTATGAAAGGAGCGCTTGTGAGGCTTCTGTGTTTTTCTCAGCTCTCAGTTCTTTCCTGTCTCCTGTCTTGGTTGGCCTCGCTAAGGACGTTTTTTTTAACTGGGGAGGCTTGTGTGTGCGACATGGAATTCTGAGCTGGACAGTACGGTCAGGAAGTTGTTGGTTTATTGTTTCCTTTATGTTATATATAGATGTGTGTGCTATTGTTTTTGCCTTGAGTGCCCGGAGGAGAAGGCTGCGTCTTGCGCCTTTCACGGGCTTATTTAGCTCTTTTTTTTAGTATTACATTTTACATTTTACATTTTTTACATTGGTTTTTGTAGGAAAACAGGCATAGAAGAAAGACAATAAAAAAGTAAAAAGAATAAGGGATAAGGAGAGGCTGGTTATGTCTGCAGTCTTTTCAATGCTATTCTTTTTGGTATAGCTTGCTGTTGGGTCTCTCTGTATATAGTGAAACAGAGAGCGCCTCTTTACCAGGGGGCTACGGGTCGGCCTGGTAGAAGAGAAGGAGAGATACGATTTACTATCGTATTCTTTCAGCAATAAAAAAGTGCTCCACCGAGTGCTGTGTGGATACAGTGGAGGCTCTCCTACATCAATACAAGGTAGGAAAGAGGTTGGATATTGTCGGTCCACTTAGCTACTGGATAACGGATATCGCCTGGTTTATGAGGATTTTAAGAGGTTCCCCGGGTTGGTTTATTGGATGTTATGAGTTTTTGGTAGTTCTGTGACAGTTTCCCTTTTGTGCGTGCGCCATTTGTAAATAGAAAGCACGTGTTCTATTCTTGTCCTTCAGAGGGCAAGGTATGCAGTCATTGTCTGAGAATAGACACTCTGAACGTGCCTGACTTACTTCTTTCGTGAAACACATGTAGAATTTCATGACTGCATGACTTCAGGTTACCGTCTGATAATGCATACAGAGGCTCATTAAAGTGAAGCAATTGCACTTTATTGTGGTTGGTGCTTATATGGGCACTGCAGTAAGGGTCACTGACTGACACAGAAGCTGCTTTTAGTAAGGCCATATTTACGTGCACAGTTATTTTGTTATTTGTATTTTTTTTGATGATATATTTTATGATATGCAGATTTGATGATATGTTTTATGATATGCAGATGTATATTGAATGTATAAGGACATGATGTTAAATTGATGTTGACTGGTCTGTATCGTTTTTATTAGGATAAGACCCGCTAGGTAGGGTTATTATTGTAACAGAAGATCACTGTCAAATGTAGAAGATTGGTTTGTTAGTGAGATTCAATAACTAGGGAGGAATGTCAATGCTTTTCTGTTGTTTGTACTCCCACATGTATTGATCTGCCACTGATAACCGTAGTGATTTTCGTTTTATTGAAAGTTTTGTGTTTTGTATTTGGAATGTTTTTGCGCCACAATTGTTACAAGTATATTATTTAGTGCTGCCTTTTTTCCAAACCATTGAACATTTCTAGTGCTGCTAAACATTAACTAGGTGTCACTAAGGTTTGAGGTACAGCATAGGTACACAGATGAATAGAATATTTGGTTACAGAACTTATAGAACCGCAGACACCATATATGTGCAAATTTCTATGATAGTGCCAGGATTAGAAACACTGACTGAGGTCACTAGCTCCTGGCCCCGTAACCCCCTGCGAAGCAAGGTCCTTCATTATTGCCTTGGTGAACATCCTGGTGCCCTGCAGTTTCCTGACTTCTCACCAGAAGGAGTCTATAACGGTCCAGATAAACGGGAGATTAAAGAGGCATTTTATTTAACCATTAAAGAGGCATTGGGGGACGAGCTAATATATGATCACCCTGACTACTGACACATAAGGAGAGCAGTATATAGATATTTATTAATATAGAGTACTAAGGGATACAGATGAGCAATAGTGAACATCAGTCAGTTGGGATAGTTCTGCACATATTAAATGACAGAATAATAGCGGTGCACAATCCTGGCGAACAGACTATAGCAACTTTTGGGAGGCGACAAAGTGCCTTGATAGCCAGAGCGTGGAAGTTGCTGGGAATCACACTAGCACATGGCACTGAGGTAAAGGTATCTTCACTACACCTAGTGCAGCTGCGCCTCCCAGTGCCTACCTGTAGACCCATTACCCTGAACCCAGACCCTGTACTTGAGCTGCCACAGAGCACCCCCTCTGTGGAAGACGCTCCAGATACACTGCTGCAGCCGCCACTAGTGTCCCCTCCGACGCCATGTGCTGCTAGAGACTCCTCCACGGCATTAACCCAGCTGGGGAGCCCTGATCTCGCTCACCAAGAATCACTTACACCATCCCCTCTATTCACACCGTCTCCTCCAGGCGACAGCCACCTGGAACAACAGGAAGGGTCACAAATCACTAGCGACGTATTAGGCTGTGAACAGCACAGGATATTGTTGCAGGCACTTAACGACCCCAACTTACCCCTGGTTTGTGAGCATCACGCCCAGCAGCTGCATGTGCAGCTGCAGCAGCAGCCCTCATTAAGTATCATAGAGCAGTTACAGGGACGCCCTTCTATAACACATTACCCATTACTGTGGGGATACTTACAGAACCGCCTGTTACCAAAAGAATAACATTGTTTATTTGTGGTCAGAAATAAGTCAACCCACACAATACCCTAGGGTATAAATAACAACACATCTGTGGCAGGTTGATAGGTGACACCCAGTGGAGGTATACTGTTATTTCTGAATACACACAACGCTAGAGAATAATGGCAACACCACTAGAACACGTGATAAAGAATTTTACTACTCAGGGGAAGCGTATTAGAAAACATTGTGGAGAGCTGCACAAGCTCACACAGACTATGCTACACCCTTGGCCAAAAGAGGGTACCTTCGATAGGGCAGTACTAGATCATGCTCAAACGTTCCTGGAGGGGAAGTACTCTGGGAACAAACTAGATAAACGTAAAGAAACCCTAGCTCTGTGGAGAGTCTTTAAGGACAATGATGAAAAGGCCCCAGTACCTACCGCACCGCCACCAGCCTATGACGCAGATGGCATGTATACAGAGCGAGTTGTTAAGGCTGACTTAGAGCCTAATTTAAATGAACAGGCAGCTGTAGGACACGAGGATATTTCTGCTTCAGATCCCCCAGAAGATTCACCAAACAGCATGCCAGGGAATGCGCAGGGCCAGATAACTCTAAGCTCCCAAAGCCCAGGGGTGCAGTGTGCAACATCAGGAATGCCAGGTCAGATTGATGCGCTATTCACAATAAAATTGACACCAGCACCCAACTCTGCAGCTCACCAGCAGGAAGAGGGCTCAGAGAGTGATGGAGCCTCTGGTGATTCACAGCACAGCTCCCACTTGCCGTTTCCTAGGCCTAACCCTACAGCGCCTACATTTGTCACTGACAATAGCGAGCCCTTAGAGACAAGGACTAGACACTATGGCCCATTCCTCTCCCCTGGCCAGCAGCACAGCAATACACAGGCACACCATAACGGGTGGCGACCCCTTAACACAGGTCCCAAGCGAGAGGAAGAGTACTTGCTACAATTCAATGGAGGAAACAGAGATAGTGAACAATTTCGCCCAGAAATAATCACTGAGGCGGACATTAGTAGATGGAGAACAGAGCACAACTTACACCAAGGAACAGATAGAGAATCAGGGGACACGTCACACGAGCAACATTCAGGGAGTCCTACTGGCCACCCCGCAACAATACAGCGGTTATCATTACAAGTGGACAGGGTAGAGGATCAACTCACTGAACTAATGGGTGGCTTAGGCCAATTTAGAAGAAGGCAGCCACCAACACTAAGCGAATTGGCCGGAGCTGCAGGCCCGGTGGTGGGTTCACGTAGTGGTGGGGTCCCAATGATCCCCCCACAGCAGGAGCCATGGATAGACTTCCATCAGGAAGTCCAAGGCATAGCCCCAGCCCCACCTCAGAGTAACCCAGCAGCTCCTCTGATGATCAACCCAAGTACACCGCAAGCTCTGCCAACAACTGTCACGCCCCCATCTATACACATACCTCAGGTAGTGCCTCCAGTAGTCACACCACGCAGGCCAGATGCACAACAGATGGACCTTGATAATCTTGATCTACCAAGTGTGCTCGAACGGGCAGAAACAAGATGGAGAAGGCAGAGAAGGACAGAGAGAGAGAGACTTGCAGTGCAAGGTAGCCATGGGCGGCCTGATGACATCCCACAAGATTATGATGTATCAGGTACTGCAACGCTAAGAACAACAAGATCTAGAACTCTGCATCACATGGCCCCTAACAGGCCATTGCCGTCAACGACCAATGGTCTGACGCCAAATGAGATAGTGATACTTGGGGAAGGGACTGACTATTATGTCAATCCATTCTCAGATAATTTAGCAGGTTGGACAGAAGCTAATGCACCTCAAATGAATGTCTGGCCTCGGGATGGGTCATTTGAACCAGAAGACATGGCCACAGCTGAGGAATGTATTCTGCAGGGGGCAGGAGATGACGATTGGGATTACGATTACATGAGCAAGGGCCTAAGAGTTTGGCAGAAATACGCACGTAGATATGACAACACAAGGCCCACAGGGGTGACACGCCAGCTACCCCTGTTATTTAAAAATGTTAAAGATCCCCCCCTTTATGTTCCTTGGTCACTAATGGACAAGGACAATTTAAAGAAACAACTCCCACCTCTCACAGAGGGTGCAGGAAAATGGATACAGGCCTTTGAGAAACACACTGCAGGTGTTCCATTGGCTATTGGAGATGTAAAGAGTCTGCTCACCTCCTTGATTGGAGAGGATGCAGAGGACATGTTTACACGCATTGACACAAGACTGTCTACCACTAATACACAGTGTGACGGTAACCCCTTCAATAAGATTAGATCACCCCTATGGAATGAATTGCGTAGGAAGTTTCCTGACGTTCCTGACATCAGCTCTTTGATGTCACAGACAATGCAAAGCAATGAAGATCCAGCACAGTACATTTCACGAATGAAGGAGAAATGGCATCAGGAATTGGGAGAAAAATGGGATGTGACAGGGGGTAATTGTAGGTTCTTTTACCACACAGTAAAGAAGGGACTGCCCACTGCAGTACAGGACAAATTAGATGGAATAGTAGCCATGGAGTGCAAACCATGGCCAGAGATACAACACCACATCATTCATTTTTGCAAAAAGGAGCAGGAACAGGAGAAGAAAAGGTTGTTAGCTATTGAAAATGCAGCAGCTAAATTAGTGCAGCAAAAACTTAAGAAAAGGGAGACCCCTGATACAATGATGGTGGCTTCACCAGTGAGTCAGATGACTGCTGTCACTAATTTCCCACAAGATGCCCAGACTGCACTAGGAGGTAGCACACAAGTAGCTGCACCAAACCTACAGGCACAGCCCTTCAATAATGGTGTGCAACAACAGGCATACACCAATGAGCAACAGCAGCAGTATTATGGTAATGAGCAAATGAGGTATGCAAATACTGGGATGCGGGGGAGAGGTAGAGGATTAGGCTTCCAAAGACCTGCGCCACAGCCAGGAGCACGAGTGTGCTACTACTGTCAGCAACCTGGACATTATGTGAGGGAATGTCATATGAAGATGCGGGATGAAGGGAGGTCAGTAGGTAGAGGAAATACACAACAAGCTCAAGTGCCAGTACAATACTACCAGCAGCAGCAGCCGCTGCCGCCTCAAGCAGTATATTCCTATCCTTCCCCTTCCCCAGCACAGCAGCCAATGCTGCAGCAGGTACAATTACAGACACCTGTGATAGCCCAAGTGCAGCCCCAGATCCAACAAGCACAGCCACAGCTACTTCAGCCACAGATGCCTGTGTACCAAATGGTGCCACAGACGCAAGCTCCTGTGCCTCAGGGAGCCACGATACTGCCCACCACCAATCCCTTTTCACAGGGCACCATCCAGCAGTACCAGGCTGGAGGATATTCAAGTTAGGACAGCCCACAGACAACTCTAGTGTGTCCCGTGTTATCGTGCCTCACAAATATCAGAGAGGACCCAGTTGTGTATGTCACGATAAACAACAAAACTTATAGTTTTATGGTTGACACAGGTGCTACGTTTTCCTGCATCAGGGAAGGAGCACTGCCCATCTCCAACCAGAGCGCAGACACACAGGGTTTCTCTGGGGCAATAATAAGGGTCCCTTTTACCAAACCAGTACCAATGGAAATAGGAGGTAAATGTATTCAGCAACGCTTGCTCTACTCAACACAGTCCCCAGTAAATCTCTTGGGACGAGACCTCATGGCCAAATTAAATATGACAATTAGTTTTAAAGAGAACGGTACAATGACTTGTTCCATTCCTGGTACATCGATGTGCAGGATGATGGCTGTCACTGTGGATTCCTCCCTGAGAGATGAGATAAGAGCCCGCCCAATGGATGAGCAAGCATTCTCCACAGCGGTACACATTGTTGTTGCCAATACACCAGAGATGAATGGGCGCACTGTCCAACTTCCCAAAGAATTCCTTTTTCGTCCACAGTCACAGAACATGCCTGTGCCTGACAAAAATATGATCCTAGGAATACACTGTCTTGAAATAACACCCACGTATGGAGCTTTCTTAGCACTAGACGACAATGCCCACACATGGGCCTGTGTCATTTTCATTGAACCTGGACATCAGGTAAGGAATATTTCAGATCACCAACTGTTTGGAGATCCTGAGGAATTTTCCAAAGTGGAGATTATTTATCAAAATCCAGTGCCTTTGTCGGTGACAGTTGAGATTAGAACTCCAACTCCGCCCGAAGTATTCGATGCTACCCGTGACTCAGACTTAGCTCAGGTACCAAGCATTCTTTGGACAACAGGTCCCAATGATGTGGGGCTCATTAAATCAGCTGCGCCATTCAGGGTAACACTGAAACCAGGTGCCCTTCTACCCAGAGTGCGCCAGTACCCTTTGTCTAGGGAAGCAGAGGAGGGAATTGCCCCTACCATACAAGCGCTGCTACATCAAGGTGTGATATACCCCTGTATCTCGCCGTGTAACACGTGCCTTTTTCCGGTGAGGAAACAGAAGACTAATCAATGGAGATTAGTGCATGACCTACGCTCAATTAACAGCATAGTGATCCCAGAGTTTCCCATCGTCCCAGACCCTTCAGTGATACTTACCAACATCCCACCTGACACTAAATACTTTTCCGTCATTGACCTGAAGAATGCATTTTTTAGTGTCCCTCTACACATAGACAGCCAGTTCTTATTTGCTTTCTCGTTCCAAGGTAGGCAATTCACATATAAAAGACTGCCCCAGGGGTACTGTGAGTCCCCCAGTGTATTCAACAGAGTTGTCAAAGATGACTTGTCAAATTTCCAATGTGACAGCACCTTGCTACAATATGTTGATGACATACTCCTCTGTAGCGCCACTGAGCAGCAGTGCCGACGGGATACAGTTGCTCTGCTTACAACATTGGCACAGAGAGGATACAAAGTAGACAAACAGAAACTCCAATATTGTCAGGAAGAAGTACAGTACCTAGGACAGCTGATCTCAGCATCAGGGAGAAAAGTTACCCCAGGAAGAGTAGAGGCAATAAGAAGCACTCCTGAACCCCAGTCAGTTAAGGACATGCAAAAGTTCCTAGGACTAGTGAACTACGTTAGACAATGGGTTTTTGACTATTCCACCATCACTGCACCACTCCTGACAGCTGTCAAAACGGCCAAAGACAGGCATAATAAGATTGACTGGACACCTGAAATGACGTCAGCCTTTGCCAAATTGAAAGATGAGATTACAAATGCACCTGTGTTAGGCTCTCCTGACTACACAAAAGAGTTCTATCTATTCACTCACTGTAATGGACAGGTCATGACAGCAGTCCTCACCCAGAAGTACCCCATGGGCCACAAACCCGTTGCATACTTCAGTGGCATGTTAGATTCGGTAATGAAAGGCCATTATCCTTGTGAGCAGGCCTTGTCAACCGCAGCATTTGCTGTTGAGAAAAGCACCCCCATAGTCATGGGGTCCCCTCTGACACTGTACACCGAGCATGCAGTATTCGCAGTGATACAAAAAGCTAAAACAACTCTTACTACACAAAGAGTGTCAGGATATGAAGTGATACTGTCATTACCATCCTTGAAGGTTGTTAAATGTCATACTGTGAACCCTGCCACGTTCTTTGTTCATCCCATTGCCACCACTGATGATGACAGTCATGACTGTGCCACATATTGTCCAGATGAGTCAGGAACAGCGAAAGAAGACCCATTGCCAGATAGTGTAATTTACTTTGTTGACGGTTCCTCTACCATTGATCAAGAGACAGGAATAAGATACACAGGTGCTGCAGTGGTCAGAGCACAACAGAGAGACTCCTCTGACTCTCTAGACATCGTACAGCAAATAGCATTGCCATCACATTATTCAGCGCAGGCAGCAGAGTTGGTAGCTTTGATTGCAGTCCTCAAACATGGAGCTGATAAGAGGATTACTGTATACTCAGATTCTGCATATGTCACCACGACAACACATTCCAGCATCCTGAGATGGAAAAGGCGTGGCTTCCTTAAAACTGATGGCACACCTGTAATGCACAAACAGTTACTTGAGGAACTAATAGATTCATTAACATTGCCAGCAGAAGTGGCTGTAGTAAAGTGTGCTGCACACACAAATGGCCAAGATTTTGTTTCCAGAGGAAATGCCATGGCAGATTGGGCTGCTAAAGCAGCTGCCAGAGGGCCCCGACCTGCACCATCTCAAGTGACAGAGCAAAATACCTGTGCCCCCATTCTGTTTGCTCAAGATGCATCCGTCATAGTACAGGTAGATACACAAAGTACAGTAGATGACACAAGTGAATCGTTGCTCTCAGATACCCCTGATCCAACACTTCCATACACTATAGATGATACACAGCAATATGATATCATTGCACAACTACACCTACGAGAGATACAGGAGAGTGCCCCTCCTGAAGAGAAAGAGCTATGGAAGAAGAGAGGAGTGCAACAAGATGTCTCAGATTTCATTTACAGACAGACAATGACAGGGAAGCCAGTTATGCCACAGGCACTATTACAAGTAGCGCTCACTCAGTTACACCTTCCGACACATGTCCCTCGTGATATCATGTCCACAACTTTGCAGACAGAGTGGTTCATCCCCAATGCATATGAGCAGATACAACTCTTCGTTCATCAGTGCCTCATTTGTCAACAATATTCACCTAACCCAACTATGAAGACAGTTGCCTCAACAATACCAAGGCCCAAAGGTCCCTTTAGAGAACTCCACATTGATTACATAGACATGATTGACAGATGCAACAATTACAGGTACCTCATTGTAGTGGTATGCCCATTTTCAAGGTGGATTGAAGCTGGACCATGTGTCCATTGTGACGCAAAGGCCGCAGCTACTTTTTTGCTTCGTGAGGTCATATGTCGCTGGGGATTACCGGATGCTATTCGAAGTGACAATGGCCGCCATTTTTCAAATGATATCTTTGCCATAATTACCTCAATGTTAGGAATAAAACATAAGTTGACATCAGCCTATCATCCACAAAGCAATGGTATTTGTGAGCGCCTTAACGGCCTGCTCAAAGCCAAAATCAGTAAGATAAGTGCCACAATTGGAAAGAAATGGCTCTATTGCCTTCCCATTGCTCTGTTCACACTCAGAAATGCTCCCAGTTCTGACCATCACCTTACGCCTCACCAGCTTGTCACGGGCAGATCAATGAATGTGGTTGTTCCCTCCACCAGACCTAAAGTAGACACTGAAATGTCTTCTGAGATTGTGAAAGCTGAACTGTTTGATTACTTGTGTGCACTAACTCGTGCTGCAAAGTTCCTTTCTATTCAGATATCAAGGACACAGAACAAGGGCTCTATTTCTGATGAACTTCCACCTATTTGCCCTGGGACAATAATCTTCGTAAAGAAAAAAGTCCGGAAGTGGAAAGATCCTAAATTTGAAGGACCCTATCAGGTCATAGACTCTTCACCCACTGCAGTCCGAATAGCCGAAAGGAAGGCATGGATACATCGGAGCCACGTGAGGATCCACCCGGCACCATCCCAGGCCTGAACTATGGACAAGAGGAGGGCATCATGTTTCCATGGTCTAACCAAGAGAAGGAGTATGAAGATCGCATGGCCATCTATGGACTGAGACACAGTAACAGACGTTCCTCGCTTTCACTGAAAAAGATATGTACAGTAATTGGTATTCTCTTTGTTGCATTTTTAATTGCAGTAATTGCATTTGATTGGGTTGTGGTGTATCCAGAGAGAAGGGGAGGTACAGCTGGCGATGTTAGATCCACCCTAGGACAACCCCAGTCTGAGACACTTCCTGACACCTATGCACCGCCCACTCTGGTACCATCCACACCGCCTGCTAACCCAACAGAATGGGATATGGTACTGGATATCACCTTGAATGCCCATGTGCCAGATACTCATAAAAAGGCCCGCCAGAACAAGCGAAGTGTTGGGAGTGAATTGATTGTCAGAGGCATAAAGGCACCTGCCAGGTATACGCCACGTAACACTCACAAGCAAGCAGTGGCCCCGCCAGTAGCAGACTGGGTTAGTAAACTTCAGGACACAGTTGTGTTCACCTATGACCAGCATTTCATGCCTGGTTCCCCCTCCCAGCGCACTGATAAGATATCAGAGGATAATGGGGTTCACAATGCACTGTTTGACAACATGTGGTATAGAGACATGAGGGAGGTCGGGAGGAAGGTCACGAATGAATCCTGCTTTGTGTGCTCTCACATCCCTCATGCTGTAGGCGCAGACAAATTGATATTTCCCAGAGAAGTGCCACCACCCACTGCCAAATGTCTCCTACATCTGTTTCTTTGTCGCATACATGGTCAGATACAGCTCCACTCAGCCACAATAGATGGTGTGTTTGTGAATGCTACAGAGTGGGATGACAAGTATGTTACATTTACAGTGATAACAAATCCATCAGAGTATGAAAGGAGGATAGAGGCTTACCGTGGTATGGAAATGCCCATCGGCCTGTTGGAGGTCTGGAGATACAACTTTAGGAGACTAGGGTACTTCGCCTTCCCAACACCCCCGTCAAAATGTCACTCACCAGTGCATCGCCAAGCCTACCATAATGATTCCCAGTGCCCTTGTCAGTGGAGGCCAATATTGCGCCTGCAGGCCAACATTTATTTTAACGGCAGGTGGAATGGCCCACATGACTTGGTGTGTAAGGCAGCCTCCTTAGGGGATGCAATTGTGAAGGAAAATGACACACATCGTGTTGATAAGAAGATTGGGGAGGAGTGCGCTGAGATATGGGCACAAGAGACTAGAAGATACACTTTCAATGAGGGTACAAGATACCAACCAAAGAAAGCATACAAGCTAAAGTCTCCTCTCCTTTGTTTCCTAGGTAATGGAACGATCTCTGTGGGCCGCAACACAAACTGCAGCAGCACAATTTTTAATTCGGACCTTCAGTACGGCACCTCCAGCCTCATGGACATCTATTGGGCCTGCGGTGAACACATTTATCTGCAGCTGCCACCCCACTGGAAAGGACTGTGTTCCATGGTCATGATGCATGAACTACACCTGGTTGTACCAGCATCGAACATTTCCCGCATCCATACCCACCCAATGACAGGTGATGTCACCCTGCTCCACCACCGAAAAAGGAGCCTTCAGGAATATTTCTCAAGTGGTCCAATTCACGAGATTCCAAGAGATTTCCTCCTTTTCAACGAAGCTGAACTATTCTTCGGGGGCGCTGTCCCCATGTTCCAGACAAAAGCCAATGCTCGCTGGCTCCAAGTGACGCGATACGAACTGATGCAGCTCGTCAACAACACCCGTGATGGGTTCAACGCCGTGAAAGAAGAACTGAGACCTCTGAGACTTATGGTTCTAGAGCACAGATATGTTCTAGATCAGCTGACTGCGATGAGTGGTGGTGTATGTGCAAGAGTGGGGAAATCCTGCTGTACTTTCATTTTGGCTAATGATGCGGACAACGGAACACTTACAAAAGCCATCGAAGACTTGGACACTTTGGGGAGACAGATGCATGAGGAAGGAGGTGCTGAAGCAGACGTTTTTGATAATTTGTTCAGTTTTGACTGGATGCCTTCATGGCTGTCTGCTGTACTAAAACTTATGATGCCTATAATTTGTGTGCTGTTGCTGTTGTGTTGTGGTGTACAGATTCTAATACATTGTGTGAAAAGATTCAGTTCTACGGTAATTGGTATGAACTACGCAAGCTCAGGGGAGTACACTGGAATACGCACTGAACAGGGGGATGGGGAAGAAGTAACTAGGCTGAACATAGTAGAGCTCACCATCCCTGGGTCCAACGCGTCACAAGCTTCCCTTAGTAGGTGTTATCAGCCCCAGGTGCCTGGAAGCCCCCCACTTCCCTCAAGGAAAGACTTAGTACACCCGTATGAGATAATGGCTGGGGATAAAGAGGAATCACAGGGAGAAATAGAAGCAGGCCCGAATAGGAGTGAGGGAGGGCTTTCTCCTTGTGACGCCACATGGCCACTCCCCCCACCGCCAGCTAAGTATGCTGTACGAATGGTGTTCATTAAAGATGAACAAGAGGAGGGAAATGAGAAAGGGACTGATTGTCCCATATAGTTGTCCTGAGACATCCCTCCCACTTGCCCGTGCTATGTAGGCCCTTTTATATGTTATATAGGCCTTTGTTAAATTGACCGTGGCTCTGCCATTTTAGTGCATCGCAGGCTGATGGCAGGTCTGACCCAACTCTGACCCAACGCAGATTCAGTTCCTCTTTCTGCGAAGCTTTCTGCCTCCAAGCTGGTAGCCCCCACCCTACCCGGTCGGTACCAAAAGTTCAGCATCCTCTTGACACTTCAACATACAGTAAGCTGCATCCTGGCATAGCACTTGCTTCCTGGGCAGGTTTCCCGCATTTCAGGAAGTGGCAACCGCAGAGCTTAAGTTGAGAGGATTTATGTATGTATATATTCGATTTGAACACAATATCTGTTTGTATTTTTCGCTTTTGCGCACAATGTCTACTTATAGTTTCTGCTTGCTCTGTGTAATTTACGACAAGCGATTGGCCTGAGAAACTGACCTTTTCACCTAGTTCATTGTCAGCATTAAGTGGGTAAATGACGACATGTCTGGTGAAATTCTGCAGACGAGGTTTATTTTTGGGTAAGAGTTGCGTGCGAAGCAGCCCAAAATTTAGTATATAAGGAGAGCACGCAGACACCTTAACGGATTACCTCGCTGTCTGTATGTAGGTGACAGACAGATTCCGTAGGTTTCCCCAAGAGTTCTTAGGGGCTCTTGTGTTTGCTTCTGCGCCTGCTTAGCATTGTGTTGTGTTCACCTATATGAAATGTACTGTTATGCTTAGTTATTGTCTTTTTATATTTGATCAAAATGTATTGGTTTCATTCAAAATTGCAGGAATGCTAGCTCTAGAGTAGACGTGAGAGTTCCTAGGTAATAGAGTTATTGTACTCTGAAACATATCTCCTAGGTATAACTTGTCTCTTAAGATGCTTTCCTTCTCTCAGGCAATCTGATACGGAGAGAATGGACATGTGATCATATGAATTCTGTATTTTGTGTCTCTGATTTGCGGTTTCTTTGAAGTTGCATCTTCTCATTAAACTGCTATTGTGTTCTACCTCAAATTCCATGTCTCACATGTCTGTTTTCTTCAATTCTAGAGCGAGCGTTCCCAGGCACCCCTGCCCAAATTAAGGTGCCCCTTTTGTCCCTGACTCACTCTCCTGCCCAGTTCTGTGGTAGCTCCCGGGGCTCTGAGTATCGCCCCTAGCTTCCTTGTCCTGTAATAAATCCTCCCTCCGACATCACAATCAGGAAGCGATGCATCCCATGCTGAATCCAGTGCACTCAGAGAATCAGAGCAGGAAGCAGACTGCAGGAGCACGGCTGAAGGAACCATTTTGGATCTTGGGAAACTATTCAGGTACATCAGCATGGCTTCAGGATCAAGTGGGGAAAAGCCTGCAAATTGCAAGAGGAAGCTGAAATTCAGCGAAAAGGAAATTGAAATCCTCATTGAGGAGGTTGTGAGGAGGCATGACAAGTTATTTGGAAAGCTGTCACTACAGGTCCCTGAGTCAGACAAAGCGCAAAATCTGGCTCAGAATACAATCCTAAGTAAACGCAGTGGGGTCACCCACCGCCCAATAGAAGACCTGCATAAACGCTGGTATGACCTGTGCAGCCGTGCAAGGGTGAGGGTTGCTGCCAGGCTTGCGGATGCCAGGAAGACTGGAGGAGGACCCCAAACAGAAATTGGGAATACACCCCTGGAGGACCTAGTGGAGTCAACACTTCAACCTGAAGCTGTAGTTGGAGTAACAGATTTGGACACCTCTGCACCGGCCACAAGGTAAGATGCATGCAAATGTCCATTTAATGCTGAACCCCGAAAAAAATACCCTCAAGTCTGATCAGGTGTAGTGTTCAGAATCATACTCCAGTCAACATTTTAGTTGCTACACCCAATTGCATTATGGGATTAACAGGCAGCACAACCTATAGGAAAGGCAAGTAGGGAGGAAAACAGCATTCTGGCACATGCATCAACAATGCCATTTGCGATTCCTTAATAGCGAAAAATAAGGATTCACTAATAAGGAATAGCAAAAGGCTATGCATGTAGAAATCGCTTACAAAATAGCGATTTCTAAACATTCCTTAATTGCTACTCGCAAATTGCGAGTCGCAATTAAGGAATACCTCCCCATTGATTCCTATGGGCCTAGAGGCCCATAGGAATGAATGGGAAGACTTTCTCAATTTGCTAATCTCAATTAGAGAATCGCAAATTGCTCATGCTATTTCAAGGGTGCCAGGGTGTCAAAAAGACACCCTGTTGCACCCCTGAAATCTGTATATGAATACATCTTGGCCACAGACATGCCCCAAGGGCATGTGTGTGTGTATAAAATGGAACTTTGAAAAATGCACTTTAGTGCATTTTTCAAAGTTTTTGCAAATTACCATGAAGTTCAACTTCATGGTCATTTGCTCCCCCTATTAGCGAAATCGCTAATTTTTTAACTTTAATGCATTGCATTTAAGGAATCTCAATTTGGGATTCCTTAAATGCAATA
The DNA here is from genome assembly GCF_964204655.1 of Triturus cristatus. Lineage (NCBI taxonomy): Eukaryota > Metazoa > Chordata > Amphibia > Caudata > Salamandridae > Triturus > Triturus cristatus. The sequence continues at coordinate 614,736,135 of NC_140591.1, read as the reverse complement.
GCAATTTAAGGAATCGCAATTTAGAGATTCCTTAAATTGCGATTTTTGCATTTGGGATGATGCATCCCAAATGCAAAAATCCCAGTCGCAAAGGGGCAGATTCTGTGAATCTGCCCGTTTGCGACTGGTTTTTGCTTTGATGCATGTGGGCCATTGTTGCTTACAAGTACAACAAGAAAGTGAAGCATATAGATACTGTGTGTCAGAAAGTAATTTAATGGAACCAAAAAATGCATAATGTGACACACATGTTTTGGAAAGTGAACTAAAATTGCACTGTTTCACATCACAGATGCAGCTGCACTGGAGACAGAGGATAGTGAAGGCGGAGACACTCAGGAGACTCAGGCACAGTCAGGAGTGGAGACACATGTGGCCTCACAAAACACAAACCCTGAACCCACAAGAGGCAGGACCACACAGTACCACCACTACCCGACATGGAAGTAGAGGAGGCGAGCCAACATGATCTCCAGACATCCCAGCCTGGGCGTACACCCACAACAAATCCCCTATATACAGGTGCTGCGCAGCAATGTCCAAACCCAGAGGCGCAGATGGGAACATTAGAGGATGATAGTCCAAATGTCTGGGGTGGGCTGGAGAGTCAAATGCTGAGGGTGCAGCACCTGCAAGCAAAGAACATGCGATTAATGCAGGCACAACTTTGCACAATGTCAAACAACATGGCATACATGAGGGACTGCTTGAAGAAGCTGACTACAGAAGTGGTGGAAGGACATAGACAGTCAAATTAAGTCATACAGGAGCTATGCAGGTTGATGCAGGAGGACCAGGTGTCCCAACAAAGACAGCCTCAACAATTCTTAGGGCGCTTAGATGGCTACACCAGGGCCATCGACTGGCTGAGCACCAACACAGCTCTGCTGTCCCATTGTTCTGTGGCCATGCAGGTTGAAATTAGTCATTGCTGTGGGGATGTGGCCAGGGGACTCATCCAGGTCACAAATGCAGTTGAGCAATTTCAGACTGCTTCTTCTTAAGAACAAACAAAATTAAAACACATTAGGCATTAATACACTAATACACTATGGATATATAGAACAATGTTACTTAATCACATTGAACATCTTTGGATGCTTGTAAATCAGCAAATGACTCAGCACAAATGACTCCTTGCCATGACGTAGAGCGTTGCCATTGTGAAACATTCTGAGTCCTCCTGGGCCTGTTTATATACTTTCCCAATGTTTCCCACCTGTTTCAAGTGTTTTCACCTGTTTACCACCTGCCTGAAAAAATCAGTAAATTGCGTGCGAAGATTTGCGATTTGCGCAAAATCTTAAGTATTCGCAGAAAACCACAGAAAATTGCAATAAATAAAGAATCGCAAAATTGCGATTCTTTTTTTTTTGAGATTCTGTATGGTATTCTGTGAATTGTGATGATGCATTGCTTAAGGCTACTTTGCGTGCACAAAAGGCCATTCGCAATTTTTGCGCACGATAAATAGCTTGATGCATCTGGCCCTAAATGAACTGTGAGTATTTTTACAGTTATCAGAGAGTTGTTTGCATGATTAGATTTCTTAGTGCATTTGAGCTTTAGTCTTCTAGTTCATTCCTCAGATATTCAAAAAATGCTGATCTGCTGGAGACTTGTGACCTAAATAGTTCTGATATTCTGGGAGCAAACGGTTAACCTTGAGGTCAGCAGAGGAGACTTTGCATTACCAGTGTCTTGACAGCTTCAAATGTCTGGAAATCTTCTGTTGTGGGAGGCCATTTTTTGTTTGGGTATTCTTAAAAGGGATTTTTCCTAAACTTAGTAAAAGATTTAGGTAACATGCCTTGCAAGATGTGAGCACCATGGGAATTGAATAGTCGGTTGTGGTGAATGTATTTTGAGGCATTGTTTATCCTCAGATAACATTTTTGCCATTCTGTAGTTAATTTATCACTGTAGTTTAACAAATCTGCAGTCTGTGTGGAATGAAGTGCCATATCTGTAGAACTCTGTTGGATATCAAGTGACATCTGTACAGTCTGAGTATTTCGGACCTGACATAAATCCATACTACAGAGTGAATAAAGAGACACTTACATATTTGTTGGGAAAAATAAAAATGGTTAATAATATAATGATTACACAAGGAACAACAGTAACGTCTATTAAAACATAAATGAATGTGTTCCTTTTTAACAGTGCACAATCTGAATGAAATCCCTTCCACATGCCACAAATTTTAGCAGTTAAAGAATGACATAAGCTCTATCCAGAACATGCTGGGCAAGATCAATGCCACTGCAGTTGGACTATGGGGCAGTTCATGGAGTGACCGGAGACCAAGCCTTGCACACAGAGCAATGTCCAAGGTGTCCAGGTGTGAGAGTTGTATGGTAGTGCTGATGGCTATGCCCTGCAGGCTCTGGGTCCCAGGGACTGGGCACAAGCAATGGATGAAGACTATACCATATCAATGGTGTCTACTGATGGCCATGGCCAGCTGGCCCTGTAGCCAGGGACTCCAGTCACACACCCTGTGCAAGTAGTACGCTAAGCACAAGCTAAGGCTGTTCCCTGTGAGATCTGAGTGCAGCACATGACCTTTGGGAGGTTATCTTCTCAGTGCTCATGCAGTGGTATGAATGAAGTAATACTGACAGCAACTAGATGTCCTTGCCAAAAATAAATAGTGAGGAAGACTCACATTTCATTTACTGCTTCTGTGTTGGTATAAATAATGTTATCAGAAGATGGTTGAAATCGCACATAATTTTACAATTGACATCCATCAATGACATATCCAGAGCTTTTCACTCTTGTTTCCAAAACATGGGCAGCAGGATGTGAGGCACTGAAATTGCTAATGCCCAGTTGGAAGAATATTGGTCAGAGAAGGTGCTAGTGTAGAGCATGTAAGAATGCTCTGGGCTGCTTCTTCCAATTCGAATCTGGTCAATAGACCTTGATATTAGTCTGAGAGGAAAAGGGGTTAACATCAATTTTAAATCTCAAAGTACAGTGTGATCATTCGGACCATGATGTAAAAGTCTGAATCAATATCTTGAAGTTAAAGGGTTTATTACAAACTCAAGGCCAGACTAATATAAATCAATCTCAATAACATGCTGTAAAAGTATAAAATTATCAGAGGAAGACCAAAGCATCTTACAATATTGGTCCTCAACAACAAAGAGCATATAAGGATCTCAGGAAAAGTACTTGATAACTGGACAAATGGTTTTGATCCTTTCCCCTATACATGGAAAATATTTTAAGCATCTACTAAAACCCAACACTAACCTACAAATGTGGGAAATCCTAATGAATCAAATTATCAGGAAAGTGTCAGCATCAGAACCTCTGTAGTAGTTCTATATGTAAGGAGTCATGTATAGCATGAAGCCACACAGGCAGAATTGTCAAAAGAGGTCTGCACCTCTTCAAGTCTAAAGGCAATCTGACTAAACACAAGGTGGGTTCACTAATTAAAATGCACAACGAACATTAAAGAAACATGATCTCATGCACATCATAAAATGTTTCCCATTCCAAGAAAAGAGCTTGACACCTTGAACACAATTCCAGTCTCTGCTTCCAAAGCGTCCTTCCTTCATCTGATAGTACCAGCTTGTAACACTCCCTTTTTTCTTCATTAAAATCACTGGACCTTGCCAGCTCTTCCTTGCTATCTGGGAAAGGCCTTTGATTTGCACCTGCAGAACAGAGAAACATGCAGAAAACAACTTTAATGCTAGTATTAACTGTCTCAACTGCAAGCTTAAGGCCCACAATCACGCTAGCATACATTCCTCTTTAAAGACATTATTAGTTCTTCAACCTATACATAATCCAATAAATAACATCTTTAATGATGAATCAAGCTATATCATGCTGTACTCTTATGTGTTGCACAATAAACTAATGCATATATTACTAAGCAAAAACGACAACTGGTCAAAATGTATAAACAAACATTGAACACACATATGATTTATTCTCACTATTCCCTGGAGAATGCACTGCATTTAATGCATTTTTGTGCACCGCCTTACAATTCAAACCTACAGAACAGTAGTATCAGCAATCCAGATATTTTTGAAAAGGAAAGACATTAATATGCACTCACATATATGCCAAAACACACAATATAAGCACTTACTATACCTTTGGTGCACCACATCTCATTAGTAGCATTGCGTCACACAAGTACATAAGGCCAAGTGTAAATATATATATATATTACCTACAGCTCCCTGGTGCATACTGGAGGTACCTGGTGGGCTAGTTGGACCCCAGGGGACCGCAGGATTGAAGAGGAATTAATTCCCCAACTTAAAACGCGCCACAGGGCGTGTTTGCACACCTCACCTCATGCCCCGCCCCCTTCCTTGACCATTGTACAGATATTCCTCTAAAATCAGCCGAACTACGAATTCCGATTTACTCACCTGTTATCAGGAGAGAACCCAGGGTGGCATCTTTTAGAGCAGCACTGACCCTGAAAAGTAATTCTAAGCGTACTTACCAGTAACTTGTATTTCCTTCCATAGGAATCCATTGTGTGGTTTTCACCAGAAAAGTTTCTAAGTGTACATTTTTGAAACGTACGAATATTCCTCTAAAATCAGCCGAACTACGAATTCCGATTTACTCACCTGTTATCAGGAGAGAACCCAGGGCGGCATCTTTTAGCCCAGCACTGACCCTGAAAAGTAATTCTAAGCGTACTTACCAGTAACTTGTATTTCCTTCCATAGGAATCCATTGTGTGGGTTTGAGCAGAAAAGTTTCTAAGTGTCTATTTTCACAAACTAGAAATATTCCTAAAAAATCGTCTGTATGACTTAAACACATTCTTTCAACTGTTTACAGGAGATTGGCCAGTGCTGGATCCAGGATCCACCACTGAGTAAGAAAAAGTAACGATAACACTACTTACCTGCTAAGTGAATTTTCTGCCATAGGATAATATTTGTGATTCTATGTGAACATTTTTCTAAGTGTCAACTTTTAAAATACAATAATATTCCTTAAAAATCACTACTGTAACCAAAAGGCTTTTAATCAACTGTTTACAGGAGATGTCCAAGGACTGAATCAAGGATCCAGTCCTGTGGTTAGAAAAGTAATCCATAAAGTAACTAATTGCATTTGACTAGAAATTCACATTGAGCTCAATGTTGCATTGTGTTTGAAATTGTGTTGTCCATTGCAACAACTGTAACTACTATACTTAAAAGTCTATTGCCTATTTGCAAAGTATTTAAACTAAAGTAATTCATTCTGAGAAAGTATATTTTGTATTGTAATGTATACTGTAATTAAAAAAATAAAATATCTAAAAATAAACAGTTTACAAAATGTAGTGAATCAGTATCAAAATAATCAGTATAACAATTAATACCTTAAAAATTGTCATTTACAAAACCTTTGAAATTCACTGAAAAAACCATAGGTTTCAGGCCTGATATAGTTAGGAATTAGCATTTAAAAAACCTTTGAGATTCACTGAAAAAAACATAGGTTTCAGGCCTGATATAGTTAGGAATTAGCATTTAAAATTTTTTAGAAATTCACTGAAAAACAATGGGTTTTAGGGGTGTTATAGTTAGCTGGACATTTCACTCGAACAAAACCATTGAAATTCCTCCGATACAGTTAGTTGTACTAACTACATCTCACGCGCCCGCAATCCACTGCTGATGATGTCACATATTACATCATTCATGACATGGTCAGTGACATCACTGATGACATCTCAAATGACATCACTGATGACATCTCTGATGACATCATTCACGTGACAATCAGATACACCTCATCATACACTAGTATAACCTTTCATCACTCACTGTAAAATACAGAGTGCCAGATTTAAAACCATTGACACACCAATACAAGTTTTTAAACACCCACTCAGTGATTCCTAGATCTATACACACATCTAATCACTTACCTATAGATTCACTCATACATGCTGTCAATGATCAATAGAACACTATCAAATATACTTATACACCTATATCGACATTACACACCAGCACACATCCTAATCACTTATGAAGTCATCCTACTCACTTATGCAAACAATGGATCATACTTTTACTTAGCTATACACTTATAAAAACACCACTTCATCTATTCATATAGATAATAACTCATACTTAGTGTGTTATAAAAACACTATTACAAGTATACAGTTATCCATACAGTCACTCATACAATCACTGAGTCTTATGTATACTTATTTATATACAACAACTGACACATACACTGGCTTTTATTTTTCTAGTTTGTTGGACATGTACCATTGAGACATATATTGGCTCGTCACCACACCCATAAAGATATTCACTCACCCAAACAACTGTTATAACATGTAGTTTTAACTTCATATACCTACTCAATCAACTATTCACACATCTTTGGGCTGTCACACACCCCCCATCGAACCACACACACGTTCACTCTCCCATACAAATACTCAGTTAACTAATCTATAACTAATATAGACTTTCACGTAGCTAGTAACCAGCTGGTGCAGCAGTTTACACAACAACTGACAAAGTGATACAGATATTCACACAGTTTAGTCACTATCCAATATATTTAGTGAGACACTATAAATTAGTCAAGTCAACAGTCAATCACCCTACTACTAAATCCTCCATCCAGATATTTATATTTATATATCCACTCATTCTTCAATGCAAATTGCTATATGTATATATAATACATATTTAAATAACAAACCAAACCACATTCACTGGATGATATCATCAGTGATTAAATTTGAGATGTCATCAGTGATGTCACTGACCATGTCATGAATGATGTAATATGTGACATCATCAGCAGTGGATTGCGGGCGCGCGAGATGTAGTTAGTACAACTAACTAAATTGGAGGAATTTCAATGGTTTTGTTCGAGTGAAATGTCCAGCTAACTATAACACCAGATAAACCTATTGTTTTTTCAGTGAATTTCTAAGGTTTTTTAAATGCTAATTCCTAACTATATCAGGCCTGAAACCTATGTTTTTTTCAGTGAATTTCAAAGGTTTTTTAAATGCTAATTCCTAACTATGTCAGGCCTGAAACCTATATATATATATATATTCATTGAAAAAACCATAGGTTTCAGGGGCGTTATAGTTAGCTGGACTTTTCACTCGTGCAAAACCATTGAAATTCCCCCGTTATAGTTAGTTCAGCTAATTATAACTCGCGCGCCCGTAATGCACTGCTGATGACATCACATATTACATCACTCATAACATGGTCAGTGACATCACTTATGACATCTCTTATGACATCACTGATGACATCTCAAATGACATCACTGATGACATCATCCAGTGAATGTGTGTTTTTCTGAAAATTACATATGTTTTATATATGTATATCTCAAGGTCGATGGACGAATAAATGGGTATATAAGTGTCTAAATGGATGATTTGTTTATGAAAAATTGATTGTATAACTGACTGATTAAGTGTATCTTAGTGAATACATGGCTTAGTGAGTAATGTTTAAATATGTAAATATCTGTATCAGTCTCTCACTTTGTGTATAAGTGGCTGCATGGGTTGGTGAGTAGCTACATGAGTGTCTATATAGGTTATTAATTGGTTTTTTGAGTATCAATATGAGTGTCTGAGTGTCTGTATGGTTTGGTGGGGGGTATTACGTAGTGCATAGGTGCATGAATGAGTGACTCACTGTTTGTATGTGTTGAAGACAGCATGTGTGCAGGACTGTATGGGTGGATGAGTGTGTGCATGGGTGTGTTAGTGAGTGAATGAATGTCTCAATAGTGTCTTTATGAGTAACTACATATGTTTTAAACTAGTATATGTGACTATTGGTGTATATAAGTGAGTATATGTGAGAGTGAGAGATTGAAAGAGTTCCTGTATGAATAAGTATGTGTTTCTATAAGTGATTGTTTAAAAGACTAAGTATGTGTAAGTTTCTGTAGAAGTAAGTGTGGTGGTGTGTGTCTACCTGTATATGCAAGTAAATGGATGTTTGATTCTTTATTAGCATGAGTGACTATGTGTGTGAGTAAATCTATGGATGAGTGGCGTTGTGTAACAGGATGTATAGGTGTATGAGTACATATGATGAGTGAGTACATGTAGGAGTGACTGTATAGGACTGTTGGTGAATGAGTGGATGTGTATGTGGATCTTAGAATTACTGAATAGGTTGGTATGTCCATTGTTTTGAAAATTTTAGTTTCTATTTTTGAATGTGTGTATCAAAGGTTATATTAGGGGGAGAGGAGTTCTGCCACTCTATCACAAGGATGATGTCATCCGTGATGTAATTTGAGATGTCATTAGTGATGTCATGAGTGATGTCACTGACCATGTCATGAGTGATGTAATATGTGACATCATCAACAGTGCATTGCGGGCGTGCGAGTTATAGTTAGCTGAACTAAATATAACGGGGGAATTTCAATGGTTTTGCACGAGTGAAAAGTCCAGCTAACTATAACGCCCCTGAAACCTATGTTTTTTTCAGTGAATTTCTAAGGTTTTTTAAATGCTAATTCCTAACTATAACGTGCCTGAAACCTATGGTTTTTTCAGTGAATTTCAAAGGTTTTTTAAATGCTAATTTCTAACTATGCCTACAGAGATAGGACATGTGAAGAAAGAAGAAAAAAGGCACAGAAAGAAAACAAAGAAATGCAGAAAGAAGCAACAGAAGTCCTCAAAGACGAAGAAAAGTGCAGGAAGAAGGATAACGTGCAGAAAGAACAAACAGAAGAGCAGAAAGAAGCCTTGTTGCAAAATCATCCTGTACCCTCAACTTTTTTAAACAGATACTGGTGGTAACTGAGTCTGACTAACCAGTCCTAGAGCCAGTGCTATGTTAAAAGACACTCAGAATACAGTGAAAACACCTACATACACTAGGGAACACTATGCGTTGGGGTCCCCCTGTGATCAGCATGACCTTCTCTGTAAGCCCCTAGTATATAATAGGGCAGGGGATTAAAACTACCTCTTAAAACACGCCACAGGGCGTGTTTGCACACGTCACCTCAGGCCCGTCCCCTCACTTCCCCACTGTGTAAACACGCCCTGTGGCCGTTTTAAGTTGGGAGATTAAGTCCCCTTGAATCCTGAGGGTCCCTAGGGTCCAACTAGACCACTAGGTACCTCCAGTAAGCGCCACAGAGCTGCGTTGTAGAGAGATGTAAAAAGGGGCACGGCCTAGACCACCTCTCTGCAACGCAGCGCAGTGGCGCTTACTGGAAGCACCTGGTGGGCTAGTTTGGCCCCAGGGTCGCTCAGGATTGAAGGGGAATTATTTCCCCAACTTAAAACGCGCCACAGGGCTTGTTTGCACACGTTAACTCAGGCCCCGTCCCCTCCCTTCACCACTGTGTAAACACGCCCTGTGGCCGTTTTTAGTTGTGAGATTTAGTTAATTTGAATCCTGAAGGTCCCTAGGGTCCAACTAGCCCACTAGGTACCGCCATTAAGCGCCACAGAGCTGCGTTGCAGAGAGGTGTAAAAAGTGGCACGGCCTGGACCACCTCTCTGCAACGCAGCTCAGTGGCGCTTACTGGAAGCACCTGGTGGGCTAGTTAGCCCCCAGGGGCCCTCAGGATTGAAGGGGAATTATTTCCCCAACTTAAAATGCGCCATAGGGCGTGTTTGCACACGTCACCTCAGGCCCCGTCTCCTCCCTTCCCCACTGTGTAAACACGCCCTGTGGACATTTTTTAAGTTGGGAGATTAAGTCCCCTTGAATCCTGAGGATCCCTAGGGGCAAAATAGCCCACTAGGTACGTCCAGTAAGCGCCATTGCAGAGAGGTGTAAAAAGGGGCAGGGCCTGCACCACCTCTCTGCAACGCAGAGCAGTGGCGCTTACAGGAAGCACCTGGTGGGCTAGTTGGCCCCCTGGGTCCCTCAGGATTGAAAGGGAATTATTTCCCCAAGTTAAAACGTGCCACAGGGCGTGTTTACACACGTCACCTCAGGCCCCGTCCCCTCCCTTCACCACTGTGTAAACGCGCCCTGTGGCCGTTCTAAGTTGAGAGATTCAGTCCCCTTGAATCCTAAGGGTCCCTAGGGTCAAACTAGCCCACTAGGTACCTCCAGTAAGCACCACAGAGCTGTGTTTCATAGAGGTGTAAAAAGGGGCGTGGCCTCAGAACACCTGTCTGCAACGCAGCTCACTGGCACATACTGGAGATACCTGTTGGGCTAGTTGGCCCTCAGGGACCCTCAGTATTGAAGGGGAATTAATTCCCCAACTTACAACTGGCCAGGGGGCGCGTTTGCAGAGTGCTGCAAGGAGGGGGCGTGGCCTAAGGCGCTATGCCGGTCTTTTATTTATTTTATTTTTTTAAGAAGGAGGGCTGTGTGGCCCCCCTTCTTTTTCTAATTTACTGGCCCTGGGGACCCCATCCCCCAGGGCCTGCACCTTAATTTTTTTTGTTGAAAAAAATAAATGTGGCCCTCCCAAGGCCTTAATCGGCCCCGGGGACCCTAACCCCTGGGTCATGGCCTTTTTAAAAAAAAATCTTTAGGAGGGGGCTGCGTTGCCCCCCTCCTCAGGACCCTTATGGCCTCTGGGACCCCATCACCCGGGGCCAGCCTTTGTTTTCTATTATTTTAAAAATATATATATTTATAGAAACACCTAGGACATGCTGGACAAACCGTACGTGCCTATCACCATGACGATTTGCGTGATATTCATTAAAAGGCGACTATGCATAGAATGAATCCACATGGAATGTATTTACACCGCTAGTGAAGCTCTGACGTGTCTGACGCCCTACCGTGCCTAATCCCGGCGCCCCCGCCGGTGGGTCCTCTCCAAGTAAACACCCTTGTCGTTTATTTATACAAACATGGGTAGCTATTGATGGGCACATTTAATATACACGCACACCAAGCCATTCAAAGGAGATTCGACAAAAATTCGACCAAACTATGCAAGAAACCCCCCTCACGGTTAATAAAATACACATCCACCGCCGGATGTGTAATACTTTTTATTTTACTCTCTGGAAAGGAGACAAACCTCACTTGAGAGTCACAGCGTGCTCCTGGCTGAGCCCAATGCTGTGTTACACCCACCAGTGCCCGCCGAGTACCTCACACCTCTGTGTTGTATTCCACCATCTAGTGCGTATGCTATGACACTCTCTAGCCCATGTGCACTGTAACACCACCCCGTGAATATGTCATGCCACACTTGCCTTTGCACGGGTTATATTGCCCCATCTAACGTGCCTTCCTCGATGCCTATGTTATAACGCACAGTGCTATGCCATACATATTACAATCTGGGATCCATATCTTTGTCACAGTGCATATGCAACGTTACACTCCCCAGCACATATTTTATATTACAACTTTAGAGACTAGTTAGGTTACACAACACTGCCCTGTGCATATTACACTCCAAGGCGCATATCGCATAGCACGCGCTAGTGCCTATGCTATCTCGCGCTCTCCAATAAATCTGTCATTGTGCACAATGTATTGCATATTATATTTCACGCCCCGGTTCATGTTATATCACACTTTTTGGTGCGTAGTGTATACCATATACTATATCTAGTTTTCATTTTCAATCGTGCTCTCAGGACTATGTTCTATATAACACTGCGTCCACCTACCCTTTTCACGGGCATTACATTTTGCGATGGGGGGTGGAGGGTCAGGGGGTGTTTCTGCCAAGTGAGCCCGGAGTCACAGTCACAAACGTCCTCTTCTTCCTGATTAAAAGTGAGATTATGCTGCATACTTGTTCATATTTTAAGTAGTTCGCACAGACACACATTTTAAAAACAATAAAGTTCCTAATACCCACCTTCTCTGAACAGTTAGCTTGCTGCCCCATCCACCTCCTCCCTATCCTCTGTTGTCTGAATCCATGGACTAGCCTCCTCCCTCCTGCCATGCATGGTCTGATGTGCTGCCACTGCCCTACATTTAGCATGATGTACCAGTCCACTCCTCCTGCCCTCCATTGCCCAATTCTATGGCCCATCATTGACCTCCTGCTTAGCCTCTGTGCTTAGCTTGCTGCCCCTATTCTCCTTCCCCCTGCCCTCCGATGTCTTTGTGCATGCCCCTGCTCCATCCTTTTTGCCCACGATGTTCCATGGACCTGCCACTCCTATCTACTCTGAGTGTTCTGTTGAGCTGCCACTCCCCTCCCACCTGCCTAGCATTGTCAGATGACTGTAACCTGTGCCTGCCACCTCCACCCTGCCTGTCCACATGCCATGCCCCTATCCCCTTCCTCCTGTCCTCCATGGTCCATTTTACTGCCACACCCTTCTGCCCTCCCTGGTCTGTTGTGCTGCAACTGCTCCTCCTGCCTGCCCCGTGCGGTCTGTTGTGAGGCCCCTTCCTCTGAACTCTCTTGTCTGTGCCCAGGTCCTGACCCTCCCTTCTATCCTCCATGGTCCTTTGTGCATGCCCCTGCACCCTCCTTCGAGCCCATCATAGCCATTGTGCTGCCACTAACCCTCCTGCTTGCCATGCATGGTCTTCTGTGCTGCCATGGCCCCTCCCACCTTCCCTGTGTGGTCAGCTAGCTGCCCCTGACCTGAAGTACTGGGTATTTTAGTCCCAGCGGTGCAGAGTCTTCTAGGTGAAGTCAAAGATTCATTTATTGGCTGCAGACCAATTACAGGTATCCTAGAAGTACAACAGCGTGTATGTTCTCAGGAGACTGCTGAAAATCATAGAAACGGACTTCATCTTAAATACAGTTTTCCCTGCCTCAGGCATACATTCCTAGGTTTATGATACGGCAATAAACAAGTGTACAGTTCAAACGAAAGAGCAGAGTCATGATGACCATCCCACATTCCTGTTAAGCCAGCCCACCATTATTTATACAGCAAGGTTCAGATCCCACATTAGATAATCGATAGGCCCCAATAAACATGGCCATCTCCTGTTTTGGGAAACAAGCCATAAAGCAGGAACAAGCAGGTGCGAAAGTGATTAGCCGGAGGTTTGTGTGTGATGAAAGGACTTTATGGTGCGCTGAGCCCTGATGCTAATCACAGGTGACCGGAGGAAGGGGAGCTCGTGAGACCAATTTGACCTGGGGCAGTAGAACCGAGCCGCCCAGGTCACAGAAGAGTCATGGAAAGGCACATGGATTGCAAGGCCCGTAGTTGCTTCATTATAGCCTATGTGAGGGCAATCACAAAATGGCCACTGCCTCCAAAATGGAACCCGCGTAGTGAAGCAGAATAACGTGTACACAGTGCATTCATAGCTAGAACGATATATAAAGCACTCGTACATACCGCATTAACCATTTGCGGTTCGCTAATACCAGGATAGACAGGGGTGGGGCCCTGTCCCCTACGCGGTCACAGAGATTAAAGTACGACAGACCCTCCTTTTGCCCTTACATAGGCAATCACTATACTCATCTTAATCCGAGTCTAGGTCAATGTTCACAAAGTCATGGAGATGTTGCTGTAGCATCATCCTATTACTTAACTCGTCCCTCGATACAGGTTTCCTTACACATAAGGTAGCACAGAGGCCACATATCGCAGGAGCACACTGTATGCACAGACAGAACAGGAAAAGATTGGCTAAGATCATTCCAATGACCATTAGAACTTTCCAACCCCAGGCAGATATCAGTTCCCAGAACCACCCCACCAGTGACCAGTCTCCCTTATCCACGTGTATGGATTCAGATATTTTATGGAGTTTGGAGATGGCTTGATAGACTGTTGGAGCGTTATCTGGTATGAAAATGCAACAACTGGATTGGATAACCTTGCATACCCCACCGCGGTCTGCAAGAATAACGTCTAGAACCATGCGGTTCTGCAAAGTCATAAGGCGATCCGCTTGGAGCTCAGCGGTCAGATTACCAAGGGCACCAGCCGTTACATTGACAGTGGATTCAACCACACGAGTCAGTTGTCTCAGGTTCCTACTATTTACCATAGGTCCCCAAAACGGCAGGAAACCCAAGAAGAAGTCTCCTGCTTCCTGACCGGCAGTATCCTCCTTACTAATCACGCCCCTCACAACTCTTGTCTTGTGATAGTCAGCGGCAGCAGTAAATGTTGGCGGTAGCAAGTTCGCAATATAACATATGCCCGAGAAATCAGGGGACAACCATGTGTATGCTTGGTCATTGCAGATGAAATATGTACCCTTGGCAGCCAAAAACGCAGGGGAAAACTGTGACGGGAAAGTGTACGTTTCAGTACAATCACTTCTTCCCAGTTGGGCTCTAGGATTCTGACCATTACCCTGTAAGCAGAACCGACCTATGTGGGGTACGACCCAGATTGGAGATGAGATTTTTCGCTGTCTTTCACCCAGACTAATACTATACCCCGTCGCGTTCCACCCTACATAAGCTCTCAGCTCTTCTTTGGGAATGGATGAGTATGCATCAATATCCCTACTCATATCGGCAATTCCTCTCACTAAGGCTTTATTATTTGTACTAGGTCTGATGGAACGCGGTTGTCGCGGGGAGTAGGCATCTAGAGCGTAGAGGAACATGGTCTGGAATGCCCATGACGATCCATTGTAACTAAAGGGCAGCACCAAATAGGGAATACCCTTGTTAATGGTATGTGGCATTAACCCACAGACCCAGCAATTGGTTGTATTCATTACTAATTGGTGTTGGTGCAAGAGCTGAATAAACGAGTTATTTACAAATTCTGATCGTCTGGTTTGTTCATGTTCAGGCAGAGGGTGAAAAGAGTGTGAGGAGGCAGTAGAAAGAGGTATAGGCTGTACAGTGGGTGCAATGGGCTCCTGGGAGGAGAAAAACACAAATCCCACGGTAAACATTATCATACTACACAGTATAAATAGGCACAGAAATACAAAACATTTACTTCTCATAATTTTACATATCTTTGCTTTAAAGTTCATTTCCTCAGCGGGTCTCTCCATCTTAAAAAACTCCATCCTCTAATCGGGCCGCTCGCGGCGGATGAGTTTCTTCTGCTAAGGAGTACGCCTGTCAGTCCAGGGAAACGCCCTAGACCAACCAGAACCGTTGACCTAACGTCTTCGGCCTGTACCCCAGAGTCTTGGCACCGCGACCCTGCGGCTGAACCCGGATGGTGGTTCGAAAAACAAAAATCAAGAAAGTCCTTCAGATGGGAGAGCTAAAATGTCAAAAAGGAAATAGTAAGGAAATCTTTATTTGTCCATAGGCCTTGGTCTCAAATTATAGCGGAGACGGCCAGGTGCTGTTTGGTCTTGGAACAAAAGTTCAGGCTCTGTGGTGTCCAATCGATTTGACAGTGGCACAGCCTCTTGCAGAATATTGTCACTCTCTTGGTCTGAAGCTGTGCCTTTTATGCGTGCATCACTGAATGATACAAAACGAGGTACAGTGTCTGTCTCAGAGTCGGCGATACCCTCCTGGACCCACCGGTCATATGGCAGGGGCAAGGGAACTACCTTGCAGTGGGTGCCGTGGATCCAGTGTTTCTTCCCCTTCACTCGCACCGCTGATCTTGTTGATAAAAGTACAAGGTGAGGGCCGATCCAGCGAGGCTCGTCGTTGCTCTTGCGCTGGAAGTTTCTAATCAGCACCCATGTGCCAGGGTCGATAGGGTGTCCAGGAGTTTCAGAAGCTTGAGGAAGAGTATCATGCACCTGTTGATGTAAAACACGCAGTTTAACAGTCAAATCATACAAGTAATCGAGTAGTACTGGATGCTCGATCTCACTGAATTTCGCCGGTCTTGGCACGCCCCATACATTAGCCGGGCGGCCAAAGACGACCTCATAGGGACTAAGTCCCACTCGTGAGTGTATGGTCATTCTGGTGGACAGGAGTGCTAAAGGCAGAGCATCAGGCCATTTAAGACCGGTGCTCGCCTGGATTTTGGCCAGCTTAAGTTTTAGAGCACCGTTGTAGCGCTCTACTAATCCAGCTGATTGGGGGTGATTTGCAGCGTGGAACTTTTGCTTTATACCTAAACCCTCACTCACATTCTTCATTACTTTACCCACAAACTCACTTCCATTATCACACCACACCATTCTTGGCATTCCAAACCTAGGGAAGAATTCTTTCACAAGGGCTTTGGCTGTGGATAGGGCAGTGTTATCCTTCAGAGGATAGGCCTCTACCCATTTGGAGAAAGCACAAACAACCACCAACACATATTTCAGGTTGTTGCACCTTTCCATGTGAATAAAGTCCAGCTGCAAAACTTCAAATGGATATGATGGGGGTGCAAAATGACCAGCTGGAGTTGGGGTTCCCCTACCAGGGTTGTACTTCAAGCATACCATGCAATTCTTGACCACATTCTCTGCACACTTGGGAATCCCAGCATTCTGCCATACTGGAGCCAACAACTTACAAATTCCTTTTGTACTGATATGTGCCATCCCATGTGCCATAGTAACTACTGGAAGCACATATGCATCGGGCAACAACAATCGCCTATGTTCTGTCAGATCAATCCAACAACCATTCTCATCTAACTTACCCACACTTTCTCTCCACTTGCTTAATTCTTTCTCTGTAGCTTCAGCTTGAAGCGACTTCACACTCTCTATCGTGTTTTCACACATTCCAACATCATCAACCCATCTTGCGGGGCCTGCAATATACATTCTAGTCTTTACATTCTGTGCTGTTTCTTTCGCGATCTCATCAGCAAACGCATTCCCACGTCCAACATCATCTGTGATTTTCCTGTGCGCACTGCATTTCATAATCGCAACTTGTAATGGTAGGGTCAGTGATTCAAGGAGATCATTCACCAACTTGCCATTCTGAATTTTAGCTCCATGCGACGTCAGGAACCCACGTTCTTTCCACAGTCGTCCAAAATTGTGAGCCACGCCAAAGGCGTACTGGCTATCCGTGTAGACATTCACTCTCATTCCTTCAGACAACACGCATGCTCTCGTGAGGGCGATTAATTCTGCTGCTTGGGCCGAATTATGTGGCACTCGTGCAGTTTCCACGACCGTGTGTAACGTCGTGATAGCATATGCAGCAGTCGTATCACCATTAGGGAGCTTGAAACACGAACCATCCACCCATAAAGTACCATCACACTCAGCCAGGGGAGTATCTTTTAGATCTACTCTCCCTTTCGTCTCTTCCTCTGTTCTGAACAGACAGTCATGTTGCTCATTCTCATCTAGGTCTGCTGGATTTGGCAATAACGTAGCTGGATTCAGCGTGTTGCATCTCTTTATGTGTATGTGATTTGCTAACAGTGTGAGCTCATAGCCTGATAATCGCGCACTAGTCAAGTGTTGTGTCTTGGTTCTGTTTAATAATGTGTCTACAGCATGTGGAACCATAACGATAAATGTGTTGTCCATTACCAAACCAGCAGATTGTCGGATAGACATAGCTGCAGCAGCTGTCGCTCTCAGACAGCTTGGCAATGCCCTCGCTACAGGGTCCAAGGTTGATGAAAAATATGCGCATGGGCGCGGTCTGTCACCAAAAGGCTGTGTTAACACTGATAATGCGCAACCATCTTTCTCGTGAACATACAATGTAAAAGGCTTGCTGTAGTCAGGAGTACCCAACACAGGTGCTGAACACAATGCATTGCGCAATTCCACAAAACTTTTCTGGCACTCTTCAGACCATGGGATAGGATTCGGTGTGTCTTTGCATGTTAAGGCTAACAAAGGTTTTGCCAACAAGGAAAAATTTGGGCTCCAGTGCCTACAGTATGAGGTAATGCCCAAGAAAGCACGCACTTCTCTCTGTGTCCTTGGCACACTCAACTGCGCAATGGCTTGAATTCTTTCTGGGGTCAGTTTCCTTCCCTCCTTCGATAAGAGATGACCTAAGTAGGTCACTTCTTGTCGACAATATTGCAGCTTTGAGAGAGACACTTTATGATGGAAAGCAGATAAATGGCGCAACAATGACAATGTGGCTTCTTTGCAGATCTTTTCAGTATCCGCGGCGATTAGTAAATCGTCCACGTACTGAATCAGAATAGCGCCACTAGGTAAAACAAGTGCATCAAACTGCGCTTTCAAAGCTTGACTGTATATGGATGGACTCTCACAGTAGCCCTGGGGAGCGCGTTTGAAGCGGAAGCTTCGGCCTCCCAGACTAAAGCCAAAAATGTCTCTGCTCTCTTCTGCAATTGGGATGCTAAAGAAAGCATTCTTTAAATCGATCACTGAAAACCATGCAGCAGAGGCTGGAATCATCGTTAACAAGGCAGTTATATCAGAGACAACTGGAAACTGTGGCACAACAATCTTATTAACCTCTCTAAGATCAATCACAAATCTGTAAACAGGTGGCTGTGAAGGGTCCGTTCGTTTTAAAACAGGTAAAATCGGGCTGTTGCAAACGTTGCCTCTTGTCTCTTCAATTACACCCTTATTAATCAAATCGCTGACAATGTCTAACAATGCTTTCTGGCCTTCATTAGAGATCTTGTACTGGGGAATACGTGGCAGTCTGACATTAGCCTTTAAAGTTACCACGTATGGCGGTATCTCCAAGAGGCCCACATCATTGGGACCAGTAGCCCAAAGGACATCCGGAAGGGATGACAATTCAGGCGGCATTGTATTTTTAGACAAGTACATCGGGGAAATCACTTTCCTGCCTAATGTAAGTTGTACCCCTGACGGTGAACAATACAGTGTAGCATGTAATCTTTTCAACAAATCTAACCCTAGCAAATTCTCACCACAACCTGTTGTTAGAATCAGGGGTGCTTTCAGCTCGCAAGGTCCAATAGAAAGTGACATGGGACTAGAAATCGGGTTTCTAACTGGGGCACCAGAAAAACCTACTGAAACATTTATATCGCCAGACAAAGGTGCGCCAGGGAGTTTTGAATGCATGATTGAACTCTTTGCAGCACCAGTGTCTAGCAGAAAGGGCTCCGTTACATTTGCTGTAGTCACCTCAACATACGGTCCGCTCTGATCCACTGGCACTGAAACAACTCCCTCTCTCTGTCTACGGCTGTCCTAGTAATCATTATTTTCTGCATCGCCGTCCTCTGCATAATAATCATTATTGTAATACTGAGCTGTATTACTAGTTGTGTTAGCTTGCTGGTCAAAACTATTGATGGTATTTTGAGGCGGCAGAGGACGCGCGTTCTGGGGAGCATTTCCACGCCCTCTGCCTCTAGGAGCTTGCTGACCACCCCTACCTCTTGCACCATACGCATTACCGTTCCGCTGCATTAATTTAGGGCAACTCTATTTAAAATGACCTTCCTCTTTGCAGTATGAACATTGGTTGGGACCTACAGGGACACGTGGTTGATAATACCCATTCATTTGCTGATTGTTCTGAAATTGTTGGGGTTGGTGATAGACACCTTGGGGTTGCCTATAATTATTCTGACCTCCACGTGGCGGATAGGCCTGCTGCAAAAGGACCTTTGTCTTTAGTTCCTTCGTTTTCTTATCTGTTCTATCTTTTTCATCTTTATCTCTGTGTTCATAATACTGTGCAGTAGCCAGTATTTGCGCTGAAGAGGAAACAGCCCAAGAACTTTCTGAATCTTTTAACTTTTTACACAGGTCAGGAAGTAAATTCTGCACAAATTTATTCACAAATAACCGTTGGCCACCCTCAGTACTCATATCTTGCCCACTGTGGTCAATAAACGTTTCTTCAAACCTGGTAAAGAAGTCTGACACTGTTTCATCTTTCTTCTGCTTGCATGCAGATAGCTTGTCCCAATTTACGCGCATTGCGGGCATTATTGTCTTCATATACGTGATGATTCTACCAGGGAGTTCTGCTATTAATGGCTCAGGTTTCGCGCCACCAGTTTGTCTAGCGTCAGCGGCAATAATGTCAGCCCATGTAGCACCTAGTTCTGCATCGTGATCTGCATTACGAATTGATCCCCATAGGGGCTGTGGAACAACATTACCAAACAACATGTCTATGTCGGCCAGATTCATAACGCATGACCCTGCCGTCTGTGACAACTCTTTACTATATCCTGCAGGGTTTTTACGGGGATCAGGCAATGTCTGCTTAAGCGCTAACACCTCAGAACGCTTCCATGGAACATGCACCCAAACACGCTGGAAATGCGCTGGCACAGCAGCGATACCGGCACCGGCATCAGCTGCAACTGCTTCCTTCCATACCGGGGGAACTTCTCTCATGGGGTATTGTCGCGCTTTTACCTTTTTCCCCACAAGGACATCTTGTTCAAACAATGACTGTTGGCAATCATCATTCCTGAAGGACAATACAACCGCAACTGCTTTATCTACCTCGCGATCCACAATTGTACCAGTTCCAAAATCAAACCTCACTCTACACAACTCCTGCGGGCTCAGGTCTTTACCACTATCCTCCAATTCTTCACAGAGAATTTCGCACATTTTCTCAAACACATATCTCTGTTTTGGGGCATCCCATTGATGGAAAACGTTGACAACTGATTCCACATCATACAGTGAAGGGAAAACAATCCATCTACGCGCCATGCGATCTATTACCTTTTTCTCATCGGGGTTAGGCAATTGACTGCGCAATTGCTTACGCTGTAAACCTGGAGTCGCACCAGATGACTCAAAGAGAGGAGACATTAATGTAGTAACCACATTAGCTAAGCGCTGTCGCGCTGAAGGAGAAGCTGAGGCGAAAACAGGGGGATAAACAGAGGGGAGAAAAGAGGATGCAGAAACAGGTACTGGAGTGGTGCAAGGAAGAGTGTCAGGGGAGGCAGCTGCTGAATTAGACAAAGTCGCAGGAAGCGCGGGGGCAGTTGGAAACACAACTGGCGGCCCTTGAGAAGGCTGCGCTATAGGGATAGGAGCCGGCTGCAAAGCAGCTGGCGGTAGCGGCAAGGCTTGCAGTATATTGACTGGAGGTGGCATATTCACAAGCTGGGGAGGCGCCGTGGCATTTTGAGCATACGGGGGTGGCGAACTCAACAAATGCGACATCAGGGGATCTTTCTCCTTTTCTTCTAACTCATTCTGTTTAGAGTGCGGTAAAGCTGGGTAACATTTGTCGATCCCTAACTTACGCTGCCTGTGCAATTGCTCATTCATCTGCTCCTCCTCATTGTCTTTGAATTGTACGGCTGCTTGCATTACTGTCATACCTCTCTCCCTTTTATTCTTTTTCGCTAGCTTAATTTCCTTCTGTTTGGCTTCCTTTCGCCACAAGCGGAAAGAATCAAACATCGCCGGCCGGGCTTTCTTTTTAAACAATTTAATTTCCAAATTATCTAAAATATCGGTATCGAAACTACCATTTTGGGGCCATTTTAAAACACCGTCTTTTCTGGTGAAGTGGATCCACACTTCGTTATATGCAATAGGGCCTACGCCATGTTTTACATAGAGCTCATAAGTTGGAGTTCCAACCGGAGGAACCGGACATGATTCCTCCAGCTGGAAATCTCTTCCACAACCCAAACAAAATATTCTACCAAATATTCTAGAACCAGGCATCTTTGCTCACTAGTCTAGATCTAAACGTCAGAGGATTATCGATTACGATAGTCTCGTGAATACACGAGTCCTCTGGCTTTGGCGTTTGCAAACTCCAAATTTCCAAATCAAAACGATCCCGAGGGATACCAAACAAATGGGAGACGCTCCACTTATACTTAACTGAATATTGCTGATCGATGGCGTCACCAGAAGACTCTCTCGATTGTTTCGCTCTCTCAAAACTCGTCAAGGGTCCAAAACAGGTCGATTAATCAGGGCAGCAGTCCTTCGTAGCCGTCGGGACGCGGAGAACCTCGCAGAAAAGACTTTCGGACCACGTCGACATGCAGGGGTCGATGAAGTGGCGGCCTTCCTCCAGAATTTCCACACGAAGCTCCTCACGAACCTCTGGCTTGGACTGGTACCGCTGAAATCGCCCCACGTTGGGCGCCAAACTGAAGTACTGGGTATTTTAGTCCCAGCGGTGCAGGGGCACACACCCTATGACTTCTGGGTTCACCCTGTTCCAGACCCACAGAAACACAGAGTCTTCTAGGTGAAGTCAAAGATTCATTTTTTGGCTGCAGACCAATTACAGGTATCCTAGAAGTACAACAGCGTGTATGTTCTCAGGAGACTGCTGAAAATCATAGAAACGGACTTCATCTTAAATACAGTTTTCCCTGCCTCAGGCATACATTCCTAGGTTTATGATACGGCAATAAACAAGTGTACAGTTCAAACGAAAGAGCAGAGTCATGATGACCATCCCACATTCCTGTTAAGCCAGCCCACCATTATTTACACAGCAAGGTTCAGATCCCACATTAGATAATCGATAGGCCCCAATAAACATGAGCATCTCCTGTTTTGGGAAACAAGCCATAAAGCAGGAACAAGCAGGTGCGAAAGTGAGTAGCCGGAGGTTTGTGTGTGATGAAAGGACTTTATGGTGCGCTGAGCCCTGATGCTAATCACAGGTGGCCGGAGGAAGGGGAGCTCGTGAGACCAGTTTGACCTGGGGCAGTAGAACCGAGCCGCCCAGGTCACAGAAGAGTCATGGAAAGGCACATGGATTGCAAGGCCCGTAGTTGCTTCATTATAGCCTATGTGAGGGCAATCACAAGATGGCCACTGCCTCCAAAATGGAACCCGCGTAGTGAAGCAGAATAACGTGTACACAGTGCATTCATAGCAAGAACGATATATAAAGCACTCGTACATACCGCATTAACCATTTGCGGTTCGCTAATACCAGGATGGACAGGGGTGGGGCCCTGTCCCCTACGCGGTCACAGAGATTAAAGTACGACAGACCCCCTCCCACCTTCCCTCCATGGTCTGTGTGTATGCCATCATAGTCTCATTGTTGCTCTCCATGGTGTGTCTTGTTTCTAGTGCCCATCCTGCCTGACCTCCATGGTTATCTTGCTGCTCCTGTCCTGCCCCCTTGCCCAAAGCCCTCTGTTTCCATGTGCAGACCCCTATTCCCTCCCTCCTGGCTTGTCTGTTCCATTGTAATGCCCCTGATCCGTCCCTCCTGCCCTTTATGGTCTGTTATGCTGCAGCTTTCTCTCCTGTCTGTCCATTATGGTCAGCTAGCTACCATTGCCTCTTTCCCCTCTGTTCTCTGTTGTCCATGTGCATGGTCCTGTCCCCTCCCTATTGCTTTCTATGGATTGTTGTGCTGCACTCCCGTCCCGCATGTGCTGTGTGGTGTATTGTGCTGCTGCAAACCCTGATGCCTGCCCTGTAGGGTCAGTTTGGTGCACCTCTCCATGTCCCTCCTGTCCTCTGTTATCCGAGTCCATGTCCCTACCCCAATTCCTCCTGCCTGCCATGATCCAATGTTCCATACCTGCGAACATTTTGAACTTGGTAAGAGGGAGATTTTGAAAAAACACTGGGGTATTGATTTTCCCCTTTGAGTTACATTGAAAAAGAGGAGATTGTAGACAGGAGACAGATCAAATAAAGCCCATTTGAGCTTAAAAACATTGGACGTTTCCTGGCTGAAACGGGTCTGTTGGCATGTATGGTTGTACTACCACTGCCTCTTCCTTCTGCCCACAATCATCTATTTTTTGTCAGTCAATACTTTATTTCGGCTATATAGCCATAAAAGCCAATATACTATAAACAAAACATTTACATACATACAAGCCATAATATACAATTACATACAATAGACAAAAGGTGATTTTATCTCCATGGTTAAGCAATACCAGTTAAGATATAAATAAGAATATTAATTTAATTAAACAACAGAATTTTTTTTTTTTTTATGAATAATTCTATAAAACTGAGGTAGACAAGATAGGATAATACTGTAGAGCAAGGGTAATCCATAATTTCCTCCCTCTGCTATTACAATTTATGACCAAAGCGTTTTCTAATAATATATACATTAAATAGAAATCTACTTATACCAAACACCATCAATTGAGAGGTGTTAGATTTTAGTATGCGCTCCGCTACTTTGTATGTCCCGACCCCCATGTTTTTACACAGGGGTTTGATCCAGCAGAGCCTCGGTTTCATATAAGCCGGACAAAAGAAAAGTATATGGGCGAGGTCTTCCCTTGCCCCAAGAGAGCACATAGTACACACATCCGAACCATGTTCCCCAACCCACCTACAAGTGTAGGTGTTGATCAGTAATACCCCATATCTGAATTGTAGATACAGTGATTTTGCTAAAGGAGGAGCAATCTCATCCATAAATTCTTCGAAGTTAGGTGAATCTTTTATATCTAAGAAATTCTGAGTCAGTGTGCCAATCATAGACCCAAGGCTTAGTTCACCATTGACGTAAGACCAGAAAGTATCCTTAAGAATTTTTTTAGAAAACTGGGTCATATTGTGAGGCTCCTCCCAAAAATGTAAAAGTCCTAGGGCCTCATGTAGGTAAATAAATTTTACCGGTTCTTAAATACCGAGCCGTACCGAATCGGTAAATTAGAATCGGTAAGTTATATGTAGGTAAAAATTCGGTAACAGTTACTGATTCGGTAACATTCGGTAATCACGAATCGGAATTCACCGAATCGGTAAATACCGAGGTGGTATTTACCGAATCGGAAAATACCGAGGTGGTATTTACCGAATCGGTAATTACCGAGGTGGTATTTACCGAATCGGAAAATACCGAATCGGTATGTACGGATTCGGTAAATAAAATCACATGACTTGACGAAACAGCTAATCCTGTGCAACGACAGCCCACCCAACCGGGAAGTGCCCACACCCAGGCAGGTGTACATAATTAGCCGAAGTGGCCACACCCAGGCAGGTGTACATAATTAGCCGACCCTGGAGAGGCTTGGAGTGCAGAGGAGAGGCAGGGAGCCGTTGCATGTGCGAGCGGGTAAACGAACAGCATGTCCAGCCAGAGAACACAGAAAGACGGAAGGGAAAGGCGGAGGAAGCTGAAATTTAGCCCCAAGGAACTCCAGGTGCTGGTGGAGGAGGTGGTGAAGCAGCACCAGAAGCTGTTTGGAAGGCAATCCCTGCAAGTGCCTGAGGCGGAAAAGCGCAACATATGGCTGGCCATCCAGGCGCAGGTCAATGCTGTGGGAGTGACCCACAGGGACATTGAGGTCCTCAAAAAGCGCTGGTATGACCTGAGGATTGTAACCAAGAGGAAGATGGGCGACATCCAGAAGGAGGCCAGCCAGACCGGAGGTGGAACCAACAGGGCACCTGCCCTCACCGAACTGGAGGAGCTGGTGGCGGCCACAATCGAGCAAGAGAGCGTCGTGGGTCTTGGGGACGCCGACAGCTCTGCCAGAGCCGCAACACACCAAGGTAAGACGAAAGCACAGCAATGTAGCCCCCCCTACCCCTATCCCACATCCCCCATTGTGAAACGAGAATCACACTGCAGTCCACACGTGTCAGTGCAGACAGGCAATGCATTCCGGGAGATGTAGTCAGGGCAACACTAACCATGACGTAAATGTTACAGGGCAACAAGGCATGTCACGCACTCGAGGCACAAGGAGACAGAGGACATATTGGAATGTGAAATGATTGATTGTGACGCTTGCAATGCAGCCCTTCGGGGACACTGAGCCAATGTTGTATTTCTGTCCACAGATGTGACATCATGCAGGACAGGGCATGCTGCAGGAGAGACGGCACACAGGCCACAAGTATCACCTCTAGCCAGCACAAGTTCAGACCAGGGAGCAGGCCCACTGGCAGCCGCACCACCAACACAGCCAGCCTCGCCGCACCCAGAGCCAGCATCACCTCACCGAGAGCCAGCATCACCTCACCGAGAGCCAGCATCACCACAACCAGAGCCAGCATCGCCACTCATGTTCGAATCACCGGCCACATCTCCGCTTGCAGGTGTGAGAATGAGGAGGCGTCCAGCAGCCAGGCTACGAGCCTTAGACACCTCGTCAGACGACAGCATGGGCCCAGAAGACCGCACCGGGCCCCAGGAAGGGAGCCATGCCACTGTGTCCCACACCTCACAGGCAGCACAGACGGGAGCAAGAGGGCGCCGCAGGTCGCGTGTCCAGAGTCCACCAGCACCCACTGACGGCCATGGTGTCTTCTTGGGGCTCGAGGGCTCATGTCAGTCCAGAGGCACATGCGGGTGATGAAGACAACATTAGTCAACATGGACAATAACATTAGCGGCATGGCTGCGGGCATTCGGGACATGTCCCAGTCAATCCAGCAGTTGTGCAGCAAATTAGATGCTGACATCGAAGCACGGCGCCGGGAACGCCAGAGAAGGGACACTACCAGCAGGGCACTCAACCGTCTGGCAACTGCGACTTCTCTACTGTGCCGGCGCTCTGTGACGATGCAGGAGGGCCTAACACAGTGCTGCAGCGACCTGTCTCGGGGGATGGTGCAGGTGACAAGTGCACTAGGGGTGCTATTGACTAGTCAGGCGTCGACAACTGCTGCAGGGGATGCTGCGGAGAGCATCGACACCAGCAGCAGCATCACACCCCCCGTCCCAGAAGCACGCAGGAGCAGCAGGCGGCTTGGGGTTGGCTCTAGTGAGGATGCACAGGCCGTGCAATCCACCACTGCAGCGCGTATGCGCAAACATTGATGTAGCCCTGCTTAGCCACTTCCCATTGGGTGACGTAACCCTGGACATACTCCTTGTATAGATGGTATGTTGCCAGATTGGCCTGTTCATGTGTTCATGGCGTGGTGCCACATTAAAACTACGTCAGGACTTCTCACAACTCGCTGTGTCCCCTCACTTACTCAGAAATAGTTGCATGTGATCTCTGCCCGTCTCTCTCTCCCATCGATTGCAGTTGGCACTCTAGCTGCGTTGCCCTCTGGCTGGCCTGACTCATCCTCGTTGTCCTCAAAATATGTTAGTTCCACATCTGTACCTTTTTTCGTGGCAAGGTTGTGCAGCATTGCACAAGTGGCAATAATCTTGCAGCAGGTGATGGGTTTGTACTGGCGTGCGCCTCCGCTCTTGTGCAGGCAGCGGAACCTGCTCTTCAGTAGTCCAAACGTGCGCTCCACCACATTGCGTGTTGTTTTATGTGCCACGTTGTATCGTCTCTCACTCTGGGTTGCTGGGTGTAGGTAGGGAGTGAGGATGAATGACCGGCATGCATATGCACTGTCGCCTGGATGAGTAAAAGGGAACCATCAGTAACATGCCTCTATACACTATGATTTGCAGGTTTCAAGGGGCGTCACTGTTACTTACCTAGCAGGTATCCCTCTCCGAATTCTCCGGCACTCAGTCGTGTGTAGATCCCACTATTCTGGAAGATGTAAGAGTCGTGGGTGCTCCCAGGAAACTTTGCAACAATATCTGTGATGATGTTCCCTGCATCACAGATCACCTGCACATTGATGGAGTGGGTGGACTTCCTGTTCCTGTAGATGTGCTCTGTATCAGCTGGTGGACAGATTGGGATGTGTGTACCATCAATACAGCCGATGACATGGGGGAACTGTGCCATGTGATAAAAGTCTGTTTTTGTTTTCTGCAGTGCAGCCTGTGTGTTTGGGAAGCTTATGTAGTGGTGCATTCTCTGCATCATGGCATCCAGGAACTTCCTGAAGAAACGTGACAGGCAACTCTGGGATACCCCACCCACCGCAGCTATCACCACCTGATAACTGCCGGATGCCAACAGATGTAGGCTGCAGAGCACCTGCACATGTGGGGGTATGGCGTGCGCCCTTCTTATTGGATGGTCCAGGAGTGGGTGTAGGTCCCTGATTAAGTCCATGATGGTTTCGGGGTGTAGCCTGTACCTCTCATGTATCTCTGCATCAGTCAGCTGGAATAGTGTGATGCGCTGTCTGTAGATTTGTTCCTCCCGTCGCCACACCCTCAGTCCTGCTGCCTGTAGACGTAGGCGCCTTGCAATGACGTACATGGCGGCCATGTTGTCCACGCTGTTGCATTTTGGGATTGCCTATATGCATTGTTGATGGTTACCACCTGCTTTCAATCCGTGTTAATTACCGACTCTTATTTACCGATTTTCCTGGATTTCTTAATTACCGAGTGCTCCTACATGTCATTTTAAATTTTACCACTTCATATTTACCACTTCATGTTTACCGAATCGTTAATTATGTATTCGGTAAATCTGATTCGGTATTTTGGAATTCGGTAAATATGAATCGGTATTTACCGCCTCATATTTACCGAAAAGTGGTTTTTGGACTCCTACATCTCACTTGTCTGAATACCGGTCGGTAACGGCATATTTACCGAAAATCGGCCGTTACCGACCGGTATTTTGCTACCTACATGAGGCCCCTAGTCTCTTAAACCACGTACATATATACTTCAGCCATGGGGTTTTCTGATACTCATCCAACTTAATTAGTTCAATCAAACCAGACTTATAATCCCTCAACTCAGGGGTTGACCATACCCTGACCCAATACAACAGTGGTCTTAATGATGCTAAGTGCTCTGTTCTTTTAAGATTGATATCCAAAAATATGGGGACGACGGGGGTACGAGTCGGTATTTTGAGTAGACAACGCACAAAATTGTTTTCAATCTTCCCGAATTTGTTGGTACTACGATATCCCCATATCTCAGCACCATAAAGAGCTGCTGATTGTGCCTTAGCTTTGAAAACCTCCAGTGCTGGAGAAATAGCTTTGGAATAACTTTCTCCATGCACCTTTAGGATAGGGAGTGAGTTTTGTTTGAGGGATAATAAACTTTTATTCTGCTGACCTCCCCATGTCAATTTATTATCCAACATCAAACCCAGATAGTTAAACCTTTCTACCTGTTCCAGTCTACGATTCTCTAAGAACAAGTTTTTCCTAGGGTTTATTTTTTTGGGGTTTATGGCCATATATTTAGTTTTTGTTGGGTTTATTTCTAACCCCTTTTCCACACAATAGTTTTGAAAGGAATTAACCAAATTTTGCAGACCTCTCGGAGTCTGGGAAATAAGGATAGTATCGTCAGCAAATAGTAGGGATGTGATTATTTCGCCGTCTAATTTCGGGGAGTCATGGACGCGATTCCTTAAGTATGTTGGAATATCATTAACATACAATGAGAACAATGTGGGTGCTAATACGTAACCTTGATGCACTCCTCGATCTACAGGGATCGCTTTAGATAATTCACCAGCCTTTCCCCATCTAATTTTAGCATAGTTCCCTGTATGTAGTCTAATAAGTTCATTAAGTAGCTCACCTGGGACAGCTATCTTCTTTAATGTGGACCACAGCAACTTACGGGGAACGAGATCGAAGGCGGCCCTTAAATCCATAAACGCCACATAGAGGCTACCCCTCCTGATATTTATATATTTCCAGCAAATGCACATAAATCTAAACACCTGATCAACTGTGCTGATTTTTGATCTAAAACCTGCTTGGTATTTGGTCAATATCCTTGTCTCCTCAATCCAATCTAAAATCCTGTTTAAAACATGTCTGGCAAACATTTTTTGTAAAATATCTATTAAACTAATAGGGCGGTAATTGCTAGGATCATGGCGGTCACCTTTTTTAAAGATTGTTATAATTTCTGCCCCTTTCCACGATTCTGGGATTGGTGTACCAGCCACAATTGAATTGCTTAAAAAATTAATGTATGGTCCCCACACTTCCACATCGTGTTTCAATAAATCACCAGGGATTTTATCAGGACCGGGAGCTTTACCTATTTTAACAGCTAATAATGCCTGGTTTGTTTCTTCTAGGCTAAAATGTAATGGTATAGTACTATTGTCAAAATTAATATCTACATTGACAGGGGACAAATCATCCTTACTATTAGAATAGAGTTTGGAGAAGTGGTCACACCAAGTAGATTCATCCAGAAAAATATCCTTGGGTGATCTACCTTTCTTATTTCCCTTGGCAATTAGGTTCCAAAACGTCCTTTGATCATGTAACTTAGCTGCACTTAGTAAGTCCTCCCATAAGTCAGCATCCCATACTTTTTTAGCTTGGTTCATAGTATTTTTATAGGCCAGTCTTGCATTTTTTATATCACTTTGTCTCCCACATTTTACTGCAAGGATCAGCCTTGATTTTGCATCCCTGCAGTCTTGATTACACCACTGGTTTTCTAGCTCTAAATGTTCCTTTTTTTTTCCCTTCTTTTTTATAAACTTTACTCAAAAGGGGGGATAAAGCGTCGACCAACTTATAATGTAATTCAAGGACACCCTGTGTGCCTAATAAAGGCATCTGGGGTGTCCCAATGGTTTCGTTGAATTTATTATAAATGTTGGTCAATGCTTCTTTTTTACCCAAAATGTATGACCATTTTATAGCACGCCTATTATTAGATATCTGTAACTCTCCAACCGGGGAGTTTAATGGGCCTTCTACAGGTAGTCTAGAAAAAAAGAGAGCAGAGTCTAACCATAATTGGAGAGGGAAGTGATCACTCTCTGTTCTGGAGTCAATCTTAAAATCGATTATTGATCTCCATAAATTCCTAGAGGCCATTACAAAATCTATGTGTGACCTAAGACTTCCCTTAAAATAAGTGGGAGCTGATGGGCTATCTGAAGGGAAGCGACCATTACATGATTTTAAGTCATGTGCCACAGTCATCTGTAAAATCTGTGTGGCAGCTATTGAGCTTTTAACAGAACTTAAAGTCTCCAGGGGCATGATATCATTAGCAGCGTCTTGGTCATCAAACAATCTTTCTAAACCCTGAATAGGTTCATATTTGCAATTGAAATCTCCACAGATTAAAAGCTGAGCATTATCTCCTAATCCTTCTAAAGTGGAATCCAAAATTTCTATCACCTTTGATTCCCTGTTAGATGGATATGGTCTATTATAAATGTTTATTAAGTAAATGACTCCTTTCTTACTAGTTATAATTTTTAGACCTAACAGGATCTGGACAGGGGATAGATAACTGACTGACCTCTATTTCCAAGGTAACTTTAACCCAGATGACCAACCCCCCGTATGCCCTTCCTCTATTTGATGGTGTTGCTTTAGAGCTGAAGGTTTTATATCCTACTCTATGGGGGGTTTCTACCATCCAGGTTTCTTGAAGGATGATAATATCATGTTCATCAATATATGAACACAATACCACGTCCTTCAAGTTCCTGGAAAGGCCAGCGATATTCCAGGATAACAATCTAATATTAGAATTATCAATTACGCATAGAGGAGATTTCCTTAATATATTGTCATCATTAACAGTATCATCCATAAGTGTGACTAGAGAATTAACTACTTCTACTTTATAGTCGTCAATATTATTACCTAGTGTCTCTAGCCGTACTGCATTTGACTTCAGAGCCGTATCTAATCCGGCTTCATCTTGCTCTCCCCGCCAATCTCTGGAAATCCCGGCTGTATATGGCTGCTCATCTGATAGCGTGGTTAGAGGCCTCAGTGATACCATGCTTTTCGGACCAAGAGTTTCATTACTTTTGGGAGTCTCCCTCGGTTGGTTAACCAATACTGGAACTAGAGTTATGTTTTTATCAACTTTTGGGAGTCAATCGTTTACATCTAGTTCGCTCAGTACTGTGTATCTATTCTCCGAGGGGATTTAAAAAATTAATGGATTATTATTGCGTATAAATCTTTCCCTGTTCATAGTTTGCATTGGTCTGTCTAAATGTCTGTAGAAGTAACCCAAGGAATGTACACCCACATTATTCTCTCCTAATACAAGAGATGCTGCTCTTAATAGGGTTGTTGCAACATGTTGGGGGTGTCTAAAATTTATAATAACACAGTCCCCCTTACATGTTTTCCTTGTATTACCTAACCAGCAGACTCGTCTAGTGGACAATATTTGGTCTGATGTTTTCCTTGTATTACCTAACCAGCAGACTCGTCTAGTGGACAATATTTGGTCTGAGAAATTAGTAGGAAAGCCACAATTTTTGTTTAACCAAGCAACTGATTTCCTCTTAAGTGAATCATGCGTTTCATGTTGGAAATTAGATGTTACTGGGTCAAGAGGAGGAACATTAGATAAAACAACCACGTAAGGTTCACAAGCTGGTGGAAGATTGACACAGTGTAATTTTTGTGCTATAGCTCTGGACCCCTTACTACTGGATGGAGCTATATTAGTTCGAATACCACTGCCAACTGGTGGCGGTGATCTCGTAGAACTAATGAGGATCCCACCCTCCGGTATAGGTAGCGGAGTAGTATGAGCAGGTTGTATCGGTGAATTAGACAAAATTGTAGGCTGTTTCATTTCATCTAAGAGGCCGCCTAGCCTGTGTACCTCAGTTGACAAGATTTCAATTTTTTCTACAAGAGGCTTAATCATGAATGCTAATTTTTCCTAAAAAATTTTGGCAATGACCCCCGAGAGAGCAGAATTCTCAACCTCGTTAAGGGTCTGAATTTTAACATGAGCCACAGTGTTTCTCTGGGATTGGTCTGACAGTGACTTATGGTGAACACTTCCCTTCTTGGGTTGAGGCTTTCTACATTTTCTAACCGCTCTTTTCGGGGGAGATGGAGATAATACAGACTCTCTTGGGGACACCAATATAACTTGACTTAAGGTGTCATCGTCATTATCCACAATAGGGTGAATCAAATTTTCCGATAAGGGAGCTTCAGTTAAGGGATCCACTATGGCAAGAGTGTTAGCGCTAACATCTAATGGTAACTCCATATTGTCTGCGAAGGGCTCCTTTCCTAACGATTTCCGTCTTTCACTGTTGATCATGTTAATCCTTTTAACCAAATAATTATCCATTGTAATTTTAGCTTTAGCCATGACAGTACACAGGTCACATTAATAAACAACTACAATTATAGTCATCAACACAGGAGGATCACTAGAGTGACAAGTTTAAAAACCAATGCAATGAGAATGAATACCGCTAATAAATTTAATGACTCATGAGTAACAATGTCTACTACGTTGCGAAATATGGCCTATATATTAACAGTCTCGTAGTGCACTCAGCAATAACTCGTAACTCGTGACTGACAGAGTCCTTTAAAATCAAATTATACTTGCAATTGTAGTGTCTTCCGTACTACTCAAGGGGGGTGGCCCAACCCGACCTCCTCCGGCCTCCTAACGGCCACACAACGGCCCGCCCTTTGCCCGGGCTTAGCCCGGCGCCGCCCGCGCCCGGTCCCACGACGCGGGGGATGACGCTGTCTTTAATGCGCCTCCGGGCGCTAGGCAGATGACGCTGTGTCCGGTGTGGGCCCGGGGAGTCTGGGAGCTGTAGTCCACACTCACCCTCCCTCCGCGCTGCGGCCACGAGGATCTGAAACGTGGCGGCGGGAGGGGGGGGGGGCTATGCAGAGGGTGGAGAGTGGCGAGGATCAAGGTCAGCCAGGTGAGACCAGGGCAGCCGAGGACAACAGCAAAAGGAACACCCGCTCCACCGGGAATGACGCTGTCTTTAATGCGCCTCCGGGCGCTAGGCAGATGACGCTGTGTCCGGTGTGGGCCCGGGGAGTCTGGGAGCTGTAGTCCACACTCACCCTCCCTCCGCGCTGCGGCCACGAGGATCTGAAACGCGGCGGCGGGAGGGGGAGGAGGGGCTATGCAGAGGCTGGAGAGTGGCGAGGATCAAGGTCAGCCAGGTGAGACCAGGGCAGCCGAGGGCAACAGCAAAAGGAACACCCTTTTTATGGCTATATAGCCGAAATAAAGTATTGACTGACTGACAATCATCTATTATATTGCCACAGCCTCTCTTGCCAGTCCTGTATTGTTAGTTTGTTGCCCCTGCCCCCCTTTCCATTGCCCTCCATAGTCTGTTGTGCTGCCACTGCCCTTCCTGCCTGCCCAGTGTGGTCACATTGTTGCCTCTGCACTCTCCTACCTGCCTTCAATTTTCAGAGTCCGTTCCCCTGGCCTCTGCCTCTCAACAGTATCCCAATGAACAACTAGATTGCTAACATTCTATATTTATTTCAAAAGTTTGGAACGCCTGACGTCATCTTGATGTAATCAAAACTGTAATACCTAGAGTATTTCCTTTAGAAATTACATATATGAGAGGGTCTTATTTGCATCAAAATTATGGTTAGTGCTCTAAAAAACTAAAATGAGGACATATTTTTTGAGTTTTCAAATAGCGACAAAGACATTTTAAATTATTTGTAATCTTTATGTTTTTTTATCCAGTTGACCACTTGATTAAATGTTGCACCTAGGGGAGAGGATGTGGTGTTACTTCCAGAGCTGCAGACTTTGCAACTGGGGAACCAGGTTGGAGTTTCTGCTTCAGCTCAACATTCTGTGATTCTGGTCAAATCACTTAATCTCCCCATGTCTACAACCAAAATGAATTTGATCTTGTGTGATGTAACCAATGCTCATGTAAAGCACTCCAATACCTGACAAGTCTGCACTATATAAAACTGTAAAAATACACAAAAAATAAGTGTTTTGCACACTTCTGTCATTGGGCTACATAGGGGCTACATCTGGGTGATACTTGTGCTGCATTTGGGCTCTTTTGTCTCTGGTGGCCATCTTGGGAGATTTATTTGTTATGAAGTTTCCTAATTTCCTCATTTACTGCAGTCTCCTCAGTAGGAAATGCTTTCAGTTTTTTACTTTGATTCCATCAAGAAGGTATTCAGCTATGTCACACATTTGCCATACATTCTGAATGTTAGCACTCTAGTTGCTCAATAGATCACTGTAGTAAAGCTACTGCTCACCACGGAAGTCTGCTGCTGGTATTAAAAGTACATGTTTCAGTCTGCATATCAGAATTGTTTAATGAAATAGAAGAGGATTTGAGAAGTCAGTCAAAATGTGCCCTAATTTTTCTTTCTGCAGAACTAATCATAATTTCTATGGCAAAATGAACCCCCTCATTTTGTTCCTTTGTAAATTAAATGTTTTAAGTGTTACCAATTTATTCCAATCAAGATGGCTTCAGGTGTGCCATACTTTTGTCATAAGTAAGACTGTTAGCGCTCTAGTTGTTCATTAGAACACTCTGGGACATTCTGTCATTGGGCTATACTTGGGCTACATCTGGGTGATATTTCGGCCACATTTGGGCTCTTTTTTCTCTGGTGGCCATTTTGGGAGACTTATTTGTTATGATGTTTCCTAATTTCCTCATTTACTACAGTCTCCTCACTAGGAAATACTTTCAGTTTTTTACTTTGATTCCATCAAGAAGGCATTCAAATGTGTCACACATTTGCCATAAATTCAGAATGTTAGCACTCTAGTTGCTTATTAGATCACTGTAGTAAAGCTACTGCTCACCAGGGAAGTCTGCTGCTGGTATTGAAAGTCTGCATGTCAGAATTTTTTAATGAAATAGAAGAGGATTTGAGAAGTCACTCAAAATGTGCCCTAATTTTTCTTTCTGCAGCACTAATCATACTTTCTATGGCAAAATGAACCCCCTCATGTTGTTCCTTTTTAAATTAAATGTTTTAAGAGTTACCACTTTATTCCAACCAAGATGGCTTCAGGTGTGCCATACGTTTCTCATAAGTAGGACTGTTAGTGCTCTAGTTGTTCTTTAGAACACTCTGGGAAGCTGCAGTAGAACACAAAGGAATCAACTGACAGTCTCTGCCCTTGTTGGATGTACATGTTTTACTGAGAATGTCAGACTTCATTCTCACATGACTGAGAAAGATAATGTGAATTTACAGTAAATATGCTCTCAGTTTAGCTTATAGATCACCTTCCAAACCTCTGTGGGAAAAGCATGAGAAAATAGTTTTCTCTCAAACATGATTCATGATATCACAGCAGAAGGCTTTTTCACATGGTAAAATCACCTTAGAACACACCACAATTCCTAAAATGAGTATGGTACCATCAACAAATGATTTATAATGTAACTAAAGTCTTAAAACCTTCTATTAACTGCAATGCTTTTTAATGAGGTGCTATCATGTATATTGGTCCCAAGATGGCTTCCAACACTTCTTTGATGAAGTGCTGATAGCCAATCAGATCTCACGATGAGATGTGTGGTTAGGCTCCGCCCAGATATATATGTGATTTTACTTTTGATTCTCTCAGGAACTACTGAACGGATTTACACCATTAAAGCAAAAGGCACGAGTCTGAACTGAGGACTACCTCTTTGCCAAATTTGGTGTAATTCCGTTCAGCACTTCGGGCTGTAGCTGTGTCAACAGGTCCAATGGGAAAATGCATGGGGAAAACGTGTTTTGGGACCCCCTTTTTTCTCGGTCCCGCTTGACAAATCACCGTGAAATTTTCAGGATAGGAGTGGACCGGAGCTGGCCAAAAGTTTGGAAACTTTCGCGAAGATTCATCAATCGACACCAACGTTATTCCAAATAGAATGTTGCGGATTTCCTATGGAAAATAGGTCCTAACTATAACTACCTACTGGCGACTGCCAGTAGGTAATATATATATATCTATATATATATATTCACTGAAAAAAAACATAGGTTTCAGAGACGTTATAGTTAGAAATTAGCATTTAAAAAATCTTAGAAATTCACAGAAAAAAACATAGGTTTCAGGGGGGTTATAGTTAGCTGCCCATTTCACTCATACAAAATCATAGAAATTCCTCCGTTATAGTTAGTTCTGCTAACTATAACTCACGCGCCCGCAATGCACTGCTGATGATGTCACATATTGCATCATTCATGACATGGTCAGTGACATCACTGATGACTGGTGACCATTTTTAAATGTCTTTTTTTAATTCATTCTTTTAAAAATTAAAAAATATTATTTGAACTTAATGGGTTTTTCAAACATATTTTTTTATATTTTTCAAAATATTTTTTTAACTATATGTGCAAAACTTAATTTTATATATTTTTTTCAATGTTTTTGGATCCGCGCACCCTAAGCGCATCGTTCTCGATCCCTACGCGATAGCATCCGCGCATGGTACGCGGCGGGTACATGGTTAGTGCGCAATTTCAATGTGACCGGTACGCGACTCCTAGCCTATATGTGACACGTTCGATGCACGTAACGCGACGTTTACGCGCTTCCGCGATGCGTCATCTGCTTCTATGACGCGGTGGATGCGCGGATCCCGCGAAGTATTTAACATTTAAAAAAACATATTTATGTATTGCATGTGAATATTAATTGAAGACAAACTCTAAACTAGTCTTAAAACTAATATATTTTGACATCTAATCCTATATTTCTTTTTAATTCAATTTCGCGGATGCGCGCTGGGTGCGTGCTGCATAAGCGCACGGTGCCCGGATCCCATGTGACCTGCAAAAAAAGAGATTTGATTGGTTCATTACACTTCCTGTTCTAACTACTGAAAGACGCCACCCATTTCAATCATTCTTCTTTGAGCTTCTTTGGAGAACCACCTCTTTGGAGAGAAGAACATTTTTTAGACTAAGTTTACACTTAGCTCTAATATTTTTCAACCATAAATGGCTTCAGGGCAGCAGGCATCACCTGCATCACCTCAAACCTCTGAGGATGAATTTTTGCCGGAGTTACCATGCAAAGAACGTTTCTCTTCAGTGGTATGGAAATGTGTTACTTTTCCCGAGGGGCAGAATAAAACCAATGCCACCTTGGTCACATGCAAGATTTGCAAAAGAGTCCTAACAAGAAATACTCTTGCGGCACGACATGTATGATGAAGCACATGAGGACCCTTCATCCAAACAATCTTGCAAAAGAAGAGTGCCGACGGATGAGAAACACTCCTGCTCCTGCACCATTCACCTCACCGCAGCCGAGCACATCAAGAGTGCATCCATCAGACCAAACCTTGGACATCCGTCCTCAATTTCAATTTTTAAAAGTGCTCTGCACTAAGTGCAATAAGACTTTGTGCTATGGCGAGCAGTCGATCGATCTGATCTGCCGCCGCCAAGAAAGTCATATTTGCTATTTTTTTTTTTTTTCTTATTGTTCCCTGAAGTTCATTCTTTGGTTTCTCCTGTTTTTTTTTCTCAGAAAAATCGAAAAAATCACAAAATTGTTCAGAAAACCCCCCAACAAATATAAAAGAAGAAAGAAGGAAAAAAAAAGTTCTTGTAAGAACTAGCTTTCCTGGTTTAAAAAAAGAGCTAAATTTCTTTGTTAGTGTGTGAAAGTTTACATGAATGTATGTGTAGTACGTAATTGACTGAATGAATGCATTAGTAGCGTATGGTGAATGTATAAGTGCAGAACTATAAGGAAGTGCTGCAGCATCACACAGTAACCTCTTTAGCTGCAGTGTGCTGTAGTACTTCCGAAGCATAGGGATGTACATAAATATGTTGCAAATCTATGCTTCTGTCTGCACGGCTGCTTAAACTGCAGCCATGTGGTGACACAGGCACCC
Source organism: Triturus cristatus (assembly GCF_964204655.1). Taxonomy (NCBI): domain Eukaryota; kingdom Metazoa; phylum Chordata; class Amphibia; order Caudata; family Salamandridae; genus Triturus; species Triturus cristatus. The sequence goes on along the minus strand of NC_140591.1, from coordinate 614,697,989 downwards.
TTACACAATAGTGCAAGGATATCTGTGTCATGTGCTGTTTGTTTTTCTACAGGCAGACACACCTTCCTGTACAAAAACAATGAGAAAATGCATTATTCTCCTTCAATGTATGCTGAACATTTCAGCATGCATTGAAGATATAAAAATGTGGAGAAATTAAAACAATTCTCTTTGTTGTGCTTTCCTACACCAATTGTAGAATGGTGCACCATTCACACACATATCGAGATTTATGAGTTCAGATAAATCTAGACATGTGTCTTGTTCTATGAGTATTAAGTGCAATTATGCACAACAACACTTATAGAACACCCTTTCAACACAAAGTGGTCTAAATGATGAGGTTGTATTTACATGGAGTATAAAAGTGCACAGAGTGCCTTTTCCTCTCTTTGTAAATATAAAAGGGTGTCTTGCACAATAACTATGTTCCAAAAAGTGACATATTTCAGTTTTTAAATTTCCTTGCGAATGATAAAAGTAAGCACATAGTTTTGTCTGCAAAGATGTTCAAAGAAGAATGATTGAAATGATTGCGGTCCTTCAACAGCTAAAAACGTGAAATATTATGAACCCCTCAAATCTCGTTTTTTACAGGTCACATGACATCTGATTATGGTCAGATTTCAAAACTACATAAACAAAGTGTTTTTAGAAACGTGTTTCAAATTTGGAGCTTCTTGCAGACCTCTTCATTCTGTATATTGAGACTTAGTTAAACTTACCTTCACAGTAATAGGATTAAAAAATGGTATTCATCTTTTGCTGTTTTTCATTCAAATAAAAATTGTTAAAAATTGCTTATTTTAAAATTTGGATCTGTGAAAGAAAAAAAAAATTATAACATATAATAATACATTTTTTACAACACAACATAATTTCCACAAAGTAATTTATTTGCCTTTTTTGCTGTTCTCAGGATATATTGAATTTCACTAGAAATAGTGATTTCAATGGTACTCATCACTTAACAGCGGGCAAAAAAAAAAACAATCAGAAAGATTGTTAAAAAAAAACCAACATCCTATTCTCAGTAAAATACCAGAAAATACAAATCATACATATATGAAATGCTTACAGATTACACAATTTTATAACTTTAACTTATAAAAAATGTAATTATTGCCGCATTAAAATAATCACCAAATAAATGACCACCAAAAAGTCCATAATTCAAAAATATACCTTTCCTTGAGGCCAAGTGGTATTTTTTCACTTCTTCTTTCTGTAAATTGTCCAATGGTAGTCCTATTAAATTATAATAATAAATACCTCAGAGACTGAATTATGTTCCTAAAACTTTGGCTTTAAAAATATTAGGTAGGAATTTTGTAATTCCCTAGGCAAACGTTGTTTGAAAACCAACTGGGCATCATTACAAAGTGTCCAGCCTTTGTCACATTTTAGATAGGCAGTATAATGTCCAGATGTGGTGGAAGGACCATCCTGGAAAATTATTGCAATTGCTACAAAAGTCCTTCCTGATATTGATACTTGTGTTGCTACAAACTGCTTTATTAAAGTATCCAATTTTCTTCCATCAGCTGTACAACGTTGCATCATTAAAATTATGTATTTTCCATATTTTGTTAAGAATAATGTGGATAACATTTCTGATTTACATTGGCTACACTCCATGTTTTGAATTGCACCTTTCACTAATTTATTGAAAGACACTGATTTACAGTTTGGTAATGTTAAACACAGAAATCTCTCAGTGTCTACATTGGTGCTACATGTATATATGCAATTTTCACAATAATGTTCCCATTTGTAAGAAAGGCCAAAAATATTTTCTATTTCTACACCTTCATTTTCAAAAATGGTAAGCATATACATTAAAAATTCCTGAGCATCTTGTTGGATATTTTTTGTAAATTGTGTAGAACCAGAACACACATCCAAAAGATTACGAACATCTGAAACAGATTGTATTTTACTTCTATCTGTTGTCAATTTTTCATAAACAGAATGCAACAGAGAACAAAATCTTTTTTCCCGATTCTGCATAATTTGTTCTTGCAAACCTTCAAGATAAAAAACAACATTGACCACTACATTAGCATAGCAGTTGACACCAGAACTATTTTCAAACTGATAACCAACAATCTCTTCAACAGTGTCCAATTTCTTTTTACCTGCAATCGCAACATTATCTTTTTCTTTTCCCTTCTTGATATCTTCAGTACAGATATTCTCTAACCTTCTTTTTCGACTAACCATACGCTTTTCAAATACAGGATATTGACCTAAATTTGGAGCATACACCCTTCTTAACCTATTATACTCTTTTACACAGTTTGCATCTGCAGTAACCTTTGTCTCATCAAAATCAATCAAAAACAAACCAGATAATGTTCTAACTCGCGACAAAGCATCATATGCCATATCCTCTTTAAATACAGTAGTTCCAATGTTCACCAATGCACTATCTACACTTAATCCTTGAGATTTATGAATAGTCACTGCATATGCCAGAGAAAATGGAAATTATTTCCTACGGACATATAAATCTTTAACAAGCAAAAAACGAACTGAACAACGACCAATTTCTTTAACTTCATCAATCTGATCAAATTTAATTTTTATAAATTCAATTCCTTCTTTTTTCTGATAATTCACAAAATCCACCACTTTTCCCATTGCACCATTAGCTAAACCTTTCTCTACATCCAAATTACGCCTTAAAATTACCCAACAGTTTACACACACATACAGTGTATTTTCCAAACCAGCAGTTTTAGATATTTTTTTTCCTAAACAATCTAGTTTTGATCTCAACTTACCCGTCAAAATAATAGTGATTCCTTCATGTAGTATTTTATCGATGGCTTCCATTTTAACAATTTCTTCATTTTCCAATTTTAATAATTCTTCGTTAAATATTGAACACTCACGCAGTGTCGGCATTGAGCAAATCACTGACTTATTTTTAGCAATTTCCACGTACACTTTTGCAGCAACTGCATTTTCATTTGGAAAGACATTGCAAAGTAATCGACTCTCCAAAGCTTCTTTTCCTTTTTTTGAAAGAATTCCAATTCTAATATCTTGAAGAACATTTCCATATTCAGCATCATTTGCCTGTCGCATATTTGTTGTCAGTTCTTTGTATTCAAAATTACTCCAAATGTTCACATTACCAACACTGCCAAGAGACTTTCTGGTATCTTCATGGGCAAGTGTTTTAAATACCGGTTGTCCTTTTACCGGTGTCAGTTGCAGTAGATCTCCAAAAACTATGACATGTTTTCCTCCAAATAACACGTCATACTCTGTTTTAAGAATTTGCTGCATTCTTAAATGCACAAAGGCAAGCATCAAGTTTGAAACCATAATCACCTCATCAATAATTAGAAGTTTCATTTTCTTCAGCACTCTTGAAACTTCACAACAAGCTTCTCCAGATAGCTTGTGGTATTCCAATTTGTTCTCATGCTCTACTGGCAGCATTAGTAGACGATGTAAAGTAATTCCTTTAATGTTATGTGCTGCCAACCCAGTTGGAGCAGTGACAACACAAGACAAATGCGACTCAGTTGTTTTTTGCAGATAACTTGTAATTACTTTAATTAAGAAACTCTTTCCTGTTCCAGCTTGACCACTCACATACATTCGGATAGGTTGAAATGATGTACATGAGCACACTCTCTTTTCATGAAATAATCCATGGTCAATCTGCTCCTTCACTTGCTGATATATTTGTTTCTGTTCAACATTTAGTTGCTCTTCCAAGTTTCCTAACTGTATTGCATCTTCTTGTGCTTGATACATTGCTGTTTCCACCTCATTCATTGCAATCGCTGCTTCATTTTCAAAAATTGGTTGTCCTAGTGGATCTTGACTCAGTGCAGCAGAACTTTGACTGTCTTGAGAACTGTCTCTAGCAGTCTCAGCTGCAATTGTAGCTTCTTGATCAATTTCACCATTCAACATTTTCACATAATTTGCGAAAGCACCTCATTGTATGTTATCTATACATGCATTAAATGAATCTTCATAGCTGAGAAAATCTCCAAGTAATTCCAGTTCAGAATGCCATGGTTTGAACATTTGCAAAAGGACTAAATAGTAAAATTCCCTTTTGTCAGCAGTGTCGCAATTCAGTTTTCTGTGATTAATTAAATTTCCTTTCCTTTGTTTCACCAGACATCCTTCAGAACCAATCACTCCATATTTTCCATCGTTGATGTTCTCTGTAATATTCCGTTTAAAAGTGTAGTTTTGCAGCACTTCATAGAGACACATGTTCTCAAGATGATGACTTCTCTTTGGATAGTATGTGTCCAACATATTGGTTTTCAAAATATCTGTACTTTCAGGGTCATTTTCTGCTAAATATTCAAATTCTTGAACAGATTTCAGTACCCGATTTCGCATTCCTGCAAGACCTAGACTCACCCAAATGATTCTTCTACTTTTGGAATATAGACTTGCAGATGATAACCGATCTGAACATTCATATGCTCCAATTTCACGATGCGATAACATCTTCAAACTGAAACTGTATAATTTCTTACTTAGACTCTTCTCGTGAGAAATCTCTTCCCACATTTCTTTCAATTCAGTGTTTTCTGATTTAGTAATGCAAGACGTTACATATCGAGCAACATCAATGGAATTGTCCGCAACATACTGAATATCCATGTTAGCGTTCCACATGGATAAAATAACTGGATTGTAGTCATTTATGTATTTCGATTCTTTGCTTCTTCTTAACTTGTGATAGTATGTCGTACAGCTGACATAAAACTGTTCACTCTTCCTTTGGCTAATACAGGACGTGGAAATCCAAAACTTCATTTAACTTTAACTTGTACTTTCGTCGACAGTATTTTCCACACCTGTGGCTTTGAAATCGTAAGACTTGTTGTTTTAAGTTTTCTCTTCTCTGCTATTTGGAAGAGCACATGTAGCATAATCTTCAATGAAAGACAAAACAGTTTCATCTGAATCTGTTCCAAATTTGGGGGCGTCCTTGACCCATAACAACATATGTATGTGAGGAGCACCTCTTGCTTGATACTCCTTTCTCCAAAAGAAATCCACAACTTCTCCAAGAGGAGGATTCTTTTTATTGCAGATGAAATACATCATAGCTTCAAATCTATGATTGAAATATCTGCATACATTGACAGGATCCAAGGAGCACAATTCTCCAGGTGTCTTGTATTCAATATTTTTTATATTGGAATTTGCCTCTCGAAGAAATTCAAGTAAATCATCCCAAGCGTACTCAGCACAGCTTAGGGTAAGAAACCACGTAGGAGTTCCCAAGTTCCGTAGTATACATTTCAGTTCTCCATGTCGACGGTACCAATATTCATTAGTCCCACGCTGACATGCCATCAGATTAATCAACTGAGATTCTAAATGATCATCTCTCTGATGCACTTTATCCATAAAATCCTTTGCAGTTACATTTTGCAGATGCATTCCAGTTTTTAAAATGTGATTTACTGCATATGAAAGTCCAGACAAGTCACTTTCAGACAAAAGATTAAACATATAAGGGATACATTGTCGAAATCTTGGATCTTCTGCATATAATCTTGTTGTCCGATATTCAGGTGCAGGATTCTGCACAGGACGTTCATCATATCGTCCACCTTTTCCTGTTGGAAACAACTGCGGGAAACAACGAGCTTCCAAGCTCTCTTCCCATACACTCATGGGACTTCCTGGTGCTTTTTTCATTTGAAACAACTCAATTGTATTCCCCATCACCTCTTTGGAATGAAGTGGATGTACACTGTAATGTTCATAGATCTCTTCACATCTGGACATGTCCACTTTTTCAATTTGTCCACTTAATGTTTCACTATCTTCCGCTAAATCTATTTCTTCTTCTCCAACAAACACATTTCTATAGTACTCATTATTTTTTATCAGATACAATGATGCCTTTTGCACTTTTCTAACATTCACTAACTCTTGCCAGATTTTCTTATTCTTAGTAGGAACACCATTAACTAGAATGACTAGTGGCTCATTTTCTGCATGATCTACACCAATAGTTTCAACATTTTTCCTTAAATCTAATGGTAAATACACAACTCTTCCTTTCAATCCTCTTTGCAACTCTGATGGAGGTAATTTACTTGTTTTGGGCTCCATACGAACAATAGCCTGAAACGGGTGAACACATTGTATCAGAATAGACTCATACGTATTTAAATCAATCAGCTCTGCAGGAATAGCAACCAACTCTAGATTATTATGAACAGCTCTAGCAGGCATTTTATTCTCATCTAATTTATTATAACAATATTTGCAAATACGCTGCTCACATCCCAAATCAAAACAATCCTCTACCAACAAATAAGTTGCAAATTCCATCCACTTATCATTATCTTCTATTTCACTTTTTAAATACAGATTGACACCCCATGTCTGATTTTTATAGTGATTTCGCCGACAACAAATACAAGAAACATTTGGTCTTTCACCTGAAATTACCTTAAACTTTGTGATTTCATCCTCAAATTTTTCTGTAATTACAGGTTCTACATTGTCTTCAACATTTTGTTCTACTAATGTGTCAGTTTCTTCACTCTCTTGCTGAGGCCCAAAGTAACAAAACTCAATATCCTCACAGACCTGCTTCACATCTGAAACTGACCCACGTAAAAGAGCACTATTAAACTCACTTAACTTTAGTGCTGGACTTTTTGCATAATACAACCTTCTCACTAACTTCCGCATTTGAGTATGATGAACTGCCAGCATTCTGAAATGGTGAAAAACACTTTCACAAACTTTCCTAGAAAGACAATCCAGAGAATGACCTTGCAAACCAGTATGTTTGCTCACTCTGCAAGGGTCTAGTCCTTGCAACAGCTTAATCTTTTGTTTTACACTTTTTTTAGTATAGACTCGTAAAAAACTACATAATTTTTCAATAGATTCCTGTCATACACTACAAACACTACTGCAATCCCAAGTGTACACAGGGTTTTTAGCATGTCTCCCTAAAACTTCATCAGCTATCACTTCTTCTGCATTTCTTTCAACCATTTTCTCTTTCTCCATTGGACAACCATCACTAACCTCATAACCTCTACCACTGGTGTCAACTGCATACAATAATTTTTCACTTAGTGAATAACTCTCTTCATTAAAAAAAGGCTCTGAACTAGAACTGTGTTTCCATTCTCCCCAAAAAACATCACAATTTTTTTTTTATTAATAACTCTTTTCCTCCTACTTTTGTCCTTCATTACAAATATTGGTTTATCTAGTGATCAAATTCTGTTTAACAGTAAAATAAACAGTTTCCTTTTTACTTCAAAAGCCTTTTCCACAATGCTTTCAATATGCTTCTTCTTTTTTATAAAATAAAGCTCTCTTTTTATATTTCTTCACATCTTTCAGCAAATTATGCACTACTCTCTTGTAAAACATTTTTTTATGTAATTCCTTATACTGATTTTGTCTTCTTTTACCATACTTTATCTCCTTTGACTGAACATTTGCGTTTCTACTTTTCCTCTTATTTTGATTTTTTTTCTTACTTAACATTTTTTCTAAAGTTGCAGCATTCTCTTCATTCTGTTTGCTCCTACAAACATTTTTAATAAATTGCTTTGTGATCTTACCAGAATTTTTTTTCCTTTTAGCCACATTATCTTGTTCATTCAATAATTGTGGTTGGTGTTTCTTCAAATAATCCTCCTGTCTCTGTTCTTTTCTTTTTCTTTTTTTTCTGGGATAATTTCTTAATTTTAACATTGAAAAACAGTATCTGCAAAAAAGAATCACAAATAAATGTATATAATATATATACATTAATAACTTTCAAATGTACAGTATTCCATTACTGTACAAACACATTTTATATAAAAACAGACTAAGAAACTATAGCCCTGAACCACAAGTGTGACGATGATTAAAACACTTGGGGGCAGATTTATAACGGACTTGCGCCACTATTACGCCGCCGTTGCGTCACTTTTGTGACGCAGCGGCGGCGTAAACCCTGCGCCATGTTGCGCCCCATTTACATCGTGACGCATCTAGGGAGATGCGTCACGTTGTAAAGCTTGCGCCACATGTGGGCGTACCTGCACGGGGGGCCACCTCCGAAAAGTGGCTGAGTGAAATCTACAAGATTTCACTCAGTCACTTTTCCGGCCATGCTGCGTCAAAACCCTGCGCCTGCTTGAAGCAGGCGTAAGGATTGATGCAGCATTGTAACAATAGGGCACCCCCGAGCCTTGCTGGAGCTGCGTCGCGCTTGCGACACAACTCCAGCAATGCGCCAACCTTCCGCCATCAGATGCGTCATGCATCTGTTTATCCTTGCGCCACGATGCGCTGCATTGTAAATGCGGCGCATCTATTGCGGTGCAAGGGTAAACTTTTGTGACGCATCTTTCCTGGCGCATCCCTGCTGATTTGCAGGGATGCGCCAGGAAACATAAATCTGCCCCTACATACATAGTGCATACTACTTTGAAGCAGTTCATGCCCTAAAGCCTACCTCACTAAAAGACTACATGCTAAGTGACTGAATGATTACACTACTAAAAGGAGACACACTGGGTGCGTACCAGGGTGTTTGCTAGAAGTATATGAATACTAACTGGGGAATTGAAGGTGCAAAAGACAACTGTGTAGCTATTTAGAGAACTGAATGCATACTGCATACGCACTTAAAGCAGTCCATGTGCTAAGGCCCGGCTCACTGCATGAGTACTTCGGTACTGACTGAATGATTAGACTACAGCAAGGAGACTGCCTGGATGAATTTATACGTGGTTGGGTTTTCGCACACTGAATGGATTAGTAGTTGGTACTGAATGGGTCACTAGAAGAGTGCAAAGGGAGTGACAGGATGTTTGCTGGACTATATAGATACTGACTAGGGAATTGAAAGTGTAAAAGACTAGTCTGTAGGTGGTTAGAAAACTACATGCATAGTGCATAGGGGTTTGAAGCAGTCCATGTGCTAAGGCCTGGCTCAGTGCATGAATACTTAGACAGTGACTGAATCATTACAGTACTGTAAACAGAGTGTCTTAGTGAATTTATAAATGTTTGCGTTTTGGCTCAGTGAATGGATTACTACATGGTGCTGAATTGGTCACTAGAAGACTGCACAGGGACTGACAGGGAGTTTCCTAGAAGTGTATGGATACTGACTAGGGAATTGAAGGTGTGAAAACAACTGTATAGGTGGTTAGAGAACTACATGCATACTGCATAGACATTTGAAGCAGTCTATTTGGTAATGGTTGGTTCACAACATAAGTACTTAGAAACTGACTAAATCATCAGACTACTTCTAGGACAGTGCCTGGGTAAATATTTCAAATTTTCAGCTCTGGTGCAGTGAAGACAATACTACATGGTACTGCACTTTAGTGTCAAATCATGACTCATTTTATCAACACATAAGCAAAGACTGGCTTCTAATGCTACTAAACGTTGACAACATGACATGTTTTAAAACAGTTATCTGTTAGCAAATACACAATGTTACCAAACGCTTCTCTCACAGTGGTTCCCAAATGTACACAGACTCACAGTGTGATTCTAGACAAGCACCACTATCCCTAGGAGTTTACCAAAACTCATTCACTACAGTGGAAGAGATAACGGAACTGCACACAATCTACATATTTCAGAACTGCACTTTAGTGTCAATGCCTGACTCATTTAATCAACACATAAGTAAAGACTGGCTTCTAATGCTACTAAACCTTGAGAACATGACATGTTTTAAAATAGTTATCTGTCAGCAAATACACGATGTTACCAAACGCTTCTCTCACAGTGGTTCCCAAATGTACACAGACTCACAGTGTGATTCTAGACAAGCACCACTATCCCTAGGAGTTTACCAAAAGTCATTCACTACACTGGAAGTGGTAAGGGAACTGCACACAATCCACATATTTCACGACTACACTTTACTGTCAATACCTAACTCATTTAATGGAAGCATAACCCATAACTGTCTTCTAATGCTACTAAAACTTGAGAACATGACATGCTTTAAAACAGTTATCTGTCAGCAAATACACGATGTTACCAAACGCTTCTCTCACAGTGGATCCCAAATGCACTCAGACTCACAGTGTGATTCTAGACAAGCACCACTATCCCAAGGAGTTTACCAAAACTCATTCACTACACTGGAAGTGGTAAGGGAAATGCACACAATCTACATATTTCACGCCTACACTTTATGGTCAATACCTGACTCATTTAATGAAAGCATAAGCCATAACTGTCTTCTAATGCTACTAAAACTTCACAACATGACATGTTTTAAAACAGTTATCTGTCAGCAAATACACAATGTTACCAAACGCTTCTCTCACAGTGGTTCCCAAATGTACAGACTCACAGTGTGATTCTAGACAAGCACCACTATACCTAGGAGTTTACCAAAACTCATTCACTACAGTGGAAGAGATAACGGAACTGCACACAATCTACATATTTCACAACTGCACTTTAGTGTCAATGCCTGACTCATTTAATCAACACATAAGTAAAGACTGGCTTCTAATGCTACTAAAACTTGAGAACATGACATGTTTTAAAACAGTTATCTGTCAGCAAATACACAATGTTACCGAACGCTTCTCTCACAGTGGTTCCCAAATGTACACAGACTCACAGTGTGATTCTAGACAAGCACCACTATCCCTAGGAGTTTACCAAAACTCATTCACTACACTGGAAGTGGTCAGGGAACTGCACACAATCTACATATTTCACAACTACACTTTACTGTCAATACCTAACTCATTTAATGGAAGCATAAGCCATAACTGTCTTCTAATGCCACTAAAACTTGACAACATGACATGTTTTAAACAGTTATCTGTCAGCAAATACACGATGTTACCAAACGCTTCTCTCACAGTAGTTCCCAAATGTACACAGACTCACAGTGTGATTCTAGACAAGCACCACTATCCCTAAGAGTTTACCAAAACTCATTCACTACAGTGGAAGAGATAAGGGAACTGCACACAATCTACATATTTCACGACTGCACTTTAGAGTCAATGCCTGACTCATTTAATCAACGCATAAGCAAAGACTGGATTCTAATGCTACTAAAACTTGAGAACATGACATGTTTTAAAACAGTTATCTGTCAGCAAATACACGATGTTACCGAACGCTTCTCTCACAGTGGTTCCCAAATGTACACAGACTCACAGTGTGATTCTAGACAAGCACCATTATCCCTCGGAGTTTACCAAAACTCATTCACTACACTGGAAGTGGTAAACGAACTACACACAATCTACATATTTCACGACTGCACTTTAATGTCAATGCCTGACTAATTTAATCAACGCATAAGCAAAGCCTGACTTCTAATGCTACTAAAACTTGACAACATGACATGTTTTAAAACAGTTATCTGTCAGCAAATACACAATGTTACCAAACGCTTCTCTCACAGTGGTTCCCAAATGCACACAGACTCACAGTGTGATTCTAGACAAGCACCACGATCCCTAGGAGTTTACCAAAACTCATTCACTACACTGGAAGTGATAAGGGAATTGCACACAATCTACATATTTCACGACTACACTTTACTGTCAATACCTAACTCATTTAATGAAAGCATAAGCAATGACTGGCTTCTAATGCTACTAAAACTTCACAACATGACATGTTTTAAAACAGTTATCTATCAGCAAATACACGATGTCACCAAATGCTTCTCTCACAGTGGTTCCCAAATGTACAGACTCACAGTGTGATTCTAGACAAGCACCACTATACCTAGGAGTTTACCAAAACTCATTCACTACAGTGGAAGAGATAACGGAACTGCACACAATCTACATATTTCACAACTGCACTTTAGTGTCAATGCCTGACTCATTTAATCAACACATAAGTAAAGACTGGCTTCTAATGCTACTAAAACTTGAGAACATGACATGTTTTAAAACAGTTATCTGTCAGCAAATACACGATGTTACCGAACGCTTCTCTCACAGTGGTTCCCAAATGCACACAGACTCACAGTGTGATTCTAGACAAGCACCACGATCCCTAGGAGTTTACCAAAACTCATTCACTACACTGGAAGTGAGAAGGGAATTGCACACAATCTACATATTTCACGCCTACACTTTATGGTCAATACCTGACTCATTTAATGAAAGCATAAGCCATAACTGTCTTCTAATGCTACTAAAACTTCACAACATGACATGTTTTAAAACAGTTATCTGTCAGCAAATACACAATGTTACCAAACGCTTCTCTCACAGTGGTTCCCAAATGTACAGACTCACAGTGTGATTCTAGACAAGCACCACTATACCTAGGAGTTTACCAAAACTCATTCACTACAGTGGAAGAGATAATGGAACTGCACACAATCTACATATTTCACAACTTCCCTTTAGTGTCAATGCCTGACTCATTTAATCAACACATAAGTAAAGACTGGCTTCTAATGCTACTAAAACTTGACAACATGACATGTTTTAAAACAGTTATCTGTCAGCAAATACACAATGTTACCAAACGCTTCTCTCACAGTGGTTCCCAAATGTACACAGACTCACAGTGTGATTCTAGACAAGCACCACTATCCCTAAGAGTTTATCAAAACTCATTCACTACAGTGGAAGAGATAAGGGAACTGCACACAATCTACATATTTCACGACTGCACTTTAGAGTCAATGCCTGACTCATTTAATCAACGCATAAGCAAAGACTGGATTCTAATGCTACTAAAACTTGAGAACATGACATGTTTTAAAACAGTTATCTGTCAGCAAATACACGATGTTACCGAACGCTTCTCTCACAGTGGTTCCCAAATGTACACAGACTCACAGTGTGATTCTAGACAAGCACCATTATCCCTCGGAGTTTATCAAAACTCATTCACTACACTTGAAGTGGTAAGGGAACTGCACACAATCTACATATTTCACGACTACACTTTACTGTCAATACCTAACTCATTTAATGGAAGCATAACCCATAACTGTCTTCTAATGCTACTAAAACTTGAGAACATGACATGCTTTAAAACAGTTATCTGTCAGCAAATACACGATGTTACCAAACGCTTCTCTCACAGTGGTTCCCAAATGCACTCAGATTCACAGTGTGATTCTAGACAAGCACCACTATCCCTAGGACTTTACCAAAACTCATTCACTACAGTGGAAGTGGTAAACGAACTACACACAATCTACATATTTCACGACTGCACTTTAATGTCAATGCCTGACTAATTTAATCAACGCATAAGCAAAGACTGACTTCTAATGCTACTAAAACTTGACAACATGACATGTTTTAAAACAGTTATCTGTCAGCAAATACACAATGTTACCAAACGCTTCTCTCACAGTGGTTCCCAAATGCACACAGACTCACAGTGTGATTCTAGACAAGCACCACGATCCCTAGGAGTTTACCAAAACTCATTCACTACACTGGAAGTGATAAGGGAATTGCACACAATCTACATATTTCACGACTACACTTTACTGTCAATACCTAACTCATTTAATGAAAGCATAAGCAATGACTGGCTTCTAATGCTACTAAAACTTCACAACATGACATGTTTTAAAACAGTTATCTATCAGCAAATACACGATGTCACCAAATGCTTCTCTCACAGTGGTTCCCAAATGTACAGACTCACAGTGTGATTCTAGACAAGCACCACTATACCTAGGAGTTTACCAAAACTCATTCACTACAGTGGAAGAGATAACGGAACTGCACACAATCTACATATTTCACGACTTCACTTTAGTGTCAATACCTAACTCATTTAATGAAAGCATAAGCAATGACTGGCTTCTAATGCTACTAAAACTTCACAACATGACATGTTTTAAAACAGTTATCTATCAGCAAATACACAATGTTACCAAACACTTCTCTCACAGTGGTTCCCAAATGTACACAGACTCAGTGTGATTCTAGACAAGCACCACTATCCCTAGGAGTTTACCAAAACTCATTCACTACAGTGCAAGTGGTAAGGGAACTGCACACAATCTACAAATTTCACGACTGCTCTTTAGTGTCAATGCCTGACTCATTTAATTGACGCATGACTGACTTCTCATACTACTAAAACTTGACAACATGACAGGATTTAAAATAGTTATCTGTCAGCAAATAAACAATGTTACCATATGCTTCTCTGACATTGGTTCCCAAATGCACACAGACTCACAGTGTGATTCTAGACAACAACCACTATCCCTACGAGTTTACCAAACCTTATTTACTACTATGGAAGTGGTAAGAGAACTGCACACAATGTGCATATTTAAAAAGTGCACTTTTGTATCATTGCCTGACTCATTTAATCAACGCATAAGCAAACACTGGCTTCTCATGCTACTAAAACTTGACAACATGACAGGTTTTAAAAGAGTTATCTGTGAGCAAATACAACATATTACTAAATGCTTCTCTCACAGTGGTTCCCAAATGCACACAGGCTCTCTGTGTGATTCTAGACAAACAACACTATCCCTTGCACTATACCAAAACACATTTCTTCATCTACAAGGAGTACTACATTTTACTGTAGAAATATAATTCATGTCACAAATTCATAAACAATGACTGGTTTCTAATTCTACCAAAATATAAAAACTGCATAGTTATCTGTCTACAAACACATGAAAAAAACAAATCCTTATCACAAGATGGTTTCTACATGCACACACACTATCAATAACATTGTAGAGAAAAAAAAGTACTCCCTACACTTTAGCAGAAGAAATACATTAGTCTGATTAAAATAAAAATAGTCTACATACATCCCCTCACAATTAAATAACTCACCTTTCAAGTTGTTTTGTAGATTAAGAAGTATATCAGTCACACACACCAGATTTTCATATACAGAATCTCTGCATTGTGCACCTGTCAGCAGAACCAAAGAATGGAAAAGTTTCCCTCTGATTTTCCACACATATACATGTATAGAAACAGGTCATGGAACACTGTACTGAGCACACAGGTCAAAAGTTCAGCACACACAATGTTGCTAATCAAAACAGCAAGTGTGCTTGACTTCTCAACAATCAGCTTATCATATATAATGTTCCTTACAATCAGTTTTTGTCAACCAATAAGAATCATGCATTTAAAAAACAGAAATATGCACCCTACCTTTCAGTGTAGAAGGTTGTCAAACAACCAATGATTTCTTGTCTTTTTTCAAAATTGCATCTTAGCCACCATTTTAGAAACATCTTACTTTCCAAACTGCCATTTCATTTACAGAGACCATCTGAGTGCATCCAGACCTCCTTACAAGATGCTTACAGTGTGGATTGTGAGATACAGCTACATTTTCTGGAGCCAAAGGTATGCAGAAAACAAAGGCATTCACAAAGACCTAGGTTTGCCAAATGTAGACATTAAATGGATTGGACAGAGAGGGTTAAAGTAGCACCAATTGATGCCATTGGTGAAATCCTTCACGCAAATCCAACACCCTGACCTCATAATAGTGCACTGTGGTGGCAATGACCTAGGCACTTTGACTGGGGTAGGTCTGGAAATGCTTATGAAGGACACCTTTGCAGAACTGATTTCACTTTTCCCTAAAACTGCCTTTGTGTACTCTAACATATGCCAAAGGCAGAAATGGAACTGGTCTGATCATTTTTGTCCACAGATTAAGAAAGCTAGGAAACATGTGAATAAATCTGTTTCTGCTTTTCTCTGAGACTACAGAATGGGGTCCATTTACAATAACAATCTGCGCTTTCATATGCAAGAGATGTATAGGAGAGATGGAGTACACTTTACTGATGAAGGAAACAGTCTTCCTCAACAACTTTAGACTCTGTATAGGTACTTACTTATAAGTACCAAAAACTCTCAATGAACACAACGGCTCTTTTTAGAGCCACTCAAGAACAAAACACTTAAGCTTAATCTTTATCTCCCAACAATTTCATTTTTTTTCCCTTGGATCGGCGAACCCACCACGAGAGGATCCGTGCATCCAACGCGATAGGATGCATGCACCGTGCGTGCATTTCACCGTTTTTTTTTTTTAAAAAGGGGGGCCCCAGGGGGTCCTTCTGGGACCCCCTAAGCACCTCTAGGGGGTCAGAGTATTTCCACTCTGCCCCCTTTATATGTTTTACACACTTATTCCCCTTGCTTCTTCAGCCTCGCTTCTACAGAGGCAGAAAATGGCCGCCAACAGTTCCTGGTTTCGAATGTAGAGAGACACTCGACAGCCAATTAGCATTCAGCGCGCGATCGGTAGGGTGCGTGCTCGGTTCGAGGAGGGTGCACTTACGGTGCGGGTACGGTCCGCGGATCCTCCGCGGCCATAGATATCACTAACTTTTTTACCCTAAATTTCTCAGGAACTACTGAACAGATTCACACCATATATGCAAAAGACATGAGTCTGAACTGAGGACTACCTCTTTGCCAAATTTGGTGTCATTCCGTTCAGTGGTTCGGGCTGTAGCTACGACAACAGATCCTATGGGAAATTGCATGGGGAAAACGTGTTTTGGGACCCCCCTTTTTTCTCGGCCCCCGCTTGACGGATCACCGCAAAACTTTCAGGGTAGGAGCGGAGCAGAGCTGGCCAAAAGTTTGGAAAATTTCGCGAGGATTCGTCAACCCGCGCCAACGTTGTTCCAAATAGAATGTTGCGGATTTCCTATGGAAAATAGGTCCTAACTATAACTATCTACTGGCAACCGCCAGTAGATAATATATATATATATATATAGACTAGCAAAACGTAAAAGGATGAAGCCAAACTACACTGCTCCATTCCTCCTCTGATAGTGATTGAGCCACAACAGATTTCAATCAGATCATTATCAGACTAGAACAATCAAAATCTAGTGGTCTTGAGCATCTTTCAACCAGACTCCTCCAGACGCTTCATATCATCATAATGTCTTCACTGATCTTCTTCTAACTCGACATCTGCTCTCTTTCTCTTTACTCCCTGTCTCGCTTGTGCATGCTGATATCCCTTAAAAACCAGGTATTGGAATATTATACAAAGGGCGATTATCAAAAGAAGTTTCAAAATAGTGCCTATAATTCCACTTCCTGAGCTTCCAAACCATCGACCTATGAAAGCAAACCCATTTCCAATAGCTTCCCAAGCACCTGTCACTTCCATTCTTTCAAATCCTTCGTCAACCCAGCTATATTCTTAATATATTTCTCCATGCCCTTACTTTTGTCCATAATATAAATACAGCATTGCTAAACTTTCAACATCCAGCAGAATCTGCCCTCTTTTGCAAGCAAAAGGTCTAACGCAAGTCTGTTCTGCAAAAACCATAGACATTGTCGCAATCATCTCAGTATTTACAATTAATACGGAATTTGCGGTACTAGTAGTCAATTTGTCCACTATTGTAGACAGCTTTCTTGTCTTTAAATCATTTAGGATCACTCCCAAAGATGTGAATATAGTACCAAAAATATCTCCTAGTACTTCTGCTGCACTACCACCTCGTTTAGTTCTGGATTCCTCTTCCCATACAGGATCGTTAAAATGTTCCACATGATACATCTTCAGGAAAACTATACCATGCAATCCATGTGGCAATTTAAAATATGGATTTTGTCCACAAATAAAATAGAATCCTGGAATCACAGGCTCCTGTTCCTCCGGAAAATGAGAATTTTTCCCTCTTGCTTCAAAAATATGTTCACATTCACTCTCCTCTAGAAACAACGGAACTAGCTATCTCTGATCAACATGTATACAGAACTTTCCTTTAGGTTTCTAATCTAAAATGAAGGCGGGTAAATTTCCTTTTTGCTGTTATTCAATTTCTTCACTACTCCACTTGTCATTTTTGAGATCTATATCAGTTTCAGTTTGAGATTTTAGGTCTCTCTATCTATCCTCCATCAAATCCCAAAATTTATTTTCCACATCTGACATCAGGCACGTCAAATTATGTCTGTGTACATAGGATGTATCTAGTGACTTAAGGGATACAAAATATTTGTCGGCAATATATGTACCTTTAAAATAAGGATTTATTTTTCAAATATTTGATTAGAGGAACTTGTGGGAGAACTACATCATAATTTGAAAAATAATATTGAAACTTGCATTCTCCATTAAATATACTTAGTAAGCGACTAGAAGAAACACCGTATGTTAGAGGGAGATGGTAGTAGGTAATTTCCTTTGAAGCAGAAGCGGGTAACTGAGTACAAACTTAGTAACTCCTAGCATTCATTGTATCTATACACTCATAAAGCCGTCTAAAATAAACATTCAAATTATAGTCCCCTCTTGATACATCTGCGTGTAATTACTTATCCCCCAAAACTGCATGTTACTGTCAAAAGAATGTGGCGTGGGAGGGGCAACAGTTGACTTAGATTCTACTTAGCTATCTGTAGCTGAATTAACCCTATAAGCACTGCAACTAATGCTACAGCTAAAGTCATTAGTGTGCCTACTATGATGTAAATGTAAATAAATGTAATCTATGCCTACTAGCATGTAGGATCGGCTTCCATTACATTGTTAGAATCCAAACCTTGGGTGGAACGTAGCAGCTGCAGAGACTTCTCTGTCGGTTCCACTTCTACAAACAGCAAAACTAAATTTCAAACGATGTGCAACAAATATGTACAAAATTCTTCATAAATGGTCTTTAGCCATACTCCTTGTTCTTTTAAAGGAAAATCTTAGGCTCCTTTGGATCCCATGAGCATCTGTACTCTTCTTTATGCCCTACAAAGCCTATGAAATGTCTTTAATATTATACAGCTCTATTTCACTCACTTTTAGTCCTGATATGAAATGCTACAGTTGATCGACTAGAACTGGAAACTCGTTTGCATTCAAACAGGGAAATTCAGCCACATCTAAGATAAGGTGTTTCAAGGTACTCAGTCTTGTCAGCAAAGGAAGTTCAAAGGTAAATCAAACTAGAAATCAAGTTCCCGAAGTTTCAATTGAACTTTCACAATGATCCCAAAATCCCCAAAACTTGTTCTCCCTGTCATTTGAAAGAAAGTATGTCCATCTTAGGGCATACGTACCTCCAACAGGACACTCTCATATGCTTCAACCTCCTAAGTGTGGTCTCTTCTCCTCCTGAATGCTCTAGATTCTCCAGGATATCTGGGAGCTCACTTTCTGCCTGCGGGACCAGTCTCCCTCTTGCCTGCCTTCTTGGCCAATGTTCTTCTGCTGCCCCTCATAGCTCTCTACCACTAGGCCTTTTGTCAGGGCCAGAGTCTATCTCTGTTATGACCACTGGATCAGCCTCATTTTCACCAGTTTTGTCATTCAACTCTCCAGAACCCTCCTCAGGCTCATCAAGTGCTATTTCAGTTTCTAGCTGTTCCCCTACAGCTTGACTAGCCTGCTCCTGTGATCTCTAGACCTCCACTGGCTCTTCGGAGAGAAGTGCTGTTATTTCATTAAGAGAACATGGAACCCTGAGTGGATGAGCAGCATGGATCCAATTGGGGAGACCTCCACACTTCACAGCAGTTGTTGTTACCAGTGTGACCTGATATGGCCACTGCCAACGAGGCTCCAAGTACAACTTCCATACATGCTTCTTCACCACCACCTAGTCTCCAGCGACAAGGCTGTAGCAACTTTAACCTGATGAGACAGAGAATGCACCATGTCGGCCAATCCTTTGCAATAATTTAGTATCAGTTATATTCACAAGGGTATTTGCAGGTACAACTGACAGTCTCATTGCCCTTCCAATGATGATCTCATGGGGAGACAGCCCTGTTCAACGATCAGGCGTGCTGCGCAGACTCATCAACACCAACAGCAAAGCTTACGACCATTTCAAAGACGTAGAAGCACACACTTTGGCAAGTCTTGATTTCAGTGTCCCATTGACTTGCTCCACCAGACCTGAAGCCTCAGGTCAGTAACTACAATGCAGTCTCTGTTCAACCTGCAAGGCAGCACACAGCATCCTTAGCACTTCGTTATTGAAGTGCGAGCCTCGGTCTGATTCCAAAGAAGTTGGAAAGCTGAACCTTGGTATCAACTCCCTCAACAACAACTTTGCTACTGTGAGACTATCATAACATCTTGTGGGATATACCTCAAACCATCGTGAAAAGATGTAAACAACAACCAATACAATCAGAGAAAAAATGGGGACAGTGGACCAGGTCTTCCGTTTTCTCCTCCTCCTCCATTGGAAAACTGTGGTTGTTGGCAAGGGTAGTCTGTACATAGCTTTTATTGACTTGAAGACAGAATTCAACCTAGTCCAGAGACAGAAGCTGTGGCAAGTCCTTAAAGAAATGGGAATTCCAACTGAAATCCTCAATTTAGTTATCAGGTTCCATGAAGACAACTTTGCCAGAGTGAAGTGGGGTTCACAGGGGCAACTCACTGACCCAATCCCTGTCGTCAGGGGAGTTCGGCAAGGATGCATCAGCGCCCGCGCTTTTCTCACTATAGATGAATGACGTGGTACAGTTCCTTTCCCAAAAGTCTGCTGACGCTCCAACATTAGGCAGGGAAAAGATTGTGACCCTCCTTTTTGCAGACGATACCTTGCTGGTGTCCAAAACCCTGAGTGGGCAACAGCTACTCCTAGAAAGATTTAAGGGGTTTTGTGACATGCGGAGCCTAATGAGAAACATCTCCAAAACTAAATTTATGACCATAAACCCCCACAAATCTTATAGGGGCAGGCCAATGCTGGGAGGGGTACAATTAGAAAGAGTAAGCACATTCGAATACCTAGGCATCAAATTGTCAGAGAAAATGTTCTGGAGACCTCACATCATAAAAATGGCCCTGAAACACAAACACATAACGGGGGCACTGGGGAAAGAACACCGCTCGTCGACAAGTAAACCAGTAGCTGCCGCCTTGCAAGTTTATGATGCCAAAGCAGTGAGCTCTGCCCTGTATGGGTCAGAACTGTGGGGGTTGAAAAAACAGAGGAGCTCACCAGATCTGAACATAAATTCTTAAGATGTTAAGGGGCATATGTACAAGGAGTTAATGCTGCTGTTGCATCAAATTTCTGATGCTACGGCGGCTTTTTTTTTATCGGCGTATTTACAAGTTGCCGCTAACTGCAGTTAGTGGCACTTTTCCTCCGTAAACGTGTGATTTCCGGATCGTCAAATTTGTTAGCGGGACCTAATGAAAATGATATGCAAGGGGGGAGTTCCAGCAAGAAAAGTGGCACTAGGCCCACTTTGCGATATTTACAATGAATCAACTGTCTGGCGATAGTCCCCAAAAAATGCCGCTAAGGCCAGTTAGCGGCTGGTTTTTAAGACCAGAAAAAAGCTGGTAGAAAAAATTGAGCAAAAAAAATAGAATATAAGGGAGACAACCCCAGAGGCTCATTTGCACACCAAATGATGCCATGGAGGTAGTACAACCTGAAGCTTGGAGCCCCAAAAAGACCACAACCACCACTGCCACCTCCACCAGGACCACCACAGAGGCAGCGCCAAAGAAGAGAACGGGTCTACCGCCAATGTATCACCCCGGTAGACCTTCAGCCAGAGGTCATGATAGAACACTACAGGCTCAAGAGGAACTCCATCTTATGCATAGTCACACAGATAACACCAATGCTGCAGTGAAGACACCAGCATGGCCCAAGCATCCCTCTGCAGACAAAGCTACTTGCAGTGCTGCACATGTTGGCCTCTGGTACTTTCCAACCAACCACTGCCAGAGTGGGTGGAGTCTCACAGTCATCCTTCTCCAGGTTCCAACCAAAGTTTTGGATGCCATCATCAGCCTGACGCCACAGCATCTACATTTCCCCAACACTGCACAGGAACAACTGAAGAACAAACAAGGCTTTTATGAAATTGCTGTTTTTCCGCATGTGCTGGGGGCCATTGACTGCACTCATGTCCTACTTGTGCCTCCTGCGGACACTGCACACATACACAGGAACAGGAAGCGCACACACTCCATAAACGTACAGGTAATTGTGGACCACCTGGACCTGTTCATCAATGTCATTGCCAAGTTCCCTGGGAGTGTGCATGACTCACATATATTTTAAAAAATGCCAGATCAAGTAGAAGAAATCATTCTTTATGTAGGCATAATTCCATTTATTGCTTCTGTAATTGTAATTCAATCCTTGACTCTTTATAAACCTCAGAGTAATTCAGAGCAAAGGCGGATCATAGATCCCAGGAAAAACAAGAGCATGTTGCAGCCAACACGTGTTTCGCCCCCTCAAATTGGCCTTATCTGCCTGGGGCTTCCTCAGGGCGCGGCACGTATAAGTATTGTTGCCTCGCACCGAGGTATCAGGTTACTTCCGTTTGAGTGATTGTCGCGGTTTTAATGTCTATCTCTGATTCTTGGCAATAAGAAACTCTTCAGACGGCAAGGGCCCTTGCCATCGACAACACATGTTGTGCACACTCATGTCTTCCCTGGTGAGGTGTAGCATTCTGATGGCCAAAATCCAAATCCATATGTGTTGTCTGTGGACAGACATACACGTGTACATTGACATGTTGTACCACAACATCCATACATGCAGAGTCCAAGTCAAACCATGCAAAAGTATCTCATTGCAAATGTATGTTGTTCATAATTGTCTCAGTAAGTCAAGTGCACCATGTAGCAGTCCCACTGTCAACTAGACTCTGACCCACATTAGTGGCAAGGTTGATGTCAAGAGAACCCAATGATTCAAATCTAAAGCAGACAAGATGTAGACTCTCAGTCACCCTCAGAACAATGACTAACAATGAGGTACCCTGATGATTTCCCAACAAAGTAGTCATCAAAAACTCAAGGTTGGTGCCTAACATGGCACATGTTCCAATGGTGCACCCTCAACAATATGTGCACAGGAGACATCAGGTTTGTACAATGTGCCTGTCAATAACCACCCATGTTCACCTACATTGAGCCATACATCCTGACAGTCACAACATGGAGTCAATACACAGGACAATGACAACATGGTGATGTGTAGTCTCTCAAGTATAGGCAAGTCAATTTCAATGATGCTGGCAAAGTGTAGCAAAATCAACATGTCACAACAGAAAGTACAAACTTGCGCAATGCACACACACCTAATAAGGCACTCTGCAAATACAGCAGGCACATGTACTAATGGCCACATATCCCTCAAATCTGTCTCAAGTGCTCAAGGATATGCCCTCACGCCATGGCTGATCATGCCCCTCAGAGTGACACACACACAGGCCCAGAGAGACTACAACATTGCACAGGGACGCACAAGGGCCATAGTTGAATGGACATTTGGAGTCCTCATATCCAGGTTCCGTTGCCTTGATGTATCGGGGGCCGACTCCTGTACAGTCATGAACTCATGTGCAAGATCATAATGGCCTGTTGCATTCTGCACAATATATGTGTACTCACAAGTACGCCATTGTATGAAGACGAGGAGGAGCAAGACAACCCATCTGATGGCCAGAATTTAGAGACAGATGCGAGACACACACCAGCCTCTGCTGCTGGAACAGCAAGAAGAGAACAAATAATCTGCAATTGTTTTACCTAATCACAGGACCAAATATCACATTACATGTATATTCATCCCAAATATTTAAACATCGTAACTCAGTACAATAAAATATCACCACACCAAAGTCCTGTATGCTTGTTTCATCATTTCACAAGTACACATATCTGTCAAGTGAAAGTAAAATCATAATATGTGCAACATACCTATCACGTATAGCAGTGGACCTAACATCAATCATCCATGTGAATATGACATCTAACAAAGTGATCACCAACATGTGTTGATGACAGGAAGCAACATATGTTTGTCCCTTGAATGGCAACATCTGCAAGCAGATAACATGGGCAATGTTGTCCATTAAAAAATGTTAGGCAGAAGTAGGCTTTTCCATGGATGAACTGCTGATACAACCCCTGGTCCTCCTCTCACTCACTCACAACCATTACTAGCAACTCAATACTACAGCAGGCGTCAATATGCACCACTCTCTCTGACTCACTGACTAAGCAAGCAGAGTCCTATGTGAGCACAGACAATCAAATACAGGGTACAGCATGGAATGCAAACTATGCAATTCTAAAATCTGATGCAGGGGATGGTAGTGGACATTCCAATTTGCCTCATCACATGTCCCCGGAATCACAAGTCCAGCAGAGCCGATGTGCCTCCTCCTCGACAGTGATGGTCTGTGCAACATAGTCTTGCTTACATACTTTGAGAGCACATTCAAAGAGATCGGATGTCTACCCTGCAACATCAGTGTACTCATGGTGTGTGTACTGCAATGCACACTAACATTTATGCACAACCAGCACCATCCCTCAAATAAAAACACACCAAGTTGCAACTTGCATATTTCATATGTGAGTGTTGTCAAAACAAGGACACGACAAGACTTGACATCAGGTAATGTTCATTGTACCTGCAATAGCTCTAAGGAAATGTGAATACCAAATCACGTACAATGCAGGCTATGTCATCTCTGTCACTCTGCTGTAAGTCAGCAGCATCTGTGTCTAGACACCAGGTTCTCATACAAAGGCACAGCATGATCCACAGGACATGTGGACAGCTCGTGCTAACAGGCATTGTCACTTTTGCCTTTGCAAGGACTGTGACATGCAAAGTGCATCCATTACATTACAGAGTAACAATGATATGTTCACATGTGCAGGTGGGTCTGCAACATGTTTCCTCGTGGCTCAGTGTGTCATTTAGAGCTATGCATAAATCTGAGGATACAGCTCACTCGTGTATTCTGTTACACACATCTAAGTATGCATCATCTGACCTGTGTCTGTAGGATGTCGACGTCCATTGGGTACTATTGATATGTGCAGAGACAACACCAAAACTAACTTACATTGTCAACTGTGCACCCAATACATATTATAACATACAAGATAACATCAACTCATTGCTGACATGCATGTCTTTTCATGTGACGTTGTGTGCACAAGAACAGACCCACAGCATGTAATGTCTGGACTAGCATTTTAGGTAATGTCGTCAATGAAGATGGCCATTGCACACTGAGCAGAGACCATGTAATGGCCAGCGATGCTAGAAAAGCATACACATATCTTTGTTAAAATGAATCCATGAGTGCCGTACCACAGACTGTCATCAATGTCCCCCTCTGTGTCCACAAATATACATACACTCCAATGTGAATGTGCAGCCATATCTGTGCATTGCATGCAGATCTGCTAATTTCATAGCCAAGTAGTGACTGCCTGTTGATCCAGTACATATGTGTAGCAAGACCATCATACTTGCACTAACACCACAGCAATGTGTGATGTCAGAGCCTCACATGTGGTGACACATACCACCAATGCCAACCGTAATGTGTGACACCCTGGCAAGAGATCTAAGTCCACCCATGTCCTTTACAGAACCGACACCAATGTGATAATATAGTGCCTCATAATGACTCTGGATGACTAACATATGTACAGAACAGATACACCACACAAAAGTACAACACACAGATCACATCACTAATACATAATGTGCTGTTATTTCAGAATAAATGCATGAAATGTAACATAAATTGTTCATGTGTAAATTAGATAGTTAAAAAAAAAACGCTATCACCCCTTGGCGGCAATTTTTTCCATTTCCGGGACGAAAAATACTCGTACAATACACATATATACATGAACTATTCCCGCTCAGCCCTCGGCGTGTGAAAAATCATCACAAAAACGGGCCACAAATGACAGGAAGTTATGTCAGTCTGCTTCCTGGCACATGGAGGTGTACAGTATACTTTCACTTTCTCTTTCAGCCACACTGTTACCGTGTATTGAGAGTTGTGGAGATTTTTGAAGGTGTCTGCTGTTCCTGATGTGTTTGAGAGAGTTTTGTGTGTTGTGTACTGTCCATACTGTCCTAGTCAAGTCCTGTATCACTGTCTCTAAGTGTGAATTTCAATTGTCTGATTGTTTTGTCGGGGGTACGTCTCTGGGGTATCTTTGTATAGTTAAGTAGTTATTAGGGTTTGACTGTGGGTATTTATTTTGTTTGCCTGGGGGAAGTATTATTTGGGGAATGTTAGGACAGGGTAGAGAGTGCAGGATGCCAGGGGGAGTATTGTTTGGGGAATGTTAGGACAGGGTAGAGAGTGCAGGATGCCAGAGGGGGCCGTGGGGGCCTTCCTCTGGCTGGTAACATTTTACCTGCCCAGGATGGTTGAGGCTGGGGGACGCATACTCATGGGGAATATGGCTCTTTACATCGAATGCGTTGTTCACGCATTCCATTACAATGCAGGCGTTACAACGACTGTGATGTTTCTGTGCGAACCATTACATCGCAAGTCGTTTCAATTGCTTGCTGTAGGGGGCGCGCTGGACTTAGGAATAGTAGTATTTACTATTCCTTCTCCAGTTTGTGCAACAGCAGGGAAAGTGTTGGATTCTAAATCCAACACCAGCGTGCCCCCTACAGCAAGTCGTTGAAATGACTAGCGTTGTAATGGTACTCGTGGTAACAACACGGTCGTTGTAACAACCACATTGTAAAGGAACCGTGTTGTGGAGACAGCGTTGTAAACGCTGTTTCCCCTCATGGGGTACGATGTGAAGGTAAGGAAGGAGAGATGGGAGCACATCCATAAAAAGATGCTGGACATGTTGGGTGTGGACAGGACTGTCCAGCAGTGGAAGCACCGGTGGCAGGACTTTGTGGGCTGTGAGGTTGACCTATTGGATCATCTTGGACTGATCATCGGGATGCAAGGTGGTAAGTACATGAACAACATCGTGTCACATTAGACGATGAATGCCTAGGACACAAAAAAAGTGTGCACAAGATAGACACACACATCATTTGAATAGCCATTTGGCAAAATAGCTTGCCTGTCATGACAAACTGTGCCACACCTACATCCTTGAGAACTGTGTACACTTCACATGATCAACTGGCTGCAAATCTCCACAAGATACATATTGTGGGTCACCAAAATTCCTGAGCATGTGACATACTTGGGCTAATCAGAATGACTGCTTTGACCCTCAAACATCACACATATTGATGTGTGAGAGTAGATTTAACATCCATGTAGAATTGGGACAGGTCGTAGTCTGTTATGTCAATCAGATCATGGCATGGATGCCCATTACGGCACCAGTGTGACACTGACATGTGTTGTGTGTAAGACCAGCTCAGTAGATTGCAACATGTATGTAACGTGGCAACACACCTGACTATTTCAATGACTGTATTTTCCCATGTAACTATCAATGATGTATGTTATCCTGCAAGACGTGATGTGAATGAAATTAATATTACCTTTAACATTTTTCCAACAGCAGGCAGACCCCTGATTACACAGGGAGACGTGGATGCATTTATGGACCCACACGCCACAGGTGAGTGTGTTGTCATTAGCTATGGCTAATTTGTTGACATATGCAAGCAATGCCACAGGTCCTGTATGTTGTAGTACACATTGTGTATGTTCATCACACGTAAATCACCTCTTGTGTGATGTTGCTGCATCAAGTCAAGTGTATTGTACATCAGCATCATATGATGCAGGTGGACATAATTGACATTTCTATCTTGTTGTTGCAAAAGACTCATATGAGTCACAACACTGTATCAATGTCCAAGCACAGAATGTATTATATGGCTGGTGTCATAGCCATGTCAGGGAGTCAATCACACAGCATCACAAACATCTATGTGCTCAGACATTATTGTGCAATGTTTCCAGATCTGGTTTCGCAAATTTCAATTGGAGGAAGTCATATATGATGATAATTTGTCGCAATGAACATGTCACAACTGTTGATCATTATTATGCAAAGTGATGTGTCATTCAGACATGATCTTTTGACAGATAACCACATACAAAATTATAGTGAAAGAACTAGAATGTACTACCGTCACCATATGGTATTTTCCCCTATGGCATCAACTGTGTCACCACAAGACAGTGTGGCATATAGAAAAGCCCCTATGACCACCACAGCGTCACTTTCTTCTACTCAGTGGTGGCAATGGTGTGTGCACATTATTTACAAGTCAGCATTAAGCCACTTAATGCCTTTTATCTACTCGTATCAGTCTCCTTCCATGTGTTATGCCTTGTGCCGCACACATGGGAAATGCAAATTGACATTCTTTCTTCATGTACATGAAGATGTACCTTCCTGTACATAAACAAAATGTAATGAATATGCCAATTTGTCACCTTCATGAGTGCTGCATGATAGTGGCATTATGGCATTATGGCATTTCAGGAATGTGTATGTGCATTTTGGTGCACCTTCCCAGACATGAACAATACTCCACTGCACGCATCCCCACTAGCACCATGGGGCAATGGTGCCTGCGTTGGCGCTAACTTGCTAAATTTAGCCCCATTGTAGGGTTAAACACAAGGCTGCACCACATTCTTGTCAATGTGGTGAAGGCTGGCATTTAAGATATGGCGGAGAGAGGCATTAAGACTGGAAGGACAACACATCTTTCAGCCATTTCCTTGAACATGTCCCCCCATGAGTACGTGTCACAGAGGGATGAATGACATGATGGAACATCCACACGTTTTGCAGGAACAGTCACACGATGTGGAATACATTGTCGGTACATGAATCTGTCACATCAAATACTTGTGTATTTGATGATGAATAAGGCCAACCAATTCAATGCTGAGTCAAATAAGCATGCCTCTGAGGCCAATAGTAAAGCTGGTAATCACAACAAAGTCTTGGACAAACTAATGAAAATTCAGTGTGGAAGCCTGCATTTAGAAATCAAGGTAGGACAATCTCAAAACAGGCATTCTTGCAGACCACATTTACTTGATGAGTGTTGGACTTTGGTACACTGCTTAAAGCAACCATCATGACACAGTGCCATGCACTCATGGTCATCCACAATTCTGTGTAGTGACTGTTTTTCATACTGTGTGCGGAAATTTTCACATGTTACTATTTGGGCATCTGGATGTGTCACACATGAAATATAGATC
The DNA here is from genome assembly GCF_964204655.1 of Triturus cristatus. Lineage (NCBI taxonomy): Eukaryota > Metazoa > Chordata > Amphibia > Caudata > Salamandridae > Triturus > Triturus cristatus. Next base: position 614,669,019 of record NC_140591.1, on the reverse strand, counting down.
AGTTCACTGATGGATCAGGGGCATGGTGGTGATACTTGCATAACCTTGACTAACATTTGCTCAGACCAGACAACAGAGCACCTTTGTGCGAGGGTGTTTGCCTTAACAATACCATATTTGCGTTCACACTGCCACTGTTCTATGAGCAGTGCAGAAAAATGTGTGGTTCACATGCAGCATCTTTGCTGTCCCATTGCTTCATGGCACATAAATGTTTAGAGATTATAATATTTGCATACACAGCTGCATGCAACATATGCCCTCTATCCTAGCATGCCTTTCAAACTTTGAAGCATTGTCCTACAAATTGACAATAACCTGTGTACATGACCCAATCTGATTGTGTACCTGTGGTGACACCTCCAAGTGCTCACTCATACATTTTTGGACATTTGCTCAAATGTATCACATGACTACAACTGTTGTGAATAGTCACCAGAAATTATCACAGACTGGGCAGCCTACTGTCTTTGGTTATTTGGAATGACAGGATCTGCTAAGGGTCTGTAATGGGGAATGCGTTGTAATAGTTTGCGGTGTGCAGCCCTGCGTTGTAATACATTTTGTGGGGAAAAACTGCAGGGCAATGGCACTGCGGAGTAACGCATACTGGGTAAAGGATGTTTCCCTGTCATGACCATCCAATTTGGAATATGGCTATGATGTGTTCATGATTCATCAGGTCATGTGTCTATTGCATGTTGTTTTGATGATGTTCACGTACGCTATGGCTAATTATTCATAGGTGTTACAAATAAGCATTATGCCAGCATGTTATTGGATACTGGAAACATGACAATTATCATTTCTTTTTTTCAGATATCATGTCCCCGGAGGAGCAGCATCAGTCCCTCTTGAGAAAGGAATGTTACCAACATATCAGGCATGTGGCTAAGGGGTACAGGGCAATGGCCAAGAGGTACCGGGATGAAAGGGCTGCAGGCATATGGAAGTCAATCCTGGACAGGTTGGCAAATATGCATTATGCCAGCATGTCATTTGAGTCAGGAAACATGACAATTATCATTTCCTTTTTTTAGATAACATGTCCCCGGAGGAGCAGCATCAGTTCCTCCAGTGAAAGGAAAGTTATGAACACATCAGGCGTGTGACTAAGGGGTACAAGGCAATGGCCAAGAGGTACTGGGATGAAAGGGCTGCAGGCAGATGGAAGTCAATCACAGACAGTGCAATGTTTGCTGTGAAGAAACACACTACACTGTCTGCATCATCAACACAGCAGAGCCAGACACAGTAAATCCCTGGACCATCGGGAACTCATCAGCCCACTCACAAGAGAAGGTCTGCTGTCCAGGCTGGATTAGGGGCTGCTCCACGTGCAGAAGCCACATCCACACACATGCCTCTTCCCCGCTCACAGAGTGCTCAACCAGGGACATACTCCAGAGCTCATGCACACCGTGAAAGGTCTGTCCTCACCAGAAGGGTGAGGAGGTTGATGTTCAGTCTGAACATAAGAGTTGCCCGACTTGAACGGTAATAGGATGACATTAAGAGCCCTGGAGCTCCCTTATTATTGGACGATGCGCATTTGGTTTCCCACCCAGTCCAGTCCCACGGTTACCCCCTCCCATTCATCATCCTGTTGACATATTTATTAGTTAGTTAGTGTTAGTTTAAGTGTAGATTTAGTGTAGGGATAATGTAGTGTTAGGTGTAGGTAGTTTTTAATTATAGTATTTTATCTTCATAGTACTTTTGTTTAAGTTTCCGTTTCCTTTGGGTGGGGGAGGTTGATGTGTTTTTTGACTTGTTAATACATTTTTTTAAATATATATATTTGTTTAGTATGTATGTTTAGTTAATTGATGTATAGGATAAGGTGTCTTAGTGCCTTCAACAATGAGCCATAAGGGGGTGGTGGGTGGAGGTTTAAGATATGTTGTTTTGTGTATAGTCTTAGACAAGCTAGTTAGTTTAGTGTAGTTAGATGTTAGTACAAGTTAGGTTAGGGTAGTGTAGGATTAGTTAGGACATATATGGTACTTTTATAAGAAGTGTTTTGTTACAAATCAATTGCAAATGTTAGAGGCTTTAATTTCTTGTGTGTTGACCTGTACTGTTGGATTGGTAGTGGATCACGACAGATGCATCCCCCCAATCATATTTGCTGTCTGCAATTTTGATTATAGCATCTTCAAGCAAATTATGTTTTGACAAACTTACTGATGTTTTGGTTAACAAAGTCCACATTGGAAGAGAGTCTTTGATTGGTCTGACAAATATTTAAACATATGTGGTGATTAAGCTAGGACACATTTACACAGGATGCATGGTGGGCATTGTGCTATGCATATCATTGTATTAATGCTGTGGGTATGAAGTCTGAACACTTTTTAGATCTTTTATTAAATCAGTCTCCATAACAGTTTCACTTTCCACGTGGGGCTGCAGGGTATGTATGCTTATCATGATTCACAAGTCTTTCTGATGCCTCATGACAGGTTTCTGCACAGCCTTGTAGATTTATAACAATAGTGTGAACAATTTGTAGAATGTTGTGGGAGGGATGTAGTGGGAGGATGTAGCAACAAGCACCTACCAACACACCTGTCTCCCAGGACCTTGAGGACCCACTTCTAACATTTCACCGTTGTGTGGTAGAGGTCTGGTCAGGTGCGGGTGGGGTTTGACAGCCTGGGGGCCAAATTAGATGAGGTACGTGGGTGTCTCAGTCCCATTCGGGACCACCTAGAGTTCATCACAGGCACCCACAGTCTACTCCATGCTCTCCAGCATTCCATGGCTGACATCACTGGAGTACTGACTTAGAGACTAGAACAACTGTCCAGTCAAAGTGGCTCCAGCGATGTCACCAAGGAGTTGTGGCACATGAGACTGATTATGGAGAACATGGAGCAGATGCAAACTTCACACTTAGCAGCCATGGCTGCATACCAGAGAGACGTTGCTGGAGTCCTCCGAGCCCTGCAGCTTCTCATCACAGCAGTGCTGCCTCAGCCTTTGGCACAGGTGATTGGTGCTGCACCTTCAACATCCACATCTCATCCCCCTGATGTGTCACTGCCTCACAGTGCCCCAGCCAATCTTCCATCACGCACACAGGAGGCACATGACACATCAGAGGAGGAAGGTGTTGACGAATCAACAATCTTACGAAGAAGTCAGCGTTAGCAGTCATCTCTGTCAAATGTACTGTTTCTGCTTGGATCTGTGCCTAGCATCATGGCCTGGAACATCAGCTTCTGCTGTCCCCTGAATCACTCCGCGAGACTCACCTTGGACATCGATATGGATTGCCATATTTGGTGTGGTTCCCAATGACACTGCAATCACCCTGCTGACTGAACTCTGCCTCTTCCTCAACATGTTTATGCACATGTGCCCCCATGGACTCGGTATGGCCCCCCCCTGGGCATTCACACAATGATTTGCTGTTGCACAAAGAACCGACTCAGTCTACAACATCAGTCACTACACAAGTCATAAAAATCATTGAGTCATGAAGATGTGTGTTGCCAGTGGCCAATCATGTCTGAAATGTTCCAACAACGCATGTTCTGGGTAGCCATCACTACCAATCAAAGAACATCTGACAAAGGTAATATGCTTAGTCTGTGTCCATGATATGCAATGTGAGTACCTGACACGTGTGACATAAAAATGCCCTTATCTGTTAGACAACACTGTCTCAGAGAAAGAAATGTACAACATGCCCATGATGTTGATTTTGATTTGGAACAATGCTCATGTCAGTGTACAGACACATGAAGGGCCATATGTACAAGGCCCTATCACCAACACAAGCTCACTTTTTGTGACATTGAGGTGGTGATAGGGTAATAGCCTGTTAAGCCACTTAACATGGCTTAACACTGCCTTTTTAGGAAGGCACCCTTTGAAGATATGGTTAGTGTCAAAGGGATGGTCAGTGGGTGTTGTGGTGGGCGTTCACCGCAACACCCATTCCTTTTTACTCATCCCCCTATGTACAAGGGCAGCATACATAGGATGCAGTGCCTACATTTCAACCATGGTAAACCTGCTCTAAACATGCCAAAAACATGAGAAATGCATCTTACCTCCAAGTATCTGCTTTTCACATTTGTGCTGCGTTGTGCTGCACACATGGAAAAAGCTATCTGGCATGTATTGTGTATGTATAGGAAGGTGCCCCTTCCTGTACATAAATGTTCTGTAAAAACAATGCCATTTAGTGACTTACATGTGGCTGCATGAAGCAGCACACATAAAAGTGAGAAAAATACATTTTAGGATTGTCAATGTGCAGGAAGGGACACCTTCCTACACATAAACAATCATCCACTAAACGCAGACACCGTTGCACTATGTGCAAGGGTGCCTGCGTTGCTGCTACACTGCTAAGTGTAGCACCAGCACAGGTGGGAAACGCAAGGCTGCACCATAATGTTGTATATATGTTGCAGCAATGTGTTCCTGAAGTGGCGGATTGATTTGTTAATCCATGATGGCTAACACCTCACTCTGCCATTTCCTCTTACATAGGACCCAAAGTGTCTATTAAACAATGCTTCATAAATACATACACTGGAGAACTACCCATAATCAATGTGTTGGACAATGTGTTAAAAGATGTGTGTAGTGACATGACACATGTAAAGTCCGGTCACCTATCACGTCCCAAATTAAAAATTACCCTATCAAGCAAAAAGAAGTGGAATGGTGTAGGAAAGCATAGCTCGGAATCTGATAATGGGTCCAAGACGTGCCAACGTTAGCTGTAACGCACATCACTACATCCCTCCCACAAAACTTTACAAATTGGTCACACTGTCTTTCTAAATCTACAAGGCTGGGCAGAAACCTGTAATGAGGCGTCAGAAGGACTTGTGAATCATGATAAGCATACATCCCCTGCAGCCCCACGTGGAAAGTGAAGCTGTTGTGGAGACTGATGTAATAAAAGATCTCAAAAAGAGTCCAAGACTCCATACCCACAGCATTAATACAATGCTGTGCATAGCGCAATGCCCACTGTGCATCCTGTGTAAATCCTTCCTAGCTTAATCACAACATATAGTTAAATATTTGTCAGATCAAACAAAGACTCTTTTCCAATGTGGACTTTGTTCCCAAAAACATCAATAAGTTTGCCAAATGGGAGCACAAAGCCTCAAACATTGGCAATTTATTTGTAACAAAACACTTAAAAAAAATAAATGCAATTTTTATCCTAACTAAGCCTACACTACACTAACCTAACTTGTACTAACATCTAACTAGACTAAACTAACTAGCTTACCTAAGACTATACACAGAACAACATATCTTAAACATCAACCCACCACCCCCCTCATGGCACATTGTTGACGGCACAAAGATAACTTATCCTATACATCAACTAACTAAACATACATGCTAAACAAATAAATATTTTTTGTATTTTTTATTTTTTATAACATGTCAAAAAACACATCAACCCCCCTCCCAAAGGAAACACAAACTTAAACAATAGCACTATGAAGATAAAATACTAAAATCAATGAGCTACCTACACCTCACACTACAATATCTCTACACTAAATCTACACTTAACACTAACTAAAAAATATGTTCACAGGATGAGGAATAGGAGCAGGTAACCGTGGGACTGGATAGGGTGGAAAACCAAGTGTATATTGTCTATCAAGAAGGGAGCTCCAGGGCCCCCTTAATGTCCATGAGGTGGCCCTTAATGTCATCCTGGTCCCGTTCAAGTTGGGCAACCCTGATGTTCAGACTGAACATTAATCTCCTCTCCCTTCTGGTGAGGACAGACATTTCACGGTGTGCATGAGCTCTAGAGGTTGTCCCTGGTTGTGCATGCTGTGAGCGGGTAAGAGTCAAGTGTGATGATGTGGCTGCCGCAAGTGGAGCAGCCCTTGATTCAACCTGGACAGCAGACCTTCTCCTTTGAGTCGGCTGATGAGTTCCGGATGTTACAGGGATTTTCTGGGTCTGGCTCTGCTGTGTTGACAATGCAGGCAGTGTAGTGTGTTTCCTCCCAGCAATCATTGCACTGTCTGTAATTGACTTCCATCTGCCTGCTGCCCTTTCATCTCAGTCCCTCTTGGCCATTGCCTTGTACCCCTTAGTCACACGCCTGATGTGTTAATAACTTTCCTTTCGCAGGAGGAACTGATCTCCTCCGGGGACATGTTATTTGAAAAAATGAAATGATAATTGTCATGTTTCCTGACTCCAATGACATGCTGGCATAATGCATATTTGCCACACCTATGATTAATTAGCCATGGCTTACGTGAACATCATCAAAAGCAACATGCACATATACACATGACCGGATGAATCATGAATACATCATAGCCGTGTTCTAAATTGGATGGTCATGACAGGGAAACATCCTTTACCCCACATGGGTTACTCCGCAGTGCCATTTCCCTGCAGTTTTTACCCCGCAAAAGTTTTACAAAGCAGGGCTGTACACTGCACACTATTACAACGCATACCCCATTACAACGAAATGTAGTATTCAAACTCCAACGTTGCATTGTAATGGGGTATGCGTTGTATCATTTTGCGGGGTAAAAACTGCAAGGCAATGGCACTGTTGAGTAACGCATACGGGATTAGGTGCCCTATTTGTCATGACAACGTGATTAGTCATGTGCTTGGACAAGGCAGGCATGGACTGCAGTGACAACAATTCTTAGATTACTGTTTGCAATTTGTTTTTGAAAATGAACAGCAATCAAGGCCACTAGGGGAGTACAGCAAGTATGTAGTATAACAAGCCCATAGCGGACCCTGCCATTCCACCTAACCAAAGACAGTAGGCTGCACAGTTTGCTATCAATTCTGGTGACTAATCACCACAGTGTTAGTCATGTAATACATTTGAGCAAATGTAAAAACAATGTATGAGTGAGCCCTTGGAGGTGTCACCACAGGTACACAACCAGATTAGATAATGTACACAGGTCATTTTCAATTTGTAGGACAATGCTAGAGCTTTTACATGCATGCAAGGAGAGAGGGCATATGTTGCATGCAGTTGTGTGTACAAATATTAACCATCTCTGCACATTTGTGTGCCATGAACCAATGGGATAGCACAGATGCTGCATGTGAACCACACATTTGTCTGCATTGTTCATAAAACAGAGGCAGTGTGAACATAATTCTGGTATTGATAAGGAGGACACCCCTGCCCTAAAGTTCTCTGTTGTCTGGCCTGAGCATATGTTAATCAATGTTATGCAAGGATCACCACCATGCACCTTATCCATCAGTGAACTAATCTGTATTTCATGTGTGACAGATCCAGATGCCCAAATAGTTACATGTGAAATGGCAGAACCGTTGAGCATGTCACCATAAAGAGCATGTTTACAACATTTTCCACACACCGTATGAAAAACATGCGCTACACAGAATTGTAGGTGACCATGTGTGAATTGTACTGTGTCATGATGAGTGGTCTTAGCAGTGTACCAATGTCCAACACTCATCAAGTAAATGCATTCTGCAAGGATGCCTGTGTTGAGATTTTCCTACCCTAACAACTACTTAACTAAACAAAAATACCCCAGAGACGTACACCCGTCAAAACAATCAGACAGTTGCAATTCACGTGTAGGGACAGAGACACAGGACTTCAGTAGGACAGTATGGACAGTACACAACACACAGAACTCTCTCAAACACACCAAGAACAGCAGACACCTTCAGAAACTGCCACAACTCTCAAAACACAGTAACAGTGTGGCTGAAAGAGAAAGTGAAAGTGTGCTGTACACCTCCATGTGCCAGGAAGCAGACTGACATCATTTCCTGTAATTTTGCGGCCCATTTTTTCATTTTGCGACAAATTTTCACACGCCGAGGGCTGACCGGGAATATATATATATATATATATTGTGAGAATATTTTTCGTCCCGGAAATGGAAACAATTCCCACAAAGGGGTAATAGCGTTCTATTTTTAATCACTAATTTACATATGAACAATATATGTTACATTTCATGCATTTAGTCTGAAATACCAGCACATTATGTATTAGTGATGTGATCTGTGTGTTGTACTTTTGTGTGGTGTATCTGTTCTGTACATATGTTAGTCGTCCATAGCCATTAGGAGGCACTATTTTCTAACATTGGTGTCTGTTCCTGACTGGACATGTGTGTACGTAGATCACTTGCCAGGGTGTCACACATTACGGTTGGCATCGATGGTATGTGTCACTACATGTGAGCCTCTAAAATCACACATTGCTGTAATGTTTGTGCAACTCTGATGGTGTTGCTACACATATGTACTTGATCAACAGACAGTCACTACTTGTCTATTAAATTTGCAAATCCACATGCAATGCATAGCTATGGCTGCACATTCACATTGGAGTGTATGAATACCTGTGGACACAGTGGGACATTGATGACAGTCTGTTGTACGCACTCATGGATTCATATTGACTAGATATGTGTATGCTTTTCATGAATTTCTAGGCATTACATGGTTTCTGCTCTGTGTGCAATGACCATCTCCATTGACAACATTACCTAAGATGCTAGTCCAAACATTACATGTTGTGGGTCTGTTCTTGTGCACACAATGTCACATGAAAAGACATGCATGTCAGCAATGAGCTAATGGCATCTTCTATGTTACAATATGTATTGGATGCACAGTTGACATTGTAAGTAGTTTTGGCGTTGTCTCTACACATATCATAAGTACCCAATGGACTACAATATCCTACAGACACAGAGCAGATTATGCATACTCAGATGTGCGTAACAGATAACATGAGGGAGCTGCATCCTCGGATTTATGCATAGCTCTACATGACACATTGAGCCATGATGAAGCATGTTGCAGACCCAGCTGCACATGTGAACATGTCATTGGTACTTTGTAAGGTCATGGATGCACTTTGAATGTCACAGTCCTTGCAAAAGCAAAAGTGACAATGCCTGTTAGCACGAGCTGTCCACATGTCCCCCGATCATACTGTGCCTTTGTAGGAGACACTGGTGTCTAGTCACAGATGCTGCTGAGTTACAGCAGAGTGACAGAGATGACATTGCCTGAGTTGTATGTGGACTAGTGGTCACATTTCCTTAAAGTTATTGCATGAGCAATGAACATTACCTGATGTCAAGTATTGTCATGTTCTTGTTTGACATCACTCACATGTGAAGTATGCATGCTGCAACTTGTTGTGTTCATAATTTAAGGATGCCACTGGTTATGTCCAAATCTTTGTGTGAATTGCTGTACACACACCATGAGTACACTGAGGTTGCAGGGTAGACATCCGATCTCTTTAAAGGTGCTCTCAACACATGTCAGCAAGAGTTGCGCAGACCGTCACTGTCGAGGAGGAGGCCGCTCTGCTGGACTTGTGATGCGGTGACATGTGATGATGCAAATTGGAATGTCCACTACCATTCCCTGCATCAATATTTTGAATTGCATATTTTGCACTACATGCTGTACACTGTATTTGATTATTTGTGCTCACAAAGTATTATGCTTCCTTAGTCAGTGAGTCAGAGAGAGTGTAGTATATTGACGCCTGATGTATTGAGTTGTTGGTAATGGTTGCGAGTGAGGGAGAGGAGGACCAGGGGTTGTATCAGCAGTCCATCCATGAAAAAGCCTGCTTGTGCATAAGATTTTCAATGGACAACATAGTCCATGCGATCTGCTTACAGATGTTGCCATTCAAGAAGCAAACTTATGTTGCATCCTATCATCAGCACATGTTGGTGATCACTTTGTTATTTATCATATTCACATGGATGATTGATGTTAGGTCCACTGCTATATGTGATGGGTGTGTTGCACAAATTATGATCTAACTTACACTTGACAGATATGAGCACTTGTGAAATCATAAAACAAGAATACAGGGGTTTGGTGTGGTGATATTTTATTGTTCAATGTTACAATGTTTACATTTTTGTGAGGAATATACATGTGATGTAATATTTGGTCCTGTGATTAGGTAAAAAAATGGGTGATTATTTGTTCACTTCTTGCTGTTCCAGCAGCAGAGGCTGTTGTGTGTCTTCCATCTGCCTCTTCATCCTGGCCATCAGATGGGTTGTCCGGCTCCTCCTGCTGTTCATCCAATGGCATGTTAGTGCGTGCACATATATTGTGCAGAATGCAACAAGCCATTATTATCTTGCACACGAGTACAGGACTGTACTGGAGTCGGCCCCGATACATCAAGGCATCAGAACCTGGATTTGAGGACTCCAAATTTCTGTTCAACTATGGCCCTTTTGCGTCCCAGTGCAACGTTGTATTCTCTCTGGGCATGTGTTTGTGTGTCACTCTGAGGGGTGTCATCAGCCATGGCGTGAGTGCATATCCTTGATCACCTGAAGCACATTGAAGAGATATGTGGCCATTAGTACATGTGCCTGCTGTGTTTACAGAGTGCCTTCTTAGGTGTGTGTGCATTGTGCAAGTTTGTACTTTCCGCTTTGACGTGTTGATTTTCCTACACTTTACCAGCATCATTGAATTTAACTTGCCTATACTTCACACACCTACATATCACCATGTTGTCATTGTCATTGTCCTGTGTATTGACTCCATGTCGTGACTGTCAGGATGTATGGCTCAATGTAAATGAACATGGGTGTTTATTTACAGGCACGTTGAAAAAACCTGACGTCTCCTGTGCACATATTGTTGAGGTTGCACCATTGGCACATTTGCCATGTTAGCCATCAACCTTGATTTTTTAATGACCACTATGTTGGCATATCATCAGGGTACCTCATTGTTAGTTATTGTGCTGTTGGTGAATGAGAGTATACATCTTGTCTGCTTAAGATTGGACTAATTGAGTGCTCTTTACATCAACCTTGCCACAAATGTGGGACCGAGTCTAGTTGACAGTGGCACTGCAATATAGTGCACTTGACTAACTGTGACAATTATGGACAACATACATATGCATTGATGTACTTGTGCATGGTTTGACTTAGACTCTGCATGTATGCATGTTGTTGTACGACATGTCAATGTACACAGGTGTGTGTCTGTTCACAAACAACACATATTCTGATTTTGCATTTTGGCCATCATATTGCTACACCTCATCAGGGGAGACATGTGTGTGTACAACACGTGTTGAGGATGTGATTAGGATAGTTTGTATGCTCCTCCTATGCAAGTTCCATTCAGCAACAACACAGACTGATGTTCGAAACTACTTTTGTTTTTATTTGTGGTCAGTTGGTGCTCCCTTCATTCGGCAATACTTGCAGAGCCATGACGCATGTACACACACTACGTGGTGCATGGCTGACTGTGTTTTTGCATGTCAGCAAATGGTGCACTTTCCCAAGGGAGAGCACGGTGATATGTCATCTATTTGTACATATGATGCATGTGTTGTATTCAACATATATGTGGCACAGCAGTATCGTATGTTCTGTGTAATGTACTGCATTGGATAATTGAAATTGGTGTCTGACGAGTTCTGCGAAGTCTATTTTTCAAGAATGCCATGGTGGTTTGTGTGATATTTTCATGTATCTTCCCTTGTTCCACATACCTTGATTGATTTGCAGTGTGTGGTTGTGTGCATTTTTTGGACATGTTCCAAGGTATGTCGTATTACATTTGCTAACTGTGCATTGTCTCATATTCGAGCTGCGTGCTTGTGTACTTGAGGTGTGTGGTGTTTTCAGTTTGTACTTACCAACAAGCAGGCCATTTCCACTCTCAAACCGCTGATTGATGACCAATTGGCGAAATATATATGAGTCATGCAAACTCCCAGGGAACTTGGCAGCAACATTGATGAACAGGCCAAGGTGGTCAACAATCGCTTTAACATTAATGGAGTGTGTGTGCTTCCTGTTCCTGTATATGTGTGCAGTGTCCACAGGAGGCACAAGTAGGACATTTGTGCAGTCAATTGCCCCCAACACATGTGGAAAACCAGCAATGTCATAGAACCCTTGTTTGTTCTCCAGTTGTTCCTGTACAGTGTTGGGGAAGTGTAGATGCTGTGGCGTCAGGCTGATGATGGCATCCAACACTTTGTGGAAGAACATGGAGAAGGCTGACTGTGAGACTCCACCCACTCTGGCAGTGGTTGGTTGGAAGGTACCATAGGCCAACATGTGCAGCACTGCAAGTACCTTTGTCTGTGGAGGGATGTTTGTGCAGTGCTGGTATGGTGTCTGCAGCCTTGGTGCTATCTGTGTGAGTATGCTTAAGATGGAGTTCCTCTTCAGCCTGTACTGTGCTATTACGTCCTCTGGCCGGACGCCTATAAGAATGATGCATTGGCGGTAGACCCGCCCTTTTCTTTGGCATTGCCTCTGTGGTGGTCCTGGTGGTGGTGGCAGTGGTGGTGGTGGTTGTGGTTTTCTTGGGGCTCCAAGCTGAAGGAGTATTACCTCCATGGCATCAATTGGTGTGCAAATGAGGCTCTGGGTTTGTCTCCCTTATGTTCTGTTTTTTTGCTCCATTTTTTAGACCAGCTTTTTTCTGGTCTTAAAATCCTGCCGTTAACTGGCCTTAGCTGCATTTTTTTTAAGTATCCCCGGTCCGAGAAATCATTATAAATATCATGAAGTAGGCTTAGTAGCAATTTTTACATGGGAAAGCCCGCCTTTCATCTAATTTTCGTTAAAAAAAGCTGCTGTTCCGTTACTCCTTGTACATATGCTCCTTAGTATTTTATCCCAATCATAGTCCTCAATAGGCGTACCAATGCCCATGTCCCACTAACTACACTAAATTGCATTGCTAGGTCTGAGGAAGCCAAACTCTTGTGTTTAACGCAGAAAGAGTAGACTTCAGGCATCTCTCCCTCCAAACCATTAGCGTGCTTTGGTGAGTGCCCTTCAAGAATTGGCTAGAGACATTGTCAATCAATTCTTGAATTGCCACAGAGCCTATCTTATCATAATGCTATTTGTTTTTTGTGTATATCTTTCTTCCTCCTAGAAGGAGCTTCCATTAAAATGCATGAGAGACTGTTTGATATCAGAAAAATACATTTAGAGCCTTATTACGAGTATGGGGGTCTTCCTGTAGAAGACTGCCAAGCTCATGGTGAACCCACCTGCCAGATTACAAGTTGAATCCATGGGAAGTGGGCGGTGCGGCGGTGGTGGCACGGTGTTGGGTATGTTAGGCTAATAGGGGATCCTAAACAGCATACCACCGCCGTGAAAGCACCTACAGAATATTTGTGCACTGTGTGGCATGTACCATGTTGTGCATGTCAAACAGTGCACAAACACATGTGTAATTCTAGGGAGGCACTACATGTGCCCCCCCACCTCCACCACTGTGGGCAGATTTGCCCGGTTAACTTCATTTCTGCCATGAAAAGGGATCCTTGCCATGAAATGGGCTGTGGAAATGCAGGTTGCAATCTGCTCGGTGATGCCAGCATCGGCACTGCCACAATTTTTGCCCATTTCCATGCCACTAACGTGGGATCCTGGATCGCGGCAGAGGCGATGGTCATAATATGGTATTCAAACCGTCAGGTGGTGCTCGTCAGGCTGTTATATTTCATATAGGTACCCTAATATAGGCACAGGAAATATTGCAACCTTTCACCTATATTCTTCCCTACATTACACACATAACGGTTTACAGGGACTGACCTTTTTCCTAGATACGATACTGTATTTAGAACGCAGGTTTTTCCCTAGTTCGATTCTCATACATTATGTATGAGGTTTCTTGGAAGCACAGCAGGACTACCATCTCCTGTTTAATATCTTGGTGTAAAGTTCAGGCCCAACGTCATCCTTAGGCCGACACAGTAACACAGCAAGGTAGGACCCCTGGGGAGACCTATGAGTATATATAAATCACATCTTGCTTAGAAAGACAGAGGAGACCGAGACTTCCCGGATGACACACTGACCAGAGATGCTGAGGTTCCTGCATGCAGACACTCCAGCTAGCAGTGGTCTAACATCCCTCACGGGGTGTCCATCTCGAGACCATGATGGGGTCCCACAGTCTTTCACTTCAGGTAATGGGGTTGACTAAATCCTAGAGGGATTCTTGGCTTAACATGTACACACATGCTAGGTACACGTAGGTACATCTAGTTTGGAGGCATCATAGGAGTATGCACCTTTTTACTGCCATGTATTTTATATATCTGTATGTATTCATGATTAATGCAAGATGGTAGAGCTATACCATCCTTTTATTTTTGTAGGACTGCTAATCATTTATATCTACTACTGTCTAACGGTTGTTGCAACTCATCTATTCTACACTAGAATAACAACTGTTAAAAAAATTCTTATTGAAAGCACCCAGTCTGTTTATTCTGTGTACCTATCTGAGACAGACTAAGTAAGCAGGGGTGACTGAGTGAAAAGTAGTTTATTGTTTCCATGATTCTGAGGGATCAGGGTTGTCATGTTTGATGGTTGCCAGGAACTATTCTCTCCTTGGTAAGAGGATATTCTAGTGGCACTGTGAGCTAGCTGATACAGAAAGGCTAACATACTCGGCGGGGTGTACGGAATCAGTCTGCCACCAATCCCACAGTTTATGTTATCCAAACTCACAGATCCTGCATAGGTCATATAGGAACTACACGACAAGGCCGCTACTGCAAGTACTGCGGTCCCATAACCGCCACACGTGTAATAAGGCCCTTAATCATCACACTTTTTGCCACATTCAATTTTCTATTTCAGCATATGCATTGTATACAAAAAAGTTATTATTTATATTTATTGTTTTACACAGCAAGACACAACTGTTCACTTTACAGTAAAGCAAATGAATTGCTAGGGCAGCCAAAGGGCTAGTCCTCTAATGGCTTTAAGCACTGGTGTATTTGGCGTCTCTAGCAGACACACTCAGCCATGGCCACTGATAAGCTTAGGTGTGATTGGCCACTCCAAAGCTCCTACTGCTTAGCTGCTGCTGAAATATTAATATACTATGTCAGGCAGCTTTGGGAAAGTCAACAAGTCATGTGTATTACTTAAAACGTGAGCTCGACCTATTGGCTTTTCAGTGCCTGTTTGTTAGCTGTGACATATCTTGCTTCTGGTAGGTTTGTAATTGCCTTGCTCGTGAAAGGGAGCACAACTGGCAAATCATTTGCAACATATTTTAGTAACAGTTTAGAATAACACTTTTAAAAACTCTATTTGTTTTTTAAATTGGGAAGAGTCATCAGAGAGATGCCAACTAAGAATATTTTAGGAATCGGTTCCCTCCTTACTAAAGACAGGACAATATCAACTCAACTGCAACTCAGGAGCTGTGGCTTGATTGTCCCTTAAAAAGCTCCATGGAATTAGCACAGTTTAAAATAAAATCTCTATTAACTATTCACCTGGGTTGACAACACATTATATATTAAAGGAGATAAAACTTCATAAGCAAGTAACTTCTAAGCACACTCTTTTACAGCCTAATACGTTTGACTTGTCTGAAATGCTTTGCAATGTTTTTTAACAAATCGTTCAAAGGTTTCACTTTCACGGTTGATGCAGACACATGAGCAGTCCTTTAAGTATGTAAGAGGTGTAACCAGAGGATGCAGTATATCTACTTTATATCATATTACTCACATAAAACAAATCTTAATAAAGCTGACTGGATATATTGCAAATTCATTTTGTTTCTTTCGCACGGTTGAGAGAGCACATAAATACAAACTGAAGCTAAGCCATATTGCTGTCCTGATATCTATTACTTAGAATGTAGTTGCTATCCCTATCTTGTTTATTAAATGTTCTGAAATTTCCAATGCTCAAACAACTACTCTCACATTGAAAGCCTTTGTTAAAATATCAACAATATCATCCTCTCCTCTCCTCTCCTCTCCTCTCCTCTCCTCTCCTCTCCTCTCCTCTCCTCTCCTCTCCTCTCCTCTCCTCTCCTCTCCTCTCCTCTCCTCTCCTCATAATCAGAATGGTGCAGGTTAACCCCCTCAAGCCCCTCCTTGTTCATCCTTTTGCAGCTGGGGCTACTCCACAATGGCGGAGGAGCGTCCCCCCACTTCTTGGCTCAGAGCCAGCAAATGAAAAATAAGACGATGTTGTTGCATCACTTCATTTTTAATTACTGGCTGTGAGCCAGCGCTGTAGGGAGGGGTGGGGCAGAGGTATGGGAGGGGGAAGAGGAATGCTATGTGTGCATATGTGTTTTTGCCGGCCGTCTCAGGCCGACCAAAACACACATGTGCCCCTCGGTTTCTCCAGCCCGGCTGCATTGAGCAGCCGGGGTGGGGAAATACCCACAGACTCCCTAACCTGAGCGGAGCATCTTTTCAGCCTGCTCAGGCCAATTGCTGGCCTGCTCTCCTAGGAGAGCAGCACGGGATCGGATGGGAGGCTGCCACAGAGGCTGCTGGGAAGAGAAGAGGAAGTGTGACACGAAGCGGGAGGAAGTACGGTCATCGGCTTTGGGTAAGTTCTTTTTTTAATGAGCATTTTATTACTAACCCCCCGCTATGCGACACAACTCCTCCCACGTTTCCTCCACCCGCTCACCACATTTTGTTTGTGGCAGCCGCCACTGTCCTTTTGCAGGAACTGTTGAACTCCGTTCTTATAGGTTTGTTGTCACACACAGACTCAGAACAGGCTAAGGAACTATGGGGCTTATTTATGAGAGACCTGAGTTACTTTTGCAGCACGTAAATTTGTGCATGCGTGACACCGGTCTTCCTAAAGATTTATGAAG
Source organism: Triturus cristatus (assembly GCF_964204655.1). Lineage (NCBI taxonomy): Eukaryota > Metazoa > Chordata > Amphibia > Caudata > Salamandridae > Triturus > Triturus cristatus. The sequence continues at coordinate 614,652,333 of NC_140591.1, read as the reverse complement.
CCACGCAAAGCCATGGTGCGTGGCTTTGAGTGACCTCATAAATCATGAGTAAGGCGCTGCAGTGCAAATCGCTCACTCTGCGCCTGGGAGGAATTCCATGGGCATTGCGGCGGGTATTCACATGTAGCACCCCTGGAATTTGATACTTCCTCAAAAGTTACAAAGTGATGTAAACCTGGGGAAGCGTCAAATTTGAATACCTCGTGGGGTGAGGCATGTGGTGGAAAGAGGAAAAAACGAGGAGAAATAAACATATTCCTCCTCGTTTTTTCCTCTTTCCATGTGTGCTCCAGAAAGAGGAAACCACCTTGTAGGATTGTGTTTGTGCAGGATGGTGCCCCTACCTGCACACAACAATCCTGTCTGCAACTGAGGTGCCTTTGCAGCATGGTGTAAGGGTGCCTACATTGGCACTAGGCTGCCAAAACGGCACCAGTGCCGGTAGAAAGGACAGGAATGCACTGTGTTGTTAAATACAGTGCACTCCTGCCCTTTCACTTTGGCATAGGGCAGTGATGTGAGGTGCCTTGCTGTCCTACCCTATGCCAAAATGCCATAAATGAGGCCCTATGTTGGGCAATTCAATATTTCTGTTAACATCACTGAACCAAACACTTTTCAAGATTAGTGTTTTTGTCACAAATTCACCAAAGAGATATATATTCCTCTACTATTCGTATTCCTGATCGATTTGCCTGATAAACCACTAATCCAACCAATTAAACATTTTAAACTTCTCCAGTTAACTCAACATTGAGCCTGTACATATTACCTGACAAGTATGCTTGTTTCACTGAGTGGCATTTTGTGTTTCTTGTCGTTCTAAGATTCTATGGTGGAATATTACATTTTTTATAACCTCCCAGAATCATGTGAAGACCTGGCACAAGTTTGCATCGACCTCCAGATCTGTTAACAAACTGCCACTCTTTAACCTTAATCTATCCCATCTTACCAGACTGATTCAGAAGATTCAATTGGTAAGGCTTACCTTGGTGATTTCCACATAGCTCTACCTTTTCTGTTTCCCAAGGCTCTTGAAGTCAGAGAGGGTCATCCTGTCCAAACTCTTGTGGGTGATGCTTCGACTGCACTGGTATGCTCATAGACCTAACCTCTATCTGCCAGGTGGACACTTTTCTCTAACTACTTAATGTATTTGCACTCCTTCCCCAAAATGCCAGTCTTGTCTTTTTACCATGATGTTGCCCTGATATTTCTTCAGGTGTACCAGCATGGAACTAGGACCAGGGCTCGGAGAAAAGGCACATGGTGTTGCATTCCTACCAGCCAGTGGATATATTACCCAGATCCTGAATGGTGTGGTCACAGTCCTCTAGGAATCTTTTATGGCTCACAGCTCTTATCAATCTTACCTAGGCAGAGGGTATAATAACACCTTTATTTCAGCATTGGCCTTAGGGTGTGTCTCTTGCAACTGTTGTTTGGTTACCTGATAACCATTGGAGCCCACTTGAGAAGGCAGGGTTGCTAAAATGTCTCAAAACGCGTAATAAGGGCATAGGTTTGATGTTGTTACAGTTCATCAATACTATCAGCCTTATTCTTCTGGTCAAGAATATTTTACTTATTGATGAAAATCTCTTAATAAGGACTCAGTATGTCTGAACTAGTACTGCTTTATAACTCTCTAAGATTGTGGTTCTGCATAAATGAAGACTTTCCCTGCCTTTTACTCATAGTTCTCCAAAATACTTTGATGTTATTCGCATACATACCTATACTGTCAATTGGGCATTACTCCCTTGTCCTCTCCACCTTTTATCAAACAGCACACTTGCTTTCCTCTCTGAATTAATTTGCACTTTATGGTGAATCCAGCTCTCATCCCTCTCCTTGAAGGTTATTATGTGACTCTTACTGGATAGTGTATGAGTCCTTGATGATGGTGTCTACTATTCAAGATGATTCTTCCTTCTATCAATCCCTTCAGTTAATGCCCATATTTGACTGATCAATTTGGCTGTGGTTCAATGACACAATATCGTGGTAAAAAATATTGCTGACAAAAATATTGTGCTAAACTATTGTTTACTACAATATTGTGTTCCTATATCTACAATGGAAATAAAAATATTGGAAAATGATAGTGTGGAAAGTAATATCAGGCAAAAATATAGTTTATTTAATAACAGTTTAAAGTAGTCAATGTTAAACATCATCATATTTAAAATAATTATAATTTAAAATACATAAATTCCACTAATTATTTAATACTATACATATAAATACATACTTATATAAACACACACACACATATAAGGAAGGGCAGGAGAAGAGGCGGCCTCACCCAGAATTACACGAAGCAGAGGGAGGAGAGGCAAGTGGTGAAAACGCAAACCATCATCAACCTATCAGAGAGGGTTCTCAGTGAGGATGAGAACAAAGTACTGGAATTGTGATTCTCTTTCTGCCCCACAGCAGAATTCAACTATGCTGAAGCACAAATAGATTTATTTAAATATATTCAAAAGCTGAAACTACAAAAAATTCACTAACTTCATCCTACAGTTACTGAAACACCAAGAGATATCTCTAGCATATCGAACCACGACGGACTCACGGATATTGACACAGAAACTCTTGTGGTCCTACAGTCATTGGAGAATTGCTCGGAAGGAGACAGTGAGATATGCCCAGAAATACCAGGGATACCACAATCGAGTGGAAAAAGTGGACTAAAAAGGAAATCTAGGACAGTACCACAGACTCCTTTTGATGCCATCGATGTTTTTATGATGCAATTTTAGCGGATTTGAAACATCTTGAAGCCGACAGAGGAACGGACAGTCTGAATTATAACATCTCTCGGCCAAAGTGGAAAGCAATTCAGTCCCTGAAAAATGATGACTCCATAATAATCAAGCCCTCAGGCAAGGGGGGAACATTGTGTTGTTCTCGAAAGAACATTATCATGAAGAAGCTAGGAGTCAATTAAAAGATAAAGCATGTTGTCTACCTGTGACCCGAGCAGTTTATGCGCAATGCATATTACTTTTCATCAATTCTGGAGTCCTGGAGAAGTGAAGGGGTGCTAGACTCTGATGAATATGATTTCTTTCTATGTGAGTATCTGGTCCTCCTGACCTTCTATCATCTTCCCAAAATTTACAAAGATGATAAGAAGCCACCGGGAAGACGCATTGTGGCATCAATCAATAGTCTTTTGGAGAACTGCTCTATTTACATTGACCATTTTCTAGCACCTTGGGTCAGGAGCATAAATTCATACATTCAGGACACACAGGATTTTCTCGGGTGGATAGAGGAGATTGTATGGGAAGATGATATGCTTTTTATCACTCTAGATATCACAAGTTTATATACCTGTATAAACCATCAACAAGGCATATCAGCAGTCAAATGGTTCCTAGATAAACGTTCCTTGAGTTTTTAACAACATAACATCATGTTAATTGAAATGGTGAAATTTTGTTTAGAAAATAACATTATTATGTTTGCCAACCAGCTGTACAAACAACAACGCGGGACAGCGATGGGCATGTGCTTCGCCCCAGTTATGCGAAACTCTTAGTTGGCTGGTGGGAGAAGCACGTGGCCTGGAGGGACACATCACATCGCTGGTTTGAGAAAGTCGTGTTGTGGCCACGCTACATTGATGATTTATTCATAGTGTAGCGCACCTCGGCTGAGGAATATGTGGCCTTCCTCAACACAAATGAATTTAATCTAAAATTAACAAGACACATCAGTGATACCAGTTTATTCTACTTAGACCTCGAAGTTTATGCAACAGGTGGAAAAATGATGACCCGCTTGTATCGTAAACTTACAGCGGGCAATTTCGTCCTTCATGCTCGAAGTTTTCATCCTAGAAGCATGACTAATAACATCCCGTATGGGGAACTTCTACGGTTAAAATGGAATTGTACGTCCACAGAAGAATACAGTGTTGCTAAGAATGAGGCCCTTGCAAGATTTCAAGCGAGGGGCTATTCCCAACAGGTCTTACAGACTGCAGAAAAAAGAGCGGATACTCTAAATGGTCTTAGCTTCTTGTCCCCAAGTCCCAAAGCAGAGCTTTAAAGAATACTGTTCAGCCTGTTAGAATGATTATTCATTACAGCTCCAAAACACCGGAATTAATGCATATTTTCAAGAAAAATTGGCATATCCTGAAATCCGACCCTGTCCTTAAGTCAGCTATTCCAGAGCAACCACTCATTACACACAGATGATGTAGATCTATGAATGACTATTTGGTATCTAGTCATTATGTCGCATCAGTACGACGTAAAGAGCCCATAACAGGGTTTTTTTCCCTGCATGAAGTGCAAAACATGCAAATATAGTCAGAACATTAACAACTACAGCATTCAACACAAGGGCCAACAAAACATGAGAAAGATCAATATGTTGCTCAATTGCAACTCAGAGTTCACGGTTTATAGTTTGAAATGCCCCTGCCCTAAAAGATATGTGTTTGTTACAAAAGAATGTGCTTGTGACTCGCATTATTTTGAAAGCTAAATGTCTTTGCTAAATAGCCAAACCCATTGATTTTAGTTTGAACCGGTGTATTTATTTTCACCTTTTTATTATCACTATTTTTTATTCTTAGTTATTTCTTTCAATCTGAAAAAAGACATGTGTCGTGTCATATCAATACATCCTTGTTCTCAAAACAATTTACAAACACAATTAAATAAAACATAAATGTGCTGGTCTCGAAACTATTTAGCAAACACACTTAAATAAGACATAAATGTGCAATACAACATATATCACAAACACTTTTTACATGAAAAAACATTTTATCAAAAAAGACATCCAATACATATATCGCTATTGGTGGTATGCTTTCGGTTATGATTCTTAAGACTCTTTAATGTCTATATTCAATATCCAATCTTATACAGGGCACGTTAGATGTTTGTGAAAAACTGGAGATTTTTCTCTCTGATCACAAGTTTAATTCAGTGACCCTCTGTATATTTATCTGCCGACGCGTTTCTGTTCCTGGGCGTGAAGTATCAGGAGACTCATCAGGGCAATTGTGTTTAAACAGCAATGGCGATTTCTTAGGCTTCTTATTTATCTTTCTCTTCTTTGCATATTTTAAACCAGCAGGTAATTGTTCACAGTAGACGGTAGTTCTTTCTTTCTTTTTAAATCCGTTTATCAAAGTTGTGTGGTGGCAGTTGCAGCCCTTCTGGCTGGACATTCATGACCTGCTGTGCACTTAGCGTTTCAAATCTTTGTTGCAGCGTCTCCTTACAATTACGGGGCTTGCTTTTTTAACTGCACTCGCATACTCTCATTTTAGATCTCTATTCTGCAATTGCTTTCAACTCCTTCTTTGTTTGGCCAGCAATCATTTGGATCAAGCCGATATTGAGGTTACTAGCTATCATACTGTGCCTCTGTTAGAGAAATTCATACAGATACTTTTGGAGACCTCTCCTCTTTGTTCGATGCCATAATATTCAAGTAGCGCTATATTGGAGGCATAATCTATACTCATTAAGAACTCGTACATACTGGTGTTCTTGAACAACAGGACTAGATTCTTGAGTTTCCATTGATTAAGTTATCCTTATTTGGGTCATTTTGATTATTCCTGATACCTATAGTAAGCCCTGACGAAGTTCCCAAGGCACAAGGGAACGAAACGCGTTGGCTGTGTGCCTATCTTTTAATCAAGACTATGAATAAAAGAAGAAAATCATTTCAACTATTGGTGTTGGCCTTGTAGGACTTGTGATGGAGTGCACCTTCCTTTTTTTCTTTATGGACTTTTTGTAAGACAAGTATCTTTAAACAGCAGATACAGGAAGTTGCTGCAATCGTATGCATATATTGTTGTTTGATGGAACTTTAAGTGCTTGACCTTAGTCAGCTGTTTTGCTCTTTTGTTACCTTGAGGAACCCTGACTGTGTCCCATCTGTGTCTGACAACATCATCACCACTCAGAACTGACAAATCCCAATGATGATACACCAATTAACAGTAGTGTGTCATGCACCCACACATCTGGTAGCCCATTGGAAAAGTATGAATGAATGAATGAATGAATGAATGAATACATTTTATCGCTGGTTACTTAAAACCATAACATAAAACCTTAGCATAGCCATTGGAAAAGTAGTGGGATGAACCCAGTACCACTCAGCAAGCATCAACAACAGGAACATATCAAGGGAACACTGTCTGTGTATGAACAGGGATGTGGACACACAGACATGCTCATACAACACACACCATGGGCCCAGGCCATGCCACTGGACAACACACTTACTTGAGGGGAACCAACTTCTGTGGGAGCCCAGCTGTGCCAAACATATTCATCGCAAGTCCCACTCATGTCTGCAAAACACTTGGTCAGTCAGTCATCAGTTACCACACAATGAAGGCTCTGGTCACAACAGCCTGGGTACGTGAGTCTCCCCTAAGTCATGTGCACATACCCAAAACATATGTCTAGTAAGTTGCACAGAGTCCCCAGTTGCTCCTATTGCAATTATTCCCACACCTGTAGGTCCAGTGTTGATGAGAACAAAGTATGTGGAAGTGACAAATTGGACAATGGGAAGCACATCATATGTGCAGGGGTGCAAGCCACAGATGTGACCATGCAAATGAAATGCTCACAGAGAGATGTACACAAACAGTTGATCCTGACATACACATGTAGCTGCAAAGGATGACATGGATACCCACTAGAACAGGATACATATCTCATGGACCACAGGGAGTACCTCACATCAACACATCAGTATTCAACATTGTAAACCAAGCATTACAGGTGCAAGGGCATGGAAAACAATATCAACATACAGCTAAATCAAGTTCACAGGGATAAAGAAAAAAGCTTTATTCAGCATATTAAAAGTGAAATGTCTGTTCTAACAAAAGGCCAATGGCCAGTCCATGTCCAAATGCCAAGGAGTGAACTAGAGTGACAAATTCAGTATATGAAAATCTAAACGTCTGTGCAAACAAAAGGCCAATGGCCAGTCCATGTCCAAATGCCAAGGAGTGAAGTAGAGTGACAACTGTCACACCTTGCTTGCCTTCACTGCTAAGGACCGGGGTCATCCCCTCGGAGGGGCATACATGGGGGCAGGCCAGGCACCGCAGGGACAGGATCAGGGCGCAGCAGGAGGTAGTGAAGAGGTGGTGGATGCAGACGAGATAAAAAAACTGCAGTGGAGCTGACTGAAGTGGTGGGTGCTGTCACAACTGTGGGGCACAAGTCAGATGGGGTGGGTGCCGGCACAACTCCAGTGGGCAGGTCAGATGGAGTGGATTGGCTCACCACTGCAGTGCCCAAGTCAGACGGGGTGGTCGTGGACTCCAAAGCAGTGCCTACATCCATGAGAGCGGAATGGGGGACAGGTGAGGTCGGCATGGCAGGGGGGGGACACGGTCCCCACATCAGTGGCACCAACTGTCTGACCAGGTGTGGAGGAGCAAGTGCTAGGGGGGATGGCTTTAGCATTTTGGGGATGGTGTATCTGTGTGTGGGGGAACCCGGGGCAGGGAGTAGCGGGGGAACCTCTGGAGTGTTGGCCTGGGGATGAAAGACAGAGACTTTGCCTTGGAGCTGCGTGGTGGCGGGGGTCTTGCTCTTCTGGCGCCGGGGGGACTTGCAGAGGTGGGCGTCTCTGTCTGACTGCGCCTGGGGGAGGGTGTCCGGGTGTGAGGGGCACTCCCTTCTGTGTGTGGGGACTTCCTCTTCCCCTTGTAATCAGGATCTGCAGGGTCAGTGGGGAAGAGGCCAAGGTCATATTGGAAGAGCTTCTGGGGGGATGGGGTTTCAGGTGAGGCAAGGGAAGGGGGCTGGGAGGAAGAGGTCTCGAAGGACTGCGGAGTGGTTGTGGATTACTGTGTGTCAGCAAACCAGCCCCTGTGAGTGTGGAATCAGTCCCCTGCGCTTGCTTGTGTGCACGTCTAGACCTTGGTTTGGGGGTTTCTGTGCTTGGGACAGGTAGGGTGCTAGTGGGTGGTGCAGGGGTAGGAGGGATGCGGGACTGTTGGAGGAGGGACACTGCTGCCATCAGGGAGGAGGCCACGGACTGATTGGTCCTCTGTAGGGCAGACATGCCCGAGGAAATGCCCTCCATGAATGACACCAGTTGTGTCAACAGACCTGTGTGTGCATGGAGGACCTTCAGCATCGATGTCTGCCCTACATGGATCTTTCGAAGTAAGTCCACAGACTCCTCACTTAGGGCAGCAGGGGACACAGGGGCAGGGGGTGCGGTGCCTAGCACAAAGTAGACATGCTCACGGACACGGGAGCCCACAGGGACCTCTGGGATGGGAGCCGATGGGAGGGGGGTGGTGGGGGTGGCGGGGGCGGGGACAGCCTCACTAGCTGTGGTTTGGTGGCTGCTGACACCCGCCTCCACAAGGGAGTCATCCTCAGAGCTGCTGTGGCCCTCAGCTGGGGGGGATGGTGCTGACGAATCCTCTGTGTGGCTACACTCGCCCTCCGAGCCACTGGGTCCACCCGACTCCTCTCCTTCTGTCCCTGTAAGGCTCTGTGGCTCCTCCTGGTCCTTGGAGCTGTCCCCTCCTGTGGCCGTGGATGTATCTGGATAGAATTAGGAAGTAAGAGAACAACATAAGTCACGTGCACTGACTGCACACACCACAGTGAGTACATCACATCACAGGGCAAGCCCTGGCATCATCAGCTGAACACAGCTGAAAGTGCCAACACTGTTTAGGATAAGACAATTGTCATTCTCAACATCAACCATGACACACATATCCCTCCTTGACTTTCACACATATGTCCATTGCATGTTGGATGCTACCACCCCAATGTGCCAACATGCACCACACATTAGTTGTACATGCAAGTTAACATGTAGGAGTATGTCACTATACACACAGCACACCTCTTGCTACTGACTCACTACAGGTGTCCGGATGAAGGGATGGGCAGAGACTCATTCCACATGCTTGTGATGCATGCCAGCAACACACACTATGATGTACTCCTGTCCTGATGGGAATTGCCACAATGTGGTGCATGGTGCACACTTGAACACAATGCAGGCTCACTCATAGCAAGTTAAATGCCATGGCACTGGGATGCCCTGAAACTCAGTCAACACTGTCTCCTGACACAGGGGCAGGGCATCCAGACAACAACAATATGCACTAACTCACAATCCTAGCTCTGGGGTAAAGCAAACTCAGCAGATGACCGGCGCACATGCCCATCCCATGCAAACAACATATCCAGGACCCAGAAGACCCCACATCATGCAAATCAGACATATGAGTCACAGCAAACACTAGTCCCTGTACATTAACACATCACAGTCTGCCATGCATGTAACCCAGCTGCATGAAGGACACAGTTGCATACACCATTGTGTGCTGTCAGATGATCACACACCTATTTGTCACACATGTCTTGTCTCTCACAGTCACATTGCAGATGTTATGCTGACCCTCTGAATCATTGACACCCCAGTTGTACGTAGCAACAAGCCACACCCTCATGACACAGAGGCAGACACCTGAGGGCACATGTCACTGAGCACAACCTGCAATTTCATACACAGGAGTGGGATTACAGAGTGTTTCCAAATGCCCTTGAGGGGGCATTACTAGCCAGGACTAAGTGAAACAGTGTTTGGCCCTGGACAATAGTCAGGTGGCTAAGCAAGTGTGACATACTTGCTATACATACTCCTGAGGCCCAAAACCTGGAGAACCCTGCTGCATGGGTTTGTTTGGAATATCCCAGCCACATGTTGCGAGTCAGACCAGCGATTGGTACACATCTCAAGGGCACACACAGATCATATGTCAGATCTCAGGCATTGTGTAAACAATTGACCCACCCATGAAACACACAACAGATTCAAGGGAACTGATGCTGACCGGTACCTGAAGCATAGCTGACTGCAGGGACACAGTGCCCTAGTGACACAAGCAACAGATTGTAGGGGCCACACCTGTGGAACAGATGAGGAGGGTGCATCACACAAATGAGGGACCTGAGTTTGGGACTACAAGAGCTACGTAATGTGGAAGTGTGACCAGGACAAAAGACTGCTATTTGCATGTCAGACATAGTACACAGATCAGACATAGACTCACCCCCTTCCTGCTGCTGTCTGGCCTTCAGCTGCCTATCCAGGTCCGGGCAGACCACCACCAGGATACGGAGCATGTGGGGAGTCAGGGTCCGGTGTCCACCCCTCCTGTGTGGAGGTGAAAGCTTCAGCTGGACTCTAGCTATCCTCCGGGTCCAGCCCCGAAGGTCCTGCCACCTCTTCTGGCAGTTGCGGATCTGGCGCTTGTAGACCCCCACAGAACGAACAGCCCGGGTGATGGTCAGCCAGATCTCCTGCTTCTGGTGGGCATCAACCTGTGAGGAGGACAAAGTGAAAAGTACATTAACACACATGCCCCATATTGCTGCAGCACACATTTGGATAAAGCAAAAACCAAAGGAAATGATGGACGGAGTGTTGAACATTGCAAGCACTCACCCCCAGTCAACTGATCTGGGTTTAATCCATCACCGTTCTTTAGCCCACTCTGCCACCCCAGTTCAGACATGGCCATATGCAAATCAGTCTGACCCTGTGCCTCATGGGAACAGTCCAGCCCGAACTGTCAAGCCATGTGTTCCCTGGACCGGAAACAAGCTTCCTAGGACCGGTTTCTGGCATTTCATGGCACACATTTGGATAGACATGTCATCGTCACAAAGGGAAATAAATTACACAGGTAGTGCAACCATGGGAGTTGCAAAAGCACATGCATGTCTGACATGTTAACAATGCCTGGATAGTTTAAGCTTGCAATAATGCACTTTAGAAGCAGGAAAACTGTTCATTGCATGTACCTACACACTTTGGGGGATGAAAGTAGTCATGGAGAATGCTTGCCACTGGTGTACACACTGCTAGTCAGACAACATGCATAATTAGGAAGGCAGTGGACTGCACGCTCACCTGCTCCCCTGGTTTCCAATAGAGCTTTCTGTACTCTGGAAGGAGCCCGTCCAGCAGGGCCTGGTTCTCCTCCTCAGTGAAGGCTGGGGCCCTCTCCAGAGTACGTGCCATAGCAGGAGCCAGAGGATGCATAGACAGCAGCAGTGGTAGCAGGGATGTGGTCCAGTAGCATGTAGTGCAGGCAAGTGAGCTCCCTTGGGGCCAGCCAGCCTTATATATGTGCTGCAGAGGCAGAATCTGTGCCATGTGTCCCAACTGATAGGTCCAACACGTTTGCATTCTATGAATCTGGCCAATCCATTTAAAAGTACGACCCGTAGACACCTTCCGCATCGTTCAAATCTTCACCTTCATGGAACACTTGAAATTGCAACATTGTTGTAGGCATCCAACTGAATTTCCAGTGCACAACTCGTACAAGTTTTGAATCCGCATCCGTCTCCATGACAGTCCAGAGCCAATGGGTGCGCCCGGCTTGTTCAACTGACTGTACAACGTGTATTTTGAATATACACATGCACCGGTCTACATATGATTCAATGGCCAAGGCGTACGCCAGTCTCAGACCATGCCTGTCTGACGCGTATGCATGATAGTCACCCGCGTCGGACCTCATTGCATTTAGTGACAAAGCGTACGCACGGCTCGGACATGACCCATGCAATGCGTACGCATTATCACCCGCGTTGGACCTCATTGCATTCAATGCCAAAGCGTACGCACGGCTCGGACATGACCCGTGCAATGCGTACGCATTGTCATCCGCGTCGGACCTCATTAGTGTGACTATTATACGGATGCAACACACATATACTGGCCATGGACACCTGTGCACACCTGCCACACTACAGCATTGGCCACACAGTGTCCCATGGCATGTGAGGCTGCATTCCCTGGGTGTTTGGGGGGGCCACAGCTGTTTTTTTGGCTGGCACTTTGTGCAGCCACTCCCAGGCTGTGCACGTGTACATAGGGGCAGAATCCTTTGTGTGTTGTGCACATTACCACTGTGATGTGCAATTGGACAGTAATGGGCATGAGTCAAGGCCACAGTGTCAGGTTGGATATGTGTAGGACATGTCATATCCACCCTGAGTCCTGGGGGTGATGGCATGTACGTCACAGTGAGACCTGTAGCCACAATACTGATGTGCACCCACAGTCTGTGTGCATGTTGTGTCTAAGATGTGTCGGATCAAATGTTATCAATGGGTGACAGTCTCCACATCCATGTGGTATATGCATCAACCTTGATGGGGTGTGTGTTTAAGAGATGTACATGTAGGACCGACAGGAACAACAGTGGCCACTACCTATGGGACTTGCGCTTGCCTTGTGGTGTGTACGTGCTACGCCATGTCCATTGCCGTGTTGATGTGGCATTACAGGGAGCCTGGGTTTCTGCATGGCAAAGATCTGTGATGCCTGGGAGACATGAGGCCTCAATTGTCACTGTGGTGTGTTTTTTTAACGTTGCAGCAGCACATAGGTTGGGTGACACAGCCAGATGATTGGCCATTGCACTACATGGGGCTCATGTGGACATGGGGAATTGAGATGTGAGGTGGTGGTCTTGTAGATGACATATGTGTCCATGCCCAACAGCACACACCTCAGTACATTGTGTAATGTCATGAACTAGCATGTGATAGTGATCGTGGTCATGGCCACATGGGTGGATGAACTGTCAATCTTCCTTTGTGCATCTCTGTACCGCATCACCAGGCCACTGATTGCAAGTTGGCAGAGCAGTTGGTGCCACATCTGCTACCTGGCCGGACATACCCTACAGCACTGACCCCAGAGGTGAAGGTGATGGAAGCCCTGCACTTCTTTGCTACCGGTACCTTCCAGTACACTGTGGCTACTGCTGGTGGTATGTCACAAACGATGTTTAGTCGGGTGCTACGGGATGTCTTGGAGGGGATGTTGTAATTCCTTGACCTGTATCTCAAGTTCCCGAGCCCAGCTGAACTCCCTGAAATAAAAGATGCCTTTTATACACTGGGGAGGATGGCGAACGTCATCGGATCTATTGATGGGACACATGTTGCCCTGATACCACCACAGGCACATGAGCAGGCATACCAGAACAGGAAGCACTACCATTCGATCAATGCTCTGGTGGTCTGTCTTGCTGACATGTCAATCACACGTGTGTGCACGGTTCTCTGGTTCGGCGCACGATGCCTACATTATGAGGAGTAGTCACATTGCAACGCTGATGTCACAGATGCCAGCTTAGCATGTCTGGCTTGTCGGTGTGTATTGACTGTTTCTCATTGTGTGTGTTTGTCACTGCTGTATTCGGCACTCCTACAAAACTCAGCTACTTGTTCATTTTTGTGTGTGTAGGTGACTTCGGATACCCCAACATGCCGTGGTTGCTGACACCCCTCAGGAACCCTGTGACACCAGCCGAACTGCGCTACAATGAGTCACATTGTCGGAGCAAGAGGGTGATTGAGCGGACATTCGGCCTCCTGAAAAGCCGCATTCGCTGCCTGGACAAGACCGGAGGGGCCCTCCCATATGAGCCTGCAAAGTTGTGCAAAATAATCCTTGTCTGCTGCATGCTACACAACATGGCGGTGCGGAAGGAGGTGCCTCTCATCCAGGATGACGATGACGACGACCAACCTCCGACACCTGTGGAGGATCCCGGCCTGGGTCAAGATGCCAGTGATGATGAAGATGATGGTGACGTCCGCTCCCAGCTCATCAACAACTTCTTCACCTGAATGTGAGTTTCCAGGGTTGTTATGTGAATGTGTGGAGGTAGCCTGGAATGTGTTGAGCCAGCTCTGTTGCTGTCTGAGTATGTCTGTGTGCCACTTGACTGGATGCGTGCTGTGATGTGTCCATTCAGGTGGTGTGTACTCCACAATAGGATAGTACTGCTAACTAGTGTTTGTTTAGGTGTTTTGCAACATGTTTTGTGCATGTGTTTTGCATTTCTCTCCTGTTCTTCTGTGCTTTTGACTGTATCTTGTCTGTCCTTCCCAGGGTACTTTGCCTGTTGTGTGGTCAACACTGACCCCCAACACCCAGAAGCCAACACCAGTGTGGAAGTTGACAATTCCCATCAACTGATGCACCACACATCCATGGACTTCCATTCTCCAACACATTGGGAGCGTGTGTCCACTGTTACGTAGAATTACTGTGCAACTAGTGTGGAATAAACGTGTTGCTAATGTGTAATGAACCTGTGCTACGCTTTGTTATGCGCATTGTCTGTCTTCCCACATCTGAGTGACATCTGCTTACCTCACCTGTGGACTTGTTACCACTGACTGGGCTTGGTGTTGTGTCTGTGCATGCCAATGTGTTTCAGGTCAACATCATTGTGTGTGATGAGTAATATGGCCATGGTGAGTATGTTTTGTGTTGTCATAGTGGTGTGTGTCCCTCACATGTGTCCCATCCCCATGACTCACCTTACGTTGGTCATATTGTTGCAGTATTTAGCATGCACTGTGTTGTGTAGCAGATCGACATCTCCCTGAACATGACAAGTTGGAATCACAACAGAGGCAAGTATGGTGTACTGGTGAGTTTATTTACAAACATGTGTGAGGGAAGTACACAGGATGGTGGGTTCTGTACAGTGGTTTGGGAATCCAAAGTTCACATTGGAGTTGAAAGTGCTGGTAGATGAAATGTCCAGAGTAAAGTCCACAGTCATCTGATACATTGGCCCAACATGAACCCTCCATGTCATGTGGGCGAGTTGTGTGCGATTGGACAAGGTGAACGGGTTGCGCGTAAAGAACATTGTCCAGAACATGTTTGGAGGTCCTGGAGGATGTGCTGGGACATCTGCCTCTCACATGTACTTCTTCGGACGACCCCTCTACTTCCGGGGGGGAAGGCCTCATGTGCAGGCCTCTGCGGTGCAGGGGACTCTCTGCCAGAGTCCTCCTCCCTCCCTGTGGTGCTTGCAGATGGTGTTGCGACAGATGTGGTGGGCACACAGGGGGGTGTGGACATGTTGGTGTTGATCTGGCGGAGGCATTGTAGTATGTCCCGATGTACTGCAGTGATGTCATCCCACTTGGCCTCTATGCGGGCATGGTGGGCGACCTGCTCATGTTGCATGTCCTTGAGGATCCCCACTACCTGGCCAAATCCTCCGGCGCTATCCTGGTACACATCTAAGATGCGTGCTAGTTGGGGGTCATCATGCAGTCCAGACCCCTCTGCAAGGCGCGCCCGGTGCCTCCCACCCCTCCCAGCACCCCTCTCCACACGGGCAGGACCAGCGGCGGTACGCACAGGTGACACTGGGACCACTTGCGTGGTGTTGCTGGTGCTGTTGGCTGTAGCTTCCGGGGGTCCTGTGTCCCTGTGCTGTGGGTGTTGATTGTCCTTGGTCTGTCCGTGTTGGCGGGGGTGCCCTGTCGGTGTCCAGATGCTGGAGGTGTGGGTACAGGGGGCAGATGTTGATGCTGCTGGTGCTGCATGATGGCTCACACCGGAGGGGCCAGGTTGGTCGTCGTCATCCGAAGAGGACAGTGAGAGAGTCAGACCAGAGAGCTCAGTGTCCACCAGAGTCTGGGACTGGGTATCCTCGTCATTTGGTGCTGGGTGCCCAGCGCCACCTGTGTTTAGAAGAGACACACAATGTGATTTATGTTTCTACATGCATCGCTGGTTCACTAACATGAAATTTACTACTTTTCAAATAGATGCCTGCCTGTACACTGCTTTTTCCCAGCTTGTCACAGACAGAGTTTGATTTTGTTGATTTTGTTGTTGGCCATTTCCCAGCATGGCCTTGTGCTCCCCACAACAGAGCCCAGTGTCAGACATCTTATCAGTCCCTTCCCACACCCTGTGAGGCGAGTATGGTTCAGTTTGATCTTGCTGGGCCATGTGGGTGGGTGTAGGTTGTCTGTGACTGCGACTCCCATCATACTCTTGGCTACACCCCCCTTCCCAGCATGCCCATACTTCCTCCCTCTTGACTGCTTCCCTGTGAGGGGGTATGACAGCAATGGCAAGATGGCTGACTGTGTAGTCCTGATGTTTGTTGTTGGCCATTTCCCAGTATGGCCTTGTGCTCCCCACAACAGAGCCCAGTGTCAGACATCTTGTCAGTCCCTTCCCACACCCTGTGAGGCGAGTATGGTTCAGTTTGATCTTGCTGGGCCATGTGGGTGGGTGTAGGTTGTCTGTGACTGCGACTCCTATCATACTCTTGGCTACATCCCCCTTCCCAGAATGCCCATACTTCCTCCCTCTTGACTCTGCTTCCCTGTGAAGGGATGTGACAGCAATGGCAAGATGGCTGACTGTGAAATCCTGGTGTTTGTTTGGCTACAAGTCCCAAGTGAGCCCCTGTGCTTCACACAGCAGCACGGGGTATCTTTTGCTGATATTTCAAAGAGGTGTGTGTCAATGCATTGTACCCGGTGAGTTGTGTGGAGTTTGTGTTGAGGGGGGGTGTCTCCCCATGCTGATTAGTATGGTCAGGGCTGTCAGTCCTCCTTCCCATCATGAAACGTGCTTCCATTGTAGGGCGTGCAAGTTGTCTTTTAGGATGTCAGTCAGTGGTGTCCTGCTTCTGATTTGCACACAACCCCTAGCAGGGCCTTGTGCTCCCCACAGCAGGACCCAGTGTCAGCCATCTTGTCAGTCATTTTCCACTCCCTGTGATGTGGGCATGTTTCTGAGAGGTCTTGATGGGCCAATCAGGAGGGTGTGCATTATCTGTGACTACAGGCCCCATCATGCTTTTGGCTACACTCACTTCACCTGCATTCCTTTCTGACAGTCAGCTGCACTGTGAGGTGGTGTGTTTGTGGTGGCAAACTGTCTGGCAGGGTGTATTTGGCTTAGTGCCACTGGCTTGCTCTATTTGTTTGTAGGTTGGTGCATGTCATGACACAGTTCCCAGTCACTCTGAGATGGCAGGTATTGTGTTTGTCTGACTGGCATACACATCTTGGGCTGATTATCTATTGGTTGGTGTAGCTTTGCTTGCGGTGCATGGTTTCACTGTCCCCTTGCCACACAATCTTGGGTATGTTGTTTGTGTACTCACCAGGCTCTGGGATGTGTGTTAGGCCATGAACGCTCTCTGGTGGTAGGATGTCCCACACCTTCTCCTCCCAGGTCCTGAAGTAGACTGGTTTGGCAGGAGGGCCACCGCCGGTGCACTGACTCAGGGCGTGATCTTTTTCAATGAGTTTCTTGACCCTCCTGCGCACGTCATACCACCTGTTCTGGATGTCATCCTTTGTGCGCCTTGCTGGTGCTTGTGCATTCACCTTGTCCACAATCCTCGCCCACATCTTGGTTTTCTTTGAGATGGGGGTCTTTTGAACCAATGTACCAAACAAATGTGGCTTTACTCTGATGATCTCGTCTACCAGCACTTCTAACTCACTATCTGTGAACTTTGGATTCTTCTTTGGAGGCATGGTGATGGGTGGTGGTGGTGAGTGATGTGTGTGTGAGGGTACAAGTGATGGTGGGTTGGTGTTGGTTTTGCTGTGATTATGTGTGTGTGCTTTTGTATGAGGTGCTGATGGTGTGTTAGTTGTGGGATGGGTGAGTTGTGAGTGTGTCTGTGGTTGCTGTGTACTGGTGTTTGCTGCTGGCTGTGTCTCCTGTTTGCAAGGGATGATGGTAGTGATTGTAGCCCTTTATATAGTTGGAGTTGTGGGTGTGTCTTTGTCCCATGTTTTTTTAATGGGTATTTATTGGCTTTGTCATTGCTTGTTTGGTCCTTTTTTTGTCTTTTGTAGGCATGAAGCAGACCTTCATGTGACGGAAACGGACGCTGCTGTTGTCTCTTGCGGGCTTCTCCGCCTTGTTCACGCTGCCTGTCTTCTGTGTTTGGTACGCTTCGGTCGTGGCAGTCTCTATTGCTTGTGTGCCGGGTTGTCTGTGCGTGTCGGTCGTGCGGCTTGGTCTCCGTGCGAGTCAGTCTGGTTTTACATGCATTGCATCATACTGCGCTAATCGTACATCGCGGGCACGGGTCGGTCGGGTTCATTCCGGGTTCGTGTCGGTCGGTGAAAATCGTGTCGGTTTTCTGGCCGGATCACTATTTTCCTTACGGCTCGGTCGTTCGGCTTGTATTCCGTAGATGTCGGTTGTAATTCACACACGTTGCATCGTACTGCACGGGTCGTACAGCGCTGGTCCGTGTCGGTCTGTATTCAGTCCGGGGCTGTGTCGGTCGGCTCGTTTTGCGGCCAGAATCGTAATCAGCCCCTATATATTTATATAATTTCAATGAATATAATTTGAAAAACCCAGATCATTTTACAAACCAAATTTCACAAACCCTTGGCATTTATAAAATGAAAAAAAAGTTGCAAAAACAAATACATAAATATCAATTAATATAAGTAACATAATATTTTTATCTTCCGAACTTGCTCTCCTACAAAACAGTAACACAGCATTAAAAAATACATCTGAAACAAACATCTAAAAACTAAAATTCATATGAAAGAAATAAAACAGTACAACTACAGAATAATTACTAAAAGTAATTTACACATTTAATAATCAAAAAATATTTACTTAACAAAAAATTAACATTACATTAAAATACATCTAACTGTGTAACTTCTCACCCTCTTGCCGTACAGAACCAGCCACCCACAACTAAAATACAACTTAAATAAAACCCTATTAAGCTATCTAAATACTTAACAATCAATACAATATTTATTTGCAATTAAAAACAAATTAACATTCTTTTGTATTTTATTCATAGCTTAATTAACTTGCCACCCTATACTACTACAAACCCAACAACATGATACTAAAATATAACTTAGTATTACTAATATAAAGACTAAAATTAAAGTTAAAATTACAATTTGTAATTAAAAATATAATATAAAAATGAAACAATATGCCTAATAATAATTATAAATATAAATAACAATAAAAGACTAATTACATTATATTAAAAATATTTCTGATTTGAATAGCATCCCACCCTATCCCCCTACAAACTCAACAATCTGTTATGACACTATAAATTACTATTAATATTTTAAAAACATAGAAAATACCTTAAAATTGCAAACTATATTTTATACAATTTATAACAATTATACCAACAATACTAACACCTAAAAGTAACAACATCAATACTAACTGAAGCATATTAAAATAATTGCAAATTTTTTTTTTTTACAACTATGGGCCTCATTACGATGCCGGTCGGACTGACTGTCCAACTGACATCCTTGTGAGCCCTTTCCCACCACCAAGGACAGGAAGTTTTCCCCTGCCGTATTATGATGCATCTGCTACTACTGCAGCAGACAACTCCAGGGCAGAGGACATACCCCCAAATATGTTGCTGCAAATGCATACAAAACTCTCAGTAAACATGTGATTTGTACATATATGCATGACATGTGGGGATATGCCTTGTGCACCATGTACCCTATTGCTGGTGTGTAGCGGTATCTGCACAGTGCTGTCAATCGGGCTACATACTGCATGAGGACTTACCTGCATTCTAGCGCCCATAGGCTTGTAGTCATTGGGGTGCAGCTGCCCAGGCAATCTGGAGGAAGGGATCCATGGCAGAGACTGCTGGAGAGAAGCGTATTTTGGTGAGTATGCCCCGCAAATCCTTCATTTATGACAACTCGAGGCAGGCAGTCAGACTGCCACGGTCGGGTCGTCGGAAAGCCTCATTGTAATCAGGACGGCGGTCGGAGATCCCTGAACTGCCATATGGCTATTGTTTTTCTCCAACTGCCAACTCGGTGATCGGAGAAAAGTTGTCAGAGTTGGCAGTCTTTCAGCGGCATGCATCCTAATCCGTCTGTCAGACCGACCACTTCCGTCTAGACCGCGGTGGTCCGACTGCCTCTGACAGCATCGCCGAAGTCGGTCCGACTGGCATCGTAATGAGACCCTATGTTACAGAAAATTATATTAAAAAGACAACAGTATTGAAAATGATATTATTTACCCAAAAAACAGATGATCTTGATAACAGGGTACTTTTCTATCACAATACGTTTTCTCTGATATTTAGGTGCCACAATATTTTGAACTAAATATTTTGTCCAAACAGCATGGCTGCTTTGAGTTTAAGTCCGTTCCAGCCATGTACTTTCTGTTCTATTAGAATATAGGTACTTCGAATGCTGCATCACTTACTGCACTCCCAGCCTTCAACTTTGAGCTGCTTCATCCTCACTTCCTGAGTGTTCCTAAAGCCCTGCTTTTCTACATGCTCCAGGAAAAAAACTTGTGACCGAAACGCAATTACTACATTGGAAAGTATTGGCGCTTCTTTAAGAAGAGTGCACCCAGAGGATTTAGTTTGCTTAGGGAATTTTCTTTCTGGTGGCATTGACACTACTTTCCACGGGACAATATCCTGTTACACGTGTCACTTATTCCATTCCGAAAGGGCTCTCTCCGACTTCAACAGCCCTAAGCAGGTTGTGATAGTGGGTTTCTTGTATGGCTACTGGCATGGAACAAATGAGAATGTTGCCATTTGAAACACCCAAGCTTAAACTCCTCTTTTGGATCCACCTTTCACTGGCAATAGAGGCTGTTGATTTAATGGAGGTCCTCTTGCATTCAAAGAATGTTTAAATGCAATTTACCTTCTGCCCAATGCAGCGTAATATGGATTGTTTTATATCAGTTTTTTTAATTGAGGAATCTGATTTCTGCTGCCTCATCCTGGGTTACAGTGTGCGTTACTTCCAATGATCCACATCTCGATTAATACATTTTTTAAACCTATTTAAGCAAATATCTGAACAACCTGACAACGCTTCTGTTGAAGTACCATTTAATGATTTCCAAGTTTCAATTTATGTTGAACCATGCATGCCCCACTACTAGCAATTAGCTTCAGCAGAATCTTTTAAATGTGTCTTAATTACAGTAGAAAACGTGTCTTGGCATCTGGAGATCATTCTTATTCTCTTGCTGTTTTGTTTGATCAAATCTTGGATATTGACAATGTATTTGTTTACGGAAGGATGCAATGAAAGGGGAAGAGAACTTTGTTCATCAATCTGAGTCGGCAGTTGTTGCCCACTCTTCCCTTGACTCTATGGGGCTTATTAATGTGAGCCCTTTGTCACTTTTGCACCATGTAAAGTGGTATATGCATTATGCAGGGCTCTAAGTTAGATTTATGAAGCCATACAAACCCACCCTGTATTTCATGAGTCAGGCGACGCAGCAAAAATTCCTGCATTGCCTTACTCTGTGCCCCAGGGTTCCATGGGCACTACAGTGGGGTTTCCCAAACAACACCCATGGAATTTGATGCTACCCCAGATTTACAAAATCATGTAACCTGGGAAAATGCCAAATCCGTACGCCTTCCGAGGGGAGGAGTAGCGAGGAGAAATCTGTTTGTTTCTTCTCATTTTTTCCTCTTTCTGTGTGCTGCATGCTGCATACTGCAGCACACATTGAAAGAGGGAAACGCCACTTAGGATTGTTTCTGTGCAGGAAGGTGCCCCTTCCTGCACAAAATCAATCCTGCATGCAACGGAGACACCCTTGTACCATGGTGCAATGGTGCCTATGTTAGGTTATGTTAATTGGAATTTATAAAGCGCGTAATCACCTGCAGGTCTCTTAGCGCTGAGAGAGAGTGGCTGAAACCCCACCATCTGCTATCTGTCAGTACACCAAGTCAGAGCGTATGTAGTTCCCAGGCCTCTGTGAATAAGAGGTTCTTAAGTTTTTTGCTAAATGGGAGAAGGACAGTTTCCTTGTGTAGGCTTTCTGGTAGTTTGTTCCATAGCTGGGGGATCAGGACAGAGAAAGCTCACCCGCCTTTTGTGGTTTTGTAGAACCGCGGATAGGACAGCAGGCCTGCCT
Source organism: Triturus cristatus (assembly GCF_964204655.1). Classification (NCBI taxonomy): domain Eukaryota; kingdom Metazoa; phylum Chordata; class Amphibia; order Caudata; family Salamandridae; genus Triturus; species Triturus cristatus. The sequence goes on along the minus strand of NC_140591.1, from coordinate 614,630,514 downwards.
CGGATGAACGGAGGGTGCGTCGTGGCACATAGCTCCTCAGGCGCACCTTGATGTATACTGGGGCTTGTCCATGAAGGGCTTTGTGGGCGATGCAAAGGTCCTTAAACCTAGCTTGCTGTTTGATGGGGAGCCTGTGCAGCTGTTGCACAAAAGTGCGGCATGTGAGCATCTTGGGAGCTTTTTTTTCCCTTTTTTTTTTTTTGCACCACTAATTTATGAGCATCTTGGGAGCTTGAAGATCAGCCTAGCTGCATCATTCAAAATTACTTGCAGCTTGCCTAACAGCTTCTCTGGTAGTCCAATATACAGGGCGTGGCCACAGTCCAGACGAGACACAATCATTGCCGACACCACCATCCGCAGAGTTGAAAATGACAGAAGAGGTGCCAGTTTCCTCAGTTGTCTCATCAGCCCCACACAGGTCCCAACCACGGTGGACACTTGGTTCGACAGGGTGAGCTTGGCATCTATTTTGATGTCTAAGCTCTTTCTGACCGGTACTGGTGTGGGTGTGACGTCTAACTCTTGTGGCCAGAAGAGGTCACTCTAGGGGTTACTTCCCGTGGTAATGGCTAGGACCTCTGTTTTGTCAGGTTTGACTTTGAGTGACTTGGCTGTCATCCAGTTGACTGTGTACCTGAGAATACTTTGTACACGCAAATGGGCGTGAGGGGAGCTGTAAATTTGAAGGATTCATTGTGTAATTGAATACCTGACAGTCCATTCGGTCCAAAGCTGCCACCAGTGGCTGGAGATAGATATTGAAGAGTAGAGGGGACAGCACCGAGCCTTATGGGACTCCGCAGGTCAGTACCCCTTTGTTGGACACATGGTCTGCTAATTGGATCCTTTGTGTTCTATCTGTCAGAAAGGAGGAGATCCATTGATGTACCACCCCACAGATACCCATATCAAAGATGCGGGCGAGTAGTTGATCGTGATTCACTGTGTCGACTGCGGCTGTGAGGCCTAGCAGAACTAAGGCAGAAGGCTTCCTGCTGTCGGCCGTAAGCCTGAGCTCATCCAACACTGATAGCATCACCAGTTCTGTGCTATGGTGGGCCCTAAAGCCTGTCTGCCGTACCTGGAGTAAATGTTGTTTGTCGATGAATAGTGATAGGGTTTTAAGGACGTGTTGTTCCATTACTTTGGCCAGAAAGGGGAGCTGGGATATGGGCCTATAGTTCTTCAGGTTGGCTACATCTGCCCCAGCCTTTTTCAGCAGAGGGGTTACCCTGGCGCTAGGCTGCTGAAATGGCGCCAGCACAGCGAGAAAGGACAGGAATTGGCCATATTGCTTAAATACAGTGCATTACTGTCCTTTCACTTTGGCATAGGGCACTGCCCTACACTAAAATACTAAAATCCCATAAATGAAGCCCTATGTATGGGCATATGAAAAAAGAAAGTCTTATTTTTATATTATAGCCAAGGCCACTGCGATAATGTGATTGTGCGGCTGCTGCGTTTTGCGCATAGTTAGGAATTTGCTTCATTTGCCATATAATCTATCATCTGCTGCATAATTTGCAGATTTTAACAACAACAAAAATAGTTTCACACTCAGAACTAAGAACACAGAAGTGTTGCAGCACAGCGGAAGGCCTTTTCGAAAGGTTGACTGGTCACCTTTCTGTTGCTTATTGCTATATTTAGGTGTTAAACTGGTGCCAATGAGGTGAAACCTATGCCCAGACAGTGTGAACAAGTGTAAAAATGTCAACATAATGAAAAAATACTATCACAAAATGTACTGCGTTATGGTGCATAATTTAGCTTTTTCTGGCTGCATAATTTAGTCAACCCTGCTGCATAATTTGGCCCTCCCCTGCTGCATAATTCTAGTGGGCCTGATTATAGCCTGTAAAACCTGCATGATTGCTTAAAGTACATGAAATACATAGACACGTTAATTCTGCTTTTGCAGTTTCCCTAATTTGTTGCATGCTATAACTCAATAGTATTCTGGTAGGATTCACATGCTCCTGCTCTCCTGGAATCACCAGCTTGTCGCATGTATGTTGGTAGAGGCAGGGTTAAGTAAGAATCCATTTAGTATTAGGGAAATATAGATGGGTGTGGCAGAAGCCAAAAATGGTAGGATGTTGGCTGCTGGTCCACTAAAGAATGAAACGGTGCCTTTGCATGACATATTTGACGTTAAGAAAATGCTTTAATTCTATCATAGTGCCATTAAAAAGGTTCCTATCATCTTTGATTTACTTTGATTGGCATAGCATTGTTCTCACATTGTTTGGGTAAACTGGTCCATTGTCAAAGATCAATGTATGTCAGTAGGTTGTAGTGGGCATGGGCACCCTCCAGGGCAAAGTAGGGGTGGACTTAATTTAGGTATGGGGCCATGAGTTAACTAAACGTTATGAAAGACAAGGACCTTGGAACTTTTTGTGGCCAGGTCAGAGATGCGGTGGTAATTTTTTCCAGTCAGTTTTTCCTTCAGAGTTACAATTGTTCTGGAATTTGAAAACCTTCAGTGGAAAGATTGGAAGCTGCAGATAAGCAAACCCCTACCAGGAAGAATGCACATATTTCACAGTCTGGGGTAGCCTGCAAGTGGTCAAAAGCTCTGAGCTGAAAATATTATCGAAATGTAGCTTGGAAGTTTGTGTCTTTTTTCAGACAGCCATGGCACCTGTTGAGGAAAACACAATCTTTTCCTTCTGAGTACATTTCTGCAGGCCTCTGGTATCAGTATGAAACATTCAAGAGATAATGAAAACGATCATTGGAGAGTGTACGATGAGAATTTCCCAAGATCTCTCTGTGTTACACAAGTGATTACATTCTTATACATTCCCAGTTGAATACATGTGAACTTTACAGAGCCAATCAATGGAAACCTGCGGCTTTATTCTGCAATACGAGCGTTACTGTAACTTTACTGTATGGGGTGCTGTTTGCCAACTAATCAAGCATTATATTAATTATCATTGATGCACAGAAAGACTAGCATGGCACCAACACATCCTTTTCCAGTACTGGATATCAATTTGTACATTATGGGTGTGGCACTCTCCTGACCAAGTTCCAGTAGGGCCTACCTAACGCTTTGTTTCAGGTCACTGCTTGCTTTCTTGGAAAGTGCCTTTCTGTTTAACTACAAAGATACATTCTTCATTATTTCTCAAGACCTTTGCTCTAGCGTGTTAAACCAGTCAGCCTTAGGCTGATCTTTTACCAAACCTTTTCCCTTTTCCCCTCTTGATCTGCTGAATTTGTTTTTGTTGGCCTTAGGACTCTATGAACTTTACCACTGCTAACCAATGATAAAGTGCTTATGCTTACTCCCTAAAACATGGTAAAGATGGCTTACACTTGATTGGCATATTTAATGTACTTAGAAATTCCTAGTACAGTGGTATACCATATACCCAGGTCTGGTAAATTAAATGCTACCACTGGGCCTTCAACACTTATTGTGCCATCCTCTTAAATAGCCCCTTAAAGTATGTCTCAAGCATGCAATTGCAGCATACGTGTCGCTCTAAGCTGCCAATTCGACCTGGTGAAAGAAGCCCCTTGCCAGGCCTAAAACTCCCTTTTAATCTCTATAAGTCACGCTTATGGTAGGCCCTAAATAAAGCCCATACGACAGGATGCAGTGTATATAAAAAGTTGAATATGTACTTTAAGCTTTACATGTCTAGGGAGTAAAAACCTGACAATTTTCTTTTAACTACTATGGGGAGTGGCTCGCTAACCAAATAGCACTACTATGAGGCCTACCTCTCTCATAGGATAACATAGGGCTACCTTATTACATTTAATAAGTGATAGCTTTTGTTTAGGAGTAGGTATAAATGTCACATTTGCTGTCAAAGGAAATGTAAAAACCCACTTTAATGATAAAGTCGGATTTTAAGTCACAATTCTGAAAATGCCAGAATTTTGTAATTTTCTTGTCTTAAACATTTGATGCCTGCAGCCTATACCTAGGAAATGTGCCTAGGTGTACTTGACTGTTGACCTCTGTAATTTCCTCCCAGACAGCCACACAATAGGGGACTGAAAGTTAGCAGGATGGGGCACCCTGGCAGGATTAGGGAGTGGAGCTGTGCACAGCCCCACTTGCACATCAAATACACTGCTCATCTCACACACAAAGAACTTTTGGTACTCCATACATCATGGGACCAGGACAGGTGAGGCAATCAATTCCGGACACTTCTGTAGGGAGAAAACTCCAGAAGTTTCTTCCAATCAAAAGCTTGCACCAGGTATAACATTAGGACCCTCAGAACCCACACTTCAGTTCACTTCTGCACCTGTGGAGGACTCTCACAGTAATTCCCTGCTGCCTCTGGCCTGCTGTATACTTCAGAGGACAGCCCTGCTGCAACAAGAGGACTGCCTGTTGATTGAAGCCTGACGTGTACCCTCAGAAGACTGTCCAGCTTCTTGAGACCTGCTTTTCTGTTTGAACTCAAGACTTCCAGACTGACTCAAGGGCTTGTTTGCTGTCTCCTGATCAGGGGCACAAGGACAGAAAGTCTACAACCACAGGGAACAACTTTCATACTTTAAGCTTAATATAGAGACTGGGAGGGGAGGATTATGGGTCTTAGCTGTACACTGGGAAGTAAACTCCTTCTTATTTCATCAATCAATGGGACCATTGAGGACAAGGAATGATTCTATGTTGATCTCTTTCTCAAATTTCTGATTTTACGAGCAGTGATATGTTAATAGTTTGGGATTTTAATGCCAGGCTGGATTGCAGCCTTGACCGCTCCATGGCAATGAGCTTGATTGAGAGTTTGGTGAAGAGGGTACTTCATCAGAAATGTAATGGAGTACTTGGCCATAAAACTGTTGGTCCACCTGCCTCATTTTTTAGACGGGGGTACCCTAAGCTTCCTCCGCCGGACTAGCAGCTGTCTGAGGAAAGGCATTACATCATGCACCCTATTCAGGGAGGATAGTGTAATGTCCTTTTTTTCTACATATCATTGCCAAGAAAGAAAAACAACAAATGATAACCTCCACACCCTGGTAGCAAATCCCAAGGTGTGGAGTCATTTTTTTTGAGAAACCAACTCCTGCTTTTGGAGTTTAAAAAAACAAAAATTTAAATGTTTGGAGGGCGGCCATCAAAATGGATGAGGCCATCCAACATACAATTAACTCCTTGAAGAGAACCACTATGATGGCAGTTGCTTTTAAGGTACAGAGATGACCATTGGGCTGGTGCTAATCCCAAAACTTTAAGGTTGCAGTATCATCGGGATGGCTAAGCTAATATCCTCCGCCATCTTGACTGACAATCCTCCATCTGTCATGTTCAAAATTAGGCCCCATATTTCTAAGAGACTCCTACTTCCCAGATTCATGAAATAGAAGGCTTGAACCTGGTTGACATATGAAGGTCTCAAGATGCAGGAGAGACAGAAATTACACACTCGTCACTAAAGTCCTTAGATCCCACACAAGAACATATTTTCTTCTCAATACAGCCCTACCATCCTGATTACAGTCCATAACAAATTATAAGGCCTTATTGGATAATTTCTACTACAATTATGTTAGTTATATTGCTCCATGTGAACACTTTTCAGAAAGGCCTGCCACACTTTGTTTTGGAAGGGTTTTATCAGCTGCCACAGTCTCTATCGTCTGTCAACAGTGGGAAGGCAGAATTCCGGTGGAACCAAAAAAACCATACCGTCTCCTTCCCTTTTTAAAACTGGGTGAAATTTCTTATAGATCAATTGCCTAAATAACAAGATAGCTCAATGTCTTTGTTCAGGATCATAAGTAGCCTAATGAGATTGTTTAGTCACTAAGGGAAACCTATGTCGATGCTGTATTTGATGATTCAAGTTCCATTCTGTGAGATCTGGGAATGCAGTTTTCTCACGTTTTTGGAGCCTTCTGCCATGTCTTCTATTTTCAGGTTGTTCCTGCTTATTGCCTAATTTCAAAGTCTTCCACCTTCCATTGCATGTCAATTACCTGTGCATCAAGGTCAACTACTTTGTATATAAATGTTTAACTCTTTAGGACTAGAGTTAGTTTCTCCAGTTCTGATATCTCAGAGCATGTTTTCGAGATTTTATGTACGGCACCCTGTATCTTCCTTGTGGTTTCTGATTATTCCATCAGGTCTTCTCATGATGTGCCATAATGCCCAGATAAACAGCCTTTAACATGGGTGGGTCTGGTTTGCCCTGCCCCAACGTCACCGGGAGTTGAGCAGACTTTGCAAACATTGGTTCTGGGAACACTTCTTGAGTAGGAGTACAATCTCATTTTAAGGTGCTCCCATAACTCTTTTTGTTATCTCTCTCTTTGCCTTGCTTCCAATGGTTAGCTTTAAATCCATCCTCATTTAATCAATGTGGAAAAATTTTCGGACTCAACAGAGTTGCTTCCTTCAGAAGGTTCAGAGGAAATGTCAGATAGCAAGAAACGTTGTTCAGTATTTTGTGCCCCAAAGCCCATCTAGTTACATGTTGACTCATGTTATCCCCAGGTGAATCAACGTTTTTCATTGATGTGACTAATTCATTTTTGTCGAGGTCATAATCTTTGGCTGTATGCAGTGGCATCTTACACATTGCTGTAAGTCTTGCTTTATACTGGTCTGTTGATAATCTCCTATTAGTCCCTTATGGCCATCCTCCTCAGTATTGAATAAACTATCAGAACCAACATGCATTGTCTGAGTTTCACATAGCACCCATTTAGAAGCAGTCTCCTGGGGGACTATAGCAGTTTTGTAAATGTTCCACTCTGTTTTAGGGTTACCAACATCATTGAGCTGTAGTATGTTAGCCTGTTCAGCAAGCTCGGGCAAGGAGTCCTGCAGCCATCCACATACCACCATACCGGAAGCTGAATCTGCTGCTGTTTTATTCTGGATGTTATCATGGGCTCGCATTCCTGGTGAGGGTTCTAGCTCAGTAAGGATTGCCAGTTAGGATTGCCTGTGATTAAGCGTCAGTGCCTAGAACTGTGATATGGGAGTTTTTCTCAGCTCCTGCAACATCCAAAGAATTGCTAGTAGCGCCGCTGTTGGTAGCCCCATGCTGTTTGGGTACAGAGCCAGTCCCCAACATGTGAGCCGCAGTAATAGAGCTGGAAGCTTTGCCTCCTCTGGGAATTCTGTGGGCTAGTCTCGTAGGCTTGGGCGCTTTGGTCGCCATTCTGAAGCTGCCTGATCAGAGCCCATGCTGGTCTGCCATGTAAACCCAAAGCCGCAGCCAGCAATCGACCGTTGCCAGTCCGCTGATGAAACCAGTGTCAACAGGTGCAGCATTGTGTCCTTGGCACCTAAGGCAGCAACAATAAAGACCCCTGAGGTAGTTCTAATGCTACAAAGAGATACACTGAGCTGGGAGGGAGGTGAGCACTTCACGGCCGAACAGCTGGCCGTCATCTTCATTTTCTCACTTATATTCTTTTATTTTGAACTGCAAATGGGTGGGTGGTGGGTACCCTGAGTGAATCCATTGTTAACATCAGCCAAATGCCTTAGCTATTCTGCTTTTCTCTAGTTGGTGGGGAGATAGGTTGGACACCAGAGGGAGGGGTTTTCAAGTGCTATTCTGAGGGGGGGGGTTGACATGGGGCTTGGTTCAGAGATTTAGTTCCTAGGTGGGGTAGAAGAGCACTTAAAACAAGTCAGCAATCCTCTAAAAAAATTAATTGGTTGAACTTGGAAATCAAGAATATCAAAGGACAATAGCACTCTCAGGTGAAATGCACAGTGACAACAACAGCTGCTATGAAAGAACAACTGTAACACTAGAATTGCAACATTCAACATAAAGGGTTTGAATAACAGGGCTAAAAGGAGTATTATGATGGAAGAAATGAAGATATTAAATGCATACGTGTTATGTCTTTAAGAGGGACGCTGCATATTCCAACAGACAATGGTTTAATGAGCTGAGGTATACACTGCAGAAACCTTTTCGAGTAGAGGGGTGGCAATTCTCATCCGAGGGAAATCATGCTTGATTAGTAGAAAAAAATCAGATCAGGTGGGCCATTGCTGAATGCTTGATAAATACATTTATGTTTACTGTATGTCAACCTATGGCTCAAACTTAAAATTGTAAACAATCTTCTTACGCCACCTACGGCTGTTACCAATACTGACAATGCGCAATTGCGCTGTGACCAAATTGCGGACTACTTTGCAGGAAAAGTTCAGACTATCTATAATTCTTTTCCACTGCCTTCTAGTCCTCAAACAGAGGGATCAAGTGGTGGAATTCATTCCTCACCCCCCACTCCACTACTGGAGGAATTTTCCCCATTGGATCTCCTAACCCTGCAAAGATTATTGAAAGAACTTAAATCAGGCTCTCCTCTGGATGCTGCCCAACCCAGTGTCCTTCAAAAATTGCTGATGTAGTGTCACCGGTGATGTTGGATTGTATAAATTCGTCTCTTGTAACTGGAATTGTGACTTATCAATGGAAACATGCAAGAGTTAAGGCCCTTCTAAAATAATCTAATCTTGACCCAGGGAACTGGGGAAACTATCGCCCTATTTCCCTGTTGCCAGGGGTCAGTAAATTAGCAGAGAAATATATTAACAGGATTTTATCTGCTTTTTTGGAAGACAATATTCGTCTTCATGTTACCCATACTGGTTTTAGACCACAACAGGGAACAGAAACGGCAATATTGGTGGCTACAGAAGACATCAGGAAAACTCTTGACAGTGAGGCTGCGCTGCTCACATCCTTTTAGATCTCAGCGCAGACTTCGATACTGTCAATCACCATCTTTGCTGCAGAGACTGAGGGCTGCGGGTGTGACGGGGCTGGCTCTTAGGTGGCTCCAATAATTTCTTCGGTTTTTACGGTTTTTGAAGGAGACTGCTCGTCTAAGCCCATTTCGTTGACCTGTGGGGTTTCTTAGGGATCCTTCCTGAGCCCCACGATGTTTAATGTTTATATGAGTTCGCTGGCAGAAACAATCCTCCCATTTGGGATACAGGTGGTTTCTTATGCCGACGATACTCAACTGATTGTCTCCTTGAAACAGCCAAATCTTTTAGACCCTGATTTGGAAACTTGTCTTAAGATGGTCTTTGACTGGATGAGTAGCTCCTTCTTGAAGCTCAATGGATCCAAGACGGAACTTATGCTCTTTGGGAAATCGGCTCCCGCTGATATTCACCATCTGTGGCCCAATTGTCTGGGTGCCCCCTCAGCCCCAAAGAGTTGTGTTAAGAGCCTAGGAGTCTGGATGGACGGTAACTTAGATTTTAAAGTACAATCGCGTAAAGTAGCAGCAAACTGCTATGGGCTGCTCAGAAGATTTAGAAAGGTACTGCCAATACTGCCTTTTCCAGCAAGACGTCTACTAGTACAAGCCATTGTACTGTCGCGGCTGGATTACGCCAATGCGATCTACCTTGGAGCCCCTCTGGCCACGATTAAAAGACTTCAGACTGTACAGAATTGTGCAGCTCGCATGCTGATGAGCATTCCTAAATGGTCCTCGGCTAAGCCGGCCCTTGGTATTCTTCATTGGTTTCCTGTCCAGCAAAGAGTACAATTTAAAGCACTCTGCATTATTCATAAATCCTTGGCAGGAAGGGGCCCGCCCCTGATCCGTTCTTGAAATCAACGATATGTCCCTAATCGTAATCTCAGGTCAGGGAGGAAGGGTTTAATTGATGTGCCTAGGATCAAACGTGCTCGCAGTGGAGGTCGAATGTTTTCATATAATGGTGCCAAATTGTGGAACAGTATTCCACTACACTTACGTTCTGAACCGGATCATCTCACGTTCAGAAAATTGGTGAAAACCTTTCTATTTCAGTAAATCTTCTGTTCTTTACTGAGTGCCTGCTAGCGCTGGGATGCCTTCGGGTAACCATGCGCTCTACAAATATTCCTTCATTCATTCATTCATGTCCAACCTCCTTAGCTCATGGGGCTTATAGTTTGTCAGAGACAATGTCTTTAATTAGATGGCATCTCCATGTGGATGCTGTGTTTGTGCAGGCTGTTCATCAAGGTCTGAGCATTTTTTACCTTTATGGCTCATGTGATTTGTGGTTTATCAGCATGTGCCCAGTATTCATAGAGTATTATTTTCCAAATTTGCGGCAGATAATTATACTTTTGTTAACTTTTCATATAATTTTGTATAATATCTGTGCTTCATGCATGGTTTTCTGCTCTATGAATTTTGCATGGTGGTTGATTGTAGTGTCGCAATGTTTAGTGTATTTAAATCTACCTAAAGCATCATCTTTAAAGTAATTTTTACAAAAACGTCCTCTGGAAGTATTTTATATCCACACCTAAACTCACACACGGTCAAAGTCACATGCATTCTAAGCCCAATCATACCAGCACCCCAAAACTTTGAGTCTGCTACGTATTGGCACAAAAAACATATAGTTAGTGGAATGATGGTTGAAATTTATTAAAACAATATATTTTTCAAAACATTACATTTTTTAAACAGTTTTATCAGAAAGATCTCAAAACCAATTCATCATAGTTAAAAATCAATCCAAGAATATTGCACGAGTGTTTAAAAACAGACAGTAACCTTTGTCATCAATTGCCACAATCAAAAATAGAATTTGTACACATAAGCCCTGATGCCTTTCAAGTCATACACATCTAAGGTAATGTTCATACAGATGAATTTGCGGCTACAGTAAGGGCGTCGACGCGTTTCGAAAGTATATTTACAAAGCACCTTCTTTTTCAAGACAGTGGTATTGTTACTCCCATTCTTTTAAAATCTGAGGCAATGATAAACAAGTCTGCCCCAGAATCATGCGGACAGTATAGTCTCAAAAGCACTTCATATGAAGTAGTCCCAGTTGATCAGTTTCTTATTTCATAAAATCTGTACCAGAATAGGGCATCTCATGCACAGCGGCTGACCGGCTTCGGTTTAAGGATCACAGCAACCGCCTCAGACCTGGTTTTGGCTTTTGTTAAAACCAATGTTCATTGGCGCATTGGATCAGCTTCCTCTTGTTATTGTGGGCCATATTAAAAACGAACGTTTTCTTCAAACTGTTTCTCGGGAGGAACTCCTTTAATTTCTTTTTGTAGTGGAGCTTTTTAAATAAATCACCTATATGAAACCTAAATACGGCACCAGGACGGAGTATTGAAACGCCGCCGGTTTTCATTTTGAATTAGGAAGAGCTTGATATATTTAAAAAGCTCCACTCGTAATCTGGCCCAAAGAGTTCTCATGTGTTAACTATATATCTTAGAGGCTAACCTACTTTAGTATAGTGTTAAGATAACCTTTTATAGTCCAAAGGAGTCTGGGGAGGTTTTAGAATGCATAATATTCATTAATATGCCATTCAATGATATGAGATGGGTGGGTTTAAAATGTATGTATGTTTTTGTGAATGGGTCACTATGGGTTTTGTGTAATTGTTTATGGCTTTGGTGATTGTCCATACCCACTGGTTGGGAGGTCATCCATGTCTCTGTACGCAATAGTGGCTTCGCTGTAGGTTGTGATTAGACGTGTGGATTTGGAGGTGGTAGGTTTTTAGGTGATATAGCTGGGTTGTTGTAAGGGTTTGGGTGAGTAGATGGCCTTACAAGTTAGTGTTGTGTCCAGGCTGACTGTGACATATGCATTGGCCCCTCGCAGATCAATACAGACACCTGTGTAATATTGAGTGTATCATCTGCATTGTGAAGGAACGTTGCCTTGCATCCTGCTCATTTGAGAAACAGGATGTCCCAGTGTAACCTTGCCATGTCTTAAATGGATGATTTAATCTCCTCAGGACATGACTCTATTTAACAAACTTAGTATAGCTTGCTGGTAAGGTTCCATTTTGCATAGTATCTCCCTAGAGGATTGCTGCTGAAGCACAGATCCTCTCACAGGGCATGAATAGGTCATATGGTTGTGTGTGTTCTCTCAATGCGGTGTGGGGAATTTCTCCTTTTGTATATAGTGCCCTCACACACCCTTTCGGGTGTCTTGCTTCATCATAGGGCGTTGCTCCTCGTGGGGGTGGCGCTGCAGTCCCCCACGGGCCCCGCAAGAGGGCTCTTTGGCGGAGATCTTTTGGTTGGAGACGCCGCAGTTGTGCATGGGTGTGTGTGGGCCTATAGGAAGACAAGTGGGTGGTGCGGTTAAAAAATTGCTGGGTAGAGTTACAGACCTTTATTCACAGCTCTACCTGGCAAATGGTTAAAATTAATAATCCTGGAGCTACTCTTAGTGAAAGAAATAAAAGAGGGCAGATCCTGGAAAGTAACTGCTGCTCTCAGGAATGTGAGTGGGGAACCTACTGGTGAGTGGTCAACATGTTTCGCGCTTATGGGTGGGTCCTTAAGGGATCCCAAATGCGCTTCGTCAGGACCTAAGATAATTTAAATAGTGAGTGAAAGTGTTTGTGAGTGAAAAAAATAATAATAACAGGTATCAGTGAAGTGTGGTTCTGTATACCTGTTGTACCTCAATATTAAGGTTGATCAGCGTCTTTGCGCTGAGAGGTTTACCTGTCTTATCTGGAAACCTCACCCCAACCTGGATTGGTAGGGAAAAAGGGGGGGAGAGACACACACATGGACAGGGGAGAGAAAAATGCAAAGAAAAGTAACATCAAAGTAAATACTTGTACATTGTATGTTAAGAATGCCATATAAGCAACACAGGATAGTTACAATGCAAGCCATGCTTCTAAAGTCAACATAACATGCGCGTGTGACGGACTCGTTTGTGAGGGCTATGACATCAAAGTGCCTGAGTGCCCTGGGGTGGTGACTGTCATAGATAAGGAGATTGTTCCTATCCGTGGGTTTTTTGTAATTGGTAGTGTGTAGACATCCATTATCCAAGGAGATGAGAAGATCCAAAAATGGAATGGATTGACGCGACCTGGTGCTGGTAAACTTCAAGTACGGGTTCAGAGTATTAACCCAGTTACAGAATTCAGTGCACTGGTCTCCATTCCCTTGCCAAAATACGATGACATCGTCTATATAACGACTTGAGGGTAGGCTTCAACTAGTTATCAAGTTTTTTTACCTTTTACTTCACCACTGTTTCACGGTTACAGATATTTGTGTTATCTTCATACAAACAAACACACCACTGTAGAGATACTGCTCGTCTCCCGTTATAGCCACGAAAAAGCCAGCTTCAGTTCCCACGGGGTAAGGTTCTTGCCTCACACGAACAGCTGGACAAGTGAGACACTCGAATACGACGATACTCTCACTGCACAGTAACGGATTCAAGGCACTTTGATGTCATAGCCCTCACAAACGAGTCCGTCACACGCGCATGTTATGTTGACTTTAGAAGCATGGCTTGCATTGTAACTATCCTGTGTTGCTTATATGGCATTCTTAACATACAATGTACAAGTATTTACTTTGATGTTACTTTTCTTTGCATTTTTCTCTCCCCTGTCCATGTGTGTGTCTCTCCCCCCCTTTTTCCCTACCAATCCAGGTTGGGGTGAGGTTTCCAGATAAGACAGGTAAACCTCTCAGCGCAAAGACGCTGATCAACCTTAATATTGAGGTACAACAGGTATACAGAACCACACTTCACTGATACCTGTTATTATTATTTTTTTCACTCACAAACACTTTCACTCACTATTTAAATTATCTTAGGTCCTGACGAAGCGCATTTGGGATCCCTTAAGGACCCACCCATAAGCGCGAAACATGTTGACCACTCACCAGTAGGTTCCCCACTCACATTCCTGAGAGCAGCAGTTACTTTCCAGGATCTGCCCTCTTTTATTTCTTTCACTAAGAGTAGCTCCAGGATTATTAATTTTAACCATTTGCCAGGTAGAGCTGTGAATAAAGGTCTGTAACTCTACCCAGCAATTTTTTAACCGCACCACCCACTTGTCTTCCTATAGGCCCACACACACCCATGCACAACTGCGGCGTCTCCAACCAAAAGATCTCCGCCAAAGAGCCCTCTTGCGGGGCCCGTGGGGGACTGCAGCGCCACCCCCACGAGGAGCAACGCCCTATGATGAAGCAAGACACCCGAAAGGGTGTGTGAGGGCACTATATACAAAAGGAGAAATTCCCCACACCGCATTGAGAGAACACACACAACCATATTCCCTTAGGAACAGTTACCCTCTTATAATATTTAAGTGATTCTGAGGGAGCACGGGTACTGGACCTATTCTCTAACTAAGCTCCCGGTCCCCCCTCTTGTTGTGAAATCATGAATAGGTCATGCCAAGCCCTCTGTATGCATGGTAATCTTACAATGGCTTTGAAACAGTTCCAAGAGATAAGCTATGGGGAGTCTTAGAAGGAACAGGAGTTCCGGCTCCCCTTCTGAACATCTTAAAAAGGTTACATGCTGACACCCTTGCCCAAGAGAGGTGGGGGGAGGACAGGTCATTACCAGAAGCAATCCACATTGACAAAGGAGTAAGACAGGGGTCCGTATTAGCGCACACACTGTTCACTCAATGATGTTATAAAGTCTTTGAGCAGTGATGGAAGCGACGCAGCGAACATAGGAGCGCAGAGGGCCCCTGCACTCCTTTTTGCAGATGATGCACTGCTTATATCTAAGTCGCCTCAGTGGCTCCAGCAATTGCTGAACAACTTCCAGGCACTTTGCCTGGCGCAGTGCTTGGAGCTTAATGGCGCCAAGACCAAATTTTTGATCTTCTCCTCTAGACCAACAACCCAGTGTAAGAGGCTGTTGCTTGTGGGTGATGACCCTTTAGAAGTAGTGGCCAAGTTTGATTATCTTGGTTTGAAACTTACAAAGAATTTATGTTTGGCACCACAGGTAGAAAGGGCACAGCTGTCCCTGGTTCAATATACGTTAAACATAGCAAAAATCCACTGGGAAAACCATATCCAGAAGGGTGTCTCCCCCGCTAGAGATTTACAATGTTATGGCTCTAGGAGCGGTCTTATATGGTGCGGAGATATGGGTTTGCACAAATCTTAAAAACTTTTCATAGAACACAAATTTCTTACATCTCTGTTAAATCTTCCTGTGAGCACCCCACTGACTCCACTTTATTTGGATTTGGTCCAGAAAAAAATGACCTACAAAAGCGAGCCTAGAGTGCTCATGTTTTGGCATTGACTATGGTCTACCACAGCGATAGAATCTTACAGGGTGGGTCTTCGTGATTTAATATCTCAAAAATGTGTAAGTAAGATCTTGTGGCTCTGCACTCTTAAGACCTCTTACAGAGGTTAAGTCTCAACATATACTGGGATCTTCCAGAGACCCTGTGTCAAATCCACAAGTCCAGTCTCAAAGCTGTTTACTGGGGTAGTGTTGTGATTGACAACATACAAAAGTGCAAAGGGTCACTCTCTGCTGCTTTTATTGATGTTAAACTGACCCTGTTACTTGAGAGCACTATAGATGAAATTGTCCATCCATTCATTAGCAAATAAGTTATACTTACAGTTCAGGTATGGGTGCCTGCCTGTAAAAACTTTTAAAAGAAACAGGTGAAAAGTATTGAACATGGTGGATGAGAACTGTACTTGTTGCCAACGAGGACCAGAGTCACTAAAGCATGTTTTATTTTTTGCCCTCTGTATAGGCAGTCTTGAGCTAAATGGATGGCTCCACTTTGCAGAACCCTGGAAGTTAGAAAGCACCAGGAGGTGTACAGAATACTACAGTCAGATACATCTCGTATTGTTGTATTCTGTATGGCCAAGTCCTAATGGCAATGTGGAGAAGGCGTGCTAAGTGCGCTCTTGGTAGTCCTCAGGCCGCCTCCATGTGAAAGGGTCCCTTTATACTATATTGTGCCATTTGGACAAGTTTCAGCTGATCTATGTAGTCTGACACTTATGGAAGACATTTATTGTATTTTAAACTTTGTTTTAAAAAAAGTAAAGGAGTTCTTTGGTGAATCTCTGTGGTCTTTTAAAAATATATTTTCTCTTTTTTGACTCTGCTGCTATTATAATGGACCGATAAATGAGCCTTTTAAAATCTTACATTGTATTATCTGTGTTTGTAAGTGTCTTGTTTTGTGCAGTACTTTTTTGATCTATAGTGATAGAATAATAGATTTTACTGACTGACTGACTGACTTACACTGACAGCAGATTAACCATTAAATTAATGATTGCCAGCATGCAGGTAGTGGGAGTTAGATTTTTTTGAATTGGGGATTGTGGTTTCTCACTGAGTGGTTGAAGAGAAGCAGGGTGTTTCACCTGCATAAGACGAAGTACAGGTGAGTCTGCAGGGGTACGTATAGGATGAGATCTGGGTTGGAGAAGGTACAAGCATCCATGCTCTAGAAACATCTGGCTGGGGACATGCAATCTGAAGGAGAATTCCTATGAGTAGATTGCTAGTCAGCCATGAGGACTTCTTTAAGATGTCTTCCTGTATGGGATCAACAACTTCCTCCTCCTCCTCTACCGTCTACACATGCACCTCCTACTTCTCATTTTCAGCTGTGGAGGCCGCAGGCATGGCAGCTTAGAGGAGGATTGGGTTTTCTTCCAGAATTGCGCGCTGTCCTCTTCTTGCAGGCGGTAATGCATCAACTTGGGACAAGCTATAATGAAAAGACCATTTGAAATCATAAACAATAACATTAGAGATTGTGCAGAGTCATAGAAGTGACATAATGAATCACATTTATTATCAATATGTTTCACTTTAACATTAACAAGGAATACATTAAATACTTTTTAATCCTAACATAGGGCCCCATTACAATGGTGGGCGGCACCGTAACGGTAAACGGGACCGACCGCTAGAGGTGCGGCATTCCTGGCGGTCGCATCTTGCATATTTTGCATTGCGGCGGGTGGTGCTGTAAGCAGCACCCGCCACAATGTAAAAGGTGCATGTTGTGCATTGGCATGCACAACATGACAGGCACCGCGCGGTGCCTGCCACCTTGTGTATGCCAATGTAGGGGGATATCATAGGTACCCCCCAAGTGCAGCTCCCCACCTCCCCACTCCCCTGGGAGCCCGCAATGGGCCCCCTAAGTTTTCACCGCATGCCTTTCCATGGCGGAGTCTCCACCATGGAAAGGCATCCCACCGCAGGCATTGTAATATGGACGGTGGTGCCTGCAAGGCACCGCCATCTTAGTGTATGCCTTTTCCGCCTGGCCGGCAATCTGACCGGCGGTAAAGCAGCGGACGGTCTTTCTGTATGCCACGGTGCCCCTCGCCATACTAATATGGCGGGTAGTGCAACGGGGGCATTTGGCGGGCGGATCGCCACCGCCGAGCCGGCAGTAGCGATCCACCCGTTATCATAATGGGCCCCATAGTGATTATTTTATGGTTCAAAACATTAAACTAGTAACATATCTTACCTGCTCTTGCAATGGATGCCAGCACTCTAGACAGACTCTTAGATGCCAGCTGCTGAACCTTTGCCATTGGAGTTGGTGGGGGACATGTCTCACTACATTAAGCAACTGTCAAACAATGTAAAGAAGATGTATATTGCATTAATGTTCATGAAATAAAACTATGTTGAATGAAAAGCAATATCATCAGAATCATTGTCTCCAGGACCTTGAATGAAAATATCCTTTGAAATCAGAAATGTTCACATTAGAGAGTGTGTAGTGCCATAGAAGTAGCAGTGATTCACATTTACAATCAATATCTGTCACTTTAACATTAGCAAGTAATACAATTATTACTTTTAAGCAGGGATTGATTAGTTTAAGGTCAAAGAGAAGAACAATATTTTGCCTTTTCTTGCAAAGCGACAGATGCTTGCTTTTTGCACAGCCCATTAGATGTCAGCTGCTGAACCTTTGTCCTGGAACTTGATGGAGGAAATGTCTTCCTAGATTCAGCTGCTGTCAATTACCATAAAGAAAATGTAGTGTTTATGATATTAAATTGTGATATGCACAATAATGTCATAATATTAGGAACTAAATATTGATAATGATTATTCTAATTGCAAAATATATGTCAACTTCGACAGAAATCAGTGTACAGAAATTTTGAAGCGATGTCAAAGGCTTCTTAATTGATAGAAAAAGTGTATGAAAAAGTGTATGTAATGTTGTTGTGACTTGCAGAGGGCTAAATTAACTTGGAGGATATCCTCTGATGTCTACTGAGTGGACAACAATGTTGTCAGGCTAATAAAGCTATGTAGGTAGTATTCATTATATAAATACAGTATTATTCTACATATTGAGTATCATTATTTAATAAAAGTTAATTACAAATAAAGATGTTTAGAAGGATCTGCTGGATAAAAGCTACAGGGATGAATTTGGTTTTACTAGACTCAAACAGACAGAAAATGAAATGTGTTAGGCTAGAAGGGCACATAAAACAATTATCAAATGTTAATGTCTAATTAAGATATTGTGAGGTTAAATATGGAAACACCTATGATTACAAATACAATTGATAAAAGGTTGGGTGTATTTAGTGACATTATTTAATTGAGATGAGCCACATAATTTTATACATCAAAAATTAACAACATACATGCAGGTCATGGGAGTCTAAAGAGAGTATCTAGACATTTAAAATTAAATACACACCATTTAAAGACATATGATTATACATAATGCAAATGAACTCACTAAAAGCTTACCAGTCTCTGCCATCCTTCTGTTGTGTTTGGCCAATCCACATCGTATTGCATTGTTGAGGCAGAGGAGGAAGTGGTGGCAGTTGGCTGAAGGGCAGAAAACACAGGAGCTAAAAGACTTGACGAAGATTAATTACATAACCTGATGAAATAGTAATATACATATGTGCTGATTAGATCCAGGCACTAAAATATCGTGCTACATGACAGATTTGCATATTGTACAATTACGTGTAATTTCACGTCATTTTCATGAAATTTTGTGTAATTACATGAAAGCAAATTAAGTGAATTTTCCACTCCCCTACTACTGATTACATGTACCATAAACATACATAATAAAGACACAGAGAAATCAGTGTTGATGGATATATGGAATGGAATGGAATGGAAAAACACTTATAGAGCACATGGCTACCCGTAAGCATCCCAGCGCTTATAGCCGACAGCAGGAGAACCAGAGGGGCTAGAAAGAGCAAAGTCTTTATTTGTTTCCGGAAAGCCATGTGGTCAAGGATTAAATGTAGGGCAAGAGGCAAGGCGTTCCAGAGTTTGGAGGCGTTGTAAGAAAAAAGTCTGCCACCACTTCTGGGCCTCTTGATCCTAGGGATCTCAGCCAGGTGCAGATCATCTGATCTGAGTTTTCGCTTGGCTTTATATGGACGAATCATGGTGGAAATCGATGGTGGACCTTGTCCCTGCCTTGCTTTATGCACTAGGCATAAAGATTTGAACTTGATTCGTTCCTGAACCGGGAGCCAGTGTAGGGCGCAGAGAGCTGGTTCGTCTGACAGCCTATTCGAGATTCCCGTTAGCAGTCTAGCTGCACTGTTTTGTACGGATTGAAGTTTCTGGATTGCTGAAATGGGAGCGCCCAGGTACAGGGCGTTCCCATAATCCAATCTAGAGAGTATTAATAACTGGACCAATACTTTCTTGGCCGTAGAGGGAAGAAGGGGCAGGACCTTTCGGGCCATTCTAAGTAGGCGGTAGCAGAGGGCTGCTGTTTTCCTGGCTTGCGTCCTGAGGCTGAGGTCCTGGTCCAGCCATACCCCTAAACTCTTGATTTCCACTTTCGGAATTGGGGCTGGGCCCATACACGATGGCCACATCTGGCTGGGGTTGAAACGGAGGGAGTTACCTAAGATCATAATCTCAGTTTTTCCTCCATTGAGCCTGAGTTGAGAGTCATCCATCCAGCTCGAGATGTCATTTAAACAGGAGTGGAGGATGTGGGTTTCTTGTTCGGCTTGGGTGAGCCCGACCACCAGCTGGGTGTCATTGGCATAGGTAATTATTCCGATTCCGTAAGGCTCTATTCTGGCTGCTAGAGGGGACGTATATACATTGAATAATGTCGGGCTGAGCGAGGAGCCCTGAGGCACCCCGCTCAGCAGGTGTATGGGTTTGGAAACAGTGCTTTCATCAAACACCTGGAAGGTTCTTCCCTCCAGGAAAGAGGATAGCCACTGGAGTGCCATGCCATCCACTCCTATATTCCTGAGACGCCTGAGACGCCGGATCAAAGTCGAGGGATTCACCGTGTCAAAAGCGGCGCTCAGGTCGAGGAGTATAATGGCCACCAAGCCTCCAGAGTCCAGAATCTTCCTGCTTTCTTCCACCACTACCAGCAAAGCGGTTTCAGTGCTTTGGCGTGGACGGAAGCCGGTTTGGGAGGAGTGGAGCAGGTTATGACTTTCGAGAAACCCTGAAAGAGTTAAATTTACGTGTTTCTCTGTTACCTTACTAATGGCCGAGAGAAGGGATATGGGGCTGTAGTTGCCCAGATCGGCCGGGTCCAGATTGGGCTTTTTTAGTAGAGCTCCCACACCCACCTCTTTCCACCTGGTGGGAACTATTCCCGTGGTAAGCGAGGCGTTGATCAGGTTTAACATGTTAGGTGCTATGATAGGGGTAACCTGTTTCAAGATGTTCAGTTGCGCTGGGTTAGCCGGGGAGCCGCTCTTTACCGTGGCCAACAGTGAGCTAAAAGTTTTCTGTGTCATGAGTGGGATATCCTTTAAGATGAATTCTGTTAGGGAGTCCATCTGAAGTTGGGGAGGAAAATCTTCCTCAATCTTAATTGGAAGGGATTCAAGAGGCGAGTTTGTTGCACTGTTCGCCTGACATATCGGGGGCTGCTCTGGGGGGGGGGAGCTTTGAGAAGATTTTTAATGATATTAAAAGTTTCTTTGGAGGAGTTGGATGCTGCTAAAATTTTGTTTTCATAATATGAGGCTTGAGCTTTCCTTAATTCTGCTTTATAAGCAAGAATGGCTAACCTATAGTCCTGTTTTTTTGACGGTAGAAAATCTTCCCTCCAGTGTCTTTCCTTCACTTTACATTGCTGCTTTAGAGTGCGTAATTCTGCTTTAAACCATGGGGCATCTCGAGGCCCTGCCGACTTCTTTATCCTGACCTTTGGAAGGACCGTATTGAGTGACTCCTCAATCCATCAGAGGAAATCCTCATTAGCCTGTCCCGGACATTGGGATAGGCTAGGTTTTATCTTTTCCTGCCCCCGAGACCATTTCTCCAAGGGGAGCTTGTTCCAAGGGCGACCAAATGTCCAGGATGGTTGCGTTTTGGGCCTAGTTATCAGAGGAGACCAAAGAAGATTTATAAGGAAATGATCTGTCCAAGGTAATGGAGTAGGGTCAGTTCCCTTCAGGTCAACTAAATTAGAGAAAACTTGATCGAAAAGGTGTCCTAATGTGTGCGTGGTCTTATTGATTTTTGGGGAGATTTCCAGGGATAGGAGATCTTTTGTTAGCTCACAAGCATTAGAGGCTTGTGGCTCATCAAAATGGAGGTTGAAATCTCCCAGAATCGTAAAATTGACCGAGGTGCTGGCCAGCTTGATTGCAGCCTCAAGCAGTGAGTTATTAAATGACCCTAATTGTCCCGGGGGCCGGTAGATCAAGATGCCTGTGAAGGCGAGAAGTGGGGAGAATTCTATAGAAAAGTTAACATTCTCGCAGTCTTTAAGTGGGTTGCCCAAGAGGCAACAGATGAGCTGTTCCTTATAAGCGATGGCTATTCCACCACCTCGACCCGTCGGTTGGTCAGCTCTTTGTAGCGCATAGCCCGAGGGAAGAGCTTCGCGATGTCAGGCCCTGAGCTAGGGGAGAGCCAAGTTTCGGTAAGGAAAAGAAGATCGGGGTCTTGGTCTCTGAGGAGCATCCCTATCTCTGTCGTATGTTTAGGCAGGGATCTGCAATTAAGAAGGAGGATCCTAAATTCGATCTTATCATGGGAGTGGTCTAGCCTGTGTGATGTGAGGTTATGTCTACATGTAGGGCATTTATTTGGGAACTTCTCAGGGGAGAAGACAGCCTCACAGTTGACTCCAAGAAAGTTATTTAATTTCCTAAGGTCGGCGCTATTGTATATGAGGCGTGCTGGGATGGGCGATGCAGGGGTTTTGGCCCCTGGTCCCAGCCAGGCGCGGACGGGCGCAGACGGGCTTGCCTTAGGCACGCCTTTGGCGCGCCAGGTGCGCGTCCGCTGCGCGGTCACATTAGTATGTGCTTTTAACTGTTTTAGCACTGCCCGGGTTCAGCCACTGAACCGCTGACCCGGCGCTATCAAAACGGAAGTGAGTTTCAAGCCCCGAGCCCCCAGAGCACTGAACACGGCTCTGTTCCCGGTAAGCACAACAGAAATCAATTCCCCAATAACGAAGGTACAGTTTTTAAAAACACAAAGCAATTTAAGATGAGTAAAAGAATATTTTGTCTTAAGTGATTTTGGCTATCATAAGACAGCACTGACCTGCAGCCGCACTCCAATGTGAGTGTTCTGCTTCCGGCCTGTGTCGGTTATATATATAAATCATTCATACAAAGCACAATATTGTGGTAGTATCATAGAGCAAAGTATGGCATACTGGTGTGTAATGTAGGGATGGTTTAAACATATACCCAGGTTGTCGCCCTGCTATTGTCGATATTACTCCTACTCCAGCAGCCACTACCAATGCATTTGAAATAGGAACTGTTTACAAATTAAAAAAACATAACCATTATGCTATTCATAAAATTTTGAATAATTTGTGTACCTAGTGTAGGGATGGGAGTGTCTTAGGAGTGTGGATTACAAATATAGACTAAAAATAGGTCTTACATTGAGATTCCCTATAACAGGCAGGAAACATAAAAGGTCAGGTTTTGTGGTGGAGAGGTTAAGCTTATCTAGGGAGGTCAGAGATGGGATCCAGGTCTGCCTGTAGGATTACTCTTTGCCACCTGTAGCCTGGAAATATTCTTCTTTGCCTGCCTCCTGTTGTTCTGCCATATTTCTAGAGATCCCCATGTTGTGTATCTTAGACCGCAATGAATTGAGAACGTTTGCAAGTTTCTAGCACATGGCCTGCTTCTCTGCCCCACTAAGGGTGTATGGAGACAGACTATGCTGTTGCTTGTAATGATCAACAAACAAAGTTAACTACAAGGTCTTCTCCTTCTCAGTAAAGTACATTTTGAGTGTTGTGGTGCATCCTGGAAGCTGGATCTGGATCCTGTTATCCACGGGGTGAAGTAGTAAGAGGGGAAGAGGGCAGAGACTAGGGTGTGTGCTGTATTTATGTGTTTAGAGTGTTATTGACTGACAGGTGTATGTGATTTGGGTCAGGTACATGGTGCCTCTTTATTCCCTTGCATTGAGAGATCTCTGCCTGGCAGCAGAGAAATCAACCCAGATTGTGGAGATCTCCCCAAACAGGCTTATAGTGTAAATCTGACCATACGTTACTAGCAGTAACTTTGCAGCCGTAATTCCAGTCGTAAGAGACTTCTTCCCCTCTTTAAAGGGAGGAGGAGACTCGTAGCTCTGCTACCAGGTCGAGATCTCTATCAGTCATCCAAACTGTTCAATTCACAGAATGGTTCCAAAATTCCTAATTGAGCGGTGGAACTGCTCACTCACTTGTTTAGATAGAGGAGGAGCAATGGCTTACAATTCTGTAGATGGTTAGCACAATTCGTTTACTAGTTCCATTAGAAAAGCACACCGTCATTTTTACAATTTCATGGAAAGTTAGAAGAAGAAGCAACATTTCAAGGAAATGTGACAAGGCCAATCTTTTGCAAGTAATCTGCAACCCAGAATCACAAAAAAGCACAGGAAATGAATTAACAACCCTTTTCAAGGATTCAACAATTTGGCGCATTTGGTGGTGGACACTACTTGTAGACTGCTTCAGAACTAACAACACACTATCACATTATTATTAAAAAAATAAGCTTTACTTTCCTGTTTTAAAGTGAGAATAGTTAAAACTGGATAATTTTTTATAAAAAATATTTGTTTCCTACCTGGAGTAGACTTCTGTTTTTGAGTAACAATAGCATTTTAAAATTCTACCAAATGAACTCGAAGGTAATCCTAAACAGAAATGTATAACAGAAACACCAGGGATCCTGAAAAGTGTTTCAAATATTATTTGAAAAATAAGCACTCTGGGAAAACAGTAATGCACAATTCAAAAGAATATGCTTAAAACCCCCCAAAACTGTGAAAACTAGAAAAATGCTCCCAGTAAAATGGGGGAAAAGAAAATAGGGAGGTTTTTTAAGTTGAATTTGGAACACAGCACTTCCCTAAAATTTAAGCCATACTTCATCAAGAGCCGTAAACACAAAAATAAACCTTTCTTTAAATTGCCTTTCCCAAAAAATTAAGCACTAGAAAAATAAAACCTCTGCTTACTACTTTCATTTTTTGAATAATGAAGTTAAAAAAAGGCAAACCGAATAAAAATCAGACAAGCACTATCTTCAGCAACATGCATAAACATGAGTTTCAAAATGCTTTCAAAACAATCAAAAACATAGGTTATTTACCTTAACTAATCTACCTGATTATGACGCTTCTTTATATGTACTCTTACTGGTATATTTGAGCATAAAACAATGGTTTACAACATGATGCATGCAGCAGCATTCATTGGACCTCAACTGCGATGTTCCATCGATTAGCGAAACAACTATGAAATCAATGAATGTGTAAAAAATGTCTGCTGTAAAAATTATAAAAGGACAATTTTACACAGAGGATTGAATAGAAATGTGTAGGGAATCGAAGACAGGATTGTTTATACTATTGCTTTCTATGTGTTCCTTTTAAATATATATATATAATTAAATGCAATAACAATGTTTATGTATTTTAAAAAGAAATGAAACATGCTTTATATTGGCTTTATATAATAACAAATAAAATAAAAAAGTCTGGATCTTTATTAAATCGAAATGATGTGTTGTATATATATGTAATATGTTGGTATATTTGTTTATATGTGTTTGTATACTACTGCCCCTGAAAGAAAAACAAAATATATTCATAGGGTACTTATCCGGGAATTTAAATGTAACCCGTTCCAAAACAAATATATACCCAAACTTTAAAAACTCACCACTCTTGGGACCTAAAATCTGTGCATCATGCATTAAAAAAATACAGATTCATAGATTGATTAAAATGCAAATGCTATTAATTAAAAATATTTTAACGTTTTATTTATTTATAAAATGATAGGTTTTTAAAAAAAAAATACTTCCCTGTATATATCACTTAGAGTACTAATGAAATGCTTTAAAAAAAGAAAACAACACCACCAAAGCTAAATAAAGAAATTGAAAAGAAATCCTCAAGCTGGATCTCATACTCCTACCATCCCACTCCTACTAAATTTTAAAGAAAGAAAATCACCTGTTGCCCAAACAAATAGCCACGTGTAAAATACTCCCCAACCTTGGCCCCTATAGCCCTAGCACCTAAATAATCAAAATCATATATTTCTAAAAATCCAAATGTAAATACCTATTTTTTTTTTTAAATAATCATTTACTAATAAGAAATGTAAGTAATCCTCCCTGAATATTTGTATATTTACAACTGTTGAATTGAATTTGAAATTTTAACCGATGGAGTAAACCACCTCAACACACCTTAAACCATCTTTGAAAACCCTATGGCAAACAAAACTTGATTTTTTTTATTTTTTTGGGGGGGAGGGGATAAACCTCCCAACCCCTCTTTTTACCTCCTTACCCATCACCTAAAGTCCTATAGAAAATAAAACCCTTTAAATTTTATGTTTTGGGGGGTAAACCTCAGCTTCCCTTTTTACCTCCTCATACAAAACCCTACAGCCAATAAACTCTTTATTTAGGTTTTTTTTTAGGAGGAGAGTAAACCGTCCCAAACCCTTTCCATTTCTACCCACTTACACATCACCCCAAACCCTATATCTAAGAAAACACATTTTTTATGGTAAATGCTTACCTATATATATGTAGTAACGGCTTGCAATGTAAAATAATGAGTTGAGCAACCTGCATTACAGCATATCATACATTGTAATTAGTGTGTGGTAAAGCTACCACATTGTACTTATTGAGTGGTAAAGGTAATATACTATTATAAGTTGCCTTTTTCCTCATATCTTTCTTTGCGGAATACCTGGTCCAAGTAAATGAGTGCTCAGGCCCTAGGACTAAATATCCCGAAGTCTTGTGAATAGTAGAATGCCTTGCTGTCTTTTGAGATGTTAATATTGCGCAAAATACCAGGACTGAAAATAAGGAAGAAAATACTTTTTCAAAAATGCAACAACTGTTCTCATCCATGCTAGGTTTATTTAAAAGTTAACAGCTTACATTTCATTTACAAAATATTTCTCTGATCACCCCTGCCCACCATCAGACAGAAGAACATGTAAACTACTCAAAACTCTCCGTTGTATGGCATTTGCGAGCGACCAGGTGTGAATCTCCAAGTGCACCACTTGAACCCCTAGAATTCCTGGAAGTAAATTTGATATACAAAATTATGCATGGTTTGATGATTTTATGTTAAACGTCTGTATCAACTACTAGTATAAAACCTTTCGCAACCAAAGATGCTCCCTGTTTCTTGCTCCCCTTTGACGTAATGACCACAATTAAAAGTTGGTCGGAATAGGGCAAGGTATCTAATACACGTGGTAAATGTCATTACAGAGAGCCCTTGATTATGAGTGGCCCTCGTGAACCTTTAGCTTAGAGAATACTTGGTCAGCAATACGTAAATTAAAATCAGGTAAAGCCCCTGGACCTGATTTGATCCCAGGGGACCTGTATAAGTCTGAACCAGCGATATGGGCACCTTACATAAACCTTCTGTCTAATTGTATATTAGCTGGTGGGTCCATCCCGGAAACCTGGAGGGGGGCAGAGGTAATAGCCATTTTTAAGAAGGGCAATCCTGCTAACCCCTCTAATTATAGACCCATCAGTCTGATAGACAATTTACAGAAGGTTTTTGCTAGACAAGTTTTAGATAAACTCCAAAATTGGATGGATGATAACAAGATATTGTCTTCAGCTCAAGCGGGTTTTCGTGCAAAATTAGCACGTGTGACCAAGCCTTCAGATTTTCTCTGTTGGCTTGGAAGTACGTGCTACTTAGGAAACAGCGGCTTATGTGGCCCTTGTGGATCTGCGAGCTGCGTTCGACTTGGTGCCACGCAACTTGTTGTGGAAGACTATGCTTGACCAAGGTGCTCCGGTTGATTTGGTGACTAGGATTGCCAGGTTGCATAAGGACACTTATGCTCAGGTTAGGTGGGGGGTAAATGGGGAACTGATGGAGAGGATTCCGATAGAACGCGGGGTCCGCCAAGGGTTTGTCCTCGCTCCCACATTGTTTTCTCTGTACATTAATGATGTGGTGAGCCACTTAATGGATTGCAATAATGATGCCCCCTCGTTGAATAGCGCAAAAGTACCTATCTTACTCTTCGCGGATGATTCGCTTTTAATATCCACTACCCCCATGGGCTCACAAGTCTTATTGAATAAATTCCTGGGTTTTTGCAAGGATAGAAAACTGGAACTGAACACCACAAAAACTAAATTTATGGTGTTCGGTAAAGCAAGGGCTTGTATTAGAGAGGGTAAGATCATGCATGAACCTCTGGAACATGTAAAGGATTTTGATTACTTGGGCATAGGCTTAAGTGAGTCACTTAGTTGGGATTATCAATTGAGGAAGAGCTACTTGACCTTATGCCAAAGATCTAAATCAGTATTAAGATTCTTTAAACAATCTTACACCCAACCCCTCTCCCCGGCCCTTGAAATATATCGTGCAAAAGCCCAGAACGGAGCTCTGTATGGAGCGGAGATCTGGGGATTCACCCCAGTAACCCAGCTAACAACCTGCGAGAACAACTTTGCAAGGGCTCTGATTGCACTACCCATCACAACACCACTTACCCCACTTTTTTGTGACCTTCGGCTAAAAAGAATCGGTGACTTGGTTGCCCTGAAACCCTTAATTTATTAGCTGCGCCTATGGACTACTCCCCAATTAACTGAATATCGCAACTCTTTACGGGAGGTCCTGGCACTTAACGGGGCAAAACAACTTCCCTGGTTCAAGCATATCGCTAAATTGTGCAAGTCACTGAACCTAATGGGTCTATGGGAGAATCCAGAACGGGCTACCGGACGTGACATTCTGTCCCTTAAAGCTATTTACTGGAAGGTGGTGGGGGAGCACTACACTAATAATTTAACTAGTGGACAGCTAACAGCAATTTTTTTACTTATAAAATCCTGCTGCTCGTTTGAACCATTCTTTGACTTGATCTCGCCTTCACTTGCTAAAAGCCTATATGTCAGGTTTAGGTATGGTAACCTATTACTGAAATTTCCAGGGAAAGGGGAGAGGGGTTTAGTAATTGACACCTGCCCTGCATGCTGCGAAGCTGACAAAACCAAAGAACACATATTGTTCGTCTGCTCCAAGTACAGGCAGCTACGCAGGAGATGGATTAGACCTATTTGCCTTAATATGGGTGTCAGGAAGTACCAGATTGCGTTTAGAATTTTTAAAGCAGACACTTCTGGACCAATTGTTTTTTCCCTTAGTCGTTTTCTGTTATCCTTTTGGTTCATTCGTAAAAAATCCTTTGTTAGTTATGATATTATTCTAAAAATCTCCTGTGTAGTTATGATACCATTTTAATCTTTTCTTTCCCTAGCCGGTTTATATGGTTTATCTTTCTGATGCTTGTTGGTTGTATTGCTCCTCTCCATAAGCATGATTAGACTGATGGTACATGTATTCATGTTCTTAAATTGATTCGATATGTCATTTGTATTCAGGATTGCAATGGTTTAATACCATTTTAATTGTAGATATATTTATGTTTTATATTTTGTACACTTTGATGGTTTTTACAAATGACCGAATAATATATTATGATGATGATGATGATGAGTGGGCCGAATGGAAGAATCAATAAATTGCACCTGATAAAATCTGACTCCCCAGTGTTTCAAATGTATATGTTGTGATAAATGACACCTATTCCGTTTTCTTGGGGAATAACATGCGGATATTGGTGCCTGCTGCACCAAACTCCACATGTCACAGTCAGTGAATACCGTACTCTTTTTCCCTCTTAAATTGCAGCAGGCTTCATATGCTCAAGTGGAATGAAGGGTGAGCACTTTATCACACCTGTTCATTATCGAGTGTAGTAAATTCCATACAACTCCGAATTACGACCCACTCAGAAGTCATTCACTACTTGTAGTAAATACCCCCTGTTTCAAGTATTCATCAAGAAAAGGAGGAATCACACGCAGAATCAGTCTCAAACCACAGCATTCCAAGGGGCATATTTACAAGCCCCTTGCGCCACTTTTGTGTCGCTTTTCCCATGTTAAAAGTGACGCAAAAGTGGCGTAAGGGGCTTGTAAATCTGCCCCCAAGTTTTGCCTTTTTTATGACCAACCTCCAATAAATGTAATCGAGCTTGACTTGCCAAACTATACCAGTGGAAAACTGCACTGGTGCGATAATAATCTTACAATGTGTAATTCCGATCCCTGTGCAAACTCTTGTTTGCACAGGGATTTAAACTTAGCCCTTCACTTGTAATGAGGGGGCCTGCATGTTTTCTGCCACTTTGCACAGTGCTCTGATGCTTCACAGGACCTACCATACGCTCCAACTAAAGAAATATACAAATAAAGATACAAGCAAGCAATTGTCTTGATAGGTAGAACAGCTTGGTCTGGAAGCCTCATTCATTTGTGACTGTTGTGCAGCATGACAGGCAGCTTGTAATTCTTTTACTTCTAGGAAGATCATATAACTGGTGCAGGTGCTGAGCAATGTGGCAACACCATTTATACCAAGAGACAGATGCAAAATTGGCTAATTGATAAAAATTTGATTTGTGAACCATGATGTCTATAGAAAGGTTTTACCCTGGCCAGTCAGTGCAAAATGCGAATGCACATATACCTTACATTCGTGCAAAATATATGTCAACCCTTTAAGTGTCTTTAACTCCTAAGGCCTCATTACAAATTGGCAACTATCTAGTGCGATAATTATTGCACCAGATGAAAAACTGACATTGGGGTGTTTGGTATTTATTTATAGGCTTCGATAATTACCAACTACTGGGTGTTTTGTAGGAATACTATGAGGATATTGGAGATGACAGCATCAAAATCTACATGCCCTGGTGACTACTGAGCATTTTTCCTCTCCTAAATATCGACGGGTTTGACCCTCTTATATTTACCTAAAATCTCATAATTCTTATGTATCGGCCCACTCGTAATCAGGGTCTAAAACAGTGCGAACAAAAAAGTGTGTCAAGGAAAAAAGATACATTTGTCAGGCCGCCTAAAAGGATTGATATTGGACTAATGAGACGAACGTAAAAAACACAGACAGGACAAAAGGGGCCTTGCCCAAAGGGCTCATTAAAAACGTGCGGGATGACATCAGATTCCAGGTTTGACACAACAGGGCAAATTTGTCTTATGTAAATTTAAGCACTTTACAAGGGAGCCTCATTCCCGTGCGTGCTTGATCATACACAGGGAATAGGGCTTGAGAGCAACTCTTAATGAAAAGAAAGAGTTCCATCTGTCATGTCAAAAACCCCGTTTCATACCGCGCGCAGAAAGTGATCGCGCACCCCATGCGATCCCTGAAACACATACGCAATTCTCACCATACAGACATTAATGGCTACTTTAAAATCGAGTTTCTTTCTAACAGCCTCTTCCGGCGGGCTCTCGTTTGTTTGCATATTATGCGGTGTGCTTTTTAAATGGAGCGTCTTGACCTATTAAGCTTTGTGGTGTAATTGAGCAAATGACGCATTAGGTTATGAAATTAAGTAAGTACCTGGAATAAAGACACTTTGCTATTGCCAGAGGTAACGATTTTTTTGAGTTTAGCGTTCATGCTAATTCCACAGTGCTACAGAGGGGATGTAACACTGTGACCAAACAAAATTAGAACCATAAATCAGGTTAGGCCGCCACTCGGTTTTACGCGGCGTCCCATACCCATAAATCACTCCGCGCGGCCTCCGTGTTACTCTCAGTGCCCTCCTTGTATCTACATCAGCAGAACAGCGCGCTGTAAAACGTTATTTGATATATGCAAAGAGAATCAATAGAAATGAAAACGTGTTTATGCTTTTACAACTTTCATTGCAGTGTTGTGTCCAGGGGTCCCCACTTGGGAAATGAGGAAACGAGGGCGTTGAATAGGATCTGCGCATTTTATAACCCGCAGTAATGTTATATTTTCTATGAACACGGCGGCTTCTCAGAACTCGACCCAGAACAGTCAGCCAGGGCCCAGGAATAACACCTTAGGAGGACCATAGGCCGCTGTAAACTTGAAAAGTGACTCCTCCCTGAATGGACTGCTGTGGACATTGGCTGAGAGGTTTCTCTCTCCGACCTCACCTTGCCAATTACTGACTAAAGCAGCAAATTCAGAGAACAAAGGGCCAGATGTATCAAAGGGTTTTACCCATTTAATGTCCATGGGAAAATGGGTTCATACATATGGGCCAAAGAATCAGGGCTGGTTAGAGGCTCTATGACTAACATTTATACATTATTTCCTAGTTGGCTCCTTTTCCCCAAAGGGCGGTCTTTATCACATCTTAAGCGAGTATTTTGTTTCTATTACTTTTCCATACAGGAGAATGTGTAGCCCTTATGTAGTCTAGCTGTCTTTAGTGCAGCTGGAGTTGTCTAGGGCAATAAGTGGAATAGGCCTTATTGCACCAGCTTCTATGTTCCTACTCTCAGGATGCACTGCAAGAGTCAAACCACTTAGAACCAACCCATTTTGCCCTGTTCTAGCCAGTGCATCTTATTAGATGCCAGGGCCACTAATCGTAGATGTAGAGAGACTATGGGGCAGATCTACAAGAAACTAACGCAGCACGGAGCCGCAAGTCATTTTGCTGTGCCGCAATGTGTTTGTTTCGAAGCGCAGGGATGCAACATATTTACAACAATATGTCGCATCTCCGTGCTTCCCCCTCTGCTGGCGAACAAACTGCTGCCATGTGCCGGCGCAGGCACCCTTGCACCATGGTGCAAGGATACCTGCATCGTGGGGGTTTGTTTTTGTGCAGGAAGGGACACCTTCCTGCACAAAAACAATCAATTGAGGGGCTTTCCTCTTCCAATGTGTGCTGTACAATGCAGTACACATTGAAAGAGGAAAAAAACTAGGACAAATGAAAACATTTCTCCTCATTGCACCTCTCTACGGCACCTCTAGGGTGGCGTAGCATTCTGATGCATTTCCCGATTTGCGATTTCTCGTAAATCTGGAAATGCATCAGTGGACATGGGTGTTGCGTGGGAACACCCACAGCAACACCCATGTCACGCCCCTAACGCGCAAAGTGTTGCGTGAACAGGGGCGATATTTACAAGCACAGGTTAAGTCACGCAGGGTGACTTTACCTGTTCTTGTAAATATCACTTAGCAGGCTGCACCACTGGTGCGTCACGCAACGTGATGCACTGGCGGCGCAAGGGGCTTGTAACTCTGCCCCTCAGTGCTCGCTTGAGTGAACTGTATAGTTATTGTCTGAGTGTCCTAAACAACAGCAAGAACAATTTCAAGCACTTACTCAGGCCTAAGTTTTGATTGGTGTCAGAACCACTTCCGGAGGGCCATGGAGCACACAGGGGTTGTCAGGCCCAATCTTAGTGGTTGAGACCTTTTACTCTTGATGTGCCGGGGCTCAGCCTATTATGAATCCTGAGGAACTCGGCTAAGTACCCTTTCTGTACTTGACTCTCAGCAGTAGCTGTGGATGAGTAGTCAAAGGCTGTCTTCGGGGGTGGAGGGGAGTGTACTTAAAGACAGGTGAACACAACTCATTACTCAAAGTACACACAGTGCAACATCATTGTCCAGTTATATACTTGCTTATATGAGAAAGAAGTATTTTATTTCTAACTCTACACATGCAAAGGAATAACAACAGTTATTATCAACAAACGAATCCCCTTGATGTAGGGGTTCAAGCATTTGTCAGGCAAGCCCTTGTCCCACCCTCTTCCTTGTACCTTGGTTGGATTTATTCCACATTCTCTGGTGGCCACATCCAAGGAATGTGTACTACTAGGTTGAACTCAAGAGTTCCCTTTAAACTCTAGTCAAAAGTTTCTATGCTGCTGCAGCACCTTCAGTAGCGAGTCCACTGGGCCCCTACAGACCCAGTTCATGTCTTACCAGCTCCTTCAGTACAAAAGAATTCAGCATTGTGGCGAGGGCACTGAGAGTTCTGATCATGTTTGGAGAAGTTAGGCTGCTTACGGTACATGTAATGGCACTAGGCAGGCACAGGCTATCATATTAAGTGGTACTGACGGCTCCCCAGTAATCGGAGATGCTCCCAGCCTGTGAAGGCATGGTAAGTTGTGAAGGCATGGTAAGTTGACCTTCCCCACATGGGGGGGAGGGGTGCGGTCCTTCAGCTTCCAACTAGAGCCCAGCAAGGGTGCAAGTTCACCCGTGGCCTCCTCTACAGTCCTCAGGGGTCAGAGGCAGTTCTCTCACAGTGCGGGCTTGACCTCCCAAACGGAGCATCAGTCTTTCCTTGGGCAATGACCTAAACTTCTTGGCAACATCGGTACCAGCAGCCCCTCCTGTTATTCGGGGTTGTTGAAATACTTTACAAATCAAGCTCAGACTCCTCTGTTGCAATCCCCTCCACCACAGTGGTTACAAGTCTCAGTGCTCTTGCAGCAGTAACTTCAACTGTGACCACCTCTAACATCCAAATTCACTGTAACGCTGTGGTGTGGGCTTGGCAAGTCCTGCACAATGCTTAGAACATGTCTCAGTCCAAGGCAGCCCTCTCCTGGTATATGGGTGTGGCTGAGGTTGCACACAGTAACTACCCGATCGGTGCACAGCTGTTCCCTCATTCCTCGCTCAGTGAGTCCTCTAGACAGGGCTCCCCACTGGACTGCGCTCTCCTCTTCCTCATAGGGCACTCTGGTCTGGGCAAGCAGGCACGTGCTTGTGCTCTACGCTCCATAGTAGGGGATCTTGGTTTCCCAGGGTGATGTCCCCTCACCAATCAAGGAGGCTAGAAGCCTTGGCCCCAAGTCCTTGTCAAAGTCAGCTGTCTTGCAAAACTTTCCCTTTTCATAAGTTCATCTGGTTGCTTGGCAGATGAATATGTTTGGGGTCTCACCCTCCCCTTCTTATAGTGTTTTTCAAGACACCAAATGTGATGTAAGGTCTGAGTCTTTGAAGGTTTATGTTGGGGGTTCTTCTTCTTTTGAAGTGCACCTTTTTCCCTCTCTTCCTCCCTCTTGAAAGGCTGTCTGTCACAGAAGGAAAGACTCTGAAGTTGAGTGACCCACAGCACAGATCATAGGAGTAACCAGAGTTTACACCTGAATGTCAGCCACAATAATATGTGCAACAAAAGGTTAATTCTGGGCTCCCAACCGTAACCTTTATAATTCCCTTATCAGCCCCATCTCCTAACTGAGAATGTGTCCAGGCCTCTTTCTTGTGATCTATCACTGAATCAAAGACTACTCTTCTGAAGTGTAAAGGCAGAGGGGGCATATTATCAAGAACGGCGTTAAAATTAATGGGCTTGAAAATATGCCCTTGAGAATTTCAATAGAAGCCCAGGGTCACACCAGAACATGGGCTTCTATTGGAATTCTCAAGGGCATATTATCAAGCCCATTATTGCCGCTTTAACTGCAGTTTCCTGCCGCAAAAGCGGCGATAATTTTAACACTGTTATTGATAATATGCCCCAGAGTCTCTTTGTCCCTTACTCCAGTGTGTGTCCCACCCAGCTCACAGGAATGCAGAAATATACAAATCTATCTGGGGCATTCCCCCACTCCTCATGTCTTCATTAGACAGCTCTGGGCTTCCCAAAATGGAACCCAGGATCCTCCATGTAATGTACAATTGCAGGCACACTTAACACTCAGGGGCTGATTCGCATTCCGGCTGTAGAACGTACCGACCGACATGGATCTGGGACGGAGACCGACCGACACGGACCGGCGCCGTACGACCAGTGCAGTACAATGCAACGTGTGTGAATTACAATCCACTTGCACGGAACACAAGCCGAACGACCGACCTGTACGAAAATCAGTGAGTCGCTCGTAAAATGACCGGGAATCCTACCGACCGACACGCACCAGGAATAGACACGACCGAAACGTACCCACGATGCACGAGCCGCGCAGTATGATGCCAAACGTGTGAATTGAGACCGACTTGCACGGAGCACGAACATGAAAACTGAGATGCACAGCAAATAGTGACTACCAAATAACAGACCCCTCTGCGTCCGACGCGTACGACAACGTCGAAAACAGCAGAATGTCAGTGTGACAGACCCGGGTTAGCCCGCGCGAGCCACATCCAGCGTCCGACACAGTCAAACAAACGTCTCCATCATGCACAACAAAAGCAAAGGAAAAGTCACAAAAAAAGCCAAAAAAACAAATGACAAAGCCAATAAATAAAAAAAAAAAGGAAGAACAAAGACACACCCTCAACTCCACCTATTTAATGGCAGGAAAGCCCTACCATGATCCTTTGCAAACTACTGGCATAGGACAGCAGACACCACCACCAAATTGCAGAGACACACCACAACTCACACAACAACTACACCATTGGCACCACTTAAAAACGAAATCACATATTCACTGACAAACTCACACCCACCACACACACATACACCCCTCTCATCAATCCCCACAACCAACCAGCACCATGCCCCTCAAGAAGAATCCAAAGTTCACAGATAGTGAGTTGGAAGTCATGATTGACGAAATAATCAGGGTAGAGCCACAGTTGTTTGGCACATTGGTCCAACAGACCCCCATGTCACAGAAAACCAAGATGTGGGAGAGGATTATCGACAAGGTCAACGCACAAGCAACTTGTATGCGCAAAAAGGACGGCATACAGAGCAGGTATTATGATGTGCGCAGGAGGGTCAAAAAGCTCATCGACAGGGAACACACCCTGAGCAGGATGACTGGCGGTGGCCCTCCTGCCAAACCAACGGACTTCAGGACCTGGGAGGAGAAGGTGCGGGCCATCCTACCACCGGAGAGCATACATGGATTAACAGGAATACCAGAGCCTGGTGAGTACACAACCAATTCACTCAACATTGTGTGGCAACACACATATAGCACTGTCAAGGGAACTGTGAAACAAAGTACCGCCAGCAAAGCCATAGCAACGGAAAGGCAACTATCCTGTGATGTGTATATCAGTTACACATACACAATACCTGCCATCCCACAGTAATAGGGAACTACGTCTAAACATGTACAGACCTAAAGACCAATAGTGCAAGGCATGACCAGAAATAACCAACAAACACTGTCGCCCATTTTGCAACCACTGTCACACCACCTCACAGGAAAGCTGACTCAAAATGAAGGAAGGTTGGGCTGCTGGGAATGTGCATGTAGCAGAAAGCATGATGGGAGTTGCAGTCACAGCCAACTGTCCCCGACCCACATATCCTTGCAAGCTCACACTGAACCATGTTCACCTCACAGGGAGTGCAAAAGTACTGCCAAGATGGCTGGCACTAGGCCCTGCTGTGGGGAGCACAAGGCCCTGCTGGGACTTGGGCTCAAACAAACAACAGGACACCAATGCCAGACAGCTTGAAAGGTGACTACTACTCCCTGCAATGGAAGCATGCAGCATGGTGGGATGTCTGGACTGGGGGAGGAGGACTGCCAGCTCTGGCTAAATCTACCAGCAGCCCCTGTCACACACACCCCTGCCACCTACACCAAAATACACACCTGGGACCATGCTCCACAAGAGAGTCAGTGAAAAGTCTC
The DNA here is from genome assembly GCF_964204655.1 of Triturus cristatus. Lineage (NCBI taxonomy): Eukaryota > Metazoa > Chordata > Amphibia > Caudata > Salamandridae > Triturus > Triturus cristatus. The sequence goes on along the minus strand of NC_140591.1, from coordinate 614,593,750 downwards.
TACCAAGAACCCTGACAATGTTCTCCGCTGTGGGGAGCACAAGGCCCTGACATGAAATTGTGCACAAACAAACAACTGGATACCACTGTCAGTCATCTTGCCATTGCTGGCTCAATCACTCACATGGTAGCAGAGTCACAGGAAGGAAGTCCAGGTATTGTGGGACGGTGGATGGAGCCAAAAGCATGATGGGAGTTGCAGTCACAGCCACCAGTCCCCACCCACATGTCCCAGCAAGCTCACACTGAACCATGCTCACCTCACAGGGAGTGCAAAAGTACTGCCAATATGGCTGACACCAGGCCCTGCTGTGGGGAGCACAAGGCCCTGCTGGGGCTTGGGCTCAAACAAACAACAGGGCACCAATGCCAGACAGCCTGAACGTAAATTGTGACTCCCTGCAATGGAAGCATGCAGCATGGTGGGATATCTGGACTGGGGGAGGAGGACTGACAGCTCTGACTACATCTACCAGCAGGTACTTTCACACACACACCCCTTAATACAAACCCCACACAACCCACCTGGTATAATGCATTCAATAAGAATCCATTTAAATATCCCAAACAGATTTACCACACTGGGGTCTGCTGTGTGAAGGACATGGGCTTGTTGGGACTTGTGTGCAAACAAACACCAGGACACCACTGCCTGCCAATTTGTCAGCACAGGCACACCACCACATAGGGAAAAAGAATCACAGGAAGGAAGCTCAGGTATTGTGGGAAGGTGAGTGGAGCCAAAAGCATGATGGGAGTTGCAGTCACAGCCAACAGGCCCCCACCCACATGTCCCTGCAAGCTCACACTGAACCATGCTCACCTCACAGGGAGTGCAAAAGTACTGCCAAGATGGCTGACACTAGGCCCTGCTGTGGGCAGCACAAGGCCCTGGTGGGACTTGGGCTCAAACAAACAACAGGACACCAATGCCAGACAGCCTGAAAGGTAACCTCCACTCCCTGCAATGGAAACATGCTGCATGGTGGGGTATCTGGACTGGGGGAGGAGGACTGCCAGCTCTGACTACATCTACCAGCAGGTACTTAAACACACACACACCCCTTAACACAAACTCCACACAACCCACCTGGTATAATGCATTCAATAAGAATCCATTTAAATATCCCACAAAGATTTACCACACTGGGTTCTGCTGTATGAAAGACATGGGATTATTGGGACTTTTGTGCAAACAAACAACAGGACACCAATGCCTGACAGCCTGAACGTAAATTGTGACTCCCTGCAATGGAAGCATGCCACATGGGGGATTACCTGGCCTCTGTGGGTGAACAAGGTCCTGCAATGACTCAAAATGCCATAAAGGCGGCCTCCAAACACACCTTCTCAACCAGAACAAAGTGCACCCTTGGGACCAGTCACTCCAAAAGTAAATGCCTTGGCAAGATGGCTGTACATGGTCATGATGTATGAATTGGCTGCAAGTCACACCTACGCACTGGCCAACTCAAACACATTTACACTCACAGTCATTGGAACTGTAGGTATCCTCCCACCCTCTGGAGATGCAGTGTCCCTGGGGTGTCCCCTGACATGGCTGTGAAGGTGTGTCTTGTAGATGACAATTGGGGAGATGTAGACTTAGTACATAGCAACAAGCACACACAATGTCACCCATACATCATTGACAGTGGACACAGCACGTTAACTAGAATGGACACACACATAGCTGACACTGTAGCATGGTGTCATCCAAAAAATCTGCAGTTGTGAGATGCAGTTCAATCCCACATCGGTCTGCGTTGTACGCATCATTCATACAACACACCATTCACTGTCATGGAGACCCCAAACACAATGACTAACCTGGACTGCATCTGAGGAGGCATGCAACTCACAGCAGCTGAACTGTAACACACACACCTCTGCCCATCACTGTAATGAGCATTGAAAAGCAAGAGAGCACCTGTGCCCAATCCCTCTCACTGTTGATGAATTTGACAAGATAGATAGCACATACAAAACTCAGCACCAACTTCATTAGCTATGCTAACCCCATGACTTGTATGAAAAGAGATGTGAACTAGGAACACAGACAACTAATTAGTATCTCACAATGGATCTCAGGCATACCATACTGCGACCATGTTGCACAGACACACAAATGTGACGCACAGAGGAAATAAAAGAATCACACAACACATGCCCCAACCTCGCAACATACCCCAAGTGTAATAGTACGCATGTCATTGTTAAAGCACAAATGTGGACAGGGACAATACAGCAGTGTCAGGCATGTGATGGGACCTGAGTAGCAATGGGCATCTACAGATAATTGATCAATACAGGAGCTGGTCATGCACACAGCTTGACGTGCACATCGAAATGCTCCAGGTTGCCATTCCAAAGTGCTCCAACAATATCAACCTCTGTCTGTCACAACTTAGTACAATGCAATGTACAGACCCTCATAATGATGTTCAGTGTTAAATGTCATGTGTGTGAAACATTGAGGTCTGTAGAAACATAACATTCATTGTGTGTCTCCTCCAAACACAGGTGATGCTCGGGACACAGCAGGTCCTAAGGAACAGTCCCAGTCCCAGACTCTGACGGACCCTGAGCTCCCAGGTGTGGATCACTCTACGTCCTCTTTGGAGGACGACCTTAACCGACCTGGCCCCTCCGGCGTGAGCCATCGTGCTGCCCCAGCAGCAGTAACATCAGCATCCCCCTCAACCACTCCTGCCACATCGGACACCAGACAGAGTCCCCATGCCGACACGGACAGGCCCAGGCCCCAGAACAACAACGGACCAGGTACACAAGGCCCCCCGGAAGCAAGGGACAACACCACCAGCGCTAACACTCAAGGGGGCTCAGTGTCGGCTGGGCCGGCCACGGCAGGGCCTGCCTATGTGGGTCGGGCCGGTGGAAGGGTGGGCAGGCAGAGGACACGGCCTGCAGAGGGGCCTGGACTGCATGATGAGCCACACCTGGAACGCATCATAGATGCGTACCAGGAAAGCACTGGAGGGTTTGGGCAGGTCGTGGGGATCCTCAAGGAACTCAAAGAACAGCAGGCTGCCCATCATGCCCGCTTGGACTCCCACATGTACCGGGTGGAGTCCAAGTGGGACAAATTGGATGAACTAACAGCGATGCATAGGGACACACTGACATGCCTCCACCAGATCAGCACCAACCTGACCACATCTCCCTGTGCGCCCACAACATCTGTTGTCACAACATCCGCAACAGCCACTGGGAGGGAGGAGGACTCTGGTGGAGAGTCCTCGGCACCGCAGCAGCCTGCTTCATGAGGGTCCCCCGAGAAAGAAGAGGGGTCATCCGAAGAAGGGCAATTGAGACTCTGATGGGCATTCCTTACCCCCAGGCACCCAACACCTGTTCCTGTTAACGTCCTTTGTGTGCAAACCAGTTGACCTTGTCGACCTACATCAAAATCACCGACTTGACATGGAGGTCAAAGTTGTGACAATGCACCAAATGACTGTGGATTCTACTGGATATTTCAATTACCAAGACTACCAACTCACCTGTGAACTTTGGATTACCATCACATTGTACAGCACTGCAAAATCCGTTCACCATCCTTACACATGTTTATAAATAAATTCACAATCACACAATACTTGCCTCTGTCGTGATTCCTACTTGCTTTGTGCCATGGCGATGATGAGCTGCTAAGGAACACTGAGCATGCAAACTATTACAGCAATGCGAACACCGTAATGGGAGTCATGTGAATGTGACACATATGAGGGAGACAAAAACCACTAGGACAACACAACTCATACTCACCAGGGCCCCTAACTCATCGTCAACACTGATGTCAACAGGAGATACAGTGGACTGCACACACAACACCCATCCTGGGTCATTGGCAAGCAGCCCACAGGTACAGGATGCAAATTACTGTTGGATGTGTGGACACACGGAGCACATCTCAAAGTGAAGGGCTGTTTTATTAAATATTACATTGTGAGAATACTACAACTTATGCACGTTAACCTCACGTGACATATATCCGAAAATTAAACATGTGGTGAACGATGAAAGTCCAGGGGTGTGTGGCACATCATTGGTTGGGACAACGATTACTTGCACTCTGGAACAAGGATCTGTGTCTTGGGGTTCAGACCACACCACACAGCATCCAAAGTACCCTGTGAAGGACAGACAGAAAACACAATCAAAAACACAGATTTACAGCAAACAACAACAATATACATGCCCAAAACAAAACACTAACTACCCAGACACAACCTAATAATCAGGTAAACACTGGGAGTACAGACAACCAGAAAGGACACATCACAGCAAGCATACTGACAAGTAGCACACTGCCACACTCAATCAGCACCAGTGCACCACCAACATAGGTCATGCCGATACAATACTTGGACAACACATACCTGTATACTGACATCCATGAGAAGAAGTTCTGGATCAGCTGGCTCCGAACATCACCATCACCCTCATCATCACTGGCATCATACCCCAGACCAGGATCCTCCATGGCTGGCGGAGGTTGGTCATCGTCATCCAGGATGAGAGGCAACTGCTTCCGCACTGCCAGGTTGTGTATCATGCAGCACACAATGATGATCCTGCACACCTTCGCAGGTGCATATGGGAGGGCCCCTCCTGTCTTGTCCAGGCAGCGGAATCTGCTTTTCAGGAGGCCAAATCTCCGCTCAATCACTCTCCTGGTACAACCATGTGCCTCATTGTAGCGCATCTCCGCTGGTGTCACAGGGTTCCTGAGGGGTGTCAGCAACCAGGGCATGTTGGGGTATCCGGAGTCACCTACAGGGAGACAATTGCACATTAGTTGAGCGTGAAAATAGGGTGCAAATCAACTTTAGCAAGCACACACAATGCTAAGCAGTCAGTACAAACCGACAAGCCAGGAATGCTGGTACTGCATCTGTGCCATCATCGTTGGGATGCGACTACTCCTCATTATGTAGGCATTGTGTGCTGAGCGCGGGAACCTTGCACACACATGGGAAATGGTCATGTCGGCAAAACAAACCACAAGAGCATTTAAAGAGTGGAAATGCTTCCTGTTCCGGTACGTCTGATCATGTGCCTACAGTGGTACCAAAGCCACATGTGTCCCATCGATGGAGCCAATGACACGTGGCATCCTGTCCAGGGCATAGAAGTCCCCCTTGATGTCAGCTAGTTGTTGTGCTTTGGGGAAATGAATGTACTGTTCCAGGAAATGCAACATTGCCTCCAACACATCCAGAAGCACACGGCTGAACATAGTCTGTGACATCCCACCAGCAGTAGCAACAGTATGCTGGAAAGTACCTATCGCAAAAAGTGTAGGGCTGGCATCACCTTCACCTTGGGGGTCAGTGCTGTAGGGTATGTCCGGCCAGGTTACAGATGTGGAGCCAACTGCTCCGCCAATTCTTCGATGAGTGACCTGGTGAAGCGGTACCGTCGCATGCAGTCACGTTCAACCATGGTCTCCATGTCTGGGAACGGTCTGTGGACATTTGGTCTCCTGCAGTACATAGGAGAGCAAAGACAGCTTGTCATTCCCCCTATCTATGTGCCAGTGTACATGACAAATAGCACATGATACCACATTACAGGACACAAGAACATGATGTGTGTGCTGTTGGGTATGGACACACATATCAGATACATGCCCATCATCTGACATCTCAGCTCTACAGGGCCACACAACAAGGTCCCTGTTATGCTGTGAGCAATCAATGGGCCCGTCACAGTACACCAGTACGAGTGTCACATACCAGACACACACCACAGTGACTAGTGAGGACAGATGTCTACCCAACATCACAGGTTCCTGACACACACACACAGGGACCTTGTGTCGCAACATGGACACCATCATGATGTGGCGTACCATGTCACAACACAACGCACACATGACAAACACATGAAGTGCCCCCTGATTTCATGCCAGCTCACACATGGATGTCTGTGACACACAGACGCAACATTCACTCACATTGACAATATACTGGGATGTTGTGAACATTTGACATTGAGCACATGAAATCTGGGTCATCTCTGCATGGCAATGCACACATACTGTGGATGAACATCACATATGTGGCACTGTGATACCCTGTGAGGCACCTACCATTCCACTGAAGAGTCAGGGTGTATGTCAAATGAAGTACACAATGTACACCGGGAACTGTGAACATGCCTCATGCCCTGAAATGTACTGTCGTCAAACACAGTGGTTATGTGTCCAGCCAACAACTGGATCTGTCCCCATGACAACCTGCCCTGCCTGGGAGTTGGTGCCACTAAGTGAAACATACAAATTCACATGTTTATCCACATACACACACAGGTAATGCAGCCCGACATGCACTTTGAGTTACTGTGTCACAGAGTGTATTGTTGTGGTGCCCATGGGTCAATGGCAAGCTCTGGTGTGTTGCACACCTTAAACAGTTACTTATATGGTGACTGATGCAGGTGACCAATGCGAAAGATGCATTGAACACCTAGGGAAGGAGCTGCATGCACGCCTTGCACAATGTCACCAATGTGGACTGACGCGGGTGGACCGATCCGCACGCACGCACGCCTTGCACAATGTCACCAATGTGGACTGACGCGGGTGGACCGAGCCACACGCATGCCTTGCACAATGTCACCAATGTGGACTGACGCGGTGGACTGAGCCGCACGTACACCTTGCAGAATGTCACCATTGTGGACTGATGCGGGTGGACCGATCCGCACGCACGCCTTTCACAATGTCACCAATGTGGACTGACGCGGGTGGACCGATCCGCACGCACGCCTTGCACAATGTCACCAATGTGGACTGACGCAGGTGGACCGAGCCGCATGCACGCCTTGCATGCACACCTTGCACAATGTCACCAATGTGGACTGAAATGGGTGGACCAATCCGCACGCACGCCTTGCACAATGTCACCAATGTGGACTGACGCGGGTGGACCGATCCGCGCGCACGCCTTGCACAATGTCACCAATGTGGACTGACGCGGGTGGACCGAGCCGCACGCACGCCTTGCACAATGTCACCAATGTGGACTGACGCGGGTGGATCGAGCCGCATGCACGCCTTGCACGCACGCCTTGCACAATGTCTTCAATAGGAGCAGACGCGGATTAAAAAAAAAAAATTTTAAAATTTCTTTTCATCCTCATACCGCCAACATTCTTGTTTGGGTGCACTCTCATCCCTCAAGGTCTTATATGAGGGTACCAACCAATAGACCAAAAGAGAGTCGCGAGTGAAATCCCTCAAGCTTACTGCTGTGTTCACTTCGCTCTCCTATACAGAGTGATACAGCCAATAGGAGGAAGATGGTTACCGACAGCAAGTTTGGCTTAATCATAGGATTCACAATTCCTTATTTCTCCATCTTATCAGCGGTGCCCAAATTCTCCTCTCGCTCATCGGATCACATGCCATATCAGACTCACTAGTGTAAATTATATTTCTGAGGCAATCACTAAACAAAGGTGGATTTCCTGATTTCCATAACCTGCATATCTCCCGTCTAGCCAGGAGAATCACAAAAAACAAACATTTCGCATTACACACGGATAGCTGCACATTTTCCTCCACACTAAAACCAAAGAAAATTAACCAAGTGCTGATTGTAATCTGTGTCCCAATCGTATCCCTGATAAAGTCACGCACTGAATTCCAGAAGGAGGATATGCATTGACATGTCATAAACATGTGGATATCATCTGCCGTTGGTAACATACATCTGGGACAATTATATACATTACTGGTGATCTTAGTTAACTTTGCAGGTGACCAATACACTTTATATGTAGTGAACAGATGATTCCTTTTAAGTGATGCTGGTTTGACTACTGTTCGTAAATAATCCTAAGAAATATGCCACAATTGTGTTACATCCTCTTCACCAAACTCCTGACCCCAAAGCTTCACAATTTCGATCTCTAATTCCTTATCCATTTCCAGAAAAGCCCAGTACCAAAAAGACACCTCTTTTTCCCTCTGAATAGATCTCATCACCTGACTAAATTTTGTTTCATCATCCTCCTCCACCCAAACCTGTGTGGCCCACCAGGAACTTAATTGATAATACTTAAATCTTGTTAGCTGCCCCTTACACAGATTATTCATATCTCCCCAGCTCTTTAAGTCTAAGCCCTGCTTAAAATCCGCCCAATAATGGATACCTCTAATTTCAGAGGCTGACTAAGCTGATCTCTAAAGCATTCGGGGGCGCCGGGGGAATCCCATATCGGAGCATAAATCGAAAAGTAAGGAACTTTAAAGACTTTCCTAACATATGTCCAAGTGTTCAAGGCAGCCTTCAAAACCTTTAATCTTATCTTCTTAAAAATCTTGGGATCTCCAAATTTAAAAAGAAAGTGTCGTTGGCCCTGCGGGATCTCTTATCTATCTTATTTGCCAGCATCCGCACATTTTTAAAATGAAAAGCATAACTATATACAAGCAAATCAGGGAGTGCCAACCCACCCACCTCCAATCTCCTCCTCAATTTCTTCCAAGAAATCCTAGGACCTTTGGACGCCCAAATAAAACTACCTATTTTACTTTGAAGTTTTGCAATGTCCTCTTTATTAAAAACCAAAGGGATGGAATTAAAAAGAAAAGTAATCTTTGGAAGGATAATCATTTTTACCAGGTTCACCCGACCATATATATTTAGGGGGAGGTTTACCCATTTTAACAACAGCCCTGTCACTTCCTGACTAGTTTTCCTCCAATTGATTTTTATTATATCCTCAATCTTTTGTGGAATTAAGATCCCTAAATACCGTATTTGGGTTTTCACCCTATAACCTTGTGCGGCCTGATTCCACTCCATAATCTCCGTTTTGTCTGTATTTATTTTATAGCCTAAAACCTGCCCAAATATCTCTGCCTTCCTCATTAAATTTGGAATCGCATACTGCTGGTTTCTTGTATATAACAATAAATTGTCTGCATACAAAGCTAATTTAACCTCATATTTTTTTTAACTAAAAGGAAGGATGGAAGTGTCTGCTCTAATCAAATTTGCAAAAGGTTCAATATATAAATTAAAAAGAAGCGGGGACAGGGGACAACCCTACCTTGTCCCCCTAAAAATATCAAACCAATCAGACAATGCCCCGTTCACCAATACCCTAGCCCTAGGACCCCTATACAATTTTTGCACCGCCATAACCATATTCCTCGGAAATCCAAAGCTACGCAGGGACTCCCACATATAGGGCCAATGCACCTGGTTGAACGCTTTAGCTGCGTCAACCGCTACTATAGTGAGTGGCTCCCTCCGAGTCTTGGCATATGGCTTGACAACTCCCTCAGTTTTAATCATCATACTACTAAGCTCTCGGCCACATGTTTTGGTCTACTATGTATGCTCAGGCAAATCCTCCCCTTGCTCCCTTTTCAAGCTAGGAGAATCATAGTTCAAGCCCTGATTTTATCCCGCCTGGACTACGGGAATGCACTTTACCTGGGCGCCCCTCAGTCCACCTTAAATAGGCTCCAGGTTATCCAAAACTGTGCAGCACGTCACCTACTACAGATTCCCCGCAGACAGTCAGCGAAGCCTGCTTTAGAAAATCTACACTGGCTGCCCATTCGAGCCAGGATCCAGTTTAAAGCTGTGTGTCTGACTCACAGAGCTTTCTGGAAATACGGGTCCGACATTATTCAATCCCTAGTTGCTCCCTATCAACCTTCCAGAACTCTCCGTTCTAGTGCCGCCTTCCTTGCCATGCCTCTGAAAGTCTGTAGATCTAGATGGGGCGGCCGCTCCTTCACCCTGTATGCCTCCAACCTCTGGAACACCCTCCCACACACGCTCCGTAGTGAACCTAACATATCGGTCTTTCGTAAACACCTCAAGACCCACCTGTTCCTCTCAGCTTTTCAGTGATACTCCTTCCTTCTGTGCTCTCCGTGTCCGCAAGCGCTAGGAGGCCTCCGGGTAGCTACGCACTATATAAATATAATTTCATTCATTCATTCAGCTGTCTTCCAGGGATAAAGCCTCTTTGATTGGGGTGAATAACCTGTTTTATTACCCTGGCTACCCGGGCTGCTATAACACCAGAAAAGATATTGTAGTCTGAATTTAATAGGGAAATCGGTCGATATGAATCGACCACTTCTAGGATCTTTATTTGGCTTTAAAATCAAAGTCACTATAGCCTCTGACCAGGACACAGGAGCATTCTCCCCACTAATATAAATTAGATTAAACAAAACTTTTAGAATCGGGATTATTATATCAATAATAGATAAGAATACCTCCACTGGAAGGCCATCTGGCCCTGCGGCATTTCCCTTTACCATTTTCTTACATTGAGCTCTAATTTCACCATCTGTAATCTCTCCTTCTAAAACTTTCCGTTGCTCATTGGTGAACTGAGAAAGAGCCGTTAATTGTAACCACGCAATAATATCCTCTTGGTCATGATAAATATCCTCCCTATAGAGATCTTTCATAAAACTAGAAGCCTCCTTACAGATATCGTCATTAGTATACAATGTTTCACCAGAATTTCTACTAATTAGTGCGCGAATATTATTTCTAGCTTTATCAACCTTAGTCTTCCAGGTTAATAAAGAGCTACATTTTTCTCCATATGCAAAATGCTGGAGTTTACTGACTTTCCATTTATCAGATTTTTTTTATCAATATGGGCTTGAAATGATGCCTGTAACCCTTCTAACTCTTTACTCAAAGTAGAAACTTTATCTGAGTCATCCATTGAGGCCTTCTGTAGTTCTCTTTCTTTGATCTTAATCTCTTCCAATTTATATTCATCATCTCGTTTCTCCACCCTTCTTTTCCCTATCATTATAGATCTTAAAACTCCCCTTAGGAAAGCCTTATAGGCATATCAGACTATTTAATAATCAGCCGATCCAATGTTCATATAAAAATATGCCTCAGATTTTTCTCTCAGATCTCTGACTATCCCTTCATCTAAAAAATGGTTCTATCTACTGTCCATCTTCTCTGCCCCTCCTTTTGCTGTATCGTCAATGCCAAAGCAACAGCTGAATGGTCCGACACTATCGCGGGGACATGTACAATCTCCAATACATCTCTAAGCAACTCTCGGTCTACCAAAAAATAATCAATTCGGGAATGGTGTCTATACTTTTTACTATAGAAAGTAAATTCCCGAACACCCCCCCTCTTAATACGCCAAATGTCAATTAAATTGAAGTCCTTCATTATGCTCTTTAGCCTGGAAAAAGATCTGGGTGGATTCATATAGTTTACTTTAGAAGTCCTATCTAATTCCTTATCCATAAGTTAAAATGCCCTCCCACCACAATAGGTACTGTTGTCTCTAATAAACAGGACTCCATCCTAATTAAAGCCTCCGGGTCATCATTATTCGGTCCATAGTAAACTGCGCATACCAGGGACCAATTTTGAATTACCAAAGTCACCACTAACCATCTACCCGAGCAGTCAGTTTCATATTTAAGTATTCTTATTCCATTAATACTTTTAATAATAATAGCAACTCCTTGAGTGCTCCCCCTCTGGTCTGAGCATACTACCTCCTGAACCCATCTACACTTTTGAAAGCATTGTCTACATTCAATCCTTTCCAAATCAGTTTCCTGTAGTAGTATGATCTGAGCAGTGCTTCCCTTAAGAATTTCCAAAACCCTAGCTAATTTCCTCCTAGATCTCAGCCCGTTCACATTCCAGGTAAAAAAATTACCTACTTTAAACTTATCCATTCTCTGCCCCTAAAATTTCAATTCTTACCCTATTATCTTGGTTCCAATTCATAAACAGATATACACTTAACACATCCCCTACTAGAAATGCGCGAATGAGGACTACATTTTTTACTTTTCTCCCACTGCTCCCCACACCCAGTGCCCCACCCTCTGCCCTCTCCCCGGGAAACCCCCTCTTCATCCTAGGGCGATACACTCCGCCCTTTGCGGCCTCCCCCATCCCACCGGAGAGGAGGGAGCTAAAAAAAAAAAAAAAAAAGAAAAGGAAACATCAGAAAACAGCCTAACCATAGATTTCTTCCATGTCAAAATACGTAATCCTTTGCTCAACCATACTGATATAGACTTAAATCAAATACCTTATCATACCATCTGTGATAGAAAAGTATCAACCTCCTCTGGATTACTTACATTATACATTTTGTTCTGCCACATAATTTTTAACATTGCAGGGAATTTTAACTGAACTTGTGCACCCTTACTCCGTAACTCAGTGATTCTAGTACCCAATTCCCACTGCCTCTGAGCAGTCCTTTTTACCAAGATCTGACCTGATTTGATAGGAAAACCCATCTTGACTTAGAGGACCCCCTTTCAGAGCCCGTTGCAGCACCAGCTCTTTAACAGCATATGTTAAAAAATTTACCAAAATCTTTCTAGGGGTCTTCCGATCCGAACTCAACCTAAAGGGGTCCCTATGAGCCCTCTGGATCTCCTTCTCCCAATCAATCTCAGGCCTATCCTTCAAAACTTCTATCATAAGGCTACAAATAAGGACCTTAATGTCTCCTTTCTCTGCACCCTTGTGGAAATTTAGCTCGCAAACTGAACATTATCTGTGCCATCTTGCCTCTCCCCAGCGCTACGCACAGCGAGCACACGGTAGCCATTTTGAGCACCCCACTCTCTCCCCCGCTCATTGTCAATCGCCAGCGCGTTCCCCTGATGCTGCAAGCATCCCCCGCGCGCCGGCCACCCCCGCTCTCTCATACAGGCCGTAAACCCTCTCCTTCTGCGCGACTCTGCTACGGAACCACATCCGACCGACATCCCATACATGGTCATGCCTCTCCTTTGATAACCCCCTTCCTTCTGCGCTCCATTGTCCGAACTGGTCCCAGGCCATCACCTAGCCCTGCGGATGCAGTTTATTGCCCCTACTGTAAGGGAAACACCCCACATCAAAGGGATTACAGTAGATCAAAGCCCCTACCCCCTGAGACCCGACCGGTCACACACACCCCCGGGAATTGGCGGAATACCCTGCTGCGCGATAGCCATCTCCTACTGCGGGTAAGGTGGGAACTTCTACTGTAGCTATGTGTGGGATCGGATCTGAGCCGGGGCTTCAGGGGATGTTCTCTCATGCATCAAGGGAATCTCAAGAATGTACTATGTGTAATAAAGCAATAAACCTGTGTATAAGAGACCAGGTCTCAGAGATGCAGTTAGAGCACCTCGTGACGATACCTTGCTGTCTGATCTGATGTGTTCTGCTCCGACGGAATAAAACTTTGTTTCCTGCCTTCCAGTCTCCGGCGCCTGCCTCTTTCATTGGTAAATTATCGAGTGGTATGAGAGGCGATTACCGCCGGGCAATACTTGAAAGGTTATCGACTGAAACTGCCGCTACCATTTAACAATTGGCGTCCCAAACGTGGGGCCCATCAGCGACACGTGGATCCAGTGGGAGAGGTCCCGACGACAGAGTGAACGACTGCAACGATCGGGAGAGCTCCTGCCCAATAGACCCTCGTCTGGCAGCCGATCATCCGAACTTCACTGGTTCCGAGCAGACCTCTCTCGAGTGATCTACGGTCCTGACTGGGAACCATCAGGAGTGCCGCGGCAAATACGGAGAGTAGAGGACGATCGGGCGCTGGAGGCGGAAGACGAGAAACTGTCCACGCGGTCCGGGTAAGGTCGTGATACACGACAAATTGCGAAATAATTGATTGATTGTTTGAAGCTTTGGAATACTAGTATTGCTCATTGATTGTGCTCATTGATTGTTCTCTTTGAGATATTCGCTGTCTACAAACGGGGAGGAGTAGAAATACTCTCTCTCTCTCCCTTTGCAGATAGTGAAGGGTAGGTAACGCAGACTTTTGTCCCCGTTGAAACCCGTCGTGCTGTGGTAAATTTTATATTACCTGTACTTAATTTATGCGGTAAAATTCAATAAGGATAACTCAGAATAAATAAGAGGCAGAATCCGTGATATTAGAGGTTTTAAAAGGGGATTTATTCCTTACAAAGGAATTGGTTCGAACCAGGCAATCGGATTCCGTCACCACGAGGGTTCGGGAAGGGATTAACGCATACTTTATTGACAGGTTATCATATATATAGTCAATGCATTTACAGTAAAGGCAGATATAGGAGGCGTAACAGCTGAGAAGAGAGATAAGAATACACATACGTAATGTAAAAAGGCGTTACAATAGGCGTGCATAAGGGCGTGTACTAGAAACGTCATTATGAGGATGTTACAGGTGGGTGGATCCATAAGAGAATCCTGCAAGGTCAGCAGAAATACATGGCAAATATGCGCGTGCAGCAGCATGACGTGTGATTGACGTGTAACTGGAGGGTGAAGGGGACTTGACATTTAGCCCTACATGAGGAGACAGAAGTCTGGGATGTCAGAACAACCTAATCCCAAATCGTATCTAATATCTTGTGTTTAAGGAACTGTATTATCTGGAAGGAAAGGTCTCTCAGGCAGAGGCTATCCTATACTGACTGCTAGTGCGTGTATAAGCGTCTACGTGTCTACATGAGATGCAAGGGGGCATGGGCCTACCATGGTAACAGGAGCTATGAATTACTTGCACGGAGACGGTAAGGCCGGACCCTTTGCTCTGCAGCTGAAAGGATGTTTACCTAAAACTACTAGACAGGAATGTATTTCTCGAGGAGCGGAGCAGATAACTTGAAGGCTGAATACAGTCTTGGCAGGCAACAGGCCGGGCCAGGCACCGTTAGCCGCGCAGGGAGTAAGACAAAGGTCATGGATACAGATGCAGGTCCAGGCTGGAGTATTCAGAGGCAGAAGGCAGAAAAAGGCTCGATGGCAGAATTCAGGGCCTAACTTGCCAGAGCTGAAAAACGTGAAAGGTGCACCATATAAAGACGGTGGCAAAGCATACTTAGGAACGGAACATTCGACCCATTCATGGCGGATCTGAAAGAGGACATGTTAACGTTGGACGCAATTGTATTTGCGTCTTCATAGCTGGAAGTGGAGGGAACATACATGTACTTGTAGCACGTACATGGAGCCGTTGGGGTCTAAGATAGGGGACACAATTGATCATAAAAATCCATATTTCCTCATTCCCTCCTTGTCCCCTACGGACCCTTCATGATATATCGATCCTCAGGAATCCATCAATCTGTTCATGTAACATCATTTGCTCTTCTTTCTTCTTACGGAATTTTGAATGAGAACTTGAACGTGGAATACATGATGTGGCACACAGGCCGCAAATCGCTGGCCCACATTGTAGACACAGGCAGCAACTGAATACTATGAGAAGGGCAATACCTAGGAAGGATAGGACTTTCCATCCCCAGGCTGACAACACACTCCAGAACCAACCGGACCACGTCCAGGTGCCTGGATTCTGGTGTATCTGACTTGCAATCTTATGAAGACGAGTTATGGCTTTATATACTGATGGCGCGTTTTCTGGAATGAAAACACAGCAACTCGATCCGATGACTCTACAAGCTCCGCCCCTATCGGCCAGGATGACGTCAAGGACAAGACGATTTTGGAGAACAACAATCCGCATCGCAGACTGCTCCTCTGTTAAGTTGCCTAGGGCAGAGATAGTTTCATTCACTACTGCTTAAAGGGTTCTGGTTAATTTACGTATCAGTTTACTATTAGAGACAACACCTATGTAGGGAAAGAGACCTTTATTGAAGTCTGTGTATTGTTCCCATGCCGTTTCAGTGTAGTCGACAATCGGGAGATCTCTCTGGGGTCTATTGTGTACTAGATGGGTATTTCTATGATAATCAGGAGGGGCTAGGAAAACAGGTGGCAGAAGGAATGCAATGTAACAGGTACCATCCCAATCTAGGGGTAAACGTATATATGCGGTATGACCACAAATGAAGTAGGAATGACGGGAAGCTCTAAATGTAGACTTGCCTTGATCACTGAATTCGATCACAGTAGTACATTTACTATGACCCAGGTGTACTGAACCATTTTTTCTTACACATAATTCACCTTTGACTGGTAATACTGACATAGCAGGCAAGACTGGTGCAGTTTCGGATTCAACATTCAGAATCATGAGGTTAAGTGTAAAATTACCTAATCCATATACTTCATTTTCTAGATCAGTTCCTGTCCTTTTGGGAAGTCCCTCTTTGTTAGGGTAGCAGGCTTTAAGCAAAACTAAGTTCAGGTTTCCCCATACCCAGTTGCTCTGGTAAACTACGGTATTTGAATCTAAAGAATTAATCAAACTAAACCATGCACCACAGGAACCATTGTGTGTGAATGGATACGGAAAGAGGGGCAGAACTCCCTTGTATTTCTGGTAGGGAGGGAGTCGGCCACATATCCAACAATTTGTAGCGTTGTTGGTCTGATGGGAGTGATGTAACATACTAATGAATGTGTTGTTGCGCAGCGCAAGTCTGTAGGGCAACTCATGTGGAGGTAATTCGCTAAAAGAGTGTTCGGCAGTAACATTGAAAGCAGAATGTGCACGCTTGAAAATAGGGTAGTATAAATGCAACAGTATACTTGCAGCAATAATCAGAAGATTTAGAAAAAAACATAATCAACAATGTCACTATACAGTGACTATGAAGTGATTTACAATATGCACGTTTCTCGAGCTGTTTCTGTCTCTCTCTCTCTCTATTTCGGTCTAGAGGATACATGTCAGAGACTAATTTAACCGATTCACCTAGGAGAGGACTTAAACAATTAAATTGTCTGACTTGCTAGACCTTAGTTTCAGTTTATATTCCTGGGAAGCAGTTTTCTCGGCCAGGGGGAGTTTTGAGTCAGTCTGTGGAGGAGGGCAGGGCTGAGAGTTCAAATCAGAAGGCAGTCCATGAAATTTCTTGATATGGCTCGAATGTAGCCAACCCTTGCGACCCTCAATCTTCACTGCTGTCCTCGTGGTCAGAAGTACTAGTTTCGGCGTTTGCCAGCGAGGCTCCAGCGGGCTCCTCCTGTCGAAATTTCTTATAAATACGTAGTCTCCGGGGACCACTTCATGGGGCTTCACCTCGGTGTTGTCGGGAAAGGCTGCAGCTACCTGTGAACGGCAAGATTGTAGTGCAGACATCAAGGAAGCAAGGTAATCTGTCAGCATATTACAATCAACATCAGTGATTTTACGAGGTATAGGCGTCCCCCACATATTTGGTGGCCTACCGAAGACCACCTCGTACGGGGATAGCCCTGTTCGAGAATGTGCTATCATTCTCATGTAAAAGAGCGCAACTGGTAAAGCTACTATCCAGTCGACGCCTTTCTCTCTGCAGATTTTAGAAAGTCTAATTTTCAGAGTCTGATTATGACGCTCCACGAGACCTGCTGCCTCGGGATGCCGGACACAGTGGAATTTCCATTGATAGCCTAACAGGAGTGTAATGTGTTTCATTAGCTCGGATGAGAACGGCTGACCGTTATCTGAGTACACGATACGGGGCAAACCATACCGTGGGAAGAATTCACGAACCAGCTGTTTGGCAGTGGTCGGAGCAGTGTAATCTGGGACTGGATATGCTTCTGTCCAACGAGAAAGTGCGCATACAACTACGAGGACATATTTGAATCCTCGACAACGTTCCATCTGGATATAATCCATCTGGAGGACTTCAAAAGGGTGATCGGGAGGTTGAAATCCACCTTGCTCTACAGGAATGCTTTTACCTGGGTTGAACTGACAACAAATCATGCAAGTACGCACTTTCTGTTTGGCTGCTGCTCGTAAGTGTTTATTGGACCAAATGTTTTGAATACTATCTAACATAGCTTTCTCACCTAGATGCGCTGGACTATGTATTGTGTTAATGATAACTTGAACCATGGAGTCGGGGAGAAACCATGTAGATTTTCCCTTCGTCATCCATCCCTGATCTGTTTGGATCCCTCCTAGTTCAGTCCATTTCTTGATTTCCTCTGGTGTAGCATGTGTCTGTATGTCAATTACATCAAGGGCGGGATCCCTAACTGTCATGCAGTGTGTCGATGTCGGAACTATCGTCTTTGTCAAGTCAGTTGCATGAGTCCGATTCTGTGCTGTTTGCTTAGCTGTTCGGTCTGCTAGGTCGTTACCCTGGGAAATGATATCGGTGACCTTTGTATGGGCCTTGCACTTCATGATAGATATCGTAGTAGGCAGATGTATTGCATCTAACAGAGCTTGAATGAGGGGACCGTGTTGAATGTTGGCACCGTGAGAAGTTAAGTAACCTCTCTCTCGCCAGAGGACTCTGAAGTCGTGTACAACTCCGAATGCATAACGTGAATCTGTGTATATGTTGACTCTCTTATTTTTGGCTTGAATACAGGCTTGTGTCAGAGCGATGAGCTCTGCTGCTTGAGCTGACAATGTGTCAATACAATTCGTTTCAATAACTTCGGTGTCTGTCGTGACTGCGTAAGCGGCCACTAACTCTCCTGTACTTGTTCTCATGCATGAACCATCCACATAAAGTGTCAGGTCTGGATCTGATAATGGAATGTCTGTCAAGTCTTGTCTGGGTTTCGTCGTAATAGTAATGACTTCAATACAATCATGTGCCAATGGGTCTGTTCCACTTAATGGCAAAAGTGTTGCAGGATTTAATGTACTACAGCGTCTGATTTCTATGTGTGGCTGAAACAATGTCAATTCGTAACCTGTCAGTCATGCTATAGTCAAGTGCTGGGTCTGAGTTCGGTTTAAAAGAACTTCCACGGAATGTGGAACTTGCACTGTCAATTGATGTCCTAATACTATGGAATCGCTTTGTCTGATCGCTAAAGCCGTCGCTGCGACTGATTTCAGGCACGTAGGCAGAGCCTGGGCTACTGGATCTAATGTGCTAGAAAAGTAAGCACACGGTTTGTGTGAACCTGCTTGTTCCTGAGTGAGTACTGACAAGGCAGTACCTTCGCGTTCTGTAACAAAAAGTGTAAAAGGCTTACTGTAACATGGTGTCGCTAAAACAGGTGCTTGACATAAGGCTTTCTTTATGTCTTCAAAAGCTTGTGTATGTGCCTGAGTCCAAGGGAGGACAGTCGAAGTCGCTGCCTCCTGGGTTGTCAACTGAATGAGTGGCTTTACTAGAAATGCATATTGGGGAATCCATTGTCTACAGTACGAAGTGAGACCTATGAAGGCCCGCACCTCCTTTTGTGTCTTGGGTGGTGACATGTTTACAATTAACTGGATGCGGTCAGGTGTGAGCTGTCTCCCCCCTTTGGACAGCAAGTGCCCAAGGTACACAACTTGCTGAACACAGAATTGCAGCTTCGAAGGGGACACCTTGTGCCCCTTGTCGGCCAGAAAATGTAAAACCGTCAGTGATGCTTTTTCACATTCGGGCTCGCTTCGGGCGGTGATCAGCAGATCATCGACATACTGAAGCAGGGTAGTGTTAACAGGCATGTGGATACTGTCAAGTTGTCTTTTCAGTGCTTGGCTGTAGATGCTGGGGCTTTCTGTGAATCCTTGAGGTGCGCGTGCAAATTTGAAGCTTCGTCCATTTAAACAGAATCCGAACAAATATTGGCTTTCCGGATCGATTGGGACGCTAAAGAAGGCGTTCTTGAGGTCAATTACAGTAAAGAACGTTGCTTCTGAATCAATAGCTGTCAATAATGAAGAGATATCTGGAACCACGGGATATTGTGGTACAATGCATTTATTCAATTCGCGCAGATCAATAATTAATCGATAAACTGGGGGCGCATTTGGATCAGTACGTTTAAGAATTGGAATTATAGGAGAATTACATACATTGGAGTCGGTTTCCACAACCACTCCTTGTGCAATGAGCTCGTCAATGATTTGCAGCAAAGCCACTACAGCATCTGGAGGTAACTTGTATTGTCGAATTCGTGGTAATACCACTCCCGCTTTGAGTGTGACTCGATATGGTGTAATGTGCATACAACCTACATCAGTGGGGCCTTGTGCCCATAAATGTGCAGGGACATTCTGTAACCGGTGATCCATGTCTCTAAATACGTAGTGACCTTTAAAGTCACGCAAAAATAGTCGTACCCCTTCCGGGGAACAACATATTACAGCTCCTAGAGCTTTCAGTGTCTTTATACCTAACAAGTTTTCTGGGCATGATTTTGTAAGCAATAAATCTGTAGTCCGTGTCAATGGACCAACTGCAAGAGGAAGAGGTTGCGATACTTCGTTAACAATAGGCTTTCCTGAAAATCCAAGGGAAACATTCTGTGAGCCTGAGAGTGGTGCCCCTGGAACCTCGTCGTGACTTATAGTTGTTCTGCTTGCCCCTGTATCCATTAAAAACTTTCTGTCTTTCCCTAACACTTGACTATGTACATAAGGACCCTCTTGATCTACAGGAACCTCAATAAGAGGCAAGCCAACCTCCCTCTCTAGGCTGTTTCATGTGTATCGCTGATAATCGGGATAGTCATTTTGTGCATACTGGTACATCTGTTGTGTCGTGTTTTGTGTTGCGGCAATAGGCTGTGGCTATGGTACTGCCACAGTCTGTTGTGAAGCTTGCATAGGCTGTACATTCTGAGGTACTTGTGGTTGGATCTGATCCTGTCTAGGTGGACGCGGTCTCTCCTTGGTTTTACCCGTAGAGATATTATGTTTCAGAACTGCACAATCGTTTATATAATGACCTGGCTGTTTACAATAGTTGCATGTCCCTTTAACAGGAGCCGCTGAATTACTGGACTGTGTCGCACCCTTTTTATGACCGTCATCTGGAACTGACTGGGCAACGAGCATTTTCATTTTCGTGTCTTTCATACGTCTTTGTTCGTGTTCATGTTCTTCTCTAATTCTATTCTGGTGGTACTGTAACATTTGTAACATTTGTGAAGGGGTATTAGCTTGCCAAGAGCTCTCAACTTTTAATACTCTGTTCTTAACCTGGGGCAGGGAATTCTCGACTAATTTTGTTACAAAAAGATGTGGATATGAATCGCTACTTGCTTTCAGACCGCTATTAATACCAAAACATTTTTCAAATCGGGAATAAAAATCACTAGTGTCTTCATCGGGTTTCTGTTTGCAGGCTGAGATTGCACCCCAGTCTTCCTTTTTCGTAGTTAATAAGCGTGGCAATACTTGTACTAACAATCCTGGTAACGCTTTAGTTTTGTCCCCAAGCCCTAGGCCTGGAGTTCGGGTATTTTCTTCGTTTTCTAATGCTGTCCAATCTATCTTTTGCTCTCCCACCTCCCATTCTTTTTCTTTGAGTTTCTCGTAAATACCGGCAGGCAATAATACTTTTAATATTTTCATTATGTCAGGATAGGTATAATCACCCATGAGTAACATGTCTTTTATTTCTCGGTGAAAACCTGCTGGATCTCTGTCATGGCTGGGCACTAATTTTTTCATTTCCAATAGTTCTATTTTAGTTATGGGCGTGTACACAAACACGCGTCTAAAAGTATTATCATCATTTCTAACTGGGTGTACTTCGCGTAAGGGATTCTGTCTGTCTATGTAATACATTTTTCTTTCCATGGAGGGAGCTGGATCAAGCTGTGAACACAGGAAGGCACTGTATCTGTGCCGATGTTCTAGAATTACTTTAATTAGATCGGTACTTAGACCTCTCCATTTCTTCATGAGTAGTTCTATCAGTATATCAGGTAGGGGACCAGGATCGGAGTGTTGGCCTTTATATAATATAAGGAGGTGTTGTATCATGTACATACCAGCTAAACGCTGTTCGTCTGGTGAAAGATTCAAAAACGTGTGTGCTAGCGCGTCATCACTATATTTATCAGAACTGTCAGCCCATTGTACTGCTGACCTGGCAAATTCTTGTTCATCCATAGAATCGAGTACATGGTACCCCATTCGTTCTTGAAGTATTTTATCAGTAGCCTGAAATAAGTGTTCAGGGGTCTTTGGTTTTAACATGGCTGCTTGAAAAATTCTCTTACTTTCTGGACGTATCGGACGCATTGAATTATTAAAGGATCTTCCCTTACCTACATAAGCTATCATTTCTCTAGCTGGTAATTGTAATTGTCCTGTTGTCGTTTCTGGTTGTTCCTCCTCCTCCGAGGATTCTGTCTTATCTGCATCTATTTCTCTTTCAGGCTGTTCTCTTTCACGTATTTGTTCTACTGTTTTTCGGATCCTTCGATACATATTTTTTATACTATTCTGTTTATCATGTTTTCCGTCTGCTATATTCTGACCCCATTTGGTAAGTGCTTTCATTTCTTCCGGGTCTACACTAGGCCTATCTCTGTTTCTTATCAGGCAGTTTATGAAGAAACGTAACAACAGTTTTTGTGTGTCCACTTTCTGGTATGCCATGGCCTCGCCAATACTTTCAGGACCTTGCCCTGTTTGGACAAAGTGATATATTTTGTCTAGATGATCAACCATTCCTGGTAGTATCATTAAATAGTTCGCAACTCGTCGTAGACGTACTGATGACAACATCATTCTGTCGTCTTTACCGGGTACTGGATCATATCTACAATCTGAAAGAGGCTCTTTAAGTATGTCGTAATTCGCTGTTTGAGGTGTACGTTGGTGTGCTAAATCCCTATAAGTCAATCGACGTGTTAGTGGTGGCGTATGAAAACCTCCTGTCGCACCTCCTGAGGTGCCAGGTCCAAAAGGATTCGTTGGGTGTAAGGTAGGAAGAATAGGTGCAGGAAGGAGCGGAGGAACAGGCGGAAGGTTTGGAACGGACGGAGGAGTATGTTGCTGCAGAAGTAGGGGCAGATTATCTCGGGGTCGAGCGCCGTTAGCAGGTGGTGTGCGTGGCGGCGGGACATTAACATATTCGGGGGCTACATCGTCTAAATAGGAAGAAAGGAAAATGTCCTTTGCGGTCTTGTGGTGCAATTTAGTCGGAAGCAATGGAGATGGCAGATCTTTTGGTATTTCCAGGGTGGCCTTAGGTAAACCTTCGGCCAGAAGAGGATACATACCATTCATAAGAGTGTTTCGTTGTGTGTCTACTTGTTCTGCTTTTACTCGGATACCTTCCTCAATTAATACGTTTTCTCGGGCTTTGTCTGAATCCTCCCTACTTTTCTCTTCTTTTCTGAGCGCTTTCTCTGTGCGTCTATGCGATTCTTTACGCCATAATTCAATGGCATCTTTCTGTGACTGTCTGGCTTTCTTTTTCCATAATGCTTCTTCTACTCTCATGATGCAATCTGCATCCCATGTCCCAGCAGTGGGCCATCTCTGATTCTCTACTAAATCCTTGGTGTAGTCCACCCATAAAGCGAGATATAATACGGCATCTAGGCCATGTTTATGGTACATAAAGTACCCTGGAATGTCCCTAGGTGGAATGGGAACGGCTTCCTCGAGTATCCCTTTTCTAGTTTTTATCTGCCTTAATTTTGAGAATAACGGCATCTTAAACCTTGTTACTTGATTCTTACTCGGACTTGAACATAATTAATACAATAAACACAGTAATGAAGACCGAACAATCCCTCATACCACGACATTTAAAACACATTAAAACATTTTAAAACGAACAATGATAATTAGAATAAAACTAGCTAACTGCATAATACTGGATGCACTGCTAAACAGTACAGATACACTGCTAAAACAGTGCAGACCGGATCTGTGTACCCAAACCCGTCTTGACCGGCACAAACTAATGCGCACGTCTAGATGCGTCCCCAGCAACGGTACTCACCGGGAAGCACGGAACGGAACAGAAGGCCTCGGAAACTCTGGACTGGACTAGACCAGACTGGACTGGACTCGACTCGTGACTTAGGTACTTCGGAACTTGGTGGGCCTCTGTATACCTCGGATCTTGCTCTCTCAGCTAGGCTCTGGTCGGGATCCTCCGCACTCCTCACCGCCTCGTCTGGGAGTTGATCGCAGCCTCAGTCACCTCCGTTGGCCTGAGGGAGGTACAGGAAATCCTGCGGGTACGCGTAGTTGTCCGTCCGGCTGTGGCAGGAGACCAGGTCTGCAACGCACCTCCGGCGCGTGGGGTGGGGGAGGAGTCCCTGTTCGGGCGCCAATTATGTGGTAAATTTTATATTACCTGTACTTAATTTATGCGGTAAAATTCAATAAGGATAACTCAGAATAAATAAGAGGCAGAATCTGTGATATTAGAGGTTTTAAAAGGGGATTTATTCCTTACAAAGGAATTGGTTCGAACCAGGCAATCGGATTCCGTCACCACGAGGGTTCGGGAAGGGATTAACGCATACTTTATTGACAGGTTATCATATATATAGTCAATGCATTTACAGTAAAGGCAGATATAGGAGGCGTAACAGCTGAGAAGAGAGATAAGAATACACATACGTAATGTAAAAAGGCGTTACAATAGGCGTACATAAGGGCGTGTACTAGAAACATCATTATGAGGATGTTACAGGTGGGTGGATCCATAAGAGAATCCTGCAAGGTCAGCAGAAATACATGGCAAATATGCGCGTGCAGCAGCATGACGTGTGATTGACGTGTAACTGGAGGGTGAAGGGGACTTGACATTTAGCCCTACATGAGGAGACAGAAGTCTGGGATGTCAGAACAACCTAATCCCAAATCGTATCTAATATCTTGTGTTTAAGGAACTGTATTATCTGGAAGGAAAGGTCTCTCAGGCAGAGGCTATCCTATACTGACTGCTAGTGCGTGTATAAGCGTCTACGTGTCTACATGAGATGCAAGGGGGCATGGGCCTACCATGGTAACAGGAGCTATGAATTACTTGCACGGAGACGGTAAGGCCGGACCCTTTGCTCTGCAGCTGAAAGGATGTTTACCTAAAACTACTAGACAGGAATGTATTTCTCGAGGAGCGGAGCAGATAACTTGAAGGCTGAATACAGTCTTGGCAGGCAACAGGCCGGGCCAGGCACCGTTAGCCGCGCAGGGAGTAAGACAAAGGTCATGGATACAGATGCAGGTCCAGGCTGGAGTATTCAGAGGCAGAAGGCAGAAAAAGGCTCGATGGCAGAATTCAGGGCCTAACTTGCCAGAGCTAAAAAACGTGAAAGGTGGACCATATAAAGACGGTGGCAAAGCATACTTAGGAACGGAATATTCGACCCATTCATGGCGGATCTGAAAGAGGACATGTTAACGTTAGACGCAATTGTATTTGCGTCTTCATAGCTGGAAGTGGAGGGAACATGCATGTACTTGTAGCACGTACATGGAGCCGTTGGGGTCTAAGATAGGGGACACAATTGATCATAAAAATCCATATTTCCTCAGTGCCTATCTTTATCTCCCCACTGATTGATTGTCCGAACATTGATTGTTTTGAAGAATAGTGCTCTTTGAGATATTCTCTGTTTGCAAATAACGTAGAATAGAAATATTCTGTCTAGTCTCGGCAAATAGTGAAGGGTAGGTAACGCAGACTTTTGTCCCCGTTGTAACCCGTCGTGCCTATCTTTATCTCCCCATTGATTGATTGATTGATTGTCCGAAAACTAGTTGTTCGATATTGGTTCTTTGGAGGTATTCTCTGCTTACAAATAACGAGGAATAGAGATATTCTGTCTAGTCTTTGCAAGCAGTGAAAAGATAGGTAGTGCTGACTTTTGTCCCCGTTGAAACCCGTCATGCCTATCTTCTCCCCACTGATTGGTAGTTGGTTCTGCCCGGACCGCTTATTAGAGGTGAACCATCCGGCTCCACTGGAGGGCACCCCTAATAAGGACATGTTCACTAAATATGGACCAGTCGCCGTAGCTTATAGCAAGCTGTGGCATAAATATACCAAGAAGGACCCCGAGAGTCAGTGGCCACTGATGGGATCCTTCGACGACCATAAGATAGAAGCGCTAGAAGTAGCTCTGCGTAGCAATAAGACGACGCCCACTATGCTTGACAGTATTGGCATGTGGCGCAAAGAAGCAACGCAACGGAAAAAGAGGGAAGAAGTAAAAGCAGAAAAGGAATTACGAAAGGCAGCCCACCTTGCCGCTAGAAGGTTAGAAGAAGAAATAAAGGAGAGAAGGGAAACTAAACTAAGACAGGAGCCCGAAACATCAGGCCAATACGCTGTTAGGACCCCTTCTTTGCTCTACCCTGAGTTATCCTCTAAACAGCGAACAAATGATGAATTACTATTAGGTCCCCCGATCATTTACATGCCCCTCCATACGCACCCTCCCAATCAATAGTGCAACACCCACAACCCCCAAACACGAACGAAAGCAGTACAGGGGCCTCGGTCCTCACGGCCTCCGCGCCGGCCGAGCCTCCTGTACTGAACACAACGTCGGCAATAACGTTGGATGACCCTGAGATGAGAAAGAAAGATTCCACCAGAATGAATCGACTAACGAAGGATGAACGAGCAGGAATCGACAAAATAGTAAAGACACTAGTAGAGCGTAAGGAAAGTGAGGAGTATATAACAGACGTATATAACTCGTATGCAGACAGCCGCAGACGACACTTTGTCGTACGACTTTGTTATCATGCCCTAAATGCATATGAGGATAGGTACCGCGATAAAGGTCCCGAAGGCTTAGCGACCCTATATAGGAAGGTAGACATTGGGGAAGAAGGAGAGGGCGATGTAACGAACCTCTTCACTCGTACACTCGAGGTCTATCGACACCTTAGAGAACACAGGCAGACCACCAAAGCAGAAACCCCCATAGCGACTAAGCCCCAAGAAGGAAGGGCTGATACCATGATGCCCATCAAAGAGGCTGCCCCCTACTGGGTCCCCCCACGAGGTCAGGGAACACATGACGACATCAACCACCAAGATGCGAAGGGAAGGGTTGTATATAATTGGGTCTACCAGCCATGGGACAGACAAGATATTTTGACCTTTAGAAAAACCCTACCCGACTTGAGAAAGAACCCGACTGCCTTCTACACTGAACTGGGTACAGCCTTGGGTTCTACGATAATGACTTTAGCAGATATTGACTTGTTCTTTGGGCTATGTCTGCCGGCTGATGTGTGGAAGCAAATCCGGAAAGTTGACCACGCTGAGCCGTTCGGATATACCTGGGTACAACTCGATACCATAGATAAACAGCGAGAACCGGGACAGAAACCCCCGAAAGCCATATTAGAGCTCCCAGACAAGATTGTACTTAAGTTGAAGACTCTAATCCCGGAAAGAAAGGTAGATTGGTCAATAGTGACGGCTTGTCGCCAGAAACCCCAGGAGGATGTGTCTGAATATTTCTCTCGGTTCGAGACTGTGTTTTCCGATTATAGTGGCCAGGACATGACCACTGCAACCGGACATCACCTCTTTGTCCAGAATTATGTGAAGGGTCTGTCACAAGAAGTTTCCCAGAAGCTACAGACCAGCGAGAGTAGTTGGGCAGCCTCCAAACCCGCAGCAATTCTCCAGATGGACCAATATTACGAAAACCAGAAGAACGAGAACGATAGGGCGTCAGAGAGGAAGAAAAAGGAACTGAAGGAGAGGGTAATGATAGCACAGTTGCAAGGGGTGACCATAGGAAGGGAACCCCCGAAAGGGAATTACCAACCAACCGCCCCTAGAAAGCTACCCCCTAGAGACCATACACCTGCACCCTACAACGGACGGAGAGACTTAGATGGGAACCAATGTGCGTTCTGTAGAGGGTTCGGACACTGGAAATCCCAGTGCCCGGTCCTTCTGGAACTGAACAAAAATAGGGATCCCAGAGACACAGCATATGACCCCAGAAATAGAGGACAGGGACGAGGGCACACGAACGACGCAATCAACGACAGGCCAGGCAGACCAAACACCTTTGATCGCCCCGACAAAACCAGTGTCAGCAGTCCGACTACGAAAGCACCCATGACTTCGCATAGGACCGCCAGGGGCAAGGGAGGGATCCAGTCGAACTCCGTGTTGACCAGCAAGGTCCTTACGTCACTGCTAAGGTCTTGGGCACAAAATCTCCATTCCTGGTAGACACTGGGGCGACACGTAGTGCGTTATCCAAACGACTGATCCCTAGGGCACCCTTGTCTGGCTCACATGTAACCTCAATAGGCTTCGATGGAACGCCCTCCACTAACCCCTTATCAGCACCAATCTCCTTTGACTTAGAAGATAACACCACTGACACGACCTTTCTGCTCTCCTCCAACACCCCCGATGCTATTATGGGACTTGATTTGCTAAAACATTTTCGAGCTACCATCAGATGCTCCCCAGACGGAGTTCGAGTCATCCTACACGATAACCCAGATCTGTCCAGACCCTGTCACACACGGCGTATACTCTCTATAACCGATGCTGACATGTCCCTACTCGACACATTACCTTCACATCCATGGGCTAAAACCGACTCAGATGTAGGGCGCAAGGTGATCGACCCGATACACATAACCGTCCGACCGGACGCAGTGCTCCTAAAGCTTCCACAGTATCGGATATCACCCGAAGGCGAGAAGGCATTGGTGGAAATCATCGAGTCCCTAGTCGAGGCAGGAGTGGTAGAAGAAGTAGTCAGTAATGTTTGTAACAGCCCTATCCTACCCATTGTAAAGAAGCAAGGCGAGGGAGATGGGAAAGCCTACCGTTTCATTGTTGATTTGCGAGAGGTTAACAAAGTAGTCATACCCCAGTACCCCGTGGTCTCAGACATCACCACCATCCTCACCCTGATTCCATCCACTGCCACCACCTTTACTGTTATTGATCTCAAAAACGCATTCTTTTCCATCCCCATCCACCCAGACAGCCGCTACCTGTTCGGCTTCACTTTAAAAGCCCGTTCGTACAGATTCTGCAGGGCACCCCAAGGCTACACTGAGAGTCCCAGTATTTATAGCCAAGCCCTCAAGAGGCAGCTAGATGCAGTCCAACTACCCGACGGAGTGGTGTTGATACAGTACGTCGATGACATTCTTTTGGCGGCCGACACCACTCCACTTGCCGTAACAGCCACCATTCACCTCCTCCGCTTCCTTGCGGAGAACGGTCACAAGGTCTCCAGAAAGAAATTGCAATTCTGCCAGCCCCAAGTAACGTATCTAGGCCACCTACTATCCAAAGACGGGAGGAAACTTACCCCTGACCGAATTCAGACCATCCTAGAAACCCCTGTTCCCAAAACTCAGAAGCAAGTGCGGTCCCTAGTAGGCCTCACCTCCTTTTGTCGACAATGGTTGCCAAACTTCAGTCTTATCGTAAAACCTCTGCTTTCCCTACTGGCTAAAGATGCCCCCTTCCCCCTCCCCTGGACACCCGAATGTCAATCCTCCTTCAAAGAATTACGAGACGCCCTCTGTTCGGCCCCAGACTACACTAAACCTTTCTCCCTCTACACCCACGAAAGGGAGGGATGTGCGTTGTCTGTCCTAACCCAGTCCATAGGCCCTAAACAACGCCCTTGTGCCTACTTCTCTGCCACTCTTGACCCTGTAGCCAGAGCTTTGCCCGCATGCCTTCGAGCAGTAGCCGCCGCGGCTATCTCTATCCGGCAAAGCGAGGGGATCGTACTCTCAAACCCCCTCACAGTATTGGTACCCCATGCGGTTGACACCCTCCTGAACCAAACCAAGACTCAACACCTGACTAGCGCACGACTGACCGGTTACGAACTGACTCTGCTTGCACCCCACATCACATTTAAACGATGCACCACTCTGAATCCAGCTACTCTACTACCTCTCCCTGACACTGATCCCAATGCATCCCCTATACATGACTGTGTGACCCTCACCGACGAACAGACCAAGAGTAGGGTCGACCTCCGAGATACTGCCTTCCCGGACCCTGACAGAGAACTGTGGGTGGATGGCTCATGCATCAAGCTCCCCGATGGCACCACCTCAGCTGCCTATGCAGTCACCACAGCCCGAACAGTTGTTGAGACAGCCCGCATCACACAGCGATCCGCACAGGCGGCGGAACTAATTGCTCTCACACGAGCCTGCATCCTGGCAGCAGGGACAACCGCAAACATCTACACAGACAGTCAGTACGCCTTCGAGGTAGTTCACCACTTTGGGCTCTTATGGAAAGAGAGGGGATTCCTGACCTCTCATGGCACACCCATCCTGCATGGAGATCTAGTCTCTGCCCTGACCGAAGCGGTCCTCCTCCCCACACGGCTGGCTGTGATCAAATGCCAAGCACACAAGAAGGTGACAGACATTATAGGACAGGGAAATGCACTAGCTGACATCACTGCCCGAACCACAGCCGAGAATAGGTCCACGACCCGTATGTACGTGACCAGGTCACAAGCTGAGAAATGGAAGGATGCTAGGGAAACGATTAGGGACATACAATTAGCCAGTACACCACACGAGTTAACTGAATGGGCACGGGTGGGATTGAAGGACGATGATGGTTGCTGGCGGACTAAAGACTCGAACAAATGGTTGCTACCAGACTCATACTTGATCCCCATGCAGACCATGGCACACTCCCCCGCACACATAGGGTCTGCCCCCATGATCGAACTCATCTCCAAAGTCTGGCACAACGACAAGATCCCAGACTCAGCCAAACGTCTGGTCCAACAATGCCTAGTATGCCTCCAACACAACCCTGGGAAAGGAACTGCTGTACCCCGGGGAGGGTTCGGGGTCCCCAATCACCCTTTTGAAGTCCTACAAATGGACTAAGTCCAGTTAGAAAGGTGCCAAGGTTTGAAGTACATACTTGTCGTTGTGTGTGCCTTCAGCAAGTGGGTGGAAGCCTATCCAACCCACGACAACACCGCCATGACTACCGCAAAAGTACTACTGAAGGAATTCTTCCCCCGATACGGCCTTTGTCGAATTTTGTGGAGCGACAACGGCCCCCACTTCGTAGCCGAAGTTATCCAACTCATCTTAAAAGGGTTGGGTGTAAAACAGAAATTCCATGCGGTCTTCCATCCCCAATCTGCAGGCCTGGTTGAGCGACACAATGCCACATTGAAGCTTAAGATAGCAAAAATAGTCGCCACCACAGGACTGAGATGGCCAGACGCTCTCCCGCTAGCATTGCTATCGATGCGTTCCACCACCACTAAACACCACTTAACCCCCTACGAGGTCGTTTTCGGGCGGCCCATGAACCTTTGGGCTGCTCCAAAGCCAACATCCATCCACGACGTCCCGGACGTCCTCATGTCTGACTATTTGTATAACCTAACTAAAACGTTGTCTGTCATCCATCAGCAGGTGCTGCACGCCATTCCCGATGTTTCCAGGGGCCCCGGACACGACATCCAACCCGGTGACTTCGTCTTAGTGCGTAACTTCCAGCGCATCAAGAGTCTGGAGCCCCGGTGGACGGGCCCCCTGCAAGTCCTGATCACCACCCGAACAGCTCTTCGAGTGGAGGGGAAACGCAATTGGCTGCATGCACACCACTGCAAGAAGGTATCACCGACCCTGACAACCACGGACAACATCACCGCCCAAGAAGAACTTCTGGACAAAGACCGACCATCCCTGAGCCGCTGCCCAGATACAGAGACACTCGAGTTAGTAAGATATCCTGATCCCACCGTGCCATCCAAGGAAGGGTATAACTTGCGACGAAAGGAGAGAACTTCGGCTAAGCAGACCGCAGGCTAAGTGGAAATCTCAGAGCGGTAGCCTAGTCACCTCAAAGGCCACCAGGAGAGAAACTAAGCGAAGTCTGTGGTTCTGCCCGCTACCGAGTCTCTTGAAGGTGATGGAAGCGCCCGACATGAAGATGATGGAAGCAACCGGACGTCCGAAGATCCACTACAAAAACCCAAAGACTGACCGAATGCACAGCTTAAAGACTATTGCACTTTTCGTTACCCTTCTCTTTTGCCTTCTCCTCGTGGTCACCTTCTGGATCATGGAGGAGGGCACACCCGCTCATAAGATATTGCTGACCACCGTTCAACCTACCACCACGAAAGAACACCATCTGATCTCACTTTCACCCCAACTCCGAGAAAGGCGTAAGGAGTTCTGGAATAACTCTTTTGTGCAGTTGCTCCACCAACACAATCTTGCTGCCAATGCCACTAATTGCTGGATCTGTGGATTGCTACCACATGTCACTGGACACTCTATCCCTTTCATCCCTTCACCTTTTTCTGTCCATGGTTCCTGCCTCGCCTGGCTAATCCTCCTGCAAGAAAGCTACAAGGACAATGCCACTTCCGGCAGAACCATGTCACACTTCTACCATGGGTTCTGGCTGAACAAAACTGGAAGAACTTCTGCCCTCTTCTGCCCTCTGAGATTGAACACTTCCTTTCACATGGACATCCCTGCCAAAGAACGAGTTGAAATGCAAGTGTTCAACAACCCAGCCAGACCCACCTTCTCTTACCTCCGGAAACGGACGGCCGCCTCCCTAACAGTGGCCCTGTCCGTCATCAACATCACTGGATTTGTGTGCCTCGAAGGCCTGGGGGCACAGCTGGTGGGCCACAGCTCCTGCCTCATCACCCGAACATTGGACTCAGTTGACCCACCCTCCTTTGTTGCCTCCCCGAATATGTACTTCGTCTGTGGTACCAAGGCCTACACCTGGCTTCCGAAAGGTTGGGGAGGCACCTGCTACATCGCCTTTGTCCTTCCTCCGACATATGTGGCTCCAGCAAACCATCACCGACAGAAGCGGGCCAAAGACATTGTGCAAGCCGACTCTGCCGGAGCACAGTTCATGGACGCAGTGAAAGGCCTCGTTCCACTCTGGGGTCCAATGGCAAACAGCCGTGCCATCCGCCACTTAACCCAGGCAGTCGAAACGGCGATGAACATTACGGCTGGCGCCCTCGCCAACAACACCGCCGAGCTCCAGGCCGTCCGCTTAGTGGCCCTTCAGAACCGCCTCGTTCTAGATGTGGTTCTGGCTGATCGTGGAGGAGCATGCCGCATCATTGGGTCCAGCTGTTGTACCTACGTACCGGATAACTCACCCTCAGTCTACAAAGCAATTGAACACCTCCACAGACTGTCCGCAGAGGTCCATCAAGATCAAGGAGAATGGTCACTGGGGAGTTGGTTTTGGGACACTATTAAAAGTTGGGGATGGAGGCTGTTTTCATTTATCCTCATACCAATTGTGATACTATGTGGATGTTGCTTGGGGATTCAGTGTCTGCCACCTTTATGTTCGCTTTTTATGAACTGCATCTGCCCTAAGACTTTGGACTTTGAAACAGAGCGAATGAAAGCTCTGTATGAGGTGGAAGTTCGGAGTATTATGGGGATAGATCCGAACTAGGCAAGCTGGCGAGATATGTTAAAAGGGAGGACTGTGGAAATTTAGCTCGCAAACTGAACATTATCTGCGCCATCTTGCCTCTCCCCAGCGCTACGCACAGCGAGCACACGGTAGCCATTTTGGGCACCCCACTCTCTCCCCCGCTCATTGTCAATCGCCAGCGCGTTCCCCTGACGCTGCAAGCATCCCCCGCGCGCCGGCCACCCCCGCTCTCTCATACAGGCCGTAAACCCTCTCCTTCTGCGCGACCCTGCTACGGAACCACATCCGACTGACATCCCATACATGGTCATGCCTCTCCTTTGATAACCCCCTTCCTCTGCGCCCCATTGTCCGAACTGGTCCCAGGCCATCACCTAGCCCTGCGGAT
This sequence comes from Triturus cristatus, assembly GCF_964204655.1. Taxonomy (NCBI): domain Eukaryota; kingdom Metazoa; phylum Chordata; class Amphibia; order Caudata; family Salamandridae; genus Triturus; species Triturus cristatus. The sequence goes on along the minus strand of NC_140591.1, from coordinate 614,560,293 downwards.
GCAGTTTATTGCCCCTACTGTAAGGGAAACACCCCACATCAAAGGGATTACAGTAGATCAAAGCCCCTACCCCCTGAGACCCGACCGGTCACACACACCCCCGGGAATTGGCGGAATACCCTGCTGCGCGATAGCCATCTCCTACTGCGGGTAAGGTGGGAACTTCTACTGTAGCTATGTGTGGGATCGGATCTGAGCCGGGGCTTCAGGGGATGTTCTCTCATGCATCAAGGGAATCTCAAGAATGTACTATGTGTAATAAAGCAATAAACCTGTGTATAAGAGACCAGGTCTCAGAGATGCAGTTAGAGCACCTCGTGACGATACCTTGCTGTCTGATCTGATTGGTTCTGCTCCGACGGAATAAAACTTTGTTTCCTGCCTTCCAGTCTCCGGCGCCTGCCTCTTTCATTGGTAAATTATCGAGTGGTATGAGAGGCGATTACCGCCAGGCAACACTTGAAAGGTTATCGACTGAAACTGCCGCTACCATTTAACACCCTCAGGAATTTTAAGAAATCTTAAATTGTTCCGGCGAGATTGAGTCTAAAGCCAATCCAAATCGTCTTGTAGTATTTTATTCTGTTTCTTTAGGAGCTCAATATCCTTGGAATTATCTGTTACTGTTATGGAGAGGGCTTTAACTTCCTCTTTTAATAGCCCAGTACGTAACACAAGATCATCAAGTTTCTTCTCAAGCACTTCACATTTCTCACGAATCGCCTCTTGATTTGTTTCAGAGATCTCAAATTTTGAAAGAATATCTTGACGTAGAGCAAGAAACATTCTCTCCATAAAAGGTTCACCTCTATCACCGCTTAAATTGCCATCTTTTTGGCTAGTATTCTCTTCCGGTCTCCCATTGTTGATTCCCTCAGATGTCGCAGTGATACAAGTGGGACTAGAGTCAAGACTAAGCTTGACGGCAATCTCAGCACTTAAATTATTAACTTGCGACTCTACACCTTGTGGAAGCGCAGCCAACGGTGTGAAACGATTCTCTAGAGAAAGTGGGGCATTTTGTAGTATAGGCTTCCGTACCTGCGAGCATTCAACCTGCTCCATGATTTCAAAGTAAGATCTCAAGGAGGGTGCGGGTTTTACAGACACACACCCCCCCTTTGGGCCACAACATCTAGGCTTTCCTCCTACCTTCGAGAGCTTCTTTTTAGGAGAAACTACACAAGGCTCAGCACCAGCCGACGATTCCCTACTGCTTCCACCCTTGCCTCCCTTACCTTTGCCCTTTGCCTCTGGCAATGACTGGAGCTGATACCGATTTTTTACCAATTCCCCGGATTTGTGCCTCACCGTGTTATCAGAACTCCCCTTATCACAGCTTTCCATCAGTCGCAATGCCCCTTGCACGGAGCCCTGTGCTTGAGAGCTGATAGTCTCAAGTTCCCTACCTCCTATTACGCCGTCCTGCTGCTGATTCGCTTGAATATTATGGGGCATAGATCTTGTACCGGGGCCGCCGCTACTCACTCCGTTCTCCGGTCTGTTCACTGCTGCTGACGCCGTCGTAGACCAATGCCCTGTGCTCTCTTTGCCACTCGTGCCCCGGAAGTCCGTTACCACGAGCACCGTGCGGACCCTACGGAACGAGCGTGCGGCATAGCACAAAACACCCTGCTGTGGCTCCACGTTCAAAGCCATAAATAAAGGTCAAGAACACCTCATAGCTCAGGTACGCCAAAATATAAAGCTGATTGAAGAAACTCATCTAAACATAAAATTTAAGTTCAGCTACTTATCCTGACGAAAACCATAATCCAATACTGTATTGCGGCTGCTTCCCTGACGAAGTCCTCTATACCAACGCTCTCTCCTCCCCAGGATCAGGAGCTCGCGTGACTGACGTCAGTCCGCCGCCATGTTTCCCTCCAGTCTGTTGTCCTACGGAGTGCTGAAACGTTTCCCGGAAACGAGCAGACGCGGATTTGAGCCTGGTACGATTCGGTTTCTTGAAAATCCGTTTGCTGCCTGCAACAATGTTTCAGACTCGTCATTGCAATGATTTTGAATATTTCAAATGATGTGGAAGGTGTGTACGAGGGGTGCAATGCGATGGATTGGCCAGATTCATAGGATGTAAACGTGTTGGACCTATTGCTTTTGACACATGGGACTAAATCTGCCTCTGCAGCACAGATATAAGTCTGTCTGTTTACCTGTGAGCTCACTTGCCAGCACTACATGCTCCAGATCGACATCTCTGCTATCACTGCTGCTGTCTCTGCATCCTCTGGCTCCAAGAATGGCACGTACTGTGGAGAGGTCCCCAGCCTTCAAAGAGGAGGATAACAAGGCCCTGCTGGACAGCCTCCTTCCACAGTACAGCAAGCTGTATGGGGCATCAGGGGACCAGGTGAGTGTGCACTCCACATCCCTTATTCATTGTGTATGTTATCTGACTGGCACCAATGAAATTGTGTTCAACAGTGTCTAGCATACTCACTGAGTAGTTCATACCCCCATGGAGTGTAGGTCCATGTAGTGGACAGGTACTGTGCATGAAAAGTGCATTTTCACACAGTTGTAATACTTATTTAATGTTTCCCTGTTGAAAAATCAGGACAACTGTCAATCACCATATCTGCACTACCTGTGTCCATCATATTCCCTTGCGAGAAAGACATGTATATCCAAATGTGTGATGCACAAACATGTGGCTTGTGTGGTAAAATACTTTTTCTGCCCTTGTCATCCACACAGGTTGATGCCCACCAGAAGCAGGAGATCTGGCTGACCATTGCCCGGGCTGTTCGTGCTGTGGGGGTCCACAGACGCCGCATCCGCAACTGCCAGAAGAGGTGGCAGGACCTTTGTGGTTGGACCCGGAGGATTGCCAGAGTCCAGCAGAAGCTGTCGCCTCCTCGCAGAAGGGGTGGACGACGGACACTGACCCCCCACATGCTCAGGATTCTGGCAGTGGTCTTACCGGACCTGGATGGGCAGTTAAAGGCCAGACAGCAGCAAGGAGTGGGTAAGTGCATGCATTCTCTGTGTCCAATGTATCACATGCTCTTTGCACGCCCCCATCCTGGTTACACTTCCACAGATCTCCTGTCTGCATGTACAGGAGTCATGTGGCAAAACTACGTCATGTCCCATCCTCATGTGATACACAGGTGTGCCCCTTTCAGGCTGTGACTTGTGTAACTTGGGTTGTGTGTTCCTGCTGTTGTACAAACTTGACGTTGTGAGCAGCATCTGCGACCGGTGCATTGTTTTGTCTTCATGAGTGAGGCACATGATTTCCATGTGTCTGCACATTGCCAGTACTCTGTGTGGGCAATTGATATGTGTTCCAATTGATGTTTTGGCACACCATATGTGCCTGGGGTATTTGACACACAGCCATATATCAGCAACGAGAATTTATGGGCCTCAGAAAAATGTACATCATGTGTTTCACACATGCATGGACACGTGCCTGGTGTCCAGGGAAATCCCATGTTACACATGTTCCTGGACAGGTATCCTCCGGACATGAAGTACACTCTGTCTTCTACTCCTGTGTGTCAGCCTAACATTAGTGCATTGTGAAGTGTGCTATATGGTGTCTGCATCGGTGTCATTGTGAGGTGGCCTAACCTCTTATACTCCTGTGGTATTGGTCATTTTGGTTGGTGCAGCTAGCTGTGGTGTGGGAAATAGATCATCAGAATGGGTTCATGCATAGGTGTTGAATCACTTGACGGTGCCTTATGTTGTATAGCACATCACAGTGCAGGCAGTCTCAATTCATTGCCATCATGCTGTGATGTCATCATGCTTACAGATTGGTGTTTGCACTCAGTCATCTGTGGCATTTTTATTATGTGTGATTATCAGATGTCTGAAGATGTGGTTAGCATTGGGTATCCCTGTGCACTTGACATCTGCAGGGCTTAAATTCTTATACATGTTAATGGTTGTGACACAGTGCAGAGTGTTTAATTTTGGATGCACTACCCCTGAGACTGAAGCCAGTGCTGGCTGCTTAGCCATACTGGGCCATAGCATGGTATCCCACTTGCTGATGTGTATCCCACAGTGATGTCAGTTGTACAGCATGCACTCTATTGTGGCATTGACCATCAAGACATGTGCACATCATGGTGTCTTGTGAGTGAAGCATATCCATTTTACTGACAATGATTTTTGATATCCCTTCTCATGACACATGTACTGAGTCAGTGGCAGGAGATGGCATGTGTTAGTCCAGGCAGATTTAAATCACGAGTCCTGCAGTTCAGAGATATGTCTATGTGGTGCTTGTGCACACATATGAGAAGTGGCAGACATCATGTCCCAGGCAGATGGGTTCATGGAGGGGCAGGATCTGAGGGGCATAGTTGACTTGCAGACTGACAGGTGTCATTTCCAAATGATGTGTCCACTGTTCGCAATATCTGGCACTTGGTGCAAAGCCCTACTCTGTGATGTGCTGTACTGACTGTGATGTTTCAGGTGAAACAGGTGACTGATGTGGGTCTGTTTATCCCGATTGATTGCAGATACATCGACAGCTACTGGAGGAGACAGCTCCACGGAGCAAGAGGAGCCGCAGAGCCAGACTGGGTCAGCTTCAGAGGAGTTGGAGGGACCCAGTGGCACAGAGGGTGAGGGGAGCCACACAGAGGAGACTTCCGCTACAAACACCTCTGCTGATGAACACAGCATCTCCAGTGAGGACTCCCTTGTGGAGGCGGGTGTCAGCAGACCCCAGACAACACCTAGCGAGTCTGTCCCCGCCACCACCACCACCATCTCCACCCTCCCATCTGCTGCCATCCCAGATGTCCGTGGAGGCCCCCGTGTAAGGGAACATGTCTCCTTTGCTGCAGGCACTGCACCCCCTGCCCCTGTCTTCCCTGCTGCCCTCAGTGTGGAGTCTGTGGACTTACTGAAGCAGCTCCATGTAGGGCAGACAGTGATGCTAAGTGTCCTCCATTCCCACACCACTCTGTTGACTCAACTGGTGTCCTTCATGGAGGGCATCTCATCCAACCTGTCTGCCCTACATCGGACCATTCAGTCCATGGCCTCCACACAGATGGCAGCAGTGTCCCTCCTCCAAAAGTCCCTCACCCCTCCTACCTCTGCACCACCCACAGTCCCCACTACCCTACCTGACCAACGTAGACACACACCGGCACCAGCACGCACCACAACAGACCCAGGCAGCACACAATCACGCAAGCCCAAAACAAAATCCACAGGCACGCACACTCCAGGGACTGATGGCACACACACAGGGGGATGGATCACAGATGCACAAACAGGCATCCACGAGCACTCCGCAGACCTCAGATGCTTCTCTCTCCAAAAGCACTCCCCCTGCCTCACCTGCAACCCCCCCTTCCAAGCAGCTCTTCCTCTGTGACCTTGGCCTCTTCCCCACCGATCCATCTGCTCAGACACACAAGGGGAAGAGGAAGTCACCACACACAGGGGGGAGTTCCCCTGCCACACAAACACTCTCCCCCAGGCGCTCAGACACTGAGGCCCCCATCCGCAAGTCCCCCCGGAGCAGGAAGAGCAAGACCCCCCCAATCCCGCAGGTCAAGTCACATTCTCCTTCCTGCAGCCCACAGGCCACCACTCCACAGGTCCCCTGCCACACCCTGCCCTGGTTCCCCCACACACCAATACCACATCCCCAAAATAATTAGGCCATCCCCTCCTACCACATGCACTTTCCACCCCCACCTCACATTTGCAGCCTGTTCCTGCCACTGATGTGGGGACCGTGTCCCCCCCTCTATCCTGCCAACCTCACCTGGGCCCCATGACACTCCCTTGGAGTTTTGCACTGCAGTGGAGGCCCCGTACCAACCATCTGACCTGCCCACTGCAGTGGTACCGGTAACAACCCCGTCTGACTTGGGCCCTGCATTCATGTCAGCACACACCCCATTGGACTTGGGGCCCTACCGTGGTGACGGCGGCCACAGTGTCAGATGCCTCCGCTGCAGTGGCCAGTGACACTCCTGCACCCACCACCCCTCCCATGCCCCATTCTGCTGTCCCCTGACCCTGTCCCTGCAGTGCCTGGCCTGCCCCTGTATGCCGCTCCAAGTGGAGATGTCCCCTGCCCGTAGCAGTGCAGGCAAGCAATGGGTGACAACTTGTCACAATTCACCCTGGGAGGACTCCTGACTTGGACTGGCCATTGGCCTTTTGACATTGTGGACTTAACAGTTTCAATGAGTTATGTGCTTAATAAAGCCAATTTTTGTTATCCAGTGGTGTTGCTTCAAATGTACATGATGTTGATGATGGCTGTTGTACAGGTGTTTCAAAGGTATAACAGAATGAGTTGTGATCTACTCCATGTGGTCTATGGGGTATGTGTACTTTTCTGCTATGTATCCATGACATCCTTAGCTGCAATTTCAGGGTGTAATGATGGCAAATGTTGTGACCTGGGTTTTATCTTTGGGTTTGCTACTTGACATCTTTGGCATACACTGTTGCACATAGTTTGTGATTACATTTGGGCACATGGAAATATTCCCTGACTTGGACAATCTCCACTGGACAGGCATGTTTGTGCATGCATGTTACACAAGTCATCTGTGTCATCTGTCCGACTTGGTCTACATGTGTATTGCATATGTGCAGATGACTAAGGAAGAACTCCCGTACACAAGCTTCTCTGACCATTGCTTTTCTTGAGTTGTAATAGTTGTATCACTGAGTAAGTCTTCTGCTGGCATGACAGGAGCCTGCACAGACAAAATGTGGCATAGCTGACATTCCCCAGGAGTGCAGTCCCATCGTTGCATTGTGTCATTCCATGACATTGCCTGGGCACATGGTGTGTGTTGTGTGAGCATGTCTGTGTGTGTTCACTTCCCTTTTCTGGACGCAGCCTGTGTTCCAGACAGATGTACCTGTTTTGTGGACTTGCTGACTTGGCCTGTGTTCATGTAACTGCTTTGCCCTGCCATTTCCGGGATGTAGGTGTATGGCACACTACTGGTAATTAGGCTGTCATCCCTGGCTGTTTCATTAGTAAATTCCAGGGTTGTTGTCCAACGCACGTGGGACACATTCTGGATTACCAATGGCAGTTATGTGTTAGCAACATCATGTTGTTTTCCCTATGTGGTATCTGTCATTGACAAGCTCACTTGTGTGTGTGTGTGTGGCTACTCCCTATCATCAGGGTCATTGCTGCTATGTTGGAAGGTGCCGACATTTGTGCGTTGTGGCTCTTCTGTGGTTCAACATTGGTGTAAGTGTCTGGCAGGGTTCGGTATGAATTGTGTAGTTTTCACATAATGTCGATGTGCTGCATGCTGTGCAGTGTGGCAGACCTTCACAGGTGTTGTTGTCAGCCCATGTGTGAGGATTTGTGGGTACTTTTGATCCCCCCACCACCCCTGGGACTGTCATGTGTGCATGAGCAATTTCACCGGTCCCTGTGTGCCTAGCTGATGCACATTCTTGCAGATCAAGGTGTGTGCTGTTGGTGTTGGCAAAATGGGAGTTGTTTCATGTCTAGGCCCATAACTACATTTTGCCCATTAATGGCAAGCCATGGCCAGTGATTTGTGTTTATGGAGGTGTGATGTGAGTTTGTGGGCCCGGACACATGACCCTCAGTCACTGTGCAGCTGAACATAGTCGTTTTTCAAACCTACGAGGCAGGCGCGCAGCTTCGTGTTTGAGTAGCTATTCGTTTACCTACCGAAGAAAGGGGTTTACGGGGAAAGCGCGCGGGGCCGGAAGTAAGAACAGGGAGCGAGCTGGCCGCAGAAACGGAGACCAGACTCGGGGCTCCCGGGGAGTGGGTGATCCATGCTGGGCCATTTGCCGAGGACGGCGGCAGGACGTGAGACTCTCTGGCCCCCGAAGCAGGTTGTGAAGAGTGCCGAGGATTCAGGAACTGAGGTTGCCGGACATCGAACACCACTGTCGGAGGAAGTAAATGGAGGCGCCCGCTCGATTCTGAGCGATTCTGAGCCGGTGCTTCCTGATGCTGCGGCGGTCTGGTCTTCTGGAGGCAGCCGGTGTGGTATCCAGAGGTGGTTAGAGGACGGCGGTCGGGCGGCCCATTATAGCGGGAGACAGGAAAAAAACAGGACAAGGAGTCTCTGGGAAGGGGAGGAAATAAATCCAGGTACGGAGGAATGGGGGGAGACACCCAGGGAGATATCTGGGACTAATTGGAATAAGAGAACCTGAGGGGACAGACTTTGGCTGGTGGGCTGTGTGCAGGACCTTTCTTCCACCGGAGGTGACTGTTGTGCGGAAATAAGGTGCGGGAGCTCTGAGGATAGCATAAGAGCTTACCCGGGACTGCGAGTACCAGCGGCCCCTCTGCCTGCTGGACATTGGCCGCAGCTGGTGACTCTTCCCAGCCCCTCCCTCCCTCTCTTCAAAGCGCCTCGCGGCCCCTGGGAGCCGCTCGGAGACAGACTTTGGCTGGTGGGCTGTGTGCAGGACCTTTCTTCCACCGGAGGTGACTGTTGTGTGGAAATAAGGTGCGGGAGCTCTGAGGATAGCGTAAGAGCTTACCCGGGACTGCGAGTACCAGCGGCCCCTCTGCTTGCTGGACATTGGCCGCAGCTGGTGACTCTTCCCGGCCCCTCCCTTCATTTCCACCATAACTACTCCCACCATAACGCGTACGCGGGACGCGTCCGGGGCGAAGCCTGGGCAAAGGGTGGGCCCTCTAAGGCCCTCAGAGGCCGAGTGAGGCTGGGCGGGGCCCGGTTATTCAGTGTTTATTTTTCTGTTCCATTTGTGGCAGTTGAACTGTGTTCCTATGGCGTCAGGTCATGATGTAGGTAGTGGGATAAAGTCGGGTGGGCTGTTAAATGGTTGCCTGGATAACTATTTTAAGAGGGTTCAGTCGGATGACGACAGGGAAATGCAAATGGCTGATCGTCGGACTGAGCGTCGTCGCTCAGTTGAAAACCTAAAATTAAGGGTTTCACATGACTATGTCGCCCACGCTTCCCCCAGGGTTGGAGGTAGCTTGACCGGTAATGATGACCCTTTTGTACGGGAGAATACGCCTCCCGTGTCGCGGGATCGTCCTTCCTCAATCTGTGTCCCGACTGAAACCCCTCCCCCCACCTTGATTAGTGTACATGTAGATCCCATAAAACAGTTTTCTTGCCGTGGCAAAGTGGCCAGGAAGAAACCTAATAATACAGAATTGGGTAAGGTCCATGGCCCTCCACCACGGAAAATAAGATGTAAGGGGGGGGGGGTGAGCAAGGTTAAACCCAAGTCAAGTTACTCTGAGTTTGGGAAACATACAATGACCACTACCAACCCAGTGTTAGCGGTCACTCTCGATAGTCTGCCTGAATCGGCCACCTCTATTGCCCCTGTTGGCCTTGATTCAATTGTTAACGGTCTTGAGGCTTCATCTAATTCTGTTGAACCGCCGCAGCAGGCGGCACTCTCTCCCACCTTTTTAGACTCGTTGAGAGTCATGGTTAGTTCCCTCATTTCCCCTATTATTGAGACCTCCACCACGGAAAAAAAGACGTAAGGTGGGGGTGAGCAAGGTTAAACCCAAGTCAAGTTACTCTGAGTTTGGGAAACATACAATGACCACTACCAACCCAGTGTTAGCGGTCACTCTCGATAGTCTGCCTGAATCGGCCACCTCTATTGCCCCTGTTGGCCTTGATTCAATTGTTAACGGTCTTGAGGCTTCATCTAATTCTGTTGAACCGCCGCAGCAGGCGGCACTCTCTCCCACCTTTTTAGACTCGTTGAGAGTCATGGTTAGTTCCCTCATTTCCCCTATTATTGAGACCTTGACGAGGGTGGAGCAGAGATTGTTGGACATTGAATCTATACTAACAAGTAAGGGTAACCCGGCTAAAGTTCAGCCATATAGGGCCGTCCCTCCCTCCCCTTCCAGTTCCCTTTCTACTATTAATCCTCCTAAGGACATCCTCCAATCTAGTGTAGCTACCCCTCAGTCATCGAACTTGAGAGAGCCAAATCACCACAGACAGGTGCCTCCCACTGTTGATAAAACAGTGGTTGCAAATCCTGTTAGTGACTCTGCGGGGGGAATCCATTGGCACCTCTAGGGTATTCGGGAGGTGAGGGGGAGTAATAGCCACAAAGGGGCTCTGGGGAATCTTGGGCCGCAGGTAGAACTACCCCCAGAAGCTGTTCCCCTGGTGGTTGTTCTGACGGGTGTGCCCATATTGGCTGCTAATAAGAGGGAAAGTTTTACCCAGTTGAAAAATAAAACCATCCACTGGTTAAGTAAATATAGACCGATTGACAAGGGTTTCAATGGTGAGATACTCGATGTTAGGCGTCTCCCCTGGCTTGGAGGTAGACCCAAAGATATTAAGGGGGATATAGTGGTGATCAACTTTAGAGATCCAGTTGCAGTTATTCATATATTAAATTGCCCAATGGGATATGGTATTAACTGCATTAACCCAAGAGCTCTTACATATTTTCATCCTAGATCATTGGTATTTCCACCACCCAACACAAGTGATCATGTTCCTTTTTACCCACTTCTTCCCCCGGGACCTTTCACTGGCCCTTCAGCATTAGATTCCCAGGGGTGGAACATTGTTCCACCTAGATCCAATAGTACAATCATCCGAAGATTGGATCATTCGAGACCCTCCATCAGCCTGGAGACAGGGAATAGGTTCGAAGTGTTTTCCGGTATGGACGAGTGCGATTGAAGTTTACAGTACTTGCCGGGCTCTTCGGGCTGTTCAGGTGCAGCTAGTTTAGAGGGAATTAGCCCAGAGGTTTCTGGAGTGGTCATGGGTTCTGATAGTGTAAACAAGGTTGCACTGCCTTATCCCAGTTTCGCCTCCGTTAGTGCCCAAGCTCTCACTCACGACTCGCCAATAGGGTCCAGAGTAGATGGCTGTCAACTTCTAAACCCACCAACTCCACTCGCAGTAACCATCGACCCTGTTTCTAGTGGGTTGGTAGGTATCGAGGGGGTCAGTTTGGTTGGGAATACTGGTGACAAGGAGGTCATTCATTTGATCTCATGGAATGTGGCCGGATTAAAAAAAAAGATAGAGCTCCCGGAATGGAACAACTTTATTGAAAAGTTGGATGTTTGTTTGTTCCAAGAAATATGGTGTATGTCCCCTGTACATAAATCTGGCTACGCAACTTTTTGGCAGCCCGCTTATAGTTGCGGGAAGGGCAGACCTGCAGGTGGTTTACATGTTTGGATAAAAATAGAACTAAATTGGGTGGTTTTTACACACGAATCAGCCTCCAGAGATATCCAACATCTTTCATTTGCAGGCTGTAAGAAGGATAGTAGGATTGACCTATTTAACATCTACTCTAGAGGGTCCCCGGGTGACAATATTCCATCTACCTTCACACTTTTAGAACAGGCTTTGGCCAACTGCCCCCCTACTTCTAAACTTTTTGTGGGTGGGGATTTTAATTGTACTTTTGAACCTCTTAGTGGTGATGATCTCCTGGGCACGGAAGATGAGGATTCCAGATGGTCTATCCCTCCCTTGTCATTAGCCCCGATTAAGAAATGGTCTTCCAAGGCAATCCAGATAAATGCCCTTACGGTGGAATATAATTTAAGAGCTTTAAATGGCAGGTCACCCTCTGACCAAGACGGTGCTATGACTTTTAATAGACTAACCGGACCTTCCAGAATTGATTATATTCTACTGGATGTTACACTCTGGCGAGATTTAATAGACATGGAGGTGGTTCCCTCACAGGATAGTGATCACAACCCTCTATGTATGATGATACGGTGGGCCAATTGTAATGGTGGCTCGAGAAGTGCCCCTCTGAGGTTAACCAAAGAAGTGATCCCTTATAATGGTAATCGTAGGTTGAAATGGGATAAGGTTCACCTGCAGACTGAGAACCTGGCAAGGATCAGGGTGCACATTGAAGAGATGACGACGGAGTTGGTGGGTCTTGATTCGGCTTTAGATAGTACCCTGGTGACATCCCTTGCCTTGGTCTACAAAAACGCCATTGTGGAAGTAGGTAAATACTTCATATCACAGGGTAATTGTGGCAGATTGAACAATATATTGCCCAAACCTAGTAATCCTTGGTACTCCGCTCAGTGCAAGGCAATAAGGAAGGAGTTAACTGTTGCCTTGCGAAATAAAAACCAACCTCTAGTTAGATCAGTGAGGAAGGAGTATGTGAAGGAAATGGCCCGGGCCAAAAGAGATTGGGAGGAACAGCATTGGCAGGACCTCAAATGTGCTTCTAGTAAAAGGAACGCCTTTTTGTTTTGGAAATTGATTAATAATGCAAGGCAGCGTACCAAGCCAGTTTTAGTTAATCACATAACTAGTCTTCAATGGCATTCCCACTTTTCCGCCTTGTATGACGTACAGGATACGACCTGCTCCTCTTACCCTGAGACAGATAGCAAGGCCTCCCCTATACCATTGCTCGAAGACCCATTTTTGGCTTCTGAGGTAATGGTGGCTATTAGACACCTTACCCCGAGGAAGGCTGCTGGCCCTGATGGTATTCCGGGGGACCTCCTTTTGGAGGAACCCGCGGTCTGGGGCAAACTCATTGCCCAGATAATGAATATGATCTCTAGGGGACATCCAGTCCCTGATTCATGGAAGGGTGCTGAGGTTATAACTGTGTTTAAAAAGGGTGCTAGAGATGACCCTGCCAATTACAGACCGATCAGTTTGATCGATGTAATCCAGAAAGTGGTTGGTAGGGTCATCATCATGCGGGTGGGTGCCTGGATGGAAGAGGAGCATATTCTCTCTCACTTGCAAGCCGGCTTTCGCCAAAGGGTGGGCACAATGGACCAGGTCTTCCGCTTTTTTGCGATCTATTGGAAGTCTGTGACCATCAATAAGGGTAGTCTCTACCTGGCTTTCATAGACCTCAGGATGGCGTTTGACCTGGTCCCCCGATCAAGGCTATGGGATGTTTTGAGGAAGATGGGCTTCCCTGGTCCACTTCTGGACTTCATTGTTAAGCTCCATGAGGGGAACTATGCGAGGATCAGATGGGGCTCTCAGGGACAACTGACTGAGAGGGTGCCTGTGAGGAGGGGAGTTCGCCAGGGATGTGTCATGGCGCCTACCCTTTTCTCTCTTTTTGTGAATGGGGTGGTGGACCATCTAAGAGAGGTATCGGCTGACGCTCCATCCCTGGCAGGGGAAAAAACACCTACCCTACTCTTTGCAGACAACACCATTCTGATCTCCAAATCCCCAGCAGGCCTCCAGAAGCTCTTGCATCACTTTAGTGCGTTCTGTAGTGACAGAGGGCTTACCATCAATACCTCTAAAACTAAGCTTATGGCCCTTGCACCCTCTAAGAGATTTAGGAATAATCTCTCGCTTAACGGCGAGGCTCTGGAGTTGGTGGACTCCTTTGACTATCTGGGTGTCAGGTTAAATAGCCGGATGAGCTGGAAAGACCATCTGGCCAAAATGTCGCTAAATTTTAAAAGAGTTTCTGGGATGGTCCTGAGAGAACATCGGGAGTCATTGAGTAAACCTGTGGCTCCAATGCTTGCAATATATGAGGGTCAAGTCCTACCCTCTGCCCTTTATGGATCTGAACGTTGGGGGTTTGAAAGCATACCTGAATTAATCACTTCAGAAAATAAGTTTTTGCGAGATCTGGTGGCTCTTCCTGTTTCCACTCCGCTAACCCCCCTTCGTCTTGACATGGGCAGGCGCCCCCTAAACGACTTAGTGCGCCTCCGTCCCTTGCTCTTTTGGGTGCGTTTGAGAAGGACCGGGGAGCTTAACAAATATGCTGCCGCCCTAGATGAGCTAATTTTGATTGACAACCTGAGAACACTACTGAGGCGGAAGCCGGTAGTCGCTAATCTATTTTAAACTTTGTATACTTGTGTATTGTGTGTGATTTTAAAACCATATGCACCCTTAAAAAACCTTGGCCTTACCTGCTCCTGAGCTTAGCGGCAGACAGCTTGTCGCTTCGCTCTTAGAGCACATCGCGTCCTGCAGCCATTTCCTGGTCGCCGCCAGACACGCCCACCGCGGCTGGCCACGCCCCCTTCCTACGCACTGACATCGACTATAAAACATGAGCCCCTGCAGGAAGCGCAGCGGACGAGCGCAGCGGGCGCGCCGAAGGCGCGCATAAGGCAAGCTCGTCTGCGCTCGTCCGCGCCTCGGTAGCGCCCGGAGAGACCCCTGAGGCTCCAGCCCCCCTATCCACCACTAGCCCTTCGCCTCTGGCGCGCGAGTCTTTAATCCGACTCAGAGACCACGCTCATGAAGGCCATCTGTCCTTCTTTGACACCGCCTATCCTCTGCACGACTTTGCCTGCAAAGGTTTACTGTCGGGTGGCCTGCTGAACGTCAGGTCTTTGCCTAAACATGCTAACGAAATCTCCCAGTTGATCGATAATCACCATCTTGATGCTCTATTCCTGACGGAGACCTGGACCCACTCCGACTGTAATATTGAATTGGATTGGGCCTGTCCTCAAGATTTTAAAATCCTGCATCTCCCTAGACCTAAGGGTCGGGGTGGTGGAGTCGGTATAATATATAGAGCCTCCTGGACCGTAAAAACTCTTGATATGGACCCAGTGGCCGGCACGGAAATACTTGGACTCTCAATCGACTGCCACTCCGGAACAACTTTCACGGCTGTGATTTGTTACCGCCCACCGGGAGCCTTTAACTCCACTCAGCAGCAGTCGCTCCTCACCACCCTTACTAATATGGCTACCTCTCACAACAAGTTGATCGTCTTGGGCGATTTTAACTTATGGCCCAACGGCAGCCTAGACTCCGCTCTTAACAATCTACTACTTTCCTGTGAAGGTATGGGACTCTCCCAGCTGGTCAATAAGCCTACACACTCCGCAGGGCACCAGCTCGATTTAATCTTTTCCTCCCCCCAGCTAGTACTTCTGAGCGACATTCTGCCTATGTGCTGGACCGACCATGCGCTCATTAAATTTCACATAGCCGACAGCAGGGCCAGCAGATCGTCACTCAGCTCTGGCCCCGATCTTTTGTTCAGAGATTGGAAAGCTCTGGATAAACTAAGACTGACCGGCCCGGTTTTTGAGGTGGAAGACAGCTTCTCCATCGCTCAGTCGGTAGAGGACAACTATCTGTCCCTCTGCTCAAGGATTTCCAACATCTCCGACCGCCTCGTCCCTCAGAAAAAGGGCAAACCAAAGAGACGAGCACCTGCCCCCTGGTTCGACGACTCATTGAGAGCACTCAAACTAGCCTGCAGACAAGCAGAGAGAAGATGGAGGCAAGGCTATTCTGACACCAACAAATCTCTTTGGAAAGACAACCTCCGGGCGTACAAAACTGCCATTGCCCATAATAAGGCCAACTATTACTGTTCCACCATCACCAATGCCACCAACAGTTCGAAAAGTATCTTCCAGATTCTTAAAAACTTAACCCATCCAGACTGTGTAACTTCTTCGCAGCCCCCCACCCAAGCCCTCTGTGATAACCTCGCAGCATTTTTTATCAACAAAATAAACACCATCATTCAAAACCTGAAAACACCCCCTTCTCTGGGAGCACCTAACATTCAGGGATCCAGCACCAGTTCTCAAAACCTGACGCCTCCAGGCTCCGTCCTGACGGCCAGATTACGGGAATTTCCTCCTATCCCGGTCTCCGAGTTTGAAAGACTGGCGCTTGGAATTACCTCGGGCTCCCCACTCGACCCCCTGCCCCCTAAAATTTGGAAAAGTTTTGGAACTGAACTTTTCGGCACCATGCGCCAAATATGTAACCAGTCCTTGCACAGTGGTTATGTCCCAACCTCATGGAAACAGGCGCTGGTCACCCCACTCCTAAAAAAACCCTCCCTGAGTCCAGACTGTTTATCTAACTACCGACCCATCTCCCTATTACCATTTCCGGCGAAAGTCGCTGAACGATGGGTCAGTTCTTGCCTTTCCTGTCATCTAGAACAGAACAACTTTTTAGACGATCATCAGTTCGGATTCCGTCCCGCCCACGGCACCGAAACAGCGGTCTTGACAGCCATGGAAGACCTTCGCATGCGTGCAGACAGGGGCCAGCCAGTAGCACTGATACTGCTGGACCTGTCTGCCGCATTCGATACGGTCAACCACAGCACGCTGCTGCAGAGACTAGGTGAGGCAGGCGTGGATGGCACAGCGCTGCTCTGGTTTCACTCCTACCTGTGGGACAGGAGACAGGCTGTCTCCCTCCCCCCATTCCAATCCACCTTCGCACCGGTGCCTCAGGGAGTTCCCCAGGGCTCCTCCATCAGCCCCATTCTTTTTAACGTGTACCTCATCCCGTTGATCACGTTAATTAAGTCTTTCGGGATAAAAACGATCAACTACGCTGATGACACGCAGCTCATTCTCTCTTGGGAAGGAGAAGACTCCATTCCTTTAACCACCTTCCACGACTGCTTAAGAGAGACGGCTGGGTGGCTCCACAGAAACTCCCTCCAATTCAACTCCTCCAAAACAGAGGTTCTGTTCTGTGCGGCCACCAACACACCCCGCCCCTTTCCGAGTGAATTCTGGCCACCTGAGACTAGGGATAAACCTCTGCCAGTCTCCTCGGTCCGCAACCTGGGAGCCATGCTCAATAACAAGCTGAGTACGGAAACCCAGGTAGCAAAAACTGTGGGGATCTGCACAGCCCTGCTACGCTCCCTGCGTAAAATCATGCCACTCCTCCCAGCACAAGCCCGGGCGTCGATAGTCAGATGCACAATACTCAGTCGCATTGACTATTGTAACTCCCTGCTCCTTGAATCTCCAGTCACGCTGATGGACCGACTTCAAAGAATTCAATCTGCCGCCGCCAAGCTGGCTCTTGGCTGGACGAGAAGGTCTTTGGCCACAGCAGCCCTGGCCGAGCTACATTGGCTACCCTTAAAGCAGCGTGTGGCATTCAAGTCCCTCTGCATCGTCTTTAAGGCTCTGCATGGACTCGGGCCCAGACCCCTGCAAGCTTTGTTCCTGTGGTACACTCCCACCAGAGACTTACGATCATCATCAGCCCGTCTGGTAAAGGTGCCCAGATTCAACAAAGCCAGAACCGGGGGCAGATCCTTCAGGGTCGCAGCGGCCAAGTTATGGAACAGTCTGCCTATTGACATACGCCAGATCTCACAACTTCTTCCATTTAGGAAGCGCATCAAGACCTGGCTATTCCCCTAAATTCTGCCCACCTGCTAACTACTCCGGTCTATCCTTCAGCAGAGTATTCTCCAGCGCCAGGAAGCCTGCAAGGTATCAGTCGTGCTCTATAAATACTTAAAATAATAAATAATAAATAAAGGCAATAAAATTAAGTGGCTGAGTAACTTGAAGCAGTTGGTTGTGCAACTGGGCTTGAGCAATTCCTGGAAGAGTCAATCTCCCCCACCCAAGCAAGTCATTAAGAAGATGTACTGGGACTGGATCCAGACGGAGGCCATTTGTAGAGATGTAAGGGGTTCTCTTACTGAGCGATTCCTGGAGTTTAAATGGTCCAGGAAATTTGAACCGCTTCTTGATTTTATTGAGAAACCCTTAGATAGATCACTCTATCTAAAGGTCAGGTTTGGGATCCTTCCAGTGTATGATTTTACGGCTGGGTGGAATATCCAGAGAGGTACATCAAAGGCTTGCCCGGGTTGTGCAGCCCCAAAAGAGTCTTTGGGTCACTTTTTCTTTGCTTGTCCCGCCTACAGGGTTGCCAGGAGGATATGGTTAAAACCCCTCTGCCAGGGGCTGGGTTTAAGATGTCATATAATGGCCCTGCGGGTCCTCTGTACTGATACGTCCTCATTAGCTATGGTATGTGGTGTAGCAAAATTCCTGGGTAGTGCCTGGATGACACGTATGAGGAGAATTAAGTTGTCCGGTGTTTAATCTAAAGGTTATGGGGCCTCCGATAGGCACCATTAACTCCGCTGTTAGTTGTTTTACGGTGATTTCTTGTTTTTCTTATTGTACTGTATTGTATACTTTTATGATGAAATTTTTATCGAATAAAGTATGATGATGATGATGACATGACCCAGGATGCACATCTGACAGTCCTACTCAATATGGGGAAAAACTAGCTTTATCATCACAGAGGGATTGGTCTACAGGCTAATGTCACCACAAATATAGGGGACTAGAGGGTAGTGCTGTGTTGGGTCTGTCTCTTGCTGTGTTGGTAGCTGTTCTACCCACCTTGTGTCACATGAATTCTTTGTGATCCCGCTTACCTGACAATGCCTGCTTGCCCCCCCAGGTGTGCCCAGTCAAAGACTTACTTTTGTATGACACAGTGCACACGTGTGTCATTGTAGTTCAGCCTACCGTCATGCGTTGTGCAGTAGCCTGGGGACACTGTGACACAAACACATGTGTATGATATGCAGTGTGTGGCTGCATGTCTGTGTTTGTGCATCTGTGCCTCTACATTGGTGTGGCTTCAGCGTTCCATTGGGGGGATGTTGTTTGTGTGATTGTCCCTATTGTCCAATCGTCTTGTAGCTCATCATCCTGCACATTGATCATGTTTGGTATGTCCCATTGCTGCCATGGTATGTGACTTTGTCACCTAACATCGACAGTCTCCACAGGATTCCGCAGTTTGTGTGTCTGTTTGTAGAGATATGTGAATAGATCTTGATGCTCCCATTTCAAACAATCTAATTGTACACTGTTGGCATTGTCAGGGGCCATGGCCAATGCTTGTCTGCACATGGCAGAAGGAGTTCTTGTGATACACAGCATTCTTTGCCTCTCATGTCTATGCTTGTAATTGGCACAACAACCACATTGCCAAAAGATTGGTTGTGGTGTTGGGTGCAGTAGTCACAAATGCTGGTATGGTGATACAGCCCCCTATGAGTTGTGGGGAGCAGTGCAGGGCATAAACCCCCTTATGGGCGTGGAGGGTAGTGGTGCAGGGCATACATCCCCCTATAAGTGGGGAGGGTAGTGGTGCAGGGCATACAGCACGGTATGAGTGGGGAGGGTAGTCAGGGCATGCATCCCCCTATGAGTGGGGAGGGTAGTGGTGCAGGGCATGTAGCACTGTATGAGTTGGGGGAGTGGTGCAGGGTATACATCCCCCTATGAGTGGGGAGGGTAGTGGTGCAGGGCATACATCCCCCTATGAGTGGGGAGGTTAGTGGTGCAGGGCATACATATCTCTATGAGTGGGGAGGGTAGTGGTGCAGGGCATACATCACTGTATGAGTGGGGAGGGTAGTGGTGCAGGGCATACATCCCACTATGAGTGGGGAGGGTAGTGGTGCAGGGCATGCATCCCCCTATGAGTGGGGAGGGTAGTGGTGCAGGGCATACATCCCCCTATGAGTGGGGAGGGTAGTGGTGCAGGGCATACATCCCCCTATGAGTGGGGAGGGTAGTGGTGAAGGGCATACAGCACTGCACGAGTTCTGGGGAGTGGTGCAGGGCATACATCCCCCTATGAGTGGGGAGGGTAGTGGTGCAGGACATACAGCACCGTATGAGTTGTGGGGAGTGGTGCAGGACATACATCACCCTATGAGTGGGGAGGGTAGTGGTGAAGGGCATGCATCCCCCTATGAGTGGGGGGGTAGTGGTGCAGGGCATACACCCCCCTATGAGTGGGGAGGGTAGTGGTGCAGGGCATACAGCACCATATGAGTGCGGAGGGAAGTGGTGCAGGTCATACATCCCCCTATGAGTGGGGAGGGTAGTGGTGCAGGGCATACAGCACTGTATGAGTTGTGGGGAGTGGTGCAGGGCATACATCCCCCTATGAGTGGGGAGGGTAGTGGTGCAGGGCATACATCCCTCTATGAGTGGGGAGGGTAATGGTGAAGGGCATACAGCACTGCATGAGTTGTGGGGAGTGATGCAGGGCATACATCCTGCTATGAGTGGGGAGGGTAGTGGTGCAGGGCATACAGCACTGTATGAGTGGGGAGGGTAGTGGTGCAGGGCATACATCCCCTATGAGTGGGGAGGGTAGTGGTGCAGGGCATACATCCCCCTATGAGTGGGGAGGGTAGTGGTGCAGGGCATACAGCACTGCATGAGTTGTGGGGAGTGGTGCAGGGCATATATCCCCCTATGAGTGGGGAGGGTAGTGGTGCAGGGCATACACCCCTCTATGACTGGGGTGGGTAGTGGTGCAGGGCATACAGCACTGTATGAGTTGTGGGGAGTGGTGCAGGACATACATCACCCTATGAGTGGGGAGGGTAGTGGTGAAGGGCATGAATCCCCCTATGAGTGGGGGGGGGGTAGGGGTGCAGGGCATACACCCCCCATGAGTGGGGAGGGTAGTGGTGCAGGGCATACATCCCTTATGAGTTGGGAGGGTAGTGGTGCAGGGCATACATCCCCCTATGAGTGGGGAGGGTAGTGGTGCAGGGCATACATCCCTCTATGACTGGGGAGGGTAGTGGTGCAGGGCATACAGCACTGTATGCGTGGGGAGGGTAGTGGTGCAGGGCATACATCCCCCTATGAGTGGGGTGGGTAGTGGTACAGGACATACATCCC
The DNA here is from genome assembly GCF_964204655.1 of Triturus cristatus. Taxonomy (NCBI): domain Eukaryota; kingdom Metazoa; phylum Chordata; class Amphibia; order Caudata; family Salamandridae; genus Triturus; species Triturus cristatus. The sequence goes on along the minus strand of NC_140591.1, from coordinate 614,539,823 downwards.
CCTATGAGTGGGGAGGGTAGTGGTGCAGGGCATACATCCCCCTATGAGTAGGGAGGGTAGTGGTGCAGGGCATACATCCCCCTATGACTGGGGAGGGTAGTGGTGCAGGGCATACAGCACTGTATGAGTTGTGGGGAGTGGTTCAGTGCATACATCCCCCTATGAGTGGGGAGAGTAGTGGTGCAGGGCATATATCCCCCTATGAGTGGGGAGGGTAGTGGTGCAGGGCATACATCCCCATATGAGTGGGGAGGGTAGTGGTGCAGGGCATACATCCCCATATGAGTGGGGAGGGTAGTGGTGCAGAGCTTACACCCCCCTATAAGTGGGCAGGGTAGTGGTGCAAGGCATACATCCCCCTATGAGTGGGGAAGATAGAGGTGCAGGGCATACAGCTCTGTATGAGTGGGGAGGGTAGTGGTGCAGGGCATACATCCCCTATGGGTGGGAGGGTAGTGGTGCAGGGCATGCATCCCTCTATGGGTGGGGAGGGTAGTGGTACAGGGCATACATCTCCCTATGAGTGGCGAGGGTGGTGGTGCAGGGCATACACCCCCTATGAGTGGGGAGGGTAGTGGTGCAGGGCACAAAGCACCATATGAGTGGGGAGGGTAGTGGTGCAGGTCATACATCCCCCTATGAGTGGGGAGGGTAGTGGTGCAGGGCATAGAGCACTGTATGAGTTGTGGGGAGTGGTGCAGGGCATACATCCCCCTATGAGTGGGGAGGGTAGTGGTGCAGGGCATACATCCCCCTATGAGTGGGGAGGGTAGTGGTGCAGGGCATACATCCCCCTATGAGTGGGGAGGGTAGTGGTGCGGGGCATACATCCCTCTATGACTGGGGAGGGTAGTGGTGCAGGGCATCCATCCCCCATGAGTGGGGAGGGTAGGGGTGCAGGGCATACATCCCCCTATGAGTATGGAGGGTAGTGGTGCAGGGCTGTATGAGTTGTGGGGAGTGGTGCAGGGCATACAGCACTGTATGAGTTGTGGGGAGTGGTGCAGGGCATACATCCCCCTAAAAGTGGGGAGGGTAGTGGTGCAGGGCATACATCCCTCTATGACTGGGGAGGGTAGTGGTGCAGGGCATACAGCACTGTATGAGTTGTGGGGAGTGGTGCAGGACATACATCACCCTATGAGTGGGGAGGGTAGTGGTGCAGGGCATGCATCCCCCTATGAGTGGGGAGGGTAGTGGTGCAGGGCATACACCCCCCTATGAGTGGGGAGGGTAGTGGTGCAGGGCATACATCCCCCATAAGTGGGGAGGGGAGGGGTGCAGGGCATACATCCCCCTATGAGTATGGAGGGTAGTGGTGCAGGGCTGTATGAGTTGTGGGGAGTGGTGCAGGGCATACAGCACTGTATGAGTTGTGTGGAGTGGTGCAGGGCATACATCCCCCTATGAGTGGGGAGGGTAGTGGTGCAGGACATACAACCCCATATGAGTGGGGAGGGTAGTGGTGCAGGGCATACATCCCCTATGAGTGGGGAGGGTAGTGGCGCTTGGCATATATCCCCCTATGAGTGGGGAGGGTAGTGGTGCAGGGCATACTGCACTGTATGAGTTGTGGGGAGTGGTTCAGGGCATACATCCCCCTATGAGTAGGGAGGGTAGTGGTGCAGGGCATACATCCCCCTATGACTGGGGAGGGTAGTGGTGCAGGGCATACAGCACTGTATGAGTTATGGGGAGTGGTTCAGTGCATACATCCCCCTATGAGTGGGGAGAGTAGTGGTGCAGGGCATATATCCCCCTATGAGTGGGGATGGTAGTGGTGCAGGGCATACATCCCCATATGAGTGGGGAGGGTAGTGGTGCAGGGCATACATCCCCATATGAGTGGGGAGGGTAGTGGTGCAGAGCTTACACCCCCTAAAAGTGGGCAGGGTAGTGGTGCAAGGCATACATCCCCTATGAGTGGGGAAGATAGAGGTGCAGGGCATACAGCACTGTATGAGTGGGGAGGGTAGTGGTGCAGAGCATACATCCCCTATGGGTGGGAGGGTAGTGGTGCAGGGCATGCATCCCTCTATGGGTGGGGAGGGTAGTGGTACAGGGCATACATCTCCCTATGAGTGGGGAGGGTGGTGGTGCAGGGCATACACCCCCTATGAGTGGGGAGGGTAGTGGTGCAGGGCATACAGCACCATATGAGTGGGGAGGGTAGTGGTGCAGGTCATACATCCCCCTATGAGTGGGGAGGGTAGTGGTGCAGGGCATACAGCACTGTATGAGTTGTGGGGAGTGGTGCAGGGCATACATCCCCCTATGAGTGGGGAGGGTAGTGGTGCAGGGCATACATCCCCCTATGAGTGGGGAGGGTAGTGGTGCAGGGCATACAGCACTGTATGAGTTGTGGGGAGTGGTGCAGGGCATACATCCCCCTAAAAGTGGGGAGGGTAGTGGTGCAGGGCATACATCCCTCTATGACTGGGGAGGGTAGTGGTGCAGGGCATACAGCACTGCATGAGTTGTGGGGAGTGGTGCAGGACATACATCACCCTATGAGTGGGGAGGGTAGTGGAGCAGGGCATGTATTCCCCTATGAGTGGGGAGGGTAGTTGTGCAGGGCATACACCCCCCTATGAGTGGGGAGGGTAGTGGCACAGGGCATACATCCCCCATGAGTGGGGAGGGTAGGGGTGCAGGGCATACATTCCCATATGAATATGGAGGGTAGTGGTGCAGGGCTGTATGAGTTGTGGGGAGTGGTGCAGGGCATACAGCACTGTATGAGTTGTGGGGAGTGGTGCAGGGCATACATCCCCCTATGAGTGGGGAGGGTAGTGGTGCAGGACATACAACCCCATATGAGTGGGGAGGGTAGTGGTGCAGGGCATACATCCCCTATGAGTGGGGAGGGTAGTGGCGCTTGGCATATATCCCCCTATGAGTGGGGAGGGTAGTGGTGCAGGCAATACTGCACTGTATGAGTTGTGGGGAGTGGTTCAGGGCATACATCCCCCTATGAGTGGGGAGGGTAGTGGTGCTTGGTATATATCCCCCTATGAGTGGGGAGGGTAGTGGTGCTTGGCATACATCCCCCTATGAGTGGGGAGAGTAGTGGTGCAAGGCATACATCCCCCTATGAGTGGGGAGGGTAGTGGTGCAGGGCATACAGCACTGTATGAGTGGGGAGGGTAGTGGTGCAGGGCATACATCCCCCATGAGTGGGGAGAGTAGTGGTGCAGGGCATACATCCCCCTATGAGTGGGGAGGGTAGTGGTACAGGGCATACAGCACTGTATGAGTGGGGAGGGTAGTGGTGCAGGGCATACATCTCCCTATGAGTTGGGAGGGTAGTGGTGCAGGGCATACATCCCCCTATGAGTGGGGAGGGTAGTGGTACAGGGCATACAGCACTGCATGAGTTGTGGGGAGTGGTTCAGGGCATACATCCCCCTATGAGTGGGGAGGGTAGTGGTGCAGGGCATACAGCACTGTATGAGTGGGGAGGGTAGTGGTGCAGGGCATACAACCCCTATGAGTGGGGAGGGTAGTGGTGCAGAGCATACATCCCCCATGAGTTGGGAGGGTAGTGGTGCAGGGCATACATCCCCCTATGAGTGGGGAGGGTAGTGGTGCAGGGCATACATCCCTCTATGACTGGGGAGGGTAGTGGTGCAGGGCATTCAGCACTGTATGCGTGGGGAGGGTAGTGGTGCAGGGCATACATCCCCCTATGAGTGGGGAGGGTAGTGGTGCAGGGCATACATCCCCCTATGAGTGGGGAGGGTAGTGGTACAGGGCATACATCCCCCTATGAGTGGGGAGGGTAGTGGTACAGGGCATACAGCACTGTATGAGTGGGGAGGGTAGTGGTGCAGGGCATACATCTCCCTATGAGTTGGGAGGGTAGTGGTGCAGGGCATACATCCCCCTATGAGTGGGGAGGGTAGTGGTACAGGGCATACAGCACTGCATGAGTTGTGGGGAGTGGTGCAGGGCATACATCCCCCTATGAGTGGGGAGGGTAGTGGTGCAGGGCATACATCCCCCTATGAGTGGGGAGGGTAGTGGTGCAGGGCATACATCCCTCTATGACTGGGGAGGGTAGTGGTGCAGGGCATACAGCACTGTATGCGTGGGGAGGGTAGTGGTGCAGGGCATACATCCCCCTATGAGTGGGGAGGGTAGTGGTGCAGGGCATACATCCCCCTATGAGTGGGGAGGGTAGTGGTACAGGGCATACATCCCCCTATGAGTGGGGAGGGTAGTGGTGCAGGGCATACATCCCCCTATGAGTGGGGAGGGTAATGGCGCTTGGCATTTATCTCCCTATGAGTGGGGAGGGTAGTGGTGCAGGGCATACTGCACTGTATGAGTTGTGGAGAGTGGTTCAGGGCATACATCCCCCTATGAGTGGGGAGGGTAGTGGTGCTTGGCATATATCCCCCTATGAGTGGGGAGGGTAGTGGTGCAGGGTATACATCCCCCCATGAGTGGGGAGAGTAGTGGTGCAGGGCATACATCCCCCTATGAGTGGGGAGGGTAGTGGTGCAGGGCATACACGACTGTATGAGTGGGGAGGGTAGTGGTACAGGGCATACAGCACTGTATGAGTGGGAGGGTAGTGGTGCAGGGCATATGTCCCCCTATGAGTGGGGAGGGTAGTGGTGCATGGCATACACCCCCTATGAGTGGGGAGGGTAGTGGTGCAGGGCATACCGCACTGCATGAGTTGTGGGGAGTGGTGCAGGGCATACATCCCCCTATGAGTGGGGAGGGTAGTGGTGCAGGGCATACAGCACTGTATGTGTGGGGAGGGTAGTGGTACAGGGCATACATCCCCTATGAGTGGGGAGGGTAGTGGTGCAGGGCATACATCCCCATGAGTTGGGAGGATAGGGGTGCAGGGCATACATCCCCCTATGTGTGGGGAGGGTAGTGGTGCAGGGCATACATCCCTCTATGACTGGGGAGGGTAGTGGTGCAGGGCATACAGCACTGTATGCATGGAGAGGGTAGTGGTGCAGGGCATACATCCCCCTATGAGTGGGGAGGGTAGTGGTACAGGACATACATCCCGCTATGAGTGGGGAGGGTAGTGGTGCCGGGCATACATCCCCCTATGAGTGGGGAGGGTAGTGGTGCAGGTCATACAGCACTGTATGAGTTGTGGGGAGTGGTGCCGGACATACATCCCCCTATGAGTGGGGAGGGTAGTGGTGCAGGGCATACATCCCCCTATGAGTGGGGAGGGTAGTGGTGCAGGGCAAACATCCCCCCATGAGTAGGGAGGGTAGTGGTGCGGGGCATACATCCCCCTATGAGTAGGGAGGGTATTGGTGCAGAGCATACATCCCCCTATGACTGGGGAGGGTAGTGGTGCAGGGCATACATCCCCATATGAGTGGGGAGGGTAGTGGTGCAGGGCATACATCCCCATATGAGTGGGGAGGGTAGTGGTGCAGAGCTTACACCCCCCTATAAGTGGGCAGGGTAGTGGTGCAAGGCATACATCCCCCATGAGTGGGGAAGATAGAGGAGCAGTGCATACAGCACTGTATGAGTGGGGAGGGTAGTGGTGCAGGGCATACATCCCCCTATGGGTGGGAGGGTAGTGGTGCAGGGCATGCATCCCTCTATGGGTGGGGAGGGTAATGGTGCAGGGCACACATCTCCCTATGAGTGGGGAGGGCAGTGGGGCAGGGCATACATCCCCCTATGAGTGGGGAGGGTAGTGGTGCAGGGCATACAGCACCATATGAGTGTGGAGGGTAGTGGTGCAGGTCATACATCCCCCTATGAGTGGGGAGGGTAGTGGTGCAGGGCATACAGCACTGTATGAGTTGTGGGGAGTGGTGCAGGGCATACATCCCCCTATGAGTGGGGAGGGTAGTGGTGCAGGGCATACATCCCCCTATGAGTGGGGAGGGTAGTGGTGCAGGGCATACAGCACTGTATGCATGGGGAGGGTAGTGGTGAAGGGCATACATCCCCCTATGAGTAGGGAGGGTAGTGGTACAGGACATACATCCCCCTATGTGTGGGGAGGGAAGTGGTGCAGGTCATACAGCACTGTATGAGTTGTGGGGAGTGGTGCAGGACATACATCCCACTATGAGTGGGGAGGGTAGTGGTGCAGGGCATACATCCCCCTATGAGTGGGGAGGGTAGTGGTGCAGGGCATACATCCCTCTATGACTGGGGAGGGTAGTGGTGCAGGCATACAGCACTGTATGCGTGGGGAGGGTAGTGGTGCAGGGCATACATCCCCCTATGAGTGGGGAGGGTAGTGGTGCAGGGCATTGTTAGAAATGGCGATTTCTGGTTGGCTAAGGCTTGCGCCAAAGTCAGGCAGAAACCACCACTCTAGTCAGGGCAAGGAAGTTACACGCCAAAGATAACCCCTGCTCACCCCCTTGGTAGCTTGGCAGGAGCAGTCAGGCTTATCTCTGAGGCGATGTGTAAAGCGTTTGCGCGCGCACCCAGCAACAACACCCAAGGCCCACCACAAAGGAAACTCCACACAAGGTATTATATAAAAATATCCTTTGTATTATAACAAACACATTAGATAATATTCACACAATTTACCCTTTGCCAACTGGCACGGGCAGAATTTTACAAGGGATTATATGTACAGGGGACAGGGCCACATGGACCACTGTCAGGAATTAGCACTTTGTAGAAATTAGCACTTAGATCATAGAAATAAAATACTGGAGATAGAATACTGTAGCACAAAAAAACACATGTAGCACACAACCAGTAACTACTGGTACAGGTAAATACCACCTACGCAACCCTAACCACCTTAGGAAAATATTGCGCAGGGAATCAGGACCTCACTAGTACCACCTGTACTAGGAGAAAAACAACCACCTAAGTATCACAATACCTGTAGGGGTCTAAGCACATTACACATGATGCATCGCAACACATTCAGAGGTGTAGGGAAGGAAAACACATGATGCATAAAATACATTCAGCGGTGTAAAACAAGGCACATGACGCATAAAAACATTCAGAGGTGCAGGTTAGGAACAGTAGCGCAAAACTCACATTAGCCACCACCTGTGGCAGTCCCTAGGCCAACTGGCCTTGTAGGGGGGGCTAGGACACCCTGAGTCCAGCAGAGTCAGGGCGCGCCTGCGCAGGCTGCGCAAACCAGGGCACACAAGGCACAACCTACACGTTGCAGCTGCCCACTAAGTGCTGGGCAGCTGGAGAAATGCGTCTGGGCACCACTGTGCCTTTAAAACCAATCTGTCGCCCTTGGAGCCTCTCTGGGCTCTAAAACAATGAAATGCCCCCTAGAGCCTGTCAGGGCTCTATTAAACTATTGCCCCCGACGTTGGAGCCTCACGGGCTCTAGAACAAAGGTGGGGGCGACGTTGGAGCAGCCCGCTGCCTTCCGGGGCCGCTCTAACGACTAGGAAATGCCCCCGTATACGTGGGAGCGGCCCACTGCCTTCCGGGGCCGCTCTGCTGGTCAGGAAATGCCCCCGTATATGTGGGAGCGGCCCGCTGCCTTCCGGGGCCACTCTGCTGGTCAGAAAATGCCCCCGTATGGTGGAGCCACACTGGCTCTACACACCTACGCAACGTTGGAGCCTCTCGGGCTCAAGGACCTCGACCGGCACCCTCACTCACACGCACGGAGTCCCTCAGCCCTTCTCACTTACCGGGCTGCGCTCTGGGGACTCCGGCGGTCGACGGGCTCTTCTCTTTTGGGGCTTCCCCTCCGCTGGGGAGGCTCCGGCTGCAGGACGGCTTTCTCGCGGCGGGGCAGGCACCGACAGTGTGCCTCGGGGCCCCGCCGTCTCAGCAGTCCTCCTCTCTTCCGGGTCTCGTCATAGGAGCGCAGGGTGGGCTCCCGTCCGCTTCCTGTATAAGCCATGCCCACGTCTTGTGAGATGGATTAAGCCACGCCCTATTTACAACACTAAGTTAGCATACACGAGATCATTGTTAGCAAGCAAGCTTGTCGTTTCTGCTGCGCTGCACACGACACTATTGTTATGTGTTATTCATTTTAGAAATGCTGACTCGACTTTGCCTTACAGGATAACAAACTGTTGTTTCACATTCTTAGCCGAGAAATGTGCCCTTGGTCTGTACATCATGCAAAGAACGCGTCTGGGTCACTAGAAGGTACAGAGTGTTGTGTTTAGATTGATCGTACCACTTGTTAGACATATCATGCATACAGCTGGAAATATCTGAAGGACAAGCGTCTTTAATATTGCAGAGCAGTTTGGTTTTACATTCATTCGAACAGAAGAGCTGATGCATGCTGTGAGAGCTGATCCTTTGATGTGATTCTACTAAGCTGATCTATACAGCATGGGGTCCCCCCTGTTAGCCTAAGAGACCTTCTAATAGTCTAATAATAATAATGTATTAAATTATAGTGAAAGGAGTTTGGCCGTATACCACTGTCATTAATAGTATGATTGCTCCTTTCATTTTATATGGTATTGTAATAATGCTTATGGTTTTGATCTGTACTGTTAGTCTGCTAGTGTTAGCAAAAGTACTGCATCTTAGGACGCGAGGTTTATAAAATAAACTCTTTAAACTTTACCGTGTCTGTATTATTATGTTGTGGACTAACAAATAAGTACGAACAGGTATTTCGGATTCCCACCACTCCTGAGAAATATCTAAGTCGCTTGTTCTGGTTTGTCTATACATTGGGACCACCTAGCTAGATCTAGGTTAACGAATGGGATACTAAGCTAGTCGGATAAGGGGTTCTGGGTTCTGAGGGGAGTTTTCTGGTACACCACAATTCTCTGAGGTCCTGGTCTCCTGCGCATAGTTCTGTGCAAAAGCAGAATCCCTGCAACATGGCGCACCTAACGTTTGGTCTTAAGATCTGAGACGCTTTAGTAGTACGAGTTTTAGTCCACAACTACCCTCACTCTCGTTTCCGGAAAACTTGAGTGATGGTTTAACCTACCTAGGTTTAGACTAAAGGTTCTATCAAGCTTGAAAATTAAAAAGGTTATAATTTTTGAGCCCAAGTGCTACTGTAAATATCGTTGTTACTCTTTAAGGTGTCCTTATGGCGGTTAATATTCCCGCTCATAGTAGGGTTCCTCTGCGCGCTCATTTGAGGGCGTATGGGGTACCTGATGACGGGATGGCCGTAGTCTTTGTGGTCAGTACTGATACCACCTACCCATATGAGTTGTTTTACTCGTGGGTGACCTTTGCGGAGGTGGACACAGACGATAATTTGTTCCACGAATATACAGCCTCGGCTGAACCTGCGGCTTATGCCCCATATCGGACTCTGGAAATTCCTATTTCTGCCTGGCAGCATACAATTTGGTTTAATGGCGCCCTCCCCCATGAGGTTGTATCGGCGAGAATGGGCCCGTTGTCAATTGCAGGGGCTACATGGCCGGTACTGGCCGGATATACTCCACACCCATGCTACATGACGATAGGCGTGGGTGATTTACGAACACTACACACAGCCCTGATTACGGTCCATAGGGCTTTAGTGCAGTATGTGTCACGCACAGTTCAGGTGGGAGCACCTGCGGTTGCTGGACACGGGGCGGATCTCCATCACGCGGTGGTGATTAGCCGTGTTATGGTTAACGCGGTAGTCGGCAAGCGCCCCCTCAGTAAGGATGAATTTCCTTACTGGCTTGCGGAAACATTTGATCAATTGGAAGCCGTGTTTCCAAACACTACACCTGTGGATAAACACAGGCTACTCACCATTACTTTGCCGAAGGACCTAGTCCCTGAACTTGTTGATTGTGACAATTGGGGCAAGGTCTTTGCTGCGACATATTCGAAGTGCTACGGCACTCCGTCTATGGCTGTACTACCCTCCGTCATCAAGAAAGTTCAAGAATGTCATGGTGCGGAGGCAGCTATTGAGTTGGGATTACGGCTTGTCGACAGTTTCGATGTGATTTGTTCCATGGTAATGGGCAACCTCAAAGGAGATGCCATGCAATTCCAAGTTGGTAATATGCTGGAGCTTGTGGCTGATGCCGATAAGCCTAGGGAGTTCGCAAAAATTATTGCGAAAGCCTATAGGATGGTTGGACGTAGTGCCTTAGGTGTGAAACCCACCATCAAAATTCCTGATGTAGTGCAGCAAACTAAGGTGAGTTCGTCTACAAAAGACGAAAAGCCCAACTTTCCTAAACAAAGTTGGCGAGCCAAAAAACAAGAGAAGCAGCAACAGAAACAGGTTTCTCGTCCTGCCTCACCTGTTCAGTCGTATAGTGAACGCACTTATGATTTGCGCAATCGTACTCGTATTAAGTCACCTGATAGATTTCAGGTTTCTGAACAACGCTCTCCTCGTTCTTCACAGGAAACATCGACTTCGCACTCTGGTGGTGGAGAGCGTGGGAGTGGACGAGGCACTCAAGGTCGAGACCAGCCCCGCCAGACTGACGGTTAAGGCAAGCAGGAAGACACTGCCAGACCACGTCCACCGTTTCAGAAAAAGAAAGTTGCTGCTATCTCAGCGGGATATGCCTCAGATGGTCAGGACACAGCTTCGTAAACCTGACATGGGCACTAACGCTGCTAGACAGCGCGGCGGAAGTTACAGTAGTGCGGGAAGCATTGCGTCCATTTCTGGAGGCGACAGCAACTGACATTTATGTGACAGTTGAAACTGCTGATACTCGCGTAGCCCCCCCGGATAGATTATTTGTAATAGTCCTTAATATTGGGGTTACATACAACGCAAAATTAAAGTGTTTTTTTGGGATAATCTTACCACCACATATGATATTCTTTTGGCGGAGAAAGATTGGCCTCCGGCTTTCATTTTGGACGCCCCTAGGGGAGAGGAAGTTATACTTCCTTCCTTTGGGCACGCAGTGCCCACGGAGGAGTCTACTAGGTTGACCGGGGAGTGGGCGCAGGTGCTTGCGCCTGCATTATATCGTAATCAGGTTGGCTGGGATAAATGTTCTCCCAATCACGAGATTCCATTGCGATCCGATCCCCAGCCTCAACCCCAATATCCCATGCGTCGCGAGGCAAGACCTCACGTCGCGTCCATCCTTGAACAATTGGAATATCAAGGAGTGATTGAGACATGTGTGTCACCCATGAATAATCCTTTATTCACTGTAACGAAGCCTGACGGGTCGTACCGCCTAGTTTTGGATTACCGGCATTTAAACTCGCATTGCCGGACGTGTGCGGAACAAAATACTCATAGTTCGGCTCTCGTGGATAGTCTTGTGAGAAAATGTTTCAAAACTACGCTCGACTTATCAAATGGCTTTTATTGCCATAACCTGGCCCCTCTTAGTTATGAGTGGACAGCATTCACCTCGGGTGGCAAACAAAAATTGTTCAAGAGGCTCCCGATGGGCTATAAAAACAGCCCTGGAGTTTTTGCCGCTCGCGTGGTCTCTCTCTTGGAGATGGTAGACCCGGAAGCATACTCGTATGTCGATGACATCTATCTGACTGACGACGAGTTGCTTCCACACCTTGCTCATGTGGATAACATAGTGACTATGTTTGCGGACTTCGGTTACAAGTTTAACTTTAAGAAGTCACACATTGCTGAATTTACAGTGTTGTTCTAGGGGTACGAACTCAATAATGAAGGTCGAGGCTTGGCACCGCAGTTCCTTGAGAAATGCGCAAACCTTCGTATCCCTACGACACTGAAAAAACTACAATCCTTGCTGGGTTTTCTGAATTTCGGTCGATCCTACATTCCTGATTATGCCCAGCGTATCAAGACACTTTATGCCTTGATACAACCAACTTATACCAGATCTTGCTGGCTGCCAGAGCACTCGTTGGCATTGTATACTTTGCAAACTGATCTTCTTACAGCTAAATATCTAAAAACTCGTGACAACCACACCAACCTGGTCATTAGAATTGTTCCAGGCGCGGAAGGTTTCACGTACTTAACGTTCAATGAGGGTGACACAGTCCCCATTGCTTACAAATCTCATCTGTACACTTCGGCTGAGCTGCGATTTTCCACTGTTGAAAAAGTCTTAACAGCAGTTCAGATGGCGATCCTGAAAGAACGAGCGCTATCACAGGGAAAACGCATGCTGGTGGTAACACCGTTTCCTGCTCTCGAAGCAGTCACTAAAGCTAGTGTACCCAATTCTAAGGCTTTGCATCCAAGGTGGATACAATGGGCGATCTCCTTAGCTTCGCCTGACGTCGAATACATCTTTGACGCGGCGTTGCAGACTCAAGAGAGTTTGGAGTATGAATTCGTTCATCCTGCTCCGCAGTCATTGCGCCCCATCGAGGAATACCATTGTGTCATATATACTGACGGGTCGGCGCAACCCGCAACTGGATCAAGGCACGCTTATTCAGCGGCTTGCGCAATTGTAGTCGGTACTTTCGTGAATGGAGAGTTCAAAGCTGATGCAGTGCATACGCAGTCATTGGGTGATTGTACCGCGCAACTGGCGGAGCTCCGTGCTCTGGTGCTTGCACTTGAGTTTGCTGATCACAGAGTCACTACTCTTATAGTGAGTGACTCTTACTATTGTGTTCAATCTTACAACAACAATTTGCTTTTTTGGATTATGAATGGATTTCGTGATTCCAAAGGTAGCGCAGTGAAGCATAAAACGCTTTGGGCTCGAGTGTCGAACTCAAAGGGAGTCTGCCACTTGTGGATGTAATTCACACTCTTGGTCACCAAAGAGTTGGTGTCCATGCTGTCGGTAACAGTTTGGCTGACGAGGCAGCTAAAACAGCAGTGGCGACATATTTAGTAGCAGCAGTTACAAGATCAAAATCTAAGATAGATGCTGACATCTTAGCAGCTATTGCCGCATCTGAGACAGGGACAAACTTCCCTAGAGGTTTCCCTTCTCGATACCATTATCACTTAAGTCCTGATAACGTCCCATTAGTGAGGATTAACAACGTTGGTGATAGATTGATTCCCAACGTGGACTGCAGACCAAATTTGATAACAGCTGCCCACGAAGGTGTTGTGTCTGCGCATGCTGGAGTGTCAGCAACTGTGTCTCTTTTGCAGCAACGTTACTGGTGGTACGGTTTGTATAAACAAGCGCGGGCTTATGTACTTAATTGTGACATTTGCCAGCAGATCAAACCTTCTTCTGTTGCGCGTCCACCTCCAACGCAGCTGCATATATCTAATCAGCCACTAGCGTGTGTTTATTTAGATCACTGCGGTCCTTATACCTCGGATACTGCGTACAAGTACATCTTGGTTGCAGTGGATTCGTGCACATGTTTTCTGTGGGTGTGGCCACAAAGGAGTGCTGATGCCAGGACTGTCATCAAAGCATTGCGTGTCTTTATAGGGAGTTTTGCGTGTGGTACCCTTCACTCTGATCAGGGCCCGGCATTCGCCTCTAAGGCGTACAAAGAAGCAATGAGAAGTTTGGGGGTCCAAGTCAAATTTTCGTCTCCATACCGGCCTGAGGGCAATAGTGTTGTGGAACGGATGAACCGTGACCTAAAGCAATCGTTGACAGCCAAGGTGTTAGGTACAGGCCGGAACTGGCTTGCCCACTTGTATGACGTCCAACGTGCCCTTAATAACCTCCCTAGAAGGTCTCTGGGTGGGTGGACCCCGTACATGATGCTCTTTGGAGTGAGAATGTTTGTTCCGGACCTTGATGGTCTAGACATGGCGGCGGCTGCCGCGCCTTTTGACCTCGATGACCACTGTGCTGTATTACAGAATCTACAAGAAGCAAGAGACACTCTAGCGAAGGAACACGTGCCCTCTACATCTGAAGAAGCGCTCCTGATTCCGGTGGTCGGCTGGCTGCCTCGAGTTGGTGACCTGGTCCGTGAGAAGGTGGAGAACAAGAAGGAGTTTGGCCCCTCTTATCGTGCACCAGTCCCGGTGCTTGGAGTATTGGGTACACGTACAGTTGTTTTACCACCACTTCCTGGTCGCAAGGAAAACAGGTACATTTCAATTGAAAATGTCAAACTACACAGGGTGGCCGATTCTCCATAGTATGACACCTTCGGTTTCCTGCCCTTCAATGCTGAGAAACTCTGTTGTGTTGCCACCCTCTATCATCGTGCCTGAAGTTTCCATTGAGATGCATACAGTTTCAGACCTGCCTGTGCCTCCTTCTGCTGATGGTTTGCCTGGTGATCCGGAGTATGCTTATCCTACAGAAGTCGATTTGCCCCTATTAAATACAACAACACTTACCCAGTCACATTCTTCCTTTGAAACTGAATCATTGACTTCCACTGTCCCTTCCAAAATCTCGATATTTTTTGCCTGGTTCAAGAGACATTTTTTGGTTGCACCTTGGACTTACATCTGGTTGGTGCTAATTTGTATTTTTTTATTCATGACAATTGGCTTTGTGGTAGTGTTTTTTAGACTTATCAATGGACACTACCTGAATGTGCGTTCTACAATTCAATTAATTGATGGAACTTTGGCCCCCCATTCCTCATCACACATCATGAAAAGAGACCAGACGTTTGTGAACATCACCGCCTGGCCTGTACGTGATGGGATTGCTTGGGATGCAGTGAACTTTCAAATTCATGGTCCCACCGAAGTTATTAATGTGCCAACTGTTTTTCGTGTTTCTATGGGTGATGTAGTGAAACAAAACATCCGCTCAGATGATTGGGATGTACAAGCAATAGAAGCACTGTTTTCTGATTTAAAATATTATGCTGCATTTGATGCTGATGATCTGTATTTAAATACGGCAAACTACGATGAGCAATTTTGTTTTCAACATTATGGCACACATTTCCTACACAGAGCAAATTCTTTTCGAAATTTTGTTAATTTCACTCAATGGGAACATTGTCCTGTCCCTATGCCCGGCAGCTCTGCCACTTTATTGAAAAAATTCACATACTTTTCGGATTTTAGTGTGTCAAACCCTGAGTCTTTTTATTTTAAGGTGGCGGTAGAACCCACTTATAAGGTCAGACTGACACACACAAAATTATTATATTCCAAATCCTTTATGGATGAATTTGCTATTGGAGGTTATGACGTATGGAAAGATACTATCGATCTTAAAATCGGTTTGGGGAACTAAACCGTGGCAGGTACAAGGAGCAGAAGCTTTGCATCGTGCCTGTCTTATCCCAAACCGTATTTTATTTTTAAATTCGTCTATTTTTCAGGCCACCTGTTTTAGATTGGCAATATCTAAAAAATTAATTTCCCCCTCGATCCCTGATCTGGGTGCTTATCCTGGTTGGGAAAATCACTCAGATCTGTCCCTTACTATGTTGCAGTCGCTTGTTTCCAATGGCACCTTCAATATTTCAACAATGAATCCTGAGGGTTGGTTGGTATGGCAAACAAGCTCAGATTCCTGTCAACGTCGGTTTCTGGATTTGGCTCCAGGGTATACACAACTTAGGGTTGACCCTCGTTTTACATCTTCACACACGGTGACTACCTACTCTGTAGGTAAATTATGTCAGTCATGGCTGCAACATTCCACGTTAACTTCAGTTAAGCTTCATTTATCACGTTTAAATGACAAAATAGATTTGAATGATTTTATTAAGGGTCCTGCAAATGGCAGGTCTAAACGATGGGCTTATGCTATTTACAATGAAATCTGGAAATTGTCGCAAATTGAAGCTGCTTCTAGATTACGTGCTATTGACCAGGCCAATATGGAAAAAGTATTGGCTGTGATAGATAACAGTATTAATACGTTGTCTTCTAGAATTTATACATTAGATAATATTGTTTCTTCTGTCGTAGACATTGTGCAAGATGATGTATCTGTGTTGTATCATGGTCAAAATCAATTGCGTTCAATTATGCAGTTTGCATGGACATTGCAAACGTTAAAGGCAGGGAAAGTCCCTTGGGATTACCTGAATATTTAATCATTGTTCCTTCCGTTTAATTTGACAGAAAAACAGCAGTTCATGTCCATGAAAGATGCAACTTATGCATTACTGCACATTGAAAAATTAGAACCTTTACCTTTTTCTGTAGCTGAGTTAAATTCAGCCGTGTGGCTTATTCACGGATTAGTCACTTTACTGTTCAGTTTGTTCAAGTTTGGTTCGTGCATGAAACATTATGCCATCGGCAGATATGAACAACTTGATGATGCGTTCCTGCATGAAGTTTGGTCGCTTCCGTTCACTTACAGATGCGTAAGGGATGGCAAGGAAGTATACTTAAAGGGTGAAGAATGCACTTCCGCTCCTGATTACTCTGTGGTTTGTAGACATATACAATTACATGGCGCTTGCAATATACACGCTCCTAATTTAGCTTGTGTCCTAAAGGGGATTCCAATGCCAGTTGGAAGACGTCTTCTTTTAAGCTGCTTGCCAACGGGAGTTATTTGCTTTTAAATAGTGAAGCTTGCTGTGGGATGCTAGTGGGTATTCCTTACATAGTCACTGTTTCGCAAAAAGTAGTTTGCTGTAATAACGTCCTTTTCCCAACCCCGCAAGGCCGACTCGATATATCCATCTGGCCAGCGATTCCAACCTTGAACGCAGAGTTCAATAGGATGAGCAGAATAAGGGCTCTTTTGTCTAAAAAAGAGGTTGCGTTGACTTCGTCCCGTGAAACATTTCTTCTTAATGTGGCGAACACACGCACTGAGGTACAAGCTCTTTTAAATACCGACCTCCCCCTCCATTTTGGAACCTTGATTCAAACTATCTTTAATGCTTCATCTACGACTGGCCTTGTTCATTTTTTTAAAGTCGTGGGCTCGGGCCTCGTGACATCTTTCCAGACTGTTTTTGGTGTGATCCCCGCATTTTTACATTCTATTTTTTTGAGTGTCTTCGGAGGGTCCCCCTTGCTCCTCGCTTTGGTGGCTGGGATCCTTTTGTTGATTTGCGCACTTCGGTATGGCTGCACACCGAGAGTTGCAAGACAGAATGCTGCACTTGCTCCATCTTCGTAGCCGGATGCTTGATTACTACGGCACCTTACCACTGGCGGTATTAAGCGTCAAGTATGGATTGTCTTTCCGGTCTTTTACGTGTGTGCAACCTGTCTTTCATTGCCTAGATTGTCCCTTCCAATGGGCTCTGGACTTGTGCTTGTCAAACTTGGCGTCACCTGACCCGGATTTTGATGAACTAATGTGTCCCTTAGTGGCTCATGAATTTGATTGTTCTGGTGTCGGGTTTATGGCTTTGGGTGCTGCACACGGAGTCCTTGGAAACTGGGATATCAGAGAGGCAGCTATTGAATTCCTTGAAAGGAGTTATATCGAGGAGACTGACAGTTGTCCTATCATGGTGCTGGATGCTCCGATACTTAATGAACACGTGTGTTCTTTTCCCTTGTTGAATTGGATGGCGAATACTTTTGCGTAACGCTGCAATGATTTCCTCTTGGAAGCTGTTGCAGCTTACGGTGCTTATACCTTTATGGATTGACTGTTTGTTATTGTCCCTCCAAGGTTCATCTGAGATGGTTAATTTTCTACAAAAGTTTTGCTGATATTTTTAAGACATTTTTCATTTTGTAAACAAATTTTTTTTCTTCCTTTTTATTCTCAGACTTTACACTTACCTTATATGGAGTTATAGTTCATGCCCTTTGTTCCGTTCTGAATCACTTGAACTCTGCGTTCTTGATAAGTGTATCCCTATTGGTTCGTGCTCCGATCATGGGGGGGTGTGAGATGGATTAAGCCACGCCCTATTTACAACACTAAGTTAGCATACACGAGATCATTGTTAGCAAGCAAGCTTGTCGTTTCTGCTGCGCTGCACACGACACTATTGTTATGTGTTATTCATTTTAGAAATGCTGACTCGACTTTGCCTTACAGGATAACAAACTGTTGTTTCACATTCTTAGCCGAGAAATGTGCCCTTGGTCTGTAAATCATGCAAAGAACGCGTCTGGGTCACTAGAAGGTACAGAGTGTTGTGTTTAGATTGATCGTACCACTTGTTAGACATATCATGCATACAGCTGCCAATATCTGAAGGACAAGCGTCTTTAATATTGCAGAACAGTTTGGTTTTACATTCATTCGAACAGAAGAGCTGATGCATGCTGTGATAGCTGATCCTTTGATGTGATTCTACTAAGCTGATCTATACGGTATGGGGTCCCCCCTGTTAGCCTAAGAGACCTTCTAATAGTCTAATAATAATAATGTATTAGATTATAGTGAAAGGAGTGTGGCCGTATACCACTGTCATTAATAGTATGATTGCTCCTTTCATTTTATATAGTATTGTAATAATGCTTATGGTTTTGATCTGTACTGTTAGTCTGCTAGTGTTAGCCAAAGTACTGCATCTTAGGACGCGAGTTTATAAAATAAACTCTTTAAACTTTACCGTGTCTGTATTATTATGTTGTGGACTAACAAATAAGTATGAACAGGTATTTCGGATTCCCACCACTCCTGAGAAATATCTAAGTCGCTTGTTCTGGTTTGTCTATACATTGGGACCACCTAGCTAGATCTAGGTTAATGAATGGGATACTAAGCTAGTCGGATAAGGGGTTCTGGGTTCTGAGGGGAGTTTTCTGGTACACCACAATTCTCTGAGGTCCTGGTCTCCTGCGCATAGTTCTGTGCAAAAGCAGAATCCCTGCAACAGTCTCAGACAAAGGCTGCCTGACTTCCTGGGTTTCGGCCCGGGCTGCAGCGGTGATTATTCCGGCAGCAAGAGGGGTAGGCTCCCTCGCGATAGGAAATGAACGGCGGGGTGGGCACCCGCCGTGAATTCAACAATAAAACTGCGGCACCAAAGCGGGGTGGGCACCCGCTAATTAAAATACCATAAATCGAGATGGGCACTCGATATGGCGGCCATGTCCCTTGCAGGGTGGGCACCTGCCAGGGGACGTCAAGATCAGCACAGCCCACACGCTGCAGACGCCGGGTGGGCACCGGCTTGCAGCAATAAAGCGCTTCTAGCGCTATAGGGGAAGGAGAAGTGCTCCCAGGCGCTTTTTAGGGGCAAAATAAAGCGCTCCCAGCGCTTAAGGGCCAGGTCCAGCAACCAAAGTCCTGGTAAAGCTCTAGGAAGGAGGGCAGGGGGCAAGGCTGGGCCAGGGGCCAGCTCACTGGGCCCTCCAGGCAGGAAGGCAGTCCAAAGTGGCGGTTCCTCCTGGCCTCCAGCAGCAGCAGCCCCCCTCAGGATCCTGGAAGAGAGCAGTTTCTGGGGGGACACAGCCCCATTTTTATACAGTAAAACCCTTTGTCTCAAGGTGCAGGGAAGGGGCGAACCAGTTACAACTGGTTTCTGAGCACTTTGTTTTGCTCAGCCCCTCTCCCTATTCAGAGTGCAGGCCAGGGTCATCAGTCGCACCACAGGGGGCGGAGCCAGCATTGTGTGGGGAAAACCCAGCCCTCTTCAGGACCCAGGTGTACTCCTCCCACCCATCTAGGTGCTGATCTCCCTATTCACCACTGGGTGACTCCTCCTGACTCTGGGGATTCCCTAGCCCGTCACATGACCTCAGCCAGCCAATCACGCAACAGGCAGTCACTGCACATTTTACACTAATATGCCAACTCCTAGAAGTGGCACTTCCGCACATGACATAATCACGCATTATATATCATTGCGAAGCATTCGATCACACGAGTCCGCACATACCAAACTCGAGCCTGCACACCACACGCATCAGGAACTACCAGGGACACATATATTCCCCATGCATTCCTATGGGAGGGCAGGCCTATCTCACCACATGCACTCAGAGGGCGCACGCACTTTACTCTGGGACACAGGGAAAGTGGCAGAAACCAAAAATCACTACCACCAGGTCACCAATAAAAGCAAAAAGTTCAGGGGTGAACCTGCCAGAAGGGCCAAGTCCAACAGGCATACATCCCTCTATGACTGGGGAGGGTAGTGGTGCAGGGCATACATCCCCCTATGAGTGTGGAGGGTAGTGGTGCAGGGCATACATCCCCCTATGAGTGTGGAGGGTAGTGGTGCAGGGCATACATCCCTCTATGACTGGGGAGGGTAGTGGTGCAGGGCATACAGCACTGTATGTGTGTTGAGGGTAGTGGTGCAGGGCATACATCCCCCTATGAGTGGGGAGGGTAGTGGTACAGGACATACATCCCCCTATGAGTGGGGAGGGTAGTGGTGCAGGGCATACAGCACTGTATGAGTTGTGGGGAGTGGTGCAGGGCATACATCCCCCTATGAGTGGGGAGGGTAGTGGTGCAGGGCATGCATCCCCCTAAAAGTGGGGAGGGTAGTGGTGCAGGGCATACATCCTTCTATGACTGGGGAGGGTAGTGGTGCAGGGCAAACAGCACTGTATGAGTTGTGGGGAGTGGTGCAGGACATACATCACCCTATGAGTGGGGAGGGTAGTGGTGCAGGGCATGCATCCCCCTATGAGTTGGGAGGGTAGTGGTGCAGGGCATACACCCACCCATGAGTGGTGAGGGTAGTGGTGCAGGGCATACATCCCCCATGAGTAAGGAGGGTAGTGGTGCAGGGCATACATCCCCCTATGAGTGTGGAGGGTAGTGGTGCAGGGCATACATCCCTCTATGACTGGGGAGGGTAGTGGTGCAGGGCATACAGCACTGCATGCGTGTTGAGGGTAGTGGTGCAGGGCATACATCCCCCTATGAGTGGGGAGGGTAGTGGTACAGGACATACATCCCCCTATGAGTGGGGAGTATAGTGGTACAGGGCATACATCCCCCTATGAGTGGGGAGGGTAGTGGTGCAGGGCATACAGCACTGTATGAGTTGTGGGGAGTGGTTCAGGGCATACATCCCCCTATGAGTAGGGAGAGTAGTGGTGCAGGGCATATATTCCCCTATGAGTGGGGAGGGTAGTGGTGCAGGGCATACATCCCCATATGAGTCGGGAGTGTAGTGGTGCAGGGCATACATCCCCAAATGAGTGGGGAGGGTAGTGGTACAGGACATACATCCCCCTATGAGTGGGGAGGGTAGTGGTGCAGGGCATACATCCCCCTATGAGTGGGGAGGGTAGTGGTGCAGGTCATACAGCACTGTATGAGTTGTGGGGAGTGGTGCAGGACATGCACCCCCCTATGAGTGGGGAGGGAAGTGGTGCAGGGCATACATCCCCCTATGAGTGTGGAGGGTAGTGGTGCAGGGCATACATCCCCCTATGAGTGGGGAGGGTAGTGGTGCAGGGTATACAGCACCATATGAGTGCGGAGGGTAGTGGTGCAGGTCATACATCCCCCTATGAGTGGGGAGGGTAGTGGTGCAGGGCATACAGCACTGTATGAGTTGTGGGGAGTGGTGCAGGGCATACATCCCCCTATGAGTGGGGAGGGTAGTGGTGCAGGGCATACATCCCCCTATGAGTGGGGAGGGTAGTGGTGCAGGGCATACAGCACTGCATGAGTTGTTGGGAGTGGTGCAGGGCATACATCCCCCTAAAAGTGGGGAGGGTAGTGGTGCAGGGCATACATCCCTCTATGACTGGGGAGGGTAGTGGTGCATGGCATACAGCACTGTATGAGTTGTGGGGAGTGGTGCAGGACATACATCACCCTATGAGTGGGGAGGGTAGTGGTGCAGGGCAGGCATCCCCCTATGAGTGGGGAGGGTAGTGGTGCAGGGCATACACCCCCCTATGAGTGGTGAGGGTAGTGGTGCAGGGCATACATCCCCCATGAGAGAGGAGGGTAGTGGTGCAGGGCATACATCCCCCTATGAGTGTGGAGGGTAGTGGTGCAGGGCATACATCCCTCTATGACTCGGGAGGGTAGTGGTGCAGGGCATACAGCACTGTGTGCGTGTTGAGGGTAGTGGTGCAGGGCATACATCCCCCTATGAGTGGGGACGGTAGTGGTACAGGACATACATCCCCCTATGAGTGGGGAGGGTAGTGGTGCAGGGCATCCATCCCCCTATGAGTGGGGAGGGTAGTGGTGCAGGGCATACAGCACTGTATGAGTTGTGGGAAGTGGTGCAGGGCTGTTAGAAATGGGATTTCTGGTTGGCTAAGGCTTGCGCCAAAGTCAGGCAGAAACCACCACTCTAGTCAGGGCAAGGAAGTTACACGCCAAAGATAACCCCTGCTCACCCCCTTGGTAGCTTGGCACGAGCAGGCAGGCTTATCCCTGAGGCGATGTGTAAAGCGTTTGCGCGCGCACCCAGCAACAACACCCAAGGCCCACCACAAAGGAAACTCCACACAAGGTATTATATAAAAATAACCTTTGTATTATACACAACACATTAGATAAAAACACACACTTTACAATGTGCCAACAGGCACGGGCAGAATTTACAAGGGATTATATATACAGGGAACAGGGCCACATGGACCACTGTCAGGAATTAGCACTTTTTAGAAATAGCACTTAGAACATAGGAATAAAACTTTAGAACATAGCACATACAATCACTGTAGTACTAAAAATAGAACACGTAGCACACAACCAGTAACTACTGGTATCAGAAAGTACCACCTACGCACCTTTAGGAATATCACGCAGGGAACTAGGACCTCACTAGTACCACCTGTACTAGGGAGAAAACAACCACCTAAGTATCACAATACCTGTAGGGGTATAAGCACATAGACACAGGATGCATAAAATACATTCAGAGGTGCAGGGCAAAGCACATGACGCATAAACACATTCAGAGGTGCGGGAAAGGTACAATGGCGCAAAAACTCACGTTAGCCACTATCTGTGGCAGTCCCTGGGCCAACTGGCCTTGAAGGGGCAAGGACGCCCTGTGTCCAAATGTTAGGGTAAGGCTGCGCAAGCTGCGCCAGCCAAAACACAGAGGCTACAACCTAAACGTAGCAGTTGCCCACTAAGTGCTGGGCAACTGGAGAAATGCTGGGGCCAACGTTGGAGCCTCCCAGGGCTCTGAAACAACTGGAATGCCCCCTAGAGCCTCGCAGGCTCTAAACTACAAATATGCCCTGTGTGGGAGTCCTCTAGACTCTAAACAAATATGCCCCCAATGATGGAGTCTCGTGGGCTCGAGACAAGAAATGCCCCAACGTTGGAGCGACTCGCGCTCAAGAAATAATGCCCCCGCATGTGGTGGAGCCTCGTGGGCTCTCAAAGAATGCCCTCGCAACGTTGGAGCCCTCACGGCTCTTTAACAAAAGGCCCACGTTCGTTGGAGTCCCACACAGGGGACTCTTTACACACAATGCCCCCGGAGCCTCTCAGGCTCTAAAGAAATATCTGCATCGTCGCTGGAGCCTTCACGGCTCTTGGACTACACTCTGCCCACACAGCCAGGCTGGTAGCAGCCCCCACTCACCGGACTCTTCGCGGCGGGTTGTCTTCCTGCTCGGCCGACGACGGGAGTGGGGCACACAGCGCTCCGACCTCGCTGGGCTGCGGGGAACTCTTTCCGCTCACGAGAGCCCCAGGCTGACTTCTCTCCTGGGCTGGCCACTTGGGGGGGGGGGGGTTGCGGGGCTCCCTCACACGCCGGGAGCTCCGGCTTTAACTACGCACCTTTCCGCCTCCCTCAGCTTCCGGGCCGCGATGAGGACCCGCCCACATCCAGGGCTTCGCAGGCTGCTTCCGGGTCGCCGCGGGCAGCGCGGCGGCCCTGAGGGTTCCGGCGCCGCACCACAGGGCACACCGTTCTCCGTTCTCTGGGCACACCATGCGGGGTGGGCACCCGCGGCGGGCACAGTATGCGGGGTCGGCTCCCGCACGCGAAATAATAAAATAAGCGGGGTAGGCACCCGCGAGGATCAGGCAACCAAAGACGGCATAATCAGCGGGGTGGGCTCCCGCTCGATCTCAGCCAAACGGGGGAATCCCTACGTCGGGGTTCCCTCCCTGGTTATCGTAGCGCCGCGCTACGGGCTTCAATGAAGGCGCTTGTCAGGGAAAGCGCTTCTTTCGGCTGGGGGCCCTAATAAAGCGCTCCTAGCGCTATAAGTCCAGTAAAAGCGCTTTCAGGCGCTCAGGGGTACAAATACAGCGCTCCCAGTGCTTAGGAGGATAAAAACAAAGTCCAGCAAATCTCTCCCCTGCCTACAGCCAAGCAGGGGTGGGGGGTGCAAAGCTGGACCCAGAGCCAGCTCACTGGACCGCCAGGCAGGGAGGTAGTCCAAATGGCGGTCCTCTGGTCCAGCAGCAGCAGCCCCCCTCGGGTAAGATCCTGGAAGAGAACAGTTTCTGTGGGGACACAGCCCCATTTTTATACAGCAAACCCCTTTGTTCTGGGTTCAGGGTGAGGGGGAAAACCAGTCGCAGCTGGTTGGGGAGCACCCTTGATGTGCTCAGCCCCTCACTCTATTCATTGGCAGGGCTAGGGTCGTCAGTCGCACCGCAGGGGGCGGGGCCAGCATTGTGTGTGGAAAACCCTGCCCTATTCAGGACCCAGGTGTACTCCTCCCACCCATCTAGCTGCTGATCTCCCCATTCACCACTGGGTGACTCATCCTGACTCTGGGGAATCCCTAGCCCGTCACATGATATGACCAGCCAATCACGCGACAGACACACTGCACACAGAAGTGCCCACTTCTAGAAGTGGCACTTCCACACTAGGTACATGCACGCGCACACATCATCGCGCAGCATTCACTCCCACGAGTCTGCACATACCAAACTCGGGCCTGCACACCCCACGCATCAGGAACTACTAGGGACACATACATTCCCCATGCATTCCTATGGGAGGGCAGGCCTATCTCACCACATGCACTCAGAGCGCGCACGCACTTTACCCTGGGACACAGGGAAAGTGCGTAGAAACCAAAAAATCACCACACCAAGTCACCAGTAAAAAGCAAAAAAAGTTCAGGGGTGAACCTGCCAGAAGGGCCAAGTCCAACACAACCCCCTTTCAGCCAAAACGCAGGGCAGACCAATCACCACCGTGATGGACTTCCCTGCTTGTGGCGATAGAACACGGATGCGGGCCCGCAACTGCAGGGACACCCTCCGGTTCTACGCCACGGTCAACCCATGGAATTCTTTCTAACACCACTGTCTGGACCAACTGGGCTACCCCACTGGTACTCCCAAGCTGTCCGCGGCCAAGACCAGGCCCTAGGCCACCCAGGTGCCACCGGTCTTTGCCTAACCATAGAGTGGGGGGTAGTAACCCCTGGCACATAGCGGCCATTCTCCACTCTTCCTCTCTGAAAGACAGGACTAGACTGCCACTGGTTCTCCAGCCTAGGGTCTACACCCTCAGGCGGACCACGAGTCTCAGGGAAGGCTCTCCTCCCCCTACCTCTTCTCCTAGGGTTCCTCCTCCTCTGGCGAGGGGTACACCTAGAACGCCATTCCAACCCAGGGTTTAACCCCTCAGGTTGTACCGGGGGCAGAGGTGGGCTCTCCCACCCTCTGCACCCCCTTCCAGAGTCCTGCTCCCTACCAACTGGGGCGGTACCTCTGGAAGAAGAACCGGTCAGGACACTGGTTACAGTCGTCCTACCCTTCAGGTCAGGCTGATCCTGAACCTGGCCTCCCAACCTCGGGTCTAGAACCTTTGGTGGAATAATTGCCTGGCACTCCAGGACTTCGGGGGACTTACACACCATCCCCCAAGAGGAACATATGCCTCATATGTTGCATGACAGTCTGCCTGGCGCAGATCTCCCGTCCCCTGTCCACCTGACAGTGCGCGAAGATCCCCAAGGACAGACGTGTGGTCACCATGGTCACCTCGAGGAGACTCATCCCTCCCGGCTGGTCCCTGACCCACTGGCTCCTCCACCGGGGAACACCGCCCCATGCCACTCCTCTCGCTGGACTTCTGTACCCTCCCTACTGGAGCGGTACTGGCAGACATCAGAACCACTGGAGCTTTATTTACAGACGCTCCAGGTCCTCCATACACTAGGTGATCCTCCTCAAATGGACTAACAGGACAGCCTAGGTCCCAGACTTGGTGTTCCCTCATGAAACCATCCAAGTCATGAGGCAGGGTTTCGTGCGTCTGGGGACCCTCGGTCACCCACTTACTCCCGCTCCACTGAGCCAGGCCGTAAGCCCCTACACCCTCCTCGCTATCCGGGGACCTAGCTGGGCTACACTGAGCCTCCTCCACCACGCTGGGCTGGAGGATCTCTGAACCACTACTGTTGGAATCACTCTCCCATTCCTCATCAGAACTTGGGACCCCTTCCCATCGGTCTGCTCTTTTTGCAAGGTCCCAAGCATCCAAATCGTAATATCCCAACAGGTGTTGGCGCAACCCGGGGTAAAAACTACTGAGTATCTGCTCTTTGATAACCAGAGCATACAGTCCTTCAAAATCCCGTTTCGTGTTTACTCTTACCCAATCATCCAGTGCATCCTCGCATTCACCCACAAACGTGTCCCAAGACTGGTGAGACAGCTTCCTACTGCCCCTGAATTTCAACCTATACTCCTCTTCTTGGGAAACAGGTACCAGACTGGGTAAACTGGGAATGGGACTTCCTGCACTGGACTTTACCTCGCTGTCACCACTGGACTCAACCCTCCCTGGGGAGCCCAGACAACTACAACTGCGCTCAGGGGACAACTTACCCTCCAGAGCTAATTTCTCTGTGGCAAAGGCCCGCTCAGCCTCCGCCATCTGTTTCTGAGCTAAGACCCTCTCGGTCTCCAGCTTGGCATGCTCTATCCTGAGCTTCTCTATGGCCAGCTGATGCTCCCTTTCTTCCCTCCTATCTACCCACTCCTCTGGGGACAGGGAAAGGGATGGGGTGCTGCTCCTGACACTGGACCCAGCAAGGGACTCCCTATCTATGGGGTCTCCACTATCTACTGGCGTCCCTGTCAGGTTACTTTCTTCCTCCTCTTCTAAATCTTCAGGGCTCCCTACAGACCCACCACCCTCCTGGTGTGAGGCCCGGGCCCTTATCCTACTGCGCTCAAGACCCCATTGACCCTTTTGCCATAGGATCAGGCTGCTTCTAAGTTCGGACTGAGAGTCTGACTCATCCACCCCTATGTCTCTCTCTTCACAGAACCTTACCAACTCCAACATACTGTACCCAAACAGATCACCGAAATCAAAAGCTGGCTCCATTTTGGCGGACGTTCTTGAGAAAAGATCACACAGGGAACCTAGGGGTCTGAGCTTAACACAGGAGTACACAATTCGCAAAGGATTCAGCAAGCTCTCTATCCCAGAGAACTCATACTCACTTGCCTAGTGCCACACACCACTCATCCACACCCAACCCTCCCCTCAGACTGGTAAGGCAGTTTCTACCACCCCTGATTCCTCAACCTGACCACCACGTGACACAGGTACCAACTCTGGGCGCAGGGCGGGGGACAAATGTACTGGACACTATTACGCTGCCACCACTGGATCCCACCCTCTAGTGAATCCAGAAACACAATGCACTAAGGGGGATGATCTACCCTCCCGGGCTAGGGACACCTAACTCACAGTGCACAAAACCACATTTCCAAAGAAATGACAATTCAAAACAAACTTAGAACAATAATCCCTATACCATGTGATTTATCTAAATGCAGAGTTTTGTAGTGCGGCCAGTTGCCGCTGCGGTACAGCGCAAACGCAAGTCCAAATCCCACCGCTGATCACCAATGTTAGAAATGGGATTTCTGGTTGGCTAAGGCTTGCGCCAAAGTCAGGCAGAAACCACCTGTTAGAAATGGGATTTCTGGTTGGCTAAGGCTTGCGCCAAAGCCAGGCAGAAACCACCACTCTAGTCAGGGCAAGGAAGTTACACGCCAAAGATAACCCCTGCTCACCCCCTTGGTAGCTTGGCACGAGCAGTCAGGCTTATCTCTGAGGCGATGTGTAAAGCGTTTGCGCGCGCACCCAGCAACAACACCCAAGGCCCACCACAAAGGAAACTCCACACAAGGTATTCTATAAAAATAGCCTTTGTATTATACACAACACATTAGGTAAAAACACACACTCTACAATGTGCCAACAGGCACGGGCAGAATTTACAAGGGATTATATGTACAGGGGACAGGGCCACGTGGACCGCCGTCCGGAATTAGCACTCTTAGAACATAGCACAAATCACCAATAGTAAATGTAGAACATAACACAAAGTAACTGTAGAGCCCAACCAGCCTCTACTGGCGCAATAATGACCTCAGCGTCATCACACTAGCATCAGGTATAAAACCTACCCTGCATCTATCACAGGGGCATAAATCACATTATGCAATTCACCTTGGTCCAACGCATTAGACCTACCCTCCCTAAGTATAACTATACTAGGGGCGCACATAACACAGGGAAGTACATTCTCCCTACCATCAACCTAAACAAGGTAAAACAACCTCCTAGGCAGAAATCCTATCTAGAGGTATGAAATACAGGGAGCGCAAAATATACTATACACAGTACATTTCCCAACCCCATAAGCATGAACACAAGGTGCGCAAAACATACTACACCGTACATTTCCTAGCACCAAAATCGCATTATAGTCCAGGTCGCACCAGAACCTAAACGTAGCAGCTGCCCACTACTTGCTGGGCAGCTGGGGACAAGCACAGGGCCTAAACGCTGCAGCTGGCACTAAGTGCTGCGCAGCTGTGGAAGGCAAATAGGGGCCTGGGCTCTCAAATGGCCCATGAAACAATATCCAGCACGTTGGAGCCACCTAGGCTCTAAAGCAACATGTCCCCCTGGAGCACTCTGGCTCCTGAAATCATCCTGCCAACATGCTGGAGCCCCCCTGGGCTCGGTAATCATACATGTGTCCCCAAGCGTTGGAGCCTCGCAGGCTCTGGAACCAACTTGCACCCAGGTGGGAGCCACTCAGGGCTCTGAAATACTTATGCCCCCTTTGGAGCGGCACTCGCTCTCTTAAAAATATCATGTCCCTGTTGGAGCGGCGGAGGCTTGGAAACTAACGTCGCCCTCGCTGGAGCGGCGGAGGCTTGGAAACTAACATCGCCCTCGCTGGAGCGGCCCGCTGCTAGACGGGGCAGCTCGGAAGATCAACGCACCAACCATGCGCCTTGAAGCGCCCCCCAGCACTGAGGCGGCATGCATGCTAGAGCCCCTACTCACCGGGCTCTGTCGGGGACTTCGCTTCTTCTCACCCAGTTGGCGCAAGGAATCCGCGGGGCACTCGGCGGTCCAGGCTGCATGCGTGCAGCACCGCCACGGCCCCCTCGATGTAGAGGGCCGACATCTCTGCTCTACTCGTGGCACCGGGGCTCCCCCTTCACCACAGGAGCCCCGGAGGAGAGGATGGACAGGCACTGCCTGCACCGGCCACCTTTCTTCACCGGGGCCCCTCCGATTCTACTTTTCCTCCCAGAGCCTGCGAGGCTCCAGACGGCATCCCTTCTGTGCGGCGCGCGGGGCTTCCCTTTCTGCACGGAAGCCCCGCCCACAGGGACGCAGTCTCTCCTGCCTTCCGGGTCGCGTTGGGCAGCGGCCCGGAAGTGATTTCATTGCAGCTCGGGCCGCGGCGGCGATCCTTCACCTGGCAAAGTGCTGGGTGGGCACCCGCTCCCAAACAAAGCAGTCGGCGGCATTTTCAGCGGGGTGGGCACCCGCCAAGACATAAACTAAGGCCGCAATGCGGGGTGGGCACCCGCGCATAATTACAACAAGCCGCCAGGCGGCGGGGTAGGCTCCCACACGGTGCAGCCTTTACGGGGGAATCCCCACGCTGGGGGTCCCCTCTGGGGTCAAGGACGGCAGCTGAGCGCTGCAGAGCTCCAGTGCTCCGTCAGGAGCCCGATTTCAGCGCTCCCAGGCGCTAGAAGGCTGTATCAAGCCTGGGCAGTGTAAAAGGACCAGCAAAAGGTCCAAAAAGGTCCTGAAGGCGTCCAGGGGGCAAAGCAGGGCCCAGGGGCCAGCACACAGGGCCCTCCAGCAGGAAGGTAGCCCCCATGGCGGTCCCTCCTGGGCCCCAGCAGCAGCGCGCCCCTGGCAGATTCAAGTCAGAACAAGAACATTTTGTAAGGGGACACAGCCCCTTTTTATACACCAAATCCCTTTGTCTGGGTTCAGGGTGAGGGGGAAAACCAGTCGCAGCTGGTTGGGGAGCACCCTTGATGTGCTCAGCCCCTCACTCTATTCACTGGCAGGGCTAGGGTCGTCAGTCGCACCACAGAGGGCGGAGCCAGCAGTGTGTGGGGAAAACCCTGCCCTATTCAGGTCCAAGGTGCACTCCTCCCCAGCCATCAGCATGCTAATCTCACACTCACCACTGGGGCAGACCCAACCAGACTCCTGGAGCCAGGCTCACCAGCCAGCTCCAGCCAATCACACGCCAGACGCACTGCACACAGAAGTGCCCACTTCTAGAAGTGGCACTTCCACACTAGGTACATGCACGCCGCACACATCATCGCGCAGCATTCACTCCCACGAGTCCGCACATACCAAACTCGGGCCTGCACACCCCACACCTCAGGAACTACTAGGGACACATACATTCCCCATGCATTCCTATGGGAGGGCAGGCCTATCTCACCACATGCACTCAGAGCACGCACGCACTTTACCCTGGGACACAGGGAAAGTGCGCAGGAACCAAACAAATCACCACACCAAGTCACCAATAAAAAGCAAAAAGTTCAGGGGTGAACCTGCCAGAAGGGCCAAGTCCAACACCACCACTCTAGTCAGGGCAAGGAACTTACACGCCAAAGATAACCCCTGCTCACCCCCTTGGTAGCTTGGCACGAGCAGGCAGGCTTATCCCTGAGGCGATGTGTAAAGCGTTTGCGCGCGCACCCAGCAACAACACCCAAGGCCCACCACAAAGGAAACTCCACACAAGGTATTATATAAAAATAACCTTTGTATTATACACAACACATTAGATAAAAACACACACTTTACAATGTGCCAACAGGCACGGGCAGAATTTACAAGGGATTATATATACAGGGGACAGGGCCACATGGACCACTGTCAGGAATTAGCACTTTTTAGAAATAGCACTTAGAACATAGGAATAAAACTTTAGAACATAGCACATACAATCACTGTAGTACTAAAAATAGAACACGTAGCACACAACCAGTAACTACTGGTATCAGAAAGTACCACCTACGCACCCCTAACCACCTTTAGGAATATCACGCAGGGAACTAGGACCTCACTAGTACCACCTGTACTAGGGAGAAAACAACCACCTAAGTATCACAATACCTGTAGGGGTCTAAGCACATAGACACAGGATGCATAAAATACATTCAGAGGTGCAGGGCAAAGCACATGACGCATAAACACATTCAGAGGTGCGGGAAAGGAACAATGGCGCAAAAACTCATGTTAGCCACTATCTGTGGCAGTCCCTGGGCCAACTGGCCTTGAAGGGGCAAGGACGCCCTGTGTCCAAATGTTAGGGTAAGGCTGCGCAAGCTGCGCCAGCCAAAACACAGAGGCTACAACCTAAACGTAGCAGTTGCCCACTAAGTGCTGGGCAACTGGAGAAATGCTGGGGCCAACGTTGGAGCCTCCCAGGGCTCTGAAACAACTGGAATGCCCCCTAGAGCCTCGCAGGCTCTAAACTACAAATATGCCCTGTGTGGGAGTCCTCTAGACTCTAAACAAATATGCCCCCAATGATGGAGTCTCGTGGGCTCGAGACAAGAAATGCCCCAACGTTGGAGCGACTCGCGCTCAAGAAATAATGCCCCCGCATGTTGTGGAGCCTCGTGGGCTCTCAAAGAATGCCCTCGCAACGTTGGAGCCCTCACGGCTCTTTAACAAAAGGCCCACGTTCGTTGGAGTCCCACACGGGGGACTCTTTACACACAATGCCCCCGGAGCCTCTCAGGCTCTAAAGAAATATCTGCATCGTCGCTGGAGCCTTCACGGCTCTTGGACTACACTCTGCCCACACAGCCAGGCTGGTAGCAGCCCCCACTCACCGGACTCTTCGCGGCGGGTTGTCTTCCTGCTCGGCCGACGACGGGAGTGGGGCACACAGCGCTCCGACCTCGCTGGGCTGCGGGGCTCTCTTTCCGCTCACGAGAGCCCCGGGCTGACTTCTCTCCTGGGCTGGCCACTGGGGGGGGGGGGGTTGCGGGGCT
The DNA here is from genome assembly GCF_964204655.1 of Triturus cristatus. NCBI lineage: Eukaryota > Metazoa > Chordata > Amphibia > Caudata > Salamandridae > Triturus > Triturus cristatus. Next base: position 614,507,943 of record NC_140591.1, on the reverse strand, counting down.
CCCTCACACGCTGGGAGCTCCGGCTGTAACTACACACCTTTCCGCCTCCCTCAGCTTCCGGGCCGCGATGAGGACCCGCCCACATCCAGGGCTTCGCAGGCTGCTTCCGGGTCGCCGCGGGCAGCGCGGCGGCCCTGAGGGTTCCGGCGCCGCACCACGGGGCACACCGTTCTCCGTTCTCTGGGCACACCATGCGGGGTGGGCACCCGCGGCGGGCACAGTATGCGGGGTGGGCTCCCGCACGCGAAATAATAAAATAAGCGGGGTAGGCACCCGCGAGGATCAGGCAACCAAAGACGGCATAATCAGCGGGGTGGGCTCCCGCTCGATCTCAGCCAAACGGGGGAATCCCTACGTCGGGGTTCCCTCCCTGGTTATCGTAGCGCCGCGCTACGGGCTTCAATGAAGGCGCTTGTCAGGGAAAGCGCTTCTTTCGGCTGGGGGCCCTAATAAAGCGCTCCTAGCGCTATAAGTCCAGTAAAAGCGCTTTCAGGCGCTCAGGGGTACAAATACAGCGCTCCCAGCGCTTAGGAGGATAAAAACAAAGTCCAGCAAATCTCTCCCCTGCCTACAGCCAAGCAGGGGTGGAGGGGCAAAGCTGGACCCAGAGCCAGCTCACTGGACCTCCAGGCAGGGAGGTAGTCCAAATGGCGGTCCTCTGGTCCAGCAGCAGCAGCCCCCCTCGGGTAAGATCCTGGAAGAGAACAGTTTCTGTGGGGACACAGCCCCATTTTTATACAGCAAACCCCTTTGTTCTGGGTTCAGGGTGAGGGGGAAAACCAGTCGCAGCTGGTTGGGGAGCACCCTTGATGTGCTCAGCCCCTCACTCTATTCATTGGCAGGGCTAGGGTCGTCAGTCGCACCGCAGGGGGCGGGGCCAGCATTGTGTGTGGAAAACCCTGCCCTATTCAGGACCCAGGTGTACTCCTCCCACCCATCTAGCTGCTGATCTCCCCATTCACCACTGGGTGACTCATCCTGACTCTGGGGAATCCCTAGCCCGTCACATGATATGACCAGCCAATCACGCGACAGACACACTGCACACAGAAGTGCCCACTTCTAGAAGTGGCACTTCCACACTAGGTACATGCACGCCGCACACATCATCGCGCAGCATTCACTCCCACGAGTCCGCACATACCAAACTCGGGCCTGCACACCCCACGCATCAGGAACTACTAGGGACACATACATTCCCCATGCATTCCTATGGGAGGGCAGGCCTATCTCACCACATGCACTCAGAGCGCGCACACACTTTACCCTGGGACACAGGGAAAGTGCGTAGAAACCAAAAAATCACCACACCAAGTCACCAGTAAAAAGCAAAAAAAGTTCAGGGGTGAACCTGCCAGAAGGGCCAAGTCCAACAAGGGCATACATCCCCCTATGAGTGGGGAGGGTAGTGGTGCAGGACATACAACCCCATATGAGTGGGGAGGGTAGTGGTGCAGGGCATACATCCCCCTATGACTGGGGAGGGTAGTGATGCAGGGCATACTGCACTGTATGAGTTGTGGGGAGTGGTTCAGGGCATACATCCCCCTATGAGTGGGGAGGGTAGTGGTGCTTGGCATATATCCCCCTATGAGTGGGGAGTGTAGTGGTGCAGGGCATACACCCCCCTGAGTAAGGAGTATAGTGGTGCAGGGCATACATCCTCCTATGAGTGGGAGGGTAGTGGTGCAGGGCATACATCCCCATATGAGTGGGGAGGGTAGTGGTGCAGGGCTTACATCCCCCTATGAGTGGGCAGGGTAGTGGTGCAGAGCATACATCCCCCTATGAGTGGGGAAGATAGTGGTGCAGGGCATACAGCACAGTATGAGTGGGGAGGGTAGTGGTGCAGGGCATACATCCCCTATGGGTGGGGAGGGTAGTGGTGCAGGGCATGCATCCCCCTATGGGTGGGGAGGGTAGTGGTACAGGGCATACATCCCCCTATGAGTGGGGAGGGAAGTGGTGCAGGGCATACATCACCCTATGAGTGGGAAGGGTAGTGGTGCAGGGCATACAGCACAATATGAGTGGAGAAGGTAGTGGTGCAGGTCATACTGTTGTAAATTGAAACGACGATGTGATTAAGCATTTACTAAAGACATTAATTCCCCTCTAGTAGATCGTGTTTTCTCTGTCTATGTTGACCGAAGTTCGGACTCCATTTTGTATTGTCATGCTTCCACGTGTTCCCCACGAGAAGAGTCCAACCTCTGTGTTAGTTGCTCTTGTAATCTGCCTAGTAACAGTCTATAAATAGCTCCTTTGTCTATCTGGCACATGCCCAGACTTGACCACATCTGTTATCAGTTAGCCTTGCTTGACCATGTTTTCGCGGGCTCAAGGAGTGTGTTAGCTCCGCCCACATATTGATTCAGTATCGAAAATGACCATAAATGGTAATGTTCTTCGGCCTCATGTTGTATCCACCCACTTATGAGCCCCTCTATTGTGTATAAAAGGGGACCATGTACGTAAGTTCTTTGTGCTACTCTATGCAATACTGAAGAGTGTTGTGTGGATTGTAGGACCACCCTTAAGGGTTAATAAATGCTGTCTTTGTACCTTGCAGTTTCCGTGCCAACTTCCTTATAGATTCCATTACAGGAGAGCGAACCCTTGTGTCCTGCGGGCCTAGCTGGGGCCTGTATTCATCAATTGGCGCCCAATGTGGGGCTCATCGGCGACTCGGATGCTCGAAGGACTGGTCGCGACGAAGGTGAGGAATTTGGCCGGGGACGTGATCACTGCCAGCGGCGTCTTAGCCCTGGCATCCCGAGGTCTTTCTTCCTTCCCTTCCGAGCTGACCGTCTGGGTGGCGCCGGTCCTCGACTGAGACCTCTTCTGTCGGACTTGCCGTGAAAGCCGTTTGGGCGATTGTGGAGCTTGGCAGTTGGAATCTGGACTCTTGATTGGTAAGAACCGGTGTACGGTACTTGCTCCGAGTTTTTGAAGCCTGATCTGGCTATTTGAGTTTGATTTGTGATGACTAGTCATATTTTGTATTTGTCTTTGTGAATATATATGCGTTGCAACACATATAGGCAGGCAATGTGGAGAGATTTCTCCGGAGCTGTGTAACTTTGAACGGCGCAACGATTAAGTGCCATTTTTCTATAATATTGCATATTTTGCATTATTTCTGAGCATGCCTGCTTTCAGCGCACTCCGTAAGTGGTGTTGCTGTTTTGGAAACCGGTTGAACCTCGAGGAATCTGCTCCAGCTCCCCCAGAGGGGACTCCTAATAGGGATATGTATGTGAAGCATGGTCTTTCTTCCATAATGTACAGCACAGTATGGAGGAAATATACAAAAAAAGATCCTGAGTTGCGATGGCCTTTGTATGGATCGTTTGATATACGTAAGATTGAGTATGTGGAACAGTGTATGTGTAAGCGACGTGCTCGTCAGGATATGTTTGAGTGTGTGCGGTTGTGGGTGAAGGAGGTGCGTGAGCGAGAGAAGCGTGAGAAAGCGCTGTTTGATAAAGAACAACGGAAGAATGATCATGTGCGCGCCCAGGAAGCGAAGCGTCGGGAAGACAGAGAACAGACAGAGAGACAAGAGAAAGAGCGTAGGCTGCAAGTTTCGGGTCAATATGCTGTTCGGCAGCCACTTTATCCTGTCCTTAATAATCTTGATGATGATTTTTATTTACTAGATCGCTCTCCGCCCCCTTATGTTGGCGCATCTGCTCTGAGGCCACAGGATTCTGTCCTGGGTCCGGGTAAGGTAGATACGCGGTCCATGTTATCGGCTGAGCATATGGCTGAGCTTCGGCAAATTTCCTTCCGTGCGCTTAAGGGTAAGGTGTCCGTGGATGAATTGTTCCATACTTGGGGGTCGTGGCAGGATAGAGAGAGATTGTATTTTTTGAGTCATTTCGCTGAGGAAGTGATTGCTGCTTTTCGGAAATATTCTAGTGTCTTTGAGCCTGAAGAAGTGACATCGGATGCTAAAGCATTGCATGATGGTGTTTTTTCTCCCTCTAAGGCTCCTGACACGGCTCGGCGGCTATTCGCCTTGCGGGACGCGGTGTTGGCCCATAAAGGAAAAGCGCGCCCACGAGCAGGGGAGGAGACGCAGTCGGATTCGTGTACCGCAGAAGGCCACTCATCCACCTCTCAATCAGATAAGAGCGATCTAGTGCATGCTAAGCCAATGCGCGAGGCGGCGCCTTTGTATGTTCCTCCTAAAGGAGCGGGGACTAGCTCGGACATTACCTCCGCCGATGCTAAGGGATATTTTGTGTATAATTGGGTTTATACTCCGTGGCATAGAGCTGATGTTATGGCATTAAAGAATGCGCTGCCTGACCCCCGCAAGAATCCAGCGGCCTTCTATGAAGAAGTTGAGGGGGCCTTGAAATCTTGCGTTATGACTTTAGCAGATATAGATTTGTTCTTTGGGCTTATTCTACCACCAGATATGTGGCGATCTGTGCGAAAGGTAGATGATGTTGCCACTTTTAAGGCTCGATGGTCTGAACTGGAGGATGAGGATAGGGAGAGGAAGCCTGCGCAGAAACCGCCCCAGAATATTTTAGATCTCCCTGCTGCTATTGTGGCTAAGCTGAAGACAATTATCCCCCCTAAAAAGATTGACTGGAATATGTTAGCTGCATGTAAACAGAAAGTTGACGAGTCAGTTGCGGACTTCTTTACGCGCTTTGAGGAGACGTTTCATGATTTTAGTGGACAGTCGCTTACTGACGATACGGGACGCCACCTTTTTGCGGATAAATATGTGGCTAATCTGCTGCCGGCAGTTGCGGCCCGTCTAAAAGCGAGTGAAAGTTCTTGGTCCTCCGCTACACCGACGGCCCTCCTGACTATCGCCCAGTATTATGAGCGTCAGGAGCAAGAAGCAAAGGGCCAGGAGGAAAAGAAATCGAAAGATTTGAAAACAAAGGTGATGTTGGCACAAGTCTATGGCCCGCCTCGACGGGGTAGTAATAGAGGTCGGGGAGGATCTTATGGTCCTCCCTCGGGCCGATCTGATTTGAATAGGAACCAATGTGCGTATTGTAAGCAATCGGGTCATTGGGCTAGGGACTGCCCGGTGTTGCATGCATCGCGTCAGGGGCATACCCATGGTGGCCCGCGAGGTAGAGGGGGTTTCTCGAACTTTCGAGGGAACTCTAATGAACAGGCTCGTTTTGACCCTGCTGGGCAGCACCGTGATAGATTAAATGTTTTCGATCGCCAGCATCAGTATCAAGCGTCAGGGATTGACCGGTCGGGGTACCATGACTCTCAGCATGCATAGGAATGCGTTGGATGGGGGTTAGAATCAGTTGAGGTGCCGGTCGATCAGAAGGGCCCTTATGTATCGGCTGAAGTTTTGGGCTCTACTGATCAGTTCCTAGTGGATACAGGAGCGACACGTAGTGCGCTATCTAAGCAATTGGTTCCGGGGGCTCCCCCATCCGGCTTAATGGTCACATCGGTAGGGTTTGACTGTACACTCTCCCGAAGCCCTCTTTCACAGCCCCTCATGTTTAAGGTTGATTCTTTTTCTGCACCCTGTCCGTTTCTGCTTGCCCCGTACACACCGGACAACATTATGGGTCTTGATATGTTAAAGCATTTTAGGGCTACGATCCGTTGCTCCCCTGCTGGTGTACGGGTAATATTGAATGACAATTACCCCCGATCAGAACGAATGTGTACGATGTCAGAGGATGCGCTGTTAGCTACCCTCCCTCGTGCTTTGTGGGCAACTTCGGATACTGATGTGGGACAAATGGTGATTCCACCGGTCCACATTAGCGTCCAGGAGGGGGCGGTGTTACCACGCCTCCCACAGTACCGTATTTCCCAGGAGGGGGAGGAGGCTCTTATACAGATAGTGCAAGATTTGATAGCGGTAGGGGTAGTGGAGGAAGTCCCCTACAACATTTGTAACAGTCCGATTCTTCCCATACTGAAAAAGGATACGGATGCCAGAGTTTATCGGTTTATCATTGATTTGAGAGAAGTGAACAAGATCGTGATACCTCAGTACCCAGTGGTTTCCGATATCACAACGTTGCTTACCTTGGTCCCGCCTACGGCAACCATGTTCTCAGTGATTGATTTGAAGAATGCCTTCTTTTCCATTCCTATTCACCCTGATAGCCGATATCTTTTTGGGTTTACATTAAATAATAGATCTTATCGTTTTTGTAGGATTCCCCAGGGCTACACAGAAAGCCCTAGCATTTACAGTCAGGCTTTGAAACGACAATTGGATTCCTTTGTTCTGCTCGAGGGGGTCGCCCTCATTCAATATGTCGATGACATCTTGCTGGCGGCTGACACCCTGGAGTTGTGTGAAAAAAGTACGTTATCCTTACTTTCCTTTTTAGCGTCCCACAATCATAAGGTATCTAGGAAGAAATTGCAATTCTGTAGACCAAAGGTGACTTATTTGGGTCACCTTTTGTCTAAGGAGGGACGTGCACTCACACCGGATCGTATCCAAGTAATTTTGGATACACCGAGACCGTCCACACAGAAGGATGTGCGTGCATTTTTGGGCCTCGTTTCTTTTTGTAGACAGTGGATATTGGGGTTTTCGTACATAGCTAAGCCATTGTTAGCCCTCTTGACAAAGGACACGCCTATCCCAATCCCTTGGTCAGATGAGTGTGATACTGCTTTTCAGCAACTCCGGCAGGCCCTTTGTTCAGCACCAGTGTTAGGGACCCCTGATTATGCAAAACCCTTTTCGCTGTATGTGCATGAGAAAGATGGATGTGCATTGTCAGTTTTAGTGCAGATGCACGGCGATAAGCAGCGCCCTTGTGCATATTTTTCGGCTGTACTTGATCCTGTCGCCCGAGCATTACCAGGGTGTTTTCGCTCGGTTGCGGCGACAGCTGTGTCAATACGCCAAAGCGAGGGAATTGTGTTATCCCATAAGCTGTTGGTATTAGTCCCCCATGCTGTCGATGCCCTGCTTAATCAAACGAAGACGCAGCATTTGACCAGCGCCCGTTTAACGGGATATGAGTTGACGCTTTTGGCTCCTCATATTACGTTGAAAAGGTGCGTAACGTTAAACCTGGCAACATTGTTGCCATACCCCGAAACCCAGCCTGAGGCGCGGAAAGCGCATGATTGTATTCTCGTGACTGAGGAACAAACAAAGGGTCGTATTGATCTCCAGGATACGCCCTTTCCAGATGTAGATGGAGAACTGTGGGTGGATGGATCCTGTCTGAAGCTACCAGATGGTACGACTTCAGCAGCATATGCAATTACCACATTACAAACGATAGTGGAGACAGCGCGCATACCACAGAAATCAGCTCAAGCAGCGGAACTGATAGCATTAACACGAGCATGTGAGCTCAGTACAGGACTATGTGTGAATGTTTATACAGATAGCCGCTATGCCTTCGGAGTAGCGCATGACTTCGGCCTACTCTGGAAGGAGAGAGGGTTTTTAACGTCACATGGAGTACAGATAATGCATGGAGAGTTAGTTCATAATCTTTTAACTGCACTGACATACCCAAAGAAAATTGCCATCGTTAAGTGTAGCGCCCATAGGAAAGTAGTTGATAAAGTTGGAGAAGGGAATGCGTTAGCAGACCGAGTAGCACGGGAGACTGCGATGCAGCCCGGTACTACTGCCATGTATGTAGTAAAGTCACAGGTGGAAAGATGGCATGATGCGAAGGAGGAAGTGCGAGAAATGCAAAGGACCGCTTCTGACAAAGAGCGGGAACAATGGGCTAGTGAGGGAGAATTGGATGATGAGGGTTGCTGGAGAAATAAGCAGATGGATAGATGGAAATTACCCACGGCTTTTGTACAACCAATGGTTCAGATGGCACATGGGCTAGCACATGTTGGAGCTTCCGCAATTGTGAAATTGCTTACCCAAGTCTGGGAGCATCCAGAGATTGCTAGCACAGCAAAGAGGGTGGTGCAGACTTGTATGATCTGCCTGAGGTACAACCCAGGAAAGGGTACTCGAACTCCAGCAGGAGGGTTTGTGATACCCACTGCACCCTTTGAGGTTCTGCAGATGGATTACATCCAGCTGGAGCGCTGTAATAATCTGAAGTATGTTCTAGTAGTGGTTTGCGCCTTCAGCAAATGGGTTGAAGCGTACCCTACGAAAGACAATACTGCAATGACTACTGCGAAGCTGCTGCTGAAGGAGTTTTTAGACTTCTGTGGAGTGATAACGGCCCTCACTTTGTAGCGGATGTTATAAAGTATGTCTTGAAAGGCCTAGGCATCACTCAGAAGTTCCACGCCGTGTTTCACCCTCAGTCTGCAGGCCTAGTTGAGAAGTATAATGGTACACTGAAGCTTAAGATCGCCAAAATTCAAGCTTCGACGTCTTTGACTTGGCCAGACGCTCTGCCACTGGCGTTATTGTCAATTAGATCGGTACCGCACTCTCGAACCGGCCTTACACCATATGAGATTGTTTTCGGACGCCCAATGAATATTTGGGGTCCACCAAGACCTAAGGCTGTGTATGATGTACCTTGTGTAATGATGAGCGATTATCTGGCACAGTTAACGGATAACTTGGTTTCTATCCATCAACAGGTCCGAGAGGCGCTCCCTGATCGGTCTACCGGTGAAGGACATGGTCTCCGGCCTGGGGACCACGTGATGGTGAAAATATTTGACAGAACAAACAGCTTGGAACCGAGATGGGTGGGCCCTGAGCAGGTCCTCCTCGCAACGAGGACGGCTGTGCGAGTCTCCAACAGAAAGAATTGGATCCACTCTCTGCACTGTAGGAAGGTGCCGCCCGGATTGGTGGAACCTGCCGTGCTGACCGATCAACGAGAAATCTTGGCTGCAGAGACAGGCCGTGCTGCGGAGCCAAACGCCACTGAGGAGCTCTTTCCGGACCACGCGACTCCTGGAGGAAGGCGATATCATCTTCGACCAAGGAAGTGAGTTTCCCAGTACCGGGACATACTGTCAGAACGGCCCTTGGGTTAGTGAAACGGAGAGCCGATGAGGCAAGGGGGGGGGATCAGCCCTGCATTAGTGTAGCGACACCCGTCTTGGCCCGCTGGTGAAGAAATCAACCGCTGCCCAAGGGGAAGAGTTCTGACAGACTTTTAGTTTCAGGAAGATATTGGGTTTTATTTCCACTTTGACATGGAGAAAAAGAAAATCCTTTGTGCATTAGGGTTCATGTTGACAGTAGCCATTGTTGGGATAACAACATGGTTCGTGGAGGATGTAACTCCTGCTCGGAAGATTCTTGTGTTGACAACTCCGGTGCCTGAGGAGCACTACTTTTATACTTTACCATATCAAGAGTTGAAGCATCGACAGTCTTACTTGAATAACACTTTTATCCAGATGCTGCATCATACCCACGTTGCTATGAATGCTACGAACTGTTGGATATGTGGGATGATGCCAGCGCATCAGAAGAAAGGAGGAACGCCATTTATACCACTTCCTTTCTCTCATAATGGCTCTTGTAGAGCATGGTATACTTTGCTTTTTGCCACTCGGAAACCGACAGTGGGACGATTGCTTTTTAGACTCAATAAAGAATGCCATCAAGACAAAAATGGGTATCCACAAGCGAATGGGACAATTTGGGAGTGGGAAGAGTACCGACCAGACAATGAATCCATTCCCTACATCTTTACGAACACAAGAGACACTGTGGGAAAGGACAAATTTGTGATCCAAGTAGCGCAAGCTCAAGCGGATCTGTGTGTCCAGAGTGTGGGTTTCATTCCTGTTGGTGTTAGTGATTGTATTACTGTTCTGAATATTGATGGGTTGAACAATAGTACCTTCTTAGCCTCCCATAATACGTACTTTGTGTGTGGAAATAAAGGTTATTACCGTCTGCCGGCTGGGTGGTCTGGGGTATGCTATGTATCATTTCTATTACCTCCTGTATTCCTAGCACCCGCATCTTATCATAAGGATCTGAAATTATTGAATAATGTGACTGTAAATAGGTATAAACGTACTTTATCAATTGACGATGTAGATCAGACTGATACCAGTCTGCAACAGTATATTGATTTTAACTTAGGACTGTTTTTCTTTGTTGGAGCTGCCCTGAACAGTAGGAAGATCCGAAGATTAACAAGAGTGGTAGAAGCTGTGACAAATCAGACTGCTGCTGCTCTTGGGAACCTTACGGAGGAATTGCAAATTACTAGAATTGTTGCATTGCAGAATCGTATGGTATTAGACGTTATGCTAGCTGACAGAGGAGGAGCATGTAAAATTATTGGAAGTAGCTGTTGTGTGTTTATCCCTGATCATACGCCGTCAGTTTATAATGCCATCAATAAACTGCATAAAATTGCAGCTGAGATCCATACAGAAAACGGCACTTGGTCCTTTTCTGGATGGTTTTGGGCGTTAATTACTGCCTGGGGATGGAAGGTTCTAACTGGTCTCTGCATCATTGTAGCGGTTCTGTTTTCGTGCTGTATCTGCGTTCAATGTGGTCCCTTGCTCTGCTCATTATGTGTATCATTCTGTATCCCTGATAAGAAAGCTATTGCCGATGTTGCGCACCAAAAACGTTTAGCTAAGGAAGTTGAAGAAATGATGACAATTGACATACATGATGATTATCCTAACAAACCGGATGTCTTCAGTAAATGCTGAAAGGGTCGTCTGTTGTAAATTGAAACGACGATGTGATTAAGCATTTACTAAAGACATTAATTCCCCTCTAGTAGATCGTGTTTTCTCTGTCTATGTTGACCGAAGTTCGGACTCCATTTTGTATTGTCATGCTTCCACGTGTTCCCCACGAGAAGAGTCCAACCTCTGTGTTAGTTGCTCTTGTAATCTGCCTAGTAACAGTCTATAAATAGCTCCTTTGTCTATCTGGCACATGCCCAGACTTGACCACATCTGTTATCAGTTAGCCTTGCTTGACCATGTTTTCGCGGGCTCAAGGAGTGTGTTAGCTCCGCCCACATATTGATTCAGTATCGAAAATGACCATAAATGGTAATGTTCTTCGGCCTCATGTTGTATCCACCCACTTATGAGCCCCTCTATTGTGTATAAAAGGGGACCATGTACGTAAGTTCTTTGTGCTACTCTATGCAATACTGAAGAGTGTTGTGTGGATTGTAGGACCACCCTTAAGGGTTAATAAATGCTGTCTTTGTACCTTGCAGTTTCCGTGCCAACTTCCTTATAGATTCCATTACAGGAGAGCGAACCCTTGTGTCCTGCGGGCCTAGCTGGGGCCTGTATTCATCAATACATCCCCGTATGAGTGGGGAGGGTAGTGGTACAGGACGTACATCCCCCTATGTGTGGGGAGGGTAGTGGTGGAGGGCATACATCCCCCTATGAGTGGGGAGGGAAGTGGTCCAGGGCCTACAGCACTGTATGAGTTGTGGGGAGTGGTGCAGGGCATACATCCCCCTATGAGTGGGGAGGGTAGTGGTGCCAGGCATACATCCCCCTATGAGTGGGAAGGGTAATGGTGCAGGGCATACATCCCCTATGTATGGGGAGGGTAGTGGTGCAGGGCATACAGCACTGTATGAGTTGTGGGAAGTGGTGCAGAGCATACATCCCCCTATGAGTTGGGAAGGTAGTGGTGCAGGCCATACATCCCCCTATGAGTGGGGAGGGTAGTGGTGCAGGGCATACAGTACTGTATGAGTGGGGAGGGTAGTGGCGCAGGGCATATACCCCCCTATGAGTGGGGAGGGTAGTGGTGCAGGGCATACATCCCCCATGAGTTGGGAGGGTAGTGGTGCAGGACATACATCCCCCTATGAGTGGGGAGGGTAGTGGTGCAGGGCATACATCCCTCTATGACTGGGGAGGGTAGTGGTGCAGGGCATACAGCACAGTATGCGTGGGGAGGGTAGTGGTGCAGGGCATACCTCCCCCTATGAGTGGGGAGGGTAGTGGTACAGGACATACATCCCCCTATGAGTGGGGACAGTAGTGGTGCAGGGCATACATCCCCCTATGAGTGGTGAGGGTAGTGGTGCAGGTCATACAGCACTGTATGAGTTGTGGGGAGTGGTGCAGGATATACATCCCCCTATGAGTGGGGAGGGTAGTGGTGCAGGGCATACATCCCCCTATGAGTGGGGAGGGTAGTGGTGCAGGGCATACATCCCCCTTTGAGTGGGGAGGGTAGTGGTGCAGGGCATACATACCCCTATGAGTAGGGAGGGTAGTGGTGCAGGGCATACATCCCCTATGACTGGGGAGGGTAGTGGTGCAGGGCATACAGCACTGTATGAGTTGTGGGGAGTGGTTCAGGGCATACATCTTCCTATGAGTGGGGAGAGTAGTGGTGCAGGGCATATATCCCCCTATGCGTGGGGAGGGTAGTGGTGAAGGGCATACATCCCCATATGTGTGGGGAGGGTAGTGGTGCAGGGCATACATCCCCATATGAGTGGGGAGGGTAGTGGTGCAGAGCTTACACCCCCCTATAAGTGGGCAGGGTAGTGGTGCAAGGCATACATCCTCCTATGGGTGGGGAAGATAGAGGTGCAGGGCATACAGCACTGTATGAGTGGGGAGGGTAGTGGTGCAGGGCATGCATCCCCCTATGGGTGGGATGGTAGTGGTGCAGGGCATGCATCCCTCTATGGGTGGGGAGGGTAGTGGTGCAGGGCATACATCTCCCTATGAGTGGGGAGGGTAATGGTGCAGGGCATACATCCCCTATGAGTGGGGAGGGTAGTGGTGCAGGGCATACAGCACCATATGAGTGGGGAGGGTAGTGGTGCAGGTCATACATCCCCCTATGAGTGGGGAGGGTAGCGGTGCAGGGCATACAGCACTGTATGAGTTGTGGGGAGTGGTGCAGGGCATACATCCCCCTATGAGTGGGGAGGGTAGTGGTGCAGGGCATACATCCCCCTATGAGTCGGGAGGGTAGTGGTGCAGGGCATACAGCACTGCATGAGTTGTGAGGAGTGGTGCAGGGCATACATCCCCCTAAAAGTGGGGAGGGTAGTGATGCAGGGCATACATCCCTCTATGACTGGGGAGGGTAGTGGTGCAGGGCATACAGCACTGTATGAGTTGTGGGGAGTGGTGCAGGACATACATCACCCTATGAGTGGGGAGGGTAGTGGTGCAGGACATGCATCCCCTATGAGTGGGGAGGGTAGTGGTGCAGGGCATACACCCCCCTATGAGTGGTGAGGGTAGTGGTGCAGGGCATACATCCCCCATGAGTGGGGAGGGTAGTGGTGCAGGGCATACATCCCCCTATGAGTGTGGAGGGTAGTGGTGCAGGGCATACATCCCTCTATGACTGGGGAGGGTAGTGGTGCAGTTCATACAGCACTGTATGTGTGTTGAGGGTAGTGGTGCAGGGCATACATCCCCCTATGAGTGGGGAGGGTAGTGGTACAGGACATACATCCCCCTATGAGTGGGGAGGGCAGTGGTGCAGGGCATACATCCCCCTATGAGTGGGGAGGGTAGTGGTGCAGGGCATACAGCACTGTATGAGTTGTGGGGAGTGGTGCAGGGCATACATCCCCCTATGAGTGGGGAGGGTAGTGGTGCAGGACATACAACCCCATATGAGTGGGGAGGGTAGTGGTGCAGGGCATACATCCCCCTATGACTGGGGAGGGTAGTGGTGCAGGGCATACTGCACTGTATGAGTTGTGGGGAGTGGTTCAGGGCATACATCCCCCTATGAGTGGGGAGGGTAGTGGTGCTTGGCATATATTCCCCTATGAGTGGGGAGTGTAGTGGTGCAGGGCATACACCCCCCTGAGTGGGGAGGGTAGTGGTGCAGGGCATACATCCTCCTATGAGTGGGAGGGTAGTGGTGCAGGGCATACATCCCCATATGAGTGGGGAGGGTAGTGGTGCAGGGATTACATCCCCCTATGAGTGGGCAGGGTAGTGGTGGAGGGCATACATCCCCCTATGAGTGGGGAAGATAGTGGTGCAGGGCATACAGCACTGTATGAGTGGGGAGGGTAGTGGTACAGGGCATACATCCCCCTATGGGTGGGGAGGGTAGTGGTGCAGGGCATGCATCCCCCTATGGGTGGGGAGGGTAGTGGTACAGGGCATACATCCCCCTATGAGTGGGGAGGGTAGTTGTGCAGGGCATACATCTCCCTATGAGTGGGAAGGGTAGTGGTGCAGGGCATACAGCACCATATGAGTGGAGAAGGTAGTGGTGCAGGTCATACATCCCCGTATGAGTGGGGAGGGTAATGGTACAGGACATACATCCCCCTATGTGTGGGGAGGGTTGTTGTGGAGGGCATACATCCCCCAATGAGTGGGGAGGGTAGTGGTGCAGGGCATACAGCACTGTATGAGTTGTGGGGAGTGGTGCAGGGCATACATCCCCCTATGAGTGGGGAGGGTAGTGGTGCAGGGCATACATCCCCCTATGAGTGGGAAGGGTAATGGTGCAGGGCATACATCCCCTATGTCTGGGGAGGATAGTGGTGCAGGGCATACAGCACTGTATGAGTTGTGGGAAGTGGTGCAGGGCATACATCCCCCTATGAGTTGGGAAGGTAGTGGTGCAGGGCATACATCCCCCTATGAGTGGGGAGGGTAGTGGTGCAGGGCATACAGCACTGTATGAGTGGGGAGGGTAGTGGTGCAGGGCATACAGCACTGTATAAGTGGGGAGGGTAGTGGCGCAGGGCATACATCCCCCTATGAGTGGGGAGTGTAGTGGTGCAGGGCATGCACCCCCCTATGAGTGGGGAAGGTAGTGGTGCAGGGCATACATCCCCCTATGAGTGGGGAGGGTAGTGGTGCAGGGCATACAGCACTGTATGAGTGGGGAGGGTAGTGGTGCAGGGCATACATCCCACTATGAGTGGGAGGGTAGTGGTACAGGACATACAACCCCCTATAAGTGGGGAGGGTAGTGGTGCAGGGCATACATCCCCCTATGAGTGGGGAGGGTAGTGGTGCAGGGCATACATTACTGTATGAGTTGTGGGGAGTGGTGCAGGGCATACATCCCCCTATGACTGGGGAGGGTAGTGATGCAGGGCATACAGCCTTGTATGATTTGTAGGGAATGGTGCAGGGCATACAGCACTGTATGCGTGGGGAGGGTAGTGGTGCAGGGCATACATCCCCCTATGAGTGGGGAGGGTAGTGGTGCAGGGCATACATCCCCCTATGAGGGGGAGGATAGTGGTGCGGGGCATACATCCCCCTATGACTGGGGAGGGTAGTGGTGCAGGGCATACAGCACTGTATGAGTTGTGGGTAGTGGTGCAGGGCATACAGCACTGCATGAGTGGGGAGGGTAGTGGTGCAGGGCATACATCCCCCTATGAGTGGGGAGGGTAGTGGTGCAGGGCATACATCCCCCTATGAGTGGGGAGGGTAGTGGTGCAGGCATACATCCCCCTATGAGTGGGGAGGTTAGTGGTGCAGGGCATACATCCCCCTATGAGTGGGGAGGGTAGTGGTACAGGACATACATCCCCCTATGAGTGGGAGGGTAGTGGTTCAGGGCATACAGCCCCCTATGAGTGGGGAGGGGAGTGGTGCAGGGCATACATCCCCCTATGAGTGGGGAGGGTAGTGGTGCTGGGCATACATCCCCCTATGAGTGGGGAGGTTAGTGGTGCAGGGCATACATCCCCCTATGAGTGGGGAGGGTAGTGGTACAGGACATACATCCCCCTATGAGTGGGAGGGTAGTGGTTCAGGGCATACAGCCCCCTATGAGTGGGGAGGGGAGTGGTGATGGGCACCCCCCCCTTGGTGTGGTGACTGCTGGTAGTGGGGACAATGCTGCCCCTGTGGTTTTGCTGTTGCTGGTTTAAGGCATTTGACCCACCCTATGTGTGTGTAGTATTTTGCGTGTTCGTGATGTTTATTTGTGGGGGTGTCTGACTGGCCGTCTGCATTGTGTGTGTCTGTCCCTGATCCGGTCATAGATGTACAGTACTGGGATGACCTGTGCGATGGGATTCATCGTTGGTTCGTCTCGTACTTTCTGCTCATTGCTCCGTCTCGTACACGTTGAGAATTGGTCCGTCTCGTAGCCGTGGATCGTGTTGTGGCACGAATCGGACCTGATGTGCAGCTCTCCCGGATGCTGTGACGTGCTGCTAGTGGTGACCTGTCCGGCGCTTATGATTTGCGCATTGTACGTGTCCGGCCAGAGACTGCTGTGGGAATTGCTTCCGGGCGACTCGAATCGGTGATCGGAGGCAAGGCTCGTATGAGTAATGCTGCTGGAATTGCAGCGTACTTGTCGGACGGAATTGTGTCAGTTATGCTCATCGTACTTCATTGCCCGGACGGACCAGCTCCCGGGACGTGTCGGTCGCAAGACAAGGCTACGAACAGCTCTCGGAGGGCAGTCTGACCTGGATCGGAATTGACCCCTCAGTGTGCATTCACAGCAAATTAACTGTTCAGCACAGCTACCTCCATGCATTATGCAACCACAGATAAGCCCATATTCGGCACACACATTCAATATGTGTACACTTTTCAGTACTGTAGCATCTCTGGGTGTGCTATTTGCAAACACACACTGTCATACTCACCATGTGTGCACTGCACAACACTTCAGCCTTCGTGTATTGTATTTCTCGCAAGAACACATACACCCAATACATGCATATCATTGTGCATGCACTGCAAAGACTACATTTCTCATGTAATCCATTCCTCGAATGCATACATACACTCAGTACATGCATTAACCCTTTTTGTACTGCACAGTACATCTCTTTCCTTTTACTGTACTTTTTCCAGGGACACCTTCATCCAGCACAGAGTCACTTGTCCTGCGCTGAGCAGCACTCCAAATGTACCTGATGTAGGCCATGGCTGAGTTAATCACACAGCAGTGGAACTTTCAGAAAGGTGTGTGAGACTGTAGGCTTCACTCCAGTGGCACAGGTTAAAAAAGGACCTCTTCACTACTACTGATCAATACACGGTATACTGCCGTCACCGTGCTTGTGCTGCTTGACTCTTGGTGAAGGCAGTACCATTACGAGGGTTGCGCTTTGGGTCCCCTTCCCGGTCCAATAAGACTGCAAACCGGGAGAAAGTCCTATCTCACGGTGCATAAGCATGACCATGTTCACCTATGACAAAAATTCTGCATTAGGGATCCAGGCAACAGTACATTTGGGCACTCAGGTCAGGTATGGATGTGCTTAATCATGCAGAGGACGTTTCTGGTCTAGCTCTGCATTCATATATTTTCCCCTATCAATGCTCCCTTTTTTATTCTCATCTAGCCTGTCTTCTCATCTTTATTTGTGTCCTCCCATTCTCACCTTCTAACAATGCTTTACCCTCTATTGAATTCCTCTCTTCTCGCTATTCACTTTCCTTTTTTACATCACCTGCCTTTAATCCTTTTGTCTTCGTCTTGATTCTGGTTTCTTTCCCCTCCGTTTTTTGGTCATTTCATCTTCTACATTATGAACCCTTGACATGCAGTTCCTTTCTGGGGCCTTTCTCACTCTCTGTAACAGTGACCATCATCTTCCCCCTCAGAAGAGTCAACACAGAGCCAGACTCCAGGGAGGTACCCATTAAAATGAATTCTGAATGAGCATCATGATAAATAAACACCAGCCAGTGTAGAACAGACTTGGCCCCTCTCATCTCTGGGTCACAGTGCCACTGCACAGACTGCACCACTCATTGTTATGCTCTGAGCAGATGTGATTTGTGTTCCATGCAGAGGGTACTACAAAAGGCGTGAAGAGGCTTCTACAGCTCATTTCAAAAGTCTGGAAGTACCATGGGGGATAAACAAGGAAATTCCTATCTCTGCAATCCTGTCTAATGGTCCATAAATTCCTAACAGATATTTTAAAGCAGCTACAACTAAGCAGAAGTGATTCGGGCACAACTGTTTTAAAACAAGAATTAGAAATGCCAATGAGACTTGCCTTAACATCTATTGGCTTTGTAGTAAGAAAAAATATTCAATGATTGTCCTCATTCATGCACTTGCTTTGACAATTTTTAATGATTTTTTAACATTAAAAGAAGAATTATCATAAGATGGGTGTGGCTCATGTGTATGCATGCACGCACTTGTGCAGGGGCCACCTTTGAATTACTTTATTTAAACTAGATGAAAAACATTACAAGATGATTGCAACAGATGCATTTGTATTGATGACTCACATCTTGCAAATGATTTATGTTAGTTTAAGAAAAATCATTCCAAGATAAGTACTGCACATGGCACACCTAGGTGGCCATCGTGATTGGTTTAAATTCTATTTTAAGGTGGGATCATGCCTCTGTATTAGTGTGCAGCGCTCGGAGCATGAGGGGGCAACAGATCTGGGTTGAATCCATCATCGTTCTTTAGCTCACTTCTCACCCCAGTTCAGACCGAGCTAAATGCAAATCAGTCTTGACCCTGTGCCTCATGAGAACAGTACAGCCCAAACTGCCAAGCCAGGTCTTCCCTGGACCGGAAACAAGCATCCTGGGACCGGTTTCGGGATAACACCCCATATCAGCCAGGCTAGCTTGAATCCAGTGGCAAAGTGAGCAAGGGACCCAGGGCATACCCTGCCAACTTAGGACAAACAAAGCAAACACAAGGAGATGATGGACGGATCGCTGAAACGTTTCAGACACTCACCCCCAGTCACAGATGTGGGTTGAATCCATCATCATTCATTAGGTCACTTCGCCACCCCAGTTCAGACCCAGCTAAATGCAAATCAGTCTAGAGCCTGTGCCTAGTGGGATCAATACATCCCGAACTACCAAGCAAGATCGTCCCTGGACCGGAAACAATCATCCTGGGACCGGCTTTGGAGTAACACCCCTCATCAGCCAGGCCAGCTTGAATTCAGTGGCAAAGTGAGCAAGGGACCCACGTCCGGGCATACCCTGCCAACTTAGGGCAAACAAAGCAAACACAAGGAGATGATGGACGGAGCGCTGAAAGTTCTCAGACACTCACCTCCAGTCACAGATCTGGGTTGAATCCATCATCGTTCTTTAGCTCACTTTGCCACCCCAGTTCAGACCCAGATAAATGCAAATCAGTCTTGACCCTGTGCCTTATGAAGCCAGTCTTTCCATGATGGTGAAACCGCCATGTTTCACTGCTATGGAAAGGCTGGTGGGGATTGGATTTGGGGGCCTGTTGCGGGCCCCCCTTGTGTTGGGGGTGGTGGTGCACTGGGGAGGAGGTCATTTCACTGCACCACGCGGTGCCTGCCACGTAGTGCAGTGAAATGCACGACATGCATTTTTTGCATTTTGGCGGTTGCTGCAGTCAGCAGCACCCGCCGCAATGTTAAATTGCTAGATGCAACGCCATGGTGGCGTACTGGACCGCTGCCTGACTGGCTGGTGGTCCCAATCCCTGCTACGATGGACCCGCCATCGTAATGACCCCCATAGTCATGGAATGGTAAAGCAAAGTATTTTCCATTTTTTTTAATTATAAACAGTTTCATTGTTATGGTTTAATATTTATTTTGTACAAAAAAGAAAACATTTGTATAATTTTTTTAAACATTTTAAAATTTAACATTAAAAAACATTTAACATATTTTTGAAAAATTAAATAACGTAATTGACAAGTTTTGTTTGATTATTTAGTATATTGAATAATATTTTTAATAAAATAATATGCAATATGTTAAATAATTTACAATATTTGTAACAGAAATTTATTTGTACAACATATTGCTTTTTTATTACATTTTTATATTTTTTGTTCGTTTACATTGCATGAAATAAACATGTATTTTAATATACATTAAATATTATATTTTTGATTTTGTAATCATATAACAGTTAATGTACATTTTATATATTTTTTACATTTATTTTAAACAATCAGAAAATTAATTGTAATACATAAATTTGCATATAATATTTAAAATATTTTTTTCTATATTTATCATTATTTTTTATGGGGAGTTAGTCTTTTTTTTATTTCAATTATGCCACCATTTTTTTTTGTTTTTCACTTTTCTATCTATCGTGTTCGTTTTTAGCTCACTTTGGAATACGGAACCTTGCTGTTGGGAGCTGCTCCTTCGTCCGTTCAGGTAAGTTTAATTTTATATACTTTAAAGTTAGTTTTAGGGTAAGGGTTGGGTAGTAGTAGGGTAAATAGATTTGTTAGGGTGTTGTTTGATGGTTTTTGGTGTAGTTAGGTGTTGTTTGGTAGTTTAGTGTTTTATGTGTTGGACGTAGTGTTGGATATAATTAGAGTGTTATGTAGTGTTAGTTATGTGTTTATTAAATGTATTGTTGTGTTTTAATGTTGATAGTAATGCTTGTGGGTTTCTATTTGTGTTGTTGGTGGGTGTTTTTTATTTACAGGTATTGGATTTTCTGAACAGATCGATTCACCAACGTGTTTTCTTTTATTTTTAAAGGAAAATGTTATCTTTGTTTGATAACAAGTTTTTTGACATTCCCCATTCTATGGTGTTGTTGGAGCGTTATTTTCTACACTATTTTCGTTTTTTGCGGGTTTCGTTATTAAGAGGATTGCGGTGTTGGATTTTATTTTTACAGTTGTATTTTTGCGTTTTTCTGGGGCTTTGAAAAGACCTGGATTCTATTTTATTTTGTTTGCTGAGGATTTTATTGTTTTCAAGGATATTCTACTGCTACATAACTGTGAGTATTATTTTTATTTACTATGTGTGTGAAATGTTTATGTATTTTTTCATTGTTTTGCTATATTTCAAATTTTATGACAATCATAAATATAAAAAAATTATGATGTTTGTCTGTTTTATAGTTGGAAGGTTTTAATTATGTTTAGTATTTTGTTTAGTTTAAAGAGTTGATTTTGCTATTATGTCTAGATATTCTAGACATTGTGTAGTTGGATACAACATAGTTTTATGTTACAGGTATTCGTACATGCTTTTAGTTTGTTTGGTTAGTTTAGGGCCTATTTTACTTAGTGATTGCTCAAGCGTGAGTTCTTGGTAGCTCTGTTCTTTGTTAATTGCTTCAATTTTATGTAGTTTTGGTTGTCCCCTTCTTATTGTGGCTTGGAAGGCATTATGCTATCCTTCCACCGCGTTATTTGTTTTGGTTTTTTGAGCCACAGTACTGGCGTTTTTTTCCACCAGGGGATATGAAATGTAGGTTGTCTGCGGTGCCCTGACCTATGCAACCTTCCCACCCAGGTGTCTTCGAAGTAGTCTAGGAAGGGACTTAATTTAAATGTGTTAGCTTGATAGAAAGGACTTTCTATAAGTAAGTTGTAGTGATTGGCTACTTCAGTAGTTGGGACATAGGCCAGGGCAATTACTTTTTTAATTTGATAAGCAAAGTTTCTATTTGTTGAATTATATATGCTCAAATTAGGTTTCTGTAGGTGCCTCCATATGCTCTGATTAAAATGGTAATAGCACCCTTATATTGCAGTGCATGGACTTCGTTTGAGGATGGATTGAATCAATGCCTGCTCAAAGTCTATTATGATTCTTTGGGAAGAGTAGTTTTCTGTGAGTTGTTTTATTGTAGTTAGTAGTTATACATAATTTGCATTTTGTTTATCAGGAAATAAAGCATAAATAAGGGCAATATTTGTTTCTTCATATTCTCCGTGGATGGTATACAGCTGATAGAACCGTACCATCCATCATCCACGTTGCGCAGTTTTTAAGTTTTTGTAAATTTGTTTGCGTTGCAAACATTATAATTCTTTTGTCAAGACTTTTGTTGTCATAAATAAGGAATATTTCCTCTTTGTGGGTGATAGTGTACTCAGGAAGTATTTCAATTTCTCTAAAACGTTTGGGCATAGGTGGAGTTTGAGATGTAGCTCTCTTAGTATTTCCTATTAGTCTTTTTAAATTGGGGATTGAAGTTAGTTGTTCTGTGACATGGTCGGGCACTCTAGTTAAATATTTTACAGTATTTGAGTGCTTGTTTTTTGGGAGCTTGTGCTTGCTTCCCTTATTGTCTCTAGGGCATCTCTTACTTCAACTTCAGTTACATTTGGGGGATGGTTGTGTTCTCTAACATTTACAACATTAGTATGTATTGTAGTGGCTCTCCCGTAACAGGCATTGGAATATTATTTGCTACATTTCCAGTGTGTTTTATTTTCAATAACGTTTTCCTGGGTATAAGTGTAACCCATATAGCAAAGCACTAGTTTCTCCTTTTGCCATGAAATTAACTTTGGTCCTTCTCTCATTTTTGGGGTATATCTGTAAATAAATATATATATATATTCACTGAAAAAAACATAGGTTTCATGCACGTTATAGTTAGGAATTGGCATTTAAAAAACCTTAGAAATTCACTGAAAAAACCATAGGTTTCAGGGGCGTTATAGTTAGCTGGACATTTCCCTCATACAAAACCCTAGAAATTCCCCCATTATAGTTAGTTCAGCTAACTATAACTCGCGTCCCCGCAATGCACTGCTGATGACGTCACATATTACATCACTCATGACATGGTCAGTGACATCACTGATGACATCACTGATGACATCTCAAATGACATCACTGATGACATCACTGATGACGTCATCCAGTGAGTCTGTGTTTCTGTAAAGTTTAAATATGTTTAACATATATAGGGAAAGGCCTATGGAAGAATAAGTGGGTCTATAAGTGTGTGAATGGATGATTTTGTAGGTGCGTGACTGACTCTATAAGTGAGTCATTAAACATATCTTACTGCAGACTAGTGACTAAACTGTGTGAATGTCTGTATCTGTCTGTCTGTTGGTGTATAAGTGGCTGCATGGTTTTGTGAATAGCTATATGAGTGTCTATATGGGTTATTGATTGTTTGTCTGAGTATCTGTATGGGTGCCTGAGTGTTTGTGTGGGTGGGGTGTGTGTGACCCTGTGCATAGATGTGTGAGTGGGTGATTCTATGGGTGCATGGTTTTAAGAGTGCATCTGTGATGGACTGTATGGTTGGGTGAGTGTATGTATGGGCGTGTTAATGATTGAATGTATATCTCAGTGGTACATGTGTGAGTAACTACATATGTGAAAGGCAGTATATATGTGTGTAAGAGTATATAACTGGCTATATGTGAGAGTGTGTGATTGTGAAAGTGGCTGTATGGATGAGTGTGTGCTTGTATCAGTAATTGTATAAGAGCGTAAGAATGTGGTAGTATTTTTATGAATAAGTGAACTTGTTTGTGTATAACTGTATAGGTGAGTAAATGGGAGTGTGATTAATTATTTGCATGACTGACTAGGTGTTTGAGTACCTCTATGGATGATTGGCGGTGTGTGAGTGTCTATATAGGTGTATAAATGCATATGACAGTCCTGTACTGAGTGACTGTAAGTATGAGTGACTGTACAGATGAGTGAGTGGATGTGTGTGTAGACCTAAGTGTCAATGAGTGGGTATGTAGTTATTGGTATTGGAGTATCTATGGTTTTGAGAATGGCCGTCTGAAATTTTGAGTCGGTGTATCAAAGGTTATATTAGGGTGTGAGAAGGTGCACTAATTTATCACATGGATGATGTCATGAGTGATGTCATCAGTGATGTCATTTGAGATGTCATGAGTGATGTCATCAGTGATGTCACTGACCATGTCATGAGTGATGTAATATGTGACGTCATCAGCAGTGCATTGCGGGGGCGCGAGTTATAGTTAGCTGAACTAACTATAACAGGGGAATTTCTAGGGTTTTGTACGAGGGAAATGTCCAGCTAACTACAGCGCCCCTGAAACCTATGTTTTTTTTCAGTGAATATATATATATATATATATATATATATATATATATATATATATATATATATATATATATATATATTCACTGAAAAAACCATAGGTTTCAGGGGCGTGAGCAAGATGGCGGCCGTGACCTCGGCTGAGTGAGGCAGCGTTCGCTCTGCTGGACCGCAACGGACCCTGAACCAAGGCTTGCAGCGTTAATACATGGCAAATTGAAGATAAATCCAAAGAAAGCGATACGTCTTTATGGCCCTCGCATCTCACCTGGTTACTATCAAAGTCGTTTCTACCCTGAAGCTGCACTGGCTCTGGCGGACCGCTCAGTGTTAAAGTCTTTGTACATCGTGATCGGCGTCTTAGGAGCAGTTCCCCTCCTCTAAGCCCGGCGTTCTTCCTTCGCCTTTCCCCTTGACCTCGAGGATGCCACCGAAAGCTCTATCTAAAGCGGCGGCTGCCTCTTCGAAGTCCCGCAGCTCTGTCCGTAATGCACAGGATACTGACTTGAAAAGCTCTGGGACTACATATCTGAAAACTCGAGCACCAAACATGGATAAGTCTTCTCCTTTGAACTCCGCCGCTAATGCCCCCGTGTCCCTGATGCCTGTTAGGGGCAGACACAGACGCTGCCTGATATTTTTAACAAGCTTGGCGCCAGAGAGAGGGCTCCGACCCTGAATGAAGCCGCTAGTCTGCTACTTCGAGGGATGTCGCCCCGATTCCAAACGGCTTGGTCGGTAAGGAGGGGGGAAATTTGCAAATATCTAGTGACTCTGTGCTTCCTCATATTACGCCAACTTTGATAAGTCCTACTCATATAAATGCTTCTCAGGATCCACCTCGATCTATAAAACTAAATCTTACTCAAGAGGAAGCATTCCGGACCCCCGGTCCTTCTAACGTTGTATCCACCCAGGCACACTGCATTCTGGGTAATGTAGTCCAACCTTCTAATATATCTATGCCTGCTATTTTGGAGTTACCCGCTGATCGACCTTATAACGCTAGGGGGTCCGAGGTCAGTGAGTCCACAGACAAGTTTTACTCTGTGTCTGATCACTCTGGGTCCGGGGAGGAGGACGACCCTGATTTTCATTGGTCGGATAACGATAGCGATGCGGCTGATTGGCGACCCAGCAAGGCTCCAAGGGATAAGATGGTAGACACAGTACGCAAGATCCCTGGATTCAAGACATCTCTTCAGCATACTGTGCAAAACCTACAGGGTGACAGTCGAGAGGATCAGTCTCAACCTGACCTGCAGGAAGCCCCAGGTAACACTGGAGGGGACCCTTTTGATATCCCTGAAGAGGTCTCTTTGGTAACAATCTATCGTACCATAATGATGCACAGAGAAGCCACAAGGCAAGAAAATATCTGTACTCAAGGGCTCTGCCGCAAAATGCAAAATTCTTTGCGCCGTGTCATCAAGTCTTCTGTTGAGACCGTCGCAAGGGTCGCAGAAGCCGAAGAACGAATATCAGCCCTCGAAGATGCCGCCACAGCACAGAAAGATCTAGTCATGGAGGTCAAAGAACAACGTAAGGATATCTTATGGAAACTCTCCGACCTTGAGAATCGGGCCAGAAGGAATAATCTGCGCGTCCTGGGGATAGAGGAGAATAAGGAGGGCAATGACGTTTGAAAATTTATGGTCGAACTTTTAACAGATGCCTTCCCAGAGCTCACTCAATGGGACTGGAATCTTCAGATACAGAGAGCACATCGATTCCCATTTACCAGGAAAAAACAGTCCCCTTCCAGTGCTAATAACCCCTACCCCCGAGCTATCTTGGTGTGCTTCAATAACTTTCTCGCCCGAGAATCCATATTTGACCTAGCCAGACTTAATAAAAAGCGGTCTGCCAAGGGCTGCCAATTCTTTGTCCGTCCGGACTTTTGTGCAGAGACAGTTGACCGTCGCTGGCATTTACGCCAGCTAATTTCTATGTTTCAGGTGAAGGGGGCCCAGGTGTTTTTGCTCTTTCCGGCAAAATTGAAAGTGATCTTCAAGGGTCAGACAAGGTTTTTTTTGTCGGAGATATCTGCTAAGGAATTTCTGGATTCAATCTAGTCGAATTCTCCAAGGCCTTGTTCTCTTTCTCTTCCTTTCTTTTTCCCATTACTTATTTGCAACTGTGGGGCAGGTTATATTCTATCCTGCTCTCTAGGTTCTAGGGGATGACCCATTTTGTAGATATGAATCTCAGAATTTTTTCTTTCGCTAATCGTCATTTAGGATCGTCCCCTTTTTTTTTTTTTTTTTTAGGAGAAATTGTCGGTCCAGCGGAGTGTGGGGTGACGCTTACTCAACCATCACAAGGACTTTGGTCCTGTGCTCCGAATGGGGGGAGAGGGGTAAGGGGGAGCAACGGGTGGGTGGGTGGGTCCAGCATGGGGTGGGGAGGGTGGTAGGGTGGGGTCACTGGGTGGTGGTGTGGTGGTGGGTGGAAGAGGTGATTAGAATCATTGACATAGACCTTAGTAGAACTATCTCAAATGTATTCAAGATGTTGTCCATTTGTTTATTTTTCAAGATGAACTGTAGGAACATATTTCATAAAATGGCCAAATTGTTTGTTAGACATATCCTTTTTTATTATAATCAATGGCAGGTCCTAGATTGACGTGCGCAACTTGGAATATTTGTGGACTGAACGACCCTAAGAAGCGAAGGATTTTTCATAAGATGTTACAGCTGATGCAAGTGGACCTAATCTGCCTGCAGGAAACCCATATTCCCTGGGGTAGCCGTCGCCATCTCAGATTGCTGGGTTATGATCTAGCGGCTGCTACCCGACAAACCTCTACTATTAGGGGTGTTGCTATCATTCTAAAAATTGGGGTCGGGCGGGTTAAAAGGATCAAGCAGGATAATTCAGGCAGATGGCTAATCGCAGAATTACTGGTTAATAATTGTCCACTCTCTGTATGTTCGATATATGCATCTAATTTAGATGACCCGCAGGTCCTGATGGATTTAAATTTAGAATTAGCTATATGGCCACACCCATTGATTTTCTGTGGGGATTTTAACATTAACATTCCAAGTCAGTTAGACATTACAAAGCACAGTGTCTATGCCGGGCCGAAGCCCCAAGTTTATAAGGCGCTCCGTACTTTACTCACTGAACACGGGCTGGTAGACCTATGGCACTTCAATCACCCAACTTACGATGGGTTTACTTTTTATTCAATACCTCATCAAAAGATGGTCCGCATTGATTTTGTTTTTATGTCTACTGAAGTTTTGGGGTCTACTAAGATTCAAACCAATCCTCGGACCATATCTGATCATAATCCCATCATTTTTAGTTTTCCATGGGATCGCTCCGTTAATCAAATTAGATCATGGACTTTTGATAGGAAGCTATTATTGGATAAATCATATCTGGAACGGATGTCGGTTTGGATCCCAGAGTTTTTCTAAATCAATAGCTTCACTGCACCGGTTGGCATAGTCTGGGATACTTTTAAAGCTGCCTTGCGCGGCGAAACTAAGAGAATTGCATCCTATCGCTGGCAAACAGAACAACAGACTCTCAAAATTAGAGTAGCAGCACTCCAACAAGCAGAGCTGGATTTAAGCACTAATATTCATAGGGGTGAGAACGTAACAATCAGTCAGAAAGCGGTTGCCTTAGCCAAGGCTAACCTTTTGGATCCTCTCTATGAGGACATAGCAGCCAAGTATTTCCAATTTCGATCCTCAATGTACGAGGTGGGGGAAACTGCTGGAAAGGTCCTAGCAAAACGTCTACAGCAAAGGGCAATAGCCAGTCAAATTCTCAGGGTTAAGGATCAGTCCGGTATAATTCAAGACTCACCTAGGGGTGTTGTAAATACTTTTGTTGATTTTTATTCGATTTTATACACTGAGGAGTCGAATATAATTGAGCAGCAACAAACCCGGCTGGCGCAACTTTTTGAGTCTCTTGACACTCAGAAGGTCACTGCTGATCAGAATCTAATTCTTGCAGAACCCATCAGCTGGGAAGAAATTGTGGCTGCTATTAAATCCCTTTCTAACGGTAAAGCAGCGGGGCCTGACCTTATTTATCTCGAATTCTATAAGACTTTCTCACACTTATTTAAGCGGCAGCTGCTAGAAGTTTTTCAACTTGCCCAGATGGGGGCTATCCCTGATTCTTGGCGGCAGTCGACAATTGTATTGTTTAAGAAGAAGGGTAAGGATGAACTGAACCCTGCATCATACCGGCCCATAGCACTAATAAACACTGATAGCAAAATTTATTCAAGGATTTTAGCTTTCCGATTAGCGCAAATAATTTTTCCCTTAGTTTCCATTCGTCAGCACGGGTTCATCCCTGGCAGGGACACGACTGATCATATCAGACGGGTTATTGCCCTCCTAGATTGGGCCAAGATGACAAATTCTCCCCTCGGGGTGATCCTGTTGCACGCCGAGAAGGCGTTCGACAGGGTCTCCTGGGGGTATCTATGGGCTGACTTGCATTGGAAGGGTATAGCGCCAGAATTTATTCAGGCTTTACAAACCTTGTACATATCTCCAATTGCTAAAATACGTATCTCAGGGAATGAATCACGTTACTTTTCTATCAGCAGGGGCACCAGACAAGGATGCCCCTGCTCTCCTCTTCTTTTTGCTCTATTCATTGATCCTTTTTTGTCCTTGATAGAAAAATCCCAAAACATTTCTCCCATTATAGTTCATGGTATTGAATATAAGGCATTGGCATATGCCGATGACATAGTGGTATTAACAGACAATGTTGCTGGCTCTTTTGCGGCATTAGAGACTCTATCAGCCCAATTTGGCCCAATCTCTGGCTACAAGCTAAATATTGCAAAGACGCAAATTTTACAAACATCGGCTATGCCAATTTCCCAGGCTCCTATTAGTGCACAGGCAACATATTTGGGCATTCAGATTTCGGCTGAAGTCGAACAGATCTCTGATTTGAATTATTCCCCTGTTATTGATCTGCTTCACAATAAGTTAGAAAGGCTAGATCATCTCCATCTTTCTTTATTTGGGCGTTGCAATGTCCTTAAAATGTTCGTCCTTCCTACATTTTTAAATTTATTTAGATCTATTCCACTTTTAATTCCTAATTCCACTTTAATAAGAGCTCAAAGGATCTGTTATGTTATGTTATGTTATGTTATACAGGTTTTTTGTATAGCGTGCGGCTACTCGAAAGAGTGTCCCGACGCTTTGAATTGCACACTAATCTCAAAACACAACAGGAAAAATGAACAAAAACAAAAAAAAGAGGAAACCGGATAGGACCTGAAACTAAGAAGTGAAAAGCCAAGTTTTAAGCCCCTTCCTAAAGGCCAACAGGTTAGGGGTGCTGCGCAGGGACACAGGCAATTTGTTCCACAGCTGAGGCGCTAATAATTTAAAGGAGCGGCCACCGATGCGAGCTCTCTTCACGCGGGGCACTGCAGCAAGAAACAAGGCTTCAGACCTAAGCGATCTGGCAGGACGGTAAAAGGACAGCCTTTTCTGAAGATATTTTGCTCCAGATGTGTGCAAGGCTTTGTGTGCCAGGGTGAGAGTTTTAAAAACTATCCGCTTCCGGACAGGAAGCCAGTGCAGAGCCTCCAAAAGGCCCGAGGCTCTGGCACGGCGAGAGAGTCCAAAAATAGCACGTGCTGCCGAATTCTGAACAACCTGTAATCGTTGAAGCAGGTATTCTGGCAGGCCGAGATAGAGGACGTTGGAATAGTCTATTCTCGAGCCTATCATCGCCTGCACCGTGATCTTCCTGTGTTCCTCCGATAACAAGGGAAGGAACTTGCGAAGCATCCGGAGTAAGCCAAAGCAGGTGCCTGTGAGACCGATTACCTGCGAGCGTAGTGTGAGGCCATTGTCGATCTTAATCCCAAGGTTTTTAGCTACCTGGGACGAACTTGCTGGTGGAAACATGTTCTCCGGCCACCACACTTTCCAGTCCGGGTCCGAGCTGCACCCAAAAAAGAGGACCTCGGATTTATCCGAGTTGCACTTGAGGCTGTTATGATGGAACCACTGAAACACAGCCTCAAGGCAACCCTGGATCCTACCTCCATCGAAGTCCGCACCCCTCTCACAGGTGAAGAGGAGCTGGGTGTCATCGGCGTAAGAAACGATCTGGGCCCCGAAAGACTCCGCCAGGGCCGCCAGAGGGGTCATGAAGATATTAAATAGAGTTGGGCTCAGGACAGAGCCCTGAGGAACTCCGACACCCAATGGCGACATCTCGGCGGAGCAAGCAGAAGCCCAGACCGATTGTCGACGGCCTGCCAGGAAAGATCGAAACCACTGGAGCACCGTCCCTCGAAGACCAATCTCTGAGAGTCTAGCAAGCAGACCCTCATGAGGGACGGTGTCAAAGGCCGCCGACAGGTCTAACATCACCAGCATCGCTCTCCCACCCGAATCCAGCACCTCCTTTATCGCCTCCGAGACTTCCAGGAGGGCTGTTTCGGTGCTAAGATTGGCGCGGAAACCCGACTGTGTAGGGTGCAGTTGGTCGTGGGCCTCCAAGTAATCGGTAAGCACCTTCTGCACGTGCTTTTCAATGACCTTCGCCAAAGCCGGCAGTAGCGAGATAGGTCTATAATTCGCTAACACCTCCACATCCAGACCAGGCTTTTAAAGCAGGGGAATAATCATTGCCTGCTTCCAGGACTGGGGAACCACACCCTGTGCAAGAGAACAGTTCAACAGGGGGTTCACGAGTGGATTAATGACAGCTGCCATTTTAGCCAGAAATTTTGCGGGGCAGGCATCCCGAGGGGAACCTGACTTTAGTCCCACCATAAGGTCAAATGAAGCTGTCAGCGAGAGAGGAGGGAAAGCTGCCAAGGCCACACCGGCGTTCGGTCGGGTAACAGCGGCATTCTCCGCCCGACCTGGTACCTCAGGATCCAACACAAGGAAGGAGTCCTGGATCCGCTGGATCTTAGAGGTGAAAAAGTCCGCAATCGCCCTGACCCAAGGCGCAGGAGGGGGGGTCTGGGCAGGCGCTGCGCGAGAGGCTGTAAACTCCCGCACAATGGCGAAAAGCTCCTTACAGGAGTTGGAAGCGGCTTCAATTTTTCTGGCAAAATAAGCCTTCTTCTCCGCGAGGATGTTCCGATGGTACGCTTTCGCCAGAGACCTGTAGGTGAGTTTCGCCGTCGCGTCGTATTTCACGCGCCATGCTCTTTCCGCTACCTTGCATTGCCGACGAGAGGCCGCCAATGCTTCCGTAAACCAAGGGGCAGAAGCACCTTTTTCGGGTTTGCGGAGGGGTCTCAGAGGAGCAAGATCATTGAGCCTCTCAGAGAGCCAGACCTGCAAACGCTCCACATCCTCCTCTAAGTTCCCGGTTAAGGCACAGGGGTGATCGGCGCAGGACTGTGCCAACAGTTCCGGAGTAATCCGGTGAAGTGGCCTGAATCCCACGGCAGTCTGCCGGGGGACACCGGCAGGCTTCCCAGCATCTGAGAGATAAAATCTCACCAGCCTGTGGTCAGACCAAAGCACCTGGGTGGGGGCCAACATCTCTATAGGGGTCGTAGAGAAGGTCAAATCCAGGGTATGTCCCTTCTCATGGGTCGGCCCAACATGATAGGGAACCAGGCCCATAGGGGCTGTGACCTCCAACATTTTCAACGCATCGGGATCCGTTTCCACGTCCATATGGACGTTGAAGTCCCCGGCGACAATGCAATGTTCTGATGTAAGTAACAAAGAAGAGGTCACCGACTGGAACTCTTCAAAAAACGAGCCCATGGGCCCTGGCGGCCGATAGACTAGAAGACCCTTCATCGATTGGTGTGGTGAAAGGACAATGGCGAAGGCAAGGGATTCGCAATCCTTGATCGCGTCCGATGGAATGATGGTGCAGGTGACCATTTTGTTGACTATTAATGCCACCCCACCTCCACGCCCCTTCGGCCTATCCTGCCTGAAGATGTTATACTCGGGCGGGATAGCAGTGGCAATATCTGGGTTGGACGCCTCGTCGAGCCACGTCTCGGTGAGCATTAGGAACAGGGGTTTTTCTGACTCTAGCAAATCAAAAACATCCAGAGCGTGCCGGTACAGAGATCGAGTGTTGAGCAGTAGGCCCAGATGTTTAGCGCAAACCGCCGCCTTCTGTGGCGCATCGCCAAGATGTTTCTGCGGGCGCCAGCCACACCCAGGGCAGCAATGCTTGCCCTTGTGGCGAGCAGGAAAAACCGTCCGGCAGAAACCATTTGTGTACTGCCAAGACCGAAGTTCCGGACCCGAGTAGTGTAGCATAGTGCTCAAAAAAGCAAGCTAACTCGAGCCGAATGGCCGCGTCTTGCCCGTCGCCTCAAACGCCTCCGGGACGCTGACGGGCGCAGACGGGCAGGACTCTGGCACGACCCCGGCTAAGCGAACGGCGTCCCGCTGCGCGATACTGCTGCGCGGACGAGTCCGCCTTAAATAGGCGTCTCCCACATCCACTCGAGCGTCGGGACGCTCCAAGATGGCGCCCGCGCCCACACACACTCAGCCCAACCAAAGGTGGCGCCCGCAAAAGAAATCCGCCCCGGAACCCGGACCCACCAAATGGCGGTGTGTTTTCCTGATTTAAATGCAGGTAAGAGGACAGCAAGCCCAATATAGCGGCAGTAAAAGCAGGGGTTAAAAAACCAAAATGAACAAAGATGGGCAAAAGGGAGATAAAAAGACCAGTTGTCCGAGCTAGATGATAGCGCGACCAGCGCTCGTGTAGCAATCAGCAGAGAGCCTGAAAAACGAGTCCGCCTTAAATAGGCGTCTCCCACATCCACTCGAGCGTCGGGACGCTCCAAGATGGCGCCCGCGCCCACACACACTCAGCCCAACCAAAGGTGGCGCCCGCAAAAGAAATCCGCCCCGGAACCCGGACCCACCAAATGGCGGTGTGTTTTCCTGATTTAAATGCAGGTAAGAGGACAGCAAGCCCAATATAGCGGCAGTAAAAGCAGGGGTTAAAAAACCAAAATGAACAAAGATGGGCAAAAGGGAGATAAAAAGACCAGTTGTCCGAGCTAGATGATAGCGCGACCAGCGCTCGTGTAGCAATCAGCAGAGAGCCTGAAAAACGAGTCCGCCTTAAATAGGCGTCTCCCACATCCACTCGAGCGTCGGGACGCTCCAAGATGGCGCCCACGCCCACACACACTCAGCCCAACCAAAGATGGCGCCCGCAAAAGAAATCCGCCCCGGAACCCGGACCCACCAAATGGCGGTGTGTTTTCCTGATTTAAATACAGGTAAGAGGACAGCAAGCCCAATATAGCGGCAGTAAAAGCAGGGGTTAAAAAACCAAAATGAACAAAGATGGGCAAAAGGGAGATAAAAAGACCAGTTGTCCGAGCTAGATGATAGCGCGACCAGCGCTCGTGTAGCAATCAGCAGAGAGCCTGAAAAACGAGTCCGCCTTAAATAGGCGTCTCCCACATCCACTCGAGCGTCGGGACGCTCCAAGATGGCGCCCGCGCCCACACACACTCAGCCCAACCAAAGGTGGCGCCCGCAAAAGAAATCCGCCCCGGAACCCGGACCCACCAAATGGCGGTGTGTTTTCCTGATTTAAATGCAGGTAAGAGGACAGCAAGCCCAATATAGCGGCAGTAAAAGCAGGGGTTAAAAAACCAAAATGAACAAAGATGGGCAAAAGGGAGAAAAAAGACCAGTTGTCCGAGCTAGATGATAGCGCGACCAGCGCTCGTGTAGCAATCAGCAGAGAGCCTGAAAAACGAGTCCGCCTTAAATAGGCGTCTCCCACATCCACTCGAGCGTCGGGACGCTCCAAGATGGCGCCCGCGCCCACACACACTCAGCCCAACCAAAGGTGGCGCCCGCAAAAGAAATCCGCCCCGGAACCCGGACCCACCAAATGGCGGTGTGTTTTCCTGATTTAAATGCAGGTAAGAGGACAGCAAGCCCAATATAGCGGCAGTAAAAGCAGGGGTTAAAAAACCAAAATGAACAAAGATGGGCAAAAGGGAGATAAAAAGACCAGTTGTCCGAGCTAGATGATAGCGCGACCAGCGCTCGTGTAGCAATCAGCCAAAGGTCTGTCAAAGGTTTTTATGGGCATATCGTAAGCCAAGAAGGGCCACCAAATGGACTTGCCTCCCGCAGGACCGTGGGGGGTGGTCAGTCCCGAATTTAGTTTATTATTACTGGGTAGCCATGATTCAGCAATTCGCTTTTCCATTATATGGGGAGACTCCCGAGACATCACTGCATTTGGCGCCATCAGTGTATTCAATTGCATTAGGAGACGCCACAAAAGGAATACTAACACGTATTCTTGAGCCAAGCTATTTAAAAAAAACAGATTTAAGGTGGCGTGGGCATTATTTACGATTTGGCAAAAAGTGCGGCGTCACTTTTCTATCCCTAAGCTTAATTATTATACGCCATTAAATGCCTCTGGATTACTTCCAGCAATATTTCAAGAGGGTGTAGTCTCCATATGGGCTTCTCGGGGTCTGAGGGATATTGGAGACTTGGCTGATTCCGGCCTGATGGCCACTTTTCTGTTTTTAAAATACAAGTTTCAATTACAATCCAATCATTTCTTTAAATATTTACAAATTAGAAGTTTCCTTGATAAATTTTTTTGGTCGAACTCAATCTTGTTTGATAAAATTGTAATTGTGGAATTAGTAAAACGGAAAGCAAAAATTGGGATCTTATACCAATCTTTTTTGTCTCAACTCCCAGATGACTTACTCGATCATAATAACAAATGGGCGACTAAATTTGGAGTACCCTGTATTGATT
Organism: Triturus cristatus; assembly: GCF_964204655.1. Classification (NCBI taxonomy): domain Eukaryota; kingdom Metazoa; phylum Chordata; class Amphibia; order Caudata; family Salamandridae; genus Triturus; species Triturus cristatus. The sequence goes on along the minus strand of NC_140591.1, from coordinate 614,473,522 downwards.
TAAACTCCCATTGATGCTAGCTCGGACTGTTTTGGTTTCCGGTACTCTCCGCACTCAAAGTTATATGGCTATGTTCAACCTTTAATACACGCCTGCAAAATTGGTCAGATGGGGGACCGTCACTGGGGGTAAAAGCTCATTCTGTGCAAGATGTAAATTCCCATCTGCAGATTCTCTCCATATGTTTTATGACTGTCCTGAACTGTCGCTTTTTATCAATCAAATTGAAACCTTTCTTATACAGATTACTCAGTCCTCAATTAAAATCTCTGCAGAAATGGTAATTACTGGTTACCAATATTCCATGGCCCCTGAGAGATCAAGATATATGCAGGCTTTTTTGTTTATTGCAATGGCAATGGTTAGACTTTGTATTACCTCCCTCTGGATAAATCCTGAGCCGCCTACTTTCTGTAAATGGCAGGCTAGGATGTTGGCCTGGTTCAAATTAGAAACCGCTGTACAAAAGTTCAGAGGAAAGACACAACGTTTAATTGCTTCTAAGAATTGGGCTCCTTTTCAAGAATGGTTGGCAAATTAATATTGTACCTCAGTCGATGTTTTGTTCTCTATGTACATATTTTTGTATGATTATGTTTTGAGTCTTTAACTAATAATGTATCTCAGTTGCATAATTTTCTATGGACATATGTCTGTATGATTATGGTTTCATTGCTAATCTCTCTTCCACCACCATGGGGGGAATGTAATCCTAAAAATGAAAATAAAATAAAAAATAAAAAAAGGTTTCAGGGGCGTTATAGTTAGCTGGACTTTTCACTTGTACAAAACCATTGAAATTCCCCCGTTATAGTTAGTTCAGCTAACTATAACTCGTGCGCCCGCAATGCACTGCTGATGACGTCACATATTACATCACTCATGACATGGTCAGTGACATCACTCATGACATCACTGATGACATCTCAAATGACATCACTGATGACATCATCCAGTGAATGTGTGTTTTTCTGAAAATTAAATATGTCTTATATATGTATATCTCAAGGTCGATGGAAGAATAAATGGGTATATAAGTGTCTAAATGGATGATTTGTTTTTGAAAAATTGATTGTGTAACTGACTGATTAAGCTTATCATAGTGAATACATGGCTTAGTGAGTAATGTTTAAATATGTAAATATCTGTATCAGTCTCTCACTTTGTGTATAAGTGGCTGCATGGGTTGGTGAGTAGCTACATGGGTGTCTATATAGGTTATTAGTTGTTTTTTTGAGTATCAGTCTGAGTGTCTGCATGGTTCGGTGGGGGGTATTACGTAGTGCATAGGTGCATGAATGAGTGACTCACTGTTTGTATGTGTGCAGGACTGTATGGGTGGATGAGTGTGTGTATGGGTATGTTAGTGAGTGAATGACTGTCTCAATAGTGTCTTTATGAGTAACTACATATGTTTTAAACTAGTATATGTGACTATTGGTGTATATAAGTGATTATATGTGAGAGTGAGAGATTGAAAGAGTTCCTGTATGAATAAGTATGTGTTTCTATAAGTGATTGTTTAAAAGACTAAGTATGTGTAAGTTTCTGTAGAAGTAAGTGTGGTGGTGTGTGTATAACTGTATATGCAAGTAAATGTATGTTTGATTCTTTATTAGCATGAGTGACTATGTGTGTGAGTAACTCTATGGATGAGTGGCATTGTGTAACAGTATGTATAGGTGTATGAGTACATATGATGAGTGAGTACATGTATGAGTGACTGTATAGGACTGTTGGTGAATGAGTGGATGTGTATGTGGATCTTAGAATTACTGAAGAGGTTGTTGTAACTGTCCATTGTTTTGAAAATTTTAGTCTCTATTTTTGAATGTGTGTATCAAAGGTTATATTAGGGTGAGAGGAGGTCTGCCACTCTGTCACAAGGATGATGTCATCAGTGATGTCATCAGTGATGTCATTTGAGATGTCATCAGTGATGTCATGAGTGATGTCACTGACCATGTCATGAGTGATGTAATATGTGACGTCATCAGCAGTGCATTGCGGGCGTGCGAGTTATAGTTAGCTGAATTAACTATAACGGGGGAATTTCAATGGTTTTGTACAAGTGAAAAGTCCAGCTAACTATAACGCCCCTGAAACCGATGGTTTTTTCAGTGAATTTCTGAGGTTTTTTAAATGCTAATTCCTAACTATAACGTGCCTGAAACCTAAGTTTTTTTCTGTGAATTTCAAAGGTTTTTTAAATGCTAATTTCTAACTATGCCTACAGAGATAGGACATGTGAAGAAAGAAGAAAAAATGCACAGAAAGAAAAAAAATAAGTGCAGCAAGAAGCAACAGAAGTCCTCAAAGACGAAGAAAAGTGCAGGAAGAAGGATAACGTGCAGAAAGAACAAAAAGAAGAGCAGAAAGAAGCCTTGTTGCAAAATCATCCTGTACCCTCAACTTTTTCAGATGGATACTGGTGGTAACTGAGTCGGACTAACCAGTCCTAGAGCCAGTGCTATGTTAAAAGACACTGAGAATACAGTGAAAACACCTACATACACTAGGGAACATTATGCGTTGGGGTCCCCCTGTGATTAGCATGACCTCCTCTGTAAGCCCCTAGTATATAATAGGGCAGGGGGATTAAAACTACCTCTTAAAACGGGCCACAGGGCGTTATTGCACACGTTAACTCAGGCCCCGTCCCCTCCCTTCACCACTGTGTAAACACGCCATGTCTCCGTTTTTAGTTGGGAGATTAAGTTCATTTGAATCCTGAGGGTCCCTAGGGTCCAACTAGCCCGCTAGGTACCTCCAGTAAGTGCCACAGAGCTGCATTGCAGAGAGGTGTAAAAAGTGGCACGGCCTGGTTCACCTCTCTGCAATGCAGCTCAGTGGCGCTTAATGGAAGCACTTGGTGGGCTAGTTAGCCCCCAGGGGCCCTCAGGATTGAAGGGAAATTATATCCCCAATTTAAAACGTGCCATAGTGCGTGCTTGCACACATCAACTCAGGCCCCGTCCCCTCCCTTCACCACTGTGTAAACGCGCCCTGTGGCTGTTCTAAGTTGAGAGATTAAGTTCCCTTGAATCCTAAGGGTCCATAGGGTCAAACTAGACCACTAGGTACCTCCAGTAAGCGCCACAGAGCTGCGTTGCAGAGAGTTGTAAACAGGGGCTTGGCCTCAGAACACCTGTCTGCAGCACAGCTCCCCGGCGCATACTGGAGATGCCTGTTGGGCTAGTTGGCCCTCAGGGACCCTCAGTATTGAAGAGGAATTAATTCCCCAACTTACAACTCGCCAGGGTGCGCGTTTGCAGAGTGCTGCAAAGAGGGGGCGTGGCCTCTGGCTCGATGCCAGTCTTTCATTTATTTTATTTTTTTTAAGAAGGGGGACTGTGTGGTTCCCCTTCTTATTCTAATTTATTGGCCCTGATGACCCCATCCCCCAGGGCCTGTCTCCTAATTATATTTTTTTGAGAAAAAAATTTGGAAGGGCGCCGCATGGCCCCCCTCCCAAGGCCTTAATCGGCCCCAGGGAACCGAATCCCCAGGGCCGGCCACTGTTTTTTAATATTTTTAAAAAATATATATTTATAGACACACCTAGGACATGCTGGACAAACCGTACGTACCTATCACCATGACGATTTGCGTGATATTCATTAAAAGGCGACTATGCATACAATGAATCCACGTGGAATGTATTTACACCACTAGTGAAGCTCTGACATGTCTGATGCCCTATCGTGCCTAATCCCGGTAGACACCCTTGTCGTTTTTTTATACAAAACTGGGTAGCTATTGACAGGCACATTTAATACACACGCACACCAAGCCATTCAAAGGGGATTCAACAAAAATTCGACCAAAACTATGCAAGAAACCCCCCTCACGGTTAATAAAACACACATCCACTGCCGGATGTGTAATACTTTTTATTTTACTCTCTGGAAAGGGGACGAACATCACTTGAGAGTCACAGCGCGCTCTTGGCAGAGCCCAATGCTGTGTTACACCCACCATTGCCTGCCGAGTGCCACACACCTCTGTGTTGTATTCCACTAGCTAGTGCATATGCTATGACACTCTCTAGCCCATGTGCACTGTAACACCACCCCGTGAATATGTCATGCCACACTTGTCTTCGCACGGGTTATATTGCCCCATCTAACGTGCCTTCCTCGATGCCTATGTTATAACGCACAGCGCTATGCCATACATATTACAATCTGGGATCCATATCTTTGTCACAGTGCATATGCAACGTTACACTCCCCAGCACATATTTTATATTACAACTTTAGAGACTAGTTAGGTTACACAACACTGCCCTGTGCATATTACACTCCAAGGCGCATATCGCATAGCACGCGCTAGTGGTTGTGCTATCTCGCGCTCTCCAATGAATCTGTCACTGCGCACAATGTATTGCATATTATATCACGCCCGGTTCATCTTATATCACCCTTTTTGGTGCATAGTTTATACCATACACTATATCTAGTTTTCATTTTCAATCGTGCTCTCAGGACTATGTTCTATAGAACACTGTGTGCACCTACCCTTTTCACGGGCATTACATTTTGCGATAGGGGGTGGAGGGTCAGGGGGTGTTTCTGCCAAGTGAGCCTGGAGTCACATTCACAAACGTCCTCTTCTTTCTGAATAAAAGTGAGATTATGCTGCATACTTGTTCATATTTTAAGTAGTTCGCACAGACACGCGTTTTAAAAACAATAAAGTTCCTAATACCCGCCTTCTCTGAACAGTTAGCTTGCTGCCCAATCCCCCTCCTCCCTATCCTCTGTTGTGTGTATCCATGGACTAGCCTCCTCCCTCCTGCCATGCATGGTCTGATGTGCTGCCACTGCCCTCAATTTAGTATGATGTACCAGTCCACTCCTACTGCCCTCCATTGCCCAATTCTATGCCCCATCATTGACCTCCTGCTTAAACTCTGTGCTTAGCTTGCTGCCCCTATTCTCCTTCCCCCTGCCCTCCGATGTCTTTGTGCATGCCCCTGCTCCATCCTTTTTGCCCACCATGTCCCATGGACCTGCCACTCCTATCTACTCTGAGTGTTCTGTTGAGCTGCCACTTCCCTCCCACCTGCCTAGCATTGTCAGATGACTGTAACCTGTCCCTGCCACCTCCACCCTGCCTGTCCACATGCCATGCCCCTATCCTCTTCCTCCTGTCCTACGTGGTCCATTGTACTGCCACACCCTTCTGCCCTCCCTGGTCTGTTGTGCTGCAACTGCTCCTCCTGCCTGCCCCGTGTGGTCTGTTGTGAGGTCCCTTCCCCTGAAATTTCTTGTCTGTGCACAGGTCCTGACCCTCCCTTCTATCCTCCATCGTCCTTTGTGCATGCCCCTGCACCCTCCTTCTTGCCCATCATAGCCATTGTGCTGCCACTAACCCTCCCACTTGCCATGCATGGTCTTCTGTGCTGCCATGGCCCCTCCCACCTTCCCTGTGTGGTCAGTTAGCTGCCCCTGACCCCCTCCCACCTTCCCTCCATGGTCTGTGAGTATGCCATCACAGTCTCACTCTTGCTCTTCATGGTGTGTCTTGCTTCTAGTGCCCATCCTGCCTGACCTCCATGGTTATCTTGCTGCTCCTGCCCTGCCCCTTTACCCCCAGCCCTCTGTTTACATGTGCAGACCCCTATTCCCTCCCTCCTGGCTTGTCTGTTCCATTGTAATGCCCCTGATCCGTCCCATCCTGCCCTTTATGGTCTGTTATGCTGCAGATTTCTCTCCTGTCTGTCCATTATGGTCAGCTAGCTACCATTGCCTCTTGCCCCTCTGTTCTCTGTTGTCCATGTGCATGGTCCTGTCCCCTCCCTCTTGCTTTCTATGGATTGTTGTGCTGCACTCCCGTCCTGCATGCCCTGTGTGGTGTATTGTGCTGCTGCAAACCTTGATGCCTGCCCTGCAGGGTCAGTTTGGTGCACCTCTCCATGTCCCTCCTGTCCTCTGTTATCCAAGGCCATGTCCCTACCCCATTTCCTTCCATGATCCAATGTACCATACTTGCGAACATTTTGAACTTGGTAAGAGGGAGATTTGGAAAACAAACTGGGGTATTGATTTTCCCCTTTGAGTTACATTGAAAAAGAGGAGATTGTAGAAAGGAGACAGATCAAATAAAGCCCATTTGAGCTTAAAAACATTGGACGTTTCCTGGCTGAATCGGGTCTGTTGGCATGTATGGTTGTACTACCATTGCCTCTTCCTTCTGCCCACAATGGTCTATTACATTGCCACAGCCTCTCTTGCAAGTCCTGTATTGTTGGTTTGTTGCCCCTGCCCCCCTTTCCACTGCCCTCCATAGTCTGTTGTGCTGCCACGGCCCTTCCTGCCTGCTCAGTGTGGTTAAGTTGTTGCCTTTGCACCCTCCTACCTGCCTTCAATTATCAGAGTCCGTGCCCCTGGCCTCTGCCTCTCAACCGTATCCTAATGAACAACTAGATTGCTAACATTCTATATTTATTACAAAAGTGTGGAACGCCTGACGTCATCTTGATGTAATCAAAACTGTAATACCTAGAGCATTTCCTTTAGAAATTACATATATGAGAGGGTCTTATTTGCATCAAAATTATGGTTAGTGCTCTAAAAGACTAAAATAAGGACATATTTTCTGAGTTTTCAAATAGCGACAAAGCACTTTTACATTATTTGTTATCTTTATGTTTTTTTATCCAGTTAACCCCACTTGATTAAATGTTGCACTTAGGGGAGAGGATGTGGTGTTACTTCCAGAACTGCAGACTTTGCAACTGGGGAACCAGGTTGGAGTATCTGCTTCAGCTCGACATTCTGTTTTTCTGGTCAAATCACTTAATCTCCCCATGTCTACAACCAAAATGAATTTGTTCTTGTGTGATGTAACCAATGCTCATGTAAAGCACTCCAATACCTGACAAGTCTGCACTATATAAAACTGCAAAAACACAAAATAATAAGTGTTTTGCACACTTCTGTCATTGGGCTATATTTGGGCTACATCTGGGTGATTTTGGGCTACATTTGGGCTCTTTTGTCTCCGGTGGCCATCTTGGGAGATTTATTTGTTATGAAGTTTCCTAATTTCCTCATGTACTGCAGTCTCATCAGTAGGAAATGCTTTCAGTTTTTTACTTTGATTCCATCATGAAGGTATTCAGATATGTCACACATTTGCCATAAATTCTGAATGTTAGCACTCTAGTTGCTCATTAGATCACTGTAGTAAAACTACTGTTCACCATGGAAGTCTGCTCCTGGTATTAAAAGTGCATGTTTCATTCTGCATGTCAGAATTTTCTAATGAAATAGAAGAGGATTTGAGAAGTCACTCAAAATGTGCCCTCATTTTTCTTTCTTCAGCATTAATCATAATTTCTATGGAAAAATGAACCCCCTCATTGTGTTCCTTTTTTAATTAAATGTTTTGTGTTACCAGTTTATTCCAATCAAGATGGCTTCAGGTGTGCCATACTTTTGTCATAATGAAGACAGTAAGCGCTCTAGTTGTTTTCAAGAACACTCTGGGACATTCTGTCATTGGGCTATACTTGGGCTACATCTGGGTGATATTTGGGCTACATTTGGGCTCTTTTGTCTCTGGTGGCCATCTTGGGAGACTTATTTGTTATGAAGTTTCCTAATTTCCTCATTTACTGCAGTCTCCTCAGTAGGAAATACTTTCAGTTTTTTACTTTGATTCCATCAAGAAGGCATTCAGATGTGTCACACATTTGCCATAAATTCAGAATGTTAGCACTCTTTTTGCTCATTAGATCACTGTAGTAAAGCTACTGCTCACCAGGGAAGTCTGCTGCTGGTATTGAAAGTGCATGTTTCAGTCTGCATGTCAGAATGTTTTAATGAAATAGAAGAGGATTTGAGAAGTCACTCAAAATGTGCCCTAATTTTTCTTTCTGCAGCACTAATCATACTTTCTATGGAAAAACGAACCCCCTCATTTTGTTCCTTTTTAAATTAAATGTTTTAAGAGTTACCACTTTAATCCAATCAAGATGGCTTCAGGTGTGCCATACGTTTATCATAAGTAGGACTGTTAGCGCTCTAGTTGTTCTTTGGAACACTCTGGGAAGCTGCAGTAGAACACAAAGGAATCAACTGACAGTCTCTGCCCTTGTTGGATGTACATGTTTTACTGAGAATATCAGACTTCATTCTCACATGACTGAGAAAGATAATGTGAATTTACAGAAAATAAGCTCTCAGTTTAGGTTATAGATCACCTTCCAAACCTCTGTGGGAAAAGCATGAGAAAATATTTTTCTCTCAATTATGATATCCCACCAGAAGGCTTTTTCACATGGTGAAATCACCTTAGAACATACCACAATTCCTAAAATGAGTATGGTACCATCAACAAATGATTTATAATGTAACTAAAGTCTTAAAACCTTCTATTAACTGCAATGCTTTTTAATGAGGTGCTATCATGTATATTGGTCCCAAGATGGCTGCTAACACTTCTTGGATGAAGTGCTGACTGCCAATCAGATCTCAGGATGAGATGTGTGGTTAGGCTCCGCCCAGATATGTATGTGATTTTACTTTTGATTTTCCTCAGGAACTACTGAACAGATTGACACCATATATGCAAAAGGCACATCCCTGAGCTGAGGACTACTTCTCTGCCAAATTTCAAGTAATTCTGTTCAGCCGTTTGGGCTGTACCTTGGACTAAAGGTCCCTATGGAAAATTGCATGGGGAAAACGCGTTTTGGGACCCCCCTTTTTTCTCAGTCCCCACTTGACGAATCCCCCCGAGACTTTCAGGGTAGGAGCGGAGCGGAGCGCCCCACCTATTTTGAAAATTTCGCGAGGATTCGTCAACCGGCGCCAAAGTTATTCTAAATAGAATGTTGCGGATTTCCTATGGAAACACGGTCCTAACTATAACTATCTACTGGCGACCGCCATTAGATAATATATATATATAGATAATATATATATAGTAGATAGTTATAGTTAGGACCGTGTTTCCATAGGAAATCCGCAACATTCTATTTGGAATAACTTTGGCGTCGGTTGACAAATCCTCGCAAAATTTTCAAAATAGGTGGGGCGCTCCGCTCCGCTCCTACCCTGAAAGTCTCGGGGGGATTCGTCAAGCGGGGGCTGAGAAAAAAGAGGGGACCCACTACCCGTTTTCCCCATGCAATTTTCCATAGGGACCTTTAGTCCAAGGTACAGCCAGAACGGCTGAACAGAATTACTTGAAATTTGGCAGAGAGGTAGTCCTCAGCTTAGGGATGTGCCTTTTGCTTATATGGAGTCAATCTGTTCATTAGTTCCTGAGAAAATTGCAGTTAAAAGCACATACATATCTATAGCCGCGCACCGTGCGAGCACCGTGCGCGCATTGTGCGAGCACCCTAACGTTCGCGAGCGTAATTCTGATTGGTGGTTACATGTTAGTCAACGTTCGAATCGGTTGAAATCAGGAAGTGTCGGCCGCCATTTTGTTTGTTTTCAGTGCGAGAGTGAAAAAGGAAGGTGGCGAACGTGAAAAGGGGGCAGGGTAGAGAGTTCCTGACCCCCTAGCCTTTGTCAGGGGGTCCCTCAAGGACCCCGAAGGCAGAAAAAACATTTTAATTTTTTTTTTAAATCACGGGGGTGCGCGCACCGTGAGTGCACGGTGAAAACCAAAAAAAAAATAATAATTTACATTTTTTTTTAATACGTAGTTTATTGTAAAATAAATATATATAAAAAAATAATAATACATACATAACTTAGCATTTAAAAAACCTTTGAAATTCACTGAAAAAACCATAGGTTTCACACACGTTATAGTTAGGAATTAGCATTTAAAAAACCTTGCAACTTCACTTAAAAACCATAGATTTCACAAATGTTATAGTTAGGTGGATATTTCACTCGTAAAAAACCAATGAAATTCCCCCGTTATAGTTAGTACAGATAACTATAACTCGCGCGGCCGCCACTCTATCACAAGGATGATGTCATCAGTGATGTCATGAGTGATGCCACTGACCATGTCATGAGTGATGTCATATGTGACGTCATCAGCAGTGGATTGCGGTCGCGCGAGTTATAGTTATCTGAACTAACTATAACGGGGGAATTTCAGTGGCTTTTTTACGAGTGAAATATCCACCTAACTATAACATGTGTGAAACCTATGGTTTTTTAAGTGAATATATATATATATATATATATATATATATATATATATATATATATATATATATATATAAAAATATATATTATAATATATTATATATATTACCTACTGGCAGTCGCCAGTAGGTAGTTATAGTTAGGACCTATTTTCCATAGGAAATCCGCAACATTCTTTTTGGAATAACGTTGGCGCCGATTGACGAATGTTCGCGAAATTTTCCAAACTTTTGGCCAGCTCCGGTCCGCTCCTATCCTCAAAATTTCACGGTGATTCGTCAAGCGGGGGCCGAGAAAAAAGGGGGGGTCCCAAAACGCGTTTTCCCCATGCATTTTCCCATAGGACCTGTTGTCGCAGCTACAGCCCGAACTGCTGAACGGAATTACACCAAATTTGGCAAAGAGGTAGTCCTCAGTTCAGACTCGTGCCTTTTGCTTAAACGGTGTAAATCCGTTCAGTAGTTCCTGAGAAAATTAGAGTTAAAAAGATAGATATATCTGGGCGGAGCCTAACCACACATCTCATCGTGAGATCTGATTGGCTGTCAGTACTTCATCCAAGAAGTGTTGGCAGCCATCTTGGGACCAATATACATGATAGCACCTCATTAAAAAGCATTGCAGTTAATAGACGGTTTTAACACTTTAGTTACATTATAAATCACTTGTTGATGGTACCATACTCATTTTAGGAATTGTGGTGTGTTCTAAGGTGATTTAGCATGTGAAAAAGCCTTCTGTTGTGATATCATGAATCATGTTTGAGAGAAAACTATTTTCTCATGCTTTTCCCACAGAGGTGTGGAAGGTGATCTATAAGCTAAACTGAGAGCATATTTTCTGTAAATTCAAATTATCTTTCTCAGTCATGAGAGAATGAAGTCAGAAATTCTCAGTAAAACTTGAACATCCAACAAGGGCAGAGACTGTCAGTTGATTCCTTTGTGTTCTACTGCAGCTTCGCAGAGTATTCTAAAGAACAACCAGAGCGCTAACAGTCCTACTTATGACAAACGTATTGCACACCTGAAGCCATCTTGATTTGTTGAGGGGGTTCATTTTGCCATAGAAAGTATGATTAGTGCTGCAGAAAGAAAAATTAGGGCACATTTTGAGTGACTTCTCAAATCCTCTTCTATTTCATAAAAAAATTCTGACATGCAGACTGAAACATGCACTTTCAATACCAGCAGCAGACTTCCCTGTTGAGCAGTAGCTTTACTACAGTGATCTAATGAGCAGCTAGAGTGCTAACATTCAGAATTTATGGCAAATGTGTGACACATCTGAATGCCTTCTTGATGGAACCAAAGTAAAAAACTGAAAGTATTTCTTACTGAGGAGACTGCAGTAAATGAGGAAAATTGGGAAACTTCGTAACAAATACATCTCCCAAGATGGCCGCCAGAGACAAAAGAGCCCAAATGTAGCCCAAGTATCACCCAGATGTAGCCCAAGTATAGCCCAATGACAGAATGTCCCAGAGTGTTCTTAAGAACAACTAGAGTGCTCACTGTCTTACTTATGACAAAAGTATGGCACACCTGAAGCCATCTTGATTGGAATAAACTGGTAACACTGAAAATATTTAATTTAAAAAGGAACACAATGAGGGGGTTCATTTTGCCATAGAAATTATGATTAGTGCTGAAGAAAGAAAAATGAGGGCACATTTTGAGTGACTTCTCAAATCCTCTTCTATTTCATTAAAAAAAATCTGATATGCAGACTGAAACATGCACTTTTAATACCAGCAGCAGACTTCCGTGGTGAGCAGTAGCTTTACTACAGTGATCTAATGAGCAACTAGAGTGCTAACATTCAGAAATTATGGCAAATGTGTGACATATCTGAGTACATTCTTGATGGAATCAAAGTAAAAAACTGAAAGCATTTCCTTCTGAGGAGACTGCAGTAAATGAGGAAATCAGGAAACTTTATAACAAATAAATCTCTCAAGATGCCCACCAGAGACAAAAGAGCCCAAATGCAGCACAAATATCACCCAGATGTAACCCACATGTAGCCCAATGACAGAAGTGTGCAAAACACCTATTTTTTGTGTATTTGCAGTTTTATATAGTGCAGACTTGTCAGGTACTGGAGTGCTTGCTTTACATGAGCATTGGTTACATCACACAAGATCAAATTCATTTTGGTTGTAGACATGGGGAGATTAAGTGATTTGACTGGAATCACAGAATGTTGAGCTGAGGCAGAAACTCCAACCTGGTTCCCCAGTTGCAAAGTCTGCAGCTCTGGAAGTAACACCACATCCTCTCCCCTAAGTGCAATATTTAATCAAGTGGTCAACTGGATAAAAAACATAAAGATTACAAATAATTTAAAAGTTCTTTGTCGCTATTTGAAAACTCAGAAAATATGTCCTCATTTTAGTTTTTTAGAGTACTAACCATAATCTTGATGCAAATAAGACCCTCTCATATATGTAATTTCTAAAGGAAATGCTCTAGGTATTACAGTTTTGATTACATCAAGATGACGTCAGGCGTTCCACACGTTTGTAATAAATATAGAATGTTAGCAATCTAGTTGTTCATTGGGATACTGTTGAGAGGCAGAGGCCAGGGGGACGGACTCTGAAAATTGAAGGCAGGTAGGAGAGTGCAGAGGCAACAATTTGACCACACTGGGCAGGCAGGAAGGGCAGGGGCAGCACAACAGACTATGGAGGGCAGTGGTCAGGGGGGCAGGGGCAACAAACCAACAATACAGGACTGGCAAGAGAGGCTGTGGCAATATAATAGACCATTGTGGGCAGAAGGAAGAGGCAGTGGTAGTACAACCATACATGCCAACAGACCCGTTTCAGCCAGGAAACGTCCAATGTTTTTGAGCTCAAATGGACTTTATTTGACCTGTCTCCTGTCTACAATCTCCTCTTTTTCAATGTAACTCAAAGGGGAAAATCAATACCCCAGTTTTTTTTAAAAATCTCCCTCTTACCAAGTTCAAAATGTTCGCAAGTATGGTGCATTGGATCATGGTAGGCAGGAGGAATTGGGGTAGGGACATGGACTTGGATAACAGAGGACAGGAGGGACATGGAGAGGTGCACCAATTTGACCCTACAGGGCAGGCATCAGGGTTTGCAGCAGCACAATACACCACACAGGGCATGCGGGACGGGAGTGCAGCACAACAATCCATAGAAAGCAATAGGGAGGGGACATGACCATGCACATGGACAACAGAGAACAGAGGGGAAAGAGGCAATGGTAGCTAGCTGACCATAGTGGACAGACAGGAGAGAAAGCTGCAGCATAACAGACCATAAAGGGCAGGGGGGACGGATCAGGGGCATTACAATGGAACAGACAAGCAGGAGGGAGGGAATAGGGGTCTGCACATGGAAACAGAGGGCTGGGGGAAAGGGGGCAGGGCAGGAGCAGCAAAATGACCATGGAGGTCAGGCAGGATGGGCACTAGAAACAAGACACACCATGGAGAGCAACAGTGAGACTATGATGGCATACACACAGACCAGGGAGGTAAGGTGGGAGGGGTCAGGGGCAGCTAGCTGACCACACAGGGAAGGTGGGAGGGGCCATGGCAGCACAGAAGACCATGCATGGCAAGCGGGAGGGTTAGTGGCAGCACAATGGCTATGATGGGCAAGAAGGAGGGTGCAGGGGATTGCACAAAGGACCATGGAGGATAGAAGGGAGGGTCAGGACCTGGGCACAGACAAGAGAGTTCAGGGGAAGGGGCCTCACAACAGACAGCGTGGGGCAGGCAGGAGGAGCAGTTGCAGCACAACAGACCAGGGAGGGCAGAAGGGTGTGGCATTAAAATGGACCATGGAGGACAGGAGGAAGGGGATAGGGTCATGGCATGTGGACAGGCAGGGTGGAGGTGGCAGGGACAGGTTACAGTCATCTGACAATGCTAGGCAGGTGGGAGGGGAGTGGCAGCTCAACATAACACTCAGAGTATATAGGAGTGGCAGGTCCATGGAACATGGTGGGCAAAAAGGATGGAGCAGGGGCACGCACAAAGACATCGGAGGCAGGGGGAAGGAGAATAGGGGCAGCAAGCTAAGCACAGAGGCTAAGCAGGAGGTCAATCATGGGCCATAGAATTGGGCAATGGAGGGCAGGAGGAGTGGACTGATACATCATGCTAAATGGAGGGCAGTGGCAGCACATCAGACCATGCATGGCAGGAGGGAGGAGGCTAGTCCATGGATTCAGACAACAGAGGGTAGGGAGGAGGTGGATTGGGCAGCAAGCTAACTGTTCAGAGAAGGTGGGTATTAGGAACTTTATTGTTTTTAAAATGTTTGTCTCTGCGAACTACTTAAAATATGAACAAATATTCAGCATAATCTCACTGTTATTCAGGAAGAAGAGGACGTTTGTGACTGTGACTCCGGGCTCACTTGGCAGAAACACCCCCTGACCCTCCACCCCATCGCAAAATGTAATGCCCGTGAAAAGGGTAGGTGGACGCTGTATTATATAGAACACAGTCCTGAGAGCACGATTGAAAATGAAAACTAGATATAGTATATGGTATAAACTATGCACCAAAAAGTGTGATATAAGATGAACCGGGGCATGAAATATAATATGCAATTCATTGTGCGCAATGACAGATTAATTGGAGAGCGCGAGATAGCACAAGCACTAGCGCGTGCTATGCGATATGCGCCTTGGAGTGTAATATGCACAGGGCAGTGTTGTGTAACCTAACTAGACTCTAAAGTTGTAGTATAAAATATGTGCTGAGGAGTGTAACGTTGCATATGCACTGTGACAAAGATATGGATCCCAGATTGTAATCTGTATGGCATAGCGCTGTGCGTTATAACATAGGCATTGAGGAAGGCAAGTTAGATGGGGCAAAATAACCCCGGGGGTCCCCAGGGCCGATTAAGGCCTTGGGAGGGGGGCCACGCGGCCCCCTTCCAAATTAATTTAAAAAAAAAAAAATTAGGGTGCAGGCCCTGGGGGATGGGGTCCCCAGGGCCAATAAATTAGAAAAAGAAGGGGGCCATACAGCCCTCCTTCTTAAAAAATAAAATAAATAAAAGACCGGCATTGCGCGGAGGCCATGCCCCCTCCTTGCAGCACTCTGCAAACGTGCCCCCTGGCCAGTTGTAAGTTGGGGAATTAATTCCCCTTCAATACTGAGGGTCCCTGAGGGCCAACTAGCCCAACCGGTATCTCCAGTATGCGCCAGGGAGCTGCGTTGCAGACAGGTGTTCTGAGGCCACGCCTCTTTTTACACCTCTATGCAACGCACCTCTGTGGCGCTTACTGGAGGTACCTAGTGGGCTAGTTTGACCCTAGGGACCCTTAGGATTCAAGGGGACTTAATCTCTCAACTTAGAATGGCCACAGGGCGCGTTTACACAGTGGTGAAGGGAGGAAACGGGGCCTGAGGTGATGTGTGCAAACACGCCCTGTGGCGCGTTTTAAGTAGGGGAAATAATTCCCTTTCAATCCTGAGGGACCCTGGGGGCCAACTAGCCCACCGGGTGCTTCCAGTAAGCGCCACAGCTCTGCGTTGCAGAGAGGTGGTCCAGGCCATGCCACTTTTTACACCTCTCTGCAACGCAGCTCTGTGGCACTTACTGGAGGTACCTAGTGGGCTAGTTGGACCCTAGGGACCCTCAGGATTCAAATGAACTTAATCTCCCAACTAAAAACGGCCACAGGGCGTGTTTACACAGTGGTGAAGGGAGGGGACGGGCCTGAGTTAACGTGTGCAAACACGCCCTGTGGTGCGTTTTAAGTTGGGGAAATAATTCCCCTTCAATCCTGAAGTACACTGGGGGCCAAGTAGCCCACCAGGTGCTTCCAATCAGCCACTGCCCTGCCTTGCAGAGAGGTGGTCTAGGCCTTGCCCCTTTTTACATCTCTCTGCAACGCAGTTCTGTGGCGCTTACTGGAGGTACCTTTTGGCCTAATTGGACCCTAGGGACCCTCAGGATTCAAGGGGACTTAATCTCCCAATTTAAAATGGCCACAGGGCGTGTTTACACAGTGGGGAAGGGAGGGGACGGGGCCTGAGGTGACGTGTGCAAACACTCCCTGTGGCGCGTTTTAAGAGGTAGTTTTAATCCCCTGCCCTATTATATACTAGGGGCTTACAGAGGAAGTCATGCTAATCACAGGGGGACCCCAACGCATAGTGTTCCCTAGTGAATGTAGGTCTTTTCACTGTATTCTGAGTGTCTTTTAACATAGCACTGGCTCTAGGACTGGTTAGTCAGACTCAGTTACCACCAGTATCCGTCTGAAAAAGTTGAGGGTACAGGATGATTTTGCAACAAGGCTTCTTTCTGCTCTTCTGTTTGTTCTTTCTGCACGTTATCCTTCTTCTTGCACTTTTCTTTGTCTTTGAGGACTTCTGTTGCTTCTTTCTGCATTTCTTTTTTTCTTTCTGTGCGTCTTTTCTTCTTTCTTCACATGTCCTATCTCTGTAGGCATAGTTAGAAATTAGCATTTAAAAAACCTTTGAAATTCACTGAAAAAAACATAGGTTTCAGGCACGTTATAGTTAGAATTAGCATTTAAAAAACCTTAAAAATTCACTGAAAAAACCATAGATTTCAGGGGCGTTATAGTTAGCTGGACTTTTCACTCGTACAAAACCATTGAAATTCCCCCGTTATAGTTAGTTCAGCTAGCTATAACTTGCGCGCCCGCAATGCACTGCTGATGATGTCACATATTACATCACTCATGACATGGTCAGTGACATCACTGATGACATCACTGATGACATCTCAAATGACATCACTGATGACATCACTGATGACATCATCCTTGTGATAGAGTGGCAGACCTCCTCTCCCCCTAATATAACCTTTGATACACACATTCAAAAATAGAAACTCTTCAAAACAATGGACAAACCAATACCAGTTACAACAACCTATTCAGTAATTCTAAGATCCACATACACATCCACTCATTCACCAACAGTCCTATACAGTCAGTCATACATGTACTCACTCATCATATGTACTCATACACCTATACATCCTGTTACACAATGTCACTCATCCATAGAGTTACTCACACACATTGTCACTCATGCTAATAAAGAATCAGACATCCATTTACTTGCATATACAGTTATACACACACCACCACACTTACTTCTACAGAAACTTACACATACTTAGTCTTTTTTTTTTTGTTTGAAAAAGCTTTATTGAGATAATATTATACAGAAAAATATCAGCAAGAGAGAACATAAAATAGTAAACAAGTAACACAAGATATGAACATAGCTGATATTATTTTAAAAACCGAAAAAGCTTTTTTTATAAATTTTCAAGGGGAAAAAGAGGGAAGAGGGAGGGAGGGAAAAGAAAGAAAGTGGGAAAGTGGAAAGAAGAGGAAGGGAAAATAATATTTAATGCTAAAACATGTCAACAATAATCATTAAGGAATGCAAAACAGGAGTGATCCATGGTCAGTACATAAAATATAAGATATAATACATTATAGATAATAAACCAGAGGAGTAAGCAAAAGGCGATAGAAAAGAAGAGAGTCAAAAAATATTTCAAGGTGGTTTAAAGTTCTCCGAATTAGTTTGTGAAACCTTCTTCATGGTCAAAAGATCTAAATATGAAGTGAGAGGTAACCAGAAAAGTTCCACATTGCGAGGAGGCTTACAGGAAGAAGCAAAAGAAACATCAAGTCTATGAGTGTGACATAGTGCGTTCCACCAAGCTTGAATGGAGATGCTGGTAAGGGATTTCCAGTTCGAGGAAATGTGCTGGAAGGCAAGAGCAATCATGAGGTCGTAGAGACCATGAGAGTGTGGAGGAATATCAAGCAAGTCAGAAAGACTGCCAAGAAAAAGGAGGGGGATAGAATACGGAAAGGAAAGATCAAAAATATGGGTGATATATGACCAAACTTTATCCCAAAATTTTAAAACAGAAGGACATAAAAAAAAGAAATGAAGAGTATCAGCCATAGGCGAAGCACATGTCCAGCAGTTAGCATTAGAGATAGAGGGAGAAAAGCGAGATAAAGAGAGAGGAGAGCGGTAAAGGCGATGATAAAAATAAAACAGGGATTGAGTAAGAGAAGCAGAACGAGAAATCTTTAAAGATCTGGCCCAAATTTTATCCCAAAGAGCAACAGACCAGGAAGTACCCAAATCCAATTCCCAAGAGAGTTCTAATTTAGTTTTATTACGAGATGGATTGGGGGAAGAAAAGAATTTGTAGATAAGAGAAGCTTTGGGCAAATTGAGAAGAATTGGAAGGAGAGGGGAAGGGGTAGAAGTGGATATGGAAGAGGGGAGAGAATAGAAACGGTCAAGAATAATTGCCATAAGGATAGAAAACTTTCGTAAAAAGGAATGGGGACAATGACATAGAAGTTGAAATTTAGGAAAAGAGCAAGGTACTAAGCCATCAAAAAGCTGATTGACCCAAATGATACCTTTTGAACGCCAAGATTTCCAACAGATAGGTCTGTTTTTGAGAAGAATGAGTGAATTATACCAAAGAGGTGAATTTAAAAAAGACTCACGTGTCGTGTTGGAAAGGAGAAATAGGGGACGCAAAAGAGAAGAAGTATGTTTAAATAAGGGTGGAAGAGTATATGGTGAGTTGGTGGAAAAACGTAAGATTTCGGCGAAAGAGAAAGGTAACAACAACGATTGTTCGATGAGGAGCCAAAGAGGAGTAAAAGGAGAGGAGCCTGATGTAAGCCATCTGGATGAAAGATTTATGATATAGACGGAAATCTGGAAAATTGACTCCTCCGTTAGACTTAGGCTTCCGAAGGTTAAGTAAAGAGATTCTAGATTTTTTGCCCTTCCAGAGAAATTTTGAGAGACATGAGTCAATTCGTTTAAAATAGAGAAGAGGAATGTGAACAGGTAACATAGAGAAAGTGTAAATCAACACAGGAGCTATCATCATTTTTATGGTATCTAAACGACCCCACCAGGAGAGAAAAAGAGGGTTCCAAGTAGTAAACAGTTTTTCAATACGAGACTGAACGGCAGACATATTTAATTTAACGGAAGTGGCAATAGAAGAAGAGAACCAAATTCCTAAATATTTAATTTTTGATTTATTCCATGCAGAACCTGTAGAAGAGAAGAAGTGAGGAAGACAAACAGACGTAAGGGGGAGGATCTCAGTCTTGTCAGCATTGATTTTATACCCCGAGACTAAAGAAAAAGAGGTGAATTCAGATAGTAAAGAAGGAATAGAAGAGGTTGGATCAGATATGAATAAGAGAATGTCATCAGCATAAGCAGATAACTTTAACTGGTTATCACCATATGGGAAACCGGATATAGAATCATTATTGCGAATAGAGGATAAAAAGGGCTCAAGAGCAAGAACAAAAAGAAGCGGAGATAAGGGACATCCCTGACGAACCCCTCGATGAAGCATAAAAGAAGAAGAGATCTGACCATTGATAAGAACAGAAGCTTTAGGAGCAGAATAAAGTAAGGAAATAAGAGAAATAAAATTGGGTCCAAAACCATGCCAACGTAAAGAAGCAAACAGAAAAGACCAGTCAACTCTATCGAAAGCCTTCTCTGCATCAACAGAGATGGCTGCTAAGGGGATAGAAAGAGAGGAAGCTTTATTTAAAACGTTTAGAAAAAGACGAGAGTTATCAGAATTGAGCCTTCCTTTGACAAAGCCACATTGCTCTCTGCCAATGAGGTGCGGCATAAAGGATTCCAGACGCAGAGCAAGTACTTTAGCCAGTAACTTATAATCCACGTTAACTAGCGAGATCGGGCGATAATTTTTGCAAAATTGAGGATCCCGACCTTCCTTAGGAATAAGGCAAATAGTAGCATCCTGGAATGTGCCATCTGACTTACCAGAAGCATAGAAGGATTGGAAAAGGACAAGAAGTTTAGGAAGCAAAAGGTCAGAAAAATGCAAATAAAACTCAACCGAAAAACCATCTGGACCAGGAGTCTTCCCCCTTGTGAGAGTATTCAAGGCGGTGGAGAGTTCATGTAATGAGAGGTCAGTTTCCAGATCTGGAAAATTGAGGTGAGAAGTAATGGGTTTAGGGATTGCCTCCAAATAAGCCTGGATAAGAGTGGGGGTAGGAGGGGATTCCGGAGTATAGAGTTGCTGATAAAAGGAGCGAAATTGGTCGAGAATATCACTATTCTTATGTAAAAGAGTATTATCGGAAGAAAAAATAGAGTCTATAGTAGTACGATCCTTCCGTGCCTTAAGATAATTCGCTAAAAGTTTCCCTGATTTATTGCGACCACCATAGAAACGGGCACTACTACGGAGAAGTATAGATGAGGCATTGTCCGTGGTACATTTATTGAACTCCAATTTAGCACGTAAAAGGTCCGGAGGAATCATTTTGTCCGAAGAAGTATAAAATTTATGTTCTAACGCCTTGATAGTAACTAATGTAGACTTTTTTATTTGGAGACGTTGTTTATTTTTCTTGGACACAAAATCAATTATAAAACCTCTAGCAGTAGCTTTAAAGGAATCCCATAAAATATGAGGGGAGACGCTAGGGTCACAATTAATTAAAAAGAAATCGCGAGTAAAGGCACGGAATGAAGAGGAAAAAAGAGGGTCAGTAAGAAGGGAAGCTTTAAAACGCCACCGAGAAGATTTAGGAGAAGGAGAGAGTAGTTCAAGATCTGTCACAACAGGTGCATGATCCGAGATAACTATGGGCTCAATAGAAGAAGATAGTAAGAATTGAGATAAAGGTTGAGAAAGAAAAATGTAATCAAGACGGGAGAAAGAGAAGTGAGGCGGAGAGAAAAAGGAATAGTCTAGAGTGTCAGGGTGGGATAGCCGCCAAGAGTCCACAAGTGAGATTGGAAAAGAGTGTCAAGGAATTGTTTATGAGATTTGTGGGGAAGAAAGCGTACTGTAGATTTACGGTCAAGAAACGGGTCAACAATCTGATTACAATCTCCACCTAAAATAAAAAATTCATTTTGATATTGAATACATTATTCTGTAATAGAGGGCCAAAAAAGGAAATCAGGTTGCGTGGGGCCATAAACATTGAAAACAGTCAAAGAAACAGAATTAATCAATAACTTAGCAAGGATCCATCGACCATCAGTATCCTTTTCTTGAGACAGAATTTTACATTTCAACCGCTTGTGACATAATATAGCAACCCCGTTTTTTTTGTGAGCAGCAGGGGAAAACAAGACCGTACCCACCCAACTCCTTTTAAGTTTAAGTGACTCAGCTTCTGTAAGGTGAGTTTCTTGCAAAAGAACTAAATCAGGGTTATAAGATGCTAAGTGAGATAGGACTCTCTGTCGCTTAATTGGGCTAACAAAACCTTTTACGTTCCAGGAAATAACTCTGAAATTGCAAACAGCATAAATCAATAAGAACAAGGATCACATTAACAATCAAAAATATAAATATACCAAAAATCGTATGAAAAGTACGAAGGATAAGAAATAAGGGCATGCAATAAAGAAAAAGAGCATAGTTACAAAAATCAACAAGGCATGAAGAGGAAGAAAATAAATAAGATCGTATAAGAAGGATGATAGAAGAAGAATAAAAACAATACGGAAAGGTAGGAGAACCAGAAGAGAAAGGGAGGGAAAGGAAAATGGAAAAGAGGAAGAGGAAAGAAAGAAGATAGAAAAACAAGAAGAGACAGTACATGTCCAGCGGGACGACTGAGGGAAACATACCTGAGGGGAACAAAATGAAGAACGATGGGGCAATGATGACACGCAACAAGACGAGCCAACCGAAGACCGGGGAATCCAGCCACCCCAGGACGGGAGACGTAAGGAAATAGAGCCAAATATAACGGAGGGAAATACAACGAGTTGATCTACATAAATGAGAAAAGAAAGTACAGAAAGAAATTAACAACAAGAAATGGAGAACCAGCAAAGACAAAAGCTTCAAAAGAGATAAAAATACTATGACGCACTTATCATAGAACCTGTGAGGAGAAAAAGTTAGGCATAAAGCAGTAAACAGTAAAAAAGATAAAAAACAATATGATGCACTTATCATAAAACCTGTGAGGAGAAAAATTTAGGCATAAAGCAGTAAACAGTCAACCATTAGGAGTAGCTGAGGTATCCATGCCGCTATTAGTCTGGATATGAATAAAGATTTTAAGTTCAGCAGGATCATGAAAGGACCAGGTGCGATTTTGATGAGTAACTTTAAACAGGCAAGGGTGAAACAAGCCATATCTCGCCCCAAGAGCTCGAAGAGGAGCACGAAGATTTAAGAATTATTTCCGTCTAGAGGCCGTAGCATTGGAAACATCCTGTGAAAGAAATACTCTCTGACCCCGCCATGTTATTTGACGCTTAGATCTTGCTGCTGAAAGAACAGATAAAAGATCAGTGAACTTCAGAAACAGAATAATGACACCTCTTGGTTTAACAGCTGCATCAGAGCGGGGACCCAAACGATGAGCCCTTTGAATGGTAAGGGACGTAGAAGGTGACATATCCAAAAGCTTCGGAAGGAAGGAAGTAAAGAAAGTCACAGGGTCATCTCCTTCAAGGGACTCCGGCAAGCCATAAATACGAAGGTTATTCCTCCTATTTCTATTTTCCAAATCTTCAGTGTGCTGTTGAAGGGCAAAAACAGATTTTTCCAAACAGGAAATACGCTGAGAATGAGTACTTGTTTCCGAGACTTGCTGCTCAACTGATGACAATCTACTATCCAAAGCCAGCCATTTCTCCTCAAACTGTTGCATCTTGGTATTGGTCTCCTCAACAAAAGGACGCAAAGCGCGAATCTCCTCTAACAATAACTCCATTGAAATAGAGGACGGAGGGGTAGATGGCTGCGGTGAGTCCTGCTTTTGTCGTTTCGTAGATGAAGAAGAAGAAGCAAGTTTAGTCGAAGCCGACTGTGTAGAAGGGGGACGATGAGGAGCAGCCCCAGCCATGTGACCTGCAAGTGAAGAGGGAGTAGATTGTGAAGAAGAGGCTGATGGAGCCGTAGCAGAGGTGCCCCTCGACGGAACAAAAATAAATTTGGGTTTGCGCAATTTGCCCATAAACTCTCTTCCAGAGAAATGAACTATGCGAAAACCACTTGACGTGAAGAGATGGAGGTCCAACCAAGGTAGTACCGTTACTAGTGAGACCTCAAGGGTAGTATCGAGGTAAACATCGATGACTTGACAGAAAAAACAGCTCCCAATATGTATCTCGCTAGGGAAGAATATATTTCAAGTCATTAAAAACTGGGATTGGTGGAAAACAGCGCCATCAAAAAACTGACATTTGGAGGAAATTGTCAAAATAAATACATGCCAAACACCATGGCAATTGAAATGTTATAAAAAACCTTCAGTCTCACAGGTAAAAGGATGAAAAAAGCCAATGAGAATGCCGCACGACGCCAGAAACATAATTGCGGGCATGTCAGTTTAGAACAAAAGGTTTAATAAAGGAAAAGTTCTCCATTAAGGGCGCAGTTGCATGAAGAGGCCAATAGATGGCACCAGCGTATCACACCATGTTGAAGGAGAAAGCTTTGTGAGGAGATTGTAACCTTGACGAAAAAAGGTCCAAAAACGGCTCAAATCATGCCGAAAAAGCACTCACCGGCGTCGCTCTGTGTTCCGATTAACGGAACTAATCAAATTAGGGAGATTAAATGACCCAAGTCAGGAGCGGTGAAGAGAAAGCCGTCCCGTTGCGGCAGAGCTCCCGTCTCAGGCGGCCATCTTGATCGGCGCCGAGACCACGCCCCCCATACTTAGTCTTTTAAACAATCACTTATAGAAACACATACTTATTCATACAGGAACTCTTCCAATCTCTCACTCTCACATATACTCACTTATATACACCAATAGTCACATATACTAGTTTAAAACATATTTAGTTACTCATAAAGACACTAATGAGACAGTCAATCACTCACTAACACACCCATGCACACACTCATCCACCCATACAGTCCTGCACACATGCTGTCTTCAACACATAGAAACAGTGAGTCACTCATTCATGCACCTATGCACTATGTAATACCCCCACCGAACCATACAGACACTCAGACACTCATACTGATACTCAAAAAACCAACTAATAACCTATATAGACACTCATGTAGCTACTCACCAACCCATGCAGCCACTTATACACAAAGTGAGAGACTGATACAGATATTTACATATTTAAACATTACTCACTAACTGGCACATGCATCAACAAAGACTTTTGCGATTCCTAAATTGCGAATTTTAAGGAATCGCAATTAAGGAATTGCAAAAGCCTATGCATGTAGGAATCGCTATAAAAATAGCGATTCCTACAAATTCCTTAATTGCGACTCGCAAATTGCGAGTCGCAATTAAGGAATGCCGTCCCAATCATTCCTATGGGCCTCCAGGCCCATAGGAATGAATTGGAGATTGCATGAGCAGTAGGTACTCGCAAATTGCTCATGCAATTTCAAGGGTGCAAGGGTGTCAAAATGACACCCTATTGCACCCCTGAAATTGATCTGTGCACATATGTTGCACACACACATGCTCTAAGGGCATGTGTGTGCGCAACATGAAACTTTGAAAAATGCACAAAAGTGCATTTTTCAAAGTTTTTGCAAATTACCATGAAGTTCAACTTCATGGTAATTTGCTCCCCCTATTAGCGAAATCGCTAATTTTTTAACTTTAATGCATTGCATTTAAGGAATCTCAATTTGTGATTCCTTAAATGCAATCGCAATTTAAGGAATCGCTATTTAGAGATTCCTTAAATTGCGATTTTTGCATTTGGGATGATGCATCCCAAATGCAAAAATACCGGTCGCAAAGGGGCAGATTCTGCTAATCTGCCCGTTTGCGAGCAGTTTTCTCGTTGATGCATGTGGCCCTAAGCCATGTATTCACTAAGATACACTTAATCAGTCAGTTATGCAATCAATTTTTCAAAAACAAATCATCCATTTAGACACTTATATACTCATTTATTCTTCCATCGACCTTGAGATATACATATATAAAACATATGTAATTTTCAGAAAAACACACATTCACTGGATGATGTCATCAGTGATGTCATCAGTGATGTCATTTGAGATGTCATCAGTGATGTCACTGACCATGTCATGAGTGATGTAATATGTGACGTCATCAGCAGTGCATTGCGGGCGCGCGAGTTATAGTTAGCTGAACTAACTTCATTGGAACCCCTCTGAGGCGGAAAGCCGGAGGTTTTGTTAACTTCACCATTTTAAAATTGTCACGAAATTTACTGTACTTTTAATTACAAAACGCTCTTGCTCACCTGGCTGAAAGCGCTGCTGCTACGCGCTAATTCAGACCCCCACCTTCAGGGAAACGCCATCACCGCCAGCGCGCCAAAGGCGTAGCCACGCCCACTGCGAGGCCACGCCCACCAACCCTTTACTTAAACGCTCGAAAGCGCAACGATCCTCATTCATTGGAACCCCTCTGAGGCGGAAAGCCGGAGGTTTTGTTAACTTCACCATTTTAAAATTGTCACGAAATTTACTGTACTTTTAATTACAAAACGCTCTTGCTCACCTGGCTGAAAGCGCTGCTGCTACGCGCTAATTCAGACCCCCACCTTCAGGGAAACGCCATCACCGCCAGCGCGCCAAAGGCGTAGCCACGCCCACTGCGAGGCCACGCCCATTACATCCATTACAAATGTGTCGACCTCCCCAGCGCAGCGGACGAGCGCAGCGGGCGCGCCGTTTGCGCGCCGAAGGCGCGCCTAAGGCAAGCCCGTCTGCGCCCGTCCGCGGCAGTCCGGGGCCTGGGGCCATAACCCCTGGTTATTCTCACACTTACTCCCCTTTCTCACTGCTATCACTTAGGCCCACGGACAGCGCCGGGCCCGCCCCACCAGCTTATGTTCTAAAACGTGCCGCTACTCACGGCATTTTGAAACCCGAATTCTCTCTCGGCAAGGCACCTAAACCTAGGTCTTACGTGCCTCATTCTACTCCCGATGACTCCGAGGCCACTCTCAAATGCCTATATCTGAATACTAGATCCATGGTCAAACACCATTTGGATATTTTTCTCTTGCTCCAGGCTGAACAACCTGATTTTTTGTTTCTATCTGAGACTTGGCTTACCGAGGACTCCCTACCCGATATCCTAGCGGCAGTTCCCTCAAACTACTACATTCTACATGTCGACAGACCAACCGGCAAAAGAGGTGGGGGGGTTGCCGCGATCAATCGCAGCACCCATAAAGTCTCCTCTTTACCATCCCTCGACCTATCAGGAACAGACAACTTGATCTTTAAAAAGGATACTAATACTGGATCACTACTTCTTATCCTTGTATATCGCCCCCCTCAAAAAATGCCTTCTTTTTCGGCATCCCTAGCAGAACAAATTGCTCCTCTGATAATTGCCCATAACAAAATTGTGTTGCTAGGAGACTTTAACCTGTGGCTGGACTCTGCCGACTCTGACCCTCAGGCTGCCACGCTGAAAGAAACCCTCCTCGATATGAATCTCTCCCAACACATTCACCTTCCCACTCATGAAAAAGGGCATAGCCTAGACCAAATTTGGTCCCAAAACATTCCCGTGGCAATTAAGTCCATTATGCCCTGTGTTTGGTCTGATCATTATCTGATCAACTTTACTATGACCACAGGGAGAAGTAAAAATCCCCTGCCCATGCCAGGAGGAAAAACCAGAAGGTGGAAGAATGTTGATGTCCCCGCTTTCATGGGCTCACTTACTTCCTCCCTTCCCTCGTTTGATCAGGACATCGAAAAGGTGGTAGAGGCTTTTTCAGGGTGGCTACTCCAGGCTGCGGACGCTCACGCCCCCTGCACCTGCTTTCCCCGCTCCCGCCCCAATGACGCCCACAGGTGGTTTTCACCTCTTTTGAAAACTCACAAACTTGAGGTCCGTCAACTGGAGCGAAAGTGGCGCACAGCCTATTCAGAACAAGATAGGGCCAACTTCTGCAAAGCTCGAAAAAACTACCAAAAGCTTATTTTAAAACACAAAACCGACTATTTCTCGGAGAAAATTCTTAAAGCCCAGAATCAATCTAAAGAACTATTCAACATTGTGGAAGACCTCAGCACCAGTGACAGAACTTCCCTTCCGACAGTCCCCACTCAGGAACTTTGTAATTCTTTAAACTCCTTCTTCTTTGACAAAATCTGCACCATTAAACAAAACATCCCCACCACTCAGCCTCCACTTCTATTTGCAGACATCTTTTACAATCCTGTTACCCTGGACTCTTTCCCCCCCATTGAAAACGCTAATTTATCTAAACTTCTCTCTAAAATCAAATCCGGCTCCCCTGATGACATCTGTCCCCCTTACATCCTGAAAGAGGTGGGCACCAGCATTCCTGGGGGTCTACTTCCCATGCTGAATGGTTCACTTGCTCAGGGCAAAGTTCCAAACAACTTTAAAAAAGCCCTCCTTATCCCCCTCATAAAAAAGGCAGGAGCCAATCCATTAGACCCACTCAACTACAGGCCCATATCTCTGCTGCCATACTGCGCCAAACTCCTGGAGTCTTATGTATGCGACAGCATCTCCACATTCCTTGAAAAATCGGAATATCTTGCACCTAATCAAGCCGGTTTCCACCCTTGCCATTCCACGGAGGCGGTCATCCTCTCGGTGCAGAATACCCTGAGGCGGAATGCGGATGAAGGGATCCACCAGGCTCTGGTGCTTTTAGACCTCTCTGCTGCTTTCGACACGGTCGACTATACCATCTTGGTCGACCGTGTCGAACAGGCAGGCCTCAGGGGCCCTGCACTGAGCTGGATTTGTTCATTTATCACTCACCGAACTCAATCGGTCAGACTAGGCTCCTTTACGGCTCCCACCATTTCCACCATCTGCGGAGTACCTCAGGGCTCTTCGCTGTCTCCCCTGCTTTTTAATTTGTATTTACGCCCTCTTTTGTACTCCCTCAGGCACGCTAAGGTCACCATTTTCAATTACGCCGATGATTTGCAGCTCATCTTTCCTTTGAACACCAAGGACTCTGTGGTAGAATTCCAAAACACCATGTCCCACATTTTGAGTTGGATGAGCTGCAATCATCTCAAACTTAATCCAGGCAAGACCGAACTGGTCTTGCCGGGACAGAGCGCCCTCAGCTGGAACCCTAGCTTCTGGCCCACATGCATGGGCGCCCCCCCATCCAAATCATCCTCGGTCAAGAGCCTCGGCATTTTCATCAGTGAGGACCTCTCTCTGAAAAAACAAGTTGGAGCTGTTGTTTCCTCCAGTTTTTTTCAGCTGAAGAAAATAAAAAAAATCGCCCGCTTCTTTTCCCAAGCTGCCCTCACTCAGATCATTATCTCCCTGGTTTTGTCCAGATTGGACTTTTCCAACAGTCTATACCTTGGGCTCCAAACTGGAGAGCTTAAACGCCTCCAGCTGGTTCAAAACCAGGCAGCCAGACTCCTCTTGAACATTCCTAGAAGGCAATCAGTCAGACCTGGCTTGAAACAACTGCATTGGCTCCCGGTCGAGCAACGTGTGGCCTTCAAAGCTGGTTGTATCCTTTTCAAATCTCTACACGACATCGGGCCCTTTTTCATTAGAGACCTATTTAAAAAATATAGTCCCCCCCGTAATCTCCGGTCTGCTCATAAAGCCCTTTTGACTATCCCTCCTTACAAGAAAAAGCGTCTCGGAGGCAGCTGCTTTGACCATCTTGCCGCTGTCCTCTGGAACTCTTTCCCTCTTCACCTGAAACTTAGTGATAACATCCTCAGCTTCAGACACGCTCTGAAGACCTGGCTCTTTACCCAGGCGCATCACTAAGCTGCTTTATCCTCACCCACCGATGGCCACGCCTGTTCCTTACTACAGCGCCATGAAGCCTCCGGGCGTACGAGCGCTTAACAAATGCCAAATAACATTAACATTAACATTAACTATAACGGGGGAATTTCAATGGTTTTGTACGAGTGAAAAGTCCAGCTAACTATAACGCCCCTGAAACCTATGTTTTTTCAGTGAATTTTTAAGGTTTTTTAAATGCTAATTCCTAACTATAACTGAAAAAACCATAGGTTTCACACATGTTATAGTTAGCTGGACATTTTACTGATAAAAAACCAATGAAATTCCCCCGTTATAGTTAGTGCAGGCAACTATAACTCACGCGACCGCAATCCTCTGCTGATGCTAATACTGTATTTAGACACTTATTTGCCCATGTCTTCTTCCATTAAATTTTAGCTATACATATATTACAAATATTTTTTTTTCATAAAGACACATATGTCATCAGCAGAGGATTGCGGTCGCGTGAGTTATAGTTGCCTGCACTAACTATAACGGGGGAATTTCATTGGTTTTTTATCAGTAAAATGTCCAGCTAACTATAACATGTGTGAAACCTATGTTTTTTTCAGTGAATTTGCAAGGTTTTTTAAATGCTAATTCGTAACTATAACGTGTGTGAAACCTATGGTTTTTTCAGTGAATTTGTATGGTTTTTTAAATGCTAAGTTACTTTACGCCATTCGTGGCGTGCGCGCCCACTTAACGCAGTTCGTTCCGTGTGCGCATGGTGCGCTTCGCGCACCGTGCGCGCACAGTGAGCACGCGGTGCGCTTTGCGCACCGCGCGCCCACTTTACGCAGTTAGTGCCGTGCACGCACGTTACGCTGGATGGGCCATGTACGCTGGATGGGCCATGTACGCACGATGCGCTTCGCGCACCGTGCGCACATGGAGGACATATTATGCGCTTCGTTGTGAAAGGTAATCTTTTAAATTTTCTGTTCTGTGATATGCCATGCACAAATGTTTCCCTTCGGGCGCCATTTGCACACGGGGTGGGGTGAGTATGAATAACTTTTTTTTTTTTTAAATAATTTTTACCGTGTAAGTGTAATCGGCGATTTTTCAAAAAAAAATAAAATTGACTTTTTGGCCTTGGGGGTTCTTTGGGGACACCTTCATCAAGGCTAGGTGGTTAGGAGCTGTCTAAACAGCCCCTTTACATTTTTTTTGCCTTTGTTTTTCCTCCCCCCCTCAGAGTGCGAGAGAGAAAATGGCGGCCGCCGCTTCCTGGTTTCGACCGATTCGAATGTTTACTAAGATCTAACAGCCAATCAGAATCGCGCTCGCGCACGTCACCGTACGCGTACGGTAAGCTTACCGTAAGCGCACGGTAAGCGCACCGTAAGCTGGCTCAGATATATATATTGATTTAAATGCTATTTTCTCAGGATCTACTGAACAGATTTACACCAGACCTACAAAAGGCACTTCCTTGACCTCAGGACTACCTCTCTGCCAAATTTCAAGTAACTCTGTTCGGCCGTTCGGGCTGTAGCTGTGTCTAAAGGTCCTATGGAAAAATGCATGGGAAAAACGCGTTTTGGGACCCCCCTTTTTTCTCAGCCCCCGCTTGACGAATCCCCCTGAGACTTTCAGGGTAGGAGCGGAGCGGAGCGCCCCACCTATTTTGAAAATTTCACGAGGATTCGTCGACCGGCGCCAAAGTTGTTCCAAATAGAATGTTGTGGATTTCCTATGGAAACAGGGTCCTAACTATAACTACCTACTGGCGACCGCCAGTAGGTAATATATATTATCTACTGGCGGTCGCCAGTAGATAGTTATAGTTACAACCTAGTTTCCATAGGAAATCTCAAAATTCTATTTTGAATAACTTTGGCGCCGGTTGACGAATCCTCGCGAAATTTTAAAAACTAATGGGGCGCTCCGTTCAGCTCCTACCCTGAAAGTCTCGGGGTGATTCGTCAAGCAGGGGCCGAGAAAAAAGGGGGGTCCCAAAACGCGTTTTCCCCATGCATTTTTCCATAGGACCTTTAGACACAGCTACAGCCCGAACGGCTGAACAGAATTACTTGAAATTTGTTAGAGAGGTAGCCATAAGGTCAAGGAAGTGCCTTTTGCAGGTCTGGTGTAAATCTGTTCAGTATTTCCTGAGAAAATAGCATTTAAAAGCATATATATATGTGGGCGGAGCCTAACCACACATCTCATCCTGAGATCTGATTGGCTGTCAGCACTTCATCCAAGAAGTGTTGGCAGCCATCTTGGGACCAATATACATGATAGCACCTCATTAAAAAGCATTGCAGTTAATAGCAGGTTTTAAGACTTTAGTTACATTATAAATCATTTGTTGATGGTACCATACTCATTTTAGGAATTGTGGTATGTTCTAGGGTGATTTCACCATGTGAAAAAGCCTTCTGCTGGGATATCATGATTGAGAGAAAAATATTTTCTCATGCTTTTACCACAGAGGTTTGGAAGGTGATCTATAAGCTAAACTGAGAGCTTATTTTCTGTAAATTCACATTATCTTTCTCAGTCATGTGAGAATGAAGTCTGACATTCTCAGTAAAACATGTACATCCAACAAGGGCAGCGACTGTCAGTTGATTCCTTTGTGTTCTACTGCATCTTCCCAGAGTGTTCCAAAGAACTACTAGAGCGCTAACAGTCCTACTTATGATAAACGTATGGCACACCTGAAGCCATCTTGCTTGGATTAAAGTGGTAACTCTTAAAACATTTAATTTAAAAAGGAACAAAATGAGGGGGTTCATTTTTCCATAAAAAGTATGATTAGTGCTGCAGAAAGAAAAATTAGGGCACATTTTGAGTGACTTCTCAAATCCTCTTCTATTTCATTAAAAAATTCTGACATGCAGACTGAAACATGCACTTTCAATACCAGCAGCAGTTTTCCCTGGTGAGCAGTAGCTTTACTACAGTGATCTAATGAGCAAAAATAGTGCTAACATTCTGAATTTATGGCAAATGTGTGACACATCTGAATGCCTTCTTGATGGAATCAAAGTAAAAAACTGAAAGTATTTCCTACTGAGGAGACTGCAGTAAATGAGGAAATTAGGAAACTTCATAACAAATAAGTCTCCCAAGATGGCCACCAGAGACAAAAGAGCCCAAATATCACCCAGATGTAGCCCAAGTATAGCCCAATGACAGAATGTCCCAGAATGTTCTTAAAAACAACTAGAGCGCTTACTGTCTTCATTATGACAAAAGTATGGCACACCTGAAGCCATCTTGATTGGAATAAACTGGTAACACTTAAAACATTTAATTTAAAAAGGAACACAATGAGGGGGTTCATTTTGCCATAGAAATTATGATTAATGCTGAAGAAAGAAAATGAGGGCACATTTTGAGTGACTTCTCAAATCCTCTTCTATTTCATTAAAATATTCTGACATGCAGACTGAAACATGCACTTTTAATACCAGGAGCAGACTACTGAACAGTAGTTTTACTACAGTGATCTAATGAGCAACTAGAGTGCTAACATTCAGAATTTATGGCAAATGTGTGACATATCTGAATACCTTCATGATGGAATCAAAGTAAAAAACTGAAAGCATTTCCTACTGAGGAGACTGCAGTACATGAGGAAATTAGGAAACTTCATAACAAATAAATCTCCCAAGATGGCCACCGGAGACAAAAGAGCCCAAATGTAGTCCAAAATCACCCAGATGTAGCCCAAATATAGCCCAATGACAGAAGTGTGCAAAACACTTATTATTTTGTGTTTTTGCAGTGTTATATAGTGCAGACTTGTCAGGTATTGGAGTGCTTTACATGAGCATTGGTTACATCACACAAGAACAAATTCATTTTGGTTGTAGACATGGGGAGACTAAGTGATTTGACCAGAATCACAGAATGTCGAGCTGAAGCAGAAACTTCAACCTGGTTCCCCAGTTGCAAGTCTGCATTTCTGGAAGTAACACCACATCCTCTCCCCTAAGTGCAGCATTTAATCAAGTGGTCAACTGGATAAAAAAACATAAAGATAACAAATAATTTAAAAGTGGTTTGTCGCTATTTGAAAACTCAGAAAATATGTCCTTATTTTAGTCTTTTAGAGCACTAACCATAACTTTGATGCCAATAAGACCCTCTCATATATGTAATTTCTAAAGGAAATTCTCTAGGTATTACAGTTT
This sequence comes from Triturus cristatus, assembly GCF_964204655.1. Taxonomy (NCBI): domain Eukaryota; kingdom Metazoa; phylum Chordata; class Amphibia; order Caudata; family Salamandridae; genus Triturus; species Triturus cristatus. The sequence continues at coordinate 614,440,438 of NC_140591.1, read as the reverse complement.
TGATTACATCAAGATGATGTCAGCCGTTCCACACTTTTGTAATAAATATAGAGTGTTAGCAATCTAGTTGTTCATTAGGATACTGTTGAGAGGCAGCGGCCAGGGGCACGGACTCTGAAAATTGAAGGCAGGTAGGAGGGTGCAAAGGCAACAATTTAACCACACTGAGCAGGCAGGAAGGGCCGTGGAAGCACAACAGACTATGGAGGTCAGTGGAAAGGGGGGCAGGGGCAACAAACCAACAATACAGGACTTGCAAGAGAGGCTGTGGCAATGTAATAGACCATTGTGGGCAGAAGGAAGAGGCAATGGTAGTACAACCATACATGCCAACAGACCCGATTCAGCCAGGAAACGTCCAATGTTTTTAAGCTCAAATGGGCTTTATTTGATCTGTCTCCTGTCTACAATCTCCTCTTTTTCAATGTAACTCAAAGGGGAAAATCAATACCCCAGTTTTTTTTTCAAAATCTCCCTCTTACCAAGTTCAAAATGTTCGCAAGTATGGTACATTGGATCATGGAAGGAAATGGGATAGGGACATGGACTTGTATAACAGAGGACAGGAGGGACATGGAGAGGTGCACCAAACTGACCCTGCAGGGCAGGCATCAGGGTTTGCAGCAGCACAATACACCACACAGGGCATGCAGGACGGGAGTGCAGCACAACAATCCATAGAAAGCAAGAGGGAGGGGACAGGACCATGCACATGGACAACAGAGAACAGAGGGGCAAGAGGCAATGGTAGCTAGCTGACCATAATGGACAGACAGGAGAGAAAGCTGCAGCATAACAGACCATAAAGGGCAGGAGGGACGGATCAGGGGCATTACAATGGAACAGACAAGCCAGGAGGGAGGGAGTAGGGGACTGCACATGTAAAGAGAGGGCTGGGGGCAAGGGGGCAGGGCAGGAGCAGCAAGATAGCCATGGAGGTCAGGCAGAATGGGCACTAGAAGCAAGACACACCATGAAGAGCAACAGTGAGACTGTGATGGCATACACACAGACCATGGAGGGAAGGTGGGAGGGGGTCAGGGGCAGCTAACTGACCACACAGGGAAGGTGGGAGGGGCCATGGCAGCACAGAAGACCATGCATGGCAAGTGGGAGGGTTAGTGGCAGCACAATGGCTATGATCGGCAAGAAGGAGGGTGCAGGGGCATGCACAAAGGACGATGGAGGATAGAAGGGAGGGTCAGGACCTGTGCACAGACAAGAAAGTTCAGGGGAAGGGGCCTCACAACAGACCACACGGGGCAGGCAGGAGGAGCAGTTGCAGCACAACAGACCAGGGAGGGCAGAAGGGTGTGGCAGTACAATGGACCATGTAGGACAGGAGGAAGAGGATAGGGGCATGGCATGTGGACAGGCAGGGTGGAGGTGGCAGGGACAGGTTACAGTCATCTGACAATGCTAGGCAGGTGGGAGGGAAGTGGCAGCTCAACAGAACACTAAGAGTAGATAGGAGTGGCAGGTCCATGGGACATGGCGGGCAAAAAGGATGGAGCAGGGGCATGCACAAAGACATCGGAGGGCAGGGGGAAGGAGAATAGGGGCAGCAAGCTAAGCACAGAGTTTAAGCAGGAGGTCAATGATGGGGCATAGAATTGGGCAATGGAGGGCAGGAGGAGTGGACTGGTACATCATACTAAATTGAGGGCAGTGGCAGCACATCAGACCATGCATGGCAGGAGGGAGGAGGCTAGTCCATGGATTCACACAACAGAGGATAGGGAGGAGGGGGATGGGGCAGCAAGCTAACTGTTCAGAGAAGGCGGGTATTAGGAACTTTATTGTTTTTAAAACATTGTGTCTGTGCGAACTACTTAAAATATGAACAAGTATGCAGCATAATCTCACTTTTATTCAGGAAGAAGAGGACGTTTGTGACTGTGACTCCGGGCTCACTTGGCAGAAACACCCCCTGACCCTCCACCCCCTATCGCAAAATGTAATGCCCGTGAAAAGGGTAGGTGAACACAGTGTTATATAGAACATAGTCCTGAGAGCACGATTGAAAATGAAAACTAGATATAGTGTATGGTATAAACTATGCACCAAAAAGTGTGATATAAGATGAACCGGGCGTGAAATATAATATGCAATACATTGTGCACAATGACAGATTCATTGGAGAGCGCGAGATAGCACAGGCACTAGCGCGTGCTATGCGATATGCGCCTTGGAGTGTAATATGCACAGGGCAGTGTTGTGTAACCTAACTAATCTCTAAAGTTGTAATATAAAATATGTGCTGGGGAGTGTAACGTTGCATATGCACTGTGACAAAGATATGGATCCCAGATTGTAATATGTATGGCATAGCACTGTACGTTATAACATAGGCATCGAGGAGATGGGGCAATTTAACCCGTGCGAAGACAAGTGTGGCATGACATATTCACGGGGTGGTGTTACAGTGCACATGGGCTAGAGAGTGTCATAGCATATGCACTAGCTACTGGAATACAACACAGAGGTGTGTGGCACTCGGCACGCAATGGTGGGTGTAACACAGCATTGGGCTCTGTCAGGAGCGCGCTGTGACTCTCAAGTGATGTTCGTCCCCTTTCCAGAGAGTAAAATAAAAAGTATTACACATCCGAAGTGGATGTGTGTTTTATTAACCGTGAGGGGGGTTTCTTGCATAGTTTTGGTCGAATTTTTGTCGAATCCCCTTTGAATGGCTTGGTGTGCATGTGTATTAAATGTGCCCGTCAACAGCTACCCATGTTTGTATAAATAAACGACAAGGGTGTCTACCGGGATTAGGCACGGTAGGGCATCAGACATGTCAGAGCTTCACTAGTGGTGTAAATATATTCCACGTGGATTCATTGCATGCATAGTCGCCTTTTAATGAATATCACGCAAATCGTCATGGTGATAGGTACGTACGGTTTGTCCAGCATGTCCTAGGTGTGTCTATAAATATATATTTTTTAAAAATAATAAAAAACAGTGGCCGGCCCTGGGGATTGGGGTCAAAAAAATATAATTAGGAGACAGGGCCTGGGGGATGGGGTCATCAGGGCCAATAAATTAGAATAAGAAGGGGAACCACACAGCCCCCCTTCTTAAAAAATTAAAATAAATAAAAGACTGGCATCGTGCCGGAGGCCATGCCCCCTCCGTGCAGCACTCTGCAAACGCGCCCCCAACAGGCATCTCCAGTATGCGCCAGGGAGCTGCGCTGCAGACAGGTGTTCTGAGGCCAAGCCCCTTTTTACACCTCTCTGCAACGCAGCTCTGTGGCACTTACTGGAGGTACCTAGTGGTCTAGTTTGACCCTAGGGACCCTTAGGATTCAAGGGGACTTAATCTCTCAACTTAGAACAGCCACAAGGCGCGTTTACACAGTGGTGAAGGGAGGAGACGGGGCCTGAGGTGACGTGTGCAAACACGCACTATGGCACGTTTTAAATTGGGGATATAATTTCCCTTCAATACTGAGGGCCCCTGGGGGCTAACTAGCCCACCAAGTGCTTCCAGTAAGCGCCACTGAGCTGCATTGCAGAGAGGTGGTCCAGGGCGTGCCACTTTTTACACCTCTCTGCAACGCAGCTCTGTGGCACTTACTGGAGGTACCTAGTGGGCTAGTTGGATCCTAGGGACCCTCAGGATTCAAATGAACTTATTCTCCCAACTAAAAACGGACACATGGCGTGTTTACACAGTGGTGAAGGGAGGGGACGGGGCCTGAGTTAACGTGTGCAAAAACGCCCTGTGGCCTGTTTTAAGAGGTAGTTTTAATCCCCATGCCCTATTATATACTAGGGGCTTACAGAGGAGGTCATGCTAATCACAGGGGGACCCCAATGCATAATGTTCCCTAGTGTAAGTAGGTGTTTTCACTGTATTCTAAGTGTCTTTTAACATAGCACTGGCTCTAGGACTGGTTAGTCAGACTCAGTTACCACCAGTATCCGTCTGAAAAAGTTGAGGGTACAGGATGATTTTACAACAAGGCTTCTTTCTGCTCTTCTTTTTGTTCTTTCTGCACGTTATCCTTCTTCCTCCACTTATCTTCGTATTTGAGGACTTCTGTTGCTTCTTTCTGCACTTCTTTTGTTTCTTTCTGTGCATTTTTTCTTCTTTCTTCACATGTCCTATCTCTGTAGGCATAGTTAGAAATTAGCATTTAAAAAACCTTTGAAATTCACAGTAAAAAACATAGGTTTCAGGCACGTTATAGTTAGGAATTAGCATTTAAAAAACCTCAGAAATTCACTGAAAAAACCATAGGTTTCAGGGGTGTTATAGTTAGCTGGACTTTTCACTTGTACAAAACCATTGAAATTCCCCCGTTATAGTTAGTTCAGCTAACTATAACTCGCGCGCCCGCAATGCACTGCTGATGACGTCACATATTACATCACTCATGACATGGTCAGTGACATCACTCATGACATCACTGATGACATCTCAAATGACATCACTGATGACATCACTTGTGATAGAGTGGCAGACCTCCTCTCACCCTAATATAACCTTTGATACACACATTCAAAAATAGAGACTAAAATGTTCAAAACAATGGACATACCAATACCAGTTACAACAACCTCTTCAGTAATTCTAAGATCCACATTCACATCCACTCATTCACCAACAGTCCTATACAGTCACTCATACATGTACTCACTCATCATATGTACTCATACACCTATACATCCTGTTACACAATGCCACTCATCCATAGAGTTACTCACACACATAGTCACTCATGCTAATAAAGAATCAAACATACTTTTACTTGCATATACAGTTATACACACACCACCACACTTACTTCTACGGAAACTTACACATACTTAGTCTTTTAAACAATCACTTATAGAAACACATACTTATTCATACAGGAACTCTTTCAATCTCTCACTCTCACATATACTCACATATATACACCAATAGTCACATATACTAGTTTAAAACATATGTAGTTACTCATAAAGACACTATTGAGACAGTCATTCACTCACTAACACACCCATACACACACTCATCCACCCATACAGTCCTGCACACATGCTGGGTTCAACACATACAAACAGTGAGTCACTCATTCATGCACCTATGCACTACGTAATACCCCCCACCGAACCATGCAGACATTCAGACTGATACTCAAAAAACCAACTAATAACCTATATAGACACCCATGTAGCTACTCACCAACCCATGCAGCCACTTATACACAAAGTGAGAGACTGATACAGATATTTACATATTTAAACTTTACTCACTAAGCCATGTATTCACTATGATACACTTAATCAGTCAGTTACACAATCAATTTTTCAAAAACAAATCATCCATTTAGACACTTATATACCCATTTATTCTTCCATCGACCTTGAGATATACATATATAAAACATATTTAATTTTCTGAAAAACACACATTCACTGGATGATGTCATCAGTGATGTCCTCAGTGATGTCATTTGAGATGTCATGAGTGATGTCATGAGTGATGTCACTGACCATGTCATGAGTGATGTAATATGTGACGTCATCAGCAGTGCATTGCGGGCGCGCGAGTTATAGTTAGCTGAACTAACTATAACGGGGGAATTTCAATGGTTTTGTACAAGTGAAAAGTCCAGCTAACTATAACACCCCTGAAACCTATGGTTTTTTCAGTGAATATATATATATATATATATATGTTTAATAATTATGCAATGTTAAATAATAAACATGCTAGTATAATTAATGTTATAATACATTATACTTACGTTAGTGTTGCTTTACTTTTGTTGACGGTATGTATTGAGGGTCGTTGTTAATTCACCTATATATTATCTGTTGGTATGAGAGCAAATTGTTGTTTTTATTCAAATTTAATATAATTTTTTTATTAAATGGTATCGTATTGTCTTTTAATAGGAAAAAAGGTAATACTTACTAGTTGTAGTTGGTGACTTGAATTTCGTGAATGTTTTTTGTTGGTGCAGTTTGTAGAAGCTGTGAAGAGAAAAGAATTTATAAGCTATTTTTTTTATTTATTTAATATTTTGTTCTATTTGTTAGTTTTTTGTATACTTACTTTGTTTGATTTTTTTCTTTAATGTAGATTTTGTAGTTTTCTTCGAATTTGTGCGTTGTAACTTTTTTTGATGGAGTTATATTGAAGTGTAAGCTGTGAAGTAACAGAAAAAACATTACATTATTAGCTTGTTTATTTACAACATTTACGAACACATATGAAGTTAAAGAATTGCACATATTTAAATGCCATGTTTAAGAAATTGGTCTTTAAAAGTTGCAATTTTTTATGTATATAGTATTTTCTAAAAAAAAATGTTATTTATAGAGAATTTGTAATAGGGAGTATAATAGTTTTGAAATAATTCTATGGGTGTAGAGGTCCATAGTAATTAATTAGAAACAAATCGTGGTTTGAAAGTATTTATTTTGCTATTGCTTTTTCCGTCGAAGTATTTTAAAAGCATTTTCCTTTGTTATAAATGAGGCTCTTTTGATAATTGGAATGTTTGCGAATGGATATAACATTGATGCTTGTGCTAATTGCATTTTATTTAAAACATTCTGTAATACAAATTATATACTTACTAATTTTCATTGATGTGGTTGTTTTTGTTGATGTTTACTTGAATATTGTGGCATCTGTAAAAAGAAAAGCATCTGTTAGCTAGGTTTAGTATTTTTATTACGTTTTAAAAATTACAATTAATTTAGTTTATTTCTAGGTTGATTTATATATTTAGTTTGTTAAATATTTAATGATGTTGAGTTACGTATTGTGGGCATTAACATTTTTCTTCTATATTTTCTCGGTGTATTTCTTATGAAGTGTTATCTGTTATATTTAAAGAACAACATGTAATTATTTTAACTTAAATTAAAAAAGGTGAAGTAGTTATATTTGCTATAAAGTTATGTTCTTACCTGTGTGTTAGAAAATTCGATATAGTTGTATATGTAGTTCTTCTTTCTTCTCTGTTCTCTCTCTTGCAAAGTAATAGTCTCCCTCCGTGTTTTGGCCAATATACGGTAAAATTGCGTTAATTAATTCCCTGTTTTTATAGTGTTTATTTAATTAGTTAATGTTTTCGATTGATTTGTTTTAGTTTAGTAAAAATGTATTGGTCGTGATACTTTTTTTGAATTTTTTAGCTGTTACTTTTTAATTAGTTTAACATACATGTGTTGTTTATTTAATGTTTGTATTTGTGTTATTGTTGTATTTTGACTTTATTTATAAATAAATGTAATTTTATTAAATTATAGTTGATATATATTAATTTTAATTTATATTTGGTTTATTGGATATTTATTTTATTTTGTATGGTTATTAAATATTTTTATTCGTGTTACTATTAAAATAGTATTTTATTTAAATGTTTTATACTTTTTATATATGTGGTTATAATTTATTTTAAGTAATTAAGATATGTAATTTTATTTAATAAAGTTTAATATTTTTTAAGTGGTAACTCTTCTTTTATATGTTGGTAACATATATTTTATCGATATTTCTGTAGTCGATATTGTTGATATCAATATATTTGGTGTTTGTGTTTTATTTTTAATGTTAGCGATATTTGTGTTAGCTATATTTATGTTGTCAATATTTTTCAAAATGATAATTTTGTTGACAATATATTTTTATCGATGTTTTTCTGAATCCTAGTTTAAGTATAGGGTGTCGATATTTGTGTTTAAAATATTTTTATCACAATATTTTTGTAGGACGAAGTTTTTGTAGTCGATATTTCATCAGTGATCCCTGCACGCACATAGCAAGACATAGATTTAGAGCCTAATAGCTTTTTCCTCAATCGTAATTCTAAGGTTGCTAAAAAACATTCCTTTGGGTAGCAATACAATGTTTATTTGTATGACAGCCCCAATCATTGTGTTACATTTCAATTCCATAGTTAACGGGGAGGATTTGCTAACACTTGGTGCCTGGTTTGCATCACAAAAGTGATGTGAGCCTGGTGCAAAGTGTTTGTTTGGGGTTTGCTTTCAAAGGAAAATCCTGAATTGCATTGGATAGTAGCCCTAAAGTAACACACAGTTGCACTATGCGCTACTTTGTGACAAGGAGGCATTCTATGGGTGGTATGGCATACCATGGCTGGTACATGGAAATTCCCATGCACCTACCAATGGTTTTGAAGCTGATCCCTATCTACCAACGTTGGTAGAAAGGGATTTGCATCAAAAAATGACACCTGTGCCAGGCAGGTGTAAAGTTTGGTAAAATAATTATTTTCTCAATACCTTTTTCAATTTTTTTTGTGTGCAGCACTGTACAGCACACATACAAAATGATAAAGTGTTAAACTTAGTCAATGCATAGAATTCTTTGCTGTTTGCTGGAAGGGTATCCTTCTGGTATATCACCTATTTTTGACATCCCACAGACACATCCTTACACTATCTCTCATACACATCCTTGCACTATGCTGGAAGGGTATGTGCATTGACACAAGGCAACCTAATGTAACCCAGTACTAGAGGAGAGAGCAGCAGCAACATATCTCAGTAGATATGGGGTTGTTTTACTCTCTCCTTTTCATACAGCACAGAGCAGCAACTTTGGTTACTGTGCTGCATGAAAAGTTAGTAAATCTGCCCCTTCATTTCTCCAGACCAAGCATTCTTAATGTAAAATAACGACCATATGGAAGAATGACTCCTGCACCTTATAGTCCTCGTTGTCTTAAGAAACATTCCCTATATCGTAGTGAGTTACACTGTATGAATCATTGACTCTGTATATTATGTTTGTGATATAAAGCACTCTGACACTACACTGGAATGAGTGAGGCAGGGGCTAAAGAGAGATGAAAGGACTCCATTGGAGGCCAATAGTGAGGGAATCCATGAAGAAGGAGGACAGTTGGGGAGGCCAATAAAGATTGTTGCACCGGCCGCCACCAATGATAAAGCCAGCCCTGCACACGCACACACACATGAACACAAACCCACACATGCACATACACATACCCACAAATATGCACACTCACTTGCACACACACACACATAAACTCAAAGCACATTCCCATGTTTGTCCTGGCATCTTGGAGTGAGATACACAATTCTGTCAAGTTTAGCAAGAATATTACCGGACATGAGCTAGATTTTCCTACTTTAAAAATCTGTTAATTTATTAAAGGTAAAAGAGGGTTATCTTCACTGAGCTAAACTAAAACCATTGGTCGTTCCGATTACATAATGACTCAATGTCACTGGTAGTAAATGGCATGTCCAACAAAAGTAGATGTAGAGCTAATACCTTACAGCAATATAACCAACATTTGCCCGCGTCCACCAATCGCTCATTACTTTTACTCAAAAGCAACTTATAAATGACAAATGTTCATCACAATATATTTGCCATAACTTTATATAACTCGTAGACATAAGGAAGACCTGACAGATCCAATTAAAGTGTAACTTTATAAAAATCTGAAAACAGCGCATCATTTTTCATTTCTCACTTAGAAGTCTTAAACTTTACGTGACCAAAATAAAACATATTTGATTATACTCAAACCTGCCTAATCTTTTAATCTAAACCCTAATAAAATAATTATAAATAATGCTCAGGTTTTGAGTTTTGGGATAGAATTACCCCATGAAGGCCCAGATTAAGGGTTGCACAGAGCGCTATCCCTGTGAAGACTACTGCTCTTCTCAATTATTAGTAGCCTGGTGTTCCCACACCTGGAGTTTCCTGTTGCAGGAATATCAGTCCCGATTTTGCCAGGTGGCACTCCAGCTGGTAAAATTGCTTGGGAATGGGTTGCCAGTGCAGCCTGGCCCTGTTCCTGAGCCCCCACTCAACCACCTTTTAAGGCAAAAGGGGAACATGTAATGCTCCCCTCCTGACAGGCTATATCCTTCCCTTCTCTCAGTCGCCCTCCCCAGGTGCGGTTTTCCAGGCATACACCTGGGAATATTTTGTGAGCTTCCCCAAGATATATGGGGTAATATACTTTGAGTTAAGTGAAGAATCTGGATAGCAGATTTTAACTGTCAGAGGAACTGAAGCTCTTTCTTCCCAATGGGTATTTAACATCTTTGTCTGAGATATTTCAGTTTGTTACCACTACCAATGCTTACCTAGGTTTGATAGCTCAGCTAGTGAAGTTGTGACTGCTAAGAGCCTGGTGTAACTAAAGGGTTCAAGATTGACATTCCAGAGTTTACTCATACTTAAATCCTGGCAACGCTGTATTAAGCTATGATCCTTCCACGGTGGATATTTTCAATACTGTAGGTTTTGGTAGAAGAAGTAGCACCTCACCCTCACCCCTACTGTACTGATGTGGCTGGCAGATTATTAAAGCCCATACCAGAGGTTCTCGAGGCTTTCTGGGTGGAGATGCCAGTCAATGGGCCAGACAATAATAGTACAGACATGGCGACTGTGGCATACCAGCTGATAATTCCTGACCCTCCCTCCTTACAAATGCTCTCCCCGCTCTTTAACGTATGCAGACTGGCTGCCCTCTACTCCAACCTCTTTTCCACTCCTTCTCAACATTACAGCATGTGACGGGCCAGGAGAACAGAAAGGAAAGAAAAAGCAGCATCTTTTCTATGGAGGCCTTGGCTGGCACACTCACACACATGCAGTCTAAGCTGAAAAGCATGCTGGCAATTCATTGGGCAATTATTATTAGGTTTATCAAAGCGGCATATTGGCTGGTCAGTTGTGTTTGCAGACTCATAAAAAAGGGGCAAAACAACCCACCTCCTAACAGATGCTCTATATGAAAAGTCAAACACAAATATTAATAATGCAACAACATTTTTTATATAGAATAAATCAAGTTCTTGTCTTTATTTATAATTTCATAATCAATATGTTGGAAAATAATGAATTAAGCATGATAATTTAGCAAAATAGATCTGTCTCACCCTCATAAACTAAAACTCATCACATTCACAAACTTCATACAAACCATTCATACCTTACACATTATCCTATAACTCATTAAAACTGTGTTGTACCATGCCTCTTCGTCATATGAACAAAATAGATTAAGAGGAAAAATAATTTGCCTCAAAGTGCAGTGGCCAGCAAGAAGTAATCATTATACATTTGAAATACTATTGAGCCTGAAAACATTTACAGTTCTCTGTAAGGCATATATTCATACAATTTATAATATGTAATCAGTTATGTCGTCTTTGTTAATCGTATTTCATTGCCATGTTGGAGAGGCAGAGGCGCAGGTTCCAAGGTGTTTCCAGACTCATTTCGTCAGTGTATGACATGGAATCAGTGTGTGAGCACGGACCTGTATTAAAAATCATGCTACATATTTACACATGCATTATGGCCAAACCGCTTGTCTAAATATATAGATGCAGTCCCTGGACTGATGTGGCACTTCTCCCTCATGATGAGTGATGATCTATTCCGTGAGCTCCCTGAATATCGAACCCACAATATTTAAAAAAACTATTGACAGGTAGTAAGTCTAGATTTTGTTCACATAACTTCACATATATGTATGTACATGGTACATATATCTTCAAAGTAAGTAGATGTGGAGTTAGGAATAGTAAATCTAAACTTCCCTATATGCACTTATTTTTTGACATTTTGTCCCTTGATATTCTGTCCTGGATATTCTTGTACCACAATATTGATATTCAGGAGTGCAACCAATATATTCATGGCTGCTTTGCAGCTGTGAAAGTAGTTTTCAGTCCATTCCCTCAGCCTACTAGAAGATCCCTTAGTAGCTTTCCAGTCCACTCCCGTCAATGGGGAAAGCAAAGGTGAGTGACAAGCAGACTCTGTGAAATGTCTAATGTGCCATAAATGACTAGGCCACATTAGGTCTGAGGGAACAGGCTGTACCTCAAAGTCCAAGAACAATTTTGAATTGGCCCCCAGAGCAAAACCCAATTTTTTTTTACTCTGCTTTTTCCTGAAAGCTGATAAATTGCTGATCTTAGCACAGGAAACCATTTTTTGTTTACTGCATTTGAAACAAAAAAAACTCAAACAGATACTTTCTTGTAATGCACTTTTCCCATTTTCTGAGAAAAAAAAACACATTTTGCTATGTTTTGGCTGTGTATTTCTTTTGCCTCTAGGGCCTCAAGTAACCATAGGTACCTTTAGAATCCCCAACATGTGGGTAAAAAGGAGGAAAATGTGGCCTGGTCACCTTTTGTGGAAAAAAGTTGTAAAGGCATAACTGCAAAGTACATCAAACATCAACAAATAGGTTCAGCACTGTGGCAGAGGAAAAGCCTCAAAAGCTAAGGTGCTAACCTCTAATTTACAATTAGTATTACACTTCTTTCACAGCTCCTGTGGTGTTGTATGTCAGAATATATACACAAAATATCGTCTGACATAAAGATTGTGGCCTAAATATTTTTACAAAATATTGCTCTATGGGGTGTAGATTTTCTGTTATTAACTCTAAACGATATTTCGGATACAATATTTTTGTGAGATGATTTTTGGCCACAATATTCTGGTACCATGCCTCCTGCAGACCAATAATGTAATAATAATGATGTACTATCCAAAATTAGAGGGCGAAGTGTATTCCAGGAAAAAAAACTATCCTCTTAAAGGCAACCATCTCTGAGTTCTCTACTCCTAAAGAGGTAGAGGAGGCTGTTAGCTACACCTAGGAAAATACCTTTAAAAACACCTAACAGCCGTCCAAAAATCTTCTCTCCTGAAGATCATCTCTGGATGCCCCCAGTCAATTGTCTAAAAGCTCTAGATGCCCATGATGGCTATGCAGGACTCATCCCCAAACAACCCTCAGTATACATGTGCCTCTGTTAACTCCCCTGCTCCAACTTCTAACCCAGGTGCAACTCCAGTCCTTTCTCCATCCTCTAAGGGAGATGAATCCCCTGTTAAGGATGACCTCCTCTTTCAGTAGTCTCCCTTCACCAGCTTCCCAGATGCCAGCCATCTACGTGATGGACAGTCTGCTGGCATTGTCAGATGGCCACATCTGCAGGGGTAGGGTTGTCATGGGCAGTTTTGGTCCTCCAGAAGGATCAGTTTTTCTAACAACAATCCCGTATATGGGGGTATTTTTAAAAGGTGAAACCTTAAATGACTTGTATCTCACCTTGGACAGCTCCCGAGGTTGATGGATAAACAGACATGTCTCTTCAAGAACATAGAAAAATGTTTCCAGAACATGGCGAAGTTGCGGAAGGAACATCTCATGATGTTGAAGAAGGAAGATTTAATACGCCATGCCTTCACCATGCAGCTGATACAGGTACTCTTACACAGGAAATTGTCTCAAGCTATAGGGCTAAGTCATGCACCTCAGTCAACACCAACCTGCAAGGCCCAACTCACTCATAAAACCATACTAATTATCTACTTGCAACCCTCATAAACCCACCCACTGCAATAAAACAACCACATTTTCAGCCCAATGCAGGCGCAGTATTGTGTAACCAGGCACCAAGACATTTTGGGCCTCATGTAGGTAGCCCAATACCGGTCGGTAACAGCCGGTTTTCGGTAAATATACCGTTACCGACCGGTATTTAGGCTTTTGAGATGTAGGGGGATCATTTCTGTATTCGGTAATTTACCGAATCGGTAAAATTACTGAATCGGTAATTTTACCGATTCGGTAAATACCGAATACAGAAATGAGATGTAGGGGGACTGTGTGGTGGGTGTGGGGATTCGTTATTTACCACCAACTAATAGTTGGTGGTAAATGACGAATATGTGTGAAAATGCATTTTTGTGCACTGTGAGGTGTGCAATGTGGCAGACATACATGCCCCTAGGGCATGTATGTGCGCCACATGTGCACACATGGACGAATCAGGGGTGCAACAGGGTGTCAATGTGACACCCTGCCACCCTTGAATGTGCTCCCCCCATTACCGAATCGGTAAGCATACCTTCCCATTGATTCAATCAATGGGAAGGTATGCCTCATTACCGAATCGGTAAATACCGATTCGGTAATTACCGACTTACTCCGATTCGGTAACATTTACCGAATTATTACCTACATACACTTTACCGATTCTTAAATACCGAATCGGTATGATTCGGTATTTTAGAATCGGTAAAGTGCATGCCACCTACATATGGCCCTTTAAGTGGATCTGGACAGGAGCCATAGCATTCATGAACAGCAACCACAGCACCCGTGAACTATTCACCCAGCCTCACTGACCCATCCTTACACCACATATCATATCACCTGTCATATAACTATGTATGTATTCGAAATAATTTATTTAGTATAACTCAACAACTGCATCTACCTTCTGCTTGTAAGCTGTCTCAATTACAATTGGCCATGAATATGTGAACAGTGTAATGTATTGGATATGAGACTCAGGACCATTTAATATGAACGCTGACAACAACACACACATTGCAAAGGCTCTATGAATAATTTGCAGGAGCAGCCAAGGAGCCCAGCAATTGCTAAAGCTTTGGACAGACGCATAGCGTGCCCACATAGCCAATTGGAAAAATACATGTAGGGCCCTGACAATGCGAAAAACTTTATTGAAGCAAGTGACCTGTCACAGCTTATTCATAAATGTTGAAACAGCACCTGTTCATTTATATATTTCTAGATCATATCTTTATATGGGCAGAAACAATACTGAGCACCCAGATACAACAACATTCAATGTTAACAACAGTTATGGTCCGTGTAAGAAAAAGGATTGTTATCTGAGGTGGAAACGGCCCACCTAAAAAAATAATCACAACTCTTCTCAGGGTGAAACTTTAAAGCCTCTAAAATAACCTGAGCTCAGTCCGCTGGTAGCTATGGCACAAAGCAGGGAGGCTTCATTTAGGGTAATGATGTAAAGTATTAATGCAGTATCACAAAAGAAATAAAGACAAAATACCAAGAAATAAAATCCCAAAACAAATTAGAAACATAGAGAGAAATTTCATAAATATAAATTACACCAACATGACAAAAGTCTAATAAATGAACTGGAGATACTATTTCTAGGTTTTAAGCAGGAATAGCTAACACAATGATAGTCAATGGTTGTGGTAGACCAGGACCAATGTGTAATATTATGATGACTGGTTGAATACACCAAGTAGATTGGTCCTGGTGAAAGTCTGGAAATCAAAAGTTCAAAAAAGTTCCACCGGTCTGGAGGAAATGTTTTCAAAATATTCATAGCTTTTTTTTCTGGTGCCCAAACAACCACACGACCACACAAACACACTTCAAAGCCACCAGAACCTCGGACGATGCACTTAGAGACTCACAGGATGTCAGGCAAAGGCCACCAGCAGGGTCCACGCCACGTCCAGTTGCCATTCGTCAGCTGGGCACTTCTAGAAAAAATACCTCTCGCAGGTTGTTGTGTCCCTGTAGCCACGAAGGAGTTTAGCCAACTGAACTTTGGAGTCAATTTTTTTGTCCTGGGTCCAAAGGGCATCATGTGTATTCGTCTTCTGTTCTTCTGCACTTCCAGAAAGTATTCTGTTCAGGTGCCTTGGGGTGCCACATTTATGCATGGTGCCAGCTAGTGCGGGGTAAATACTCCTAGTACTCGCTAACCAATGGGGTTAAACTACCCAAGGACAACCCTACCCCTTTTTGTTAGTAGTTTGTGTATCCCTTACTGCAAACAGGCCCAAGATGCCATGGGTAAGGGCATTTTCAAGATGGCAAAGGTCTTCTGCCACACTAAACTTGTCTCTGAGAGTTGTGGGGGTGTAGGGGACTGCACTATGGCAATCAAAATTGTTATCACTTGTGTCCTCCTAAATCTAACACCAGAATCTAGTTTGATGAAGGCACTATACCCACAACAAACCCAGTGACAGAAGTTTAGTAAAACAAAAGTGGGACCCTTTAACAAACAGACAGAGCATACAGAAGAATTAACCTTGCATCCTGTTTTCTTCCTTTTTCCTCCCTTTCAAGTGTGTCAAACTGCTACATGTGGCTCAACAGACCTGTCAGGCAGGATGTGACACTGTGGAGCCAACTGAATGCCCATAGCGCCTACACTTCATATTCTATATAGCCCAGAGGAGACATCTTTGCCCATTTGGGTCTGCCTATTTTCTACTCCTTGGAGGAATTTCACACCTCTTCCCGGGCTGAGCACAGGATAGGTGTTGCTAGAGAATTATTGCAAATTAGCCTCCAGGAACTTCTGTTAGGAAAAAGGTAACTTTCTAAAAGTAACCTTTCCTTAGTATCTATCGAAAATCAGAATACACCAATGTAGCTGATTTTTAATAACTATTAAAGATAATTGTTCCAATGTTTTTCCAACTAGTTCCACTTCTAAGATACAACATAGGCATTTTATTCTGTACTCTGTTTTTCTACATATAACAGCTAGGCCTGCCATAGTAAAAATAGCGTCTTAGCCTTTGTAGTTTTGACTGCAGGGACACAATAATATGAATTTTCTACCTGTCTCACTTTTGAAAACAATGTACCCTGCCTTATGGGCTGAAAATCATACATAAAGGTGACTCACTCATATTTTAAAAAGACATATTTGTCTATCAAAAAGGATGATTTTAAAAGGTTGCAATGCAGGTTTACACTGCAGAAGTCATGTTACACTGAGTGGACATGAAGCAATGTTTGCACTGCCACTACAATGGTAGCACAATAGAAGCTGCAGTCCATAAGTGGCATTAAACTTCCAGGCCCCGGGGGCATTTTCTACATGACATTCTAGGGACTTAAGGGCAAGTTAAATGTGGAATCTGGAATAAGTCAATTTATTCATGTATAAAGGGTGAGCATCTAATGAGAAAAATAACCTTTGCTCTGATTGACTAGCTCATAAGCACATTTTGCACCTGTTGGCTGGTACAAAAGATAGTGCAAAACTTTCACAGGTAGTAGTGCAACCTATTCAATCTGTCCCGACAGAGCAACAAAGCTAGTGTCATCGTTGAACCCATTGGAGACGGAGATTGAAATGTAGAGTGTACACCCAAGTGTTTAAACTGACTTGAATTTACCTGAATTTGAATCTGATTCCGCACTGCTGCACTCGCCACTTTAGAGGAGTTGGTCCTTCGCTGCTCTTCCTGGTGGATCCCGGGGTAGACAACTGAGGCCTCCATTTTAGGCAGGGTGCTAGCTGTTCTTGGGGATTGCCGTCAAATATGCACGCTGCGCGGATGTGCCGCTGGCGTGCTGAAGGCGCACCTAAGGCAAGCCCGTCTACGCCCGTCAGCATCCCGGAAGCGGCCAGCGCCAGCCATGCTGTCCGTTTCACGATGGCTTTGTGTGGCTCTCGCTTATGTGTCAGTTCGTGGAAGGTTCTAGATCACCTTAATACGATCTGTGAGAACTGCAACTTTAGTGTTTGCTCTAAACTGGCTGATTCAGTCCTACCTGCTTCTCGCCCTTTGATTACCCCTAAGGGGCACCGTATTCAGGCTGCTTTGTTCCATGCCCGCTTGTTAGTCAAACATGCCCAGGATATTTTTGATCTTCTCTCGGATGAGCTCCTCGACCTATTATTCATAACGGAGACGTGGCTCATTGAGTTTTCCAACCCAGTCATCAAACTGGCCATTCCTGTGTGGTACAAAATCTCCAGGGCAGATCGCAAATTGGGAAGAGGCGGAGGCATAGCGGTGGTGTTTAGGGGCATGTGGACTTTCCTCCGAGGTGAGACTTTAGGAATTGGGTATGGGGAGGTGCTAGATTTTTCCATCATTATCTCACCTCATCTCACGCTGGGGGGCACACTGGTTTATAGGCCCCCGGCCCTACAGGAGCTTTCCTGAAAGCCCTAGATGAGGTAATTGTTCCCTGGGCCCTGCGATTCTCAGATTTTTTACTCCTTGGGGACTTTAATATCCATTTGGACTGCGTGGAGGTGAGTGAAACTAGGGAGCTTTGTGACTCAGTAAACCTCGCCCAGCTCACCCAATGGATTAGCTCCCCTTCGCTCCGTGGAGGGCACATCTGATTTGTTCCAATTTCCCTTTATGTGTTAAAGAGCCCCTTCAAGTCACCTGGTCGGATCATTTTCTGATCCATTTCTCGTGGACCATTCAGATGTCCCACCCACCTAGCTGGCATCGCCAAGGCAGTCCCTCTCACAGAATCGATCCTTCTGCCTTGAGCCTGGCTTTGGCAGACACTCGTCCTACCTTCTCCACGTATCTGGGCGGAGCTCTGGAGAGCTTCACTAGCTGGATCGCGCAGGTGGTGGAACATGTATCCCTGCCTTCTTCCAACAAGTGAGCAGGAAACTCTCCCTCTAAACCATGGTTTTCTAGTGAGCTGAAAGAGCAAAAACAGCATTGTAAAAAACTGGAACGATGCTGAAGTCTGGCTTACTGCCCCCTTGCCAAAATAGCATTAAGGAAGGCTCAGAAAGCATATTACGCTTCCATTAGTCAGGCCAAAAGCCGTTACTATTCAGAGCACATATCCCTGTCTAAAAATAATGCCAAATAAATATTTTCAATTGTACAGAGCTTTTTAGCCCCCTGCGCAGAGTTTACCACCCTTCCTACCTAGGACACACGGTGTGAAAAACTATCTAGTTTTGTTTATTGAAAAGATCCAGACGATCCAGGCCAGTTTCGGGACTAGTACCCCTGGTCAGGCAGGGTTTTCCCTCCCAAATATCTCTATATCCTGCTCATCCCTATCCACTTCTTTGATGGTATTCTCTCCTATTGCCACACAAGATTCATTGACTATACTCAAATCCCTGAAATTGGGCTCCCTGGCTGACCCTTGTTTGGCCAGGTTGTTAGCCGCCGTTGCTGAGATTGTTAAACCAGAGGTTAATACCCTCATTAATATGTAACTCCAGACTGCCACAGTTCAACTAGAGTGGAAGCAGGCCAAACTTATACCTTTACTGAAAAAGCCATCCTTGGACCCTTCCACTCCTGCTAGCTACCGCCCTATCTCCCTTCTCCTGCCCGTGGCGAAACTGTGCGAGAAAGCGGTTTACAAACAGCTTGCCAATTTTCTTGAAACATCTGGCTTGCTCCATCCAGCCCAATCGGGGGTCAGGGCCACATATAGTACAGAGACGGCCCTTGTTGAAATGTCAGAAGCAATCAGAGAATGTTTGAATGCTGGTGGCAGAGCGGCTCCGATTTTATTAGACCTCTCTGCCACCTTTGACACGGTGTCACACTCCCAACTATTAGCCCGTCTCTCGAACATTGGTGTCTCTGGACTAGTGTGGAATTGGCTTAAATTATTTCTAGAGGATAGATCGCAGAAAGTATGGCTACCTCCATTCTCCTCAGCCTCTAAAAAGGTGACTACTGGAGTGCCGCAGGGCTTCACCCTGAGCCCTCTTCTTTTCAACATATATGTCACGCCCTTGATCTATCTCACGGAGGAGCTGCGAGCTAAGATCATTGCTTATGCGGATGATACCCAGCTCCTCACTTGAAGGGAAAATGACACATGCCCGGCACGGGCCAAAGACCGTCTTTAAATGACTAGCATCTGCTCAGCTTAAGTGTAACAAGGACAATCAGCGGTTCTTTTGTATGGGTGCTTTCCTCCGTAGTTTAGGGAGAGACTTTGGCCGGCAGACTGTCCTCTACCTAATTCTGCGGGTCAACCAATCAAGAACCTGGGTGTCTGGTTTAATGAAGATCTCCGGTTCTCAACCTAGATAAAGAAACTAGCAGGACAGTGCTTTGGCACTCTGAAATCCCTTAGAAAGTTCTTTTCCTTGTTACCCACGGTAGCCAAGGGAATGGTTACCCGTGCCCTGATTCTCACACGCATTGATTACGCTAACGCACTGTACATAGGCTTGCCAGTATACCAGTTGAAGTAACTGCAAGTAATACAAAATGCTGCAGCCAGAGCTTTGCTTAACATCACGGGAAGGTCAAGCATAAAACAATATTTGCATGATTTGCATTGGATCCCCAAGGCTCAACGAGTCAAATTCACAGCCCTTACTCTGGTCCATGCAGCCATTCATGGATCTGGCCTGCTCTATCTTAGGAAACGTTATAGCTTTTATGCGCCGTGAAGACAATGTGTTCATCCTCACAGTGTCTGACAGCGATCCCCCGCTTCCATCCTACAAGAATGGGGGCAGCTTCCTAACCTCAAGGCAGCAGAAGCTTGTAATTCCCTTCCATACGAGCTGCTTAACACTCAAGACCCAAGGCTGTTCAGGAAGCAGTGCGCGATATAAATGTTAATACCATAACATAACTCCCCACAGATGTAGAAATCATGATAATCTAGCGTGGAAGACGTGCACCAGACCTGGGCAACAGTAGTATATATACAAACAGCTTCACTCTTAGACCAGAAGCATTTTTTCAGGAGGAACATGTTTAGTAGAAAGGGAATTCAATATTCTTTCAAATTCTACAGAACACCCAACGTTTTTCCAAAAGTGGAGTTATTCCATTTAAATGCATCTAATGAAGCTGCAATAGTTCAAAAAAACATTTTGTATACACTATGGTTCCAGTTTTGTGCGATTTAGAAAATGAGATTTATGGTGTTAATAAAAATCATGCGTTTTTTTTGGGAGATAACTTATTTTTTAATTCAAAGATGCTTATTGAGACACAGTTAGAATATTGTTTATACCATAAACAAATTGCATCCAAAACATACAAATATACTTTAGCCATATATTAACTCATTCTTCAAAGAAAGCAACAGTGCATAGATTATTTATTTCAGTTAATAAAAACGTACATGCGTGTAGGCTCACATTTCACATATTCCAGAATGTTTGGCGGCATATTTATCAAAAGTTTATGCAACAAAGGATAGCAAGCAAAGTTCCGTGCCGTGGTCACCTCCCAAATTGACTATGGAAATGTCCTATATCTAGGCGCAGCAGAAAAAGGAATAATGAAGCTACAATCTATACAAAATGCAGCAGCACACCTAGTGCTAAACTTGCCAAGAAGAGCATCCATATCAAAAGGCTTAGCCAGACTGCACTGGCTACCAGTCGAAAAGAGAATATTGTTTAAAGCAATGTGCCATTGCCACTGCATTCTGGCAAGGAAAGGGCCACTATACCTTCAGATCCTGATAGCAACTCACACACCCAACAGAAACCTAAGATCTAATGATAAAGCACTAGCGAAGATTCCCAGAATCAGGAAGGCTAGGATGGGTGGCCGTTCCTTTAGATTCTTAGCAGCAAAACAATGGAACACTCTACCAGCTGAAATAAGAACAGAGCCAGTTATAATGACCTTTCATAGAAGACTAAAGACCTGACTCTTTCCACCTGCTAGTCTCTAGACCTTTCCCACAACCTTTTGTCTACTGGTCGGAGGGAGAGTTCTGTCTCTCCCTGTCTCTAACCCTCACGGTCAGTTATCTGTTTGGCTATAAGCGCGGGGACACACCGGTGGTGTAACCAGGTGCTCTACAAATGGCAAAATAATAAATAAATAAATAATAAAATAATAATAATAAATAAATAATAATAATAAAGCTTCTGCTGTGCGGTGCATGATTGGGAGAGGGCTGAAAAGTGCCATATCTACTAAGATATGACATTCGTCAGATCTCCCCTACGCTGGCTCACTTGTGGCTGCCTAGCACCAATGCAGGCACCCATGCACAATTGTGCACGAGTGCCTGCATTATGAGTAGCATTGTTTTTGAACATGATGGGGTACTTTACTGTACAAAAACAACAACATAAAGAGGCATTTTCCTCTTTCCATGTGTGATGAAGAATGCATCATGCATAGAAATAGTAGTAACAAGGACAAATAAAAATATTGCTCCTTTTTACGCCTCTCTGTGGTAGGCATATCATTTTCACAAAATTCCAGCTTTACAAACCTTAGTAAATCTGGAATTGTATGAAATCCATAGGTGGATGCAAAGGAACGCCCATGCTCCACCCATGGAATACCTACCACTAAGAAATGTCAAGCAGCACGGGTAAATACAATTTTTTGGATTCTGCTTTTTAGGAGGATTTGACTGTATTGCAATTGTCTAATATTTAGTTAGCAAAGGTATTCCATAGTAACACTTGGGGTCTATGCACCAAAATATTTTTGAGTGTGTAAATTAGTAATGCGTTGTATTACTTTACAAACTCAAAAATGCTATTCGCTCACATGCTGACAGAGATCGCAACCTACACCTGCCCTATCTCTTGTGGAGTATCTTGCCATGAATGCAGAAAATATAGAGATTAATATTTTTGCTGTAATAGTGGAGGGGGGGGAAAGAGGACGTGGTAGGAAAATGGGGAATAGCCACTACAGAATGGGAGCAGTAAAGGGAAAAGTAAGGAGGGGCTCAGAGAAGCACACACAAATACAAAAAGACACCTCTAAAAGAGTAAGGGCCTTATTTGGCTGTCCAACCGCAAGAGAATCACAGCCGCCACGTCCAAGCCGCGCCAGCCCCCAATCGACCCCAATATTACGAGTTGTGTAGTCTGAACCAAGGACTGCTGGCCCATCGGTTCATTCAGCAGTCCTGTGGCGGTTCATCAGGAGTCACCACCAGGCCTGCGGTCCTACCATCGAGCATATTACAACTACACAGTGATACGGGTGGTCTCACAGTGGTGCCGGATCGCAGAGGTTCACGCAAAAAGTTAAAAAAAACATTAACCTAACCATTGGATGGATTTTTCAACTACACACCTGATGTGCAGTGGTAAGGGGACATGCCCTCAAATCATACTATTAAACACACCCCATCCTTGACCAGCATCCTTTGGTACCGAACTGCAGCACACCGAAGACAGACAGACATTTACTGCACTTCTTTTTCCACTACCCATTTATCACTCACAAGCATCTTTTTATTTTGTTTGTATTTTTACACCGTTTTGCCACATCCCTTGTCTGTATTTCTTTCTTAAACCGCTCACACGTAATTCTTTTTGTTTTTGATCACCATGGCCCCCAAAAAGGAACCTGCGCTTACAGAACAAGAGTTGACAGTCATCGTGGATGAAATCCTTAGAGTAGAGCACCAAATATTTGGAGCCCAACTCCAACAGATTCCTCATACTCAGACAGGATATTGAACAGAGTGAATGCTATTGGTGCCACCCTCTGCACACAGGGAGACATCAGGAAGTGGTGGAAGGACCCAAGGCACAAGGTTAGTGGCAAGTACACCAGCCACCACCAGGAGGCACAGAGGACTGGCGGTGGCACTCCTAGCTCACCATCACAACTCATGCCCTGGGAGGAGAAGGTCTTAGCCATCCTGCATACTGAAGGCTTGTCAGGAAAACCTAGAGGACTGGACTTTGGTAAGTTACACTTCAAGAACAGACACAATATCACAATGTTCTGTTTGCCAAGAATTCTGCCTTTGCTTTCGACTCCTAAATCTACTCTCATTAGATGCAACATAGAAAGTATCTGAGGTGTCTGCTTGTCTGTGGCAATGAGTATAGGTGCATATGAAACTACATGCCTATACATATTTGAACTGCCACATGTTGCAATGCTAGTACATCATCATCAAAATAACAACCCAGGACCCATGACATGTGGCAATATGGAAATGTATGGTTTATCACAAATGCATGTCGTCGACAGCTATGGTACACTTAAGGTTTGTCAAGTGTTGCAAAAGTTACATGAACTGACTACAACTCCCAGGAGGCCTTGTCACTCTAACTCCAAACAAGACACTAGACTCCTTTTGCCCCTTCTCACTTGTCGGTCATCTTACTCCTGATCTACACTAGTCATGCTGCTAACCAATTTTCTAGTGTTGCTAAGTGGAGATAGAAAAGGTACCCCAACTATCATGAGACCTTGTCGCTCTAACTCCAAACAAGATGCTAGACTGCTTGTGTCCCTATTCACTTGTCGGCCACCTTTCTCCTGATCTACACTAGTCATGCTGCTTACCAACTCTCAAGTGTTGCTAAGGAGAGATAGAAATGGTACCCCAGCTACTATGAGGCCTTGTTACTCCTACTCAAAACAAGATGCTAAACTGCTGTGTCCCTACTCACTTGTCGGCCATCTTACTCCTGATCTACACTAGTCATGCTGCTAACCAATTTTCTAGTGTTGCTAAGTGGAGATAGAAAAGGTACCCCAACTATCATGAGACCTTGTCGCTCTAACTCCAAACAAGATGCTAGACTGCTTGTGTCCCTATTCACTTGTCGGCCACCTTTCTCCTGATCTACACTAGTCATGCTGCTTACCAACTCTCAAGTGTTGCTAAGGAGAGATAGAAATGGTACCCCAGCTACTATGAGGCCTTGTTACTCCTACTCAAAACAAGATGCTAAACTGCTGTGTCCCTACTCACTTGTCGGCCATCTTACTCCTGATCTACACTAGCCATGCTGCTAACCAATTCTCAAGTGTTGCTATGTAAAGAGAGAAAAGGTACCCCAACTACCAGGTGGCCATGTCACTCCAACTCCAAACAAGATACTAGAATCCTTTTGCCCCTTCTCACTTGTTGGCCATCTTACTCCTGATCTACGTAAGTCATGCTGCTTACCAATTCTTAAGTGTTGCTAAGTAGAGATAGAAAATGTACCCCAGATACCAGGAGGCCTTGTCACTGTATCTCCAAACAAGATGCTAGACTTCTTGTGTCCCCACTCACTTGTCTGACATCTTACTCTTTTCCTACACTAATCCTGCTGCTTGCAAATTCTTAAGTGTTGCTATGCTAGCGATAGAAAAAGTACTCTAACTACCATGAGGCCTTGTCACAACAACTCTAAACAAGATACTAGACTCCTTTTGCCCCTTCTCACTTGTCGGACATCTTACTCTTGATCTACACTAGTCATGCTGCTTACCAATTCTCAAGTGTTGCTAAAGTGAGATTTAATAGCTACTACAACTATCATGAGGCCTTGTCACTCAAAACAAAAATGAGATACTCCTTTCACCCCTTCTCACCTGTCGGCCCACTAACTACAGAGCTATATTACTCATGCAGCTTAGCAAATCTCAAGTCTGGCTGAAGTCACATTGAACTGACTATAACTACCATGAGGCCTTGTCACTACAACTAAGAGGTGACATCGCACATACAAAAACGAAAAAACCCTTGAAGGTTTTTTTTTGTACAGGAAGGTGTCCCTTATTGCACAAAAACAATCCTGCTCAAAACACAGGCACCCTTGCAGCATGGTTTAGTTTATTTATTTTGCATCGTTACTTAAAACCATCGCATCCAAGCACATCAGTACATTTCTGTAAAAGTTATATAATAGTAAAATAAATTAATTAATTTAATTAACCCTTTCGCTGCGGCGGGAATTCCGCCGCAGCGCTGGGGGGTGCGGGGGGGCAGCGCGGTGGCGCTGTGCTCATGACGGAGCCGCTCCGTCATGAGCCACGGTTGAGCTGTGCTCATGACGGAACGGTTCCGTCATGACTCCGCCCATTTGCGTTGTCCCCCCGCACAGGCGGGGAAACAGCGCCGCGTAGGCGGAGCGGCCGCCAACGGCCGTGACATGACGGAACCGTTCCGTCATGAGCACACGGCAACCGTGGCTCATGACGGAGCGGCTCCGTCATGAGCGTGCAAGGGGTTAAAATAAGTTATTGTTTGTTTTCATTTCAGCTTGTAATTTAAAGTTTGTGCCCTGGACTTCTATTAAAAGCGTATCTGTTTAGTCTGATTTTATAGCTATGCAGTCATTGTATGGATGATAATACGATTTCGGAACCAGCGCTTCCTTCGAGATATCTGTGATGTATCTCAGAGTTCCTATTGGATAGAGCTCCAGCTTTAATCAGGCATTTTATCCCTGCCAATCGCAGGAACTTCACCAAGCAGCAATTCATCTGTGGATCATCAGGTGCAAAGCAGGCAAACACAGCTTGTCTCCAGTATGAGTACCTCGTTGATTAAAATGAGCTTTTAAAAGTTGCTTTCGTTCATTCAAGAGCTCCTTACATGTGCAAAGTAGGTGCAACCTGTCCTACGGTGCTGTGCCATATAGGTGGCATGTGGGGTCCGCTTTGACCTTCAGCCAATGTGGAAAGTGCTTTGTGCAGGGTAGCAGGCCTAGTCGATATTTCAAAAATTGAGTTTTGATAGTTTTAGCATACCCCAAGGCCAGATATTTTTGAGTAGCAGGTGTTGAGTATGTATTTTGGGTCATCCAGCCTTGTGTCCTTTTTGATAGGGAAGCTTTATCCTCAAACCATTATAGGAGTTTGACTGATTTTCATACTAGCTTTTCAAATGTGCAGTTCTTGGTCGGTGTTTCCCAGAGCTGAGTTAACCCTGTGTTGACAGACTGGTTTGAAGGTAATTTGCATCAGGTGATGAAGCTTGCCATTGTAATTCTAACCACAGGTGCCGTTTGAGAGTTCCTGCTGCAGATTTCTGGTCTTTGTCCCAGAAGATGAAATATGGTCCTTGCCTTGCCAGAGTTGATCTGTGCAGGTGAGGTGTGCTTCTGTAGGGCAAAAATAATTCGGTACGTTGTTATGACTGTGCTATCCAGTATTTTGGAGTCCTTACCCCTCTGTGGCTCGCTACCGTAGACTATTGTTGGTAGGAGTTTTTCCCATACGACTTGAGTTAAGGGGAGTAGCGATGGGCCGCTTAGTTTGGGGTTACGATTTCTTAATGAAACTGCCAGGGCGAGGCTCTTCCTACTGATTGAATTCTTCTGGCCAGTGAAGCGGCCACCTTTGTTAATGA
Organism: Triturus cristatus; assembly: GCF_964204655.1. Taxonomy (NCBI): domain Eukaryota; kingdom Metazoa; phylum Chordata; class Amphibia; order Caudata; family Salamandridae; genus Triturus; species Triturus cristatus. Next base: position 614,413,800 of record NC_140591.1, on the reverse strand, counting down.
CCACACCTAGATATTTGTACTGTGGTACAGATTCAACGCATATAGTCCCCCAGAACCAAGCCGTGGTTTCTTTGAATTCTTGCTGATTGTCATAGTCTTAGTTTTCTCCAGATTAATACTTAGGCCATTTGCTTCAGAGTATTCCTGTGCGGTAGTAATGAGATGTTGTAGACCCACCTGCGTCTGGCTGATTAGGACTAAGTCGTCCACGTAGAGTAGGCATGGTAGTGCCTTACCCCCTAATCTGGGGGCGTATGAGTTGCTGGCATTTAATTTCGGGACGAGATTGGCTAGGAGCAAGTTAAACAGGGTTGGGGCCGATACACAACCTTGTTTGAGCCCCTTTGTGGATGTTATACGTCTTGACAGGGACGATCCATCACCCAACTTTATTTGAATCCATGTATCTGTGTGCAAGTTATTTATCAAGTTCAGCAGTGGTTGTGGTATATCCCATTTTGCCAGTTTTGCCAAGAGACTATTTCAATTCACATGGTCAAACGCGGCCCTGTAATCGATAAAGCATGGGTGTAATGGCATTTTTGTTATTCTGTAGGTAATTGTGACACTCACTCCCTGTAGTAACTGAGCCTGCTCCAACTTGGGCACGTTTGTTCAGTGCGTGATTTCTTGTGGGTGATGATCGCTGTCCTCTTTGTCACCCATGTAAAATGAGACAATTTGATTAAACAAAGCAAGAGAGACAAAAGTAAAATCCAATATCGAGTTTACTGCTCTAAAGTTGAGGTGTTCAAGATCCTCTAAAAGACACTGGCCAGTTTTTGTTGGGCAACCCAAAGGACTCTTCCCCTGCAGTGGAATGTTCCAAACAGAGTTTTGAAAAGACACTTCATTGGCAGTCGAGGAACCTATAAGATGTAAGTTGAGATCCCTGGTGAGGATCATGTCTGTTGTGTTTACCTCACATATGCATGACTCCAAGAAGTCTGTCAGTTGTTTTGCTGCCTTGATTTTCCTTTTTGGATGTATATAAGCATGTATCATTACAATGTCTTTGTATCTGTTTCCCAATGACGCGGTTGGAGCAGATATTTTTATTGCAATAGTTTCTGATGTCGTCAGGCTGACTGTGCATGCTGAGTTGATACTTGTGTTGGAGACGTAGATTACAAGGCCTCCTTTCAAATGCCCGTATCTTGCACCCCTGACAGCTGGGGTGCAGAAGCGCAGGTATCCTTGGAAGTGTGGTGGATCAATCAGCCAAGTCTCCTGCAATGCGATGATGTGATATGACCTTTGATAGTTGATGAAGTCTGGATCTGACATCTTTCTGGACAGTCCATTTATGTTCCAAAAGCATATCCGCAGTAGAGAGATTACTCCTGTTTGGGGGGGTTGATGGCTGCTTTGTCAATTTTTCCTTGTTTGGTTTTTGATTGTCCTTGAGAGCTATCTCAGGTCCTTATGCCGGTCCGCTGGTGGTGAAGATTCCAGGCGACTTCTGTCTGTTCCCGAAAATGCTCCTTTGTGGTTGGAGAGAGTCCTCTTGCTCCTTTTAATACTGATCTTGTGGTATGTTTTAGGATCGCCATTACGCTATCCGTGTGCTCCCAGGTCAACGGAACGGGATAGCCAGGTTCGATAACAGGGATGATGTTTATCCCCAGCTCTTAAATACGGGGCTTTCTCAGAGTACTTTTTGTGTGACAGACGGCTTTCTCCACGTGGTCTTTGTGTCCTCTCCCTCCTGGGAGTCTTTGCGGTGAATGAATTCTACTGAGTCCAAATCTGTGGTAGTTAAGTCTGTCAGAGTTGGTATGTGTGACATCAGGCGAAGTATATTTCCTCAATTCAATATATCATGTGGGCCTCTTGAATTATATTCTGGTATAAACATAAGGATGTTCCCACCCCTGCTTGGGTTGCCCGCTGGGGAGGCCGTTGCTTGTTTAAAATCGAGTGGTGATGTTTGTTGCCTGGTATGTCCAGTGTTATCGGTGACCTGGTGAAAGCCGCGTGCCCTCCCCTATGGTTTTTATTTGAATTGGGCTCGTTGTTGATCACTTGATCCTTTTTTCGATAGGTGGAGACCTGAGACTTTGCTAGCTTAGCTTTGATGGAATAAAGTCTTCCGGCCTCTCATCCTTGCGTGATAATGTGACAATGTTGATTGAGGGATTAGTTGCCAATGTGGGATGTAACTCCCTAGGGTCTGAGTGGAGGCTAGGGTGGTTGGTAGATATGGTCGTTGAGGCCTGGGGGGCCCTAGCTGCTTGGTGGTCTGATGGTGCTGCTGTAGAATTAATTGGTTGAACGGGCAATGAGTTTATTGCGACCAGTGTTCTGTTGGGGGATTGGCCTGAGAGTTCAACATCTTGTTGGAAATTATTATGGTTGGGTGTATATTTTTTTTCCGTCCCCAGTCTGCCTCAGTTTCCACAGCATCCCTGGAGTGATGGTTTATTCCATGAAGTTTTGGTTTACCGCCTTTTCAGCGGGCATGAGAAATTTGTTCCTCACGTCCGCTGCAGGTGTGGCTTGTTTATTGTGTTCTGGAGGATCTGCCATCTCCTGGTTCCCCCTTGCTTTCTGATGTTCCTTTGCTTTGGAGTCTCACAGAAAGTCGCTAGTGGGCTTTGCTGGCAAGTCTTGTGTGTAGGATGCCAGCAATTCCTCCCATTCCTGTGTGTCGAGGTTTGACAGCTGTTCACGGTCTCTAGGCTCATGTTTTGATACTCGATCATATCTGGTCGGTGTTGGTGGTGTTTGGAGTTTTTTGTTGGGTTCGTTTGGCATTAGGATCGGTTTGAACTTTGCTTCATTACAGGAAGTTCGGGTTTGCTTGTACGTCTGTGAGCTTCCCTGCTCTTTCATTATTAAGTCATGGTTTGCGATGCAATAGCTCCTCAGTCTGCTGCCGTGAGGTGCCCTTCCAGGCAGCTCTGTTTCCCCGCCGCCGCCCCCTTCAGGGGGTTAAGACCTCGCCAGTTCCGGTCCTTGTTCTCGAGTTGCTATTTCTTCTGCCATGACCAGCTAAACAGGGTGCTGGGGATTTTGCAGCAAGGGTGTGGCTTGATGCTGTGGGCTCGATCCTGAAACTGTTGCAGTAAGTTGATTGGCCCCAGGTCCAGGTTGGATTTCTGGGTCAAGTCTGGTGCTTGAGCAGAGGTCTGATTTGTGCCTGCTGCTGCCATTGCCCTGCAATTGGAGTGGTTAAAGCGGTGTTTGAAGGCCCTGGGCAGCCGTTGTACTTGAGAACATTTTTCAGAAACCAGAATTTGGTGTAGATCTTTGGTTGCGTGAATGTGGGACGGCTCTTGGAAGCTTTTTCTCCTATTTCTATTATAGAGCAGTCTGACTCAGGGTTCGGTCTGATTTTGGGCTGAGGGTCTGCCATTTTGTCCTGGGGTGACTGGGATTTCCTTTTGCGGTTGTTTGTTTTTGTTCTGGGCAAAGGTCCTCTTCTTACCCTGCCTGATCTCATCGTTTTTGGCTTCCCCGTGATCCTTGGTTGCTGGGTCCCCTGGCCCCTGCACCTCCTGTGCCAATCTCTGCTTAGGGTGCGGGTTGATTTCCGGCCTAGTGTGGTACGTGAAAGCTAGCTAGGCAAGATAGTGACCATGTGGGTGACTAGCTCTGAGCCACCTGCATATCCTCCCTGTCTCTCTGCGAGGTGATGATCCGGTTTTGAGGGGAATGTCCGCCGCAGACCCCCCTTGGTGGTGGCAGGGATCAGCGTACAGCAGCGTAGAGCAGCATAGAGCAGTGGCAGCCTCTTCTCCTCGCAGCCTCACAATGTGCGTCCTCACTGTGCTGCTGTGCAACTGTCGAAACCCGGAGCGGAGTGTCGAGGTAGCATGATGCAAGGGTACCTGCATTGTCATTAGGCTGCACATAGGGCGCCAGTGCTAGGAGGGAGAAGAAGGGCACAGTATCTAAGTAGATATGATGCATCCCTGAATGCAGCTCAGCAACTTTGCTTGATGCCCTGCTCCAAACCTTACTAAATTTTCCTGTGAATGCATGCATGTATAGAATGTCTGCTACATTCTCCAGATAACCATGTTGAAAACAAATATCCCATGTATTTTTGCAGGTGATGTGGGTTATGCCCTTTCTTCCACATCTCCTGACACACTTCTAATGTCCAACCACTAGCCTCACAATAGGCTCAACAGAGCGCACAGGAATAAGAGATTCATTATTGAATCAATCCAATACGGTTTAACATAATTATTTGACATAATGCACAGAATCCATAGTGTTTGTTCAAAAGAAGAATTTTATTTTTTCATGTTTTGCTTTAATTAAAAGAAAACATTCTTCTTTTATTCAAATGTAGCCAAAGCGTTTCATCACAAAGGACTTCTTTAGGATTACAAAAAACACATAAAATTCATCACTGCGCATTAGGAAATTTCCTTACATCATTCTGTATTTAGCACAAATTTATTTATATTTATTGTGAGGCAATTTTCCTTAAATTATTTTCAACAAATAACATTATCATTATCTCCCCCAGCGTTATAGAACCATTCCTCTTATCTCAAGTTTATACCGAGGTTATATAATTTCTGTCCATTATTACTCTGATTAGTCCTAGTTTAAACACCTATTATCATAAGGTATGATTGACTATACCTTCACATGGAGGTTTTTTTCTAAATGAAGCGGTATGGAAATGTCGTGGTGCAAACTGAGGATCTTGAGTTAGATATCTTGGAGGAGTTGGAGGAAGGCCTTTACAAGGCCTCATACAGGATGATGGGGATTCTAGTCACTAATTCTGAAAGAAAAGTTTAAACAAATGAGGAGATACATATCGAAACCTGAAAAAGAAATTACTGAAACAAATTGGAGTGATGCTATAATGAAGAATTGTGCTTCTGAAAATAAAATTACTTATCAGTTATTTTTAAAAGACAAAAAACTGAACAAAATGAAGCATGATGATGGTAACTATGAAAAGGGGAGGATTTTCACCTTAGCCAGGAAATATGGCTTTGCAACTAGACCTAAAATAGGCCCTATAAGTACCACAAAAAAAACAAGTATATCGTCAAGCAGTACTTCCCTGTCATCGGTGGAGAGTGACCCTGGGGAGGGCACCAGTCAAGATGAGACCAACAAATGCTCTTCTTTTTCTTTCAGAGAGGTACAGAGCTACAGGTTGGGGAACAGACAAAGAACACAAAACAAAGAACCAGAAGGTGAGGTAAGAAACACAAAGATAGGAATGCAAGAAAGGCTACAGGCCAAAACCACACAAGCCAAGAAAAAGGTTTGAGAATGTGCTGCTGTGCTGAAGACACAATGGGTGATCAGACCTTCAATGAGTTGAGAATTATTAATGTGTCCTCTAGAACTTGAAAAGCTCATCCTTGGAAAAGGTATGATTTCTTTTTTGTCTCACTGAAATGTGTTATTTTGTGAATGTACACTTAGACCTATATAGATTTGTAAGAAGGTTAAAATTAAAATAGCATTTCAATGAATATCCCATTGTACATCATATCAGATCCTGTGTAACTAATGTATCAATGTTTTCAATATCTGATCTAGATGATATGCATATAGTCGCCTCTTTGGACGAGAATAATAATGTTGGTGACTTACTACAATTGGCAAATGAACTTAATGTGCAAGAGGATGTGACTATTGATAGTGGTGCGCGCTATATCTAAATATATGCCACACAATGTACGGTTATTGATGAGTTCTTCAGCAGGATCACACAGGACTTATACAAACTAAAAGACTCACATAATGGTAGAAACAAGTGCAGACATCACTTTAACATAACCAGAAAGGAAAGAGAGGTTTTGAAGAACCTGATAGAAGATCCAAATGTAGTGATATGCGAGGCAGTCAAAGGTGGGAACATTGTTCTTATGAATTCATGTGACTGTCTGGGTGACAGTAACAGACAACTGGATCGTGTTATGAAAGATTAAAGAAAAATCCAATTCTCTTCATTGAGAGACATAAAAGTGCCAGACATATGGACTGGCATGAGTCATGTTCATTAACTGACCTGGAATATAAATATTAAACACACTTTGCTCAAGACATCCATTCATTTACATTGTGCCAAAAATTCATAAAGGAGGTCCTTTTCCACCAGGAAGACCAATTATCTCTGGAACACCCACTGAAAGTCTTCATGAATATGTTGATGGTTTTTGCAACATTTAATGAGAAATCTCCCTTCATATTTGAGAGAAAAATAAGATGTAGTATGCAAACTTGAAGATTTTCAATGAGATAGTGGGAACCTTATGTTGGGGACTGTGAACGTAGAGAGTCTCTACACCTGTATTAAGATGGAGTGTGGCTTTGAGGCACTTAAGTATTATCTTTACAAATGCAATGCAAGTCACTTGGAACATACTCCAATGCTATTGGGAATGTCGAGGATCGTCCTCAGTCAGAATGCTTTTCTTCATGATAGGACATGGTTCTTGCATAGGCAGTGGACTGCCCTGGGTTCCAGGTTTGCTACGTCTTGTGCAAACCTATTCATGGGTCAGTTTGTAGCAGGATAAGATGTGTCACCATGGGAGCCCCCATGGTTGATCATTTCCAAACTCATAACCATCCTTCTGAATCGTTGAAACGGCTGGTCGTTGAGGCCATTACACTGGGTGTCAGGGGAGGGGACCTATGTTCAATTCTCAACATCAGAGAATGCAAATGGATGGACCGCTTTAGATCTGTCTAAAATGGCCTTAATGAATTAGATGCAACATATACCCAATTATCTTTATTGAACAACACCTAGGATCCATGTTAGGTTTTTGGGCTTGAACCTTACACAGGGGAACCACACTAGCTTACATCATGTTCACCGAATGGTACCTTTATGTAATTTGTGCTCACATGCCACTTGACGATTTCAACACTCTTATCACCATGTGTGTCATTTCTAAGCCAACAGAGCGAGCTCGCTAATTTATCAAATAGGCTGCCTTCTAACTAGGATCCTTGTCGGCACCTATGTTCTTTTAAAATTCAAAACATGTATTGTTCTATCAAGCATTTTTGTCTTTAGATTTGTGCCAATTACAACCATGTGTTGACGTCGATTAAGTAACTATTAGAATGTGAGCTGCTTTGCAGCCAGTATTTCATAACATTCGAGCGTTTTTTAGAATTTTTGGGTAATTAATAATTCAATACCATCATGTCTACCCGATGTTTTGCTTCTTATTGAATGTTGCTTAATGTTCATCATGTTCGATACACTTTACAACCACCCGCGTGCTTTTGCCATTCGTCATGATTAGTTTCAATTTCGGCTGTCCCAGGCCTCTGTCATGCCATTTCAAGGTTGGCTGCCACACCCCCGGGTTTCAACCAATCAGCTTGTAACAACCCCGGCTGCACGTACACGACTGACACCAGGTATTTAACTAGTCACGTGACAACCTCCAGGGTTAGCTGTCAGATTCTTCTACGCTGCCCTGGAGGTATGTAATGCTGCGCTGCTCGCGGTCTCTTTCTCCCCGTGGCTTCTCATACCCAGCGGGTTACGTTCAACTGTAAAATATCTAGACGAGTCTCTTTTGGCTTGTTCTTTTTAGGCTCTAATTAACTGTAAATAGTGAGTAGAGTCCTTTTCAGTTTGTCCTTCTGGGCTCTAGTTCCAAAGCCGCCATCCAGCTCTCTCCACATACAAGTTTCCCTCACATACACGCATGTTTATCTAATTTACCGCGGGCGCTGACAAGCCCTCTTTCTAAGGTCCCTCAATGTTGGAACGATCACGCTTAAGCACGGCGTAATTACCACATATTGGACATTTCTTTACTCGGTTGGATTTTTAACAACATTATACAATGCCACTATTCAAACCCTATCACACCGTGGCCTCATTGGTGGCTTCTCCTTTTTATTCTTTTTCTTTTTTCTTTTTTTCACAGCTTTGGTTACGCTTGAACCACTGCTCGTTCTGATTGTTCAGACGTCCTTAGAAAATCTTCTCCTAAGGCCCTTGATAAAATCCCCTTAAGTGGTGATTATTTTATCACTTTGGGTTTTGCGAGCTATTTTAATCTAGTTGTACTTCCTTGTCCTTACCGTCTGTTTCGTCCTCAGGAGCTTCGTGGGCCCACTCTTCAACTTTCCAGCACAAATTATTACTGCTGATGGTGGTAATTTTTGCTCGAATTTTATATGTAATATATTTGCTTGCCAGTTAGACACACCTCATTAATCCTTACTATTGTCCCCAGGTGTAACCCTCCCCCTCCTTTCATTCTCCGGTCCTGATGAAGACCCCGTTTTTCAAGACATTCACTTTGCTGGTCCCAATAGGGGTCGAAACGTCGACTTTTCTTTCTCTTCTGTCAACATACCAGATTGACAGTGATTGTATAACTGCATTCTTTGTTTATGTTGTTACATTTGGGTTTCTTGCCATTTAAGTGGCAGGCTAGGTCCCTGAATATACTGTGGATGTATCTATATGCACAACCTTCCTCCCTCACATCGTATGCACTGACCCCAACTTCTTGCACTTGTCACCTTACTTGTAGCTACCTATCCTAAAAGATGATATTGACATATACTCTGTCTGTTTAATGGTTGATTGTTTTGACCTAACTTTTGTTCAACTGATTAAATCTAGTCATTCTTGCATTGATCAGGTGTTGTCATAAATCTGTATACTTTGTCAACATATGTGTTTTTCCATACTTTTGTAAATTCATTGCCACTGTGACTTCTTTTTGTGTACCAATATTTATACCCGAGTCCAGTGGTCTATCGGGTCACCCCATTGATATATAACTCTCAGTTTGAGACAGAGCATGAGTGTGGTCCTGGTTTGTATAACTGGATGAACAACATTATCTTTTACGGGCGCTATATAGATGACATTTTGTTAATTTTGAATGGCACTCTGGGTGATATTCACCCATATGTTATGTTATGTTAGTGGCATTTGTAAAGCACAACTGATACCCAAGGGTGTCCTGGTGCTATCTACAGTCCTCAAGATGAAGCGCACATATGAGACCAGGGTTATACCTCAAAAGGCCAGGTTTTTAAGGCTCTCCGGAATGCCAGTAGATCAGTACTGTTTCTAAGGTGGAGAAAGGGAGGTCGTTCCAGGCCCTAGCTGCCCGGCCACAAAACTCCTGCCTCCCCAGCTAGCTTTTTTTGAAGTAGGAACTATTACCAACTTTGCTGCTACAGAGCGAAGTGGTCTATTGGGGTTATATCACTGAAACTGCTGCTTCAGGTGGTCTGGACCTATAGCCTGAAGGGCCTTGTAGACAGTACAGAGTGATTTAAACTGAACCCGTTTCTTAACGGGTAGCCAGTGAAGTCTTCTAATATCCCCGAGACTGAAGCATATTTGGCAGTCCCGGCAAGCAGTCTGGCGGCCGCGTTCTGTGAGAGTTGGAGCCCATGCAGAAACCGCTCCTGTATGTTAAGGTATAGACTATTACAATAGTTCAGCCTTGACATTGGTAGTGCAGTGATTACTGTATGTTGACTATCCTTAGGTAGAAAAAGCAGTATTTTTTTACATGTTCTAAGAACAAATGACGTGGCCGAGGCTACTGCATTAACTTGGTCACCAAAATTGAGTTTATCGTTGATCAAGACTCCCAGGTTTTTTACTTTCCTAGTGGGGGTCGGAAGAGAACCCAAGGAATCTGGCCACCAGCTTGGGGCCCAAAACATAGGGTCATTACCAAACAGGATAACCTCTGGTTTACTGGAGTTAAGTTTTAAACAATGTTGTGACATCCATTTGCCCACCGCTTCCATAAAATCATGAAACAGGTTTGCCGTCCCCATCTCCTGCCCCGGTAGCAGCGACACCACAATTTGAGTATCGTCTGCGTACAAAGTCAGACTAAACCGAAAGGATTCGATAAGAGGGGCAAAGGAGGACACAAAGACATTAAAAAGCGTAGGGCTAAGGGACGACCCCTGATGGACTTCACAAGGTAGTGACAAAGGTTTGGAACAGAAGTCACTGAGTGAGACCGTTTGCACTCTGTCCGAGAGGAAGGACTTCCCATGCTTTACCCTGGACTCCACACTCCCGCAACCGGTCCATCAACAAAACATGATGGACCGTATCAAAGGCCTCGGACAAGTCCAGAATAATCATAGCGGCCTTACCTCCCTGATCAAGTACATCCCTAATCTCTTCTGTGGATTTTAAGAGAGCGGACTCCATGCTGTGCCCCTCTCTGAACCCATATTGCGTGGGATCCAGCACTTGCGCTTCTCATAAATAAGCACTTAATTGTGCATTCATTCTTTTCTCTACCAATTTAGCTGGAAGAGGGAGACGCAATATGGGCCGAAATCTATTAGGATCCTTAGGGTCCAAACTGGGCTTTTTTTAGCAGCGGTAGTATTGATGACGTTTTCCAGACTTCAGGGAAATATCTTTCTGCAAACATTGCATTCATCAAGGAGGTAAGCGCTAGTACAATAGGTTCGGGGGTCAGTTTTAAAACCTCAACCGGACACGGACCATAAGGGGAACACGATTTAGATGACATCAGAAGCCTATGTGCATCCATAATGGATAGAGGTGCGAACTCCTCAAGGGCAGGGTGGGGCTTAGAAACTGGTTTGTATCCCTCCATTACATCCAGTGTCCTATCAATTGTTGGACCTTTGAATGTGGAGTAAATGGCTTCCACTTTTTCAAAGAAAAATCTGTCTATTTCATCACATAGACCCTGACTCAAAGGAATACTAGGTGCGTGGGGTACGCCAAGCTAGTTACTGTTTTAAAGAGTTCTTTAGCCGAGTTTATAGCTGAGTTAATTCAGTTGGTAAAGAACTCTTGCTTAGTTTTACCATACCACATGTACCTGAATAACAATGGATTTAATGTGAAGTTAACCATCAAGCATCACAAATGGGAGCTTGATTTCCTTATTTTAAGACTGTATGTACATCGGAATGGCATGCAGAGGGATATCTTCAGGAAACAGACAGCTTGCAATAGTGTTCCACCAGTGCCCACCATAAGTAAACAATATAAGCCGTACTATATGGAGAAATGGTAAGGGCAAAGTGCAATTGCAGTCAGGAACAAGAGTCGGGAACACAATTTTACCAAGAGGGTACAAGGGATCCAGTAATATTTTCAGAAAGAGGGTATGATGATAGATGTCTGATGAGAGTGGAAGCCAGGGCCAGGAATTTAGATAGAAAATAGACTCTTTTCACCAAACAATTGCATGTGAATAAAAGAGCAAAAATGAAGAATGAGCTCATGTTCATCACACAGTGTAATGCTTTTAACAAGCATGTATATGACATTCTGAGAAAGAATTGGCACATACTCAATTCCAATATTGGTAGTGACGTCCAAAATGGTATTTGCGCTTTGAGTGCAGCGATTGCACAGCATAAATTGCCATCCAGGATGTCCTCAGGTTCTCTATATATTTGAATGCCTAGGTATCTGAAGGTGATTGTCGCTGTTTGAAATGTCCAATGACCAAACCGTAACGGATCTACCTGTGTGTTGTCTGTAAAGAAGTATGCGTATGACTTGTTTTCATTTAGTGCTAGCCCAGACAGTATTTGAAATGTATGAAGTGTGGTAGGGATTGGTTCATGGTCCGCTGTAAGATCCTTGAAGTATAATATTAGATAATCTGCACAGGCAGAGATAAGATGCGTGTCAGGTCCTATTTGTATTCCTTTGCATTCCGCACGTTCGTAGTGTAATAGCTAAGGGCTCATGGGCTAGTATAAATAATATAGATGATAGCGGGCACCCCTGCCTAGTACCTCTCTCTACTGTGTATTGTGATGAGATATGAGCACCTGTATGAGCACGTGCCGTTGGATTCGTATATAGTGGACTAACCGATTTAGCATAAGCATCCGGTATGCCAAACTTCGAGATTGCGCGTAACATGTAAATCCAATGTAAGGAATCAAATGCCTGGAGTAAGTCTAAGGATACACACCCCTGCTTGTTGTCTGTTATAGCTGCTCTCGACATGATTTGGTGCAGACGTCTAATATTAAGGGCCGTGCACCGCCCAGGTACAAACCCACATTGGTCCACATGTATTAATTTAGGTATAAATTGGAGGATTCTGTTTTCTAATAATTTGTTTTAAGATTTTATAGTCCGTATTTAACAGTGAGAGGGGGCGATATCCTGCCATATTCTTACTGTTGATGCCCAGTTTCAGCACAAAACCCACCACTGCCTGCATTGTAGTGGGGGTGAGGGAGCCCATGTCAAGGGAGACTTGATATAGGCTTTGTAAGTGAGGTACTAATAACATTATATACTTTGCATAAAACTCTATTGGTAATCCATCCATACCTGGCGCTTTATTGCGAGGGAGTTGTTTAATTGCAGCCCTAATCTCCGCTGTTGTTATTGGTTCCTTTAATTCTTTCCTTTGATCAGCTGTTACTTGTGGAAACTGTAGATCCTCAAAAAAGGACTCATGGTCAGCTTTGCATGGTTCTACTGGCGCTGTATACAGCGTCTCATAGTATGTCTTAAAGGCAGCATTTATTTCTAACTGGGTACGGGCTGGGGGTCCCTCCTGTGTGGTAATTACAGTAATGGGTGTTATCCCCGGTTTGTCTTTAATAATCCGAGCTAGGAGTGAGCCTGCCAGGTCTGGCTCAGCATGTTGCTATTGTGTATATGCGCGGTGGTCTATAATGCGAAGGTCCTCCAGCAGTTCAGCATGTTTTATGTGTGCCTCCTTCAACTTATCTCTATTATTGTCATTTGTTCCTGCTTCACGTTCTAATTCGCCTAGGCTGTTGTCTACTGCCGTTAGTTCTCTGAGTAAAAGTGACCGGGCCCCTACTCGCGTACTTATAGCTGTCCCTCTTATTACAGTTTTAAACGGGTCCCACTCTATCTGGCGTGTACTAGCAGTGCCTGCATTTTCTGCAAAGTAAGTAGTAATTGCTGTGGAAAGTGAGCTATGAAAAGCCGGATCCTCAAGTAGTGAAGGGTGCAATTTCCAAGTAGGTATTGGTGTGGGAATTTACCCCCATGTCAGCGTGATTTCAACTGGGTTGTGATGCGAAAATGTTTTCCCAAAGCACGTGGTGTCTGTCACATGAGTAAGTAAACGCGTAGAGCAAAATATTCTGTCTATACGCGTGTGTAGTCTGTGTGGTGGTGAGAAGAAGGAGTATTCTTTGCTATCCGTATTATGTTTACGCCAAGCGGCATCAATGTTCCAACCATCTTCCCATCCCTTAAGGGTGTCCGCCTGTTTTTTTAAACTAGTACTCTGCAATGGAGGGTGTGATCGGTCTAATCCCACATCCAATATGGCATTAAAATCTCCCCTATAATCCAAGGGTAAGTATCCCACCCTTTCAGAGCATTAGTAAGTATTCCTAAAAATGTATCCTGATCCGAAATCGGTGCATATACACTGCCCAAGACTATATGTTATCCATCTAGGATACCATGCAAAAAGACATATCTACCCTGCACATCTGTTCTTTGTCCTATTAGCGAGAAGGGGGTACCGCTTCTTAACCATATCGCAGCCCCCCGGGCAAATGCCAAGTAGGAAGTAAAAAATAATTGCCCTCTCCATTTCTTTTGAAACTTTATGGCCTCTGTGTGCGTAAGGTGGGATTTGTGAAGAAAAACAATATGCACCCTTCTGTGGTTGAGCTGTGCAAGTATTCTATGTCTCTTGTGGACAGAGCCAAGACCCCTTACATTCCTGGACAGACACGTATATTTAAACCAAAAAACCAGTGCACACATACAATATTATAACAAGCAAAGTCAATGCATAAAAAACAAATAGAGCAAAATCCAACGGGGATATCTTGATCTTAATCTTCTTTAATATGTTGTTAAACAGAGCAGCCAGCCGACACCTGTTTCATCAGAGAGAACAATGGTCTCTGAATCTTCAGGGCTGTTAGCTCTAAATGACACACTGTATGATCCAAACACCGGTGATAATTCCAACCCGGTGGGGTTATGTTCAATGCTACAAAAGCAGTGCTGCGAAACCACAGAAACAGAAAAGTGAAGACCACATAAGTAACAGACGCAGAAGTAATGATAACTCCACAATGGCAATTCAATAGTCAGTAGCCGGGTAAAATAGTCAAGATGACAACGGCGGTGTTAAAAGGCCATAAACGTGGCTGAATATAATCACATCAGTATAATCGAAAAAGGGACAAAATTCTCTCATGTATTTAGGTCACAAATTAGTTAGGTAGTGCCTAAGTCCATCAGTATTAGACACGTGTGTTGTGTCTACGGGACCAAGTCGGATAAAAGCGAAATCCAACGTCATGGCGGCTCCACTGCAATCTTGGAGACACGTATATTTACTAGGTTGAGACATTGGCCTGTGCATAATGTGGTGTGACGCGTTGAGCCTCGGACCCTCCCTGCTGACTTTAAGAAGACTGAATAATATCTGAGTCTGTGCATACATACCCCATGAAAACTCTCAATACTAGGTTCCCCTTAGAACATTAGAGGACCAAACAATGACAACAAGCCCAACCTGAAACCTGTAAACTCTGTAACATAGTGCAGTCGCCACGGGGGACATGGAAACTGCCAATCCTTGTATGCGCATGATAATACGCACAATATTTACTTTGTAGGCCCTGGGTACATGTGTGGCACAGAGATTAAAATTGTATGAAAGTAACATCTGTGCAGTATCCCTGTGATAGAGCAATGCAAGTAATGCATTGTAGCAGAATGAGACAAACTGTCATAAACTGTCATAAGCCATACAGTGACCAGCCCCTCATCTGTATCAACTAATATGACATGTGTATGCCACCAGCATAAGGTAATATGAGTTCCCTGCTACCCAATGCTACACCCTAGTGTGTATCTAAAAATGTCAGAGTGCCACTCAGGGATGTCTTATCCAATGCTGACCTCAAACCAATTGCCAAATACATGTATCACAAACCACACTGAAAGAAGTCCAACAAGCATGGCCATGTGCAGCAAAAGAGTGGATAGGCAATGTGATCCCAGACCTCCCTGGAACAGATAACATTTCTCCTCTGGCCAACTGCACAGACAGCATAATCCAACTCAATCCAATAATACATGAACAAATGACAAATATAACCACAAGCTGTGAGCATCCAGACAAATCTGCCAAGACAGCCATAGACACTACACCAGTTACAAAGTGAGCATGGTGTCAGTGTGTTGCACAAGCATTCACATGCACAATCCTGACAAGTGACTGTTCAAATATAGGAGGCCATAGCGCAATTGTCCACACAAAACAAGCCAATAAACAAGACTCCACATTGCCATGTCATACTAAAAAACATTACACACACATGGACCTGTCAGTAGAAAGAGACAACACGGGACAAAGACTGCATCCCTCATACACAAATGTATTACATATGTACATCCAAAGACATCATATAGCAATCTGAGCTGGACATCAGGGGGACTCACACCTGGCAAGGACAATGCAACATACACTGACAGCAGTGCATGCACAGTAAGCAGTGTGTGAACACCACTAAAACCAGTATCACACATATCTGGTTTCACCACCATCAACTTTAACATCACAAATCTTCACAGCACACAAATCTCTTCACACTCAGGATGGGAGCAGTACCTCATGAAACACCTACACACTTTAGCTGTCACCTACTGCTGCACAACTCAGTCAAACACATATGCTTGGAACCTGACTAGAGGACTGTATTGGAAACACATCTGTACTGTACATGAACAACCATGACTCCAAATCAAGTAGAATAAAATAGCGCATAACAAATTGTGAAACAGTGCTGAGGGGCACAATGGTTCTGGACACGGATCATTCTCCCACAGTATAGTGTCACACTATGGAGTGGTGGGGAGGGTCAAACACTGGCAAGGCATGGAGTGGAACATATTTGAATGAAGTGGTGTATACAGTAGTATTGTACAGGTGAGGATCCTCCAAATCCTCGTTTTTCATGGCAACGTATTTTAAAAAATTTCCATCCGATCTAGTCTTTTGAGAGATTGCACAGCTCCATGCTCCAAATCGGACACCCTGCCTCTGCAACATCCAAGCAGCGTTCGTGGCCATCCAATCTGGCTCCCATGTTGTCTAGCCGCTTCTCAAGCAGGTCAAAGCGGCTACCTAGCGACTTAAATCCAGCTCTCAACTCCACCATCAAGGCATCAGAGCTAGCCGATGCGGGCCCTAGCGTGGCTGTTACCAAACCTCCCTCCGCCATGGTGATTTCGGGGTCACCCTCTGCACCACTTGCCTTAGTGAATTGCAAGACCCTTTGTTTGGGATCTTTGTGTACCATGATGCATTTAGGCAATGTCAGCAGTGTTCGTTTTTATCATGGAAAATACAGTCAAAGTATGTCAGCACATGCAGCGTGATGCAATGGAGCAAAGACGGTCTATGAAACTGGAGGGAAGGGGCCTCGTGGTGAAGGTCAGAGCGATATCCCTTATGGCGCGGGATGCAGCGCAGAGACGCAACCTGATGAGGGTCGCAGCAATCGCCAATCCCTTTCTGCAATGGAGCTCGTGTGGCCCAGTATATGCATTGGGGCCAGTGCGCAGACTGTCTATTTATCTGCCCCACAGGATCGATGCGCCAGCCCACCCGCCGGGTGGCCGTCCCCCAGGGTCACCAGCGGCGCCTGTCACCGTGGGGCCTCTGGGAGCAGCAAGGGCTGACTTATTTGTCGGGGCAGACGCCAGGCGTATCGAGGGGAGAGAGGGGAATTCTGTCAGACCCCGCCGTTGGTATCCGCCGGTCGACAATCTTTTTCAGGCTGCAAGGAAGGCTTATCAGCGTTCCCCAGCCGGCAGCCTCAAACCCAGTGGAGGCTGCACCAGTGCCAATCTCCCGCAGCTCCCTCTTCCGATCACTGGAGACAGAATACACCTCCGCGCGCTGAGGAAGCGGCCAAAAAGATGCCACTCACCTTCTCTCCCAGATGGGCGCAGGCTGCCTTCTTAGCAAGCGCCATCGGAGCCATGAGGTCTCGGGGGCACGGCCGAGCCTCCTGCGTGCATGCAGCCTTGCCAGGCCGCTCTCAGCAAATCGCCCATAACTTTGGCAGCGAGGCGTCCCAGGACCTCGGAGCGCTCGAATTCTCCAATGCCGTGCGGCGGCCACACAAACGAGTCACCAGTGACCAGGATGGTTCAGCATTTAGGGCATATGCAGCAAGGATGTTGGGTCGGACGGCGGAGCTCCAGTGCTACGTGGCCATCTTGGTCGGTAGCCTGGCCACGCCCCCCTCAAAACCTTCAATTTAAAAAGAAGAAGGTAGCCAGGATCTGCTTCTGAACGGAAATGGGCAGTGACGATGGGGGACAGAGCAGCTGAAGTCACAATAGCTTATCAGAACCTGATAGCTTATCTGGAAATAGTAGCGCAGAGTATCCTTTACACGGAATAATGCTCCAAATGGAGGGGGACATACCCAGAAAGAAAAAGGGTCTCTTTTGGGAGAACCTAACCTATGGTAAAGATATTCTTTTGGTCGAAAAGGATTGTCCTCCTGACTTCGTAATGGATTTCCCAATGGGAGAAGAAGTTATTTTACCTGCTTTCTCCGACCTCGTACAGGAATCAGTTAAAAAATTCATACTCTTAAAAGTGGGCATTAGAGTTAGCCCCTGAACTTTAACGCAATCCTGTTGAGTGTGAAGATGATGTCACCTCATCACAAAATCCCATTAAATCAATTCCTCTACCCCAGAGACAATACCTGATTAAACATGAGGCAAAGAAACCAGTCAGGGAGATCCTAGATCAACTTAAATTGCACCTCACCCATGAATAATACCCTGTTTCCCGTAATGAAACCCGATAATTCATATCGTCTAGTCTTAGATTACAGACATTTAAATGCATCCACAGGCTCATTTACCATACAGAATGCACACAGTACTGCACTAATAAATAACATTGTGCGGAAAGAATACAAAACAACACTAGACATCTCAAATGGATTTTTCCACCAAAATATAGCACCAGGAAGCAGATATTTGACAGCATTCTTGGCGCTAGGCTCTCAACATCAATTTCTTTCATTACCTCTGGGGTCCAAGAATAGCCCTGGGCTGTTTTCAGCCAGCGTAACAGAGTTACTTCAAAATTTTGATGAGGAGGCAATGTCCTATGTAGATTACGTTTTTCTAATGACGATGAATTAATGGAACACTTGTTTAAGGTGAACTACATAATTATTGGGTTTGCCCACTTGGGATACAAATGTAATTAAAAAAATAAAGAATTGCCCACCTCAGTGTCCTATGTTTAGGGTACGAATTGTCAAGTGAAGGCAAAAGTCTGACAGCACAATTTAAAAATAAATGTGCACTACTCCAGCCTCTGATGACTCTGCAAAGACTGCAATCCATTTTAGGATTCTTTAATTTTGGCAGGACATGCATTTTGGATTATGCAGAAAGGGTAAAACCTTTCTACAACTTAATTAGGCCTGATTTTCCAGTCCACCGTTGGATGTAGGAAAATACTGATATCCTACGTTCTGTACAAGCTGACATGATAGCTTCCAAACATTTACACACACGTGTCAACACAACTAACCTGGTGATCTGCGTGGTCACTGGACCAACTGGGTACACTTACATCACTTTCAATGAAGGCAATACAGTACCTATTGCTTACGAATCACATTTGTACACAAACGCTGAAATGGGTTTTGCACCAACAGAAAAAATATTCACAGCAGGACAGACTGCTGTAGTGAGAGCGCACTAGCGCAAGGGGAATGCATAATAGTTGTGACCCCGATACCGACTCTAAAGACCATTACAAAGGCAAGCATCCCGAACGCTAAAGCGATGGAATCAACGGGCTAACTCTCTCCCTGGAACAGATATAGATTACAGATTTGATTACACATTACAAACACAGACATTCCTGCAGTAAGGACAAGACTATTATCTTCCGAATTAAATTTTGCCTCTAGATCGATATCAATGTATCATTTATACCGATGAACCTGCCCAGCTGGCCGTAGGAGCGAAACAACAATATTCTGCGGCTTGCACAATTGTAAAAGGGCGCATACAGGATGTAAAGTTCCTTCCTGGGAAAACACACACACGCAGCTGGCGGAACTAAAAGCCCTGATATTGGCACTACCAAATATGGATCGTGAATTTCCCACACTCATAGGGTGCAATTTACTTTACTGTCTCCAGTCCTATAATGAATAATTACATTATTGTGGCCAGAATGGATTTAGAGATTCCAATAACAAATATTTACATTATTGGGGCCAGAATGGACTCAGAGATTCCAAAGGTCGCACAGTAAAGCACAAGATGCTTTGGGAACAAGTGGCAAAGCTGAAAGAAAGCCTGCCACACACTCATGTCATTCATGAATTGAGTCATCAACATGTTGGAGTTCATGTTGAAGTTAATTCAATTGTGGATGAAGCCGCCAAGGCAACAGTATGCACTGCTGCCACTGCTGCAATAACTTGCTCCAGTACAAGATTAGACAGAACAACAATGATAGCTGTCAATGCCACGTGCAAGTGCTTGGCCCTCCCGAAAGGCTTTCCACTCAAGTGCTCCAACAAGTTAGATGCACAAAATATTCGGCATGCTCAAATTCCAGGAGTGGGGGATAGAGTAATACCAGACACTGATTACAGATTGGGATTGATACTAGCTGCACACGAGGGTCTGGATTTAACACATGCAGGGATCTCTGCTACAGTTTCACTACTAAGGCAGCGCTATTGGTGGCCAGGCCTTACTGGGCAGACCAAGGACTTTGTCCTCAAATGTGAGATCTGCAAGCAGACGAAGGGCTCCCCATAGCACGTCCACCACAAACCACTTTATTGATCTCAGACAAACCACATGTGTGTGTATATTTGGATCACTGCGGCCCCTTACACTCCAGCAGGGCTTACAAGTACATCTTGGTGGCAGTAGATTCATGGTCTAGTTTCCTGTGGGTTTGGCCCCAGTGCTCGGCTGACGCTCGAGCTGTTATAAAGGATTTGCGAGTCTTTATCAGCACATACGCAATTGGCACACTACATTCTGACCAGGGTTTGGCGTTTAGCTCTTGAGCTTACAAAGAAGCAATGGAAAGTTGGATGTGGCCTTGTAGCACTCCTCCCCCTCTCATACTGATGACAATTCAGTAGTCAAAAGGAAAAACTGTGACTTAAAGCAATCCTTAGTCGCAAGGGTATTAGGCTCGGGCGGCAGTTGGGTCAATCACCTATATGGGGTCCAGAGGGCTCTTAACAATTGGCCAAGAAAATCCCTGTGGGGTCGGACACCTTATGAGCTCCTGTTTGGGGTAAGAATGTGAGTACCCGACCTCGATAGTGTCAGCACAGTGGCAGCTGAAACCCCATTTGACCTTAATGATCGTTTGGATGTTTTACAGGACTACCGAGCTTTACATAGCAATGTCCAAGTAAAACGTACCACCACTGGGGAAGTGAAAACAGTATTGGTAAGACCTGCTTGGTTCCCAGAGATTGGAGACCTGGTCAGAGAGAAAATTGTGGACAAGAAAGAAATTGGGCCTGTACCTGTCCTAGTTGTCGAAAGAACCAGAACTGTCCTTTTTCCACTGCTTGCCGGCTGCCGAGACAACAGGTTTGTCTCAGTTGATCTGATCAAACCACACTATGTGGCCGATTCTCAACAGTAAGCCATGTGGGCTTCTGGGTAGCCACCGCACTCCTCTTGCTAGCATACAGGAAGTTCAGAGAGAGGCTTTAATAATGACTGTAGTGTCCACTTTCCAAAAAGAAGCTGTGAATGACAATGAAATGATGCTTTTCCCTGTTGAAACAACTGCAACTGTACAATCAACAGAAATTTCAACTCAAAAAATGTATGACTTCTAAGTAAACATGCCACAGATCGAGTCATCTACCAGTTCTACAAAACCTGCTGAGTTGTCAAGAATAGACTGTATGGCATCTGGCTACTTCATGCATTATGGCAATTTCTCATCAGATCCAAGTGAACCTAAGCTGCCGACACCGCCTTTGCCTTTCAAACTACGAGTTTATGCTTTCTATCTTTGGCTGAAAAAGACTTAATTTGTTGTTCTCTAGATACATCTCTGGATTACAATTGGATTACCTTTCCTGGTACTTTGGATTGGTGTAGTAACTGTCTTTTTCCTACTTCTGAATGGACACTTTCCCCCAGAACGCTCCACAGTACAACTCGTGAACTTGGTTCTTAAACCAAGTACATCATCACACCGTGAACTAAGAGACTTGTCCCTGGTGAACGTTACACCGGTTCCAGTTCTATGGGACAGGGTATCGTATGATGTATATGGTCCTACTGAACTTCTAAAAATTCCTTATTTGTTTAAGATTTCTTTAAATGACATCATCACCTTTAGTAATTTCTCTGATGATTGGGACATTGAAACTGTGCATAATTAGCTTTCAGATTTAGAGCAATCAGCTGCAATGATGAACTGTATGATGGTACAAGTAATTTTGAAGACATGTTCTTTTACCAGCATTATAGTCACTATTTTGAGGTCGAGCGTGAACCAGCGCGTAAGACCTGCTCTGCAAAGAGCTGTGGTTGTTCAGTACAGAGAGAAGCTCCACCCACTTGCCCACCCTTATTTTTCATTGGCTTGTGTGTTAGTCCTTTGTAAATGCTGTCTTCTGATTCATTATGAGGCTTGTTAGTCCCTCCTTAGTACGGCCCTGTCGCCATTTGTAACCTCCCATGGCTGCTGCCCCCTTTACTTGGTTGTTACACAGTACTGTACTATTTTCTTTATTGAGTTTCTTCTACCTTAGGCACAATGACGTACTTTTCCTCTACAGGGATTGTATTTGTTTTTTGGGAGTGAGCAGCAGCACGCATGCTACTTGCATGCATTTATCTTATAAGCATGCCGGTCTAATTTTATTGTCATCACAGGAGCGCACCTGGGAGCTATTAAGTTGTCCGCTGTCATGAAATATTGCTTTTAGCCTCCCGATTCGCTTTCAGCCCTGCCCGCACCCGAAGCACAAATGTAGTTTTCCTCCACCCACCCTTTCCATGTGAATCGGGTGAGGCACCATCGGTGTCGATATGTCAGAGGGGGAACATTTAGGCCCTTTTCCTACAGGCGATGGCCAGGGCATAACCTCATCACATCCTCAGCTCTTTTTTGGCAATTTCTTGTGTGGGATATTCGGGCAGTCCTCGCAATCGTCCATCATTTATGACACTGGGGCCTCAGAGAATATGCCCTTCACATGAGGATATCACAAAGAGACAGTTCCGTGTGGAGTATATGAACAGTCATGGGAGCTGGCTGATTGGCTAGTGTGCATGGACAGGGGCATGCCAAACTCCTTTGGTGACACCAAACGATGCCCGAATAAGAGTGAAAAAGATTCCAGCAACTTCTTACTAGAAGTATTTTTTCAATTCATGTGCTAGAGAATATGTGAAACCGGTTGTGTCAGAGCACAAAGCAAGAAAACAGATTGGGAAACTGCTAAAAAAAAAAAAATGGACCGGGCATTTTTGTTTTAACACTGATTCAACAAAATGTATACCGAAGAAAAAACATTGCTTCATAAGTAAGGTTTTCTTTTAAAAAATGGTTTTGTTTCAAACTTACTGTCAACTTCTCTCTGTGTAAAGTGAATGAAAATGCACTGGGTGCATTTGCTCCTTTATAAACACAGTACAAGTTAGGAGTACTTCTTTTACATAACGTGTATTTTTAAAGCACACGTTCACTCAGAAAGGTTATCTTGGCCTGAATAACAGACGTTTTTGGTGCCACGGTGCAGACTTGCGGCAAAGGGTGCAGAAAAGGCAGTGCTACATAGGAATGGATACGTTGCATCAGGAAGTATAGATGCCATCTGCTGGGAGGCAATCGTTCCCTCAACGTTTATACTGAAGGCCACCAGCGGGCCTCGGGTCCCAGAACACTTTGCCCCTTCAAGCTCCTCACTGCTCTCATGTGGCACAAAACAGACACGGTCCGCACACTGGAGCATGTACAGAATCCACAAGACGAAATATACCTCCCAGAAGCGCTACTGGGCGCTCCTGCTGGGCCTACTCTCATCCACTCTTGGGCATTTGGGTGTTGCACAACAGACCCCTCTTCGCCTTGCACACCCCCAGCCAGTATCGTAAGAGGGGCTGTGGGCACGGGTCCCACTGCAGCTTCTGTTGAAGGGTGAGCAATGGGCCTTAACCGTCCAGTGGTCAAACAGTGCTTGCACGCCCGTGAAACACCAGTGCACGTGAGTTTGTAGGCAGAAGCGTAGATCTCTGCTCAGGGTCCCCCCTGATGGCTTTACTATGTGTCATCTGATCAGAGAGGTTCCATGGGGGCCATCAAAGCAGAGATGGCCACAGGTCTCCCAAACACACATTTGAGACTCCACTGTGAATTTTGTTTAACGTTATGAAATATACCCTTTCTTATGCTGCCCCACAGCATATGTCGATGATCCAACATGAGGTGCATTGATCAAACTGATTTTGCAAATGTGCTGTTACAGCCAATACCTCCAAATACAGTAAACACTAGCTCTTTAATTTATTGAAACCTCGAAGCTTGAAACAATACTGTAGTCACCTTTAAAAAAAAATTACGTATAACCACTTCCCAGCCTTCTCAATGCAGCACTTTAAAATGCGAAGGCTTCAATATTGTGCTGCAAGGCATGCCGGATGAAACCTCTTCCAGTACAACTGTCATCTTTAGAAATATCACAACAGTACCCTTACTGCCTCCGCTGATGCCCCTTGTGACCTCGGGCAGAAAGTAGGAAGATTTCAATAACACAACAGTTTCACAAAGTATTCCACAATGAGCTTTTCTCCCAGCACTTTTTTGTTCATGTGCTCGACTTTTCTCCAGACTTTTTTCCCAGCAATTCCCTCTCGGCAGATTCCAATTATTCTTCCAGCACTTTGTCAATGTGCTGCTTTACCAAGAGAAAACTGATGACAAGGACACTTGTGGGGCATCCAAATCTTTACTCATCGCTTAATTTTTTCACATGCATCGATTCTTTAATCACATCGCCAGTGTAATTAGGTCCCACAGGCCCAGTAACCAAAGTGGACTCCAAAGTACAAATATGTAGCTTCTTTATTGACAGAACAGGGTAAATTTAAGAAACATCAGGACCAGTTGCAGGTTTAATGCAAATATGTACAGGATATCCCACCAGGAGCATAGGACTCCACTGCTTAGCCTATGGTCTCAAGAGGTGTAACTGTCAGACAAACACTCCAAGTTACATAACAACATTCTATGCAGCATCATACTTATAGCGGTGCAGAGACATAGAGAACACCATGAAAGCAAAGCACAACACAGTCCACACATAAACAAGCCTTTGCAATGCAATAGGTCTCGCTTATGCGAGAGTTTGAGCTATTGGCATTGTAAATGACAATGCCTTTTATTTATGTGTTTTGAAAACCTGCAAGCGATGCACAACCACACACTTTGTATTTATAGTCCTTGCTTATGAGAAGCAAGCCTGGCAGTAAAAGGGGCACTTTTACTGCCAGCCTTGCTTCTCGAAAGAAACGACAATAAGTGCAAAGTGTGTGACAACGCTCCACTTGTAGGTTTTCAAATCACATAAATAAAAGATTTGTCATTTACAATGCCAATAGGTCAAACTCTCGCAAATGCGAGACCTATTGCTTTGCAAATGCTTGTTTACATACAGCTAGTATCCCACTCGCTGTTTATAATTACACACAATGGGATCACTGCCCAACAGGGCCAAAAGGTAGTTCAAAAACTTTTGCACAGAAGTTTGCTTATTTTTCAGGTTTCGAAACATCAGACCCAGCCTCATACTACTATAGGCTTGCACCTACACATGCAAATAAAAATATTCTATCAACACCAAGCTGATATACTGTGCTTCCTTTATTTCCCAACTGTCTATACAGGGTTTCGACTTTTGGAAAGACACGAGAGACACAAAGTCTATCTGGGGGACAAAAGATTGGTAAGTTCAGGGGACAAAGGCCTTATTTAGAGCATGCCTCATACTACATCAAATAGTTTTCCTGAACAAGACAGTGCAACAAACTTCATGTCTAGGTATAGCGATAATAGAGGATTTGAATGCACCACGTATTCATGCACTCTCACGTTTCGAGAATTGGCAGCACTTTACATACTTTAGGGAGGATACACTAGAGACCATGATGCAAAATGGTTCTTTCAATTCATCTGACCCCAGATGGAAGGGTTGGTTGGTTTGGCCTGTGGATACAAATGGGTGCCAATCTAGATTCATGGGTAACACTGAAGGGTTAAGGATCAATAGGCCTGATCAACAATATGTACAGACAGAACACTCAAGGCTGTCACATCATATAGTGGTGGGAAGTTATACCTAGATTGGCTAAAGACCTCAACTCTCTCCCAGGTGAATCTACACTTAGTCCTTCTTTCTGATGACATGGATCTCAAAGATTTTTTACGAGATCCCCGGAACCCCCGTCAAAAGTGTTTTTTGTATGGAATATACAACGAGCTGTGGTAGATTTCTCAACAGGAAGCTGCTGAGAGATTGCACGAGATTGATGGGGTTAATTTAGAAAAGGGTTTGGCTGTGGTTGACAACGGTACAACCACATTATCATCCGGAATTTATTCACTGGGCAATATAGTGTCTTCCGCAACTGACATAATACAGCAAGACGTGTCTATATAACAACATGGTCAGTCACAATTACGGTCAATAGTAATACTTAGCTGGAAGTTACAGACGTTACTTTCTGGCCACTTGCCATGGATTTACATCAACAGTACAAAACTGTTTTCAGCATACGATCTAACAGAGAGACAGATAACAATGGCATGAAGAAATACAAAATATACCATGTTGCACATTAAAACATTAGACCAATTACATTTCACCAAGGCTGAGACACCATCCACTGACTGGATAATCCATGGTTACATCACCCTACCGGTCACAGCCTTTCAATTCCAATGTTGTCTCCAATACTAACAGGTAGGCAGATATGAAGCGCTAGGGGAAGGATATGTGTACAAGTATTGGGAATTGCCGTTGAGGTTTAGATGCAAGAATGGGGAGACAGAAGTTTTTCCTAGTGGCTCCGACTGTGAAGACGCCCTTAATCGGATCATTGGCTTGCAAGGACATTTCTCTCCACGGGGCATGTAATGCTTCAATGGTGAACTTGTCTTGTTATCTGAAGGGTTCCCCAGCTGCCTTTATTCATCCTGTGTTCAGGCGGCTCTCGAATGGAAGCTATTTGATGCTGAATGATCAAGGTTGCTGCAGAATGGAAACGGGCATCACTTATCTAGTGACGGTTAATTCCATAGTCACTTGTTGTGCAAAAGTACTATTTCCACCTGCCCGCACAATTAGGGAGGCAGCGCTATGGCCTTCAATAAATGTTTCCAACATTAAATTTGATTCCCTAAGCAAACTGAAAGTCATGCTTTTGCAAAAAGATGTGGCCTTAACTTCATCCAAAGAGTTGTTTGATCTCCAGGTTGCAAGGTCCTCATCTGAGATACAGACACTACTCCATACTAACTTCCCGCTGCATTTTGGGGAGCTGGTCCATCGAATATTTAACATGTCTGATACAAAATGAATAGTGCACTTTTTAAATGTATCGACTCTGGTTTGGTTAGCACCTTTCAGATGATATTCAAAGTTATATCAACTTCCATACACTTTGTGTTGGGAAGCGTTTTTGGAGGGCTCCCGCTTGTGGCAGGAATCCTGATTTTATTCTATCTGCTCCGCAATGAATGTCCCAGTTCAACTTGGAATGAAAACAGCACTGCTGGCACTGCGTTGCCATGAATTCACGATGCATTGCTTTGGCACACCTCAGCTTCAAGAACTAAATGAGCACTGGTTCTTGTTGTTTAGGTCAGTCTGCCTTGACTGCATACAACCTGTCTTCTGCTGCCTGCTTTGCATTCATGAATGCATCCTGGATATATGTCTTGCATCAGAATTGGTTGCGCCAATGGACATTGAAGTACTGATGGACCTCTTAAAGGCCCATGCGTATTGCTGTCCCCGGCGTATTCAATTTATGATAAATGCATTCTTGGAGCCACCCTGTGATGCTTCAGCACCTAGTGATTTGAACAAAGGCTCTGCAGACAACTTATGGGATTGACACCTCCCTTAGCAGCTGCCGTGGGAACTGGATGGAATCATCTTTGCTCCATAAACATGCTATGATGTGTGCCTCTGGGAACATCTGTGGATGTGTGCATCAGCAATGTTGTGATTACCACTCAGAACACATAAACAATGGGCCTTTTCCATGTGGTAACAATTTGGCCTCTTTTTTAATGCAAAATGTACCAAAACATATTTTTCTTTTTCTAGGCACCATGACTTTCTGAGTGCTTGGGATCCCAAATAAAATAATGACTTCAAGACTTTTAATACATATTTTTATTGGGACGTCCCCTTGTAGATACTTTTAAGAGTAGTTTTTAACTTTCAAAAATTGTCTGCTGGCTTTTTAGATACCTTTTTAGATGTCAACCCTAAGTATGAAGAGTGGGTGTTATATTCTTGAGTTAGGTCCATGTAGCGAAGCAGCTTATTTCTTACATTGTCCTCACAAATAACATTTCCTGCTGTGACCTTTGGCACACAATTGCAGTATTGGAATGGTTTCTATGAAACTAAACTTGTTTTTACATCTAGCTTTACACAACATTATCAAAATGCCTTGTACAGCATGTACAAGGTCTCGTTTCGCACTACGTACAAATGTCATCACTGTCTTCATCCACGGGGCGACAGGACTATCTATAGATACATAACATCACTAATCTATACGCACACTCCAAGGCTGCTTTCTTTTATAAAAGATGTGCATCCCGATTGATTAGCAGAGGAGGTAGTTCCACTGACACAAAGGGTCCTTGCATGCTGAGAAATCACCACGCAGTAGTCTGGCATCTCATGAGGGGTGACCAGTTCATGGCCAAGATGGAGTTTTTCACTCTATCCCATCAGGTAATGGGGTTGGATCATCCCTTGTGGCGATTCTTGGCTCCACACTTACACACACTCTAGGTACGCTTAGAGTAGGGTTTGCATAGTAGAAGCACACTAGATTACTGTCTTGTTTATAGGCCTGCATAGATACATCGTTTAGCTCCATGGTAGAACTAAATCTACTATTTACACTTTTTGTGCGTGTAATCACGTTTATCTGCTTCTGTCTACTAATCATTGCAGCACAATAACGTTGGTTCAATAAATATTATTGAAAATGTCCCACTGTATATTCTCTGTATATTTCCCTGAGAATAAGTAAGCACGAGTGACCGAGCGAAAGGTTCTATACTGTTTCCACGATCCCTGAGGGGTCAGGGTTGTCATGTTCAGTGGTTGCTAGAAACCATTTGCTCCCTGGTAAGGTTAGGGGGGCTTACGGTGGCACTGTGAGTTAGCTGGTCTATAGGCTAACATATCCTGGAGGGTTGTCTGGAATCAGTCTTGACACCAAGCCCTTAGTTTATGTTGTCCAAACATGTGCAGGTCCAACAGATTGGTAGGAACTACACAACACTTTCAGTTAGGGAATTTAACTCCTCTTGGGCAAGGCAGGGGGAGGTAAAAACACGCAGGACGTGCAATTATTAAAAAGAAACATGGTTTCACTTTTTGTGTTGCTGCCCTAAACTTGCAGTGATTGACATTGCCTATTAGTTCCCTCATTTCTGGTCCATTGAATAAGAACTTGCAGAATGGACTTGGACTTTTGCTTCACTAACAACTCTCTAATGATTCTAGCACAGCTGGGGACATTTACTGATGTTATTCAAACAGCAATCCAATCATCGCAGATGGGCGTTACTAGACCAGATTCCATCTGTGCCAAGCAAAGCCCCCACTGAAGCCTGCCTGATGCCCGTATTAGCACTTTCCTTCAATGGGTACACTCTGTCTACATTCTCGCGTAATGACAATTTGGACTCTGCTGACTGCTAAGATGTTCCAATAGCTCTTTTAAGTATTTCCAACTTTGGCAGTCTTCATAACTCTGATTTTAAACTTCTATTTTTGTATTCAGAACATATTGTGTATGCTGCTCCATGTAAGTGTTTTAAGTAATTGATCATGAATAAATTCATTAATTTATCAAAGACCCTTGTGATTCTCAACATTTTCCTTCAATACCATTAAGTACTTTTTACATCTGTAGTGGGAGATGATGGTCTCTCATTTTACTTTCACCGATACCACTCTCAGAATTCAGCGTGCTTTTAGTAAGGAATAGCAGACCAGAAGTGCAGGCACAGATGATCTTCCTTTTGAGGTATGTCAGGCCTGTGATAATATTCTGACCTCCAAAATGTTTACTTTGTTTTCTTAAATCTGGCAAAGGAATCCAGCTCCACCCTCATGGGGTAATGCTCACATCATGGTTTTCTTTAAATCTTGTAAACCTATCTAACTGAATGGGTTCTACCGACCTCTACACCTTTAAACACTGATGCTAAGATCTACGCAAGCTATTTGTCTGCTTGCTTGAACGACCTTATCTGTTCACTGGTCTCTGTCAATCTACCCGATTTCATACTAGGAAAGACAAAGTTGAACAGACTAATGGCGCTGTGACAGTATTAGATTAGGCCAAAGAAAATTAGGCTTTCACCCTGCATAATGTAAAAAAAGGCATATGACTGTGTAGAGGGGACATTTCTCTTGTCAGTAATGCAAGTGGTGACAATTCCTGCACAATGTATTGGTTGGATTGGAATTTCATTTCAGAGCCTTCAGGTGCAGGGGGGGGCGTGGCTGACGCCTTACGAAGATGGCGGCTCTTCCCTGACGCTCCCGGAGTCGGGAGAACAGCGCCGATTTTTTCTCTCGTAATTACGAGTACGAGGATGCCACAAAGTTGGGACAAGCTGTCTGAACATCCGGAGCACTGAATTTTGCAGTCGCTATGTCAGTAAGCTGCTTGTAACCCTCTTTAATTCCCTCGGAGGCTCCGTTTCTGGAACGGCCGCCATTTTGTTTTTTCGTCTGAGGTGAATGTAAGCTGATGACCTGAAGAAACATGCTGCAAAAGTGATTTTTCTTCTCTTTTGGCTGTTACTCTGCTCAACTCTGGCTTTTGTCTTCATTTCTTCACCAACTTTGGATATTCTCAATGACATATTCTTGGAAAAATACGTGAGGTGCGTAGTTTGTGCAGCGTCTTCTCCGATTCAGCCGCCATTTTATGTACGCACTTCACGAGAGTGTTTTTTCTGCACTGTTCTCCTCCGATAATATAGCTCTTCCTCACTCATGGCTGTTTCCAACGGGGATTCTTCTCTCAGATATTGAAATAGTTTGATGGAACTGCCTCATCTCCACGGATACGTCAATTTAATGACTACTTCTCCAACTCAGCTCGAACACGCTCTTCAATGAGACTTCCTGTTAATTGCTGGATCTGACAGTGATGTTAACCATCTGACTAGTGAAACTCTCCTTCTGCCCTGCTCGCTCACCCGGACTGTTGATCCTGCCTCTTATGGGGAGAACGAAAGGCGCACTTGCTAAACACCCTACGCCCAAGTACACCCTTATCAAAAACTCAAAAGTTTTCACTGCCTTCTCTAAACTAGAGGATTCACTGTTATCCTCACAAGACCCCGCGGAGAAAATGGATCCCTCTCCCTCGCCAGTACCTGCTGTGAAGTCTGTCACCAAACGTCTAAAGCACAACCCCCCTTCTCCTCCTAAACCTAATTCGCCTATTTCTATGGAAACACTACTAGAAGAAATTAGGGCCCTTCGTCCCTTTATGGAGGAAACAAATAATAAATTACAAGTCCTCACTGACTCTTGGGCTCAACTTGATACACGAATTACCGCAGTGGAAAGTCACATGTCTTCCTTCACGGACACTAACACTAATGTCTCTCACCTTCAATCTCAAGTGTCTGTCCTCCAACGCCAAGTCGAAGACCTTGAAAACCGTAATAGACGGAACAACCTGCGTATCTATGGTCTGGTGGAGGGATCAGAGGGACCGGACCCTCCCACTTTCTTTAAATCTTTTTTGCCCAAGATTCTCCACATGCCAGAAGGCACCGCTCTCAACATTCAGCGAGCCCATAGATTAGGACGTCTTCCATCGAGTGCATCTCCTTTACAGAGGCCAAGAGGTGTCATTCTGTACTTTTTGGAGTACACGGACTTGCTAAAGGTTTTATCAGCGGCCAAATCCTCTCAACGAGTCACCTGGTCCGGTGCCACTTTGTTTTTTGCTCAAGACTATGCTAAGTCCACAGCCAACAGACGTAAGGCCTTTCTTGATATGAGACCTACTCTTCGTACCATGGGAGCACGTTATGGCCTTTTTCACCCCTGCCTCTTTAAGGTCACGTTTAATAACAAGACAACATCCTATGAAGATCCGCAGCAGTTACAGAGTTTCATAAATTCTCACAGGACGGACATCATGGAAGCTTCGGGACCCTCGTCGTCAAATATTACTTGATGTTCTGTTGATCCTTCTTTGGTTCTTTCACTTATTGTTTCTCCTTATCACTGTCCCTCATGTATTCTTTGATGTTCTTTGTAGTCTGGATAGTCTTCTTAGTCTAATTGGAGTTGGTACCTAATCGTTTTGCCCTTTTTGAATCCCCTATCCCTCATTGCTTACTGTGCTAAATGGTTCTGAACGTTTTTGTCTTTTATTCCCTCTCGCATCCGTAGATATCCCATTTTTATTGGCGTTTTCCCCCTCGTCCTCCGTCTGGTCAGCCTGGATGGGCTGTCTGTCTCGTGTGGCTTCTTCCCCTCCCCCTTGTTCTCTTGGATCTTCTTCATGTAAGTATGCCTTTTGTTCACATTTTACTTCTATGCTTTCTGTGCTGTTCTCTATCACTGTTTCTCTTCTCCCCTTTTTCTTTCTCTCTTCTCCTTTTCTTTTCTTCCCGCTTCCACCTCCCTCATTCCACCCCCTTCTCCCCTTCTTTGGTCATTTGCAATTCCATATTCCTTGCTTCTGTTCCTTATCCCTCATTGAATTTCTTAATGTCTTTGTGTTCGATCTCTCCCCCTCTTACCTCCTTCTTTCTACACTTCTGAGCTCTCACTTCTCTACTTTTTTCAATTTCAACCCTATTTATCGCATTGTATGTTCATGGTTTCTGAATTCAATCTCATCTAGCCAAGTTCAGAGTTGTCACATGGAATGTTAAAGGACTGAACAATCCCATTAAAAGACAACGAGTTCTTTCTCACTTGGCAAAGTTAAAAACTG
The DNA here is from genome assembly GCF_964204655.1 of Triturus cristatus. NCBI lineage: Eukaryota > Metazoa > Chordata > Amphibia > Caudata > Salamandridae > Triturus > Triturus cristatus. The sequence goes on along the minus strand of NC_140591.1, from coordinate 614,381,546 downwards.
ATGTTGCTTTCCTTCAGGAAACTCACCTTCCTGAGGCTGAGGCGGCTAAATTAAAAAGATGTTGGGTAGGTAATGTGTTTTCTTCTCCAGCTTTAGGTAAGAAAAATGGTGTTCTTATTCTCACTCATAAAAAGTTTAATGTATCGGTGATTTCTCAGGAAAATGATTCTGAAGGTCGTTGGTTAATTGTTAAATTACTTATTGACAAAATACCAGTGGTTTTCTTCAACGTTTATGCTCCAGTTTCTATTGACAATGTTTTTTGGTTGCATATTTCTGATAAGTTGCTCTCCCTTACAGATGATTATATTGTTTTTGGGGGTGATTGTAATCAAGTTTCTGACCCCGTTTTCGATAGGAATTCCCCAGTCAGATTTGTAAACAACAAAATGCATTCACAATTTGCTTCCACCATCCGCCAAAAGTCTTTAGTTGACATCTGGAGACTATGTCACCCTGAACTCCGTGAATATAGCTTTTTCTCCCCCCCACACAAATCACAATCCCGCATTGACTACCTCTTTTTAAGTAAACCTCTAACGCAACACGTACTTCATTCAGAAATAGGGTCCATTTTAATTTCAGACCACGCACCGGTTTCTGTTGATTTCGACCTACTTCCTCACACCCCAGGCGCTGGACGTTGGCGTTTTAATAATTCATTACTTACAGATCCTAATTTTTCCAGCCAGTTCAGTTCTTTTGCGTCGGAATTCTTTATCATAAACACTACCCATGACTCCTCCCCTACTATGATTTGGGATTCTTTTAAAGCAGCTGCCAGGGGCTTTATTATTAATTTTGTTTCTCGGAAGAAAAGAGTTTTTGAGAAACAAGCGGCTCAATTGCTTGCCAAAATTAAAAAATTAGAATACGCATACTACCACTCGTACTCTGAAGCTTCTTTGAAAGATCTTATCACTGCCAAAATTACCTTCAACAAAGCATCCACAGAAGCGGCTTCGTCTTATCTCCTGAAATGTAGTACTCGTTATTATGGTGGTCAGAATAAAATGGGGAAACTACTGGCCAACTATCTAAAATCTCGGCGAGATAGAACCAGGATAGAGTCTCTGAAAAATTCCAATGGTGACACTCTTCTCAAGGATGACGATATCTTAAATGAGTTTGTCTCCTTTTATAAAACTCTCTACACCCCGGAGACCCAACCTCTTCAATCTGACCTTTCCTCCTACTTTCAATCTATCCCTTCTCCTCCCTCGCAACATGTTGATTTTGACTCACTGCAGTCAGATATCTCGCTAGCAGAAATTTCTCATGCAGTATCGGTTTTGAGACGAGGGAAGACCCCTGGTCCGGACGGTTTCACCATTGAATTCTACGAACACTTTTCGAAACTCCTCCTTCCACAACTTCTTCTTTTGTTTACTTCTTTTATCGCAAGCGGATCATCTCAAGGTACCTTCCAAGATGCTATGATTTGCCTAATCCCCAAAGAGGGCAAGGATTCCTCTTTCTGTAAAAACTATCGCCCGATATCTTTAGTGAACACGGATTATAAAATTTTTGCTAAACTTCTTGCCTTACGTATTGACCCAATCTTACCTGAGCTTCTTGGCCCAGAACAATCGGGCTTTGTAAAAGGGCGCTTATCCTCTGATAACTCCAGAGTCTTTTTTAACATTCTTGGCAAGGCCTCTTCCTTGGATTATCCGCTTGCTGCCATAGCTTTAGACGCCGAAAAGGCTTTCGATAGGATTGGCTGGGACTTTATGTTCCGCGCTCTTCAATGGATAGGGTTTCCCCCTAAGTTAATTTCCTTTATTTCTCTCTTATACTCTGGTCCTAAAGCGTCTATTTTTGCTAATGGTAAAGTCTCCGATTATTTTTCTCTTTCAAGAGGTGTACGACAGGGTTGCCCCCTATCCCCTCTCCTATTTGTAGTGGCACTAGAGCCTTTCCTTACCAAAATTAGGCAGGACCCCCTAATTACAGGATTCCATCTAGGCTCCCAACAAGTCAAAATGTCTGTTTATGCAGACGATATTCTGTTATACTGCTCTAATCCCGATACTTCCCTTCCTCCCTTCCTTTCCCAAGTAGATGCGTTCTCTAAACTCTCAGGATACCGCCTAAATCGTGATAAATGTGAAGTCTTACCCCTCAATGTTCTGTGTCTTAAACACTTTTTTGATCATACCGGTTTTTCCTGGCAATCCTCTAAATTAAAATATTTGGGATTATGGTTCTCCCCGTCTATCTCCGAAACCCTCAAACACAATTTTGACTACATCACTAAGAAGCTAAAGGACTCTATTACTAAGTGGCACCCTCTTTTCCTCTCCTGGTGGGGTAGGTTAGACTCCATTAAGATGATGCTTGCTCCCGTCATTTTATATTCTCTCTCAATGATCCCTGTACACATCCCAGATTATTACTTTAAGACATTAGACCGCACTTTATTAAAATTCCTCTGGAAAGGTAAACCCCCTCGGATAGCCTTATCTACTCTCAAAAAAGATAAATTAAATGGTGGGCTTAAGTTTCCTGACTTTAAATCTTATCACCACGCATTTTCCCTAAAACAAGCCTCTTCGTGGCTTTCTTCAGACCTTCCTACCTATCCTCCAATTTGGCTTCGCATTGAGGAGTTTTTTACTTCCCCTTTCGCCTTCTTGGAATCCCTTGCCTTCTCTGCGCACACTTCTTCTCTGCGTCATCCTGTTATCTCTCACACGCGAAAACTTCTATCTCCTCTCTTACCACCCTCTTATCCCTCACGCGATTCGCTCTCTCAACAACCTATTTGGCATAACAAGTTACTACGTATTAAAAATCGTGCTTTCTACTGGAAGATATGGCACTCCAAGGGCTTGAAATGGATTTCCCAACTCTTAATGGATGGTACACCTCTTCCTTTCTCAGCTCTCAAATCTGACTTTGCCCTTCCTAATTCATGTAAAAAGCAATATGACCTTCTGCTTCCCTCTCTTCACCAATACCTCTCATCGCTCCCACCTTCTCCAAATCTTCCTACAACCTGCTCTACTTTGTTCCCTTTAATAAACGCTTCCCCCTCTGCATCTTCCCTCTACAATGGTCTCTTATCTCTGGCAACGCGGTCCAAAACAAAGACTGAACTGGCATGGGAAAAAGATTTATTACATTCCTGGCCTGTCCCCTTGTGGGACAGACTGTGGTTAAAGATTCATAAAACTTCACGGGCGGCTAACACCACTCAGACTCTTTATTTTGTATATCACCGAGCGTTGTATTCACCCGCACAGTTGGCTTCCTTTTCTTCCACCACTTCATCACACTGCTGGTCCTGCCCTTGTTTAACGGCTGACTTAAAACACATGCTATTTGATTGCCCTAACATTGCTAAATTCTGGCTTTTAGTTTGGTCTCAAATTAACAAATTATTTAACACTAAAGTTCCTTTTTCCCTTTCAAATATATTTCTCGGTTCCCTATCCCCCTCATGGCCTCATCCTTCACCACATTGTCAATTAATAGATTTGCTAATCGCTATAGCCTTACATCTAATCACCTTGAATTGGAAACACGCGGATAAAGTCACTTACAGAGCCTGGTGGAACGCCATCTGTTTTAATCACAGACTTGATACCAATTATGTTACCCCTATATCACTAGCAATTAAAAGGGATTTGTTATGGCTCCCTCTCACTACATATTTATCTGCTTCCTCCCCTCCGAATACTGCTGCTATTGTCATTGTGAGAACATCGGACGATGTCCGCAAACCGCCTTGATTTAATTTTGTTGTCTTTTGATTGAATAATTTATAATTGTTCTTGCATACTGTACTTATTCCATTATATCATTATATGCATTTTAGAGTTTCACAATACATGCAATGTAATGCTTTATTTTACCTCTTTTGCTACCCTTGATTGCTCTGTACTCTCCCCAATGAAATTCTTTTTACCTCCTCCCTTCTTCCCCCTCTTTTCTTTTTACCTCCCCCTTTCTCTTTGCTAGGTCACCATGTTTATTGTACCCTTTATGCTTAATATCCTTTATTGTTTATATCGTAAGTACTTATGTTCTCTGATCGGATTTTCATTGTGTATTGTATTTTCTTATTGGGTTCAATAAACTTAAACTTAAAAAAAAAGAGCCTTCAGGTGCCACTCTGTAGTAAAGGGGTCTTCCAGTGTAGAGAAAAAGAGACAGGTCAGTCTATCCAGTCCTGCATTTTTAACAATCAAATAGGTACTTGGCAATGTTATTTGGTTGATGATATCAGTTTGGGTTCTGTGACGTATTGTGACATCATTTACCAGAAGGCCTCTTTAATGGATCGATCTCAGGCTCATTTTGCATCACCTGTGGTATATGGAAAGGATTCACAATTTCCCTAGAGTTGTACTACATTTAGAGATAATATTATTGATTTAAAAAAAAAAAAAATCAGTCATATTGGAATTTGGATTGAGAGATGACAAAATAATCATAATTAGAGCTGCAGACAAATGAGGAAATGTAGTGATAATGAACTAGTGATAATGAGCTATAACATTAGAACCTCTCAAACAATTGAAAATCGAAACAGATTACAAACAAGTGAACAGAACTGTCTTACAAAGTCTAAACATTATTCATAATTATTTTAATGACGTATCAAGAGAAGGCACAATTACCAGGTGATGCGTTTAAATACATGGATATAATGTGTTCCAATTTGCCTGTAATGCATTTTCTTACAAAAACCCATAATAAAGTTATTATACCACCAGGATGATGCAAAATATCAAAGGATGCATTGGAAAAGAATGAGTAGGGTGTAGGCCTCAACTCACTAAGCCATATTTGCAAGGGCAATTACTGTATCAGGAAATGCAGCAACAGTCATTATGTAGGCAGGTAAGCTAGCTCATGTATCACATACATCCTATTTAGAAGGAAATATATAATTTTCCGTTTGGAGTCCAAAGACAGGCTCATATTTCCTTTTTTTTTTTTTTTTAATTCTTTTTAATATTTTCTCAATAAACAGTGCACATTTTATACATAATATATGCAGATAAACAATAGTACAACATAACCATTTCCTAATTTTTAAGCAAAATGTAATCCAGCTAACCAAATCAAAACCGAGTAATGGTTTACATACTACCAGTTTACCCTATCCCCTCTCTCCACCTTGCTAGCGGTTCCCAAATTCTTTTACCCAGAGCCTTCCCTGCTCTACCCTTTTTTGCATATATAGGTTTTTCCAGATTAAATGTCGCAATAAGATTTGCTAGCCATACTTGCATTAAAGGAGGAGTTTTATCTAACCAGGCCCTAGCTATAATTAATCTGAATACCGCCATTGTCATAAAGACAAACTCCTTAACTTCGTTACTAATTCCATCGTGGCCTATTCCAAGCAAAATCCAACAGGGAGAGAGGGCTATCTGTATCCCAAGTGCCCTATCCAAGAAATTCTCTATATCCCGAAGAAGGGTGTGTAGTTGGGGGCAAGTAGCAAACATATGGATTATATCAGCCTCAGATGCGTTGCAGCGAGGGCAGTTTATCCCAGCTCTGCCCCCCCATTTGGCGATTCTAGCAGGTGTATAATATAGCGAGAATAAGGTTTTATAATGTTGGGATTGTAGAGGAGCAGAACGTAGGATGGTACAGCCCAGTTCGAGCGACTCCTGAAAGTCCTCCGTTTCTCCTCCAAGTTTCTCAGCCCACTTGCGACTATGTTTATCCAGATCATCTACTTTAGTTTTAGTTAATAATGCATACGCTGACCTGATTGTATGTAGACCACCGTTAATTAATATCTCCATGAAGTCATTGGTGTTATATCCTACTATACCCCCACATTTATCTCCAAGAAAACTTCTAACCTGTAAGTATTTAAAAAAATCTTTTCTAGACAGGTCATACTTATTTACAAGAACTTCAAACTGTACCACTCCCTCAGAGTCTCTTAGATCCCCAATTTGTACAATTCCTTTTTGATTCCATGTGGCCATAACTGAGTCTGAAAAAATTTCCGAGGGAAACAGCTTATTATTGTATAATCTGACATATCTATTAAATCGGCCAAGTCCCATCCGCTTCTGAAAAACCTTCCAGATATGTATAGCTGCGTTAAGAGTCCTAAACTGCTTCCCTCTTAAATGCGCAAGATCAGTATAATATAAGAAGCAATTTTCTGTCTCTTGTCCTAATAAAATTGCATAGATATCTGTAGATGAGGAAGTAAATTTCTGAAGGTGTCCCTCTCCTCCGATTAACCCCTGCATATATTGAAGAGCAGATGCTAAATAATATAGTCTGAAATCCGGGGCTCCCCATCCACCTCTATCTCTCGGTAGAGTCATAAATCTATAGGCCCTACGAGTTTTCCCATGGCTCCATATAAATTTATTAAAGATGCTTTCCAAAATATTGAACCACTTAGATTCAAAAATTAGCGGAATTGCTCTGAATAGGTAGAGAAACTTTGGTAGAATGCTCATTTTAAGTACGTTGGTGCATCCGACTAGCGAGAGATGTAAATTGTTGATTCTCTCTAGGTCTATTTTTACTTTATCAACCAGAGGGCTTATATTTAACTCAACGAGAGTATCCAAGTTTGGAGTTATTACTTTCCCAAGATAGATAGCGGAAAGGGCAACTCTAGTGTCAGTACAAAAAACATGTTTATTCTTAACTATCTGGGTCTTAGACCTGTTCAACCTATAGCCCGAAAATTGCCCAAATATGCCAGCTTCCCTTTCAACCTCGCCGATAGCTAAATCCGGGTTCGAAGTGAGTATGGCGACGTCATCTGCGTATGCCAAGATTTTGATTACTCGGCCATTTAAGACCATTGGGGAGATTTTATTGTTTCTCTCCAACCTTCGTAAAAAAGGCTCAAGAAATAGTGCGAAGAGCAGGGGAGATGAGGGACATCCCTGTCTCGTACCCCTACAGATTACCACTGTGTCTGAATGGCCCCTGTTTACTCTAATTTTGGCTGTTGGACCTACGTACAGAGCTTGGAGAGCAGTTATAAAGCCATCTCCAATACCACACCATTTCAGAACTGCCCACAAAAATCCCCAGGCGACCCTATCAAAGGCCTTTTCGGCATCTAGAAACAGTGCTGCGATAGGGTCACCCAGGGACCCTGCGGCATCAAACATTGTAATGGCCGTCCTGACATGCTGAGTGGTTCCCTTACCTGGTATAAAACCATGCTGCGAGGAACTTACTAGCTGCTCTATGTTACCTCCAAGCCTCATTGCCAGCATTTTGGAGTAAATTTTTATGTCAGAATTCATAAGAGTAATGGGTCTCTATGATCCTGGGAGTATTGGGGGTTTACCTTTTTTAGGAATAACTATGATATCTGCCATTCCCCAGGACTCTGGAGGTGACCCCCCCCGCTGTGTATGGATCATAACGTTAAGCATATCTACCGCTATAATATCCTTGAACAGTTTATAGAATTCAACCGGGATTTGGTCTGGCCCAGCAGCTTTTCCCGAGGGCAGACCGCCCAAAGATCCCTTAAATTCATCTAGATGAAATGGAGCATCGAGCTCCTCTCTGTCTTGTGATGACAAGAAGGGAGCTGTAATGTCCCTAAGATACCGATCCATTTCCATCTCTAGCAACGTACTCCCCTCTTCCCCAGTGTAGAGATTAGCATAAAATTTCCGAAACTCCTCCCTAACAAGGTCGGGATCAGTGACTAAGTTGCCCTGACTATCTTGGATTTCCTTAATGTCAGCCATGGCTATGCGCTGTCTAGTTCTGACAGCGAGGATGTGTCCAACTCTCTCGCTCAGCTCGTATGAGTCTTGTTTATGCGCTAAGTACTTTTCAGCGGCTTTTGAGCTAATGCCTTCAGTGGCATCCCATTTAAGGATAGTAATACTAGCTAGATATGTCTCAAGTGGAAGCCCCTGTATTATAGCTCTAGCAAGATTGTCTTCCGCTGCCAGTAATCTAACCCTTATATCCTCCAGGTGTCTTCTTTCACTTTTCCGTTTAGCCAACACATAACTCAGTGTTTCTCCTCTGACCCCAGCCTTAAAGCAATCCCAAACCACGCCAGGAGGGGCAGTATCTCTGTTAATCGCCCAGTAGAGCTTTATCCATGATTCCATTCGTTTCTGATAAGCAACATCCCTTAGCAATATACGCTCAAAGGTCCACTGAGTTTTTATAACACTTATCTGTGTAGTATTTAATGTTAAAACTAGGGGGCTGTGGTCTGAAATAATTCTAGGTTGTTTCTCGATTTTTACATGAGAGATTAGAGAATTAGAAACTAGAAAGTAATCCAGCCTGACCAATACTCTATGCGGGGCCGAAAAATAGGTGCTACCATCTTTAAGGGGATGCAACTTTATCCATGGATCGGTAAGGGAGTTGTGTAGAACCATATTAGATAGGGCTTTAAATGTCTTCCTCTTTCTCCCTAGATACCGTCCCCCGGGTTCTAAAAAGGAGCTATTTGGAGCGTGGATGTTAAAATCCCCACAGCAGATAATTGGTTCTGGCCACTGTGCCAGTTCGATGTCCAGAAACTGCCAGACATCAGGATCATCTTCCGTAGAACCATATACTGTGGCTAATGTCATCCGTACCCCTTTGAAGCTCAGCTCTACCATCACCCACCTACCCCATTGGTCCTCTTTTTTCCGATGCACCACCAAGTCCCTTTTCCTTCCTAATATTGCTACGCCCCTTGTTCTAGTCCCTTGTTTACTTGCTGCTAATACTTCATACCCCAGCTGCTTTAACAAATACATCTGTGTGGCTTCAATGTGGGTTTCCTGAAGACAAACCAAATCCAGCTGCAAAGAACTCAGCAACCCTGCCACTTTCACTCTTTTCCCAGGATTATTCAACCCACAAACATTTATTGAAGCAATCTTGCAGGGCATTACAGGAGATCACCGGAATTCCTACTCCTAGACCGCCATACTATTAACAACCAATACATACATCGAACTATCACCCCTTGATACTGTCTGCTACACCTACTTTGTGTGTACCATGCTACCCTCAAAAGTGTGGTAAACATAAGAATGTGTCTGTGCAAAAAAATGTGCATTATCAAACCATCAAAAATACAAAATTTTACCCAAAAAGGACCCCCCCACCCAACCCCCCTCCCTTCCCTTCCCTTCATCCCCCCCCACCCTCCCCTTAACAGGCAAATAGGTCAATGAGACCTATATGTAGCCGGTTCTGAGTGGCTGTAGTCGTACCCCTCTCCCCACTTCATCTCCAAACTAATGCTAGTTCTAGCTAACTAATACCCCCTGAGACTATGAATAGAGTTTCTAAGCACATCAGCTTACATTGAGAACCAACAATCAGGTAAAGATATTATGTACCCTGTTTTTTCAACTCGTCCATGAATTGCTGGGCTTTGACCTCAGAAAAGAACATCCTGACTCTACCTTGAGTAATTACTTTCAGCTTGGCAGGGAACAGTAAATAAGCTTCTGAACGTAATGCCTGGAAATTTGGGATCAACTGCCTCAACCTCCATCTTCGTTCAACCGTCACGTGGCAGAAATCCGGCCTAGCAAAAAATGTGACGCCATGAAATGATCTCTTATTATTAGGCCTTGCCTTTTCAATAACTTCCTGTCTAAGAAGAAAATTCCCAAAATAGACTAAAATAGCTCTTGGATAATCCGCTTTTTCTCCGCCATCTGCCGCGTACCCCTTTTTGGGCGTAAGAGGAAACCTATGCGCCCTCTGGACCTCTCTGTCCCACTGCCACTGAGACTCCGGGAACGCCCCTCTAAGTAGATTAACCACAAAGCGCATTATGTCTTGACCTTCGATCCCTTCAGCCACCCCCAGAATTCTGACATTGTTTCGCCTTTGGCGATTTTCAAAGTCCTCCATTTTCCAATGCAAGTCCTCTGTCGCCTTTTCCTGAACTGTCTTAAATGTCTGCCAACTGCTACAGTCATCTTCGAGCTTACTCGTACGCTCCTCCACCTCCGTAACTCTACCAACCAACTTGCCATACAGCTTATTAGTTTTCCTCAATGAAGATTGGATCTTTTTTGCGTCTTGCCTCGCCTTACGGCTAACAACTCTAGCTTCTGTTTGTATTTGTTTTAACATATTAAGCAGGGTGTCAAAAGGAGCATTCTGTCTCAAAGGCTCATTGACTTCATCCTCCTGATATGTCTGAGAGGTTCCTGAATAGTCCCACAGCAATCCTCTCTCGGCCCCCCCCAGCGAGCCAAACTGCTGGGTATTTGATTTTAACTTTACTTGTCTCTTCCTCGTAGTTGAGTCGTTACCTGCGTTCTGGCCAATATCGCCCCCAGAGGAGCTGGAGTCAGATACTGAGACCTCTTCCAGATCGTTATCTTCGTCTTCCTCATCCTCCTCTGTGAGGTCCTCGCTCGGCAGGACTGATTGTGAGTCCGAATCTTCGTTAAGGGAGAAAAACCTCTCGCCATCCCCCGACCCCACATCGCCTTTTCCCCTCAATGGCGCCAACTCCTTGTAAACCAGCTGCCTTGCCTCTGGTGTGAGGCACAAAGAGTTTCCGCCGATGGGCAGCGGCGCCTTCACGGACTTCAAAGGTCCTTCAAAAGGATTAGGGGCCTTAGAGTCTCTTAGCTCTGTCTCGAGCATCGTAATTGCCTCCATCATCTCTACATCTACGCTCCGTGTTCCCCCCGAAGTAGCTTTACCTGACTGTGAGACCTTGGTGTTCAGCGGGGGAGAAACCCTTGCAGAAGCAGAGGCAGAGGCAGAGGCAGGTTCTGTACGAGGACCCGACAGCTCCTGGATTCCGTCAGTATTGCTGAGCTGCTGGTTCTGCTGTTGCTGAGCAACTGGAGCGTCCGTACCTGACGCGCCTCCAGCGTCCTCGAGGACGCTCCCGAGCTCGCCGAGATCGCCGCTGTGTTTGGATCTACCGGTCTCGCTTAGTGTCCGGGTACCTGGTGCAATGGATTGGCCTGCGAATACTTCAGACAAGGTAGGTTGTCGGAGGGAGGACTCTCTGATTTTAGATTTAATGTTCCCTGATCCAGCGAAATTTCCTATCCCCTCGTCAAGTTTTCCCGATTTCTGTAACTTTGCGTCTACCAGGCTGCCTGACTCAGACGGGGTGAACGTAGTGGGCTTCTCAGCTCTCCTTGACTCAGTCTTCTTTAACCGCTGTGGAGGCATTATCTTCCGAGTAGCCCCTAGCTCTCTGGTATGCGCCGTCGTTTCCCCCGCTGCATCTTTTGAGAAGGGTGTCTGATCTTTTGTTTTCTCTCTCGCCTTGTCAGCTTTTGCAATACGAGGTGGCATGTTATACAAGTGTGGCTTCCGTAATTTTAGCTTACAGCAATACCTCCAGCATGCGCTCCACAGCCTCGCAAAGCTCTCCCTTAATCGAGTCAGTTCCGTTAGGTTAGGTGTTTCAGTGAGAGCCTGGACCGGAGAATGCAAATCTTTGTACCATGTATAGAAAAAAGCCATCAGGGTCTGATTACATTAACCAATGCATCATCATCTTCCGTTTACTGCCAAGAGGGGAGGTCAGTAGCGACTGCTCAGCTCATCTCGTCCGCGGCCATCTTGCCTCCACAGGCTCATATTTCCACGCTCAGTTTAGTCTTGCAATTCCTGTCAGGGTCCGATACAAACTATGGAGATTATTCACAAAAGCATCATGAGCATGGGAAGTAGTACAACCGGAGTACTCTATTACGTATTCTCTTCTGTGCCTTTTTGAATCAGCACTGAAACGTCCAACTCCCTATTATAGGAGTATTCCCTGAATGTTCCCATTTTATTCCCATTTTAGTTGGCCTATTCACAAAGGCATTTTAGTGTACATAAAGTAGTCCACCTGTAGTACTCTTTTATGTGCTCTTACATGTCTTTGTGAACCGGCCGCAAAACTTCCAAAAGACCTTAGAGGCATATTATCAAGACAGGCGATAAAATTATAGCCGCTTTAGCGGCAGAAAACTGCCGCTAAAACGGCGATAATGGGCTTGATAATATGCTCTATGGAATTCCAATTGAAGCCCATGTTAGACGTCCTTCACATTTAACATGGGCTTCAATTGGAATTCCATAGAGCATATTATCAAGCCCATTATCGCCGTTTTAGCGGCAGTTTTCTGCCGCTAAAGCTGCGATAATTTTATCGCCTGTCTTGATAATATGCCCCTTAGTTTCTACTTTGATAGTGAAAAAAGCCACAAAAGTCACTTACAAAGGATTATAATGATATACAAGTCTGTTATAATAGAAAGTTTACATGGACAATAAAATAAAATGTTGTATTCATTTTTTAGGGGGAAAAGGAATGAATGGGGAAAATGCAATAGATATATAACATATATATGGATGAAGAAAGAATCTTCATAAATTTGATATCACATGTAAACAACTTAGATATAATATGATAACTAACTCAATAGCAACTTTCAATACAGTAATCTGGAGAAATACTGACGACAGAGAGGTAAATATTCATGGTGGATGGAAACTTTCTAACAAAGTAAAAACTGTAGATGACAGAATATTTACATTGTTTGTAATAAAATTGGTTAAGGGCTACATAAAGTATATGTATTATGAACAGAAGAACATTGAGACAGATAAGTAGTATCCAGTGCATGATGACAATTTACAAGTTCCCACTAGGCCTTGAAATTGATTTCCTCTCCAAATCATACACGAACAAAGTTCAAAGCTGAACTCCTTTAGAAAAGAGACTCAGGACTTACCTTGCACACTATATTTTGGAATAAGATAGGGTTACATATTTATAAAACCTCTAGAACAGCCAGTATATTTATTTATCCCAGACTTTACATTACTCCCCTTCACTGTTCTACATTTTCAACAGCTATCTCATCCCAATGCTGGTCTTGTGATTGTCCCAAAAGTGACATTATCCATATGTTATTTTGGTGTCCTAACATTATTTTTTTGGTACAAAGTCTGGGCCCAAATTAAACAAGTAAAAAGATACAGCACTCATTTAGCATTTGACATCTCTTTTTAGGAACTTTAACTAATTCGTTTTCTCTCACTTTTCCTAAGACCAAGTTGCTAGACATATTCTTGGCAACTGCCTTTCAACAAATTGTTATTAATTGGACATCCTCATCCAAGCTAATAATATATTTATCAATCCAAATGTTTTTATTTATATTTGCAATACAATAAACAAAACAGAGAACACACAGTGCATTATCTATTAATTGTGGAGACAATACAGACCTATAGGACAAAACAAAATGACCCAAAAAGAAGACACCCGTGATGATGAGCTTTTGTATGGTAAGGAGAAAACTGCTTAAAGTTGACGTACATAGGAATGTTGATTATTTCACGGTTGATAAGGGAATGACGCAAGGTTTTATCTGTAGAAAGACTGTAGAGATTACATACAGACTGTGTCTCCATGCAATTCATGTCTAGCATCTTTGTAGTAACAGATAATGCACTGGAGTGGATATAGTAGATTGAGCAAGTGAGGGTAGTAGAGAGAAGAGGGAGATGAGCGCCAAATAGTAGATTTGCAGTGGTTGGTAATGCAGAAAGAGAGCGCAAATATGAGTGGTACAGCAAGCTACAGAGGCTACCCTATGAGGAAGAAGGGGGCGAGGTCCTTAATAGAGTTCCTACTGTGGTTTCATGTTTGCAGGAAAGCATCTAGAGCATCCCAAAATACTCTTTTGGGGGAAGTGGGAGTTTTTCTGCTAGTGCATGTTGTTGTCAATGCTTCTAACAAAGCATAGCCAGGCTCACCAGGTATGGCAGGACACATTCAAGTCATTCTTCCATTCTGTCCTGATAAGTTTATCGCCTATAATTAGCTTGAGGCCTGGTAGGCTGAGGGGAGGGATGTCCCTATCAGCAAATCTAGCACCAGATCCAGATCTTAATTCATAAGATGTTTAATATTAACTTCACTATAGACATCATCACTGAGGTACTTGACATATTTGCTAATCATATATTTCTAACCTGGACATGCCTGGTATATTCCCCGACCTACATGATGAGTGCTCTAGTAAAAACAATGATTGGGTCACAGGAGTGTTCATCACTATTTGGAAGGAGATTGACCTGTCTGCCTGCATGGCTCTTTGGCTCCCTTAGGTGGCACTGCCGCTCATTGTTTAGCAAGGAGAGTCTTAGTGTAAGATTCCCCTAGTGGCAGGTAGGTGGATTAAAGAACTACTTCGTCACAATTAGGCTACTAGAATAGACAGGGTGAGAGTGTGATTTCCCTGGTTGATAGATGGCTGCTCATGAAGACTTCAGAAACCAGAATGTTCTGGTTTGGATCATTGAGATTTACGATTCAGAGACTACAGACCATTAAGTCACACAGATCAGAACCAGTTGGTAGCCAAAGAGTAGGAGAGGTGGAAATTAGATCCATGCTGCACCACTGGAAGATTGTATGGTTTCTGACTACTCTGAAGTGTGGAGGTGCATAGCACCTGGACTTCAGAGTAAGTGTTGGAATCGGAGGCCACCATTTTAGTCATCCAGGATGTGGGTGCTGTAGACAGTGAACAGTTTCTTGCCAGGTCATAGGTGGGGCTGCCCCCATGACATGGTGACATATGAGCTGTAAGTCTAAAATGATCCTTGGCTGGCTAGGAGTGCTGTCTGCACATTTCATTGCTCAACTCTCTGGAAAGGGAGAGGGAAGATAATCTCTCCTCAAAATAGACCGACAGACCGTGCACGGTGTATTTCCCATTACAATAAACATGGTAAAGCCCCTAGAAGTGAGAATTTGTATTACACCCCAACCATCAATGAGTGTCCAATAGTTAAACTTCAGGTACCCGTGCGTAGGGCTGTGTGACAGGTTCCATAGGATGTGGAAGGGCCTCAATCCCCTTAGAAGATGCCAGTTATATTTCTGGTCTGTTACATTTGCCATTAAGCCCAATGAGCACCACACACTCTCTTCTCCCCTGCCCTTTAAATTACTGCTACACAATAAATTGGTTTGACACATTTTCTTAGCCTGTGCTCATTGACAAGAACGTTAGTCCTCTTTCTGCAATGTACAGATTAAGGTAAAGGCAATAGAACATTATTTGTTCACTGGGGATCTTGCAAATGGATTTTGCAAACCAAACTGCCATATCCCACCTTCATGCACAGGAAGGCCCAAGACAACTCCTATTTTTTGACACAGGTCACACAATTTTTCTTATTTTTGGTCAAAAAAGTGGGGACAGGAAACTATGCCATGATCTTTGCTCCTCATTCTATTTAGTGAAGGAAGTTATATTTTCTGGTGGTCCAGCTGAGTTAGATGGGTGGGTGCGTGGGTGAGTGGTTGTGTGTGGAGTGGTGAAGTACCCTTCTGTTGATTCTGAGGAGCAGCTGACATGGTTGAGAGGGCACAGAAATAGAATGGAAGCCCCCTAGTGATGAGGTGTAGTATTTTTGTGGTGATGTGCATGTTACAGTATTGTATTTATTTTACAAATTATATGACCTGTGCTCTGTGCACTTTTTGCACGTGATGTATAAGGGATCTTGCCCTTGCTGTGTTGTACCCAAAGTGAGAGGGGAAGCCATGTTAACTCACCTCATGCAGCATGCTTTGAAACCTATTTCACGTTGTCTCCTTCTCCCTAAATGTACACAATCCACACACAATATTGAAAAAGTAATATTCCCTTAGCCTACGCCATTTACGTCCTAAAGCTGCTCGAATTTGAAAGCAAGTTTAAGAGCTTTTATGACGTGTGGGATAACACAAACCAAGAAACTAATACTGGCTACCTGAAATAAGTCGTGACATTTCTAAAGATGTTTCTGGTATATTATTCCATGAATCTTTATTTGCATATTAGTTTGAAGGTGGTTCTTTCTTTATCGATTCTTACTCTGGATGAATGAAAATTCCTGACAGGCTAAAAACTGATGGAGTAAAAGCAATTAATATTTTACAGGCTCCCTTGGGACAACTTGCGTGTCTGCTAAAAGCGGATCACATCATGATATTGCTTTGACATGAAATACCAAATGTGAATCAAAATCAATGAGGTGCAGAAATAGCACACAACTCCCGTGAGCGTGGTTTGTATTGAAAAGCAGGTGCTCTAATCATCACATTTCAAATAGATATTGATTTTTTAAAGTGATACAAACCATCACTATAATATAGTCTATTCAGAGCAATGGTAACTTTAAGATATATTTGGAGAGGGAAACCATTGTTGACTGGATAGCTGGTGTGTGCATGAACGTAACTATTGTTTATCTGGCGCAGCAACGTAATTACGTAATTATATTCTCCACCGTGATAAGTTTTGCTCAGTTCTCACAAATAAGAAGAAATGTGGCAAAAGTGCGTGCAGTGAATCTTTATTTTTGTGTTCCGTATTTGGCTTACAAGCAGGCTGCACTCAAATATCGTTGACACCTCTTTATTCGTTCCGTTTCAGGTGTCTTACGTTGATCTATATTTTCCTGATTTATATTTGAGTTATATTTTCGCGACGTTATGTTTTGAATTTTACAGAGTGTTACCGTTTTTCACTGTCTTTTTCTTTTGGAGCCTCGAAGCTGGATTCCTGTCTTTCGTGCGCATTATAAATAGCAAACAAAGACACATATGGCCCATGAAACTATATCAGTTACAAAAAGAAAGACACCGTGATGTTATCATCAGAGAACATGAGTGCACACAAAATGAAGAGTTCTTGTAGAAAGTTAGAAGTTCAGGTAAAATGCATAAGTACTTGAAAATTACATTTTACGTCCGTCCTATTGACATGTAGGTCTATATGGCCAGACTCACAGAAGACATTTTGGGCTAAGCATAGAGCCTTGGGGTACTCCTGATGTGACTGGCTTTTCTGCAGACCAAAAGGTTTCAAGCCTGTCTACACTATGATAGGAAGGGTTTAAACCATGCCAATGGCCAGTGGGAAATCCCACAGTCCTTAAGCCATTGCAACAGGATGTCATAGGAGATGGTATCAAATGCAGCTGATAGGTCTAGTAAAATCAGTACTGCATTTTTTCCTGCATCAAGTGTTAGTTTTAATGTATGTGCAACTTCCAGCAGGGCTGACTCCGTAGAGTGTCTTGGACGGAAGCCGGATTGTCGGGGATGTAGGATGTTAGCTTCCTCCAGAAATGCAATTAGCTGGTCATTGACCAACTTTTCGGTGATTTTGCTTAGAACAGAAAGCTAAAAATTGGAGGAATATTAGAAAGGGTAGAGGGGTCAGTAAGTCGTTTATTCGGCAGCGGTTTAACCACCGCTAGTTTACAATCCAGTGAACTATAGCCATGTCTAGTGAGGAGTTTACGATTGCATTTATAACAGGATTTACACAATAAACAACTGTATGGAGTAAACTGGGGGGCAGTGGTCGTGGGGGGGAATCTGATTTGCAGGCTAAGGTAGCTTGGCGAGACTGAGGTACGCTGATTGTCCACATGATGGTCCTTTCAGGAGAATATGTTCTGACAAAGCACTTTCCAAGGAAGGAGTTGCACTAAACTCCCTGAAGAATGCAGATATCTCACCACATAGGACTTGAGAGGGGGGGTTAGCCTTGGTCATTACTGTTGGTTGTAGTAACCGTTTGGTAATTTTGGAGCTAGCCTTTGGATTAGATTGGGCCCTCTCTATCTGAACTGTGAAGTGAGACTTTTTTGCAATTTTAATTTGAGCATGGTATGATTTCAGGTACCTTCTGTATAGAAGTAAATCATCCGCATTATAGGCTTTTTGCCATTTACACTCAAGATGTTTACATATGGAATGGTGCTCTGCAGTGGTCTGTGAATACCATGGGGCTGGGCCTTACATTTTGTTTTTCTCAAATGCCTTTACTGGGGCTATGCTGTTTATACATGTGCTCATCCAGTTCGTGAAGGCTGAGGCATCTTCCTCCGCGTTACCTGACAGGGTAGGGGTGGAGGAAACTAGTGCCATTGCCAAAGTAGGGTCTCTTAGTAGTTTGCTCCATTGTCAGGGAGGTATGGGGCATGTTGCTGATCGAGAAGTCTGAGAATATCCAGGCTTGTGTTGAATTCTGAGCGGAATCAGCATATGGTCGGACCAGGCCTGCCTAATAGGGGATTCTGTTGTCAGCCTGTGGGAATTGTAACAGACTCAATCTAGGGCATGTCCAGCAGTATGAGTTGGTGAAATAATCAGATGCTCAAGACTCAGAGTGCTTAAGGTGCTTAAGCGTGAAAGAAAGGTGTCAGCATTGCAGAAACTTCTATTTAAGTGTTCCAAAGAGGAACAAGTGTTAGCATAAAGACACACTTGGAAAGGAATAAGGGAAGCAGAGAGGTCTGTATCTCTCAAAGACCAAAGGAAATCTGCTCTACTGTGAACTATGTGAACAACAGGATATAGAGGAAAACGTAAGATTCAGATGGTGTTATTTGGATCACTCCACCAACATCCAATGAGAAAACAGTGTTCAGGTGCTTCGCAACCTTGCTCCCCATTCCCAGCCTCTCAGCTAGGACAGCTATTTTCAGCCTTGAGCATCTTGTACACTCCTGGTACAGGCTGCATAAAAATCTCTCACGCAACATGTTAAACCATCATGTTCTCGCAAGATTTCTTTTCCAGCCTTGCTAACACTAACGCATTGTCCTCCGAACTTTTACTAATGAGGTCATGAGAAGGCACCTGCAAGGGAAAAGTTATTGCAAGCATAATGAGAAAAGAGAACTTCACGTTCAAAGAAATGCAGGCTTAGTCGAGCTAATTTTATCATGAACATTAAAAATGCGCGTTTGATGCATGACTATAAGTGCACATACAACTACAAATAAATGAAAACGTTATTTATAATTCAGGATTACACTCATGTTATATGTTTAGTCAACACAAAATAATTCAGAATATGCAAATGTAAAAGTGAATGAGAAATACATGTTACATATTATTCATGAAAACATTAGTGCACACGTATGTGAATGGATCTCTAGTTTCTACAGATAATACATTTTTAGTGTGAGAATGGTTTTAGTTAAGGACAACATTTTTCGTTTCACATTAAAATGTTAATACAGTGTGCATATATTGTCAAGCATTGGTAAATAATACACTTTCTGTGATGTATGGGGGAGGGTTCAAACTTATGGTGCTCCATGTGTTAATCCAGTTTGCATGTGGCAACTATGCTGTTTGACTTTTCTTTGTCAGACCTACCTCTCATGCTACAATCATTCAAACATTTCCTCTTAAGATTGTTATTTATAAAGAATGGGTTGACAAGGGTATTATTACACCTCAACACTTAATGAAAGATGGATCTTATATGGATTTTTCAGATCTCCAAACTTCCTACAATGTTTCCTCTTCTCATGCCCTTCACTATCCTCTACTCAAGGAATCTCTCATTCGCCTTTCTCTTC
Source organism: Triturus cristatus (assembly GCF_964204655.1). Classification (NCBI taxonomy): domain Eukaryota; kingdom Metazoa; phylum Chordata; class Amphibia; order Caudata; family Salamandridae; genus Triturus; species Triturus cristatus. Next base: position 614,362,193 of record NC_140591.1, on the reverse strand, counting down.
AGGGTTCTCCCACGATCACTCCTGATCAAACTCTCCCTTCCTCCATCGATTCTCTACTCAATTCAAAGCTTCTACCATATATAAAATATTATCCCACTCTTCGAAAATTAGGACCAAATCCAAATTAGAGCTTGTATGGGAAAAGGATCTAGCCCTAACAATCCCTTTATGCACATGGGATTCCCTGTGGACAAAAATTCACAGCTCCTCACGTTCCGCTAGCACTACGCAGACCTTATATTATTTTTATAACATACTTTTTCTCACCCCCTGTGATATGTACAAATTTAAGTTAATAGACTCCCCGAAATGTTGGTCTTGTCCTAACAATAATAGTGATTTCCTTCATATGTTTTTCCTTTGCTCTATAGTTAAAGCCTTTTGGTCTCAAGTTTGGTTAAAATTGAATGATATCTTATCGACTAATGTTACTTTTGAGATTTCACATGTTTTTTTGGGCAGTTGTTCACCTGTTTGGAATGTTCATGGTATTGTGGGTAAATTCATTGATTTCTTTTTTGCTATCACTCTTCAAATTATAACTACCAATTGGAAAGACACTTCAAAAATCTCCTTCTAAGCTTGGTGGAATTTACTATGCCATCATCACAGACTTGACCGTGCTTTCGCTAATTCTACTGCTTTGTTGATCAAAAAAGATTTGTTATGGTTGCCTTTACTTCTTTTCTTTCTAAGTTGAACAGTTAAGCTTGTACATGCATTCTCTATTGTGTTTTTTTTCTTTTTCAGTATTTTTTCACTGTTACATATCTTGTTTTTCTTGTTGTATTAGACCCTTTTCTTCTCTCTTCTCCTCTTTTCCCTCTCTCCTTCTCTTTTTCTTCTCCTCTCTTCTTTCCTTTCCTTCGTTTTAATAATCTTAAAAATGCATTTGACTTTGTATAGTTTTTTTTTTCATCTGAGGTGTGTTTCATTTTTTACCTTATTGTTAAACTTCATCTAGTATTGCCACCCCTCATCATATAATTTGTATTGATGTTTTACTATGTTTATTACTTCAATAAAGCTTTCTAAACTTAAAAAAGATTGTTAATTATTATTTAAGGTTAATGCTTAACTGGATGTCTATGATTTTACAATGATTACAATAGTTATGAGATTACAATGTTTAATGGTACATTATTGGATCCAAATTAGAGGTGGCCAATGATGACTACTGTCTTGGAATAACATTCACCCTCCTATTGATTTGCAACCAATAATTAGCTGTAGTGAAGAACAAAGTGAGTCCTGCATGCAGTAGTTTTGGATCTTCAACATGTGTTTTTAGGGGCTATCAGTAGAACCTCTGGTAAAACACTTCCTGGTAAAGTGAAGATCCACAAATGCCCTTCAAAGCTATTCTACTTAGTTATACGAGCAATCAGCAATTGAATACCATTGAGGGTCTGGTCATGGGCAATTTTAAAGCAATATTATAACTGTATCTGCAAGCAGTTGCTGTTGCTGCTCTAGGGACAAAGTGTTCCTGAAATTATGTTTAGGGCTCGAGCTTCCGAAGCCCAGATCCCTGGCAAATCATTTACAGGACAACAGGATCTAATTAGAGGTTCAAAATTTGGTCTTGGTGCTTATTTATCAAATTTTAAATTAAAATTATACACAATTCTATTGTTTCACAATAAGAAGGAAATCATAGCTGACACATTGCAAAGAATCAGCTAAGAGGAAAATAAACTTACTCTCTCTCTAAAATAAATGTGAGATGGATTAGTTAACTCAATCAATGAACTGAGCCCTCAGAGCTACACAACTGCTCTTTTAGTACGCAGAAAATATTTATGATTCACAGGGCCAGCTTTAGCACTGGTGGGGCCCGGTGGGAGGATCATTTTTGTGCGCCCACACCTCATGACCGCCTCCTCGGATTCGCTCACTGCCACTGATCAAAAGTGCCCCTCATCTCTCAAATCATATGTTATTGCTAAACACAGCTCCCCCCCTGAGGTCAGCACCCCCTTCACAGGCCAGCGCCCAGTGCGGCCGCACCAGTCACACTGCCCTAAAGCCGGCCCTGATGATTCATGACGTTTAGATTCATGCGCCTAAATATTAGGGAACTTACGTCGCAACGGCATCTCCAGGAACCATACATTTTAATCTGTGTGACTTTCATTTATCAAAAAAATGAGCAGATACAATCTGTATTTGTTACTGCTTTATCGATTTAAGGAGGACACTTGGAATATGATGTTAAAATGGGGGGTGCGAATGACAAGTGTGGAAATCAAATTTTATGATGTAGGTTTCACTATTAAAAGTGTGGCACCTTAGTACGTTTCTTAATTGTACTTTTAGAATATTAGATCAGGCCGCGACTTACAATTAAGACATGGGAATAAATATCAGGCCTGTGCACTTATGACAATTAAGTGTTGAGGCCACTAGTGACTAGCAAATATTTATTTTTTTCGTATATTGCCAGATTATTAATTAATCGGGAAAATATTGGCTTCAAAGAATTTATTCTGATTTATATACGTTTTGATGTTCAATGAGTATAGTTCAATGCACTATTTGAAATACCGTAAGTAAATATGGTTAATATCAAAGAGACTGTGGCTAGTAACTTCGGAATGGACGGAATGAATGTGATGGCGTTTTAGAACGTGTTTTCATCTGTTTCAGTAACTTTATTGTATTGTTGATGTGATTGTTAACTTGTATTATTTCATATGTGCTAGGTTAATTACCTAAAATAGTGATAAAAGCTTATTCTACATATTGAGAGTCAATACCAGTCCATAAGGTTGTTCGTTTTCATATGCCTAAAGGGTATTTTTAAACATGTGATGAGAAATAGAATAAATACCAGTCATCCTATTTCTCTAGAAATCAAATATTATGGACAGACCTGTGGCAGCCCTAATAATTGTAAGATTTCAGTAAAAAACAATCATCCTGTCAATGGAAAGGGACAAAAGTAGAGAGATCAAAAAAAAAATCATGTTCTATAGATGCACATGTTGGGACCAACCCACAGACAAAACAAACAATTGGCACATAAAAATGAAAAATCAGCTATTTACTGAAAATATCAGACACATCATAGTAATAGATGACAGATAAGAGAGGTGAGTGGTTAGTCAGAGAAGATACTAAGGGGCATATGTATCAAGTTCCGTTTTTGCAATTCTCAAATAGCGATTTTTAGGGAATCGCTATTTGAGAATTGCAAAACGGGATGTAATAAAAAATTCGCAAATGTTTTGAGATTCCTTGCCATTCCTTAATTGCGATTAGCAAATTGCTAATCGCAATTAAGGAAAACCTTCCCATTCATTCCTATGGGCTAGGAGGCCCATAGGAATGAATGAATGATCGCAATTTGAGATTCGCAAAATGAGAATGCAATTCCAAGGGTGCTAGGGTGTCAAAAGGACACCCTGTTGCACCCCTGAAATATGTATGTATGCACATGTGGCGCACATACATGCCCTAAGGGCATGTCTGTGCGTCACATGGCACTTTGAAAAATGCCAAAAAGTGCATTTTTCAATGAAATCGCAAATTAACACCAACTTGAAGTTGGTGGTAATTTGCGATTTCTTACGGACAAATTGCAATTTTTCTAGGCTTCATACATTGCATTTAAGGAATCGCAATTTGCGATTCCTTAAATGCAATCGCAAAATAGAGAATCGCAAATTTTGCGATTCTCTAATTTGCGATGCCCTTTTGGGATGATACATCCCAAAAGGCCTTTTCCCGTTCGCAAACGGGCCGATTCTGAGAATCGGCTGGTTTGCGAACGGGAAAAGGGTTTCATACATATGCCCCCTGATGACTTACATTTAAAAATTGAGAGCCCGAAGACAGAATGCCCACCCTAAAAGAAAAATTGAAAAAAGGGCAAAAAAAATTTAAAATAAAAGAGACATTTCTTTCCTATTAAATGAATTGAGTAAAAATAAAGTCAGGCAGAAAAATCTCCAAATATATGGATGTTTGGAAAGACTGGAAGATGACAGAAATAATCAGAGAAAATATGATCAATTAGCTGCAGACAACTTTGTAAAAGTGAAAGGACAATATCAATATGGAGTATAACTTTCATGTGGAAACGAAATTTCAACCTTCTGTTGGGAAAAGACCCACGTGGGCCTCGTTCAATTGTCTTATGAACAGTAATGAAAAGTATATTTACCCTAGCATACAAGACAAAATGTTTCTTTGGATGTCCTGCCCATCCTCCTCTTAGTTCCTATGTGGTTTTGGAATCACTTCTGGGGTCCTGGATTAAAGATAACCAGGTCCAGTCTTCCTTCAGGTTTTTCAGACAGCAGGTCACACACAGGCTGCAGGAGCACACCTGGAGACATGTTTGTGTCAAGCTATTTTAGTGGGTGGCACAATGAGTGCTGCAGCCCACTAGCAGCATTTAATATACAGGCCCTGGGTATAGGTAGTGCTGTATGCTAGGGCCCGATAAATAAGTGGCAATTAGGTATATGCCAATTTAAATATTTTTGGAAGGAATAGAAGCACAAGCACTTTACTCCTGTTGGCAGGGATAAAGTGCACAGAGTTCTTTGGCCAAAATATAACGGGGTAAGCAGCAGAAGGCAAAAATATTGGTGACTCTTCTGAAAGGGCAATTTTCCAACACACTCTTTGCATCAAATACCTTTGCCCAATTTGCGCCCAAGGTTAAACTCTCTGGGGTAGATTTACAAGCCCCTTGCGCCACTTTTGCGTCACTTTTAACATGGAAAAAGTGACGCAAAAGTAGCGCAAGGGGGCTTGTAAATCTGCCCCTCTATATATATGTGTGGCATGGCCCTAATCCCTTTAATGTGCATGTGAAAAATGTAACAGTAATATTTAGTGCGGAACAAAACGTAATATAAAAAAAATGTATCAATGGCTTTCTGGGCACTTGTTGGACTTCCACACTGATGTTTTCGAGCTATGCTGAAGCACGGGAAAGTCGCAGTCATTTGCTTTTAACAAATGAGTTTTGAGTATTGGAGTTAATTAGATAACAATGGATGTACCTGAGTGCTAAATTATATTTGAAAGTCTATTGCTCTTTAATTAACTTGCAATTGCTCAAGCTAAGTGTCTCCAATACTCTCACGCAATAATTGGCACTTGAGAAATTAGCTGGTGCAAGATAATTAAATAGCAATAGATTATGAATCGAGAACAAAATATTATTCAACTGTGTATTGCGCTTTTAACATGTATTATTTACTAGTGGGACTTGGGAAATGGATTCCTTCTTAAATGAAATTGAATTGAAACGCAAACTCCTGCAAACTAAAATTCAATTACACTGATATTATTGTTAGCAGTTCAATAATGTATTGCAATTTATCTTCCTTAACCTGTTTAGCAGAACAAATAGTCCTACAGTTACAGTATCCTAGCAATTTGGAGATTCATAGCAGCGCTGATGCCAACCGAGGGAGACTCGCACGAAGCAGTGCCAATGTTCGTGTGTTCATGCAGGTCCTAATTACACACCTTAAACTATGTTTAATGTGATAGGGTCCGATGTGGGAAGAGATTTCTCTGTTGCAAAGTATGGGGTTCGCAAAATCACAGGCTTTGCGATTGCATCACAACTGGTATCAATATACAAAAGCCATTGTGTGAGTTGGAATAGTCTTGGAGTAGTCTTTCTGATTCTCAAAATGTTTTTTCATTCCCTTTCGGACTCACGCATTAGAGGAGGTGTGTGGGGGGGGGGGGGGGGCGTTCCCCTCCAAAATGTGGGTTGCAAAAATGTATATGAAAGGGTTACAAACACAATCGTGGTTTTAAATCTGTGAAAGGTAATAACACATGTCACGGGGTGTGGCCAGTTTGGAAGTGAATGCTGTCCCTAAATTCGTGAAGAAAACGTAATCATTCCCAATTATTCTGGCCACACTCCATCCCACTGCAGACAGGGACCAGCCATGGCTAAATCTGTTTTTTTCTCGTTCCCCAAAAGGGACAGTCTATCCTGTTAGGCCTCATCCTCTGTGACTAGCAGCACAAAAAACAAAACAAGCACATTTTGGCCTTGTTGAACCACATTTTCTGTGAGTTGCAGCTTGAGTCTCTATGGCATAGTGAAGAAAAGGATCGAAGTCTGGACAAACTGTAGCCACATATAGGAACTCGCAGTGAAAAGCACAAAGTGGTGGAGGTTTTTTTTTGTATTAGCAACTACTGGTAAGTACTCTGTGGGCCTTCCATTCCATTGGTTTGTAATCAATGTATTATTACCAACAGAGACCAACAAAACGCAAATCTCTCTTCACCTCACCCCAAGACCAAAGCACATATTGAGCTGTGTATGTTCCTATTCAACAATTAGTTGCTTCTGTTCCTTTTCAGACAAGACATGACCCATTGGTTCCGGCTGGACTCACCTTTTGGGCTGAGCCAAAGATGGGTTAGTATGGTCTGCATCCATACTAATTCAGACTGATTCGAGCACTTCCATTCTTCAGTTTTGTGCTGTTCTAATTGAATAGCAAGCACTTTCTCTGCAACTATTGACAGTAATGCGCAGGTCTGTAAAAAAACACAGGCGAATGGCATGCTCGATTGATTTTCCAAAGATGGGTAAACCTGTACCTTAAGCTTTAGTTCGATTGCCTGTAACGGTTCAAGCTATAATCATAACATTATGAATGTTATGAAGCACATGAGGCATAGGTCTTTCAATACGTTTGATTGTTAGCAAAACAACCCAAGTCCTCCTACAAGGCCATCTTACCTCACAAAATCATCTCTTCCTTTCACACCTCTATCATGGTTCATAATATTCATTATAATATGTACTCCAATCTTGGTATTTGTATTACATCCAGCCCTGAGGAAGTCGTCTGGGTCAATCCCGGTAGCGACGAAACGCGTTGGGAGTGGAAGATTTATTGAGAATAAAAGGAAGAACAGAAGCCAAACTGATCATTGTTCTACTCTGATATAATGTCGTATTGTGATTTATAATAATTTGCTTGGGCGTCAACATATGTGAATAATCTAATCAATCACTGATTGAGCTTTTTTGGGGATTTGGGTGTTATTCCCCGAGTTTGAAAGCACCGCAGGGTACTGTTAGTACAAGTAAGAATAGTCTGTAATATTGTTGGAGCGCTTGGTTACCCTTTACACCCAATTTGAATAATACTGTAAAAAAACATAGCTCAACCTTCTTCATCAGCCATTGCTGGCTTCAGTTATGTGGCCGTTTCCAAAATAACGTAGGTTGTAAATTGAAAGCATGCTGGTAAGGATTCTGTGTGCATTTAAGCACAGTGACACTACAATTTTAGAGAACCTGGGGTAATGTAGTATAATAGGAAAACAATGGTTCACTTGGGCAACAATACAATAGGAAAACAATACATCTTCAGTAATTGAAGACAGAACAATATTAATTTGTCCAGGGCAAGGAAGAAACATGTAGGTACTACTGTCTGACAATTTATGAATTCATTGCATGCAAATATATATAAGATATGTAATATGTAATATATTTGATATAATTATATATTAGTGCAACACATGTATGCAATGAAATAATAAATTGTCATAAAGTATTGAAAAAAAGGAAATAAGGAGATCATGATGAAAAGAAAAAAAAGAGGAATTGAAAACGGTAATAGATAATAGGGAAGACGGAGGAGATGGTGAGGAAACGGAGATTGATGGAGGACTCATTCTTAAAAAGAGAGAGGAGGAAGGAGCAGACAAAGGAAAATGGATTTTAGAAGGGATTTCCCCTTAAAATAATGAAAAGCATGTAAAGTAGGAGAAATGACAATTAAGATTAAATAAATTTTTCCCAAGAAGAGCATTCTCCAGATTAGTTTTAGCAATTGGCTAATGCCATTTAAGGTTAAAAATTTGTTTAAAAAAGATTTGACGAAAATGGGTGCCAGAACTAATTAGATCTTTTTTTTTGATAAACACATTTTTTATTTCTGCATAGAAGACAAAATCAAGAATGACATACAACAGTTCGCTGAACTTGGCATCAGTAAATTCAATCAGGAAAGCATTGACAAGCAAATGTAAAAACCCACCCCTACTCTTCAACACCCCGCCCCGCCCTCTGCGCCCCCACCCTTCAAAACAGGCCCCCCAGCCATTTCCCCCATACTTTGCGGAATTTTTTGGGGCAGCCCCGGGCAGCGTACAACGACCGCTCTTGAGCGGCACACCAATCCACCCCTCTATTCCAGGTAGCCCCTCTGGGCGGGTCCGGCTGTGACCACACGGCCGCTATATCCCTCTTGGCTACCATTAGGGCAGTAGTGAGAAAGTACTTTTCATTGCGGGACCCATCCAGCCCGTCCGTGATGCCCAGCAGAGCCATTCTAGGATTATGGGGGACCTCCCATCCCAGGACTTCAGTTAGTTCGGCTTCAATAATTGTCCAGTAACTCTCCAGGCGGGAACAAGACCATACCATATGGAAGAAATCCGCCGGATCCACCCCACAGCGAGCACATGAGGCGTCCATGCGGAGGCCTGCCCGATATAGGTGGTCCGGAGTCAGATAAGCGGCGTGGAGGTAGTAAAGTTGGATGAGCCGCAACCTGGCGGAAGTGGTAAGCGATCGAGGTGCAATAAGGGCGTCTCTCCAGTCCGCGTCATCTAGGGGCCCCACCCAAACCTCCCATCGCTGTTTTAGTCCGCTCCAATCTACCGGGGTATTGTTAATCAGGGATTTATATATGTGGGATATTCCCCCCTTCCCCAGACACCCTAACATCACCTGAGCCTCGGGCGGGCTATGAGCAGGCAATCTGGAGTCCAGAGGGACATGGGCTTGGACCGCATGACGCAGCTGAAGATATCTATAAAATTGGGAAGGCTGCAGCGAGAAGCGGGTCCGAAGCTCCTGGAAGGAACACATGTGGCTCCCCCGCCATATATCGCCCAGGCTGGAGATCCCTAGAAGATCCCACTGCCGAAATCCTTCAAGTCCCGCCACTTCCCGCAGCCCTGTTCCGTGCCAAAGCGGTGTAAGCTGTGTTTTCTTCCCCGACCAGCGGGTGTGCCGCAAAGCTGCGCGCCACGCCAGAAAAGGGGCCCGCACGACATCGGGGAGCGACAGGGGGACCGATGCCCCATAGAGCATGTTCTGGATAGAGGAGAACCCGAGACATTGCACCTCGAGTCGATAGGCCGGATCGTCCCACCCATTCGAGAACCAGTCATGAATCACCAACAGTTGGGTGGCCAAATAATAGAGATATAGATTAGTCATGCTCAGGCCTCCGTCATAGGAGGGGACCCTGCAGCGATCTAAGGCCAACCGGGGCCTGCCGCCGCCCCAGAGAAATTTAGTCGCCATCTTATCCAGTTCCCGGAACCACGGGCGCGGAAAGGGGCACGGAGTATTTTGTAACATGTACAGAAACTTGGGGAGGATCATCATCTTATAGAGGGCGACCCTCCCCAGCGGATTCAATGGGAGTGACTGCCACCTGAGCATATCTGATCTGGTCTTGTTGACTACGGGAGCCACGTTGAGGGTCCAACAGAGTTCCGGAAGGAGAGTGACCCAGATCCCCAGGTATTTAAATGAGAGTCTCCGGAGGGGAATGTCAGATTGCCAGTCGAAACATTCCCTCGACGGGTGTAACAGGACCAGTACGGATTTTTTAGGGTTCAGATGGAGACCCAACGCTTGGCCAAACCGGCGGAGAATCTGGCGGACCTGGGGTCCCGAGGTCGCCGGATCAGAGAGATATAGGAGGACGTCATCCGCGTAGAGGGCAATCTTGTCAGGGGTCATACCTGGCCAGTCCCACCCGCGGAGAGTGGGATCCGACCGAATCAGTACAGCCAGTGGTTCCATGGCCAGAGCGAATAGGAGGGGCGAGAGCGGACATCCCTGGCGCGTCCCTCGACCTATAAGAAATGGGCGGGATAGAGCCCCATTGACTAATACACGGGCCCGCGGGCTCGCATACAGGACCGCGACCATGGCACGGAACCGGGGACCAAAGCCCATGCGCTCCAGGACATCACCCAAGTACGCCCACCCCACTGAGTCGAAGGCCTTTTCAAAGTCGACCAGCAGAAGGGCCAGATATGGGGAAAGGCGTCCTCGGTGTGCCAGGGCGAGATGCAGGCGCCGCAGGCAGTGTCTGGTCCCCCGATCCGGCATAAATCCACATTGGTCCGGGTGGACCAGGGAGGCAAGAGACGGGCGCAACTGCTGCGCAAGGACCGTGGCATAGATCTTGAGCTCGGTATTAATAAGGGATATCGGCCGGTAGTCTGAGCAGGACTGCGATGGGGGCTGCGTCTTGGGAAGGACAACTATAGTAGCTGTGTCCGTTTCTGGCCGGAACGAACCCGTCTCCACCACCTCTGCAAACAGGTCCCGAAGCCTCGGGGCCAGGGTCTCACGATAGTGAGCATAGTATTCCTGAGGGAACCCATCAGGCCCCGGGGTCTTCCCGGGCGCCAGGCGGCTAATCGCCTCCTCAATCTCCTGCAGCACGATAGGCGAATCGAGGGTCTCAGAAACCCCCTGTCCCAGCCGCCCAAGCGCCGCCCCAGTCGTCCCCAGCAACTCTTCAAGGGAGAGCTCAGACGCCCGGGTTCGATACAACCGGGAATAATAGTCAACGAAAGTTTGGGCCATTGCCACCGAGACCGTTTGGGTTCCGCCTGCAGAATCCTTGATGGCAGGAATGATCCTACCCGCCCGGGGGTAAGTGGCCAGCCGGTGGAGAAGTGTACCGTTTTTGTCTCCCCATCCGTATACCCGGGCCACCGAGGAGCGCCACAGAGTCTTTGCCGCCTCCAGAGAGTGTAGGCGAATCTCTTCCCGCAGGAAGGCCAGGCAGCGCGACCGTGTGCTGTCTCCCAACATTCCCTGGTTGCGCTCCAGCTCCAAGGCTTGAGCTTCACAAGCCGTGAGTTTCTGGGATTGAGCACGTCTCTGCCGTTGCACATGCCCCTTAGCGGCCCCCCGAATAGTCGCCTTGCCGGCCTCCCAAAGCACGGCAGAGGAGGGGACGGATCCCGCATTGTGAGAATAATAATCAGCTATCTCGCCACCGACCACTTTCCGAAAAGCCTTGTCATGGAGGAACCAAGCGTTCAGACGCCACATCGTACGGGCAGAAAGGGGCGGCGGGCCAAGAGCAAGGAGCATTGGCGAGTGGTCTGAGAGGCCTCTCGGGAGAATGCGGGCATCCTGCACCCCTGCACATTCGGTAGACGGGACGAAGATGAGGTCGATCCGGGCATGGGAGTGATGAGCTGCCGACATGTGGGTGTACTGGCGAGCCTGCGGGTGCCAGACCCTCCAAACATCGCACAGGCCCTGAGATTCAGCCCAGGTCGAGAGCTGCTTTGCGTGAGCGACTCGGGCCAGGGATATCGGTCCCGTCGAATCCAGATGGGGTGTGTAGACAGCGTTAAAATCTCCGCCTAGAATGAGTGAGCCCGCCGGAAGTGTCGGGAGGAGGCCCGCGGTGTAAGAGAGGGCCGCCGACAGGAGGGACGGAGCCGCGTAAAGGGACAGCAAGGTGAGGGGTCGCCCCTCCAGAGTACCACATACCGCCACTACCATGCCCTGGGGGTCCAAGTGCACCTGGGCCAGGACGAAGGGAAAGGACTTGCGGAGCAGGATAGCTACCCCCCGGGATCCCCTCGCACACCCTATTATAACCATATCGGGTAAGAAAGGGACATTTATTGCCCAGAAGGTGGGTATCCTGGAGAAGGAGCACGTCAATCCCTGCACGCTGCGCATATTTAAGGACCGCCATGCGTTTAAAGCGATCTAAAAGACCATTGACATTCCAGGACAATACGCGCATGGCGGCCTTGGAAACAGGCGGGTCAGCCATGGTCCAGGACAGAAGAGGGGGCCAATGGAGACAGCGGGACATCGAGCAGGAGAGCAGGTCAAAGGTTACAAGATGCCGTGGAACAACAACAAAGAGGGAGTCACCCCCCACCAACAAAACCTTCCCAAGGAGGAAGAAACAACCCCAAACCAACCCCAATCCCCCACCCTATACTTCGAAAACAGAAGCATCTGTCGCCCGAACAAATGGAACAACCACCAAGCTCGGGCTTGAGCACTAGTGGACCCCTGATACAATAGAAATCAAGCCTGATTCACCTGCCCTGGCCAAGAGTAACACAGACACCGGAGCACCCCAGCCCAGGCCCGAGCACATCAACCCCCCCCCGACGAAACACAGAATGTCAAATGTTAGGGCTGCGAGAAAGGTCCGAGGTGTCCACAGATTCGGCCGACCGAGCTGCGGGATCCGCCGGCCGGGGTGACACGGCCCGCCGCCCGCCCGCCGCGGGACTGGCGGGCGCAGCCGAGGAGGCAGAAGAGGCCCTCGACCCCCGGCGCGGCCGCCCCCCGGAGCACGTGATGATCGCCTCCTCCGCCGTGCGCTCCCGGGGTAACATGCGATGCCGCCGGCGGGTCCTCGATGTCTGGGGCCTCCCCCGCCCCCCCCGCCCGCAGGTGATCCGCGTCCAGAGCGGTGCAGGGGGTGCTCCTCCGTTAACCACGACCAGGCCGCTCGGGGCGTATCGAAGAACAATGTCTTGTGTTGGAAGATGACCCGAAGGCGGGCCGGGAACTGAAGCTGGTACTGGAGGCCCAGGGAACGCATCTTCTGTTTCACTTCAGTGTAAGATCGGCGCAGTTCCTGGACTTCACGAGTGTAGTCCGGGAAGATCATGATTTTGTGATTTTGGTAGTGGAGGGTGTCCGTGCGCCGGGCTTCGCGGAGAATGGCGTCCCTCTCTCGGAAATTTAAGATCTTGAGGATGAAAGGCCGGGGGGGTGCACCGGGGGGCCTGGGGGCCAGGGATCGATGGGCCCTCTCCACTACGAACGAGGCAGATAGGCTGTCCACCGGCTCCAGGATCGGAACCAGCGCTCCATAAAGTCGTCCGCCCGGCCCGATTCGACCCCCTCCGGGAATCCCACCAGGCGCAGGTTGCTGCGCCGAGCGCGGTTTTCTGCATCTTCGACCCGGCGGTGTAGTTCTTTAGAGTGAGTGGTCAGTTCTCGGACTTGGTCCTGCAGGTGGCGGATGTCATCCTCAGCGGTGGAGATCCTGGACTCGGCTTCCGAGATGCGGGTGGTGGCGTTCCGCAAGTCCTGCCGGAGAAGAGCAACATCCACCTTGACCTCCCCCACCATGCCCTCCAGGGAGGCGCGAGACTAATTGATGGCCTGCAGGATGGCGGCAAGGTCCGCAGCGGGGGCCGGGGCCGGCTCGCCCGTAGGGCCGGACCCCTTCTCAGAGGTCGTGAATTTGTCCATCCTGGTTTGGGTGGCCCCGGGCGCCGGCTTGGCGGCCTTGTCCTTACCCATGGTGGGGGCGCCCCTGGCGCAGTGTTCAGCGAGGCCGGGCAACGGGTTGGGAATACCCCTTCAGGATGTCGGTGGGTGCTCGAGGCGAAGTGGAGGCAGAAGGAGGCACGGCCGGGGAATCCCGCGTAGAGAAATGGCCAGGCACCTCCAGACCCAGCGCTCAAGCCCCGGCGGGCTTCCCAGCAGGACAACCAGTCGCACCCCCAGCCACAGCCGTGCCCGCAGCCTCCCACGGACAAGGCGAGGTCCAGCACCTCAGTTCAAGACCCCGGGCCCATGTAGTGTCACCCGTCTGCGTCTCAGGTGATAGACCGCCAAGGCCTCGATGCTTGTGCGCAGCCGACCCCTCCGAGGGGGCGCCTCACCAGCGCGGTCACCCCCCAACTCCAAGGGGGGGACGTCACCACACGTCGGACCTCTTTTCTCGGGGCCCGGAGCACCGCATCCCCAGCAAGGCCAGTCCTGGAGCGATGGGAGGGGGGGGGATGGCACACACTCCCCTCCGACCGCCGGTGCGCGGCCCGAGCCAGAAGAGGGCCCCTCTGCACCCGGAACCCCTCAGGCAGCCTCAGACCGACGGGGCCAGCACCACACTGCAGACAGGAGGAGGAGAGGGGGGGCCCGGGCCCCCGGCCGCCGATGCCCAGCCCGATGGGGGGGTCTCCCCTCCGCACCCGGCCCCCACAGCAGCCCCAGCGATCATGTCCCTCGCAGCCACACTCACCGCCTGCTCCACTGCACCAGTTTGCTCAGGGGGGGTCCGCCTCACCACTCCTGGGCCACCACGAGTCGCCAGCAGATCAGGGCCTCGCTTCTCCGGTGCTGTCAGGGCCCCGCGGCAGCCGCGCGGCCGCCGCCCCTCCCCCACCGGCAGGGTCAGGCCTACACCCCTCGTGGGCACCGCGGGCACAATTTGCAGCTGCGATGACCGCAGCAGCTCAGGATCGGGCCCGGGACAGCAGGGGAGCTCCGCGCGCCTCCGCTCCCAGATCGAGCCGGCCAGGGCAGTCTAGGACGGAGCCAGGAGGATTTGTGGGGTCCGGCGCCGGGAGCCTTACTGAAAGGCGGCCATGACGGTCAGGCGCCACCTAGCGCTCCTCCCTTTTTCTACCAAATTTACAAAAAAAATAGCGAACTATTGGCTGACTGGGAGGTAATATATTTATGAACCCCCGAAAAATAAAAGAGTGATATAATATTCATTATTTAACATGATGATATGATGTGACCAGTCTACCTGCTATTTCCATTGCTTAGTTTAGTTTTAGATGAACTTAAGGCCTGGTTTAGAGTATGGCAGGTGGAGTAAAGTCTGTCAGGGTGGTGGAGGACATCATCTTCGCCACCCTGATGGACTACTGCCTCTCAAATTTAGAGATGATTGGTGATTCAGAAGTCAGCTCTGTACATTGAAAGGAACGCCGTCAAGGTGGTTCCCTTCAATGTACCAAATATTTTGTGGGCAGCCAGCGTCAGTGTTGATGGTCTTTCAACCAAATTGTAACTTTTTTTTTGTTTTTCCCAAACAAAATCTCCTTTCCAATGAGGCATCTCTGAAACTGTTTCCTGGTTGTGGATGGCGATCATGCAGCGATCCACAGCCAGGAAACTGACTAGGCCATCATGGGCCAGTGTTTGGGGTGTCGGCCCTTGTGGTGAATGGGCCAACCCCAACCCCCTCTCCCCCAAAGGGGCACAATATTTTTTTTTTAAATAATGTGTTTTTCCCCTGGGAGGGATGTGCCCCTGGGAAAAGATATCAAATATTAAATTGGAAAAAAAGAAATTGAAATTGTCAGGGAGTCGGCCCTCCTGACATATGGGTCAGCTTCCATTTAGGCCCACATTTATTTGGGAAATGTGTGTTTTCCCTTGGAGGGGCGCGATCGTGTCCCGCCCAATAGGGAAAACACATATTCCCCGAAAACATATAAAAGAAAAATAGGTGGGGTCGGCCCTGAAGCCATGGGTCGACCCCCTTGAGAGCTCATTTATCTTTTATAAATGTGTATTTCCCTTGATGAAATGTGTATTTCCCTTAATGGGTTGATTGTTCCCCCACCCCAGGGAATACATACATTTATAAATAAAAGCTATGGAAAATGTGGCAATATTTTAGAAGAGGACAGTAGGCGATTTTATTAGAAAAATATTCTCAAATATACAAAAAGTTAATAAAAATGTGGCTGCATGTTTGCATACAGCGGAAGGCCCTGCAAAAAGGTTGACTGGTTATCTTTCAGTTGTTTATTTCTGTATTTGGTTGCTATACTGATGATAATGAGGTGGAATATTTGCCCAGGCAGTATTACGTCAATACACTGCACTATTGCACTGTCCGCAAATCTAGTGTACAACAGTCAACTTATGCCCCGTCATTCTGCCCACTGCACTGTACACCACTTCACTCAATTTCACTCCACTCTACTCCGCTCTATTTCATGACACTCTAGCCAATTTAGTCTATGCCAGTCAACTCTATGCCACTCCACTTTATGCCACTCCAGTCTATACCTCTGCACTGTAAGTCACTCTTCTCCACTATACGCCACTCCACTTTACACAAATCCACTGCACGCTATTAGGCTGTACATCACTCCATTCTATGCAACTCCACTGCATGCCCCTCCACTCTATGCCAATCCACTCTACCCTACTGCACTTTATCCTGTTCCACTGTACGACACTCCATTCTACACCACTCTAGTGCATGCTTTTCCACTGTATGCCACTCCACTCTACGCCACTACACTGAATGCCAATAGCACTCAATGTTATTCCACTCTACAACACTCCACTTTAAGCTACTCCACTGTATGCCGTTCCATTCTACAGCACTCCATGCCACTATACTCTATTATATTCCACTCTACACCACTCCACTCTATGCCACTCCACCGCACCCTATTACACTGTGAGCCACTACAGTTTACCCCACTTCACTCTACCCGCTCCACACTACCACATTCCACTGTATACTTTTCTGCCCTACAACACTCCACTCTTTGCCACTCCACTCTATGACACTTCAGTCTATGGTATTCCAGTGTATGCCACAAACATGGCACCTCATTTCACTCCATGCCAGTCTACTGTATACTACGCCTGTATACTCTGCACCATTCCACTGTTTGACACTCCACTATTGCTATTCCATTCTATCCCACTCCACTACACATCACTCTAATATGCGCTATTCCACTGTACACCACTTCACTATATGCCACTCCACTCTACGCCCCTTTACTCTGCCCACTCCACTCTACACCACTCCAATCTATGCCACTCCACTCTACTCTATGCCACTCCAGTTCATGCCACTGCACCTTAAGCTACTCCACTATACAGCACTCCAAACTATGACAATGCACTGTACTCTATTAATCACTCCATTCTATGGCACTCCACTCTATACAGCTCCACTCCACCCTACTACACTCTTCCCTATTCCACTATAAGACACTCCATTCTACACTACTCTAATGTACGCTTTTCCACTATGTGCCACTCCACCCTACGCCACTACACTGTATGTCAATGCCACTCAATGTTATTCCACTCTACACCACTTCACTTTGTGTTACTCCACTGTATGCCACTCAACTCAATGGCACTCCAATCTAAGCCACTCCACTCCATGTTATTCCACTTTACACCACTCCACAGTACCCTATTACACTGTACACCACTACAGTTTACCCCGTTACACTCTACCCCGCTTCACTTTACAACATTCCACTGCATGGTATTCCGCTCTACAACTCTCCACTTTTTGACACTCCACTTTATGTCACTCCACTGTACGCCATCCAGTCTACAGTATTCCACTGTACGCCACTACACTGCGCCTCATTCCACTCCAGGCCGCTCTTCTGTACGCTGCTCTGCTCTAAACGACTCTACTGTACGCTATTTCACTCTATGCAACTATGCTGTACCCTACTCCAGTGTATAATATTCCACTGTATGCCACTCCAGTGAATGCCACTCCACTCTATGTTAATCCACTGTATGCCAATCCACTCTAACACACTCCACTGTATGCTACTGCACTGTACACCACTACACTGTATGCCAATCTACTCCACACTATTCCACTGCATGCCATTGCATTGTATGCTACTCAACTCTGTGCCATTCAACTCTGCTCTATTCCACTATATGCCACTACACTGTACCTTCCTCCGCTGTATGCCACTCCACACTACAACACTCCAATGTACTCCATTCCCTTCTATGCCACGCCACTGTACACCACTCTACTCAACACTATTTCATTGTCTGTCACCCCACTTTAACAAACTCCAATGTACGCCACTGTACAGCAATCCACTGTGAGCTATTCCACTGTTTGCTGCTCAACTGTATGGCACTCCACTGTACGACACTCCACTCTATGCTATTCCACTCTATCCCACTCCATTCCATGCCCCATTACTCTACACACTCCACTGTATACCACTCCACTCTATGCCCATCCACTCTGCACAACAGTACTCTATGCCAATAAAGTTTCTGCCACTGCACTGTGTGCTACTCCAGTATACGCCACTCCACTCACAACAATGCACTGTACGATATTACACTGTACATCACTCCATTCTACGCCAGTTCACTTTACGCAACTCCACTTTAAACCACTCCACCCTACTACACTCTACCCATTTCCACTGTACTACACTCCATTCTGCGCCACTCTACTGTATGCTATTTCAGCATATGCCACTACACTGTATGTCACTACACTGTATGCTAGTAGCAGCCAATGTTATTCCACTGTACATCACTCCACTGCACACTACTCCACTGTATGCCCCTAAGGTCTGCCCCACTGCACAATACCCCACTCCACTCTACAACATTCCACGCTTCAGTATTCCACTGTATGCCACTACACTTAACACTACTACACTCTACAACACTTCAGTTTATGCTATTCTACTGTTTGACACTACTCTGTATCTCACTCCACTCTATGCTACTCTGCGCTATGATACTCCACGGTATTCCATTCCATGACACTACACTCTATGCCACTCCACTATACCCCCACTCCAGTGTACACTGTTTCACTGTATGCGATTTCATTGTATACCACTCAAGTCTATGCCACTCCACTCTGCGCTATTCCACTATATGTCAGTACACTGTACCTCACTCCACTGTATGCCACTTCACTCAACAACATTCCACTGTAAGCCACTCAACTCTAACACACTCCACTGTATGCCACTGCACTGTACACCACTCCACTGTACACTGTTCTACTGTATGGTGCCCAGATGTGAAACACTAGTTCATGCTACTTCAATATACACTACTACTCTATACAATACACTCTACACTAATCCATTGTACTCAACTCAGCTGTACAACACTACACTCTATGCTATTCCGCTCTATGCCATTCCGCTCTACGACACTCTATCATACATCATTTCATGGTAGGCCACTCCACTGTATACCACTACACTGTTTGCCACTCTATTGTACCCCTCTCCACTTTACACCAATCTAGTCTATGCCACCCCATTCTACGGCACTCCCCTCTGTGCCACTTCAGTCTCCACCACTTCCCTCTGTCCCACTTCAGTCTATGCCACTGCACTGTCAGCCACTCCAATATACGTGACTTACTCTACAAGAATCAACTGTACGCTATTACATTGCACATCACTCCATTCTATGCCACTCCACTGTATGCACCCACACTCTGATAATGCACTCTAACCTATTCCACAGTAAGACACTCCATTCTACGCCACTCTGCTATATGTTTTTCTACTATATACCACTCCACTCTACGTCACTACACTGTATACCAATAACAATCAATGTTATTCCACTCTACACCACTCCACATTATGCTACTCCACCCTGCACCACTCCACTATATGCCACTCCACAGTGCCCTGCTCCACTGTATTCTCACAAGCGCTCACCTCACATCATGAGGGGCATCTCCCAATTGCACTCTGATGTTGATAGGTAATCAAATTACACTTTTATTTGAATGTTCCCAATGCTTTATTGAAGTGGTACATTTTTTCCCAATGTTTACGTTCGTTATTGAATTATAACAATATTTTCGTCATTAGATGATGTGGTTTACATCAATATTTACAATTGCCCAATGCCCTTCATCAGGGGCTTAATTTTGAAAAAAGAGGAACCTCAGGTTCAGTACAAAAATGTTGAATCAGCCTGGATTCAGGTGTTTCAGGGGCATATGTATCAAAGGATACATTTGCGATTCTCAAATAGCGATTTTTAGAGAATCGCTATTTGAGAATCGAAAAACGCTATGTATGTAGGATTTACAAATAATTTTGCGAATCCTACATATTCCTTAATTGCAAACCGCAAATTGCGATTCGCAATTAAGGAATACCTCCCCATTCATTCCTATGGGCCTAGAGGCCCATAGGAATGAATGGGAAGACATTCTCAATTTGCGATTCTCAATTAGAGAATGTCAAATTGAGAATGCAATTTCAAGGGTGCCAGGGTGTCAAAAGGACACCCTGTTGCACCCCTGAAATGTGCATGTGTGCATGTAATGAATTTTTTGTCGAGCAGATACTTCGAGAGTATCTGACGACATACATGCCCTAAGGGCCTGTATGTGCGCCCCAAGGCACTTTGAAAAATGCAAAAAGGTGCATTTTTCAAAGAAATCGCAAATTACCACCAACTTGAAGTTGGCGGTAATTTGCAATTTCTTAAGGAGAAATCGCACAACTTTGGTGCTTTTCACATCGCATTTAAGGAATCGCAATTTGAGATTCCTTAAAAGCTTTCGCAAAATAAGGAATTGCAAATTTTGCGATTCCCTATTTTGCGAGGGCCGTTTGGGATGATACATCCCAAAAGGCTTTTCCCGTTCGAAAACGGGCCGATTCTGAGAATCGTCCCGTTAGCGAACGGGAAATGGGCTTCATACATATGCCCCTTGGTATAGTGACAGCGGGCATATTGTTTCAAGTGTCAGAAAAATAGAATGTTCAAATGCACAGTCAAAGAACTGCCAAGATGTGCAATGTCGAAAAAACCGAGTCATGCCATGTAACAATAATAAGAGCAAATTTGTGCGGAACGCAAGTAGAAAAGGTGCCCCATAGTAGACAAGTTGTGTCATGCAAAACAGATATTAAATAAACAAATTGATCAAAAAGAACAAAACTTTAAAGGGACTGTTCCCTGTTTAAATTGCGGCAGTTGCAACTCCATCATTAAAGGCAATACCATCAGACATCCGAACAGAGGAACTTTAATCAAACTAAAAGTGACAGCCACTTGCAACAGCCAAAACGACATATACATGCTGAAATGCCCATGTGGCTTGGCTTACGTTGGGAAGACTGAGCGTAAAATGAGAATACGCTTAAATTTAAATGAACATAAAAGTAACATACGTACCAGGAATCTGAAATCTACAGTGGCTGCACACTTTCACTCCATGAACCACAACATCAGTCAATTAAGGTTCTTAATTTTGGAACAAATCCCTATACACCAGAGACGAGACAACACGCAGTTTCTCTTGCAAAGGAAAACACACTGTATCAACTTTTTGGACTCTATTAACCCGAAAGGGTTAAATGAACGCATGGATTTTAGTTGCTTTCTTTAACCGTATATAGCAACTGATTATGCTTCATATTCATGAATATCAGTCTGGTTATGTTGGCATATTAAAGTCATTACCTCCTTATATGTTGCAATTTACGAACATTCGCATTCTGCACATCTTCTCACATTCAGTTTGGTCACTCAATCACATGCCTGGCTTATTTCCCAAAATGAATTGGCACATCACACAATTGTGACTTTTTCAGTATTTTTTGTCATATCTCACCCAATTATGCGCTAATACGTTTTAATCTTTTGAATTGTGACTACTCCTGACATTCATGGTGTCACCATTATCACTGGTTCACATTTTCTAACTCAGTGTAATCCGAGTTCTCCTTGCATTGACAGGCAGGAGGTCTGTCTTCCATTTTCATTCCATACGTTAGTTTGTGACTCGATACTAAATGAGCTTTAATTTCAACCTTTTGATCAGTTACACCCACTAGCAATTTATAATTTTTTAATAATTTTTTTATTCACCAACCCCACATCGTTTTTACGGTCCGAAGATATTTCTTTTATCTTCACCATCACCCACGTCTGGGACAGGATTCACTTCCGGGTTCACACAGGTTCAAATAGTTCTCACAGGCATGCTGGGCTTCACACAAGGCGTCGGGAGCTCATCGGTTCACACATGCATTTCTTAGGACGGGTCAGTCAGACGTTTTGAAGTATATGGCTCCCAATTGTCACTTGTTTTTCACTTTTGGCGAGCATTCTTTAACATAATGAATTTTTTGTCGTGCAGATACTTTGAGAGTATTCGACGAGATTGCCGTAGACTTAATTCACGTGTTTACAAGTAAGTGCCAGAGTCATTCAAAACACTTGTTTCACGCAGAGCACGTCAGCACAAACTTTCAGTATAACTGTTTGAATGTCTATATGAGTCACTTGGCACCAGCGGTTTTCCTTGCTATTCCTTGTTATTCACTACGTTTCAACACTTTGATCTCACCATTAGATTCTCGTGCGCGTTGTGGTACAACTTTACAGTTTACTTGTTAGCACACATTTTTTCCATTCACTTTTTGCATGACACAACTTGTCTACTATCGGGCACCTTTTCTACATGCGTTCCGCACAAATTGGCTCTTATTATTGTTACATGGTATGACTAGTTTTTTTTCTACATCGTACGCCTTGCCAGTTTTTTGACTGTGCATTTGAACATTCTATTTTTCTGACACTTGAAACAATATGGCAGCTGTCACTATACTGAAACACCTGAATCCAGGCTGATTCGTCGTTTTTGTACTGAACCGGAGTTTCCTCTTTTTTTCAGAATTACGCCCATGATGAAGGGCAAATCGCCCAAAATGCATTGGACAATTGAAAATATTGATGTAAACCATATCATCTAATGAAGAAAA
Organism: Triturus cristatus; assembly: GCF_964204655.1. Lineage (NCBI taxonomy): Eukaryota > Metazoa > Chordata > Amphibia > Caudata > Salamandridae > Triturus > Triturus cristatus. The sequence goes on along the minus strand of NC_140591.1, from coordinate 614,339,840 downwards.
TATTGTTATGATTCAATAACGAACGCAAACATTGGTAAAGAATTTACCACTTCAATAAAGCATTGAGAACATTCAAACGAAAGTGCAGTTTGATTACCTATCAACATCAGAGTGCAATTGGGAGATGCCCCTCATGATGAGAGGTCAGCACTTGTGAGAATTTCTATTATCCTCATACTCAGGAGGATTTACCCACTTGCACCACTCAACTGTTTTGAACTTTTTTTCACCATCACCACTCACAAGGGAGTGCGACAGTCTATCAAAATATTGGATTATAGTTCTACTCCACTGTATGCCACTCTACCCCACTACAATCTACCATGCTCCACTCTATAACACTCCACTGTGTGATATTCCGCTCTACAACACTCCACTCTTTGCCACTCGACTCCACTCCAATCCACTCCACGCCAATCCAGTATATTTTATTCCACTGTTCACCACTACACTGTACCTCATGCCACTTTATGCCACGGTACAGTACGCCACTCTACTCCATGCCACTCCAATGTATGCTATTTCACTCTATGCCATTACACTCTACCCTACTCCAGTGTGCACTATTCCACTGGATGCCAATCCAGTGTATGCTACTTCACTCTATGCCACTGCACTCTACGTTAGTCCCCTCTATGCTGCTCCATTCTACACTCTTCCACAATACTCAACTCCACTCTCGCCACAACACTCTATGCTATTCCACTCTACGCCACTCCATTCTATGTCACTCCACCGTATGCCACTGCACTTTACACCACTCCACTGTATGCTATTCCACTCTACACCACTACATTCTTCAACACTCCACTCTGCTATTGTATTGTACTGTACACCACTACACTGAACCTCACTCTACTCTATGCCAACTCTAGAACACTCGACTGTATGCCACTCCACTTAATCCACTCAACTGTATGCCACTCCACTCTATGCTATTCTACTGTATGCCGGTCCACTCTAACACCCTCCACTGTACGCCACTGCACACCACTACACTGTACACTCTTCCACTGTATGCAACTTCACTATACCTCACTCTATTCTATGCTATTCCACTCTATACCTTTCCACTGTGTGCCCCTCCTCTGAACAGCACTTTAATATGTAGTATTCCACTGTACGCCACTCCACTGAATGTCACTGCACTCTACGCAACTCTACTCTACCCCACTCCACTCTATGCCACTCACTCTATACCACTCCACTCTAATCCACTCAAGTCTATGCCACTGCACTTCACGCTAGTCTCCTTTATGCTGCTCCACTCAACGATATTCCACTCTACGTAGCTCCACTCTCATCAGTACACCTTACGCTATTCTACTCTATGCCACTCCACTCTTGGCCACTCCACTGTACACCACTCCTCTGTATGCTATTCCACTCTACTCCACTCCACTGTATGGCACTCCGCTATACACTATTCCACTCTAAACCACTCCACTCTATGCAACTCAATTCTAGAATAATGTACTGTATGCTACTACAATTACCAGTGTGCGCTACTGCACTCTATGCTACTGCATTCTACGCTACTACACTGTGTGATATTGCACACTACTAAACAACACTCTACACCACTACACTGTATGCTATTCTTCTGTACGCCATTCCACTCTACACCACTCCACTCTACAACAATCCATTCTATGCTATTCCACTCCATGCCAGTCCACTTTACCCCACTCCACTGTTCTGCACTGCACAGTACAACACTCAACTCTATGTCACTCCTCTCTACACCACCCCACTCGACACTACTGCACTGTACACTATTTACCTGTGCTCCACTCCACTGTACCACATTCCGATCTACTTCACTCCACTGCACTCTACTCCACAACACTATTATCTATGACAGGAGATTTTACAACATTCTCCTCCACTGTACAGTACAACACTCCACTTAATAACACTTTACTCTGTGACAATAAAATCTACGATTTCAAAATTAATTTTATTAAAATTTATAAAAACATGGACATTCAATGAAAAAACCAAAGGGAAACCGTTATTATAGTAAGAAAAACTATATTTATTATTTTTATAAAAACTAAACTTAAGATACACAAACATTAGAAATTCATCAATCATAGTTATAAACTTACATTTATAATTTACACAACACCGTTAAATGTATTTAACTTTATCTATTCTTTAGCTACAAACAAAAGTTAGTCCACAAATGCAATTTTGTAAACTTAAACTTATATCTTTAATTTATAATTTACGCAACATCTTCAAATTAATATAACTCAAGCACCTCCATATGTCAAGTGGTCTGGATAGGCCCGGTTAGAAACGCTGCCATTTACATGCTTATGTTTCTTAAGTTGCCTTCTCTTTTACACACAGTGACTTTGACATACATTTGAGTGCATGACCATGCGGGATAACATTCTCTGATTCTGCATTGCTTACATTTCCACTTCATAGGCACACTATCACGACTCCTTGAACATTCAGTACAAAGGATAACATTCACTGTGCAATGTTATTAATGGGATTGTCCTGTAGGCAATGCCACTATCCAACTAGAATCTACAATTGCATCCTGACAGGGGTTGCAAAATGGCCACCTGGGTGCTATTGTTACATGTACAGAACCACTTCCTTACTTAGACAGAGAAGCACTCAACTGACACTATGAGGTCACTGCATGTCGGAATCCCTGCTCAGCTAATTCCAGCATACCAACGCAAGGGATGGCCTACTCTACACCAAGTCGAGCAGCCTGATGACACTTACCCACAGGTAATAGGGAGTTAGACTAGCCAGGCTGGGATTTGGCAGATCATCCACCGTAGGCAAGACCAGGTTAGGAAGCGCTATGCAGGAGTACACTATACACAGTACTTATATGCCCGCATATATTTACTGTCTTAGCACAATGGTGGAAAGGTTAATCTTTTTCACTATTCTTGTCATGCTAATTACTATAATCTGTTTTATTCTATTGATTATAGCATCACACATATTTTATACAAATATCCCAATGTTTCAATAAATATTGAAACGCCTTGCTGAGTATTTCTTGTGCATTTCTCTGGGTATGGAAGAGAACCCAAACAAAAGAGTTCTACATCTGCTACCACGATTTCCTTGGGAGATCAAGGTTGTCATGTTCTAAGGTTGCACAAACATTTGTTACCCTGTAAGATTAGGGGTACGGATGGTGCACTTTGGGCTAGCAGGTAGACAGGCCAACATATCCCGAGGGTGTGCATGGAATCAGTCTGGCACAATCCTGATATTTATGTTGTCCAACAAACACACGGTTTTACTGATGAGGTACAAGCCATACAACATGTTGATGCCAACATTATAGCTTGAACTCTTATTTAATGGATTGCCTGAGCAGTTTTCTATTGTACACCCAAAGACCCCTACTCACCTCTTAACAGGAGACATCCTTGGAGTTAGGGAAAAATCCTACTCAGCTGAATAGGCTAACCCTATGTATTGCCTTGTAGGTTGTTTAAGCTTGAACTTTCCAAAGGATCTCCCCACAGCAGTACCCTCCTTGAATCTATAACACATTCTTATGGCCAAAACAGCAGTATTACATATAGCTGAGAACTGCAGACAAGCAGTTACTCAGAATCTGCTACAGCATGATTTTGCACATGCTTGTGGAAACGTTACCTTTGTGGTTGAGGCAAATGAAGTATTTAGGACAGAGGTGTTTTATTCATGGGTTACATTCCCAGCAGCGAACAACGCACAAGGTTGTTCCACACTTACACTGCAATTGATGTTCCAAATAACTATACAGCCTATGGAGCTCTAGAAATATCATTAACATACCAAGAACATCAAAGTTGGTTTGGAGGTGCCCTACAACACTCTATTGAAGAAGTTAGACTAGGTGCCCTTAGCAACATGGCCAGTCTTAGCTGATTACACCCCACATCTAATTATAGGTTTTATGACAGCACTACAATTACGTGGACAACACATTAGTTGATTTGGAATATATAGAAGTATGAAACATGTGAGGACTGCTCAAGCTGCACAACCACAATTGGCGAAACCAGGTATTAGTCCACCGACTATCGATGCTGTTATGGGTAAAAATTACCAGCGGATGTGAGGAGATTCCGTTCTGGATTGCACAAAAAACAAGTCCGCTTTAAGAAGTGTTTCGCCATACTGGACCCCACGTGAGACCCCGAAACCAGTCCTAGGCTGCTTGTTTCCAGTCCAGGGAGGACCTGGCCTGGCAGTTTGGGCTGGACTGTTCCAATAGGGAGCAGGGTCAAGACTGATTTGCATATGGCTGGGTTCAAACTGGAATTGCATGGGGAGCAAAAAACAATGGATTTAGGCCCAGATCTCTGTACTGGGGACAATGTATGACATTGTTCTGCATTCTGACCATCAACAGTTTTTTTGCAATTACCCAGGAAGAACACAACATTTTTAAAGTATGCTTGCTGATGGAATGGCTCCCCCTCTGGAGGACTGCCCCACTTTGGGGACAGTTTTCGCTGCAGTGTATACCAGGACTCATGGTATAACCTCATTGTCTGTTTTTCCAGAGATGCTTAAACAGATTCAAAATGAGTATGTGGCAGCCCCTGCCCTGGATTTGTGGATGAAACTGATGTGGGAAATTTTGCTACAGTGTCTGATATTATGTTGAGTAACATATGAAAGGAAGCAGAAGCATTGTCTATTCGCCAGCGCCTTAGGGATTTTGCTCTAGGAGAGCAGGAGTGTGAAACACTTAAATTATTGAAGAAATCTAAGCAACAATGGGTAGAGATAATTTGGGAGCCAGACCTTCTAAACCACAAATTAAGAGTAATTCTGATGAGGATAACTCAAAGCAAGCACCCACATTTTGTAAGAAGAAGTGGGATAATAAAAAACATAAAGAGGCCACTGAAAAGCGCTAATATTTGCGTAACCATGATAATATTAAAATGTCTGATAGGTATCAGGGTATGGATACATGTTTATCTTGTTGCTTTCAGGCTACATCATAGAAATAATCAGAGAGAGGTGGATGGCCAAAGCGCGGATCAGAGGAGTACATGAAACCGAAGATGGGCTCACAAGGCTCTTCTGAATACATAAAAAAAGGAAGACAAATCTAAACAGTCGAAGCCTCAATTCAAAAAGAAGAAGGTTGCAGGACTTAAGGACAAGCATGCGACGGATATTGAGGTTGCTGCTTCTGAGTGGTGAGTAGGCTTCGAACATGGTGGACAGCACCGAGAAGTCATAATAATGTGTTGGAACCTGATGGATTGTCTGGTGAGAGTAACGTTCAATGACTATGTTCAGGTGAAAACATCAGATACCAGGGTGAGCATCCAGCATCGTTTATACGAGATGCAACTTCAATTGGAGGGGGACATAGATAGAAACATTAATGTTCTCTTTTGGGAGGGGGCGTGGCTTGGCCGGCTGCAAGATGGCTGCACTCAAAGTGGGCTCCGCCGGCCAAGCTAATTATCTGTCAGAATCCTGCAGATGACGGCACTTCTACTGCCTACAACCCGCATCTCCTGCTCCGCTAGCTCCTGAGTCACCGTCCGGTGCTGCTCCTGATCCCCGGAGTCCTGCGAAGGCTAAGGGCTGCCGCCCTTCTTCCGCTGCTGCCTGGCTGAGCAGCCTGGTCTCCTGCGCAGCCGTAGGGGTTTCCGGAGGATCCAGGATCGCCCTACCCGACGAGTGCCGCTGCCGCCGGGGCTCTCTGCGGCGGGGTAGGGGGCCCACGTGTTGTACTGTCCGGCCCGGGCCCTGTGCATTTCTGGGGCCATTTCCTACCTCCTCTGGCACCTACGCCATCGGCTATGAGCTCCCGGGCCTAGTGATGCTAGCGGTGTGCCCCCTTGCTTCCTCGCTGCATCTGCCCCTGCCCAGCACGTGCCCCTGGTGACATCCCTGCTGTGAGATTTTACCACGCACCCACCCATGCTGTATCCACCAGCGGCCCACTACGCCACGACTGCGCCGCTCCGGGCACCTACTCACTGGCGCCATTTCTGCTCATCCTGGGCCCCCAGCTGTGGCTACCTCCTGTGTCTGGCGTGCCGACCTTTGCTGCAGACCGGGCCTGCCTTGGAACTGGGATTTGAATTCGGTCGCAGGGCTGAGTGGTTGGCCCTGAGCCTGCACCTCCTCCTTCTGCCTCCTCCAGTTGCCTTCCATGTCTTCCCTTCACGACTGCTGCCTGGAGGGACCGGTGCGCCTCCTGCTCTTGCTCGGGCCTGGCCCTGAGCTCTTTCTGCTGCCACACCTCGCCTTGGGCCTGCTCCTCTACTTCCACTTGGCTTCTGCTGGCGTGCGGCCCTGTGGTGCCCTGGGTCCGCCATCCTGGAACCTTAGGGCCCACCTCGCTTTCTATTTGCTGCGGCATCACCTTGGCGCTGTCCGCTTCATGGTGACATTATATCGAGGCCTGAATCCCTGAGGTCGCGGCTCCTGCAGCGTGGCCTGTGGTGTGACCTTCGGCGTTCCTCTCATGCTCTGCCACTAATCAGGTTTGCTGTCCCCGGCTCCGCATCACTGGCCCTATGCTGGACTATTGCCCTATCCTCTTGGTGGCCAGTGGGTCCCCTGGATACCTACTCTGTCCTCCTTGTACTATCCTGCTGGACTGCCGCCCTGGTTCCTCCGCTGTCTGACGCGCCCGCTTGCCACCATACCACGTCCTTGATTAGCCGGAATTGACCAATGCCACACCCCAGTGAGGGGGACCCTGCCATCTCTACTGTTCTGCTTGGGACTGCTGTGTGGCTGCCTATGTATACTGGGCTCTATAACGCTGACCCTACTTGGTACCTTTTCCCTCTCCTGTTCCCTCCTTCTGACTCAGACCTCCATGGGGAGAACTGACCCCAAGCAGCCCAAAATTACCTTCGACCAGCGTAGATCTACACGCCAAGACGGTGCAGGATCGGATAGCGGCGATCTCGTGACCAACATGGAGGCTCCCCCTGCTCGCGACGAGGACCTGAAGGAGATCATGCTTGAAGTCAAGTCCATGGTCATCGGAATCACAGCTCAACTGGACCAACTGTCTGTCCGCCTGGACTCGGTCAAGGCCCTGTGGACTCTCACGACACCTGCCTTCTGCACGTCGAGTCCCTGGTTTCAGACGCTGAGGACGCGGCTAGTCAGGACCGCCAGAAGCTACTGCAGATGGACAAAATCCTGGACATTATTCGGAATAAAAATGCGGATTTGGAAGCCCGGTCCCATCGGAGCAACCTCTGCATCACGGGAGTGCCCGAATCCACCAATATTTCCCGCATGGAGGACTTTGTGGAGCAGCTTGTCAGGGAACTCTTTGGTGACATCCTCTTACCCATCTGTATTGTCCAGCAGGCACATCGCTCCCTCGGCCCACGCCCTGGCCCCAGATTACCTGCTCGCCCTATGATTGCAAAGATTCTGAATTTCAGAGACCGTGATGCCATCCTCTGCGTGGCTCGAGACAGGGGCAGAATAAGTCACCAATGCAATTCGCTCTCATTTCACCCAGACAACACCATAGCGGTCCAGGCAGCCCGACGTGAATTCCTCCCAGCAAAAAGAATCCTCCAAAAACATGAAGTCACTTACTCATTGGCGTACCCAGCAAAGTTGAGAGTCCGACAGGGAGCAAAGACGCATGTTTTTTCGGATCCCAGAGATGCTCTCGCTTTTGCCAATAAATTAGAAAAGTCTCATCGTGCCTCGCCATCTAGCTCTCTAACTGCTGCACCTGACCACCTCAGTGACAATGATTAACCGGTTGTGCTTTATTGGCCTAATATCTTCATATCATTGTCTGAAGCTCTGGTAGCTTGGCCACCCTGCTTTACTGCGGGGGAGTTCGCTGAGCCCTGCCATGCCCTCACGGGATAATTCCCTTACCTAACATGGTTTCCCCTTTTCCAAGTTGCGGGCCCCTGGGGTGGGCATGGGTGGTATCTCAGCCTGATGGGGGGATTGGAGTGGGTGCGGGGTGAAGGGACTTTTGGAAATGCTTTTTGGTTGTGGGGGTGGGGCGGGTGGAACTGGGGGTCAGTTAGGAAATTGTTGTTTCCTCCAGGGACTACTGCACTGCATTTTGCTGGATGGGTTGGCGAGGGTTGGGTTTGGATTTTGGGGGTAGTTTAAGTTTTCTTGTTCTTATTTTTTGTATCTACTCAGTATGCATCATTGCATGCTATGCTCGATCACTGTCCTATGTCTGTGCAACGCACCTCACCCTTTCATAGGTTGGCACTTTTTGGATTGACACCGCCTGCCTCTTCCCTCTCTCCCTATCGGTGATTTCCCTCAGGCTATTCACACCCGCAGACACTGTTGAGCTCCATAGTACTTTTTCTGTGATTTTTCCCGTCCATTGTACATCCCGGTATACCTGCCCCTGTTACACACACCAGATTACGGTCATGGACTAAACTCGCTGTCCTGCGCTCCATGCCGCCCTGGTCTAGCGTATTATGACTGACACCATATGCTGGACTTGGAATATCCGCGGTCTTAATGACCATCGCAAGGCCAGGCTCATTCACTCCCACCTAATTTGACATATGCCTATTACAGGAAACCCACCTGCTACCAGCAACTTCCACCAGACTTCAATCGCGCCATTGGTGGGAATCCCACTCCTCTTTTTACTCTTCTTATTCCCGGGGAGTGTTCATCTTGATACAGAGGGGGCTCCCATGGAACACGACTCATGTTCTTACTGACCCCGACGGCCGCTACGTCATTCTGCCCCCTACTTATCCCACCCTCGCTCCACCGCTCTCCTTCAGTCAATGCTCACCGACAACTCGTTATCTGATGCATGGCGTCACATGTGGCCCGAGGCTAGGGAGGGCAGTTGCGTCACCTGCGCCCGCGGCTGTTGGTCTCGTATCGATCTTTGGATCACCTCCCCTAATGTTCTCACTTGGCTCACCTCTGCTAACAACATGGCTTGTACTCCCTCTGATCATGCACCAGTCCAGCTTTGTCTCTGCCTTCCCCACTTCCCTCAGCGTGCCTTCACCTGGAGGCTTCCTCCGAACGCTCTCCGTGACTCCGTTTTTTGTGATGAGATCCAAACCGCTATTTCTATCTATTTTGACTTGAATGTCGGCTCTGTGATCCGAGGCGAGTGTATCTCCAAAACAATCTGGTGTCCTTCGTTCCATCTGCTTAACTTTACACAGGCTTGAATCTGAGATTAAGGCTCTGGTTGCTGTTCAGGCAACCCATCCAAGCTCCGAGACTCTCGCTCGTCTGCGCGAAAAACATACGGAATTCACTGAGGAGGCTGACCGAGAACTCTCTTTCCTTGGCAGGGAGGCCCGGGGTCGCCGTTTTGGTGAGGGCGATTGGCCTGGCAAGACCTTGGCCAACCTTCTCCATCCCCCTAGCGCGCATCGTATATAATGGCCCTCCGGGACGGCGGCCCCACCAGAACCTCCTCTCCTGAGGAAATTGAGACTAGATTTATGGACTATTACTCGCAACTATATACCGCGGGCTCCACTCCCTCGCGTGAGGATTTTAATCAATACTTTGATAGTATCGCTTTGGTCTGGCTCGAGGATAACCATTGTACATTTTTAGATGAGCCCTTCTCTAAAGAAGAAATACTTGCAGTCATAAATAGCTTACCCAGTGACAAAGCCCCTGGTTCTGCTGGCCTCCCCGCCTCGTTCTACAAGACCTTTGCATCGCTTCTTGAGCCGCATCTGACCGCTATGTATAATAACTCCTTTGACAATGGCCTCTTCCCGCAATCACTTCGTGAGGCGATGATAACGCTTCTACTAAAGCCGGACAAACCATCAGACTGCCGAGATTCGTATCATCCCCTTTCTTTGATTAACATTGACAGCAAAATCTTTGCGAAGTTATTGGCCTCCTGACTCCTCCTCCTCATGCCCACCATCGCTCTTCCGGACCAGTCCGGTTTCATGCTAGGCCGCGCCACATCTCATAATCTCTGGACAATTTTCTCGGTCCTTCATCAGATTAATCCTAGCCTTCCTGCAGTCGCTGCTTTGCTCGATGCCACTAAGGCTTTCAACACACTTGAGTGGCCTTTTTTATTCTTTCTTCTACCTCGCCTCGGCTTCAGTAACATCTTTATTCGCAAGATATCACTCCTCTATACCAGCCAATCCGCCCGTCTTTGTATCAACTGCCAGATTTCCGACCCTATTTTAGTTGGACGGGGTACTCGGCAGGGTGCCCGCTTTCCCCTATGCTCTTCGCTATTGCAATGGAGCCCCTCGACGCCCGGCTCCAGCAACACCATACTCAGAGGGGCATCGGCTTCTCAGCCCATGCCCTCTTAGTTTCTATGTACGTGGATGATGTTACACTGTATGTCCGCCATCCCCAAGACAACCTCAGCCCTCTAGTGCGCAAGATAATACAGTTTGGTGGTCTTTCCGGCATACAGGTGAACTGGAGCAAGTCAGTTCTGTTCCCGCTCATGGATGCCACTAAGCCATTTACCCTGGACTTTCCTTTCGTATGGGCCTCCGGCCCCACTCGCTATCTGGGTATTTGGCTGAGTAGAGACTTGGACGACCTATGGCGGGCCAACTTCGGACGCACAGTGGATTGGCTCGAGTCTAAAATACCTCAATGGAATCGGCTCCCCTTGTCTGTGGCCGGTCGCATCGCCATGGCCAAGATGGTGGTCCTCCCAAAGTTTCTTTACCTCCTTTTGAATATCCCCATGCCACTAACTGCGCATTTTTTTCCTAAACTCCGCTCCTTGATTATATCTCTTGCCTGGGCCGGCAAGCAACCCAGGATTGCTTATGACATCCTCACACTCCCCATTTCGGTTGGCAGCATGGGCACTCACAATTTTAAACTTTATGCCTTATGCGCCCAGGACAGCTTTCTTCACTTTTGTATTCACCCCTCCCCTTATCAGCCACATGTCGCGGTCGAGTCTGACCTCGCGGCCCCTTGGCTGTGGGATACCACCCTGTTCGCCCCGGATGCCCGTCCGCGTGCTGAGGTGGACACGGTTGAGACACTGCGCTGGGCCTGACTGGGTCTGCGTCGCCTCTCCAATTCCCCTATGTTATCAGCTAATGCTATGCCGATTGTACGCCACCCTACCTTCCCTCCTCTCCAACCATCTGGCATGTCCAGGCATGCCGCCCGTCTGGGACTTGCGACCCTGGCGGATCTATATCCTGGAAATTCTTTCTATTCTCTTCCAGCCTCCTCAGGTCCTCTGGACACTCTGCTCTTTTACCAGTTGCGGGCGATTTGTATGGAGTTACAGCCCACTTTCCTCCAGCCTCCTCCGTCGATGCCCACTCTCGACTTCATTTACTCCTCCCCCTCCCCCAAGAAGCCGGTGACCAAATTATATGCAATCACCCTGTCGACCGCCTCCATTTCCACCGACCGCGCTCGAGTGTGGTGGGTTGAGGATCTTGGTGAGGACATTTCCCAAGCCAACTGGCTCTATTGCTGCAGCCAGACTAAAAAACTATCTCCCAATTATCGCCTTCGTCTTATACACTTTAAATACTTACACAGGGTATATTGCACCCCCGCTCAGCTACATAAACTGGGACTCATCCCTGACGACAGGTTTGCTCTGCCCCTGCCGCAGATTTCGCTCATTTGGCCTGGCTATGCCCTAGAGTGTCTGATTTCTGGCGGGAGGTCTGCGCAGCTATCTCTGAGATTACCTCTTCACCGGTTCGGCCTGACCCACCGCTGTGCCTGCTGGGCTATGTTAAATTCTGCCCGGATGCCTCTCGCAGACTGGTCGCAATGTTGCTCGTTCTTGCGCGGCGTAGGGTGGCCATGTGTTGGGGGCGCAGACCGGCACCTAAATTTGCCCAGTGGCTCGAAGATGCCTCTAGATGTCAGACCCTACTATCGGAATTCTGGGACCTTTTGCCTGCTAGATCTCGTCCCCTTGACATATGGGGCCCCCTGGTGACATACCTTCGTACCCATTCACACTCTAGCCAGACTGCCTTCCCCACGCTCCCTGCCGGCACTCCGCCTACAGCGGCCACCGGTGCTGGTCAGTAGCTACTTCCCCTCCTGTCCCCAATGTTCTTGAGCCGGACCTGTTTGCTCTTTAAGGTGCTGACATTACATTATCCCTGCTATGATTGGCTTACTGATGCGTTTGCCTTATTATACTGGATAATGCCTTTACCTGATCGGTCTCTTTCCTCTGGTGTACTGCTTTGTAATTGATCGACCATGTATGATGGTCTGATTTGATGCAGATTTGTATTCTGGTTATGCTGAATCTTTCAATAAAGGTTTTTGAAAAATAAAAAATAAAAAATCTCTTTTGGGAAAATGTGTCATTTGGCTGACATATTCTTATGGCTGAAAATTATTGTACACTTGAAATCATGATGGATTGCCTTAAGGGAGGAATGGTAATTTTACCTGCCTTCTCAGACCTCTTCCTAGAATCAGTTAAACAATCATTCGCCAAGGCGTGGGTGTTAGCTCTTGCTCCTGAGATGTAGCACAACCATGTGGGGGGATGACGGTCCCCCTTATCATGTAATGCCAGTGAGGTCGACCACACAACCTCAAAGACAATACCCCATTAAAAATGTGTCTAAAAAAACAAGTTTGAGAGATTCTCACACAACCTGAATACCAAAGTGTAATAGAAAGTTGTGCATCTCCTATGAATAATCCCTTGTTTCCAGTAATGAAACCTGATCATTCATGTCGTTTAGTATTAGATAACAGACATTTAACCATAGCTACATGAACATTCACAGTACAAAATGTACACAGTGCAGCACTAATGAATAATATAGTGCGTAAAAAATATAAAACAAAGTTAGATGTCGCAAATGGATTTTTCTGCCAAAATATAGCATCTGAAAGCAGGTATTTGACAAGCTTCAGTGCTCTGGGTTCTCAAAAACAGTTCTGTCATTTACCTCAAGGGTACAAGAATCACCCTGGGCTACAAAACTTCTGCAAAAATGTGATGACCAGGCATAGTCCCATGTCAACAACATTTATTTGACAGGTGATGGCCTTTCTGTACACTTGACACGAGTAGTTTGCATAGTTCTGGGATTTGCTCACATGGGTTACAAATTCAACTTCCGAGAACCAAATATTGACCACCTCAATGCTCTGTTTCTGGGATGCGAGCTGTCTGGTGAAGGCAAAATCCTGGTGACACATTTCTTCGAGAAATGTGCACTCCTACAACCACCAAACACATTTAAAAAACGTCATTCCAAATTGGAATTCTTGCGTTTCCTACATTTTGGCAGAACATACATCCAGATTGCCCAGAAAGGATTAAACCATTCTATAGCGTGATTCGTCAGACTTTTCATGCACACACTGACCCACTGAACATACACAGATCTAACGTTCAGTACAAGCTGACATGCTAGCTTTAAAACACTTATACATGCGTGTCAACACCACAAACCTGGTGATCTGTATCATTGCGAGTGCATCAGGATATACCTACGTTACAGTGAACGAAGAAGACAATGAACCAATTACCCATAAATCACATTTATACATAAATGCTTTGACTTGGCCATGGGAAAGTAGCCCTTCCTGGGGCCTTAAATTGCTCATGGGGAGATGACCCGTGTGCGCCCCCTCCCTTATATACATATTTACATTTGCCCCAAGGACCTGGGGGCTAAAATATAAATAAGAATGGGATACCGTGCTTGTTTATTAAAAAACAATGCTGGCAGAAATTCATGGACCTGCTGCAATTTTTGTGGCAAAAATTAAAAAAAAATGTTTTATGCACCCTACCACTAGGCCTACCGTGCACCCTTCTCTTTTATTCAAATTTTTTGGGGGACTCGGCTGAGTCTGAGTCACAAAATGGCGGCCAACACTTCCTGGTTGAGGTGTTGGCAGCCCATCAGATCTTAGCACGAGATTGAGAGGGTTTATGGAGCCTTCGCACCCCTAGATATCCCTAATTGTTTTTCTTTGATTACTCTGCAACTACTGAATGGATTTACACTAGGAGTGGGTGGATCTCGCGGATTTGCACTATGCGGAGTTCCGCTCCACCCTTGAAATGAGGACGACCCCTAAGGAGAAACACAGTGAAAGCAAAAAGCATGCCTCACCAAGTCAATGTTGCAGTGTCTGCAGTCAGATCCTTGCATCCTGCATTCCTGGCATGTGCAGGAGATCAGTCTAGACCTGACGGTCGATAAATGCTGCACAGAGAGACCCCTCCCTACCCCTACTGGCACTGCCCCATTCCCCACTGAGGCACCCCGTTACCAGTTGTGCTTGCTGCTGGGACTGCCATTCAAGGAACATGGCTGCTTCCAATAGGGTCTCCATTCCAAGCTCATGTCTGAGCCACTAGCTCAGCCTTAGGTGAGGTCAGCAGTTTCTGCTGCTCCTCCTCACATCCCATCAGCCCAAGCCCAGTGCAAAGCAGGACAACAAGAAGGCTGGCAGTGAAGGAGAGCTGAGAAGGGATAAAGCCCAGGCAGGAGTAAGGGGAGAGTGCTAGGCTACAGGTGAGGGAGTGGAGAGAGGCGCTGATAAATAGAGATTTGCTGGGGCTGTGTGTTCATCAGCATGTCACTCACAGTAACAGCATAGTTATGTTCAATTTTGGGCATATTCACTTCATTATATATGAATTTGGGTTTTTTCAAGAAGAGGTAATAGAAAGTCCGTTTTTAATGTTGGTAAACACATTTGCAGCACCTGTCATCACCTGTTCTATGGATGAAGGGTACAGGTTGCCCCAGGGTGTGTGGTAGCCAGGTGTGCATTGTGAGAGGTGGAGCTTCACTGTTCCTTTGGGTAAGAGGGCAAGGATTTCTTCAGAGAGTGTAGGGGCATGTTAAGCTGCACTTTGGTGATGGGTATGTGGGAGCCCTGACCGTGGGCTTCCCCTGTGCTTTGGGTAAGTGGGCATGAGCTACATCTGGTAGGGCTGCGTGATCGCCCTGCTTGCACTGTTTTCTTGTGTAGTTTCAGCATTCTCTGGTCAGGATGACATGCTACTTTCCGTACAACATATAACAAATGCAGTTACTGGGATTGGTCCTCTTCATAGGAATTATGTATGTTAACTAGCAGGTCTATCATGCTTCCAGCTAACAGCATGTTTAAACCACCTCTGTTTGTGCTCTAGTAATGCCCGCCAAATGATCAAAATGAAGCCAAGTATACCTAAAATATTCGGACTTCCTCAACACCGGAGGGCTTCTTGAATGTGCATAAGACATTCATGCATCTATTCAACTCTTAGAAGGCATACCATTAATTGGTGGGTGTTTTTCTCCATGACGACAAGAACGTATGTGGGCAAAGGCAGAGACAAGCTCCCGCTCTGGAACATTTGGACACCGGTGGAAACATTACAGTAAAACTAGGGGTAGGTTGGCAGCAGTGCTGGTAAACTCTGCTATGTGGGAGGTGGAGTTTTTGCTGAACTTTGCGCTCCAAGCGGAGTTTAGAGTGGGAAAAACTTCTCAAGCACTGCCAGTGGAGCGGAGTTCACCCCCACCTTAATTTACAACAATATATGAAAAGGTCGCTTCCTAGACCAGCAGCTAAATTTGTGCTAAATTTGGCCTCTAATCATGTCTAAAATCCCTATGAGAAATTGCATGGGGAAAACTGTTATGTTGTGTTCTTACCTGGTATGTCCTTCCTGGTTCCAGTCTAGAATGTGAGGCTGACGGCACTCGAGGTTTGGCAGTTGCAGCTGTCTTCCCGAGGTGGTCAGACTCCAGGTTGTGTATCGATTATCAAATCTTACCTTGTCTTCTGTGGTCAATCCGGACTTTCACCATAACATTTTGGCGATGATCTTCATTGGCGAATTCTTCACTCTTGTAGTGTCCTAGCATGGACACGTTCTAGTGTTCAGAAGTGTATGCTCTACACTTTACACCCACCCACCACCTACGTCACTGGGTCAGGTGACTAGGCTAATAAAAGGGCCGAGCGCACGTGCTCGTGGCCAGTTAACCCACCATCTAACTATGTGTCTGCGTCAGTGATTACTAGCATGAGGGCCTAGAGCCACAACACAACAATGGCGACGAGGGTTGTGAGCCCCAGCGTGCCGCAGCAGCCCTTCCGTTCGTGAGGGGGAGAGGAGTGATCCCACTAAGGTCACCCCCCCTCTACAGGAAGGCGCGACGCGCCGAGAAGTCAGCCAGGCGAGCAGAGCCTGCAGCATGCCCCGCGGTGACCGGGTGCCCACCCCACACCGCCGCGACGACCTGCGGGCGGGCGCTGTGCCCCCGAAGAGAAGCGTGGCAGTCGGGTGCCCACCCCGACCTGCCGCTGTGCCCAGAAGCGCCCAGTAGGACAAGTGCCGACCGTGCGGAGCCCACCCGCATCGGCCGCGACCCACCAAGGGGCAGCGATCCACGCGGAGCCCACCAGCGGGAGACAAGAGGCCCGCCGGCCAAACAGAGAGGAGCCGCACCAGAAGTAACGGCCACGTGTGGTGAAGTCCATGCGAGGAAGCCGGACGAGAGCCCACCCCGCCGACTGAAGGTATGCCGTGACGTTCCCCCCCCCACCCGCAGCGTGTGAGTTTTGTGACGCTGCTGCTGCGGTGGGGGCGGAATTAGCATAGAGCGAAAGCGGGAGCCCACCCCGTGCTGAGAAGCGAGCGGCACCGGCGAAACCCCCCCCGCATGGTCCGTGAAGGGAAGGGACCTGCCGCGGGGGTGGGAGAATTAGAAGTGTCAAGCGGAGCCCACCCGCGACGGACAACAGAAGCGGCACCAGCATCCCCCCCCCGCGCGGTCGGTGAAGCGACGAGACCTGCTGCGGGGGCGGGACGAACTGAGGAAAAAGCGGAGCCCACCCGCGAAGGAGCGCGAGACCTGTCTGGCCCGTGAGGCAAAGACAGTACAAGAACAAATAGAGACACTACCAGCGGGTGCCTACCCCGCATGAGGGCGATCCTAAATGTAAGGAATGGCCGCTGCCGGCCATGAAGATGTGTCCTACCTTACAGGGCCTCCAGCAGAGCCCTCACGAGCAGCACGCAGCCAGCGCTGCCACTAATGAATAAAACACTGCGTGAGAGCACCAACTGCCCCTATGCTCAATAGGGTGATGCCTCATCCTCTCTGCAGTGCCTGTGCCCCCCGCGCCTCACTAAACAAGTGCCCATAGAAAGATGCCTCATCCTCTCTGCAATGCCTGTGCCCCCTGCCTTTCAATCAACTTAAATACAAAAAAACAAAAGACTTACCTGCTGCCATGTCCTGGACTCCACTGCTCCAGCCTCATCTGGACTCCACTGGTCTGCCTGGCTCCAGCTCCCCTCCAGCCCTCTGCACTCTACCGGAGCCTGGGGAAATGGAGAAAAGGAAAACGAGGGATAGAGTTCTGGCAGTACAGAAGGTTGCTGCTGAAGCCAAACAAAAGCAACACTGCCACCCAGTGGCCACTGGCAGTACTGCAGCAAGAGGAAAATCAACAAGCATGCAGCAATCCAAGGAAGTCCAGCAGCCACAGGAGACCGACGGCTAGCAGCGCAAGGGAGAAGAGGCAGCAGCAAGGCAAGTACCGCAAGGTCTGACGGAGGCGCGATGGCGAGCGCACGGGAGTGCGACGGAGGCGCACAGGAATGTGCCTGAAGCGCAGGAACGCGACAGAAGCACAGGAAGAAGAGAAGGTGTGCCACAGGGATGCAGCGCTATCCCACAGCAATAAGGAAGAAAGAAGAAAAGGTGTCAAGCCACATCCACCCCAGCGAGGACTGCGCTGTCGCCGCATCAAGTGGAGCGAACCCTCGAGAGAACAAACGGACTCAGTGCAGATGTACGCCGGACGCGGAAGGTACACTGCAGCACCTACAGGAGAGGAACCCACTGAAGAGGATGGGCGCAGCAAGTATCCGACACTGGCGGCCAAGGATGCAGAGCAACACCCAGTGGCGCCAAGAAGCCACCACATCAAATGATCATGATACTAGGAGCAACGCTACACTGAAGCTGTACCACGACGGTACGAAGAGTAGCACGCACCAGCGCCTGACAAGGCAGCGGACAAAGGTAGTCACACGACGCGACACACCTCGTGAAGCCGACCAGCCAAATGGTCACACCACAAAGGCCCAGCCGACCTGCCAAACGGTCGCAACGCAAAGGTCAAGCCGACCAGCCAAATGGTCGCACCACAAAGGCCAAGCCGACCTGCCAAACGGTCGCCCCACAAAGGTCAAGCCGACCAGCCAAATGGTCGCACCACAAAGGCCCAGCCGACCTGCCACATGGTCGCACCCAAAGAAGCCGACTCGCCAGGAGTTGCACAAAGAGGTCTGAAGCAAGACCGAAGATATCCTGCCAGTGATCGGCAGCGCGGACCGACAAGTGGTCCAAGAAGCTCAACAAGAACCAAAGTAACTGGTGAACAGGAGAAGAACGAAGCGGACCATGAGTATGGCCCCACGAACTTCAACCAAAGTAACTGGTGAAAAGCAGAAGGTGAAGAGAAGGTCACGACCCTAACTCGGAATGCTGAGGAAGATGAAGAGAGTGTTCTCGGACGAGGACAAGACCAGGGGGAACACGTGCAGAGTGCGCGCGCTGCATGGAGAAGCCTGGCCAGATAAGAGGAGAACAGAAACGGTCCAGAGTAGGTCGTGAAGCGAAGAGATGAAGAGACCAGAGTGGCACGTCCGCCACTAAGAAGAAAGAAGACATCGCGGTGGCACGTTTGCCACTACAAGAAAAGAAGATGTCTGAGTGGCACGTTTGCCACTACAAGAAAAGAAGATGTCTGAGTGGCACGTTTGCCACTACAAGAAGGAAGATGATATCAGAGTGGCACGTCTGCCACTTAAAGGAAAAAGGGGAAAGAAAGATCTGAGTGGCACGGTTGCCACTGTAAGAAGGAGAAGAAGTCAGAGTGACATGACAGCCTCACGGAGAAAGAAATAGAGGACAAGGAGAAGAGTGTGGCAAGACTACTCACACCTCAAAGACAAGGAAGGTGACAAGCGTCAGAACACAGTGCGCAAGTCCTGAAGAACACCCGTGGCACGGAGAAAAGACCATCTGTTTGATGATGCTTTCAGCACACCTGGGATCTGCAGAGGTGAGCAGGCCGGACCATTCGAAACACCCACCTTTGGGGTTACACGGACACTGGTCAATACCAGCCGTGGTGACTCAGGGGCAAAGGCCTCAGGGATGCCGGTGAGAGAGAGTATCCCCGCGACGAGAGATGGTTGCCAGCCGCCCTTCAGCAAAGGTCTCAGGAGGATGAAGACTTCGCGTGCTAAAGACAGGAGCCAACAGCCACCCTCCAGGTCTGACTGCGGCATCTGAGGTGAGACCTGCCGTCTCCTCCGCACCCGTACTTATCGGCATGGGAGTAACACGATACAGGACACTGAACCCAGGCCAGATCTGAGGAAGAGGGCCTCAAGGATATCCCGTGGCAGGGGAACACCTGTGAGAGGGGCATCCTGGTGAGAGGGGTGTCTTGCGAATAACCCGTCTTTCTGCAAAACAGAACACACGCCACCGACAAAGAAAAGGACTGGACTAAAAGGATAAATGGCAACATCTAGCGCTGAACCAAAAGAACTCAACAACTGCGTTTGTCGCCAAGAAAGTAAAGCGAAGAAAGACTGTGAGAGCAACTTCAAGGCAGAGCCGTCAAACAGACTAACTCCATCGAGCACCCATGACTGGTGCCACAGTGAACTGGTGATTGTCTGCGACAGGAAGAACATCGTCCGCGACAGGAAGAACATCGTCTGTGACTCCAGGCTGCTGAAGCGTGAGCGACTCTGCAGAAGTTTAGTCACTGTATTACATCTGTATATATATGTCTTTTCTCCCCTAGGTTGGACATTTGACTCCGGGTTTTTGTTATTAAAGATTGGGAGGAATGTAGTGTCCTAGCATGGACACGTTCTAGTGTTCAGAAGTGTATGCTCTACACTTTACACCCACCCACCACCTACGTCACTGGGTCAGGTGACTAGGCTAATAAAAGGGCCGAGCGCACGTGCTCGTGGCCAGTTAACCCACCATCTAACTATGTGTCTGCGTCAGTGATTACTAGCATGAGGGCCTAGAGCCCCAACACAACAACTCTAAGAGGCACAACCTGGCGAAAATTGTGATCCAACGGTTTGGTGTTTGATGCTTTCTTCGTGGGAACGCGTTCAAGTGCTCTTGCCCAGTGCAACCACTGTGCTGATGCTTGTCTCTCATTCATATCCATATTGAGGTACTGTTTTCTTTTGTTTTCTCTCAGGAGAAATTCCCCTCGTCGGTGTGACAGTTGCAGTCTCGCGCTACGACTGGCACTCGAGACTCGGTTACTGTTCCTGACGTATTGAGTATCATCATTGCACCACATCGCAGCTCGTATGTCGTTACGTTACGCCCCTGCACCTTTATGTTGGGTTTTCTTAAAATCAGAAGCAGCGCATCATCATGCTACGTAACGTATGTGCTGCCATATTGGATAGGCGAAAGTACACCGCTTTTCTTATGCAGCGTATGTGCAGCTCTGGCTTTCTCCTGCCTAACTACAGCTGATCAACAAGGGTGTTGCTCTCTACGAGCGCTTCATAAATCATCTGTGCCTCTCCTGTTGGATACAATTTCTTAGTTGCTTTTGTGGTAAAAGTGTACACGGTGATTTGCACACCTTTGAGCACAGCATGCAAAGTACTGTTTCTTCATTGGCAATATGACATGTATTTACAAGGTACAATTTTCTCATCGATTATTTAACAAACATTTATAGGGTGAATTGCACATCTTGAAGTACAGTTTGCATGGTACTATTTTGTTTTTGCAAACTATTACATGTTGATATTTTCACCTCCCTGGGCATACTTTTTATAGTCTTGTACTACATCTCGGACTTCTAGTTGGTCAAGCATTTCTTTGTTTCTCAAGGCAATTTTCATTCAAGCATTTGTTTTTCAGTGATTTGCATACCCTTGGATATACTGTCAGTACTTTGGTGCAGATACTATCACAGTGATTTGCACACCTATTTGAACTTTTGTCCTTTGCAATATCTACTAAGCATTGGCCTGTTCGTTTGTACAAATTATTTTATCTGGAATATGGCGGTACACTCTAATGTCATCATGCCACCATTTTTCTTCTGCACCGTGGCACTCCTGTCATAGTCTGAGAGGATTGGGAGGAAATGTTGGAAAATTATATTATCCCTCTGGGTGGTCAAAAGTTTTCACCTGTGAGAAAAAAAGCTTTGTTACTTAGTGCCCTTGGCAGTGAGGGACAACGTATTTTTAAGTATTTATGGGTGGCCATGGGTCCCAATGGATGACGTATATAGAGAGGCCATCAAAAGGTTAGAAACTAGGTTTGCCAAAGAATCAATCTCATTATGGTTAGATATAAATTATATACACAACCTCAATCTGAAGGTGAGTCCATCGACAAGTTTATTGCTAGGCTCCGTGAACTTTCAGTCAAATGTCGGTTTGGGGTAATGACCCATGAACTAATTTGTGATCAGCTGATCATTTAGTGTCATGAAAGGAAAATTCAGGAAATATTATGGGCTGCAAAAGAACCCTCATTGAAAGAAACTGGGGGGGTGGCCAAAGTAATTGAAGAATCTCAAAAGTGCATTAAGGAGTTGGGGAAGGAGAGAAGGATGAATATTGTACCTAGCCTTGATACAAGTCTTAAAGATGATGTTGCTGAGATTAATGTTATCTCAAAGAAAAAATGTCAGGAGTTCTTCCTGTTTTAGTCCATTTCGTAAAAGTAAAGGGAGAGAAAGTTTGAGGTGTGGGAGTCAATACCATTTAGCTGACTCTAAGAGATGTTTTGCCATTGACTAAGTGTGCAAGAAATGTGGTCGCAAAGGACATTATGCACAAGTATGCAGACAAGGTGATGGGTCTGACAAATACAAACCCAAAGTCAATCTGGTAAAATCAGATTCTGAAAGTAGGCAAAGTACTGATAAAATACTAGTGGTTGAAGAATCTAGTGAGAGCACTGTGTCTGAAGTATGTGAGGATCTGAAGAGATTGACTAGGCCCAAAGCATTGTTAGATATCTGTCGTCAAAATGTTAATCTCATGGTTGATTCTAGTTCTATGTTCACGATTTCTCCTGAAGTATTGTTTAAGTCACTATGGGTAAATGTGGTGTTAGAAGTTAAAGACACCAACCCAGTGGGTTACCAAGGTCAAACTATCGATATTTTGGGTTACATGTCGGGTGTCATCCATTTTGGCACCAGGAGTACAGAGGGCAAAATGTATGTTGCCAGAGAAGGTCCCCCCATCGTTGGTTGGATGGACCAATATGATCTGCACATTGTTATAGACTCTAGGTTTCCTAACTTGGTTATGGCAGTGGATGAGGGAGTACAAATTGAACACATCTTGCAAGAGGCATGAAGAGTGTTTGAAGATAGGATGTGTTAAAGTTTACTCTCACAAAACCATTCTTAAACGTCATGCCTGTCCTGTCCAGCATAAACTTAGGAGAGAACCATTATCAATTAGACATGGGCTCAAGGAATTATTACAAGACTTGTTGAATGGAGGAGTTATAGAGCCGGTTGAAGCGTCAGCATGGATTTTTCCGGTCGTCATTACACAAAAAGCTGATGGCCGTTTGAAGTTTTGCATAGACTTGAGGTCCCTTAATAGGGATAGTGTCACGGACACGTTTCTGTTGCCTAATATCAACAAGTTATTACAATCTGTAGGTGGTGGTAAGTACTTCTCTAAGATCGATCTGAGAAGTGCGTGCCATCGAATCAAATTGCATCCTGAGTACAAATCATTAACTGCCTTCATCACCATGGAGGGCACCTTCCAGTTCACTCGCATGCCATTCGGTCTAGCATCAGCGGCGAGTGTATTTCAGAGATTAATGAATAGCATATTTGAAGGTGTGAGTGGTGTAGTTTATTTCCAGGATGATATTTTGGTTTCTGGAAAAGCAGTGGAGCAACATAATGCCATCTTGCGACAGGTTTTGTGGAAATTGAACAGGTAGAGTACTTGCGATACACCATTTCTAGTGGAGGCATTGCACCTAAACGTAATCTGTTGGAAGCAATAAAAGTTGTACCATGCCCTAAGGATAAAGATCAGCTTAGTTCCTTTTTAGGGCTAGCAGAGTATTACTCTAAATTTGTTAAAGGGAATGCCAACATAACTGAATTGTTAAGGAGTCTTCGCAAGGGTATTAAATACATTTGGGAGGAAGAACAGCAATAGTCCTTTGAAAAGGTGAAGACTGAAATTTGTAATGCTGGTATATTGTCTTCATTTAACATGACATGTAAATATTTTCTTACTGTTGATGCTAGCATAACTGGTATTGGTGTAGTGTTTTTCCAACTCCAGAATGGTACACAAAAAAAAATAGCCTTTGCTTCCTGTACCCTCACTCAAGCTAAAAAGAATTATTCAGTGATTGAACAAGAAGCTTTAGCTGCTGCATGGGGTACGGAGTATTTCAGAGTGTATTTGTGGGACAACAGATTTGTGTTAAGACCGGATCACAAACCACTGGTCAAAATTGTATCTGCTGGAGGCGCTGGCAAAGGATCTGCGCCTTTGGCCAGGTTTGCTGCCAGGTTACAGAAGTATTTGTATGATATGGAATTCATTCATGGCTCGAGAAATTCTCAGGCGGATTGTCTTTCTCGTATGTCATTGAATTGGGAACACGTTGATAAGAATGTTGTGGAGAGGTTTGAATCTGAAGAGGCGGTAGCCTCTATTTGTGATATACATGACCGTAATTTTGGTGTGTTTTCCAGGGTGCAGTGGGAGGACGGTATGCAGTCTGACTCTACGCTGGAGGAAGTGATCAGTATGATTGAGTTGGGTGTACGCAGAGAGCACAGTGTCTGTGTCTGCTAGACCTTTTTGTAAAATTTTTTTTTTTTTTTAACAATATTTTTATTGGCATTTTTGGTATATAGCCACACACAAGATAAAACATCCAAACAGACAGGTCAATATTGAGCACCATCCCCGCCTCGCCCGCCCTCCACCCCCACCCCTCTCCCAGCACACCAGAAGTCTGTTTCGGGCCTATGCCGCGGCTGACATCAGCGTCTTCAATATATGCAATTGTCTGTGCCCTAGGGCTGCGGACGTCCTCCATGTACCATGCCGGCCCCCTCCAGTTCACCACCCCACTAAAGTCCCCCCTCCAGGCCGTGATATCTCCGCCATTTGGACCATACCCTAGTGAATTTCTTGGGGCAGCCTCTCGCCTTATACTTGACCCTTTCCGCCGCCATGTAGATGTCAAGACCCCTCCTCCACTCCTCCAGGCGGGGAGGCGAGGGCACCCCCCAGTATTTTGCTACGTCTCTCTTTGCCACCAGCAGAGCCAGCACAAGGAAAATCAGCAGCGGGCGGGGGAGGTCCACATCATGTGTCATACCCAGTAACACTAACTTGGGGTCCTCCTGTAGTGGCACCCCCAGCACCTTGCTCAGCTCCCCTAGGATCCCCCGCCAGTACCCCTGAATCTGCAGGCAGAGCCAAAGTATATGAAAGAAAGTCCCTCCCTCCCGCCCGCATCTCAGACACGACGTGTCCCCCACCCGTCCCATTTTGAACAGTCGTCGTCTATCAAAGTACGTTCTATGCAGAATATTGAATTGGATCAACCGTAGCCGGGACTTAATCGCCACCTCCCGCGGGTGCATGAGAACTGTATCCCAGTCCACCTCGTCCATCTCACCCACGTCCGCCTCCCAGGTTGCCCTAAGCGCCCCCAGACCATCAGGCATATTGTTCATGAGGGTCCGATATGTGAGGGACACCGCCCTTTCCACCATGTGTTCCTGCAGCAGTCTTCCCTCCAGAGGTGCATATTCGGGAAGAGAAGCCGTCTGTATCCCTCCTGCCTGCCAAGCATGTTTCAGTTGCGCGTATTTATAGTACTGCGTGGGGAGCAATCCAACTTCCCTGCGAAGCACCGAGAAGGATTTCAACTCCCCCCTCACTAGCACGTCTCCCAGTGTCGACACCCCGATATTATCCCATTGCTTGAACCCCCTCAACTTGTTTAGCTCTGGTAGCCATGCGCAGTGCCATAAGGGCGTCTGTCTACTCAGTTTCCTATCCCATCCAATCTCCCGGGTCGCCCTTTTCCAAATCGCCAGGGTGATTTTAGTGGCCTGCAGTAGCCTTCCCGTACCCTTGCCACCATATAAGTAGTAATGACACGAGTGGGCGCCCATGACATGTCTTTCCAAGGCAAACGTCGGGTGCATTGCCGGGGCGTGAAGCCAGTCATTAATGTATACCAGGTGTTCCGCCCAGTAGTATGCCTCGATGTTGGGAAGCGAGATCCCTCCGCTATACTGATGCCTCTGCAGGGTCTTTATCGCCACCCTGGGTTGTCTACCAAGCCATAGAAAACTCCGGAGTTCCGAGTCAATTTCTCGAAAGACCCGCCGAAAGACCGGATAATATTCGTTCTGTAACGCATACAGAACTCTGGGCAGCGTTATCATCTTGAACATGGCGGCACGCCCCAGCAACGTAAGCGGCAGCCGGCGCCATCTCTGCGCATCCTCCACGAAATTGGACAGAACCCTCCCCACATTCCTGTCGTAGGAGACAGTCCGGTCTAGTGTTATATACACTCCCAGATATTGGAACCCCTCCGTCGTCTCCTGGAGCCTGTCCGGGAGACTCGGCCAGTCCCCCCTTCCCTCCGGGGCATATAACACTGACTTATGCCAGTTCACCCTGTAACCCGAGCGGGCACCATAGCGCTCTAGCTCGGAGAAAATAACCGGGATTGTCGTATCGGGTTGCGTAACATATAGCAGGACATCGTCCGCATAGAGAGATATTTTTTCCTCCAGGTCATCCAGCGGGCCCTTTTGAAAACCACGAATCTCTGGGTGTTGTCTGACCCGCGCCGCCAGCACTTCTATCGTCAACGTGAAGAGCAGGGGGGACAGCGGACACCCCTGCCGCGTACCTCTGCAAATAGGGAATTCCCTCGATGTAGCCCCATTGACCCTCACCCGCGCCCTCGGGCCCGTATATAATAATCTCACCCATTGGCGGAAGATAGGTCCAAATCCCAGACGCCCCAGGACGCCCTCCAGGAAGGGCCAATGCACCGCATCGAACGCCTTTTCCGCGTCCAAGGAGAGAAACCAATGAGGGTCCCGTCGGCCCCTTACCACCTGTAGCCAATTGTGCGAGC
Organism: Triturus cristatus; assembly: GCF_964204655.1. Lineage (NCBI taxonomy): Eukaryota > Metazoa > Chordata > Amphibia > Caudata > Salamandridae > Triturus > Triturus cristatus. Next base: position 614,313,666 of record NC_140591.1, on the reverse strand, counting down.
GCCTCAGATTCAGTCTCGTCGCCCTACTGGGGAGGAAGCCTGTCTGATCCAGGTGGACCAGGTCCAGGATCACCCGCCGCAACCGAAGGGCCAGCACCGTCGCCAGCAACTTCGCCTCAGTTTTAAGCAGCGAGATCGGGCGGTACGACGTGCACTCCTCCGGCGGTTTTCCCTCCTTGAAAATCGGGACAATTGTGGCCAGTCTAAGATCCGGGGGGAGACACCCCTCTTCTCGCGCCCCCTCAAATAACGCCAGCATATGGCGGGCCAGAAGATCCGCTGTTTTTTTAAAGAATTCCGCGGGGAACCCATTCGGGCCGGCGCCTTCCCCACCCGCAACCTGGTCAACGCCTTTGTAACTTCGTCTAGCGTAAGGGGGGCCTCCAACTCCTTGATGTCTCCATCTGCGAGCGCCGGTAGATCCAGATCCACCATGTACTGTAGCGCGTCCTCTTGCGAGCCTAGGTCTCGTGCAGCATAGAATGCCCGGAAGTGCTCCGCAAAGGCTTCCGCGATCTGCGCGTCTGAATTCACTAAATTCCCCTTATCATCTCGCACCCGTTCTACCCACCTGGCATCCCTCTCTTTTCTACTGAGCCACGCCAGGAGCTTGCCTGACTTGTCACCGACGTCATATAAACGGTGGAGTGTGGCCAACGCCTGCTGCTTGGCTGCTCCCGTAGCCAGATCCCGGTACTGCCGCTGAGCGTCAAGCAACCGGCGCAGGGTCTCCCGCGCCGGGTCCGCAAGGTACTCCCCGTCCAACCGGAGAACCTGTCTCTCTAGCGCCTGCAACTCCCTGAGCCGTTCCCTATTGTCCTCCGCAATCCTATCCTGGACTCTACCCCGCATGACCGCCTTCATCGATTCCCCGAGGGTCACCGGCGACGACACCGAGCCCACATTGTCAGCTAGGCAGACTCTAACATCCGCCCGGATGCCCTTCAGCACCTTCGAATTCTGGAGGTCTCATGCCGAGACTCGCCACTGCCCCCTCCCCGGTACCCGGGGGGCCACTGTCACCAGAAGGGGAGAGTGATCCGAAAGGCCCCGTGCTTGATATTCAGCTCGCACCCCCTCATGCAACGTGTGACGCTCCATGAAGAGATAGTCCAACCGGGAATACACCCTGTGGGCCCCTGAGAAAAAGGAGTACTCCCGCCGTGTAGGGTGTAACCAGCGCCATACGTCCGTCAGGCCTAGAGTCTCCATCGCGGTGGCGAGGGCCGTCCAATGCCGGTCCCGTCCCCTATCTCCCGTCCTGTCCACTTCCGTCACCATTACATCATTGAAGTCGCCCCCGAGCACTTGCACCGTGTCGGATGTGGCAAGCAGTATTTCCGCCACGCCTTTTAATGTGGACGCCTGCAGTTTAGGTGGAGCATAGACCGATACTAACGTGTACTCCCTTCGGCGCCACACTCCCCGGACCCCAACGTAAGTTCCCAGCGGGTCTGTCCATGTCTGTGTCACTCGAAACGGGTTAGTTTTCCGGACGAGTATCACCACCCCTCTTGAACCCTGAGTAAAGCCCGCATGTGCTAGAACTGTGTAGTGTCCCCGGGCGAGGAATCCACATTTAGTCCCCAGAAGGTGCGTTTCCTGTAATAACGCTACGTCGGGGCCGGCCCTCCTAATGTATGCGTTTATCAGTCCTCTCTTAATTTTGCTCCCAAGCCCATTGACATTCCACGTTAGGACTGAGAGCCCTCCCTCTGCTACACCTGGCGTTATCGTCGCGGTAGGCATTGCAATGCAATCCGTGTGTGCTGTCTCGGGGGTACCGCGCTGTCGGGCAAGCCCCGTGGTGCTACGTGTGTGCCTGAAGTGACCTGTCTCCCACCCCTCTGTGCCCAACCGTCCCAAACTGTCCCGTCCTCCCCCCTCCCATCCCAGAGCAAACCCCAACTAGAAATCCCCAACACCCTCCCACTCCCACCCCCTCCCCACCACCCTCCCCCATCAGTCCCAGTTCCCACAGGCACAGGACTGCTGGCGGAGTAGGCCTGTCGCCCTCCCTCGCTATCGCACCCGTCGCTAACCTATCTCGTGCCCTCTATGGGAACCGCACTAGACCGTCTCAGTCTACCCGACCCAAGAGCACCATACATCAGCGACCAAATGGGAAGACTACCAAACGATATACCCAAACAAGAAAGAACAACCAAAAAAACAAAAGGGAAGGGGGTGTGTGACCACTTGCGTGCTCCATCTGGCCAGAGCTGCAATCAAGATTGTCCGGTCCAGTCTCTCTCAGGAGTGGGAGTCTTGGGTGTCAGGCCTCCGCTCCTCCGTAGGATCGGGTACCTCCCGCTCTAGATCTCGGATCGCTACTTCCCGCGGGTGTATGGAACTCTGCGCCGTCCCCTCTCGTCTCGGCCCGTGGGCCGTGTCCGCGGCGTCTTCCTCCGAGCTACCACTATCCGCCAGGCAACTAAAGCGAGATCCCGGTACTCCAGCCCTTCCGGATGACGGGGAGTCCTTCTGGTGGCGACGCGGCGAGCCATCTTCCGAGTAGGGCGTTTTACGCAACCTCTTCCCAGTTCTCCGCCCGACTGTCCCCGGGGTCGCCGAAGTGTCAGCTCCTTGGGGCGTGCTCCACTGCCATTCGGCCGCACCCGACCCTCCTCCCCGTCGGCGGGGCGGTCGCCCGTCGTCGGTCGTGTCTCCAGCCACTGCCAAGCCTCTTCCGGGTGGGTGAAGAAATGCGTACCACCATCATAGATCACCTTTAGCTTTGCCGGGAAAAGCAGCATGTATGTAAGGCGGCGGTCTCTGAGCTTCGCTTTGACCGCGTCAAAGGCCCTCCTCTGTTTTTGCACCTCCTGGCTGTAGTCTGGGAAGATCATAATGTTCGTGTTTTCTATCCGGAGCGCCCCTTTCTTCCGGGCCTCCCGCAAGATCAAATCCCTGTCTGCAAAGTTGAGGAACCGGGCAATGACTGGACGCGGCCTCGCCCCCACCGGCGGCCTCACCAGGAGTGCCCTATGTGCCCTTTCGATTATAAAGCAGTTCGAGAATGGAGCCAGCGGGAACGTGTCTTTCAGCCAGGAGCGGAGAAACATCGCCATGTCCGACCCTTCAATGCCTTCCCTAAAGCCCACAAAGCGAAGGTTATTGCGTCTCGCCCTGTTTTCCGCGTCGTCCACTTTCCATAATAGTTGTCGGTGCGATGCCTGCAGTTCCGCCACATCTCTGCGGAGATGGGTGATGGTGTCTTCCGCCTCACTGATCCGGGTTTCGGCCGTCTGCACCCTCTCCGACAGGTTGCGAAAGTCCTGTCTCAGCAGCGTGACTTCGGAGCCCACCTCGCCGATCTTAACCTCCAACGCCGCCCTGGATTCCTGAATGTCCGTCCTGGAGGCTTGTATGGCCTCCATCAGCAGCTCCGTGCCCGAACGCGCCGCCGGGGGGGGAGGTGGTGCCCCCTTTTGCGTCCGGGTGCGGGTAAAGTCGTCCATCGGCCCCTGCCGGGCAGGCTTCTCTGGCGGGGCCTTCTTCCTCGTGGTCTCTGTTGGGGGGCCCGCGTCTTCCCCCGCTACCCCTGCCGTGCTCCTCTGTTGCAGCCGCCGCTCACGCTCGGGCAAGGGGGGGGTGTAAACCAGGTTCCAGCCGCGCCGCTCCGGGCCGTTGAAAGATGGGCCCAGGGTCCACCAGTGTCCCGGTCCTTCGTCTCGCCGGGGCCTCAAGTGGTCGCAAGGCCTGATGGCCGATCGAGTGTCCCTCGTCTGCTGTCCTCAGCGGCTCCGCACCCGGGGCAGCCGGTGCAAGACAATGGTACGCCTAGCGGATCAGGTGCCTCGCTCCTCACCTCAGAGGCCTGCCGAGTCCCTCCGCAGAAGCAGTCTGATGCGGGCGCTGTCCCAGGATCGTCGGAGCACCGAGGGGAGGCGACACGCGTCCCAGCCCCCCCGCTCCAGTCCGTCCCGTCTCACCTGTGCAGGCGGGCCCCCAACTGTTCATTTGGGGCAATCAGTCTGCCTCTGGTCTTTCCGCGCCTCCTTCCGTCTGGCCGCGGCTCCGTCTCCTAGGTCGCGACGGCCGCCGCCATCTTGCCGCCTCCAGGCCTCGGTCACCCCTCGAGCAGCTCCGCGCCGGATCTGGCTACCAGGCGCTCCGCGAGTCCTCCCTCCGCCACCGTGAATGCCTCCGGTCTCGGGGCATGAGATTCCCGTGTCCTGCAGACAGCCAGATGCATGTAAATCGCCGGATTTAGAGCAGCTCTGTCGGAGCTCTCGCGGAGCACGTCTTACTCGGCCATTGCGCCGGCCACGCCCCCTTTTTGTAAAATTATTGATGAATTGTCATTGTGTGGGTCTGATGTGGTCATGAGATGGGATATTTTTGTTCCACCTGCTTATTTGAGATTTAACATTTTCAGACGAAGGACATTAGGGACAAGGTATGACTATCAGGAGAGTTAAGGAGGACTTTTGGTGGCCTGGGATGGATGATCAGATCAGCAGGTGGGTGGAAGAGTGTACCCTTGGCAAGGAGAGTGAGAAGGGATTGAAGGTTGGGAGTCAGAGCAGTATGGTACAGATTACAGACCCTGGGAAACCTTGGAGCACTGTTTGTCTGGACTTCATAGGTCCACTTTCTGAGATGCCTGCTAATATGTGGTTCGCGGCGGTGATGGTGGATGTTCACTCCAGTTGGCTGATTGTTAAGTTCTTGAGAGACATTACTACGTCTTCCACCATTAGTCTTGGGGAAAATATTTTTGGAGGAAGGGGTGCCTCATACTTTGCTTACGGACAATGGGACATAGTATGTTTCTGGTGAGATGCGTTGTTTTTTGGAGAAATATGGAGATAAGCATTTGTGTACTTCTCTTTATAACCCCATGAGCAATGGTATGTTTGAAAGGGCTAACAGATTGGTGAAAGGAACTATTCAATTGGCGTCATCTAGTGGTCGTTCTCCTAGGCAGCTAACTGATAAAATGCTGTGGGCCTATCGATCGACTGTTCATAGTGTCACTCACAAATTTCCATTTGTACTTATGAGAGGGCATTTACCTGGTTCTAGATTGATTCCCTCTTGGTTGCAAGATTGGATTGTTGGTGGTGGTGAGCAAGTCCATAAGGAGGTTTCTTCCAAGTTTGAGGTCGGAGATTGGGTCAAAGTGAGATCTGGTAGGCTGAGAGGTGGTTTGAGCAAGTTTAGTGGACCCTTTCGTGTGGTGAAGGTTGGCAAGTTTTTTGTTGTCCTTGAAGGAGGTGACAGATGGAATTTTCGCAGAGTTGCTTTGTATCAGAGAGGTGGCAAGTGTGCTGAACAAGATAATGCAGATGCAGGTTGCTCTGGAGCTATGTTTATGCCGGATTTTGTTGATTCTTCAAATGCACGGGGTAATCATCCCAACATTGAATTTGATTCTATTTTGAATGAACACAGTGACAATTTTTCTAGTAGTTCAGTGGTAAGGGGTGATGTGAGTGTGAGAGTTCGTACACCACCCTCTTATCTACAGGACTACGTCAGAATGTAATTTGTTCATTTTTCTTTTGTTTGTTTCCCTTGTTCTTTCTTTCTATTGTTTTTTTTGTTGTTTTTTCTTTTGTTTCTCTGCAAAGGAAAAGGATGTGTTATGTTTTGTTCTTACCTGGAATGTCCTTCCTGGTTCCAGTCTAGAATGTTAGGCTGACGGCATTCGAGGTTTGGCAGTTGCAGCTGTCTTCCCGAGGTGGTCGGACGCCAGGTTGTGTCTCCGACTAAATTACTTATCACATCTAACCTTGTCTTCTGTGGTCATTCTGGATTTTCACCATAACAAAGACGTGTTTTGGGATCCCCGTTTTTGCATATATATATTTGCTAGAAAAAAACATAGGTTACAGGGATGTTAGACTTAGGAAATAGAATTAAAAAAACCTTAGAAATTCAGTGAAAGAACAAAGGTTATGGAGACGTTATAGTTAGACTCAGATTTCACTTGTGATGAAATGGCACAGTGATGTCATCAGTGATGTCACTGACCATGTTATGAGTGATGTAATATGTGAGGTCATAAGCAGTGCATTTGGGGGCATAAGTTATAGTTAGGTCAGGAAACTATAACTGCTGAATTTCAATGGTTTTGTATGAGTGAAATCTGAGCCTAACTATAATGTCCCTGTAACCTTTGTTTTTTTTTACTGAATTCCTACATTTTCTTTTGAATTCTATTCCCAACTATAACATCCCTGCAACCTTTGTTATTTTCAGTGAATTTCTAAGGTTTTTTTTAAAAATTCTATTGCCAAACCATTACATCGCTGTAACTTTTAATCTATACACAGCTTTGCACAAAATGTCTACCCAACTGGAGTAGTTTCTATTGGTTAATTAGTAAGTGCTTTTTATTCATCAAGGTGGAGGCTTAGAGGGAAAGACAGTCATCAAGGGTGCCCCCCACTCAACAATACCATATACAAAAAAAACCCTTGTTGCACATTACACATCACATCAGAGTTTTTAGGGGCACTCCACTTCTTCTGTTTTGCTGGGGAAGGGTCTAGTACCTACTTCGGAACCCTCCAATGTGTATATGTGAAGAAAAACGCATGTCCTGTGGTCTTACAAGTTTTAAGACAAGTAAGAAATTTATGAGAAAGGAATGTATGTGTGTGACCTAAAAACTACAAACTGTATATATTGCACACCTAAACATTTGTGTTCGTTACAGATCCCTGTTTGGAGAGGAGAGCATTCTTCCTCACAAGCACTACAAAACTTAAAAATGAGTTACAGAAGTGCAAACTGTGCTTGTCTTTAATTTGTAGTGCCCGCTATCAAAGTTCAAAAACCATCCCAAGTTTAGACCATTTTAAGCTGAATGGCTGACATGTTTGATTGCCTCTTCACTTTTTGGCAAATTCATCATGGCACGGGGACCCCATTCCACCTTTAAGATATACTGGACCATGTTGCTACCAGATGGACGCGTACCAGCAGGTCACATGCAGGAGCGTTGGTAGATGTTTCCACTCAGACGCATTTGGCGATGCAGCGCGCGCAACGAAGTTCGTTTTATTAATTTTTTTCGTAACTTACCTGAAATCTGCCGTTTGCCGCATTTTGCAACCCCCCACCCTGCCCCTCCTCTGCGCCACGTCACCGCCCGGGTAAAACGCCCTACACGGGCCGTCACTGCTCAGACGTCGCTGGGCCCAGCATCCTCAGTGTCTGAATCACCGCAGGTTTGTAGTATCCACTGCAAGTGCTTTTATGATCAAAGGCATATGCCATTCCAACATTCATTTCAATATATCATGGACTTTTAAGTGTCAATGTGGTATTCAAGGTAAGTGTTAGCAAAAATAAAGTAATACATTTTTTACCTGAAATTACTTTGATGAAGTGTCAATATTTCTGACAAATGACAGACATGTTGAGATGCCAGGAGAGGTGATGGTGAGAATGTATTTCCCTCATGCTTTAGAAGGGTACAGGAATGTGTAATATGGACAACAATTTCAGTTTTACAATGATTTGCACTCTTATGTATGTGTTAAGAGCTCAAGTGTATATGACATGCACTCACAATTGTGGGAGCCTATCATATTTAGGTATTCCTTAAAATGTTCTTTTATTATTATGGGAAGGTAATGTTGTCAGCTATACTAGCTTCCCATTATGTAGAACATTCCTGATTACAAACAACAACACTTTGAATATGTCCAGATTGTATACTCAAACTACATTTAAAATGAAATTACTGCTTTCTTCCGTACAGGCAAATAACTATTGCGAGCTTAGTTTTACATGTTCTGGTGATTTGCCCAAAGAAAACACAGCATGTTTCATATCGTGACGACCCCAGTAGGCTGACTACTCTTATTGCATACATTTATATGGAAATACCTCCTATGATTGTGCCGATCTGCTGGGTAGTCGTGATGGACAAGCAGATATGCTGCACCTCCCAACAGCAGGCTCATTGTGCCTCGAACAATGCGAAAGGTTGCATATACCCTTTTACTGCAGTGACAACGTCAGCTCAGGTGTCGAGGTTTGGCTGCCATGATAACACCAACGGAAAGCAATAGCGCGATTGTGAGGGTGATGTTATGACTGTTATCCTGCTGTCGTTTTTGGGATCTTCACTCTTTCAATGGAGGAGGCTGCTTGCAATGGTGATGGCGGTGCCTTGGCGGACTTTGGACTGCCAAACCACCAACATATAGATACAGTTCCTTTAGCAGACGAATGAACTGTCTACATTCGAAGATCAGTCAGCATCCACCAAGATATAATTTGGGCCCTCGGAGGCACTGTTAGACCCCATTTACACTACCACCATATGAAACGCCATAGAACAATACTTTGACTTTAACGTGGGCACAGTGGAAAGCACGTCTACACTGTGGGAGGCATTTAAAGTGACCATAAGAGGGGTCTGCATCAGTACCACAGCTGGTATTTTAAAAGACATCAGGGGTCAACTTGCAAAGACCGAACTAATATTGACAGATTTGGAATGTCAATACACAACTGCACCCTGCCCTGAAACATTAAAACGTATTCACAAAAATTATCTTAGAATATGACTCTTTGGCGGAATCTGAGATCCGCTACCTTTCTCGCAGACATGTGGCACAGGCGTATGGGGAGGGAGGTCACCCGGGACGCAACTTAGCCACCAAAATTACATTTCGAACCGATCATCACCATATAACTAAAATCACAGATCCTCAGGGGACGGAATACTATGCTCATTTGGAGATCGTGAATCAATTTCGTGGGTTCTTCGCAGACCTATACACATCAAGGGGATCGTCAGCTGACCGGGACCTAGAAGCTTATCTGTCTGACATAGCCCGCGCCTGGTTGGCGGATCACCACTGCGACTATTTAAACCAACCGATTGATGAAGCCGATATAAAGGTGGCAATACACGCATTACCCAACCAAAAAGCGCCAGGGCCAGACAGGCTTACAGCCAAATTTTATAAAGATTATATTGACTTAGTCACGCCTCACCTCCTAGAGATGTATGCAGAGGCACACAAATCTGGTATATTGCCACCATCTCTTCATCAAGCACTAATTATTGCATTGTTAAAAAAGGACAAGGCTCCAGATCTTTGCGAGTCATACCAGCCGCTGTCACTGATTAACCTCGATGCCAAGATTCTGGCGAAAATTCTGGCTTGGTTCTTCCGGGACCAATCAGGCTTTATCCCGGAACGGTCCACATCTCACAATTTTAGAACTATATTTGCAATGTTCCACGTCTTAGACCCCGATCTGCACGCAGCTGCGGTCCTGCTGGACGCTGCAAAGGCTTTAGACTCCATAGAGTGGAGCTACATGTTCCATATCTTGAACCGCATGGGATTCCCACCTTTGTTTCTCGGCTGGGTACGACTATTATATACCAACCCCTCAGCATTAGTGCGTGTCGGGGGCTGACATCGCAACCATTTATGATTCACAGAGGCGCTCGCCAGGGGTGTCCTCTCTCTCCCTTACTGTTTGTGCTGGTGCTTCAACCGCTAGCCTGCATTGTTCGCCAGCGACACAGAGAGACGGCCCTTAATTTCCTACACCGCCCGGTGGGTATCTCACTTTATGCCGATGATATGGTGTTATTTATTAGAGAACCAAGCCGTTACCTTGCGCAGGTGTTGCGGGAATATTTTAGATTTGGACTCTTCTCAGGTGTCCAAATTAACTGGAGCAAATCAATAGTAATACCACTAACTCCTAACACTGCCCCCCCAATTATGGAATATCCCCTGATGTGGACTACAGACCCAGTAAAATACCTGGGTGTCTGGATCCACCGCGACCCGGAAATTGTCATCAAAGAAAACTATGGCAGAGCATATGCTTCCCTAGAACAGATAGATAGATGGAACATGCTACCCCTTTCCCTCGCCGATCGCATCGCGATCATCAAAATGGTTATACTCCCACGGTTTCTATATCTATTCTGCAATATCCCAATCAAGCTGACTCAGCATTTCTTTAGAGAGATACGGTCCTCCCTTATTCGCTTGATATGAAGAGGCAAGCTGGCCAGGGTGAGTTGGACCACATTGACGTTGGACTATACTAAGGGAGGTTTTAGTGCTCCAGACCCCTTTTTATATTATTTATGCGCCCAAGCACAATACGCATGTTATTGGTTTAAACCACACGCATACACTCCGCATGTCGCAGTAGAAGATGGCGATGCACACCCAGTTCCCCTGGCTGGCATTCTTACGCATACGCATAGAAGCACACCCAAAACCGAATTTAACACTCTGGACACGACTATAGCGGCATGGCAATCTATAGGCACCATCGCCAATAAGCTCCCCTTATATGCTCCGGCACTGCCCCTTGCACATCATGCTGCATTGTCAGTGGCTCATGAGGCGGGCCCCCTTAGGGCGCTGAGAGAGGTGGGTATACTCTCCATGCAAGATATATATCCTGACGGACATTTTATAACTACAGAAGACCTACAGTACATAACTAACCCGACGCTACTGTTTAACTTCACCATGCACAGACTGTGGCAGGCGTTCAAAACCCATTATAACACGTATCCAGCTGAACCCACCACACTGCGAGCTATATAACTACTGCTGGTTGCACCCTCCAGGCGTAAACTAGTAACTAAACTATACAGGGAGGTGAGCGACGAGAAAGTCATAAAACCGGACAAAAGCTTGGCCCGTTGGAATGCTAGATTAATACCCCCACTTCAGGAGTCAGAATGGGAACATAACCGTAAGTTAACCAGCACCCTTGCACCCAACGGTAATTTGCCCATTATACACTTTAAGTATATTCACCAGACCTATCACACCCCCATTAAACTACATAAATGCGGCCTAAGAGAAACAAACAACTGCAAGCGGTTTGGCCGAGCTGACGCTGACTTCTTGCATCTAGCATGGGAATGTAGAAGGGTGCTGCTGTTTTGGGAAGGAGTGTTGAAATGCATACAGGAAAGGTCTGGGATTTTATTGCAATGCACACCCTCAATTTGTTTGTTGTGTTACGAACCTCACTTAAAAGGGACAAAGGGATGGTGGGCAGAATCATGCACATTGTGCTGCTAATGGTCAAACGTCGAGTGGCATTACATTGGGAAAGTGTTATGGCCCCAAAAACTGAGACCTGGATTAAAAACATGGTTTATTGTAAAGAAAATCTTCATTATATGAAGAAGAACTGCCACAACTACTAGGCCCAGAGACATTTGGGAACCATTACGTCAATACTTACAACAACTGCCTACCAATAGCACACAGAGTGAATAATAATGCTGATAAAGTGAATAGCAGGTCATAATGCCACAAATGTAACTGTTGATACTGATGTAACATATGTTATCAATGTCTTTGTACAAAGGTCGATCGCAGATTGGTTGGTTGGTTAATTATTGCTTGTTCTGCCTTGTAAGGCAGTGAAGTACATATATTACTTGAAATGTCAATAAACAGATTTAAAAAAAAAAAAAAAAAATAAATATATATATATATATATATATATATATATATATATATATATATATATAATTTGGGCCCTCTGTTTTCAATCTGTTTCTGAAGTGCATGTAGCAGGGTGCTGCTCCCAGATCTGGCTTCCTGTGATTTATTAGCTTGGTGCATTCGACTCCCAGGAGAGTATGTAGCTGTGACAAAGTATATGAGCTGATGCTGCTCAACAGGAAATGAAAATGCTGATCCGTTGTCAGTGCACCTCCTGACAGCTTCTTTGTCATGTGCCTGCGTCTGTAATATAGTTCAAAAAGACAATGGTCTAGTGAGGTCAAAAATCCTCGAGTAGCGGAGCTACAGTTAGTAATTTGAGAAAAAATTCAATAGTATTTAATGATAACGGAGAATGAATTCGATCCAATTACGGAACGTATACAAGGACACAGGAAAATAGAGGAAGACATCACATTTTATTAACATCATAAAATGGAGTTGCTTCCATTCCTACCATTTTTGCTTTTCGGACAGAATGTATATTGTATATACAGTGCTCACATATACAAAAGTGAGGGTGCGTGAAGTGAAGTGCTCAGTGACAATAAAAACATTTCATCGCATTGAAAAACAGGTCAAAAAGAACCCAATTGGTTTAGACAATGTTTAAGGGAACTTTGACATTATGGTCGACGGCGTTTCGATTCTAGTCATTCAAGATCATCATCAGGACAATGTGAGTGTGAGCACGTAAGATTACGCGGGATCGTAGTGAGGGCCTGCAGGATTGGCCGGAGGAGCCCAGTAATTACGGGAGAGCGTCCGTGTTGAAGACGGATCAGTCGTTCCAATGGCGATGTGTGGACAATTTCCACTGAACCAAGGTCAATCGGAGAAAAGCCGCTAGCAATCCGTGTTCTGCGGCATGTTTTAACCCTAGGCGTGTGACTGACCCGGGAGAAGTTGGCAAGAAGAAAGTTTTTTCAGGGTGAATGAATCACATCAGGAGCGCGCTGGCAGCAGTCCGAAGCGTGCTGTGTGTGCCTGTAATATGGCACAGTTTCAGAGACAAAGTGATTCCCTTATTTGCATGGGGCACGCCCACATGCAAATGAGCGAATGCCCCCTGAAGATAGCACTGGCACTTCGGCATCTATTGGTGCTATCGGTATTACAGAAGGAGCTGCACAAGCGTCTGAAGCCCCTTCTCTAATACCAAAGTGCCCTGGGGCCGCACAAAGCAGGCCCAAATGCCCCCGGGGCACTGTGTGTAATACGGCCTCAGATGTTTGAGGACAAGTTGAGGAATCAGTGGCAGACATGTTCATTCAGGTGTAAATGGGTGAGAGGGATGTTTCCATATTTTTCTGAGTCAGAGGAGTGACTTCTTTTTCCAGATTTCAATATTGGTGGCTTTCTAGTTTGTATAGCAAGGGACCAAAGTTCAACAGTAAATCATTCCTGTTTTAACAATTTTGAGTACCTTGGGCCAAATGTTCTTTATCTGTATTTTTCAAATAGCGGGTCCCAAGCGAATTTTTGGTGGGTCGTGAAAGTCCAAGAAATAAAGATTCCTTTAAATTCTGTATTTATCTTCTTACATTTGCTGCACTTCAAAGGAGAGGCCACATGTCAGGCTATGTCTTCTGATGAATTGAGCATGAAAGGATAGTTTGTAAAATGCAATTATTTTTAAAGAAAACTTAAATAACTGTAAATGAAATGTACACATTAAACAGTTAAGAAAGCAAAAAATAAAGCGAATTTTTTCGTAATTTTCAAGTTTGAGGGAAACAAAAAATGTAATAGACTCAAAACAAATCAAGACACTTTACTTGGTGATGCACAAATTATAGATATTCACTGAAACCCAATTTGTACGCATTATCATTTGTGTGCAATGTTGTTTTATCAGTAAAAGTGAATGTCTGCAAATTTAGTTGCCATTTCGATAGAAAATAGGTGTCTGTAACTGACAGTGTGCTACCACATGATGCTTTAGGGTACATAAAAAAAATTAAAGCTAGGTAGGTAGCAAAAGTGCTAAAAATTGGGTTGTGGTCCTAAAAAGATTCGGAAGCACTGTTCTATATTGTTTTGTGGTTACAAATCCTGCGATTTTCAAAATTCTAGGTTTTTCAACACTTTTTCCGGAGTACACTTTGTGATCCATGATGTTCGGAAGGTGGCGTGGGCGTCCTTCTCCTTCTTGCAAATTGCAATGAAGTGCAATGTCAATGGTTTGCATCTACAATTGCTGCTGCAAACCACTGATCTGATCCTGACTTCCTAAAATTGATTGTTTGCATTTGAAAATAGAAGCCACTGTATTATGAAAACAGGATTTAAGGAGGTAATGTTTGACAAGAACGTTTGTGCACATTTGCTGTGTGGTATTTTGTTGTGGTGATGTGATGTTTGTGTTTTTAGCTGCATTTTTGCAATCTGATTTTGTTGTGGTGCCCTGCAGCAGTTCTGTTTTGACTGTTTTAATTGCTACTGGATAAGAAGCCGAGCAAATTAATTGGATTGTTTAACTTTTACTTCTATTTATTTCCACTCAATCATAATTGAAAGTCTAATTCCCTCTATGGAGAATAATGGCGTTAGTCACCAGTGAGTCTGATTAATAGCTCTATCAATCTGATCCAGTCTGCTCCTCTGCAGTGATGGATGTGTCATCATTGGTAACAAAAACACTGATTGGCACCTTTAAGAGTGCTAAGGGAATAGTATAAACTTAAGACCATCATTCATTTACACGTCACTGACAGTGTCCACAACCAAGGACGGGGCACGTTTATACTGATCCTGTTGAAAAAGTGACGCATTATATGGGCACTTATGCTGCCATTTGCAGGGCTGGACCAGGCCTGTAATTTCGATGTCATTGCATCGGAACATTAAAATGTCCCATAAATATTAGAATTAGGCATTTTTTTATGTTTTAAATTTAACTGAGGTTTTACATTTTTTTCTGTAAATACTTTGTGTGGTGAAATGTAAGTACCATTAGGAGCAATCACTGTGCATTGAACATCATTTTCCTAAAAGCAGAGGGTCTTATTTACAAGGCTCTTGCGCCTCCGGTACGTCACTTTTTAACACATAAAATGTGACACACTCGCAGCGCAAGGGTCTTGTAAATAAGGTTGTGAGTGTTCTCTTGTGTGTGGGGGTGGGCGGTATTTTGGCGCTGTTGTCAAGCTACATTTGTTGTGCCTGGTCGTTTTTTCAGGCTCTGCACCCACGGAGCTAAGTCTCTAGTTAATGGTATAATAAGTGACTCCTGCCACATGGTCACAGTCTGATAGGTGTTTGCTGGCACGCCCCCGGGTAAACTACATCATGGTAAAAACCAATGAAACCGTACCAATGCGTTGAGGTATCCTTTTGATTTCCCCAGGGCCGTTTCTACCATTAGGCAAGGCTAGGCAGTCAAGTCAAGTCAAAAATAAAGTTTATTTAGACCAATTGATCTATAAACCACAATACATATTTTATCATCTAAAATCGTCATAACACAAATTCATTCCATTTACTATAAAAATTCTACTATCATAAAACTGCATTTACACAATTAAAACCAAAATTCATAAGAGTTAAAAAACTTTGGCCTTTTCATGGGTCTCTACTCAGTTTAGAAATTTATAAACCCCCTGCATAAATTTCCAAATGGCTATCGCAATGTCAAGATTTTCCATTTCCACTAAGAGATCACGTGCTTGCGAGCGCTCATTGAGATCATATTTTATAAATATCAGGCGAAGAAACACTTTACGTAGATTTAAAAACAGATAGCAATCCAATAAAAGGTGCAAAATATCACACTTCATTCCTATTTTACACACACATTTACCATCCGGATGTGCAAGGGCAACTTTTATTCCGCTATTTATAAATAGCGGATTGGTTCCTATTCTTAATTTAAAGACTTCTTTCCTTAACCAACTGTTAGGTAGCAAATCCATATATGGAAAGCTGGAGTCTTTCTCCCATCCAGCGCTCATAAACTTTACAGAATCTTTTTCTCTCAGATACTTTAAATCTATTGCCCTCGAGCATACCTTACCCTGCACTTTAAGCTCATTCTTTATCACATTAATTTGAAGTGTCATAGGGTCAGTGTCCACCATCAGGTAATCACAAATGGTCAGGAGTTTCCTTCTTGTTGCCTTTGCCCACTTTAACTCACTGGATTGAATTTCCTTCATACACCATTGTGATACCTTGGTGACTTCCCCCATACCCAGGCGGTTCCAGAATCTAAGCAAGCTTGACTGGACCTGGACATTCCATGAAGGTAGGTCCAATTCCAATCTAATTGCCTGAATCATCGCTGACCCTGGAAGGGACAGCAGGGATTTTAGACATTTACCCTACTCTTTGTCCCATGAGCTTTTCCCATCAATGCATAAAACCTCTGCCCCATATTGGAATTGTGGCGGAACCATAGCCTTAAAGGCGGTCAATAGAGGTTTATGTGACATATCGCCATAGCTATAGTCAAATCTTTTCAACCCACATACCGCTAGATGCGCTTTTAGTTTCTGTGCTTCCAGATGGGTATCCCACTTCAAAGACCTTGTGAACCATATACCGAAGTATTTATATTCCTTTACAGTATCTAACTTGGTTTGGCCCAAGTACCAGCTAAACTTCGTACTCTTCTTCCCAAAACACAAGATTTTTGTTTTATCCATATTTACTGTAAGACGCTTTGCAGTGATGTATTCGTTAAATACATTCAACTTTCTCTGCAACCCTACCTCTGTTAGGTCCATTATTACAAGGTCATCGGCATACAGCAGGCAGGGCAGATGCTTACCATTTATTATCGGGCTTGCACCTCTGGCAGTACCCAGGAGAAGGGGCAAGTCTGCTAAAAATATGGCAAAGAGTAACGGGGCCAATACACAGCCCTGCCTCAACCCATTGTTTATAGGAATTTCCTTTGTAAGCCCGCCAGAAGTATCTTTAATTACACGTGCCCAGTTATGGCTATGCAATTCTTGAATTACCAAATGGGGATCAGCAGGCACCTCATACTTCCTCAATGCTTCCCACAGACAATCCCTGTCCACCAAGTCAAAGGCTGCGCGAAAGTCCACGAAGCAGCAAAACAATTTGCCCTGCTGCTCCATGGACTTCCTCGCCACCGCCCACAGTGCAAAGCAGTGATCAACAGTTGAGTGCCCCTCCTTAAAGCCACCCTGCTCAATTGGAACTATGGAATTGTGGTTTTCCAGCGATTTTCCCTGTGAACATAATCCACCCCCTATGTTAGGGATGGCTAAGTCAGGATTTTAGCAGACGTTAGGTTTTGGCGAAAAGTTCCATTTTCGCCAAAATCTAATGTGTGCTAAATTCATGTGGGCTGCCTTGTAAATATCGCAATGTAAACATCAGCGATATTTGCAAGGTAGTCCATCTTGGGTGCACCCAGTAACGCCCACTTTGCATCTCACTGGAGATGCAAAGCGAGGCGTTGAGAAAAAGGGTGCTAACAAGCGATTATGCATGTTAACACCTTCTTGTAAATAGGGCGCTGGTTTTATCTCCGCTTCTTTGGCTTTGTAAGCCTAAAAAGTGGAGATAAAGCCCTTGTAAATGTGCCCCTATGTGAGATGACAACAAGAAATACTAAACCCATAGATAAGATCTGGGGTGGTCTCATGAAGGCATGCGTTCCCTGTCTTCCTGTTTATGCGAGGCACTTTCTAAAGCGCATACAGTAAACTCGGGTTGTTTTCAGGGTTTGAACATGTGCTGCAGAGAGCACCACTTGATAACAGTGGGAGGAGACTGCCTGTCATTCTAGTTATGCTGCTTGCTGCACATCCTCCCAGAAATTCCGAGTTAAGTGTTTGTACTTTATTTATTTTTTCCCAGTTTATATACCGCGAACTCGACCGGAAGGTATCAGTGCACTTTACAGGAGCACCAGCTGCATTACAGAATTACAGAGGGACACATTCATTTTTGTTCTTTTCTAGACACTGGGAGATTAACGTCACAGGGCCCTGTATTTGTAGTTCAGTGATTGCCCATTCAATAAAATAAAGTTATTGTGGGTGAATTCGGGACACTATATCTGGGCTGCGCCACCTGCTTATCGGCATGCATAGAACCGGAGTGATGAACCTTGGCACCCGTGAGCCTCACCTGTCAATTAATTCTTCTATCCTGGATGACAGTGGGAGAGAGTGATGGTAGTAAAAGGGAGGGGGCGGCATTTTTTTATTCTCGCCTAGCGCGGCAAAACACCTAGAAACGGCCATGGATTTCACAGTCATTGTTTCTTTGGTAAACACCTAAGAATGGGAGCAACATTGGCAGCCAGGTCTACAGTTTACAAGACACTGGCCTTGACCATGAAAGGCTCCTTCCTCCCGATTTCGTATTTTAAAATGCTCCATCAAGAAGAACAA
Organism: Triturus cristatus; assembly: GCF_964204655.1. Lineage (NCBI taxonomy): Eukaryota > Metazoa > Chordata > Amphibia > Caudata > Salamandridae > Triturus > Triturus cristatus. Next base: position 614,295,815 of record NC_140591.1, on the reverse strand, counting down.
CTTTTGAGAACTTGCTGCTATATTTTAAAACTTCTCATATTGTAAATCTTGAATTGCAATGTGGGAAATGAACATTCCATTACAATTTACATGATTACGGTATCATTTAGAATAAGGCAGAGAGACCCGCAAGCTACTGAAGCACCAGAGGTTCAAATTTCATAGACCTATGGGCGTCAAGAGTGCTCTATTTTCTCAGCCGGGACCATTAGACTGAAACGCAATGCAGGGCAGCTGCATGTCACAACAACCCACTCTACATTCATTTTAATTCACAGAAACAACCCCTTTAAGAGTGGTGTGCAGATTCCAATTGCTCTTTATTGAATTTTTTAATAAAAAAAGACAACATAAGGCAAAGTAAACCCACCTATAATTTCACACAAAAGTCTCCCCATACCTAAGCCTCCATCTCCTTCACTCCCCACTTAACCATCTCTGAGGCATGGGTATTTGTTGCTGTCAAGGACCCCAGAACTCTCAATCTCATTGGGCACAACAATATCCTGTAATCTTAGTTCAGCTATGAAACCAATGGGCACCACAATATACAGATCATACTTAGGGCACTGAATGTTAGTTTCTTGAAACTCGAAAGCAACCACGGGGCATATTAACTACAAACGGCGATAAACATCGCAATGCGCGCTTAGCGCTATTACATTTATCGCCGCCTATCGCTGGAATTTATCGCCCGGATAGCGCGTTATTAACAACGCGTTTCTCCAAGGCGATAAATATTCCAGCAATAGCGGCGAAATGCAGGAATATCACTGAAAATCCAGCGATATTCCTGCAGTGATAGGGAAAACCTTGATGATAGTGTGATGTGGATTCAGCCATAGAATCCACCTCCCATTAAATGTATACCTAAGTCTCAGTTTTTGCAGACATTAGCTTATGGCAATATCCGCGGTTAGCACGGATTTTCATGTCGGTATTGGTAACCTGGGCCAGCTTGATAATAGGGAGAAGTGCAGTTGGTGATGATTCCTGTGTTTTTTTGGGAGGAAACGCCTACTTTGCATCTCATTAGAGATGTGAAGCGAGGCGTCGGGAAAACGGCTGCTAACATGCGCTAATGCATGTTAGCACCGACTTGTAAATAGGGCGAAAATTTTATCTCTGCTTTGTTGGCTTTTAAAGCCAAAAAAGCGGAGATAAGGCCCTTGATAATATGTCCCCACATTCTTTCTAACCAGAGATCTATTGTAAGAAGCTGGTCTTGGCAGTGAGCGATAGATTACCCTCTAACGAGTGCAGTGGAAAGGTCCTCCATCATGAGCATCCGGGTAAATGGTTTCACCACTTTACACTTTTCCTGTTTAATTCTATACAGAATATCAAACTAAATGCTAGGTAATTTTAGGCAGTTCCAAAGAATATGTGATGCTATGCCCAATCCGCCACACCCTTTCCAGCAGGTGTGTGACTTCACCTGATCTATTGCATGCAGTCTAGTAGGTGTTTACTGTAATCTTTATACAACCTTATATAGTGTCCTTTTACCCTGAGCATGCCTGGCAAAATAGTCCCCTCTCTAAAAGATAGAACTGGTGTTTATTGTAAAACTCAACTCCTGCTCCCACTGGAATGGGATTTTGCTGTGAGATTGCTGTGTGTTTGGGATTTGGAATCTTTTAGTCACAAGGTGTCTCGAAGCCGATGCTAATCAGATGTGTCACTCAATATAGGGAGGTCTCTAGTCACCCCTGGTTTTACTTCAGGTTAAAATATCCAACATCGCAATTTTAAATTGTCGAAATGCGATGTCTCTGAGAGTGAGAAATCTCATTTTACTTGTTCAAAGAATTGGACCTGTACTGTACCAAAGAGTTCTCATAGTCTAAAGTACCCACCATTTTCCCAAGCTTTATATTTTACCTTTTTCTACCCAGGGATGAGGTTGACATTCCCCCATAGTTCAGTGCATCTATTTGGGCAGGCATATAATTCCTTTCTGAGACTTCCGGCCCAGGCACCTGACCAGAAGAAGAAGGGCAGGGGGCATGGGAAACATGCCCCAGAGATTCCCACGGCCTCGGACGAGGATATTCCCATGGGTGATGCCCCAGAACCTACAAGGGATCATTGCTGCCCTGGCTAACCTCCCTGAGTTGACTGGGTGGTAAACTGAAAGGAGGCAGTACAGGGAAGAGTCTGCAAAGCGTATAGGAAGTGCCCTATCCTCGAGAGACTATGGAGGCAGACCGAGGCCCAGGCACCTACACTACAGAAAAGTAGCTAGAGTTTCAATTGCACTTGAATGATTCTTCAATACATCTCAAGATGTATAACAAAACTAGGGATCATATCAGCATCACAAAGTGCCAGAACCAGATCTGTCACTAGATACGAGAATTGTTGGTGCTGGCGGGCAAGCACATTCCAATGTCCCCACACACCCATCAGCAACAGTGTCAGGCATTTTGCTGAACCTTTTAACTGAGAACTATATCCTTCATCTGATGGACAAAAGTTGTGGTCTGAATGATTAAATGCAAACTGTTTCTGATCTATAAAAATTAACATTACTCTAAGGACAGTACCAGCGTATCAATTATGGTATGTCTGGAATTTAGCAAATCTGTAAGTATGGTCCTTTCTAAAACTCAATAGGGCAGATTGACTAATGTTTCAATAAATTCAAAGCAGCAAAGCAACTTGCTGGGCTGTGTTGCATGAAAGAGAGAATGCAGAACTGTGTCATAGCTACTAAGCTATGGTACACTCTGCTCTCTCCTAGTGCTGGTGTACTGTGTGCAGCCTGGCGCCAACCCAGGCACCCTTATGCCATGCTGGAAAGATGCCTGCATTACAAGCAGACTTGTTTTTCTGCAGGAAGGTATACTTTCCTGTATAAAAACAATCCTAAGAGGCAAAATCATCTTTCTGAGTGTAACTGGCAGCTAATACAAAATCAAATGTAATCAAGAGGAACTGGAGCAGGGTCACTACTGATACCCTGAGGCCAGTTCTTGATTGATCAAGGCCATAACTATCTGAGAACCCTGACTGAGATGCCACCTGCCTTAATGTGTGGCTGACGTCAGTACTTGACAAGATTGCCCCGTTGACATCTGTTACCTCAGCCAGATTGGCTCTGTCAGCCCCGTGGTTCTCAGAGAAGGTTAGACTGGAAAGAAGCAGCCGCAAATGGCTGGAACGCGAGTGGAGAAACTTTTACCTGCCTGACGCAAAAAGTGCGTATAAAGATGCTCTGAAGAAATACCATAAATTGCTAAAATGTAAGAGGAGGGACTATCTGGCTGACCATATCACCAGCTCAGAGACCTTCATGAAAGAAGTTTTTAGGATTATGAAATCCTTTATGAAACCCACAGCACTAGAAAAAGGCTTCTACCCCTCCCAGGCCATACGTGCAAGCCTCTTGGATTTCTTTGAAGATAAAATAATGCAGCTGTACTCCTCTTTTACTTCAGTAACAGAGTCCAGAGAAAGCAAGGACTGCTTTGTCCCCCAGAATGATCTGCAGGTATTCTTAGAATTCCTTCCGATTCCAACTGGGGTGACTTTGGCTGAATTTAGGAAATGTAAATCAGGATCTCCCGGAGATCCCTGTCTGGCGCAGTGGTTCAGATTGTTGGCCGAGTGACTTAATCCTGTCCTTAACCAAATCTGGAATGCTTCCTTCAGGACTGGAAACTTCCCAGACACTTGCAAACAAGCTTATTTGTTACCATTGTTGAAGAAATCCAATGCTGACCTGGAAGTGCCTAGCAACTTCAGACCAATCTCCCTCCTATCAGCACCAGCCAAATTGCTAGAGAAACTGGTGCATCAACAGTTAGCCAACTACATGGAGGACAATGATCTTTTGCCCAACTCTCAATCGAGCTTCCGGTCAGGCTACAGCACTGAGGCTGCATTGGTAGAAGTTGCCGACTCAGTAAGAATGTCAGTGGATGGCGGCTTCTCAGCCATGCTAGTGCTATTATATCTTTTGGCACCATTTGACACTGTGTCACATGCAATCCTGATGGAAAGACTAAAACACATAGGAGTGCAAGGGGCAGCACTTGAGTGGATTCATTCTTATCTTATATACTATGGCCAACAAGTTTTTCTCCGCCTGTTCTCCTCTTCAGTTAAACAACTTATATGTGGGGAGCCCCAAGGCTCTGCCTTTACAACTTAAGACCGTTGCTATTCAACATCTACTTGGCCCCACTGGCAGACCTCATTACCAGGAGGGGGGTCAAGGGAGTCTCTTAGGCACCCAGTTGGTGTTCTCATTCAAAGATCATTCAATGGCAGCCTTTGACTATTTAAAGGTCTGCCTGAAGGACATCGTGGGCAGGATGATCAGCAGCTTGCTTTGAAAAAATGAGAACCATCAGGAAATGTCTAGGCTTCCTGCCTGAAGAATGCAGCAGGATCATGGTAATGCTTTGGTTACCTCCCAACTCAATTATGCCAACTGACTCTACCTGGGAGAGCCGCGCAATCTGATACACAGGCTTGAGAAAGTGCAGAATGTGGCAGCAAGGCTCATCCGCGCACTCATCACAAGCAGACTGGACTATGGAAACGCACTCTACGCCGGCATCAACAGGTCCCTACTCCGAAAACCCCAGACGATACAGAACACCGCCGCCAGATTCGTCCTCGGCATCCCCCGGCACAAACACATCGGCCACCACCTTCGAAGCCTCCACTGGCTCACCGTGGAGAAAAGATCCTCACCCACGCCTACAAATGCCTACACAACATCAGACCCATATACCTCAACGACAGAGTCAACTTCCACGCACCCAAGAAACCTTTGATCCTCGAACCCCGCACTAGCCGAATCCCCCCGCATCCACAGGCCAGAGCAGGCGGACGATCCTTCTCTCACATCGCAGCCAATCCTGGAACGAGCTCCCGGCTAACATCAGACGCGCCTCCTCCCTGAACACCTTCAGGAAGACCATCAAGAACTGGCTGTTCAGCTAACAGATCAGTGGACCCCCCCTCAGCGCCTTGAGACCCTCACGGGTGAGTAACACATTTAAGAATCACTGATTGATTGATTGATCCGCAAGGTCCCTATGCACCAGCACATCTCCCCCACCTTAAACAGCTCCACTGGCTCCCTCTAGCCTCGCCATCCAGGGCAAGGGCCCCGGCTACCTCAGGCTGAGCCTGTACCGCCAGGAGCAGACCTTAAGATCTAATCATCAGTGTCTCCGTAATGTCCCTCACTTTGCTAAAGTGAGACAGGGGGGCAGGTCCTTCACTGTTAGGACCACCAAACTTTGGAATGCCCTGCTCTATAACCTATGCATACTGAATTCAGAGCACTAGTTCAGAAAGGTGTTAAAAACCTGTTTCTTCAAGCAAGGGGAATAGTTGGGCGAGCCTATATCTCTTGAGTCCGCTTTACGAGCATCGAGACACCTCGTCAGAGGTAGCCGTGTGCTTTATAAATGGTTTTTGATTGAATGCAAAATGTATCAGTCATAAAAAGGGGAAGTACCTAGTATAAATAAAGATATTTCTGTTTGCTACCCCTTTGTTGGGTGAGCTTATCATTTTCATTCAAATCCAAGTTCACAAGTCTTTGTAAATCTAGGTTTGCACCAAATTACATGGATAGATGCACAGAAAGGTTGATGCTGCACCCATGTAATGCCTACCTAAAAGAAAGTAATGTAAGCCAGCACAATGTGCAACCTTGTATTACTTTGTATTTACTAAACCACGCAAAGTCTTGCAAATTGACTGCCAAAATGTATTTTGCACCTGCACTGCACCACAAAAGTGAAACAACACAGATTCTAAATCTTAGTAAATCTGGGCTTACAAGATCAAACTCAGAAGATGGCAACTCAAAAATATGATCCCATTGAAACCATCTTCAAACATTCCAATGTCTCCTAGTCAAGGCCAAGATCAGTGGTGTAGCGAGGTGGGGTGAGGGGGGGGGCGGTCTGCCTCGAGCGGCACGAGTTTTAGGGGCGCCGGCCTCCTCCCACTCTTACACACGGCAGCAGGGAGGCTGCCGCAGGTATCGTCAAACCCCCGCTCCTACATATGGCCGCACGGCTGCCGCCGCAGGGACCGCCACTGGCGCCAACTAGTCTAGCTACGCCCATGGCCAAGATTCAAAACCTTTTCCACCGCGCATAAGGCATTTTCTCTAAAGTATGATGGTTGGATTCAGAAGCTGGCCAACGACGCCATATAATTGAGGATCTTCAAGAGAACCAGCACATCTTCTACATATGAACAGACCACACTAAAGTCCTTGATCTGTGTTCAAGGAAAGTGAGAAAATAAAACTTTTCACTGGATTTGCATGCGGCTACTGCCCTTACAAAAAAGACAAACAGAACTGTGTGAGAAATGCGCCTGCAGTTCTAATTCCTCTGATTCATGGTTCCCTGTCTGTAAATGCCATTTCCAGATCCCTGTGTCAGGTGCCTGACAATGCAGATTACTGACAGAGGCGTCTTCAATGTAGATGCCAACAAGCTACCGAGAATGGCTAACTGCAGCTGCATGGAAGCATACGCTTACACTTTTCAGTCCCAATAGAGACAATTGTTAATTTAAGTCGAGGGGAAAGCGAGGTAGAACAATAGAATTCTCTTTAGACTTCTTGTCATTCATTAAACCTAATGAGAACCCGTCTACCCCACCCCCAGCAATTTCATAATTCTCTATGTTGGGGCTGGAGACTGTAGCTTATCGCTTTCTCTGCAACTTCGAAAGTTTTTTGGCAGCTGCTTATGATAAAAATACCTTTAGAAGGCACAGGGCATGTAGGTCATGGATGTTATTTAGGGGTCTCCAGGGATCCCAGTTGCAACCCCTGGCTTGCTCCCTGCTGTCCCTAGCACTTCGTTTGCGACCCCTGGTCTCAGAGGTGATAAAAACAGTCACAAAAAGGAAAGCAAAGAGTCTCCTGGTGGGCACTGTTTATATTCTGAGATCCAGGTCTTTAAATTACTAAATACAGCAGAGTCGTGGCACTCTTCGGAATAAAGAAAAAGGTGAAATAGAAGCACACATTGATGAACAACTTATCATGTTTCTTCAATGAGAATTGATGAAAAATGATGTTAGAACCATACCTTCACTTGTGTGCCAGTCATAAAGTGATAATAAATAAAATTGTTTATAATACGAGCAATACTTTAAGTCAATAACAAAATGTATTTTATAGGACAATATGCTCCAGTTCAAAAGTCAAGAAATGTATATATTTTCCCTGGCATATCATGTCAGCATCCCAATTAGAATACAGCCATATATAAAATAGACATGCATTTGTGTTAGTAACTGCTGGGTTATAATAACTGTGAACTTATTGCGCGATTCTTAACTTCAGGGGCACAGGTCATTAGATGTCACTTCCTCTGTTGTCAGTGAGATCAAAGGATGTGTGATATCACTTCCGCTACCCCTAGCATTTTGCTTATTGATGCCCAAGAGGTAGGGGGGTGTGATTTGCTATGTTCAACAGCCAATCCACCCTTTCTTGAACTCTGTCGGTGGATTACATTTTGATTCCAGATTTTGCTCCTCGAGTGAACTTCAAAAAAGATTAAATTCACCCTTTTTGATTTCTCTGGGGAATTTTACTACCTCAATACCTTAGTACTCTGTTGGAGATTGCAAGAGATTTGATAAACATTGAAAAGAAAACAGAGCTGGAGGACACTATTCAATGTCCTTCTTTTAAAATGATTCCCACTAGCTGGTAAGATGTCTCTGGGACATCTGTTCTGCGAAAATGTAATGTGTTATATCCTGGCTTGGCAGTTCAAGCTGGACTGTTCCAATGAGGCACAGGGTCAAGACTGATTTGCATATGGCCAGGTATAAACTGGGGTGGCATGGTGAGCAAAAGAATGATTGATTTAACCCAGATCTCTTGACTGGGGGTGAATGTTTTGATTTGTTCTGCATTCCGTCCATCAATTATGTGTCTTTTGCTTTCTCGCCCTAAGTGCGCCAGGTATACCCAGACGTGGGTCCTGGGCTCACTGTGCCACTGGAATCAGGCTATCCTGGCTGACGAGGGGTGAAACCCCGAAACCGGTCCTAGGGTGCTTGTTTCTGGTCCAGGGAGGACCTGGCTTGGCAGTTCAGGCTGGACTGTTTCCATGAGGCATAGGATCAAGACTGATTTGCATATGGCCAGGTCTAAACTGGGGTGGCATGGTGAAGAGGACCATTGAACAGTGAGTCGATTTTAAAGTGAATCGGTATCCTAAGAGAACCGACCCTTTTTTTGCCCGTCTATCCACCTCTCTCTCCTGTGGTGACACCAACGCTTAGTAGTCGCCACAATTGCGGCCAAAAAAAAAAATGGCAACACTCCACGATCTCTCGCCCCCCAAAATGGCCCATGAGACGTCCACCCTCATGAGAGCAGGGTGAGTGGTTCTTGTCCACAATTCCGCCCGAGACTCACTTTCAAATCAATTTTCTTAACAGGGAATACTAGCCTTTCACAATTGCACTGATCTGGTCCTGCTACTAACTTTCTATACCCCGACTGTGACTTCACAAAGTTTGCTTTGCTGACATACACCCACTATAATTTCTATAATTAGTGTATATTTGTGGATGTGCTACTACCTTAATTATTGTTTTTGAATGTTACAGTGCTGATGTTCTTTCACCATTGTCTTCATTATTCTATTATTTATTATTATCACTATACTGCTATGTTTTAATTTGATCACTTTGGCGTACTGCCACTATAATGATGCTATCTCTATAATTATTGTCACTCTTGTTGAACCTTCTCTTTACTTTTGAATGTTCCATCACTACTAGCTTCGCTACTCTATCATAACAATTTTTTTTCATTAAACTGCTATATTTTAATGTGTCTACTTTGGCGTGCTTCCACTATAATTATGCTAGCTCTATAATTATTTATCCTTTTGTTTAATTTTCACTGGAATGCTGATGCTCCACCATTATTATTACCGTTACTCTAGCATTATTATTTGTTATATATTTAATCTTTATTTCGGCCAATTTGGCCATAAAAGATATACAAAAGAAGCACATATGAACATATAAAACCATCAGAGAAAATAATCAGGAAACACATCAGATAAAAGACCATACAATTAAAATTAGAACTTAAAATTAGGTGGGAGCCTGCGACTTTAAAATACGGGTGCGAATATGCCAGACATTAGTTAGAAATTTGGCTAGTGCAAACACAATTGGACCTGAAACGTCAGTTTTTAAAATTCTATACACCGGGAGGTACTCCCTAGAACCAAGGTTTCTAATGAGTGGTAGGAGCCAATATTTCCTGGCGGCCTTGTAAGTTGGACAAAACAAGACCACGTGCAGATCGCTTTCCTCTGCTCCCACACATGCCGGACAAAGCTTAGTAGATGGCAGTGTTGACCAGGAGCAGGTGTAAGTTCGCAGAGGCAATGTGCCATACCTCCATTGGAGAAATAGCTTCCTGGCCAACACAGGAGACATAGCGTCCAGAACCCTCTCCAGCCGGTATGAGTCCTTGCTTTGCGCGAATACAAATGTTAATGACCCCTCATCCTTGCAGTCTAGGGCCATAGATAATTTCTGCTCGTGGTAAGCATTAACCAAAGCTCTTCGTGGGATCCTTAGTGAGGCGTTAGCTGGATCCGACCACAGGTCGGGGAGCCCCAATCCCGTACAGGACTTTTTTATATATTTTATCCACGGGATCTGTAGAGCCTTAGGGTGGGTTAGAAACTCCCTCAGTTCCGCCCTATAAGAAGAAAGTTCTTCGCTGCTCCATAGCCTTCGCCAGAAGACTATGGGTCTGAGACCTAGTTCATCTGCTATTGGTCTCAGCCCCAGGTCCATCCTCAGGGGGAGGAGCGGGGTACTGGACGGGAGTGCTACTATCTGTCTAATGAAGTTGTTCTCAGTAATAGACAAGCTGCAGAAAGCTGTGTGACCCCACACTTCCGCCCCGTACATCAGAGCTCCTCTTGCCTGAGCCTTATATATCTGAATAAGCGGCCCCAGCGGTCGATATGTCGAGCTTTTCATCAACCGGACGATGCTGCCAGTGGTCTGCACTAATTTAAGATTAGCCCTAGTCTGGTGAGTTCCCCACGACATGGTTTCATTCAACGTTACACCTAGATATTCAAAGGTGGAGACTCTCTCTAAACGTGATGCTCCCAGTAAAGGGTTCGGGCGTAATCTTGGGGTTGGGTTCAGGACCATAAACTTGGTTTTGGTAGAATTGATTTCTAACCCCCTATCTGTGCAGAAAGCCACAAAAGAATCAAGGATCCTCTGTATCCCCATAGGGGTTTTGGACAGCAGCAGGGTGTCATCTGCAAACATGATTGCAGGCACCCTGCTGCCATTCAATTTTGGGGCATCAGTGTATTCAGTTCCATTGAGATGGGCGATTACCCCGTTGACGAAGAGGCAGAACAGGGTCGGTGCCAATACACAGCCCTGTCTAACCCCCCTGTCAACGGGGAATCTGTCCGTTAGTTCCCCAAGTTTCCCGCACCTGACCCGGGCATAGTTATTATGGTGCAATCTCTTTAAAATTATCAGGATGTCTGGGGGGACCCCCATCTCAGCCAGAACACTCCAGAGTTTTCCTCTGGGCACGAGGTCAAAGGCAGCCCTCAGATCCACAAATATGGTGTATAAGCTACCCCCTTCCAATATTGCTGCCCTCCAGTAGATAACGTTCAGACGAAAAACCTGATCCACTGTGGAAACTCCCTTTCTAAATCCCGCCTGGTACGGACTGAGGGCGCCTGTTTCCTCCACCCAGTCCTGAAGCCGATTCAGCAGTATCCTGCCAAACAGCTTCTGTGACACGTCAATTAAACTGATTGGTCTGTAGTTGGCTGGGAGCAGGGGCGAGCCCTTTTTAAATATAGGAACCACCTCTGCCCCCAGCCAAGTACTCGGGATTTCCATGCCACGCAAAACTCCATTAAACACAGCAGCCAGATAGGGGGCCCAGACACCGGGCTCCTGCTTGAACAGGTCCCCGGGCAGGCCATCCAGTCCTGGCGCTTTTCCGCCTTTGAGTCCCAATAATGCTACCTTCACCTCGCCCACTGTTATCAAATCCCCGCATTATTATTTAGCATTACTCTGCTGTGTTTTAATGTGTCTAATTTTGTGATGCCCCAGTAGTTAGCTTCGCTGCTGCTCCCTCACGGTAACTGTCATTATCTGGATGTACCTTAACTAATTTAGGTGCTATCTGACTGTACCCTCACTGCTATATGCTCTCCCCCTACTTATTAGTCTTTCCTACTCCTTCTTTACTACCCTCTCTGCTCCCTTCTCTCAACTCCCCCCCTTCTTTTATTGGTCAGCCCCCCTACGATACTTTTGGTAAAATATTTATACTCTGTCATCTCCTCCTGGCACCCCCCAACACCTTCTCTTCTATATCTCTGACATCTGGTCTACCCTTTGGTTTCCTGCCCCCACCCCACCACTTCCTCCCCTCGCCCACTACTGTTTCTCCCCCTCTGACCCTATCTCAAATGCCTCCTAGCTCTCACCTCTTTATGTCCCACCCCCTACCCTCTCTTCCTTCAAACTTCCCCCACCGTCGATTCTTCATCCCCTCCTGGTCCCCGCCTGACCTCCCCTCCCAAACGCCTCTTACCTCTTTTGTCCCACCCCCTCCCCTCTCTGTTCCTCCCAAGTCCCCCCGACGACCCAACAAGCCCCCCAAATGTCACGTCCCCACTCCCCCAGATCCTGCCCTCTCAAGACATGGTCTCAATTCCTGGAAAATCAGATATCCATCCAATCTGTCCAAACATGCCAAGAAAAGCTTTAAAAATAAATTACTGACTCATCACCCCGAAACTCTCCTAGTTGATTCCTACCATAGTCTCACCTAGAAAAACTAACCTTATTTTCTACTCCAAACGCCCCTCCAAATGGAAAAACATCTTCCTGAACTATCTCACAATCACTAAATCCTGTAATATCCCTTATGGTTTCAAATTATCTACCTCCCCATCCATCAACGGAGAAATTGACATCACCATTTTCAAAACCGGCAACATTCTCATTCAAGCATCCGAACACCACCTCAACGCTTTTGACCACCTCTACAGTTTCCTGACAGACCTTCTATCCAAACCTGCCCCTAAACCCTCACCCCCCAAGCGTCTGTCACCCATATCTCCCTCCCATCAACCCTGAGCCCACACCCCCTAGACTCTCTAATTTTGCATCCCAACAACCAAATCCCCACCTTATCTAACAACAGACATCCCCAAACCCACCTCGCTACCAATGACCTCTCCGCATCTCCCGGATCCCTCCCACCAGACCGGCCACCCTCCCCCTCCTGATGCCCACTACACCTACTATGTACTACACTCACCCCACGCACAAAGAGGTAATAAAGACCGGGCTACTGCACCCACTGCTTCTCACTGCTCCTCCCACTACAGCTACACCTCCACCACAGAATTTCACTCCTCCCCTCATCATGACCTTACCTGCCCCCTACCCTCTCTCCAACATATCTCCTCCCCCGGCCTCACGGCCTACCTGTACCAGAGACCCCTCCACCCCAACTTCCTACCTCGCTAGCTCTCCTCTGACCCCACCACACTGCATCTCCCCCCCTCCACCCATCAGGCTCTCGTCTACGGCCAACTTCAAACCCCCATGCTCCACCTGCTCCTCACCACCCTAGCTAAAACTCAACCTTATCTCTCTGACACTTTCCAACTTTGAACTGAATCTCTCAAATGTTCAAATGGAACTTATGAGACTTAGAGAAGACTTAAGCGCTCTGAACAACAAGGTCCTCCTCTATCAGAATGGCTCTGCCTGCCCTTGCTTCACTCACCCATCCCAACATAACCACTGGAAAACTATTCCCCTCAACAAAGATCTTCTAGGCCGCATCGTGCTAGGAACAGTCTCTCCCCCTCTGCCACAACAGACCTGTGCAACTCTTACCTGCCCAAACCCCTGATCCCCGAATGCACCCCCCCATTTCTCCAGCATCCCAGTGATTTTGGGAACGAGCAGAACCCCCTCCTCTCCCATCTAACCCAGACCCCCAACCCAGCTTACCACCACACACTCATGCACTACAGTCAAAGACAACCCTAAACCCCTATCCTGCATGCTCGTTAACGGCTGTCCAACACACAACTGAAATATCTGAAACCAGCCTTAGCAAATCCATCGACATCGCCTTCCTTACAGAAACCTGGCTAAATGACCACTCAACGGCCATCCTTGACCTACTCACCCCCCTGGGCTACTCCATCATTAGGAAAGACAGAACAGACAGAATTGGAGGTGGCCTAGCTATTGTTTACAAAAATGAACTGCAACTCTCATTTGTAAAAAACTCAGAACACTTAACCTTTGAGTACCTTGGCGTCGAACTCACTATTCAAGGTCCCCCCGCAATTCGCCTACATAACATCTACCACCCTCCAGTTGAGCCCCTTCCCTTTGCTGAGGAACTATCCGACCTTCTTACTCAATCTTCTCTCTCCAACTCGAAAAACCTCTTCCTTGGAGACTTTAACATCCACTGGAGCAATACTGCTGACCCCACAGTCACCCATCTCTTCAATCTTCTAGAAATCAATGGCCTTGTTCAACTTTGTCACTCTCCCACCCGCACCAAAGGTGCCACTCTCGATGCCATCATATCCAATAATGACCTGGCTTCCATCTCCAGCATCTTTCCCATTGACTGGTCTGACCATCACCTCATCCTGTTCAAGATTGAATTTGCCCACCTCCCCCCTATTAAAAAGGATAGGGGGGAGGACCAGAAACCTCAGTCAAATCCCTCCTGGTGAACTCGAGTCTAAACTACAAGCTCAACTTCTTCTCCCCCCTCCCTCCCAGGACATAAATGAGCTCACTGAACTCTTCAATAAGACCGCCAGTGAAGTCATAGACCTCCTAGCCCCTCCCAAACTAAAAAAGCAAAGAACCATTCCATCTAAAACTTGATTTAACTCTGATCTCAACGACGAAAGGCGATCACTTAGACTTACTGATAGATCTTGGAGACAACACCCCTCCGCCGCCCATCTTGCCTGTCTCGGGCCGCTAGATCATCCTAGAAAAAACACATCTTCCAGGAAAAGTCCTCCTTTTTCCGAATACAACTCGATCGGGCAAAAAAAAAGACCCAGAGAATTATTTAACATTGTTTGCAACCAAACATCCACAGCTCCCCCCAAACTAACTACCTCATCAAACAGATGTGAGGAAATTGCCAACTTCTCAGAAAAAATTACCAAAATCGATCACTCCTTCCATCTAACGGAGATCCCACCTAATTCCTTTTTCGTCGCTGACAATACACTAAACGATCCTCCCGTTTTGACTCTGTCTCCTTTCCCTTCCACTCCCCCTCTCGCTACTACCCCGCCAGAACCCAACCTTACCCCCTTGAAACAAAAAAACGTTGCTTCTTGGTCTAAATTCCACCCAGTGAGTGAACTTGAAGTCTCTAACATCATAACCAAACTTAAACTGTCCTCACACACCAAAGACCCTATCCCTTCCAGTCTTATCCAGAATCTCAAACACATCAGTGCCCTATACTGGACCAACATAATCAACACCTCCTTCCCTACAGGTTGTGTACTGGACTCACTTCAACTCTGACCCAAATGACCTGAACAACCTCCACCCTATCTCTAACCTACCTCTTCTTTCCAAAGCCCTGGAAAAATGTGCACTGCTTCAACTAGATAAACACATTAACAACTTCAACCTTCTAGACCCCTTGCAATCTGGTTTCAGAAAAGGCTGCAGCACGGAAACTGCCATGCTTAATATAATCGATGACATCCACTCCTCCCTTGACAACGGTGAATCCTGTCTTCTGATTCTCCTAGCCCTCTCCGCTGCCTTTGATACAGTCAACCACAACTCCCTTCTCAACTCACTCAAGTCCCGCTTGGGCCTCAGCGGTCAGGTCCTTAAATGGTTCACATCATTTCTCCAACACAGAACTCAACAAATCAAAATGAACGACTGTCTTTCCAACCCCTCTTCGGTTTCCCTAGATGTCCCCCAAGGCTCTATTCTCTCCCCCTGTCTCTTTAACCTCTTTATGGAACCTCCTACCCTCATCTTGAAACAAGCAGGAATCAACTACCACCTCTATGGTGACGACACACAACTGTACTATAAGATTAGGTCTCACGCCGATGTACTTCATCTCAACCACAGCTTAAACAAGATCCAACACTGGTTCCACTCCAACCACCTCAAACTCAAACCCCAAGAAAACTGAAATCCAACTCTTCTCCCCTAAAAACAACCGACTACCCATCCAAACCAGGATCTCTGACCTCAATGCACTCAACTGCTCGCTCTCTTTGTCAAACTCAGTAAAATCTCTCAGTTTTACCATTGACAAAAATCTAACCCACAAAAATCACATAAAAAACGCTGCTAAAGGAGCTCTCTTCACTCTCCGTCACCAGAAGAAAATCAAACCCTTTATCCCACCTGAAGACTTCAAATGGGTCGTACAATCCCTAGTACTCTCAAAAATTGACTATGGGAATGTTATCCTCACAGGAACCCCCAAAGTCCACCTAGCCCCCCTCAGATCTGTGCTCCACCTAGCAGCCAGGCTCATCACTGGCTATAAACGTTTTGACCGCATCTCCCCAGCCCTGGAAGCTCTCAACTGGCTTCCTACTGAAAGTAGACCCTCCTACAAGACTGCATGCATCACACATAAAGCCCTAAACCAGAATGCCCCGCTGTACCTCACAAACAAACTTAAAAAAGCGGGCAGCTCCAGAATGATGAGGAGCACAAACACTTTCCTCCTCATCCCCCCTGATTCAAAAAGAAAACCACTCAATTTCGCTCCTTCTCTGGAAACGCGCCGATCATCTGGAATGCCCTCCCAAAGGAACTGCGTTGCAACCCTTCCTACATTGCCTTAAAAAAGACCTTAAACTTCATCCCCATGGCAAATACTGGGGCCTTTTATCTGACCTTCGACCTCCTCTAACCTACCCTCCTCTACTTCACTCCCTCCCCTTCACCTCTCCCCTCCCACCGTCTGTCTGTCCCATCCTACTCCCACCTCCCTTCCCTCCTCCCTCTTAAAACCCCTCCCGGCTGACCACCCCCCCTCCCAATCTACTCTTCCCCCCGCCTTTCCTCTTTCAAAATTTCTACCTCACCCATAGCTCAGCCCTTAATCTCCCCCCCCCAGCCACTATATATGTAAGTGTATCTACTCCTGCTATGGCTCTGTTTTATTAGACTTCAATGAAACGTTTGTTTTTATTTATTGTTTATATTGTGTGCTGTTTGAGCAACTCTTGTAATGTTGTTTTTCACACATGTAAAGCGCTCTTATACCTCCGGGTCTAGTCAGCGCTATATAAAACCTTTCAAATAAATAAAAAATGGTGAGCAAATGAATGATGGATTTAACCGAGATCTCTTGACTGGGGGTCAATGTTTTAATTTGTTCTGCATTCCGTCCATCAATTGTGTGTCTTTTCTTATATCCTGGCAAGAGCAGCTAAACCTGTCATTCTTTTCTGATTTTTAAATCCAAAATTGAAGCACTTGTTATTTAAAGCACTTAGGAATTGATGAATTATTTGACACTACATATAACCAATTTATTTTAATTATACCAGTCAAGAACTGTAGTATTAATTCTCATGTACCTAAACAGAATGCTGCGATTGGACTGATGTGCTTTGAGCACAATTCCATTCTTTCAAGCAGCAAACACAAAAACTTCTATTCAACATATTTAAAGGTTTCTCCACACCAAAACTGCAATCATGAATGAAATTATATGTAGAGGAGCAACCCAATGTGCTATTGCAGGTCAATTATTCACATCACTATCACTATGACGAAAGAGGAAATTCAGCCTATTGATTCTACTGCCGATTTAGAATTCCTACACATTACCAACAGACTTTAAAACAGACCCTGAATAGGCATGGCCCCCATGTGTTATTTACCTTAATTGATCAAACCATGTTTTTCAATTGATGTTTTGTTAAAAGATGAATGAGAAGTGCATAAAATGGGGTGTCTGATCCAAACATAGCACGCAAAGGCGGTTTTCCATAACTTAGATTGATGAGTCTGTAATTTTGAGTACTTCCTTCATTTTAGTGACACACACTTACTAATAGGCCTTATAGAGCCTTTCTTTCTGTCAGGTGCATGCTTTGCCTTGCATTTATCCTATTATCTTCCCTTTCTGGATCCTTCATCAAGTTTAATTGTGTATGTATATTCTCTTAAGCCTTCATTCTCCATCATCCTTGCTTCTTGTTAGAGAATGCCATAGCTGGGCCTTGCCAGTGTTGAGGAGAAGACCTGCTCGGTTTAAACATGGCTTCTGTTGAATGGCCTGGAAGCTGAATCACCACTGCCAGGGCTCCAAGTGGCAGTCTATGTACATTCCCAGTTGGCTGCAAGGACTGAAGAGGGAGGCGAGAGCATCTCAATGCAGTCCAGATCCCTTGGATGAAAGAACAAATGCCAATAAACCAGCACCAGGACTTCTGACTGGCAGAGAGACTCCTCCATGGTACATAACGCAGTAGAGGTTCGCTCTTGAGGAGCAGAAGGCAAGGTGACTTCAGCTAAGAGGAGAGGTCTGGGCGCCTTTATGGTTATTCAAATGTGATCCTACTTTTGAGTTTTCAGGGCACGCCTTCTCGTGCAAGGCTGACAAAGGGACAGCTCTTCTCCAACTGACATCCTAGGAAGAGGATCTAAAACAGAGGCTAGATTCTGTGCTTACCTCCTAACGTTCGATGTGATATCATGTGAAATTGTGAAGGAAATACATAATGGTGGTGTGACAAAGACAAAGTTCTCGAAAAGCTACCCAATCAGATTTGTTGCAAACCATGACCCACAAGACCACCTAGCCTACTTAATTTAACTCATATTACTTGCATGATACTAAGCCCATTAGCGTCTTCCTCGTCCAGATCCTGCAACCCTCTAACCCATGTCCTCATTCCATGCATAATCTGATTTGCAGTTGTACAGGATGTGGAAGGAGTGGAGTCTCCCCTTGTAGACATAGGGATGGAGCTAACGTATATGGGGGCATATTCGCAAGAAAACGCGATAATTATTGCAAAATGCCCTTAGCGTGTTTTTTTTTATCGCCTTCTATTGCTGGAGTACATCGCCCTGTTAGCGGCGTATTATCAACATGCCGCTAACAGGCGATGTAAAATCCAGCGATAGGGGTGATAGTGGGAGAAATCTTTCGGAAAAAAATAGCAATAAGAAAAAGCTTGCTAATATGCAAGTGTGTTCTTATCCCAACAATCCACCTCCCATTGAAAGTATGCCTAAGTAAACTTTTTTCCAAGCATAAAGTAATTGTGATAAGCATGGTTATCGCTCGTTTTTTTAATCGCTTCGCTGGTCCTGGGCCGCATTGCTAATAGGGCGATGTTGTGTTAGCGACCGTTTTCATTACGTTTAGGTGAGGAACACCTACCTTGCATGTCATTAGCGAAATCTATCGCTGACATGCAAGACGTAATGGAAAATGCCAGCTAACGCTAGGAAGCAAGCGCTAAAGCTGTTTAGCGCTTGCTTGATGATAGTGCGATACAATTATCGCTGCTTTTCGTCTGAAAACGGACGCTAAAGCGGCGATAATTTTATCGCGGGGGCCTTGATGATATGCCCCATGGTTTTTCTGAGAAAGTAGAGTATTTGAATGTCTCTGTGATGAGTCGAGACTCCATCAGTGAGTAATCCTGCAGTACATGGACTTGGAGTAATGAGGTTTACAGGTAAGTAAATTCCTGTTTTTTCCTCCATATTTGGTGTAATCCTGAGTTTTTCATATCCGACCTGTAGCATCAGTTGGCCAAATATGTGCCATATAACAGAAATAGTTTGATTAATTTATTAATTTGGAACTAATGTCACAGACTGCAGAAAAAACTCATTTGAACAGTGTGCGCAGATTACAAACCACGCGCTGTAATTGGAAATTGATCGATAGAGGAGCTGTCTAAAATAATGAGTAAATCTCCCTCATTCCTGGTAGCATTGCACGCTACAGGACTCATATTACAGCATGCACTGACAGGAGACAGGTGTTTCAGAGGCCTATTTTACTGTCCGAATAGTATGACATTTATTAGATCATGAAGAGGGTTTATAAACTATGCTGTGAATTTTAAGGACACGCTGTAGCTACAGTCTCATCTCGGATTGCCAGGCACCTATGAAAAACGCTGAATATATGACCTGCGATTGTCTCGTGAGCATCCTTGGAGGTGCTAGGTGAATGCAGAGAAGACAGTATCGAATCATACATATGGAGGTTCGCTTCAGTATAAGCTTCTCATGCAGAACTTTTGGTGAAACCCTTTGGGGCAGATTTACAACCTCCTTGCGCCGCTTTTACGTCATTTTTAACATAGGAAAAATGACGCAAAAGTGGCGCAAGGGGCTTGTAAATCTGCCCCATTGTGTGAAAAATGTACCGCAAGCGGGTGTAGCTCACACTGTTTTTGTTCTGAGACATTACAAACATTTCTGGAAATTAATGGGAGGTCCTGCATTTTTACTGCATACATCCCGTTACTTTATGGAAATGTGTCCTGCTGCCAGAAGAGGCGCACAAATAACTGGCGGAAAAATTATTTCCCCCGGATATTTTCCAATTTTTTGAACAACTTCTAAATTTGGAAGAGGGGGCGACTGGTAATGTTCATGTTGCTGAAATTATTTCTGCCACATTTATGGAAGAACTTGTACTGCAAACGGACACAGACGGCAGAGGTTCCCTAAAGAAATATCTGGTACACGTTGATGCTAATATATATTCTGTAAAATAGAAACGGACTTTCACAGTGTAGGTTCATTGTACCATATGCTTTAGGTAAACACAAGCTCGGAATGTATTATACAGTCACTCTGCGAGCAAATCCTTCAGAGAAACGTTTTTTTCCAGATCTGGCGGCTTCTGCAATAGGAGCGACCGATTTGCATGAGGTTGGTTTCTGTATGGAGGGTACAAAAATATGATCCACTAGAGGGCAGATCCGAGCGGTTACCAGCAGATAGGACCTTTGCAAGTATTCCATATATCACCTGTTTGTTTTCTTCTCTGAGATACCCTAACTTGAACAGGTATGACCAAATGTGCGGCCTGTCCTCCCTGTGCCACATGAATCAAGCTGCACCTCTCTTATGTGGCCCAATAAGGCCAAAACTAGTCGGGGTATCTGCCTGTAGGTAACACGCCTTGGCAGTTCAAGCTGGACTGCAGTGGCGTTGCTGGGGAGGGGGCTGTCCGCACTGGGTGACACTGTTTTTGGGGGCAGCAGAGGTGAGCAAGTCCTGCCTGTCGACTACCACCACCCCCGTGAACATGTCGTAAGCTGGCTGCCAGACACCCCCCCTTCACCGTAACAAGTCATCCAGTCATCCATCGGCCGCCACCCTCCCCCCTAGCTCTAACCTGCACTGGGCGGCAAACTTCAGGTCCACCCTGGGTAGCAGTAGGTCTAGCTACGCCAATGCTGGACTGTTCCTGTTAGAGCACAGCCTGACTGGAGGGGCACAGTGGTCAAAAAAAGCAAAGGAATGGAGAATGACTACAAACTATTGCCACTGGATGACAGTTTTGCAAATAGTGCACCCATCACTTATGTGTTTTGTTGTATGATGCCATAAGTTTGAAAGATAGTCCCAAACGTGTGTACTCATGGCTGGTGAAGTCTGAAAGTCTTGGCATGAATGGTACACAGCACGTTGGGTGACAAGAGCAATCCTTAGTTGTACCAGGCAGTTTCAGCAGTTCCCTCCAGAAAATACTGTGAAGCAGGACAAATAGGGCATTACAGATCAACTTTTTTTTACCTACCTTGGCTTAAGGGCACTCATGAACTACTCCAAAAATTTCAAGAATTTTTTTTATAATATGGTGGCATTTTTCAGCATAATTTGTTATAAAAGAAGGTGTAGAGGCGAGTGGGGTGAGAAACCACCTCAAATAATAATCACAGTTCTCATCAGGGTGAACCACTAAGCTTGTGCGTAACCCTCCGGTAGCTTGGTAAAAAGCAGCCTGGTTTAACTCAGAGGTAATATGTAAAGTTTTAATGCAGCACTCAAATAGTAATAAAGTGAAAACACAACACAAGAAAAATCCCAAACCAATTAAGAAAAATAGAAAACTTTTTAACACATAAAATGACACTAAACTGAGAAAAATCCAATAAGAAGAACCAGAGGTAAGAAGGTGGATTTGAAGTGGGGCGTGACAATGCCATGTTTCTGAAGAGCGGGTTCCGGTGCAGTTGTTGACAAAGGCAGAATTGCACTGAGTGAGTGAAGTTGGATATCCGTGCCCTGAAAGGCCTTGATGTTGATCTGATGCTACTCAGCTTAGGTCCCAATGAAGCCCTCTATGTTCGGGCTCAAAATATTTTCTGGAAGTCGGATTTCCTTCAGCAAGTTGAGGCTGACTGGTGATTCACATTTGATGGCTTCGACTCCTACAGCAACCCAGTCTCCATTGGTTCTCTAGGCAGAAATTTTGCAAATGTTTTTAAGTCCCACTTGATGCACTTTGGGGGCAGGAGGAGTATACACTAACACCAGCTGAGTGTCCAGGACCTGGGCGTCACCATTTGAGGGTTAGGACTCACTCCAGCACAGGACAGCAGCTGGGCAGTTACAGGGAGAGAGGCCTCTAGAAGCGTGTTGTGTCCCTGTAGCTCAAACAGGAGGGCAGACAACTGACTCTCGGAGTCACTTCTGGGATCCTGGGCTCAAGGTAAGCAGATCCAGTCTTCCTTCATCTTCTTCTAAGATCAGTGTAGTGCCTTCATCTGATTTTTCACAGGTCTGGAAGTGTTCTAAGGTGAGTTTTGTGGGGTCCACTCTTATGCCCAGTGCTAATCTGTAGGTGGGGGGGCAAGCCTTTGTTGACCCCCTCAAACTGTTATGGTCAGTTCCTCCCCTCCCTCTGGGTTTAGAGCGAGCCTGGCTAGGGAAACAAAAGAGAGGCTGGCCTCCATGTGAGCTTTACCTGCCAGTGAGAAGGTAGGCATCATTTGAAGCTCAGGAAGAGGCTGGGCACATCCCCCAAGCAATCTGGTCATGGGGGTTCCCCCTCCCCACATCTAGAGCCCTTTGTTCACTGTCTGGGAAAAATGCACATCTCACCAAGGGGAACCATCAGGGGTCAGGTGACAGTTGGACATTGGCAAGAAAGCCTTCTGGGTATTAGGCAGGGAAAAGACAAATTAGTAAAAGTGTAATTTCTAAAATAGTAATCTTAAATCCAACTTGACATTTAAATTGGATTAAAATGAACTATTAAAATGAGTCCTCGAAACACTTTACTGGCTGCTCCCAAACTGTATTTAGCACTTATTAAATATATTAGCGCAAACCAGTATTAAGCTATGGGAGCACCAGCCTTGCCACAGTGAATAATGACTTTGGTGTTTTTTCACTGCCATTTCAATTAAAATTTTAAATATACATACACTTAAGGGGTCTATTAGGATGGCGGTCGGATGACTGCCGCCGGGCCGGTGGCGGTCATCCGCCCGTGATCTCAACCCAGAAAACCGCCGGTCCCATTAGCATGGCGGTGACGACCGCGGTGGTGAGATTTCCCGCCCGCCACCTTTCCGCCGGTAGCAGTCTGCACACTTGCCTGGCGGGCGGAGCTGGACCGCTAAAAAGGGTCAGGCTCCGCCGGCATGATTATGATGCCGGCGGTAGCCAGCCTTTCCGAGGCGGTGGAACCGCCATGGAAAGGCATGTGGAGAATGTCTCCGGGGTCCCATTGCGGGCCCTCAATGCGTTTGGGGGGGTGTGGGTGCACTGGGGGTTACCCATGGTACCCCCCTACATGTCCCTGTACCAGGTGGCAGGCACTGTGCAGTGCCTGACACGCAGTGCAGGGATATGCTGGACATGCATTTTTGGACATCGCGGCGGTGCTGCTGGCAGCAGCAACCGCCGCAATGTTAAATGCCGCGATCGTACCGCCGAGGTCGGATTTCGACTGCGGAGCATACTAATTGGACCGGCGGTTATGCCGCGATCCTAGCGGGCAGTGTTTTCCCGCTACCATGGCAGTCGGAGTGATTTTACGACTGACATCCTAATAGACCCCTAATTTTTAAAAATCATGTGCCCTGTTCTATGGACATTTAGGTCATACTATAAGGATGATTATAAGTACTAAAAAGGAAGGTTTAGACCTGTCAAAGGTGATTTTGGCAGGTCGAAATGGCAGTTTGCAACACACAAAGATGATAGAAGGAATGCTGAACATTGTTAAACCTTCACCCCCACTCGCAGATCTGGGTTAAATCCATCATTATTTCGCTTGCCAGGCCATTCCCATTTGGACCAAGTCATTTGCAAATCAGCCTTGACCCTGCTCCCCATGGGTACAGTCCACCTAGATCTGCCAGGCCAGGTCCTTCCTTGCCTGGAAAACAAGCATCCTGGGACCAGTTTCGTCATATCAGCGTAATGGCAGTTTAACAATGCACCCCCAGGCTGCAGTGACCGGCCTGGAAACATGCGTTATAGCATGACTTTAGTGGGTGGCACAATTAGTACTGCAACCCACTAGTAGCATTTAATTTAGAAGCCCTGGTACACGTAGTACCATATACCATGGGCTTGGAGTAAATTAAATGTGCCAATGAGGTGTAGGCCAATTTCATCATGTTTGAAAAGGAGAGCACAACAACCTTACTACTGGTTGACAGGGGCAAAGAACACAGAGTTCTATGGGCAACAAAAAAAGTTTCAAAAACAGAAGGCAAGGATCTAAGGGAATACCACACAAAAGAGGGTCATTTCCAACAATAGGTTTAAGTAGCAGTTCTCAGACCATAGATTTCAGGGTTAGACAGATTTTCCAGGCCCATACTACAGAGCTATATTTCAGGTTGCAGGTTACAGAGACCTTACAGGTTCAGACAGCAGACATAAAACTGTCTTAAATTCTAGGTCTCAGACAGTGTAAGTGATAATATTATGTAAAAGCTTCATCAATATGGATGGATGCAGGTGCAAACATAAGACTCTGAATCATCACTCAAACTCATTATTTAGATATATTTTGGAAATTGAATATTTTTTCTTCTCAAACATTATTTTGTAATTACTGGAAATATAGACACTTTTCATCAAATACAACCTTTTTATTTTGGATACATAAATTGGAATTCTATGTCAGGACTGGAGGCGAGGGTTATGCCTTCTTTCTTCACTTTAATGCTCAGCAGCGAATAAACCAACAAACTACATTTCCCATGGAACAAAGGGGAACATGGAATGACAACAAGAAAAACATGGTAACATCCAATCATAGCCACAAGACCAGTGTCCAATTGGGGCTCAGGCTGCCCAACATAGTCCTTCCACAGTGTCCTCAACTCCTCTTTCTTCGCTGCTGCGCAGCAAGCTAAGTGCTATTTTCCCCTTGTTACCTTTATTGTTGATGTGAATGGTTAACTTGGTGGCATTGGATAGATTTAAAAATGTTGCTATGTTTAGAATTAAGCGCTGCTTGTGCCGCTCTCTGTTGTGATCGCGCTGTTTCGCGCGCGCCTCTGTATTAGCGCTGAGGTAATTTTTCGTTTATTTTGTACGGTAGCGCCGGTATCGCGCTTGCTGGTGTAGCCTCCAGGCCTCCCGCCACTAGAGGGTGTGGGAG
Source organism: Triturus cristatus (assembly GCF_964204655.1). Lineage (NCBI taxonomy): Eukaryota > Metazoa > Chordata > Amphibia > Caudata > Salamandridae > Triturus > Triturus cristatus. Next base: position 614,271,106 of record NC_140591.1, on the reverse strand, counting down.
GCAGTGCGGACGCGGCGCCTCGTTGGTATCTCCTCAGCGAGATTCAAACGTCACACCCGCGTTTCGTACCTGGAGCAGGGTCTGAGGGTGACGCCTTCGCGGCTGTATTGCGGCAGCAACAGTGTTTTCTGCCGTCTGGACTTTGTGCCCCACGCTTGCTGCCTTGGCCCATATATCCCTGCAAGGCAGAGCCTGTATCTGCAGCTTCTGGCTGTTTTTCGCCTGTAAGGTCTTGTATTGATTGGGGTGCATAATGAGGGACCTGACCCAGACCTGTGGACCCGAACAAGGGTTTTTAGAGATTGGTATCACCAGCACTGTGTCCCCTGGGCTTGGACCCATAAATTCTGCGGGTTTTATCTGCTTTGTCAAAAAAGTTGGCTGCGCCCCAGCCTGTAAATGTCTGCTGACACACTTAGTGGGACCCACTCTGTGGTTTGTGTCGCAAGTTTGTCCACCCCCACGTGTCATGGAATATTATGACGATTATCAAGAGGAGGAGGACCCCCTCGCTGATATGCCCTGGGGCGACGCCTTTTATGAGGCGATGGATACTTCTATTTATAGGGCAGTTGACCAGGCCATTTCCCCCTTGGAGGATAGACTCTCACGTCAGATTGAGCATGCCTTTTCCAAGCTTTCTCAGCTGCGGGCCCCCCCTTCCCCTCTGCATCCTTCCACTTCTTTTCAGGATTCACTCGCCCCTCCGCCCAAACGCTCCCGCGCAGATGGCCAGGATGGCAATGTGTTTGACCGCCTTAGACAGGCCTTTATGGCTTCTCGGCTGGCGGCTCCCCCTGCCCCATTGCCGGTTTCTCCGCCCGAGCAGCTGCCTGGGACATCCCAGGATCCCCCGAGCACCTCTGATATGTTGGACCCCAACGACATAGTACACCCTCGCTCTTCGGAGTGGGCCCCGGCCGACAAGGTAGCAACTTATGTGGCCGCCCATATTCGCCGTCCCCTTGAGAAGGAGGCTCGCAACTGTTTGCGGTCGGATTGCCCTCGTCCCTCTTTAGAAGGCAAGGTGGCGTTGACTTCGGAGATTGACCCACGGATGGGCACTTTTCTTCAGAAGTTTATAAGAGAGCCCAAAAAAGGGATAGATAGATCCTGGAGGGTCTGCCAGGATAAACTCCTGGACGCCCTAGGCCTGATTACAAAGATATTAGATATGGCGGAGGAGGCCAAGGAGTCAGGCTCCATCATCTCCCCTGAGACCCTTTCCAGTTGGGCACAACGCGTGGTGATTTTCATGGGCAATGCCAATTGTGCCCTTTCTACAGAGCGCCGCCGGTCTCTTCTAGTTAAGATTGACCCCATGTTAGGGGATCTGGCGGATTCAGAGGCAGGCCCTGTTGCCCAGGGCGGCCTTTTTGGCAAGCCTTTTGTGAAGGAGCTCGGAAAATTTGTCAACACCTTCACCTCCCTTGACCGAGCACAGTCCACTATTAAAAAGGTGTTACCCCGTGTTTTTCGCGGGGCCGGCCGAGGAAGGGGACGCTCGGCCGGTCGTCAGCAATGCCAAACCAATCAGAGAGGCTCCGGACAATACCAGGACCAGTCCAGGTTCGGGAACTTTTACCCCACTCGAGGAAGGCGGGGTAAAGGGAGAGGATACCGCGTTGGAGCTGCAACCTCTAGCCCAGGTGAGAGTTCTCCCTTCTTCCCCACAAGACATAGGGGGACGGTTGGCAAGGTGTTTCCCGGTTTGGGTGACGATCACACAAGATGCATGGGTGTTGCAGACTGTGAGAGGTTTTCACATAGAATTCGAACGGACCCCAGTGCAAAGCTTCCCCCCCTGCCCTATTCGGTTCTCGGTGCAAGAGACCCTCTTGGTAGACGAAGAGGTTTCTTCTCTCCTCCGGAAGGGCGCGATCGCCTGCACGACTCAGCACCCCAGGGGATTCTTGAGCAACGTTTTTCTGGTCGACAAATCCGATGGGGGGAAGAGGCCGGTGATAAACCTGAGCGACTTCAATCAGTGGCTCGTTTATCGTCATTTCAAAATGGAGGGAATCCATCTTCTCAGAGATGTCCTCTGGCCCCTCGATTGGATGGTCCGTTTGGACCTCAAGAATGCCTATCTAGTGGTTCCGATCTTCCCGCCTCATCGGCGATTTCTGCAATTCCTTTGGGGTCACCACACGTACGAGTTCACGTCTCTCCCCTTCGGCCTCTCATCAGCTCCTTGGTGTTTCATCAAGGTCCACAGACCGGCGATAGTGTTCTTACGGTCCAGGGGTGTCCGAATGATCGTTTACCTCGATGATCTGCTCCTGATGGCGGCTTGCCCTCGTCGCTTGGTGCAACAACTTCAGATGGCGGTGTCGCTTCTCCAGGATCTAGGGTTCGTTATCAACGAGCAGAAATCTCTCTTGCGCCCTACCCAGAACATTACATTCTTGGGATTCGGCATAGACTCCACTACTTCCACACTCAGCCTTTCCAGCAGGAAGGTGACCAAAATTCGCCACGAACTACGTAGGGTGCTGGCCAAGCAGCGGATTTCCCTTCGCCAGTTGGCTCGAGTGGTGGGTCTATTGTCCGCTTCCATTCAAGCCATCTTCCCAGGCCCGCTTCATTACAGGGCTCTGCAGCGCCTCAAAGGGTTTTTTCTTCGGAACGGGTTTCCGTATTCACACAAAGTCCTCTTATCTGTCGAGGCATGGTCCGAAATACAGTGGTGGTTGGACCACATGGAGGTGTGGAATGGAAGGGCAATCTTAGGGTCCGCGCCGGACATGGTAATAGAATCGGACGCCAGCAGGCTCGGTTGGGGGGCCAGGTGCGGAGACCTCTCTACAGGAGGGTTGTGGTCACACGACAAACAGAAGTTGCACATAAATTGTTTGGAGCTTCTAGCGGGGTCCTTCGCAGTACGATGCTGGATGAGAGATTCAGTGCAGTCTTGTGTGTTGCTAAAAATGGACAATATCTCGGCGGTCCGCTATGTGAATCATCTGGGGGGCACCAAGTCAAAAGGCCTCTCAGACCTGGCGGCAAGTTTTTGGCAGTACTGCCTGGACAACCAGGTGTCGGTCACGGCGGAGTATCTCCCGGGCCGGGACAATCTGGAAGCCGACTTCCAATCTCGCCACTTCAGGGACTCCAGTCTCTGGCGCCTGGACCAGTCAGTGTTTGCGAGGCTGGACGCCCTTTGGGGCCCTTTTACGGTGGACCTGTTTGCGTCCCGGTTGGACTACCAGATTTCGCGGTTTTTCAGCTGGCGCCCAGACCCTCTGGCAGCGGTGACGGATGCCTTCCTCCAGCCTTGGGCTGCGGAACTAGGCTACGCCTTCCCACCCTTTGCAATGACCACGAGGTTAACTGCGCAGGTTCGCAGGCAGGCGGCAGATCTGGTGGTGATCACTCTGTTGTGGAGGTCTCAAGTGTGGTTTCCAGTTCTTCTGGAACTTTCTTGGGATTTTCCAATCCTACTCCCCCAGTTTCCGACTCTCCTCCTGAGTCCGGACGGATCTCCCCATCCTCTAGTGTCCACAAATTCGTTGAGGCTCATGGTATGGCAGATTTCCGGAGTAGATGGGAAGCCGCTAGCCTTTCGAGAGTGGCTGAGTCCTTTATCTCGAAGGCGTGGGCGGACAGTACCGTCAAGAGGTACAGATCCGCATGGAATAGATGGACCCGTTGGTGTGTGCGACGGGGTTGCGATCCCTTGGTCGCGGACGTGCTGCATATCGTGAATTTTTTGGTGCAACTGGCCTCCGAGGGTCTAGCTTATAGATCGGTTAATACTTTCCGGTCGGCTATCTCTTCTGGCCACATTCCGGTGGACGGCGCTCCGGTGGGTGAACACCCTTTGTTTGTCACCTTTTGCGAGGCATTCGCCTGTCCCTGCCCCCGGAGCCACGCTATTCCGCTCTTTGGGACGTGAATCAAGTCCTTAACCTGTTTTTATCCTGGCAGCAGAATAGGTATCTCTCCAGGAAAGAATTGTCTGCAAAGTTGGCAATGCTTCTGAGTCTCATTTCTTGTAGGCGGGTGTCCGATGTACAGGCTCTGGACATCTCTAGCAGAATCTTTACTCCTGAGGGGGTAACCTTTACGTTGGTCAGACGCACTAAGTGCCATACTAGATCAATTTCCTACCCACAATTTCCGGATTCCCCGAAGCTTTGGTAGTTCGTTGTCTCAAGGCTTACGAGGACATGACGGAGGAATTCTGTCCACCAGGAGAGAGGCAGCTTCTCATTTCGCTGCGGAAGCCTTTTAAGGCGGTGTCTTCTCCCACAATTGCCAGGTGGGTTCGTTGGGTGATGCAGGAAGCCGGTATCAACCTCACCCAGTTTGGGGCGCACTCTGCGAGGGGTGCCATGGCTTCTAAAGCTTTCAGTCTAGGGGCGCGGCTTGAGGACATCCTCAACGCGGCAGACTGGTCTTCGGACTCCACAGTCAAACGGTTCTATTTCAAACCTATTCTGAATATGGCTCATTTGGTTGTGGGCAAGTTTTAAACAAGCATAATCCTCGCCTCCAGTCCTGACATAGAATGAAAAATTTCCTAGCTAACGTAACGGAAAGTTTCAATTCAATTAAGGACTCGGAGGCGAGGATTATCCCGCCCAGTGTTCCTGGAGGAGACCCCTCCCCGTACGACAGTAAGTAACGGTGTTAGTTCTAGTTCTTTTGTATTTGTTGCACTGTGATTAACTCTTGTGCGATATTTTTTCAGTGATTCCTCCAGTAATTTGTTCCTCTTGTCCTCAGGCTCGGATTCCAACAGCAGAAAACTTGAAGGGGGGAAAGAGGCTGGCTACGCGCTCAGAAAGAGGAGTTGAGGACACTGTGGAAGGACTATGTTGGGCAGCCTGAGCCCCTGTTGGACACTTGTCTTGTGGCTGTGATTGGATGTTACCATGTTTTTCTTGTTGTCACTACATGTTCCCTTTGTTCCATGGGAAATGTAGTTTGTTGGTTTCTTCGCTGCTGTGCATTAAAGTGAAGAAAGAAGGCATAATCCTTGCCTCTGAGTCCTTAATAGAATTGAAACTTTCCGTTACGTTAGCTAGGAAATTTTTCATTCCTCACAACAAAAACATAGTATTTTTGTGAAAACATATTATTTTCATAAATACTAGATTTAATTTTTAGTAAATACACAGTCCTCAAATACCAGTGTGCCACTGTTCTCAAGTACGCACATGTACTACAACTAAAAATGGTCAGATGTAGCCTTATATTCTCATGTATAGTCATGACATGGCAGGGAGGCCCTTTATACAGGTCGGCCCTCATTATAAGAGGCTCAGCAAATGGGCTTCAGTTTTCCTACCCCTGGAGTTGCTAATACCGGGAGTAATGGTAACTCCAGGTGTGGGAAAAATCTGCCTCATTATGAGTTGATCCATGAGTATGGTTTAAGAAATGAAGGATTAACTGGGTAAACCGTATTTCTGTGCTGATTCCTTTGGTGATTCCTAATTTTGGACCGGTCTTTCACTGGAAGTTAAGAGTTCTGTGGTGTTCTCATGGATCTCAAAATTCCATTACAGTTGCTTATTGTTGTCTTCATAATTAAGAGACTATGTATAACGGGGTCTAAGTATTTTTAAAACTGGGTTGACTCCATCAAGTCAAATACAACCACACTATGCTGAAGATTACTTGAATAATTACAATATTAGGCTGAGGGTGAGCACAAGCATATCTTGGATGACAGAATGTCAATAATTGGCATAATTATACCATTTTACCACACCAAGCATAGTGATGCCACAGATGGTCCCACACATACAATGGATGGCCACAAACACCAATAATTATCAGTTAACCCATATCCACATTTATATACCAGTGAATAGCACCATCATACCATGAAGGACTAAAATATGACATGAATTATGGCAATTTTCCAGAGATGATCAAAGTATAGTGGTGGAGCCTAATGTCACGTGTCTAGGTTAGGACCAGGAAGAAACGCTTCCATTTTACTTGTACACATTTCTTAAGTTGCCTTCTTTTCTACACAATGACTTTTGACACATATTTGCTTGTGTGACAGTGCCGGATTAGTTTCTCTGAAACCACACTGCTTACAATTCCACTTCGTAGAGGGGAGGGAATAGAAGGGGAGGGAATAGGAGGAGAGGGGAGGAGGAGAGGGGAGGAGGAGAGGGAAGGAGTGGCGAGGGAAGGGGAAGGGAAGGGCTAGAATTTTGGCTGGCTAGTATTTAGGCAGTCTCATGTAGAGAGAATTATGGTGGTCCAGGTGGGGGAAGATGGCAGCTTGAACTATCATTTTTTTGCCGCTAGACAGCAAAAGAAGAACACTTTTCCCAAGTTTTGGATTTTGGCTATCTGGGCAACTTTAGCATCACCACCAAGGGTCCCGGACTGGAGGGGCGACACCAGCCCCTGGACCCTTGGTGTGAATTTAAGATGGTGGTATCCTGTTAAGTGCCAGTGACTATTAACAGGAGGCAGCAAACTAGCCCTTACAGTCACTCTGGTAGTCCTGGGTTCAAGCGAAGAAGCAGGACTCAAGCAGCAGGTCAGGCCTCCGGGAGTTCAAGGCAGGCTTCAGGCAATATAACAGTCCTTCCAGATGAATCAAGTCAGTCTTCTGAAGTACACAGCAGGCCACAGAAGCAAGCATTCCTCTTAAGTTCTTCCACAGGTCCATAAAATGAACTGAAGAGTGGGTCTGAGGGTCCTATTTTTATGCATGGTGCCTTCCTTGAAGTAGGGGGAGTTTCTTGACAGTTCCCTTTGAACTGTTTGAAGTTTCCTACTTCCCCTGCCCTGGTTCCTGGCTGCCTGCATGAGCAATGCAGGGGTGACAAGTCCTTTGTGTGAAGGCAGAACACAGCCTATTCAGTTGCCTAGCTATGCCCCCATCCTGCCAGCGTTGGCCCATCCAGAGTCATCTGAACCCTTTATTGTGTGGCTGTCTGTGAGGAATAAACAAAATCCAACTGACAACTTCTCCCAGCCATATGGCCCAGGAACAGGCTGCAGGCACCAAATAGTTAGGGCAGGAAAATGACAACTTTCTAAAAGCAGCACTTTCAAAATTGTAACTTAAAATCAAAATTTACCATTAAACAGGATTTATAATTACAATTTCTCAGACACCAAACAGGAAATGTTTACCTGTTCGTAATCCAAAGTTTGCACTTATTAAATGTAATAAGGCAGCCCGATGTTTTCCTATAAGTGACGTAGGCTTCCGTGTAGCGGAAACAAATGTAAGAGTTTTTCACCACCAGGATATGTAAAACTTAATAGTACATTTCTAACCTTTTAATTACAATGCATGCTCCCTTATGAGCTACCTAGGACCTACTTTAGGAGTGACTTATATGCAATAAATGGGGAGTTTAGGACTTGGCAAGGGGGTTATATTGCCAAATCAAATTGACAGTTCAAAACTGCATACAAGGTGCAATGGCAGGCCAAGGACATGTTTTAAGGAGCTTCTTAATTTCATGGCACAGTAAGTTCTGCAGGCCTACTAGTAGCATTTAATTTACATGCCTTCGGTATGTATACCACTTTTCTGGGAACTTATAAGTGAATTAACTGTGGCAATAAAGTGTAAGCCAATTTTACCATGCTTTGGGGAGAAAGCACTTTAGTACTGGTTAGCAGTGATAAGGTGAACAGCGTCCTAAAACTCAACAAAAATGGTCAGTAACCAGGAGGGTGAAGGCAAAAAGTTAAGGGGTGACCCTGCAGAGAGGGCCAATTCCAATACTTGTTGCAAATAATTTTTCCAGGAAAGAGAGATGCCTATCTGAGCAACAGTAGTAATGTGTGATGCTTTTCGCTGCTGCTTTTTTCAAAGTGGAAGTGAGCCAATGACAGGCAGGAAACACAAAATGGTAAAACATCTCACAGCATGCATCCACTGTGCTGATTGGCAGTGCAACAAGAAAAATGGTGACCTGATCAAGGTGGTTGAATGCCATCAAGAACACTTTCCTGAGGACTTCAAGTTCACCATAGTTGTTGTGACAATCACCATGTCAGAGCCACAGGAACAAGGGGAGACAATAACAGTGCAAAATTTCATGGTCCATCAATTCATTTGCTAAAAACATGGAAGCATTTACATCAGTTGAAGCTTCGAGGGAAGCCATAACATTTCAAATATATTTGGTTTTAAGAGAGGTACACAATCACATAAACTCCCTGACTGACATATTCCTTTATATAGTCCTTACTTATAATTGTTATTCATTAATAATTTTCAAGGATAAATTGACAAGTGCTTGATGTCATCGAAGGTTGTACTGCTCTCAAAATGGGCTTAAAAGATGGAATTTGGATTCTTTATTGGATATTTCTTATATCATTTTCAGACCATTCTTATCAGGCAAAAATTGTCCTGCTTCCAGGAGGAATAGTGAAAAAATACATTTAAATATATATTTTTTATTTATTTTTTATTCAGAGGCACAATTGTTCCTAAACCGTCAAGCCGAGAGTCCATAAATATCTGGCGATCCTAATACATGAATACAGCTATAAATAATACAAAAATATTGCATGATTTTCAAACCTTGCATGTTCATAATAATACATAGCTATATAATTATTACCACAAGCAAACCACCCTGATAACACCACAATACAATGTAAACGGTACACCCATATCTCCAGCAATGGTGGTGATTTATTCTATAGCATCCACAAGGTGATCCCACAGGTTGCTAAATTTAGCCCTATTGCCTGACTGTACAGCAAACAGATTTTCCCTTTGTTTAACACTCTTCATTTTACTAGACCATTCAGCAAAAGAGGGAACTAACTTAGTCCTTTATTTTTGCAATAAGAGGGATTATGTCACTAACAACGAAAAAAGAATCTAGTTTTAACATCTTAATGATATTTCCTGCATTGGGTAATTCCTCAACAATGAAGGAATAGAATTACGGGGGATTCGAACCTTTAACTGATCTTCTAAGTACTTAAAAATGTGAATCCAAAAATTACCTAATTCGGTACATTGCCAGATAATGTGGGACCAGTTTCCACTATGTGTGGATTCATACCTAAAACATTAATTGGGTCACCGTGCGTTAATTTTATTTAAGAACTGTGGGGTCCGCTTATTAGACAGAAGGCCATATTTATCAAGCGTTTGCGTCGTGTTTCTACCACGCAACGTGGTGCTGGCATGACTCAAGCCCTAAAATGCAATTTATCAAGCCACGCAAGGCCACCTTTCATGGCCCTGCGTGACTTGATAAATCAGGAGTAATGCAGCGTAAATTGCTGCTTTGCATTACTCTGCTTGGAGAAGGAGTCCCATGAGCATTGCATGAGTGTTCCCATGTAACTCTAATGGATTTTGTTGCATTCACAGATTTATCATCACTGGTAGACTCGGGAATGCGCCAAAAAGATACACCTTCCCAGGTGAGGCATAACGAGGAGAGTATCTTAATTTCCCACTGTTACTTCCTTTTTTGATGTGACGCTGCACTAAAACAATCCTGCATGCAGCGCAGGCACCCTTGCAGCATGGTGCAAGGATGCCTGAGTTGACGATAGGCAGCCTATTGTGTGTCAGCGTTGGGGAAAGGACAGGAATGTGCCATATTGAAATAAATATGGTGCATTCCTGCCCTTTCCCTGTGATCAAGACAACAAAAGTCCATATCAGTAAAATCAAAGTTATGATTTTTTAAAGAATAAAATGCATTATAGCACCAAAAAGCAGAAAGTGCTAACCGTGGTTATTTGGTCGCACTGGACCGAGTCAAAGTCAAAAGTTCAGGCCGACCCCAATGGAGCAGGGATTGGATACAGTTCTCAAGTTTTGTGCCAAAAGTCCTGCTCGCAATGGAAAGGGCTGGAGGGAGTAATGAGAGTGTCGCTGGTGGTGGTCAGCATAGCACAAAGAGCAGGCGGTGTGTCTGAGCCTCGCATTGACGTCTTCCTCAGCAATCGATGCTGGCTGTGTGAAGAGCTGATTTTTGGTCACTCTAGGGTCCTGTGTTCAAAATGGGTTGTAGATCCAGTTCTTTCTTCCCAGGCAAGAAGACGGCAGGTAGTAGGTCAGCACAACAGGGAAGCAGCTCCCTCAGAGTGGCAGTCCAGCAAAGTGGCAGTCTTTTCAACAGCACAACAGTCCTTTTTCCTGGCAGAGTATCCACAGACCCAGAAATATACTGAAGAATTGGTGTCTGAGGTCCTTCTTTTATATCCAGGGGCCCTTGTTCTTGAAGGTGATAGAAGCTTTTAGACAGTGTCTTTGAAGGTCATGGGATTCCCTAACTCCCCTGTCCTGGCTCCAAGTTCGTTGAAGTGGCAATGCAGGGTTGTTAGGCCCTTTATGTGAAGACAGGGCACAGCCTTTTCAAAAGTAAGTGGGGCTTGGCCAGGCCCCTCTCTCCCATCCTGCCAGTGATGGCCCTAACAGTCACACCTCAGATCCCATTGTGTGTGGCTGTTTCATATGAATACACAAAACCCAACTGCCACCTACACCCAGTCATGTGACACAGGCAGGCAACATGCACCAAATGGCTGTGGGGCTGATTATAAGTTTGGCAGTTCTACAGCAGACAGTGCAATGAGCCATCTGCTGTAGGACTGGCAAACCTGTGTTGAGACCACCTGCCAAATTAGGACTTCAATCCCGATCTGGCAGGCATTTGTGTGGCGGTCTGACAGCAGTGGTCTGTTGGGCTCATAGAAGAGCATGCAGACCGCTTCTCTCAGAGTGCCATCTGCAGCTTCCTGCACCATGTGGCATACATGGCATACATGCCACATGGTGCAGGAACTGGGGGTCCAAATCCAGGGAGACACTACATGTGCCCCCTGCATGTACCCCTTGGGCCCAGAGGCAGCAGGGGGCTCAGTTGCCTCACTGCCATCCTTTTCATGGCAGGCTCACTGCCATGAAAAGGGTGGTGGTAAGGCAACTCGGAATATGCTCTGTGGTCTGCTGCCCCACCAGCATATTTTTGCCTCTGATCGCTAAGTGAATGCTGCTGGATCCTGGACTCCTGGCAGTCACAGTGGTTGTGTAGCAGTCGTAATACTGCGGGCGGTTCTGCAGTGCAGCGGGCTGTGACCCTCCACCATGGGTTGAGCAGTCCTATGGACTGCCAAACTCGTAATCAGGCCCTAAAGCAAGAAAGCCAACTTTCTAAAAGTCTTCAAAGCTAAAGGGTTAGGTCTGTAGTGTACCACAGCCTAGGCTCATTCCGGACATCTCTGACCAGCTACCCTGTTGGATCCTCGCGTATGATCACTTGGATTCCAGTTAAACTTATAACTGACGGATACTTTCCGCCATTTAGGAGTTGAATTTTAAAGTCTCCTGACTACACTCGAGTGTAAGTCCCGGCTAGGACATACATTATTGTACATTTCACAGGACTGAGTACCTTATTCTTTATGCAGGAGCAGGCCTGTTATAATTATTAGCATTCTGTGTGGTGACTTGGATTTTATGCACCTCCGTCTACCCTGTGATGCCGTGTTAAACCTAACCAGAATTCTTTGTTTCTCGTCACACCTGTACAATATTCAGAACTGATACCAAACCCCTTACACTGTATATCAATCTCCAGTGTAAGACACGCCTGTGGCCACTGATTTATTGGTTCTTTCAGCACCCTGATGAAGGAATCTGATGTGTACATCACATTTCCGAAGCGCCCGTCGGCGCATTCCCTGTTTTTTGTATCTTATGTTTAAAATGTTGTTTTGTAAATTGTATGCATGTATGTAATTGTGTGTTTTCATGATTTTGTGTCTAGTTTTGGCCTTGTGGTATTGAAGAACTTGTATTGTCTTGCCTTTTTTTATGTATATTTTCTTTCCTTTTCTTTCTTCCTGATGTGTACATCAAGTTCACTGTTCCTCATCTCATTTATGGGGCTCCCCAAATGTTGAAGTCTTTATGATATTTTATGTATACTTGTCATATAAAAAAAACTAATGTATAAAAATGATTCATATATTTGATAATACATTTTGAATAATATCTGGTCTAAGGGATATGTATATTTTTGGATGTATTACCTTGCTTTAAAGTATGTAGGGAGAATTATCTGTTGTGTTTTATTACCTTAGCCTAGGCTGGACCACATTTTAAGATGAGAACAACATTGTACCTTGGCTGAAAATGGTTTTCTACAACTTAATTTATTCAGGTCAAGGAAATGAATTGCCTTGGCCATAATTTATTGCCATTTCTGCAAAAAAAATAATTCTTTTTTCTTTTTTTTCAAATACCATTCGTTGCATCTATCATACACATTGGATTTTGGTCTAAAGTTTAACTGAGACCAAAATTGAGACAACGTCTAACTTTACTACTCATAAATGCCCTTTGTGAATACCGAAGGTCGTAAAGTTAGACTTTCATCTCAGTTTACCTTTGTGAATCTGGCCCCTAGTGTTTAGACATATTCATATTTCACTCACATAGCACAAATAATGTATTTTAATACATCACAATAGCACAATTCCATTTATAAAACCAAAAGTGAACCTGTGATTTGTACAACACATTTTTACCAGTTTTGAGTTTTTTTTATATAAAAAAAGAGTCCCATTTTTAATTTCACTTCTTTGGACGCCCAATTTTGCCCAATTTTCAGGGGTTTTCAGGGGTTTTGCCAGCTAATTTAATTCCAGGACATCTATCTTAACAATTTAGTATGCCTGTACATAGTTTGAAATAAATATGACAATTACCGATTGCGTTATGGTTGATGTGTTTTGACCCCATACATTTGGGGTCTCTTCAGGACCAAGGCACGTTTCAGCAAAACATAAAAAATAAAAATACTTTAATTGAACTATTTATAATTGGATTAAAAAATTCATAGTCCCTCCTTATATTCCTTTTTCATACCTGTTTTCAAGGACTTGGTTGTGGAGCCTTGATTTTCACAATGTTGTCGGTGAAGAAAAACATAGAGCGTGCAATCGGAATACGAACATGCGCACATTCCTGCAATTATAAATTGTTTTTCTCTGTCAGGGACCATTACACTTACATTGTAAAAGCTTGTTGCCAGTCTCGGCTTTAGTTCAGAAGGACCCGAGGTGTTCAGTTTTTAGATTCATTAAAAATGTTGTGAAGTGCGCAGCCACGTGTTCAGTCGCTTTTCTGTTTGATATAATGGTGATAAGAAATTATTTAAATTTGAACCTTCCAATACACACACAATTTCATTTGGATGGCAATGCGCATTGGCGACTTACTCCTTTCCTTTAGATTATTGAATGTGCAAAGCTCTGAAGCGTTTTCCGTTTTTCAAGGATTCGTCCGTTACAATGTTGCAGTTCTTTTTTCTAAAAAAACCTGTTTACACACTGTGTTTAAAACTGTTGTGTTCTTAAAGTTGCCGCTTGTCCCCCAATCATTATCACTTGCCCTTAGGTGCACTTGTGGATCATTTACCATGTTGCTGATTTTCTAAGAACTTACATTTTCACTTTACCGTCTTGTTTCGGTTTTGGGTAAACGCGTCCATTCATATTTGAAACATGGTTGCACTTGCTCGTTCTGTAAGACACAAAAAACGGTTGCCGCGTTTTTGGAATTCAAAATGTTCATTCATATTTGAAATGTTGATGCACTCTTTAGTCCTAGAAGACACAAAGAAGATTTGCACAATGTCATTTGAATTTCCAGTTTTCCTTTTTCCATCCCCCAAGCAAGTGTTTAGATTTAAACTTGCCACCCAGCTTAGGGGCCCATTAGGATGGCGGGCAGATCGCCCCCGCCGAACCTGTCGGTAGTCACCGCGGGCCTGGCGGGGGTGATCCGCCCGCCATCCTTGCCTGAATGACCCCCCGCCATATTAGTCTGGCTGGGGGGTCCGCGGCGGACGGAAAGACCGCCTGCTGCTTTTCCGCCGGTCGACCCGTCGACTGGGTGGAAAAAGGTCATGACATGGTGGCAGTGTCTGCAAGACACCGCCACCCATATCATGATGAGTGCGGAGATGAGCCTTTCCATGGCGGTGTTGCCGCCATGGAAAGGCATGCGGTTTCTGCCTGCGGGGGCCAATTACGGGACCCCTAAGTGTTGGGAGGGGTGGGGGTGCAGTTGGGGGGTACGTGTGGTACCCTCCTACATTGGCAAGGTCAAGGTGGCAGGCACCGCGCGGTGCCTGTCACCTTGTGCATGCCAATGCGCAATGTACATTCCCAGCATTGTGGCAGGCGATGCTGTGAGCTCCACCCGCCACAATGTTGGGAAAGGGGGATGGTGGCATCCTAATTGCAGGTGCGGGACCGCTGCACCCCTGGCGGACGGTCACGCATTCCCTTACTTTCCGCCCGCCATCGTAATAGATCCCTTCGTTTTTTCATTCATTGCTTTCACAGGTGCACTTAAGGGCAAGTGATAATGGTAGGGGGACACGCGTGAACTTTAAGAACACAACAATTTTAAACACAATGTTTAAACTGCATTTTAATTACTGTAGATTAGGCGATCGACCCATTAATATTAACGCCTTATATATCAAAGCTTCAAACCGAGTTAGATTTAATCTGACACAATTTAACAATTGGGGACACATTAATCAACACTTTGAAAAACTGATTCACACTGATGCAATGTGTTGATTTTGGGATTTAACTTCCAGTATAAAATATATTTTGCCCTAGAAGGTAGCCCAAAGTAACTCTAAGTAGCGATTTTCCCTACCTTGCCCTAACTTGCATCAAGGGGAAGTGCCATGTGTAGTACATTAGCGTTCCCATGCAACTGCTCCTAAGCTTTTAACACAAATCCCATGTATTAACATCAGTAGACAGAGATTTCCAGAAAAACCATATGCCTTCTCGAGGCAGGTGTAACATTACAGAAAAGTCTTCTTTTCACACAATCGTTCTAGCTTTGCATGTGTGCTATACTGTACAGCACATATACAACGTTAGAAAGTTAGATAAGTGTTAAACTATATCAAAGTGTAATAGTTTGCACAAGAAAGTTTTCCTTCCAGTATGAAACCTATGCTTGACATCATGCACACACCCTTGCTTTGTGGTGCAAGGATGTGTGCATTGGTGCCAGGCGCTCTAAAGTCCGGTAGACTTGGGAAAGAGCAGTACAGTGCCATATCTTAATAAATATGGCGCTGTACAGCTCTCTCCCTTTCACTCAATATAGCATAGTGCCTGCGCTGCGTGGATTTTCTCCATTATTTCCTCAGTGACATCAGTCAGTTCTGATCAGAGTTTGCCTCATTGGAATGTTGTCCCATCATGAAACAGTTTTATTTAAGGGCTCATCTGCGAAGGAACTTTGCAAATTTATCAACACATTTGTATCCTTGGAAAAGGGCCCATGACAAAGATGTTTATTGAAGGTCATTTTAGCAGATAATTATCGCTAAGCGCACTTAGCGCTAGGATAATTATCGCCGGCTAGCGTGGATTTTTATCGCTAAGATAGCGTGCTATTAGCAACGCTTATCTCAAAAGCGATAAAAATCCTAGCACTAACTGCCTAGCATGAGATTATCGCTGGAAACCCAGCGATAATCTCACGAAATGTGGCGTTAGCTTGTTGATAGGGCCCCACAAACTTAGCCATGATATCCACCTTCCATAGGATATCATGGCGAAGTCAGTCCTGAAGCAGGCGTAAGGAAAGTAGCGATAACAGGGGTTATCGCTACTTTTCCTGCCGCTATGCTTCATAGCGTGGGGCTTGATGATAGGAGAAATGCCGCTTAGCGACATTTATCCTGTCATGTCAGGTCAGGAACGCCCACTTTGCATCTCATTAGAGATGCAAACCTGGGCGTTTAGAATTTGGGCGCTAATGCAAGGTTTCACGCATTAGCGTGACCTTGCTAATTAGGTGAAAAAATTATCGTCGCTTTTCGGCCGAAAACAGCCGCAAAAGCGGCGATAATTTTCTATTGCAGCCTTGTAAATATGCTCCTTAGCTCGGCCACTGATGAGAAGGCCAAATAGCTGGCTGATTTAATCAACAAGGTTTCCCACTAAGTTAACGTTTCAGAAGAAGAAATATTTTGGCAGATTAGAAGTATTTCAGAAATGTTGTCCCAACTTTGAAATGACACAACATATGACTTTTTGCCAGGGCAGTATCAAAGCACTTTCAACAGATGTTTCAATTCAGGATTGTCAGGTGAGAATACCTCAATTTTCCAAGTTCAGTTCGGGGGATGTACGGCGCTGTTTATCCACATTTGGTGACTGGTGACAAACAATGCTTGGGTTCTGCAACTATTCAAGGGTGCCAGTTGAAGTTTCTGCTCATCAGTGGGCCATCATGAACAAAGAAGTTGCTAAAGAAAGGAGTGATCCACAAGTCCCTAGTTTACCATTTAGGATTCCTAAATAATATATGTAGTTGACAAGAAATTTGACAGCCACAAAGTGGTGATCTTTCTCCACTTTGAGGAGCAGTTTCTTCTCAATGGTATAAATGGGCTGAAATGGAATTTCAGCAGCACAGAAATGCTTACCGGATATTTTGCATTGAAATGCCTGATGAGGAATAGAATGGAATGCACTGTTCTGTTGAAAATGGCCTACATTTTGGCTGGTCTTTCTTTTTCCAGTTGCAAGATCAACTGTCAGAGTTGGAAGGAATGGCCTGCCTGCTGATCTTATAAGGCCAGTTCCAACTAGTGGCCTGAAATATTTCTGGAAGTGATGGAAGATCTGGACCTTTCAGATAGGGCTGCCTTGTACATCAGCCAGGCCTGGGAAGCCAGTACCCACAAAAGTTGCAACTCAGCATCAAGAAGGAGGAACAGTTAGTGTTTGCAATGGCATTTGGTCCCATTCAAGCACATATAGTTTATGTCCCAAATACCTTGTCAGAGCTAGAAGAAAATGGTATGGCACACAGAACAGTAAATACTTATAGATCTGTAAGTTCAGAAGGTCATTTTCATTTTTCCCATTATCCAGTAGGAGAACGTCCTCTGATATACAAATTGCTCAGGGAAATAAAAATTGTTGCTCCTCCCGAACCAAGGTACATCACATCATAAGATGTGAATGCAGGGTTGAGCTTTTTGGCAGCATTGTTTTTCAAATTCTGAACTTTCCGTGGGGCAGGCATCAGCCAAATTAGCTGTTCTACAATGTTTGATCCCCTACTGTAGAAGTTCAGATGTCAGAGCACTAGATGTAATGGAAGGATTTTCATACCCCAGAGAAACCTTCACCTAGCTCTAATTCTTACCAAAGTTTTCCTCAGAATGAGACTCTTTGGGCAGCCCAATTCAAAGAGAACATGAACCTCTGACTGGTGAGTTTCAGCCACTCAATTAGGCAGTTGAGTGAGGGGAAGGCTGGCATTGATACTTCTGTGTACTATGCACATTGGATGAGAGGATCTGTGGCTTCAAAATGTTTGGTGACCCGTCTTCGTCTGGAAGACATATTGAAATGTGCTGATTAGTCTTCTGAGTCAAAGTTTAGCCATTTTTTCCTCAAGCCTATTTGAAATGCATCCATCATACAACTCTCTGGCGGTGAGGGCTCATAGATGTGCGCACAGGTGTGTAATACTGGTACTTTATCACTGTGCTCCAGCCACGCTCTACTTTCTGTGGTCCCACTGCCACTGGGCCATTTACAATCAAACTACAACCTATATAAAAAGGAGCCCACAATTATTAATCTTCACAAGCTAAGTGCTTGATAATAGTTCATTTGATAATCCAATTCAAAGAAAGGCAATAGGACAGAGGACATGGGTGGCGAATAGCAAGTTAGAATGAGCGAGGACCAGAGAGGAGAAAGGCCACGTTCATGTGTAATGAGAGACTGGAAATGACATCACCTGATTGGCTTATTGGTTTTTGAAATAGGAGGACGAATCCGTGGGTATTCAATGGCTCAAATTATTGAACACGCCAGACATAGATACACGTTAGAAGGGAACGCGGAGGACTTCAGGTCAGTGCATGAGATGGAGGGGGGATCACTTATCAGGTTTCCGCTTCCAGCACGATCATAGGGATAAGGAAAGGGTTTTAATAAGAAAAGCGCTTCCCTATTATTTTTCCAAACTTGAAGTGTACTGAGAGGCAAGGCTATTTTTGCCCCTAAAAGGGATTGATATTTTGGACACGCAGGGGCATGGAGTGATACACAATAGAAAGGCGAAAATTGGGGCTGTTTTACTGCTGGGTTATGAATTAACTAGAGTTGAGGGTCAAGGGAAGTTCTGACCTAATTTTAACGATAGCCGGAGCCATATAATCAGTCCACATAAATGAGAAATTATGGATTGAGATGCTAGAGCAGCATGTGATCTATACACATATATTTTTTGTAGATAAGTACCTCAACACGGGACTAATGGCCAAAGCCTAAATTGGCAGCACGGAACATTCGGTCTACATAAAGTTTTACGGTAATGCCTTCATGTTAAGACTATATGCATAATTGAACTGGGGATTCACACCCAATGCATTGGGGAATCTCTATTAAGCATTGCGTTTGTAATGCATTGATTGTCATTGTGGGGATGTTGTGGAGGTGATATACATGGGAGCATTGGATGGCCAACAAGGAGGGTCGTGGCATAATTAGACCACAGGCAACTGAAACATGGGTGCCTAACAGGATATAGATATCGGTGATGATAATGCTTTGCCGAACAATGACAAATCCTTAAGAGACTGTTGTTTGTACAATTACTTTTATTTAGATTAACAGATTGAATGTTCCCTTATGCGCTTATTTTCTAATTTACAGCCCTGATGATGACCGGATTGGACAAAAAGCGTTGGCTGGATTGTTTTTTGTGATGTTTTCTGGATGAAATAATGGAGTAATGAAATAAACAACGAATTGAAAATACATAAAGACTCCCTATGGACTTTCTTTGAATTGGGTTATCAAATGAACTATTATCAAGCACCTAGCTTGTGAAGATTAATAATTTGTGCGCTCCTTTTTGTATAGGTCCTATTTTAAATGTGTATAAATTGATTATTAAGCTTAAAAGTAGTGTAATCCTCATGGTGCTGACATAGAATGTTAAATTTCCTAGCTTTTGCATCCAAAATGTTCTATGAAGGTGACAGAGCCAGGGTTATCCCACCAAATGATTCTGAAATGCATGAGCCTGTTTTTTCTATTCGGTTTTTATGTTTTATGCCCTCCTATCATTTGAGTAATCAAATGATTATGAAATGAAAGTTGGTTTTGAAGTTGCCTGTATTACCTTTATAAATGGAGTTATGGTTAAACTGTGTCTTATCCTTTTTTCAGGGAATGATAGCAAACAAGAATAAAGATCAAGAGGTTTTCAGTATTCGACTGCTTCCCTGCAAAGACGAAGATAGTTTTATGGACCTGCAGCTTGCTGTTTGAACATTGTTTTTAATGTCAAATTGTTATTCTTTTTTCATGACTCTTGGGATGTGTACTGCTTTCTTTTTATATTGCTTTTTATGAATTTTCTGAACTTGGCTACTGAGTTGGTTAATAAAGGAAAGGAAAGCACTTGCCTCTGTGACTGTATAGAATTTTAAACTTTCAGCCTTGAAAGCTAGAATATTGTATATATGGGCTTTCAATTTTTCAGCATTTTTACTTGTCTGTAGGTACTCAATGTCCCATGTATTAGTAGTTTATTTACATTGGTTCCCTTTAGATGTTTTCCCCATTTATGTTGGTATGTATGTATTTAAGATTTTTACTTGCTGGAAAATAGCTAATCCGGCATATTGACTTCATATTGCTGGGGTATACAAAATAACAGTTGTCAGTTACTGATACACAAAGAAATTCCTAAACACTGAAATTCCAGATATTTCAATTAGGCCTTCTCCAGTGCAACTTCACCACTGTCAAACATCATTATTCTTCCAATCAGTAGTTTTCCTAACCTTTTTTCATGTTGCAAACTGCTGAAAACAGACTCAGGGCCTGATTACGAGTCTGGCGGTCTTGTGACCGCCAAACTCATTATGACTTACAAAGTCCTATCAGCAGAGAACCACCTGCTGTGCCAAGGACAGTGGCTCCCCGGCGGTGGCGCAGGTGTGCCACAATGCATTATGCTGAGCAGGGACAGGCGCAGTCCTGCTCAGCATATTAAGAGTTCTTGCACCGCTAGCCTATTCCTGGCAGAGACCCTCAATAAAAAAAGCTGGCGGTGCAAGAACAATGCCACGCCATAGGGATACATTCAGGGGGGTACAACATGTGCCTCGCTGTCTGTATTTGCCCCAGTTCCAGCACACGATGAACGTCAATCTCCATGTCGTGCTGGAACTTTTTGGCCGATCCCATTGTGGTGCCTGTTTTCAAGTCACCGCCATGGGAACTACCAAAGGACCGCTGACCGCATTACGAGTTGCACATTTTCAACTCGTAATACGGTCGGTGGTCTTTGCGCAGCTTTGGTGCAGCAGTGTCGCATTGAGCCGGCGCCGCTGCGCCAAAGTTGGAATCAGGCCCTTAGGACCTTATTATGAGTTTAGTGGTGCTCCTGTCGGCCTCCCACCAATGCACCATCATGAGGACTGCCACACCCGTCGGTGCCTGCCTGATTACAACGGTACTCCAGAGTGGGTAGACACGTTGTACTGCAGCGGTCTCAGGGCGGCATCAGTATAAGACTCATAGGTGAGCCTTAACTGTAGACGCTACCAAACAAATGATGGACGGAATGCTGAATGAATCATAATTTCACCCCCCTGTCAAGAGATGTGGGTTAAATCCATCGTTTTTTTGCACACCATGCCACCTCAGTTTAGATCCAGCCATATGCAAATCAGTCTTGACCCTGTGCCTTATGGGAACAGTCTAGACCGAACTGCCAAGCCAGTCCTCCCTGGACCGGAAACAAGCATCCTGGGACCGGTTTCTGGGTATTACCCTTCATCAGCCAGGCTAGCTTGAATCCAGTGGCACAGGGAGCAAGGGACCCATGTCTGGGTATACCCAACCCACTTAGAGTGAAAAGGGCTATGCAAACAAATGATGGAC
Organism: Triturus cristatus; assembly: GCF_964204655.1. Taxonomy (NCBI): domain Eukaryota; kingdom Metazoa; phylum Chordata; class Amphibia; order Caudata; family Salamandridae; genus Triturus; species Triturus cristatus. The sequence continues at coordinate 614,250,160 of NC_140591.1, read as the reverse complement.
GGAATGCTGAGGTGAGTGTATGACATTGTTCTGCATTCTGTTCATCAATTGTTGTTTTTGCATTTGTCACCCCGAGTGGGACGGGTATGCCCAGACGTGGGTCCCGTGCTCTCCATGCCACTGGAGTCAAGCTATCCTGGCTGATGAGGGATAAAACCCTGAAACCGGTCCTAGGATGCTTGTTTCCTGTCCAGGGAGGACATGGCCTGGCAGTTTGGGCTGGACTGATCCCATTGTGCACAGGGTCAACACTGATTTGCATATGGGTGGGTTCAAATTGAAATGGCATGGTGAGCAAAAAAACGATGGATGTAGGCCCAGATCCCTGTACTGGGGTGAGTGTATGACATTTGTTCTGCATTCTGTCCATCAATTAATGTTTTTGCAATTAACTGAAGACTCAGCCGCGAGAGCCCCTGCAGCATGTTCCTGCATAGTGTGTCATGCATGCCACACCATGCAGGAACAGGGGTGCAATTCCAGGGGGGTAGCACACCATGTGCCCCCCCCGCATGCACCCCCAGGCCCCAGGGCAACAGAGGGCCCTTTTAGTTGCCTCTTTGCCTCCCTTTTAATGGCAGGCTTATTGCCAAAAAAGGGATGGTGGACAGGCAACTCGTAATGTGCACTGTGAAATATGCACTGCGGTGCCCACAGCAGCATCGCCGGCATATTGCTGCCCCCTTCCACTGCGTGACTGCCATTGGATCCTGCATCCCCAGTGGACGAGCCAGTCCTGTGGTGGTCCTGCTGCCACACTCTGAATACTACGGGTGAACCCGCAGTGGTAGTGGTGGTCGGAACCGCTACCGCTAGTGCAGCGTTGTAATGAGGCCCCACTTCTATTTGACTTTCCCTTCATACTTTAATTAAATTAGTTGTTAGCAAGGCCTGAGCTGGGAAGTGAATTAATAGTATGCTTTTCTTCTCTTCCCCCATTGCTCGTTTCACATGAATATATTTATTTTTATCATGCTCAGCTTTTTTTTTTATTATTTGAATATATACGTATGTAGGTATATGGTATTTCTGTAGAGCGAACTTGACCAAGAGGTAGCAGAATGCCTTACACGGTCGACGACAAGTATAAAGTCAGCAAATAATAGAAGCTCAGCTGTGGATAGTTAATGCATTGTGATGTAGTGTTCTTTAAATCGGTCTTCAACACTTTCCTAGATTGGAGCAGCATTGGGGTGGTCATTTATGGTGCCGGTGGGGCCCACCGGCAGTCACTTTTGGCACTGGAATTTATTTTTCCGCACATACCATTTCCTGAGAGAGGAACAATGCACAAGGGAGAAAGATAAAGCTGGAATAAGCATCATAAATGGAGAAAGCAGGACCCTGAGGAAACCTGCAAAAGTAGTATAAAGGGCAAGGGTGTGTCTGAAAGTCATTTAAAGATGCATGAAGTTGATTCCAGACTATGCAGCATTGGCATTCTTTGCACCAATGTCAGCTGCAGGCTTCTGAGCAAAGCTTTGGGGATGCAGCTCCATGCACACTTCGCCGCCGTGAGGGGAACGGCCATCATCAGCATTACCTACCTACCTACCTGCCATGAGGTGAGCGGCCGCCTTGCCTGACATCTTGCCTGACATCTTCCTGCCGTGAGGGGAACGGCAACCAGGAGACTATATCTTCCAGCGGCCCTGCTGCGGCACTGGCCATGAAGCTACCGCCCGTGCCTGGAGGCGCGATAAGTGCGCTGCTGGCCTCCCGCAGCGTGGGCCGCTGCTCCATGCACACTTAGCCACCATGAGGGGAATGGCCATCATCAGCATTACCTACCTGCCGTTAGCTGAGCGGCCACTTTGCCCCAAATCTTCCCGCCATGAGGGGAACAGCAACCAGGATACTATATCTTCCAGCGGCCCTGCTGCGGCGCCGGCCGTGACACTACCGCCCGTGCCTGAAGGCACGATAAGAGCGCTGCTGGCCTCCTGCAGCACAGGATGCTGCTTCATGCACACTTCGCTGCCGTGAGGGGAACGGCATCATCAGCATTACCTACCTGCCATGAGCTGAGCAGCCACCTTGCCCAACATCTTCCCGCGATGAGGGGAACAGCAACCAGGAGACTATATCTCCCTGCGACCCCGCTGCAGCACCGGCCGTGATGCTACCCCCCGCGCCTGGCGGCGCGATAAGAGCGCTGCTGGCCTCCCGCTACGTGGGACGCGCGTGGACGTGCCCGGGTCGGGCCTTTAGCAACAGGCTCCCCGCAATCTTTCTCTGATCCCCAGGTACTGTAATGTTTCTCGATTTCCTTTTCTGCCTCCGTGTTTTGCGCGCACTGTGATTTGTACTTATTTTTGTGGTGGAGAGACAACCTAACCATGAGCAACCCTGCAGTGATTAAGAGTAAGGGAGCCAAGGGGACTTTGGAGGCCTTCATAATGAGGGCAGAATCACTGCTCTGTCACGAAAATGAATTTGCAGAAAGTCGGCTGTCTCTAGACCCCTCATTTCTGCCGAGGCGATCCTCACTATGAACACGCATTCTGGGTGGTACTCCCCAAAACCAAACTTGCTCATCTTTTCTCATTTCAGGGGCGGCACTGGTCGCCTTGGATACCCTGGCCCTCGCATATGATGAATTGACAGCACCACATATGGATACCATCAATGGGCCCGGCATAGCCTCTAGGACCCAGACTTCCCACCTCCCCACAGATGGAACAAGGGCAAAGACGAAGGCATCTGTGAATCGCAAGAAGGGTGCGGGCCCACTGAAGCAAAAACAACGAAAGGGGCCTGAGCGCAATCCCGAGGTGACGACCTGTTCCATAGGTAATCAATCAATCAATCAATCAAAGACATTTATAGAGCGCACTACTCACCCGTAGGGTCTCAAGGCACTAAGGGGTGGGGTGCCGTTACTGCTCGAACAGCCAGGTCTTGAGCTTCTTCCTGAAGGAGAGGTGGTCTTGGGTCAGGCGCAGGTCGGCCGGGAGGGAGTTCCAGGTCTTGGCGGCCAGGTAGGAGAAGGACCTTCCTCCTGTTGTCGCTCTACGGATGCGTGGGACGGCGGCGAGGGCGTGGCTGGCTGATCGGAGGTGGCGTTTGGGAGCGTAGAAGTTGATTCGGTTGTTGAGGTAGCTCGGGCCTTGATCGTGTAGGGCTTTGTGTGCGTGGGTGAGGATGATGGGGAGCCAATGCAGGTCTCTTAGGTGTCCGGAGATGTGGCTGTTTCGTGGGATGTCGAGGATGAGTCTGGCTGAGGTGTTCTGGATCCGCTGGAGTCTCTTCTGGAGCTTGGCGGTGGTTCCGGCGTAGAGGGCGTTGCCGTAGTCCAGTCGGCTGGTGACGAGGGCCTGGGTGACGGTCTTCCTGGTCTCCGTGGGGATCCACCAGAAGATCTTCCGTAGCATGCGCAGGATGTTGAAGCACGACGAGGAGACGGCGTTGACTTGTCTGGTCATGGAGAGGGAGGAGTCCAGGATGAAGCCCAGGTTGCGTGCGTGGTTCGTTGGTTTGGGTGCGGTGCCCAGGGCGGGGGGCCACCAGGAGTCGTCCCAGGCAGTGGGCGAGGAGCCCAGGATGAGGACCTCCGTCTTGTCTGAGTTCAGTTTCAGGCGGCTGGTCGTCATCCACTCGGCTACATCCTTCATCCCTTCGTGCAGGTTGGCTCTGGCGGTGGCGGGGTCGTTGGTCAGGGAGAGGGTCAGCTGGGTGTCGTCGGCGTAGGAGATTATGTTGAGGTTGTGTTGGCGTGCGATGGCCGCGAGGGGGCTCATGTAGACGTTGAAGAGGGTAGGGCTCAGCGAGGATCCTTGAGGGACGCCGCAGATGACTTCGGTGGCCTCTGACTTGTACGGTGGTAGGCGGACTCTCTGTGTTCTTCCGTCGAGGAAGGAGACGATCCATTCCAGTGCCTTCTCCTGGATTCCGACATTGCTGAGGCGCTGCACTAGGGTGCGGTGGCAGACAGTGTCGAAGGCCGCGGAGAGGTCTAAGAGGATGAGGGCCGCTGTTTCTCCGTTGTCCATCAGGGCTCGGATGTCGTCGGTGGCGGCGATGAGGGCGGTCTCGGTGCTGTGGTTGGCTCGGAAGCCGGACTGTGAGGGGTCGAGGGATCCGTTCGTCTCGAGGAAGGCGGCCAGCTGTTTGTTGACGTTCTTCTCGATGACTTTGGCTGGAAACGGGAGTAGCGAGATGGGGCGATAATTCTTGAGTTCGGTGGGGTCTGCTGTAGGTTTCTTGAGTAGAGCGCTGAGTTCGGCATGCTTCCAGCTCTCGGGGAAGGTGGCGGTGTTGAAGGAGGTGTTGATAATGTCCCGCAGGTGGGGTGCGATGACAGCGTCGGCCTTGTTGAAGACGTGGTGAGGGCAGGGGTCGGTCGGAAATCCGGAGTGGACGGAGTTCATCATGCGGACGGTGTCTTCGGTGCTGATCGGAGTCCAGGTTCGGAGGGTGGTGGTGGGCGGCGTTGCTGTGGTCGTGGCGTGCGTCAGTTGAGTGCTGAAGCTGTTGTGTATGTCCGCGATCTTGTTGTGGAAGTAGGAGGCAAGGGAGTTGCAGAGGTCTTGCGAAGGGGTGATGTCGTTGTTTCCGGCGTAGGGGTTGGAGAGCTCTTTCACGATGTTGAAGAGTTCCTTGCAGTTGTGTGCGTTGTTGTCCAGCCGGTCCTTGAATGCAGTTTTCTTGGCGGCGCGGATCAGTACACAGACTATGGATGCTTCTTCGCTAATGCCGCCTTGCCCTCTGGAGGATAAAACTGCCACCATCACTGCTGTCAGGCACGCCTTGGACAGTGTCCTTGAACGGATTAAGGAATCCATAGACAAAAACTTTTCTCTATTGCACGGTCGCTTAGAGCATCTGGATGGCGTATTGACTAACTTGTTTTGACGTTTAGAGTTGTTTTCCACCCCCGTGAACCCCCAGGTGTTGAGGGAGGGCCAGGGGCCCAGCAATGTTTCTGATCATCAAAAGTCAGCCCTGGTTCCCCTAGAGAAATTGTTGGCTATGACATCGGTCATTAAGGACCTGTTGAGTAAAGTACAGGGCGTAGGCTCTAACAACACACTACATAACTGCCCAGTGAGCACACTGAATGACGGCAGGGCAGCTCAGCCCCCCTTGGCAGATATCTTACAATCGGTCCCCGGGGCATGTGTTGGCTCTAAGAACACTCCTAATTTAAATCATAACAAAGCGCCAGCCCAAATCGTGCCCAGTGATCCTCTAAGGATGCCTAACTTGTGTACTATTCCAAGGGAAAGGGACAGGATAAACGGGGAGGAGGTGCTCTTAAATTTACCACCAGAGGCCACCCCATACACAATAATATTGGCGAATGTACCACAACTCACCTCAAAGTCAACTGAATCTTGGGAGTCCTTACGAAATAAGGCCCTCTGTTGGCTCGGATCCAAAACCGGCCTAACCGACGTCCTATTTAGGGAGTTTAAAATGGCAAGGAGAGTGGGATGAGTGGGGAAAAGAGATAAAAGGTTCCCTGGCAACTGCATTGTTCTTACATTTAGAACGCCAAATCTAACACAAGAGATTTTGCGCAGACAGGGTTCCAATCATGTGATCAATCATGGTATAAATGTATTGCCCTTGGGTTTTTTCTACCCTACCATAAACTATATTTCTAATGTATCACAGCAGACCCCGGCTTAACCCATGAACCATTCCCAACTCAGCCTACCCTTGTTTAACAGATTTGAGATGCTTTCTTCCCTGGAGGACATTGATTGACTTAGAAATAGTAGTAGTAATGTGGCTCAATCCAAAACTTCGGGAAATAACTCACCGGGTCCAACCTCGCCATGTATAGTCCCCGTAGCTAACGTCGAGCAAGCCGACACTGAGGCAGGAGATATTCCCAATAACTATAATACTCAGAATGGAACAACTCAATTTATCATAAATACTTCCCACAGTGACGTATTAAATAGCCTTGCTCCTCATCTTGATGGCCCCTATGCCGTCCTCCCCCCTAACGATTGTGCATTTCAGCCTGTGCCTAGAACTAATGAAATGGAGATTCTGTTTTGGAATGTGGTAGGCCTTAAAGCCAAATTGACTAACCCTGCCTGGCTGGTATTTATCCATAAATTCGATATTATATGTGCTCAAGAAACCTGGACAGATAAAATACAACATATTAATGGTTATAAAACATTCTTCACCCCAGCAGTTTCTTCGAGTCAGGAGAGGAATAAGGGTGGCCTTTGTACCTACATTTGCTATAGGTTAAATGCAAGCAAGATAGACTTTGTGGAGTCCAAGACCTATTATCAGGTGCTTAAAATTAATATAGACAATATTCATTATTTAGTTCTAATACATTTTTATAATAATATACCCGCCGTGGATATTGAACAAACTCTAACGCATCTGCAGAGAGACTTGGATAATATTAAAAAGAGTCTTAAGCACAAACTCCTCAAACTCCTCAAATTATCTTCCGATTGAGATCGATTTTGATGCCCAGGAGGTGATTTTAGCTATACATGCGAGTACGGGTGGTAAAGCCCCGGGCCCAGACAGCATACCAGTGTATTTATTTAAATCAAGTCCAGCGCTCTGGGGACCCTTGCTAGCAATGGTCCTAAAGGCCTGCTGCACCTTGGGATTCACAGCCACCTGGACGGAGTCCATACTTGTCCCTATCTATAAGAAAGGCAATCAAGACGACCCGTCCTGTTATAGACCGATATCACTTCTGGACTCTTTTGCAAAGGTGGCCGGGCGTGTTGTCTTAAACCACCTCCAGCTCTGGGTGAAGGAAAAGGGCATAATCTCAGAGTTACAGTATGGTTTCCGTCAAGGTCTGGGCACTGTTGAAGAGAGCCTGAACCTGAATCTCCTGCTGGGAAAATATCTACAGGCCAAAAGGGGGAGTCTATTTTTGTATTTTGTTGATTTGAGTTCAGCCTTTGATTCCGTCAACCACCAGAAGCTATGGAGTATTTTAGAGACCATGGGGGTTGATTCACCTATGCTGAGTTTTTTAAAACAGTCCTACCTAGATGCCAGGGCCCGGGTGCGCTACAGAAGAGGTGGAGAACTCAGCCACAGCATCCCTGCAAAGAAGGGGGTGCGGCAGGGGTGCGTGCTAGCACCTTTCCTGTTCACCCTTTATATTAACAGCCTGGGAGTAAAACTGAATAGTGACTGTCAAGATTTACCATGTATTGATAGACGACCAATTGGAGCATTGTTATATGCGGGCGATGCTGTCTTACTGGCTCATACCCCCCTTGGCCTACAAAAGTTATCTCTAGCTTTTCTGCCTACATGTCAAATCTTGACCTTCATGTAAACATTAACAAAACATTTACAATGAAATGCTGTAAGAGTAGTATCAAGTGTCGAGGGTAGGAACCAGTTGTCGAGATTTCTTCATTAACAATAGGAAACCCGAACTTACTAACCACTTTTTATACTTGGGCATTGCATTTGAAAGAAGGGGCCTATGGGAGAAAGCTATAGAATCTAGAAAATTATTATTTTGTAAGGCAACTGGTGCATTGATTCACTTTGCTAGAAAGCTGGGAAAGCGCCCAATCGCTGATTTACAAACAATCTACAAAGCTAAATGTATACCGATTGCTATGTATGGAGCGTGCATCTGGGGTTATGCTAACGCTGAGTGCCTGCAGCTAGTAGAAAAGAGGTTCTTAAGATATCTCCTAGCGGTCCCAAACAGCACAGCTACATTCATATGCCACGCTGAGCTCGGTCTGTCCTATCTGTCCGATCAGATTAAAATGCAGCCTATCATGCTGTGGCATACGGTTTGGACCGGCATTTCTACTAGCTTGAACAGGGACTTGATCAACAATTGCCTGTCTCTTGATGGGGCAGACTGCATTCCTTGGTTGACCTACGTAAAAAGTTTCCTACAGGACCTAGGACACCCCGAGTACTTTGCCAATCCTGACAGTTTGAATAATGTTACAAGGAACAAATTAAAATCATTATGTCTAGATCATTTGGAGTCTATTAATCTAGTTACTAATATTGTGAAACCGTCAGTAAGAGCACTCCATCTACTCCTGACTCAATCAGGAATGCAACCATACTTACTAGATATCATAGAAGCCTATGACAGGCTGTTACTGACCCGCTTACGCCTTGGAATTTTTCACATCAGGGTCACCATTCCAAATATTAACAACTGGTCTCGCTCCCTATGTTTATGTCCATGCGACAATATCTCTGCTCAGTCGACAATTCATGTTATGTTTTTCTGCAAGTTTTATTCCACGCTTAGGATAAAATGGATTTTACCTATTTTAAAGTTGTATGGCCTTAGACAACGTCGACCTGCCTATTTAAAGTTGCAATACCTGAATGATGGAACCGTGACTGATCATATAGCCAAATACCTGAAATGGGTGGTTAGATACCGGACGACAATGGATGGTCCTCCTCTTTCTTAAATTGTCTGAGCTCTTTTTAATCTTTTTTACTCAAATTATCTTGATGTAAGGTATGTTCTTTTAATATGTATTGTGCTTTTATGGTTTAATATTTTTTAAATTGAATAAAGCGTATTCTGATCAGATCTGTGTGCCAGCACTTATTGTTCAACAAATTAAGCAATGTACACTGTATGTTTTTTTTGTGGATAATGGCTTGTCAGTGCGGTCCGGTGAGTGGTTTCATATCCATTGGAGATTGCTGTGGCAATGTCTTAGTGAGGAAGACGATGTCGGGTGCGTGGGTGGCAATGAGGCCCCATAACTCAGTGGAATGCTGGCATAGTGAGCGTGTGTTGAGAAGGACGCATGCAAGTTGATGTTTTTCTTCAGGTGGTGTCTGTGGGGTGTTTGGGGTGGGGCTGGTCAGTGGGCTGGTGTGTGTGCAGTAGCAGGTAAAGAGGCAGTGGGTGCAGGTGAAAGGTCCTACAGTGGAGCGTGGGTCGGTATGGTTGCAGTATTTGTTGTGGCATCCGGGGTTGAGAGGGGAGGCGGGAGGACCAGGAATTGTGGCGGTGAGCGTGATCCAGGTGCAGATGGGCTTGCTTTTGGTGCACCAGTGGTGCGCCTGCTGCACGTGTCCTAAACTTATTGGACTTGCTCCCTTCATAGGGCAGCTCCACCTTGTAGCTGCTGCTGACCCTGTTGCTGCTGCTGACCCGCTGATCTGGAGTTCGAGGCCCTTCTCCACCTGCAGGCTCCAGCCTGCGCCTCATCCCTGGTGGTCTAGTGGCACAGCGTCACTGCTCTGCAGCTAGGGCGGTCTCTCTTTTCTGCTTTTTCTTTTTTGCCTTTATTTCTACTCTTTTTTTCTGCTTCTGCCTTTTTCTGTGTTTTCTGTTTTCCTCAGCGTTTTCCTTTTTGCCCCTGCTGCTGTGATCCCCCCATGGCCTCGCCCCCTTCCAGTGACCCTTCCCATGTTTCCTACCTCCCAGCTGTCCAGCCCCCCTGTAGCACTACTTAATGGCAGCTGCTGTGTGGTGAAAGTACAGTTCAGTAATCTTTAGTGGACTTACTCCCTTCACGGCGCAGCTACGCCTGATATCTGCTAGTGCCCCGTTGCTGCTGCTGACCCACTGGTCAGGAGTTTGAGGTCCTCCTCCACCCACAGGCTCCTGCCTGTGACTCATCCCCGGTGATCTAGTGGCAGAGAGTCACTGCTCAGCTGCTTGGGCTGCCCCTCTGTCTCTCTTTTCAGTGTTTTCTATTTTACCTTTATTTCTGCTCTTTTATTCTGCTTCTTCCTTATTCTATTTTTCTGTTTTCGTCTGCTTTTTCCTTTTTGCCCCTCAGATTCCCTGTGGCGCGCTTCACTCCAATGACCCTTCCAATGTTTCCTGCCTCCCAGCTGTCCAGCCCCCCACAGCACTACTTAATGGTGGCCACTGTGTGGCTGCGCCGCTAGGGACCCTGGTTCTTCAGCTTTTCCAAAGCTGCTACACCAGCACCCTCCTCGCCTCAACTCCGGATGCCATGCTGCCTTCCACCTTGTGTCGCCGAAGGAGACCCATGGACCCTTTGTCTGCCAGAATTGCAGCCACACCTTCACCCATGCAGGCGCGCCAGATCCTCTTGCTGCCCAGCCAACACACAGCGCACCCGACCAGCTCAACTGCATCTTCCTCAACGTGCGACCCCTCCACAAATACACCACAGAAATCTGGGACCTCCCTGGTGCTGCCTTTCCCGACATTGCCTTCTTCATGGAATCCTGGACCAACCCCCCCTCTGGACCAGACATTGCCATCGCCATCCCCGAACTACAAACTCACCCGTACTGACCATGCTGGCTGACCACGCACTCAAATGACCCAACGACAACCATGGAGCACCTCCACTGCCAGATCCAGACCAACCCCAACAACACCCTCCATGGCACCCTCATCTACAGGCCCCCTGTCCACCACCCACCCTTCACCTCATCGCACTCCAGATTCTCCAATCCACCAAATATATCCTACTTAGCAAACTCAACTTCCAACTGGACAACCCCAGTGACCAGCACTCCGCCTCCCTACTGGAGAACCTCACCAACATCGGACTTGAGCAGCTAGTCAGTCACCACACCAACCCACACAGCCAGACACACACTCGACCCCGTTATCTCCACCAGGGAGAACATCACATACAGCCACACCGCCGAGCTCCTTTGGACCGACCACCACTGCATGCATCTCGTCTTCGCCACACCCACCTTACACCACCGCCCTAATCGTCCTCCCATCGCAGCTGGAACAAGGCCACCAAAGAACTTCTCATTGACTTCTCCAGCACAACCACTCCGCAACCATCACCGATTGATCTCCAACTGTGCCAACACTCTGACACCCCTCAAAAAGACACAAGGCATGTAAAACTTCAAGAAAGCTAGCTGATTCACTCCCACCCTTCATGAATCCAGATGCACCTGCAGACAACTCAAGGAGAGATGGAGGATCAACAAAACCTCGGAAACCCACGCAACCTTCAAATCTGGCATCAACACACACCACCTTCATCTCAAAACCACAAACAAAGAATCCTTCCAAGACAGAATCAATGCCAACGTACACAGCAGCAAAGAACTCTTTGCCATCATCAAGGAGTTCACCAGGCCAAGCAGTGAGGCCACAGATGTCCCCACCTCCCAAGACCTGTACAACAAACTCGGCAACTTCTTCCACCACAACATCAGGCAGATCTATGACAGCTTCGACACCCAAGAGCCTGACGCTACGCCCGCTACCACCGCATACAACCACACTGCACCCCAACAGATAGTGCTCAACTGGAAGAGCATCCACTCAGGAGCCTCATCGGATCCCCCACCTTCCCGATGACTGGAAACACACCGAGATCAACCCCCTGCTGAAGAAGACATCTACTGACCCAACAGACCTTGAGAACTTCAGACTCTTCTCCCTCCTCCCCTTCCCAGCCTAGGTTATCAAGAAGGCCATCAATGCCCAACTCTCCGAGTTCATCAAAGAGAACCATGTCCTGGACACCTTCAAATCCAGCCTCTGAAGCAACCACAGCAACGAGAAAGCACTCCTCGCCTCCACCGACGACATCCGCTCCCTCCACGACTGGGGTGAAACTGTAGCCTTCCTCCTGCTGCACCTCTCGGCCACCTTCAACATCGTCTCCCACTGCACCCTAATCACAAGACTCCTTGACCCCGGCACCTGTGACATCGCACTGGACTGGATCCAATCCTTCCTTTCTGGCTGAACACAGGGAGTCAGACTACCCCCGTTCCTCTCAGAACCTCCAGAGGTTAGTTAAGGAGTGCCCTAGGGCTTCTCTCTGAGCCCCACCCTCTTCAACGTGTACATGGCCCCCCTCGCCGCCATCGTCGGAAGCCACAGACTTAACACTATCTTTTACCCAGCTGATCCCCTCCCTCACCAATGAACCCACAGCCTCCGGAATCATCTTACACAGCGGAATGAAGGCCATTGCTACCTGGATGAAAGACAGCTGCCTCAAGCTCAACTTGGACAAGACTGAAGCAATCATCCTGGGACCCACCGCCCTCAACCTGGGATGACTCCTGGTGTCACGCATCACTAGGAACCCCTCCCACTCCTGCAGACCAAGCACGCAACTTTGGCATCATACTGAACTCCTCACTCACAATGAACTACCGAATCAACGCAGTATCCCCATTGTGCTTCCACACGCTCTGACTGCTCCAAAATATATTCAGATGGATACCCATAGAAACCAGAAAGATGGTCACCCATGCACTCACCACCAGCAGACTTGACTACGGAAATGCACTCTATGCCTGCATCACCCAGAAACAACTCAGGAAACTACGGAACATCCAAAACGTTGCAGCCAGACTGGTCCTCGACATCCCCCACCGCAGTCACATAGCACAACACCTCTGACAACTCCACTGAGTCCCAATCAACCGGAGAATCACCTTCAAGCTCCTCACAAATGCCTACAAAGCTCCTCACAACGCAGGACCAGAATATCTGAACCACTGCCTCAAATTCCACACGCCCACCAGAAATCTCTAGTCCACCCAACTCACTCTGGCCTCTGTCCCATGGATCCACAAGACCAGAACCGGAGAAAGATCCTTCTCCTACCTCACCGCCAATACCTGGTATACCCTGGCCCTCCACCTCAGGCAATCTACATTGTTGACCCAATTGAGGAAAGACCTCAAGACCTGTCTCTTTGACAGAACTTCCACAGCCAGACAGATCAGAAGCTCCCCCCCTCAGCGCCTTGAGAGCCTCACGTGTGAGTAGCTCTGCTATTCAAACTACTGATTGATTGATTGGAGAATAATCTGTGGCCTGGATTAAGTAGGTCATGGGTTGGACGGGGATTCTGTTGATTGGATGAATGGTGAGTGGGAAAACCTGGTCAGGAAAACCGCAGAGGGATAACCCAGACAACTGCAGTGTCACAGGATCAGTCTGGAACAAGCAGGAACTGGAGGCCACAGGCAAGTGGCAAGCTAGGTGTCCAGGTGTCTACTCCATTTGTGAACTGTTGATGAGGCCTACCTTCCCTAATGGCACTTTGGGCGTCCTCCTCACTGGAATACTCCTTTCCTTGACATGTCACATGACGTTCCTCCCCATGGACGTTGTCTGGATATCCGTTGGCTCTCGAAGAATGTTGTGGTTGTTGTGGAAAGAACTGCTTATTTTATTTAGCCTATACACACCTGTAAATGAATGCACTACCTTGAACCAGCATGTTGTATGCCTGTTGCAGATAGGACTAACTAGGCCATGGAGGATGTGCAGATCCAAAAGACCATGGCGGAAGTGCAGATCCAAAAGCCATTTCTTACCATCTCAAGGAAATTGCACTACAGTCCCTATCACATGCTCTTGTTGGACATGGCAAAGTATTATGTACCTCCACTGCCATGACATTACGTGGGAAATATCTATGAACTATTGAACATCATGGTGTGACAATAAACATCTGTACCTTGAGTGCCACACAGTGAAAAGGCCAACTTATCACACAATTAGAAATTGGTTCCTGTGAGGCATGTGAGCCACTTACACATTTTCACACATCCACAGATATCTTGCTGATTTATCATGACAATGTCATCCTGCAAATGTCAGCCTCAATGCTTAGATTGAAGATGTCCTACAAGTGCTATCATTATGAATGCATGGACAATATGCAGAAACTAATGGCCAGACTCCTTCTGCATAGCATCATACCTATGCCACTCAAGGATGTAGAAGCTCAGTGCTACACATTCAATGTTATTAAGCATGACCTGCAACGACTAAGTATTTGGGATAATCTGTCAAATGATAAAGGGTGTAGTAAGGCAGACTGAGATATGAAGGGGCATTGTATCCCTTTGCCCCTGAGAGCCCTCACATGCATTGAGTGAGTGTAACCACACATGACATCAATTGTACTACTTACACAAAACAATATATAGGAGCCAGAGCACAGAGCCTGGAACCAACCTACACATTGCTAGGCTAAGAGGAAACATCACATTAAAATATTTTCTAACTTACAAAGTAGTTGCAGAACTTCATGTGCAGGAAGTGCCACACTTAGCGAGTACTTAATACCAAAGATGATTTACGTTTCCGGGCAGGTGGGGGCCAGTTTTATGGATACTAACCAGCAAACAACATGAATGTACTATTACAATGATGCAAGGGTGAGTTTGTAAGTGGCAGGCACCTTTATGTGTCCCAAATCAGCGATGAATGAGTACTATGGGGTGACAGATCCATCTCCACCATAGATGTAGCATAACTTTCACACAAAGTGCTACAGTAGGTGACTATGTTTGTTGGGCTGTGAGTCCACTCACACAAGGAGAACCACTTACAGTGCCAAATAATGTTAAAGATTACTTAAGTGACTCCATTGCAATGTTGACTAACTCTTTGTTCATAGGCGTCTTCCAAAGTTACACATATCTAATAAACACTGCAGGGAATTTCATTATCATGTACTCAAATTACCCAAGCAATTATGACAACTCTGACGCAGTAATTTATTAAATTCATCATTAATTATTACAGCCTTTATATATGAAATTGTTATTCTCACTGACTGAAGCTACCTACCCTACACTAATTAACACTATCTAAACTATGCCTAAACTAACTTAACCTACCTATCCTAGACTAACTTATCTTAACACTAGCTTAACCTACCTAAACCTTGCTTGATCTATGCTATACATTTAACACAAAAGACATGTTAAACATCACCCCCACCCCGTTCAACACACATAGTCACACAATACAAACATAAACTACACCCATACAGAAACTAACTATGCATTAAAATCTAAACAAATATATATATTTTGTATTTTTTTTTCTTTTATATAACAAAGGCTGAACATTATACCCCCACCCACTAAAACCTAATTAATATATAAACACTGAAACCATCAAATATAACTTAAAATTCCAAAACCTACATTATCTAATCCTATACTATTTACTAACAAACTAAAACACTACAATATATAGGAACAAAAAAAATTGAAAGACAAATGTTCACAGTAGTTGTGACATCTGCTTCTCTGCCTCCTCTATGTTGGACAAACTGATGTGCTGACGGCCCTGCTACTCACGGATAGTGTCCAGTTTCTGGGTCATTTTTCTAAGTTCATGGATGATGGTGTAGTGGAACAACATTTCCCTATGAGGGTGCCTCCTGGACTGTGTGTGTGGGCAGCCATTGTGTAGCTGCAGGGTGTCAGGAACCAGCATACTACATAAAACACCATGTCTTGTATGATTTGTCAACATCCCCAAGGTTTCCAATTAAATCATACAGCCTTTCCTTAAATTGTTAAGTACTACATAAAACAGAATAAGTACAAACCCCATGTAAAATGCTTTACTGTTCATTTGTTTTTACCAATGATGTTTTGGTTTCAACAGCATTAACGCGCTGAGGAAGTTGCGCACTAACTTTTGTTTATTGGTTTCCAAGGAAAGCCACATGGTTTTCTTGCAAATTCGGATGCCGCTGACACACGCTTGGTAATGCAGTCGGCAATGCCCAATGACCAGCTATAAATAATAGCGGCCCCTGCATTCTGTGCTTGACTTCATTTCTCTACGGAAAGGACTCCTGCGTCAGGAATTCTTTTCAAGCATCAGAATCAACGAAGAGCCGGCTCCAACGATCGACATCGGAACTGTTCCTGTTTCCTGATCACAATCAGCTAAGTCCAGTGATTGCATGGCAATGTGTTTACGAGTGTAGCTATTGTCCGGACCTGGTAGTTGCTTGTTATTTGTTTTTAGAACAGATTAGGACACAAAGTGAATCTTGGAAGCTCTCTTGTATTTCACACGTTCTTTACAGCAATTAAGTTCGCATCTAATTTGACATTTAATGTTGGCAGTTGCTTTTGAGGTAGCGCTTGAGAGGAATCAAATGTATCTGTTTTTGGGGCACAGGTAAGATGCATATTTTTATACAGCAATTCCAATTGAAAACAAAGGTGAGATGGTTATATATCTTAAAGCATATGAAAGATAGTACAAAGAGAATTATCTTTTGGATGCATGACGTTTGTTTTCTATTCATGTCTCATTTTTAGCTCATTAAAGGTCTGTAGGATGTTTTAATTGAAGTTTTCAAGGGATGTGAATACCCCTATCTCAGATATAGGTTGTCTGTCATATACACATACGCTGCTCCTTAACCCCTTCCATGCTCATGACGGAACGGTTCCGTCATGAGCCACGGTTGAGCTGTGCTCATGACGGAACCGTTCCGTCATGAGCCCGCCCGCGCTCGAACCCTTCAGCACCGCGGCGGAATTCGCCCAGCGCTGAAGGGGTTAATGTTATAACAGGGGATTAGTAAACATTGCAACAAATAAGTGTAACATTAATTTTCTTAATCTGCTATCATTGCTTAGCTTATACATTGACTTCTTTCTTAAAATAGAGCGAAGAAGGCAGTTCTGCAAGAAAGATCACGGCTGGTCCGGTGGCAGAATGAGGCAGAGTCTTTTTTCTCTCTCTGTGTCTTATTTCTCATCCGAAACCCCTTCCCCCTTGGAATATTTCCCAGATCTGCTGTTTGTCCTTTTCTGTAGTGCCGAGAACAATTCAAAGAGGGTTGGGGAACTGTCATCACCCCTGCGGACTGCCTGGTTTTCAGGTGAGTGGTTGGACCATAAGAGAAAGTTAAGCCACAAAAAATAAGGTCGGACTGCGTGATGGATTCCCCTGTTGATGTAGTATTAGATTCAGATCAGGCCTCAGATCCTCCAACCATGCAGGATTTAACAAGAGATCTATTAGTATTACAACAAGAGGCAGTGTCCTTAAAACAGGAGAATACTGCATTGAAGAACAATTTACAGCGTTATAAACTACGTGAAAATCCCTGGGAAGATACTACCTTTAAAAATAGACCAGTGGTGCAGCCTCCCCATTTTCACTTTCCTTCAACTCCAACCGAAGTGTCTGGAGTTTAACCTGTGAATGTATCTGTTACCACTCCCACACCTATTCCATTATCACCTTCAGAACGTTTCTTTGGAGATCACACAAAATAAAACATATTAATGAATCAATGCCAGTTGCATTTTCTTTGCCGACCACCTGCCTTTCCCAATGATGCAGCAAAAGTCGCATTTGTCCTGTCCTATTTGGGGGGAACAGCCTCAACTTGATCCATTCCGTTCGTTGAACGAGATGATCCGTTACTTCCTGATTTTGTTTTTTTAAAGAAGCAATGCGAAAACTGTTTGGGAAACATCAGTTAATTCAGGCTTGTGATAACGAGCTTTTGAACTTACGTCAGGGTAGTAAGGATTTATTAACATATATTACATCTTTCAATTGTTTAATTGCTGAAATGGAGTGGCCAGATGAAAAAAGAACCTCATTGTTTTATCGGGGACTCCGAGACGATCTTAAGGATGTACTTGCTCAGATTGTATAGGGCTTACAGAATTACCCTCCTCTGATAAAGACCAGTTGGGAATCTTCTCAGCCTGATAAGGAAAGAGACCTCCTTATTGAGCACATCTGAAACAACGGTCGCTCCTTGTTATTTAGCAAATACTATGACGCCCACTTCACATCATCTAATGTTAATAGTATCCTTGCTCTTGACTGCTTAGACTAGAAAGGTGATCCCTATTTGATTAGATTCTGGGGCAACGGGAAATCTTTTGGATATAGGGTCAACTACACCTTGAATATTTCCACAGATAAAAAGACCATTCCTGAGGCTGTTCGAGCCATCGATGGCCCTGAGTTGTCATCGGGTCTGATTCAGTATCAAACTATTCCCCTGACCATGATTTGTGCCGATGGACACACGGAGCAGATTCACTTTGATTTGATTGATACACCTGTGTTGTGAGCCATACTGGGAATACCTTGGCTCCAATTACACAATCCTAAAATTGATTGGTTTAAAAGAACTGTCACTTTGGATTCTAATCATTGTTCAAAGTCTTGCTATCAGGAAAAACAACAACCCATTACACGTTTGCATTGTGCCTCTACCATGAAAAATACAAAAATCAAAAAAATGACACTACCCAAAATGTATGAGGACTTTAATTATGTTTTCTCAGAAATCCAGGCCACCCAACTACCCCCTCATCCATCTTATGACTGTCACATAGATCTAGTCCCTGGAGCCACCTTGCCTTGCAGTCGAGTTTATGCTTTATCTGAACTTGAAACTCATTATCTACGAGAATATCTTGATGATTTATCGGCAAAGGGTTTTATCCAACATTCC
Organism: Triturus cristatus; assembly: GCF_964204655.1. Classification (NCBI taxonomy): domain Eukaryota; kingdom Metazoa; phylum Chordata; class Amphibia; order Caudata; family Salamandridae; genus Triturus; species Triturus cristatus. The sequence goes on along the minus strand of NC_140591.1, from coordinate 614,231,978 downwards.
ATCTCTCCTGTCGGCTCTCCACTCTTTTTTGTTCAAAAGAAGAATCAAGAACTACGTGTCTGCATTGACTATCGTGTGGTAAATAAGGTCACAATTAAGAATAGATACCCTCTTCCACTCATACCAGTATTATTGGCTCAGGTATGCAATTCTACTATCTTTACTAAATTAGATCTCCGGGGCATGTATCACCTGTTCAATTTTTTATAAACGAAGTACTGCAGGAGTTCCTGGACATATGTGTGATTTGTTACATTGACGACACCTTGATTTATTCTTCTTCAACTGAGGAACATATAGGGCATGTACGGGCAGTGTGACAAGGTTTGCGGGAACATCATTTGTTTGCCAAATTAGATAAATGTATCTTTCACACCACCAGTATTGACTTTCTGGGTTATGTTATTTCACCACATGGCATCGCCATGGACCAATCAAAGGTTCAAGCCATAATGAGATGGGATACCCCAGGGTCAGTCAAAGATATCCAACGATTCCTGGGATTCACCAATTTTTATCGGCGTTTCATCCCTAACTTTTCTTCAGTCATTTCCACTATCACCCAACTTCTTAAAAAAGGAGTTTGTTTTCATTGGTCGACTGATGCAGAAAAAGACATCCAATATCTGAAAAAGACATTCACTGAAGCACCAATTTTGCATCATCCTGATCTCACCCAGCTTTTTTATGTGAAAGCAGATGCCTCCCTAGTGGCAGTGGGAGCTGTCTTGTCTCAGAGAGATTCACAGTCCGGTCATCTACATCCTGTGGCATATTTTTTTTAAAAACTGTTACCCGCCGAACAGAATTACACGGTGGCTGAATGAGAACTGTTGGCCATTAAGTTAGCCTTTCAGGAATGGCGTCATCATCTATTGGGGGCCCGACACACAGTTACTATTTTTTCTGGTCACCGTAATCTACAGTTTTACCAAAATGTAAAAGCATTAACACCAAGGGAACTTCGTTGGCTTCTTTTTTTTAAATTTGATTTCATCATCACATACAGGCCTGGCAAGGAACAACAGAAAGCTGATACCCTGTCACGCCTGTGCTATCCTAGTCCAGACATTGATAAGGATCAATCTAATGCATCATCCCTGAACATAAAATTGTCGCCTTTTGTGCTCCACAAGAATTTTTATCCCAAGTCCAGAAAGCACAGACCTGTACTTCATTGCCACCTGAGTTGGTCAGAAAAGGAGATTTAGTCTATTTTAAAGATCGCTTATATGTCCCAACCCAGGATTTACAACAAACTGTCTTATTTTGAACTCATCATTCAGTTTTTGCAGGACATCCAGGTATAAGGAAAAATATAGATTAATGTCAACGACATTTCTGGTGGCCCACGCTCATTGCTGATGTTAAAAACTATGTCTAAACCTGTGCCATTTGTGTACAATTCAATGCTCCTTATGTGGCACCAGCTGTTTTTTTGCATCCTATGCCCATACCACCTGCACCATGGCATACGTCAAGTATGGATTTTGTTACCGATCTACCAGTGTCTACTGGATTTTCAATCATTTGGGTTGTGGTAGACTACCTTACTAAAATGACCTATTGTGTTCCTCTTAAACATATGCCTACTGCTAAAGAACTTACAGATCTGTTTGTAAATCACATGTTCAGAATACATGGACCACCAACTATAATTGTATCTGACCGTGAACACAATTTATTTCCAGGTTTTGGCGTTTTTTTGTGTTCATCAATGGGCATTGACGTCTGTCTGTCTTCTGCTTATCATCCACAGACAGATGGACAGATGGAACGTCTCAATCAGACAACGGAACAAACTTTCCATTGTTTATTAACTACCTTGACAACAGAATGGAAAGAATTTTGCCTCTGGTGACATTTTTTTATAACAATACTGCCCATTTGGCTACAGGGGTTTCTCCATTTAATTGTTTATTAGGCTATCATCCGAAAATGTTACCCATACTTCAGGACATTATTTCAGAATCTGTCCCCGCAGCTCACATTCATCACACACATCTACACAAAATACAGTAACAAGTACAATTACATTTAAAACAATATCAGCAACAGGTTAAAACGCAAGCTGACAAACACAGGCCACCTGCCCCGAAATATGCTATTGGTGATAAGGTCTGGTTGTACTATAAAAATCTACGTCTATCCGGATCTCGTAAGCTTCCACCCTGATTCTTAGGTCCCTTCCCTGTAATTAAACTCATCTACCCTGTTACTGTTGAACTGTCTTTACCCACTAAATACCAAGTGCATCCAGAAATCCATGTCTCTCTTTTGCGACCCTATGTACCAACTACTCGTACGGGTCCCCCCTCCTCCCATAAAGATAGATGGTCAATGGGAGTTTGAGGTCGCCAAGGTCCTTGATTCAAAAAGAGAGCAAAGAATCCTGTACTACCTTTTAGCATGGAAAGGTTATGGAGCTGAAGAGAACTTTTGCGAACCAGCATCCTCGGTCCATGATCCTCGTTTAGACAATTTAATTTCCAAAATCCCTCAAAACCACGTCCAGTACCAGGTGTTTTGAGAGGGAGGCCTTCAGGAACCAGCATACTGTGCTTGACTTCATTTCTCTACGGAAAGGACTCCCGCATCAGGAATTCTTTTCAAGCATCGGAATCAACGAAGAGCCGGCTCCAACGATCGACATCGGAACTGGTCCTGTTTCCTGATCACAATCAGCTAAGTTCAGTGATTGCATGGCAATGTGTTTACGAGTGTAGCTAATGTTTGGACTTGGTAGTTGCCTGTTGCTTGTTTTTACAACAGGTTAGGACACAAAGTGAATCTTGGAAGCTCTCTTGTATTTCACAAGTTCTCTACGGCAATTAAGTTCGCATGTGTTTTGACATTTAAAGTTGTCAGTCGCTTTTGAGTTAGCGTTTAAGAGAAATCAAGTGTATTTGTTTTTGAGGCACAGTTAAGATGCATATTTTTATACAGCAATTCCAATTGAAAACAAAAGTGAGATGGTTATATATATGAAAACATATGAAAGATAGTATAAAGAGAATTATCTTTTGGATGCATGACAAGTGTTTTCGATTCATGTCTCATTTGTAGCTCGTTGATAAATGTCTACAGGATGTAGGCATGTTATTAACTGTCAGGAATGGTCCAAACACATCACTTATGAAGATGAGGGTCCATCGAATTAAACATATGCAGCAACTACCATAATCCTTTGTGTTTACATAGTGATGGCAATCCCAGGTCCCACTGACATTCATGTAGACATATTCCTGCATCCATTTTGTCACACTGCTACAGGGACAGTTCAGATTTCTGCAAACAAATTATGTGTAATACAGCAGGTATGTTTGGCCACACAGTACATGAATCTGATTCCATAACTCCTATATTGCCCATGCTTGGTAACAATGGCTGTGTAGAAATAATGCATATCATCTGGCCCAGCTAACTACACAATTTGGGACATTAAAAACTGATCCCTGCCCAGGCTTGCTTATCAACACAGATTTCACAGTGCTACAACATACACTGACTCCAGATCTTATGGTTTGTGCCATTTTTTGCACCAGGTAATGTGTCTATGTTGAACACATGCAGAGTGTGTTTTGCATGATACTCACTGTGCCCAAAGCAACATGACTATAGATGTGCCACTATACATATGTATTAGTAGATGTGCACTTCCTGTGGGCCTCTTACATACACCTTACAGTCTCAAAATTTTTAGTCCATGAGCAGTCCAAAACAAACTTTTTGGCAGTTTCTTTAGTGAATCACAGACTGACATCTCATTGATGCTAGCTGAGGGTTATCTCCCACCTAACATCACAATTGAGCATTTAAACATAGATCATACACAGACATCATAATGGTACATACTTGTACTAATTACACTTTCTGGTAGCACTGTAAGTAAGTAAGTAATAGTTTATTAGCATAGTTAATTAAAACCATTGCAATTCATCCTTAGGAGAATCAAATACTGATGTGTGCACAATACATTATTCTGGTAGCACTGGGGTCCTGGACGGATTCCACCTCCTCTTCCCTTGAGAATGGAGATGCTCCTAGGAGACATGAATGAGGACATAGCGTTGTAAATATTGCTTTAACACATGTTAACCTTTTTATTTACTAAACTGTTATATCTCAGTATTTCAGAAGTACACAACTGCAGAAATGCACATATGGCAACACAGCTAGCTCATTGCATGCATCTAGTCAATTTGCAGGCCTGAGCATGCTGGATGTTGGACTTCTGATGTACGCATCATGACATGCCTGAAGCATGTGTCAAGAAAGTGATTGACTGAGTAATGCTGGGCAGCATAATGGCAGAGTCCGGTGTACCGTGACACATGGGTGACATGATTGACCCTAGGAGAAACTAAGGGTCTCAATAATGAGCCCCTTGCACTACACTGGCATCACTTTTAGTGATGATCTAGTGGCGCTAATCAATAAATAAAATATATGAGGTCACACAAAGCCACTTTGTGTAGGTTAGAATGAACTCATATATATGGAGTAAGCCAAGGCAGCACAAACAGCTGTGTTGCCTTTCTCTGAGCTAGGGAGGTGTTCCATGTGCCTTGTGATGGCTGTTCCAACACAACACCTACATATATTGACTCTTCTCTAGATTTACAAAACCGTGTAGACTTGGGGATGCGCAAAGACCTTATGGCTCCCTAGAGGAGGCACAACAAGGAGATATGACTTGATTGCTCCTTGTTGTATTCTGTTCCTATGCGTGCTGCATTCTGCAGCACACATAGAAATAGGAGAAATGGTCACAAGATTGTTTTGTGAAGGTAGTTGTCCGTACCAACACAATCCTTGCAACAACACAGGCACCCTTGCACTATGGTGCAAGGGTGTGTGTGTTGGTGCTAGCCTTCCAAAACGGTGCAGGTGCAGGATGAAGGGCCAAGAATGCACCGTCTTAGATGAAAATGGTGTATTCCTGCCCCTACATTTTGGCGTTGGGCAGCTCAGCGAGGCTACTTGCTGGGCAGCATAGTGAGGCTACTTGCTGTGCTGGCCTATGCCAAATCTGCATTGATGAGGCCCTAGGTTCCCTTACTTTACATCATCTCCTCATATATATTTATACTGATATACATGTTGCACATTATTATATTGTTGAAAAACACAAATGAAGAACAATCCATGTTTATGTTTTGCATTTCAGATAAGGTACATCACATTATGCAGACAGAACATACTTACATACTGACAGGTCCACCAATCTCAAGTCGAAGGAAGTTGATCACATTGGCCTCCCTTGAGACAATGTCCGCCCATCGGTGCTTCATCTGGTGTGTTTGCCAAGTGACCTTGAAGGTTTGGTCATGGTGCCAGTGCACCTGCTCCCATCGGTCCTTATTTTCCTTTGCATGGTAGCCCTGGCTACCCTGACCACCAGTCGCAAGCATTCTCGGTAGGTAGTGTGCGATAAGAAATATGAGCCCTCCCAACTCAGACTCAGAAAAATTGCTCCCTCTACCTGCCTTTTTCCCAACCCTACCCTAAAATACAGAATAACTATTCTAAAATTACCCCCTACAGACTATTACTTCCCCAATAGATAAAACCCAACTAGGCCTACATCCGACAGTACAATGACAAATAACAATACAAAACAATGACAAAGGACAATATATGTATGGGAAAGAGACAAAATATGGACACAACACACACTGACAATACCAAAACACACACTATACTCTCAGACACTCTCACACAACCTCCTACACCAAACACAGACTAACAGAGAATAAGTGAAAGTGAAAATAACTTCAATCTTCCTAGTTTGCAGCCTGCCACACCCAATGCGTCACATCCTGGCTATATCCTGCCATATTTTCTGAGGCATCGGTACTGAAATAGCCAATGCATGATAAAGGCACAATGCTTTAGCCACAATGCTTCTTCCACCGATTGCCACAGGTGCGTGGCTTATGACCCGCACAACAGGGGCAATAAGATACGCAAATGGTTAGATGCATGGGTTGTGACCAATGCAAGTGGCATATTGTCTGTGATACACCGTATGGACTAATTCAATGCAGGAAAAGGCACCTTGGTTTAACTTTCCTTGCTCCTCTTTTTTAAACTGCCAGTTGGCGTAGGACATCACAGGAATTCACCTTGATGCGCTGAACTATGTCAGAGTTAAAGTGCAGGATTCCACCGTATTCATCATATATGGTGCATTCCTGTCCTTTCACCCTGCACTGATGCATTTTTGGCAGCCTAGAAACAACGCAGGGACACTTTCAGCATGGCGCAAGGGTGCCTGTGTTGGGTTTTAGGTACATAATCCTGGGCCAGCACAGGGCAAGAGGTAAAAATTGAAGGTGTTATGTTATATACCTTACATTTCTTGCAATGTGATTGGAAACATGGCTATGGCATAGGGAGACTATCTGGGATGGACTGTGTGGCTATGCCCATTATATGCTCCTCTGTTGACATTCACAGGACATCTCATAGACTATTCTGTCATCCACATACATAAGACATAAAGTAACATCATGAAATGCAGGACACAGACTCAGTCATTGCACACACTTTGCTACTACACTCCCTTTGGACTGTGGCAGAGGGTCAGTAGCTGAACACGCTGTAGCAACACACACAATCTCTGGATGTGCACACCGCTACACATTGCTGACTTTCTGTTGTGTATGTCTTGCACAGGCACATGTGTTCTTCATATGGTGTTATCATGCACCAATTCTTTCAGAAAAAAATGGTTCAGCAGTTCTACTATGGACTCCCTCCTGAGTCATAGTATTTAATCACCTCATCCTCCCTGAGGTCAATGAGGGAAGTCTGCTGGCGAAAAACAAACTTCCTTTTCCTGCACTGTCTACTTGGTGGGGTGGGGGCGTGGGTGGTGGGGGTCTTCTCACAACTCCCAGCTGCAAAATCAGCACCCCCACATGGGGAACTTGCAAAACTGTTTTGTGTGGCTTGTCTGCATGTACTGCAGCCAATGCATCATTTCCTATGCCTGGGTTGCCGATGCACAGGAATTTTAATGCATTTCAGGCTCTGCATGATGCTTGATGACGATGCGTCACACATTGTCAATACCATAAATATCACTGTGTGGGTTTATGCTGGATTTTACCTACCTCCAATATTTTAGTCTCTGCGTGGCACAGCCGGTTCTGGGGCAGGAATTTTCTAACGCTGGCCTACCAAAACTGATGCATTTGGCCACTTGCATTTATTTGTAATATGGAGTACTGCCTGTGCCGCCGGCACGTCAAAATTAGTGGCGCAACCGCGGCCCCGTCTTCTCATAAATAAGTTTTTTTTTCCTTTTTGGTGGGAAATGTGGAATTATTCTGTTTATTTCAAAATTATGTGATTGTTATATGGAATTGTTTGGTTTATGTGATGAATTGAGTTTGTTTTCAACTATCTTGGTTGGTGATTTTTGAAATTTAATTTATATATAATTTCATTATATCAGTCTTTATTAACATTTGGATTTTAAATAATTGTTTGCCTGATCTAATAAATTATTTTGAGCCTGATTCACAAAGGAAAACTGAGATAAAAGTCTAACTTTGCACCTTTCGGTATTCACAAAGGGCATTTATGAGTAGAAAAGTTAGACTTTTGTCTCAGTTTTGGTCTCAGTTTAACTTAAGACCAAACCTTAAGTTTAACCGAGACAAAAGTCTAACTTTACTACTATTAAATCCCCTTTGTGAATACCGAAAGTCATAAAGTTAGACTTTCATCTCAGTTTACCTTTGCGGAATGGGCCCTATATTTATTATTTTTTAAAAAGTTTGGTATATTGGTTTATCGTTTGTCAGAGTTTTTGCAGACTTTGATAAGTTAATATTTTTTATAGTATGTTTTGGCTATGATTTCTAGGTAATCTGCTCCTTTGCTATTTATGAAGAGTTTGACTTTAAATTGTAGCATGTTGCACATTCTTTTTGTTTGGTTGCTAATTTTAGGGGCAATTTGGCTAACAGATGGTAATTAGAATTTGGGCTGACGTCTGTATTTGAAGAAGTGCAGTTTGCCAACCCAAATGTCTTTGAAATAGCCCATTAGGGGACTATGTTTAGTTCATTTTGTTAGTAGAAAGAGCTTTCTATTGTTAAAGTATAGTGGGTGACTACTTTTGTGAGAGGGACATAGACTAGTGTTATCATGTTTTTAATTGCAAAGGCAAACTGGCTATTTGTAATATATGCTACACTTAGTGCGGGTTGTTGAAGTTGTCTCCAAATGCTTTGATTGAAATGATAGTATTAGCCTTGTATGGCGGTGTGGGGATAAACATTTGAAATGGTTTAAATCATGGCTTATTTCAATTCTATCATTATTTTTTGTGGATACTAGTCATTTATTCTATGTTTAATGTAGTTTAAGACGTCATAGTATGTCCTTTTTTGCTTATTTGGTTGTAGTCTGAGTGAATGATTTGGGACACAATTTAAAGGTTCCATCCATCATGCAGTTTTGACATTGGGTACATTTCCTGTGGAGAATATTAGGATTCTTTCTCCATATTAAGGTTGTAATGTTAAAGGAAAGGTTCCTCATTATGTGTTATTGTTCAATGTTCAGGTATGTGTATGTCTTGGTATCTTCTAGAGTGGGGTATCACTAGTGGCTTTTTTAGTTCATGCAATTAAACGTTTGATAGTGGGGATAGGAGGTAATTGCCCTGTTATATATTCGGGGACTTTAGGTAGCATACCTTTAAGGATTTTGCTTGTGGGTTCCTCAGAGCTGGTGTTTGTCTCTCTTATATCCTGCAATATTTCTCTTACTTCTTTTCCTGTCACATTTGTGGGGGGTGATTGTTCTCTCTTACATGAATCGCAAAATCATATTTTGTAGTTGCCCTGCCATAGCATGCATTAGAATAACATTTAATACAGGTCCAATTTATTTTTTCTGATGATGCACTTTCTTGGCTGTGCGTGTAGCTCATGTGATTTAGTAACTGCTTTCCTTTCTGTGAATAAATTGGGCTGCCTCTGTCATTGTTTCTGAAAGTAATGTAATAGTATAAATATATATCATATTTTAACCTTTGCACGTTTGTTAATAAAATGTCAAAGAAAATGCAACTACTTCTATTTAATATAATTACAATTATGTTCTGTTTAGAAATTTCACATGGTTTTTGAGATTTTCTGTTGAGGGTGTTTTAATGTGAAACAGGTTCTTTCTTTTCTGGTGGATGAAAAAAACTACAAGTTTCAGTTTGTTGCAAAGTCATCCTGTGACCTTGGCACCCCCCAACTTTTTGCTGACTGATGCTGGTGGCAACTGACTCTGACTGACTCTGGGCTCTGCCCAACCAGACACAGGGCCAGTGCTATGCTGAAAGAAACACATTAGAATACAGTTAAAAAACCCACATACACAAGGGTACACAATGGTATGGTGGGGTACCCCTGTGATTGGCATGACCTACCCTATAAGCCCCTAGTATATAATAGGGCAGGGGGATTTAAACTACCTAGAATTCCCTAGTACCCTGGGGCATGACAGTTTAAAGGCCAGCAGCTCTTTTTGCACTTGCATGTGTGCACTGCTGAAGCCTGAGGTCAGTTTAAAAGCAGCACTGGGTGTCAGGACTGCTTTTAAAAAGTAAATTGTGCTCAAAGTAGACTTTGGTGTTTGGGGCACTTAAACATGGATAACCTACAATGTGTATATCAGGGGTGGGGGGTCAAGTATTCATAAGGTACACCCATATAAAATGAGTTATTATATGCATGGGTAAAGTTAAATTTCACATTTCACTCCCCACATTGTGGTACAGTGCTACTCAAATTCGACTTTGATGCTAGGAACACTGTAGAGGGAAAATCTACAACATTCCTACAGATTCAGAACCCCTAAGGTCTCCCCTAGTTGCACATGGGGTGGGGTTCCTGTAGATATAAGACAAGTACTTATAAAATATGTTTTTGTAAGTCCTGGTGCTGGAAAAATGGCCCAAGTCATTTTTCCCATTGCAAATCCCCTGTTACATAGGTTAACATGGTAGGAAGTTATTGATTAATAACTATGGATAGGAGAGGGATAGAAATGCCATTCAAAGACTTCCCAGAATGGTATTATTAAATCCAACAATATCATATTGTTGAATTTATCCTAAAGTGTACATACAAGAAGTTATAAGACTTTCTTGTTTGTAAGTCCAAATTCAGATTTCCAGTGGTCTGCCCTGATTGGTCAGAGTTAAGTGAATTAGCCAGGCTGCCTTGATGAGGTGATAAAGAGCCCCTGGGGTTAACCAGCTCTGCTGGCAGGACAGTGTGCTGTTCCATAGGAATGCCAGGCCAGGGGGAGGAGTCGTAAACTATGCTCTTCAAAGGGGAAAGTAGAGACCATTGTCATTTACAGCTCTGAACTTACTACCTCAGGCAGATGGTAGGATTAAGGAAGGTATGAGCAGATGCAGGGGGGAGAGTCTAAGTAAATTAGCCATCCTAGGGGTGTGTTTAGCCAGCTCTTACATCCTTGCTGGAAAATCAGCCATTATAGATTTGGAAAATTTGATGCACTCTGGGACAAAATAATGCCACACTCTACAGGATGTGGTCCTAACCTTGAGGAGTTACGCTTCTCCCATTGGTCAGAAGTGACCTCCTGCATGACCCAGAGAACTTGGAATATGTATCTGAGGGGGGCAGAGCCCTCCAGATCTGCTGCTTGAAACTTACTGAAGCAAGAAGTGCCCTGCTGAGAAGTTTTGCTGTGCAAAGATTTCTAAGGCCTGATCTCTGAAAACTGTACCATCTGAAACTACAGCCCTGTGGATTATTTTGCTGGAAAAGAACTAAAGAGTGGACTCCCTGAAAGTGACAGGTTAAAAGAGCTCAACTGGAACATCCCCAACTAAATCTAAACCTTGGAGACCCATCAGTGGATTTGTAAGGGTTTTGTACCAGTGGATGGTGGGAACTGATGTCCTCAACTTTCAAGGACAATCTTGGAGCTTCCAAACCCTTGGAGAAAGTATGAGACACTTTGGGACCCCTTGAGGAACTTCAGGAAGAAGTTCAAGAAGTTTGGAGAACTTTGGAGCAACTTTGAAAAAAAGCTCCATAGACGGACCGACTCAACCTGGTGAGCCAGGCCGCCTCCATTCAACCGCAAGCCGGCCAAGCCATCCAGGTTCGTCCCGCTAAAAACTCCATGGGTCCAACTTGCTTTATATACCTGTCTTTGAAATTAAGCCTGTCTGCTCGCAGCCAAGTTACCAAGGGTTGAGCATAGGAATAATTTTCTAAGACCTATGCTGAGTCCCATCATGTGTTAGTGGCCTTATTGTCAGTGGCAGACCTACATTTGCCCCTACCAATAACCCACTTTCCAACACAGTTCAAATGCAAATTTGTTGTTAGTGTGTAGAGGTTAAGGTCAGTTTATATTTCTTATTAATTTATGTATAGTTACTTTTTTATACCTTTTTGCTGGTTTCTTATAGTTGTTTTTTTTCGGCAGTTTATCAGTTTTCTTTTAGAAACATTATGTAAAGAGATAGAAGTTGGACAAAGTATTAATATTTATTTGCTATTTTATGTTTTTACGTTTAATAACAGTTACTTTTCAGTTTAAATAAAAGTTTTACTTACTTGGTTCGGTAGTTGTTGAGATGTATATATTTTTTCTTTAATGGTCTGGTGAGAGAATCCGGCAGAGTTTCCTCATCAGCATCAGCAAGTATTTCGTTGTTAAAATGATTGTGCCTTTTATATTGTTAATTTAATAGCTTCTTTGATTTTGTTGATTTAAGGTGTTTATGGTTTTATTTTATTGGTTGGTTTAGTTTAGATTGAATTTTTTGTATGAGTTGAGTCCTTCCATGGTAAATGCTAATTTAGGTGTTGCAACTGATGTATGATATATATAGTGTGATATGTTTTAATATAAATGTATTTATATATATTTATTAATATTTGGGTTGGTGTTTCAATGTTTATAGTTAATTCTACATTTTTGGGGGGTTTATTATTAATATTTTAGATACATAGGGCCATATGTAGGTGGCATACACTTTACCGATTCTTAAATTCCGAATCTTACCGATTCGGTATTTAAGAATCGGTAAAGTGTATGTAGGTAAAAATTCGGTAAATGTTACCGAATCGGAGTAAGTCGGTAATTACCGAATCGGTATTTACCGATTCGGTAATGAGGCATACCTTCCCATTGATTGAATCAATTGGAAGGTATGCCTCATTACCGAATCGGTAAATACCGATTCGGTAATGGGGGGAGCACATTCAAGGGTGGCAGGGTGTCACATTGACACCCTGTTGCACCCCTGATTCTTCCATGTGTGCACATGTGGCACACAGACATGCCCTAGGGGCATGTATGTCTGCCACATTGCACACTTCACAGTGCACAAAAATGCATTTTCACACCTATTCGTCATTTACCACCAACTATTAGTTGGTGGTAAATAACGAATCCCCACACCCACCACACAGTCCCCCTACATCTCATTACTGTATTCGATATTTACCGAATCGGTAAAATTACCGATTCGGTAATTTTACCGATTCGGTAAATTACCGAATACAGAAATGAGCCCCCTACATGTCAACAGCCTAAATACCGGTCGGTAACGGTATAATTACCAAAAATCGGCCGTTACCGACCGGTATTGGGCTACCTACATGAGGCCCATCATTTTTTGAGGTGAATGGAAAATATTTTGTTTATTTAATATATTATTATTTAATTTAAATAGGTGTTTAACAAGTATTGGGTTAATTTGAAGTAAGTGTTTTATGTAAATTGTCTTTGTATAAATGTAATAATTATTATTTAATTATTTTGGCAACAATATTGTAGTTTATATTGTGCGAATCAATATTTTGTATATATCACATGTTTATTTTAAGGTAGCAATATTTTTGTTTCTGGTATTTTTGTTTTCCATATAGATAAAAATCACTATATTTTACAGCATTTGTGTTATCAATATTTGTGCTTTTTATAGTTAAGTATAGGAAGTCAATATTTTTGCAATCGATATTTAATTTCCAAAATGTTTGTGTTTTGATCTTTTACGCATCAACATGATGTCAGTGATCTGTTTGGCCAGCTACCCAAGGACCGAGCTTTGGGTACCTTGTTTTTTGAATTTTGTATTTATAGTAGTGTGTTTGTTAATGGCTGACATTGGTAAGAGCTCTGCCATGGGAGCATAATGTTGTTATCCCACTCTAAATAAAGAAAGAAAGAAAGAAAGGGAGAGAATAGGTGAGTGGAAATGATGGATGAAAAGAGGAAATACAATGGAAGAGTGGAATGAGAAAGAAAGAGAGCATGAGAAGTAAAGAATGTGAGACACTGTGGTGTGAAAAATTAGGTAGTTGAAAGCACGAGAACGCAATGAATTGACAGCATTACAGAGCATTTAACTTTGCCATGGTACATTTGCCATGTGAATAAAACACTTCTTTAGATCATGGTTTGCGTTTAAAATAGCACAGGTATGGCAATACATATTCACAGAAAATGATTAAAGAAATAAATAAGAACATGAGACAAGATGTGCTAAGCATCTTCAGATGCTCAAATATTCCAGTTACGTGTTTGTGACTGCTAAACTGCTTTTCCTGATATATTAATCTCGTTTTAGGAGTTGGAAAAGTTCTTCCTACTCTAAAACCAGGATTCTGAATAGATAGCAATTCAGGACCTTATTTATGAAAAGTGTCATATCACTGGGGTTAAACAGCGATGCAACACTTTTCAGTCCGCCATCCTTGCGACACCATGGATACGCCTTATTTACTGTATGGCCCTCCATGTTGCAAGGATTCTGAATAGATAGCGATTCAGGACCTTATTTATGAAAAGTGTCATATCACTGGGGTTAAACAGCGAGGCAACACTTTTAAGTGCGCCATCCTTGCGACACCATGGATACGCCTTATTTACTGTATGGCCCTCCATGTTGCAAGGATGTACAGATCGTCAAGAATCCAGACATAACTGTTGCACTGCTGGAGTGTGTCTGGAAACAGATGCAACTCCAGCAATGTATCATTTCACATAGGGCTAGCCCCATGTGAAAAGCCCAGTGTCACTCTTTACGCCTGCTTCAAGCAGGCTTAAGGATTTGACGCAGTGACACTATAGAAGTGATGCAGTGAAATCTCATAGATTTCACAGCGCCACTTCTATGAGGCTTTTCAGAGTCGGAACCCCCACCCTGCATGCTATATACCTGTCACAGGTATAATGTAGCACAGGGGTTTACAAAGTGACGCATCTGCCTAGATATGTCACTTTGTAAATATGGCGCATTTTTTATGCCACTGCAGTGTCACAAAAAGTGACGCAACAGCGGTGTTTTGAGGCCTCCGTTTCAGGAAGGAGAGTGTTGTAGGTGTCCCTTCCAATTCCCTTATTGGTATCTAATGTATCAATGTTTTCTGACCAAAATTAAGTTGCACAAGATTTATATTTTACAGACACCTCAAAGGAGGTATTAATGCATTCCTAAAAGCAAAGGTAATGTAAAAAACAAGTTTGTTGAAGAGAACACAAACTTTTCTTTTTAAGCACAGTCCCTCTTAAGGAAAAACAGTCTGCATCCATAAAAGATTTTGCTTTATTAGAAAGCAATCACAGACATGGTGGTCTACTGATCCTAGCAGGCCACCATCCATGTGACGGACAGTTGCAAATTGGGACCTAACGCATTAATATGGATGAGGCAGGTCAGTTCCGGCCCACTATGATTCCGAATTTTAAGAACCAATCTATTAATACTTAGAGCTGGTTCTTAAAATTCTTTACTTGTCCAAAGATATTGTTTGCACATTTTGTGATGAGTAAATAGTACACCTGGCCCCTGGTCGTCTTAAGCAACTGCCATGTGCTTGCATTGCTTCAAAAGAACCAGCACGTTTCATAGGCAGAATGGGATTAAACGGTGGCCTAATTGCAACATAAAAGGCTCAGCAGCATGCAATTTTCACTCTCGTGATGGATATCACTGCAGGTATTCAAACAGCAATTTGCTTATTGTTTTCCACAATCCCTTCGGTTTGTAAGAAATGTCCCTCAATTAGTTTTGTTATGTTTCCTCCTGCTTACTAAGCACTCCTGGTCAAACAAGCAATGGCAGAGTTCTACAATTAGATCAAGAGATCAATCCTAATGTACCATTTCTCCTCACCCTCCTGCTGTAATAAAGTGTCTGCAATCCTCCAGGGGATGACACAAAATCTTCCTACTGATATTTCTAAACTAGCTGACTCTGTGACCTTGCTGGTAATTGCATTAGTTCATCAATGCTCAACACAATTTATTACTCTCCTGCATGTACTGAAGTGTTTATCTCTCAGCGCTAACGGTATTAAAAATCCAAACATCCTATTGAGGTATAAAAAGCCATTCATTACTAAAATGTAAAAAATAAAATAAGCAGGAAAGGAAACACAAAGGCATTTTATTAATCCAGTTTGGGAGTACAAGTGTTTTTAAAACTATGACCGTGGCAGTGTCTGCTGGCTCTTACAAGCACGGAGGCCCCTCCCTCTTTGTTTTCTCCCTCTTTTTGTATTATTCCACACATGAATGACAACTTTTTTTTCAGTATTGTGATTATTAAAAAAAATGCAGATTCTCACTGCGAAGGAAGGTTGAGCAGCAGGCTCAGGCAGTGACCTGTCTGATGGCTGGTGCAGGTGCATAGAGGCGCTTTGTCAGCCACTAGGCAGATTGTACAGGGCTGGAAAAGTTCCAGCTCAGGCTTCAAGGATCTGACATGCCTTGGTGCCACCCACTTGTGACTTGCTGTAGTGTCACCCATACAATAAGCTCTGGCTGTTTTACTCTTAAGCCCTGCAGTGGCTGGGGCTATATGTCAACCAGGCTGTCTACTCACACTCTCTCATCTCATCACAGGTTGAGGTGGGGTCAGAACCACAATGTCTCTGTCTCATCCAGTGACAATATAAGGGAGGGTGAGATGAAATGCAAGAGGTTGGAAGCTGAAGCCTATGCAGTGCATTGTGTACTGTGCAAGCTTCAGCGTTCAGTTTCCTGTTGTTGTGTCCTTAATTGCGGGTCACAGTATATGTGTGTGAGTGTGTGAGCATGCAAGCATTAGTGTGTCTATGTGAGTGTGTATGTATGAGTGTGTGTTAGCAAAATTGAATGACAGGGGAAGTGAGTGAGAATGAGAGAAACTGCGAGTGAAAATTAGTGAGTGAGATTGAGTCAGAGTGAGTGAAAATCAGTGAGACTGAGGGAGAGTGACATTGTGAGACTGAGATTAAATGGGAGTAAGAGCAAGTGCAAATGAGTGCGAGAGAGTGAGGGTGACTGGAATGTACTGAGTGTGAGAGAGTGACAGTAAGGGATTGTTTGTGAGTGAGTGCGAATGAGAAAGAGTGTGAGTGACTGACAGTAAGGGAGTCTGAGTGAGTGAGAATCAATGTGGGTAAGTGAATGTAAGGGGGCATGAGTGAGAGTGTGTGTGTTTGTATATGAGTCTGATATGCTTATGAGTCTGCTGCTGACCTTGGGATTCTGGAGGTATTTCTTGGCATATTGGATATTGTACAAAATTCTTGGAAAATGCTGGTGCTGCTATGTTAGAGGTAATTCTTGGTGTAGAGACACTCAAAACAATATACTGGTGTGGGAATACTAGAGATAAATTTAGCATGTGGGACATCGATAGCAAAAAGCTGGTGCTGGCAGACTGGACATAATTCTTGACATTTGACAGGGACAACCATGGCTTTAGGTGAGGTTGTGCAATAACTATAACAAAATGCTTGTCCTGATATACTCACAGTAATTGGCATAAGGGCAAACCATGGAGGTTTGATAAGTGGCAGAACTGGGTTTAAGCCAATTCTGGCTTGGGTAGTCTAAAGTATATGTTTACAAAGTTACCTTTTACTTGAGCTCCATCGTCAAGTTGCTTTGTATCACCCACAAAGCAATACATGGACCAGTACCACTTTTCATCACAAATAAAATCACTTAATACATAAAACAAAGGAACCTCTGCTCCAGATTAACACCTCGCCCACCATACAAGAAATAGACTATGGGTGTTGCATCTTTCTCTGTTCAAGTAGCCAAACTATGGAATTCATCCCCCCAAACATCAATCAATCAATCAATCAATCAATCAATCAATCAATCAATCAATCAATCAATCAATCAGCATTTGTAAAGTGCAATACTGTCACCCCAAGGGGTATCTGGGTGATGTGTCTCCGTCAAAGAGCCAGGTCTTGAGTCTCTTTCTGAAGTCTGCCAGCAAGGGGGCTGTACGAGCTGGAAGGAAAGCTCATTGCAGGTCTTGGCAGTGATGTAGGAGAAGGTGCAGCCACCAATGTGGCTGTGACGGATGAGGGGGGTGTGAAAAGGAGTGAAACAGAGTGCAGGTGTCTAGAGGGTTGATGGAAGTTCAGTTGATCGTTGATGTAGGCAGGTCCTAGGTCATGGAAGGCTTTGTAAGCATGTGTGAGGATCTTGAACTGGCATCTCTTTTGGATGGGAAGCCAGTGGAGGTCTCTAAGGTGGGGGGCGATGAGGTTCATTTGGGGAGGTCCAGGATGAGTCTGGCTGAGACGTTCTGTATGGTCTGAAGTCTTCTGAGACGCTGGGTGGAGATGCCGGCATAAAGGGTGTTGCCGTAGTCGAGGCGGCTAGTGACGAGGGCCTGAGTGAAGGTATTTCGACCGATTCACGGATAACTATCTTATCTTCAGAAGACTATTCAAGAGTTGGCTCTTTCTTACATGACCACCATACTGAAACATAAATGTACAGCAAATGCCTGTGCATGTAAACATGTATAATTTAATTATATACATGTATTTACATATGTGCATTTCTTTGTGCAAATATATATACTACTATGGTT
The DNA here is from genome assembly GCF_964204655.1 of Triturus cristatus. Lineage (NCBI taxonomy): Eukaryota > Metazoa > Chordata > Amphibia > Caudata > Salamandridae > Triturus > Triturus cristatus. The sequence goes on along the minus strand of NC_140591.1, from coordinate 614,214,082 downwards.
TAAAAATATATTGATAGGGCCCGATTCACAAGGGTAAAGTTAGACCAAAAGACTAAGTTTATGACATTTTGTATTCACAAAGGTAAACTTAGACCACAAAGGTTAGTTACGAATAGCATCTTTACATCCACCCTTGGGGGTGGTATCTCCAACCCAGAGTGCGGAGATTCCACTCCGCACCCGGAGTGTACTCTCCAAGTGCAGAGAGTTCACTCCGGTGCAGAGTGGAATTTCCACACTCAGGGCAGAGAGTGCTGTAAAGATACTACTCGTAATTTACCTTTGTTAATACTGAAAGTCATAAACTTAGACTTTTGGTCTAAGTTTACCCTTGTGAATACCAAAAGTCATAAACATAGACTTTTGGTCTAATTTTACCTTTGCAAATTGGGCCCATTGTTTAGGTCTGCTTAACAAATGAATATATTACTTATGGTTTAAACCATTACTGCCCTGACAGGATCCTACTCACCATCGTGGTAGCTGTCCTCCGATACCTTCACAGACTGTTCCTCAGAAAGAGGGACTCAGATGATATGAGTCTGGAAGACTCACAGACATGAGAGGAAAAAAGAAAATATTGTGAAATCAGGAGTTGCAGAGGAAAGATACAAGATAAGTAGAATTTCAGGATTTACTTTAGTCTGCTAGATGAGCCTTTATAGAGTGAAGAAACAAATGATTTAAGTTGGCCACCTTGTGAAGCTTTCTCTACTTGTGTGGTCCTGAAGAAGGTGTCTGGCTAAAAGTAAATATCTACACCAAAACATGCATTGACTGTTTTTAGGAGTGTTTCCAGTCCACAATACTACAATGGTTGAAACAGAACATTTTTACCTGTTGTATTTCTCTCTGTGCATATGTGCAGGTGCTGGAATGCAGATGTATGGTTGGTATGACCGGTATGTGTAATGTTTGTATGAGTGAGTGTAGTATGGGGGATCTAGTATTTCTTATGTGAAGTTGTTCGTTAAACATGTGTTATACACTAATTATGCATGAAATGACTTGGCAAATATTGTAAAATTGTTATGAGATTAGTCTGTTTATTGATGGAATCGAATCAAGCAAGTTAAAAATATTAAATAAAGATTTTCTTTTAAAAGATGGTTATTGTGTAGTTTTTTCTGGGTCAAAACACATAGCACTAAATAGGCATGTAAGATGCAATACAGGTGAAGTGGGATATTGCCCTTTGTCAAGTTGGTTTAAAAAAATATACATATACATTATTTATTATTATTTATTAAGGAGTTTTATATAGCACTGGCCAGACCCGAGGGTATCGGAGCGCTTTACAACAGATTCAAAGCCGGAATCACACAAAAAGGCATAGGTATACTTATTGGTTCATAAGGCTTGGCGTGCTGTGCAACATTGAGGTAAGGAAGTCCTGAGATAACCTCCATGAGTGCACGATGTCTTGGGCTGAACCTCATTCGGGGAGGAGGGAACAAGGAAGGGGTCGGAGAGAGGGGAAGAGGTAGGTTTTGGTGAAACATTTTCAGGGGGTTGCAGAGTGCAGGCTTGTGCGTTTCGGCAGCGGTTCTCGCTTCAGGAAGGCATGGTTGAGGAAGAGGTCTTTTAGGAGTCTTTTGAATTTTACAAAGGAAGGGATAGTCCTGATATCAGCTGGCATGGAGTTCCAGAGTTTGGGCTCGTTTCCAGCAAATGATCGTGCAGCAGTTTTTTGTTTGCGTGTTTTCATAGGGATGAGTAGTAGGTTGTTGGAGCTCCTGAGGTTTCTTGTCTGAGAGGCTTTCTTGAGTTTGGAGGCCAGGTATTCAGGTTTCCCAGTGTGCAAGGCTTTGTGCTTGAGGCAATCCGTTCTAAAGCTGGCACGCATTTTGACTGGGAGCCATTTTAGTTCTCTGAGTATGGGTGATATGTGATCGAATTTCTTAACTCCGGCGACCATACTGGCAGCTGCATTGAGAGTTGTTTTGAGAGGGGCTAGGTGGGATTTTGCTGTACCTGTGAGGAGTGCATTCCCATAGTCGAGTCTAGATAGCACCAGTGATAGGGTGGCTTGCTTGAGGTCCTTGGGTGGGATGAAGGGTTTTATTGTGTTGAGTAGCTTTAGATTGAGGAAGGAACTCTTTGCGGAGATCTTAATGTGTTTGGCCATGTTCAGTTTGGGGTCTAGGGTGATTCCAAGTGATTTTACAGAGTTAGACAGGGTGAGATTACCATTGAGAGCATCAATTGCTTTTAGCCATTCTATGATTTGAGGGTTTTCTTCTTTGTTGGAGATGAGGAGGATTTCAGTTTTGTCTTGGTTGAGTTTGAGGTTGTTTATTGATAGCCCGTGTTGGACTTCTTCAAGAGTGTTGTTGAGTCTCTGAATGTCATCAATGGAGGAGGTTTCCAGATAGATCTGGGTGTCATCTGCATATAGGTGGAAGGGGATGTTGGCTTTTTTGAGTAGGGCGGTGAGGGGCTCCATGTATATGATGAACAGTTGAGGGGAGAGCACTGAGCCTTGGGGGACACCTCTGCTGACGGGGTGTAGGTCCGATGTAAAGGTTTTGATTTTTATCCTTTGGGAGCGGTTGTGTAAGAAGGAGGAGAACCAGTGTAGGACCACCTCATCAGCACCTACTCTATCTTGGAGAGCCTTGATGTGTAGATTGTTATCAACTGTGTCAAAGGCTGCCGAAAGGCCCAGGAGGATGAGAAGGCAGCATTGGTCAGTATCTAGAGACTTGTGGATGTCGTCCACGGATGTTAAGGACGCAGTCTCAGTGCTACAGCCTTTTCTGAAGCCTGATTGGTGGGGATCTAGCAGGTTGATGCTGTCCATGTGCTGAGTCAGTTGTAGTAGAACGCATTTTTCGAGGATTTTGGATAGTATGGGGGATTGGAAACGGGTCTGAAGTTGTTCAGATCATTGGTGTCAAGGCCTGGCGTTTTCAGCAGTGGCGTGACTTGGCCGACTTTGAGGCAGTCTGGTATGATGACAGTTTTTAAGGAGCTGTTTATGATCTCACACCAGAATGGAGCAAGGGAGAGTTTCAGCTTTTAGGTCAATTGAGTGGGTATAGGATCAAGGACGTAAGATGCAGGATTGGAGGAGGAGATCAGTTTAAGAATCTCAGCTTCAGGTTTGGGATTTCCAGGCTTTCGTGGTGGGCTTGCGTGTGCTGGTTTCGATCTCTGTGGTTGGGCTTTTGCAAGACGGATTGAGGTTGAGGTCTAGTGAGAGCTCAATTTTGGTGATTTTGTCGTTGAAGAAGTTGGCAAAGTTGGCACATAGCTCTTTGGAGGCCTGGACTGGGGTTTCAGAGGGCTTAGAGGTTAGTTGCCTGATGATGTTAAAGAAATCTTTGGAGCTGGTTTTCACGTTGTCCAGAGCGGTGCAGAAAAAGGTGTTTTTTTTCGTTGTTGATGTGTATTTTGTATTTCCTTTGGGCTGCTTTGAGTTGTTCGCGAAGGCTTGTAGAAGGGTTGTTCCTCCATAGTTGTTCTGTAGCTCTAAGTTGTCTCCTTTCAGCGTTAATGTCCGTGTTGAACCAGGATCTGAATGGAATGTTCCTGTTTTATTTTTATTTCAGGGGGGCTAGTTGGTTTAGGATGGATGTCATAGTTATGTTGTAGTGAGAGGGGAGTTCCGTTGTAAAGAGACCATCTGGGAAGATAGGCAGGAGCGAGCTATCTTTTCTTCTAGGTCAACCATGTTGTTCTGTGTTAGATTTCTCATCCATTTGGGGGGGGGTCTGGGGTGGAAGGTTGGTATGTGATCGGTTGAGTGATGTGGAATAGTATTAAGTGGTGGTCAGACCAGTCAACAGGTATGATGTGGTCTATTGTGATTGTGTCACGTTGGGGGATGATGGCATCTAGGATTGCTCCTTTGTTATGGGTTTCATCTGAGCAGTGTTGGGTAAGGTTGTTGCTGTGTAATAGCTCATTCGGATACTGGATTAGTGAGTTGTTTTTATCATTCCAGTGTAGGTTGAGGTCGCCCAGAATTAGGTTACTGGTGTCTTGGAGTGAGCAGTGAGCAACCAGGTCGGACAGATGTTCAGTGAATGTGGTGGTGTTGCCTGGGGAATGGTGTAGGAGATGGCATTGTAGTGTACTGTTGTCGCTTGTGTTAATGTTAACGGTTAGGCATTCAAAGAAGTTATAGTTAAAGGTGTCAATTTCGGTCATGGACATGTTGTTGTGAATGATTGCTATACTCCCCGCCTCTTTGGTCTTTTCAGTCTTTGTTGATGATTGCAAAGCCTGTGGACACGAGATTATCCATGATTGGTGGCGCGCAGTCGTTGAGCCAAGTCTCGGTGATGAAGGCTATGTCTATGTCATGGGTGAGTATGGATTCTACTACCTCTGTGGCATGTTTTGTGGCAGATCTGCAGTTTATGAGCATGCAGTTGGTAGCTGGTGCCTCTTTTTTTGGTTTCTATCTTTATTACATTATTTACATTATTTCTTACATTAGTATGTGCTTAACATGTATGTAGGTCACTGCACAGTTTCCATATGAGTTATTTTATTAGATGCAAATGGTCTCTGTTTTATTTTAGTTATCTATCACAATATGTAAATATGATCATAATAACTGTATCGATCAGTGTTTCACTATTGAATTATTGAGCACAATATAAAAATCAAATAATATATAAATTAAAAAAGAATAATTCTAAAAATATACAAATAAATTAGCTTTACATGCAGCAGCACTTGAACGTTTGAGTTTCTAAGTATCTATCCATACACGCCCATATGGAACTTTATATAATACAACTTTATATCTCTGTAATATTTTCCTAACACATGCATACCCTTTCTATGTAGTCATGTATTTATATATTTATTACTTTACGCCTACAGCAGAAAAAAGCATTAACCCCCCTCCAATATATTACTCCATGTCTCATCCTATACATCCCTCAATATATCCTCAACCTCCACTCTCTGACTCATCCCAAATCCCATTCTACTACTATGATCTCCCATATGACCATTTCTAGACTCTTCCCCCCTCTATCCCCTCTTGATTCACCCCAAACCTAATTTTACTACTATGATCTTCAAAAATATTGCTTCCTAGACTCTTCCCTCCTGAATCTCGTCTCTGACTCATCCCAAACCTCAGTTTACTACTATGGTCTCCCTAATAACCTTTTATAGACTCTTTCCCCCTATCCCTTCTTGACTCACCCTAAACCTAATTTTACTACTATGACCTCCAAAAATAACACTTCTTAGACTCTTACCTCCTCTATCGCTCCTTGGACTCATCCCAAACCTCATCTTACTACTATGATATCCCAAATAGCACTTTCTAGTTGCTATCCTACCTCTATCCCTCCTTATCTTATTCCATCAAACTAACAGAATAACATTTCCACCACTCAAATTAACAACTTATATTTCCCAATACTAATCTACGACTAATACTTTGGGTTCCGGAGTAGCGTGCTACTCCCCAAAAAGCACTTCAACGTCTCATTAGGAGTAGTAAGCGCTATAAAAATAAAATTACAATTACAATTTAAAGCATTATCCTCAGTGGGGGTAGGAATTTTTAATTCCATTTGTGTCTGTTTGAGGGAAAATATAGCTAGGCCTAAACAATGAGGTAGCTTTTTGGTTTTATTTCATTGTGAGAGAACATTGACCCCTATATAATGTTGTGTGCATACTTTTATATGTTCTCACCCTTTCCTTTTGGCTACAAGGTACACTTTAGGTGGAATTTATGAGTATATAAAAATAGGCTTTTATTACATGGCAAAGGCACTTTTCCCTGCTATGTGTCTCCGCATTTAGACTGCCGCACAGGCAGAGCATAGTGGTGCTCCTGGCTGAGATATATTTTTGTCCTATATGTGGGAAGGGTAAATACATACTACGACCCACATACAACATTTAACTTCCATGCCATAGGTTGCATTTTCTGCCCCATCTACGATGGTCCTATCGGACTCTTAATAAGACCAGTTAGGGGAAACCAATTTTATGACTATTACTTTACAGCCAGATCACATGTACTGTGGCACAGCTTCGCAATGTAATAGAGCATAGGTGTATAGCACCAGAAAACATAGTGTCCAGGAAAAGGAAAAAATCTGGAGTGACCATGCAGAAAAGGTAAATTTGCAGCAAGTGGTGATTCAGGTGGGCAGTCTGAGACCCCATATGCCTCTTTTTGCCAACCAAGGAAGCAGTGCAGTAGGGAAGTCTGCAATTGACAGCCCAGACACTGCCAGTATGGTGAGGTCTTATTTGCCCACTGACGCAACTTATTATTGAGCCTGGTGACATATTCAGACAATATTGCCCGCTGGCACCATATATACCTTTGTTTATGGTTAGGGGCAGATGGCACGACAATCAGCCTCTGCCAGTATGATTTGTTTGCGGTGCAGATGCTGTACCAATTCTGGATGTGAGGGAAACTAAGATTGCTGCTTCAGCTGCTATGACAGTTTGTTTTTGAGGTAAGCTGACACTCCTGCTGCCTCCTATCTCCCTGATCTTGTTTTGTGAGAGACAATTTGTGCCACTGCTGCTCTCATTATTGTAGCTACTGTTTGTGTGTTATAGATGTTTGTTATGCTTGTACTCATAACTGTGTTGAAACCGTTTGGTATGTGAGAAAATACCACACTGCAACCACTACCTTTGCTATACCTGTAAATCGACAAACAAGAGGAGGGTTTCATTTGGCCCTGCATTAGCAGGTAGGAAAGGAAGCACAAGGAGGATGCCTCTTATACTTCACCCAGGAGCACAAGTTTGTATCAACATGGCTATAGCTGCAGCAGCCTGTCTATTACACTGGGCTCTCCGGATGACATATGTCCTAGTACAGTCCTCCATGAAATGAATGTGGCTTCTCCTGCAATTACTGCCATCTTTACCTTGGTTTCAGGATTGGAAGAAAGGTTGTTAGACCTAACTAACGACCTAAAACTAACCTAGCCCCCACTTCTGTGCTAATTGCAGGTCTAGGTCCCTTCTCAATGGCCAAAATAGGGGTGAAATATTTAGCCAAGTGGCTTTCTTCTCATCTTGAGCTTAATAATGTCTGGGCATTGCCCAAACAAAGTTCTGGCCTGGTATAGGCACAGAGAGAGTCTTGGTTTCTGTGATGAATGATTTACAATGAGTCTGGGTGAAGGAACGACCTCAAAGTTTCATTCTTCCTGACCTCTCTGTTGCATTTGATTTGGTTAATCATTAATTTCTTGATCAACTGTTTGGCAGATGTAGGCCTCTGGGAAACCACCCTGGCATTGTTTTCATCTTTCCTGTCCAATTGTAGCCAATCCTAAATGATGTCTTTAGATCAAACCTAATGAAGTGAGATGAGAGGTCCCTCGGTGATCATTCTTGTTGCCAATGTTATTTAGTATCTATCTATACGTGAGATCTTATAAATGTCAAACAATCTTTTCGTGTTGAATCCTTACCTTCTTCTTGTTTGTTAGCAATTCAGCCCTACAGGAGCAGGAATTAAACCTTACATTACATACTGATAAAATGAAGGTACTGAACTGTGGCCCTGATCATCTTTGGAAGGTTAATTTCTGGCCTAATAAATGCTAATACATTAGAGTACCATCTTCCACCAGTTAGAGTGGTAACCAGTGAATGTTTCAAATTTGAGCTCTCTCTCTTAAAATGGAAGTTAATTCTTTCCAGTTGAAGCTTCTAAGGAAAAGCCTACAGGTAAATAAATCCCCAAGACTATCAAGCCATGGCAGTGAATACCATTATCCCCTCGGGTCTGAATTACACCAGTGCTTGTTACTTTTGTCTTCCTACAAAGCTACTAGCCAGACTGCAAATATTTCAGGATATGCCACTGAGATTGTTTTTTGGCTTGCACAAGTTAGACCATGTCCCTGACGCCAGACGCAAATTGCATTGGTTACCAGTGTTAAAAATAATTAATATTAAATCTCTGTGCTTAACCTTTCCAGCTTTATATGGTACCTAGGCTGCATCAGTCCATGTCCTACATTCTGTCTCTTGAGCTATGGCCTAAATTCTCTCTCATTATGGAGCTCGTTCAGGAGGAAAGGTTTGTGAGTACTAGCTTTCAAAATCTGAAATCAGTTTATCTTGACGATGTGTACTACCTCGGACCAAGTTATTTTTCCTACAAACTGAAACCTTTTATTTTTGAAAAAAAGGATGAGTCCTTGATTTTGAAAAGAATTAAGTTAATAGGTCAGTTTTCTTTTGATTACTGGATCGTCTTCGGTATTATCTTTTCAGCTTGTTAGCACCAACATGCCGTCAGAGGCGTAGCTAGAGCTTGTGGCGGCCGGGGCTATCCCTCAGATTGCCGCCCCTGGGGAGGAAGGGGGTGGCTGGGAAAAAGGACGGTGAGCACTTGAAAGAGGTCCGAAAGACACGTAGTATGGTCGCTAATAATTACCTCGATCATGCAAGTTACATGCACATACAGGCCACGGTCCAAGGCTACACAGTTGAATACACCGGTGACCAGTAGTACAAAGGAGAAAACACAGACTGCATGATCTGTCTGGGGACTCAGAAAAACTGCATGTGACATCCATCAGAAATACCTGGTAATCCCCTCAGCACAATACAAACAAGCACACACATGACACTGTTCGGGGATCCATCATCTACAGCTGACATTAAATGACCAAATATCATGGTCCCCCCAAATAACTGGCTCCATTTTAGCTTCTGTATCTATTAGTTAATAGAAAGCTTTTCAATTGCATGAAAGAAAACGAGTAAACGCAATATATCTATCTATCTAACTATCGATCTATCTATGGGCAAAGTGTAATCTATTATTTGTCAGCAATGTTCTGAATGGGAGGGGAAGTGATTTACAAGAAGCAAAGCCTCAAGTGTGTCATGAGGACTGTTCCCTAACTCAAAATTGGTAGTATATAACTCGTCCCCCTTTGCATACTTTATGTATGGCTTGTTTAGTAGTTATAAACAAATACATTTATGTCCACCATACTCTCTCCTCTTTTACAACAGAAAGTGTGACACTGCTCCGGGGGTAAATCAGGAACGACTTTATTTTAAAAACAGCGCTTGCATTAAAGAGTCTCTGGAAACGCAGGGCAGACGCGTTTCTGCCTTAATGGATTCATCAGTGCCCATCCAGATTATTTGTTGCTCTTCCGGGGGTTCCTTACTTATAGTTGTTCCGGTCATGACTACTTCAAGTCACGTGATCAAGCCCCACCCTTGCCTCACAGATGCAAGGCACTCGGCACTCCTCACTTCCACTGCTGCACTCTGGTAAGTGGAGTCCTTCGTAAGGGTCCATTCAATGATGGTGCCTCTTAAAACATCAAGTGATGTTCCAGACAGTGTCGTGCCGGGTCCCCCCACCGTCGCAGCCTTGCAGGTGGTAAAGCTGTCCTGGGTCCCCCTTGTCAGGCAGCAGTTTGCCTCCTCTCTCCCCATATTGTCGATGTATTCCTCATGGGCTTTCAACGCCTGGGGGGGCGACGCGTTTCATATGAACACCAAGGCACAGGTAATCCACGCAGCTCCAAAACGAGAGGGCGTGTCACTCCGCCAGCACCTGCAGCTGGCTGCACATGTCCACCATACTCTCTCCTCTTTTACAAAAGAAAGTGTGACACTGCTCCGGGGGTAAATCAGGAACAACTTTATTTTAAAAACAGCACTTGCATTAAAGAGTCTCTGGAAACGCAGGGCAGACGCTTTTCCGCCTCAATGGCTTCATCAGTGCCCATCCAGATTATTTGTTGCTCTTCCGGGGGTTCCTTACTTATAGTTGTTCCGGTCATGACTACTTCAAGTCACGTGATCAAGCCCCACCCTTGCCTCACAGATGCAAGGCACTCGGCGCTCCTCACTTCCACTGCTGCACTCTGGTAAGTGGAGTCCTTCGTAAGGGTCCATTCAATGATGGTGCCTCTTAAAACATCAAGTGATGTTCCAGACAGTGTCGTGCCGGGTCCCCCCACCGTCGCAACCTTGCAGGTGGTAAAGCTGTCCTGGGTCCCCCTTGTCAGGCAGCAGTTTGCCTCCTCTTTTCCCATATTGGCGATGTATTCCTCATGGGCTTTCAACGCCTGGGGGGGCGACGCGTTTTATATGAACACCAAGGCACAGGTAATCCACGCAGCTCCAAAACGAGAGTGCGTGTCACTCCGCCAGCACCTGCAGCTGGCTGCACATGTCCACCATACTCTCTCCTCTTTTACAAAAGAAAGTGTGACACTGCTCCGGGGGTAAATCAGGAACAACTTTATTTTAAAAACAGCGCTTGCATTAAAGAGTCTCTGGAAACGCAGGGCAGACGCTTTTCCGCATCAATGGCTTCATCAGTGCCCATCCAGATTATTTGTTGCTCTTCCGGGGGTTCCTTACTTATAGTTGTTCCGGTCATGACTACTTCAAGTCATGTGATCAAGCCCCACCCTTGCCTCACAGATGCAAGGCACTCGGCACTCCTCACTTCCACTGCTGCACTCTGGTAAGTGGAGTCCTTCGTAAGGGTCCATTCAATGATGGTGCCTCTTAAAACATCAAGTGATGTTCCAGACAGTGTCGTGCCGGGTCCCCCCACCGTCGCAACCTTGCAGGTGGTAAAGCTGTCCTGGGTCCCCCTTGTCAGGCAGCAGTTTGCCTCCTCTTTTCCCATATTGGCGATGTATTCCTCATGGGCTTTCAACGCCTGGGGGGGCGACGCGTTTCATATGAACACCAAGGCACAGGTAATCCACGTAGCTCCAAAACGAGAGGGCGTGAACAAAGGCTTCAGGGAGCCTGAGGGGATTTGAATCCCCTCGCGCTCCCTGAAGGCTTTGTTTAATTTGTAAGAACATTCTGCCCTCTAGTGGCAGATTGTTCTAATAGCCTTATAGCCCTTCGTAGCAGGGCTATACCGGCTATTAAAGTCCTGCTGCTTTGTTAAAGTCCCTCGCCTTCGGCTCGGGCCTTTAACGATGCAGCTGGCCTTTAATAGCCGGTATAGCACGCTACGGCGGGCTATAAGGCTATAGTCTACATTCTCCCCAGTAGCATATTGAATTTAGCCGCATTCATTTTCACTGTCATAGCATAGATCTATATATTGTTCCACTAACATAGATGTCCATAGATATATACCTAAATACCCTTTCTCTTTACTTATACACATATTTATGTACACATCACAAGTGCAAATGCACATTAATTACTGCTATTGATTGGTATTTATATCTAATCTGTTGCCTACTGTGAATACGCACATAGGCAACCGTTCTCTTCTGCTCCAGAGCCCAAACTAGTTCTGCTTCAGACTCAACACAAAATGGCTTCAGTGTCTGCTAAATTATATAAACAAATATTTGCAATGCAATAGGTCTCGCATTTACGCGAGTTTAAGATATTGGCATTGTAAATGACAATGCCTTTTATTTCTGTTTTCAAAACTAAAACACAAATAAAAGGCTTTGTTATTTGCAATGGCAATAGCTCAAACTCGCGTAAATGCGAGACCTATTGTATTGCAAGTGCTTGTTTTATAGGACTGGTCTGTGAACTGTCTGCCACTCACTAAAGATCCTTTCCTCCCCTCTGAAAACCGTTTAGCTCATACCTCACTCAGCCTCCTGTACTCCAGCAGCCAGGGTATCTATGGTAGGGGTTGGCCAGCACTGACAAAGCTAAAAGCTGGTAGCCAGCAACAGACCTAATGGTTTTGCCAGTGCTTGTTTTTAATACATGGTTTTTGGGTTAAAAATAAGGTTTAAATGACCAATGTATCCTGTTACGTGACAAGTAATGTTACTGAACGACAATCTATTACTTTAAGTCTCCAGCCTTACACAATTGAAAATATTTAGCAAATGTATTTCTTATGATAGTGTGTTAGATTCAGGGATAAAACAGACAAGGTCCTTTTTTGTGTTTTAGAACCCCCGTTCCTTTTTTCACAGTGTGCCCTATCGATTTGTTTAAATCTTTCCATATCAGTATTTAAAAAAATATGTTATTTGACTGAATTTTAGTAAACATAAATCGTTTTGCCATGGATATTTTCATACATTGTGGTATGGTCAGTAGAATAGGAACAGCTACACATACGTTTGAAAAAGCACAGGCATTGTGGGTTCCGCGATGAGCCATGGACAGGACATGAATTCGTAGTGTTATAAATCACAGATGGATTGAATAAGGGAAAAGCAAAAGTAGAGTACCACGTAACCGCCCCTCACACATCGTCAACCATGTTAGTTCCACGTCCGCCATTCAATCAACATAAGGTAATGAAAGTGCGAGTTGTCCTTCCACACGACATCACAGGAGTCAACATACAACAGGGTAAAGGGTAGTAGAAGAATTTACAACAGGCTGAGAGATGCCGGTGCGTGTCACAACGCGCGTGGCAGGATCAGGCAGTATCCTCTTCTTGGACTTTAAATTGTTCCAACATGGGCAGTACGGTACGTCGCGGCGGGGCTCGTCGGCTGGATCCTGGAACCTGAGCTGAGAAAGCTCATTAGACTTTCCCCTCTGACCTCGGTCGCGGTGTGAGCACCACCATGTGGCAGGTGGCAGTTGCGACCATGCGCTTGCACTTAAAAAAATGGGGACGCGTGCGTGCGGCACTGGTGGCCCGTTGCGGCGGCCTTTATAAATTATTTCGGGACACTGACACTACTATAATGACTGACAGTAGTGTCAGTGTGTCCCCAAATAAATTATAAAGGCCGTCGCAACGGGCCTTCAGTGCTGCGCTGCAGCCCCCTAAATAGTGCCACCTGGGGCGGTCCGCCCCCACCACCCACGCACCTACGCCACTACATGCCGTTGGATTATACATTCACTCATTCAAAGGCCTCCAGATTACAGCAGTCTGCACTACACGTCGCCCAGGACAGTGGGCTAGAGCAAGAAAAGATAGCATGGGGACAAGGAGGATCAGATACACAAGATCAGGTATCTCCTAACTTTTCTGTAATAAGAGCTACTTATGTTCAGTGAAAATTGTAAGCTACTAATATTATCAGCATTCTTCTAGTGACCACATCATACAAGATTACATTAATTGCCACACATGCAGGATTATCGGCAGTCATCACTCCAGTGCATCAGACTGGGTCGACAGCAGTAATGTAAAAAAGGCTTCATCAGTTTGTAACGCCTCTTCATGGGTACAAACAACCATACCTGCAGTTCTCCAGGTTTGTAATAAGGGTCCGCAGCACAGAATGATTTATCACTCAAACATCAGCTTTAAATATAACGTAAAATAACATGTATTTGTAAAGTACACATTCATCCCGCAGGGTATCTTGGAGGTCAAATAACAATGTTTATTGTAACCCAGGTCAACGATTGGAATTGTTGAATTCGATATTCAACCATTTTGCTCCAAACATTCCTTGTGAGTCCTGAAAATACACACATTGTCATCTCGAAAGCACACTTTTCAATTATTTAGAAGGCTTACAGGAGAGCTACTAACAGTTAGCTGGAGAGCTCCCAGTAGCTCATGAGCTACTTGTTGGAGAAGCCTGCACCAGATGGATCAAGGGTAAGAAGCCAAATATTTGGGTTTCCTTCTTGTGCAAGCCACATGTTAATCACCCACCTTCAATGCCTATTGTCCTTAATTTTTTACTTTTTATGCAGCTGTTTTTCTATCGGATTCTCTTGTCGATAAGCATGACTCTTTCTCTTTAAGCACACAGCACCAGAAATTTAAATAAGTGAGCCTGCAGGTATCACTTCAGTGACATAGTTAAAGGACAGGTTCACTCATACCCATCACTACACAGTATGCTGCCACCACTTTGCTTGTGCTGCTTAACTCCTGGAAAATGCATTAGCCTAACTCCACTATGTGGGTAGCAATTTTAGCAGCCCTCCTGAGTCAATAAAGACCAAAATCCGAGAGACCGGCATATGTCGTGGCACAAATGTACGATCCTTGTTCGCCAGGGTCAATAAAAATCAGCATCAGGGATCTAGACATCATTACATGGATCCATACATCATTACAGTTTGGGCAGTCAGGGCAGGGGTGCACAGCCATTAATGGGCAAGAGACTTTTCCATCCCAACAATGGTGGTTAGCAACCATTACCATAATAGGGACAAAATTTAGGTGGGAATGGACAACGAAAACCTACTTTATAGGAAACATTTCCCAGGCCAATATTTATCTCTAAAATATACACCAGCAATGATTTTTAATCCGTACATTTCTCATTGCTGTGGTCCTCCCATTGAGGATACTGCCATTTTGGTGGATGTTAGCCATGATGCAAGGGTGCTTGTGTTGGAGCATGGCTGCTAATTGTATGCTGGCTGAAAGGACAGGAATGCACCTTAGCTTGTAAATATGGTGCATTCCTGCCATTTCAAATTAGCTTGGGGCACAGTGGTTAATATGTAAAAATATTAGTTCCAGGGCTCTTGTCAGGAGGCAGCTTCGACTAGCCCATTTCTCCTGTTAGTGCTGCCTAATAGAGAACCAACATACCTTACAAGTGGGGAGAGGATGTGGCGTAATGGCCAGAGCTGCCGACTTCGGAGCTGGGGAACCAGGTTCGAGTCTTGGTGTCGGCTCAACACCCTGTGATTCTGGGTGAATCACTTAATCTCCCTGTGCGTACCATACATTAATGTGTCACTAACTGGTGCTCAAGCGCCAGTGTTGATAATCAAGTACTCTTGCTGAGCACCGGAAACCACTAGCTCAAATTAAGCACTGATGGGTCTGTGCAGCAAAATGACTTGCAGCGCTGCTCTATGCCAATTCCTTGTAATGAAACCCCGTAGCATTTTCAAAGATGATATTCTGGAGCAGCCAAATATTTAATTTAATGTTGTTTGTGAAGGCTCTGTGCATTCACTGCTCTATTTACACGTAGATGCACCTTTGTTTTGTGGTTGTGTGGAGCTGTGCTGATGATAGGAATGTCTGAAAGAGGTCATTATATTCTGGTTCTCCTCATCTGTACAATTGACTCCTCGCTAGATTTCAATTTTATAACTTCTTTCATTGCGATTTGCTGATTAGATCAACTTTTCTATCTTTCTTCTGCAATTTCATCTCTGCTCGGAAGATAGGTGATGTTTAACTGAAATTAAGAGTTTTCAAATTTTAGGCTTTGGAAAGAAGAAAGCAACATCAATTTAAAATGACAAAAGTAAGCTGACCAACAAGGAAATAAAAAAATGTATTAATTCAACTAAGCATTCTGATTTTTTACTTTTTATTATTTCTAGCTTGTGGTTTTAGCGCCCAGAGAAAACACATAATGAAAGCTTGCTAATGTATTACCATAATTAATTCGGTATATTACATACAAAGGCCGGACATAAAAGCCATAAGTAAAAGAGGTCAATGCCTGGCAACCTCTGACCTTCTCTTAATGACTTCCTTTTGTGTAAATACAGATTCCGCGGTCTCTAGCACTCCGGCCTCGTGGGAATAGTTTATTCAGTTCCTTGCATTGCTCCAATAGCTCGCAACCTATCACTCAGGACATTGATAGACTAGGTGCTACATATATTAAATTATCACGCAACACAGCACAGCAGCCAAAAATGCTGTGCTGCCAGGGCCGGACTGGGAACCAAAACCGTCCCTGGCAAAGTGCTCGCCCGCCCCCTCCCCGGGGTTTGGGGGTGCAGCCGAGCTGTTTGCCAGGGCCTCTTTCGGCCGATTTTGTTACAGGGGACGAAATTGCAGCTATGCTGCAAAAACAGCCCTGTACACAAAAACGGCACCCCAGGGGCCCAAAACCGACCCCCACCCTGGCGGCCCAACATGGACATGCCCTGTGTGCTGCGTTGCAGGACAGGGAAGGAGAATGAGAGCGCCATTTCTACAGAGATATGGCTCTCTCCGCCCCTCTCCCCATCCCCACCACAGAATTTTGCTTCCAAATGCAACAAACACACCTTTGCACCATAGTGCAAGGGTTTGTGCATGGGTCTAGCATAGGTTTTGTACTGGAAGGGTTCCCTTTCAGTACAAAATACTACGCCTAGACAACTTTTCCAACTTTTCCTACTTTGTATGTTGGCTGTACGGTGAAGCACACATGCAAAGATGGAAAATAAAGCAGAGATTAAACTATTTCTAATTTTAACCCCTGCTTGCAATTGGTGTTAATTATTGAACAAAGCCCTGTCTCAAATTTTGGGTTGTTATGGTTTTGCATCAAAATGCATGGATGGTTGCATGGGAACGCACATGTGCAACCCTTGTAAAGCCCCCTTGACGCTAAGTAACTCAGAGCAGTGCTTTGCGCTGCTTTGTGCTACTTTTAGGCAACTTTCGAACTCAAAGCAAGTTTTGCGCTGGAAAGTAAATAACAAAAAAAAGAAATTGTGCTGGTTGCGTCATTTTTGTGACTCAAACCTCGCACACAATATTTTTAAACCTAGCACCATGTGTCTTAACAATGCAAATTCAAAGTTGTTAATGTCTGAGATTATTACTCTCATGGTCTGACCACTTATTATTTTACAGCCGCTTGCCCTTACTCCCTTTTTTACCCCTTGGATGAGCTTGACCTTATATCCACATAGGCTTTTGTTGAAAGGAGAAAATACAGACCATCATTTTTGCAAATTTAATGCCCAATCAAAAAAGTTAATTCTCATGGAATAATAGAGCCCCCTGGAGACATTGAACTTGAATCAGAGGACCGAGAGGGTCATTTAGATTTTACTAAAAAACCCTGCACTTCTTCCACAGCACCGCCGCAGCCATCGCACCGGAACTATGACACACCATCAACACCATCTTCAAAACTGGCACCTTTCCCGATGACTGGAAACACACGGAAGTCAGACCCCTACTCAAGAAGCCCTCAGCAGATCCCACTGACCTCAAGAAATACCTACCCATCTCCCTCCTCCCCTTCGTGGCCAAAGTCACAGAGAAGGCCGTCAACGTCCAACTAAGGAAATTCATCGAGGATAACTCCATCCTCGACCTCTCCCAAAACGATTCCGCAGCAACCACAGCACTGAGACCGCTCTACTCGCTGCCACAGACGACATTCGCACCCTCCTTAACCAAGGACAACCCGCAGCCCTGATCCTTCTCGACCTCTCTGCGGCCTTCAACACCGTCTCCAACCGCACACTCCCCGCCAGACTCTACGAAGCCGGCATACAGGGAACCGCCCTTGACTGACTCCGATCCTCCCTCACCAGCAGAACCAAAACAATCAGACTCTCACCCTTCCTCTCTGAACCCACAGAGATCAATTGTGGAGTACCCCAAGGATCATTGCTCAGCCCTATGCAGTTCAACATCTACATGGGCCCCCTCGCCGCCATTGTCAGACAGTACGGACTCAGCATAGTATCCTATGCCAATGACAGCCAGCTCATCCTCTCCCTCACCAAGGACCCCCACACCACTAGACTCAACTTCCAGGAAGGAATGAAGGACGTTGCATTCTGGATGAGCAGCGGCTGTCTGAAGCTAAACTCAGAGAAGACAGAGGTCCTCATCCTTGAACCCTCCCCCTCTGCATGGGACAACACCTGGTGGCCCGCCACTCTCGGTAGCCCCTCCACCCCCACGGACCATGCCCAGAACCATGGCATCGTACTCGACTCCTCCCTCTCCATGACCCGACATGTCAACGCCATTGCCTCCACATGCTTCAACACCCTCCGCGTCCTCCATAAGATCTTCAAATGGATCCTCCCAGAATCAAGAAAGTCCATCACCCATGCACTCATAACCAGCAGATTGGACTACGGAAACGCCCTCTACGCTGGGATCAACAAGTCTCTGCCCCGCAAACTCCAGACCATACAGAACACCACAGCCAGACTCGTCCTCGGCATCCCTCGACACAAACACATCTCCCAACACCTGCGCATCCTCCACTGGCTCCGCGTCGGAAAGAGAGTAACTTTCAAGATACTCACCCACACCTACAAATGCCTACAGAACACCGGACCCCAATTTCTCAATGACAGAATCTCCTTCCACGTACCCAAGAGGGGCCTCCAGTCCGCCAACCTCGCCCTCGCCGAAACCCCGTGCATTCGCAGAGCAAGAACAGGTGGAAGATCCTTCTCCTATATCGCGGCCAAGACCTGGAAAGAGCAACCAATAGACATTAGACATGCCCCCACCCTGCACAAATTCAGGAAGACCCTCAAGACCTGGCTCTTCGACTGACCTGCTCTTCGGCTGACCGGAGCTGCCCCCCCCCCAGCACCTCGAGACCCTCACTGGTGAGTAGCACGCTTAAAACCACCTGATTGATTGATTGAGTAAAGCAGAAGTACCACTATAAATGAAAGGTGTTGAGATTAGTGCTGGGTTTACACCGGGAGAGCCACATCTGCCTCCGCCGGCCAAATCTCTTAAACTGATGGGCGAATCCCACAGGGCCACCAGGTCACTCATTTTCACTACCATGGACTTCCATGCACTGCATGGTGGCCACAAGTAGGGAAACTTCACAATGATCAACATGCACAGCAAGAAAATTCAAAAGACATCATGGCAACTGTTTTGTTTCTTTTGTTCCTGAAAATAAATGTAGTTTTTGGGAGTTTGTTTTAAAAAAACAAATTTGGAAGCCAAACTCCCTTTGTCTTCAACCACATTCTTCTTCTCAGTCACTCTTAATTTATTCACTTTATAATTATATACATTGATTTAGCTGATCCACGATTTTACATGTTGTTATCATGTTTATATTTCTTCCCTGCTATTGTGCAGTCATGATTTGCTCTGGTGATGAGATACTCAGCAGCCTGTCAATGTTGAATTGTTTGTTATATTTGAAATCACTAAAGACATTTTTTTTAAAAAGGTTAAAAAAAAGAAAACAAATAACTTTGTTGAGAAAATGCATTACAAATGGCACTCACTTGGCAAAGCTTCAGTATCTTCATTGGAGCTCTCAGCAACAGTTGAGCCGAAATCACAGAGACCCCGCCTACCTAACAGGGATCCCTCCACCAGGGTAGTGGAGTCAAGGCCTTTTATGACCTGGCAGCCTGCAGTCTCTAATACAGTCCAATGAAACTGGAGGGCTGATATACCACTAACTCTAGCACAGTTGCACTTCAGTGATACCATAAAATAGTAATCTTATGCAATATAGGTGAATAATTGCTCCATGTGAATGCTTAGCTGGCCCACTCTTTTGAAAAGCAAGATATAGTACTTATGCATTTATATGATTTCTATAACCCTTTCGACAAAGCGCTTTACAGCAATTAATAAAAGGGTACAGTAATTATTTTCACAACTGGTAAAAACAATACAAAGAATATGGATCCTTTGCATACCACAGGGAATAGGAGAGCCTGAAAATCTGTATGCTGGAAAATATATGCACACATGCATAGTGTGATGTCTAGCGCCATCTCAATAATATGTTGCCACCCATTGTCATCACATCATGCCTCCTGTACTCCAGTTGATCCTACACAGCTTCCTGTAGAATATAAACCTTCTTTTGAGCATACTAGGATGGAGATTTTCAAAGCAAAGCTTTATGCTGTAAGAAGAAAAATGCTGCTGTTCTTCTACGTCTTTGCAGCACTTAGGAGGAGTGGGGTCAGCTTTGTGCTTGCAACATAAGTTACACAAGATGCATTTTTATGTTACGTTTATAGGAATTTTGAAGGCGTGCCAACACTAGGCAAATGATATTAGTTGTCCCAAAGAACTGATGAAGGGGCTGCATGTACCATATGAAATGATCTAAAGGTTTATATTATTTCATGCATATGCCAGGCCCAACTTTGCATTTTAGTTATTTCATATATGGTCAATCATGCATTTCTTTAATAAAACCTTATTAATATTGCCACCAGTTTACTGACAGATTTTAAACTTGGACCCCCACCTAAACCAGCTCAAGCTTCTGCTCTCGAGTTGATGTGCAAGAGCGCCTTACATCTCAGGACAGAATCTGAATAGTTTCTTGCAGACAAAGTGCCTGATTCACAAACTATAAAACGTACTACAAAGTGGTATTTACAAACTAAGGTGCAGATCTACTAAGATTTTGCATCAGATTTGTGTTACTTTTGTGGCGCAGCCCCGATGCAAAATCATTTTTGGTATTTTCTAAGCCATGCAAAGCCACTTTGCGTGGCTTTTCGTGGTTAAGTAAATACGAAGTACCTCTATGCACTGCCTTGCATTACCTTACGTTGGGAAGCATTTCATGGGTGGAGCATAAGAGTTAGCATGCATCCACTTATGTATTTTGGCTTATTCCCAAATTTATTAACGCTAGTGAACCTGGGAATCTGTCAAAATACTACACCTTTCCCAGTGAGGCATAACGAGGAGAAATATCATTCTCCTCGTTATTTCCTCTTTCTATGCCTGCTGCATTCTGCAGCACATATAGGCAGAGGAATATGCCTCTAATCATTGTTTTTGTGCAGACAAGTGTCCACTTCTGCACCAAATCAATCCTGCCCATAATGCAGTGCACCCTTACAGAATGGCGCATGGGTGCCTGCATTGGTGCTAGGCAGCACACAGTGAGCCAGCGCTAGGAGGCTGCAGGAAAGAGCCACATCTTTGTAAATATGGCACCTTTTTGCTCTCTCCCTTTCACTCAATGCAGCACAACAAGTTGCCCTGCTTTTCATTGCTTTGCATGAGATGTAAATAAATCTTCCCATCTGTGCAGAGTTTATGCCTCTACTCTACTTATACTATGTCTGCAGAGTTTTGCACCCAACTGATGAGACTTCACACACATAGGTATATGGTTGAGTAGTAAATGTGGGAGAGACTGGAAAGAGTGGGTGGAAAAAGGGTCAGACCTTCTTCTCAAGGGGATGGGATTAGAGGGAGCAAAAGGGGTGATGGAAGATAATGGAGTGGTTTAACGGGGCACATCACCCACCAACACCAGAGTAAGGCAACTGATTTTCACAGTTGAGACTTACACTTTTGTAGTACATTTACTCACGGAGGGCCTGATTCACAAAGGTAAACTTACACTTTTGTGCAAGTTTACTTTATTTTGGAATTCACAAATAGGATTGTACTATCTTTTTATGTGAGGAATTCTCTGCCCCATTTGCGGAAATCTCTGCAGTCCTAAAGTGACTATTAAATCGTAGTTTGTGAATACTGAAAAAAAATAAACTAACACAAAAGTGTAAGTTTACATATGGGAATCAGGCCCAATGTTTGTGAATACTGAAAAGTAGTAAACTTACTCCAAAGTGTAAGTTACTCAAAGGCGTAAGTTACCTATGTGACTCAGGCCCTTTGTATATACCACTTAGCGCATAGGTTGAATGGCTGCTGCAGAAACTTGCTAATACATGGAAGTCACCTTTTTGAATCAGCTAAGCATTTTTACTTTTAAGTTTGACAACATGAGTACCATTGCTTAAAATAATAATAGCAGCTATTATTTAAAAGTTAAGTCACATTTCAATTTGCCATTGACAGAGTATAGCAAGGGCTATTCAGTTCAGCTCCTCAAAGCCAGACACCTCCACCAGCAGGTATTTCTGATAATGCACATGCATCATATGGCAGGAGATTCTCCCCCATCTCAACCATCCATTGGCCTTACCTTTGGATTGAAAGTACGGCAGAGTAATCTACACAGGTTAAAACTTTTAAATGTAACATCAACTTTTAATGGATGAAAGTAACTTCTTAGACGAACACTGGCACATTTATACTATTCATATTTCTTTTTCATGGGCTATGACATTCCAGGGCTATGACATTCCAAAGTAATATGCAATTATGTAGTTATTTCCTGAATGGCTAATATTTTATTCAATATTATATTTTATGTGTTTTGATCTCTAGCTGTACTTATGTTGCCAGAATGCTCCTGAGCATTGTTCACCATAATGACCCTTGTTGAAAGAAGCTGGGCTTCTAATGAAAGTGACATTTGTGACATATTGTTTTCTGTCTGATGCTGCTTGGTGTCAGCTGCAAGGTTGCAAAGCCATGTTTCCAACTTTAAAACCTATTTGCTTGGAAATGATTTATCAAGGCTCCAAAGCATGCTTGGGTTTAGGAAAATATTAGAGCTGGATGTATTTCATTTCTTTAAATAGTGATAAGGCAGCACAGGAAGCCTTTCTTTCCTTTTGATGTAGGTGAGATGTCCAGTTTTTTCACACCATGGTATGTTCAAGGTAACAAGGTTGGCACATTCATTGCTCGTGCTGTTTTGCCTCAGGGTGGTGAGCAGGGAATTCTCTCCTGAGAATCATGTTGCAAAATATTTGCAGCTCAATGGACCCACCTCACTAGCAGTGTCTTTTACAGAACAGACGTTCTTGCAAATGGTATTGAATTGCTAAGTTTTCCGTAGGTCTGCACAGGTAGTGCTATTTTATTTCTACCCTTTCTAAAACAAAAGGGTGACCAAATCAGTATTGTAGGACTGATAGCTGAAAGCTATGGCCACTGTGCAGTTCAGCAGCGGGAAGGAGTGGTCAAGGTTCACATCCAAAATACTCTTGAAGTCTGTCTAGTATACAGGGGATACCATTCCAGTGGGCCAACAATATAATTAGAGAGGGTACAAGTGGAGCTTGGTCTACATTTGGGGAATAGATTGCTCTGAGGAGCTCTGGATGGCCCTCCAAGCTGCCCTGCGCAAACACATACCTCTCATCCGCATCCACCATCATGTGGGTGGAATCCAGATTAGCACCCAACAGGCATAGGAAGAGTAATTGGTGGAAAACACTTACCCCTACCATCTTCTTTGGAGCTTGGAAGTTTCCAAGCTTGCGTCGTGATATGGGACTCCTGAATGTATGCCATCTGTGCATGTCGGCTGCATAGATAGGAATACATTGCATAGCGACAAGAGGGGGTGTGAATTCCTCTCACTTTCCAGGTAACAATGTTAGTAGCAGGAGTGTATAGAAGAGAAGGCCCTGGAGGCCTGGGACATGGAACCATGTGGTATCATAATTAAATGCAGAACGGACAAGTGCATGGTATAAAAACAAGGGAGTAACAATGCAACAACATGATGAACTGTAATATTATCAAGAGTTAGCATGCAACAGGTGCCTTCCCAAGCCAATTGAGTAACAAAGGGACCGGTGAAAAGGAGCCAGTCCAAGGTGTGAGCAAGTGAGGCGAAAGATGAAAGGTCTACTGCCTCCCCTGATGCATAACGGTTGGTGCTGTGGTCGGGGCAGCCACGTTGGCCCACATAACAGTGGAACAGCCAGGCTTAGGAACTACAAGTTATCCCTGGAGAGAACCTCAAGTGTGGGGTCAGGAGAAGAAACCAAGTGAAAGGCTGTGGTCTTGTATCAATGCAAATAACACCATATGTGTGTTAAGCAGGCAAATACTACAAAAATACAAGGGTAAAACATCATGACAGAGCTGTATAACTTATCGAAGGAGATTGTGGGATGACTGGGGGCTCGCTGACTGCATCCCTTCTGTACATGGGGGGATGACATCGGATGGAACAGTGTCACTTTCCCATGAAGATTTGGGACCATTTTCTTCTGTGGTGGACTGCAGTACCGTGCACACCGAACACACTTCCTGCGTCTCACCCTCTGTGGTAGAGGCTCACCACGGGCATCCACAGAGGGGTCAGCAAAGGCTAATCCATTTCACTCCATCCATGCCCAAATGTCTGCTGGATCAGTAAACATTGAGTCCTTGTCATTATGGTGGACGCGAGGACAGGCTGGGAAGACCATTATCTGAGCATTAGCAATCTTTAGGTTATCATTCATGCTTGCTTCTTTTAGGACAGTGTCTTTGTCTTGATAGTTCAGGAAATGTACAACCAGCGGATGAGGGAGGGCACCCGGCAGGGGTCGCCACAGAAGGACACTGTGTGCCCGCTCTGCAGAGAAAAAAGAGGACAACAGGTCAGTGGGGACGAAGCCAAAGATCCAAATGTCTAAGTAGGTCTCCACATCACTGCCCTCCATATCCTTGGGAAGGCCCACCATGCAGATAATATTTGTTCTGAACCTCCCCTCAGTGTCCTCCGCCTGCTCCTCCAGGAGATGGACCCGATCCTGTAATGTAGAAAGATGCTTCTGCAGGTCGGAAGTCTGTGGTTGAAGAGTGGCAACTATTTGTTCTGTCAAGTGTACCCTGTTGGTCAGCTTCCAGTGTTTGCCCCGAAGTATGGTCAGATCTGTGGCTACAGTGTTGATCTTGGATTCCATGGAGGTATATAACTGTTCTATGGCTGCTAGCACCACATACAGCTTGCCAATAATGCATTCTACATCTCTCAGTTGGCTGACAGTGCCAGAAGTGTGCTGGGAGCCCATGGGGGGTGTGGGTGGGTGGGACCATGATGTGATAGCAATGTAGATAAGCACTGGGTGTGGACCCACTTATGAGCATTAGGGTGGGTGCCAACTCTCCCAGCATGAGCAGTCCACA
Source organism: Triturus cristatus (assembly GCF_964204655.1). NCBI lineage: Eukaryota > Metazoa > Chordata > Amphibia > Caudata > Salamandridae > Triturus > Triturus cristatus. The sequence continues at coordinate 614,189,718 of NC_140591.1, read as the reverse complement.
GATGTGTCCAATAGTAGTGTGGAGGAGAACACAGGGATACTCACCCAGGTGGTGTCCTGTCTGCACTGGTGATGGCACAGTGCACAACAGTGCTGCTGTGCCACAAGGCCACGAATGCCCGACTACAGTCCAATCCCCACCAGGCTCTATGGGCAAGCAGGGCAATCCCTCACACTCCCACACCAACTACCCTTCACAGATCAATACCGCCAGCCCTGCAGTGGAAGGAAGCAGCAGACCTGATGGGCATATGGCCCGGCACAGCTTTGGCACTGCTGTCATCAAAGTAAGACATTCCCAGGAGGCCACACCTCCTGGCTCACCAACAGCAAGCTTAGGCGGCCCCACAAGGCCAATAATCAACCATGCAAATGGCCTCTCCTCTGGGCCTGTGCCAGCTCACAATGGCACCCTCATCATCTGCCATAGGCTTTGGGGGCTGGGTAGCTGACCGACAGTGTGGATGAAGTAGGATAAAGAGAAAGGCAGTGCGGAGCTCTCCGAGTACCCGTCCGCCATCTCAGCTATGGCCTTCATGCTTTATTACTGCAATATCTATATATACATTTAACGATATATCTAGCTATAAACACATTCAAAGTCAAGTTTATACATTCTCAGCAAACAGACACAGAACTATAAATACATATTTACATACGAGTATGTATACATAACTGTATATTTTTTAACTGTAGGTGGTCCCAGCACTTTAATCTGTGGCCCAATGAGGCCCCCCTTACCTTTCACATCTTGCGATGCGACTGCTACAAACTGTTTTCGGAATCTTAAATGACTTGTTCTTTGGAAGCATTGTGGTACATGGATTCCATCGTTTTCAATTCTGAAATAGAACATATATGAAGACAACGCTTCCAATGATTCCTATTTCCTTTTGTTGTATTTGATGTTGGACTCAAAGCACATATCCTCTTCTCTACTAGAAATATTGGGTCACTTTGTTTCTTATGGCCATATGTACAAACCATTTTTGCGTTCTGAAATGACCCACTTGGGCTGTTTCCAACCGCAAAATGCGTTTCTTATGTAAAAAGAACAAATGCGTTTCACTAATTCGTTACTGAACAGCAGTTTGGAATTGCACATACACCCCTATTCGGTATTTGGAAGCGGCGTGTTAAGGGCGCATCTTCCAAATACAGAATCACAGTGGTATGTATGAATGACTTGCAACCAAATTACGGTTGTAAAACATTCATTTTTTACTGACACCTCAAGGGAGGTGCTAACCATTCAAGAATGGGAAGGAGTCCCAATGGACCACTGTCTACTCTAAAAAAATGACACTGAAACATTTGTGGCCATATTTATGACATTAATGGCGCAGGGCAGTGCAGCAAGTAACCTTACCGTGCTGTGTCACAGAGAAAGCACAGCAATGCACCTTATTTATCCAATAAGGCACACTCCTGTCCTTTCCCCTTGCACTGGTGCCATTTGGGAAGCTTGACACCAACACAGGCCCCCCTGTACCATGTTGCAAGGGGGCCTGAGAGGCTTTTTCCGATTTCTGTGTTTGCTGCAAAATGCAGCACACATAGAAAGAGGAAAAGACCGTTTCGCCTCCCCTGGCGAGGTATATCTTTTCGGCACATTCCCAGGTTTACCTAGTTTGGTAAATCTGGGAATGCATCAAAAACCATGGGAGTAGCGTGGAAACACCCACCACTACACCCATGGAGCGCCTCCCTTGTGCAGAGTAATTGAACATGATTTGCACTGCATTTCATTACTCCAAATTTTTTAAGCCATTAAAACTCACACAAAGAGGCTCTGCATGGCTTCTCAAATATAAATTATTTTATACGTTCATGCGTTATACGTTTGTATAACACATGTACCATGTTGCATGGTGAAAGCATGAAACACAGACTGCTTTCCTTTAAAGAAAACAAGCTCCATTTAAAAAAAAAAGATTGCTTTATCAAAAAGCAATCACAGGAGGTGGGGCTTGCAGACGAGCGCGATGGCCGCATCCTAGAAGAGCTCCGGCAAGCACTGAGACATCCCCGTACAATCAGAGCAATAATCCAGACAACTGTAGACCCCAAAGACACAATCCAGGCAGCGGAACGCTGGAGACACCTTCCGATCCCACTCGGTGCTGGCGCCACAGTTCCTGTGACCTCTGAATGCTGAGATCGCGGAGCGGCCCTCAGCCCTGACTGCAGCAGGGGACTTGCATGAACAAGAAGCCAGGAACGGGCGCACCAGTCTCAGTGCGGCCCGCGACCATCAGCGGTAGGCAAACAGCACTGGGCGAGCATGCAGGGGATTGTCCCACTATCCTCACCCTGCACGCCCACTAGCAGGCAAGTGAGACATCGTTGGAGCACCAGCCGTAGCGGCCCACGAGAAGCACCATTGATCAGAGGGAGGCGCGCCTACAGCGCCCTGCGTCCTTTCTCGGGGCCCACAGCGTGCCCCCTGCTTGCAGCTGTAAACAAAGCCGTGACCACACACAAAGGCAGGGGATGAACAGTCTATAATGGTCCCGCCCTGCACGACAACCAGTTGGTAACCGCGTGGGGCCTGAAGGACGCTCCACGCAGCCACCGGGAGAAAGAGACCCCTCCACACCCTGATAAGTAGGCAGCCTCAATCCCATCACAGAGGGGCCAAAGTACAGCGGCAGACAGTTTGGGCCAGATTGAATGGCTCCCAGGCACGCACGGGAACGGTACAGACTAGAACTCCTGAGTGCCACACTGGCACCGGCACACAATTGGGTTCATTGATCTTGTGGCGTGCTTGTGGAGTGACTGAGGTTGAAAATGCGACGGCGGTCCTCACGAAGGACACCACCACCATGCAGCAGAAAGTGCAACAACTGGAAGCAGAAAACCGGTTACTGGCGTCAAAGCTGGATGACCAGGAAGGCAGGTCCAGACGCAACAATGTACGAATCACAGGCATTCCGGAGTCTAAAGGAGGGCCAGCAATGGACTTATATGTAGAGGAGCTCATCAAGACCCAGCTCCAGCCGAGGGGATTTTCCAGTTTTTTCTCAGTAGGGAGAGCTCACAGAATACCCAGGGGTAAACCCAAACCCGGGGACCCCCAGACCAATTCTGGTGCAAATTTTCAACTTCCGGGACCCAGACGCCATCCTGCAGACGGCGAGGGTGGCTCCACCGTTGCGCATAGAAAAGAACAAACCCACATTAGCTGAGGAATAATGTTTTTTTGTTGTTACTATTTTAGAAAATATGATCTCAATTCAGTTGCCAGTGGGTAAGATGATGTACTCTTGCATGTGTATTTCATTTTCTTTAATTCAATTAATTTCTTTAGTATTAAGCTGATATTTGGATTTTATTTTCACAGCAAAACTCATACGTTAGTTGGCTAGTTGCAATTGATGTTTAAATAGCAAGGTATGTTTAAATGATGGTTATGCACTTGAGGTGCTTGCACTTAAGGTGATATGATATGTTTCTTTAGAGCACTGGTGGTGGCAGGTTTGATTAGTTGAATGTTTATGAGCACTTGATTTGTTCACGTTTGGGCTGTTTGCCCTTGGGTGGTCATGTTCCTTTACAGCTTTACATGGCCCCTTTTTGTAATTTTAGTCGTAGTTTATTGGTTGACACTGGAATGTTGATACTGGTGTTGGTCTTGTTGTAAGTAGGTGATATTGAATGACTGAAGATGATTTTACGGACCTAATTGGCCACCAAGGACCGATATGTCGACCCCACATCCTTTATAATGTCATATGTCATTAATTGTTGAAAATATCCCACGGATGTTTATATAACTGTGATTAGTAATGATGTCAACACGATCTGTGTTAAAAGGAGTGACTGCACTACCACTGATCTCTTGATTGAAGCAACTGTAATGTATGTTAGGATTATTTGCAAGTGCCAGTGTTGTTATTAATGGAATGTAAATATTGCTTTAACCCCTTCAGTGCCACGCCCTTTCCCCCTCCTGTGCCGGGCGTTGCATTAGTGGGTGGGGTTCATGACGAGATAGTCTCGTCATGGGCACAGCGCAACCGTGCTCCATGACGAGACTATCTCGTCATGGGCACAGAAGAGGTTAATATAACATTGATGATAACATGTTTATTTCAAATTATACATTAATGAAGTAAAGTAATATATATCTTTTTCATAATACACCAGTAACAATTGTCTATATCTTGAATAATTGATCATTCGGATTCACATTGTGGAGCTATATTAAATAGTATAATCATTTTTGATGAAAATTATTCCTCAAGGAGTATTGTTTTGAATGCTTAGTATTGTACCCAATTCCTTGGGGTAAATTAGATTGCCCTATTTTGTGAGTAGATTGTTCATGATGATGAGCACCATTTTCTGATATCTTTTTATACATTCAAACTCTGTTTTCATTAAACATAGAGAGGACAGGTGTTGAATATCTCCATACACCATATCTGGTAAACATCAGCGCCATTTTGAAACATATAAATTCATTGTTACCAAGATTTCAGAACTTATAAATTCCTTTAAAAAGTTTTTTAATGATAAGATCATTATTACTCTTGTCTTTGCAGTACCATATATATATATATATATATATATATATATATATATATATATATATATATATATATATATACAGAAATTCAGATTGACAGGCACTCCTCATCATCTATCTTGTGGAACACCATTCCCACTCTGCATCATTGATCACCACCTCGATATCCAAATCCATGCATTCCATTACCAGAACCTGTATTTGCCATGTATGTGCCATTGTGAAACCCCTTCTGGGCCAACTTTGCTTGAGGCAACATGAATTTCTCTTTAACTTTCTCCTGCCTCACTTCTAATTCATCACAGCAATATTTTGCATATCACAGCATTTCATCCAACAACTTAGACTGCCAACAAATCACATTCTGACGAATTTGCGAACTAATCTCTGGGAACAACCCAAGAACAAACTGGGACTTAAAATTACTAAGATTCCATTTTTCAGGATTTTCAACTCCACTATGCTGACAGAAAACTTGCAAGAGATGCTCGTCATAGGCAAGCACCAACTCCTTAGTCTTTTGAGTAGTTCCAAAAAGTTAAACACCTGATAATAATTTTCCATAGCTATAGCAGAGGGGTAATGCATTTGGGCATCTCTAGGCTGTTCTGCATTTGCCCACTGAACGGACACTTTACACTCAACTCACAAATCGTTTGGGACCACAATGATAAAGAAACTGTTCAAAATCTTTCCAAATGTACCTTTGAGACCTTCATAAATCTGCCAACGTGTGTATACCAATAATCGGGATCTTCTTTCAATCTTGGAAAACGATTTATAGATGTAAAACGATCACCATGATTCCAAGGTACATGCACATCTCTCAATAGGCAAGTCTTAATCTCGGGGTCACTCCTACTACCATTTCCTTCTGACTCTCTTTTGTCATCTTTCTTTTTCTTTTTCTTTATTTTCTGGACCCATCTGTCTCTGAACTTCTGTGCATTGCTCCACATTTCAATGTTACTAACTAGTTCCCTTAGTAGTAATTTTAGTCCAGGGGTTTGCATATTCTTAAGTCATAAACATCCTGAAATTATTTCTTAAAGTTGAACCTTTAGACAAATCAATCCCAAATTCTGAAGCTTTCTGGGACACAAACATGCCTTGTAGCTTCTTTGCAAAGAAACAAAAGTTCTTCTTCATTGTATCCATCTAAGAACCCATACTCAAGATTTCCTTTGATCATTTCCTCCAACTCCACCTTCATTCTCACAACATCTGGCACTCATAAGGGGGCAAAACTCTCTGATGCCTGTGACTGGGGACTATCGATTTCTACAGTTGGCACACCCACAACAGGAGTCACTCCTGTTAGGGGTCTTGCTCCCATCTCCGAAAAAATATCAACCCTAGGGACAGCAGTGGTTGTTGTAACCACTGGCGTGACTGGTGTTGCAGCAATGGTGGTAGTATTTGGAGGAGCTATCTGTGGGACTGGAAGGGGGATTGGAGTCAATATCTATGGAGCCAGAACTGGGATAGCTGCTAACTGGGAAACAGGAAGTGTAACAGGCACTATCTGTGAAGGTAGAAATGTACCAGGCACTCCCCCATCAAGGAGACTCTGATCAACAGGAGCACTAGTGCCTGTATCTACCGGTGGCAGAAGCCCTGCCGGCTGTTGTTTTCCTCTAGCTTGTAGAATTACGTTGTATGGAAGTGGTTGAGAAGCCAATAAATCATCTTGGAAATCATCACTAGAGTCACTGTCACTATTCTCATCTTTCTTTGTTTCAGCCTCACCCCCCTCTTGTCATGACCCTGACCTTGTGATTTCACTCCTCCTGTACCTTGTGTGCGGGGGGTTTGTCGGATTGAGCCCACCTATCAATGCCTCCCTGGCTGTTCATGGGACTCATTGCCCCATAGGCTTGACAACTTTTTTTGGCATGGCAATTGTCCCCTGGGGCCCTCGGCCATGGAGTCATGAAACACCAAAGTACAAACAGCAACATCCCCCAGGGCCTTCAGACTGACTCATCATGACTATGGTGATATTTGGGTGACTCACGGGCAGAGGAATATGGGGATATTTGGGCTGACTCATAGGCACATGATTATTGGGATATTTGGACTGACTCATAGGCACATGACTTTGGGGATATTTGGGCTGAATCATCAGGATTTGGGAACAGTATTTATTCCGCACTCAAACCACAAGGCAGTGCTTGGCTTACCCACTGGTTGAATAGGATGGATCCTCTTCAGTGATCCCGCTCACCTGAACGTCTCCACGACCCAGCCGACCTTCATCTGCATTGCGGCTCTCCTGTGAATCTCCACTGCTACGATATCTTCTCCCCTGCAAATCCAGCAATGTAGCAACTCCATCCCTGTAACGCCACACTGCCCTCTTGCAAATCTCTGATTCTGCAGACATCTTCTCCACAGCAAATCCAAAAATGCAGTGAACACCATCCCTCCAATGCCTCACCAAAAAAGGAACAAAGATGGGTAAGTACCATCCTTTAAGTTAGTTCATTAACTAAAAGCGTATCAATCAAAGACTTGTTTTCATGAAGCTGAAGATCAGAAAACAGGACAACTCTTGAACATTGAGACATTGTCGGTGTTAGAAATGGGGTTCTCTAATTTGCAGAGGTAGGTACTTTTGTCCAAGTAGGGACCCTAGCTTCTATTCAGTATATATGGGGGATAGACACTTTAGATAACCCCTGCTCACCCCCTAGGTAGCTTGGCACAAGCAGATAGGCTTATCCCAAAGTTAATGTGTAAAGTATTTGTACTCAAAACACACAGTAATACAGTGATAACACCACAAATGGACCCCACACCAGTTTACAAAAACAAAGTATCTTTATCTACACTCAACAAGACCAAAACGACAAAATCCGACATACAGGTCATGAGATATGACTTTAGAACAGTTATTGCAAAAATAAAGCTTGTAGAAAAGAAATAGGCCCCTGTGGGCTATTGCGATGTAGTGGCAGCAATAAATCCAAATTACTGCGCTGACCGCGAGGAGCACGGTGTCGGCCACGGAGTCACACGGACCCCCAAACAAACAGTACCTTGGTTACAAAATCTATGACAATGCACAGCATCGTGGAGGTGAGACATCAGTCCCCCTGCCACGGGGGAGGAAAGGTGTCGTGTCCAGTCAGGACAGGGGAAGACGGTTGCGTACATGATGAGGTGTTATTTTTGGTGACAGTGCAAAGTCGGCGAGTTCGTGGAGTCAGCCTCTGCGGTTATTGGTGCCACCTTAACAGGATGCAGGTGCTGTGATGGCGTCTGTGCTAGCTCTGGTGTCGGGAAATGCTGATAACTGCAGGTGACAGCAGGCATCGAAGGGCGTCGGAGCTGCGGTGCAGGCCGGGCGATGCGTTGTGCACTTCGCGAGTGGTGCCTCTGGCCTCGGTACAGGTCGCGGCATCACAGCGGCATCGCTGACAGCATTGGAGACAGGTTTTCTTACTTCTCTTAGGTTTCTTCCAGCTCCCAACAGCAGGAACAACCTCCAGAGGCCCAAAACTGGAATAGGCAGGTCTGAACTCTCAGCAATAGAGTTCAGGGGAGCTGGGGGTGAACTCTTTTTGTCCCTAGACTTCAAAACAGGAGTCCAGCACACTCAGGCCTTTGGAGATTCTTCTTCAAGTAGGTTCACAGCAAAGTTCCAGTCAGCACACAGCAAAGGGGCAGTCCTCCTCCACACAACTCTTCAGCTCTCCTCCTTCTCAAAGGTTCCTCTTGAGTCCAGAAGTGATCTAAAGTTCTGGGGTTTAAGGCCTACTACTTATACCACATTTTGTCGTTGTTCTCTTTGTACAAGGGTCTCTGAGCCCAATATAAACCAGTTTTGTCCTCACTGGTGCAGTATGACCACAGAGGGTGGAGACAGCATTGTGCAAGACAACGCTTTCCAGGACTCAGAAGAGATGTGTAAACGACTCCAAGGAGATGGTGACTGAGCTCGAAGGCACTCAAGCTCCTCAAGTTATTCTATCCCAACCCCTGTTTCCTTCTGAGTTGCTAGTTGATTCACTGTTACAATTACCTGATCAGACGTCACCCTAGGACAGATAGAAGGTCCAGCATTATCTCTGTGGGCAAGAGCTAGGTGAGTGGCATGACACTCTCATGCTTTCTTTCTCCTGTGTTCTTCCACTCGGCAGCACAGAGGGCATCCTGATTCCTCAATCACATCTTTCCTCCTTGACTTCTCTTCTCCTCCCCACTATACTTCCATCCAACCATGAACCGTCTGTTTAGCTTTAGTCGAACATTTTTCCTTCCTTCTCTTTCGTGTGTACTGCACATTCCCAAGTGTTCAAAATCTCATATTTTGCTAGTCTAGGTGGACTTTTCATCTCATACATCAATCTCCTCAATTCTCAATTATTCTCAGACTAAAAGTGCCATGTAGAGGAAACTGCAAAGACCCTTCCTTCACAGTGATCTTATTCCATTTTTTAAGCCAAATACATGTGTATAAACTGACATTGGTTGTCATGTAACGTGCGGGCTGGCCCTCAGGAGATGCAACCTCACCCTCATTAACAGGTATTCTCACATCATCACTATGCAAAGCTCTCAACATCTTGAAAATTGTCATTTTTCACTATATGCGACAAAACACAATATCAATAAACTTCAATTGAAATGAGTAGCTGTTTCAGCAAATCACAAAGCAATAGGCTACAGCACCAGCTTCCAATCTCAGTATGACACCACAGAACTGACCAATCACAGCATGGCACTCTCTGACATAACAACCAATGCCAGCATTCCACACACCAAACGAACAATACCAGCGCATCACCCTAGGACGCAACTCGCAGCACCTCACAGCAGCTCTCACTCAACAGAGGTCAGCTTCACAGTAGCAAATTGTTGAAACTCAAACAAAACAATAACTCTGGCCACTCCCGCTTAAAAGAAAGTTCACAATCTTTATTAGACCTGTAAGCCTTAGGGTGGTCTTCCATCAAACTTTTTGTCTTCCTCCTCACTTTGTGCTGATCTTGTGTTTGCTGGCCTTAGGACTCTGCACACTTTACCACTGCTAACCCGTGCTAAAGTGCATGTACTCACTCCTAAAAACCTGGTTACCATTGGCTTGTCTGCCAATTGACATATTTAATTTACTTTTTTAAGTCCCTAGTAAAGTGGTACTACATGTACCCAGGGCCTGTACATTCAATGCTGCTATTGGGCTTGAAGCACTGATTGTACCACCTACTTAAGTAGCCCTTTAAATGCGTCACAGGCCTGCCATTGCAGCCTGTGTGTGCAATTTCTAAACTGCCATATCGACCTGGCAAAATAAACCTTTTGACAGGCCAAAAACCTACCTTTTTAGTATATACAAGTTACCCCTAGGGTCGGCTCTGGACAGCCCACAGTGCAGGCTGCAGTGCATTTAAAAAGCAGGACATATACTCTTAAGTTGTGTATGTCGTGGTAGTGAAAAACTCTTAAATCCACTTTTCTCTACTGCAAGTCTTACCTCTCCCATAAGATAACATTGGAGTTACCTTATTACATTTAAAAGGCTGGAATTTCCAAACAGGAGCAGGAAAAAGATCACTTTTGCTGTTGTTTGAATTGTAATTAAAAATCCTAATTTACAGTGAAGTCGGATTTTAAATTACAGTTTTGAAAAGGGCACTTTTAGAAAGTTGAAGTCTACCAAACCCCACACTGCCATTAATTGATATTAATCTAAAGTAAACACAACATACACATTGATCTGTGTGTTTGAGTATTTATCTCATTCTCATTTCAAAGCTCTTTTACAATTATGTTTTACAGTTTTTGATAATATTATCCTTCTTAATACAAACAACAAAGATACAAAAATCAATAAACATGAGTTACACGACATAAATAAAAAACCACAAAATATAGATCCAGAACTTATTTGTGTCAAAGAGTTATAAATGACAAATCTATACTCTCAACATTCAATGTATTACCCCTATTTACACATGGGGGTTAAAGGGCATTCTTATAATTCCTTCTATATATAAATAGTCCAAATTGATTCCCTTTCTCCTGGTTCAAGGTATTCAGGTTGTATAACTAAATTATATAATTGTACATAGAGAAGGTTTTCCTTTTTCTTCCCCAAAACACTGTAAACGAGTTTCGACCTCAAATGATGGTGGGGCATGTTAAGTTTTTCAACGAGGTTAACATTAAGGTACGATCTAACTTTCAGTCTGGATACAAGGAAAAAAGTAAAATTACATATATTTACAGTAAATATTTACAGGTATATGCCAGTTGCATCTAACTAAGGGACATTGTTATTCTAGCAGTGCTCAATTTTAACCCATTGTGGTGACACCTTTCACCCTTTCATTTTCATGTAACCAAATCATTTAATTGATACAAATGATACAAATTCTAGGTACAGTGCTTCCCAAAGCACTGACCATGTGTAGGTTTTAAATCCATGTGCATCTCGGTCTGTTTCATAAAAAACAACAAGGTGGGGACATTTTTTTCTTTTGGCTCATCAAAACTAAATGGCGCAGGTCCTAGAGACATTTGTATAGCCACTAAATGGCCACCATAGCGGCAGGAAGGCCAAGGCAGTTATTTAAATTCTAAAATTACAAGGGACGAGAGACACGCTGTAATGTCTGCATACGTGGTTTTGTAAAAAACGCATTGTCCAGGCATAAACAATTACTTTGCTGCCGATCGTTTTGTTACAGGTCTTCTGTATTCTGGTGTCCCAGTATAGGTTCAATCTGGGAAACTACATTTGTGCACTCGCACACTTAATGTGGAAACCATTACACTCGGCATTACTGACAGAATCAACACACTTTCCTGGAGGTTGCTCGAAACATCTGGGCATGCACTTTCGGTTTGTTCCGCAAGATGATGGGAAGTGTGGTCTTGAATTTAAAGACCCTTCCCAGGCTCTGCTTCATTGGTCAGCACAAGATTAGCGACAAATTGAATTTAACTTTGTGATGTAGCCCAATTGTTAAGTTTCACAATATGGTAATTGGAGAGCCTTGTCTCAAGTACCTCAGGGTGAACCTAAACACAATAAACCCCAAAGCCTAATTTTCTCATTTCTAATGATAAATATTACTAAAAGTGCATATCTTTACTCAATCAATATGTTTATTTATGATTCGGAACTCCATATCTTCACTCTAAATCAGTACAATGTATTTAAAAAAACCCAGTATAATGTATTTCTAAAAAACATTAGCCACCTTAGATAATTAATTCAAACCAGTTTCAACTGTGCGTAACTTCATTATTAAAAGTGTCTCTTGTTGTGCTAAGTAGGAAATATCCTCATCTTTCAGGTGTATTTGTCTCAAAACAGTCCATTTCAAATCGAAGACAGCATGATTACATTCCAGGAAATGTTGTTCTGGTGGTGCAGAAATGATGGGGCATCTTATACGTGACTTGCGTTGTCTGATTCGATGTCGAACCTCTTGATTAGTCTTTACAACATAAGCTTTTCCACATGGACTAAGTACACTATAAATCACATATTTTGATTTACAATTAGTGAATTCATTGTGCTGAATAGAGCTACTGTTGTATACAAAAGTAGTCCCTTCTATTGTTGATGCACATGCCACACAAGTGCCACATTTGTGAGGTAATCCCACAGCAGTCCTCAAATTACAATGTGGTCGTAAAGTCTCCGTATGAGAGTGGACAAGTTTATCTCTGATGTTTTTATTTCTCTTTAAGTTAAATAATGGCATCTCTCTGAGTGGATTTAAGAAGGAAACATATCACCAGTGTTTCCGTATTATCTTTTTTACATCTGAGGTCACAGTATTAAAAGTAGTTACACATACTAGACGGTCTGTAAGTGATTTTTTTCTGAATTCTAGTAACAACTCTCTGGGTGTTTACGGAGCTCACTTCATTGCATGTCTTAGCATTCTGTGCGGATATTGTTGGTCTTTTAATTTTTTTATTAATTTATTAGAGTTATCAATGTAGTCCTACTTTTTAGTGCAATTCCCGCATAAATGTAGAAATTAACTGTGTGGTAAATTGTCTTTTAAATCACATTGATGATGATTTGTTTAGTGGAGGAAGGTATTTCTGTCAGTCTCTTTAGGATATAAGGTGGTATAGATCTTTCCTTCTTCATGTTTAATGGTCAAGTCCAGGAAGTTAATGGTCTCCTCACTGCACTGGGCTGTAAATTTGATGTATGATTGTTAAACCAATTGACAAACTGATGGAGAGGATCATCCTCATCTCTCCATACCAAATAAATATCATTAATAAAGTGTTTCCATGTCAAAATATTGTTTTTGAAAGGATTGTCTTCATATACCTATTTCTGCTCATATTGGGCCATAAACATTACTGCCATTTCTGGGGCAAAGAGACATCCCATTGCGGTTCCTTTAATCTGAAAATTGAAAATAAAATTCTATTGAAACGGAAAAAGTTACGTTTAAGGTAAATCTGTGCCAATTCTACGATAAACCAGGTTGGTACACTGTGTGGTCTTGACTGTGTTTCCCAAAAATGTTCCATGACTCTAAGGCCAGCGTCTTGTGGAATATTGGTATAAAGACTTGTAATGTCAAGGGTCGAGAAAACATCTACTTCAGAGTCAAACGTCATCTGGTCTAATTTATTGATGATGTCAGTGGTGTCTTTCAAATAACTCGGTATATCTGGAATTAAAGGCTTAAGATATTTACCTAAAGGTTCTAAACTGGAATTCACTCCAGAGACAATCTGTCGACGAGGAGGATTATGAGGATTTTTGTGGATCTTTGGGAATATGTACATAAGTGGAGTTTGTGATTTTATATTTATCATTAAAAGCTTCTCTTTTTCGGTAAGTAATCCGCCATCAAAAACTTTTTCAATGTATCTACGGATTTCAGCTCTTATTGCTGCATTGGGATCACCCTCTAGTTTTTTATATGTGTCATCATTTTGCAATTGCTGTATGACTTCTCTTTCATAATTATCCCTGTCCATCACATCAATGGCCCCACCCTTGTGTGCAGGTTTAATAATTATTTCTCAATCTTTCTGTAATTGATTGATGGCCTCACTTTCTTCATGTAGAAGGTTATATTTAACATACTTCCTTTTTGCTTCAATGACATCTAGTTCACGCAGAACTGTTTTTTCAAAATAAATCACTTCTAGTGGTATAAAACTAGTGCGAGGGAAGAAAGTTGATCGATTTCTTAACCTTGAGAAAGTAATGTGGTTAGAATTCTTTTTATCTGAGAAACAGATTTTTAGTCTCATTTTTCAAAAGAATTACATGATCTCTAGCCTAGTTTGTGTAAAGTCAGGTCTTACTGTTAGAACAAATGACATTCCTTTAGTTAGTACTCTTTGTTCCACAGCATTAAGATTTCTTTTAGATAAATTAAAGATTGGGATCAGTTGTCTTTGCCCCATCTGTAGATCGGTCATCTCGTCTGTATCTCTATTGTTCCCTACTGGGGTGCGACCATCGTCTCCCTCTTTCTCGTCCCCGTCTTCTCCCTAAAAAACAGCCTCATGTTGGCTCTTCAAAAGTGCTAATACTTGCCTCTGAGTCACTAGTATTTTAGCGAGAGTAGGAGGAACTATCAGAGAAGCCAATAAACCTTCTTTTAATTCTACCCTGGTATTGGGGGAGAAATCTGGTATTCTTCACCTGGTTATATAAATCTTTTTGTAGGTACGGGTATACCATTTCCTTAGAGAAATTTAATAGATTTTTTTGTAGTTTCTTTTGTTTGAATGTTTCAGCATTTATTTTAAATTCAGAAACCTCTTTTTCAATCCACCATAAAAGTGATTTGGAGACTGCAATAGCCATATTGGCTTTTATTACTTCCTCCAGTTCGTAAATTTGTTACAGTTGCTTAATGCACTTTTAGAAAGTTGGCATTTTCCTGCCTTAGCCATTTAGTGTCTGTAACCTGTCTCTGGGTCACATGACTAGGTGTAACTGAAGGTTGGGCTTTGTGTACTCCTCCAAGACAACCACACACGATAGAGAGCTTAGGTGTGCCTGGATGGGCCATCACTGGCAGGATGTGAGGGCAAAGTTAGGCACATTCCTACTTACTCTTGAAAAGGCTGTGTCCTATCGCAACACAAAGGGCTCCATACCCCCTCTAGTTAGTCTAGAGTCAGGATAGGGAAGGTAGGATGCCTGAGGACTTCAATGAGAAACCTCTAGAAGCTTCTCTCCCACTTCAAAGGCACACCTGGGTATAAATATTGGACCTCAGACACAAACTCTCCATTACACTTCTGAACCTGTGGATACTCTGACAGGAATAAAGCCTGCTGTGTGCTGAAAGGGTTGCCTCTCTCCTTGACTGCTGCTCTGAAGGACTGCTGCCCTGCTGTGCTGACCTGCTGCCTGCTGACCTCTTGCCAGGGTGAAAAGGATTGGATCTGCATCTGTTTAACCCAGGACCCTAAAGTGTCTCTAGAGGCTAGTTGACTGGCCTTCTGACTAGAGCCTCAGGGACAGATGGCTCCAACAACCTTGAACCCAGCACTCGGACTCTGCCATCTGTGAGGCTACCCGGACAAGTGATGCCACTCCATTCCTGGACCCTTGGAATTGGGCCTAAGGTGCTCTGCCAGGTTCTGTGGATCCAGCGGAACTGACACATCTCCTCTGCTGTGTAGCGCTGGCCTGAGCAGAATTGGCACCCCCCGAACTGCTGTGTGGATCAGATCCGTCGCAAAGACCCGCATTGCAGCCTGTCACCTCATTGGAACCACAGCTGTGCGATGCATCTTTAGTGCCGGCCATCGCATCCCTTGTCGACAGCAGTCTTGACGATGACGCTGAACTCTGCATCGCAGCCTCGCAGCTCCTCAGAACTAATGCATCGTTCTGACTCTGTGACCCATCCTCAATGCCAGATCTCGCCTCACAAGCCCTCATTGAAGGTATCCTCAACAATTACGCAGGACCTCACCTCGCAGCCTCGCTGCATCTCAGAACTGATGCAACGTTTCGACTGTTCCATGCATCTTCGCCACAAATCTTCACAATGCTGCGCAAACCAGGATATAAGGTTCTCTGTTCAGTGGGCCTAACTGGGCTCCTGTAGCTTGCCCATGCTCCTTCGCAGTCGGTCTGAACTTGCGACTTTGTCCCGGTTCGTCACGACCAGATATCCACAGTTGATGCTTTCTACTTTTTGTCTCTATTATTTCTAAAACCTTTAAAATTGAATATCACCGGTTCTACTGATTGGATTTTTGTCGTTTTTGTCTTGTTTTATTTGTTAAAAATTACTCTATTTTTCGAAACCGATTGTGGGATCCTTTTTTGGTGTGTTGTCACTGTTTTTCTGTTTGAAGTGTTGCACAGATACTTTACACATTGCCTCTGAGTTATGCCTGCCTGCTCTGTGCCAAGCTACCCAAGGGTTGAGCATAGGATAACTTAGGGTTTGCTTGTGACCTCACCCTGAGGCAAATTTTTGCTGCTGCTTGAGTAGAGTTTAAACCTGTAGCACAATTTCTTACAATCATTCTAAGGGGATTGGGGAATTACACCCTCCTGGTGCTATCACACACATGAAGTGAAATCTCAACCAGTGGGATTTCACCCTGACTAGTGTGATCTGTTCCTCAGTTAATACACCCTCACAATTGAAGATGATGAGTCCCCATCTTTTGCTCAGCTGATAGTGGTTTACGGTCCAACAACACAAACCTTAAAATACAGGTTAGAATCTATTATACTCAGGGTTAATCACGGGATCTTAGACTACGATGAGTCTGATAACCAAAACCTTTAACTCTTTCAGCAAACACATTTCTTTTCATAAGTACAGGCAATATACAAAACACAGTATCTCAAATCTTACTACAACACGGAGTCCTTCTAGCCCCAAAATAGACGCCTTATCGTGCTACACAAAGACTCATCAAAAACCATTAAACATCACAATGCTCAACAACACACACTCAAAAGACGCATAACCCTACAATACCCACACTCCTAGGACACTTCAGCTGTTTCAGGAATGATGGAATATGGTCAAATCGTCAAAGTGGACCTTGGAAATCTCGAAGAACCGGACTGGGCTGGGTCATATTTTAACTGTCTCTGGGGCATGTTCCAACTCTCCAAGACTAAATGAGAACCATCCTCTGCTACTATTTGATGTAGGGTGAAAGGACGGTGTTCGCACCATGCATATTATACTGCAAATCTTCAAGCTTTAGCTACACTCACAAGACAGGCCTTTGTCTCATACTCAGGCTCATCATCAAAGTTAACATATTAATGACAGTGAAGCATATTTTGCCCCATAGTAATGGCAGAAAGGAGTACATTTTCAAAATTAAGGATTTATTAATGAAGTAGTAATGTTGCAAGCTCAAATCAATCAGTTCAGTTATAAGTTAATAATCTCCTGATTACAGAACATATGAATGTATTTCAGGCAGGTCAAACACCAGGGGCCAGATGTACGACCATTTTTGCATGTGCAAACTGGTTTGCGAACCCGTTTGCACTTGCAAAAACAGCATGGGGAACGTACAAACCCTATTTTGCGAGTCACAATTTTTTGCGACTCGCAAAATAGGGTTTTGCAACTCGTTATTAGGAAGGGGCGTTCCCTTCCTAATAGCGAGCGCAACCCTACATAAGAAGGTTTTGTGTCCACAATTGCGGGCACAAAACACTCGCAAATTACCACCCTCTTCAAGAGGGCGGTAATGGGGTCGCAAAAGGGAGGGGGTCCTCAGGGGACCCCTTCCTCTTTGCAGATGCAGGGGAAAATATTTTTTAAGGGCAGGCAGTGGTCCCAGGGACCACTGCCTGCCCTTAAAAAATTTAACAAAAATATTTCATTTTTTAATTTTTTAAATGCATCCTGTTTTCCTTTAAGGAAAACGGGCTGCATTAAAAAATAAATGGTTTATTTAAAAGCAATCCCAGACATGGTGGTCTGCTGAACCCAGCAGGTCACCATACCTGGGAGGGCATAACATTCCCAATGGGGTCGCGAATTGCGAGAGGCTCATTAATATTCAGGAGCCTCTCTATTTGCGACCCCATTGGGAATTGCTAACAGTGTGTTACACACTGTTGTAGATCCAAAATAGCACCTCGCAAATTGCGAGTCGCAAAAGACTCGCAATTTGCGAGGTGCTATTTTGGCCGTTGTACATCTGGCCCATATGTGAAGTGGGGTTATTTAAAGGCAGAGTAGACAAATCATTAAGTACTCCCTTGCATTGAAGGAAAACTCCCTCATGCCAAACTAAAGTTGCTGGCAAAGACTGGGAAATTCATAGGCAGCAGGTGTCAGTAAATATAGTATCTCAAATAGAACCAAATAAAGGTTCCAGCCAGGACAAGGAGAAATGTGCTTGCTTGTGAGATTAACTCATTGAGCACAAATAGGCAGAGCATTGGGTCTCAGGAGTAGGAGAGGGATGTCTGCCTCCAAGGGAGGCAAAAATAAGTCTAACAACTGTATAACACAAAAGTGCATGATTCACCTATGAAATTCAACTAGAAGAACCCTCCAATTATTCCCACTGAGAAGGAACCAATCAAAACTTCAATGTCGGCTCTCTTCTCGTGAGTAATATGACACAGATATTTCTGTTCCTGTGGCCATCACGTCACAAGGAAGGATTCTTCTCCATCAGCCACTACCATGAGCAGGTGCTGAGATTTACAGTCCAAATCATTAAAAGTTACTTGAAACAGCCTTCACACAGAATATTGAGCAATAAAAATACAGTTAACAAGTATGTGGTTGATACTTGGTTCCTGAAATAAGAAAAGGATTATGTACAGCAAGCAGAAATGAAAAATTTCATTAAATATGAAGCCTTTCAGTATGAGACCTTAAAAATGGATAAATGAATGTGAACACACTCCAACTATAGCTATCTATTAATGTAAAAACACTTAGTATAGACAATATAAATATAAAATGCTGTTCCAAGATATTATGCGTCTCATTTTTTTTAATACTGGCTTAAATGTTTATGTTATCTATCTTTTATTGATTTTAGGATCTACTGTTGTCCGGCAAATCGGTGCTATTTAACAACTCTGTATCATTTGACATATTTAATGAATTTTATGGATGCATGTATGGATAAAAGACTTTTTTTATATGGATTTCAATTTTAAAAAATGTATATATATATATATAAATATAAAATCATGTATGCAAACAATGTTTATACATGTTATATATTAGCATGTCTTTGCATAGAAATGAAGAATAGTGGCAATGTGTCACCAAAAGCCATTGAATCAACAGGTTACAACTCAAATAGACAAAAAAGCTATCAAATGATAAGCAAAGCGCTGACTCAAAGCTCGCTCTATGTATATGGGACACAATAAGTATGGACAACAAACAGCTACAGTTGTCTGTAATCAAAAAATAAAGTTAAATGCAAGATCCCAACATTTTTATTTAAAGCCCTGCACTGGCAGTGTTGAATGCTAGGGCTGTGGAATACCAAGAATGCCTACATTCGGTTTCAGTTCATGCCTCTTTCAGTCACCTTCCTATATTTCCTGTCTATTTATCTAACTCTTGCAGTTTCTTTGTTGTCCCTGTTTTCTCTCTCTCAGGTATCCTATCTTTCTCTTCCTCCTTCATTTTCTCTTTTCTACTTCTCACACTTGGTCTGAGTCAAAGTGTAATTATCAAAAATGATTACCAGTCCCCAGAATATTGTGCTGGTAAGTACCACTTGCAACCACTGGTGGAAATGAACTACTGTGTCTACTTGATCAAAATATGCATGAGCATTATTATCAAACGTTCACACAGCACAGCAAGCCACCTTCCTGCGCTACACTGAGTTAAAAGGAAAGAGCAGGAATATGTATTTAATATTAACGGTGAATTCCTGTCCTTTCCTGACACTAGCGCCCTTTTGGCTGCCTAGTGTCCATGCAGGTACCCCTGCAACAAGGGTGCCTGCGTTGTAGACAGGATTGTTTTTGTGCAGGATGGGGAACCTTTCTGTACAAAAACAATCCTGAGAGGCATCTCCTCTTTCTAAGTGTGCATGCAGAATGCAACCCGCTTAGAAAGCGGAAACAATGACGAGAAATAAAGATACTCCTCCTTGTTCAACCTCACCTGGGTAGGCGTAGCAGTTTGACAATAAATCTGGTAATGCACCAAAACCCATGGGTGTACTCAAGGTAACACCAGCGCTCCGCCCATGGAATGCTTCCCTGGAGCAGAGTAACGCAACGCAGCAGTGTGCGCTGCATTGGATTACTCTAGATTGATCAAGGTGGCCTTGTGTGGCTTAATCAATCTTACTTAGTAGTTGCATTGCCTTTGCGCCCCATTGCATGGTGCAAGTGCGACGCAACTGCAAAAAATATGAAACTATGTGTTCATTACCTTCTATAACATAAGCAACTTTACCATTTTGAAATAATGCTGCTGTCAAGTTTTGAACATCTGCAATATTGGAGAAGAAAATAAAGTGTTACCCTGTGAAAGGAATTCACCTTAAGACACTTCTAAGTTGGTGACGTGGGATTTTGGTCTGGTGGAGTACTGATATTTAGCGGATTATCCATTGTATCATGTCCCTTGTGTATCAACAAGGAAAAATGCACACAAGTGTGAGATGGGTTATTGCCAATATTATCAATAATATGTGGCAAGCGCTGAGATTCTCAAAGATGTTGAAGAATGTAGATTCCTTTGGATAAAAATGTTATGTGTGCTGCTAAACTACAATGTTAGGTGCTGGTTTTATGCCAGTTTTGGCAAGGCCTCTTAAAGGATGAGCAGCAACAAGGTTTCTACCAACCCACGTGTATTCTACTGTTTTCCATCACCCGACTTGTTTGTGAGCAACAGCTGTGAGTTATAATAACAACCATTGGCAATGCCAATAGGTCTGGCTTTAAAGGAATGTTGTATGATAATGTTAAGCATACCAAGTAAATAGCATGACTACCATCCTCCCATTTGTTCTACTGCCAAAGAAAATGAGCACAAATGATTTAGTTATCTAAGACACTTTAGTAGCATTCCAGTGTTATGTTTGTGCCCTTAAAGTTCAAACTTAGTCAGATGGATAAATTAACAAAATAATCACAGCTGAGTGGAGGGCAACCCCTTTATGGGGAAACACAAAACTTCAGCTGAATGCAAACGTTGTACCCCTGTCTCCCAATATGTGGGAGGAGTCAAAACCCCTCTCTAGTGATGCTCAGATAATTGTCTGTCCACAGCTGCGCTGTCAAGCCAGACCATAAAAAGGGTGTATGCAAGATTGTAAGTGTGGATGAAAGCGATGTGAGAGAGTGGATTAAGAGAATAGCCGTGATGCAGAATCTCATTTAGGCACAATATTAGGCCAAAACGATGCATGTATCTTTCGGAGGGTGCCTTTTTGGGCCGAAATGGATACAATTTTGGTCACCCCAGCATAAAAGTCGGTTATAAACATATGAAAATAAAGGGCTGCAAATATGCAGCTTCAGCCAAAAAGCATGAATCCAGTTTCCAATAAACAATGTTTTTCAAAAATGTTTTAATGGGCTTCAAATAGACACGTTATCCTCGTTTCACAGCGAGGGCTGTTCGGGATAATTGATCTGCACTCGGTACATGACAACTTCCTCCCTTGGAATCGCTGCCGGAGTGCCACAACGTGGACGGGGGAGTTTTGGCGGGGGAAGGATGGATCGACTTAGCTTCAATTAGCATGGCTCCTTTCAAAGCACCCCTCATTTACAAGATCCATTCTCCCTCCTCGCCTCTCAACGGCTCTGCACAGCCCAGAGGACGCACAGTGTGAGCGCGTTTTTGTTTTCGGGCCTTCGCGCGCTGTCTGGTTTTATGGTGACTCAGAATGTCTTTTCTCCCCGGCATGGGAATACGAGGCCTCGGTAAATCACGCATCTTTCAGCTTTATTAAGCAATTTGATCTCCAAACAGTTTGCACTTGAAAACGTTTTATGTTGCACTGCACAGGAACATTATCATTCTCGGCTTTTATTGTTTATTCAGTAATCCTGCTCCATATGCGCGCGTCTACAAGCTGACACCTTGTGAGTAACAGTGGTAATAATAAATAATTGTTAAACACTGTATAATTGCGCGTGGAATAACGATCTCATATGGCGCAGGACGGAACCGTCGCGAGCAGATTCATTAGTTTCGAGGGTTCCTGGACTGACTTTTTTTTTTTATTATTATTTCTGCCTCTTGCTAGACTTTCTTCTTTCAGTTAAAAAACCTGCATATCTGCTTTGCTGGTTGATTGCCTTATGGGCAGAAAGCTTTGCATATTTACAGCCCATGAATCATAGCAGTATGTGAAATTCGGTGAAGATTCAATTTTTTTTCCTGCTAGATGCACCTCTAGCCGTTTAATTAAAATATGTATTATTAATACAACTATATTTAAGTCATATTTTTTACAGATATGACTGAAGCATTATATGCAAATTGTTTCGCGCGTTCGCAGTAATTTGCTTTTCACATTCTGCGCCTTAATCAAGGTATCCGGTGGCTGCATTTTAGCACTCCGAGGCGAGCCTGTGACAGCGTGGTGACAAAAGAATACATATGGGAGTTCGGGAAACACAGGAAGCAAGCCATAGTGACTTCAGAAGAGACATCACAGAGTGCCACCTCTGCTCTTGACATCAAAGAGCACCACAAACTATTTTTGAACTTTTTAATGATATATAATATTTCACTCACAAGTTAATCAAGTATGGTACCAGCATATTACAACGTATACGAAAATACTTGGGGGATGGTAGAAGGCTAAACACAACTTATCTATAAATCCAAAGTGGCTCATTTATTAGTCCTTGCGTCACTTTTGCGCCGCCGGTGCGTCACTTTTTGTGACGCATCAGCGGCGTAAAAACTGGACCTTGTTGCACCATATTTACAAAGTGACGCATCTAGGTAGATGCGTCACTTTGTAAACCCCTGCGCTACATTATACCTGCGTCAGGTATAATGTATGCAGGGTGGGCGTTCCCACGTAAGTAAGCATCGTAGAAGTAACGCAGTGAAATCTACGAGATTTCACTGTGCCACTTCTAGGGTGCAAATGCGTCAATATCTTGCGCCTGCCTCACAGCAGGCGTAAGACTGACGCAGGCCCTTTCACATGGGGCTTGCCCCATGTGAAAGGACACATTGCTGGAGTTGCGTCACTTTTGTGACACACTCCAGCAATGCTTCACTTTTGCGCCTACAGGTACGTCAGAAATACTGACGTATCTGTGACTCCTTGCGACATGATGCGTCATACTGTAAATATGACGCATCATTGGAGTCGCAGGGAGGGCGCAGAGAAAAGTGACGCATCACTGTTTTCACGCAGTGATGCGTCACTTTTTAGCCCTCTTGTTTTTTCAAAAATATTTCTAGTGCCTTTGATTTTATATAGAAATTCTTCCGCATCTGATTGGGAACAGAGTTCTAAAATGCTGTTTTCCATATTATAAGGTCTACTATTTTTCTTACTACTTAAGATCATTCTTTTTGCTCTTAATAAAGTCTGTTATGAAATGTTTCTGCTGTGCACTGGAACACACTTCAAACACAGTAGAGTGAGTCCTAGTGCTGACACATTATGTGAGGCTGATCGTGTGTTGTGGTTGTTGCCATTATACGTCGAGGTTTCTCTTCTGTGAATTGTTTTCTCACGCTCTCAAGTAACAGCACGATCTTCACCAGCCTTTAGAAATCCATTCAATTTAAACATATTGATCAAGAGGCATCCAAACCCATTCTATTGCTATCTGCAAGCGATCAATAACATTATCAGCTTTATCTTGCCCAAGCAGCCGTGTAATTCTATTACATCTCGAAGGAGGAAGCTCTTTTACACATAGTAAACTAGCAATGGACTTGATGTACACACAGTAAGTTAATTTGTCAGCCCAGCATATGTGCATTAGTGGTTGCCATTTTTTAAAATTTGAATTTATGTAGTGCTTCATACCGCCGGCGAGGTGCCGAAGCACATTAGAGGACTGATTCCATGCTATACCATGAGCAATGCTTGGTTGGAAGAGTGCTGAGCTGCAGTGAGACGGCCCATACCATTTACTTGTCAAGCCATTTCCTTGTGAGCATTTTCTCAGGGACCACAATTTAATTGCAGACAATCAATCAATCAAATCAATCAGGGGGAATTGTAAGCGCGCTACTCACCTGTGAGGGTCTCAAGGAGCTGGGGGTTAGGGGGTTAAGCATCTCATCTCATTGTTTGTGAATTTATTGTAAGCCATGCAATTAAAACAAATATTTGTGATAATGTATGAATAATATTTTCTCAGGGTACAGTTTAGGGTGAGGGGATACCACAGGCTTGCAGTAATAAGGAAGTGAAGGCGAATTGTGTATCCTTATGATCTAATTATTATGAGGTATTTATTTATTTCATTAATAGGCCCTTTTGCATATTGAAGAGGATTTTCTTCATTTGTGGCATGGCCGTACCTCATAGCAAATTAATGGTTTGGGGAATAATTGCAAAGAACCACTCATCCATTCAGGGTCCTTTTGTTCACGCACAGCAGCAACACAAGATGTTATGTCTTAGTAGTTGATGTTCTTGGTTAATATTTATGCTCTGGAAAATATATACATACATTACTCAAATTTACATGAAAATCACCTATTCGGATTAACATCATATTCCTAGTGCAGAATCTGAAGGACATCCAATCGTGGATGTCTTAGCGTCACCTTAAACTCACCCCTCAAAACTGAGTTGCTTATAATCTCTCACCCAACCCGTGCAATCCCTATCCATTCAATGGACCAACAAGTGCTTGCTACTAGAAAATGCAGACTGTCCAAAATGTATGTGCATCCTCTAAGATGAAATCCTCAACCTGCAACCTCACATACATGTCCTAGCTAAGGTAGCGCAACACCATTTGAGACTACTGAGAGAAATCAAACACCTCAGCCCAAAAGACTTCTAACAGGTGAGTCAAGTGCTCATTCCATCAAGACTATACCGTGGTATCTTCCTGCTACATAGTATTGCCAAATCCCACAGAACACTTCTTAGGGCGATGTACCATTAGCAGTCAGGCTCATCAACGGGGCGAGAAAACATGATCATGTGTGCCCACGGCTGACCGCACTAAAGTAACTACAATTTGAGGCAAGGAGCCAATTCATGATTGCCTACATCTTTTACAAAGCTCTGCATAAAGGAACCAAAACAATCTGGCCCTCAAATCAAACATGTCTTGATGTCAACAAATACCCAGAGAACAGAAGATTTACTATCAGAATCACCCTCTTTCAGAAACAACTATGAGACTGTAATTCTCAGAAATCATACTTGAGCTCTGGAACTCAGTGTTGCCACCAACTAGAACTTTGACCTCCTTGAAACCTACAGAAAGGAGTTGAGTTTTTTCTACTCTAGAGCTACTTTTCCGCATAATGGGGCCTTTCTTCCCAGTACTGTTTTTCATGCCACCACTAATAGTTTTATTGTACTATTGTAAATGCCTTACCTCTTTCTCCTCCACTGTCTTCCAAAGTGCTGATTGTGTAACATCTTCTATAAAAAGGACTCCTTCCAGCATCCCTCGAAAACCTTTTCATTAATTCACAAATTGTGCAGGGAATTCTGACAGTTCAAAGGAAGTAAAATATTCTGCTGAAAATCTGGTCCAAAATGAAGGGAAACCTGACGGATTTGGTACAGAAAAACGGATTCTCTCAGGATCCCCATTATCTTGTAACCAAAGGTGGTCTTCTCCCTTTAGAATTAAGAATGCGCACAGTATGGTTAATTCTGAATGGGAAATACCAGGCGGATTACTGGCCCCCTCAAAATGTTGCATTATCGTCTCTGGGAATCGCTGTGAAGATACCCTTTGATTTTACGTCTTAGGCTCAATTCCGTATTACTTCCTCATGGAACTTATTGTCACAGAAATTGCAATTTACTATTTTGTTTGAAGAAAATCCATAAAATTGTTTAAAAGAACAAATATACTCTGGAGTCTTTGCTTTCGACCTCTGAAAAAACGGTATTAAAAAAGAGCTGCCTGCCATGAAACTCGAAATATTTTTCTGCACTATCTGTGTTGTTTGATTGACTCAAAGAATCGATGGGCCCATATTTATCAAGGTTTTGCATCGCCCTTGTGCCATGCAAGGGGTTGTAAGGGTGATACGAAACCTAAGTTAGATTTATCAAGCCATGCTAGGCCACCTTGTGTGGCCCTCCATGGCTTGATAAATGTAGAAAAACGCAAGGCAGTGTAAAACACTGCCTTGCGTTACTCTGCCCTGGGAAGGTGTTCCATGGGTGGAGTGTCGGTGTTCTCATGCATTCACCCATGAAGTTTGGCACATTCGCAGATTTAACATTAGTGGTAGATCTGGGAGTGCATGAAAATGCTATGCCTCCCCAGGTGAGGCGCAATGAGGAGAAATGTCTTTATTACTCCTTTTTTTTTGCTCTCTCTACGTGTGTTGCATTTTGCAGCACACACAAACAGGAAAATGCTTCTCAGGATAGTTTTTGTGCAGGAAGGTGTCCCTTCCTCCTCAAAAACAATCCTGCCTACAACACAGGCACCCTTGTAACATGATGCAAGGGTGCATGCATTGGTGCTAGGTAGCCAAAAGTGCACCAACCCTAGCAAAGCACAGGAATGCACAGTAAAATGGTAAATATGGCTCATTGCTGCCCTTTCTCTTTCACAGTGCAGCAAGGTGGCTTGCTGCATTGTGCTGCAGGAAAGAATAATAAATCTGCCCCAGATGGTGTCTAGTTGGCACAAAAGCTTACTCTCTTCAGAAGTAAAAAATAATGCACCTTTCCTCAGAAACGACAATTATGCACACTGTTTTTATTCCCAGCTGCTTTCCCTCCAGCTCAGTGTTTTCAGAACAGTGGGTCGTGAGCTGATTTTTGGTGGGTAGCGAAAGTCCATGCAAGAATTAAAGGTGCCATTAAATTCTGTGGGGCTTATTTACAAGCCCCTTTGCCACCCTTGCCTCACTTTCCCCATGTTAAAAATGACGCAAAAGTGGCGCAAGAGGCTTGTAAATAAGCCCCTGTATTTTTCTTGTCACATTTACTGAGCTCCAAAGATAGAAGTCAAATATCAGGCTATGTCTCCTAACAAATTGCTGCTTATTTTTTCAGCTTGAGAACTTATGTTTACAAGCTCCTCTTACTTTACAGTCACAGAAAGAAGAGTAAAGTGAACTATATTACAATCTTACTGGGGTTGGGCAGTGTAAAGGGAAAGGCAGTAGGATGTCGTTTTTTGCTAAACACTAACAAAATGCAATACCTGTAAAAGAACTATATACATTCAGCAGTTAGGCAAGCAAAAATGAAACACTTTTTGCTTTGTAATTTTGAAGTTTAATGGAAAGAACAATTTTAAAAGGATCAATACAAATCAAGACACTTTACTTAGTGATGCACAGATGATAAATATTCAATGAAACCCGATTTCCACACAAAATTTCTGTGCAGCATAGTTTTTTCTGTAAAACTGTGTCTGTTCAAATTTAGTGGTCATTTTAATGAAAAATGTGCTGTCTGTAAATGACAGTGCTCTCTCACACAATGTTCCTTGATTACATTACAGAAATCACCCGCCTCATATACATTAAAGCTAGGTGGATCATGAAAGTTTGTTGTTCTAAAAATTGGGTCTTGGTAATAAGTAGGTCTGTGTGTGAAATTCTGCTCCACTCGCAGAGTTTTTACCACACCGCACTTCGCGTAGCATATGGAGTTCTGAAAAATTCACGGAGCAGAGTTTTTTCCTCACTCACGCATGTTAAGTTGGCGAGCACAAGCAAGGAAAATCTTACTCCAGACCACCTACCAGCAAGATGTTTCAATGCAGGCAGATGCAGATGGATGCTACAACTCGCGTTGAGAAACCTTCCGTTCGTGTTGAAAAACCAGCCGCTTGAATAGAACATCTACTCTAGCGGCAGAAAGAAGCTGTGCCCTCTTGTGCTTGGCTTGGTGCCGTCGTTGATTTTCAAGTGCGGGACAAACATCCAGCACGAACGGCGTGACCTAATGCGCTCCGACACTTGCAGAAATCTGTGTAGCGTGGCTGAGTTTTTTGGTCACTTCGCGGAGTTCCGCTCCTGGTTCTGAGACGTTTGCAAAGCATTGCTCTATCTGAACACTGACAGATGTACTAAGCAATTTATTGGTCACAAACACTCCTATTCAGTATTTGCTACCTTTAAAATGCTTTACCTATTTACTAATCCCATTATAGGAATCAGCAAGATTTTCCGACTCCTAAAATGGGATTCTGAATGCATACCTATTTGGTGTTGCAGACATCCTTTCCCAGTGCGGAGTCAATATCTTATGTATCAATGTTTCTGCCTAAAATCTGAACTTTACTGACACCTCAAAGAGGTGGTAACTCATTGGTAAAAGGGAAAGGTTACCATCTCTTAAACACTCTTCAAAAAAGAAAACATATTTTTTATAGATAGCTCTCTTTCATTTAAGGAAAACTTGCTGTGCTTAAAACAAGCATTCTTTATTGAAGTTCAATCACAGACATGGTGGCCTGCAGACTTTTTAATGATACCATGCTCTGTTTTTAATGAACTAAAGTTATGTTACATAGGTTAGTTGATAAAAATATGTGTTGGTTCTAGAAATATTGGTCACAAATTCAGACAGTACATCTGTTCCTACCTGAGAAAACCTAATGCATTAAAGTGGTCCATTCAAGCAATTGATTTTCGACTGAAGAACTTTTTGATTATACTTTCAGAAACAACATTCAAATATGTGAACACATTTAGTTTCCTGAAGTACCATTAACAAACCACTACATGATACCTCCCTAAGCTCTGGTGGGCAGCCGACAAGGTACAACCTTTTCTTCTTTTGCTCTTGCTCCTCAATGTGAACCTGAAATCACTTTTTGCATGAGAGCCACTTCGCCTCATTTATCTCAGACTATAGAAAGGGGGGAAGTTAATTATAGATCTGCAATTGGAAGTTTCAGAGCTTTTTTCTGTATTTATTCAGTAGGGAAATGAGAGGGAGGCAATCAGATGTTGGTATCATTCTAATATATTTTGGGCACACCTTTAAGAAATGAAATGAATATGAACCTTTGCATTTTGCGAACTGCAACAGCATTTTACCTGGGATAAAACATATTTCGGGGAGCGTCAAGCAGTCTGTCAAGTAGACACCTCAGTGCACCCTTCATTCACACAGTACAGCAATGAAATGAAATGTGCACTTAGCACAGATCCATTTGGCCCTCTGGCAGTTTGGCCTCCATGCAGGGTGGTTGCAGGGAATGCACAAAGCTGACAATGGGTAGAAAAGTCACCTGCCAGCTTTGCAGACTCATACACGCCACTGTTCATGCAGCGCATAAACAGTTGACTCACCAATGACATTCATACAATTAAATTAGAGTTAAGAAAGTAAATGGATTCGTGACTGTGAGCCACGTAGGCGAAGACACAGTTACCCGGCATTGGTAGGACTTTTCCCCTCAGCCAATGAGCTCATGAGTGCCAATGAATAATTAAGCTATGGATTGGTGCCCATTGCTCTGGTATGCATGAAGTGCTGGGCTCAATCTGCAAGTGCAGGACTTGCTTTTGTAACCTGGAAAACCAACATCACACAAGTCCCAGTGTGAATTAAGATATAGACGATCTGAAAATGCAGCTGCACTTTTAAGTGTTATATACAAACAGGGCAACTCAATCTTCGATAGGAAGCCAAATATTGGAGAAAATCAACGGTTCCTACGGATTCATCCAAGAAAACCAGATAATTGTTAGTGGATGCACAAACCTCAAGGACATATGTGGAAGCCTGGGTGGTAAACTATGCTCCGCTCGCGGAGTTTGCGAAGTTTCGGCAACTTCGCTATTCGCGTAGAGCGCGAAGTTGCCGAATACTACGCAATCTACAGCAGAGCGTAGTTGTTTTGCTTCCTCACGCGCTCAATATGCGTTCTCGCGTGTGCGGTACCGTCTTACTGTGATTCTGCTTTCGCCAACTCGATTTTATTTCCGTTCGCGTGCGCCACGAGATTTGTAATATGGCCACCCGGTCCCGCGAGAGTGTGCGAACGCAAACACGTCATTCAGACGAGCGACCTGACTTCCGGCGGCTGTCTTGGTAAGATCACAATCCCGAACATGCAAAAACTACAATCTGGCGAAGAATATCTCTCGAGCATCATAAAACCTTCTTGAAAATTATCATTTTGCTCAGAAAAACTCCTCATATTGTGATTTGGCTGTAGTCTTTTGTGCAAGGAGTCCTTTTTTTTTTTTACTCTTTTTTTCAAGAGGAAGGAAGTGCCCCTGAGTCTCCAACTTCCTGCTCCTGTCCAGCAGTGCTTTGTCCATGTGCTGTTCACTTTCATTTGGCTTTGGAGCTGGAAGGAACACTTTTTGTGTCTGTCTGCTGCATCATATCATTGGATTGGATTTATTTGAGGACTTTTTGATTTGAGATTTAATTTTACAAGTAAGTTGGAGATATTGGGGCTTGTTGGTACCTACATTTTTCTGGGATTTTCATTGTTTTTAAAAATTATTGTTGTGGGTGGCCTGTACTTTCAATAGGGACCAAGTTTTTCTTTGAAATTTCAGCCAGTAGGGTACCCATGGGTCCATGTTTCTGTGTTGTCTGTTGAAGTTAAACATCATGTAGGGCATGGATGGCATACGATTGAATTGCTAAATGTGGTTGTGGTGTATTTCACTGTTTAGGTTTGTGTGTTAAATACCTTTGTTGGATGTGTGTGTGTGCTTGATGTGTAACTTTCCAATCCTTTCGTAGCCCTGTTGATTTTCATTTTTGTATTAAAACTGCGTTGTTTAGCAGGCCTCCTTTGTCTGATCATATATAGGCCTGCTTCAGTTCATTGTTTTCCATGGCCTGTTGTGACTGTGAGTGCCCATGTGGCTTGTAGCAATTTTGTGGTGGTAGTTTAGTAGTGTGCTTCTTTTTCCATATGGGCCTGCATGTCTTTTCTTTGTTCCCCATGGCTTATGCTTGTTGTTGTTGTGGCCTGGCCATGTGTGTTGTGGCCATTTTGTGAAGACCGGCAGTGTGCTTTTGGCATAGGCTTACATTGTCTGTCTTCCATTTCTTGTTGTTGTGGGTGGTTAGCGGCCATTTTGTGGAGCCATCCAGGCAGTGTGCTTGCTTTTGCCATTCATTTACAAGCTTGTGGCCTAGTCTGCCAGTAGGCCCAGAGGTAGTCATCATCAAATCATGGGTGCATAAAAACTGTTTGTGTTCTCTGTTGAATTTTTTTAACACCATGGATGGCATTGGATTGAATTGCAAAATGTGTTTTTTGAAGTGGAATTTCAGTTTTTGGGTGTGTGTTGATGAAATAGGGCTTTTCAGCCAGTAGGTAACCCTAGGAATTCAGCTCGCGTACTTTTGGCAACTCTGCACAGCGCGACAACGCGGACTTACAGTTTTTGTCTTTTTCGCACTCTCAATATGAGTGTTCGCGCACGTGACAATGACTTTTTGTACAGTTCGCGAAGCCGAACACGCAGAATTTGCAATCTAGCAAACAATATCTCGCGAGCTACATAAAACCTTCTCGAAAATGATGATTTTGTGCATTTTGCTAAAGAAAACTCCTCAGGTTGTCATTTGGCTGTAGTTTGGAGCATGGAGTCACTTTTATTTTTTCAAAAATTTTTAAAAGAGGAAGTGAGTTCCACAGAGACTCCAACTTCCTGTTCCTGTCCTTTGTATTCACTTTTTTGTGAAGCCAGACATAGCCATAGCCATTTGCCATAGGCCTGCATTGTCTGTCTTGTATTCCTGACCTTTTCTTATTTTTGTGAGTGGCTTGGCCATGTGGTGGCGGCCATTTTGTGGGACCAGCCACTGTGCTTTTTCCATAGGCCTCCAAGCTTGTGGCCTAGTCCGCCAGTAGGCCCAGGGGTACTACTCATCAATCATCACGGGTGCATGGAAGTTAAACAACTGTTTTTGTGTTGTCTGTTGAATTTCAACATCATGTATGACATGGATGGCTTTGGATTGAATTGCAAAATGTGGGTTTTACTTTTTTTCTGGGGTATATTTCACTTTTTGGGTGTGGTAAATAAATGCCTTTTTATGTGTATGTGTTTGTTGTTGTTGCTCCCTGATGCTGCATCCATCCCATGTGATGCACACATTTTTATTTAGGGCAAACAGGCTACACTACATTTATGTTTTTGTTCTTTGCTATTCTTATTCTTCCTGAGTGTACATAGTACAGTAGTACACCAGGAGCCCTGGCCTTTTTGTCAAACTCTCATAAATGGCTACACTGTTGTTGTTCGCTGACTAAAATGTAATAATTGTGACCAACCAGCCACCACACACTAAGAAGTTATATATTATATATTATATTAGTTTGATTGTACTATGTTCTTCTGGCTTCTTTGCTTTTAGGTGCACAAAAGACTGAGGAGGAGGGGTGTCATCATCGCCCGTTGTGGTGCCAGACCAATGTCCTGCTGCTGTACACGGCGTGATGTGTGAGTGACCTGACCAGTCATCTCTGCAACTTGTGCAACTGAGTGCTGCTGACATCTGAAGAAGATGCCCCCAAAGAAAGCAGGCAGCAGGTCCTCCAGTACCAAGAAAGTTGCCATTGAGAAGAAGGAACAGAAGAAGAAGGAAGTGTCACATAAGTCTGGTGTGCCGCCCAAAACCTTCTTTGGGACACCAAAAATGACGCCTGCAACAGCGGTGTCCGGGGGTCAAGCTGGGGGCAGCACCTCCGCATCTTTGGGCCCAACCCACCAACCCAGGCCCAAGCAGATGAGTGTGGAAGAGGTAGCCAGCCTAATGATGGAAAGCAGTGATGCTGAGCCTGAACTAAACTTATCGCTATCTCAAAGAAGTACACAATCAACGCAGGAGGGAACACAGCAGATAAGTGGTCGACAACAACAGCCGCAACCACCGCCCGCAATAGTAGTTGTTCCTCCCGAAGTAGGGGCAGTTCAGGAAATTGAGCCTCATGCAGAGGAAGAAGAGGAAGCCACTCCTTCAGAAGTTCCATTGTCTTCCAAATCCCCGGCAAGGAAATGGAGGGTTAGTCCATCAAGTTTTTCGCCAAGCCCCCCTTCTGATGATCTAGATGCCACTTGGAAGCCACAAACTGAGTCTGAGAGGGAGACACGTCCCAAGATCAGGCATGGAAAAAGGAAGGTTCCAGAAAGCCTTACACTTATGGAGGTTGATGTAGAAGAGCAGGATGCTGATGATGATGAGCCAGTCTTCACGAACATCACTCCCGACCCAGAGGAGATGGAGACCAACATTATTATCCTATCCAAAATGTCTGTGAGGGATGTAGCACGCATACCTCCAACACAGGTAACACCAACACGACCTCCAGCTTCCATATTTACATTAGCAAAGGGCCAGCAGCGTCCTACATCCAGCACAAGCAGCACCTCAGCAGAAGTAGATAGTGGGACTGCACAGAGTCAAATTCAACGCACACCCTCCAGTTCATCCGGCATTGGAAGTGGCACCTCCAGCAGGAGACAAAAGTTAAGCTCCCCAGTCTGGGACTTCTTTACGGTTAGCGCAAAGGAGGAGAACATTGCTATATCCTCCATTTGTCATACCTCTGTTAGTCGTGGTAAGCTTGGTACAAACTATGGTACCGGAGGCCAAATGACACATCTGAAAAAACACCACCAATCCACTGGGAGGAGCACCAAAAACATAAAAACTGGAACCATTGCTGTTGATGGGGATAAACGAGTAGAAGAAGGTCCGCTCATGGTGGAACAGGAAGAAGAAGAAGAAGAGGGAGACATTCTCTGTACACAAAGTAGCCATGTCCCCAGCACTGCAGTGGTAACGCCTACATCCTCAGCAACATCTCAGTGGCACAAGAGTAAGAGCCAGCCTGAGACACCAAGAGGTACTGCTTTTAAAAAAAGGACGACAATGATCATAACAGGAAGGAATACCACGCAGCCTACCATTCTTAGCATGTTTACGAGGCCGGAGGGGCAGTACAAATGCAACCATCCAATAGCACGTTTGTACAATGCGAAGCTGGCTAAAATCTTAGCACTGGACCTTCTCCCTTTTTGTTTTGTTGAAGGGGTGGGTTTGCTGGAATTTGTGACAACCATCTGCCCAAAATGGAAGGGTCCCAGCCGCTACTATTTCGCCAGAGTTGCTGTTCCAGCACTACATCACGGCGTGCTGGAATTGCTTGGAAAAGCCTTAAAACAGAGTGCTGTTCAGAGTATTCACCTGACAACAGACATGTGGACCATTTGCCAAGCCACTGATTACATGTGCATCACTGCACGCTGGGTCTCTTTTTCGGGTGTTAAAGATGAGATATCTGCAGGTGTTGACACTGCTGAGATTTTTAATGACACTCGCAAACATGCAACTGTAGCCATGTTTGCTATGGAGAAATCTCATACTGCTGCAAACATTTTGGATGAGTTTAACAGCAAGGTGTTTGAGTGGCTGCAACCAAGAGGGCTTAACATTGGTTTTGTTGCCAGGGACAATGGCAGTAATGTAGTTAGGGCCATGAAAGATGGTGGCTATTTCAGGGTCCCGTGTTTGGCACACTGCATTAACATTGTTGTTCAAGACTTTCTGAAAAATGAAAGCAAAGTCAGCAACTTACTGACCACCTGCAGAAGAATATGCACACATTTCAACCATTCTTTTAAAGCCCGGAAGCAGCTGAGGGTCATTCAACGTGAGCATAAAATGCCAGTCAAAGCACTCTTCCAGGAGGTGCCAACACGTTGGAACTCAACATATTACATGCTTGAGCATCTGTTTGAGCAGTACATATACCACTCAATGCTTATGTCATGAAAAGGTCAGGAGATCCTACTGTGAAAGGCATGACCATTGAGATGGCCCAATGGGACCTCGTTAAATGCCTGACAGAGATGCTACTTCCTTTTGGGGTCTTCACACGTGAAGTCAGCAGGGAGGACTGTACTATGGGCCAAGCTATCCCCTTGTTGTACATGCTAGAGTAAGAGCTGAAGGAGGTGTCTGAAACGTACGCAGGTGTGGATGACAAAGTAGACGCATATTATTTGGTGGACACCTTAGCCATTCGCTTATCTGAAAATACAAGGATTCAAAACAACATTGTGTCACATCGACATTACATTACTGCCTCAATTTTGGATCCACATTACAAATTATTGCTGAGCAGTAATGAAGTAATTCCTTTTTCAGAAGTGGATGTTGCCAAGTTCAAAACTTTGATAGCTGAGGAAGCCACTGACTTCGAAAACTAACGGCTCTTAATTAGAGGCCTGCCACCCCAGGCCAGAACAGGTACTACAGGGCACGCAGAGTCAAGTTCTACTTCAGAGCCCAAGAGCAGTGCATTTGCCTCCCAGCAGTCACCAACACTACCAGCAATAACATCAACAGCACCAACAGGATCATCAGCCACATAATAAAAACGGCAAGTGATTGGTTTCTACGGAAAGGGTTTTGTACGTCCATTGCTGATGCAAAGGCAAAAGAGGCCAAGCAAATCAGAGCACCCCAGAGCACCCCTGATGGTCCAGGCCTATCTGGATGACACAACAGAGGTGATCATGGAGCAAAGCCCATTTGTGTATTGGTATGGGAAAAGAAGCCAATGGCCAGTGCTCAGCAGGCTGGCGATAAAGTATCTGGCTTGCCCTGTTGCAAGTGTCTCTTCTGAGCGTGTTTCAGTGCTGCTGGTGCCATTGTTACTGTGAAAAGGACCAGACTCTCGCCCAAAAGCGTGGAGAGGTTAACCATGATCAAAATGAATCAGCACTTTATACCACCGGAGTACAAAATACGTGAATCACAGCAGGAAGAGGAGAGCGACTTCGATGACATAAGTAGTGGGTTACATGACCTACTTCTGTCCGAACCACCAGAGTTTGAGGACGAGCTCCTCTTCCCTGACAACTAGGCTTCCGATTGTTCTTCCTTCCTTTATTTGTGTGTGTATCTGTTTTTGTGGTTCGAATCTAATCACAAGAAATCCATCAACACCGTCTCCTCTTTTTATTTCCCTACTGGAGTTGCACGTCTGTGCATAACTGTCCACTCCACTCCTCAGAGTCCTGCTCCGTCTTCCTTACTCTCCCTAAATACATTTCAAGCAAGCCAGACATTGGATGTAGATGGAGAATAGTACAATAAATGTTGCCTCTAACAGTCCCTCCATAAGAAGTGAAACGTGACTACAGCTATGTTCCGTTTTGTTTCCGAGCCGAAACTCATCACTGTCAGAAGGCTAGTCATCTGATCTGACAGCCAAAGAGAAGAGCAAGACAGGTAATGATTAATGAATGATGGCATGCATTGCATTGGATGCTTGCTGACTACGAGTGAATGTGCATGAAGTCAAAGTATACTAGTTTATGTACAAAGTAAAAGTGACTCAAGTGACAGTCAATGTTTCATTGTTGTTTAATAACCACATTGTACTCCTACTACTGCAGGTGCAGGCCAATATCCATTGCAATTTTGTAATATGGAATATAAACTTAATCAGAGTCACTACAGACTGAGTTGGTGTTGGAGAACACGTACCACACGGTCATGTTGATGACCATACTATCTTTGCACGCAGTCAGTCAGTTGGATCGGAGATAATTGATGGAATAACTGCATTTCATGGACTGGCATAAAAGGTAAACACAACAATTCAACAAGAATCACAGCAGACATAGGCTACATGTCCGTGTAGTGGTGTGGACTGGAGTAGAGTGTAGTGGTATGACTGACAGTGGCGCATTGATTTAGTCACTTGATTTGGAAAATGCTAGGTTGCTGCATATGACTTTTGACTGGCTCAGTCAAAATTTAAGGTAAATGGAGGTTGGGTCTCGGGCCGGCCCGGTGCCGTGGTGGGCCTGTTCTGTGCTGGCCCCTGTCCTGTTGTTGTTGTAGTTTAATGCTGTAGAGTAGACACAATGTATCCAAGCCGCCTCAGTCTGAAAGTGTTCTCTCAAGAGTCTTGTCTTCTCTTCTTTCACGCCACTGTAATTGAGTTTATTTTTTTGTAATTCAGTTATTTTTCAATACCCCTTTTGTTTTTCCATCTACAATTCGGCATTTACCCTGTGCTATAGTGGGAGAAACAACTCACACTTACCTTACCAATCCGCATCAGGCAGGCAGTGGTACCCAAGATTGATGTGCAGAGTGTCCATGGAAGGGAGAACCAAGATGAATGATGAGAATGATGCAACTCCACAATTGGACCAGGATAATACAGTAATTTTAGTATCATTCATCATTCGTCTTTTAATTTATTTGATTCCTTTTTTCTCTTCAATCATTACGACTGTGTGTTGTGGTTTGTTTGGTAATTGATCCCTACAACTATTTTTTCATTTTCTTTGCTAGCTTTAAAACTAAAAGTAAGCCCAGTACAGCATGTAATTTGGTTCGCTCTGAGGGCAGCCAGGGAAGGCACATTTCATATTAATAATTTCTGCCCTGTACTGTCTAATTGTGTAGTAGTAGTTAGTAAGTACAACTCATTAACCATCAAGTTCTCTTCATCATCATACATGCATTTCCTTTTTCTTCCTTTATAGATTTCTTGGATAATGGATCATGGTTGTCTTCCAAGATTGTGTTTTACTTTTGTTGTGTCCATGCATACTGTCTGTTTTTCTTTGTCAAACCTTTCCCCAAATCCCCCTTCCCATCCATTCATCAATCCCTAACCCTCTTCCCCCGGGCTGTGTGATTTATATTGAGGTGTGATGTGACTACATTAAATGTACACCAAAAATTGATCACACGCTTGCTGGGGCAGATGTGGTGAAAGCAACACTAATTCAATTTCAAGGCAGGGCAAGGATCTTCTTCTGCTTGCCCACCCATGCTGTACTTTACTTCGCTCTACTACTCCTCCCCCAATCTCTCTCAGGCAAGTGACTGTCTCTTTTTTTTCTCCAAATGCTAGTGCCAGTGTCTACTACTACCACTACAACCATGGCATCTTCTCCATTCACTTGGAAAACCATGCAGCCATTGCTGTGCCGAACTTAATCATCATCAATCACAGGTAATATAAGTTTGGTGGGAGGTATAATGGACTAGGAGGAGAGACTGACAGTACTAGTAGGACCAATAAAATAACTCAGTGAGGGGTACCGCATCTATCTGGTTGTGTGTTACAAAATCGGCAGATCTTTTAAATCAAACACTGGCTGCGGGCCTGCAGCAGCAAGGAAACCAACCATGTGACGTAAATTAGTAAAACAGTAACCCACCCACAAAACATTAACATCGTA
The DNA here is from genome assembly GCF_964204655.1 of Triturus cristatus. NCBI lineage: Eukaryota > Metazoa > Chordata > Amphibia > Caudata > Salamandridae > Triturus > Triturus cristatus. Next base: position 614,151,883 of record NC_140591.1, on the reverse strand, counting down.
TGTTTAAGTAAATATGTAATTTATTACCCTAACAAAAATAAACTATCCCACTCTGACCTGACCCACCCCCCTCCCTAACCCCAACCAATGTCCAAAAGTCCCAATTGTCCAGAAAAAACCCCAACGCCCAAAACCCACCCACCAACAAAAGGAATTAAAAAAGGGGCAATCCAACAAGGTCCTAAATTCTGCGGGCTATCAGATGTTTATCTACCAGGATCTTCACCCGCTCCTCTAGGTGCTCCTCCAAGCGTGCCATCCGGAGAGCATCTGGCGGCGAAATGCCCTGCAGTTACATCCAGGGTGGGGGGCAGCAGTGCTTGATATTGAAGCACGGCGACGGGTGGCTGCCTGACCACGGTGCCGTAAAACTAGAGCCGGGGCCTGACTGGGGCCCGGGGCATTGGAGGAGGCTGCAGTCACCTCCTCCTCCTCCTCCGCCTGAGCCACGGGCCGCCAGTATTCTTCACAAATGGCCTCCAGTTTACGGCGCCAGGCCCTGGCCGCCAACTCATTCCGCATGGGTTTTGGTTGGGAAGGAGGATCTATATCAAGAAAGAAAAAGAACATTGTTGTAACCAATACTCTTAGCAAAACAGTAACACAAAATTAATTCAACACATAGTGGCACAGTATCACTAGCAAGCACAGTACATAACATTTGTGGTAAGTATCTATCCTCCTACTTCCTCAGACTCTAACATTTGTGGGAGTTTCAGGCATTATACAAGCACTATGGACTCCAGTACACACCAGTCGTCTTGTTCTTATCTCTAGTTTAGCGAAATTACATAACCTTGTTGTAGCCGGCATGCCAGCTCAGTCAGCTAAGCTTGCACCCAAGAGAAAAAGATACGAGTCACATGAAGCAGACTCACATTAGTTTTATTTACTACTACTGTCTGCAGGTGGGGAAGCTCATATTTTTGTATCACGGGTGGCACTGGCCATACTCTCTCCGTTACATGGGGGAAATTGCTCAATATCACTTTCACCCTGCCCTGGGTACTACAAAAAGGCAGATTATTTATCTGATCCAATGATCACTGCTTATATTATAGGTGGGAACACGACATCAGGTCAGTAGTGGTCGGTGGTGGGAGTACTGCCGGGCGGTGATGTGGGGAGGGGCAGGGTGGGAGGTAGTAAACTATGGATTACGGACAATTACAGGTAATTAAACAATACATATAAATAAATAAAACAAATTTCGTTGCACGCACTGCATCGCATTTGGCGGTGTAGTGTGCACAATGAAAATCGATTTATTTATTTTTATGTTTACTTACCTGTATTTGGCCGTAATACATAGTTTACTACCCCCCCACCCTGCCCCTCCCCACGTCACCACCCGCCAGCACTCCCACCACTGACCGCTACTGCATAGGGTACTTTGTTTTCATTGATTGTGTAACCTAACCAACAGATAGGCCACCCTTTGCAGGCTGGCTGACACAATCAAAAATACATTAACATAGTTAGGGAGTGGTCCTCTGAGTCAGAAGAAGGCGCTTGAAAATATATATATATATATGATGTGCTTGCAAACTACTGTGAGTCAACTGTATTCTGAAAATACTACTTATATTCCCCTCCGCTTTTCTACTCTGGCGCAGTTTCTTTTACATTCTCCTCAAAGTAAGACTCTCCAGTGACAGTCTCCACCTATGCTGTCTATTGATGATAATAGTACATCCAGGCATACATCTATTAAAGTAAATGTCTATCATTCTTTTTTATATATCTCTTAACAAACCTTAGTTGGTTTCACCAACAACCACCCATGCGTCCGCTCCTTCCTTGCTTGCCTTGGCTTTGAGTTTGAACCAAACACCGCTGATGATTCTTGCTATCTAGTATCCACCCATACTCTGTCGCCCACCCAGGCAGGCATCTTCTTTCACCTTTCACCTTCCACCCATCCTTCAACAACCCATGCATCTGATCTGATTCTTATCAGCCACCTATGCATGCTTCCAACATATCCTTCTCTGCCAGTCATATTACATCTCACCCGTCCTTCCTCCTTCCACCCTTCTTTCCCTCTTTGTTCAACACATCCATCAAGGTCATCTGATCTGAGTTTTAGTCTTCTCCATAAAACCTTCAAAGCTGAGTTGGAGTCAGACAGAAGAGGCCATTGGTTACTCAACTCACGCTGCTAATGCTATTGCTAATGCATTGCTAATGCTAAGTAAAGGGTATCTTCTTCAACCGTTGTATAATGTTCACTACAACTTAATAAGTCTCACAGTACAGTGAGTGAAGTGAACACACTTCCATCTAGTAGTAATGTCAATAAGTAATGAATATAACTTACCACCGCCTGCCACTGCTGCTGGCTCCCCCCCTGTATCTCCTGCAGGTGCCGCCTGGTCTCCCGCCCCCTCCGGATTGGCCGCATCGCAATCGCCGCTGGCCCCGCTGGCACTGGTGGTTGGTAGTATGCCTAGAAAAAACATTACACATTTTTAGATGCCTGTACACCTCCCCCTATTTTATTAGTTTTCACTAGGAAGATTGAAAAAAAAGTTAATACAACATACATCATCACTAGTCCAAATCGGGTACTAGAGTAGAGTCAGTAGACAGACACTAGTAGTGTTATTATGGTCCCTAGGGTCATCTAGTCCTACTCTACTCTTTGGAAAGTTAGCCTGAGCCATGTAACCCTTTTAGATTCATCATGTCTACTGCTCTTTTTGCGAATATTACCTCGCAGCTTGTTGTGCAGTAGACGCCTTTTAGGCCACATAAGTGTTGCATACAAGTGAAGAGGTAAAAAAACAAGCCAATTTGTTATGGAGTTCAGTTAGTCCGTATTGCTTAGCCATCACATGTACATGTTACACTTTTTGGCATGACTGCGAAATGCTTGCATAATTGCGTTATACTGTCTAACCCGCACCATTTTTCTCATGATAGGTGAAAGATTCCCTTCTACAAACCAGAGATTTGCAGAGCTTATGATGCATGTAACCATTATTTCTACGGTGAGGGGTCTTCCAGAATTCACACAAATCTTATGTCTTGTATCATGCACTTGTAAATGTTTACTGTTTTAATCTTATGCTTTTTGCTGTTGGAGCTGGTTGTAGTAATAATGTAATTTCATAGAACGACGTACAGAGCTTGTTACTTATTTGAAAATAAACATTTTGAACTTACACATAGACTCTGTGGTAATTGGTGTGGTGGGGTGGACTTACACAAGTGAGTGAGCAAAAGGGTGTTATGTTCTGGGTTGTCTCATCATCATTGTGTATCTTCGTGTGGAGGGTCGGGACCTAATGATACACTATAGCTAGTCGGTCAGGGGATTGTGGGTTCTTCTGACTGAGGTGTGAGTAAGGTCCAACCTCCCATCACCAACATCCTATTTTCTTGTGCATAGTTCTGTATGTGACTGTGCAGAAAACCTTCAATAAAGAGTGGCCAACTGGGCAAGCTTAGCTACAGACAGACTAATAGTAGTGGTAGTACAGACAGTCATAGCAGAGGCAGTCAGAAGGAACTCAGAGGTAGGGATAACCAGAATTTGGAAACAGATAGTCAAGGTCAAAGAAGCTTTTGTAAAACATAGAATTAGAAAGTGGAACCATAATTAATAGTTCACAAAAAAAAGGTGCAGTAAAAGTTAGGGAAATATAATTGTTAATATTAACCACTGGATGATTTACTGGGGCCAGCAGCAGGGGCCTCGGTAGAGGAGCGGTCCTCTGGTTGTTGTCCCGCCGACTCGGACCCCGTCTTCTTGCCCCTGGGTGGTGCTGATGTTCATGTAAGATATAATAAAGAAAGAGACAAACATTAAGGAGTGCTGTGAAACAAATAAATCATTTTAAAAAAACATCAAAAAACATTTTAGGAAACAACAATTGCAATAAAATTGACCTATCTAATCATATATATCGACTACTGGGCTGCTGGCTGGATTCACGGATTGTCTACTTATTTATGAACACTCCAGTGTTCCATAATCATTCTGATCCCAGATACTAAGAAAGCCTAAGTACCACCTGACCTAGACCACCTATTCCAGACGGGCAAATTGTTCACTAAGTCTGCATTTCCATTTTTTGTAGCCATCAAAAATGCATAGATGAGATGGAGGACACATGCATAAATTTGTGCATACACCAAATTGTGGGTTGGTTGCGTCTGATCTTGTTCTGCTCCTGACTGACCCTGCTAAGCCTACCACTCACTAAACAAACTACAAAAGGTTCTACAGAGGACTGGGATACGCAGCACTTGGTGACAGAGGAGGCGTCACGCAGACCGTAAATAAATTATGAACTAATACTAACTAACATTTGAGATGTCATCAGTGATGTCATGAGTGATGTCACTGACCATGTCATGAGTGATGTAATATGTGATGTAATCAGCAGTGCATTGCGGGTGCGCGAGTTATAGTTAGCTGAACTAACTATAACGGGGGAATTTCTATGGTTTTGTACGAGTGAAATGTCCAACTAACTATAACGCCCCTGAAACCTATGGTTTTTTCAGTGAATTTTTAAAGTTTTTTAAATGCTAATTTCTAACTATAACGTGCCTGAAACCTGTGTTTTTTCAGTGAATATATATATATTTATTATACTATGTATACATGTGAAAATGTCTCGGTCCGCCTGTTTGCCTCGGTAGCACAGAAAAAATGGGTGGAACTGACGTCAGCATGCCGACGAGGTCCTCTTATGGCTCCGATGATGTCATACGGTGTCGCGAGCGGAGCTGTGCTATTATGACATCCTCATCGACGTGGGAGAGCGAGGAAAGAATTTCCGTGGAATGCTGGTGCAGGGGATATTCACCTAAGTGTTCAGGCTAGTCCTTTGGGAGCAACTGTTTATGTTGCCACTCCAGAAACCGAAACCAGCGATCCGAGGGCAGAGGCCCTGCAGATGGCAGACGAGGTGTGGTGCCCAAATCCTTTTATACTTATGCGGGCACTCTCTCCCTTCATAGATACTTGGTTCAGTTCCTATGCACCGGTCCTTGTCTGATCTCCAACGCTAATGCTCCAGTTGGGGTATTGTCTCTGAGCCCCACAATTATGCAATATTATTTTGAGCTATCACCAACCCCAAATTACAGAACAGGCATTGATATCTAGTACATTTCTTATCTCTCCACACACTCCATAAACAGTTTCCCTTCCGGTGCAGGTAGCAGACCCCTCACTATCGCTAGGGTCTGCACCACTCTCCTTCATAATAATTGCAGTGCAGGACATTACCACGGAAATTGTAAGAATTTTCCGCAAAGTCCACAACCCCAGAGGCATTTATTACTGTCCGTTCTACTAATTTTAGTTAACAGCACTCTAGCATAGTAGATCCTATGTAGGATATTTAATTGAAGAAAGTGGAACCCTTCCTTGATCACCACCAATCTTCGCCATGTGAGTGTCTCACTCCATTCCTCATCTGAGAAATCACCCAGATCCTGCTCCCACAGTCCCAGCAGGGACTTGAGAGCATCAGGTATGTTCTTCGTATGTTGTCTATCCATCAAAGATAACATCTTGCACCTCAGATGCTCCTCTAGTCACTGGGGACTCTTGGCAAGCACACATCACTTTATTGTAAAGTACCCAAAGCAGGCTATGTTCTAAAATTCCGTTTTGACCTGGCACAGAGGTTTGTGAGCAGGTTCTGTTCTTATGGGCAAAGAAAGGTCTGTGGGTTTACCTGACAGAAGGTCCCCATGGAAATTACAGTATAGATACAGTAAGTGTCTAATGTGGTTTGCAGAGTGAGAGTTTTCCCTATGGTGGTGTTTTGTAGGGGTGGCCGATCTTCTGACCCTTCAACCTAATCGATGTAAGAAAGGATAATCTCATGGGTTACCTCTTAGAGATGCTTTACAGGCATTAGGTAGGATTCAGATCTAAAGTCCATCCACCTAAATTGTGCTGGTTATAAAAGTGTTATTGTATGGGTGAGGGATGTATGACCTTCCAAATCACCTAATGGTTATGCTATATTTAATATAATCTTGAAAATGATTAAATAACAATATTAATTGTATTAGTGTTTCTAATAGTGCATGCTCATGGTTATCCTATTTTTACCCCTAATAGGTATATGTCACATGCCATTGTCCAATTGTACTGTGGCCAAGGATATAGAAGCAAAGTACAGAGAGGATGGCCTTTGCTCAAAGGTTGCACCCAATACCTGCTGGAAATGGGCTGGAGTCAGTCATTGGAGTTATGGATACAGGGAGCTTCAAACGTCCATGAATACTCTGTGCTCAGTACTACCTAGCAAAGGCTACAGACCATGGCCAGCAGGTACTGGAGCAGATGTAATGGGCATAAGGTGCTGAAATTGTGGTCACACCCAGTACCAAGTGCAGAGTGGACCCAGACTTAGGCAGTGCCCAGCCAATACTGAAGTCTGAGAAATTGGGACTATGGCATTGTGAGCCACCATGCAGCCATGCCCAGCATAAACTGGGCACAACATCATGATTTGCTCAACAGGTTCAAGAGGTTGAAGTGTAGGGCACAGAGGATGGTTGTGAGAAATGGGGCTGTTGGTTGAGTGTGGTGTTAACCCTGCTCAAGCAAGAGCCACCATCCCTGTCGGGTGAACCACAAAAGTCACCAAATTAACCTGTGTGTGACCCTCTGGTAGATTGGCACAAAAGCAATCAGGCTTAACTTAGAGGCAATATGTAAAGTATTTATGCAGTACACAAACAATAATGAAGTGAAACACAACACAGGAAAATCAAACAACAATTTAGAAAACTAACTTAAATTGTAATAAATTATTCAACACCAGAACAGCAAAAATCCAATGAGTAGAACCTGAGTTATGAATTCTTTAAGTTTAAGGTAAAAATTAGCACTGAAAAGATCAAAGACTTAGAAACTAGTCATGCAACACCGGGTCAAAGTTGAAAAATATGTCCGACCGCAATGGAGCGTGAGTCGAATACAAAAAGTAGCTAGGTCCCTGTCAGCAATTACATTCAGACTTCGAAGAAATTTCAACAAAAATGTGAGAAGGTAAAAGTTCAGCAGGGCAAGGCTGCAGGTGGTGTCCAAGGATGAGGAGGCGTCATTTTCTGGGAGCAGCTGGATTAAAGTTGCAATGAAGATTTCCATGTTTGGACTTAGTCTCTGTTTTGGAAGTCAAAAATCTCCAATGGGATGAGGCAGCAGCTGACTAGGGATCCATGAGGCCGCATACCTCTTTTGTGAAGGACTGCTGAACTGGATTTGCAGCTGTGGAGAAGAACGTAGCAGGAGCTGCTGCAAACTCAGGCTAACCATTGCGCATCTTAGACGGATAGACCAGCAGGTTAGTCCTGGTCTCCTCTCTGTTCTCAGAGCAGTTTTAGCCTAAAATGTTCCCAGAGCAGTTTTTGGCAAACCATTTACAAAGTCCCAAGTTTTGGATGTTGTCTATCTGAGCGCATTTGTCACTACTTCTAAGGGTCCAGGACAAGAGGGGCACCACTTGGAAGGTCAAGACTCATTCAAGCTGGATCCAGTGTATTGCTTCGCTCTACCAGATAATAGAAAATAACGCCCTCCCACATGGAGGCTCAACACGAAGAAGCAATAAAAACAAAACACTACCTGGAGAGGGATTTCCCTTTTATAAAATGAAAGACATCTAAGACTGTTTTCAGAATAAGGCATAGGGTTTTATTTGTGTAGCACTCTCTAACAAAAAGGTTTCCCAGATGTAAAATGAACAAACATTCAAATGTATTTGGAGATATATATGTATATATATGTGCAAGCAATAAAATCACACTTATAAGTAGGCAAATGCAAGTGTTATATGCATGGAATAAAATAATATGAAATGAAATGCAAGCAGATAACATTATGGAATGAAACACAAGGAGATCATGCTGGACATCCTGCAAGAAATCAGAAGAATATATACACTAAATACTTCAGATGTTACAACCACTGAAGACTTGGATGTGCACACAGACACTCACACATCACCATGCAAACCCCTCAGATGATTATAACTAAGGCTCCCTGTTTTTACAGATAAGTCGATTATCTGTATTTTTTTTTAAGTGCGGATAAAAACAGAAATTGGGGTGCTTTTTGAGTAATTCTAAACACTGTTTGCCATGACTGCCAGGCCAATAGATGTGTGGATTGATAGATAAGTGGCTTTAACAGCAGTAGATATGCACATGGTTGATACTGAAATTTGCATATTCTCATATAATGCACTGATTTATCTTCTGCAGGTGTTCATAGAACTGAAACTTGGCAGACATTCAAGCATGAGCGCATATTTATCGGTTAAATAAATGTGGAAATACATTAATTTCAGCTTAATTTTTTCACGAAACCCAAAATAAATATGGATAAGTACAGATAAAATAAGCAAAAAATAAATATGGACAAATACAGACGGAAATGGCAAAATAATAAATACCATAAAACCGGGAGCCCTAATTATAACTACTGGAGACTTGGATGTGCACACAAACTCACTCACACATCACAAAGTCAATGCTCAAAAACAAAACACCTCACCAATTGTTCACTCGACATCCTTGCCAACTCAAGCTGGAGGAGCCGTTTGACAGCCTGGGCAGGATTCTCGATCGGGACCCAAGTTCCCTTGTGACGGCACGTCGGCCCCACAAGTGAGCTCCCATCTGGGTGCCAAGATTTCCCACCTTTAATACATTTTTCTCAACCTGAGGAGAAGGTTCTAAAAACCTCGCCCCCTTTCTTCTATTATGAAAAACCGAGCTGACCGTACTGGTCTGTGTGAAGATCAAGACAGATGCTGACCAGGCCCCTGTATTTTGACTCCGAAACAGAGCTGTACAACCCACATATTTCTCTGGCAACAACAATCTCTGCTCTGAGAGGTATCAAGCACACTTCCCACACATTATCCCAGCGAAGTTTACGAAGCCTAAAACAACCTTGACCGTGAATGGCCTAATCAACTTGAGAAATCTGGGGGCCTGCCTCTGTGAGCAAAAAGCACAGGAAGACAGAGCCAGAATTCAAGATGACATGAGGGCATGTCAAAGCCAATACTAAGAACTTCATAAAACTTCCCAATGTACAACACAATACACATTTGTGCACCACTGCCTGTAGCATCAAACACTTCATCTCCCAATGTACAACATAATGCACATTTGAGCACTACTGCTTATAACACTGCACTTCGAGACCAAGAAGTACATTCCACATCTCTCTTACTCTCTCATGCTTTCAAATGCACATCCCACATGTTCTGTTCCTGGCAAGGCTGTTCTGCTTTGTGAAAGCTCTCCCACTTTAAAACTACAAGATTACACTGAAGAAATCTTCAAGAAAATGTGCACATGCATGGAAAATGATGTCGTACATTCAGACTAGGGTAAAGTAAAACACCAAAAGTCAATTAAAATAATGGTAGTGTGGAAATGTGGATTTTCCTGATCAGTTATGTCCCCTATCTTGGACCCCAACGATTCTATGTGCATGTCACAAGTACATGTATGTTCCCTCCAGTTCCAGTTTCCAAGACGCAAACATATGTGTGTCTACCGTCGACATGTTCTCTGTCAGATCCGCCATCAATGGGCTGGATATTCAATTCCTAAGTATGAAAAGCCACCGACTTTATATGGCTAAGGTACTCCATTTTTACAGTTCAGGCAAGTAGGCCCGATTCTTTCCTCAAAGCCTTTCCCTGCTCTCTGTCTCTGACAGTTTCAGCTTGAGCTCGCATCTGTATCCATGAACTTTGTCCTACTCCCTGTGCAGCTAACGGTGCCTGCCTCGGCCAGTTTTCGCCTGCCTGCCAAGAAGCTGTATTTCACCTTCGAATTATCTATTTTGCTCTTCAGCCGATGCATTCGTGTCTAGTGATTTAGGTAAACATTTCCTTTAGCTCACAAGCAAAGGACTCAGCCTTTCCGTCCTCCTGCAAGTGATTCATAGCCCTGTTGCCATGGAAAGTTTTCTGCCCCTCGCTTCTCATATAGACACTTAGACGCTTGTACACGCACATACAGTTAGTATAGAATAGATTCTGTCCGAGAGTCCTTCCTTGTGGATAACATAGTTCTCTAAACATAGGATGTTAGATATGATTTGGGATTAGGTTGACATGACCCCCTAGACTTCTCGTCTCCACATGTAGAGCTAAATGTCAAGTCCCCTTCACCCCCTAGTTGCACGTCAATCACACGTCATGCTGCTGCGCACGCATCCATGTTAAGTATTATCGTATAGATCCACCTATGTAAGATAATGAGAGCCAATCATGTTTCTTTTTGCTCCTTATTACGCCTAGTTTCAATTACGTATCACTATGTTAATTTATCTTATCAATTGTTACGCCTTTTTGCACTTGTTTCATTGTAAATGTATGACCTATAAAAGTTACTTCTTGTCAATAAAGTATTGTACTTCACTTCCTGAACCCTCGTGGTGACGGAACCTGAAGGCCGCGACTCGAGTCGGCCATTTTGGATGGAATAAAGCCCATTTAGAAACCTCTTATACCACGGATTTCTGCCTCTTGTTATTCTGAGCTATTTTACTTTATTTTAAGGATTCCGTATGAAATTCAGTTTCGGTAAAAAGAATATTTACCACATAATGGCGCCCGAACAGGGACACTTTCTCATCTCACGCGCCGGCGGTGCGTTGCAGGCCCGGTCTCCTGCCACAGCTGGACGGACCATAAACGCGTACCAGCAGGATTTCCTGTAAGCTCCCTCCGGTCAAGCGGGGGCGACTGAGGCTGCGATCAACCCAGACGAGGCGGTGAGAAGTGCGAAGTATCCCGACCAGAGCCTAGCTGAGAGAGCAAGATCCGAGGTATACAGAAGCCCACCAGGTTTTTCGAAATCCCGATGTCCAGAGGGTCCGCTATCCGCAGTTATCGAGTCCTGTCCATTCTCTGAGGCCTTCCGTTTCAAGGAGCTACTCGGTGAGTACCATCGCCGAGGAGGCGTGTTGACGCGCACATAGGTTGTGCCGGTCAAGACGGATTTGGGTACACAAATCCGGTCGGCACTGTTTAGCAGTGTATATGTACTGTTTAGCAGTATATCAAGTATTCCGAAGTATTCAGTTATTGTCAAGAATTCAGCGTGGTGATTAGTTAGGCAGACTGTCATCATTGTCGGTTATTGTTAAAATGTTTAATGTTTAATGTTTAAAGTGTTCAAATGTCTTGCATATTGTGGTATGAATGATTGTTCTTTGTTCGCTGTTCATTATTGTGTTTTTCGTATTAAGTGAATTCAAGAGTAAGTATCAGATCAGTTGTCAATATGCCGCTCTTCTCGAAGTTAAGACAGATTACTACCAGAAAAGGGGTGCTTGAAGAAGCAGTTCCTATTCCTCCTAGGGACACTCCAGGGCATTTTATGTACCACAAGCATGGCTTAGATGCCATATTGTTTCTTGATCTATGGGTAGATTATACCAAGGGATTGCCGGAAAGTCAAAGGTGGCCCGCAGCGGGAACCTGGGATGCAGAGTGCATCATGAAAGTGGAGGAAGAGTTATGGAAAAGAAAGGTCAGACAGTCACAGAAAGACGCTGTTGAGTTATGGCGTAAAGAATCTCATAGACGTACAGAAAAAGCACGTAGACAAGAAGAGAGGAGTAAAGAAAGTTCAAATAAAGTTCAAGAAGATCTATTAATTGAGGAAGGTATCCGAGTGAAGTCAGAACAAGTAAATAGACAAAGAAATGCTCTTATGAATGGTATGTATCCCCTTCTAACCGAAGGACTACCAAAGGCTGTTCCAGGGATGCCAAAAGACTTGCCACCCCCGTTATTTCCAATTAAGGTACATCAAAAAGGGCATCCCAGAACCGCAGAAGATGTTTTTCTTTCCTCATATCTAGACGACACAGCTCCCGAGTATACTAACGCCACACTACATAGACCGTCTGGCGGAGGGGTTCAACGTCAGGATCAGGTATCCGACCCCGTGCAACAGCAAGTCCCGATACAAGCTTCGGCAAGCACATCTGTCCCCGCAGTCGATTCTACAGTGGTATCGACACCCATAGTTGCTGTGTCACGTTCAACGAACCCATTCACACCCGATGCCCCAGATGGGGCCACGGGAGGTGCTAGCAATACCTTTACACCACCCAGAATAAATAAACTTGTCTTTCAAGAATCAGCGCATTCACGTACACCTAAATTCGTAAGTGAACGTACGCTTAAGGAACTCCTTGTAAATTGTAGATATGACCCGGTGGTTGGTAAAGAGGACGAAATGGTCCTGGCATCATTACGCATCAGGCGAGCCGCAGAGTATTTAGCAAGGTTACCAGGAATGACTACGCATCTAGATAACATATACCATTTTGTTCAAACAGGACGAGATCCAGGATGTATTAACAGAGCTATGGAATTCCAGAAAGTAGAGATACAGGGGGAACTGTTACGTTTCCTCATAAACTGTGTGATCAGAAATCAAGACCGTCCGGGGGTAGACCCGAATGCAATGCTTATTCTTACAAGATGGAGCCAGAATATATCAGAAGGGAGACACGATAAGCAAAATTGTATAATAGCCATGTGCCGAAAAATCCGTAGAGAAATAGAGCGTATTCATGAAGAAAGATTGGGAACAGACGAGTTCGAGCAAGATGAAGTGTCCGAATCAGGGAATTCCGCAAGACAGTCAGAGACCATAGCCTATGTAGGCAGAGGAAGATCCTGTGATAATGCTAGATGTTTTTCTGATCCCATACACTCTGTATGCCCAAATAATAGCAGAACGTATCCGACGCCTGTAATAAATCTGAAGTCTCCTGAACATTTGTTTCAAGCCGCAGATAAAATACTACGAGAACGAAGGGGTTACCACCTCCTCGATTCCATGGATGAGCAAGAATTAGCCAGATCAGCTGTTCACTGGATTGACAGTCCTGAAAAATACGGTGATGAGACCGTAGCACACACGTTTTTTAATCTCAGTGCAGATGAACAACGTTTAGCTGGAATCTATATGATTCAGCAACTCCTTATATTATATAAGAGCCAACATGCTGACCCTGGTCCTTTACCTGATATATTAACGGAACTACTCACGAACAGATGGAGAGGTTCTAGTAACAAGCTAATTAAAGAGATATTAGTGTCACGTAAACAGTATGTCCTTTTTGTAAATCCGGATTCTCTCTCGCTGCCCCACAGAGAAAGAACGCCGTACTATATGGATAGACAAAATCCTTTACGAGAAGTGCACCCAATAAAAGGCGAAGACAATGAGTTTCACCGTGTATTTGTTTACACACCCATATCAAAAATGGAATTATTAGAAATGAAGAAAGTAGTACCTAGTCATGACAAAGACCCAGCGGGTTTCCACCGAGAAATTAAAGACATGTTACTAATGGGAGAGTACACCTTTCCTGATATTATGACGATATTAAAGGTGCTTTTGCCTGCTGGCATCTATGAAAAACTGAAAGAAAAAGAGTGGGAAGTGGGAGACCAAAAGATAGACTGGACAGCATTAGCAGAGGAAGAAAGGGCCCGAACTGCAGGTTCAGGGCTCGGGGATAAAGTTAAACTGTTACCAGGTTTACTAGTACAGGTACTGCCACGTCTATTAACTACAAAAAAGGAAGATTGGGGTGCAATCACAGCCTGCAAACAAAAGCAAGATGAAGACACAAGCGATTATTATGCTCGATTTGAAAAATGTTTTGGTATAAACAGTGGTATAAAAGCAAGTAGTGACTCATATCCACATTTATTTGTGACAAAATTAGTGGAAAATGCATTGCCTCCAGTGAAGAATAGAATATTGAAATTCGAGAGTACCTGGCAAAGTAACACTCCGTCACAAATGCTACAAATGTTACAGTATCATCACAATAGAATTAGGGATGAACAAGAACACGAGCATAGACGCATGAAGGATACAAAAATGAAAATGCTAGTTTCTCAGACAGTACCAGCAGAGGGTCACAAAAAGGGTGTGACACATTCTGGTGATTCTGCAGCTCCTGTAAAAGGAACCTGCAATTACTGTAAGCAACTAGGCCATTATGTACACGATTGTCCAGTCCTGAAACGTAATATAGCTACAGGTATTGCAAAAGAGAGACCACGATTAGTTAGACAAGATCAGAATGAACAAGGAGCTATGCAGCATGGACAGTCCATGCCAGTTCAGCAACAGTCCATGCCAGTTCAGCAACAGTCCATGCCAGCCTCACAGCAGCCCATACAGTTTGTGCCAGCTGCACCACCGTTGCCTGCTACTGCCACACAAACCACAACACGACAAATGTATCAGACTGCACAATATGAATATCCTGAGTATCAGCGTTACGCATGAACAAGCCTAGAGAGGGAAGTTGACTTACCGCTCATCGAGATTCCTGTAGATCAAGAAGGACCGTATGTACATAGTGAATTGTTAGGTCAAGATAGAAAATTCTTACTCGATACAGGGGCAAGTCGAACAACTATAAAACGTAGTGAAGTTCCAGGGGCACCCCTCTCAGGCTCTCAAAATGTTTCCCTTGGTTTTTCAGGAAAACCTATTGTTAATGAAGTATCACAGCCTCTCCCACTTACGATAGGACCTTTGACACGAACTACAGATTTATTGCTTACTAAATCATGCCCAGAAAATCTGTTAGGAATTAAAACTCTGAAAGCACTAGGAGCCATAATATGTTGTTCTCCGGAAGGAGTAAGGTTGTTTCTACGTGATTTTAAAGGTCACTATGTGTCTAGGGACATGGATCCCCGACTACAGACTTTACCAGTACATCTATGGGCACAAGGCCCTACGGATGTTGGCTGCATGAACATTACACCATACCGAGTCACATTGAAAGCAGGAGTGGTACTACCACGAATGCGACAATACAAGTTACCACATGATGCTGTAGTGGCTTTGCTGAAAATCATTGATGAGCTAATTGCCCAGGGAGTAGTTGTAGAAACAGACTCCAATGTATGTAATTCACCGATAATTCCGATTCTTAAACGAACTGATCCTACTGCCCCACCAGTATACCGATTGGTTATTGATTTGCGTGAACTAAACAAGTGCATTGTACCACAATTTCCTGTGGTCCCTGATATATCATCATTATTGACAGCAATTGATTCCGAAGCAACATTCTTTACTGTAATTGATCTCAAGAATGCCTTTTTCAGCGTCCCAATAGATCCGGAAAGCCAATATTTGTTCGGATTCAGTTTAAATGGGCGCAGCTTTAAATTCTCACGCGCTCCCCAAGGATTCACAGAAAGCCCCAGCATCTACAGCCAAGCACTGAAACGAGAACTTGACAGTATCCACATGCCAGTCAATACTGCACTGCTTCAATATGTCGATGATCTGCTGATCACCGCGAGAAGCGAACCTGAATGTGAAAAGGCTTCTCTGACAGTTTTACATTTTCTAGCCGACAAGGGGCACAAGGTGTCTCCTTCTAAGCTGCAATTCTGTGTCCAGCGAGTTATTTATCTTGGTCACTCGCTGTCCAAGGAGGGAAGGCAGCTTACACCAGATCGCATCCAGTTAATTGCTAACATGTCAATACCCCAGACACAAAAGGAAGTGCGGGCTTTTATAGGCCTCACTTCATATTGTAGGCAGTGGATCCCTCAGTACGCATTTCTAGCAAAACCACTCATTCAGCTAACCACACAGGAGGCAGCCACATCGACTGTTCTCCCTTGGACTCAGGAACATACACAAGCTTTTGAAAGCCTAAAGGAAGCTTTATGTCAAGCACCTGTTTTAGCAACACCATGTTATAGCAAACATTTTACACTTTTTGTTACAGAACGTGAAGGTACTGCCTTGTCAGTACTCACTCAGGATCAAGCAGGATCACGCAAGCCATGTGCTTATTTTTCCAGTACATTAGATCCCGTAGCTCAGGCTTTGCCTGCATGCCTGAAATCAGTGGCGGCGACAGCTTTAGCAATCAGACAAAGCGATGCCATAGTATTAGGACATCCATTGACAGTACAAGTACCACATGCAGTAGAGGTTCTTGTGAACCGAACACAAACACAACACTTGACCATAGCAAGACTTACCGGTTATGAACTGACATTGTTTCAACCACACATAGAGATCCGACGGTGTAATACATTGAATCCTGCTACACTATTACCTGTAATTGGAACAGACCCACTAGCTCATGATTGTGTTGAAATCATTGAAATAAAGACGAAACCTAGACAAGACTTGACAGACGTTCCATTGTTAGATCCAGACCTGACGTTGTATGTAGACGGATCGTGCATGAGAACAAGTACAGGAGATTTAGTGGCCGCGTATGCAGTCACAACAGACACTGAAGTTATTGAGACAAATTGTATAGATACTTTGTCAGCCCAAGCAGCAGAACTTATTGCTCTAACACAAGCCTGTATTCAAGCCACAAATAAGAAAGTTAATGTATACACTGACTCACGTTATGCATTCGGAGTTGTACACGACTTCGGCGTACTGTGGCGAGAGAGAGGTTATTTAACCTCCCATGGTGCCCACATTCAGCACGGACCCCTCATTCATGCCTTGTTAGACGCAATACATCTACCCACTGCTATATCGATTATGAAATGTAAAGCACACACGAAGGTTACTGATATCATTTCTCAAGGCAATGATTTAGCTGACAGAACAGCTAAACAGACTGCTCAGAATCGCACATTAGACATGACAAAGCCAATAGTTCAGACACCAACACAGTGTATGACAATTAAGGATCCCGCACTTGACGTAATTGACATACAGACACATGCTACTGCAGAAGAATTAAAGAAATGGACTGAACTAGGAGGGATCCAGACAGATCAGGGATGGATGACGAAGGAGAAATCTGTATGGTTTCTTCCTGACTCTATGGTCCAAGCCATTATAGCTACAATTCACAGCCCGGCGCATTTAGGAGAAAAAGCTATGCTAGATAGCATTCAACACATTTGGTTCAATAAACATTTACGAGCAGCAGCTAAACAAAAGGTCCGTACCTGTATGATATGTTGTCAGTTCAACCCGGGAAAAAGTGTTCCCGTAGAACAGGGTGGATTCCAGACTCCTGATCATCCTTTTGAAGTGCTCCAAATGGATTATATCCAGATGGAACGATGTCGAGGATTCAAATATGTTCTTGTAGTTGTCTGCGCTCTCTCCCGATGGACTGAGGCGTACCCAGTATCAGATTACACGGCCCCGACTACTGCCAAACAGTTAGTTCGAGAATTCTTCCCACGGTACGGGCTACCACGTGTTGTATATTCAGATAACGGCCAGCCTTTCTCATCCGAATTAATGAAACATGTCTCACTTTTGTTGGGATATCAGTGGAAGTTCCACTGTGTCCGACACCCCGAGGCAGCAGGTCTCGTGGAACGACATAATCAAATTTTGAAAATCAGATTGTCTAAAATATGTAAGGAGAAAGGTGTTGACTGGATAGTAGCCTTACCAGTTGCACTATTTTACATAAGAATGGTAGCACACTCTCGAACAGGGCTATCCCCGTATGAGGTGATCTTCGGAAGGCCACCAAATATGTGGGGGACGCCTGTACCACGTAAAATAACTGATGTTAATTGTAATATGCTGACAGATTACCTGGCTTCCTTGATGTCTGCACTACAATCTTGTCGTTCACAGGTAGCTGCAGCTTTTCCTGACAACACTGAGGTGAAACCCCATGACGTTGCTCCGGGGGATCTGGTGTTTGTGAGGAATTTCGATCGGAAAACCCAATTGGAGCCCAGGTGGAAAACACCGAAGCTAGTCCTGCTGACCACAAGAACAGCCGTGAAAGTGGAGGGCCGCAAAGGATGGATACATTCCAGTCACGTTAAGAAATTTCATGGACTATCCTCGGATATAGACACTGTGCCCTGCACTCCCTCACAGACTGATTCAAAACTTCCCTTTGTTGAAAGGAATGACTCTCAGAACTATAAATTAAAACTTAGGCCCAAACAGTCGAGCAATTTGATTGTTTAAGTCCTCTCCAAGGTGAAGCGGTTGAATTGTCTCTGACATGTATCCCTTGGACCTGAGTAGAGAAAATACCAGAGAAATGTTGAAACGACAGGCGTATTGTAAATCACTGCGTAGCTACTGTGTGAGGACATTATTAATTCTGTTTTTATTGAGTGTTTTAATAATCATTACGAGTGTGATTTTGCACATATATCATCCTATTTCTAGACATGTTTATAATATTACTGCTGAACATTCTTTTAGTGACCTACCGCCACATGAATTATCTTATAGACTTGCGCTGCGCAATAACACCTTCATTAGTATGTTACATCATTCCCATCAGACTAGTAATGCCACCAATTGTTGGGTGTGTGGCCGACTCCCTCCCTATCAGAATAACAAAGGAGTTCTGCCTTTCTTTCCACATCCGTTCACACACAATGGCTCCTGTGGAGCATGGTTTAGTTTACTAAATTCCATAGACCCAGACACAGCAGTTTATCAACAACATTGGATATGGGGAAATCTGAATCTAGTTTTATTCAAAGTCTGTCACCCTAATAAGGAGGGTCACCCCAGTAGAACAGGAACTGATTTAGAAAATGAAGTGTATAAATTAGGTAATTTTACGCCTAACCTCATGATTTTGAACGTCAAATCCGAAGTTGAATTAATTCTGCCCACTATGTCAGTATTTCCAGTTAAGGGTGAATTATGTGTGAGAAAAGTTGGTTCCATACACATGGGCCATAGCAAATGCGTTACTACAGTAGAATATAGTGATCAAGGGAAATCTTCATTTAGAGCTTCTCGCCATTCTTACTTTATATGTGGTCAGACGGCATATATGCGTCTGCCTCTAGATTGGGATGGTACCTGTTACATAGCATTCCTTTTGCCACCTGTTTTCCTAGCTCCCCCTGATTATTATCGAAATGTTCATTTAGTACACAAAAGAGAGCGTAGAGATCTCCCAGTTGTCGATTATACTGAGACGGCATGGGACAAGTATGTAGATTTCAATAAAGGTATCTTTCCCTATATAGGTACAATATCAAATAGTAAGCTGATACGCAGACTCACCAAGACTCTTGAAGCTGTAGTAAACGAGACTATAACCGCCCTAGGCAATCTGACAGAGGAACAATCAGTGATGAGAATTGTTGTTCTCCAGAATCGTCTTGTCCTTGACGTCATCCTGGCCGATAGGGGCGGAGCTTGCAGGGTCATCGAATCCAGCTGCTGCATATTCATACCAGAAAATTCGCCATCTGTATATAAAGCTATAACACGCCTTCATAAGATTGTAAGCCAGATACACGAGAATCCAGGCACTTGGACGTGGTCCGGGTGGTTTTGGAGTGTGATATCAGCCTGGGGATGGAGAGTTCTATCCTTCCTAGGTATTGGCCTTCTTATGCTCTTCAGTTGTTGTTTATGCCTGCAATGTGGACCAGCGATTTGTGGTCTGTGTGCCACATCATGCATTCCATATCAAAGTTCTCGTTCAAAATGCCGGAAAAAGAAGGAAGAAGAAATGATGCTCCATGAGCAAATCGATGGAATAATGAAGATTGATATCTCTTGAAGGGCAAGTAGGGGACAAGGAGGGAATGTGGAAATGTGGATTTTCCTGATCAGTTATGTCCCCTATCTTGGACCCCAACGATTCTATGTGCATGTCACAAGTACATGTATGTTCCCTCCAGTTCCAGTTTCCAAGACGCAAACATATGTGTGTCTACCGTCGACATGTTCTCTGTCAGATCCGCCATCAATGGGCTGGATATTCAATTCCTAAGTATGAAAAGCCACCGACTTTATATGGCTAAGGTACTCCATTTTTACAGTTCAGGCAAGTAGGCCCGATTCTTTCCTCAAAGCCTTTCCCTGCTCTCTGTCTCTGACAGTTTCAGCTTGAGCTCGCATCTGTATCCATGAACTTTGTCCTACTCCCTGTGCAGCTAACGGTGCCTGCCTCGGCCAGTTTTCGCCTGCCTGCCAAGAAGCTGTATTTCACCTTCGAATTATCTATTTTGCTCTTCAGCCGATGCATTCCTGTCTAGTGATTTAGGTAAACATTTCCTTTAGCTCACAAGCAAAGGACTCAGCCTTTCCGTCCTCCTGCAAGTGATTCATAGCCCTGTTGCCATGGAAAGTTTTCTGCCCCTCGCTTCTCATATAGACACTTAGACGCTTGTACACGCACATACAGTTAGTATAGAATAGATTCTGTCCGAGAGTCCTTCCTTGTGGATAACATAGTTCTCTAAACATAGGATGTTAGATATGATTTGGGATTAGGTTGACATGACCCCCTAGACTTCTCGTCTCCACATGTAGAGCTAAATGTCAAGTCCCCTTCACCCCCTAGTTGCACGTCAATCACACGTCATGCTGCTGCGCACGCATCCATGTTAAGTATTATCGTATAGATCCACCTATGTAAGATAATGAGAGCCAATCATGTTTCTTTTTGCTCCTTATTACGCCTAGTTTCAATTACGTATCACTATGTTAATTTATCTTATCAATTGTTACGCCTTTTTGCACTTGTTTCATTGTAAATGTATGACCTATAAAAGTTACTTCTTGTCAATAAAGTATTGTACTTCACTTCCTGAACCCTCGTGGTGACGGAACCTGAAGGCCGCGACTCGAGTCGGCCATTTTGGATGGAATAAAGCCCATTTAGAAACCTCTTATACCACGGATTTCTGCCTCTTGTTATTCTGAGCTATTTTACTTTATTTTAAGGATTCCGTATGAAATTCAGTTTCGGTAAAAAGAATATTTACCACAGTAGTCAAAGGTCATCACATGATCCCAATACGTGGGAGTGCTCTAGCATTACATCCAGGTGCGGGTTTAAGATGGTCGGAGCCCTTGCTGTCCTAGCCAACTAGCATTTGGAGTTAATTCTGGTAGTTTTAGGTTCAAGATGTGGAACCGGGCTCAAGCAGCAGGGCAGGCCTCTGAGGGTTCAAGGCAAGCTTCAGACAGCAGACCAGTCCTTCCGGCTGCAGCAAAAAAGTCTTCTGAATTACACAGCAGGCAGTCCTCTAAAAGTCCTTCCACAGGTTGAGAAAGTGAACTGAAGAGTGGGCTGAGGGTCCTATTTTAATACCTTTTGCCTTTTTTGAAGTAGGAGATGTTTCTAGAGAATTCATTTTGAAGTACTTGGAGTTTCCTGCTTTCACTGCCCTGGTACCAGCTTGTCTGCATGAGCAATGAGGTTGTGAGGTCCTTTGTGTGAATGCAGTGCACTGCCTATCGACTTGTAAGTGGTACTGTGCCCAGCTCTGCCCCCACCTCCTACCAGTAATGGACCATCCAGGCACACCTAATCCCTCTATTGTGTGGATGTCTGGGAGGAATAAACAAAGTTCAACTGCCAACTAGACCCAGACATGTGACCCAGGAACAGGATGCAGACACAAAATAGCTAGGGCAGGAAAAGCTCAACTTTCTAAAAGTGACATTTTCAAAATTGTGACCTAAAATCCGAATTTACAATTAAAGATGATTTTAAATTACAATTTCTTAGACTCTAAACATGAATGCTCTACTTCCTCCCTGTTAAAAGTTAGCACTTATTAAAGGTAATAAGGCAACCCAAAGTTATCCCATGGGAGAGGTAGGCCTCACAGTAGTAAAAAATGAATTTAGGTGTTTTTCACTACCAGGACATGTATACCTTAAAGGTGCATGTAAAACCATTTAAGTACAATTTGCCTTGCCCTATGGAGTACCTTTGAGGTGACATATATGCAATATATGGGGGGTTTAAGGCTTAGCAAGGGGGTTATATTACCAAGTCAAATTGGCACTTTAAAACTGCATGCAGTTTGCAATGGCAGGTAGCCCTGGGACATTTTTTAAGCAGCTACTTAACTGTGTGGCACAAGAAGTGCTTCAGGACCACTTGTTGGAATCCTAACAAAGGTTCAAGGTGACAATACATACATCATAGAACAAACTGTACATTAGACTGCAAAGACATGTGTCACTTTAACGAATCAGTGAAGAGAAAAGAGAAAATGGGAAAAGGGAAAAAAGGAAAAGGAAAAATTATCAAGAAACCTATGTACTACAAAAGCAAATATAAATTTGTAGACAATGTATTAGCAAATTTCTTAAAATACTAAAACATATAAGACAGTGGCGCTCAACACGGTACACAAACAATAAAAATATTTAACAATACAATGTGTCATCAAACAAGTGGCTGTGGGAAGGGATTATACATAAATGGGGAGTTCAGAACAAAACTGAAACAACACAAAACATGACAATGCGTACGTTTCGACCATTGTAGATATTGATTTTCATCATAAGGACAGAAAAATAACTATCTGAGCATCCAGGACCATTGGATAAGACATCTATTCATATGGGAAAGAAGATCCAACCAGAATTTCAGCACTGCATTCGGAGCCATCCAGTGATTGGCTGAAGGAAAAAGTTATTCAAAAGCAAAAGAACGAGGATAACATTCCCTCACTATATATGGGACACAGAACCAAATGGGCCCACACAAGAGGATTGAAAGGACCAATCAGAAATTCAAGGGATTGCAAAAAGCCAAGACAATTGGCAGTGAGCGAATCAGCAACTGGTTTTCGTCTTTAAAATTAGTGACCATAAGCGAAGTCAAGAAAGAACGTATAGGACATACGCCAAAATTCATAAATGTCCACCGGGTTCTAAAGTTACGGTATGCATCCCAAGGGTCGGATTGCAGCATTTAATTTATGGGCCCTGGGTATATGGTATACCACTTTACTAGTGACATATAAGTAAATTAAATTGCCTACCAGGTGTAAGTCAATTTTTTTCATGTTTTAGGTCCTAAAGCCAGCAAAAACAAATTCACAAAATTAGGAGGGTGAAGGCCAAAGGTTTGGGGGAAGACCACACTAAGGCTGAGGGTAAGGGGATTACACTTTTAAAATAACCCCTGCTCACCCCCTGGGTAGCTTTGCACGAGCAGTCAGACTTATCCCAGAGGCACCGTGTAAAGCATTTGCACACAACACACAGTAGCATAATGAAAACACTGCAAAAGGAGACCATACCAGTTTTGGAAAAATAGCCAATATGTACCTGTGTAAAACAAGACCAAAATGATAAAAATCCAACATACAGTAATCAACATACGAATATTGCAAAAATAGTCTTAAGATACAGTTCCTTGAAGTCGATAGCTCTGTCCAGGGCTCTCACGGCGTTGTGAACAAATAAATCCAACATTTCAGGCCAACCGCAGTGTCGCGGGCTAGGTACGGTGTCAGGAAGACCCGCAAACAGTACCTTGGAAATGCAGAGCGTCGTGGACATGGCGAAGAGGCGGTGTTGGCAGGCATTGGTCCCGGAGGTCCGTGCATGAGTCGTCGGGTCCTTGATGTCACACGCGCTGCAGATCGACCTCCGTGAGGTTGAAGTCAGGAGCACCGGCATTGGAAGGCGTTGGGGCTGCTGTGCAAAGTGCAGTGGTGCAGCCTGTCGTGCCCTCAGGTCTTGGCGCAGGCAGCTGCTCAGTGATGGTGTCCAGCGGCATGGGTGAGACCAGGGCTGAGGTGCGAAGCGGGGTGATGCTCATTGCGGTGCTGGCAGGTCATGGTGGAAGCAGCATAGTCATAGTTGGTGTAGCACTGTCGTCAGCAGACACTCTGGAGCTGATGGCAGTGGCATCGGTAGGCCAAGGCTGCAGTGTGGGATGGGGTGATGCGTCAAGTAACTTATGAGCAGTCCCCTCAGGTCATGGTGCAGGCAGGGTGTCGATGTCAGCGTGGAGCGGCGGCATCGGGGATACCAGGGCGGTGATGTGAAGCAAGGCTGTCCGAAGTGCGGTGCCCTCGGGTTATGGTGCAAGCAGCGGCTCGGTTGCGGCATCCGACAGCATTGTCGGAGAGACCAGGGTTGTGGTGGAACATGGGACGGTGTTCTCTGCGGTGCCAACAGGTCACAGAGCCGGCAGCAGCATTGTTGATGGCATTGGGTTGCTTTTTCCTCTGCTGCAGCACAGAACACACAGTTCCCAGTGCTGGTAGCAGATGAACCTGAAGTCTTTGCTGTTCCTGAGATTTCTTGAACAGGGGGCAAGCTCTACATCAAGCCCTTGGAGAAACTCAGGAAAATAAGGTGCAGAAAGTCCAGTAAAGTGCTTTCACTGCCAAAGACAGAAGCAGCCACTGCAGGCCAACACAGCAGAACACACAGCAAAGTGGCAGTTTCTCCTGACAGCTTCGTCAGCTCTTCTTCTTTGCAGATTCCTTAGTCCAAAAGAGTTCTAAAGTTCTGGGGTGAGGGCCGCAATATTTATGCTACTTTCCCCTTTGAAGTTTTAGGCAGAAAGTCTCTTTGGCTCAGTAAAAACCAGTTCTGTCCTCCCTGGTCCCGCTTCACCACAGTAGGTGGATACAGCATTGAGTAGAGCAGACACAGTGTATTCAGGTGCTAGTGAAAACTCCTCCCACCACTCTAAATGCAGAAAGGTCTATTCAGACTGACTATGAGTCACCCAGGAAAGCCAGGACACACCTCAATCCCCTTTGTGGCTGTGTAGTGTCAAAGCAACATCCCCAGCTCCTGTTACTCCAAAACCAGATGGTAAATACACAAACAGCCCTAGGCACTCAGGATGGTTAAGTAAGGAAAATGTCCACTTTCTAAAAGTGGAATTTTCAAACACACAATTTAAAAACCACCTTTACTAAAAGATGTGTTATTAAATACTGAGTTCAGAGAGCATTAACTCCATTTCTCTATCTTGTCCCAATGGAAAGTTACACTTGTAAGATGTTACAAGGCAGCTCCCAAGTTAAACTATGGGACAGACAGCTTTTCAATAGTGAAAAACAAAATGCATAGTATCGCAGGACATGTAAAAAACACTACTACATGTCCTACCTTTCAAATACACTTAACCCTGCCCATGGGGCTACCTTTGGCCTACTTTAGGGGTGACTTAAATGTAAGAAAAGGGAAGATTAGGAACTGGTAAGTGGGTGCACTTGCCAGGTTGACATTGCACTGCAGTGGCAGTGCTGAGAAACCTTTGAGAGGCTACTTGTGTGGGTGGCACAACCAGTGCTGCAGGCCCGCTAGTAGCATTTGATATACAGGGCCTGGGCGCACACAGTGCACTGTACTAGGGACTTACTAATAAATCAAATATACCAATCATGGAAAACCAATCATAACACAATTTACAGCAGGAGCACTTGCACTTTAGCACTGAATAGCAGTGAAGAAGTGCGCAGAGACACTAAACCAGGAAAAACGAAGTCCCACATAACATCAAAAACAGGAGGTCAAAAAGCAAAAAGACAGGGGAAGCACATCAAAAAATGCCAGGTTTAACAGCCTCACAGTAGTAAAACATGAATTTGGGAATATTTCACTACCAGTAGATGTAAAACTTAAAAGTACATGTAAAACCATTTAATTACAATGAACCCTGCCCTATGGGCTGCTAGGGCCTACCTTTGGGGATGACATATATGCAATAAAAGGGGAGTTTAAGGCTTGACAAGGAGGTATATTGCCAAGTCAAATTGGCACTTTAAAACTGCATGCAGTCTGCAATGGCAGGTAGGTCTGGGACATGTTTTAAGTGGCTACTTAAGTGGATGGCACAATAAGTGCTGCAGGACCACTTGTAGCATTTAATTTACAGGCCCTGGGTAAATGGTATACCACTTTACTAGAGAAATATAAGTAAATTAAACTGTAAGCCAAATTTTCCATGTTTTAGGGACTAAGCACAAACACTTTAGCACTGATTCACAGAGGAAAAGTACACAGAGTCCTAAAGCCAGCAAAAACAAATTCAGAAAATTAGGAGGGAGAAGGCCAAAGGTTGCGGGGAAGACCACCCTAAGGCTGACCGGTTCAACGATAGTTGAATACCATGCCCTGAATTTAGTGCTCACTGGGCATGACCAAATGGCATTCCCAGTGAATACTGGATTATTGTTTATGGGGTGCAGGGTATGGACATAGGTCATGCTTTAAGTCCAGTATATACTGGAGGTAAGGTAGAGTGAACAGAGAGTACAGAAAGGCTCTCTGACCAATACCCACTTGGCATGATTAGAGCCCAAATCTCCAGTACTTACTAAGGGCAAATATACATGCATTTTTAGGGAGCTGTTTAAGTATATAATTGGCATATCTTCAACCTCACTAAAAGTTAGGGATGTTAAAACACTCTACTTTGAAGAGTTATTAACTAGTCATAGAATAAATCTGTTACTTTCCTGAAAATAACTATAACGATGTGGCTTGAGGGTATGGTCCAAAATCTACAAGCCACAGCAATTATGTAACCTTGGTTAGCTAAGCAGTCACAATACATGTCTCATTCCTTGTAAGCACAGCTGTCACAATAATAATATAGTAGGCCGTTTTTATAAAAATGTAAATTTACAATATGGCATTTTAGAGAACCTATTCCTATAAACTGCTTTTGAATCCTAAAATCATGGTTTCACAAATTACACCACAAAGGCTATCACAAAATATATTGCTGATTATGCCACTAGTGCCATCAGATATGAATTTGCCAATCACATCATCAATGAACTCTCTGTAAAGTAAAGACAGCTTTTTATGTACATAATCTGTCTGAGAACATGTAGATGTTGACATTCTTACTTCAACCTTATACTGCACTAAAGGTTATAAGGCTATCTACTGCTTGGGTGTGTAACTCAGGAAGCCATTTTTCTCTCTATAATCTCTGTGAAGGATATCAGGATATCTAGTTGCTGACTGTGGAACAGCCTTGCTACCATTGCAACTAATGTTTATTAAGATATGTAGGGCAATTGAGTGTACCCACAGAAGACTTGATCCTCTATATAATTTCTGCAAATGTATATTGTTGCTAACAGGGTTGCTACAGCCATAGAACTTCATTTCATATCTGTATGAATATATATTATTTGAAAGTGGAGCTGTAGCTGTCTATTTTTTTTATATTATTGCTGCAAGGAGATCATGTTGCTAAAACTGGCATTGTAGGCTTTAGTCTTCACTGAATCTCTATCAGAACATTGGGCTAGTGCAGTTCTGTATTTCCTTTCTCTATGGTCTATCTGGGACCATGTGTTTGCTATTTACAAAAGGAGGCACTGTTCCCGAGCGAATCAAGTCAAGGAGTGACCCAGATTCACGTAAGAAAAAAGAAAGGGTAGAGGCAATTTAGGTCAGGGATAAAGTGTTCTGGGTTGCGGGAGAGACACAATATTGTCTCTTGTTGCCCTCACACACCCCGAAGGATGTCATGCTTCATCATCGGGCTATGCTCCTCGTCGGGCCGGCGGTGCAATGCCCTACGGGTCCCCCGAAGGGTCTCTTTGGCGGAGATCTTTAAGAGAACAGCCGATTGATGCATGCGGGTGTGTGGAAGTCCCAGAGCGGTCAGTGCTAGGTAATGTGAGTGAAGTGTGTTAAAATATACCTAAGGAGTACCGGACATGTGATGATTTAATAAAAAGGTACTCTTGGTATGGTTAAAAAAGCCCGTAGGCAGGTCGTTATCAATAGAGTCGTAATGTGTCTAGATAACTTTAAAAAAAAAAGAGGTCGACATGTTTCACGCCTTGGGTGGTCGTAATGATCCTTGGCGTTTCTTCAGGACCAGGGGTGAAGGTGAAGTGAAAGTGGTGCACAGACAGAAATATAGCGGAGGGTAAAAATTATCCCATTCGCTATTAGAAGGGGCGAGAAATTTTGTATCTATCTCCTTTATAAGTAGTGAGTGAGTGAAGGAGTAAGTTAAGCCCCCTTTGTAGCTGACCTAGCAATGAAGTCTGTATTACTCCATGCGGCTAATGGCGTTGGATGCCCACACCTTCTAGGGGGGTTGCTCAGGTGACGGCACTGGAAACCTGCCCGGTCCAGACGCCTGCTCGTACCTACGAGCAGGCGTCTGGACCGGGCAGGTTCATGGAGTAATACAGACTCCATTGCTAGGTCAGCTACAAAGGGGGCTTAACTTACTCCTTCACTCACTCACTACTTATAAAGGAGATAGATACAAAATTTCTCGCCCCTTCTAATAGCGAATGGGATAATTTTTACCCTCCGCTATATTTCTGTCTGTGCACCACTTTCACTTCACCTTCACCCCTGGTCCTGAAGAAACGCCAAGGATCATTACGACCACCCAAGGCGTGAAACATGTCGACCTCTTTTTTTTTTAAAGTTATCTAGACACATTACGACTCTATTGATAACGACCTGCCTACGGGCTTTTTTAACCATACCAAGAGTACCTTTTTATTAAATCATCACATGTCCGGTACTCCTTAGGTATATTTTAACGCACTTCACTCACATTACCTAGCACCGACCGCTCTGGGACTTCCACACACCCGCATGCATCAATCGGCTGTTCTCTTAAAGATCTCCGCCAAAGAGACCCTTCGGGGGACCCGTAGGGCATTGCACCGCCGGCCCGACGAGGAGCATAGCCCGATGATGAAGCATGACATCCTTCAGGGTGTGTGAGGGCAACAAGAGACAATATTGTGTCTCCCCCGCAACCCAGAACACTTTATCCCTGACCTAAATTGCCTCTACCCTTTCTTTTTTCTTACGTGAATCTGGGTCACTCCTTGACTTGATTCGCTCGGGAACAGTGCCTCCTTTTGTAAATACCTGATCGATTCTTTTGGAGCATAGGCACTGGACCCGTATCAAGCTCCTGGTCCCCCCCTCTTTTTTTGATATACCATGTGTTTGCTGACTGGGATGCTGAGCCTTAAATAAGCATGCACTCTCTACAAAGATATATATCTTGTGCCAATGCAAATAAAGACATTTGCCCCAGGTTTAATTTGCTTTCAAGCGATAGAGCAGAATTCAGTGCCATTTTGGATCTTTATATTCACCAGGACTAGAACCAATGACTTGAGGCACAAGTGAATTGACTGGCCCTTAAATGTTGAGATTTGTATTTGCTTGCAAGCAACAGGGCATCGTTTGGTATCATTCTGGGTCCTCATGCTCATCAGGACTGGCACCTATGACTTACTTGTGGGACAAATGACTTACCTGAGGGACAGTTAAACTCAATGGCACTTGAATGCTAAGATTGTATGCACACATGCCTCACAAGTCATAACAGTACTTCTAATATGAAGACAAGATTGAGAAACACGTACTAAGTCTTATCAAATTTGATAGATTGCTGTATTCACACATTTTATAATGCAGGGGGTAATTCCATTGAGCTACACACAGTCCTCTGGCAAATGTTAGGTCCTGGGACTACACACAGTCTTCCCCCACCTTATCTTTTATTCATGTGAAGCCTTTGTTCCTTGGGTAATCCCTGGCACATTTTTGGTAGTTTTTTAAGCATACTGGTAATGACAAGATTGTTGTAGCACGTTGGATTGTGTCTTTTGTGACTTGTGAAATTGTTGATATAAAATGTACAGAATGGGTGGGGGGTGCCATTTGGAATGAGACCGGAGGTTTGAAGGAGACATTTTAAGTTGATGGATGGATTTGGCGTTTCAACAGAGCTTTCCCTGGTTGTAATTCTTTCAAATATCTGCAAATAAATATTCAGGCCATTTTTACCCCCTGAGGAGTATACATTTCAACAAAGATTCCTTTCATCATTTACTAAATCCCAGATTTCTAAGTCCATAAGCAGTAGCATGCACAAGTTTGCCTCTACATTGATTCTGGACTTTTCAGAGGATACTGGATCTATTTACTGTTTATAGGATTTTCTGTGGAACCTCGACTCTTTATATGCCTTTAGGAATGTTCTTGATTCTGGGTTGATGATCTTTTCTGTGTCTGGTTTTGCTGCAGGATGAAGGAAAGTTAAGGAATGCCCATCACAGGAGGATAGATGGGGTGTTATTTGCTTACAAGTTTCTATTTTGGCAGTCTTCAAGGCAGTTGACTAGGAAAGTTTGCTTTGTGAGGCTTTTGTATTTTCTACATTGTTGTCGATACTATGTAATTATTATTTTATATTATTCCTCTCTTGCTTATTTGACCATCCTCTTTAGGTCATTTAACTCATCTGGTAAGGCTAGTCATTCGCTTGGTTGTGTGGCTTTATTAGCATCAGAAAGTTACTCCTTGAAAACTGTATTACCTGATATTCAGCTTGACATCCCCATCTACACCAATTGAATTGGAACTTATTTCTACTGAGTTTGTAACCCTATCATACCCATTCATATTTGTGGTGATATTGATGACTTGGAAATTGAACTTTAGCCACCTCTTCTCTCTATAATGACTAAAAGGACACGTAGTTGCTAACATTTATGATTCAGATTTTAGTGTCATTGCAACCTCTAAACAGATGTGTGCTCTAGCATTGCTACATTCCTCTATATGTAATCTTACAGAGACCATCTAGGTTCTGCTTGTGGTAATTCCTGTATTGTCAATGTACTATCTAGAGAGCTATCTCTTTGGTGTCTGTGCAAATACAATCTGTGTTTTTAGAAAATGTCTTGATGAATTCCCATGTGATGTCTGCAGTTCGTAGACTATTCCATCAACAACATGAAACTTTGAAAAAGACAATAAAATGTTCTAAAATGCCCACCCTAGATCCTGCGGGTTTCTTTCCAAAGAGCACATTGGCTTTTGGATTTTACTTGCTGGTCATGTTTAAGCCACTCAGGATCCCAGCATTAGAAGTCTCTGCTACTTATTTTATAATTTGATGATGATAGAATTGTTGCTAATTGGGGTCTCTGCATCCACATCCTCCTGCTGTAAAAATATTATTTCTGTTAACAAAATGTGTATCCTATTTTCCTGGAGAACTAAATATATCATTAAGGTCCAGATTTACCAAGGACTTGCGCTGTACTTGCGTGAAGCAAGTTGTCGCAAGGCAACGCAACTTCTCAAATAGGATTTACATGCCCATGCAAGGGACTACTTTCTGCGGCCTTTCAGCAGCAGCCTGCATGACTCGCAGGTAGGGGGGCGGTTGGGGTCACGGGGCTCACGTGGGGGTCGTGATTGCAGGAGTGAGGAAAAAGTTTAATAAAAAAAATCACTTACCTTGCCGCCTCGCAGTCCCACGTCGCTGCTCCTGCTCTCCTGCTTTCGATTTCAGGAACAGGAAGCAGGCAGCCAGGCTCCCTCCCCTAAACCAATCACAACGCTGTAATTGCAGCATTGTGATTGGTCTGAGCATCATGACACAGCACTCAGCCAGGGGCTGCAGGGATGGCCCTGTTCTCCATGTAGGCTGTAATGCAGCCTGCATGGAGAAGTGGGAAAGTGCGCATTACTGGTTTAGGCGGCCTGAGAGGGTCAACCAAACAGTCACTGCAACCTTTTTGGAGTGGGCAAACCACTCCTCCACTGGCCTGCTCGCAGAGCAAATCAGTCCTGCCCACCCACCTGCTCGCAAAGCAGAGCAGCCCCGCCCACCCGCCCGCCTGCCCACAAAGCTGAAACTATCATCATTAATAGTATCTATTATCATTTTATATTTTTGCTTCTGCACTGCTTGAAAGCAGTGGGGCAACGCTCCTCCACCATAGCGGAGGAGCCACCCCTGCTGCCTTGTGTGACTTTGTAAAGAAATGTATAGCAATGGTGCGACTTGCGCAGCATTGTGTTACTTTTCGTTGTGATAGGAGTTATGTGGGTGGAGCATGGGCGTACACTTGAATCCATCTATGGGACTTGATGCAATACCAGATTTACTGAAGGCGGTAAACCTGGGATCAAGCCAAAATTGTGTGCCTACCATAGATAGGTGTAACGAGGAGTAATATCTTTATTTCTACTCGTTATCTCCACTTTCTGTGCATGATGCATTCTACAACACACATAGAAAGAGAAAATTGTCTCTTAGGATTGTTCTTGTGCAGGAGCATTCCTTCGTGCCCAAAAACAATCATGGCTGTAATGTAGGCACCCTTGCAGCATAGTCAGCACACAATTCACCAGCACAACCAGAAATGCGTCATATCTTAGTAGATATAGCGCATTTCTGCTCTCTCCCTTTCACGCAATGAAGCACAAAGCTTAAGCATGCTGCACAGTAAGCTGTTGCTTAACATTAACCACAACAGAGAATACCTGGCCCTGTTTGGCAAAGAGTCTGCTGCATTAACTCTTCTATGGTATTTTTTGTCATCCTTATTTTAATCAAAGTCGGTAAATATAGCCTATTTTACATTCTGCATTTACTTTTACGTTACAGTCTAGACCTTAAACCAATGACTGCATATTAATGAAGGGAATGGTGTGTAAAACAGACAAAGCTTGCTGTGCTATGTGGTTATGTTAGTAAAAATTTGAAAATAACTCTATCATCAGGGTATCTTGGCACTGGGGTATACTTGACAGCACACAAAACACTGTCAATACCAGAACCTTAAATAAATAAAATTTGCAGGCAAGATTGTTCTTCCAGAGCAAAGTTTTTTTCAGCTGAATGACATGGGAGCTGAAGGAGCTCCATCAAAATATCTGCTAAAAAAACTCTGAAAGCAAGTTTTTATATCCTTGTCTAGAAATGGAAATGTGCTCAATGTTTTAGTTCTCAGGCATGGCAAACAGATAGATGTGCATTTGTTATGTGTATAACACTTTCCTTCTAGCACATTGATAGCATTTTATTAAACAGTGCGCTCTTTCCACTGCAGCTGCAACCTTGAGAGTTACTTGTAAATGCCAGAACGAGAACATTATATCACACTGCCTAGTGTTCCCAAGCCACCATGAGCTGTGCTGTAAAAAAATACCCTTAACTGTTTGTCGTTTAAGCTCATGCGTCTATTAGTGCAATATCCATGCGTTCAAGCTGCTGAAGCAAGATGGAGTCGGTTTAGTTTTTGTGTCTGCAATCTAAGCGGCCAAAACACAACCTGGGGTCGTATTACCAAAGGTGTCCCGGCTGTGCAACAGGCGTTTGCACCCGCTTTGCGCGCCCCGGGGCACTTTGGTATTATAGAAGGGGGCGCAGATGCTTGTGCGTCCCCTTCTATAATACGAATAGCACTGGCGCACTTAAAGTGCCAGCGCTACCATCAGAGGGTGTTTCCTCATTTGCATAGAGGCGTGCCCTACGCAAATGAGGTAATTCCTTTGACTCTGCGCCCACGCCATATTACAGACGCAAGCGTATAGTCAAAGAAGTCCTTAGAAGGCGCACTGACAGTGCGCCATTTAAAAGGTGGTTCTCAAATCCCCTTTGAAAGTGCAGGCGGGTGCTGCCTGCACTGTAAAAACACAGAGGAGCTTCTCCGTGTTTTCACATGAATGCGCTGCCCCCAGGGAAGCGCGAGGTCACGCCTGCCTTGGGTACAGTGCGAGGTTGCGTCTGCCCGGGGTGCAGCACATACACCATAATGGGGCGTATTATCATTGTTTGCGGCCAGCGCTCTTTTTGAAAGGTGCGCCGAGCGCAAACAATGATAATGTGTAATACGGCCCCTGAAGGTCATAACCAAAAGTAAAAGAAACAGCCACATTTTGATGGCCTTTCTCAACTTCAAAAGCAAATGTTATTCATGTAAACAAAATGAAAAATGCTCCAGCACTCAGGGAGGTAATTTGGAGGTAGTCAGGGGTCGCAGCTGTGACGTCTAGCTTGCTCCCTGCTACTTCTGACACTTTGCAGCAGTGACATAGAAAGCCCTGCCTTGCATTGTAACAGAAATTGTGGTTTTCCGCCCCATTTAGAGGTGGGGAAATTACCAGATGTGATGCCGGGCTTTATCTGGGGTCCACCATTGAAAAACCTATTTATAACACGTCAACTCACACTGATTTTCAAGGCCAGGGTCTGACAGAAGAGATACAGAGATCTTGGACACGGCATGGAAAGAATTCCTGCTTTTTAGAGTCATTAATTGTTTTCTGTTTTTGTCTTACAAACTCCCAAAACAGGATGCCCAGTGACTGAAATTGAATTGCTCAAACACCTCATTCAGCTACGCTGACATTGCATCCATCGTATCGATGGCTGCATGGATGCACTGTCGCCAGAGAGATCTGCGCCAGGCAGGCGTTAAACTCACAATATGGCAAGCAGTTCTCTATGGGGCACTCCACTTATTCAGCAGAATAGCAGGCAACACTATACACCAGCCGCTTAGAGACCCTATGCATTCTGGCATCCATTGGTGCAATACTGTATGTAAAATTGTCAATGCTGTGAATTCTTCTGGAAGCTGTTCCCATGTTTTTGTGTGCCAGTTCATATTCTATATCAACCACATTATTCGGATGGATGACTATCACGGGGGCCCTCCGGCTCTAGACGATCATCATTGGGTTCATTAGCCTTAGTACCCTCCCCAGAGCGATCACAGGAGCCCCTAGTCCCTGCCCCTTCCCCCTTGGACCACCCTCGGGTGGCGGCCCTGAGAGCTAGCATAGATGGTCTGGAAATTCTGACAGCCTCGGTACTCCAAGCTGAAAAGATTATGGCCCCAGATTACATGGCTAACGAGGCAGCCTCTTCTTTGCTGCCCTTGGTTAATCCCCCTACCCACTCAATATTGCCCCCCCCACCGGTACTAGTGGTACAGGCGGATATACATCCAGTCCCCATTAAAAGGAAAAGATTGCCCACCCCACGGAAAAGTAAACTGGCCAAAAACCTTAAGAGACCTAGGCGGGTTGATGTCAGGACGGGTGGCCCACATAAGACAGTGGGGCGGGATCCATGCATGCTACATGGAGAGAAGGGGGAGGGCATATTGAGGGGGCCAGCGGTCAGTGGCTGTGAAGTATTGCCGGGTGGTCTCCCAGCGCTTTTACCTCTGGATTCCTTCCTCTCTGCAAACTTGGAGAAAATGTTGAAATCCTTACTCCTCCCGGTGTTAGACAAAATCAGGGGGCTTTCAGAGCGGGTGGATAAATTGGAGCAGACAACTTTGGACAATTTTTTCTCCCTAAAATCATTTATTAAAGTGCAGTTAAGAACTAGGGAGGATGGCCCAGGGGGGGGATCTGATACCAGGGAGCCACCTATAGCCCTACAAAGTACAGCCACCACTGCAGGCACCATACTAGTTGCACCTGAAGTGTTTGATCGCGTCTCGCACCCTATTGTTATGGCTGCAGGGTTGGGGAGGAAATTAGGACCATCAGCAATCAGACCTGTAGATAAATCAAAGACCCCCAAGGCTGCAAACAGTATCCTAAATAAAAAGACGGCATGCCCCATAGCTTCTGGCATCCCTGGTAATGTAAACCTCACCACCATAGCCGCCATGCCCGCAGCCCTCAGCTCACCCGCGACCACAATACCTAATTTAGTTAAGCCTGTAAATGCCAACGTACAGCAGACAGGTGAGGGATCAAGGGACGGCAGGGCTGATAATGTTAACCTTCCCCCTGCCTGCCAGCCCTATGTAGCTGTTTTGACTGGGGTGCCTGTGCTTAGCCCGGGCAAGCATGAGTCTTTCGATGATTAGTATAATAAGACTCTCTATTGGCTCAAAGAAAACAGGCCCTTGCCCAAACTTTGGGAGGGACGGATCATCCACGTAAGGAGAGTTGGCTGGATTGGCACCAAGCAAAAAAACATAAGTGGGGATTGCATTATAGTAAATTTTCAGGATCCAAGGGTGGCTAGTTATGTATGCAGTGGGCCCGTGAGGGAGCATAGTCCAACAGTGGGCGGGGGCTCAATTGGCATCCGCGACCTTAGTTACTTCAATCCCCCGAATTTGTTAGGGAGGCCAGCTGGACCTCTTTTGTGGGAGGATAGAGGCGGCAGACAGACTTGTGGAAGCCTCTTCCAATCTAGCTTATTTGGTAATACTCCAAGCCAGCCGCGTGGTCGGCTTTTGCAAAGTTACTGACATGCAATCTGCCCAATAAAGGAGAGGCATGTTGAGGTATTTGGGGAGACACTAAGCGATAGTCCAACATTCCGAGTGGAGTTGGATGGGTCTTCCACCAGTACCCCTTCTCTACCAACTGCCTCTAGGGGGCAATCGCTGTTGGCCCGCCCCGAAGTACCCGAGTCGTCTCTGCCTAGTAGGGAATCACTGGAGGGGGTTTCTTTATCCACGGAGGCCGCGGCGTTGTCGATCACCGAGGTGGTTACACTCACCGCCACTGCTCCTCTCGCAAGAGAATTAGTAATGGGGTGGGAAGGGGGTGTTAGTGTCCCATTGAAGGTAGTTAGCTGGAACATAGCCGGCCTTGCACGAAACATTGGCATACCTGATTGGAATGTTTTGATAGAATCGTTTGGAATTTGCTTGTTCCAGGAAACTTGGTGCCTGGAACCACAACACAAGATGGGGTATACCACCTACTTTGTCCCCGCCATACGCCCAAGCGGAGGGAAGGGGCGTCCCTCGGGAGGGTTGATAATTTGGGCAAGCATCTCCTTGCGGTACTCCATCAAAGTTATAGCCACGAAGTCGCCTGATCTTCAGAGGCTAACAGTTAGAGGACCATGTGGAGGGAAAGTGCTTGAAATTTTTAACATCTATATCAGAGGTGCTAGGGGCGGTTCGTCCACTTTGCCATCAACAGGCATTGACGAGGAACTAAGAAATGTTAAGGCTGGCTCTTTTGTTATGCTAGCCGGGGACCTTAACTGTACGTTCGAACCCCTTGCTGTGGACGATGTGCTGGGCAATAGAGATGATGACATTAGGAGAGGTATCCCATCGCTGCAAATTACGCCAATCAGGAGATGGAATCAAAATGCCATCGATCTTAATGCCCTCTGTTTGGAGCATGGTCTCAGAGCAACCAATGGTCGATCTAATTCAGACCAATTGGGGGCCCACACGTTCAACAGAGTAGGGCATTCCTCACGGATTGACTACATTCTGCTGAACTATTGTTTGTGGCCTCATCTGCTGGACATGGTGGTCCTGCCGTCCACTGACAGTGATCACAACCCGCTGTCCCTGTCCTTGTCCCCTCTGTGGTTGGGTCACTCCCCTCCCCTAACCCCACATGTGTGGAGAACCACACATGAAGTGTGTCCCTCTAATTGTGGCAGGCGCCTAAAATGGAATAACATTGTTGGCAATGAGGGAAAGATCTTGGAGATAAATTCTATAATGGCAAATATCCCTCCACGTCTAGACTCTCCCTCTATCAGTGCACAGGAGGTTTCCACACTGTTTGTCCAAACCATGCATGCACTGGGCGAACTGTTCCTAGCCCACAATACGGGAAAAAGGTTTAATAAAAGAGGTGGCACAAAGGGTAATGCTGGGTGGTTCTCTCTTGCTTGTCGAGACGCCAAAAGGGAATTAATCAAGGCAGTGAAATCTAAGAATAGAGTCCTGATTAGTGTCGCAAGGGGCAACCAAAGGAGGGTTATAAACAAGGCTAAGGCAGAATGGGAGAATCAGTTTTGGTACGATCTGAAGGCCGCTAGCCTAAGGAAGGACTCGAAGGGTTTTTGGGACCTACTAAGAGCTAGAGATAAACCTGCGGACTCATTAATTACATGTAATATACCTGAGGGCGCGTGGTTCGATCATTTCTCCCAACTCTATACAGTGGTCCTGGGTATGGGGACAAGTTTGCCAGAACAGTATCCTTTAGTATCCTGTGAATTTAACGACAAATACCGGTTCACAGTTAAGGAAGTTGTAGGGGCTATTAAATGTCTTGTCCCCAATAAAGCAGCAGGCCCAGATGGCATCCCAGGGGACTTGCTACGTACCAACCTGGTGGAGTGGGGAAAACTCATTGCTGCCCTATTGAATGCAAGTTTTAATGGGGCAACTCTCCCGGGCTCATGGAAAGGTGCTGA
Organism: Triturus cristatus; assembly: GCF_964204655.1. Lineage (NCBI taxonomy): Eukaryota > Metazoa > Chordata > Amphibia > Caudata > Salamandridae > Triturus > Triturus cristatus. Next base: position 614,114,148 of record NC_140591.1, on the reverse strand, counting down.
AGTTGTTCCAATTTTTAAAAAAGGGAGTCGGACCGACCCAGCTAATTACCGACCAATAAGCCTCTTAGACTCCACGCAGAAAGTGGCGGGGAAAGTAGTTCTGGGTAGGGTATTACACTGGGTCGAGGAAAAAGGCATTCTCTCTGACCTTCAGGCCGGATTTAGAACAGGTATGGGGACGTTAGAGCAATCTTTTCGTCTTTTGATGCTCTATTGGAAAGTGGTTGTACTGGGCAAAGGCAGCCTGTATCTAGCATTTATAGATTTGTGGACTGCCTTTGACCTGGTCCCACGCAGCCAACTTTGGAGTGTGCTTAATGATCAGGGCATTCCACCATACCTACTAAGCCTATTGGTAAAATTGCATGCCGATAATTTTGCACAGATCAGGTGGGGGAATCAGGGACAAAAAACAGCTCGAATTCCTGTAAATAGAGGGGTACGCCAGGGATGCGTTCTAGCCCCCATTCTGTTCTCATTGTATATGAATGGAGTGGTGGAGCATTTGCTGAAACTCCCAGCAGACGCACCATCCCTGGCTGGCAGTAGAATACCTACCCTTCTATTTGCAGATGATACCCTCCTGATCTCTAAAACCCCGGTCGGCCTGCAGACCCTGCTAACTAATTTCAAATCCTTCTGTGATGCAAGGGGGTTGGTTATTAATACTGAAAAAACCAAGTACTTGGTTCTTAACCCACCGAAAAAGAAAGCCAATCCACCGACCCTAGATTCTGTTTCCCTCGAGAGGGTTACTGAGTTCGATTACCTTGGCATTCGACTCTGTGATTCGATGAGTTGGAAATGCCACCTCCAAAAGATGTTGCTGACTCATAAGAGAGTGGTGGGCGCCCTCCTTAAGGAACAACGTGCATCAACCCTAAAACCTATTGCACCTATTATAGATATTTATAGGGCAAGGGGTGTTAACGCAGTGCTATATGGGGCTCAACTTTGGGGGGTTCACAAGGCTGACCTGTTATCCCGCTCAGAAAGTAAATTCCTCAAAGATTTAATGGGGCTCCCCTATAGCACTCCAACCCTTCCATTGCTCTTAGATATGGGCACTCGTTCAATTAGTGATCAGGCTAGGCTTCGCCCTCTTCTTTTATGGGCGAGAATTTGGGGAGTCCCAGAAATGGCTAGCTATGCAGAAGGCTTAACCGATGTGTTGGGGGCACCCGGCTGGTCCAAGATTCATTGGTTAAGAGAAGTCAAGCGTCTTCTCATCAACCTAGGCCTGGAATAATAGAACTGCCCCCCCAAAGTCCGTTCTGAAGAAAATTTACTGGAGTTGGGTAGCTGATGGCAGATCTAGCAATGCTAACTTGTGCAGGACCACTATGGACTTCCTTTTGGTAAAAGACATGCCTTTCGGAGAGCCATACCTGGATATCATTACAAAGCGTAGGGTCAGGGCCCTCTACTTCCAATTTAGGATAGGTCTACTCCCTGTCGGGGAACTAACCTCTAGGTGGAAGGCCCCGGCTCAAACAATCTCTTCCAGCCCATTTTGTGAGAATAGGATAGAGTCAGTCCCGCACTTGTTCTTTGTATGTTCGGCCTATGCAGCTCCCCGCAACAGATGGCTAAAACCACTCTGTAGAGAACTTGGAACAAGGTATTTCAAGGAGGCTCTACGTATTCTGAAAAACGATCCTCGGCCCCTTTTTGCTTGCGGCATAGCCAAGTTCCTAGGATGGGCTTGGCGTATTAGATCAGCTAGGCTTTTGTATCTTGTTTAATCTGTTTTTAAAACTATTTTACTTAATTTATTGGGGCCATTTGTAGTATGAATTGTATGGTTATTTTCTATGTATTGGCACCTTTTATTGTCTTATTGCTCTTATGTGTATGTATCGCTTTTTAAGATATTTTTTATATCGAAATAAAGCCTAATGATTGATTGATTGATTGATTGATTGATTGATTGACAGGAAATCATCTGGGTACCAACTGGGCTTTAAGAAACAGCGTGACAAATGGCAGAGCAGTTACATGAATTAATTCTACTTCTTCCTTTAATTCAATGTCACAAATATCTTTACTTACTCAGATGTGTTTTATTTGTTTGGACACCTTGAAAACGAATATTTGATCTTTCTTGCATTGCTTCATTGAACATGAGTGAGGCCAGGCTGCAGTGCTTTGTTTGACTTTGACCCTCAAACTATTCTTCAAGTATAATAACGTAAAAGGGACGCAAACAGACATTTGAGAATTGCCATTCTACTTAAAGGATACACTGAGCTGCAGCCAGGAAAATGTCAAATACTGCTAGCTTAAACTTTACTAATATTTGACTTTATGGTTATTTTTTCCAAACATATTAACGTAGTGCCTTATTTGCACACCACAAAGGATTTTCCAAATGGCAATTGAATCTATTTGGCCTATAATTAGAGTGCAATTTATTTATTTCAATAGCTGGAGATAACCTTCATTGATTGCACTAGAATAATTTGCAGGAAAGTTACATTTATCATAAAAGGACTATATTGCAACGTAGACTAGATCCGTTGTATTTGTAACAGGTGTTATCAATTGACTAAATATAAATGACTTTTTGAAATTTCTCTTTTGTTTAGATATAGTAATGCACACTCATGCACATAAACATACAAGAGCGCACACACATATACATACATGAATACTCATATTTACAGTCAGAAATATTCATACCTAGTGAAGTTCTTGCAACAATCTATTCAATAGACTTTAAATATAACTTTTCCACAACACTCATGGCAGAGAATTTAAGAAACGTGTTGCTCAAGAAATGATAGTCATTACCACTGGGAATGGAAATTTGGATCTTGGCGGCCAACCAGAATGCTTAGTATGAGGGCACTGTAAATGGCTTTGCTGCTTGGGGTTGTGTATTCTTTCCAGACAGTGACACAAACTGGTATTAGCTGTGGAAAGGATGGGCCATTCTGTCAAGATGTTTGGGGGTGAAGCAGGATCGTGCCCCACTTACATTTCAAATGGCTTTGCCTCCTGTACACATAAAGAAGCCGTACACTGGTCTTTTGTCACCCCAGACTTCTTGGAACCTTGGCAGGGGAAGGGAAGAACTTTCAAGAACCAGATGTTGCGGTAATATTGGAAATCCGCCCTCTTCAAATGTTGGCAGCAGGTTTAAATAATGGAGCTCTAGAGCTACTCTTCAGCTCACTTCTGGACCCGTGGAAGACTTTGAAGAAGGACTTCTCTGCTGCCATACTGCTAGAAGGGTTGCCCTGCTGTCCTGCTGCTGGAAGGACTGCCCTGCTGCCTGAGGAAGAAAGAATGGACCTGTTCCTTTAATCCAAGATCAACAGAGTGACTCCAAGAACTAGCTGGCTGGCATCTTGCATGAGCTATAGGCACACCACAAGCTCCAGAGACCTGTCCTGCATCTGCCCACCTGACCAGACCTAACTGAACCTCCCTTTGCACAGCTGCTGGTCTCTGCTGGATTGAGTTCTGAGCCCCTAAGGGCCTGAACACTTAGCTGGCAACAGAGCCTACTCTTCCTGGTCCAACTGAAGATTCTTTTGAAACCAAAGTAGTGCGATGTGAGGTTCCGTGGGAATCTGACTGACATTTTGGGTATGTTCGAATATGGACGAGTTTGGTATCTACGAACCGCAAATGACGAGTTTAGTGGGTGTACGCGTTTTCGCTACGCTACTATGTACGGGTCGTCTCATTCCTGGGTATGCCCATCTGAACCCTTGGGTTCCATTTTAGATACGGCGTCCATTTTGTCTCTTGCCCTCAAGTAGCCAGCGAACAGACACTGTCCGCTTCGTGACCCTGGGATTCCCAAGCTTTCGTGGAGGACACATGTTCCTTTGAAGGTGTCTTTATGATGAGGGGGATGGCACGGCAAGGGCAGAGGGATCCGCTTGAGGCTCATCTTGCCGTGCTAGTTTATTGTTTCAGTCGTGCATACATTAGGCACGGGTTCTTTGACCCTGCAATCAAGTTCCCGATATTGCTCTCTACACTGTTTTCTAAACTGTTGTGCATCCTTGTTTTCCTTTTCCCCTTTTCATCTGATCCTTCCTCTAATTCGTTACGGTCAGAATGGAATGTGCTTAATGTAGGGATAATGTGCTTTTACAGTTGGGAACCGGCAATGTTGCTGTAATTATGTTTCGGGTTTCTGAAAACATGAATGCGACCTTTTTGAAGTTTATTGTGGGAACTAAGTTGTAACCTTTTGTTCGCCATGCTGTTCAATGACGAAAATGTGTATATAAGGAGCGATCCACTTTTGCAATTTGAAGCAGTCTCTCAGAACCTACACGTTGTGTACTTCTTGCGATTTCTGTATCCCTGCAGTAAATAAATGCTGATCTTTGATGCCCCAGGAAGTGTCCCGTGTCTTTGTGTTTCGTACGCCGGAACAGGTAACCCACGAAGGTTTCAGGTGTTGTCCCCTGGCACCGCTGGGCCTTAGAATAGCCCAGTCCTTCAGTTGGCGCCCAACGCGGGGCGACATCAGCGGTACCGGTCCAAAGCCCGACGATCGTGAGGAACTTCGTGTGAAATCTCCGCGGGAAGGTGCACCCCGCTTCATCGATCCAGTTGTCGAAATAAGTGGCCCGAAGACTTTTCCCGCGAAGATTCCCGCCTCCTGACGGCTGCGACGGACTGATGCCCTGACTGTCGACCTGTTTTGGCGCCTGGCGTAGTCCTTTGTACGGCGAGACGATAGACGGGCCTTCCTGGCGACGCCATTGCTCTTTCGGTTAAGTATTTGTGGGTCGCTCCTAGAGTAGACCTGGTTGTTTGCATGGTTCCATTGCATTTGTGGTTCTTAGTTGTTGGTTCTTAGTTGTGGGGTTTTATTTGACAATTGCAATTGCCAAAAACCGAGGGTCTTGCATTTTTTTGCGAGGACATCGTAATTCGATAGCCCTTGAAGTTTGTAAACTCGGTTAGTGTGCACGATGCCTGGCCGTAGTACTTTGTTTGGTTTCCTTAAATGTTGCAGCACGGATTCCCGACTGGAGGATTCATGTCCGATACCTCCAGTTGGAACTCCAATTTATGAGCTCTATAGTCGCCACGGAGTAGGTCCTATCGTATATAATGAATATTGGATTTGTTATACTAAAAAGGATGGTGTTCTTAGTTGGCCACCACATGGTAGTTTCGAAACTGCAATATTGGATAATCTTGAAACTAAATTATTTAAAAAGAAGGCTAGGCCGGCCATGTTTGATTCCTTTCGGTTATGGCGTAAAGAGGCCAAGCAGAAAGAAATCAAACAGTCTAAGAAGAATAAGAGAGAAGGTGTTATTGCGGTAATGCGAAATGCAGAACAGTATCAGCGAGACAAGGATGAGAAGGAGCAGGAAGTTTTTGCTAGACTGCATCATATGGCGGTGGATAAATGTTACCCGGTTTTACCGTCTAGTCCTGATAAGACGGGAGAAGAAGTGGTCGAGGATCCATTATTGTCTTATCTATTGAAATCACCACCTCCTTATGCACCAGATACTGTGGGTCCTGTGATCCCTCCTGTTCCTCAACCTGTTGTCTTGGCGGCTGCTGGACAGCCTGTCGTTCCTCCTGTTCTTCCGAATCCCCTTGTGCCGCAAATTGTTCATCCTCCACTACCAGCTCTTTTCCCTATTGCTCCTTCGCCTGTACCTCTTCAGCCTATTGTTCCTACTACTCCTGCTATCTCGACTACTTCTACTATTTCTACGGTTACCCCTAATGTTGTTGCTCCTGTACTCCCTTCTTCTTCCCCTTCTGTTCGTAGTCGTATATTTAATGCCGTCGCTAATCTCTATTCTCCACTTTTTGGGCCGATACTTGGGTCTGATCTTTCTGATGTCTCTCAGAGGCGCAGTCAAATTCCTGACGGTAGAGAACGCGAGTCGTTAGTGAAACTGGCGCGTAAATGGATTAGTCATCCTGTGAAGTACACTTCGCGTATAGTTTTCAAGACGTTTTCTCAGTTTAATGAGCCCACACAAAGATTTGTGTACGAGGAAATGTGTAAATCTTTGAGAGAAGAGTGGGATAATGATGCGGTAGACAATGTACCGCCCGAGATCACTGAACTTCAGAATCAATTTTCGAGTGGTATGATTGTGGGTAATAATGTTCTACGTGCTTTAGAGAGTCTGTTATCTTTTCGATCTACGGTATCACCTCGAGCATTGTTTGAGGGTGAAGCTGAGGAGCGGACGGCACAATCTGGTCAATACCCTATGCGGGAAGTTCCCCCAGTGTGGATGCCAGGTGATCCTGCTGCTAACCCTGCTATTCTACCACACTTTCAGAGAATTTGGATACACCTCCCCTGGAAGCGATCGGAAGTTTTGCAGGTGAAGCAAACTTTGCCTGATCCCCGCAAGAATCCGGCAGGTTATTATAAAGAGTTATCCCAATTAGTGGATGCTACTATTATGAACCTTGCCGATATCGACATGTTGTTCGGTAATGTAGTACCTCAACCGATTTGGGTGAAAATCCGCCAAGAGAATCACGCAGCTGAGTTAGGCGGTGATTGGGCTGCTCTTGTGGCAGCTGACGCACGGCAAGTTGGTGGGGCTAAACCTGAACAGCTCATTGAGAATCTGCCCCAGAGGATAATTACACTTATGAAGACGCTTATGCCAGCAATAAGAGTTAACTGGGACAAACTGTCTGCGTGCAAACAAAAGAAGGACGAGAGTGTCTCCGATTTCTTTACGAGGTTTGAGGAGGCATTCATCGATCACAGTGGTCAGGATATGAGCACTGAGGGAGGTCAGCGACTGTTTGTTGATAAATTCGTATCGAATCTGCTGCCTGAACTAAGCAACAAATTGAAGAATTCTGAAAGTTCGTGGGCTGTTTCTACCACTGCTCAAATTTTAGCTACGGCCCAATACTACGAAAATAGAGAGAAAGAAGAAAGCGAACGTGCAGATAAGAAAACGAAGGATCTTAAAACTAAGGTCTTATTGCAGCAAGCGTATCCCCCGCGCGCGATTCCAAATGACTCGCAACAGCAAAATCGATTACAGTCACAGTTTCCTAGGTCACAGCCGCGTACTGACTCATCTACACCACGAACTCTGCTGGGGTATAATCAATGCGCGTATTGTAGGGGTGAGGGCCATCTGAAGTTTAATTGTCCAGTCTTGCGTGACCGCAACAATGGTGTTTCGGCTCGAGGAGGTCGTAGTGGTCCTCAACAAGCCTCACGTGGTAGAGGTCGCGGTGTTACTCAGAATCAGAATGAGCGTTTTTCCACTTCAGCAGACTCGCAAAATTGCTTTGATCGGCGCGATTTTTCGGCTGGTAGATCTGCACAGTATCATGTGGACGACTATTATGTCGAGCATGATGTTGCTGCTGACGGTAATTATTAGGACAGCCATAGACAAAGAAAGGGAGTGGTATCGGTCCCGGTTGATCAGAGAGGGCCTTATGTCGCAGTTGCCACATTGGGCGTAGTTGAACCTTTTCTGTTGGATACTGGTGCAGCGAAAAGCTCCATCATGCATTCGAAACTCCCTGGCGCGCCTTTGTCTGGCTTAATGAATGTTTCTGTTGGATTCTCTGGCGCCCCGTTAGCAATCCAGTTTCTTGCCCGTTGCCCCTTTCAATTGGGTCTTGTGAGTTAGAAGCTCCTTTGCTTTTGACTACTGGTTGTGGTGAGAATCTTTTGGGCCTGGATTTGTTGAAACGGTTATATGCGACTTTGTATTGTTCTCCTGCGGGAGTGGAGCTTACGTTGGGTCGGAAAGTGATCTTTCCTATGTATTTGTCGACTGATAAGCTCCCACCGGAATTGAGTTCTCTTCCTAAGTCTTTGTGGGCGACAGGTCCCAACGATGTGGGCCTGTTGGATATACCACCTTATGTTGTTCAACTGAAATCAAATGTGCGCTTACCACGCATTCCCCAGTATCGTATCTCTCTTGATGGAGAACGAGCACTATTGGCGATCATTTATGATTTGATCGATAAAGATGTTATCGAAGAAACTCGGGGTAACGTGTGTAATAGTCCTGTGTTACCTATTTTGAAACAAACTGATCCATCCAAGCCTCCTGTGTATCGTTTTGTTATTGATTTGAGGGATGTAAACAAAATTGTAATTCCACAGTTTCCCGTGGTGCCTGACATTACAGCTTTGCTGACTCTGATTCCAGCTTCTGCATCATGGTTCTCGGTAATCGATCTGAAGAATGCTTTCTTTAGCATTCCGATTGCTGAGGAAAGCAGAGATCTATTCGGTTTCTCATTAGGTGGTCGCAGTTTCAGGTTTAAACGCGCACCTCAGGGCTACTGTGAGAGTCCATCGATCTATAGCCAAGCACTTAAGAGCCAACTTGATGCGTTTGTGTTACCGGCTGGTGCGGCCTTGATTCAGTACGTTGATGATCTGTTGGTAGCTGCTGACACTGAACAGATTTGCAAAACTGCTACAGTATCACTGTTACAGCATCTATGTGACTTACATCACAAGGTGTCACCTTCTAAATTGCAATATTGTTGTCAAGAAGTAACCTATCTAGGTCACTTATTGTCAAAGGAGGGAAGAAGGTTGACCCCAGAAAGAATTGCAGCGATCGCTCGAATGACTGTGCCAACAACTCAGAGAGATGTGCGTGCCTTTCTAGGTATTACGTCATACTGCAGACAGTGGATCCCGAACTTTTCACTGTTAGCGAAGCCATTGATAGCTCTCACGTGCAAGGATGTTTCGACTCCTTTGCCATGGATGGAAGAATGTCAGAAAAGTTTTTCTGAACTGCGTGACGCGTTGTGTTCGGCTCCTGTGTTAGGTACTCCTGATTACAGTAAGCCATTTACACTATACGTTCACGAGAGAGAAGGTTGTGCGTTGAGTGTTTTGACGCAACAATTTAGTGGTAAGCAGCGTCCATGTGCATATTTTTCCTCGACCTTAGACCCGGTAGCTAGAGCGTTGCTGAGTTGCTTGAGAGCGACAGCGGCAGCTGCGGTGTCTATTCGACAATCCGCAGGTCTGGTTATGGATAATACGCTCACAGTGATGGTTCCGCATGCAGTTGACACTCTCCTGAATCGTACCAAAACTCAACATCTGACGAGTGCAAGGTTGTCCGGTTACGAGTTGACACTTTTGGCAAGTCATATACAGATCAAGCATTGTAATGTGCTGAATCCGGCGACATTGTTGCCGACTAATGTGGAATCAAATGATGTACCACCACATGATTGTTATTTACGAACTGAGGAAGAAACGAAGGGTCGTGTGGACCTGAAAAACACTCCATTGATAGACCCCGATGGCACTTTGTATGTTGATGGTTCATGTTTTAAGTTGCCGAATGGTAATGTGACGACTGCGTATGCTGTAGTGACGTTGAGTACGGTTGTGGAAACTGCGAGATTAAGTCAGAATTCAGCGCAAGCGGCAGAGTTGATTGCGTTGACGAGAGCGTGTGTTTTGTCTAGAGGAAAGCGAGTGAATGTGTTTACTGACAGTCAATACGCGTTTGGTGTTGCACACAGCTTTGGCCGATTGTGGAGAAAGAGAGGATTCATGACATCGCATGGTACGAAGATCCAACACGGACAGCTTGTGAATGATCTTTTGGATGCACTTACATTGCCTAAACAGGTGGCAATCATTAAATGTAGTGCGCATCGAAGGGTTACGGATGATGTTGGTCGTGGTAATGCATTTGCAGATGAGATTGCTAAGGAAACGGCTAAGAATCTTGCGTCCCGAATGTATGTTACGAGTCCAGTGAGGTGGCCTATGGAGACTGGTATGTGTGAAGACACTGTTGAGAGCGTGAAAGCAATTCAGAATGAGGCCACTGAAACTGAAAAGACCAAGCGGAAGGAAAGTACGGGAAAGTTAGACACCCATGGATGTTGGGTTGACTTGTCGGAATGTCAGAGGTGGATGTTACCGGATGCATATGTGCTAGCCGTTGTGACTATGGCTCACGGCTTGTCACACATTAGCGCGAAAGGTATATGTAAGTTATTGTCTCCGGTATGGAAGAATGATGGTATCGCCAAATGCACTGAGAGAGTGGTTAAGAATTGTATGATATGTTTGATGTATAATCCTGGCAAGGGCACCCCTGCTCCACCTGGCCATTTTGCCCCTCCTACGTGTCCCTTTGAGGTTATCCAACTGGACTTCATCCATATGGAGAGATGCAATAATCTGAAGTACGTTTTAGTTGTGGTTTGTGCGTTCTCCAGATGGATAGAGGCCTATCCTACTGAAGGAATACTTTCCTCGGTATGGAATGCCACGGATTGTGTGGTCAGATAACGGAAGTGAGTTTGTGGGAAGTGTGATGCAGAGTGTGTGTAAGGGCCTTGGAATTGGACAGAAATTCCATAGCGCCAATCATCCTCAGGCAGCGGGTTTGGTTGAAGGGTACAATGGTACTCTGAAACTGAAACTTGCAAAGATACAAGCTACAACTGTTTTGTCATGGCCTGATGCTTTGCCTCTGGCTCTCTTATCAACCAGGGCGACTGTGCACTCTCGAGTAGGGCTTAGCCCATATGAGATTGTGTTCGGCCGCCCTGCAAACATTTGGGGAGTCCCGAGGCCTAAGGCCTTTGATAGTCTTGAGTATCCAATGTTAATTGATTATCTTCATGATCTGACTGCTAAACTGAGGTTAATTCATCAACAGGTTTTTGAAGCTTTACCGGCACAGACAGAGGGTCCTGGACATCGGCTCCAACCGGGTGACTGGGTTGTTACCCGCAATTTTGGCAGAAAACGCAATCTGGAGCCAAGATTTGTGGGCCCCTTTCAAGTATTGCTGGCTACAAGGACTGCAGTTCGGTTGGAAGGCAGAAAGAACTGGGTGCATGCCACGCATACTAAAAAGGTTCCGATCCCTTCGCCAGCAGATAATTGGGTGAGAACTGGTATTGCGACAGCGGAAACCGAGACCCCTCTATGTTACGTGCCGTTTAGCGATGCTCAACCTGTAGTAGACAATTCATTGCAGCCAGGTACATCTGTTGAGTCGTCAATCCTGGAGAACTCAAGGTCTGAATTATCATCTGATCGACTGAACATTGTTACACCAGCTGAACAATTATTTGAAGAGCAGACTCGACCTGGAAGAAGTCGATATTTTCTTCGTTCACATGACAAAGACTGATAAAAATTTTCTATATTTTCCTTTATTGTTGCCGCGAACATTAAGAACAATTGCATCCTTTGCTGATTTTTGAGTTTCTTTCTACGTGTATTTTTTACAGCTAAGAGATTTTTATTAAGTTGGATGTTTGTCTAAGAAAACCTATCATCCGGGTTAACCGTAGGGCCGTGCGGGTACTTCCTTCTGTTTAGCAGGTTCCTGATACTAGGTCAGTTACCTTTTGTCGATTTCTGGGAACCCCTGGGAATTGATAATCGCTACTCAGAACGAAGTGCGTCAAGGACGTCACGGACGGTTTTTAGAGGATGGCGTTCTCTAAGCTATTGGAAGTAGAAAGGATGACGGCGCAAAGATCACAATTGCATAAAATTGTACGAACGAAATGTTTTTTGTTTCAGGTATTTCTACTGTTTCTGACTGTTTCTACGCTATTGGTGAGTGGAGTATATTTTGGAATACAGTCGTTATTACCTTCCATTTCACCTACTCTTTCTCCTAAACTAGGTTCCCTTACTACTGTTTCTCCACATTCCTTTCATCCTCTGCCCCAACATGAACAGGTTAGGCGTGCAGAATTCATGAATAACTCCTTCGTTCAACTCCTACATCAGCATCAGTTGGTGATGAATACTACCAACTGTTGGGTGTGTGGGTTAATGCCACATACCATGAATAGGGGTATTCCGTATTTGGTTCTTCCTTACAGTTCCCAGGGGTCAGCTCGAGCATTCCAAACTATGTTCCGTAGTGCACTGGATTCCTACCCCAGTCGAGAGCCACGTTCTGCAAACTTTGGTCCTGGTCCGTACCACAAGCCTTTGGTGATAGCGATTGCCGATCTAGATAGAGATATTTTTGATGCATCGCTTATTCCAGATGAAGAGGTACAAGCATATAAAGATTTGAGTGAGGCTGAGTATAGTATGTCAGTGGGTGATAGACAGCTCAAGAGCTCGTCTCCAATATGGATCGTACCCCACCTCGGTAATTTCTGCTTGAAAGGTCTTGGTCGAAATCCGAGAGCCCAGCTTGGTGAGAGTGCTTGTACTGACACGTACGTTCTACCGATGCTCTCTTCCCCTGTTTTCTTGACTGCCAAGGGTACCTATTTCGTATGTTATGAGCGTGCATATACATGGTTGCCCCGTGACTTCTCGGGAACCTGTTATATTGCGAATCTTTTGCCACCGACTTTTACGGTTGCCTCAGACTATCACAAAACTAGAGTTGTGAGAGGCGTTATTAACGAAGAGGACACCGCTGGTCAAGAAGCAGGAGATTTCTTTAAGGGTTTCTTGCCGTTTTGGGGACCTATGGTTAATAGTAGGAACCTGAGACAGTTGACCTGTGTGGTAGAATTGACTGCTAACATAACTGCGAGTGCTCTTGGTAATTTAACAGCGGAACTTCAGGCGGATAGACTTATGACGTTGCAGAACCGTATGGTTCTAGACATTGTTCTTGCAGACAGAGATGGTGTGTGCAAAGTGATTCATTCGAGCTGTTGCATTTTCATTCCTGACAACGCTCCAACCGTTTACCAAGCCATCTCGAAGTTGCATAAGATCTCCGAGTCCATACACGTGGACGAAGGTAATTGGACGCTTCTAGGATGGTTTTGGGACCTGATATCAACCTGGGGTTGAAAGATTCTGATGATCGTAGGCGTTGTTTTAACGTTTCTGTTCACGTGTTGTCTTTGCGTACAGTGTGGTCCGGCCTTATGTGGCCTCTGTGCTACAACGTGTATAAGACGGCCATCAGTTACCAAAGGGACGTTGATGAATAGAATGATGTTCCAGCAGCAACTGAACGATTTGATGAATATCGAAATCGATTCTGATCTCGACTAGTGCTTGCCTACATGAGGGCAAAAGGAGCGTCTGAGGTTCCGTGGGAATCTGACTGACATTTTGGGTATGTTCGAATATGGACAAGTTTGGTATCTACGAACCGCAAATGACGAGTTTAGTGGGTGTACGCGTTTTCGCTACGCTACTATGTACGGGTCGTCTCATTCCTGGGTATGCCCATCTGAACCCTTGGGTTCCATTTTAGATACGGCGTCCATTTTGTCTCTTGCCCTCAAGTAGCCAGCGAACGGACACTGTCCGCTTCGTGACCCTGGGATTCCCAAGCTTTCGTGGAGGACACATGTTCCTTTGAAGGTGTCTTTATGATGAGGGGGATGGCACGGCAAGGGCAGATGGCTCCGCTTGAGGCTCATCTTGCCATGCTAGTTTATTGTTTCAGTCGTGCATACATTAGGCACGGGTTCTTTGACCCTGCAATCAAGTTCCCGATATTGCTCTCTACACTGTTTTCTAAACTGTTGTGCATCCTTGTTTTCCTTTTCCCCTTTTCATCTGATCCTTCCTCTAATTCGTTACGGTCAGAATGGAATGTGCTTAATGTAGGGATAATGTGCTTTTACAGTTGGGAACCGGCAATGTTGCTGTAATTATGTTTCGGGTTTCTGAAAACATGAATGCGACCTTTTTGAAGTTTATTGTGGGAACTAAGTTGTAACCTTTTGTTCGCCATGCTGTTCAATGACGAAAATGTGTATATAAGGAGCGATCCACTTTTGCAATTTGAAGCAGTCTCTCAGAACCTACACGTTGTGTACTTCTTGCGATTTCTGTATCCCTGCAGTAAATAAATGCTGATCTTTGACGCCCCAGGAAGTGTCCCGTGTCTCTGTGTTTCGTACGCCGGAACAGGTAACCCACGAAGGTTTCAGGTGTTGTCCCCTGGCACCGCTGGGCCTTAGAATAGCCCAGTCCTTCAGATGCAACTCAACGCTGGACCTTGCATCACAGCACCTCACAACTCCTGATCGGCTGCGTCATCAGAACTGATGCAGCGTGATGTAACTAGACATAGGACCTCGCATTAAGGGCCACCCAGCTCCTGATCCGTAACTTCCTCCGAACCGATGCATCGCGACACAGTGCAGAGTAGCATGACATAGGATATTACATTTCAGCCCCAGGTACAACCAGGTACATCTTCCAGCTGGCTGAACTCAGTCCTGTACCTCATCCGCACTCCATCAGTCTACTTAGACTTGTGACTTTGTCTTGGTCCCACTAGATGACCACAGTTGGCGCATTGTGCTTTTTGGTGCTACTTTTGCTTAAAACTTTGATATTGTATATCTTCAGTCCTGCTGATTGGATTTTGTTAATGTTGGGTGCCATTTTATTTAATAAAATCCATTCTATTTTTCTAAATTGGTGCAGGATGTTTCTTGTGTGGTATTTTCACTTTTTAATATTTGTGTGCTGCATAAATACTGAACACTTTGCCTCTCACTTAGGCCTGGCTGCTTTATGCCAAGCTACCAGATGTCTACGCACAGGTTAATTTAATGTTGTTGGTTGTTCACCGTGATAAGGATTGTGGTTGTTGCCTGAGTTGGGCTTCCACCCACCTCCACCAATAGCCCAATTTTTTACATTGGTGTTCAACGGTGAGAAGTAATACTTGTGTTTGTGCAGTGCCACTCAGTGATTTGTGTAAAACTAAATAGCTCAAAAATAATCTAAAATCAAATTAGTTCTTCTAAACTGTCTCCTTTTTTATTTGGCTATTTTTCCATTTCCTAAAAGTCAGACTTGCCTCACATTAGTATGTGCTACCATTAAGTTGGAACTGAGCAGCATTGACAGCCTGGAGGTGCCAGACCTGAGAAAGCTCTGCAAGGACAGAGGGCTGAATGTAGGAAGAGGGCCACCAATATGAACTTTCAAACAGACCTCACAGCCTTTGAGGAGGTCAGGAGGATGGAGGCTGCAATAGAGGAGCAGGAGGAGGATAATCCCAAGGATGAGTAGGTGGCCTTGGTGGATTAGGGGGCAAAAGAGGATGGCCTTGCCACAGGCCCTGACCTGCAGCAACCTGAGGAGGAGCAGACTTTGCCCCCAGGAGTAAGGTCCTCTGCCAGGGCAGGGAATAATGTATCCTCCCACAACCTGTCCACAGAGGAGCTAGAGGAGAGGAAAGCAGAAGTGAAGCTCAAGCTGTATCTGGCCAAATTAAAACTAGAGGCAGCCAAAGAGGAAGCACTGTTAAGAGGGCCCTTGAGGAGGAAAGGAAGCTGGTCCTTGAAGAGAGTAAGGCTGAGGCAGAGAAAGCCTTATCCAAGAAGGCTGAGTTGAGAGGGCCTTGGAGGGTAATACACTTTTGCTGGCTCAGTAAGTGTGTCTGAAGGTGCTGGACCTCAAAGCCAAACAACTCACAGGGTTCAGCAACAGTGGTGGCAGTGACCACCCAGTGACTCTTGATAAAAGGAGAGTCTACATACCTAAACTCCTGGTGCCTAGCTTTACATTGGGGGGATGACATAGATAAGTGGTTTGAAGCCTATGAGGTAGCTTTTGAAATGCCAAGGTCCCTAAGGGAGATCTTTAAAGACACATGTAGACATGGGAGTGATTCTAGTTTGGCCTTAGGGAAGCATGACAGGAATAAATACCCATTGATGAAGTCACCTCTTATCAGAGAGTATGGACTCACCGCTGAAAAGTATAGGTTGAAGTTTAGGGATGGCCAAAAACTTCACCATCTGCCTTGGGTATATCTTGTGAAATATTTCAGCAAGGCACTGGATGGTTGTGTGAAGGTTATTGACGTAAACACTTAGGAGGAGCTGAACAATCTGTGTTTGACAGAGCACATGTTCAGTCACTGTTTCCCAGAGCTACGCCAACACCTAATGGACAGCAGACTCACTAGCCCTAGGGAGCTTGCCAAGGAGGTGGACCATTGGCTCAGCAACAGGGTCTACAAGAAGGTATCTTGTGGCAAGCACCCTAAGGGGCGATAGGGTCCCCACTAGAAGAAAGAGTGGAGGGAAAAAAGTAAATATAACTGAGTTCTCATAAGGCCCCCAACAGAGCTTTCAGGGGAAGGATTCCCATCCCAAACCTGAACAGAAGAAGGGAGGGTTCCGTTGGAAAAAGCCTTCAGGTCACTTCACCCCTAGGTGCTTTGAGTGTTATAGGTACAGGCACTCAAAAGGTGACCCAGCTGTCTGAAAAAGGCAGCAGCCCCCCACTGTTCGGCAGGCCACGGGAAAGGCTAGTGTAGTGCTCGGGGAGGAGGTTGTCCTAGTTAGCACGGGGGAAAATGCAGTGGTCAATTTAGTGTCCCTGATAGACAGAGAGATGATAACCAAGACTCATTTGCTTACTAATACTAAAAAGGATAGGCAGTGGGTCACCATGAATTGTCAGATGATGTAGGCTCCGAGAGACACAGGAGCCAGTATGAATACTGTCAGGTGTCGCCTGGTGTCCTCAAAGTAGGCACTTCCCAATGTAGTCCATCAGGTGCTTTCTGCTGGCAAACACGAGAGTCACTACCCAGAGGCTCTGGTTCCCTTTGAAAGGGGAGGGTCTCAAGTTCTTTAAAGGTAGTTGTGAGTTCAGTCATTCCTGTGGATTGTTTGTTTGGTACTGATGTGCAGCACACTATCTGAAAAGAGGTGGAGCTCTGGGTACACTTGCAGATGATAGGGTTATCTGAGTGGGTGTGCCTGACCACATGGTACATGGCCTCCCAAAAGGAGAGTCCAAAGATCCTGAAGCCTGGAACAATGGCCAAGGCACCTACCAAGAAGAGGTGGGGTGGGGTGAGGGGAATCCACCCAAGAGATTCCCATGGTCCAGGAGAAAGAAGAACCTGAAGGGGATGCTCAGCAGCCTACAGGGGAATACATTGCTAAGCTGGGAGACCTATCAGAGCTGGCCTGGTGGCAAGTTGAAGGAGGCCTCACTCAGGCAGAGTTCAGTCAAGCAGAGAAGGAGAGCCACACTCTTGAGGACGTTAGATGCCAGGATGAAGCACAGGCAAATGAGACATCTCTGGTGATTACCTCATCTATTAGGAGAATGATCTTCTGGTCAGAAAGCCTAAGTTTCCTGAGCCTGGGGCAACCCAGGTGTTGGTGGTCCCCCAGTGCTATAGGGCCTTCCTACTTGTGTTGGCTCATGAAATGCCCCTGGCAGGGCATCTGGGCCAAACCAAGACCTCTGAAAGGCTGTTCATCCACTTTTATTGGCCCCAGATGAAAATGACATCAGATGCATTCTGTATGTCTTGTCCTATCTGCCAGGCCTGTCAGAAGCCAGGGGAAACAGAAGGCTCCCCTGGTTCCCTCTCCCCCTTCAAAAGGCAACTCTGGACCCTAAGACAGAATTGGGAAACATATGTATCCTGGGCTTTGTGGACCATGCCACCTGGTGCCCACAGTCACCCCTCTGAGAACAGTGACTGCACCTATTGTATTCAGGGCACGGATGGGGATCTTTACCTATGTTGGTTTCCTCAAGGTGGTGGTGTCTGACTAGGGTATCTGCTTCATGTCTACATACATGAAGTTTATGTGGGACAAGTGTGGAGAAATCTACAAGTTCTCTACATGCTATCATCCCCAAACCAATGGGCTTGTAGAGAGATTTAACAAGACCCTGATATGCATGATCATGGGCCTATCAGATCCTTAAGATGGAAGTGGGACATCCTCTTGCCATGCCTATTGCTTGCTTACAGGAAGGTACCAAAGAAGGGAGTTAGGTTTATCCCTTTGAGCTTCTGTGTGGCCGCCCTGTCAGAGAGTGCCTCAGCCTTGTGAAGAAGGAGTGGGAGAAAGCTTGAAAGAAACCCCCCAGAATGTATTCACCTACATGCTGGCTCTAAGATCACAGGTGAAGGGGCACGTTATGACTTCCACGGAGACCATAGCAGCCAACCATGAGGTCATGAAACTCTGGTATGACCAGAAGGCCACTCTGCTTGAGTTTCAACCTGGTCAGAAGGTGGAGGTGATGGAGGCAGCGGAGCCCTGGGCCTTACAAGAACAGTGGACCGGGACATATGTGGTAAAGCGGTGCAAGGGAGCGGTCACCTACCTGGATGACCTCCAGACCCCAGGAATACTTTAAGGGTACTAAATGTTAACACTGTAAGAGGTATGTGGTCACTATGCTCTTGGTGACAGATGAAGGCGAGGAGGAAGAGAGTGAACTTCCCCCGGATCGCCTCTCCTCAAAAGTGCATGATGGAACAGTAGAGGGAGTGAAACTCTCCCCCTCTTTGACCCCTCAACAGGAGAGAATTTCCTGCCAGCTGTTAGAGCAGTCCTTCTCCATGTTCTCACTAACCCCTGGGCTCACTCATTAGCGTACCCATGACATGACATTGATACTGGCGATAGTATGTCTGGGAAGAATAAGATCCACAGGCTATCACACAAAGTAAGAACTAGCATCAAGTAAGAAATGTCCAAGATGCTAAAGCTATGGGTGATTGAGTGCTTCAGCAGCCCTTGGTCTAGCTCTAGCCAGTGGTGCTGATACTTATGACAAATGCAAAAAGAACTATTGATGGACGGGATGCAGAACAAATCAAAACATTCACCCCCAGTCAAGAGATCTGGGTTGAATCCATCATTCTTTTGCTCACCATGCCACCCCAGTTTAGACCTGGCCATATGCAAATCAGTCTTGACCCTGTGCCTCATGGGAACAGTCCAGCCCGAACTGCCAAGCCAGGTCCTCCCTGGACCGGAAACAAGCATCCTAGGACCGGTTTAGGGGTTTCACCCCTCTTCAGCCAGGATAGCTTGATTCCAGTGGCATGGAGAGCACGGGACTCCCGTCTGAGCATACCCGTCCCACTCGGGGTGACAAATGCAAAAAAAAACTATTGATGGACGGAATGCAGTACAAATCAAAACATTCACCCCCAGTCAAGGGATCTGGGTTGAATCCATCATTCTTTTGCTCACCATGCCACCCCAGTTTATACCTGGCCATATGCAAATCAGTCTTGACCCTGTGCCTCATGGGAACAGTCCAGCCCGAACTGCCAAGCCAGGTCCTCCCTGGACCGGAAACAAGCATCCTAGGACCGGTTTCGGGGTTTCACCCCTCTTCAGCCAGGATAGCTTGATTCCAGTGGTATGGAGAGCACGAGACTCATGTCTGAGCATACCCGTCCCACTCGGGGTGACTAATGCAAAAAGAACTATTGATGGACGGAATGCAGAACAAATCAAAACATTCACCCCCAGTCAAGAGATCTGGGATGTATCCATCATTCTTTTGCTCACCATGCCACCCCAGTCTTGACCCTGTGGCTCATGGGAACAGTCAAGCCCGAACTGCCAAGCCAGGTCCTCCCTGGACCGGAAACAAGCATCCTAGGACCGGTTTCGGGGTTTCACCCCTCTTCAGCCAGGATAGCTTCATTCCAGTGGCATGGAGAGCACGGGACTCCCATCTGAGCATACCCGTCCCACTCGGGGTGACAAATGCAAAAAAAAACTATTGATGGACGGAATGCAGAACAAATCAAAACATTCACCCCCAGTCAAGAGATCTGGGTTGAATCCATCATTCTTTGGCTCACCATGCCACCCCAGTTTATACCTGGCCATATGCAAATCAGTCTTGACCCAGTGCCTCATGGGAACAGTCCAGCCCGAACTGCCAAGCCAGGTCCTCCCTGGACCGGAAACAAGCATCCTAGGACCAGTTTCGGGGTTTCACCCCTCTTCAGCCAGGATAGCTTGATTCCAGCGGCATGGAGAGCACGGGACTCACGTCTGAGCATACCCGTCCCACTCAGGGTGACTAATCCAAAAAGAACTATTGATGGATGGAATGCAGAACAAATCAAAACATTCACTCCCAGTCAAGAGATCTGGGATGTATCCATCATTCTTTTGCTCACCATGCCACCCCAGTCTTGACCCTGTGGCTCATGGGAACAGTCAAGCCCGAACTGCCAAGCCAGGTCCTCCCTGGACCGGAAACAAGCATCCTAGGACCGGTTTCGGGGTTTCACCCCTCTTCAGCCAGGATAGCTTCATTCCAGTGGCATGGAGAGCACGGGACTCCCATCTGAGCATACCCGTCCCACTCGGGGTGACAAATGCAAAAAAAAACTATTGATGGACGGAATGCAGAACAAATCAAAACATTCACCCCCAGGCAAGAGATCTGGGTTGAATCCATCATTCTTTGGCTCACCATGCCACCCCAGTTTATACCTGGCCATATGCAAATCAATCTTGACCCAGTGCCTCATGGGAACAGTCCAGCCCGAACTGCCAAGCCAGGTCCTCCCTGGACCGGAAACAAGCATCCTAGGACCGGTTTCGGGGTTTCACCCCTATTCAGCCAGGATAGCTTGATTCCAGTGGTATGGAGAGCACGAGACTCATGTCTGAGCACACCCGTCCCACTCGGGGTGACAAATGCAAAAAGAACTATTGGTAGACGAAATGCAGAACAAATCAAAACATTCACTCCCGGTCGAGAGATCTGGGTTGAATCCATCATTCTTTTGCTCACCATGCCACCCCAGTTTAGACCTGGCCATATGCAAATCAGTCTTGACCCTGTGACTCATGGGAACAGTCCAGCCCAAACTGCCAAGCCAGGTCCTCCCTGGACCAGAAACAAGCATCCTAGGACCAGTTTCGGGGTTTCACCCCTCTTCAGCCAGGATAGCCTGATTCCAGTGGCATTGAGAGCACGCGACTCACGTCTGAGCATACCCGTCCTACTCGGGGTGACAAATGCAAAAAGAACTATTGATGAACAGAATGCAGACCAAATCAAAACATTCACCCCCAGTCAAGAGATCTGGATTGAATCCATCATTCTTTTGCTCACCATGCCACCCCAGTTTAGACCTGGCCATATGCAAATCAGTCTTGACCCTGTGCCTCATGGGAACAGTCCAGCCCGAACTGCCAAGCCAGGTACTCCCTGGACCAGAACCAAGCATCCTAGGACCGGTTTCAGGGTTTCAAGCCTCTTCAGCCAGGATAGCTTGATTCCAGTGGCATGGAGAGCACCGGACTCACGTCTGAGCATACCCGTCCCACTCGGGGTGACAAATGCAAAAAGAACTATTGATGGACGGAATGCAGAACAAATCAAAACATTCACTCCCAGTCAAGAGATCTGGGTTGAATCCATCATTCTTTTGCTCACCATGCCACCCCAGCTTAGACCTGGCCATATGCAAATCAGTCTTGACCCTGTGCCTCATGGGAACAGTCCAGCCCGAACTGCCAAGCCAGGTCCTCCCTGGACCGGAAACAAGCATCCTAGGACCGGTTTCGGGGTTTCACCCCTCTTCAGCCAGGATAGCTTGATTCCAGTGGTATGGAGAGCACGAGACTCATGTCTGAGCATACCTGTCCCACTCGGGGTGACAAATGCAAAAAGAACTATTGATGGACGGAATGCAGAACAAATCAAAACATTCACCCCCAGTCAAGAGATCTGGGTTGAATCCATCATTCTTTTGCTCACCATGCCACCCCAGTTTAGACCTGGCCATATGCAAATCAGTCTTGACCCTGTGCCTCAGAGGAACAGTCCAGCCCGAACTGCCAAACCAGGTCCTCCCTGGACCGGAAACAAGCATCCTAGGACCGGTTTCGGGGTTTCACCCCTCTTCAGCCAGGATAGCTTGATTCCAGTGGCATGGAGAGCATGGGACTCACGTCTGAGCATACCCGTCCCACTCTGGGTGACAAATGCAGAAAGAACTATTGATGGACGGAATGTAGAACAAATCAAAACATTCACCCCCAGTCAAGAGATCTGGGTTGAATCCATCATTCTTTTGCTCACCATGCCACCCCAGTTTAGACCTGGCCATATGCAAATCAGTCTTGACCCTGTGCCTCATGGGAACAGTCCAGCCCGAACTGCCAAGCCAGGTCCTCCCTGGACCGGAAACAAGCATCCTAGGACCGGTTTCGGGGTTTCACCCCTCTTCAGCCAGGATAGCTTGATTCCAGTGGTATGGAGAGCACGAGACTCATGTCTGAGCATACCCGTCCCACTCGGGGTGACAAATGCAAAAAGAACTATTGATGGACGGAATGCAGAACAAATCAAAACATTCACCCCCAGTCAAGAGATCTGGGTTGAATCCATCATTCTTTTGCTCACCATGCCACCCCAGTTTATACCTGGCCATATGCAAATCAGTCTTTACCCTGTGCCTCATAGGAACAGTCCAGCCGGAACTGCCAAGCCAGGTCCTCCCTGGACCGGAAACAAGCATCCTAGGACCGGTTTCGGGGTTTCACCCCTCTTCAGCCAGGATAGCTTGATTTCAGTAGCATGGAGAGCACGGGACTCACGTCTGAGCATACCCGTCCCACTCAGGGTGACAAATGCAGAAAGACCTATTGATGGACGGAATGCAGAACACATCAAAACATTCACCCCGAGTCAAGAGATCTGGGTTGAATCCATCATTCTTTTGCTCACCATGCCACCCCAGTTTAGACCTGGCCATATGCAAATCAGTCTTGACCCTGTGCCTCATGGGAACAGTCCAGCCCGAACTGCCAAGCCAGGTCCTCCCTGGACCGGAAACAAGCATCCTAGGATTTAGACCCAGATTACTGTACTGGGGTGAATGTATGACATTGTTCTGCATTCTGTCCATCAAAATTCTTTTTGCATTTGTCACCCCGAGTGGAACGGGTATGCTCGGACGTGAGTCCCGTGCTCTCCATGCCACTGGAATCAAGCTATCCTGGCTGAAGAAGGGTGAAACCCCGAAACCGGTCCTAGGATGCTTGGTTCCAGTCCAGGGAGAACCTGGCTTGGCAGTTCGGGCTGGACTGTTCCCATGAGGCACAGGGTCAAGTATGATTTGCATATGGCTGGGTTCAAACTGGAATGGCATGGCGAGCAAAAAAACGATGGATTTATGCCCAGATCTCTGTACTGGGGTGAATGTATGACATTGTTCTGCATTCTGTCCATTAACCGTAGTTTTTGCATTTGTCACCCTGAGAGGGACGGGTATGTTCAGACGTGAGTCCCGTGCTCTCCATACCACTGGAATCAAGCTATCCTGGCTGAAGAGGGGTGAAACCCCGAAATTGGTCCAGGGATGCTTGGTTCCAGTCCAGGGAGAACATGGCTTGGCAGTTCGGGCTGGACTGTTCCCATGAGGCATAGGGTCAAGACTGATTTGCATATGGCTGGGTTGACACTGGAATGGCATGGTGAGCAAAAAAACGATGGATTTAGGCCCAGATTTTTGTACTGGGTGAATGTATGACATTGTTCTGCATTCTGTCCATCAACTGTTGTTTGTTGATACTTATGACGGCCCCACCGGATACCAACCCCAGAATTCTGACTCTGTGTCGATTATAGAATGCTCAGTTCAGTCACCAAAACTGACTTACATCCCTGATCTGATGAGCTTATAGATCAGTTAGGAGCTGGCATGGGAGATTGCCTTAATAGAGGGAGTCAAGGACATGTCTGCATTCTCCACCTCATAGGGCAATTTATAGTTCAGAGTGATGGCCTTTGGCTTAAACAAAAGGACCCTGCTACCCTCTATGGTTTGGTGAAATGGGTTTTGGCTGGGTTAGAGGATTTCAGTGCCGTTTAATCGGATAACATAGCAGTCTTCAGCGCTATCTGGGAGATGACCCTGAACTACCTCTGGGCAGTGCTTGCGGGTCTGCAGAAGGCATGCCTGACTTTTAAGGCCACTAGGTTTAACATAGGGCAGAGTTCCATGGTCACCTGGGTAACCAAGTCGGTGGGGTCAGGATGCACCCCGTTCAACCCAAAATTCAGACCATCCTGGTACGGCCTCCCACCAACACCCCTAAGAGTTGATTACCTTCCTGAGCCTCAGCAGCTAATACAGGAGATTTGTCAAGCATTATAGCACCATTGTTGCCCCACTGATAGAGCTACATCTAAAATTCAGCCCAAGAAGGTTCTCTGGACAGTGGTTTTCCAGAAAACATTCAACCGCTTCAAAGGAGGCTATATGCACAGCACCAGTGCTCAAGGTGCCCAACTTCTCTAAGGAATTCATTGTCCTAGAGCTTAGACCAGCCTGTAGCCTTATTCAGTAGGAGACTAATTCCCAGGCAAAAGTGATGGAACACCATAGAAAGGAAAGCCTTTGCAGTGGTCTGGGCACTTAACAAGCTGAGACCATACATGTTTGGGACTCCCTTCCAGGTTTAGACAGATATCAGACCCCTCAGGTAACTCATGCAAATGAGTTGTGAGAATCCTGAGAAATGTTGAGGTGGTCCATCATGCTGGGACTGACCACTGCAATGATGATGGTCTTTCCAAGTTATTCTGTCTTAGTGATGAGAACTCCCATGTGGGTGGGCAATTCTCCATACTTTCAGCTGGGGGTACACATGTTAGACCTGACACCCTTGGGTGGTAGTACCCCAAACATGTTGCCTTCACTCCTGTTTTGCTGAATTAATTTAAGTTTTAAATGTCCTGGAAGTGAAAAACTCCTAAAGCCATTTTTCAGTATTGCAGGGCCCATCTCTTCCAAAAAATAACATTGTGTTACTTTATTACACTTAATAAGGGAACACTTAAGTTTGGGAGTAGATAGGAAAGGGATGTTTATATTCAAATGAAATGTAAGTTAAAATCCTCTTAAATGGTAAAGTCATATTTTAAGTCATAGTTTGGAAATGGCACTTTTAGAAAGTTAGCATTTTCTTGTCCTAACCATTTGTGCCTTCTGCCAATATCCTGAGCCACATGACTGTGAAAGGCTCTCGAACGATGGTCTGTATATCTCTTCCAGACAGTAACACAAAGGGGATAAGGTGTGGACAGGATGGGCCATTCTGCCAAAATGGCTGGGGCAGAGCTGTATTCAGCCCCACTTAAAATTCAAATGGCTTTGCCTCTGGTGCACACGAAGGAACCAGACACTAGTCTTTTGTCACTTCACACCTCTTTGAGACTTAACAGGGAAGAGGAAGGAAGGAAAGATCTGTCCAGGACCTGATGTGGGAATAGTTTAGAGAATCTCCTACTTCAAAAGCTGGTACCAGGTATAAATATTAGACCTCTAGAGCCACTCTTGAGATCACTGAGTCATCCCCTGGAGCCCCCTCACACCCCTGCCCTCACAACATTTTCAACCAAGCCGGCGCCATGATCACCTTCAAAGTCTGCCACACCATCTACTGCTCCATCAAATGTGGCACCTTCCCTGATGACTGAAAACATGCAGAGATCAACCCCCTTCTGACAAAACTCTCTGCCGACCCTACAGACCTCAAGAACTACAGACCCATCTCTCTGCTCCCTTTCCCAACCTAAGTCATCGAGATGGCCATCAGTACCCAACTCACAAAATACATTGAAACTAACCACAGCTTGGACCCCTCCTAATCTGGCTTCAGGAGCAACCACAGCACCGAGACTGCACTCTTCGCTGCAACTGATGACCTCCTCAACTGAGGCGAAACTGCAGCCCTCATCCTCATAGATCTCTCTGCTGCCTTTGACATCATCTCCCACCACACAAGTCTTCATGGCGCTAGCATCCGTGGCAAAGCTTTAGAGTGGATCCACTCCTTCCTCACCAGCCGAACCCAAAGAGTCTGGCTCCCACCATTCTCTTCAGAACCTACAGAGATCAGCTGCGGAGTTCCACAGGGCTCCTCTCTGAGCCCCACCCTCTTCAACATCTACATTGCAGCCATCATGAGAAACCATGGACTTGATATTGTCTCTTATGCCGTCAACACCCAGCTGATTTTCTTCCTCACTGACGAACCTACAGCCGTTAAGAGCAACTTCCATCACAGGATAAAGGCATTACCAGCCTGGATGAAGGAGATCTGCCTCAAACTCAACTCCGACAAAACCAAAGTCCTCATGGTTGGCTCCACTCCCTCTGCCTGGGACAACTCCTAGTGCCATCATTCTACTCCCAAATTTGATATAATTCATTCAAAAGGGATAACATTTTTGTTAACAATATTTAGGACAAGATATTTATGCCAAGTGATATTCTGACAAGGATATGCTGATTCTGACATTCTGCAAGTGTAGGCTCCTGGGCATCACATAGCAATTAACACCATTAACACCACGAAGAGAAGCAATTGTGTGGCAAATGCAGGATGCGGACACACAGGTCACACATAAGCATCACACAAATTCAGCCTTTTACAAACGGGTACAGTGGGGAAGCACTATGACTTCAAAAGAACCCACAAGTATATTTTGTTTGAATGAATGCACCACCACCTTACATAAAAGAAGACATGGCATGTTCAGAGATGCTTTTCACTTAGTATGGCATCTTTACTTCAGACACAACCCCATGTGCATTGTATAATGAGCGACAAACTTGCATGACCATCACATCAGAAAGATCCACACCATACAATGAATGCATTTCTGCATAATAAAACATAATGGCAAAACACTTGTAAGTGTTCAACATATACATTCACATATTGTATTCTTTGTTAAGAATTCTCCAACAATAATAACCACCAAAGGTTACACTTCTTTTTAGAAAGTTGACATTTTCTTGTCCTAAGCATTTGTGCCAGTGTCCTCAGTCCCCTCAGTCCCATGACTGGGAACATCTCTGTTGTTGGGATTTGTGTACTGCGTCCAGCCAGAAAGAAAACGGGGGCTTAGATGTGGAAAAGATGGGCCCTCCTGCCAGGATGACTGGGAAGTGCTGTACCCAGCCCGATTTGCAGTTCAAAGGGCTTTGCCTCCTGCACATACAAAGGAATATGACAGCAAGACTGCCCTGTCTTTTGACACCTCAGACTTCTTGGAGCCTTGACAGGGGAAGGTAAGAACTTTCCAGAAACGGATGTTGGATAGGATAGACAAAGGCTGGCACCAGGTATAAATATTGGACTTCGAGAGCCACTCAGTAGAATACTACTGGAGTTATGGACATTACAGAAGACAGACTGGCCTGGTGTCAGAGGACTGCCCTGCTGCTTGACGACTGCCTTACTGTCTGAGAAGGAGAATGCCCCCAGGTACTGGACTCTTGCTGGCATAAGTCTGAACTGCCCCCAAGACGAAAGGTGAAATTCTGAAGTTTGGGCTCTTTGTGACTACAAATGGGCCCCTTTGTGCCAAGACTCTTCCTCCCATGACTACCTCCAGAGTGAAGCACTGGAGAACATCTTCTCTTCACGCTACAGTGACTGACAGAGATGACCAGTATTGTGAGATCTGCACTTCTCTCTACAGCAATGGTGACCGACAACTCGAAGCTCCAGCAACGACCGTCCCCGACCCACAACTCCTCTTCGTGCTATAGAAACAACAGCCCATACCACCCACCCTACTCTTTGTGTTACAGCGATGATCATCTGCAACACTCTCCCTGCTCCTCCACTGTGAACAGAACTCTTCGTGCTGGCCTTTGAGAAGGTAACTCTTTCAGCTGGACTAACGTGGCCCCTGTGTTCAACTTGTGAGTTTGGCCCGGTCTAGTACAGCAAGATGACAGTGAGTGGCACATTGTGCTTCTATGCACTATTTTCACCCAAAAAATAAAATTGAAAATCTCTTGTCCTACTAATAGGATTTATGTCGTTCTGGTATGGTTTGGGATTTTCCCTGTTTTGTGGTTTCACTATATTGCCACTTTTGTGCTGCATAAATACTTTACACATTGCATCCAAGTTAAGACTGCCTGCTCTATGCCATCTACCAGAGGCTTAAGCACAGATTAATTTAGTGACTTTTGTGATTCACTCTGACAAGGTTTATGGTTGTTGTCTGAGTGGGGCTTCCATCCTCCTCAACCAGTAACCCAATTTCTTACAACAACCATACAGTGCTTGGTCATGGGAATTTTATGTTTGAAATTCTATCCAGTGGTATCTTTATAATGGAGTGCAATACAAACTATTTCCCTTGCCCAAGTACCCAGAGGACAAAGTTATATTTCACAGTATACAGTATTGTACTCTAAAATAGCAAACAGTTGAAAGGAAACATATGGCCTTTGGAATGTAATCACTCTTACATGAATATCTTTAGTTACACAATTTGTGTCTGTTGTTATCAAGTGTCCCTAGTAACCAAGCACTAAATAGAGTAATATAGCTACAGCCAGGCTACATGAGCAACTGCTTAACAAAGGCAAACTGAAATTCCTGAAAGATTGTTGTTTTAGTTCCTTATAAAATTTTTAGAGATATTGTGTTGTGTATATTGTAATGATGAATTGTTTTTATGTTTGTACTTTTATGAATTCAAGTAATTCGAATAAAGGTCTTTTGAATTGAATTGAATTGAAATTACAATTACTGCATTGGCTCCATGCGTCTGAATCATTTGTCAATGTTTATTGTGAAGAATGTAAACGAAGGGGTACATCTCATACCACTACAGCTTATTTCCAATGGGCACAACCCAAGAAAACCACATAAAACACACATGCTTATTCACCAAGATGTACATGCTGAAGTCTGAAACCCACTACTAACTCCGTGCGGACCAAATAATCTAACTGCAGAAGAAAAGAGGGCTGTTTAAACACAGCAAGGCTGTTTAAATATCTGGCATAGATGACAATTATAAGCAGGCCCATAGACGGTAGCTGTCACACTCTGCATCAATATGGCAACCTCTAACACACTCTGCATCAATATGGCAACCTCCAACTCCCAGGTTTAGAGCGTTGCTTTGTTTGGTGGTATGAGCTGGGTTTCTAGATGTATTGTGATATCATTCTTTGCATAGCCCTTTTAAAGGTTATTTTGTGGAATATCAGTTGAAATATTGCTGTTCTAGAAATAATGTTACACAGAACGCCAAAAGGGGCAGACCTTCTTGGGTTTCATGCTGTTGTGGTGGTATTACTCAAACTGAAGCATTCTATTGTAATGGACGTTGAGATCAGCCCCTTAGCACGACAGAGGTTTAAGAGTTGACATTGCCATTTCATGTAGTTTATTTTGTAAATGATCAATTGGTATTAGTTTATGCATTGTATTTGTTCATTTGTTCAGTTGGAATGAAGTGTTTATTTTGTGAAGCACCCACCTTTATATGCATGATACTAACACACTGTTGGAAATGGCCCATTTTAGTGTACTTTCCCTCAACTTTTTGCTTTTGTCCCTCCTGGTTTTCCACTGATCTATGTGCTAGCCTTAGGACTTTGATCGCTTTTGACACTGCCATTCAATGCCAAAGCGCCGTGCTAGTCATATACATACTGGTGATTGGTGTATACATGATTGGCTGATTCGAGTTAGATGTAAGTCCCTTGTCTAGTGTGAAGACATATACGTAGGGCAAGTAACTCAAATACTTCTCTGTGGACCTCCAGTACTGGTTGTGCCACCCACGGAGGTAGCTCTTCAAATGTGCCACAGGTTTGCCCTGGCGGAACATGTGTGTGCAGGCTACTGTTACTTGGCTTAGGATTTAAAAATCTACTTGCCAAGGTTCTGCATGTCTCTCACTACATCGGAGTACTCCCTGGAGGAAGGGTGCGGTGTCAGGATGAGGCAGGGCTTGGGCACGGGAGCACTATATGTACAGGTAGTGAATGGCACCAGAGGGTGTGTTCAGTACGGTGGGGCCTGTTTCTCTCATTCATTAACATTGGGGACCAGTCAAAAGGCTACTGAGCAGTATTTCCTACGTGAAGAAGAGTAGCAGTATAGAGTTTAACATCGATTAATTAGTAATGGCAAATCCTCTCTGGTCATGCAAGTGGATTCAACATAACTAATATGGCAAGGCCATTTTGGGAAAGTAAGCATTTCTGTGCTCGTGGCTCTGTGTGCCTGTCAGCCTGTCTCCAAACCACATCTGGGTGAGGGGAACAGCTGCATCTGTGCATTCCCGATAAAAGGCCATAAACTAGGGGCGCAAGGGAAACTGCAGGCCTCTGACTCTGAGGGGCCTACCTGGGATGGATACGACGGGGTGGAATTGGCACATGCATTTGAAGGGGCAGGGTCCTGGCTCCACTAAAGATATTGATCAAGCCTCCCAGCATAGGATGGCAGTCAGGACAACATTTAAAGAGGGCCTGTGCATTTCAAAGGTGGCCTTTTGAACTGATCTCTTCTTCAAAGGCCATTGTAGGTATAGCTACTGGGGCTCTGCCCTCAGGAGTTAGAGACTCTTGGGATTGGAACCATACTACACTGGGACATTGACAAGAGAACCCATTGTGGCAGGAGGAACTGCAACTGGATTATTCGTAGACTTGTGGTGGCCTGGGCTTGTCATGCTTCAGGAAGGGGACTATCACTTGGTGGCGTTTGCCTTGATTTTGCTGGCCTGCAGCTAATTGCCAACTGTCGTGGCCCGGGTTCCTTAGCACTCTCCAATGGCCGTTTGGCTGTCATCCTGACCATGAGATCCCAGGGACAGAAAGGATCTCCTTGTATCCATAAGTTTGCAAGGACCACGCAAGGTGTGGCATAAAGGGGTGTAAGTGATTATTGGTTGGTACAAGGACCGTCCTGACGAACACCATAATGACACTGTGCAGAGAAGTGTGCTTGTAAAGATCAGGAGACCACTGGGGGTGCAGGAACATGAGGAGTTCGAGAAGTGCTGGAGAAGTTTGCAAAGTCATGCTTGCAACTGGAAACCTGTGCTAACTTGCACTCCATAGTGTGTGGTGTCTGAGGGGTGTTGGGGGATGTTTGCCGAGATAGCGGGACCCGTGCTAGAAGCCTAGACTATCTCTGACCTCCAAATCAGGAGGACGACAGTCCCTGACATCACACCTCCATCTGAGGTAACCACATCCCTTCCCCTGGACCCATGCCACAAGGTACACTGTTGTTGAAAATATCGTGACTGGACCCGAGGGGTCTCGTTGTGCCTTGGGGTGCACGCACGGCTGCTGCCTGGAGCAACTGCAGCTCACTCCTCCAGCAGAGGGTAGACATTTCTCTAAATTGGAAGTGCGCCAGCTTCCAGTGTCACAATCTTTTGCCTATGGGGAATAGGGATCCCGCACTCATGAAGGTGCCACGGGGTGCCTGAAGGCCTAATGTGGAGGGACAAAACCAAGTAACTGTTTCCGTCTGAATTAGGTGGTCCCGACAGTCTAATGAAAGTTTTGATGGCGGGTGCAACGTGTATCGTTAGCTGGTGTAGTTTGAGTGGCTGAGCGGCTGGGTCATGGGGCGTAGTCAAAACCAGTGATTTCTTGACCACAACAATTGTACAGAGTATGCGATATTGAGAATGTTGTGTTCTATGCAAATGTGTTAGTGGGAAAGTGGAATACCTCTGAACAACCTGCATATATGTTTCTGTCACTTTTGATGGTGGAGAGATTGCTTGGATTGTGAACACCTGGGGGAAGTACGCACATGGGTTTATGTTGCTTACGAGGCTGAAGGGATAACGGGGAAGATGAATACCTATGACTCGTACATATATGTTCAAGCCGTTCTTGCTGCTAACGGGAGAATTTGGCTATTAGATATAACTGTAAAGCATATATCCAATGTGTGTCATTTTGATTTCAATGTGTGTTTAGTACAAAGACCAGTGTTTTATACATATGGTGTGGACTCTTTTTATTGTGTACTCAATGTGTTGCGTGGGTGGTGTTGTGTCAATACTTAACACTTTGACCTTGAGGATAAGCCTGACTGCTCTATGCCAAGCTATTCAAGGGTGACCACAGGTTATCTGACAAGTGTATCGTACTCATCCTATCTAGGACGGTGGATTCTGTCTGGCTTTGATGCTTCCCAGCCTGCAAGAAACTGCTGGGTGTAACACACACCATCCAATTTTCGGTCATTAGAGATCATGTGGTATATTCAGCAGGATCTCTTATTCCCTTCCGCCATTAATCGCACTATGCATGGTCCACAAGAATGACATGAACAGTAAAGTGCACATATTAAACAAAACAAACTGAGGTCAGAGTAGGTGGCCTGATTTGATCGGTGGGTCAGTAGAATGCCCTTTGGTCTACTGCTCACTTCATGAGTAATCCCGGGAGGCTGAAAAGCTTCCCTGACAGTTCTGTATGTGTTTAGGCCATCTGAAAAGGCTCTCTTCTCTTCATGCTATTCACAGGTATCATGTGAGTCTGCTTCAATTCTGACCAAATCAACTCAGTATCTGCATTCAGTGATGGTTTAAGGCATAGGCAAAGTTGGTAAGTGTGTGGGGCTCAACATTACAAGGGGTAAAGTGACCTTTCTGTCTCTCACTTCGGTCTGATTACCTATATCAACTTCTATGCCAATCTCTACCTCTAATTCTCTCTCTCTCTACCTATGCCTACCTTAATCTTCTCTTCTTTTTTATTTACCTCTTGTATCACTTGATCTATCATATCTGCCTCCCAACCTGACTCCACCACTAGTTACTTCTAACTCCTTTTCTCTAGTTACCTCCCCAAACCTCTTTTTCTCTCCTCCCTGACTACCTTGCCACTCCCTTCCACCCTCTTTCCATCTCACCTTTCTCTATTTCACCTCTTTCTTTCTCTCTACCTTGTTGTATTTCATCTGTCTCTACATTCTTGCTTTTCTCTCTACCTAATTCCTGTGTACCACCCTGTCACCTCTGTCTCTCTCTGTGCCTCATCTACCCTTCACACTTATCAAAACAAGACACAGAGGCACACCATATACACGTCACTGTAATCCAATGTGTGTCTGTACACTTAATCATAACCATTTCAATATCTTAATGAAGAAGCTTCCAAAGTAGTCGCTGTAGATCATTCAAAAAATACTTTTATTTCTCTTTTTGGGAATGTAGCAGCCAGCCGACGCGCGTTTCGCCCCAACCAGGGCTTCCTCAAGGCTGTAAGTTATACATAAAAACATATATTGTAGCATATATATATATGTATATACAAAAAAAAGTTTTCTTTTATATAAAATACAATGCCTCCTGATAGAAATACACCATTATATTATCAAAATTGTTTCAAATTCAATAATACTTATAAACCCCGACCACCAATCACCCACATGTGAGAGCCGAAACACACATCGTTGTGAGTGTCCCAATGTCAAATTTTTACACAAACCATCCAATATTTAATGCATTTTTAAAGGAAACCAAAAGACCACAATGTCACACCCAATGAATGGATCTAAGAACAGATGCCAAGTCACACATAGTAACGTAAGGGTTGATTGAACCACCATTCCATTACTTTTCAAATTCTATAAGTGCAAAGGGAACCCGTAACCAGTGTATGTTGAAAATAGGTAGTTCTCCTCACCACAGTTATATCGTAGGTCACAATATGAAAATCAATATTCAGTAGAAACTAACTCCAGTCGGTATTTTGTCAGCAACTCAAACCGCTATAATGACAATGTGAATAATTACATATTGTTATCCACAGGATATTTCCTACACTTTAATAATATGTGAATATGCAATATTATTCTCCAAGATTAAACGCAACGCACCCACCTTTAGGTTTCTGTATTTTGACGACTTAATTATTATATACTCTCTCTATAGTAGTCCATAACTTCCTTCTGATCCTTATATTCTTATGTTGTGGAGCCTTGATACGTTCAACCTATAGTAAAAGATATATCATGTATGCTAATCAATGAGTAGGCCACCCTTCTTGTTGGAACACATAACGATGTTCCCTACTTGAGATAAATCAATTCATAACACATCCTCTCTGTTTTGTACTTATTTTACACAGTATCTCATTGATGAATAAATCAAATTGGGCAAGACTGGGGCAACTTTCCAACCTTTTTAAGATTTATAATTTCCATATCTGACAAAAACGGACCTCCAATCACCAACTTTATATCTTTAACATATTGACTGATGTGCCCAACAGTCCAACAATGTTATCTACGTTCTTAAAGACCCCCTCCTCTTGCGTATCCACTTAACATATACCAATCTTCAACTGTTCCAAGTTGCTGCACCGATTCACTTAGTTAAAGACACGGTTTACATGTTATACTATTTTTCTCTCATATTAAACTATTCGTTTCAATCTGTATCCAAACTTTATTAATTATGATCCCAGCTTACCAAGTAATGACACACAGCGTCCCGGTATTCCAAAAAATCCAGCGTTCAAAGTGCCCGACGCCATCTGTCTCTTATGACTGACGCCGTGCGTCCGTATTCAAAAATAGAAGATGGACAAAGTTACCAGTGCTGCATTTACTCGTTCTGAATGCGGCGGCCATCTTAAGCTTCCCAGAGTTCAACTCATAAATCCAAAGATCTAACAGTTTTTTGTCCATACGAGACCATGTATCACTAATTACATTAAGAATAAAATAATTGATTAATTTGTCGATCTATTCGTAATTTGTTACACCATCTTTAGGGTAATTTTAATCTTATACTTTTTATTTAATCTTTCGACCCAATATAACTTCACACTTACATGTCTCGTCTTACTTACCTTTACTACCACAGCTCTCTCATTCCCTCTCTCTACCTATAAATGCACCAATAGGTACCCATCCCCTCTTTCTGTCTTTGTTATGCCAAAATATGACTTTGGCATAACTCTACAAGGCATGTTTTCCCACCCACGGGTGACACGAGTGAAGTTGGTGCAATACACCAGCGATGAATGGGAAGGACAGGTTATTGTTGCCCCGCGAAAACACTATTCAATGTGTAACTGAGATAGAAGTCTTGCTTTTGGGTTACTAACAATCTCATGAGGGGATCAGGGGCACTGTGTAAACAGCAACAAACCGTATTTCTTTATTCACTGTATCAGAAACACTTTACTAAGAAGAGTGAACACTTTTAAGTAAAATGGTATTTGTTACTACAGGAACAATCTGTTTCTCAGTACATTTAAAACAAATGTTCAGAATATTATAAAAACAGCATGCAGGCATGTTAGAAATAACGAGAATAAAAATTTGCATTTCTGGCATGTTTTAAAATGTGATCTAAAACCTAACACCCTAACATCTACTTCTATGCACTATACTAAGAGAGCATGAAGGCACGTAATTTGTAGTCTAGAGTTTGCTAGGCAGAAGAGATGAACTGCATACCTTTTGACAGCAAAGGCTGTTTTTATCAGTGGAGGCGCAAATTCAGTGTTCCCTGAGAAGAGAAAATACACGCTTCAGTCTTCCTCTGGGAGTCAGCTTCATCGGTTTAAGGTGAAATGTAGCATCCGTGATGTGTGCTGGCAGTAGGTGAGACAATCTCTGGCAGAATCTCAGATGATTATCTGGGTGACAGCCCTATCCTGACAAGTGGTCAAGTGTTCGTCCTTCTATGCTAAATCTTATCAGAAATTGGAATTTCATACATAAGTTTAAGAAGGTTTGACATAGATTATGTGCATTGAGGTATGCGTCTTAGCTATTTCCTTATCAACATATAAGGTAAAAGGACATCCATTCAGACTACATTGTTTTGGTTATATGTCTGTTTGTGTTCTTAATTAACCTTGACATGGTGGACAGTAGACATTTGACCAAGTAAAAGGACGCATTGATGGTTATATCTGTGTCATCAATCAAATGGCTTCATGCTTTCACAGTTCATAGAAAGATATGGTCAGGTGACATCTGCATCTAATAGCAGACATGACAATGATTCTGCAAAAATTGGGATCGATGGTGACTTCCATTGTTTGAGAGAGGAAAGATGGTGACCTCCATTAGTAAAGATGGAGTCGAGACATACACAAGTTGGACCTTAGGGACATTACATCGGTCTCCCCTCTGTATCTTGAATACACCTTTTCCTACCCAACCTCTCTGTGTCCCACTTGTAGCCTTATCTCTCTATCTACAACTCTCTGTGCCTACCTCTAAGCCTATCACTTTCTGTGTCAACCTCTCTCTACCTCATCCCTCTCTCTGGACCTCACTGCTCTGTTTCCATCTCACCTCCATGTATCTCTCATCCATTTTCTTCACCTCTAGCTCAACCTAATTTCTTTCTTTACTCCATCTTTCTACCTCTATCTCAAATCGAAATACCTTACCTCTGTAATTTTCTCTTACCCTTCTCTTTATCCGACCTCACTCCCTACCTCATTTCTATGACTCACATCTCACTCACTACCTCATCTCTTTCTACCTTAACTCTATTTGTCTCACTACCTCTTTCCACTTAACCTTTAAATGTACCCCACCTTTGGTATGCTGCCGCACGTCTCTTTTCTTCCTCTGTTCCTTCCACCTCACCTCTCTCCCTGCCTTATACCTTTCTTGCTACCTTGTTCACCATCTTTTTCTCTTTTTATCTAACATTACCTCTGCTTTCTCCCGCTATATCATCTTTCTCCTTAACTCCTGCTCTGTTTCAACTTTCTGTCTCTACTTCACCTCTTTCTCTACCTCTCTTCTTTTTACATCACCCTACCTCATCTATCTACACCTCTCCACTCTCTTTTTACCTCA
The DNA here is from genome assembly GCF_964204655.1 of Triturus cristatus. Classification (NCBI taxonomy): domain Eukaryota; kingdom Metazoa; phylum Chordata; class Amphibia; order Caudata; family Salamandridae; genus Triturus; species Triturus cristatus. The sequence goes on along the minus strand of NC_140591.1, from coordinate 614,077,791 downwards.
TCCTCTCACTCCACCTCTATATGAACCTCACTTCTCTTTCTGTACCTCACATCTGTCTCTGAAGTTCAAACTACTTTGTTGCGGCCACCAGGGTCATAAAAGTACAGACAAATAAAAACAGGCACAGTTCATGAAAGCATAATTACAAGCAAAATACTAAAATAAACAGCAATCTAAAAGATGTAAGTATTAATCATGACATTATGTGCAAAAATGCGATAATTTTATGGAAGGAAGTATCGTAATTAATACATCAAAAGGATGCCTAATGGGTAGTACATGCATCTTCATGCTAATTAGCGGAGAGGAAAGAACCTTTCTCTTAAGTACCCACATAGCGCCAAAGAACTTAGCAACAGAAATGGCAAAAACTGTTCAGCAATCCGCCCTAAGTATGCGAAGGGCAACAGAATGGCTGTGTACACCTAACAGCCTGCATATCAGAGCTAACCATGTTCCGCAGGGGGAGGCATAGGCTGGGCACTCAAAGAAAACATGCAGCAAGCTCTCATCTAGAGGGTTGCAGACTGGACATGCAGTGGCTCCCCCACTGGCCCAGTTGGAAGTGAACATGCTCAGTGGTAGGTTGCCCAATCGAAACTGAAAATATAACTTCTTGTCCAGTGTAACAGACACTTGGCCCCAGAGATGCTCAAACACAGAAGTGGGCTTGAAGTTAACAAAATATTTTGATTGCTTAGCACAAGTAGCTTTTTGGGAGTCATTGTCCGTTAGAATTGCCCAGTATTGCTGTTTCGGGGAGTCCTTGGATGGGAAATTAGTAATGTCCGGATGCTCCCACAACTCAGGCAACCCGAAAGAGTAGAGCGCCTCCTTGATTCTGGAGTGCTAAGGGACCTTACTAGACTGGTCAGTTTTCATTACATCCTGGAGACCATCAACATAGTGAGCGAATTCGGGGGTGGTCCATAGATGCTCTTACATCTGATCCAGTGGTAATTTCACGGTAATTTCTCAATACAAAACCTCATTTACCTTTAATTTATCGCCTTAAAGGTACTGGACCCTTGCCACTGAACATAACCTTCAAGAGACTTTACATAAATATGAAAATCAAAAATGCAATTAAAATTAAGCCAATAAAGAGAGTTGAGAGTATTTTTAAGAGTTTTATTTTCTAGTTAAAAGTTAAAGTTCTCTGACCCTTTATTCATTAGTCAAATATCAATCAGGTTCCAGAATTGAAAATAGGAAACTTTTAATTAATACAATTATATTATAGGTTGCATAGTCAGAACTCCTTAAAGTGTTTCAGGAAAAATATAATTCAAGAGTGAGTTTGCAAGGCTAATCAATAATTAATAATTGGCAAAGATCTCCCATAAAGTGAAATAAATGCATAAGACAAATAAATCTTTTCAAAACTAGTTTGTTAGTCAAGGCATAAACTTAGAGTTTTAGCATTTAAATCTAAACCTTTTCTATCAGCTGCACTCTCTGACCTGGTCTGTTCATCTGCGTCTCTGTGCTTCACAGAGAGAGACAGCCCGCCCTTCACAAGACCACAGAGGAATGTGATCTGCCTTGCCAAAAAATATGACGTGCAAGGACTCTCTAAAAAAATATGAGCAAAGGCCCCCACCTCTCTGTGTCTCCTCAGACGCAATCTCCTTCCAGGCTGCACCTGCGACGTTCACGTGCCTAACCCATATGATGTCTAGCCTCATGTGCCCCCTCTCCTCTCTCTTCTATCTCTTCTAGTCCCAAAAAGTTCAAACCTGCCCCCTAAAGCCTCTAAAGCTAACATGCCTCCAAGAGGTCATTATTTATACTCTAATTCTTGGCTGACTACACTAATAATGTTGCAGTTTCCTTAGAAACTCGCACTGTGATTGGTTAGCATAGAGGACATGAGGTTCTCACCATCCTGTTCTCATTGCAAAACCGGTTTTAACAAAGGAAGCGTTACTGCTTAATACAATCATATATTTCACCATCAATAATTATAGAAATATGCAACATTAAGGCAGAAAAATGTATCAGTCCATTTCTTCCTTCCTTTCACATCACACAACCACTGGTACATTGGCATGATAACAATAATTTACAGTTCACTGTGGCCTTGACCCATTGTGTCTTCACTTGAGGCACATGGCAGTATGTAGCTGGTTCTGCGCATGCATTATTCATTCGGCACAATTTTCAGCCATGCTGGATTCCCAGGCAGCCATTTTATGGTAGGCCAAAAACAAAACAAACACAATTTTTTTTATTAATTTATAAAATAAAATCCATTGTGTTTACCTTTCCCCATACTATTACCCTGTATTATTTATTACCTAGCAAAAGCTATTAATTAAAAGCAGCTTTTCTATTATTTGTACACAACATGCAAAAATGTGTAATGTACAACAAAGCATAAAACATGCACCAGTGCAAATTTTCAAAGCGCAAACAGTTAAAACATCAACATGCTCTAATGTTTTAGATAGCTTTTCATGCAAAATGCTTTCGCCCCACATGTAGTGTTGGTTGATTAATTAATACACAATATAAAATGATGTGTTATGAACTGAATACGCATTGTCTAAATATGCAACAAATCCAGAGTCTCTTGAGACGGGAACACATTCCATTTTATCTTCAAAGCTAAAAAGGAAAAGTGCAATCACGAGTGTCTCTACACTGGAAAAACACATGTTAATTCAGCACAAGCATTTCAGACTGTAAGCATTTTGACCAGGTCTCATTTATTTTGTCTTTCACTTTGCAAGCACCAAAAGTGCCACTTTTAAAAAGCATTTGAGTAGGCCTCATTTCATTTTTCATGCACCATGTGTTTTACTTGCATCAAAATCTGCGTGCCATTTTTTTAAATGCAGTCTGTCTGAAACACAAAACAGAACAATGTTTTCACAGAATGCCTGAATGGTCAAGGAGAGAAAGTTGTGATCACTTTCAGATCTTTCTAATACAATCATATTGATAACAATTGACCACAACCTTAAATCAACTAAAATATAGTCTATTTGGCTCCTATGGTTTGGTTTGTTAAAAGTATGAGCTCCTTTGAGGTCAGATTTTGTTCTTCCATTAAGGGCCATGAGCCCGAACTCTATGGTCAGAGCCTTCAATTGGAGAGCAACCTGTGACCATTCATTTAGTGACATCTGATAATTTCTTCCCCTCATATGTCCCTTTTGTCCTCTTCCTATTGGTACATTTTTCTGGCCAGACAGAATCCAGCTCTGTTGAGGGACGCGAGACGGATAAGCACATAGAGGAATAGGAAAAAAATATTGAGAGGGTTGTAGAAGATTGATAAAGAGTGAAACGTACAGATCTGGTCGAGAGATAGGTGGCAGGGAGAGATGTAAGGTAAAGAAAGAGGGAGCCAGACAATATTATGCAGAGTGCTGAAAGAGGAAGAGATAGCTAGAAAAATAGAGGGAAACATGTAGATATGATTTTAAAGTGAGGCAGAGAGAGAAAAGGATAGGGAGAAGGTAATGTGGAGAGAGTTAGATGCTTGATACAAGGATGGGTGAGGTAAAATGAAATTTAAGATAGAACCAGTTGGAGTGTCCTAGAGGCACAGAGAGGCAGATATAAATAGATAGAGAGGATAGGTAGTGAGAGATGTATAAAGGGATGCATGATAGACAACAAGTGAAGAGGTAGATGCATAGTAAGACAGGTCAGGTAAATAGAGAATTGAGGTGTAGAGAAAGGTAGAGCGGAAGGGGTAGGGAGCAAAAAAGCTGAGATATATAGAGACAAGATATAAAGTTGGGAGACCTTTGAGTGTGGAATTACGGATAGTGACCCCTCTGGACCCTCATCAGTACTGGGGACTGCATCCCCCATCTTCCACCATGCCAGGTGCCTCACCTGCAAGCTGTTGCAGAAGGGGGCAGACCTCCATCGATGCACTGAAAAGCACTGTGAAAGCCTGCTCCACGGGCTGCAAGCAGGCTGTGCCCGGGCTAAGCCTGGGCCAAGGGCAGGGCCATCCATACCTGTCGAAGCCCGGAGGAGCCGGGACTGGGCCATCCCTCTTACATTTACTCTGCACATCCAAGGTACTGTTGACTGTCGGTGGTTAAACTCTGCTTATTGCCATTTAAGTTTCCCAAGTGGAACTGCATGCTGTGACGCTTTTGCAAGCTTGGAGCTCTGCTCGCTAAGACATTGCCCCACTGTCTAATTTTATCCATTGTTACCTAGGTCTCATTATAGTTCCTATTAGCCAATTTGTGTCTATGAATGGGGAAAAGAAAGGCCGATGAAGAAGGGTCAGGTTTGGTAAAAAATAAAATAAAAAAGTCAATGAATATGCTGGGGAAAACTATTATAAGTGATCTCACGAAAGGTCATAGAAGTAGGATTAAAATTAAACATATCTATAGATGAACAAGGATAGATTGGATGATCAGACAGCCCAGTAACTGATACAGTATGAGGCTGTGCAAGATTTGATAGCTGGGGTAGTACCAGATCAAGAAATGAATCAGCCACCTCCCCCGAGTCAGTCATTGTTGGTGAGACCTGAAGTAGAATTAGCTGGCACCAGGCAAGGCCTCATGTCAGTAGGATGGGTTGCTCTGAGATATTTGAATTGGATACTGGAGTGACTGTGGGGGCATGTCCTAGCATCAAGATTTTTTGCCATGTCCTTAGTGTTGAAAGTGTGTTTTATTTTATTTATTTATTTAATTATAGCATTTGGAAAGCGCTCTGCAACCCTACGGGCATCCTGGCGCTGTGTACATATAGCTGAAAACGCTGTGCATCAGGGGCAGAAGGGATATCTTTTGATTCTGGATAGTTAGATTTTAGGGAAAAGCCATGTTTTCACCTTTTTTCGGAAGGCCATCAGTTCATCTGTTTTCCTGATGTCAATAGGTAGTCTATTACACAGATGAGCTGCCGCTATGCTGAAGGCTCTGCCACCACAGATGGCTTTCCTGCTCCTGGGTATACTGATGAGATTAGAAGAGGAGGATCGAAGGGACCGAGTGGGTTCATACCACTTAAATTTGTTTTGAAGTGGTCGGGGGCCCATCCCATGCACTGCCTTAAAGACAGTGCATAGGGATTTAAAAAGGATCCTCTGGTGTACAGGTAGCCAGTGTAAATCGGCCAAAGCGAGGGTAGTAGAGGATCTTCGCCCTCGGGAGAGTGTCAATTTTGCTGCAGCCGCCTGGATGCTCTGAAGTCTGGAAATCAGGTAGGCAGGGGATTCCAGTAACAGAGCATTACAGTAATCCAGGCGGCTGAGAATGGTACTCCTAACTATGGTGGCTCTAACCTGTGTTGGTAAAAGGGGCAGCAGTCCTCGCATTAAGGCGAAGCAGCTACTCACCTGCTTATTGACATTGGTCTCTAGACTCAGACTGTCATTGAAACTGACTCCAAGGTTCCTCACTGATTTCACTGGGGTTAATGACTCACCTGGCTCCAGAGGCTAGAAGTCCGTGGGTAGACTTCTAGTGATTCTACCTACTTTGCAATGCATTATTTCGGTTTTGTCATTATTAAATTGTAATGAGTTCTGATTTAACCAGGATGTCATTTCCAACATACAGGTGTGAAAGGTCTCAAGTGAGTCTGCGTGGGCACCATCAAGAGAAATCATCAGCTGCGTGTCATCCGCATAGTTGATCACGCTAATGCCGTGAGCCTTGATGATGCCCATCAGGGGTTGCATATATACATTAAAAAGTATTGTGCTAATTGTAGACCCCTGTGGGACCCCATGTGGAACTGTAACAAACTCTGACTGGTACGGAGGAATTGCTACTGCCTGACTTAGATAGAATCGATAACGTATTGGTTAAATGTGAGGAGATTCTCGCACTCCCACCAACTGCCTCACTTTCTTGGTCCACCAGTTCCCCTAATACTCGACCAGGGATGTTCAAGAAGCCCAGTAAACAGGCCCATGAGCCACTTATTGCGTATGAAGCAGACTTAGGGCCTGATTACGATGCTGATGATCTGACCGCTGCTCTGCCATGGTCATAATCGGGTGGTTGGACGGCTGAGGAGGAGGCGGTCAGACCGCCACGGACTGTATGGCGGTCTTCCGACCGCCACTCTCATAATCAGGCACCTATTGTTTACATGTGTTCTAGTGCACCTCTGTCCCTGTCCATTTCACACACGCCCCTCTTGAGGCTGTTATGCCATGTAGTGATTCTTTTTCCCATTTGTTTGAGTTGACGGATGATCAGGTCACCGATTGTAATCTCGTGTGTACATCTATGGCACCAATGGACCCTGATATTTCTTCTTCTGTTTCCTCTACCCCCGACCAAGCACTTATACGGGATTTGAAAGCCGAGGTGGGGGTGTTAAAATCTATGGTTTCATCGTTGACTAATTCACTGAATCAGTTTCTAGCTTCCAGTAAAGAATGGATAGTTACTGGCCAAAGCACTTCGCCTGTAGCTAGTGTTATTTCTACATTCCACCATCTAATCCTGTGAAAGCAGGGCCTCCTTTTCTTTTGGGCTTTGGCAGTGCCCGCATTTAGATCAAGTTCCAGTGCCTCTTTTTGTCTGTGGCCCCATGCAATCCTTGTAATATTGCTCAACTTCTATTGCTCCAAGTCGCCAGTCTCTGAGAATTTTTTTGCCTTACATCTCTCCCTATGTCACCTATCTCTCGACCAGATCTGTACCTTTCATTTTTTATCAATCTTCTTCAACCCTCTCATTATTTTTTTTCCTATTCCTCTATGTGCTTATCGGTCTCACGTTCCTCAGCAGAGCTGGATTCTGTCTACCCAGAAAAATGTACCAATAGAAAGAGGACAAAAGGGACATAGAGGGGAAGAAATGATCAGATGTCACCAAATGAATGATTAAAAACATAGTTTATAGGGGTCATTTGTCATTGTGAATGTCTGGCAATTAAAGCTACAATTTCAAGAGCTATGTGCATATTGTCTGTTATGATGTCATACACTAGTCAACTAAACACACAAAGTCAAGCTTAATATTATTTTCCTATATTGAGAGGACAATTCTGGTAAAATACTGAACTACACACACAAAGTCAAGCTTAATATTAATTTCCTATATTGAGAGGACAATTCTGGTAAAATACTGAACTACACATACAATATTGTTGCAAGACAAAAATGTAGATCCAAGTGCTAAAAGAAATGGCCTTATAAATGTTTGTTCTAACATTTTTAATACTATTTGAGTGGCAGAGGTTTGACAGCTTGTGTTTTTGTCAGTCTTTGCCTGCCCCCATTTGTGAAAGTGTAGCATTCAGTTCGTTTGTTTGTTATTACACAGGCTTGAAGTAGGAGAATATGGGTAATAAATTCAAAGTTTTTCTGAACAGTGGCCCCCAAAACATGTATTGACGGAGAAGGCGGAGGAGCCGGAGCAGTCGAGCGACGTGGAGGAGAGGGCAGAGGATGCCCGAGATTCGGGGAAGCCAACATTGGACCAGCGGTGATCGTTTCCCCGGAGGAAGGCGCAATGACTGAGGCGGCTGTTGCTCTGTCAGGGAGCCATGGCTTCAGGCAAGCGGCTCACACAACTGGGCGACTTGTGGGTGGGTGGGCCTTTAACCACGCTTACTTCACTGGCCTATAGGGAGGCCCACGCTGAAGGTAGAACAGAGACATAACTGGACCCAGGTGCAGGGATAGAGAGGACCCCGGGGAGCGAAGGGGTACACGTGAAGTAGAACGGACCCCATGTTTTCCCATACCCCACTGTCGTGTAGCTTTTCACCCACTTCCTCTGTCAACCCGTGTGAAGTAACACATAGAGCTCCTACCCGAGAACTCCCTAAGCCCCTACGGAAGACTATTACTGTCTTAGTGCAAGGGACGGCCACAAGAGAACTAATAGCCTCTTCCTTTTGTTTTTTTTTCTACAGAGGGGGAAGCAATGCCAGGGAACATACTGGGCTGAAGCCATCCCGAGAAGGAACCCTGAGGCCTCGGGACCAAGGACTCGCACAAAGACGGATGTCGGGATCCATTCCGCCTAGTTGATCGTTGTAGCGCACTGTCGGGCAATACAACACCCTTTGCGCATCTACCACTGCCTCCCATGGTATGTTGTCCTGGGACAGTGAGATTTATTATTAAATCATAATAAAAACTGATTTTGATTTAGTTTAATATATTACAAATAATGATATATGTAATTAGAAATTAAGTTAACAATCCTTTCACATTTTTTATTTTGTTTTACATTTAAAATAAATATTTTCAACTCAGTTTCATTAACATTTAACAATAAAATGTGTTTTCTATTTTTTAAGTTTAGTAAATGTTTCCTATTACCAAAGGGAGATCTCTTCCCCTGTGGTGGAGACTTCTGCCTTTGTGTTAAATCTTACAAGAAGAAACTTTACACTCATAAATTAGTCTCTATCCTCTGAATTGAGAGCATGTGAACATTTAAGTCTACTCTTTTGTGTAACTTTACACCTGTAAATTGTGAATAGCCCACAGCAGTAAAGTTACTGAAAGGTTTAGGAGTAAGCTTACATGTGTAGATGTATTCACATGTAAGTTTACCTTTGTGAATAGCCCCAAAGATTTTTATTAACTAAGTAATTATTTCTATTCTAATATATGATTCCATGTTTTTCAACAGTTTTAGAATTGTTCATTATAATCCAAATCTTTAAAAAAGTGAGAAATATACCAATCAACATTTTGAGCCCAATTCACAAACTGTATTTTACAATGGATAAAGAAATAGTACTAGTACTACAACATGCAATTGACAAACCTATAAGTGGAGATCTCCACTTCCACATTTCCTATCTTTTTGATCAGTGAGATTTCTGCACATGCAAGTTTACTACTTGGGCCCGAATTAGGATTTCGGGCGGCTTTCCGATCGACATCCTTGGTTTGAATTTTGACTGTCGCATTAGAATTTTGGCGGTCGGAATTCAAACCGGCCGGTCATTCCGGCTGGCTTCCAATAGGCTCATGGAGCAAGTCGGCTAGTCGGATACCAAACATAATCCCGCGCGGTCTGCATTTCCTCCGTCAGGATTATGATGTTGGTTTCTGACAGGCTTTCCATGTTAGGCTTTCTGACATGGAAAGCCTGTTGTAAAGTGACTTTGGGGGCCCCTAGCAGGGCCCACCTCTCTCTGCGGCCTCCGGTTGGGGGCTTAGGGGCCACCTAGGGTGCCCCCCTAATGGTGCCTGCCACACGATGCAGGGATGGACAGTGACTTAAATTTCTCAATGGGAGCTTGTGCTGAGGATGGTTTCCGACAGCCGCATAAGCTCCCAAAGGGAAATGTGAGTCTGTGACCGCATGTGCGGTCACATCGTAATTGCGGTTTCTGACCCCCGACCCGAGGTCGATCGGTCTCGAAACCGCAGGGATGTCGGTCAAAGGAAACTCCGACCGACATCCTAATAAGCCCCCTAGTAGTAAATGTGAGAGGGCCCCAGGGGAGTGGTGGGTAAATGTGGAATATCTACTACAAAACGGGAGGGATTTGAGGTAAATGTAAGGAGAGTTTTAGGGAGACAGGCTGTCTTATAAATAATATAAAATGTATCTGTTTTGTTTAATGTTAATTTTTTATATAATTAGCAAAAAATTATTGTAAAATCATAACATTTAATAATAAAGTGAATTTTAAAATAAAATTTGACCTTTTAAACCTTTAAGAAATTGAATTCCATTTATATGAAGTCAGCATATAATTCTAAAGAAAACAATGTTTATGAAATAAAAAATAAAATGTTATTGTGTTTTTTAATTGTTCTTTAGAAATATTGTTTAGAAATTAAATAAATATATTTATATACATTTGTCATTTAATGCTAATTTCAACTAATGAGTTAATGTGTCATAACATTCATGTTACTAGTTGCATGTTAATAATAAGCATTTTTGTTATCTTATATTTATGTTTTTCTATAGTAACATTTGTTTTATAATATTGGAAAAGAATAATGAATGTAATAATTTTCCCAATACTTTCCCATGGTCTCCATGGAGGAGATCACCAGCTACTGTGACAATTTGCTAGCAGTAAAATTATGCATGTAAATTGAGTCTTAGATGTCTCCACCACCTGAATTGAGGTGGTGAAAACATATAAGACTTCACTTAAGTGTAAATCCCCACTCAAAAATGACATATAGCAAAAAATGTTATATATACAACAAAGTGCAAGAGTACATTTACACATGAGAAATCTACATATATAAATTTACCTTTGTTAATTAGGCCGAATAAGTATCAGTTCAAAATTGACTGGAATTTATATACACATTTAAATTATCTGACATTGATAGCAAGAGTGCTCTATTTTCTTTTTTAGGTAACTGTCTGTTTATGTTGTCCTTAGGAAAAGACACCACTTTAAAATGTTAATGTAGTTCAGAAAACTAAAAAAATGAAACTCATTGAGGCAACATCATTCTGCGTTCTAGTGGATCAATCCATTGCCTTGTACTCACAGGCAATGAGGCAGAAGGCCCTCTTTGTAATTACAGGCAAAATGTGATAGATCCAATACTCAAATTCCAGAGGTCTGCCTTGACACCACTACAATGCATTTTGAACTAATATCAATAAATTACTAAAGCGCAGTTATTCCAAAACATGAAAAACATTGATTTCTTTTTGTTGCCATCTGCACCATGATTGTGGCTATTTTCCTTAGCTGAAAATCAGTTCTGTCTGTCTGTCTTGATTTTTTAGAAGACTCATTAATTCACTATCATATAGGTTTGAATAGTTACACTGCCACAGTTTCTTACTTTTGAAGAAGTAGAGTATTCATTTATTTAATGTTTGGTTTATTATTTTTGTATAGTACTTCTCCATCCAGTGGTGTATTACAATGCTATTGAGAGAACAATTCACAATGTGTGCAGAGACTGAAACCTCAAAAATAGACTTTGTTGTAATTATGAAAATAAAAGTGGGAGCAAGGAGAGAGACATTGGTTGTAGAGGTAGGAAGCACAGAAGGACAAGGATTGAAGGAGGAGGAGCAGCAACGAGCAGCAGTGATGCGTAACAGTTAAGGAAGAAGTAATTAAAGTAATTCATTCCAGTAAAGGAGGCAAGGCGGCAGGGCCAGATGGCATTCCAACAGAGTTGTATAAGATCTTAGTCGACGAGATATCCCCACTCCTAACATTAGTGATAAATGAGATACTAGAACAAGGAACACAATTACCAAAATCATGGAATGAGGCGACGATTACCCTTATTTTGAAACCGGGTAAAAACCCTGTATTTTGTGAGTCTTATAGGCCGATATCACTCTTAAATTCAGATTATAAACTTTTTACTAAAATGTTAGCTGACAGACTAGCCAAAATTGCAGGATATATCATCCATGAAGACCAGAGAGGTTTTGTGAAAGGAAGATATCTACACGAGCTTTCTTATGAGCTTGTTGGGGCTATCGATTTTGCAACTTGCCTTAATACACCGTTAGCTATAACAACTTTGGATGCCTCTAAGGCATTCGATAAGGTTCGATGGTCTTACCTGTTCTCTGTATTAAAAAGTTATAATCTGGGTGATAATTTCTGTCAGGCTATAAAACACATATATAAAGATCCGATGGCAAGAGTATTAGTTAACGGCAGATTATCTTCTGCCTTCAAGATCTTCAGAGGTACAAGACAGGGATGCCCCCTCTCTCCTCTGCTATTTAATTTATATATGGAACCCTTGGCCTTTAGAATTAGACATTCAGCCGACATTCCACCATTTTGTCAGGGTAATTGGGTTAAAAAAGTCGCCCTTTATGCTGATGACCTCATGATATACTCATCTAATTTCGACGCCGCCCTGCCTATTATTATGCGTATAGCGACAGACTTTGGAACAATATCGGGGTACTCTGTAAACGAACTTAAGACCGAAGCTATGATATGGAACCAGGTTAGCTCTAATCCATTAGTTAAAAAGGAGATACGGTATCTTGGTCTTAGAATAGTCCAGGATATTAATCAAATTGCTGAAACAAACTTAAGAAGAGTGTCCAAAGAGATTGCACAATTAATGAAAAACTGGATATATCTCCCATTAACTATTTTAGGGAGAGTCAACCTGGTAAAAATGTGTATCCTGCCAAAAATTACTTTCATATTTAACTCATTACCGTTACATTTTAACAATGCTACTATACACAGTATCCAGCAAGCAATTAACTCCTTTATTTGGGCTAATAAAGGGATTAGGATTTCTTGGAAGAAGCTACGTAGAAGAAGGGAGAAGGGGGGTTTAACTTTACCCGACATTCAACTATATGCGTGGGCCTTCCAATTAAAAAACTCCAGAGTGCTGCTGAAGACCTCCGATAGATCTGTAATAGGTTCAATGTTTACAGCTATGCTAAAAGAGCAAAAAATTAAACCTGATGGCTTTCTTTTTAAATTTGGAGATCCTAAATTCTTCAAAAAAGTTAAATTGAAGGTACTGCACTCAATGGCATCAATGTGGTATCATATACGACGCTCGTTGAAAATGGACTATTATTCTTATTTTGCCCCGATCTGGGATTCCCCAGGGACCCCTGAGTGTCTTAATGATAAATTGGCACTATCAATCAGAGAAGCCAAATTAAACATCTGGGGGGACCTGTTTAGAGATGGACAATTATTATCTTGGTATGACTTAAATGGATTGATGATGGGCTCCCTCTCAAAATTTAAGTATCTACAATTAAAAAGTTGGGCGCAAAGCAAGACATCGACATTGGGTACTAATTACACCCTGGAAGATCAACTGATAAGTAAGCCACCGGGAAGTAAAGAAATATCTCTTTGGTACTGGCACCTTCAAGACAGCATGGATGGAGAATTCACTTTGGCGGAGAAGCTGTGGGGAAAATACTTGCCTGGCAACCAGTTACAGAATATTTGGCAAGTATCTATGCGCACTCTTTATAACACAGTTAAACCCGCCTTTTTAAGAAGAAACCATCTCTTTTCACTTCATAGGGCTTATATATCACCAGAGAAACTTTCCAAGATGGGGAAAGGAACCCAATCCAGTTGTGCAAAATGTGGGTTGGAAAAGGCAGCCGATGTCCATATGTTCCTCTTATGTCCAGAAATTAGAGAGTTCTGGAACAAAGTAGAAACAACCATGACAGGCATTTTGGGTCGGCCAATAAAGGTAAGCCTCTCTCTGGTTATTTTTGGAGTGGATGATGAGATAACAGGTACTTCTAGAGATCTGCTGTTTTATGCTGTATTATTGGCCAGAAGGGAAATCTGTCGTAAATGGGTAAGCAATATAAACCCACAGCATTCGGATTGGTTGGAATCCCTAACATATATGTCTCGAATGGATCTCTCTGGGAAAATGTCAAAAAAGAAGGCCTTCTGGAATCTATTAACTGTCTGGTTGGAGGGTGAATGAAGTATTGGTTGAGGCTATATTTTACGATATTAGTATGATTTCACGTCCAATGATTACACCGGCTAACACTCCTGCACTGCTTTAGGGCCGGTAACGTTTGTTTTCTTGCAGTACCGGTATAATACCGGGTATGAGATACAGCCGCAGAAAGGTCGGTGTTTATTGGAGTATGCCCGTTAAGAGGCCAGTAACAAAAACAAACGATAAGGGCAGAAAAAATGGACATCTTTCTCTTTTACTGAGGTGAATGAGGACAAAAAAAAAAAAAAAAAAAACACGGTTCAGGGAGGCCGCAAAGGGGAATTACTCAAAGAGCTAGCTTCTCCAGCACCTACCTTGTTGGCAAGGCTCCAGGGACAAATTGCAAGGGCGTACCCCCAGCATACACAGGAGCAGACGAAGAGGTAAAGCAGCAGAAAGTGCAATATGCACTGGCAGCACCCACAGTGTGTGGCAGCGGCCAGCGCTAGGCTGGTGCGGCTTGCATCTGTGGAGCAGCGGGCCTGAATTCCAGACAACTTACCTGCTTGTTTGCCAAGGGAGTGGGAATGAGCCCCTGCATTGTATTGTCCCCTGAGTGACTCATTGTCTCGGGTCCAGCTGTCTTGTGTGGAGGTGTCTTGCTCTGGCGGGGTGCAGTAACAGAGTCTGTAAAGGTGACTGGGTGTGGCCATACTACACTGGGGCGTCCGCCCCTACCCTGCATTTTCACTATTGAGCTAGATGGCTTAGGGACAGCTATGTTTGCAGATAGAGTAGGATGAAGCTCTGGCTGAAGGAGAGTCAGTCTACAGAGGAATGATGGGCTCCCCTCTCCCCATGTTTACTCCCCTCAATGTCTGCAACAGGAGGTATGGACAGGTGTGGGGAGAACATCAGGTGATTAGTAAACGTTTTGCTGACTGTGGGCAGTGGGTATAGGCACCAACATTATCAGATATTTATACAGCCCTGATAGCCTAGGTGGGTTAATAATACCCAGAGGTCTGGGTGTGGTTATACCAGGAGACAATTAAATCTGTTGAAAGATAGCATCCAGAGGATACACCTCTAATCCCATTTTTAGGAGGAGCTCATCATTTACTTGCTGACTCAATTATTTCCAATTGTGTCATTTACAGGATTCGGGTAAACAAAAAAATGAGTGTAAACAGCTTCCTCCCTTGTTGTTAGTACCGGAACTGTTTCCCTTCCAATCAAAGAAATTTACACTGAGGCAAAATACTTGCAATCAGGCCTTGCAGGAGAACTAAATCAAACCCCTTTTGAATAAAACCATCCATGTAGGTGCTTTAAAAGAACGAGCCCCTACCTCAAGTACTTTAACTTATTTTGAGAAATGGGATCTATCTGGAAGTGCTCCGGGGGGTGGGGTTCCTTTTCTGAAGAACTTATACACAAAAATGGCTGGAAAGGCAATAAGAATGCCTGTATGTGAGGTGCAAGGTGTTGAAGAAGATGCCATCCCTAAGAGAGTGTGGAAATAAGACATGTTTGCATAGGCTACTCTTATGAACAATCTAAAGACAACTATTGTACAGAATAGTCAAAGTGCATTCGCTTTAAAGCCTATAGCAGACTTTTCTCTACCTGATAGAAATGTGACAGATATGGAAATAAATAAGTTGCTGATGGCTGGAACACTGCAGACAAAGTTTCTCCCCGAAGCATCTGTAGAACAATCATTGAGAATTGGGCTTAACCTCTTTAATAGTACTCCTTCTGCACTCTCATTGTTAGATCAATCTCTAGATCTTGACCTGGGGCATCAAGCCTAATATAATCTCCCAGGAGATTATGTCCAGGTTTTTGAATCACTTCAAAGTCTGAAGAGAATTCTTAGCTCAATTTTAATGTTCATAGAGAAATCAACAGCAAACTCTGACCACTTCCTTGATACATTATCATTAATTCTCGTATGTCTCCCAAGAAGGAAATATTCAATAAATGAGAAGGATAATAAAATGGTTCCTACCAGTACAGTTAGGTCTATCCATATTGGAACAAATATGGTCCAGCGAGCTCTCAGAGGAGTGTGCGTTAAAGCGAAAGGATAGGCAGAATAAGGAGAAAAATCTCCTTATTCTTTAAGATCACTATTTGCAGAGCCAGATGAAAATGTAATCCGAGTTGAAACAGTTACAATTACAACATTATTCCCGTATTTCAGAAGAGGTGGTCAATTGATTAGCAGAAGGGAAGCCACCTGGGGTTAATTGCAATATCTCTGACCCCGTGAGCACAACCACTCCTCTAATAAAAAGATTCAAAAATCCTGCCTAAAGAAAAGCAAGAGGAAAATACAGCACAGAAAAAAGGCCACAGGGAAAATCAAATACGGCGAACATCCCAAAGGTATTATTTCATCGTAGAAGGGTAGGGACCAAGCAAGGGGAGTACTTATGGCGAAATTTTTGAGTAATCCTACAATGTCCCAGCTAAATTTATCAAGTTTAAAAGGCTCTTCAGCATTAAATGTGCAGATTCTAAAGCTGGTGAATTTCGATTTTGACAAAACCTATAAAAAATTGGTGGTACAAACACAAGGTGATGCGGAAGGTTTAAATCCTTTGGCATTTTCCTTTAAACCCTCAGCTTTAAAATATCCACATGGAATAACATCTTCCAATGTTCCAAGAGATACATCTTGCAAAACAGGTTTGACAAACTATGCAGAAGGGGATGAATTCCAGTAGATGTCCTTTTTCACGCTTGATGAGTTTAATTGTTTATTTGAGAAGAATGCCAAAGCTGTGAACAGATCCACCGTATTAAATAATTTTGTGGAAATTAAACTCCTAGCATTAATAAGGAGCACAGACATCCAGTCAGTCTATATTTATCAATCGCTCTCTGGCCCATGAGCAAGGGTAAGATTCTACTCTGCATTTATAGCCAGGCTGGTGTTAGAGGACTGTGATTACTTTATATGTAGATGTATAGACGTTGTACAACTACTTCCAGCTAGAAGCAAGATCCCACTAAAGGAGACTGCATCAAAAATAGGGGAAGATTTTTCTATAAGCCAAACCACGTCACAAACAAATCTATTACTCTAGTGGAGGTACAGAATACTGTTGTCACTTTAGATACAACAGGGAGACGGGTGACAGTTTTTTCCTCAGATTAAATACCTGCTGCATTAGAACTAGAGGATTCCAAGAGCTAGCATTGGCTTGCTAAAGATTAAATTATAAGCAACCGTTGTGCACAGATTTGGATCTCATGCCAAATATTGGCCTAAGTATAGATTCGGATTGCACCCCTAATCCTGGTTTAAGAATCATCTCCTGGAACTTGGGTGGAAACAAAGTGTTAGATAAAAAATGGAACTCCTTTCAATCCTGAAAGCGGATATTATTTGTGTACAAGAGACATGGAGCCTAACAGATATTCACCTAGATAAATGCATTTCAATTCACTTACCGGCATTATCTTCAAGTAGGGGGCATGCACGTGGGGGAATCCACATTTCTCTGAACACAGATCTCGTATGCAATTATTCCAGTTTCTCACATGCCTACAATTTGGTATAAGGTTTACAGGTTACGGGGCATAGGTTACAGTCCCATATAATACACAAAAGTTTATTGGTGAATGTATATATCCCACCGGGCATACAGAATAACTCGCTAGAAAAGCAACGTTTCTCCTATTTTTCAAAAATAATCTCTAGGAATTGGGATACATGGGTTCCTATGGTAGGGGATTTGAATGCAAAGGTATCCAAATCTGCCATTGAAGACTGTGAGGATAATGAAAAACTTGAAGCTTTAAATATTCCAAGCCCATCTTTTCCAGTCATAAATGTGTTAGATGCAAGAGGGCGAATGCTACTAGAATTTTGAGGAAATATGACTGTTTAATCTCTAATGGGACAATTAAGCATGATAATCCGACTGATTTTACTTATAAATGTAACTCTTACCAATCTCTTTTAGACTATATAACTGTGTATTTTCCTTTGTTTGGGTTACTTTCTAATTTTAAGGTTATTGACAACTCATTGAGTGACTATAATATCAGCATTTTTAAAGTTGACATATCTGTGAAAAAATCTGTCCTTTGCAACAAATAGGTAGTATATTTTTAATTGACTACTAGTAATGGGTGCACCCATTGGAATGAGGGTAGGATAGTCACCTTAGAAAACTGTCTCAGGAGGGATACAAGTCCAAGCCAGGCTGCCCTGTAGAACAGTATGGATTGAGGATGAAATCATTTATGAGGAATAAATCTGAGGCATCAAGGGTTAGTTCTGCTAAGGGAATATTTTGCTTCTTGTCCATCATCAAAAATCAATATTTGTTAGTGTTTTAGGAAGGGTCATAAAACAATTGGACATAGTCCAATTCCAGTTATATTCTGCTGTATGGGGCAAAATAATTAAGTTCCTAAAGAAAGAAGAAATAGGTATAAAGTAGCATATAAAGAAAGAGCCTGATTCAGATATTGGTGGATCTGGTCCCGCTATCATTTTTCTGTCGGATTCCCCACCCAGCTATTAGGCGGTCCACCCGCTCTGTTTATATGCTGGTGCGTGTATGGATGATAGTCCATCCCAGTGCCGCCTTCTCTGCAAGATTTTTCCACTCACGTCAATGGCGCCATTGGCAAAAGCAACTGTTGGAGGGAGTCCAGTCTAGATTGCCACTGGGCCAATCCCAATTCCCGACAATGTAACTGTGGCGGGAAAACCTCCACACCTGAGTTGGCAGCTTTAAAGGGATATAAGGAAAAAACATTCCTTTTTCACTTTACCCACTTCTGTTTTCTACATGAACCTGATCGGCCAAGTTCTCCCCTTGTTGCTGCTGCTTGACCATAAAGCAAATCAACCCAATTGTCGCCGATATCGAAGGTAAGCCTTTTTTTTTGCTTGTTTCCTTTTGAATTGTCTGTTCACAATATCTATGGACTTGCACATTTTTTAATCTCTCATACAAGCAATATTTCAGTAATGTGCAATGCATATGTGTGTAATGTTGTCATTTAAGAATGGTAAAAAAAACACACCTGTATATTTTTACTTTAATGTTTAATTTGGTGCAAACTGCCTTCATGATAAGCTACATGTAAACAAATACAGACATTAAAGAAAAAATTGAAATGTGTCCATACAGATGTCTTACATTTTTTTCATAAACTACAAGTCATACACATATACATTACACATTATTGGAATAATTAAAATATTATAGAAATGACACTAGACATGGGAAAACATTTGCTTTTAAATAAATGAAAAAATCAATATTAGTCCTAAACTTAAAACATCTAAAATATTTGATAATGTCACATTTCCCCTTGTCTAGTTCATTTTCTGTATACAAATACATTTTAAATTACATAAAAATTTGAAAGTGTCATCATATTTGTTTATTTTTATCACTTATCAAGTTAAAATAAAACACACCTGTATTAACAGTTTAAAAAATATTTTAAAAGTGTTATTTTGTGGTGTAAATGGGTATTTTTATGATGAATGTTTGCACCATGAAAAAATATTTTCTCACAAATATTTGCACTGTACAAATATGTAATTTAAAAATCTTTTGTCTGCCATCTGAAATCGAGTAAGAATAGGTATCACATGTTTTCATCATTGGCATTTCCACTCACGTCAATGGCGCCATTGGCAAAAGCAACTGTTGGAGGGAGTCCAGTCTAGATTGCCACTGGGCCAATCCCAATTCCCGACAATGTAACTGTGGCGGGAAAACCTCCACACCTGAGTTGGCAGCTTTAAAGGGATATAAGGAAAAAACATTCCTTTTTCACTTTACCCACTTCTGTTTTCTACATGAACCTGATCGGCCAAGTTCTCCCCTTGTTGCTGCTGCTTGACCATAAAGCAAATCAACCCAATTGTCGCCGATATCGAAGGTAAGCCTTTTTTTTTGCTTGTTTCCTTTTGAATTGTCTGTTCACAATATCTATGGACTTGCACATTTTTTAATCTCTCATACAAGCAATATTTCAGTAATGTGCAATGCATATGTGTGTAATGTTGTCATTTAAGAATGGTAAAAAAAACACACCTGTATATTTTTACTTTAATGTTTAATTTGGTGCAAACTGCCTTCATGATAAGCTACATGTAAACAAATACAGACATTAAAGAAAAAATTGAAATGTGTCCATACAGATGTCTTACATTTTTTTCATAAACTACAAGTCATACACATATACATTACACATTATTGGAATAATTAAAATATTATAGAAATGACACTAGACATGGGAAAACATTTGCTTTTAAATAAATGAAAAAATCAATATTAGTCCTAAACTTAAAACATCTAAAATATTTGATAATGTCACATTTCCCCTTGTCTAGTTCATTTTCTGTATACAAATACATTTTAAATTACATAAAAATTTGAAAGTGTCATCATATTTGTTTATTTTTATCACTTATCAAGTTAAAATAAAACACACCTGTATTAACAGTTTAAAAAATATTTTAAAAGTGTTATTTTGTGGTGTAAATGGGTATTTTTATGATGAATGTTTGCACCATGAAAAAATATTTTCTCACAAATATTTGCACTGTACAAATATGTAATTTAAAAATCTTTTGTCTGCCATCTGAAATCGAGTAAGAATAGGTATCACATGTTTTCATCATTGGCATTGTTCATAATCAATGACTTGTAAATTAATAATAATATCAGGACAAACTTCGTAAAAATTTTTAAAAAATATTAATAAATTAGTTACTTCTCTCAAATATTTTATTTTGAAGAACATAGATACACAGCAACAGCCTGTGGGATTGTCGCCCAGAACTTGCCTCCTAAACAGAGCACGAAAGGTTAATCTCCTCAGGAAGGGGCATCGAGTGGGCACAGAGCAGACACCTCAAGTATCTTTCTTGCGAGGGGTGGGTTTAGGTTTGACAGGGGTTAGGGACAGGTAAGTTGTCAAATCTGGAGGAGGATGACGGGTAGGAGGGCTGGGTTTTGCAGGTAAAGGGAGCTGGAGTTGGTGATGTGCATGTGTCTGTATGTTTTGCAGGTGCATGTGGGTCTGGTGTATGTTGTGTAGGTTTGGAAGTGTGTTTTTTGGGAGGTGTTTGGTGTTCAGGTCAGTGTGTGAGTTTGTGTTTGGTAGGTGTTGTTTTGGGTATAGGTATAAGTGAGTGTGTTGGTCCGGTTGAGTGTGCTGTTGAGGTGGTTGGTGTGGTTGTGGTGCATGTGTCTGGATGTTTTGCAGCTTGTTGTGTATGTTTGGGTGTGTGTGGTTTGATAGGTGTTTGATGTTCCGGTGAGTGTGTGTGTTTGTGCATGGAGGGTGTTGTTTTGCGTGTAGCTTTTCTTGTGTGTGAGTGTGTTGGTTTGGATGACTGTGCTGTTGCGGTGGTTGGTGTGGTTGTTGTGCTTGTGGGTGTGCTGGTGGATGATGTGTGGTGGTTGGAGTGTTGTGGTGGTTGTGGTGGTGGGCATGGGTGTGGTGGTGGCTGTAGGTAAGGTGGTGGTTGTGGGTGTGGTGGGTGTGAGTGTGTTGGTTGTTATGGGTATAGTGTCAATTGTGTGTATGTTGCTTGGGTGTTTATTTGTGATTCTTTGTGTGTTTGTGTTTATGTGTGTATGATTGTGCTGCTTTTGTCTTTTTAAGTGGGTGCCTGCAAAGAAGTAAGTGTGCTTGGGATTGGGGTGGAACTTTGGAATTGGGATAATGAAGGGACCTGAGTTGGGGCAGAAGGTTGGGCTGGTTGGAAGTCTGTAGTCAGCGACGAGGCTAGTCTTGCAAACAATCTCTGCAGGCCAGACATTGAACTATGAATGGCTTCCAGATATGCTACCATGTGTTGCATTTGGCAACTGAAAGCAGTGAATGCCATTAAAGTGGGCAGTCTGATGTACAGAGATGCTGTGTAAGAAGTCTATAGCCTCATCACCCAGCATAGCCGGGGTGATAGGGGTCAGGTGCCTATGGCAAAGTAGACCCCAGTCCTTTTTCGCATTTGGCCAACTTGGAGTAAGAGGGAGGGTGGAGATGGGTCTCTGGGTTGCAGACGAGGATGCAGTTGGTACAGTTCCTGTAGGGTCTACCACCACTAGTGACTGGTTGCTTGTGGAAGCCTACGAAGATGGTGGCCTCTGCTCCAGTCCCCTAACCCTCTATACCACGGTGCCCATCGGTGTCTGAGGTCTCACCACCCAAAATACAGTGGCCAGCTGCTTGTCCGCCTTTTTGGCCCATGTCCCCTTTACCTGCTCTTGGAGATGCTTAAAAGACATATGCAATTGTTTTATTGTATCTGTGTGAATAGGACCGGTCATGAAGTGTTCTCTCAAACCATTTTACTTACTTTCAAACGTCATCTGCTTCAAGGCTTTTAAACTTTGGTTGAAGTTGATATCATTACCTAATACATGTAGGAAACATCTTCAGAAACCATTTGGTCATAATTTTGTAAGTTCTCATTATTGCGCCTATATTATTTTTTTATCTTTTCTTTTCACCATTTTCAAACATCTCCAGGGACAGTTTAACATCTCTGAATGGGAATGATTGGTTGTTTAGAAAATGTGAACTTATAGCACAAAAAATGATATGAAGGAAAAATATCTTTGCACACTATGTGCACAAGGCAAAAAAGCTGAAAATATTTAATTCATAAACATTAACAGAAATAACTTTTTGGGGGGAATTTACGAATTACTTCTACAGCATAAGTCGATACATAGGGCTTAAAACATTTCTAATCCACGTAAGTAAAGGGTAAAAATATTTTTACATTTGACTCCAAAATATCTTCCTTTATTTCCAGTTTGTTTTGTCATTGTGAACATATTCAAAAAACATGCTGGCTTACACTTTAGGAAACAATTCACAGTAAATATTTCATACACTGATTCATGTACAATTTTTCATCAAAAATTAAAATGCAAATCACAATATGCATCAGATCAAACTTAATGCATTACTACAATTTCATAATGAGTTATGAGTTGTGCCTGATTTTGAGTTTTCCAATGGGATACACCAACATATATGTGATGGAACATCCCATCTGCTAAAGTCCCTTGAGGTATCCTATTTTTGTTCATCATTGATTTATCATCTGGACATACAAAGGACATTTAAAAACGTTTTTGGATATGGGTTACACATTCCTGACAGGTTTTTTTCAAAAAATGTATGCCTATCAGCCTTCAGAAAGAAAGATATTTTTCTAGCTGGCTTCCCCACCCTGCAGGATTCGAAAGTGGAAGGGGTGCTAAAAACAGCGAAATCAGGTTACCTTACAGACATCTTGCCAGCTACACTATTTGCCATGATGGCAAAGTATCTCGCACCTCCAATATGCACTTTATTGAACTACTCCCTGTGTGAGGGGAAGGTGCCTCTGGCTTGGAAACCTGCTCAAATATGCGGACGACACACAACTTCTTTTTTTGTTTTATCGTTTGATAATAATATGGCGGCAGACAATATTCAAGCTAACTCTAACTGGATGACGAAGAATTTTCTCCAGTTGAATGCCAATAAAATGGAAGTTCTTCTGTTCCACAAAGCACACATTCTGTGGTAGCCCAATTGGTGGCCGTCAGAATTAGGCCCTGCCCCCACCCCAACAACCAAAGTAAAAAATCTGGGAGTGTATCTGGACCTCTCTTTATCTATGAAAGACCAAGTGGCAGCCATTTCAGGCACCTGTTTTCACATGCTGAAGCTCCTTCGGAGAGTGTTCTACCTTATCCCTCTATCTGTTCGTAAGACCCTTATCCAAGCTCTGGTGGTCAGTTGACCTGACTACTGCAATGCTCTTCTGGGAGCTGCAAATGAGGCTGTGTTAAACAGGTTGCAAGTAGTCCAGAACACGGCAGTGCAGCTGGCTCTTAATATGCCTCCCAGATCATCATTTTTGCCGTTACTGAAATGCCTTCACTGGCTCCCCATCTGTGACTGAATCAAGTTTAAAATCTGCTGCTTGATACATAAAACAATTAATGAGAGGGGACCCAGATATTTGGCAGACAAACTTGTCCATTACCATCCTGGCAGATCTCTGTGCTCTGGAGAGAAGGCCCTGCTAGTCGTCCCTTGGTTTAATAAACTTCAAACCAATGGCAGATTTTTTGCCTATCTTGCCCCGCGTTTTTGGAACTCGCTCCCCATTGCCTTATGCAAGTGCCCTAATCGTCTTAAATTCAGGAAACTATTGAAAACTAAATTTTAAAAGAACTGAGCCACTATCCTCTATTTCTTCTGCTGTCAGCGCTGAGATACCGCTCAGGGGGTGAATCCAGTGCTCCACAAATTCTTCATTCTTCTATCAATTTTTTTTTAAAAACAGACAGGTTTACATGCACATTTATGAAGGAGTAAAACTTGTCATTTTTAATGTAAATTAAATCATCTTTTTCTTTCAAAACATATTTGTGAGATGTTTTTAATTAAACAAATTGCCATTTCATCTACTGTCTCCAGTCATGTTGACTCATATGCTCACTATTGTTTGTTTATACTAACAGGTCACCAATGTGACATTTGGAACATCCACTGTATCATAAGTGCATTTAATGCTATGCCACCTGTAATAGGGCTAACATAACATCTTCCACAATTGTAAAATAACATCACACCTGACACAATTATAACTTGTGGCCTGTTTGGTACCGCTGTCCCTTATAATAATTAACAAACTCAGATATATTTGTTGTTCAGGCAGGCATCTATCTGCTCAAAACAGTGCTTTGGTAGTGAACAGAAATATTGTGGAATCATTTTCCAAACATTATATTCAAAACACATCATCAGTCACACACATTGTGTAAAACTTACACCTTCATGAGTTCTTCTTGTGCATTGCCAACCTTTATGGTGATGCCAAAATGTGTTGCTGAAACAAAAAAATAGTTATGTAACATGAAAAACTCCCAAAAGAACGTACCCCATTGATGCTGGAGATAGGCCACAGCAAGTTTGTGGGCCATTAGGGGGACCAGGGTGCGGCGCACACACTTCCCATGTTGGGTGGACTGGCCGACCTGGACTTCAGATTACATTTTGGTCCAGAGTTGTAGGTCCTCCCTCCTCTCCCTGCAATGGATGCTGCGCCGCTTGTAGGCCCCCAGGGTCTGCACCTTCATTGTGATGGTCTTCCAGATGGATTTCTTTTGAAAGGCGTTGACCTGTATGGATAGAGAAAAAGAAAGAAAAAATTATATTTTGTTACTTTTCTGTTTGTTTGTGTTGATGTAACACAAATTTCCGAAATCAATCACAAGTGTTAGTGAAATGTTACAACTGCATTTTTAAAATAAAAATGTAATACAACTAAACACAATTATATTAACCTGTTGAGTACCCTTATGTCTTGTTATGTCTTTATTTTACTAATCCTGGCTACTGACATCATCTAGGTCAGGGGTCTACAACATTTTCTGTAGTAAGAGCTGCTTCTGAACAGTGAAAATCATTGTGAATTACTGAAGGCTAAAAAACTTGTGCATTGTTACCAGACATCCCCATGCCCAGCTTCATTGACTTTAAGGCTAATGCCCATAGAACTAGACATTATAGTTTGATCAACATACTATGACTAAGGGCACTATGAAAGGGCTGCCATGTGTGTCAGCGAGAGCGTGGTCTTTCGGGAATGTATGAACATGTGTGCATATTAATGGGACATTTTTGTACGGGTGACTGAGGGACTGTGTTGTATGTACTTGCAGCACAGGATCTACTTTTTGCCATATCTGTTACCATTATATGAATAACTTCAAACATACAATTTTACTTTTTTAAATGGAACATTCTTCTGAATTTAAAATTGTTCTTTTTTTTTTAATTGGCTGTATTTGGCCATTATACTTATGGCACATTGTCTACTGGACACTGGGAGTAAGGGGACTGCTGTTTGTAAATGCGAAACTTTGAAATGGGAGAAAATTGAAGTTAAGAGTTAACTTAATCATTAAGGTAACTTTCCATTTTTATTTTCACACATTTAAAAGCATTCAGAAACATCATTTTGTTCACAGCTCCAATATTGAGCTGACCATGACTTTTATTTCAGAGTTACATACCTCAGGGCTTCAGTTATTCACCTCTGTGACCCAACCACGGGTCCCGTGACAAAGGAGCGGACGCTCCGAAATGCGTCGGGGCATTGATTGCCATGATGGAAAATGAAATAAACCACGTTTAAAACAGATCTTTGGGCTCGGCACAATCTTTCTTTAAAACGAAGGAGTTGGTGTTTTGGATTTAAGAGGTGTGCAACCTCGCCGGCAGCCCGCCGCCCCGGAAAGAGGCAGAGGGACACGCAAACTCTGGTTTTATATATATATATATATATATATATATATATATTACCTACTGGCAGTCGCCAGTAGGTAGTTATAGTTAGGACCTATTTTCCATAGGAAATCCGCAACATTCTATTCCCAATAAGTCTGGCGCCGATTGACGAATCTTAGCGAGATTTTTCAAACTTTTGGCCAGCTCCGCTCCGCTCTTACCCGGTGATTCGTCAAGCGCGGGCTGAGAAAAAAGGGAGGTCCAAAACGCGTTTTCCCCATGCAATTTCCCATTGGACCTGTTGTCGCAGCTACAGCCCGAATTGCTGAACGGAATTACACCAAATGTGGCAAAGAGGTAGTCCTCAGTTCAGACTCGTGCCTTTTGCTTAAATGGTGTAAATCCATTCAGTAGTTCCTGAGAAAATTAGAGTTAAAAGTTAGTGATATCTATGGCTGAGGAGGATCCGCCGACCCACCCGTACCCAGCGCGCACCCTGCCGTGCACGAGCAGAATGCTAATTGGCTGTCAACACTCCAGATCAGGAAGTGTTGACAGCCATCTTGTGCCTCGGTAGAACCGAGGCACAAGAAGCCCCCCAAAAAACATCCAGCCCTGGGGACCACCACCCCCGGGGCTTATCTTAATGTATGTGGGGGGCTCATGGCCCTCCCACAGCCCCGGGGACCGCCACCCCCCGGGGCTTGATTAAAAAAAAAAAACCTGTGTGGGGGGCTCGAGCCCCCCCACACACCCCAGGGACTGCCACCTCCCCGGGTCACTACATATTTAAAGTAGGGGGTCCGTATCGCCCCGGGGACCACCACCCCCCGGGGCTTTAACTTAAGTGGGAGGGGGGCCATGTGGCCCCCCTCCTGGAGCCTTGTCGTGGCCCTGGGGACCGCCACCCCCCAGGGCCGGCTCCTGCAGTGTCCCGGGGTGCCCACCCCTGGGACAATGCTGTTTGCAATGGCAGGGCGGGAGCCTCGCGGCTCCCACCCTGCCATTGCAAACTGCTTTGCTATTTGGAAGAGAGAGCAGGGAAACCTGCTCTCCCTTCCAAATAGCAAAGCAGATTGCTCTTCCACATGGGGAGCAGCATGTTAGCTGCTCCCTATGTGGAAAAGCAATGCCGGCTCCCGCAGGAGGCGGGGAACCGGCAGGGCCGTGGGGGGATTGGAGACCCTCCCACGGTCCCCAACGGAGGCCAGGCCCCAGGGGATGGGGTCCCCAGGGCCAAAAGAGGCCACAGGCAGCCCCCCTCCAAAAAAAAAAAGGGCCATGCCCTGGGGATGGGGTCCCCGGGGCGAATTAAGGCCTTGGGAGGGGGGCCACGTCCACAGTTTAAAAAAAAAATAGGGGGAAGGCTTTGGGGGATGGGGTCCCCAGGGCCAAAAAATAAGAAAAAGAAGGGGAGCTACACAGCGCCCTTTCTTAAAAAGAAAAAAAAACAGGATCTGGAGGAGGCCACGCCCCCTCCTTTCATCACTCTGCAAACGCGCCCCCTGGCGTGTTTGCAGAGGGGGAACGAATTCCCCTTCAATACTGGGGGTCCCTGGGGGCCAACTAGCCCACAAGGAACCTCCAGTATGCGTCAGGGGGCTGCGTTGCAGAGAGGTGTAATGAGGTCATGCCCCTTTTTACACCTCTCTGCAACGCAGCTACGTGGCAGTTACTGGAGGTACCTGGTGGGCTAGTTGGCCGCCAGGGGACCTCAGGATTCAAGGGGACTTAATCTCCCAACTTAAAACGTGCCACGGGGCGCGTTTGCACAGTGGTGAAGGTAGGGGGCGGGGCCTGAGGTGATACTGTGCAAACACGCCCTGTGTCACGTTTTAGGTTGGAGAATTAATTCCTCTTCAATCCTGAGGGTCCCTGGGGACCAACTAGCCCACCAGATACCTCCAGTAAGCGCCACGGAGCTGCGTTGCAGAGTGTTGTAAAAAGGGGCGTGGCCTCTGAACACCTCTCTGCAATGCAGCCCCCTGGCGCATACTGGAGGTACCTGGTGGGCTAGTTGGCCCTCAGGGGACCTTAGGATTGAAGAGGAATTAATTCCCCAACTTAAAACGCGCCACAGGGCGTGTTTGCACACATATCACCTCAGGCCCCGCCCCCTTCCTTCACCATTGTACAAATATTCCTTTAAAATCAGCCGAGCTACAAATTCCGATTTACTCACCTGTAATCAGGAGAGAACCCTGGGCTGCATCTTTTAGCCCAGCACTGACCCTGAAAAGTAATTCTAAGCGTACTTACCAGTAACTTGTATTTCCTTCCATAGGAATCCATTGTGTGGTTTTCAGCAGAAAAGTTTCTAAGTGTCTATTTTCACAAACAAAAAATATTCCTAAAAAATCGTCTGTATGACTTAAACACATTCTTTCAACTGTTTACAGGAGGTTGGCCAGTGCTGGATCCAGCATCCACCACTGAGTAAGAAAAAGTAACGATAACACTACTTACCTGCTAAGTGAATTTTCTGCCGTAGGATAACATTGGTGATTCTATGTGAAAAAATGTCTGTGTCAACTTTTAAAATACAATAATAATCCTTAAAAATAACTACTGTAACCAAAACGCTTTTAGTCAACTGTTTACAGGAGATGTCCAAGGACTGAATCTAGGATCCAGCCCTGTGGTTAGAAAAGTAATCCATAAAGTAACTAATTGCATTTAACTAGAAATTCACATTGAGCTCACTGTTGCTTTGTGTTTGAAATTGGGTTGGCCATTGCAACAACTGTAACTACTGTACTTAAAAGTCTGTTGCCTATTTGCCAAGTATTTAAACTAAAGTAATTCATTCTGAGAAAGTATATTTTGTATTGTATTGTATAATGTAATTATAATGTAATTTAAAAAAAAATATCTAAAAATAAATAGTTTAAGAAATGTAGTAAATCAGTATAAAAAAATCAGTAGAACAATTAATACATTAAAAATTGTCATTTACAAAACCTTTGAAATTCACTGAAAAAAACATAGGTTTCAGGCCTGATATAGTTAGGAATTAGCATTTAAAAAACCTTTGAAATTCACTGAAAAAACCATAGGTTTCAGGCCTGATATAGTTAGGAATTAGCATTTAAAAAACTTTGAAATTCACTGAAAAAAACAAAGATTTCAGGGGCGTTATAGTTAGGAATTGGCATTTAAAAAACATTAGAACTTCACTGAAAAAACCATAGGTTTCAGGGGCGTTATAGTTAGCTGGACATTTCCCTCGTACAAAACCCTAGAAATTCCCCCGTTATAGTTAGTTCAGCTAACTATAACTCGTGCCTCGCAATGCACTGCTGATGATGTCACATATTACATCACTCATGACATGGTCAGTGACATCACTGATGACATCACTGATGACATCTGCAATGACATCACTGATGACATCACTGATGATGTCATCCAGTGAGTGTGTGTTTCTGTAAATTTTAAATATGTTTAATATATATATATAGGGAAAACTTATGGAAGAATGAGTGGGTGTATAAGTGTGTGAATGGATGATTTAGTAGGTGCATGACTGACTCTATAAGTGAGTCATTAAATGTATCTTACTGCAGACTAGTGACTAAACTGTGTGATTGTCTGTATCTGTCTGTCTGTTGGTGTATAAGCGGCTGCATGATTTTGTGAATAGCTATATGAGTGTCTCTATGGGTTATTGATTGGTTGTCTGAGTATCTGTATGGGTGCCTGAGTGTTTGTGTGGGTGGGGTGTGTGTGACTCTGTGCATACATGTGTAAGTGGGGCGATTCTATGGGTGCATGGTTTTAAGAGTGCATCTGTGATGGACTGTATGGTTGGGTGAGTGTATGTATGGGTGTGTTAGTGATTGAATGTATATCTCAGTGGTACATGTGTGAGTGACTACATATGTGAAAGGCAGTATATATTGTGTGTAAGAGTATATAAGTGGGTATATGTGAGAGTGTGTGATTGTGAGAGGGGCTGCATGGATGAGTGTGTGCTTGTATCAGTGATTGTATAAGAGCGTAAGAATGTGGTTCTATTTTTATGAGTAAGTGAACTTGTGTGTGTATAACTGCATAGGTGAGTAAATGGGAGTGTGATTAATTATTTGCATGACTGACTAGGTGTGACAGTACCTCTATGGATGATTGGTGGTGTGTGAGTGTCTATGTAGGTGTATAAATGCATATGGTAGTCCTGTACTGAGTGACTGTAAGTATGGGTGACTGTACAGGTGAGGGAATGGATGTGTGTGTAGATCTAAGAGTCAATGAGTGGGTATATAGTTATTGGAGTATCTATGGTTTTGAGAATGGACATCTGAAATTTTGATTGAGTATATCAAAGGGTGTGAGAAGATGCACTAATTTATCACATGGATGACGTCATCAGTGATGTCACTGACCATGTCATGAGTGATGTAATATGTGACGTCATCAGCAGTGCATTGCGGGGGCGCGAGTTATAGTTAGCTGAACTAACTATAACGGGGGAATTTCAAGGGTTTTGTAAGAGGGAAATGTCCAGATAACTATAACGCCCCTGAAACCTATGGTTTTTTCAGGGAATATATATATACATATTAGCTACTGACAGTCGCCAATAAGTAGTTATAGTTAGGACCTATTTTCCATAGGAAATCCGCAACATTCTACTTGGAATAACGTTGGCGCCAATTGACGAATCTTCATGAAATTTTCGAAACTTTTGACCAGCCCCGGTCCGCTCCTATCCTGAAAATTTCACGGTGATTCGTCAAGCGGGGGCCGAGAGAAAAAGGGGGGGCCCAAAACGCGTTTTCCCCATGCATTTTCCCATAGGACCTGTTAACGCAGCTACAGCCCGAACTGCTGAACGGAATTACACCAAATTTGGCAAAGAGGTAGTCCTTAGTTCAGACTCGTGCCTTTTGCTTAAATGGTGTAAATCCATTCAGTAGTTAAAGAGAAAATTAGAGTTAAAAACATAGATATATCTGGGCGGAGCCAAACCACACATCTCATCGTGAGATCTGATTGGCTGTCTGTACTTCATCCAAGAAGTGTTGGCAGCCATCTTGGGACCAATATACATGATAGCACCTCATTAAAAAGCATTGCAGTTAATAGAAGGTTTTAAGACTTTAGTTACATTATAAATCATTTGTTGATGGTACCATACTCATTTTAGGAATTGTGGTGTGTTCTAAGGTGATTTTACCATGTGAAAAAGCCTTCTGCTGTGATATCATGAATCGTGTTTGAGAGAAAACTATTTTCTCATGCTTTTCCCACAGAGGTTTGGAAGGTGATCTATAAGCTAAACTGCAGAGACTGTCAGTTGATTCCTTTGTGTTCTACTGCAGCTTCCCAGAGTGTTCTAAAGAACAACTAGAGCTCTAACAGTCCTACTTATGACAAACGTATTGCACACCTGAAGCCATCTTGATTGGAATAAAGTGGTAACTCTTAAAACATTTAATTTAAAAAGGTACAAAATGAGGGGGTTCATTTTGCCCTAGAAAGTATGATTCGTGCTGCAGAAAGAAAAATTAGGGCACATTTTGAGTGACTTCTCAAATCCTCTTCTATTTCATTAAAAAATTCTGACATGCAGACTGAAACATGCACTTTCAATACCAGCAGCAGACTTCCCTGGTGAGCAGTAGCTTTACTACAGTGATCTAATAAGCAACTAGAGTGCTAACATTCTGAATTTATGGCAAATGTGTGACACATCTGAATGCCTTCTTGATGGAACAAAAGTAAAAAACTGAAAGAATTTCCTACTAAGGAGACTGTAGCAAATGAGGAAATTAGGAAACTTCATAACAAATAAGTCTCCCAAAATGGCCACCAGAGACAAAAGAGCCCAAATGTAGCACAAATATCACCCAGATGTAGCCCAAGTATAGCCCAATGACAGAATGTCCCAGAGTGTTCTTAAGAACAACTAGAGCACTTACTGTCTTACCTATGACAAAAGTATGGCACACCTGAAGCCATCTCGATTGGAATAAACTGGTAACACTTAAAACATTTAATTTAAAAAGGAACAGAATGAGGGGGTTCATTTTGCCGTAGAAATTATGATTAATGCTGAAGAAAGAAAAATTAGGGCACATTTTGAGTGACTTCTCAAATCCTCTTCTATTTCATTAAAAAATTCTGACATGCAGACTGAAACATGTACTTTTAATACCAGCAGCAGACTTCCGTGGTGAGCAGTAGCTTTACTACAGTGATCTAATGAGCAACTAGAGTGCTACCATTCAGAATTTATGGAAAATGTGGGACACATCTGAATGCCTTCTTGATGGAATCAAAGTAAAAAACTGAAAGCATTTCCTACTGAGGAGACTGCAGTAAGTGAGGAAATTAGGAAACTTCATAACAAATAAATCTCCCAAGATCGCCACCAGAGACAAAAGAGCCCAAATGCAGCACAAATATCTCCCAGATATAGCCCACATGTAGCCCAATGACAGAAGTGTGCAAAACACTTATTTTTTGTGTATTTGCAGTTTTATATAGTGCAGACAAGTCAGGTATTGGAGTGCTTTACATGAGCATTGGTTACATCACACAAGATCAAATTCATTTTGGTTGTAGACATGGGGAGATTAAGTGATTTGACCAGAATCACAGAATGTTGAGCTGAAACTCCAACCTGGTTCCCCAGTTGCAAAGTCTGCAGCTCTGGAAGTAACACCACATCCTCTCCCCTAAGTGCAACATTTAATCAAGTGGTTAACTGGATAAAAAAACATAAAGATTACAAATAATTTAAAAGTTCTTTGTCGCTATTTGAAAACTCAGAAAATATGTCCTCATTTTAGTTTTTTAGAGCACTAACCATAATTGTGATGCAAATAAGACTCTCTCAAAAATGTAATTTCTAAAGGAAATGCTCTAGGTATTAGAGTTTTGATTACATCAAGATGACGTCAGGCGTTCCACACTTTTGTAATAAATATAGAATGTTAGCAATCTAGTTGTTCATTGGGATAATGTTGAGAGGCAGAGGCCAGGGGCACAGACACTGAAAATTGAAGGCAGGTAGGAGAGTGCAGAGGCAACAATCTGACCACACTGGGCAGGCAGGAAGGGCCGTGGCAGCACAACAGACTATGGAGGGCAGTGGAAAGGGGGGCAGGGGCAACAAACCAACAATACAGGACTGGCAAGAGAGGCTGTGGCTATATAATAGACCAATGTGGGCAGAAGGAAGAGGCAGTGGTAGTACAACCACACATGCCAACAGACCCGTTTCAGCCAGGAAACGTCCAATGTTTTTAAGCTCAAATGGGCTTTATTTGAACTGTCTCCTGTCTACAATCTCCTCTTTTTCAATGTAACTCAAAGGGGAAAATCAATACCCCAGTTTTTTTTCAAAATCTCCCTCTTACCAAGTTCAAAATGTTCGCAAGTATGGTACATTGGATCATGGTAGGCAGGAGGAATTGGGGTAGGGACATGGACTCGGATAACAGAGGACAGGAGGGACATGGAGAGGTGTACCAAACTGATGCTACAGGGCAGGCATCAGGGTTTGCAGCAGCACAATACACCACACAGGGCATGCGGGACAGGAGTGCAGCATGACAATCCATAGAAAGCAATAGGGAGGGGACAGGACCATGCACATGGACAACAGAGAACAGAGGGGAAAGAGGCAATGGTAGCTAGCTGACCATAATTGACAGACAGGAGAGAAAGCTGCAGCATAACAGACCATAAAGGGCAGGAGGGACGGATCAGCGGCATTACAATGGAACAGACAAGCCAGGAAGGAGGGCATAGGGGTCTTCACATGGAAACAGAGGGCTGGGGGCAAGGGGGCAGGGCAGGAGCAGCAAGATGACCATGGAGGTCAGGCAGGATGGGCACTAGAAACAAGACACACCATGGAGAGCAACAGTGAGACTATGATGGCATACACACAGACCATGGAGGGAAGGTGGGAGGGGGTCAGGGGCAGCTAGCTGACCACACAGGGAAGTTGGGAGGGGCAATGGCAGCACAGAAGACCATGCATGGCAAGCGGGAGGGTTAGTGGCAGCACAATGGCTATGATGGGCAAGAAGGAGGGTGCAGGGGCATGCACAAAGGACCATGGAGGATAGAAGGGAGGGTCAGGACCTGGGCACAGACAAGATAGTTCAGGGGAAGGGGCCTCACAACAGACCGCGCAGGGCAGACAGGAGGAGCAGTTGCAGCACAACAGACTAGGGAGGGCAGAAGGGTGTGGCAGTAAAATGGACCATGGAGGACAGGAGGAAGGGGATAGGGGCATGGCATGTGGACAGGCAGAGTGGAGGTGGCAGGGACAGGTTACAGTCATATGACAATGCTAAGCAGGTGGGAGGGGAGTGGCAGCTCAACAGAACACTCAGAGTAGATAGGAGTGGCAGGTCCATGGAACATGGTGGGCAAAAAGGATGGAGCAGGGGCATGCACAAAGACATCGGAGAGCAGGGGGAAGGAGAATAGGGGCAGCAAGCTAAGCACAGAGGCTAAGCAGGAGGTCAATGATGGGCCATAGAATTGGGCAATGGAGGGCAGGAGGAGTGGACTGGTACATCATGCTAAATGGAGGGCAGTGGCAGCACATCAGACCATGCATGGCAGGAGGGAGGAGGCTAGTCCATGGATTCAGACAACAGAGGATAGGGAGGAGGTGCATGGGGCAGCAAGCTAACTGTTCAGAGAAGGTGGGTATTAGGAACGTTATTGTTTTTAAAATGTGTGTCTGTGCGAACTACTTAAAATATGATATAAGTATGCAGCATAATCTCACTTTTATTCAGGAAGAAGAGGATGTTTGTGACTTTGACTCCCGGCTCACTTGGCAGAAACACCCCCTGACCCTCCACCCCCATCGCAAAATGTAATGCCCGTGAAAAGGTTAGGTGGACGCAGTGTTATACAGAACATAGTCCTGAGAGCACGATTGAAAATGAAAACTAGATATAGTATATGGTATAAACTATGCACCAAAAAGTGTGATATAAGATGAACTGGGGCGTGAAATATAATATGCAATACAGTGTGCGCAATGACATATACATTGGAGAGTGTGAGATAACACAGACACTATCGCGTGCTATGCGATATGCGCCTTGGAGTGTAATATGCACAGGGCAGTGTTGTGTAACCTAACTAGTCTCTAAAGTTGTAATATAAAATATGTGCTGGGAGTGTAACATTGCATATGCACTGTGACAAAGATATGGATCCCAGGTTGTAATATGTATGGCATAGTGCTGTGCGTTATAACATAGACATCGAGGAAGGCACGTTAGATGGGGCAATATAACCCGTGTGAAGGCAAGTGTGGCATGACATATTCACGGGGTGGTGTTACAGTGCACGTGGGCTAGAGAGTGTCATAGCATATGCACTAGCTAGTGGAATACAACACAGAGGTGTGAGGCACTCTGCGGGCACTGGTGGGTGTAACACAGCATTGGGCTCAGCCAGGAGCACGCTGTGACTCTCAAGTGAGGTTTGTCTCCTTTCCAGAGAGTAAAATAAAAAGTATTACACATCTGGTGGTGGATGTGTGTTTTATTAACCGTGAGGGGGGTTTCTTGCATAGTTTGGTCGAATTTTTGTCGAATCCCCTTTGAATAGCTTGGTGTGCGTGTGTATTAAATGTGCCGGTCAATAGCTACCCATGTTTGTATAAATAAACGGCATGGGTGTCTACTTGGAGAGTACCCACCGGCGGGGGCGCTGGGATTAGGCACGGTAGGGCGTCAGACACGTCAGAGCTTCACTAGCAGTGTAAATACATTCCACATGGATTCATTGTATGCATAGTCACCTTTTAATGAATATCACGCAAATCGTCATGGTGATAGGTACATACGGTTTGTACAGCATGTCCAAGGTGTTTCTATAAATATATTTAAAAAAATAATAATAAAAAACAAAGGCCGGCCCCGGGGGATGAGGTCCTCGGGGCCATAAGTGGCCTGAGGAGGGGGGCAACGCAGCCCCCTCCTAAAGAATTAAAAACCTGGGGGTTGGGGTCCCTGGGGATGATTAAGGCCTTGGGAGGGGGCCCTTTCAAAAAAAATTTTTTTTCAACAAAACAAATTAGGGTGAAGGCCCTGGGGGATGGGGTCCCCAGGGCCAATAAAGTAGAAAAAGAAGGGGGCCACACAACCCTCCTTCTTAAAAAAATAAAATAAAAAAAAACCGGCATCGCACCGGAGGCCACGCCCCCTCCTTGCAGCACTCTGCAAACGTGCCCCCTGGCCAGTTGTAAGTTGGGGAATTAATTCCCCTTCAATACTGAGGGTCCCTGAGGGCCAACTAACCCAACAGGTATCTCCAGTATGCGCCAGGGAGCTCCGTTGCAGACAGGTGTTCTGAGGCCACGCCCTTTTTTACACCTCTATGCAACGCAGCTCTGTGGCGCTTACTGGAGGTACCTAGTGGGCTAGTTTGACCCTAGGGACCCTTAGGATTAATGGGGACTTAATCTCTCAACTTAGAACGGCCACAGGGCGTGTTTACACAGTGGGGAAGGGAGGGGACGGGGTCTGAGGTGACGTGTGTCCCGAGAAATGCGCATGCGCGGGCGTCCGTGCATGCGCATTCGTGAGGAAGAAGATATGCAGGAAGCAGAAAGATGGAGCCCCGGGACGCGGCAGCTCAGGTAAGTCATTTTTCTTTATCTAATGATTTTAATCATTGTAAAATGAGGGCGGGAGGGAGGCGGGTGGCGGGCAACTCTGCTCCGCCGCGGGGTGTGCGCAGTCTGCCCCTGCTACGCTTACTTTGCGCAGCGCGTAGTGGGCAGTACTACGCACACTCCGTGAGCGGAGCACTGCGCCCACCCTTAATCTTATGTACTCATACACCTATACATCCTGTTACACAACACCACTCATCCATAGAGTTACTCACACACATAGTCACTCATGCTAATAAAGAATCAAACATCCATTTACTTGCATATACAGTTATACACATACCACCACACTTACTTCTACAGAAACTTACACATACTTAGTCTTTTAAACAATCACTTACTTATTCATACAGGAACTCTTCCAATCTCTCAGTCTCACATATACTCACTTATATACACCAATAGTCACATATACTAGTTTAAAACATATGTAGTTACTCATAAAGACACTATTGAGACAGTCATTCACTCACTAACACACCCATGCACACTCTCATCCACCCATACAGTCCTGCACACATGCTGTCTTCAACACATACAAACAGTGAGTCACTCATTCATGCACCTATGCACTACGTAAAACCCCCCACTGAACCATACAGACACTCAGACACTCATACTGATACTCAAAAAACCAACTAATAACCTATATATACACTCATGTAGCTACTCACCAACCCATGCAACCCACTTATACACAAAGTGAGAGACTGATACAGTAATTTACATATTTAAACATTACTCACTAAGCCATGTATTCACTATGATAAACTTAATCAGTCAGTTATACAATCAATTTTTCAAAAACAAATCATCCATTTAGACACTTATATACCCATTTATTCTTCCATCGACCTTGAGATATACATATATAAAAGATATGTAATTTTCAGAAAAACACACATTCACTGGATGATGTCATCAGTGATGTCATCAGTGATGTCATTCGAGATGTCATCAGTGATGTCATGAGTGATCTCACTGACCATGTCATGAGTGATGTAATATGTGACGTCATCAGCAGTGCATTGCGGGCGCGCGAGTTATAGTTAGCTGAACTAACTATAACAGGGGAATTTCAATGGTTTTGTATGAGTGAAAAGTCCAGCTAACTATAACGCCCCTGAAAACTATGTTTTTTTCAGTGAATATATATATATATATTACCTATTGGCGGTCGCCAGTAGGTAGTAGTTAGGCCGCTCGTGGAGGAAACTGACCTTTGCCCTGGGAGTAACGTATCGAGGACTGTGAGGTCCAGCAGCCCTCCGCTTCCTGCTGCTGCTGCCTGCCTCTTCCTCAGGACCCGCCCCTGGACACCAGTCAAAAGCTCGCGGCCCCCGCTCCGCGGGAGCCGCTCGTGGAGGAAACTGACCTTTGCCCTGGGAGTAACGTATCGAGGACTGCGAGGTCCAGCAGCCCTCCGCTTCCTGCTGCTGCTGCCTGTCTCTTCCTCAGGACCCGCCCCTCGACGTCACCTCATTAATCAGCGCACACTTTTCCGCAGCGCGGATCGCAGCACGGGCAAAGCCCGGGACAAGGGCGGGCCCGTCTGAGCCCGTCAGAGACCGACCGAGGCCGGGACGGGGCACCCCTCTTGGTTTTGCTGCTGAACAGGTGAGCCGTGCGCCAGTGAGTGTTCAAAATATCATTGTATAGCTAACCAAGACTAAATCCTCTATCTTCGGGTGCTATTGGAACACTTCTCTGTGGTGAGCTGATTTGTTGTCATTTTCTTACGTTAACAATTGAGTATGGCCACTGCCGGCGCCAGAAAGGGCCGGAAGTCTGTGATTGGGACCGGAGTAGTTGGAACTCTGGATAGTTTTATAACCAGAGCTGCCTCAGTCTTACAGAGGGAAATCGAACTGACAGAGAAAAGACTGTCTCTCGACTCAGTCCTTGACAAGCGCTCCTCACTGGGCAATATTGCCTCTGCCAAATCACCGGCAGTAACTAATCATTTACCTGCATTAGTCCACCACACAAACGTCTCACCCTTGAGTGGGAGCGAAAATGTGGATGTTGTAGTAAATAACAGCATCTGTATTGTGACTGACCCCGGCGACTCTCCTTGCCCCGTCTCTCCAATTGTTAAGATATTTGAAGGCACCACCAGATCCGGCCAATCCATCCACCCCGATGCCACCTCCACCAAGTTGCCGGAGAAGGCGGTGAAACGCAAAAGGGGTGGCCCTACAGCGCCGACCAACAAACGATCTAAAGTACAAAAATGGACTAACGAGGGGGCATCTGAACCTGCGCCTACTATAGACTTGATGGCTGAACGCCTCGAGGCACCACCGGGCCCCGCATGGAACAATGATTTTTGGCAAAAGTTGGAACAGCTTTTTACTGCAATTTGCCGCCCTATCTGCAACAGACTCGATTCCTTAGAAAATAGTCTTATTAATTTGGAATCTATGATTGCTTCATCTACCAGGTCTAAGGGCACAGGGGGCAGAGGGGGAAACACAGAAAGCTCTGTCGAGACTGGTGTCCCTGGTGTCTCTGTCCCAATCCTACCAACTGCTCTGACAACTATTGCAGATCAATCTACTGTACAGGGCCAGAGCCAGGGATTGCCTATTGTCCCCCAAGTAGCTGCCCATGTCCCAGCCAGTATAGGGAGTTCTAGAAATAGAGCGAGCCCTGTAACCTCTAACATATTTAACATTCCACCAACTAAGTTTACTGGGCCCGTTCATTCTCCTAGTAAGCAGCCACAGCCCTCCCTCGATCTGAAATTACCCTGTTTGGATCTTCCACCTGAATCTGCACCATATGTGGTGATCCTTGCTGGTGTTCCCACCTTGAATCAAGGATCAAGGGAGTCATTTCTTGATTTAAAAAACAAATGCATGCACTGGTTAAATTGTCATAAACCCCTTCCGAAACCGTGCTCAAGTGAGATCTTATTCGCCAGGAGAATTAATTGGGTTGGACATAGAGCCAAAGATGTCCAAGGAGATTGTGTAGTTATCAACTTCAGGAACACAAACACGGTCAGGTATATTTGTACATTCCAGCCAGGCTCTAATTCCAGCACCCATTCAGTAATTAGAGCTCTCCCCCTTACCTATTTTTATCCAGGACTGCATCACCTTAGTACCAACAATCTAAATAGGGGAAGGGTGGACATTGTGCGAACTGATAGGGTTGGATTTCTCCCTCTTGATCCCAACACAATCCAAGGCCTAGACCGACCCTGTCCGCCCACGCTTGAAGCTTTTTACCACCCCAATAGATACAGCACCCTTGAGCAAGTGGATTGACGTTTGAACTCTAGTATCTCGAAACTGGCCCTAACCCCATGGAATCCAGGGAATAAGCCAGAAAAGGAAGGGTTGGCAATTAGGCCCATGTGGGAATCTACAGAGAGGGCTCTGAGTTCATCATCCGCCATTAACCCTGCTGCTGACCAGATCCCACTCCCTAGTAAATTAAAGCCGAGTCCTTGTTTTCTATCTTGGAACGTGGCAGGTCTCAAGAGTATACTGGACTGCGAGGACTGGGGTGCCTTCATAGACGATTTTGATATCTGTCTGATGCAAGAGACATGGGCAGTGGAAAATTTGCACAGGGTGGGTTTTGCATCTTTTAACATATTGGCTGTAACAAGTGGCAGGGGTAGACCCTCAGGGGGTCTTATCACCTGGGTGGCACTTCATCTGGGTGCCTCGGCAAGGCAGATCCATACCAACTCGGAAGATATTCAATGTACCCTTCTTGTGCTGCCAAATAACATCCATCTGGCTCTTCTGAATGTCTATTAAAGACCTTCCCAGGGCGGTCGGGAATCCGAGGTCATGGAATCGCTTAATAAATTTATCTTGACCCTGGACCCAGAATATTCCGTGGTCGTAGGTGGCGACTTCAATTGCCAATACGAACCACTCTGTGTGTCGGTCTTAGACGATCCAAACACAGAGAACGAATACCGAAATATTCCCGATCCTATGATCCCAAAGGTCAAGGCATGGTCTCCTTTGGCCCTTCAAATCTCCGCTCTCACCCTTTCCTTGTCATTGAGGGCTTGCAATGGGAGATTCGATTCTGATAGACTAGGACGAGCTACCTTTAATAGGGTAGGTCATACCTCCATTCTTGACTATATCCTCATTGAAACCAGATCTTGGGACAAGGTGCTTGATTTTAGGGTGCTAGATCGAGATTATAGTGACCATAACGCTTTGGCTGTAACCTTTAAACCAGGTTGCTGGGGTATGAGCACCTATGACGTACCACTACCCCCCACTGCACAACTCCCCATACTACATAACAACAAACGTAGGGTGAGATGGCCGCACATTGCTGTAAATCCGAACAAAATTTCAGAAATTTACAGCCTCGCCCTACCTCACCTTGTGGAAATGTCTGAGGTGGATTTATCTCGATCTCCACTAGTACATGCAACTGGACCAACAGGCATTCACCTAAAGTTAGTAGATAAACTCTCAAAGGCGTTTTGTCTGACAGGGTCCGCGAGGCCCCAC
Organism: Triturus cristatus; assembly: GCF_964204655.1. Classification (NCBI taxonomy): domain Eukaryota; kingdom Metazoa; phylum Chordata; class Amphibia; order Caudata; family Salamandridae; genus Triturus; species Triturus cristatus. The sequence continues at coordinate 614,037,014 of NC_140591.1, read as the reverse complement.
TTGCCCAAAAGGCAACCGTGGTACTCTGCTGAGTGCAGGCAATCGAAGAGTGAGCTACTTATCGCCATCAAATCCCTCATAGAAATAGGATTAAAGCAGCAAGGGCTAAACACAAACAAACTTTAGAAAGGGCAAAAAAACACTGGGAGTCAGACATCTGGGAAGAATTAAGATCTACTCTAATAGCGAAGGACTTTAGGGGCTTCTGGACAACCGTTAGCAAAGGTAGGAAAGAAGCAGGAACGAGCTCATTCCCAAACATAGCTCCAGCTGTATGGGAAGCTCATTATGGAGGTCTTTACTCAAGCCCAAACATCAACACTCCTCCTTCGCCCACTTTTCCCCCCAGATCCACCACCCAAACAGAGGCTATAATGATGATAACTTTAAAGGAGGTGGAAATGGCTATCCATCTATTAATACCCAACAAAGCGCCGGGATTGGACAAAATCCCTGGCGACCTCTATCGCTCTGAACCAGCGATCTGGGTGCCATACCTTTGTATCCTATTTAATTCCATTCTGTCGGGAGGTGATCTACCAGAGTCATGGCTAGGCGCGGAGATCGTGCCTATATTCAAGAAAGGCTGTCCTCTAAAACCATCAAACTATAGGCCCATCAGCTTAATTGACATTACTCAGAAGCTGTTCGGGCGTATAATATTGGACAGACTCCAGGCCTGGGAGACTGAAAATAACATCTTAAGTTCACTGCAAGCAGGATTCAGAAAGGGCACCTCCACCGTGGACCAAATCTTCCGACTTCAGGTCATACACTGGAAGACCGTGAGCTTAGAGGGTGGCAGCCTCTACCTCATTTTTGTTGACCTGAGGTCGGCATTCGACCTGGTCCAGCGAGAAAAACTGTGGAAGGTGCTTCTGGCTCTTAATGTCCCCTTGTATCTCTTGGACATCGTCAGCAGACTTCACACACAAAATTTTGCCCAGGTTAGATGCGGCAAATATGGTGAGCTTTCTTCCCGTTTTCCCGTAAATCGTGGAGTCCGACAGGGATGTGTGTTGGCACCCACATTATTTTGTCTATACATCAATGGGCTCATTAAGCACCTGGAAGATATTAGGGATATAGATGCGCCCAGACTTGCCACGGGTTTGGTGCCAGCGTTGATGTTCGCTGACGACACTCTCCTGTTATCGCGAACATCAACTGGCATCCAACGCATTCTGGATGGCTTTGTGGATTTCTGCGCAGAAAGAGGCTTAGAGATCAATTTGGCTAAAACCAAATACATGATCTTAAATCCCCCCAAACATACACGGCCAAACCCAGTCCTGAATGGTGTCTACCTTGAGCGGGTAACCACATTCAGTTATCTGGGGATTTTTTTACAAGAAAACTTTGGCTGGGGTGGTCAAATTGCCAATTCTGTGTTAAAACTTGCCCAAACCACTGGGGGAATATCCCAAGTATTTAGGGGTTCGGTCTCCAAACCAGTGTCCCCAGCATTAGAAATATATAGGACACAAGTAAGAGCAGCCTCCATATATGGAGCCGAACTGTGGGGCCATTCCAGAATACACAGCTTGATCGGGCCGGAAAACTTATTCGTGAGGAGTCTGTTGGGCCTTCCCTCTAGTTCACCGTTGATCCCTATCAGGCTGGACTGTGGGTTACTACCCATGGAACAAGTGGTAATGTTGCGTCCATTGATATATTGGAAGAGACTATGGTCAAATGAAGAGTTGGGATTCTACCGTGAGGAATTCAAGGGAGTCTGGTCCCAACTAAAGAGCAAGAATATTCCCTGGCTGAGATTCGTCAGGGATTCTTGTACTAAGATAGGTCTTCCTGAATTATGGACCACTCCGGAGGTCTCATGCCTGGTCCTACCCAAAGCAAAATTGGTTGAACAGTTTAAAAACTACCATCTCGCGCGATTGTATGAATGCCCTAAGATCGGCAGGTTGACGGCCGCGTTCCTCCAAATTAAAGATAATTACAGGAAAGAGGAGTTTTTAGACTTGGTCAGTCCCCCGGCCGCGAGGAAGCTTTATTGCCAACTGAGAATGGGTTGTCTCCCGCTTAGGTCATTTACATCTGGATGGGATGCCAATAAAATCACTGCTTGCCCGGCCTGTGGCTATATATTGGAGGATGAAAAACATGTCTTCTTTTTCTGCCCAATATATCTACCCCAAAGGAAACGCTGGATTAAGCCCCTATGCAACAATCTTGGTTTCAGAGAATGCGAAAAAGCAATGAGAGTCTTAAAGTATGACACTAAACCCCCGATAGTTTTTGCAGTCTCCCGGTTCCTTAACTCTGTTTGGTTATTACGTAGGAAATTTTTATAATCAACCATCCTGTCAAATACTTTTCTGTTTTACTTGAATGTACTGTAATATCTTTGAAAATGATTGGATTGGTTGTGTTTTTATGTTTTTTTTTATTGTATTATCTATTGTGAAATTGCTTGTCGCTTTTATGGTCATTGAACCGAAATAAAGTTTAATGATGATGATGAGTTAGGACCTTGTTTCTTTTGCCAATATCTTTGGCGCTGTTTGACGAATTTTTGCCAAATTGTTAAAACTAATGGTTCACTTAGGTCAGCTATTGTCTTGAAAGTTTTGGGGTGATTTGTCGAGCGGGTGCCGAGAAAAAAGGGGGATTCCAAAACTAATTTTCTCATGTTAATTTCCATAGGAAACTTTAGACAAAGCTACAGGCCAAAATGCTAAACGGAATTACACCAAATTTGTCAAAAATGTAGGTCTTGGTTCAGAGAGCGTGCTTTTTTAAAAAATTGTGTAAATCTGTTCAGTAGTTTCTGAGAAATTCAAAAATATTGATATCTGGTGGAGGATACGTGAACCCTGCCGAGCATGAGCCTAATTTTGATTGGCTGTCAACACTCCAAACCAAAAAGTGTTGGCGGCCATCTTGTTACTCGAGTCACAAGAAAAAAGGATAAAAAAGGATAAAAAATAAGAAAAGGGGGCAGGATAGAAACACCCTCACCCCCTAGGCTTGCTCCAGTACCAAAAATGGAATATTTTTTATATTTTCGGCCAAATTCACACTGGGTGGAGGAATCCAACCCAAAAATTTAAAACAAAACAAAGCGTGGGCTCCTGCACTAAATTTCTTCAAACCCCTTGGTGGCCCAGATCCCGGGGGAATGTTTTATTAGGGTGCGGGGGCTGCCACCTCCCCAGGGCTTTATTTATTATGCGCAGGGGCCACCTGGCCCCCTCACAGCCTCAGGGACCGCCACCTCCCCAGGGCCGGCTCCGGCAATGTCCCAGGGTGCCCACCCCCGGGACATTGCAGTTTGCATTCACAGGGCAGGAGCACGGCTCCCGCCCTGTAATTGCAAACTATGCTTCGCTTCATGGAAGCGAGAGCAGAAAACCTGCTATCGCTTTTATGAAGTGAAGCAGATTGCTTTTGGACAAGGGGAGCTGCATGTCAGCCAGCTTTGGAGGGGACTTTAATCCCCATCCATAAGAGGGGTAGTTGGCCTCCAAGGACTTCCTTGGGGGCCAACTACCCCTCCTGTTACCTCCAGTAAGTCCCACACAGGTCACGCCCCCCTTTCTCCACCACTCTGCAAACGCACCTCCTGGTACACTACAGGTTGGGGGATGAAGTCCACTTTACTCCTGAGGGACTTTGGGGGGCCAAGAAGCTCTCCTAGTACCTAATGTAAGTCCTACCCAGTGGAATTCCTACGCGCTGGCCGGAGGCCCAGCCCCCTTTCTCCACCACTCTGCAAGCACAACTACTAGTTAAAGAAGCATTTGGAATGTAATAAGTCTTGCACATGCAAAAGTTACGGCTATTGGCGTTGTAAATGTAAAAGTTTTTAACTAATGTTTTTTGGAGTGGAGTGGATGTACTTTGTGTGAAGTGAAATTATGTGGTATGTTGTGCAGTGAAATGATGTTGATAGAAAGAATGTGGTATTTAGTGTATAGGAATTATGTAGAGTGGGAAAATGTGTTATGGAGAGTAATTATGTGGGATGGTAGTCTGTGTTGTGGAGTGGTAACCGCAGGTCTAGTATTCCTTGTTTCCATAGAAGCTAAACTATGAACTCAATAAGACCAAAAAAGAATGGATCACTGAGGAGCACTTTTGGACCTAGTCGAAGGTATGAGCAGGGCCACTGGAATGATGCGACAGTTCGGCTGCACTGACTTTCACACAATTATACATTTTCTGCATTAGCCACATAATCCATCATCTGCTGCCTAATTTGCAGATTTGAACAAAAAAGGCCTTTTTCGAGCTCGAACAGCTCAAACGTTACCAAAAAAGCAGCGACAAGCATTACAGCATGGTGGAGGTCCTTTGCAAACCTAGAATGCTCACCTGTTACTTATTGCTAAATGTGGGTGTTAAATTGGTACTAATGGTATGCAAGCCATTCTTGCTTCTTTGTGCACCTCTCTTGCCTCTTTCTGCATTTCTGTTGCTTCTTTCTGCACCTTTCTTTATTTTTTTGCACTTCCCTTGCCTCTTTCTGCACATCTCTGCTACTTTCTGCAACTCGTTTGCCTCTTTCTGCACCTCTGCTGCCTCTTTCTGCACCTCACTTGCTTCTTTGTGTACCCCTCTTGCCTTTTTTGTACCTCTCTTGCCTCCTTCCGCACATCTCTCATCTCTTCTACTCTCTGCACCTCTTTTGCCTCTTTCTGCAGCTCTGTTGCCTCCTTCTGCACCTCACTTGCTTCTTTGTGAACCCCTCTCGCCTCTTTCTGCACCTCTCTTGTCTCTTTCTGCACCACTCTTCCCTCTTCCTATACCCCTTTGCCTCTTTCTGTACCCCTCCTGCTCTTTCTGCACATCTGTCCCTTCTTTCTGCACCTCTCTTTCTTCTTTCTGTACCCACTTGCCTCTTTCTCCACCCCACTTCCCCCTTTCTGCATCTCTGTTGCTCCTTTCTGCACTTCTCTTGTCTTTTTCTCCACCCCTCTTCCCTCTTTCTGCATCTCTGTTGCTTCTTTCTGTGTGTATCTTGAGCCTGTCTGCACCTCTCTTGCTTCTTTCTGCTCCAATTGTGCCTCTTTCTGAACCCTTCTTCTGTTTCTGCACTCCTATTGCCTATTTCTACACCTCTGTTCCTTCTTTCTGCACTTCTTTTTTTTTCACCTCTCTTGCTTCTTTCTGCACTTCTCTTGTCTCTTTCTCCACCCCCTTCCCTCTTTCTGCACCTCCGTTGCTTCTTTCTGCATCCATCTTGCCTCTTTCTGCACCTCTTATCCTTCTTTCTGTACTTCTTTTGTTTCATTCTGATTCTCTCACTTCTTTCTGCAACCCTTGTGCCTCTTTCTGCACCCCTCTTCCCTCTTTATGCACCCCCTTGCCTCTTTCTGCACCACTGTTCTTTCTTTCTGCACTTCTTCTGTTTCTTTCTGCAGCTCTTTTGCTTCTTTCTGTACCCCTTGCCTCTTTCTCTACCCATTCACCCTCTTTCTGCACCCCTGTTGCCTCTGTCTGCACCACTGTTCTTTCGTTCTGTACCTCTGTTGCTTTCTGCACTTCTCTTGCTTCTTTCTGCACTCCTCGTGCCTCTTTCATACCCCTCTTCCCTCTTTGTGCACCCCTCTTGCCTCTTTCTGCACCTCTGTTCCTTCTATCTGCACTTCCTTTGTTTCTTTATGCAGCTCTCATGCTTCATTCTGCACCCCCTTGCCTCTCTCACTACCACACTTTTCTCTTTCTGCACCCCTGTAGCCCCTTTCTGCACCTCTGTTCCTTCTTTCTGCACTTCTTTTGTTCTTTCTGCACATCTCTTGCTTATTTCTGCACCCCTCATGCCTCTTTCTGCACCCCTCTCCCTCTTTTTGCACCCCTCTTGCCTCTTTCTGCACTGCTCTTGCTTCTTTCTACACCTCTTTGCTTCTTTCTGCACCACTCTTCCCTCTTTCTGCACTCCTCTTGCCTCTTTCTGCACCTCTGTTCCTTCTTTCTGCTCTTTTGTTTCTTTCTGTACCTCTCTTGCTTCTTTATGCACCCCTCTTGCCACTTTCTCTACCCCTGTTCCTCCTTTTTGTATCTCTGTTGCTTCTTTTTGCACTTCTCTTGCCTCTTTCTCTACCCCTCATCCCTATTTCTGCACCTCGGTTGCTTCTTTTTGCACTTTTCTTGCTTCTTTCTGTACCTCTGTCCCTTCTTTCTGCAACCCTTGTGCCTCTTTCTGCAACCATCTTCCCTCTTTCTGCACCACTCTTGCTTCTTTCTGCACCCCTTTTGCTTCTTTCTCTACCACACTTCCCCATCTCTGCTTCTCTGTTGGTTCTTTATGCATTTCTCTTGCCTCTCTCTCCACCCCCTTCCATCTTTCGCTACCCCTTTTCCCTCTCTCTTCCCTCTATCTGCATCTCTTTTGCCTCTTTCTGAACTTATCTTGTATCTTTCTGCACCTCTCTTGCTTCTTTCTGCACCACTTGTGCCTCTTTCTCTGTACCCTTCTTCTCTTTCTGCACTCCTCTTGCCTCTTTCTGTACCTCTGTTCCTTCTTGCTGCTCTTCTTTTGTTTCTTTCTGCACCTCTCTTGCTTCTTTCTGCACCACTTGTGCCTCTTTCTCTGTACCCTTCTTCTCTTTCTGTACTCCTCTTGCCTCTTTCTGCACCTCTGTTCCTTCTTGCTGCTCTTCTTTTGTTTCTTTCTGCACCTCTCTTGCTTCTTTCTGCACTCCTCTTGCCTCTTTCTCCACCCCTCATCTCTCTTTCTGCACCTCTGTTGCTTCTTTTTATACTTCTCTTGCTTCTTTCTCCACCTCTGTCCCTGCTTTCTGCAACCCTTGTGCCTCTTTCTGCACCCCTCTTGCCTCTTTCTGTACATCTCTTTCTTCTTTCTGTACCCCTTGTGCCTCTTTCTGCACCCCTCTTCCCTCTTTTTGTTCCCGTCTTGCCTTTTTCTACACTCCTCTTGCTTCTTTCTACACCTCTCTTGCTTCTTTCTGCACCACTCGTGCTTCTTTCTGCATCCCTCTTCCCTCTTTCTGCTCTCCTCGTTCCTCTTTCTGCACCTCTGTTCCTTCTTTCTGCTTTTCTTTTGTTTCTTTCTGCACATCTCTTGCTTCTTTCTGCTCCCCTCTTGCCTCTTTCTCCACCCCTCTTTCCCCTTTTTGCATCTCTGTTGCTTCTTTCTGTACTTCTGTTGCCTCTTTCTAAGTTCAGTAGAACGTACTGTATTCTAAAGCTTGTATTAAAGGTACTGTTAAAATGGGATCTCTGGTTGGCTAAGGCTTGCGCCAAAGCCAGGCAAAGACCACCACTCTAGTGCTCACCCCCTTGGTAGCTTGGCACGAGCAGTCAGGCTTATCCCGGAGGCAATGTGTAAAGCGTTTGCGCACACACACAGCAACAACATCCCAAGCACACCACAAAAGGAACTCCACATAAGGTTATATATATAAAAATAGCCTTTGTATTATGATAAAACACATTAGATAGTAATCTCACAATATACACTGTGCCAACTGACACTGGGCAATATTTACAGGGGATTATATACACATGACAGGGCCAATTTGCCCACTGTCAGAACAATCACAAAGTGAAATTAGCAAATGTCAAACATATACTAACTGTAGCACAAATCCTAGATGTAGAGCAGAACCAGTAATCACTGGCGCAATAATGACCTCAGCATTATCACATTATCATTAGGTATAAAACATATCCTGCATAAACCTCAGGGGCATAAATACATTCTCCATAAACACCATAGCATCACATGAGGCATCACAAGCGTAAACACCGTAGGCAACAGATTAGCCTAAAAACAGTGTTCCCCAATCGGGGTCACAACCCACTGAACCTGGGCCCAGGCCAACTAGCCTCTCACAGGGGCTCAAATGCCCGATGTCCAGAATGTCTGGGCGGCTGCGCACGCAGCAAAAGCAACCAAGCAAAAGTGTGCAAAGCACAGCCTAAACGTAGCAGCTGGCACTAAGTGCTGTGCAGCTGTGAAGGAAGGAAAGGTCTGGGCACCCAATGTGCCCTCTGAATCAATACCAAACGTTGCAGCTGCCCTCTGTCTGGGGGGGCAGCTGGGAATATACAAATAGGTCCTGGCACAACTGTGCCCTCTGGGCCTCACTGGGGCTTCTCTGAAATAATATCGCCCCCAAAATGTTGCAGTTGCCCACTATCACGCGGGGCAACTGAAAAACATATGGCCACTATTGGAGCGAACACGTACCCCTCCGACCCTACAAACAGCAAGGTGCCCAAAAATGGTGGAGTCCCGCTCTAGGACTCTGAAGCGTGTCCCCAGGGGGAAGGCACCGGCAATGTGCCCTGACCTCATCCCCCCCAGATACCCAACACAGCTCCACTCACTGGGACCTTCTCTGGGAGCACTCCGCTCCTCCTTGGGCTTTCCTCTGGTCTCGCGGCGGCTGTCGTGCTGCACACAGGGCTCTCCTCCAAATTACCGAAGTGCGGGGTAGGCTCCCGTCTGCTTCCTTGCTGTGGCTTCTCCTGTGGAGCCTCCGAGGCTCCAGATAATTTAGGCGACACATGGGGTTGGTATGCGGCAGGGGCAGGCGCTGACAATGCGCCTCGAGCCCCCCCGCTCCGCCTTACTGTCTGTCCGCTACATCGGCGGGGCTCTCTCCACTTATGGGAGCCCCGCACCACCATCCAGCCGTGCTTCCCCCGGTCCCCCACCTCGGGACCGGGACTTTATTCTGGAGACCGCAAGGCTCCCAGACTACTTTCTGCTCGCTTGGTCAGGCCCCACCCACGTCTCGGCGAGGCTTGCCTGACTTCCTGGTTGGCCCGGGCTGCGGCGGTGATCACCTCAATGCGGAAGCGCGGGGTGGGCTCCCGCCTTCGTTTAAATTAAATATAGTGGCGGGGTGGGCACCCGCAATAAAACAGGCAAAATTGCGGGGTGGGCACCCGTTTTCCAGGTACCGATGCGGGGTGGGCTCCTGCTCGGTTTTTAGTCATAAATTAGCGGCGACAACGCGGGGTGGGCTCCCGCTTTTCTCCCAGCAGCACGGGGGGAGTCCCTACGCCAGGGATTCCCTCTGGATGAATGGCTCGGCACTGCAGAGCCCACACACTCCTCAGATAAGAGAAGCGCTCTGTCCAATAAAAGTAAAGCGCTCTCAGGCGCTTCTCAAAAATGATAGTTGAAGCCAGGCTCTTGGTTCAGGGGGCACAAGGCTGGGCTCAGGCAGGCCAGCACACAGGGCCCTCCAGCAGGGAGGCAGTCCCTTGTGGTGGTTCCTCCTGGAGCCCAGCAGCAGCAGTCCCCAGCATCAAGACAAGCACAGCAGAGAGAAAACTTTTTTATGGGGTCACAGCCCCTTCTTTTATACACATATCCCCTTTGTGTCACAGCACAGGGCTTAGGGAAAATCCAGAGGCAACTGGTTTGGGGGAGCTTTGGAGCATTTTGTTTTGCTCAGCTCCTCTCTCCATTGTCAGATGGGGGCTAGGTGCTCAGACGCACCACAGGGGGCGGAGCCAGCGTTGTGGAGGGAAGGCACAGCCCTATTCAGGTCCCAGGTGCAACTCCTCCCTCCCATCTACATGCAGATCTCCCTATTCACCACTGGGCAGACTCATCCTGGCTCCTGGAGCCAAGCACACCATCCAGCCCCTGTCAATCACAAGCCAGACATGCACTCCACATCAGGCAGGCAGGCAAAATAGCACACAGAGATGCCAACTTCTAGAAGTGGTATTTCTCCTATAGTTATAATACATCTGTGCACACCATTGTGCAGCATTTATTCTTACGAGTTCGCACATACTAAACTTGACCTTACACTCCTCTCGCACCAGGAATTACCATGGACACACATATCCCCCATGCATTCCTATGAGAGGGCAGGCCAGTCTCACTAAAGGTAACACAGAGCGCACACACTTTACACTGGGACACAGTGCTAAAATGCCTAGAGGCCTAAAACCACTAACACTACATAAGGAAAAAGGCTAGGGTAAATGCAAAAGGTTTAGGGGTGAATCTGCCAAAAGGGCCAGGTCCAACATGTACCTAGGGTACCTTTAGTGGTTTTCAGTTAGTCACTCAATTGAGATTATCTGGTAAAACAATAGCAAGCTGGAATCTCACACGCTGCACACCAATGTGAGAAGTAGGTCTGGTATTTGCTGTCCACTAATTATAGTGGGCACCTTGCACCAGTCCAAACATTCCCTTATTGTTGATAGGTTAAAGACAACCTTTATTGAAAGCTATCCAAGTGGTAGCTATGGAGAGCAGCCTTCAGGCTAAGTCTTGAAGGAATGTAAAGCAGCTTGTTTTACCAGTCTATAATCTCTTGAATTGCTAAATGAAAGGCAACCACACCAGGCATATATATAAAATATATGTATCTATTTCTAAACACCTCTACTAGACTCTTTATGAGGCTAGAGGTCAAAGCACATGTTACACTTCAAATATTACAGTAGAATAGCACAAATACACATTAGGCCCTAGGGGCGAGCCAAACCATATACTAAAATAGTGGGACAAGAACCACAACTTAACTAGACACAAGGCCTAGAGCCTGTAGAATCACTGGGACCCCAAGGAACCACCCAAGTTAGTGACACAGGGGACCCACGGGGGCTGTGTGCAGTATGAGAACACAGCAGCGAGCTCCCGTTAGCTTCTATGGGGAAGTCGCGGTTAGATATTTAAAGATCAGGGACACTTAGAGGTGAGCTAGGACCAAACCCTTTTGGACTTAGGAAGTTCTAGGGTCAACACTCACGGGAGCACTGGAGTCCTTGAGTTCCCTCACCCAGGGAAGCCGGGTGCATAGGTGTCAAATGGTGTCGTGTCATCGTTTTCAATGGAAGCCAGCGAAGAAGTGTTGCTGCCGGGAAGATGCGAAGTGTCACAAGAGATCCAAGCCTGGATCGAAGTCGAGAAGAACCTGAAAGCAGACGGGACAGAGTCTGGGCCACTAGCCTCTGACCAGGGGCACGATAGGCGAATGCCCACCGATTTCGGTTGATTTAAGGTGAAGGAGGTGAAGCTTGACTCTTCAACCATGAGGACCAGGGGGCATCGAGAACAAACAGGAGCTGGATTCAAGCTGTCCCCGAAAGATGTGGAGTGTTGCAGTGGCGGTACCCGGATTGGACACAACAAGATTTGGCAACAGCAACCCACTCAGAAAGGAGAAAGATGCTTCGGTGCAGACCAGCAAGGTCTGAGGGGCTCACCACATGGTGGGGAGTCAGGGCACATCTGGAGCAACCAGAGAAGCCCAAGGAAAATCAAAGTTACCTTCACAGGGACTCACCAGTCGATGGACCAGGGATCGCAAGGGAGCCTCAAGCTGAAATTCAAGAAGGAGGCTCACTGAAGACTCGTGAAGTGTAGGCCCACATTCTTAGGTGCAGATCGTGCTCAGAGCAAGGGCTACAAGTAACCCAAAGCACAACTTCAAGAGATGTCAGGAAGTCAATGCGTACAGTGACCAGGAATTCAGTTTCCACATTACTTACGAGGGCTGCGGGTCTCAGCTTTACTGGGGACTCAGGTCGGCCTCTGAGAAGTCTCGAAATCCTCTTCCTGGGCTGCAAATACTTCAGAGTCTGGCGAAGCTTCAGAGATGCAGACCGGCAAAATGGCATTGGTGCCTGCCAAACAGGGGAGTCACTTCTTGACCCCAAGGGAGATTTCTTCAGTCCTCTAGTCTTGAGCAGAGCATCGAAGTTCCAGGATTCAGCTTCAGAGTTTCGTCCAGGGATATCTAAATTCCTGTTGTCAGGGGTTCCTTACTTATACATAAGGAAGGGGTTGGACTAACTCTAGGGACCCACCTATGGGAGGGTTTGGAAAGAGGGGTGGCTACACCCATTTCCTTTGTCGAGTTTCGCGCCAGAGCAGGGGCTGGAACCGGTTTGAGCTGGACAATGCACAGAGAAGCAATTGAATGATCAGTAAAGATTTTCTTTGGAAAAGAAACACGAACTTGTGACGAATTCACTTAAAAACTAGAATCCTCTCCGGAGGACTATCTACAGTGCCTGGGAGACACACCCCAAACCCTTGGGGTGCACCTTTAATTTCAATGCACAGAGACACCAAATGTGCCCCCAGTGCAGGACTTCAAAGCACTCTGAGAGTGCTCCCGCCCAGCCCCAATACACATCAGCCTGTCTGGGAGGTGGTTACACCTCCCTGTGACAGGAAACCTATTGTCCAGGCCTCCCCTGCCAGAGTTTCGTCAGCAGCAGGAGGCCGGACCCGTGTCTGGCTGCAGCATCCATTTTGTGATGCCAGGGCTCAGTTAAGTTGGTACCGGGTATACCGGTGCTGTCGTGTCTCTCCCTCTCGAAGGGTGGGATCATATTCTCACATCAGGAATTGATGTGGGGGTATGATTCCAAGGTGTTTGACACCAAACACAACTTGTTTCCATGTAGCCAGTCCAAAGGTAGTATCAACCGTTTTAGTTATAATGTACTTCAGAGTATATAGTCAGGCTGCCCTACTGATAACCCCAGAGAAGAGATTCCGAAGGCTGCAGAGGGGCTCAGCTCATGCCTGGGCACCCTCTCACATATAACCAAGCACCCTGCCTTTAGGATTGATAAGGCCTGCCATAGGGGTGACTGATAGGTTTCTATGTGCAGTGATAGGTGAGGTATAGTGAACCTATACCTCAGTAAGGGGTGCGTGCACCACCTTACCCAGGCTGAAGTAGCAGACCTGTGGTGTCATTTCGTAGAGCTTTCCAGGGGTTGCACAATACATGCTTTTGCCCCTGGTAGGCCTCTGGGGTACGTATGCCTTGTGTACATAGTATACCATATACTAGAGACTCACAAGGGTACCCCAGAATCCCATCTGAAGTGTACCTCAGGTACATGGAATCAATTTAGAGGGGAAGCAGCTAGGCTGGGGTCCTGAAAAGCAGGGCCCCAGCCAGACTAAAGTCGAAAAACAGTGAAACACCAGCAAAGAGTGGGGGTAACAATGTGCAGCAGATCCTACTCTCCTACACTTTCTGTACTTCTCTTGCCTCTTTCTCCACCCCTTATCCCTCTTTCTGCACCCCTCTTGCCTCTTTCTGTACTTCTTTTCCTTCTTTCTGTACTGCTTTTGTTTCTTTCTGAACGTCTCTTGCTTCTTTCTGCACCCCTCATGCCTCTTTCTGCACCCCTCTTCCCTCTTTTTGTACCCTCTTACCTCTTTCTACACTCCTGTTGCTTCTTTCTACACCTCTCTTGCTTCTTTCTGCACCACTTGTACTACTTTCTGCACCACTCTTCCCTCTTGCTGCACTCCTCTTGCCTCTTTCTGTACCTCTGTTCCTTCTTTCTTCTTTTCTTTTGATTCTTTCTGCACCTCTCTTGCTTCTTTCTGCACCCTTCTTGCCTCTTTCTCAACCCCTCTTTCCCCTTTTTGCATCTCTGTTGCTTCTTTCTGTACTTCTCTTGCCTCTTTCTACACCCCTCATCCCTCTTTCTGCACCCCTCTTTCTTCTTTCTGCACCTCTGTTCCCGCTTCTGCTTTTCTTTGGTTTCTTTCTGCACCTCTCTTTCTTCTTTCTGTACTTCTTTTATTTCTTTCTGAACGTCTCTTGCTTCTTTCTGCACCACTCATGCTTCTTTCAGCACCCCTCTTCCATCTTTCTTCACTCCTCTTGTCTCTTTCTGCACCTCTGTTCCTGCTTTTGCTTTTCTTTTGTTTCTTTCTGCACCTCTCTTTCTTCTTTCTGTACCCCTCTTGCCTCTTTCTCCATCCCTCTTTCCCCTTTTTGCATCTCTCTTGCTTCTTTCTGCACCCCTCCTGCCACTTTCTCCATCCCTGTTCCCCCTTTTTGTATCTCTGTTGCTTCTTTCTGCACTTCTATTGCCTCTTTCTCCACCCCTCATCCCTCTTTCTGCACCTCAGTTGCTTCTTCCTGAACTTCTCTTACTTCTTTCTGCACTTCTGACCCTTCTTTCTGTAACCCTTGTGCCTCTTTCTGCACCCCTCTTCCCTCCTTCTGCATCCCTCTTGTTTCTTTCTGCACCTACGTTCCTTCTTTCTGCACTTCTTTTGTTTCTTTCTGCAACTCTCTTACTTTTTTCTGTACCCCTCTTGCTTCTTTCTCTACCCCACATCCCCCTTTCTGCTTCTCTGCTGGTTCTTTATGCATTTCTCTTGCCTCTTTCTCCACCCCTGTTCCTTCCCTCTGCATCTCTGTTGCTTCTTTCTGAACTTATCTTTCATCTTTCTACACCTCTCTTGCTTCTTTCTGTACCACTTGTGCCTCTTTCTGTACCCTTCTTCTCTTTTTGCACTCCTCTTGCCTCTTTCTTCACCTCTGTTCTTTCATGCTGCTCTTCTTTTGTTTCGTTCTGCACCTCTGTTGCTTCTTTCTGCACTCCACTTGCCTCTTTCTCCACCCCTTCATCTCTCTTTCTGCACCTCTGTTGTTTCTTTCTGCACTTCTCTTGCTTCTTTCTGCACCTCTGTCCCTTCTTTCTGCAACCCTTGTGCCTCTTTCTGCACCCCTCTTCCCGCTTTCTGCACCCCTCTTTCTACACCTCTTTTCCTTCTTTCTATACTTCTTTTGTTTCTTTCTGCACATCTCTTGCTTCTTTCTGCACCCCTCGTGCCTCTTTCTGCACCCCTCTTCCCTCTTTTTGCACCCCTCTTGCCTCTTTCAACACTCCTCTTGCTTCTTTCTATACCTCTCTTGCTGCACCACTCATGCTTATTTCTGCACCCCTCTTTCCTCTTTTTGCACTCCTCTTGCCTCTTTCTGCACCTCTGTTACTTCTTTCTGCTTTTCTTTTGTTTCTTTCTGCACCTCTCTTGCTTCTGTCTGCACCCCTCTTGCCTCTTTCTCACCCCTCTTTCCCCTTTTTGCATCTCTGTTGCTACTTTCTGTATTTCTCTTGTCTCTTTCTCTACCCCTTACCCCTCTTTCGGCACCCCTGTTCCCTCTTTCTGCACCCCTCTTGCCTCTTTCTATACCTCTGTTCCTTCTTTCTGTACTTCTTTTGTTTCTTTATGCACATCTACTGCTTCTTTTTGTACTCTCGTGCACTTTTCTGTACCCCTCTTCACTCTTTTTGCACCTCTGTTGCTTCTTTCTAAACTCCTCTTGCTTCTTCCTACACCTCTCTTGCTTCATTCTGTACCACTCGTGCTTCTTTGTGCACCCTCTTTCTGTACTCCTCTTGCCTCTTTCTGCACCTCTGTTCCTACTTTCTACACTTATTTTGTTTCTTTCTGCACCTCTCTTGCTTCTTTCTGCACCCCTCTTGTCACTTTCTCCACCTTCGTTCCCCCTTTTTGCATCTCTGTTGCTTCTTTCTGCACTTCTCTTGCCTCTTTCACCACCCCTCAACCTCTTTATGCTCCTCTGCCCTTCTTTCTCCAACCCTTGTGTAGGAGAGTAGGATCTGCTTCACATGGTTACCCCCACTTTTTGCTGGTGTTTCATTGTTTTTCGACTTTAGTCTGGCTGGGGCCCTGCTATTCAGGACCCCAGCCTAGCTGCTTCCTCTCTAAATTGATTCCATGTACTTTAGGTACACTCCAGATTGGATTCTGGGGTACCATTGTGAGTCCTTAGTATATGGTATACTATGTACCCAGGGCATAGGTACCCCAGAGGCCTACCAGGGGCTGAAGCATGTATTGTGCCACCCCTGGAAAGCCCTCCAAAAGGACACCACAGGTCTGCTACTGCAGCCTAGGTAAGGTGGTGCATGCACCTTTTACTGAGGTATAGGTTCACTATACCTCACCTATCACTGCACATAGAAAACTATCAGTCACCCCTATTTCAGGCCTTATCAATCCTGAAGGCAGGGTGCTTGGTTATATGTGAGAGGGTGCCCAGGCAATGGCTGCGCCCCTCTGCAGCCTTCAGAATCTCCTCTCCGGGGTTGTCAGCGGTGCAGTCTTAAGTGCATTATAACTAAAACGGTTAATGCTAAATTTGGACGGGCTGCACGGAAACATGTCGTGTTTAGTGTCAAACACCTTGGAATCATGCCCCCACATCACTTCCTGATGTGAGAATATGATCCCACCCTTCTAGAGGGAGAGACATGACAGCACCGGTATACCCGGTACCAACTTAACAGAGCCCTGGCATCACAAAATGGATGCTGCAGCCACAGACACGGGTCTGGCCTCCTGCTGCTGACCGAAACTCCGGCAGGTGAGGCCTGGACAATAGGTGTCCTGTCACAGGGAGGTGTAACCACCTCCCAGGCAGGGTGATGTGTATTGGGGCTGGGTTGGAGCACTCTCAGAGTGCTTTGAGGCCCTGCACTGGGGGCACATTTGGTGTCCCTATGCATAGTCCAGCTCAAACTGGTTCAGGGGCTTCCAGCCCTTGTTCTGGCATGAAACTGGACAAAGGAAATGGGTGTAACCACCCCTCTTTCCAAACCCTCCCATAGGTGGGTCCCCTGGGCTAGTCCAAACCCTTCCTTAGGTATAAGTAAGGAACCCCTGGCAACAGGAATTTAGATATCCCTGGACGAAACTCTGAAGCTGAATCCTGGAACTTCGATGTTCTACTCAATACTAGAGGACTGAAGAAATCTCCCTTGGGGTCAAGGAGTGACTCCCTGCTTGACAGACACCAATGAAGCATTTTGCCCATCTGCATCTCTGAAGCTCCCGCCGGACTCTGAAGTAATTGCAGCCTAGGAAGAGGATTTCCAGACATCTCACAGGCTGACCCGAGTCCCCAGCAAAGCTGAGATCTGCAGCCCTGGTGAGTTGCGTGGAACTGGAACTCCTGGTCACCGTGCACATTTGCAAGTGCATTGGCTTCTCTGCATGTCTTGAAGTTGTGCTTGGGGCTACTTGTAGCCCTCACCTCGAGCACTGTCTGCACTGAAGATTGTGGGCCTACATTCCACGAGTGTTCCGTGAGCCCACTTCTTGCATTTGAGCTCAAGGCTCCTTGGCAATCCCTGGTCCGTTGACTGGTCTGTCCCTTTGAAGGCAACTTTGGTTTTCTTTGGGCTTCACTGGTTGCTCCAGACGTGCCCTGACTCCCCACCATGTGGTGAGTCCCTCAGACCTTGCTGGTCTGCACCAAAGCATCTTTCTCCTTTCTGTGTGGGTTGCTGTTGCCAAGGCTTTTTGTGTCCAATTTGGGCACCGACACTGCAGCACTCGACATCCTTTGTGGGACAGCTTGAATCCAGCTCCCGGTTGTCCTCGACACCTCCTGGTCCTCTTAGCTGAAGAGTCAAGCTTCACCTTATTCACCTGAAATCACCCGACTTCGGTTGGCATTCACTTATCGGGTTCCTGGTCACTGACAAGTGACCCAGACTCTGTCCCCTCTGCTTTCAGGTTCGTTTTGACTTTGATCCAGGCTTGGATCTCTTCGGACACTTCGCATCTTCCCGGCAGCAGCCCTTCTTTGCCAGCTCCCATTGAAAACAACAACGCGACCCAACGCCATTTGACACCTTTGCACCTGGCTTCCCTGGGTGAGGGAACACGAGTACTCCAGTGCTCCCGTGGGTGTTGACCCTAGAAGTTCCAAAGTCCCAAAGGGTTTGGTCCTGACTCATTTCTAAGTGTCCCTAATCTTTAAAAAACTAAGCACGAATTTCCCCAAAGAAGCTAATGGGAGCTTGCGGCTGTGTTCTCACACTGCACACGGCCCCGTGGGTCCCCTGTGTCACTACCCTGGGTGGTTCCTTGGGGTCCCAGTGATTCTACAGGCTCTAGGCCTTGTGTCTAGTTAAGTTGTGGTTCTTATACCACTATTTTAGTATATGGTTTGGCTCGCCTCTAGGGCCTGACGTGTATTTGTGCTATTTCACTGTAATATTTGAAGTGTAACTTATGTGTTTTGACCTCTAGCCACATAAAGAGACTAGGAGGGTGTGTTTAGAAATAAATACATATATTTTATATATATACCTGGTGTGTTTGTCTTTCATTTAAGCAGTCAAGAGATTATAGACTGGTAAAACAAGCTGCTATACATTCCTTCAAGACTTAGCCTGAAGGCTGCTCTCCATAGCTACCACTAGGAGAGCTTTCAATAAAGGTTGTCTTTAACCTATCATCAATAAGGGGTTGTTTGGACTGGTACAGGGTGCCCACTATAATTAGTGGACAGCATATACCAGGCCAACTTCTCACACCTTGTGCCTCTTTCTGCACCTCTGTTCCTTCTTTCTGCACTTGTTTCTTTTCTTTCTGCAACTCTCTTTTTCGTCTTTCTGCATTTCTCTTGCTTCTTTCTCTACCCCACTTCCCCTTTTCTGCATCTCTGTTGCTTCTTTTTGCACTTCTCTTGCATCCTTCTGCACCTCTCTTGCTTCTTTCTGGACAACTTGTGCCTCTTTCTGCACCCTTCTTCTCCTTCTGCACTCCTCTTGCCTCTTTCTGCACCTCTGTTCCTTCTTTCTCTTCTTTTGTTTCTTTCTGCATCTCTCTTGCTTCTTTCTGCACTCCTCTTGCCTTTCTCCACCCCTCTTCCCCCTTTCTGCATCTCTGTTGCTTCTTTCTGCACTTCTCTTGCCTCTTTCTCTACCCTTCTTCTCCCTTTCTGCACCCCTGTTGCTTCTTTCAACACTCCACTTGCTTCTTTTTGCACCTCTGTCCCTTTTTGCTGCAACCCTTGTGCCTCTTATGTACCCCTCTTCCCTCTTTTTGCACCCCTCTTGCCTTTTTCTGCACCTCTATTCCTTCTTTCTGTACTTTTTTGTTTCTTTATGCACATCTCTTGCTTTTTTTACACCCCTCTTGCTACTTTCTCGATCTCTGTTGCTTCTTTCTGCACTCTTGCTTGTTTCTACACCTCTCTTGCTTCTTTCTGTACCACTCGTGCTTCTTTCTGCACCCCTCTTTCTGCACTCCTCTTGCCTCTTTCTGCACATGTGTTCCTTCTTTCTGCTTTTCTTGTTTATTTCTGCACCTCTCTTGCTTCTTTTTGCACCCCTCTTGCCTCTTTCTCCACTCCTCTTCCACTTTTTGCATCTCCGTTGCTTCTTTCTGCACTTCTCTTGCCTCTTTCTTCACCCCTTATCCCTGTTTCTGCACCTATATCCCTTCTTTCTGCAACCCTTGTGCCTCTTTCTGCACCCCTCTTCCCTCTTTCTGCAACCCTCTTGCCTCTTTCTGCACTTCTGTTCCTTATTTCTGTACTTGCTTTGTTTCTTTCTGCACATCTCTTGTTTCTTTCTGCACCACTTGTGTGTCTTTCAGCACCCCTCTTCCCTCTTTCTGCACTCCTCTTGCCTCTTTCTGCACCTCTGTTCCTTCTTACAGTTCTTCTTTTGTTTCTTTCGGCACCTCTTTTGCCTCTTTCTGCACCCATCTTGCCACTTTCTCCACCCCTGTTCCTCATTTTTGCACCTCTCTTGCTTCTTTCTGCACTTCTCTTGCCTCTTTCTCTACCCCTCATCCCTCTTTCTGTACCTCTGTTGCTTCTTTCTACATCTCTCTTGCTTCTTTCTGTACCACTCATGCTTCTTTCTGCACCCCTCTTCCTGCACTCCTCTTGCCTCTTTCCGCACATCTGTTCCTTCTTTCTGCTTTTCTTGTTTCTTTCTGCACCTCTCTTGCCTATTTCTGTACCCCTCTTGCCTCTTTCTCAACCCCTCTCCCACCTTTTTGCATCTCTGTTGCTTTTTTCTGCACATCTCTTGCCTCTTTCTCCACCCCTCATCCCTGTTTCTGCACCTCTGTCTCTTCTTTCTGCAACCCTTGTGCCGCTTTCTGCACTCCTCCTCCCTCTTTCTGTACCCCTCTTGCCTCTTTTCATACCCCTCTTGCTTCTTTCTATACCTCTGTTGCTTCTTTCTGCACCACTTGTGCGTCTTTCTGCACCCCTCTTCCTTCTTTCTGCACTCCTCTTGCCTCTTTCTGCACCTCTGCACCTTCTTTCAGTTCTTCTTTTGTTTCCTTCTGCACCTCTCTTGCTTCTTTCTGCACCCCTCCTGCCACTTTCTCCACCCCTGTTCCTCCTTTTTGCATCTCTGTTGCTTATTTATGCACTTCGCTTGCCTCTTTCTCCACCCCTCACCCCTCTTTCTGCACCTCTGTTGCTTTTTTCTGCACTTCTCTTGCCTTTTTCTGTACCTCTGTCCCTTGTTTCTGCAACCCTTGAGCCTCTTTCTGCACCCTTCCTCCCTCTTTCTGACCCCGCTTGCCTCTTTCTGCACCAGTGTTGCCTCTTTCTTCACCTCTGTTCCTTCTTTCTGTACTTCTTTTGTATCTTTCTTCACATCTCTTGCTGCTTTCTGTAATTCTCTCGCCTCTTTCTGTACTCTAATGGGAAGTTCAAGCTGTCAAGTTTAAAGGTCTGTGTGCTCTTGTAACTGAGGTAAATGTCTACTTACATATGTATTCTCACATGTGTTATGCATCTGAAGGTGGTAGTTTAAAAAGTGGGTAGTTTCTGCTATAGGTGGTTACATGTTCTCAGTTCTGCTCTGTCATTCAGTTGCACAGGCAGACATGTCTTATGTATATAGGTGTTATAGAGCCCCTCAAATATACTATTGAAAACCCATGTGCCCCGTATTATGAGCAGACAGAAATACATACACCTTTTTGTACACATATTTACAAAGTATGCTGTTTGAAACACAGGTATTCAAGTAACAGGTCACTCGGTAAAAGCAGAGACATGCATGCATACGTTCACAAACTTGGTCAGACTTACAACAGTGATGTACTTAGGATTGCTGTTTTATATTTGGTAGGCCTAACATTCTAAGCAGTCGACTAATAGTGAACCTGCAAGAGAAAAGTGAGGTTTAAGACATCCTCGGAGGATTAGTGATTAGGCTACTTTGTATGAGTCTTTTGTAAGGTACAGTCAAAGTAGGCCTCTTTCTGCACCTATGTTGGTTCTTTCTACACTTCTCTTGCTTCTTTCTGCACCTTTCTTCCTCTTTCTGGGCTTCTGTTGCCTCTTTTTGCACTTCTCTTGCTTCTTTCTGTGCCTTTCTTCATCTTTCTGCACATGTCCTACCTATGTAGGCATATTTAGAAATTAGCATTTAAGAAACCTTAAAAATTCACTGAAAAAAACAGAGGTTTCAGGAATATTATAGTTAGGAATTAGCATTATTATTTTTTTTAAATCCACTGTAAAAAAACCCACAGGTTTCAGGGACGTTATAGTTAGAAATTAGCATTTAAAAAACCTTAGGGATTCACTGAAAAAAACACAGGTTTCACGGACGTTATAGTTAGTTGGACATTTCACTCGTACAAAACCAGAGAAATTCGGCTGTTGTAGTTAGCTGAGCTAACTATCACTCGGGGCCCCACAATTCACTGCTGATGACGTCACATATTACATCACTCATGACAATGGTCAGTGACATCGCTGATGACATCACTGATGATGAAGATTCATCAAGCAGCACCAAAGTTATTGTTAAAACAAAAACAGAAAATTCCTATGGCATCTTTGGTTCTAACTATAACTACCTACTGGCAACCGCCAGTACTAGTGTTATGGCGTTCTCTGTGTGTTCAAAAATACACAACATCAAAGTTCTAGGTAGTTGAAAAAGAACTGGCACTTCGCTTCAATCACTACACTTCATTTAGGAACTAAAAAAGACATTCTAGAATGTGTTTTAAAAAAACAATTTAGTCAGAATTACATATTCATTTTCAACATGTGCCTGTTCCTCTGGTGAACCATTCAGCTGGCTGTACAGGGAAAGGACCTCCGTATCCAGCATCTCCAGCTCCTCTGGTGAGAAGGCTGGTCACCTACTTTCCCAGGCATTGTGGCTAACAGAAATTGGAAACAGATGTAAAAGTTGAGGAAGTGTTGTTGGCTGCATTGTCAAGAGGAAAGTAATCTTGTTTTTAAATGCAGCATTGATGTAAAGTATATCAATATAACAGCGTCTCAACTGGGAAACATTTAGCGAGGACAGTTAGAGAAAAAGTCTCTGTCATACACAAGGGGAAGGGGACAAAAGGGAGACCACAAAGAAGTGATGTAATTACATTTTCGGTAATTGCAGGTAGTTATAGCAGCACTACTATACAATTAAAGAATATGGTGACCAAAAATAGACAAGTGAGTACTAGGCGTACCAGTGATAAGTGACGGCGCAGTGACACAAAAGTGTAAAGGACAGCGTGAACGGCGAAAAATAATAATAATAATTATAAAACAGTGGTCAATGAGAAGACAAGTATATACACATTGGTTATCAATTGCGATAGTTAAATTGACCACTACAGTGCCAAGGTTCTGTGCTGGGTAGTCAACGGCGTTTCAACCTGATCAATTTCAGGTCATCATCAGGACAATTGGTCACGTAATTTACAAGTGTAGTGCTGGGGGCCGCAAGATAGAAGCCAATCTGGGCGGTCAGAGATCCAGTGGAAACAATGAAGGGGTCCAAAAGTAGGGTCAGCGTACGAGCGAATCGCGAGGCAGCTGATCCAGGGGGAGAACGGTTGAGTCCAGAGAAGTGAGTAGATATGGCAATCGAATTGAGGCATTGCAGAGAAGGTTGCAATCCGGTGCAAGTATAATTATCAAGCCTGAGATCAATAGCGGCCAGAAGCGGAGGAAATCCAACGAGTGGTTTGTCAGCAGACGAATGAAGCGTCTTGGGTGTACACAACATACACGATTGTCAACGGAGACAGTCA
Source organism: Triturus cristatus (assembly GCF_964204655.1). NCBI lineage: Eukaryota > Metazoa > Chordata > Amphibia > Caudata > Salamandridae > Triturus > Triturus cristatus. The sequence continues at coordinate 614,014,435 of NC_140591.1, read as the reverse complement.
CACCCTTTGGCTTTCATACGTTGCTATCACACATGTTATCCTGTGTCTGTCATGGAGCATCACACCCACTACCCGGTCAACTTCGGCCATGGCCGTCTGATAGCAAATATCCAAATGGCAAGGTCAGATGCCACTGGATTCACGCTAGCCTGGCTGATGAGGGCTGTTAGCCTGAAACCGGTCCCAGGATGCTTATTTCCGGTCCAGGGAAGACATGTCTTGTCAGTTCAGGCTGGACTGTTCCCATGAGGCACAGACTACTTTGCATATAGCTGTGTCTGAACTGGGTTGGCGAAGTGAGCGAAAGAACGATGATGGATTCAACCCAAATCTGTGACTGGGAGTGAGTGTCTGAAAAGTTTCAGCGCTCTGTTCATCATTTCCTTGTGTTAGCTTTGTTTGCCCTAAGTTTGCAGGGTATGCCCAGAAGTGGGTCCCTTGCTCACTTTGCCACTGGTTTCAAGCTAGCCTGGCTGATGAGGGCTGTTAGCCCGAAACCGGTCCCAGGATGCTTGTTTCTGGTCCAGGGAAGACATGACTTTGCAGTTCGGGCTGGACTGTTCCCATGAGGCACAGGGTCAAGACCGATTTGCATATAGCTGTGTCTGAACTGGGGTGGTGAAGCGAGCTAAAGAACAATAATGGATTCAACCCAGATCTGTTACTGGGGGTGAGTGTCGGAAAAGATTCAGCGCTCCGTTCATCATCTCCTTGTGTTTGCTTTGTTCGCCCTAAGTTGTGTCCCTTGCTCACTTTGCCACTGGATTCAAGCTCGCCTAGCTGATGAGGACTGTTAGCCCGAAACCGGTCCCAGGATGCTTGTTACACATGCAAAAAACGTCATTTAAAAAACATATTAATGTTCTGTATAATTATGTAAAAAAATTATATATACAGAAAAATAGATGAAATGTGTGTTTTAATTTAAAAATATGTTAGTAAACATTTACAAAAAGGTTATTATTTTAAATGCAGACATATGAACCTAGGGAATGTGAGGAGACAACAGCCTCAAGAGTTCAGACCATCTCCAGACCTTGCTACCATGGAAGAATGGAATATTATCAAAACATTCTGATTGAATATGCAAATACTGCTTGATTTATGTCATCAGCTGGAGCCAGATCTTCTGCCTGAAAATAGGAATACCACAGCAATAACACCAATAGTCAAAATCATGGCAGTACTACATTTTGTGGCCACGTGACCATTTCAATACACTGTGACAGTATCTGGTGGAATGTCACAACCACCTTTCAGTGGAGTGCTACAATAAGTTATTTCTTCAATGATAAGGCACATCACCAGCTTCAGAGAGTTTCAATGAAATGAGGATTTTGCCAATTTGAAGGGAGATTTTTATGCTTTGGGTCAACTACCACATGCGGTTAGAGCAATTGATGGCACACATATTGCCTTAGTGCCACCACACACCAGAGAACAAGTCTACCGCAATCAAAAGAACTTCCATTTAATCAATGTGCAAGTTGTCTGCTTACCAGATATATACATCACAAGCATATGTGCACATTTTCCAGGACCAACCCATGATTCCTTTGTACTGCGGCACAGCAGCATATCCCTGAAAATGTCACAACTTGAACCTAAGAGGGCCTGGCTTGTTGTTAAGTAAAATCTGTCAATATATTGTTTGGTCAATTTCAAATTTAATGATCTAAAATGGTGTTAAATGTTTTGCTAAATTGTCTTTTTTGCCACTTTTTTCCTTATAGGAGACTCAGCTTATACAAATTGACCATGGTGTTTGGCACTGCTGAGGAATCTAGCAATGTCAGGGGAAGTCTGGTTCAATGAGGCCCATGGAAGAACACAGAGGCCAGTGGAGTGTGCATTTGGGCTCATAAAAGGCCAGATTTGGATGTCTGGATAACACCTGATACGGTGTGTTGAATCACCATGGCCTGCTGCATATTAAACAAAACAGCCCTGTGACGGAACATCCCATGCATTGCAAAGGATGGAGACCATGAAGATCCACTTGTTGAGGATGGTGAAATGCCAAATGAATATAATAGTGGTGAAGAGGATGGAAAAGACATACGTCAAGATGTTATTGGCAACGTCTTCATGTGAGTCTGAGTATATATTTGCAGCTTATTCCATTAACTGTTAAACCAAATTTTAATCTAAGGAGGATGACAGTCTGTGCTGGAATGTTTTTAGAAAGGGCAAGTTAAGGAAAATACATGGCAAAGAAGTGTTTTGATCATAGTATTGACACGTACTCTGTTCATTTACAATGTTTATCTTTGATTGTTCTTAGAAAAGGTATCCTCAAAATTATTAGTTTGTTCTGAGAAAATTTTGTCATGTAATCAATTATTTTTTTAAAATCTGTTTTAGGTTCCTTCACCATGTCATCTTCACTTGGACATTTCAAAGTTGTGACATTGGCAGTTATTTATATATTGCTGTTCTGAGGTACGGGAACATGGGTTGATCCTGTGAAAGACACACAGAGACTTTGGGTTTACATATCTTGTACAAAGACAACTGGCACAGTGATTGAATTGAAGTTTTTAAGATTGCGTTAGACTTGTTTTCCGTGGAATGTTGGCACTAAGCCAATATATGCTGCTTAAAATGCTCTAACCACATGTGGTGGTTGACACAAAGCATACTAATCTTCCTTCACATTTGCAAAATCCATATTTTGTGTTAAATGTCTGAGACTATTCATGTGTGTTATCATTATAGAAAGAACTTCTTGTAGCACAACTCTTAAAGTTGTTTGTGACATTTCACCGGGTACTGCAACCCTGTATTGGAATGATCCTGTGCTGTGGCCACTAAATGGAGTACTGCCATAATTCAGACCATTGGTGTTATTGATGTGGGATTCCTGTTGTGCGCCAGGAGATCTGGCTCCAGCTGATGACATAAATCAGTAATAGTTATCCTATTTATTCTGATGTATATGATTTTATTCCATTCTTCCATGGTGGCAAGGTCTAGAACAGTAAATAAGAAAAAGGCACTAAGTATTTTGGTTATGCATTGATTGTAATGTTTTTGTAAAACACGACAAAGAATTATTTGTTCCAATTTAATAAACTACTAGTTATTGATTTGTGGTTTTTGGTATTTTTGCTCATTTTTTTAAATCGTGGGACACATTAACCACATGGAAATTATTTATGACTAAACAATCATTTTAATGTTAACATTTTAAAGTGTATGATGTAAAGAAAACAATTTACCAATTGAGAAATAAAAAACAACGACAGTGTTTGACTTCGTTAGTTTTGTTTTATTCAACAGAACAAAAAAAACACAAGATGAAATTTAAAAAAACGAAAAGTTAAAATGTTAATTATGGCGCATGAAACTATTATTGCCGAAACAAAATTGTTTGAAGTCCAATGTTCAATATACAGCTGGCATCAGAAAGGTAAATGTGGGTGCAGGTGTTTCCTCTTGTGGCAGGGCCTCCCTTTCTGTGGCTTAGAAAGATGTGGTTGGCCACATGTAGTTGGACCACAGCAAGGGAAAGATATTGCTGGAAAAACCTTGCACATATGGATGAAAAAATCATGTAGCACCCTAGTCAGGGAGCCGAAATTAGAATTTAGATTCTACAGCTGTACATTGTTTTCCCTCTGCAACTGACGGAGGTCTATCAGGACCTGACCCATCCTGTCTTAGGACTAATGGAAGGATCTCAAGACTTGGCTGATGGTGGCCTGGGTGACAGTGAATCCAGTGGCCTTACTTTGCTGGCCCACAGATTCCCTCCCATGACCCCAAAACCCACTACCCTGTGCCTTTGGCCCAGTGTGGCCTATCCCACTGGTTCCTGGCTGAACTGGAGATACTGGCGGTGGTTATCAACAGAAGGCAGGACGGAGGGACACAAGATTGGTGTGATGATGGTTTGGACATAGGGAGTGGAGTTATCCGTAGGCTGAGATGTGGTAACAAGAGGGGTGGAAGGTGTAGGTGTGGGCAGAGTGATACACACTATAGCTGTCTTCCCAGACAGACCAGATGGATCAGGCTGCTCCTCGACAATCAGACATGTTGGTGTGTAGTCCTCACTGAAGGCTTGATCGTGGTCTCGAGTGGAGGTATCCTTAGTGGCAGATGGTTGTCCATGTACTCCTGCTGTTTGACCTATTATGAATTAATAAAGAATACAACTTTAAAAAATCTGGATTATACATCTAATTATTTTGATGGAAAAGTATGCAGCAACCTAAAAGTAAAAAGTAAAAGATTATATTGGTTGTACCTTTCAGTGGTATTATAATAGGTTGCACAAGCAGTTTAAATGACACACAAAATATGTTAAAAAGCAGGTGAAAAGATGTCCTGAAATGCAATAAGTTGATTATAATGCATACATAAGATATATACCAAACATTTCACACAACAAAGTAGAGAAGTGAAATGTGAAATGTGAAATAAACCAGTCCAAGGCCTACTGGCTAATATTCCGACATTTACACAACTTAGAAGGATATCTAGCATTAGTCATCATGTGAACATTGCAGAGTACAAAACTACTTATGATCAGCATACAAAATTACATACCTTGAACATTTTTAGTAAATAAACTTTGATTTGTGAAAAAAATAACTCAATTTCATCAAATAACAGGGATAGGACAACATACACAATTAAACACAAAAACATTTCAAAACATAGCATGATATAGAGATTGATCAATACATAACTGTTTGACATATGTGAAAATGTGACAGGAAAGAGAGAAGGAGCAAGATAACTATGTAATGTTATTTTCACAAAACAAAAACAAGGCATCATGGTAGTTGCAGTCATTTCAATTAAACATTAGCAACACTTGCAAATTTGTAAGTTAAACATCCCTAGTGAAATTATGCTGTTAAAAAGAACAGACATTTGTAATATAAACAACATATATGCAATATGTTATTTGGTGTAAAAACACTTACAAGCAACATTACATCATGTGAAATGTTATGGAGATTGAAATCTGTAATCTTATATACAACAAAATACATTCAAACAAACAAACAAGACAACAAAAGAATTGATAAACATATAACAAAACATATTAGCAAGAGCTAAATGAAAATCAAAAACAAGATGTAGGTTTACTGACACAATCAAAAGTGTAATTTACTAGTCTCCACTCAACCAAGATATTCCTGTCAAGACTTCAGGATGTAGGATCTCCAAGACCTTCCCCTCCCAGGGAAAAAGCTGCTAAGGGGGGTTGAGAGAACCACAATCAGTCTCCTGGCCTCCAGGTGGCGCTTGGAGACCAGGGAACACACTGTCCCCCGCAGGTCATTCCACCTCTTCCTAATTTCCTCCTGTGAGCGCAGGTTGCTGGTTACAGCATTCACTCTGTCAACTATTCTGGCACACATTTGCCTTATCTGAGATATGGTTGTATTTTGTACTTGGGCTTCAAACAATCGTGGCTCTACTCTAATAATTTCATCCACCAAGACTGACGATTCTTCCTCAGTAAAACAGGGATTTCTCCTCCCTGCCATTATCAAAAAAAGAACAATTAAATAAATGTTATGACTCACAAGAAAATAAATGAGAGAAGAAATTAGGATCATGAAACAGCGAAAGCAAAAAAATAAACCTGACTTAACTAGCAAATGTTCTGCATGAAAATGTTGTGGTGCAGTGGAATGGCAAAGGATCACGGTCTGAAAATGAGTGTGTCTTATAGTGTGGTATGCATATGAACACAATTAGCTAAAACACATCAGGTGTGTAATGCTAGCATCCATTCAAAAGCCTCAGGAATAGTCCACTGTTGAATGCGCCCCACGACAGAATCACTCGATCGGCAATCCTCTGCTAGAACACCGCCAGCACAACTGTGAAATTCAAATAGGTTCAGGGTACTCACGCCGCCCTGACGGCAATGAAGTAATGTTGGCCAGCAGAGAAGTTTGCTGTGTCAACAGTGGTGAACTGTTTACGCGATGGAAAACACTCTGTCGATGCGGATGGTGTTTCAGCCAGCAGCACACATTTAAATATAGCGGCCGGGATTCAAACAGCTTGGTGGAGTACTTGTAAACTCCACTGTGGAGGGACGCTGGCAGTCCTGCCAAGATCTAAATCATTCCCAAAATCTGGCAGCTTCATAATGGATAGTACTGAGGGAGGCAGCTGTCAACAAAAATACTAGTAAGGTTTGGTTTTTGGTAGCAGAAGCCTGTGGAAATAGGAAGGCAGGTACTCAATCCGTTATAAGCAGTATATCTTGGGCGTAGTATTTAAATGAATTATTTGCTGCTAATGATAACATTGACAGAGGGGCTGTCCTGATGGTAGACTTTAACTGCATATATACACCAGTGAATATGGTTCCCCATTAACAGCTACTATAAAAACTATTATTTTGAAAGCTCATTATTTGAGTGCTAAGTGACCAGATGACATCCCTATTTCAGTTATGAAAAAAGGGTCTTTTCTTTGTCTCTGTTCCTTGCCTCAATTTTTTAATATTGCTACAAGAATAGTGTAGTTCCACCATCTTGGCAAGGTAGTATTATCATACCCCTATATAAAAAGGTAGATAGAACTTCTCCAATTATCTATCACCAAATGCCATTCTTCGAGCAGTAGCAGCACCCCCCCCAGCGCCTTGAGACCCTCATGGGTGAATAGTGTGCTCTACAAATGGAATGATTGATTGATTGATTGAGATGCTACAGAAAGGTCTTTGCTAAAAGTCTTTTAGACCATCCAAAAGAATGGGTGTCTAATAGGGGTGTTCTCTCTAGGGAACAAGCAGGCTTTAGATCTAACTGTGCTACCCTGGAAATTATTTCTATAATCCAGGCTATCACAGAAAAGTATGTAAAGACAAGAGGTCAATGCATTTATGCGGTGTTTATTGACTTTTCAACTGCTTTTGATCAAGTTGATAGACCCACACTGTGGAAGAAACTTTCTACATTGGGAATTCCTAGATTATTTCTCCACCTAGTAGCAGCCTTGTATTCCTCCACATGGTGCCAATTGTTACTGGGAGGAAATAAAGGACTTTCAGATAAGATATCAACAAAGAATGGGCTGAAACAAGGCTGTCTGTTAGCACCTCTATTGGTTTCCCTATATGTAGTATATCTTCCTGAAGTTCTTTCCGCATGTAGTAGAGACGCCGCCAAAATAGGTGGCCAGGAAATATCTTTTCTTCTATACACGGATGAAATAGCAATACGAGACCTAACTCCCAGGAGACTACATCAAAAGACTAGATCTCCTCAAATCGTTTGCAAAAGTTCATTAAAAAAATATATATATATATTTCAAAAAGCAACATTTTAGTTTTTACACCCAAACAGAGTGTAAAGAAACCACAGTTTTTGTGGCACCTAGGGTTGGACATTTTTGAAGTTGTTAAGTCCTATGTATATTTGGGGAAAAGTTTTAGCTCTAGTTTATCTGAAAGAAATTATATTTCTCATTTGCACATTTAAAGCAGTGAGCCACAGAAATGGCTTGAGATTGCATGAAAACCTTGCCCTTTATAATATATGCAATGCAAGTAATGCCAATTAATAAGTGGTCCTTTATGAATTTGGTCAAAGGCAAACATTCTACGGAGACTATGTAGCTTGAATACCCTGGTGTTAATGGCTACCCTTCTTCTAGAATTAGGACTTATAAGTACTTTTGTCCAGGGCTTGGAGGCAGTGATATGATGGGGCCTTAGATTGATTCAATCAGATGTGAATTATTTAAGGAGGTTACTCTGGAGGGCGGTCGTATCGAGCAAAGGCAAGATAGTATCTTTAAGGGGAATCTTTATATGGCTCTACAGTTTTTTAATTAAAAAATTACAAGTGTTGGAATCTATGTCTATGATGGAACTCAAGGCTTTTCTTAAAAAGTTGAATCCAGATCTTAGCATGGAATTAGACATGGCTTCCTGTCATAAAAATAGTAGATATGACATAATATTGGTCTCCTGTATGATGAAGAGAATGCAACCTAATTTGATATAGAATATAGAACACAGAGTATGACAAGTGTTACTCCTTTTAGACTCCAAGTTTTACTGTTAAGTTGTATTACAGGAGCATGGGAAGGATTTAGAAGACCTGAGTGAGTGAAAATGTAATCTTTGTACACAGGGAATACAGGATTTTGATCATGTAGTTTTTGTCTGCCCCACTTTGCATATATTGTGCATAAAGTTCCTTAAGCTGCTGTTTATTAGTAAAAGCTTCCATACTGTAGCAAAAGCTCATGCCCTTATATATTATACAGAAAATGAAATGAGTTGGTTTAAACATTTTACATTTTAAAATAGCCTTTTTACGGCTATACTGATGCTGTTGTATGTTTTATGATATTGCTCTATTGGTAGTATTTGGTGTTATTCATCGGATAATGGGTAAAGACCTTATTTGGTAGCAATATACAGAGCCATATGCTATGTTTATGTATAAAAACTCAATCAATCAATCAATCACGTCATTTGTATAGCGCACTACTCACCCGGGAGGGTCTCAAGGCGCTGGGGGAGGGGAAAGTTACTGCTCGAACAGCTAGGTCTTGAGCTGCTTCCTGAAGGCGAGATGGTCTTGGGTTCGCCGAAGGTGGGTGGGGAGGGAGTTCCACGTCTTGGCTGCCAGGTAGGAGAAGGATCTTCCTCTGGCGGTGGCTCTGCGGATGCGTGGTACGGTGGCGAGTGCGTGGCCGTCGATCGTAGCTGGCAGGTGGGCGTGTAGAAGGTCATGCGGTCGTTGAGGTGCTTGGGGCCCAGGTCGTGGAGAGCCTTGTGTGCGTGGGTGAGGAGTCTGAACGTGATTCTCTTGCTGACGGGGAGCCAGTGCAGGTCTCTCAGGTGTCCGGTGATGTGGCTGTGTCGGGGGATGTCGAGGATGAGTCGGGAGGAGGCGTTCTGGATGCGTTGGAGTCTTTTTTGGAGTTTCGCTGTGGTTCCGGCGTAGAGGGTGTTCCCGTAGTCCAGTCGGCTGGTGACGAGTGCCTGGGTGACGGTCTTCCTGGTTTCCGTGGGGATCCATCTGAAGATCTTGCGGAGCATGCGCAGGGTGTTGTAGCACGAGGATGAGACGGCGTTGACTTGTCTGGTCATGGTCAGGGAGGAGTCCAGGATGAAGCCCAGGTTGCGTGCGTGGTCCGTTGGTTTGGGAGCAGTGCCCAGGGCCGGGGGCCACCAGGAGTCCTCCCAGACGGAGGGTGATGATCCCAGGATGAGGACTTCTGTCTTGTCCGAGTTCAGTTTAAGGCGGCTGTTCCTCATCCAGTCGGCGACGTTTTTCATCCCTTCGTGTAGGTTGGCTCTGGCGGTGGTGGGGTCGCTGGTGAGGGAGAGGATGAGCTGGGTGTCGTCGGCGTAGGACATGATGTTGAGGTTGTGCTGGCGTGCGATGGCTGCGAGGGGGCTCATGTAGACGTTGAAGAGGGTTGGGCTGAGTGAGGATCCTTGTGGTACGCCGCAGATGACTTCGGTGGCTTCGGATCTGAACGGAGGGAGGCGGACTCTCTGGGTTCTTCTGGTGAGGAACGAGATGATCCATTCCAGCGCTTTTTCTCGAATTCCGATGTTGCTGAGGCGCTTCACTAGAGTTCGGTGGCAGACGGTGTCGAATGCCGCAGAGAGGTCCAGGAGGATGAGGGCCGCTGTTTCCCCGTTGTCGATCAGGGTTCTGATGTCGTCGGTGGCTGCGATCAGGGCGGTCTCGGTGCTGTGGTTGGCCCGAAACCCGGACTGCGAGGGGTCGAGGGATCCGTTCGTCTCGAGGAAGGCGGCCAGCTGTTTGTTGACAGTCTTTTCGATGACTTTGGCCGGAAAAGGAAGGAGCGAGATGGGACGGTAGTTCTTGAGGTCGGTGGGGTCCGCCGTTGGTTTCTTCAGGAGGGCGGTCAGATCGGCGTGCTTCCAGCTCTCCGGGAAGGTGGCTGTGTGGAAGGAGGAGTTGATGGTGTCTCGGAGATGGGGTGCGATGGTGGCGTCGGCTTTCTTGAAGACATGGTGTGGGCACGGGTCGGTTGGTGATCCGGAGTGGATGGAGTTCATCGTGCGGGTGGTGTCTTCGGTGCTGATCGGGGTCCAGTTGCAGAGGGTGGTGGTGGCGGGTGTTGGTTCGGTGGTAGGGTGCGTGGTCTGTGCGTCGAAGCTGTTGTGTATGTCAGCGATCTTGCGGTGGAAGAACGAGGCGAGTGAGTTGCAGAGGTCTTGCGAGGGAGTGATGTTGTTGTTTCCGGCGCTGGGGTCGGAGAACTCTTTGACGATGCTGAAGAGTTCCTTCTTGTCGTGGGTGTTGTTGTCCAGTCGTTCTTTGAGTGCCGTCTTCTTGGTGGCGTGGATCAGCTGATGGTGTTTGCGGATGGCGTGCTTGAGGGCGGTCCTGTTGGCCGTGGTGTGGTCGAGCCGCCAGGCTTTCTCGAGGGTGCGGCAGTTCTTCTTGGATTCCTTGAGTTCGTCGGTGAACCAGGGGGTTTTCTTGCTGCCGTGTCTGCTGGGAGGGTTCTTTAGTGGTGCGAGGTCATCGGCGCAGGCGGTCAGCCACTTGGTGAGGTTGCTGGCTGCTTCGTTGGGGTCCGTTGTGCTGGTGGGAGTGTTCTGGCTGAGGTAGGCGGCGAGCTGCTCGGCGGTGATCTTGCTCCAGCATCGGCGGGGGACCTGTTGCGGGTGGTGGTAGGTCGTAGTTTTTTTGAAGCTGAAGTGGACGCAGCTGTGGTCGGTCCAGTGGAGTCCGGTGGCATGGCTGAAGGAGATGTGCTTGCTGGATGAGAAGACTGGGTCAAGCGTGTGGCCGGCGTAGTGGGTGGGGGTGTTCACTAGTTGCTTGAGTCCGAGGTTGGCGAGGTTGTCCAGCAGGGCGGTGGTGTTTCTGTCGTTGTTGTTCTCCAGGTGAAAGTTGATTACAATAGTCAACGTGCAATATTACATTTTATGTATACAAATTGATTATAATAATTAATGTGCAATATACAGATGCAAATTATTTTTATTTCTGAATTAGTTCTCGTCTTATAACTATTTATGGTTGGAACTGTTATTATCCTGTAATAATTTTTGTTGTTGTCTCAATTTTGGGAGTAAATCAGTAAAGGATTTTGTCTGTCTGTCTGACTAGGATTTTAAGGAATTTAAACAATGAGGCAATACAAACATGTAGGGGCAGATCTACTAGGGCCTTGCCCTGAAGCAAAGTGACACAAAGCAGAGCAAAGACTTGGAAAGGTGTATACTTTCCAGTGCAAAAGTTATTTGGAGCTGGAAAGGTGACTTTTTCTCAGCACAAATACCATTTTGTGCCACTTTGTACTGCTTTGCTTTAGGCTTGATCTATTAAGATTGTCAGACTGGGCTTTGTGTAAAACAATATGCTTCCTTGCAGCAGGCGCTAACTTGGAGAAATGTTTTATTTCTCCAAACATTTTACACACTGCATGTGCGGGCACTGTGCAGCTCACATTTGATGTTTGGAATTGATTAGAATTTGTCTAGGCACAGGATTTTGTGCTGGTAGAGTATGCATCCAGTACACATTCTTTGCTATACTTCAGACAAATCACCTCTGTACGATGCTGTAAAGGTTGGGGTGCCAGTCAGCAACCTGTTTGTGTCCCAGCACAGGAGATTACATCAGCAGTATCCATTTTAATGGTCTGGCTTGCCAGCGCAGCAGTCACTAAACAAGTATGTGAGCATAACTAGAGAGGGTCTTTGGCCCCGCCCACATGTTGGGAGCCGGAAGTACATGTTTTGTTTTGGCAGAAGTTGTGTGCTTCCACAAAAAAGTGCTTTCCCTCCACCCAGCTGTAATCATTTTGTTTATTTATCCAGGTACCTAAGCTTGAACTTTCAGGGCAAACACAACATTGGAATGCTATTCCTAGTTAATGTATGTAGTTTTTTTTCTGGTAGCAGCAGATGGGAAGGGGCCGTCATTGACCTACATGGATGTTTATGTCTGACTTGACAGTTCAACTGTCACCCGACCTTTTAGCCTATATCAATATTAATCTACCGTTCTTTGCTTAAAAAAAACAAACCATATCTATTCCCGTGCTATTTACTTATAATACTTCAAATTACCATAGGATCATTTAAAGCCAGGCCTATTGACACTGCGAAAGTATGTTAATAAATATGGCTTTGTGCTATTTTCTTCTCCTTGCGCACTGCAGCGGAGCAACTTTGGCTGCTGCTCTGTATTGCGTAAAAAATGAATAAATCTGTCCATAGAGTAGATTATGAAAAATGACTTAGAAGAAGGAGGTCATAATAATATTTGAATTAGCAATGAGATGGGAATGTTTTTAATTTCTTTCAGAAGGATTTAAGATTCGGCTGTGTGCATAGCTCGCCGGAAGTGCATTCCGGATCTCAGTTGATATTTTAGAACAGCAATCCGACCGATATCTATTTTCACGCAAAATTCTTCACAGGTTGAGCATTTGAAAAGTTTGTGATTTATCTTGTTAGAAAAATGAAATTGACGAGCACATATTTTCTTCTCTGTGCATCACCATGTCCAATCAGTGAGTGAAGTTAAATATCATTATGTTAGAACTCAAAGAGCACACATGTGACCCATGACAACATTTGCAGCTGAATATTTTCCTGATATCTACTGCTCAACTGTCGTGTTAATTCCCATGTGTCTAATATGTTCTTTGATGGCAGTCAGGATCACTCTTTCGTCTAACAACAGCACTTTAAAAAACAAAATACAATTGGGTGTATGTCCACCAGACCACCCTCTGTGATCTCCCAAATCACTCCTCTCTCACCCACTGGTCCTAGATTACTCATCATCTGTTTGGCAAGTGGCAATTTATGGTGCACAAAAAAGTTTCTTCAAATGGCTGAATCTGACCTCCCACAATAATGTGTCATACAAACCTTTCGTTTTCTTAATTCGAAGGTTCCTGTTCATTGAGAACATCTCAGGTCAGAAGCTCCTCTCCAGATGGCGTTAATGTCTACTTTAGACAACATCTGACAATTTTGTGGAGGAAGTCTAGTGCAGAAAGCTCATGTGCATAAGGGTGGGAACAGTTTAGTTCAGGGAACATTTATCTAAATGGCAGTTGGCACTCTAGCTCAGAGATCCTGGGCTCATGGGTGTGGCTAATGCAGAGAGCTCTGGCTCACCCTAGAACAAATAACTCTTGTAAATGATAGGACAGGATTCTTGTCTATCTGATTACCTCCAAGAATCCTCTCAGGTCGCCAGGATCTTTTAGTCTACTAAATAGCGTAGAGGGGAGGAAAAACAATTAGCAACACATAATCGCCAAAATTAGATTTCATTGCGAAAGGACCACTGACTCCGAATCTAAAATGTATAGGATTTTATTACAACCAAGAATAGCTCAACATACAGACACCTCAATACAAGGTGTAGAAGATAAATGGGCACTAATACAAATGCAAGTCTACGGAGGATTCTCATCCAACTCAAGACAAAAAGAATCACTGACTCCAAAATCATCTAGAAAGCAATGGTTAAACCAATATCCAAATTAGGAATCATTAGTCTAAGAAGGAAAGAAAAACGTTAGTCTATCCCTACTCTAACTCTAAGGTGACATCCCTACTTAGCATTCCCATCCCAGGCAAGGAAAATAAAGGTGTCAGGAGTGAAGACTTCCTAAGAAGTACATTCACTCAATCAGAGCTCGTTCTGAGATGCTCCTTCTAGCTTCCCATCTAAACCTCAACTGCTCAACCCACGGGGCATTGTCCCTAATACAAAACCCCAAAATCATAGAACACGCCCTTCGGCACACCTCTTCAGCCAGGTCTTCTCCCGGTAGTTTTCCACAAATTTGTCTGGCATCCAACGACGGTTAGCTTGACCTTGTGTCCCAGGCACCTTCTCCGCTGAAAGTATCATCTCCACATTCCTGTGCACTCCCCTGTTGGCGTCTCGCAGCATCCTAACTCCTAAAACAAAGACCTAGTCTCACGAACAAGCGAAATGTCCTTGCACCTGCAACAGAAACATGGGAACGAAAACATTTCACAACTCCAAGATTTTACATTTCCCTGCAACCCAAAGCCTTTACCAAGAGAAATCATTTTCGGCCTACAACGTTTAGCTAACATAAGAAAATGAACAGGCCTTTCTCCTTACCTATATGTGATCAGGCCTATACACTGTTAAACACACTATTAAATCACACTATAAGCATTAGTCAAATATTCTCATATACATGAATAAGCAACTTGCACTGATAACCTTAACATGGCACACGTTTAACCTAATACATTGCATTGCATGAAACTAATTATTATGCATTTGCTAAGTACATTCACGATAGCTTGCAACGTTACTCTTCACAAAAGCATTATTACATTTCTAATCACCTCTATGTTAAACGATTACAGCAATATATTTCTACGGCACTTCCTAACATACATCGGGTAATATGCGGGTGCTGACTATCAGTGACTATGATGCACCCCTACAAATTTCAGAATCACATGACGCTCTATCAGTTCCCCCCTTTGATGACAAATGTCATCACACCATCACACAATTACTTCCCTTGGAGAAAGAACCGACCTAAACAGTACTAGTTGCCATCCTCCCCTGTCGGAACCTCTCCATTCTTTTAAGATTCTGGTATTGACTGTCCTGCAGTCTAGCCATTCGCCTCTCGCTCGCTCTGAGAGCTCTTTCAATTCTGTTTCTTCTGTACCACTTATAAGCTCTGATGAGACCCCACAAGCAGATCACGCAAACCACAACAATAATAAGAGGCTTGAACACATATCCAAGAAACCCCTTTCCCAAGTTCGCGAAACAACTTCCCAAGTGACCAAATCCTTTACCAATCTTTTCCCACACGCCTTCCACAGCCAGATCAGCAATCTCTTGATGAATCGTGGTAATATTGTCTATATATTTCTCCAGATCCTTGCTATTGTCTGGAATATACGTACAACATTCCTGAACTTTCAATAATTTACAGACTCCACCCTCTTTTGCCAATAATACGTCTAAAGCAAGGCGATTCAGTAAAACCATCGTCCTTATCGACAACATCTCTCCATCCACCAGTAACAAAGACCTCGCAGTATTCATCGACAACTCATCAACCACAGTCGCCAACCTTCTAATCTTCACATCATTCAAAATTACCTCCAAACTTGGTATCTTCGCTCCAAAGATATCACCAATCACTGCTCCTGCACTTGCAGCTCTCCATACTTTAGAATGATGTCCAGCCTCCTAGAGCTCCAAATCTTCTGCATGATAAATCTTCGTAAAAATAATAGCCAAATAGCATGTACCATACCAGTTCGCAGGAAACCTCACATAGACATTCCTTCCACACACATAATAAGCAGTTGGAATCACTTGCACCAAACCTTGCAAAAGGTTCTTAGCAGAATCCTCCATTGTAAAGATATTGTCACACGTACTCTGTCCTACCGAAACCTTTTCATAATAGGTCTGAGGACGTCTCACACATAATTTCCCCTTTTGCACCTGATCTAACGCTATGGCTCCATAACTCCCCTTGGATCTATGCAATCTCTCCTCATCTATCCAATCTACTGGACTCTCTCCTGTATTTCGTGTCTGTGTTAGTTTTCTATATTTATCTTCTACTTGACCTATGAACTTCTTCTCTGTGTCTGACAATGAACCTGTTAAAATATGTCGGTGAGCATAAGCCGTGTCCAGTTCCAAAGACGGTATGAAATACTTCCGAAGTCTGTCTTCTGACTTGTATTATTTGTATTTGTTCAAATGCTTGTAAGCTGGAACCTCGGGAAGTACTGCATCGTAATTCGAAAAGAAATACTCAAATTGCTTTCTCTCATAAAAGATACTAAGCAGCAAACTACAAGAAATTCCGTAAGTTAGTGGAAGGTGATGGTATCTAATACCCTCATCTACTGAAGAAGGTAGCTGCATACACACATAGCAGTCTTTCGCATCCATTGCATCCGCATACTCATACAACAGTTTCACAACTCCAAGATTTTACATTTCCCTGCAACCCAAAGCCTTTACCAAGAGAAATCATTTTCGGCCTACAACGTTTAGCTAACATAAGAAAATGAACAGGCCTTTCTCCTTACCTATATGCGATCAGGCCTATACACTGTTAAACACACTATTAAATCACACTATAAGCATTAGTCAAATATTCTCATATACATGAATAAGCAACTTGCACTGATAACCTTAACATGGCACACGTTTAACCTAATACATTGCATTGCATGAAACTAATTATTATGCATTTGCTAAGTACATTCACGATAGCTTGCAACGTTACTCTTCACAAAAGCATTATTACATTTCTAATCACCTCTATGTTAAACGATTACAGCAATATATTTCTACGGCACTTCCTAACATACATCGGGTAATATGCGGGTGCTGACTATCAGTGACTATGATGCACCCCTACAAATTTCAGAATCACATGACGCTCTATCAGTTCCCCCCTTTGATGACAAATGTCATCACACCATCACACAATTACTTCCCTTGGAGAAAGAACCGACCTAAACAGTACTAGTTGCCATCCTCCCCTGTCGGAACCTCTCCATTCTTTTAAGATTCTGGTATTGACTGTCCTGCAGTCTAGCCATTCGCCTCTCGCTCGCTCTGAGAGCTCTTTCAATTCTGTTTCTTCTGTACCACTTATAAGCTCTGATGAGACCCCACAAGCAGATCACGCAAACCACAACAATAATAAGAGGCTTGAACACATATCCAAGAAACCCCTTTCCCAAGTTCGCGAAACAACTTCCCAAGTGACCAAATCCTTTACCAATCTTTTCCCACACGCCTTCCACAGCCAGATCAGCAATCTCTTGATGAATCGTGGTAATATTGTCTATATATTTCTCCAGATCCTTGCTATTGTCTGGAATATACGTACAACATTCCTGAACTTTCAATAATTTACAGACTCCACCCTCTTTTGCCAATAATACGTCTAAAGCAAGGCGATTCAGTAAAACCATCGTCCTTATCGACAACATCTCTCCATCCACCAGTAACAAAGACCTCGCAGTATTCATCGACAACTCATCAACCACAGTCGCCAACCTTCTAATCTTCACATCATTCAAAATTACCTCCAAACTTGGTATCTTCGCTCCAAAGATATCACCAATCACTGCTCCTGCACTTGCAGCTCTCCATACTTTAGAATGATGTCCAGCCTCCTAGAGCTCCAAATCTTCTGCATGATAAATCTTCGTAAAAATAATAGCCAAATAGCATGTACCATACCAGTTCGCAGGAAACCTCACATAGACATTCCTTCCACACACATAATAACCAGTTGGAATCACTTGCACCAAACCTTGCAAAAGGTTCTTAGCAGAATCCTCCATTGTAAAGATATTGTCACACGTACTCTGTCCTACCGAAACCTTTTCATAATAGGTCTGAGGACGTCTCACACATAATTTCCCCTTTTGCACCTGATCTAACGCTATGGCTCCATAACTCCCCTAGGATCTATGCAATCTCTCCTCATCTATCCAATCTACTGGACTCTCTCCTGTATTTCGTGTCTGTGTTAGTTTTCTATATTTATCTTCTACTTGACCTATGAACTTCTTCTCTGTGTCCGACAATGAACCTGTTAAAATATGTCGGTGAGCATAAGCCGTGTCCAGTTCCAAAGACGGTATGAAATACTTCCGAAGTCTGTCTTCTGACTTGTATTATTTGTATTTGTTCAAATGCTTGTAAGCTGGAACCTCGGGAAGTACTGCATCGTAATTCGAAAAGAAATACTCAAATTGCTTTCTCTCATAAAAGATACTAAGCAGCAAACTACAAGAAATTCCGTAAGTTAGTGGAAGGTGATGGTATCTAATACCCTCATCTACTGAAGAAGGTAGCTGCATACACACATAGCAGTCTTTCGCATCCATTGCATCCGCATACTCATACAACAGTTTTGCATAAGCATTAAGCTTAAAGTCACTTCTAGACAGATCTATGTGAAATCTACGACTCTCTTCAAGTAACAAAACTCTTTGAGCTCCTATAGTAACCTCTTTTTAGCTAGAGGTGGTAGGCGTAGGTGTCCCCTGTGCCTCCCCCTCCTGCTCATGTGAAACGATATATGAGGCTACAACTATCGCAACTATGGTGACTAACACACCCCTAAGAGTGTACCTATCACTAATCTAGCCCTACGGTGAGTATTTCCAGTATCTGCCATGTCGCAAAGTTCTCAAGTTCTTTGCTCGACAGCAACAAGTAAGAGTCTCTTTCTTCTCCGGGTACTGCTTGTCGACCAGTTCGAACAACGCCTCAAAGCGGGAAATCCCCTTGCAAATTTCAGTTCCTTATTTACACAGTTCATAAAAAGACTTCCCTAGCCCTCCCTTACATTTTGACGGAAAGTCCCTAACTTTATTCTTCTTCCACTCGGGCCTAGGTTATCTTCTTCTTTGAACTTTTATGTACAACAAAGTCTTTATCTTCAATCCAGAACAAGATCAGCTCCCAAGATTTCTAAGACACCTTGCAGAATTTCAAGACGGAGTACCACTAACTCCTTATGCGGTGGTACAATACCAAAAGTCGGAAAAACCAGCGTCTCCAAGATCAATTCACGAACCTTACTCAGAAGTGGTGGATTCGGAATATTGTGCTCGGTATGCCTGGCATCAGTCACAACGTATGTACACTCTGGTGAGGCGTACCTTTGGCACGGCACTCTTGCTCTCCTTGATCTTCTCAGGTTGGTTTTAGCTTGCTCTTCGTCACTTTGCTCAGATTCAGACGTCTCAGAAACTGGGGCAAGGTCTCTCTGGGGGCCAATCTCAGGTTCAGCCGCCTCTGGTTCACAGGCCAAACTCTTTCTGCTTCTGTGGCACTTCTGCTCTCCCTTCGAGTACCCTGTGCACCACTTCCTCCTTCAGCAGAATTTGACTCCACCCACAGCAACACTTTCTCCGTCTGAGTCAAATTCGGGGCTTCGATTTGCACAACCCCTTTCAGCTCGATTCAGTGCACAACCAACTGCATCAGCAACCCTCACAGCTTGGCTTGCCCTCTCAGATGGCCCTGCCACCTCAGCTGGATTTTCATTTACGAGAGGGGCTGTATCTTCCAAGGGTGCTGGAACTCTGCGGGTATGGGAGGCATGCACCCAGTTCGGCAGTCCCCCACACTTCACTGCCGTGTTCGTGACCAGTATTACCTGGTACGGACCATGCCAACGAACATCCAGACAACTCTTCCTCACGTGTTTACGCACGAGCACCCAATCTCCCGAACACAAGTCGTGACTAAGCCTGGGCAAAGCACTACGCTACGCTCGCGTAGTTTGCGAAGTTCGCGCTACTTCGCACTACGCGAATTGCACGTAGCACAGTGCGAACACGCGTAGCGTAGTGTTGCGTAGTGCTGCAGTCATTTTTTGCTTGCTCGCGGTCCTCAACGTCAAGTTGGCGACCGCGAGCAAGCAAAATGACATCCCGGCAAGACTTTTTCCTTGTTCGCGATTAGCAACATCAAGTTGGCGATCGCGAGCATGGAAAATAAACCTCCCGGCGAGATTCCCAACGCGAGGAGGTCAGGTTTCTCATTGCGAGTGGTCGCGTATGCTCGCAACCGCTCGCGATGAGAAACTACCAGTTCGTGTTGAGAAAGCTGCCGCTCGAGTAAAAATCTACTCGAGCAGCAGAAAACTACAGTTCGCACTGTGCAAGATGCCTTTTTCAGTGATTGCACAGTGCCGGTTGCTTGTCCGCACTGTGCAATCATTGAAAACGACATCTGGCACAGTGCGAACAAGGTACTACGCAGTTCGCGAAGCGCTACGCGTAGCTTGCGTAGTGCGAACTGCACTTTGCGTAGCTTTGCGAAGTGCTACTTCGCGAACTACGCCCAGGGTTAGTCGTGACACAGGTCACTTGCGGCTAGAACAGCTGCTGCTTGCACTTGCTGGGACACAACAGAACAATGTGAATGCCTTGTTGTAATCAGGCATCCCCAAAGTTGGAGCGCAACACAGGGCTTCTCTTAGCCTAAAAAATGACCTCAAGCAGTCTTCGTCCCACGGTACTGGATCACTCACATCCTTGCGCGTCAGCCGTTGTAAGGGCTTCGCTTCAAAGGAGAAATTGGGAATCCATTGGCAACAATAGCCAACCATCCCCAAAAACATTTTGACCTTTCTCTGAGTGGTAGGTACAGGCATATTCATAATAGCCTCAATACGGTCTGGTGACACCTTTCTCCTGCCTTTCTCAATTCGGTGACCCAAATACTGCACTTCGCTCAGACAGTACTGAAATTTGCTCAGAGACACATTGTGTCCATTCTCCACCAAATAATTCAGCAAGGCAACAGTATCGATCCTGCAAGCGTCTTCAGTTTCTGACGCAACAAGCACATCATCGATGTATTGCACCAGAACGGAGTTCTGCGGCAACACAAGACTCTCAAGACTCTTCTTCAAAATCTGTTTAAAAATCAATGGACTCTATGTGTACCGCTGTGGGATACAACACCACATTAACACACGGTTCTCCAGCCAGAAAGCAAAAAGAAATTGGCTCTCCTCATTGAGTGGAATCGAAAAGAATGCTTGACACAAATCGATCACTGTAAACCACTCAGCTTCACATGGGATCTGAAACAGGATTACAGATGGAGTCGGTACCACCGGACAACATGGGACAACTATATCATTGATTTTTCGCAGGTCTTGGACAATCCTGAATTTCCCACTCGGTTTCTGTAGTCCCATGATAGGTGAGTTACATGGGCTACCCCTGATCTCTTTCAGAATTCCCTGCTTAATCATAGATTCAATCACAGGCTTAATCCCTTCAATTGTCTCAGGTGACAGATTGTACTGGGGTGTCCTAGGGAATTCTACATTCGGCTTGACCTGAATCTTCACGGGATCTATGCCTTTGACCAATCCGATCTCTTCTCCACTAAGGTCCCACACATCAATTGACACAGAATCCCTCAGATCAAGTGGAAGCTCTTCCACTGTCAGCGCTGGATACATTTCTATACACACACGCTGATTTGCAACCTTAAAGGTCGCATCGTCATCCTTCATCTGTACTTCCACTCCCTTTGGCGTACAATAGATAGTGCAATTCAACTTGCACAACAGATCTCTTCCTAACAGGCAAACTGGACTTGAGTCGCACACCACAAACTGGTGTCGATCCTTGAAGGTTCCTATTCTCTCTGGAATTGGCTCAGTCAGTGGGCTGGTCAGTTTCTTATTTGCTACACCTACAACTTGGATTGATTGTCCCTAGAGGGGTAGGCTGGGAACTACTGCTGATCTTACAGTAGACCGGGTAGCACCAGTATCAACCAAAAAGGTGGTAGGGTGACCATCAATGTCTGCTTCCACAAATGGTCCCCTCTGGTCTACCTCTAAGACTGCTCCAAGTGTGCAGTTTTCCTCCCCTCTCAGGCACCGTCATGCCAACGGATCCGGACCAAACTCCTCACTTCCCTCAAACATGGGCATCTGCATGTAAGTTTGGGCTCCTTGTTGCATGTTCTGAATCCTAGGAGGTTGAGGGACTTGCACTTGCGGGATATTAGTCCCCCCTTTGACCATCCTAGGTCTACTCACAGTGGGAACCATTTCAGATACAGGTACCTGAACTATCTCTCCTTCCTGCTGCACTTGGTTCATCGGGTTCAATGGACACTCGCGTTTCCAGTGTCCAACCTGATGACAAAGATGACACGCAGTGGTCTTTTTTAATGTCGCCACATCCATTCCTGTCTTAGGACCAATTGACTTTGGTCTTCCTTGACCCTGGACATTCTGATTTCCTCCTTGGTTATTTCCCTGCTTCCTTCCTAACGTTCCTCCGTTAGGCTGTCCCTGAGCTGTTTGCATCTGGACAAGCATCAATTTGTCTTTCAATTTCCTGTGCTTTGAGTCTATCTCATCACTACAGTACCTAGCATACCGTAAGATCTCATCCACAGGCTTGGTCTGCCAACAAATCAAATGCTGTTGTATCATGAGACTAACCTCTGGCCTCAATCCCAATACAAACTTCGAAACAATCTGTCCCATGTCTTTTGTATCTAACACAATTCCAGTCCACTGTACTGCTTAAAAGCCTGCAAAAGTCTCTCATAAAACTCATGCACTGACTCCTTTGGCTCGTGCACTGTCCGGTCTATCTTGACCCAATCAATATCCTGTGGTGAAATTTTCGACTTCAACCACGTGATCACCTGTTCAAACTTCTTCATGACTATAGGTGACGGACCATTTGAAATTGGATCCCTGTCTGGCTCTGAAGTTGGCCATTCAACGGCGATTTTGCATGCCGACCATAAGTCACTCGGAACCACAATGTCAAACAATGTATTCAAGTCGACCCACAACACCTTCGAAATCTTAACAAACCAATCAATCTGCTTGTACCACTCCACAGGCTTTTCCCTTAGACGGGGAAAGTCATTCGTAAATGCAGCCAGATCACCCCTACTCCAAGGCACATGCACGTAGTCACCATTCTATACCTCTCGTAAAGGGAAATTTCCTACCTCCGTCATCCCTCCTTCTGGAGGCGGTGTCTCTCCTATCATTCTTCTAGAACTCTTCTTCTTGGCCCACCTTTCTTCCCACTTATCAAGCATGAGCCATGCACGCATTGCTATGATCAAATCCTTGATATGGGTTCTCAATCCCATAAACCTTTTCTCTTCCAATTCTTGGCCGCTATCAATCAATCAATCAAAGACACTTATAGAGCGCGCTACATACCCGTAGGGTCTCAAGGCGCTGGGGGAGGGGGGGTGCCGCTACTGCTCGAACAGCCAGGTCTTCAGCTTCTTCCTGAAGGAGAGGTGGTCTTGGGTCAGGCGCAGGTCGGCCGGGAGGGAGTTCCAGGTCTTGGCGGCCAGGTAGGAGAAGGACCTTCCTCCTGTAGTCGCTCTTCGGATGCGGGGGACGGTGGCGAGGGCGTGGTTGGCTGATCGGAGGTGGCGCTTGGGAGCGTAGAAGTTGATGAGGCTGTTGAGGTAGCTCGGGCCTTGGTCGTGTAGGGCTTTGTGTGCGTGGGTGAGGAGGCGGAAGGTGATTCTTTTGTTGACGGGGAGCCAGTGAAGGTCTCTCAGATGTCCGGAGATGTGGCTGGTTCGTGGGATGTCGAGGATGAGTCTGGCTGAGGCGTTCTGGATCCGCTGGAGTCTCTTCTGGAGCTTGGCGGTGGTACCGGCGTAGAGGGCGTTGTCGTAGTCCAGTCGGCTGGTGACGAGGGCCTGGGTGACGGTCTTCCTGGTCTCGGTGGGGATCCACCAGAAGATCTTCCGTAGCATGCGTAGGATGTTGAAGCACGCCAAGGAGACGTTGTTGACTTGCCTGGTCATGGAGAGGGAGGAGTCCAGGATGAAGCCCAGGTTGCGTGCATGGTCTGTCGGTTTGGGTGCGGTGCCCAGGGCGGGAGGCCACCAGGAGTCGTCCCAGGCGGAGGGTGAAGAGCCCAGGATGAGGACCTCCGTCTTGTCAGAGTTCAGTTTCAGGCGGCTGGTCGTCATCCACTCGGCTACCTCTTTCATCCCTTCGTGTAGGTTGGCTCTGGCGGTGGCGGGGTCGTTGGTCAGGGAGAGGATCAGCTGGGTGTCGTCGGCGTAGGAGATTATGCTGAGGTTGTGTTGGCGTGCGATGGCCGCGAGGGGGCTCATGTAGATGTTGAAGAGGGTGGGGCTCAGAGAGGATCCTTGAGGGACGCCGCAGATGACTTCGGAGGCCTCTGACTTGTACGGTGGTAGGCGGACTCTCTGAGTTCTTCCGTCGAGGAAGGAGATGATCCATTCCAGCGCCTTGTCCTGGATTCCGACGTTGCTGAGGCGCTGTACTAGGGTGCGGTGGTAGACAGTGTCGAATGCCGCGGAGAGGTCTAGGAGGATGAGGGCCGCTGTTTCTCCGTTGTCCATCAGGGCTCGGATGTCATCGGTGGCGGCGATGAGGGCGGTCTCGGTGCTGTGATTGGCTCGGAAGCCGGACTGTGAAGGGTCAAGGGATCCATTCGTCTCGAGGAAGGCGGCCATCTGCTTGTTGACGGTCTTCTCGATGACTTTGGCTGGAAACGGGAGGAGCGAGATGGGGCGGTAGTTCTTGAGTTCGGTGGGGTCCGCTGTTGGTTTTTTGAGTAGAGCGCTGAGTTCGGCGTGCTTCCAGCTCTCAGGGAAGGTGGCGGTGTTGAAGGATGTGTTGATGATGTCTCGCAGGTGGGGTGCGATGACAGCGTCGGCCTTGTTGAAGACGTGGTGAGGGCAGGGGTCGGTTGGTGATCCGGAGTGGATGGAGTTCATCGTGCGGATGGTGTCTTCGGTGCTGATCGGGGTCCAGGCGTGGAGGGTGGTGGTGGGGGGTGGTTGTTCAGTCATGGTGTGCATTGGTTGGTTGTTGAAGCTGTTGTGTATGTCCGTGATCTTGTTGTGGAAGTATGAAGCGAGGGAGTTGCAGAGGTCTTGCGATGGGGTGATGTCGTTGTTTCCTGCGCTGGGGTTGGATAGCTCTTTCACGATGTTGAAGAGTTCCTTGCTGTTGTGTGCGTTGTTGTCCAGCCGGTCCTTGAATGCAGTTTTCTTGGCGGCGCGGATCAGCTGGTGGTGCTTCCGAGTGGCCTGCTTGAGGGTGGTCCTGTTGTCCGGTGTAGGTTCCCTTCTCCAGACTTTCTCGAGGGCTCGGCAGTTCTTCTTGGAGCTCTTGAGTTCGTCGGTGAACCACGGGGCTTTCTTGCTGCCGGGTCTGCTGGGCGGGGTCCTCAGCGGGGCGAGCTCGTCCGCGCAGTTGCTGATCCACTTCGTGAGGTTGTCGGCGGCCTGGCTGGGGTTCGCTGAGCTGGCAGGAGGGTGCTGGCTCAGGGATGTGGCGAGCTGGTCTGCTGAGATCTTGTTCCAGCTTCTGCGGGCGGCCTGTTGCTGGTGGTGGTGGGTCGTCGTTCTCTTGAAGGTGAAGTGGACGCAGCTGTGGTCCATCCATTGAAGCTCTGTGGCGTGGCTGAAGTTGATGTCTGTGCTGGAGGAGAAGACTGCGTCGAGTGTGTGTCCGGCGAGGTGGGTGGGGGTGGACACCAGCTGCTTGAGTCCAAGATTGGCGAGGTTGTCGAGCAGGGTGCTGGTGTTGCGGTCGTTGTTGTTCTCCAGATGGAAGTTGAGGTCTCCCAGGAGGATGTAGTCAGCGGAGGGGAGGGCATGCGGGCTGACGAAGTCGGCGATGTCCTCGCTGAATTGGGTGCGTGGTCCCGGGGGTCGGTAGATCAGGGTGCCTCTGAGGGTGGTGTTCGGGTTGGTGTGGATCTGGAAGTGCAGGTGTTCGGCGCTGGTCAGGGTGTTGTCGGTGCTGGTCGTGAGACGGATGGTGTTCCTGTGGATGATGGCGATGCCTCCTCCCATCTGGTTGGCGTTGCGGTCCCTCCGGACGATCTTGTAGCCCTCTGGGATGGCGATGGCGATGTCGGGAGCTGAAGAGGCGTTCATCCAGGTCTCCGTGAGGAAGGCAACGTCAGGGGCTGTGGCGTCTAGGAGGTTCCAGAGTTCGATGGTGTGTCTGTGGACGGAGCGGGTGTTGAGCAGGATGCACTTGAGGTGGGTGCTGCTGGTGTTTGACTTGGCGGGTGCTGGAGCGAGGCAGGTCCGGATGCAGGAGAATTTGCAGGCGTGGCAGCTGAAAGGTCCGTGGGTGCGTCGTGGTGTGGCTTGGTGGCAGTCTGGAAGTCGGCCGGTGTTGAGTGCGATGAGGGTGGCGGCGGAGTACGTCAGGCGGGTAGGTCGGGGTCTTCGTGGGCCAGGGGTCCTGGCGCTGGGCGCGGTCCGGTCGCGGACGGGCGCAGACGGGCTTACCTTTGGCGCGCCTTCGGCGCACAATCGGCGCGCCCGCTGCGCGTGACCGCTGCGCGTTCGCACGGTCGCCATTTAAGGCGAAGTGCGCGGGTGGGCGGAGCAGCTGGGAGGCGGGGAGGGAACAGAAGAAAAAAGGGGCGGGGCAAATGGCGGTGGCGGGAAGCGGGAAGCGGGGTGGGAGAGCGGAGGGCGGCGAGGTAGGCGGGCAAGCAGGAAGGAAACTGAGACACGGCACAGGGACTACACCAAATGAAACAGGCACAAATGGAGGGCAAAACAAATGGCAGAAACAGTGAGAGAAACGATGTCACGGCACAAATAACCACAAGCACAAATGGAGGGCAAAACAATGGCAAAAACAGTGAGAGAAACGATCACACGGCACAGAAAAATGCAAGCACAAATGGAGGGCAAAACAATGGCGAAAACCAATGGGGAGCGACCAGGCGGCAGCGAGGCCGGCGGCGAGGCAGCAAGGCAGGCAAGGGGCACACGCAGCAGCTGGTGGCCGTGCGGCGCGGGGGTGTCCCACAAGTGGGTCACACTCACCTGCGTCGCACGGTCGCCATTTAAGGCCAAGTGCGCGGGTGGGGGGAGCAGCTGGGAGGCGGGAGCGGGGAGGGAACAGAAGAAAAAAGGGGCGGGGCAAATGGCGGTGGCGGGAAGCGGGAAGCGGGGAGGGAGAGCGGAGGGCAGCGAGGCCGCTATACTGCAATCTATGGCTTCCCTACAATGATTTCGTTTTAGACAGGTCTACATCATACTTCTTAGCTAAATCTGACAACTTCTCATGTGCAGTTCTTGCCTTGCGAGTCACATCCTTCGCCACAAAGAGTAACTCATCTTGTACGTACATGTAAGTTCTCTCAAGAGGCAAAATTCCATTTATTATCTCATCTACTTCTGCTTTCAACCTCACAACATCTAACATTCTTCCTTTCAGAGCTCCCTTCAATATTTCTCGACAAGCTGCTCCATCCCGTTCATCATAATCACATTCCCGTTCCTGTGACCTACTTTCTTCTGACATGCTCATAGGAACAGAACGATTTACTATTGTGCCTCGTTCACTTTCTACCGTCCTCTCACTGTGATTCTGATTTCTCACTGGCGGTGCCCACATCCGCAAATCTGATCTTGACTCGGCCAAAGACCTCGGCCTCACTGGTCTCGCCTCGGCCTGTCCCCTAGAGGAGTCTGCCGTAGCTGGCAACGGCGTACTCCATTCTATAGGCTTTGGAGTCTGCTCCATTCCACTCACCGATCCATTTCCCTCCACCACACTCCTCGCTCCTACAGCTGACTGTACCGAACTGCCGACTTTCTCTTGATCTGGGTAGTAAACAGAAACGATGGGTCCAATGGTAACTGGCACCTTTAGAGCATCCGGTAACCTCAGATCTCTTCCAACCTCTGTGCTGGCTACAGGCTGATTTCCAGTACCCTCAGTTTCTGTCGAAATTTTCCCTTCTACTCTCACTTCTGACTGAGCCAGTACTCCATTATTCCCTTCCGCTTGAGCCGACCTCCTTTCACAGGAATCTGGATTGTATGGAGGTGGTCTCTCAGACAACAACCTCTCTAGTAGGCTGTCATCTGTATCACTGTCATCATCATCATCCGCACTCTTTACCTTCGTGCCATCAGTCTTTACCAGTAATGGATACAACCTGTCTCCCTCTATTGTTTGCACTCTCCACCTCTTCTCTACTGCATCCCACCTCGCATCCTGAAATACCTTAATTGACTTTTTCACCCTTTCCTGACTTCGATCTCTTTTCCTGTCATGCGCTGCTCTAATCTATGCATTCAACGCCTCAAATTGTGTGGGTCTCGGCAAAGGTCGTAAAGCCGCCATCACAGATTTTAACTGGTACAACACTTCCAACCTGAAGGAACCATATCGTGGGAAAGCCAATTCACCCTCACCCTGACTCATTTTATGCCAATTTTCAAGCCTAATTATGGTATGCAACCCCACATTTCTTGACATATAATGCGCCGGAGTATCCTCAGGAGGGGCTTCTTATCCCCCACGAGTAACCACATGTTTGTTACCTCTACATGACTCTCGAAAAACTTTAAAACATTTCATGATGAGCAATTTTTGATCGCACACAATGTTTTCGTTTACTTCCTGATGTCAAACCCACCAATCGCAGTGCGACTCACACCAACCGACCTATCGCAGCGCGGCACCTTCTGACGTCACTCTTCCTCTGCTCGCAGCAGTTCCCCCTCCTTCACAGTTCACGTCTCACCCTTGCATTCGTCCCATTCATATGCTGAAATAACCGTTTGTCCCAAACAAGTTACTTCTCTGACTGTCCATCCACAGTCTCTCGAAATTGTCGACCTCGGCTGGCAACTGTCTGTCCGCGAACGACCAGACAATCGCCTCTGATAGGTTACAAATACTCAAATTCCACATACAATAACCCACGACCAGCATCGGTTCCTCACGCACTCACACATTCGCACCCCCTATCTCGGTCCGGGTAATCGATGACGTCTCACGATCCCCTTTCGGTGATCAACAAAATCTGCCTTGGGTGTCTTCTACACCACAATCGCTTAAGCTACTCGTCGAGCCTAAGACTTACCCAGGCTGCGCGCGCTCACAGCCTGATCTCACAATCACTCAACACTCACTCCAACTCCGCAAGACATCACACAACAAATCAACACCGCAATCTACAAACATCTCACCCTATTCATACTCGCTCCTCCACGAACTGCTGCTTTCCGCCGCATTGCTATTCTCCATCAATCTCCATCAACCGCCATCGTCCACTGCTCGCCATCCGATGAGTCACCATCACTTGAGTTCTATGGACCTCAAGAATCTCTTATCCTTATTTAGATCTCCCCTCGCTATCAGAGAAAACCATCCTACTCTGCTACCAACTGATAGGACCGGATTCTTGTCTATCTGATTACCTCCAAGAATCCTCTCAGGTCGCCAGGATGTTTTTATCTGCTAAATAGCGTAGAGGGAGGAAAAACAATTATCAACACATAATCGCCAAAATTAGATTTCATTGCGAAAGGACCACTGACTCCGAATCTAAAATTCATAGGATTTTATTACAACCAAGAATAGCTCAACATACAGACACCTCAATACAAGGTGTAGAAGATAAATGGGCACTAATACAAATGCAAGTCTACGGAGGATTCTCATCTGACTCAAGACAAAAAGAATCACTGACTCCAAAATCATCAAGAAAGCAATGGTTAAACCAATATCCAAATTAGGAATCATTAGTCTAAGAAGGAAAGAAAAATGTTAGTCTATCCCTACTCTAACTCTAAGGTGACATCCCTACTTATAACAAATCAAGAAGGGGGGAGAAAGAAGGAACTGCGATCCATTCAGCTTCCTTATTCTATATCAAAAAATCAAGTGGGGAATGGATCACTTGTCCTGAGTAGCCAGGGTTTTTTAAATTTTCGTATGCTATACTGATAAAAAAACCCTCATTCACGTACAGAGGTAGCGGTGGTGGTATATCTTGGTTCTCCGCCCTTTTCTTGAAAAACGTGACAGCATCATCATCGGGTTCGTTTTTATGCTTCCTCCACCGGGAGGTGTACCACTGGTTAGTGCAGTAGTGATCAGTGATGGTTGGGTTATGTACAGTGAGAAAAAAAGGAATAGTTAAAATGCTCATACAGCCAGATAACGTTTTTTAATAAATCTGGATTCGAGATAGTCTAAAAATAGTTCCGTGCGTAGGGGGATTTATTATGAATCTCCCGCACCATATATGTCCATAAAAAGGTCGACATGTTTCAGCCCTTGGGGTCAAGTGGGCTTTCTTCAGGATCTAGAGTGAAAAGATGTAGGAAAGGGGTAGAGTGAGAGACCTATTATGTCTCTGTGAACTTAGACCATGTTTTGTCAGGGTCTTCGTGAATCTAGGTATATTCACCTGATTCTGCTTTGGTCAGATAGTACCTGTAAAAAAGGGAGGAAACAAGACAAACAAACATAAAGGAGAATATCAGGTCTGTATTCTCACAAATGGTCATGCTGTCTTTGTTCTAAGACAGTGCAAGAAACTATAAAATGGCAACTATTTATAACAAGGCAAATTCCTATGGCAGACCTATTAGCGAGGATCTCTAATCTTTGCTTGCTGTGGGTTCGAGTATAGTTGGAATATCACTCGATGTCTTGTTTCTTTGTTATCATGTGGATTGATAACATAAATGTGGTACAGTGTCAGGAAGTGGTTAATTATCAGCGTTCTGGGTGAAAAATCTACATGTTTCATAGTTGACGTTACATTAAATGATGTTAGCTGTTGTTATGCTCTTGTAAACAAAAGTGATAGGAATTCTAGCAGGTATCTTATTCGCTGGGTAGTACTTAACAATGTGTGAGTGTTGAAAAGTTATCACAGCGTGATAGCGTAAGAGATGTTAGTACTTAAGGTTAAAATATTTGCTAGCGTTCTGAGCGAATGATTAGGGCGTCTCAATATTGGTGTTAAATATGATTTACTTGGTGATGCTACCCATGATTGGATACGAAATATGTACAGTTCCTATGGTAGGGCGCTTCCCTTAGATTCACGTTCTAGCCAACTCCTTCGATCTTTCTCATGTCAATTTATATTGTTTCTTTTCAACTAGATGTTAGTGTGTGGTAGATTAAAATACGTAGTGTAATGAGTCCTGACCGAATGGCAGCGTGCGGTAATCGCATTATTAGGTAGTAGATATTTACTAAAGAAGGTCAAAAATAGTCATTACAATGCTGCTGTTACTTGGAATGTTGTAGGAACTAAGTTTACAATGAAACAAAATGTTTATGGGTGCATTTCCCTTAGTAGAAAACACTCCTCTAAGTTAATCGATGTGGCCAGCTCCCTCGCTCGCGCCATTCATGATTTATCTATTGTCCTCGTTACTGGACGTCAACGGGTTTTCAGTGAGTAAGTCACCTGTCTGATGACACAAAATAATACTCATTTAACACATATTTTGATAATACATTACGGTTTTGTAGATCGTAGCTTTCTTCGGTGTTTGCTTCTACCTATCAGGTTGGTGCAGCACGACTTGTGCTGACTCTACCTCTGCCGGCCCAGTTGTGTTCGCCTTCACTGTGGTGTCATTTTTAAAGAGCTAGAAGAAAGACTATGGGTGGTTTTTACCACTGATATAGTTCAAGAAGAGGTGTTCAATTATTTTTCTTTCATATTTGTTTTTTGCTGTGTATGTTTTAAAAAATAAAAACAAATAAATATAAATATCAATAAATGATCATGCTTCTTTCATCAGACTCTGGGTGTTTTTAGCCCTCGATCTCTTGACTCATTATTTGAAAGGGTGTTTATAAAAGGTGGAACGATCAGGTTTGGCTGAGGTATTTGTTACGCCGGTGAGATAGGTCTTTATCAATGTGTAGTTTTCCATTAGAAATTCACAGATGTTTTGTGTCAGATGTTCATCAGGTACGTGAATTAGTGGTTTAGACTCAACCACGGGATATTATCATTGAGTCCATGATCATTGGTATGGAAGCGATGGACCCATCTCTGTTCCTTTTCCAACAGCACTTTTTCTGCATTATGATTCTTTGTCTTGAGTGTTTCCAAGATCAACCATTTTAAGTCGTTCACTGTGTGTTTAGTTTCTAAGAAGTGGTTAATCATTTTTGTTGTGTTTCTTTTACATTTGACATTACTCTTGTGTTCGCTTATCCTTAGCTTCACTTTGTGCCACGTCATCCCTATTAGCATAGGGAACAAGGACAAGCAAAATTTTTTTGTTGGTATGGAGTGAGATGTTCTGTATGTGGGTCTCCTCAAAATCGCTGACATACAACCCTGCCACACTGGGGGCTAAGCTGCTGCCCATAGAAGTCCCGTGGCATTGCTGGTACATGATGTTGTTGTACTCAAATCCATACCAACAAAAGATTTTGCTCTGGAAACGCTATATTGACGATATCATCCTTATCTGGGAAGGTGACATAGAAAGCTTCAAAGAATTCCACAGATGGGTCAACACAAGGGATGAATGGCTCAAATTCATATACACAGCGGACAAGAAAACACTGGATTTTCCAGACATAACGATCTATACTGAAAATGATAAACTACAAACTAAAACCTTTTTTAAACCGACGTCAAAAAACAGTCTGCTTTCTTACAAAAGCTTTCACCCACGACCACTGAGAGAGAACCTACCCTATAGCCAATTTCTACGTCTTAGACGGAACTGTAGTAAAACCAAAGACTACAAGAGCCAAGCAGAAGACTTGTGCAAGAAACTGAGGAACCGCGATTACCCTGAGAAAACCATTAGCAAATGTCAAAAGAGAGCCAAGCACCAATCAAGAGAAAGCCTACTGGACACAACACCAAGAGCACCTGAAAAAGACCTTCAACCTTGTTACCTGTGTGACCACCTATAACACGGCCTCTAACAATGTAAAGAAAATAATAAACAAAAATTGGAGGATCCTCGCTTCAGGTTCCCTGAGCTGGCCAAAACCAAGATTCGCAAACAAAAGAACTAGAAATCTCAAAGATATTCTTGTACACACCAGACCACCTCCAAACACACGAGGAGAAATGATTCCACGACTGTGGGACAATCCCCCCGTGTTGGGACATTATCGATGTGGTTCCTGCTCTGTCTGCAATTTGACTACAGCAACCAAAACAATACAACTGATTCCAGATTTCAAATGGACGATTAGATCGCATACGAATTGCAACACAACACACGCAATCTATATGATCACCTGTCCTTGTTCCCTACGCTACATAGGGATGACATGTCGCAAAGTGAAGCTAAGGATAAGCGAACACAAGAGTAATGTCAAATGTAAAAGAAACACGACAAAAATGAGTAACCACTTCATAGAAACTGAACACACAGTGAACGACTTAAAATGGTTGATCTTGGAAGCACTCAAGACAAAGAATCATAATGCAGAAAAAGTGCTGTTTGAAAAGGAACAGAGATGGGTCCATCGCCTCCATACCAATGATCATGGACTCAATGATAATATCCCCTGGTTGAGTCTAAACCACTAATTCACGTACCTGATGAACATGTGACACGAAACATCTGTGAATTTCTAATGGAAAACTACACATTGATAAAGACCTCTCTCACCGGCGTAACAAATACCTCAGCCAAACTTGATCGTTCCACCTTTTATAAACACCCTTTCAAATATTGAGACAGGAGATCGAGGGCTAAAAACACCCAGATTCTGATGAAAGAAGCACGATCATTTATTGATATTTAGATTTATTTGTTTTTAATTTTTACCACATACACAGCAAAAAAATGTTTGAACGAAAAATAATTGAACACCTCTTCTTGAACTATATCAGTGGTAAAAACCACCCATAGTCTTTCTTCTAACGCTTTAAAAATGACACCACAGTGAAGGGGAAGAGGTAGAGTCAGCACAAGTCGTGCTGCACCAACCTGATAGGTAGAAGCAAACAACGAAGAGAGCTACGATCTACAAAACCGTAACGTATTATCAAAATATGTGTTAAATTAGTAATATTTTGTGTCATCAGGCAGGTGACTTACTCGCTGAAAACCCTTTGATGTCCAGTAACGAGGACAATGGGTAAATCAAGAACGGCGCGAGCGAGGGGGCTGGCCACATCGATTAACTGAGAGGAGTGTTTTTTACTAAGGGGAATGCACCCATAATAAACATGTTTTATTCAGTGCCAAGACACCTACGGGTAATCGTGCGCTTTACAAATCCACCTGTTATGTTATGTTATAAACATTTTGTTTCACTGCGAACGTAGTTCCTACAACATTCCAAGTAACAGCAGCATTGTAATGACTATTTTTGACCTTCTTTCGTAAATACTTACCAACTAATAATGCGATTACCGCACGCTGCCATTTGGTCAGGACTCTTTACACTACGAATTTTAATCTACCACACACTAACATCTAGTTGTACAGAAACAATGCAAATTGACATGAGAAAGATCGAAGGAGTTGGCCAGAACTTGAATCTAAGGGAAGCGCCCTACCATAGGAACTGTACATATTTCGTATCCAATCACGGGTAGCATCACCAAGTAAATTATATTTAACACCAATATTGAGACGCCCTAATCATTCGCTCAGAACGCTAGCAAATATTTTAACCCTAAGTACCAACATCTCTTACGCTATCACGCTGTGATAACTTTTCAACACTCACACATTGTTAAGTACTACCCAGCGAATAAGAAACCTGCTAGAATTCCTATCACTTTTGTTTACAAGAGCGTAACAACAGCTAACATCATTTAATTTAACGTCAACTATGAAACATGTAGATTTTTCCCCCAGAACACTGATAATTAACCACTTCCTGACACTGTACCACATTTATGTTATCAATCCACATGATAAGAAAGAAACAAACATCGAGTGATATTCCAACTATACTCGAACCCACAGCAAGCAAAGATTAGAGATCCTCACTAATAGGTCTGCCTT
The DNA here is from genome assembly GCF_964204655.1 of Triturus cristatus. Lineage (NCBI taxonomy): Eukaryota > Metazoa > Chordata > Amphibia > Caudata > Salamandridae > Triturus > Triturus cristatus. The sequence goes on along the minus strand of NC_140591.1, from coordinate 613,980,128 downwards.
AGGAATTTGCCTTGTTATAAATAGTTGCCATTTTATAGTTTCTTGCACTGTCTTAGCACAAAGACAGCATGACCATTTGTGAGAATTTAGACCTGATATTCTCCTTTATGTTTGTTTGTCTTGTTTCCTCCCTTTTTATACAGGTACTATCTGACCAAAGCAGAATCAGGTGAATATACCTAGATTCACGAAGACCCTGACAAAACATGGTCTAAGTTCACAGAGACACAATAGGTCTCTCACTATACCCCTTTCCTACATCTTTTCACTCTAGGTCCTGAAGAAAGCCCACTTGACCCCTCGGGGCAATCGCAAGGGCTGAAACATGTCGACCTTTTTATGGACATATTAGGTGCGGGAGATTCATAATAAATCCCCCTACGCACGGAACTATTTTTAGTCTATCTTGAATCCAGATTTATTAAAAAACTTTATCTGGCTGTATGAGCATTTTAACTATTCCCTTTTTTCCCACTGTACATAACCCAACCATCACTGATGACTCCTGCACTAACCAGTGGTACACCTCCCGGTGGAAGAAGCATAAATACTAACCCGATGATGATGCTGTCACGTTTTTAAAGAGAACAGTGGAGAACCAAGATATACCGCCACCGCTACCTCTGTACGTGTATGAGGGTTTTTTATCAGTATAGCATACGAAAATTAAAAAAAAACCCTGGTTACTCAGGACAAGTGATCCATTCCCCACTTGATTTGTTGACATCCCTACTTAGCATTCCCATCCCAGGCAAGGAAAATAAAGGTGTCAGGAGTGAAGACTTCCTAAGACGTACATTCACTCAATCAGAGCTCGTTCTAAGATGCTCCTTCTAGCTTCCCGTTTAAACCTCAACTGCTCAACCCACGGGATATTGTCCCTAATACAAAACCCCAAAATCATAGAACACGCCCTTCGGCATACCTCTTCAGCCAGGTCTTCTCCCGGTAGTTTTCCACAAATTTTTCTGGCGTCCAACGATGGTTAGCTTGACCTTGGGTCCCAGGCGCCTTCTCCGCTGAAAGTATCATCTCCACATTCCAGTGCACTCCCCTGTTGGCTTCTCGCAGCATCCTAACTCCTAAAACAAAGACCTAGTCTCACTAACGAGCTAAATGTCCTTGCACCTGCAACAGAAACATGGGAACGAAAACATTTCACAACTCCAAGATTTCACATTTCCCTGCAACCCAAAGCCTTTACCAAGGGAAATCATTTTTGGCCTACAATATTTAGCTAACATAAGAAAATGAACAGGCCTTTCTCCTTACCTATATGCGATCAGGCCTATACACTGTTAAACACACTACTAAATCACACTCTAAGCATTAGTCAATTATTCTCATATACATGAATAAGCAACTTGCACTGATAACCTTAACATGGCACACGTTTAACCTAATACATTGCATAGCACAAAACTAATCATTATGCATTTGCTAAGTACATTCACGATAGCTTGCAACGTTACTCTTCACAAAAGCATTATTACATTTCTAATCACCTCTATGTTAAACGATTACAGCAATATATTTCTACGGCACTTCCTAACATACATCGGGTAATATGCGGGTGCTGACTATCAGTGAATATGATGCACCCCTACAAATTTCAGGATCACATGACGCTCTATCGTAAATATGGTGGCGACTGATAAATTACTTGGGCAGCTGTGTTAAACTACCCTCTCTGCGTTCAATTGCACCAATAAATGGGGGTGTCTACACCGGTCTTCCCCAATGGAAAGGAGCTTCTTGCTTTAAACTGCATCCAATGCTGAGGGACACTGAGCCGTAGACAGTTCCTTTGCATGAACAGGAAAACTGTTCACTAGCCCTCTCATGAAGAAGTAAACTATGTAATGAAGTTACCTGCTCTAGTTACGAAAACATGCACTGTCCTTAGAGAGAAATGATTGTAGCTGGGTCTAAGATGGGAAGAATGTACGACGTTATTCTGCCGTCTTTTTCCCCGCTTGGAATCACAACGCGGTTGTTACAACGACCGCGTTGTGATTCTGCATACCATTGCTCCGCAAGTCGGAACAACGACTTGCGGAGAGGGGGCGCTGGATGTTGGAATAGTATAATTTACAATTCCAACTCCCGTGTGTGCGGACACTAGGGAAGGTGTTGGATTTTAAATCCAACACTTCCCCTCTCCCTCCGCAAGTCGTTCTTCCGACTTGCGGAGTAATGGTATGCGGAATCACAACGCGGTTGTTGTAACGACCGCGTTGAGATTCCAAGCGGGGAAAATGTTGCGGGGTAAACGTTGTTTACCAGATGGGAAGGGTGGATGGAATCCGATGATTACAATGAATGAATCTTCTCACTTCTTCTTGCTCCGAGAGGTGGAGGTGCTGGTGGTGCTGGTGGTGGATTCGAGGCAGGGGTTTCATTTTAGCACAAGATGCACTCTGAGGCTCCCTGACATGCAGACTGTGTGAAATCTTCCATATAGTGTTGATGAAAAAAGGCGGCTCATGGCTTGACTGAGGAGCTTTTCTGCTTTTATTTTGTTTACGAATTTTGCACTACTAGAATGAAACTCCAAGGTGCTGAGAGACAAAGTGGACATCTTTTTCTTATCTACACGTCGTACTACTTTTATTATTGTCTTTGATATTTATATGATGGCACAGTCCTTATTACAGGACACCCTTGGGACCTATTCGAAAAAACAACCTGGAGAACATTCCCCTTGGTCGGTAATGCATGGTTGGGCCATCACATTTTTGCACAGGCGCGTTAATACAAAATATAGGCTGCATGCACTTTGCAGTGGTTTGGTTAACTTTTGGATTGTTTTTACTTTGCAACAAGGGTGCGCTTTTGGAGAGATTTGATTCGAGTGATTGCCATGGTTATAGTCACACAACTGACTCTCCAGCGTTCCTAGGACTATATTTCGTTATATTGTTTTTGTAAGCTTATTGCTTATTTCGTTATATTGTATTTGTAAGCTTATTGCTTATTTCGTTATATTGTTTTTGTAAGCTGCCGAATTCCGCCATTTGGTCAGAGCTCTTAGGGCAGGGATACGAATAACAAGAAAATAAGTTCAAAATCTTCATTGTAAGTCAACAGACAGTTGTTAAAAGGATGCTATCTGCTGGGGTGTGCCCTCATCCACATGCTGACTTGTCATAATAAAGCCTCATGCAATTCAGCAATGTGATTATAGGCCTAAAACAGTGAAGGAAGTAAAGAGTCTTATGAATGACAATCGAGGCCATTTTTTCTGAAGGGGCAGAGTGTGTTTTAGGAAATCATAAGGAGACAAAACTACACATACGTAAGATGGATAAAGTATATTTTTAGGTACCTTCTGAATTTAAGGAAGTGCCTTCTTGTAGTCTGAGAGGTATAAGTAAAGAGTTTCAGAGATGAGAGCTATACTCCTTGTAGCTGCCATCCGTATGGACCATAGATTTCATTCACCAAACTGCGGGCTTCTGGTTGTAGAGTAAGCTCTGCACAGTTTAGAGAGGCAGTAAGGTCACGTGGCAATAGAGTACTTTATGGATGAAAGAGGAGGTTTTGAAGCTCAGCTGTCTTTTGTTTACAGGGATCACAAGGAGGGATTCCAGTGTCGGCACTGGCGTAGCTAGGGGGGGGCGGTGGGGGCGGTCCGCCCCAGGCGGCACTATTTTGGGGGCGTCGGCCTTTATAATTTATTTGGGGACACTCACAGTAGTGTCAGTGTCCCCAAATAAATTATAAAGGTCGCCGCCACTGGGGCCCTCGCGCGGAAGAGCAAGCACACCTGATTGTAAATTGTGCTGCCTGCAGTGCAGCATGCGTGCGTGACGTACCTTGTATGTGGTGGGTCCCATCCCAGGGCCGTCAATCTGGTAGCGCGCGAAAGCGCTACCAATGACGGCCCTGGGCATAATGTTTAGTCAACCCTTGCGTTGCGGTAAAAAAAAGTAGCGCGGCAGTGACGTCACACGCTCCACCACCACGCGCTCGCCTCTTTTCCGGCACAGGCAGCACAGGGATATTGGTGCAGCCATCAGGATGATTTTTGTTGATTCAGAATACTTCAGGTGAGTCGTGACCAGAGGCGCAACTAGAGCCAAATTTCGGGGGGGGCTGAGCAAAAATTTCGGGGGGGGCTGAACTTTAAGCAATAGGCAGAGTGGAGCTGCAGGGGCTCTTAGAAGGGGCGACACAACAGCAAGGCCTCATTAACATTCAAATGGTCTTTTAAAGACCTGTAAAGTGCTCGGGTGCGGCTGCTTTTTTGCCCGGGAAGGTGTCTCATCCCGATGATCCCGGGCTGCCACACACGACGGGGGGGGGGGGGGGGGGGAGCGGAAGCCCTGTGAGTCCAATGGGTGTTGCGCGCCTGGTCGTGACTATACAGGAAGCTGAAATGTGCCTGTTGTGGTAGACAATGAAACAGTGTGCCATTGAAAAGGAATTCGTTTCGGGTGATTAAAAAAAATAATTTTCTTTATTTAGTTGAAAAATTGTTATTGGTTTTCCACTGAATACACGTTTGTCACTTAAGCATAGTCATTACAAGATGTACGTACCATTAATTGGTGCAACGAGGGGTACTTCCGGACAGAGAAGTGTCATAGGTGGCCTTTTCGCTACCAATCTGTATTTTTAGTAAATCAAACGTAGTTTCTGTTTTGTATTGCCCTACAAACATTTCCAGTCAGCGTGTGCTATGTTATATGAAGAATCAGGTGCTTGCGTGTGTCCGACTATATTAATTCTTTGAGATTCTCTGTATGTTTAAATATGACTATTGTATGTGGACCTAGAGCAGGTGGGGTCTGAAAAAGAGGGCTCTGACATCCCTCAATGTATCACAGACCGCAGCTAATCGCGGACAGCGTTTTTGGTGGGCGTTTTCACACTAAGCTGGCATGGAACTTTCCATTCCCAGACAAAGCATAATGAGAAATAGCTCATAACACTATCTACTATTGATTCCTCTAGAACTTTCTAACTTGCGAGTGGAATGTTTATTTGAAAAAAAACAACAGGTTCTCTCTATCCCTGGTGCTTGAATATATAGTTCATTTTACACTTCATGCCCGTTGCTGAGGCAGTGCAGTACCCTTCACATATTGAAGGATATAAAAATCGAAATATTGAATATAATAAACCGTCAGAGGGTGGGGGGAGAGGAAAGAGGGCACAGAGATGCTTTTTTTGGCAAGATTCTTAGTGATTCAGCACCTTAGAGCAGGGAATGCGAGCACATTTCAGGGGATAGTTTTAGGAAGGGTATGTAGGTACTGTATTGTACTGCATTGATGAATGAATATAGCGCTTTATATCGCCGATGAGGCTGTGAAGATCTTTAGTTCACATCGACTTCCTGGGGCCCTTTCAGACAGCATGGTTGAAGGGTGTAGGTTGCCGTTCGGCCCCCATGGGAGATGTTGGGTATATTGTCAGTGGCGTAGCTAGTGGGGGGGGGGGGGGGGGGGGCGGTCCGCCCCAGGCGGCACTATTTTGGGGGCAGACGCGCGGCATAGGTGGCCTGTTGCGGCGGCCTTTATAATTTATTTGGGGACACTCACTGACACTACTATCAGTCATTGTAGCGTCAGTGTCCCCAAATAAATTTTAAAGGCAGCCGCAACGGACCACCAGTGCTGCGCGCACGGCCCAGGCTGTTAAAGTTTGAAAGTGCAAGCAGCGCGCACCTGTCCTGACCTGCTTGCTTTTGTTGGAACTGCTGCGCCAGTCAGTCAGTGCGCCTGCAGTGTTGCCAAAATTGCCGCCGCGACGTCCCGCGTTGTTTGTGCGAAAACTTGCTTGTTGGTCCGTCCCAGGGCCGTCATTGGTAGCGCGCGAGCGTTACCAATGAGGGCCCTGGGCTACATTTTGGCCAGCCCTTGCGATGAGAACGTAGCAGTGACACGTCACACGCTTCACCACTACGCGCTCTCGTGAGGAGTCAATTCTGGCCTGGGGCAGTGGCAGTGCTGCTGCTGGGCGATTTTGCTTTGCTGGCTGCTGCAGTGCAGCAGAAGTGAAAGAAGTTCGAACCAATCCCTGCCTGCCATAGTGTGAGACCCTGAAGTGAGTGAGGTAAGAAAGAGGAGAGCAGCAGGAGCTAGCTGAACGTTTTCAGAGGGGTGGAATCATCACCTAGGCTCCGCCACAAATCCACTTTCATAGATATTACGATGAAAACAGTTGCTCATATTAAGCACTGCATTAACTTACCACCGGGCACACGAATAATGCCAGATAATAATGTTTACTGATCCAGCCCTAGAGCTCCCTTCAAGTGACGAGGCCCCAGGGGTTGCATCACAGAACATTTTTGACTGGCCGTATGTCCTTGGGGGAACTTAAAGCAATTCTTGATGCAAAGACTTTTTCCACTGTATCACGAAAGCATGATTCTGGAGGTGTTAATGTGTGGCAAGAATATTTCTGTGCATGTTTGTTGTGTGACATTTTGCTTCGGGGGTGATGTCTACTGTCGTTCTGGATGGTGTAGCATTGTGCTGTCTCCTCCCTTCAAATGATTGCAGCAGGAAACGCGAAATCATCATTCTAAGATGTCTTACTCATGTATAACATTAGTTCAGTGCAATGTTATTAGAAACCCTGCACAATAGGGCTACTAACCTCGGTGTGTGTTTGTGTGTTTGTGTGTTTGTGTGTATGTGTGTGTGTGTCTGTTTTGTGCGTGTCTGTGTGTGGTGTGTGTCTATGTGTGTGTGGTGTGTGTCTGTGTGTGTGTGCTGTCTGTGTGGTGTGTGTGTGTCTCTGTGTGTATGTGTGGTGTGCATGTGTGTATATGTGTGTTTTTTTCCAGAGCCCAAGGACAGCGCATCCATGTTATCCAGTCATATCTATGAACAATTCAAGTGACTAGTAATAGTTTATTAGTTAATTAAAAGCATAAACATGTAAAAAGCGCGCATCTAACATATTTACAAAATTTAAAAAGCTGTGCAAGAATGACATTGCATTTCAGGCTAAAAAAATATCCCAGTTAGAAAAGCCAATGGCGTATTTCAAGATTAAAAAAAGTTACAAATCCCAGCCAGAGAACTTGCCCATGCAGTTGTATTCCGTTTGAAGAGAGCTTGGGTGGAGGGGTACCCTTTGGTCTGGGTTCACAATCACATCATGAATTCGCAATGATCTTAATTAAGTCTGTGGGAAGTGGTGCAGTGGAGCAGAAACGGTGCTTCCGTCTCGGGATCTTTTTATGTGATCAGGTGCCTGCTATCAGTGGAAGAATCTGTAAGATGGTACCCTATCTTGCTAATCCTATGAAAGTAGTAAGCGTGTTAACCGCCCATTGTCATAAGTGACACCTTCATCCATTCTTGGCTTTTTAGCCAAGACCATTTTGCTTCTGTGGATCCTAGAACAGCAGAAAGCAAAGTTCTGTTTGTCACAAAAGCAGGACTTGATGAAGGTGTCACTGATGTCAAAGGGTCACTTGAAGATGTGAAGTACTGCGTCCCTCCTTCCCCATAATGCTTTGTTGCTCTTAAACTGTACCACTAGTAAGTAGTATGATCCGTCACCGGTTTTGAAGCCTGCATCTCTGCAGTGATTTCAAGAACAATTCAAGGAAAAAAAGGTTTAGCCTAGGTCTGGGCATAGGGGCATTGGTCTCTACTCAGTTTTAACCGAATTGGGCCCCCACCCAGTCTTACTGAGAAGCCCAGCCCCCACGAGAAGCCAAAACTCTACTCCTGCCATGGCTTCTTACCTTAGTCTAGCCCGCCTCAGCCTGAGATACGTCACACTACAACACAGAAGGACATTGCCAACTGGGCACTGGGGAGGTCTGTGAGGTCCATATTGTTCTGTGAATAATAATGGGGTTTAAGTCATTTTCCCGTGTGTTTCTAACTGCTTCCCATGCACACATGAGGATTTTTGCTTTTATTTGCTAGTATCCTTTCAATTTTTTCGGGCTCCTCCTGTGAACCCCTTGGCTTCTGTTTTCTGGCATAATCCGCATTTGTTCTCTGTGGTTTGGAACAAAGCTGCAACATATCTAAGAGGAGGCCGAGGTGCAGCACCTCATATATCTAACAACTTTAACCTAAAGTCTAGCTTAACCCAGAATTTGGGCCAGATGTGGTTGATTTCATGTAGCTTCAATATTGCCTTTGACACACTGATATGGACCAACGTTCTTTGTGGAGGTCGGGAGTTTGGAAGAATGGGTTTAAATTTGGTTGCATAGTTTCCCTTTGCCTGGTTGCTTGAGGGTGTTGATGGCACTTTTGCAATTATTTTTTGTATTGTATTGTAATTGAATTTATATAGCACTCACTACCCATAAGGAGGCATCGAAGCGCTTTTTCAGCGAGTGGCACGCTACTCCGGAACCCATAAATGATTAGTGGTGAATTAGTATAGTGAATATTTGAAAGTAATTTGAGTGGTGGATATGTTAGTCAGATTATGTGGATTGAGAAGGATAGTGGAGATATGGAGAAGGGAAAAAAGGTTTGGATTTATCTAGAACTTGCTACCTCTGATGGGGGGGTTGAAGCGTTTTTCGGCGAGTAGCACACTACTCTGGAACCCGTACAGTGTTAGTGGTGAAGTAGTATAGTGAAATATGCAAGTCATTTTTAATAATTTGAGTGGTAGGTATGTTAGTCAATTATTTGGATTAAGAAGGATACCGAAGGGGTAGAAGAGGTAAAAAGGTTTGCATTTATATAGCGCTTGCTACCCCTGTTGAGGTGTTAATGTGCTTTTTCGGCGAGTAGCACGCTACTCCGAAACCCATAAAGGATTAGTGGCGAATTAGTATAGTGAAATAGGACATTTATTTGAGTAGTGGACATGTTAGTCTGTTATTTGGATTGAAAAAGTGTAGTGGAGGGATAGAAGGGAAGGATTTTGAATTTTTTGTTGTTGCTATACCCTTCATTACGAGTGGTTATTCCCCCAGTAATAAGGACTAACATTCAGATCTTGCTGCTTACTGCACCTAAATGCCATCTTCTGCTTTTCTCCTGATAGATATCAGTAGATTTGGCCTGAAAGCATTTATCAAGGGAACATGATTCTCATTCCAAAACTCATAAGTCCAATCAGTGTGGTTCCAGGAGTTACCGCACATAGCAGAATTTAATGAAAACTCGTAAGGAAGGTAAAGACAAACTTACCTTGGAAAATTTTTCAGACAGCATAAAATTGAAATTTCTCAAAACTTTAGCAGCATAAAACAGGATTTCAAAAATTCTAACTTCATGTAGAGGTGATATGGGGTATGCAGTCCTTTCGTGTTGTAATTGTTCACACAGCTCTCTGATGGATGTCGCATGTAGTTTTTCTGAGTCCCCAGATAAATCAAGCAGTGTGTGTGTTCTCTTTTGTACTGCCGGTCACTGGTGTATTCAACTGTGTAGCTTTGGACCGTGTCATGTATGTGCATGTAACTTGCATGATCGAGGTAACTATTAGCAGCGATTACTATGCGTCTCTCGGACCTCTTTCAAGTGCTCGCCGTCCTTTTTCCCCAGCACCCCTCCCCCCAGGGGCGGCAATCTGAGGGATAGCCCCGGGCGCCACAAGCTCTTGCTACGCCTCTGAGTGTCGGAATAATGTGATCACTGTATTCAATCCAGACGGGTGACGAGCATCAATGCCTCTAAACGCCGTCGACATTTGTGGGTGATTTATTTGTGAGGCCTGTGTACAGTCAGTAGAAATAGTCCAGATGGGACCTAACCGCGCCAACAATAGGACAATTTCTGAGAAAGTTAGTAGAGTAGGACGACCCCACTGAGAAAACATAAATGAAAGCTAATTTAGCAGCAATATTTATTGAAGGATATTTCACTATTGTACAACTCTCCCATTTGGAGACCTCTTCAACTGGGGCAGCCTGGGTGCCCAATGACTGGCGTGGGGATATAAACAGTGGAGCTCTGCGGATCAGTCATCTTTACCCCTTTGCCATGTCTCTGAAACCAGTACTGTACACTGTGTTTTTATCTTTCTGACCTATGTTTAAGCCTTAAGTTCTTTCTTCTCTCAGCTGTTGTAGCCTAATGAATTGGGGTTGTTTTGACTTTTTCTGATTTTACATGCACAATCGTCAATGACTCATGCGTGCCTATTTTTATGAATAAATGTTTAGAAAAAAGTGAAGTATAAAAAAAACATATTTGTCACTGCCAAAAATAGTGACTTTTTTTTGCCGAAAAACATATTTGATTGTACTATAAATAGTGAAATATTGTTTAAAAATGTAAGAAAAACTTAGCTCTTTTACAGGCCTCTAAATTTCTCCCTTCACCAAGTAACTACTGTGATGTAATTAATCCAGCAACATGTTTCTATAGATGATTAGGAAGGGCTGACCTTTTCTCGGAGGGTACAAATGTGCAGTACTTCAGGGGCTGTGAGCCCAAGACAAGATCATTTTCTCTATTTAATATTGAAAAGATGTTGATGGTGTCATTCCTCTTGCGTTTGAAGCAGGGGAGCTTAAAGGGGGCCTTTCTGCCTGGCTCCACTCAGCTCCTGTGATGGATTCCCCCTCTGACTAATCGCTGTCACATTAACCGCCACTATTTCATCCTTCAGGACTGTCAAGATAATGACGATAATCGAAGTAGCTCATTGTAGGTAAAGGAAATTATATGAGCAAAGTAATATCATAAAACAGTGTTTAAATATTTTAATTTCATTTGTCAGAGCTGCCCCAACACTTCATTACACACATCGCCATCTCTCATCAGTGGAATTAGTGCATTATTCATTACTGTTAATTATTTTCACATAATGGCTGCCCTGATATATTTAACCTCCACATTATATCTGGGATAATGGGCCTGTAAAATTGAATTGTGTAGAGAGTGGAGTTCTAAAGCTCATTTGCAGAACATCAAAGAACAAAGAAGAGGAAAAGATTTTTTAAATGGGACATTTGGGCCAGCTGGGGCTAAACATTTGTTCCTGTCTAATTTGCATGCTCAAAATATGTAGCTGAAGACAGGTGCGAGGCACTCTGCACGACTGCATTCCGCAAAACCAGTTTTCATTTTGTAATGGCGCTTGACTTTCTGAAAATATAATCCTGACACCTGAAAAGTAATACAAAGTAACACACGAAGATCGATACAAAAACGGACCTTGAGGCAAATGTACTGAGCATTTGTTAAAATTAAGTTGTACACGCTTCAATGTTTAGGGGGGTAAGCTAATGAAACTAAAGTTTCTGAGTTGGGGACCCTTGAGCCCATCACATACATGTCTATGAAGGTAGGAGTCTGCCTAGCAAGCAAGGTAAAAAGGCCTGATTGAGAGTTTGGAGAATGGGTACTCTGTCACAAATGTGGTCCACCTTATTACAAACCTGTCACAAACGTGATAAGGCGGGTAAGGATATTCGTCATCGTAGTTATGACACGAGCGCTAAATCAGGCCGTTGAGGACAGAGGGCAGATCTTCTAAGGACAGTAAACCACTCTTTAGCTAATATAAGAACACATTTAGGTTCCACAATTCCACGAGTGAGTAACACAATCCAGGCTTTGTTTTCCATTGTGGGTCTTTATCCTGATTTTGTAGTGGGTTAAACACTGCTACGGGTTCCATAATGCAAAGCAAAGACCTTGTCTAGATAATCTACTCACACAATGAACGGAGAAACTTCAGAGCCTTATACATTTAATCACCCATCACTTAGGAGACACACCTAAGACTAAGATATAGCATAAATAGACAGGTTGCGGCTGTCAGGCAATTTTTTCCTGAAAAGCCATGCCTGACAGGTGAAAGTCACGTGACCTGCGCCTACACTGCACCTATTGCGATAGAGCCGTCAGCCAGAGATCCTAGCCTGGCATGCACCTCTAACTTCATGAACTCAATGGTGCTGCCCTGCAGTAGGAATTCTACACAGACTGTCATTCTAGTTCTTTTATCAGTAGAATTGTTCCTTGCTGTCTGTGTGCTCCTTGGAGAGGATGAGCAATAGTGATAGAGGCAGGAGAGGGGAATTTGGAGAGAAAAGGAGTAGGGCAGGAAGAAAGATGGAGAGTGAGAGATTGAGGCTACAGTAGTAGGTAAATGGAAAAAATGAATAGAGATGTATGGGAGAAAAAGATTGGGGAGGAGAGGAATGGTTTTCCGGGAAAGAAAAGAGTCAGAGAGAGTATAGTGATAAAAGTAACATTAAGGTTTGTTTCCTCTTCAGTCTGTACTTTGAGTTGTGTTTCTCCTATTATAAGTCAACACTTCTGTCACTGGATACTTGAATGGGACACCTTGCAATCTCTGAGGATAGGGGAAGAGGGAAAGGGACTCACAGAAGAATAGGACAAAACATAGATGGTCTAAGAAGGCAAGGGTGGAAGAAAGAGGTTGAGTGAGGAAACTGGGGGACAGGGAGAGAAGGTAAGGGAGGGATATGTTGAAATGAGGGATGGGGACGGAGAGGGGACATGAGAAAAAAGGAAGAATGATGAAATAAAGAACAAAGGAATTAGGAAGAATGAAGGGAAAGGCAAGAGCCAGAAAAAAGAGAATTCGGAAAAGGAGGAGAGCAGGCGACCAAGAAAAAAGGAATAAGTGTCCTTATTAATTTACCACATAACAATACCTAAAATCCTGCCTTCGTCTAAATCCCACCTCCATTAATGGGAGCCACCCATGCCAGCAACATTTAGCTTTCAGGTCAAAGTGTACCAACATCCTTGCATCTGCCACATTCCCAAAAAATATACCCCTCTTCCAGTCTTCCATAATCAGTCTCTAATCATTTCCACCTCTCACAATGACTGTTCCCAGTTTAAGAATCGCAATGCAATGCCAGCACGCCAGTGTCTGCCTACATTTCATGACTCCAGGCTTCCCACCTGCCAGGTCATGAAAATTCTGAATTGGTGGGAAAAGTTCCTCCAGTTATTTTGTGGTGCTCCCATTTACTGCTGGGTGATGGAAGAAAGCACAGGGTCATAGCTACCATTGGTGTAGCTGGTGCAGTGCACCAGGCCCCGGAGCCCCAAAGGGCCCATTGATACCTGATAATTGCTGTATTTTACTACCTCAACAATGTGAAATGGGCCTTTCTTTATTACACCAGGCCATATGACATCTTTGCTACTCTACTGTGAAGGAGTACCATTTGAGTCCCAGGAAGGTGGTGCCTTAAGCTGTGGGTGGTTTAGAGACTCTGCATCAGATATTTGCAGTACGAAGGTGAAGCAGGAGACAGGAAGAGCCTCAAGGCCTTGGATATCCAGGGCATGCCACAGGGCACTCATGTTGGAAGGAGAACTACACACATAAAAAGATAGACTGGTCCTATCTTTTCCAACACAAAGTTCTCCCCCTACTGAGGATACTCTGCAGCCCTAAAGTTACTATTAAATTATGTGTTTGTGAATATCGAAAAAGTGTAAACTTGCACAAACGTGTAAGTTTACCTTTGCGAATCAGGCTCTCAGACTGTTAGCAACCAATTTACCATGAACACTATTCACACAGGTTCACAAACTGTCACAGTTTTGTTTAATCATATACAATTCATAAATGCTTGAAGGCAGGCAATTATTATTACTTATTGTCCACATTCTTAGATTTCCGATTGGCTGAGCTTATCTCAGCATAACTTTGAGGATTATAGATGCTGAATATTCCCTTAAATCTCGATTCCTGTTATCATAAGGAAGTCTTATCTTGCTTACATGGCAATAACATGTGCTTCCTGGCAATATAGCTTTGTGGCCTGACACATCAATAACTAAAGAAGTTCTTGACTGTGCATTTTGTAGTAAACTGCGTGTAGTGGTCTTTACTTAATAGAATGCACCTAGGGGAATATGTATGAAACTCCCGTTTTGCGAATCCCAATTTGCGATATTTTGCGATTAGCAAATTGAGATTCGCAAAGCGGGATGTAAAAAATAAATCGCAAATGTTTAGCGATTTCTTAATAATCGCAAAATATCATCAGAAACCTAATTTGCGATTTCTTAATTGCGAAATTCGCAAATTAAGAAATCGCAAAAACGGGAATCTGCAATACAGGTGCAGCCTGATGACATCACAAACAGGAAACTGGAGTGATTTCCTGCACCTGCTCACCTGAGCCACACCCAGAGGCTGCTTGGAGAGTGTGAGGAGGCATCAAAGGAGAGAGCAAACAGCAATGGAGTCCAACAAACAACAGGAGGGCAAGGATGCAGAGAAGAGGAAGAGGAAACACAAGTTTTCAGAAAAGGAGCAGGAGGTCCTTATTGAGGAGATGGTGTGCAGCCATGAGCTCCTTTTTGGCAAGAAGGCACTGCGTGTCCCAGAGGCAAGGAAACTCAAAATCTGGCTGGACATCCAAAATAAGGTAAATGCAGTGGGAGTGACCAATCGCACGATCGAAGAATTGCGCAAGCGATGGTATGATATGCATCAGAGGTCGAAGGAGAGGGTGGCAGCCAGACTAAAGGACGCAAACCAGACTGGGGGAGGACCATCCACAGCAGCATAGCCAACACCCCACGAGGAGCTCGTGGAGTCCACTCTCCTGCCTGAGAGCGTCGGTGGTGTGGCTGACATCGACAGCTCCGACCCTGCATCCAGCTGCCAAGGTAAGATGCATGCAAAATCAATCTGCACTGATCCCCATCCCATGCACACTTCCCCAAATGTGCAAAATACCCTCACAAAATGTCATTCCAGTCCAAGTCTTACAGCACACCCAGCAATGCATCATGGGACTTGTAGTACTATGTCTGACAGTGTGTCCATGAGACAAAGGAAATCTAATGCAACATGTGGGTTGGGGATAAGTGAATGATACAGTGTCAGAGGTTAGCCGATACAAACTGTAGGAACTTTATTGATTGCTAATTGCAGACAAAGACACAAACTCATGTAGTCCCCTTTACATCCACAGCACAATCCAGGGCACGTGAAGACAGTGCAGAGGGAGAGGAGCCTGCACATCCTGAGGACTCCAGTGACGAGACAGAGCTCATACCAATCCAGCGCAGGAAGCGCACACATGTGCCCCCACTGCCTACATTTGAGGATGAAACACCGGCCACAAGGGAGGACAGTGACAGGAGAGAGGGGAGTCAGGGTGTGTCACACATCCCCATTCAGGACACACCAAGGCCAAGGATTCCACCAGAGGACACACGCAGGCTAAGGCCCAGGAGCAGCACTGTCACTGAAGTGGAAGAAACCGTTTTTTCTGGCCTGGAACACAGCATGCTGCAGGAACAGCGCCTGCAAAGTAAATCACTCAGGTCAATAAATAGGCAGCTATGCCGTATCCACAAGGATCAGAAAAACATGGGGGAGGGCATCATGGCCATGGCAGGTGCCATCTGTGACCTATGTGACACTCTGAGGCACAACCAAGCCGCCAGTGAGAGGGCTGGCCGACGTGCCAATGCACGCCTTCACAACTATTCCAAGGCCGTGAACCGCCTCCGCACCACCACCAGCACTCTCACACGCAGAAGCGTCAAAATGCAGGTGGAAATGGCGCACTGCTGCCAGGACATAGCCAGAGGACTAGCACAGGTCACCAGTGTGTGGAGCTGCTGCAGACGGCCAACGCAGGTGGCAGCGCTCTCATGGCCTCTGGCGAGAGTGAAGAAACCTCCAGTAGGGGCAGCATCACTCCTACATTGCCGGGAGAAAGACGGCGCAGTACCAGACAGGGAGCAGGACCCCGGAACACCATGGAGGGCACTCATCCTGGACGCAAAACACCACCAATGCGTCACCAAAGGAGGTGAACTGTCTGGTGACTATTAATCCGAAAAGGGTGAAGTAACCCAACTATGCAGATTGCACAGTTACTTGTGCCTTACCTGCACTGTGTGCATAACATGTGCTGGGTACAGCTACACGCTTAATGATTGTGAAGTGTGAATAAACACTGCACACATTATCAAGCTTTTTTGTCTCATGTCATCATTGCTCACCTAGAAGTAGTTTTGTGTGATCTCTGTCCGTCTCTGGCGTCCAGCAGCTGCCCCGACTCCTGACGCAGGTCTGGCAGGGGGAGCAGGGCGATCGTCATCTGATGTGTCTGTATCGGTCACATCAATTGTGGTGCCTTTCCTCATTGCCATGTTATGTAGCATTGCACAGCTTGCCACGATTTTACAGCAGGTCTCAGGGCTGTATTGCAGTGCGCCTCCACTTTTATGCAGTTGTTAAAGAAAGGGTAAACCCAATGATCACTGGGACCTGGGTATAGGACAGTATAGGCAAAATGGTCCCAGCACAAAATAAATCATTTAAAAAAACCTCAATGAACACTTGGACAAAAAACTGAAAAGAGTTCAAGTGTTGTTTAATCACATTGAACTAAAGTAAACATACACTGATTAAACTTGTTTTAACAAAATCTTGTCAACAAATAATAGATGTGCCCCAAGAAGGAAGAAAGAAGGGGGGGGGTGATTGAGTGTAGAATTTAAAAGAAAAGTGAAGATAATAGTAAATCTACTTAATTACAATCAAATTGATCGGCATTATTCAATCCATGCCACATGACTGTTCCCAGTTTAAGAATCGCAATGCAGGCAATTATTATTACTTATTGTCCACATTCTTAGATTTCCGATTGGCTGAGCTTATCTCAGCATAACTTTGAGGATTATAGATGCTGAATATTCCCTTAAATCTCGATTCCTGTTATCATAAGGAAGTCTTATCTTGCTTACATGGCAATAACATGTGCTTCCTGGCAATATAGCTTTGTGGCCTGACACATCAATAACTAAAGAAGTTCTTGACTGTGCATTTTGTAGTAAACTGCGTGTAGTGGTCTTTACTTAATAGAATGCACCTAGGGGAATATGTATGAAACTCCCGTTTTGCGAATCCCAATTTGCGATATTTTGCGATTAGCAAATTGAGATTCGCAAAGCGGGATGTAAAAAATAAATCGCAAATGTTTAGCGATTTCTTAATAATCGCAAAATATCATCAGAAACCTAATTTGCGATTTCTTAATTGCGAAATTCGCAAATTAAGAAATCGCAAAAACGGGAATCTGCAATACAGGTGCAGCCTGATGACATCACAAACAGGAAACTGGAGTGATTTCCTGCACCTGCTCACCTGAGCCACACCCAGAGGCTGCTTGGAGAGTGTGAGGAGGCATCCCAGGAGAGAGCAAACAGCAATGGAGTCCAACAAACAACAGGAGGGCAAGGATGCAGAGAAGAGGAAGAGGAAACACAAGTTTTCAGAAAAGGAGCAGGAGGTCCTTATTGAGGAGATGGTGTGCAGCCATGAGCTCCTTTTTGGCAAGAAGGCACTGCGTGTCCCAGAGGCAAGGAAACTCAAAATCTGGCTGGACATCCAAAATAAGGTAAATGCAGTGGGAGTGACCAATCGCACGATCGAAGAATTGCGCAAGCGATGGTATGATATGCATCAGAGGTCGAAGGAGAGGGTGGCAGCCAGACTAAAGGACGCAAACCAGACTGGGGGAGGACCATCCACAGCAGCATAGCCAACACCCCACGAGGAGCTCGTGGAGTCCACTCTCCTGCCTGAGAGCGTCGGTGGTGTGGCTGACATCGACAGCTCCGACCCTGCATCCAGCTGCCAAGGTAAGATGCATGCAAAATCAATCTGCACTGATCCCCATCCCATGCACACTTCCCCAAATGTGCAAAATACCCTCACAAAATGTCATTCCAGTCCAAGTCTTACAGCACACCCAGCAATGCATCATGGGACTTGTAGTACTATGTCTGACAGTGTGTCCATGAGACAAAGGAAATCTAATGCAACATGTGGGTTGGGGATAAGTGAATGATACAGTGTCAGAGGTTAGCCGATACAAACTGTAGGAACTTTATTGATTGCTAATTGCAGACAAAGACACAAACTCATGTAGTCCCCTTTACATCCACAGCACAATCCAGGGCACGTGAAGACAGTGCAGAGGGAGAGGAGCCTGCACATCCTGAGGACTCCAGTGACGAGACAGAGCTCATACCAATCCAGCGCAGGAAGCGCACACATGTGCCCCCACTGCCTACATTTGAGGATGAAACACCGGCCACAAGGGAGGACAGTGACAGGAGAGAGGGGAGTCAGGGTGTGTCACACATCCCCATTCAGGACACACCAAGGCCAAGGATTCCACCACAGGACACACGCAGGCTAAGGCCCAGGAGCAGCACTGTCACTGAAGTGGAAGAAACCGTTTTTTCTGGCCTGGAACACAGCATGCTGCAGGAACAGCGCCTGCAAAGTAAATCACTCAGGTCAATAAATAGGCAGCTATGCCGTATCCACAAGGATCAGAAAAACATGGGGGAGGGCATCATGGCCATGGCAGGTGCCATCTGTGACCTATGTGACACTCTGAGGCACAACCAAGCCGCCAGTGAGAGGGCTGGCCGACGTGCCAATGCACGCCTTCACAACTATTCCAAGGCCGTGAACCGCCTCTGCACCACCACCAGCACTCTCACACGCAGAAGCGTCAAAATGCAGGTGGAAATGGCGCACTGCTGCCAGGACATAGCCAGAGGACTAGCACAGGTCACCAGTGTGTGGAGCTGCTGCAGACGGCCAACGCAGGTGGCAGCGCTCTCATGGCCTCTGGCGAGAGTGAAGAAACCTCCAGTAGGGGCAGCATCACTCCTACATTGCCGGGAGAAAGACGGCGCAGTACCAGACAGGGAGCAGGACCCCGGAACACCATGGAGGGCACTCATCCTGGACGCAAAACACCACCAATGCGTCACCAAAGGAGGTGAACTGTCTGGTGACTATTAATCCGAAAAGGGTGAAGTAACCCAACTATGCAGATTGCACAGTTACTTGTGCCTTACCTGCACTGTGTGCATAACATGTGCTGGGTACAGCTACACGCTTAATGATTGTGAAGTGTGAATAAACACTGCACACATTATCAAGCTTTTTTGTCTCATGTCATCATTGCTCACCTAGAAGTAGTTTTGTGTGATCTCTGTCCGTCTCTGGCGTCCAGCAGCTGCCCCGACTCCTGACGCAGGTCTGGCAGGGGGAGCAGGGCGATCGTCATCCGATGTGTCTGTATCGGTCACATCAATTGTGGTGCCTTTCCTCATTGCCATGTTATGTAGCATTGCACAGCTTGCCACGATTTTACAGCAGGTCTCAGGGCTGTATTGCAGTGCGCCTCCACTTTTATGCAGTTGTTAAAGAAAGGGTAAACCCAATGATCACTGGGACCTGGGTATAGGACAGTATAGGCAAAATGGTCCCAGCACAAAATAAATCATTTAAAAAAACCTCAATGAACACTTGGACAAAAAACTGAAAAGAGTTCAAGTGTTGTTTAATCACATTGAACTAAAGTAAACATACACTGATTAAACTTGTTTTAACAAAATCTTGTCAACAAATAATAGATGTGCCCCAAGAAGGAAGAAAGAAGGGGGGGGGTGATTGAGTGTAGAATTTAAAAGAAAAGTGAAGATAATAGTAAATCTACTTAATTACAATCAAATTGATCGGCATTATTCAATCCATGCCACATGTTATATATAGATCCAATCGTAAGGTACAGTACAAACAACTTAGAAAAACGCCATGTATAATGAAAATCACAGTGCACCATGTACTGGTGATGATACTGGCAGTGATGTGTTGTCGACGTTTCGACCCCTTGATTGGTGTAGGTATTCACTAGAACCTTACAAAGTGGGGTCTTCCTCAGGACTGGGGTGCGTGTGGAAAGGGAGGAGGGCACCTATAAAAATCAAATAAAGCGAATATAAGGCTGATTAATTCCAATTCATTAAGGGGAACACTATAAATTAAAAGTTCCAAGAAATGACCGTATCTGCCAAAGGGCAGGATTCTAAGGCGCAAAATGTCGTCAAAGATAAGGGGGTTGCAGAGCCTCCCAACGGTACGAATGGAGAGAGTGAATGTTACCTAAAGAAATTAGGATAATCGTTAACAAAACAGTCTCCCACATCGAAGAGATCAAACACCTTGATAAATAAGTAGTAACTTACTCTATATCAGAGAAAAAAATCTTCTGTCGTATAGTTCAAGAGCCGTCCAAAAACAGCCATGAAGGAGCCGTGGCCACTAGTACACGTGCTGGGGTGAAAGACGGGGCTGGGCCTCCGCTGAATCACCATAGGGGAATTAATCTAAATGGAAAAGAGGAGGAAAAAAAATCAAAGCTGCGGACACTGCAGCAAGTTTAAAAAGTCATAGATGGGTTAGGGGGGATAACAATCTATGGTAAGCCCAAACCCTTATGAAGTCGAATCTATGTTCGGGGTAATTAAGCTAAGAATGTAGCGTAACAGTCAAGGTTGAGCAGATTATGCTGGTGTTTCCCAAATTAAATATTCCGGGAGGGTATTGGACAGCAGTGTCTCTGCAGAAACAGACTACAGTAAAAACTCCCGCTCTGGTCAGAGTCTGGGTGTCCAAGTAATTAGGCTAACAGCGCGATGAAACTGTCCAGACCGTTAAAGGTTAGACAAAATAAAACATGACAGATGTTCCCTTAACAAAAACCCCTTATCCAAGTGTCAGACGTTCAGGACTCACCCTCGTGGTTAAGACCTCGTTTCATGAATGAGAGAGGGAGCGCGCGGTCTCGCTGTACCGATGCCTTTGACGGGAGACGCGAGAAACACGTGATTCCCGTTACCGTGCTGCCGCTAGATGCCGGTTTCTGGCAGTGTAATGGAAAAAAGACTAGGAGGTTGCGTTAAACGTTAGTGATGATGTGTAAGTCGTGGGAAAGATACGTATAGAACCCTTAATACTATCGCCAGCTCATGGGTCTATTTCACAACTCAATAAAAATCTGGACAGTAATTGGAGAGAGGCTCGAGCCTAGCGTACATATAACAATTACATTTGTATACATTTATAAAGATTGTTGTTGTAATGCGTGTTAACTGAGCAATCACAGACAAGAAAATCAACATACAATATTAGTCTGCTGGACAGCCAATTAACGTCATTTACATACAGAAGTTGGGGTAATGCACAGGAGGTTAATGATGCATTCAGCTCATGGGTCTTATAAGTCAGCCAAAGGCACGACAAGGATTCAATAAAGCATTCGTGTCAGCTCACAATTAACAATTGCATTAGAGAGAACATCATTTTGAAGCGTGACATATTATTTAAAATGTATGTTGAACGATCAATGTGCCATTTACTGATATTGATATGAATATACATTGATTAGAACAAATTAGCATTCATTTGAACACATACGTTGGAGAAAACAGGTCACAAATACCCATACCGCAATATTTAGATCAAGAATGCTTCAAAAACCTAGAAGTGTTCATGCATGATAGCTCAAATCGCTCAAAAGAGATAATACGTAGAGGGATCTCTAGTCACTCTAAAGGAGATTATGGAATTTAGGTTCGGAGACACGCTAGTTGTGCGTTACTACCATCTAATTCATTTAACCCATTTGCTATCGTATCTAAGCGTATCATCCATTTGGATTCTCTCACATTCAGAATGGTAGACAGATTGCCACCTCTCGGTCCCAACTTTACTTTTTCAAGCACCAACCATTGTAAGTCTTCAGGGTTGTGATTTTTGAGACCACAGTGCTCAACCAAAGGGGCCCCTATTACGGAACACCGGATCCTACTATGATGTTGCAGAATTCTGGATTTCACTTTCTGTTGTGTTTGACCAATATAGAGTAACCCGCAGGGGCAAGTTATGCCATAGATCACATTTGCTGAATTACAGTTGGTAAATGAGTTTAAAGTAATCGAATGTTCTTTATAGATAAAGACTTTCGTCGTATCAGTGGTTTCACAGGCCTTGCAATGTCCACATTTAAATTGACCGATCACTGGTGGGAGGTTCCAAAGTTCTTGAATTGTGGGTTTAGTTACAGTCTCCAAAAAAGAGTGTACTACATGATCCTTCACACTCATGGCTTTCTTGAAGGAGTGCATGGGTGGAGTCGATTGATCGATATCATCTGCCACCAAGCTCCAATGTTTGTTTATCACTTTTTTGATTGCATTGCTTTTTGTTGAAAATGTAGTGACACAAATCATTCTCTGTAATGGCATATCTTGCTTGTCTTTAGGTGTTAATAGGGTCTCTCGAGGATTGAACCAAGCCCTTTTTCGTGCTTTCTTCACCAATCTCCTCGGGTAACCT
Source organism: Triturus cristatus (assembly GCF_964204655.1). NCBI lineage: Eukaryota > Metazoa > Chordata > Amphibia > Caudata > Salamandridae > Triturus > Triturus cristatus. The sequence goes on along the minus strand of NC_140591.1, from coordinate 613,958,009 downwards.
CTTGTTAGTAATCGGTTGCTTAAATCCTCAGATTCGGCCATGTAGTCCGCCTTTTTAGTACAATTTCTACGGATCCTCAAAAATTGACCCACCGGTTGATTGTCTCTTAAACCACGTGGGTGATGGCTGTTATATCTGAGTAAAGAATTGCGTTCAGCCGGTTTACGATATAGCGTCGTATGTAGTTTATTGTCCTCACAGTAGATCTTGATATCAAGGAAGGCAAGTTCTTTATTGTCAGACTGTATTGTAAACTGTATATTGTTATTGCATTGATGGAGCCAATTGTGGAAATCAGCCAGGTCAGTGGAATCGCCATTCCAAATAAAGAGTATATCATCGATATACCGTTTCCATAAGTTGATCTTGTCAGGAAATGGATTGTTATTAAAGATAAACAATCTTTCAAAATGATCCATGTAAATGATTGCCAGATCTGGGGCGAAGGCTGCTCCCATGGCTACGCCCTTTGTTTGAATATAATATTCTCCTTGAAAGAAAAAGAAATTCTTTTTCTTGGCAATCGTCAGTAGAGAGATAATGAATTCTGTAGGTACTCTCATTGGTGATGGGCGTGTATTCAGAACTTCACTTATGATTGTCAGCGCCGGTTCCTGGGGAATGCTGGTGTATAAGGACACTATATAACAGGTCACAAGTAATTGCCCACTGGGATCAAAAGGTAATTGATCAACCAGATTGATAGTTTGCATCGTATCTCTCAAATACGCTTCAGTATTCAATGCCAGTGGTTTAAAAAAAAAATCCACGTATTTACATAGGGGCTCTAGTAGAGAGCCACAACCTGAGACGATGGGACGGCCCGGTGGATTGTGAATATCCTTGTGAACTTTGGGTAAGGTATATATTGTGGGTAGTCGGTGATGCTTCTGATTCAAGTAATCAAACTCCAGTTTGATAAGAAAGCCTTGTCCATGAGCCTCAGAAGTAATTCTCAGGATTTCTTCAACCAATTCATTGGTTGGATCAGACCGCAGTCGAGAGTAGCTCACCCCATCTTGGAGCTGTCTCATGATCTCTGCTTTATAAGATGTCGTATCCTGAATCACGATAGCGCCACCTTTACCTGCAGCTTTTATAACTATATCCTCGTTGTTCTTAAGTTTAGTCAGTGCAGTTCTCTCCAATTTACTGGTGTTCGGGATGGTATGCTTGTATGTAGACAACAATTTCATCACATCTGTTAGTACCATATTTTCATATGCCAGGATCTTATTTGTCATGGTGTTCGTGGGGGGAACAAAGGTAGAGGGAACCCTCAGTCCTGTAGCTGAATGTGATGGATCGGACATTGAATGTTTGAAGAAATATCTCAAACGGATCTTACGGAAAAAGCTATGTAGTTCGATCCTTGTGTCAAAGTTGTTTGGGTGTGACGTAGGTACAAAGGCTAGCCCCTTGGACAGGATTCGTTGTTCATCTTCAACCAGGGTGTAAGATGAAATATTCACCACCGGGTTATCCTCTTCTACCATCTGTATACCTTGCGTCGTGTCGATATTTCTCCATGATTCTCCGGTTGGAAGCGGACCTGCTTCACTGTGGATGTCCGGCCCCTCTCCCAATTCGTTGTATTTGGTTGACGGCCTCTCTGTGCGCCCCTCTGCCAGTTGCCACGTCCTCTGGGGGGTCTCCATTGGCCCTCGCCTAAAAAAGAAAAAGGGTAGTAGCCTTGTGGAGGATACCAGTTGTCCCGGTAGCCCTGGTCAGAACTGGTGGATGGTTGTTCGTTGTCGCTTTCTGAACTTAGCGATGAATCCGAGAAGGTGGTGAAATTCCTTCTGCCTCTGTAGGAGCCTCTTCCCCTACCAGTGAATCTCCCCTGGGTGTCTTGCTTGTAGTAATCCTCGTTGAGATAGGGATATGTGTTCTTTTTCTCATAAAAAAGGATATCTTTGGATAATTTATCCAATTTCTTGCCCTGGGTTGTGGTTTCAAAGTCTTTCAAAGATTTGGTTAAATTTTCCAAAGCCTCCTTTGCATTAGTTAAGGTTGAGTCCCCTGCGATCTCCTGTTTGAGGGAAGCGATTTCTCTAGAAAGTGTTTGTACCTGCTCAGCTGCAGTTTCGACCCCTAATACCATCCAGTGACGTGAGGCTTTGTTTGCTACAAAACTGAAACCTTCCTTGAACTTTGGTATGTCGACAAAGATTGCGGGTTCATTCTTAATCTGGAGCCCAACCGGTATAACGTTGGCCTGGAGATATTCTGTAAGTAGGTGACCATGAAGGCGAGTGCGTATTAACTTTTTCTCAAGGCGTTCTAGACGAGCCACCTTATCATTCAACGTAAAGTCAATATTGGGAGTGTCAGAGGAAAATATTTGATTGGCAGGGTCCTGAAGCAACTGATTGATATACTCCTCAGTATATGAAAGGGTCTCACTCTCTGTCATCTTTATACACAGTGATGAATCACTACGAAAAAACCTTGCATGTATGCACCTGCTCTAAAGTAGTTAAAGAAAGGGTAAACCCAATGATCACTGGGACCTGGGTATAGGACAGTATAGGCAAAATGGTCCCAGCACAAAATAAATCATATCAAAAAACCTCAATGAACACTTTGGCAGATACGGTCATTTCTTGGAACTTTTAATTTATAGTGTTCCCCTTAATGAATTGGAATTAATCAGCCTTACATTCGCTTTATTTGATTTTTATAGGTGCCCTCCTCCCTTTCCACACGCACCCCAGTCCTGAGGAAGACCCCACTTTGTAAGGTTCTAGTGAACACCTACACCAATCAAGGGGTCCAAACGTCGACAACACATCACTGCCAGTATAATCACCAGTACATGGTGCACTGTGATTTTCATTATACATGGCGTTTTTCTAAGTTGTTTGTACTGTACCTTACGATTGGATCTATATATAACATGTGGCATGGATTGAATAATGCCGATCAATTTGATTGTAATTAAGTGGATTTACTATTATCTTCACTTTTCTTTTAAATTCTACACTCAATCCCCCCCCCCCCCCCCCCCCCTTCTTCCTTCCTTCTTGGGGCACATCTATTATTTGTTGACAAGATTTTGTTAAAACAAGTTTAATCAGTGTATGTTTACTTTAGTTCAATGTGATTAAACAATACTTGAACTCTTTCCACTTTTATGCAGGCACCGGAAGCGGTTCTTCAGGATTCCAAAGGTACGCTCAATTACGCAGCGTGTAGATCTGTGTGCCCTGTTGTATCTCCTCTCACTTGCATTAGCTGGATCCAGATACGGGGTCAGGATGAAGTCCCGCACTGCATAGGCACTGTCACCTGCAGGGATAGACACAATCGGTACGTCAATGTCCCCACCCTCCAGTGTTGTAGTGGATGTATGGATGTGTGCCATGTATTTACCTAGCAGGTATCCCTCCCCAAACTCTCCAGCACTCAGACGTCTGTGTATTCCACTGTGTCTAAAGATGAAAGAGTCATGTGTACTGCCGGGTATTTGGGTACAATGTCAGTGATGATATACTTTGCATTGCACACAATCTGTATATTGAGGGAATGGTAGCATTTACGGTTTCTGTAGACATATTCTGTTGCTGATGGGGGTGTGATGGCCACATGGGTCCCATCGATGCAGCCAATGACGTGTGGGAAACGTGCAATCTGGTAGAAGTCCAGTTTTGTTTACTGTAATGCCTGTTGGGTGTTTGGGAAGTATATGTGATGTGGGAGCCTTGCCACAAAGATTCTTCAGTACTAAGAATTGGAGAGACACAGCGGGGAATGCAGGAAGGGTCTTTTATTCACCAGAGCAATGGCATGACACGTTTCGGTCTGTGCTTTCATCAGATGCCTGCTCCAACAAAGTTCTCACACTAGGAAACCCACAAGAATACTGCCGGTTGTTGCGCCATTAATAGCTGTTCAGGTGGGCGGAGTTAGAGTCCCAAACGGTAATGCAGGCGCATTGGCGGACTGCAATTACCAGCATGCACCTCTCACGGGTTGCAGGTAAGTTTCTCTACTCCAGTCCAAGTGCCCTTGCTAGGGCCCTGAGTTTAATGAAGAACGTGGTCTGTGCTCTTGGTAAGAACTGAGCTGGTGAAGCAAGTGTCCCTCTCGGGTCCCCAGACGCCTCAACCACAAGAATCCACTGTCAGCCCGACTTGGAAACGCCGATGAAGTCATCCCGGCTCCTCCGTGCAGTCACGGAATGCTTGTAGCAACAGCCCAATTGCCGAAGGTGGGTGCGGTGGGTCAGTGCGAATCCAATACCTTGGACGATGTGGGAGCCTCTGTAGCATTGCATCTAGAAAGGCATGGAAAAAGCGCGAAAGTGCACTCTGTGACACCCCACCAACCTCCGCTATTACCCGTTGAAAACTCCCTGACGCCAGGAGGTGCAGGGAGCACAGGACCTGCACATGTGTGGGAATTGTTTGTGTCCTGCGTGTAGGGTGTTCCAAGTAGGGTTTCAGCTCCTCAATCAGGTCCATTATGGTCTGTGGGTGCAGCCTGTACGTGTCATAGATGTCCTCTTCGGTGTGCTGGAACAGAGTGATGCGCAGCCTGAATATACGTTCCTGTCTCCTTCTCCTCTGTGCAAGAGCCCGAATACGCAGCCTCCTGGCTATCACAAACAGTGCTGCCATTGTGGTTGTTTCTGTTGCATTGTGGGGTTGTTTAAGTACCTAGCAGCAGTTTACCACCTGCATGCAATTGGTGTTAATTGCGATTTCTTATTTAGCGAATTTCGTACAATCGCAATTACCGAGGTTTTCCTACATTTGTTAAACGATTTCGTAATTTGCGATATCAGTATTGCGAATTTCGCAATTTTAGAATATCGCAAATTATGTAATCGCAAATGTATTCGCAATTTTTGTGTTTCGCAGCATTAGAAATCGCTAATTTAGCAATTTCTTATTTCTAACTAGGAATGTGTGTCATACATATGAAATAGCGAAAATTTAGTCGCAAACGCTATTTTTAGCGATTCGCAGCCTTTGCGACTACATTTTGCTTTCATACATATGCCCCCTAGTATCTTGTTCTTTTCAAAATTGCAGTTTCTCTTTGAGCCAAACTTCACTAAATATATGGTAGAAAAAATAAAAAAATTGTTGTTGCTATAAAGTGAATTTATTGCTGTCCGTATACAGAAACGACAAATATGAATTAATCTAGCGTTGATTCTTGGTCAACTTTTTTCTATGCTGGTAACACTGCAGTAACTGGCATGGCACCCATCTGTTTCAGCTCGTAATGCTGTACGTACAAGCCTCCCGCACTGCTTCTTGCAAATGAACATTGTTTTACAGGAGGTATAAGGAACATCAATAGGAGGCTTTAATTTGTTACTTATTTATAATCCTGACATTCTGCATCATGCAAAATTAATGTCGATGGCTTGTTTTTTGCCCCAGTTACTTTAACAACAGTCTCTGTGGAACTTTAACAGCCCTCTGCCAGGGACAAAGTACATGCAAGTAAATCGTGAAATGTGTTTACTTTTGGCTGAGGGTCGTATTCTTTTGATGACAGCATCATAATGCTAAGCGCTCATAATGCTAAGCGTTGAAAAATTGAAAGAGTTAAGAAACTATATTAAAAATTACCATATTTACTGAACTTATCTTCAATATTATCTCATTGTTAGTCAAGAAGTAATTGCTGTCAGGGTTTAAACTAGGCCTGTGTGTGATATTCATTTAACAGACGTAATATCACCTTTGCTTTAGGAGAAGTGTGTTAAAGTTTTACAATTTTGCATATCACGTGATTTTGTTATAGTGTCTGATGCGGGGAAAAAATGACTTGCCGAAAGGCATTTTTTCTATAAACAGCCTTCTTTGGTACGTTGAGCAGCTTTTATATACAAGGTAAACCCTTGCCTAGGAAAGTCACACAAAACAAGTCTAAACTTTTTATCCATCTCACATAATTTTACAGAAAAAAAAGTAATGCAGATTATGCACCGACCTATTTGGAATTGGTGTAATTTAATTCTCTTTTAAGCACTGACCTTTTGCAGCTGTGAAGATTGTTTTAATACATTTTGGGGCATATACATGAGCCCCTTTGCATCACTCTTACACTATGGAACGTGATGCAAGAGCAACGCAAATGTAAAGTGAGATTTATGAAGCCACGCAAAGCCACCTTGCATTGCCCTGCGTGGCTTCATAAATAATAAGAATACCAGCATTTGTAAGGCACACAGCCACCTCAGACGATGTGTCCCGGCTCTGGTGGTCATCGGGAAGATTAAGAGAGCTGTTACCCAGAGTCAGAAGGTGCTGGGCTAACCTGCCACCAGCGATCGAACAGTTAACCCCCATGGTCTGGCGTCAGCCGCCCTGGCCGCTGCACCACACCTCTTCCCTCGAGTAATGTGAACACAGCGCAAATCACTGCATTGGATTACCCTGCACCAGGGAGGCATTTCCATGGGTGTTGCATGGATGTTTCCACACAACACCCATGGATTTTGAGGCAGTTCCAGATTTACAAGGAATCACCAAAAAGTTAAGATTCCCCAGGAGAGGCATAATGAGAAGAAGTATTTTTATTTCTCCTCGTTTTTCCTCTTTCTATGTGTGCTGCATTCTGCAGCAGGCATAGAAAGAGAGAAAAAAACGTCTCACAGGAAGGTGCACAAAAATGAGCCTGCCTTCAACACAGGCACCCTTGCACCTTGGTGAAAGGGAGCCTGTGTTGGCGCTAGGCTGCCAAAACGTCGCATACGCAAGCGGAACGGATAGGAATGTGCCGTATTTTATAAAAACGTCACTTTTCTGCAACGCAAGTCAGGGCAGCAAAGTGACTTGCTGCGTTGCCCTGCACCACAAAAGTTAGAAATATGCCACTCAATGCCCATATCTAGGAAATATTTGTAGACAGGAGGTAATCCTGTCTACAAATATTTAAAAGCAAGACTGTGTGAGGCACCAGAGGCAGGAAACCTCCGTGCAGTTAAGCGCATTGGGTATCCATATTGTTACATTTTTGTAATTTATTCAAAACCCTCTTCATATCGCACCTCATTTCCAAAGGTCAAACGGTGCCAATGTGAATAGCAGGATAAAATGCATTACAATAAATAACAAGAAGCACAATGTAAAAAGGAAATGAAAACATCAAATCTTCAAATGAGGAGAATAATGAAAGAAAAAGAAAAACAGAAATTCGAAAGCGAAACAATAAAAGCACCAACCCCTCAACACCATCATGGAAAAGCACATTCGAAGACACAAGGCCCAGATGCATATAAAGAGTTTGTATTTGAAAAGAAACGTGATTTGGAAAACCAAGAAGTTTGTGAGCACAAAAGTACATTTCTTAATGTCCCAAACCCCTTTTGTAATGCAGTAAAGTCACTAAAAATCACAAAATGTGTTTTACGACTAAATCACAAATATGTTGCTAGAAAACCTCCTAACTGTGAATCGCAATGAGGTTCATTAATGGTTTGTAACCACAATTGCAGCTGCAACCCATTAAAAAGTAACTGATTCTCAAAGGGAAAACTGTCCACAATTGCGAATTGCGTCTCCCTTCCTTAACCCCTTGCATGCTTCTGACGCAACCACTCCGTCATGAGCCACGGGTGCCGTGTGCTCATTACGCAGTGGTTCCATCATGCTGCGGCCGTTGGCGGCCGCTCCGCCCACGCAGCGCTGATTCCCCGCCTGTGCAGGCGATTAGCGCAAGTGGGGGGAGTCATGACGGAACCATGCCGTCATGAGCACAGCTCGCCCGTGACTCATGACGGCGTGGTTCCATCATGAGCATAGCGGCGCCGCAAACCCCCCAAACCCCCCCAGCGCTGCGGCGGAATTCGCGCCGCAGCGAAGGGGTTAAAGGAGTTGGACCACTGCCTGCTCCCCATGTTGTCTTAATAAATGGGAAACATTTTTTTCATTTAAAAGTAAGCCTGGTACTTTTAAAGACCATATCCATACACACTTTCTGTTATAGAATGCTTACACATGGATGGTGTAATGACAAACCTTAGATCTCCCTTGGACCAAGGAATGTACCGTCACTTTCCCAGGGAGAGAATATCAGTTCCAAACGTATGGAATATAACGTATACACAGCACTTCCTAAGGTGGGCAAACTTTCAACACTCCCCCAAAGGCAAGGCAAGAAAACAATAATTTGCGCATCACTTGTGAGGAGTAGCACCAACTTCCTATAACACAATTACCTGCTAGAAGGGAATTCACCCATCCTTCTACAACAGAATACTTGGCCAAGAAGAGTCCACACCTCCTGCTACAAGGAAAAGACGAATTGGTATATCTGGGATGTATGTATTTGTAAATAGCACCACACAGTAAGCCAAATGCACCTAACATAGCAGACTCTAACATATCAATAGTATGATTGAAACCCAATCAAGGCAAATATATATATGTAGAAATATATATATGTATGGATATAAGAATCAGAAAATAAGAAGGAAAGGAAAGAATTCAGAAAAGAATCAAGAGACAGTTAGTAGCAGAGACACCTCACCTAATGCTCCATCATTTCACCCCGCTTTGCTCAAGGGGAGTCCATTGCTTGAACCGGGCGAAAGCTCAGAGGTGACACCAGCCTCTACTCTTCCGTGACAGCACGTCTGCTCCACGGATGAACTTCCACCAAGCCAGTGTAGACTCCCCTTTTTATTACACATTCAAAACACAGCGAAGCTTCTAGCAAGCCACGCCCCCTAGTTCTCATGAGTGCCCGTACCAGCTTGCTTCAAGGTCACAGCAAAGGGTCGATCAGGCCCTCGCTATGGCTACGAGTCAAACCATGTACATTCCTCTGATAAGAACCAGTTCTCTCTAATCAGTAAAATGCGAAAAACAGGAAAAAAGAGCAGACCATGCCCTCCCCACTTTGCAGCTTCGTGCAGGCACAGAAAATGGCTTCAGAGTTAGTTAAGCCATGCACACAAAGGCCCAAAGCAGGATGGAATTGAAAAGCAAGATGACATGAGACCATGTCAAAGGAGCACCTATAATTCTCATCCACACAACTTACAAGCACCACTGTGCACACAGAAGCAAGGTAAAGTCAGAAGGCAGAATGAGATTAGACCACGTCAAAGCCAATAGGTCAAAGTCTTAATTCACCTAACCCAAATAACATTATACACTTAATCCCTCAGTATACAACATTGAGCACATGTGTGCACCACCACCCACAACACTGCACCTCAACATCCCATACCTTCTATTCTTGGAAAGACTATTCCACTAAAAGGCAGAAGAAAAGCAGGTATATGCAAACCCATCCTACATTATGGCTAAGGTAACATAACACACTTAAGTCAGTATAGAATGGTGGTGGTTGAGGGTCATCATAGGGTGTCAGACCACAAAAGTGGCTCATTCACCACATTGCACCCCATGACCCTTGATCATCACCATTCACATATGTAATGAAGTACTGCATATCTCAATTGAAAGCAAAACCATTTAAAACCACATTTCCAAATTAAAAGTCACAACTACTAAAAAGCACATGTTGAAACAGCAACTCATGTGTTGAAGTGGCTACACAAAAATACATAATTTAAAACAAATCATGACTAAAAAGCAACTATGATCGAAATGCTCCATTGCAAAACTGAAAGACTCATCAAAAAAGTATATGATAATCACTTTAGAGCAAATAAAGTCTGCATTCTCTAAATACATGTAAAAGCAATAACTCAGGTGCTTCTAGAAATAGCTCATAGATATCTGGATACATGTTTAAATGAATACACAAAATAAATGAATCAAGCTTTTGAATGCTCCTAATGCCTCTAATGGTTAAACTGGAAACTCCACTGCCAAACTCATATATCGTAGCAATAGCAACTGGTTATTACTCTGCAGTCTCTAACTCAGAAAATATCTAGTCTGATTGCAGCAAAGCATCTCTATAGGTCTTCATTCATAAAAACAAAAACACTCCTTCTGTGTGAAAAAACACACAGCCGTCTCCCATCGCATCTGAACTTCACGTTGATAAAACAATTCTGGTAAAGCACATCCTGTAGTTCCCTCTTCTTCACTTTTATATAAGGAGTTACCCTGTGTGAAAGACACACAGCCGTCATGCATGTAAATTCGACCTTATATGAGGGAAACAGTTCCACACGCTGCTGATCCCTCTTTGCTTGGAAAGAAGCAGTCCATCATGCTCTACAGTATATATCTGCATCTTTATCTACTTGGCAAGGGAGGACCCCATCTATTCTGGTCAGCTACAGGCATCAGCCGCCACTGTCCGGTCTGGCGATCACTCCAGGCTTGGGGGGGGGAGGAGAGGAGGGGGTGGGGGGGAGAGGGAGGGCCCCACTCACACGGGAGAAGGGAGTCCCACTCACACGCGGAGAACTGGGTGAATCTGAAAAAGAAACAAGCATCACTCTTCTTGCAAAAAACATTTTTCAAAAGTACACTTCTTCCGTCTTGCATTTCTAAAAATACAATATTTTAATTTCTGTCTACATAGCTGTCCTCCAGCTCTGGGGAATTGTCTAAGAATACTACCAACGCTTTAGCCTCTGAATTCTTGGCAACATCTCTCTTTTTCTATACACAGCAAGAAGGGCTGGGGCAGTTTCCTTCTCTCACTTCTCTCACTGCACCCCTCACAGGTGCTGCCCCCCTTCACAAATCTCTGCGGACACCAAATGGCCCCTCGCCAAACATAACAAGCAGAGACTTCTCTGCTGTCTCTAGCTCGCACCTTATCTCCTTCAAGGCCAAGTGCCTTGCGCTTCTGCCAACTTTCGTGCTCGTCTGCTCCTGTCTGCTCTGCGACTCTCCTTATGGGGGGGATAGGAGGAGAACCTGCGCCTTAGCAAGCCTCCCAAACATCAATCTGAAAGACGCTTTTAAATGAACAACTCTTTACATGTCTGAGAGGAAAAACAGCTTTAACCTCTCCTGACCTCCAGCAAGACTTCAAATTCTTTAATCTGAAAATGCTCCCCCATTCTGTCTAACTAATTCAAGCAAATTCTTAACTGTCATTAGTCTATCACCTCATGATAAAAAAACGAAACTGCTCTTGACATATCAAAAAGAAAAAAGCATTGGCAATATCAAAAGTCACATATCAAGTCCCATGCTACTACTGTAACAATATCAGAGACAGCATCAGTCAAAGAAGGTATATATTTGTTCAGTTAATAATAATCAACTGTCATGCGCCAAGTATTGTCACCACCTCAATCTGTCAAGCCCTGAATGATCTCACTGATCCCTTCACGCCCATCTGGCATTCTGTACTGTTTCAAATTAATTTCCTTTGTAACATGGGGTACATTCACTTGGAAATCTTGTGTTTCAAACTCCACCTCAGGACCTTCTATTAAATCCTGTGCAAACTGTTTTTCTGTCTGTACATGCCACTTAATAACCATTGCAATCTCCCATAGGCAAACCACATTTTCTCTAATTCTGTTCTGTCCACAATCTTTTAGTGCGCCAAAGCACAGCAGCATCTGCATTTGTCCAGCATCTGAATTTAACAGTGACCTTTCACTTCCCTGCACTTTCCTGTAATCATTGTACACAATCTGCTGTTCACATCGAAAATCATATTGTTGCATTTCTCTTTCGAAGCAAAATGTATCATTCACTGTCATGTCTAATTTATGTCCACAACCGGTGATCATTAAGCCTAAAACATTAGTCTGTTTACTTTCATGCACATTCCTTTCTGGCTGAGAAAGCTCCTCAGAAGAATTAATTAAAACCGTCTGTGCAGCTCGTAGACTGACTGCATTCTCTGTAACATTTATCACATCTGAATCATTTTGGCTGGTCAAAGTAAACAGCTTCACAGCCTGGTACACATTTAATTCTGTCTTCAAAGATATATTTTCAAACTGGGCATCAACTAGCTCTGTTTTCAACTCACAACCTTCTTTTAGCAAATGCTCACATGTTTGATACATATTAACCAACACATTTAAAATACCACCGCAGTCTTTGTCTAAAATGTCATAAATCTCCTGCTGATTAACACCCTTCATTGCAACTCCGGAGTTTGTAATCTCGAAGTCCCACGTTTCAGAGTTATGCTCTGACATATTACATTCACTTTGCAACTGAAAACATTTGATATGCATTCCTTAACACACACTTGAAAGGGATCCAGCCCTTTCTGCCTCAAGTAGCAAGCTATTTATAACCACTTTTTACAAAACACACTTAAACACACACACACCAATTCTAGCTCAGCACAATTAGCTTACTTCACGAGCCAGCACATCATATGGGCTACCCCATGCATATAAATCAATTGATATCTAAGAGTCTGCTTTCAATTTAAAAAAAATATATATATTTCTTCCCCTTTTAAATCAATGTTCAGATCCTGCAACCGACTACGCCAAAAATGTAATGACAAACCTTAGATCTCCCCCGGACCAAGGAATGTACCGTCACTTTCCTAGGGAGAGAATATCAGTTCCAAGCGTTTGGAATATAACATATACACAGCACTTCCTAAGGTGGGCAAACTTTCAACACTCCCCCAAAGGCAAGGCAAGAAAACAATAATTTGCGCATCACTTGTGAGGAGTAGCACCAACTTCCTATAACACAATTACCTGCTAGAAGGGAATTCACCCATCCTTCTACAACAGAATACTTGGCCAAGAAGAGTCCACACCTCCTGCTACAAGGAAAAGACGAATTGGTATATCTGGGATGTATTTATTTGTAAATAGCACCACACAGTAAGCCAAATGCACCTAACATAGCAGACTCTAACATATCAATAGTATGATTGAAACCCAATCAAGGCAAATATATATATGTAGAAATATATATATATGTATGCATATAAGAATCAGAAAATAAGAAGGAAAGGAAAGAATTCAGAAAAGAATCAAGAGACAGTTAGTAGCAGAGACACCTCACCTAATGCTCCATCATTTCACCCCGCTTTGCTCAAGGGGAGTCCATTGCTTGAACCGGGCGAAAGCTCAGAGGTGACACCAGCCTCTACTCTTCCGTGACAGCACGTCTGCTCCACGGATGAACTTCCACCAAGCCAGTGTAGACTCCCCTTTTTATTGCACATTCAAAACACAGCGAAGCTTCTAGCAAGCCACGCCCCCTAGTTCTCATGAGAGCCCGTATCAGCTTGCTTCAAGGTCACAGCAAAGGGTTGATCAGGCCCTCGCTATGGCTAGGAGTCAAACCATGTACATTCCTCTGATAAGAACCAGTTCTCTCTAGTCAGTAAAATGCGAAAAACAGGAAAGAAAGAGCAGACCATGCCCTCCCCACTTTGCAGCTTCGTGCAGGCACAGAAAATGGCTTCAGAGTTAGTTAAGCCATGCACACAAAGGCCCAAAGCAGGATGAAATTGAAAAGCAAGATGACATGAGACCATGTCAAAGGAGCACCTATAATTCTCATCCACACAACTTACAAGCACTACTGTGCACACAGAAGCAAGGTAAAGTCAGAAGGCAGAATGAGATTAGACCACGTCAAAGCCAATAGGTCAAAGTCATAATTCATCTAACCCAAATAACATTATACACTCAATCCCTCAGTATACAACATTGAGTACATGTGTGCACCACCACCCACAACACTGCACCTCAACATCCCATACCTTCTATTCTTGGAAAGACTATTCCAATAAAAGGCAGAAGAAAAGCAGGTATATGCAAACCCATCCTACATTACGGCTAAGGTAACATAACACACTTAAGTCAGTATAGAATGGTGGTGGTTGAGGGTCATCATAGGGTGTCAGACCACAAAAGTGGCTCATTCACCACAGATGGTGGTCTGCTATTCCTCACAGACCACCATCTCTGCATTTGTACTCAGTTACAGAGGGCTGCAAAAAGTGATTTGCCTAATTAATATTAATTAAAGAGGTAATTCCACAAGCTTTTGTGACTGGAGATTTTTCAAAGCGACCTATTAGAACATAAATCACAATGCAAAATTGCAGGTAGGTTGCAAGGCTTCAAAAAGTCAGCGTAGTATTTCCACCTTCGATTTGCAACCTCTCTGTTAGGACATCAGCCTTCCTATTCTCGTGGTATGGTCATATGATAGAAGATGAAAAGAATAAAAATGGGCTAAGGGAGTGTGTTGTAAAGTCCCAGTGCGGTCGTTAAAAATACCTGACTGAAGAATGCAGCATATCATCCTTTGGAAAAGTTTGGAAGGGTTTCTGTCACCTTCTCCCTAGTCTCCCATGATCTACCATTAAATTGCGAGTATGGTAAGGTGGCTGGCCAGAGTAAGACCCTTTTAGGAATGTTCACATTTAGAGAAATGCAAAAGTAAGGAATGTAAGTAATCTCTCACAACGGTTTGAAATTAGGAAAAAAGAAAAAAAAGCCACCTAAGTTTCAGCATTTCTGTATTTGCTGCATTTTTATGCTTGGAAATTTCTAAGAAAGGTAGGTAAAAAATACGTTTATTTAGAAAATTGCCCATAAAACCTTTGAAAACACAGTTAACAATTAAAATCGATAAAGAGTCCCATTTTACAACTAGACAACCCCTCATATAATAATTCATCATAAAATTCTATTTAACTGACAGTAAAAACGGAGCAAATCCAATTGCCACATCTAAATAGCGCATTTCTGATAACAACTCCCCAGATTGCTCCACCTCCTGTGTATCCAAGTGCCAACTGAATTTCTTTACTTTTTATCCCTCAAAACTAAATTTTGGTATTTTCCCATTCGAAACAAAGCTGCTTTTGATCACTATACGTTGCTAAACATCTAATTTCCTCTGCAGACCAATTGGAGTACAGTCCAGTAATACCAAATCGTCTGCGTGTAGCAAGCAGTCAATATGATGTTTCCCAACTTTGGGGGAAAAGGACTTGGATTGGGAGATAAAGGCTGGAAGGTCAGCTAAAAATAAACTGAAAAAGCAGGGGAGCTAAGACACACCCTTGCTGAAGGCCATTCTCAATGGAGATTCTTTGGGATAACCGACCTGACTTGCCTAGTTCCACCTGAGCCCTTATACCAGAATGCAAGGATCAGGAGGTTTAACGGAAACTGCCAGGCAACAACCTTCCCACAAAGGATATCCCTATCCACTGAGTCAAAAGCTGTCCTGAAGTCTACAAAACAGCAGCACAGCCTTTGATTTACCTTCAATGACTTCCAGATATGGCCATAATGCAAAACAATGATCTATAATAGAGTGACCCTCCGGGAAAACCCCTAGTTCTATTGGTATTATCTTGGATTCAAGGGCCCAGTCTTCTAATTTGGATAAAAAATTCTTAGAGGCGCTCTTTAGTGCAATATCCAAGAGGCTAATAATCCAATAATGTTTGGGGTCTGTACCACTCCTTTTTAAAAAAATGGGTTTTAAAATAGACCCCTTCCAAGAAGAATGGTAAAATGGCAAAGAATGGCATGGCAATCCAACTAAACAGGGAGGAATAAACCGTGACCCACCAAACACTATTCATCTTGATTATTACTGCTGGGATATTATCGGCCAGCAGCACAGGAGAGCTTCACTCTCTCGATGACAGCTTTTACCTCCTTAACTGAAACCAAGTGATGGGGAGTTTTAGCCAAGGAAATCTCTGGAATCTATCTGAACTATAAGGACCCTCCTACAGGTCTGTCACATAAGTAGCCCACTGCTCTTCCAGGATCACACAAACAAGGGTACCCTTGTTTGGGTCACTAAACTCGTTAACTTTAGCTCAGAACTTTTGCTGATCCTTGGAGAGGATAATTCCCTGCATCTCCTCCCACTTATTGTGGTAGAAGGCGGCTTTTTTTGCCTGCACAAGAAATGTATATCAGAGTTTAAGCTTATCCAGCTCCTGGGAGGCAAGGGAGCCATGATGAAGCCTAGCACTCCTGGCTTGCCGTCTCACCAATCGCCTCAACTCTTGACAGGCAGAATCAAACCAACCCTCCCCCTATTGGCACGAGGGTCTGGCGCATACCCTTCACCCTTATGTTTACTGTGATACAACCCAAAATTTGGCATACAATTTTATTGTACCACACAATTACATCATCAACATAATTGGGGGGGGGATATCAATCTTCTCTAGTTGGAGGGTGGCTAAGTGTTGGAGATGAATAGATTCCAGGTGTTTTGAGTGCCAAAGTGGATATTTCATACTTAGAGGCAATACCCTGTCAGCGGACCCTGGCTCGCACAAGTCAAGAACTTAGGTAATTGCCCAATGGTCACTACCCTCATACTTTGCCACCTCAAAAATCTGAAAAAGATTGAAATGCCAAAAGGACGTAAATATATTGGCAATTGGGCCTAAGGACTGGCCCTGCTGGAACGTTTCTGATGCTGGCGAATTATTTTTAAATCGTCTGTTTAAATAAATCAGACCATTATTCGCCAACTATTGACTCAGACCTTTGGCCTCCTTTTTGATGACACCAGGAGGGAACTGCACCGGGGGAATCTTATAAGATTCCAAAACTTCCTCCAGCTGCAGGTCCAGCTGTTCAGGGAAGAGACAAGCATAACATCTCCGGCCATTATTATGACTGCTTCTGGGTATTTCACTAAGAGGTGCTGGAAAGAAGATTCAAATAGTTCCAGCCACCCTTTCATTTGCCGATGGTCTTCTTTACGGATATAAGCATTTATAAGAAGAAAGTATCTAAGAATGTTATTACTCAAGCTCAATTCAACCACTGATAATTGCATGCCACTTGACACATTTATAACCTCCACTGATTTCTTAATCATCTTAGTGTAAACTAGAGTCAGGACACCTGCGGATGCTCTCCCCTTACCCCGGCTCCCGCCTTTGCTATTCAGTACCATAAAACCTTCTACTGTCTGGTCCTCTCTCATCCAGGACTCCTGAAGGAATATCAGATGGTAGGGTTTTAGCTTTTCTTCCAGTTTACCACTGCTGAGACCAGCTAGCTCACAATGCCACCGTTAGCCCCCTCGTACCTAGACAAGGAGCAGAAAGTTCTACTGAACAGACCTACAACTTTTTGCTCCGTCACTCATGCTCTATTTCGCTCAGAAAAATATACAAAAATACACAAAGGGACGTTTTCAATATTTATTGAACCACAGTGATTCTTGTATAGAAAATATATGCTGCAATGATTAGTATACAGACGCAGACAGAAGTTACAATGAGTGTCAAAACAGTGAAGAAGAGTTCCAGCATCTTGCTGAGACAGCTTATATATGCATACATTTACAGTATTTATAACAATCTAACATACTCCTACAAAGCAAACCCTAACCTACGTGTCTACGGGTTGAATGTATGGTCTGGCAAGAAACCTTCTTCTAGATGATTTAACCCCATTACCTGGTGGGACAGAATGTAGGACCTCACCTTGGTCACAAACTGGACACCCATCATGCAGATGTCAGTCAGCTGCTAGGCAAAAGCTTCAGCATGCAGTGACCCTCAAATTCAGTAGAAGTTTCTCCTCTAATTGTATTTGGAAACAAAAGGATATGTATAGAAAAGGGTATCCTTGCCTCGAGCATGATTGTGCTCAGGCTCCCTATTGTTTGTATTCCACAGATAGCTGTGTCACCATATGGACGTAATAACAAACACATTTGTGTCACACACGTGAATGCCTTGCACAAAGTGCCAAGGCAGTGTGATAGTGTTCTCATAAGGTTTTTTTTGTGTCAACAAGGTCGTTATTTCTTAGAAACTAACCCAAGTGTCACAAATGTGTGTCACAAGTCGATGTGACAAAGGGAAGGTAACTTTAGGAGAGAACCATGTACATGTAAATTGGCACTATTTCCTACCAGGCCTAAATCTGGGACAGTACCCTCTCTTGTTGTTACACTCTGTCACATTAGGGTGGTCACAGGGAATGATGGTGCAGTTCATTGAGTGCACTCTTGTGCCATCATATGCTGTGCCCCTAAATCCTTATGCATGGGCCATTTTCAGCTCAATGCGCCCTTGGAACTTTTCACCCAGGATTTCAGAGTAGTTCAGCAGAGATCCTACAGATAGAACAATGATCGTGCAGGACAGCTGTCTTGGATGCCTTCTTCTATCCTAGTCAGCTGCATATGTACATTGGGGCTTATTTACAAGCCCATTGCACCACTAGTGCGTCATTCTTATTGGACGCACCAACACTGCAGTGTGCCTGCTCATATTTATTATTTACAAGGCCACGTAATGCCACCCTGCTTATCTTTTCATGGCTTTGCAAATTTGACCCCCTTCCATGCTTTACTCTTCATGAAAGAAACATTCCATGGGTGTTGCTGCGGGTGTTCCCATGCAACACTTATGGAAACTGACGCATTTCCAGATTTACAAGGTTTTGTAAATCTGGGAATGCGTCAGATTCCTACATCTCCCCAGGGGAGGCATAAGGGAGGCGCAACACGGAGAAGTATCTTTATTTCTCCTCGTTTTCCTTTTTCTATGTGTGTTTCATTCTGCAGCACACATAGAAAGAGGAAAACACCTCCTGTGATTGTTTTTGTGCAAGAAAGTGTCCCTTCCTTCACAAAACAGTCACCCCTACAATGCAGAAACCCTTGCACCATGGCGCATGGGTGTCTACGTTGGTGCATGACAGCCTATTGTATGCCAGTGCAGGGTAAAAGGACAGGAATTCACGGTATCTTCCCTGTTCATTCCTGCCTTTTTCTTTTGGCGCACAGCAGTACAGCAGGAAAGCTTGTACCGCTGCTGTGCGTCAAAATATTGTAAATGAGGCCCTTTGTTTTTTAATTTCAGCATTGTGTGTGATGAAAGTCACTTAAATTGCCATGTAACTATTTCCAGACCACACAATGCTTAAGATTGTCTGAGGTTGTTTTATGAGGTGGCTACCGGGGTAAGTACATTAGCTTCATTATTTTTTTTCGTTTCTTCGTACAAGGACGTTTAATTCATAATGCCTTCCTTCCTTGATGAGTGCAGTAGTGTTCGGAAGACCTAAAAGTAGGTAGGGTGCCAATGATTTTCCTGGTTGTTTGAGATTCCTGATTTGTTGTTATTGCGCAGATCAAGGATTCTGGTACAGATAACATACAGATTGCACAATGGCACTACATTTGCTTCTGCTAAAATATTTGGGGTTTCAAATGTATTTGTGGTACTATGAAACACACTACCGTAAATACTGGCTACAAATTGCACTCAAGCACCCAGTGTACACATACATTACTTAGGCACTGTTAAAATCTGTGCTTTGCCACGGAAGCTGAATGAGCTTGTTAAGTGCTGCATGTGAATTTGGTATCTTCTACTGAACTCTGTGAAATTCTTAGCAGCACAACCCAAAACCTATGAGTCATGGCTTCAAAAAATTATGCCAGCCTTTTTAAAAGAAAGTTTACTGCCTAACGTTAAGTTTGTAGTCTACTGAAGATCCATGTCACATGAAGCCTTGTAAATATTCATGTCTACACTCCCTTGGATTGTAAATAATGTAGAAAGACATCATAGTAGACAACATACCTGAGGTTTTCAGCCTTAGGAAACAAGGATGCAGCAGCAAATGTGGATCTCTTCTGCTCTGTTGAAATATAAAGCTGTATTTGCCCAGTAATTAAATAATTGATAATGAATGTAATCTTGAAAGTATTAATGCTCATGTGTGAATGCAGCTTTCAGATACCATACCAGGTCTTATCAGAATTGTTTTAGAAAAACAAAAAAGTGTGGGTGGAATGTTTGAATTTATCTAAATACTTAGTAATTACTTAGGCCCTATTTCAGTTCATTGTTCTTTTCCCACAATGCTACTCTAGACAGAGGCCAGCCACATGCAGATCAGCCTTGGTTCTCCTCCAGTAGAAACAGTCCAATCTGAAATGCCATGCCAGGTTCCCAGATGGCATCACACGCAACCACTGACCTCTTATTCGAATTTGTGTCTCAGAGACATGGGATTCAACATAAAGGTGTGCAGAGTTGCAAAGTTTTTATTTTTTTGCAATGTCTATTCCTAAGTCCCTACTTTTTCTACCTATTTAGGTATAAAAGTATTCCACATTATCCAGCCACTCCCCATGCCTCCTACAATTGATACTAAAACATATACCCATGTGTGCTGAACTTTCTTCACTTGTGCAGTTACTCACTGGGTAGTTATAGTTAGGACAACGTTTACATAGGAAACACATTTATTGTTAGCTAATAACTTTGGCGCCATTTGATGAATCTTATCAAAATCTCCAAAAAAAGAAGTTCATCCACCTCAGCACCTTCCTGTAAAGTTTTCAGGTGATCTGCCAACTAGGGCCTGAGAAAATGAGGGGCCCAAATCAATTATTTGAGGCCAAAATGACAAACATTCTATCAGTAGAACCACAGATATGCAATCTATAAAATGTAGGTAAAAATAGTGCTTAAAACCACAACGAACTAACTGTGGTTATCTGGTCATGCTGAACTGGGACAAAGTCACAAGCTTAAGCCAACCACGATAAAGCGGAGGCTGGACACAGGGGCCAAGTTAAGCCTGCTAAACAAAGCACCTTAAATCCTGGTTACGGAGCATTGCAAAACTCCGGGTTGAGGATGCATCACCCAGAAGCGGTTCAAATGAGCTTTGGGCTACGATGTGAGGCCCTGCATTGAGCATGCATCATGCAGTGGCTATTATGGGGAGCTGTGGGCTGTAATGAGAGGTCCTGCATCACAGATATTATCGCGTCACAGCGGTTCCTAAGAGCTGCGGGATCCTGCGTCAGGGGTGTGCTGCACAGTGGTGGTTCTGATGTGGAGCTGCAGGGAAATTCACAGCAGTGCTTCAGTTCTGCCTAAAACACCATTGCTGGGCTAGCAGAGCATCCTCAAGCCTTCTTCCAAGGGTCCAGGACTGGGATGGCATCACCCGGGGGGCAAGACTCATAGCAGGCAGAGTTCAGGTTCAGGGTTCAAGGTGGACCGAGCCTTT
Source organism: Triturus cristatus (assembly GCF_964204655.1). Taxonomy (NCBI): domain Eukaryota; kingdom Metazoa; phylum Chordata; class Amphibia; order Caudata; family Salamandridae; genus Triturus; species Triturus cristatus. The sequence continues at coordinate 613,937,125 of NC_140591.1, read as the reverse complement.
TCTGTACTCAAATCCCTGATCAGGAGACCAGCCAACTAGCCCTTGGAGTCACTCGGGCGTTTCTGAATTCAAGTCGCAAGTCCAGTCCTTCTCACTCAGGCAGCAAGGCAGCAGAGTAGCAGCCCTCCTTTAAGCAGAGTAGCACAGCAGTCCTTCTTCAGAACCACGGGTCCAGATGTGCACTGAAGAGTTGGGTCTGAGTTTCACTTATTATCCTTAGTGCCAGCTTTGAAGTAGGAGACGTTTCTAGAGGCTTTGACCCCTGGGGTGTCTGGACCTTCCTCCATCTCTGCCCTGGCCCCAGCATGTCTGGAGGCTCAAAAGACTACTGTGAAACCCTTTGTGAGTGTGCTGAGGCAGAGTCTTTGTGATGTGAAACTCTTCCCCCTCTTCCTGATAGAGATGGCCCATCCTGCTAACACCTATTCTCTTTTTGTCTCCCTAACTGGGAATAATGCACAAGGACCATCTGCCAGCTACACCTAGTCATGTGACCGAGGATGCAGGCTGCAGGCATCAAATAGTTGGGACAAGAAAATGTCAACTTTCTAAAAGTATGAATATGAACAACTTATTTGCCTTAGCTGGAAATATTTACAACAATTTTTATCTTTTTAGGTTCAGGATATTGATTACCTCGAACCTTGATTTTTATTTTACCAATTTCTTAATTCTTTTTTAAACATTTCTTGTGTGCGCCTCCATAGAGGCCATGAGTGAAGGCGAATTGTGTGAGTAGAGTATGCTGTGAAACTGAACCTGCTGTCTCTTTTCTATCGTACTCTAGTGCCATAACATCATTGAAGTGCCCTCCCATAATGTAGAGTAAAGCATCTGCCTCCAGCAAGTTTTCAGCAAGCTTTTCCAGCATGGAGGCCTGTAGCTGGGGTGGTGCATACACGTTGAGCAATGTAACATCTTTTCATACCCAGCACCCCGTCACTCCCACATATCTACCTACCTGGTCTATTCACTGTGTACGTACTCGGAAGGGCAGGTTCTTCCTGACCAAAATGGCCACCCTCTGGAGACTTACGTGCATCCTGCATGTGCTAGTGTGGTGTAAACTCCTCTATCCAAAAATCTACATTCTGTCCCCTTGAGGTAGATCTCCTGTAAAAGTACCACATCTGGTTATAGTTGTTTAATGTATTGGGTCACCAGGCATCTTTTTACCTTGTCACCCAGATTATTCACATTCCAGGAGAGGACCGAAAGAGTCATAGCTTCCAATAGTGGAGTACCCTTCACGTCACTGGTTATAGGGTCAGAAAGTGCAGAGTAAAGGATAACTGCCAAAGTGCTAGCAGCAGATTGGTGAAGTGCGAGTGGCCCCCATCATTGCCAGGCATTTGTTGACAAGTCTGTGCCTTCCCTCCCTGAACTGTAACAACTTTAAGCCTCGTAACTTGTGTCTGACCCCACCCCACCCCACACCCCAAGGGCACCTGCTATTGTGTATCCCCATAACATACCTAAAAACTGCTCAACATGGGAATCGGAGATGACTGTAGCCCATCACCTCACCCACCAATTCAAACCCTTAGCACACTGTAACACAATCTGAGCCAACCACCCCTGTGTGCAGTGGATCTGTACTTGAAATTGAAAAGTGGTCTGCTCCGAGTCTCTGAGTCATCCATGTTAGGGCAAGCAGAATTTCCTGGCCCCGGATCTTCTCGTTAGTCTCACAATTATGATATCGCTGTCAGACCAGATACTTTGGTGTCTGAAGGGGTGACCACAGGTTCATGTTCTAAGTTAACAATGGTGACCGCCAGGGGATGAGAGTCCTCTGATCTAGTCTCTTAGTCATCACCTGTGTATCCGTGTGTAGATTCCCCCATCCAGAACAATCATCCTGCTCTTTTTAATAGTTGCTGTCCGGTCCCCCTCTGAGTCCGAGGAGACCTCCAGTCGCCTCTCAGGGTCCCTGCCCCGTCACGGTGTCCCCCTCATCTCTCCTCTGTGGGTGGTGATCTCTTCTCTGGGGCTGTGGTCTGTCTTTGAGTCGAATCCCTTCTCCACCAGGGGGGCGTGGGTCTGGATCTCGCCCATCATTCCTCTGTCTGGGACATTCCTCCAGCCCCTCCCATGCCTCCTCAGGGGTTTGAAAGAAGAGTAATTTCCCTTGAAATAAGAACTTCAGCTTCACAGGGAATAATAGCATGTACTCCAATTGGAGACTGTGCAGCTTGACCTTTACAGAGTCAAATGTGCGCAGCTGCTGCTGAACCTCCCGGGTGTAATCTGGGAAAATCATGATGTTGGAGTTCTCATGGCACGCCTCACTAATTTTGGGAGCTCCGGTGAAGATCATGTTCCTGTCCTGGAAGCTCAGGCAGCATGCTATCACCGGCCTCACGTGGGCCCCAGTGGTGGTCTGCCCCACAGTGCTTGGTGCCCCCGCTCAATAACAAAGCATGAGGAGATTTTGTCTTGAAGCAGGATATGTCACAGCCACCCATTAAGGAACTGTGCCATATTTGGGCCCTCAACCCACTGAGAAAACACCAATATGCTGAGATTATTCCATCAGAAACAGTTTTCTGCATCCTCCATTTTCCACATCCCGTCCTTTAGTAGTGGCTCGGGCCTCCATGACTTCTTTGTGAAGACCCTGGACCGGGTCCTCCAGCTCAGCGATCCTGCCGAGGAGACCCTCTCCACCACATTGCAGAGATATTCACACTGGAGGGAGACTTCTGAACGCACCTCGCCCACTCTCCCTTCTAAAGCCTCCCGAGAAGACTGGAGAGCTAGGAGAAGGGCAACATTATCAGGCATTGCAGGGGGAGTGTCATCTGTCACCTGCGTTACTACCTTCGTGTAGTGGTCCATTCTCCCCTGACAAGGGGGTTTAGTTTCTTTGTCATGAACCATGCTCCCAACACCAGAGCACTACCCCTCATGACCCGGTTCAGTTAGGCCTGCACGTGATAAAGCAATGTCCCAGGCCAAGTCTCCTGGGGGCAGAGTACAGCACAAGGCATCACTGCTGCACCTCAGGTTAAGGGTGGGGAAGGCTGCCCTCAAAGTCACTCATCTCCCATGTCACTGCAGCCTGGACAGTGAAGGCCTGGCCATCATTCCCCAGCTGGCAAGGAAAGCGGAGGGCCCTGTTCCTGCTGTTGTGAAATCCAGTCTGGGTGAGCTAATGATGGTCCGTGGATGGGGTACCCCGGGAGCCCCATCTCCTTAGCAAGGCATCATGCCTGCCAAGCTCCCTCCATCCTGTCCCCCAGTCGGGAGACCCGCCCAGCACGACCTCGCCAGCCGACTCATGAGACACTCCTCAGTCCTTTATGCAGCTGCACCAATGGCATGGTGAAAAACGGTTACCCAGACCCTCTCTAAGTGGGTACAGTGCCTCACTCCTGGTCTCAGCCCCTGGATCCACCGTGTCTTACTGCCAGCCCATGCATGCTAAACAGGATCATTCCCTTGTGTGAACCTGTGCCTCTGGCGTGACTTCACTGGTGAGTTAGGCCCTACTTACACCACTGGGACTCTGGCAAGGCCCTCATGGCTGCCGTGTCTCCATCTTCACAGGTTTCACTCATGGCAGAGGGAATGGGGGGCGAGTGACAGTACTGCATTCCCTCAGTTGCGGACCTGGCAAACTCTCACCTTCCAGAAGGTGTGGGGAGAGGCCAGTGGCTTCTTCCGTTTAAGCCACCATGCAGCTCAGGCAGCACCTCTTCTCAGCTCTCAAAGGACACTGCTGATGTAAGGCATCACCAGTCCAAGCAGGTGCTGCTTCCCACTGAAGGTGGGCTTCAGTTGTTGGGGGGAGGGCTGGGTAGATGGAAACCTCTCTCCCTGCGGCCCGGACCGTCACCTTCTATGCAATTTCGCTGGTGATCTCGGGTCCGCGGGCCCAGCAGGGTTCTCCAGGAACTGGCACCTGCTCGTTGCCGAATCTCTGGCATGCTCAACAGTAATTGGCTTGTCTGGAGTCCCACCAGACTCGGAATCACCCCTCAGGGTGGGGGGGGCCACCCAGACCACAGTCGCATGGCCAAGCCTGGAACTCCAATGGTTCTTTCTTGCTGGATCTGACCACTGGGAGTCCCAGGCCACAGTCCACAAGGTCTTTGGTGGCTCCTCAGCGCTTCAGCAGTGGGCAGCTGAGTCACACTCCATCAGCCCCCATGACCGGAGGACACAGGGGTGAAGTGGAGTGTAGTGATGGTGATGTTGACCAGGCTTTCTAAGGATTAGATGTGGGCCCGGCACACAGTACACTCAAGGGACATTGGACTCTGTCACCATTTTAACCACATCCCAAGATAGTATTTCTGCTTGTCCATGTGAAGGAGTTTCTGTGCTAAAACTAATACACTATGTACGGTTTTGCTAACATCTACAAATATAAATATCTTGCCCCGGTGCTTAAACTGTTTAAAGTTAACGGATGTGGGCCAGCCATATTTTTAAAGTAATGATGGATAGGATTATAGCTGTTGTTAAAATCTGAAAAATCTGAATAAAGTACTGTTCTATGTCTGTATATATTTTATTGACAGATCTTTTGTACATTACATTCTTATTTTTATATTTTATACTTAGCATAATTTAACTGGTTTTATGGCTATTATTAACCAAACAAACTAAGTGATCGAATGATTGAGGAAGGAGACAAATGTGGTTGTGGAGCAAACAATGAATATCAAATGAAGAATGATGGTGTTAGGAGTAAGAATGCAACAAGGGATACTAGAGGTAGAGGTGATTAGAAAAGGCGCTAAAGGAAGAAGGCAAATGTATGTTATGAGTTGCTTGAAACAGAGAGGTAACAGATGAAAAAATGGAAGGTGGTTAGTGAGGAGGGGAGGTGGAATAGGGGATGAGAGGACAAAGGAGAAGCCATGTTGGCAAAAAGAGTTTAGACAGGTAAAAGCAAAAATGTATTCATTCAGACAGATTTTGAAGACATTTGTCATTTTCAGAAACAGAGGAGTCCTTCTGCTTGTCTCAGCTCAACTGGAAACAAGTTCAAAATATATGGTGCTGTTTCAGAGAAAGAATGTTTTGTGACTTTGCAAGGTCTGAATTTTTAGGTTTCCAGTCTTATCTCACCAGGTCTGGTTTGACACCACAGATGTGGTGAAAAAGAGATATTCAAGGTGGTGGTTATTTAAGGCTTTAAATGTGATGCTCAATTGCTTTGCTTTTTCTGGTTTCGCCAGGAAGACAGAATGGGTTCATTAGTAAAGATCAGACATTATTCAGTTTTCTGGTTCCAGAGATCTACCTGCCTGCTGAATAAAGAGTGGTTTTCATGGAGAGTAGGCTAACTGCTGAAGTCTAGTATGATTGCTTGAACTGCACTGTAGAAGTATTGAGATTCCAAGTCAGGTTTACAATTTTTAGTAAGTGCAGGTAGGCAGGTTTAAGATGTTTTTGGCATGTGCAGGTAGGTACTGGCAAATTTAACAGTGAGTGTAATTTGTGAATTCATGGACAAATGGGAATTGGTCCACAGACCTAGTGATTTAAGTTCATGGACCAGGATGGGGAAAATCAATAGATGCAGAAATCAGATAACCAGACCTTGCTGAATTTGTATTTGTGAGATTTTCAAAATTAGATTACTTTGATTTTCTCTTAATTGATCTGGTTCACTGAGATCCATTTAAGAAGCTTTTCAACTAATTACCATGCAGATGTCTTGTAACAATGATATTTTGTAAGCATAATGGGTGCCATGTGCATATTGGTAAATTGTCACCCCTGCTCCTCACCCAAGATTCCTAACAGTTCTAAGTACATGTTGAATTGCATTGATGCAGGCATAGATCTTTGGCATAATCACACACGACGGGGATAGGATTAGAAGAGGAGTTGTCCATCCTAAACAACTGCTTGCATTGTTAAAAACAAGAAGAACCATCCTATGACCTCAGCTTTGAAGCACATGTAGAATTCTAATACAACGATGAACCTTTAGTGGTCAATCATATCAAATATCACCAATAAACCAAGGAAGATGAGGATGAAGACATGTATATCTGTCTCTGTTGTAAGTTCAGAAGCATGTTCATCTACTAAATGATAAACGCAGTGGATTCCCATAACTTCTGAGAAATATAAACACCATCCAGAGCTCACTGTCTTCTTTATCACAAAGAGTTTTTATAATATTTAGGTTGGCTAGAAGTAGTTCATTTATAGGAGAGCCAGAGCAGTTTGAGGTTGAAGGAAGGAGAATGACAGGATGACTTATCCTGTCAGAGTGCCTTTAGGTAGGCCCTTCTTTCAGAATAAATGTCCTGGTTGGCTCTTGTATTAAAGAACTGAACATGATTACTCTCACAACAGTCATGGTAGGTGTCTCAGGCTCCTGACTTTAAGTCTAATTCTTTTGAGTCTCATCTCTGTGTAGTGAATCAGTGCAATGCGTATGCCAGACCATAGGTGAGCTGCCAGAATCCAAATAGGCACTAGTCTCAAGGTTGTCCCTTTTGCTGACTGTCGAATGGTGGCAGACAGGATGGATGAACGATGGCCGAAAAAAGAGTGAGTGTAGCTGTAGGAATACTGGGTACTGCAGTACCAATATTTGGTATGGCATTGACCTTTTATGTCTATAAAAATAGCACACTAGGAAACAAGGCTCTTCACTATTTGTTGAATTACAGCTAACCATAGCAGTCCCTTATGAGAACAGATAGCATTGTACCTTGGAAACAACTTCTTCACTCCCACCAGGTGATGAGGTCTTCAGCCTAGTTCAGGCTTGCTTAGAGTATCTGTGGCATAGGATTATTGAAGCGCTAAACCTGGATGTCCCAGGTGACATTTCAAATACATGAGGGACAGTAAGAAAGTGAGAACACCCCACAAGAAAAATCCTACAGCAATTTAGAAACATAGAGACATAGACACATAGAGTAAGCATTAATATATTATTTTAAACCAAAATGACAAAAATCCAATCAGTAGAAACAGAGATATGCAATTTCAAAGATTTGAGGTAGATACAGCTCCTAAAAACACAAAGGGGCTTATTACGATGTCAGTCGCACATGACTGTTGCGGATTGGAACCGCTCGAACTTAGGTCATCGGTTCCGACTGCCTTATTTGGATGCGACTGACCACAGGGCAGTTGAAAACATCCATTCTACAATAGAAGCTTGTGCGGTGTGCGGAATAGTCATGTAGCACAAGCTTCCATTGTAGAATGGAGGATTGTAAACATCCCTGCACTGTGTTGCAGACACCATCTGGTGCCTGCCACACGGTGCAGGGATGTTTACCTCTCAGGCCCCATTGCCGAGGGGTGGGGGAGACACTTGAAACTTGATACGAAATGGCTGTCAGAAACTGCCATCATAATCCCAACAGCAGAGCCGAGCCTGGCTCTGCCGTCATTAGGGGATTATGGTGTGTTCTGATGCAACAACAGGCTCATTGAGCCTGTTGGAAGCACTGTGCATGGTCCCTCTGCGGCATCATAATGTGGTGGGTGAAATGCATGTAAAGATGTCAGTCGGATCTCAACCGCCAGGCTGTCCTTTGAAGTCTGACCGACATCGTAATCGTACCCAAAGTGACACTTGCAGTATTACGGTCGTGCAAGATCGGGTGAAAGTCAAAAATCATGCAGACCACGATGGAGTGCAGGCCAGATACAGGGACCAGGTTAGTCCCTCTGAAAAATGTACTTTCTAAATTCTAGCGTAAAGCGTTCCATTTGTGATGGAGGAGGCTGCAAGGAGCAAGGCGAGCGTTGTGGATGGTTGTCGCTGTACCGCGAAGAGCAGGCCAGGCGTCGTGGATGGTCATCGCTGTAGTGCAAAGATCCTGACTGGAATCGCTGAGAGTCATTGCTGGAGATCCGTGTTAGTGGCCACCACGGTCTGTCGATGCTGTAGCACAAAATGTAGAGCTCACGTTGCCATTCGTTACTTGCGGCCTCTGCAGCACGAAGAGTTGGGTTCACTGGAGCTTCGCAGTCCATCGGTGTCAAGATCTTGACACCGATGCACGTCGAGTGCAGCTTGACGCTGAGCGCACTTTCGCATGGGCGTCAAGATCTTGGCGTGAACTAACCCGTTTGTAGTTGCAAAGAGCCCAAAACTTCACAATTTCTCCTTTTCTTCAGGGAGGAGTTCAACTGAGGCCACACCAAGGGTCCAGGGTCATCGCTGTAGTGCGAAGATCCTGACTGGAATCGTGGAGAGTCATTTCTGGAGATCCATGTTAGTGGCCACCACGGGCTGTCAATGCTGTAGCACAAAATGTAGAGCTCACGTTGCCATTCGTTACTTGCGACCTCTGCAGCACGAAGAGTTGGGTTCACTGGAGCTTCGCAGTCCATCGGTGTCAAGATCTTGACACCGATGCACGTCGAGTGCAGCTTGACGCGGAGCGCAGTTTCACATGGGCGTCAAGATCTTGGCGTGAACTAACCCGTTTGTAGTTGCAAAGAGCCCAAAACTTCACAATGTCTCCTTTTCTTCGAGGAGGTGTTCAGCTGAGGCCCCACCAAGGGTCCAGGGCCTGGAAGGCACCTCTTAGGGCTCATATACTCACTCCAGCGGACCAAGTAGGTCCAGTTGCAGCTGGTCAGGTGGTAAGTTGCAGAGAGTCCTCTGGAGCTTGTTGTGCACCTGTAGGTCAGAACAGAAGGTCAGTCAGCTGACCATTGGATTCACTTTAGTATGGTATGAAGGGTGCAGGTCTAGTCATCCTTCACAGCAAGCCAGGCAGGCCTCAAACAGCAAGGCATCCTTCTTCTGTAGCATGGTAAAATGGGCCTAAACCTGATTGACACATTTAATTTAATTGTAAGTCTCTTGTATACGGTGCTACCTGTACCTAGGACCTGTACATTAAATGCTAATAGGGGCATGTAGCACCCATTGTGCCACCCACTAAGGTAGCCCTTTAAAACATATCTCAGGCCTGATATTACATCCTCTAGTGCAGTTTTAAAGTGCCATTTGGACCTGGCAAAACAAACCTTTTGCCAGGCCTACACCTTCCTTTTTTTAAAATACATACTTCACCCCAAAGTTAGGCCCTTAAGGCCCATAAGGTAGAGTGCATTGTATTTAAAAGTAGGAAATGTGGATTTACAATTTATATGTCCTGGTAATGAAAAATCCTAAATTTATTTTTCACTACTTTAAGGCCTACCGCTCCCATTGACTTTTGGTTGCGTTATTACATTTAATAAGTGCAACCTTTTGACTGGAGGCAGGTAGAAATGTCATGTTTAGACTGAAGTAAATTGTAATTTAAAATCCTCATCAATGGTAAAGTCAGATTTTAAGTCACAATTATAAAGATGCCACTTTCAAAAAGTTGACATTTTCTCGTCCTAACCATTTCTGCTTCTGCCAGTGTCCTGGGTTACATGACTGTGAATCGCTCTGTTGTTGGGCTTTGTGGGTTCATCTCAGACAGTAAGACTATGGGGGACTAGAGGCTGGCAGAATTGGCCATTCTGGTGGATGGCTAGGTGTGTAGTTTTTCCCTGGCCCCCTTATACTTAAAAGGACTTGCCTTCAGTACACAAAAAGGAACCTGATACTAGTCTTTTGTCACTCAGACTTCTTGGAAACTTGACAAGGGAAGGGAAGAATAAATTGCATTCTTGTGAAAACGACTTTGAGAGATGTGGGCAACATATTACTGAACTGTTACATATGATTTCCATTAGAAGGCATGATAGTAAATTATGGGTTTGAATGTTCAGTTTGAATGCAGGGTTCGTATCCTGTATATTCACTCCTCTGATATCAGATCAGTGAAAGATCAGGCCTTCAACCTGTGTGATGATCCGCCACCTTCAGAGACTAGAAAAATGTTGAGCAATGTCAATTCATGTCATTTCATGGTCCATGTTCTCTACCACTTGTCGCGGTTTTCCATAGGAAGGAGTGAGAAAATACAAGTCGGTCACAATATATACAACAATAATATTGTACAGCATCTACGGTGTAATGTAGTGAGTGAAGGAGGGCATGATGTCTCTATTTAGACTGAATGGTTTAAATGTGAGAAAGATTGTAGGGAGAGAATGCAAGGGATGTCTTAGTTTACATCACTTGGTCCCCATGGTAGTAAGAGAAGCCTGCCCTGGTTCTGAATACCAAGGCTGACGGTTCTCAACAAATACATCCCGCATTAGGACTTCAGCTGTGGGTGGAGTCCATAGGAGAGTAATTGATTTTCAAGTGTCACCTAGTGGAGACAAGACATAAAGCTTTTTTAAGATTGTTATACCCTGTGTTGGTTTTAATAGTTTGTTAAATGTATGTTTCTTTGTAGACTTTGAAAATTTCCCATTTTTAATTTGAGGGAGGTTCATACCTAAATACTATGTCCTGAAGAGGGTGGTTGAAATCTGTTTAAGTACACCAAAATGGGTGAACAACCATTACAACGCAACTTTTACAACACACTGCCATTACAACGAAACTGTTACAACGCAAATGCTGTGACAACGCATGCCATTACAACGCAAGTCTTTACATCGACTTGCACTAGATGGCGTGCTAACATTAAAAATAGTGTAGTTTACTATCCAAACACCTTCCCTACTGCAACGTGGACTGGAGTTAGAATAGTAAATTACCCTTTTTTAATGTTAGCACGCCATCTACTGCAAGTCGATGTAAAGACTTGCGTTGTAAAGACTTGCGTTGTCACAGCATTTGCGTTGTAAAAAATTTGTTGTAACAGCATGCGTTGTAAAAGCATGCGTTGTAACATCATACATCCACCAAAATGCGTTGACGTATCTCATAAGCTGAATCTGACTACAAAGAGGGACCATAGATGAAGAATATTCACTTCATCAGGACTTGTGTTTGATAAGCAGTAACGGATCAGCATTTTTAACAGATCTAGTAACTCTGCCTCTAAGAGTGCTCCTATTTGATTATTGCTTTCTTAATATTTATATTTTTTGTCTTTGTGTGACTTGCTGTGCCAACATTGCTGGGGGTTGAAAAAGGGATTGTTTTTTAACTGATTACATAGTTTTTTTACTGATGTAGTTTTTCTATATGTACTATGAGGATATGAAATATAAGTTGGATACTTACATGTGATTTTTATGATATTAAAGCTTTATGTAAACTTATTCCTTGTTGGCACGTGTTAAAAACAGCAGACCCCAATTGGAGGTGAGGAGAATTGATTGTCTCAGTGGTGTGGTTGATTGATCGAATCTATTGTGTGACACATTGGTTCCTAGGGGAGCTTTTTATTCTACTGATTTGTGGTGCCCTGTTCCCTTGGTGTGAGGGGCCCCTCTCATTTTTTCCATAGTTTATCAGTTTTCCATAGACCAGAAATAGTCAGGGGACCACCAATGACGATTTCTTTCCTGTCAGCGTGGGTTTGAGTGGCTCTATGAAAATTGCAATTGTATTGCCCTGATATAATAACTTAAAGCTTTGTGAATAAGGCTTCTTTATTTCAACAAATATTAAAGTCATCCTATTAGCCTCTCCCTGGGTCAAAGTTCTGACGGAAAAGAACAATTTTATTGCTTATTTGTGTGCCAGAAATCAATTGCAAATATAGGATCATACCAATCTAAGGAGCTGATTCACAAAGTATTTGTGAGTACAGGAACCATTACTACAGGAGTACTCTTTTATGTACTCTTTTTTTTTCTATTTGAACAAGAAAGTAGTTGGACAACAATTGCACATTCATAATACATGGCATCATCAGAATTACACATAATGAGCAAAGATAATATTTATCTAATAACTAGCATGACTCATACTATATTGTAACCATAATACAAACAGAGAGAGTAAATATTAAGAGTGGGTACAAAGCTTGCTCAGTATCGAAATTATATCCAAATTACATTTAGTACTAGCAGCAATCCTAACTTCTTACCTAAAAGATATAAAATAGCATTCTGTGCTTAAATAGAAACATATAGAAACTATTTAAAGTGCATAGTGCAAATAGTAGCAAATTGTAATTAAAGTGCCACACAGAGCTAACATTAAAGCCTTATATACATCATCTAGACCTTCAAACGATTAACAGCAGTTCTTGATTAAAGTGCTTAATATTTAGGCTTTACATAAAACAGCTTGGGAGTATCATAACTCTAGCATTTTGTGAATAAAGAAGCAGAGAACTATTTAAAGTGCATAGTGTAAATAGCAGCAGTTCTTGGATAAAGTACCGTACAAAGGCTATTTAAAGTGCCTAGTGCAGAATAGCAGCAATTCTTAAATAAAGTGCATGATATTTAAACTCTACTTTAATCAACTTGCTCCTTTCCTATCTCAAGCATAATACCAATATACATAATCTGGCCCACTTTATTAGAATATAGGAGGGTAGGGGACTCTGGAGTACCTTGCCTTTGAGATACTTCTCCTTCCCTCCCGTCCTGATCAAAATACTCCTGCCAAATAGCTCTAAATCTTTTGGTTGATCCTACCCGTCTCGCATAGGCCTCCTCAACCCTGAAAGTTCTGTACATTTTGTTAAGCCAGTGGTTCATCCTAGGTTGCTTATTTGTTTTCCAATTTTGTAGGACGAGTGATCTTGCAACAGCTATAGAGATTAATATGAAATACTGCTGATGTTTAGTTAACCCTTTCACCTCCCCCGAGGTGCCAAATAAAACCAACATAACTGATGGTTGAATTCTCAAAGACAGAAATGAGGAAATCTTGGCAAAAACCTCATCCCAAAAGAGTTGTAACTTATTGCACTCATAGGAAATATGCACCCATCCTCCCTCATCCTGAATATCATATCTAAAACATAGGTTTGGGTTTGTTGGAAACATCTTATGCAATTTCAGGGGGGTATAATAGGCAAGCCATCTAGATAAAAAAAATCATTCTCTTGTAATTAGCCCCTCTAAGTGCTTTTTTTGCTAACTCATTGAGTTGTTGCCATTCCCTTATATTGAACTTACAACCGGTCTCTAAATACATTTTTTGAAGTTCTATTGTCAGGATCTCTTCTGAATGGGCCTTTTGATGCAATAGCCGGTACCAGCATCCTACCCCCACCATTTTATTTGCCATTTGCCTGGCGATTTGCTCTGCCACCTTATTCATTGTTACATAGTTGATTTTAAGAAAGTTAACTAACTGATAGAAACTCAGAGGGAGGGCTGTTGTTAAAGAATTAGCTTGCAGTCTGACTTTTCCCAAGTTATTAAGGTCTCGTGATTAAAAAAATCCCCTAGCCGACTAAAGCCTAATTCTTGCCACTGTTGATTAAGGCCTCTAGATAATATAAGACCACCTACTGCACAATCCTCAATAGGGGTAAAAGCATGGAATGCTGAAATATCTCGTAATTTAAAAAAGAGCTGCATTCTTTCTATTAATGTTAATATCACTTTACATCTGGTCCTTTTGGGCAATTTTGCCAGCCGCAAAAAATTCGGGAGCCTTATTGCACTCTCTTTCAACATCTGCACAAAAAAAAAAGATCAAATACTGAATTTTCCGCACCCAATGGTGAAAACAAATTTACTAACGATGCCTGGTTATATTTTGGAAAATGTGGTAAAGCTAAACCTCCTGAAGCTACATCCAATTGTAATGTGGAAATTTCACTCAGGGATGTTTGTTATTCCAGACAAACTTCTGAATTATTTGGTCTAATCCCTTAAAATAAGAACTCAGAATTTTCAAAGGAAGATTGCTAAAAAGGAACAAAAACAGTGGGAGTATCGACATCTTAATCATCGAGATCCGTGCTATTAGTGATTGATTAAGCAGAGTCCGTTTGTCTAATAAATGTTTCACCTTTGTGTGCTTTCTGTTATATTTCAAGGGGAACAATTGACTAAAATCATGTGTAACGTGTTCCCCAAATATCTAATTGGATGTGGTGGCCTTATCAAGATGGATGCGGGAATATCCTCTGAATTCGAATTAAATGTAAGGATTTCGGTTTTTGCTAGATTTACTTTATACCCCCCCACCTGCGTAAACTTCTGTATTTCATCAAGTGCATTTTGCACATTAGAATCCCCAGCCTTAAGATATAAAATAATATCATCTGCATAGAGATTGGCTTTTGCGATCCCCTCAATTGGAGGCAGAATCATCAAGCTCTTCCATATCTTAACAGCTAAAGGTTCAATCCACAAAGAAAACAGGAGGGGGGATAGTGGACATCCTTGGCGTGTACCACGCTTGATTTTTACCCTACCAGCTTCTTCTCCATTTACAACAACTTTGGCTTCCGCACAACTATATAGTTCTTTTAACATTCGTAAAAAATGTGACAGGAACCCTAATTTATCCAAAATAAAAAATAAAGCGCTCTAAAGCCTTTTCGGCATCCATCCTCATGATCACCGCATCCATCCTATTAGTGGAGAAATAGTCAATGGCTTGTGTCAAGAAATATGTATTAACTGCCATCACTCGCCCAGGAATAAAACCATTTTGGTCCTCATGTACCACCTGCTGTACGCATGAGACTATTCTCTTTGCCCAGATCTTCATAAATAATTTATAATCCGTATTTAATAGACTAATTGGGCGGTAGGAATTGGGATCACAGGGGTCTTTATCTTTTTTAAGAAAAATTACTAAATCCGATTCCTTAAAACTTTTCGGGATATATAGACCCTCCTTTATCTGGTTAAACAATTTTTCCAAAAAAAGAAGATCTTCCTGAAATGCATCAAAAACTTCCACTGGGATCCCATCTACACCACACGCCTTAGCATTGGACATACTTTTTAAAACCGCTAAGATTTTCTATGGTCCCAATTGCCCTATTTAATATCTCAGAAGCATGTGAGGGTATCTGGGGTATCTCCAAAAATTCAAAATGATCTGTCAAATCTGCTTTGTCTACCCCTGTGTTTCTGCATAAATTTGGTTAAAATGTGAAAGAAATACCTCAGAAATAACTTGTTTATCGTCAACTAACATGCCAGTTGAGGGGTTCTTAACTTGGGCAAGTATTTGGGTTGCTTTCTGATTTTTTATAGACCAAGCCAGAAATCTCCCAATCTGTTGACTTTCCTCATACAACTTCTGTTGATAAGCCCTACTCCCTGATATTTCTTCCAGCAAAAAAAGTCCTTCAAATGTTCCTTTGCTTTAACTAATTCCTGCTGATGTATTGTAAAAGTGGACTCAGTTGTATTTATTAAATCAACATTTCGTCTAGCTTTCTCTACTTCAGTCTGTAATTCTTGAATCTTTTCTTTTCTTAGTTTATTTATTCTTACCTTATAAGATATTGTGTGGCCTCTGAAGGTCGCTTTAAATGCCTCCCATACCATAAACATGGATGCAGATGAAAAAGAGTTGGCAAGTATTTCTGTGAATCCATTAGCGAACAGTTTGTCTTCTAAGAAAAAATCCAGTTGAGATGCTGATCTAAATCTAGCTGAATAGCAGGTATACTGCTGAAGTCCAGGATGCCCTAAGGGTCTGATAAAGAAAAATCGTCTGTTAATCTACTTATTCATTTTGTGGTTTTGAGCTTTAACTGTCGCTTCGCCCTATTTGATGTATCCAGTGCAAATGTCTGGATAAAGTTAAAGTCGCCACCCAAAATTAGTATGCCTTCCATTTGTGCTATCAACTGATAAATTTGCTCTAAGGCCACCGTGTCGTCCTCTATTGGACCGTAATAATTGACCAAGTTCAGGACTGTTTCCTCTAGCTTCACTTTTACCCAGACCCATCTCCCTTTACCATCCCGTCGTACCTCCTTCACCTGCCAATCTAGTGAATTATTAAATAAAATCCCTACATCTCTTACCGCTAAATTTGCTGATGAAAAATATGCTTGAGTATATTTCTTAGGAAGGGATATTTTCAGTGTATCAGACCTAAAATGAGTTTCCTGTAGAAATATAATTTCAGGGAAAAGAGAATTTACCCAATTTAAACAGGCCAAACTTTTTCGTGGATTCAATAATCCATTAACAGTACATGTAACCACTTTTATATTCTGCAATTTTGGTTCCATTTTTGATTCCATCCTAGGTTTCCTCCTAGCTCATTGATGTTTTGTTTTACCACTAGTTTCAGCCTACCTTTTGTTTCATCCCTTGAGCGGACCTCTCCTAGATAATTATGGTGCCACAATACCCTTATCCAAATAACTACACTATTTTCTTGTTCATTTTTTCCCTTGCTAAGCACTTGCGACCCCGCACCCTGGATTCCCACCCCGAAACTCCCAGCAAAAAGGGAATTGCCCACCATACCCCCTGCCTTCTCCCATAGGCTGCCCCCCTACCGGGTGCCATGTTGTTGCACCCTTAGTCACCCTAGCCCCAGCACCGCTCTTACTAGAAACTAAATATAGAAGAAAGAAAGCTTAACTAACAATATCCTGCAATCGCTATTTGCTCACAGTGATTTTCTGAAGAAGCTCTTGAGCCTCTTCTAAATTTGCAAACATATGGAATTTTCCTTGCACAAGTACACATAATTTGGCTTGTTGGGCTATAGAAGCCTGAGCTCCTTGCGCTTTAAACAAATAAAGAAGTTTCACAAATTCCTTTTGCCAGCTGGCTGTGGTAGCGGACATGTCAGAAAAAATACGACAACTAAGAACTTATCGAGTTGAGATCTGTCGCATTTGGATAGCCTGAGACAATACCCGCTCCTTAATTCTAAAATCTGCAAAATTAACAAGAATAGTTCTAGGTAATGTCGAATTCTGGAATGGCTTTTATGTACTCTAACATGTCATTTGTCAACCAGCAAGAAAAGGTCCAACTCTCTATTATTAAAAGTACAAAGAGGGTACTGTCCTAACTATAAATGAATGTTCCCTGAATATTATCATTTTATTGCCATTTTAGTGGGTCAATTCATAAACACATTTACGTGTATGGGAAGTAGTACTAAAAAACATATTTTGTCCGGATGACCTGACTTTGTGAGTCAGCCAGGAAAAATCTACAAATATTAGTAAAAGTGCAATGGGGGCACAATGCTTTCTTTGCGTACTAATTTTATATGAACATTCTCCGTATTATCCAATTTTATACCCATTTTATATATTTAGGAGATGTTTCACGAAAGCATATGATAGTATGTGAAACCGTACTAGTGGAGACTTACTCCATGTACTCCAATTTGGTTTTGCAAATAGGTCCCTATATGCTTTGGGGCCAGTTCCCAAAGGAATAAAGTAGTATATAAAAAAGAACTATAGGAGTACTATTCCACATAGACCAAAATACCCTTTTGACTGGGAACCAAAATTTTGTACTCCACAAATTTCTTCAGTAAAGCCTTTTCTACAATGAAACCCATGACTTTATAACTAGAAATATTTTTAATAACCACTTATACATAGCTTTTTACCTTGCTATTCAATATGTTTTTAATTTTCGAAAGGCATCTCACAGAGAAGTGTAAGTAACAAAACTCTTCCTACCCTGCATAAAACTCAGCATTTTTCACTGAAGTTCAAAATTCTATTGGGCCTACAATATTAACATATCGAAGTGTTTGCAACCTTGCTCAGCCTCAGTTCTTTGCACTGTCTGGCTTGCAGATTTGATTTCAATACAAGTGTTTAAGTGAGAAAGTAAAATTCTTGACTAGGGTATGCCACATACCTTTGCATGTATACGTTTTATCATTTGGTAGACAACCAAGTGTTTACAACCTAAACAACTATACCCCATTAGATTATGTAGACCTTTTAGGTACCGCTTTTATATGAAGGTGTTTTGACATTTTTATAATGCTATAAGTTTATTCTATTTCAATAACTATGATGTCATCATAATCATTACATTTTGTTCTTTTCAACTAAATTGATTTGGGAATTTTATATTATTTGTTCTCAACTGTGGTGTTGTGGTGTACTTGGTAATATATGTAGGAAATTGGGTTTTTGATTGAGGGGGGTGAAGACCCGTCTCAAGCAACATCCAAACTTCATCTCAGAGTGAACCACAAAAGTCAGTAAATTAACCTATACTTAACCCTATGGCGCCTTGACACGAAAGCACTCAGGCTTAACTTAAAGGCAATGTGTTAAGTATTTTTGCAGCAGTCTAACAATAAAAAAGTGCTAACACAACAAAAGAAAAATCCCACGCCAATTTAGAAAAATAGAGAAAACTTTAATAAATAGTTTGACACCAGAATGACAGAAAAACAATTAGTAGAACTGGTGTTGTGAATTTTTAAAGTGTTTAGTAAAAATTGGCACCTAAAAGATCAAATCTCCAACTGCTGACCCCCAATCGCTCAAGACCGGGGCAAAGTTGAAGGTTACGGCTGACCACAATAAAGCGTGGTTCGAATACATGAGGTGGATTGGGCTCAGTTTAAGCTTACCTTTAGACTTAGAGGAATTTTGGAAGAAGAATGTCTGAGAAGATAAGGTATAGTGGGGCAAGGCAGCCAGGGGTGTCCAAATGGAAGCCTCGTCACACGCTGGATGAAGTTGCAGTGCAGATTTGTTTGTCCGGACTTAGGGCCTGATTTAGATCTTCATGGACGGGTTACTCCATCACAAAGGGATGGATATCCTGTCTGCCGAAATATAAATGCCATAGGATTTATAGTTTTACAGATGTGATATCTGTCACTGTTGTAATGGAGTAACCTGTCTGCCAAGATCTAAAGCAGGCCCTTAGTATCTTTTTTAGAAGTCAAAAATCTCCAGCTTGATGAGGCTGCAGGCTATAGCCGACTAGGGTTCCAGGAGGCCAGATACCATTCCAAAAACCACTGAACAGGATTTGCTGCTGTGTAGAAGACAGTAGCAGGATCTACCATGAAGTTAGGTGACTGGCGATGCACCTGGGGGGATAGGCGAGCATGTAGGTGCCGCTCGCCTGTTGGTTATTGTTGAAAAGATGACAGAACGCCGATGCAGGTAAGAACCTCTTTATTCCACCTCCACAGTTCGTCTCTAGTGCTCTTCACTAGGAACGTTACCAACATTCTAAGGCAGCCTCTCGGCCAACAGAAGGGAAGTACCAACAGCTGGGCAGGGAAGGGGGGGAAGAAGAAGGGAGGAAAGTTCCAAAGGAGGAGAGAGTTAATGAGGAAGGAACTACGTGGGGAAAAGGGACATAATTATAACAGTTATCATAGCACTTTTTAATGGAAAATGTTCTGTCTCAAGTTTTATTTTTTGGCAGACTGGGCACCTTCTGCACCACTTCCAAGGGTACAGGACTGGGCGGGCACCACCTGGAGGGAAGGATGCATTTCAGGCAGGGTCGAGGTGCAGGTCCAAGGTTGTTGATGCTTTTTATGTCCCAGTAGCTCGGAAAAGGAACTCAGCCAACTAGCCCTTGGGGACACTCTCGTAATCCGGGAATCAAGCAGCAAGACAGGCCTCAAGCAGCAGGGCAGTCCTTTGAGGGTACAAGGCAGGCTTCAGGCAGCAGGACAGTCCTCTGGTAGCAGCAGGGCAGTCATCTGAAGTACAAAGAAAGCCTCAAGCAGCAAGGTAGTCCTCTGATGTACAAGCAAGAGCTTATGGGAGTTCTCTGCAGGTCCAGATGTGAACTGAAGAGTTGGTCTGTGTGTCCTATTTTTATACCTGGTGCTAGCTTTGAAGTAGAAGAAACATCTAGCATTCTCCCTCCACCCCCACAGATGGTTTTGGAATTTCCTTCCTCCATGCCCACACTCCAAAAGGTCTGGGGTAACAGAATGCTGGTGTAAAGTTCTTTGTGAGTTGCTGAGGCAGCTCCTTTGAAATGTAAGTGGGACAAGGAACAGCTCTGCTCCATACATCCTGGTGATGATGGAGTAAGGACTCATAAAAAGGAGACTTGCTTGAAAACAATCCTCTCGTAATAACTCATAACTCGTATTAACTGTGTATTGTGTAATAATATGTACTACATTCAAATTATTTGAAAAAGAAAAAGCTTGCTTACGTATCTTATAAACAAGTCACTCGAATGAAATCTAAAATGGCTGCTAAATGCAGGAAACTGTAATGCGCATGCCTCAACTGCATCTACGCAGTATGATGAGCTGTCGCTTGGAGGGAATTTTCTGCGCTTGCGCAGACGCTTCTAAAATGGCCACTAAAAGCTTACATGCCAAGCATCTGCTTTGCTGAAACTAAACCAAGACATTTACTAATTGCTAATGCAGGGAGAGCATTTATAAGTAAATGGGATTAGAATAGAGATTGGTGGTATACAGTGAAATCATTTTATTTTGAAATTAATATACTTCTTTTTGATTTTTTCTATTAGTTTTTATTCGGGCCTTTGTAAGAAACCGAAGTCTATACCCCACGTGACCTTTACACATGCGCAATATAAGTGAGCCAGAAGCCGCGATGTAATCCTTGAATGCCATCCAAGGACGAAACAGCAACATACCCTGGGAACCAGTACAATGTCCTGTGAAAAGGAAGAAACTATATGAAATGTATACTTTGTGTTTGATAAAGATGTGAATGCGGGTGGGAATAAAGATTTATGAAGAAAAATTAAGGGGCGGGATCATTTAACAATGAACTGAAAGAATTTATTGAAAATCTAGTATGGGGTGATGATCATACCCTATGCCTGTCCAATCAGGGTAAGTAAATTTATGAAATTGAAACATTAATGAGTGGTGCATGACATTAGAAAGGTATAATTGAAGTAGCTTAGTTAGTTAACTAGCGTTGTTGAGACGGAGATGCTGCAGAGCTCGGGATGCTGTCGGAGTGATGAGCGAATGCTGAAGAAGAACCGAATTGCAGAATTACTAAACAAATAATTAGAAGAAGATCGCAGAAGAACCTCGTGGAGGAAGATAGTGTCAGAGAAGGGTGCAACGCAGGCATCGGATCTTGAAGAGGTCACCTTATCCTGTCCTGAATCCTGAAGCCTTTGTCTCCAGACCTTTCCAGGAGACCCTTTTCCTAACTTCTTGGCTAAGCGGTCACACCATCCTTGGTAACATCTGTAGATTTTGAAATTGTACTGCTCTCTCTATCCTTTGCTTTCTGAGTATCGTCATTATCAAGTCCAGCTAATTTGAAATGTACTTCTAAGGGAGACGGAGACTGTGCTGTACTTTGAGTTTGGCTCACTTGAATTTAAATTTAGATAAAACATTTAAAAATGTTGCCGAGTCTGTGGTCATTTTCATTGTGGAGAAAACTATTTTAATATATGTCATTTCACCATCAACTAGTTCAACTAATGGTCCATTGACCAGAGGAAAGAACTTTTTGATCAGTGAAAGATTAGTTAAGAATGACAAATAACTAACCTCAGAAAGAAAATATAGAAATTGACCCCAGCAGGTATTAACTGGCCTGAGTGAATGTGAGTGTGTTTATGGGCCCAGGTGAGTATGTGGTATTAGAGTATCTGAGGCTGGTTTAACGCTGGATCAGTTTTTCTGGTAGCAGAGCTATGGTTATTATTTACTGGTTCGGTGATAAGTATTGATTATTGATTTCTGTTTTAACAAAACCATTAATGTCTTGTTTTATGTTGTCTGGAAATTCCCGGGAAATGAATAGTGGATGGTAAATAGAAGCCACACTGCAGTGAGGTCAGTCGTCTGTTAGAAAAGTGCTGAGAAGCTATGCATAGCTACCAGTTCTAAATTAGGGACTATTTTCTGTGTGAAAGTGAGAGTGAATGATAGTAAGGAGTTCGCTGGTGAAACTTTAGTGATATATCACCTAGAAAAGGTAACACCAAAGGAGTAGCAGGTTTGTCTGAGCTTGAATGAAGAGTAAGCGAAAGGGTTTACTCGCAGTATATGAAGAGTAAGCGGAAGGTTTTACTCGTAGCAAAATAAATAATCTATCCTTTGGTTTTAGTGGAACAGAAAGAGTAGCGAATGTTTTTATGTTGTTATTAATGAGAATTTAAATGCAAATTTAATGAACAATACGTTTTCATATTACCTTGTGAAGGGAAGGGACAGTCGGCAGAGTTGCACTGACGTCACAGGGAGCCGCGCTGGGATTGGTGGAAGCAGCGGGTGTGTGTGACAGAAAGAGGATTGTAAAGGAGGGGTCAGCAATGAGGAGGAACATTTAAGTCACCAAGTGCTGCGCTGGGACTGATGGAGATTGTAGGTGTGTATAACAAACGCAGATTGTAAAGGAGGGGTCAGTTGTAAAGAGTGATACAAACATCACAGAAAGCCGCGCTGGGATTGGTCAAACTACTGGTGTGAGCCTAATTCTGATTGGTTGACAAAATAGAAGCTGTAATAGTTTTGGACGAAGGAGATTGCATGTGGAAGCCCGATCCGACTTTGATAGGGAATTGACCAGACAGAAGATATTTAGGATTCGCAAGAGAGAATTTTATATACAGACCCTCACCAAAGATGTAAGGAGAAAAAAGAAAAATGACATTTATGCAGAAAATTAAAAACTACTTTAAGAAAGATAAGCCTATCATGACTAGAGAAGGAATTCTGATTCCACCCCCGAAAACACCTGCTTCATTTATGGTGATTGAGAGAGGTTATCACACCTGTGTGTGGTTGGAAAATTGGATAGAATATACAAAGGGTAATGGAGTGTTAGCATCCCCAGAGCATGGTACGTTTAATGGGAGGATTCTTCAGAATTTGAGAATGAGAATGAATGATTTAGAACCCAGACTTAGATTAACACAATACGAAGCATTAGAAGAGTGGGAAACTGAGTCCTATGAGCGTGATAGATCTATAAGTAGTAGGAGTTATAGAGGATTTTTCCCAAGACGAGTGCGTGAGTCAAGAGAAGATCAAATGAAGCAATGGAGGAAAGCAATGATTACAGAAGGATTATATCCAATATTGATGGCTGAGGAACAGTCAGGGGGCAAATGTAATGAGAAAACTAAACACCTGACAATGAGGTTTTGGAGAATCAGAAGATGAGTTTATGGAGGATATTCCAACTAAAAACCCTCCACCGTATCAGGAAGAACCTAGTAGAGTTACACCAAGTGCACCAATCTTTGGAACACCTTTGGTTCCACAGATTTTACATGATACAATAGTTAATAGGGTACTTCAGGATAGGGAAAAGGAGGCACTGAATAAAAACAGGGAGGAATAAATACAGAAAATAACTCAACTAAAGGTACACCCTGATGCATTAACTATACCAATAGCTATAGGTCCTGTTGTTCTATTGTATGGAGATAAAGTAAATTGTCCAAAACTGACAGTTGTAACAGCTCCTCTGAATAAACCTAGAAAAGAAATTGTAATAACTGATGATCAAATCAGTGAATGTGATTCATTAATATCCTTAATGGATTTGCCAATAAGGGAACAAGCAAATGAAACCCCGAGAAGAGTTATACCTAGTTGTTCAAAAGAAGGAAGTTCAGTGGCATCCTTCGTAGTGGAAGTGCAACAGTAGTAACTCCAGAGGATCTGGAGAGATGGGCACAGGGAATAGAAAAACAAAGTTCACCCCCAAAGATTTTAGGCATTTACAAATTAAAAGTGAAATTGGAAGCGATGATAGCTGGAAATGTGGGAATAGAAAGACTACATTCTTACAGTGAAGAAGAGTTGTTGTTACTATGTAGAAGCATAACTAGAAATGCAAAGATATTTCATGACAAATTGACAGAACTTGCCTCTGAAATGGGAATTGAAATAGGGAGATCAAAGGTATTGCAGAAACCCTATAGAGCAAAATTTACTGACAAAGATCTGGAAAATATGAATATGTCTGGAAGAAAACTACAAATTGAAGAGTTAATGACTATTTTACAAAAGTGGGGAGACTTAGACATGTGGAAAACTAGGTGGACGAAAAAGAAGGAGGAAGTACAGGCAAGACGGACAGCATCTGAATATCTATTAAAAGAATCAGGAAAGGCAGAAAGATTGTGCCCAATGAGAGAAGTTCCCGGAGGGGGATACGTACATGTTCCATGGAGTAGACAGGATATTTTGTTAACGACTAATGATTTTCCCAAGCTGAGAGAAAAAACAGTTGAATGGTACAAGCAGGTTGAAAGGTTTGTGAAGGTTTCAAATGTTCTGCTGAGAGATTTGGAAGGTCTGTTTGACATAGTAGTACCTACCGATTTGTGGACAGAATGTAAAATCACAGTTGATTGGCCTAGTGATGAGTACCCAAGAGATTCAAAAACTGTAGCCCCTTCAGACGAAGTAATGAAGAATTATCACCAAGTGATTACTTTCTTGAAAGGGAAAATTCTACTGAAAAAAACAGATTGGGTAAAAATAGCTAGAACAATCCAAGAACCAAATGAATCTGTACATGCTTATTATGAACTCCTGTTACAGGTGTTTAAACAGCATAGCAGATTTGAGAACATTGGTGATAAGGACATGGGTAATTTTGTGGATCGGTTTAGTGTATGGTTTGAGACCAGAAATTAGTCAGATGATTCAGCAGCATATGTTGTGCTGGCAGGGAAAGCCCATAGATGACATACTAAAGTATGCCAGATGTTGCGGAGATGACATTGAGGCCAGGCATAAAAAGTTAAAAGAGAAAATGGATCTGGGCACAAGTTAAATTGGCAGAACAACAGGAACTCAAATTAAACAGTCAGACTGATGGTCAATCAAAAGAACAGGATCAGAGTGATAATGCAGTGAGTGGGAGAAAATCAAGAGGGCGATTGAGTGAGAGGATGCAAAGAAGAAGTTTCCTTGTCATGGGTGCGGAAAGCTGGGACATTGGAAAAACAAGTGTAAAAATATTCAGAATAATAATAGCCCAAATTAAAATTTTAGTCCACAGATGCAGAATGAGGTGCTTATGAATCAACCGCAGCAGGTTGTTAATCAGCAGTGTCAGGTGCCACCTGCCAAAATTTTGTGAACAAGCCAAAGTACAGTGTGGATGCCGGATTTCCAGGAGGAAGTGGTAAGAAAAAGTCTGTAACCTCACAATTTATTTTGCAAAATAGCAGCGACAGCGACAAAGAACAATGACGGTGCCTGAGGGGGGAGGAAGAGGAGTGCGTACTTGGTGCATCCTTACCGGTAGATCAGTCAGGTCTATTTATTGATGGGAAAGTAGAAGGAAAAGATATCACTTTTCTGTTGGACACTGGTACTACCCGTTCTACTGTGTGAACAGCAGACATTCCAAACCTACCCCTCTCGGGAGAAGCCATCCAAGTAGTAGGTGTGTCTAATAAGCAGATTAGAACCCCGATTACAGAACCAATGGAAGTGTGCATTGGTAATTTTAAAGATATGCACAAATTTGTGGTGTGTGACTCTAGTCCAGTAAACTTGCTAAGAAGGGACTTATTGTGTAAAATGAATTGCACAATCTATTGTACACTGGATGGTGTTGCTATTCAGACCCCTAATGAAGACAGTGTCTATAAAATAATGTTGGCAAAACAAGGCACAGAAGTAGATGAAATGTATTCATTAATGAAAAAAGACGACTTACAAGAAGAATTAAAAACAACTGTGAATCCAGAAGTGTGGGATTTCTCTGGAAAAGAAGTGGGATTAATGGTAAATGTAGACCCAGTGAAGGTGACTGTGAAGGAAGGTGCAGTTTACCCTAACACCAGACAATACAAAATGAGTCCTGAAGTCAAAGCAGGAGTTGCTTCTGAAATTGATCAAATGATTAAACAAGGGATTTTGAAAGAAATAATGAGCAGTCCTTGTAATTCACCTATAATTGGTCTTGAAAAGCCTAGCGGAAAATACCGATAGTACAAGATTTAAGGAAGATTAATAAGATTGTGGTACCTTGTTGTCCTGTAGTACCAAATCCAGCAGTGATTCTGTATAAAATACCCTTGAATGCGGGATGGTTTACAGTAATTGATTTATGTCAAGCATTCTTCTCCATTCCTTTACATCCAGACAGCCAGTACCTCTTTTCATTCAAATTTGAAGATTGTATTTTAGTATGGAATCGAGTTCCTCAAGGGTATACAGAAAGTCCTTAAATTTTCAATCAAATTTTGAAAAAGTGTCTAGAAAAACTAGTTATGCCTAGAAATTTGGTTCTAGTTCAGTATATCCATGATCTGCTCATAGCATCAAAGTCTGGAGATGACTGTGTTACTGATTCAATTGCATTAATAAATCATTTGGCTGATGGTGGACACAAAGTGTCCCCAGAAAAGTTACATTTTTGTCGAACTGGAGTCAAATATTTAGGACACCAAATAGAAAAGGGAGTGAGGAAAGTGACCCCAGAAAGAATAAAAATAATAAAACAGATGAGGTTGCCACAAACCCAGAGAGAGAGCAGAATGTTTCTTGGTGTAGTGGGGTACTGTAGGCAGTGGATTGTGGGTTTTTCACTGTTAGCAAAGCCATTAATTCAGATGACACAAAAAAGAGCAAATGACCCAATAGTTTGGGATGACGAAAGTGTGGAAGCCTTTGTAAAACCAAGAAATTGTTTGTGTGAGGCTCCTGCCCTAGGTATGCCTGACTATACGAAAGAATTTGCATTATTCTGTTGTGAGAGAGAGAGTTGTGCACTCTCAGTTTTAACCCAAAGACATGGTTTGAGTTGATGTCCTGTAGCATATTTTTCTGCTACTTTGTATCCTGTGGCTTCAGCTTTACCTGGTTGCCTAAAAGCAGTAGCTGCTACTTGTATGAGGCTAGAACAAAGTGGGTCAATTGTGATGGGACATCCAGTAAAGGTATATGTTCCACATTTAGTTGAGATTCTTTTAACAAGAACTCGAACACAGTATCTTTCACCTAGTTGGATGACTAAGTATGAAAGAATCATTTTGGGAGCTGAAAATGTGGCAGTGTACCATGTTGAACCCTGCTACAGATGTACATGGAGAAGAAGTGAGAGATGAAGTTGAGCATGATTGCTTAGATGTAACAGAGTTATGCACTAAGCCCTGTCCTGACATACAAGAAGAACCCCTAAAAGAATCTGATCATGAGCTTTTTGTAGATGGCTCATGTTTGAGGCATGAGGAAGGAGGATTAAGTGCAGCTTATGCTGAATGCAAAATTAATGGAGTAATTGAAGCATCTTGTTTACCAGGAGTCACGTCTGCACAAGTAGCCGAATTGATAGCTTTAATTAAAGCCTGCAAAATTGGGAAAAATTGGAAAGCAACCATATTTACTGATAGCCAATATGGTTATAGGGTTGTGCATGACTTTGGTCAACTCTGGATGCAAAGGGATTTCAGGTTTTTTTCTGGATCCCCTATAAAAAATGGGACATTTGTAAAGGAATTGTTGGAAGCAATACAATTGCCAAAAGAATTAGCAGTGGTCAAGTGTGCTGCTCACCAGTCAGGAAACGACTGTGTGGTAGCTGGTAATCGATACGCTGACCAGGTTGCTCAATATTGTGCGAGAAATAAAATGGCCATAAACAAGAAAATTGATACAAGTGGAATCAGCTGCCACTTATGCTATTCTCAGCACTAGAAACGTTAGAAGAGGTGAGACAACTGCAGGATGAGGTGGAAGTGAGTGAAAAGGAAGGTTGGATAAAGACAGGATGTACGAGGAGGGCAGAAGATGACGTGTGGATTTATCAAGATGGTAGACCAGTCATGCCAGATTGTTTGCTTTCACAAATGACAGAATGTATGATGGAGACACACACATATGCAGGGATGCCATGATCAGACTTTTCAGACATGATTGGTACAATCCAAGATTTAGGGCAGTCGCAGAGAGTCTTTGCCTGCGATGTGTAACTTGTCAACAAATAAATCCAGGCAGGAAGACAGTGGTCAGTTGGGGAAAAATTGGAAAGGCAGAAGGACCGTTTGTAAGGTTACAGTTAGATTTCATACAATTGCCACCATGCAGGGGATTGAAGTAAGTCCTTGTCATAGTATTGTTATTCTCACAGTGGGTGGAGGCATATCCTACTAGGAGAAATGACAGCATAACAGTAGCCAGATTATTGTTGAGCGAGTTAATTCCGCGGTTTGGTTTTCCAGTAATTGTGGAATCAGATAGAGGATCTCACTTTAAAAATGAAATAATTCGATTAATCTGTGAAGCATTTAAAATTGAACAAAAATTGCACTGTGCATACCGCCCAGAGGCTACTTGAGTGTTGGAACAAATTAATGGTACAATCAAGTGAAGACTGTCAAAGGTGTGTGCATCCACATCACTGTGTTGGCAAGATACATTACCCCTTGTTCTGATGGGACTCAGAAGCATTCCTGACAGAAACACAGGACTGAGCACCCATGAAATTTTCATGGTTAGAGCAATGAGACAAGCATTTATTCCAGGACATAAATTGTTGAATATAACTGATGATCTGGTTTTGGACTATTGTAAATCGTTGGCTGACCTAGTGCGTTCTGTCTCTCACCAGTTTGGAGACGACGCAGTAGCCAGGCAGCCGGATCAAGCATATGATCTGAATCCCGGATACTGGGTGGTATTGAAAAATCACAGCCGAGAGTCATGTCTAGCACCCAAGTGGGATGATCTGCGACAGGTCATACTGGTTAAAAAAACAGCAGTGAAATGTGCAGGGTTGCCCAACTGGATACATGCTAGTCATACCAAAAGAGTTCCAGCTCATGAGGAAGAGGGACCGCAACTGACATAGGAAGTTGAGGCCGCTGAAGGTTGTGCAGCTGAAGAATACAGGGTCACAGATTCTGAAGAAGCTGACAAAGAATAACCGAACACAAATCAGGAAGACTGGATACCAGTGGTAGATATACCTGAGGTGATTATTAAAACAAGAAGCAAAACAAGATTAGAAAGACAGGAAATTAGAGAGGACCAGACAGATGTAGAAGAACATGCTCAGTAAAAGGTGAAAAAGACTGTTGGAGACCCTGAGCAGGATCAATTAGGGAAAGAAAACTATACTTGCGCAAACAACAAAATAAATTAGTTTGAGCAGGGACAGACAGGCATAGAAGAACACGTTCAGGCTGCATAGGAACAAGGTGCGGTAGGAACTGAGCAGGATCAGTTAGGAGAAGAAGAGCAAGTTCAGGAGAAAGCAGAAGGACAAATCGAAACAATACCTGAACAGGATCAGATAGAGGAAGAAGAACGTGTTCAGGCAGATAAAACAACAATAACAAGACCTGACCTAGGACAGATAGAGAGGGATTCTGAAGATGAGGAAAATCAAATTGTGCCACAAATTAACAAAAATAAAAGAGTTCTCGAAAGAGACGAGGAAAGTTAAAGTGCAGTGCAAGCCAAGAAGGTCAGGAAAGGTGATAACTGGCCAGGTAGTGTCAAAAAGTTAAAATATCACTTGAAGACAATAAGTGAGAGACCAGAACAAGTAAATGAAGTCACTAGTCAGTCTGGGCAATTTACTGAGAAAATTAGACAAAGAAGCCGAAGACTGAGAATCTTGAACAATAAGTTCAAGGGTCCTAAATGGACCTATGTGATTGTTTCAGAACTTGAGAATCTAGATTTAAATGAAGATAGTGATGAGGAAATAATTGCAAAACAGATTGACGAAGGAGAAGTGAGACTCCCTTGGAGTATCAAAAGAAATAAAATTCACAAAGCAAAGTAAAGAAAAGGAGAGAAATCTTCTTAGACTAAAATGGCTGAGGATAGGGTTGTTGGAAAACTAAAAACAAATTGTGTAAAGAAGTGCTGTAGAATCTGTATATGTAGTATTCTATTAGTGGTCATAGTTTGGCTATTTTTAACAATAGCAATTCCTTACCTTATGATAACAGATATGAAAAATAACACAGACGCTAATGAAAAATTAGCTAACATAAAGGGGGATAGAGTAGAATTAGAAGCACTAGATGAGTTAGATTTACATCACACTGTGACAGATAACAACACTATTTTCAATGTATTCACAAAGTTATTATATCAGTGTGTAGACACTATGGAGATTAGTGATTGTTATGTATGTATAAAATTATCAACATCAGTAGCAGAGGGCGTTACATACCATCATTTACCGTTGGCGTATGGTATTTCATGTAGTATTCTAACCAGTTTATTTTATAGAACAGGAAAGTTACATTAATATGATTCAAACTTAGACGTGATATTTCCAGAGATTCCTATTCGAAAGAGTATGAATCCAGTTCTTAGTAGTCAAGATGCACAGTTTTAGGGGGAATTTTTCTTAACTATGAAGTCAATAAATATAGCAGAGGCACACAAGAATAATTTAATGTGCACATTGCATGAAGAGGAAAAGGTATTTTTTAACTTAGTTGAAGAAAGGAGGCAGGACTTTCAAAGAAAGGCTTCTGAAAAAAAAAAACATGTTCCACCATGGGTTGAGAAAGAGGGAATTTATTCAACTGGCAAGACTCATGCTGCGATGTCCATAGATTTTGTTAAGAAAGGAAAGACCTGTCTCCATAGATTAAAGACTGACTATAACAATGTATTTATTGGTTCCAGTGAGTGTGAACATAACTTTTTGATTCTTGGAGGTTGGGGACTAAAACGGGGAAGAGATCCAGTTTTTCCTGGTGTTTACTACGTGGGTGGGAATAAAGCTTATTATAAGCTGCCTGCATGGTGGTACGGGAGTTACTATTTTGGAATAGTACTCCCTAAAGTTTATCATGTAAAAAGAATCACTGGAAGCAATGAAAACACTAAAGAACTAACATGTTGAAAGAGAGCTAGTTGCACACAGGCTGCAATGGCAGCCCTGGGACATGTTTTAAAGGTTGACTTAATTGGGTGGCTCAATCAGGGCTGCAGTCCCAGTAGTAGCATTTAATGTAAAGGCCCTGGGTACACGTTGTACCATTTTAGTAGGGACTTATAAATAAATTAAATGTGCCAATTGAGTGAAAGCTACTTTTATCATGTTTAGAGGAGTGAGCACAATGACTTTACCACTGGTTAGCATTTGTTGGGTTTACTGAGCACTAAGGCCAACAAAAACGAATTTCAGCAAACAAGAGGGGATAAAGCAAAATGTCTACTGAAAGACCACTCTAAGGGCTGTCAGGTCTAACAATGTACCACATTCAATTTTCTCTGAAAAAGGCCTGATTTTATGTACCTAGCTACCAAGGATAATCCCAAGATTTCTGACAGAACCCTGTTTTCCTAATATGACCCGGAATATTCTGACTTTTTAGGACCTCAGCAATAACCTATATCAAAACTGAAGCTTGCCTCCCTATAGTTTAAATATGCTTTTTGCCACACTAATTGAATCAAAAGGCTGAAAAACAAATGTATAAGAAATTATAAATCTTCCATGTATAAGAGATTATAAATTTGCCATGAGGTTTTCAGTAATACTGCTGAAACCATAACCCTAGTTTGTACCTAATGACAAAGGTTAAAACTTTCGAAGGGTAAGAGAATATAATAATCTAAATGATATCGTGAAAAGCGACAATTAGAAAAAATTGGCTAGTTTACAAAACGTTCCCAGGCAAAAATATACTTATGCCTATAAACATTTTTCATTCGTGAATGCTTGCCCAGATTTCCAAACTTTTTGCTTTAGGTTTGCGATACTTTTTTAACGCAAACCCGACGTAAGCTGTAGTTGTGTCATTTACAGTCCAAATAAAAATGTGATTTACGTTGGAGCCTAACCATAAGTAAAGCAAAACTGTGCAATGTGTTGCTTTGCATTACTTCGTGTCAATGGACATGTTGTGTGTGGTGCATGGGCATTTGCATGCAACCACCCATAGGTTTTGATGCAAATCCCTATATACAAATAATTGTAGACAGGGATTTCTACCAAAATCCTGTGCTTTCTTGAAGCAGGTGTGACGAGGTGAAATGTTTTAATTTCCCTGTTTGCATTCTACATCACACATACAAAGTGAGAAATGCCTTAAAGCATAGTAATTGTACTGGAAGGGAGCCCTTCCTTTACAAAACTATGCTTACCACAAATCTGTCACCATGCACAATGGTGTGAGGGTGTCTGCGTTCTCGAAAGGCAGCGAAACGTGGTACACCATAGGGAGAGAGCAGAACAAGGCCACGTCATAATAGACATGGGCCTTTTCTGTAATCCCCTGTATACATAACACATAATATCAACTTTACTTGCTGAGCAGCTTTACATGATTTTTCAAGAAATCTGGGACCTAGTGCCCGAGTCACATAAGTGGTAAGGGTATATATGGATGATTTTCATGCAACTTGTGCATAACTTGCTCAAAAGTAAATTCCAAATGGGTCTGGAAAAACCAATTAGCAGCGGACTGTCAAGGAAGAGGCCAAGAAATTAAATACAATTGTTAGGAGCACCGACAAAGCAGCAATTATGTGGGCATTCATAAGCATATTTAGTTATACACCTTCCACACTTGTACGAGGACTTAAATTACATTGATATAGATAAGATACAAGTAGTAGAGAAAGTCTGCATGTACGAAAGTAGCCTAGCTATAAATGCTCGGTATTCCAGTTCACATAGACAAACCACTACCAATCACTGCAACCATAGCTTACCTTGATTACTTCGCCTGAGCACCAAGGCAACACAGATGAAAAAGGTCAATTCAGGGGTTGCACATAGTAAACTAAAAAAAAAGCAGTAAGACATTTAAAAAGTTGAATAAAAATCTAATATGAAAACTATACAAAAATTTAGCAAAATTAATGTGATGTTCGATAGTGACAGGAAACCTTTCACAAATAAGCATTGATGGTAATGCACTGGAAAGGTATGGAGCCAATCATAGTGGAAACAATGAAGAAAAGGACCCAGAGTACACATGGTTGGATACACCAAGGCAGGTATTCTCCCTGGTGAAGGAGTCTACTTTCAAACGTACGACACATTGTACTTGTAAAACTTTTCCAGCTAGAGCAACTTGGATGATCTGCCCTGGACAGTGCTCAACACCTTACAGCCCCACTGAGACAGCTTTGATGCAAGATAGCTCTTGTTAGATTACCTGCTGTGTTAGGGCACAAGTCCAAAAAAAGAAGTAGGGGGACTAACCTAGTTAGGGAGTATGCAAGTGACATCAAGGAGCGCAACATCATGGCGCGCGACATCACTGCGCGTGATATCACGCACAACATCACGGCGCACAACATCACACATGGTATCACAGGAATTTACATCAAAGAAAGTGGCATCGCAAGCCGCGACTTTACAGGAAGTGGCATCACGAGAAGTGACATCAGATCTAAAGCCTTCACATATATGTTTGGTAGGTCTATCATGTGTACATTTGAGTGCATTGCAAGGATAATAGCACAGTGAGCTATGGAAGATGATATGTGACTTCTACATCTTGCAATCCTCCAGTTTTATGTAACACATCCTGTACATTCATTTACAAACTTATATAATGTATTGTACATGTAATATGCACGTGTTGATGTAAAGCGCTTTCACACCCTGCATTAGAATGAGTGGGGCTATAAAAGAAGAAATAGTGGTACTTAAATTATTTCAACGCCGCCTCATGGGAAATAAGCTCTATATAAATGCAATTTGCTTTGTGTAAATACTGGGGATAGACCAACACATCTGATATTCTTACAGAGCATGCATATCTCACATCTGATATTCATACAGAGCATGCATATCTCCTAAACAGGGGCTGAGCTAAGTGAAAAGCTGCCTCTCTTAAGTAAGTGTGAAGAGCTAACAAGGTTTGAGCCTTTGTTTCCCCTCCACTTCATTTGCATCAGGTGTGAGGCTCATGACTGCTCCCAGTCAAGAGACTCAAACAAAAGGAGGCCTGATGACCCCTCAAATTCGGCCTTTGTTATGGGCCCAGCAGGAGTCTGAAATAAGAGAGCCCCGTACCCGCCTGCACATTGTTACTTGTTGCAGTTGGAAAGCAGACAATGTGCAGGGGCTGCTGAAAATGCCCCGGTGTTTGGAAATTACACTGGAACAAGTTCAGCACATTATTCAGTGGGGCCTAAATTCTTGGCAGGGTGAACGGCGTTCACCCTGCGAAAAAAGTGGGTGGGCGCCGTCCACCCTCGTGTATCCCCGACTCGTGCCCTGTGCTGTATCCTCCTCTAATATTTTTAAAAGCTTTGCATGGGCCGAGAAGATTCCTGTGCCCGTGTCTCGAAGCAGACTTGACAGTTTTCCTGTTGAGTCACCTCACTGTTCGAAAATTGAAAATATGGGTTTGAAATGACAATATCTGAATGAGGTTTTTACCTTTACTGGAAGCTGCTGGAAATGTTCAGGGTAGGTCTCCAGTAAACCAGTTGTCTTCGATAAAAAATACGGTGCAGAATGGTGCACAGGTATCGTCTCTCTTCTGTGGTCAGGGCACCTTTCCAGCACTCTAGGCTTCAATAATCCATGTTCCACAGCAGACTACAGCAGACGAGTTCACATCTATGGATTGGTCTCTTCCTACAGAGGATTGTGTCAATCCACTCAACAAGGAATCCTTTACAGGCCAGCTGCTCCTATTGAGGTCAGGGCACCTTCTTCAAGCAATAGCTTCTAAGAAGGCCAGGAAGATTTTCCATGCAGACCAATGACATCTCTGCCCCTGGACACCTGGCATGAAGTTTGACTGGTTACAAGCCCTTTCAAGTAGCACAATCCATGTGCCAGGTTTCACTGGTGTTTCCTCCACATTCTCACAGGAATTGTTTCTGATGTTCTGCTCTTCAAGTATTGATGTCTCGTAAACATGGCTTAGTAAGAATATTTAAGAAAATGATTGTATTAAGCAATTAGCAGAAGACATTCACCCTTTCTTGCAGCATTCCCCCAAGGTAATACTCACTCTTATAGTCTGGTAATGTAACATGTTGTTTTTACATCACTGAAATCATACAGAAGACTTGTGGTAAAAAGTACACATGGCAGAGGACATCGCCCTGGATTAGGGCTCTCTCTCAGGTATGAATGTTATCTTACTCCACCTACAAAAACCAGACCAGCAGCCAAAAATATAAACGTCATACCTCAATTTCTTATGAAAGCAACAGCCAATTCTCCATAATGGACCTTAATTTAGAAAGTGTGGAGGGACCTCATCATGTAACAAAAAGGCCAAGTCTCAAAATCCTGGCTGATGTAAGCACATCCCAAACAGCTCTGCTCTATCTCCTGCCCTTAGTCCATTTATCCAGGAATAGACAGTGTTGCAGCAAATCCTAATTATTTTCTACGAGGTATTATCATACAAAGTACTTTCTCTGTTCGAAAAGTGTATGTAAACTAACAATTCCCTCAGCGCTGTGTGTACCTTCAGATTTAAAGATTTGCTGGAAATAAGTATGGGAAATGTACAGTAATAGACTTAAGGCCTGATTATAAGTAGACTAATAATTATCGCACCCGATAGATATATGACACCGGGATCTTTGGAATTTATTGGATGCAAATTTTTGGGTAATAGCAAAAGATTTTGATTCACCAAAATCTGCATGTTCCTGTAGATACTGGGTGGCATATTTATGGGAATTTGGCGCAGGGCAGCAAAGCAAATCACCTTGCTGCGCCTCCCTACGTCAAAGTGAAAGGTCAGGAATGCACTGTATTTATCTAATATGGGGCATTCTTGTCCTTTCCCCCAGCACTGCTGCCGTTTCGGCAGCCAAGCTCCAATGCAGGCACCATGGTGCAAGGGTGCCTGTGTTGTTGGCAGGATTGTTTTTGTGCAGGAAGGGGGATTTTCCTGCTCAAAAACAATCCTGAGAGGCGTTTTCCTCTTTCCATGTGTGCAGCCAAATGCAGCACACATGGCAAGAGGAAAAACGAGGAGAAAGAAAGTCATTTTCCCTCGTTGCACCTCCCCTGTGGAGGCGTAAGGTTTTGGCACATTCTGAGGTTACATGGTCTTGTAAATCTGGGGAAGCGTCAAAATCCATGTGTGTTGCATGGGAACACCCATGCACTGCCCTGGAACGCCTTTTTCACAATGTGATGCAACAATTTGCTCAGCGTTGCCTTACTCCAGATTTAGGAGGCCACTCATAGCCATGCAATGTGGTTTTGTGTGGCTTCATAAATCTGACTCAGCCTCGCGTCACAATTGTACCTCTTTGTGTGGTACAAACATGACACAAGGCTCTCAAAAAAATGGCCCCGGGTTTTTTCCCTTTGTTAAATTGTGTTAGGTTTGACCTGCCAAATTTAATCAAGGATGCAAAATGTATCAATTCTGGCCCCTTTTCACAAATAGAGAACACTTTCTCTGTTTGTGCCACAGCGCACCGTTATTTTATTTAAGCCATTTTTCTTAAGCTTCTATTACAATAAATGTGCTGCTCTCAGGTCATCCGCAAACTTGTGCTGCCCTGTGGGCAGTTCATACAGTGAAATACAGAATGGGGTCTACAAAGCTGCTCTGTGTTTCTCAGTGTAGGCAGCAATCCGCCTGCACTTTGGAGAGGGGCGAGAGACCCACTTGCAAGTGAGTGCAATAAGTGACTGCACTCACCTGCAGAGGCATGTCGAGGGGGTCCATTGGCACCATTTCCCCCTCCAAAGGGCTGCCTTCAGGAGATGCACTGACAGTGCACCATCCTTTTGTGTCACACTGTGAGTGTGTCTCCTAATGGCCTGTTTTCACCTGTGCCTGCAATAATACGGTGCAAGTGCAGGGATAAAGATATTGATTTATGTGCATGGGTCATGCCCCATGCAAATGACGGAACTCCCTCTCATGATAGCACTGGCACTACATGTGCACCAGCATTATCAATATTACAAAAGCGGCTGTCCAAGTGTCTGTGGCCCCTTCTGTAATACCACTGCACCCCCCGGGGCGCACAAAGTTCGATCTGACTGTGCCCCCCCACCAGCACAATGTATAATACGGCCCCAGGTAATTTACGGGTGTGATCGCTCCACTTGTAATTCGATTCCTGTGGAAAAAGGTGTTTGCACAGTATTGCAGATTAATAGGCCATTTGTAATCCGCACATTAACTTCCTACTACTACTAACCTCGGGATTGTATTGGCAATAAAGGCAAACCTGTTATACATGAATGTATGCGGTTTTACCACATCACTGATGGAGGAAACTGCTTCAACCTTGACTGATCTCCAAATAAGCAGAAAAGGCAAAAATGTGTGCTAACTTAGGTCCCTCACATCTCTTATATAAAACCAGGCAACAGGGGCACACTACATGTAATCGACGTTGAATTGGTAAAAAAAGAAACTCTGCATTATTTATAAGATTTTCACAGTTTTAGAGTAAAATCACATAGTATTGCATTGCACAGTAAGAAAGGATCATCTACGGTTCTTCGTTTGTATATCTTTCTTTTACTAAACTTATAACAACACGGAAAATGAAACAGTTTCTGATTTTTTTTCTAAAGAACTGTTTTTCTGTCATCTGAAACGCTGGGTAAGTAGAAAATGGCGCTGAGTAAGTGGGAAATGGCTGCCCTATTTACCTGGTATGGGTTTATTAATAGCGAAAAACATCCAGAACAGTTAGATATTCTGTCCACAATTATTTGGCAACTTCTGTTCTGCTCTATGTTCACATGCCAAAAATTATCATACATTTTTTTAGAGATGTCCTCAGTGCGGAATATGTCCATAAAATATTAAATATTCAATTTTCCCCTATCATGGCTTGAAAAATTCATAATTACATGATGATCCACATAATAACTCATTCCGAAAAGTCATATATGGCACTCCCCTTGTGACTGAGTTAATAATTTACGGCTGTGTGGGATTTTCTCTCTGCACTGTTAGTCTTGGGAACATTTATTAAGCAAATGTTAATTTGCAAAGATCAGAATGTGAATGAAGAGGGTGAGGATTTAATGAGGAGTGACAGGCAGGTGAACTGATTCCAGGCAGGACTTTAGTGCAAGTGAACTCGGATAGCTTTATCCTTCAAGGCCTCCGCAGACACATTAAATGAAATATAGAAGCAGAGGAAAGCGGACACCAGCCACGCTACATTGGAATGGCCCTCAGAGGCGTATATTCCCAGAAGCCACCGGGGTGTTTTTGCTTGCTGAGAAACTGGCCGGCACGTATAAGAACACTGTCGGGTTTAAAACCGAATACCAAGGGTTTCTGGGAGGATTTCATTAGCTACAGGCTGCTTTTTTAGATACAGTTGTTATTAACAATACCTAATATGTCCACTTTAAGTTTTAGAGAACCTAGACTACATTTAGGCCCGCATTACCAGTTGCATCAAATTACTGTGCAATAAAATGGCCCAGGGTAATTCTGGTACCACGCCATGCGTATTTTCCTCGGGCAATTTTCCACAGCATTCTCAATCAAAGAGAATGGGGAATATCATGCAGCATTGGAATTCCGAAATAATGCACATTTTTCCGACTATTGACATCCTCCCCTTTGCAAATTGTTTCAGACTTAGCGGAATTTGGATGTGGAAAATGTTTAGGAAAGAGACAAGCAACTGGTCTTAACATTTCTTTTTTTTAACCCCAACTTATAAAGAAGATCGAGTCTGCACGTTATAACGAATTTTCGCACTTTGGGGCATATCAGTTAGGCCTGGGCCAAAATTCCGTTCCGTTCGCGGAAGTTGCGATATTTTGGCATTCTCGCGTTCCGCGGAAAGCGCGAAAATGTCAAAATTTCCGCATTCCGCAGCTTAGCGATAATTTTTTTCTTGCTCGCGCTGTAAAACAATACATTCTCGCGCGCGCGCGATCGCCTTACCTGAATCCCTGCGTTCTCCGACAAGTTTTCTTGACCCGGTCGCGTTCTCCACGAGATGTTGGATTTTGGTAGCCATTTTGCGCTGTCTCGCGAGAGTTCGCGGCCGCATTCAAGTCATTTTTCACGCGATCACGTCATTTGTCGCGCGATCAGGTCTTTCTTCTCGCGATCATGCACCGCGCGAGTATGAGAAGATTGAGATCTCGAACATGTCATTCTACATCGCGAGCCAGAGAATGAGGACGCGGGCACATGAAATCGAACGCGAACAGGAGAAAGAGACCGCGAACACGTCATATCCAACGCGACAGGGACAAAGAAGAGAACGCGATCATATCGTTTTCGACACGCCGGCGGAAGTAATGTGAAGCTGGAGAACTCAACAACGTAAAATTTACAATTTGGAGAGGAATATCGGCTCTAGCAGCATGAAACCATCTGCAAATACTGATTTTGGATGAAAAGAACTCCTTACATTCACATTTGGCTTTCCTTTTTTGTGCAAGGACTCCAGGAGTCATTTTTTTTTTACAAAGTGGAGAGAGGGAGGAAGTGACACAGATTCTCCAACTTCCTGTTCCTGTCCAGCAGGCTCCTCCCAGTGCTTTGTCCATCTCCTGCTCATTCTGCCTTTGGATTTGGAGCTGGAAAGATCTCTCTTTTTGTCTGCTGCATCATTGCAATTGGATTTCAGGATTTTTGGAATAGGATATTTTACAAGTAAGTGGTTGTTGTGTTTGATTGTGGGCATTGCAGTTGTTGTGTAACTACAATTTATTTTTGATAATTAATTATCATCATTCCTTTTTTTTTTTTTTAATTTATTTTAATTTTGTGGGTTGTAGTAGTAGGCCCGAGCTAGCCATGGGCATGGCCTCATGGGTGTGTGTGTGCATGATGAAGCAACTGTTCCTTTTGTTTTTTGAATATATTTCATTTTCAATCACATTTAGGGCATGGATGGCATTGGATTGAGTTGGGGAAGTGTGTTTTTTGGGGTGGCCTTGCTGATGTTGTTGGGGCTCTCCATGTGGCTGGTGGCCATTTTGAGGCCTAGGCCTGCAAGCTTGCCTGGCCTTGTCTGCCAACAGGCCTGCTTTCATCCACTGCTACCAGAGCAGGTAGCCACAGCTTTAGTAATCTACTGTTTTCTGTGTGTTCTGTTGATTTTAGACATCATTTTGGGCATGGATGGCATTGGATTGAGTTGGGGAAGTGTGTATTTTGGGGTGGCCTTGCTGATGTTGTTGGGGCTCGCCATGTGGCTGGTGGCCATTTTGAGGCCTAGGCCTGCAAGCTTGCCTGGCCTTGTCTGCCAGCAGGCCTGCTTTCATCCACTGCTACCAGAGCAGGTAGCCACAGCTTTAGTAATCTACTGTTTTCTGTGTGTTCTGTTGATTTTAGACATCATTTTGGGCATGGATGGCATTGGATTGAGTTGGGGAAGTGTGTATTTTGGGGTGGCCTTGCTGATGTTGTTGGGGCTCGCCATGTGGCTGGTGGCCATTTTGAGGCCTAGGCCTGCAAGCTTGCCTGGCCTTGTCTGCCAGCAGGC
Source organism: Triturus cristatus (assembly GCF_964204655.1). Taxonomy (NCBI): domain Eukaryota; kingdom Metazoa; phylum Chordata; class Amphibia; order Caudata; family Salamandridae; genus Triturus; species Triturus cristatus. The sequence continues at coordinate 613,897,098 of NC_140591.1, read as the reverse complement.
CTGCTTTCATCCACTGCTACCAGAGCAGGTAGCCACAGCTTTAGTAATCTACTGTTTTCTGTGTGTTCTGTTGATTTTAGACATCATTTTGGGCATGGATGGCATTGGATTGAGTTGGGGAAGTGTGTATTTTGGGGTGGCCTTGCTGATGTTGTTGGGGCTCGCCATGTGGCTGGTGGCCATTTTGAGGCCTAGGCCTGCAAGCTTGCCTGGCCTTGTCTGCCAGCAGGCCTGCTTTCATCCACTGCTACCAGAGCAGGTAGCCACAGCTTTAGTAATCTACTGTTTTCTGTGTGTTCTGTTGATTTTAGACATCATTTTGGGCATGGATGGCATTGGATTGAGTTGGGGAAGTGTGTATTTTGGGGTGGCCTTGCTGATGTTGTTGGGGCTCGCCATGTGGCTGGTGGCCATTTTGAGGCCTAGGCCTGCAAGCTTGCCTGGCCTTGTCTGCCAGCAGGCCTGCTTTCATCCACTGCTACCAGAGCAGGTAGCCACAGCTTTAGTAATCTACTGTTTTCTGTGTGTTCTGTTGATTTTAGACATCATTTTGGGCATGGATGGCATTGGATTGAGTTGGGGAAGTGTGTATTTTGGGGTGGCCTTGCTGATGTTGTTGGGGCTCGCCATGTGGCTGGTGGCCATTTTGAGGCCTAGGCCTGCAAGCTTGCCTGGCCTTGTCTGCCAGCAGGCCTGCTTTCATCCACTGCTACCAGAGCAGGTAGCCACAGCTTTAGTAATCTACTGTTTTCTGTGTGTTCTGTTGATTTTAGACATCATTTTGGGCATGGATGGCATTGGATTGAGTTGGGGAAGTGTGTATTTTGGGGTGGCCTTGCTGATGTTGTTGGGGCTCGCCATGTGGCTGGTGGCCATTTTGAGGCCTAGGCCTGCAAGCTTGCCTGGCCTTGTCTGCCAGCAGGCCTGCTTTCATCCACTGCTACCAGAGCAGGTAGCCACAGCTTTAGTAATCTACTGTTTTCTGTGTGTTCTGTTGATTTTAGACATCATTTTGGGCATGGATGGCATTGGATTGAGTTGGAGAAGTGTGTATTTTGGGGTGGCCTTGCTGATGTTGTTGGGGCTCGCCATGTGGCTGGTGGCCATTTTGAGGCCTAGGCCTGCAAGCTTGCCTGGCCTTGTCTGCCAGCAGGCCTGCTTTCATCCACTGCTACCAGAGCAGGTAGCCACAGCTTTAGTAATCTACTGTTTTCTGTGTGTTCTGTTGATTTTAGACATCATTTTGGGCATGGATGGCATTGGATTGAGTTGGGGAAGTGTGTATTTTGGGGTGGCCTTGCTGATGTTGTTGGGGCTCGCCATGTGGCTGGTGGCCATTTTGAGGCCTAGGCCTGCAAGCTTGCCTGGCCTTGTCTGCCAGCAGGCCTGCTTTCATCCACTGCTACCAGAGCAGGTAGCCACAGCTTTAGTAATCTACTGTTTTCTGTGTGTTCTGTTGATTTTAGACATCATTTTGGGCATGGATGGCATTGGATTGAGTTGGGGAAGTGTGTATTTTGGGGTGGCCTTGCTGATGTTGTTGGGGCTCGCCATGTGGCTGGTGGCCATTTTGAGGCCTAGGCCTGCAAGCTTGCCTGGCCTTGTCTGCCAGCAGGCCTGCTTTCATCCACTGCTACCAGAGCAGGTAGCCACAGCTTTAGTAATCTACTGTTTTCTGTGTGTTCTGTTGATTTTAGACATCATTTTGGGCATGGATGGCATTGGATTGAGTTGGGGAAGTGTGTATTTTGGGGTGGCCTTGCTGATGTTGTTGGGGCTCGCCATGTGGCTGGTGGCCATTTTGAGTCCTAGGCCTGCAAGCTTGCCTGGCCTTGTCTGCCAGCAGGCCTGCTTTCATCCACTGCTACCAGAGCAGGTAGCCACAGCTTTAGTAATCTACTGTTTTCTGTGTGTTCTGTCGATTTTAGACATCATTTTGGGCATGGATGGCATTGGATTGAGTTGGGGAAGTGTGTATTTTGGGGTGGCCTTGCTGATGTTGTTGGGGCTCGCCATGTGGCTGGTGGCCATTTTGAGGCCTAGGCCTGCAAGCTTGCCTGGCCTTGTCTGCCAGCAGGCCTGCTTTCATCCACTGCTACCAGAGCAGGTAGCCACAGCTTTATTGATCAAGTGTTTTCTATGTGATCTGTTGAATTTTTAGACATCACCTTCCTGAGAGTGTAGTGTGGCTGTACACAGTACTAGTAGTATAACATAGCTCTAGTTAAAAAAAATTCATAAATGGCTAGACTATCTTTTGTTTGCACTAGTACAGTACTAAGTAACTGAACCACAAAAACAAATGCAACATTTCACTGATGTTCTTCTCCTGTCTTCTTTGCTTTTAGGTGCACAAAAGACAGAGTAGGAGGTGTCATCGGCATCACCTGGCTACCCGTTGTACTGCCAGCCAGACAGAAGTCCTGCTGCGCATCACGCCCACGTGTGACCAGAACTTGTTGTGCATCTGCCTCCTGCCTGACGTCGGAATAAGATGGCCCCAAAGAAAGGTACCAGGTCCAGTACCAAGAAAGTTGCTGGTGAGAAGAAGGAACAGAAAAAGGAAGTGCCATTAACCACGACTGGTGGTGTGCCGGCCAAGGTTTTTTTTGGCACCAAAGCGTTGTCCGGGAACCAAGCTGGGAGCAGCACAGCGGTCCAGCAACCCCACCAACCTAGGCCCAAGGGCTTTACTGTCGCAGAGGTAGCCAGTCTACTAACGGGCAGCGATGTTGAAGAAATGTCATTACCGCAAAGTAGTACACAATCAAGTTCAACGCAGGCGCAAACTCAGCAGATCAGTGTGCAGCCGCCGCAACAAGAACAGCAGCAGCAGCCGGCGCAACCAGAACAGCAGCAGCAGCCGGCGCAACCAGAACAGCAGCAGCAGCCGGCGCAACCAGAACAGCAGCAGCAGCCGGCGCAACCAGAACAGCAGCAGCAGCCGGCGCAACCAGAACAGCAGCAGCAGCCGCCGCAACCAGAACAGCAGCAGCCGCCGCAACCAGACCAGCAGCAGCAGCCGCCGCAACCAGAACAGCAGCAGCAGCCGCCGCAACCAGAACAGCAGCAGCCGCCACAACAGCCCACCATAGTAGTTGTTGCTCCTGACGTAGGGGCATTTCAGGAAATCGAGCTTCCTGCAGACAAAGCGGAGCGAAGTCAAACCACTGTTTCAGAACATCTATTGTCTTCCAGACCACCAGCAAGGAAAAGGAGGCTTAGTCCATCATCTTCTTCTTCAAGCCCCGCTTCTGATGATCGTGATGACACTTGGGTCCCACCAGCTCGGTCTGAGAGTGAAGTACGCCACAAGACATTGCTTCTGAAAAGGAAGGTCCCAGAAAAACTTAGAGTTATGGAGGTAGATGTAGAAGAGGGGGGTGATGATGTTGATGAAGACGAGCCAGTCATCACGCACATTACTCCCGCCCCAAAGGGATTGGAGACCGACATTCTAACCCTATCCAGAAAGGCTGCTACTGAGTGGGATGCAGCACGGATCTCACCAACACAGGTTACACCACCACTACCTCCAGCTGCCATATTTTCCAAGGCCCGGCAGGGACCTACATCCAGCTCAACCACCTCAGTAGGAAGTGGTAGTAAAAGTCACAGTGTAGGTGGACAGGGTCACATATTTTCAAGGACCCCCTCAAGTTCATCTGGTGTTGAAAGTGGCACATCCAGCAGTGCCAGAAAGTTCTCCTCCCCAGTTTGGGACTTCTTTTCTGTTAGCGCCAAGGAGGAGAACATTGCTATATGCGCAATTTGTCGGCAAGGTGTTCGGCGTGGTAAGCTTGGTACAAACTATGGTACCGGAGGACAAGCAAGTCATCTCAGAATACACCACACTATTGTGTGGGAGGATCACCTACTTAAGTTAAAAGAAAGTAGGAAAACTAAACCCTTTGAAGTTGGTCAGGAATCAGGGAGCGATATTATTGTGGTGGCAGGTGAAGAACAGGGAGGCATTTCTAGCCCTGTCTCCAGTAGTGCAGTCACTGCAGTGGTAACGCCCACATCCTCCTCAGTAACATCAGAGTGGCACCGCAGTAAGAGCCATACTCAGAGTGTGGGTGAGACACCAAGGCGACCGGCGGCGAGTACCTCAATGAGACAATCTGTGTCGTTGAGCCTTAGTGGGTTAATGGCACCACTAAGGAAAGTAAGCCAGCCTACCATTGACAGCATGTTTAGGTTGGAGGGGCAGTTCCAACGCAACCACCCAACGGCACGATTGTACAATGCGAAGCTGGCTAAAATGTTAGCGCTGGACCTTCTTCCTTTTTCATTTGTGGAAGGGGTGGGTTTCCTTGAATTTGTGTCTGCCATCTGCCCGAAATGGAAAGTTCCAAGCCGGTCCTATTTTGCAAGAATTGCTGTTCCGGCACTACATCATGATGTGCTGGAATTGGTTGGACAAGCTTTGCAGAAGAGTGCTGTGCACAATATCCACCTGACAACAGACATGTGGACCAGTTGCCAAGCCACAGATTACATGTGTATCACTGCACACTGGATCTCTTTTGTGGGGGTTAAAGATCAACTATCTGCACGAGGTGTTGTTGACACAGCTGCGATTTTTGAAGGTACTCGGAAACATGCAACTGTAGCCATGTTCGCCATGGAGAAATCTCATACGGCTGAAAACATTTTAGAAGAGTTTCGCACCAAGGTTTTGGAATGGCTGCAGCCCAGAGGGCTTGGTATTGGTTTTGTTGCCACAGACAATGGCAGTAATGTACTTAAGGCCATGGAACTTGGTTCCTATTTCAGGGTTCCGTGTTTGGCACACTGCATAAACATTATAGTGCAAGACTTTCTGAAAAAAGAACCCATAGTAAGCAATTTACTGTCCATCTGCCGAAGAATATGCACTCATTTCAGCCATTCTTTTAAAGCTCGGAAGCAGCTGAGGATCCTCCAACGTGAGCGTAGGGTGCCAGTCAAGGCACTCATCCAGGAGGTGGCAACACGTTGGAACTCAACGTATTACATGCTTGATCGTCTGTACGAACAGCACAGGTCACTCAATGATTATGTCTGGTACAGAAGCAGTGATGCTAGTGTTAAAGGCATGACCCTTCAGAGGGAGCAATGGACCCTAATTCAATGCCTGACTGAGATGCTGTCTCCTTTTGAGGTCTTCACACGTGAAGTCAGCAAGGAGGACTGTACAATGGGCCAAGCGATCCCATTGTTGCAAATGCTAGAGCATGAGCTGAATAATGTGTCTGAATCCTACAAAGGTGTAGAGGACAGAAGGCAAGCCCATGACTTGGTGGAGAGCTTATCCAGGCGCTTATCAGAAAATGTAAGGATACAAAATAAAATTTTGTCACAAGACCATTACATTTGTGCCACAATTCTGGATCCACGTGCAAAATTAGGACTATTCCTTTCTTTTTCCGACACTGATGTTGCCCGCTACAAAAGTTGTATAGCTGAAGCAGCCATCAAGTTTGAAAACGAAGGGCTGCTAATTAAAAGCCCGCCACATCAACCCACAACAAGTACTGATACTGAAGCAGGCCATGCAGAATCAAGTGCAACTTCGTCGGCTGAGGGCAGTGCGGTTGGCTCACAATCGCAACACTCACCATCACCATCGACTACAAAAACAATAACTGGATCATTCAGCCGAGTACAATCATTATCAGATTGGCATGTAAAGATGGGCCGTAAGCACAGTGCTGATGCACAGAAAAAACAGCACAAAAGCTTACCAGCAGCAACCCTGAACATTGAGCGGATGGTCCAGGCCTATCTGGACGACCCAACAGAGGTGTACGTTGATCAAAACCCAGTGCAGTATTGGTATAGGAAAAGGTCTGAATGGCCACAGCTCAGCAGGCTGGCAATAAGCTATCTGGCTTGCCCTGTCGCAAGTGTCTCTTCCGAACGTGTTTTCAGTGCTGCTGGTTCCATTGTAACCTTGAGAAGGACCAGTCTATCTCCCAAAAACGTGGAGAGGTTAACAATGATCAAAATGAATCAGCACTTCATACCACCGAATTACACAATGCATGAATCAACAGAGGAAGATGAGGACAGCGGCTCAGGTGACGGAAGTATTGTGTCAGATGATTACCTACTACTGGACGATCCCCCAGAGTTTGAGGACGAGCTATACTTCCCTGACAATTAGGCTCGCACTTACTGTCTTCCTCCCTTTTTTCCCCCTTTGTTTGTGTCTGTTGTTCCGGTTATAAACTTGTGAATCGCAACCAATGCATTATCACCGTCTTCTAATCTTCTAATTTAAGATACAAGTTTCAGGTGTCTGCCATTTGACACTACAGTCCTCAGAATCCAGCTCCTCCGCTCGATCATACTGCATCTCCTGGTCAATTCCATTTCCCTCATGAATGATGATTGGATGATGGTAACAACAAATTCAAACTTTCCTCGTCCTTCCAAAACAAGTGGACCATGAATCTGATGACTTCTATAGCTATCCTCCTTCAGAGCCGAGAGAGACTGGCCATTAACTGAAAATAAGATGCAACAGGTAATGATTGATGCCATGCATTGTCCGCAGAAAAGCAGACTGAGTGATGTAGATTTTGTTGTGTGTGTTGCGCATGAATGAATTGATGTAATTGTGCACTGCCACTAATCAACTTTCTACAGAACACACTAGTAATTACTAATTTTCCTCTTCTGGCAAACAAGAAATGTGTACTTCTCTCCTGCATCTTGGTGATACATTGCTTTTAATTCAATACAGGAAGGGCACTCACTCAATCTGCGCAATGCAAATGACTGTGACTTAACAGCACCGTCCATCATGATGATGGCGAAAGAGACGGCCTGCAGCGTTAACGAGATGAGATGCAACAGGTAATGATTGATGCCATGCATTGGCCGCAGAATAGCAGACTGAATGATGTAGATTTTGTGGTGTGTTTCGCATGAATTGATGTAATTGTGCACTGCCACTAATCAACTTTCTACAGAACACACTAGTAATTACTAATTTTCCTCTTCTGGCAAACAAGAAATGTGTACTTCTCCTGCATCTTGGTGATACATTGCTTTTAATTCAATACAGGAAGGGGACTCACTCAATCTGCTGCGCAATGCAAATGACTGTGACTTAAACAGCACCGTCCGTCATGATGATGGCGAAAGAGACGGCCCGTTAACTTAAGATGAGAAGTAACAGGTAATAAATGATGATAATTAATGGCATGCATTGGACACCTGACTCTGAGCTATTGATCTTTGTGTTTGCGTTGTTTGTTGTGCACAAAGTGAATGATGTCAAAGTGTACTAGTGTTAATCTATCTTTCTGTACACAATAAAGAATGACTCAAGTCAGTAATATTTATATTTCTACTCTTGTTGTGTTCTAAAAATTACACTTGTACTGCAGGCCGATCTTCAGTCAGTAGAAGTATCAGAGCTGATGATGAAGTCAGGAGGATGTTTCATGAGTGGCATAAAACGGAAAAGCCTAAAGGTAAACACGTGAACCACAACCACAGCACACCCAAATGTCTGTGTAGAAGTTGAATAGAGTGTAGCGGTGGGATGACTGCAGTGCATTGATTTTACTAACTTTAACTGTAAAATGCTATGTCTGGAATGGATAATGTGCTTTGCGTTTGTCCAACTCTTTGAGAGAAAAAAAAAAAGGACTCTAAAGTGTTAACGTAGGATGTGCTAATGGTAAGCACTGTGGGCCTGATCTCTCCTGTTACTGTTGAAGGTCTATGCTGGAAACAGACTACAGTAGAGATGATGCATATGCATACATGCCACCTCGGAAAGTGTTCTTGTTGCACTACACCATCACTTGTGCATTTGTTTTCACTTTCTTTCTGAATATCCCCTTTGGTTTTCAATCTAAAATTACAGGCCGGGCCTTGTCCAAAACTTTGTAAAACATTACAATGCATATTAATTACCTTACCAATCAATCACCTTTTTATTCCAGCCGGGCAGTGGCGAGTGGTGAGGCGACACACCCAAGATTGATGGACGAGAGGAGCAAGAGGAATGCCGAGATGCAAAAAACCAGTCCACATTTTTGACCAGGATAAGACAGTAACAGTATCCACTTTTCACTTCTTTTAAATAATTTGATTAATATCTTGTATACATTCTTTACAACAGTGTGTTCTTGGAGTTGTTATTATCAATCATCATTACGTTTGCTCTGTGTTTACGATTCTTCACTACCAATATTTAAAATTTCTATTTGCTATCTGTTAAAGTTTTAAGGCCGGAACAGAACAAGAAATAGAAGTGTATGTAATCCGGGTCTCATCATGCATGCATTTCCTTTTTTATACCTTAACATATGGAATGGATATGGTATGGTAGTCTTCAATGATTGTCGTTTGTTTGTCTATGTATGCATACTGTTTTTCTATGTCAAACCTTTCCCAAAATCCCCCTTCCCATCCAATCAACGGACCCTAACCCTCTTCCCCCGGGCTGTGTGACTTATTGTCGAGGTGTAACTAAATTAAATGTACACCAATACTTAATCACACACTTGCTGGGGCGGATGTGGTGAAAGCAACACTACTTCAATTTCAATGCAGAGCGATGATCTTCTTCTGCTTGCCCACCCATGAGTAGGATATTTCACAGGTTATTTTATTTAACAAAGGAACATATACCTCAGCATGAATTGCCGGCATTGATTTGATTTGTTTGTTGTCATTCCTCATATACAGCACTAACTGTTAGACTGTAGGCATAGCCAAGTCGACAAAACTATAGTTTGTAACTCTGTCTAGTAGGCTATCCTCATAATATCCAGCATTCATTTTTTTTGTCAAATATTTGAGCATATAATTGTTGCTCGGTAAATTCTGTGATGTACTTCATTCAACTACTCCTCTAACAGTCTCTCAAAGGCGATTGACTATCTCCTTTTCTTTTTTTGGAAATGCTGCTACCCTGCCAGTGTATACTACTACTATACTACCACCACCACCCCAATCATGGCATGTATGAAAAAGGAAACCATCTTCACCATGCAGCCAGTGCTGTGCCACAGTTGGACATAAACATCAAGCACCGGTAAGAGAGAAGTTTGGGGGAGGCAGAATCAATAATGGACATGTTGTCAATTATGTCAGTTTCAAACACCACTCCAAAGAATGCATAGTAGGACCAGTCAATGAGTGAGGTGTGTCGCATCTATCTGTTTGTGTCTTATACAGTCAGCAAATTATTGAAATCAAACACACGCTATGGGCGGCCATGCACCAGCAAAGAAACAGTGTGATGTAAAACAGTTACCCCACCTACAAAACATTAACAACATTGCATGTAACATAGAAAAATATATTTAATTGACCCTAACAAATAAACTAAACCCACAAAAGCTGACCCACCCCCCTCCCTAACCCCAACGACTGTCCATAGAAATAGAGAACGCCCAAACGAGTGAGGAAACAAACAGGAATTAAAAAAGGGGCAGTGACAGGGACTAACTGGTGGGGCGGGACTGGAGGAGGACACGAATCTGGTCCTCTAAATGGGCGACGCGGCGTCTAAGGCCGCGGCAGTTGCAACCACAGTGGGGGGGGGCACCGGAGATGGCACGGTGGCGGCGGGCAGCCGCCAGACGGTGGCGCCGTACCGCTGGAGGGCGGTGGCTGGGGCCCGGGGCACTGGAGGAGGCTTCAATTGCTGCTGCACTCTCCTCCTCCTCCTCGGCTAGGACCACCAGCCGCCGGTATTCCTGCTGGATTGCCTCCAGCTTCCGGCGCCGTGCCTTGGCGGCCAACTCCTTCCGGTTGATTTTCGGAGTAGCTGTGTATCAAAAAGAAAAAAACAAGACAATTGTAAAATATAGTCTTAATAAAACAGTAGGACAAGGTAATTATTTATACACATAGTGGCATGGTAGAGTAGCACTATAAAATAAAGCACAGTAGTACATAACATTTTAAATGTCGCCCGTCCTTCTTCCTTCCACCTGTCTTACACTTTTTAGTTGAACAGTGCACCAGGTGCTCTTCTCCATAAAACTTTCAAAGCGGAGTTGAAATCAGATAGATGAGGCCATTGGTTACTCAATACTCTGGCTCCTAGTCCTATACCAATTAAAGGGAATTCTAGTCTTCTAGTTCACTCTTCAAACGTCCCCAAGAACTCATACTTACTTACGACATCGGATAGCGGGCGGACTTTGTCCGCCCGCCATCCGACTGCTAAAAAGAGTGGGGGTCCCGTGGGGACAATTAATTAGGATGATGCGCCCGGCACAGTGGCGGGCGCACCCTGTTATTTTAAATTTAAATTCTGGTTGGCTTTGCTGAAAGCAATGCTAAAATGTTGTGCTGCTTTTCCAAGCACAACATGACGGGCCTCGCACGGAGCCTGTCACGTTTTGCTTTGAAAGTCGGGGGGTACCATAGCATCGGTAGGTACCCTCCATGGGGGCCCCCAAGCATACTCTGCAATGTGTGCATGCCTTTCCGTGGCGGACGGTAATGCCGCCACGCAGAGGCATTCCAAAATGCAGATTATATGGCTGCCGGTGTGGTGAGAGAGACACCACCGCCATATTGAACCCTTTTCCGCCTAGACATGTCTGAATATTTTCTACAGGGATGGCGGGAGGTTTGCCCCTGCTGTGACGGCAGTGAATTCCAGCCAGCCCGGCGGGGGCAATACGCCCACCATCCTAATGGGGCCCTAATTCACAACTTTACAGTATACATATACATACAGTACACCTTTGCAGTGAGTGTGCTGTCAAGTTCAACAATAGTTAAAGATTATGAATCTAACTTACCACCGCCTGCCACTGGTGCTGCCACTCCCCCTCCGTTGCTATCTGCAACTGCCGCATCCTCGCCCTCTGCGTCGCCTTCGCTGGCCCCAGCAATGGTGGTCGGTAGTGCGCCTAGAAAACATTACACATTTATTAGGCAACATATACACCTCCCCCCTATTGATCAGTAGCAAGGTTGAAAAATGAGTTAATACTAACATAAATCACTAGTACAAATCAGGTAGTAGTAGAGTAGACACTAAGTTATATGATCATTGTAGCATTTGCTTGATTAGCCCTAGCCATGCACATGTGACGTTACCTTTACCTTGCAGCTTCTTAAGACACCTTTGAGCCCACATGACCTGCCTCACACTGCTACTGTCTAGTCTACGCGCTGCGTACAGGCGGTCAACAAACATTAACAAGCCACTTTTTTAGGAAGAACTGGTGTACTACTGTTACTGTTAGTCCATATTGCTTATCCATAGATGCTACACTTTTTGGCACGGCTGAGAAATGCTTGCAAGTTGCAATATACTAACGCACACCATTTCCTTTTTTCGCATTACAGACGCAAGATTCGCTTCTACGAACCAGAGCTTCTGAACGATGCACCAACTACCAGTACTAGGTTCTTCTGAGGTGAGGGGTCCCTTCACTCACATCTTCATTTATAAATGTATATAAACTAAATTGCTATGGGATGGTGGTGCTGCCTTCCACCACTTCAGTTATCATGATTTAATTCCCAACTGTATTAGTGTAACAATGTATTTTGTTTTAATGTTATTGATTTGCCGGTTGGTGCTGCTAAGATAACAGTGTACAGACCTTCTCAAATTGAAATAAAAATTTTAAACTTACATAGACTTTGTGGTATTTGGTGTGGAGTGGACTAACTTACACGATTGAGCAAATTAAAGTAAGGGTGTGCATGTGAATTGCTTCCACGACAGAGGTTGGGTGTGTTAATGTTCTGGGTTGTCTACTTGTTGGTTGTCTTGGGGGGAGGGTTCCGAGACCTAATAGGTATGACAAGACAGTACTATAGTCAAGCAGTGGAATTGTGGTGGGTGCGGAATTTCTGATTGAGGTGTGCAAGGAAGGTCCAACCTACCATCACCAACATCCTATTTTCTGGTGCAAATGTATGTGCAAGATCCCTACAACAGTTGTATGTCCTATAGGGTATCATATCAAAATATTAAGAAATCTGGTAGGGCTGTTGCTGTGAATTTTCAAAGCCTAAACATCAACAAGAGTAAAAAGTAGTACAAGACAACGACCCAACGGATTGTACGAGCTACTGGTGAATATGAGTTTTATATTACAACCTTTCACAAAGAGTGGCACTGGGCAAGACTAGCTACTACAGTACAGACAGACAGACTGATAGTATGTAGTAGTACTCAGTCATCATAGCGGAGGCAGGGATAAGCTTTTTGAAACCGTACAGATCGAAGGATAATTGGTGGTAAAAAAATAGCATTTGGAAACACACTATAGTTCGGGAGAAATGGGGCAGTAAAAGTTATGGAATAAGAAATATTATTAAAAACAAGAAGACTTACTGGGGCCAGCAGAGGAGCCCTCAGCGGTGTCCTCCTCGTGGTGTTCCTGTCCCGCCGACTGCCCAGTCCCTGCCCGTCTGCCCCTGGGTGCTGATGAACAGGAAAGATATAAGAAAGACAAACATTGATGGATGGTGTCAACTTAAGCAAATACAATTTTTTTCAACAACGGTCAAAAAACACTTATGTAAACAATTGCAATAACTACATTGACCGATCTCATCTGGTCAACATGTAATATCGGGGGATTCGCAGTTCGACTACTTAAGTTACTATTTATCAACAGTAATCCATTCTTCCATTCTGATTCCAGAAAACTAAGTTACAAGTAAGCCTAAGTATTAGTACAACCTACCACCCAACCTAGCCCACCTATTCCAGGCATGCCAATTGTACATTAAGTATGCATTTCGACTGTATTCCTCAACAATGTGTATGATCCAATCATGGAGGACACATTAACATGACTACATTTTTTGTATATACACAATTTTGGTTTGATTGATGCTCATCTGCTACTGCTAAGTAACTGCAAAGCCTACCTCCACTCATTGAACAAACTAGAAAGGTTCTAAAGACTGGCGTACTAGCAGCACGTCACGTAACTGAGTGAGGGGGCATCACGCATACCACTAACCAATTAGAAGCTCATACAAAGTACCTAAACCTATGTATCAATCCGCCCCTATCTATTAGTGACAGGACAAAGTAAGGAGTGGACATGAGTCACTGTAGCATTACGTAACTTAATTTCTCTAAAATAAACTCGTAAAGAATCACGCTAAGCAAGCGCAAACGCAAAGCTGCAAACAAGTAAGATTAGTAGTAGCGCAGAAGAGCACCTGTGTCATAATCACAGAAGACTTTTAAACATTATTAACCTGGAATGTATTGCAAGCAGCAACATTCTATCTGGTTGGAAGGAAAAAAAGATATTCGCAATATATAACATAGAGCAGAAGAACAGACACAAAGTTGTAATAATTAAATAGGTACTCACCAAGCCCCGGGACCTCCACTCCTAGCAGGTCCAGCAGGTCCTGCTCACGGTCCAGGATGTCGGACCACCGGTGCGTCAGCTGTGCCTGGGTGCGCCGGACCCCAGAGATGCGAGACACTGCCCGGCGCACCTTCCCCCACCGCTGCCGACGCTCCCGGAGGCCGTACCCGGACCCAGGCCTGCCACCTGCTGCCAGGGTTGAGGGGAGGTGGCGCTGCACAAAGAAAATTAGTGCAGCCAACTCCGCCTCCCCAAATAAGGCCCGTGCATGCACCCCTTGTGGGCGCCGCCTTCCGCAAGGAAGGCGGTCGCGGCTCTGGCTCCGCCGGCGAACAGCCCTGCCCTTGGACATGGTTCTGGGGACGGGGCGGGAAAGAAAAGGTAAAATAAATAAAGGAGTAAAGGAAATAAATAGCAGGCAATACAAAGAGAAAAAGTAGCTAAAAAACAAAAAAAAAGGTACACAAAAACCAAAAATATAGAGGCAGGAAAATAGTTAGAGAAATAATAAGTAATAAAGATCCGAAAAAAGTGGCTATAAACAAAGGATTGAAAAGATTTAGGGAGGATTGAAAATCAGGCCCCAGAACCATGCAATAGAGTGGAAAACAAGATGGCCGCGCCCGTTGCGACCACGTGCGCAAGTTCGCGCGATATTTTCTCCCTGAGCAAGCAAAAAGCAACGCGATCAAGTAAAAGCGATCGCGAACAGGAAATATCGACCGCGAACATGCATTGCGCGACCCGGAACAGGAAGTAAACAACGCCAGAGGGCGGGACAAGTGAAAACAAGATGGCCGCGCCCGTGAGCGACCGCATGGGTAAGTTGGCGACCCGCGAACACGCAAAAAATACCGCGAACAGGCGGCAAAAAACTTCCGCATCTTCGCGATATTTCCGGCGTGTTTGCGGAGATTTTCTGCATTCTCGCGATAATTTGCGGAGGTTAATTCCGCAAATTCCGCCCACCCCTAATATCAGCAACAACCGGCGATAATTATCGCTAAGCGCACTTAGTGCTAGGATAATTATCGCCAGCTAGCGTGGATTTTTATCGCTGTGATAGCGTGCTATTAGCAACGCTTATCTCAAAAGCGATAAAAATCCTAGGGCTAACTGCCAAACGTGTGATTATCACTGGAAACCCAGCGATAATCCCACGAAGTTTGGCGATAGCTTGCTGATAGTGCCTCACATACTTAGCCATGATATCCACCTTCCATAGGATATCATGGCTAAGTCAGTTTCAAAGCAGGCGTAAGGAAAGTAGCGATAACAGAGGTTATCGCTACTTTTCTTGTCGCTATGCTGCTTTGCGTGAGGCTTGCTAATAGGAGAAATGTTGCTTAGTGACATTTCTCCCGTTATCCTGGGGAGGCACGCCCACTTTGCATCTCATTAGAGATGCAAGATGGGCGTTAAGGGAAATGGAGATAAGGCAAGGTTTCACGCGTGACCTTGCAGATGAGGCGATAATATTATCGCCGCTTTTCGTCCGAAAACGGACGCAAAAGCGGCGATAATTTTTTAACGCCTGCTTGCTGATATGCCCCTTTATTCTTTTAACCTTTCTTATCCTACTTACAGATGTATTTAAAGTATTATAATATTCTTTGTAATGCGTTTTTCTGTTCCTTTATCCTTTTTAAAAAAAAATTGTTTGGTAATTTATTTGTTTTGGAATTGAATTGTTAATATTTTTCAGTTTTGTGTCTGCCACAGCTTCCGCACTCGCAAACGGGTGCCTGGTCGCATCAGGGCTGACTCGTGTATAGATTCAGGCTGACACAATTAGACCAGCACTTTTGGGAGAGGTTAAATCCTTTGTTTAGGATTTATTAGTACAAATAGACGTGTTTCGACGGTGCGTGTTTCTCAATGTTGGCGGCCGTCGCATTTTCACTTCTTTTATGTCAATTATTTTTGCAATTAACATCAAAAGCGGGCTTTTTAACAGCAGTGAAACTGCGCAATCTTGAAACATAGATTTCCACCATGTTTTTCATTAATCACAATGTTTGAGTTACATTTTTTTACAACTCATTCTTACATAAATTAGAATCACGAAAATCAAATTTCATATTGCTAAGTAACTCATTCTCACAAAATTAACGGTCAATGCGCTAGGTTATTCAGATGAAAATTTCATAATCTCCAAATGCGAGGGGCATCTGGTTTAGAACATTATCTATGTTACTACATTGTGCATATTCTAGAACACCAGAGGGCAAGTAGCAATAAAGACGCTAGTTATCCTGTCACACAGCACTATGAAATTCACCACCAGAGTAATAGGAACCTACTAAAGTTATTTTGCATGGATCATATACCACGCGACATTAGAGGTGGTGATAGGGAGCAAAAATTACAGAGATTAAAATCAAGTCATATAATAGATATGCAGACAAAATCACCGTTAGGGCTCAACGATGGGGAAGAGTTAGGGGTTCATTTGTAGATAGAATACGTGAACAATGGGCATTGGAATAAACTGGAAGATCTGATAAGGAAAAGTAGGGGCTAGACACCAGGATTTACATATAGTATAGAGGGGATGAAGATGTATTTACCAGTAATTGTTATATAAGGCCCTTCCAAGGCACAATTATACAGTCACGAAACATAAAAATGTAGAGACATAGATAATATAATGTCCCTGTAACCTTTGTTTTTTTCAGTGAATTTCAACGTTTTTATAAATTCTATTTCCTAACTATAAAGTCCCTGTAACCTCTGGTTTTTTAAAGTGAAATTCTATAGTTTTTTAACTACTAGGTGCATTTGCAGAGTGGTGGAGAAAGGGGGTGGGGCCCCCGACCAGTTCTCAGCAATCCTGCTGTGCGAAACTTACTGGAGGTAACAGGAGGGGTTCTTGGCCCCAAGCACCCTGAGCATCCAAGGGGACTTCATCCCCCAACGCATAGGGCAACCGGAGGCACATTTGCAATGTGGTGGAGAAAAGGGGTGGGACCTCTGACCAGCTCTCAGAAATCCAGCTGTGTGGGACTTATGGGGGTAACACGGGTGGTTCCTGGACCCCAAAGACCCTCAGCATCCAAGGGGACTTCATTCCTCAACCAGTAGTGCACCAGGAGGCCCTTTTGCGGAGTGGTGGATAAAAGGGCGGGCCACCATCGACCGCTCAGCAATTGCACTGTGTGGGACTTACTGGAGGTAACAAGAGGGGTTATTGGCACCCAAGGATCCTCACCAACCAAGGGGACTACATCCCCCAACAAGTTGTGTGCCAAGAGGCCCATTGGAGAGTGTGTGAGAAAAGGGGCTGGGCCTCCGGTGACTTCCCCTTTTAAAAAACATTTTTTGATTTTTTATAGGGAGTGGGTCCACATCGTTCCCCTTCCCCAGGCCGATTTTGGTCCCGGGGACCCCCTTCCCCAGGACCAGGCCATTTTGCAATGGGGAGGGGGGCCTCGTGACCCCTTCCCTGTGCTGAATATAGGCCCGGGGACCCCATACCCTAGGATCTGGCCTTTTTTCATTTCTTTTTTTTGTAGTGGGGAGGGGGGGCATGCAGCCCCTCTCCCAGGGCCAGCTTTGACCCCCGGGGACCCCATCCCCCAGTGCCCAGCCTATTTATGTTAGGAGAGGGGTAACGCGCAATCTCCCTTTCCAGGCTAATTTTGGCCTGGCGAACTCATCCCCTAGGGCCCGGCTGTGGGTACCTGAGTGCCCCCAGGGCACCCAGTCTGCACTGGGACCGCAGCAGAGCCTGAATGCCCCCTCATTCCCTGCCGGCTTCCTGCCTTCTGTGGGAGCCGGCATTGCTTTCAGACACAGGGAGTTGCTAAACATGCAGCTCCCCATGTCTGCAAGCACCTCGTCTGTTTCCCTGCTTGCTTTCTAGCAGGCAGGGAAACAGATGAATACTCCACTTCCAGCATGCAAAAGTATTTCCCTGGTCTTGCTGTGGCTCAGCGGGAGCAGTTTAAGCTCCCACCAAGCCACAGCACACAGCTATAAGCCTGTGGTGGGCACCCCAGGACATAGGAGGAGCTGGCCCTGGTGGGTGACAGTCCCCATGGCCAAGAATGGCCTGGGAGGGGGGTGGTGTGGCCCATCTTCTGTTTTTAAAATAGAATTTGTCCCCGGGCAGGTGGTGGGCACTGAGGCCTGGGGTGGTCCATGAGGTCCCCCTATTACACATCAAATAGCCAAGGGGAGGTGATGGCCCCCGGAGAACAGGGGAGGTCTGCCAAATGGTTTAGATTGGCATGGGAATAGTAAATCTGACCCTTTAGTGTCCAACACCTTCACCAAACTGGTTCAGATTTGAGTGGGAATAGTAAAGATGACTGCTTTATTGTCCAACACTTTCTGCAAAATGGTTTAGATTGGAGTAGGAAAAGCAAATTTGAACCACTTAGTGTCCAACACCCTCCCTAAATTAGCTCATAATCAAGTGGAAAACTTGACGCCTTTAATGTACAACACTTCCCTTGGTTCCTTGTTGCTGTTCAATGGACAAACTAAGATTATTTTAAAGTTTTTTTTTAGGGTTTTTGGGGTAGGGATGTGCGTATGTATAGATAGTGTGTGTTATTGTGTCAGTTTGATTTGGGAAGCTTATGTAGTTGAAGTTTGGATTTCAGTTCTCAGAACCACTCATTTTGGCATGGGACTGCACCTGGTGGCCGACCGCCCTCGGAAGCCCACGCCAAAAACCTCGGCATCATACTCGACTCATCATTCATCATGAACCGACAGGTCAACGCAGTCACCTCCAGCTGCTTCAACACACTCTACATCCTCCGCAAGACCTTCAAATGGATCCCCCTGAATCAAGGAAGACAGTCACCCAAGCACTCATCACCAGCAGACTGGACTATGGAAACGCACTCTACGCCGGTATCAACAAGCCCCAACTCCGCAAACTCCAGACAATACAGAACACCGCTGACAGACTCATCCTAGACATCCCCCAGCACAAACATGTCAGCTAGCAACTACGAAGACTCCACTGGCTCCCTGTAGAGAAAAGAGTCACTTTGAAAAATCCTCACTCACGCCTACAAATGCCTACACAACGGACCAAAATACCTCAACAACAGAATCAGCTGCCACGTACCCAAAACAAACCTCCATTCTACCAACCTCGCACTGGCCGACACCCCGCGTATCCACAGAGCCAGAGGAGGCGGACGATCCTTCTCTCACATTGCAGCCAAGACCTAGAATGAGCTACCAGCAGACATCAGATGTGCCCCCTCCCAGAACACCTTCAGGAAGACCCTCAAGACATGGCTGTTCGGCTAAGCAAATCTGCTGAACCCCCCACCCTCCAGCGCCCTGAGACCCTCATGAGTGAGTAGCGCACTTACAATCCCCTGATTGATTGATTGATTGATTGAGTATAATGTATTGTAGTTGGCCTAACTATACTTTGTTATTATGACTTTGGTATTATAGATATTGTCACATTCTCTATGATGTTTGTGGAGTTGTAATGATATTTCTTTATTGTATTGTGGATGTGTGTTTTGAGAGGTTGAGTATGTTGCGTTTTTTTACATGTTTAGATGTCCGAGTGCAATGTTTGCAACTATTTTTAACGTGTCTTGTTTTTCTTTTTTTTAAAGTGAGAAATTGGCTTATGGGTTGAGGGGGTGGAAGTTTGACTCAGTCAACAACCACAATCCTTGTCAGGGTGAACCACAAAAAAGTCACTAAATTAACATTTACTTATCCCTCTGGAAACTCAACACAAAAGCAGCCAGGCTTAAATTAGAGGTACTGTGTTAAGTATTTCCATATCACACAAACAGTAATAAAGAGAAAACAAAACACAAGGGATATCCCACACCACTTCACGAAAATAGAGAAAAATGTATGAAATAAAATGAGACCAAAACAACTAAAATCCAAGTAGTATAACCAGAGATATGCAATTCTAAAGGTTTAAGTAAAAATAGCACCAAGAAGCAGAGAGAGCTAAATTGAGTATCTGGTCAGGCTAGACCGGGACAAAGTCACAAGCTGAGTCTGACTGTGATGGAGTGCAGGCAGGATACATGAGCCAGGTTAGTCCTGCTAAAAAGTTTACCGTCTCAAAATCCAGTGCACAGAGATTAAAGCATCAGGATTTCACAGTAGTTCAACTTATTCCAGCCAAGGGTCTAGGACCTGGGGAGGCACCTTTTGGGATCAAGAACTCACTCCAGCAGAGGCCATCAGGACTTAGGAAGGTCTAGTTGAGGCCCAGG
Organism: Triturus cristatus; assembly: GCF_964204655.1. NCBI lineage: Eukaryota > Metazoa > Chordata > Amphibia > Caudata > Salamandridae > Triturus > Triturus cristatus. Next base: position 613,877,555 of record NC_140591.1, on the reverse strand, counting down.
CAGGTCCAATTGCAGGTCCAGGCAGGACCACTTGCAGCAGGTCAGCTGGGCAGTTACTGAGAGGCCTCTGGAGCTTGTTGTATCCCTGAAGCTCAGAACAGCAGGTCAGCTAACTGACCCTTGGAGTCACTCTGCATGGGATGAAGGGAGCAGATTGAGTCTTACTTCTCAGAGCGCAGGGCAGGTCATACGCAGCAGGGCAGTCCTCTGAAAAATAGGGTAGCAGTGCAAAACTCTGATAGCAGCAAGGCAGTCCTCTGAAGAACAAGGCAGGTCTTAAGCAGGAAGGGAGTCTTCTGGAGATAGGCTTTCCTTCTTTTGAAAATATCCACAAGTCCAGGAGTGTACTCATGAGTTACCCAGGATGTTCAATATTTATATCCGGTACCATCCTTTGAAGAGGGAGAAACTTCTCGTCCACTCGCACATCTGGTTCAGGAAAGTTCCTTCCTTCACTTCTCTTCATCCCTGCCCAGGCTCCAAAATATCTAGGGTGACAAAAGACTGGTGTCAAGTTCCTTTCTGAGTATACTGGAGGCAGTACTTTGAAATGTAAGTGGGCAGGGTGTGGTAAATATTTCATTACCGGTACTATTTTTTATGCGGTAAAGTCTAGTAAGAATAACTCAGTAAATATAAGAGGCAGAATCCGTGGTATTAGAGGTTCTAAAAGGCTTTATTCCTCTACAAAGGAATTACAGTTCGAACTGTAGGCTTCAAATTCCATCACCACGAAGGTTCAGGAAGGGAAGGCAATACATTATTGACAAGTAATGATATTTATATGAAAAGTATTACATTAAGACAGATGCAAGAGGCGTAACAACTGATAATACAGATAATGCTACACATACGTAATGGAAAAAGGCGTAAACATAGGCGTAACTAAAAACGTCATTTAACATGATGTCACAAGTGGGTGGATCCATGAGAGAATCCTGCAATGTCAGCAGAAATACTTGGCAGAGATGCGCGCGCAGCCATATGACGTGTGATTGACGTGCAACTAGAGGGTGAAGGGGACTTGACATTTAGCTCTACATGTGGAGACAGAAGTCTGAGGGGTCATGTCAACCTAATCCCAAATCATATCTAATATCTTATGTTTAAAGAACTGTATTATCCAAAAGGAAAGGTCTCTCGGACAGAATCTATTCTATACTGACTGTTAGAGCGTGTACAGGCGTCTAAGCGTCTACATGAGATGCGAGGGGGCAGGAATCTTCCATGGTAACAGGGGCTATGAATTACTTGCATGAGGACAGTGAGGCCTGGCCCTTTGCACTGTAGCTGGAAGAATGTTTACCTAAACTACTAGACAGGAATGCATCGGATGAGGAGCGGAGCAGATAATCTTGAAGGTGAAATACAGTTTTTGGCAGGCAACAGGCTGGATCAGGCACCGTTAGCCGCGCAGGGAATAGGACAAGGTTCATGAATACAGATGCGGGCTCGGACTGGAGCTGTCAGAGGCAGAAGGCAGGAAAAGGCTTGATGGCAGAATTCAGGGCCTACTCGCCTGAATCTGTAAAATGTGGAAAGTGAACCACATAAAGTCGGTGGCCTTTCATACTTAGGAATGGAATATCTGACCCATTCATGGCGAATCTGAAAGAGGACATGTTGACGGTGGACGCACATGTATTTGCGTCTTCATAACTGGAACTGGAGGGAACATACATGTACTTATAGCATGCACATGGAGCCGTTGGGGTCTACGATAGGGGACATAACTGATCACAAAATTCATATTTCCTCATTCCCTCCTTGTCCCCTACGGACCCTCAGGAGATATCGATCTTCATCAATCCATCGATCTGTTCATATAGCATCATTTGTTCTTCTTTCTTCTTCCGGGATCTTGAACGAAAACTTGGATGCGGGATACACGATGTGGCACACAGACCACAAATCGCTGGCCCACATTGTAGACATAAGCAGCAACTGAATAGTATGAGAAAGCCAATACCTAGGAAGGATAGGATCCTCCATCCCCAGGCTGACAACACGCTCCAGAACCAACCTGACCAAGTCCAGGTGCCTGGACTCTGGTGTATCTGGCTTATAATCTTATGAAGGCGAGTTATGGCTTTATATACTGACGGCGAGTTTTCTGGTATGAAAACACAGCAACTTGATCCGATGACCCTACAAGCTCCGCCCCTATCGGCCAGGATGACGTCAAGGACAAGACGATTTTGAAGCACAACAATCCGCATAGCAGACTGCTCTTCTGTTAAATTGCCTAAGGCGGAAGTAGTCTCGTTCACTACTGCTTCAAGGGTTCTAGTTAATCTACGTATCAGCTTACTATTAGTGACTGTACCTATATAGGGAAAGAAACCTTTATTGAAATCTGTGTATTGCTCCCATGCCGTTTCAGTGTAATCGACAATCGGGAGATCTCTCTGCTGTCTATTGTGTACTAAATGGGTATTTCTGTGATAGTCAGGAGGGGCTAGGAAAACAGGTGGCAGAAGGAATGCTATGTAACAGGTACCATCCCAATCTAGAGGTAGACGTATATATGCGGTCTGGCCACATATGAAGTAGGAATGACGGGAAGCTTTAAATGTAGACTTGCCTTGATCACTGAATTTTATTACAGTGGTGCATTTACTATGGCCCATGTGTATGGAACCATTCTTTCTTACACATAATTCCCCTTTAACTGGGAATACTGACATTGCGGGCAAAATTGGTGTAGCTTCGGATTCAACATTCAGAATCATGAGGTTAAGTGTAAAATTACCTAATCCATATACTTCATTTTCTAGATCAGTTCCTGTTCTTTTGGGAAGTCCCTCCTTCTTAGGGTAGCAGACTTTAAGCAAAACTAGGTTCAGGTTTCCCCATACCCAGTTGTCTTGATAAACTACTGAATTTGAATCTAGGGAATTAATCAAACTAAACCATGCTCCACAGGAGCCATTGTGTGTGAACGGATACGGAAAGAGAGGCAAAACTCCCTTATAGTTCTGATAGGGAGGGAGTCGGCCACATATCCAACAATTTGTAGCATTGCTGGTCTGATGGGAGTGATGTAACATACTAATAAAAGTGTTGTTGTGCAGCGCAAATCTATAGGACAACTCATGCGGAGGTAATTCGCTAAAAGAATGTTCAGCAGTAACATTGTAAGCACGCTTAGAAATAGGGTAATACATATGTAGCAATACACTAGAAATGATGATCAAAAGACTTATAAAAAACAAAATTAATAATGTAACTGTGCAGTGACTACGAAGCGATTTACAGTACGCATGTTTTTTAAGCTTTATCTGTCTATTTCTCTCTCTATTTCGGTCTAGAGGATACATGTCAGAGACAAATTCAACCGATTCACCTTGGAGAGGACTTAAACAATCAAATTGTCTGACTTGCTAGACCTTAGTTTCAGTTTATAGAGTTCGTTTTTTGTTTGTTCAACCAAGGGGAGCTTTGAATCTGTCTGTGAGGGGATGCAGGGCTGAGTGTTCACATCGGACGGTAGTCCATAAAATTTCTTGATATGACTCGAGTGCAACCACCCTTTACGTCCCTCAACCTTCACGGCTGTCCTTGTTGTCAGCAAGACGAGTTTGGGCGACTTCCACCTGGGCTCCAGCTGGGTCTTCCGGTCGAAGTTCCTCACAAGAACCAGATCACCTGGAACCACGTCATGGGGCTTCACCTCAGTGTTATCGGGAAAAGCTGCAGCTACCTGTGAACGACAAGATTGTAGTGCAGACATCAAGGAAGCCAGGTAATCTGTCAGCATATTACAGTCAACATCAGTGATTTTGCGAGGTATAGGCGTCCCCCACATATTTGGTGGTCTACCAAAGATCACCTCGTACGGGGATAGCCCTGTTCGAGAATGTGCTACCATTCTCATGTAAAAGAGCGCAACTGGTAAGGCTACTATCCAATCGACACCTTTTTCTCTACATATTTTGGACAATCTGATTTTCAGAGTTTGATTATGACGTTCCACAAGACCTGCTGCCTCGGGATGTCGAACACAGTGGAATTTCCATTGGTAACCTAACAGAAGTGAAACGTGTTTCATTAGTTCGGATGAGAATGGCTGGCCGTTATCTGAGTACACGACACGTGGTAAACCCAATCGTGGGAAGAATTCTCGAACTAGCTGTTTGGCAGTAGTCGGGGCAGTGTAATCTGAAACCGGGTAGGCTTCTGTCCAACGGGAAAGAGCACAGACAACTACGAGAACATATTTGAATCCTCGACATCGTTCCATCTGGATATAATCCATCTGGAGGACTTCAAAAGCATGATCGGGAGGTTGAAATCCACCCTGCTCTACGGGGATGCTTTTACCTGGATTAAACTGACAACATATCATACAGGTACGTACTTTCTGTTTGGCTGCTGCTCGCAGACGTTTGTTGAACCAAATGTGTTGAATGCTGTCTAGCATAGCTTTTTCTCCTAGGTGCGCTGGACTATGTATTGTGTTAATGATGACTTGAACCATGGAGTCGGGAAGAAACCATATAGATTTTTCCTTCGTCATCCATCCTTGATCCGTTTGGATCCCTCCTAATTCAGTCCATTTCTTTATTTCTTCTGGTGTAGCATGTGTCTGTATGTCAATTACATCAAGGGCGGGATCCTTAACTGTCATGCAATGTGTTGGTGTCGGAACTATTGTCTTTGTCGTGTCAGTTGTATGAGTCTGATTCTGAGCAGTCTGTTTAGCTGTTCTGTCAGCTAGGTCATTACCCTGAGAAATGATATCGGTAACTTTTGTATGGGCTTTGCATTTCATAATCGATATTGCAGTAGGTAGATGAATCGCGTCTAATAGAGCTTGAATGAGGGGTCCGTGTTGGATGTGGGCACCGTGGGAAGTTAAATAACCTCTCTCTCGCCACAGTACGCCGAAGTCATGGACGACTCCGAATGCATAACGTGAATCTGTGTATATGTTGACTTTCTTATTTTTGGCTTGAATACAGGCTTGTGTCAGAGCGATGAGCTCTGCTGCTTGAGCTGACAAAGTGTTAATACAATTTGTTTCAATGACTTCAGTGTCTGTTGTGACTGCGTAAGCGGCCACTAACTCTCCTGTACTTGTTCTCATACATGAACCATCTACATACAATGTCAGGTCTGGATCTGATAAAGGGATGTCTGTCAAGTCTTGTCTGGGTTTCGTCGTGATAGTAATGACTTCAATACAATCATGTGCTAATGGATCTGTTCCGTTTACTGGCAAAAGTGTGGCAGGATTTAACGTATTACAACGTCTGATTTCTCTATGTGGCTGAAACAATGTTAATTCATAACCGGTGAGTCTTGCTATAGTCAAGTGTTGTGTTTGTGTGCGGTTCAAGAGAACTTCTACTGCGTGTGGTACTTGTACTGTCAATTGATGTCCTAACACTATGGCATCGCTTTGTCTGATTGCTAAAGCTGTTGCTGCCACTGATTTCAGGCACGCAGGAAGAGCCTGAGCTACTGGATCTAATGTACTAGAGAAATAAGCACATGGTTTGTGTGATCCTGCTTGTTCCTGAGTGAGTACTGACAAGGCAGTACCTTCGCGTTCTGTAACAAAGAGTGTAAACTGTTTACTGTAACATGGTGTTGCTAAAACAGGTGCTTGGCATAAAGCTTTCTTTAAGCTTTCAAAGGCATGTGTATGTTCTTGAGTCCAAGGGAGGACAGTCGATGTGGCTGCCTCCTGTGTTGTCAACTGAATGAGTGGTTTTGCTAGAAATGCATATTGAGGGATCCACTGCCTACAGTATGAAGTGAGGCCTATAAAAGCCCGCACCTCCTTTTGTGTCTTGGGTGGTAGCATGTTAGCAATTAACTGGATGCGATCGGGTGTAAGCTGTCTTCCCTCCTTGGACAGCGAGTGCCCAAGGTAAACAACTTGCTGGACACAGAATTGCAGCTTAGAAGGGGACACCTTGTGCCCCTTGTCAGCCAGAAATCTTAAAACCGTCAGTGACGCTTTTTCACATTCAGGTTCGCTTCGGGCGGTGATCAGCAGATCATCGACATATTGAAGCAAGGCAGTGTTAACTGGCATGTGGATACTGTCAAGTTCTCGTTTCAGTGCTTGGCTATAGATGCTGGGGCTTTCTGTGAATCCTTGAGGAGCTCGTGTGAATTTAAAACTTCGTCCATTTAAACTGAATCCGAACAAATATTGACTTTCCGGATCTATTGGGACGCTAAGAAAAGCATTCTTGAGATCAATTACAGTGAAGAACGTTGCTTCTGAGTCAATAGCTGTTAGTAATGAAGAGATATCTGGGACCACAGGGTATTGTGGTACAATACATTTATTTAATTCGCGCAGGTCAATAACTAATCGATATACTGGTGATGCTTTTGGATCCGTTCTCTTAAGAATCGGAATTATCGGGGAATTACATACATTGGAGTCGGTTTCTACAACCACTCCTTGTGCAATGAGCTCGTCAATGATTTGCAGCAAAGCCACAACAGCATCTGGTGGTAACTTGTATTGTCGCATTTGTGGTAGTACTACTCCTGTTTTTAGTGTGACTCGATAAGGTGTAATGTTCATGCAACCAACATCAGTGGGGCCTTGTGCCCATAGATGTGTAGGTAAATTCTGCAGCCGGTGATCCATGTCTCTGGACACGTAGTGACCTTTGAAATCACGTAAAAATAATCGTACTCCTTCCGGAGAACAACATATTATAGCTCCTAGAGCTTTCAATGTTTTTATACCTAACAAGTTTTCTGGACATGATTTAGTAAGCAATAAATCTGTGGTTCGTGTCAATGGACCAACCGTAAGTGGAAGGGGTTGCGTTACTTCATTAATGATAGGCTTTCCTGAGAATCCAAGGGAAATATTCTGTGAGCCTGAGAGGGGTGCCCCTGGAACTTCACTGCGTCGTATAGTTGTTCTGCTTGCCCCTGTATCAAGTAAAAACTTTCTGTCTTCCCCTAATAGTTCACTATGTACATAAGGTCCCTCTTGATCTACAGGAACCTCGATAAGGGGTAAGCCAACTTCCCTCTCTAGGCTATTTCATGTGTATCGCTGATAATCGGGATAGTCATTTTGTGCATACTGGTACATCTGTTGTGTCGTTGCTTGTGTTGCAGCAATAGGCTGCGCTTGTGGTGGTGCTACGGTCTGTTGTGGAGCTGCCTGTTGCGGAGCTAGTTGTTGCGGAGCTGACCTAGATTGTGCATGCTGAGGGATTTGTTGTTGATTCTGATCCTGTCTAGGTGGTCGTGGTCTTTCCTGTGTTCTACCCGTGGCGATATTATGTTTCAGAACTGGACAATCGTGTATATAATGACCTTGTTGTTTACAATAGTTGCATGTCCCTTTCGCCGGACCTGCGGAATCACCCTTTTTATGACCATCAGCTGGAACTGACTGGGCAACAAGCATTTTCATTTTCGTATCTTTCATACGTCTTTGTTCATGTTCTTGTTCTTCTCTAATTCTATTGTGGTGATATTGTAACATCTGTAACATCTGTGACGGGGTGTTACCTTGCCAGGTACTCTCAAATTTCAATACTCTATTCTTAACTTGCGGCAGGGAATTTTCAACTAATTTTGTCACAAACAGATGTGGATATGACTCGCTACTTGCTTTTATGCCACTATTAATACCAAAACATTTTTCAAATCGGGAATAGAAATCACTAGTGTCTTCATCTTGCTTTTGTTTACAGGCTGAGATTGCACCCCAGTCCTCCTTTTTCGTAGTTAATAAACGTGGCAGTACCTGCACTAGTAATCCTGGTAGTGCTGTAGTCTTTTCCCCAAGTCCTGATCCTGCAGCTCGGGCCTTTTCTTCGTTTTCTAATGCTGTCCAATCTATCTTTTGGTCTCCCACCTCCCATTCCTTTTCTTTGAGTTTCTCGTAAACACCGGCAGGCATTAACACTTTCAATATTTTCATAATGTCGGGGTAGGTATACTCTCCCATGAGTAACATGTCTTTTATCTCACGGTGGAAACCTGCTGGATCCTTGTCATGGCTGGGTACTACTTTCTTCATTTCTAATAATTCAATTTTAGTTATAGGCGTGTACACAAACACGCGTGTAAAGTTATTATCTTCACCTCTGATTGGGTGTACTTCGCGTAACGGATTCTGTCTATCTATGTGATACATTTTTCTTACCATAGTGGGAACTGGAACATGTTCTGGGCATACGAAAACTATATACTGGTTTCGAAATTCTAGAATTTCTTTAATTAAATCAGTACCTGACCCTCTCCATTTATTCGTGAGTAATTCTGTCAATCTGTCAGGTAAGGGTCCAGGATCGGAGTGTTGGCTTTTATATAATATAAGGAGGTGTTGAATCATGTATATACTAGCTAAACGCTGTTCGTCTGGGGCAAGGTTCAGAAACGTGTGTGCTAGTGCATCATCACTGTATTTGCTGGGACTGTCAGCCCATTGTACTGCTGACCTGGCTAATTCTTGTTCATCCATGGAATCGAGCATATGGTACCCCCTTCGGTCTCGGAGTAATTTATCAGCGGCTTGGAATAGGTGTTCAGGAGACCTTGTATTTAACATAGGGGCTTGGAAATGTCTGTTACATTCTGGACGTATCGGACGTGTCGGATCATTAAAACATCTGGTTTTATTAAAAGATCTTCCTTTACCTACATAAGCCATCGTTTCTATTTGTCCTGTAGGCATTTCGTCCTCCTCTCCCTCTGATTCATGTTGATCTGACTCTAATCTTTCTGTATGTATTCGTTCTACTTCTTTGCGAATCTTACGGCACATAACTACTATACATGTCTGTTTATCATGTTTCCCTTCTGATATATTCTGACCCCATTTGGTAAGTACTTGCATTTCCTCCTGATCTACCCCAGGCCTATCTCTGTTTCTGATCACACAGTTTATGAAGAAGCGTAACAGTTGTCTCTGTACATCCACTTTCTGGTATTCCATAGCTTCGTCAATACTTTCAGGGCCTCGCCCTGATTGGACAAAGTGATATATATTGTCTAAATGTGCCACCATTCCTGGTAGCGTCGCTAAATATCTTGAAGCTCGTCGTATACGTAGTGATGACAGCAGCATACCGTCCCGTCTACCGGGCACCGGATCATATCTACAATCCACTAGATGCTCTTTAAACAAGTCTGAAGTTGCTAGTTGGGGTGTACGTTCGTATGCTAAATCTCTAAGGGATAATTTATTTCCTCGGGGTGGCGTGGCAAAAATTTCTATCGTACCTCCTGTCGCACCGTCTGAGGTGCTAGGCACGAAAGGATTTGTTGGATGTAAGATAGAAACTGTAGATGTAGGAAACGCGGTAGAAGCAGATGGACCTGTGGGAATGTGCGTAGGAGTTTGTTGTTGCGGGGATACAGACGGATGATCTTGGCGTTGAGCACCATCAGTGGGCGGTGCGTGTGGCGGAACATTAGCATATTCAGGAGCTACATCATCTAAATAGGAAGAAAGGAAAATATCTTTTGCTGTTTTGGGATGTGCTTTTATCGGGAGCAATGGGGGTGTCAAGTTTTTCGGTATCTCCGGGGTGGCCTGAGGTAACCCTTCGGCCAGAAGAGGATACATACCATTCATAAGAGTGTTTCGTTGTCTGTCTACTTGTTCTGCTTTTACTCGGGTACCTTCTTCAATTAATAAATTTTCTCGGGTTTTATTCGAATTCTCCCTACCTTTCTCTTCCTGTCTGAGCGCTTTTTCTGGACGTCTATATGATTCTTTACGCCATAATTCAATGGCATCTTTCTGCGACTGTCTGGCTTTCTTTTTCCATAATTCTTCTTCTACTCTCATGATGCAATCTGCATCCCAGGTCCCCGCTGCGGGCCATCTCTGACTCTCTGGTAAATCCTTGGTGTAGTCCACCCATAGATCAAGAAATAATACGGCATCTAGGCCATGCTTGTGATACATAAAGTATCCTGGAGTGTCCCTAGGTGGGATGGGAACAGCCTCTTCGAGTACCCCTTTTCTGGTTTTGATCTGTCTTAATCTTGAAAAGAGCGGCATTTTTAGACCTTATTACTTGAACACACTTAATACAATAAACACAATAATGAACAATCATTCACACCACAATATGTAGAACGTACTAAAACATTTAACATTTAACAGTTTAACGAACGATGATAACTAATAGAAAACTAGTTACTGACATAATACTGACACTAGATAATACTGAATTATATGCAAGACATACTAGATATACTGCTAAACAGTACAGATACACTGCTGAAACAGTGCAGACCGGATTTGTGTACCCAAACCCGTCTTGACCGGCACAACCTATGTGCACGTTTAAATGCCTCCCCGGCAATGGTACTCACCGGGTAGCGCGGAACGGAAGGCCTCGGAACTGAACTGAACTGGACCGGACTGGACTCGACTCGACTGGACTCGGAACTTCGGAACCTGGTGGGCCTCTGTATACCTCGGATCTTGCTCTCTCAGCTAGGCTCTGGTCGGGATACTTCGCACTTCTCACCGCCTCGTCTGGGTGTTGATCGCAGCCTCAGTCACCCCCGCTTGGCCGGAGGGAGATACAGGAAATCCTGCAGGTACGCGTTTTTGTCCGTTCAGCTGTGGCAGGAGACCGGGCCTGCAACGCACCTCCGGCGCGTGAGATGAGAAAGTGTCCCTGTTCGGGCGCCAATTTATGTGGTAAATATTTCATTACCGGTACTATTTTTTATGCGGTAAAGTCTAGTAAGAATAACTCAGTAAATATAAGAGGCAGAATCCGTGGTATTAGAGGTTCTAAAAGGCTTTATTCCTCTACAAAGGAATTACAGTTCGAACTGTAGGCTTCAAATTCCATCACCACGAAGGTTCAGGAAGGGAAGGCAATACATTATTGACAAGTAATGATATTTATATGAAAAGTATTACATTAAGACAGATGCAAGAGGCGTAACAACTGATAATACAGATAATGCTACACATACGTAATGGAAAAAGGCGTAAACATAGGCGTAACTAAAAACGTCATTTAACATGATGTCACAAGTGGGTGGATCCATGAGAGAATCCTGCAATGTCAGCAGAAATACTTGGCAGAGATGCGCGCGCAGCCATATGACGTGTGATTGACGTGCAACTAGAGGGTGAAGGGGACTTGACATTTAGCTCTACATGTGGAGACAGAAGTCTGAGGGGTCATGTCAACCTAATCCCAAATCATATCTAATATCTTATGTTTAAAGAACTGTATTATCCAAAAGGAAAGGTCTCTCGGACAGAATCTATTCTATACCGACTGTTAGAGCGTGTACAGGCATCTAAGCGTCTACATGAGATGCGAGGGGGCAGGAATCTTCCATGGTAACAGGGGCTATGAATTACTTGCATGAGGACAGTGAGGCCTGGCCCTTTGCACTGTAGCTGGAAGAATGTTTACCTAAACTACTAGACAGGAATGCATCGGATGAGGAGCGGAGCAGATAATCTTGAAGGTGAAATACAGTTTTTGGCAGGCAACAGGCTGGATCAGGCACCGTTAGCCGCGCAGGGAGTAGGACAAGGTTCATGAATACAGATGCAGGCTCGGACTGGAGCTGTCAGAGGCAGAAGGCAGGAAAAGGCTTGATGGCAGAATTCAGGGCCTACTCGCCTGAATCTGTAAAATGTGGAAAGTGAACCACATAAAGTCGGTGGCCTTTCATACTTAGGAATGGAATATCTGACCCATTCATGGCGAATCTGAAAGAGGACATGTTGACGGTGGACGCACATGTATTTGCGTCTTCATAACTGGAACTGGAGGGAACATACATGTACTTATAGCATGCACATGGAGCCGTTGGGGTCTACGATAGGGGACATAACTGATCACAAAATTCATATTTCCTCAAGGGAACAGCTCTTCCCCTCCGATCCTGACTGGATGGCCCTTTTTCAGCTACACCCAAGTCCTACTGTTCATTGTCTGGTCCCAATACGCATTCTTGATGAGGGAGCAATTAACAGATGTAGGCAGCTGGAAACTCTTAGAAGGCATCAGAAAGTTTATGGCAGGAAAATGCCAACTTTCTAAAAATGGCATTTTCTAAATTATAATGTAGAATACGAATTTACCATTAAAGAGGATTTTAAATAGCAATTCAGGTCAAGCAAGTAATTCCTACCTGCTGTCAATCAAATGTTGGCACTTGTTAAACGTAATAAGATAACCCAATGTTATCCAAAGGAGAGGCATGCCCCTCCCCCAACCTCTCAGTGCCTTACTGGATTAATCCAAGAAAGCCACCCAAAACTGGTTTGGCAACTTCTGGCTATCCTTGAACCTTATGCGGTATTTTTCTGGTGTGAGCCCACACTTGGTGAGTAGAATGGCTTTCATGATGGCATACCTCATCTGGTCCCCTACCTCCTGTATAAGAAGAGTATTCCTCCCCACTGTAGTCATGTGTTTATGAAGACTTGCCTCCCATTCCTCGCCACATAGCAACAGGTTTTGCGGCAAGCAGACTCTCACCTCTCCATTGGACACTGAATGTATGCTGTAACCATTGAGGCTGGACTCTGATGCTTGTTTTGCTTTAGGTTCCAGCTCTTTAAGATTCACTTCATTAGCCAAGACCAATTTTTTTTCAGCCAAGGCCGTCTCAGCCTCAGCTTTCTCCTTGGCTAGGCTACTTTTTACCTCTGCCTTCTGATCCTCCAGATCTCTCTGGGCAGCAGCCTTCACTGCAGCCTTCTTGGCTGCTGCCTCCTCCTTGGCTGCTTCCAACTTCAGCTTGGCTAGTTGCAACCTGCACTCCCACTTAGTCTTCCTGTCCTCCAGTTCAAGAGGTGACAGATTGTTGGAAGAAATGCTGCTCCCTGCACTGGATCTTTCAGGGGGCCTCACTCCTGTGGGTCCGCCTCTCTCCTCTGGGGTCGTGGTCAGGATGTTTTCTCTCTCCATATCCTCACACCCCTTCTCCAAGTCTACCTCCTCATCCTCCTGTGCTATAAATTGTAACTGGTGGGCCTCCTCCCAAGCCATGAGGTCCTTCTAGAGCTCCAGCTTCTTTCAGTTCTTGGTTGCTTGAAGCTCCTCTCCCTGCAGAATCCTTTTAGCTTTAGCCACAATTTAGCTATCCAGGTTGTTGAGCTCAAACTCCATGATTTCTGCCGGCAGAGCCAAAAATGCACAAATTTAGGTAGAATGGAAGTGAATTTGGAAAAAAACAAAGGAGGCCAATCAAGGAGAATTTAAAAAGAGATTGAAAGTGGTATGAAATTATTTATATGGAATTTTAGTGTCATAAAAATCACTGAGTGGTATCGTACAAACAGAAGCACTGCATCCCACCGCTGCCACCGATGTAAGATATTAGGTTATTGATTGAGGGCAGTAGATGCACAACTCAGGCAACAACCACAATCCTTTTCAGGGTGAACCACAAAAAGTCACTATATTAACCTATGCTTAGCTCTTTGGTAACTTGGTAAGAAAGCAGTCATGCTTAACTTAGAGCAGTAATAAAGTGAAAACACAATCCAAGAGATATCCCACACCAATTTTGAAAAATAGAGTAAAGTTTTATATATGAAATAAGACTAAAACAGCAAAGATCTAATAATTTTAACCCGGAGAGTGTGCAAATTGAAAGGTTTAAGTAAAAATACCATCAAGAAACAGAAATCACTAACTGTGGGTATCTGGTCATGCTAGACTGGGACAAGTCACAAGTTCAGGTCGACCATGATGGAGTGTGGGCCGGATACAGGAGCCATATTAATCCAGCTGAAAAAGTTAATAAAGGTCTGGAGCACAGAGTTCAAAGCTTCAGGAATTCACAGGAGGAGCTCAACTGATGCCAGGCAAGGGTGCAGGACCTGGGGAGGCACCTCTTGGGGATCAGGCATTTACTTCAGCAGAGGCCAGCAGGGCTCAGGCAGGTCCAATTGCAGATCAGGGCAGGTGCAGTACCAGTTCCAGGAACGGCAAGTTGCAGCAGGTCAACTGGGTAGTTGCAGGGAGACCTCTCAAGCTTGTTGTGTCCCTGTAGTTCAGAACAGGAGGTCAGCCAACTGACTCTTGGAGTCACTCAGGTTAGCCTGTGGTGAAGGAAGAATGCTGAGTCTTTGTTCTCAGAGAGCAGGTCAGGCCTCACACAGCAGGCCAGTCCTCTGAAGAACAGGGCAGGCCTCAAGCAGCGGACAGTTCTCTAGGGAACAGGTAAAGGCCTCAAGCAGCAGGGCAGTCCTCTGAAAAACAAGGCAGTCCTCTGTAATGTCCACAGGTCGAGAAGTGACTGATGAGTGGCTCAGGAGGTCCAATATAGATTGGAGGTCAGCGGTTAAACATGCAGCTGACATTGCAGACCTCATTCTCACACAAGAACTTGACCTCATCATATTAACGGAAACGTTGCTCACAGAGACCACCTAACCTATCCTGGGCATCCTAGTCCCACCCAACTATGACATCATCAGACTGGATAGATCTGGAAAAGCATGCATTTACAGCTCCACACTCTCCCTGAAAAAATCAAAAACTAGGCTAATGCCCTACTGTGAATTTCTAGATATCAAAATTGGGAGAAATAACAAGATAGTTTGCAAACTCCATATGATTTACCATCGCCCGGGAAACAACCTACATTTTATTAAACAAATAATGGAGACCAATTCATCAAATCTGATAAGCATACCAACCATAACTTCTTCAGGGATTTCGATATATGCTGGAATGACTCTAATGACCCATTATTGAACACCTTCCAGACCTTCCTCACTGACCTCAACCTTTCTCAGTTTTGTAATAGCCCAACACACATTTGAGAATTCACCCTCGATCTAATCATGTCGTGGGATAACACCATCCAATTTGAATCCATAACCCCCTGTGACTGGTCAGACCACTACTTAATCTCCTTCCTAATCCTTGAGAAGGTGTTGACTAGAAAAGGTGAACCTCTTAAACCCAGACAATAGTCAAGAAACTTGAAAAATATTAACTCTTATGACCTAACCTCTACTTATAACAACATCATACTGCATCCAACTAAAATGACAAATGTTAATGATGTTACTAAACTCTACATACAATCCATGACAGACTCCTTGGATATGATTGCTCCTAAGCAGCTAAAAAAAATACCATGCTGATACTCCAAACGCTGGTTAAACGACAGCCTCAATAAGGAAAGGCGCACCTTAAGGCTTGCGGAAAGATCGTGAGAAGCCCTCCCTCTACCTCACACCTCAAGCACCTTAGGTTGGCAAGAAGTCACTACATTAAACACATCCAAAGCTCCAAAGCAAAATATTTTAGGGCACAATTAGACAATGCCAAAAATAGACCCAGGGAACCATTTGAAATCATCAAACAACAAACAGTATGCAACTCTAACCAACATTCGGCTGGCATTGCATCCTTGCCAAGATGCGAGGATATCTCTTCCTATTTCATTGGAAAGACAAGGAGAATTGAAACTGATCTGCCTTTTACTAATGCAGGCCCAACCTAGGTGCCTACCTGTCCAGCACACGATAGAACCCCTCACGAAGGCTACACTACTAAATCAAATGCCACATGGAGTGCCTTTAAAATCCCAGATGAAGGAGCTTTACTCAAAATACTAGTTATAATAAAACCCTCCAATCATTTCATTGATCCTCTGCCGGCCAATCTCTTCAAACTGATCACCCCTTCCTTACTCTCTCTTTGGACCAATATTGTCAATGCATCTCTTGTTCAGGGCATGTTTCCAGATTGCTTAAAGATAGGTAAGGTCACCTATATTCCAAAGAACACCGAATGCGGACCTATCTGACCTCACCAATTACTGCCCGATCACCAACATACCAACACTAGCTAATTTATTAGAGAAATACATACACCTACAACTCTGCAACCACATTGAGCAATTTCAACTCCTTGATCAACATGAATCTTGTAGGACTTGGCCTTTTTGGCTAAAGTTCCCTAAACCTTTAGCTTCCCCCTAGACCGTTTTCCTGACATAGAGTTGCCAATTTAGATGCTTTGGGTACTTTGCGACTGGTGATCAGTGTCAAAGTACAAGTGTTCCCTGTGTGAAGTATAATGGTAAAAGGTTGGCCATGATTGGTATCTTTGCCTTACTAGTAAAGTCCCTAGTGATGTGCACTGTGTGTGCCAGGCTTAGTAATGCAAAGGTGTGCGGAGAAGGGAACTCAGGCCTGCAGTGTAGGGCCTGCGCACAGTTTGCTGAGTTAGCATGTTGTCCTGACAAGTGCAACCATTTGTCAGGCCTTACTTTCCATTTTGCGTAAACAGTGGACGCCCCTGTGGTAGGTCCCGGGTAACCTCTGGGCAGGGTGTAGTGTAAGTAAAAGGCAGGACATATACTAAGGTGTGTGCCATGTCTTGACAGTGAAAAACACTCCATTTTATTTTTCACTATTGAAAGGCCATCCTGCCCATAGGACAGAATAGGGGAGGCTGGGTGTTGTGTTTGTTAGCCTAGTTTCCTATACGTTTAAAATGGAAAGGTGAAGTTTAGTAGGTATGAACTCGCAGTGTCGTAACACATCTTTCTATGAAAGTGGTTTTGTCACTGTGTGTTCAGAAACCACTCTTTGAGAAAATGGCTGAGTTTTGTGCTCTAAGCATTTCTGTGCGTCTCTGCTGAATGTGGATTGCCTGTCTGGATCTGAGAGGTGAGAGGAGCTGGGAGAGGTCTTGACCCAGGGAGGGGTTGAGATGGCACCAGTCTGCCCTGCATCTGGAGAGTAGGGGGAGGAGAAGCCCTGGAGGTGAAAAGCCTGGGCTGCCGCTATAAACCAATTGACCCATCTCCTGCTGAGTGATTAAGGATCTAGACCCCCAGTATCAAAGTGAGAACGGTGACACTGGGAGGGAGACACCCAGAACTGATTTAGCCAGGGATCAGGGACCCCTGAACACAAGGAACTTCAAAAACATTTAGGGATATAACTATGAGAGCTGAGGCCCCTAAACGTTGGAATAGAAATGGATTGAGACTGAAAAGGCTTAGACCCATTTTGAGGTCAAGAGGAACCTCTGCTAAGGAAACAACAACTGAAGAGACTTGTGGGAAGGACAAACCCTTGCTTCGTGATCTGGGGCTGGTCTGTAGTTTGCTGTTTTAACCAAGGAAGAGGCTGTTAGGACTGTGCTGTGTGCGCTGGGTCCCCCTGCTTGAAGAAGACTGTGCTTTGTGCTGTGTCCTGTAACCCCAAGGGCCTGAGGTGAGCAGGCTCCCTGTTTGGAAACACAGGAACATAAAAGTTTCTGGAGAAGTTTCAAGCGACGCGGTGGGCGTTTGTTGTGTCAGCTTGAGACCCTCAGAAGGTGTGCCCTGTGATCTTGGACACACAGAGGGGAAGTGAGACTCAGACGGGCTGGGAGCTTGTCGTGGTGCACAGGAGACATTGGTGAAGAGTGCTTGGTCAACATGTGTATCCAAGGTGAAGCGAGTCTCAGACATGCTGGGAGTATGTTGTGGTGCACAACAGGTGTTGGTGAGGAGCACCTGGTCAGCGTGTGCATCGGAGGTGAAGTGAGACTCAGATGCGCAGGGTGCGTGTTGTGGTGCACCGCAGGCACTGGTGAGGAGCGCCTTGTCGGCGTGTGCATCAGCAGTGAAGTGAGTCTCAGACGTGTAAGGTACGTGTCATGGTGCACAGGAGGCATTGGTGAGGAGCACCTGGTCAACATGTGCATCGGAAGTGGAGTGAGTCTCAGACATGCCAGGTGCGTGTCGGGGTGCACCGGAGGCGCTGGTGAGGAGCGCCTGGTCAGTGTGTGCATCGGAGGTGAAGTGAGACTCGGATGCGCAGGGTGCTTGTTGTGGTGCACCGCAGGCACTGGTGAGGAGCGCCGTGTCGGCATGTGCATCGGTGGTGAAGTGAGTCTCGGACGTGCAAGGTATGTGTCATGGTGCACAGGAGGCATTGGTGAGGAGCACCTGGTCAACGTGTGCATCGGAAGTGGAGTGAGTTTCGGACGTGCCGGGTGCGTACCAGGGTGCACCGGAGGTTCTGGTGAAGAGCACCTGGTCATCGAGTGCACCGGAAAAGACTTGAGTCTCGGACACGATGAGCGTGTCGTGGTGCAGCCGAATGCGTTGGTGAAGAGCGCCTGGATTTCGGGGCACCGGAGTTGGAGTAAGTCTCAGTGAAACAGTGTGCGTGCTTTGGTGCAACCTGGGACTGTGGAAGTGATTAGCTGATCATCGTGTCCACCGGAAGAAAGTGAGTCTTTGCAGCGCGGTGTGCGTGTCTTGGTGCCCACTGAGACCGCAGGAAGGAGTGCCTGGTGAACGTGCACTCGGAGTCAACGTGAAGTCTCATCAGCATTGTGTGTGTGGCTTCGTGCCAGAGGAGACCAGGAGGGTGCTGTAGTGAACGTGCACCCGGAGTAACGTAATCTCAGGGGTGTGGGGTACGTGTGCTCTGCAGCCACCTGAGACAATTACTAGTGATTCTTTATCACTGTGCTTGATCATTTACATTTGGACCCCTTTGGACCATTGATCCACCAGTTGCAGTGGTTTTCTGTATTTAATTGCTGTGTTTGCATTGCTCCCTCACTTCCCTTCATGTATTTTTTTTCCTTTTATGTATGAGCTGACTGCATGTGTACAGTGCTCTGATACCCTGACAGGTTATGTTTGCGCTTTATAAAACTCAGTAAATAAATAAAGCAAAATGAAAATACCTGGTGCCACTCTTTGAAGTAGGGGCAACTTCTACTCCACCCCCACATCCGTTTCTGGAACGCTCCTTCCTTCCCCTTGGTCCCCTGCCCAGGCTCCAAGAGCTCTAGGGTGACAAAAGGCTTATGTCAAGTTCCTTTCTGAGTGTCCTGGAGGCAGCTCTTTGAAATGTAAGTGGGACAGGGAACAGCTCAGTCTCTTCCATCCTGGCAGGGTGGCCCTCTCCCAGCTACAGCTAGGTCCTATTGTTCACTGTCTGGGCCCAATACACATTCTTGATGGGGATGCAATTAACAGGCCTAGGCAGCTAGACATTTCTAGAAGCAGAAAAATGCTACATTTCTAAAACTTTCATTTTCAAAATTGTAATCTGATATCTTACTTTGCCATTAAAGAGGATTTTAAATTGCAATTCATTTGAGTCCAAACATGACATTTCCACTTGTTTTCAATCAAATGTTAGCACTTATTAAATGTAATAATGTACTTCAATGTTATCCTATAGGAGAGGTAGGCCTTACAGTAGTGAAAAATGAATTCAGGATTTTTTCACTACCAGGGCATGTAAAACTTGAAAGCACAATGCACCCTGCCCTATAGGTTGTTTATGGCATACTTTGTGGATTGCTAATGTGTATTAGAAAAAGAAAGGTTTAGGCCTAGCAAAGGTTTATTTTGGCAGGTCAATTTGGCAGTTGAAAACTGCACTACAGGCTGCAATGGAAGTCCTGAGTTATGTTTTGAAAAATTAAAATGTACCAATCAAGTGTAACCCAATTGTACCAAGTTTTATGGGAGAGCACAAGCATTTTAGCACTGGTTAGAGTCCTAGAAGCCAACAAAACCCGGTTAGAAAATAGGAAGGGTGATGCCAAACACTTTGGGGGTGACCCTGCACAGAGGGCCAAGCCTAACAGGAATTAAATTGGTTAGATTTAAGCCAGCATTATTTTTTAATTTGCTTTCATCTTTGAATTTCCTGGAGTGTTTTTTGCCTTGAATTTTTCTAATTTTGTTATGGTTATCCATGACTGCTGATTACTTTAGTGGATTTAATTTGGAGATTTCAGTTTTGCATTTTTGGGGGTTTCTATATTTTTATTCTTTTCTTTTTGTAGAATGGTTTTTGAGGAAGGAAGTAAAAGTGGATAAAAAACATCAGCCAACTGCAAGCAGAAATGTTTTATTTAGCTTTGGGTAGGAAATATTAGAATTTATTATGTGTGTGTTTTAACTCGTAAGCTGCAATGTATATGTTTTATACATAATATTTTTGGTTTTGTATTGAGTATTTGAAATTAAATATAAAAACAATCTTTATCAGTCTTATTCTGTAGTTTTTAATATATTTTTAGTATAGACTGATTTATAAACAGAATTATTATAACATTTATTTAAATTTTTATAACATTCTGGTGTTTTTTTGGTTGTATTTTAGTTGTAAGTATGTTGACAGATGCATTATAAAACTGATTTAGCTATTATTTCCAATTAGTCTACCCCTATGGTATTTACAAAGAGTTTGACTTTCAATTGTAGCATTTCATTTATTTTCCTGGTATGTTTATTTATTTTAAGTTTGATTTGTTTTTCTGACAGTTGTATCCGTAGTTGTTGGTGTTGGTTTTGTTCTTCCTAGTGTGACTTTAAGGGCATTGTACCATCTTTCCAATGCATTGTTGGCTTTGGCTTGTTGGGCCATGGGGCTGTTGTTGACATTCCGCCATGGTATTTGGAATTTGGGTTGGTGTCTGAGTCAAGAATGGTGCAGCCTGACAACCCTACTGTCTTTAACATAGTCCTTTAGTGGACTTAGGGCCAGATTAAAAGAAAACCTAGTGTTGCCCTTGTGTCATGCAGGCAGCGCAAGCCCTTAAGACCTTGAGTGGCTTTGTGTGGTTTAGTAAATCCAAGGTAACGCGAGGCAGCCCATTTTACTACCTTGCATTACCTTATGACAAGGAAGAATTGCATAGTTGGCGTGTGGGCATTCTCACATATCCACCCTAGGATTTTGATGCCTTCACAGATTTACAAAGAGTTGTAAACCTGGAAATTCTTCAAAATGATATTGCCTTCCAGAGCCAGGCGTAACAAGGAGAAATATCTTAATTTCCCCTTGTTAATTGTTAAATGCTTTTAAGGTTTGTTTTTATGCAGGATGGAGTTCCTTCCTGCACAAAAACAATCCTGCTCATTACGAAGGCACCCTTACACTATGGTGCAAGGGTGCCTGCGCTGGTGCTAGACAGCACACAGTGAACTATGGCAAGGGGAAGGCAGAGATGTGCCATATCATTCTAAATATGGCACATTTCCCTTTCACGCTTTAAAAAGGGAGACATCAGAAATGTGCCAGTGCACGTAGCCTAGCTGCACTGCGTTGATTGAAATGTTAGTTAATCTGCCCCTTAGTTTTTGTACATTTCTTTGGAAAAATGGGCATTCCTTTAGCATGCTGTAGTGATTAGCAACATATGTGACAGAAAACTGGCTTGTTTTTGCATATTGTACACTTAGTGCAGATTTGTGCTGATATTCCAAGATGATTTGGTTGACGTGATAATAGCAACCTGATATGGCAGTTTGTGGGTATAATTTCAGTATGTTTTGTATCATTGTTGTTCAAAGTCTATCATAATTTTTGTGAAGAGTAGTTGTTAGTTTTTGTATACTATTCAAAAGTCCAAAGTAAAATGCACTTTGTTTGTTAGGCAGCAGTGCATCAATTAAGGGTATTTTATTGTAATGATACTCACTCTCTATGGTGTGTATTTGTGTGAATAGTGGAGGACACATTTTAAGAGTTCCATCCAATATCCTCTTTTCACATCGGCTTAGGGCCTGATTATGAGTTTGGCGGTCCATATGACTGCCAAACTCACTGTGAAGGTGAGATGGCGGCTGGGAACCATCGCACCAGTGGTCTGTCCTTTGTATTACCAATATAGCGGTCGGAGTGCTTTGGGACCACCGCAATCGACAAGCATCTGCGTTGCCTGGGCTGGCACAGTGGTCTATGGAAGCAATATCCATGGCAGTGTCTCTGCGGCACAGCCATGCATAATATGAGTTTCCACACCGCCAGCCTTTTCATGGAGGTGATACTGCCAAGAAAAGACTGGAGGTGGGAAAATAAAAGGGCCCTAAAGGGCCCCCTCTTGGCCCTGTGCATGGGGGGTGCATTTAGGGGGCACATGCTGTGCCCCCCTCTGTGCCTGAATCCCTGTTCGTGCACAGGGTGGACTGCTCAGTTCATGCAGTGCAGTAACATGCATTGGCGGTCCTGAGGCGATGAAGTTATAAGGCTCACTTATTAGCCTTTAAACTGCACCTCCACAGGACCACCATCCCGCCTGCCTGCCAGACCATGAATATATTCGTAATCTGGCAGGCGGGTGGCTGTCGACTTTGGCGCTGGCATGGCGGCCCGCTTCAGGACCGCCAAGGTCGTAATCAGGCCTTTAGTATTATGTGGTTGTTTTCAGTTGCAAATATAATTATTCATCTGTCATTATTCAGATTTTTATGTAGAAGCAGGGGTTCATTGTTATGTGTAGTGGTTAGGTGTTCTGGAATCAGTATGTCTTGTTATCATCCAGAGGCCACAGTGGGTTGAATTGTGACTTTTTAGTATATAATATTAGCCTTATTAAAGTAGGATTTGCTGGTAGCTGTCCTTTAATGTGCTCCAGCAGTTAAGGGAGCATGTCTTTTAAAATGTTACTTGCGGGCTCTGCGGAACTAGTGCTTGCCTTTTCTAAATCTTGAAGAATATGCCTTACTTCTATCTCTATTACATTTGTGAGGTGGTTGCATTCCTGACATTAATTACAGTATTGTTTTTCATTGCTGCCCTCTCATAATAAGCATTTCCAGAATATTTAGTACATTTCTAAATCACGTTCATAGTGCTTGTACTTGTCTGGCTGTATGCGTATGTTATGTTATGTTATGTTAAATGGGACTTTTATAGCGCAACGGCTACTCCAAAGGAGTGTCCCGGCGCTTTTGTGCTCCAGACCAAAGAAAGAGCTGGAAAACATAACAGTAAAAAGAGCAGGGGCCTAAAGAGGGGGCAGATTATCCAGTGAACAGCCAGGTTTTTAAGTCTTTTCTGAAGGCAAGCAGGTTAGCGGTGTTTCGCAAGGACACCGGTAAGGAATTCCATAGCTGCGGAGCAAGAAAGCTAAAGGACCGGCCGCCTAGCCGAGCCCTTTTGATGCGTGGCACCCGAGCCAAAGCCAAAGCTTCTGACCTGAGGGATCGTACAGGTCGATAGAAGTCCAGCCTCCTCTGAAGATATTTGGCACCATTGCCATGCAAGGCCTTATGGGCGAGAGTCATGGCCTTGAAAAGTATCCTCTTCCGCACCGGAAGCCAGTGAAGGGATACGAGGAGATTGGAGGCACTGGTGCGGCGGTGCAGGCCAAAAATTGCACGAGCAGCAGCGTTCTGAGTAACCTGCAAACGCTGGAGGAGGTATTCAGGCAGACCCAGATATAGGACATTTGCATAGTCCAATCTGGACCCTATGAGTGCCTGAACAGTGATCCTCCGATGTTCCTCCGAGAGAAGGGGAAAGAACTTGCGCAACATTCTGAGTATCCCAAAGCATGTTCCCGTAAGAGTGGAAACCTGGGATTTGAGCGAGAGCTCGTTGTCAATTTTAACCCCCAGGTTCTTAGCCCACTTAGAGGACTGAGTGGGAGGGAACATGTCAGCAGGCCACCATCCCTGCCAATCTGGTTCTGATGGGCATCCGAAGAATAGTATTTCGGATTTGTCCGAGTTGCATTTGAGGCTGTTGTGTGAAAACCAGCTAAAGACAGCCCCAAGGCACTCGCAGATCCTTTCTCCATCGAACTCTTCGCTCTTACGACAGGTGAATAGAAGCTGGGTGTCGTCAGCATAAGAGACGATCCGGGCCCCGTAGGACTCCGCCAGTGTCGCCAGAGGGGTCATAAGGATGTTAAATAGAGTGGGGCTCAGTACAGAGCCCTGAGGCACTCCGACTCCCAATGGCGGCATCTCGGCGGACCCGGGTGGGACCCAGACCGTCTGCCGGCGGTTGGCCAGAAAGGAACGAAACCAGTTGAGCACCGTCCCCCCTAGACCGATGTTATGAAGTCTAGTGAGGAGATCCTCGTGGGGGACGGTGTCAAACGCCGCCGACAGGTCTAACATGACTAACATCGCCCTGCCTCCTGTGTCCAGCACCTCCTTCACGATCTCCGAGACTTCCAGGAGCGCCGTCTCGGTGCTTAAGTTGGAACGAAAGCCCGATTGGGATTCATGAAGTAACTCATTAGACTCCAGGAAGTTAGAAAGCACGCTGTGCACGTGTTTCTCCAGGATCTTGGTCAGTGCTGGAAGGAGCGAGATTGGCCTATAATTAGAAGGCGCCTCTGGATCAAGATTGGGCTTCTTGATCAGGGGGATGACCATGGCTTGCTTCCAGGCCTGGGGCAGAAAACCCTGACTCAGGGATAAATTGAGGATAGGATTAGCTATGGGATTAATGACATCTGCCATTTTCGCTAAGAATTTTGCTGGACACGGATCTAATGGTGAGCCTGATTTAAGGTTCCTCATCAAGGCTAAGGATGCGGCAACCGGAAGGGGAGGAAAGTCTAGCAAAGCTGGGCCAGGAGGAGACAGGAAGACTGTCTCCGTCGGCATCGTAGATAAATCATCTAACGCTCTCGACGGGAAAGAATCCTGAATTAGCCTGATTTTGGTGGTGAAGAAATTGGCAATAGTGTTAGCCCAGGTCTCCACCGGGGCACCCTGAGTAGAGGTTGTCCGGGGGCTGGTAAATTCACGTACAATTGAAAAAATCTCCTTACAGGAGTTAGCTGCGTCTTCAATCCTTTTAGCGAAGTAACATTTCTTGCCCTGTAAGATAAGATCGTGGTAGGACTTCATCATGATTTTATAGCGTTGTTTGGCTTCAGGCTCATACTGGACTCTCCACGCCCGCTCAGCAGCTTTACATTGCCTACGAGCGTGGGCTAAATCCTCCGTAAACCAGGGGGCAGAGACCCGCCGGGCAGCAGATTTGGGTGGCTGTGAGGGAGCGAGCTCATTTAGTCTGGCAAGAAGCCAGGATTGTAGGCTCTCCAGATCTTTCTCCAGGTCGCCAGTACAGGAAACAGGGTGATCTGCCAGAGCATGCGTTAGCATGTCTGGGGTCACCCGGTGGAATGCCCTATAGCTGCTGCCCTGCTGCCTCATGACACTGGCCGGAGAGGTCACAGTAGAAGGTATTTCAAAGTGGGCAAGATAATGATCAGACCAGACGACTGGCAGAAGAGTTACAGCCTTGATAGGTGTGGTGGAAAACACCTGATCGAGTGTGTGGCCTTTGTTGTGGGTCGGACCAGAAAGATAGGGGGAAAGGCCTAGAGTGGATGCAATATCCAGCAATTTGATGGCGTCCTGGTCATTATGGTCGTCCATATGGAAATTAAAATCTCCCGCCAGTAGGCACAGCTCCGATCTAAGGACAAGGATCGACATGGCCTGCTGGAGATCATCAAGAAAGGATCCCACTGGGCCCGGAGGTCTGTAAACAATCAGACCCTTCAGCGCTTGTTGCGGCGATAGGGAGATGGTAAAGGCTAAAGAGTCCGCCCCTGCGATGGTGTGAGTATGCGTGACCGTGCACGGAAAAGATTTTTTAACAACCAAGGCAACTCCTCCTCCCCTACCCTTGTCTCTGTCCTGTCGATGGATGGTATAGTCCGTGGGGATGGCTGCCACAATGT
Organism: Triturus cristatus; assembly: GCF_964204655.1. NCBI lineage: Eukaryota > Metazoa > Chordata > Amphibia > Caudata > Salamandridae > Triturus > Triturus cristatus. Next base: position 613,852,134 of record NC_140591.1, on the reverse strand, counting down.
CCGGGTGGGAGGAATCATTCAGCCATGTTTCAGTAAGCATCAGACAGGTAGGACTGGTCGTTGAGAGGAGATCAAAAATCTCTTGAGTGTGTCGGTGCAACGACCTCGTATTGAGGAGTAAACAAAGGTGTTTTATGCTACACTCCTTAGCAGGGATAGGGGAAGGGAAGGAGCGAACAGGGTGCCAATGGCAAGCAGGGCACGTATGTTTACCCTTATATCGGCCAGGAAAAACCGTGTGACACGACGCATTCCAATTACGCAAAGAGTATAGCTCCTGAGCGGAGTAGGAGAGCATAGGGGCCAGAGGTACCAGCCACGCCAGACGCTTCCGGGACGCTGACGGGCAGGACTCTAGCACGACTCCGGCGCAGGTCCGGCGCATCCGCTGGTCGCGTCCGCTGCGCGGAGCCGTAAGTGCCTGTTTTTATAGTCCTTGTCTATGGCCTCCCCAACCCAGCCCAAACGAAGATGGCCGCCAAAACCGGCGTCCAGCCCTCGGCATCAACACTCAGCAGAGGGTGGGACCGGAGCTGCAGGGAGGGGGGAAAAAAGAGTTTTTAAGCGCTGCTGAGCGCTGGGGGGTCTCTACACACTGCTGCAGGCTAGAAAATACAATTAGCAAGCACAGGTGAAAAAACGAGTAAAATCACGAAAATTAGTTTAAAATTGAAAGAAAAGCAGGAGACCTCCCGGCTTCCACCTCAGGAGGGGAAAGGTGTGTGCAGAGTCTGATATTACCGCTTTCCAAGTATCAGGTGCCTTTTATAGTCCTTGTCTATGGCCTCCCCAACCCAGCCCAAACGAAGATGGCCGCCAAAACCGGCGTCCAGCCCTCGGCATCAACACTCAGCAGAGGGTGGGACCGGAGCTGCAGGGAGGGGGGAAAAAAGAGTTTTTAAGCGCTGCTGAGCGCTGGGGGGTCTCTACACACTGCTGCAGGCTAGAAAATACAATTAGCAAGCACAGGTGAAAAAACGAGTAAAATCACGAAAATTAGTTTAAAATTGAAAGAAAAGCAGGAGACCTCCCGGCTTCCGCCTCAGGAGGGGAAAGGTGTGTGCAGAGTCTGATATTACCGCTTTCCAAGTCTCAGGTGCCTTTTATAGTCCTTGTCTATGGCCTCCCCAACCCAGCCCAAACGAAGATGGCCGCCAAAACCGGCATCCAGCCCTCGGCATCAACACTCAGCAGAGGGTGGGACCGGAGCTGCAGGGAGGGGGGAAAAAAGAGTTTTTAAGCGCTGCTGAGCGCTGGGGGGTCTCTACACACTGCTGCAGGCTAGAAAATACAATTAGCAAGCACAGGTGAAAAAACGAGTAAAATCACGAAAATTAGTTTAAAATTGAAAGAAAAGCAGGAGACCTCCCGGCTTCCGCCTCAGGAGGGGAAAGGTGTGTGCAGAGTATCTTATGTGCGGAAGCATTTGCTTGCCTTCTTGTGATGTGATAAAGGTCGCTCTTTCTCCCATTATGTCAGAAAGAGATGCAATTATAATAATAATACGTTTGTAAAAAAAGTGTAATATATTTGCTAGTATTATTTAAACATGCATTGATATGTTTTACATTTTATACATATATATAAGTGTTGTTGTTTAAGTTGCACTTTATTTTCTTCTATTAGTCTTTGATAGAGTCTAGATTTGGTTTAGGTGTGGTTTCTTTTTCTGTTAGTGAGAAAATGCTTATTTGACTTTTATGTTAAAAATATCAGTTTGGTTAGTTTTGCGGGGTGATATTTGGTGAAGTATTTAAGTTTATCATATAAGGATTCTTGTATTTTTATAATTGTATTTACTTGACTACCTTTAAAGTGTCTTTGCTAGGTTTACTAGTGTCGATTTGGGCTTTTTGGTGTGCAGTACTTTTTTGCTGAAATGTTTCTTTCATATCTTAGGATTGATATAGATAAATAAAGATACAGTGTAGTGTATTTTTACACTTGCGCTTTGCAATACTTAGGTTACATAACAGTTTAGTTAGTTTTATTTGTGAAATTGGCTTGCTATTTTGTTGAAGTCTTCCTTCTGACATTTCTTTTTGCTGTTCGACAAAGTGTTCATTTCTTGTGGTTGTAAAATTGTTCCTGTGAAAGTTAATGAGGTTTTGTGTTTTAAAAAAAATATTTTTCATTTAACTAGGTTTAGTTTGTTTTATGGTAAAATGTTATTGACTACTTTGTGTGTAGTGTGAATTTTTTTCAGTTATCTCCTTTTTTGTTAAACTCTATTTGTATTTCTGTTTTAATTTTAAAAAATGTAATTCATTGGATTATTGTGGTTTTAATGTATGAATTGTTTTTGTGTATTTAATGATTGATTTTTTACAGGTATCTTATTGATAAAACAAATTTATGATTCTAAATATTTTTGGTTATATTTTGGGATAATATTGCAGCTGATATTCAGTTTTATATTGTTTACATTGTATATATATTTAAACAATATACAATATTTTGAGTTTTGAGATTTGTGTGTTCGACATTTTTAAATTTAGATATTGCTGCAGCAATATTTTTCTCATCAATACTTGTGTTTTTTTTTGATGAAGTAAAGGATGACGTTATTTTTGCGATGGAATTATTTTGACAATATTTTGGTAAATAGATATGTTTCTGGAAATAGATTGTTTTCCACGATATTCTGCCATGGAACCATTGCTAATATATGCCAGTTTCTTTATACAAAGCATTACTATTGTGCAATATGTGCCAAGATGTGGCAGTTCAAAAATGCCATCCTGCTTTATAAGTGAAAAGCATTTACCCCAGAATGAATGCCAGAGTTCTCCTTAGACATGCCAGTGCGCTTGTCAAATACGCCTTGGGAATGACAAAATTTGCCAATGTATTACTCAAATGTTGTAGTCTAGTGGTCAGAGATGCTATGGTGTTGTAGAAATGTGTCAGGGTGCAGCTCAAATGGTATTAACTTAAATATGACAGGCTGCTACTTCTCAATCATGACATGTTGCTGGTCCAATACAAGATAACAGAGAAGTATCTAACACTTCATCATGAGGTCCTACTCCAGGACAGAACTGCTTTTCACCTGCACAGGCTCAAGAACATCTGGGAACTCTTATATACCTCATAGTCTTGGTTGGGGTCGAAGGATAACAGAAGTTTAAAATTACCTATGGAAACTTTCAAATGGTTCCCACATCTTCAAGTCAACATGTTTCAGCCATTTGATAAGCCCAATTGGTTAGTGGCTTTCTACAGGACAAGCAATCCCTATTGTAGTCTGTGTTGAAGTGCACTTAATAATAAGGGAAAATTCTTGCAGTAGTAGAATCCAAGGTATTACCCTGGGGGACTATTTGGAGGATTCAGAAGGGTGACAGGTTTCCCAGTGGTTCTTAACCTTCACAAAGGTCTGAGTATAGGGGTTACATCCTCTCTTCATCCATGTGGCGGTGAACCTTTCAACCCAGGGTAATACCTTGGCTTTGAACTACTTTCTGTCTCATTAGAGTTTAAAATACTGCAATTCTGTCACACCCCAAGGAGTTTTTCATATGGTATATTGAGTTTTGAGGTTATTGGGTGATGTCTACTCACATGGAAGACACTTTTTCTACAGTAGGCTCTCTATAAAGTGAAGATATTAAGCTCCCCTTTTTTGCTCTCACTGAAAGGGAAAGAAAACATACCTCCTCTTGACTGATGGCATAAGAGAAGGGTACATTCAAATAATTCACTTTTACTGTTTTCAAAAACATTATTGTAACATCATCTTTACCTTGCCATATTATGAAAAGATCATCTATATATGGCAATCAATCAGCAATGTGCTTCGTGGAATTAGTCAGGTCCTGTGACCATAGCACCTGCCCCTTTGACTAGCCCCTCAAAAGACTGGCATATCTGGGGGTGGAACAGACACCCATGGCAGTACTTTTAGTTGTTTATAGACCTCATCTTAAAAAAGGAAATCATTATTGTTTGAACTAAAATCAATAATTTGGAGAAGCATATTTGTATGTTCCAGCATTTGCATGTAAACAGAGTCTACAAAATCCCAGGCCATCTTTATCGCGCATAAGAACAACCCTTCCCTATTTATCATTAGATAATCAAATTCCCATTCTATAATAAAGATTTTAGTAATTAATTATATTGTGGCTTTTGCATATGAGGGAAGACCCATGACATAAGGTAGCAAAAAGTAATCAATGGAAGTTAAAGTGTTCCCCAATAAGCTACTAGGTGCAGAAATGATGGGTCAGAAACATTAGTACAGCTTGAAAGCATTAGGCAAGATTAGCCTCTTTCTGTTTCAACTAGGAGACATATTGGGTTACAAAAATTCCCTTTACATTCTACAGGTGCATAAAAAACAGTCACGCAACTCTGCTCTGTGCCACAAATGACCACCAAGATAAAGCCCCTGATGTCACAGGACTGATCCCTTATGGAGGATCGCAGGCTGTTGCTGGGTTTGGACGTCCAGGTCTTCACAGTCTTAGTCTACCAAAGGTAGGATGATCCTTTCCAGAACCCACTTGGCCAAAGACACTGAGGAGCTCATTACGATGGCAGAGGGACCGCCACTGCCAGCCGATCGGTGGCGGGCCCGCCGCCATCTGACAGCAGTTTTCCCCCCACCAGATTATGACGGAGGGGGAATCCTCAGGGCAGCGTGGTGGATGCAAAGACCGTCTTCCACAGTTCCGCAAGGCGGTCCTTTTCCGCCCGCCTTGCGGAATTAAAACATAGGGCAGCATTGTGGCATTGTGGTGATTACGATATCCCTTTCCGCCTGTCTTTTCGTGGCGGTCATCCCACCGTGAAAAGACAGGGGGAAACGGATTTTGGGGCCTGTCGCAGACCCCCCTTGTGTTGGGGGAGGTGGGGTGCACTTCACTGCACCACGTGGCAGGCACCATGTGGTGCCTGCCATGTAGTGCAGTGAAATGCAACACATTGGATTTTAACATTGAGGCGGGTGCTGCTGTCAGCAGCACCCGCTGCAATGTTAAAATGAAGAATGCGACCACCATGGTGGCGGTCGCATCTTAATTTGTGTTGCGAGACCGCCGCAGGCATGGCGGATGGTCCCGGTTTACAACAGGATGGCAGACAGACTCCAGTCCGTCCGCCATCCTAATGAGCCCCTCAGTGTCTAGTCAGAGGATGTCATCAGTGATGTCATTTGAGATGTCATGAATGATGTCACTGACCATGTCATGAGTGAAATGTCAGCCCAACTACAACGTCCCTATCTATCAATAATAAATTCTTTCAAGCAAGTCCTATTCCACATTTCTCTTTGGTTTGATTTTGCAAATACACAATTTGCCCAAAGGTTTCTTGGCACTGACAGCAGAAAAGTTAAGTATGACTCTAGCTAACAGATGTAGAGCCAAAACTTCATATCCATCTTAAACTTCAGATGGTCCTGCTGATTTATGAAATTCCACTGGAAGAGAATTCCAGAGTGTCTGTCACCCATACTGAATTTTTGAGCTTCTGGGACTTTTAAACTAGAAGTATCACTGGCCAGGTAAGTACAGTTAACATGTATCAAATGAAGAGGAAGAAAAACCTCTATATAGAGCATTACTCACTATGGAAGGAGATTTGTGCCTAATACACATTTTCACTGGCAGTCAGTGTGTAACTGCCCAGACCAGGGTTATGTGATATGTCCAATTAGTTTTGTCAGGTTCTGAACATCAGCATTCTGGATACATTGATATTTAAATATGATATTGTTAGAAATGGGGGTCTCCAGTTGACAATGGCTGGCACCAATGTCCAAATAGGAACCCTTCTTCCTAAGCCAGGGCAAGTGGGCTACCCCCTTTGATAACCCCTGCTCAACCCTGTGGTAACGTAGCACAAGCATTTAGGCCTATCTCAGAGGCAGTGTGTGAAGCATTTATGACCATGTACAATAAGGCAGTAACAACACCACAAAAGGGACACAACTCAATCAGGTATAGAAAAACAATATCTTTATCTAATGTTCAACTCAAGACTCTCAATGCGTTTCAACAACTACAATGCACGTAAACTCGTAGAGACTCAAAAGGCAATATCGTATTCACCAGAAAGTGACACTGACTGAGTTCAAGGCAGGGGCCTACGCGACCCGTTGCGCACCAGATACCTGCCGTTGAAAGGGGACAGAGCACACAGCTTCTCGAAGAAGTGGAGACGGTGACAGGCAGACTCCCAGTGACCACAGGTCTTGGCCGCAGGGGTCCGCAACGTGCACCCACAATGATTCGGGCACTCGGGGACAGGTGGGCTCTCAGCAGCACGTGGCTGCGGCAGCCTGGGCTGGTGGTGGCGATGACTCTCGTCTTGCAGCTCCGTGGTGGGCTCCCAGCAGCTGCAGCTCTCTCTTAGCTGCGGCTGCCCACGAGACGATAGCGACAATCCCCAACAATGGTGAACAAGCTGCGGGCCCATAGCGGCAGCAGCTCTCTCTTCGGTGCCGCGGCCCACAGGACGAATCGCGATGATGCAAAGTCAGCAAGGGTGCGGGCAGTCAACGGCAGCAGCTCTCTCTTAGCTGCGGCGGCCCACAGGACGAATCACGATGATGTAAAGTGGCAAAGGTGTGGGCACTCAGTGGCAGCAGCTCTCTCTTAGCTGCGGCGGCCCACTGGACAATCCACAATGATGCAAAGTTGGCAAAAGTGCGGGCACTCAGCGGCAGCAGCTCTCTCTTAGCTGCAGCAGCCCACAGGACGAATCACGATGATGCGAATTGGCAAAGGTGTGGGCACACAGCGGCATTTTACTAAAAGGTGTATCTCAATGTCCTGGGCATAAACATATCAAACTCGAAGTTCCTATCAGGTTCTGGGGTGAGATAGGATAATAGAAGATAATCCTCAACCTGCTTATTCTGGCCTACGAGAACGGATAGTTTCACAATAGTAACATTGAAATGGAGGGTAACTTGCAATTAGAACATACTACACAGACCTAGGCATTATGGTTATCCTAATTCATACAGTCAAATCTACAAAGGGAGCATTTGGCTGTGGCACGGCGCCCGGGCATTGAAATCCACCCAACATAAAAGATAGGAAGCGAAGAGAGGCAGGGAGACCCACGCCAATGATGCCAGGTCTAACAGATAGATATATATATATATATGTATATGTATATTATCTACTGGCTGTCGCCAGTAGATAGTTATAGTTAGGACTGTGAATCCATAGGAAGTCCGCAACATTCTATTTTGAATAACTTTGGCGCCGGTTGACGGATCCTCGCGAAATTTTCAAAACTAATGGGGCGCTCCGCTCAGCTTCTACCCTGAAAGTCTCGGGGGGATTCGTCAAGCGGGGGCCGAGAAAAAAGGGGGGTCCCAAAACACGTTTTCCCCATGCATTTTCCCATAGGACCTTTAGTCGAAGGTACAGCCCGAACGGCTGAACAGAATTACTTGAAATTTGGCAGAGAGGTAGTCCTCAGGTCAGGGAAGTGCCTTTTGCATATATGGAGTCAATCTGTTCAGTAGCATTCAGTTGCATTTAAAAGCACATACATATCTATAAGCGCGCACCGTGCGCGCACCGTGCGCGCACCCCAACGTGCGCGAGCGTAATTCTGATTGGTTGTTTCATGTCAGTCAACGTTCGAATCGGTCGAAATCAGGAAGTGTCGGCCGCCATTTTGTTTGTTGTGGGTGCGAGAGTGAAAAAGAGAGGTGGCGAACGTGAAAAGGGGGCAGGGTAGAGAGTTCCTGACCCCCTATCCTTTGTCAGGGGGTCCCTAAAGGACCCCGAAGGGTGAAATAAACATTTTTTTTTTTTTTTTTAAATCACGGGGTGCGCGCTTGGTGAAAAACCATAATTTTTTTTTTTCAAATTATAAAAAAATTAGCATTTAATAAACCGTACAAATTCACTTAAAAAACCATAGGTTTCACGCACGTTATAGTTAGGAATTAGCATTTAAAAAACCTTGCAAATTCACTTAAAAAACCATAGGTTTCACACATGTTATAGTTAGGAATTAGCATTTAAAAAACCTTGCAAATTCACTTAAAAAACCATAGGTTTCACACATGTTATAGCTAGGTGGACATTTCACTCGAAAAAAAAAATGAAATTCCCCCGTTATAGTTACTTCACATAACTATAACTCGCGCGACCGCAATCCACTGCTCATGACTTCACATATTCCATCACTCATGACATGATCAGTGGCATCACTCATGACATCACTGATGACATCATCCTTGTGATAGAGTTGCGGTCACGCGAGTTATAGTTATCTGAAATAACTATAACGAGGGAATTTCATTGTTTTTTTTCGAGTGAAATGTCCACCTAACTATAACATGTGTGAAACCTATGGTTTTTTAAGTGTATTTGCAAGGGTTTTTAAATGCTAATTCCTTACTATAACATGTGTGAAACCTATGGTTTTTTAAGTGAATATATATATATATATATATATATATATATATATATATATATATATATATATATATATATATATATATATCACCTACTGGCAGTCGCCAGTAGGTAGTTATGGTTACAACCTAGTTTCCATAGGAAAAGCATTTTTTGATTTGCTAATAACTTTGCCGTCGTTTGACAAATATTTATGACATTTTTGAAAAAGTTGCACTTTTTAGGTTAGCTCCTATCCTGAAAGTTTGGGGGTGTTTCGTCAAGCGGGGGCTGAGAAAAAACGCATTTTCCCCTTGTTAATTTCTATAGGAAATTTTGTGACGAGCTACAGCCCGAACTGCTGAACGGAATTACCCCAAATTTGAAAGAAAGGTAGAGCTTGGTCCAGAAAGCGACCTTTTTTTAAATGGTGTAAATCCGTTCAGCAGTTTTTGAGAAATTGAAAAAATAAAACTGAAAAAATCAATTTCCCATGGGAAACTTTGTGGAAGGCTACAGCCGAAACTACTGAATGGAATTACCCCACATTTGGCAGAAAGGAAGTGCTTGGATCAGAATGCAATTTTTTTTTAGATGGTGTAAATCCGTTCAGTATTTGCTGAGAAAATGGAAAAATAAAAGTTTTGATATCTGGGAGGAGCCTATGTCGACCAGCACGAGCTTCACTGTGATTGGCTGCCAACACTCCAAACTAGGAAGTGTTGGAAGCCTTCTTGTGACGCGGTAGAAGCGAGTTACTAGAAAACTGAGAAACAAAGATATAAAACAAGAGAAGGGGGCAGGGTAGAAACACCCTGTCCCCCTAGGCCTGCTTAGGGGGTCCAAGAAGGACCCCCAGGGCCAAAAAAAGCATTTAAAAAAAAAAAAAAAATCAGTGCAATTCACGCTGGGGTCGCGGGTTCTCGAGATTTATTTTAATGAGGCCCCTGGGTGGCTAGTTCCCGGGGGTATTTCTTAAAAAAATAAAAGCGGGGGCTCGCTGGGGCCCCCGCAGTTCCGGGGCTTCACTTATGTTGGGAGGGGGGTTCAGTAGGCTGTGGAAATTATATCAGGAAAACAACAATGCGCCGTATTGCGGCCTTCCTCTAATATAATGCGAAATAATGTTTACTTATTATGCAGTGTTCACTTTTATCATGGATAGAGTCACTTTATTACTGGAAATTTATTGTTATGTGGGAGGGCGTGTTCTTTATCTGTGTGCGGAACAAAATTAACGTTTAATTGGCTGTAGTGTTCTAACAACAAGCTTAATGTTCATTGGCTGCGAACCATCGAAAGTAGAAGTGTTTCCTGCCATTCACTTCCCCTCCGCAGAGTAGCAACGACATCTAATTGCCTCACATGTTGTAAGGAGGACCTTCCAGAGGTTAATGTTGATTGGTTGCGAACTATTGAAAGTCGAAGTGTTGCTAGGTATTCTCTTCTCCTCCGCGGAGTAGGAGGGACATCTGATTGGCTGACATGTTCTAAGGAGGAGCTTCCAGAGCTTCATGTTGATTGGTTGTGAACTATCGAAAGTAGAAGTGTTGGCAGCCATTCACTTCCCCTCCATGGAGTAGGAGGGACATCTGATTGGCTGACGTGTTCCAATGAGGTCTTTCTCAAGCTTAATGTTGATTGGCTGTAAACTATTGAAAGTAGAAGTGTTGTCAGCGATTCCTTCCCCCTCCGCGGAGTATTAGGGACATCTCATTGGGTAACGTGTTCCAAGCGGGACCTTCCCGAGCTTAATGTTCATTGGCTGTGAAGCATTAAAAGTAGAAGTGTTGGCAGCCATTCCCTCCTCCTCTGCGGAACAACATGGACATTTTATTGGCTAAAGTGTTCCGAGTACAAGGTTGTTTCTTATTGGTTGGGAACGGTTCACTGTTGTCAGCCATTTTGTGACGCACTTCCAAAGGAGTACGGGATTTTATGCTGAAATGTTTCTTTCATATCTTAGGATTGATATAGATAAATAAAGATACAGTGTAGTGTATTTTTACACTTGCGCTTTGCAATACTTAGGTTACATAACAGTTTAGTTAGTTTTATTTGTGAAATTGGCTTGCTATTTTGTTGAAGTCTTCCTTCTGACATTTCTTTTTGCTGTTGGACAAAGTGTTCATTTCTTGTGGTTGTAAAATTGTTCCTGTGAAAGTTAATGAGGTTTTGTGTTTTAAAAAAAATATTTTTCATTTAACTAGGTTTAGTTTGTTTTATGGTAAAATTTTATTGACTACTTTGTGTGTAGTGTGAATTTTTTTCAGTTATCTCCTTTTTTGTTAAACTCTATTTGTATTTCAGTTTTAATTAAAAAAAATGTAATTCATTGGATTATTGTGTTTTTTTAATTGACATGTTTTTATTAGGGTTTTAATGTATGAATTGTTTTTGTGTATTTAATGATTGATTTTTTACAAGCATCTTATTTATAAAACAAATTTATGATTCTAAATATTTTTTGGTTATATTTTGGGATAATATTGCAGCTGATATTCAGTTTTATATTGTTTACATTGTATATATATTTAAACAATATACAATATTTTGAGTTTTGAGATTTGTGTGTTCGACATTTTTAAATTTAGCAGCAATATTTTTCTCATCAATACTTGTGTTTTTTTTTTATGAAGTAAAGGATGACGTTATTTTTGCGATGGAATTATTTTGACAATATTTTGGTAAATAGATATGTTTCTGGAAATGCCATGGAACCATTGCTAATATATGCCAGTTTCTTTATACAAAGCATTACTATTGTGCAATATGTGCAAAGATGTGGCAGTTCAAAAATGCCATCCTGCTTTATAAGTGAAAAGCATTTACCCCAGAATGAATGCCAGAGTTCTCCTTAGACATGCCAGTGCGCTTGTCAAATACGCCTTGGGAATGACAAAATTTGCCAATGTTTTACTCAAATGTTGTAGTCTAGTGGTCCGAGACGCTATGGTGTTGTAGAAATGTGTCAGGGTGCAGCTCAAATGGTATTAACTTAAATATGACAGGCTGCTACTTCTCAATCATGACATGTTGCTGGTCCAATACAAGATAACAGAGAAGTATCTAACACTTCATCATGAGGTCCTACCCCAGGACAGAACTGCTTTTCACCTGCACAGGCTCAAGAACATCTGGGAACTCTTATATACCTTATAGTCTTGGTCGGGGTCGAAGGATAACAGAAGTTTAAAATTACCTATGGAAACTTTCAAATGGTTCCCACATCTTCAAGTCAACATGTTTCAGCCATTTGATAAGCCCAATTGGTTAGTGGCTTTCTACAGGACAAGCAATCCCTATTGTAGTCTGTGTTGAAGTGCACTTAATAATAAGGGAAAATTCTTGCAGTAGTAGAATCCAAGGTATTACCCTGGGGGACTATTTGGAGGATTCAGAAGGGTGACAGGTTTCCCAGTGGTTCCTAACCTTCACAAAGGTCTAAGTATAGGGGTTACATCCTCTCTTCATCCATGTGGCGGTGAACCTTTCAACCCAGGGTAATACCTTGGCTTTGAACTACTTTCTGTCTCATTAGAGTTTAAAATACTGCAATTCTGTCACACCCCAAGGAGTTTTTCATATGGTATATTGAGTTTTGAGGTTATTGGGTGATGTCTACTCACATGGAAGACACTTTTTCTACAGTAGGCTCTCTATAAAGTGAAGATATTAAGCTCCCCTTTTTTGCTCTCACTGAAAGGGCAAGAAAACATACCTCCTCTTGACTGATGGCATAAGAGAAGGGTACATTCAAATAATTCACTTTTACTGTTTTCAAAAACATTATTGTAACATCATCTTTACCTTGCCATATTATGAAAAGATCATCTATATATGGCAATCAATCAGCAATGTGCTTCGTGGAATTAGTCAGGTCCTGTGACCATAGCACATGCCCCTTTGACTAGCCCCTCAAAAGACTGACATAGCTGGGGGTGGAACAGACACCCATGGCAGTACTTTTAGTTGTTTATAGACCTCGTCTTAAAAAAGGAAATCATTATTGTTTGAACTAAAATCAATAATTTGGAGAAGCATATTTGTATGTTCCAGCATTTGCATGTAAACAGAGTCTACAAAATCTCAGGCCATCTTTATCGCGCATAAGAACAACCCTTCCCTATTTATCATTAGATAATCAAATTCCCATTCTATAATAAAGATTTTAGTAATTAAATATATTGTGGCTTTTGCATATGAGGGAAGACCCACGACATAAGGTAGCAAAAAGTAATCAATGGAAGTTAAAGTGTTCCCCAATAAGCTACTAGGTGCAGAAATGATGGGTCAGAAACATTAGTACAGCTTGAAAGCCGTAGGCAAGATTAGCCTCTTTCTGTTTCAACTAGGAGACATATTGGGTTACAAAAATTCCCTTTACATTCTACAGGTGCATAAAAAACAGTCACGCAACTCTGCTCTGTGCCACAAATGACCACCAAGATAAAGCCCCTGATGTCACAGGACTGATCCCTTATGGAGGATCGCAGGCTGTTGCTGGGTTTGGACGTCCAGGTCTTCACAGTCTTAGTCTACCAAAGGTAGGATGATCCTTTCCAGAACCCACTTGGCCAAAGACACTGAGGAGCTCATTACGATGGCAGAGGGACCGCCACTGCCAGCCGATCGGTGGCGGGCCTGCCGCCATCTGACAGCAGTTTTCCCCCCACCAGATTATGATGGAGGGGGAATCCTCAGGGCAGCGTGGTGGATGCAAAGACCGTCTTCCACAGTTCCGCAAGGCGGTTCTTTTCCGCCCGCCTTGCGGAACCAAAACATAGGGCAGCATTGTGGCATTGTGGTGATTACGATATCCCTTTCCGCCTGTCTTTTCGTGGCGGTCATCCCACCATGAAAAGACAGGGGGAAACGGATTTTGGGGCCTGTCGCAGACCCCCCTTGTGTTGGGGGAGGTGGGGTGCACTTCACTGCACCACGTGGCAGGCACCATGTGGTGCCTGCCATGTAGTGCAGTGAAATGCAACACATTGGATTTTAACATTGAGGCGGGTGCTGCTGTCAGCAGCACCCGCTGCAATGTTAAAATGAAGAATGCAACCACCATGGTGGCAGTCGCATCTTAATTTGTGTTGCGGGACTGCTGCAGGCATGGCGGATGGTCCCGGTTTACAACAGGATGGCAGACAGACTCCAGTCCGTCCGCCATCCTAATGAGCCCCTCAGTGTCTAGTCAGTGATGTCATCAGTGATGTCATTTGAGATGTCATGAATGATGTCACTGACCATGTCATGAGTGAAATGTCAGCCCAACTACAACGTCCCTATCTATCAATAATAAATTCTTTCAAGCAAGTCCTATTCCACATTTCTGTTTGGTTTGATTTTGCAAATACACAATTTGCCCAAAGGTTTCTTGGCACTGACAGCAAAAAAGTTAATTATGAATCTAGCTAACAGATGTAGAGCCAAAACTTCATATCCATCTTAAACTTCAGATGGTCCTGCTGATTTATGAAATTCCACTGGAAGAGAATTCCAGAGTGTCTGTCACCCATACTGAATTTTTGAGCTTCTGGGACTTTTAAACTAGAAGTATCACTGGCCAGGTAAGTACAGTTAAAATGTATCAAATGAAGAGGAAGAAAAACCTCTATATAGAGCATTACTCACCATGGAAGGAGATTTGTGCCTAATACACATTCTCACTGGCAGTCAGTGTGTAACTGCCCAGACCAGGGTTATGTGATATGTCCAATTAGTTTTGTCAGGTTCTGAACATCAGCATTCTGGATACATTGATATTTAAATATGATATTGTTAGAAATGGGGGTCTCCAGTTGACAATGGCTGGCACCAATGTCCAAATAGGAACCTAAGCCAGGGCAAGCGGGCTACCCCCTTTGACAACCCCTGCTCAACCCTGTGGTAACGTAGCACAAGCATTTAGGCCTATCTCAGAGGCAGTGTGTGAAGCATTTATGACCATGTACAATAAGGCAGTAACAACACCACAAAAGGGAAACAACTCAATCAGGTATAGAAAAACAATATCTTTATTTAATGTTCAACTCAAGACTCTCAATGCGTTTCAACAACTACAATGCACGTAAACTCGTAGAGACTCAAAAGGCAATATCGTATTCACCAGAAAGTGACACTGACTGAGTTCAAGGCAGGGGCCTACGCGACCCGTTGCGCACCAGATACCTGCCGTTGAAAGGGGACAGAGCGGTACAAAAAGGGGTGGTGATGGACGGAGCATCAGAGCCAATCAAACACTCACACCCAGTCAACAGATCTGGGTTTGATCCATCACCATTCTTTAGCCCACTCTGCCACCCCAGTTCAGACATGGCCATATGCAAATCAGTCTGACCCTGTGCCTATTGGGAACAGTCCAGCCCGAACTGCCAAGCCATGCCTTCCCTGGACCGGAAACAAGCTTCCTAGGACCGGTTTCTGGCATTTCAGCCGTCTTCAGCCAGGCTTGCTTGAATCCAGTGGCAAAGTGAGCAAGGGACTCACGTCTGAGCATACCCTGCCAACTTATGGCGAACAAAGCGGTACAAAAAGGGGTGGTTATGGACGGAGCATCAGAGCCAATCAAACACTCACACCCAGTCAACAGATCTGGGTTTGATCCATCACCATTCTTTAGCCCACTCTGCCACCCCAGTTCAGACATGGCCATATGCAAATCAGTCTGACCCTGTGCCTCATGGGAACAGTCCAGCCTGAACTGCCAAGCCATGCCTTCCCTGGACCGGAAACAAGCTTCCTAGGACCGGTTTCTGGCATTTCAGCCGTCTTCAGCCAGGCTTTCTTGAATCCAGTGGCAAAGTGAGCAAGGGACTCACGTCTGAGCATTCCCTGCCAACTTATGGCGAACAAAGCGGTACAAAAAGGGGTGGTGATGGACGGAGCATCAGAGCCAATCAAACACTCACACCCAGTCAACAGATCTGGGTTTGATCCATCACCATTCTTTAGCCCACTCTGCCACCCCAGTTCAGACATGGCCATATGCAAATCAGTCTGACCCTGTGCCTCATGGGAACAGTCCAGCCCGAACTGCCAAGCCATGCCTTCCCTGGACCGGAAACAAGCTTCCTAGGACCGGTTTCTGGCATTTCAGCCGTCTTAAGCCAGGCTTGCTTGAATCCAGTGGCAAAGTGAGCAAGGGACTCACGTCTGACCATACCCTGCCAACTTATGGCGAACAAAGCGGTACAAAAAGGGGTGGTGATGGACGGAGCATCAGAGCCAATCAAACACTCACACCCAGTCAACAGATCTGGGTTTGATCCATCACCATTCTTTAGCCCACTCTGCCACCCCAGTTCAGACATGGCCATATGCAAATCAGTCTGACCCTGTGCCTCATGGGAACAGTCCAGCCCGAACTGCCAAGCCATGCCTTCCCTGGACCGGAAACAAGCTTCCTACGACCGGTTTCTGGCATTTCAGCCGTCTTCAGCCAGGCTTGCTTGAATCCAGTGGCAAAGTGAGCAAGGGACTCACGTCTAAGTATACCTTGCCAACTTATGGCGAACAAAGCGGTACAAAAAGGGGTGGTGATGGACGGAGCATCAGAGCCAATCAAACACTCACACCCAGTCAACAGATCTGAGTTTGATCCATCAGCATTCTTTAGCCCACTCTGCCACCCCAGTTCAGACATGGCCATATGCAAATCAGTCTGACCCTGTGCCTCATGGGAACAGTCCAGCCCGAACTGCCAAGCCATGCCTTCCCTGGACCGGAAACAAGCTTCCTAGGACCGGTTTCTGGCATTTCAGCCGTCTTCAGCCAGGCTTGCTTGAATCCAGTGGCAAAGTGAGCAAGGGACTCACGTCTGAGCATACCCTGCCAACTTATGGCGAACAAAGCGGTACAAAAAGGGGTGGTGATGGACGGAGCATCAGAGCCAATCAAACACTCACACCCAGTCAACAGATCTGGGTTTGATCCATCACCATTCTTTAGCCCACTCTGCCACCCCAGTTCAGACATGGCCATATGCAAATCAGTCTGACCCTGTGCCTCGTGGGAACAGTCCAGCCCGAACTGACAAGCCATGCCTTCCCTGGACCGGAAACAAGCTTCCTA
Organism: Triturus cristatus; assembly: GCF_964204655.1. Classification (NCBI taxonomy): domain Eukaryota; kingdom Metazoa; phylum Chordata; class Amphibia; order Caudata; family Salamandridae; genus Triturus; species Triturus cristatus. Next base: position 613,835,689 of record NC_140591.1, on the reverse strand, counting down.
GGACCGGTTTCTGGCATTTCAGCCGTCTTCAGCCAGGCTTGCTTGAATCCAGTGGCAAAGTGAGCAAGGGACTCACGTCTGAGCATACCCTGCCAACTTATGGCGAACAAAGCGGTACAAAAAGGGAGGGTGATGGACGGAGCATCAGAGCCAATCAAACACTCACACCCAGTCAACAGATCTGACGATTGTGACGAGCTACAGCCCGAACTGCTGAACGGAATTACCCCAAATTTGAAAGAAAGGTAGAGCTTGGTCCAGAAAGTGACCTTTTTTTAAATGGTGTAAATCCGTTCAGCAGTTTTTGAGAAATTGAAAAAATAAAACTGAAAAAATCAATTTCCCATGGGAAACTTTGTGGAAGGCTACAGCCGAAACTACTGAATGGAATTACCCCACATTTGGCAGAAAGGAAGTGCTTGGATCAGAAAGCAATTTTTTTTTAGCTGGTGTAAATCCGTTCAGTATTTGCTGAGAAAATGGAAAAATAAAAGTTTTGATATCTGGGCGGAGCCTATGTCGACCAGCACGAGCTTCACTGTGATTGGCTGCCAACACTCCAAACCAGGAAGTGTTGGAAGCCATCTTGTGACGCGGTAGAAGCGAGTTACTAGAAAACTGAGAACCAAAGATATAAAACAAGAGAAGGGGGCAGGGTAGAAACACCCTGTCCCCCTAGGCCTGCTTAGGGGGTCCAAGAAGGACCCCCAGTGCCAAAAAAAGCATTTAAATAAAAAAAAAATCAGTGCAATTCATGCTGGGGTCGCGGGTTCTCGAGATTTATTTTAATGAGGCCCCTGGGTGGCTAGTTCCCGGGGGTATTTCTTAAAAAAATAAAAGCGGGGGCTCGCTAGGCCCCTGCAGTTCCGGGGCTTCACTTATGTTGGGAGGGGGGGTTCAGTAGGCTGTGGAAATTATATCAGGAAAACAACAATGCGCCGTATTGCAGCCTTCCTCTAATATAATGCAGAATAATGTTTACTTATTATGCAGTGTTCACTTTTATCATGCATAGAGTCACTTTGTTACTGGAAATTTATTGTTATGTGGGAGGGCGTGTTCTTTATCTGTGTGCGGAACAAAATTAACGTTTAATTGGCTGTAGTGTTCTAACAACAAGCTTAATGTTCATTGGCTGCGAACCATCGAAAGTAGAAGTGTTTCCTGCCATTCACTTCCCCTCCGCAGAGTAGCAACGACATCTAATTGCCTCACATGTTGTAAGGAGGACCTTCCAGAGGTTAATGTTGATTGGTTGCGAACTATTGAAAGTCGAAGTATTGCTAGGTATTCTCGTCTCCTCCGCGGAGTAGGAGGGACATCTGATTGGCTGACATGTTCTAAGGAGGAGCTTCCAGAGCTTCATGTTGATTGGTTATGAACTATCGAAAGTAGAAGTGTTGGCAGCCATTCACTTCCCCTCCATGGAGTAGGAGGGACATCTGATTGGCTGACGTGTTCCAATGAGGTCTTTCTCAAGCTTAATGTTGATTGCCTGTAAACCATTGAAAGTAGAAGTGTTGTCAGCGATTCCTTCCCCCTCCGCGGAGTATTAGGGACATCTCATTGGGTAACGTGTTCCAAGCGGGACGTTCCCGAGCTTAATGTTCATTGGCTGTGAAGCATTAAAAGTAGAAGTGTTGGCAGCCATTCCCTCCTCCTCTGCGGAACAACATGGACATTTTATTGGCTAAAGTGTTCCGAGTACAAGGTTGCTTCTTATTGGTTGGGAACGGTTCACTGTTGTCAGCCATTTTGTGACGCAATTCCAAAGGAGTACGGGAAAACAAAGTAGTAATGGGGAGGGTAGGAACACTATTAACTCTGTCCAGTGGTCACAAGGTGGTGGAGAAGGATTGTGAAGGTAAAATTTGTTTTTTATATATTTTAAGGACCATTTATATAATTGCCGTGGGGTGTGCAAATCATGGCGGAAAAATAACAGAGTGTGTTGCGGTCTTCTTTTTATTAAGTTTGCGGGTGGGATACTTCCCAGGAGCACTATTTACTTATAATGTGGTATTTACTTTTCTGACGGGGAGGTGTGGTTGTGCAGCAAAAATTTCAGTTTAGGTTTCAAGCTGTTTTTATTTAGCAATTACAAATGAACTTTCTTTGCATACTGACGCTGTACATATTAAAGGGGTGACAAATAAAAATTGAATTAAAATAGCACTTAAGCGTGGCCACACCCTCCTTTTTTCTGCTATAGTTTGTAAAAGTGTTGCCCCATATTCTTGATAACATAAGAGGGCATGATTTACTTTTAGATAAAGTAAAAAAGAAGTGCTACAACAAACACTTCCGCACTACATCATCTGAAGTCAGAAGAATAAGTAAAACACAGTTTATCACAAATGACTTCATATTACTTAGAAATGTATGTATTATCATTTTTCAAGTTTGTATTTTGTAGAATTCAGGAACGTTCTGTCGTAGTGCTTAGAGGTCACACACTGTTCCGCTAACAAATCACATACTCATTTAAGAATATATAGGATAGTTTTATTATAATATACAGTACTGGTCTTATATATTCTATAGGGAGAAGGTGAATAGGAACCGCAACTGAGAAAAATAAAAGTTAGAAAATAACATTCAGAAATGTAGGGTTAATTAAATGTTTAAAGTAAGAAAGTATGTATGAAAGCTATATTTTTATAGACTGCAATTTCGTAAAATATGCTGACTGAAAAAATATCTGATCAAGTATGTTATAAAGCTCAGTAAGCTGTATTTCAGATGGCGCCGACAAATCTCCAATTTCTCTTCTGTAACAATAGGACAGTCTATTGCAATATAACGAGTGACACTATTGTTACAGTAAAAAGAAAAGGAAAATAAAGTTATGAATACAATAGAAGATCAATATGAAATACTTTTGAGCGGTGAATATTTTCAGAGCTTCTTTTCTCCGGGACTTCGAAATGTTTGATCTTCATGGCGACGGGTCATAAACTCCTCTGAGATCATTCTGACTGTGAAAATTATAATATACATATTCAAAGTAAATGATCAAAAGGGGGAAACAGACTAAAAACCAGAAGCTGGTGATGTTGCTTATATATCTTTACTCTTTGCACCGAAGGGACATGAACTCGTCTGAGATCACCATGACTGTTCATATTATAATATACATATTGATGGTATATGATCCCCAGGGGAAAACAGACTAACAACTGGAAGCTGGTGACGTTAATTATAAATCTTTAGGGTTTGCGCCGACGGATCACCAACACCTCTGAAGTGAAGTACAGTGTCAATATTATAATATAGAAAGTCAATATATATAAGCAGAAATGAGCCAGAAAAGGAGCAATGTTTGCTGTAATCTGTCTGTTTCTGAAAACAAGCTGCTGACGTTACAGAAAAAAAGGCAAAAACATGCTATAACACTTTTTTCTAGATATAAATGTTTAAATATTGACAAATATTGACAAATAGCTATGTATTATAAATATCTACTATGCCATAATCAAAGAACTTGCAACTCCGGAATATGTTTTGTTGCCGCAAAACAAGAATCCGACGCTAGAAAAGGGAACCTGCATCACAGAGTGGACACGGATAAATAACTCGTGAAAACGAAACTAATTGACAACGGGTGTGGTTTATATACTTTTTGGTTATTGAGTAGTCTATGAAAGGAAGATGCGGCTCCGCCTATTTAGATGTCACGTTTTATAGTTTACACGTGCTCACGTTTTACCTGTTTAACTTGTGCACGTGATGGGAAAAGTTAAAAAATGTGAAACTGTAAAGGTTTCGATTTCCTTTTTTTAATTTTTTTTTATTGGTCATCAGATACAGAAACAAACGAGTCGATGTAAGAAAGTCACATCAAAAAAGAGAAAGAAAAAACAAGCTCATATCTGAGGCCAAAATTTTCCACCAATTGATAGCCCACCCTCCCCCCACCCGCGGTGGATCCGACTTAGGGAAAATAAACCAGACGCTTATAATACACTAGCTAATACTAACAAAACAGACTGAGGGTACATCCAATCATATTAACAATTACTTCTTATTCAGCCATTTAGTTAAAGAATCCCAGATCTTTTCACCTTTGGCTCTTGCTCTACTCCCCCTTCTTCTAAATACAGATATCTCCCAGTTATAGATAGATAATAATTTGCTGAACCAGACATGTATCGAGGGAGGGTTTGGGTCCAGCCAAGCCGAAACACTGCCATTGCTCTATACACCATTTTCCGATCTGCTTCCTCCATTTCTTGATTGGAGATCCCTAACATCCTGTGGGGTCAATAATACTGCATAACCCAGTTTAGATTCCAGACGGTGTTCGGTTTTAACCACCAATTGAGAAAGACCAGAACAGGTGGCGAACATATGGATACTATCTACAGCCAACAACCCGCACCGGGGACAATGTATCCCCGAAGTCCCCCAAGGTTTCGATTTCCATCGTAACACGTATAAGGTCCTTAATATGTACATACGTTGGAGAGTTTAAAAACTGTTCCCCGGCAAACTGTGTCATTTGCATTCTCATGATTAAAAACATCTAAATAGAAGACATTACAAAAAATATCGTTCACAATAGAAGGAAAAAAGTACGTGCTAATATTTGTCATCATTATGCTGTTAAATTTAAAAAATGCCAGCATTTGTAAAGCGTACAGCTACCCCCAGAAAGGTGTGCCAGCGCTCGGGGCGTAGGGAAGATTAAGCAAGGTGTTGCCCACAGTGAGATAGTGGTGGGCTAACATGCTGATCGAGCCGGGAATCGAACTGTGAACACTGTTGTTCGAAGTCAGGTATTATAGGTGCTGTGTCTCACTTTTACTACACTTATATGTTAATTACTGCTAATTAAGTTGTAAACATTGTTAAATTATAAGTAGGGCTTCCTGTTTTCCGTTTTTACTGATTTTTACAGATAAGTACAGACAGAAAACTATTTTCTTCTCTGTATTTATTTGAAAATGTGGATAAAAACGGAAATTGGGTTATTTTTGGAGCGATTCTAAATGCTGTCAATCATGACTACCAGGCCAATAGGTCTGTCTTTCTAAAAGTAAAAGGTTTAAAACAATAAAAGAATTTTAGTAAAGAGCCTTAAACAACAATATATGCTCATGAAAGAAAACATGCACATTTTACTATCAAAGTTGTGCATATTTTATCATCTGAGAGTGTTTATATGACTGAAAATGGTCAGTCCTTCAGGCATGAGTGCATATTTATCAGACAAATAAATGTGGAAATATACTCATTTCAGATTCATTTTTACACAAAACCCAAAATATATATGGGTAAATACAGATACAATTATTTAAAAAAAATATGGATAAATACAGACGGAATTGCCCAAAAAATGAATACCATGAAACCAGGAGCCATAATTATAAGTTATAAAAGACGACTGTTAAATTAGTTTTCACTATAAAAACTATACACGTCTTTTTAAAATTTACTTAAAAAACATTATAGGTTATAGGGACATTGTAGTAAGAAATTAGCATTTAAAAAACCTTTGAAATTTACTGAAAAAACCATAGGTTTTACAGAAGTTATAGTTAGAAATTTGCATTTTAAAAACCTTAGAAATTCACTGAAAAAAACATAGGTTTCAGGGGCGTTATAGTTAGCTGGACATTTCACCCGTACAAAACCATAGAAAGTCCACTGTTATAGTTAGTTCAGCTAACTATAACTCGCGCCCCCGCAATGCACTGCTCATGACGTCACATATTACATCATTCATGGCATGGTCAGTGACATCACTGATGAGATATATATTACCTACTGGCGGTCACCAGTAGGTAGTTATAGTTAGGACCTAGTTTCCATTGGAAAAGCGTCTATAACTATAACTTTGGCACCGGTTGAAAAATCCGCGCGAAATTTTCAAAACTTGTGGCCCGCTCTGGTCAGCTCCTATCCTGAAAGTTTTGGGGTGATTTGCAAAGCAGGGGCCAAGAAAAAAGGGGGGTCCCAAAATGTGTTTTCTCCATGTTATTTTCCATAGGAAACATTAGACACGGCTACAGCCCGAACTGCTGAATGGAATTACACCAAATTTGGCAAAAAGGTAGCCCTTGGTTCAGAAAAAGCCCTTTTTGTTAAATGGTGTAAATCCGTTCAGTAGTTCCTCAGAAATTGAAAAAAAAAGAGGTCGGAAAATGAATTACCCATAAGAAACTTTAGACACGGCTACAGCTCGAACTGCTGAATGGAATTACACCAAATTTGGCAAAAAGGTAGTGCTTGGTTCAGAAAGCGCCCTTTTTGTAAATGGTGTAAATCCATTCAGTAGTTGCTGAGAAAACCCCAAAATAAAAGTTTTGATATTTAGAGGCGCAGTGGATCCGTGGACCCTCCCGACCACGAGCTTTATTCTAATTGGCTGTCAACACTTCAAACCAGGAAGGGTTGGCAGCCATCTTGTGACTCGGTAGAACCGAGTCAGAAGAAAACAGGGAAACAAAGGTGAGAAAGAAGAAAAGGGGGCAGGGTAGAAACATCCTGACCCCCTGGGCCTGCTCAGGGGGTCCCACAAGGACCCCCTGGGCCAAAAAGAAAATGCCTGTATGCACGCTGGATACGCAAATCCAGACAAAAATTTAAAATGGCAAAGCGAGGGCTTCCGCGCTTCGTTAATTTTAAGCCCCCGGGTGGGCCAGGTCCTGGGGGTATTTAAAAAATGGATAGCGGGGGCCCGTGGGGGCCCCCGCAGCCCTGGGAACTGCCACCTTCCCGGGGCTCTCTTTTTTAAAATAAAATTACCTATGTGGGGGGTTCGAGCCTCCCCCACATGTCCCAGGGACCACCACCTCCCCGGGGCACGAACTGTGTAAATGTGGGGGTCCATTATGGACCCCCGAGCCCCGGGGAGTACCACCTCCCCGGGGCATTGCAAACGTTGGGAAGGGGGCCGTACAGCACCCCTCCTGGAGCCTTTGATGGCCCTGAGGACCGCCCTCCCTGTGTCCCGGGGTGCCCACCCCCGAGACACTGCTGTTTGCTATGGTAGGACGGGAGCACGTCTCCCGCTCTACCATAGCAAACTCTGGTTTGGATTTTGGAAGAGAGAGCAGGGAAACCTGCTCTCTCTTCCAAAATCCAAAGCAGATTGCTTCTCCATACGGGGAGCTGCATGTCAGCAGTTCCCCATGTGGAAAAGCAATGCCGGCTCCTGCAGGAAGCGGGGAGCCTGCGGGACCATGGGGGCATTGGGGCTCCCCCCACGGTCCCCAACGAAGTGGCTAGGCCCCAGGGGATGGGGTCCCCAGGGCGAATATAAATTAATGGTAGGGGCTGGGTTTTTCGTAAAATTTGGAGTCGCGACCCTAGCGCGGCACTTAGCATGGCCCCCTGTTGTGAACGCGAGAGGTGCGCGGCTCCCAGCACGGCCCCTGGTGTGAACGTGAGAGGTGTGCGGTTCCCAGGGTGGCCCCTTGGTGTGAATGTGAGGGGTGCGCAGTTCCCAGCGCGGCCCCCTGGCATGAATGCGAGGGGTGCGCGGTTCCCAGCACGGCCCCCTGGTGTAAACACGATGGGTCTGTGACTCCCAGTCGTGCTGGGTGCGCGACTCCCATCAAAAATATTTAGGATTTTTTTATTATTAACCTAGGTTATATGTTAGGATATTGGGTGGCTCTAAAAAGAGCCCTTGTGTTTATTGGGAGATTTTTTCTAGCTTTCTCAAACTGTGGACAAAATTGATTGGACCACTTCCAGTTCTGTCTTTGGCATATGTTAGAGTAAACAAAGGCAGTTTGGGGGAAAAGCAACATCAATTCTGCAAAGGTGTCCTTCATTAGCATTTCCAGACCTACCCCAGTCAATGAGCCTAGGTCATTGCCACCGCAGTGCACAATCATGAGGTCAGGGGGTTGGAGATGCATAAAGGTTTTAACCAATGGCATCAATTGGTGCCACTTCAATCCTCTCTGTTCAATCCATTTAATGTCTACATTTTGCAAAGCTAGGTCTTTGTCAATACCTCTGCTTTCAGCATGCCTTTTGCACCAGAAAACATAGCTGTGCCCAACAATCCACATTGAAAGCATATTGAAGGGATTTCTGTAGGTACTCAAAAGATGTCTGTAGATGAGGTAGGCAGGCGATAGAATGAAATCTATCTAAAATGGTGGACAAGATGCTGTTTTTAAGAAAGAAGAGATTTCATTGGCTGTTTAAGAACATTCTACATTCAAATTTAGGGCCATATGTATGTTGCTAAATACCGGTCGGTAACGGCCGAAATTCGATAAATATCCCGTTACCGACCGGTATTTAGGCATTTGAGATGTAGGAGGCATGATTTAAGGATCCGGTAATTTACCGAATCGGTAATGGATCGGTAAAATACCGAATCGATAAAATACAGATTCGGTAAATTACAGAATCCTGAAATCATATGTAGGGAGCACTCAAGTGAGTGTTTTATTGTATTCAGGATTCGGTATTTACCACCAAATACAGGTTGGTGATAAATATCGAATACCATTCAAAAATCTATTTTTTGCTGTTTTGACAGTGCCATGTGGCAGACATACATGCCCTTAGGGCATGTATGTGTGCCACATGTGCACACATGCACGATTCAGGGGTGCAACAGGGTGTCAATGTGACACCCTGCCACCCTTGAATATGCTCCCCCTATTACCGATTCGGTATTTACCGAATCGGTAATGGTGAATGGCTTCCCATTGATTCCTATGGGCCTCCAGGCCCATAGGAATCAATGGGAAGGTATGCCTCATTACCGATTCGGTAAATACCGAATCAGTAATACCGAATCTTTCCGAATCGGTAAAATTTACCGATTTTTTACCTACATACCTTTTACCGATTCTTAAATACCGAATCGGTAAAATTCGGTATTTATGAATCGGTAAATAGTATGTTACCTACATATGGCCCATAGGGTGCATTTTACTTTATTAAGAAAGCATGTTTCTTATTGGTTAGTAACAAATGTTGGAAAGGTACAGAAGAAAGGATAAGGGCATGCCTTGCAAAAGCAACCATACTTGCTGTTGTCATTTGCAACATTCTGGGGTGAACTTTTGACCTGACAGTTAAGTTAAATGTTGCATGAGCTGTTGCTATGGAAACTGGCATTAAGCAAAAGGGGTGAAGATGTCAGTTGAAAAGTGTTATTCTCTGTGACCAATGGAAATTTGTTTTTCAATTTGAAAAACACATGGAAGCAATGCCATATGTGGCTTCTGTGTATATGCATGGATAAATAGAGGGAAACTTTGCCAATACTGGTTTGACATTGGAAAGTGTGGTGTTCTGTATTGACTGTGTGTTAAACAAAATTGGTTGAATTAATTTATTAAAAGTACAGATGTATATTGGGATAATTTATATTCTATTTGAAGTTTGTTTAAAAAACAGTATGTACAGTAATATATATATTTTAAGTGTGTTAAAAGGTATAGTTGAATGATGCCTCTTATTTATTATTAATTGGTTAAATATGCACTAAGAATGTGTATTGTCTAAAATGTTCATGTAAGGTGTACTTTATTAGGCATGATTATTTCTTCTCCGTAAAAAGGTATAATTTAATAATATTGCATTATTATAGATAGTTTGGTAAAATGAGGTACAACTGTGCTGTTTCCAAGATGATCATAAAAGGTGTTAATAATTACGATTCTGTTATTAGTATGTACAGTTTGTGCGGTTTTAGAAATCCTCATAAAAAAGGTGTTGTGTATTACTCTTCTTTATTAAATCTGTTGAGAGGTACAGTTTGATGATGTTGCATATTTCTAGATTTAATGGACAATATGTAGCTCAAAAGAAAACCAGTACATTTTGCGCTCTCTGGTATGTAGTAGTTATATACTTAAATAGATAGTATGTTATGACTCATGTATTTGTTTAGATTGTATTTATATAGTTGTATGTATATTTACTTAATTAATGCGAGGTGCCTGACAGATTAGAGGAGTGCAAAGGTAGTGAATATGTGATTTAATAAGTACATGAGAAGTGATTTACTGGTTCTTTAGTATCCAATCTCATAGTTAGACATTAAGAAATGCAGTGCTACAGTCAAATGTGCACAATCTATGCAGTCCCCCAACCCTCTGCAGACTACTGATTCACTCCTGCAATAATCCAGGTAGTACTCATGCAGTGCCCCAATCACACTGTTACTCTCTGTCCACTCTTGCAATCATCCTGACAGAACCATGTCCTTATCTAATCTCTGTGCCAAAACATAAGCACTAATAAACTCAACCTGGTGTCAACTACCAGCACGCTAACTATCCAGTCACTATCCATGAACTTGTACAATGACTCAGGCATTAAGACACGCAGTGCTACAGTCAAATGTGCCCAATCTATGCAGTCCCCCAACCCGATGCAGACTACTGATTCACTCCTGCAATATCCAGGTAGTACTCATGCAGTGCCCCAATCTCACTGTCACTCTCTGTCCACTCTTGTAATCATCCTGACAGAACCATGTTCTTATTTGATCTCTATGCAAAAACACAAGCACTCATAAACTCACACTGCTGTCAACTACCAGCACTCTAACTATCCAGTCACTATCTATGCACTTGTACAATAACTCAGGCATTAAGACATGCAGTGCTACAGTCAAATGTGCACAATCTATGCAGTCCCTTAACCCCCTGCAGATTACTTATTCACTCTTGCAATAACCCAGGTAGTACTCATGTAGTGCCCCAATCACACTGTCACTCTCTGCCCACTCCTGCAATTATCCTAACAGAACCATGTCCTTATCTAATTACTGTGCTGAAATACAAGCACTTATAAACTCACCTCGCTGTCAACTACCAGCACTCTAACTATCCAGTCGGTATCCATGCACTTGTACAATGACTCAGGCATTAAGACACGCAGTGCTACCGTCAAATGTGCACAATCTATCCAGTACCCTAACCCCCTGCAGACTACTGATTCAGTATTGCAATAATCTAGGTAGTACTCATGCAGAGCCCCAATCACACTGTCACTCTCTGTCCACTTCTGCAATCATCCTGACAGAACAATGTCCTAATCTAATCACTGTGCTGACATACAAGCACTTATAAACTCACCCTGCTGTCAACTACCAGCACTCTGACTATCAAGTCATTATCCATGCACTTGTACAATGACTCAGGCATTAAGACAAGCAGTGCTACAGTCAAATGTGCACAATCTATGCAGTCCCCTAATCCTCAGCAGAGTACTGATTCACTCTTGCAGGGTATAAAGATAGAATATCGACGGGAAAATATCGACTAACAATAATATCGTGGTAAGAATATCGACTGTGAAAAATATCGTAATAGAAAATATCTTTGTTAAAAATATCGTTTCTTGAGAATGACAAAAATATTGTCAAGAAAAAATATCGATGAACAGAATATCGTTGATCAAAATGTCGTTTCATATAATATCGACAGAAAAATATAAGTTGTTATAAAATTTATAAAAAAATATGTATTATGTTTTTAAAAAACTTACAAAACTCCTACTAGTAATAATATGTGTTAAAAAATATTTTCTACAAAAGAATTGTTAAAATTTTAGTAGCGGGTTATTGGTATTATAGGGGATAAGGGTGGGTAGTAATTTAAAATTTGATTTTTACAAAATTTCTAAAATATAAAATTAGTAGAAAATAATTAAGAAATCGAAATTTTAATTAGAAATTTCGATTTGTTCACGAAATTAAATTTGTAATTAAATTTTAAAATTAAAAAAAAAAAATTTAGGAGCGGGTTATTGGTATTATAGGGGATAAGGGTGGGTAGTAATTTAAAATTTGGTTTTTACAAAATTTCTAAACTATAAAAATATTAGAAAATAAATAAGAAATCGAAATTTGAATTAGAAATTTCGATTTGTTCACGAAATTAAATTTGTAATTAAATTTTAAAATTCCCCCAAAAAATTTTAGGAGCGGGTTATTGGTATTATAGGGGATAAGGGTGGGTAGTAATTTAAAATTTGGTTTTTACAAAATTGCAAAAAAATATAAAAATATTCGAAAATAATTAAGAAATCCAAATTTTAATTAGAAATTTCGAATTGTTCACCAAATTAAATTTGTAATTAAATTTTAAACTTCCAACAAAAAATTGTAGGAGCGGGTTTTTGGTATTGTAGGGGATTAGGGTGGGTAGTAATTTAAAAATGTCGTTTTTTAAAAGTGTAGAAAATATTAATAAATTAGAAATTTATCATGAAATCAAAATTTAACTTCGAAATTTAAAATTTTACATGAAATGTATTTTGTTATATTAATAAAAAATATTTAATTAATATTGAATGAGCGTTATTTTGGTATTATAGGGTAATAGGGTATAAAAAATAATTTAGATAGAAAAATTTATATTGTTTACTAACCTGCACATTTCCTGACTTATGTTGGATTGGAGTTAGAATAGTAATTTTTTATGGTTTACTATCCAGCCCTTTCCCTGACTTATGTTGGATTGGAGTTAGAATAGTAATTTATTATGGTTTACTATCCAGCACTCTCCCTGACTTATGTTATGTTTGGAGTTAGAATAGTAATTTATTATGGTTTACTATCCAGCACTTTCTCTGACTTATGTTGGATTGGAGTTTGAATAGTAGTTTATTATGGTTTACTATCCAGCACTCTCTCTGACTTATGTTATGTTTGGAGTTAGAATAGTAATTTATTATGGTTTACTATCCAGCACTTTCCCTGACTTTTGTTGGATTGGAGTTTGAATAGTAATTTATTATGGTTTACTATCCAGCAGTCTCTCTGACTTATGTTGGATTGGAGTTTGAATAGTAATTTATTATGGTTTACTATCCAGCACTTTCCCTGAGTTATGTTATGTTTGGAGTTAGAATAGTAATTTATTATGGTTTACTATCCAGCACTTTCCCTGACTTATGTTATGTTTGGAGTTAGAATAGTAATTTATTATGGTTTACTATCCAGCACTTTCCCTGACTTATGTTGGATTGGAGTTTGAATAGTAATTTATTATGGTTTACTATCCAGCACTCTCTCTGACTTATGTTGGATTGGAGTTTGAATAGTAATTTATTATGGTTTACTATCCAGCACTTTCCCTGAGTTATGTTATGTTTGGAGTTAGAATAGTAATTTATTATGGTTTACTATCCAGCACTTTCCCTGACTTATGTTATATTTGGAGTTAGAATAGTAATTTATTATGGTTTACTATCCAGCAGTTTCCCTGACTTATGTTGGATTGGAGTTTGAATAGTAATTTATTATGGTTTACTATCCAGCACTCTCTCTGACTTATGTTGGATTGGAGTTTGAATAGTAATTTATTATGGTTTACTATCCAGCACTTTCCCTGAGTTATGTTATGTTTGGAGTTAGAATAGTAATTTATTATGGTTTACTATCCAGCAGTTTCCCTGACTTATGTTATGTTTGGAGTTAGAATAGTAATTTATTATGGTTTACTATCCAGCACTTTCCCTGACTTATGCTGGATTGGACTTAGAATAGTAAATTATTATGGTTTACAATCCAGCACTTTCCCTGATTTATGTTGGATTAGAGTTAGAATAGTTAATTATTATGGTTTACAATCCAGCACTTTCCCTGACTTATGTTGGATTGGAGTTAGAATAGTAATTTATTATGGTTTACTATTCAGCACTATCCCTGACTTATGTTATGTTTGGAGTTAGAATAGTAATTTATTATGGTTTACTATCCAGCACTTTCCCTGACTTATGTTGGATTGGAGTTAGAATAGTAATTTATTATGGTTTACTATCCAGCACTTTCCCTGAGTTATGTTATGTTTGGAGTTAGAATAGTAATTTATTATGGTTTACTATCCAGCATTTTCCCTGACTTATGTTGGATTGGAGTTAGAATAGTAAATTATTATGGTTTACAATCCAGCACTTTCCCTGACTTATGTTGGATTGGAGTTAGATTAGTAAATTATTATGGTTTACAATCCAGCACTTTCCTTGACTTATGTTTTGTTTGGAGTTAGAATAGTTAATTATAATGGTTTACTATCCACCATTTACCCTGACTTACGTAGGATTGGAGTTAGAATAGTTAATTATTATGGTTTATTATCCAGCATTATCTATTTACTATTTTTAATAAGAATAATATATGTCATGTTGTAATATTCATTTCAACAATATAAATTAAAAACATTTTTATAACATTTTTACATACATATGACAAGTTTCTAAATTAAGAAATAACAATTTTTAGATCTTTTTTTTTATTTATATTTTAATTTGTTACTGCAAAGATTTTGAACATTTTATAAAACATTTAACATCATTTTTGTTAACAAATTATATTGCAGTTTTGTACATAAATACAGTTTCAATTATGCATACTTTAGTATATTAAATTTTTATATTTTTAATAAAAAATTAATATATTACATATTTTTTATGACATTGATTTTATCACGATATGTACATAACATAAATTTACATTTTTTAACATCTGAGAAAAATATTTAACAATGAAAAACATATTTTAATATACAATAAACAATTAATATATAATTCTATTGAACATATTAATGTATATTTTACAATATTCATTTGTTTTTTAAGAATAAAAAGTAAATTATTACTAAACATGGTAAATTTATATTTAAAGGATGGATTTAGCTATTAGGTCTAAGTATGCTAGACCTTCTATACTTGGGTACAGTCTAGTTTTTTGCTGGAGATATTCGTACATATTTAATGTTTGTTTACTTAGTTTAGGGCCAATTTTAGAAAGGGATTGCTCTATTCTGAGTTCTTGGTAGCTTTGTTCTTTTTTAATGCTTTGGATTAGTTTGTGAAGTGTTGGTTGACTTCTTCCTAAAGTGGCTTGGAAGGCATTATGCCATCCTTCAACTGCGTTGTTAGTTTTAGATTTCTGTGCTATTGTACTAGCATACACATTCCACCATGGAATTTGAAATTTAGGTTGTCTACGGTGGCCTGAACGATGTAATCTTCCAACCCAGGTATCTTCAAAATAGTCCAAGAAGGGAGTTAGTATTTTCTCATTGGTGCGGTAGAAAGGGCTGTCAATTAATAAATTGTAGTAGTTAGCTACTTCTGTTGTTGGTACATATGCCAATGCAATCAACTTTTTTATTTGATAAGCAAAGTGACTGTTTGTACAATATTCAATACTTAAGGTAGATTTTTGTAAGTGCCTCCATATACTTTGGTTGTGGTGGTAATACCAACCTTGTATTGAGGTATGGGGATATATCTTAAGGATAGCTTGAATCATGGCTATTTCAAAGTCAATTATAATTCTTTGAGGATAGTAATTATCTGTTAATTCTTTGATCTTTGTTAAAAGTTCAACGTAGGTAGTATTTGTTTTGTTTGGCAGCAGAGTATAAACTAGAGGGATATTTGTATCTTTGTATTCCCCATGGATGGTGTAAAGTTGATAGAAAGGTTTGGGACAAACTTTAAAAGTCCCGTCCATCATCCATGTTTCACATGATTTAAGTTTTTGCAAATTACTATTAGTAGCAAAAAGTAAAACTCGTTTGTCATGACTCTGGTTGTCGTACATTAGGAATTTATCCTCATTATGTGTAATGGTATATTCAGGATATATTTTTATATCCTTAAAACTTTCTGGCGTTGGTGGAGTTGGATCTGAAGCACGTTTAGTTTTTGAAATTAATCTTTTTAAGTTGGGAATAGAAGGTAGCTGTCCTGTCACATGTTCTGGCACTTTGCTTAAAACATTTTTCAAAATACTAGTGCTTGTTTCTTGTGATCCTTTACTAGCGTCTTTCAAAGTTTCCAGTGCTTCTCTAACTTCCACTTCTGTTACATTTGGTGGGTGGTTATGCTCACGTACATTTACCACATTGTTATCAACAGTTGTTGCTCTACCATAGCATGCACTTGAGTAATATTTGCTACATTTCCAATGGTTCTTATTCGCTTTTACTCTTTCTTGGGTGTAGGTGTAACCCATGTAGTTCAGCATTAGTTTCCCTTTTTGCGAAGTAATGAAAGTAGCTCCAGTTGCCATGTCTAAGGTAGATCTGTGGAAAATATATATATGTATTTTTAAGAACATTGAAGACGATTTACAGAGATGTGTATAAGAGCAGGAAAAAGCGTGAACATATACTTACTATGTGGCTTCACTGGTAATTCTTTTATTCTTATTTCTCTTTCTGAATTTTCTTATTTTTAAGTTCTGTAGTAGTGTTAAAGAATAATTGAAAGACATGATTTAGTGTTATAGGTGTTTGATTTTACTTTCAGAATTGTTATACATACAGTGACTATACTTACTTGATGTAGTAGAAGATGTTGGTAGTGTAGTTGTAGATAGGTAAATAATTTTGTAGAGTCTGTGGAAAAAATAATTATTGGGTTACTTATAGTATTTGGATGATAGTAGTTGTTAACATATGAAGTAAATAGTACATTTACTTTAATTTTTTGTCAGCTATCTAAGTAGACATGGATAAGGTAGTTTATAAATGTTTTTACATCTAATTTTTTGGTCGTTGTTGATAAGTTCAACATGTTTTGTTTTCACTCTAAAGAAGAACAGTTTTTAAATTAGGGAGTTTATCTACTTTTTGCTAAATTCGAATGAAAAAAGCAATGGGATTTTACTTACTTGAAGTGTAGTATGACGTTTTGTAGTTGTAGTTGTAGGTTTGTATTCTCTTCTCTCAGCAAGGTAACCGTTTTTCTCCAAGTTTGCGCCAAAAATGGTAAATTACGTTAAGTGTATAATTGTTTTTATATTAGTGAGTTAATTAATGGTCGCTTTTGATTGGTTCAATTAGTGAAGTTTCAAAATCATTGGTCGAGAACGTAATTTCGAATTAGAAAACCGTTATTTTCGTAAGAGTTTGTTGCATCACTATTTGTTTGTTAAAGTACATTGTAAAAAGGTTTATATATGTTTTTTTGTTTGATATGTAAATAGTTTATATGTAGAAAATAATGAAATGTGTTTCACATTTAGGCCATCGGAGTGTATGATAGTATCAGTAAATGTAATTTTTTTTAACATATATTATATATTTTTATATCAATAAGTATTAGGAAAACTAAATAATTATATGTGTGAATAGTTTTGTAAAGTAAAATAGTAAAAACAAGTGAGTAAAATAAAAGAATCGTGCATATCGAGTTGGTAAAAAAAAGACGATATTTTTTGTATATTTCTATAAGTAGATAGGTCGTCGATGTTAGTGTAGTCGATATAAATGTCTAAGGTAATGATATTTAAAATAAAGTCGATAATGTAGTAGTCGATATTTATGTTGTAGATATTAGTGTGAACGATATTAGGGTTGTCGATAAAAAAAAATCGATATTTGTGTGAATTCTTGTTTAAGTATAGGATGACGATATTAATGTAAGCGATATTTTAGTGACGATATCTATTTCTGACGATATTTATGTTAACGATATTCCATCATGGAACCCTCTTGCAGTAATCCAGGTAGTACTCATGCAGTGCCCCAATCACACTGTTACTCTCTGTCCACTCTTGCAATCATCCTGACATAACCATGTCCTTATCTAATATCTGTGCCAAAACACAAGCTCTTATAAACTCACCCTGCTGTAAACTACCAGCACTCTAACTTTCCAGTCACTATCCTTGAACTTGTACAATGAATCAGGCATTAAGACACGCAGTGCTACAGTCAAATGTGCACAATCTATGCAGTCCCCTAATCCTCTGCAGAGTACTGATTCACTCTTGCAGTAATCCAGGTAGTACTCATGCAGTGCCCCAATCACAATGTTACTCTTTGTCCACTCTTGTAATCATCCTGACAGAACCATGTTCTTATCTAATCACTGTGCAAAAACACAAGCACTCATAAACTCACACTGCTGTCAACTACCAGCACTCTAACTATCCAGTCACTATCTATGCACTTGTACAATAACTCAGGCATTAAGACATGCAGTGCTACAGTCAAATGTGCACAATCTATGCAGTCCCCTAACCCCCTGCAGATTACTTATTCACTCTTAAAATAACCCAGGTAGTACTCATGCAGTGCCCCAATCACACTGTCACTCTCTGCCCACTCCTGCAATTATCCTAACAAAACCACGTCCTTATCTAATCACTGTGCTGAAATATAAGCACTTATAAACTCACCCCGCTGTCTACTACCAGCACTCTAACTATCCAGTCAGTATCCATGCACTTGTACAATGACTTAGGCATTAAGACACGCAGTGCTACAGTCAAATGTGCACAATCTATCCAATCCCCTAACCCCCTGCAGACTACTGATTCAGTCTTGCAATAGTCTAGGTAGTACTCAAGCAGAGCCCCAATCACACTGTCACTCTCTGTCCACTCTTGAAATCATCCTGACAGAACCATGTCCTGATCTAATCACTGTGCTGAAATACAAGCACTTATAAACTCACCCTGCTGTCAACTACAAGCACTCTAACTTTCCAGTCACTATCCATGAACTTGGACAATGACTCAGGCATTATGACACGCAGTGCTACAGTCAAATGTGCACAATCTATGCAGTCCCCTAACCAACCGCTTTTTAGCTTTTTTACATACGGACCTAAAATCTAGAGTGAGAATAGGCGTAGGCGGGGAATTGTCTGGACCCATTGAAATTGGAAGAGGAGTTAGACAGGGGTGCGTTTTAGCACCCCTGCTTTTTATTATTTATATAAACAGGCTTAGTAACTACCTTGCAAAGTCCAAACCAGACGTACCCCTAATAAATGGCAAAGCAATACCTACTCTTCTGTACGCAGACGATGCGGTGCTAATGGGCCGCACACCGAACTCGCTCCGTTCTCTGGTTCTTAATTTTACTGTATTTATGGATAATTTGGACTTAAGAGTCAATTTTAAAAAATCTTTCATAATGGCATGTGGGCCAGGGAAACGGCGACTGAGCCCCATACAAGTCGGGGGAGAAAAACTTATCGCAACCAATACTTTCCCGTATTTGGGTGTGACCTTTGCTGCGAATGGCTCGTGGTCTGGGCATTTGGCCCAGGCCACGAGCAAATTCTCAAAGGCCGCAAACTCAATTTTAAGCATCCCGAAACCTAAGAGGTCGGGAGTAACAAAGGCAATTGCTAAGATCTTCAAACTCCAATGTGTGCCAGTGGCAACTTATGGAGCTGAAGTCTGGGGCATCGGGAACAGCATCTCCATCCAGCGGGTAGAGAACCGGTTTTGCAGGAGATTATTAAATGTGCCAATTTTCACATCCAATCTCATCACACATAATGAATTAGATTTAAATTTTATCTCAGATTTTGTTAGTTCCCGACCAGTACTATTTTGGCACTCGGTCTGGACAAACAAATCCGCGTTACTCACACAAGAGATAATAACTGATTGTTTAAATTGTGATAGGGGGCTGAAGATCCCGTGGATATCTTACATAAACACAAACCTGCGAGAAATAGGCATGGATAATATTTTCATTAACCCTACACATGCCAGTAAAATTAAAAAATCTGAATTAAAAGAGGCACTAAGCGCACTGTTCTGCCAAAAAAGACTTAGGAGGGAAAAAGAGAAACCAACAGTTATAAGGTATATGGAAATAGCAGCCACCAGAAATCCCTTCCCATTATATCTTACTATACAATTGACAAACTGGGAAAGAAGTCTTCTATGTCGTCTGAGGGCTGGGACTATTAGGTATCTTTTAAATTTCCCTTTGGGGTACCAAGAAACTGCACTTATGACGAGCTGTCCCTGTAATGGGCAAAGTAAACAAAGCGATTTGCACTTCTTTTTTCTCTGTAATTTTTACTTAATGTATACAAAGCGGTTCTTAATCCCTTATTTTAAAAAATTTAGACCAATTAGTTTAACCAAATCTTATGAGGTATTGTTAGCACTTGGAAACGAGGAAATAATCTTCCGTGTTTGTAGTTTTTTAAAAACAGCTGTCTATGCGCGCAGAACTATGGAAATGTAAATAATGATGTATTTTAACTCACATGTATTATTGGGGAATTTGTTTTTTCTTTGATGTGAATATATGATGTGCTTTTATGAATTGTTATAATTCGAATAAAGATTCTTTGAATTGAATTGAATTGATAGTGACGATATCTATTTCTGACGATATTTATGTTAACGATATTCCATCATGGAACCCTCTTGCAGTAATCCAGGTAGTACTCATGCAGTGCCCCAATCACACTGTTACTCTCTGTCCACTCTTGCAATCATCCTGACATAACCATGTCCTTATCTAATATCTGTGCCAAAACACAAGCTCTTATAAACTCACCCTGCTGTAAACTACCAGCACTCTAACTTTCCAGTCACTATCCTTGAACTTGTACAATGAATCAGGCATTAAGACACGCAGTGCTACAGTCAAATGTGCACAATCTATGCAGTCCCGTAATCCTCTGCAGAGTACTGATTCACTCTTGCAGTAATCCAGGTAGTACTCATGCAGTGCCCCAATCACAATGTTACTCTTTGTCCACTCTTGTAATCATCCTGACAGAACCATGTTCTTATCTAATCACTGTGCAAAAACACAAGCACTCATAAACTCACACTGCTGTCAACTACCAGCACTCTAACTATCCAGTCACTATCTATGCACTTGTACAATAACTCAGGCATTAAGACATGCAGTGCTACAGTCAAATGTGCACAATCTATGCAGTCCCCTAACCCCCTGCAGATTACTTATTCACTCTTAAAATAACCCAGGTAGTACTCATGCAGTGCCCCAATCACACTGTCACTCTCTGCCCACTCCTGCAATTATCCTAACAAAACCACGTCCTTATCTAATCACTGTGCTGAAATATAAGCACTTATAAACTCACCCCGCTGTCTACTACCAGCACTCTAACTATCCAGTCAGTATCCATGCACTTGTACAATGACTTAGGCATTAAGACACGCAGTGCTACAGTCAAATGTGCACAATCTATCCAATCCCCTAACCCCCTGCAGACTACTGATTCAGTCTTGCAATAGTCTAGGTAGTACTCAAGCAGAGCCCCAATCACACTGTCACTCTCTGTCCACTCTTGAAATCATCCTGACAGAACCATGTCCTGATCTAATCACTGTGCTGAAATACAAGCACTTATAAACTCACCCTGCTGTCAACTACAAGCACCCTAACTTTCCAGTCACTATCCATGAACTTGGACAATGACTCAGGCATTAAGACACGCAGTGCTACAGTCAAATGTGCGCAATCTATGCAGTCCCCCAACCCCCTGCAGACTACTGATTCACTCTTACAATAACCCAGGTAGTACTCATGCGGGGCCCCAATCACACTGTCACTCTCTGTCCACTCCTGCAATTATCCTAACAGAAGCACGTCCTTATCTAATCACTGTGGTGAAATGCAAGCACTTATAAACTCACCCCGCTGTCAACTACCAGCACTCTAACTATCCAGTCAGTATCCATACACTTGTACAATGACTCAGGCATTAAGACACGCAGTGCCACAGTCAAATGTGCACAATCTATCCAGTCCCATAACCCCCTGCAGACTACTGATTCAGTCTTGCAATAATCTAGGTAGTACTCATGCAGAGCCCCAATCACACTGTCACTCTCTGTCCACTCTTGCAATCATCCTGACAAAACCATGTCCTTATCTAATCACTGTGCTGAAATACAAACACTTATAAACTCACCCTGCTGTCAACTACCAGCACTCTATCTATCCAGTCATTATCCATGCACGTGTACAATGACTCAAACATTAAGACACGCAGTGCTACAGTCAAATGTGCACAATCTATGCAGTCCCCTAATCCTCTGCAGAGTACTGATTCACTCCTGCAGTAATCCAGGTAGTACTCATGCAGTGCCCCAATCACACTGTCACTCTCTTTCCACTCTTGCAATCATCCTGACAGAACCATGTCCTTATCTAATCTCTGTGCCAAAACACAAGTACTTATAAACTCACCCTGCTGTAAACTACCAGCACTCTAACTTTCTAGTCACTATCCATGAACTTGTACAATGACTCAGGCATTTAGACACGCAGTGCTACAGTCAAATGTGTGCAATCTATGCAGTCCCCCAACCCCCTGCAGACTACTGATTCACTCCTGCAGTAATCCAGGTAGTACTCATGCAGTGCCCCAATCACACTGTCACTCTCTGTCCACTCTTGTAATCATCCTGACAGAACCATGTTCTTATCTAATATCTGTGCAAAAACACAAGCAATCATAAACTCACCCTGCTGTCAACTACCAGCACTCTGGCTATCCAGTCACTATCCATGCACTTGTACAATAACTCAGACATTAAGACATGCAGGGCTACAGTCAAATGACCACAATCTATGCAGTCCCCTAACCACCCGCAGATTACTTATTCACTCTTACAACCACCTAGGTAGTACTTCTGCGGTACCCCAATCACCCTGTCACTCTCTGTCCACTCCTGCAATTATCCTAACAGAACCACGTCCATATCTAATCACTGTGCTGAAATATAAGCACTTATAAACTCACCCCGCTGTCTACTACCAGCACTCTAACTATCCAGACAGTATCCATGCACTTGTACAATGACTTACGCATTAAGACACGCAGTGCTACAGTCAAATGTGCACAATCTATCCAGTCCCCTAACCCCGTGCAGACTACTAATTCAGTCTTGCAATAGTCTAGGTAGTACTCAAGCAGAGCCCCAATCACACTGTCACTCTCTGTCCACTCTTGCAATCATCCTGACAGAACCATGTCCTGATCTAATCACTGTGCTGAAATACAAGCACTTATAAACTCACCCTGCTGTCAACTACCAGCACTCTATCTATCCAGTCATTATCCATGCACGTGTACAATGACTCAAACATTAAGACACGCAGTGCTACAGTCAAATGTGCACAATCTATGCAGTCCCCTAATCCTCTGCAGAGTACTGATTCACTCCAGCAATAGTCCAGGTAGTACTCATGCAGTGCCCCAATCACACTGTCACTCTCTTTCCACTCTTGCAATCATCCTGACAGAACCATGTCCTTATCTAATCTCTGTGCCAAAACACAAGTACTTATAAACTCACCCTGCTGTAAACTACCAGCACTCTAACTTTCTAGTCACTATCCATGAACTTGTACAATGACTCAGGCATTTAGACACGCCGTGCTACAGTCAAATGTGCGCAATCTATGCAGTCCCCCAACCCCCTGCAGACTACTGATTCACTCCTGCAGTAATCCAGGTAGTACTCATGCAGTGCCCCAATCACACTGTCACTCTCTGTCCACTATTTTAATAATCCTGACAGAACCATGTTCTTATCTAATATCTGTGCAAAAACACAAGCAATCATAAACTCACCCTGCTGTCAACTACCAGCACTCTGGCTATCCAGTCACTATCCATGCACTTGTACAATAACTCAGACATTAAGACATGCAGGGCTACAGTCAAATGACCACAATCTATGCAGTCCCCTAACCCCCCGCAGATTACTTATTCACTCTTACAACCACCTAGGTAGTACTTCTGCGGTACCCCAATCACACTGTCACTCTCTGTCCACTCCTGCAATTATCCTAACAGAACCACGTCCATATCTAATCACTGTGCTGAAATATAAGCACTTATAAACTCACCCCGCTGTCTACTACCAGCACTCTAACTATCCAGACAGTATCCATGCACTTGTACAATGACTTAGGCATTAAGACACGCAGTGCTACAGTCAAATGTGCACAATCTATCCAGTCCCCTAACCCCGTGCAGACTACTAATTCAGTCTTGCAATAGTCTAGGTAGTACTCAAGCAGAGCCCCAATCACACTGTCACTCTCTGTCCACTCTTGCAATCATCCTGACAGAACCATGTCCTGATCTAATCACTGTGCTGAAATACAAGCACTTATAAACTCACCCTGCTCTCAACTACCAGCACTGTAACTTTCCAGTCACTATCCATGAATGTGTTCAATGACCCAGGCATTAAGACACGCAGTGCTACAGTCAAATGTGCACAATCTATGCAGTCCCCTAATCCTCTGCAGAGTACTGATTCACTCGTGCAATAATCCAGGTAGTACTCATGCAGTGCCCCAATCACACTGTCACTCTCTGTCCACTCTTGTAATCATTCTGACTGAACCATGTTCTTATCTAATCTCTGTGCAAAAACACAAGCACTCATAAACTCACACTGCTGTCGACTACCAGCACTCTAACTATCCAGTCACTATACATGCACTTGTATAATAACTCAGGCATTAAGACATGCAGTGCTACAGTTAAATGTGCACAATCTATGCAGTCCCCTAACCCCCTGCGGATTACTTATTCACTCTTACAATAACCCAGGTAGTACTCATGCAGTGCCCCAATCACACTGTCACTCTCTGTCCACTCCTGCAATTATCCTAACAGAAGCAAGTCCTTATCTAATCACTGTGGTGAAATACAAGCACTTATAAATTCACCCCGCTGTCAACTACCAGCACTCTAACTATCCAGTCAGTATCCATGCACTTGTACAATGACTCAGGCATTAGGACATGCAGTGGCACAGTCAAACATGCACAATCTATCCAGTCCCCTAACCCCCTGCAGACTACTGATTCAGTCTTGAAATAATCTAGGTAGTACTCATGCAGAGCCCCAATCACACTGTCACTCTCTGTCCACTCTTGCAATCATCCTGACAGAACCATGTCCTTATTTAATCACTGTGCCAAAATACAAACACTTATAAACTCACCCTGCTGTCAACTACCAGCACTCTAACTATCCTATCATTATCCATGCATGTGTACAATGACTCAGACATTAAGACACACAGTGTTACAGTCAAATGTGCACAATCTATGCAGTCCCCTAATCCTCTGCAGAGTACTGATTCACTCTTGCAATAATCCAGGTAGTACTCATGCAGTGCCCCAATCACACTGTTACTCTCTGTTCACTCTTGCAATCATCCTGACAGAACCATGTCCTTATCTAATCTCTGTGCCAAAACACAAGCACTTATAAACTCACCCTGCTGTAAACTACCAGCACTCTAACTTTACTGTCACTATCCATGAACTTGTTCAATGACTCAGGCATTAAGACACGCAGTGCTACAGTCAAATGTGCACAATCTATGCAGTCCCGTAATCCTCTGCAGAATACTGATTCACTCTTGCAATAATCCAGGTAGTACTCATGCAGTGCCCCAATCACACTGTTACTTTTTGTCCACTCATGCAATCATCCTGACATAACCATGTCCTTATCTAATCTCTGTGCAAAAACACAAGCAATCATAAACTCACCCTGCTGTAAACTACCAGCACTCTAACTTTCCAGTCACTATCCATGAACTTGTACAATGACTCAGGCATTAAGACACGCAGTGCTACAGTCAAATGTGCACAATCTATGCAGTCCCCCAACCCCCTGCAGACTACTGATTCACTCCTGCAGTAATCCAGGTAGTACTCATGCAGTGCCCCAATCACACTGTCACTCTCTGTCCACTCTTGTAATCATCCTGACAGAACCATGTTCTTATCTAATCTCTGTGCAAAAACACAAGCAATCATAAACTCACCCTGCTGTCAACTACCAGCACTCTAACTATCCAGTCACTATCCATGCACTTGTACAATAACTCAGGCATTAAGACATGCAGTGCTACAGTCAAATGAGCACAATCTATGCAGTCCCCTAACCCCCTGCAGATTACTTATTCACTCTTACAACAACCCAGGTAGTACTCATGCGGTGCCCCAATCACACTGTCACTCTCTGTCCACTCCTGCAATTATCCTAACAGAACCACTTCCTTATCTAATCACTGTGCTGAAATATAAGCACTTATATAAACTCACCCCGCTGTCTACTACCAGCACTCTAACTATCCAGTCATTATGCGTGCACTTCTACAATGACTTAGGCATTAAGACACGCAGTGCTACAGTCAAATGTGCACAATCTATGCAGTCCCCTAACCCCCTGCGGATTATTTATTTACTCTTACAATAACCCAGGTAGTACTCATGCAGTGCCCCAATCACACTGTCACTCTCTGTCCACTCCTGCAATTATCCTAACAGAAGCAAGTCCTTATCTAATCACTGTGGTGAAATACAAGCACTTATAAACTCACCCCGCTGTCAACTACCAGCACTCTAACTATCCAGTCAGTATCCATGCACTTCTACAATGACTTAGGCATTAAGACACGCAGTGCTACAGTCAAATGTGCACAATCTATCCAGTCCCCTAACCAACCACAGACTACTGATTCAGTCTTGCAATAATCTAGGTAGTTCTCAAGCAGAGCCCCAATCACACTGTCACTCTTTGTCCACTCTTGCAATCATCCTGACAGAACCATGTCCTGATCTAATCACTGTGCTGAAATACAAGCACTTATAAACTCACCCTGCTGTCAACTACCAACACTCTAACTTTCCAGTCACTATCCATGAATTTGTTCAATGACTCAGGCATTATGACACGCAGTGCTACAGTCAAATGTGCACAATCTATGCAGTCCCCTAATCCTCTGCAGAGTACTGATTCACTCTTGCAATAATCCAGGTAGTACTCATGCAGTGCCCCAATCACACTGTTACTCTTTGTCCACTCTTACAATCATCCTGACAGAACCATGTTCTTATCTAATCTCTGGCCAAAACACAAGCACTTATAAACTCACCCTGCTGTAAACTACCAGCACTCTAACTTTCCAGACACTATCCATGAACTTGTACAATGACTCAGGCATTAAGACACGCAGTGCTACAGTCAAATGTGTGAAATCTATGCAGTCCCCTAACCCACTGCAGATTACTTATTCACTCTTACAATAACCCAGGTAGTACTCATGCAGTGCCCCAATCACACTGTCACTCTCTGTCCACTCCTGCAATTATCCTAACAGAACCACGTCCTTATCTCATCACTGTGCTGAAATACAAGCACTTATAAACTCACCCTGCTGTCAACTACCAGCACTCTAACTATCCAGTCATTATGCGTGCACTTCTACAATGACTTAGGCATTAAGACACGCTGTGCTACAGTCAAATGTGCACAATCTATGCAGTCCCCTAACCCTCTGCGGATTACTTATTCACTCTTACAATAACCCAGGTAGTACTCATGCAGTGCCCCAATCACACTGTCACTCTCTGTCCACTCCTGCAATTATCCTAACAGAAGCAAGTCCTTATCTAATCACTGTGGTGAAATACAAGCACTTATAAACTCACCCCGCTGTCAACTACCAGCACTCTAACTATCCAGTCAGTATCCATGCACTTGTACAATGACTCAGGCATTAGGACATGCAGTGGCACAGTCAAACATGCACAATCTATCCAGTCCCCTAACCCCCTGCAGACTACTGATTCAGTCTTGAAATAATCAAGGTAGTACTCATGCAGAGCCCCAATCACACTGTCACTCTCTGTCCACTCTTGCAATCATCCTGACAGAACCCTGTCCTTATTTAATCACTGTGCCGAAATACAAACACTTATAAACTCACCCTGCTGTCAACTACCAGCACTCTAACTATCCTGTCATTATCCATGCATGTGTACAATGACTCAGACATTAAGACACACAGTGTTACAGTCAAATGTGCACAATCTATGCAGTCCCCTAATCCTCTGCAGAGTACTGATTCACTCTTGCAATAATCCAGGTAGTACTCATGCAGTGCCCCAATCATACTGTTACTCTCTGTTCACTCTTGCAATCATCCTGACAGAACCATGTCCTTATCTAATCTCTGTGCCAAAACACAAGCACTTATAAACTCACCCTGCTGTAAACTACCAGCACTCTAACTTTACTGTCACTATCCATGAACTTGTTCAATGACTCAGGCATTAAGACATGCAGTGCTACAGTCAAATGTGCACAATCTATGCAGTCCCGTAATCCTCTGCAGAATACTGATTCACTCTTGCAATAATCCAGGTAGTACTCATGCAGTGCCCCAATCACACTGTTACTTTTTGTCCACTCTTGCAATCATCCTGACATAACCATGTCCTTATCTAATCTCTGTGCAAAAACACAAGCAATCATAAACTCACCCTGCTGTAAACTACCAGCACTCTAACTTTCCAGTCACTATCCACAAACTTTTACAATGACTCAGGCATTAAGACACGCAGTGCTACAGTCAAATGTGCACAATCTATGCAGTCCCCCAACCCCCTGTAGACTACTGATTCACTCCTGCAGTAATCCAGGTAGTACTCATGCAGTGCCCCAATCACACTGTCACTCTCTGTCCACTCTTGTAATCATCCTGACAGAACCATGTTCTTATCTAATCTCTGTGCAAAAACACAAGCAATCATAAACTCACCCTGCTGTCAACTACCAGCACTCTAACTATCCAGTCACTATCCATGCACTTGTACAATAACTCAGGCATTAAGACATGCAGTGCTACAGTCAAATGAGCACAATCTATGCAGTCCCCTAACCCCCTGCAGATTACTTATTCACTCTTACAACAACCGAGGTAGTACTCATGCGGTGCCCCAATCACACTGTCACTCTCTGTCCACTCCTGCAATTATCCTAACAGAACCACTTCCTTATCTAATCACTGTGCTGAAATATAAGCACTTATATAAACTCACCCCGCTGTCTACTACCAGCACTCTAACTATCCAGTCAGTATCCATGCACTTGTACAATGACTTAGGCATTAAGACACGCAGTGCTACAGTCAAATGTGCACAATCTATCCAGTCCCCTAACCAACCGCAGATTACTGATTCAGTCTTGCAATAATCTAGGTAGTACTCAAGCAGAGCCCCAATCACACTGTCAATCTCTGTCCACTCTTGCAATCATCCTGACAGAACCATGTCCTGATCTAATCACTGTGCTGAAATACAAGCACTTATAAACTCACCCTGCTGTCAACTACCAACACTCTAACTTTCCAGTCACTATACATGAATTTGTTCAATGACTCAGGCATTATGACACGCAGTGCTACAGTCAAATGTGCACAATCTATGCAGTCCCCTAATCCTCTGCAGAGTACTGATTCACTCTGGCAATAATACAGGTAGTACTCATGCAGTGCCCCAATCACACTGTTACTCTTTGTCCACTCTTACAATCATCCTGACATAACCATGTTCTTATCTAATCTCTTGCCAAAACACAAGCACTTATAAACTCACCCTGCTGTAAACTACCAGCACTCTAACTTTCCAGACACTATCCATGAACTTGTACAATGACTCAGGCATTAAGACACGCAGTGCTACAGTCAAATGTGTGAAATCTATGCAGTCCCCTAACCCACTGCAGATTACTTATTCACTCTTACAATAACCCAGGTAGTACTCATGCAGTGCCCCAATCACACTGTCACTCTCTGTCCACTCCTGCAATTATCCTAACAGAACCACGTCCTTATCTCATCACTGTGCTGAAATACAAGCACTTATAAACTCACCCTGCTGTCAACTACCAGCACTCTAACTATCCAGTCATTATGCGTGCACTTCTACAATGACTTAGGCATTAAGAGACGCAGTGCTACAGTCAAATGTGCACAATCTATGCAGTCCCCTAATCCTCTGCAGAGTACTGATTCACTCTTGTAATAATCCAGGTAGTACTCATGCAGTGCCCCAATCACACTGTTACTCTCTGTCCACTCTTGCAATCATCCTGACAGAACCATGTCCTTATCTAATCTCTGTGCCAAAACACAAGCACTTATAAACTCACCCTGCTGTAAACTACCGGTACTCTAACTTTCCAGTCAGTATCCATGCACTTGTAAGACATGCAGTGCTACAGTCAAATGTGCGCAATCTATGCAGTCCCCCAACCACCTGCAGACTACTGATTCACTCCTGCAATAATCCAGGTAGTACTCATGCCTTGCCCCAATCACACTGTCACTCTCTGTCCACTCTTGTAATCATCCTGACAGAACCATGTTCTTCTCTAACCTCTGTGCAAAAACACAAGCACTCATAAACTCACCCTAGCTGTCAAAAACCAGCACTCTAACTATCCAGTCACTATCCATGCACTTGTACAATAACTCAGGCATTAAGACACGCAGTGCTACAGTAAAATATGCACAATCTATGCAGTCCCCTAACCCCCTGCAGATTACTTATTCACTCTTGCAATAACCCATGTAGTACTCATGCAGTGCCCCAATCACACTGTCACTCTCTGTCCACTCCTGCAACTATCCTAACAGAACCACGTCCTTATTTAATCACTGTGCTGAATTACAAGCACTTATAAACTCACCCCGCTGTCAACTACCAGCACTCTAACTATCCAGTCAGTACCCATGCACTTGTACAATAACTCACGCATTAAGACACGCAGTGCTACAGTCAAATGTGCACAATATATCCAGCCCCCTAACCCCCTGCAGACTACTGATTCAGTCTTGCAATAATCTAGGTAGTACTCCTGCAGAGCCCCAATCACACTGTCACTCTCTGTCCATTCTTGCAACCAACCTGACAGAACCACGTCCTTATCTTATCACTGTGCTGAAATACAAACACTTATAAACTCACGCTGCTGTCAACTACCAGCACTCTAAGTATCCAGTCACTATCCATGCACTTCTACAATGACTTAGGCATTAAGACACACAGTGCTACAGTCAAATGTGCACAATCCATGCGGTCTCCTAACCCCTGCAGAGTACTGATTCACTCCTGCAAAAACCCAGGTAGTAGCCATGCAGTGCGCCAATCACACTGTTGCTCTCTGTCCACTCTTACAATCATCCTGACAGAACCATATCCTTATCTAATCTCTGTGCCAAAACACAAGCACTTATAAGCTCACCCTGCTGTAAACTACCAGCACTCTAACTTTCCAGTCACTATCCATGCACTTTTCCAATGACTCAGGCATTACGACACGCAGTGTTACAGTCAAATGTGCACAATGTACGCAGTCCCCTAACCCCCTGCAGACTACTGATTCACTCCTACAATAATCCAGGTAGTACTTATGCAGTGACCCAATCACACAGTCAATCTCTGCCCACTCCTGCAATCATCCTGACAGAACCATGTCCTTATGTATTCACTGTGCCGAAACACAAGCAATTATAAAGTCACTCTCCTGTTAACTACCAGCACTCTAACTATCCAGTCAGTGTCCATGCTCTTGTAGAATGACTTAGGCATTAAGACACTCAGTGCTACAGTCAAATGTGCACAATCCATGCGGTCTCCTAACCCCTGCAGAGTACTGATTCACTCTTGCAATAATGCAGGTAGTACTCATGCAGTGCCCCAACCACACTGTCACTCTCTGTCCACTCTTGCAATCATCCTGACAGAACCATGTCCTTATCTAATCTCTGTGCCAAAACACAAGCACTTATAAACTCACCCTGCTGGCAACTACCAGCACTTTAACTATCCAGTCACTATCCATGCACTTGTACAATGACTCAGGCATTAAGACACGCAGTACTACAGTCAAATCCACACAATGTATGCAGTCCACTAACCCCCTGCAGACTACTGATTCTCTTCTGCAAAAATCCAGGTAGTACTCATGCAGTGCCCCAATCACACTGTCACTCTCTGTCCACTCTTGTAATCATCCTGCCAGAACCATGTCCTTATCTAATCTCTGTGCCAAAACACAAACAGTTATAAACTCACCCTGCTGTCAACTTCCAGCACTCTAACTATCTAGTCAGCATCCATGCACTTGTACAATGACTCAAGCATTAAGACATGCAGTGCTAC
The DNA here is from genome assembly GCF_964204655.1 of Triturus cristatus. Taxonomy (NCBI): domain Eukaryota; kingdom Metazoa; phylum Chordata; class Amphibia; order Caudata; family Salamandridae; genus Triturus; species Triturus cristatus. The sequence goes on along the minus strand of NC_140591.1, from coordinate 613,803,956 downwards.
AGTCAAATATGCATAAAGTCAAAGTCAAAGGATCTTTATTCGGATATATTAAAAACATCCATAAAAGTACATATAAATCACAACAATCATCCCGATATAAAACAATAAAAATAAGCATTGTTAGCTATAACATGTGCAAGGGAACAGCCACTGGTGCAAATATGCAATGTGCAAACAATGCAAAGATAGTACAAACTTATCAGGCCATGTTCATTGTTGCTCAAGATCGGACAGCGGATTGAAAGAAACGACTGACTCTAAAGATTACATCATCAGAGTTTAACAACAATAGATCTCTAAATGCTAAGTTAAAATCCATCAAGGCATTCTTTCTAAATAATGGAATTAGGTAATGTTTGGTGTATTTTACATAAAAACCACAAAAAATGTCAAATGTAACAGGCTTTGTTTGCCACCTAGGTTACAGGGACAGCTTAAATTTCCCAGATGTTTAATATAGCCTAAGGGGAAGCAAAGGAAATTTATAATACTCCCGTCCCTGAACCGAAACAGCAAACTCCTATTCCATCTACCCAGTTTCTTTCGCAGGTAACCCTGGGGCATATTGTGGGGCCTACCACATGGTTCCTGAATGGGGATGTACCTAAAAAGGGCTGGCTTTACAAACTCGGTCTTTTCTCTATTTTCTCGGTACAGGTCATACAACGCCCTTTTTACTAAATTCTTATGCATGCAGTCAATAGTTTGGGGTGCTAAAAATAGGTGCCCCATCTCCATGCTTACTAAGCTTTTCTCGACTGCCCTGAGCCAAGGTATATGATTAGCCCGCTCGCATTTTAGGCAGTCCGAGATAATATCACGGGTCAAAGAAGCAGCAGGATTCCGCCATATTTTCAGCCAAAACAGGGCGGGTCTAGATTTTATGAAGTCCTCTATGTAGGGGAGATTCAATTCTCTGTGACACACATAAGATGGGGCCGAAATGACACCCCCAAAACCTTCCTACAGAATTTATTCTCTTCAATCTGTATATTGGTACAGTTCGAGTATCCCCACACCTCTGCGCCATAGGTTCCTGTTGGTAAGCACTGGGTTCTATATATTTGTAGGAGTGGCATAATAACCTCGGCATGTTTGGGTTGACGGAGGGTGATTATAGAATTAGTAGCTTTACCCAATTTATACCTCCCTCTGGCAACATGAGGCTGCCAGGATCCGAAGTCGGAAAACAACAGGCCTAAGTAAGGAAAAGTGCAAGTGCTATTTAAAACATTGTTCCCTGACATAATGTGACAAATGTTATGTTTCTTTGGGCCACAGGACATTATATAAGATTTTTTAGAATTAGTACATAAGCCGAGATCGGCCATATATGAGACAAAACCTGAAGTTAAAGTGCGCAGTGCAACGGGTGTGCGGCCCATAAGGACCGCACCATCCGCATAAAGGAGTGCGGGGAGTGGTTTGCCGTTAATGTGCGGGACATCACTGGTTAGTTTACACAAGGATTTGCTTAATTCATTTATATACAAAATAAAAAGCAAGGGGGCCAAGACGCAGCCTTGTCTGACCCCCCTGCCAATTAAAATGTCACCCGAAACTTCACTATCATTATTTATTCGGACACGGGCTTTTAAGTCGCTATGTAAATGGGCCAAAAAATAAACCAAGGATTCGTCTAAACCATAACTCAACAAAACTGACCATAAAAGGGAGCAGTTAACAAAATCAAAAGTAGAACTTAAATCCATAAACCCTAAATACAGTGGGGATTTTTTAGCGATAGTGTATTTGGCAATAATAAATTTAAATTTAAACATTGCTCCACGGTCCCTACATTGCTTCTAAAGCCTAACTGGCATGGATGTAGGATCATATTTTCTTCAGCCCAGGTTCTGATCTTATTAAAAATAACCCTGCCTAGAATCTTCAAAGTATTATCAATTAAGGATATTGGGCGATAACTGCCAGGGTCAAGTCTGTTGCCTTTTTTGAAAATTGGGACAATAATACTATTAGACCAAGAACTTGGCAGTGGAGTGTGAGATAGATTATTGAAGGTGACCAAAAGTCAGGCTCTGATTTTATTAAGTCGATAGATAATCCATCGGGACCAGGAGCTTTGTTCCCTGCACTTTGTGAAATGGCGTCTTCCACTTCCTTTATAGAATTATTCAGTGTCATAAGGGGCTGAGAGATTTCCGTGGAAGAGTGCGGTGCGGCATAAATATTTGAGAAATGCTCCACCCACACATCCCCTAATATATTACAATTTATGGGGGTGATATTAGATCCAATTGATCTCAGATTCTTGACCTCACTCCAGAACCCAGCAGCATCCTTCATTGCCTTTGTGCGCGCAAGGGATTCCCAATGAGCTTTTAAAAGCTCTTCAGATCTTATTTTTAAGGTACGCTTATATCTTGACCTCAGAGTCCTCACCAGTAACTGGTCCGGTGGTTCAGCTGTAGGGGTGGGCGGAATTTGCGTAATCGCGTTACGCAAATCTCCGCGAAACGGTAAAAAATCTCCGCGAACATGCAGAAATTTCGCGAACACGCGGAATTGCTTGTTCGCGATGCTTTTTTCCTGTTCACAGTTGCTGTTTGCGTGCTCGGGGAGAAATATCTTGCGAACACGCATTTTGAGAACGCGAACAAGAAAAAATTTCGCGAAGTCGCGGAAAGCAGAATTTTGGCCAATTTCGCGTTCTCCGCGGAACGCGAAATTACCGAAATTCCGCAAATTCCGCGAGCGGAACGGAATTTACCGCCCAGGCCTATTCAGCTGTGAGGGCAACCCTTAGTTCCCGATTTGCTTTGGAACATGAGTTGTCGAACCACCTTTGATTTTTGATATTATTGGCTGGGGCTGGTTTGGAAATCTCCTTTTTTATAGCCTTACACAGCCCTGTAAAGGCCTCAACGATATCATGTCCAGAACTATCAGTAGATAGACAGATAGATACTAGTGAAGGATGCGTCTTTATGGTGCGAGCTAAAACCCCTTTATTGTCTATCCCCTTCCAGATCACCCTAAGTTTGTCTGTTGACGCTGCTAAGTTTTTAGCCCCAATTTCTCTACGGTTCACCAGTTTTTTAATGGATTTAAAACAAGATAAAATAGGGTGATGGTCACTATATATGGTACTAACGACTGCGGCCTCTAATAAGAGGTCCACGAGCAGGGAGGTTATAAATACATAATCTATTGTAGTTGAACTCCCACGCCCGACATAGGTGGCCACAGGTCCTTTATTTGCAGCAGTATTTGCCTTCTCCATGACATTAACTAGGTCCCGTGTGGCTAGATGGTTAGACAATTCTTCACCTCTTTTACAAGGAGGGGTTCTGGAATAAATGTGTGCATTAAAATCTCCTCCTAAGCATATACCATCAAGTTTACCATACTTTTGACCATCTACAATTTCATCAATAAAATCAAACAATCTTATAAAATTCGTGTTGGGATGTGTTGTGAAATCGTTGTTATAAAAATTAATTAAACATAATTTTATCCTACTAATATAAAACAGGGCCTGAAAGCTCATGTCATTAGTTTCCAACGGTTCAATTTTAACTCCTGCCCTGATTTTGACCCAAATAGATAGTCCCCCGCTAGGTCTACGCATGACCGGGATCGGTACAATTTGGTTGTGACAGCTATAGCCCTCAAAAAGTAAGGAGCTAGTACACCAAGTTTCTTGGAACATTAAAATGTCAAAGTTAATGACCCAGTCTGCCCAGTCCCTCATTTTCAATTTCGCATTGAGACCTGCGATGTTCCAACTCAGAATTGTCAAGTTATGATGCAGTATGGGCGTGGCAGTGGCATGGGTAGTTATTTTAGGGTGGAGTGGCAACGCAAGCGCTTTAGTGCCATTAGACACCATTATAGTGGGGTGAGTTGACAGTTCACCCACGGGGCCAAGTATATTAATATAGTCTCTGGTTACTAAGTCTGGGAGGATAGCTGATGGTCAGTCCAGGGTGCCCAGCTCAGATAGTACACTGAATCTATTATGGAGTGGATAAGATGGTAGAGCAGGACTGGATAGTCTCTGGTGGGGTCTATAGAAGTAACCCAGTGGCAATGGGGTTATAACAGTTGGAGGGCTAAAATAGGTATTGTTACTGCCAAGAATACATTTAACTGTGGTGGGGTTTCTGAAGTTAATTACAATGCAATCTCCTGTCATGTTCTTAAATGATGGACCAACCCAGCTCACCCGGCGAACAGACAGAATTTCACTCAAAATGTTGGGACCTACCCCTTTGTGTTTAGACAACCAGTCAATACACTTGTTGTTCAGCTGGACCCAGGACTCACCCTGTCCCTCCCTAAGCGGCGGTACGCCTGCCAAAATTAAAACATATGGGCAGGCATCAGGGGGCAAATGAAGGGCAGACCCCAGATGTTTTATAGGCCTAGTAACAACGGCTTGGCCCTTATCTAACCCAATATTAGTGGATGCCTCCGGCCTCATAGAGGGCAAGGTGGACACGTCCTTTGATGTATTGAAGGCCACGCTAGTGGGGCAAGGCGGTCCAGTTGCTGCAGCCGGGGTATACTGTGGAGTCATGGCAGGTTGGGTTTTCCCTCCATTGTCACCCCTTGGTGCAATGTTAGATGTAGCTGTACTACTAATGGTATTAGACCTGCCACGCAAAAAACCCTTACTCGCGACTTCCAAGTCTTTCAGAAGGCGATCTCCACTCATTAAATCAAGGCTAATCACCCCTTTCCTTTTTGCATCTTCATTTTTTACCAGGTTTTCCAATCTATCTAATCTTTTAAAAATATTATTAAACTGTTTGATCATTTGACTTTCCATTTGTTTAAAAATTGTATCGACTATAGTCTCAATAAAATTCTCATTTGGCTTTTTTTGAGTGACACTTTCAATTACAGGCTCAGTCTGTGTGCATGCACAATTATGTCCTTCTTTAGGAGGAATTATGTCTAGAAGCCCCTCGGCGAATTGCAAAGACTCATTGATGACGCTGCTGCCCCCTGGCAGTTGTTGCTTCCCTCTAGTCCACATACTCTGAGGTGTCGGTTGGCTCTTCTTGATGGGGGAGTTGTTTCCTTTTATTAACTAATAGTTTCAAAGGGCCTCTTTTCCTTTTTTCTCCAGCGATTTTATTGTTCGGGGACAGAGAAGGGATAGGAGCATGCGCAACAGAATCTGGCTGTGAGTCAATAATAATAGTACCACTGTTGCCCCCTGATAACATAGACAGTGGATTGACCAAATTAGGTTTTGAAACTGTAACCACAGGGGAAAGCGGCAAAATGTGATTTGGACTTGTTTGCTGGGGCTCTGGGTGTAAACGTATAAGATCCATAGACATTCTCCTCTCAGTATTAGCAATTTCATTAGTGACCATATTGAAGGCATTGTCCAGCATACTTTCAAATGACGGCGGGAGGACAGAAGGTCCCACAGATGGCTTTGTGGTAGTGTTGGGATTCCGTTTCCCCATTATAGATATATACCAGAGCTCACCTTAATAGCAGCTTAGAGGAAAGGCCCGCCCGACCACTGTTGACCTCTGAGGGCCTCAGAGGGCCCACCCTTTGCCCGGGCTTCACCCGCGCGCGTCCCGCGACGTGGAGGGTGCCTCTGCTATTTGAGCGGCTCCGGGCGCGATGGTGGGCGAAAGCGGTGTAATGCCGCTAGGAGACCTGGGAGCTGTAGTCTCCCCCGACTGCGGCCAACGATCTCAAAAGGCGGCAGGGGAGACCCACAGCATTGCCGTCCCAGCCAAAGTCTCTTGGAGCCCAGGTGAGTGCGTGCGTGCTTCCAACCGAATTCGCTGCGAGTAACAGATGCTCCCGCTCCACCGAGGGAGCCTCTGCTATTTGAGCGGCTCCGGGCGCGATAGTGGGCGGAAGCGGTGTAATGCCGCTAGGAGACCTGGGAGCTGTAGTCTCCCCCGAATGCGGCCAACGATCTCAAAAGGCGGCAGGGGAGACCCACAGCGTTGCCGTCCCAGCCAAAGTCTCTCGGAGCCCAGGTGAGGGCGTGCGTGCTTCCAACCAAATTTGCTGCGAGTAACAGATGCCCCCGCTCCACCGAGGAAGCCTCTGCTATTTGAGCGCCTCCGGGTGCGATGGTGGGCGGAAGCGGTGTAATGCCGCTAGGAGACCTGGGAGCTGTAGTCTCCCCCGACTGCGGCCAACGATCTCAAAAGGCGGCAGGGGAGACCCACAGCGTTGCCGTCCCAGCCAAAGTGTCTCGGAGCCCAGGTGAGTGCGTGCGTGCTTCCAACCAAATTCGCTGCGAGTAAATATGCACAAACTATGCAGTCCCCTAACCCCCTGCAGAGAACTGATTCACTCCTGCAAAAACGCAGGTAGTAGCCAGTCATTATCCATGCACTTGTACAATGACTCAGGCATTAAGACACGCAGTGCTACAGTCTAATGTGCACAATCTATGCAGTCCCCTAATCCTCTGCAGAGTACTGATTCACCCTTGCAATAATCCAGGTAGTACTCATGCAGTGCCCCAATCACACTGTTACTCTCTGTCCACTCTTGCAATCATCCTGACAGAACCATGTCCTTATCTAATCTCTGTGCCAAAACACAAGCACTTATAAACTCACCCTGCTGGCAACTACCAGCACTCTTACTTTCCAGTCACTATCCCTGAACTTGTACAATGACTCAGGCATTAAGACACGCAGTGCTACAGTCAAATGTGTGCAATCTATGCAGTCCCCCAACCCCCTGCAGACTACTGATTCACTCCTGCAATAATCCAGGTAGTACTCATGCAGTGCCCCAATCACACTGTCACTTACTGTCCACTCTTGTAATCATCCTGACAGAACCATGTTCTTATCTAATCTCTGTGTAAAAACACAAGCACTCATAAACTCATCCTGCTGTCAACTACCAGCACTCTATCTATCCAGTCAGTATCCATGCACTTGCACAATGACTCAGGCATTAAGACACGCAGTGCTACAGTCAAATGTGCACAATATATCCAGTCCCCTAACCCCCTGCAGACTACTGATTCAGTCTTGCAATAATCTAGGTAGTACTCATGCAGAGCCCCAATCACACTGTCACTTTCTGTCCACTCTTGCATTCATCCTTACAGAACCATGTCCTTATCTAATCACTGTGCTGAAACACAAGCACTTATAAACTCACGCTGCTGTCAACTACCAGCACTCTAAGTATCCAGTCACTATCCATGCACTTCTACAATGACTTAGGCATTAAGACACGCAGTGCTACAGTCAAATGTTCACAATCTATGCAGTCCCCTAACCCCCTGCAGAGAACTGATTCACTCCTTCAAAAACCCAGGTAGTAGCCGTGCAGTGCGCCAATCACACTGTTGCTCTATGTCCACTCTTGCAATCAATCTGACAGAACCATGTCCTTATCTAATCTCTGTGCCAAAACACAAGCACTTATAAACTCACCCTGCTGTAAACTACCAGCACTCTAATTTTCCAGTCACTATCCATGCACTTGTACAATGACTCAGGCATTAAGACACGCAGTGCTGCAGTCAAATGTGCACAAGGTATGTAGTCCCCTAACCCCCTGCAGACAACTGATTCACTCCTGCAATAATCCAGGTAGTACCCATGCAGTGCCGCAATCTCACTGTCACTCTCTTGCCACTCTTGTAATCATCCTGACAGAACCATGTCCTTATCTAATCTCTGCCAAAGCACAAGCACTTATTAACTCACCCTGCTGTCAACTTCCAGCACTCTAAATATCCAGTCAGTATCCATGTACTTGTACAATGACTCAGGCATTAAGACACGCAGTGCTACAGTCGAATGTGCACCACAATCTATCCAGTCCCCTAACCCCCTGCTGATTACTGATTCACTCCTGCAATAGCCCAGGTAGTGCTCATGCAGTGCCCCATATACACTGTCACTCTGTCCACTCCTGCAATTATCCTAACAGAATCATGTCCTTATCTAATCACTATGCCAAAACTCAAGCACTTATAAACTCACAAGCTTTGCAAAATCAGCTACTTACAATCTTGTTTCCAAATGAAAATATAGTTCCTGAAAAAATATACAAAGAAATTGCAGAAAATAAATCTATAATGTGTCTAATGCCAACACTGCGAGAGTGTTCTACATTCAAAGAAGAACTTTTAAAGCTCGAAAATGAACAAATAATAAAAATGGAAGCCATTGATAAAATAGAGCATGAAGGACTTACTATTATTTTGACGGAAAAATTAAAAGCAAAATTGGATTCTTTGGAAAAATCTATATCTAAAACTGCTGGTTTAGAAAATAATTTTAATGTATGTGTAAACTGTCAGGTAAGTTTACGGCGTAATTTAGATGTGGAAAACGGTTTAGTAAATGGAGCAATGGGAAAAGTTGTTGATTTTGATCATTTTCAAAATAGAGATGGAATTGAATTTTTGAAAATCAAATTTGATCAGATTGAAGAAGTAAAACAAATTGCTCGTTGTTCTGTTCATTTTTTGCTTGTTAAAGATTTGTATGTTCGTAGAAAACTGTTTCCTCTTTCTTTGGCATATGCGGTGACTATTCATAAATCTCAAGGTTTAAGTGAAGACAGTGCTTTGGTAAACATTGGAAGTACCGTATTTAACCCCTTCGCTGCTAGGCCTTTTCCCCTCCTGTGCTAAGCCTTTTTTGGGCTATTTGGGGTAGTGCACGCTTAGGCCCCTGTCATTTAGCCAGTACCATGTCCTTATCTCATCACTGTGCCAAAACACAAGCACTTATAAACTCACACTGCTGTCAACTACCAGCACTCTAAGTATCCAGTCACTATCCATGTACTTCTTCAATGACTTAGGCATTAAGACATGCAGTGCTACATGTGCACAAGCTCTGCAGTCCCCTAACCCCCTGCAGAGAACTGATTGACTCCTGCAAAAACCCAGGTAGTAGCCATGCAGTGCGCCAATCACTCTGTCACTCTTTGTACACTCCTGCAATTATCCTAACAGAATCTTGTCCTTATCTAATCACTATGCCCAAACTCAAGCACTTATAAACTCACCCTGCTGTCAACTACCAGCACTTTAACTATCCAGTCACTATGCATTCACTTATACAATGATTCAGGCATTAAGACACGCAGTGCTACAGTCAAATGTACACAATATATGCAGTCCCCTAACCCCCTGCACACTACTGATTCATTCCTGCAATAACCCAGTCATGTAGTTATGGAATGGCCTAGGCAGTAACACTAGTACAGCTACGATATTGTGTGCACTATGCATGGAGACCTCTAACCAGCTACATACTATTGATACACTCTTGTAAATATCCAATTAGTACCTATGCAGTCTAAGAATCATCCTGTCTGTCCCATGCACTTCTCCTATTATCCATCCTGCACTATCTACTTATCCTATCACTCCGCCAATACCTAAGCACTTATAAATTCAACATGCACTCTGTTTGCAGCACTGTAATCATTCTAGTTACTAGTCATGTACTTATGGAATGGCCTAGTCACTAACACAAGTACACCTACAATATTCTGTCTGTGCACAATGCATGTAGACCTCTAACCAGGTACATACTATTGGTACACTCCTGTAAATACCCAGGTAGTACCCATGCAGCCTAGGAATCCTCCTGTCAGTCCCATGCACTTCTCCAATCACTTATCCACCCCTATCTACTTATCCTATCACTCCGTCAATACCTAAGCACTTATAAATTCACCATGCACTCTGTTTGCAGCACTGTAATCATTCTAGTTACTAGTCATGTACTTATGGAATGTCCCAGCCACTAACACAAGTACACCTACAATAGGTGTGCACTATGCATGCAGACCTCTAACCAGCTACATACTATTGATACACTCTTGTAAATATCCAGTTAGTACCTATGCAGTCTAAGAATCATCCTGTCTCTCCCACACACGTTTCCAATCACCCATCCAGCACTGTCTACTTATCCTATCACTCCGCCAATACCTAAGCACTTATAAATTCACCATGCACTGTGTTTGCAGCACTGTAATCATTCCAATTACTAGTCATGTACTTATAGAATGGCCTAGCCACTAATACAAGTACACCTACAATATTCTGTGCACTATGCATGCAGACCTCTAACCAGGTACATACTATTGATACACTCTTGCAAATATCCAGTTAGTACTCATGCAGTCGAGGAATCCTCTTGTCTGTCCCATGCACTTCTCCTATCACCCATCCAGCACTATCTACTTATCCTATCACTCTGCCAATAGCTAAGCACTTATAAATTCACCATGCACTCTGTTTGCAGCACAGTAATCATTTTAGTGACTAGTTATGTACTTACTGAATGTCCTAGCCAGTAACACAAGTACAGTTACAATATTCTGTGCAGTATGCATGCACACCTCTAACCAGCTACATAATATTGATACACACTTCTAAATACCCAGTTAGTACCCTTGCAGTCTAGGAATCAACCTGCACGTCCCAAACACTTCTCCAATCACTGATTTAGCACTATTTACTCATCCTATCAGTCCGCCAATACCTAAGCACTTATAGACCCACCAAACTCTAAACTTGCAGTACTGTAAGTATCCAGTCACTATGCATGTACTTGTACAGTGACTCAAGCATTAACACATGCAGTGCTACATGCAAAGGTGCACAATCTATACAGTCCCCTAACCCCCTCCACACTACTGATTCACTTCTGCAATTACCCAAGTACTAGCCATGTAGTCCAGCAATCGCACTGTCACTCTCCGTCTTAGTCGCCTAATCCCCTGCAGAGTACTGATTCACTCTTGCAATCATCCAGGTAGTGCTAATGCAGTGCCCCAATCACACTGTCACTCTCTGTCCACTCTTGCAATCATCCTTGTCCTTATCTAATCACTGTGCCAAAACACAAACACTTATAAACTCACCCTGCTCTTAACTTGCAGCAGTGGAAATATCCAGTCACTATTCATGTATTTGTACAATCACTCAAACACTAAGACATGCAGTGCTACAATCAAATGTACAACATGTATACAGTCCCCTAAGCACCTCCAATCTAATATCCTCCTCATGCGTTAGAAATGCACTTGTGCAATCATGCAGGCGCATTCATATAATCACCATACACTACTAATGCATTCTTTCACTCAATCATGCTCTACAGAAAAACTCAAGGAAACTTTCAGACATTGCCATGCAATTATTTTTCTTTTTTTAACCAGATAAGGTAGTTCTGAGAAGAACTCTTTTTTTTCTTTTTTCTTTTATATTTGTTTGTGTTTTTTTAACAATTTTGAATTTTTTGGGATGTTTTTTTAAAAACTGAAAAAAAGGAACGGAGTAAACAGTTAACTTCTGGAATTAAATGTCATTCCAAAAACAATTTAAAAAAAAATTAACAACGGTGGTTTCGTTGTGCTGCACAAACAGCATCCATTGACTGACTGCTCGCCGTAACAAATCACTTTCTTGCACTTAATGCAGTGCTGCTGCTGGAAGGCAAATTCAGGCCTAATGTCCAAAGGAGGTACAGATGTTGATGCTACTGAAGTGCTTGGAACACCTGGTGCTGGATTCTTTGATGCTTGTTTTAGCTCTTCCCGAGCAAGATTCCGGGGGTGAATGGTAAAGGAGATGTTTATACATACTTGCTGTGCCGCAAGAAGATTTTTATCTCTGCCTCTCGACAGGACCCTCTCACACAGCAAGCAAGTGACTTTCCTCGCATTCACCTTCTTTTCTCCAGCAGGAAAAGTAAAAAACGTCCAAACCACAGATTCAGGCCTATGCTTTGGTGGTGCCTCCTACAAGACTTCTTCATCTGAAGAAACATGAACTTGCTGCTGTCCTGATGCCATTGCTCCTATAAAGTTTTTAAGCAACACCAAAAAAAAGCCCAAAGAAGTTCTGCAAGGAGAAGAGATGTCTCTCATAAGCTGCTCCAAACAGAATGATTAAAATGGGTGGGGTCCTTCAACTGTTACAGTGGGAAATGTTATGAACCAATCAAATGCTTTTTTTTAAGGTCACATGAGAGTTGCTCACCCAGCGCGCACGGGAAACGTGACTTCGCAAAATATATTTAACAATAATATAAGTTTATTACAAGTACAAATATATTATTTTATAAATAGTTTAGATAATCTCTTGCCCTGAAACACATTAAAGTTACATACATATAGTTTTACAATATAAAAACTTTAACGCAGACGTCGTGTACCGTAATGTGCACATGATGCAAATACGTAGGAGCAGGCGTCGCGCACCTGTCGCATACCAATCGCAGACTGTACGCGGCTCCTTCATTACTTTTCCAATATGGCGGCTGGAATATACGCACCCGCCGTGCTAGGTGTGCGTTGGGTGCGCGACTCCAATATTTGTTTGAACAAAAAAATATATATTTTAAAAGACAAAGGATATTACATAGTTATATTAAAATAAAAAAATAAAACAACCATAGAAATTCCCCCATATAGTTAGTTGAACTAACTATAACTGGTGCCCCCACCATGCACTGCTGATGATGTCACATATTACATCATTCATGGCATGGTCAGTGACATCACTGATGACATCACTGATGACATCTCAAATGACATCACTGATGACATCATCCAGTGACTGTGTGTTTCAGTAATTTGAGATGTCATCAGTGATGTCACTGACCATGTCATGAATGATGTAATATGTGACATCATCAGCAGTGCATGGTGGGGGCGCGAGTTATAGTTAGTTCAACTAACTATAACAGGGGAATTTCTATGGTTTTGTATGAGTGAAATGTCCAACTAACTATAACGTCCCTGAAACCTATGTTTTTTTCAGTGAATATATATAAATAAATATATATTACCTACTGGCGGTCGCCAGTAGGTAGTTATAGTTAGGACCCTGTTTCCATAGGAAATCCGCAACATTCTATTTGGAATAACTTTGGCGCCGGTCGACGAATCCTCGCGAAATTTTCAAAATAGGTGGGGCGCTACGCTCCGCTCCTACCCTGAAAGTCTCGGGGGGATTCGTCAAGCAGGGGCCGAGAAAAAAGGGGGGTCCCAAAACGCGTTTTCCCCATGCATTTTTCCATAGGACCTTTAGACACAGCTACAGCCCGAACGGCTGAACAGAATTACTTGAAATTTGGCAGAGAGGTAGCCATAAGGTCAAGGAAGTGCCTTTTGCAGGTCTGGTGTAAATCTGTTCAGTATTTCCTGAGAAAATAGCATTTAAAAGCATATATATATGTGGGCGGAGCCTAACCACACATCTCATCCTGAGATCTGATTGGCTGTCAGCACTTCATCCAAGAAGTGTTGGCAGCCATCTTGGGACCAATATACATGATAGCACCTCATTAAAAAGCATTGCAGTTAATAAAAGGTTTTAAGACTTTAGTTACATTATAAATCATTTGTTGATGGTACCATACTCATTTTAGGAATTGTGGTATGTTCTAAGGTGATTTCACCATGTGAAAAAGCCTTCTGCTGGGATATCATGATTGAGAGAAAAATATTTTCTCATGCTTTTACCACAGAGGTTTGGAAGGTGATCTATAGGCTAAACTGAGAGCTTATTTTCTGTAAATTCACATTATCTTTCTCAGTCATGTGAGAATGAAGTCTGACATTCTCAGTAAAACATGTACATCCAACAAGGGCAGAGACTGTCAGTTGATTCCTTTGTGTTCTACTGCAGCTTCCCAGTGTGTTCCAAAGAACTACTAGAGCGCTAACAGTCCTACTTATGATAAACGTATGGCACACCTGAAGCCATCTTGCTTGGATTAAAGTGGTAACTCTTAAAACATTTAATTTAAAAAGGAACAAAATGAGGGGGTTCATTTTTCCATAAAAAGTATGATTAGGGCTGCAGAAAGAAAAATTAGGGCACATTTTGAGTGACTTCTCAAATCCTCTTCTATTTCATTAAAAAATTCTGACATGCAGACTGAAACATGCACTTTCAATACCAGCAGCAGTTTTCCCTGGTGAGCAGTAGCTTTACTACAGTGATCTAATGAGCAAAAAGAGTGCTAACATTCTGAATTTATGGCAAATGTGTGACACATCTGAATGCCTTCTTGATGGAATCAAAGTAAAAAACTGAAAGTATTTCCTACTGAGGAGACTGCAGTAAATGAGGAAATTAGGAAACTTCATAACAAATAAGTCTCCCAAGATGGCCACCAGAGACAAAAGAGCCCAAATGTAGCCCAAATATCACCCAGATGTAGCCCAAGTATAGCCCAATGACAGAATGTCCCAGAATGTTCTTAAAAACAACTAGAGCGCTTACTGTCTTCATTATGACAAAAGTATGGCACACCTGAAGCCATCTTGATTGGAATAAACTGGTAACACTTAAAACATTTAATTTAAAAAGGAACACAATGAGGAGGTTCATTTTGCCATAGAAATTATGATTAATGCTGAAGAAAGAAAATGAGGGCACATTTTGAGTGACTTCTCAAATCCTCTTCTATTTCATTAAAAAATTCTGACATGCAGACTGAAACATGCACTTTTAATACCAGGAGCAGACTTCCATGGTGCAGTAGTTTTACTACAGTGATCTAATGAGCAAATAGAGTGCTAACATTCAGAATTTATGGCAAATGTGTGACATATCTGAATACCTTCATGATGGAATCAAAGTAAAAAACTGAAAGCATTTCCTACTGAGGAGACTGCAGTACATGAGGAAATTAGGAAACTTCATAACAAATAAATCTCCCAAGATGGCCACCGGAGACAAAAGAGCCCAAATGTAGCCCAAAATCACCCAGATGTAGCCCAAATATAGCCCAATGACAGAAGTGTGCAAAACACTTATTATTTTGTGTTTTTGCAGTGTTATATAGTGCAGACTTGTCAGGTATTGGAGTGCTTTACATGAGCATTGGTTACATCACACAAGAACAAATTCATTTTGGTTGTAGACATGGGGAGACTAAGTGATTTGACCAGAATCACAGAATGTCGAACTGAAGCAGAAACTTCAACCTGGTTCCCCAGTTGCAAAGTCTGCAGTTCTGGAAGTAACACCACATCCTCTCCCCTAAGTGCAACATTTAATCAAGTGGTCAACTGGATAAAAAAACATAAAGATAACAAATAATTTAAAAGTGCTTTGTCGCTATTTGAAAACTCAGAAAATATGTCCTTATTTTAGTCTTTTAGAGCACTAACCATAATTTTGATGCCAATAAGACCCTCTCATATATGTAATTTCTAAAGGAAATGCTCTAGGTATTACAGTTTTGATTACATCAAGATGATGTCAGGCGTTCCACACTTTTGTAATAAATATAGAATGTTAGCAATCTAGTTGTTCATTAGGATACTGTTGAGAGGCAGAGGCCAGGGGCACGGACTCTGAAAATTGAAGGCAGGTAGGAGGGTGCAAAGGCAACAATTTAACCACACTGAGCAGGCAGGAAGGGCCGTGGAAGCACAACAGACTATGGAGGGCAGTGGAAAGGGGGGCAGGGGCAACAAACCAACAATACAGGACTTGCAAGAGAGGCTGTTGGAGGGAAGATCTATTACGGGTCAAGGAAGCTAGGGGCAGTCCCCAGATCCCCGGGAGCCACCACAGAACTGAGCAGGAGAGTGAGTCAGGGACAAAAGGGGCACCTTAATTTGAGCCGGGGTGCCTAGGAACGCTTGCTCCAAAAATGAAGAAAACAGACATATGAGACATGGAATTGGAGGCAGAATACAATGGCAGTTTAATGAGAAGATGCAACTTCAAAGAAACCGCAGAATAGAGACATAAAGTACAAAATACAGAATCCAGATAATCATACAGCTGTCATAATATTCTCTGTATCTCAATTAATGTACTGACAGAGAGAGAGAGAAAACACATCTATAAATGCATCATGGGAAACAAGTTACACCAAGGAAAATGTTACCTAGGAACACTCACGTTTACTCTTAGAGCAAGCATTCCTGCAATTACAATACAAAATCTTTTAAATGCAAAAGTAAAGAGAACAATGGTTAAACATAACATGACATTTCATATAGGTAAAATAGAATAAGATACTTCAAGCAAAGCAGAGCAAGACATTTTAAGCAAAGGAAGACAAGAGCTCCCAGCTCTTGGGGAAAACCTGCACTGCCTGTTAACCTACATACAGACGGCGAGGTAGTCCGTCGATATCTGTGGGTGCTCCCTTTTTATATCATTTTGTGGGCTCCTTTGCACGCTACATCTACCTACGTATGCTACCCAAAAGCTTCGTCTGCAGATTTTACCAGACATTTCGTCATTTACCCACTTAATGCTGACAATGGACTGGGTGAAAAGGTCAGTCTCTCAGGCCAATCGCTTATCGTAAGTTCCATAGAGCAAGCAGAAAATAATGGGTATTGTACGGGAATTCAATATATTCATGTATAAAATCTCCTCAGTTCTCCTAACTTGACGCTCTGCGGTTGCCACTTCCTTAAAAGCGGGAAACCTGCCCAGGAAGCAAGTACCAGTCCAGGATGCAGCCTACTGTATGTCGACAGCTTCAGGGGGATGTTGAACTTTGATACCGAGCACTCGGGTAGGGTGGGGGCTACTAGTTTGGATCAGAAGGCCTCGCAGACCTGCCTTCAGACTGCTATACACTAAAATTGCAGAGCTATGGTCAATTTAACAAAGAGGCCTACATATTGAACAGAAGGGCCTACACAGGGGTTTTATGCTGGCTGAGTGGTAAGGATGTCTCAGGATAATTATATAGCAACACAGGACCCGCTGGTCAATTTAATACGGCCTACAAATGCAGCTGGCAGGGCAAGGACAAGGGTCTCATACTTCAGGTGTGGACAGAACGGGCCAGGGGCCCCCTGTGATACAAAATCTACCCTCCTTCAAGGCTGTGGCAATGTAATAGACCATTGTGGGCAGAAGGAAGAGGCAATGGTAGTACAACCATACATGCCAACAGACCCGATTCAGCCAGGAAACGTCCAATGTTTTTAAGCTCAAATGGGCTTTATTTGATCTGTCTCCTGTCTACAATATCCTCTTTTTCAATGTAACTCAAAGGGGAAAATCAATACCCCAGTTTTTTTTCAAAATCTCCCTCTTACCAAGTTCAAATTGTTCGCAAGTATGGTACATTGGATCATGGAAGGAAATGGGATAGGGACATGGACTTGGATAACAGAGGACAGGAGGGACATGGAGAGGTGCACCAAACTGACCCTGCAGGGCAGGCATCAGGGTTTGCAGCAGCACAATACACCACACAGGGCATGCAGGACGGGAGTGCAGCACAACAATCCATAGAAAGCAAGAGGGAGGGGACAGGACCATGCACATGGACAACAGAGAACAGAGGGGCAAGAGGCAATGGTAGCTAGCTGACCATAATGGACAGACAGGAGAGAAAGCTGCAGCATAACAGACCATAAAGGGCAGGAGGGACGGATCAGGGGCATTACAATGGAACAGACAAGCCAGGAGGGAGGGAGTAGGGCTGGGGGCAAGGGGGCAGGGCAGGAGCAGCAAGATAGCCATGGAGGTCAGGCAGGATGGGCACTAGAAGCAAGACACACCATGAAGAGCAACAGTGAGACTGTGATGGCATACACACAGACCATGGAGGGAAGGTGGGAGGGGGTCAGGGGCAGCTAACTGACCACACAGGGAAGGTGGGAGGGGCCATGGCAGCACAGAAGACCATGCATGGCAAGTGGGAGGGTTAGTGGCAGCACAATGGCTATGATGGGCAAGAAGGAGGGTGGAGGGGCATGCACAAAGGACGATGGAGGATAGAAGGGAGGGTCAGGACCTGTGCACAGACAAGAAAGTTCAGGGGAAGGGACCTCACAACAGACCACACGGGGCAGGCAGGAGGAGCAGTTGCAGCACAACAGACCAGGGAGGGCAGAAGGGTGTGGCAGTACAATGGACCATGTAGGACAGGAGGAAGAGGATAGGGGCATTGCATGTGGACAGGCAGGGTGGAGGTGGCAGGGACAGGTTACAGTCATCTGACAATGCTAGGCAGGTGGGAGGGGAGTGGCAGCTCAACAGAACACTCAGAGTAGATAGGAGTGGCAGGTCCATGGGACATGGTGGGCAAAAAGGATGGAGCAGGGGCATGCACAAAGACATCGGAGGGCAGGGGGAAGGAGAATAGGGGCAGCAAGCTAAGCACAAAGTTTAAGCAGGAGGTCAATGATGGGGCATAGAATTGGGCAATGGAGGGCAGGAGGAGTGGACTGGTACATCATACTAAATTGAGGGCAGTGGCAGCACATCAGACCATGCATGGCAGGAGGGAGGAGGCTAGTCCATGGATTCACACAACAGAGGATAGGGAGGAAGGGGATGGGGCAGCAAGCTAACTGTTCAGAGAAGGCGGGTATTAGGAACTTTATTGTTTTTAAAACATTGTGTCTGTGCGAACTACTTAAAATATGAACAAGTATGCAGCATAATCTCACTTTTATTCAGGAAGAAGAGGACGTTTGTGACTGTGACTCCGGGCTCACTTGGCAGAAACACCCCCTGACCCTCCACCCCCTATCGCAAAATGTAATGCCCGTGAAAAGGGTAGGTGAACACAGTGTTATATAGAACATAGTCCTGAGAGCACGATTGAAAATGAAAACTAGATATAGTGTATGGTATAAACTATGCACCAAAAAGTGTGATATAAGATGAACCGGGCGTGAAATATAATATGCAATACATTGTGCGCAATGACAGATTCATTGGAGAGCGCGAGATAGCACAGGCACTAGCGCGTGCTATGCGATATGCGCCTTGGAGTGTAATATGCACAGGGCAGTGTTGTGTAACCTAACTAGTCTCTAAAGTTGTAATATAAAATATGTGCTGGGGAGTGTAACGTTGCATATGCACTGTGACAAAGATATGGATCCCAGATTGTAATATGTATGGCATAGCACTGTGCGTTATAACATAGGCATCGAGAAAGGCACGTTAGATGGGGCAATATAACCCGTGCGAAGACAAGTGTGGCATGACATATTCACGGGGTGGTGTTACAGTGCACATGGGCTAGAGAGTGTCATAGCATATGCACTAGCTAGTGGAATACAACACAGAGGTGTGTGGCACTCGGCAGGCAATGGTGGGTGTAACACAGCATTGGGCTCTGTCAGGAGCATGCTGTGACTCTCAAGTGATGTTCGTCCCCTTTCCAGAGAGTAAAATAAAAAGTATTACACATCCGGCAGTGGATGTGTGTTTTATTAACCGTGAGGGGGGTTTCTTGCATAGTTTTGGTCGAATTTTTGTCGAATCCCCTTTGAATGGCTTGGTGTGCATGTGTATTAAATGTGCCCGTCAATAGCTACCCATGTTTGTATAAATAAACGACAAGGGTGTCTACCAGGATTAAGCACGGTAGGGCATCAGACATGTCAGAGCTTCACTAGTGGTGTAAATACATTCCACGTGGATTCATTGCATGCATAGTCGCCTTTTAATGAATATCACGCAAATCGTCGTGGTGATAGGTACGTACGGTTTGTCCAGCATGTCCTAGGTGTGTCTATAAATATATATTTTTTAAAAATAATAAAAAACAGTGGCCGGCCCTGGGGATTGGGGTCAAAAAAATATAATTAGGAGACTGGCCCTGGGGGATGGGGTCATCAGGGCCAATAAATTAGAATAAGAAGGGGAACCAAACAGCCCCCCTTCTTAAAAAACTAAAATAAATAAAAGACTGGCATCGTGCCGGAGGCCATGCCCCCTCCGTGCAGCACTCTGCAAACGCGCCCCCAACAGGCATCTCCAGTATGCGCCAGGGAGCTGCGCTGCAGCCAGGTGTTTTGAGGCCAAGCCCCTTTTTACACCTCTCTGCAACGCAGCTCTGTGGCGCTTACTGGAGGTACCTAGTGGTCTAGTTTGACCCTAGGGACCCTTAGGATTCAAGGGGACTTAATCTCTCAACTTAGAACAGCCACAGGGCGCGTTTACACAGTGGTGAAGGGAGGGGACGGGGCCTGAGGTGACGTGTGCAAACACGCACTATGGCACGTTTTAAATTGGGGATATAATTTCCCTTCAATACTGAGGGCCCCTGGGGGCTAACTAGCCCACCAAGTGCTTCCAGTAAGCGCCACTGAGCTGCATTGCAGAGAGGTGGTCCAGGCCGTGCCACTTTTTACACCTCTCTGCAACACAGCTCTGTGGCACTTACTGGAGGTACCTAGTGGGCTAGTTGGACCCTAGGGACCCTCAGGATTCAAATGAACTTAATCTCCCAACTAAAAATGGACACAGGGCGTGTTTACACAGTGGTGAATGGAGGGGACGGGGCCTGAGTTAACGTGTGCAAAAACACCCTGTGGCCTGTTTTAAGAGGTAGTTTTAATCTCCATGCCCTATTATATACTAGGGGCTTACAGAGGAGGTCATGCTAATCACAGGGGGACCCCAACGCATAATGTTCCCTAGTGTATGTAGGTGTTTTCACTGTATTCTAAGTGTCTTTTAACATAGCACTGGCTCTAGGACTGGTTAGTCAGACTCAGTTACCACCAGTATCCGTCTGAAAAAGTTGAGGGTACAGGATGATTTTGCAACAAGGCTTCTTTCTGCTCTTCTTTTTGTTCTTTCTGCACGTTATCCTTCTTCCTGCACTTATCTTCGTATTTGAGGACTTCTGTTGCTTCTTTCTGCACTTCTTTTGTTTCTTTCTGTGCATTTTTTCTTCTTTCTTCACATGTCCTATCTCTGTAGGCATAGTTAGAAATTAGCATTTAAAAAACCTTTGAAATTCACAGAAAAAACCATAGGTTTCAGGCACGTTATAGTTAGGAATTAGCATTTAAAAAACCTCAGAAATTCACTGAAAAAACCATAGGTTTCAGGGGTGTTATAGTTAGCTGGACTTTTCACTTGTACAAAACCATTGAAATTCCCCCGTTATAGTTAGTTCAGCTAACTATAACTCGCGCGCCCGCAATGCACTGCTGATGACGTCACATATTACATCACTCATGACATGGTCAGTGACATCACTCATGACATCACTGATGACATCTCAAATGACATCACTGATGACATCACTGATGACATCATCCTTGTGATAGAGTGGCAGACCTCCTCTCACCCTAATATAACCTTTGATACACACATTCAAAAATAGAGACTAAAATTTTCAAAACAATGGACATACCAATACCAGTTACAAAAACCTCTTCAGTAATTCTAAGATCCACATACACATCCACTCATTCACCAACAGTCCTATACAGTCACTCATACATGT
The DNA here is from genome assembly GCF_964204655.1 of Triturus cristatus. Taxonomy (NCBI): domain Eukaryota; kingdom Metazoa; phylum Chordata; class Amphibia; order Caudata; family Salamandridae; genus Triturus; species Triturus cristatus. The sequence goes on along the minus strand of NC_140591.1, from coordinate 613,782,750 downwards.
ACTCACTCATCATATGTACTCATACACCTATACATCCTGTTACACAATGCCACTCATCCATAGAGTTACTCACACACATAGTCACTCATGCTAATAAAGAATCAAACATACATTTACTTGCATATACAGTTATACACACACCACCATACTTACTTCTACGGAAACTTACACATACTTAGTCTTTTAAACAATCACTTATAGAAACACATACTTATTCATACAGGAACTCTTTCAATCTCTCACTCTCACATATACTCACATATATACACCAATAGTCACATATACTAGTTTAAAACATATGTAGTTACTCATAAAGACACTATTGAGACAGTCATTCACTCACTAACACACCCATACACACACTCATCCACCCATACAGTCCTGCACACATGCTGTGTTCAACACATACAAACAGTGAGTCACTCATTCATGCACCTATGCACTACGTAATACCCCCCACCGAACCATGCAGACACTCAGACTGATACTCAAAAAACCAACTAATAACCTATATAGACACCCATGTAGCTACTCACCAACCCATGCAGCCACTTATACACAAAGTGAGAGACTGATACAGATATTTACATATTTAAACATTACTCACTAAGCCATGTATTCACTATGATACACTTAATCAGTCAGTTACACAATCAATTTTTCAAAAACAAATCATCCATTTAGACACTTATATACCCATTTATTCTTCCATCGACCTTGAGATATACATTTATAAAACATATTTAATTTTCAGAAAAACACACATTCACTGGATGATGTCATCAGTGATGTCATCAGTGATGTCATTTGAGATGTCATCAGTGATGTCATGAGTGATGTCACTGACCATGTCATGAGTGATGTAATATGTGACGTCATCAGCAGTGCATTGCGGGCGCGCGAGTTATAGTTAGCTGAACTAACTATAACGGGGGAATTTCAATGGTTTTGTACAAGTGAAAAGTCCAGCTAACTATAACACCCCTGAAACCTATGGTTTTTTCAGTGAATATATATATATATATATATATATATATATATATATTAGCCACAGTCCTTATATGCCAGATCCACAGCAACAAATAGGTACAGACCACAAAGTAGAGTTCCAGTGCAGTGCTTGTATTGCAGAAATATGTGCATTCAAAAAATAAAACAGAAAGTGCCAAGCCTGGCGCGTTTTGACCGCGTTTCCACGGGTTTTGATCACAGGACGCGGTGGACCAGTTAAAATCATTATATAGTGTCACAACTAACTGAGTTTACAATATAACCACAACCACTCAGCAATAGAATAAACAACATACTATATGGGGGTCACTTCTAAAAGGAAGTGTAAAAGCCTGGGGTGTGTTACAAACATGAAAAAAGGACAAAATTACTCATCAAATTTCCATAATTCAACCACATTCAGTCATACTAGAAATTTATTATATGATATGCAATTTAACCAAGTGGAAATATCATAGTGATCATCAGGACTAAATGCAGTTTAAATCAATGTATAATACATGGAACATCCCCCTCTAAGTATTAAAATTGCTATTGCTTTGAGATAAACAAAGTGCTAAAAAATAGAGTGCAAGTGCAAATATGTGCAAAATATGTGCAAAATATAAACAATAACTCATAATTGTTCTTCAATAATAAACTTCAAGCCAGAGACATGCCCAATTCATATAAATCTAAAGTGCAAGTGCACTGTAAACATATGACTGGGCGCAGAATGCCCAATTGTAAACAGAAACGATTTACCCATATTGCAACGTTGTCATTCATGTAGAGATAAAGTGCAAGTGTACTGTAAACATATGACTAGTGCAAAACAAATAGACGTCATCATTAATTGCTGTAAAGCCTCCATAGTATACAGTACATATGATTCAAGGAGCTAAAACCAGTCTAAAAACCCTCTTTAAATCATGTAAAACCAGGTTAAAGCCAAGTAAAAACAGAGTTAAAAAACAAAGTAAAAAGCCACCTTAAAACCACACAGCACAGCATAAAATGAAGACACTAAGAACCCAGTCTATAAAAAGTTATGCAGATCTTCCCCGTGTTAAGACCATTAGGCATCTTAGTGTCTAGCAGCATGATAAATTCTGATTCTAGCTGCCGTAATCTCTTTTCTCGATTGCCGCCCCTGATAGATTTAGGCACTGAACCTATGACATAATAACTCAAATCATTGAGATTGTTGCTATGAACTAATTTGAGATGTCGAGCCACTGGATAATTAGGATCTGAGTTAACTACTGCATGTAAATGTTGTAGTATTCTATTGAAAACCTGAAGTTTTGTGCTCCCAACATATTGTAGCTGGCATGTGCATTCCAATATATAGACTGCAAAATCAGTCCTACAGGTAAAATGACCCTGGATCTTGATGGGTTTGGAATCAAAAGCAGTAGCGTACTCAGTGGTGTTCTTGCCAAATTTACATGCTCTGCACGAGCTGCACTTAAAAAATCCTGACTGTGTGGACAGCCAAGTGCTGGAGACAATCACCTCTGGACTCGTTTTAACAAGAGCATTTCTCATCGAGGATGCTCGCCTAAAGATTAAACAAGGAAGCTCTGGCAGTATTTGTGACATAGTACTGTCATACAATTCTATGGGCCAGGTTTTATAAAGCATCTTTCGTACTTATCTCTCTTGTCGACTGTAAGTTGTTATTAGTCTAACTGAGTTCATAGGTTCCGAAGTATTCTGGGGGGTGGCTATCTGAACAGGGAGTGTGCTGGTGGTAGTAACAGGTAGACACTCATCCCTACTGTGACTGTTGGCTCTGCTTAGTGCAGGTTTCAAATCTTTAGTTTTATAGCCCCTGGCACTAAATTGCTGGAAAGCTTCTGACTGACAGTTATTTAAATCAGCCTCAGAACTGCATATTCGCCAGATTCTTAAAAACTCCCCATGGGGGATACTCCAGATTAAATGTTTGGGGTGGGAACAGCTCGCATGGAGTACAGAATTTCCAGCAGTCCTTTTTCTATGAAGTTTAGTGTGGACGGAATTGCCCTCAATGTATAACTCTACATCCAAGAACTGCACACTCTCACTGCTTATGTCAGCAGTAAATTTCAAATAAAGCATGTTGTTGTTTATGGTCTCAACAAAGTGTCTGGCAGATTCCATAGATCCTTTCCATATTAAACAGACATCATCTTTAAATCTCCACCAGTGGGGTACATGAATGTCAAATATGGCTTTGTGGGTCCTGAGGACATGCTACTCCCACCAGCCAACGTGTAAACACGTATAGCTGGGAGAGAAGCATGCCCCCATCGCCACCCCACATAGCTGCTGGTGAACCTCCTTATTAAATATAAAGTAGTTGTTTGTGAGGCAAATCTCAATCATTTTTAAGATCATGTTGTTGTGTTCATACAAGTGAATACTGTGTTTACACAAATAGTATCACACTGCTTGAATGCCATCAGAATGGTGGATGCTTGTATACAATGAACAAATGTCCATTACCATCAAGAGACAATTGTCTTCCCATTTTACTGTCTGAAGTTTTGATAAAAAATGACCAGTGTCTCTGATAAAAGGAGGGAGATGCTCAACAAACTCATGTAAAAAATAATCAACATACTTAGACATGGGCTCTAAAATACTTTTTTGAGCTGATATTATGGGTTTTCCTGGCACCGGCGTTACATTCTTATGGACCTTGGGTATAAAATACAAAACTAGTGTTATTGGATATTTATTCTTTAAAAAGCAGAATTCATTCTTGGTCAACAGGCCCATGCATTTCCACTGGGCCAGGTCCTTGAACATAGTGTCTCTCCTGCTGCCGAATCCTTTGCCTGCTTGCGACGGCAGCCCCAACGGGGTGGCAACCCCTAAATCCAAAAACAGTCTTAATTTTCCCATATGAAAAAGACAGCCAGGGCACAATTTTCATCAAGTCTGTTACCTTTAGTTTAAGGCAAAATAAAGAAAAGTGTTTAGAAGTACAGCTTCCCGTGACCAAGAAACTGTGCTTCGAAACACATCGGGATATTTTCTTTATTTTGCCTTAAATGTAACACGCTTGATGAAAATTGCACCCTGGCTGTTTTTTTCGTTTTGGAAAATGAAGACTGTTTTTGGATATGTACATATATATATATGATAGATTTTGCTCTAGAAGGATATCTCCATTAATAAATAAGTGACTTCAGTGGTTATTCGGACCATGCAGAGGATCCATCGGTTCAACAGGAGATTAGAGGCTATAGTATTTGCCATCCTCCCTATTATCTGACGGGGGTCTCTTTGCCAGTGCTAAGGCTTACTCACAGTACTGCAAGTTTGCCCAGCTGGTGTTTTGTTTAAATTGTCAGAACTGCATACTGTTTTGATTACTCCCATCAAAAAACAAATGACTTTGGCACACTGGAAGTTCTATTTCTGCACATCATAGCCAGTCTACATTTTTGCATCTCATGGAAAAATTGAGGCGGACAACCACAGGCTTAGCAGAGTGGGTAGTGTGCTTTAACATGCTTCTCCTACTTAGCCAAACCCCAGATGAGGTCCTTAGTTGTAAATTGATTAGAGCTATGGAGGTCAACATATATACTGATGCTGACAGTCTTGAAAAGGGATATGTAAGTCTAGTGATGAAGTCATGGGTGTTGTAATTAGTGGTCATGTTAGAACAACAGAAGCTTCATTGTTAAAATAGTTTTTATCTTATTTATTCCATTTTTTATTATGTCAAAATGTATTAAAATATGAATAATGTATCTTTGCATAGATGGAAATTCAATATCACTGATAAAGGCATGTAAGTGATGCAAAAGAATACAATCAAGGGCCACATGTATGACCATTTAATTTTGCGACTCGCAAATTGCAATTTTTAGCGAGTCGCCATTAGCAAGTCGCAAAATTAAATATGCTAATGTATCCCTTGGGGAACCCTTTCCGTTTGTGAATGAGTTACCACCTCCTTCACGGAGTCGGTAAAGTATAAATGTTTAGCGACCACATTCCGGTCACAAAACATTCATAAATGCCCCTGCAACTCGCTATTATGAAGGGACACCCTTGGCATGCCCCTTCCTAATAGTGACTTGTAAACTCTATTTTATGTATTGATAATAGGTTACTGACTCTCAAAATAGAGTTAGTACATGCCAAAGCCGATTTAGCGGTTGCAAATGGCCCGAATCTCCATTTGTGACAGCTAAAAATGATCATACATTTGGCCCCAAGTCGATTTCCATATAAGAATTAGGATTAAAGAAAGAGGGTAGGATCACAAATGCTCAGAGGGTAGTGAGAAAAGAACTATACCTTAGCCCGAGATAAACTATGCAGGTCTGATTCCCAAATCCATTGGTAAATGTAAAGCGCCATTTATGGGTGACAACAATACCCAAAACAATACTTGTTAGATGTAAATAGTTTTACTACTACACGTTGACAGCATTATACAGTAGTAAATCCCATGCACTGGCCAAAGAAGCAAGATGTGGTTTACCTTATAAGTCTGTGAACACCCAAAAATGTGTGAATTTCTGGCCATGCATAAACTTGTATCTACCCATTCCCACCCTGATTAGAGCAGTGGAAAGGGTTTCTTTTTTTTTGTAGCAGAGTTTTATATAGCGCAAACTTGACCCGAATCCAATCGGGTATCAGAGCGCTTTACATAGCACCAGTTACGTTACATGAGGACACACATTCATTTTTTGTTAGGCACGGGGAGATTAAGTGATTTGCCCAGAATCACAGGATGTTCAGGGTCATTGCCGAGACTCAAACCCGATTCCCCAGATTCGAGGTCGACCACCCTAGCCCTTAGACCAACTCCTTTTCCCCTGGACAAAAGATAAGAAAGGAAAAAAAGTCCTTATATACGCACATTCGACCCCTTTCCACAATAAGTAATTGTAGACAAGGTAAAGTTTGGCATTGCGAAAATGGCTGCATTTCCAAAAATCATGACTTGCTTCGTTACTTTGATGCTCAAGGGCCTCGTATGTGCTGCATAATAATGATGATCAATAAATCAATTAATCAATAAATAAAAAAATATATAGATTTAAAAAAAATCTTTTGTGTGACTGTACTCTAATGGAGGTTTGTCAATGGAAACTGAAACAAATGAAGATTGTTCCTAACTATGTGGGCTGCAGCCCTCTACTAAGCACCAAAATAAAAATAAAAACAGAGACATAAAATAGAAATGGGCAAATAGATCTCCTTTGTATCAGAGGGGAAAAAGACGCTGGATGAGATAGAGAAGTTATGGCTCATTTTGTGTCTGAAGGAGGTTATGGATACTGACAGGGAGACTATATTATCTTCAATGCGGTATCCACTTACCAGTGCGATTATATGAGCTCTGCCAGTTCCACATGATACAAGAATATATTTTTTCTGAATTCGTTATAAATTGCACAGTAGCTGAAATGTGGGTATTTTTCGTAAAGGATCTTTACAGACACATAAGTACAATTCGAGTGTTTTCCAAATACCTCTCGCAAAATGCTAAGGCTGGAAAATCATTCAGCAGGAAAATATATATTTTTTTTAGAAATGTATGACTCGTATTTCTAAATAAAAGAACGCACACACATAAATATATACACCACCTCATTAATTATTATAGAATGATAAAAACAAACAGTACGTGGTATGCGACTAAAGTGAAGGATTTTATGCAGTTTGTAAACGTCAAGGCTGCTCTGAATTTATCAAACATTATTTGGTTAAAGGGTAAATACACCTTGTACATAATAATGAAAATCCTATACTGTAGGTGAGAGTTGAGATTAACACTGCAGGCCCTCTTCCGAATATTAATAAAATTCAATATATTTTCTAAAAGGTATAATTTATATTTTGTGGAAATGAAACCCCCTTTCTAATAAAAGTCTTCTGTCCTTCATTCTGCTCATATAATTTTGCCATAAATCATCCTGCAGGATTTTTTCTAAATATTCATTCCAGGCAGAACCTATTTAAATAACCCCTCTTAGCAAGACATCTCAGAATTAAAATGACACCGAGAGCATTGCAACATCCAATATACTTGATTTTTTAAAAAATATTCTTTTGATTAAAACAATACTTTGTTGAAAGACATTATGCTAAAATTGTCGAATAATGGTAATGTACTAAGAATATGAAAATATTGAAATTAGTTATATTTGTTGTAGTTAAAAGTATTTTAATATCTGCATGTAGACCCACATACATAAATGTACACATATTATATATAGGTTAATATATTTTTACAGCCCATGTGCGTGATTGTGTGTGTGTATGTGTGCACATGCGTGACTGTGCGTTTGTGTGTACATGGGTAAAATGTTCTAAATCAAAATACACTGCTAAGGTTACAGGAAGATCGTAAATCAAATGCAAAATAAGTAATTTAAAGGTAAGTCGACATGTAACAATTCAGTTTTACGCTTAAAGCGTCACTTGCATTTTAAACCAGCAGTACATGAAGATGTGATTATTTTCAAGTGTGTTTGAGGCCTTTCTTTAACTTCACTTTGTGCATTCTGCGAATGTCCTTCCTTTTTGACACTTTGGAAATGCATTGGCCTTTTATATTAATGTTCATTTACCTATTTTGATGAGATAATGTTGTTTTTGGTATCCAGCACTCGACACAGTTAACTAAAAGGTTTCACCGTTTATTTATGACCTATCACACAGTCATCATTACCCCATTTCACATTAACATCGGTGTGGGACGTTAAGCTGAATTCCTATTGGTTCACGTGCCACCTGTCTTATCGTGAACTGTGGGGGCAATTTTAATCAGGGCCGGCTTTAGCGTTGATTGTGCCTGGTGCGAAAATCATTTTTTGCGCCCCCACCCCCATGACCTCCTCCTCAGATTCTCTAACTACCACCAGGCAAAAGGGCCCCTCCTCTCTCCAATCTTAAGTTATTTCAAAATACAGATAGGCCCCCTAAGGTCAGCGGCCCCCTCTACCGGTCTGCGCTTAGTGCGGCCGCACCGGTCGCACTGCCCTAAAACTGGCCCTGATTTTAATAATCGAATTACTACTCACTTGTGCAGAGATAGTCTGCTGTTACGCGGCCGTGCAGCGCGGGCCTGGCAGCAGCAGCGCTAAATAACGGAGACCACACCAGCTTACTGTATCGGTGCGCGAATGCCCAAACGGGGTACGCCCCCTTTATTTATCCTTCGCGCGTACGCCACCGTCGTGGCGTACGCACGTCGTGGGTGACAAGGGCGCTCTAGCGGCAAACGCTAGAGCGCTGACTGTAACATCCCTATCCAACTTAGATAATGAAACTTGGACCAGGAGTCCCTCTTTTCAGTCACTTACTTGGCAGGCAAAGTCTTTGAGACGGCTGCTTGGTGGAGGGTTCCGTCGCAGCTCATACCTGGCCGTCGCTCGGGTGTTGGTAGTCGCCGGGCCGTCACGTTCCGCCTCCTCAGCTTCGGAGCTGGGCCCGTCCCGGGCTGCCGTCTCTTCGGGCTGGTCGGGCGGTGGTGACTGTTCTCTCACGGGGGCCCGGACGTCCTCCTCTTCCTCTCCCCCGGACTCTAGTCGGTGTCTTGTGTCTGTGGGGATGCGTTTGAACCACGAGATGTTTCGGGTGGCTGATTTGTTTCCCCAGGGAGCCGTGACCATTGTCCCCCGGCGGCGTTCTACCGTCCAACTTCCCGGCTCGTATCGTGGCTTGAACTTTCCCCCCGGTCGTCGGTCCCTGATGAGGACATTGTCCCCCGGCCCAAGGGCGCGCTCCCGACACCCTCTCGCCCGGCTCACTTGCTGGTTTCGGTGTGCTCGTCGTCGCAGCGCTTGTTCCGCCTCAAATGGTGGGGGGGCCCATCCTGGGACTGTGGGTAGACCATCCCGGCGGGTCCCCTTCAGCATGAGGGCCCAGGGGGCATGCTTGGTGGAGCAGTGGGGTGTGCTTCGATACTCTCCGAGAAAGCGCTGAACTTCTCGCTCAGGGTCCAGCCGCTCGGCACTGGCAATGCGGAGGATCTTGTTCAGTGTCCTCATAAAACGTTCAACCTCGCCGTTTGCCTGAGGCCACTGCGGGGTGATCCGCCGGTGTCGTATTCCTTGGAGGGCGAGGAACTCCTTAAACTCGTGGCCTTGAAACGGCGGCCCATTGTCACTTTTTAGTTCCGACGGGCGTCCGAATATCTTTTCCAGTGCTGGCCCCACAAATGTGAACGCGGTGGATGACAGCGCCTCCACCAGGGGGTACTTGGAGAAATTGTCCATCACTACTAGCGTTACTCTTCCATCGGGGAGGGTCCCAAAGTCAACGCTGATTTTGTCCCAGGGGTGTCTTCCTGGCTCTTCAGTTGCGATGGGGGCTGGATGTTCCGGTCCGCTAGTCATCTGACACGCTGGACAGCTCCTTACGATATCACCCACCAGGGCGTCCAGTCCTGGGAACCACACCTTTTCTCGCATCCTGGCCTTCATTTTCTCCGTCCCTTGATGTCCCTTGTGGGCAAGAAGGGTGGCTTGACGGCGCAACGCTGTTGGCACGACGATCCTGGCCCCTCTCAGGACTATTCCGTCTCTGGTGGTGCTGAGCTCATTCCGTACTCGCCAGATCTGCTGCAGGTCCGCCCTTTCTTCCTGTGTCCACGTGTTGGCAGACTGTAGGAAGTTGGCCCACGACCCTCGCTGTAGGGCTTCCTTGGTCTTGGTCATCACGGGGTCTTGTTCCGCGGCTTGCATAATCTCCTGTAACGTCAGTACTTGTGGGCATGTTAGTGCCGCGATGAAATCGAGGTTTGCTTCGGCATCGTCTTCCTCCGTTGTCCCCGCCGGGATGGGTTCGCGATGGCCCGGGTGCCTGGACAGGAAATCGGCTGGGTTCTTGGCACCAGGCCGGTACGTTATGTCCATGTGGTACTGTTGCAGTCCGATGGCCCACCGTTCTATTCGCGGCGGGGGGTGTGGAGCTGTTCCTCTGAACAGGGGTACCAGCGGTTGATGGTCCGTCACGACCGTGAACGGATGTCCACAGACGTACAGGTGGAAATGTCGACAGCCCCATCTTATGGCTAGTGCTTCCCACTCAATCTGGGAATATCTCAGTTCGGTCGCTGTGAGGGCCTTGCTTGCGTAGGCCAACGTGGCCCACCGGCCTGGTTCTTGCTCTTGGGTGAGGACTGCCCCAAGTCCTACTGGGCTGGCGTCAACTATCAGCTCTGTCTTCCTTGCCGGGTCGAAATATACTAAGGTGGCCTGGTCGAGGAGCGCTGTCTTGACGGATTGGAACACCGAGTCTTCTTGGGGCCCCCATTGCCATGGGGCGTCCTTTTTCGTGAGTTGTCGGAGTGGCTCTGCAATTGTTGCTAGGTTCGGAATGAACCTTCCACAGTACGTGGCCATCCCCAGAAAGCTGCGCACCTCTGCGGCGGATGCGGGTGCAGGAGCGTCCTTGATGGCTTGGGATTTCCGGGGGTCCACTTGGATGCCGTCGTTTGTAAACGTGTATCCGAAAAACTCTATCCGCTGCTGAAACAGCTGGCACTTGTCTTTGTGAAGTGTGACTCCGTACTCTCTGAGGCGTGTCAGTATGGCTCTGACCCGCCGATAGTGTTCATCTACGGTTGTAGAGTGAATCAGGATGTCGTCACTCACATTCATGACCCCAGGGAGGCCTTGTAAGATGTCTCTGATAGTGTTCTGGAAGGTCTCCGCCGCTGACGATATCCCGAAGTTGAGTCGCCGGTATCGTCTCAGTCCTAGGTGTGTGCTGAAAGTGGTGATGTACCTACTCTCCTTGGCCAACGTTAGCTGGTGGTAGCCTGCGTTTAGGTCCAATTTGGAGAACCACCGCGCGCCGTTAAGGTCTGCGATGATGTCATCCATGGTAGGAGTGATGTGCCTCTCCCTCTTGATGGCTTTGTTGGGGAGCCTCATATCGATACACACCCGGATCTTGCCTGGTTGACGAGGTTTTTCCGCGATTACCATCGGGGACACCCACGGAGTGGGGCCGGTGACTGTCTCTATGACCCCTTGTTCTTCGAGTTTCCTGAGTTCTTGCTTTGGTCGGAGGCGGTTGTACTGCTGCACTCCCATAACAGTGACGGATGCTCCCGTGTCGATCACCTTTGATCCAGCGACCATGATGTCGCACCGAGGCTGGGGACGTCTCGTGCTTTTTAAGGCCCTGGTTAACGAGACCACGTATGTCTCTTCTTCGTCGTCGGACTCCGAGTCGTCTTCTTGTAGGGCTTGCGTGTGTCGAGGCCCTGTGTCGGTTCTGGAGGCACGCACCCTTTATTTATCCTTCGCGCGTACGCCACCGTCGTGGCGTACGCACGTCGTGGGTGACAAGGGCGCTCTAGCGGCAAACGCTAGAGCGCTGACTGTAACAGTCTGCTTCATTTGTCACACTCCGTTTTTCATTACAAATTTTAAAGCATTTTGCAAATAATATTTTTATCTCAACAAAAGGAGGCCGCTACTTTATCATGCTAAGATTTACTACCCCAAAGCTTCACAGACAAAGTTATAATTTTCGGAAGTATTTTCGAGACAGCCCTGTCACTCAACTTTATATAATGTGGAAATACCGCAATTATATGGTTGTGGTGTTTCTGAGCTATGGACTAGATGTACAAAGCGTTTGTGAATCGCTAACCAGTCGCAAACGGGTTACCGACAGCAAAAATTGTATTTCCGTTGTACTAAAAGTATTCATTGCGCTATTTAACCAAAGCAACAAGTTACCGAATTGTTATTTTAGTGACCACAGTTTGCGAGTTGCTCTTAACAATTCCCTAATACGATTCGCAAATTGGATGTATCACCCATTCACATATACCAACTATTCGCAAAACGCAGATTTTGTATGTGCACATTACTACCAACTCTGATCAGGAAGTAACCAGGTGCAACATAAATAAAATGGCCCAAAATGCATCAGGGTGTTCCACAATGACAGTGCTGTACGTCATTGTGAGGAGGATGCGATGGCCTTCAGAGATGGAGGAGGAGACAGGAACGGATATTTAGAGTGAGGGTCACACTTTTCCAACAAACTAAGGAGGGAATATAAAATAAATACATGCTGAGTAAATACATGCAGTTTTTTTTAGATCAAATTGGAGAAATAAGGTCTCAGCCTGAGAGAAACACTCTCAGAAGCAATGTAATACCCACCCATGCGATGGTACTATACTCACTCCATCTTTTAGCTTCTGGGAATAACCAAGGTGTCATTGCTGCTGCAGGTGGGGTATCACAGAATGCCCTTTCTAGGTTTTTTAAGGCTTTCATGGATGTAATTGTACAGAAAATTCATAATCATATAACTTTCCCTAGTACAGCACAGGAGTTGCAGTTAGCCAAATTGAACTTTTAACGCATTGCCCAATTTCCTCATGTATTAGGATGTATTGATGGCACCCATGTTCCCATATGTCCTCCATCTTATAATGAGTACATATTTAGAAACAGGAAAAACACTGATTCACTTAGTATCAAAGTGGTGTGTGTGATGCAAACTATATCACAACAGATATTGTTGCAAAATACCCTGACAGTACACGACTCATTCTTGTTTAGGCATAGTGGCATATACTTATGTCTGCTTAGAGAAGAGTTTGAAGATGGCTATCTACTTGGTAAATATGGGCTATGAATATGACACAAATGTCCTAAATGTCTAAATTGTAGCTGCGGTACCCACATTTCCCAAATGGTTTGTAGGTGATAGTCCAATGATCTGAGATCATGGATTTTGACACCATATCTGCATCCTTCCGAACAAATTGCCTGATTACGATGCCTTTCGGACAGCATTCCGCAGCCCTGCCGGATGCGGACAGACTGCTGAAGGTCTCATTGGAAGCGGTTGGTCTAACCGCCAGATTACGAAGCATTCAGTCTGTAGTCCGCTGACAGATCGCTAACTCCAGCAGCCTTCCTCTGACCGCCCAGTTGGCGGTCATAGAGGAACAGCAACCATAGGGCAGTACAGGGAGATCCAACTGCCATCCGGATAATGATGTGGGTTTCCGACCACCCATCTGTGGTGGTCCAACCGCTTGCCTCAAGTCATTGGAAACAAAGGAAAAGGGTGAATACTCAGCTGATTCCCCTTCTCTCCAATGGAGTACATGGTGCAGAAGGCATGTCCCCACTTGTGTCATGCATGTTTCCACAACTGCACGTTTCCTGTGCATTTGTACCCACTTGCAGCAACATGCCTGGGGAGTGAGGCACAGCCGAAGATGAGACCTCCGCGGTAGCAGTGGTGGCATAGCAATGCAGTAGGCAGAGCTTTCCCGGCCTTGTCAGTCGGAATCGGACTGCAGCCGTGGAGGTCCAATAGGCGGTCCGACTTGCATCATAATCAGACCCAAAGTGAGGTACGCAATAATGCAGCACACAAACAAACTCGATCTGTCATTACTAGCATTACTGGATTACTGAAAAGTAGATTTTGCTGTCTCCGTAACAGTGGGGGTGCTCTAAAATGATTTCCAGAAACAAGTTGCAAGATCATCACTATTTTTCCAATACTTCATAATGCAGCAAAGTGGAAAGGATTGCCAGAAATCATGTCTGACTCAGAATCTGATGATGAACCCCAAAATCCACCAGCATGGGCAATACAGGATGGTTCATTGGAAGCAGTAGGAAAAACGAGACCTACGGCCATTACAAATCATTACTTTTAAGGTATGTAAATGATGATGTTTGTTATATTTTGCACCAAGCTAAACACAAGAAGTGCTGTGTGAAACAATATAACCATTATTTTTCAGGTTGTAAAGGGAGTCATAACATCCTGTTCACGTTTCAGAAGGTTCTAATGAAAGAAAAACATAATTACACATGCTACTGCATTAGCAAAATTTGGCAAAACCATATGTAGTGCAAATGTAAGACTTATTATGGTTTCAACTGTTCAGTACGTCTCTGTGTTGCATTGTCATGTTGCGTTTAGCCTCATAAATGTTTCATAGCCTCTGTCATAGAGTCCATTTATGCCTCCAGAGCCTTGCAGGATTCTTCAATGGTTGTCGCTAGATGTTGAAGCCGCTTGTAATGCTTTGTTCTTGTCCAGATATTTTTTTGCTCATTATTTTTATTCGATTGTGTTGTAGGTGCTGTACCTTCAACATAGAGGCCTCAAGACCTCCAAACAATTGTGTGGTATCGCCCATATGTTGTAAGGACCCTGATCTAGAATTAACTTGCCTGTCAGCACTGTGATGTAGGACAAAATTACTCCTGTGCAGTGCAGTGGCGGCTCCTTGAGGGAGTGCTGCGGGGCGGTGGGTAGGGCGGGGGAGGGGCAGCGTGTGCAATGTAATTTGTTTTATTCATTTATTTCTTTACTTAAGTCCGTTCGGCCATATGCAGGAGTTTACTAACCCCACCTGCCCCTCCCCCGCCCCACTGCCCCGCAGCACTCCCTCGAGGAGCCGCCACTGGTGCAGTGATATTTGAACTCCTGCATCATCCACTTCATCAATAGGCAGTGTATGACTGTTCAGGACAGCAACTTTGCCTCTGGGGTGATGTATGTAGCATATTGGACTCATTCTCTTCTATGCACATCTTTGAATCTTCCTCACCCTCTCCTTAAGACTCATGATCTGTTTGTGCTGGGATATCTGTTTAGAAATGCAAAGTGAAAAAAATGTGTAAATAAATGTTGCTATGTATACCTTTGTTTGTATCATTTAAAGTACGATTGCTTTGTGCTTTAGGTATTCATAATGGAGCACTACATATCCCATAATACACTACTAGGGTAGGCCTAACACTTTTAGTAGTGTTAAATGTATTATATTGTACGTAAACATTTCCCAATCTAACAAGGTTACAATGTTGCCTCACATATTGCTGCAAACATGTTATTGTAACACTGTAAGTGTATGTATGACTCTTACCTTCTGAAGAAGGAGGAGCTTCCGTAGTCTCAATGTTGTTGAGGCCAGACACAGTTTTTGTCTAAAGGGTGGACTCGATCATATCCTCAAGAGGAGTTGGTGGTGGCTAAATTGGAGGTCCTCCTCCTGTTGCACGGGACTCATTTATGCGGGTTGCCAACTTCTCTTTGGTCCTGGCTCAGAGATCCTGCCACCTTTTACGGATCTCTTCTATTGATCTCTGTGGGACTCCCACAGAGTTAATGCACTCCTGGATGTTGACTCATATTTGTTTCTTCTGTGACTCTGGCAAAGAGAGGGATTGTGAGGAGGGACCCAACAGCACGCGTCCAAAGCCCCGTTACGTACCGGGGATCAGAACTCAGGAAGCACTGCGAGCCGAGGAGAATCCAGAATCAGCATGGTTTAACCCGCTACTCCCAACCTCTCCACTGCAGGATGAAGGAGGAGTCCATGAGGAAGGAAGCCAATCGGGTGCATGCAGAGGAGGAGAAAACCTGAATCCGGAAGAGGAAGAGGGTGACAATGAAGCAGAGGCCAGGGTGTGGAACCAAGCAGAGCCGCAGCACACTAAAGCCCAAGAAGCAACAGAGATGTCGGGGAGATGAGACAGAGATGCTGGGGATGCCCTTGTCAACGGCAAGCAGTAGTGCAAGGACTGGTGGATTCCCAACCTTTCCCCCTCCCCCCCAGGAGGTGTGACAATGGTGCCGCAACTCCAGAGAGTTGCAGCCCGGAAGGTGAGTGACCCATAACCGGCCCTTGGCATCTGAAATCAAGTGAAGGGGAGAGAGCCTGGTCAGTGCGGGGAGGGTTGAAAAAAGGAAGCAGGAATAACACCCTTTAAGAAACAATATACCAAGTGGCATTTTTTTTTCTTTTCTTTTTTCTTTCACCGTGAGTCACCCTTCCCTGTCCGATGTGCCAAAAGGAAAAGAGGGACTTCTAGAAACTTATGGTTTTGCATTGGGATACCACATTGGACTCTGAGGCAGCGCCTGAGGTCGCGCAAAGAGTCCTATTTTAAGGAGAACAAAAACACAGACCCTAAAACATGGCTAATATTTCAGGGTCAGTGGTGGGGCTGGATCGTAAAGTGAGGTTTAAGGAGCTTTGCTAGTTCTACTTGTGGACAAGGTGGAAACATAGAAAAGAGGCCATAAGGAGTGGGGACAAGGAACCCTGGAATACCTTCTTTTCTTTGTATTACTCTACCCGACCTAGAAGCAAAATCCCAGCTTGCGGTGACGGATGCTAGCCCCACTCTTATTAGAAAGCTACATACCACAAGAGACTCACCATCCTCTTTCTTCTTTTTGAGCTTTCTAGGGGATGTCCAGCAGAAGAGAAAAACCTGAAACACAGAAAGAAGAAGAGAGAGTAAAGATACCGGGCACCAATAAACCACCCAAGAAGAATCATTAGAACAAATTGTCAATAAAACACAACAATTGATAAACACATCAAGCCTCCTAGCATCTATTTACGCCCATCCCTCCCACAGGGATATTTTGCCACACTTTCCAGTGGGTATTTCCAACTATTTCTCAGAGAATTTTAATTTTCTCTTTCTCCCTCCAAGGGCCTTCTCCTTCACATTCTGCCAGGACATATTACAACTTTCCAAGGGTGGATGGCTGAGATTGGTGCTTATACCAATTGGATTGAAATGGCAATCACATGTCTCAATTCTCTCCAGTTTTCTAATAGCCTGCTGCTACTCTACTTCCTGTTTGTGATGTCATCACTCACTGACAGGTAAATATTTGCTATTTGCAACTTGATTTGCTATTACGGAATTGCTATTTGCGATTCCTGAAATTGCAAATGCAACTTGTACATAATCGGTAACGGCCAGTCAAACACGTTCGTACATACCGATTCATAAATTGAGATTTTATAAGTATCGCAATTTACAAATCAGAATTCATTTTCTTCATACATCTAGCCCTATCTTTTTTATCAGACTTTTTATGCCTCACTTCACTAAGAACTATTGGGGTACCACCACCTTTAAACTTACTCCTGGAATGTATTTTATATATTAACCTATGCACTAAAAATTACTTCTGTGCTCAATTTTCTGTCTAATAAAAAATATTTTCCATGAACCTTTTTTTTAATTGAATTAATTACTTTATTTGCTTAATGTGACTTAGTAGGCCCTACTTTCCAATAGGAGGATGCTTCATAAATCGAATGGGAAGAGGAGAGCGTGGGGAAGGAAAGAGTGGCAGAGCTAGAGAAAAGGATACAGTAGCTTTCTCAACATCTAGAAGGAAGCATTCAGAAACTGCAGTGAAGGAAGAAAACCTTTCAAAAGTTAGGGGCATATTTATGAGCCCCTTTGCGTTGCTCTTGCATCATGCAATATGATGCAAGAGCAACGCAAATGAAAAATGAGATTTATGAAGCCACGTAAGGCTACCTTGCGTGGCCCTGCGTGGCTTCATAAAGCTCGAGTAATGTAAAGCAGCACAAATCGCTGCGTTGCATTGCTCTGCGCCAGCGATTTTGATGCATCCCTAGATTTCCAAGAACAGGCAAACATGGGAATGCAACAAAAAGATACACCTCCCCAGGAGAAGCATTACGAGAAAAAGTATCTTTATTTCTCCTTGCTTTTTCCTCTTCCTTAGTGTGCACATTCTGCAACACACATAGAAAGAAATAAAGCCTCTCAGAATTGTTTTTGTGCAGAAATGTACCCAAATTCACAAAGGGCTTTGATAAGTATTATCTTTATGTTCACACTCGGCCTAATTCACAAAGATAAGCTTAGATGTTTCGTCTAAACTTAGACCAAACGTCTAAGTTTACAACTTTGGGAATTCACAAAGGGCATTTATAAGTACTATCTATATGTCCATCCTTGAGGCGGAGATTCGACCTGAGTTTCAGAAATATCAGAATACTGTTGCCACTGACTGTGCCCGAGAAATTAAATGGCTAATGAGCAGGGTTGAGCCTGGAAACCAGTTAGCACTTATTGCTAATTTGGCAGAAGTGGAGGAGATCACCCACTCTGAGTTTAAATGGGGGTTGGCCAAAGTTCACAGAGGGATGGGTATGCCCAGATATGAGTCCCGTGCTCTCCATGCCACTGGAGTCAAGCTAGCCTGTCTGATGAGGGGGGATACGCCGAAACATGTCTTGGGATGTTTGTTTCCAGTCCAGAGAGCACATGGGGCGGTTCAGGCTGGACTGTTCCCATGGGGAACAGACTCACGACTGATTTGCATATGGCTGGGTCTAAACTGGAATGGCATGGGGAGCAAAAAAACGATGGATTTAGGCCCAGATCTCTGTACTGGGGTGAATGTATGACATTGGTCAGCATTCTGACCATCAATTGTTCTTTTTGCATTGTTCTCAATGCAGCACTACCCACCACCCACACCTTCATGAGCTGAGCTCAGTGGGGATCTTTGATGTTTTCAGCAATTTTGGTGCTTCAATGGGTCATTTCCCTGTTGAAGCACACTAAATAATGAGGTAGCAAGATACATTTGGTCTCTGAGGCAACAAACTTAGGTGGGTACAGAGATTCCATGGATCTGTGTTAGCAATGTTATCTTAATGATTTGGGGGGCCCTGGGCAAGACTCACTGAAGGGGCCCTGTTCAGAACAACGTTGTATGCTATTGCCTATTTTCTGCTAATTCAATCTCCACAATGCCAAACAATACTGAATGATATGTTAAAGGTTGAGGTGAATAAATAGGCAGATAAGAAAGAGAGAGAAACTTTCCTTTCCTAGGGGAATCTTTGAAGGTGGGGGACCTGGGCAATTACCCACTTTGCCCTTGCCTTAAAATGGCGCTGTGTGTTAGACATGCAGGGTTGCCTTACCAGTGTTGTGAAGACAGCATGGAATGAAAGGAGAGTGAGGTGGTCTCTCTCTAGTAGGCCTGCAGCACTTAATGTGTCACCCACTAAAAGTATCCTTTTAAAACATGTCTCAGGCCTGCAATTGCAGTCTGTATTGCAATTTACACTGCCATGTCGACTTGGCATTTAAAACCCCTTGCCAAGCCTTAAACTCCCCTGTTATTACATATAAGTCACCCATAGGTAGGCCTTCGGTAGCCCATAGGGCAGGGTGCTGTGTAATTAAAAGGTGGGACATGTACTTTTAGGTTAGACATGTCCTGGTAGTGAAAAACACCCAAATTAGTTTTTCACTATTGTGAGGCCTACCCTTCTCATAGGTTAACATTGGGAATTCCTTATTACATTTTAAGCTTTAATTTCTGATTGAGAAGGATTATGTTATGATATGTTATGCTACGCTATGTTATGTTATGTTATGCGGTTTTATAGAGCGCATAGCTTCCCCAGCAATGGGGCTTCCCAGGGCTTGACCTTGAAGGCAGAGAGCTGGCACTATCTGCCTCTCAGAGAGCAATTTTGGTAGACAAAAGCCATGTCTTCAGAGATTTCTTGAAGTGCAGATGGTTTTCAATGTTCCTGATAGAAAGAGGGAGTGCATTCCAAAGAACAGGAGCTTTGACGCGAAATGAGCGGCCATGGGGGAAATCGGCCAAGCTAAGATCAGCAGAACATAGGGGATGGTAAGGTCTCTAGCAAGACAGGAGACTGGACAAATTAGGCGCCCTTTGGGAGAACAGGATATTATGGGCCATACACAAGGTCGTAAAGTGGATGCGCTTCTCCACAGGAAGCCAATGAAGTTTGTGAAAAAGGCCAGAGACAGAGCAAAACTTTGGAAGCAATTTAATAGTGATGTGTAGTACTAGCATGCATCTATGCATTGCATAAAAGGGAGACTGAGTTGATCCATCAACGGGGTTGAGAAATGAGAATAGAATCAAATATCATTTATTACAATGCATTAGTTCCAAATGTAGTTTTTGGTAAGGAAATTTGGAATAGGGATTTTAGGATTAGTATGTCCAACTCAACTCTAGTCAAGACTAGTACTATAGATGATCTGATTTAGATAAGTACAATGTTACTGCACTTCCTGGCCATAACAATTTTGTGGAGATTAACTGTTTAATCTATTTTTTATCTTCTTTATTTCTTACATCAGCACCCAAGGGCAAGAAGAGGGGCAGCGCAGAAATGGGTCCAGGAAGAGCTGTGGAGGAGGCACCGACCACCAGCACTACTGCTGATGGCTCTGCTCAGAATGGTAAGTGATAATATTTATTATTATTAATTCCCTAACTTTTACCTTTGCCAACTATTATACCACTTTTAATTTTGCCTTGTTTATTTTCTCCTTTTTTTCCAACCCCTAACCAATTTTTGTTTAATTCCTGTTATCCCTACATTTGCTTTTTTCCCTTATTCATGTTTTTTTTATTGGTAGCTGACTTTTTCCGGTCTGTACTGGTATGTAGTTTTCTTCTGCTTTGTTGGTAATCGTTCCCTTTCCCCAATATATCTTGCAGTACTGTAAGACTAAGAACAGATTTTTGTACTGTACTGTCTACTGTGAAGATTGCAGGCCCAAGTAAACTAGTATTATAAATAATATTCACCATGTATGTTTGTTGAAAAGGCTTTCTTTTTCTTGCTCATGCTTTAACAGTTAATGAGAGAGTGGCCATGGTCAATCCCAAATCCCGAATGCTGTGCTATGTAATTCACTTATACAGTATATCAGCAGTTCCCATGACAGTGCAGCCTGGCTGGAAAGTATGAGGTCCCACTGCATTTGCCAACCAACACCATATGTTTTTCATTGACCATTATTATTTCACCGCTTCATTGCGCTTCAACGACTCAGAATCATAATCATCATAGGCTATAGCTCTGCCCTTCCATTATGAAAAGCTTTTGGTTGGCTTGACTAAATGGCTTTTCTAACATTGTAAACCAATAAAATGCCCAGAGTGATATTTTTGATAGAAGATACTGCAGTGCTAACCAAAATGTAATGATGTATTGCAGTTGTATTTTTTTGCTGAAAAAAATTAAGAGGAGGATGTCAGCCTCTTCTTTCTCATTATCACCTCCCTTCGTGATTGGACTTAAGGCTGATGTTCCCCGGCTTGCCTCACTTATACCACATTTAGCAACTTTTTAAAGGTTCTCCTCCCACCGGATTGCATGAATTTTTTTTTATAAGGGCCATTTGGTCTCCAGTACCATAATGTGACCAGGGTTTACCTCGACGAACACTTATGTGGCAATTGGTGCTTATTGCAATGTTCTCCTCATCTTTGCTAATCGTAAAAAAGTCCAAAACTGGGGAAGAGTACTTTTTTACTGAGCCACTGCCAGAGCCTGAAGAAAAACTGGAGGTAGGTGGGCGAGTTTTTGATTGCCTCTCTGCAGTTCATACATCAACTGAGGTAGTGGTTAGTGCACGTCTCAGCTAGGGCTTTGCAAATATGGGAGCTGGGGGTGTTACCTATGCCACATCCATCAAGGCAGGTTGAATAGCAGTGTCGGCCTCCTCTGTGTCACTTTCCTCAATAACTAGCCTGTCGTCTTCATCTTCCTCAACTTTCCCTTCTATAACTCTAAGGCTTTAAAAAATGTTTATTTTCCCTTGCCTATGCGGGTGTCTTCCAGACTCTGGCGAGGTACACACTGCATCCCTATCATCTTCATCAGAAGCGGTGCTTGAAGAAGATGGTGGAGTAGTATCCTTCCTTTTTCTTATGGGAGGTTTGGGAGTCAATTACTCTAAAAGAGGAGGTTCTTGCTCAGCAGGATGCTCGACCTCCAGTTCTGCTCCAACATCTGGATGATGTACAATTGCTGGCGGCTGTTCACTTTGCTCTGTTTCCTGAAATGATTGGGTACTGCTTTGCGAAAGGGGCAAATAAAATTCAAAGTCACTGCTCGTCAGCGTCAGCATGATTGCAGTTACTGCCTCACTGACAGACATGGTCTATGGCTTAGGTTGGTATGGTGCTGTTGATGCGGTAGTTCTACTCCCAGCTGGTTCCTGGGAGGACGGTGCAGTAGGCACACAACACTGTCTGAAAAAGGTTTGTGCTGACAGGTCACTGGTGGAAAGCTGCTTCTTCTCACTGTCCACTTTCTTGGCAGCAACTTTTTTTGGGGCCTTGATAAAGCTCTCAGTTCGCAATGGCACTAAGCTACACAAGTGCAAGAGGGTCTATGGCTTAGGTTGGTATGGTGCTGTTGATGCGGGAGTTCTGCTCCCAGCTTGTTCCTGGGAGGACAGTGCAGTAGGCACACAACACTGTCTGAAAAAGGTTTGTGCTGACAGGTCACTGGTGGAAAGCTGCTTCTTCTCACTGTCCACTTTCTTGGCAGCAACTTTTTTTGGGGCCTTGATAAAGCTCTCAGTTGGCAATGGCACTAAGCTACACAAGTGCAAGAGGGTCTATGGTTTAGGTTGGTATGGTGCTGTTGATGCGGGAGTTCTGCTCCCAGCTTGTTCCTGGGAGGACGGTGCAGTAGGCACACAACACTGTCTGAAAAAGGTTTGTGCTGTCAGGTCACTGGTGGAAAGCTGCTTCTTCTCACTGTCCACTTTCTTGGCAGCAACTGTTTTTGGGGCCATGATAAAGTTCTCAGTTGGCAATGGCACTAAGCTGCACAAGTGCAAGAGATTGGAGACCTGACTTGTGATGTCACTGTGCAGGCCTTATGTTTGGCAGTACTGTGGGTGATGGCTCTTCTTCTCTTGCGCACCTAAATACAAACAAGCAAGAAAAACATTTAGAGAAACGTTGCAGTTTTAGTACAGACAAGGGCAATATTAGTGTGGTTGGTTACTTAGGTAATATAACCACTTTAAAGTCAAACCACACCACCATACCATAAATGTAATTCCCCATCAGGATAACACACGATATGCAGATGGAGCCCTTCACTTTCTGTCCATATATTCTAAAGGAGACACCTGTGGCACTCAGGGAACTGCATGGGTAAATGGAATAATAATCTTAAAAAATAAAGGCTAGCGGAAAAAGAATGTAAAATGTATCATTAAAACATAAAAAGATAAGATACAAATTTTACTTTCAAAAAATGATCAATAATTGCCGATGTTTGCATGTAAGGATGAGAAGAAACCTATTTTGAGGCAAGGAGGTGCTGAATAAAAAAAATGCATGTAATATTTAAGAATTGTTCATCAAAATCATATTCTTAATAAATATGCTACAATGATCCTCAAGCATATTAATAAACTGATATCACATCCATCAATGAAAGCCTGTGGTAAAGGCACACTGCCTGGATTCACAAAATGGCTGCAAGCCAGTGACACATGCTGAAACAACAACAGCGAACAAGGAGGCATGGGGAACAAATAACACATGCATGCCTATGGCATAGGCACACTGGCTGGATGCGCAAAATGGCTGTCAGCCACATGGCCAAACAACAACAGCAAGCAAGGAGGCATGGGGCACAAAGAACACATGCGAGTCTATGGCAAAGACACACTGCCTGGATGGAAAAAATGGCTGCCATCCACATGGCCAAACAACAACAGCAAGCAGGAGGCACGGGGAACAAAGAACACATTCAAGCCTACCGTAAAGGCACACTGGCTGGATGCACTAAATGCAGCCAGCCACATGGCCAAACAACAACAGCAAGCAAGGAGGCATGGGGAACAAAGAACACACATACAATCCTACCGCAAAGGCACCCAGGTTGGATGCACAAAATGGCTGCCAGCCACATGGGCAAACAACAACAGCAAGCAGGGAGCAAGAACACATGCAAGTCTATGACAAAGGCACACTTGCTAAATGCACAAAATGGCTTCCAGTCACATGGTCTAACAAGAACACCGTGCAAGGAGGCATGGGAAACAAAGAACCCTTGCAAGCCTATGCCAAAGGCACACTGGCTGAATGCACAAGATGGCTGCCAGACAGTGTCACCTGGTCAGACAACAACAGTGAGCAAGGATGCATGGGGATCAAATAACATATGCAAGCCTATGGCAAAGGCACACTGCCTGGATGCACAAAATGTCTACCAGCCAGTGCTACATAGCCAAACAATAACAGCGAGCAAGGAGACATCAGGAACAAAGAACACATGCAAGAATATGGCAAAAGGCAAACAGACTGGACACACAAAATGGCTGCCAGCCACATGCCAAACAATTACAGCAAACAAGGAGGCATGGGGAACAAAGAGAACACATTCAGGCCTATAGACACAGACACAAAAACAACATGTTGATGGACAGAATGCAGAACAATGTCATACATTCACCCCAGTACAGAGATCTGGGCCTAAATCCATCGTTTTTTTGCTCACCATGCCGTTCCAGTTTGAACCCAGCCATGTGCAAATCAGTCTTGACCCTGTGCCTCATGGGAACAGTCCAGCCCGAACTGCCAAGCCAGGTCCTCCCTGGACTGGAAACAAGCATCCTAGGACCGGTTTTGGGGTTTCACCCCTCTTCAGCCTGGATAGCTTGATTCCAGTGGCATGGAGAGCACGGGACCCACGTCTGGGCATACCCTTCCCACTCGGGATGACAAATGCAAAAACAACAGTTGATCGACAGAATGCAGAACAATGTCATACATTCACCCCAGTACAGATATCTGGGCCTAAATCCATCATGCAAGGATGCATGGGGATCAAAGAACATGTAAATTGATACTTGTATAGCGCACTACTCAACCGCAAGGGTCTCAAGGCGCTTGTACGAATACCGCTGTGGAACCCATCCTGGCTTTCCCTGTGAGGTGTCCACTCCTGGGCACCCCCAAGGTGGAGGCCAGGCATCCTTAGCGTTGTGGGGGTTGTTGTGGAGATTAAGCAAGCTATTGCCCAGAGTTGCAGAGCGGGACTCCATGATTGGAATAGGCACCGAGGCGAGAATTATCAGGTCCGTGGAATTTTGAGCCCAAGACCCGCCGAGGCGGGGAATTGAACCCTGGTCCCGGGCCAGACCTCTGCATTAGGGTCTGCCGCTCTAACCATTGAGCCACACTTCTCCACAGATGCAAGCCTATGGCAAAGGCACACTGCCAGGATGCACAAAATGGCTACCAGCCAGTGCTACATGGCCAAACAATAACAGCGAGCAAGGAGACATCAGGAACAAAGAACACAGGCAAGAATATGGCAAGAGGCACACAGACTGGATACACAAAATGGCTGCCAGCCACGTGCCAAACAATTACAGCAAACAAGGAGGCATGGGGAACAAAGAGAACACATTCAGGCCTATGTACACAGACTCCACACAATGACCCCCCAGCCACATGGCATGGAGAACAAAGACAAATCAATGATGGTCTATGGCAAACACAAACACACACACATACACACACACACTGGACAGACAAAGGAAGCATGATAACACTGAAGAAAGCACTGCCATTAATTTGGCAATGCCAAAAATGAAAATTAACTGAGCTATAAAAAATTTACAACAACACTTATCCTCCCAAGGCATCAAATATTACCCCACGTATACGCTTTTTGTATACAAAGAAAATGTGAAATACAAAATGTGTAATACAAAAAAAATGATTTTTAATTTAATTCAATCGCATCCCAGTCCTAAATTATGTTTTCAAACAACACATACCACAGAAACAGTTGTTTCATGCACCCATGACTAGTACTGGCCAAGGCCTAATGGATGGCTCCTTAGCCGACTATGCCACATAATAAAATAAATAAATATTGCAAATTTAACAAACTAGGATAACATGTACTGATGTGTGCAACATTGTTCCTTTACAACAGAAGACAATTAAATTCAAAAATATAACTAGACCCCTACTGAAAATGCAGGCTACCCATCACAATACCTTTGAAAAATCTAATAAAAGTACAAATACATACTGGTACATGCCCTCTATCAAACAAACAACACCCTTATACAAGAGTTTATGATCTTATTTGTGAGATCTCAAATACCAAGTCTTTAAACCCAATGGTATATATGCAGCAGACAAGGAGTGATCCTTCCAGCTCCAAATCAAATGAAAGGTGACAAGGAGATGGACAAAGCACTGGAAGTAGGATTCATATGGGCACTTCCTTCGTGTTGAAAATAAAGTTTAAAAAAAGGCTTCTTGCACAAAAAAGAAAAAAATCTATTTGAAAACCTTTTTAGCTGCTGCTCGAGCACAAAAGCTACTTGGGTGGTCCATTCGCAACCGCTATCGGCACTACATTGGCACCGTCGTGACTGGAAGCCCTGCAAGCAGGCGCAATGTCTCACACACGCTCACTAGTGGCCCGAGAATATTGTGGCGCTCGCGAGCAAGTACCAAAGCAAATCTGAGACGTGAATGGAAAAAAACATCCGCTTCGTACCGGCAAGGCAGAATTCAGGAACTCCATGCTCCTCTGCGAAGTGTGGAGTGCCTGAATTTTGCAAACTCCGCGCCCAGGATTCAGCTGAGCCAAGCTCTGCCTGTGACTAAGATCTACTCCAGCAACCCAGATAATAGAGGATCTGCTTTCTTATTAATGTGCCCATGACAACTTTAAAGTTCTAACACTTTAATCCACATACCCTTAGAAGATACACATTATGTAACTAACTAAACATTCTATTAAGCTTCATTCAAAGAGCAAATGATTGAGCCCAATTCACAAAAGTAAATTCATTCATAAACATAAGATTATGACAAAATTCAATTGTTCTATACATGTCAAGAATTCACAATGGGATTCTGTCAGGTGTAAACCCTTTTATGTGTGCAGAGATCACAGATGTTATCTTAAGTTACATCATTGTTGCCATCACTGATTGCATCACTAATGACTAGGGGTGTGCAAAATTAATGTAATTTGCTTTCACATAATTACGGTCAATTGTACGATAAATTAGAAAATAGGTGTAATTACATGAAATGCAAATCTGTCATTAAACACCATGTTTTAGCGAAACATGCATCCTATGGTCAGTTTTTAAGGCAAGGACGCATTTTGCACTAAAACAATATTGCAAAAACCACCGTTGAGGAATAACTGATGCTAATATTCTATTTGCACATGTTGTACCCATGCTGAGGTGCTATGATTTTGCCACGAACGGTAACTCAAAAGTCTCTAAATGACATAAATTATGCACGCATAATTTAAATATCACCCAAGCCTACTGATGACGTAATCTATGACCGTGCTTTCTTGAGTGAATATTTTCAATGAATTTGTGAAGTTTTTTAAAACAGATCTTAAGTTCTTATAACTAAATTTACCATAACTTCACTTTAAACTTGTTTGCACAGTGAATTTCTGAGTTTATTGATCATATGTCATCTAACCGTTCTTTGAAATTAAAATCCTATTTGCGCCCTCAATCCCTGCAGCGTGGGGCCTTTTCCTTGTGCCTTATGGGTTGGCTTCCATGTCTTGCCTTTGGCCAGCTCTATGCCCAACCTGCCACAGGCAGCTGTCACTGCAATGCATAGCCGTCAACCATGTGCAGGGAGGATTGGCTGCTGGGCTTGACCTATGATGAGGCACATAACTAACACCGGACCAGGTGGATAACTGACTGTGCATGGCCCTCAGACATTCACAGAGGGGTTGACCACAGGGAATTTGCTTTGGCCAGGTCCTCTGCCCATCCTGCTGAGTGAAGTAAAACACTCCTGTGCACAGCAAAGAACATGTGCAGCGGGGGCTGACCAAGCATAGCTGTAGTGTAACAGATTCATTTTCTATGATTTGCTTTACAATTTGCGAATCTTGAAACCCCAGGAACGTCCACCGATTCCGAGGAGGGTCTGTGATTTGTGAATCCAACACAAGCTTCATGAATCCCATGATAAACCCCTATTTTTGTAATATTCATTTCAATGCCAGAGGGGTGCTGTTGGGCTTTCCCAACATAGGGCTAGTGGTCAGGGCTGGCTTACCCTGCCTTCTAATGCTCTTTTTGCTTAAAGTTTTCCCAACACAGTGCTGCGTACACTGTTTTAGGTAATAGTGGCCACAGTAGAAATGTAGAGATATGTCTGCTCTGCTTTAGGTCAAACTACAACATTATGGAATGGCAATCTAATTCTCCATATTTACAATACAGGTTCCAGAAATCAGCCTCATAAATACAGGATAATTGCTCTGTTCCCGGGTCAATTATAGACTATATTTTTGTGACACCAGCAATTTTACACGGGTCCTTTTCTTACGCCACAATTGTCTCCCCTTTCAGTGATCACAACCCTGTCCTTTTTGAGGTAAGGTGGGGGGACTTTGTGGGGTCAATGCCCGGTTGTACCATGAGTAGGCTCGCACTTCGTCCAGTGGCCCAGGGGAGAAGAATAAAGTGGGCTAACGTGGTCCCGGACACATTTTATGCAAATATCCTCCCTAAATTAGATGGCCACATGATAATCTGTGAGGATCCGAAGGCAGCCAATCATGAGATAATGGGTGCATTCAAATCCATTTGTAATCATATTTCAATCGACTTAACGGCAAAAATAGGGCAGGGTGCTAACAATCATCGCCGTTGGTTCGATGCAAAGTGCTCGAGAGCACATAGATCACTTAGGACAGCCCTCAAACACAACCCGAGAGACAAGGCAGCCATTACATCTTTAAGGAAAGATTACAAGTTAGCGATCAAACGTCGGAAGGATGATATAAAGATGGCAGCCTGGGATAGACTTCTTGCAGCCGATGTTCTGCATAACAGTAGTCAATTTTGGTCCGTCATAAACGAGCCATTTTTCTCAGACCAGGAAAATAAAGTCATGGATTGTGTCATTCCGGATGACATATGGCTGACCCATTTCAGTACAGTGTACGGTGCCCCGGACACAACAGCTCCTGGTTCTACGTTTATAGTCCCCGAGGCTGGACCAGTTATCTTTAATGACGTAGAAGTAGAACTAGCAATCGTGGAGACGACCAGAAATAAAGCTCCTGGGCCGGATGGGGTACCAGCCGATTTTTATAAACATTCCCCAAAGTTATGGGCCAGAATATTGTCTAAAATATTTAATGCAGCCAACGATAATCTGATGCCCCCCACTTGGGCCATATCTATAATTGTGCCGATCGTTAAAAAAGGACGGCGCGATGACCCAGGGTGTTACAGACCCATATCCCTCCTAGACTCAACTTTAAAAATACTAGGCAGGGTTCTACTGGCTAAGCTGAGGGATAGTGTTGAGGGATGTGGGGGCCTGTCCAATATCCAGTATGGGTTTAGGGAAAATAGAGGTACCCTGGAGCAGTGCTCTAATTTACACATGTTGATCGTCAAATATACGGTAGCCAAGGAGGGGTCGTTATTTTTGGCCTTTATGGACCTCTCCTCGGCTTTCGACTTGGTGAACAGGGCTAAATTGTGGACTATTCTTTTGGAGCTGGGTATAGATGGGGCACTGATTAAATTTATGGCATCTCTCCACCAAGAATTGTTTTCCCAAAAGGGTCACAAACGAGGGCAGGTGTACCACCCGCTTCAAATCGATGCAGGGTGTGCGTCAAGGTTGCATTTTAGCCCCACTCCTCTTTACCATCTATATAAATGGCTTGGGTCAACATCTGGAGGAGGTGGATGCTGACGTTCCACGCATAGGAGAAGCGAAGGTACCTGCCCTCCTATATGTGGACGACACTGTCCTCATAGCTCGTACTGGAAGGGGCCTGCAGCATTTATTGGATGCCTTTGGGGCATTCATGGACAGGCTAGACCTCAAAGTGAATGCTAAAAAATCTCATACTATGGTTGTTGGATTCCACAGGAACAAGGGCAAAATGAAAACAATATTTAAATGTAAGGGTGACGTTGTTTCTAGAGTGGAAGTTTTCCCGTACCTGGGGATGCTCTTCGATGAGAGGGGCACATGGGGACCACAGATTCGGGCAAAGAGTTTATTAGTGGCCAGATCAACTGGGGCACTCATGGGGTTTACTAAAAGACTGGGAGCGAGGCCAATGAAAGCCCTTTTAAAGGTTTACAACGCAAAATGCATCGCAATTGCGATGTACGGTTCTGCCTTGCACATATGGACCTCATCCAGAGGGTGGAAAACAGGCTTTTGCAAAATCTGTTGTCCGTGCCCCAATCGACCCGACTTTCTCAATCCATGCGGAGGTGGGTCTTGATTATGTCACAGACAGACTAAACCTGGTGCCGTTAACATTTTGGCTAAAGACCTGGCTCAATAAGGAATTAACCCTTAATCATGCCATCTTAGCTGATGTAATGTCCCTGGACCACTTTAAAAAGGTACCGTGGTTAGATTACCTGAGTAAGTCCTTTGCACAATTGGGACGCCCGGACCTCTTCTTAGAACCTTCTGGTATTAGGAAGGTGGATGTGAGTCTGGTTAAAAAATTATTCATGGAAAGGGCCAGATTATCCCTGGAGGAAATAGAACTGCAGAAACCGACTGTGAGATCCCATTATATGTTATTAGGCTCTAACTCTCTTGCACAATACCTTGTAACTGTTACTAAGCCATTTCATAGGTTTTTATTGGTCAAATTTAGATTTATTTTGATTCGTTTTTATTTGGGGAACTATCCAACCTGGACCAAACCTGATCTAGCAACACCTTGTACTTGTGACCAATTTTCAGTCCAAGATACAATGCATTTTACTATGTTTTGTGGGCATTTTCTGGACATCAGAAAGAAATATTTATTGCCAATACTGAAGGAGGCGGGCTTCACGTTCATGAGGCCGGCTTTAGTTTTTCTCCAATCTCTAAGTAGTGTCCGCATTACATTTTGTGTTGCTAATTTTCTAGTAGCGGCATCAAGGATAAAATTAAATAATGTACCCCGATTCATGATCCAATGAAATTTTAACTGTATTACATTTTTATAACAGGATATTTTCATTGTATCAAATGTATTATATCACATATATATATTAATGTTTTTATGCCTTTTATGATTGTTATAAATCGAATAAAGTGTATTTGATTGACTGACAATTGCTCTGTTAGATGCCTCTGTAAAATAATTTGCAATATATTTGTATCTTTCCTGTTAAAATAGACAGTGGATAAAGAGTTAACACCATTGGAAAATGTGGTTTTAGATCTAACTGCTCTACATCCGATAACATGTTGGCTCTCCATGATCATTATTGAGAAATATGACGAATTAGGCAAAAGTTCTGTGGGGCTTTTATAAATTTTTCAAATTTACTGAGAGGGTTGATCACCCCTGCATTATGAGCTAAACTAATACATTGGGGTATTCTTTATCGGTTATTAACAGTATTTATGATATTGCACAAAGGCAACTGGATGGGGATCCTGGTTGCCTAACGCAATTAATTCACATGCAAATTCTTGGTTCAAAACACACCATAGGCCCTATTACAGATAGGGCGCCTTTCCTGTAAGTGCCATGGCACACATTAAAGTATGTGTGCCGGGTGCCAACAGGGAAAGTGCACGTTATTATATTGAATGCACTGCCCTCAGGGCAGCTTCAAATACGCACTGCTCCCAAGGGAGCACATTCAAGAGAAATGCAGAGCAGCTGTTTAAAAGCTGATGCATGTTTCTCTGTGCAGGCGGCAACTGGCCTACACTTTTAAAAGGGATTAGAGATTCCCTTGCAGGTGGGTGCAGTAAGTGACTCTACCTGCCTGCTACCCGCCTGCTAGGGGATGTTTGGGGGGCCAATGGAACCCCCTTTCTTCCTACCAGAGGGCATCCTTTAGGAGGGACACTGAAAGTGTGCCACCTTTTTATGGCACACTTTCAGTACACCTCCTAAAGGCATGTTTTGCCTCTGTGTCCATGTCGGTAATATGGCACTGGTTCAGCGGCAAAGCGATTCCATTATTTGCCTGGATCCACACACCCATGCAAATAAGGAAACGCCCTCTAATGACAGCACTGTTTGTATTACAGAAGAGGCAGCACAAGAGTTTGCCACCACTTATGTAATACCAAAGTGCCCCGAGGGCACACAAAGTGGATGCACATGCCTGTTGTGCCTTTAGAGCACTTCTGTACTACTGCACCAGGGGCCCTATTACAGAAAGGGCACACTTTTCATCTTTGCGCCACAGTGCTCTTAAAGCAGGTGCGCTGGGTGCAAACATGGCAAGTGTGCCCTATTAGGAAGAATGTGCTACTCTCAGGGCAGCCACGAACTCGCACTGTCCCCAAGGCAACACATTCAAGCAATTCGGAACAGCTGTTTAAAAGCTGCTCTGTATTTTTCTGCACTGGTGGTAACTACTCTGCACTTTTCAAGAGGGTAGAGAAATCCCATTGCAGGCAGGTTCAGTGAGTGACTGCACCCATCTACAAGGGGATATCTGGGGGGGTCTATGGGACCCCTTTGTCCCCTTCAGGATGCACACTTTTAATGCGCCTCCTAAAGGCATGTTTGCCTCTGTGCTCACGTCGGTAATATGACTTGGGTGCAGGGGCAAAGAGATTCGCTCATTGGCGGAACACCCTCTCTTGACAGTGCTCGTGCTACATGTGTACCATCGCTATCTGTATTACAGAAGGAGCAGCACAAGCGTCTGCGGCCCCTTCTGTAATACCAAAGTGCCTGGGGGGGCAGAAAGCAGGTGCAAATGCCCATTGTGCCCCCTAGGCACTTCTATAACAAGGGCCCTCCTGTTTTCACTTTACTTAGCAGATCTGACCAAATGAGAGAAAGTCTGCGCACCAGCCAATTCGAAGGACTGTGTATCAGATAGTCTAGCAACAAGGGGGCCATTTAGCTCTATGGACATCATGTGATGAATCCATAAGGATCTGAACTCATGAGATAGTTTACAAAATCATTTAAACTGTTACAGAAATGTAAACTTTCCAAGCTGAACAAGCTATTCAAAAGGTTCTGAGCTACAATGGCAAA
Source organism: Triturus cristatus (assembly GCF_964204655.1). Classification (NCBI taxonomy): domain Eukaryota; kingdom Metazoa; phylum Chordata; class Amphibia; order Caudata; family Salamandridae; genus Triturus; species Triturus cristatus. The sequence continues at coordinate 613,750,112 of NC_140591.1, read as the reverse complement.
CATAAGAGCAAGGATTTGGATGAGAGAGGTGTGCACAAGTTGGCAGCATTGGTTAGTACTGAGCAGAAATATGGCTGTTGTTAGAGTTACGGTAAGGCAATATTTGTAATTTCAATACAGTACATTGAAATATATGAGGAACTGTATAAATGTAAAGATAAAATCCCATAAAGAGTTTTTCTCCCGAATCCCACCAATGACATAGCATTGCCCCTGTTATAAATCTGTAAAACTCTCCTGATTACCACAGTGTTTTACACTTTCTGACCTTTTGAGTAATTCCGCAAGATTTTATATGGTAAAATCTTCTCTGGAGCAGTCTTTGAAGTGAGCAAATGTCATAAAATTTTTAATGCTAAAACCAAAGCAGAAGTACATTTAGGACAGATTGTGCATTAATGGATGTTGGGGGTGGAAAAGGTGCCTTGCATGCTTCGCAAGAGTATGCACCACTTACATTAGTTACCCCATTTAGGGAATCTCTGGTGATTTTTTGTTTAGTCAAAGGAATGCGATAATCATGCATGTAATCTAAGTGCCTACTATGATATGGAAAATGACCCAAATCTAGGCTCTATGGCCTGGTGGGGCACACCTTACCCCCCATACTGAGTTTGATTATCATCACCTCAATCACTTGGCTGCGGAGGACTGACAGTGGAGGCAGCAACTGTCTCCACCTGCTGGACAGGCTTTTTTACCTGTTGCCTTTCCATGGAGAGTTGCCTCCTGGGTTCTCCAGTTTTACATTGTCTGCTAGTTCCCTACAACTCATCTGCCCCATCCATTTGGGACACTGAATGTTACAATTTATGTTAACTTAAATATATTTGTGCTAGGAAGAGCATGGAGCACACAAGCTGTGCACAATTGTGGCAGCCCAGAATCCTTTTTATATCTCCTGTGCGTAATACAGATGATGAAGTTTGGAGAGAGCCTGCCACACAACAATGTACATTTCAGGGTTTTTCCAAAGCCTTACCAAGATCCATTGAAATGAATTAGTCTCTTGGGTGGGGAGGCAGAAGACAATGGACCCTCTTGGAAATAGAGGGACTACCCTTGCCCCTTCCTGCTCTATTCATGCCCCAGAAGTCTTAACCTCAATAGTTTGAGATTCATCTGAGTGTGGGTGTCTTTTCTCTTGGATCCCTTGACATGGAGGTCCCATTCCCACCTTTACTTCTTGCTGACACTAGAGGAAAAAGTATATAGCTTCACCAGTCTAAGAGGAATACACAACAGTCAGGAACTGCCTGAAACCAGTCCCAGAGATGAATCTGTGGTAAACACAATGTCTATCTGCAAACGTTGTATAAATATGGGGATACCCCAGTCTTTGTGCCATGATTTTTCTTTGATAATGGGGGGTCCCACATCTACAGAGACTTTGCTAGACTTTTGTGCTACAAGATTAGGGGTTCATGACTGGTAACTTCCTCTTTGTTAGGTTTGAGATCCGAAACCTGAAAGTTCTGCATCCTGCCAGGAGAAGATGCCTTGAACTACTCCTCACTGTCCCACCAGAATAAACCAACATGTTCCCCAAATTGGCGCATATGGTGTGCGCTCTGATCTCACACATTTCAGCCCGCAGAGTATTCTGGAAGTTGATTAGAGACAGCATAAGTGACGACTAAGGACAAAATCATCTAGGAACCGCCGTGGCATCATGAAAACTTGTGAAAGCATTCAACCACCAGGAGGATTGCCTACGACAGCAAGGTGCTACAAGGCAATACTAAATTCACTTTGTTGGTCCCTTTTTCCACCTTATCGCCGCTATAACGAGTTTGGATCCTTCTCTTGTTTGGGTGATGGGTTTAAGTTTTGGGCCTCAAAAAGAATCTAGTAGAGGATTTTTCTACCCACAGCCATTGGGAGCAAAGGCAATTTCTGTTACTTGTGCTCCCGTTTCCCCTCCTAAGTTCTCAGTAGTTGCTCCTCCGCATCGAGTGTGGTGGCTGCACTGATCGGCAAGTCATGTGTCCAAATCACAGAAAATAACACTGCATAAGAGTCGCTCATGCACACCCATCACTAGGTTTGCATGAACCACAAAGTAACTTCTGACAAATACAGGGGCAGAAAGACCAACGCTTACTGCCTTAAGGGGAAAACTAAAGTATACAAAAAGTGGTGGGTGAAATGCCTGAATTAATCTCAGCCACTGGTAATTACTTGGCAGCATCCCAATCCATTGTTATTTTGCACACCAGGCCACCTCAGTCATATGAAAATCAGTCTTGACTCTGCTCCAATGGGAACAGTCCAGCCCAAACTGCCAAGCTAGCTCCACCCTGACCCGGAACACAAGCAACCCTTGACCGGTTTCACCCTTGTTATGGGCTCCTCAGCCAGGTATAGCTTGGCTCCAGTGACACAGTGTGCATGGATCCACATCTGGACATACTCGTATGACTTAGGGCGACATACTATAGCATACAAGAAGTGATGGATTGAATCATTGAATTAATCTCAGACACTAGTAATTATTCAGGCTACATCCCAATCCATTGTTATTTCACACTCCATGCCACCTCAGTTTGAACCCAGCTATATGCAAATTAGTCTTGATCCTGTTCCAATAGGAACAGGCCAGCCCAAAAAGCCAAGCCATGTCCTCCCTGAACCATAGCACAAGCAACCCATGACCAGTTTCACCCTCAATATGAGCTCATCAGCTAGGTATAGCTTGGCTCCAGTGACACAGTGAGCATAGGACTGTCAGAATATTAAAGGTTGGTATAAGGAGATTTCACCAACCTCTCAGTAACAGATCCAGTGGGGGCGATGATAGGTTTCACAATTCCCCCTGATGTAACTCACAGAGAGCTGTTAGGTACCGCTGCCCTGCACAGTAGCACTCCGGGGAAAAGGGAAGTGTTTAATCTACGGAAAAAAAAGAAGGCAGCAGTCCACCACCACTGAACATATTCGGTCCTCTCCTTAACTATAGGAACTTCTTTCTCTAAGGAGGGAACTGGAGCTGGGCTCCTGTAAGCGAAAGAAGACAGCAAGAGGTTTACTTTGACAACACCCACTCAATGCCTTATTATCAGTATAGATGAATTCACAACATACTCACAAGCTGCCCACCCAAGGACACAGTAAGAGAGTAAGCTTTCTCTAGAGAGTACATGTTGCAATAGCCTCTAGCCATTGAGACCATGAGGTCTGCACAATCAAAGTCTCAAAATAAATGATAAAGTACCAGGAGACCTCACAGAGTCTATGAGAGTCTTTCAGGACTCAATCTGTTTGGGTTAGTGGTCGGTGTTCCATTCCATTCCACATATCAAGAAACAAAAATCTAAAATACCTTCTGTGGCCACCGCCTCTAGAGAAACATATTTTAAACAGGATCCTGTGAATACGCACCCAACCGCTCTCAAGCCTGGGAGCAAATGATGCACATATTGAGGCTGAATCAAGGGCTGGCAGCCGGCTTCTCAGCAAACTCTCAGGGATGAAGTGGGAGTCCCGGAAGACAGAAGCGTTCGGTCCTGAACACTAAAAACAAAGAAAAGGCAGCTCACATTTCCAAAACCCAGAGCGCTTCTCGGCAACCTCTCAAATGACGGAGTGGGAGTCCCTGAAGACAGAAGCATTCGGTCCTGAACACTGTAAACAAAGAAAAGGCAGCCCACGCTTCCCGGAAACGCGGTCTTGCACTGCCACATAGGAGAGCATTGCTGACTCAACTGCAGTGGCAGAAAGAATGGCAGCATTCGGTCCTGAACGCGCCACCACGGGGAAATCCTCTGGAACCACGGAAAAGAGCAGCTACACTGGAACCCGGAAACGGATTAACAAGCATTGGCCTGCTCAAAGGAAGGGCCTTTTGTATTCCTGTTCCTCCCTTTCCCCCATGGTATTTTGGGATTTGTAGTTTCTCCCCACCCTAAGGCATTCATTCCAAACAATCATGGCAAGGACCCACATCTGGACATACCAGTCCCACTTAAGGTGACATACTAAAGTGTACAAAAAGTGATCAATGGAATGCTTGAATTATTTCAGCCACTGGTAACTACTCAGGCCGCGTCCCAATCCATTGTTATTTTGCACACCATGACACCAGTTTGGACCCAGCTATATGCAAATAAGTCTTGATCCTGCTCCAATATTAACTGTTCAGTGCAAACTACCAAGCCAGGTCCTCCCTGAACCAGAACACAAGCAACCGAGGGACATTTTCTCCCTTGTTATGGGATCATCAGCTGGTATAGCTTGGTGTGGGAAGATAGGTTTTTGTTGCAGTATCCCCCTCCCCTGGTTTTTGCCTGGTTTTTAATGCAACTTTGATTGAGGTGTACTGGATCCGTGCTAACCAGGTTCCCCCTACCAGTGTTCCTTCCCTAAAAATGGTACCACAATTGGCACAACTTTGGCAACCCTTGTAAGTCCCTAGCAAATGGTACCCATGGTACCTAGGGCACTGGGACTGAAGAGGGTCCACTGGGGCTGCATCACTAATTGTGACACCCTAGGGACGCCTCACCAAGATCATGAACATTATCATTGCAGGCTGTGTGTCTTGGTGCAGAGAAAACGGAGGAGTCGACATGGCACACATCCCTGTGTGCCATGCCCACAGACACTGCATGAGGTGTAGGTATATCACACCTACTTCAGGCCTTACAGCCCTGAGGCAGGGTGCATAGCCCATGCGTGGACATATCTGCATAGGCAGATATGACCCTTCAATATCTAAGTCCATTAATGGATACTGTAAATGCACAGGGAAGCCATAGAGGCTGGATGCTTGTCATTCTGAGTTTCCTAGCTCCATGATGGCTTCACTGTACCCTAAGATGTTTGGTACTAAACATCTCATCATAATTAATCCTCACTGATGCCAGTGTTGTATGTATTAATACATGCACACAGGAGACACTTATAGAGGGTCCCCTGAAAGCCTATCAAGCACTAGTGTGATCTCTGACTAGTCTTAGCCAGCCTGCCACCACCAGACATGTTTCTGACACCATGGGGTGAGAGCCAGCACTCTCAGATTCCAGGAGCAAAGCATGCTCTGGGTGGAGGCACCTTTGAAATGCAACCCAGGCATTGCCGGATAGTAGAGGATACCAACACCCTTTTCCTGTTCTGCTTTTGGCGGGAGGATAGGTGGGAAAATTAGTTAGATTAGGAGGGGTGCCAACATTCAGCCAGCACCACTCCTAAGGTGTGGCAGGTGATATGGACGCTACTTTTCCAATTCCTCCATTTTGTGATGGTAGGAAATCAACCTATCAGGGCCAGGGTAGTGCCCCTTTCTAAGGTCGGTAGCCCATTGGCTACTACCTGTCTCCCCCTTTAACATCCCAATATTTATTATTTAGGTGGCATCCCCGGACCCTGAACTTAGATTCACTGGACCTAACAAGAGCAATGGACAAAGAAGAGGTGCTGACCCAAGAACTGAAGACCCGCTGCAGAAAATTGGTGCCAATCCCTGCCGGCTGCTTCCAAGACTCAACAATCATGGTGTGCTGTCTTGTCCTGCAACTGTGAGGCCTTCAAGAACCCCAGAGCATCTCCAGCCTTCGACTAACTGCTGAGAAGTTTCCTTGGAGTAGAGGAGCTACACTCCTACAGCCTGCAGGCACCAAATTGCCAAATCCGGTTTACCAATCTGCTGCTTCCTGACGACTCCAATGCTGCACCCAAGCCAGAAGAGGTAAATCAGCTACGGAGGGTCAGAGCTGTTCCCCCACCAAGTAAGAGGACACCAGGACCTACACGAGTCATCCTGTGATAATACCCATGGTAATGGACCCCCTACACGAAAGACAGAGAAGAAAAGTTGAATGCTGAACTCCAACTACCCAGGACGCAGACACCGATTGAGAGACTTTGAGACCCCTGAGACCCGATCCATGAGTGGCCCAACTGTGGCGCAATCTTCTCTGAAACTTGCCTGCCCCTGACCGCGACAACCATTCCGACAAGCGCTCAGTTGCCCTATCAGCTCTGCACCCAGCCCGCCTGGCCTTGGTAACGATGAACCAGCTGTGCTCCAGTGGTCCGGAGGCCCTTGTGACTTGCTCCCTCAAGTAGGACTACCCGCACTTAACTGTAAGTCCCTCTGTGCAGTGTGTTTTCAGGTGGCCCCTTCTTTGTAGCACCTTTTACCAATGGTCTCAGCACCCTGCTCCCAGCGGAATCCAGGACACTCCCAATCTTCCGCTACTGGAACATTTGACCTGGCCCTGCTACTTACCTAAATTCAGAAGGTGATCCTCGAGAACCCACTGTGTGATTTTGTTTGCCTTTTCCTATTTTCTCCCATTGACTTCTATTGTGCGTAATTGCGCACAACAGTGATTTATTTTGCTAACTTTGAAAAATCATATCATAAAAAGTACTTACCTTAGAGCGAAGTTCTTGGTCTGAAAAAGTATATAAAAATCAATGTTATTTTTGCAAATTGTGCTCGGATTTATTCTTGAGGTTGTGTCTCATTTATTGCCTCTGTGAGTACAAGCAAATGCTTAGCACTACCTTCTGATAAGCCTAACTGTTCACCCACACTACCACAAAAACAGCGTTAGTATTATCTACTTTTGCTTCTGCATACCAATAAGGGATCCACTGGACTCTGCACAGTGTACTTCGTTTTAGTACACTATATAAGGAGCCAACCTCCTACACTTGGTTCCAGTGACACAGTGTGCACAGAATGGGAAACAGCATTTCATTGCATGCCTTACGTTGCATGCTATTACAAAGCAGTTGTTACAATGACCGCGTTGTTACAACGTGAACAATTACATCGCAAGTCGTTACAATGACTTGCTGTAGGGGGCAGAAGCTGTTGGATTTACAATCCAACACCTTCCCTGCTCTTGCACAACCTGAAGTAGGAATAGTAAATTATATTATTCCTAAATCCAGCGCGCCCCCTACAGCAAGTTGTTGAAACGACGTGCGAAGTAATGGTTCGCGATGTAACAACGCAGTTGTTGTATCGACCGCGTTGTAATGGAATGCGATGTAAAGCATGCGTACTAAAGGTATATATTCGCACAGGACCTCCGACCTATCTTTACTTACTTGGGAAAAGCCATATGTGTATCAATCTAACTATGTTTGAACTCTGTCAGAATACAGGGTAAGGACCTGATAGTGGATTAATTGTCTCCTTGTACTTCACATAAAAAAGAAACACAGTAGATTAATAGTGTTTACTGCTCCTGTTGTAAAACTTGGTTTACATCATTTGCCCCATTTTTTTATTTTGCGACTCTCAGTTATGAGCGGCTGTAATTTCATAATCTTACCAGAATTTTGTACGTATCTGTAACTATGTGCATAGTATTTAGTTATGTGTTTGTATGTACTAAACTTCTTTTCCTTTTTAACGGAATGAAACTGGCACAAAACTGATTGTGAGTAAATTTTGTGTGGATGAGTTAAGAGTTTGCAGCCCACAGCACGTCCGAATCAGCTCTTGGCTGCTCTGCCTCGCTCTCCTGAAAGTCAGGTGCTAACTTGATTCCCAGTTTAGGGGTCTGCAGTGTGGTGGCTTCAGGACACCGCAGGAAAAAAGGCCCTGGTTGATTCAGTTAGGCCTGGACCGCACTTCTCACACTTTCTGGTTTGTGTTGTGATTGGCTATGCCTGTTTAAAGTTCAAAGTTAAATGAAAATCCTCTTAATTTCTGGAGGAAACTTTAAATACAGCTTAGATTCTAACAGCTGAATTTCCTATAGGTATTATCCCTGCAGTGGAGGAAGTATTGCTGGTGGCTTTCACTAGGTTAATAAATTTCCTTATGAAATTAGAGAATTTTAAATTACCATCGAACTCTAAATTAGATCCGACTAGATAGTTGCCATTAATTCTATACTGAACAAGAAATCAGTACCTTGCAAAGCATCAATAAATGTAAAATGTAAAATTGATTGTTTTATCATCTCAAGAAAAGAAGAAGAGAGTTAGTTGCCCACAGCTTCTATTATGTTCTGTGTGCTGCAGAAAACATAAACATGAGGCGCACTGGATATATTAATGGAAACAGGGCTGCTTACTGTTCAAGCTCAAACAGATGAAGAACGACTCATAGATAAGAACTGGTAATCAGTGAAGGGTAACATCTTTTAGATTTGGTCCTTGGAGTACAACAAAAACAGAACATAGTTGTTATTGAGAATGATTATGATATGCATGTCATTTTCCTCAATTAACATATTGCTTTCCTCCTCATTTGTCTTTCAATTTAATTAAAAAATAAATGTTTTATATCCCTTGAATGTACATTCATTCAAGAAACAGATGGGTAAGTTTTACTAGTAACCATTACATATTCACATAAAACCCCCAGGAGAACTCCAAGAGCAAATGAGTGCATTTTGATTGAGTGCAGCACTGCGCCCTGCTAGGGGGAGCACACAGGGTTTCCTCTACAGTGAGACATAATCATTGTCAGTTACAATATTCCCAGTATAAGGGCCTACTAAGCAATCAGCAATACCTCAAGGAGAGAGTACTACTTAATTCAAACAAACTTGACTTTTTATAAAATATCTACATTTATCTTACAGCAATTCATAAAATACTTGATGATTGCCACCAATGCTAAGCTCCACATTCCAAATAGTGAGGAAATCCAGATTACTACGCTACAATGATTGTGCATTATTCAGCATTTAGAGATTTGCAAACATTACTGTGCATTCAGGAAAAATCTGTTGCAATTTGTTTGAGGAAAATTGGCGCAAACAGGCAAAACATGAAGTAATTGTTGCACACAAAGAAAAGATTCTGCATCCTATGCCTCAATCCAAATACAACTCAGGATTGTTCATAATTCAGCACACGGTAAATACCTGTTAGGGCTGATTGCTGTTGTGCTTAACCTAACATCCCACCCTCAGTGCAGAGACCACATATACACTCACCCACAATGCCTAGCAACATTGGAAGAGGTGGCATCTGGAGACTGCAGGAGCAGGGTAAAAGCGCAACAGAGACTGTGGTCACTGAGAGGGGTGATGGTCCACAGAGGATACACCAATACCATCCAGGAAGCTGTAGGCTACTGGCAGACAAGCTTTCCTTTTATAGTAGAGGTCACTGTGGTGGGCAGCTCTGCTCACACACACCCAGCCAGCAAACTTTAGACCAATTGTCAACAGGGACGGCTGGTGTTAACAGGCGTGATGGGCTTCAACCTACCACCCTAAAGGAGGAGCAAAGAAGAGTAAAAGAACACTGAACAGCTGAAAGAAATGTCTAATGGCACCTCCTGCTCGGTGATAAAGTTTCTTGAATCTATGTTTTTCCTGGTGGGGGGGGGGGGGTGGTATTGAATTTGGTGTGCTACGTATGTGCCAGCAGGGCGAGGTATTCCTCGACCTGAAGGCACAAACCACAACAGTGACATCTGACTGGAGGGTGAGTGTGAGTTACAAGGGCACACATAGGACTGCTTTTCGGGCACTTATTTAATGGCCCTGGGAGGAATTTACTAAAGTCATTAATTTTAATATCGGAGGTGGAGCAGGCAGATGGGAATACAGACAGTAGTGGGTATCAACATTTTACTGGTCATCAGGAGAGGGAGTCAGGCTGAAAGAGGAGTCAAGCTGCTCTTAGAGTACGCTCTGAGGCCAGCTCGTTAGTTTTCAGTTCTTTTAACATTTTTGTAAATGGAAGAGTTATGGAGCTGCTTTAAAACGAAAACTTTATGAAGATGCTGTAGTTTCCCACTTGGCCCCTGGTCCACAAAGACCACACGATGCAGGTAGGTGCTCCAACACTCCTTTATTCTTTCTTAGGGGCGCAGTGCATGCAGGCACTACTGTCTTCCTTGTGGGTATCTCTACTAATGCCCCGTCCCCCTTCACTGACTGGAAGTGGTGTCAGGTTGCTAACTCCCTCCCCTTGTGTCCTTTGCAGGGTCCTAGTGCCCCCATGCACATCACTCCGACATCTCCCCCTTTTGTGGAAAAACAATGCTGAGAAGAAACTAATGAAAAGAGCAAGAAGAATCAGACAATGAAAGAGAACGAAAGGAAAAAGATAGAGAGTGGGAGAGAGAGGAAAAAGAAAAACCTGATCACTAAATAAACACACACACAGCACTGTCAAACAACAATGTTCAATGTTCTTTTTGTCTCTGATGTTGGCGACCTTCTGTCCCTTTTTTATAATATAGTTCCTCGATGAGCCTTTTTGATCTTCTGCTCACTCAATTTGGGCGGGATATTTCTGTTTCCTCAATTGATATCTCCCCTGTTGCTGTCCAAACCTTTGCTGCTGTAAGGTACTCCTTCCACGCCTTCCTCCACGTAATCTTTTATGAACTTTGCTTTGTTCCATGGTGCTGTCTCTCCTTCTTCATCTGCTGATGTTCTGAATCCTTTTAAGTTTGAGCTATTCCTGGTGATGCAGTATGATCCTGATGCTGCTGCTATCATTAACCCTTTCACGTTCATTATTGTTAGTGGTTCACTCGAGAAAAGAATGTCCGACTTCCTTGTTTGCCATTGGCGCACTAGTACCAGATCACCTTGCTTCAAGTCAGATGCTGTCGCATGACGCGTGTGTCGGCATAGTGTTTCATCTTGGTGTTTGCCTCTTTATGTCTTCCAGCAATGTTGCTGTGTTCAGGTGGTGCTTTTGCTTCCAGTTGAGGAAACCGTGTTCTGCATGTTCTCCCTAGCACTAGTTCTGATGGGCATCTTCCTATGGAACTGTGAGGGGTGTTGCGGTAGTCTCGCAGTATTTGGCACAGTGCTTGGCACACTGAGATCTGTGTCAGTTTGGCACATTGGACAGCCTTTTTGATGATGTTCATGAACTTTTCTACCATGCTGTTTGCTTGTGGCCACAGAGGTTTTATATTCCTGTTATGAACTCCCAGGTATGCCATGGCTGTTGCTGATGTTGAGGACACTTGTCCAGAGGCCCAGAGAAGTCAGCGGCCATTGTCGTTCACACCGCCCCGGGGAGGTCAGACATGGATAGTTATTCTTGCTTTGCTGGTCTTCCCATTATCTGGTATAAGTGACAGTTCATGATCATGTCTTCCACCAAAAGATCAAGTGCCGGGAACCATACCTTTTCCCTCATCTTTTTTTTGTTGCCACTATGCCCCTATGAGACTCATGTACCAGGCTTCAGTCTGCCACCGTAGTGTTTTTGGTATCACTATCCTTGTTACTCAAAGTAGAATTCCTTATTCCGTTTCCAACAGCTCCTCTTGTATTTGTGAATACCAGCATTTCTTATTTTCTGACTCCTTCACTTGGACTACTGTTGTTTACAGGTCTCCACCTCTGTTGCTGTGTTGTACTTTTGACTGTTTGTAGTGTGGCATCATCTATTGTTTCTTGCACCAGTTCATCTATTGTTATTGGGCAGGTGCATTTTGTCGCAGCACCAAATTGAGACACTCCTCAGCCATGGACGTGGTCTCTGATGCACGCGGTAGGGGATGCCGTGACATGTAATCAGTTGGGATATGCTCTTTTCCTGGCTTGTGCACTATTTTGAAGTCATAGTCCATGAGGCATATCCCCACCTTTCAATGCACGGCGGAAGTTTTGCATTTAGGTTTCCAGATTGTCACTAGTGCCTGGTGGTCTGTCACAATGGTGAATGGCTTCCCGTAGATGAACATGTGGTAGTGTTCGCATGCCCACACTACTGCTAGGCTCTTTTTCTCTGGTTGCGAGTATGCCCTTTCTGTGTCTGACAGGCTCCTACTTGCATATGCAACAATCTGTCTGGGTGAGTCTCTTCCTGGCATGTGTTGTGCAAGAATGGCACCTAGCTCCATCTGGCTGGCATCAACAATGAGCTTAGTGCATAGGGAGGCGCTTGAAGTAGGCAAGGTGGTCCACTGATGTGACTGCATTTCTGATGCCTTCAAATGCCCGGTTGCACTCCGTGGTCCAGAGGAACGACTTGCCATGTTTTGTTAGTTCACAACGTGGAGTGCTTAATATGGCAAAATCCTTAATGTAGTGAGCACAGTAGCTTGCCAGCCCAAGGAATGACCTCACCTCTGCTACATCTGCTGGGGGCCTTGTTTTTCACAGTGTTTCTACTTTGCTGGGATCAGGTCTAATTTCTTTCCATCAGAATATGTGGCCAAAGAACACTAGTTCTCCCTTCCCCAACTCGCATTTGTCTTCATTCAGAGTCAGGCCAGAGAGTTCTAGCTGGCTGCAGACTTCTTGTAGTGCCTTGACGTGCTCCTTGTCAAAGCGACCGAATACCAAGATGTCGTCGCTGTAGTTTAGAGTGTTTTTTTGGGCCTGATCGCCCACCTTACCATCTCCTGAAAGATTTCTGCAGCTGATGATATTCTGAAACTTAGTTGCTTCTAGCGAAAGAGACCTAGGTGAGTGGCGAACGTTGTAATGTAATGTGATTACGGATCAAGCTCCAGTTGATGGTAACCTTAGAACAGATCTAGTTTTGAGAATATGCAAGCTCTGGTGAGGCAGCTGATCATGTCATTCAAATGAGGGCCTGGGTACCTTTCTCTTTCAATTGCTATGTTTGGTATGTGCATGTCCACAATCATGCTTATTTTTGTTGCGTTTGCTTTGGTACTGACACTATTAGAGATACCCATGGAGTTGGTCCAGCCGCCAGCTCTATGATATCTTGTGTCAGTAAGCTTTTTAATTCTTCCTCCACCTGCGGTTGTAAGTGCACGGGCACTCTTATGTGAAGTTGAGCCACTGACTTGACTGCTTCGTTGATATTCAGTGTTATTAGCATGTCTTTCGCCTTCCCTTGTCCTTTTAGTATTGCAGGGTGTTCTCTCAGAATGCTGTGATGCTCTGCAATGTGGTATGTCATGTCCAGGAGGCCCATCACCTGAGCAGTGACATTGCTTAGTAGACATAGTGCTGGTATGTCTCCGCATAGGACATGCACTTCTTCTTTTACAGACGTTTCCTTGTATGTTAGTGTCTCTACAAATTTTCCTATGTTCACCAGTGGTTTCATCACACCCCATGTGAAGACATTAACAGTGGACGGTGACAATAGGGGCTTGTGTTTCCTCTTCTCATACCCTGATATGCACATGATGTTGCATGTGGCACCACTATCCAGTACAAATTTTGTTGTTTGACTTCCAACATCAATGTCTACCGTCACTGTCTTCTTTATCTGTTGTTTGTCCATGAACTGGATCTGTTTAGGCGTGCGATCTTGTGCTGGGATGTCTGACATTAGGTATGGTTGTTCTGTGATCTCACGTGCATGTGCGCTATCAGAGTCTGCTGACGGGCTGCGATTTTGTGTCTCCATGTGCCATGCTTATCTGCTTGGCATTGTTAGCTGTTTGGCAGGTCGCCCTCGCACGGTTTTGAACTGTCCAACCATGCAGACACTGGCAAGGTGGTTTTCTCTGTTGCATTTCCAACACTTGTGTCCCATGGCAGGGTAGACACCAACATGCAGGAATTCTAGTCCGCAGCGATAGTATGTCTTGTCTTATTTTTGCTTCCGTGGTGATGTTTTGTCATGCCTGCTGCTGTTTCAAGCCATGCAATTAGATTGTTCCATCATCCGTGCTCTCCCATTTTCCATCTGCATGGCATGTGACATAGCTCTGGCCTCTGTGCGTGCCACTGTTAGTAGCTCTCTAAGGAAGGGTTTTTAGTGGCCAGGGAGAGATAGGCTCTCTGCTAGTTTATGCAAGTATGGTGCTGCTAGGTGAGGGGATAAGCCCTATAACCCCTTGGTTTGTGTGGGAAAATCCCGCACAGTCACAAATTAAAGCCAAATCCTAGGCACACATAAGAGTAATCAAACAGTATGTAAATTTTTACAAGATCTCAAACATTATAGAAACAATGAAACGTCTTCTTGTAAGTTAGTCTTTAATTCTTTTTTCATTGAGCAAAAGAAAAAGGGGAAACCAGCCGACATGTGTTTTGTCGCATGTGGAAAATAATTTTGCGACTTCCTCAGGGCTGTATAAGGAGGATAAAAAATGTTGCCGTCGCTCAACCGGTGATAATTCCAACCCGGCTGGGCTATACACTTTCAGCAGTATTGGCTGACTCAAGCGATACCACTTTGCCAGTAAAAATATTCATCCGGCCGGCCCATGTAAAGTCCTGGAGTGCTGGACAAAAATTAATTGTAACCGTGGTATTGGTTACTTGCCACGTTGTAGGTGCCGTGAGGGAAAATCCGTATGTACAGGAGGTCTTTAGTTCAATCAAAGATCTGAAGCATCTATGCTTGAGCTCCTCACGGCCGATCATTGTGTTCCGGGTTGAGGCCACTGTTAGTATTTTGACTAGTGTGTATGGTTCTTTTAGTATTCTTGTGCAAAATCCGACAGACTGACAACCCTCGATGATGTGCAACCATATCGCCGCCTCATTGTCAAATTGATCAAATTCGCAGTATGTGACCAATTTGCGTAACCTGGTTGATACAGAATCATAAAGGGATTCCTCTGCTCATTAGCATGCTGTGTTAAATGTGTAGCGTTCAAAGTCTACATTTTTCTGGGGGTGGAAACTGTCGGTGAGACACTTTATTAGCCATTTGTAAGTAGTGATTGCCTCTGATGGGAATGTTATGAGAATGTCCTCGACCTCATCACCAACAAAGTTTAAAAAAATCCCTTTTTTGTTTATCTGTGTTATTTTTGTACGTGGCATGCATGTAGCATTCAAACTGTCTGATCCAACTTTCCCAGTGGGCACCTTTTAGTCTGAGAGTCAGAGAGGTTGAATGGCAGTGGTCGGTGGAAGATTGCACTTGTAGTTGCGCTTTCGTTTCGTTCTTCAATTATTTTCTTGGATGCAAGGATCTCGTTATTAGTTTTGCAGGTGGTACCTTTATTTATATGTTTTGTTGCCCTGTTGCTTTTTGTAGTTCTTAATTTGCTGGTGGTGCTTGGTTTTTGCATAAAAATCGCTGTGCCTGACTTGAAAATAGCCGCCAGGACTTCACTTTAAAATGGCCGCTGAGGTCTTGCAAATTAAACTGGACCTTTTCTCTGACTTGACTAACCTCAAAATGACCGCTGGGACTTTCTCTATTCCTATTGGCTGCCGGGCCTGATCTTAAATGTCCACTGAGATCTCATGAGATTTCAGTTTACAATTGAAATCATCGCTTGAGACTCGGGCAGTCCTGAAGACAGTTGGCAGGCAGCTGCGGTGCACACTGCTTACTGGAGGGAGGTCGCGGGAGGGTTTAAAGTCACAGCGGGAGGGTTTAAAGTCACTGTGGGTGTTGGGCTGATGACCATGTTTGAAGGCAGTGCAGTGGCATCGCTTACTGCGTCTTGCTCCTTTTTTCGCTCTCTGCTGTGCGACCCGGGTGGGCTCCCATTCTTTGTTGCAGCTTGGACACAGGACACACTTATCGTTGCCAGATGTCATATCCCGCTTGGCACCTTGTCAACAAAGACCACACGATGCAGGTAGGTGCTCCAACACTCTTTTATTTTTTCTTATGGGCGCACTGCATGCAGGCACTACGGTCTTCCTAGTGGGTATCTCAACTAATGCCCCGTCCCCCTTAACTGACTGTAAGTGGTGTACGGTTGCTAACTGCCTCCCCGTGTGTCCTGTGCAGGGTCCTAGTACCTCCCTGCACATCACTCTGACAGCTGCCACTTCACAGTGCTCTTGCCTCTCTCTCTCTCCTCGTTTCTTGCAGTACTAGGCTATTGGCAGTCTGAAGACTGGGCACACGAGACAGAGGTAAGTGGAACATGCTTGAGGCAGATATATGGGACTGGAAGAGGGCCTCTTAGAACCTTGAGCAAGCAAGTCAAGTTTTCACAGAGGTGATATGTCCTAGTGATCACATTTTCCAACCATTTAACAGTGAGGACCCAGTTAGAATCTTAGCAATGACTTAGAATCTTTTCTGTGAATATCACAAAATCTCTGTGTGACTGAAAAAACACTTATAAAGTAGTCTGTATCTATTCTGAAGTGTTTCATGCCCTTGGGTAAGGCTTATGATATGCAAAAATGTCCAAAATAAAACATCTGTCTGTCACCCACACGTTGATATCGCCCTCCAGGCATAAATAAAAAAACATTAACCTTTAATATCAGGCATCTGGTGCCATAAGTTTGCAACATGGAAATCTGGGAACAATCCAAGTTTCCTTTGTAGACCAAATTGTGGGATCTTATACAAATACTTTATTTATCCGAGCATCCTTTTCTAGAAGCCATCTTTCTTCTTTGATACCAAATGCTTGAAGCTTCAGACCCTGTTAAGTTGACATATGAACAGCCACACAAGATGCTTGTATTTTTCCATTGTGCTTCAGTTAAACTGTTTTTGTAACGCAAGGCTTGCTCAGAAGGATACAGGAACAGAGGAAGATGCTCGTTTAGACATAGACATTTCAGCATATCACATTTAGAAATATGTCTGGTACGTGCTATGATGTTGCAAATTATTAACTGCAAAGGTGCCAAGGCTAATACATTGCATTACAGTGGACAGTCCCAGAAGCTGCCTACTTGGGACATGTGGTCAGCAACAGTATATTTCGGACCATAAATGGTATAGCACAAACTAGGCCCTTGCTAATTGGTCAAGTAGGCCATGCTTAATTTGTACTACGTGTATTATGATGCTGCATTCCCTTGTGGTCTGTGTCTATAAATGCTTGTGTTTTACTCCTGCTATTTGAGCACTCAGAACCCATCTGAAGCTCCCGTGCACGTTAAATAAATTCTCTTTATTTTACTCAGGTGGCTTTGACGGAGTTATGATTTTGGGTTCTACAGATCTTTTCAGTTTCTACACTTTTCATTCATTATCAAATATGAGAGTGCCTTCAAATATATGAGTTCAGGATGAGCGCTTCACATAAACCTCACTTGTGTCTAAATTAATAGCCTATAATGAATATCCAGATATAATATCTAGACAACATTTAAGGTATACTGTATATCTCACTTGCCGCTTACTTCACTAATAGTATTATCATCAGGTTGGAGGTAGCAATATTTCTCAGTTCATGTTTAAAAACTCTCACTCTTAATAAACACTTTAAAAAAATCTAATAAGGTGAAATGCTTCCTCATATTAAAGAAGTACACTTTATAGATTTTAAGGACACCTTATCATATTCTAACATAATGTTTGTTGCATGATTTACATGCTAAATATTTTCAAGGCTTGGCTCATGTCTGGCTAAGCTCTACCTATCAATTTGTTGGCTGGCCCACCTGTTTCCTGTACCCATGACTAGAGGAGACTTTCCACTCAAGGCGCCCATGTCAACAGAAACATCAGTAATTCTTCCTGGTCATGGACTGAGACTTCTGCCCTGAGATTGAAACTTACCCGGGCAAGTAGGCTGTTCTTATCGCCCGTCTGATAGTTTGAAAATGAAAGAAAGACAGTCAGGCCGCTATTGTATGATTTGGCACCTGGTCTAACTAAACTGCATCAACCAGGGTCGCTATGGGCATCTGTCTTCCCCTCCGGCCTCCATTGGTCATCAGTCCTGCAGTAAGGGTACCGGCTTTGCCCACACACTTCGTACAGGAGACAGGACTTGTGTACCCTGGTGGAAGAGCACATCATAGATCCCACTGTGACCCACTTGCTGGAGTGCATGGGCGTGGCATGCAGGTGAGGACTTGTGCATACACTGGAGATAGAGGGACAGATGAAGGGGCAGAAGACGCACAGAGAAAGGAGCATGTGCCTCTAGAATCATCCTTCTGAGAATGTCTGTGCTGTGTGCACCTCCTGTGAGATCGTTCCGAAGCCATGACTGAATCCAGAGCTCTCTCTTTTACCTGTTGAGAAGGAGCTACAACTCTCCCTCAATCAGTAGTGTACATGGATAGCAAAAGCATATGCACATAGCTCCTAAGAAAAGAATAGCAGTGTGTAAGATGCCAGACGAGTGTGAGGGTAGCACATGCCAGGCAAGTGTTTTCATGGCTGTTAAGGTAGCAGAGGTGCAGATGTATGGCTCCTAGGAAGCAGATGTGCAGGGGAAAAAGGTGTTTGAAACGTGTTTGGGGCACATGCATGCCAACAGTGAGTTTTCACATCATCTGGGTGTAGTAGAGGTGTGTGAGTGACACATGAGACCTAGGATTCTCTGTAGGAGCTGAGAGGCCAAAGGAGGGACTACATACAGCACATTTAGGATGTATTCAAGAAATAAGAACATATTATAGTTGTCTGTGTGCACCTTCCTTCACCATCCCTTCAGATTCTTGTGTGGGTGTCTCTGCCGCTCCTGTGCTCCTCCGTTGCTCTATCCTGAGATCACTGTGTGGGGGACTTCACTTCCCCTGCTCTCTCCTGTGACTGTGTGGATAGCTGCACTGGTTTAAATACCACCAGTTAACTATTGGCAGCACATATCGGAGTGTACCCGTTGCATGCCCATGTACCATGTTATTGTACTGTATTATAGGTTTATATAATGCTAATAGGAGTGAAAAGGCATTGAAGAGCTTTTACTTCTAATACATTGAGAGCGTGCTCCTTCTGCTTTAACATTCCACAATGCATGCATTGCAGAAAAGACTTGATGAAAGTGCCTCTAACTTGTATGCTAAATCATCATGTTTTGCTACTTTTTTCCACCTTCTCTCATTCCATGAAGATAACTAATTCTTCATTGTTGGTCTGAACAGGTGTGACAAGTTGTTACGCCCTCTCATTATCATGGAAATCAAATCAAAGCTCAGGACCAGCCTGAAGTGGAGGGAGAAGCCGTCAACCATTTGCTCTAATGCTCTGTGGGACAGAAGGTGCTCCAGCTTAGTGAATATTTCTTAATGTGTTAGCTTAAACACCATACTGAAGAAAATGAGAACCTTCCAAAACAGATAAATACTGCGAGAAAGTTTCCCTGTCCTTGGGTGGTTGCAGGGTAGGCAACCCCAGTGGCATCATTAAGTACTGCCCATTATTTCATAGCTTGCTGAACTCACTATCCGGATGCTTAGATAGGGAAGAGCACATCTAGTACTGCATCTGTATCAACAGTTCTTACTGCCAAACATGACATTCTGGACAGTAAATTTAAAAAGCAATGGCAGTCAAAAAAGCATGTACCAATTGCTGGACAGCTTGCAGGTAGTATATACACACATCTTTCCAGCTTGGTAACTGTTCGAATACTAATAGATACTGGCATATCACTTCTTTAACTTATATATATAGCTATGTATTTAATTCCCAAAGAATGTCTCACAATCTAAGTTTTAAATATCCACAAGCAGCATTTGGACAAGTGTAGAGTAAGTATATTGACACTGTTCTGTTGGTCGTCATAAAAGACCATCAGATAGGTATTATACCTGGGGTACTTTTACGGCTTACTTCTACTTACTTCTAATGCCTTCTTGACCATTGTGCTGTAAGTGCCCAATTTAGATCCCTTTTTTCAAACTTTTTATTACTGTGTGTTGTAAATTTTGCGGTTTTAATACATTTTGTTTCAAAGTTTTCTTGCGGGGGAGAACCCACACCCACATTTTTACATTCGAGCTCGCTCGCTAGGCTGGTACTTTATACTTGGGAATAACATTTCCACCCCAGTACTTTTAAAATCCACCAGCCGCCACTGATTATCAATCAGGGAAAGATCTATAAAAAGTCACAGCCACAGCAGAGCAGTGTCTCAGCAACTTCTGCAGTATCAGAGGCAACTGATTAAGATTGCTCCAGCTTTACTGCCTTAACAGATTAAGGGCCACATGTTTGAAACATTTTTGTAGTCGGAAACGGCTGATTTCCCACCGCAAAAATACTTTTACAAATTTACAAAACACAAATTGTGATTTGGTAACACGTTACCGAATCACAATATGCGTTTGCTATCCAGTATTTGGAAGGGGGATGTTTAGGGCGCCCCTTCAAAATACCGATTCCTATTGATATGTACGAATGTTTTGCAACCACAATGCGATTCCCAAACATTCAAATTTGGCATCAATTTGAAGTTAGTGGTAACCCATTAGCAAATAGGAATGCGCCCCAAAGGGACCACATCCCCTTTGAGAATGGTTGAAATAATATATTTAAGAGCAGGCAGTTCTCCCACGGACCAATGCCTACTCTTAAAAATGAAAAGAAAACTTTACATTTTTTGTTTGAAACGCATCCCGTTTTCTTTTAAGGAAAACAGGGTGCATTTAAAAAAAAGATTTCTTTATTGAAAAGCAATCACAAGCATGCCACCATCCCTGTGATTTTTGTGATTCCCAATGGGTCACAAACTGAGATCTACCTTCTTAATATTCATGAGGTAGGTATATTTGCAACCCATTAGGAATCGCAAATAGCGTAAAACACACTTTAGAACATTAGTATTTGCGATTACCAAAGAGCGAAACGGAAAAGTTCTTTATGTGGTAATTGCAAACACTTGGCTCCAAGTGCTTAGACTTTGCACCAACCTAATTCAAGTTTATACCTTACTGTATTACCTCTTTAAGAAGTCTTCCCTTGATTCTTCTTATCCATGCTTTGGGGTACTCTCTTGTCCCCATTAGTGTGTCTCATTTCTCACTCCTCATCCAGTGAAGCTGCTCTACTTCTCATCCAGTGAAGTTGCTCTTAGAGGTTCCCTTTGGCTGATTCCATATATTTGTGCCAGCTTACAATGATTCTCCAAAGGGATTTATCACCATTTCTTTGAAGCTACTGCCGGGGATAAATATTATTACCAGTGGTTCTTTGTATATTACATAGTTCACTTTGGAAGTCCTGCAGTGAGGGAGGGTGGGGGTTGAATTGTCAAGAATATACACTTGCATTGTAATATGAGGACCTCATAGTCACTATTCTTCTTGTCTCTGTTCCGTTCCCTCAGAATCACCGCCTGATGTAGTCTGCTATACGGGTGAGAAATGGTCCCTTAAGGTGGTAGTGAGGTTCGTCTATGAATCCTCTTCTGAGGGTGAATCTGATTCCAACCACCAGAAATGGACACTGACACAACCTGGGCCATCAGAATTTACTTTACATTTACCATGCAACTCAGAATAAGGCCCTAAGAGTTTGATATAACATACAGGAAGATCTTCTATAAGGAACATTCACAGTCTACATTCTTGATTGCACCTCCATGGCCTTTGTTAAGATGTAGTATGGTGTAATACGTCTTACTGAAAGTACATCACATTTTTTATAGAGTTTCATTAAACTTCAGCTCCCTAGTAGTTTACCAACACTTAAAACCATTCGCTCTAGTTTACTTTGAAAAACGTCCCTTTATTGGACATGTGTCCATTGAACCAATCATGCTTGAAAGTAATCTTTTGAAAAATGTAAAATTTTCATTTCATTAATATATTTTTGACAGACTCCCTGATGCTCCCATGTGGCTCTCATAAGCCGTGCATGGATTTTACAGATTTTTGCTAAATGTTTTTATATTTTGATTGTGCCTGGTGGCCCATGGGTGTTATGTTTTTTTTTATTGATGTGGGCAACTTCCTTGATGCAATCATAGGGGAGCCGAGGATACTGGATTGGTCTGTGATACTATTGTTAATTTTGCAGCATTTGTTCTGAATATTATGCTGCTATGTTTGGGTCTAAAGAGGCATTGCTATTATTTTTAACTCCTTAAAAATGTGTATCTATGAGTCCTGGATGGGCCACAGATATTAATGTTGCAAAACAGTTTTCTAAATTTGCAAAATTTTTGGGCTTTGTAGGACATGACCATAATTAATTGATTTTGCCAGCCTCACTGAAGCTCTCATATGGGACACATGGGGCTTAAATGGTTTACTTCAATTTGGGGAAACCTTTTTCTTTCACTGGCGATGACTGAACCTTGGCTGCCTTTATGTCCATTTCTGTGCTCTAGAAGTATCTTTTGTTTTGTCTGCACTTCAAAGTGTGTCTAACATTTGTACTGGGCTATCATCTCCTTTTTTTTTCAAAGCCAACTAGTGCTGTGGTGGAGTCGGTCTATAAAAGTATTACTTCCAAACAATTAAGACATGTTTTTTAGTATTAAAAAACATTTGTAATATTTCCATTATATCAAAAGAACAGAGGATTCCCATAATCCAGATGAGAGACTATCAAAGCCTGTAAGATAAGCCTTCTGGAAGGGAGAGGAAGAAGATCTAGCACTTTTCTGAGCATTCTAAAAATTCTGTTACAGCTCGCTGCAAGGTTTTTGGCTTGACATTCCATGGTGAGGTTATTTTCTAGCCAGATGTCCAGGCTCTTTATCAGGCTTTTGTGCTGGATGAATTCCCAAGACATTCAGGCCAGAGTATCAGTGCCTGATTCTTGATCTTATAACCCAGTAACATGATCTCAATCTTGCCCCCACTGAGTTTGTGAGCAACAGCTTGCTATCCAGCTTGCTATCCAGTTGGCCACTTCCTTTAAACAGGTAGCCAGTTGTTGGGAGTTCAAACAATGTTCAGGGGAGATTGACATGACTATTTCCGTGTAGTCCACATGTGAGACTATTAACAGCCCGAAGGAACGTACAATCTCAGCGAGGGGGCGCATATAAAGATTGAAGCGGGTAGGGCTCAAGGCTGAACCCTGACGGTTCACTGACACAACAATGATGTAAAAAATATTGATGTTAAAAATATCGAATATAAAATATAGTCAACAAAAATATCAAATCCTATACCCAAACAGGTAAGTACAAAAATATTGACGCAAAGAATATAGATGAATAAAATATCGACTTTTATCGAAATATAAAATAAAATAATATATATTAAATACATTAAATATAATATTAACAAAATAAAATACATTTAATATACATTTTAATAAAATATACCAATTAACTTAATTAAAAAAACACACAAGCATAATAATTTATCCATATATTTTTACTTTAGAACAATTAATCTCTATTATTTTTAATTTATGCTAAAAATTTAAAATAATAAAAAAACTAAAAATATATATTAATGATTTAAAATATAAAAAAACTAAAATATATAATAAATTAAAGAATTTATTAATATGTAAACTTAAATTTTACAATACAATCAGTTCAAACAGTACGGGAAGTGTTGGATAGCAAAGGTGTAAAAATAACTATTCCCACTCCAGTGAGTGCAAAAGTAGGGTACATATTGGATAGCAGCGGAATTAAATTTAGTATTCCAACTCCAGTTAGTGCAACAGTAGGGAAATTGTTGAATAGCAGAGGGCTAAAAATTACTATTTCCAATCCACTGAACGCAACAGTTGGATAAGTGTTGGATAGCAGAGGGGTAAAAAAATGTATTCCCACTCCGGTGAGTGCAACAGTAGGCAAAGTATTGGATAGCGGAGTGGTAAAATGTACTATTACCACTCCAGTGAATGCAACAGTAGGGAAAGTGTTGTTAGGCAGACTTAGGCAGGCTTTTAAAGCGCATAGCTGATGGGTAAAAATTGCTATTCCCACTCCACTGAATGCAACAGTAGGATAAGGTTGGATAGCAGATGGGAGTGCAACAGTAGGTAAAGTGTTGGAAAGAGGAGGGGTAAAAAATATTATTCCCACTCCAGTGAGTGCAGTATTAGGGAAAGTGTTGGATAGCGGAGAAACAAAAATTACTATTCACACTCAAACAGTTATAAAAAATATATTCCATTTTAAAAAAAATCATAAAAATAAATGATATTTAAAAAATAAAAAATACAATATATTAATATGAAAAGAGCACATATTATAATATTAATTAAATATAACAAAAGCATACAAATATTATATAAAATAAAATAGTAAATACATTTATACAAAATAATTATTTTAAACTAGAAAATATTTACAAACAAAAAAACGTATTAACCCCTTGCACGCTCATGACGGAGCCGCTCCGTCATGAGCCACGGTTGCCGTGTGCTCATGACGGAACGGTTCCGTCATGTCACGGCCGTTGGCGGCCGCTCCGCCTATGCGGCGCTGTTTCCCCGCCTGTGCGGGGGGACAACGCAAATGGGCGGAGTCATGACGGAACCGTTCCGTCATGAGCACAGCTCAACCGTGGCTCATGACGGAGTGGCTCCGTCATGAGCACAGCGCCACCGCGCTGCCCCCCCGAACCCCCCAGCGCTGCGGCGGAATTCCCGCCGCAGCGAAAGGGTTAAAACATAAATGTATTTATTTTATTTCCTACCCTATAACTCCCCACCAATAACAAAACACTTCATACATTTTAATTACATGTATTTCCATAATTTCCATAATTAATAATCAGTTAAAATTATTATTAATATAAAAAACTAAATGAACGTTAATTCACTACATACGCTTTAGCAATATGATTTCCACAACACACACCTAAATTAAACTATAACATAATAAAACACAATTAAAACTTATTGTTAAATTAAAAACTATTACTATGAACAACTAATAATTAAATAATTAAAATATATTTAATACCCACCCTTTATCCCTTTAAAAGTAAAAACAACAACAAAATAAACAATTACACAAAATAAATATCATATAATTAACATTAATTAACAACTATATATTAATTAATTAAAAATAAATTACTTCCCACCCTTTACTTCTATAAACACTTTGCACCAACATAAGTCAAGTTTATGCCTTACTGTCCTCCCTGTTTAAGACGTCTTCTCTTGATTCTTCTTATCCATGCTTTGGAGCACTCTTATCCCATTAGTGTGTCTCATTTCTACTCCTCATCCAGTGAAGTTGCTCTTAGAGGTTCCCTTTGGCTGATTCCATATATTTGTGCCAGCTTACAATGATTCTCCAAAGGGATTTATCACCATTTCTTTGAAGCTACTGCCGGGATAAATATTATTACCAGTGGTTCTTTGTATATCACATAGTTCACTTGGGAAGTCCTGCAGTGAGGGAGGGTGGGGGTTGAATTGCCAAGAATATACACTTGCATTGTAATTTAAGGACCTCTTAGTCACTATTCTTCTTTTCTCTGTTCAGTTCCCTCAGAATCACTGCCTGATATAGTTTGCTATACGGGTGACAAATGGTCCCTTAAGGTGGTAGTGAGGTTCGTCTATGAATCCTCTTCTGAGGGTGAATCTGATTCCAACCACCAGAAATGGACACTGACACAACCTGGGCCATCAGAATTTACTTTACATTTACCATGCAACTCAGAATCCGGCCCTAAGATATAACATACAGGAAGATCTTCTGTAAGCAACATTCACAGTCTACATTCTTGATTGCACCTCCATGGCCTTTGTTAAGATGTAGTATGGTGTAATATGGCTCACTGAAAGTACATCACATTGTTGATAGAGTTTCATTAAACTTCATCTTCCTAGTAGTTTATCAACACTTAAATGCATTCGCTCTAGTTTAGTTTGAAAACTGTCTCCTTATTGGACATGTTTCCATTGAACCAATCATGTTTGAAAGTAATCTTTTGAAAAATGTAACATTTTCATTTATGAAGGCTGCATTTCTTCCTGCAATTCAGATCGGTTTGTAGCAATTGTTCATGATCTTGTGTGAATTGAAAACACATAAATTCATTACTATACTGACTTAAAAATGTCAGCTGTACCCCATAGGTAATTAGTATGTTAAGACTGTGGAAGAAATTGATTTAATATATTTTTGACAGATTTCCTGATGCTCCCATGTGGGTCTCATAAGCCATGCATGGATTTTTCAGATTTTTGCTAAATGTTTTTATATTGTGATTGTGCCTGGTGTGCCATGGGTGATATGTTTTTTTTTTATTGATGTGGGCAGCTTCCCTGATGCAATCATTGGGGAGCCGAGGACACTGGATGGGTCTGTGATATTATTGTTCATTTTATAGCATTTGTTCTGAATATTATGCTGCTCTGTTTGGGTTTAAAGATGCATTGCTATTATTTTTAACTCCTTTAAAAATGTGTATCTATGAATCCTGGATGGGCCACAGATATTAATGTTGCAAAACTGTTTTCTAAATTTGCTAAATTTTGGGGCTTTGTAGGACATGACAATAATTAATTGATTTTGCCAGCCTCACTGAAGCTCTCATATGGGACACATGGGGTATGGGACACATGGGGCTTAAATGGTTTCCTTAAATTTGGGTAAACCTTTTTCTTTCACTGGCGATGATTGAACTTTGGCTGCCTTTATGTCCATTTCTGTGCTCTAGAAGTATCTTTTGTTTTGTCTGCACTCCAAAGTGTGTCTAACATTTGTACTGGGTTATCATCTCCTTTTTTTTCAAAGGCCACTAGTTCTGTGGTGGGGTTGGTCTTTAAAAGTATTCCTTCCAAACAATTAAGGTATTTTTTTTTGGTATTAAAGAACATTTGTAATATTTCCATAATATTCAAAGAACAGAGGAGTCTCGTAATCCCAGATGAGAGATTATCAAAGCCTGTCCTATAAGCCTTCTGGAAGGGAAAGGAAGGAGATCTAGCACTTTTCTGAGCATTCTAACAATTCTGTTACAGCTTGCTGCAAGGTTTTTGGTTTGCCATTCCATGGTGAGGTTATTTTCTAGCCATATGTCCAGACTCTTTATCGGCTTTTGTGCTAGATGAATTCCCAAGACATTCAGGCCAGAGTATCAGTGCATGATTCTTGATGTTATTACCCAGTAACATGATATCAGTCTTGCCCCCATTGAGTTTGTGAGCAACAGCTTGCTATCCAGTTGGCCACTTCCTTTAAACAGGGAGCACGTTGTTGAGAGTTCAAACAATGTTAAGGGGAGATAGACATGACTATTTCCATGTCGTCCACGTATGAGACTATTAACAGCCCAAAGGAACGTACAATCTCAGCGAGGGGGCGCATATAGAGATTGAAGCGGGTAGGGCTCAAGGCTGAACCCTGACGGTTCACTGACACAACATCGATGTAAAAAATATTGATGTTAAAAATATTGAATATAAAATATAGATAACAATAATATCAACTCCTATACTCAACCAGGTAAGTACAAAAAATCAACGTAAAAAATATGATGCATAAAATATCGACCGGTCTAGTTGTTTGGCCCACACCCATAAATACAGCACGCTGGCGTGGTCGCGCAGCGGACGGCGCGCCTAGGCAAGCCCGTCTGCGCCCGTCCACGCACCGACCGTGCACAGCGCCAGCTATGCTGCTCATGTTGGTATAATTATTCTGGTGATAGAAGGTACGTTTATACAAGAGAACAGCTGCTGGAGCTAGGGATAGCAGGAGGCAGGAGAGGTGGGGCTAGACTAGAAGCGACGGCAGGGCTTAAGCTTGATTTTATAAAAAAAGATGGCCTGAGGTGCGGACGGCTTAATGTCAGGTCACTACCAAAGCACCATTTGGAGATTCATTTGTTGGTGGAACTGCACGAATTGGATGTGCTGTTTATGACTGAAACATGGACACATCCTAACTCAGACCTGGAGCTGGGCATGGCCTGTCCATCTGGGTATAAAGTCCTCCATAAACCTTGGGTGGTCGAGGAGGTGGGGTTGGGATTTTTTAAAGACAGCTGGGACTTTTC
Organism: Triturus cristatus; assembly: GCF_964204655.1. Taxonomy (NCBI): domain Eukaryota; kingdom Metazoa; phylum Chordata; class Amphibia; order Caudata; family Salamandridae; genus Triturus; species Triturus cristatus. The sequence goes on along the minus strand of NC_140591.1, from coordinate 613,722,681 downwards.
ACCTCTTGCTATTGAGGAACCGGAAGGGATAGAACTCCTGGGCTTCTCAATAAAAGAGCCCAAGAGACAACTACTAACTGGCCTAGTTAGTTATAAGCCCACTGGAACAGCTAGTCCCGTCTTTCAACAAGGACTCATTGAAGTCCTGAGTAACTTGGCTTTGTGCCACTCTAGACTGCTTGTCGTAGGGGATTTTAACTTATGGACAAATGGGATATTAGACTTAGGTTATTACAATATTGTTCAATCCTGTGAAATTCTTAATCTACAACAGTGGGTTAAGGGACCTACCCACAGGGGGGGGGGACACACGCTGGACTTAGTGTTCTCCAATGAACAGCTAATGGGACCTATTGAGGCCCTACCAGTATGCTGGTCAGATCATTATCTGATTATCTTCCAGCTGTATAATCTGGGATTAAATAATTCAAACCAGAAGATTGACTGAAGATTTCAAAGTAGGGACTGGAAGGGCCTTTTAAAGAAAGCAAAGGTCCTCCCGGTGTTTGCATCCATTGAGATGTATGATACTGGCAAGATGGTGGAGGAGAATTATACAAACTATTGTAATAATATTAGTACCAAGCTAGATCAAATCGTCCCATTAAAAGATAAAAAAAAAACTTGGTAGACCGTCAGCCCCATGGTTTACTGAAAAACTCAGAACCTTAAAACTTGGCTGTAAGCAAGCAGAAAGGAAATGGCGCAGAGCCTATGCAGAGAATGATAAAATCTTCTAGAAGGTAGCCTTAATGGAGTATAGAAAAGAAATTGTGATAGCTAAAACAGAGGTTTTTCGAATTCTATCCTGAAGGCACAAAATAGCATCAAGGATGTTTTCAGGATTGTAGACACTCTGATAAATCCTGAGTGTGTAAAGAATGAGATTGTGCCTAGTCAGGCACTGTGTGATGGACTGGCATCCTTCTTTGAGGACAAGATAAGTAATACTGTTAAAGATCTTGTCCCAGGACACATGCTTAAGGAATCGCACTTTTTGAATCAAGCTGAGAGGGGGAAATTACACTCCCTGGATCATTTTGACACTCTCTCTTTAGGGGATTATGAAAAATGGCCATGGGAATATCCTCGGGATCACCTTTGGATCCATTGCCACATAAAATTTGGAAGTGATTGGCTTCGGAATTATTTCCGGCATTATGGCAAATCTGCAACCAATCCTTGATGGATGGCACAGTGCCAGCCTGCTGGAAGCAGGCGTCAGTGACGCCTCTGCTGAAAAAGGCGACACTAGACCCAGCATGTATGAAGAATTATAGACCAATTTCCCCTTTACCCTACCCAATAAAAATCCTGGAGCGAGTGGTTAGTAAAACACTCTCTCAGTTTTTAGAAAGTAATAACATTCTGGATAGGGTACAATTTGGATTCCGCCCTGGCCATGGGACAGAGTCGGCTTTGGTGACCGTCATGGATGATCTGCGAATGTGAGCAGACAGGGGACAGTCGGCCATTTTGGTCCTTCTCGACCTGTCTGCCGCATTCGATACGGTAAACCATGGGATCCTTCTGTCCAGGCTTGAAGAGGTGGGAGTGACGGGCACTGCCCTTAAGTGGTTTCATTCTTACTTATCCAATAGACAACAAGCAATAGCTCTTCCTCCCTTTCGCTCTAAGTTTTCTAATATACTGCATGGTGTCCCACAGGGATCGGCAATAAGTCCCATCCTTTTTAATGTGTATATGAGTCCCTTACCTGCAATTATAAGATCTCATAATGTCAAACTAGTTAATTATGCAGACGATACCCAGCTTATCCTGTCCTTAGAAGGTGAGCAATCAGTCCCTCTAATAGATTTTCATGCCTGCCTGCAGGATATAGCGACTTGGCTTAGGGAGAACTCCCTTCAATTTAACTGTGAAAAGACAGAGATCTTATATTGCGCAACAGGAAGAGTTCCCCCCTTACTTCCATCTAACTTTTGGCCAACTGCGGCTAGCGCCTCACTGGCTCCCAGTACTGCCGTGCGTAACTTGGGAGTCATGTTTGATAATAAATTGACATTAGAGAAACACGTCAACAAGACAGTTGGGAGCTGTTTTAGCTTGATTAGGACCTTTCGAAAAATCTTTCCGATGTTTTCATTAGAGGCCAGGACATTGATAGTCCGGAGTACTATTCTCGGCAGGTTGGACTACTGCAATGCTCTGCTCCTGGATTCCCCACGGTACCTGATTGAGAGATTGCAGAGAATACAGACCATGGCCGCAAAGATAGCACTGGGACGATCACGTTGTTCCTCTGCCTCTCTGGCACTTTTGGACTTACATTGGCTACCAGTCCTACAGAGAATACAATTTAAGGCCTTATGCTTGTTGTTTAAGGCCCTACATGGACAGGGGCCTAAATCCCTGCAGGAAAAATGTAGTTGGTATGCCCCCCCTCGGTTACTTCGCTCTTCCTCATCAAATCTGGTGAGGGTGCAGAGAATCAGGAAAGTTAAATCAGGAGGTCGGGCCTTTTGCACAGCAGATCCCCGGCTCTGGAATACACTCCCATTGGACATTCGACAGATAGACAATCTGATGCAGTTCAGAAAAAGGATAAAAACCTGGCTCTTTCCCCGGGCCCAACATCTAGCACCCTGCCAATTCCGCCTGGCAGGGGCCTAGTCTGCTTTTCTCACTTCAGTCAACATCCTAACATAAGCGCCAGGTTACCCGTAGGGTGTCAGCTGCGCTGTACAAACAACTATAATATAATATATATATAATGTAATATATATTTTAAATAAAATAATATATATGAAATACATTAAATATTAATTAAATGTATTATACATTTAATAAAATATAACAAATAAACATAATAAAAAATAGGCACTCAAACATAATAGTTCATACATATATATTTACTTTAAAACAATTTAAAACTAATATTTTAATTAATGTTAAAAGTTTAAAATAATATAAAAAATATATATATTAATGATTTAAAATATAAAAAAACTAAAATCAATAATAAATTCAACTATTTTTTAATATTTAAACTTACATTTCACAATACAATCAGTGCAACAGTACGCAAATTGTTGGATAGCAAAGGTGTAAAAAAACCGATTCCGACTCCAGTGAGTGAAAAAGTAGGGTACATGTTGGATGCAGAGGAATTAGATTTACTATTCCAACTCCAGTGAGTGCAACAGTAGGGAAAGTGTTAGATAGCGTAGGGCTAAAAATTACCATTCCAACTCCAGTGAGTGCAACAGTAGGGAAAGTGTTGGATAGCAGAGGGATACAAATTACTATTCCCAATCCACTGAACGCAACAGTAGGATAAGTGTTTGGATAGCTGAGGGGTAGAAATTACTATTCCCACTCCAGAGAGTGCAACAGTAGGGAAAGTGTTGGATTTTGAGAGGTAAAAATTACTATTCTAACTCCAGCGATTGCAACAGTAGGGAAAGTGCTGGATAGCGGGGGGGTTAAAATTACTATTCCGACTCCAGTGAATGCAACAGACGGGAAATTGTTGGATAGCGAAGGGAAAAAATTACTATTCCCACTCCACTGAATGCAACAGTAGGATAAGTGTTGGGTAGCAGAGGGGAAAAAATGATTCCTACTCCAGTGCAACAGTACGGAAAGTGTTGAATAGCAAAGGTGTAAAAAAAACTATTCCAACTCCATTAAGTGCAAAAGTAGGGTACATGTTGGATAGCAGAGGAATTAAATTTACTATTCCAAATCCAGTGAGTGCAACAGTAGGGAAAGTGTTGGATATCGGAGGGGTACAAACTATTATTCTCACTCGAGTTAAGTGCAACAGTAGGGAAAGTATTGGATAGCAGAGGGGTTAAGATTACTATTCCCACTCCAGTGAATGCGATGGTAGGGAAAGTGTTGGATAGTGGAGGGGCAAAAAATACTATTCACACTCCAAAGAAGGCAACAATAGAGAAAGTGTTGGATAACGGAGGGGCAAAAATTACTATTCACACTCCACTGAATGCAACAGTAGGATAAGTGTTAGACAGCAGAGACATAAAAAAATGTATTCCCACTCCAGTGAGTGCAACAGTAGGGAAAGAGTTGGATAGTGGAGAGGTAAAAATTACTGTTCCAACTCCAGTGTGTGCAATAGGGAAAATGCTGGATAGAGGAGGGATAAAAATTACTATTCCCCCTCCAGTGAGTGCAACATTATGGAAAGTGCTGGATAGCGGAGGCGTAAAAATTACTATTTCCACTCCAGTGAGTGCAACACTAGGGAAAATGCTAGATAGCAGAGGGATAAAAATTACTATTCCCACTCCAGTGAGTGCAACAGTAGAGAAAATGCTGGATAGCGGAGGGTTAAAAATTACTATTTCCACTCGAGAGAATGCAACAGTAGGGCAAGTGCTGGCTAGCGGAGAGGTAAAAATTACTATTCCCACTACAGTGAGTGCAGCATTAGGGAAAGTGTTGGATAGTGGAGAAACAAAATTAAATAATATATATATTAAATATTTTTAAAATCATAAAAATAAATAAACAATATTTAAAAAATAAAATATACTAAACATAAAAAGAACACAAAGGGGTCGATTCCGATCCGGGTCGGTCAGCTCTCCGAGAGCTGTCCGTAGCCTTACCTTGCGACCGACTCGTACCCAGAGCCGGTGGCGATGAAGTACGATGCGCATAACTGACACAAATCCGACCGACACGTAGGCTGCGATTCAAGCTTCATTCTACGTCCGAGCCGTACCTCCGAACGCCGAACCGAGTCGCCCGGAAGCAGTATCGACAGCAGTTTCCGACAAGTACGATGTGCAAATCATACGCGCCGAATGGGTCGCTACGTACAGCACGTCACAGCATCCGGAAAAGAAGCATATCAGGTACGATTCACGCCAGAACACAATCCACGGCTACGAGACGGACCAGCTAGCAATGGGTACGAGACGGAGCAACAAGCAGCATGTACGAGACGATCACATCATGAATCCCATTGCGCAGGTAATACCAGTACTGTACATCTATGATCGGATCAGGTACAGACGCGGACGGCGCAGACGGTAAGTCAGACACCCACCACACAAACAAACGACACGTACCCGCCAAATGTCACACACACCCTGGGGATCCATATCCTGGCCACAAGTAACAGGCCACCATAGGGGTTGCATGGCCAGCACCACTACCACCCCTACCCATAGGGCTTATGTTGCCCATCACCACTGCCACCCTCACTCATAGGGCTTATGTTGCCCATCACTACTGCCACCCCCACCCATAGAGGACCTGTTGTCCATCACCACTGCCACCCCCACTCATAGGGCTCATGTTGCCCATCACTCCTGCCACCCCTACCCATAGGGACTATGTTGCCCAGCACTCCTGCCACCCCCACTCACAGGGGACCTGTTGCCCATCACTCCTTCCACCCCCACCCATAGGGGACCTGTTGCCCATCACTACTGCCACCCCCACTCATAGGGGACCTGTTGCCCATCACTACTGCCACCCCCACTCATAGGGGACCTGTTGCCCATCACCACTGCCACCCCACCATAGGGCTTCTTTTGCCCATCACCACTGCCACCCCCACCCATACGGGCTGCCGCCCCCACTCATAGGGCTTATGTTGCCCATCACTCCTGCCACCCCCGCCCATAGGGCTTATGTTGCCCATCACTACTGCCACCCCCACTCATAGGACTTATGTTGCCCATCACTCCTGCCACCCCCACCCACAGGGACTATGTTGCCCAGCACTCCTGCCACCACCACTCATAGGGGACCTGTTGCCCATCACTCCTGCCACCCCCACCCATAGGGGACCTGTTGCCCATCACTCCTGCCACCCCCACCCATAGGGGACCTGCTGCCCATCACTACTGCCACCCCCACTCATTGGGACCTGTTGGCCATCACTTCTGCCACCCCCACTCATAGGGGATATGTTGCCCAACACCACTGCCACCCCCACCCATAGGGCTTATGTTTCCCATCACTACTGCCACCCCCACCCATAGGGCTTATGTTGCCCATCACTACTGCCACCCCCACCCATAAGGGACCTGTTGCCCATCACCACTGCCACCCCCACTCATAGGGCTTATGTTGCCCATCACCCCTTCCACCCCCACCCATAGGATGGGTGATGCGCCACACATCCATCATACACCAACATTAGGTATGTCAGCAAAATACATCCCCCCTAACATCATGACAACAGTGTGTAGTCTGTGATAAATAACCACAACAGTGATTATGACTTCGAACATACAATGTAACTACCATCACATGTGTGACTAAAAACTGTGTGGCCTACACAAGGCAAGCATCACTATAGCACTGTGACAATGTAAAACTAACACACCCCTCACTGTGTAGAACACAAGTTAAGTGTGTGGTTCCAAAACTGCAGCAAATGTTGAGCATTGTGGTGATGGGGTCTAAAACCCCTCTCATCACAGTGACCAAAAGGTAAGTGTCATCATGGTCAAAGCTGCAAAGCCAAACAGCATGTATGATTCCTGGTCCCGTCACATGAAACACTTTTGTGGCAAAGTAGTGGTTGTGTCCCATACCCACAGAGATGTGGTAAGTCTAACAGTGCTGTGAAACCCTAACTAACTCTCGGCCATGTGCAGACAAGCACCACCCATGGGGGCTGACATTGCATACAGTGTACAATGACACAAAAGCAGAAGTGACCATCACAAAGCATACACACATCTCGAAAATAGACACACAAATCAAAACATCCTGTGTAGACTGTAGGTGTCAGGTCACAAACTCCCATTCCATTGCAGCAATGGGACCTAAAAACCAGGATGAATGTGCAGAATGATGTGATATGACTCACAGGGACAGCAGGAAAAATCACAAAAACAACATCCAGACAATGGCCCACAACAGCAATACAAATGCACTGGTGCAGATGCACAAACACAAACAGGCAACCTCATACTGTACATCTGAAACAACATGTGTGTGTGTGTCTCAGTATCCCCAGGCAACTACACAATACATGAGGGGGGCTAAACCACAGTGAGACAGATGTGGACACAGTGCCATACAAAAGTAACCCATCATTGGGCCCCCCCTTAGTGGGCAATCAGACATTGTGAGATGAGAGGGAGCACAACAGACACATGTGACACAAGCTGGAATGAACAGCAACTAACAAAGCAAGAGACTGACACACAACAGCAATACCCCCAGGGACCATACATTGGGGTGACACAAGCATGCATGATACGTCCACTGTGATGACAAAGGTAGATGTCGTATAAACTATGAAACCCAGACATGTGTCCTGTGCCACAAACGTACATCACACCTACACAAACACAAATCACTCAGCATGGCCCGTCATCCATGGACAAATGGGAGCTAGGGGCCCATCCATGCAAACATTTACATCAGTCCACCCTCAACACCACACACCCTGAACTGCACCAATGTGCTTCTGTGAAGCCCACATGGACAGGTGACATTGCACATGCACCCATGACAAACACAGTAATGTTGGGAGGAACTAAGGTGCACAGACTCATCACACAAGGACAGTCTACAACCCTGGTGAATGACAGACATACTGCACAGTTTGCGGTACATGGCCATGACGTCAAAGCTCCCGTAACCTTCGGAATAGCCAAGGAGAACCACAAGGAACACATGCTGACACCTGCCAACATTGCAGCCCTGAACCGGACGAGTGGGAGCAGTCACACACACATAAACATGTCTCAATCACTGAAATGTACCACCTAGGGACAACTACATGATATTGTGAACAAAGAAGTGCCTTGGGGACCCCTGACTGTGTCCCATCTGTGTCTGACCACATCATCACCACTCAGAACTGACAAATCCCAATAATGAAACACCAATTAACAGTAGTGTGTCATGCACCCACACATCTGGTAGCCCATGGCAAAGATGTGGGATGAACAACTCAGCAAGCATGAACAATAGGAACATATCAAGGGAACACAGCCTGTGTATGAAAAGGGATGTGGACACACACACATGCTCACAGGACACACACCATGGGCCCAGGCAATGTCACAGAACAACACACTTACTTGAGGGAACTCAACTCCTGTGGAAGCTCAGCTGTGCCAAACATAGTCCCAGCAGGTCTCAGTCATGTCAGCAGAACACTTGGTCAGTCAGCCATCAGTTACCACACAATGAAGGCTCTGGTCACAACAGCCTGGGTACAGGAGTATCCCTTAAGTCATCTGCACATACTCAATACATATGTCCAGCAAGTTGCACAGAGGACACAGTTGCTCCTACACCAATGATGTCCCCACCTACATGTCCAGTGGAGATGCACCCACAGTCAGGGAAATAGACAAATTGGACAATGGGAAGCACATCATATGTGCATGTGTGCAAGCCACAGATGTGACCATGCAAATGAAATGTTTACAGAGATGTTCACAAATTGTTAATCATGACACACCCAGTTAGCTGCAAAGGATGACATGGATACTGACCAGAATAGGATAAATATCTCATGGAACACATGGAGTACCTCACATCAACACCTCAGTATTCTACATTGGAAATCCAGCATTACAACTGCACGGTCATGCTAAACATCATCAACATAATGTACAGCTAAATCATATTCACAATGATAAAGAAAAATGCTTTATTCAACAATTTTTAAATGCAAAGTCCTTTCAAAACAAAGGCCAATGACCAGTCCATTTCCAAATGTCAACAATGTGATTTGAGTGACAACTGTCACACGTTGCTTGCCTGCACTGTTAAGGACAGGGGACATCTCCTCGGAGGGGCATACATGGGGTCAGGCCAGGAACCGCAGGGACAGGATCAGGGCTCAGCAGAAGGAGGCAGTGAAGGGGTGGTGGATGCAGGAGAGTCACTGGCAACTGCAGTGGACCTGACAGAAGTAGTGGGTGCAGCCAAAACTGTGGGGCACAAGTCAGATGGGGTGGGTGCCGGCACAACTGCAGTGGGCAGGTCAGATGGAGTGGACTGAGTCCCCACTGCAGTGCCCAAGTCAGATGGGGTGGTCGTGGACTCCACTGCAGTGCCTAACTCAATGGGAGTGGAATGGGGTTCAGGTGAGGTCGGCAGGAAAGAGGGGGGGACACGATCCCCACATCAGTGGCGCAAACTGTCTGACCATGGTAAGGGGAGGGCCTGAGCATTTTGGGGATGGTGTATCTGTGGGTGGGAGAACCTGGGGCAGGGTGTGGCGGGGGAACCTGTGGAGGGGTGGCCTGGGGGATGGAGGATGGAGACTTTGTCGTGGAGCTGCGGGGCGGGGGTGGGGTCTTGCTCTTCTGGCTCCGGGGGGACTTGCGGGTGGAGGCCTCAGTCTGACTGTGCCTGGGGGAGGGTGTCTGGATGTGAGGGGCACTCCCCTTTGTGTGTGGGGACTTCCTCTTCCCCTTGTAAGCTGGATCTGCTGGGTCGATGGGGGAGAGGCCAAGGTCACAGAGGAAGAACTTCTTGGGAGATGGGGTTGCAGGTGAGGCAAGGGAAGGGGGCTGGGAGGGAGAGGTATCGGAGGACTGCGGAGTGGTTGTGGATGACTGTGTGTGTGTTTGTAAACCATCCTCTGTGAGTGTGGTATCAGTCCCCTGAGGTTGCTTGTGTACACGTCTAGACCTTGGTTTGGGTGCTTGTGTGCTGCCCGTGTATGTGGGTTTGGGTGAATGTGCTGGTGTGTGTGTGCTTGGGACAGGTAGGGTGCTAGGAATCGTGGGTGGGGCAGGGGTAGGAGGGGGGCGGGACTGTTGGAGGAGGGACACTGCTGCCGTCAGGGAGGAGGCCACGGACTGATTGGTCCTCTGTAGGGCAGACATGCCCGATGAAATGCCCTCCATGAATGATACCAGTTGTGTCAACAGACTGGTGTGTGCATGGAGGACACTCAGCATTGATGTCTGCCCTACATGGATATGTCGAAGCAAGTCCACAGACTCCACACTCAGGGCAGCAGGGGACACAGGGGCAGGGAGTGCGGTGCCTGGCACAAAGGAGACATGCTCCCGAACACGGGAGCCTCCATGGACCTCTGGGATGGGAGCCGATGGAAGGGTGGTGATGGTGGTGGTGGTGGCGGTGGCGGGGACAGCCTCACTAGCTGGGGCTTGGTGGCTGCTGACACCCGCCTCCACAAGGAAGTCATCCTCCGAGCTGCTGTGGCCCTCAGCTGGACTGGATGGTGCTCAGCATTCATCGGTGTGGCTCCACTCACCCTCCGTGCCACTGGGTCCCTCCAACTCCTCGCCTTCTGTCCCAGTCAGGCTCTGTGGCTCTTCCTGGTCCATGGAGCTGTCCCCTCCTGTGGCCATAGATGTATCTGGATAGAATTAGGAAAAAAGAACACCATCAGTCACCTGCACTGACTGCACACACTACAGTGAGTACAGCACATCACAGGGCAAGCCCTGGCATCATCAGCTGAACACTGCTCAAAGTGCTCACACTGTTTAGAATAAGCCAATTGTCAGTCTCACCATCAACCATGGCACTCATATCCCTCCTGGACTTGCACCCATAGGTCTGTTGCATGTTGGATGCTAATACCCCAATGTGCAGACATGCACCACCTACACATTTGTTGGACATGCAAGTGAACATGTAGGAGTATGTCACTATACACACATCACATCTCTTGCCACTGACTCAGTACAGTTGTCAGTATGAAGGGATGGCAGTCTCATTTCACATGCTTGTGATGCATACCAGCAACACACACTATGATGTTCTCATGTCCTGATAGTCAATGCCACAATAGGGTGCATGGAGCACATTTGACCCCAATGCAGGATCACTCCTAGCAAGTTAAATGCCACGCCACTGGCATGCCTGGAAAGTCAGTCATCACTGTCTCCTGTCACAGAGGCAGGGCATCCAGACAACAGCAGTATGCACTGTGTCACAATCATAGCTTATGGGTAAAGCAAATTCAGCAGCTGAGAAGTGCACTTGTCCATCCCCTGCAAACAACATATCCCGGACCCAGAAGACCCCACCTCATACAAAACAGACATATGAGTCTCTGCGAACACAACTCCTTGTACATGAGCACATCACAGCCTGCTGTGCATGAAACACAGCTGCCTGAAGTTCACAGTTGCATACACCATTGTGCACTGTCAAGTGATCACACACGTATATGTCACACAGGTCTTGTCTCTCATAGTCACATCTCAGATGTCCTGCTGACCCTCAAACTCATGAACACCCCAGTTGTCTGGAAAATTAAGCCACATCACAATGACACAGAGGCAGACACCTGAAGGCACATGTCACTAAGCACAACCTGTAAGTTGATATACAGGAGTGGGATTACAGAGTGTTTCTAAATGCCCTTGAGTAGGCATGACTGCCCAGGTCTACGTGAAACAGTGTATAGCCCTGGACAGTAGTCAGGTGGCTAAGCAAGTGTGACACACTTGATATACATACTCCTGAGGACCACAAATTGGAGTCCCCTGATGCATGGGTGTGTTTTAAATACCCTAGGCACATGTGGTGAGTCAGACCAGCAATTGGAACAGATATCAAGGGCACACACAGATCACATGTCAGATCTCAGGCATTGTGTAAACAATTGACCCACCCATGAAACGCACAACAGAGTCACGGTAACGGATGCTGTCCGGAACCTGAAGCATAGCTGACTGCAGGGACACAGTGCCCTAGTGACACACGCCACAGACTGTAGGGTCCACACCTGTGCATCAGATGAGGAGGGTGCATCACACAATTGAGGGACATGAGTCCTGGACTACAAGACCTACGTAATGTGGAAGTGTGCCCAGGCAAAAGACTGCAAATAGCATGTCAGACATAGTACACAGATTAGGCATGGCCTTACCCCCTCCTTGCTGCTGTCTGGCCTTCAGCTGCCCATCCAGGTCCGGGAAGACCACCGCCAGAATCCTGAGCATATGGGGGGTCAGGGTCCGGTGTCCACCCCTCCTGCGAGGAGGCGACAGCATCAGCTGGACCCTTGCGATCCTCCGGGTCCAGCCCCGAAGGTCCTGCCACCTCTTCTGGCAGTTGCGGATCCGGCGCTTGTAGACCCCCACCGATTGAACTGCCCGGGCGATGGTCAGCCATATCTCCTGCGTCTGGTGGGCATCAACCTGTGAGGATGACAAAGTTAAAAGTCTATTAACACACATACCCCATATTTGTGCTGCACACAGTTGGATATACATGTTGTCATCACAAAGGAAAATGAGTTACACAGGTAGTGCACCCATGGAAATGGACAAATGCCCTGCATGTCTGACAAGTTAACAATACCTGGGAAGTTTAAGCTTGCACAAATGCACTTTAGCTTACATGTACCTACACACTTTGGGGGATGAAAGTACTCAGTGAGTACGCTTGCCACTGGTGTACACACTGCTAGTACTGCTAGTCAGACAACATGCACAATTAGGAAGGCAGTGGACTGCACACTCACCTGCTCCCCTGGTTTCCCATACAGATTGCTGTACTGTGGAAGGAGCCCGTCCAGCAGGGCCTGGTTCTCCTCCTCAGTGAAGGCTGGGGCCCTCTCCAGAGTACGTGCCATAGCAGTAGCAAGAGGATGCAGAGACAGCAGCAGTGGTAGCAGATATGTGGCCCAGTAGCATTTACTGCGGGCAAGTGAGCTTCGTGGGGGCCATCCGGCCTTATATCTGTGCTGCAGAGGCAGAATCTGTGCCATGTGTCCCAAGTGATAGGTCCAACACGGTTGCATTCTATGAATCTGGCCAATCCATGGAATTGTACACCTCATACACGTCTTCCGCATCTTTCAAATCTTCATCTTCATTAAACCCTAGCAATTGCAACATTGTTGTAGGCATCCAACTGAATTTCCAGCGCACGACTCGTACAAGTTTTAAATCCGCATCTGTCTCCATGACAGTCCAGAGCCAATGGGTGCGCATGGCTCAGTCAACTGACAGTACAACGCGTAGTTTGAAAATACACACACACCCGTCTCCATACGATTCAATGGCCAAGACGTACGCAGGTCTCGGTCCATGCCTGTACGACGCGTATGCATGATAGTCACCCGCGTCGGTTCGCATTGCAGTCAATGGCTAAGCGTACGCACAGCTCGGTCCTGAACTGTGCAATGCGTACGCATGATAGTCACCCGCGTTGGTTCGCATTGCAGGCAATGGCTAAGCACACGAACGGCTCGGTCCTGAACTGTGCAATGCGTATGCATGATAGTCACCCGTGTCAGTTTGCATTGCAGTCAATGGCTAAGCATACGCACGGCTCGATCCTGAACTGTGCAATGCGTCCCTGTAGAAGTCACCCGTGTCTGTTGACATTGGTGTGACTTTTTGACGGCTTCCTCACAAAATTACTTGCCAGGGACTCAGGTGCACACCTACCACACTACAGCATGTGCCACACTGTGTCCCATGGCATGTTAGGCTGCATTACCTGTGTGTTTTGGAGGGCAAAAATTTGGTTGGTTGTGTGGCACTTTTGTGCAGCCACTCCCAGGCTGTGCACGTGTTCATGGGGACAGAATCCTTTGTGTGTTGTGCACATTACCACTGTGATGTGCAACTGTACAGTTATGGTCATGAGTCATGGACACCGTTGCAGGTTGGATATGTCTAGGACATGTCACATACACCCTGAGTCCTGGGTGTGATGGTATGTACGTCACAGTGAGACCTATAGCCCCAATTCTGATGTACACCCACAGTCTGTGTGCATGTTGTGTCTCAGATGTGGCTGATCAAATGTGCCCAATAGGAGACAGTCTCAACATCCATGTGGTTTGTGCATCAACATTGATGGTGTGTGTGTGTCTACGAGACGTACATGTAGGGCCGGCAGAGACAACAGTGGCCACTACCTGTGGGACTCACGGTTGTTTTGTGGCGTGTACATGATGTGCCATGTCATGCCAGTGTCCATGTGGCAATACAGGAACCCTGGGTATCTGCATGTCAAAGAGCTGTGATGCCTGGGAGTCATCAGGCCTCACTTGTCACTGTGGTGTGTGTTTGTAATGTGACAGCAGTACATAGGTACTGTGACACAGCCCAATGATTATCCATTGCACTACATGGAACTTATGTAGACATGTGGACTTGAGATGTGAGGTGAGGTGCATGTAGGTGACATATGTGTCCATACCCAACAGCACACACCTCAGTACATTGTGTATTGTCATGATGTATCATGTGATATTTTGCTTGGTCATAGCCACATGGGTGGATGAATTGACAATCTTCCTTTGTTCATCTCTGTACTGCAGGGCACCAGCTGTCCATAGACCGTTCCAAGAGCTTGAAACCATGCAGGAACGCGACTGCATCCAACGGTACTGCTTCACCAGGCCACTGATTGAGGAGTTGGCGGAGCAGTTGGTGCCACATCTGCTACCTGGCCGGACATACCCTACAGCACTGACCCCAGAGGTGAAGGTGATGGCAGCCCTGCACTTCTTTGCTACTGGTACCTTCCAGTACACTCTGGCTACTGCTGGTGGTATGTCGCAAACTATGCTCAGTCGTGTGCTACACGATGTCTTGGAGGGAATGTTGAATTTCCTTGACCTGTACATCAAGTTTCCTAGCCCAGGTCAACTCACTGAAATAAAGGATGCTTTTTATACACTGGGGAGGATGCCGAACGTCATCTGATCTATTGATGGTACACATGTGGTCCTGGTACCACCATGGGCACATGAGCAGGCATACCGGAACATGAAACATTTCCACTCCATCAATGCTCTGGTGGTATGTCTTGCAGACATGTGTATCACACATGTGTGTGCATGTTTCCCAGTTCTGTGCACGATGCCTACATCATGAGGAGTAGTCGTATTGCAACGCTGATGTCACAGATGACAGAGCAGCGTGCCTAGCTTGTCGGTGTGTACTGACCGTTTACCATTGTGTGTGTTTGGCAATGTTGTATTGCACCCTCTTTCAAAACTCAGCTAATTGTTCAATTGTTTGTATGTAGGTGACTCCGGATACCCCAACATGCCGTGGTTGCTGACACCCCTCATGAACCCTGTGACACCAGCTGAGATGCGCTACAATGAGGCACATGGTCGGACCAGGAGGGTGATTGAGCGGACATTTGGTCTCCTGAAAAGACGCTTCCGCTGCCTGGACAAGACCGGAGGGGCCCTCCCATATGACCCTGCAAAGGTGTGCAAAATTATCCTCGTATGCTGCATGCTACACAACATAGCAGTGCGGAAGAAGTTACCTCTCATCCAGGATGATGATGACCTACCTCCGCCACCTGTGGAGGATACAGGCCTGGGTCACGATGCCAGTGATGATGATGATGAGGGTGACGTCTGCACACAGCTCATCAACAACTTCTTCACCTCAATGTGAGTTTCCAGGGTTGTTATGTCAATGTATTGAGTTAGCCTGAAATGTGTTGAGGCTGCTCTGTTGCTGTTTGAGTGTGTCTGTGTGCCACTTGACTGGATGCATGCAGTGATGTGTCCTTTCAGGTGGTCTGTACTCCACAATAGTGTCGAACTACTAACTTGTTTCTGTGTAAGTTTATTTTGGCATGCTTTGTGCATGTGTATTGCATTTCTCTCCTGTTCTGCTGTGCTTTTGACTGTGCCTTGTGTCTGTCCTTCCCAGGGTACTTTGCCTGTTGTTTGGTCAACACTGACCACCAACACCCAGAATCCAACACCATGGTGGAATTTGTCAATTCCCATCAAGTGATGTATCACACACCCCTGGACTTCAATTCCCCGTCACTGTGTGACCGTGTGTCCACTGTAACGTACAATTACCTTGCAACTATAAACATGTTGCTGATGTGTAATGAGCCTGTGCTATGCTTTGTTAGGTGCGTTGTCTTTCTTCCCACATCTGACTGACATTTGCTTACCTCACCTGTGGGATTGTTACCACTGACTGTGGATAGGTGTGGTGTCTGTGCATTCCAAAGTATTTCAGGTCAAAATCATTGTGTGGGATGAGTTACATGGACATGGTGAGTATGTGTTGTGGTGCCCTAGTGTTGTGTCTCCCTCACATGTGTCACATCACCATGACTCACATAACGGTGATCACATTGTTGTAGTATTTGGCATGCATTGTGTTGTTTAGCAGATCAACATCTCCATGACACATGACAAGTTGGAATCACAACAGAGGCAAGTATAGTGTACTAGTGGTTTTATTTACAAACATGTGTGAGGATAATGCGCAGGATGGTGGGTTCTGTACATTGGGTTTTGAATCCAAAGTTCACAGTAGAGTTGGAAGTGTTGGTAGCTGAAATGTCCAGAGTAAAGTCCACAGACATCTGCTACATTAGACCAACATGAACCCTCCATGTCATGTAGGCGAGTTGTGTTAGATACGACAAGGTCAACGGTTTGCGCACAAAGAACATTGTCCAGAACAGGTTTAGAGGCCCTGGGGGATGTGCATGGACATCTGCGTCTCACTTGTCCTTCTTCGGACGACCCCTCTTCTTCTTCGGGGGGGGGGTCCTCAGGTGCAGGCGTCTGCGGTGCAGAGGACTCTCCACCAGAGTCATCCTCCCTCCCTGTGGCACTGGCAGATCGTGCGGTAACAGATGTTGTGGCCACACAGGGAGGTGTGGACATGTTGGTGCTTATCTGGCGGAGGCACTGGAGTATGTCCCGATTCACCGCAGTAAGTGCATCCCACTTTGCCTCCATGCGGGCATGATGGGCAGCCTGCTCCTGTTGAATGTCCTTGAGGATCCCCACTACCTGGCTGAATCCTCCGGTGCTATCCTGGTACGCATCTATGGTGCGTACCAGTTGGGGGTCATCATGCAGTCCAGACCCCTCTGCAAGGCGCGCCCTCTGCCTACCACCCCTCCCAGCACCCCTATCCACACGGGCAGGACCTGCGGCTGCACGCACAGGTGACACTGAGCCCTCTTGGCTGTTGTTGCTGGTGGTGTTGTCCGTAGCTTCCTGGGGGTACTGTGTCCATGTGCTGTCGGTGTTCTGTGGCCTTGGTCTGTCCGTGTTGGCAGGGGTGCCCTATCTGTTTCCAGATGCTAGAGGCGTGGGTACAGGGGGTGCAGATGTTGGTACTGCTGGTGCTGCATGATGACTCACACCCGAGGTGCCAGGTTGTTCGCCCTCATCCGAAGAGGACAGAGACGCATCCACACCAGAGAGCTGAGGGTCCACTTGAGTCTGGGACAGGGACTCCTCTTCATTTGATCCTGTGTCCCCAGCACCACCTGTGTTTGGAATAGACACACAATGTAAGTTATGTTTCTACAGGCATCAATGGTTCACATACATGACATTTTCTACTTTACGTCAGGATGCGTGCCTGTACACTGCTTTGTCCAAGGTTGTCACGGACAGAGATTGACATTGTTGTGGCACATTGCCCAGCCAAAATGAAACATTTCAATGTGCATGTCGAAGTGTGTGCATGCCCAGCTCATGTATAGATTTGGCTGTACATGGCCATTACTACTCAAGGGCCATCACATTGCTGACACAGGTGTGTCATCCCTGTACACATTTGAGCTTTAACAAAGACATGCGTGCAATTCCACTGAGGATATGTTGTATGATTGGGGCATGTGTGGTAGCAGATTTTGCTCGTCTTTGTGTGTCACATTGGTGTATTGGTACAACATGGTCACAGTCCGGTATGCCTGTGATCTCGTGGGAGAAAGTGTTTTTTTACAGTGTTCCTAGTTCCCATCTCATTTCATACAAGTGATGATGTACCACGTGTGCAATGTGTTTTAGCATAGAAGGTGTGTGTATGGCCAGCATCGGTGTTATTTGTTTTCAAGTCAGGACCTCCTTCTCCCCCAGGCCAGTTATCCCATCAAGAAGCGTGCCACCATTGCAGTGCATGCAGGCTAACTTTCAGGATGTCAGTCAGTGCAGTTTGTTGGTGCCCAGTTCCCAGCAGGGCCTCGTGCTCCCCACAACAGAGCCCAGTGTCAGACATCTTGTCAGTCCATTCCCACTCCCTGTGAGGTGAGCATGGTTCAGTGTGAGCTTGCTGGGCCATGTGGGTGGGTGGGGATTGTCTGTGACTGCAACTCCCATCATGCTTTTGGCTACACCCCCCTTCCCAGCATGCCCATACTTCCTTCCTTTTGACTCTGCTTCCCTGTGAGGGAGTGTGACAGTAATGGCAAGATGGCTGACTGTGCAGTCCTGGTGTTTGTTGGTGCCCAGTTCCCAGCAGGGCCTTGTGCTCCCTACAACAGAGCCCAGTGTCAGACATCTTGTCAGTCCATTTCCACTCCCTGTGAGGTGAGCATGATTCAGTGTGAGCTTGCTGGGCCATGTTGGTGGGTTGGGATTTGTCTGTGACTGCAACTCCCATCATGCTTTTGGCTACACCCCCCTTCCCAGCATGCCCATACTTCCTTCCTTTTGACTCTGCTTCCCTGTGAGGGAGTGTGACAGCAATGGCAAGACGGCTGACTGTGAAGTCCTGGTGTTTGTTTGGCTACAAGTCCAAAGAGAGCCCCTGTGCTTCACACAGCAGCACCCAGTGCGGTGTATCTTTGGGTGATATTTCACTACAGTGTGAGTCAATGCATTCTACCCAGTGAGTTATGTGGAGTTTGTGTAGAGGCGAGTGTGTGTCTCCACATGCTGATAAGTATGGTCAGAGCTGTCAGTCCTCCTTCCCACCCAGCCAGACATCCCACCATGAAACGTGCTTCCATTGGAGGGCGTGCAAGTTGGCTTTCAGAATGTCAGGCAGTGGTGTCCTGCTTCTGATTTGCGCACAACCCCTACCAGGGTCTTTTGTGCTCCCCACAGCAGTACCCAGTGTCAGCTATCTTGTCAGTCATTTTCCACTCCCTCTGATGTAGGCATGGTTCAGAGAGGTCTTGATGGGCCAATTGGGACGGGGAGCATTATCTGTGACTACAAACCCCATCATGCTTTTGGATACACTCACTTCACCTGCATACCCACTATTCATTCCTGTCAGTCAGCTTCACTGTGAGGTAGTGTGTTTGTGGTGGCAAACTGTCTGACAGTGTTTATTTGGTTTTGTGCCACTGCCTTGCTCTATTTGTTGGTAGGTTTGTACATGTCATGACACAGTTACAAGTCACTATGAGATGGCAGATATTGTGTTTGTCTGACTAGCATACACATCTTGGGATGATTATCTATTGGTTACTGTGGCTTTGCTAATGGTGCATGGTTTCACTGTCCCCTTGCCACACAATATTGAGTATATTGGTTTTGGACTCACCAGGCTCTGGTATGTCTGCTAGACCATGGACGCTCTCTGGTGGTAGGATTTCCTGCCTCTTCTCCTCCCAGGACCTGAAGTATACTGGTTTGGCAGGAGGGCCACCACCAGTGCGCTGACTCAAGGCGTGATCTTTCTCAATGAGTTTCTTGACCCTCCTGCGCATGTCATACCACCTGTTCTGGATATCGTCCTTTGTGCGCAACGTTCGTGCTTGTGCGTTCACCTTGTCCACAATCCTCGCCCACATCTTTGTATTCTGTGACATGGGGTCCATTGGACCAATGTACCAAACAAATGTGGCTCTAATCTGATGATCTTGTCTACCAGCATTTCTAACTCACTATCTGTGAACTTTGGATTCTTCTTTGGGGGCATGGTGATGGGTGGTGGTGGTGTGCGATGTGTGTGTGAGGGTGCAAGTGAGGGTGGGTGAGTGTCGGTTTTGCTAGGTGTATGTGTGAGTGCTTTTGGTGAAGTGCTAATAGTGTGAAAGTTGTGTGATGGGTGAGTTGTGAGTGTGTCTGTGGTTGCTGTGTGATGGTGTTCTCTGCTGGCTGTTGTCTTCAATTTGCAAAGGATCATGGTAGTGATTGGTGTCCTTTATTTAGGTACAGTTGTGGGTGTGTCTTTGTTCCAAGTATTTTTTTGTTGATATTTATTGACTTTGTCATTGCTTGTTTGGTCCTTTTTTGTATTTTTTCCTTTGGGTTTTCTAGGCATGAAGGAGACGTTCTTCTGATCGAGACGGACGCTGATGTTGGCTCGTGCGGGCTTCTCCAGGTCTTTCATGCTGACTTTCTTCTGTGTCTCATACGTGTCGGTCGCGGAGATCTCTATTGCTTCAGGTCCCTGTTTTCTGTGCGTGTCGGTCATGCGGCTTGGGCTCCGTACGAGTCGGTCTGAGTTTACACGCATTGCATCGTACTGTGCGGATCTGACATCGCGGATATGTGTCGGTCGGGTTCATTCCTGGTGCGTGTCGGTCGGTGCAAATCGCGTCCGTGTTTTCCGGGTGAATCAATGTTTTCCCTATGGCTCGGTCGTACGGCTTGTATTCTGTAAGTGTCAGTTGTAATTCACACGGGTTGCATCATACTGCACGGATCGTACGGCACCGGTCCGTGTCGGTCAGTCTCCGTTCCGGGTCCGTATCGGTCAGTACGTTTTGCGGCCGGAATCGGAATCGGCCCCATATTATAATATTAATTAAATATAACAAAAACCTACAAATATTATATAAAATAAAATAATAAATACATTTATAAAAAATAATTCTTTTAAACTAGAAAATATTTACAAACAAAAAAAACTATTAAAACATAAATGTGTTTATTTTATTTCCTACCCTATAACACCACACCAATAACAAAACACTTAGGGGTCAATTAAAATGTCGGGCGGATTGCCACTGCCCGCATGGCGTGGCAATCCGCCCGACATTCTCCCCCGCCCGCATGCCATTTCCCCCCTTCATATTAGTATGGCAGAGGGACCCCGGCGGACGGAAAGACCGTCCGCCGGTTTTCCGCCGGTCACACACATGAACGGTTGGAAAAGGGGCCTGATATGGTGGCGGTGTCTGCTAGACACCACCATCCATATTAGGATGGCAGCGGGAAGCAGCCTCAATGCCGCCACAGAAAGAAATGCGGTTTCCATAGGATGTTTGGGGGGTGGGGGGGGGCACATGGGGGTACCTATGGTACCCCCCAGCATTTGCATGGATGACGTGGCAGGCACAGCGTGGTGCCTGCCAGGTTGTGCATGCAAATGCGCTCATGCCTTTTTTGTATTGCGGCGGGTGCTGCTGAGAGCACCACCCGCCGCAATACAAAAAATGCGGGATGCGCCCGCTAGTGTGGCGGGCACAGCCTAATTGCCCATGCGGGACTGCCACATCCTTAGCTGGCGGTCCCATTCCCCTTAATTACATTTATTTCCATAATTTCCATAATTATTAATCAATTAAAAAATATTATTAATAAAAAAACTAAATAAACGTTAATTGACTACACACGCTTTAGCAATATTATATCCACAACACACACCTAAATTAAACTATAACATAATAAAACAGAATTAAAACTTATTTTTAAATTAAAAAATGTTACTATTAACAACTAATAATTAAATTAAAATGTATTTATTACCCACCCTTTACCCCTTTAAAAATACAAACAACACACAAAAATTAAACAATTACACAAAATAAATATCATATAATTAACATTAATTAACATCTACATATTAATTAATTAAACACAAATTACTTCTCACCCTTACTCCTATAAACACCACAACACACACCTAAAATTAATTATACAATTACCATAATTAAGTACCAATTAATTAATTAAAATTAATAAACAACCAATTATTAATGTTTCAATTGCAAATAAATTACTTCTCACCCTTCCCACCCTTTTCAGCCACACGCCACACTTTGCCAGGGGCACACAGCACTTTGCCAGGGGCACGCTGCACTTTGCCAGGGGTACTCCAATCCCAACAAGCCTTAGCGCCAGTAGGCGCCAACATGGGCTTCCCGTGCCCCGAGGTGCATAAAGACACCTTGGGGCTCCCGCAGCGCCGGACCCCTTTTCAGCTGCATGCCGCACTTTGCCAGGGGCACGCAACACATTGCCATGGGCATACCTCACTTTGCAAGGGGGACTCCAATCCCCACAAGCATTAATGCCAGGAGGCGACAAAGTGATCTTCCCGCGCCTGGAGGTGCATAAAGACACCTTAGGGCTCCCACAGCGCGGACACGCGCGTGTGCGCCCGGGCAAAGCCCAGGCCTAGGGCGGGCCCATCTGCGCCCGTCAGCGGCAGGAAGAGGCAGGCCTGGAACTCCCTTCTTGGTTTTGCGCTTTGAGAAGTTTTTTCCGGTCTTCCTGTTTCCTGTTATGCGGGCACTGTATGTCTGACCTATTTAGCGTTTCTGTCTTTTGGCAATATTCTATAATCTTCTGGCCTCTTAGGGCCTACTTTGGATCCAAGTAGAGGTGCACTGTTTGGAAATGGGTAAAAGGAAACACCCGAGCTCTGCACTAGCAAAGTCTCCACCAAAATCACATCAGTCAATAATGAATTACATGAATGAATTACATGAATAATGAATTACATAACTGGAGCAATGGGGGCTATTGAGAAGCAAATTCTAAGTGTGGAGGCAACTCTAACCATATGCTCTGAGAATGCCCCTAAAATCGTAAATTCTTGTACACTTCCCTCAAACGCGGCCCAATTGATCGAACTGCAGACCAAAGGAATTGCCACTGTGAATAAGGATAATATTGTGACTGTGCACAATCTTAGCTCACTGAGCACTTCGAATGCCATCCCCCATCCAAGCATCCAAAGATCCTAAGGAGCTGCTTTGCTGATCCTACTGTCACGCCATCTGAAGGGCATGTAAAGTTTAAAAAGAGGGGTCCAGCACAGAAGCTGGGTGTGACCCCTACGCCACCTAGAGCTGTTAATAAATCAGTACCCACCACATCCTTAGACTGCTCTCCACTGGTGACTTCTGTTCATACTCTAACTGAACTTATTAAGACATCCGTTTGCAGTCTTACGGACCGACTTAAAGCAATAGAATGTGATGTGTTAACCTGTGTTGAGCGATTAGGCTCGATAAATTTCCATTGTTGAACAAATGATCATGTTAATGTTAATTTTGATGGTTTAACCTCTAAAGCCCCTGTAACTCTCCCATTATAAACACCTGTTCCACCCATACGACCAGTGTTAAATCTAGAGCCCTAACCCCACCCAGTTCAAGCTATTGACGTAGACAGAGTTTACAACAAAGGGGTACCAATAGCTTCTCTGTCTAACACTTGCTCTGGGGTTTCTGCTCTTATCCACCCTTTGCCTGCTAAGGATAGATTAGATCTTCCCCCTGCTGCTACCCCATATGTGTTCATTTTGGCCAATGCCCCGACCTTAGGTGTCCCTCCTCAAGAAACATGGGACTCATTGAGAAACAAGGCTCCTAACTGGTTAAACACCAGAGTTGGGCTGGGGGGAGCACTTTTTGCAGATTTTAAGATGGCCGGACGGGTAGGGTGGGTTGGCAGGGGCCCCAATGTGCTTCAGGGTGACTGTGTGGTACTCTCTTTTAAGATCCCAGCACTAGTTAGTACAATATTGGGTAGGGCAAACTCAGTGCTGTTGAATTCAAAGCCAAGTCTCAGTCTTACCGCTAGGTTTCTTTAATAGGCCCCCTTTACAATTGACTAGACAGATGAATGATGAGTCACAGCGATTTTTCCAACTACAACCAGCTGTCCAACCACCAATTCTAAATTCAATCAATGTACATCCCTTGATGTATTCATTTGCAACATCTAACAGATTTGATTGCATCTCTAGTCTTGCTGGGGTGGATTGACTACAGGCCGAACCAGTGTTAGGAACATCTTTGTATAATCCTGTCCCTATTACCGTAACCCCTGTCAATAAACCTCCAGACAGAGGAGGATCTAGCGGTTACCAACTAACTGAGGAGCGGGCAACGCTGAGCAATGAGATAAATAAGGACTATATAATTATTGACCTAAGTACCATTAGTGCAAAAAGAACAATTGGTGGACAGAATGCAGAACAATGTCATACAATCACCCCAGTACAGAGACCTGGGCCTAAATCCATAGTTTTTTTGCTCAGCATGCCATTCCAGTTTGGACCCAGCCATATGCAGTCTTGATCCTGTGCCCAATGGGAATAGTCCAGCCCGAACTGCCAGGCCAGGTCCTCCCTGGACTGGAAACAAGCATCCTAGGACCGGTTTCGGGCTTTCAGCCCTCATCAGCCAGGATAGCTTGAATATGGTGAGAAACTTAAGAAGCTTATTTTTAAATACGATCTGGGTTTCAGCAATTAATTTGGAAACAATCCAGTTGAAGTCCCCTGTAGATTTGATGGTAGCATGGCTAAAAGTGTCATTGATTTTCAGCTTTTTCCCAACCGTTACTCGGCCCTAGTTATTAACTTTGAAATCCACGGCCAAGCAATGAGTGACCCCTGAGCCTAGTGTTGAACTCTGACTATGTAAGAGAACAAGGGGCTTGCCAACACACTTTGTCTGTGGAGAACATAGAACTCTCTTGATTGAATGGCTACACCCTACATTGGTCAACGGTCGAACCGAATGGTTTCCTAGAGTAACTAATTCACCAGCAAAGAAGGGCCTTTGATGTTTGTTTGGATGACTCGGCTGAAGCCTTTGTAATTATGGAGTCATTCGGTCGAGTTAGCAAGGCAATCAAAATTGGCCTAACTTCCCATCAGAAGCCAGGTCTAGTAAAGAGGAAGCCCTGGTTTGATCTTGCATGCTCAGTGGCCCACAAAAACTTAAAAGTAGCCTTAAAAAGTACACCTAGGAATTATTTGGAGGTCCAGCATTGGAGGCGGCTCTATAGGCTTGCTCTAAAAAACCGCAAAAGAAGTCTGAAAGTGGAGGCGTGGGAACAATTGTATGATGCTAGCTGTAACAACAGTTCTACTGCATTCTGGCGTGTGGTAAACTCACCCTTTTATAACGAGGACAACAAACCAAAAATGAAGGCTGCAGTGAATGAAGAGAATTGGGTAGCGCATTTTTCTAAGCTATATGCAGACCCAACAAAATGTGATGGTAGTAACTCTACATCAGCCCCGATGGTGGATATTTGATCCTCTACTATCTTTTATGACTGGTCTGATCTTAATTTTACCCTGGAAGAGATTAACCTGGCTATAAGGTCAAGCAAGAGAGGTAAACCACCGGGTCCTGACGGGGTGACCTGTTTAAGGCTAATACCGATCTTTGGGGCCCCCTCTTGATCCCTGTCTTTAGATCATGCCAGAGCACTAGGTTCCCAATGTCATGGTCCGAGACTCATATTGTTCCAATATTTGAAAAAGGTGACAGCGACTGCCCAGGATATTATAGACCCATTTCCTTGCTAGATTCTCTGGATAAGGTTGTGGGTAGTATAATTCTAGGCAGACTGCAAAGTTGGACTGACTGTAATAACATCATTTTGGATCTACAATATGGATTTCGAAAGAGAATTGGGAAAATGGAGCAAGCAATCAACTTGAATTTATTACTTGGAAAATATGCTCATATCAAAAGAGGTAATTTGTTTTTGGTCTTCCCTGATTTGATTGTGTAATTCATGAAAAACTCTGGTCCGTTATGACTTTAATGGGTATAGATTTCACCATTTTTAACTTTTTAAGATACCTATATTCAAATAGCAGTGCCAGGGTTCGTTTCGGTACAAGAGGCGAATGCACACGCTGGAAAAAGGGGTCCATCAAGGGTGCATGCTCGCCCCTTTTTTGTTTAATTTGTACATTAATAATTTGGGTGACACTCTTGCCAACTTGTGAACGGACCTGCCACAAATCAAGCATCTTCCAATTCCTATTCTACTTTATGCGAACAATGCTGTACCTATGGCTCATACCCCATTGGCTTTGCAGCGTCTCCTCTATAGTTTTGTGCACTTTATGGAGAATCTAGGGTTGCAAATTAATATAAACAAAACTTTCCTAATGAAAATAGGATGCAGTACAACTAAGATGCAGAATATTTTTATAGGAAAAGATATCCTTCCACTAACTTCTTCCTTTTCCTACTCGGGTATTTTATTTGACTGTGAGGGGAGTTGGAAAAGCACCATCAACTCGAGAAGGCTGAAATTCGTTAGATCAATTCTGGCCCTGTGCAATTTTGCAAGGAAATTGGGCTGTAAACAGCCAAAAGAAATGTTGGCTATCTATAATGCAAAATGTGGAACTATTGCTATGTATGGCTCTGAGATGTGGGGGGTATGCAAATGTGGAACCACCACAGGTGGTAGAAAATGCCTTTCTTAAAAACCTTTTGGCTCTCCCTTCTAGCTGTTCAAATTTCATATGTCATTCTGAACTGGGTGCTACATACTTAATGGATCTGATAAAGATACAGTCAGTGTTTCTTTGGCACAAGTCTGGTCTTCAGATAATGCAGATTTTAATCAAGCCTTAGTAAAGGACTGCTGTGATTCTGAGTCTGCACTAAAAATTCCATGGCTGAAGTTGATTAAGAACTTTTGGTTTGATATTGGTCATCCAGAATATTATAATCAACCCAAAACCTTAAATAGTACCACGAGGCAAGCAATAAAAACAGAATGTCTAGACCTTTTGGAGGAATTGAGTTTGTTGGTCGAAGTGGTCACACAAACTGTCCAACACAATCAAATGGTTTCGACTACCTTTTCAATGCAACCGTACCTTTTTAATGTTTCTAATGCCCAAAATAGATTTGTTTTAACATGCTTTAGATTGGACATCTTCCACTGTTTGGCAAGCTTTCCAATTGTTAACAATTGGTCTAGCGAATTAATCCCCTGCCCTTGAGACAACATGTCTAAGCAATCAATGATGCACGTATTTTTTTTTGTAAATTTTTTATAGATCTGATGAGATCTTTTATTGTACATTTAATGAAATCTGTAAATTTTAAACAATGTAGGTCTGCGTTTTTATATCTGCAATTACTCCCTAATCTGTTTACATGCGTGGTACTAGCAAGATTTTTTAGGGCTGTATTAACTAGAAGGAAACCATTACCCGCTGTATCCTAAACTGTGTCTGCATTTTAATATCTTTGTTTTATATTATTCTCTCGAAATTTTAATACACTGTGGCTTTCACGCATACTTTTATGATACACTTTGTGTGACTAATAATTAAATAATTAAAATGTATTTAATACCCACTCTATGCCCCTTTGAAAGTAAAAACAACACACATTACATAAACAATTGCAAAAAATAAATATCAAATAATTAATATTGATTAACAACTATATATTAACTAATTAAACACAAATTACTTCCCACTGTTTACACCTATAAACACCACAACACACACCTAAAATTAATTACCCAATTGCCATAATTAATTACCAATTAATTAATTAAAATTAATTAACAACTAATTATTATTTCATCAATTAAAAATAAATTACTTCTCACCCTTCCCACCCTTTACACCTATGAACAGCACCACACCTAAAATTAATTACACAATTACGATAATTAAATACCAATTAATTAATTAAAATTAATTAACAACTAATTATTATTTCATAAAATTAAAAATAAATTACTTCCCACCCTTTACAACTATAAACACCGCAACACAAACCTAAAACTAATTACACAACTACCATAATTAATTACCAATTAATTAATTAAAATTAAATAACCAATTATTAATTCAAAAATTTAAAATAAATTACTTCCCATCCTTTACACCTATAAACACCACAACACACACCTAAAATTAATTACACAACTACCATAATGAATTACCAATAAATTAATTAAAATTAATTAACAACCAATTATGAATTAATTCATAATAAATTACTTTACACATTTAACACTATAACATTGCAATTAAACAAGTGTTAATAAATAACAAATATTCAATACATGTTATGTAATTAAATTACTTTCCACCCTATTCCCCTATAAACCCACAACCCACTACAGAACTAAAAACGCTAAATTCATATAAAAACTTTTTTTATAACTACTAAAAATTTAACACGTATATTAAAAATACAAACAATTCTTATTAAAAAAAAATACATCACATACATATGAAATATATACTAAAATACATAACATCAATAAAAAAACGATATTTTTAACAACTATATTATAGCAAACAATAATAAATTTCTTCGTCATTTTTAAAATCGATATTACTTACCTTAGATCGATATTCTTGACCACGATATTCTTGCTGTTGATATTTCAGAACCACGATATTAACCCCTTCTGTGCCCATGACGAGCTGGACTCGTCATGGGCCGCGGTTGCGCTGTGCCCATGACGAGTCCAGCTCGTCATGAACCCCGCCCGCTAATGCAACGCCCGGCACAGGGCGGGGAAAGGGCGTGGCACACAAGGGGTTAATGACTCGATATTTTTAACTCAATATTCTGTCTCTGCACCACCCTGACGCATCCCGCGTTTCACAGGGAAGTTGTCTGAGTAGCATGTCTGATCAAGCACTTGAAAGGTCCTACCCTCAAGAAATGATGATAGCCATTTCAGAGAACTTTCTTTTATACTCACATCTGAAATTCTCTGGGTGAGTACTTCATGGTCTACAGTGTCAAAGGTGACACTGAGATCCAAAAGAATAGCTGCTGCAGAGCCTCCTTTGTCTAGGAGCCAAACATCAAATTCTTTTTTCTCAGTATTGCTTGGAACCAGCAGTCTCTGGTTGGCTGAAGGGATGCCCCCAGCCATGCAGTACTACCACTCCGATCAAGGGTAGGTGATTACACTCGCTATATAACCCGTGCTCACCCTTGGGTAGCTTGGCACTGAGCAGTCAGGCTCAGTACAGAGACAATGTGTAAAGCAAAGGCACTAAGCATCACAACGGAGACTTCACACAGGATGTATGTAAAAATGTTTATATTCAACACACATATTCAGTCATCATAACATGACCATCACATACTTTTGGGCACACAACGTAATCAGAAATATTACTAGCAGTGCTAGGCCCACTTGTATTGATATGATTTTACAAGTATGCACACCTTGGACAATTTCTCATCTGCCCCCCTCCAATTGAGAGAGAGCACACTTATGCGGTGCACAATATCAAAATAATGAACATACAGAAGAAAATAGAATACTTTTTAGCAGCACTGTGGGCTGAAGCCATGCTGGAGAAACCCAGTGTCAAAAGGTATTGTGCTTTTGGCAAAAATAGACGTATAAGTCTGCACATCCGCCCACTGTCGTGAATCACTGGTGGTCCGTACACGATCACTCCTACTCACACACACTCACTCTGCACCACTATGAGGTGCCACAGCATCAGCAAGTCTGTAAGGCACGTTCTTACATGCACACATGCACTCAGCACCCTAAAGCGGTGCCACTGGTACCCGTCAGATGTGTGGTTCACCCTCTGCAGACTCTGTGGCCCAAGTCTCCCTCCACCCTCAAGTTCACTCCTATTGTACATTTACCCCCAGGTGAAAGATAACAAGCCCCGCCTCCCGGACCCTGGGCTGCACGCGGCCAAAGTCACACTTAGTCTGGGTCCTTGGAAAGCAGGTGGGAATATGGAATAGTTTTAATTAGGAGGTAGAAGTAAACAAGTGAGAGGTTAGCGCCCACTCAGGATATTCACCCAAAGGTCTCAAAACACAAACCAGTCACGCAGTCTCTTAACCCACTTCTGAGCTGTCCAGGAAGTGTTTCTTCAACCCAGTCAATCTCTCTCGCGACTACCTGGTGCAAATATGTCTTCGGAAGGGGTCAGGTGTGGAGAGGGCAGTTGGTTTACTGCAAGAAGGATCATCAAAGGAACAACTGATGAATGGGGAGTAACTCCAGTCAGCCTCTTGGTAGGATGAGGTGTCCCGATCGGTACAGGTGATCTGGGCACAGAGACTGGGGCATTCAGGGATGAGTCGCACCAGGCCCTTCAGATTTCAAGCACAATGAGTTGCAAATTTCACCCCTCCTTGGTAAGGTGGCACAATGCCCAGTGCACGTTGAGCTAGGTTGCACCAGGCAACTCTAGGTACACAAACAGCGAAGACTTGCAATTCCGTACCTCTCTGGAAATGAGGCACAACGTCTGGTGCACAATGATATAGGTTGTACCAGACCAGTCTGGTCACACACAAATAGGTGCCAGTTCAGCAGAGCCACATGAGGTAGAATGATGCGCTATACCAGATACACCCCCACCTCCAAAGGTTGCACCCTGTGAATTGAACCCTGTACACAATGAGTTTGCAGTCACTGTGGCGCACAAGAGAAATGTGGCATGATCAATGAAATATCCCATGCGCGGTCACACAACCAGTGAATCTGATCACCACCACTAGACGCTTATGAGTGTTGCCGTCCCCGAGTACGGGAACCACATTCCTCAGATGCGGGCAATCCATTCTCCATAAACAAGTCTTTGCTCCACGTTACCAGTTTGGATTTAGTAGCTGAGCTGGGCACTTGAGAGGGCACCACTATCCAGATGTTACAGGTAGATGGTGTACCTGAGATCTCCGGGATAACAGGAGGCCCACCTTTGGGCCCTTGGAGAGCACACTTTAGGGCACCACACTTCAGCAGTCAGTTATGGACAGTTATCCTCCATGTGCACAATACAGTCCTCTGATAATGTGCACCATGTATTCGGGGTTCTCCGGTCCACGTCTCCACAAGCGTTTCTCACCTCTTGCTGAAGGATGGCACCCGTAGTTATACCGTTGTGTGTCTCTGAAGTCGGGGTGGTTTAGGGGGTTTTCTCGTAAACAACAGATGTCTCCCCTAAATTGTAGGCCTGTCCACCATTGTGCTTTGGAATGCAGATCTTAATCTTTATTGGGGCCAATGATCCAGCCCTAGAGGCTAAGTGTCACTACCTCTATCTTCAGTCTATCCCATTTGGCCCTCAAATGGCAGAGGTCTGACGTTCCCATGGGATGCCCATGACATGGTTGTCGATTTGGGAATGCATAGATGTGCTCTCCGCGACCCCTGGTGACCACTGGAGCCAGACACCACAGTCCCTGAGACTCTTGGAACTTATAAATGTCCATATTCTATAAGTGGCATTTCTAAGTGAGTTATGCCAAAGACCTCTTTACCAATGAAAAGGGTTTGGCACTGCAAATCCACTGATGTGAAACATCATGCGGCTGCTCCGCTGCAATCCACCATTGCAATGTGAAGTATTGGCAACCAGTTCCCCATATTAAAGTATGGGCAGAGCAAACCTCATGGGTAGTGAAAACACACATAGGTAAGTCCTCACTACCTGGGCGCATATGTGCTACTGTGCATCCCGATCTGTGATGGCAAGAGGGACACATTGTTCCCACCACCACTGGTGCCAGTGAGCCTGTCCAAGTCTGCACAGCAAACTGGACACAGGTTTAACCAGTATGGGTGTCTGTGCGCAAGCGGCACATACAATCACAGGCACCATAGCTGCAGGTGCGCACTCACAGTGGCCTACACTGCCTAGCTGCTCATGAGTTTTAGACAGAATCAATATTAGTGTACACCCACCAGTCTGCAATGACAGAGCGGAATCAGCCCCATTTCCCAACACACATGTCGAGGGCACGTGCACTTTCCTGTGACAAGGATAGACCTGGCACATGGCTTACAAAGGCACTAGCACCTCTGGTGCCAGTGCGCACACACCGCCCTGCTTGGCCCAACGAGACATGGGTGGACCCCCCTCACAGTTATGGTTGTGCACTCCTAGACAGCAACGGCTGACTTGCTGCCTTGCCGGTAGCACCATAGATGTAAGCGTGCAGACACAGGCCTGCACCAGCAGGCCTGACCTGGAGGTTATAACACCAGGGATGTAGGTATACACACATCAACCTACAATGGCACGCCGGGCACCTATCCAATGTGTCATAGTTGCCGGGGCACATCCTGCTGCCTGCTGCAACAGGCAAGAGACGCATTTGAAACAGCACCAGAGCCAGTGCGCACACCCCGGTCGGCATTGGCAGACCGGTCCATGTTCCGGAACAGCACGTCAGCGCCTCTTACTAACCTGTGTAGGAAGGCGCATACACTTCCCCACAGCTTTGACAGTGAGGAGGTGTGGAGGGCCCTGGGGCACTACAGCGTTTCAGTACCTACCCAGGAGTATCCATGGGGAGAGCTGAGGTCTAAGGCAGGGGAAGACCCATTAGGGGGTTCCTCACTACCCGGGCAGGGAACATCAATGTGTCCACCCAGCCTTCAGCCTACCAACCCCGGTGCCTGTCAGTGCTTCCCTGGGGGGGGCCCTCATGATAGGGGATTATCCACTCCAGGTTGGCCGAGGCATGAGTGATGCCAATTTAGGCAAGAGCACAATGGCGCCCGAGGGCCAGCCATGGCAGACCCGATATTGGGTTGATGGCTATCCGGTGGGTGGCACACTCAGTGTTACGTACACTACTTAGCCCATGCCATACCCGTCTGAGTATGCGGTGTACCTGTTTACAGGGCACACAGAGGTATTGCACCAATAAGGTGCCCAGTTTCCTAAGGTTATGCAGAGAGAGTCGGCAAAGACTTGGAGGAAAAAGCTAAAGGTTTTGGGGTAATTTCCCCTAAGGAGGCCATGTCCAACATTGCTGCAGTGATAGAAGTCATGGGTGATACTAGTGTTGAATCAGAACTGGATATGTCACAGCAAACAGAAACCTATTGGCAAATAGAACAGGAACAAGACTATGCAGCACCTGAACCTCCTGAGGTAGAGCCAGAGAAGAATGGTGTGCTTGCTACAGAGCATAAAGTTACACTTAAAACACAGTAGGGTGTGGTTCTTGCTCTTTTGTCATTATTGTCATCTACACTGACTTTGTACCCTGAAAGAATTTAAGGCCAGCTCACCCAGCTTCTCATAGCCCCACTTCAGATGTAGGTGATATAAAAAAGACAACTACGTTGCACCATTAGAGACAAGGCAAAACAATTTTCCAAAATTGATTGTTGACAGTCCCAGACCATTCTAAGCATGTCCATTCTGGCTCCCCAACAATTCCTGAGTTTGATAATGTAAGGTGATCTCTTTCCTGTTTGGGGGTTCTCAAGTACAAGGCTGAATAATGAATATGCTGCAGACTGCTTAATTTGCCACAGACTAGTGCATTATGGGAAATCAGGTGGTTGTCCTGGTGCCAGGGCACCATTGGCCCATTTGAGAAAAAAATATGTTATCAAATGGGAACACCATCACTGAAAGTTTGATGTTGGTGTAAAACTAGGTATCTTTTTATGTGTGGACTTTCCCTGCCCAACTGTGGAGTGTACACCGTTGGAAACCTACTATTAACTCAGCGGAGAGGTGTGGCACAGAGGCCAGGGTGGCTGACTCCGGAGCATAGGGCTTATGGTTCGATCGCTGGTGGCAGCTCAGCTCAGCACCATGTGACTCTGGGCAATAGCTCACTTAATCTCCCCGACGGTCTCCAGCACCTGGAGACCCTTAGGGTTGAGTAGTTTGTGCTTTACAAATACTGAATTTAGAATGTATTTATTTATAGTTTGTGAATGTAAAACCAATGTAAACTTACACAAAAGTGTACGTTTACCTTTGTGAAGTAAGCCCAATAGCTGAGTGGAGCAGTACTCAAGGTAAGGACTATATATGCATGATTCGACAGTGGATTACTTTCAACGGAATTAACAAAAGGACACCTTGCCTGCACTCTCAGCCTTGCCTGTTCAGGCATTCATCATCATTCAACAGTTACAATGTGCTCCATGGAGAAACATATAGAACTATATACCAGTTTGTTGAACCTAGCCCTTTCTGCATGGTCATCCCCAAATGTTTTTGCCTTCGCTCCTTCTATTTTTGTTGAATTTGTTTTTATTGGCCTTAGAACTCTGTGCACTTTGCCACTGCTAACCAGTGTTAAAGTCCTTGTGCTCTGTGCTCAACCGTGGTAACATTGTCTAATACCCAATTGGCATATTTAACTTACTTATAAGTCCCTCGTAAAGTTCACCACATGTCCAGGGCCTATAAATTAAATGCTACTAGTAGGCCTACAGCACTGATTGTGCCACCCACTTAAGTAGCCCTTTAAACATGTCTCAGGCCTGTACATTTTTTTAATAACACATTTTATTGACTTTTTATGGTACCGTCTGGGCAGCAGCCCTACATATACATGTAGAAGACAAAATAATTCAAAAGTACCAAGCTGGTATACATTAACTGCAATTTGCATATATAACAACAAAAACTTTGCGCAGACAGTTCAATTACCCGTGCATCTTAGTAAGTATGGTTGAGTACCCGTATAGGCGATGATAAGATATAATGTGTTGCATGTTATGGTCAAGGAAGTGTGGAGAAGTTCACTCATCAGGGGGTCTGAGAGGGAAGGGTGGGGGATCGATACCCCGATATGTTGCCCATCAGGACCATATTTTCCTGTGTTTCTGGGGGAAATTGGAATACCGCAATCTCTTCTCCCATGCATCTATCTAGTTCTTTTTGCCATTTCCCCAACGTCGAGGGGGAGGCCCCCTTCCATAACTGGGTGATGTCGTGCTTAGCAATAGTGACGGCCAGGAAGAGCAGATGCTGTTTATACTGATTCCCCCCTATCCCATCAGTACTGTGCAGTAAAAATAATTTGGGGTCGTATGGACGAACCCAGGATAATACCCTGCTCAGGCAAGTTGAGACTTTACACCAGAGGGGCTGTATAGCTGTACAGCTCCAGATTGTGTGTATGAATGTTCCCTCGTCTCTTTCGCAGTGTAAACACTGGGGGGGATTGGATGACCCCCATCCTCCAGAGACGGAGTTGTGTATAATATACCCAGTGTACGTATTTGAATTGGATGAGGCGGTTTCGAGAGGACACTTCCGCGCCCCGGGGACTAGCTATGGCCTCGGCCCAGTCATCATCTGTTAAGTCTGGTATGTCATCCTGCACGCCCCTCTAGTCTTGTGTAATGTTGATCTGGAGTGGGTCGTCAAGGTCTGATAGATCTGTTGGATTTTATGGGCCTCCAGGTCGGACATGTACTTTTAAGTTCTACATGTCCTGGTAGTGAAAAAATCTTACATTCATTTTTCACTACTGGAAAGCCTATCTTTCCCATAGGATAACATAAGTGTAATATCCCAATGGGAAGAGATTACTGATTCATGTTTGGCATCTCTGGAATCCTAATGTAATATTCTAAGTTATTGTGAAGTGGATTTTAAACTACTACTCTGAAAATGCCATTTTTAGAAAGTTGCCATTTTCTTGCCTTAACCATTAGGTACCTGCAGTCTGTCACTAGTCACATGACTGGGTGTAGTTGCCAGTTGAGCTTTGTGTATTCCTCCTAGGCAGCCACACACAATGGGAGCATAGGTGTGACTGGATGGGCCATCACTGGCAGGATGGGAGGGAGGAGCTGGGCCCAACCTCACTTACAGCTGGATAGGCGGTGCCCTGTCTCCACACAAAGGGCTGCATACCCCCTCTAGCTAGTCTGGAGACAGAGCAGAGAAGGGAGGGCAACTATGCACTTCAAAAGGCATGCCTCTAGAAGTTTCTCCCCCAGAAAGGCACAACTGTGCATAAAAGAAGAACCTCAGACCAGACACCACCACTTCCGTACTATTCTGAACCTGTTGATACTCAGGATCAAGATGCCAGGATCAGGATGCCAGGAAGAAGGACCGCTGTACTGCTACAAGGAGTGCCACTCTTCTGGACTGCTGCTCTGAAGGAACTGCTGCCCTGCTGTGCTGGCCTGCTGCCTGTTGCCCTCTTACCTGGAGAAGAACGGGACCGGCAACTTCGTAGTGATCCCAGGACCTCCAAGTTACTCAAAGGGCAATTCTGCTGGCCTCATGATCTGAGCCTCAGGGACATATAAGGCTCACCAATAGCTCCTGGACCAGACTCCTGTGAATTCCTCACCCCCATGTGGTGTCTCTCAGGTCCTGGGCCCTTGGTGTGGCTCTCAAGCTCTTGAAATTAAGCTTTTGAGCTCTTTGCAACTGCTGCTTGCTCAGAAAATCAGTTGGAGCCACCTTCAGCCCGTCTCTTTACACAGCAGCATTGACAGTCAATGGGGGGACCACCAACGTGAAGCTCCAGCCTGCCAGTCTGCAACGCCCAGCCTGCTCTTCACGCAACACCGACTGCACAACGCTCTCCTTGCTCCTCGCGGCCCTCTTCAATGCAAATTGGACTCTTGGCACAAAACCTGAGAAGGTAAAACTTCAGCAGGACTAATCAGGGACTGTATGTGACCCACGCTTCATTACTATCGGCCTGAGCTTTTGAATTTGACCCGGTCCAGTGTGACCAGGTAGCCACGGTTGGCGGTTTCTGCTTTTAGGTGCTATACTGAAATTTATTATTTTAAAATTCATAACTCCGGTTCTACTGATTGGACTTTTGTTATTTTAATCTTGTTTTATTAATTACATTGAGCTCCTCTATTATTTAACCTGCTATGGGATCCGGTTTTGGGTGGTATTTTCACTGTTTTACTGTTTAAAGTGTTGGACAAATACTTTACACCTTGCCTATAAGTTAAGCCTGACTTCTCTGTGCCAAGCTATAAGGGGGTGAGAGAACAGGTCAATTTGGGGTTTGCTTGTGCCTCACCCTGACTAGGATTGTGATTGCTGCTTGACAAGGGCTCTCACCCCAGTCAACAAGTAACCCAATTTCTTACACAGTTTGAAGAATTTAATCGCTAAGTATATGAATAGCTTGAACTTAGGGGTCTTAGGACTGGATTTGTTGCCACTAACAATGGCAGTAACATAGTCAAAGTTATGGAACAGTTTTGATACTTTTGAATGTTATGTTATGTTACGTTATGTTATGTTATGGCATTTGTAGTCAGAAAAGTGCACGTTTTTGGACTGGGATCTAGTCGAGATTTCTGAGGTGTGAGGTGATGTGTGTGCGGGGAAGGTCTACATGTGTTGACTTGGAACCACTTGAAGATTCTCTTGTGCATTTTGATGGTGGGGAAACAGCAGTCTGAACCTGTGTTCACTTAACTTATCATGGCAAATCAATCATCAATCATTATGCCGAAGTTCTTTGCTTGGGTTGCCAGTCCAAGTTCTCTTAGCCACCAGATGGAATTCTATAGTAATGTGTCTCTTCTGAAGGGTACAACTTCTATTTATTCTGTGCTGACTCTTAGGCAGTTGGTTTTGATGCACTATCTACTTCAGAAATGTGGAGGTGAAGTTTATCCAGATGCTTTGTGTTTTGTCGGAGAGGGAGAAAAAGAGCTTAATGCCATCTACTTAGGTTATTGTTATTGTTAACTTGAATTTGTACAGCGCATAATCACCGGCAGGTCTCTTAGCGCTTTGAGAAGGTAGCAATGCTGAGAGGGAAATTTATGCAATGTGCAGAGCCTCCCTAAACAGCAGAGTTTTTAGCTGTTTCCTGAAAGGGAGAAGTACAGATTCCTTGAGGAGCTTTTCGGGCAAGCGGTTCCATAGTTGGGGAATGAAAACAGAGAAGGCTCTACCGCCTTTGGAAGTGGATTTGACCCGGGGATAGACCAGGAGACCAGCCTCGGCTGATCGAAGAGTACGTCCAGGCACATAGTGCCTGAGGCGTTCCTTGATGTAGACTGGAGCCTGGCCGTGAACAGCTTTGTGAGCAATGCAGAGGCCTTTGAACTTAGCTCTCTGTTTGATGGGGAGCCAATGAGGTTGTTACAGTAGGGGCATTGCGTGGGCTCGTCTAGGGAGCTTGAAAAGCAATCTGACTGCCTCATTCATGGTCACCTGTATTTTCTTGATAAGTTTCTCTGGGAGGCCAATATATGTGGCATTGTCGTAGTCTAGCCTGGACACGATCATGACCGACACGACCATCTGCAGTGTGGCTAAAGAGAGGAGAGGGGCACGTTTCCACAGCTGTTTTAATAAGCCAACACAAGTACCATCCATGGCAGAGACTTGATTAGCCATGGAGAGGTTAGCATCAACCTTGATGCATAAGCTTTTTACAACCGGGACCAGCAAAGAGGCGGTACCCAGATCTTGTGGCCAGATGAGGTCACTCCAGGGGTTAGTTTTGGAGGGCATAACATGCACCTCGGTTTTGCCAGGAGTTATTTTTAACGAGTTAGCTGTCATCCAACTGACCGTGAATCTAAGGATGTTTTGCACCTAAGCGTGGGCTTGAGGGGTGTTATCTATTTGGAGAATCAGTTGTGTGTCGTCTGCATAGTTGTATACTCGGCATTCCAAATGCATCAGTGCGGCCACAAGTAGCTGGAGGTAGACGTTGAACAGGAGAGGCAACAAAGCTGAGCCCTGGGGGACACCTCTTCACTCAGTTGGACCCTTTGGGAGTGACCGGATAGAAAAGATTCCAGCCATTGGTGTGCCAGCCCACAGATACCCAGATCAAAGAGCTGTGCCAGAAGCTGAGGGTGGCTGACTGCGTTGAATGCCGCAGACAGATCCAATAGGACCAGAGCACTCGGCTTTCTACTGTTCGTCCAGGACTGACAGCATCACCAATGTTGTGCTGTGGTGGGCCCTAAAGCCGGTCTGCCATACCTGTAGTAGCTGTTGTTCCTCCACAAACAACAAAAGTGTTTTGAGCATGTTTCACTACTTTTGCTAAGAAAGGGAGCTGGGAGATGGGCCTGTAGTTTTTTTAATTAGCTACATCCGCCCCTTTTTTTTATCAGGGGGATGACCCTAGCTTCCTTCAAACTGGCAGGCATACATCCTGTCGCTAGGGAAGGATTGACTAGATCAAGAATCTTCCTCTCCATCCCGGGGGCGGTCCTTTGGAATAAACTTGGGGGACAGGGGTCCCCCGAGGAGCCTGATTTAACACGGGTCATCAGGAATGACAGGGAGGCAGGGTCTAGGCAAGGCAGGGACCTGAGTTGCTTGCCAGGGGTGAGGTACAGGATCCCCTTCCAGGGGGCACTGGTGGATTTGAGAGTTTCCGATATCTTCTAAGATGTCCTTGTTTTTTTGAAGAAAGAAGGCCTGAAACTTGTTACGGTCTGCTATCTTGGCTGTGGGTTTCTTGTCTGATTTTTGACTGAGTTCCCTCAGGATACTGAAAGTTTCTTTCTGTTTCTTTGTGGCTTCTGTGATTCTTGCCTCATAGTACTCAGCCTTCCTGGCCATGATGGCTTTTTTGTAAGTGGCAAGCATAACTTTGTAGCTTGCGAGCGCGGCTAAGTCATAAGCTTACAAGATTATGTTGATTCCATAGATGCGAATGATGTTGGCCAGTGGGGTGACACAGACATTGAAGAGTGTGGTGATGCAATTAGTTAAGAAGCAGCAGATCCTGTGGAGCATGGGGCCTCTTATGCCAGCTTTGTGGAGGTGTTGAATAAGGATGAGGTAGAAGACGATGTCGAAGGCAGCGGACAGGTCTAGTAGGATGAGGGCAGCAGTGTCTCCTTTATGCATGATTAGTTGGGTGTAGTCTGTGATAGTGGTGAGTGCCATCTTGGTGCTGTAGATGGGCCTGACTCTGGATTGGATGTTGTCATTGAGGTGGACGGCTGGTTGCTTGTTGATGATTTTCTCCATGACTTTCAATGGGTAGGGTAGCAGGGAGATCAGTCGATACTCGGCTGCTGTCTTTGGATCTGCTTAAGGTTTCTCTAGGAGTGACAGTACTGTGGCATGCTTTCACGCTTCCAGGATAGTGACTGTGTTGATAGAGGCATTCAGTTTTGGGGTTGTAGCTGTGATGATGGGGTATAATCCTTTGGTGAAAATGTAGTGAGGTGTAGGGTCTGAGGGTACTCCAAAGTGAATGGACTGCATAGTAGATGAATTTTCTTCTGAGGTAATGGTTAACCAGGTAATAAAGATGTTTTTTTGCAGGTTGATCACAATGGGCACATTGTCTGCAGCTCCGAGGAGGAACAGCTCGATTTGTGCCGGGTCGTGGAGAGATGGGGCTACTGGGGGGCATAAATCGGTATGGGGAGATGGACCTTTGCAGAGCATCATATGCTAAGTTTTATTTAATTTCAGTTTTTTTTATAACTGTTTTTTATTGAATTTATGACAAAGTCATGGATCAACAGTGCAAGGTAACATAAGCACATTTGACGAACATAGCAATTAGGACATCAGCAAGTATCATTTCCATTCCGACCCAAGCACACGGCAATAAGCACATTGCAGATTAGATGCAAATGGGGCTGTATCAGTGTTTAGTTTAAATGGAGTACAAGTTCAAATTATTTTAACAAAAGCCCTCCATTTCTAAATTACTTGTTCTACCTTACAACAGAAGTTCATACCCCTTTGCGAAACATAGATAGAGGGTATCAGGGGACCTTCAGTTCAAGGCAATGTCTTGCTTGGCTGTTAGATATTTTATACCTCAGAATATTCTGTGATATATATGTTGTTGGAACAATCATCCATTATCCCTAGGTGTGCCTCCTTGGGGCTTAGTTCTGCCATGGTGTGCAGTATTTGTGTAATCTGAGCATGGATCGAGGACCAGTAAGTCTCAATAACAGGGCAAGTCCAAGTGACCTGATAGAAGGACCACACAGGGTCACCACATCACGTGCAGCATGGAAATCTCGCTCGCTCGCTCCATCCTCTACAGCATATCTCGGCTATATTATATTTGGTGAAAATAATACTATTGTATAAGCCTAAAGTTGGAGGGAATAGCCAAGACATATGCGTCAATTTTTGCCTCACGCCAGTCATCGTCATCCAGCTCGCCTAAATCTGCTGTCCAACTCGAGCTAGGTTTTAAGAGGGTGTCCGTGACATTGAGTAGGAGGGACTTGTATATCTGGGAGATCCCTTGGTGTCCTAGGGGGCCCATTGTTGGTTTAATCTCTAATGCATTCAATTCAGGGACTTCTGTAAGCATTTCTCTGTATGACTCAAGGCCATGGCAAACTTGCAGGTGTTTAAAGAATTGTAAACTGTGTAGGTTTGACTCAGTTCTGAGGTGATCGAAGAGGACAACATGATCTGCTTCCCATAAGTCACCCAATGAATGTCAAGATCCTTATTTGGCCCCCAGTTTCAGAAGCCTTTCAGTTGGGCCACTAGTCTTAGCCATGTCCCCTCCCATAGCGGGGTCTGCTCTGTTGGTTTACCCAGACATCTAATGGGTGCAAGTGCAACCCGCTAGCATGTGAAGGAGATCCTGGATATCTGGGGTAGGGTGATAAGAGGGCTATTTCCATAGAGGAGGTTACGGACACCCAATTGCTCTAGTGTATGGAGTGCCAGATGCCAGACAGAGTCCAAGCAGTCTCCAAATAGCCAGTCATTGAGGGGTAGCAAAAGCTCCACCCAATAGCAGAGGCAGAGGCCGTGAGCGTCCAGGCCCTCCTCAAACTGAGGAGCTGTACATTTAATGTAGGAGACTGTCGACATAGACAGTAGGTCAGGGAAGAAGGTGGGTGAGGGTGCAAATGGGCAATTCTGCAGTATATATAAGAACCTAGGGAGAATTAGCTTCTTGTATATGGCTAATCGTCCAGCAAGGTTCAAAGGTAGGGCTCTCCAGGAGTCCAGGTCCACCTGCGTTCATGTTTTATTTATTTATTTATTTATTTATTTACTTATGACATTTATAAAGCGCTCTATC
Source organism: Triturus cristatus (assembly GCF_964204655.1). NCBI lineage: Eukaryota > Metazoa > Chordata > Amphibia > Caudata > Salamandridae > Triturus > Triturus cristatus. Next base: position 613,681,302 of record NC_140591.1, on the reverse strand, counting down.
ACCTAGCAGACATCCTGGCGCTGACATATTGGTGTACAATCAGACTAGTGTTCCGGGAAACGTATGAGTAACCAGGTTACGCACTCGGAAAAGAGCCTCATGTCAGCATAGAAGCAATGTTTAGTTCCAATGCAGCCTGTGGATTGTGGGCGATGTGGATGCCCAGATATTTGAAGGGTTTATGTTTGATCTGTAGTCTGGAATCAGGCAAAAATGGAAGGGGAAGGCCCATAAAGTGTATATATTGTGTTTTTTCCTGAATAAGGAGATCCGCTGCTATTTGGTGGGTGGTTTCCAACAGGGGCAGAGTTCAGAGACTGTATAAAGTTTGATAGTATGCAGCAAAGGTCTCTGAGATCGCCATCAAATCTTGTGTAAGTCTACTCTCTGGTGTTAATATAACTGGGTTAACACGAGGGCTCTCACGTTTCTGAGACACCAATAAATCATTTTACCAGCTTTATTTCCATGCTCATAAAGTTGGTACTGAGCAAGGGATGCAACTGTATAGGCGGAGTCGAGGAGTTTACATTTTAGTGTCTCACAGTGATCCCCCAAGCGCTGTGTGCACATGGATAGTGTGGTTATCTCAATAGATTGTTCCAATGCACGTATTTGGGTTCCTAGAAGTGTAATCTATTTTTCTTGTTCATGTTCGTGCCAGCTAATGGCTGTAAACACCCTTACCTAGACCACTGTCTTAAATGCTCCCTACAGGCGCGTAGGGGAAGTCACGGACGGTTGGTTCAAGTCAAAGTAGTCTGCAATGACAACTCTGAGGAGGCCCACCAAGGTGTCCCTGAGCCACCATGCATTCAATCTCCAGATGTCTCCCACTTTAGAGGGTATTGCCCCTAGTTAGGCCTTTAATGCAGCATGATGTGAATGGCTTCAGGGGAGGATGTGGGTGGTCTGGGCTAATGTTAGGGAGTCTGTAGGAATGAAAATGTAGTCTAGCCTGCAATAGGTCTTGTGCAACAGAGAGCAGTGTGCCACATGTTTACCAAGTCTAAGGAGTGCACCCATCTATTAAGGGCCAGTATTGTAGCAGAGGGGGCCAGGGAGATAGTGTAGACCTAGACCTGCCCATGATAGTGTTGGACTCTCTGCCCAGTGTGAGTGTACCGGGTTGGGTCTGTAATAGTGCAGTCAATAGGTCTTTAAGTGTGATGGTAAGAAGAACCAGATGTATGTAGATGCTGTCCAGTGTCCACGGCCATCCCTTCAGGACACCTTCCAGTAAAATATATCGACCCTGTGTGTCTAGGTGGGATTTGGTGAGGGTCAGTGGACATGAGTGGTGGTGAAGAACTGCCACTCCGCTCGCTCCCTTTGTGAACCCTGTATGGAACACTCTGGTGTAGCCATATCGGGTAAGGAGGGGGCAGTTAGTTCACGGCAGGTGAGTCTTCTGTAGGAGCAGAACCGCGGGAACCAACCTTTTCATGCATCTTAGAGCTGTGCCACTTTTTATTTTGTCCAGTAAGGCATTGACATTCCAGGTTAGTATCTTGAGCTGTGGGTCCATTGGAACAGTCTATACAGTGTAGGGGGATTGGGTCAACTATGCCTGATATGAAGTACTGCTCATGGACGGACCTGCCGATGTCGCTTATACACAGACCGCAGTAAAATTATCAATGCAGAACACATTGTGTGCCTACAAGTGTGACTTGAACATTATGGAGTTATGATCGCTAAAGCCTTGGAAAAGCCCTGGTCTGATTGCACTGGAGGGCGAAACATGTGTCGGCTGTTCAGGATCTTCTTATGCACATGATTTCACTAAGAGGAATGAACTGATGGATATATATATATATTTTTAAAATGCATAAATAAAAGAACATATTGGAAATTACCATCTGGTATTGAGAATGATATCTACATAAAGGAGCATTGTAAATTGGAAGAGGAGGAAATCTCACACCAAAGTAATGAAGTAATGGTGTATGTCTTGCATATGGAAAACAAGAAAACATGATTAAAAGGAATTAAGCAACAAATAGATAAACCTCTAATGCCCTACAACATGCCCTTTCCCTACACTTCTCCCACAGAAGCATCTGCCACCCATTTAACATTTCAAACACCCAATAAAGTAAAACAGTTATACATGTGGAGGCGCCTGGTTACCTAACCATTATTGCCCTGATCTGAGGCCTTGTGGAATGCAGTAACTCTATCTTGGCTGTGTCATGTCTGGGAGGATCCTCTGCTCTTATCCGAATCCATTCAGTGCTGTGTCCGCAGTACAGAAGAGGTTCCCAATCTTGATGGGGACCTCCACTTTTGGTTCTCCAGTGTCTGCGCGGGCTTGTACTCGCTAGGTGCCACTCCAGGTCTCTTCCCGGGGGCCCGTCTCTGCTCGGGTACGGGCCATCAGAATCATTAGACAAGGGCCCTCTTCAAGCCACTTCCATGCTTTGTCCAGGTGGTCCTAAAATTTCTCTTTTCCCTGAAAGCTTACGTTCAGTTTTGCTGGAAAAAGGAGCATGTGTTTCAGTTCTTAGCTTTCAGTTTCTGCTTCACAGTATCAAAGGATTTTCAGCTAGCCTTGACAGACCTAGTGTAAACTGGAAAAATTTGGATTTTTGAGGACAGACCAATCCTAGTCCCGGAGTCAGCTGGAGTCAAATTCCTTATTTCATCCTCACAGGGCATCAGGGGGCTTCTCCTTCCAGTTTGGCACAATATTTTACAGTAAAAAGTCTAAATAAACATAGGCAGAATAAATGCAAAACTACTTTCCAGGTCATAATAAAGGTAGTCTGAAGTTCATGATCCAAAATAAAAGTAACCCACAATGACACACCTACCCCTCCAATATTTCCTCCCTTAACAATAACACAAAAACTAGTGTGGCTAATCTAAATTTAAAATAAAGACTTGCCTAAAGCAGAAGATCTGTGCTTTATATTGTCCAGGCTAGCAATGATGGTCTTGTGATCAACAGGTCTTTGTGCAGCAGTACTTCAGTGGGTGAGGGAGAGAGCAAGGCGGTGTCTGTTTTGGCAGTGGTGGCATTGTCTTGCCCATGGTGGTGGTGTCGGTCGTACTGGCGGTTGGATCTGCCACCTCCTCCTTTTCTTCCTCCAACCCCAACAACTGATGGGAGGTTGCTGCAGTGACCTTCATTTACTCCACCAGCGGCTTGAAGCTATCTTCCACAAATGTGGTATTTCTAAAGTGTAAAGATAATAAGACACTAAATAATAGTACCCACTGCATTAATCACGTACATTTGTCAAAGTCACCTAACAGTCTTTATTCCACCCATACCCAGGCCACTGGAATCATGTGGGACTTCAGCATGTTGGTGCATTTATGTATTTAGCACATTTGCCATAATCTGCCATTGTGAGCATAATTAAAATAAATTGTTTCATCTCAAAGGAATCAAACGTTGCTATTAAAAACAATTTCCTATTTTTATATATTGGAGTTGGACTTTTATTGTGTGTTGTGTCTTACTTATTTACTGTATTGGTGCTTTTAAATGCTTTACACACCTGTCTCCTAAGTTAAGTCTGTCTGCTCACGGGCAAGCTACCAAGGGTTGAGCAAGGATTAATTTATCGAGAACTTAAGTGGACCTAATTTGTGATTGTGGTGTTATTCCTAAGTGAAGGTACCTACCTGCCCTTACTAATAATCCACCTTTCAATACATATGGCTAGAGTAGAAGAAAGGGTTTGTATGGGCTAGGTTTAGGTTCGATTAGGTACAGGTTATGTTAATGAAATTTAGAGGTGATTGTGTAAAGGAGATATGTTAAAAGGAGATATTATGAATGGGCAGTAGACACTCTACTCCTACAATGGTATAAAGGATGTTAGATTGGTTTTATAGTCAAGGAAGGAGTAACTGGGCTTAAGGTTAACAACTGTTAGTAGTTGTCTTCTGTGTACAATTCAGATATGTAATGGTAAAAAAAAAAAACTTATTTTACCTGTATATTTTTGTTTTTTTTACAGTCATACACATTAGCTGCAACTGCCTCCATATTTATACTGATTCCATATTCAAGTTTTTCCATATAGTCACCCTTACTTTCACACTAAGGTGCATTTCAAGGAAGTGTCAACCTAAATACCCCTTTTGGTTCCTACTACCCCTTCCACCAAAATACCACTGTAGTAGTATCCTATCTAAAATTACATTCTGTAGTGAGTGCTTTTAACAAACATTGTAAGAAAATAAACACAGAACTTCAGCCTGATGCTCTTCAGCACAGTGGTTACAGTGCCAAACAGCATCCCTGATTGGCAAAGGAATCTTTTTTGCAGCCTTGTTTTAACTTTTTTTTTATTTGCCTAGCCAGCCTCCAGCATGAAAAAAATATATGAAGTTCTGAAAAGCATTGCTTTGCATGTTTAACATAAAAGCTAGTGGTTTGCTGTAGAAAACACAAATGCAATTATACAAGTAAAGTTAAATTATAAATGAATTAAGAATTACAATTAAGAAAGGAACATCTCTCATCACTCACCGATCAGACCGATTTTTCCCTTCATATCTGCCATATAATCCTGTTCTGCTTCTCCTAGAAAAAGACATGGATTAGTAGTATCCCTCCCAACTGCAGTAACCAAATGTAAGAAAAAATAAATACCTCAAGACATCAAAATGTTTTTGTTCTCAAAGTATCATTTGAATACCTTTACTTAAAAATTATAAATAGTCAGCAATTCAACAGAGTGAACATTTGAAATAAAGTAGAAAAAGTGTATGATCGAAAAACAGACAATAGCAGGGAAACAATAAGAAGAGGGAAGGGAAAAAAGAAGGTCTGGTTGTTCTCCCATAGGGAAAATGGGAGCCAAAAAAAATAAAAAATAAACTCCAAAATTAACAGGTTTCACAATGTGAGAAAGAAAATAAACAGAAAGAAGGGTAGAAGGAAAATAGATATGCAAGGTCAAATCTACAGAAGAAATAGAAATGGAAATAAGAAAAGAAAAAAATCATATTAAATAATGTAGAAAAGAATATGGACACTTGTAGCAAACATTAGAGACTAAAAAGTGCAAAAGTGTAATACTATTGGGATGTACAAAGTTTATAAAAACATGGTACAGCTCAATATTCCGCCCTTATCCAACAAATAACATTTCTCCTTTACTGCTCTCATCAATTTTTTTCTTCTCACCAAGGCTCTCTACAAAGGTGGGAAATTTGGACGTTCACAATGATGGGCAAAGTTTCCTGACTTTTATGTCAGAGGAAATATTGCACATCACACAGTTTCCCCCCAGCTCATATCCGTGCAACAGGAAGTCCTCCAGTGAGATTCAAGGAATTTTGTTTCCTAAATGTCACCCAGTCCAAAATCGCCTTAGCTGACTCACTGCATGGCAGGCAGTGGGAAAACACATTTGTCAGAATGGAAAATAAAAGCATTGCAATGCATACTTGTCAGAACCATAATTCCACAAACTGGGAAAACAACCATCTTGGATAGGAATCAATAGAAACCTAACCACACGCAACACCAAAGAAAAATTATATTATCCTTGCATGGCAAGGAGCATAAGCAATACTGAGTGCCCGACATCCTAACTTAATACATTTGTAATCGCTGATCCTCTGTACCACCATACTCCTTCCTCTGAGCTTGACATCCTGAAACATGTGCAGAGTAGCCAGCTACCAGTAGAAACCATTCAGGGCTACCACACCCAAGGGCTACCATACCCCTGAGAACACAAAAACAATGGTCCTAGGAAAAGATAATGGTGAATCTTTCCTGCATGCCAAGTGAGCTGACTTCCCGGGTGCTGATGCGGAACCAGATCACATGCCACTGCCTTTGCAAAAACAAGAATGCGTTCCAATAAATTCTTCCTGAAGTTATGGGTTTCCCGGATGCCAGCACTAGTCTATGGTTGGCCTAAAAAGAAAGAAAACAGGAAGGGCAGTGGTTCCAATTACAGAAAACACATATCAAAACAGTCAGACAAATCTACTGGTTCAGTAGCCTTATATAAGAATTTAGGTTATTGGTTCAGGGGGGTGACAACCCTACTCAAGCAACAACAACAATCCTTCTCAGGATGAACCACATAAATCACCAAATTAACCTGTGCTTAGCACTCTGTTAGCTTGGTACAAGAGCAGTCAGGCTTTCCTTAGAGGCACTGTGTAAAGTAGATATGCAGCACACAAACAGTAATAAAGTAAAAACACAACACAAGAAAAATCACAAAGCAATTTTTTTAGAAAATAGAGAAATGTTTAATGAATAAAATGAGACCAAAACAACACAAATCCAATCAGTAGAACCAGACAAATACCGTTTTATTATTTTAGGTAAGGATAGTGCCTAAAATGACAGAACACCACTCATGGTCTTCTGACTGTGCTAGACCATGGGGTATTCACCAGTTCAGGCCAACTGTGATGGAGCACAGGTCAGATACAGGGAGCAGGTTATTTTTCTACCAATAGGAAGGTGCAACAGGAAAGTAGTCCGTGTTCAGTCTGAGTGTTCCATCATCTTCTTTATTAATCATAAGTAATATGCAAGTTAAAATCCAGCCAACGCGTTTCTATCCGTGTTACAAAGGAACTTCATCAGGGCTCAAAAATAAAGTTGTGTTAAAGTCATGTGTGCAAGCATGTATGGAAGCAATTAGTGGTATAGTATCACCGCATATTCAGAAACATTTTCCTCCTTTTGTTCGATATCATTCCCAAGTCACAATGGGTACCAAAGGGCAGTATCACGTCCCATAATTGATACCGGAATCGGCGTATCGGCGATAATGGCGTGCGGTCTGTTTTTGAAAGGAGAGCATGTTAGTCCCACTGAAAAAGTCTGGCGCGAAGAGTTCTATTTGTGTTGGAGGAGGCTGCAGATGGTCGTCACTGTAGTACAAAGAGCTGGTCGGGCTTCACGGCTAGTCATTGCTGGAGCTTTGCAACAGCAGTTGCCACAGATTGTAATTGCAGTAGCACGAACTGCAGATCTCACATTGTCAGTAGTTGCTGGTGGTCATGGTAGCACAAAGAGAAGGCCTTCACCCGAGTTTCACGTTGGCAGTTGTGGTGAGTGGCAAAGTCTCGGTGTGAAGGGGACGTTTTGCAGTCACAAAGAGCTAAAACATCAGGATTGAACTTAATCTTCCGGTGCCTAAAAATGAATGTGTCTGTCTGTAATGCAACTGGTGCTCATGTAAAGCACTCTGATACCTTTGGGTCGAGTTTGTGCTACATAAAACTGCAACAAAAAAAAAGAAAAGAGGGGAATCTTTTAGGCTAATCCCACATCTGGTTCTGGAAAGGTCTTCCCTTGCCAAGGCTCAAGGAAGTCTAGGGCCACAAAAGACTAGTGTTAGGGTTCTTTGTGTGTGCTGGAGGCAAGCCCTTTGAAATGTGAGTGGTGCAGGGAACATTTTCACACCCAGTCATCCTGGCAGGATGGCCCATCATGCCCACACCTAGTCCCGTATTGTTCACTGACTGGACCCAATACACCTTTATATTGGGGGGTCATTAACAGGCCCAGGCAGCTGGAAACTCCTGGAAGGCCTAAGAAGCTTTTGGGCAGGAAAATGCCAATTCACGAAACTACAAGAGACCAACTCAAGATGGTTTTTTTAGGGGACTGATTTCAAATTAAGGAAACGGTCCATGTGCAAGAGCGGACACCCTAGTAAGGACAAGACACCCCTCTGAAATAAGCAGTCATGGAACGCTTTAAACGTACAGGCGCAATAGGTTTTGTGCCCTACCCAGTTTACAACTCTGGTAGGTGGAATTCACTGATGTGATACAGTCTGGAATGTGTCCCTCATACGTATGGTTCCTGCCTTGATGAAGACCGTTATTAAAAACACACAGGCCCCACAGGAAGGTCCAAACGCATCATTGTATACATTAAAGTGGTCAGGAGACAGCCATCCCTTAACAAGGAGAGAAGATAATATATATATATGAAGGCAGAGAGAGTATTGATACCTATATGACCGCTAGGATGACCTCCGACCGCTAAGGACCACCTTATACTTTTGGGACCTTTTTTCGGAGGTCTATAATATCCCTAGTTCATGGAAACATGTCCCCGTGATCGGTTTACAATGCTGGACATTATACACTAATTGTGATTATATTTACTTAACACTTATAAATGTAATGTCACCTTGTTTTCTCATGTAACAATGACCTGTATTGTGTATACATTTTGTTTAATGTGATATTTATGTAATAAGTTTTATAAATGTGTCATATATGTTTATTGCATTACGGGTGGTGCCCGAAGTAAAAATATTTAACCAAGAGAAAAAGCATCTCTTTTTCACACATGGCATGTTCTTATTCTATTACTCAGGTAATATTAAGGTGCATAGATCCACACTAAAAAGAGATGTGTGCGAGCTTGGTGGCTAAAGAAAGGTCTAGAAAAGAATATGATGTTTTAATTGACAATTACAGATACAAACAATTGGCATATCTGGCTATAAAGTAGATCAGGACTTATGATATAAGGAGTACACATATTTTCAGGACACTATTTTGATCCTTGCTCCCTGCAAACCACAACAGGATTACTCCCCGGTGTGGCAGACACAAACATTCCAAAAGTGGCATTTTCAAAACTGTAATCTAAAATCAGACTTTATCATTAAAAAACGTTTTAAGTTACAATTCATTTGAGTTCAGACATGATATTTAGTCCTCTTTCCAATCAAATGTGAGCACTTATAAAAAATATGGGGCCAGATTTATCAAGAATTGCTTTTGCGATTCTTAAATAGCGAATGTTACCGATTCTCTATTTAGGAAACGCAAAATGCAATGTATGTAGGATTTGTAAAATAAAAATGTGCGATTCCTACATATTCCTTAATAGCGAATCACAAATTGCGATTCGCTATTAAGGAATATCTTCCCATTCATTCCTATGGGCCAGTAGGCCTAAAGGAATGAATAGGATTGCATTCGCAATTTGCGAGTACCAAATAGGTACTCGCAAATTGCGCATGCAATTTCAAGGGTTCAAGGGGGCCAAAAGGCCACCCTGATGAACCCCCCAAAAAGGCAAGTATGTACATGTGGCGCACATACATGCCCTAAGGGCATGTGTGTGTGCCACATGGCACCTAGAAGATGCAAAAATGTGCATTTTTCCAGGAATTTGCAAATTGCCACCAACTTCAAGTTGGTGGTAATTTGCGATTCCTTAAGGCTAGGTTGCAATTTTTTCTTACTTCCTGCATTGCATTTAAGGAATCACAAATTGCGATACTCTAAATGCATTCGCAAAATAGGTAATCGCAAAAATTGCAATTCCCTATTTTGCAATGCCTTTTGGGATGATACATCCCGAAAGGCTTTTTACCGTTTGCAAACGATAAAACGCTTGATACATCTGGCCCATGATAAGGTAACCCAGAGTTATCTTATGGGAGCGGTAGGCCTTACAGTAGTGAAAAAACAAGTTTAGTTTTAGAGTTTTCCACTAATAGGACATGTTAAACTTAAAAGCACATGTCCTATCTTATATTGCACCCTACCCTGTGGGCTGTTTAGGGCTCACATTAGGGGAGACATGTATGTATTAAAAAGGAACTGCAAGCCTGGGAAATAGGTTTATTTTGCCAGATCGAGTTGACAGTCTAAAACTACACTACAGGCTGCAAAGGCAGGCCTGAGGCATGTTTTGAAGTGCTACTTTAGTGGGTGGCACAGTGATTGTTGCAGGCCCAGCTGTACCATTTAATTTACAGGCCCTGGGTACATGTAGGGGTTTACAAGTAAATTAAATGAGCCAATCAGGTATAGGCCAATTTAACCATGTTCAGAGGGTACACACAAGCACTTTAGCACTGGTTAGCAGTGGTATAGTGCACAGAGTCCTAAAAGGCAACAAAAATGGGTTCAGAAAACAGGAGGTGTGAAAGCACAATTAAACCCAGGTGGGTAACTACGCTCTTCCTGCGGAATTTGCGGAGTTTTGCCTACTCCGCGTTCCGCTGCGAATGCGGAGCTCAGGCAAAACTACGACTCTGTGGCGGAGTGTAGTTTGCAGGCCCCTCCACCCTCCCTAAGTTGTTAACAATATTTAAAAAGGCATTTACCTGCTGTGTCTTCCTCGGTTGCCTCCTCCTCGCAATGGCTGCTCTCTCCTGCCTCCTCCTTGCACTGAATAACCCCTACGTGTATGTCTTGTGAATGCGCACTCGCAAGACGTACAACGTAGGGGTTATTCAGTGCGAGGAGGAGGCAGGAGAGAGCAGCCATTGCTAGGAGGCAGCCGAGAAAGACGCGGCAGGTAAGTGAAGTAAGTATGAAATGTCCTTTGGAAAAAAAAGTGACCCCTCACTGTATGGGTTATCACATCGCACTACGATTACCAGCATGCAACGAGCCTCAGGCCAGCGCGAGGATCAATGCAGCGCACCTGTTAACATTCTGACCTTGGGAGTGGCTACAGCACCATCTTGTGATTATAAACAGCCCCTGGTGTAAGAACTGGCGTAGAAACGAGGCACTGAGGAAAGCCTATGCTGAAACGCGTCTGCCACGGTGTTTCTACATATATGCATGCCACGCGCTGTAGAGAAATGTTGAAATAAATCCAGTTGTTACATTCCTGGCGTGTCGGACTCATTCGGATGTGAGTGAGTTTTGGTTTTATGTTTTGACCAGCATGCAGGCACTGGTCTCCGACACCCCCTCATGGTCTGGAGTGACATGTAAAGCCAACAACTTTGGGCTTAGGTATGTTCGTACAACGTGTCACCCCCCCAAGCGGAGATATTGCCACTGTGCTTCACTGTCTGCACGGGGAGTGAGGCAGTAGATTGTACTACTGGAAAAACAACTGGTCTCAAGTTATCCATTCTCCTGGGATTCGAGGCTGGAGGTGAGAGAAGTTGTGATGCCAACTGATTTTGGGACGCCACTTGGTGTATGGAGAGACCCCTCACTGTATGGGTTACCACATCGCACTACGATTACCAGCATGCAACGAGCCTCAGGCTAGCTCGAGGATCAATGCAGCGTACCTGTTAACATTCTGACCTTGGGAGTGGCTACAGCACCATCGTGTGATTATAAACAGCCCCCGGTGTAAGAACTTGCGTAGAAATGAGGCACTGAGGAAAGCCTATGCTGAAACGCGTCTGCCACGGCGTTTCTACATACATGCATGCCACGCGCTGTAAAGAAATTTTGAAATAAACCAGTTGTTAAATTCCTGGCGTGTCGGACTCATTCGGATGTGAGTGAGTTTTGGTTTTAGATATATATATATATTACCTACTGGCAGGCGCCAGTAGGTAGTTATAGTTAGGACCTATTTTCCATAGGAAATCCACAACATTCTATTTGGAATAACGTTAGCGCCGATTGACGCAACTTCGCGAAATTTTCCAAACCTTTGGCCAGCTCCGGTCCGCTCCTATCCTGAAAATTTCACGGTGATTCGTCAAGCGGGGGCCGAGAAAAAAGGGTGTCCCAAAACGCATTTTCTCCATGCATTTTCCCATAGGACCTGTTGACGCAGCTACAGCCCGAACTGCTCAACGGAATTACACCAAATTTGGCAAAGAGGTAGTCCTCAGTTCAGACTCATGCCTTTTGCTTAAATGGTGTAAATCCGTTCAGTAGTTCCTGAGAAAATTAGAGTTAAAAAGATAGATATATCTGGGCGGAGCCTAACCACACATCTCATCGTGAGATCTGATTGGCTGTCAGTACTTCATCCAAGAAGCCATCTTGGGACCAATATACATGATAGCACCTCATTAAAAAGCATTGCAGTTAATAGAAGGTTTTAAGACTTTAGTTACATTATAAATCATTTGTTGATGGTACCATACTCATTTTAGGAATTGTGGTGTGTTCTAAGGTGATTTTACCATGTGAAAAAGCCTTCTGCTGTGATATCATGAATCATGTTCGAGAGAAAACTATTTTCTCATGCTTTTCCCACAGAGGTTTGGAAGGTGATCTATAAGCTAAACTGAGAGCATATTTTCTGTAAATTCACATTATCTTTCTCAGTCATGTGAGAATGAAGTCTGACATTCTCAGTAAAACTTGTACATCCAACAAGGGCAGAGACTGTCAGTTGATTCCTTTGTGTTCTACTGCAGCTTCCCAGAGTGTTCTAAAGAACAACTAGAACGCTCACAGTCCTACTTATGACAAACGTATTGCACACCTGAAGCCATCTTGATTGGAATACAGTGGTAACTCTTAAAACATTTAATTTAAAAAGGAACAAACTGAGGGGGTTCATTTTGCCATAGAAAGTATGATTAGTGCTGCAGAAAGAAAAATTAGGGCACATTTTGAGTGACTTCTCAAATCCTCTTCTATTTCATTAAAACATTCTGACATGCAGACTGAAACATGCACTTTTAATACCAGCAGCAGACTTCCCTGGTGAGCAGTAGCTTTACTACAGTGATCTAATAAGCAACTAGAGTGCTAAGATTCTGAATTTATGGCAAATGTATGACACATCTGAATGCCTTCTTGATGGAATCAAAGTAAAAAACTGAAAGTATTTCCTACTGAGGAGACTGTAGTAAATGAGGAAATTAGGAAACTTCATAACAAATAAGTCTCCCAAAATGGCCACCAGAGACAAAAAAGCCCAAATGCAGCACAAATATCACCCAGATGTAGCCCACATGTAGCCCAATGACAGAAGTGTGCGAAACACTTATTTTTTGTGTATTTGCAGATTTATATAGCACAGACTTGTCAGGTATTGGAGTGCTTTACATGAGCATTGGTTACATCCCACAAGATCAAATTCATTTTGGTTGTAGACATGGGGAGATTAAGTGATTTGACCAGAATCACAGAATGTTAAGCTGAAGCAGAAACTCCAACCTAGTTCCCCAGTTGCAAAGTCTGCAGCTCTGGAAGTAACACCACACCCTCTCCCCTAAGTGCAACATTTAATCAAGTGGTCAACTGGATAAAAAAACATAAAGATTACAAATAATTTAAAAGTTCTTTGTCGCTATTTGAAAACTCAGAAAATATGTCCTCATTTTAGTTTTTTAGAGCACTAACCATAATTTTGATGCAAATAAGACCCTCTCATATATGTAATTTCTAAAGGAAATGCTCTAGGTATTACAGTTTTGATTACATCAAGATGACATCAGGCGTTCCAGAATGTTAGCAATCTAGTTGTTCATTGGGATACTGTTGAGAGGCAGAGGCCAGGGGCACGGACTCTGAAAATTGAAGGTAGGTAGGAGAGTGCAGAGGCAACAATTTGACCACACTGGGCAGGCAGGAAGGGCAGTGGCAGCACAACAGACTATGGAGGGCAGTGGAAAGGGGGGCAGGGGCAACAAACAAACAATACAAGACTGGCAAGAGAGGCTGTGGCAATATAATAGACCATTGTGGGCAGAAGGAAGAGGCAGTGGTTATACAACCATACATGCCAACAGACCCGTTTCAGCCAAGAAACGTCCAATGTTTTTAAGCTCAAATGGGCTTTATTTGATCTGTCTCCTGTCTACAATCTCCTCTTTTTTAATGTAACTCAAAGGGGAAAATCAATACCCCAGTTTTTTTTCAAAATCTCCCTCTTACCAAGTTCAAAATGTTCGCAAGTATGGTACATTGGATCATGGTAGGCAGGAGGAATTGGGGTAGGGACATGGACTCGGATAACAGAGGACAGGAGGGATATGGAGAGGTGCACCAAACTGACCCTACAGGGCAGGCATCAGGGTTTGCAGCAGCACAATACACCACACAGGGCATGCGGGACGGGAGTGCAGCACAACAATCCATAGAAAGCAATAGGGAGGGGACAGGACCATGCACATGGACAACAGAGAACAGAGTGGAAAGAGGCAATGGTAGCTAGCTGACCATAATGGACAGACAGGGGAGAAAGCTGCAGCATAACAGACCATAAAGGGCAGGAGGGACGGATCAGGGGCATTACAATGGAACAGACAAGCCAGGAGGGAGGGAATAGGGGTCTGCACATGAAAACAGAGGGCTGGGGGCAAGGGGGCAGGGCAGGAGCAGCAAGATGACCGTGGAGGTCAGGCAGGATGGGCACTAGAAACAAGACACACCATGGAGAGCAACAGTGAGACTATGATGGCATACACACAGACCATGGAGGGAAGGTGGGAGGGGGTCAGGGGCAGCTAGCTGACCACACATGGAAGGTGGGAGGGGCCATGGCAGCACAGAAGACCATGCATGGCAAGCGGGAGGGTTAGTGGCAGCACAATGGCTATGATGGGCAAGAAGGAGGGTGCAGGGGCATGCACAAAGGACCATGGAGGATAGAAGGGAGGGTCAGGACCTGGGCACAGACAAGAGAGTTCAGGGGAAGGGGCCTCACAAAAGACCGCGTGGGGCAGGCAGGAGGAGCAGTTGCAGCACAACAGACCAGGGAGGGCAGAAGGGTGTGGCAGTAAAATGGACCATGGAGGACAAGAGGAAGGGGATAGGGGCATGGCATGTGGACAGGCAGGGTGGAGGTTGCAGGGACAGGTTACAGTCATCTGACAATGCTAGGCAGGTGGGAGGGGAGTGGCAGCTCAACAGAACACTCAGAGTAGATAGGAGTGGCAGGTCCATGGAACATGGTGGGCAAAAAAGATGGAGCAGGGGCATGCACAAAGACATCGGAGAGCAGGGGGAAGGAGAATAGGGGCAGCAAGCTAAGCACAGAGGCTAAGCAGGAGGTCAATGATGGGCCATAGAATTGAGCAATGGAGGGCAGGAGGAGTGGACTGGTACATCATGCTAAATGGAGGGCAGTGGCAGCATATCAGACCATGCATGCAGGAGGGAGGAGGCTAGTCCATGGATTCAGACAACAGAGGATAGGGAGGAGGTGGATGGGGCAGCAAGCTAACTGTTCAAAGAAGGTGGGTATTAGGAACTTTATTGTTTTTAAAATGTGTGTCTGTGCGAACTACTTAAAATATGAACAAGTATGCAGCATAATCTCAATTTTATTCAGGAAGAAGAGGACGTTTGTGACTGTGACTCCGGGCTCACTTGGCAGAAACACCCCCTGACCCTCCACCCCCCATCGCAAAATGTAATGCCCGTGAAAAGGGTAGGTGGACGCAGTGTTATATAGAACATAGTCCTAAGAGCACGATTGAAAATGAAAACTAGATATAGTATATGGTATAAACTATGCACCAAAAAGTGTGATATAAGATGAACCGGGGCGTGAAATATTATATGCAATACATTGTGCGCAATGACAGATTCCTTGGAGAGCGCGAGATAGCACAGGCACTAGTGCGTGCTATGCGATATGCGCCTTGGAGTGTAATATGCACAGGGCAGTGTTGTGTAACCTAACGAGTCTCTAAAGTTGTAATATAAAATATGTGCTGGGGAGTGTAACGCTGCATATGCACTGTGACAAAGATATGGATCCCAGATTGTAATATGTATGGCATAGCGCTGTGCGTTATAACATAGGCATCGAGGAAGACACGTTAGATGGGGCAATATAACCCGTACGAAGGCAAGTGTAGCATGACATATTCACGGGGTGGTGTTACAGTGCACATGGGCTAGAGAGTGTCATAGCATACGCACTAGCTGGTGGAATGCAAAGCAGAGGTGTGTGGCACTCGGCGGGCACTGGTGGGTGTAACACAGCATTGGGCTCAGCCAGGAGCACGCTGTGACTCTCAAGTGAGGTTTGTCTCCTTTCCAGAGAGTAAAATAAAAAGTATTACACATCCGGCGGTGGATGTGTGTTTTATTAACCGTGAGGGAGGTTTCTTGCATAGTTTGGTCGAATTTATGTCGAATCCCCTTTGATTGGCTTGGTGTGCGTGTGTATTAAATGTGCCCGTCAATAGCTACCCATCTTTGTATAAATAAATGACAAGGGTGTCTACTTGGAGAGTACCCAACAGCGGGGGCGCCGGGATTAGGCACGGTAGGGCGTCAGGCGCGTCAGAGCTTCACTAGCGGTGTAAATACATTCCACGTGGATTAATTGTATGCATAGTCGCCTTTTAATGAATATCACGCAAATCGTCATGGTGATAGGTACATACAGTTTGTCCAGCATATCCTAGGTGTTTCTATAAATATATATTGTTTTAAAATAATAAAAAACTAAGGCCGGCCCCGGGGGATGGGGTTCCCGGGGCCATAAGTGGCCTGAGGAGGGGGCAACGCAGCCCCCCTCCTAAAGAATTTAAAAAAAAAAGCCCATGACCCGGGGGCTGGGATCCCCAGGGCCGATTAAAGCCTTGGGAGGGGAGCCACGCGGCCCCCTTCCAAATTAATTTTTTTCAACAAAAAAAATGAGGGTGCAGGCCCTGGGGAATGGGGTCCCCAGGGCCAATAAATTAGAAAAAGAAGGGGGGCCACACAGCCCTCCTTCTTAAAAAAATAAAAAAAATAAAAGACCGGCATCGCGCCGGAGGCCATGCCCCCTCCTTGCAGCACTCTGCAAACGCGCCCCCTGGCCAGTTGTAAGTTGGGGAATTAATTCCCCTTCAATACTGAGGGTCCCTGAGGGCCAACTAGCCCAACAGGTATCTCCAGTATGTGCCAGGGAGCTGCGTTGCAGACAGGTGTCTTGAGGCCACGGCCCTTTTTACACCTCTATGCAACGCAGCTCTGTGGCGCTTACTGGAGGTACCTAGTGGGCTAGTTTGACCCTAGGGACCCTTAGGATTCAAGGGGACTTAATCTCTCAACTTAGAACGGCCACAGGGCGCATTTACACAGTGGTGAATGGAGCGGATGAGGCCTGAGGTGACGTGTGCAAACACACCCTGTGGCGCGTTTTAAGTTGGGGAAATAATTCCCTTTCAATCCTGAGGGACCCTGGGGGCCAACTGGCCCACCAGGTGCTTCCAGTAAGCGCCACTGCTCTGCGTTGCTGAGAGGTGGTGCAGGCCGTGCCCCTTTTTACACCTCTCTGAATTGGCGCTTACTGGACGTACCTAGTGGGCTATTTTGCCCCTAGGGACCCTCAGGATTCAAGGGGACTAAATCTCCCAACTTAAAACGGCCACAGAGCGTGTTTACACAGTGGGGAAGGGAGGGGGCGTGTGCAAACACACTCTATGGCACGTTTTAAGTTGGGGAAATAATTCCCCTTCAATCCTGAGTGCCCCTGGGGGCTAACTGGCCCACCAGATGCTTCCAGTAAGCGCCACTGAGCTGCGTTGCAGAGAGGTGGTCCAGGCCGTGCCACTTTTTACACCTCTCTGCAACGCAGCTCTGTGGCGCTTACTGGAGGTACCTAGTGGTCTAGTTGGACCCTAGGGACCCTCAGGATTCAAGGGGACTTAATCTCCCAACTTAAAACGGCCACAGGGCGTGTTTACACAGTGGGGAAGGGAGGGGACAGGGCCTGAGGTGACGTGTGCAACCACGCCCTGTGGCGCGTTTTAAAAGGTAGTTTTAATCCCCTGCCCTATTATATACTAGGGGCTTACAGAGGGGGACCCCAACGCATAGTGTTCCCTAGTGTATGTAGGTGTTTTCACTGTATTCTGAGTGTCTTTTAGCATAGCACTGGCTCTAGGACTGGTTAGTCAGACTCAGTTACCACCAGTATCCGTCTGAAAAAATTGAGGGTACAGGGTAATTTTGCAACAAGGCTTCTTTCTGTTCTTCTGTTTGTTCTTTCTGCACGTTATCCTTCTTCTTGCACTTTTCTTCGTCTTTGAGGACTTCTGTTTCTTCTTTCTGCATTTCTTTTTTTCTTTCTGTGCGTTTTTTCTTCTTTCTTCACATGTCCTATCTCTGTAGGCATTGTTAGAAATTAGCATTTAAAAAACCTTTGAAATTCACTGAAAAAACCATAGGTTTCAGGGGCGTTATAGTTAGCTGGACTTTTCACTCGTACAAAAACATTGAAATTCCCCCGTTATAGTTAGGTATGTTCATTGTTTTGAAAGTTTTAGTTTCTATTTTTGAATGTGTGTATCAAAGGTTATATTAGGGGGAGAGGGGGTCTGCCACTCTATCACAAGGATGATGTCATCAGTGATGTCATTTGAGATGTCATCAGTGATGTCATCAGTGATGTCACTGACCATGTCATGAGTGATGTAATATGTGACATCATCAGCAGTGCATTGCGGGCGCGCAAGTTATAGTTAGCTGAACTAACTATAACGGGGGAATTTCAATGGTTTTGTATGAGTGAAAAGTCCAGCTAACTATAACGGCCCTGAAACCTATGGTTTTTTCAGTGAAATTTTAAGGTTTTTCAAATACTAATTCCTAACTATAACGTGCTTGAAACCTATGGTTTTTTCAGTAAATATATATATATATATATATATATAGCTACCTAGAAACAAAAAAAATATTTGGCAAAAAGTCGAGAAAATTAAATTAATAAAAATGATATTGTTGATTAAATATCATTTTCATTACTGTACCACATTTATCTTGACTGGTTGAAATTTCTCTTTTGAAAATCATTTTTTAGTTTATGATTTTCTTAAAAGTTCCCAAAAATTTCTGCTGATGTGAATGTTATGTTATGTTATGTTATGTTAAGGCGATTTCTAAAGCGCACGATTACCCGAAGGTGTCCTGGCGCTAGTTACTTCTCTTTAGGCAAGGCCAGGGCAAGGCAGGTTATTTATCAAAAAGCCAGGTCTTTAAATCCTTTCTGAAACTTAGCAGATTATTGGCATTACTCAAATGAAATGGAAGCTCATTCCAGGCCTTTACGGCACAAAAGGTGAAGCTTCGGCCGCCCCAGTGGGCTTTTTTTGTTGAAGGGATAGCAGCCAATTTAGCTTCTGATGATCTGAGCGTGTGCATTGGTTTATACCATTGAAATTGCCTTTAGAGGTGGTCAGGTCCCTCTCCTTGCAGTGCTTTGAACACCATGCATAGTGATTTAAACTGTACCCGGTTCCTAACCGGGAGCCAGTGCAGTTTTTTTTATCACATTGGAGATCGGGGTAAATTTGGGGGTACCCATAAGGAGTCTTGTCGCTGCATTTTGGAGCAGCTGAAGCTTGTGCAACAGCTTTTGTTGTATGTTTAAATATAAACTGTTACAATAGTCCAGCCTTGATAAAACTAGGGCCGTAACCACTGTTTTGCGACCGTCTAGCGGCAGAAGATTCAAGACCTTCTTCACTGTTCTTAAAACGTTCCCTGTTTTGGAAACTACCGCATTGACCTGGGCTCCCATGGAAAGTTTCTCATCTAACAGGATCCCCAAATTTTTAACCTTCTTAGATGGAATTGGGAGTGACCCAAGTGAAACCGGCCACCATGAGGGGGTCCAAAAATTTGGGTCGTTCCCAAAACAACATCAACTCGGTTTTATCCGAGTACAGCCTCAGGCAGTTACCTGCCATCCATCTTCCGACTTCTTCCATGCAGGACTGGAAGGGCCTGTCCATTCCGGTTTCTTTGCCAGGTAGTAGAGATACCACAATTTGCGTATCGTCTGCATACGAGGTGATCCCAAACCCATAAGCACTAACAACTGGTGCCAAATTTGAAACATATACATTAAAGAGAGTCGGGCTCAGGTAAGACCCCTGCGGGACGCCGCATGGTAATGAAAAAGGTTTAGATTGAAACTTCCCCAACGCCACCATGTGGCTTCTGTCGGAGAGAAATGAGCTGAGCAGCTCCCAAGCTTTGCCCTCTACACCACATGCTCTGAGACGGTCCATCAACCTCCCATGATGGACCGTGTCAAATGCGGCTGAAAGATCTAGCAAGATCAGGGCTGCCCTACCTCCCTGGTCCACTGCTGATCTAATCTCCTCTGTGGCTTTAATCAAGGCGGACTCAGTGCTGTGTCCTTCTCTGAAACCGTATTGGGAGACGTCCAACACTTGGGCTTTCTTCAGGAAGGCACTGAGTTGTCTATTCGTCGCCTTTTCTACCATCTTCGCAGGAAGAGGAAGGCGGGATATCGGCCGAAAGTTATTGGGATCATGAGGATCAAGGCTGGGCTTTTTTAAAAGGGGTAGTATGGAAGCCATCTTCCATTGTTTAGGAAACTGTCCACCTTTGTACATACCATTAAAAATGGATGTAAGACACAGTGCAATAGGGACAGGAGACAGTTTGATAACTTTAAGTGGGCATGGATCCAAAGGTGATCCAGATTTAGCTCCTGTTAACAGATCCAGTGTGTCCTTCATGGTCCACGACGGGAATTTTGAGTATTCAAGCTCAGTTGCTTCAGTTGAGACATCCTTATTTGGGTCACTAAGGACTGAAAATATATTTGTATACTTTGTTCGAAAGAACATGGCAATCTCTTCGCAAAGATCAGGGCTAGACTGGATAGTGGATGGCCTCAAACTGGCCAACTTGGAGACCGTTTGAAAAAGCTCTCTAGAGGAGTTTTTGGCCAGTTCTATTTGGGATGAATAATATTTCTGTTTGGCCAACCGAACCGCTTGCCTATAGATTTGCAGGCTCGATTTATATAATGCCTTCTCTGTGTCGAGGTACCCTTTCCTCCAATTACGCTCTAGCCGTTTGCAAGTACCCTTTTGCATTTTTATTTCCTCTGTGTACCATGGGGCCGAGGGATGAGCTCTTTTTTGAATGATAAGTTTACGAGGAGCTAATTCATCGCATGCATGAGAGAGCCATCTAGTGTAGGAGGCTACCGCTTCTTCAGTTCCCAGCATTACTTGGCCAGCTGAAGAGGTCAGGACTTCATGCAAAGTCCCCGTGTCTACCCTGTTCCAAGCTCTGGTTTCAATCTGTTCTCTAGAATCTCTGCCCTTAATCTGTTGGCTCTCCAAGTTGAGGTCAAACAGAGCGGCAGCATGATCAGACCATACCAGGGGCAATAGACCCACAAAAGACATCCCTGGGAAATTAGAAAAAACGCCATCCAGCTAGGTGAGAGGGCCCTCTGACATATTGTATGAAGTCCGCGGAGTCCATCAATTCCAATAACCTAGCTGTCTCAGGGTCATTAGGGTGTTCCAAATAAAAGTTAAAATCTCCCAAGATGGTAAATGAGTCACACAGAAGGGTTTCTTCCAGTAAATTCTCCAGAGAAGAGAAGAAAGAATGTCTAGCTCCTGGTGGCCTATAAAGTAGTGTGTCCTTGAGGGAATGATGATGTGTTAAACTAAGGTTAAAAGAAAGGGCTTTGCAGGTAGGCAAATTTACAGGTTTAAAAGTCCCATGAATAGAGTTATGGTAAATGATTGCCAGCCCACCTCCTTTTCTATTTGGCCTGTTAAGGACCTCGCACTGGAAGCCAGGTGGAGTGGCTTTCACCAGGTCCGGTCCGGACGCCTCGTCCGTCCACGTTTCAGTAATAAATGCTAACTTTATACCATTATCCTCCATCAAATTTGCACACTCTATGCTATGTTTTACTAAAGCCCTAGCATTAATCAAGCTACAACTAATAGTTTTACCCATAGAGCCGGCCCGTGTATTATGGGCCTTCTTAGTCTTAACCTGCTAATAAAGAATGTTAGGAAGCGCCATATTGCAATTTGAACAGGACCCCAGCGACATAGAAGATCCAGAGTCCATGGCCAAGCAGAAGCAGTCAGAGTTCCTAAACGACCCTTTCAATTCCAGTAATGCCTCTCTAGTGATGGTGTAGTTTAAAGTCTCACCTGATACCAACGATCCAGGGGATTGGACGCTGTGCGCGACCCGAGCGCGGATGGGCTCAGATGGGCTTGTCTTAGGCGTGCCTTTGGCACGCCATCGGCGTGTCCGCTGCACGCTCGCGCCACTAAGTAGCCAGGCCTCTAAAAAACTAGCCTACTACCCTTTGTTCCCCCAAGATGGCCGCCTCCGCCTGCCCCCGAAGCACGCACGCGCAGTGAATGCCGGCTCGAGAGACAGCACGCAGGTAAGAACAGAATGGCCAAAGTGCAAGCAAGAATCACAAAATGTTTTAAAAGTCACTCAATATATTTAAAAAGTCCTTCAGAGTCAATATCATTTGAATTTGTATTTTTAATGCACATTATCTCGTAGGTTCCCTGTAATAGTCAAAATGTGTTTTGCAAGTTTGACCCCCTGCCAATTTATGGCTGAAAATTTCAATTTGTGTGCCAACCTTACATTGCATTTCACAAAGGAATATTGAGTTCAAGGTATACATGCTGTTCATCTGGCGTAGCTAGACCTGCAGCTGCCAGTGGCGGCCCCTGCATTTGTTGCCCTGTGGGGGCCAAATCTAAGAGCTGGGTGGGGTGAGGTGTTCTGGCAATTTCTGGTGCGGCCGCCCCGTGACTGCCGCAGGTAAGAGCGGGGGAGGTTAGGGGGGAGGCCACCGCCCACCAAACTTGTGCTGCCCAGGGCAGACCGCCCCATCCACCACCCCCCTTGCTACGCCACTGTAAAATTATATCTGTACAGGGTGATGGGACAATATTGAGTCCAAATTATCTAGCACACATTATGAATCCCTGGACCAGGGAAAACACTATTAGGTTTGATCAGAAAACAGATCTAATTTGGTCGGATAGGGGATTCATTCTCAGTCCTACCATTACATATTCAATAATGAAAACAATTACAACAGGTATTCAACATGACTACCAAATCTTCCTCCTGGTCAATGATCTCTGCCCACTGGAGTCAGACCTTACGCAGGGAGAGCGAGATGCTGGTTCTGAGGCACATGTAGTGGTGAATATACACCAAGTGTACTTATGGCTTCTGAAGGTCAGACCCGCTGTCAGGCCTGCCAACCACTATCAACGGAGGGGATATTTCTGCACATAAAAAAATTGTGCAGCAACTTGTGGCTATAAAAATCTTTGCAGCCAGACAGCGGGGCTCCTGAAGCCGCCTGTTGCTCTGTTGCTCCTGCAATCAAAAAAGATGGAAAAGAATGAAAATACACACATCTCAAAAAAAATTAAAAGAAAATTAGCCACAGGCAGACAGGAGGGGTAAACAAATGGAAACAAAATAACAAAAGGAAAGAGAGAGCACTGAAAACAGGTGAGATAAAAGGCAAAGGCAAAGGCACAGGAACCAGCAGCCAGGAGTCTGGAAACTTCCAGTGCCATTTCTTGGTTACTAAGTGGCTACCTCACATATGTCACATAACATGCCGATATACCAATATTTTCTGTTTCCATCTTTTTTATAAAGTAGTGACCATGGGCCCAATGAAAGTGTTGCACAACGGGGTGTTATAAAATTGTATATTTCACCCAAAAAGGTTAATTTTAGAATACCTAGTTTAAGCATTTTTGACTTGCAGGATACAATGCTCAGTTTGCAGTGTTGTGAATCTTCATTCAGATGAAACATTGATTTAGTGTTCTTGTTTGTGTTTTACTGTTATTTATTTTTCTGGATCATGTTTTTTGGATGTTTGTTTGCTTTTAGCCTTGAGAAAGCCCTAGGCAAGGAATGGTCACATAGAGCAAAACATGTGTTTGTTAACAATACAGTAACAAAAGGATATTCCATTGTATCTAGACATTAGAAATAAACAAAATAATATAGAACCATTCATGACTCTTGTTTCCCCTGAAATATTGTCTGAACATTAAAGATAAAATTATGCATACAAATATGGATATTTGCTGCTGTGGACGGTGGTCTACGCCTCACCCTTTATTTGTATAAGTTAAATTGAGTAGCAAGGTTCATCTCAGATACAGCAGATAACAATACCACCGAATAATAATAATAACCAAGCAAGAGTATGACAATTAATGATAGTGCCTATCAGGGCCAAACTGGGGGCCCTGATAGGCACTATCAGGGCCCCCAAAAATGATAAAACCAGCCTCACTCCTTTCCTCTTCTTGTACTAGCGCTCTTTTTCCATCCATCCATCCACTCTCTCTCTCTCTCTCTCTCTCTCTCCTTTCTCTCTTCTCACTCTCTGATAGCTTTCTCTCGACTTTTTCCCTCCCTCCTGACGCCTCCCAAAGCCTGCTTCAATTGTTGCTGGAGAAAGTGACAGAGGCACCAGGAGCTTCAAAACTGGATTCCAGTGCTTGTTGGAATAATAGGCTTGTTCGGAAGGGATGTCTATCCTGTACGGCCCTTTGTGACTTATGATTTCTAATAATGCACCCTGAACTCAAGTCACACCCTTTTCCAATAAAGGGCTGGCTTGGCTACTTGCTCCAGTACAAAGTCACTCACTGCTGAGCTGGACTGCATTGGGATTCCTTGTATGGACTATTGACCACAATGGGGCATTTCCTCTTATCAATGTACTCTATACTCTAGTTTTGATCACTGTTATACAAAGAGACCTCAATCACCCATCACTACTAGGGCAAGACTCGCACTGTTAAGGAGCCAGCTGTGCCAAAGCCATGTTAAGCAGGCTTTCCAAAAGGCCTGTGTGTGATTGAACATGTTCATCAATATACAACTTATTTTCATTAAATGCATGAGAAGCATTGTCAGTTTTTGCTACTCACCAGAACTGTTTAAACTTTGGAGTCTCTGAAATCTTCACATGACAGCAAGCTTGGCCACTGGAAGAATTTTTTGTCTAGCCCTTTGCTTAAGTAAACTACTCTAGGTCACTCGTGGAACTAAAAAGTGTTGCCGGCTCATTCCCCAAATTAAATTCCTGTTTTTCTGCAGTGACCAAAGCAAATAATGGACGACCTGCAAACAAGACGCGCGCACTCCCGAAGCATTACCTCTTCTTACAGCTAGGTTGTATTTCTTTGAACTTCTCTTTTCTGTAACGACCTTCTGGCGCTCATTAGCATGCTGATTGCCATTAACACAGCTATAATGCCGCAATTTGCTCGGTGCACGCCGAGTGGAACTGCTCATCTGAAAGCAGTCGAGGGACAAAATTAACTACATAAATCTGCGGCGGAAACTGGAACTCATCCAGCTTGCCACGCGCCTCCTTGCCGAGTGACATCATCATTTAGCTTCCCACTGATGGCTTAATAAGTATTTTCGCGGGCGCGTGCTACTTAATCAAGCAGAACATCACTAAGTCTGGCGGGCCGTCCCTCGATTTCAACAATGCCCATTTACCTTATTACCTTGCTTCATAATGTATATTGGCCCTTTTATCTTCTACGCTGTGCTCCTTAATGAGTCCGAAAATAGGCTCCATTTATATATGTTTCAAAACATTGAATTTTTTTTAACACACAATACATTTATAAAAGAGCAATTAGCCTGATATGTCTGGTCTAAGCCGGAATCTGTGCACTTCAAGATGGCCGTGCATTATGCTGCACTTACTTGTGTCTCTTCAAATGTGGTATTAACTGCTCTTTGTTCAAGGGTATTACAAATAATGAAGTATTCGTTTTTTTATCAGTGATGATCAATGCCGTTGAGGAATTACATAAGGTATTCGCTAAATATGAATGTGTCTTATTCACACATTCAATAATTGTATTCGATACAAAATTGGGTGACACAGTGGGTACTGTTATGTAGAATTTGGTTAGGCATCAAGGGCAGAATCACAGCTGTAAACTTCTTCTAGAGGAAGTTTGTTACTATCATACCTCTTAAATTACCCTCCACCTTTTGGGTTTCATCTTCATGCTCCAAGCAAGGGAAATGCCTCCCCCGGACCAGTGCCTCCCAAACTTTTTAGAACCACAATCCATTTTAGAATGACAAACTTTCGCATTCCACATAGCTTTAACAGACATTGGGGCATCTTTCCAAGCTGGCGATAAAAAAGTATCGCCGCTTTTGCGGCCGTTTTCGGCCGAAAAGCGGCGATAATTTTATCGCCTAGTTAGCAAGGCCATGCCAACGTGTGAAACCTTGCTTTAGCGTGGGGATTCCTAACGCCCAGCTTTGCATCTCTAATAAAAGTGGGCGTTCCTGACCTAACATGACAGGAGAAATGTCGCTAAGCGACATTTCTCCTATCATCAAGCCCCACGCAATGAAGCATAGCGGCAGGAAAAGTAGCGATAACCCCTGTTATCGCTACTTTCCTTACGCCTGCTTCAGGACTGACTTAGTCATGATATCCTATGGAAGGTGGATATCATGGCTAAGTCTGTGAGTCCTTATCAGCAAGCTAACGCCACACTACGTGAGATTATCACTGGGTTTCCAGCGATAATCTCAGGTTAGGCAGTTAGCGTGAGGATTTTTATCGCTGAGGAGCGTTGCTAATAGCACGCTAAATCCACGTTACCCGGCGATAATTATCCTCACGCTAAGAGCGCTGAGCGATAATTATCGCAGGGTTTTGATTATATGCCCCATGAAAGGTCAGATTTACCACTTATGCACGCAGCGCAGTGCAGCAGCTGTGAATGCTGCGCTGCGTTGCGTGAAAAGGAGAGAGGAGAAGAGCGCTATATTTACAGAAATATGGCTCTTTCCTCCCCCTTCCCTTTTGCTGGCGCTGAAATCAGCTGCTTTGCGCCACGGAGACACCTTTGTGCCATATAGTGCGAAGGTGTCTTAATGAGTCTAGCATAGGTTTTGTACTGGAAGGATACCCTTCCAGTACAAAATACTTTGCATAGACTGACTTTAACTCTTTTCACTCTTTGTATGTGTGCTGTAAAATTAAAGCATTTCTCCTTCTTTGGGCCTACTTCAAAAGGGTGCAGTTTTCTGACGGTAAACCATGTCTACTTTATTTAGTAAACAGAGTTTAGTGTCAGAAACCTTGGGTGGTTGTATGGGAATGGCCATACTTTCCCCATGGTACACCCACTTGGCACTAAATGATGCAAAGCAGTGCTATGCACTGCTTTGCGTTACGTTCACATTATTTCCAGTGCTAAACAAGTTTAGTGCTGGTAAGTAAATCGTGAAAAAGATTTTGCGCCGATTTGCATCACTTTTATGAAGCAAACTCAGTGTAAAATCTTAGTAAATCATCCCCAAAGTATATTTTTTTAAATGTAATAGTAGACCTGCTTTCAAAATGTGGTAATTACCAAAATTGGGTCATGGTTCTAAAAAGTTTGGTTAGCAAAGTAAACATTGTGTGGTCATGCATGGTCATTAAAAGACAGCACATTTCCCAATGAAACGGCAGCTAAATTTGCACAGATATACAGTGTTACTGAAAAAACTAGATCGTACACACATGATAATGTGTGGAAACCAGGTTTCAGTAAATATTTATCATTTGTGCATCACCAAGTAAGGTGTCTTGCTTTGTTTTGATCCTATTAAAATCTTTGTTTCCATTGCATTTCAGAATTTCAAAAAAATGTGCTTCGTTTTTGCTTTCTTAACTCCTGTTGTATTATGAAATATGTGTACAGTTCATTTACAGATTTTTTTTTATTTTGTCATGTTGTTAGAAATGGGGGTCTCTAGTTGGCAGAGGTATGCACCTTTATCCAAATAGGGACCCTTGCTTCTAATCAGGGTAAGGGGGATAGACACTTTAGATAACCTCTGCTCACCCCCTTGGTAGCTTGGCACGAGCAGACAGGCTCATCCCAAAGACAATGTGTAAAGTATTTGTACTCAAAACACACAGTAATACAATGAAAACTCCACAAATGGACACCACACCAGTTTAGGAAAATAAAGTATCTTTATCTAAACTCAACAAGAGCAAAACGTCAAATATCCAACAGACATGTCGTAAAATAGCATTTCAAAACAGTTATTTCAAAAATAAAGCTTGTAGAAAACAAATAGCTCCACCTGGGGCAATTACGACATTGTGACAGCAATAAATCCAAAGTACGGCGCAGACCCCGAGGTGCGCGGCTTCAGGTAAGGAGTCACATGGCCCCCCAAACAATTAGTACCTTTGGATAACGAAGTCTATGAGCATGCATGGCTTCGTGGAGGTGAAGCGCCAGTGCCGAGGGTGAGGCCGACTCCCTGGCTGCCACGGGGAAAGCTATGCGTCATGTCCGCGAGGAGGTGACGTGTCAAATCCTGGACACGGGAAGTTGTTTACAGCGGTGAGGCTATAGGAAGTCGGCGAGTTCTTGGAGTCACCCTCTGCGTTTATCGGAGCCGCAATAGCAGCATACAGGCGCTGGCGATGACAGAGTTGGTGCATGCACTGGTGTCGGGCAGGTGTTGATGGGCATGTGAGCTGCCGTTCAGGCTGGGCGGTGCGTCGTGCACTTCATGAGCGGTGCCCCTGGCCTCGGTGCAGGTCGCGGCATCATGGCGGCATCGCTGATGGCGTTGGAGATTGCTTTTCTTGCTTCTCCTAGGTTTCTTGCAGTTCCCAACTGCAGGACCAACCACCAGAGGCCCACAACTGGAATAGGCACCTCCTGGCAGGTCAGAACTTCCAGCAATAGAGTTCAGGGGAGCTGGAGGTGAAGTCTTTGTGTCCCAGAGACTTCAGAACAGGAGGGCAGCACACACAGGCCCTTTGAGATTCTTCTTCAAGCAGGTTCACAGCAAAGTTCCAATCTTTGCCCTTTCCTTGGCAGAAGCAGCAACTGCAGGCCAACCCCCCCACACACACAGCAAAAGGGGCAGTACTCATCCTTACAGCTCTCCAGCTCTTCTCCTTGGCAAAGGTTCCTCTTAAGTCCAGAAGTGATCTAAAGTCCTGGGGTTTAAGGTCCTTTACTTATACCCCATTTTGTCTTTGTTCTTTTATGTGCAAGAGTCTCTGAGCCCAGTCCAAACCAGTTCTGTTCTCACTGGTGCAGTATGACCACAGGGGGTGGAGACAGCATTGTGCAAGGGAGACAGGCCCCTTTCAGGTGCAAGTAAAGACACATCCCACTACTCTAAATGCAGCCAAGGTATATTCAGCTCAGCTCTGAGTCATCCAGGAATGGCCAGGCACACCTCATCCCCCCATTGGCTGTCTACAGTGAATGCGCATCCCCAGCCCCTGTCACTCCAAAACCAGACAGCCAATCCACAAACAGGCAGAGGCACACAGAATGGTTAAACAATAAAATGCCTACTTTCTAAAAGTGCTGCTAAGACTGACATGTGCACTCCTAGTGATCAAAAACTGCTTATTATTAAATTTTTCATTTTGACATGGTTACGGTGTGCAGCTACGTAATGAGCATTCCATCCATGCGCACAAATTGTAAAGATAAAATAAGGGAGCCTTGAAAGGTTCCAAACCAGACTGCACTGCCCAAAGAGAGTAGCTTCAACAAATTCATTCTGAACGTGATTCAGTTTGATTTAATCCATTTTTATTGTATCCAAATGTTCACTTGATGCAATAAATAATAACTTGTTCCACATACAACAAATTCCTATCCAGGCCTTTCGGTCAACTCAACACCAGGGGATTCACCCCTCCTTGTAGCGGGACGTTGAAAATAGATGTTAAACCCAATTAATTTCGGGTAGCCTGTGCCCCTTCTCAGGTGTAACTGAAATGAAACAAATAACAACAGTCACCAATCTCTTTCGCTTAAACTCATGCTATTCTAATAAATCACTTGGTTTTGTGCCTCCATTCTAAGCCTGGCTCTCAAATGGCTTAAAAGAAAACGGAATAAAATCTGCATAATGAAATGTACAATCCTCATTATACATTGCCTAACGAAATACGTTAGTCAGTTACTCCGAAGCGATATGTTCATTTCATATCCCAAAACCCCCCAAACACGATACCAAAATATAAGACTGCTTTCTAAATCAAATCGTTATTGCACCCACTCAATAACTAACCAATATGAATTTTACCTTGTGTGCACGCCAGACGTTAACGGTCCCCAAAGTGAGTGTACTTCCTTAACAAGCATGAACAGTCCTGTGTTTTCTTAAGCCATTTGAGAGCCCCCAAGCTCTGTAAGTCTGGAATTAACTCACATAGTTGCCACTGTTTCTTTACAAAAGTCAGACCTTACAAAGAATTCAATACCAAGTGCCCTAACCAGTGCTCTAGGACACCACTCTACACCACTGCCAGTTTTGCAAAACAGAAATCGGTGTGCCCTCTGGACAGCACTATCCAAATTCCAGTCAACGAGCTGCGGATATGCAGCTTGAAACAATGAGACGACAAAGGATTGAGTGTCTTCTTCTTCCTTGCCTTCTGGTACCCCCAAAATCTGATTTTCCATGTCCTCCACTCAAGACGTCAGCTGTGCAAGTTTAGAGCCCTGAACTTTCATCTGAGATTGATTATACTGGGTTTTCTCCAACAAAGTGTTCTGTTTCTCTTCAACTGCTGAAACACGGGTGTGCAGGATATCCATATTTCTTGATAGCTTATGAAGGACCTCTTGCATCTTTAAGTGAGCTGTTTTTAAAGAGAGTCCTTGCAACATCTCATCTCTGAGGGTCTGTATCAGCTCATAAATCTTTAACAGAGATGGTTCAGATTGACTGATCCCATAAGATTCTGCCCATATACCATGCCTTACTTCAACTATCTTGCTGTCTGCTCCCACTGTTTCCGGGAACTTTCAACATTGTTTGATTGTTGGGGTAAGCTCTACTCTTTCAGGATCCCATAGTAGCTCTTTCTCTTCCGCAGACCACCTGGGTCTAAGGTTCAACCTCTGTTTGGCTTCAGGTCTCTGAGAGAGAATAAAAGGCTTCAAGAGCCTCTTGAGTCTCTTAAAGCTTCTGTGATGTGCCCACAGGTACCTGCTGCTTGACAATACTCAATCCCTCTTCACCAGAGTCAGCATACCTGGTTTTCAGTGCTCCCACAGTTGGTACTCCCTCTTGGCAAAATAAGTCTCCAGAGGCTTTGGCACACTTTAAAATTTCACTCCCTGAATCTCCAGCATCCAATACCGGTGCACCATTACCCTCACAATTAGAAACAGTTTGATTATCGAAGCTGTAGACCCTTAATCACTCAGAGTTGGCCAGGCTACTAGTGAAGCTGTAAAGAGTAGACCATTCAGTGTCCAAACCATTATCCAAGCCAGAACAGCCCTTATTACCATGATCCAAGACACAAGGGAAACCAGGGAGACCAAAAGAGGATGAAAGGTTGTTATTTGTAAACTAGAAGCACAAATTATACAATTAATTTACAGTAACCATAACAACCGTATGTGCACTGGGAGTGACGTGATAAGTGAACGGCGCAGTGACATAAGTGTTTAAGAAACAACGTGAAATGGCATAGGACACATAAAACATAGAGATCATACACAGGTATTTACAAGAAATTTGCAATTTACAAAGACTGATTATTCAAATTATGTATGACTCTAATAGAGCCGCAATTTGCGTTGTGGAGTCGACGGCGTTTCAACCACTTTGAATTGTGGTCATCATCAGGACTAATGGTTACGGTGATTCAAAGGTGCTTCTGAAATGAGAAGGACAAGGGGAGTAAAACCCCGTGGGGCGAGATGACATCAAATGATCCAAGAAGGGGCAAATGAAACGCCTGTGTTCCTGCCTGCCCGTCGTCCGGACTAATCCCGGTTCGCGCAATTATATGGACTTGTCCCCTGTTAGAGTGTGATTTATCTGAATTGTTGTTCATATCCACGAGAATTCCCTCGGGTCCGCTTTTACAAGTTGTGTGCTTTGATGCACCTTTTCATCTCCAGGATTGATATTATTCAATTGCCCCTTCTTGGATCGTTTGATGTCATCTCGCCCCACGGGGTTTTACTCCCCTTGCCCTTCTCATTTCAGAAGCACCTTTGAATCACCGTAACCATTAGTCCTGATGATGACCACAATTCAAAGTGGTTGAAACGCCGTCGACTCCACAATGCAAATTGCGGCTCTATTAGAGTCATACATAATTTGAATAATCAGTCTTTGTAAATTGTAAATTTCTTGTAAATACCTGTGTATGATCTCTATGTTTTATGTGTCCTATGCCATTTCACGTTGTTTCTTAAACACTTATGTCACTGCGCCGTTCACTTATCACGTCACTCCCAGTGCACATACGGTTGTTATGGTTACTGTAAATTAATTGTATAATTTGTGCTTCTATTTTACAAATAACAACCTTTCATCCTCTTTTGGTCTCCCTGGTTTCCCTTGTGTCTTGGATTGATTCTTATATATATTGTTTCCCTTTGTATGATTTTCCAGTTGAGACATTGTTCTTCTGTTATTGCACTTACCCGGTCTCAGCTGGGATAACGGGTTTACTCCTGTTTTTGTTTTCGTATTACCATGGTCAGCCCCTCTCGCAAAGTGTCTGAAATGATATAGTCTGTAATAGATTTCTGCACGGGGGAATTGCCACTCTTAGTGCACCATAAGTGGGTTTTTTTTGGCACTTTGGCCCATGAGCGATTTTTTGACTGGCACACTCTGCTTACCTCTCCCAAGACAGCTGGCGCTGAGTCCCCCCTCATGTAAGCTCTTACCAGACTCCTGGTGTGATGTAGGGGTACGTACTCTTCTCACATTTGTCCCTGGTGTAGGTCCTGCTCTCTTGGTGGCTAATGTGTCCTCAGAGTGCCCTGCCTTGTGGGAGCTATGAAGCAGCATTCTCAGCGGCCAAATTGTAGTCACCAGTGCACTAGCTTCCCACAGCCAGTGATTAAAACTGTCATAACCCAAACAGCCCAAGCAGTCCAAGCCTCCTTAGCAGAGCAATCCATGTCTCTTCCCTATTCAACCCAGGAAGTCAGGAAGCACACAAGGCTGAAACCCACCGTCTCGACCCCTCTCGACACAGCCAAGCTCCCTCTGCTCCAACTTCTCCAGGTGAGGTAGTTCTGCATATCTCTCTGCATTCCGGCTTCTGTCAGTCTCCACCACCCCACTGTCCACACTGCCTCAGGGTCTATCTGTGAACAAGTTCTGTCTTACTTGCAGCACAGATGCTGCCATTAATATTCTGCCAAGCAAACATGCCTTAACTTTCATTGCTGCGTTCTCAAAGTTACGGCGGCAGACAATTCAGATGCAGTGTCTCATCCGCCTTAGGACCAAGTTGTCAGACCGTCTAACTGTCTGGCTACGAGGCTGGCAGGGGAGGCCCACTCTGCCACTAGCAGCGCACTGCCATGTTCACAACTTAGCTAACCATGATGAGTTGTCTCTAGGAAAAGCTCTGGCTGTCAACGTCTTACCGATAGACTATATAAAAAGAAATGTAGACTAGTACCTTTATGCGGGAGACAGAACAGTGGTGAAAAAACAGGGTTTTCTCTGGAACACAAAAAGACCTATAGTTCTTTAAAATTAAAACTAAACAAAGATCCACAACAACATGGCAGTTATAGTCCCCTCTCCCTATTAAATGCAGACATTAAGAAAGTAGTTAAGGTACCTGCACACAGACTGAAAGGGGTGATTGAGGATTTAGTACATCCTTTGCAAACTTTATCAAACTGTCAGGAAAAATCACAGAGGCAAAGAGGAGGCAGACTAGCTGTTATATTCTAGGAAACAATAAATCTCACCAAACTGAAGACATTTCTATGCAAGGTTTAGAGGCCCACATTACCAGATACAACCCTACACCAACTTTTTCCTATAACTTCCTCCTTCTTCGCAGAGAACCACCTAGCAATGCAACATTCCCAGACACATTTTTAGACACAGTTTCAAACCTTATGACACTACACTCCAACTTATGCAAGAACCTAATATGTCCCATCCATGAACTATCATCACTGACCTAGATAAACTGAGCCTGCATCAGATCATCCACAAACCAACACGCATCGCTGAACACATCATAGATGTCAATTTTACAGATCCAGAACAAGTTACCTTTCAAAGGATTACTCCAGTCATATGGAACTCACCACACCTAAAGCTCTCTTACATACAGTCACATTTCAACCGAGGAACAAACTCAATTTTGAATACTTAGAAACACAACTAACATCCAACACAGATCTAGACACAAAACCTCAGTTTAAAAACTCTATGAGTACTCCAGAAAGCTTTTAATGTCCTAATACCACTAAAAATAACAAAACAGGGCAAAAGGAAACAAGCTTCTTGGATGAATTCAGAATTAAAACAGATAAAGCAACACATTGCAAAGCTCCAATGCACCTGGGTCAAACAAATAACACTTAAGACAAACTTCAGCTACACAAACTTAACAGAATATACAAGTCAACTATCAAAAATGCAAAAACTAAATGGTACAATTAAATCAAAATTCTAAAAGCTAAATGTTCAAATAAATGTCTTAATAAAATTTTGACTGAATTTTGTAAACCTAAATGCGCAGAAGGAACTCATGCTATTTCTCAAGAGTTGACAAACTGGCAAATCATTACACAACCAAAGCAGACATGCTGGATTCCTATTTAAAAGAAAAGAAAAACGACCAGCACCCAACCCATTTCTAATAATCCCTTCCACGGGTAGGCTACCCAAGCCTATTCATTCCTTCGAAGAACTATCAGAAACTGAATTTATGGATCTTGTCAAAGCAAGCAGACCAGCAGGCTGCTCTTCAGACCCTTGTTCAACACAAATCTTCAAGAAGATTCTTTTAACTACCTATGCTGCCACACTAGTCAGAACAATTAGAAATAATTCTTTAACAACAGGAGTCTTTCCAGAAGACTTAAAATAGGCATACATGCGCCCATTAATAAAGAAAACAAACCTGAAACCACATGACCCAAAGAACTACAGGCTGATTACCAATGGATATTTCCTGGGCAAACTGATTGAAAGAGCAGCATTCAACCAGATGTCACAGCTCATTAAGATAACTCCAAACTTTTTGACTTTCAAATAGGACTCCATCTAGGAAGAAAGACAGAATCTGCCCTCATCACCATATGGGACGACCTTAAAAACACTGTAGACTGGAACGGGGTCACTGCACTACTTCTTTTGGAACTTTCATCTGTCTTTTACCGAGTTTGTCATGACAGTCTAATCGCAAGACTCCATGAAGCCGGCATAGAGGGGACTCCTCTAAACTGGATCACATCATACCGTCAAAATAGAAGCAATATCATCCATACTCCTCATTACTCATCCAAACCTTACTTTACAACAGCAGGAGTCCCTCAAGCCTCATCCACCCATGCTTTTCAACATCTACATTAATTCATTGCCAGCAATGATCAATGAGTTTCAGCTCACATTCTACAAATATGACAGACAAATACTTCTTAAACTGGAAATCCCCAAAGACATTGGAAACTCGAAAATCTTCATTTGCCTCCTAGCCATTGATCAGTGGAAGACATGGAACCATCTCAAATTGAATGCATCCAAAACTTAAATACTTACATATGGCAATTGGAATAATTATGACCCACTCTGCGCTTGGCCTGACGATCTGAGACCACCTCCTAAAGTATTCAATGAAGTAAGAAATCTTGGAATTACAGTGGACTCCAAGCGATCAATCAATGCCCAAGTGAATAAGTTAGCAATGTCAAGCTTTATTACTATGAAAACTTTGCAGTGCATCTTCCCGCACCTAGGATTTTCACACAAGGTCCAAGCCTCTATTTCTCTTGTACTGTCTAAATTTGATTACGCCAATGGTCTGTACCATGGATCACCTTTGCCAACTATGAAAAGACTACAAAGAATTAAAAATCTGCTGCCAGACTACTCTGACATGTAAAGCCACAAGAGCACATCTCCCCTACCTTGAGAGCCCTACTTGGTTACCTATTGCCAAAAGATCCACCTTCATGCTGCTTTGTATCACCTACATGGAACAGGACCACTTTCCCATCAGGAATAAAATCACCAAATACATACAATAAAGGAACCTCAGCCCCAGATTGGCATCCTGCCTCAAAACCCCAGCATTCAAAAAGAAAACATGGGTGGTACATCTTTCTCTGTTCAAGCAGCCAAACCATGAAATTCATTACCCCCAAACATGAGATCCAAGGATAACTATCTTATCTTCAGAAGACTACTGAAGAATTGGCTCTTTTCTATATCATTATCATACTCAAAACACAAATGTACTTGATATGCCTGTGTATGTAAACATGTATAATTTGATTATATGCATGTATTTAGATATGTACATTTCTTTGTACACATTTTTATACTACTTGTGGTATAAAAATATATTGATATTCTTATAGGTCTGCTTAACAAATGTAAATAATATTTATGATTTACACACACACATATATATAATTATATATACACACACACACACATATATGTATATGTAAATAAATAAATATATATATATATACTTTTTGTGCTTAACGTGTATATAGGTTGTTGCATAGCTTACATAGACATTATTTGATTATCTGCTTATGGGTCTCTGTTTTATTTTATCTATTGCATTGTGTAAATATGATGATATGCTTTGTATCTGTATGTGCTTCACTATTAAAATATTGGGGGAAAATATAAAATAAAAATACATATAAATCAACAAATAAATAAAAAAAGTAAAAAAGAACATAAAATGACCCAAAAAAGTCATTTAAATAAATAACTTAGATTTATGTACAATAACACTTGGAAGTCTGAGTGTCTAAATAGATGTCCATGCCTGTACATAAGGAACTTCTTATAATATACAATATTACTATTTTATATCTTGTTATTTCTTTCCATTTACATGTATACCTTTTTATGTAGTTATGTATCTACATATTTATTACTTTAATCCTGCTGTAGAAAAAAAAATCAGCTCTCTCCAATTCATTACTTGAGTCCATCCAACACCCTCTCGGTCCTGGGACCAACCGACCCCTGGTCAGCGGTCCCGACTACCTAATTAGCTTGCGACGGCCCCACTGCTGGGGTCCCCAAACACGCATTCTGACATGGTTTCCCTTTCGGATAGGCCGGAGTGGAAACCATGCCGGAAACCGTGCATCGTAATCCCAAGGGTGGAAAGACTCGCCCTTTGGGAATACTAGTAGGTTCCGACTGGCTGACAGGCTTCTTGGGCCCATCGGAAGCCAGCCGGAATGACCGTCTGGTTTAGTTTCCGATCGGCAGCATTGTAATGTAGCGGTTGGAAATTAAACCGAGAAGCCGTTTATGATGCGACTGGGTCAGAGCCTTTACGGGCCGCATCGTGGTCAGACCCTCTGTGTCTCATCCAATACCTCTTTATATATATATCCTCTACATCCATCCCAAACCTCATTTTACTACTATGATCTCCACAATAACCTTTTCTGGCCTCTCACCATCTCTGTCCCTTTTTGTACTCATCCCAAACCTAATTCTACTACTGGGATCTCCCAAATAACACTTTTAGACTCCTCCCTCCTCTATATCTCTCCTTTATCCTATTCAATCTATCGAACAGACTCATATGTGCGTTGCTCCAATTACCAATTTATATTTCTTTATAGTAATCCACAACTAATTCACTTCTGGTTCTGGAGTAGCATGCTATTTGCCAAAAAGCACTTTGAGACCACGACAGGGGTAGTAAGCACTATATAAATAGAATTACAAATTGAATTAATTCCACATTGGACCACCACTACCCATGTAAGGATGCTGTTCCACATTTTGTGCCAAGTACATCACAATAATGATGAGAAATTGTCTATTTCCCTTGTTGTTGAAAAGGCTCTTGATTGTGTGGAGTGGCTATAGCCTCTCACAATACAGCAAAAGTTGGGCATTGGAGATCATTACATGCAGAAAGTGAGGTAGCTATATAGTGAATTCTCAGCTATGGTGAACTGTGAAGGATTTCTCTTGAAAACCAGCCCAAGACTCAAAGGCACCAGAAAGGGATGCCTTTTACCTTCCCTGCTTTATATGTTAGCTTCAGAACTTTTGACAATAGCAATAAGACAATTGGCAGCAGTAAAGGGAATCCATACACCATCTGGTGGGAGTAAAATAATGTTCCATGCAGATGACATACTGGTCACGCTCACATATCCACACCGACATTGATGTCCATGATAGAATCCTTCTCTGAATTGTCCGGGTATAAGATACATTGTGACATATGTGAGGCCCTAACAATGACTCAGTAAACTACCAGAGCATCACTAGGTGGTACCTCCTTCAAGTGAAAGCATTTTAGGATAAAGTACCTTGGAATATTGATCATCAGAGGTATGGAATATATGGTTAGGGACTGCCTAAATATCATACTGGAGAAAACAAGATTAGACTTTAAGATGTAGTCTACACTGCAACTGTCACTATGGGGTAAAGTGCAAGTCAATAAAATGAATGTGGCCCCTAGACATAATTACAGTTTTGCATGATATAGCACAAAGTCCTGTCTTGACAAACCTAATCAAAACCACAGATCAAGACATATGGGGCCTGATTACGAGGACCACTGAACCTGTGATGGAGGTTTGACCACCGCCAAACTGCGGCACCGCCTGCCGCATAACGAGTGCAGTGTTTGGACCCCCACAGGACCGCTGCGGCCGCCGACGATCCGTAATCCTGCAGTGGAGGTGCAGCGATCAGAGGCAGTAGTATGCTGGTGGTGCCGCTGCGGCACCACCGAACATATTATAAGGTGCCTCCTGCCATCCTTTCAATGGCGGAGTGCCTGCCATGGAAAGGGTGGTGGAGAGCAAACTCAGGGGGCCCTTGCAGGACCCCTGTTGCCTCTGTGCCTGGGGGTGCATGCAGGGGGGCACATTTTGTGCCCCCCTGGTATTGCATCCCCAGTTCCTGCATGGTATGCAATGCACAACATGGTGCATTACTTTCCATGTAGGAATGTGCTATGGCGAAGCCTTTCTAAGGCTCTCCTATGAGCCTTAGATGGGCACCACCGTAGGACTGCTGCAGCACCGTCCGCCCACTAAAGATTTTAATCGTAATCCAGCGGGCAGTGTGAGAATGGTTTCTACGGTCATCCAGCAGAGCGCTGGCGTGGTACTCTGCAGGAGGACTGCCAAAGTCGTAATCAGGCACTAAAACCTTTCTATGAGGAGGGATGAAACACATATTAAACTTGATTAAATTACATGGCATAATTGAATCAGGTGGCACCCCAAATGGAAAATTATTGGCTTTCACACCAAATGGCACACATGCAATATGTGTTAACTGCATATAGAGTAAAGCCACTATGGGCTTCACTGAAACAATGGGTTCAATTAACTATATATATGGCAAGCTCAATGAAAAGCAAAGCTGATCATACATGCCTTACATGGTTTTATTTGATGTCATAGAAACGTTATTATGGAATACAATTACTGAGAAATCATTTTACCTAAACAGTTTAATGGATACTTGCAGAATGAATGTAATTTACCATTTCATAGAAACCAATTCATAGAATGTGTTTTTTTTCAAAATTGGCTTTTGCATGCCTATTTTTTAATGTGTGAATGAAATTGTTGCAGATATTACTTACATATTG
The DNA here is from genome assembly GCF_964204655.1 of Triturus cristatus. Classification (NCBI taxonomy): domain Eukaryota; kingdom Metazoa; phylum Chordata; class Amphibia; order Caudata; family Salamandridae; genus Triturus; species Triturus cristatus. The sequence continues at coordinate 613,642,220 of NC_140591.1, read as the reverse complement.
TCTGATGTATATATTTCAGTGATATACTTCACTGGTTGGATTTATTTATTTTACATTGTCATACAATTACTTTGGGTGATTTTAATTTGCTGACCTCTCACTGCCCCTAAACACCATTGATCCCTGACACCATCACAACCAATGAACACTATTTATCCCTGCTCCCTAAAATTCTATCCCCATGCCTAAACTACACCCATCCCTAAACATTCCCCGTTACCTCTAAACTCCACCCATCCCTGAACTCTAAAAACTAATTTCAATATCTAAAGCTCACCCATCCCTGAACCATTAAAATCCGTCACCCTATCTGAACCCAAAACCACCTTCACCACCCAAAACATCACCCCTTCCTGACCCCTTAAGACCACTCACCAACCCTAAACACAATCGATCCCAGAACCCTAAAACCCTCATCACCCCTAAACTCCCGCCCTTCCTGATCCCTAAAAGCATCTTTCTACTTCCAAATTCCATGCAGCTCTGAGCCCTTAAAACCTGTTACTACCTTAAATGCCATCTATTCCTCTTCTCTAAAATCCCCCACCGCCCCTAAACCCCACCTATCCCTGAACCCTAAAAACCCCTCACCACCCCTAAACCCCATCCATCCCAGCCCCCTAAAAACCCCTCATCACCTCCAACTCCACCCATCCCTGATACCTAAACACCCTTTTCTTCATCTAAACCTCACTCATCCTAAACCCTAAAACGTTCTGACCATAAACTCCAACTATCCCTGACTCCCGAAAACCCCTGAACACTATTAAACCATTACCACCTTTAAACACTACCTATCAGTCAACCTTAAAAAAGCCCACAGACCAAACTCAGCCTATTTGTGAAGCCTAAAAACCTCTCAACACTCTTATGTTCCATAATCCCTGAACCCTAAAAACGGCTCATTATTCCTAAATTCACTTATTCGTGAACCCTAAAATAACTCTCCCGCCTCTAAATTCCACCTATCCCAGAACCTTAAAAGCCCTTTCTGCACCAGATATCACCCAACCTGCCCCCCAACAACTCTCATTACCCCTAAACATTACCCTTCCCTGAATCCATAAACCTCCCACTGCCTCTAACGTCCACCCAATTTTAACATAATTTTGGGAATTTCCCTTAAAATTATCTTTCTTTTAAAATGTCTCCTTTAATTTAAATGTATTTGTATTTCCATAAAATTGTCTATCCTTGGAATTGCGTTTCTATGATTTGGTTTCCCCAAAGTGGTTTCTTAATTTTTGTTTTCCTATTAATTAACATAGATCAACCCCTACATTATGCACCCGCACGTAGATGTAAATCAGACGGTGCTGATTTGCCACTTTTTTCAAGAATAGGGTGCATTTTGCTTGCCCCTTGGTTTTGAGTGCACAACAAATACATAGTTTTCAGACTGATGCTCCTAGCTTTTTGTAAATGCCATATGATTTGAGCTACTTTGCCTTGCCTTGATTGTTCAAGTACTTGTTTAACATTTATGAATGCACCGGTCATTGAATCATGGAGAGGATCTATTACTCACCCTATACATTAGAAAGGTGATAATACTGAGTCTGTTAACTATTGTTTGATCGCATTGTTGGAAATGGACGCGAAAGCCTATGCCAAGGTACTGTTAGGTGAACTCAACGAATGGGCTGATGATAAAAAACTTTATTCCGTTCTACCAGACTGGGTTTAGGCAAAAATCCTCCACATTCGATAACATTGTTGTCTTATCGTATATTGAATATCATTCAACTTTGCCCACCAGACCACCTTTGTTCGTGTCATGGACTATTCTTTTGCCTTTGATAATAATAATCCACATTTGTAAAGCACGAACAATCACCCATAAGGGTCTCTAGGCACTGTCGGGAAGATTAAGCAAGCTATTGCCCAGAGTAACATGGTGCTTGGCTAATCTGCCACCGGTGCTGGGGATCGAACCGTGATCCTCAGATTCTGGAGTTAGTAGCCCTGGCCGCGGCGCCACACCTCTTCCTCATAGAGTGAGAGAGTGATAGAGTGGATTGCAACATAATATGGGCTAAGCTAAATAGCTGGAGCATCTAATAATCCCTACTTAACGCAATAGTTTATTTGGACTTAGACAATTGGGTGCGTGTTGACCTAGGAGTAGGTGCGAAAGTCACCAATCATATACAAATTTATCAAGGACTGAAACAGGGATGCATTCTGGCACCACTTTTATTTAATCTGTATACTGCAGACATGGGGAGCACATTGCTGCAAGCCAATTCCTTCCCTCTCAGGCTTGGTACACACATAATCCAGTTTACACAGTATGCAGATGATCTGGTCATTCTTGACCACTCTAAAATTAGAATGCAACAAACCCTTGATAAAGTGCAAAAGTATTATTCGGATAACAAATTGCAAGTGAACGTAGATAAAACCAAGGTAATGGTATTTGGCAAATTAAAGAACAAACCAAGCCAGTATTGGGATCTGTCCCAATTTACGATAAAATATGCTGTAGCATATAACTACCTGGGTGTTTGTCTCTCAGTCACTGGCACATTGAGCATTAACAGAAATAATATAAAGTGAAAAGCCAGCAATTTAATGTTTGTGCTCTGCAAGCGCAACTTGCAGCTACAAAGTCCAACAGCTGTAGCAGCACTTGTGACCTGGGCAGTCAAAGATCTAAATCAGACCATAGAATTCAGTCTTTGTACTACCTCATCTGCGGGTCTGAAAGTAATTTAAAAAAAAGTCTGGCTTTTTTCCAAGAAAGCGGACCTGACTAAAATACAAATGATGGCACGATTTGATTTAATTTGTAAATCATACAAATAGAATCCAATGCAGCCTTACTTAAAAAACACATTGGGAAGAACATGCAGAAATCACATTTTTCATGCTAGGTTTATGGTCCTTCCCAACAATGAGTATAGAGCAAACTGGAGAAAACGTCTAATGGCCAATAAGGGCTGCAGGTTTTGTAACTATGGAAGAAAATCGATTTAAGCTGGGTCTGGTGGCTTAGTGGACTAATGTGTCCACTGTAAGAGCCTGTGTTTGACCTTATGGTCACAGGTTCATTCCCCTGGCCGGTCCACTCAGCCTTTTACCCTTCTGAGGTCAATAAAATGCATACCATTGGGTAACAATAAAGGTCTGTTATTCAGTGCTAAGATACCCATGGGTGAATAGATCTTTCGTGGCTCAACATTTCATGTAAAACAAGCAATTTTGAGGGACTAAGTGAGTTTGAAGGGAACTGATTTGGTGTATTTTGGACCAAGGGGATACTTTCACGCTTATGTGCGCAAGAGTCAAGATATGCAGCAGCATGCCGTTCAATACTTACAGACACAATCATATTTTAGAAGTATCCCTAATCATTTCTTGATAGTATTAGTGACTGCACCATTTAATTGCAATCTGAGACAAGAATAAATTAATTATTTTTTTTATTAGGAACTGCTGGAACTGTGCAAGGTAAAAAAGTTTAAAACTTCTATGAGGAAGGTGTCAGCATCAGTCTAACAAGACTTAAGGTTCAAAGGAAGGAGTTTGAGTATTCAAACATAGAGCTTAACACTCTGGGCAGCGGTAATCAGCAAATTCAAGAAGAAGTCTTCTCTAAGGAAGCATCAGGACAGGATTATAGAAAGCTTCTCCTTATCATCTTCCACCAAACAAATCAATCAAAAGGCAGTGTTCTCAGGGTGAAGGTAGACTCCCTAGCTTCCCTGCTCTCAACAAAGAAGAAATGGGTCTGCATGACTTTGGATGTAACATCAGTCCAGTATGCCTGGTGCAAGATGGTTTCTCCCACCATCCAAGTCTCCATATCCAAAGCCAATTTTTAATTAAAAAGATCAGTCCCACCCTAGTCTGAAACACCAAGTCTATTTTAACTTAATGAGCACATTTTTTTTGCATTTTATATAGTGCAAACTAGACCCGAAGATATCAGGTATCAGAGCTCTTCACATGAGCAACTGTTTCATTACAGATGTACACATTAATTTTTGCTAGGCACGGGGAAATTAAGTGATTTGCTCAGAATCACACGATGTGGAGCGTCGTTGCCAAGACTCGAACCCGGTTCCCTAGCTTTGAGGTGGACCGCTCTAGCCGTAAGGCTACATCTTCTCCCCATTGATAAGTTAAATATTATTGTAAATGAAGTTTACGTATTTATTTTAAAAGTAGAACTAAATAAAAAATCGATTCAGCAATATTAATTGTGAATTAAAATTGAATTATTTAAAATATAGTAAATTAAAATTATTTTTCTCAAGTTTAAATTAAATGTATTGATAATTATTAAAAATGATGTATAGAACTAATAAAAAATAAATTGATCATATTTTTAAAATATGTATTGTTACATTAATTTTAAAATGTAAAATGGATATTAAAATATGTTATACTTATGTAACAGCAAATTATATTTATTTATATTTGTTAGTATTTGTATTATTTTAATTTAATTTAACATTAATTCCTTTGGGGTTTACATGAAAGTCCTTGCCTCCATTATTTTCAATAGGAGGGTGTTGCAGTTTTTGGTGATGCATTTCCTACTGTGTTGTTTTAGCTATTACTTACACTTATAAATGTAACTTCACCTGTGACATGAAAGTCTATTCTTTTGAGTAACTTTGCAGTTAGATTTTGTGAATCCAAAGTAGTAAAGTTATTCAAAAGTTTAAGAGTAAAGCTAGATGTATAAATTAGCCACTGGTGGAATTTAACTTTGACAATAGCCCTGGATACATCCTGGTTTACTGATTTGTTTGTTTGATTCTTCAGCAATGTAGAAACGACTGATGGCAAAACCCAAATTGTGATTAGGTGATGATACTTCTCAAGAAGATGGCTTTTCAAGCAATCACTCAAGCATCATTTGTTAAGCGCAACACTTTCACCCCTAGGGGTATCTGGGAGCTCTGTCTCCATAGCAGAGCCAGGTCTTGAGTCTCTTTCTGAAGTCTGCCCGCAAGGGGGTTCTGCAGAGCTGGAGTAGAAAGTCATTCCAGGTCTTGGCAGCGATGTAGGAGAAGGATCGGCCATTGGTACGGCTGGGACGGATGAGGAGGGTGTGTGCGAGGGCCAGTGAAGAGTAGCGCAGATATCTGGAAAGTTGGTGGAAGTTGGGTCGATGGTTGATACAGGCAGGTCCTAGGTTGTGGAAGACTTTGTAGGTGTGTGAGAGGATCTTGAACTGGCATCTCTTCTAGATGTGGAGCCAGTGGAGATCTCGCAGGTGGAAGGGATGTGGGTTCATTTGGGGAGGTCCAGCATGTGTCTGGCTATAGCGTTCTGGATGGCCTGTAGTCTTCTGAAGAGCTGGGTGGAGATGCCAGCGTAGAGGGCATTATTGTAGTCGAGGCAGCTGGTGACGAGGGTCTGAGTGAAAGTCTTTCTGGTGTTGGGTGGGATCCAGCTAAAGATTCTGCAGAGCCTGCGAAGTGTGCGGAACAGGAGGAGGTGACTGCATTGACTTGTTGTTTCATGGTCTGCTGGCTGTTGGCTGTTGAAGATGATGCTGAAGGTCCGTGCATGATCAGTCGCTCTAGGTCTAGGTCTGAGTTCTGCAGGCTACCAAGTTTTGTCCTATGAGAAGCGTTCTTCCCAAGGATCAGTACTTCAGTTTTGTCGGAGGTGAGTTGGGGGCAGTTATCTCTCATCCATTTCCCTACATTGGTACTGTCGTCATGGAAGTTGGATTTGGCATTGGAGGGGTCGTCGGGAAGTGAGAGTATCAGTTCAGGTTTCATCTGTGTAGGAGATTATGTTGAGTCATGGGATCTGACAACGTCTACGAGGGTGTCATATAGATGCTGAACTGGGTGGGGCTGAGGGATGATCTTTGTTGTACACCGCATATGATGTCTTTGGGTGCGGAGAAGAAGGGAGGCAGTCAGATGCACTGTATGTGTCCTGTGAGGAAGTAAGCGATCCACTTGAGGGCATCTTGCCTTATGCTTATGTTGTGGAGTCTGTTGATGAGGGTGTTGTGGCAGATGGTGTCAATTGCCGCTGAGAGGTTGAGGACTATCAGGGCCACAGTTTCTCCATGTTCAAGGAGTGTTTGGATGTCGCCATGGCTTGGCAGTTTGGGCTGCACTGTTCCTGTGAGGCACAGTGTCAGACTGATTTGCACATGGCCGTGTCTGAACTGGGGTGGTGGAGTGAGCTAAAGAATGATGATGGATTAAACCCAGATCAGTTGACTGGGGGTGAGTGTTTGATTTGCTCAAATGCTCCGTCCATCATCCCCTTTGGTATCGCTTTGGATGTCACCTGTGGCAGCGATCAGTGCGGTCTCAGTGCTGTGGTTGGCATGGAATCCTGATTGTGAGGCATCCAGTAGGTGGTTTTGTTCCAGGAATTCAGTGAGCTGCTAGTTGATGGCTTTCTCGAGTACTTAGGCTGGGTAGGGGATCAGAAAAATAGGCCGATAATTTTTTGGATCACTGGGGTCAACTGAGGATTTATTTAGAAGGGGTCTAACGCCTGCGTGTTTCCATCTGTCCAGTAAGGTTACTGTGGAGATGGACATGTTGAGGATGCTGGTGAGTTGCATGCTGATTAGGCTTATTGTGAGGTTGTAGAGGTAGTGAGGGAAGGGTTTGGTGGGTGCCCCGGATTGGATGGAAGACATGATGGCTGAGGTGGTCAGGGCAGAGAGCAGAGACCAGGTGGTAATGTTTGGCAGTTGTTCACTGCCTGGTTGAGGTCAGTGGGGCTTAGGGTGGTGTGTTGGAGGTTGAAGTTGTTGTAGATGTTGGTGATCTTGCTACAGAAGTAGTTTGAGAGGGTATCGCAGAGTTCTTGGGAGGGGTGGATGGTGTTCTCTATTGCTGTCGGGTTGGAGAATTCTTTAAGTATTTGAGAAGTTCCTTTGTGTGGTTGGCTGTGGAGTCAATACAGGTAGTGATGGCTGCTTTGTGGACTTCTTTGATGTGCCGGTGATAGTTGCTGAGGTCTGTTTTTTCAAGTGCTCGGTCAGCGGAGTTCATGTTGACACGCCATCGTTTCTCCAGTTGGTGGCAGTTGCGCTTGGTGGTCTTGAGTTCTGGGGTGTAGCAGCTGGCATGGTCTGTGATGAGTATAACTGTAATATTTAAGGTTTTCAAAGAAAGCTGAGTTGGCTAGCTGAGGTGCCTGGGGTCTGACATTGATTTGCTTTCAACTCTTTAGCCACAGTGCCATGGACCGGTGACTATATAAGTGTTTGACGCAACTGATGAAGGCATAATGCAAATTTTATAGGTAAAGAGGTGTTTGGCCGGTTAGCATTTATTTTTTGTAAGTCAAAGGGGTTTAAATTGAAACAGGTCTTCATCATTGGACTGGACCACAAATTTCTAGTTATTAAGAAAGTTTGAGACCACTGAGTCAGCGATAATGAACATTACAGGACTTTTCCTAGTTGGAAGGGGGAGAATGCGACACTTAAGGAGTCATTCCAAGCACTTGAGTCATGCATGAAGAATAATAGATCTTTTTTTTACAATACCCATGGACTCATAATGAAACTGATCTGATAACATATGTCCAGTGTTTGTCTTGAGGATGGTATAATGCATATAATGACATTACAATGTCAGTTGCATTGTTAGAGAGGTTTGAGGGAGAAATAATATTGTAATAAAGTGCCCTGGATGCAATGTAAAATTTGAGAAAGTGATATTAGGGATGGGAGGGCTAATGGCAGGGATTGATTCTGGTGATACCACCTCAATAGCTGGAGTGAAAAAGAGCAAGGAGCACAGATGTTTATCTATTTGCATATACCACCAATTATTGGCTGTGAGCACAATGGCTGGAGTTGAAAAATATGGTCATAACCATCCTATCAACAGTTTAGACACAACACATCAGTCAAGTAGATGAAATGTGTTTACATTTGAACAGAAGTGTTAGACATGCATATTCTAGAGAGAAAGGAAACAGTAGGGTCAGAAACACAGCAGAGATAAATCAGGTTTCAGATCATTTCATTAGCTGCAAAGCAAAAAACTAAGGTATATACATGAGAATCTGGGTTACTGGTTGAGAGGGGGCAAATCCTACTCAAGCAGCAACCACAATCCTTGTCAGGGCGAGGCACAAGCAAACCCCAAATTAACCTGGGCGCTACCCACTGATAGCTTGGCACAGAGCAGTCAGGCTCAACTTAGAGGCAGTGTGTAAAGTATTTATGCAGTACTTCAAACAGTAATAAAGTAAAAACAGAAAACAAGGAAGCTTCCACACCAATTTAGAAACATAGAGTCAAATGTAATAAATAAATCAAGACCAACATGGCGAAAACCCAATCAATACAACCAGAGATATGCAAGTTTAAAGCTTTCAGTGAAAATAGCGCCACAAAGCACCAACAGTGGTTATCTGGTCCCGCCAGACCTAGACAAAGTCACAAGTTAAGGTCAACCACAATGGAGCCACTTAGGTCTGCTGAACACTCTATCTTAAACGCTGGTGCAAGATCTGCGCAGTATTTCTTTGTGAGACTTTATGTCATCAGTTCTGATGGAGCTGTGCCATGAGCCTTCATGGGACTTTGCGTCACTTTGTGTCAGTTCAGGTGAGCAGTGTGCCCTAGCACTTCAAAGGGTCCAGGACTGGGGTGGCACCTTAGGACTCACAGATGGCAGAGTCCAGGTGCTGAGTTCAAGGTTGTTGCAAGCCTATTATTTCTCTGAAGTTTCAGATCAGTAGACCAGCCATCTAGCTCTTGGAGTTACTCTGGGGTCATGGGTTCAGAGTTGCAGGTCCAGTTCTTCTTACCCAGTCAAGAGAGCAGCAGGCAGCAGGTCAGCACAGCTGGGAAACAGTCCTTTAGAGCAGCAGTCCAGCAGATTGGCAGACCTTTCGGTAGCACAGCAGTCCTTCTTCCTGGCAGAGTCCACAGGTCCAGAAGTATATTGAAAAGTTGGTATCAGAGGACCAATATTAATACCCAGACCTTCCTTTGAACTGGGAGAAGCTTCTAGAGGTTTCCCTTTGAAGTACCTAGGCTTCCTGCCTTCCCTGCCTCCAGACTAACAACAGAGGGTTTTCAGCCCTTTGTGTGGCAGCACAACACCGCCTATTGCAGTGTAAATAGGGCTGTGCCCAGCTCCACACTCCCATCCTGCCAGTGATGCCCATCCAGGCACACCTAAGCTTGCTGTTGTGTGTTGCTGTCTAGGAGGAATACACAAAACCCAACTGTCAGCTACATCCAGTTATGTGACTCAGAGACAGACTGCAGGGACTAAATGGCTAAGGCAGGAAAACACCAACCAAACTTCTAAAAGTGACTTCTTAAAAGTTATCATTTAAAATTCGACATCACCATCAGAAAGGATTTTTAATTACAATTCTAAAGACACCAAACATGAGCTAGTTTCCTGCTCCCATTTGGAAATTGGCACTTATTAAATGTAATAAGGTAACTCCAATGTTATCCTATGGGAGAGGGAGGCCTTGCGGTAGTGAACAATACATGTAAGCGTTTTTCCATACCAGGACATATAAAACTTGAAAGTATATGGGCTACTTTTTAAATACACTGCACCCTGCCTTCTGCTTTCTGAGGCCTGCCCTAGGGGTGACATATATGTATTAAAAAGGAAGATGTGGGCCTGGTAAAAGGTGTGTATAGCCAGGTTAATATGGCAATTTAAACCTGCACACACAGGCTGTAATGCTAGGCTGGAGACATTTTTAAAGGGCTACTTAAGTGGGTGGCACAATCAGTGCTTTAGACCCAGTAGAAGCATTTAATTTACAGGCCCTGGGCAGAGGCGGTGCCACTTTTCTAGGGACTTATAAGTGTATTAAACATGCCAATTGAGTACAAGCCATTTCTACCATGTTTTAAGGAGAGAGGACAATAACTTTAGCACTAGTTAGCAGTGGTAAAGAGTGCAGACTCCTAAAGCCAAAAACAGGGTTGGTAAAGGAAAAAAGGTTAGAGGAAGACCATGCCAATGATGCTTGGTCTAACAGTAACCAAAAAAGAGAAGACAGATAAAGTTATAGACATCTATGTTAACAGAGATAAACAATGAGATAAATAGACACTGTATATCAATATATAGTTTTCATTAGTTCAAATCACCAGTTATATTTCAAATGATGCACATTGGGTAAAAGGATAATGAATTGCCACAGTAAACCCAGGGCATTAAATGACTCAGAAATTGGAGTGGGGATCATACAGAATCATACTTGTGTAGCTGTCAATAATGGGGATATTTTTCATTGACGGGTTCTGAATGACATTAAATATAGATATAAAATATATTACCTACTGGCGGTCGCCAGTAGGTAGTTATAGTTAGGACCTATTTACCAGAGGAAATTCGCAACATTCTATTCCCAATAACTTTGGCGTCAGTCGACGAATCTTCGCGAAATTTTTAAAACTCGTGGGGCGCTCCGGTCTGCTCCTATCTTGAAAGTTTCGGCCCGATTCGGCAAGCGGGGGCTGTGAAAAAAGGGGTTCCCAAGATGTGTTTTCCCCATGCAATTTTCCATAGGAAACTTTAGACACGGCTACAGCCCGAACTGCTGAACGGAATTACATCAAATTTGGCAAAAAGGTAGCCCTTGGTTCTGAAAGATCCCTTTTTGTTAAATGGTGTAAATTCGTTCAGTAGTTGCTGAGAAAATCAAAATCAAAAAAGTTTCGATATCTATGGCCGCGGAGGATCCGCGAACCCTGCAGATTAGGTCCATATTAAAATGCAGACTGTTGTTGTAAATGGACCCCATCCTATAATCTCTGAGATAAGCAGAAACAGCTTTATTGACATGTTTCCAAGCTTTCTCAATCTGTGGACAAAAATGATTTGACCAGTTCCATTTCTGTCTTTGGCATGTGTTAGAATAGACAAAGGCAGTTTGGGGGAAAAGTAACATCAATTCTGCAAAGGTGTCCTTCATTAACGTTTCCAGACCTACCCCAGTCAATGTGCCTAGGTCATTGCCATTGTTGGTGATGTAAAAAAGATTTAACCAATGGCATTAATTGGTGCCACTTTAATCCTCTCTGTCCAATCCATTTAATGTCTACATTTGGCAAACCTAGGTATTTGACAATACCTCTGTTTTCCGCATACCTTTTGGACCAGAAAATATAGCTGTATCCCACAATCCACACTCTAAGCATCTTGAAGGGAAGTCTGGATGCACTCAGAAGATGTCTGTATGTGAAGTAGGCAGTTTGTATAATAAGATCTTTCTAAAATGGTGGACAAGATGCAGTTTTAAAAAAATAAGAGAAATGATAGGCTGTTTGAGAACATTATACACTGAAAAATAGGGTGCATGTTTCTGGTTTTAAAAGCATGTTTCTTATTGGTTAGTAAAACGTTTTTGAAAGGTACATTAGATAAGATAAGTTGATATTTCGAAAAGTCAACCACACCTGCTGTTTGAATTTGCAACATTGTGTGCTGAACTTGTGACCTGTGTGTTCAGTTGAGTGGTCCATGAACTGTTACTATGGTAACAGGCATTAAGCAGAATGGGGGTAGGGTTGAAAGTTATGTCAATTGGAAAGGGTTGAAATGTGTAACCAATAGAAATGTGTGTTAGCTTTTAAATTAATGTGGGAAGCAATGTGATTTGATATTTACATGTATATGTGTGCAGAATGAGAGGGAAAGTTTGCCATGTTTCAGTTTTTCTAAGAGCAATGCACTACAGACATTGTGTGCATAAGAAAATCTGCTGTGTGATTCAGATACTTCATAATCTACAAATCAATCTGAAAGGTGAGTTATTAATTTGTGAGGTGTTGTATATGGTGGCTTTGTTTTTAATCAGACTACTGAGGCTCTGCTGCTAAAGTCCAAGGAATAGACTTGCTTGTCTAGAATCACACTGTGAGTCTGTGCCCACTTGTGCATCCATTGTGACAGAAGCATGTGGTTACTTCATCTCTTTGCTGACACATAAATGCTTAAAAACCGATCCTGTTGTCAACTATTAGTAGCATTAGAACCCAGTCACTGCTTATGCATTTGTAGAATTCACAGAATCTCTTTGCTGACACATAACCTCTAACTAACTACTATGTCAAGTAGTACCTATGCAATATAGGAATCCTTGTGTCTATCCCATGCATTTCTTCAATTACCCAACCAGCACTATCTATGTATGCTATCAGTCTGCCAAAACCTAAGCACTTATAAATTCAGCATGTATTTTCTTTACAACAGTGAAATTAAACAGAAGGATTACAACTAACTATTAAAACACTCAATGGGCTGCATTTGCACTCTGGTGAAGAAAGGGGGGGGACTGAGGTGACATGTGTGCAAACACACTCTGTGGGCGTTTTAAGTTAGGGAATAAAGTCCCCTTCAATCCTGAGGGTCCCTGGGGCCAACTAACCCACCAGGTATGTCCAGTAAGTGCCACAGAGTTGCATTGCAAAGAGCTGTAAAATGGGCCATGGCCTCGGACCACCTCTCTGCAACGTAGCTCTGTGGTGTTTACTAGAGGTACATGATGGACAAGTAGAACTCAGGGACCTTTAGAATTAAAGGAGACTAAATTCCTAAACTTAAAACATGTGATGGGATGTGTTTGCACATGTCACATCAGGCCCCATCCCCTCCCTTCACAACTGTGTAAACACGCCCTATAGCCTTTTTATGTTGGGAGATTAAGTCACCTTGAGGCCTGAGGGTCCCTAGAGTCCAACTAGCCAACTAGGTATGTCCAGTAAGTGCCACAGAGCTGTGTTGCAGAGAGATTTAAAAAGGGGCACGGCCTAGTCCACCACTCTGCAACGTAGCACAGTTATGCTTACTGGAAACATGTATTCTCTTTAGAACAGTTACATTATTTTATTAACTAGTCAAGTATCAAAACAATGCCTTAAACAAAAAAACTTGTACAGCTGCAATATTCTGTGCAGTATGTATGCAGACTTCTAATCACTTACATAGAATTGATACACTCATTTAAATACTCAGTTAGTAACTAATCAGTCTAGTAAACCTTCTGTCTGTCCTAAGCACTTTTCCATTTACTCAGCACTATGTATGTATCCTATCACTTTGCCAAAACCTAACCATTTAGAAATGTATCTTGCACTCTCTTTGCAGTACTGAAATTATTCTAGTTATTTCTTATATACTTAAGGTTTGGCCTAGCCACTAACCCTAGTACGAGTGAACTTCTTTTTATACTATGCATGCAGACCTGCAACAAGCTACAACGTATTAATACACTCTTCAAAATACCCAGTTAATACCTATGTAGTGTTGGAATCCCTCTGTCATAGGATCCCATGTGACTTGAAAAAAAAAGATTTGATTGGTTCATAACATTTCCTATTGTACCTATTGGACAGATGTCTCTGTGCTTACCTCTTGTCACTCATGCAATTCTTCAATCAACCAACCAGCAATATGTTCTTATTCTATCAGTCTGCCAATACCTAAGCACTCATGGCGCAGATTTAGAAGCACCCTGTACCAACAATACGTCACTTTTTGTAACATACTGATGGCACCAGACACTCCTTCATATTTACAAGGAGAGCAAAAGGCACCCTGCGTAGCTTTTATTCTCCTTGTAAATATGACCTCTTCATACACAGCACTTTGCATTGAAAGGGCGTTTCATAGGTGTTGCTGTGGATGTTCCCATGCAACACTCATAGAACAAGACGCATCTCCAGATTTATCATAAATCATAAATCTGGAGATGTGTGTGAATGCTGCACCTTCCTCTAGTTGGTGTAGCAAGGCACAACAAGGAGACTTGTTTTCATATCTCCTCATTTTTTCTCTTTCAATGTATGCTACATTACACAGCATACATTGAAAGTGGAAAATGCCTTTACTGATTGTTTTTGTGAAGGAAGGTGTCCCTTCCTGCACAAAAACTGTCTCCCCATGACACAGACATGCTTGCACCATGGTGCAAGGATGCCTGTCTTGCTGTATGTCTGCAGTTTGTGCAGCAGTGCAGAGGGAAGCATAGAGTTGCAAAATATTTATGTACATATGTCGCATTCCTGTGCTTCGGAAGTACCACAGCACAGTGCAGCTAAAGAGCTTACACTGTCACGCTGCAGCACTTCCTTATAGTTCTGCACTTATACATTCACCATACACCACTAATACATTCTTTCAGTCAATTATGCTCTACACATACATTCAACCAAACTTTCACACATTATCATACAAATATAGTTCTTTTTTTAACCAGAGAAGTTAGTTCTGAAAATAACTTTTTTTTTCTTCTTTTTTTCTTTTATAATTTGTTTGTATTTTCCTGAACAATTTTGTAATTTTTGGGGTGTTTTTTCAAAAAATAAAATAAAAAAAAGAATGAAAACAAACAGGAAACTTCAGGATTTATGTGGGATTCCACAAAAACAAAGCAAACAAAAAAGCTAGCAACTATGGTTCTGTTGCGCAGCACAAACTGCTTCGACAGACTGCTCCCCAAAAGTAATAAGTTTGTTGCACTTCACGCAGTGCCTTTTTAAGTAAAGCAAATTCAGGGCGTATGTCGGGTGGTGATGAAGCTGTTGATGCTCCAGAAGTACTAGGTACTGCAGGTGGAGGGTTCCTTTTTGCTCTTCTACAATCCTCCCAAGCCAGATTTACCGGATGTATTGTCTTTAGGTGTTTGTACATGGAAGCAGTACCACAAGAATATTTATTTTAGGCACTACCTCTTGATAAGATTTGCTGACAAATCCGGCAGGTGACCTTAGTGGCATTTACTTTCTTCTGCCCTTCTGGAAAACTGAAGAATTTCCATACCACCGACTCTGGCCTTTGCACCCGTCGCACACCATACGCGGATCCTTCACAACTTTTCCAATATGGCGGCTGTAATACGCACACCCATCGTGCTAGGTACACATAGGGTGCGCAATTCCAAAAATAATATAAATATATTAAAATTTAAAAATTTAAAATAAAAATTATAGTATATTTTCATTTTTAATTTTAAAAAAATGTAAACAATTTTCAGAAAAGTATATAATATTGTTTAATAAATAATATATTAACAAATTAACAGTTTAAAAAAATCTTCAAATTGTGTACAAAAAACATAGGTATAACAACTTTTATAATAAAAAAAATTAGCATTTAAAAAAACCTTTGAAATTCACAGAAAAAACATCAGTTTCAGACATGTTATAGTTTGGAATTAGCATTTAAAAAAACCTTAGAAATTCACTAAAAAAAACATAGGTTTCAGACATGTTATAGTTAGGAATTTGCATTTAAAAAACCTTAGAAATTCACTGAAAAAACCATAGGTTTCAGGGGTGTTATAGTTAGCTGGACATTTCACTCGTACAAAACCATTGAAATTCCTCCGTTATAGTTAGTTCTGCTAACTATAACTCGCACGCCCGCAATGCACTGCTGATGATGTCACATATTACATCATTCATGACATGGTCAGCGACATCACTGATGACATCACTGATGACATCTCAAATGACATCACTGATGACATCATCCAGTGAATGTTGTTTTGTTTGATATTTAAATATGTATTATATATATAGCAATCTGCATTGAAGAATGAGTGGATATATAAGTGTCTGGATGGAGGATTTAGTAGCTGTGTGA
Source organism: Triturus cristatus (assembly GCF_964204655.1). Classification (NCBI taxonomy): domain Eukaryota; kingdom Metazoa; phylum Chordata; class Amphibia; order Caudata; family Salamandridae; genus Triturus; species Triturus cristatus. The sequence goes on along the minus strand of NC_140591.1, from coordinate 613,626,639 downwards.
TTGACTGTTTAAGTGAGTAATTAAAAGTGTCTCACTAAATACATGGGTTAGTGACTAAACTGTGTGAATGTCTGTATCACTCTGTCTGCTGTTGTGTAACCTGCTGCATCAATTGGTCACTAGCTACATGAGTGTCTATATTAGTTATTGATTAGTTGGCTGAGTATTTTGTATGGGAGACTGAATGTGTGTGTGGTTGGGTGGGGGGTGTGTGACTTTGTGCAAAGATGTGTGAGTGGTTGATTGACCTGGTGCATGAGTTTTAGAGTGCATGTGGAAACAGTTGTTTGGGTGAGTGAGTGTGTTTATGGGTGTGTGGATGATCGAATATATCTTTCAGTGGTACATCTCCAACAGAGTAGAAAAATAAAAGGCAATGTATGTGACTGTTGTTGTATATAAATAAATATACGTAAGAGTCAGTGATTGTGTGAGTGACTCTATGGATGAGTATATACTTCTAATAGTGATTTTATAAAACACTAAGTATGAGTTACTATCTGTATCAGTAAATGAGTTTGAGATAGTATAAGTGTGTAGGTGAGTAAATGTAAGTGTGATTGATTGTTTACATGAGTGAGTAGAATGACTGCATAACTGACTAGGATGAGTGCTGGAGTGTCAATGTTGATATTGGTATATGAGTGCATTCAATAGAGTGAGTAGTTGTCTGTGTGGACCTATGAATCAGTGAGTGGGTATGTAGAAACTGGTATTGGTGTGTCAATGGTTTCAAAAATTGTACTCTGTATTTTAGAGTGAGTGATCAAAGGTTATACTAGTGTGTGATGAGGTGTATCAGATTGTCACATGGATGATGTCATCAGTGATGTCATCAGTGATGTCACTGACCATGTCATGAATGATGTAATATGTGACATCATCAGCATTGCATTGCGGACGTGCAAGTTATAGTTAGCAGAACTAACTATAACGGAGGAACTTCCAAGGTTTTGTATGAGTGAAATGTCCAGCTAACTATAACACCCCTGAAACCTATGTTTTTTTCAGTGAAAAAAAAATATATATATATTGTGAGAAAGGCAGGTGTGCCGAAACGCGTCAAGCGGATTAAATAAACAAGAGCTGGATGGTGAAGCTTACCCCTGTGTCGGAGTCGGGAGTGGTTGGAATATTATCTATTGGCGGTCGCCAGTAGATAGTTATAGTTAGGACCGAGTTCCCATAGGAAATCTGAAAATTCTATTTTGAATAACTTTGGCGCCGGTTGACGAATCCTTGCGAAATTTTCTAAACGAATGGGGCGCTCCGCTCAGCTTCTACCCTGAAAGTCTCGGGGTGATTCGTCAAGCGGGGGCTGAGAAAAAAGGGGGGTCCCAAAACGCATTTTCCCCATGCATTTTCCCATAGGACCTTTAGTCGAAGGTACAGCCCGAACGGCTGAACAGAATTACTTGAAATTTGGCAAAGAGGTAGTCCTTAGGTCAGGCATGTGCCTTTTGCATATATGGTGTCAATCTGTTCAGTAGTTCCTGAGAAAATTGCAGTTAAAAGTACATAAATATCTATATGCGCGCACCGTGCGCGCACCAAATGTGCGCCAGCGTAATTCTGATTGGTGGTTAGATGTCAGTCAACATTCGAATCGGTCGAAATCAGGAAGTGTCAGACGCCATTTTGTGTGTCGCAGTGAAAAAGAAAGGTGGAGAACGTGAAAAGGGGGCAGGGTAGAGAGTTCCTGACCCCCGAGCCTTTGTCAGGGGGTCCCTGAAGGACCCCGAAGGGTGAAAAAAACATTTATTTTTTTTAAATCGCGGGGTGCGCGCATGGTGAAAAACCCTTAAGAAAAAAAAAACATTTTAAACTGTTTATAAGTTTATAGAATATATTAACTATGCTGTTCAACTGTATCCAAATTAAAAAAGAGCTGAGCCATTCCATATTACAGGATACAGGCAATCTATAACTATATACATAGGTAGTTTATTGTAAAATAAATATATAAATAATATAATAATACATACATAAATTAGCATTTAAAAAACCTTACAAATTCACTAAAAAAACCATAGGTTTCACACACGTTATAGTTAGAAATTCGCATTTAAAAAACCTTGCAAATTCACTTAAAAAACCAAAGGTTTCACACACGTTATAGTTAGGAATTAGCATTTAAAAAACCTTGCAAATTCACTTAAAAAACCATAGGTTTCACACACGTTATAGTTAGGAATCAGCATTTAAAAAACCTTACAAATTCACTGAAAAAACCATAGGTTTCACACATGTTATAGTTAGCTGGACATTTCACTCGTAAAAAACCATTAAAATTCCCCCGTTACTGTTAGTTCAGCTAACTATAACTCGCGCAATCCACTGCTGATGACGTCACATATTACATCACTCATGACATGGTCAGTGACATCACTCATGACATCACTGATGACATCTCAAATGACATCACTGATGACATCACTGTTGACATCATCCAGTGAATATGTGTCTTTCTGAAAAATAAATATTTTTTATATATGTATATCTAAAGGTCAATGGAAGAATAAATGGGTAAATAAGTGTCTAAATGGATGTTTTTTTTTTAAATTAATTGTATAACTGACTTGTTAACAGTATCTTATTAAATACAGTGATGTAATATGTGACGTCATCAGCAGTGGATTGCGGTCGTGTGAGTTATAGTTGGCTGAACTAACTATAGAGGGGGAATTTCAATGGTTTTTTACGAGTGAAATGTCCAGCTAACTATAACATGTGTGAAACCTATGGTTTTTTCAGTGAATTTGCAAGGTTTTTTAAATGCTAATTCCTAACTATAACATGTGTGAAACCTATGGTTTTTTATATATACATATATATATATATATATGTACACATTGGCAGAGGCGGAATTTTGGGAGCCATATGTACATAAGAGAACTTGCACATCAAATGTTTGAAAAGACATGTCATCCTGCCGCCAACTACCACCATCTTCCACATTTGTCCTCTACCCCCTACTCCAAAATTGAAAAAGTAATACCTGGCTTTTATAAACCTCATATCAGCCACCATCTGATAAATGCCCACCCCAGCTTAGATCAAAATGTTAAATAAAAAATCCTCTTTTTCTCCCTGCAAATTGATAAATAAATACCTGGCTTCCTCCTACCCACACCTGCACCTTCTCAAAATTGTCCACCCTGCCCAATCCATATATTGAATAAAATTACCTGATCTACTCCCACCATGACACTCTGTCTGCCTTCACATCCCCTCCCTGCCAAAATTCCCGCTCACTGCAATCCCATTGACAGTTGGCATCGGCATAGCTCTGCCTTTATTCTCTCACCTACCTCTGGCCTGTGGAGACTTAGAGGAGGCAGAAGTCCTGGGTAAGGCAGCAGAACAAAGGGGAAGTGAGGTGTTACCCAAGTGACGTCACAAGAGTGGGTAACCACTTTTGTTACCCACTGTTGTGGCATCACTGCAGGGAATAATCAAATTTCAATCCAATTGGCCATAAAAGAGGCTTCTTGTGGAAGCCATATACAACTAAAACAATACAATACCCGTCTGAATAAGTGTACCTAAAACCCTATGTGATCTATTTTTAAGTTCAAAAGATTTTATTAGTGAACAAAATCAAGGTGTCACAGAATCAAGGTTCATCATATTAAATACATATCACACAATAGGAAAGCTACATTGTAAGTAAAGAATCAGGCTGGAGAATAAAAATTGAAGATAATAAAACATCAGAAACAATCATGCAAAAATATTGAAAAATCAAATATTTTAGGAACAGTAAGGGTTTTTCAAGGGGGTTTCGAAACTTCTTGTTGAGTTGGAGGTAATGGAAAAGAGCGACGAGCACACGCATCTAAATAAGTTGTGATAGGTGACCATAAATCCAATCTTTTCGACGACATGTGAATGGGGTAGACAAAGGAAGTGTCTAACCTGTGATTATGACAGACAGCAAACCACCATGCCTTGTAAGAAATTTGAGAAGAATCTTTCCAATTTGCTGTGATTTGCTGAAAGGCAACTGCTAATAATAAATCAACAATTTTAACATTAAGCATGACACTCTCCCAGCATGATGATAGGCTTCCTAGAAAAATATGGGTATAGGAAAGAGAAAATGTAGTGCCAAAAATACAAGTGATTTGAGACCAGACTTGTTTCCAAAAATTATGCACAGTAGGACAAGAAAATAACATATGGAATAAATTAGCTTTCGGGGAAGAACATGTCCAACAAATATCAGGCACAGTATTGTAATTTTTGCTTAGAACACTCGGTGACAACAAAAGTCTTTTATAGACAAAAAACAACGTTTGCGTTGTACTCGCAGCTCTGGAGGACTTACGAATCTTGGCCCATAATTTATTCCATAAAGACACTGGCCAAAATAATACAAAGTCACGTTCCCAAGCCTCTTCAATTTTAGATTTCTGTCGAACCCCGTCAGTGCCACATAGAAAATTATAAATTGTGGAAGCTTTGGATGTAGGCACTAACAAGGTTCGCAATTGGGAGGATGAAACTGGAGTAGTGGAAACATTAAGTGCCGATGTCAATTGGGTGTGTGTATCCATCACAGCTTTTTTGAGTAAAAGGTATTTGTGGATGAATGAAGCAGGGAGATTGAGTGAATGACTAGGTGAGGAGAAAGATAAAAAATCTGAATGTGAGAAAAGCTGGTGAATCCAAATTAGACCTCTCTGATGCCAAGATTTCCAGTAAAATGGTTTATTCCGAATAAGTATGTTTTTACTATGCCAAATTGTAGAGTTAAGAAGGGAATTTACGGTGTGATGAAGAAAAGGGAATAAAGTCGATTGGAGCTTAGAGGTCAATTTAATAATGGGAGTAGATATGGCTTGTGGTTTACGTGAGAAGGTAAGATATTCATCAAATGAAAAGTGAGATAATAAAAGACGTTCAATTGTAGTCCACAAGGGGCAATCTTCTTTAGGATCACGTAGCCACAAAGAAGCTTTATGTAGAAGGAATGCTTTTTGGTACGCCGGGAAATCAGGAAAGTTGACTCCACCTTCAGTTTTGGGACGAATTAATCTAAATATAGACATTCGGGATTTTTTATTATTCCAAAGGAAGGAAGAGAGAATATAATTAATCTAACTAAAATTTTTTGGGGGAATGGGAACTGGGATATTGGAAATAATATATATAATTATAGGCAATAACATCATCTTTATAGTGTCTATACGGCCCCACCATGATAAATAGAAAGGGTGCCACTTAGTAGTTAGATCTGAGATCTTCTGTATACATTTATTCATGCACAACTAGGCCGTGTCAGAAATTGAAGATAAGACATGTAAGCCTAAATATTTAATATGGTTGGGACTCCAAGTAAAATTAGAGGCAATACAATCAGGTTTAAAAGTGTACTTTGTTAAAGGTAAAATCTCACATTTATCATTATTTAATTTGTAACCAGAAATGCTAGAGTAAGCTTGTACTTCTGCTAAAAAAGCAGGGATTGAATCAGTTGGTTGAGACATGAATAGCAGGATATTATCTGCGTATGCTGCGAGTTTAATATGGGAGTGTAGTGTTTGGAAGCCATGTAAATTTGGATTATGACGCATCTTAGAGCTGAACGGTTCCAGAGCCAGGTTAAAAAGAAAAGGGGAGAGAGGGCATCCTTGACGCACACCTCTTCCTAAATAAAAAAATGGAGATATCAATCCATTAGCGCAAACAGCCACTCTAGGATTAGAATAAAGGAGAGAAATCAGAGATATAAAATTGGGACCAAAGCCAAACCATTTGAGGGTGTAAAACAAGTATGTCCACTCAACTCTATCAAATGCCTTCTCAGCATATAACGCTATTTCATCTAAGTAGTCCTTAAACCGTGAAGATTTTGACAAAACATTAAACAGGAGTCATGTATTATCAGTCATATAGCGACCTTTGACGAATCCGGATTGTTCTATCCCTAACAGGTCAGGTAAGGAAGAATCCAATCGTATGGCTAATGCCTTAGAAAAGATCTTATAATCAATGTTTACCAAAGAAATAGGCCTGTAGTTCTTACAATGTTTAGAGTCTTTACCTTTTTTGGGAATGAGGCAGATATGAACATCTGAAAAAGAACCAGAGGAGTGTTATCTGAAAAAGAACCAGAGGAGTGTCCTGACATGCTGAAGGAATTAATTAGAGAATGCAATTTAGGCAAGAAGAGTTTGGAAAAGTGTGTGTAAAATTCAGCCGTGAAACTGTCAGGTCCTGGTGCTTTGTCATGTTTAAGAGATTGAAGGGCTTTTGACAATTCCTGCTGCGTTAACTCTGATTCTAAGGAAAATAAATCTGAAAGAGCGTTTTGAGGTTTTTGAATGTTAGAGAAAAAACGTAATAAGGAGTGATCAGTAGGTTGTGTTTCAGAAGCATATAGTGTTTTGTAAAAAAGAGAAAATTCATTTAAAATGTCATCATCCTTAAACTTTAAATCCAATTTTGCATTATAAATTGATTCAATGTTCAGTTTGTTATGTTTAACTTTCAGATAATTAGGCAGGATTTTCCCAGCTTTGTTTTTACCACCATAAAATTTAGCACTAGATTTTAACAAATAAAGTGAAGCGTCCTTCGTGGACTTTTTGTTAAATTGCAATTTGGCATTAATAAGAGCTGTTAAACAATCTTGTGAATGTGAAGTATAGTAAGAGTGCTCCAGTCTCTTAATGTCTTGAAAGAGACCCAAAGTCTGTTTACAAGCATTTTTTCGTTTCTTTGCAACAAAGGTTAGTATGAAATCAATTGCAGAGGCTTTGAATGCATCCCATAAGGTAGAAAAGGGCATGGATTCAGTTTGATTAATCCTGTAAAATTCATCAAAGAAAGTGGTAAACGAGGCAGTGAATTTTGGGTCTAAAAGACGGGTGTTATTGAAACGCCACCTCCTGGGACCAGTGATTTTAGGTAAGATGTCAAGGCCAATTGAAACTGGAGCGTGATCTGATAACAGAATAGGTCCAATTTCTGCATGGGTGAGAGTTTGAGAGATGTTGTGGGAGACAAAAAAATAATCAATCCTAGATTGGGAATGATGAGATGGGGAAGAAAAAGTAAATTCTCTGGTGGTCGGATTCCAGAGTCGCCAGGCATCGAGAAGCTTATGCTGGTTAATGGTATGAACAAAAGATTTATGAGGCTTATTGGGTATAAAGGAGATCTTAGAATTTCTGTCAATAAATGGATCAAAAGCCTGATTGCAATCACCAGCCAAAATAAAATTATCTTCTATGCAACGAGAAATGTGCTTGGCAAGTGTGGGCCAGAAGGAGGGTTCTCCACATGTAGGAGCATAGACATTTAGAAGAGAGACTGGAACACCCTTTAAAGACAACCTAACATTCAACCATCTACCATAAGTGTCCGACTCTTGAGATAGGAGTGAAAGCGAAAGGGATTTGTGACAGAGTATCATTACTTCATTACGTTTGCCGTCTCCTGGAGAAAAAAAAACCTCTCCCACCCAACCCTTCTTTAACTTTAATGATTCAACCGCTGAAAGGTGAGTTTCTTGCAGAAAAGCAATATCAGCATTTAATTTGGCTAAGTGGGTCAAGACCCGTTGTCTTTTAATGGGAGAGTTCAAACCCATTACGTTCCAGGTAATCAATTTTAATGACATAGAATAATGGAAACGAGTTGACCTAAAATTGTAAAATGAGAGCGCAATTAAATCGAGGAACAGTATAAAATGTGAGAAAAAAGTAAAATGACGAAAGGTCCAAACTCAAGATAGAAAGGTATATAAGAACTACATAGCAAGAGCCAAGAGAAGAATTGGAGAATGAAACAAGAATCCAAATCAATAAACTAAGAAAGAATGAAAAAGTGGTGCAAGTAAAGGAAACAAAAGCTGAGGGTAGAGAAATAAAGAAAATATGCGTTTGAAGCCTGAAAAGTGAGCTGAGCAGAGTGATAAGAAGAGAGAAAAGTATAGTAGCTGAAAGGTGAGAAAACAAGAGATTAATGAGGTTAAAGTATGCAACATTAAAGGCAGAAGAAGAATCAAGAATAAAAGAAAGAATAAGATTGCTGATGACACCAAGTATACAAAAGATTAAAGAACACAGTACATGTCGAAAAACAAGAAACATTACAAAACAAGAAACAATACTTAGACAAAAGGAAACGTAAGACGGGGGTAGGTGGAACCACATGGAGCAGACGAACGTCTAGGGAAAGATCGACTCAACCGGGGGAAGAATCACGCCTTAACTGGGATGTAACTGTAAAGCGCAGAAAAGCATACTTAACAATAATTTAGAGAAAAACAAAACATGAAAAAGACAAAAAAACAGGAAGTATAAGTCCAAGTAATATGAGCGAAAAACATTCCAAAGACAGCACTAAACTATAATGCTAATAAGGAAAACGTTATCAGCGTAAATATAAGACAAACATTTTAAGATTCTCTTTCGAAGGGATGAATACAGCGAAGATATGTAGTACAAAATCATTCATGTAACGTGTGAAGAGGAAGGTCCTGAGGAATCCATATGAACTGTGGTATGCGCATTGATGAAACTTTGCAAACAAACCGGGTCTTCATATGTTGTGGTGTTGTTATTGTAGGTAACCTTAAAAAGACACGGGTGGAAGAAAACATATCTGGCTCCCATGGAACGAAGGGCAGATCTCATGTTGAGAAAAGCTTTGCATCTGGCCGCTGTAGCCTTAGAGTAATCCTGCGCGAAGAATAATATGGATCCAGACCAGGAAATCCGTTCAATAGCTTTGGCAGCATCCAGTACTTTGAGCAGGTCTGTGTATTCTAGGTAATAAAGGATGACTCCTCTATGTCGTTGTGAAGATGAAGTGGTAGTTGAAATTCGGCCCAACCTATGGGCGCGTTGTATGTTTAATGCTGTGTCCTCTGGTAAGTGAAGAATCTTGGGGAGGAATGATTTGAAAAATACAAGAGAATCTGTGCCTTCTGCCCCTTCCACCAAGCCATAAATACGTAGATTATTTCTTCTGTTGCGATTTTCAAGGCCCTCGACCTGCTTGTGAAGAGCTGAGACCTGAGAATGTAGAAAGGTGACAGTCTTGGTGGTATCATCAAAGGAGGAGACATGTTGTTCTACTGCTGTGAGTCTCATATCCAACTGAGACCAATTGTCCGAAAGAGTCTGTATTTTAGAATTGGTTCCTCCACAAAAGTTCTTAGTGCTCTTATTTCTTGTAGTAATAAGTCCATTGAGACTGGAGAAGCCGGTTTAGGTGGTGAAGGGCGATCCTTTTTGAGGCGTTTCACATTGGACTTTCCTGGTGGCGCTGGTATAGGTTCCGTTATCTGGTCAGGAGACTCTGTGGGGAGTAATCCATTGTCTTCCAGCTTGGAAAGTTCTGAGAAGAGCACCAAATTCTTAATGAAGGAGCGTTGCAGTTTAGGAGCATTATGAAGAGAACCTTTAATTCTTCCCATGTACTTTTGGAATAATGACACAAAGTTCAGCAAAGGTTATTGTCAAGAGTAAGAAGTAAGCAGGTAACTTCAATCTGAAAAAGACGTCACTGGCTTAATGTTGCACAAACTAGATGAAGAAGACAGCACACCAACTAGTGTGAAACATTGACTGCCTAGAAATGCCAAGGATTAGTATAGTTCCTGTAGCTCTGAAAATTGTATAAAGTTCAATGAGCGAAGTTCCTCTGTGTAGTTCACTCCATTCTCATTAATGCACTGCAGGGGAATTATAATGTAAATAGACAATTCCGCATTCAAGGGATAGCGCAGGAAGAAGAAAGCACATGAAGAACGTACATGGTTTAAAGGTATGAGGCATCCAGCAATTGTAAACTGTAGGAGAAACTTCGAAAAGGAAACAGGAAAATGCTCTTGACTTAAAATGGCGGTCCCAGACTAATTGCCTCCATGTGATATATCAGGGCAGTACAATTCATGTGGGGCAGTACAATTCATGGAAAGGAGCAGCAGGAGAGCCAATTGCCAATGAAGCTGGTGTGTTCGCGGCACAAAGAAAGAGTCAATCTCTCTCACAGATGTTAGAGAAAAGCGCGTGTCACATAAATCAAAATTGCGGCCGCGACCCGCGAATATGTTGCGCACCGCTTTACCTCTAAAATATGCTGTGCTAACGCTGCAGAAATCTTCAAGCGCTGTCCCCTGCTAGCGCCCACAACCTCCAGTAGACATTCCCGTGTGCAGCTTCTCGCTACATGTCCTGGAAGCGCGATTCTGCCGCACCGAGAGAGGAGCCTCACGGAGACGCCGCCATTCTCTTGGGCACCTAGCCACGCACCCCTATGTGATCTATTAATGATGGACTTATTGCCCACATCCAACCAAACCAAAAGCAAAGCATTTAGCATGCAGTTTGCCTTGCATTAAGAAGCTTCACAGTATTGACACTATTTCTAGGCTGCAAGTGATGCTGGGGTTTTATGCCCAGTCAGAGACGCTTTAGATGGATTAGGAATTTCTCATTATTTTATAATGGGGAATGTTATTCCTTATAAATATTATCTGCTACGAGAACTGGCATCATAGGCAGGCGATTTGAATCTGTTTTTGTGACAGTAAGCTTGACTTAGCCCTGGATACAGTTCTTACTTGCATAGCTTATGCTCATTTCACAAAGCCTGAAATATGTGTTATGCATGAATCTGGACAGGAAATATCTGACTGTGCACCTGTGGCACTTCACACACGATTTCAACAAATACAATATTTCCAACTCAACGGATCAAACTTTACCAAATAAACATGACACATGTGGTACAACGTAGCGCCAAACATTTTCCAAACGTTTTCTAGTCACCTTCCAGCTGCTGATTGCTGCAGCCAGCTATAAAACAAGTACTAAAGAGGTAAACATGTTGCCCAAACAGTAATAATACCCCAACCTATAAAGAAACATTTGTCTGCTGCATAAAAAAACTTTTGATTGTAAAGGTAATTTGAAAATAGGGAAATAATGATTCTATACAGGCGATGCACTGCTATTAGCAAGGACTGCTGGCACTGCAGGGACTCATAGAGCAGTATACCAGGTTTATGGATAGGCTGTACCTAGGTGTGCGTACTAACTGCAGGGACGCACCTAAGAGCTCTCCAACATTCCATATAGCCCATCAAAGGGTAGAGGTGTTAGAAAACTTCATGTATCCTGGTATCCTATTTTAGGGGAAGTTTTATGGAAAGATATGGTTTGAAATCGAACTATTCTCCTAGAAAGAAGCATTGCTGCAATGTTTAACTTCACAAAGAAGTTAGGGTCCAAACCTATCCCCTAAATCCTTAACATTTAGCAGCCAATGCAAAGACTATTGCCACATACAGGGCGGCAGTGTGGGGCATGGTGGATATCAAACCCCTGCAGCAGGTGGAGGACGCCTTTGGTAAAAGAGATCTTTCATTTTCCTGTAGCTGCGCAAGTTCTATCTGCTACAGTGAGTTACACTTACCGTATATTGGTGACACAATTCCATTGACACCATCATTGTTATGGCACTTGTTATGAAGGAGACAGACCATAGAATTTAAACAAGCTGTGTTAAGGGATTGTTTAAAACTGGATCTCGCAATAAGACACCATGGTTGAACTATGTAAAGTCCACTCTGACAGCTCTGAGCTTACAAGTTTTATTTGACTCCCCCCTTTCTATGTGTGTCGGCTTTTCAAATGCTAAGCTTAAAGAAATATTTGTAACAAATGATGTGGCTAATAGATGGGAGCAACATTTAAAAAAAATACTGTTGGATTATATCCCCAGCATTGTTTTATTCTGATAAGGTTTTAGTTTACATCATATTCCGCTTATGTTGGGTTTCCCCGCCAATACCTATTCTATGAGTGAGTTGACCCCTTGTCCTAGTGATGGAGTGCCCACCCAGTCAAATCTGCGTATATTGTTCTTTCGTACGTTTTATTCCTCTCAAAGGAAACAGCCATTGTCCCTATTCTGTGCATATTTAATTTCACTCAGTGTCAGCAGCACTACTATTCATAAAGCAGCTTGATGACCCACTGGTGTGTCATGTATTAGCAACATTTCTTTGGGCTTTTCTTAAATAAAGGTGATTATACCAAATTTGTCATGAGGGTACCTGATTTGATAATTATAGTTTTAATTTTACCCTGATGAGGTTTTAAGGACCTTCTAGAATAGGCTATCTAGTGTGTACAAAGTCACAGTGGATTTAAATGATGGGTCTTCATGATTGTAATTGTAATTGCATTAAGGTGATAATTTATTTGTCTTTTACAAACTAGGTAAAAAAATTGATTTGATGGAGATCTAGTTGTGGGATAAACTGATTATATGTGAATGGTACATTAACTGTTTTTAAAAAGAAATGTGATTTACGGAATTTGGTTTTTAATATGTATGTTTTAATGGTTATATACGTACTTTTATTCTTCATAAATGATGCTTAATAAAGTTGATGATGATGATGATGATGAAATAATGACTAATTTGTTGTCCTATGAATGTTTTTATTCATTAGTTGTGTAAATTCATATTGAACCCATCAGCAGATATTGCAGTGTCCTTCAGAGTGTATAAAAATAGCAAACAAACAACTTCTCTTTATAAGGTCTGCTACTTTGAATACTACATTGCCTCCTAGGGAGATGCTTTCATTTTAAACATTTATCGTCAAATACTATTTCGCAAGACTGCTTCTTAATGGAAAGAAGATTCCCCAGAGTCCCATTTCATGGACACATAAAAATGAAAAAGAACATCAGTTTTAAAACATATTTGTGATGCATAGAAAAAAACAAGGGCACCTTTTATTACAGAGTGTGTGGACACGTAGGTTTGTTTTCTGCTGTGTGCAACTTGTCAAATTTTATTGAAACAAATTATTTCATGATGTAAAAGCAGACAGTGTAAATAAAAGGGTGGTTCAAAAAGAATATTTGTTGTTGAGTAACATTTAAAAAAGTATTTGCGTATTTTGCAGTTTTCATTCAGTATAAAATATTGTATTGCATGCAGTGTTGGAAACCCCTTTGAAAAAGGTTTTTTGAAGTGCCAAAATAGCAAGTTAATAAACCACAGAATGTGTTGACTCAGGCTGTGCACAGAATGACTATGCACGGGGGAGAGGTTCGTGGGACAGTGACGTGGAAGTCGGGCTTTTGGGGGGTCAGGGGCCATGATTGAGCCTGCAGCTCTCTGGTTCTTGCGCCCGTGCTCCGCCCCACTCGTTTGCTCTCTAGCCCACCTGCATCTCTGCTTTTCATCCAGGGCTGGTGTTGGGCTGGTGTCAGTGCAGTCGGTGCAGCGAGGAAAGGCAGCAAAGAGTGGCCCTGGTTCTGTCAAGGAGCGGCTAGAGTCGTGGGTCTCCTCTGACAGTGCGGAAGAGGCCAGCAAAGGCTGGAGTGGCTTGCACTGCAGAGAAAACTGCCTACCACATGCAGCACTCCTAGCAATGCTGACTCTACCTTCTTCTCCCTCCACAAACGCTGCAGCAAGCGGGGGCGTGGAGTGGAGCGAGTGTGTTTAGGATCAGCTAAACACCCTGGTTTAAAAAAGTACAGGTCACTGCTGTGTACAAGCAATACAAAAGGCCTAGTGGCAATTTGAGAGATAAAGTTGAGCTAGTTTGAAGTCACGAGCATCACTCCAATAGCTGCACCGGCAGCAGCACCAAATACCAATTTGCAATTCTCCATGATTCAAGCACAACCAACAAATAGAACTAACGCATCGGAAGACAAGGAACTCTCAGAGCCCTAAAGGGCGCCATCTAAGAGGGAATAAACATGAACATAGATGAACAGAGGGATCCGCAAGAAGGTAAATTGAAATTGACACAACCAAGATTTGTGTGTGCAAAATCAAACATCACTATAAACTATCAATTCAAAGGTAGGGAAAGCTTAAGCAATTGTTTGGCACATCTTTAATGAGTTTCAAGTGAATTATACTTGAGCAAACAACAAACAATTGCCGAGCGTAACCAGGGAGCCTACAGGAAGCCCGTAGGAAGTCCTTGGCGAGAAGCTCAAATACTCACTCAGATGTGCTTATTCAGATAAATCGGCATCTGGAACAGTCAGTATGATAAAACCAATTCCCGTGGAAATATTTCCTTTAGGAAGGAGTGAGACTTGTGGGTTTGCCGTGCCATTAACATTAAAAGCCAAAACGTCATCTGAAAAATGAGATCTGGGAAGGTTGGGAAGCAAACAACACAACAAACATCAAATCATAAAAAAGTGTCAAAAAGTGCTAAAACCCTTCCGGAAAACTTGACAAAATCAATTCAAGGAGGTACAATAATATCACCTATCTAATCTTTATTCAGGACAATGAATCCCAGTGGAAAATGTACCTTCCTAAAGGATCCAACTACTGCCATCTATGCAACCACGGACAATATAACGGGCCTTCCGAAACCGCTGACACTGCAAAAATTTGAGACTCCATCAGAAGGTGTCTTAAACTTTAACACAAACCAGAATTCAGAAATACCAGTAACACAGAAGGATACAAATATAGAGGATCACCTCGTGGAAACACAATAGTGGCCCAAGTGCATGCTATAAACATTATATGCATTCTACTCCGAGACCGGAGACACAGGATGGCGTCTCACAGCCTGATAATTATCATGATAATCTCAATGTAGCAGGAGCTAATGACTCCTGGCTCAAATCAATCTAATTAACAAGCAACATGGACTTAATGCAGGCTCTAGAGGTCATAACAATGAATCCAGATGACAATCGGATCAGTGACTCAGCCAACAACCAACTGGAGTTCGAGCTGCAAACAGTAATTGAGATATTAAGTGCACTGGAACAATCAAACTGTGAGGATTTGAATTAAAACCAAGGAAACGGAGAAAACACAAAAAACGGTCCAACTGCAGGATAACGAAGGTAAGACCAATAAAACAACATTAATGAAGGTAATAAGTGAAAAAAAGGAACCGAGCATTATGACACTGGCAATGGAGAAAAATGATAAGCTGGAAACAAAAGTGAAAGACCTTTTAAACCTGCATACCTTGCTAATAAACACCCTGCAAACGTCAATTGATGTTCTCAATATGGAATGGGACAAACTGGACATCCAGATTAATTTAATGAACATAATTTCAACAAACATTTCCGGTACAAACTTAAAACTTGATACGTTGAAGGATATCACAACACAGAGAAACAGAACTGCCATTACCACTGCTGAATCCTACCGCACATGTGGTCTAATTGTTGACAAATTAGGCACAGTACCAGCCATCCTAATGAGTATTTTGAACAAAGGTAAACAGAGCAATCAGTCAGTCATATCAAGCAGTCCAGTGCATGAGCATTCTAAAAACTAAAAAAAAAATGTATCCCAGAAATACTAATACCGCCAAATAAAAACAAATCTGAACCAAGGAGCTCAGTGCAAGAGCTTTGTAAAAACCGCAAAAAAATTCTAAGCTTAGAAAAATCATTACCGCTAAACAATAATTCACCAGATAGTGAAGCAGTGCTGGCCCAGCAATCAATAAACAAACAAAATGAACAAGATAATCCCATGGCTCCATTACAAACAAAGAGACACAAACAATTAGCCAGGAAAGCCAGAAAGAATCTTCAGCATAGAGGAAAGTACTGTCAACATGGGAATATATTATACTCAATCTTTGAACCAAAGCATGAGAAATAAGAACTAGCAATGACCAGTCCTACAACAAATCAAGTAGCCAAGGAAGATGCCAAGTACATTCATGAATCCTCCTCGTTGTTGGACTCATTATTAGACTCTACCACAACATAGACAGTTGGGATAAAGAGCGCACAGAACCCATGGGATATGGCCCTGAACTTAAGGAACCCTCCACAGAGAACGCTAAGGGAAGCAAAGAACCTTACCGTTCTGAGGATACAGGGCTGAGCAAGACAAGAGAGCATTGTCTGGGATAAAAGGAATAAAATTCATACAGACACTGTTGCACCCACATTAAAACTCAGCGAGCGACAAACAAAGAGAGTGACAAGCACATTAAACTAAACTCAGATCAAACTAATTCTAAGAAATGTTTCAACCTTAATAAAAAACAGTGGGAAGTGGTACTGCAGAGGTGCTCTCAAACAAGCAATGGGCAAAATGAGCTGATAGTAATAAATGTAAATCTACATAAGAACAATAAGAAGAACCGAATGCCACAACAAGAAAAACCAGAGCCTAGTCCCTACTCCCCTTTTCTGACAAAGGCCAAAGAGCAGCCAAAAAACTCCAACAAAAAGATCATACTAACACAACAGTATGTATCCCAAGGTCATCAGGATTGCCTCAATAGAGGAAACATCCTGAGACTTATGGCAGCAAAACCGACATTAAACCATATCTCCTCGACTGATCTGCTATCTCTTGAGTTTATCACTCAGGGGTACAAGAAGAAAAATGAACAAATCCTGTCTACTGCAAGACAGTGGAGACTGTATCATAAATTTTAAATGCAGCCCAACAGATTGAAGCCTGGGGCATAATACTCTCAAAGTCCATAAGGCAATGCTATCCCGTACCCCTGCTACGCCTGCATAGAAAACATACCTCCAACTTTGGTACAACCCCAGTATGCTCAATACTACAAAGCGCGAGAGGTAAGATGAGAGACACTGAGTAAAATCAAAAGCAAAATGGGAGACCCAGAAAAATCATGATTGGCCCTGGACTGCACCGACCCTAAATGACACAGGAAGGGAATGACTCGTTAATAATAGAAACAAAGGTAACCAATCGTCACTAAATCTCATATTGTGGAATATTGCAGGGGCAAAACATGAATTGCAGGAAACTTCGCCACCAGATAACTGGAAAAAATAGGAGACTATTGCCCTCCAAGAGACGTGGTTGATCAACCCAGTTTAATGGCAGGCTACATTCTCCACCATGTAAAAGCAACAAGACAGCAATGATAAGGGAGATCAAGGGGTGGCCTTGCAGTTCACATCTCTGCCGCATTGAACATTACATTTGATCAACTGCCTAATTCAACAACAGATATGCAGCTAATTAAAATTGACTCATGGCATAGAAAGGCAACAAGCACAATAATATTGATAAACCTTTATGTGCACCCAAGCAAAGAGAATAAAAACCCGCTATTTAATAAATTGACCTCCACAAAATTGGAAATCATGTTCGAGAATCCAATATGGGAAATAGTTGTAATATGCAACTTCAATTCCAATTTAATATACACACCAGATGAAGACAACCATCTAACTGTGGAAAATGCGACATGGTCAGTACAACCTCAAGCATGCTCAGCATTCAAGCGACATGATCAAAATGGACTAAAATTAGTCACAGATCTGGAACTTCTCGGTCTGAGAGTAATAAATGGTAGATCTCAGCAGGATAGACTTCTGAGATGTACATATCATGGTGCGAATGCCCGCTCCACAATAGATAATACAATCCTCACATTACAGTTGCTTGCACAAGTGAAGAAGTGCTCCATCGAATATACCACAAGAAGCGACCACTCATACCAACACCTCCAATTAGCCATTTCTTCTCCGAGGCAAATGATAGCTCCTCCAAAACTAGAGCAAATAACAACAACTAACCTGAAGTACCTTAGATGGTTGAGCAAAACTCTCCCTGAAATAGTGAGCATGGCAAAGGAATTGAAAGTAAGCAGTGAGAACTTGGAAGGCACCCAAGTAGAGACCTGTGTGCCATTTTTAACAAAGCTGCAAAAAGATTCTCCTGCAATTAATCAGACCGGGAGGTCACTGCACATGCAGCTCAAATGCATGTGGAATAAAGCCCGGAGATTAAGAAGAACAGTTAGGTCCACAAGGAACATCGTTATGTCAAAGGACACATGGGATAAAATAAAAAACCTTAAAAAGCAGTATAAAAAAAAAATCTGGGATGTTAAGAGAACTCAAATAGACATTTTCTGGTCTAAACTCCTCTTTAACGCAAAACATCCTAACACCAGAGCCTTCTGGGAGACAGTAAAGAGCCTCACAGGATCATCAAAAGTAATAAATGCTGCATGTGTCACCGAGTCAGCTTGGCTAGTTTTCCTAACTGATACTTTTGCCAAAGAGGTACACACAAGCACTAATGATACAAGGATTACCAACCAATTTTTAGTAATGGATCATAAAACAACAGTAGAACTAGCTCCTAGAATGTTAAACATGAATGATTCTTCCTTGAATTCGGTTAGCCCAATAGATCTGGCTGTGCTAACACACCCAGTTGATAAAACAAACAAAGTGCCTGAAGTTCACCCAAAGGCTCCAAATGGTCAAACAGAACAGCCCCTAATACAAAATACAGAGGATAATATATCTAAAGTAATAATTTCAGGCCGAATGGATGGGACCCTAGGCTCAAATGGTATTCCGCGGACGATCTATAAACTGGAACGCGATTATTGGGCATCTCCGCTATCACGGACTCATGCGGCATAATGTACCTTTCTGTGCTGCCTTATTAAATCAACCCTACTTCTTAATTTGTTTCTCCATTGCTGCATAATTCCACAGCCCCAACACGAGTAATGTTTAAAAAATAGCTGAACTGATAATGGGAAAGTTCTCTTGGCATTACAGAATATACTCATGATGTGAGTTAGTGTGAACAGCAGGTATTGAATATGGATAATCATGAAACACGGGGAGTATTACTGGATTATTCAAGAACAAGGAATGGAAATTTTACGAAGACCCTCAAAGTAGTAGACTTCAGGGGCAATAACAAGAGTTTCTGGAAACTTCAGGTGTAATAACAAAGGTTTCTGTAGACCTTAATGGCATTAACATCAGTTTTGTAGACTTCAGGACCATTATCAAACTTTTTAAAGTAAAGCGGGGATAGCTTTGGTAATGTAGTATTTCAACAAAAACATATATGGCCTAGGTGAACAATAAGTGAGGTGAAGTGCTTTAAACCAGTTAGAAATTCACACGAATATCAAAGGCTTTCTCCGCATCTAGCAGTATCAGCCCGATAGGGTGTCCCGTAATCCCTGCTGCATCAAAGAGAGCTATCACCCTCTGTATGTGATCTATTGTGTTCCTACCGGGAACAAACCCATGTTGGGTGGGTGAGATCAGCTTCTTAATCACGGCGGCTAGGCGATTTGCCAAAATGTTGGCATAAACCTTTATATCACTATTAATTAATGTTATAGGCCGATAAGACCCCAGCTCTTTAGCCGATTTCCCTTTTTTAGGAAACACCACAATGTTAGCTGATTCCCGTTTAATTCGGGTGCCCTCTGCCCAGACTGTGCATTGAGAAAGACATCGATCATAAGTTCTACCAAGCAGGAAGCGAGCTTTTTATAGAATTCCCCTGGAGTAGAATCGGTACCAGCCGCCTTCCCGTTAGCAAGGGAGCTGATAACGTCCATAACTTCTTCAGTCATAATAGGTATTTCCAATGCTTCTCTTTCTCCCTAGTTAGTTTCCCCCCAGGAAGCTCCGCTAGATAATCTTGAATTTCTTTCTCCTTTCCCGTGATTTCTTCTGTATAAAGCTGTTGATAAAATCTCTGAAAAGCAGCCCAAATATCTGAGGCCTCTGAAACTAACCCATCTTGAGGATCATCAATTTCATGAATTTCTCCCTGTGTCACCCTTTCTCTAGTGCGTACCGCTAGTATATGTCCCACTTGCTCGCTACATTCGTACATTTTGGATCTCCATGCTGCATATTTCCCTGCTGCTTTGCTTGTTGAAATTTCTAAAATTCGAGATTTAGCTAGTGCTACCTGAATTTGCACCTGGCCCACATCTCCCCCATCCGTAATAGTTTCTAATAGTTGTGCCTCCGCCTCAGCTAGCTTGTCATAAAGTTCCTGCATATAACGTTTGCCCGCTTTCTGAGACCGCCAACCATACCTTGAGGTTTCTCCTCTTATCCCATACAATATCAGCCCACGTGCTACCCTTATTCTCAGATATAAATCTAGGAATCCATACTTTCATATGTGCAATATATTCCTGATCATAAAGGAGTGCCCTATCAAAAGTCCACCGCGGTATCTCTTTTTTAGAGGCTTGAAGTGGGATCTCTAGGACTAATGGGTTATGGTCAGGCATGACCTGTGGAAAATTCGGCAGTTAATCAAGAGACCCTGGGACACAAAGAAATAGTCAAGCCTAGCATGTGTCTGATGTGGGGTTGAAAAAAAAGTAAAGCCAGGGTCATGGGGTTCTTGCGAGGCCCAAACATCCATGAGACCATGAATCATACATACATTCTGCAAAGATTTAAAAACTTTAAGTTTACGACCTCTGTAAAGACTAGGCCCAAGCTTCAGAGTATTAACCCCCAGATTTAAATCAAAGTCACCACAAATGATCAAAGGAAGTGGCCAACCAACTAGCTCCATATTTATACAATTAAAAAGAGCAGGATCATCAAACACTGAGCCATAAACCGAGCAGAGCATAAAGGAATAGTTATCGACATTGCATAACGAGATTGCCCATATGCCCAGATGATCTGCTTTAGACCATGGGAAACTAAAAATCTTCTTGCGAGTCATTATGGCTACCCCTTTTGTATGAGTGCCTTGGGTTGTGGAGGAGACTAGCTGATAACCAGCTAATTCTCCCACTTTTTGTCTCCCAGCTTCGATGTGTGTTTCCTGTAAACATATTATATCCGCGTTAAGATGTTGGATGTCTTCATTGACCCTGCGCTTCTTAGTCTGACAATTCAAACCACATATATTAACAGATGCGATCCTAAGCTTACCCCTTGTCATTCATTAAATTTATTAGCTTTCCAGTTACCATAAACAAAACAAAAAGTTCCTCTTAATATTCGACAAAGTATCCTTGCCTTTACAAAAATTGGTTGTGGTCGGTAAGGGACTTCAGATCTATGACCCCCGGGTCGTTCAGAAGGCAACATATCTTGGGGTGGAAATAATGGAAGATGTGTTTAAAATTGCTGAAACTAATTTGGATCCATTGCTTTTAAAATTTAAACCAGATTGTAACCGCATAGATAATCTCAAGCTAAGCCTGATAGGGAGGTGCAATGTCATTAAAATGGTGTTTTTGCCCCAAAATATTTATTTTTTCAGGGCGATGCCATTGGCTATCAACAATACTTGGTTTAAAAAATATGAGTCAGTTGTTCACTAAATTACTTTGGGCTAATTTTCGCCCTCGGAGAGCGCTAACATTCCTTACATTACCTAGGGACAGAGGCGGATGGGCAGTCCCTAATTTACAGCTATATCACTGGGCTGCTACACTATGAAAAATGGGAAATCTAATCAGGGTTGAACCTGATCAGGTACAAGAGGCGGCTCCTGCATCAATTTATGATTTATTATTGGGGTCAGGTGCTAGGGGGTGTCTTGTTCAATATGCTGATTTTAATTATGACAAAAGGGTGAAGTTCAAGACATTGATGTGTGCTTTTAAAATCTGGACTTCAGTTCGAGAAAAACTCGGGCTGGGTCGCATACATGCTTATACCCTTCTGTATGGTAATGAATCACTTCTTGTATTTTTAAGGATAGGTATCTGAAAATGTGGCACGACAAAGGTGTCAGGAGGGTTGGTGATATTATGGAAGCAGCTGGGGTGTGCTCTTTTGACAAGATTAAAAAAACTTTTGGGATCGATAACAGGCAGTTTTTTAAATATCTCCAGATTAGATATTTTTTTGCGAGGAAACTGGGAGGCAGCAGTGGCTTCACCAGGGTGACACTGGTGGAGATGTTACTTAAGGGGGTAGGGACACTGGGTTGGATTTATAAAAAACTAAATGAGACGATGACTGATGATCTACCCAAACATTGTGATCGCTGGCAGGAGCAGTTACAGGTTGAACTAGGGGAAGTAGAGGATTCACTTATGATGGCCCAAACCTCATGTATAGCAGCTAATCTCCAATTGCAATGCTTTAAGACTTGATTTAATCTGTATATAACACCGGAGAAGATTTCGAAATGAGGAAGAGGGGCGGGAACATTATGCCCACGCTGTAGCTATCATGCAGCAGACATCGTACATATGTTTGCTTCCTGCCCCGATCTGGATATAATTAAAAGGGAAGTTGGTATGATTCTTGAATCCCATCTGGGTCAACAAATCGAGATGACACCACAGCTGATTGTACTAGGAGTGAGCAGCTCTCATCTACCAGCCCAGGTCCAGACCTTTCTCTTCGTAGCTATGATACTATTCAGACTTTGTCTAGCTACTCAATGGCTCGATCCTACTCCACCTACGGGTCAGCTTTGGCTGGCGAGGTTCTTGGCAGTGTTTAGGCTTGAGACTGCAATATATGCTAGGAGGGGGCGGAGAGCAAGAGCCAAGAGGATGGGTATCTGGGCCCTTCTGATTAGATGGTCCGAGGACAGCCAGGATATTGGGGATAGGCGCTAAAGAATAACATATAAGTAATGTAATGCTTATGGCCCAAATGGCCCTAATGTTTTATGTTTGTAATATTCGCAAGATCTTGTAGATCTTGTAGCTACATGTAAAGTCAGTGTTTTTTTTTGTCTGTTTCTCTTTTGGGGTTTCTCATGCCAGTAGGAGCTCTTCTTTTTCTCTTCTTTTGATCTTTTCCACAAGGACCAGCCATAATCTCGGGAGGGGGGGTGGGAAGGGGATATTTGTCGGTATGCTTTTGTATGTCCTTTCATGCTGTATTTGCTGGGTGTTTAAAACTAAATAAAGAATGTTTAAAAAAAGAAATTCACATGGTGTGTGTAAGAAGGAGAGGCATACATAACAAAATCTTTCAGTATGTGAAAAAAAGAATTTATTAAAAAAGAAGTACAGCTATTACATTTTCTAACCTTATGCACGAGAAAGTTATACATAAATCAGCATATTTCAACTATGCTGGCGAATACCAAGCATTTCCCAGAGGCATTTATTGTATACGTAAGTATGCTTAAATGAAGTGCTACTTGATAGATTTGGTAATGAGCAAAATAGCGTACTAATACAAGTTGGCAAAATTTATGAAAATAACTCCTTTTTGGCAACACCTTTCTAAATCAAATTCAAAATGGAAAAGAAATCTAGAAAGATGCATAATACTTAAAAACATCAAATTGGAAGTTAATCATTTTAGTGCATTTACAGGTTACAAAGACATTAACAAAAATCTTGTAGAAAGTGACTCAACCCCACAACAATAATTGTTACTTCATCGTAGGCCACTTGATAATTATTATTGAAATTATTATTTACAACTTTCTTTCCCGGGCTCATTCTGAAGGCTTTGAAAAGTACAATGCATTCGGTACCTAGAAACAGAATGCCTTCTAATAATTCACATTTCAGACTTGAGAAGTTGGAACTTTCTTTTTCTCCTAGACTTGAAAAGTTACTCAAGCCTCTAGCATTGGGCTGACCTTCTCTTCCAGGCCAACTTCCGAAAGCTGTTTGGTAGCTGCTAGTTGAAGCGGCAAAACTAATCACCAGTACATACTGCATACTGCTGCAGGCATTGGTGTGATAAATTGTCCCATTTTACTAAGAAAGGTTTCCCACATAGGCACCGTGCTGTGCAGCGCTGTACAATGAGTTTCTTTGTTATGGAAGGCTAAATAATAAATATTCCGCTTTTCCTTTTTTACCGATGCTCATTCATTTAAAATTGCCGCTGATATCTTTCCTCATGCTTGAAATTACTTCGATGGACCTGTGCACCATTTCTTTTCAGCCTGCTTCTGTGCATTAACATGCAGCAGCAGATCATATCTGGGATGTATAGGCAGGTTCGTTTGTTTAATGGGCACTGTGATCATTAGCACATTTTTCACAACAACCGACATCAAATACCAGTCTTTACAGCAGGGATGTAACTGTAGTCAACTGGGTCATTATCCCTGGTTGTCTGGTTTATGCACATTATTTCCAGTGTACAATGTCATAAAAGCAATCAATTGATTTATTATCGTATAGGAATATCAACTGCATCTCTGGTGTAAAAACTACTAAGAAAACAGATTAAGGTTAAAGAACGTTCCACTGATAACTATCACGACAAATCCCATTTTGGACGCAAAATCCAGTTTGTACCAAAAATGGGATTGAAAATTGAGCTTAAATCGTGGGTGTTGTGCTTGCACAATTTGAGATAGGCAAATTACACCGCCAATCAAAGAAGATGTGCTTGTGCACATTAGAATGAGGAGCAACATGCACTATTGGCTTGTCATTCCCTATTCATCAATGTGAAAGCTGCTAATACAAATTAGCTGATGCATGATTCGCACCCACATTTACAGGTGCATCATAATCGGGCTCATTGAGTTATCATATCAGTAGAGAGTGTAATTGTATTCAGCTTTAAAGACATTCAGGATGCTCATCTCGGTTACGGTAGAGTGCAAAGGCTGAGCCTAATGCAGGTATGTCTCCTATTCATTTATAAATGTCCTTGGTGCACAGGGATTGAACGAGCTAAGGTAGACTTTTCCAATATCTTGAAAGCCCTGATTTAACCTAAATTGGGGTCTTCCAAGACATTGTAACTCAACCATAAGACCCGTTCTTTGTTTTTAGTTTGGTCTAGGGTACTCGCTTATTAAAGGACATTTTCATGGGTTTACCCTAATACATTTTTATCTTTCACCTTTGATCCCTACCACTTATCCAATCATGATTTAGATAAGAACTCCCACTATATTCTGGTTGAGTCCGCCCGGGCTGTACTACCATACCTGGGTGTGGATAGGCACCAATGATGAAGCATGCCACTATCAAGTAGGTGAAGCAGGAAAGGTCACTCCAGCCTCCGTGCCCCCTTTCAGTGCACTTTGAGACATGGCGGGGCAGGGAACAAGGCCAAGGGCCAAAGTCATTCACCCCAGCACCTTGCCTCGGGCCAGGTAGGAGCTTTTGAAATCTGACAAGCTGGAAATACAGCCCTAGGCATGCAGAACCCCATACCAGGCACTTTGTTACAATGGCAGGCCAGTGAAGGGAACCCAGGGCTTGGAGCTTCTACCACTGGGTCCGGGGCATGGTGAGAATTCCTGGAGCCGGACAGGCAGAGGAGACCTCCCCAGCACTGCAAATCCCAGTTTGCAGCACTTTGAGGCACGGTGGGCAATTGAATGGAACCCAGAAATGGGGTCTGCTCCCCCCCAGGCCCACAAGGGCTCTGACCAGGGGCCCAGGAAGAGCTCACAGACAGGCAAGGGAGAACTCCCCTGGCCTGCAGGACCCCGTCCAGAGAACTTTGTGACCTGGTGGGCCAGAGAACTGAGCACATGACCATGGGCATTCCACCCCTAAACCCGCTAGGGCTCTGTCTGGGGGCCTGGTCAAAGCTTCTGTACTGGTAGAAGGAGGAGAGGCCTCCTCGGGCCTACAGGTCACTGTCCCATGCTCCAAGTGACACAGCAGACAATGGAACAGAGCCTAGAGCTGGGGGGCTTCCACCCCCTGGCTAACTAAGGATCTGACCCAGGCCTTAGTAAGAACTTTCAATTCCAGGCAAGCAGGTGAGGGCTCCCTGGGCCTGCAGGTTCCCATCTTGCGGCACTGTGCGACACGGATGGGAACCAAGTCCCTGGAGTTCTTGCCTTGGGCTTGCCAGAGCATCATTCATTCTTGCAATACATGCATACCGAGTGACAGAGAGGCACATTCAAGAGAATGTATCTGGCCAGAAAGAAGCCATTAGTGATCACTATGAGGGAGTCAGTGAGATGCTCAATCAACCACAGCTACTCTAGTCACCGACAGGCTGGATACAAAATGGCAGATATCAGAAATTGCTATTCAAAGACACACAGGGGTAACTGTAAAGTCAATTACTCAATCGGTTCAAGGGGGAATTGAGGATGTAACTATCCGTAAGTAATATTTGGATGCTATTTACTTGAATCAAGTTTCAAGATTCTCAGCTGTAGTGCATGAAGGGAGCTCCTACAGTCAAGGTGAATTATATTTTTTACCAAATTCTAAAAACAGACTCCATTCATCCACATAGAAAAAAATAATCCTAAAGCAGTGACAAGCATGAGAAATCTAAAAACAGAAATGATCTGAAAGATCCCTGGAAATTCTAATTAGTTGGAGTATACCTGTGTATTGACAAGATCTAATTCTGCCATACGAGTAAAGTATTTCCTTATCACCACTGAGATAAAAGTTCATACCCCCTGGAACATAGAAAATCTTTTTCAGACCATTGGAGGCAGCTGGTCTGAAACCATGGATGGGGCATCGCAGGGGAAAATATTTGAACACACTGACAGACACTGTCAGAAACCTGAAATGCCCTTGGGCTCAACACCAGATCTCTCAATCGTGGGCTTTTCCAAACAGTGTTTATAACGGACCACGATTGAGAGCTCTAGAGTTGTGAGTTTCTATAAATGAGTAACTCAGTCAGTCAAATAGTTTTATTTAGCTAAAAGTCAAAATAAGATAAAGCATCAGCAAAAACACATATATACACAGCAGATAAACAGTGTAGAGACATAAAACATTTCAACATGTGTAAATAAAGATACAGAGTGTAATTTTATAACACATAAAACCTGATCACATTATATCAATTTTGTCATAAAACTCAGTTTGAGTAAGCCTGCAAAGCGTAGGCACAACAAAAAAAGACTCAAGTAGGGATACAGGATTAAGAGGCTTAATTTTCATCGGAATTCTTGAAATTCATCTAACCACAATAAGTGGTTGTCTGACTTAACTAGTAACAGCTTGACAACTGTGCCCCGAATCGAGGTGCTATAACGTTTGTGGACTTAAAATATGTGATCTAAATCCACATGAATACAATGATGGGCATACAAATTGATGTCAATGACATAAATAAAAGCCTCAAAAAATATAAAATGGGCATAGATTGTTTGTAAATTATATCACAGGGAAACTGGGGGTAAGCTACCAGAAAGTGCAAATTGCATTTTCTACAAAGAGTCAAGTAAAATCTATATTCAGGGTTCACAGTCCACGATAAGTATAATTCTATCCTTTTTTTAGGTTTCACATCTTATTTTATATCTAAATAATGACAAATCGAGCTCATAGATAGACAATTTCGGAATCTGGCCTGTTTTCTTCGTTGATTAAAAATAGATTTCATCTGATTCTTTGGGTTGTTTATCGATAGGTGAATAAAGCAAAGTTGGCAGCTCAAGATCGGAAAGAGCTCTCTTAACGTAAGATAACCAAGGGATAGAATCTATATGGTCTTGCCTGATACAATCTTCAAGGACCAATTGGGAGACTTTGGTGTACGGAGAGTTCCAGATCTTGAGCCAAAGGAGGAGCGGTACCACTGTAACTATATCCTCCATAAAAGGTAGCCCATGTATCCAGTTGAAGAATAAGACTGGCAGTATTCATGGGGAATACCAGCAGTCTGCACAGGAATTTGTTCTCTATATTTTGTTGACTCCTGGGGAGGTATAGCACCATATGTAGCCAGAGTAAAGCATTTGCTTGTATACAATGAAATTAGCTACTTTATGGCCTAGTTTATTTGTTAATTTGAAAATTGCATCAACTACCCCTGCACATTTACAGGCTCTTTGACTCAGGAGCCTGTCCCATCTCAGATTCTCCGCCAACAAAATTCCAAAATAGTTGAAAAAATGCACCTTGGTAATTGGGATTCCATCTATGTTTTGTTTATGTGAGCGAGTTCTCAACCGTAGGCAGGGCCATACCTCTGGTCCCAGCTTCAACTTGAGGGCGTTTATATAAAAGAGAAATTAAAAGGGGCTAATATATAGTCTTGTCTCACACCTGTACTAGAATTAAAGGGAGAAGTGCATTCTTATTTAGACCAAAACAAACCTGGGCTTTGTTCCCCAAATACAATAGTTTCAAAAGATATATCAGAGCATGATCAATACTTGCCTTGCCCATCATGCCCCATAACTTGCCCTAGCCAGGTCAAACGCACTGGAGAGGTCAAAAAATGCCGTATGGAGAGAACCTCCCCTCGCTTGAATGTATTTCCCTGATAACAGGAGCAGGTGCACGGTTTGCTCGACTGTACCAACGTCAGGGCAAAAACCATATTGCCCTCCTGAGAAGAAATTATTTTCCAATGCCCAGCCTTCTAGCTTTTGAAGAGCCACACTCCCAAGGATTGTTACAGTTGGGTCCAAAAGCGAGATAAGTCGGTAACAGGTTGGGTGACTTTTATCCCCCTTTTTAAATTTTGCAACAATGGTGGACTCTTTCAAGAATTTGGAATATTACCTGTTACCACAGTAGGGAAAACATGTTAGCAGGGGTGCCCAAAAGTAAGGTTCTTTTTAAAAACATCTATGAGTACCCAATCTGGACCTCATGCCTTTCCTGCAGGGGACTGATATAACTCTAACTACTGCACACATTTCTATAGAATTACTTAAGACTAAATTCTCAACAGGAAAAGGGTTCAGCACATCCGCTGGTACTTGAGGTGTGCAATCCTGCCCAAAAGATTTTGAGAAATGCCAAACCCACTCCTCAGTGGAAATATGGCATTCTACTCTGTGCTGATTGTCATCTGAAAAAAGGCTAATTTATAACTTCCCAGAAATCTCCAGAGTCCCTGAGTTCAGAAGCAGCTTGCAGATCTTCCCATGCCTGCTTCCTTATCTCCTGTGTCCTCTTGTCTAAAGTAGACTTATATGTAAGCTTGGGGTGTCTAACATCCTCAATGTTGCGAGGTGATACCATTTTAATTGTTTCAATGCAGCAGTGCAGGCAGTAATGACCCATTTATAAGAGGGGACTCCTTTTGTTTATTCTTTGGTGACTTCAGCTTGCTTTGCAAATATTAAACTCTGATTTTCTTTTCAGCATGGTCTATCTTTTCCCATTTAATAAGGATGTCTTTGCTTTTAGAATACTCAAGGGCAGGGAGCAGCTGTGCTTTCAAGCTTTGACCAGAGGGCATTTTTAAAATTTGCCACTACACAATCGCCCCTTGAGGTCTTGGGAGAATAACCAAGCCAACCGACCCTCCTAACCATAAACATTTCATTGGCTACGTCCGTTGACCAGCCTCAGTTAGACTTACACCAGTGAGCAACTTTCAGATTTCATGCGCACCGAAACTCACCGGTGGGACGCCTTATGGTATTATAACATAAAGCATTTGTAAGTGGTCCGCACACTCCCGGTTTGTAGCCACATTACACTTTAAACTGACAGGCTGATAATATTGTGTAATATTAACCACTTGAAAACCTATATTAGGTGTGGGCTGAGACACTGACTGGCCGATAAAAGTAAATTGAGGGTTAGCGGGCTCAAAAGAAGATGGCCATTAACATGTGTAGCTCGATCAAGCGGAGGCTGAAAATGGAGATGGCGAGTATTGTGGCATAAGTCAATGAGGGCTTGCACTCTATCCTCCAGAGTTTTGACTTGCATAGAAACATCCCATTGGAGGACTATCAATAAAATATCAAAATTATCAAAAAAGGATTTGCAAACATCTTGTAGTTTGGCCTCAATTTCTGGCCTGATTGAATGGTCATTATTTTGGACTGATGTTTTGGGCTTCATGAGTGGCCTTTTTGCACCTGTGGCGACCTTCTGGGGTTTTTCATCGTGCCTTTTTCGCTTGGCGGGTGGGGGCATCTGTACTTTGGGGGGCCGCTTAAATTAGCGCTGGAAGAATGTACAAGGGATTCATAAACAATGCGAGGGTTAGGAATTACGACTGATGGTAAGGCTCTAGCTGAGTGATGGTTCGAGATTGTAACTGGATCACCGGCTGGAGACTTAATAAAAGTATCTACCTGTGGAGAATCAGAGTGCCACTGGTTTCAATAAGCTTTTGAACAACCTCTATGTGGCTCTTCACTAGCTCTAGTTCCGTAGCGATTGGTCCCATAGCGGAAGACAGGTAGACAGTAATTGACGGGGTAATGAGGCTCCCCTTATCACCAGGTTTCTTATTGTTGGTAGGGTTCATCTTCCCTTATTTACGTTAAATGTGCAACAAGGGAAGGGAAAATACCAACAAAAAAAGCTTACACAGATAAAAGCCTGCCTTGTCTCAAGACTATCCTAGGAGGCTATATTGAGTTGTCCAGGGACCAAGAGAGTGGTCCCAGCCGGGCCTCGTCCAGCCGCAGACGGGAGTGCAGACGGGCCCGCTTTTGGACTGGACATGAGCCTGGGCACGTCCTAGGTCGCGGGTGTCCAATGCACTTAAATGTGCTACTGCAAGGCAGCCCCTCCTCCTAGGCTCGTTGTTGATGTTGGTCTTGGTAGTCCTCCCCAGCAGTGGGAAAGTGCAAAGTGCAGTAGTGATGGAAAGATAGGTGTGACATAAGAAGAATTTAATTAAAGTTTAAAAGTGTACCTATGCACTGCCTCGGTGTTCCAGTCCATCCCATCAGTCTGTGGCTCCAGCACAGGCTCCCAGAGTCGAGTGAACTCCCCTAGCCAATCCAGACACTGCTCTCATGCTAGCAATACTATTAACCAGCATTAGAGAAGCACCAGGATTGGTTGAAGAGGGCTCGCTTGGCGATAATGTAGGGACTGTGCTTGTTCTCCACACGGCTGTGCAACACAGCTCAAGTTGGAGATATTTAAAGTGTGGATGTCTGGCTGGGTGTCACAAGACAGCCAACCAAACCGACATGCGCACTCGTAGTGCCCAACACTCCTCCCTGCTGCTGTCCATCACCAGGAAGAGCCCCGCCCCTAGACTTTGCTCAGCTGCAGGATAAAACAAATGGGAATAAAATCATTGTATTACCATTTTATTTTTCATGTTTGCTGCACGTCCAGCAAGGATGACATTTCTCCTCCCTAATGGAAGAGCCACTACTGCAGACCACAGTGTGGTTGTGTTAGAATTGATAGTTGTGAATATCAATAATTATGTAGGTAACCTGCACAACCTATTTGTAAACATAATTTTGACAAATTTTAACAAAAATAATACTTTTAACCAATATGTCAATAGCGGTGCTGCCCTCAGCAACCTGACGGACCCCTGTCAGGCAACAAAGAATACAAAATTTCAAACAGAGGACTGTCTGAACCTGTAGGCGCACTTTTCACAAACCCAATGCGGTGCTTTTTAAAATTTCATCTGAATCTCAAGGTATTCCAAAAAACAATTTCAACATCAGTGTATATAAATAAAACAAATTCTCTTCATTCAATTGTAAACAATATCAATCCTTGAAAATATATGCAACCTGATAAAACTAATGATGCGCAAAAAGAACGTAGTTATGTAATCCAAAACAGTGATGAAGTCAGACCCAATCATTAACAGTTCATATCATTGTGTCCTGTTGTATTTTATTGACGTTTTCATCTTCTCATGTCTTGACAGCAAAAATCGAAATCAAAACAGTTCTTAGTTCCCAATGCATTTCGGTGTCACTACACCTTCGTCAGGGGAATGCTGTGAAAGATATACAAAGCTAATGTTTACAAAGTTCAAATTAACTCAAACCCAGCAACACAAATCTTTCATTTATGGCAATGAATATTACATAAAAAGTTTTACATGTAGAATTTTGCAATTGACAGGCCAAGCCGGTATTCAGAATTGACAAAGAAAGCACACCAGTGAAAGAAAAGAAACCGATGGAAAAACAAGAAACCGATGGAAAGAAAAACCAAGGCGTTGAACATAAAAAGGGTTTGGAAACGTATTTAGAAATGCGCAGAATCTTCAAATAGGTCTGTTACCCGTGCAGAAAGCAAGAAAGTGAGTGCCATGATACTAAAACATCTATATCCAAATCATCTCACAGAGCATCCCAGTGAAAAACCTACCTAAATGTATACCATCGAAAAACTGCTCTGAAAGAACATACGCGGATTCAGTGCTACAAAAATATGCAACAGAGAAACAACTTGAGTATGCCAAGTGAGTTAAATGTTGAAAAGAGTGACCGAACGTGAATAAAAAAACAAAGCAAATAAAAGCGAACCTACTTCGCAACTTGAAAAGGGGGTCATCTGTGAACTGCCACGCTAATGAAACCTTTTGAAATATGTGATACTGTAGGGTGCAAAACACCTGGTTACTCCAATTGGAAAACTCTTATTTGACCGTTTGTCAAAGAGACCAAAGTAAGGAGTACCTACCTTAATAATTCGACATGCGCTAGTGCAACAAAATGCTCCTCTTGTTTTTGTGTGCGTAATAGCCCCGAAGTGCTTCTCGAGTACGTTTATTCAAACTTCAGCATGTGACGTCACAATGTAATAAGCACAGACAGAGTCGAAAGACTCAAATCTTTTGTAGTCCGTCTCCGTGAAATGAGGTATGATTATAACGACAGATTCTGCATTCATTAATGTGTAAAGCTCAAGTTTAGCGCACTTGTGTTCAAATTTGAAAATCAAAAAGAAGGTAACGTAAAAAGTAAAAAGAAAGTGAAGAGCAGATTAATTGAAAAAATAGACCAAAATGTAATCGTGAAGTGAATAATGCAAAAGACCCAAACCACAAAGGTGAAGGTTAGTTAGTAAAAAGACGGTAAAAGGTTAAAGATGAAATGAACAATAAAGGACCTGAAAAAATATGCATGTAGAGAGTGAAAAAATCTTCTAAATTTATAACAAAGTACTTATGAACCTTCTGCGCTTTTCTAAATGAAAAATACATTAACACGTGAGGGAAATGAACGTGGAAAATAGAAAGTAAAGGTGAGACAATTTCAGAACAAATACAGACCTTAACATATATGAAACAATGTGGTTATAAAAAACATGTAAATTCAATTTTGTCATTCAACCCACAAGGGCTCATGGTATTTAATAGACAAATCCAAAATGTTTCTCTTTGCGCCAAATATCTGGCAACATCAACATGCGGTGCAGTTGACACCTGCTCTAATATGGTGAAACGTAACTGAGGGATGGTATGCTTTTTGTCGGCCCAGTGTAACAGGATTTAAAATTCGCCGTTTGAATCATGCTTTTATGTTCAGTTAATCTGGTTTTCACTTTTCTAGTTGTACGACCAACGTACACGAGCCCGCATGGACACTTTATAGCATAAATAACCATGCTCGTATTGCAATCAGAAGTGTGTCTAAGTTTAATGAATTGCCCAGTATGTGGGTGTGCAAATTTATCACCCGTAATCACATTCCCTCAATGACCACAATTATGGCATATGCGCATGCCTACTGTAACCAAGTTGGTATTAGGTGACACCTGTTTTTTTTAGGATTTCCTTAATATTTTTTGATCTACAGAAAGCAATGATTGGGCGACCACTAAAAACTTCCTTAAAGTCATCCTCCTGCTCAATGATCTCCCATCATTTGTGGATACAACGTTTGATCGCGGAGCAGCTGTTGAATACTTTAGAACACACACCTCTCTGGTAGACTGTGACTTAATAGATTTTGTCAGAAGGTGAGAACGATCTAAATTAATCGCCTTTTGTTTAGCTGCCTCTACAACTTCTAGTGGATAACCCCTTCTCAAATATTGTTTGGATGTTTCCATAATATGTGCTCTACCCTGAGATTCATCAGAACAGATCCGTCTGACCCTAATAAATTGTGATAGTGGCAAGTGATTCTTGAGAGTATGTGGATGAAAGCTGTTATAGTGTAAGGCATTATTCCTATCAGTAGGCTTTTTATATACCCTGGTCATCAACTTGTTACCTTGTCTTTCAATCAAAATGTCTAAATAGTTGATGATGGTAGAGTTGATAGAGTGTGTAAACTTGATTTGGGGATGACAGTGATTCAACATGACTAATGCATTTTCCAATTGTGATCGAGTGCCTTGCCATAATACTAGTATATCATCTATGTACCGTAGATACATCAGCAAGTGATCCGACCACGCCTCATTATGTAAAATGTGTGTGTCCTCAAACTTAGCCATGAAAATGTTTGCATATGTGGGTGCCCCCGTAAAACCCATAGAAGTACCAGTCTTTTGTAAATAAAACTGGTTATTCCAGGAAAAGTAACTATGATAAAGGCTGAATTGAAGAAGTTCTAATAGAAAGATGTTTAAAGATTCTTCGTAGTCGTGTCTTAGTAATAGCCACTCTACCGCTTCTATGACTTCACCGTGAGGAATTGATGTGTACAGTGCTGACACATCAATAGTGCTTAGCCATATTTCTGTGTCCTTTGGAATGTTGACCTTTTGTAATTTGTTAAGACAATCTGTAGTATCCTGAACATATGTTACCAAATTCTGAACCAAAGGTTGAAGATAATGATCTAAGAATTTTCCAACTGGTTCGTGTAGGGACCCAAAACCTGCCACTATAGGGCAGAAAGGGGGGTCCGTAGGGTTTTTGTTCTTGAGAAGCATGTAAATGAGTGGTCTTTTTGGATGATCTGATGTCAAGAATTTTTTTATGTTTTCATCAATCCATCCTAGATCTTTGTCTCTGTTCAAAATTTGAAGTAAAATTGTTTGAAAGGCCACCGTAGGATCGGAATCCAAGGGGATATAGGTGTCAGTGTCCCATACATGTTGTTCCACTTTAGATTCATAGTAGGTGCTATTCATGACCTCCAACGCTCTTCCCTTATCCGCAGGTTGGAACGTTAGGTGGTCATTCTTTGCCAAGTTCCGTAAGGTAGTTAATTCCTTGATTGATATATTGTGTTGGGTGAACTTTTTCTGATGAATGTCTAATAAATCTTTTTTAATTAAAAGCTCAAATAAGTCTAATGCTTTGTGTGAAACCGGAGACATGAACATACATTTGGGTTTGAAGATTTTTTGTGACACTGGTGTGGAAGTGTCAGCAGATACATCTTGTATAACATGATGGAAAAACTAACGTAATCTAAGTTTTCGCATAAACTTGAAAAGAGAAACTTGCGTTTCTAGTGCATTCGTGTGATATGTAGGGACAAAGGACATGCCTTTGTTTATCACTGTTTTTTGAAGAGTAGTCAATTGTACATTAGATATGTTCATGACTAATTCCTCTTCGGATTGCGTTGTGTGCCGTCCTGTTTTTTTGCACCCTTGTCCCCTCCGGATTCGCTTGATTTCACTGCCCCTTGGGTCTGACTTCATCACTGTTTTGGATTACATAACTACATTCTTTTTGCGCATCATTAGTTTTATCAGGTTGCATATATTTTCAAGGATTGATATTGTTTACAATTGAGTGAAGAGAATTTGTTTTATTTATATCCACTGATGTTGAAATTGTTTTTTGGAATATCTTGAGATACAGATGAAATTTTGAAGCACCGCATTGGGCTTGTGAAAAGTGCCCCTTCAGGTTCAGACTATCCTCTGTTTGAAATTTTGTATAGAATTGATAGTTGCCCATCCTCAACAAAGTGTATTTCATTGACAAATGAACAGACTTCTATTTAATGAGGGAGAGTGGGTGACTGAAAACACACATTTTTAGAAAAAAACTTTTTTGACATAAACTTAGATGTAATTAATTATTATTATTATTATTATTATTATTTTTTAGATATATTTGAGGTGCGGGTTGTTGGGTTTTTAGGGCGACAGGGTGGGAAATTAATTAGGAAATAATTTATTTACAATTAAATATTAATTTACTAATAATTATTTAAGTGGTACTAATGAATTATCATATTTGTCAAGTTATATTTTAGGTGTGTTGATTAGTTTGTGGAGGAATAGCATGGGAAGGTAATTAAGTAATAATTACTAATTATTTATTAATTTTAATTGAAATATTTAATGTATTGATGCTTTTGTAAACAATGTAATAATTTTATTGTTTATATTATACATTAAGGGGCCAATTCTGATCCGGGTCGGAAGGGCACCGAACGCGATCCAGCCGGAAAAACTACGAGCCGTACGCGTGTTTTCCGCCCGACTCGTACAGCTGTACGAGCGAGCAAGTACGATGCAAGCTACGTGAAATTCACCGACCAAGTCGTTTCCAGGTTCGAGCCGCACCGTACGTCTCGGTCGTAAGATAACCGCGGCGTGCAATGGATGCGATTCATGACCAAGCCAGCACGATGCACGTGTCAGACAGCCGGTGCGAACCAGAGTGTCCGGCTCTCAAAACATCCAGGTGGTTGCCTTTGGGGGTCCGCGTCGGAACCCCTGTCACCTGCAGCCCTACGACTTGGACACAGGGAGAGACCCAAGGGTCCCCCCAAAACAGGCATGTACGGTGCGGATGGCACCGACGCGTAACCACTGTAGGGGACGCTCTTGTGCGAGACGTACCCATTCAGTCAATGGGAGCCCATGTTCGCATCGTACGACCGGCTCCCATTGACTTTCACAGGAGTTCGACCGAACTGCGTCCGGCAGCATACGGCCGCATCGTACTCGCTCGTACAGACTGCAGGACTCTAGCTCGGTCGGAAAACACTCCGGATCCGGCTTGGTCGGAGTGCTTTCTGACCCGGATCGGAATCGGCACCTAAGTGTGTTTTGTTGTGTTTGTAGGAGGATAGTGTGGAAAGTTATTTAAGTATTAATACATTAAAAATAATTTGTTCATTTATGTTTTATGACATTTCATTGTATTTATTACTTAATATGTTTATTGTGTTATACATTTTTATTTCAATTACATTTTAATTGTTGGTTGTGATGTTTGTGGGAATATAGTGTGGTGTTTTAATTAAATTATTTAATATTTGTTTTAATTGATAATAATTATAATAATAATGTAATTTGCTTAATTTTCTGTCATAACTTAGAAATATAGGGGCTGATCAAGATGCCGGGGGACTGCCACTGACAGGCCATTGGTGGTGGTCCCACTGACAGACAGCCCTTCCCTCAGACTGCCATGTTACAATGCAGGCAGTTGGACCATTGTCAGACGGGGGACAGACCACTGCCTCCAACAGGATCTACTGATCCCGAAGGGCTGATGGTCAGAGGCGGTGCCGAGGCAGGCACAGCCGTCAGGATTACATGCCCCTTTCACACAGCCTTTCCACAGTGGTCCTCCCGCCATTAAAAGGCTGCCAGCAACAGACTTGAGGGCCCCAAACAGGGCTCCCCTTCCCCCGTGGCCTACTGCAAAGTGGACATGGAAGCACATGTAGTGCCTTCACACACATCCATGCACTGTGTGCCAGGGACCACATGTTGTTTGACACTTTGTGCATGAATGTGCAGAAAGTGCACGTTAACACTGCGGCTTTTGCTGTGGCCCTTTTTCTGGGCTACACCACAAGCCTCAGTGTTGAAGTGCACTTTTCAACCGGTAGCACAGTGGTCCTATCATATTGAGTGGTCAGACCCTCACACGCTTGTGGGGTGGTCTCCTGATCGCCATGATAGAGGGTGGAGGCCCGACCACCCGCTATCGGAATCAGGGCCATAATTTTATATTTAGAACTTTATATGTTTTTTTTTATAGAGTTGTTAAAATATATTATTTTTTTTAAGTGAACTACTCTCTATCTTCTGTTGCACAGACTGGTGTGGGAATAGTACATTTTGCCCCTCCAGATTCAAAAGTGTTCCCTACTGTTGCATAACTAGAGTGGAAATCGTAAATTTTACCCCTCCAATGTCCAACGCTTTCACTGCTGTTGCACCTACTAGAGTGGGAATAGTAAATTTGACCCCTTCTCAGTCCAGTGCTTTCCCTATTGTTGCATAGATTGGGGTGGGAATAGTATATTTATTATTCCTAGAGTGCCATAGTTTTGTAAAATATCATAGTTTTGTTAATATTGTTTAAATATATGTTATTGTATATTTAATTCTATATTTTTATATGTATAAATGTATGTCATTTTGAAGATATATGTAGTAAAACATATTTTAGTTTATTGTTTACTTTTTATGTATAATTAAATTGGTAACATTTGTAAATTCTTTAGAGTGTATTTGTTAATTTTTTATGTTTTAAATTATATGTGTGTATAAACATACACAAATACATATGTGTGTTATCATTTAAATAAGTATATATTTATATATATATATACTTTTTTAGATAATATTTAATTACATTTAATGTACATTATTTTGATGTTATATGTTAAAATATTTAAAATGTACTATTTTTAACTATATATATATAATATATGTTATATATATGTAATATTATCTACTGGCGGTCGCCAGTAGATAGTTATAGTTAGGACCGAGTTCCCATAGGAAATCTGAAAATTCTATTTTGAATAACTTTGGCGCCGGTTGACTTATCTTCGTGAAATTTTCAAAACTAATGGGGCGCTCCGCTCAGCTCCTACCCTGAAAGTCTCGGGGTGATTCGTCAAGCGGGGGCTGAGAAAAAAGGGGGTCCCAAAACGCATTTTCCCCATGCATTTTCCCATAGGACCTTTACTCGAAGGTACAGCCCAAACGGCTGAACAGAATTACTTGAAATTTGGCAAAGAGGTAGTCCTCAGGTCAGGCATGTGCCTTTTGCATATATGGTGTCAATCTGTTCAGTAGTTCCTGAGAAAATTGCAGTTAAAAGTACATAAATATCTATATGCGCGCACCGTGTTTTGGAAGATATTTAACTGCCTTGAACTTGTAAGATATTATGGAGTATGTCTTCACCATAAGTTAAGGTGTACTGGTATCACCCAGCAATACTGTTTTGTGACTAGAATCACATCATGAGTCTGTGTGCACACAGGAATTGTTGTCAGAGATTTAATTTGTGTTGCTCGTAGGAAAGGGGCAGCTTGTTTTCTTGAACTGTGATGGTTAGCATTCAGCAAAAATCACTATCTCACAGATGAGAGGCAAATGCTAACACATTTGTAAACAACAGGGTAGATTTTCCTTCCACTCCTGCAATGGGTGAGGTAGTTCCTACATGTTCGAAACTCCAATTAACCCTTACCACAGGTGATCTTACATACATCTCTGCAGTCTTCATGCAGTTGTGTAAGCGTCCATGCAGATCTCTCTTGCACCTGACAATACACAGTCTCCAGAAACACACTATTAGCACACAGGCAGCTGCTTCTCCTGCATTCCCATGCTTACTATTCAGTACTGTGTGGTATTTCAGATAGCAGTGTGTAACGCTAACACATTCAACATCACCAAGGCTAATTTCCTTTGCTCTAGTCTAATCACTCACCCAGGTTCCACATGCTCATGGTCTCAAGTAGCTGTTAGGACATGTGCTCTTTTCTGCCTCTCTAAACTATAAGGAAAATGTGTCAGGCTGTTACAGTAATTATCACTTGCTCTACCACAGTAGTAAATGTGCTTTGAAATTGCCAATCAAATATCGTTTTCTGCCTAGAATCACACCATGAGTCTGTGTGCACACAGGAATTGTTGTCAGAGATTTAATTTGTGTTGCTCTTGTTCTGTAAGACTTGCACTCGTAGGAAAGGGGCAGCTCATATGATAGGATTTGAAAAGCTCAAAAAAATATAGTAATATATTTAAATTACATAAACGTATTTTTTTTTTGTTTCCCTTAGGTTTTGCTGAACAACACTGAAATAAATTAAACATGCCTATCAAATCAAGAAAGAGAAAAGAACAGCAAAAACATCTATATTTGAAGACAACTGGACAACAGACATTAGTTGAAGTAACTCATGTTGGAAAAAAGAAAAAGTCTTCTGGGAAGCAGACTAAGGATTTTTTTTAAAATATCCTCAAACATAGTAAAAATGTACAAAGTATATTCACTGCAAATAGTGTTTCAAGAAGAAAACAACAAGACAATAGAAATAGAATACTAAATGCTAATGTACAATCAGAAGCAAGAAAGAATGACTTAAAAAGAAAAACAGAATTTCAAAACATTTGTAAAAAAATGTTTCAGAGAAGAGTGGTGTTCAATTTGCCAAAGGATGTGAAAAAATAGAGGAAGAAAGCAAGATTTTATAAGAAAAGAAACATATTGCATCAATTGTTGCAAAGGCTTTGGAATTAAAAAGAAAACTATTCATTTTAATTTTGAACAGGATCCGTACATTAGATAAAATAGTCAATGTAATGAAGTCATAAAGCAAAAGGAAAAGAGTAGTGAAAAAAAATAACTTTTGTAATGTGTTCTTAGGAGAATGGAAGCATAGTTCAAGTACTGAACCCTTTTTTAATGAAGAGAGTTATCTTCAAAGTACTAGTTTGCTGCATGCAGTTGACACCAGTGGTCGAAGTTATGAAGTTAAAGATGGTTGTGTAATGGAAAAGGAGAAAATGGTTCCAAGAAATGAGGAAGAAGTGTTAGCTGATGAGGTTATGGGGAAACGTCCTAAAGCCCAGTGTACACTTGGAATTGTAGTAGTATTTGTACTGTATGACAAGAATCTATTGATAAATTACGTGACTTTCTATGATAATATAGTAAAAAAAGTGTTAAACAGAAGATTAAGGTGCTTCAAAGACTAGATCCATGCAGAGTGAGAAAGAATACTGGTTTGCAAGGACATTCTCTGGCTTGTCTTTCTAGGAAAGTTTGTCAAA
The DNA here is from genome assembly GCF_964204655.1 of Triturus cristatus. NCBI lineage: Eukaryota > Metazoa > Chordata > Amphibia > Caudata > Salamandridae > Triturus > Triturus cristatus. Next base: position 613,586,333 of record NC_140591.1, on the reverse strand, counting down.
GTGTTTTTCACCATTTTAGGATGCTGGCAGTACATCATACTGAAATGAGAAAATTTGTGAGAAGATTGTATTTTGCTAAAAGTCCAGCACTAAAGTTAAATGAGTTGAATAGTGCTCTGTTGCGTGGATCTGTATCAGATGTAGAGAAGGTTACTGATGATATTCAGTTTTGTTACTTTGGACCAGAACAAGAAAGTGCAGGAAATGACACAGTTATTGAAGAAAATGTGGAAGAGTATGTAGAACCCACTGTTAGTAAAAATTTTGAAGATCAAATGACAAAATTTACTATCATCTCTAATGAAAGACCAAATATTACTTGTATTTGTTGCCGGAGAAGCCATTATAAAACTCAAACAAGGAATGTTGATCTCTATAAAAAAAGTGAAAAAGAAAATAATTATGAGTGGAAGGATTTAGCTACATATTTGTTTCTGGAAAATTGTTTTGATTTGGGTGAAGATCAGCGTATTTGTAAATACTGTTATAACAAGTTAGAAGAAAATAAAATGCCAGCTAGAGCTGTACATTATAATTTAGAATTGGTTGATATTCCTGCAGAACTTAGTGATTTAAATAAGTATGAGTCTATACTCATTCAATGTGTCCATCCGTTTCAGACTATAGTTCATATGGAGCCCAAAACAGGTAAATTACCTCCTTCAGATTTACAAAGAGGTTTAAAAGGAAGAGTTGTCAATTTGCCATGAGATTTTTAAAAAAATATTGAAACAATTGATGCAGATAGTTTGGAAACTGAACCATTAGTTATTCTGGTTAATGGTGTACCTACAAAGAATAAGAAAATTTGGCAGGAGCTAGGAGATGTACAAAAAGTACAAAGAGCAAATTTATATTTGAAAAGAAATAATAAGTACTATGAATCAATTTATATGGATGAAGATGAAGAAGTTTTACTAGCAGACACAGGAATACCAACTGGGCAAATTGAAAAAGTGGATAAGTCAAAAGAAGAAGAAATTTATGAACATTTCAGCATACATCCTCTTCATTCTAAAGAAGTTATGGGAAACACTATTGATCTGTTTAAGATGAAAAAATCAAAAGGAACTCCCGTGAGTGTATGGGAGGAGAGCTTGGAAGCTCGTTGTTTTCCCCAGCTGTTTCCTACAGGAAAAGGTGGACGATATGATGAACGTCCAGTACAGATTCCTGCTTCTGAGTATCGGACTACAAGATTATATGCAGAAGATCCAAGATTTCGTCAAAGTATTCCTTATTTGTTCCATCTTTTATTTTAAAGTGACTTGTCTGCACTATCTTTTGCAGTAAATCACATTTTAAAAACTGGAGTACATCTACATAATGTGTCTGCAAAGGATTTTATGAACAAAGTGCAACAGCGAGATGATCATTTGGAATCTCAATTGATTAATCTGATGGCTTGTCAGCGTGGAACTAATGAATATTGGTACCGATGCCATGGAGAATTGAAATGTATGTTACGGAATTTAGGAACTCCTACATGGTTCCTTACCCTAAGCTGTGCTGAGTACGCTTGGGATGATTTACTGGATTTTCTTCGAGAGGCAAATTCAAATATTGAAAACATCCAATACAAGACAGCAGGAGAATTGTGCTCATTGGATCCGGTTAATGTTTGCAGATATTTCAATCATAGATTTGAGGATATGATGCCCTTCATCTGCAATAAAAAAAATCCACCTCTTGGAGAAGTTGTGGATTTCTTTTGGAGAAAAGAGTACCAAGCAAGAGGTGCTCCTCATATTCATATGCTGTTGTGGATCAAGGATGCCCCAAAATTTGGAACAGATTCTGATGATGCAGTTTTATCTTTCATTGAAGAATATGCAACATGTGGTATACCTAAAAGCACAGAAGAAAAAAACTTAAAAGAGCAAGTTTTACGTTTCCAAAGTCATCGGTGTGGAAAATACTGTCGACGAAAGTACAAGAGTAAAGATAAATTCTACACAAAATGTTGATTTGGATTTCCACGACCTGTTCTTTCAAAAGGAAGAGCAAACAGTTTTATGTCAGCTGTGCAACATACCATTACAAGAAAATATCCGAAAAATACCTACAACCTAAGAAGAAAAGAAGAGTCAAAATATATAAATGACTACAACCCAGTCATTTTATCTATGTGGAATGCTAACATGGATATTCAGTATGTAGCTGACAATTCTATTGCTGTTGCTCGGTATGTCACATCTTACATCACTAAATCTGAGAAAACGGAATTGAAAGAAATCTGGGAAGAGATTTCTCACGAGAAGACTGTCAGTAAAAATCTATACACTTTCAGTTTAAAGATGTTATTGCATCGAGAAATTGGGTCATACGAATGCTCAGATAGGTTATCATCTGCAAGTCTGTACTCCAAATCCAGAAGAATAATTTGGGTAAGTTTAGGCCTTGCAGGAATGCAAAATCGGGTACCGAAATTTATTCGAGAAATTGAATATTTAGCAGAGAACGAACCAGAAAGTACAGACATTTTGAAAACAAATATGTTGGACACATATTACCCAAACAGAAGTCATCATCTTGAGAACATGTGTCTCTATGAAGTGCTGCAGAACTACATTTTTACACGGAATGCCACAGAAGACATCAACAATGGAAAATATAAAGTCATTGGTGAGGAAGGATGTTTGGTGAAACAAACAAAAGGAAGTTTGATTAATCACAGGAAGCTGAGTTGCGACACTACTGACAAAAAGGAATTTTACTACTTAGCACTTTTACAGCTGTTTAAACCATGGCGTTCAGAGGATGAATTACTTGGAGATTTTCAGAGCTATGAAGATTCCTTTAATGCATGTAAAGATAGCATAGAATGCAGTACTTTCACAAAGTATGTACAAATGTTAAATGAAGAAATTGAACAAGAAGCAACAACTGCAGCTGAAGTAGCTAGAGACAGTTCTCAAGACAGTCAAAGTTCTGGTACGCTCAGTCAAGATCCCCTAGGACAAGCAATCGTAGAAAATGAAGCTGCAATAGCCATGACTGAAGTGGAAACAGCTATGAATCAAGCTCAGGAAGATTTAATAGACTTACCAAATTTGGAACAACAACTGAATGATGAACAACAACAAATTTATGAAGTCACAAAACAAATTGATCATGGATTACTACATGAAAATAAAGAGTGCTCATGTACATAATTTGAACCAATCAGAATGTATGTGAGTGGACAAGCTGGAAATGGAAAAAGTTTCTTAATTAAAGTAATTAGAAGCTACCTACAGAAAAAAACGGATTCAACGTTGTCTTGTGTTGTTACTGGTCCAACTGGGTTAGAAGCATATAACATAAAAGGAATTACCTTACATCGTTTGCTAATGTTACCACTAGAGCATGAGAACAAAATAGAATACCACAAGCTAACAGGAGAAGCATGTTTTGAAGTTTCAAGAGTGTTGAAGAAAATGAAAGTTCTCAATATTGATGAGGTAAGCATGGTATCAAACTTAATGCTTGCCTTTGTGCATTTAAGAATGCAGCAAATTCTAAAGACAGACTATGACGTTTTCTTTGGAGGAAAAAATGTTATAGTTTTTGGGGATCTTCTGCAGCTCATTCCAGTTAAAGGACAACCAGTATTTAATACTCTTGCTCATGAAGACACGAAAAAGTCATTAGGAAGTATAGGTAATGTGAATATTTGGTCAGACTTTGAGTACAAAGAACTCATTACCAATATGCAGCAAGCAAATGATGATGATTATGCAAGTATTCTCAAAGATATCAGAATTGGACTACTCACAGAACATGGCAGAAAAGCTTTACAGAGTCGATTGCTATGTAATTTGTTTCCAACAGAACAAATAGTTCCAGAGAAAATATACAAGAAAATTGCAGAAAAAAATACTGTAATCTGCTTAATGCCAACACTACATGAATGCTCTATATTCAATGTTGAACTTTTGAAATTGGAAAATGAAGAGATTATGAAAATGGAAGCCGTGGATAAAATACAGCATGAAGGAATAACTATTATATTGACAGGCAAATTGAAAACTAAATTGGATTCTCTAGAGAAAAACACATCGAAAACAGCTGGTTTAGAAAAGAATCTTTATGTATGTATGATCTGTCGAGTAATTTTAAGACGTAATTTGAATGTAGAAAAAGGTTTAGTGAATGGAGCTATGGGTAAAGTTGTGGGTTTTGTTAATTACCAGAAAAAAGATGGAATTGAATTTTTAAAAATAAAATTTGATCAGATTGAAGAGGTTAAAGACATTAGTCGTTCAGTTTTTTGCTTGTGAAAGACCCAAATGTACGTAGGAAGCAGTTTCCGTTTTCTCTAGCATATGCTATAACTATTCACAAATCTCAAGGATTAACTGTAGATAGTGCTTTTGTAAACATTGGATCTAGTGTGTTTAAAGAAGGTATGGCATATGTTGCTTTGTCACGAGTGAAAAAATTATCTGGTTTATTCATGATAGACTTTGATGACTCAAAAGTTAGTGCTGATGCAAATTGTGTAAAGGAGTATAATAGATTAAGAAGAAGCTATGCTCCTCATTTAGGTCAGTATCCTGTGTTTGAAAAATGTGTTGTTTGTCGGAAAAGGAGAATTGAGAATATCTGTAATGAGGATGTACAGAAGAGAAAACAAAAGGAGAGTGATGTGATTGCAAGCAAAAAGAAAAAGGACAATGTTGAAGAGGTTGTTGGTTATCATTTTGAAAATAGCTCTGGTGTCAACTGCTACGCTAATGTAGTGCTGAATGTTGTATTTTATCTTGAAAGTTTGCAAGAGCAGATAATACTAAATCATGAAAAAAGATTTTGTTCTCTTCTGAGTTTCCTTTATGAGAAGTTGAGTAATGATAAAACTAAAATAGAAAGTGCTTCTGATGTTAGAAATCTTTTAGATGTATGTTCTGGATGTACACAGTTTACACAAAATGTCCAACAAGATGCACAGGAATTCTTAATGTATATGCTTATGGTACTGGAAGATGAAGGGGAAGAAATAGAAAATATGTTTGGTCTCTCTTATAAATTGGAACATTGTTGTGAAAACTGTATGAACACATGCAGCACTAATGTGATTATGAAAGGTTCATACATTTACATTACCAGAGAGTAAATCAGTGACTTTTAGTAAATTAGTTAAAGATGCAAATCACAACATGGAATGTTCTCAATGTAAATCAGAAATCTTATCAACGTTATTTTTAAAGAAATATGGACAGAATATAATTTTAATGATGCAACGTTGTAGAGCTGATGGAACAAAATTGGACACTTTAATAAAGAAGTTCATAGGAAATCAATTATCAATATCAGGAAAGACTTTTGTTGCAGTTGCAATAATTTTCCATGAGGGACCTTCTATAACTTCTGGTCATTACACAGTTTATCTAAAATGTGAAAAAGGCTGGACTCTGTGTAATGATTCTCAATTGATTTTCAAGCAACGTTTGCCTGCAGAATTACCAAATTCCTACTTAATTTTTCTAAAACCAAAATTTTAGATACAAATTGCAGCATCTGAAGAAACCATTATTTCGATTTTATAGGATTACCATTGGATATTTCACCTAAAAAGGATTTAAAAATTTACCATTTGGCCTCATGGAAAGGTAAATGTTTCTATTGTGGACGTCTTTGACAGATACTATTTTGGTGTATGTGCTTTAGCAACAAGATTTACAGACGTTATTTATTGCAAATAGTTATTGTTCTTAGAAGATATTTTTAATATATATGTTACATTTCTATCAAGGTATGTTTTACTGAGGCTAGATTCAGGGCTTTTTTAAACAATCTTTCAGATTGTTTATTTTTTTGCCCGCTGTTAAGTGATGAATACAATTGATATCACTATTTGCAGTGAAATTCAATATATTCTGAAAACAGCAAAAAAAGGGCAAAAAATTACTTTGTTAAATATGAAAATATGTGTACTGTATTCTAAAATGTATTGTTAAATAGTACTACTTTTTTCTTTTTTTTCAGATCTAGAAAGAAAATGTAGGAAATTGAATCAATTTTTCTTGTAATTAAAAAACCCATTTATTTCTAATTAAGTTATTTTGTTGGTCAGGTAAGTTTAAAATATCTGTATTTCTCACCCCTTCACTTTCATGCTCCCTTTTCTTCACTTCTCCTCACTCTGCTTTTCTCATTCCCCTTCCCTCTCTCTTCTTCCTTTACTGCTCTTTCGTAACTCCCTCACTCCTTCTCTTCTACTCCCCTAGGTTTACTGCCTCCATCACTATTTTTTCAACCATGTTTCTCTCCCTTTCTCCATATGTCTCAGTCATTCTAACTGCCTTACTCCTTCTCAGTTCCTTGCTCTCTGTCTCTGTTTCTGTCTCTCTCCCTTTGTCTGTCTTACCCTTAATTTCCTTAACATCTCTGTTTCTACCACTCCTCCTCTCTCCATCACTCATTTTCCATCTATGTTAATTTTTTAACCTTCTCCGTCATTCTCCTTCACTCATCTTCCCTAACTGTCACTATCCTTTACTCATAGTCACTCCTATTCTCCTACTTCACTTCCTCCTGTCTGTATCTCACACCCCTTCATCTTTTCGCATTATTTCCTTCACTCTCCTTTGCTCATTGAAATCCTGACTCCCTTACTCTCACTCCAGTTTCCTAAATCCCTCCATCCCCAAACTCCCCATCTCTCACTTTCCCTTACCCCCTTTTCTAATCCTCATACCCCTTATCTCACCATCACTCCACTTCTCTTACTTTCAATCCCTTTACCCTGCTGTACTTCATCCGCTCCATCTGTTACTCCCTTTTCCTATCTCCGTCCCTTACTCCCCTTTTCTCATCTCCCCCTCCATCACTCTCCATTACTCACTGCCATTCCCTAACTCATTCACTCTTCTTACCTGTATCCTCTACCCTTAGTCCTTTTGTTGCAGTCAGTCTTTCCCTTCCCTTTCATGACTGGACATACTTTCCTTTTCTCACTCATTCTGTCTGTCCTTTCCTCCTCTTCACTCATTTCAATCATTTCAATCATTCATGTATACACTACACATTCATTCAATAAAATTACAACACAGTATATTAGGAATATAGCTCTTCTTGGAGAAGTGAAGTGAGTTCTGAAAAGAACTGTTTTTTTGTCTTTTTTTGTATTTTATTTTAGTTTTTTAACAATTTTGTATTTTTTAAAATTTTTTTAGAGCGCCAAAAAAAAACTGGTAATGAAAAACTGTTCAACAGGAACAAAAACAATAAATGAAAAAAATGATGGGCTGGAGCGTGTGTGCTGCTGTATTCTGTTTTCAATCAAGTTAATACTGCTCTCACCATAGCAAAGAACAGCATTGCACACATTACAGTGTATGTGCACCTTCTTGAAAAGTAGGCGGATGTCTAGTGCCCTGGTACATGGAGATTCTGCGGCCGCAGATGATGTGCTCGGCTGAGCAGGTGGAGGGTTGTCCCTTAGGGCTCTAGTTGTCTCTCGAGCATAAGATACAGGATGCACTGTCTTGAAGTGTCTCAGCATGGAATAAATACTAAAGGAGTATTTCTTGCTGGGATCTCCTCTGGATAAGACAGTTCCACAGATAGTGCATGTCACCTTCGGGGCGTTGACCTTCTTTTGGCCCTCTGTAAAGGTGAAGAATTTCCATATGAAAGAGTCTTTTTGTTTGCTCTTCCTTGGTGGTACCACAAAGGTCTCCTCCTCACTCCCTGAAGTAGACTGCTGTTCTGCCATTTTCAAGTAAGATTTTACTAGAGTAGCTGTTCAGCTCCTTCTCCCAGGAAATAAGAAGAAATAGTGAGGGGAGTGGGTGTGGTGTTTGAAGATTCTGGAACAGAAACTACTATGAACCAATGAAAAGTGTTGTTTCGTAATCACATGACTTGCCGTGCGCGCATGCATGCACGCACGGTGCACGCATGGATCAGAAATGAATTACTTTTAACCCGATTTCTAAAACATGAAAAGGAGGCAGGGAAGACACTCCCTGACCCCCTAGACCTTCTCAGGGGGTCCCTAAAGGACCTCGTAAATAAAAAAAAACCTTTCGTTTATTAAATTAAATTGCCAGTGCGCGCACGGTGCTCGCATGCATGCGCGCACGCATGCGCGCATCAGAAATGAATTACTTTTAACCCGATTTCTAAAACATGAAAAGGTGGCAGGGAAGACACTCCCTGACCCCCTAGACCTTCTCAGGGGGTCCCTAAAGGACCTCGTAAATAAAAAAAACACATTTCTTTAAAAAAAAAAATTGCCGGTGCGCGCACGGTGCGCGCACCGTGAAAAACCCTTAAAAAAAATAAAAAACATTTTAAACTGTTTAGAAGTTTATAGAAGATATTAACTATGCTGTTCAACTTTATCCAAATTAAAAAAAAAAGCTGAGCCATTCCATATTACAGGATACAGTCAATCTATAACTATATGCATAGGTAGTTTATTGTAAAATAAATATATACAAAATATAATAATACATAAATAAATTAGCATTTAAAAAACCTTACAAATTCACTAAAAAAAACCATAGGTTTCACACGCGTTATAGTTAGAAATTAGCATTTAAAAAACCTTGCAAATTCACTTAAAAAACCATAGGTTTCACACATGTTATAGTTAGGAATTAGCATTTAAAACACCTTGCAAATTCACTGAAAAAACCATAGGTTTCACACACGTTATAGTTAGGAATTAGCATTTAAAAAACCTTGCAAATTCACTGAAAAAACCATAGGTTTCAGACACGTTATAGTTAGGAATTAGCATTTAAAAAACCTTGCAAATTCACTGAAAAAACCATAGGTTTCACACATGTTATAGTTAGCTGGACATTTCACTCATACAAAACCATTGAAATTCCCCCGTTATAGTTAGTTCAGCTAACTATAACTTGCGCGAACGCAATCCACTGCTGATGACATCACATATTACATCACTCACGACATGGTCAGTGACATCACTCATGACATCACTGATGACATCTCAAATGACATCACTGATGACATCATCCTTGTGTAAGAGCGGCAGACCTCCTCTTATCCTAATATAAACTTTGGTACACACATTGAAAAATACAAACTAAAGTTTTGAAAACTATAGAGATACCAATACCAGTTAGAACAACCTATTCAGTAATTCCATAATCTACATATGCATCCACTCATTCATCAACACTTCTATGTAGTCACTCATACATGTACTCAGTCATCATATGTACTCATACAACTATACATCCTGTTACACACCTACACTCATACATAGAGTTACTCATACACATACTCACACATGCAAATAAACATCCATTTACTTGCATATACAGCTATACACATACCACTACACTTACTTCTACAGAAACGTACACATACTTACTGTCTTAAACAATCACTTATAGAAACACTTATTTTTACAGGAACTCTTCCAATCTCTCACTCTCATATATCCTCACTTATATACATCAATACTCACATATACTACTTTAAAACATATGGACTTACTCATAAAGACACTATTGAGACAGTCATTAATTCTCTTACTCACCCATACACACACTCATCCACCCATACTGTCCTGCTCACATACTGTCTTCAAAACACATACAAACAGTGAGTCACTCATTCATGCATCTATACGCTAAGTAACATCCCCCACTGAACCATACAGACACTCATACTGATACTCTAAAACCGAACTAATAACCCATATACACACTCATGTAGCTACTCACCAACCAATGCAGCCACTTATACACAAAGTGAGACACTGATACAGATATTTAAATATTTGAACATTACTCACTATTACTTGTATTCACTAAGATACTGTTAATAATTCAGTTATACAATTAATTTTACAAAAAAAACCATCCATTTAGACACTTATCCATTAACCTTTAGACATACTTATATAAAAAATATTTATTTTTCAGAAAGACACATATTCACTGGATGATGTCATCAGTGATGTCATTTGAGATGTCATCAGTGATGTCATGAGTGATGTCACTGACCATGTCATGAGTGATGTAATATGTGACATCATCAGCAGTGGATTGCGGTCGCGCAAGGTATAGTTAGCTGAACTAACTATAACGGGGGAATTTCAATGGTTTTGTACGAGTGAAATGTCCAGCTAACTATAACATGTGTGAAACCTATGGTTTTTTCTGTGAATATATGTTATATATATATATCTAAAACTACTATTTGTGTATATATTTTTTCAATATTAATGAAAACTATAAATTTTTTATATATTTTTGTACTTACGTTTTCATGTATAGGAACACAATATTTTTGGGATCGATATTTTTGACACAATATTTATGTATCACAATATTTATGATTTTGATGTTTTGTCAGTGAACTATCTAACCTTAAACGTGAAAATCCAAAGGTTAAAGGGACATTATATTTAGGTGAAAATGTCAGTTAAAACATACCATTTTAATCTAAGAAAACCACTGAAATTCACCAGGTGTAGTTATCTCAAGTAACTATAAATTGTGCCATAAAGTAACTATAATTTGCGCCCCAACTGAATTGAATTATACCAAATTTGGCAAAAAGATATATCTTGGTCCAGAAGGTTTTTTCTAATTTGGTGTAAATCCATGAAGAGGTCTTTGAGAAATTAACGTTCAAATAATGTATATTTCACGCCACAGATCCACCTTGGATCCTTTCGATTGATCCTTGGATCCTGCCACACTCTGATGTGTTGACAGAGACTATTCACAATCGATTTGTGGATTCATTAGACTTACTGCTGAATCCTTTTGGCTGGTCGCAACCTGAAAATGATGCAGCTGCCATCTTAGCACTCAGAGACTTAGTCCCCGAGTTCAAGAAATATGATTTTAAGAAGGGAGCAGAGTTACAGGTATCCTGACCCACTGGGCCAACCACCTGTAGTCCAAACATAAAAAAAGAAAAAACGTGTGGTTGTTCAATTGATCCACAAATCCACCACGTGGCTAGAGTCACTTCCCTGTAGAAACCCAGTGGATGTGAAGATGCAGGGTACTTAAGAAATAATAATGGAGGAGGTTGGGTGCCTGAGGGGCTATGGGTACCTGGCCTGGCCCTAGCCCAGGCCCTGCACCCAATCTGCTATTGCACACTGCCCAAAGTCATGTGCGGTGGGACGTTGGGTGCCCAAGGGGGAGTGGGTGCAGGCCATGGCCACAGGTCAGGCACTGCATCCATCCCTACCCACACACAGTGATGGACATCTTGCTTTACATTAAAAAAAACTAGACATTCACTGAAAAAAGCAAAGGTTAAAGGGACGCTATAGTTAGGCATTGTAATAAGATATAACTTCATATTTGTTTTTAAATAGAAATTCACTGAAGGCTAAAGGGACATTATAGTTAGGTGAAAACATCAATTAAAATATTCCATTTTATACAAACAAAACCACTGAAATTCACTAGTTCTAATTGTTGCAAGTAACTATAACTCGTGCCCTAAAGTAACTATAATTCACACACCGCCATGCACAGTGTTGTCATCAATGATATAATTTAAGATGTGATTAGGGATCTTATCAATGCTGTCATTAAACATGTGATGAGTGACATAACATAAGAGGGTGTGAGTAGTGTAAGGCTATTACTTTAATAAATTACTGTCTGTCACATAGATTTCTCCACAGTGATTGGTAAATCACCCCAATTCATGATTCTAAGAGAGGTTTGACAAAACTAATATGTTTGATATTTTTTTTTTTTTTTGAAACCTTTATTACAGAGTTCAAGAGATATACAAGTATGGGCCTACAACCTTCAGGCCAGCCGCTAGTAGACAGTGAGACCATAAAACATATTCATAAACACAAGCAGCAAGCAGTAAAAAGTCCCACAGATCAAAAATATAATTTGCGGCCACATTGCCCAAACATCCCAAATGGCGGTTTCCTTTTAAATGAAAAACAAGAAACAAACCCACAAGGCGGCAAAAATCTAGGCAACAGTATGTGCTCCCCTCGGGAGGGCTCTACCAACCTACAAGAATAAGAGGGGGGGAAGGGCAGGGGCAGAAACAAAGTGGTTACGGTAACACAGAATCAAGAGAATGTGCAGACTAGGGAGACAGGGCCGCCGCCAAGTCGGGCATCAGTGGCGGGGTACAGATCCCGCCGCGGTAGGAGTTCCAGGGGCCCCACACCTTTACCCATTTCCCAGGCTTACCTCTCGCCACATACACAACCTTTTCTCGGAACATACACCAATCCATATTTTCCTTCCGTACCGAAATCGTGGGTGACCTCTGGGAGCCCCACAATTGTGCAATGTCACGCTTGGCCACCATATATCCCAATGTCACCCACCACGTTTGCGTCACCGTATAATCAGTCGGCTCCCACACATTCAGCAGACACCGCCTAGCCTCGGGGAGCAGCGCAACATGCGTGACCGCTTGCAACACCTCATGCACACCACGCCAAAATCGAGTCACCTCCGGACATTCCCACAAAATGTGGAGGAAGGTCCCTAACATGCCACACCCACGCTTACACATCCCATCCACCGCGTATCCCATACGCATCAGGCCCGGTCCCGTAACGTAAACCCTGTGGAGTATTTTGAGCTGGACGAAACGAAGGCGGGCCGGTATGGCCACCTCTTTCGGGGAGGCCACCGCAGATACCCAATCCTCGTCATCCAGCTCCAATCCATCAGCGACCCATGCCTCACGGAGGGCAGCCAGCAGTCCCGAGCGATCGTTGATGAGCTTTTTATAGATCAATGAGATAGTGCCATCCGGTACATGCCCATCTAGCACTCTATCTTCCAAAGGGGAGCACTCCGGGATGGACGCGACCTCCGGGAACACGGAAGACAACGCGTGGCGAACCTGTACTTACCGGAAGTACTCCCTGTCATGCAACTGGTATTCCGCTTTCAGGGCATCAAACGCTTTAAATCCCCCCTTCGTCCAAAGATCGCCCACCCTGCTAATGCCAATCGTGTCCCACTTCTCGAAACCTTTCGTCGTCCACAAACAACCCAGTCGTTCAGAGGCATACAGTGGCGTCGCCCGGGTCAACCGATCTTTCCACCCCATCGCCGAGTTTGCCGCATGCCACACCCGTACCGCGACCCGTGTCGGACCAGTCAAACGTGCGTCGAGCGATCTAGAGTAGAGCGCACGATTGTAGTCGCCACCCGGCAACAACAATTTGTCCATTTCAAAAGCCGGATTAAGGGCGGGCCCATAAAGCCCGTGGTTTATCGCAGCCAGCTGGGAGGCCCAGTAATAACGTTTGATGTCGGGGAGGGCGACCCCCCCATCGTATCACGGGAGCGTCCGCTTCGTGAGGGCGATCCGCGGCCTCCCATCCCAAAACAGTTGGCGTTGCAGACCCTCCACCTCCCGAAAGTAACTAGCCGGAACGACATCCATCGTGTTTTGCAAGGCATATAAAAACCGTGGCAACGACATCATCTTAAACAGCGCCGCCCGGCCGAGCGGCGAGAGCGGCAAGCGCCTCCAACGCGCCACATCCGCCTTCAAACGTTGGAGGGGGGGGAGTAGGTTCTCTGTGTATCGGGCCGCCGAGTCCAGGGTAATAAAAATACCCAGATACTTAAATCCCTGTTGAGCAACCTGGATAGGACAACCCCGCGGGAGGATAGGGGCCTCCCCTGAGAGGACATATACACAGGATTTAGCCCAGTTGATGACTAGGCCTGAGTTACGGCCAAAGGAATTCAGCACATCCACTAACACAATTAACGATTCACACGGGGAAGCAAGATACAAAAGAATATCGTCCGCGTAGAGAGAGACTCGATCCTCATACTCAGGAGTCCATCGGAGACCACGAATCGAAGGGTGCCACCGCAGCCACTCCGCCAGGGGCTCCAAGGTGAGCGCAAAGAGGCGAGGCGACAGCGGGCAACCCTGTCGCGTGCCCCTACCCAATTCAAAAGGAGCCGACACTCTACCATTCACCACCACCTGGGCTAGTGGTCCGGAATACAACAATTTCACCCAGCCAATGAATCCCGGGCCAAACCGAAACTTCTCCAGCGTCGCCCAGATATATGGCCACTCAAGCGTGTCGAATGCCATAGTGGCGTCCAGGGACGCCAAAATGGCTGGCTCACGTATGAACGGAACCCTCGAGAGCACCCCATGCAGACGCCGCAGGTTAAGCGCGGTGTTGCGATGAGGGATAAAACCGGACTGGTCCTGATGGATCAGGTCGCACACCACGCTGACCAGCCGATTAGCCAGCACCTTGGCCAGAATTTTCGGTTCCGCATTCAAAAGCGAAATGGGCCTGTAAGAAGTGACCCGATCACGTGGCCTCCCCTCCTTGTGAATAACCACAATAGTGGCTAGACGCTGGTCCAGCGGGAGGGAACCCGCCGCCCGGGCCGCAAGGAACATATCACGAAGATGCGGCGCCAATGTATCCGGCCGCAATTTGTACAATTCAATGGGAAGGCCATTAGGACCCATGGCCTTGCCAGAGGCGACTGAACGTATGGCCAGAGCGATCTCCTCAGACATCGGAGTCGCATCCATCAACGATTTATCCTCCTCCGAAAGGGAAGGCAACGCAATATCTTTAAGCAGGTCGCGGGAATCCTCTTCTGAGCGAGAAGATACCGGGGAAAAAAAACCCCGCGAAAATACTCTGCAAAGCAATCAACAATTTCACCCGAAATCAGTAACATACACACCCTCCACTCTCTCAACCAGTGGAACAACTCGACTCGCTCTCTCCTTTTTATCCAGCCACGCGATCAGTTTTCCAGCTTTATCACCCATATCATACAGTCGCCCCTGCTGCTCCCTACTCAGGCCCCTGGCCGCCTCGGTGACTAGGGCTTTGTAGTCCGCTTGTTTGATCCTGAGAGCATGCAGTTTGTCGTCCGTGACACCACAATCTAGGTCACCCTCCAACTCAGTTATCTCAGACTCGATACGGGTCACCTCCTCCCGCTCACACCTCTTGGAATGGGAAATGAGGGACAGGGCCTCCCCCCGGAGTACCGTTTTGAACGCCTCCCACAGAGAAACAGCAGACGACACTGATCCCACATTATCTCCAAAATATTGCTCAAGGGATTTAATCAAATCTGCGCGAATTGCGGGATTACGCAGGTACCAGGGGTTGATCGGGACCACCCTCCCCTCCATCCCCGGGACAATATCAAAGTGCAACAAGAGAGGGGAGTGGTCTGAAATACCCCGAGCAAGATGCCGCACCTCCCCGACCCTCCCCGCCTGTGCCGCTGGCATCAGAACATAATCAAGTCTCGAAAGACTACCATGAGCCCCGGAATGAAAGGTGTATTGTACCTGCGCAGGATGTTTTAGCCGCCAACAATCCACTAGACCCAGGGTATCTAAGAGGCCAGACAACCAAGTTTGGGCCCGGGGGAGATCCCTGGGTGGGTGACGATCCTCAGTTCCGGAGACCACAGCATTAAAATCCCCACCAACCACTAAGATACCCTCCGGCAGCCCAAGAAGAAGGCGCCCCAAATCAGCAAAAGTAGTCGTCTGCAGCCCCGGCGGGACATAAACAGAAACCAAAACAACTACTTTACCCTCCCATCTACCCACCAGAGCCGTATATCGCCCCCTGTCATCATGGAGCACCTCGTCAACCTTCAACGGGAGCGAGGTTTTAACCATAATGCCCACACCCCTCGAACCAGAGGTGAAGCCCGAATGGGCCACATGGCGATAGCCCCGCCTATTCATAGCACAGAAGGAATTACCAATAAGGTGTGTTTCTTGCAAGAACACAATATCAGGTGAAATCCGTTTTAAAAACTGCAGGACCACCCCCCGTTTTATCCTGTCCCCCAGTCCGTTAACATTCCAGGAAAGAAGTCTCAGCCCCCTACCCCCCATCACAGCCAAAACCAATCTGTCCCCTCCCAGAGAGCACCTTGAATAGAACACAACAATATGTCTGCCTTGTGGTACAAACAAACAATACCCAACCCCAACCCAACATTCCAAACAAAACTCCCCCCTCCCTGCACCCCTGCATGAGCCCAAACAGCCCCCCCAACTTGCAGTGTGCCTGTCGCCCCTGCATGAACTAAACTACAAAGACCCCCTAGAGGAGGAAAGAGAACCCCCTCGAGACACACCACAACCTCCACGGGAGGGGGAGCAAAGCACGACAGTCAAGAGACCCTGAGCACAGCCGAAAAGTGGCATCATCAGGAATTAGCCCCAGAATCAATACCGCTGGTCCGGTCCAGTGGGCACTCTCCTCCCGCGGCCCCCACACCCTCTCGATCATGTCCCCCAGGCAAAGTGTCCAACCAGTCCCCGGCCATCTCCGGACAGTCAAAGAAATGAGAGCGACCCTCGGACTCCACACGCAGTCTGGCCG
Organism: Triturus cristatus; assembly: GCF_964204655.1. Taxonomy (NCBI): domain Eukaryota; kingdom Metazoa; phylum Chordata; class Amphibia; order Caudata; family Salamandridae; genus Triturus; species Triturus cristatus. The sequence continues at coordinate 613,569,997 of NC_140591.1, read as the reverse complement.
GGAAAAGCATGGCGTATTTCAAGTTCATATCTCGGAGCCGCCGCTTAACGCCCATGAAACCCAGCCTCTGCTTCTGGACCGCTTGAGTAAAGTCAGGATAGAAGTTGACCTCCATGTTCTCCAGCTTAAGCGGCCCCTGCACTCTAGAAGCTTGTAAAATCGCATCCCTGTCCCGAAAGTTGAAGATACGGGCAATAAGAGGCCGCGGGGGAGCTCCGACCTTCGGCTTGCCACCAGGAACTCTATGGGCCCTCTCCACCGCAAAGAATTTACTCAAACCTCGAGGCTGCAGACGATTAGAAATCAGGTCCTCCACAAAGAGATCCGCCGCCGAATCCTCCAGTCCCTCTGGCACCCCGATAATGCGAACGTTGTTCCTCCGGGCCCGACTCTCGGAATCCTCCAGTCGCCGATCCGTGAGCACACTGGCCTGCCGGAGCCGACGTACCTCCGTCTGAAGGGCCGCCACCTCAGTTGTGAGGCCCGACGCGGTGTGAGCCAAAGAATCCACCCTGTCATTTGTCTTGGAAAGATCTGCCCTGACAAGGTTAACATCGATGAGAACCGCGTCGAGTTTGTGCGCCAGGGTATCAAATTGTTGACCCACCGAGGTCTTCATCTCCGCGATGGCGCCCATGATGTCCTGCAAAGTCAGATCTGTCGGCAAATCCGGGGCATCTGCGGGGCACTCAGGAGACTTATGCGACCCGCCTGGAGAACCCTTCGGTAGGGTGTAGCGATCCATAATGTTAGCTTGAGTTGCAGCGCCACGCCGGGTCGATTTGGCCCTTGGCCTCTCGCCATCCTGCTTCGTCGCCATTGTCCTGTATCCCGTACACCCACGAGTCCTACCGCGGAGAGCGAACAGTCGAGGACAAGGACCCCAGAGGTCGCCTCAGAAAGGCGGAGCAGGTCCCCGCAGGGCAGGCAGGGTCCCCCAGCGAGGCAACCACCACACACAGAAGAGCCGTGATCCCACTCGTGACAATGGCAAGAGGGCTCAAAAGCGAAAGTGAAAGTGTGGGGTACGCGTCGCGCCAGGCTCGTCCCGCCGTTGTTATTCACTTCTCCACTGGATCACCCCCCAACTCAAGTCCGGGGTCAGGAGAGGAGCAGGCCGCAAACTTCAATCGATGCCCAGAACGGCACACGGGGTCCGATTGAAATACGGAAAACGGGTACCACCGCGGCTCAGGTTCACCACCACAGTCCCCTCAACCGAATCAGGATGAAGACAGGATAAACGTAGGAGGTCGCGGAGGTCCTCGGGAGCCTCGCACCTAGGCGGCCATCTTGGTTGCGCGCTAGGCTCCTCCTCAATATGTTTGATATTTGATTAAATTATTGATCTAAATTTTTAGATAAGTGTGCTTGTGCACATATATTTCTAGGAACAGCTGATTGGCAGGTATGTGAGCACTTAATATTGCCTTAGTGCCCCCCTTAGTGGGCTCTACCGGCCATTAAATGCTTGCTCCCGTGTTAAAGGCCATAGCCGAAGGCCTAGAAGGCAGAATGTTCTAATTTGTAAAACACAGGCCTCTGGGAGTCCAAGAGGATTGAAATCCCCTCATGCTCCATGAGACCTTGGTTAAACATTGGAATGTTAATGCTTCAGGCTTCTACCAGCCATTAGAAGCCCGAAGCACTCCATTATTTTCAATGTAGCACTCAACATTTCAATGTTCTAATATAGGACACTATCCTAGTTGTTCTGAGCTCTCTGTTTATGGGTTTTCCATGGGTGTGTGGATCTGTGTCTGTAAACCTGTGTGTGTGATGGGAATAAATCCATGGATCTCTGCTTCTATGTTATGTGTAGGCAAGTATGTTTTCTAGGTGTTTCATTTTTGTACATGTGTGTGTGTATAGTTGTGTGTGTGCGCGTGTGTGTGTGAAATTAAGGATAAACTGTAAATTTGTGCATGCTCTTGAGCGTGAACATTAATTCACCATAATGCCAGGGGTAGTGAAAGTGACAGCACAAGCCCTTTGACATTCAATTTCACTCACACACACATGGTTACACGTGCACATTCACACTTACACACACCCTCTCACGTACCCACACCCACCCACAAGCATGCAAACAAAATACATTCACAAACATTTTTTTTGACTTGCCTCAGCTGCTCGGAATGGTCATACTTCAGCTAATTGTACTCCATTTTTTCATTACACTTATAGTGACTAATGAGACATTATTCATTATTAATGTATTTAAAAATTGAGGGAATTCAAAGAGAGAGGAACCCCAACTGTGTCCATAAGGACGAGCTGCCACTCTGTTCCTGGCACTGAAATAGCTCTCTCTGGGTTATTACTGCGTCATTGTACGGAAGAATACATTTTCTAACTTTTGGCAATATATTTGAGAAGAGGCAGTGCTTGTCATTAGTGGGTTTATGGCTATTAGCTGCCAAATCTTTCTACTTCTGAGGATTGGGGGGGAGGACATTTCTAAATTTTCAAAGGAGGGATTCCCTGAGAAAAGCTTTTTCTCATGGCCAGGCCATGATAAAGACTGTCATAGTTGGTCAGTGGTGGTCTTCGGGGTAAATCGAAGAGAGAAAATTATTGCAGGAGACTCACTGTGATGATGGAAAGATGCATTCCAGCAGGATCACAACAAAGGTGTAGGTGTGAGCTTAGTATAAAGGGTGCTGCCCTGCAAAGTGCTTCAATGTCTTGTATAGGGTAGTAAGTGCTATATTAATGCAAACTCAATATGACAACTATTTATATACCATGGTGAGAATTATTGGCTCTAGTCAATGGAGTGAATTGCTTTTAGCAGCCTTTTAATTCATCTGCATAGTAAAGTGAATTTTCGTGCATCAAAAATGATTGTTTGATGTTAATAAACTTTTAAAATCTATGGTATTTATTCTTTAAGTTTCAATTGTAACCAACTCAAAATTCTCCTACAGGGCAATGAAGAGAATAGATCTTATAAGGAAAGAAGATGAAACAAAACAACACTGTCTAGTAAAATAAGTTATGATAAAGTATGTGATGATGCCCGACCAGCACCTTTCTCATATTATCTTGTAAACATGAGCTCATCATCCAAAAAGGTGAGATTAAGTCAGAAAAAAGTACTGATGAAGAGGAAGGGTGCAGTATTGGCCTCCCTCATAATCAATGTTATTACATTTAAAGAAGTGTGGTAGGTACTGCATACTCTATGAAGGAGTAGTTAACATGGTTTCTTATTTTCCAATAACCCATGTGTCCTGCCACATCATACAATTAGAAATGTAGGGAAATAATTTAAAAACAATAGAATCATATTTAGCAGATGAATAGATTGCGTAGGCACCCTTCTACTCTGCATTTCGCTGTTTTAATTGTAAGCATTTTAACCCTATGTGTGGAATTTTGTAGCAGCATTGTGGCCTTTCTGCCACAACGGTAAAAACTCAGGGGCAGATTTACAAGCAACTTGCGACAGTTTTACGCCACCGTTGCGTCACTTTTGTGATGCAGCGGCGGCGTAAACAATGTGCCACAATGCGACATATTTACAACGTGACGCATCTAGTGAGATGCGTCACGTTGTAAAGCCCTGCGCTACATTGTACCTGCGTCAGGTATAATGTATGCAGGGTGGGCGTTCCGTTGCAAGGAAGCCCCGTAAAAGTGACGCAGTGAAATCAACAAGATTTCACCGAGTTACTTTTACGTCCCAGCTGCGTCAAAGCCTTACGCCTGCTTGAAGCAGGCGTAAGGAGTGACGCAGCATATAAAGTATAGGGCACCCCTGAACAGTGCTGGAGTTGCGTCATGCTTGAGACACGACTCCAGCACTGCGTCCCCTTTATGGCGACAGATGCGTCACGCATCCGTCTATCCGTGCCCATGGTGCGCCGTATTGTAAATGCGGCGCATCCATGGTGGCGCAAGGGGGTTTTTGAGTCACACCTAATAACTGCTGCATCCCTGCTAATATGCAGGGATGCACCAGTTATTGTAAATCTGCCCCTCATTGTGTAATACACTTTTGTGGAGTCTCAAAGCGCTGCAAGTATAGCATTACCTTATTTAATAGTATGAACGTTATCTTCTCCGGGAGGATGGAAGGCTGGAGTTGGGTGTCGTAGACACATGATCTGCATGCCAAAATCTGTCGCTTTTGTCCTCTCGCCCTCTTATGAGCCATCGGTTGCAGTCCTATAACTCAGTGTGGATGTCATGGTAGGTGAGCCTTCAGTGTCAGGCTATAGCGCTGTATTACATGTTGCATTAAAGAAAAAGCACTGAGGAAAGGAACAAGGTAGAAAGGTGCAGAATATGGGGCCGCTTACAAACATGTACTTTTCCGATCAATCCATTCACAGAAAAATATCCCAGAACAAGAAAGATATGTTCCTCAAATGCTCGAATGTGCATTTTAGTTTAAAATCTCATGAACTCTGGCCACATGCCTTAGACACCGAAGCATTTTAACCAGGTCCTGAGAATGTGAACAGAAAGAGAACCATTCTTTCAGAGCTGGAGGAAGATCCTTCTCCTACCTCGCAGCAAAGACCTGGAACACACTACCTCTGCACCTCAGACAATCACCATCACTGCCTCACCTCAGGAAGAACTTCAAGACCTGGCTCTTGGACAGAACCGCAGCGCCCTCTGGAGCCAGCAGCGCCCCCTGCCCCCAGGAGCCTTGCGACCACCAAGGGTGAGTGGTCGTGCTTTACAAAACATCTGATTGATTGATTGAGTGATTTTTATTTTCTAGTCAGACTCACCTTTTTAAACGAACCTAGTGAACTCTCGAGTGGCTGTGATTACAGAGCATCAGCTGTGGCATACCTACCTCTCGACCTTTTTGCTCTCCAGGAAGGTAAGATCCAGGTGCTTTGGAAGGTGGTCCAATTGATAGTTGATATTTTTTGAAGTGTGAGGGTGTTTTTTTTTTATGGCGCCTGACCCCATTACAGCCTGTAGTAAGCCTTTTGTTTGTTTTGATGGTGAAGGTGAGTCTAACGAGCGTAACAGCCACCAATTGAGGAAAAGTTGGGAGGTATGGCTGTGGGTGTCTTCATCTGAAGTAACTGACAGGTTGCAGCTAGCCAGTCCTTAATTTAAGGTGGTGGTCGTAGTTGCGGCCCACCGACACCCATTTTAGGGGAAAGGGGCTGATTTTTCGTCATCAGACTTTCACCCAGAGTAAGACAGAGAAAAACAAAACAGTGTTAAGAAGTAGGAAGAGAGAGTTGGAAACAGAGACAAAGACTGAAAGCAGAGATGAAAAAGAGCATGCAAGAGTGAGATAAAAGGGCAGAGAGTAAATGGTGGCGGATTAAAGAGACAGCCTTGGTATCCAGCAACCCTGCCCCTGGGTAGCAGCCGGCCTCTGCGCAAAACTTTAGGCTCTGGCGCTTACTGTTTTACAGATTAAGCAGGGCAGATAGCTTAATATAAAACTTTCAAGTAAATGAAAAAATAAAACATTGGAAGGCAAGCAGATAGTACACTGACTCTGTAGAGTATATGAATTGCATATGTCTATTAACCTCCGGGGAGCAGAGATAGTTGAAAGTGCATATTGAGTTACTAGCACAAATAATCGCCGCGCATCAAATACACCTCCCTGTCAACGTTACGCTTCAACGAGCTGGACAATAATAACGACACATTTCTGAAAGTCTCCTCAGAAAGCGACCATCGGTTTGGCGCGCTGCAGTTTAATGAAGACAAAAGGTAGGTGTAAGCTACTAATAACATTTACTGTTAAACAGATTTTCTCACAAGGTCCCCGCACTCAATTCCTGGAGGAGCCATAAACCTGCATAATTCTATTTAAAATATTGTATGATTCGCTAAATTAGTCTTTGAACATCTTTACCAGCCAATTACAAAGCCCCAGCATGGACGGAATAATGCTATTTTTTCTTCAAAGCTGCGGAATGCACGTGGTCTTAGCAAACTTATGGCAAACACCAACACTGGCTGTAAGCAATCTTTTTCCTAGAAGACGGAGTTGCAGCAAATGTGTATATATTGCACAGAGCAACTTTACTAAGGAGGTAAAGAAATTCGCTGAAGAAATTCAGTTGAGTTTCCAAGGAGTCTTTGGTCTTCAGCGGGGGCTACTTTTAGGAAAATAATCATACAGAAACTGAATGATGGTTTTGCATTTTCAAGCCGCGCGACCCACTTAAAATCCAGTCAACGCTTTGCAGGAAATGGGCACCCAAATACCTCCCGGACAGTTTTATCTCGCAGGCAGGTAGAGAGAGTCGAGAGATTCGGGAAGTGAAATTTATCTCCGTTAAAGCAGTGCAGGCAACGTTATTAAAGTCGTTTGTCATGGTTTGAATATTTCTGCCTGATTCGCCATTACGTCGTCCTTCTAATTACCAACTTTGTCACAAGAAGCAGTTAGACTGCACCATCCATCAGGGGCGTCCAGATTGTGTAATCATTGTTTGGTGCATGTAAAAAAAAAAAAAAAAATGTACATCATCATTACACACGCGCGCGCACATACACGCACGCGCGCCCTTTCATTTATCTGCATTGGCTTAGCAAAGGTGCCATGGGATTGGGTCCCTAACGCAAGCAAGGAAAATTGGCTGCTAAATTCCATGACTTAATAGTTAGAATCAACTATATTTTGGGGGCAGTGGGACGCACAGCTGGGTCCAGATGCCAATGCACGTGCTGCCCTTCTAATGGCGACAGCCTTGTTTATATTCGTGTATACAAATGCGCTCACCAAGTATTTTAATAACAGTGGGCCTTATTTATGAGCCCTTTACGCCGTCATTGCATCACTTTTTGTGACACTGGCAGCATAAAATATGTGCCACACTGCACCCTATTTACAAAGAGACGCCTCTGGGCAGATGCGTCACTTTGCAAACCCCTGCGCTACATTACACTTGCATCAGGTATAATATATGCAGGGTGGGCGTTTCCCTGCGAAAAAGCCTCGTAGATGTGGTGCAGTGAAATCTATGAGATTTCACTACATCACTTCTAAGACGCCACTGCGTCAAATCCTGATGCCTGCTTGAAGCAGGCATAGGGATTGACTCTGGCCCTTTCACATGACGCTTGCCCATGTGAAAGAACACATTGCTGGAGTTGCGTCTGTTTTCAGACACACTCCAGCAATGCGCCAATTTTGCACCTACAGATACGTCAGGAATACTGAAGTATCTGTAAATCCTTGCGTCATGGAGTGTCGTGCAGTAAATCCGGGGCATCCATTGTGTTGCGAGGCTGGCTCTTGCTGGTTTCCCCCAGCGATGCGATACTTTTCATAAATGAGGCCCAGAATTTATTGCTGATTTTCACAAGAAGAAGAGATGATGCTTACTAAGCAATGCCACAGTACTTTATGCTCAAAACATAGATCAAAATGCACTGCACTAAAACTTACATACATTTTAGAATTTTGTATTCCCATTAGAAATGTTTTGACCTGCCATACAACTACATGAAACACAAACTGGACCTCTTGCCTCCTCATTTTCAGATAAATTGTTTCATAATATTAAAAAACTAATTCATAGACAATTGTGGAATCTAGGCATGCTAAGAAATAATTAGAAAGGTATTCGTCCATTGAAGCTTTAAATCTGTATGGGAAATAATCAGGACACAAGTCCTAAACAAGCATTGGCATAGACAAAAGGTCTCTCCTTTGTATCTTATAAGTGTTTATCCATGCAGCACATTAAAGTTTGTGGTAAATCATCTATGACTTACTGGCTCTAATTAAAGTCCTTTGCCAGTGTTGGCATGTGTAGTGTATGGCACTGGTGTCCTGCTATCAGCAAGTAATTTAAGACCCCAAACTGACTATCCTACACAGTCCAAGGCAGTATTACTCATAGTACGGCCCGCGGGCTGCCAGAGGCCTGGCAGGCCTTTCTTGGTGGCCCATGGGCCTTGCAGGTAATGTACCCAAGGCATCCCAGCTTTTCACGACTTCACCACAAAATTTGGATGGTGCAGTTTTGAAACCGTCTCAAAATTGCACCCAATATTACGAGTGACAGAAGAGAGTGGAGAGGTAGAGAGAGAGGTAGAGAGAGAGGTAGAGAGAGGGAGACAGAGAGAGAGAGAGAGAGAGAGTGACTGAGAGAGAGACTGTGAGAGAGAGAGACTGTGTGAGAGAGACTGTGAGAGAGAGACTGTGTGAGAGAGAGTGAGAGAGAGACTGTGTGAAAGAGTGAGAGAGAGACTGTGTGAAAGAGTGAGAGAGACTGTGTGAGAGAGTGAGACAGAGAGACTGTGAGAGAGTGTGTGAGAGACAGTATGTGTGTGAGAGAGAGACAGTGTGTGTGAGAGAAAGAGACTGTGTGTGAGAGAGAGAGACTGTGTGAGAGAGAGACTTTGAGAGAGAAAGACTGCGAGAGAGACTGTGAGAGACAGCGAGAGAGACTGTGAGAGAGACAGGGACTGAGAGAGAGAGACTGTGTGAGAGACAGACTGTGAGAGAGAAAGACTGCAAGAGAGACTGTGAGAGAGACTGTGAGAGACAACAAGAGAGACTGTGAGAGAGACAGAGACAGCGAGAGAGAGAGACTGTGTGAGAGAGACAGACTGTAGGAGAGAGATTGATAGTGAGACTGTGAAAGAGAGACTGAGAGGGAGACTGTGTGAGAGAGACACAGAGAGACTGTGAGAGAGACTGTGAGAGAGACAGAGAGAGACAGAGAGAGAGACAGAGAGACTGTGTGAGAGAGACTGTGAGAGAGAGACTGTGAGAGAGAGTGAGTGAGTGAGAGACAGGGAGAGTGAGAGTGAGTGAGAGACAGAGCGAGTGAGAGACTGTGAGAGAGAGACTGTGAGAGAGAGACTGTGAGAGAGTGAGAGTAAGTGAGAGGCCGAGAGAGTGAGTGAGAGACAGAGAGAGTGAGAGACAGAGAGAGACTGTGAGAGAGACAGAGTGAGAGAGACAGAGTGAGACAGGGTGAGAGAGACAGAGAGTGAGAGAGACTGTGGGAGAGACTGGGAGAGAGACTGTGAGAGAGAGACTGTGAGAGAGACACAGAGAGACTGTGAGAGAGAGTAAGAGAGACTGTGAGAGACTAAGCGAGTGAGAGAAACTAAGAGAGTGAGAAAGACTGTGAGAGAGACACTGTGAGAGACTGTGAGAGAGAGACTGTGAGAGAGAGACTGAGCGAGAGAGACTGCGAGAGAGAGAGACTGTGAGAGAGTGTAAGAGAGAGTGAGAGAGACTGTGAGAGTGAGAGACTGTGAGAGTGAGACAGAGAGAGACTGAGAGAGAGTGAGAGAGACTAGGAGAGAGTGATAGAGACTGAGAGAGAGTGAGAGAGCCTGAGAGAGACTAAGAGAATGAGAGAGACTGTGATCGAGAGACTATGAGAGAGACTGTGAGAGAGACACTGTGAGAGACTGTGAGAGAGACTGAGAGAGAGACTGTGAGAGAGAAACTGTGAGTGTAAGAGAGAGTGAGAGAGACTCAGAGAGACTGTGAGAGTGAGAGAGATTGTGAGAGTGAGAGAGACTGTGTGAGTGAGAGAGACTGTGGGAGAGAGACTGTGGGAGAGAGGCTGTGAGAGAGAGACTGAGATAAAGACTGTGAGAGAGAGATTGTGAGAGACAGACTGTGAGAGAGTGAGAGAGACTGTGAGAGAGACTCAGAGAGAGTGAGAAAGACAGAGAGGGTGAGAGAGACAGAGAGTGAGAGAGACAGAGAGTGAGAGAGACTGTGAGAGACAAATTGTGAGAGACTGTGAGAGAGTGACTGTGAGAGAGTGGCTGTGAGAGACTGCAAGAGAGAGAGACTGAGAGACTGAGAGAGAGACTCAGAGAGAAACTGTGTGTGAGAGAGAGAGAGAGGCTGACATCAGTACTTTGTGAAGTTAGTACTTTGTGTCAGAGGGAGGAAACAACAAACGATTACTGTAGGGGAGAAGAAAGGGAACAAGCAGGTACTAGAAAAGAGCAAAGCTAAATAAAGAGGAAATATTGGGGAAAGAACAAGACATGCACTTCCCTGGAGTGGTAAACACAAATGATGAAGAAATAAAATAAAAGTTGTTTGCTGATATCAGCATTACAAGGAAACAACTCATTCAATCATGGTAAAGCCAAATTCATCGAAGAGTGGGACCAGCACAAGAATAGAGAGAAAAGACTTAAAATCAGGATCTGGCAATGGAATGGACAAAAAGCCTTGCAATCATGAGCAGGGGGCTGAACCAAAGCCCACGGTTTGTAATATTGTATGCAAAGCTGTGAAAGACTTCTGAAGCTGTCTATAGTGAGCCCACAAAAATGATCAGAACAGTCAACTACACTGATAGTGCCTATGGGTAGTAGATCCAGGGTGTGTGATGGCAGTGTGGTAGCGTGGATATGAAGGTGTCCACCTTGTAGGATGCTATGGCACTGGAACTGCAGCCAACAAAAAGTCACCTGTCATTTTGCTAATTTCTAAAAACCTAAAGCACAAAATACTTCAATGCATGGTAACAATTATTTGTTATGTATTTAAAGCTATTCTTATATGTTAGCATATCAAAGATGAAGATGAAGTAAGTAACATTATTATTTAACACATAGCATTATTATTAACACAAAGAAACCCTTACACATATCAGGGAGAAAGGATGAAGTAAACAGTGAAAGAAGGGATCGTCTTCATCACCATGGCAGTTTGTCACATTTGTATTGCTTCAGCATGGCTAGATCGCCATCCCGTCCTTCCAGCAATGGCAAGCGCATTTCTTAGAGTCTGCACTATAAGAGCGTAAAGGGAGAAAGGCCAGCCGGAAGGGGAAGAAAATCTGCGAGGCCCTCTCAGACTGGCCTCAGCTGTCATGGAGTTTGCTACAGGAATATAAAGTAAACTCTTGGATTCCTCTTGACTTTCTTCACTTTTTGGTCCTTGCCTTTCCGTCATCCCATTAGTAAGACATTGCAGGCTATTGAGGGGTTAAGGGTGGGCCAAAAGTAACCCTGTGATGGAATTGGGGTCAAAGTGTGTATGAAGCTATGCAATGCCTCTTAGGATTGCTATTGTCTGCTAATAAAAATGTATTATCAAAATGTGCTCTTTGTAGTTACATCTGCTTTTGAAATACAGCATTTTCACATTGTCTAATAATGTTTTGAAACTGATTTGATTTTTTTACTCTAGCCCCGCCCCCATTGACCCTGCCCCTACTGACCCCACCTCTACCAGTACGGCCATCGGCCACAAACCACACTGTAATTTTGTCCCCAGAAAGAAAGTTTGTGAGTACCAATGGTTTAAGGTAAAATATACTTTTTCTATCAGTTAATAATGCCCTTTTACAATTTTGGCATTTACAATGAATGGCATGGGTGACCTTCACTGAAGGTGTTAGAAATGGGGGTCTCTAGTTGGCAATGGTTTGCACCTTTTTCCAAGTAGGGACCCTTCTTCCTAGTCAGGGTAAGGGGGATTCACATCTAAAATAACCCCTGTTCACGCCCTTAGTAGCTTGGCGCAAGCAGACAGGCTTTTCTCAGAGGCAGTTGTGTCCTAGAAAATGGTCTTGCATTCTTGTCATGGTTACCAGCTTTCCTAGGTCCTGGAAGGTGGAGCAGAGGAGAAGACAGTTGCTGCTGTAAGGACGTGTCCAGGGGTTGTTCCTCTTATCTTATTAAAGCTCTTCTACACAAAACTATTGTCTGTGTCTCTTAACAGTGGCTACGAGGATGGAATGGTGTTCCCCAGAGTGCAGACTGAATAAGGAGCTGCTGTCTATTTTGTGCTGATCCTGGAACCCCTGGACAACTTGTGGACCAACTGTCGCTTGTGCTTGGAGCCCTGAAATTGAATTGGTGTCTGCTGGTGCGCAGCACCGGCTATCAGGTGGAGAGACTGTCCTGATACGCACAGGATACCCAGCCAGTGACTGCAGCGATGTGTTTTGTGGGCATTTTTGTGGCAGACCAGGCACATCGTGGTGTGCTGTGAACTGGCGTAAACTGCGAGCTAGCTGTGAGGCTGTGCAGCAGTGATTAAACATGGTGGCAGCGGCGGTGACTAAACGTGGTGAGCAGTGGCCAGGACTGTGAGCGGTGTGATCTGTGTAACAGTGATCTGTGAGCAGGCTTGGTGTTCGGGTGCAGGTTTGGCCATGCGTTATCATTCAAACACACGCTTACTGGCATTTTGCACTGGGCGTGTGACACCACGAGCAGAGTGATGAGCGGAGCGTTCCTTCAGTGGAGTGTTTTTCCGTCTTGCTTGTTCCTTCCATTCCGTGTGCGCCATATCTGCTGTTCCAATCTATTTTTCAACTGTATATGTTTTTTAAAATTGTAAAATTGTTTATGAATTTGAATTGTGGGAACCGGACTCCGTTTGATGTGTTAGTTTTTTGCTGCTCTTGAGGGGGCAATAACTACCCCATATCATCATTAGTCTTACCCAATTTTGGAGCCTTTCTCTCTCCTCACACTGTGTGTTGTCCTCTTGTTGCAGGGTGGTTGGTTGTTTCCTGCCTGCTGGATTCATTTCCAGGCCGAGGCGTGGATGGGGCTCCCTCCCGGAAGTGCGGCCATCTTTTCACCCTCAACGGTCTAGTTGTTGGTGGTGCACACACTATTTAATGTGCCCGCCAACGCAGATGTGCATAGCGGGCGTGTGGCAGGCAAGACCGCCTGCGCCCGTCCGTGTCTGGTACATGACCAGTGCCAGAAGCGTTGCCCAATTTTCACCAGGTATGTGTATCACACAAGATTCCCTTCTTGCTCTTAACAACAGTTCTCACAATTGCAAAAACCTTTTCGATGTCCTTAAATGGAAGGGCCTCATCTGCTGTAAGTACTGTAAAATAGTTTTCAGACCTATACAGGACACACCGATTAGCAATAGTCTTAACACAACTTAGGACACAACTTAACACACAAATGAGGAGGTCTCATTAATGCTAGATCACTATGCAAACATGCTCAAAGCATCATGACTTAATATTAGACGATAACCTAGACTTCCTCTTGTTAACGGAAACATGACTCAAAGCCTGGTGTAACCCAGATATCATCTGTGCCCTACTCCCTGGCTATCGAATTCACAGGCAGGAGACCAGAACAACGAGGAGGAGGACTGCGCTCATCTATTGCAGCACACTGAAATGCTCAGTATTTGAACTATCCGACCTCAAAGGTGCAGAAAGTATCGGCTTCTGCTTCCAATTAGCACGCATTCTCTTTTTCAGGGGCTTTGCTATACCGCCCACCAGGCCCTTACAAGATGTTTTTGGAAAGCATTGGAGTTATCATGAGTTCATTAACTCTTAGAATCTTTAATTTCTGCTTATTAGGGGATTATAATATCCCAAAAAACACCGGTCGGTTAAGGGGTCTGAGGGAAATTTACAGACCAGTGCGGACAAATCCCCTATTTACTAAATATATATCAACATATTATCCGCGGGTCTACTAGAGTAAAACTGAGAACTAATGACAACAAAAACAACACATTAAAAAAATTAGTCCTCTTAAAGAGGACAAAGTCCCATCACCCATCGAGGCGGCATGCCTCATCATTTGGGACCTCCTTTTAACCGCACCTGGTGCAGTTAAGGAGCTACAACTCCTTTGCTATTGTAAAAAGGAGGAACTCCCGGATGTTTTAAATATAAAAACGGAGGATTAGATCTCCTAAAGATCAATGAAGCTGCCTACAGTGTGGTGAAACAAGGTGCAGTGTATATGAACAGTGAGTTAAAATTGACTACCTATAGAAAAATATGTTTATTAAGTATCTAAAGGTGTCAAAGCATAAAAACCAAAAAAGAACGTGTTCTCGGTGAGTCTCCGAGCACGTAAATGGCAAACGCGGTCTTCATGTTTCAGCCAACTATGATCTAAACAATATGATCATGGCTTTCATCAGGACCATATGGCAATACTACTGCAAAAAAGTGAGTAAGGTGCAAAAAGTCACGAAACACAAAATATGTAAGGAACGATACAACCTACAGATATACCTGCTTATTCAAAGATAGGCGGAACTGCAGGGGTACAGAATGATCAAACGCAATCAGTCGGGGATATAATCCTACACTCCTGGTGACGACTCAGGGCGTGAGGCAACGCTCTGTCCGTCGTTACCCTGGACCTTCTTCCTGGTCGTTCCGAGTGGTGCGACTCGGAATAATATCCACCTAGATGTACAAAATGACCCGGGTGCAATGAACTTCCTGGAAATTATTTAAACGCTTGGCCAGGATAAGTGGATATCCACCCCCACCCATAATGCAGGCCACACTCTGGGCGGCCTTTGTTCAAATCTCACGACCCTCGTAGTCAAGGCCCCAGTTAGCCTAACTTGGTCTGATCACAAGTTTATACCTATAGAAATCAGACATCAGCACACGGAAATCCCCATGGGCCACACCCTTATTATTCACTACACCAGACCCAGGTGGAATGATATGGCAGTCTTTCCAGACCTCAGTTTAGAAGCTTCAGTCTGCAGGCCCAGGCTGGACAACCAACGTTTCATACAGTGGATGTCCACACTGAGGGATCGCTTTGCACCTCCTGCCTCACAAAATAACTGATCGTTTAAGAAACCCTCCGCCCCATGGTACACCCAAAACCTGAGAGAACTACACAGCCATTGCAGGAAATTGGAACATAGATGGCGACAAAACTACAAACAGGAAGAACTAACCTGGTTCAAAGCAACACTTAAAAACTACCACCAACAAATTAGAGCTGCCAAGAAATCCCATGTCACTGAGAGGCTTAAACTGGCCAAATCAAATAAAAAAACTATCTTTAAGATAGTTAACTCTTTCACCAACCCCATATTCCTCAAACAAGAGATTACCCCATCGCAGTCTCTTTGTGATCGCATAGCCGATTACTTCGAACAGAAGGTCCAGTCGTTACAACAAGACTTCTCAGCACCTCCCGCCTCCCCCGTAATGACGACAGCTGATCTAGGAAACAATAGACTGTCCCTTCGAGCCTTTCAAGTCATTAGCCTAGAACAATCCCGACAGGCTATTCTTGCAGTTAAATCAGGATCTCCTTTTGACTCTTGTCCCCCTTTATTTTTACATGCCATCATATATATTTTCAACCCAGTCATCAATAACATAATAAACGCCTCTCTTTCACTAGCAGAAATCCTCAATGAATACAAAATTGCAGCAGTCAAACTGTTATAAAAGAAACAACTTGCTGATCCCAACCCCCCTTACTAATCTTCGATTCATCTCTTTACTCCAGTCTCTCAGTAAGATTATCGAAAAACTAGTTAATCTTCAACTGATGACCTATTTGGAAGAAGTAAATATCGTATAATCAATCAGGTTTCATGCCTCAGCATTCCACGGAATCAGGTCTCCTGTACACTGCTGAATCCGTCAAAGCCACTTTAGACCAGGGAAGGAATGCTGTGTTGGTCTTATTAGACCTATCAGCCGCTTTTGACACTGTCTCACATGTTATCCTCTTGGACCGCCTTGCGTCAAATGATATCTGTCATCTTGCCTTGGCCTGGCTAAAATCATTTCTACAAAACCAAAGACAAGTCATTACTCTTGGCCAATACCAGTCAGCAGAAAAACCCCTGCCCTCCGGGATTCCACAAGGGTTCATTCTCAGTCCAGTGCTCTTCAATGTCTATATGGCTCTCCTGATTAGTCTGATATCGTCCTTTAATATCGAGACTATCTCATATGCGGACGATACTCAGCTAATTCTGGTGTTAGATAAAAATACCACACTGACTGAGGAAAATCTTTGTCAATGTCTCACAGCAGTCTTTCATTGGATGAAAGCAAATCACTTAAAATGCACCTCAGAAAAAATGGAAATCATGCCACTAGGGAAAGCAAACACCTTCTCCCCTAGTCTATGGTGGCCCTCTGACATCCCTCCTCCCCCCAATACAGTACCGGTAGCTAGGAATCTGAAGGTCAAATTTGACTCAGCACTTTCCTTTCACCAGCAATCCCTAGCAGTGGCTGGGACCTGCTTCCATCTGATAAAGTCACTTAAAAAAGTCTTCAACCTACTTCCCTGCACGGTTAGAAAGGTAGTTGCAGTGGCCCTAATCACCTCCAGATTGGATTACTGCAGCATCCTTTATGCAGGTACTAATAAGTCAGTCCTATACAAACTACAGATGGTACAACATGCATCAGCTCCACTAGTATTAAAATGGCCAAGGAGCTCATCAGCATCTGCTGCACTTAAAGCACTGCATTCGCTATGCATCCAAAAATGAATCCTGTTTAAGATCTTGATAATTCCCTTTAGAATTTTTCACTCCTGTGCCACACCGTACACTCGGATCATCTAACGCACATCTATTAAAACCCCCTGCTTTCGGATGTGTCTCAGAATGGGGAAAATCTATTGCAGTTCTTGGGACCAAATCCTCGAACCGACTCCCCAACCACTTACGCTTCATCCAATCAGATAAACTTTTTAGGAAAGCTATGAAAACTTGGATCTTTATGGCCCCTGATGCTCTATGCAGATCACTCATCTAATCAGCTCCCAGTTTCAGTCATTGTGTTCGTTGGTATCCGGACAGCGCCATGATGCTCTTCGGAGTGAAAGCTTGCACTTTACAAGTTCCCTATAACATAACATAACATTAAGGAGACGCAGCGTGACGAGCGTGATTAGCGTGGTGCAGGACGTCAGATGCTTCGCAACGACTTGATGCGACGGCCGTTGCCATGTAAACCCCACAGTGCTAGTGTCATCATTTGGCCTTGCGGCAAAACGAGGAATAGCAACTGTAGTGAGCGAGGAGGAAGCCAACAGCACTGAGCAAGGAGGAAGCAGCCACAGGATCGAACGACCATGACCACCTTTATTGTTTTAATTTTTTGGGGTGTATTTTTGGAAACTGCAGCATTTGGTTCATTACTTACGTGACTCTGCAATATTCTGGATTTAGACAGCATTTTGCTTCACTAATTGTGTGACTTTTGATACCGTGTTTTAAACATTTTATTCGATCGTGGTGTATAATGTTAAGCCACCATATTCAGGTTTACCATTCAGCAGTATATAAGCAATATTACTTTGTGGGGCGTTACATTAGGCAATATTTTATGGTGAGATATCATGGTTTTACAAGGTTTACCTTTACATTTGGCAACATTTTGTGGTGTGTTACAAACAGGTAGGGAAATTCAGTAGGGCAATTTATCCATGCGGTATCTGTAGTGCAGGGATTTATCAGCATAGATATATCTTCGTTTTAGCACCTCCAAAGTTCTTGCAGAATCCCGGGGAATCTACTATTTGATTTGATTTGATTAGGTACTTATAAAGCGCATTTGTCACTCCGCGAGGAGTATCCTGGCGCTAGATTGGTTTGGAGGTGAGAGAGGGCCATCAAGATACTAGATAAGAGCTAGGCATGCTTCATCTGGGGAACTAAAACCCAAATCTTCAGGGCCTTTCTAAAAAGAGTTTCTGAATTAAATAGCCTTAGATGAGATGGAAGCAAATTCCAGGCTTTGGCCCCAAGAAAGGCCACTGTCTTCCCTCCTTTCGATTTATATTGAAAAGTGGGGAGTTAAGAAGATTTGCTGAGGAAGACCTGAGAAATCTTGTTGTGGTATATGGAGCAAATCGTGCTGCAAGGTACTTGGGGGCAGATTGATAAGCCCTGTGCGTCACTTTTGC
Organism: Triturus cristatus; assembly: GCF_964204655.1. Classification (NCBI taxonomy): domain Eukaryota; kingdom Metazoa; phylum Chordata; class Amphibia; order Caudata; family Salamandridae; genus Triturus; species Triturus cristatus. Next base: position 613,552,369 of record NC_140591.1, on the reverse strand, counting down.
GCCGCCGTTGCGTCACTTTTGTGACGCAGCGGCGGCGCAAAGCCGGCGCCATGCTGCGGCAGATTTACAACGTGACGCATCTAGGGAGATGCGTCACGTTGTAAAGCTTGCGCCACATGTGGGCGTACCTTCACGGGGGGGGGGGCGTTCCGGCGCAGGAACGCCTCCGAAAAGTGGCTGAGTGAAATCTACAAGATTTCACTCAGTCACTTTTCCGGCCATGCTGCGTCAAATCCCTGCGCCTGCTTGAAGCAGGCGTAAGGATTGACGCAGCATTGTACCGATAGGGCACCCCCGAGCCTTGCTGGAACTGCGTCGCACTTGCGACGCAACTCCAGCAATGCGCCGCCCTTCCGCCATCAGATGCGTCACGCATCTGTTTATCCTTGCGCCACGATGCGCTGCATTGTAAATGCGGCGCATCTATTGTGGCGCAAGGGTAAACTTGTGTGACGCATCTTCCCTGGCGCATCCATGCTGATTTGCAGGGATGCGCCAGGGAACATAAATCTGCCCCTTGGGTCCCAAGTTGAGCCTGGCTCTATAGGTGATCAGGAGAATTTTAAAGAGGTTTCTCTTGTGCACTGGGAGCCAATGAAGACGATTTAAGGCTGCGAGGCTGAAGATCTTCGTGGGAGTTTAAGCACTAACCGCGCTGACGCGTGTTGAACCACCTCTAGCTTCCTTAAAATAGCTTTATTGACTCCCGCGAGAAGGTTATTACAATAATCCAAGCTAAGTCATGGGAGGATTGGTTAGAGTCCTTTGAGACATACTTGGAGGCAATAGGCGGGGAGGACTGTGACTTCCCGCAAGGTAGCTTTGCTGAAGCACAACTTAGAGGTGGAGGGTAGGAAGGTATTAAAAACCTTGCCCATTGCCACAAGAGTGAATTCCACTAACCTTGGGGTGGAGAAGATGGTGAGCGTGAAGAAGTGCAAAGTGATGAATATTTTGAAGTCGTGAAAGCCTTAGAGGAGAACTATGGTGAGAAGCTCAGCATAGTGGTAGAGAGGCACAAGTTCCTTTCAAGATCACAATTACCTGGGGAGTCAGTGGAACAGTACATCTCTGTACGAAGTACTTTTGCATCTACATGTAGGTTTAGGGACTTACATGAGGAAATTATAAGGGACCAATTTATAAATAGGACAAGCAACACTAAAATTCAAGAGAAGTTGTTGGTCTTGAAGGAACCATCCTTACAGAAAACCATAGATGTGGCTGGACGCATTGAAAACACATCCAGAAATGTTAAGGAGTTGAACACTGACCAAGTGAAGGAGAAAAGTGACGCTTCTAAGGTTTGTGCTGTGGAGAAAAATGCATCAAAGAAGGGGGAAAAAATATCAAGACCAACTTGCCCAAGCACAATCGAGTTTGTTATCGATGTGGAAGCATGAGACAAACTGTAGACTCGACAAATGTGTAGCCATTAAGGATTAGTGTTACAAGTGTAAAAGGATCGGTCATTTTGCAGGTATGTGTCAGGCCGGTTCTACTGAGAATTGGAAATGCTCTATACATGTAATAAGAGAGTGTGGTGAAGAGGGGAATTCTGCTGATGAGGGGGAAGTCGAAGTAATGGTTGTTTATGACAATGTTGTCCACGACATCTGGGAAGGGTATAACCCACCTAAGTGTGACTTCGGAAATAATGGTACCAAAATAGCAGTCTGGGCAGATTCTTGTTCTCCATGCACTTTTAAAGATAGGAATACTTGGGAGAGAGTGTTCAGTTGCAAATTGAATCTGTGAGTTACTGCAGTGTCAAACTTCCCTTGGTGGGCTTTTTCAATTCCGTATTATCTCACAAGGAAACGACTAGCAAGGTGTATGAGGTAGAGAAGGGAAGGGCACTGTTAGGATGGTGTGAACAAAAAATGTTAGGCATCTCATTAGGCCCCAACCATCCCCAGTAGGTACTTGTTACAGAAGACGCAGAAAAAGCCAGGTGGAGCACTAAGTTTCCCAAATTGTTTAAAGGGGAACTTGGATGTTTAGCAAAATTTGAGCATCGCATAGTATTGAAATCTAATAATGTTCCATGTGTGCACAAAGTGAGGAATGTGCCATTTGCGCTCAGGGGGCAATAAAGGAAGGAGTTACAAAGGTTATGTGAAGCACAAGTCATCAAACCGATAGAGTCATCAGAATGGCTTAGCCGCATTGTTTTGGCACGCAAATCTGATAGGAATTTGCGGATGTTCATTGACTTGAGGGATCTTAATCGAAATATTCTGGTTGACTGTTATCCTCTACCACATTTCAATGAGATGGTGCCGTCTGTCACTAATGCAACCTATTTTTCATTGATTGATCTCTCAAGTGCATATCACCAGGTCAGGTTACACCCAACATCCAGACACCTTACATCTTTTATCACGCCGGAGGGGACATTATGATTCATATGAATGCCCTTCGGTTTAGCGTCTGCCTCTGCTGTTTTCCAGAAAGTGATGTGCAAGATTTTGGGGGGGATGTCCAAGGTCTTGGTGTTCCAAGATGATGTTCTGGTGTGGGGTGCTAATCAGGATGATCACAATTTGATCTTGGAGAAGATGTTTAACAAGTTAGAAGATGCAGGTCTGACTGTGGGGGTGAACAAGTGAAAATTTGGCGTGAAGCAAATTGATTACCAAGGGCACACTTTGTCATGGGAGGGGGTGAAGCCTAATAAGAAACTGCTGGATGCCATAGCGGATGCACCACCACCACGTGGCAAGGAGCAATTTCGCTCATTGCTTGGTTTAGTGGAATTTTATTCCAAATTTGTCCAGCATTTCTCTGACAAAGTACATGCTCTAAGGGTGCTGATGAAAAAAGGCAACACATTTGAATGGTCTATGATAGTCAAGCTGCGTTTCAGATCGTAAAAAAACAAATTGTGAAGGCGTTGGCTTTGAAACCTTTTAACCCATTGGATTGCAGCATGATTGTGGTGGATGCAAGTGCATATGGACTGGGGGCTGTCCTAATGCAAAAACATCTTGGGCAAGAACGTGTGGTGGCCTTTGCATCCCGCACTATTAAGGGGGCACAGGCTACTTATTTAGTCATAGAGAAGGAAGCCCTAGCATGCTGGTGGGGTGTGAACTATTTTAAGACCTATGTGTGGTGAACCCATTTTGAGGTCAGGTCAGATCATAAACCACTTATAGATTTGTTCATTACCAAGGGAGCTGGGAAGGCGGCTCCCAGAATTGCCAAATGGTTGTACAGGCGTCAGGGATGTGATTTTTCACTGAATAATGTTCCTGGAATTCGCAATATTAACACAGACTGTTTATCGCGTTTGCTGCTACAATGCGAAGATGAAGAAGAAGATTCCAATGATGACTGTGTGTCTAAGTCATGTGAGGGCGCCATTTCTGTGGATGAGTAGAATTCGGCTGTGGGAGAGGATGCCATCATTAAAGAATAAATGGTTGAGTTATACAACCCTTCTAGATCTAATATTATCCTGAAGAAAAAGTTTGTTGAGTTCTGGTCAGTGTGGAGGGAACTTTCGGTTGATGATGGAGTGGTGCGCAGAAAGAGCAGGTTGGTGGTGCCAGAAGGTTTACGCACTAGACTTCTAAGGTTACTGCACGAAGGGCATAGCAGAACATCCGGTATGAAGAGAAAAACCAGGGGACTTTTTGGTGGCCCGGGATGGGCAGGGAGGTAGAAGAGCATGTGCGGGCTGCATAGATTGTATGTGCAGTGATAAGTCCCACCGGATTGATAAATCTCCTATTGCTTCCACTAGTTTCCCAAGCAGGCCTTGGGAAGGGGTAGCTATGGACACATGTGGGCCTTTTTCTGTCAAAGGGATAATAAATACGTTTGCTTTGATGTTAATCAATTATCATTCCAAGTGGCCAAAGGTGGCATTTTCTGGAGAAATTAAAGCGGTGAATATCATTGAGTTTTGTGACCAAATTTTCCACAGGGAGGGTTGTCCTGACATATTGGTCACGGACAATGGGCCCCAATTTGTAGCAGAAGAATTTAAATCCTATCTATCCAAAATGGGCATATCTCACCATACTACTGCTGCTTACAATCCCAGGGAGAACGGCCTCATCGTGAGGTTCAACCGTGTATTGAAGGAGTGTGTTCAATTGACTGATAGTAGTGGTGGGGATTGTAAGGTGGCTGTAAAAGAAATGTTGTGGAGATACTACACCACGCCCCATTCCGTCACCAATCAGACCCCGTTTAGACTCCTTAAGGGCAGACAACTAGGGACAAGGATTTCTCCTGTGTGGATGCTTAAGGGTTCTTCATGGCATGTGGGTAAGAAGAGTTTAGAGCGCAAAGTCAAAAAGCACCAGGACAAGTATGTAAGTAGGCATAATGAAAAATTAAAAAAGGGAAGATGAGTGTTTGCAGTAGGAGATTGGGTAAGAACTAACAATATGGGTGCGGAAAAAAGGGGCTTTTCAAAATGGTTGGTGCCCAAATGTATCACTAAGGCTGCAGGTAACAATGTCTGGTTAATTGATAGCAAAAAGTGGAATATCGGAAGTGTTATTTTGTGCAACATTGTGGAACGAGATGTGTGGCTGAAAAAGTTGGATGGTGGCCAAGTGGAAAAGGTGGAGAATGGCAAATGTCAGGTGGAGGAGGTGCATAACAGCTATGGCAAGTCTGTTGCTGTGGAAGGCACAAGACGAGTCAGGAAGAGTCGTAAGTGGCATAACAATTACGTGTGCTATTAATATTATGTAATGCTCATTTTATTTTTTCTTATGTTCATTGTGATTTTATGTATATTTGTTTTTTATTCATTATTTCTTGTTGGGAAGGAAGATGTGTTGTGTCCTAGCAACTGGTCTTGCATTCCTGTCATGGTTACCATCTTTCCTAGGTTCTGGAAGGTGGAGCAGAGGAGAAGACAATTGCTACTGTGAGGAGGTGTCCAGGGTTTGTTCCTCTTATCTTATTAAAGCTCTTCTACCCAAAACTATTGTCTGAGCCTCTTAAAAGCAGTGTGTAAAGCATTTGCGCATGCATACAGTAACACAGTGAAAACACTACAAATGGACACCACACCACTTTAGAAAAATAACCAACCCTTTATCTAAACCAAACAAGACCAAAAATGAAAACAAATCCACAATTCAGTTCTTAAAATATGCAGTTTGCAAGGAAACCTTAAATCTGTAGAAATAGCTGAAAAACACAGTTCTTCCAAGTCGGTAGGTCAGTCCGGGAATACGGCAATGCTGAAAACAACAGAGTCTCACAGTTCCAGCTGACCACGTCGGTAGGGGCCAGCTAAAGCCTGGATAGACGTGTGAACAGTACCTTTCTTGTTGCGGCCGACACGTGGGTGCAAGCCGGTCGTGGCAACTGTCGCGGTTGCGTTGCAAAAGTGGAAGCGATGCAGGGTGCGGTGCACTCATGATGCGGTGCAGGCAGCAGCTCGGTGACGATCATCCGGACGGCATTGGCGAGGCCAAGGCTTACGGTGCAGGGTGAGACGGTGCTCGATGTGGTGCAGGCAGGTTCTGGTGCAGATGATGGAGCTAGTCGATGTTCGGGTCGGGCAGCGACGGTGTCGGTGACATACAGGCAGGGTGAAGCGAGGCAGTGCGGGATGCGGTGTCCACCGGACGAGGTGAAAGCAGCGGCTCGGTGATGATTGTCACGACAGCGTCGGTGAGACCAAGGATGCGGCGCGAAGTGCGGTGATACCTTCTGCGGGGCCTTCGGGACGCGGAATCCTGCGACAGACTCAGTGACCGAGTCGTTTGCCGTTCTCTTCTGCGGTTACTGAAACCAGTGGTTTCAGAGAAGGTGCCCAGAAGTATGGTGAGGTATTTGCTGTTCCTGAGACCTCTTGAACAGAAGGCAATCTCCACTTCCAAACCCTTGGTGATACTTTCTCAAGCAGGGTACACACACAGTTCCTATCCTTGGCAGAAACAGCTACTGCAGGCCAGCACCAGCCAGCACACAGCAAAGGGGCTGTACTCCTTCTCCAGTTTCTTCGAGCTCTTCTCCTTGGCAGAGGTTCTCTTGAAGTCAACAAGTAATCAAAAAGCCTGGGGTCTGGGCCCCACTTTTTATAGCACAAATTCTGTTGTTTTCTGGTAGCAGAGAAGCTCTTTGCCCAGCCAAAACCAGTTCTGTCCTCTCTGTTGCAGCTTCCTGGCAGGAGGTTGAAACAGCATTGTCCAAAGCATACCAAGCCCATTCAAGTGTGAAATAAATCTCCTCCATCTACTCGAATGCAGCCCAGGTCTATTCAGCCCAGCCCTGGAAAGGCAGGACACACCTCAACCCCCCAGGTGGCTGCCTGAACAGAATGCACATCCCCAGCCTCTGTCATTCAAAAGCCAGACAGTCAATCCACAAACCAGCTGAGGCACACAGGATGGCTAAGCAAGAAAATACCCACTTTCTAAAAGTGGTATTTTCAAACACAGAATATAAAAATCATCTTTACTAAAAGATGCTTTTTTATATTCTAAGTTCAGGCATAGTAAACTCCATCTTTTTCTCTTGTCCCAGTGGGAAGTCATATTTATAAGATGTTATGAATAAACCTCCATTCTATCCTATGGGACAGATAGCCTCTCAATAGTGACAAACACAATTTGCTGTATTTCACTTTCAGGACCTGCCACACAAATCAGGGCATGTCCTACCTTTCAAAAACACTACACCCTGCCCACAGGGTTCCCTTTGGCCTACCTTAGGGGTGACTCAAATGTTAAAAAAGGGGTGACTCACATGTTAAAAAATGGAAGGTTAGAGCCTGGCAAGTGGGTGCACTTGCCAGGTTGACATGCCAGTACCAAACTGCGTACAGACACTGCAGTGGCAGGTCTGAGTTACATTTCCAGGCTGCTCATGTGGGTAGCACAATCAGTGCTGCAGGCCCAGTAGCAGCATTTGATTTACAGGCCCTGGGCACACACAGTGCACTGTACTAGGGACTTACCAGTAAATCAAATATGCCAATCATAGAATCACCTGTCCATAAACACAATTTACAGTGTCATAAAACCAACAAAAACAGGGTCCAAAACAGAGGACCAAAAACCAAATGTCTGGGTATAAACCAGCTGGACAAGCCAGGTCTAACAGAAGGGAACTACTTTTTGTGCTCTGTGCTCTGTGAGTAAGAGCAGAATGCATCACTAATAGTGAAGTTAGTCAGTGGTGGAAGTGAGTGGACCCTTTGCTCTGTGCTGTCGTGGGCGGGAGACAAATGTGAATGATACAGTAGCAGACCAATGGATGAAGAGGGCTGGCTGAAAGTTCTTAAAAGTAAGTACATTATACATACAATTTTATTAAGACCTCTACAGCAAACACATTAACATTCTGTCCCAACGTACCAGGATTAGATTGTGTAACCTCTAGAATACAAACAGATCAATGCAGCAGGCGCATTAGCTCACCAAACAGTTTTAGTAGGAAAGAAACCTGTGCAACAGATGCACATCGGAATCTGTAGCTATGTGACCAGGATGCAATCACAAGGCTTGAAGGTGACTCAGACACTCATCTCTGCCTTTTTTGAGTTCTCCTGCCCACTTATCTTTTTAACAAGGGGCTTCCACACTGGTCTGTGTGAAGCACAGGGAAAATATGTAATGGACCAGGCTGGGAGGGTACACAGGTCACTGTTTCCCAATAGCAACTCACTCTGTGTGGCCACGTTTGTCCCAGTTATGTGACTACAAAGAAGGAATAATGTGACAGTTAAGGGGTGAGTCATAAGCAGCCGGGCACAGGTTGCTGAGTGAGCAAATGGGGACAGTATGGCCACCAGAGGATTCTGTGACAGCTTTAATATGGACTAAAAAGGGGACTTATCACAGGACTGTGGTTGTCACAGCAACAAATAATATATTATCTTCTCTCTGAGACTTGAGCTGTAAGCCCCTAGTGATTAGGACCTATAGCATGGTTCCCCAATCTCCCCCTAGGGACCTGGAACACTGTGCCCACAGAAAAGGTACAACTCCTGAAAGGCACTTGTTGATTCTAAAACCAGAGAGGAGCAGCTTGTTTTTTGTGAACTAGAGTGATGCACCTCAGGACTACAGCACCCTGACCCCCAGTGACCTGGAAATTTGAAGCTTCTTCCTTAAGGACGACTTTGGCCACAAGACTTTCACTCCAACTGCAGTTCTAAAAACACAGTTATGCGATCTCCCCAAGGCTTGACTGGCCCCGCAATGATAGTGTTTCAGGCCTGTGCCTTTCTGTTTCAAATCGTTTTCAACACCAGACTACAGCACCCATAATGCACAAGGGTGGAAAAGGACAGTGCAGGTCTAGAAACATGCGTTGATTACATGGAGTGAAACAACTCTCATTGAGATTACAGTTGTTTTGACTGCAAAATCTCACCCCCTCATTACTTTTATACTAGCCTCGGAGGACCCCGGATTGCTAACTGAGCAGGTTTCACGCCGGAGTGAGACCACAAGTGTGAATTAACAGCATTTTTGACCGTCAGAGTTTATTAGCCTGCGGTTCGTTTTAGCTACCAAAATACAAAAGTGAAAGCCTTATTAACCCCAAAAAAGTGCAATAAAAATAAATACATGCAAATGATAAGCACTATATAGTAGGTGCCTATGTGAAATGCTACAATGCGCTTGGCCACTTCTGCTGTTCAGGACACTGCATAAATACTGCATCCCACTGATACCCTTGAGTGAGAGGAAATTACCCCAGCCACAGTTTACCCATCACATGAGCAGCAAACATAAACCCACTCAACTGATAAAGGCTCACGCACCATCAAATCTTCAAAAACTCCCAAGCCTGTGAATTTCAGTAGGTCTGGTTTGGCAGGTGTTAGGCAGAAGTCTGAGACACCGAAGCTTGAGTCTGAAGATAAGAGAGTCAGCCTGTTCCTCTGTAAGTGCCTCTTCTCTTGAGTTGGGGTATTGGCCTGGGCGACCTCTTGACTTTTTGTGTTGGCCCCACATGCTCACAGTCCACTCACCTACTAAGAGATGTCCTTAAAACTCTAATGGCTCCTGATCCAAGAAACACTAAAAATACATATCCCCCAACAGTGATGAGGGTGCGCAAGTACAGAAGACCCTGTAAGCTCACCCAAATGGTGTCACAGGTGGTGTGTTTTGCGCATGCACCTATGGTGCTACCACACCGGGGCTATAAACACATGTTGCGCTTTTGTTTCTTCAGATTTATTGCATTTGCAATGCAATCATACAGTCTTCCTGGGAAACCTTGCAAAAGGTATAACAAAATTGGATAAACCTTATCAAGAGCGGTTCCTTGGCAGAGCTCTGTGGCAAGATGATGTAGTCTGCTGGGACCAGTGCATCCCTTTCAGGTTAGACCAGGGGAATGGCAATGTATTAGAATGTAGAGTCTCATGAATGTTTTATGGCCATAAGTGCATTCTGCTCTGGGGGAGTGTGCAGGAGGGAAAGGGAGTGGAGGAAGAGCCAAGGGAGGGCCACGAGTCCGAGGACACTTCCCTTTTGAAAAATACTGGAGCTGAGCTGCAGTGGCAGTCACTCACTGAGGAAGGCTGTGGCTGGCCGGCCTCTGGGTGTATTAGCAGCTGTGGGAACTGAGTTTGAGTGGACACAGGTAGTGCAAGGGCATTAGAGCAGCACACCCAAGCTCAGTGGCTGTATGCTGCCAAAGCTTCCTCACCCTGCCTCGCACACGCCTCCCATGCCTGCTACAAAATGAGTGCCAGCTGCTGTCCCAAGCGAACGATGCTGAGGGAAAGGGAAGGAAGTGGGTGATCACATTCAGAAAGCTAACAAGGCAAAAGAAAAAAATAGTGCACCAAAACTAACACAAATGGCCAGAAGCGAATTGCTCCATGTAAGAGGATAAGTCTCCAGGGTGGGGACAAAGAACTCCGGTACAAATCTAAACTATTCACCAAAGAAACCAAATGAATTTTGAAAGGCAGATCAGGGAACCAATGAAAAGTGATGGGAATGCTGAAAGCCCACAGAGCAGATACAGCATGTCCCAAGAGACAGCGCATGCGCTGCCTAGGCTCGGCCTAAAAATAGACATGGGGGTATGTAAGTTAGACAGTATGCAAGTGACATCAATGTGTGTGTCATCACAGCGAGTGATTAATGGCCTGATTCTGAGTTCGGCAGATGGGTTACTCCATCACAAACATGACGGATATCCCGTCCGCCGTATTACGGGTTCCATTATGTTCCTTTGGATATTATGGAACTTGTAATATAGCGGACGGGATATCCATCATGTTTGTGATGATGGAGTAACCCTTCAACTAAACTCAGAATCAGGCCCATAGTGTGTGGCATCACAGGAAGTGACATCACAGGAAGTTGCATTTGTAGAAGAATTAAATAGAAAAAGGTTGGGTATTTACATGCCTATTCATACAAATACACAGTCTGATACAGCTGACATTCTTACGGTGCATGCTATTTTATATAAGGATTGAACAAAGTTAAAAGCTTGCTCCTAAATAGGTTCTTCTAAAAGCTTGGGAAGTGATAACAAGTTTTGTGCTTTTGTTTCTTCTCCACTGCTCTGGCACCTATGTGTGAGGCTGCAGATAGCACCCGGACAGGATCGTACTTGCACCAAAGGAGAGCTGGTGGCCTTTCAATCAGCCCTTTGTCTTAGGCCCAACTGAAGGGGAAAATAAAAAAGCACCTCCACCACCTGCACATTGTTGAATGGCAGAAAGCAGTCAACAGTTCAAGTACTGATGAATGTGTCCCTGTGTTGGAAAATGACACCAGGACAAGCTCAGCATACTTAACTGGGGCCCAATGTCTTAGCAGGGGGGATGGGCCCCACCCTGTGAAAATAGTGGGTAGATGCCATCTATCCACATGTACCTGTGACTTGTGCCCTGGAAATAATGCTTCAGTCACTTAATGACAATATTTATTACCATGGAAGTCATTTGGGGTTTGCCAGCTGTCGCAGCTGCAACCCTTGGCTTGCTCCTTGCAACCACTAACACTGCTTTTGCAACTCCTGGCCTCAGTGGTGGCAAAGGCAATGCCAAGAAAACAAGGCAGCATTTCTTTATTTTATTTAGGTTTATTTTGTTAAGCAAAGACTTGAATAACTCAAGTTGCATGTGGAGGTGCAGAAACAGAGTTATAAATGTCTAAGCTCCACAAAACAAATAAAAACAGCAGTGCAAGGTATACTTTTCTGCCTGAATAAAAAAAAAGAAAAATACACATTTTTAAACAAGATCTTGTCAATTTTCATTATTATGAACACATAGAAAATATGATTGAATAAAAGCCTCATCTCTGTGTGTGCTTTAGTGAGTGATAGTAATCAAAATGTATTAACAAAGCTAATGAATAACTATTGCTATTAACCTAGTTCACGCTCAAAATACAAGCAGAAATACAGATGGAAAAACAATATTAGTTTTTAAATCTTTTTGTTCTTCTTTTTGTTCTTCAACATTTTATACTTGGGCTATACAGTAGAGAAAACATTAAATCATGACAGTTTGTGGTATACATAATTTGGCTTCTCTGTGTTGTTTTGTAGCAGACCAAGCTAATGAAAGTAGGTCCTGTAAGGGCAGTATGTCGACAAAAGAAATCCAGTACCAATTCCAGAGTATATCCAAAATTAGTACTTTATCATTATCGTTTTCCTTAGAATCTCACAAATACACAAATTTGTGAAGCTGAAGATACAATTCTTTTCTCGACATAATGCCCTTACAGGACCTACTTACATTATCTTGGTCTGCTTGAATAAACTTGATATTACTAGCAAGGTGAGAGGCCACTATCGATTGCTTAAATTGATCTCCATTCCAATTCTCACTGAGGCTTCTTACTATCCACCTCCCTTTTACTTTTCACAGAGGTTTCACCACTTTTCACTGGGTATATCTCGATGATCTGGTACCCATGTCTTGTTTTTATCGAATATGCTTTTCATTTTGTTTCTATGTATCCAGGCCTGACTGTAGTATTGGATATGTCTGACACAAATGAGCCTCTTTTCTTCCTCTTTTTCTCTTCCTTTAATAGGTTATTCTTTTCCACCTTTAGATTATGCACGACTATTATGTGTTGTATTTTTTGTATAAAGTAATATATATATTTCTTTGTCTCTATATGTCTTACATTTTATATATAATTTGGTTCAAAATAATTTTGGTTTGTGGCTAAATGTTTATTCCTTTTTTCTATTTGTATTGATTCTGGGTCATAGTATTGATCTTTGTCGTTTTTGTCTATTTATTCATTCATTATATATTGTGAAATATATATGTATTATATATGTTTATTTATGTGAGTTTTTTATAACTATTACAGCCCCGACGAAGTTCCCAAGGCACTAGGGAACGAAACGCGTTGGCTGTGTGCCTGTTGTTTATCAAGCAACTTCAAATAAAAAGAAGAAACTATCTCAACTACAAGTGGTGGTCTTGTATGACTTCTAGCAGAGTGCACCTTCCTTTCTTTTGTGGACTTTCATGTATAATTAGTATCTTTCAATAGCAGATACCGGGAGACGTTGCACTCGCCAGTTAACATATATGACTAATGGAATTTAAGTGCTTGACCAAGGTCAGCTGTTGGTTGCTTTTTTGTTGCTTCTTGTAAATCATTTGGATTATAGACAGTCCTGCACTTGTTCCTTTTGTAATAATATTAACTAAGATCTCAAGATTTGATGATGGGTGAGAAGAAATGGCCCAGATTTTGTTTGGTACAAATACGCCTATTGAACCAACCTTACAGGGTACATCCAGTAGAGTAAGTTTAAAAACACTATTCCTTAAGCTTGAGCGTTTAAAGAAACAGGAGTTATCCCGTTGGTGGGACGGAATAACACTCCAACAATATCTGGTGAATAATAAAATACCCAGACGTTTAAGAATTTTTATCTTCCCCACTTTTGAGGACTTAAGTGAGGATCTCTTAAACGAATGGGAAAGTAACCTGGGAAATGCATCACAAGTGATGATGTAAATTTTAATTCGCCATGCCAGGAAAAAGGGTGATAGATTTAAAGGAGGAATAGAGGCCCTAGAGAAAGAAATCAATTACTTGGAGCAAAGAATTTAAAAAGAATTTTGACATACTAAAGACAGTAATGGAAGAACACCAAATATATTTGAAAGACAAGTTGAAAAAAAATCAAAAGGGATGACAAGGATTATCGTGACGGACGTGTCTACACGTTCGCCCAAACATTTGATAACGTCCAAGGAGGGGAATAAAGAAAGAGAACTAGAGAAGACAGGGAAGAGAGCGATGATGCCCACTCTGTCAGCAGTGTTTCTTCATCATCGGTAAGCAGCGTAGCCTCCAATGTACCAACCGAGATCCCTTTAGGAAAAGGAGCTTCTTCTTTTCAGAACGGGCTCGCAAAACTTTGAATCAGCAGCAAACTCCAACAGAAAAAAGATCAGCCAACACAAGGGGGGGGATGCAGGAGGTCAAAAGGCAGGTACAGGTCGAGGGCCAACCAGGAAACCGAACGTGACAGCGAAATCATAAACATGAATGACAGTGTACTCGCCAATATTATGGGACCCAATGATGCAGACAATGTTTGTGATTTAAAGATTGTTAATCTTGATAAAGACGAACTGACTGTCCTGAGGAAAGGTTTGAATTTCTATCCAACCCAGGGGGGGGGGATCTCACTGAAGTACATATCAACTTGTATGCATTTGTAAGAGACTTGAAACTCAGGGATTACTTCTCGCAACAAACAACTAAAACTGTAATGCCTCCAATTAGATTAGAGAGCACAACACATACGGTGGCTGATATTCAAAATGTACAACTGTTGCTCAGTCTAGACGATGATGAGAATCATGACATGTCTACTTTACTTAATCACTTTGATATTGAACAAAACTGTGATATAGACAGTGGTCTTAAACCCAGATCTAGATTTGTACCCACTCTTAAATACCATCCAAAAATAGATGTTTTCTATGATAGAGTGAGTAAAGACTTGTACAATTTAGCAATTCCAAATAGATCTGTATCACTTATTAGCCACAACATTACCGCCAATGAACGAAAAGCGCTCAATACACTTAAACTTGATAATACCATCGTCATTAAAGAGGCAGATAAGGGCGGTAATGTGGTTGTGGTTATGAACCTTTGTGACTACATGTCTGAAATTGAGCGACAACTAAGTGACACACGCTGTTACCAGGAAATCCCAATGAATCCCACTAAGAACATCACTTTGATGATCAACATGAAACTATGTGAATGGAGGGACACTGGCTTATTGTCTGAGGACGAGTTCAGATATTTGAAAATTGATAAACCTAAATATCCCTGCATTTACATTTTACCTAAAATACATAAGGGTGGCGCCTTTCCTTCAGGCCGCCCTATTATTTCAGGAATCGATTCGCCAACAGAAACATTTCTGAGTTTGTGGATCGTAGACTTTAAAAATACGTCTTAGACCTTCCCTCGTACATCAGTGATAGTAAAGATATCTTGGACAAATTTAACAACTTCCAGTGGTCTGATGAGTTATGCTTTGTCACAATGGATGTGGAAAGCTTATATACATACATCCACAAGAAATGTGGGATTCTGGCGGTCCGATCATTTTTAGATAGAGAACCTGACGACCACTATGAATCCAACGAAATGACACTAGAAATGATAGACATCATTTTAAGTAATAATCTCTTTTTACATGACACCACATGGTTCCATCAGATACTCGGGACTGCCATGGGTTCTACATTTTCTTCCTCTTATGCCTGCCTCTTTATGGGGTGGTTTTAGAGGGAGTATGCCTGGCACAGACATGCCTCCCCCTGGACTGAATACATCGTGTTCTGGGGGAGGTACATCGATGATATTATCATCTTATGGTCATGACCCATGCAATCAACTTCATGAATACCATGCATACCTCAATGCTAACACCTTTAATGTGAAGCTTACTATGGCATATAGCAAAGTGAAGATCAATTTTGTTGATATTGAGTTTTACATTAAAGATGGAACCATACAAAGTTCCCTTTATAGAAAAGAAACAGTGTGTAATGCAGTCCTACATGCTGACAGTGCACACTCACATTCGGTCATCAATAACATTCCCTTTTTTGGAGATGACGCGGATAAGATGAAATTGTAGTGAGGAGGACACATATCAAAAAAAGGTGCTAGAATCTAAGAAAAGGTTTCTCAAACGAGGCTATTGGACAAAGCTGTAAATAGAGCACAACAACTCAAGAGAGAAGATACTCTTCGTGATAAACCCTTAATAACCACATCAGCAAAAAAAGAGAGAGCAGTCAGGTTTATTACTCAGTATAACACCAATAGTGGCAAAGTCTACAAGATCCTAAGAAAAAATTGGAGTCTCCTTAGAGACACTTCTGGTCTTGATGACTGCTTGCCAAACAGACCTTCCATCACTTATTGTAAGGGGAGGTCCCTGCAGGACATCTTATGTTCTAGCTATGTGACTAATTTACATACTACGTGGCTACCTCTGAAACCAAAGGGCTTTTTCACCTGCGGATCTTGCAGTATTTGCCCGCTTGGAAAAAATAAGATCACTGACTTCACCTACAATACGCTGAAATTGCATACAATTGCAAATTTTATCAACTGTAATACAACACACGTAGTTTATGTATTGGGGTGCAATTGTATCATTATTTATGTAGGAAGCACGGTGCATCCCCTTAAGGTCTGAATTCAGGAACATCGCAGGGCTATATTTAATGGGACACTCGCTACCCCGTAAGTGAACACTACACGGAAACTCTCCCAGATGATAAGTCCCTTTGGTTCCATGGAATCGACCATGTACCTATCAGCGCTAGGGGTGGTGATCGAGAGCTACAGGTCAGGCAGAAGGAGGCAAAATGGATTTGCCGCTTGAAAGCAACGCAGATGGGCCATAATACTGATAGGGAGCTTCATTACTTCCTTGGATAGAAGATAAGATGATGAGCCTACAGAGAAAAAATGTCTGTGATTTTTCTGACAATTGTACATACTGTTTTTATTAATTAATCTTGATACATTAAGACGATATAAAATTGTTGGTAATTGTTATGTAAAGACAAAAAATTAATATATTTTTGATTTTCTCTTTTTTACTTCTTTTTTCTCCACCTGTCTTTCCCCTTCTCTTTTCTTAGCACATTTATTCATATTTGCGGTAATTAGTACTCTGCCAACCTATTTGGTGAGGTAATCCTTTTGATCACCCCTTATATTCAAGGCTTGTACAGGATTTTATTGTAAGATGCACTATTCACATGTAGTTATAACTGAATTTACTTTGCCATGTATGTTGACATAATTTCCAGATACTTTAATATGGCTGCCACATCAGCCTGTGTGATAACATGAGTAAGCCTGTGGGATAGTAATTCCTACCCACATGGGGTTATAGATAGTTTTGAGATACTAATTTCATTCGCGTTAATTTGGATCTTGTAAAACCAGACGATTGACCTTATTCTTTTTTGATTACCGTCTCTTATGTATTCCATATATAGGATCTTAACTTGCGAATGAACTACCGATATATATTTTATGGTACCTATTGAGCCATGTATATCGACATAAGCACCAGACACCTTAATACGGCCACCACTTCAGGCCATAACATACAATTGATTGCCTCTTTCGATGCCCGTTCGAACATACTGAGCTATGTGCATCAATATTAGCACCAGGTACTCCAATATGGCCGCCACTTCAGGCTATAATATAACAATTGACTGCCCCTCTCGATGCCAATTTAAACATATACGGCGTCCCCACGATATGATGTGATAATACGAGTAAGCCTGTGGGATAGCAATTCCTACTCATATTGGCCCAAAGACAGCTTGAGAATTTAATCGCATTTGCGGTAATTCAGATTTTGCAAAATTTGACAGGCGATATAAATCTTTTTGATCACCGTATTTCTTGCGGTGCCTAAAGAGCTATGTGCATCAATACTGGTGGTGGACATTCCAATATGGCCGCCACTTCAGGACATTATTTACAAGTGATTGCCTCTTTCGATGCCCATTCAAACATACATGGCGTCCCCTCGATTACGTGAACGGTTAGCGGGTCCTTTTAAAACTGGCAAGAACTCGTGGCTCTGTTCGCTGATACTGATCCAGAGAACAGCTACTATACTGTCTGGTGGATACGCGTTGAAACAGAGATAAGTGTCGTCTGGCAGCCACATGTTATGTGTGACTGCC
The DNA here is from genome assembly GCF_964204655.1 of Triturus cristatus. Lineage (NCBI taxonomy): Eukaryota > Metazoa > Chordata > Amphibia > Caudata > Salamandridae > Triturus > Triturus cristatus. The sequence continues at coordinate 613,535,172 of NC_140591.1, read as the reverse complement.
AGTTAGAGGCCAGCGTGCCTACTCACTGTAAGGACACATTATACGGATATTCACTAATGCGCTATTGAAAGGAATGCATGCACCGATTATGTATAGCTAACTTTGCTTATATGAATACACTGCGGTACTCAAGACCTGATTATGGCAACATGTCTTGCACGTTGTGGTTATCGAAATATTGCAATGCGGTTACCAAAATAATGCAATGAGGCCTTATTTAAATATTACGTTTCACCTGCATTTGTTACTGTTTCCTGATTATTTTCCGTGGGTCCTTAAAATGTTTTCTTTCCATTGACAGATCTTGAACAGGGATTTGACTTTATGGTTTGCTAAAATACTGATATACTCGAAGTGGTTCCCTTTCTGATGCGTGTTTCATATTCATTAAGGTGAGACTCTGCGCCAGAATCTTTTTCTTACATATCACGACTTGCGGCACGTAGCTATATCCTCCCGTTATGGCATTTCTAGATACACTATGGACCTAAACTGTTGGGACATATTCAAGAGAAATATATTTTCTCTTTCTTGCTTTCAGATACCAATCGCAGGCCTGATTTGCAACCGAGTATTATTGTGACTGCGAATTCTTATCTCATACCTTGTGGCTTAATTTTGAATACTTTCGAAAATTGCATAGGTGAGACACTATCAAATTTATTTTTTGTGTTTTATAGATGTAAGGCATGCTTACCATCATCCTGAATAGTATGCTTGTTGTTCCCCTTAAGACCATTATAATATAAAAAGAAGATATTTGGGTTTAGCATCCAATCATGTTCTGCGGTTATTTTCAGGATTATTCAGATCACATTAAAGGTACTTAGGCTTCTCATTATGGTTATTCTTTTATGTAAACCCTTATTTTAGGTATTGAACCCAACTAGTGGCAGTTACATCTACATTAGGGGTGCTATCTCATGGTCCTCGAAGATAACTGTTATTCAGTCTGTGAGTGTGTTATTTGCTTTTTTGGTGTTTATGGTAAGAAAATTTGGATATATTCTGGAATTGTCGTTTTCCTTAGAATCTCACGAATAAGTGAAGCTGAAGATACAATTCTTTTCTCAACATACTGCCCTTACAGGACCTACTTACATTAGCATGGTCTGCATGAATACACGTAATATTATTAGTAAGGTGAGAGGCTACTATCGATCGCTTAAATTGATCTCCATTCTAATTCTCACCGAGGTTTCTTACTATCCACCTCCATTTCTTTTACTTTTCACAGAAGTTTCACCACTTTTCACTGGGTATATCTCGGTGATCTGGTACCCATGTCTTGTTTTTATCGAATACGCTTTTCATTTTGGTTCTATGTATCCAGACCTGACTGTAGTATTGGAAATGTCTGACACAAATTAGCCTCTTTTTTTCCTTTTTTTCTCTTCCTTTAATAGGTTATTCTTTCCCATCGTTAGATTATGCACTACTATTATGTGTTCTATTTTTGTATAAAGTAATATATATATTTCTTTGTCTCTATATGTCTTACATTTTATGTATAATATGGTCCAAAATAATTTTGGTTTGTGGCTAAATGTTTATTCCTTTTTGTTTTTGTATTGATTCTGCATCATTTTATTGATCTTTGTCGTTTTTTTCTATTTATTCATTCGTTGTATATTGTGAAATATATATGTATTATATATGTGTATTTAAGTGAGTTTTTTATAACTATTACAGCTCTGACGAAGTTCCCAAGGCACTAGGGAACAAAACGCGTTGGCTGTGTGCCTGTTTTTTATCAAGCAACTTCAAATAAAAAGAAGAAACTATTAAAACTACAAGTGGTGGTCTTTCATGACTACTAACAGAGTGCACCTTCCTTTCTTTTGTGAACTTTCATGTATAATTAGTATCTTTCAACAGCAGATACCAGGAGACGTTGCACTCGCCAGTTAACATATATGACTAATGGAATTTAAGTGTTTTACCAAGGTCAGATGTTGGTTGCTTTTTTGTTGTATCTTGTGCAGAATAGATACATCTGTCATTTGCATTCTGGGGTTTGTAGTACTTTTAGTGCTGAAAGATGAGAACATGTTGCCTGCGTGTCTATGAATTAGAAAGAAGTAATACTTGTTAGGTATATATTGGGAAGAGTTTGTCAATGTTGTTTTTCACTTATATGACCACATTGCATATGCTTAGATGGTGAGATATAGTTTTTGTGCTTGCACATAGCTATATATACAGTGGGACTTTTGAGTTTGCTTAAAGATGCAGAGAAGAATATATTTTGGAAAAGATGGCTTGAAGGTGTACATCTATTAAGAAATCGCAATATGCTTACATGGTGATATATGTTCAGTATGGCTAAGGAAAATGTCATGTATATGGTGAGGGTTGTTCTTTTCTTTAAACATGCTTTGTTTCAAATTGAGAAGGATTCATAGTGCAGAATTCTTTGAGAGTTCTTGCGCTAGGTTCATATCGAGTGTAACATTTGTTTGAGATATGCTGAATATATGTTTTAGAAGCAGAATAAGTATTTGAAAAATGATGTAGGTATGCCATTCACAAAAGGTTTTGTGCTTTGAAAGCAAAGTTTTAGAAACTTACTGATGCATGTGCACGCTCAGTAGCAAAGCAATGTATGTTTCTAGAGGGCCATGTATGCAATTATATATCAGGTGTGCTACTCAGATTTCACTCACACATCCATTCACTCACCGGCATAGCCATAGACACACTAATTCACTTATAAAACCTTTCTCTTACACTCACTAACCCATACACCCACTGCCTCATGCATTCACCCATCAATGCAGGTAGTCACACATGTGCTCACCTACCCACACAGACACTTATTCACCCATACAGGTACACAGACAACCAATCAATAAACCATACACCCACTCACCAACCCATGCAGCCACTTCCACACCAACTGACAGACTGATACAGACATTCAGACAACCTAGTCAGTGACCCATACATTCACTGAGACACCTAATAATTCACTTATACAGTCAGTCATGCACCTACTGAATCATCAATACAGCACTCATACACCCAATACATCTTAGTATATCTATTTATCACCCATAAACATTTTAAAAACACTCACAGTCACTGGATGATGTCATCAGTGGTGTCATTTGAAATGTCATCAGTGTTGTCTCTGACCATGTCATGAGTGATGTAATATACGATGTCATAAGCAGTGCATTGCCGAGGTGCGAGTTCTAGTTAGCTCAGCTAACTATAACTTCTGATTTTCATTGGTTTTTTATGAGTGAAACTTGAGCATATCTATAACGTCCCTGTAACCTTTGTTTTTTTCCGGTGAATATATATATATATACATATCTATCTATATATATATATCTATATATTCACTTAACAAACCATAGGTTTCACACACGTTATAGTTAGGAATTAGCATTTAAAAAACCTTGCAAATTCACTAAAAAAACCATAGGTTTCACACACGTTATAGTTAGGAATTAGCATTTAAAAAACCTTGCAAATTCACTGAAAAAACCATAGGTTTCACAAACATTATAGTTAGGAATTAGCATTTAAAAAACCTTGCAAATTCACTGAAAAAAACATAGGTTTCACACATGTTATAGTTAGCTAGACATTTCACTCGTAAAAAACCAATGAAATTCCCCCGTTATAGTTAGTTCAGCTAACTATAACTCGCACGCCCGCAATCCACTGCTGATGACGTCACATATTACATCACTCATGACATGGTCAGTGACATCACTCATGACATCACTGATGACATCTCAAATGACATCACTGATGACATCACTGATGACATCATCCATTGAGTATGTGTTTCTGAACAATTTTAATATGGTTAATATATATAGGGAAAGGCCTGTTGAAGAATGAGTGGGTGTACAAGTGTGTAAATGAATGATTTTCTGTGGTGCGTAACTGACTCTATAAGTGAGTCATTAAATGTATCTTACTGCAGAGTAGTGACTAAACTTTGTAAATGTTTGTATGTGTCTGTATGTTGGTCTATAAGTGGCGGCATGGTTTTGTGAATACCTATATAAGTGTCTATATGAGTTATTGATTGCTTGTCTCAGTATCTGTATGGGTTCCCGAGTGTTTGTGTGGGTAGGGTGTGTGTGACTCTATGCATAGATGTGTGAGTTGGTGATTCTATGGGTGCATGGTTTTAAGAGTGCATCTGTGATGGACTGTATGGTTGAGTGAGTATATGTATGGGTGTGTTAGGGATTGAATGTATATCTCAGTGGTACATTTGTAACTAACTACATATGTGAAAGGCAGTATATATGTGTGCAAGAGTATATAAGTGGGTAGATGTGAGAGTGTGTGATTGTGAGAGTGACTGTATGGATGAGTGTGTGCTTGTATCAATGATTCTATAAGAGCGTAAGAATGTGATACTATTTTTATGAATAAGTGAACTTGAGTGTGTATAACCGCATAGGTGAGTAAATGGGAGTGTGATTATTTGCATGACTGAGTAGGTGTGAGAGTACCTCTATGGATGATTGGTAGTGTGTGAGTGTCTATATAGGTGTATAAATGCATATGATAGTTTTGTATGGAGTGACTGTAAGTATGAGTGACTGTACAGGTGAATGAGTGTGGGTGTATGTATATCTAAGAGTTAATAAGTGGGTATGTAGTTATTGGTATTGCAGTATGTATGGTTTTGAGAATGGAACTCTTACATTTTGAGTCGGTGTATCAAAGGTTATATTAGGGTGTGAGAAGATGTGGTAATTTATCACATGGATGACGTCATCAGTGATGTCATCAGTGATGTCATTTGAGATGTCATCAGTGATGTCATGAGTGATGTCACTGACCATGTCATGAGTGATGTAATATGTGACGTCATCAGCAGTGGATTGCGGGTGCGCGAGTTATAGTTAGCTGAACTAACTATAATGGGGGAATTTCATTGGTTTTTTACGAGTGAAATGTCCAGCTAACTATAACATGTGTGAAACCTATGGTTTTTTCAGTGAATTTGCAAGGTTTTTTAAATGCTAATTCCTGACTATAACGTGTGTGAAACCTATGGTTTTTTCAGTGAATTTGCAAGGTTTTTTAAATGCTAATTCCTAACTATAACGTGTGTGAAACCTATGTTTTTTTTAGTGAATTTGCAAGGTTTTTTAAATGCTAATTCCTAACTATAACATGTGTGAAACCTATGGTTTTTTAGGTGAATTTGCAAGGTTTTTTAAATGCTAATTTATGAATGTATTGTTATATTTTTTAAATATTTATTTTACAATAAGCTACCTATATATATAGTTATAGATTAACTTTATCCTGTAATATGGAATGACTCCATTTTTTTTTTATTTGGATAGAGTTAAACAGCATAGTTAATATCTTCTATAAACTTATAAACACTTTTAATTTATTTTTTTATGTTTTTTAAGTGTTTTTGACTGTGCGCACGGTGCGCGCATGGTGCACGCATGCGTACGTGCTCCGTGTGCGCATGCGTGCGTGCTCCACGTGCGTATGCGTACGTCGTGCGTGCTCCGTACGCGCGTGCTCCGTCCGCGCTCGCGCGCGTGCTCCGTACGCGCATGCGTGCGTGCTCCGTGCGCGTACGTGCATGCGTGCATGCTCCGTGCGCGTACGCGCATGCGCGCGTGCACCGTGCGCGCACGGCAAGTCATGTGATTTAGAAACAACACTTTTCATTGGTTTATAGTAGTTTTTGGTCATGTGATTAAGAAACAACACTTTTCATTGGTTTATAGTAGTTTCAGTTCCAGAAACTTCCAACACCACACCCACTCCCCTCATTATTACTTCTGATTCCCTGGGAGACGGAGCTGAGCAGCTTTTCCAGTACTCCAGTACTTGAGAATGGCAGAGCAGCAGTCATCTTCCGGGAGTGAGCAGGAGACCCTTGCGCCACAGAGACCGAGGAAACAGAAAAACTCTTTTATATGGCAATTTTTCACTTTTCCAGAGAGGCAGAAGAAGGTGAATGCTCCCAAGGTCACCTGCACTATTTGTAATGGTGTCTTATCAAGAGGAGATCCTAAAAATAAATACTCTTTTAGTATCTTCACTATGATCAGGCACGTTAGAGATGTGCATCCTGTGGCTTATGCTCGAGCTGCTAGAGAAAACCCTCCAGCAGCTCAGCCGAGCACATCCGCAGCAGCTCAGCCGAGCACATCATCGGCAGCTCAGCCGAGCACTTCATCTGCGGCGGCAGCTTCACCTGCTTCTGTTCCTCTGGATATACACCCTCTGTTTAAGAGGGTGCATATACGGTGCAATGCGTGCAATGCTCTTCTCTCTTATGGGGACACCAGCATTCCCCTAATAGAGAGCAAGATACAGCAGCACACGTGCGGCACCCTATAATTTTTGTCATTTTTCTGTTCCTCTGTTCCTCAATTAACACAATGGCTCTTTTTAGAGCCACCTAACATCTAAACACTTAAATTTGATTTTTAATTCTATTTTTTTTATGATTTTTTTTCTGCCGTGCGTGCACCGTGCGCGCACCTCGTGATTTTTTTAAAAAAAATAAAAAAAATGTTTCACCCTTCATGGTCCTTCAGGGATCCCCTGACAAAAGCGAGGGGGTCAGGAACTCTGTATCCTGCCCCCTTTTTACGTTCTCCACCTTTCTTTTTCACTGTCACACACAAAATGGCGGTAGACACTTCCTGATTTCAACCGATTCGAATGTTGACTGACATGTAACCACCAATCAGAATTACGCTCGCGCACGGCACGGTGCGCGCACGGTGCGCGCATATAGATATTTATGTGCTTTTAAATGCAATTTTCTCAGGAACTACTGAACAGATTGACACCATATATGCAAAAGGCACATGCCTGACCTGACGACTACCTCTTTGACAAATTTCAAGTAATTATGTTCAGCCGTTCGGGCTGTACCTTCGACTAAAGGTCCTATGGGAAAATGCATGGGGAAAACGCGTTTTGGGACGCCCCTTTTTTCTCAGCCCCCGCTTGACGAATCACCCCGAGACTTCCAGGGTAGGCGCTGAGCGGAGCGCCTCATTAGTTTTAAAAATTTCGCGAGGATCCGTCAACCGGCGCCAAAGTTATTCAAAATAGAATTTTCAGATTTCCTATGGAAACACGGTCCTAACTATAACTATCAACTGGCGACCGCCAGTAGATAATATATCTACATATCTATATCTATATCTATATCTATATATATATATATATATTTTCACTGAAAAAACCATAGGTTTCAGGGGCGTTATAGTTAGGAATTGGCATTTAAAAAACCTTATAAATTAACTGAAAAAACCATAGGTTTCAGGGGTGTTATAGTTAGCTGGACATTTCCCTCGTACAAAACCCTAGAAATTCCCCCGTTATAGTTAGTTCAGCTAACTATAACTCGCGCCCCCGCAATGCACTGCTGATGACGTCACATATTACATCACTCATGACATGGTCAGTGACATCACTGATGGCATCACTGATGATATCTGAAATGACATCACTGATGACATCACAGATGATGTCATCCATGTTATAAATTAGTGCATATTCTCACACCCTTTGATATACTCAATCAAAATTTCAGACGTCCATTCTCAAAACCATAGATACTCCAATACCAATAACTACATACCCATTCATTGACTCTTAGATCTACACACACATCCACTGACTCACCTGTACAGTCACTCATACTTACAGTCACTCAGTACAGGACTATCATATGCATTTATACACCCACATAGACACTCACACTCATTCACCTGTACAGTCACTCATACTTACAGTCACTCCATACAAAACTATCATATGCATTTATACACCTATATAGACACTCACACACTACCAATCATCCATAGAGGTACTCTCACACCTAGTCAGTCATGCAAATAATTAATCACACTCCCATTTACTCACCTATGCAGTTATACACACACAAGAACACTTACTCATAAAAATAGTACCACATTCTTACACTCTTCTACAATCACTGATACAATCACACACTCATCCATACAGCCACTCTAACAATCACACACTCTCACATATACCCACTTATATACTCTTACTCACATATATACTGCCTTTCACATATGTATTTACTCACACATGTACCACTGAGATATACATTGAATCACTAACACACCCATACATACACTCACCCAACCATACACTCCATCACAGATGCACTCTTAAAACCATGCACCCATAGAATCACCCACTCACACATGTATGCACAGAGTCACACACACCCCACCCACACAAACACTCAGGCACCCAAACAGATACTCACACAACCAATCAATAACCCATAGAAACTCTCAGATAGCTATTCACAAAACCATGCAGCCGCTTATACACCAACAGACAGACAGATACAGACATTCACACAGTTTAGTCACTAGTCTGTAGTAAGATACGTTTAATCGCTCACTTATAGAGTCAGTCACGCACCTACTAAATCATCCATTCACACACTTATACACCCACTCATTCTTCCATAGGTTTTTCCCTATATATATGTATTAAACATATTTAAAATTTACAGAAACACACACTCAGTGGATGACGTCATCAGTGATGTCATCAGTGATGTCATTTCAGATGTCATCAGTGATATCATCAGTGATGTCACTGACCTTGTCATGAGTGATGTAATATGTGACGTCATCAGCAGTGCATTGCGGGGGCGCGAGTTATAGTTAGCTGAACTAACTATAACGGGGGAATTTCTAGGGTTTTGTACGAGGGAAATGTCCAGCTAACTATAACGCCCCTGAAACCTATGGTTTTTTTAAGTGAATTTCTAAGGTTTTTTAAATGCCAATTCCTAACTATAACGCCCCTGAAACCTATGGTTTTTTCAGTGAATTTCAAAGGTTTTTTAAATGCTAATTCCTTACTATATCAGCCCTGAAACCTATGTTTTTTCAGTGAATTTCAAAGGTTTTGTAAATGACAATTTTGAATGTATTAATTGCTATACTGATTTTTTTGATACTGATTTACTATATTTTTTAACTATTTATTTTTAGATATATTTTTTTTAATTACATTATATTACATTATACATTACAATACAACATATACTTTCTCAGAATTAATTACTTTAGTTTAAATACTTGGCAAATAGGTAACAGACTTTTAAGTACAGTAGTTACAGTTGTTGCAATGGGCAACACAATTTCAAACACAAAGCAAAATTGAGCTCAATGTGAATTTCTAGTGAAATGCAATTAGTTACTTTATGAATTACTTTTCTAACCACAGGACTGGATCCTAGATTCAGTCCTTGGACATCTCCTGTAAACAGTTGAGTAAAAGCGCTTTGGTTACAGAAGTTATTTTTAAGGAATATTATTGTATTTTAAAAGTTGACACTTAGAATTTTTTTCACATAGAATCACCAATGTTATCCTACGACAGAAAATTCACTTAGCAGGTAAGTAGTGTTATCATTACTTTTTCTTACTCAGTGGTGGATCCTGGATCCAGCACTGGCCAACCTCCTGTAAACGGTTGAAAGAATGTGTTTAAGTCATACAGACGATTTTTTAGGAATATTTTTAGTTTGTGAAAATAGACACTTAGATTTTCTGGTGAAAACCACACAATGGATTCCTATGGAAGGAAATACAAGTTACTGGTAAGTACGCTTAGAACTACTCTTCCGGGTCAGTGCTGGGCTAAAAGATGCAGCCCTGGGTTCTCTCCTGATAACAGGTTAGTAAATCGGAATTCGTAGTTCGGCTGATTTTAGAGGAATATTTGTACGTTTCAAAAATGGACACTGAAAAGTTTCTGGTGAAAACCACACAATGGATTCCTATGGAAGGAAATACAAGTTACTGGTAAGTACGCTTAGAATTACTCTTCAGGGTCAGTGCTGGGTTAAAAGATGCAGCCCTGGGTTCTCTCCTGATAACAGGTGAGTAGATCGGAATCCGTAGTTCAGCTGATTTTAGAGGAATATTTGTACGTTTCAAAAATGACAGAAAATGTTCTGCTGAAAACCACACAATGGATTCCTATGGAAGAAAATACAAGTTACTGGTAAGTACGCTTAGAATTACTTTTCAGGGTCAGTGCTGGGCTAAAAGATGCAGCCCTGGGTTCTCTCCTGATAACAGGTGAGTAAATCGGAATTCGTAGTTCGGCTGATTTTAGAGGAATATTTGTACGTTTCAAAAATGGACATTTAGAAAATTTTCTGATGAAAACCACACAATGGATTCCTATGGAAGGAAATACAAGTTACTGGTAAGTACGCTTAGAATTATTTTTCAGGGTCAGTGCTGGGCTAAAAGATGCAGCCCTGGGTTCTCTCCTGATAACAGGTGAGTAAATCGGAATTCGTAGTTCGGCTGATTTTAGAGGAATATTTGTACAATGATAAAGGAAGGGGGTGGGGCCTGAGGTGACGTGTGCAAACACGCCCTGTGGCGCGTTTTAAGATGGGGAATTAATTCCTCTTCAATCCTGCGGTCCCCTGGGGGCCAACTAGCCCACCAGGTACCTCCAGTATTCGTCAGGGAGCTGCGTTGAAGAGCGGTGTTCAGAGGCCACGCCCCTTTTTTCAACACTCTGCAACGCAGCTCCGTGGCGCTTCCCGGAGGTACCTGGTGGGCTAGTTGGCCCCTAGGGGACCTCTGGATTGAAGAGGAATCAATTCGCTAAATTAAAACACGCCACCGGGTGTGTTTGCACACATATCACCTAATGTCCCGCCCCCTACCTTTAACACTGTGCAAACGCGCCCTGTGGTGTGTTTTAAGTTGGGGGATTAAGCCCCCTTGAATCCTGAGGTCCCCTGGCGGCCAACTAGCCCACCAGATACCTCCAGCATGCTCCAGGGAGCTGCATTGCAGAGAGGTGTTCAGAGGCCACGCCCCTTTTTACAACACTCTGCAACGCAGCTCCGTGGCGCTTACTGGAGGTACCTGGTGGGCTAGTTGACCCCTAGGGAACCTCTCGATTGAAGAGGAATGAATTCCCCAACTTAAAACGCACCACAGGGTGTGTTTGCACAGTATCACCTCAGGCCCCGCCCCCTACCTTCACCACTGTGCAAACGCGCCCCGTGGCGCGTTTTAAGTTGGAGGATTAAGTCCCCTTGAATCCTGAGGTCCCCTAGCGGACAACTAGGCCACCAGGTACCACCAGTAAGCGCCACGGTGCTGCGTTGCAGAGAGGTGTAAAAAGGGGTGTGGCCTCATTACACCTCTCTGCAACGCAGCCCCCTGGTGCATACTGGAGGTTCCTGGTGGGCTAGTTGGCCCCCAGGGGCCCCCAGGGACCCCCAGTATTCAAGGGGAATTAGTTCCCCCTCTGCAAACGCGCCAGGGGGCACGTTTGCAGAGTGGTGTAAGGAGGGGGCGTGGCCTCCGGCCCAATCCCTATCTTTTCTACCGGCATTGCTTTTCGACATGGGGAGCAGCTAACATGTTGCTCCCCATGTGGAAAAGCAATCAGCTTTGCTTCATTGAAGCGAGAGCAGGTTTCCCTGCTCTCGCTTCAATGAAGCAAAGCAGTTTGTAATGACAGGGTGGGAGCCGCGAGGCTCCCGCCCTGTCATTGAAAACAGCAGTGTCCCGGGGGTGGGCACCCCGGGACACTGCAGGAGCAGGCCCTGGGGAGTGGCGGTCCCCAGGGCCATCATTGGCTCCAGGAGGGGGGCCGCGTGGCCCCCCTCCCACACGGACAAGTTGCCCCGGGGGTGGCGGTCCCCGGGGCTGGGGGGGCCTGAGAGCCCCCCATCGCAAATACTTTCAAGTCCCGGGGGGTGGCTGTCCCCGGGGCTGGGGGGGCTGTGAGCCCCCCACCCATTTTCTATGAGCCCCGGGGGTGGTGGTCCCCGGGGATGGGGGGGCGTGAGCCCCCCATATAGTATCTCTGAGCCCCGGGGGGTGGCGGTCCCCGGGGCAGTGTGGGGGGGATTGGGACTCCCCCCACACTTTTTTATTTTTGCCCACGGGATTTGGCCCCCCCGGGGCCAATTACCAAAGATGCGCGGGAGCCCCGCGCTTCTTTTTTTTTATTTTCGGCCGAAATTCGCGCTGGGTGCGCGAATCTCGATGATTTTCAAAAAAAGAAAATACTTGTTGGGGCCCTGGGGGTCCTTGTGGGACCCCCTGAGCAGGCCTAGGGGTTCAGGGTGTTTCTACCCTGTCCCCTTGTCTTGTTTTGCGCCTTTGTTTTTGTGCTTTCTTGTGCCTCGGTTCTACCGAGGCACAAGATGGCTGCCAACACTTCCTGATTCAGAGTATTGGCAGCCAATTAGCTTTCAGCTCATGCTCGGGAGGGTTCGGGGAGGGTGCGTGGAGGATCCTCCCCGGCCATAGATATCACTAACTTTTAACTCTAATTTTCTCAGGAACTACTGAACGGATTTACACCATTTAAGCAAAAGGCACGAGTCTGAACTGAGGACTACCACCTTGCCAAATTTGGTGTAATTCCGTTCAGCAGTTCGGGCTGTAGCTGCGACAACAGGTCCTATAAGAAATTGCATGGGGAAAACGTGTTTTGGGACCCCCCTTTTTTCTCGGCCCCCGCTTGACGAATCACCACGAAACTTTCAGGGTAGGAGTGGAGCGGATCTGGCCAAAAGTTTGGAAAATTTCTCGAAGATTCATCAACCGGCGCCAAAGATATTCCCAATAGAATGTTGCGGATTTCCTATGGAAAATAGGTCCTAACTATAACTATCTACTGGCGACCGGCAGTAGATAATATATATATATACACATATATATATATTTTCACTGAAAAGCCATAGGTTTTACAGATGTTATAGTTAGGAATTAGCATTTAAAAAACCTTAGAAATTCCCTGAAAAAACAACAGGTTTCAAGGACGTTACAGTTAGGAATTAGCATTTAAAAAACCTTAGAAATTCACTGAAAAAAACATAGGTTTCAGAGACCTTATAGTTAGTTGGACATTTGACTCATATAAAACCAGAGAAATTCGCCCGTTATAGTTAGTTGAGCTAACTATAGCTTGCGCGCCCGCAATGCTCTGGTGATGATGTCACATATTATATCACTCATGACATGGTCAGTGACCTCACTCATGACATCACTGATGACATCTCAAATGACATCACTGATGACATTACTGATGACATCATCCAGTGAATGTGTGTTCTGTAAAGTTTAAATATTTTTCATATATATCAATGCCAAGGTTTATTGAAGGATGAGTGGATGTAGAAGTGTCTGAATGGATTATTTAGTAGATGCATGACTGACTGTATAAGTCACTGATTGAACGTATGTTACTGAATGCATGGGTTAGTGACTAAACTGTGTGAATGTCTATATTAGTCTCTCAGTTGGTGTGTAAGCAGGTGCATGGGTTGGTGAGTAGCTACATCAGTGTCTATATGGGTTATTGATTGATTGTATGAGAATCTGTATGGGTGTCTAAGTGTCTATGTGGGTGGGTGGGGGGTGTCTGACTCTCTGCATACATTTCTGAATAGCTAATTCACTGGTTGAAAGTCTGTATTTTAGAGTACGTGTATCAAAGGTTATATTAGAGTGTGAAGAGGTGTGTCACACTATCACGTGGAGGATGTCATCAGTGATGTCATCAGTGATGTCATTTGAGATGTCATCAGTGATGTCATGAGTGATGTCACTGGCCATGTCATGAGTGATGTAATATGTGACATCATCACCAGTGCATTGCGGGCACGCAGTTATAGTTAGCTCAACTAACTATAACGGGCAAATTTCTCTGGTTTTATATGAGTCAAATGTCCAACTAACTATAACGTCTCTGAAACCTATGGTTTTTTCAGTGAATTTCTAAGGTTTTGTAAATGCTAATTCCTAACTATAACGTCCCTGAAAACCTATGGTTTTTTCAGTGAATTTCTAAGGTTTTTCAAATGCTGATTCCTAACTATAACGTCTGTAAAACCTATTGTTTTTTCAATGAATTTCAAACGTTTTTTAAATATCGAACTACTATTGTGCTATTTGTCATTAGTACTGTTTTTTCTAACTTTTCAACTACATAGAAAATAAACTGCAAAACTGTTATGTAATATAATATATTTCACAAATTACATTGATTTTTTAAATAATACAAAATAATTTAACATTCAGAAAACTATTTTTCTCAATTTTTTCAGCTTCTACTTAAGTTCACTATTCACAGTGATATCAGTGTAGATTCATCATAAAGAGCAGGGAAAAAAAAACAATCAACTAGATTGTTAAAAAAAAACAAATCCCTAATTCTTGCAAATATAATACAAAACCAACACAAATAACACATCCAATACTATTTCCAATCATCAAATCTTACCTATTTTCTCTTCACATTTTGCAATACGCCAAATAATGTATTAAAAATTTTGCTTTGAAATCATTCAGTATGAATTCCTCAAAGTATCTTTACACCTTCCCATTAGGCTGAATGATGTATCTAAAATCTTTGTTTCAGAAATATCAAGTGTGAGTTTGGTAATTCATAAGGCAATCTTGGTTTCATTTCCAAGTGTGTATCATTGCAGTGACTCCAACCATTATTACACTTTAAATAAACTGTATAATGTCCACTTGTGGTAGTACTTCCAGCATGGAAAACAATAGCAACTGTTGCTAAAATTCTTCCAGAAATAGATACTTGACTAGCAACAACATTTTTAATTTTGGTTTCCACTTTTCTTCCATTTGGTCTACAGCGTTGCAGCATTTTAATCAAATATTTTCCATATCTTTGTAGGCATAATGTAGATGGCATTGTTGATTTACAACAAGAACAGATCATCTCGTTATCAGCTTCTATTACTAATTTGGAAAATGGTACAGATTTGCAGTCAGGTATTGTCAAATATAGAAATCATTCTCTGTCAACTATAGTGCTTGAAGTTAATGAACACTGTTCACATTTATGTTCCCATTTGTAACTGAGTCCAAATAAACTCTCAATCTGAATTTCTCCATCTTCTAGTACTCCAAGCATAACCATCAGAAATTCTTGTGCATCTTGCTGTATATTAGCACTGAACGTTAAAAATCCAGTACATGTATCCAACAGTTGGTGATTACCAGAAGCAGAATGGATCTTACTTCTATCAGTTCTCAATTCTTGAAATAAAGTATGAAGTGCCAAACATAATCTTTTTTCCTGACTTTCCATAATTTCACCATAAACATCTTCAAGATAAAATAGAATGTTTAGAATAACATTACCATAGCAGTTGACACCAGAAGCATTTTCTAATTGGTATCCGACAACATCACTTTTTTGTATTTTCTGTTTCTTTACGTCTTTTTTTTCTCTTGATTTTGCTTCTGCATTCCAACCATAGCTGATTCTTCAACATATTTGCGTTTTGAACACACAACACGTTACTCATAAATAGGATATTCACCTAAACTTGGAGCATAAAGCCTTCTCAAACGATTATATTCTCTTACACAATTAATGTCAGCACTAACCTTGTTCTCATCAAAATCAATTAAATACAAACCAGACAACATTCTAACTCGAGATAATGCAACATATACCATTCCCTCTTTCAACACAGTTCTTCCTACATTTACCAAAGCATTATCTACACTTAAACCTTGAGATTTATGAATAGTTATTGCATATGCTAAACAGAAGGGAAACTGTTTTCTACAAACATACAAGTCTTTTCCAAGCAAAAAACGTACAGCACAACGCGCAATCTGTCTTACCTCTGTAATCTGATCAAATTTAACTTTCAAGAATTCAATTCCATTTCTATTTTGATATTTCACAAAAGCAACAACTTTCTCCATTGTTGCATTCACTAAACCTTCTTTTACATTACGATTACGCCTCAAAATTCCCCGACAGTTTAAACATACATCTACATTTTTTTCTAAACCAGCAGTTTTTGATACAGACTTTTCCAGAGAATCCAATTTAGTCTGTAGTTTTTCTGAAAGAAGAATTGTTATTCCTTGATGCTCAATTTTATCAATAGCTTCAATGTGAACTATTTCTTGATTTTCTAATTTCATAAGCTCTCTATTAAATGTATAACACTGTAGGCATTAAGCAAACTACAGACTTTTTTCCTTTCACTTTCTTGTGCATTACTTGTGCTGGTGTGTTTTCCTTTGTAAACAAGTTCTTTAGTAGACAACTTTGAAAAGCTTCTTTACCATGTTTGCTTAGAACACCAATTCTTACATCTTTTAGAATATTTGCATAATCTTCATCTCTTGCTTGTCGCATATTCTGAGTGAGTTCTTCATATTCAAAATGTAACCACAGATTCACATTTCCAATACTTCACAGAGATTTCTTTGTGTCTTCATGTTGAAGAGTTTTAAACACTGGTTCTCCTTTTACAGGGGTTAGTTGTAGCAGATCTCCAAATACAAATAAATGTTTTCCTCCAAAGAGAACATCGTAATCTGTTTTTAATACCTGTTGCAATCTTAAGTGTACAAAAGCAAGAATTAAGTTTGAGACCATGCTCACCTCATCAAAAATTAATAGTTTAATTTTCTTCAGCACTCTTGACACTTCATGAGAAGCTTCTCCAGACAACTTCTGATATTGTAATTTATTATCATACTCAACTGGTAACATTAATAATCTATGCAAAGTAACTCCTTTAATATTGTGTGCAGATAATCCAGTTGGAGCTGTTACCACAGAACATAAATGTGAACCAGTAGTTTTTTGAAGATTACTGGTCAAAAATGTAATTTAAAAACTTTTACCTGTCCCAACCTGACCACTGATGTACATCAGAAGAGGTTTAAAAGATGAACACACACATTCTTTTTTCATGCAA
This sequence comes from Triturus cristatus, assembly GCF_964204655.1. Lineage (NCBI taxonomy): Eukaryota > Metazoa > Chordata > Amphibia > Caudata > Salamandridae > Triturus > Triturus cristatus. Next base: position 613,518,401 of record NC_140591.1, on the reverse strand, counting down.
CAATCCATGTTCTATCTGTTCTCTCACTTGTACATATATTTCTTTCTGTTCAACATTTACTTGTTCTTCTAACTTTTCCAATGTAATATTCTCCTTATGTGCTTGTTGCATTGCAATTTCGACTTCATGCATAGCAATCGCTGCTTCATTTTCCAGTATTGGTTGTCCAAGAGGATCTTGACTACATTGACCACTACTTTGACTATCTTGAGAACTTTTATTAGCTATTTCAGCTATAATAGTCATCATCATCATCATAGTAGTCTTTATTCGAATTAAAATAATTCATACAAGACACAAACACAAAAAACGAATACAAGTAAAACAAGTCAGTTAATGATTAAAAATGTAAAAACTTTACAATAAATAGATAAAAGTTTTATGTAAAAGGGATATTAAACATAGAAATAGACGCGATGATATAGATTAAACATTGATGATCAAGTAGTGCTAAAAAAGTTAATACACGAGTAATAATCATATTTGAGGGCCTACCTATGCACCTTTTCACTAGACCGGAGGGTTTTTAATCTAAGGGACCATGCCCACCCCATGTATTTGGCTAAAACTACTGAGTGGAATGGTAAAGTGCTTGTGAGTAGAATTCCTTTGTCCCCCGCCGCCGCAAGCACCAACAGCGGTCGCCGAGTGGGGTCAAACTACGTTGTCCAGCAGCCTGTGCAGCCAGAGACCCGCCCACAACCTTTCCCGCGCCAGGAGGCGCTTCAAAAACCGGCGCTTGCTTCGCGTCGCGGGACGCGCGCGGGCGTCGCCGGGCTGAGCTCGGGCAGAGGGCGGGGCCGTCTGTGGCCGTCCGGGGCCGGAAGAGGCCGGGCTGGGCCTCCCCCTTGACAACGCTGGAAGTAGGTTGCAGCCGTGTTCGACTTGCTGATCACTGACATTTTGATTAACCTGTGATTGTTGTAGTCCACTGATTTGTGTTGCCCTGTGAGACATGGCTGGAAAGGGCAAGCGTTTCACAGCCCCCTCCACAGTAGCCGGGACTATGGACCAATTCATTACACGTGCCGTCTCGGTACTGGAACATGAGATAGCCATGACTGAAAAACGCCTCTCGTTAGATTCTGTGTCGGGCCGGCGCTCATCATTGGGCCCGCTTGCTCTTGTTAAATCACCAATCATTTCCAGAGAGCGCCAGAGCCAGAGGGAGGAGGTATCACTACTATCTACGTCTGACTCATCCCAGCAGATGTCATCCCCAACCGGGATGTTGATAAATCCCCCAATAAATATGGATATAGTGCCAGAGGAGGAAGTTGCATCTCGAATCTCCCCTAGTGCCCCCCGCCCCCAGACTAGAGCAGGGGCTAGATCTAATACATCCACTGGTGCAGTTACTCAGAAAAGGAAAAGGGGAGGGGGTAAGGATGGTGGTAGGCAGGCGAAAATAACCAAGGCAACAAAAAACTTGGTACCCCCTGTCACCGCAAGTACTAGCGCACACCACCCCATGGTTGAAACTAGCTCACTCGCTCCCCCCTCACTCAATCTACTAATATAACCTCACAGCTAGAACGCATAGTACGATCTCTTATTTCTCCATTAGTGGAAAGGATTGAAAAGGTTGTAACTAAAGTTGATAAACTAGAGCAATGCATTTTGGACAACTTCTGTTCACTGAAGAATGTTGTTAAGCTGTGTACTAGGGATATATCGAAAACTAACTGCACCTATGGAGCAAGCCCAACCCTTGCCATCCCACCTTTATGTGGCCAACCCTCTGATTCTGCCCCCTCTACCTTAGGCACTGGTCTATCGATGAATACTTCCATGCCATCCTTAAATACCCAACAACCATCTCGGAGGGAGGGAGTGCAACAAAATAGACAGTCCCCGAGGCAATCGGGTGGGCTACGCAAGGCACCCTCAGGCCCTATTATTGCGAACCTAGAAAGATCTAACGCGATTGTTAATACCCCTCCCCCATGTAATGTAACTAGGCCATCTCCGACCCAAATACATCTGCTATAATAGTCTTTTCCTTGTCAACTTCATCATTCAACATTTTTAAATATGTAGGGGAAATTGTACATGCAATGCTATCTTTACATGCATTAAATGAATCTTCATAGCAGTCAAAGTCTCCAAGCAATTCACTTTCGCTACGCCATGGTTTAAAGAGTTGGAGAAGTGCTAAATAGTAAAATTCTCGCTTCTCTGGAGTTTCATAAATAAGTTTCTTGTGGTTTATAAGATTACCCTTTGCATGTTTTACTAAACAACCATGACATCCAACTACTGCATATTTTCCTTTTTTTTAATTCTGTTTAACATTTCTTTTGAAGCTGTAATGTTGAAGTACTTCATACAGACATAGCTGTTCCAGATGTCAACTCCTTTTCGGATAGTATGTGTCAAACATATTAGTTTTAAGAATGTCTGTACTGTCTTGTTCATTTGCTACTAAGTATTCAATTTCTTCTAATGATTTCAACACTCTATTCCGTGAGCAGGCAAGACCTAAACTTACCCAAATGATTCCTCGTGACTTTGAATATAAACTTGAAGAGCACAAGTGGTCTGAACATTCATAGGATCCAATTTCTCAGTGGGAAAGCATTTTCAAAGTAATGCTGTACAATTTTGTGCTAAGGCTTTTCTCTTGTGCAATTTCTTCCCACATTTGTTTCATCTCTGATCTTTCTGATTTTGTTATGTACGATGTAACATAACGTGCAACAGGAATTGAGTTATCTACAACATACTGGATGTCCATGTTCACATTCCATATTTTTAAAATGACTGGATTGTAGTCATTGATATACTTTGACACGTCTGTTCTTTTTAAGTTGTAGGCATTCTTTGGAGATTTCCGAGTTATTGTGTGCCTTACAGAAGAAAAAAAAGAATTTACTCTTCCTTTACAAATGACTGGACGTGGAAAACCAAACCAACATTTGGTGTAAAATGTTCATTTAGACTTGTATTTTCTTCTGCAGTAGTTTCCACAATGGTGACTTTGGAAATGTATAACTTGCTGTCTCAAGCTCCTTCTTCTCTCGGAATCTCATATGTCACATACTGAATGCAGCAATACAATGAAAGACAATACTGTTTCCTCTGAATAAGTTCCAAATTTAGGTGCATCCTTGACCCATAGTAGCATATGTATATGAGGTGCACCTCTTGCTTAGTACTCCTTTCTCCAAAAGAAATTGGTTACTTCTCCAAGACGTGGATTCCTTTTATTGCAGATAAAAGACATCATAGCTTGAAACCTATGATTAAAATATCTGCACACATTTACAGGATCCAATGAACACAGTTCACCAGGAGTCTTTATTTCAACATTTTTTATATTGGAATTCACTTCTCTTAGAAACTCAAGCAAATCTTCCCATGCATACTCTGCACAGCTAAGTGTGACAAACCATGTTGGTGTACCTAAGTTCCATAACATACACTTGAGTCCTCCATGACGACGATACCAATACTCATTTGTTCCACGTTGACATGCCATCAAATTGATTAACTGTGCTTTTAAATTTTCATCTATTTCTTGAACTTTCTCCACAAATTCTTTCGCAGAAAGAAGTGATTGATGAACTCCAGTTTTAAGTATGTGGTTCACTGCATACGATAGAGAAGATAGATCACTTTCAAACAAAAGGTGAAATATGTATGGAAAGCACTGTTGAAATCTAGGATCTTCAGAATATAATCTTGTTGACCGATATTCTGAAGCTGGAATCCGTACAGGTCGGTCATCATATCGTCCACCTTCTCCAGTAGGAAACAGCTGTGGAAAAGAACGAGCTTCCAAGCTCTTCTCCCATACACTCATTGGAGTTCCCTGTGCTTTTTTCATTTGAAATATCTCAATGCTGCTTCCTATTACTTCTTTCAAATGCAAAGGACATATTGTGTAATGTTCATAAATCTCTTCAGTCCTTGACTTGTCCACTTTCTCTATTTGACCACTTGAAATTTCACGTTCATCTTCTAAACTTATCACCTGTTCATCCTCATTTACAGTTTTGTAATAAATATTGTTCTCTATAAGATATAAGGTAGCCTTTTCAACTTTATCAACATCCACAAATTCTTGCCATATCTTCTGACTCTTTGTTGGTACACCATTTATTAGAATGACTACTGCCTCATTTTCCTCTTTCTCTCCAGCAATAGGTTCAATATTTTTCTTAAAATCCAAAGGTAAGTACACCACTCTTCCTTTCAGCCCTCTTTGCAAGTCTGTTGGTGGCAGTTCACCTGTTTTAGGCTCCATCGAATTATAGTTTGAAAAGGATGAACAGAATGAATTAGAACTGACTCATATGTATTCAATTCTGCCAATTCCTCCGGAATAGCTACTAGTTCTAAGTTATTATGTACTGCTCTAGCAGGCATTTTGTTCTCTTCTAATTTGTTATAACAATATTTACATATACGTTGATCACTACCTAACTCAAATCGACCTTCCACCAACAAGTAAGTCGCAAATACTTCCCACTTACTATTGTTCTCCTTTTCACTTTTCAAATACAAATCAACATTCATAGTTTGACTTTTATAATGAGTACGTCGACAACAAACACAAACATAGTTTGGTATTTCAGAGCACACTACATTAAACTTTCCAATTTCTTCTTCAAACTGATCAGTGCTAATCACTTTCCCATCTCCTTCAACATCTGTAATTGTCAAATTTTCACTTTCTATGGACTGCTCTTCTGAACCAAAATATCGCATTTCAATATCATCACACTTTTTTGAACATCTGATAAAGAACCATGTAAAAGACCTGTATTCAGTTTACTTAAACATAATGCAGGACTTTTTACATAGTACAGTTTCCTCACAAACTTCCGCATTTCAGAATGGTGTACTGCTAACATCCTCACTTGATGAAAAACACTTTTACACACTTTTCTTGATAGACAAGCCAGAGAATGCCCATGCTTCTCAGTATATTTTCTTACATTACATGGATCTAGTCCTTGCAACAACTTAATCTTCTGTTTAATACTTTTCTGTGTATATTCTCGTAGCAAATTTCGCATTATATCAATAGATTCCTATCGAATACTACAAATACTGCTACAACCCCACTTATACACAGGAGCTTGTGTACATTTCCATTGCACTTCTTCAGCTATTCACTCTTCTGCACTTTTACCAACGAATTCCTCTTTTGGAAGGGGACAACCATCCTGAACTTCGTAGCAACGACCTCCAGTATCAACTGCAAATGGTAAACAATTTTCCTGGAAGTAATTTTCCTCATTAAAAAAGGCTCACTAGTAGAAGTATGTTTCCAATGTCCACTAAATATTTTGCAAAAGTTGGTTCGGTTCACAAGTCTTTTTCTTCTACTTTTCTCTTTCAACACTTTGATTACTTTATCCAACACTTTGATCTTCTTCAAAATCACAATGAATAACTTCTGTTTTAAAGGGAAAGCAGTATCCACTATACTTTCAATACGCTGCTTCTGTTAGAATTGCATCAATTTTTTTTTATATTTGCAGCATGTTTTCATTAAAATCTGAATCACTCTAGTTCGAAAAAGTCTCTGATGAATTTCTTGAAATAGTTTTTGTCTCCGGGTAACAAATACTGGGGCATATTTACTACTTCTGGCGCATCTCTGCTAATCAGCAGGGATGTGCCCGAAGAGTTGCGATGCATCTGCCCACCCGTGCGCCACCACTGATGTGCCGCATTTACAATGCGGCGCACCGTGGCGCACGGATAGGCAGATGCGTGTCGCATCCCCCCCGCGGAAAGGCGGCGCATTGCTGGAGTTGCATCGCAAGCACAACGCAGCTCCAGCAAGGCTCGGGGTGCCCCTATCACTAACATGCTGCATCAATCCTTACGCCTGCTGCAAGCAGGACCAGGGTTTTGACGCAGCATGGCCATAAATGTGACTGAGTGAAATCTTGTAGATTTCACTCAGCCACTTTTAGGAGGCGTTCCTGCGCTGGAACGCCCCCCCCCCGTGCAGGAATGCCCACATGTGGCGCAGGGCTTTACAACGTGACGCATCTCCCTAGATGCATCACGTTGTAAATAGCCGGCAGCATGGCGCTGGCTTTGCGCTGCCGTGACGTAACGGCGGCACAAATCTGGCGTAAGGAGCTTGTAAATTTGCCCCAGTGTTTCTTTATCATGTTTTCTTTTCCTGGTATTTGAAATTGAAGTCTCCTTCTTCTTACTTGAAAAATTCTTCTTTTTCCTTTGTGTAATGTTATTTTCATTAAATGTTCGTAATATTGTTTTCCGAAATTGTCTATTGTTTTTACCAGAAGAAACTGTTTGTGTAGTACTCTCATTTTTTTCTAATTGAAAATGTTTCCTTTTCTTCAAATATATATTTTTTTCTCTTGTCATTTTTTGTAGTTCTTGTAGGCATTTTCCAATTTTAATCCAAATGAAATAATTATCTGAAAAAAAAATAGATAAACGAATAAACTCTTCGCTGACCTTTCTCCTCCAGCAAGAATACATGGCACCACAACAGAGGTAAGATTTTCAAAATCATTTATTTAGCACACCCAAGTGCAAAAACAGGTTTAATAAGGACAGTCCACGCGTTTCGGCTTCACAGCCTTCTACTGGACCATAGAGTCCCACCCTCTAGAGGGTCTCCTTAAAGTGCACAAGTGCTCGATCCTTTTTTACTTTTTACTGCTCTCAAGCAGCTAGACTGTGCATTCCTATATCCAAATTCATGGCAATCTAAGTCATTATTTTACAACTTATTGTTTTCTTAGTGTTATGAAAACAGTACAGAAATTTAGAAAAAGTGCAAATTGTAACCTAGATCATGTGTGTTTGTATGTAAACATTTTTACGATCATTTTGCACTTTTATAATTTTTAAACATTTTTATGTGTGCTGTTTCTAATAACTGTAAAGTACACTGCATTAAATACCCTCAATAGACATAAAGTTCACATGCAGGTCTAGCATTTAACAATTCCAATTCATAGCCACAATTATGTGTTCAATAGAAAGAACATGAAATCATATAGAAGGTCCCAAATTTGTTTTTGATATAGCAAAATTGACCACGAAGAATAAAAGATCGATGATTGACAATATATAAGGGAATGTTGTACATGGAGAGGTAATGTTAAAGTGACTGGTGGAGGTATATACAATGGGTTAAAAATTAATTCATGGTAAGGTACCCATACAATTTACACCCATTCTGTGTTTGTATCCAGTCAGAGTCTCCGGTACAAGAGAAAAGTATACAAAAACAGATGTATTGTTCATCTAATATGGATGAATTCCCTTGTAACAGAGATTCAGCAGGGAGCCCATGCTTGGGTAAAGCGACTAACTAATGCTCGTTCATGAGCTCTTGAGGTGCCACTAACTAAAAGTAAACTGCCAGTGCAAGAAAAGTAATTATGGCAAAGTACTGAAATAGCAGCATGTTATAAAAGCACCTCAATACCTCTGAATGAGTAATACACTCACCTATAGAACCATCAAACCTAAATTGTTAAAACCAAGTAAAACTGTAAAGGTCAAATCTGGGACTAGTTATATTTATGTAGGCATGAAAGAAAGTTTTTTTTTTGCATGGAAAGATTGTATATGTCAACAAGTGTACAATTGCAGACCAATCACAAAGTTCAAACTGTCAAGTGACATAAGGACAAATCTCATAAATCCAAAATTTACCATTAGGAAGGTCTCTAGCAGAATGACCAGGAAAGTTGGTAAATCCATGGTTTTTGATAACTACAGATTGATGGTTCATATCTTATTACTGCAAATGTATATGTAGTTCTGCATCCAGATTATGCCCTAGCGGGCTTTCAGTACCTATCGCCAGAATAAATTGTGATTCTGCTTTTCTTAAATTCAGTGTCCTGTTTCCATCTTCCTTTTTAGGTATCACGATTTTGATGCCAAAGTATTTCAGTTGATGATTATCACTGGAGTGGAAGTCATAGAAATGTTTGGCCATAGGATAACAAAAATCCATATTCTTAATGGCCCACAGATGTTGCAGAATTTTCTTTATTGTGCTTCCAATGTAAAGTTTCTGGCAGGGACACTGTAGTATATAAACTGCAAATTTAGACTCACAGGTGATATGATCAGTGATCTGCTCAATTTTGCCATTTAAAAGTTGAAATGTTTTGGTGTTTTGACCATTAACACATGCCTTACACTTTTGGCATCTCCAGAAGCCAGCAGTGTTGAGCCAGCTAGAGATGGTGGGGTGTTTTATCGTCAGATGACTATATATATATATATCGTCATGTGAACAAGGCTCGGACGAGCCAAAACGTTATGGCGACGTACTAGGAATAAAAACTTTTTGCACTACTAATTGGTCCGTGGCCATTGTGCTGGAGGCGAAGGTGACTAACCTGCTGTCTTGACACTTAGTCTAAGATATATATATATATATATAGAGAGAGAGATATCTATCTATCTATCTATCTATCTATCTATCTATCTATCTATCTATCTATCTATCTATCTATCTATCTATCTATCTATCTATCTATCTATCTATCTATCTATCTATCTATATCTATCTATCTATCTATCTATCTATCTATCTATCTATCTATCTATCTATCTATCTATCTATCTATCTATCTATCTATCTATCTATCTATCTATCTATCTATCTATCTATATATCTATCTATCTATCTCTCTCTCTATATATATATATATTCACTGAAAAAACAATAGGTTTTAGGGGTGTTATAGTTAGCTGGACATTTCACTCGAACAAAACCATTGAAATTCCTCCGATATAGTTAGTTGTACTAACTACGTCTCACGCGCCCGCAATCCACTGCTGATGATGTCATATATTACATCATTCATGACATGGTCAGTGACATCACTGATGACATCTCAAATGACATCACTGATGACATCATCCACGTGACAATCAGATGCACCTCATCATACACTAGTATAACCTTTCATCACTCACTGTAAAATACAGAGTGCCAGATTTAAAACCATTGACACACCAATACAAGTTTCTAAACACCCACTCAGTGATTCCTAGATCTATACACACATCTAATCACTTACCTATAGATTCACTCATACATGCTGTCAATGATCAATAGAACACTATCAAATATACTTATACACCTATGTCAACATTACACACCAGTACACATCCTAATCACTTATGAAGTCATCCTACTCACTCATGCAAACAATGGATCATACTTACTTTTACTTAGCTATACACTTATAAAAAACACCACTTCATCTATTCATATAGATAATAACTCATACTTAGTGTGTTATAAAAACATTATTACAAGTATACAGTTATCCATACAGTCACTCATACAATCACTGAGTCTTATGTATACTTATTTATATACAACAACTGACACATACACTGGCTTTTATTTTTCTAGTTTGTTGGACATGTACCATTGAGACATATATTTTCTCATTGCCACACCCATAAAGATATTCACTGACACAAACAACTGTTATAACATGTAGTTTTAACTTCAGATACCTACTGAATCAACTATTCACACATCTTTGGGCAGTCACCCCCGCCCCCCACTGAACCACACACACATTCACTCTCCCATACAAATACTCAGTTAACTAATCAATAAATAATATAGACTTTCACGTAGCTAGTAACCAACTGGTGCAGCAGTTTACACAACAACTGACAAAGTGATACAGATATTCACACAATTTAGTCACTATCCAATATGTTTAGTGAGAAACTATAAATTAGTCAAGTAAACAGTCAATCACACTGCTACTAAATCCTCCATCCAGATATTTATATTTATATATCCACTCATTCTTCTTTTTTTATTTATTTATTTCTTTTTATTTTATGCCATCAGGTACATCTTTAAACCAACAAGCTAATAAGGAAAGAGAGAAATTATACCTCAATCTAAAAGCAGTCGGAAGTAATACAATTAAACATGCATAAAAGTGGAAAAGAAAATATAACATAAAAGAACCATGGAAGGACTTTCCCATTTCAGTTTCAAGTCTTCTCTTATCCCCTTTACCCTATTCCTGTTCTCTCCTCTAACTCGCCATGACTTTTTTCTAACCAATTAGATACTGGAGCCCAGATCTTATCCCCTTTTTTCCTAGCACGATGGCCCTTGTTCTTATATAGAGCCATTTCCATATTATAAATATTCAGCAAACGATGAAGCCAGTGAGCATATACCAGTGGTTCCATATCTTTCCAAGCTGTGGCTATTAGTAACCTAGCAACTGCTATTGAAACAAAGACAAAATCCCGATGTATCGAGGTTAGTCTAATTCGACTATCATATCCTAATAGCATCAGCGAAGCACTTATTTCGATTGTACAATTGATCGATTCATACCAAAAAGTTTCTATACCCTTTTTCAAAGGTTTCAGAGTGTTAACAGCATAAAACATATGAGTGATATCCGCTGGGCTAAGATGACATCTGGGGCACTGATCATTATCTCGTTTACCCCATCCGAAAATTTTTGCTGGGGTGTAATATAAATTAAAGAGGGTTTTATAATGTTGGGCTTGGAGATTAGCAGCCAAAAAAATATTCTGCTCAGCTTTAATGACATGTCTACATCTATATCGTCATCCCCTAATTTTAATGCCCACTTTGTCTCAGTTATCTCCACATCATCGGTTATTGTTTCCATTAGTATTTTATAAAGCTCCCCAATTCTCCCTTTTCCCCGATATATCTTTTCCATTAACGGTATTGCTCTGAGACTTTCCTGTTTCCTGGCTTGACTCTTAATACATCCCCTGATTTGAATATATTTAAAATATGATCTATTATTAATCTTGAATTTCTGAGCCAATTCTTGAAATGGTAATATGTCTAACTTATCATTAAGTAGGTTTCCAACTCTCTGTAAACCTACCTGTACCCACTCTCTAGCCATATTGTCCAAGATTTCGGGTGGAAAAATCGTAGTTCCCCACAATGGGGTATATCTATTACATTTTGAGATGTTTATAATTTTACTTATTTTACTCCATACCGTTCTGGCAGCTTTCAAACATTTGGAACGTTTTTTAAAATAATATTTAGGTTCTAATTGTCTGAGTAAAAGCCCTGCTGCTTCCTTCCCCACTATAAGTTGATATATGGAGGGTAAATCGTCCTCGCCCACACATCTATCTGTACCCAACAGATCGCCCATTTCTTGCAGGAAGGTTGACAGATAATAATAATATAAATTTGGAGCGGCCCACCCCCCTCTCTCTCGTGGGAGAGTCATTGTCCGCATAGCCCGTCTTGTTTTTTGATAGTTCCAAATATAGTTGGAAAACATTGAATGCTAATGCCTCCCAGAGATATTGCCACGTCACTCTGTCAAAGGCCTTCTCTGCATCCAAGAGAATCACTGCCAGTTCATCCCCACCTGCTACGGCTATATCTAGCAAAGATATTATTCGTCTAGTGTGATCCGTTGTTCCCCTTCCTGGCACAAAGCTGTGTTGCCAAAGGTGAGACCAAACTGGCAATGATTCTCTGGAGCCGGGTTGCTAAAATCTTGGAGTATATTTTTGCATCTGAATTTATCAATGAGATGGGCCGATATGACCCAGGTACTGCTGGTGGTTTTCCCTTCTTATGAAATATAATTATATCTGTTTCCTTCCATGTATTAGGGGGAATCCCGCGGTATTGGACAGCTAAAAACAGATCCTGCAGAACAACAGCCAGATCACCTTGAAGCAATTTATATAACTCTATCGGGATTTTGTCTGCGCCAGTGGCCTTCCCTGAAGAGAGTGAGTTTATAGCTAGAAGCGTCTCTTCTAGCGTAATCTCTTCTTCTAACTCCAAACGTATGTCTGGGTCTAATTTCCTAAGCTGTGGATATTCCCCTTCTGTTGCTAATTGGTTATCACAAGGATCTTGTTGATATAGTTTGCTATAATATTGCTTAAAAACCTCCATTATCTTAGCGGGGGCTGTTTCAACTTGTCCCTACAAATGTTTGATTTCTTTTATATTATTTCTGGTAGTCTTTTGTCTGGTCCGAAGGGCCAAGAATTTACCTGCCTTTTCTCCATATTCGTACATCTCGTTGCGGTATATTTGATATGTCTGAGCCGTTTGCTTCTGAAACATGTTATTAATCTCTAATTTGCCAATCATTATTTGGTTTTTAATGATCATTAATCTATCCCCGTCCCCCTTCCCCTGAGATTGGAATTTAGTGTATTCTGTTTCTAGCTGTGCTAATCTACTCATTAGGGAAGTGATCAGGTTTTTCCATTCTTTCCGCTGTTGCCTCACATAGCTTATTATTTCGCCCCTTAAACACGCTTTATATGTATCCCATACAATTGCTCGCGGGGCACTGTATCGATTTATTTAAAAGAATCCTCTAGTCCATTTTTTAATATACTTTATAAACTTTTCATGTGACAGTAGTTTCCTGTCAAACGACCAGGAGCGGGGTTCTCTTTCCAGAATCTGGCCCCTAATTCTTAGCATAAGTGGATTGTAGTCCGAGAAGATACGTGGCAATTTATTGATCTCTGCTTCCACCAGTAAATTGGCAGATATCAAAAAATAATCCAAACGAAAATATTTTTGATGCGGATAAGAAAAGTAAGTATACCCTGGATATATGTCCTTTTTATCTTCCCATACATCTATCAGGCCATGACTGAACTTGAAATTATTTATAGCCTGATTCACCCGTGGTTTACGTCCCTTATATTTCTCCCCCACTGCCTTTGGGCTATCAATATGAATATTAAAGTCGCCACATATTGTTAGTGGGGTTGACCATGTAGCGAGCTCTAATTCTAGCTCCTCCCAGAGCTCTGGATCGTCTTGATTTGATGCATAGACAGACACAATAGTTACACCAGTACCTAATGTTACGATAGCCCATCTACCCCATTTGTCTGCCAAAGTTCGTTTAATAATGCCTACTTGGCGTTTGATAAAAATAGCTACACCTCTTATCACTGGGGTCTGCGAGGAGCATATTGCCAAATCATATCCTATTATCTGTAGAACGTCCCGATTGTTCCACGGAATATGGGTCTCCTGTATGCAGATAATTTCCGGGGCAATAAATCGAAAAAACTCATACACTTTTGCTCTCTTGACTCTAGCCCGCAACATTAACTGAACAAATATGTATTTTATCTATACTTTACTATAACATTATACCATCTTGACAATTTACCATTCCAACTTTTATTCATCCCTTCCTTTTCTACGCTTCTAGTTCTGTTCAACTCCATGTACCTGAACTGGCATTTCTTCCCACCTAACCCTACCCCAACCCCCCTATCCACCTTTACATCACTCCCACCCCACCCAATCCACCCTACCCTCAACCTGCCCATGAAAGCCACTAGACCTTAGTCTAGTAGTGATGTGTCAGCTCTGGGTGTAATCCAAATGACCCCCCAATTTCTATTTTCCCAAGAAAAAAATCAATCTATCCCTAAAGTTCTTTGTAACGGATTAATTATCATAATTCCCTTATCCGCCTATTGTTTTATACATTCTTCATAACGTAGCACCCTAAGTGCGCTCCCTCGTTTCCTAGCTTATCCATACACATCTCACCTACTCAGTCTAACTTTTTTGCTTATCTCCTCCAAAAATTCTTTGGCTTTAATTTCGGATGTGAAAAAGCGAGCTCTATCCCCAATAATTATTTTAAGTTTTGCAGGGTTCAGGAGGAATGCCTGAGCTCCTTTTTCTTGGAAGGGAGTAATCATCTGCCGTAACCGCCATCGTCTCTCCACTGTCACATGGCAAAAGTCTGGCCTTGTAAAAAATTCCACATCCTCCATATGTCTCTTGCGATCTGGTCTTGCTTTTTCAAAGATTGACTGACGTAGGAGATAATTTCTGAAAAAAACAAGCACAGCCCGAGGTCTTGTAGTGGGGCTTGTCTGCTGTTTCTGAGTTATTGTGACCCTATGTGCAAGTTGCACTTCCTGATCCCAATTCCATCCTTCAATCTCGGGAAATGCCTTAGCCAAGAATTCAACCATATAGGTTCTAATATCCGCCGCACCTTTATCTTCGGGGATACCCATGAACCGCAGATTGTTCCTACGCTGGCGGTTTTCCTGGTCTTCAAGTTTCCACTGTATATCTGCAAGTCTGGCCTCGTGAGAAGTGGTCTGCTGCTGTGTTACCATTAGCTTCATCTCCATATTGCTCGTTCTAGCCTCGAGATCTGTTAGACGGTCCGAGATCTCCATACATACTTTGGCTATTTTACGGACTGAGCTTTGGATTTTCCGAATGGCAGCCTGGGATCCCCTATTATCTTGTTTAGATTCATCCCTATGTGCCATGACCGACTGCAATATTGCATCCAAGGTTGACAAAGGTACTGATTCCGTATTGGAGGGTGTTCCAAGATTATCCCCCACCAGGTGACTAGTGGATGTATAATCCCAGTTTAGATCTTGTGTTCCCCTCTTTTTTAGATTTGTAGCTGTCAAAGATTTAGCATGCCTTCGTATCGTTGTTGTGGAGTCTCTACCACTGGTTTCTCTACCACTTGTGTCATGTGGGCTTTCACTGTCCTCTTCCATCTCACTGTTGCTACCACTTGTAGATTAGACAGACCCCACCAGTGATTCTGTGTCTTCTGAAAGGGAGTAGTAGTAATCTCCGTCTTCTTCCCTTGTTGTATTCTCCGTAAAAGCTGCTGGGGTCGCAGATGGGCTGGATCATCTAGTATTTACATTGTTGTTTTATCCTTTGGCATACGGGGGTTTGAGTTTACTTCATCCTTATCTAAATATGTCGGAGTTGTCTGTTTGGGTTTGGCGTTACCTTGGTCAGGGCCTCCCTTAGCCTGCTTGCCTTTTGCCTTCTGCCACTGCGATTGCGATGCTTGGCTCCCCTCTTCTTGGCCAGCTTCCTCATCAGATAGAGCAGCATTAATACCAATTATTACCTCCCCCTGTTGATTATCCTGAGTCCCATCAGTCATCAAATTGCTCTTCACATTTGTATCATTCTTTCCTTGAGAGGCTAAAGGTATACTAGACATAACCATAACGCCCCCCCCCCAGTACTCGCCGACTCCGCAATGTTTGTTACCTGCGGGGAGCGCTCTTGTATAGCGTTTTGTCTGACAGCATCATTTCTCACCGTATCCAGTCCCTCCTGCCTGGCGACGCTGATCTCTTCCTTCTCACCGTGTTTCGCCTGCTTTGTTTGTCTCTCCCGGCTCTTCGTAAGCAGCTCCATTATGGTGGGGCCGGTTGATAGTTGCTGGGGCGTTCTCCTTCCCAGGTAATCCTTCCGAGTTGAGTTTTGTCTGTGTCGTCCCTGAGGACAAGCCTCATCTCCTCCTGCGGCGGCAGCAGCCGTGCCACCCTCCAGCCTCCGGACAGATTTCGCTGCTATGCTGCTCGTCTTCCCCGGAGGGGGGTATCATCGACTGGATCCTTGGCAGCTGCTTTCGCCCTGGGCTTGGGTTTCATCTCCTCGTATTCTGTGCGACGCTGCTCCGCCGAAGACCCTCTCTGCTCGCAACTCTCGCAGCTCCGCTTACTGCTCGTATCGTCTCTAGAGATATACCTAATTTGCCAGCAGGTAAGAGTCGATATAGCCGTCGAGGCTATGTTACGGGCTATGTTACAGTAATGAATCCGTTCACCTCTATTATCGAGGATTAAATTCTTGCTAGAACCATGCATCACCAAAATTGCGGTGTTCGTATTCGTATTCGTATTCCATAAGAGAGGGGTCATTGAATCACACCATCGAGCTACTGCGGCAGTCTGACCTAGCCTGCCGCCATCTTGCTTTTTTCATATCCACTCATTCTTCAATGCAAATTGCAATATATATATAATACATATTTAAATAACTAACCAAACCACATTCACTGGATGATCAGTGATGTCATTTGAGATGTCATCAATGATGTCACTGACCATGTCATGAATGATGTAATATGTGACATCATCAGCAGTGGATTGCGGGCGCACAAGATGTAGTTAGTACAACTAACTATATCGGAGGAATTTCAATGGTTTTGTTCAAGTGAAATGTCCAGCTAACTATAATACCCCTAAAGCCTATTGTTTTTTCAGTGAATTTCTAAGGTTTTTTAAATGCTAATTCCTAACTATATCAGGCCTGAAACCTATGGTTTTTTCAGTGAATTTATATATATATATATATTCACTGAAAAAACCATAGGTTTCACACATGTTATAGTTAGCTGGACATTTTACTCATAAAAAACCAATGAAATTCCCCCGTTATAGTTAGTGCAGGCAACTATAACTCACGCGACCGCAATCCTCTGCTGATGCTAATACTGTATTTAGACACTTATTTGCCCATGTCTTCTTCCATTAAATTTTAGCTATACATATATTACAAATATTTTTTTTTCATAAAGACACATATGTCATCAGCAGAGGATTGCGGTCGCGTGAGTTATAGTTGCCTGCACTAACTATAACGGGGGAATTTCATTGGTTTTTCATGAGTAAAATGTCCAGCTAACTATAACATGTGTGAAACCTATGGTTTTTTCAGTGAATTTGCAAGGTTTTTTAAATGCTAATTCCTAACTATAACGTGTGTGAAACCTATGTTTTTTTCAGTGAATTTGTACGTTTTTTTAAATGCTAAGTTACTTTACGCCGTTCGTGGCGTGTGCGCCCCTCTTAACGCAGTTCGTTCCGTGCGCGCACGGTGCGCTTCGCACGCACGGTTGGCACGCAGTGCGCTAAGCGCACCGCGTCCCCACGTTACGCTGGATGGCCCATGTACGCACGATGCGCTTCGCGCACCGTCCGCACACGGAGGACATATTATGCGCTTCGTTGTGAAAGGTAATCTATTAATTGTTCTATTTTCATAAGCTGCCACAGATATATATATTGATTTAAATGCTATTTTCTCAGGAACTACTGAACAGATTTACACCAGACCTACAAAAGGCACTTCCTTGACCTGTAGACTACCTCTCTGCCAAATTTCAAGTAACTCTGTTCAGCCGTTCGGGCTGTAGCTGTGTCTAAAGGTCCTATGGAAAAATGCATGGGAAAAACGCGTTTTGGGACCCCCCTTTTTTCTCAGCCCCCGCTTGACGAATCCCCCCGAGACTTTCAGGGTAGGAGCGGAGCGTAGTGCCCCATTAGTTTTGAAAATTTCGCGAGGATTCGTCGACCGGCGCCAAAGTTATTCCAAATAGAATGTTGCGGTTTTCCTATGGAAACAGGGTCCTAACTATAACTACCTACTGGCTACCTACTGGCGACCGCCAGTAGGTAATATATATATATATATATAATATATATATATATATATATATATATATATATATATATATATAAAACCCACTGGCACTCGCCACGGGGTAGTTATAGTTGGGATCGTGTTTCCATAGGAAATGCATTTTTTGTGTTGCAATAACTTTGGTGCTGTTTAACGAATCTACATGAAACTTTCCAAAAGAGTGCTCTTTTCTGCATAGTTGCGTAGACATTTTTGGGGTGATCCGTCAAGCGGGGTCGAGAAAGAAAAAGAAAAATGTTGCCATAAGATCTTTAGCCACAGCTACAGCCTAAACTGCTGAATGGATATACACCAAACTTTGCAGAAAGCTAGATCTAGGTTTTAAAGGAGTGCATTTTGGTGTAAATCCATTCAGTAGTTTTTGAGCATTTAATAATAAAATAGTGATGTATATCTAGGGATGTAGAGGCTCCACGGATCCTGACAGATCTCAAGCTGAGATCTGTTTGACTGCCACCACCTCAACTAGGAAGTGGTGGCAGCTATCTTTAGACTTGGGACTCAGTGTAAGGAGGGTAAGAATATCCTGACACCCTAATAATGGCAGTCTGGTCCCAGAGGGACTCTGCCTGGGGCCAAAAATGTTTTTATTTTAAAAGAAATTGCCACAAATTAGCAGAGGATCTACAGCAAAATGTACAAAAAACAATTGTTGTCCCCTGTGCTTGTGTTTTTTTTATGTCCCCTGGATGAGCCAGGTCCTCGGGTGGATCAAATATTTTACTTTTTGGGGAGGGCAGTGCATGTGGCCCCACTCCCCATGATGATTTTGTCCCCAGTGACTCCAACTCCCAGGGCCTGACCCAATTTCCAAAGGGGGCGGGAGCTGCACAACCCCCCTGGGTCAATTTTGGCCAGAGTGACCCCATTCCCAGGGCCTGGCTGCATCTGCAAAGAGGAGGGGGCCTGTGCGGCTCCCCCAAGTCCTTAATGGCCCTGGGGACCCCATCCTCAGGGCCGGCTCAGGCTATGTCCCAGTGAACCCACCTCCGGGACATAGTGGTTTCCCTGCCTGCAATGGTGGGCATGGAAACCTGTGTTTTCTCTCGCTTGGCGGGAACAATTTCAAATCTCCTACCAAATGGGAGCAAACACCAAATCTGCTTCCATTGGACTGGAGCTTGAAAAATGCTCAGTGAATTGAGCAAGGAAACAGATTAAAAGATTGCTTCAGCCTGCAGGGGGCAGCATTTTTAGCTGTTCCCTGTGGGTAGAAGCAATGCTGGCTGCTGCTGGATTTGGGGAGTCAGCTGGGGCTGTGGGGGCCATGGGACTGCCCCCGTGAACCCCAACAGAAGTGTGGTGGATATCCTGGGTGGGCACCCACTATTTGTTGACCAAGCCCCGGGTGATGGGGTCCCTGCGGTTAAAATCGGCCTGGGGAGTAGGGCTGCATACTCACCACCCCCTTCAGATATGCATCTGGGCCTCGGGAATGGCGTCCCTGGGGCCAAAATCAGCGCAGGTAGGGTGCCACATGCCCCCTCCCCCATTAATATGTTGGTCCCTGGGGCCAAACGTGGCTTGGGGATAGGTGCTGGGGGCCCCTTTCCCTTCAGATATGTAGCAGGGTCCCAGGGGATGGGCTCCCTGGGGCTACATTGGCCCAGTGAGGGGGGCACAAATCTCTTCTACCCTTTAAGCATGTTGCCGAGCTCCAGGGGATGGGGTCCAGAGGGCCAAAAGCGGCCTGGAGAGGGGGCTTATGCTCCCCCCTTAAAAAATATTCTAGGCCCCAGGGAATGGGGTCCCCAGTGCTGAAATTAGCTCGGGGAGGGAGCAGAGTGTGCCCCACACCACATCATTTTAATTAATTGGCCTGAGGGATGGAGTCCCAAGGGCCATAATAGGTTCAGGGATTTGGCCATATGGCCTCTCTCCGATGCCAACCCCTTGCCACGTATGGCCCAAAGCCATATGTGGTGTGGTGTTAGCTGCCTTTGGGGGAATGACCACAGGGCCAGGTCAAAGGCTGTGCACAGTGTGGGGTTGGCTGTATGCAAGGGGTTGGACACAGGGCCTGGCCTTGCCTCCTGGACAACCCCCCACATGCACATGGCCAAAGGTTGTGTGCAGCATGCATTTGGCTGCATGTCTGGGATTGGCCTCTGTACGTGCATGGGGGGTTGGCTTAAGGGCCTGGACTGCAGCCAGGCCCTGTGGCCAACCCTTTCTATACACAACCGAATGCCCTGCGCAGCGTGGGGTTGGCTGCATGCGGCAGGCCCTGCAGCCAACCCCCACCATGCAAGGGCAGAGGCTGTGCATGACAGGAGTTAGATTAACGTATGGTATTTAAATATTACTTCAGGTTAAAATACACTAGAAATTCACAGAAAAACAAAGGTTAAAGTAATATTATAGTTAGGCGAAATGTTCAGTTTTAAATTTTAAAACCACTGAAATTCACCAACTATAACTCATTCGTTAGGGCAACTATAACTTGCGCACTCGCCATGCATTATAAATTTCAATAGATATTACATCACTGATGGCATTTTCTTTGACATCATTGATAATATCACTGTGCAAGGGTGGAGTGCGAGTTATGGTTACATTAGGGCACAGGTTATAGTTTTTTCATTTTTTTTTATTTTGATAAATTTGCAAATAATTAACACTGTTCAATTATGCATATCTGTGCACCACCATTACATGCACAGTACAGTATGATATAACCAAGAGCTGTTGACAATAGTTTCCATATTTAACCTAGTCACATGCACAATACATATCTTATCAGTGAAAAGTATGCAATCAGGCCCGTCCACCCTAATCTGCCCCTTGTGTCTGCAGGTATCGACCCAGAGGTCCCCAGATGTCTTTTGGTCTTGAGGCTGATGGCTGTTCTTCTGCATAGTTGGTTAATTGCTCTTTGCAATAAACCAAGTCTGTTATCCAGTCTTTGACAGTGGGAGCTTTCCTGCTACCCCACTTCATTGCAACCCGTCCAGTAAAAGAGCGATGGATATCAGTCTGCAATTAGGGCACAAGTTATAGTCACTTGAGATAACTCTACTTAAAACCTGCCTGACAACGCTGATGTGGCTGAGGGCACCCTATAGGAATGGATCTCGCACTCCCTTGATACTCTCATTTCCGCAGGTGGTCCCAGAGCCGTAACACTCAATCTAGTCCGTGGCATTATAGCAATCTGGCTTTTGCCCAGAAAGCCTGCAGAAGCCTGGAACGGGCGTGGTGGCAAGACTACGATCCAGTTTTGAAAATGCAACATCGGGTAGCCATCAAGAACTATCACAGGGCCATTCAGAAGGAAAGAGCTGCTTACTTTGCGGACGTGATCAGAAATAGCAGTAACCCTGCTAAATCAATGTTTTCCATATTCAAAGATCTCAAATCTTTGGGGCAACCCAGAGCTCCCCCTCTCTCCTCCAATCAGCAATGTGAAGTCCTTGCCTCCTTCTTTATTAAGAAGGTCGAGAACATCTACAGGACTGTTGGACTTGGTCCTTTTTGCAGGGTCATCCCTGAACTTTTTGCCTTCATCCTGTATTTTCTCTGACCTGTTTCTGTTGGTTTTATGATCAGTGCGAAAGTGCATATGCTCTCCCTAATGTAAATTGATGTGTGGATTAGTGATTCCATGATTGGCTGGCTTGGTTTACCTGTCAGACCCTAGTACACCTAATGCTGTTGGTGGTCTTGCAGCACTGGTTGTGCCACCCACATAAGCAGCCTGTTAAAATGTGTCTAACGCTTGCCATTGCAGAGCCTGTGTGCAGTCTGGTACTGCCATGCTGACTGGGTAAGTGCACCCACTTGCCAGTCCCTAAACCTTCCCTTTTATTCATATAAGACACCCCTATGGTAAGCCCAAGGGCAGGGTACATTGTAAGTATAAGGTAGGACAAGTCCTGATGTGTGTGGTATGTCCTAATAGTGAATTACAGCCATTTTAGTTTTTCACTATTGCAAGGCTACCTGTTTCCCATAGGCCAGAATGGGCAGTTTGATTATTACATCTTATAATCCTAACTGACTCAGGGAACATGGAAGAAATTCGAGTTTAGTATGCCTGAACTCAGAATGATAAAATACATCTTTTAGGGAAGTTGGTTTTAACATTCTGTGTTTGAAAATACCACTTTTAGCATTAGGTATTTTCTTGTCTAACCATCCAGGTCTGCCTCTGCTAGGTTGTGTATTCCTTGTCTGGAGTTTGAGTGACAGGGGCTGGGGCTGGGGAAATTCCCGGAGACAGGGTGAGTCAGCACAGGGCTGAATAGGGCTATCTACATGTAGAGTGGTGGGAGGAGATGCACCTGGGACCTGAATAGGGCTGTGTTTTCCCTCCACAATGTTGGCTCCACCTCCTGCGGTGTGTCCTGGCCTACACTGTCAAAGGAAAGAAGGAGTCTTGTCAACAAAGTGCTCCAGGACTGACCAGAACTGGTTTGGACTAGGCAAAGGCCTATCTGCCTTCATAGAAGAAAGAGAAACTGAGTATAAATATTGGGACCCAAACCCAAGAACTTTAGATCACTTTGGGAAACAAGAAGAAACCTTTTCTGAGGAGCGGAACCAAAAGAAACTGAGGAGAGACTATCCCTAAGCTTGAGGGACTTGCCTGCAGTTGTTGCCTGACTGCCAAAGAGAGGAGAAAGGACTTTGTGTGCACTTTATTCAACTTGTGAAGGATCTCCAAGGGCTTGGAAAAGAGCTTGCCTCCTGCTGAAGTCTCAGGGACAACAGACTTCACCCACCAGCTCCCCAAGAGTTCTTTGGAAGTGCCTGCTGTTTTGCAAGGCTTTCTCAGGGACTGCATGTTGCAAGGAGCTGGAAGTGCGACTCACGAACAAGAAGCGTGTCGCCGAACTGCTGCTGCCGCTTCACAACACGAAGCGCCTCGCATCGCCGGAGAAGAGGATCGATGTCGCATTAGATGCCGCCGCAGCTCTGGGAAGCGTGTCGCAGGGGCTTTCGCAGCTCATCGCCGGAGAAGAGGATCGACGTCGCAGCAGACGCTGCCGCATCACCGGGAAGAGTGTCGCAGGGCCTGTCGTGGCTCGCATCGTTGTGGAAGCAACTCGCATCGCCAGGGGAGAGGATCGACGTCGCAGCAGATGCCGCCACATCACTGGGAAGCATGTCGCAGGGCCTGTCGCGGCTCACATCGCGTGGAAACATCGTGCATCGCCGGAGAAGAGGATCGACGTCGCTGCAGATTCCACCGCATTCCGGGGAAGCGTGTCGCAACAAGAAGAAAGCACCATCTTTGTTTCTTTGCACCAGATCTTCAACGCATCACCGTCCTTACAACACTTTCGCTGTCTTGCGTTATGCATCTTAAGGTACATTGAATTCAGAGTGTCGCATTTACCGGGAAGAGTGTCGCAGGGCCTGTCGTTGCTCGCATCATTGTGGCAGCAACTTGCATCGCCAGGGGAGAGGAACGACGTCGCATCAGACGCCACCGCATCTCCGGGAAGCGTGTCGCAGGGCCTGTCGTGGCTCGCATCGTTGTGGAAGCAACTCGCATCGCCAAGGGAGAGGATCGACGTCGCAGCAGATGCCGCCACATCACTGGGAAGCGGGTCGCAGGCCCTGTCGCGGCTCTCATCGTTTGGAAACATCGTGCATCGCCGGAGAAGAGGATCAACATCGCTGCAGATGCCACCGCATCCCGGGGAAGCGTGTCGCATCAAGAAGAAAGCGCCATCTTTGTTTCTTTGCACCAGATCTTCAACGCATCACCGTCCTTGCAACACTTTCGCTGTCTTGCGTTACGCATCTTAAGGTACATTGAATTCAGAGTGTCGCATTTACCATCTTAAGAGAACTAAGCTAATTCTACCATTTTAAGTACAGTATTGTGGATTTATGTTGTTTGTGGTCTTCTGCTAAATCTATATAAAATATACTTATTTTTAAAATACAACCTGTGTGGTGTCCATCTGTAGTGTTGTCACTTGATTACTGTATGTGTTCACAAATGCTTTCCACACTGCCTCTGAGATAAGCCTGTCTGCTCGTGCCAAGCTACCAGGGGGTGAGCAGGGTTTATTTTAGGAGTGTACCCCCTTACCCTGACTAGACGCAAGGGACCCTATATGTCAAAGGTACCCACCTCTGCCAACTAGAGACCCCCAACTCTAACAAGGACCTTCCCCCACACTGAGATTAGGACAGACCCCTCACTGTGGCCCTGTGATAACCCCACACTCTCTGTATTCCCGGCACTCTCTCAAGAAGGGATGTGTACGATCTGCTATAAACTTAAATCAGGATCCCCTGCAGACCCTCTTAAACCAGTCCAATTTAAAAAAAAATCCTACCTCAGCTTCTCTCCCCCTTTTGCAAACTGACCAACCTATCTCTGTCCTCTGCGGTAGTCCCCAGGGCCTGGAAACTTGTCAAGGTGGTCCCTTTACTTAAAAAACCCACATTGGATGCCTTCCATGGGTATCTAAGATCGCAGAAGCTTACATCAACTCTCTTCTCACGAGGTTTATAGAAAATAACAATCTGACGACCCTTCCCAGAATGGCTTCCACCCACGTCACAGCACTGAAACTGCCCTTCTGGCTGTAACAGAACATCTAGGGGCGCGTTAGATGTCGGTCGTAAGTCAGCTCTGACCGTACTGGATCTAAGCGATTCGTTCGACACAGTGTCTTACCAGATCTTGCTGCAGCGTTTGGAGGATATTGGTATTTGAGGCCCTGCCTTGGGCTAGTTCGCCTTCTTTCTATCGGAGAGATCCTTTCAAGTGTCTGTACCCCCCCTTCTGCTCCCAGGTACATGCTGTCTACCAAGGGGTTCCTCCGGGCTCGGCTTTAAGCCCAACCCTATTTAACATCTACATTGAACTCTTAGCAGCAGTAGCCAGGATCAGAGGATTAACTGTGGTATCTTATGCATATGATACAATGTTGGTGGTGGCACTATCAGATGACTTCGCACAGGAAGTTCTTAAGTTCAAGGCAGATCTAACAGCCAGCAAATCTGAGATCTTGTTGGTGGGGAAAGATACTCAAATGTGGAGTGAGCGTTGGTGGCCATCCACTCTGTCCCCAAACAGATAGTCAAAAATCTGGGAGTATGGATTGACTCCGCTGTTACTTTTCAAACCCAAACCAAAGCGATAGCTGGGACCTGCTTTGGGCTCCTATGTGGGCTTAAACCACTGTTGGGATTATTTGACCCCACCATCCGCCAGGTTGTCGTCCAGTCTAACATATTATCCAGGCTTGACTACGCCAGCTCCCTATATTTAAGGGCAAATAGAGCTGAGAATCTCCGCCTACAAAGGGCACAAAATGCTGTGGCCCAGACACTCCTCGGCCTGCCGAGAATCTGTCCTACAACCAACGCTATCCGCACACTGCATTGGTTGCCGGTGCCGAAACGTATTGAGTTCAAAACTCAGTGTATCACCCATAGAATTCTGAATCTTCATTCCCCTGATATACTGGCCAATCTCCTCTCACCCTACACACCCACCCGCCAGCTACGCTCGATGGGCCAGCACCTGGCAGTTGTTCCCCGGGAAAGGAAAGTCTGGGCTGGAGGGCGCTCTTTTCGAGTTCTCGCTCCAACGCTCTCTCCCTGTGAGTATCAGAAACATCCTAAACCAAGCACTGTTCCTGAAAGCCATTAAAGCTCATCTCTTTCCTGCATAATTGATCTTCTGTGCTTCTCCTACAGTGCCTTTAAGAGTTTGCAGTTTTAGCACTGGGACGCCCCTTTGCTGGGGCAGCTGTGTGCTGTACAAAACTTATAAGATAACTGTCGAGTTTCAGTGTTTTTTTTGTTTAAAACTGAATATTTCCCTCAACTATAAAATTACTCTAACCTTTTTTTTCAGTGAAAAAAAAATATATATATTTTTTTAACCTACTGGCGTTCGCCATTAGTTAGTTATAGTTAAGGCCTAATTTCCTTAGGAAAAGTGTTTTTTGCCTGGGAGGGAGAAGGAGAGTAAGGCCTGGGACTAAAAAGTGAACATTGTATGATGGGGCAAGCACTCCTCTAACAGCATATGGAAGCCTACCCTGATATACCCTCTATTTCTGAGGGTCAGGGAGCAGTTGAGAGTATAACAGAAGTTAGGCACCTTGTGGCTGAGCTGTTTAAGGAACTACTGATTCAACACAATTCTCCTAAACAGGGTTTATTGAGGTCTACTGTTTCTTCTTCTTCCTGGACTTCCTGTGATGCTGGGGAGGATTCAGATATCTTACCAGACCCCAGAGATAGGTTGGTGGATAAAAAAGGCTCCCTGTTTCCGTCTTCAAAAAAGGAGCAGGGAGAGGTAGTATATAGTCAAGTTTTTGTGATTCTAAAAATGTCTGTGGTTGCATCTCTCATCAACCTGAAAGGAGTGAATCTATATGAAAAGTCTGTTCACCTTAAGTTGGACACTGTTCCATTGATTAGTTCTTTCATTATAGAGGGAGGGTTACTGATGACTCTGGACCCTGAGTACACCGATCTACATGTCCCCGTTCAATCTCCCCATAACAGTCTCCTCCAATTTGCTAACCAGCCCCTTCATTACCAATTTGAGGTCCTTCTTTTTGGGCTGAACATTAGCCCCAAGAGTGTTCTCCAAACGTCTGGTTCCAGTGGTGGCTGTTCTGTGCAACAAGGGCATTCCATACACCTGTATTTAGACAATTGGCTTATTCATGCATCTTTGAGATGTCAGTCTTTGATGAGGTGGAGCGGGTTTCCAATCTTCTGACCTATCTTGATTTCTTGATGAACCTTAAGAAATCCAGACTGGAACCAAATCAGGACCTCCAGTATATTGTTGTTCAGTTCCAGACAGCTGTGGGAGTAGTGTACTTGACTTCAGACCATGCCTGCTGAATCCATTCACCCATTATTTCCAAGCATGATCTCTAGTCAGCTCCTTCACTGATTTGAATGAGAATACAAGGGGAGATAGTGAGTTACTCTCAATCAATCAATGAATCAGGGTTTTATAGAGTGCACTACTTACCTGTGAGTGTTTCAAGGCACTGGGGGCGAGTGTGAGCAGCTCCGTTGGGGTCATTTGAAGAGCCAAATCTTGAGGTCCTCCTTGAATTCTTGCAGTGTTGGACTCCGTCGGAGGTGGAGGGGTAGTTTGTTCCAGGTTTTGGCTGCGAGGTAGGAGAAGGATCTTCCACCTGTTCTGGTCCTGTAAAAATGTGGGATGGTGGCTAGGGTGAGGCCGGCTAAGCGGAGGTTTCTTTTGGGGGCGTGGAAAGGAGACTTGGTGTGTGAGCAGCTTGAAGGTGTAGTGGAGCCTGGTGGCTAGTGTGTGGTGGGAGACAGTGTCAAAGGCTGCTGATAGGTCTAGGAGGATGAGGGCTGCTGTATGGCCTTGGTCGAGGAGGGCACGGATGTCGTCGGTGGCGGCGAGGAGGGCGGTCTCGGTGCTGTGGTTGCTTTTCTCTAATATAGGTATGGAATGGTTGCTTCCTTCTAAAACATTCTGAATCTTTACTTCTCTTCTTGTTTTGAGCTTCCCTTCTAGGTATCTAGAGTTTTTGTTTTCCATGGCCGCGCCTCCATTAGGATCCAATATTAAGCTACATTCTCAATTGGTGGGATCCAGCATCTCTACTTTACATGTTCAGAATTCCTGTGACTTAGGAACTGTCCAGGAACTTCAACAGTGGATGATCCAGGCTTACTTAGAGAGGGGATTTGCTTGACTTCATTACATCCAGTAAGCCTGGCCACAGTTGCCTCAGGACTGGGCTGGGTAGTACCTCTGGGCTCTTCATGTAAAGGTTTTTGAAAAAATCTGCAGAGGAGACATTCCTCGCTAGAAGGAGCTGTCTGAAATTCCCGGCCCATAAGGCTTTTGCCAACTAGGTTCAGGAAAAATTTGTGATCATTTGATTGGAGAATACAACTACCAGGCCTATGTGAATCACCAAGGGGGCACTCACTTCAGGGATCTGCCAAATATTGTAGTCCAGACTATGCTGTGAGCAGAGGCATGCTCACTGAAATTATCACATGTCCACCTCTGGGTGATAGATAGTCAAGAGCAGATGCCCTGAATTGAGTGTTATCCTTGTCACAGAAATTTCGCTTGTATCATCCAATGTTTCTGCACATTTGCAAGAGGTTTGGCATCCCATTAGGGGATCTCTATTTCACCAAGTTTAAAGCTTTTCTCCTTGTAGACTGTTCAATATTACTGGAGGAGTGTGCATGCGGGGTAAATTCCCTGATCTTTCCTTGGTCCAAGGGTTTTGCATTTCCTCCTTTTCCAGTCATCTCAGAGCTTCTAGCCATCATCTTGAGAGACTGACCATCATGTTATCACTTTTGTGGTACCTTTCTGGCCTTGGAAGTCTTAGTTCCCAATCGTCTGCTGGCTGTTCTTGGCTCTGGGGTACATTTTTCTGCTGTGTCCGTCCCCTCTTTGATCTACTCTCATATGCAAATGCCTCTCCTAAGAATGCGCTTGACAGTGTGGAGTTGAAATTATCACGCTTACAGTAGTCACCTATTCGTATAGGCCTTAATAACTATTTGGCTATTTGGCTATTTTGAAGACTTAGGGCCTGATTACGAGTTTGGCGATGTGGGAGCGTGTTGCCATGCCAGTGTCCTGCTCCCACATTGCCAAACTCGTCCGCCAACTGCCCGCCAGAATAGGAGGTTTTTCCTGGTCTGGGGGGGGGGGGGGTGGTGCTTTGGTGGTCCAAGGCGGTGAGCCTTAGAAAGGCACTGCAATGGGTACACCAAAGCGAATTCCAACACAGCATGGATGGTTAAATCCATGCTGTGCAGGAACTGGGGATGCATGCATACAGGGGGGCACACCATGTTCCCCCCTGCATGCATCCTCATGGCCCTGAGGCAACTGGGGCTCTGGAGGACCCCCTTAGTTTCCTCATTGCAAAACCTTTCATGGCAGGCTCACCAACATGAAAACTGTGGCGATGAGGAAACTAGCAATATACTTGCCGGTGCTGCAGCGACACTGCCAGCATATTGCGGGCCTGAGACTGCCATGCCGATGCAGAGGGATCACGGATCCCCGATGGTTACGGCTTTCCAATCGCAGGCTGACGCCAAACTCATAATACAGCGGTTGGACTGCCAGTGTGCCCCGCTACTGCTGCGCCACCCCAGGATTGGCAGTCCGTCAGACCCTTAGTGTGCAGCTATCAGATCATTTTAAGGGCCTCGGGTGGTTTACTTTCATTCAGTCCTTTGCTTCACATCATGTTAGGGGTTTTGTGCTGCTCGAGCTTCCAGGTATGCACCTCCCTGGGACCTTCCTCTATTTCAAACTTTCTCCCAGGAGCTCCATTTGAGCCACTGGATAAACTGCCTCTTAAAATTCTTACCACCGAGAATTCTTTTGTGGTCGCTATTATCATGGCCAGAATGTTAGGAGGTTTGGGATCTTTAGATTGCCAGGCTTCCTATCTTTGTGTCTTCAATTCTTATTATTTATTATTATTATTAATTATTATTAATATTATTATTATTTTTTTAAATAAATGTATAGAGCGCACAGCTACCCAACAGGGTCTCCAGGCACTGGAGAAGGCGAAGGCAGAGCCACACTAGTGCCAGGCAACAGGCCAAAATAAGAATCAAGCTTGGTGACTGAGAGAAGAGTCTTTAAGTTCTTGCGGAATGCTAGCAGAGAGTGACAATTCCTAAGTTTGATTGGGAGAGCGTTCCAGAGTTTAGGGCCCAGGTAGGAAAAATAGCGGGCGCTCATACGGACAAGACGGAACCTGGGAACTGAGACAAGTGAGAGGCTAGAAGATCTCAACTGTTGAGCAGGTAAGGTGTTACAAATCAAGAATATAAGAGGGAGCCAGGCCAAATTTGGCCTGATACATGTAACATAGAGCCTTAAACTCGATGCGCTTGTTCACCTTGAGCCAATGTAATTGATGAAGTAGAGGTGAAGCAGAAGCACATCTAGGCAGACGAAAAATAAGACACGCAGCAGCATACTGAATAATCTGCAGCCGATAGACTGAGGCTTTATCTTCACCCAGGTATAACATGTTGCCATAGTCCAGCCTGGATATTACCAGAGCTTTCAGGACTGTTCTCTGAGCTGCCGGTGGAATTAGCCAGAGGTTTTTTTTAAGCCATTTGAGACCAGCAAAGCAGGACGCCGTGACCCTAGACACCTGAGATTTAAGGGAAAGATTGTTATCAATAATAAAACCCAGGTTTTCAACATTAGGGAATGAGGCAGGCAAAGGGCCCAGAGTGTCAGGCCAATGTTTAATTTCCCAAAGTTCAGGGTTATTACCCAGAATGAGCACCTCTGTTTTAGTGCTATTTTAGCTTCAGGGCATTTCTGGTAATCCACAAAGAGATATTACTCAAGTCCAAAGGGAGCCATGACCTAGTTTGTGTGGATTTCACAGACTCAGAAACCTCCGGAGAATTATCATGGAGCCCATCAGTTTGGATCGTGGGAAACGTTAGATTCCCTTGTGTGCAGAATGATTCTTGGCTTGGTTCCTGGGTTTGGCTCTAAGATGTTGTCCAAATTTCACAGGGAAGCTGCTTCTATTTTTTTGGTATTCTATACTAATCTGTTTTCCCTAGAATGGGGAACAGTGCACTCTCCAGATGTTTTCAGAGCTGTGTCCATTTATTTGAACCACATTTCTTTGGTTCAGCTGAGTGGTAACCTGTTTGTGAACTTTGATCTTGTTAGCATTATCAGGAGATGGGTTGGCTGTTGTTTTTTGTTAGGTTTTGCTTTAAGTATATCTTACAAGCGGCAGAGTCTTGAATTTATTGCCTGGGATGAGGAAGGGAAAATCTAAAATTAACCGCTAAGTAATCTGAACATCACACTGTGGCATGCTCTACCTCATACCAGTTCTTACATTATAAGAGTAAGTCCATTTTTGTTTGATGTAGATATAGAATGTTTTCTAAAATATCATGTGAATAAGAGGGTCAGTTTAAACCTTACTGTAAGGAAATTAGTTGTTGGTTGCCTGGGGTGTAAGCCCTGGTAAAGCAGCAACCACAATCATCATCAGTGTAAGGCACAAGCAAACCCCAAATTAACCTGAACTCACCCCCTTGGTAGCTTGGCATAGAGCAGTCAGGCTTAACTTAAATGCAATGTGTAGAGTATTTGTGCAACACTTCAAACAGTAAAATGGTGAAAACACAACACAAAAGTAGCATACAACAGATTTAGAAACATAGAGTAATCTTTAATAAATGAAACAAGATCAAAATAGCAAAAATCAGATTTTCAGATCCGGAGATATAGAATTTCAATGTTTTTTGTGATAATAGCACCAAAAATCACAAAGTGCAACTTGGGGATATCTGGTGCTGCCAGACCAGGACAAAGTCACAAGTTCAGGCCGACCACGATGGAGCAGGGGCTAGCTATGGGGACCCATTTAAATCTGCTGAACAGAGTACCTTAAATCCTGAGTGGATCCATGTCGAAGGTGCCCCGCACAGCCGAAGTGATGATTTGGTTCCGACATGAGGAGAGGCTGTGGTGCAAGGTCCTGTTGCATCGTCATCAAAGATCCCATCACCAGGACTTGCAATGCAAAGTCTGGTGCCAGGTATGTGGTGTGTAGCGGGCGATGCCTGGTTCAGAGGAGCTGTGAAGGTGTGACGAGGAGCCTGTCAGCAAGGTTGCTGTTGACAAGAGATGCGAGGACCAGGGCTGTGGATGCGCCATTCTGTAGGGGTCATGCACCTATTCCGAGGACTGCGGAAGTGATGTAAGTCTTTACAACAGGTCCAATCCATGCAGCAGCAGCAATGCATAGGTTCTGCTGGAGGATGTGCCGTTCAGCCAGGGAGATGCTGTGGTGCTGCTCGGGGATGCATCGCTAAGCAAGGAAGATGCGCTGGTTCCTCTGGTAAGCACCTTAGGTCCACTTCCAAGTGTCCAGGATTGGATTGGCACCACTTAGTAGAGTATGACTCACAGATTGCGGAGTCCAGGTGCAAGATTTGTTTTGTATCCTGTTATGTCCCTGAGCCTTCAGATCGGGATGCCAGCCAACTAGCCCTTGGAGTCACTATGGGTTCTGGGTTCAAGAGATGCAGCTTGAAAAGACTGTACTCACACAAACCTGGTGAGTAAAAGACTTCTTTATTTATTTCCTGAGTTGAGTAACCTCAGAAGGGAGCTGGCAGCCAGCACTCTTCAAACTGCTATTTATGTCCCACCGAATCCTCTCCACATTCCAAAAGAATGTCCACATGTCACATTGATGCCCTGTGGAGAATACCCAGACATAACACATTTACCTCCATATATATATGTATATCTAACAATAAAAATAAATAGATGGAAAGTAAAATACCATAACCTTAACACAAAAAAGATATTGAACTTTGTGGAAATATAGTAATCCCCTAAACAAGGGAGAGACACACTGCCATATTATGGTAATAAGAATCATCCCATTACATCCCCATGCCAGAAAGGCATCTGCATGGTCCTCTCATGTGACAAATTATTTTTCCTTTGCACCCCACTTTTCTTAGGCTTGACTCCTTCCCTTCCATCAACTCCCTCCTTCAACAAACAGTCTGCACCCTTCACCACCGTATTGTAGTTCCACAATTACCATCCCTCAATAATACCATGAAGAGGTAAACTTTCTTCACCTGTAAAGGTTCCAAAAATCTTGCCAACCCCATATCTTCTCTCCACTCCTTCTGTACATGCAACCACTCTCCTTCCACAAACTTGTTCCTGAAACCTGTTTATTTTTACACAAAGGGGCATATTTACAACAGAATGGCAAAGTGTGGCATTAGGCAAACATTGCTAATGCCACACTCCGCAGTTCTGAAAATGCAGGGATGCACCGTATGCACAAGAATATGAAAAACCCTGCGTTTCCCCTAGCGCTGGTGCTAAGTCTAGCTACCTAGTGGCACCATTGCACCATAGTGCAAGGGTGTGTGTGTTGGGGGATAATTGTTTATGTGCAGGAAGGTATCCCTTCAAACACATAAACAATCCAGAATGGCGATTTGTAACACCAATGTGTGCTACATTGTGCAGCACACACAGGAGTTGCAAATCATCATTTTTTACATGCTTGTTTATGTTCAAGATGATACACCTTCCTGCAGATGAACACTCATTCATGGCGATTTGCTGTTTCTATGTGTGCTGCACAATGCAAAACATATAGAAAACAGCAAAAATGAGGCTACATTAAGCATTTCTCCTTGTTTTTCCAGGTTTTCCCTGGTCTTAAATTTGGCGCTGCCTCCTAGTTACTCCACCCTTGTAAATAGGGGGCAGCATCAAAATCATTGGGTGTTGCGGCGGAATGCCCACAACAACACCCATTGCCCACCCCTTTCAGGCTAAGTGTAGCATGAAAGGTGGCCTTATTTACAGGGCATTATTAAGCCATGTTAAGTGCCTTAACACCGCCTTGTAAATAAGGTTTAGGACTTAACTCCACAGGAACGTCACAAACGGTGATGCTCCTGTGGCGTTAAGCCCTTGTGAATATGCCCCTAAGTTTCATTTTTCCACCCCCTTGGAAATCTACCCTCTAGCTTTCCTTCCTCGCATCACTTCAAATGGTACGTTCACTGTTGTGGTGTTAGGCGTAGTGTGATATGCGCCCAACAATTTCATCACAGCACACCTCCACTAACTTCCTTGACACAACAGAGAAGCACTCTTTTTAAGTCCAATTTCATCTTTCAACTAGACCATTGCTCTGGGGGTAATATACCAAGGATCATATGTGCTCCGCCCCATTGATTTTCAAGAATTCCTTTATCTCAAATTGTACATCATTGTCAGTCACAACATACTCAGGTATCCCCTCCCTTTTTCATAATTCTTCCAAAAATTTTATAACATCTTGCGTGGTCACATGATCAGTAAATTTAACTTCTGGCCATCTTGAAAAATAATAAATGGCTGCCAGGACACATTTGAGACTGGTGCCTAGAACCTTATAGAAACCAGAAATATCAAGATCAATGTTCCTCCATTGGGCATCCATTTTGTCACTCTCAACTGGCAGATACTCCACAGTCCTTTGTGATTTGTCACTCCAAGCTCAAGGCGCACATTCTCTTTCTATATCTATATCCAACCCTGGCTACCAATACTCCATCCTCACCCTACACTTAGTTGCCCTCATGCAATATACCCTTCATGCGCCAACATCAAAATGTGACTTCTCAACACTTCTGGTACCACCTAAAGTTCACCTGTAAGTATCACCACACCTCCTACAAATAACTCAGTACTCACATTCCTTGAGGATTCTGCTCCATCAAAGGCTTTCCCTTTTTTCTGGCCAATCCCATGTCATATATTCCTTAACCTCTTATAATGTTCCATCAGCCTTTACTGCTTGGACCCATTCCTCATGTGGCGTATGCCCCTCAGTGAGTGTACAAACGTTCGCCACAATCCACTCTTCTTCACCATCATCAACCTCATTGGTACAATTTACTGGTAACATTGACAAACAAGCAGCCACCACATTTTTCTTACCCAGTAATTTACACTCCATGAATATGCAAATCCTTCCCTTTCAATTGTACAATATATCAATCCTACTCCTATCAAAAATCACAAGGCATAAGCAATGGTTACCTCCTTGCCATACATGTACTCCATTAAGACTGCCTCCACTTCTACATTGTTAGCATCAGTGCAAATTATACTATTGTCACACATGTCAAAAGGTTTTAAAGCTGGGTGTGGCTATGCTATACTCTTCCTCAATTGCGCAAACTCATTCTCACATCCCTCATTCAAATCAATCTTGACATTCTTTGCCATGAATTTCCTCATGCATTTGGTTGTATCTGCAAACCTTGGAACAAACCGGGAATAATATTCCTCCAGCCCTAATCACGAACGTAGCTGGTCTTTATTCTGTGTCGATGGTGCATCCTTTATGGCCTTTACAAATGTCTGTTTAGGCGTAACCCCACACTCATCCACCCAGAGAAATCAACACCTTTCACTCCAATTTTACACTGGCTGCCAGCAGCGGCTCCTCCATTATGGTGGAGGAGTGTCACCCCCCTGCCAGGAGATGCTAGCTTGGAAAATAAAATGATAATAAAACAGTTATTACCATTTTATTTTTCTTCACGTAGCAGAGTCTTGTTTTTCAGCATGTGCATCAAGATCTTTCCAACCTGAGATGCACTGCTAGGTGGAGAACAGCAGGCACAGGCTCCCAGTTCTAGTGGGAACACAAACCAGCCCACTCAGGTCAATACTGGCACTTCTCTCATGCTGGGTAATAGTATTACCAGCATGAGATCAGCATCTGAATTGGCTGTAGCGTAGTCTGGGAGCCTCAACCTGTACACTAGCAGCAGAGCCAGAGGAGCAGAAGAGCTGCAAGGTGGTGGGCGGCAGGCAGGTAAGTTCTTTTTTGTTTTGTTTTTTGTTATTCTCCTCCCCATGCTGCCCAACCATTTTTCCCTTATAGCAGCTGCTACTGCTTGTTGTGCTTAATGGTCAGCTCATACTCCGGTAGAGTTCCCAACACAAAACGTAAAACCTTGTTGTGCCCTCCCACACTTTCTCCAAATATCAGAATATTATCTTGGAAAGACATCAAGTTCTTTTCTTTCCTTAAAAGCAGGAGCATGGCCTTTTGAAAGACAGCTACAGCTAATGCTAGCCCAAAAGGCATGCGTTTGAATCGGTAAGGCCCTTCTGTTGCAATGAACGATGTAAGTAGCCTAGACTCTGAGTGTAAGAAGATCTGATGATACGATGAGGACAAATCCAATGTGGAGTAAAGCGTAGCTCCCTTGATGGTAGAAAGCATATTGCCAATGTTGTGAAGAGGGTGACGGTCCACGCAAATAACCTTGCTGAGATCACGAAGATCCACACATAGAGGTATGTCTCCATTGACCTTTTCCACCAAAACAACCAGGGCTAACCATTTGGAGGCTTCAATCTCATCAATAATGCCCTCCTCACACAATCTCTGTTGCTCCCTCCATAAGGGCTACCTCAACACCAATGGCACATTTGCATGGCTTATGTGCCCTTGGACACACCCCATCCTTTAAAATGATCTTGTGTACAAACCCTTTTAGTAAAACCCAGCCTTTTCTCAAAGACTCTATGAAATTCTTTCTCCCACTTCATGTCATCCATTACATTCACACTTGTCTGCACTCCTAGCACTTGGTCAGTGTGGTTAGGATCTGGCTTAATTAATACATCTCTCTGCTGTGGTCCCCCCGGCAGGCATGAACCAACTTTGGCAATATAAACTTTGGAATGTGTTTGACACTTTAAAATTCCAGTGATCCTACAAAATATCCTACCAAATCAATTGATTTGTTCCTGTACGCCACCAACTTAATGTCTGGAACACACAATTCCCAATCAGGAAACTTTTGAAGATACTCTTCTCCAACCAATGAGCAACATGCACCAGAATCTGCCATTACTCACACATCAACCCCATCAATTCTGATATCACAGAATGGGCGGTCTTTATTCCCAGAACCACCAACTTCAACTTCACCAACCTGCAAAAGAAACTCTTCATGCAATTCATTCAAATTCCCTTCCTCCAACACATTGACAGTCCCCTTATATTCTGAGCCACAGCTCACCATTCCATCCTTTCACTTACAAACCATCACAAGATGCCCCTTCATCTTGCATCTCCTGCACACTTGACCCACAACAGGACAAGTAGTGTTGGTTGCAACGTATCCTTTCAAACCACATTTTAATAGAAAATATTTTGTCCAATCATTAAACTGTTCTTTCTTAAAGAACGTGTAATCTCTTTGTTTTCTCCTGAAGCTTTGTAAAACACTACTTGCATGATTTCTATTCTATTTGAGTCAACAGATTCCATCTTCTTCAGTACTTCTTCAGTACTTGCTGCTCTTTTAGCTATATCAATGGGCTTCTCTAAAGTCAAAATAATTTTCTGTATTTAATTTTTTTTCTTAATTCTATTGTCAAACAGCTTTTGTAACAGTTGGTCCCTCAGCATATCGTCTAAAAATCCCTTGTAATTGCTAGAGGACGTTTCCAGCTGCAATGCCGCTACAAAGTTGTCCACCAATTCACCCGGAAGTTGTGTTCTTTTTAAAAACGTATATCATTCTATCACTTCTTTTTTGTTTCTCCCCAAAATGTGATCTAACTTCAACAATGCTATATCGTAGACGTCCCTTCCCGTCTGATTCATCATCCTCTTCCTCAGGCAAGGACGGTAAATACTTCAATATGCATCTGCCCTCAGCTCCAAACAATATTTAAGCATGGTTAACTTATGCAAAGCTGCCTGTAATTGTCTCCAGACAGCTAGAGCAGTCTCTGTGTCCTGCACTAATTGGAATGTGTGCATAGGCCTGGGCTTACCGAAATATTCTTTGTTGCCCACACTACCCCTGCTACAGTTTCTTGCAAAAGTTTCCGATTAATAGTATGTGTTGTTTAAAGGGCTACTTAAGTGGGTGGTACAATCAGTGCTGCAGGCCCACTAGTAGCATTTAATACACAGGCACTGGGCACTTATAGCACCACTTTACTAAGGACTTATAAGTAAATTAAATATGTCAACTGGGTATCAGCCAATGCCACCGTGTTTAGAGGAGAGAGCACACGCACGTTAGCACTGGTTAGAAGTGGAAAAGTAAATAGAGTCCTAAGGCCAACAAAAACAAGGTCAGAAAAAAAGGAGGAGGAAGGCAAAAAGATGGGAGGAAGACCAATCTAGGCTGACAGGTCTAACAATTACTAACAGGTATTTCCACCATGTTTGAAAGAATTAGGAAATTAACAAAAGAACTCACCTCAAATTTCCCCCTGAAGCATATAGCTGTAGAAATTTGTAGAATTAACGAAGAGTTTATCATAGCCTTTACTGATAAATTCTTGAAATATTCAAAAGGACAAGAAATTGCTGGCAACCTGATTGGCTGCCATTATAGCCTATCCTGACATTATTAGGACATTTAAAATTAAATGGCTATCCCTTTAAAATACATACATGTTGGACCTGGGTCTTTTTGCAGGGTCACCCGCAGATTTTTGCCTTTTGTTGCTGAGCCTGTTTTTGTTGGCTTTAGTTTAAAAAAGGAATTTCTCTAGGACGTACACCAAAACCAATTTATGACCAAATATGCAATCAACCACACTCGTCACCCAATGTACAATATTATCTCACCCATGCAGGTGCATCCACACAAATAGAGCCACACCTCTGGACCCAGAAAGCAACTATATATTACACAAGGATAGAGAGCTCAAATAACAGTCAGTTTTTATTAAAAACAATTTAAAATAATGACAGGGTCATTCTTTACATAAGTTTACACATACAAAACATTAAAAACATCATGAGAGACAAAGAAAAAATTGTGAAATATTTAAATTCATCAAGTAAAAGTTACTCCCAACAGGAATCTAGTATATAAACACCATCGATCTATTCACTCATTAGTTATATTAGATGTGAGGCTGTTCCTGGATGTAACCCAATGTGAAGGTAAAGGCGTTGACGCGTTTCGAAGGAAATAAATTATTGATGTACCACCTTCCTCAGGACATGTGTAATACTTGTCTCTCGTTCAACAATTTAAGATTAAAATACACCGCTAAATATGTTTGAAAAGGAGATGATGGTTTTGTGACCAATCCTTCCGTGATCTTTAAAACATGTGTATGATCTGTTTTAAATCCACCGTTTCTACACCCAATCGGTGAGTGTGATCCTATGTTAGTTCGTGTATACACATATATATTGCTGGAGATCAGACGTTCAAATGGCAATCCAAATAAAGGAACTGGATGTTCAATATCTGATATTGAATTCCACAACAAGGGCACACGGGATTCACCTTTAGTTATGGTGAAATTCGATAACCGCGTGTCTGTCGGTCGTCTCCTGGCATCTCATCTAATGGCTGGAACCAACTCTTTGTTGGCTTTATGACTCTGTGCTCTTTAGTCTCTGCTAACCACTAGGAAAGTGTGTCCGCGCTTTCCCTAAAGCATGATATAATTGGCATATACCTGATTTGTATGTTGTATGTACTTGTAAGTCCCAAGCAAATGGTACTACATGTACCCATGGACTGTAAATAAATGATACTCGCAGGCCTGCAACACTCATTGGGCCACCCACTAAAGTAGTCTTTTAAACCATGTCACAGGCCTGCCACTGCAGCCCGTATTGCAGCTTTAAATTGCCAATTCAACCTGGCAAAATAAAACTGTTGCCAGGCCTAAACCTTTCTTTTTAAGGCATTTAATGCACCCCTAAAGTAGGACATAGGGAAGGGTACATTGTATTTTAAAAAGTGGGACATGTGGGTTTAAGTTGTACATCTCCTACAGTGAAAAACTCCAAAAGTCATTTTTCACTTTTGTAAGCCTATCTCTCCCATTGACTAACAACAGGTTACCTTATAGTATTTAATAAGTGATAAATTTAGATTGGGAGCAGATTGAAATATACTGTTTACGCTCAAATTAATTGTAATTTAAAATCCTCTTAATGATTGAGTCAGATTTTAAGTTACAGTTCTGAAAATGCCACTTTTAGAAAGTTGTCATGTTCTTATGTTATGTAAATATCAATGGGGAGGGAATGAGAAGCAGTGATCCATCTGGCTTCCAATGGTAATGCAAAAAATCAAGTACTGGGAGAATGGATCACTTGTCCTGTGCTATCAGGTCTAAGATCTTAGGAGTCTGTGTAAGAAAACCCTCATATGAGTACACAGGTCGGTGGCGGTGTATCTTGATTCTCCGCCTTCGTGTACTGTCACAGCATCTTCATTGGGTTTCTTTTTGTTAGTATGCTGTCCTCCACCTGGAGGTAGACCAACTGATATTACAGTAGCGTCCAGGTATCAAAAAGGAGAGGGATGTGCAAAGTGCTCATAAGTGGTGAGGTTAAAATTCCCTACTCCACTCTAAAAGCTGCAAAAAATTTTAATGAGAATACGAGTGAAGTGGGAAATTAAAATAAAGGTGATGTTGTGATAGACAGAGTTAATAGTCTATTACATCAGTGAATAAGGTCTGTGAATAAGGTCAACATGTTTCAGCCTTCTCGTGTATTCTTGAGGCTTTCGTCAGGACCAAAAAGTGAAAAGGGGGCCCGTTCTGCCGCCTTTTGTTATGTGATCAGGTGATCACAATTATATTAATTCCTTTGGAGAGTTGTTGACTCTGTAATATAAACAAGATTTTATTGTAATTATTCTACCCTCTTTGCAGCATCAATGATACAGTGACCATTCGTCCTATATAATTGATGGGGCTGTAACAGTAATAATGTAATAATTATCGTGCTTCCAATTAAGCACTTCAAAAAGGAAAATTACGCACTAAAAACAACTGAGCAGTCAAGGAGAGACTGGCATGTGGGCTACACGAAGAGGAAAGTCATGAGGTTCGCTGGATATCTTGATTATGGTAGCACTTGTGTGGTCATATAGGATATTCGACTGTTAAAACTAACAAACAAATAGACAGTCCGCTTTATTCGTAAGCGTCATAATTTTCAAATCGGTAGTGTATGTTTACCGTGAATGAAGAGGCGCGTACATTTAACCCCTGAACCAAACAAACAACCAATTAAATTGTACGCCAATTTGTAAGGGTCAACATTCCCAGATTAGTATGAGTATAGTAATTGTCTCTATTACCTTGCCCAATGTCTTGTATGAGCTTCCTCGGGACTTCAGAGATCAAGAAACCTGTTCCTGTAAGGTTAAATGTTGTTTAGTTAGATGCTCTTACCGCGTTAGTCTTCT
Source organism: Triturus cristatus (assembly GCF_964204655.1). NCBI lineage: Eukaryota > Metazoa > Chordata > Amphibia > Caudata > Salamandridae > Triturus > Triturus cristatus. The sequence goes on along the minus strand of NC_140591.1, from coordinate 613,478,359 downwards.
GTCTCGTGGTAGCGAGTAGCGAGGGCTTACCGGTTCTTCATCACGCATTGCTTGTGCTGACTCTGATCGCCGTGTCCCGGTTGACGCGGGGCCGCGTATCGGTCGTTTTTACCTGTTTGGGTTTAGAAACTAAGGAGAGACTCTTATTCCTGCATCTGGTTGGCAGAGCGATTGGCAAGGGTCTTCAATGTTAAGAAAGAAGACTACGGTGCAAGATATAAGTTGGCAATGATCATGTTAGTGGTTAAAGAGAAATAATTAATTACGAAGCAAATTCAATAGTTTCAGAATTAGCGATACGTTTGAAGGAGTGGTGTAAATGAGATCGTTGTTATGGTAAAGGAGGGATGAAATTCTCAAAAGCTTATTTACAAAAGTTATCTAGTGTCATTATGAAGGATTATTATTTTGTTTTTTAAGGTTGTTTTTCAGTACTTATTCTTTTACAGAGACTATTCTTTTTACAGGTGATAACGTGATGTAGGATACATGGATGGTTTCTATCGTCTTCTCTCAGACTGGCATCTGATTGTATCATCTCATTCATAATGTCACGCCAGTGTATGCCATGGGATAAAATCATTTAACCCTTCAGTATCTGTTTTAAGGCGATGTACCCAGCGCTGTTCTTTTTCGAATAAGATGCGTTCAGCATTGTTTGTTGTTGCTGACAGGGTTTCTAGTACTACCCACCTGAGATCTTCTGAATTGTGGTTATGCTCTATGTAATGTTTACTCATTTTTGTAGTTGCTCTCTTGCAGTTCACATTGCTCTTGTGTTCTCCTATGCGGAGTTTGACTTTACGGCATGTCATACCAATGTACCTCTTTTGGCATGGGCAGGTGATCATGTATATCACGTGGCTGGTATTGCAGTTCGTGTGATGTCTGAGGGTCCATGTGAAGTTAGGTAACAAATCAAGTTTTTTTGTGGCTGTGGTGAGCTTGCATACGACACATGACCCACATGGGTAATGGCCCGTAATGGGACTCATGTTCCAGAGTGATGTTATGTTCTCTTTTTTCTTGATTGAGGCTGGTCTGGTATGTACCAACTGATCTTTCAGGTTACGTGTCCTTTTGTTGGCAAACCTAGGTTTGGGCCATTGGAGGGTATTTGAGGTTAGAATCCTCCAGTTGCGATTTATTATTTTCTTCACAGTGTTGCTTGACGTGTTGTAAGTTGTGACACATGTTAGAAGGTCTGCAGGTGGTGTTTTAGGTGTTACTTCAAGAAGACTCTCCCTCACTTGATTGCGTGCTCTCTTTTGGCACTTTTTCATAATTCTGTCAGGGTAATCACGTTGGTGTAGTTTTATTTCCAGAGCTTTAGCTTGGTCCTTGTAGTCTCCAATGGTACTGCAGTTACGTCTCAGGCGTAAAAATTGACTGTAAGGTAAGTTCTCCCTCAAGGGCCGGGGGTGGAAGCTGTTGTACGAGAGTATACTGTTCCGTGAGGTGGGTTTGTAATATCTTTTAGTCTGTAAAGTGTTGTTCACCGTGTAGATGGTTATGTCAAGGAAATCCAGTTCTCTCCGGTTGGACGTGCAGGTGAATTTCAAGCAATCATCCCTGCTATTCATCCATGTTAGAAAGGAGTTCAGAGTCTCCTGTGAATCTTCCCATATCATGATTATGTCATCGATGTAACGACGCCAGAACCGTATATGTGGTTGATAGGGGTTTCTCTCATTCTGAATGAACTGTTGCTCAAAGGTGCTTACGTACAGCCCGGCCACACTAGGGGCAAAGGTACTACCCATCGAAGTACCGTGGCTTTGACCGAACAACATCCCTTCGTATGCAAAGTAGTTCTCAGTAAGTGTCATCCGGCAGCATTCCAGTACGAAATGTCTGGGAGTGTGGTGGTCCCATGTGTTTGAGAACAGGATATTTTCTAGAGTCTCTAATGTCTTCTTTTGCGGTAGACTAGTATAAAGACTCTCTACGTCAAGTCCTACTAGGTACATAGTTGTTTCATCGTATACCACACCTTCAAGTTGGTTGAGGAGGTCTCGTGTGTCCTTGAGGTATGTTGCAGTGCTTTGTACCAGGGGTTTGAGGAAATAGTCGGCGAATTGTGACAATGGTTCCAACACCGATCCAATTCCGGAAACAATGGGACGTCCCGGTGGGGGTACTCTCTCTTTGTGCGTTTTTGGTAGGGAGTAAAAGTAGGGTACTATCGGGCTGTCTGTTCTTAAAAAATCAGCCTCGTTTTTTGAGATCCAGTTGTTCACTTCTGCCTCTTCTACCATTAGATCTATAGTTCTCTTCAATCTCGTGGTTGGATCAGTGGTGAGTTTCTTATAGAATCTCTGATCAGCAAGGAGTTCTAAACATTGTTTGTTGTATCCTTCTTTACTCAATAGCACTATCGCTCCTCCTTTATCGGCTGGTTTTATTACCAAGTCACTGTTGTTACGTAGGTCTTCAAGAGCTTTTTGTTCTTTCTTGCTCATGTTTACATAGGATTTATTGTCTTTGGTTTTGATGTTTTCTACTTCCTTCATTACTGCCTGTTCAAAGGCTTGTATTTCCACTGGAACCGTATGTGTTGGAGGGCAGAATGTGGATTTGGGTCTTAAGTTGGTATCATACTCGGAGGTTTGTTCTTCTTTGTTCATAAAGAATGCTTTCAATTTGATCTTTCTACAGAATACTGCAATTTCGCAGCATGTCTTAAAAATGTCCAAAGGTGGTGTAGGAACAAAACCTAAACCTTTGTTGAGAACTTTTAGTTCTTCAGTCGTCAGCGTTAGGTCTGTTAGATTTATTACCAGCGAGTCGCTGAGCTCGGTCCCAGTTGTTCCTTCGACATGCTGCGGGTGTGCACCTGTCTTTCTTGGTCGTCCCATGTGACTCCCCTTCTTCGTCCTCTTCTTGAATTCGGGCGCCTCCCTAAAAAAGGAGGGGGGGAGTTGGTATATTCATCATGGGGCCCATTGTTGGGGGGCCTGCATAGTATGGATTCATCCAGCCATTGAAATTTGACATGTAGGGTTGGAAGTTAGGTTGTGGCGGTTCATAGTATCTGGGGGTCTGCCATCTGCTTCCTCGTTGACGTTGGTTCCGTTTGTAATTGGATCTACCTCGTCTTTGGTAATTACCATCATCGCTACTCCAATCTGAATTGTTGCTTGAACAATCCCCCATGAAGTCATCTTCATTTTGTTCAGGAGCAATGTAGTCTTCCTTCGTGTAGGGGTGCATTCTTTCTGTTGAGAAGCGTTTGAGGTCTTTACCTAATTTCTGGATCTTATTTTGTGTTATGTAATCTTTTGTCTCGTTCATTTCTCTGTTTATTTCTTCTAGTCTTTTTTTGTAGACCGAGATCTGGACTGTTGTCTTCAGTTTTGCTTCAATTACTTGTATTTTAATTGTCAGTGCCTCAACTAGTCTTGTAGCGGTCTTGATAATCAATACTAGGTAATCTCTGGTACACTTCCAGGAGATTAGTGACCAATCCTTACGGAAAGCAATGTCAGTGAGAAATATGCGAGGGGCATTCTGTACCCAGAGTCCTTTTGGGGCTGCATTGCCTCTTAGATATTCTTTCATGATGATGCCATGAATAGCTGTTCTGACTTGTTCTTTCTTTAATTCAGTAAGTTCATCCCATTCATTAGTTTGAGTCAAGGTTTGTGCCAGATCTTTATCTTGTAATAGTGATGATTCTGCAAGTATAGCGTTTACTTCCTCCTCAGTGTAGCTTAATCCAGGGTTCTCTGCCATTGTGGTTCAGATTGTCAGAAGTACTCTTGTTCCTGTATAAATCTGTATTGACCACTATTCGTGGTTTGTCTTACCTCAGTGAATGGACTGATTTTTCCAGTTATCACTGATAAGTAAGTCAAGAGGAAAGATAAATTCCCACAGCTGTGCGCTGCTTAATATGTAAATATCAATGGGGAGGGAATGAGAAGCAGCGATCCATCCGGCTTCCAATGGTAATGCAAAAAATCAAGTACTGGGAGAATGGATCACTTGTCCTGTGCTATCAGGGTCTAAGATCTTAGGAGTCTGTGTAAGAAAACCCTCATATGAGTACACAGGTCGGTGGCGGTGTATCTTGATTCTCCGCCTTCGTGTACTGTCACAGCATCTTCATTGGGTTTCTTTTTGTTAGTATGCTGTCCTCCACCTGGAGGTAGACCAACTGATATTACAGTAGCGTCCAGGTATCAAAAAGGAGAGGGATGTGCAAAGTGCTCATAAGTGGTGAGGTTAAAATTCCCTATTCCACTCTAAAAGCTTCAAAAAATGTTAATGAGAATACGAGTGAAGTGGGAAATTAAAATAAAGGTGATGTTGTGATAGACAGAGTTAATAGTCTATTACATCAGTGAATAAGGTCTGTGAATAAGGTCAACATGTTTCAGCCTTCTCTTGTATTCTTGAGGCTTTCGTCAGGACCAAAAAGTGAAAAGGGGGCCCGTTCTGCCGCCTTTTGTTATGTGATCAGGTGATCACAATTATATTAATTCCTTTGGAGAGTTGTTGACTCTGTAATATAAACAAGATTTTATTGTAATTATTCTACCCTCTTTGCAGCATCAATGATACAGTGACCATTCGTCCTATATAATTGATGGGGCTGTAACAGTAATAATGTAATAATTATCCTGCTTCCAATTAAGCACTTCAAAAAGGAAAATTACGCACTAAAAACAACTGAGCAGTCAAGGAGAGACTGGCATGTGAGCTACACGAAGAGGAAAGTCATGAGGTTCGCTGGATAACTTGATTATGGTAGCACTTGTGTGGTCATATAGGATATTCGACTGTTAAAACTAACAAACAAATAGACAGTCCGCTTTATTCGTAAGCGTCATAATTTTCAAATCGGTAGTGTATGTTTACCGTGAATGAAGAGGCGCGTACATTTAACCCCTGAACCAAACAAACAACCAATTAAATTGTACGCCAATTTGTAAGGGTCAACATTCCCAGATTAGTATGAGTATAGTAATTGTCTCTATTACCTTGCCCAATGTCTTGTATGAGCTTCCTCGGGACTTCAGAGATCAAGAAACCTGTTCCTGTAAGGTTAAATGTTGTTTAGTTAGATGCTCTTACCGCGTTAGTCTTCTGTCTCGTGGTAGCGAGTAGCGAGGGCTTACCGGTTCTTCATCACGCATTGCTTGTGCTGACTCTGATCGCCGAGTCCCGGTTGACGCGGGGCCGCGTATCGGTCGTTTTTACCTGTTTGGGTTTAGAAACTAAGGAGAGACTCTTATTCCTGCATCTGGTTGGCAGAGCGATTGGCAAGGGTCTTCAATGTTAAGAAAGAAGACTACGGTGCAAGATATAAGTTGGCAATGATCATGTTAGTGGTTAAAGAGAAATAATTAATTACGAAGCAAATTCAATAGTTTCAGAATTAGCGATACGTTTGAAGGAGTGGTGTAAATGAGATCGCTGTTATGGTAAAGGAGGGATGAAATTCTCAAAAGCTTATTTTCAAAAGTTATCTAGTGTCATTATGAAGGATTATTATTTTGTTTTTTAAGGTTGTTTTTCAGTACTTATTCTTTTACAGAGACTATTCTTTTTACAGGTGATAACGTGATGTAGGATACATGGATGGTTTCTATCGTCTTCTCTCAGACTGGCATCTGATTGTATCATCTCATTCATAATGTCACACCAGTGTATGCCATGGGATAAAATCATTTAACCCTTCAATATCTGTTTTAAGGCGATGTACCCAGCGTGAGAACATAACATCACTCTGGAACATGAGTCCCATTACGGGCCATTACCCATGTGGGTCATGTGTCGTATGCAAGCTCACCACAGCCACAAAAAAACTTGATTTGTTACCTAACTTCACATGGACCCTCAGACATCACACGAACTGCAATACCAGCCACGTGATATACATGATCACCTGCCCATGCCAAAAGAGGTACATTGGTATGACATGCCGTAAAGTCAAACTCCGCATAGGAGAACACAAGAGCAATGTGAACTGCAAGAGAGCAACGACAAAAATGAGTAAACATTACATAGAGCATAACCACAATTCAGAAGATCTCAGGTGGGTAGTACTAGAAACCCTGTCAGCAACAACAAACAATGCTGAACGCATCTTATTCGAAAAAGAACAGCGCTGGGTACATCGCCTTAAAACAGATATTGAAGGGTTAAATGATTTTATCCCATGGCATACACTGGCGTGACATTATGAATGAGATGATACAATCAGATGCCAGTCTGAGAGAAGACGATAGAAACCATCCATGTATCCTACATCACGTTATCACCTGTAAAAAGAATAGTCTGTGTAAAAGAATAAGTACTGAAAAACAACCTTAAAACACAAAATAATAATCCTTCATAATGACACTAGATAACTTTTGAAAATAAGCTTTTGAGAATTTCATCCCTCCTTTACCATAACAGCGATCTCATTTACACCACTCCTTCAAACGTATCGCTAATTCTGAAACTATTGAATTTGCTTCGTAATTAATTATTTCTCTTTAACCACTAACATGATCATTGCCAACTTATATCTTGCACCGTAGTCTTCTTTCTTAACATTGAAGACCCTTGCCAATCGCTCTGCCAACCAGATGCAGGAATAAGAGTCTCTCCTTAGTTTCTAAACCCAAACAGGTAAAAACGACCGATACGCGGCCCCGCATCAACCGGGACACGGCGATCAGAGTCAGCACAAGCAATGCGTGATGAAGAACCGGTAAGCCCTCGCTACTCGCTACCACGAGACAGAAGACTAACGCGGTAAGAGCATCTAACTAAATAACATTTAACCTTACAGGAACAGGTTTCTTGATCTCTGAAGTCCCGAGGAAGCTCATACAAGACATTGGGCAAGGTAATAGAGACAATTACTATACTCATACTAATCAGGGAATGTTGACCCTTACAAATTGGCGTACAATTTAATTGGTTGTTTGTTTGGTTCAGGGGTTAAATGTACTCGCCTCTTCATTCACGGTAAACATACAATACCGATTTGAAAATTATGACGCTTACGAATAAAGCGGACTGTCTATTTGTTTGTTAGTTTTAACAGTCGAATATCCTATATGACCACACAAGTGCTACCATAATCAAGATATCCAGCGAACCTCATGACTTTCCTCTTCGTGTAGCCCACATGCCAGTCTCTCCTTGACTGCTCAGTTGTTTTTAGTGCGTAATTTTCCTTTTTGAAGTGCTTAATTGGAAGCACGATAATTATTACATTATTACTGTTACAGCCCCATCAATTATATAGGACGAATGGTCACTGTATCATTGATGCTGCAAAGAGGGTAGAATAATTACAATAAAATCTTGTTTATATTACAGAGTCAACAACTCTCCAAAGGAATTAATATAATTGTGATCACCTGATCACATAACAAAAGGCGGCAGAACGGGCCCCCTTTTCACTTTTGGGTCCTGACGAAAGCCTCAAGAATACACGAGAAGGCTGAAACATGTTGACCTTATTCACAGACCTTATTCACTGATGTAATAGACTATTAACTCTGTCTATCACAACATCACCTTTATTTTAATTTCCCACTTCACTCGTATTCTCATTAACATTTTTTGCAGCTTTTAGAGTGGAGTAGGGAATTTTAACCTCACCAATTATGAGCACTTTGCACATCCCTCTCCTTTTTGATACCTGGACGCTACTGTAATATCAGTTGGTCTACCTCCAGGTGGAGGACAGCATACTAACAAAAAGAAACCCAATGAAGATGCTGTGACAGTACACAAAGGCGGAGAATCAAGATACACCGCCACCGACCTGTGAACTCATATGAGGGTTTTCTTACACAGACTCCTAAGATCTTAGACCCTGATAGCACAGGACAAGTGATCCATTCTCCCAGTACTTGATTTTTTGCATTACCATTGGAAGCCGGATGGATCACTGCTTCTCATTCCCTCCCCATTGATATTTACATATTAAGCAGCGCACAGCTGTGGGAATTTATCTTTCCTCTTGACTTACTTATCAGTGATAACTGGAAAAATCAGTCCATTCACTGAGGTAAGACAAACCACGAATAGTGGTCAATACAGATTCATACAGGAACAAGAGTACTTCTGACAATCTGAACCACAATGGCAGAGAACCCTGGATTAAGCTACACTGAGGAGGAAGTAAACGCTATACTTGCAGAATCATCACTATTACAAGATAAAGATCTGGCACAAACCTTGACTCAAACTAATGAATGGGATGAACTTACTGAATTAAAGAAAGAACAAGTCAGAACAGCTATTCATGGCATCATCATGAAAGAATATCTAAGAGGCAATGCAGCCTCAAAAGGACTCTGGGTACAGAATGCCCCTCGCATATTTCTCACTGACATTGCTTTCCGTAAGGATTGGTCACTAATCTCCTGGAAGTGTACCAGAGATTACCTAGTATTGATTATCAAGACCGCTACAAGACTAGTTGAGGCACTGACAATTAAAATACAAGTAATTGAAGCAAAACTGAAGACAACAGTCCAGATCTCGGTCTACAAAAAAAGACTAGAAGAAATAAACAGAGAAATGAACGAGACAAAAGATTACATAACACAAAATAAGATCCAGAAATTAGGTAAAGACCTCAAACGCTTCTCAACAGAAAGAATGCACCCCTACACGAAGGAAGACTACATTGCTCCTGAACAAAATGAAGATGACTTCATGGGGGATTCTTCAAGCAACAATTCAGATTGGAGTAGTGATGATGGTAATTACCAAAGACGAGGTAGATCCAATTACAAACGGAACCAACGTCAACGAGGAAGCAGATTGCAGACCCCCAGATATTATGAACCGCCACAACCTAACTTCCAACCCTACATGTCAAATTTCAATGGCTGGATGAATCCATACTATGCAGGCCCCCCAACAATGGGCCCCATTATGAATATACCAACTCCCCCCCTCCTTTTTTAGGGAGGCGCCCGAATTCAAGAAGAGGACGAAGAAGGGGAGTCACATGGGACGACCAAGAAAGACAGGTGCACACCCGCAGCATGTCGAAGGAACAACCGGGACCGAGCTCAGCGACTCGCTGGTAATAAATCTAACAGACCTAACGCTACGACTGAAGAACTAAAAGTTCTCAACAAAGGTTTAGGTTTTGTTCCTACACCACCTTTGGACATTTTTAAGACACGCTGCGAAATTGCAGAATTCTGTAGAAAGATCAAATTGAAAGCATTCTTTATGAACAAAGAAGAACAAACCTCCGAGTATGATACCAACTTAAGACCCAAATCCACATTCTGCCCTCCAACACATACGGTTCCAGTGGAAATACAAGCCTTTGAACAGGCAGTAATGAAGGAAGTAGAAAACATCAAAACCAAAGACAATAAATCCTATGTAAACATGAGCAAGAAAGAACAAAAAGCTCTTGAAGACCTACGTAACAACAGTGACTTGGTAATAAAACCAGCCGATAAAGGAGGAGCGATAGTGCTATTGAGTAAAGAAGGATACAACAAACAATGTTTAGAACTCCTTGCTGATCAGAGATTCTATAAGAAACTCACCACTGATCCAACCACGAGATTGAAGAGAACTATAGATCTAATGGTAGAAGAGGCAGAAGTGAACAACTGGATCTCAAAAAACGAGGCTGATTTTTTAAGAACAGACAGCCCGATAGTACCCTACTTTTACTCCCTACCAAAAACGCACAAAGAGAGAGTACCCCCACCGGGACGTCCCATTGTTTCCGGAATTGGATCGGTGTTGGAACCATTGTCACAATTCGCCGACTATTTCCTCAAACCCCTGGTACAAAGCACTGCAACATACCACAAGGACACACGAGACCTCCTCAACCAACTTGAAGGCGTGGTATACGATGAAACAACTATGTACCTAGTAGGACTTGACGTAGAGAGTCTTTATACTAGTCTACCGCAAAAGAAGACATTAGAGACTCTAGAAAATATCCTGTTCTCAAACACATGGGACCACCACACTCCCAGACATTTCGTACTGGAATGCTGCCGGATGGCACTTACTGAGAACTTCTTTGCATACGAAGGGATGTTGTTCGGTCAAAGCCACGGTACTTCGATGGGTAGTACCTTTGCCCCTAGTGTGGCCGGGCTGTACGTAAGCACCTTTGAGCAACAGTTCATTCAGAATGAGAGCAACCCCTATCAACCACATATACGGTTCTGGCGTCGTTACATCGATGACATAATCATGATATGGGAAGATTCACAGGAGACTCTGAACTCCTTTCTAACATGGATGAATAGCAGCGATGATTGCTTGAAATTCACCTGCACGTCAAACCGGAGAGAACTGCATTTCCTTGACATAACCATCTACACGGTGAACAACACTTTACAGACTAAAAGATATTACAAACCCACCTCACGGAACAGTATACTCTCGTACAACAGCTTCCACCCCCGGCCCTTGAGGGAGAACTTACCTTACAGTCAATTTTTACGCCTGAGACGTAACTGCAGTACCATTGGAGACTACAAGGACCAAGCTAAAGCTCTGGAAATAAAACTACACCAACGTGATTACCCTGACAGAATTATGAAAAAGTGCCAAAAGAGAGCACGCAATCAAGTGAGGGAGAGTCTTCTTGAAGTAACACCTAAAACACCACCTGCAGACCTTCTAACATGTGTCACAACTTACAACACGTCAAGCAACACTGTGAAGAAAATAATAAATCGCAACTGGAGGATTCTAACCTCAAATACCCTCCAATGGCCCAAACCTAGGTTTGCCAACAAAAGGACACGTAACCTGAAAGATCAGTTGGTACATACCAGACCAGCCTCAATCAAGAAAAAAGAGAACATAACATCACTCTGGAACATGAGTCCCATTACGGGCCATTACCCATGTGGGTCATGTGTCGTATGCAAGCTCACCACAGCCACAAAAAAACTTGATTTGTTACCTAACTTCACATGGACCCTCAGACATCACACAAACTGCAATACCAGCCACGTAATATACATGATCACCTGCTCATGCCAAAAGAGGTACATTGGTATGACATGCCGTAAAGTCAAACTCCGCATAGGAGAACACAAGAGCAATGTGAACTGCAAGAGAGCAACGACAAAAATGAGTAAACATTACATAGAGCATAACCACAATTCAGAAGATCTCAGGTGGGTAGTACTAGAAACCCTGTCAGCAACAACAAACAATGCTGAACGCATCTTATTCGAAAAAGAACAGCGCTGGGTACATCGCCTTAAAATAGATATTGAAGGGTTAAATGATTTTATCCCATGGCATACACTGGCGTGACATTATGAATGAGATGATACAATCAGATGCCAGTTTGAGAGAAGACGATAGAAACCATCCATGTATCCTACATCACGTTATCACCTGTAAAAAGAATAGTCTCTGTAAAAGAATAAGTACTGAAAAACAACCTTAAAAAACAAAATAATAATCCTTCATAATGACACTAGATAACTTTTGAAAATAAGCTTTTGAGAATTTCATCCCTCCTTTACCATAACAGCGATCTCATTTACACCACTCCTTCAAACGTATCGCTAATTCTGAAACTATTGAATTTGCTTCGTAATTAATTATTTCTCTTTAACCACTAACATGATCATTGCCAACTTATATCTTGCACCGTAGTCTTCTTTCTTAACATTGAAGACCCTTGCCAATCGCTCTGCCAACCAGATGCAGGAATAAGAGTCTCTCCTTAGTTTCTAAACCCAAACAGGTAAAAACGACCGATACGCGGCCCCGCGTCAACCGGGACACGGCGATCAGAGTCAGCACAAGCAATGCGTGATGAAGAACCGGTAAGCCCTCGCTACTCGCTACCACGAGACAGAAGACTAACGCGGTAAGAGCATCTAACTAAACAACATTTAACCTTACAGGAACAGGTTTCTTGATCTCTGAAGTCCCGAGGAAGCTCATACAAGACATTGGGCAAGGTAACAGAGACAATTACTATACTCATACTAATCTGGGAATGTTGACCCTTACAAATTGGCGTACAATTTAATTGGTTGTTTGTTTGGTTCAGGGGTTAAATGTACGCGCCTCTTCATTCACGGTAAACATACACTACCGATTTGAAAATTATGACGCTTACGAATAAAGCGGACTGTCTATTTGTTTGTTAGTTTTAACAGTCGAATATCCTATATGACCACACAAGTGCTACCATAATCAAGATATCCAGCGAACCTCATGACTTTCCTCTTCGTGTAGCCCACATGCCAGTCTCTCCTTGACTGCTCAGTTGTTTTTAGTGCGTAATTTTCCTTTTTGAAGTGCTTTATTGGAAGCACGATAATTATTACATTATTACTGTTACAGCCCCATCAATTATATAGGACGAATGGTCACTGTATCATTGATGCTGCAAAGAGGGTAGAATAATTACAATAAAATCTTGTTTATATTACAGAGTCAACAACTCTCCAAAGGAATTAATATAATTGTGATCACCTGATCACATAACAAAAGGCGGCAGAACGGCCCCCCTTTTCACTTTTTGGTCCTGACGAAAGCCTCAAGAATACACGAAAAGGCTGAAACATGTTGACCTTATTCACAGACCTTATTCACTGATGTAATAGACTATTAACTCTGTCTATCACAACATCACCTTTATTTTAATTTCCCACTTCACTCGTATTCTCATTAAAAAAAATTTCAGCTTTTAGAGTGGAGTAGGGAATTTTAACCTCACCACTTATGAGCACTTTGCACATCCCTCTCCTTTTTGATACCTGGACGCTACTGTAATATCAGTTGGTCTACCTCCAGGTGGAGGACAGCATACTAACAAAAAGAAACCCAATGAAGATGCTGTGACAGTACACGAAGGCGGAGAATCAAGATACACCGCCACCGACCTGTGTACTCATATGAGGGTTTTCTTACACAGACTCCTAAGATCTTAGACCCTGATAGCACAGGACAAGTGATCCATTCTCCCAGTACTTGATTTTTTGCATGTTCTTATGTTAACTAGTTGTGCCTTCTACCAGTGTCCTGAATCATAAGGCAGTGGATGGCTCAGCTGTTGAGGTTTTTGTATAGCTTCCAGACTGAATACAATGGGGACTTAGGTGTGGACAGGATGGGCCATCCTCGCAGGATGACTGGTAGGAGGTACACCCAGCCTCACTTGCATTTCAAAGGACTCTGCCGCACACCAATACAAAAGAATCCTACAGTAGGCATGCAATGTCATTAGTCACCCTGGACTTCTTGGAGGCTTGAAAGAAGAATGGGAAGAACTTTCCAGAAACAGAGGTGCGGGTAGTATAGGGAAGACTGGCATCAGGTATAAATATTGGACCTTATGAGACATATTCAGTATGCTTTTCGACTTGTGGATACTACAGAACAAGCACTGCCCTGCCACCAGGGGACTGCCCTGTTGTTACCAAAGAATTGCCTTGCTGTTTGAAGACTGCCTTGCCTGCCCGCGATGACAGCCAATGCGAAACTCTGGTGAACCCCATTCTTTGTGTTACAAAAACCACCAGCAACAATCAGCAATGTAAAATTCTCAATCCACGCTACAGCCACTACAGCCTGCGGTGACCAACAACATGAAGCTCCAGCAACAACCATCAACAATGCCCAACCAGATCTTCACCGTACAACAACGACCATCTGCGACACCTGGTCTGCTCCTCGTGCTACATCAATGACCACCGGAACTCTTCATGCCGGACTTTGAAAATGTAACTTTTTCAGCAGTACTAAACTGGCCCCTGTATCCAAACTGTGCTCCAGCTTGGTCAGCCTGAACTTTCCTTTCCCCCATTTTAGCACAAGCAGATGACCATGAGTAGAACTTTGTGCTTTTAAGAGCTGTGTCTACCTAAAACTTTAAAATGTAATGTCTCCTGTTCTACTGATTGGATTTATGTTGTTTTGATATTATTTTATTTCTTAAAATGCTCTCTATTTTTTAAACCGGATTGGGATTATTCTTGTGTTGAGTTTTCACTTTATTGCTGATTGTGTGCTGCATAAATACTGTACACATTGCCTCTAAGGTAAGCCTGACTGAAGCTACCAGAGGGTTAAGCACAGGTTTATTTAGTGACTTTTTTGGTTCACCCTGAGAAGGATTGTGGTTGTTGCCTAAGTGGGGCTTCCAACCCCTCAACCAATAACCCAATTTCCTACAATTCACATTTTGAGCCTTTACCTGTGCCATGGGAACAAATATATTGGAACAATGATCTGGAAATCCTTGTTTTCAATACTAATTTGTGCTGCCCATACAGTGACATATTGATGACCCAGTCATTACAAAAAGGTGGGAAGGAATTAATGTAAGTCTATGATGAGTAAAAGTAGAACTCCATGTCATTAAGATTAGTAGTAAATCATCAAGCTATTACCATTGTGAACCTTTTCCTCATCACTGTCTTACTTTAATTGAACACACTACCTGGTGACCAGTCTTTTCTATCTGCCTACATGTTACACATAAACTCAGCAAGGTTCTTGGGCTACCAATCTCAAAAGACCATTTAGTATCACGATAGCAGACTTAAAAGCCTGCCATTTAGTGAACACAGGTGAAAAACTGACAGATCCATTCGGACATCCACATGACCATGTGAGATTAATGTCCAGAAATAGCACAGTGGCTGTGCTGCTTGTCCTTTGCTCCAAGATGTTCTCCTGGAATTTGCTTCTTAGCAAAGTTTGTAAGGCCTGTAATATCTATAGCTGGCCTAAACTCCAAACCCAGGGACCCAGGGACACTGTTATGGTGTGAGAATGGATGAGCCTATATTGGACACCCTTCATTGTAGTTTCAGTGGGGTGGCCAGTCTTTTCTCCCCTTCCGCACAAGACCAGAATGGTGCTAATTGCCTATTGTTTTTAGGGTGCCTATTGGGAACCAGAGGAGTTGGTTGCTGGACTCCTTTTGTAAAATGATGTCCAGAGACATAAGGCCGTGAGGGGTCTCTTTGTGTTTTTTTTTTAATCCAAGTACAGTTCATGCAGTCTTCATTGGCATAATACTTTGCAAGTATTATATTGAGAGCAATACTGATGCACCTGTTGTTAGGGTTACCCATAACAGTTTACCAACATTTATTATAATGTAAGACTGTCATTTGCAAGAAGCTAGTGCTGCCACATAGGACAGTCTAATTTTCCTCATCATCTTCCTTTTGTTTTTTTCTTTGTTGCTAGTATTGTCTTACGTGAATAAACATAGTTTCCAATGTGAGCAGCTTCTGGGGCATATATATCTGGGGCTCTAGGTGGCAGACAACTGACACTGTGGCTTGAATACTATTCAAACTCTCCCCATAGAACTGGAGGCCGGTTGTTGAAAAATTGACCTTGGGAACATCCACTGGGCCCCTTGAATACCTAACCAGAGATGGAGGTGGCCTGCCTGACATATCAACTACTGCATGTGCAGTAGTAATGATCTGCAAGATGAGCAAATTCCTCCCTGAACTGATTTATTCTATTTTTATCATATTCATCTTTCAGGTGTGAGAAAAAAAAGAGAAGGAAAGAAAGATAGAATGAAAGGAGAAGATAGGGAAAGATTAGAAAAGGTGACACAGGACTGAAAATTGAGACGCAAATAGTGCATGCACTTGAGATAAAGCACTTAAAGATTGGAGCCATGAAGCTGCCATTTACTCCTGCCAATGCACAATCCATTTCTCCACATCTTGAAGGACTGCATAGAAATCTACTCTGTGGGCAAGGAGGTGTTGTTATGTATTGCTTCCTATGAACTTTGTTGTGAAGCCTATAAGCTTGTTCAGAGTACTGAGGTTACTGAGCCTAATAATTTATTTTTTTGTCCTTATATTACCACAGAATGAAGCTCACAATCCTGGGCGCAGTCTCAGCGACATTCTCTGCCATGTCACATCCAAACATTTGGGTCATTTATTTAAACAAGGGCTTTTGCACTTGCACCATAAAGTAACTGCAGTATAATCATTGAACCACTTAATTTCCCCCACACGACCAATGCTCAAACCATTACCACAGATTTAGCCTGCTTGGATTACCATTAGTCACATCTAATACGTTCACATGCCTTGTCAAGTCAATCCACTCTGTTGTAGTTGGGGGTTTCACTCGTGTCCATTTTTTACGAATCTCCCTTCTCGCTGGTAACACTAGATAAAATACCAATTGCCCTTCCTCCAGATTCTTCAAGTTTTCCTCTACTTCTGCAGTTTTAGTTCCAAAGACGAACAGGGTAGACCTTACCTTAATTTCTTGTTTAACTATTGCACTCAATGGGGGCATGGCCTGGCTCATGGCCAAGTAAGACGGTCAGAGGACAAGCTCCCGCCAGAGCCTTAAATTCGTGCAAAAATCCTGCAATACCCTTTACATTTTTATAGCTTTTAACGGCCCCGCCGGTGATCATGGAAGCTTGTGGAGTGTCCAGAACGCCAGGGAAAGGCGATTCTGTTCAAGCTACCCGTCGAGGATGGAAGAGTTAAGATGGCGGCCCGCCCTGACGAATGAGCTCCGGAGCCTCTTTGAAGCTGCTGAGAAGGGACAGAGGATGCTCCATGGGAACCTGGCCGTGCGGAGTCCGGAGAGGGGCTAAACACAACAGGAGAGGAGAGGCGGCCCCACTCAGTGGATAACGTGGCGGGCGTCTAGAGGGATCGTCCCGATGACACAGCCTGCGCTGCGTGGCCACGTTGTTCGGTCTGTGCGGCCTTGTTGGAGGTGGTAGCGGAATCTGACGAACGCCGGAGGAGTCGAAAGAGGTGGGGAGAGAGGGAGGCCCCCCTCCTGGCGGAAGATATTTGAGGCACTGCAGGGCGTAGATCCTGTCATGATTCCTCTAGCTACCCTACTCCCAATGAAGCCAGAGACCCACGCATAAAAACCCATCCCTTTCCTGTGCAACCAGCACCACCTTTGGAGTAACATGTGTTAATGGTGTTTAGGTCATGTTTATGTTGACATCTGTAGTTTGGTATGTATAGCAAGAAACCATGTTGTGAAACTCTTTTCAGCCTGTATGATAATAATGTAAGAAGAGCATGCTCTCATGATTAGTAATCACTCATTTCTTTTCAACACTTAAGCGCACTGCAAATACGTTTGTTTACTGGCCTCAAGCGCTGCCTCAATGCCGGCAGAGAAACAGCGCTTACAGTGAAATGCCGAACTTAGAATTAAGGCCACTCCTCAAGTCACATTGGACGTGATTCCTACGTGGCAGCCATGTTGGGTGTGGCGCTTCTATGTAAGGCCCAGCTTCCAGAACTTGCTTGGCTTTCCTCTCATTCCCGTGGAAGGATCTCTTTGTGTAGACTCACCTGAAATCCAGCGCAGCAGGGTTCCTGATGCCAGCCTCCACAGCGAAGATCTTTACAGCTACCGGGGAGATTACTTCTTAGATCCACTGGACTTTTCACCTGAGAGACAAGAGAAAAAGAAATTTAAGTTTACAACTTTCCTTTAAGGCGCCCATCGCAAGACAGATTTATGTAACTACGCGAGCGATTAAAAGTGACAATTTTTGGACACACTTTTCTTGCATGAGGAAAAGAAGTTAATGTGACTTACCTTAATTACAGCAACGAATTGAGGTGAAAAGAAGTGTGCGCAAGGAGTTTGCTTTTGCTTTTGTGTTGTGTATTTGTTTTTGTTTTCTCATTTAGAAATGCTTATAGAGGGGAAAAGTGATGAAGAATGACAAGAGTAAGTGCGAAAGTGAGTACTATTTAGGCTGCAATAATTTAAAAGGAAAGTACTAAAACAATTGTGCTGTTTTCATTTTAGAGAGAGTGCTAAAAAGTAACATATGTACTTTTTACTTTAAGGAGAAGAAGAGTACGAAGTTCCATCTTTAGGAATTGGCACACAACCTCCTTCCTACAAACATCATTGATAATCACCTCTATCATCACACGGAGTACTAGGACGCTTTGCACAATACTTGAGTTTGCAGGTAGGAAATCACATTGAGATTTCAAGAGAAAAGTTTACAAGTTAGGATTGATACAAAGAACAAGGGGGGGATATTGAGTTTTATTTGTTGCCTCACAGGTCGACAACAAGAGCCCTCCAGCGTCCAGTATCTGGCCCTCCTCCCTAATACCTATTGTTTAGCTTGAGGTGGTTTTGTAACTCACAAGTTGATTAGTAGGGTTAAGGGAAGTTGGTCCATTACGATCTCTGCGAAATCAACAGTACAGCAAGAAAACAGGTAAGGGTGTATTGTTACCTTGACAGATCCTGCTTGATGCGGGAAGAGCTGTGAGGCCCCAACTGCAGTGCCGAGGTGAGCGGAGGGACTCCCGGGGCTGCAGTGCCAGGCCTGGCCATTAACGCATGATCCGCCGGTTGATATGCGGCGCATCGGCCCCCCCAAACTTATATTGGTAAAAGACTCCTCAGGAAGCTGAAAAGGTTGAACATGAACTTGGGGCGAACAAAAGCAGAGATCTCTTCCTCAACCACCAAAATTCATTTAACCCCGAAATCCTATTCAATATTTACCTACATAGATCAAAGAACACTCAAAACACACCCTACAGAATATACAGATGCTCAAAGGGACTGTGAATGGTCAGCCATGCCACAGAGAGATCAGCATAGACTCAACTTTGACTCCATCTTCAGTCAAATGGTAACTAAAGGCAGAACTGTTTCATCTACACCACAACTCTAAGGAACCAACATACTGGATACGTTGGAAAAAGGCACGATACGATGCACATGGTTTTGCTGGAACCAACACCAGAGTGGGAGAGGAGCTGAGGAACCCCCTCGGGCTAGAAGTCACCCAGGTGAGGAGTTGGCAAGGGGCGGTCCTTGGAGGTTTAGAAGCAACAGGTGGCCTGCACGAACTGGGAGTGGTGAGAGGCCCATAGCTGGGGATGCGACGATTGTGAAAGAGCGAGTGAAAGCTGTAGTAAGACCCCAAAACATCCTTGGGCGACACTACAGAGTATACCTGACGGGGTAATTTACCCTTGGGCCCAGATTGAGGGAGGACTGGTGGCTCCACCCCCCTTAAACGTCTGAGCATTCTTGAAGGAGGGATAGAGAGTGAACCCCCCAAGTCTTACCCCGTGAAGCTACGCCAACCGACCGCAAAGACGTCCAGGCAAGACGGGCATAAGTTAGCGCCATGGCCAAAGATAAAGAAGTGAAACTCCTGAAGCAGGGGATAATGGATAAATATACTAAAGTGCTCCCGCCATAGGCTGAGGCGCTGCTCCTTCAAGCCATACAGAATTCTAGAGAAGCCCTGGAAGATAAGATAGGGGCGGTCGGCTCAGAGGTATTACTGCTCTGTCAAGACCTACATAAGGTGTCGGAAAGAGTAACGGAGGCTGAGACCCAAGTATCGGAAGTAGAGGATGCCATCAAAGACTTACAAAAGGGGCCAAAGATAAAGAAGTGAAACTCCCGAAGCAGGGGAAAATGGATAAATATACTAAAGTGCTAAAGTGCTCCCGACACAGGCTGAGGCGCCAGAGGTGACAGACACGTCGCTGCTCCTACAAGCCATACAGAATTCTAGAGAAGCCCTGGAAGATAAGATAGGGGCGGTCGGCTCAGAGGTATGACTGCTCTGTCAAGACCTACATAAGGTGTTGGAAAGAGTAACGGAGGCTGAGACCCAAGTATCGGAAGTGGAGGATGCCATCAAAGACTTACAAAAGGGGATGAGAGACATGCAGAGTACCGCTGCGGACATGTTGTGGAGAATTGATGACGCGGAAAACCGAGCCCGACGGAATAACCTCCGCTTCGTGGGATTTCCGGAAGGAGCGGATGGCACCAACGCAGTGGCGTTCTTGACAACCTGGTTGACAGATCTCATACCGGCGGCACAGTTATCCCAATGCTTTGTCATAGAACGTGCACATCACGCGCTGAGTGCCAGGCCACCCTGGGGGCCCCTCCTAGGCCCATTATTGCCAAAATACTGAACTTTATGGACAGGGACATTACCACCTGTTGAACGATGACCCAAAAGACCTAATTTAACAGTCATGACATGGAACGTTAATGGGTTGGGGGACAAGATCAAAGAGGGCTGGTGTTGCAACTCATTAAGCGACTCCACCCGGACTTTGCAATGCTTCAAGAAACGCACCTTAAGGGTACACAGTGTAGTTTTATTGGACGCGGCCCTACAAGGTCTTAGCGCACTCAGGATTCTCGGCCGAGGCAAGCGGCGTAGCTATTTTGATCAGGAAGACCATCCCTTTCCAAACGGCGCACATATGGCAGGATCCCCTGGGCAGATATGTAGAAGTTTCTGCTTTGTGGGGAAGGACCGAGATCACACTAATCTGCGTTTGTGCGCCACCTAGATTACAAGCACCAATCATGACCAAGATTATCGATATACTGACTGAAAGCCCCTCAGCGCTACACATAGTGGGTGGGGACTTCAACGATGTCATGGACCCAGTACTCGACCGCACTACTGGGGGGGACAGATCTACAGTGATCACATTTTTTAAACGGTTTACCGTGACAATGGGCCTGATAGATGCCGGGAGGGAGAAACACCCCCAGACCAGACAGTTTTCTTTTCACTCCAGGGCACAAGACACACACTCCAGATTGGACTATATCTTAGTTCCCAAAGGGGAACTGCACGACGTGGGATGTGTAGAATACACTGCTCGAGGCCTCTCTGACCACTCTCCACTTCTGGTAGAGATGGGTTTGAGGGAACGAGACAAAGCCCACAACTCGAGGCTTAGTCAAATAGCAAAAGGGATTAGGGCAGACACCGAGGATGCATTTTAAGGAAAACAAGGACTCTGTCCCCTCTGGAGTGATGGTCTGGGAGGCATACAAGACAGTGGTGCGGGATAGAGCCCAAAGTCATATAGCCTGGGAGAAAAAGGAGAAGGACATATGTATGGTGGCGTTGGAACATAAAAAAGGGGAACTTGAAGCTCTCATCGCCCAGAGTAGTGACCCAGAACCAACGCGTAGGTTGGTTTCCCTCAGGTTTGAGTATAAGGAATTGACCATGGATAACACTAAAAAGCAGTATTTGGCGACCCTGCACCAACTCTACGAAGTGGGGGATAAGGCGGGTAGGCTCCTGGCCTGGATTAGTAGATGAGAGGTCCAGGACAGATGGGTGAGAGAGGTGGTGTATCTTGAGGGAATCACTCAATCGACAGATGAGGGAGTAGCAAACGCGTTCACGGAATCCTAAAGAGACCTGTACCGAGCCCGGACGTCTAAGTCCTTCGATGAGATTAGGAAATAATGGCGGTAATTCCTAACACGGTGCTAGGAGATGAAGATGCTCAGTGCCTAGAGGAGGACCTGTCTTTGGCAAAAATCCAAGCCGCGGAGGCAAAACTTCACCCCGGGAAGACCCCTGGTGCCAACAGACTGCTGGCGCAATTCTACAAGCGATACACTAACATCATGAGTCCACCCCTACTTAGGCTTTTAATGGACTCTCATAAAGAGGGTATTTTTCTGCCAGATCTCAACATGGCCACCATTGTCGTTATTCATAAGCCCCGTAATCACTGTGGCTCATATAGGCCCATAAGGCTCCTTAACTCGGAAGTAAAAAAATGTGGCAACTATCTTGGCGACTCGACTCCTTGGGGTTGTTACAGCCCTGGTTCATAAAGACCAGTCGGGATTCATGCCAGGTTGCTCTACTCGTCTTAATCTTAAGTGAACCCACGACTGGCTCATGAAGGTGAGAACCAAGACAAGTCCACAGGCATTCTTGTCATTGGATGCCGAAAAGGCGTTCAACGCCATAGACTGGCTGTTCCTGGATGCCGCATTGGCTAAATTAGGGTTCGGACCAAAATTTCGGAGTTGGGTGACGCTCCTCTATAATCAACCTGTGGCCACGGTGCGTGTCAATGGTACAGGCTCGGTATCCTTCCCAATCGAGAGAGGGACAAGACAGGGTTGCCCCCTCTCGGCCCTACTTTTTGTGCTGACCCTCGAGTATATGGCCTGCACTGTTGGATCCCTTCCCTCTATCAGAGGATTCTGCATTACCCCCGAAGACCCCGAGGAGGAAATGCTTTCCTTATACGCCAATGATATTTTACTGTATATTTCTCACCCGTGCACGAAAATACCGGCCCTGTTTGAAACGATAGTTGAATACGGCCACCACTCGGGCTACAAATCAACTGGAATAAGTTGAGGTTCTATTGCCTGAACAATTCCCAAACAGACTGGCCCCTGCCCAGGGAACTACGAGTAGTCCAACAAGGTTTTAAATAAATGGGTATATTTGTTACTCCACATCCAGAAACGTGTAGGAAGGAGAACCTAGAGATTATCCTGAATAATTTCAAGTCGGATATTGAAAGGTGGAGGGAGCTTCCCCTCACCCTACTCGGACGGGCAGCACTTTGCAAAATGATTACCCTGCCCCAATTGTTATATGCTCTTCAAATCTCTTACCATCCACTTCCCACAGGTACCTTTACGGAAATAGCCAGTAAAACTCGAACCTTGTTATGGCAGGGGGGACACCCTAGAATAGCGCTCAAGACATTACAACTTAACCCATATAATGGAGGGATAGCACTCACAGATATAGAGGCCTATTATTGGGCCTCTCACTTGATACTCATAAACAAATGGATACATAAGAATAGACTACATCCCACATATTGCCTCGAGCGGGAGGAGATGTTGCCGTATACACACATACATTATCTTTATGGGGGGAAGGGGAGCTCCCGACTGTTACCCGCGATTTGAGTGACTCTGTCGGCATGGGTGAGGGTGATTAAAACTATGGGTTGGACAGCCTCGGGTAACGAGGAGCACATCGCTCTGGGAGGGGACATGGTTTAAGGAGCTTAAAAAACTCAGAGGATTCAGGACATGGGATCTCCTGGGGATCTCCACAATAGGAGACGTCACGGAAAATGGGGTGCTCAAAACGTGGGCGAAACTCAAACGGGAATATGCAATGAATGACTCTCAATTTCTAAATACGCACAACTGCCCCATGCTTGGCAGAAGGGGAATATCCTAAGTGAACAACTTCTGGTATATGCTCCTTTGGAAGGTAGGCTTCTGCAACAGGTACTAACCCGTAAGGCGGTCTCCTTTACCTATAAAACTATCAACAACAATATACCGGATGGACTGGTGGGGCTTAGAGCACGATGGCAGAGAAAGGTGGGGTCTTTGGAGGACATAGACTGGGAAGCAGCGTCAATGCACCCCAGAGAAGTAGCCATAAAGGCGAGGCTTCGTCTTATCCAACTTAAGATACTACAGTGCACATATTATGACCACGATCGATTGCACAAAATGGGGCGGGCGGACTCTGCATCCTGTCTGACTTGCTCCACGGCTAACAGCGATTTTTCCACACAATCTGGGCATGCCCCGAGCTGAAAATATATTGGACGCAGGTACTTAAGTTACTGGGAGAGGTCGTTGGGTGACATTGCCCATAGAGCCACATTTTGTGATACTGGGGATACCAAGTGACGTAGATGTCACCAGAGCGCAGTTAATTTTCACCTCCTTGGGGTTGGTAGTCGCTAAAAGGGATATAGCACAGAGATGGGGGGTGGCAGATAGACCCACCATACAGGAATGGACAAGGGGAATGGACTTATATATGGCGGCCGAACGCACCACGTTTCGCAGCAGGGGGTGCCCTGAAAAATTTCATAGGGTTGGGGACCCATGGGGAAGATACTTTGGGTTGGACATTGGGGACGATACACAACAGTCCATGATGCACACAACAGAGGGAACTCCCATAGCGGGGTCAAAATGAGGACTGACATAAACAATATAATGGGTGGTTGTACGATATTGCTTTCAGATCTCAACCGCGCCTACATGGCAGACAGATGGGGATACGGGTGGTGCTTTTAATCTTACATGAATCAGAAGGGGGAAGAGGCTATGTTGAGAAAGAGATTGTTTCTTACTATAGGCGATCTATCATTGTAGATGTTCCTCGCAATAACTGTATTGTGCTAATTGTTCAGTTGGAAAATAAAACTAAAAAAAACCCAAAACTATTGCACTCAACACCATATCCACGCCTCTCCAATAGGCCTCCATAGTTGGACTATCAACAAACATGTGGACATCGTTGGCTGCTCACATCTCCTGCATTTTGCCTCTGCCGTACCCTTGTGCTTTGACATCTTGGCCAGTATTTAGTAGCATCTTTACAATGTAAAGAGATGATTCCTTCTTAATGCAGCAGTTTTAATAACACCACAAAGCAAACTCAAGGATACTTGCTATATATATATATTAAATCACAAGAACTGGCAAGACCTCCTTCCTGCTCTCATAGGATGGTTTTTATGTTCACTTTAGCTGCTGCAACCAACTGCCAGTACCAAACTGATACTTTCTTTCTACTCTGTTTATTATGCTGCAGATCTAGTTCCAGCTGGCATGCATTAAACCCAGTCCACTCTTGATTCGTCACCCACAATGGAATTTATATTTGAATATGGAAAATGTTACTTCGGATTTTTCCCCAAGACCAAAGTTCTACTTCTAGTACTAAGTCTCACCAACACTTGATCTTCTTCTTCCTAATTGAGATGCACAACCTATTATTCAGGCACGCCAGCTGGCCAGCTCAATCCCAAATTGGAGCATGCATGCTATAGTAGCCGATCCCCAGGACTGATTTGACCTCACACCACAATCTGGCTGTAGCCTATTTCATTTTTAACCTCACGTTCTTGAAAAATCTATGAGACCCAAACTTGTACAGAAACCCTCTTTTACCGTACACTTTTATCTTGCTCTTCAGCATGCTCCCTATTGCATCTTCCTCAGGCCTCCCAAACATCACCCTACCATTTTTGAGCTGGTATGCCCAAGAATAGACCTGCAAATGTGGCAGCACAAATCCTCCATTAATTGACTTTTTTCTTAATTTTTTCCAAGTAACTCTCGCTTCCTTACTATGTTATGTTATGTTATAGGGTATTTCTTAAGCGCACGGCTACTCCACAGAGTGTCCCGGCGCTAGGCTGACCCCAAAACAGAGCAGCAAAAACCTGAATAACAGCCACACTATTTCTGGAAAAGCCAGGTCTTTAAGCCTCTTCAAAAATTGAGAAGGTCGCGTTCTTGCCGCAGGATAAGAGGGAGGCTATTCCATAATCTGGCTGCGACCACCTGAAAAGAGCCTCCCCCATATGAGAACGGTGAAATTTGGGCACAATTGTTAGTTGTTGGGATGATGAACGCAGTGTTCTGAAGGGTTTATAGGGTTGGATTTTATTTCTAATATATGGGGCTCCTATCTTATTCAAAGCCTTAAAAGTTAAAACCAGGGATTTAAAACAGATCCTCTGTCTTACTGGTAGCCTGCTCAGATGGGAGTACATATGGGCTCTTGGTCCAACTGCAAGAACTGCCCTTGCCGCTGCATTTTGAACCACCTGCAGACGATTTATTAGGTAGTTCGGAAGGCCCAGATACAACACATTAACGTAGTCCAGCCTGGACATAATCAGAGCCTGGACCACAGTTTTCCTGTGCTCAATCGGGAGAAGGGGGAGAACATTTCTCATTGTTTTTAGTAGTCCAAAACATGTGCCTGCCGTTGATTGAACCTGGGTCTTCATGGCCATATCAGAATCAATTTTTACTCCTACTTTTTTCACAGTGAGGGCAGGCTTCTCCGGAGGAGAATGATTCTTAGGCCACCATTTGCGCCATTCGTTGTCCGGGGTGTGCCCGAAAAAGATAATCTCTGATTTATCAGAATTACAGAGTAGCTGGTTTTGGTTGAACCAATTAAACACCTCGGTTAGGCAGATGTTGACTTTATTTCCATCTAACACCTCCTCCTTACCACAGGTGAAAAGCAGTTGCGTATCATCTGCGTAAAATATAATTTTTGCCCCATATTTTTCGACCAGAGAACCCAGAGGGGCCATATATATATATTAAAAAGGGTTGGGCTTAACACCGAACCCTGCGGGACCCCTACATTCAGAGATTGAATGGGGCTAGAAAAAGGAGGGACCCAAACTGTTTGTTGACGATTTTCTAGGAAGGAAGTAAACCATCTAAGCACCGTGCCCCTATGCCGCTCTCCCTTAATCTATGAAGGGGCACGGTGTCAAAAGCCGCTGATAAATCCAATAATATCAGCACCGCCTTTCCTCCAGTATCTAGGGTGTTTTTAATCGTCTCTACAATTTCTAGTAGGGCAGTTTCCGTACTATAGTTCACTCTAAAACCCGATTGACTCGGATGGAGTGTCTGATTTCCTTCAATAAAATCTGTCATAATTGTTTTCACATATTTCTCCACCACCTTGGAGAAAAACGGTAGGAGAGATATGGACCGATAGTTACTAACTACCAGTGGGTCTGCTGATGGTTTTTTTAAAAGAGGGAGAATTTTCCCATGCTTCCATATTGTGGGCAGCCTTCCTTCAGACAAAGAAAGATTGAGTGTCCTGTTAACTGCAGGATTTATTGCTTCAGCAATTGAAGCCAGTATTTTTGCAGGGCACGGATCAGATGGCGATCCAGATTTTAGGGCTCTCATGATCTTAAGGGAGGTCGCCTTGGGCATAGGCACGAACTCCGTTAGAGTGTTCACACTGAAAGATTTATGAAAGGGGGACTATGCAGACTGCTAGTCACATCCTGACAGGGACTCCCAAAAGAGTCTTGGATTTTTTGAATTTTTGTATACAAGTATTGTGCAATTTCATTTGTCCAGGTGTCCGTGGGAGAAAAGGGGCTCTTTGAGGCTAAAGGAACAGTAAAGTCCTTGATGATCTTAAACAATTCCTTTGCACAGTTGTCTGCTTGTTCAATTTTCCTGGCCAAGAATTGTTTCTTTTCATCGCGGACCTTTGCATAATGTGCTTTCAAAGCTGTTTTATATGTTAGTTTTTCAGTAGGGTCAAAGTTCTTTCTCCAGCGCCATTCTAAATTCTTACAGGCACTTTTGCTTTTCCTAAGGGACTCATTAAACCATGGTGCCGAAGTTCGGCCTTGCTTGGCTACTCGTGTTTTAATAGGGGATAGCTGCATGCTACACTCATGAAGCCAGTTTTCCAAGGCATGTACATCTTGCTCTAGATTATGACTGACTGCTAGGGGATGTTGACTGAACATATGAGATGTGGTTTCAGGTGTCATTTGATTAAAAGATCTAAAGGTTTCTGGCCAAGATTTATAATGAATCTCAGACTTGATTGGCGTCTTATTCATTATGAAATTAACCAGAAAATGGTCCAACCAAACAATACGCACAGGAACAATTGGTTCCAATTCTGCAGTTGAAAAGATCTGATCTAAAATATGACCTTTTTCGTGTGTAGGGAGTGTTACATATGGAGCCAGCTTGAAAATGTTAAATAGTTCACAGAGTTTAGTTGTGTCTAAGTCTGTTGCTTGGTCGAAATGAATATTAAAATCCCCTAATATCAAACATTGTCCAAATTTGGACATGATAGGCGTAATGGCAAGGCCTATGGATTCCAAGAACCTTTCGGCCGGCCCAGGTGGGTGGTAGATCAGGGCCCCAGCAATAGATTGGTGGGCTGAAACTGTTAGAGAAGCCCAATCCCTCCGCTCCTTCTGGTTCTATCATTGATATCTGTTGGCAGACTAGAGGATGTTTGTAAATGATCGCAACCCCCCCTACCCCAAACAAAGCTTGTTATATTATTACTTGTACTTTTATTACAGACACCTTCTTAAAGGTTAAAAGTATATTATTAAACAGAAATGTAAACTTTGGAAGAATCATCTGTTTTTACTAAATTCACCCGACCATACAAAGTAACCAGTAGATTGCTTTACTTTTTTATCACAACACTACTTAATTAACGACTTTAGTCAGGTTGACCCACATTTTACCTAAATCATTTGTCACCAGTACACTCAGGTATATTATTACTTCTCTCCTTCTCCCCCTTCCCAAATACAGTTCCACATCATTACTTTAGTTTTTTCTTCATTCACCTGGTACCTTGACAATACACCACTTCTTCCTTAACTTTGTGATTGTGCCCTTAATTTTAGTGGTATAGCTAATAAAATAATCCAAATAAAGGGATATTTTCTTCCCAAACCTGCTACAAACAATACAGGACTGCTTTCTAATTTAGCCGGAGACTTTGTGGAAATTTGTATATAAAGGTTAAAGAGAAGCCGAGATAAAGGGCACCCTTTGCCGGTACCTCTCATAATATTCACATGCCCTGTTAATTTACCATTGACCAGTATTCTAGCATTAGGTGTGCTGTAAATTAGCTGAAAAACTTTGCAACCCTTATCACCCAGTCTCAGTTGTCTTTCCACTTCCACCTTGTAGCTCCAGTTCACATGATCTTACGCTTTGGCAGCCTCCAATTTCAGCACCACCAAGGGTAATGCATTGTTCACAGCCATATCAATTGCCACACATGGGTTAGTTCACACAAGTATCTCATTGGCATGGATCCTCTTTGATCTTCATTCATCAGCTCCTTTACTTGCTGAGCCAATCACTTTGCCACAATAGCAGCAAAGACTTCATAGTCACATTTCAGTAACGAGATCGGTCTATGCGATTCACACTAATTTGCAGGTTTGTTAGGTTTCAGTATTAAGCTAATCATAGTCAAGTTCCATGTATCTGTGCCTTACTACACTATATATCAATAAACAGATTCTTCCAGACTGTGAATATTACCTCTTTCAACCTCGTGTAGAGTTCAGTTGGTAACACGTCCGTGCCTGGGGACTTCTTTTTCTTGCTAGATGTTAATACCTTATCGATTTCTTCTTTACTTATTTCCTGGGTCAAAGTCTGCTGCTGATACATCTTACTCATATTCTTTGACTTTAATCACTGTCTTATTCGTGAGCTGTCAGTGGACTTTTTTTCTGATGAAACCTATGGAAAAATTGAAAAAGACTTTATGAATATCTCCGGCCATACACTTTGAGGTTTCATCCCAAATTTCTTTAATGTAGTTTTTATTTTTTCATCCACGCTAGAATGTTCCCACCCTTCTCTCCAAATGTGAAGTGACACAGCTTACTCACTTCCCATTTGTGTAAGGACTGCCTTTCAAAAAAAAATTGAACTCATTCTGCAACACCTGAAATACCACCTCTATTTCCCATCTCTTCTCCATGCATAACTTCTCTTCTCCAGATGTCCCTGTAGTTCACCCATCCTCTTCTCCGTACCTCACAACCGCGACCTATTCTTCTCATTTTGATTGTTTGTGATTTAGACTTTTTTATTGGCCCTCTCAAGAATGCTTTATAAGCATCCCATACCACATGGCTACCAGCTAAACCAATATTTGCCTCAAAAAGTCATTAGCGCTTTTCTTTAAATCTTGAATTTCCTCTTCCTCACAGAGTATTCACCTGTCCAAGGTCAATTACCTTTCAACCCTTTGCCTGTAGCTAAAAGTTCAAAATAAACAACTGAATGATATGAAATGTGTTTGGGTCGATGTTCGAAATGCTTTACCTTCTCAGTTTCACTCCTATCTAGCAAGAAAAAATCTAGATGGGAGAAATGCCTAGACTTCTTTGAGTTACATGCATATTCTCTTACATTTTCTGCCTTAATCTCCATACATCGCATAACCCCACTTTTTTCATCATAAAAGACAGGATTGGCATGTGACTTTGGCTAAACCACCTCGGAGCGAACCATTGACCTGTCCAGGCCATTATCTAACAGAATAATAAAATGCCCCCTCTTACTATTGAGGAGTTATAATCCAGCAAATGTAAAACATATCTCCCTAAATGGCTCAGGGTCATCTATATCCAAACCATAATTACCAACACACCAGCATCTTTGAGCATGCCATAAACTTTGCTCTCACCCATCTCCATCTAATGCCTGCTTTGCTGTCTAGCAACTCCACCCCTGAACGTTGCCTCACCAAAATCACCACTCATTTGGAACAGCACATCTGATCTGTGGTAATTATTTGCTCTACACATCTTTCTTATCAAAAAACATTAGGGCTTCTTCTCTCGTGAGATTTGTTTCCTGAATTATCATCACTGTGGCTGCATGATCCCTAAGATACTCCACCACAAGATGCTGTTTTTTCGTACACTCAAACCATTTGTAATCAATGTTTGCAGGGATATGTCTTCATCTGATATATTGCCCCTGTACCCCATAGCCATCTGTCCCCTCGAGCCATCTTGAGCCACCAGCCCCCTTTTGGACCTGTAAACATATGAGGACTGATTTCATTTTCTCCCTCATGCTCCCCACCCTGTGTGAACTGCACACACCCTCACCGTGTGACCTCCCCCTTACCTCCCTCCCTGGGGTACCCTCCCCCTTACTATGAGTGACATTCACTAAATGCCAAATTTGAACCTAGCCTGAGGGGACTCCCCAATTCACATATATCTGACACAAGCATGTACCTGTTTTCTTATTACTATCACTTCTCAGACTTCAAATTCAAAATAATGTTGTCCACCTCCTATGGGTCCCTGTAATTGTGCATTTCATTGCTATACTCGACTTTCATTAGCATAGGAATCTTCATTTGGACCTTGGTCCCTAATGCTCTCAATGTTTCTCTAGAGCCAATAATGTTATGGGTTGGTTTTTATATGTGTTTTTAGCCAAAAGGTTGTACAGTAATATGGACAGAATACATTTCATTTCCTTGCTAAGTGAAGATTATTCAACCTAAATATGCAGGAATGGAGTGATATGTTTAAATACTTTCAAAAATATTAATGCGGCATATATAGGGAAAATGTTTCCAGATACAGAAAATTAAAATGACAAATTAGTAAACTTGATGTGGGAAATAGGATACAAAGTGTTTTTATGCGGTTATTAAAAGCTATTTGACTAAATAATTTTAAGAAGGTTGGGTGGGAGCTATGATTCCTTCTCTTCTGGTTAATTGCCACCTTATAAAAACCTGATTTCAGATCTGAACTGGAGTGTTGTGTGTGGGGGGGGTTGACTCAATTCTATTCAGTCCCAGTTTTAGGGTAACACCCCTCATCAGACAGGCTAGCTTGAATTCAGGGGCAAAGTGAGCAAGGGCCCTACCTCTAGGCATACCCTGCCATATAAGTGCAAACAAAGCAAACACAAGGAGATGATGGACGGAGCGCTGAAACATTTCCGAAACTTACCCCCAGTCACAGATCTGGGTTGAATCCATCATTGTTCTTTAGCTCAAATCACCACTCTGAACTGGGGTTGCACAGTGAGCAAAAAAACTATGGATGAAAACCAAATCTGTGACTGGGGGTGAGTGCTTGAAAAGTTTCAGCACTCCGTCCATCATCTTGTTGTGCTTGCTATGTTTGCCCTAAGTGGCCAAGGGTATGCCCAGATGTGGGTCCCTTCCTCGCCATGCCAATGAATTCAAGTTAGTCTGGCTGACTAAGGGTGAAACCCCAAAGCCGGTCCCAGGATGTTTGTTTCTGGTCCAGAGAGGACCTGGCCTGGCAGTTCGGGCTGGGTTCAAACTGGAATGGCATGGTGAGCAAAAAAACGATGGTTTTAGGCCCAGATCTCTGTACTGGGATGAATGTATGACATTGTTCTGCATTCTGTCCATCAACTGTTGTTTTTACTTTAGAAATAGGAGCTCTGATCGTATCGAATATGCAGACATGGGTCTCTTGGTAGCTCTGCAGTTCCTGGTCCCTGAGGTGGCCGGAACAGAACTGTAAGACTCTGCTGGTCACTTTTACTCACAGGTCCCTTAACAGTCCAGTGTTAATTGTTTGGACAGACCAGATGTACTTCATACCACTCTATAAAGATGAAGATAAAGAGTGTCTTGTTAGAGGCTACAAAGAATGATGTAAGTCAGATTTCCTTAAAGAGACATTCAAAACCATTGACGAAGTCTTTCAGACATTGTTGAAATGGTCAATATTATGGGACAAGTAGCAGAAGAACCAAATGGATGAAATAATGGCATGCTAATATGAAAAAATGTTTTATTATTAATGAAATGCAATCAAATTCGTCCCTAATACTCTGGGTAACATATTATACCTCATGCATCCTGGCATGACCAAATTGCATGATGACCTGCAACTTCTCACAAAGGAACGGGATGGATATTTCTCTTCTCAACTGAAGGTCGAGGTTGAATGATAAGGTTGAATGGTACAGACTTTAGATAACTTTATCTTATGACATGTCAGTATAACTCTAGTGGCCAGAACAATTATATTGAGATTAGAGCACTACCACAGAGGACCACTACACCCTGTTGAGAAAACCTCATGACTAGAAGTATATGCAATCTGAGTAATTTGCTTTTGCTTATTTAAGGAAAAGTTGAGGAAAATTACATGAAATCGTGTCTACATACCCAAAATGCAAATCCACAATTTAGTGTTAAATTTTACCATAAAATGCGTCCTTGCATCAACGTTTGACACAAGGACTCATTTAGAGTAATGGAAATAGTGCAAAAACACAATTGACAGAAACAACAGTTTCTTATATTCTGGTCATTCAGGTAGTTGCCACCCTATAATTTTACTGCCAGCGGCGGTGTAAATAAAAAAATGTGGCATAATGGAGTAATTAAGTTAAGGGAACTTCACGTAACAAGCATAATGCAAAATTCCCAAAATTATTTGAATTACTCTAGTGTCTTTTGAATTTTGCCCATGCCTACTTATGAAACACATGAAAAGGTTAAGCAGTAAAATTAATAAAAGAAACTATGTATAGGCCAGACATGCGATCTAGATCTTTCTAAATGAACATGAGTCTTTTGTGCATTCGCATTGGATTGATAACATGCTAACTACAAGTCATGACATATTTTGTCACTTAGTCTCACATAGTGAACTGAACCAATGACATCTACCACACACATGACCAAACTTACTTAATAACGTATACACTACAATTCACAGTTTCCTTAGTGCTTTATACAGCAGTGCATAGTGACTCAATGACTTATCTGATGCCATTGCTTCACTTCGATGGGCATCCAGCTATGCGTTCTACTTACAGGAAACGTTCTTAATGAACTTTCAGCAGCCTTCATATATGAAAAAGATAGCTTTGGAGCTGTCTCTTATAACTGACTGAGGGAGTAGAAGTCAGCTGAGACTGGAGTAAAGTAACCAGGTTCCCAGCAGGCGGTGCAGAGCACTTTCAACCTAGCTTGTCTTTTATGCCCAATATCCTCCTATTAGATTTCAGCTGTTTGTTTTCTACCCATACCTGTCTGTTTGAGGCAATAATTATCAACAGGCTTGTTAAATGTTATCAAACACAAGGAGATGATGGATGGAGCGCTGAAACTTTTTCAGACACTCACCCCCAGTCACAGATCTGGGTTGAATCCATCATCGTTCTTTAGCTCCATTTGCTACCTCAGTTCCGACCCAGATATATGCAAATCAGTCTTGACCCTGTGCCTCATGGGAACAGTTCAGCCCAAACTGCCAAACCAGGTCTTCCCTGAACCAGAAACAAGCATCCTCGGACGTGTTTTGGGGTAGCATCCCTCATCAGCCAGGCTAGCTTGAATCCAGTAGCAAAGTGAGCAAGGGATCCATGTCTGGACATACCCTGCCAAATTAGGGTGAACAAAGCAAACACAAGGAGATGATGGATGGAGCGCTGAAACCTTTTCAGACACTCAACCCCAGTCACAGATCTGGGTTGAATCCATCATCGTTCTTTTGCTCACTTTGCCACCTCAGTTCAGACCCAGCTATATGCAAATCAGTTTAGACCCTGTGCCTCATGGGAACAGTCCAGCCCGAACTGCCACGCCATGTCTTCCCTGAACCGGAAACAAGCATCCTGGGACAGGTTTTGGGGTATCACCCCTCATTGGCCAGGCTAGCTTGAATCCAGTGGCAAAGTGAGCAAGGGACCCATGTCTAGGCGTACCCTGCCAAATAGGATGAACAAAGCATACACAAGGAGATGATGGACAGAGCGCTGAAACATTTTCACACACTCACCCCCAGTCACAGATCTGAGTTGAATCCATCAATGTGCTTTAGCTCACTTCGCCACCTCGGTTTATACCCAGCTATATGCAAATCAGTCTTGACCCTGAACTGATACCTCAAAGTGGGCGCTATCAGATTTGCAAAGGAGAAACTGTATCCAGAGATGATCCTAGCTATGCGAACCCCAAGTACTAGACCAACGTCCCACTGATAGGCTGTGTGGATTGTGCCCTATCAGATGATGTATAGGCAGTGCTTAATTTGAGCCGGTGGTTTTCGGTGCTCGGCACCTGCATTTAATTGACAACAATACACATATGACAGTCTGCCACATGGTGGCGCTGCTCATCTAATTTAGAGATGAGCAGGACAACGCTTGTTTATGAATACAATATACTTTAAAAAATGACTAATACCAACCTCCCCAGTCAATCCTTTAGTTTTAGGGATCTTGAATAATTTGAACTGTTGCACTTACAGGTGAAAGAGCTGTTTTGATACTATCATTGACAGCTGATGATGGGCAATGGGTGGTGCAAACTGCAGTGGCCTCTTGGCCAGAACCTTGGCACCTATTATTTTACAAATTAGGCACTGTAGCATAGGTGTACATATTCAGATCACAGCAGTCTGACAGAGTAGTGGGAGAGGCTCAAAGGTCTGCACAGCTAGTATGCCACTTCATGCACCTACAGTTTGAGGTGTACATAAGCTTCCTCACATCCCCTGAAAAAGCAATTTGGAGCAATAGTGGACAAGAAACTATGTGATTTCATGACCAATCATGAACTGATTTTTCAGCTCCTGAAATTCATAGGAATTAATAAATAATGTCTCTAAACCTATTATGCACCCAAGAGGTAGTCCAATATAAAAGACAGAATACAACATGCATTGTCAAAGCAAATATGTCTGGTCCATGGCAAACTGGAGAAATAATTGTTTTTAAATTATTTTAATCATATTCCACACAAACGTAAAGACGGAAAAACATGTTGCTGCTTAAATATGACAGCCATAATCTTGCAATAAAACATTTTCATTTGAAAAATATAACCATTGCTTTTAGATTTAATAGAACTGCATGAGTGCTTCCTGGCAGAGAGGTATATTTAGAACAGGTATAGATACGTTTTGTAGTTTTAACGGAAAATTAGATTTTTATTAGGCCAACGAAAATGTACTATTGGCTTTAAATTTGTGTAAACTGCTGCCATATTTTAAATACACAAGCATGACAAAAAAGATAAAAAATTGAAAGAAACAAAGCATCGGTAAAGTAAAGTATTGGCCCACCAGCCCTGGCACTGAAACACACTTCTTTCTAGGTGATCTGCACATGTGATCAGTCAAATGCTGGCCGAAGGGAGGCAATGGCAGAAGTAGTCTATACCCTTTCCCTATCCTTTATGCTATGGTGGGTGGAAGCAAACTGTAAATGACAGTTACACGTACCAAAAGAGCAGATCCAAAACCTCTCTATGCATGTATATAAGGATATATGCATTGTATGCTTGCATGTACGAATACATGTTTGTATTTTATGATGTTTTAGTATTGCATGAGGCTGTGATACTGCTTAAGCTACTTCAAGCTAGACCCAAAAAAGTGACTATTGGTATTTGAGTGTGGGTTTTGTTCTAGTTAACATAAGTAGTAATTTAATTTATACATATGCATAAGGGGCAAATATTTGAAAATAATAATAGTAATAAAAGCAATAACATGAACAATTATAATACTGATATTGATAATTATTATAATTGAAAAGATACAAGTTGAAGCACCTGAGTCTGAACTATTTTGCAAATGACTCATAATTCACTTCAATCTGCGGTTGAGGTTATCGGGGGCATTTGCTGTGATCTCTTTTGCTCTACAAGTGTGCGGAATTTGTTTTCTATGCAGACATTTGCAAGGTGGCTCTTTGAGTCCCGGCCGAGCTCACGTCTCCCTGTAGCAGCACCTGTGGCGCCCCAAACCTCCAGTGCCTTCCCCTGCTCAGGGCGAGAGGAAGGAGCCAAACGGGAATTCACTGTGCCACTGGCTGCAGAGAGAGCTATTTTCAAAAGCTGGTAGGAAAAAACTACAAAGAAATCTCACAAGTCAAACTACGAACAAAAGTAAAAAATCGTGTTTTCATCAAACATAATACTTGAAAAGTCTACGACACGCTGTAAATGGATGGTGTTTTCTTCTTGTCACTTTTGCAAGATAATTGAATTGTAAAGCTTGTGGGCAGCATTAATTAATTTTTTTTTTTTAAACTCTCATAAGATGGACTTCTTTGACCTACATGTTTGAGGTAAGTTACCAGACCTACTTATCATGCAATGTAATGACTGACCCCAAAATGACCAAATATGACTTCATTTAAATCCATGTATAATTTGCTGTGTATATTTTTGTCTAAATACTTAGGTACTCAAACCATGAGATCAACATTTTACCACTAGCGTACAATAAAATGGAAGGGTTACAGAATAGTAGGAACCAGAGGCCGGACCCACGTGAATACAAAAATAACCCTAAATAATACAAAAAGTGTTAATGTAAACAAATACTGGCATTCTAGTCTCAATAAATGCCTTATAGTCTTATCACAACTTGGTACCAAAACACCACATCGAATACAAAGTATCGTATCATATCAGCTTACATAAAATAGCACTCAAGAAAGCCGCTGTGTGGAACACCGCTATTAAACGCTTACACCTAATTGCACATATATTTCTAGTTTTCCCATTCATTATATGGAAACAACGTTGGTCTATCAAAGTGGCTGCCTATAAAAAATTGGTTCAAAATACTTCACTATAATATATTTCAGATGGACAAAACATGATAAATACATGACAAAATGATTTGGGTATTCCAAAGCACCTAGCAAATATTTACGATTTCAAAAATTCTGAGAAGTAACTAGTTTGCCTATATCTTTGCAGCTAGTAATACCTCATTAGATCAAGGTGTAAAAGCACACCTACCTTTCTAATCAGGAGGTGCACAGTTAAAGTTAGATATGGCTCCAGTTTGAACTTGTTCTTGTACGATTATACACCTTTAAGTTCTTCTTTTCTAATTATTTTTACAGCAGCTTGTACCACTTTTTAAAATAGTTTAGTTTTAATCAGTACTTTTGGAACCTAACGGCAGTCAACTGTGCATGTGTTTCTCTTAGCGGATTTTCAGCCTTTTTCTATTTTGATCTTCTCTCCTGAAAATGTGCCCTAGACAGCTCTTTAATCTAGGGTCTAGTTTGTGAAGCTTTCTTTACTTTTACTAAACAAAGGTCAGGAAGTGACTGCCTTTCTTAAAGATGATGGACTCCATGTCAAGTTGAGCGCTTATGACTTAGATGGGAGCACACAGAAGTAGTTCTAATGCCATACCGCACTTCTTTTCCTCCCCTATGTTTGTGAATCCTCAGACCTTTGGTCCATTTAGCAGCCAGAAAACTGCCTTGGATTTGTAAGATTTGAGAATTGGAATATGAGTTTCGGCCATTCAGCTTATTATTTCTGAGTAGCCCTCGCTAGTCACTGTGAAACCAACCAGGGGCATAATCCTTTCAGTGTGTGTGTTTTTTGTTATGTGTATGCACGTCTTGTATCTGTCCCCCTTTTTTTACAGCAAACTGCACTGGCACGAGTAGTTTTAAGTTTTCTCCTGGTCTTTAGACATTGTATTTATCACCCACACAGGTCACCAATACTATATCTGGAGTACAAGTTCATATACCTGATTTTTTTCCCATATTGTGTCTCTTTTTCAGATTAAGACAAAGGAATTTCCTTTTTTACTAATAATATTGAGATCATTGTGCCCTTTTTTTATAGCCCTTTGAGTATACATTACACTGGTACAGTTGACATTGTCACACCACACATGTGAGTAGGATAGGGATCTGTGTACCTGTCCTGAAGAAGAAGCAGCACGCTTCGAAACATGTTGACACACACAGGAGGTTTTGTACATTAATACAACACACCTCCACTCCGCACAATTTTAATAATACCGGCACAAAGGCTTATTACAATTTTTTGTATTCCTATGTTGCTAGGTATTTTTTAACATTCACTTACCACTCACTCCTGACCCTACCTCTCACCACCTCTCTCACACCACACATAGAGATTACATTAGTGCTCCCACGTATTCGTAGGTAGTGGCATGCCGCGCTCCGTAGAGGGATGCAAAGACCCCTATGATAAAGCATGACACCAAGGACCCTTTTGGTGTGTGAGGGGTATTTAAGAAACACGGTGTGCTTCCCACCAATGTAGGAAACACCCTTGATCCATGATCAGACCTCATCTTCATTGGGTGGCCCTCTACAGGCTCTGATTCTGAACTGGAACCCATCAATTGAATAAAGAAATTGATGTTGCACTATCATGAGGGCCTTGAGCTTTACTCTTCTGAGTAGAGAGGAGTAGTGACGTTTATGGTGTCAGGTTTGGGCCATTCAAAAGCATCAGTCAGAATAAAAAAATATATCCCTCATCCGCGTAATTTAGGGTTGACCACATAGTATATGATGCTACCACGAGATCATGTACCCAATTTTACTTCTATTGCTATGTTTGTCTCTTTCAAAATATGAGGGGTATGTTAACAGTGGAGGAAGTGGAAACGTTGGTAGAAAGACCATCAATAGATCAGTTGCTGTTGAGATCAGAGGCGAGAAATTGTTTGTTTAAATTTTTGGAGTTAAGCTATTATAAAAGAACGCGATTCAAGATGGTAATTGCGGCATGCAAAGCTTGGAAGCTGTTTAGAAAGAGAATAGGGGTAGCAGGGATCTGTTAATATACTCCTACAAACACTACTTCAATGCTGTTGCCTATATTTTGGGATTTCAGAATGGAGAAATGGAGAGCAAACGGGATTAGGCAACTAGGTGATTTTTTTGAGGAGGAGACATTTGTCTCATTCAAAACGCTATCAGATAAATTTGCGCTGCAAAAAAATGAGTTCTTTAAGTATTTGCAAATCCGAGATTATTTTTTGAAGTAGAAAGAGCAGAGGGGGATTAAAATCTGCTCGCTTGTCGAGGCTTTTAGGCGGGGAGCTAAAATAGGTACACTCTATCAAATATTGATGAATCTACAGCAACATGACATGGAGACTCAAGATAGGAATTGGGGTTCCCGGTTACATCAAGATGGATTCTATATGCAGGAATCAATAGACGTTGCAGGCAAAATCTTGCTGTCAGCTAATTTGAAAGCCCAACACTTTAAGACACTATTTAATTTGTATCACACACCTTTAAAGATGATGAAATGGGAAGCCACAAATGATGGGAGATGTTTTCGGTGTGCGATGGAAAGGGCGGCTATTACTCATATCTTTTTTGGGTGTGTGCAATTAAACCTATGGAAAAGACATATTGAGGGGTTTCTATCTGAGATTACGGGGTTTAATGAACCGGGAATGATAGATATAATGCTTACAAGAATTGGGGAATCCCTCAAACTAGGTGAAGAGTGCTTTCCATTTAGATACTTGATATTCATAGCAGTGGCGGCAGCTAGATTATGTGTAGCATTGCTGTGGTTGCAACAGGAAGCTCCTTCTTTTGAAATGTGGGGGGACACATTTTATAATATCTTTAATTTGGAATCTAGTTTATATTCTTTGAAATCAATTAAAAAACAAAAATTGGGTATTCAGATATGTGGGCCAATGATAGAGCATATGAAATAAGCAAGCTAAATAAGGGATATATCATCTATTGGTCTGTTTGATTGTTTATCTATTATTTTAATATTGTGTATATACAGTATGGCGGCTTGAGGGGTTCTGTATCTTTGTAACTGATGTTGATTGTTACCTGTCATGGATTGAATAAAAAACTTGAAAAAATCAAAAGCATCAGTCAGATTATATCAGGCTGAGCGCGAGAGACTTGATATTTTTGACCTTTTTGTACAAATGATGCAGATACTCTGACTGATCTAGCTTCTGGCTTTTTTTCCAACTATCACACAATGAAATTGTTGAATGGTTCACCTCAAGGGGCAGTCATCTATTTTTCCAAGTAAAGTTTATTCATGTGATCCAAATTTTGTATTTGAAGCCAATATTACATAGTATTCTATGTTGTACATTGTCTTTTCAGGCGCAAAACTACCTCTGATGCCTTGGCAAAACTTTGCCCATCAGTATAGTATTGTCCGTGTGCCACATGGCCTTATTCTTACTCTATAAATGGCATAGTTGTGGAGTACACCAACAAGAAGCTTTTAGACGTTCCTGATATGAATACATTAAATAGAAGAGGGCCAGGAAAAGAGATATATTAACTTAATTTTGATAAATTGATTTGTCATGTGTCCCTTGCAGGTGTGGAGGCAAAGAAATCTGCATGATTGGTGCCAATGTTGATATCTTTCCCAAGTAGAAGCTGTCCTCGCTCTGGGGGTCTTTAGAGGTACAGCATTCCATAATCCCAAATAAATTGAGGTTCCATCATACACAAGTTCTTTCTTTAAAAAAAAAATACCTCTTAGGTTTAAAATTCGGTGAGTTAAGTTTAGTACCTTAAAATCTATGTGCTGTACAACTGGAAGTCAATGCAAAGTTTACATGTTTTGGGATGCATGCTCTTTATATATGAAGTTGAGATAACAGGTAGGCTCTTTTCTGGAAACAAATGCGCTGATGTTGTAGTGCTGAGTAAACCCAATGGAATAATCACGACGTGATATAACCTAGCAATCATCACATTGACCATGTGGTGGTGTGTCAGGTGTTGAAATGCATACAAGAGGACAGTGGGCACAGCATTTATTTTAAGGTAGCATTTTTATAGTGCTAATTACAACATCCATTGTCTCGAAGATTATTTTAAATTATCTCATCCCTACAACTGAAGCCCACTGGATTTACCTATATACCTATTGATCAATGACAACAGCATGGCAATTGACCTCGGATGTAGGAGGATGGAACACAAAGTAGTCCAAAGAAAATAAGGTTTTTGTGAGGGCAAACCACACAATCTATTTTTTTATGAATTAAACTTTAGTCTGCTCTTACCATTCAAGAGCTTATTGACTGCATGTGATTGCCCCCAAAAAAACAAGATGTTACCCATTGTTGATTTTAGTCTTAAAAATATTTGTACATCGTTGCCACATGTGTATACCCATAAGATGTTGGATTTAATCGCAATGAATCAAGGCAAAAAAAAAACAGTGAGTTTGAAAGTAGAGTAAGATTTATTTTAGGATACCAAGAAAACTAATTTTTAGTTCGTAGTGGTAGGTTTTATTACTGTAGCTCGCTCACATTGTCTAAGTCTATTGTAAATATTTTTTAATTGTTAATTCGATTGTACTAGTTCTGGGCGTTTATTTTGGCATACTAAATTAAGCCTTTGTATTATATTGGCATGCTGAAGATTTCCTTTACTTGGATCACAGTGTCACATTTTTCTCCAAATTAAATTTAATACTCAAAAAGCATTGTGATAAAGCAAAACTCTGCAGTACTCCATATTTCTGAAGATTAAGGGATATCTTTTCTATGGTTTTGCATCGCCCTTGGGTCACACTAGGGGGCTCAAGGGCAACACTAAACCTAGAATAATATTTACTAAGCCACGCAAGGCCACCTTGCTTGGCCCTGCATGGTTTGGTAAAATGGAGTAACGCAAGGCAATGCAAGTCGCGACCTTGCTTGACTCTGCCCCAGCGAGGCATTCATTGGGTGGAGGATGGGTGTTCCCATGCATCCACCAAGGATTTTGGTGCATTCCCATATTTACCATTAGTGGTAGACCTGGGAATGCGCCAAAATGCTAAGCCACCCCAGGGGAGGCTTGATGACAAGAAATGTGTCATTCTCCTTGTTTTTTCCTCTTTCTACATGAGCTGCATCCTGCAGCACACATAGGAAAAGAAAATAGCCTCAGAGGATTGTTTTTGTACATGAAGGTGTCCCTTGCTGCACAAAAAATAAATAATCCTGACAACAACACAGGCAAGGGCACCTGCGTTGGCGCTAGGCAGCAGCTTGTGCACCAATGCAGGCCAAGAGCAGGAATGCACCATATAATGTTCAATACAACGCATTGCTGCCATCTCCCTTTCATGCAGCACATAAAGATTGCTTGCTGCGTTGCATGAATATTTGATAAATATGCCCCTAAATTCAAACCTAACCTGTGGAAATTGCACTTCTGAAATATCATCCTTGGTGGAAATCGTGTCACTGGTTGAGGGGGGTGAAACCCTACTCAAGCAGCAACCGCAATCTTCCTCAGGGTGAAATCACAATCAAACCCCAAATTAACCTGTGCTTAACCCTCTGGTAGCTTGGCACAAGCAGTCAGGCTTATCTTAGAGGGAACGTGTAAAGTATTTATGGAATACTTCAAACAGTAATAATGTGAAAACACAACACAAGAATACATTATTTGAGACCTAAATGGCAAAAATCTTATCAGTAAAACCGGAGATATGCAAGTTCAAAGATTTCAGGTAAGTAAAGCACCTAAAAGCACAAAATGCCACTCGCGGGTATCTGATCAAGTGAGACCAGGTGAAAATCACACTTTCAGGCAGCCCGCAATGGAGTGGGGGCCTGATACTGATACCAGGTTAGTCCTGCTGAAACAGTTACCTTCAAAAGTCCAGCGCAAAAAGTTCAGTTCACAGTGGAGGTGTCCACAAGGAGCAGGGAGAGCGTAGAGGATTATTTTTGATGTAGCGGGAAGAGCAGGGCAGGCTTCACAGATGGTCATCACCGTAGCGCGAAGATACTGTTCGGCGTTGTGAGTAGTCATTGCTAGAACTTCACAGTGGTGATCACCGCAAGCTAACGATGCTGTCATTGGAAGTGCAGATCTCGCAATTGCAGGTGTGACTGGCAGTCGCTGTGGAGCGAAGGGTCCAGTTCACCAGAGCTTCGCGTTGCCATGGGTGGCAAGACCATGATGTGAACAGGCCTGTTGTTATCACAAAGAGCCTAAAACATCAGGATTTCTCATTTTTATTGGAGAGGAACTCAACTGATACCACACCAAGGGTCCAGGACCTGAGGTGCGCCTCTTGGGGGGCAGGACCTCACTGCAGCAGAGACCAGCAGGGCTCAGGCAGGGCTAGGTAGCATGTCCAAGCAGCAGGTCAGCTGGGCAGATGCAGGGTGCTACACAAGCAAATGTTGGACGGAATGCTGAATAAATCAAACATTCACCCCCAGTCAAGAGATCTGGGTGAAATCCATCATTCTTTTGCTCAACATGCCACCCCAGTTTAGACCCAGCCATATGCAAATCAGCCTTGACCCTGCTGCTCATGGGAACAGTCCTTTCAGAACTGCTAAGCCAGGTCCTTCCTGGACCAGAAACAAGTATCCTGGGACTGGTTTCGGGGTATCACCCCTCATCAGCCAGGCTAGCTTGAATCCAGTTGCAGGAGCCTCTGGAGCTTGTTATTCCTTGGATGCCTTTCCACATT
The DNA here is from genome assembly GCF_964204655.1 of Triturus cristatus. Taxonomy (NCBI): domain Eukaryota; kingdom Metazoa; phylum Chordata; class Amphibia; order Caudata; family Salamandridae; genus Triturus; species Triturus cristatus. The sequence goes on along the minus strand of NC_140591.1, from coordinate 613,434,960 downwards.
TTAAAATAGGCTACAACAGCCAGTGGATGTTCCTTCAGTCCATGCCCACCAGATGCGAGTACAGACGCATGTACATTCCACCTAGGCACCCACTCCTCCTCCCCTGCTTAACTGTCTGGTCTTCCACAACTCTGTCGATAGCCCTCAATTACTTTCATTTTAAATTGAATTCCAACCTTAAATGCCTCTAGGTACACACGGTCTTGCCAGAGGATATCCTGATCTGCAGTATCTATTGCAACAGAATAATTAACTGCTTTGTATGGTAATTCCTTAACCCTCTTGCTCTATCTGCTTCAAAAGTGATCCTATATCAAACCTGAGACTTCACCCCTGCAGAATGATGCAGGGAAAAAATCTTTACAAAACTTTGATCTTCTCTCCAACATTTCATTTTAGGGCTGTACTAACAATCTGCTGTGTTAGCTACGGAAGAGCATTTTCCCCCCGAAAGTGGTCAATGTGATGTCCAACTGGAAGGGCTCTACTGTCCTTCAATTCCAAGCAAATCTTTGTTACTAGGGTCAGTTTCAGTAATGGACATACAAATAAAATACATCAGGCATTTATAGGTGATGAGAAACATAATTTGGCAAAATAATACACCAGTGCAGCAATGCACCAGGGTTATAAGTCATTAGTTTACCCTCAGAAACATGAATCAATATTCTCCATTTGAAGACACATTGATAAAGGTGGGTATTGAAATATTTCTCAACTGTACAGTTCCTGTCACTGCTGCAATTTTGGAAACAAACCAAACAAAAGTCTAAATCCTTCACTCTTCTATCCCTCCACCATCCCTTTCAATCAAAATGACAGACTAACATGTCCACTTCTCCAATTTCATATTTCCCTATACTAATTCACCACTAATCCTTCACGGGTTCTAGAGTAGCACGCTAATCGATGAAAAAGTGCTTCAACACCTCATCAGGGGTAGCACACACTATATAAATGCAAACCTTTTTCCCTCTTCTATCCCTCCGCTACCTGTCTCTATCCAAATAACTGAATAACATATCCACCGCTCAAATTATAATGAGTTAATGAGTATCATTGTTTGATAAAATCAAAGGCTGTCCTTGAGGTCGAATATGATGCAATATTTTCTCCCTGACTCTGAGATGGACCACTCTACTGGGAGCGTTTAAAATCTGTGCCAGTGAGAAGCAGAAGGTATGGATTCCCAGCACTGGGAGCATCACTGTCTTTCATGGGAAAACTACCCGTAACTGGAGTTGTCCTGTTTGGAGCATTATTATTATCCACAAATAAAAAGAGGGGGTTAAGGTAAAGGCGATGTGGCCAAATGCAATTGGACCCTGTTAGCAGCAGGCAGGATCTTTCTACTATTACTCTATATGTCTCGAAACAGGAAATACTGAGACATGGATACACAGAGGGAAGTTATAGAAACCATTCTGACCATATGTCTGTGGTTTAGCTCTGACACTGTGTTACGTGTTCACTCATTATTTCACTTTTGGTTCCCACAAGACACCTGTGGTTTAAGTTGCCCCCCTATTCATTTCCACTTCTGATAGCTTTTATTGCATTACAGAGTCATCTATGTAACTATGTGTTGCTCGTGTTTTACATATTAGTGTGCTACTCGTTCATATAGTAATATTTTCATATTTAAGGCTACAAAAGGTCACATGATATTGTTTACAGACTGTGTCAGACACCAAGAGGACACTGTCCTCTCTCAGTCCTTCTACAAAACAGTACAGATAGGGCACCTTGAGCTTTTTAATACAGAATGGTGCACATGGTGTCATCCAGGGAGTTTGTTACTGTAAAGACACTGGCTTATAGCCCGGCTGGGCTCTTACAGACAGAGCCTGGCCTAGTGAGCGGAGGGCCGCTCACCCATACCAAAGAGGTAAGAAGTGATTGACTCCACCTCTCACGATTGCAAACACTTATAGATGTTAGTTTCTTTATCAGCGACATGGAAGGAAATTGAATTATCAAAATACAGTGTTACCTCTTTTCATAATATTTGACATATATGCCATCATTATGCTCCATATGTTCTGCACTAGTTTGGCGTCTAATAAAAGCCTCTATTCATACTTGTCCAGATACCTTGTGTGTGCTTTGGATTTGGGAAAAGAGTAAGAACAACCCAGAAAAATATACCTGCTGTCTCTCTCTTGTTTGTCTGTTCCTAATGGTGATTATTTTCCAGGTAAGTGTAGGAGAGGTTCCCAGGACACCTGCCACTTTTCCCTGCTCCATATGGTAAATTGGTACACCTGTACTACCTGGGAACCAAAGGAAATCTACCAGTTCTAACCAATATTGGCTTAGCAACACAACATCTGGCATGCATTCCTTTGCTTTGATTGTGCACTTTGTTTGAATACTTATATGTGATAGAGCATTTCAAAGCAGTTTCTGTCCCCTGATACTATTACAGGTGCTCCTTTATCTCCCTCAAGGTTATGAAGATCTCACTCAACTCAAATGAACTCAACTCACTGATGTCAAACACAAATGTTAGAAGCACATGTATTAACTTGCTGAGCTACCTTATTTTGCTGGCTTCAAGCACAGGAGGCACTTTGGTCCTGTAATCACAGGCACATATCATCAGGAAAGAGTGTACCAGTGGGACAACAAATAGATGTGATCCCTGAACATACACTGGGCAGATCCTTCCTTCTTTTTCACCTCATCAGGCCTCCACTGCAAACCCACAGAGGATCCACCAACTTCTTCATGTACCACAATCGCCACCTAAGGACATATTACTTTGAGGTTAAGGATTAGTTTGTTATTAGGTCCAGCACATTCAATGCAGCATTGAGACAATAGATATCCAGTGGTGTAACTAATTCATAAATACTAAACAATAATTCTCAGGATTACCTTATACACAAGAATTCATTTTATGTAGGCACTGCATATGAGAGACATGAGAAGTCATAGCCATAGCAAAAGACTTCTTGGGTCTGTCGTGGAGTGCAACTTGTGTTTCAATAAGGATAGAGGTGAAATTGTGTCTCTCAGTAAAGCCCCTCTGGGGAGCAATCCCTTTCAAGACGAATGCCCTCACCCACCATAGGTGGCATGCTTCATCATATGGGCTTCTCCTCCCAGTGGCGAAAACATAGTCCCACTTAGGGCTACAACTCCCTCACTGTGAGGTAGGAGCTCTGGGATGTTTTTGTTGAATGTACTAAGATGTTGAGGATGCTATAATCCCACCCATATGTAAGTGCTAGGCGTTGTGAGGGTGCAGCGCTGGATGGGTTTGGAAGGATAAATGTGATTCTAAAACTACCTAGTAGGGACAGAACGTTTTTTATTGGCTTGTCCAAACTGACAGGATTAAAAAGCAGTGCAAAGCAGTGTAAAGGTCGGTCGACATGTTTTAGCCAATCTGGTCTTTACAAGTGTCCAGGCTTTCATCAGGACCAAAAGAAATAAACAATGCTGCTGCATGTGTGAAAAAATTCGAAAAACAATAATAAATATAGTGATACCAAACCAGTAATCCAATGTTAAGCTCGGTATTATTTGAATTTATCTGTAAAGGTGAGACATAAAAAACAAAGTGCAATAAGTCAAACAACATTGCAATACAATTCTCTTATTGTCAACGATTGATGGACATGGATCGTTAACATGTCCATAGAGTACCATTATCGTACCCATTGTAACTCGACTCACCCAAATCGATGGATAAGTAGACCCACCTCTACCCAGTAACAACTCAGGGAAGGGGGCCTCGCTCTGCAAGAAACAAAATCATGTGTCACTCATTATTCATATGTGGTGTGAACACGTCTATAAAGAGTGCGTGTTGGTGGTGAACCTCTCTGGTAGAGACAATGTGACAGGAGGACTCTAACTAAAATTATAAGTATGTCTGGCCTTGTTTGTTGGTGGCCAGGACTGATAGTTCTATGTTAATAGTGTTATACTATTTGACTCATATTAGGACAATGTGACAGGAGGACTCTAAGAATTAAAACTATGCCTAGCCTTGTTTATTGGTGGCCAGGACTGATAGTTCTTTATTAACAGTGTTATACTATTTGACTCATGTTAAGACTGCGGTCAAAATGACTATGAATTGCGTTGAAATAAAGATTCTTGTGGTAATAATTGCCAGTTCAACATTTTATGGCAAGCTGAGGAGAACTAACACTGGGCACACCATCGCGGTTTCAGTAAGTTGAACACACCCTCATGTACCACGCTAAAAGACTGCACAATTCAGGCTCAAGATATGTGGTGTGCTGTGTTTATGACTACTCGTAAAGCACGGCAGTAAGTACCCCGCTGTATTTGGACAAAGTCACTTTAACTGTTCCTTAAGCACGCATAAATATACCTCGCTGTAAGACTGAGAATTCAGACCGAGGATGATGCCGTTAGGGGCGCTGCATTTAAACCAAGGCATGCGGCGCTCAGGATTTCAACTAAAGGCGCTTGGGCTGTTCCTTAATATTGCTTGATGGGCTTGACATGCGCTCGCTTAGCAATGAAGGAAAACTTTTTCAAGTTTGAAGATGACTTCTACCTGCAAACGTCCGGGACTTCCATGGGGAGTATTTTCTGCCCCTAGCCTGGCCAATCTTTATGTACCTAGACCAGGTGCACAGCTCCGGGTTAGGATTGTCCCATCTTTTTAACCAAATGCTTCCAATTTTTAGCCAAAATTATTCAAAGTACTCCAACATGTTTCTTGATTTCATTCACACGTGAAATGCTTATGAATTTCATTGCTTCTCATGCCCCAGATATGCTCATCCGAGCCTTTTTCTGGACACGCCAAAAATCATAAAAACATCCTTAGTAGCAAATCTTGTTATACCCAATGCATTTCGGACTATTAGAGAGTCCTTCCTCAGGGGTTTACTACAATAAAAGAATATTGCAATTAAATTGTGATTTTAAACCTTTTGATTACCAACAAATATGTTTCAACAAACGGACCTTATTGCCCTGCTTGTTATCAATACATTCCCACTAGAACACGGTGCAATATGTTCCCCCACCTCTGCTTGAAGAACAACCTATCTTCCAAAACGTCACCCCTTGTTAAATCACAACCCTCCATAAAACATTGTACCTCCTTTATATTACCCAAATCTTAACTCCATTGACTCATACCTTTCAAGACGCCACATCACTCCCTTTTCCAAAACGGTTCCCTTCATAAAACAGTGCGGCGCACTGTATTGTAACGTTCCTTTGTTTAAAATTGCGTGACGTCCCCCCTCCTTGTGCCTATCATGCCTCGTCAGTCACAGTGTAATTGCTCATGACTCCATAACCCATCATGCACCTCTTCTTGCTTCACCAGTACGCAGTGATGTCTCAATCTTAAACCCCCACCCGTGTTGCTCCAAGCCTTTGAATACTTTACCCCGCCCTCCCTTATGGTGTTATCAATTGCATTGTAACTTAGATATTCAAATGGGTTTCAACAGTATCAGTTTGTTGCAGCATGTAGTTCAACAACTACTTTACGTGTCTATCAAGATGACGAAACCAGCACTCTATTCACAAAAATTCTTTCAATTTAAGAATGTGCATGTCACGTGACGTGTGGGATCGTATCCATCTAGATTCATTTGCCGTTAATTTTTCTCTGTGGGTGCAACTTGCGGATCGGGTACACAAGTATTCGATACATCAAGAAGCAATGAAATTCATAAGCATTTCACGTGTGAATAAAATCAAGAAAATAAATGATGCATTACAAACATGTTGGAGTACTTCGATTAATTTTGGCTAAAAATTGGAAGCATTTGGTTAAAAAGATGGGACAATCCTAACCTGGAGCTGTGCACCTGGTCTAGGAGTGATACTTTGGTTCTGTTGTTTTGGATGTTTACAAGGCGTGAAACTAGGGTAAATCAAGCAACTCAGGGAGCACGCATCCAAGAACAAGCCAGAAATAACTATGGCAAAACAAAGACAAAATGGAAGAACAAAGGTGTGCACTGCAAACACTTTTTGATGTATCTATCTTTATGTACACCATTTTGAGCAAACCATCGTCTCACAGGACAGCAACCCCTTTGAAAAACATATAAGGGTCTGGAAACGTTATATCGGCGATGTGTTTGTGATTTGGAGGGGCACTCCGGACACCATTACATCTTTTCACCAGTGGTTGAATACCAGGAACAACTTTTTGAAAATCACATTTGAATTTTCAAACATTAGCCTGTCCTTTCTGGATATTCGGATTTACCCTGAAGGTGAGGGACTCAGCACTGAACTCTATAAGAATCCGATGGCTCGCAACTCACTCCTATCATTTGACAGCTACCATCCGAAGGCTCTTTGTGAGAACTTGCCCTTCGGGCAATTTGTTAGGATACGGAAAAAATTGCTCGACCATAGAAAAATATATAGAGCATGCCGGCACTCTGAGCGCCCACCTAAAGGAGAATAAATATCCAAAGAACACGAGCCGCAGACCACGAAAAAGAGCTGCCAACAACAATAGAGAATCACTAATTGAAGTGGCTCCACCCAAGGATGTTGAACCCAGGCTGACCTGTGTGAACACGTTTTGTAGCCATTCTAACCATATCAAAAAAAGTATACTCAAACACTGGAGGATCTTGAACTTTGGAAGAGAACCTATACCTCATCCCCTGTTTGCCTTCAAAAGGAGCGCAAACATCAAGGATCAAGTCGTACACACGAGGCCCCTGATCAAACCCAAACCCTTGGACCAAGAATCCTTGTGGGGGTTACCTCCAGTTAAAGGACATTTCCCGTGTGGGTACTGTGCAGCCTGCCCTCAAACATCTCACATGACAGAGGTAGACATAGGCACGGACAAACCTTGGACCTTGTCCAAGCACATTAGCTGTAATAGTCACAAGATGATCTATTTGATAATTTGCCCATGTGGTTTGCGCTACGTGGGGATGACCACACGCTAACTAAAAACAAGAATACTGGAACACAAAAGTATGATTCGTTGCGAGAAGAGATCAAAGATGATCAATCACTTTCTGGATATGAATCACCAAGCAAAAGATTTGAGATGGACAATCCTAGAACAACTTTATATCCCACCGCACATTACGGATATATCAAAGTTTCTGTTCCGCAAGGAACAGCACTGGGTCTACAGAATCAAAACTGACACTTAAGGACTGAATGAAGACATTCTGTGGCTATCACTGTAAACATCTGCTGAGGTCCACAATAGACAGCAGAGTTTGAGGCACCCTGTCGTCAGTACCATATGCAATGTCTGCTGCTAGCACATCAACAATTAGTATATCACACATGCCTAGATAAAGCCTTCTCAAAATGAAAACTGAGTAGACATAGGCCCTACAGCACAGACATAATAAATATCAATATCAATGGGAAAGGACACATCAGCCACACAGGCTATATATGTACAAACAGAACCATTGCAATGGTGGTTTTGAATAATGAAAGATTTGGTAGCTAGTCAGTATCAAAAACATTTTTTTTAATCTACAAGTATGCACATGCCATGACATGACACTAATACATCGCTTGAGACATAAATACATCCTTGGTAATCAAACATGCGACCGTGCATGCGCTGTGCCAGTGACTGTTTCGGATCTGGTCCATTACTTTAGATTACTTCAGTTGGTTTGTCTATAACCTAATTCTCTCAGACCGCAAGGCACTATTGCATGTAGGGGTAATTCCAATCTGAGTTGCCCTGTCCCTGCCATATACAATCCTTGGCATTTACTAAGTCGATGGGTTGAAAAGACCCTTGTCGGGGCCAATGCTACCTTCCCTCCTTTTTAGTCCATTTTGCCAATTCATCCCAGAAGGGTTGACAATAGTAACTACCCTCCTTATATTGTATTACCTCTATGGGTGTTAGATCTGCCCTACTCCTTTTTAGGATTGACTTCTTCTATATTTCTGAGGTGCCTCTTACTGCCATTAACGACAATGAACCCCATGGAGGACGCGGGCAAACATTATATGTTCTCTGGGTAGTGTCCTGTTCATTTGCACCCCTCTTAGGCCGCTCTTCCCTTTCCCCCATCTTTCTCTGCCCCGACTTGTAACTCATTTGGGGGTTCATGATATTGTGGTGTCTCTATATCCCTTTCCCATCCTTCCTAATCCATTCCTCAGCTGCCTCTCTCAAAGTCTCTGGAGAAGTATCTCCAGCCTAAGGACAACATGTCCCATAATCCTTTGTCCTCGAAGGGGAGCAGGGCATCTAGAGCATTCTGCCTGTCTAACTATGTGATGCAATTCATTTATGAGCCTGTCTGTTCGGCCAGGAATGGATAGGCACGAGGAATTGTGGGGGTTGTGTTTGAAGGTGCCTTGTCTCCCTGTCATTTTTGATCTCCTCTTTAGGTGTAACTCTAACAGGATCTTTGCACCCTACAGGTGGCATAATGAGGTAAAGACCATAAGGCAGGGGCTTCTCTGAGGACTGTGTTATTGCCTCTTTGGGTGCTGTTTGTTTCAAGTTTGTTTTTGTATTTTGGGGTACCTGCCATAATGACTGAATGTATTCCTTTTTTCTGTCTTTTCTTTCTATTATACTTAGAGCGAATGTAAGTCAATGTGTGTTCAATTGTGTCTTCGCCGAATGTCCCTTCCTTTGGCCATGGCTGGGCATGGCCCTTGGTACCTTTGCACCATTGTTTGCAATACTTTTGCATCTTCTTCTAGTCTGAAGGGAAAGTTTTTATCATGTATTCCAGAGGGGTCTACATGGTCCCCTAAGGATGTGTGTGTTTCCTATGTCCATTCGAAGTGTCACTTTTAATCCCTGGTAATTTGCCCACTGTCTTATGCCCCTTTTGGACCTGTCTCCTTTAATAGTATATTTGTGTTCTATGAATATCACTAACCTATAGTAGTGGTGAACATGTATTGATCTTATGCAGTCTTACCTGACTTCACATATACTACAGTGAGACCAAAGTGGTGAACATCAAGCATATTCATAGCTAGTTTGTGCAACACTTCTTACCTGGTTATCTCTGGAGTGGGTGCATTTGTAGGGGGTCTAAGAGAATTTGTGCCTGACTCAATACATGTTACAATATTATCGTGAAGATAAACAACTATTTGTGGTGCTCGAGGATGTGATCACCCATTCATGATTCTAAGTGCTGAATTTTAAATATCTGTAAGGAATGCATCAAGAAGGGCCACTAATATGAGGAGTGACTCTGGTATTATATGAATTCCAGGGGTATTACATGGACACAGGAGTTCTCCATGGGCCCATAGAACTATACATTTTTATTCAATCTCATTTGTTACGTGCCACTCATAGGGAAATATTATTAATCTTTAGGCTTGTCTTGGAATGTTTTATCTTGATTCCCTGTGTTTTTATCTGAGCTAATGTTTCCCCACTTCATGGAAACCTTGGGTGATTGTCTTGAAATACCAAAAATATCGCAAAGATCTTGCTGTCTTTCTTCCTTGCTTATACCAGACTGTGTGACAACCGGCGGGGAACCCTGCCACTTCTCTATGATTTGTCCCTTGTGATTGCACAGTACAGTACTCTTTATGTCATCCTCCTTATTTATAGAGGGATATCTATGTGCAACTAATGCGCTTTTTGGATTTGCATACCAGGGTGTGCCAAGGGCAAAGTCCACTGATACCAGCAATTCGCTGTCCCATTACTTAACTGCCAGACTCTACAACTAAGGCCTCAGCCTCAATCACTCTTCCTTTAAAGATGCCTTACAGGTATTTTAAATCTGGGAATTTGGGAGCTGGGGTCTGACTTATTCAGAGTAAGGCCTGTCGGTGCCGATCAAATGACCGTCTCTTTATCAGTCAGAATTCACACTCTTGTTACCCAGTCCCATCTCACTATTTCTACACTGGCTCTCTGGATCTAACAGGGATATCTGTGGGCACTCCTTGAAGGAATGTCTCTTCCAGGAGCTTTTTCCTGGGTAAAGCACTACTGCCAGCTATTTATCCCTCTTATTTCAAAGGAGAAATCACTAAGCCTGGGCTTGTCTGCACTGTGCAATCATCGCGAATGGCACCATGTACAGCGCAAGCGGGCGCTTTATGCTTTTTTGCCGGTCCAGTAGATTTTTACTTGAGCTACAGCTTTCTCAATGCGAGCAGATAGTTTCTCAACGGAGCGGTCGTAAGCATATGCGACCCCTCGCATTGAGAAATCTGACCGCCTGCGTTGAGAAATGTTGCAGAGAAGTTGATTTTCCACGCTTACACACGCCAACTTCATGTTGACAAATGAGGAAAAATCTAGTCGGGAGGTGGATTTTCCTCACTTGCGCTCGCCAACTTGACGTTGACATATGCGCGGAGTGGAGTTTTTCGAAATTCCGCGTGCTCCGCTTCAACACGGAAATCTCCGCAAACTCTGCGACTTGAGAGGAGTTCACCGCCCAGACTTAGAAATCTCACTAGCTAGTCTTCCAGTGTATCCTGAGAATTACCACATTTCATTTCTCTAAACATATCATTGCATCCTGACGAGAGAAAAAAGAAAAACCCCATGTATGTGCTCCATACTATGCCAAAGAACCATGCAATTTAAAATTTCAAGGTACGAAGTCCGATCTCTCCTTCCCACTTTTGATACCAGCCTGGAATCTTACATGCCTGTCTTTTGAACAGGTAGGCTTTAGTGTAACACTTGGGTGCCGATTAGGATCCTGGAAAAACCGGGTACGAACCGTCGGTCAGAGCGTATTCTCCGTCCGACTCGTACCAGGGACAAAAACATTACAAACATGGAAGTACGATTCGCAGGGAAACACCATTTCCGTACGAGTCGTACAAAACACCGACCGATGAAAATATACATACGAATGTGATCCGGGAATTCTCCGACAGGACGTCGGGACGCTTTCAGGCAGCGTTTCACGACCCAGGAAGTACAAATCGAACCGACAGCAGTCCGGATGGCAATATTTTTACGGCACCCAAAAAGTGCCGGAAAAGCGAAGTGCGCCGCAAAACGACCAGATTAGGGGGCCCGGTACGCGCCGTACCCTCCCCCAGCCCCCGTGAGTACGCGCCGAACCCCCCGTGTATGTACACCCGTGTACGTACGAGTCGAACCCCCACCCGTGTATGTACACCCGTGTACGTACGAGTCGTACCCCCACCAGTGTATGTACACCCGTGTACGTACGAGTCGAACCCCCACCCGTGTATGTACACCCGTGTACGTACGGTGTACATACACGGGGGTACGACTCGTACGTACACGGGTGTACATACACGGGTGGGGGTTCGACTCGTACGTACACGGGTGTACATACACGGGTGGGAGTACGACTCGTACGTACACGGGTGTACATACACGGGTGGGGGTACGACTCGTACGTACACGGGTGTACATACACGGGGGGGTTCGGCGCGTACATACGGGGGCTGGGGGGGTGGTTCGGCACGTACATACGGGGCTGGGGGGGTGTTCGGCGCGTATGTGGGCACATGTGTCCATGGTTGCTATGGGAGTTCGGTGCGGACGGTGTTTTTTCCATACGGTTGTGACATCGGACGCACGGGATGGATCGTACTTGCGCGGTCGGACTTCACTTTTCACATTTGTACGGTAAATCGTCCGGGGACGTGTCGGACACATTTTCCGACCCGAGGGCGTGTGGGGAATTATTCCCAATGCGATTCGTATGGACTTTTTCCCATGCGAATCGTACTTGGCAGTTTGTACGGCACTTGTACGGTAAAAAGACCGGATACGAGTCGTACGGGGATATTTTTTCCAGGATCTAATCGGCACCTTGGTGTCTGCTTACCTGATGTATTTGCGCAGTATCTATTCTATTGAGGATAGGCAGCGCCTCCCTCTGGTGCACTTGGAAAGTTGAGATGAAGTGCTGGCTGGCTCCGCCAAAAATTGCCAGGAGAAAGAAAAGATGGCATGACAGCTGTTGGCAATATGGCATAGAGATTATAAAATGCTCACGGGTGGTCAGTCAGCTCCATGGAACTGGAATCTGAACTTCAACTTACAACTTGACAGTTTCTTTTATACCTTTGCAAATGCAAATATGTCATACATATGCATATTAATTTCAAACGTTTGCTCATGAACAACATTATCTTTAAAAAGGTCTAAAAACATCTAACCACACGGTTATGGAATGTGACTCATGTGCACATGTTATTGTTACATTTTCACACCAGCGCAGCACTACCGGTGTCCTTGGCTTGTCTCGTGCTTTGAAGCCTAGAAATGTTCTACTCCCTACAATTGTACTGCTCTTCAAGGCCTAAACTCCCATTTATCCTGTGCCTCTGTGCTGCTTTATCTGCATATTTTCTCAGAGGTGTGTTCATACAAAGCGGGTCTGTGACCTTCCATTTCTGCTGTGTCTAAATATAGCTCTCAATTTTACTAAAGCTCGTGTCTACTTCCCATCCCTTCGGGTTAGTACTTTCTATTCTACTATTGTGGACAGCGTAGGCCTCTATTTGTCCATTAACATGTCCATCTGTGCACGTTTTTACGCTGATGCTTGCATTGACATGAGTAGACCGTCTTCATTTTCTACATTTATCATAACAGTTACATGTCCTTCCTTTTAATTACATAGCACCCTACCCTTAGGGTTACATAGGGCCTACCTTAGGGGTAACTTATGTGTAATAAAAGGGTAGTTTGAGGCTTGGCAAGTAGTTTTAAATGCCAAGTCGAAGTGGCAGTAAACTGCACACACAGGCACAACATTAGCAGTCCTAAAGTCTACAAAAAGAAGGTCAGAAAAAGAGGAGGAGGAAGGCAAAATGTTTGGGGTGACCCTTCAGAGAGGGCCATTTTCCAATAGATGCCCTACACATTATGGAATGCCATTGCTCATGTGCCTGCATCATATTATGACACAGGGACCAAGATGCTTTAGGAAATGCACTGAGTGCCAGCTAGGAAAAAGCACACAGTTAGCACATACCCATATGGCCCTCTTGAGGAGGGGGTACAGAGGTTCCCAGCCCCTAGCCGTCATCTGCAGTGCTGAATTCACATATCCTGGTCTCCTCCAAAGACTGATTTAGACCATCTGAAATGAAAATTAGCCCGCAGTAAAAGGCTTAGTGGCAGCTTGAACCTGCTGTTCTGCCTTTAACTCCTGAGCTCCCTCTGGAACAGGCTCAAATTCAGAATATGATCCTGCACTGGAGAAAGCAATGTTTTGTAAGTGGATGCATGGTCACTATATGTCCCAGGTGTTCCCATATAAATATGTGCACCAGTGCAGCCCGGAACCTAATACCCTGATTTCAATCCAGCGCCTATGTCTTTTTTCTGCCATGTTGTAAATAGAGCAATGGATGGTAAAGGATAACACAATGCCCTCCTACATATGCATACATGCATTTATTTTGTTTTTAAGATTTTTTTTATTGTCAGGATGATTAGACACCTGAAGATTTCTCTAAATAGGACCTAAAAAGAATTACTTGGGTAAGGATACACAAAGCCTGAAGGACAATCTATTAATTCTAATGATTTAGCACTGATTTTCATTACAGTTTTAGGATAATATGTTATAATAAATATAAATGATAATTGTGGTTATCTAGTTTAAACTCACTTCATTATTTCCACGAAAATACATAGAACTCTACACACTAGTGAGAAAAATGTGCAGAGCAGGAGAGCGATGCAGCGCCTTCCTAGTCAAGAAACTGGACAAACTATTTTCAGTACTCCATAAGGCAGGTAGGTAAGAGGGGTGCAAGGGTAGTGCTCTGTTGCTGTTTACGAAGTAGGGGCAAGAAGTACCAATCAAAAAAACACATTTCCCTTTAATGCTCCCACTCGCCAGCCACTAGTCGTGAAGTCACTCAGAATACATTGAACAAATTTCCTTCTCACTGTTCATTAACTGAACTGTCAATTATTACAGTCTCCTTTATGTTTGCATCCACAATATATTGTAAGTTGTAATCATATGCAAATAATTGCAAATGCTGTATATTTAAAAATTATCTTTGGACATATTCTGTCTTATTTATACAGGGATAAGACATAATGGTGCCGATTCTGATCCTGGAAAAACCGGGTACGAACCGTCGGTCGGAGCGTTTTCTCCGTGCGACTCGTACCCGGGAAAAAAACATTACAAACATGCAAGTACGATTCGCACGGAAACACCATTTCCGTACGAATCGTAAAAAACACCGACCGACGAAAATATACATACAAATGTGATCCGGGAAAGTGCCGACGTGACGTCGGGACGCATTCAGGCTGCGTTTCACGAACCAGGAAGCACGATTCGAACCGACAGCAGTCCGGACGGCAATATTTTTACGGCACCCAAAAAGTGCCGGAAAAGCTAAGTATGCCGCGATGCGAGTGGAATTGGGGGCCCGGTACGCGCCGTACCCCCCCAGCCCCCCGTATGTATGCGCCGCCCCCCCCAGCCCCTTGTATGTACGTGCCGTCCGCCCCAGCCCCCCCGCGGATGACGCGCCGTACCCCCAGCCCCCCTCCGTGTATGTCCGGTGCGGACCCCCACCCCACCTCCCGAATGTACGGAGCGTACCCCCACCCCCGAATGTACGGAGCATACCCCCACCCCCGAATGTATGGTGCGGACCCCCACCCCACTCCCGAATGTACGGAGCATACCCCCACCCCCGAATGTACGGTGCGGACCCCCACCCCACCCCCCGAATGTACGGAGCGTACGTATGCGGGCACATGTCTCCATGGTTGCTATTGAGGTTCGCTCCGTGCGGTGTTTTTTCCATACGGTTGTACAATCGGACGGACGGGATGGATCGTACTTGCGCGCTCGGACTTCATTTTTCCGATTCGTACGTAAAATCTTTCGGGGACGTGTCGGACACTTTTTCCGACCCGAGGACGTGTGGGGGAATTTTCCCAATGCAATTCGTATGTATTTTTTCCCATGCGAATCGTACTTGCCAGTTTGTACGGTACTTGTACGATTCGGACGGAAAAAAATCCGGATACGATTCGTACGGAGAAAATTTTTCCAGGATCGGAATCGGCCCCAATATGTCCAAGGATATTTTTTAAATACACAGTATTTGTCTGCAACTATTTGCATATGCTTACAACCTATGATATATTGTGGATGGTGCTGAGACACAATATTGAGTTAGAAATGTTGACTTACACAAATATCGAATTTGAAATAGCGTGATTCAGAAATATCAACAGCAAGAATATCGTGGTGAAGAATATCGAATTAAAGGTAAGAAATATCGTTTAAAAAAATATAGAAGTCATTAATATTGTTTGCAAATATAGATGTTTAAAATATCGATTTTTTAATTAGTGTTATGTGTTTTATTTTATATTTTAAATTTATGCGATGTACTTTTTTTGTATAAGTATTGTTTATGTTTTTTAATATATATGTTACCTTTTTAGTAGTTATGATTTTTTTTGTAATTACATTTAAAAAAAAATATTTCTGTAGCGGGTTGTGGGTTTATAGGGGAATAGGGTGGGAAGCAATTTAATTATAATACATTAATGATGAATTTTTATTTATTTAATTTAGATTTTATAGCGTTAATTGTGGGAAGTAATTTATTTGTAATGAATTATTAATAGTTTGTTAATTAATATTAATTAATTAATTGGTAATTAATTGTGTCGGTTTTTTAGGTGCGGGTTGTGGGGTTTTTAGGGACAAAGTGTGGACAGTAATTTTTTTGTATTACTTAATAATTAGTTGTTCATTTATATTAATTAATTGATTGGACATGAATTATGGAAATTGTGTTAATAATTTTAGGTGCAGGTTGTGGGGTTTATAGGGGTAAAGGGTGGGAAGTAATTTACGTTTAATTAATTAATAATTAGTTGTTAATTTATATTAACTAATTAATTGATAATTAATTATGGTAATTGTGTGATGTTTTTAGGTGTAGGTTGTAGAGGTTATGGGGTAAAGGGTGGGAAGTCAATTATGTTTAATTCATGAAAAATTAGTTGATCATTAGGATTAATTAATTAATTAATATTTGTCTTCCTGTAGATGATCTTTCATGGCGAGACAGGGGTGGCATGACCACGTGCAGCCGGTAGTGACCAAGCTCCTCCCCCCAACCCTCAGATCACTTTCGTCAATGGACTCCACGGCAGGAGAAGCTACGGAGGCAGTCTTACGGTCCTCGACAGATGGCAGCGCGGGGAGAGTTGCGCTAGCAACGGCGGTTTTCGTGTGCCTTTTCCAAGCCTGTTTGAAAGTTATTTTGGACTGAGACGAGTGCAGGCAGCTGATGTCTGATTCTCGAGCATGAAGGAGGACGATCAGAGGTTACAGGTGACGTGACAAGCTGCGACTGGCAACTCAGTATGGGCGGCAAAAGTGGAAGAGGCTCAGGGCTGCCACAGGATAACAGTGAGTGGTGGCCACTTTACTCAACAGTGTGGGGCGCAGTTGCCGGGTTTAGGGAGAAAACTGACTATCTTTTTGTTGCGTTCCTGGCATCTTTGCTGCTTTTGTGTTTGTTTGCCCTGGTCCCCATGTTTCAGCCGTAGGCGAATAAAAAAAAAAACAGAAAACTTAAAGGGCCAGTGGAAGTAAGGGGATTAGGACAAATATGAGATGGGAAGCCAGTGGTAATCAATCTTTTTCCTTAAAATAGACCTGTGCTGAGCTGGGCAATCAACAATTAAGGGCTTGAAAACCACATGGTGAGCTCAGATTCAAGTACTGTAGCTGGAAGAGATCCCAGATTTAGACAAAATGGGAAAACATCTAAAACAGTCAAACTTAATGGCTAAAGTTGACTCTGTAGTAGGTCTCAAAGCTAAAACGCAGCTGGCACAATCAAAGGCAGTGTCAACCGCGGCAAGAGCCAAGCATAATTTGAAAATGAGACTTGGTATAAATTCTAGCTCTGAGAGCTCGGAGGAGGAGGCACCAGAAATCCATCAGGAATGGGGAGCAAGTGACCTAGGCTCAGAGAAGGAAGTGGGAGGAGCAATGGTGGAGAGAACAAGACCAGAGGAAGAACATACATCTGATCTAATTGCCAGGGTGAGAGAGGATGGTATTAAGAGCCATAAAGACTTTCCGCTGTTTTCAAAGGCAAAGGTATCTCAGGCTGCTCAGTCTACACTAGCAAAATTACCGGCAAAACCACAAAGGTTCTTGGAGGGCTCTCTCGAGAAGACATAAACTAGCTCTGCCCAAAACGTGCATTTGCCCTCACGACAACTAGCTACTTTGGAAGAAAAAGGCCTAGAAAACTCCCCTCAAAAGATCAATAGCACGCTGATGGATCTCCAGCCTCCCGGACAGGTATCACCATCACTGCTGCAGGCTCAGCCACAGGCATCTCCACAAGAATCGATATTATTGCAGCAGATAACTCAACATCAGCACCAGCCCCAGTCATCTAATAAAGGAGGATTTGAAACATTGGGGCAGCAAGACGCAAACCAGAAGGAAAATGGGGAGTCACAACATAGCTTGCTGGAGCAAATCCAAGGAAAAGGCTTCACCCAACAATGGGATATAAAGACCATGTTGAATCTTATTTTAGAAGAGATATGAAGACATTCCAAGCAAATGAAATAGCCTCTTTACATCAATGCCTCAGAAAAATTGAGGAGGCAGTAGCCAGCTCTCCAGCCAGAATACAAGAAGCGGAATCAAGGATTGTACATCTGAAAGATCAAATGAACTTGATGCACCACAAATTGAATGAAGCAGCAAAGGAAACAATTGCCCTAGAGTGTAAACTTGAGGAACTTGAGAATCATTCACGGTGTGCAAACTTACGTATAGTTGGAGTTCCGAGGGGAGTGAGGGGTCCCAAATACTTCAATGGGTCGAGACTTTTATTAAGAAAAGGGTCTTGCCAGAATTTACCAGAGACCTCACGATAACAAGGGCACATCGGGTCCCCTCGCACCCATTGCCGAACTCAAAATTTTATCTGACAATTCTGATACATTTTTCCGATTTTCGTTTTAAAGAAAATATTTTAACAAAGGCAATTCAGCAGAGGCAATTTGCAATCAATGAGGGCACTAGCTGCTGAATTTTTGCTGATATGTCGGCTGCTGCCACTCAAAGACGAGAAGAGTTCGTCAAATTGCTGTACCTTTTTAAGGCACAGGGTGTGCAGGCTTCCATAGCTCAGCAGTCGAAGCTACGAGTGCTTGTGAGAGGTAAATTCCACATGTTTGCTAACATAGAGGAAGCGCAGGACCTGCTGAGCGAAATTTCCTCTCCAAAATAACATAGAAGTAGAGATTGATATGAATGGTCACTGAGGTGGGGGCGGAGGGGTCACCTAGGGTGGGGAGGGACGAGATGTGGCTCGCGTGCCTTTGCACATCTCCTGGGGAGGGAAGGGACGGGGAGGAAGCAGCTGGGTTTTGGGAGCAAGGGATAAAAAAAGAGCAGATTCATAGGAGTGGGATGGCGGAAAAACAGTGTATTGTGCTGAATGGATTAATGCAATATTTAATGAAATACTTAAGCATGGATGTTGGAAATGAAATTTACATGCCGGATAATCTCGGTCATTGTAAACGGTGTGCTAAACCAAACAGAAGTATGGAGGAGCAATAAGGTGACTAGCTTCATTTACACCACAAGTCCTTTTCCCTCAAGAAACTCATCTGAAAACAAACACTCCAAAGCTTTTTGTACCTAAATTGTTTTCCAAAGCCTTTTTTGCATCAGCAGGGATGGCAGTAAGGGGGGTCGCCATATATTTTAGCCGGGGAGGGGATTGGGAATTTTTTCAAGTACAGAGGGATCCACATGGACGATGGCTTTGGGTCACAACAAGCTTAAAAGGGAATATTTGTAACTTCATTATTATTGCAGTCCAATTGTTGATGACCTGGTAGCATAGTGAAGATCAATGAGATACTCAGAGGGGCTACAGGGCAAATTATCCTTGGCTGGGATTTTAATTATATTCTGGGCTTAACCAAGGACACCTCGAATAAGAATAAAAAACAGCTGAAGTTGAAGACTAATAAAGTAATCGATGTTATTGTACATGATTATCAGCTAATAGACCCTTGGCATAAAACCCATCACAAGGAACGAGAAAATACTTGTTATTCTCGTCAATTCCAGTTAGCCTCACGCATTGACTTCTTCTTGATATCTTGCTCTTTGAAATATTCTGGATCAGAAATGGGGGCTAACTCTTTCTTGGACCACTCATTGGTCAAAGTTGAAATAGAAATAGAGGAGGTCAGGAGGACGAGGTCCAGGTGGCAGATGGATCGACTCCTTCTCTCGAATCAACAGTGGCTAGTTGAAACTAGAAAATGGATATTGGAATTTTTAAGGTTAGCAAGGGTACAGTAGATCTTTTTTCAGTCTGGTGGGCTTTTAAAGCCACAATTCGTGGGTAACTGATTGCCTTTATGTCCGCACAGTCTAAAACTCACAGGACTCATATAAATCAACTCCAGTCGACGGTTGATTCTGCCCTGCTCCAGAAAAATATTTGTTTAGGAAGAAACAAGACAGTTGTAGGGCAGCTTCAAAAAGCTAAACAAGAGTTAAAGGAGTTTTTTATTCTTGAAGAGATTAACAGTTCCCGCACATTCCAGCAGCGAGTCTATGAAGAGAGCCAAATGGTAGGCAAGCTACTGGCCTGGTATACAAAGACTAAGCAGGAATGGGCCCTAATTACTGAAGTTTTAGAATCCAATACAAGAACTCTGGTGACCGATAAGGAAACAATTTCTAAAACATTTTTGTAGCATTACGAGCAGTTGTGTGCAACTAAATATATGGTGGGGCAAGAGGAAGTTAAACAATATTTTGAGGACATAAATCTCCCGCAGCTATCAAATAGCCAGATAGAGGAGGTTCGAGCTGATATTTCTCCAGCTGAAATTCAGCTAGTCCTTGAATCTATGTCAGGAGGAAAGCGTGCAGTAATGATGGGCTACCAATAGAATTTTATAACTTTTTGACAAGGAATTAACACAGTTCTTGGTAGAGCTTTTTAATTATATAAAAATGGGAGGGGGGCTGGTTCCGACAGCCTTTAAGGAGTCCATCATCAGCAGCTTTGTGAAGAAGAGGAAGAATCCCTGAAAGATAAACTCATATAGACCAATCAACTTACTTAATTCAGATTACAACATTTTAATGAAAATCTGGGCACAGCACTTTTCTCCTCTTGCACAAAAAGTGATCCATAAAGATCAGACAGTGTTAATTGCGGGAAGGTTGATGTCCACTAATACAGAGTTTTTAGAACATGCGCTAGATTTTTCTAACTGCAGTCAAACTCCAGCACTCATAATGATGGTCGAAAAAAAAGCGGTTGACCTAGTGAATTGGGACGCCCTTTTTTACAGTCTGGGTAGGTATGGGATTCCCTCCCAGGTTATAAAAATGCTTTATAATATCTATCAAGGATCTCAGGCACAGGTGAATATAAATTCCAATTTAGTTGGGATGGTTTATGTTAATCGGGGGACGAGGCAAGGGTGCCCACTTTCCCCTGTGCTTTTTACCTTTTTTATTGAACCCTTAGCCACTAGAATTCGCAATAACACGGAGATTAAAGCACCAATATTAGGTATGGCTAAATTGAAGCTGTTTTCTGATGATATCATTCTTTATCGTAGCCCGGTTAGACAGAATATTGATTTACTATTAGCCAAATTTACACAATTTGGATCAATTGGAGGTTATAGAATGAATCGGAATAAGACTGAGGTTTTAACAATAAATACTTCGCATGATTTTCTTCTTGATAATTTTAAACAGCAAGCCTTTATCCCCAATCAAATCCGATATTTAGGGATTTACGTTATTAGTCAATATATCGAAATATATACATTAAACTATGAACCCATGAGGAAAAAAAATATAAAACTGTTAGAAGAGTGATCGCTACTACCGCTCACTTTGATAGGTTGGGTGGCTCCAATAAAAATTTCAGTCTTCCCCTTGCTGGTCTTTTTGCTTACAAATCTTCCTATAAAAATAAATACGACCTATTTTAAGGATTTAGAAACGTTGTTTAGAAAGTTTGTTTGGAATAAGAAGGCTTCGAAAATAAAACTCCCTGTGCTCCAACTTGACATTAGTCAGGGGTGGCTTGCACCTTCCCAAGTCCGCACATATCATGAAGCAGCCTTATTAGATCTAACAGCCCATTTACTTGACTGCAAGGGCGCTATGGACGATTTCTTTTTAGATAAGATGGTGCAAGAAGCAGGTTCACAGGTTCTGGTATTCCTGAAAACAGCTAAGCTCCCTAAAAAATGAGGTATAAGACCTTGCAGGACTCCAGAATTTTTACTCAAAACAGGCCTGCTCCAAAGGGTCTTATTTTTTAGAATTAACCGAATGCAAGCGCTTGGGTCTTCAAATACAGGTCAGCCATCTTAGGTCCTGGACAAATTGAGGATTTAAAGAGTTGGGGTACTTTGAAGTGGCTGGCAAGAAGTCCAAGCGAGGGGTGGTGCCTTGAGTAAGCCTCTCTTTTTTTAATATATGCAGATCTTACAGCTATTAAAAAAGTACAATCGTTTAACCGGCTCCGGCCCAACTCCACATGTGATTGCCTTATTTAGAGCAAAGCTGAGAGAGGTGGGCAAAGGTATCGATGTATACGGTCTCAAGCGGCACCTATCATGGTTAATAACCATTTAGAAAAAGTGTCACTTGAGACCCATTGTAGGTTCTCAAATCTAGGTTGGCAAGCCATCTCATGGCAAGGCAGCAGGGCCTTAAGACCTGCTAATTTTAAAAGAATGGATTTTCTGTCACGTTGGATGGTGTACTATACTCCACAAGCTCTTCATAAAATTTGACAGGAATTAGAGAACAAATGTTTTCGTTGCCAGATGTCAGGTGAGGGAGGTTGGCTCCATAGTTTTTTTGCCTGCCCAAAGTTAGGACAATTCTGGGAGAAATTCTTCTTGGCTTTAAGCTGGGGAGTACAAAAAAGTTTGGATCCTGATGCTGAGATTGCACTTTTTGGATGGGCAAGCCAGAGACGAGACCTCAGAATGTCCAGAGTGGAACAGATTTTTGTAGCAATCACCTCCCTTGTGGCACGTTGATTGATATGGCAAAATTGGAGGTCCCAAAAAATACCCACTTATTCGCAATGGATGAATAAATTAATGCGTACTAGGAAGTTTGAAGAAGCAAACGATATGAGAGTTGGTGCCAATAAAAGATTTAACACTATATGGAGTTTTATGAGAGGCTAGAGACCTTTTTGGAAATGTAGGGACTGATCAAAAAGTGAAGCAGGAGGGGGGGAAAAGAAAGGGGGAGAGAAAAGGAAAAAGGCGAAAATGACAAGAGAGAGAGGAGGAAAAGGGGAGAGAGAGGGAGGGGAGAAAGAGAAGGAAAATTAGCATATAAAAAGAAAGGAAAGAAAGGGAGAGGGAAGAGGGAGGGGAAAAGAGGGAAAAAGAAAACATATATATATAAAAAAATATTCCTTATGCACTTTAGCACTTCTGCACTTTATCTACTCCGTTTTTGTAGTTTTTTAGCTTGGAAAATATTGTCCTAAATTTAATAAATGGCATTTGGAAGATGAAGATGAAGGCTTTTTTTTTTCTTTCCCTCTTTTTCTATCTCTATTAAAGCATGATTAGACGGCAAATTACCATATTGCATTTTACATGTGATTATGTCCGGAGAGAGAATTTGCAATATACGTCTTGAGGGAATTCAGCACATTGGACTTTAGTTGGAAAATTTCCCTATTAAGATTTAATTTTAATTGGACAGGAATAATACATATTTGTCATATAACACATCTTGCACTTTATACATGGTAACTAGTACTGTATTGCAGTTGATGTTTTTCAGCAAAGATCAATCATTAGGTCCATGATTAAAAGGAAGTTGACATATTTACCGCTATCGGAAAAGAGCTGCTACTGTTTACTCCATTAAGAATGACATATTCTGGTTAAATATGGCACATTGCACTTTGTATTTGCTATAGTTGGTAACTTATATGTATATCAAGATGACTGCTGTTTAAATCGATTTGCAGCTTTTTTTCTTTCTTCTTTTTTTGTATCCTCTGTGATTCTGCTCAATAAAAAAATAATAATAATTAAAAAAAATATATATTTAATAAGTGTGTGTGGGTTTTATTGTTATGGGGTACGGTGTGGGGAGTAAGTTAATTTTACTTACTTTATAATTCGTTGTTAAATACTATTAGTTTTTTAATTGAAAATAAGTTTTAATTGTGTAAATAATTTTTTATAGTTTAGTTTTAACTGAGGGTTAGGGGTAAAGTGTGGGAATTAATATAATTTTTATGAGTTTTTTTAATTAATAATGTTTCTTTTATTGGTAATTAATTATGGTATTTGAGGAAGTACATATATTTTTAATTTGGATGTGTGTTGTGAATTGTGTGGTGTTATAAAGTAAGAAAAAGAAAATGTATGTAATAATTAATGTTTTTGTTTCTAAATAATTTTTAATGAAAAGAATTTGTATTTTTGGAACTTGTTTTTTATTCTATTCAATATAATATTGTAGGTATTTGTTATATGTAATTAATATTATAATATTTTAAATTTTTTAAAAACATATTTATATATTTTTTAATTTATTTTGTTTTTTAAATATTTTTATTTAGTTTGTTTTTAATTTTGAACTGACTGGAGTGAGAATATTAATTGATACTCCTCTGAAATCCAACAGTAATTTTTACCCCTCCACTATCCAACACATTCCCTACTGTTGCACTCACTGGAGTTGGAATAGTAATTTTAACCCCTCCGCTATCCAACACTTTCCCTACTGTTGCACTCACTGGATTTGGAATAGTAATTTTTACCCCTACACTATCCAACACTTTCCCTACTGTTGCACTCACTAGAGTGGGAATAGTGATTTTTACCCCTCCGCTATCCAACACTTTCCCTACTGTTGCTCACTAGAGTGGGAATAGTAATTTTTACCCCTCCGCTATCCAACACTTTCCCTACTGTTGCACTCACTGGAGTAGGAAAAGTAATTTTTACCCCTCCACTATCCAACACTTTCCCGACTGTTGCACTCACTAGAGTGGGAATAGTAATTTTTACCCCTCCGCTATCCAACACTTTCCCTACTGTTGCACTCACTAGAGTGGGAATAGTAACTTTTACCCCTCCGCTATCCAACACTTTCCCTACTGTTGCACTCACTGGAATGGGAAATTTAATGTTGGAAGATTTTTAAATAGTTTAATGTTTTAATTTATAATAGAATGTTTTTTTAATTAGACTTTATGTTATTGGTACACACACACACATATATATATATTCATTGAAAAAACCATAGGTTTTACAGACGTTATAGTTAGGAATTAGCATTTAAAAAAACCTTTGAAATTCACTAAAAAACCATAGGTTTCAGGGACGTTATAGGTAGTGGGACATTTGACTCATATAAAACCAGAGAAATTCGCCCGTTATAGTTAGTTGAGCTAACTATAACTCGCGCGCCCGCAATGCACTGGTGATGACGTCACATATTCCATCACTCATGACATGGTCAGTGACATCATTGATGACATCACTGGTGACATCTCAAATGACATCACTGAGTTTCAATAATAAAAGGGTCAATAGTTTGTGCTGCAGTAAGGTAGGAACACTAGATGTGAAATAATACACAAAAGATTCTATCATAAAAGAACCATAACTTGTGGTATACTGAGATACAGGCAGTAGATCTGAAATAATACACAAAAAGATTGTATCATAAAGGGTCCATCAGGTCTAGTGCACTCAGATAGCCACATCAAAAGCATTCAGCATGTGCACAGCCAGCGATGATGCGTGCTGCGGGTGGGCCGTACTAGGAACAATGTCTGTTGCCTACAGGACTGCGTCATCTGCAATAGCGACTCGATCTGAATTGTAAACACTGTTGTCTGCAGTGTAGGCCAGAGAGGGGTCAGCAAGGGCCCACAGCCACGTGGCGTTGACTTGAGCTGCCCAGTTTGTCATACGCGAAGCAACAAAAACTGTGTGCCGACCCTGCGATGATGCGTATGCGTAGTGCGGACAGAGGGCACTGGAGCAATGTCTTTTGCCTACAGGACTGCATCATCTACAATGGCGACTCAATCTGAATTGTGAACACTGCTGTCTGCAGTGTAAATTGAAGGCAGTAGTCAGCACAGTCATCCATGAATACTTTTTCTCACTTCCTCTTCACAAAATACAACAACCTAAATTACTAAAAACTCTGCAATAAATAAATCAAAACAATTCGAATTGTGATCTCTGCTGTCCACAGTGTAGACTGTTATTCAGTGTTCTTTTTCACTACCAAGAAGAATGTGGTAATTGTACTAAACCTATAACTCATCTAAAACAAGTTCTTCAAGCAAGTATACCAAAAGGATATTGTCTATATTTCAATAGACGTTGTAGTTAGTTGCCTACTGGATTCTGTAATTAAACAATCACCACTCGATCTGAATTGTGAGTCCTGCTGACCGCAGTGTAGGCCAGAGGCAGTGGTCATTAACGCCTCACAGCCACGTGCCGTTGGATTTGAAAACACAGAGTTGGTTGCACCTGATCGGATGGGGTACACACAAATCATCACAGATTTTAACTTCTGACATCCTCAATCACAGAATCAAGACCCCGTTTCACTGTTCGGACCTGCTGTACTGCTGTGTACTCCACTGACTGCAGTCAGCCAAGCCCAATAATCATGTGCAGCAGTTAGCTACAGAAGCACAGAGTGTGATACACCTCAACGGAGGGAGTTGTGTGAAAACCAAGCAGCAGGTAATATCGGACATCGTCCATTCTGGGATCAAGACACCATTCCACTGTTGGGACCTAGAGTTGCTTGCACCTGGTCGAAGGGAGTACCTTCATCTCCACTCTCAGATGCAGTTCTCACTTCGTCCATTGTGGGATCAAGACACCGTTCCACTGTTGGGACCTAGAGTTGGTTACACCTGGTCGAAGGGAGTACCTTCATCTCCACTCACAGATGCAGTTCTAACATTGTCCATTGTGGGATCAAGACACCTATCCACTGTTGGTACCTGTTGGACTACTGTGTTAGTAGTATACATAGCACTCCATGGTGCTGGGCCTTAGGCTGGTTGCTGTCTGCCTGTGTCGCGGTAGCCAGCGTTGATCCCAGGAGACTTCCCAGCTCGCAGACCTCGGCCCAAAAGCTTCTGCTGGCACGTGGTGAGCCCACTTTCACATACGGCGGTGTCGAAAGGTGAACTGTGGGGCATATGTGCGTCGCAGCGGCCATGACGGTTTCTGAGTACCAGCAGGCTGAGAGCATTATTCCCGCAGCCACCTTCGCTCACGGTGCCAGCCTTGTGGCGATGTAAGCTGCGCAGACCTGGCAGACATGTTTGCCATTCCGGAAGAGAACCACACCCAGAGAGACATGCCTTTTATTCATACACCTACGCTAGCCTTGCGTACGCCGAGCCAGCCCACTACGCTAAAGATTTGGGGGGGAGGGGGCACATACGTGCTATGTTCTCGTAATCTTCCATACTGACTGTACTATCATGGTTGCTTCCACTGTCCACTTCAATCAATAGACCATCAGTGTATGTTGACATGTACATGTCTGTGCTCTGCATACTCAAGTCTGTCCGGCACATCCCCTCAACACTTTGCATTGTATACTTTTATAATCTAGAATCACTTGCCACCTTCGCACATACTTTGCTCCCATCTCTCCCCGCATTCTGCATTGTGTGGCAGAGGTGCTATGCCATGTTTGGTTTGTGTACATGGCTAGCCACGGTTCCCAAAGTACGTAGTGTTGTTGCATCTGCTAGGTGTACATGTTGTTTGTCATGTTGTATGTGATTATATAAGGTAACACGTTTATTTACGAGCAGTGGTTTCTCCCATTTACATATCGCTGTCTTAAAGAGGATACAGAAGTTTTTCTCACAGGTGAAAAGTGGGACCACAATGGCAGTCATTGATTACTATGCAAGAATGTCCAACTGCACAACGCTTCTAAGCTAACAACCCCAAATCTTGCTTGCTTTCTTAAAAGCACGCCAACTCCCACAATCAGACCAACATTCACACAGCTTTCTAACGGCAGTTATCTGCTTCTTAATAACATGGACTGCTACGGAATGTGAGCTGGCATAACGTATGTCCTTACTGTTTTAAATCGGGTAACTTCCTGTGGCAATCTCTATTCCCACCCACACAAAGTAACTTCCAAAGTTCAACTTGGCCTTCAATACCTACTTTGAAAACAGATTTTATTAAACTGAGCAAACTGAAAGCACTTTTGTTTAAAACAGAAGTGTCCCTCACTTCTCCAAAAGTAATTTATCAACTGCAGATAACATGAACTTCAAGTAAAATACACTCCCTTTTAAATACGAACCTCCCATTACACTTTGTGAATTGTTGCACAATTTTCTACACATCTCACATTTAAGCTCTGGCACACTTTTTTAACACTGTCTCCTCCAGCGTTGTCACAGGCTTTCAAACTGTTTTTGGTATAATACCAGACTTCATTCATTAGATCATCTCTGGAATAACAGGAACAGTGCTCATAATTCTCGCTCTGTTTGCGGCCATCCTACTACTATTTTTGCTTGTTAAAAATGGCTGCGCTCCCTGTGGTAACAATCATGTTGGACAGAATACGCCTCTATGCGAAGCTACATCAATACCGTGAAAAAATGGATCAACTTTCTGGCTGCCTGCCTCTATCTATTATCGGAGCCAGCTACATTTATTTACACAGATGCAATCTGCGTGCGTCTTTTTATTGCAAAACTTGCCCATTCGACTGGCGAATACATCTATCCCTTGCCAACATCCCAAAAAACGCTATCACCAAGTTGGTCGCACACTGCTCCACCCACTAGCGTGTTACCCCGAAGAATTGTGGTCCCTGTAGTCAGCGTCGGCGGGTACGCCTATGCTCAGTGGTGCGTGCAAGTCAGAGTAGCGTTAGCCATCCCTGGACACGTGTTTCGCGGTAGTTGCCGCTCGTCAGCAGGGAATAGGAAGAGTGCAGGGTTGCTTGTGTAGGCTGCTAAAATCATATCAGGTCTGTACCTCTCGTAGCGAACGCAGGTGCGTAACCATGAGCCCGTCGACTCCGGGGCTCAGAGAGCCACTAAATATGTATCACCAAGTTGGTCGCACACTGCTCCACCCACTAGCGTGTTACCCCGAAGAATTGTGGTCCCTGTAGTCAGCGTCGGCGGGTACGCCTATGCTCAGTGGTGCGTGCAAGTCAGAGTAGCGTTAGCCATCCCTGGACACGTGTTTCGCTGTAGTTGCCGCTCGTCAGCAGGGAATAGGAAGAGTGCAGGGTTGCTTGTGTAGGCTGCTAAAATCATATCAGGTCTGTACCTCTCGTAGCGAACGCAGGTGCGTAACCATGAGCCCGTCGACTCCGGGGCTCAGAGAGCCACTAAATATGTATCACCAAGTTGGTCGCACACTGCTCCACCCACTAGCGTGTTACCCCGAAGAATTGTGGTCCCTGTAGTCAGCGTCGGCGGGTACGCCTATGCTCAGTGGTGCGTGCAAGTCAGAGTAGCGTTAGCCATCCCTGGACACGTGTTTCGCGGTAGTTGCCGCTCGTCAGCAGGGAATAGGAAGAGTGCAGGGTTGCTTGTGTAGGCTGCTAAAATCATATCAGGTCTGTACCTCTCGTAGCGAACGCAGGTGCGTAACCATGAGCCCGTCGACTCCGGGGCTCAGAGAGCCACTAAATATGTATCACCAAGTTGGTCGCACACTGCTCCACCCACCAGCGTGTTACCCCGAAGAATTGTGGTCCCTGTAGTCAGCGTCGGCGGGTACGCCTATGCTCAGTGGTGCGTGCAAGTCAGAGTAGCGTTAGCCATCCCTGGACACGTGTTTCGCGGTAGTTGCCGCTCGTCAGCAGGGAATAGGAAGAGTGCAGGGTTGCTTGTGTAGGCTGCTAAAATCATATCAGGTCTGTACCTCTCGTAGCGAACGCAGGTGCGTAACCATGAGCCCGTCGACTCCGGGGCTCAGAGAGCCACTAAATATGTATCACCAAGTTGGTCGCACACTGCTCCACCCACTAGCGTGTTACCCCGAAGAATTGTTGTCCCTGTAGTCAGCGTCGGCGGGTACGCTTATGCTCAGTGGTGCGTGCAAGTCAGAGTAGCGTTAGCCATCCCTGGACACGTGTTTCGCGGTAGTTGCCGCTCGTCAGCAGGGAATAGGAAGAGTGCAGGGTTGCTTGTGTAGGCTGCTAAAATCATATCAGGTCTGTACCTCTCGTAGCGAACGCAGGTGCGTAACCATGAGCCCGTCGACTCCGGGGCTCAGAGAGCCACTAAATATGTATCACCAAGTTGGTCGCACACTGCTCCACCCACTAGCGTGTTACCCCGAAGAATTGTGGTCCCTGTAGTCAGCGTCGGCGGGTACGCCTATGCTCAGTGGTGCGTGCAAGTCAGAGTAGCGTTAGCCATCCCTGGACACGTGTTTCGCGGTAGTTGCCGCTCGTCAGCAGGGAATAGGAAGAGTGCAGGGTTGCTTGTGTAGGCTGCTAAAATCATATCAGGTCTGTACCTCTCGTAGCGAACGCAGGTGCGTAACCATGAGCCCATCGACTCCGGGGCTCAGAGAGCCACTAAATATGTATCACCAAGTTGGTCGCACACTGCTCCACCCACTAGCGTGTTACCCCGAAGAATTGTGGTCCCTGTAGTCAGCGTCGGCGGGTACGCCTATGCTCAGTGGTGCGTGCAAGTCAGAGTAGCGTTAGCCATCCCTGGACACGTGTTTCGCGGTAGTTGCCGCTCGTCAGCAGGGAATAGGAAGAGTGCAGGGTTGCTTGTGTAGGCTGCTAAAATCATATCAGGTCTGTACCTCTCGTAGCGAACGCAGGTGCGTAACCATGAGCCCGTCGACTCCGGGGCTCAGAGAGCCACTAAATATGTATCACCAAGTTGGTCGCACACTGCTCCACCCACTAGCGTGTTACCCCGAAGAATTGTGGTCCCTGTAGTCAGCGTCGGCGGGTACGCCTATGCTCAGTGGTGCGTGCAAGTCAGAGTAGCGTTAGCCATCCCTGGACACGTGTTTCGCGGTAGTTGCCGCTCGTCAGCAGGGAATAGGAAGAGTGCAGGGTTGCTTGTGTAGGCTGCTAAAATCATATCAGGTCTGTACCTCTCGTAGCGAACGCAGGTGCGTAACCATGAGCCCGTCGACTCCGGGGCTCAGAGATCCACTAAATATGTATCACCAAGTTGGTCGCACACTGCTCCACCCACTAGCGTGTTACCCCGAAGAATTGTGGTCCCTGTAGTCAGCGTCGGCGGGTACGCCTATGCTCAGTTGTGCGTGCATAGGTGTATCCGCCGACGCTGACCTTCAGGGACCATTTTCATTGGGGGAACACGCCTGGTAGGTGTAGCAGTGTGCGACCAATCTAGTTTAACTTTATATTCAGGCTCCTTTGAGCCGGTGGAGTCGACGGACTCATGGTTACGCACCTGCGCGCTACGAGAGGTACTAGACCTGGTAACGATTTTAGCAGCTTACACAGCAACCCCACACATTTTCCTACTCCCTGCTGACGAGAGGCAACTACCTCGAAACACGTGTCCAGGGATGGCACACGCCACGCATACTTGCATTCACACTCGAGCATAGGTGTATCCGCCGACGCTGACCTTCAGGGACCATTTTCATTGGGGGAACACGCCTGGTAGGTGTAGCAGTGTGCGACCAATCTGGTTTAACTTTATATTCAGGCTCCTTTGAGCCGTGGAGTCGACAGACTCATGGTTACGCACCTGCGCGCTACGAGAGGTACTAGACCTGATAACGATTTTAGCAGCTTACACAGCAACCCCACACATTTTCCTACTCCCTGCTGACGAGAGGCAACTACCTCGAAACACGTGTCCAGGGATGGCACACGCCACGCATACTTGCATTCACACTCGAGCATAGGTGTATCCGCCGACGCTGACCTTCAGGGACCATTTTCATTGGGGGAACACGCCTGGTAGGTGTAGCAGTGTGCGACCAATCTGGTTTAACTTTATATTCAGGCTCCTTTGAGCCGGTGGAGTCGACGGACTCATGGTTACGCACCTGCGCGCTACGAGAGGTACTAGACCTGATAACGATTTTAGCAGCTTACACAGCAACCCCACACATTTTCCTACTCCCTGCTGACGAGAGGCAACTACCTCGAAACACGTGTCCAGGGATGGCACACGCCACGCATACTTGCATTCACACTCGAGCATAGGTGTATCCGCCGAAGCTGACCTTCAGGGACCATTTTCATTGGGGGAACACGCCTGGTAGGTGTAGCAGTGTGCGACCAATCTGGTTTAACTTTATATTCAGGCTCCTTTGAGCCGGTGGAGTCGACGGACTCATGGTAACGCACCTGCGCGCTACGAGAGGTACTAGACCTGATAACGATTTTAGCAGCTTACACAGCAACCCCACACATTTTCCTACTACCTGCTGACGAGAGGCAACTACCTCGAAACACGTGTCCAGGGATGGCACACGCCACGCATACTTGCATTCACACTCGAGCATAGGTGTATCCGCCGACGCTGACCTTCAGGGACCATTTTCATTGGGGGAACACGCCTGGTAGGTGTAGCAGTGTGCGACCAATCTGGTTTAATCCCAAAAAACGCTCCCAATATCCAGCAGGTAATGGAGTATCTTGAAAACCATGAACTTGATTGTTCGGGCAGTGGAGCAATGGCGGATGCAACACAAAAAGGTATCCTGGCGGAATGGGATTTCTGCGCAGGTGCGAAAGATCTCCTGCAACATGCGACCTTTGACAACATCGCAGATTGCCTGCCAATTCAAATTGCCGCTCCAACATTCGAGGAACATTACCGTCCCTTCAAGAATATGAATTGGATAGCTTTGCTTTACTCACACGATGGCAACAATCGCCTCTTGGAACATTACGCATCTCAAGCTGCTGAAGAACTTCCGGACTGCAATCTCCAAAAATTGTAAGAAATTCAATTTATTGTTAGATTGATTTTTTCCAACTTTTTTTACTTTTTCCTATACATTTTTTTAATACACTTCAATTGAACTATTTTCATATAATAACTTTCTAAGTATGATTAGGCATTTGAACTCTGTTTTCATTATTGTCCCTTACGTCTCCAGACTAACCAGGGATGGGTGATGTAAGGCCTATGCAAATACGCTATTTACTTGCTAAATTAGCCTAAACCCTACATCCATGTTGAAACCATGTCTATTCTTTGTGCACACGTCTCTCCGCCTGCCTGTTATCCACGAAGCCCTTTCACACAAATTAGCTCATCCTCAGCCTCTGCTCACGAGCTGGCGATAAAGATAAAAAAACACGGCATTGTTTAGGAACTGGTTGGCACAGTGTGGTAATCGTATCCTACCTTTATTTTCATTATACAATTTACAGTCATTCATGTCTAATAGGTATTGTTTATGTCACATGGATCTGTAACATGTAATGTGGAATTGACTGATGCAGGAGCTTAGGTTTGAATACAGCAGAAGCGGTTGGAGTTTGCCTCAGCTGGATTCCTTAGCTCTTGCACCAGTGGGTCCATTAATGGCACTTAAATAAAGACACTTTTTATATAACTTGCAGACTCTATCGCTTTATTACACACAGCCACTTTCTTAAACACACCTGATTGCACCATTTGTCTTCTGTGGCATTGTAACATTCTGCATTATTTTCTTCATGATTATTTCTTTATTTCTGCTTGCTAAAACACTCCATTCGAGTCTTCAAACCGATAGGGGTGAGTAGTTTGCTTCCCACTCCCGCTATAGTCTAAACCCATACTAACACCACTTGCACAGCTATGCTACAGTGCCAGTATGCTACAGTGCCCAGAGCACATCAGTTTACAGCAATAAGCTTACAGTTTCATCCCCGAGTGTACCGGCACCTCACCTCAGCACCATCTCACTTTGAGCAAAACAACACTTTCACACCAGTAGGGGTGAATACTTCGCTTCACACTCCCTGTATTCACACCCTAACCACCCCCACAGAGCTCACAGCGCTACAGTCTAAACACATACTAACACCACTTGCACAGCTATGCTACAGTGGCCAGTATGCTACAGCGCCCAGAGCACATCAGTTTACAGCAATCAGCTCACGGTTTCATCCCCGAGTGTACTGGCACCTCACCTCAGCACTATCTCACTCTGGGCAAAACAGCACTTTCACACTGGTAAGGATGAATACTTTTCTTCACACTCCCTATATAGCACACCATAGCCACCCCACAGAGCTCACAGCACTCCTACCTTCCTCTTTCCTACTTTTCTCGCCATTTTTTCCCCTTACTCGCTTCAACAGAATCACAAAATGTCTGGCAACACTTCCTAGTTGCAACCATTCGCAGCCAATAACCAGCAAGCTCGTGCTCGTAACGCCTCAGTCAATCAGATGGCAAAATTCCCAAATATCGATATCTGTAAATTTCAATATTACTCCAAAACTACTGAACTGATTCACACCAAATAAACAAAAGCATGCTTTCTAGACCAAGACCCTTCTCCCTGCCAACTTTGGGGTAATTCCATTCACCTGTTCGACCTGTAGCCTTGTCTAAAGTTTCCTATGGAAAACTTTAAACATAGGAGCTAATATGAACAAAATTTCATGAAGATTGATCAAACGACGCCAAAGTTATCAGCAAAACAAATGGATATTTCACTCGTAAAAAACCAATGAAATTCCCCCGTTATAGTTAGTTGAGATAACTATAACTCGCACGCCCGCAATCCTCTGCTCATGACGTCACATATTACATCATTCATGACATGGTCAGTGGCATCACTCATGACATCACTGATGACATCATCCTTGTGATAGAGTGGCGGTCGCGCGAGTTATAGTTATCTCAACTGACTATAACAGGGGAATTTCATTGGTTTTTTACGAGTGAAATATCCACCTAACTATAACATGTGTGAAACCTATGGTTTTTTAAGTGAATTTGCAAGGTTTTTTAAATGCTAATTCCTAACTATAACGTGTGTGAAACCTATGGTTTTTTCAGTGAATTTGTATGGTTTTTTAAATGCTAAGTTATGTATGTATTATTATTTTTTTTATATATTTATTTTTCAATAAACTACGTATGAATTATTTTTATTTTTTTTATGGTTTTTCACCATGCGCGCACGGTGCGCGCACCCCCACTATTTTTAAAAAAAAAAATGTAAATGTTGTTTTCTGCCTTCGGGGTCCTTCAGGGACCCCCTGACCAAGGCTAGGGGGTCAGGAACTCTCTACCCTGCCCCTTTTTCACGTTCGCCACCTTCCTTTTCCACTCTCGCACTGAAAACAAACAAAATGGCGGCCGAAACTTCCTGATTTCGACCGATTCGAACGTTGACTGACATGTAACAACCAATCAGATTTACGCTCGCGCACGTTAGGGTGCGCGCACGGTGCGCGCACGGTGCGCGGCTATAGATGTGTATGTGCTTTTTACTGCAATTTTCTCTGGAACTACTGAACAGATTGACTCCATATATGCAAAAGGCACATCCCTGACCTGTAGGACTACCTCTCTGCCAAATTTCAAGTAATTCTGTTCAGCCGTTCGGGCTGTACCTTCGACTAAAGGTCCTATGGGAAAATGCATGGGGAAAACGCGTTTTGGGACCCCCCTTTTTTCTCAGCCCCCGCTTGATGAATCCCCCCGAGACTTTCAGGGTAGGAGCTGAGCGGAGCGCCCCATTAGTTTTGAAAATTTTGGAAGATTCGTCAACCGGCGCCAAAGTTATTCAAAATAGAATTTTGAGATTTCCTATGGAAACACGGTCCTAACTATAACTATCTACTGGCGACCGCCAGTAGATAATATATATATATATATATATATATATATATATATATATATATATATATATATATATATATATATATTCACTTAAAAAACCATAGGTTTCACACAAGTTATAGTTAGCTGTACATTTCACTCGTAAAAAACCAATGAAATTCCACGTTATAGTTAGATCAGGTAACTATAACTTGCGCGCCCACAATAAACTGCTGATGACGTCACATATTACATCACTTATGACATGGTCAGTGACATCACTCATGACATCAATGATGACATCTGAAATGACACATTGTGCATTGCGGTCGCGCAAGTTATAGTTACCTGATCTAACTATAACGTGGAATTTCATTGGTTTTTTACGAGTGAAATGTACAGCTAACTATAACTTGTGTGAAACCTATGGTTTTTTAAGTGAATTTGCAAGGTTTTTTAAATGCTAATTCCTAACTATAACGTGTGTGAAACCTATGGTTTTTTCAGTGAATTTGTACGGTTTTTTAAATGCTAAGTTATGTATTTTTTTTTTAATTTTTGCGCGCACGGTGCGCTTCTCGCACCGTGCGCGCGCTGTGGGCACGCACCGTGCACGCCTCGCCATTTTTTGCAAAATATCAATTGTTTTTTTCTCCCTTGGGGGTCCTTAGATTTATATATTAAATGTGATTGATAATTCTTTTTTTTTTTTTTAAGCTTACCGTACGCGCACTCCGCGATTTTTTTTTTAAATTATTAAATTTATTTTTCATACTTTTTGGTCCTTCGTGAACCCCCTGACGAACGCTAGGGGGTCTGCAACTCTCTTCGTTGCCCACTTTTCATGTTATCAACATTTGTTTTTCAGTGCGAGAGACCGAAAATGGCGGCCGATACTTTCTGATTTTGACCGATTCGAATGTTTACAGTCATGTAACCACCAATCAGAATTGAGCTCGCGCACGGCACCGTACGCGTACGGTAAGCTTACCGTAAGCGCACGGAGCGCGCTTACAGATATATATATTGATTTAAATGCTATTTTCTCAGGACCTACTGAACAGATTTACACCAGACCTGCAAAAGGTACATCCCTGACCTGAGGACTACCTCTCTGCCCAATTTCAAGTAATTCTGTTCAGCCGTTCGGGCTGTAGCTCGGACTAAAGGTCCTATGGGAAAATGCATGGGGAAAACGCGTTTTGGGACCCCCCTTTTTTCTCAGCCCCCACTTGACGAATCCCCCCGAGACTTTCAGGGTAGGAGCGGAGCGTAGCGCCCCATTAGTTTTGAAAAATTCGCGAGGATTCGTCAACCGGCGCCAAAGTTATTCCAAATAGAATGTTGCGGATTTCCTATGGAAACACGGTCCTAACTATAACTATCTACTGGCGACCGCAGGGTGTGCGCATAGTGAAAAACCAGAAAAATAAATAAATAAATAAATACATAACTTAGCATTTAAAAAACCGTACAAATTCACTGAAAAAACCATAGGTTTCACACAAGTTATAGTTAGGAATTATCATTTACAAAACCTTGCAAATTCACTTAAAAAACCATAGGTTTCACACATGTTATAGTTAGCTGTACATTTCACTCGTAAAAAACCAATGAAATTCCACGTTATAGTTAGATCAGGTAACTATAACTTGCGCGACCGCAATCCACAATGTGTAATTTCAGATGTCATCATTGATGTCATGAGTGATGTCACTGACCATGTCATGAGTGATGTACTATGTGACGTCATCAGCAGTTTATTGTGGGCGCGCAAGTTATAGTTACCTGATCTAACTATAACGTGGAATTTCATTGGTTTTTTACGAGTGAAATGTACAGCTAACTATAACATGTGTGAAACCTATGGTTTTTTAAGTGAATATATATATATATATTCACTGAAAAAACCATAGGTTTCACACACGTTATAGTTAGGAATTAGCATTTAAAAAACCTTAGAAATTCAGTGAAAAAACCATAGGTTTCACACACGTTATAGTTAGGAATTAGCATTTAAAAAACCTTAGAAATTCAGTGAAAAAACCATAGGTTTCACACATGTTATAGTTAGCTGGACATTTTACTCGTAAAAAACCAATGAAATTTCCCCGTTATAGTTAGTTCAGCTAACTATAACTCGCGCGCCCGCAATGCACTGCTGATGACGTCACATATTACATCACTCATGACATGGTCAGTGACATCACTCATGACATCACTGATGACATCTCAAATGACATCACTGATGACATCACTGATGACATCATCCTTGTGATAGAGTGGCAGACCTCCTCTCACCCTAATATAACCTTTGATACACACATTCAAAAATAGAGACTAAAATTTTCAAAACAATGGACATACCAATACCAGTTACAACAACCTCTTCAGGAATTCTAAGATCCACATACACATCCACTCATTCACCAATAGACCAATACAGTCACTCATACATATACTCACTCATCATATGTACTCATACACCTATACATCCTGTTACACAATGCCACACATCCATAGAGTTACTCACACACATAGTCACTCATGCTAATAAAGAATCAAACATACATTTACTTGCATATATAGTTATACACACACCACCATACTTACTTCTACGGAAACTTACACATACTTAGTCTTTTAAACAATCACTTATAGAAACACATACTTATTCATACAGGAACTCTTTCAATCTCTCACTCTCACATATACTCACATATATACACCAATAGTCACATATACTAGTTTAAAACATATGTAGTTACTCATAAAGACACTATTGAGACAGTCATTCACTCACTAACACACCCATACACACACTCATCCACCCATACAGTCCTGCACACATGCTGTGTTCAACACATACAAACAGTGAGTCACTCATTCATGCACCGATGCACTACGTAATACCCCCCACCGAACCATGCAGACACTCAGACTGATACTCAAAAAAACAACTAATAACCTAAATAGGCACCCATGTAGCTACTCACCAACCCATGCAGCCACTTATACACAAAGTGAGAGACTGATACAGATATATACACATTTAAACATTACTCACAAAGCCATGTATTCACTAAGATACACTTAATCAGTCAGTTACACAATCAATTTTTCAAAAACAAATCATCCATTTAGACACTTATATACCCATTTATTCTTCCATCAACCTTGAGTTATACATAAATAAAAAAAATATATAATTTTCACAAAAACACACAATCACTGGATGATGTCATCAGTGATGTCATCAGTGATGTCATTTGAGATGTCATCAGTGATGTCATGAGTGATGTCACTGACCATGTCATGAGTGATGTAATATGTGACGTCATCAGCAGTGCATTGCGGGCGCGCGAGTTATAGTTAGCTGAACTAACTATAACGGGGAAATTTCATTGGTTTTTTACGAGTAAAATGTCCAGCTAACTATAACATGTGTGAAACCTATGGTTTTTTCACTGAATTTCTAAGGTTTTTTAAATGCTAATTCCTAACTATAACGTGTGTGAAACCTATGGTTTTTTCACTGAATTTCTAAGGTTTTTTAAATGCTAATTCCTAACTATAACGTGTGTGAAACCTATGGTTTTTTCAGTGAATTTCTAAGGTTTTTTAAATGCTAATTCCTAACTATAACGTGTGTGAAACCCATGGTTTTTTCAGTGAATTTGCAAGGTTTTTTAAATGCTAATTCCTAACTATAACGTGTTTGAAACCCATGGTTTTTTCAGTGAATTTGCAAGGTTTTTTAAATGCTTTTTTTTTTTTTAATTCTTCATTTTTTTCAAACATATTTTTAATTTAATTTATTTATCTTTTATAAAGACTATGCTTTTTTTAAAAAATTTATTAATATTTTTTTTATATATAATTTTTAAAATAAACAAGTAAAATGTAATTCTATTTTTTTTTTTTTTTTTTTTTTATTACGCGTACCGTAAGCTTACGGTAAGCGTACGGTTTACGCAACGTCCGTAATCTATCCACGCTGGTTGCGTAGAGTAACGCACTTTGCGTAGCCGCGCGTGGGACGCGTGCGCGCTTACGCAACACGCGCACGTTACGCGGTAGTGCCGGGGAGTGACTGTTATGCGCATGTGCGGAAGCGTGTGTCTTTTTTACGCGCACGCGTACTTTTTGCCGTAAGCGCACCGTAAGCGTACCGTAAGCGTACGGTAGGTCATGTGATCATGAAACACAACTTTTGATTGGTTGAAACTACTTTCAGTTCTAGAACTCTCCTACACCACACCCATTCCCCTCATTTCTGCTTGTGATCCCTTAGGAGAAGGAGCTGGTTTGTCTTTGGGATACGATGGCAGAACAGCAGAGCCCTTCTGAGAGTGAGGCTAGCACCAGCAGCACTGTCTTGAGGCAGAGAGCGAGGAAAGTAAAGCCTTCTTATGTTTGGGATTATTTTACTTTTCCAGAAGGCCAGCAAAAGGTGAATGCACCCTTAGTTACTTGCATTCTGTGTAAGCGTGTACTTTCTAGAGGTAATCCTGACAGGAAGTATTCCTTTGGGAATCACACCATGATGAGGCACCTCAAAGAAGTACACAGAAGGACACATGGTCATCTTTTTGGAGGTAACTCTTCAGAAAGACGAGCCAGTACATCCACAGCAGCTCAGCCTGGACCATCATCTGCAGGGCTTACTCCTTCTTCTGCAGGTCAGGTGAGCCCTTCATCTGTGGGGGGAGAATCTCCTTTTGCTGGCCCTCTGGAAATTAATCCTCGGTTTGCGAGGGTTGAAGTACGGTGCGCCACTTGTCACGATCTAATTACTTATAGGGAGACTAGTGTTTCCCTGGTGAACAGTAAAATAGATCAGCACACTTGTCGTACTGTCTAATATTCCCAATCTTTCTTTCCTCTGTCCCTGCATGAACACAACGGTTCTTTTAAGAGCCAACCTTATCTTTCATCTTTTTTTTACATGTTTTTAAAAACTTTTTTTATTTTTTTTTTTACCGTACGCGTACGGTACGCGTAATTTTTTTTTTTTTTTAAAAAAAAACACTAAAAATAATTTATCACATTACAAGGTCTTTGAGAGACTACAATTATTACTATTGACTTACCATACTCACTCAAAGAAAAATTTATTCATTTGTTTTTTTAAAAAATAGTTTTTAAAATGGTTGTAGTTTACGAAAATTTTCTATATCGATCTGGAAAAAAAGAAAAAAGTATTAATATTTTTATAACAATTTATAATACAGTACACATATTTACATTTTTTACCAAAAAATAATTTTTGCCTTATTTTTGCTGTTTTCAGAATATATTGCATTTCACTATAAATTGTGAAAGCAATTGCATTCATCATTTTACAGCGGGCAAAAAAAATTAACAATCTCAAAGATTGTATTAAAAAAGCCCAGAATCTCTTCTCATTTAAACTTATCATTACAGAAATGCATATTATTCTAAAAAAATGTCATCTAAAAACAATACTTTTTTCTTTAAAATACCGTCTGATATTTTTGTTTCAGAAGTACATTCACAATAATATATCTCAAATAACTCCAAAATACATCTGATTTTATTTCCTTTAGGCCAAATAGTATTTTTTATTCTTTCCCTGGAATAAATTTCCAAGGGAAAACCATTAAAATTCTAAAGTTTAATCTGTCCAGATCTCACCGATTCTCTGTAACATTTTGGTTCACGAAAATTTTTTGAATAATTTATTTAGTCCACAATAGAATTGCTTACTTTTCCACATGGCCAAATAGTAATTTTTTAAATCATTTTTGAAAAAATTTCCAATGGCAGTCCAATAACATTCCAAAATTTAAAATGTGCAGAAGTTACCGATAATCTCTAAATTATTGGTTTTTCAAAATTGCATTAAAAATTTAAAAAGTCCACATTACAATTGGTTATCTTTCCTTTAGGCCAAATGATAATTTTAAAAATATTTTTTCTACAAAATTGCAATGGTAATCCAGTAAAATGGTAAAATTATTTTGTCCAGATCTT
This sequence comes from Triturus cristatus, assembly GCF_964204655.1. Taxonomy (NCBI): domain Eukaryota; kingdom Metazoa; phylum Chordata; class Amphibia; order Caudata; family Salamandridae; genus Triturus; species Triturus cristatus. The sequence goes on along the minus strand of NC_140591.1, from coordinate 613,394,166 downwards.
GCCAAGTCTCTCTAAAATTTAGGTTTCAGGAAGATTAGATAGGAATTTGCTAAATCAAAAGGCAAACGTTGTTTGAAAATCAATTGGGAATCATTACACAGTGTCCATCCTTTTTCACATTTTAGATAAACTGTGTAATGTCCAGAAGTAACAGTAGGTCCATCATGGAAAATTATTGCAACAGTTACAAAAGTTTTTCCTGAAATTGATAATTGCTGTCCTGTAAACTTCTTTATTAAAGTATCCAATTTTGATCCATCAGCTCTACATCGTTGCATCATTAAAATTACATACTGTCCGTATTCCCTTAAAATTAATGTTGATAACATGTCAGAATTACACTCACCACATTTCATGCTATGATTAGCATCTTTAACTAAGTTTGCAAAAGTGACTGTTTTACTCTCTGGCAATGTCAAATAAATAAACCTTTCATTATCAACAATAGAACCACTTATATTATAACAATTATCACAACTATGTTCCCATTTATAAGAGAGACCAAAAAAAATGTCAATGGGAACTCCTTCTTCTTCCACTACCTGAAGAAAATACATCAAAAATTCGTGAGCATCTTGCTGTTCATTTTGAGAAAACTGTGTTCGTCCTGAACATACATCTAAAAGTTTTCTAATATCAGTAGCACTTTCTATTTGAGTTTTATCTTTACTCAGCTTTTGAAAAAGGAGACTGAGCTCTGAACAGAATCTTTTTCCCTGATTTATTATTATCTGCTCTTGCAAACTTTCCAGATAAAAAGCAACATTCAGCACTACATTTGCGTAGCAGTTGACACCAGAGCTATTTTCAAAATGACATCCTACAACCTGTTCTTCATTTTCCTTATTCTTTCTGCTTGCAATTACATCACTCCTCTTTTTTTTCCTCCTCTCTACATCTTCATTACAGATATTCTCATTTCTCCTTTTACGAGAAACTACACGTTTCTCCAACACAGGATACTGACCTAAATGAGGAGCATAGCTTCTTCTTAATCTATTATACTCCTTTACACAGTTTGTATCAGCACTAACTTTTGAGTCATCGAAGTCTATCATGAATAAACCTGATAATGTTTTGACTCGTGACAAAGCAACATATGCCATACCTTCTTTGAACACACTAGATCCAATGTTCACAAATGCACAATCTACAGTCAATCCTTGAGACTTGTGAATAGTTACAGCATATGCTAGTGAAAACGGAAACTGCTTCCTACGTACATATAAGTCTTTCACAAGCATGAAACGAACTGAACAACGACAAATGTCTTTAACTTCCTCTATCTGATCAAATTTTATTTTTAACCATTCAATTCCATCTTTTTTCTGATAATTAATAAAACCCACAACTCTTCCCATCGCTCCATTTACTAAGCCTTTTTCAACATCCAAATTTCTCCTTAAAAACACTCTACAGTTCATGCAAACATATAGATTTTTTTCTAATCCTGCTGTTTTGGAGATGTTCTTCTCTAGTGAGTCCAATTTATTTTTCAGTTTGCCTGTTACTGTGACAGTAATTCTTCCATCCTCAATTTTGTCCACTGCTTCCAATTTCCTGATCTCTTCCTTTTCCAATTTCAAAAGCTCCTCATTAAATATTGAGCATTCACGTAGAGTTGGCATTAAGCAGATGACACTTTTGTTTTCTGCAATATTCTTGTATATTTTCTCTGCAACTATTTCTTCCTTTGGAAATAAGTTATGTAACAGCCGACTCTGTAATGCTTTTTTCCCAACTTCTGTGAGTAGTCCAATCCTGATATCTTTCAGAATACTTCCATATTCTTCATCGTTTGCTTGCCTCATATTAGTTGTAAGTTCCTTGTACTCAAAGAAGGACCAAATATTTGTATTTCCAATGCTTCCCAATGACTTCTTCGTGTCTTCATGTGTCACAGTATTAAACACTGGTTGTCCTTTAACCGGAGTAAGTTGCAAAAGATCCCCAAAAACTATGACGTGTTTTCCACCAAATAACACGTCATAGTCTGTCTTCAAAATTTGCTGCATTCTTAAATGCACAAAGGCAAGCATTAAGTTTGATACCATGCTCACCTCATCAATAATGAGAACTTGCATCTTCTTCAATACTCTTGAAACTTCCAAGCATGCTTCTCCAGTTAGCTTGTTGAATTGTATTTTGTTCTCATGCTCCACTGGTAACATTAGCAAACGATGTAAGGTGATTCCTTTTATGTTATATGCTGCTAACCCAGTTGGAGCAGTAACCACACAAGACAAAGTAGAATCTGTTTTTTGCTTTAGGTAGCTTCTGATGACTTTAATTAGGAAACTTTTTCCAGTGCCAGCTTGTCCGCTTACATACATCCTGATTGGATGAAATGATGTGCATGAGCACTCTTTTTTTTCATGTAGAAATCCGTGATCAATTTTGTTTTTGATCTCTTCATAAATTTGTTGCTGCTCTTGATTCAGTTGTCTTTCCAAATTTTCTAAGTCTATAAATTCTTCTTGAGCTTGATTCATAGCCGTTTCCACTTCATTCATGGCTATTGATGCTTCATTTTCAACGATTGGTTGTCCTAGGGGATCTTGACTGTATGTTCCTGAACTTTGGCTGTCCTGAGAACTGTCTCTAGCTATTTCTGCTGCAATTGTAGTTTCCTGTTCAATTTCTTCATTTAACATTTGCAGATAAGTTGAGAATGTACTGCATTGTATGCTGTCTTTGCAAGCATTAAAAGAATCTTCATAGCTCTGGAATTCTCCCAGTAGTTCATCCTCTGAACGCCATGGTTTAAACAACTGTAAAAGAGCCAAGTAGTAAAATTCTTTCTTGTCGGTAGTGTCGCAACTCAGCTTCCGGTGATTTATCAAACTTCCTTTGGTTTGCTTCACCAAACATCCTTCTTCACCAACGACTTTATATTTTCCATTATTGATGTCTTCTGCAGCTTTCCGTGAATAAATGTAGTTCTGCAGCACTTCATAGAGACACATGTTCTCCAGATGATGACTTCTCTTGGGATAATATGTGTCCAACATGTTTGTTTTCAATATATCTGTACTTTCAGGTTCGAACTGTGCCAAATATTCAATTTCTCCAACAGATTTCAGTACCCGATTTCTCATTGCTGCAAGGCCTAAACTTGCCCAAATTATTCTTCTTGACTTCGAGTAGAGACTTGCAGAAGATAATCTATCTGAACATTCGTAGGATCCAATTTCTCGATGCGATAACATCTTCAAACTGAAACTGTACAGCTTCTTACTGACAGTCTTCTCGTGAGAAATCTCTTCCCACATTTCCTTCAATTCTGTTTTTTCTGATTTCGTAATGTAAGACGTTACATATCGAGCAACAGCAATGGAATTGTCAGCAACATACTGTATATCCATGTTAGCGTTCCACATGGATAAAATGACTGGGTTGTAGTCATTTATATTTTTTGATTCTTCTTTTCTTTTAAGGTTGTAGGTATTCTTAGGTGATTTTCTTGTGATAGTATGTCTCACAGCTGACATAAAACTGTTGACTCTTCCATTTGTAAGAACAGGTCTAGGAAATCCAAATCGACATTTAGTGTAGTATTTTTCTTTGCTCTTGTATTTCCGTCGACAGTATTTTCCACACCGATGACTTTGGAAACGTAGAACTTGCTCCTTTAACTTGTACTCTTCTGTGCTTTTAGGTATAGCACATGTTGCATATTCTTCAATGTAAGATAACACTGCTTCATCAGTATCTGTTCCAAACTTTGGGGCATCCTTGATCCACAGCAGCATATGAATATGAGGAGCACCTCTTGCCTGGTACTCTTTTCTCCAAAAGAAATCCACTACTTCTCCAAGGGGTGGATTTTTTTTATTGCAGATGAAGGACATCATAGCCTCAAATCTATGATTGAAATATCTGCAAACATTAACCGGATCCAATGAGCACAGTTCTCCTGCTGTCTTGTATTCGATGTTTTCAATGTTTGAATTGGCCTCTCGTAGAAAATCCAGTAAATCATCCCAAGCGTACTCGGCGCAGCTTAGGGTAAGGAACCATGTTGGTGTTCCTAAATTGCGTAACATGCATTTTAGTTCACCATGGCGTCGGTACCAATATTCATTTGTCCCACGCTGACAAGCCATCAGATTGATCAGTTGTGTTTCCAAATGATCATCTCGGTGCTGCACTTTCTCCATAAAATCCTTAGCAGACACATTTTGTAAATGTACTCCACTTTTTAAAATGTGATTTACTGCATAAGACAGTGCAGACAAGTCGCTTTCAAATAAAAGATGGAACAAATAAGGGATACTTTGTCGAAATCTGGGATCTTCAGCATATAGTCTTGTAGTCCGATACTCAGAAGCTGGAATCTGTTCCGGACGTTCATCGTATCGTCCTCCTTTTCCTTTAGGAAACAGCTGGGGAAAACATCGAGCTTCCAAGCTCTCCTCCCATACACTCACGGGATTTCCTTTTGCTTTCTTCATCTGAAAGAGATCAATATTGTCTCCCATAACTTCTTTCGAATGGAGAGGATGTATGCTAAAATGTTCATAAATTTCTTCTTCCTTTGACTTGTCCACTTTTTCAATTTGTCCACTTGGTGTTTCTGTATCTCCTTGTAAATCTTCTTCTTCTTCTTCTTCTACTATATAAATTGATTCATACCATTTGTTATTTTTTTTCAAATACAAATTTGCTCTTTGTACTTTCCGCACATCTACCAGCTCCTGCCAAATCTTCTTATTCTTTGTAGGTACACCATTAACCAGAATAATTAATGGTTCAGTTTCCAAAGTATCCGCATCAATAGTTTCCATATTTTTTTTCAAATCCAAGGGCAAATACACCACTCTACCTTTTAAACCTCTCAGTAAATCTGAAGGAGGTAATTTACCAGTTTTGGGCTCCATACGTACTATGGTCTGGAACGGATGAACACATTGAATGAGTATAGACTCATATGTATTTAATTCAGAAAGTTCAGCAGGAATAGCATCCAATTCTAAATTATTATGTACAGCTCTGGTCGGCATTCTATTTTCCTCTAACTTGTTGTAGCAGTATTTACAAATACGCTGATCTTCACCCAATTCAAAACAATTTTCAAGAAATATATATGTTGCAAAATCCATCCACTTATAATTATCTTCATTTTCACTCTTTCTGTAGAGATCAACATTCCTAGTTTGTTTTCTATAATGAGTTCTGCGGCAACAAATACAAGTAACATTTGGTCTTTCATTAGAGACTATTGCAAATTTTGTTATGTGATCATTAAATGTCTTACTTACACAAGGTTCTACATTCTCTTCCACTTCTGCCTCATTTACTGTGTCCTTCTCTGCACTGTTTTGTTCAGGACCAAAGTAACAAAACTGAATTTCATCAACAACCTTCTCTACATCTGATACCGTTCCTCGGAACAGAGCCCTATTCAATTCATTTAACTTTATTGCTGGACTTTTGGCAAAATACAACCGTCTCACAAACTTTCTCATTTCAGTATGATGAACAGCCAGCATCCTAAAATGATGGAAAACACTATTGCACACTTTTCTAGATAGACAAGCAAGAGAATGACCCTGCAAACCAGTATTCTCTCTCACTCTGCATGGATCCAGACTTTGAAGCACCTTAATCTTTTGTTTTACACTTTTTTTACTATATTCTCTTAGAAACTCTCGAAATCTGTCAATAGATTCCTGACGCACAGTGCAAATACTACTACAATTCCAAGTGTACACTGGGGCTTTAGGACGTCTCCCCATTGCCTCATCTGCCATCACTTGTACCTCATCTCTTGGAACCATTATCTCCTTCTCCATTATGCAACCATTTTTTACTTCGTATGAACGACCTCTGGTGTCAACTGCATGCAGCAAACTATTACTTTGAAAATAGCTCTCTTCATTAAAAAAAGGTTCACTACTTGAGCTATGCATCCACTTTCCTAAAAACACTTTACAAAAATTTGTTCTGTTCACTACTCTTTTGCTTTTGCTTTGTGATTTCAGTACATTAACCATTTTATCTAATGTACGCATCCTATTCAAAATTAATATGAATAGTTTCCTTTTTAATTCTAATGCTTTTGCTGCAATGGCTTCAATTTCTTTTTTTCTCTTGTAATATTTAGCCTTTTGCTTATATTTCTTTATATCCTTTATCAAATTGGACATAACTCTTCTCTGAAACATTTTTCTACGTATCTCTTTAAATGCTGTTTTTCTGTTTATGTTAAACTTTTCAATTGCAGAAGGTATATTTGCATTAACTAAATCCTCAATTTTTTGCTGTTCTGTAGGTTTTTTTACATTTTTCCGACAACAGACATTTTGTACATTTTTCTTTGTTTTGAATAATTTGTTTATAAATTGTTTTTTTTGCTTACCAGAAGATTTTTTCTTTTTCCCTACATCAGCATCTTCTACTAACTTTGGTCCTCCAGTTGTCTTCAAATATAGTTTTTTTTTTAGCGTTTTTTGAACTCGAGATTTTGTAGGCATCTTAAATTTTGTTCACTGTTCTTCAGCAATACCTGCAAAAAAACTAAAAAAAAAATCCTTTATTGTATTTAAATATATTACTACATTTCTTTTCACAATAGTCACAAAACGAAATTTCTTTGCCAATTTGAATGCACACAAACTCCTCATTTTTTTTGGGCAAGTGAAAATCTGTATAACAAACTGTCACATTATGAAACCAAGCTGTTTTTTTTTCAGACCACCACCGTGTGTATTCTCTGTGACTGCCTACACTCCAGCAGGGGCAACCAGCCTTAGTGATGCTGAATGTATTTGCATTACAGACTTAAACCTGAAAACCCCACTCGCTTCTAATTACTGTGCATGACTATACATGGCAAGCACATGGGTGTGTGCTAAACCTCTGCTTCTTCCCCCAAAAATTCGCTCCTCTTTTCCATCTACTGCAACTGTGAAATCACCAGAGCAAGACGCAATACATTTCTGCCTATAATTCTTCTATGCACACAGAGTCATGTTTTCACATTAGTGCCAAAACGAAATTTCTTTGCCAATTTGAAAGCACACTTACTGCTCTTTTTTTTTCGGGCCAAGTGAAAATCTCTTTTTACACTTTGAAATTACTTTTACAGACTGACACATTCTGAAACCTTTTTTTTTAAATTTATTTAAATGCACATGTCCAAGCTGTTTTTTTTTCAGACCACCACCGTGTGTATTCTCTGTGACTGCCTACACTCCAGCAGGGGCAACCAGCCTTAGTGATGCTGAATGTATTTGCATTACAGACTTAAACCTGAAAACCCCACTCGCTTCTAATTACTGTGCATGACTATACATGGCAAGCACATGGGTGTGTGCTAAACCTCTGCTTCTTCCCCCAAAAATTCGCTCCTCTTTTCCATCTACTGCAACTGTGAAATCACCAGAGCAAGACGCAATACATTTCTGCCTATAATTCTTCTATGCACACAGAGTCATGTTTTCACATTAGTGCCAAAACGAAATTTCTTTGCCAATTTGAAAGCACACTTACTGCTCTTTTTTTTTCGGGGGCAAGTGTATATCTCTTTTTTCAATTTGAAATCACTTTTACAGACTGACACATTCTGAAACCTTTTTTTTAAATTTATTTAAATGCACATGTCCAAGCAGTTTTTTTTTCAGACCACCACCGTGTGTATTCTCTGTGACTGCCTACACTCCAGCAGGGGCAAACAGCCTTAGTGATGCTGAATGTATTTGCATTACAGACTTAAACCTGAAAACCCCACTCGCTTCTAATTACTGTGCATGACTATACATGGCAAGCACATGGGTGTGTGCTAAACCTCTGCTTCTTCCCCCAAAAATTCGCTCCTCTTTTCCATCTACTGCAACTGTGAAATCACCAGAGCAAGACGCAATACATTTCTGCCTATAATTCTTCTATGCACACAGAGTCATGTTTTCACATTAGTGCCAAAACGAAATTTCTTTGCCAATTTGAAAGCACACTTACTGCTCTTTTTTTTTTCGGGCCAAGTGAAAATCTCTTTTTACACTTTGAAATCACTTTTACAGACTGACACATTCTGAAACCTTTTTTTTTAAATTTATTTAAATGCACATGTCCAAGCTGTTTTTTTTTCAGACCACCACCGTGTGTATTCTCTGTGACTGCCTACACTCCAGCAGGGGCAACCAGCCTTAGTGATGCTGAATGTATTTGCATTACAGACTTAAACCTGAAAACCCCACTCGCTTCTAATTACTGTGCATGACTATACATGGCAAGCACATGGGTGTGTGCTAAACCTCTGCTTCTTCCCCCAAAAATTCGCTCCTCTTTTCCATCTACTGCAACTGTGAAATCACCAGAGCAAGACGCAATACATTTCTGCCTATAATTCTTCTATGCACACAGAGTCATGTTTTCACATTAGTGCCAAAACGAAATGTCTTTGCCAATTTGAAAGCACACTTACTGCTCTTTTTTTTTCGGGCCAAGTGAAAATCTCTTTTTACACTTTGAAATCACTTTTACAGACTGACACATTCTGAAACCTTTTTTTTTAAATTTATTTAAATGCACATGTCCAAGCTGTTTTTTTTTCAGACCACCACCGTGTGTATTCTCTGTGACTGCCTACACTCCAGCAGGGGCAACCAGCCTTAGTGATGCTGAATGTATTTGCATTACAGACTTAAACCTGAAAACCCCACTCGCTTCTAATTACTGTGCATGACTATACATGGCAAGCACATGGGTGTGTGCTAAACCTCTGCTTCTTCCCCCAAAAATTCGCTCCTCTTTTCCATCTACTGCAACTGTGAAATCACCAGAGCAAGACGCAATACATTTCTGCCTATAATTCTTCTATGCACACAGAGTCATGTTTTCACATTAGTGCCAAAACGAAATTTCTTTGCCAATTTGAAAGCACACTTACTGCTCTTTTTTTTTCGGGGGCAAGTGTATATCTCTTTTTTCAATTTGAAATCACTTTTACAGACTGACACATTCTGAAACCTTTTTTTTAAATTTATTTAAATGCACATGTCCAAGCAGTTTTTTTTTCAGACCACCACCGTGTGTATTCTCTGTGACTGCCTACACTCCAGCAGGGGCAAACAGCCTTAGTGATGCTGAATGTATTTGCATTACAGACTTAAACCTGAAAACCCCACTCGCTTCTAATTACTGTGCATGACTATACATGGCAAGCACATGGGTGTGTGCTAAACCTCTGCTTCTTCCCCCAAAAATTCGCACCTCTTTTCCATCTACTGCAACTGTGAAATCACCAGAGCAAGACGCAATACATTTCTGCCTATAATTCCTCTATGCACACAGAGTCATGTTTTCACATTAGTGCCAAAACGAAATTTCTTTGCCAATTTGAAAGCACACTTACTGCTCTTTTTTTTTCGGGCCAAGTGAAAATCTCTTTTTACACTTTGAAATCACTTTTACAGACTGACACATTCTGAAACCTTTTTTTTTAAATTTATTTAAATGCACATGTCCAAGCTGTTTTTTTTTCAGACCACCACCGTGTGTATTCTCTGTGACTGCCTACACTCCAGCAGGGGCAACCAGCCTTAGTGATGCTGAATGTATTTGCATTACAGACTTAAACCTGAAAACCCCACTCGCTTCTAATTACTGTGCATGACTATACATGGCAAGCACATGGGTGTGTGCTAAACCTCTGCTTCTTCCCCCAAAAATTCGCTCCTCTTTTCCATCTACTGCAACTGTGAAATCACCAGAGCAAGACGCAATACATTTCTGCCTATAATTCTTCTATGCACACAGAGTCATGTTTTCACATTAGTGCCAAAACGAAATTTCTTTGCCAATTTGAAAGCACACTTACTGCTCTTTTTTTTTCGGGCCAAGTGAAAATCTCTTTTTACACTTTGAAATCACTTTTACAGACTGACACATTCTGAAACCTTTTTTTTTAAATTTATTTAAATGCACATGTCCAAGCTGTTTTTTTTTTCAGACCACCACCGTGTGTATTCTCTGTGACTGCCTACACTCCAGCAGGGGCAACCAGCCTTAGTGATGCTGAATGTATTTGCATTACAGACTTAAACCTGAAAACCCCACTCGCTTCTAATTACTGTGCATGACTATACATGGCAAGCACATGGGTGTGTGCTAAACCTCTGCTTCTTCCCCCAAAAATTCGCTCCTCTTTTCCATCTACTGCAACTGTGAAATCACCAGAGCAAGACGCAATACATTTCTGCCTATAATTCTTCTATGCACACAGAGTCATGTTTTCACATTAGTGCCAAAACGAAATTTCTTTGCCAATTTGAAAGCACACTTACTGCTCTTTTTTTTTCGGGCCAAGTGAAAATCTCTTTTTACACTTTGAAATCACTTTTACAGACTGACACATTCTGAAACCTTTTTTTTAAATTTATTTAAATGCACATGTCCAAGCTGTTTTTTTTTCAGACCACCACCGTGTGTATTCTCTGTGACTGCCTACACTCCAGCAGGGGCAACCAGCCTTAGTGATGCTGAATGTATTTGCATTACAGACTTAAACCTGAAAACCCCACTCGCTTCTAATTACTGTGCATGACTATACATGGCAAGCACATGGGTGTGTGCTAAACCTCTGCTTCTTCCCCCAAAAATTCGCTCCTCTTTTCCATCTACTGCAACTGTGAAATCACCAGAGCAAGACGCAATACATTTCTGCCTATAATTCTTCTATGCACACAGAGTCATGTTTTCACATTAGTGCCAAAACGAAATTTCTTTGCCAATTTGAAAGCACACTTACTGCTCTTTTTTTTTCGGGCCAAGTGAAAATCTCTTTTTACACTTTGAAATCACTTTTACAGACTGACACATTCTGAAACCTTTTTTTTAAATTTATTTAAATGCACATGTCCAAGCTGTTTTTTTTTCAGACCACCACCGTGTGTATTCTCTGTGACTGCCTACACTCCAGCAGGGGCAACCAGCCTTAGTGATGCTGAATGTATTTGCATTACAGACTTAAACCTGAAAACCCCACTCGCTTCTAATTACTGTGCATGACTATACATGGCAAGCACATGGGTGTGTGCTAAACCTCTGCTTCTTCCCCCAAAAATTCGCTCCTCTTTTCCATCTACTGCAACTGTGAAATCACCAGAGCAAGACGCAATACATTTCTGCCTATAATTCTTCTATGCACACAGAGTCATGTTTTCACATTAGTGCCAAAACGAAATTTCTTTGCCAATTTGAAAGCACACTTACTGCTCTTTTTTTTTCGGGGGCAAGTGTATATCTCTTTTTTCAATTTGAAATCACTTTTACAGACTGACACATTATGTAACTACAACAAAAACAATTCCCATTTCTATTATTCATTTCTTAAGTTACCACATACATCCCCTCTCAAACTGTAAACTCACCTTTTAATTTAGTTAGTTGTGAAAGAAATGTGGCACTCAAACAGCAGATTATCAGAGCCAGGATCTCTGTTGTGTTCACCTCTCTCCTCTCAGCAGAACCAGATAATGGCAAACTTTCCCTCTATTTTTCCACACATATACATGTAAGTTTCAAATCTCAGTGCTTCCCCCTTTTTTTCAAATGTAATGACACATTTCTATTGGTTGAAAACGAACCCTTTTCCAAAAGTACCCTTCCCCCAACTTGACTTCTGCCTAGTACCCTTCCCCCAACTTGACTTCTGCCTGCTACCATAGCAACAGCTCATGGAACACTGCTGTGTGCAGTTAGGTCAGAAGTTCGACACACAATGTTTCAATTCCACAGAGCAAGAGTGCTTGACTTTTCAAACCTAACAGCAAATCCATAGTACTGTTCTTTGGTTACACATTTTTTTGTACCAATACAAAACATGCTTCTATTAATTTTCACATACAGCCTAGTTTTTATTCTAGAATGGTATGAAACAGCCAATCAGTTCTTTTTGTTTTGAAAAAAATATGTATGCCTCCATTTCCAAACTGTCTTTCTTTTCATATTGCCATTCTACTGAAAGACACCTCCTGAGTGCATCCAGTTCTCCTTTGAAGATGTTCACAGTGTGGATTGTAGGGCACAGCTATGTCTTCTGGAGTGAAAAGTTTGCAGAGAAAACAGATATGGTGAGAGACCTTGCTTTGCCAAATGTAGACATTAAATGGATTGGTCAGAGAGGGTTAAAGTGGCACCAATTGATGCCATTGGTGAAATCCTTCATGCAAAACCAACACCCTGACCTCATAATAGTGCACTGTGGTGGAAATGACCTAGGCACTTTGACTGGGGTAGGTCTGGAAATGCTTATGAAGGACACCTTTGCACAACTGTTTTCACTTTTCCCTAAAACTGCCTTTGTGTTTTCCAACATATGCCAAAGGCAAAAATGGAACTGGTCCAATCATTTCTGTCCGCAGATTGACAAAGCAAGAAAGCACGTCAACAAATCTGTTTCTGCTTTCCTCCGTGACTATGGTATGGGTGCCATTTACCACAACAACTTGCGTTACAACATGCAAGACATTTATAGAGGAGATGGTGTGCACTTCAATGATGAAGGGAACAGAGTCTTCCTCTTGAACCTTAGACTCTGCATCGGTACTTACTTGTAGGTACCACTAAAAAAATGACTCCATAAACACAACAGCTCTTTTTAGAGCTCCCTAATTTCTAAACTCTTAAATCTGATTTTCATTTATTTATTTATTTTTTTTTTTTACCGTACGCTTACCGTAAGCGTACCCCGTGATTTTTTTTAAAATCAATTAATGTTTTTTTTGTACTTTTCTGTCCTTCTTTGACCCCCTTACAAATGTTAGGGGGTCTGTAACTCTCCTCATTGCCCCCTTTTCTTCTTTTCACTCTTTTTTTTTTCAGAGTGAAACAGAAAATGGCGGCCGCCGCTTCCTGGTTTCGGCCGATTCGAATGTTTACTAAGATCTAAGAGCCAATCAGAATCGCGCTCGCGCACGCCGCCGTACGCTTACCGTAAGCGTACGGTAAGCGTACCGTAAGCGGGCTCAGATATATATATTGATTTAAAGGCTATTTTCTCAGAATCTACTGAACAGATTTACACCAAACCTACAAAAGGCACTTCCTTGACCTAGGGACTACCTCTCTGCCAAATTTTGAGTAATTCTGTTCAGCCGTTCGGGCTGTAGCTCGTTCTAAAGGTCCTATGGAAAAATGCATGGGAAAAACGCGTTTTGGGACCCCCCTTTTATCTCAGCCCCCGCTTGACGGATCCCCCCGAGACTTTCAGGGTAGGAGCGGAGCGTAGCGCCCCACCTATTTTGAGAAATTCGCGAGGATTCGTCGACCGGCGCCAAAGTTATTCAAAATAGAATGTTGAGGTTTTCCTATGGAAACGTGGTCCTAACTATAACTACCTACTGGCGACCGCCAGTAGGTAATATATATATATATATATATATATATATATATATATATCACAATACTCCTTATGATTCCTCATAAAAGAATGGAATGAACTCCACTTTATCAGCGCTTGCAAATATTTATTTGGTGCTTCTTGCCGCCATGATGCGTTTTGGGCTACACAGAGCCCTTGATCACATGACATGCTCACATTTTTTCCCGTTTTTTAAAGTGACGCAGTGATTACTGGTGATAGTAATACAAAAAACAGACTAACACTTTGTTCTCTATTTTTCAACAATGCACTTGTCATGAATCTCCGTACACAATTTTGGAATCTTCATTAGAGAATAAATACATTTATGAAACATTCATAAATATTGATAAATATCCCAATATATAAATATAACCATTAATATCCATTAATATTAAACACAAGTTAAAAATCACACATATATGGGAGACATGTATCATAACCCTAATGCAAGTTATACCTGCATAATGCAAAATTATTGATTTAGTTGATATTATTTTCAACAAACCATCATTGTGCAAATTTGCTATTTAAAAACAATATAATTGTAAAATGCATATTGTTAAAAAAACACACAAATGACACACAATTAAAATTCAAATTGTGTCACAACATTAGCTATTAAAGCCAATGTTTCCTTATAATTACTGTATAATCCATAGCTGCATATTGTGTTCACTATATTTAACTTGTGTTTGTATTGGAACCCACACATGTTGTTGTGATGAAGTCCAGGGTACAGTACATGATATGTGCAAAGTGTGCTATGAAAGTGCTGATGTGCTGGTTTTGACGAACCATTTTCCTCTTTGTTCATCAATGAAGTGACATCGTGCTTTAATGCAAAATTGTTTTTACAGTGTACCATGCGCCCATGGTACTACTGATAAAAAACAGGATATTATACAAAGGAGAAAGGGCAGATTAAAATATCATAGTATATTTACATGGTTATGTTCATCATACGGAGTATTCCTATTAAAGCCAGGTGTACTGATCTTCAGTAGTGTTTAGACCGTGCGGACTCTTGCTGTCTAGCTCTAAAATATATCTTGTTTCAAGTCGTCTGAGTATTGCATCCCTATTGCCTCCCCTTCTTAGTGGGGGGACATTATCTATTACATAGTACTTCAACTGATTCAAATCGTTGTTATGTGTTTCATTGAAGTGGCGGGCTACTGGATAGGAACTATCGTTATTGGTAATTGCCCGCAGATGTTGCAATATATATATATTTATATATTTTTTTCCAACAGTTCCAACTTCCCAATAACAATCGGAAACCAACACAAGGTACGACACTCCAGTAGATTTTTCCGAACTTTTAATCGCATTTCGGCATTGCTGCCTTGTTCACACATGTAAATTTTTATATAATTTTAAAATTATAAAATTAATAGTTTATTAATACACATGTAAATTTTTATATAATTTTAAAATTATAAAATTAATAGTTTATTAATTGTTTTAAAGGAAATATATATGAATTATTATGTATGTGTGTTTAACTCTTCTTAATTAAGTTTATTTATTATATTTTTTGAATGTATATTAAATCTACCTTATTTTTTATATTATGTATTATTTTATTGTATATATATATATATATATATAAAATTCGATATTCTGTACAACTATAGTTTTTTACATTGATATATTTTTTAGATATTTTTGTACTTACGTGTTTAAGTATCAGGAGTCGATATTTTTGTATTATATATTTTTACATTAACATTTTTTACATCTAAACTTTTAACTTCGATATTTTGTCAGTGAACCGCTGTTTTGTACTGTATGTTTATCAATTTGGACGTTGTGGATATAATGACATGTATTTTAAATATTGTAATAAATACACACTTTTTTCATACATAAAGGAGACAGTAATAATTGATAGTTCAGTTAATGAACAGTGAAAAGGAAATTTGTTCAGTGCATTCTGAGTGACTTGACGACTAGTGACTAGTGAGTGGGAACACAAAAGCGTAATTGTTTTTTTTAATTGATTTTTCTACCCGGTCCCTTTTGGCTTTATAAGGGTGACTCTCTGATTTTTCTAGCTAAAGAAGTACACCTGCTTCCAAGCCACCTATCCGGCTGACTTGGACTCTAAAAATGAATGTCATTTGTCTCCCTGTTAGCTCTGTTATTCCAGAGAAATCATAAGTGGTGGGAGGGATTGAAGGAGGGGTACAGAGTTGTGGGAAGGAAAGTAGTAGATAGGACTCCTCTGCCACTTCAGTCCAAACCCAACAGGAAATATCTAGATGTATGGCTTTTTGTGTACCTCGTTCCACGGGTGAGTCCTTCCATTGACTCACTAATGGAACATCAATTTTCCTACTACTCCCAAAATATTACACAGAACCTATGAGAATGAGGCAATAGAAGATCTGTGTGCTTATCTTTACTCCACCCTGGACATGCACTCTTCAAACCTCTGCCTACCACCACCATAAAACATTGGTTGGCTGGCCATGACTGGCACCATAGAAAACACCTCAATTTCTCCATTAGCCTCAAAATCACCCATATGTTTGTATAACCTTTGAATTGTTATGTGTATTGTATTTATGTTAATCAATCATGATATATTAAATTATCTTCAGATATTTATTGGGAAATTTTGCAAAAGTCGTGCACAAAGCCAAATAGCCTGATATATCCTAATCTATAAAAAAGTTTTACTAGGAAAATGTGTATAGTAGATAGGGATCTATTAGGATGGTGATCAGAAACCATTCCGACCACCGCGAATGCGGAAATGAACCGTCCGCATGTACCGCGGCAAAACCGGCAGTCCGATTAGGATAAACCGCCAGAAAAATCAGACCACGGCAGAACAATGCCACGAAAGACCGCCGGTAGCGTGCAGAGCAGGTGAAAATCTGTCCGCGGTGGTTGGATCCCAAAACCCCCGCACGGCCAGCGGATTCACCACACATGAAATTAGGATACCATTGAGGTGACAGCGGAACGGTCCGCTGTTTCCGACCGCTGCAATTGCAACCAGTCATGAATGGGAGAGCCAGCAGAAGGGCGGTGGTGTACCCACCACCGCGGCCGCTCCGGAAAAATTATGGCGGTCGACAAAAAAGCACACAACATGCCCACCAAGTGTAGCCATCAAACTGTCTCAGCCCCAAAAACACCTAACACACCCCAATAACACATCCCCATAGCAACTAAAAAAATACAAATCTCAGGTCAACCCACACAACACACCTGACAGGAACACTCCATTTTGAGACACCCACATGACTGAGTATAAAACCAGCCCCACTCTCACACCTGCACCTTTAACCCATTTGCACACCACACACCATGGCCCAGATGAAAATGCCCAAATTCACCAACAATAAGTTGTCAGTCATGGTAAATGAGGTAATCAGAGTAGAACCACAATTGTTTGGAAACCTGGTCCAAGAGGCACCATTAGCCACCAGAACACAAATGTGGGCAAGGATAGTCATCAAGGTCAATGCAGTAGGGACTGTCCCACACACCAAGAAGGAGATCGTGAAGTGGTGACATGACCTCAAGAGCAAGGTGAAAGAGAAGAACAACAAGAATCTCTAGCTGGCTCAGATGACTGGCGGTGGCCCTCCCATTCCACTAAGAACATTCACCGAATGGGAGTAGAAGGTGCTTGGCATACTGCATCCAGAGAGTCTCACATGAATAGCTGGGGAGTGGAGGCTGGTAAGTAACAACAAATGTCTACCATCACACTGCTATGTACTGTCTTGCACAACTACAAAGCCGCACCTCCTAGGCCCAAATGCATTCATGTGCTCTACATACTCCCCAACACATGTCTCACAGATGTAACATTCACTCCTTCTGAATCACCCCAAAGGTAGCTAACACCATTCCCAGTGTTGCATGAGTACAGGCAGTCAGCACTACAACTCCCACCAGGCCCCCTTGTCCCACAGCTGAGAAAGATAGAGCACTCCCCCCCACCCAGAAGCCTGTGGCAGCCATTGTCTCTCACCAACCAAACTTACAGGTAGGTAGCCATGTTAATAGGAAGGGGTGTTTGTAGGTGGCAAGGCAGCACTGCAACTCCCACCAGGCCCCCTTGTCCCACAGCTCAGCAGGATGGAGCACTCCCCCCACACCCAGAAGCATGTGGTAGCCAATGTCCCTCAGCAACCAAACTTACCGGTAGATAGCCATCTTAAAAGGGAGGGGTGTTTGGGGGTGGGAAGCCAGCACTACAACTCCCACCAGGCCCCCTCGTCCCACAGCTGAGCAAGATGCAACAGTCCCCACACCCACAACCATGTGACACACTTTGCATTGCTCTCTTCAGACTTACAGGTAGGTAGCCATCTTAACAAAGAGGGGTGTTTGGGTGTGGTAATGCAGCACTACAACTCCCACCAGTCCCCCTTGTCCCACAGCTGAGCAAGATGGGGCACTCACCCCCACCCAGAAGCATGTCTCAGCCATTGTCTCTCACCAACCAAACATACAGGTAGGTAGCCATCTTAACAGGGAGGGGTGTTTGTGGGTGGCAAGCCAGCACTACAACTCCTACCAGGCCCCCTTGTCTCACAGCTCAGCAAGATGGAGCACTCCCCCCACACCCAGAAGCATGTGGCAGCCATTGTCTCTCAGCAACCAAACTTACAGGTAGGTAGCCATCTTAAAAGGGAAGGGTATTTGGAGGTGGGAAGCTAGCACTACAATTCCCACCAGGCCCCCTTGTCCCACAGCTGAGCAAGATGGAGCCATCCCCACACCCACAACCATGTGACACACATTGCATTGCTCTCTTCAAACTTACAGGTAGGTAGCCATCTTATGCTTTCTTGTCCCACAGCTCAGCATTTTGGAACACTCCCCACACCCACAACCATGTGTCAGACATTGCCTTGCTCTCTTCAAACTTACAGGTAGGTAGCCATCGTATGCTGTCTTGTCCCACAGCTCAGCAGTATGGAACACTCCCCACACCCACAACCATGTGGCAGACATTGCATTGCTCTCTTCAAACTTACAGGTAGGTAGCCATCTTATGCTTTCTTGTCCCACAGCCCAGCAGGATGGAACACTGCCCCCACACCCAGAAGCATGTGGCAGCAATTGCATTGTCCACCATCACCTAACAGGTAGGTAGCCATCTTAACAGGGAGGGATGTGTGTGGGTGGCAAGGCAGCACTACAACTGCCACAGGGCCCCCTTGTCCCACAGCTCAGCAGGATGGAGCACTCCCCCACACCCAGAAACATGTGTCAGCAATTCCCCTCAACTGTGCCACAGAACAGGTAGGTAGACATTGCATGCACCCTGCCATTCCTGTCAAAAAGCATGGAGCCATATGACCACACCAGCCATCACATCCCACACAACTCGGCATAGATCCAAGAGCCACTTCCAGTGTGCAGACAGCTAAGCATATGTAACCATCACAGAAATTAATGTTTGACTGACCAAATCACATGTTGAAGAAATTCAGGGCACAATCATGCACAGCACTGAATGCTATCTGTAAGCGCCATGTGGGTAGAGCAGCAAGGCCCATATGAAACCAAAACAAGCAGGGTCGGTTTTAAAAATAGAGCAAAGAACATGATATGGCAGAAGGATGCATGAGATAATAATGTCTAGAACATTTGAATGTTTCCATGCAGAGTAAACAAAAAAGACGCTTCACATAAAGTTGTTGCTGCTTTTCGTTAGATGACGACATGTCCTCGTAATCACACAATCGTACGTGGAGCATGGTATCTATTGACATGTCACACCATGGACTTCAATGACCATTTACTCTGTTCTTCAGATGACCAAGAATTGACTGCTGCAGATGACAACACCAACCTGCAGAGCCAGTCTTCCCCCCGGAACATGGACTCTCGGATGCAGACTCCCTAAATTTCTCGGATGTGGACCCAGAAACCGGCCCATCAGGCCTGCCAGGGCGCACCAGGTCCCAGGCCCCCACTGTCCCCACCACCACCACCTCAGCAACAACAACTGCACTGACCCCTGCTGTAACGACCTGTGCGGCCTCCGCCACCACCACCATTGCTGCCTGCAACACTGTCCCTGCCTCAGAGGATATCCACACCACTCCACAATCTGAGGAGGGCAGGGAGAGTACACGGGTGTTTTGAGTGGTGACGCCACAGGTCCGGGACAGCAGGGCAGGTGGGAGGACAACTGGGTGACAAAATCCGCAGGACACTGGCCAACATCGCCAGAGTCCTTGGGGCATACGAACAAGCCCAGGGACTGACGAGCCACGCTCTGGAAGAATCACGTGAGCTCCACCTGCTGCTGAGGTCCATAGACAGACATATGGGCCAAATCGTGGACCTCTTGGGTCAGCTTATGGGTGTTCTGAGGGAAAGGCCTGTGGCCAAAAGAACAGCTCAACCTCCCTCCAGTGGCCCACAGGATGACAGTCCCACCACCTCAGCTGCGGCCACAGAGAGGGGTGAGCTGGAACAGGATGAGTCCTCAGACACCTCTGAGCCCGCAGCAGAGGCCCCCCTGCCAAACGTTCAAGGGGCCGTCCAAGGAAAAACAAGGGAGGATCACGTGGTAAAAAAGGACAAGTTAAAGAGCCAGCCATGATGGCACCTCTCATCACCTTGCCATTGACTTTGTTGACTATCCTTACCCACACTGCCATGTTGATGGCAGGCGTTTGTTGGACTGTGTCCCCACATCAATGTGGTGACTACTCTATTGTCTTGTCTACCATCACTGACGACTCATTGATTCACTTTGCACCTTTTTGTAAATAATCACTTCCCTGTCACTTATACTTATTGTAAATAAACACTCTTTACACACCTATGTTTTAATGTCAGCTCCATTTTTATCACAGGATGTACTATGTTGACTCTGATTAGTATGTACCAGGAGCACTGATTGACTTGAGGCATTCAGCGGCTGAAGAGACCTAGGAAAACATAACAGAACAACATTCACTTGTCAGGTGATGGCATCACACACATTATACAACACTTATTATCAGTGCACTCAAACCTGCACACATTACAATGAGCAACAATATTGACATACACATCATGTAGCTGTGCATAACTACCCTGTCCCAGAAACATTAGCCCTCAGCACAGAGCCAACAACAGGCAGCAGTCACAAAGCTCTCCTAGGCATTTTCAACAACAACAAAAACAGCAGACAATGGCACCGTTGTACAATGTCACTCACCTTCAAGGGAAGTAGCGGTTGATGAGCTGTTGACGCAGGTCGACACCTTCCTCCTCTCCACTATCCTTGTCACTGGACTTGTGGGGGGTTGCAGGCGGGGGCCTCGACTGCTCATCATCGTCCAGGAGCAGGGGGATTTCTTTGTGCAAGTCCAGGTTGTGGAGCATGCAGCATGCAACACCTATCTGACACACCTTTTGGGGAGAGTCCATGAGTTAACCTCTGCTTTTGTCCAGGCACCGGAATCGAGACTTCAGGAGACCAAAAGTACGCTCCACCACAAGACTTGTCCTCCCATGGGCATTATTGTAGCGGAATTCACCCGGGGTCCTGGGATTCCCCAGTGGGCTCAGCAACCAAGGCCGGTTGGGATATGCAGAGTCACCTAGGTGTGAGATACCCAGACCAATTTTGTAATATAACTGGGGCAGAGGACAGCATGTCACACATACAGCATGCTACTTGACTCTGCATACTCACCCACAATCCATGCATGCTCTGGATGCAGATTTGCCATCAGCTGTGTTACGATGCTGTTACACAGGATGTAGGAGTCATGGGCTGATCCTGGATATTTGGCACATACATGTGAGATTAGCATATCCGCCTGGCATACCACTTGCACATTGATGGAATGGAAATGCTTCCTATTCCTGTAGATATGCTCACGTGCCTGTGGTGGAACCAGGCCAACATGTGTGCAGTCAATGGCACCAATGACATTAGGGATGTGGCCATGGTTATAAAAATCACCCTTCACAGCCGCCAATTCATGCCTCCTGGGGAAATGGATGTATCTGTCCATGTAGGTCATCATAGCGGACAGGACATCACGTAGCACCATGCTGAACATTGGTTGAGAAATCCCACCTGCGCTAGCCACCGTGTACTGGAACGAACCAGTTGCAAAGAAATGCAAGGCCGCCATCACCTTGCACGTTGGTGTCAAAGCAGTCGGATAGGTTCTGCGAGGCCTCAGATGGGGCTCCAACAGAGCACATAGGTCTTGAAGGGTAGGTCGATCCAAACGGAATTTACGTATGATGTCCTCATCCTCCATGTCCGCAAGCACTGTGAATGGACGATGTACATTTGGTCGACTCCTAGGTGAGATGAAGAGGGAGAAATGTCAATTCAATTCCACTCTGAGATGGGTACTACATCTTATGTTTTGACTGACACAGCGCCAACAATGACTCGCATGAAACTACAGCTTTCAGCACAAGTAACATGCAGGGACACTTTGATCTAAAGTAGTCGTGCACTTGTCCAGTATTCACACAGTGACTACCCCCAAAACAGATTCAGACTATGTGAATGCCAAAAGGTACATTTCAACATCTTGTGTCACCAGCACATGTTCTGAAACAGCAACACTGCTGGCTTCTACGTAGCTGCTGTACCTTCCACACCTTCTTGCGTAAGTTGGACAGGGCACACATTAACAACACAATGAGCACAGTGTGTGCACAAAGATCAAGTATGTGCAGGAGCTCAGCAATGTACATAGGCATATTATGTAGTCAGACGTTCATCACCGTGTGTTGCTTAGCCATCTCACACATTGATATGTGTATATATCTGACAGTCCATCACACCACAGATCTGTGTACATGCACAACAATATCATAAGTGACATGTGAGGGAGAACATGCCAATGCATGTAATCCTGTGCACTGACATGGCATGTGTAGTCATCAGTGAGTTAAATGTAACACTAGCATTGTTTTGCACTATCTGGTGGCATGATTCATAGTATGTGTCTACTGTTCAATGTTGAGAACTGGCCATTGCTACAGCATGATGTGTCCATAGGTGCCATAAGCATGCTCTGCCACCACAATCACGGCCATGGGCACCAATGTCAAGCAGCCAAATCATGGTAGCGACCACCTGGCCCCCGCAGTGTGTCACTGCCAATGGCCATGCCCTTACAGCCAATGGGAACCGCAATCCTGGTAGTGATATACACATTGGAAAATGGCAGTTGGCGTGCCCCGCCACCACAATCATGGACATGGGCACCAATGTCAAGCGGCCAAATCACGTTAGCGACTGCCTGGCCCCCGCGGTGTGTCACCACGGGCCGGTCATTGGATGCAATTGAAAGATGCACGATCTCAGTAGCAACCGCCTGGCCCCTGCGGTGTGTCACCGCCAATGCCCATGCCCTTACAGCCAATGGGAACCGCAATCGCGGTAGACAAATGCACTTTTGAAAATCGTGGTAGGCGTGCTCAGCTACCGCGGGGGCGGTCATTGGATACATTTGAAAACAGCTGACCTGGAACACCAATTGCAGCAGCTGAGTACCACTGAAACAACCACAGGGGGCTATATATGTGTGGGAGAGAGCCACACTTTTCCACTGCTTCCAGACACTGCTGACTGGCACTTTTCACCACCAACTGCTGCTGTTCATGTCTCCTGGACCCAGTGATGGTGAGAACTGAGAACATCAGGGCCCATCCCTTCACCACAGAGGAGCTGGAGGTCCTTGTGGATGAGGTGCTCTCACAGTATGAGAGGCTATATGGTGCTCCAGATGTCATGGTAAGTGTTTCAGAGTGGAAGTGAGAGTGCAGGGAGTGCACACATGAAGTTGATCTGCTGCAGCATGTGCCTGAGAGTGTGGGTTTATGTGATACACTGCCTAGCATGCTGATTTCAGGAAAATGGGGTTTGTTGCCCGATTTGCACATTTCCTGGACTGCATTTCATGATGGGAGGGACATGCAGTGTTTGTGCAGCCATACAGTGACACTGCAAGTTTGTAAAGTGGAAGTCAGAACAGACAATGCCTGTGCTAATGGATGTTTGAGTCCATGAGGTTTTCACATGCTCATTTGTGACATTACAAAGACTTTCCGTCCAGAGGATACTGATGGAAGTGTGTTTGACTTTGTATTGCCACCATGGATCTGTGAGCAGTATGCACACAAGTGAAATGCCTGAGGGTGACACTCTTGGTGGAAATTCCCATATGACACAGCAGATTGTTGTACTTCGGAAACCTCCCCCTTCCATTATTTTCATTATGTGTACTGACCTGCATGTGTAGACACTGTTTCTCCTCTCATATTGTACATGCATGTGACTGTTCTGATGGTCCACCTTAAACCTTAGTGTGAGCCCCCCTGGCCTGCACAGTTACTGTCCAATTTAACAGGGAACCATTACTGAATGGACAGAATGAGACATATGTGTTGTCTGCCACCCTATTCCTCAATGAGCTCTTAGGCCTGTGGATTGCACAAGACAGACTTTGTGGGAAGGGTGTGATAATGTTAGATCATGTCGCTAAATGTGACCTCCATGACACAGTGAGCCTTTCACAGCCTAAGGACATTGAGCGGTGTGCATTGTTGGACACAGTGATTCAGCCCCGAAACATCATTTACAATGTGATGTATGTCTTGCTCCCTCCCAAACTGCATTGCCGATGTGGGCCTTCTTCACATTGCTTTCTGTGCTGGCATTCTGCATGTGCATTAGATGGCCAGGCACTGTGTCCATGCCCATACCTGCATGCATTTAGGTACGATGGTCTTATGCTAATGTACTACGTGTCATGCTGTATAGCCCCTGCGAAACATGTCTGAATAGCTGTGCTAAGTTTGTGCATGATCCTGTAGTGAGACACAGTGGTACATAAACCATTGTTAATGATATTTCCTCCTCTTGTCTCCCATGCCTGCAGCTTAAAATCCATCAGTGTAAGGCCTTATGGAGGGCCATTGCACGCAGGGTGCGAGCTCTGGGTGTCTCCAACCGAAGGCACACACACTGTCACAAGAGGTGGGATGACATCTGCCGACTGAGGAAAAACGTGGCAGAGATGACGCTGGGGCTGCTCCTTCGGACTGGCAGATTGGCGCGCAGGAGCATGACACCACTAATGGGCCGCATCTTGGCAGTGACCCAGCCAAAGCTAGATGGACGTTTGAGGGCCCATCAGCAGCAAGTTGGGGGTGAGTATTCAGCGAAGTATGAATTTGGGTGTGAGTGACCGCATGTATACCAACCCTGAGACAGTACGGAGCTCTGTGATGTTTCTAGTGTGATGCTATGGCTTGTATGTAGCCTCTGTGTTGAGTGCAGCTGCCATGCATTTACTCTACACGTACTTTCTCATGTGTTTAATGTAATGGCCCTTGACAGTGCATGCTGAGATGTGCCCTTATGGCATCTGCTGCATTAGAGGAGTCATGGACATCACTGGGCAATGACTGGCAGTGTGCCTCCTCTTAGTGTGCTTTTGTCAATGTGTGCAGTGCCTGACCTCGAAATTGTGAGAATTACACATCTGACACCAATGTGCAACTGTAGTTGTGCTTCAAAGCACAACATGGTGGATAGCAGAAGCTTATGCCCATTGCAAAAGCACATTTTGGAGTCTGTATATGTGTTGTCCCCTTGAAGTGACTCCATATGTGACTGTGACAGCATGTTGAGATGAAGATCTTTTTCACCTACAGGCACCTAGGTATGCTTACAGGAATCTGTATGTCAGATTACATGGAGGCACGAGCAAGCTATTTGGCTGTGTGAACATCACATGGGTCATTAATGCCAAGTATGCATGTTACCATGCATCTTCTGATTTTTGCATTAAGGTTGCACATGCATACTGCACAGGGGGGTGCGCAACATGGGGGTATCATCATCTTGTTTTGTGCTTTGCTTGCATATGATGTTTGTGAGTATGGCACTAAACTGAACCTACATCTCTGTCTCTTGCAGCATCTACCGAGGGCACAGAAGGACAGGGGACGTACACCAGTGTTGAAGCTTCTGGCACAACTGCTACCCATGATCTCACTGACACTGATGTGATCAGTGCCTCAGAGGGGGACAGAAGTGCCCTTGAAGAATCACGCCCAGAAACACCAAGCTCAACGTCATCTGATGCCAGCGGTGACTCCTCGATGTTGGTGGGCTCAGGGAGTGGGAAATCTACCTCTTCTTCCACCACACATCGGGAAGTGCACACCCTCCCAGCTACTTCCACTAGTGCTGCACGTGCCCGCAGCAGTAAGAAGGGAAGAGTGTCCCCCCAGGCACCGCTGCCCCTGTCTCCCCTGCAGCCCTCAGCTGTCAGGCTGTGGACATTTTGCGCCAGCTGTGTGTGGGTCAGACTACTCTCCTGAATGCCATCCAGGATCATAACAAGAAGTTGGCACAGGTAGTTGCCTTCATGGAGGGGATTCATTATGACATGGGTGGGCTACAGTTTCTGTGCCTGCGGTGAAGCAGGTGCCTGCTAAGAGTCCACAGGACCAGCCCTCTGGGACAGATTCACCCACAAAGTCAACTCCCACCTACACCCCGCTGAAGCTGGGACAGGAGGGCACTGTGGGAGGTTCACCTGGTCAACAGGGGATGGAGGGGAAAAGGCAAGGCCAGGTCAAGCATACCCCCAGATCAGCAGATCCCCAGAGGGAGGGCCACTACCTGCACCTGATGGACCTTTGGTTGATAGTGAGGCTGTTGTGCCCGCCCCACTTCCCACTCCTACCAAGACAATTATTACCTATCGAATACCCAAGAAGTGGAAAGCCAGCCCTCCACATTCTCCCTCATACACTGTGTCTCATGGCAGCATGTCTCCGCCTCCCCGTGCCACCATGCCACCCAGTCCAGGCAGCCCTCCGGCTCCCAAAGCCACTGATGCTTCTACCTCAGCTGGTCCTCTCTCTTCCAGGTCCAGTCCTCCAACTGGCCCGGACAATCAGCCACCTCCCAGTTCGACTGACAGACAAGTCTGAGGCAAAGTCCCCCTCTCAAACCTATCCCTCCCACAGCAGTGCCTGGACTGCCTATTGTTATCCCCCTAGCTGTGTTGCTTACCATGGCAGTGTACGGTGTCACCCATTCCCTGTGCAGGTTCTCATGCACACATGTCCCTCCTTTAAACTATGGACTGGCCACTGGCCTTGCTGTTTTTAACTTTGGATGCCCATTCCCTGTGCACGTTCTCATGCACACATGTCCCTCCTTTGAACTATGGACTGGCCACTGGCCTTGCTTTTGTCTATTTTTGATGCCTATATTGGTGATATGTAATAAAGATAGTTACTCCTGTTGTCTGCTGTGTCAGTGTCTTTCTTCCAATTATCTTTTCCCATCACTTGGTCCAACTTTAAGTTCTCCTCCTCCTGGTACCAATTTTGTGTAGTTCACCAGGAGCATAGCTGGAAATACTTAAACCTAGTCAGTCTTCCTCTAGTTAGGTTATTAAGCACTTCCCAGCTCATCAAACTAGAGTCCTTTTTAAGATCTGCCCAGTAATATATGCCTCCTGCTTTGAAAGGCTGACTAAGTTGATCTCTCAGGCATTCAGGAGTGCCTGGAGATTCCCAAATCGGAGCCCTCGATGAGTAGTATGGAATTTTCAGTCTCTTTCTTATGTAAACCCATGTTTCTAATGCAGAACTTGAGATCTTCAAACTCACTTTAAAAAAAAACTTTGGGTCGCCATATTTATAAAGAAAATGGTGCAGGCCTTGGCAGACATCCCCTAACATAGCTTCAAATAATAGTCCCAGTGATGACCTATCAGTCGTATTTGCCAACATGCGAAAGTTTTTAAAATGAAAGGCATAACAGTAGGTAAGTAGATCCGGTAGAGCCAATCCTCCCGCATCAAGCCCTCTTCTCAGCTTTTTCCATGCTATTCTTGTGCCCTTCGAGGACCAAATAAAGCTACCAATTTTTCACTGTAACTTAGCTATGTCTTCCTTCCTGAATGATAGGGGATAGAGTTATATAGGAAAGTGATTTTAGGAAGTATAATCATTTTTACTAGGTTTACCCTCCCATTAATGTTTAATGGTAGGTTCGCCCATCGTAACAATAAACTTGTTATCTCCTTAGTGACTTTCTTCCAATTCACCATAGGTATACCCTCTAATTTCTGAGATATCTGTACTCCAAGGTATCGCATTTGATTTTTGGCCCCCTGACTTCTCGACCTCTGATTCCACTCCATTACTTCCGTTTTTCCCATATTAACCTTATAGTCCGAGATTTCACCAAAATTCTCTGCCTTCTTCATTAAATTAGGGATTGCTTCTTGATGGTTTGACCGTAAAGAATCAGGTTGTCTGCATATAAAGCTAAATTTACTTCAAACCCACCATATCTAAAGGGAGAAATTGTGGGATCCACCCTAATACAATTAGCGAAAGGCTCTATATACAAATTAAATAAAAGCGGGGGTAGGGGGTACCCCTGCCTTGTCCCTCTCATGAGACAAAACCAATCTGATAATTCCCTACTGACCAACACCAACACCTTTGCCCTGGGACTCAGATATAAATTTTGCACCGCCTTAACCATATTTCTTAGGAAACCAAAGCTGTTTAGAGTCTCCCACAAATATGCCTAGTTCACTTGATCAAAGGCTTTGGCAGCATCTATTGCCACTATGGTTAATGGGATATTTTGAGTCTCCGCCATATCTATAACCCCCATTATCTGAAAGGTTAGTTCATTAAGCTGCCTCCCTGGTATAAAACCTCTTTGGTCAGGGTGAATAACACTTTTTATGACCTTGGCAACTCGTGATTCCACAATTCCTGAAAAGATCTTAAAATCTATATTTAAAAGAGATATAGGTCTATAAGAAACTATCTTCTGAGGATCTTTGTTTGGTTTTAAAATTAGCTTAGCCGTGGCCTCTGCCCATGAGCTAGCTGGATTTTCCCCATTCATATACATTTTATTAAACAAAGTTTTAAAACTGGCACCACTCTATCTATGATACACATGTATACCTCCACTGGCAAACCGTCCGGACCGGCTGCCTTTCCACTTACCATCTTTTTTTTTTGCACTGTGCCCTAACTTCTTCTTCGGTGAAGTCTGCTTCTAGGACTTTCTTCTGTTCCATTGTTAATTGGGGAAGTGTTATTCTCTCAACCTAGTATTATGTCTTCACTATACAAATCATTCATAAAGCTTCGGTCTTCCTCACAAATATCTGTATCAGCATGGAGCACTTCTCCTGACCCTCTTTTAATTAGATTTCTTATTGAGTTTCTGGCCCTATCTGCTTTCGCTTTCCAGGCCAGCAACGAGATTTACTTCACTCCATATGAGAAGTGCTGAAGCTTACTTGCGCTCCATCTGTCTAGTAGCTTTTTATCTAGCTGTGCCTGGAACTCAGCCTGACGACTCTCCAATTCCTTCGCTAACACTGGTATATTACTTAGGCCTTCCATCGATGCTGTCTGCAATTCCCCTTCTTTTTCCTTAATCTCTCTAATTTTTCTCTCTTCATCTTGTTTCACAGCCCTCCTTTTCCCCCGTTATAAACCTAAGTAACACCCTTAAATATGCTTTAAAAGCATCCCAGACTATCTGATCTTTTGCTGAGCCAATATTAAATCGAAAGTACTCATCTGTTGTTTTCCCCCAAATCACATATCACTTCCTCATCTAATAAAATAGTCCTGTCTAATGTCCACCTCCTCTGTCCCTCTTTTTGCTGAAACCTCAGGGTCATATCCACTGCCAAGTGATCTGATAAAATTGCAGATCAAATGGCTTTTTGAGGGAAACATGGCGGCAGGCTGACGCCAGTCGGGGGAGCTCCCAGAACAAAGAAAGGCATGGTCTGAACTAATTGGAAATACAACAGAGATTCAGCCAGAAAAAGATAAAGTGAATGGGTGTTAATAGGACGGACCCCAATAAGTTAAAAATAATTCTTACCGAGGCCAGAAACATTTGGGTTAAGACATTGAGAGACCGCCGGGGGTCTGGAGGCGTGCAGCGGATCTCTGGAGGAGAACGCGAGCGGCTGCAGCGTTTGTCAGATTCCGGGCTAGGAGAGGGAGTGTCAGAACAAGACAACCGGGGAAGTCGGAGGAGTCAGAGAAGGGACGTGGTGTGTGGTATGGTGAGGAGGAGCAGGACCCCAGCTTGAATCCATGACCTGAGGAGGGTGCAAGGTGCAGGAGCTTGCAAAACCAACAAATGGAGGTGAAAGGAACTTTGTCTTTGTCTCTGTCAATGGAAAGGGACTCTCCCCCCAAGGCACATCAGCCCGATAAAGAGAGGAGGAGGGAGGG
Source organism: Triturus cristatus (assembly GCF_964204655.1). Lineage (NCBI taxonomy): Eukaryota > Metazoa > Chordata > Amphibia > Caudata > Salamandridae > Triturus > Triturus cristatus. Next base: position 613,364,534 of record NC_140591.1, on the reverse strand, counting down.
AGGGGGGGACCAATACCACAAATAAAGACGGCATTGTTATCCTGCAGAGGATTCCGGATATATTGGAAGGGGAGGGTAGCGCCACTGCCAGTACTTCTATGAGTAAGGAGGTGCAGTCCACCCAATTTAAGAACAGATATCAGCTAAGGTCCCACCCCAAGGCTAAAGGTAGAGGTGGCAGAATTAGTGCCGTCAGAGAGCAGGTGGTTCGGGAGGTGGTACCTGTCTCCCCTAAAAGAAAGGAGATGAAATCTGGGGGAAGCCAAAACGGTGTGGCGCTAAAGCGATGCGAGTGTTGTTAAACCCCCCCCTCCCTTAGCTCTTATTTCAAAATAATGGAGCATGTTGTGGCACCCAAGGGAGGAGGGACCAAGACCACTCAGTTAAAGTCGGTCCCCCTACAATTGGAAAATCGATTTTCCCCATTAGCAAGTATACAAGAAGGGGATGGCCAGAGCGGGAGGGGGGGGGCAGAAAGGAACGCCAGTCCCTCTCCCACCTCTCCCACCACCAGTATAAGCCTACCTTTAGGTAGTGGCATTACCTTAGAGGTTGTAAATATGGACAACACGCAAGGAGTAGAGGGGGCAAAGAGCCAGGTCGAACTGTTGTTTCTGAGCTTGAGGCAGGATATCTTTACGAAATTCAAGATTTCCGGGAGTAACCAGAAAGGGATTCAAGATAAATGTGATATTTTGGAAGGAAAACTGGATAATGTAGCACAGCGAACTGGGGTTTTGGAGAGTGAGGTGAAGGTCCTGTCAGAAGCCGTGGCAGAGAACACTAAAGACTTAGAGAAATTAAAAGTACAGAACAGAGCCTTACAAGAGGACATGGAGAGGCTTGAGATGCAGGCCAGATGTAATAACTTGAGAGTTCTCAAGGTACCGGAAGGAGCAGAGGGAGGAGATATTAAGGCCTTTCTGTGCAAACTGTTGAGAGAAGGAATTTTGAAGGACAGACCTGACATTGAGCTTGAGAAGGAGATACAGAGAGTTCACAGAGACCCTTTCAAGTTAAACCCAGCTAGGAAGGCGCCGAGGAAAATATTGATACATTTCCTTACTTATGCGGTGAAGGAGCTAGTGCTGGGGCGCGCCTTGAAAGAGGGTTCTTTAATGTATGAAACTTTCAGTTATCAAATAAGATCGGATCTCGGAAAAAGAACAGTTCAGAGGCAATGGGAGCTGGGGATCAGAATGAATGAATTGAGGAGCAAGGGCGCCCAGGTTCAAATGAAGTTTCCGGCCATGTTAAAAGTAATGTGGCGAAACAAAATGCACAATATCAGCAGTCCGGAGGAAGTGGATACCTTCCTAGCACAGATGGAGGGATGAGCCTTATATAAAAAAGGGGGTACCGTCAGTAGGGACAGAGGTATTGTGTTTACTTAATACATAGTAGTAGGCTGTTTTTCCTTATTTTGTTTAATGCTTCTTTTTGGGATGGGTGGTCACGAAGGGCGGATTGAACCACAAAAGGAGTAGAAAGGGGGTTAACCGGGGGGTGGAGGGAGCACTGGGTGTGGGTAGCAGAGGGAAAAAAAGAAACATTTTTGTCCTCATGATTAAGTTGGGCTCTAGATTGAAGGAGTTAAGATGCTATAAGGAAAAAAGCTCCAAATATGGATAGGTCAAAAACAATTAAACTACTAACATGGAATGTGATTGGGCTGAAAAATAGGAAAAAGTTGTCCCGGATAATAGAATTTTTAAAGAACAGCGAGGCACACCTTATATTTTTCCAAGAGACCCATCTAGAAAAACAAGAATGTAGACAGAGATATAGTAAAATAAGATGGGTCCATGAGGTGCTTTGTTCTGAGCAGAGAGAAAGTACAAGGGGAGTGGCCCTCATTATAAGTTCAAACGTAGGAATACGAGTAGTTAAACATGAGACGGATCAATCAGGGAGATGGTTGATGGCCACCATACTGATTCAGGACAGACCTTTAGTGTGTGCAGTCTACTATTGGCCAAATAAGGACAAATCTGAGGCACTATCAAAGCTCGAATCTTGCCTAATATAGACAACAGCACCGATTATTATGGGAGGCGATTTTAATTTAATTCTAAACAAAGAGTTAGATCGTACTTCACGAGTAAAATACATTGGCCCCCAAAAAAACATTTGCGATATTAAAGAATATGATAAGAGAATTTAACCTGGTAGACATCTGGTACAGTAAGATGGGGGAAGCTAGAGATTCTACTTTTTATAGTAAAAAGTACAGACACCATTCACGGATAAACTATTTCCTTGTAGATCGGGAGCTATATACAGATGTGAGACAGTAGTTCATGGTTGATTTTTAAGGATGCCCTTCTTGTTTGTGTTGAGGTATGGTGTCTGTGCATTGGTCCTGAGTGACACTGTTGTGCATTCCTGTTCTGTCTAGGGTCACATTGACTTTCTACAGTTTGGCTGCCCATGTGTGGGCTTGTTGGACTTCTGTGTATGTTGGTTGTGAGATTTGTGTTTGGCTATTGTTTCTGTGTCTGCATTGGTTCAGGCATCCCTGAGTGTGATGTTTGTGGATACACCCCAGGGTTGTCAGAGAACTCACAGGACATCATTTTGACCATTGTGTGAGTTTCTCACAGGTGCTGAGTGCTGCAGGTGGGTGATGGTTAGAGGTGGGGTATGTGGGAAGTTCCTACTTGTGTTTGACAGTCAGGGAGTGTGACAACGAGCCACGTGTGTTGTACTGATGACATACACATGTCAAGTAAGTTGACATTGATGTGTGGCTGGTCACTGTATGACTTCAGACACTTTCTATCATTCATGTGCCTAGGCATGGATTACCTTGATGTATCCCTGAGTTGTTGCACATAGGTCATTGTAGTTTACTTTTACTCACTGTGCCACCCCTGTCTGATTTGATGGCCTAAGGGTGGTGTGATATGTTCCTTCTTTTGCATGTGATGTACAGATGCTATGTGGGTTGCTCCATGGTTTTCCAGCACTGTCCACTTCACTTTTGGCTGGCCCATTTATTATCCTCCATTGCTGCTGACCTATGGTATGGGAATGTGGCAGAGTGTCAGTGTGAGGTGTTTGTGGGTGACTTGTCAGGCAGTGTGAACAGTTCAGTGGATCTTCATATGCAGTGTGAGTCTTCATTTTGTAATTATACTCAGTTTGCTTCACATGAGTGGAAGGTAGGTGTGAGGGGGAGGGTTGTCCAGCCCCTGAGCTTCTGTGCAGGGTGTTCCTCTTTACCCCCACCTTCCAAGACAGGCTCCCTTGTCCTTTGGTTTGAGAGGTACAAGGTCTGGCTACACCTGGCAGATGGATTGTGCAGGGGGGCACAGGAGGGGCACACAGCATGTTCCCAAATGGGTGTAGGAAGTGTAGTGTGTGAAGGGTGGAGGTGGAGTGCCGCTGTTTATTTCGACATTCCCTATTGAATCTCCATTGACTATCACCTGGGCTTGAGCCCCTTGGTAAATATTTTTCAGCATATTTAGTATTTGAACCGGGATGCCAAATTTACCGAGACCATAAACAAGTGCATCCCAATTTACCAGGTCGAAAGCTTTTTCAGCGTCGACCATAGTAATAATGGTAGGTATTTTATTGCTTTTTAGATAGTCACGAGCTTGGATTAAAAACCCAGTGTTAGTGGACATGGACCTTCCAGCTACAACCCCGGTTTGATCACAGTGAATTAGCTCCTGGGCGATGGGGGTAAAGCGTAGTGCCCAAATTTGTATTAGTATTTTAAAATCCGCATTAGGAAGACTGATAGGCCTATACAAATTGATATCTTTGCTGTTTTTCCCTTTTTTGACAAAACTAACCAGTATGGATTCCTTAAAACTTGGTGGAACACAACCTCCCTGAGTGATCTTATTAAAAAGGTTTACTAGAAAAGGGGTCAGCTCTCTAATAAAAGTTTTATAAAATTCAATTGGAAGTCCGTCGGTTCCACAAGCTTTCGCTCCTGCCATTGATTTGATTACTTTAATAATTTCTTCTTCAGAAATATCTAGCAGGAGCTGTTCCGCCATTGGCCCTGGAAGAGTGGGTAGCTTGACCTCCTCAAAATAGTTATTGATTTGATTCACTCCAGCTTCATATCTAGTAGTGTATAATTGAGAATAATGTTCTAAAAAAACTTGCGCTATATCCTCTTTACCTGTTAAAGTCATTCCTGTTTTGGGGTCTGTGATTTCCGTAATAGTGGCTGCCTCCTGTTTAGTTTTAGTACTACCGGCAAGCATCTTGCCAACCATCTGGCTCTCCTCGTACACTCGCTGTAGATATGTTTTGGAGCTGGCAATTTCATCCATAATGAAAAACTCCTTTAATTCGTTTTTGGCCCTATCTAGCTTTGCTTTAGTATCCCCCATCCCCACTGGCTGGGCATATCTTAATTTAGTAGCTTCTGCTACTGCCTGCTGGAGTTTTAAAATGTTCTCTTTCCTCAGTTTGACTTGGGAGGCAGATAGTGTAATCAATTGCCCACGAAGGGCTGCCTTAAATCCCCCCCAGATTGAGAAAATTTCTGCCGTGTTCTCATTGATCTTAAAAAATTCGGCAATCCAGTCCTTAGTGTCGGCCACCCATTGGGGGTCCTGCAGGAGGAGACGATCCATCTGCCACCTGGATCTTTGCCTCCTGCTTGCCCCTATTTCAATATTAACTTTAATTAAGGAATGGTCCGAAAATGGATTGATATCTATGTTAGAGGTTGTACTGCCCAAGGATTTTGATAATAAAAAGAAATCAATTCTAGAAGCCGTGTGGAATTGATTCGAATAACAAGTAAATTCCAGTTTCAATGGATTAGTTACAAGCCATGGATCCATCAAAATATGTTCCTGTCTTAAAATCTCGATCATCTTTTTGGTTTTGGGTTTGAGCTCTTTTTTGTTTTTATTTGAGGTATCTTTCTTCAAATCCTGAATATAGTTAAAATAACCTCCCATATTTATTTTCCCAGGTACCCCCCTAAGTAGCTCAATAATTCTGAATAGGGTGGTAGTATCATCCACAATAGGACCATAATAGTTAATAAAATGCAGTATCATGCCATTTAATTTAGCCTCGACCCATATCCATCTCCCCTGGGGATCTCTCCTTACTTGAGCAATTTCCCAGGGAAGACCCCTACAAAAATATATTGCTACTCCTCTCTTAGCCAGTCCTGCAGAAGCATAAAAGGCATGCGAATACCATCTGGGGAGAAATATTCTTTGAGCGTTGGTATTTAAATGGGTCTCCTGTAGAAATAATACTTGGGGTGAAAAAGAAGTTGACCATCTAATTAGAGCTCCATATTTTTGTTTGTTCAAAATCCCGTTTACGTTGAGCGAGAAAATACAGCACTTACTCATCATTTCTGGCCCTGAAACTGTAAGGCTTGCAAATTGTGACTATATTACACATACTCATGCCCCTTGTTTTCCCCTTCAAAATCCTGCTACTGCTTAGTTTACAACTGCTTTCACCCCCTCCTTCGAGGCCTCCCCCTCGCCCTACCCTCCCTCTCTCGACCCCCCCCTCAGGAAAGGTGAACCACTACACTAACCACCTCTCTCCCCCCGCTACTTTAATGGGTGCCATGGAACTGCACCCAGGGTGCCATCTCCCTCCGACAAAGCAATGCTATTATACAACCAATCTAGGAAATTCGAAGCCATCTAAACATCGATGAGAAGAAGAAGCATACATATTTTCTGTTAAATCATTGTGTACTCGAAATTTCCTTAAGAAGATCCTGCGCATCTTCTAGATTGTTAAACAGATGGAATTTCCCTTTGACCAGGACGCGCAGTTTCGACTGTTGGGCAATTGACGCCTGTGCACCCTGGGCTTTGAACAAAAAAAGCAGCTTGACAAATTCTTTGCGTCTCCGAGCCACAGCTGCGGTCATGTCAGGAAAAATTCTGCAGTTAGAAGTTTCGTTCACTGGAAATTGTCTTTGTTGTATAGCTTTGGACAATATCCTCTCCTTAATTTGAAAGTCAGCGAAGTTGACCAGGATGGTACGAGGGCCGCTTGTGCTTGGCAGAGGATGGAACGGAACTCTATGAGCCCTGGTAATAGTTAGGTCACCGCTAAACTCGGGGAGGACTTTATCCTTAACAAAGGATTCTACCCATTGCAGTATCTGGGCTCCTTCTTTTTTCTCGGGAACTCCCACTAAACGCAGGTTGGAACGACGTGAGTAATTTTCCAACTCCTCGAGCTTATTTTCTAGCGAGCTCTTATCTTTAGGGACTTCGCGCACTTTAGTAAGCAAACCTGTCATCTGGTCCTCCAATTGAGAAATCCTAGACTCAGCTTCCTTTATCTTAACTGGAAGACAAGCCACTGCCTCTTCAATCTTTCCTAGGCGGAGATGAAGAGAAGCAATTTCATTCTCCTGTGACCGCTTCATATCTCTTATTTCATCGAGTATGAGGTTGAGCAGCGTTAATGTCTAATTGTTTTGTGGAATCAGCCTCTGTTGAATCATCAATTGGAGTTTCTTCAGAATCTGGGGCTAAGTCGAAGGTTGAAGATTGAAGAGTAACGGGAACCTTCTGCACTTTCTCTTTGAAGATCGATTGTAAAGTTTTTAAGGTCTTTGATTTCTGAACTGAAACCTTGTGTTGAAGTACCTGAACCAGAGGCTCAGATGCTGGGACCGAGTTGGTGTCCAACAAAATCGAATCCTGATCCGGCTGGTTGTGTAACTGCAACGCTGATGCTTCCGCAGGCGTGGGGATGGGAATCGAAGAATTTGTATTAAATTCTTGTATCATATAGTTTGGAGCTGATGAGATTTGGGCGTATGGAGACAATGGCGAGGCAGAGGAGGCAAGAGGCGACGATGCTGAGCTCAGATTGAGTGGAAGTTGGATCGGGCTAGCAAGATCGATGGCCGCTGCCTGAAGTGAATCAGGCTGAGGAGGGACCGACTGTAGTAGCTTTTTCATGAAAAGGGGAAACTCCTTAACACCCTTACCCTCCTCCTTACTACTCTCGACAGGTAAAGTCGCAGAGTTGTCCACTTTTAATTTGCCCGAATCGCTGGATTCCTTTGTTGGTACCAAGGGGGAAATTCTGGCTCCCTGGCTGGTTCCAGAGAGCTCTACCGCCAGATCATCTTCTGAGCTCTCAAAGCTGAAATTATGATCAGGGCAATTCCCCAGAGGTGCTGATCTTCCTACCACAGCAGACACCGCCTTTGCCTGTGACTGTGCCTGGCGAGTCTTGGCCTTAAGGCCAGTTACCGAATCAACTTTGGAGACTAAATTATTTTGTTTATTATGTCTCCCCATCGTTGGGTCCTGAGAGAGTATTTACTGTGGACTAGATTGCGCTGCCTGAACCAGGGCTTCTCCTTTTTTTTGGGGGGGGGGGGATAAACTGTCACCACTGCTTGCTCCTTCAAATTAACTTACTGCTCCTCACCTCACTTACCGGCCTCCTCACCTCGCCTCTCTTTTGCCTCAGTCCGTCGCCTTCTTCATACTCCTACTAGGTTAGGCGCAGTATTATTTGTCGGTCTTAGCCTCCTCCTCCTCCTCTCGCACCACCGCCGGCCGAAAAGAAAGAGCAGAAGTCTTGCAGAAGTCTTATTATTTTTCGAATTCAATTATTCTCCAAATCTGCTACAAATGCAGGCCGCTCCTGGCAGTGAAACGCATGGGACACCGGATCGATTCAGGTCTTTTCCGACAGTTTCAGCCATTATCGTGGACGCCGAGACTGCTTCACTATCGCCATTGCCGTCAGGGGGGGCGTGGTCACGTTCGGTTACACGGAGGCGTGTCGAAATAAAAAGCGGCACTAGACAAGGGTGTCCGTTGTCACCTCTACTCTTTACTTTTTTCATCTAACCCCTAGCAGTAAGAATCCGCGAAATCCCCTGATTAGAGCCCCATGCGAAGGGATATCCAAGTTAAAATTATTTGCGGACGACATAATTATGTATCTCTATCCCGATGAACAGATCGTTGAGGAAGCTCTTTTTGAATTCAGAAAATTCGAACAAATAGGAGGCTATAAAATAAATCAAAATAAAACTGAGATTCTTGTGCTTAATACAGATTGTAACCTCCTACCCTCGACTTTAAGAATTCAGGCTTTGAAAGAAGAGCCGATAAGATATCTGGGTATTTATGTCTCGACCCGTATAGAACAACTTTTTAACTTGAATTACCTGGCAATGCAAAATAAAATAAAAACCCTATTGGATAAGTGGATGCTTCTACCTCTGTCCTTGGTCGGTCGTGTAGCACTCTTAAAGATGTCAATTCTTCCACTTTTAACATTTCTGTTTATTAATGTACCCTTAAAAATCAACGTTAAATATTTTAAAGAAATTGACTCAATGTTTAGGGAATTTGTTTGGAATAAAAAAGCGTCCAGGGTTAAACTGCCCATATTACAATTGGAGTCACATCAAGGGGGCTTGGCCATACCTAATATCCGTTCTTACTACGACGCAGTTTTATTAGATCTAACAGCTCGTTTACTGGAACCCTGTGAGTGGATGGATACATATTTCCTTGAAAGAATGATTGGAAAGTCCGGCACACAAATTCCAATTTTTTTAAAAACATCCAAACTTCAAAAAAAGTCCCGCTATAAGACTATCTGTGACTTTGCTGACTCCAGTCTTTTCTTAAACAGCAAAACTCGTCAGGGTTTGCTTTTCTAAAATTAGAGGAATGTACGGGGTTTGGCCTGCAAATTCATTCCAGTCGTTTAAAGAGATGGAAGGACATTGGCTTTGAAAATCTCGGCCATCTCCTTATCGTAAATACAGTAATTTCTTGGGAAGGAGTCCTAGGTAGAACAGGGAACCGAATTAAGCTAGGGTACCTGGAATACATACAGTTAGTGAATTTTATTAAAAAACAGAATTCCCTGATAAGCGGGGTCCCAAATTCTATGATAAATGCTTTATATAAAATAAAATTAAAGGGAGAAGGGAATTGGTACTCCTTATTGATGAAACACAAGGCTCTCCCCCTGGTTGAGGAATTTTTGGAAAAAATAACCCGGGAGACTAATTGTTCCTTCTCTCATCCGGAATGGCAGGCAATAGCCCGGCTAGGAAGTAAGGCCCTGAGAGCAGCTAATTTTAAAAGAATGGCCTTTTTGTCTGAGCGGCTGGCCTACTATACCCCGAAAAAACTAAATAAATGTCATGCGGAAGTGGAGAATAAATGTTTTCGATGCCTGTCCCTTGGCAAGGGAGATTGGCTCCATATATTTTTTACATGTCCAAAGCTTGAAGCCTTTTGGAATAAATTTTTTTTAGCAATGAGCCAGGCTATAAAAAAAAAGTTTAACCCCGAGACAGAAGTGGCTCTCTTTGGGCTTTGGTCAGATTTGACCAGGGTCGAGGAGGCGTGCATTTCAATTTGCTCTTTAGTAGCACGCTCGTTATTTCTCCAAAACTGGAGATCGAAAGAAATTCCATCTTATCCCAAATGGATAAATAAAATGTCTAGGGTAAGGAGATTTGAGGAAGTTTATGCTAAACGGGTTGGGGCAACAAAAAAATGTATAGAAGTTTAGAGGCTTTTCGACAACTTGGATGTATCATTGAAAGTTTAGTATTTTAGCACCTTAGCACTTTAAGCACTTTAGCACTTTGCACATGAGAAAATTTTGCACTTTAATATATTGCACTTTAAGCCCCTACATAATGGGGGGGGGGGAAATGTTTATGAATTTATGGTGTGCCGGACTTCTATTTATTTATTTATTTATTTATTTCAGGATGTGTTCTTTCCTGTTTTTTTTTAAAGGTTTTCAGCTGCTGAATTGTATATTTGCGTCAAATATGGACAGTTAATGGTTGTCCTTTTTCTTCTGACTAATGTAATACTATTTTCTTGTTCTCTGCTCTGCTCAGCAAAAAATAAATAATACAAATTAAAAAAAGGGTGGAGGTGGAACCCTGTGAATCTTTGTGGACTACCAATTCCTGGCGCCGACCCTGCCTACTAAATTGTGCGCAGGTTTTCTCGCGTCTTGACCGCTGCAGTGACCGGGAGATTGCAATCATTTTGCAATTGATGGGTGACCTGGATGCGGAGTGGTGATTTTCTGACAGGTAGGAGATGTGTGGGTACACTGGGGGATATGTTCCTGTCCCCACCATAGTGTCTGATGTGGACAGGAACCGTATGTCAGCATAGGAGTTGTGTGTTGTAGTTATGTGCGGAGTTGTGTATTGGCGTACCTGCGGTGTTGTCCGCGACGGTCCATTAATTGCTGGTAGTGGATGGGGTACAGCACAGGGATAACTTGAAGGGCTGGATCCATTGCGGTCGGGACCGGGTAGAGGGGACCGGGAGTCTGGTTCCGTGCTCCGCTGTCGTGTTTCCACCGTCTCCGGGTGGGTGGATTCTCCACTGCGGTGTGATGGGCTGTTAGGGGCATCGTGATTTGTACGGCGGACGGGACATCATTCCGCACGGCAGTGGGTCTCTATTGGCTCCCTCAGCTGCGGTGGCGGGCGCAAATTTCTGGCGGTTCACGACGCTCCACAGCGGATGGGAAATGGGCTATGTTTGCCCATTGTAATATAATGAATGCGAGGACCGCTGCTGGAGTGCGGAAAAGGGCATTTTCCGCCAGCACAGCGGTTGTGCCTCCTCTCGCCATCCTAATCACACCCTGTCAAATACTCCTTGAGGAAGTTGAGCTAGTGAACTTTGTGCGATCATAAGGTAAAGATGATGTCTTGTGCAATAACCTAATTTACAATCTCAAAACATTTTCTGGGAACTTCTTCCAAACTTTAGAGCAAATAATGTCTTTCGTGTGCCAGATTTGTTTTTGATTGCACAGTGGTGCATTATCAAGGAAATTAGGCCAGTGCTACACTGGCCTGTAAGGTAATCTAGCAGTACCAGAAGGGGTAGACTGAGAGGTCAGTGCGCGATTCATTTTAAGGTCATGTTTTTGGTCTAGATTACCAACTTTTACTTTTGGGTTCCCTGGTATTACCAAAAGCATTGCTTGCAGCAAGTACAAAAGCATGCAGTGACCCATAGCTTGAAAACACCTCCACAGCGTGTCTTTGAAAGTTAAAAACTGCCCCGATTTGAAAATGTGGGACACTTTCCTAGCTATCTGATCTGCTAATTGGGGGCTACTTTATTTTTCGTGCCCAGGCCTATTTTCTGTCCCAGTCCTACCCTAAATCAAGATGAATAATTGCAGCCCTGGCTCTGCACAAAAGTTATTTTCATTAGGGTCTGATCCATTAAAATACAGAAATCACCGTTCCCCCGGTGCATTGCCTCATTCCAGAGTGTGTGGAAACTTACAGAAGTCCTTGAGTGGTGCTTTAAAGGCCTGCCTTCTCATTGGGGAGGTGGTCAGTCACGCCACAGAAGGTATGTAGGAAAATGTAAGACCCTCATTAAGGACGCTGACTACTTCCAAAGTGTGCACATTCATACGCGCTATCAAAATATTGGCTTCTATGCTAACAAGATTTTCACAGTTAGAGACAAGACGGTGTGAGACTTAGGGCCAGATGTATGTCCATTAGATTTTACGACTCACAAATTGCGATTTTTAGCGATTCGCAATTTGCGAGTTGCAAAATGAAATGTACTAATATGTCTCAGACACATTAGAGATTCCCAATGGGGTCACAAATGACCTGCATTATCAGTATTTATGAGGCAGGTCACAATTTGCGACCAAATGGGAATGGGCATAAAACAGGGATGGTGACCTGCTGAGGACAGCCGATCACCATATCTGTGTTTTCTTTTAAATAAAGCAACTTTTTTTTTTAATGCTGCTCGTTTTCCTTAAAGGAAAATGGGATGCATATCAAAAACAAAAATGTAATATTTCTGTTTCATTTTTTAAGAGTAGACAGTAGTTCGTGAGACCACTGTTTGCTCTAAAAAACGTTTTCGCTGCCAGCCACAAAGGGGAAGGGGTCCTTTGGGGACCTCTTCCTGTTTGCGGCTGGCTTACCACCTACTTGAAGTAGGCGGTAAACTACAATTGTTTTGCGACCGCATTCCAGTCGCAAAACAATAATACATACCCTTGCTACTCGCTATTAGGAAGGGACGCCCTTGGCACTCCCCTGCCTATTAGCGACTCGCAAACCCTATTTTGCGAATCGTTAATAGGTTACTGACTCGCAAAATATGGTTAATACATGTCAGAAGCTGTTTCTCCATTTGCAACCGCTTAGTGTTTGTACATCTGGCCCCTAGACATTAAGCCATGTAGTCAGATACTCAGCAGGTCATTAAATAGTAACAGATATCCTTACAGCAGCAGAGACCAAGATATTAAAAAACCCTCAGATCATTCTTCTTCCTACTGGTGTGAGGAGGAGCACTAGAAAAAAAATATTAGTAATACCAACAGCTGGTTCTTATTGCTATTAACTATGGCTAGCTTCAATAGCTATTGTAACAAAATCTGTCAGCGTGTTGTGGTAAATATTTAAATTACCTGTACTATTTTTTATGCGGTAAAGTCTAGTAAGAATAACTCAGTCAAAATAAGAGGCAGAATCCGTGGTATTAGAGGTTCTGAAAAGGGCTTTATTCCTTACAAAGGAATTATAGTTCGAACCAGGCAATCATATTCCATCACCACGAAGGTTCAGGAAGGGATCAGCAATACATTATTGACAAGTAACAATATTTATATGAAAAGCATTGCATTAAGACAGATGCAGGAGGCGTAACAGCTGATAATACAGATAAGAATACACATACGTAATGAAAAATAGGCGTAATACAGGCGTATACTAGAAACGTCATTTAAAATGATGTCACAAGTGGGTGGATCCATAAGAGAATCCTGCAGTGTCAGCAGAAATATTTGGCAGAGATGCGCGCGCAGCCGCATGACGTGTGATTGACGTGCAACTAGAGGGTGAAGGGGAATTGACATTTAGCTCTACATATGGAGACAGAATTCTGGGGTGTCAGGACAACCTAGTCCTAAATCATATCTAATATCTTGTGTTTAAGGAACCATATTATCTGGAAGGAAAGGTCTTCTCGGACAGATCCTATTCTATACTGACTGTTAGTGCGTGTACAAGCGTCTATGTGTCTACATGAGATGCGAGGGGGCAAGAATCTTCCATGGGCCTATGAATTACTTGCATAAAGACAGCGAGGCCGGGCCCTTTGCTCGGTAGCTAGAAGGATGTTTACCTAAACTACTAGACAGGAATGTATTGGATGAGGAGCGGAGCAGATAACTTTGAAGGCTGAATACAGTTTTTGGCAGGCAACAGGCCGCGTCAGGCACCGCTAGCCGCGCAGGGAGTAAGACAAAGTTCATGGACACGGATGCAGGTCCAGGCTGGAGCATTTCAGAGGCAGAAGCAGGAAAAGGCTCGATGACAGAATTCAGGGCCTACTCGCCTGAACTGTAAAACTAGAAAAGTGAACCATATAAAGTCGGTGGCCAATCATACTTAGGAATGGAATATTCGACCCATTCATGACGGATCTGAAAGAGGAAATGTTGGCGTTGGACACACATGTATTTGCGTCTTCATAGCTGGAACTGGAGGGAACATACATGTACTTGTAGCATGTACATGGAGTCGTTGGGGTCTAAGATAGGGGACACAATTGACCATAAAAATTCATATTTCCTCATTCCCTTCTTGTCCCCTACGGACCCTCATGAAATATCCATCTTCATCAATCCGTCAATCTGTTCATATAGCATCATTTGTTCTTCTTTCTTCTTCCGGGATCTTGAATGAAAATTTGAAGGTGGGATACACGATGTGGCACACAGACCACAAATCGCTGGCCCACATTGTAGACATAAGCAGCAACTGAATAGTATGAGAAAGCCAATACCTAGGAAGGATAGGATCCTCCATCCCCAGGCTGACAACACGCTCCAGAACCAACCGGACCAAGTCCAGGTGCCTGGATTCTGGTGTATCTGGCTTACGATCTTATGAAGTCGAGTTATGGCTTTATATACTGACGGCGCGTTTTCTGGTATGAAAACACAGCAACTTGATCCGATGACCCTACAGGCTCCGCCCCTATCGGCCAGGATGACGTCAAGGACAAGACGATTTTGAAGAACAACAATCCGCATCGCAGACTGCTCCTCTGTTAAGTTGCCTAAGGCGGAAGTAGTTTCATTCACTACTGCTTCAAGGGTTCTAGTTAATCTACGTATCAACTTACTATTAGTGACTGTACCTATGTAGGGAAAGAAACCTTTATTGAAATCTGTGTATTGCTCCCATGCTGTTTCGGTGTAATCGACAATCGGGAGATCTCTCTGTTGTCTATTGTGTACTAAATGGGTATTCCTATGGTAATCAGGCGGGGCTAGGAAAACAGGTGGTAGAAGGAATGCAATGTAACAGGTACCATCCCAATCTAAGGGTAGGCGTATGTATGCGGTGTGACCACAAATGAAGTAGGAGTGACGAGAAGCTCTAAATGTAGACTTGCCTTTATCACTGAATTCTATTACAGTGGTACATTTACTATGGCCCATGTGTATTGAACCATTCTTTCTTACACATAATTCGCCTCTAACTGGAAATACTGACATAGCGGGCAAGATTGGTGTAGCTTCGGATTCAACATTCAGGATCATGAGATTAAGTGTAAAGTTACCTAGTCCATATACTTCATTTTCTAGATCAGTTCCTGTTCTTTTGGGAAGTCCCTCCTTGTTAGGGTAGCAGACTTTAAGTAAAACTAGGTTCAGGTTTCCCCAAACCCAGTTGTCTTGATAAACTACTGAATTTGAATCTAGGGAATTAATCAAACTAAACCATGCTCCACAGGAGCCATTGTGTGTGAATGGATACGGAAAGAGGGGCAGAACTCCCCTATATTTCTGATAGGGAGGGAGTCGGCCACATATCCAACAATTTGTAGCATTGCTGGTCTGATGAGAATGATGTAACATACTAATGAATGTGTTGTTGCGCAGCGCAAATCTATAGGACAACTCATGCGGGGGTAATTCGCTAAAAGAATGTTCGGCAGTAGCATTGGAAGCACGCTTGGAAATAGGGTAATACATGTGTAATAATATACTGGCAATGATAATCAGAAGACTTAGAAAAAACATAATTGACAATGTCACTATGCAGTGACTGCGAAGTGATTTACAGTGCGCATGTTTCTGTCTATTTCTCTCTCTATTTCGGTCTAGAGGATACATGTCAGAGACAAATTCAACCGATTCACCTTGGAGAGGACTTAAACAATCAAATTGTCTGACTTGCTAGACCTTAATTTCAGTTTATAATTCTCCTTTTATGGTTCATCAACCAGGGGAAGTTTTGAGTCAGTCTGTGAGGGAATGCAGGGCTGAAAGTTCGATTCAGTTGGTAGTCCATGAAATTTTTTTATATGGCTCGAGTGCAACCACCCTTTACGTCCCTCAATCTTCACAGCTGTCCTTGTGGTCAATAAGACGAGTTTAGGCGACTGCCAGCGAGGCTCCAGCGGGTTCCTCCTGTCGAAATTTCTTATAAGTACCAGGTCACCTGGAACCACGTCATGGGGCTTCACCTCAGTGTTATAGGGAAAAGCTGCAGCTACCTGTGAACGACAAGATTGTAGTGCAGACATCAAGGAAGCCAGGTAATCTGTCAGCATATTACAATCAACATCAGTTATTTTACGAGGTATAGGCGTCCCCCACATATTTGGTGGTCTACCGAAGATCACCTCATACGGGGATAGCCCTGTTCGAGAGTGTGCTACCATTCTCATGTAAAAGAGCGCAACCGGTAAAGCTACTATCCAGTCGACACCTTTTTCTCTACATACTTTGGACAGTCTAATTTTCAGAGTTTGATTATGTCGCTCCACGAGACCTGCTGCCTCGGGATGTCGGACACAGTGGAATTTCCACTGATAGCCTAACAGAAGTGAAACATGTTTCATTAGCTCGGATGAGAACGGCTGGCCATTATCTGAGTACACGATACGGGGCAAACCATACCGTGGGAAGAATTCTCGAACTAACTGCTTGGCAGTGGTCGGGGCAGTGTAATCTGAGACGGGATACGCCTCTGTCCACCGGGAAAGAGCGCATACAACTACGAGGACATATTTGAATCCTCGACATCGTTCCATCTGGATATAATCCATCTGGAGGACTTCAAAAGGGTGATCGGGGGGTTGAAATCCACCCTGTTCTACAGGTACGCCTTTTCCTGGATTGAACTGACAACAAATCATGCAGGTACGTACTTTCTGTTTAGCTGCTGCTCGCAAGTGTTTATTGAACCAAATGTGTTGAATACTGTCTAGCATTGCTTTCTCTCCTAGGTGCGCTGGACTATGTATTGTGTTAATGATGACCTGAACCATTGAGTCGGGGAGAAACCATATAGATTTTCCCTTCGTCATCCATCCTTGATCCGTTTGGATCCCTCCTAATTCAGTCCATCTCTTTATTTCTTCTGGTGTAGCATGTGTCTGTATGTCAATTACATCAAGGGCGGGATCCTTAACTGTCATGCAGTGTGTTGGTGTCGGAACTATTGTCTTTGTCGTGTCAGTTGGATGAGTCTGATTCTGAGCAGTCTGTTTAGCTATTCTGTCAGCTAGGTCGTTACCCTGAGAAATAATGTCAGTCACTTTTGTATGGGCTTTACACTTCATAATCGATATTGCAGTCGGCAGATGTATTGCATCTAACAGAGCTTGAATAAGGGGACTGTGCTGGATGTGGGCACCGTGAGAAGTTAAATAACCTCTCTCTCGCCACAGCACGCCGAAGTCATGGACGACTCCGAATGCATAACGTGAATCTGTGTATATGTTGACTTTCTTATTTTTGGCTTGAATACAGGCTTGTGTCAGAGCGATGAGCTCTGCTGCTTGAGCTGACAAGGTATCGATACAATTTGTTTCAATAATTTCAGTGTCTGTTGTGACTGCATAAGCGGCCACTAACTCTCCTGTATTTGTTCTCATGCATGAACCATCTACATACAATGTCAGGTCTGGATCTGATAATGGAATATCTGTCAAGTCTTGTCTGGGTTTCGTCGTAATAGTAATAACTTCAATACAATCATGTGCCAATGGGTCTGTTCCACTTAATGGCAAAAGTGTGGCAGGATTTAATGTACTACAACGTCGGATTTCTATGTGTGGCTGGAACAATGTTAGTTCATAACCCGTCAGTCTTGCTATAGTCAAGTGTTGTGTTTGGGTCCGGTTCAAGAGAACCTCTACTGCGTGTGGTACTTGTACTGTCAATTGATGTCCTAATACTATGGCATCGCTTTGTCTGATTGCTAAAGCTGTTGCTGCGACTGATTTCAGGCACGCAGGAAGAGCCTGAGCTACGGGATCTAATGTACTAGAAAAATAAGCACATGGCTTGTGTGATCCTGCTTGTTCCTGCGTGAGTACTGACAAAGCAGTACCTTCACGTTCTGTAACGAAAAGTGTAAAACGTTTACTGTAACATGGTGTTGCTAAAACAGGTGCTTGGCATAAAGCTTTCTTTAAGCTTTCAAAAGCTTGTGTGTGTTCCTGAGTCCAAGGGAGGACAGTCGGTGTTGCTGCCTCCTGTGTTGTCAATTGAATGAGTGGTTTTGCTAGAAATGCATATTGAGGGATCCACTGCCTACAGTACGAAGTGAGGCCTATGAATGCCCGTACCTCCTTTTGTGTCTTAGGTGGCGGCATGTTAACAATTAACTGGATACGGTCGGGTGTAAGCTGTCTTCCCCCCTTGGACAGCAAGTGCCCAAGGTACACAACTTGCTGGACACAGAATTGCAGCTTTGAAGGGGACACTTTGTGCCCCTTGTCGGCTAAGAAATGTAAAACCGTCAGTGATGCTTTTTCACATTCAGGTTCGCTTCGGGCGGTGATCAGCAGATCATCGACATATTGAAGCAGGGCAGTGTTAGCTGGCATGTGGATACTGTCAAGTTCTCTTTTTAGTGCTTGGCTATAGATGCTGGGGCTTTCTGTGAATCCTTGAGGTGCGCGTGTGAATTTAAAACTTCGTCCATTTAAACTGAATCCGAACAAATATTGGCTTTCCGGATCGATTGGGACGCTAAAGAAAGCGTTCTTGAGATCAATTACAGTAAAGAACGTTGCTTCTGAATCTATGGCTGTTAGCAATGAAGAGATATCTGGGACCACGGGGTATTGTGGTACAATGCACTTGTTTAATTCTCGCAGATCAATAACTAATCGATATACTGGTGGTGCTTTTGGATCAGTTCGTTTAAGAATCGGAATTATCGGAGAATTACATGCATTGGAGTCGGTTTCCACAACCACTCCTTGCGCAATGAGCTCGTCAATGATTTGCAGTAAAGCCACTACAGCATCTGGGGGTAACTTGTATTGTCGTATTCGTGGTAGTACCACTCCTGTTTTGATTGTGACTCGATATGGTGTAATGTGCATACAACCTACATCAGTGGGGCCTTGTGCCCATAAATGTGCAGGTAGATTCTGTAACCGGTGATCCATGTCTCTAGACACGTAGTGACCTTTAAAGTCACGCAAAAATAGTCGTACTCCTTCCGGAGAACAACATATTACAGCTCCTAGAGCCTTCAATGTTTTTATACCTAACAAGTTTTCTGGACATGATTTCGTAAGCAATAGATCTGTGATTCGTGTCAATGGACCAACTGTAAATGCCAGTGGTTGTGATACTTCGTTAATAGTGGGCTTTCCTGAAAAACCAAGGGAAATATTTTGTGAGCCTGAGAGGGGTGCCCCTGGGACTTCGCTGTGACTGATAGTGGTTCTGCTTGCCCCTGTATCGAGTAGAAACTTTCGGTCCTTCCCTAATACTTGACTCTGTACATAAGGACCCTCTTGATCTACGGGAACCTCGATAAGGGGTAGGCCAACTTCCCTCTCTAGGCTATTTCATGTGTAGCGCTGATACTCTGGGTAGTCATCTTGTGCATACTGGTACATCTGTTGTGTCGTGTTTTGTGTTGCAGCAATAGGCTGTGGCTGTTGTTGTTGTTGTGGCGCGGTCTGTTGTACAGCTGGCGTAGGCTGTATATTCTGAGGTACTTGTTGTTGGATCTGATCCTGTCTAGGCGGACGTGGTCTCTCTTTCGTTATACCCGTAGAGATATTATGTTTCAGAACTGCGCAATCGTGTATATAATGACCTGGCTGTTTACAATAGTTGCATGTCCCTCTAACGGGACCCGTTGAATCATTGGATTGTGTCGTACCCTTTTTATGACCGTCAGCTGGAACTGACTGAGCCACTAGCATTTTCATTTTCGTGTCTTTCATACGTCTTTGTTCATGTTCTTGTTCTTCTCTGATTCTATTGTGATGATATTGTAACATTTGTAACATCTGTGACGGTGTGTTACCTTGCCAAGTACTCTCGAATTTTAATACTCTACTCTTAACTTGTGGCAGGGAATTCTCAACTAATTTTGTCACAAACAGATGTGGATACGATTCACTACTTGCTTTTATGCCACTATTAATACCAAAACATTTTTCAAATCGGGAATAGAAATCACTAGTGTCTTCATCTTGTTTTTGTTTACAGGCTGAAATTGCACCCCAGTCTTCCTTTTTCGTAGTTAATAAACGTGGTAGTACCTGCACTAATAATCCTGGTAATGCTGTAGTCCTTTCCCCAAGCCCTGAACCTGCAGCTCGGGCCTTTTCTTTGTTTTCTAATACTGTCCAATCTATCTTTTGGTCTCCCACCTCCCATTCCTTTTCTTTGAGTTTCTCGTAAATACCGGCGGGTAATAGGACTTTTAATATTTTCATAATGTCCGGGTAAGTATACTCTCCCATGAGTAACATGTCTTTTATCTCACGGTGGAAACCTGCTGGGTCTTTGTCATGGCTAGGTACTACTTTCTTCATCTCTAATAATTCAATTTTAGTTATGGGCGCGTACACAAACACGCGTTTAAAAATATTGTCCTCACCTCTGATTGGGTGCACTTCGCGTAAGGGATTCTGTCTGTCTATGTGATACGTTTTTCTTTCCTTGGGGGGAACTGAAACATGTTCTGGGCATATGAAGACAATGTACTGGTGTCGACATTCCAGAATTTCTTTAATTAAATCAGTACCTGAACCTCTCCATTTATTCGTGAGTAATTCTATCAATATATCAGGCAGGGGACCGGGATCGGAGTGTTGGCTTCTATATAATATAACGAGATGTTGTATCATGTATATACCAGCTAAACGCTGTTCGTCTGGGGTAAGATTCAAAAACGTGTGTGCCAACGCATCATCACTGTATTTTTCAGAACTGTCAGCCCATTGTACTGCTGACCTGGCTAATTCTTGTTCATCCATAGAATCGAGCATATGATACCCCCTTCGGTCTCGGAGTAATTTATCAGCGGCCTGGAATAAGTGTTCAGGGGACTTCGGATTTAACATAGGGGCTTGAAAATGTCTGTTATATTCTGGACGTATCGAACGTATCGGGTCATTAAAGTATCTGGTATTGTTACAAGGTCTTCCCCTACCTACATAAGCTATCGTTTCTAATTGTCCTGTGGGCATTTCTGATTCTTCCTCCTCCTCTCCCTCTGATTCAGTTTTGTCTGCCTCTAATCTGGCCTTATGTATTCGTTCTACTTCTTTGCGGATCTTTCGGCACATAACTATTATACATGTCTGTTTATCATGTTTTCCCTCTGATATATTCTGACCCCATCGGGTAAGTACTTGCATTTCATCCTGGTCTACCTCGGACCTATCTCTGTCTCTGATCAAGCAGTTTATGAAGAAACGTAACAGTTGTCTCTGTATATCCGCTTTCTGGTATTCCATGGCTTCGTCAATACTTTCAGGGCCTTGCCCTGTTTGGACAAAGCGATATATATTGTCTAAATGTTTAATCATTCCTGGTAGCGTCGTTAAATATAGTGAAGCTCGTCGTATACGTAGTGATGATAGCAGCATTCTATCATTTTTACCGGGCACTGGATCATATCTACAATCTACAAGATGTTCCTTAAACATGTCGGACGTTGCTATTTGGGGTGTACGTTGGTTGGCTAAATCTCTAAGAGACGATTTGCTTCTTGATGGTGGTGTGGCAAAAATTGCTGTCGCACCTTCCGAGGTGCTAGGCATGAAAGGATTCGTGGGATGTAAGGTAGAGACTGTGGATGCGGGAAAAGCGGTGGAAACAGATGAACCTGTTGGATTGTGCGGAGGAGTTTGTGGTTGCGGAGGTGGGGGCAGATGATCTCGGTGTTGAGCTCCATCGACAGGTGGCGTGTGTGGTGGATCATTAACATATTCGGGAGCTACATCGTCTAAATAGGAGGAAAGGAAAATATCTTTTGCGGTCTTGGGATGTGCTTTAGTCGGGAGTAATGGGGGTGTCAAATCTTTCGGTATTTCCGGGGTGGCCTTAGGTAAACCTTCGGCCAAAAGAGGATACATACCATTCATAAGAGTGTTTCGTTGTCTGTCTACTTGTTCTGTTTTTACTCGAATACCTTCCTCAACTAATACGTTTTCTCGGGCTCTATTTGAGTTCTCCCTACTTTTCTCTTCCAGTCTGAGCGCTTTCTCTGTGCGCCTATGCGATTCTTTACGCCATAACTCAATGGCATCTTTCTGTGACTGTCTGGCTTTCTTTTTCCATAATTCTTCTTCTACTCTCATGATGCAATCTGCATCCCATGTCCCGGCTGCGGGCCATCTCTGACTTTCTGCTAGATCCTTGGTGTAGTCCACCCATAAATCAAGATATAATACGGCATCTAGACCATGTTTATGATACATAAAATACCCTGGAGTGTCCCTAGGTGGAATGGGAACAGCTTCTTCGAGTACTCCTTTTCTAGTTTTGATCTGTCTTAATTTTGAAAAGAACGGCATCTTTAAACCTTGCTACTTGGTTCTTACTCGAACTGGACTTGAACACAATTAATACAATAAACACAATAATGAACACTCATTCATACCACAATTTTTGAACACAGTAAAACATTTAACATTTAACATTTAACTTTTAACGAACATTTAATAATTAGAAGAAAACTAGTTACTGACATAATACTCATACTAGATAATATTGAATTATATACATGAACATACTGGATATACTGCTAAACAGTACAGATACACTGCTAAAACAGTGCAGACCGGATCTGTGTACCCAAACCCGTCAGGACCGGCACAAATTAATGTGCACGTCTAACTGCCTCCCCAGCAACGGTACTCACCGGGTAGCACGGAACGGAAGGCCTCGGAACTGAACTGAACTGGACCGGACTGGACTCGACTCGATTCGGAACTTCGGAACCTGGTGGGCCTCTGTATACCTCGGATCTTGCTCTCTCAGCTAGGCTCTGGTCGGGATACTTCGCACTTCTCACCGCCTCGTCTGGGTGTTGATCGCAGCCTCAGTCACCCCCGCTTGGCCGGAGGGAGATACAGGAAATCCTGCGGGTACGCGTTTTTGTCCGTTCAGCTGTGGCAGGGGACCGGGCCTGCAACGCACCTCCGGCGCGTGAGATGAGAAAGTGTCCCTATTCGGGCGCCAATTTATGTGGTAAATATTTAAATTACCTGTACTATTTTTTATGCGGTAAAGTCTAGTAAGAATAACTCAGTCAAAATAAGAGGCAGAATCCGTGGTATTAGAGGTTCTGAAAAGGGCTTTATTCCTTACAAAGGAATTATAGTTCGAACCAGGCAATCATATTCCATCACCACGAAGGTTCAGGAAGGGATCAGCAATACATTATTGACAAGTAACAATATTTATATGAAAAGCATTGCATTAAGACAGATGCAGGAGGCGTAACAGCTGATAATACAGATAAGAATACACATACGTAATGAAAAATAGGCGTAATACAGGCGTATACTAGAAACGTCATTTAAAATGATGTCACAAGTGGGTGGATCCATAAGAGAATCCTGCAGTGTCAGCAGAAATATTTGGCAGAGATGCGCGCGCAGCCGCATGACGTGTGATTGACGTGCAACTAGAGGGTGAAGGGGAATTGACATTTAGCTCTACATATGGAGACAGAAGTCTGGGGTGTCAGGACAACCTAGTCCTAAATCATATCTAATATCTTGTGTTTAAGGAACCATATTATCTGGAAGGAAAGGTCTTCTCGGACAGATCCTATTCTATACTGACTGTTAGTGCGTGTACAAGCGTCTATGTGTCTACATGAGATGCGAGGGGGCAAGAATCTTCCATGGGCCTATGAATTACTTGCATAAAGACAGCGAGGCCGGGCCCTTTGCTCGGTAGCTAGAAGGATGTTTACCTAAACTACTAGACAGGAATGTATTGGATGAGGAGCGGAGCAGATAACTTTGAAGGCTGAATACAGTTTTTGGCAGGCAACAGGCCGCGTCAGGCACCGCTAGCCGCGCAGGGAGTAAGACAAAGTTCATGGACACGGATGCAGGTCCAGGCTGGAGCATTTCAGAGGCAGAAGCAGGAAAAGGCTCGATGACAGAATTCAGGGCCTACTCGCCTGAACTGTAAAACTAGAAAAGTGAACCATATAAAGTCGGTGGCCAATCATACTTAGGAATGGAATATTCGACCCATTCATGACGGATCTGAAAGAGGAAATGTTGGCGTTGGACACACATGTATTTGCGTCTTCATAGCTGGAACTGGAGGGAACATACATGTACTTGTAGCATGTACATGGAGTCGTTGGGGTCTAAGATAGGGGACACAATTGACCATAAAAATTCATATTTCCTCAGTGTGCAAAATTCATATAAATTGTGTTTGGATAATTCCGTGATTTACGCAAATATTGCGCAAAATTGCGCAACATTACGCATAAGGAAAACTGGCATTTAGCGCTATAATTTAGTGAGAAATGCTTCCTCGTGACAATTTTGGACGAGAGGACTTATTATGCTCTAAAAATATTAGCATTGAAACGCAAGTGCTGCAAACAAACAAAGCTACACACATCGTGGTCATTCACGCTGTTCCTGTGCTCCCACACCGGCATAGTACTGGGAATTTTATTTAACAAGTGCAATACAATTTTTTTTAAAATGACACCAATATAATGGAAATTTTGCCAGGCCTGGAAATCTGAAGTTCAGTACATTTTACCTTAGACTGTATATCACAATGCAAATACCCTCCTTTCAGTGCCTCAAGGACAGAAGCTCTCTTCATTCCTACTACACACAATACACCATTTTGTGTGCGCCTTAAAGACGACATTGCCTATCCGGGTTACCGCACAAAGCTACAAAGTTCTTCCATCTTGCTCATGCTGATGAGAAAGAACCCCCGCCGTGCTCTGTTTCAGGCCTTGGGAGATTAATCTTCAGATTTGGTTAGTTCTGTGTTTGTAATTCAATTCGTGAGTGATTGATACAGTTTCCTTTTAAAGTAATTGCACATCTGGTATATTATCTCTCAAGGGATAGATGAGAGATTGGTGTCTGAGTAATGAGGTCTTTAATATAGTGATTAACCCCCTTCAAAATATTAAATATGTTTTCGAGTGGTTTCGTTACTTGACACCTTTTTAGATTTTTACTATTTTAAGCTGGACACCATTTTACACATATATTTTTAGCCATACATATATTCATAGCTGTATAAAGATGCTGTAGCTATACAAATATTTCTCTATATTTACATACATGTACACGTAGTTATATGTAACTATATACTTGTTTTTTACTTTCAATCAATTAATCAATCAGGGGTTTATATAGCGCGCTGCTCACCCGTGAGGGTCTCAAGGCGCTGGGAGGGGGATTTGTAGGCGTGGGTGAGTAGCCTGAAGGTTACTCTCTTCTCGATGGGGAGCCAGTGGAGGTCTCGTAGGTGCTGGGTCATGTGCTTGTGTCGTGGGGTTCCAAGGACGAGTCTGGCTGCGGTGTTCTGGATGGTTTGGAGCTTGGGTGGCAGGGTTTTGTTGATTCTTTATTTGCTGCTTGATCAAGGAAATATTGGGCCTTTAACCCCTTGTGTGCCCATGACGAGCTGGACTCGTCATGGGCCGCGGTTGCGCTGTGCCCATGACGAGTCCAGCTCGTCATAAACCCCGCCCGCTAATGTAACAGCCGGCACAGGGCGGGGAAAGGGCGTGGCACACAAGGGGTTAAATATTGCACTCTCACACACTCGTTTTACTTTCAATGTGAACGTTCTTTGACAAAGATAAAGATTTAACTTTTACAAGCTGAAAAAGTTTTCTCAAGGTTTCTCAGCTCACAGTAGAGCCATTTTAATGGGAATTCGTAGTGTGATCTAATGCAGAGCATAGCACTGGCAGGACACACTTTCCTCGCTCTTAGAACAGCTACAGCGTGGGAAGCGACAGTACAAGATTTCCTCGTGCCGGCTAGCTCCACGAATAGCAGAAAAATTACAGTAAGTGGAATTTATAGCAGCAATATTCATTATAGAGCAGGTGCAGTATACACTGCAACAGTACATTATTTCTTACACACAAATAAACCAGTGCTTAATTTGAGCCGGGGCTTTTTGGTGCTCAGCCCCAGCACTTAATCATCAATACCAGCGCTTTTCATGAGCACAAGTTGAGGACACATTCATTGCACAGGGAGATTAAGTGATTTGCCCAAAATCACGGGCTGTTGAGCTGACGCCAGGACTGGAACCTGGTTCCCCAGCTCTGAGGTCGGCAGCTATGGCCACTACGCCACATCCTCTTGCCACTTTCATGGTTAGTAGTTGTTTTAGGCCGCACCAACAGGAGAAATGGGCTGGTGTAAGCTGCCTCCGACACTTATTTCTTTACAAATTAACCTCTGAACTAAAAACTCACATATGCTTAGCCACATAACATGCACAGCAAACAGAACAACACCCACACACCCACCAGTAAGGGACAATATAAAGGGCATCTGTACTAGATTTGCTATATATCTATGAGGGCGGGCCATTAACAGTAACTGCAGTGTGCATTTAGAACTCTAAATCCATGCACACCTTGTTCCTTGAAACTGGGATAAGTTATACAGCGGACCAAAGCCACATACATACAGAAAAGACCTGACACAGAAAACAGCAACGGACACAGACCCGATACAACAAACACCGCAGGAGTCCAAGCTTCATCTAAACATAAACGGGATATTGAATGGGCATCCACATTGTGCACTTCCTACAGATAGAGCAGACCAGAAGTATTTCCAAGTAACATCCCATTGCAGGCACAGCACAATATGGTCAGCATTAGTGCAAGCATCCCCCATACACATAGAAAAGTAACATTATGCTGAAAAGAAGTATAAACTATGCTTATGCTCACATACCATGCACAGTAAAGGAATCAGTGATACACGCTTCACATGTACACATACACACAGACATACCCAGCATCTACCCTCGACAATCCAGCTGAAATTTTGGGTAGGCCTACCAAAGGTCATCATTTTGCTTTTTTGGTAAGATTCGCCTACCAAAGTCCATTTTCCTGATGACACTGGGATAAATAAAATCTGTAGCCCACTGAAGACCAACTGTCATCCTGTACATTACAAATTGGAAATGCACTTAGGACATGATCTGAATTTTTTACTCCCAAGTCCAATTAAGGTGACACCGGTTTTGGGTTGCTTGTGTTCTGGTTCAGAGAGGATCTGACCTGTCTGTTCAGGCTAGACTGTTCCTTATGGAGCAGGGTCAAGGCTGATTTGCATATTGCTGGGTGTAATCTGAGGTGACATTATGGGCAAATAATGATGGAAGGGATGTGGCTTGAGTAGATAGCAGTGACTGAGATTAATTCACACCTCCCATCCATCACTTTGTTTTTTACTTTAGCCTACATTTAGGAGGGCAGCAATTGAGCTCAATAATTAGTGAAGATCGTTCAGCCAGGTATTCCTAGTTTTTTGCCATGAACTGCACCCTCAGGGCAGCACGTTCTCCCATTCTATTCAACTATTTTTCAAACCTTCCTAAAAATAGTTGGGGAATGCATAACCTTCTCCAAAGATTCCAGGACTGGAGTCAGAATAGTAAATATGCCTCCTAGAATATTTGGGGGAAAGTTGCAATTTCCTCAAATATTCTGGGACTGGAGTTAGAATAGCATTTTTGACCTTCTAGTGTCTGCCTCACCCACTGCAGCCCTGAGGGCACAATTCAGGCCAAGAAACATGAACAGTTGTTCAGTCATGCATATGTTAAATATTATTGGAGTCAGAATACGTCCCTGCTTTGCTCCAGTACTCGTCAGTCACCGGCTGATGAATTTAAAGCATTTACCAATTTGTACCCATGTAGATTCATGTAGTTTTTGAAAAAAAGAGAGGAGCATTAGGTCTATATGTAGGGCTTGCATCATGGACCACAATCTCTTTCTGTCAACCCTGTCAAAGGCCCTGCTAAAGTCAACAAACAATAGACATTGCCTTTCTCCTGGTGCACTTACCTGTCAATGATCATCTCCAGGGCCATTATATAGTCTCAGTTACTGCCTTGGCAACACACCTGCACCTGGGCCAGAGTCTGTTCTTTTTTGTAGCCAATCCTTCATTTAACATGATAGAAATTCGGAAAAGACTTTACCCTTGATATCCAGCATTGCTAAAAGCCAGTACTGTTTTTGCTTCACTTCTAGTGCCTTTCCTATGGCCAGGTATGAGTCATACCACTTGACAGGACATGGTCAAACACAGCCGCGGCTGCTGCAGGTAAGAACGGTGGGGCGGTGGGGCCAGGTAACAGGGGATTTTGAGAGATGACAGCGAGGGAAAAATAATTATTTATTTAATTTTCCCTCGTGGTTGTCTCTCGAAATCCCCCTTCACCTGGCCCCACCGTCCTACCACTCTTACCTGCAGCGGCTGCGGCTGGTCAAACAGTATCTTAAACTGACAGTACCAAAAAGTTAGATTTTAAGATAACAGGTGCCAGAATACTACCCGTCACCACAGTTGTAGTTCCTATGTAGGAACCTTAGGCCCTGATTTATTTATGGGCAGACAGCCTGCTGTTAAGCCACGGAAGGGCACTCACCCAGTTTATGAATGGCCACCAAGCAGGGGGTCATTTATAAAAACATTGCAATGCATGGATGCAGCCCTGTAGCACAGAGTAATATTTTTTTCTTTACAAAAAGAAAATCCTCAAACTGGATTTTCTTTCTGTAAAAAAATTAAATAATGCTTCCCTCGCTATGGTAGTCTTCTCTCATGGAGGGGGGAGCCTTATAGTGCATTTCTTGTTCCTTACCACCAGCTTTTACCTGGTGGTAAGAAACAGGAAAAATTGACTACATGTTAACCCATCTAAATTGGGTGGGCGGACATCTAGCTATTTCTCCGATGGCCCTTACCCCCTAGGGCCGTCAGAGAAGTTTGACCACAGCAGAGACAGCATTGTCTCTGCTGTGGCCAAACCTAAGATCTGCCCACAATTAGATTTGGTGAGCGGACCACTATATTGGTGGGGGAGTAACCTCTCCACCAATATTTAAAGCAGGCCCTTAGTCTCTTGCCTATTTCAGGACTATGCTTTTAGTGTGTCCGCCATAAAAAAACCTTGCCATGCAGATTTTCTGATGTTTAATTGCAGGAAAAGCAATCATTTCAGCTGGTCCTACATGTCAGATAATCAATGCTTTGATAGATGTACATTAATATACCCACAATCAGACTCTTCTTCTACTCTCAATAATGTGCTTCTTATTTCCCAAGTAGGGTGAGGGCAGAGGAAATCTGATCTTTTCTTAAATAATTGACTTATTGTGGAGGGATGCTGCGTGTATCTGGTATCATTACATGTGCTCATGATGGGTTTGCTTTTTTAATGCATACCTATGTTAGGTGTGATGTAATGGCATTTGTGTCATACCTAACAAAATATTGCAGACGATGTACAGCAGGAATGGGCCAGGGTTCTGGTCTGTAGGTTTGCTTTGCACATGATAAAGACAGGGGTAAGTTAGTGTTATTACTCAGGAATGAAGATTGTATGTCTTAAATGCTAGGTCATTATTAGGATGGGCAAAATGTCAATTATACCAGTGAAGTTTGCATAACTTGGGAATTTTGCTTTACATAATTTGGGGATTTAGCATTACACAAATTCCTGATAGCATGCCACTATGCCGCATTGAGTCATTTTCCAGCTCACGCAAAATTATAGCACAATATCAATGTGATAACAGCACAAATGAACAGAACGTGAGCAGCTGTTATTCGTTGAACTTGTGTTTCTGACCTATTTTTAGCATGAATTGCATCATGCAAGGACACATTTTGCACTGAGATGTAGAACTAGAGTCTAGATTTGTATTTTGGGAAATTTCATGTAATTTTTCATACTTTTCCCTAAATTTGACAGTCATGTGAAAGCAAATTACGCATTTTTTGCACACCCCTATAACGTTATCTGTTATTTTCTTTGCTGGACCACTGAATCTGCTGGAAACAAAGTGCATTTGTACAGAGATCACTTTCACTGAGGCATTTGTTATGATAGCTAAATGCGCCATATCAATGTGTGGCTGGCAGGTGACATGCCTTCAATGTCAGGGCTACACTGTCATCCTGCCATCACTAATAAACTAACATTTTCACCAAGTGAAACAAGTGGAGACAGACAGATGCACAATGTAAAATAAGTTAAAATACTCATTAAGTCGTAGCAAACCTTTAACTAGCAGATCACATGAATAGATTTTTATAAACACTGAACGGTTAGCACAGTAAAAACAGAAAGGAACATGAAACTTTTTCTGTAATAATTCTGCCTGGGGAATAACACATGCTTATACATTGAAATCAAGAAATTGAAAATAAGTAAGTTTTTCTAGCACTGTGTCTGTACAGTAGGCAACGTCTTCTTGAGCCTCGGCTTCCCTTTAACAAACCACTGCATTCTAGGACTGGTAGGGTTAATTTTCTTAAATTCACCAATGTATTTACAGCAATGATTTAGAAAGGGTCAGCCCAGAGTTAAATATACAAAGTTTGGTGTAGCTGGAGTGATCTTGTAAAGCTATGTGTGTCATATGTTAGTATCACAGAAATTAAGATAATGGATTTCAGTGTTACACATGAAACATTACAACAAAGAGGCGGCAAATGGAATGGAGATACAAAGATTTCTTTATAGTTAGCAGCACATGATCATTCCAAAGAGAATATGTGGTTGAACAGGCAAGGAGAATGCATTATTTCATGTGTCTGCTTGGTCCAAACCCAGAAGTAGACGCAGAAACTAATAAATACCAGAAAGAAGACACCACGGTACAGTTCTGGGGTGGGGATAGTGGGCATGGAAAGAACCAAACATAGATACATAGAGAATGATGTATAATGAATATTCCAATTCAAATGTAAGTGACAAATAGTGTGAAAGAGTGAAAGAAGAGAACAAAGCAGAATGCAAATAATAAAAAAAAGATGGGCGGAAGAAGAGAACCTAAAGGAAAAAGAATGTACGGAAAAATCAAAAATGGAACCAAGCTAATTAAAATGGGAAACAGAAAAGGAAGCATCAAGGAAGGAAACTTTCTTTGGGGAAACAAATCTCGGGGACCTTTTAAAACGGATGGGATTGGCTTCTTTGCTCTCTCACTCAGTGACAGCCCTACAGTTCTAAGTGGAGAGTATTTTATTTTTCTGGCTACTTCCATGCTTTGGAAAATTCTGAAAATATTGTTCTCCAAATACATCCTCACCAGATGTCATGGATGGAGAGTAACGCAGTGTTTTTGAGGATGGAACATCTTGTCCTTGATCAAAGGCAGTGAACAACCACCTTTATTTATATGGAGCGAGGGAACGGTTTTGACACTTTCTTTTCTAGATTAGGTTTTGTCTCTTCGAGTTGTTAAATGTTGCACTATCACTTTAAAAAGCACAGGGTGATCAGCAGAGAGTAACAGCAAAATGGGCTTCTTCACTGCAATCAATTAATGATCCTGAACATCCTTTGCAAACTAATAATCCAGAGCACCAAATGGAAAGTGCAGGCCTACAATCCTATCTGTGGAATGTGCTGTGTTCCAATGTGACTATTCAAAACCGGAATGAGAGACAAATCTATTTGCTTTAGGTGTAGATTGGAAGGGGTGGAGGTTTGTCACATTTCTTTGTCACTTCTTAAATTAATAGATTATTAGAATTATATTATGAACGTTATTGCACCTGTTTTAACACCTAAAATCAGCTCAATACCGAGTTCTGCAATATATCACTGCTAAAAAATAATTTCTGCTATATTTTATTACCATATCAATATCTGTGTCAATGCCCATTCTAAGAGTCTGTGGCACGAGAATGGTTAGAACTAAGGGGCATATCAACAAGGGCTTTATCTCTGCTTTTTTGGCTTTAAAAGCCAAAAAAGGAGAGATAAAACTAGCGCCCTATCAACAACAGGGTGCTAACATGCAAATTTGCATGTTAGCACCCTTTTATTCTACGCTTCCCCTTGCATTTCTAATGAGATGCAAAGGGGGCGTTCCATAGTAAAATAATAGGAGAAATGTCGCTAAGCGACATTTCTCCTATTATCAAGAATGTCGCTAACCCTGTTAGAGACAAAAAAAGCAGCGCTAATCGCGGTTAACGCTGCTTTTTTACATCTGGTATTTTTCTGACTTAGCCATGATATCCTATGGAAGGAGGATATCATGGCTAAGTTTGCCTGTCCCTATCAACAAGGTAACGTGAGATTATCGCTGGGTTTCCAGCGATAATCTCACGTTAGCCTGTTAGTGTGAGGATTTTTATCGCTATTGAGATAAGCGTTGTTAATAGCACGCTATCTCAGCGATAAAAATTCACGCTAGCCGGCGATAATTATCCTAGCGCTAAGTGCGCTTAGAGATAATTATCGCCGGTTGTTGTTGATATGCCCCTAATTTCTTATTTAAGCTTTGAAGAAAATATTCATTGTTTTTTGTACAGGACACATAAAGCTTTTATTGCGGGCAGACATCCTACGTGAGGAAATTGTTATTGGAAACAGGACAGGTGGGCTCAACGTTTCCTGGGGCTAAGTTGAGTGAAGTCAGGAATCTCCATCAGCTTTCTGAAAAGGGAAACGCTTTGCCACATTCAATCAGTTTTGTAAACCCTTAGGGGCAGATTTACAAAGCCCGTGCGCCACTTTTGCGTCACTTTTCCCATGTTAAAAATTACACAAATTGGTGCAAGCGGCTTATAAATCTGCCCCTTAGTTCTTATGTCATATGCAACAATCCAAGGGTACAAAAACATGTTTTTCTTAAAAATAAGTAATATAAAAAAGAGGTCAGTTGTAGACTACTTCTCAGAAACAGGTCTTCCAAGCTACAATCAATAACAAAATACTACATAATGTTGGCATCAGAGAGTACGGCTGTTGTTGATAAGCAGCATGAACGGAAAGGAAGTTGTGTAATATTGCAGCAGTACAGAAATTGTGTGTGTGTGTGTGTGTGTGTGTGTGTGCAAGCATGTGCGGGTGTCTTCTCATGTAAACGTGTGTGTGGTTGTCTGAGTGCGACCTCACAGTGATGGCAGGACATTCTGAAATCCCTGTATGAAGTGTGCAAACTCAAATGTGTAGTTTTGAACTAGAAACACCTTATATATTAAATTATTTCACAGCTCTCGATGAGAAAATGGAAATAGAGAACAAAGAAAGACAATTGATCCGTTAGATTTACCTAACGCCCGTTTTCTGGAAGCGTGAAGTATAAAATGATTACTTTGCCTCATTTTTTGTAAAAAATATCGTGTAGTAAAATATGAGTGGAACATCAAGTTATTTACAAACAATGACTTTTCTGCACCTTCTCCTCATGGGCGTTCATCCCTTTGTAGTCTTTCCATGCTGTCTATTAGCTTAAGGGTTACGAGTATAGGGATGCCTCACAGACTCAACTGCAGCAGAGGAGACTACCAGGCTGTGCCACTAGGAAGGAAAGGGAGATATTTACCTCAGCCACTCCAGAACCACAGAACTAAAGTTAAGTACTACCTTCAACGCTAACAACAGAGTATGAGCGGCAGAGGAAGGATGGCAGAAGGGAGAGGGATGGTTTACTGGGAGGGACCCTCAAATTACAAATTTTGCACAAAGGCCTTAGCCAATATGGAAGGACGAGGATAAACTGAGAGAAGAACATACTGAGTATTGTGAGAGGGCCACACCCCCTACAAGCAAAAACAAACTAAGCCAAAGCAAGCAACGCAGTGTAGACCATAATGCATCTAAAGCTATGTGTTTCCAAACGACCTTAACACCAATAGAAAGAAGTGAAATGAAAGCATGTTTGTGAAGGTGAGAAAATACATAAAACCACTAAAATTAGGCCCACCGTTAGATGACCCCAGAGTGATCCTTGATGCTTTATGAAATGAGGTTTCTTATTATGGAGAAACAATACAGTGGCTCAATGCACAGAAGCCCATGCTTACTCAGACTACATTTCAATGAATTATACCTACTGTGCAAGGAGCACATCACAAATCTGATAAATCCTTCCCCAGGTTGCACTGCTATTCCCAGGGTGTAAATTAATCTATCTCCCCCATGGCGCGGAAGGCTTCCAAACAGCTTAAGAGAACATATTGATTGATATCACATGAATGTTGACTACCTTCAATGCGAATTCAACCTGAATGTTGTCAGTGACATTTAGTCTCTGGTTATAATTGGGTAATAGTCTCATTAGTGGGTGGTCTGTCTAACAGTTATACGTATTTGGAACACGTAACTTGAGGTTTGGCTTCCTTGTTGTCAGAGGGATGATTATCTTGCTTGGCAGAGAGAGCATGCATTATCTTGTAGAACAGGTTGACATTGTAAGAGAATATTTGTTGTTTTTCAGCTCAGATTTACGTCACTACTTTCAAGTTCATACAAAAATAGCTGTAATATCAATCTGTTTTGAAGTGCAACACACATGTAACAAACTCTGTTTTTACCAGCCCACAGGCAGAACATGGCTACGTCATAAAGCAACTAGATGTGTCTAATTTAGGCCTGGGCAGAGTTAGCAAAGTTGCGCTAATCAAAACTCCGCAAACTGATTAAAAATGTCTGCCCGCTATGCAGAGTTCCATGGGCAGCAGTTTGTGTTGCTTTTTTACATCAAAAGCAATGTGGAGGACGTCTTTGCGTTCAGAATCGCACACTAATGGCACCAGGTGGTTCACATGGGCACGGCCATCTTGTTTTCTTACTCTGTTCATGGTGCTAGGCCTGTTTTTGAATCCCTGCTTCACCTTTTCAATCCTCCGCCCTCCTAATTAATCTACCCCTCATTTTATTTATTGTATTAGTGTGAATTATTATGTATATCTTTTTTTTTTCCATTTTCTTCATGTTTTTTCCATTACTTTTTGTATTTTTGTTTATTTTTCCCTTACTTCCTTATTTCTTCCTTCCTTCCTTTTCCAGTTTTTTTTCTTTACCCCATCCAGCCATGGCACAGCCGGGTGAGCAGGGGAGCGGCAGCAGCAGACCGCACTGAAAAGCCAGCAGCAGCAGCCACCTATTTTGCAGACGGTGACACCACCAAGAGGAGCAGCCCTGGGCAGTCTTTTGTGAGTTGGAGGTAGCAGCACTGTATTTTTTTCTGCAGCACCACCTCCCCTCCATGCTGCGAGAAGGTGGCAGGCCAGGCAATGGTTACTCCCTGCAGTAGCATTGGCTGCATTGGGGGACTGTGCGCTGGTGTGTGCAGTGCACCAATAAAGTGCAGCGCACCACTCTGCAGCTGATGCACCACTGGGCTGATATCCTGGACCGGGAGTTGGACCTGTTTGATCTGCTAGGTGTCTAAATTGCTGGGCTCAGTGAGTCTTAATTATTTGTTGTGTCTGTGTTCTGCAATGCTAACATTTGTTTCTGAATAGAATTCTGCTCACACTGAGAGGAAACTTATGTTTAGTTTACATTAAGAATATTATTAGGTGACCCAGTTTGAGCTAGGCAGGTGCTCGGAACTACCAAAGTGTACTCATCGGCACTCACTTTGGCTGACTATTGAAGAAGCCATTGCAGACTCCTCTGTCTTCCTGTGAACATATATAATTAGTGATATCAGTGATTAGCATACTATGTGTCTTTCTTTATGTAGCTTCTCCAGTCCCAAGCAATTTCACAGTGATGTGTAGTACTACCATGCATCTATGCATTGCAAAAAGGGAGACTGAGTTAGTCTATTAACCGGGTTGAGGAATGAGAATAGAATCAAAGATCATTCATTGTAATGCATTGGTTCCAAATGTGCTTTTTGTTAAGGAAATTTGGAATGGGGCTTTTAGGATTAGTATGTCCAGCTCAACAATTTTCGATACTAGTACTACAGGTGATCTGATTTAGATAAATACCATGTTACTGCATTTGCTTGTCATAATAATTTTGTGGAGAATAACTGTACCACAAATCTTTTTTTATTGTCTTCGTTATTTCTTACATCAGCACCCAAGGTCAAGAAGAGGGGCAGCGCAGGGGCGGGTCCAGTAAGAGCTGGGGAGGAGGCGCCGACCACAAGTGCCACTGCTAAGAGCTCTACTCTGCCAAGTAAGTCCTATTAATTGTATTATTATTTCTCTAACTTTTACCTCTACTTTTAATTTTTCCCTGTTTTTTTTGTATGCTTTCTTGTTTATTTCCAACTTCCCGAAGCAAATTGTTGTTTAATTCCTATTATCCCTGTATTATCTTTTTTTCCCCTTTATTTTATGGGTGTTTTTTTGGTAGATGACTTTTTCCCGTCTGTACTAGTCTGTAGTTTTCTTCTGCATTGTTGGTAATCTTTCTCTATCCCCTATATAGCTTGTGGGACTGTAAGACTAAGAACATATCTTTGGTACTTTACTGTCTACTGTGTTGATTGCAAGGCCAAGTAAGTTAGTATTATAAATAATATTCGCCATGTATGTTTATTGAGAATGCTTTTTTTCTTCCTCCTTCTGTAACAGTTGATGAGAGAGTGGCAATGGTCAGGGATCACCCATCAACCCCCAATGCTGTGCATATGCTGTGCATATATACAGTATTCCAGCAGCTCTAATGACAGTGCAGCATAGCTGAAAAGTATGAGGGCCCATTGCAGTGGCCGACTAACACCATGTCTTTCACTGACCATTATTATTCCACCCCTTCATTGCGCTTCAATGACTCTGAGCCATGATCATCATAGGCTATAACTCTGCCCCTCCATTTTGAATTTATTTGGTTGGCTTGACTTCCTGGCTTTTCTAACATTGTGAAACAACAAAATGCCCAGAGTGATTTTTTTGATAGAAGCTACTTCTATACTAACCGAACTGTAGTGATGTATTGCAGTTGTATTTTTCTTTATTAAAACAATCAAGAGGAGCCGTATCTGGCATTTAAAATATGTATAATGTTTTCTAGCCACACAGAGTGCTGCCGGCTCAAGTGGCGCTGCAGGAAGAGAAGGAGATTGGGTTGGAAGGGGAGAAGCGGCAGCAGGGATGAGCGATGCCAAGTCATATTGCTTGCTTATTGACAATTACTTTTTTACTCACTAGTAACAAGGGCATCATTGTGCCTCACAATCGTAAACCCCCCACTTTACCAGCTACAGTAGTGGTTGAGTTATGACATCTTCTATCTGCAGCTCAGCAAAGGTTCACATAATGTATGCTAAAAATTATAGCTTGATGGAAACAGGAAAGAACAGGAAAGGATGGGTGGAATGATATATGAGTGAAAGGAATTTTTTTATAAAGGAACAGTGGTCCCATTCAATTAGAGTAAATTAAGATGCCACAATTAGTACAATGAAAAATTGGGTTTTTATGTTTGAAGACAATGCAGAAATTACTAGTAAATTACAGTAAATATTGAGAAAAAAAGTAAAACAGTGAGTAAGTTGGTGGCAGGGTAATAGGAAATCAGCCGATTTCCGGTACCCAGGCAAGTGATTTAAAAGTGTTTATACCCTGGGTCCCTTCTGACTCCTAGGGTCTCCTTGTTCCTTATAATCATATGAGTGAAAGGAAAGCATGCGTGGGTGAAAGGATGAGTGGGTGAGTATTAGGTAAATGGATGGATGGGTGAAAGGATGATTTAAAGACAGGGGAAAATCTGTATGCATTGATAATTGTTAGAAGGTGGTTCTGACACTCTGAGCCGCCCAGATGTTTTGCTTTTTGAGCACCTATTTGTTGAGCTTTTACTGTGGAAGAGCCTCATATATTGGGACTCACCCACAGTGAACTCATGATGAAAGAGACTGCGTGTGGATTTTACTGGTGTACCTCCTAGCTTGACTAGGCCACTGCGCAGCAGCTGGAGTAAGGGGCGCCGGGCTGGTTACATGCAGACACATGTGTACATGCGTGTGCACACGTGTGTGGGCTGCGCAGGGGAGATTCCTGGCGTGCGCAGTCCAGGAGCAGCTACAAAGTGAATGGTGTGGCAGGACTTATGCATGGAATAGTCTTTATACAGTTCGAAGAAACATGCCAGGGAATGTCAGTGTGCTTTACAGTGTTTATTCCATTATTCTCTAATGGGGATAGGGAGCACATGGGCTAGTTTTACTTTCCTAAGGCCTACAAATTCCAGACGCACACTAAAGTCCACTGTAACAGGTGTCAGAAGAAGTATTCTGCAGAGTCCAAAGTCATATTTTTACTGCTTTTGGGTCATTCAGAAAGGTTATATTTCTCTGAGTCAGCTCATAGCCAAGATCTGTCTGGGGGCTGACCCCAGCAACCTGGATTGATGACCTTCCCTCCATGGAGAGAAGATGGGTGGAGCTACGGGCTAATCCATCAGCAGCTGTCACTGGGTGCCAGGCACCAAGCTGCACCAGGGTGAAGGCAGCACTGGGGGGAAGGGGCTCTCAGAGACCATGTGGCAGGAGACTCCTGGACGACGCCATTTTGAACAAACCTAGAGGCCTGGACAGGAAGGAGGGAGCAGGGGCAGAGTAGCGATGTGTCGCTGTGTGATAGGGCAAACAAAGACTTCCTGACAGCCCCCTCCCCAACTTCTTAAAAGAACTTGCACAGGAAGAGGAGCTCTCTCTGGGGTGTGGTCTGCAGAGGCAGAAGGTGCAGAAGCCTGGCGCAATGGGCAGTTTGAAGGAGGAACCCCCTGACTGTCCCAGGATCCTGAACAGCACCAGGAGAAGAGACCAGGACCAGTGCGCAGAAGCAGAGGCCTCTGTGCAGGGAGAAGAGAGGCCCAGGCGAAAGGCTGGCGCGGGGAGCCAGTGAAGACAGCTCCCTGCTGAATGCCCCCTCCTTGAGACCAGGAGGGTGAAGGAAAGGGCTCCTAGTGGCTGGGGTGTGCCACCAGGAGCAAGAAGAGGCCAAGATCACCAACATTGGCTGCCTGGGGGACGAGATATGCCCCCCAGAAGGTAGGCGACCTTTGACCTCCAATGGACCGATGACGAAGCGTGTGTGTCTCCACCGCCGGTCTCTAATGTGCCCCCGGAGTGGGTCAGGTCCCAGGGGTTGCCCCCAAGAGAAGTAAAGTCAGGGGGCGCCGTCACGCTCCCCATGAAGATGTGCAGCGGGAAGGGCCCGGGATCCCAACTCCGGGCCTTGTGTGAAGAGGAAAAGGCGGGGAGCGCCGTCGCCCCCCGCAAAGAGGAGAAGGTGGGGAGTACCATCGCGGCCCCTGCGAAGAGGTCTCGAGGGGCCCAGGACTAGGCCTGGGCGAAAATTTCGTTCAGTTCGCGGAAATTGCGATAATTTGACATTTTCGCGTTCCGCGGAAAGCGCGAAAATGTCAAAAATTCCGGTTTCCGCAGCTTGGCGATAATTTGTTTCTTGCTCGCGCTGTAAAATAATACATTCTCGCACGCGCGCGATCGCCTTACCTGAATCCCTGCGTTCGCCGACAAGTTTTCTTGATCCGGTTGCGTTCTCCATGAGATGTTGTATTGTTTTTAGCCATTTGCGCTGTCTCGCGACAGTTCGCGCACGCAGTGACATCATGCGTCGCGCGATCACGTCTTTCTTCTCGCGATCATGCACCGCGAGACAACTCAAAACAAGATGGCCGCGCCCGCAAGCAACCACATGGGTAAGTTGGCGACCCGCAACCATGCAGAAAATCTCGCGAACATGTCGGAAAAAAGCTTCCGCATCTTCGCGATATTTCCGCTTGTTTGCGATAATTTTAAACATTTTCGCCATAATTTGCGAAAGTTAATTTCGCAATTTCCGCCCACCCCTACCCAGGACCCCATCTCCAGGCCCCGAAGCAAAGCCGGGTTGTGCTGTCATGCTCCCCGTGAAGATGTTCCGCTGCGGGGTGCCAGGAGCCCACCCTGGCCCCCACCGAAAAAGCAAAAACAGGCTCCCGCGAAGATGAGAGGACAGGCCCAGGACCCCATCTCTGGGCCCCGAACTGTGGGAAGGAGGAGGGGGAGTGCCGTCGCACTCCCCCAAGGTCTGACGAGGCCGAGGAGGTCTCCGCGTCTGCCCGCCAGAGCGGGCAGACCAGAATGGAGGCGCCGGCTCCTGCGGCCACACACTGAGGTGCGGGCAGAGCGGGAAGCCAGCAGGAGCAGCCTGGTGGGCTCCCCTTCAGCCTGGTGATGCGGGAGGGCCCAGGTGTGACCGGGCCTCCCTGAAGCGAGAAGCGGCCGGGGATCGGCTCCCTGAGTCGCCAACCCTTACCTGGGGATCCGGGTGGGACCGGGCCCCCAACGGGCCGCAGATTTCCTCACCTGGGGGTCCGGGTGGGACTGGGCCCCCCAACAGCTGAAGAGGCAGCGAAGCCACCGGCAGCACAATCGCGGCTCTCCCCTACACAGTGGGGGAGCCGCTAATAGAATATTCCCAGCAAGGAACACGGAGTGCCCCATAATGCCTTGCAAGGCATGGAGAAACCTACTGTTTTGGGCTTTTTGGTGGCCCCCAGAGGAGAGGGGCCACCCCCATTTCCTGGAAAGGTGCCGGGCGAGCTAACCCTTCAAGGGCTCAGCCAGCATTTTAACTCTTTCTGGGCTGGAACTTTGGTTCTACAGCTGGA
The DNA here is from genome assembly GCF_964204655.1 of Triturus cristatus. NCBI lineage: Eukaryota > Metazoa > Chordata > Amphibia > Caudata > Salamandridae > Triturus > Triturus cristatus. Next base: position 613,324,607 of record NC_140591.1, on the reverse strand, counting down.
AGAGGAGTGAGAAGTGCACCAAGGGAGGAAGGACTGAGCTGGGGATGTCTGGAAAAGGGCATCCCCTGGAGGTGAAGAGGTGTAATTGCACCCGTAGTGCATTTACTATTGTTACTTCTTTCAGAGGGACTGAAAGTCACATATGTAATGTGAAGTACCTGTGTAAGGTGATGTCATAAGCAAAGTGGGGTTCTGTTGCCCAGACATTCCTGCTAGGGTGTCTGGCTGTTTATGCGTAATCCAGTGAATCATCTGTGATGCCTTTTGGGGCTATAATTGCAACGCATTCTAATGACCAACAAATGTGATGAGTACTGCCATTCTAAAGTGATGCTTAAACATGTATTCTTGCTGCTGCGCTTAAGTGAAGAACCCAGACTGCTAGCCCTTAAGATGTAGAGGTGTATACTTGATGGCCCATAGCAAATGCTCAGTCAAGGTTATGTGTCACCAAGGCAGGGTTACCCCTTTTTAATGCTTGTTGAGATAATGGGGTGGGTCGTCACTGGGATGGTGTCAGTGTGCAGGGCCCATGCTCCAGGTTATGTTCAACTACCTGCATTAGGGGGCAAGATGTTGTGCATACATGGGAGTGTTGGTACTAGACCCCACCCCCCTGTGGGAGGGGTGGAGATGTTCTGCAATGTCACAAAGTGATTCCAACAGCTTATGTATATTTGTAAATTGGTGCATAGTATTGTGTAGTGTGTGTGTTTAATAAATGTACTCTTACTTTTATAAAGCAAAGTACAGACTGGACAATCAATTATTAAGTGTTATTGCTGCGCACCTGTAATAGCGATTACTAGCCCACACCACATCCCTTGAGTAAGCCTCAGACTGCTCTGCAACGCTACCCTCTGAGAGTCAGGCGCTACAATTGGGTGTTTGGTTCCCTGTGAAGGACAAATGTAGTCATGTTATTTGTGCTGGCCTCACAGATACTGCCTTGTTTTCCAACAATAATGGATTGGAAATTTTGGTGAAAGACTGGATGAGAGAAACTAAAGCATAAATCATGGTGGCTATGGATAAATATAGTAGGAAGAATGAAAGGATGAGTGAATAATTGCTTGGATTAATAAACAAGGTAGCTCTTCTGGAGAGAGGCATGCTGCTCACTTAATTTGCTACTTTGTTTCATGGCTATCAAAGCTATGGTTCAAACTTCAGGATATTTAATTTTTTGTTCTCATCCCTTGACTCACTTTATTTGTTAAACGAGGCAGTTATGTGTCCCACTCATCATCATTCATCATCCCCCTCCCTGCCCATGACATTTTGCTACCCATGACTGAAGTGCAGTATGGCTCAATTCATGACTGCAGTGTTGGCTGTACAATGTACATCTGCAGCATTTACAAAGTTTTCAATGAAATGCAAACCGAACACACAAGGTGTGTTTCCCTTTGCCCACTTAGTCACCTCCTAGTACTTCCCTCCTTTATTCTTTCCTAAGTTCTTCCATCCCAGTCTATCAAAAAATTGACAAATCCACTCTTGGCATGTGCCACATTTTTATGGCCATGTGAAGTGATTTCAAAATATATTTCATGGTTTCCCATAACAGATTTACTTTATGCAGTTTAGATTTTTTATTTTAGACTTTCATCTATTACAGTGCCTGAATAAGCTAAACCATAGGCACAGGATGAATTGATGATCAGTGAGACCCCTCTATTTCATAGCAAAATATCTACCTACCCACCTAATACCTCTACCTTACCCTGCAACAGAGCAAGTCAAATTGCCTTTTCTTACAGCCCAGCAAATTTATTTATTAGAAATAATTTGTAGTGGTGGGTAAGGCCAGTGCGTAAATTGGACTAAGTGCCTGATTTCATTTCAAGTTTGGTGCAAGGGATACTCTGTGACGAACATACCAAATGCAATCTATATAGCCTGTTACTTTCCCTGTAGTGTAGTGCATTGTTCCCCCATTGTACGCCTACAGCAGATACGTGATGTGTGTGATGTAATATCTTATTTACAATTCATCTGCTTTGTTGGAGTCAAGGTAGAAAGTGAATAGAATTTGAAGAAGAGCGGGGCCATTGGAATTAAAGATAGATAATTGTCAACTACAGCTGCCCCAGCTGCAGACATTAGCAAAGTACCTTAAGCGCTGGCTAGCATACCTCCATTCATTTAGCACAACAACTTAGTCCATAATGCCTTACTCAATAATGAGTGGTAATGTATTTAATTTTTTCACTTAAAGTGTCTGTTTAGTTACTAGAAAATCCTTTAAAGGAAAAAAATCAAATCATTGTGTTTTTTAATATGGTGTTATTCTGCCTTAATTCTTTTCTGACAGTCAGTCAGTGCTTTTTATATGAGTCACGTGTGGGTAAAAAATAAAACTGGCTCTGTGACTCTCTTATTCACAATCACATCACATTTCAATGCCACTAGGGGACCAAAAATGTACTGCTACAGAGCCACCCACTAATTCATTTTAAACAGTGTTCGCACAGAGCATTATTTATAAATTGTCTTTTTTTGTTGTTTTTCTCGATATCTCTACACCTGCTGGACAACCAGCTGCTTCTGACGCAGCCACAGTTCAACAAGCCAGCCCTGGCCTCAAGCCTCTCGGCCATTATATCGCCAGCGCCTTAGTGCCACTGCTGCCACCCCCTCCCACTTGGACAGGCAATTTCAGGTTCACGTTCTGCAGCACCTTGACCACATTGAAAGACGGCTAGGGAGCATAGATCAGAGCCTGGATCAGCTCCAGACCAGTATGAACAATGCCATCTTCTAAACCCTTTTTTAACTTTTTTTGGGTGGAGAGGGTGGGAAGGGAATTGGGACTGGGTTTTTTTTCTTGGACTTTAGCTTGGAAATTGTTTGGGGATGGGTCAATTTGTTTGGGGAGAGGGTCTGCTGGTTGTGGGCGAAGAGGGTGGGTTTTGTTTGTAAAATATTAAAGGGGAAATGTCTTATACCCCAATTTATTCCTGAAGTAGTTTGTGTTTTACTTTTACTTTGCACTGCTGCCTTTTTGTGCAGCCGTTTTTTACGATCTTTTTTTTATAAAAGCGTATACCAGTTAGTTATACTTAGTTATATACCATTGTCTTATTACCCTCTGGAACTATCCTGACCATTAAGGGGGATGCTACCATGACCTATATTGCCTACAACAACCTAGATAAAGGATTACTTATAAGCAGTAGCAGTTAGTTGATTACTTACTACTAACTTAACTAGTTCACTTCACTCCATAGTTCTCTTACCTGAATAAAGTTGAAACTGTAACAGGAAAAACATCACAACTTCATAAGCAAGATCCAACTCCCACCCCTTTGAGCTCCAACTGTAGGATTATTCAGAAGGATTATCCATTGCAGGCAATTAAATGGAAATAAAAACACTAAGTTAGTGGGTGATAAATTATATCATAGCTTTCCAGGGAATTGAGGCCAGAATACTATATGACACAACAAAGAATACCTGATAGAGATAAAATAACAAAAAAAAGCCAAAGTGACTTCTTTGGAGCAATGGGGAGCTAGTATTTAATTAAAACTAAAGTTACGAAATCCTCAAGTCTCGAAAAGTAGACTCAAAGTCTGGAGTTGATAAGGTTAAGTGTCTACGCAACACAAGGCCTGAATGATGATGCTGACGACTGATGTTCTTCTTTATCTAAAATATGGATCAGTTTAATGTGCGGGTAGGTAAATGAGGCCAGTGTGTGCTTTTGCTTAGATAATAGAAGATCCTGCAGTAAGTTGTTGTCACTTTCACCATCCGCCCCACCAACTGTGTGATCCATTGATGGTGTAAATTAAGTCACACATTTTCAATAAATCACACAGCCCGGGGGAAGAGGATTAGGGGTTTGATGAATGAATGGGAAAGGGGATTTTGGAAAAGGTGTGGCAAAGACAAACACTACACAAGAACAATATTCATCTGGGCGATGAGCAGCACATCATCATCAACAATCTGTTGTGGAAGGAAACTAAAGAATGAGTATGGCACAGTACAGTTAAATGCATTGCAAACAGTCCTCTGCCCCAGAGACCCAAGTTATCCGATATGTAAATGTTCTGTCTTCTAGGTCTGAAAAAATCAAATCATGAAGAAGTGAACCCACCCATTTCAAAACATATGCTTGAGAAAAACGATACTGCATTACCAAATTGGGTGGTGCATCAGCATTCTCCTTGGGAATGCCCATCACTCTTGGGTGTCTGTCAGGACTGGTGTGGTAGGTAAGCAGGAGTGTTGAGCTCAGCTTTCGCCATTTGTTCATGCAGGAGACAAGAAAGCCTGTGGATTTTAAAACACAAACTGCATTGTAGAGTAAAGGAGAAGGACAGAAGGAATGTAAGCTTAACGAGGTGTGTACCAAGAAAACTCAGAGGCAGAGCAAAGAAACAAGAGGACCTGGGGGTTTCTCTTTTGCCACCAGTGCAACACACACACTCAGCTGCATTTCCCAAATCAAATCACCTCTTTTCATTCCACATAGCTGAGCACTAGGCTTCAGAGTCATGGTTTCCCTTTGAAGTTAATAACTTTTTTCTTCTAGCTGTTGGTAGGGGAGTCCCGCCCTGATATCTTCAAACCTCCTTCTGACTCAGAGTAACTCTGTCCCAGTCCTAACCCGAGCAAGATAGATGTTTACTGCTCTGCTATTGAAGATCACAAAGAGAAACATAATTACAGTATTTTGTATAGGTCTTTGTTTGTTCAGTAAAGTGACTGGACTGGTCTCTTAAGAACCAGAAAAAATGAGTGGACCCTGTAAGTATATCCAGCTTAGTGTGAAAGGGCCAATCACCTCCAAGAAAAATTATCACCCATCATTCAGGCCCCAAACATTGCAAGCCATCTCAATCAAGTTTACAAATTACAGTTGAACCCCCTTCCTCACTGTCTGCCACCACATGAATCATTAATCATCACTCACAATCACTCACAATCACTCACTCACTGTTGCAATAGTTGTAGTTACCTCTTCCAACCCAAGCACTGTTAGGTTAAGTAGTAGGAACACAATTGTATCTTTGACACAGGCAACACATTAGGATTTGGTAGTGGCACTCCTGTAAATCAACAATCTTCTGGTGAAGCCCTGTGAAGTGATGCACAAAAGGATAGGCATGTGAGGAAGGCAGGCTTTCCCTCCAATCTCAAGAAGGAATTGTGGAAGCTTCTACACTGCACACTGGTTTAACTGCAATCTGGCAATATATATGACTAAAAATGGTGGAGCAGCATAAATCCAACACAAACATAATGTTCCACTAGCTACCTTGTGTTTCGTTTGCAAAGAAAGAAGTTCAACAAGAAATAATTAAAAAGTTATATGGTGGCACTGATGTACTCTGTCCGGGAAGTGAAGTTTGCCCTCACAGTTGGATCACCCAGAAGTTGGTCAGCTAACATACTTGATTCTAACCAATCCTCCTCCTGTGCTGTCTCAATACTTGTGTAATGGTGTGATATGAAAGGTTGTTTCATTTTGATCATAGTCAATTTCTCCAAGTTTGAGACAAGAGGCTAGTCATTTTCACTGTAACAACAGTGCCAGAAGTACAAACACATACTCAGCAGACACTCTGGCTATAGGTCAAGCCAGATACATAATTGCCTGCCTCCTGAGCTCTGGCCATTGTCGCAAAACTCCATATCAATACCTCAATGTCTTTTGATCCACATAGACCTTTTTTGGATCATCCAGATACTCCTGGAACATCCTGTGGATGGTCATTGGTGCTGCCACTTGCCCCAACGTTTTCTACACTGGACTTAAGCCCTGGCGATTCATGCCAATGCAGAGGTTGGGTTCTGTCCTTTTGTTGCTGTTGTTTCTGGTGTTCTAGCTGATGGTATTGTTGGCTGCTGTGATACAAGACTGTCCTCCTTGGAAGTTGAAGGTGGCACCCCAGAACTGTGGGGTGGGGCTCTAAGTTCCAGCCGTTGCTTTTCCAGGTCTCTGGCTTCCTCAACAATCCACCTCTGGAATTTTGAAACATCTCCTTCATAAATAAAATGTAAGTGGCCACCATTTTTTTGTACCATGGATCAAGTACTGTGGCACTGATGCACTATTCAGCCGAGATGGTGTTGTCTTTCAGCCTTGCATTGGAAGCCAATCAAAAGAGTGATCTCTCAACCAAGAAATGCGCTTCTGTGCTTTCGTTCACACCTACGTGGGCGAACCTTTCAGACACCTCCTTTAGCTGGTCCTGCAGCAGATGCAACAACAGGATAGCTAGGCCCATCATACTGCTCTCCTTGCTAAGTTCCTGTGTGACAACCTCAAAATGAAGTAGCAACTGTGTTAGGCATTTTACTAGTCCCCATTTCTCTGCATCCATGGTCATAGTTTTCCCAACTGCATCCCATCCTCTTTCAATGACATAGTTAATGACCTGTTTGTACTGCTCAAACAGACGTTGCGACATGTAATAGGTCGAGTTCCAACATGTTGACACCTACAATTTCAGGGCTTTAATGGGTACTCTATTAGCACACTAAATAATTTGCTACTGCTTTGTGGCTTTAAAAGAGTGTCTGAAATGTGTGCAGATTCTTCTGCATGTGGCCAGTATGTTGCTGACTGTCTCTTCTTTTTTTAGAAAGTCCTACACCACCAGGTCGATGCATTGGGCCAAACACAGAACCCTGAAATAGCCACTGTCTGCCATGGCCTTGACTAAGTTACTGCATTTCCCATGGCAACAAATCCCATTCTGAGACCTCTGGGTCGCAGCCATTCAGAAACCTTGCTGTTAAATTCATCTAAGATGTTTGCAGCTGGATGTGATTTCTCCATAGTGACCATCACCACTATGGCATGCCTCCAAATACTCTTAAAACTTTTGTCTGGAACAACACCTTTAGAAATCTTTTGCTTTATATCAGAATAGGGATCAAGTGTGCAGTAATGCACATCCACTCAGTCGCCTGACAACTGGTCCACATGTCTGTCGTCAGGTGGCTAGTGTAAACAACAGCTTACTGCATAGCTTGTCAAACCAATTGAAGCACATCCCAATGCAACACTGGAACAGCTACTCTGGCAAAATGGGTCCAACTTGGAACCTTCCATTTTGGGCAGATGGCTGCCACAAATTCTAAGAATCCCACTCCTTTCACAAAAGAAAAAGGAAGGAGATCCTGTGCTAACATTTGTGGCAGCTTCCTACTGTACAAGTGTGCCATTGGGTGGTTGCGGTCAAGGGGGCCCCTCTGCCTAAACATGCCCATAATAGTAGCCTTTATTTTTCTTCTTATCTGGGGCCACTGTTCAGGCAACTTTGGGAAGTAGGTGGTGGTAGCCTCAGTGCGTGTCGTGGTGGAGCAGTCACTGTATTCAATGGTGTTTCCAACTGACTTGGCAACTTGTGCCATCGTGAAGTCGCTTAGGTGGGTTATTCTGCCGGCACACTGCTTGTCACCCTCTTCTTTCTCATCATCTCCCAAAGTGATTGGACTTGTAGCTGATGTTCTCCTGCTTGCTTCGTTTTCACCACTACAACCACTTTCAGTAATTTCTTTAAGGTGCTCTTCCTATTGGATTGCATGATGTTTTTCCATATGGGTTGTTTGGTGTCCTATACCATAATGTGAACCGGGCTTATCTCGACAAATACTCGTGTGGCAAATAGTGCATATTGCAAGTTCTCCTCATCTTTGCTAATTGTAAAAAAGTCTCAAACTCGGGAGGAGTACTTTTTTACTGGGCTACTGCCAAAGCCTAAAGATGAACTGGAGGTAGGTGAGTTGTCGTTGATTGCCTCTCTACAGGTCATACTTCTACTAAAGTAGTGGTTAGTGGAGGTCTCAGCTGGGGCTTTACAAATATGGTAGATGGCAGTGCTACCTGTGCCACATCCATCAGAGCAGGTTCAATAGCAATGTCGGACTCCTCTGTGTCGCCTTCCACAAAGGTTAGCACATTGTCATCATCCTCCTCATCCTCCCCGTCCATAATTCTAAGGATTTCAAGAACTTTTTCCCTTCTGGTGTCTCCCGGACTCTGGCGGCATCCATATCGTGTCCCTATCATCATCATCAGATGTGGTGCTTAAAGAAGATGGTAGAGTAGTACCCTTCCTTTTCCTTGCTGGAAATCTGGGAGCCAATGATTCTAAAAGAGGAGGTTCTTGCTCGGCAGGATGCTGAACCTCTAGTTATGCTCTAAGATCAGGAAGATGTGCTATTGCTACCTGCGGCTGCTGTCCACATTGCTCTGCGTCCTAAAACGATTGGGTACTACTCTGTGAAAGGGACAAATCCAATCCAATGTCAATGCTCATCTGCATCACCATGATTGCAGTGTCTGCCTCACTAACAGACATGGTCTTCAGCTAAGGTTGAGGTGGTGCTTTGAAAGTGGGAGTGCTGTGCCCAGCTTGCTCCCTGGAGGCCGGTGCGGCAGGCACAGGAAGCTGCCCGAAAAAGGTTTGGACTGACACGCCACTGGTGGAAAGCTGCTTCTTCTCACTGACTACTTTCTTGGCAACAACTTTCTTTGGGGCCATTTTAAAGCTCTCAGGTAACAATGGCACTAAGCTGCACAAGCAAAAGAGATTGGAGGACCGACACATGACAACACTGTACAGGCCTTCTGTTTGGCAGTACTGTGGATGATGTCTCTTTCTCTCTTGTACATCTAAAAGTAAACAAGCAAGATAAGCATTTAATGAAATGTGGCATTGTTTTAGTTTTAGTACAGACAAAGGCAATATTAGTGTGGTTGGTTACTTAAGTAATATAACCCATTTAAAGTCAAACCACACCACCGTATCATAAAAAGTAATTTCCCATCAGGATAACACACAATATGCAGATAGATCTCTTTCTTTTCTGTCCATATATTCTAAAGGAGACACCTGTGGCACTCAGGGCACTGTATGGGTAAATGGAACAATAATCTTTTATAAAATGGAGGTTAGTGTGCGCCTTTGGTAGGCAATGTGGTCCAGGGGTAAATGGAATGATTATTAAACAATTGTATGATGCTGATGTGTCTGAAGTACACTACAGCCCGGGTGTCCAGGAGGTAATGGAATTATACCTAAATAAATTGAATGATGTTGCACGACTGTGCGTTTATGGTAGATGAATGAATGGATTGATGGATGGGTCAATGGATCGATGATTCGACTGAAGCAAAATGAAAAAAAATAAAAATAAATAAATAGATAATTTTTTTCCTCAAAATTACAATAAAAAATGCAAAAGAAAAAAACCGAATTTAAATAAGAAAGAAAAAATAAAAATAAAAAGATAACATGAAAAAACTATCAATAATTGCTGATGTGGGCATGGGAGAATGAGAAGAAACCTATTGTGAGGCAAGGAGGAGAAGAAAATGCACACAATGTATGTAATATTGAAGCACTGTTCATCAATATCATAATCTTAATGTACATACTGCAATGATCTTAAAGCATATTTTCAAACTGATATCACATTCATTAATGCAAGCCTATGGCAAAGGCACACTGACTGGATGCACAAAATGGCTGCCAGCCAGTGTCATGTGGTCAAACAACAGCAGCAAGCAATGAGGCATGGGGAACAAAGAGCACATGCAAGCCTATGGCAAAGAGACGCTAACTGGATGCACAAAATGGCTGCCAGCCACACAGCCAAATAACAGCAAGCATGGAGGCATGGGGATCAAAGAACACATGCAAGCCTATGGCAAAGGCACACTGGCTGGATGTACAAAATTGTTAACAGCTAGATGGCCAAACAAAAACAGCAAGCAAGGAGCCATGGGGAACAAAGAACACATGCAAGCCTATGGCAAAGGCACATTGGCTGGATGCAAAAAATGACTGCCACGCACATGACCAAACATCAACAGCAAGCAAGGAGGCATGGGGAACACAGAACACATGCAAGCCTATGGTAAAGACAACCGGCTAGATGCACAACATGGCTGCCAGCCACATAGACAAACAATAACAGCAAGCATGGAGACATTGGGAACAAAGACCACATGCAAGCCTATGGCAAAAGCACACTGGCTGGATGCAAAAAAATCACTGCCAGACACATGGACGAACAACAACAGCAAGCAAGGAGGCATGGAGAACAAACAACATATGCAAACCTATAGCAAAGGCACACTGGCTGGATGCAAAAAATGGATGCCAGCCAGTGCCACGTGGTCAAATAACAGAGAGCAAGGAGGCATGGCGAACAAAGACTGCATGTAAGCCTATGGCAAAGACACACCGGTTGGATACACAAAATGGAGGCCAGCCACATGGCCAAACAACAGCAGGAAGCAAGGAGGCATGGGGAGCTAAGAGGATGTATTCAGGTCTATGGACACAGACTTCACAAAATGGTCCCCAGACACATTGCATGGAGAACAAAGCCAAATCAATGGTGGCCTATGGCAAACACAAACACTTACTGGACAGACAAAGGAGGCATGGTAACACTGAAGAAAACACTACCATTAATTCAGCAATGCCAAAAATGAAAATTAACTGAGCTATAAAAAATTTACAATAACACAATCCTCCCAAGACATCAAATATTACCCCACATATACACTTTTTGTACACAGAAAAACGTGAAATAGCAAAAAAGCTAATTTTTTATTTGAGCCAATGCCATCTCAGCCCTAAATAATGTTTAAAAACATATACCAAAGTAACTCTTCTTTCATGCACCGATGGCTAGCACTGGCCTGGGCATACAGGATGGCCCCTTGGCCGACGACGCCACATAGTAAAATAAATAAATATTGCAAAAGTAAACAATATGAAGAAAATTTACTGAATTGCACAACATTGTTCCTTTACAAAAGAAGAAAAGTTTATTTAAAAAATATGACTAGGCCCCAACTGAAAATACAGGCCACCCACCACAATAACTTTGAAAAATCAAATAAAGTACAAATAAATTCTGGTGCATGCCCTCTATCAACCAAACAACACCCTTATGCAAGAGTTTCTAAATTTGCTCATGACATCTCAAATGCAATGTGTCGCGGCTAGAAGCTGTGCGAGCATATTCGAAGTCTCACACGCGCTTGCTAGCAGTCCGAGAATATTTTAGCGCTCGGGAGCAAGCTCCAAAACAAATTTTGAGTGCACAAACAGAAAAAGAGCTCCATCAGTGCGCGGAAGGCGGAATTCAGTAACTTGCGCACCTCCACAGGATTAAACAGGTACTATTGTGAAAAATTGGGTTATTGGTTGAGGAGGTGGGTAAGCCCATGTCACCTACAGCCCCAATCCTTGTCGGTGTGAACCACAAAAAGTCATTAAATTAACCTGTGCCTAAACCTATGGTAGTCTGGTACAAACGCAGTCAGGTTTAACATAGAGTAAATGTGTGAGGAATTAATGCAGCACTTAAACAGTAATAAAGTGAAAACACAACAAAAGAAAAATCGCACACCAATTGAGAAAACCAGATTCTTAATAAATAATGTGATACCCAAATGACAAAAATCGAATGAGTAGAACCAGATTTCTGAATTTCTATAATGTAAAGTGAAAAAATGGCACCTAAAAGATCAATGCGCTAAACTCTGACATAGGGGCAAAGTCAAAAGTTAGGATGACCGCAATCGAGCAAGAGTTCGATATCTGAAGTGGATTAGGCCCAATCTCTGCTTACCTTCGAACTGGAAAGAAATTTTGAAGAAAAATGTCTGAGAAGGTAAGGTTTAGTGAGGCAAGGCAGCCAGATGTGTCTGAGGAAGAGACGTTGTTATCGGAGACAAGCGGACAAAGTCACAATGAGATTTCTATGGACTTAGGGCCTGATTACAATGCCGTTTGGACCAACTTCTGTGGGCCAATGGGAGGTAGTCCAACTGCCACTGTCTCGTTGGAAGCGGTCGTTCTAACCACTGGATTACGATGCATGCATCCTGTACTTTGACAGACCTCTGAAAGATCACCGACTCCGACAGCCTTTCTACAAACTGTCAAGATGACGGTCGGAGAAAAACAACATCTCTGACTGCTGACCATATTTTGCAATGTGGATTTCAAACGACCCGACCATGGCGATCCGACCGCCTGCCTAGAGTCATTGGAAGCGATGGATTTGAGGTGCATACTCACCCAAATCAGCTTAGCCCTGACAGTTTCCAGTGTGGATCACTTTCTCTAGGTCCCCCCTACACCGTGACAGCTGAACTCTGAAGACTACGACCCTGTGGGTACCGGAATGCAGATAAGTCTGTAGGTGGCATGTATCCCCATTGACTGGACTATGCACAGATTGCCACACTCCAGCAATGGGGTACATGCTGAAAAAGGCATATCCCCACATATGTCATGCATGTGTGTACATATCACGTTTCCTGGGATTTTTCACACACTTTCAGAGACATATTCAGGGTATGTCCACTACCATATGTCAGACCGCTGTGGTAGCAGAGGTTGCATAGTAATTGGAATTTCCTGGCCTTGGTAGTCGGACTCAGATCGCAGCTGCAGCGGTCAGGTGGTCGGTCCGACGGGCATCATAATCATGCCCTTGGTCGATTTTATGGAAGTGTGTAGCGGGACGAAGCTTCAGGCTGTAGACAACATAGGCACCATGAGGCTGGATACCCCTTCTCCAAGGTCCCACCAAACACAATTTGCTGCTGTGGAGAGAAACATAGTGGGAGCTATCATGAAGTCAGGCTGACCAGCGATGCACTGTGGGCAGATCAGCAAGCACGTAGATCCCAGTTTTCTCTTGCTTCTTCCAGCACTTTTTGTCAAACTTGTGATATCTGAGTTCCTTTAGCACCACTTCAAAGGGTGCAGGGCTGAAGGGGCACCACTTGGAGGGTTAGGACTCACTCAGGCGGGGTCCAGGTGCGGATTCAAGATCATTGGAACCCTGTCCCTGAGGATTTGATCAGGACGCCAGCCAACAAGCCCTTGAAGTCAACTTGGAAGTCCTGGATTTAAGCAGAAAAGCAGGTCTCAAGCAGCAGCGCATCCTTCTCAGGGGACACAACGGGCTTCAGGCAGCAGGGTAGTCCTTTTGGTGCAAGGAAGTTCTCTTAGAGTCCTTCTGCAGGTTCAGAAGTGAACTGAAGAGGGAACTGAAGAATGGGTTCAAAGGTTCTAGTTGTATACCTGGTGCCAGCTTCGAAGTTGAAGGATCTTCTGGAGTCCCCCTCCCCCACAGAAGTGTCTTACATTTCCTGCTTCCCTGCCCTAGTCCCAGGCTAAAGGCTAGAGTGAAGATCTGTGGCAGGGTGTTTGAAGTGCAAATGGAGCTGTGCACAGCTCCACCCCTTCATTTTGCCAGTTTGGCTATACCGCCAATACCCAGCCCCCGTATTTTGTGGCTGACTACACCTAGTCATGTGACCCAAGAAACAAGCTGCAGACACCAAATGGTTAGTACAAGAAAATGCCAACTTTCTAAAAGTGGCTTTTTCAGAATTGTGACGTAAAATCTGGCTTTACCATTACAGGGGAATTAACCCCTTCGCTGCTAGGCCTTTTCCCCTCCTGTGCTAAGCCCTTTTTGGGCTATTTGAGGTAGTGCGCGCTTAGGCCCCTGTAACTTTTTGACCACATTAGGTATCCACGCCAAATTTGCGTCCTTTTCTTCCAACATCTTGGGGATTCTAAAGGTACCCAGGGTTTGTGGATTCTCCTAGAGGGGTCACAGAAATTAGTCAAAATACAGCAATTTTTTTTTTTTTTTGTGAAAAATGTGAAAAACGGGCTGCAAATCAAAGCTTCTGGGTTTTTCTCTGCAAATGGTATCAAAAAAGGGTTTGTGGGGCTGAAATCACAATTTCTCCAGCTTTTAGGGAATGACAGACTTTTGTTAGAAAACCAACATTTTTTACACAGTTTTGGCATTTTTCTGGGACATACCCTATTTTTGCTATTTTTTGTGCTTTCAACCTCCTTCCAGTTAACGGTAGAAAAGGGTAACAAAACAATAATGGATCCTGGAAAGCTATACATTTTTGAAAAGTAGACAAAATTCTGAATTCAGCAAGGGGTCATTTGCGTAGATCCATCAAGGTTTCTTTATAGAAATTTACAGGCAAATATAGGAGAAATTAAAAATTTGTTGAAAAAAGCAGCCTCTTGAGTCAACGTTTTTACCTGTAACTTCTTCGAATTATGACATCTCTTTGAAAGCAATGTACCGTTACATCCGGTAGACCTTCCTGGTTGTGTGGACATATAGGACTTGTAGGTTCATCAAGAGCCCAACGAACCCAGAGTAGAAAAATGAGCAGCATTTTGTAATGTTTTTTTTTTTTGGTCCGGGTATATAGCAATTATTGTGGGAAAATGTATACTTGGAAAAATCGGTATGAAAGTCACCTATGTATTTCTGAAATGGGAACAAATTACAGAGTTCAGAAACAGTGCATATTTGCACATTTTCGAAAGTGGGAATACTCATATTTGCATGACAATTATTGGTCATTTTTCAAAATGACTTTTTTTTTACACAATGTCTTTCATTTGGAAGGGAGAAATGCATCAAAAATCAACAGGTAATAACAGTAGCTTTACAAATTTGAACTACCCTAAGTCTCCCGAGAAAAATGGTACCTCACTTGTGTGGGTAGGCATAGTGCCCACGACAGGAAGTGGCTCAAAACCTAAGGTGAACACACCACATTTTCACACTGAAAATTTACACTTTTTTTGCAAAGAGTCTAGCTGTAGTTTTTGAACCCTAGCCCTGCCGGCACCTAGGGAAACCTAGCAAACCTATACATTTTTGAAAACTAGACACCCAGGGGAATCCAGGATGGGGTGACTTGACTGCCTCCCACCATGGTCTGTTACCCAGAATCCCTTGCAAACGTAAAAAATTGAAAAAAAAACCACATTTTCCCCACATTTCTGTGATGCAAAGTTCTGGAATCTGCGTGGATCCACAAATTTCCACCCACCCCGCGTTCCCCAAAGTCCTACGAGAAAAATGGTACCTCACTTGTGCGGGTCGGCCTAGTGCCCGCGACAGGAAACGGCGCAAAACGCAACGTGGTTTTGGAGTGAAAAATGACCCTTTTTTTGGCAAAGTGACTAGCTGTAGATTTTGTACCCTAGCCCTGCCGGCACCTAGGGAAACCTAGCAAACCTATACATTTCTGAAAACTAGACACCCAGGGGAATCCAGGATGGGGTGACTTGACTGCCTCCCACCATGGTCTGTTACCCAGAATCCCTTGCAAACGTAAAAAATTGAAAAAAAAACCACATTTTCCCCACATTTCTGTGATGCAAAGTTCTGGAATCTGCGTGGATCCACAAATTTCCACCCACCCCGCGTTCCCCAAAGTCCTACGAGAAAAATGGTACCTCACTTGTGCGGGTCGGCCTAGTGCCCGCGACAGGAAACGGCGCAAAACGCAACGTGGTTTTGGAGTGAAAAATGACCCTTTTTTTGGCAAAGTGACTAGCTGTAGATTTTGTACCCTAGCCCTGCCGGCACCTAGGGAAACCTAGCAAACCTATACATTTCTGAAAACTAGACACCCAGGGGAATCCAGGATGGGGTGACTTGACTGCCTCCCACCATGGTCTGTTACCCAGAATCCCTTGCAAACGTAAAAAATTGACAAAAAAAACACATTTTCCCCACATTTCTGTGATGGAAAGTTCTGGAATCTGCGTGGATCCACAAATTTCCACCCACCCCGCGTTCCCCAAAGTCCTACGAGAAAAATGGTACCTCACTTGTGCGGGTCGGCCTAGTGCCCGCGACAGGAAAAGGCGCAAAACGCAACGTTGTTTTTGGAGTGAAAAATGACCCTTTTTTTGGCAAAGTGACTAGCTGTAGATTTTGTACCCTAGCCCTGCCGGCACCTAGGGAAACCTAGCAAACCTATACATTTCTGAAAACTAGACACCCAGGGGAATCCAGGATGGGGTGACTTGACTGCCTCCCACCATGGTCTGTTACCCAGAATCCCTTGCAAACGTAAAAAATTGACAAAAAAAACACATTTTCCCCACATTTCTGTGATGGAAAGTTCTGGAATCTGCGTGGATCCACAAATTTCCACCCACCCCGCGTTCCCCAAAGTCCTACGAGAAAAATGGTACCTCACTTGTGCGGGTCGGCCTAGTGCCCGCGACAGGAAACGGCGCAAAACGCAACATGGTTTTGGAGTGAAAAATGACCCTTTTTTTGGCAAAGTGACTAGCTGTAGATTTTGTACCCTAGCCCTGCCGGCACCTAGGGAAACCTAGCAAACCTATACATTTCTGAAAACTAGACACCCAGGGGAATCCAGGATGGGGTGACTTGACTGCCTCCCACCATGGTCTGTTACCCAGAATCCCTTGCAAACGTAAAAAATTGACAAAAAAAACACATTTTCCCCACATTTCTGTGATGGAAAGTTCTGGAATCTGCGTGGATCCACAAATTTCCACCCACCCCGCGTTCCCCAAAGTCCTACGAGAAAAATGGTACCTCACTTGTGCGGGTCGGCCTAGTGCCCGCGACAGGAAACGGCGCAAAACGCAACGTGGTTTTGGAGTGAAAAATGACCCTTTTTTTGGCAAAGTGACTAGCTGTAGATTTTGTACCCTAGCCCTGCCGGCACCTAGGGAAACCTAGCAAACCTATACATTTCTGAAAACTAGACACCCAGGGGAATCCAGGATGGGGTGACTTGACTGCCTCCCACCATGGTCTGTTACCCAGAATCCCTTGCAAACGTAAAAAATTGACAAAAAAAACACATTTTCCCCACATTTCTGTGATGGAAAGTTCTGGAATCTGCGTGGATCCACAAATTTCCACCCACCCCGCGTTCCCCAAAGTCCTACGAGAAAAATGGTACCTCACTTGTGCGGGTCGGCCTAGTGCCCGCGACAGGAAACGGCGCAAAACGCAACGTGGTTTTGGAGTGAAAAATGACCCTTTTTTTGGCAAAGTGACTAGCTGTAGATTTTGTACCCTAGCCCTGCCGGCACCTAGGGAAACCTAGCAAACCTATACATTTCTGAAAACTAGACACCCAGGGGAATCCAGGATGGGGTGACTTGACTGCCTCCCACCATGGTCTGTTACCCAGAATCCCTTGCAAACGTAAATAATTGACAAAAAAAACACATTTTCCCCACATTTCTGTGATGGAAAGTTCTGGAATCTGCGTGGATCCACAAATTTCCACCCACCCCGCGTTCCCCAAAGTCCTACGAGAAAAATGGTACCTCACTTGTGCGGGTCGGCCTAGTGCCCGCGACAGGAAACGGCGCAAAACGCAACGTGGTTTTGGAGTGAAAAATGACCCTTTTTTTGGCAAAGTGACTAGCTGTAGATTTTGTACCCTAGCCCTGCCGGCACCTAGGGAAACCTAGCAAACCTATACATTTCTGAAAACTAGACACCCAGGGGAATCCAGGATGGGGTGACTTGACTGCCTCCCACCATGGTCTGTTACCCAGAATCCCTTGCAAACGTAAAAAATTGACAAAAAAAACACATTTTCCCCACATTTCTGTGATGGAAAGTTCTGGAATCTGCGTGGATCCACAAATTTCCACCCACCCCGCGTTCCCCAAAGTCCTACGAGAAAAATGGTACCTCACTTGTGCGGGTCGGCCTAGTGCCCGCGACAGGAAACGGCGCAAAACGCAACGTGGTTTTGGAGTGAAAAATGACCCTTTTTTTGGCAAAGTGACTAGCTGTAGATTTTGTACCCTAGCCCTGCCGGCACCTAGGGAAACCTAGCAAACCTATACATTTCTGAAAACTAGACACCCAGGGGAATCCAGGATGGGGTGACTTGACTGCCTCCCACCATGGTCTGTTACCCAGAATCCCTTGCAAACGTAAAAAATTGACAAAAAAAACACATTTTCCCCACATTTCTGTGATGGAAAGTTCTGGAATCTGCGTGGATCCACAAATTTCCACCCACCCCGCGTTCCCCAAAGTCCTACGAGAAAAATGGTACCTCACTTGTGCGGGTCGGCCTAGTGCCCGCGACAGGAAACGGCGCAAAACGCAACGTGGTTTTGGAGTGAAAAATGACCCTTTTTTTGGCAAAGTGACTAGCTGTAGATTTTGTACCCTAGCCCTGCCGGCACCTAGGGAAACCTAGCAAACCTATACATTTCTGAAAACTAGACACCCAGGGGAATCCAGGATGGGGTGACTTGACTGCCTCCCACCATGGTCTGTTACCCAGAATCCCTTGCAAATGTAAAAAATTGACAAAAAAAACACATTTTCCCCACATTTTTGTGATGGAAAGTTCTGGAATCTGCGTGGATCCACAAATTTCCACCCACCCCGCGTTCCCCAAAGTCCTACGAGAAAAATGGTACCTCACTTGTGCGGGTCGGCCTAGTGCCCGCGACAGGAAACGGCGCAAAACGCAACGTGGTTTTGGAGTGAAAAATGACCCTTTTTTTGGCAAAGTGACTAGCTGTAGATTTTGTACCCTAGCCCTGCCGGCACCTAGGGAAACCTAGCAAACCTATACATTTCTGAAAACTAGACACCCAGGGGAATCCAGGATGGGGTGACTTGACTGCCTCCCACCATGGTCTGTTACCCAGAATCCCTTGCAAACGTAAAAAATTGACAAAAAAAACACATTTTCCCCACATTTCTGTGATGGAAAGTTCTGGAATCTGCGTGGATCCACAAATTTCCACCCACCCCGCGTTCCCCAAAGTCCTACGAGAAAAATGGTACCTCACTTGTGCGGGTCGGCCTAGTGCCCGCGACAGGAAACGGCGCAAAACGCAACGTGGTTTTGGAGTGAAAAATGACCCTTTTTTTGGCAAAGTGACTAGCTGTAGATTTTGTACCCTAGCCCTGCCGGCACCTAGGGAAACCTAGCAAACCTATACATTTCTGAAAACTAGACACCCAGGGGAATCCAGGATGGGGTGACTTGACTGCCTCCCACCATGGTCTGTTACCCAGAATCCCTTGCAAACGTAAAAAATTGACAAAAAAAACACATTTTCCCCACATTTCTGTGATGGAAAGTTCTGGAATCTGCGTGGATCCACAAATTTCCACCCACCCCGCGTTCCCCAAAGTCCTACGAGAAAAATGGTACCTCACTTGTGCGGGTCGGCCTAGTGCCCGCGACAGGAAACGGCGCAAAACGCAACGTGGTTTTGGAGTGAAAAATGACCCTTTTTTTGGCAAAGTGACTAGCTGTAGATTTTGTACCCTAGCCCTGCCGGCACCTAGGGAAACCTAGCAAACCTATACATTTCTGAAAACTAGACACCCAGGGGAATCCAGGATGGGGTGACTTGACTGCCTCCCACCATGGTCTGTTACCCAGAATCCCTTGCAAACGTAAAACATTGACAAAAAAAACACATTTTCCCCACATTTCTGTGATGGAAAGTTCTGGAATCTGCGTGGATCCACAAATTTCCACCCACCCCGCGTTCCCCAAAGTCCTACGAGAAAAATGGTACCTCACTTGTGCGGGTCGGCCTAGTGCCCGCGACAGGAAACGGCGCAAAACGCAACGTGGTTTTGGAGTGAAAAATGACCCTTTTTTTGGCAAAGTGACTAGCTGTAGATTTTGTACCCTAGCCCTGCCGGCACCTAGGGAAACCTAGCAAACCTATACATTTCTGAAAACTAGACACCCAGGGGAATCCAGGATGGGGTGACTTGACTGCCTCCCACCATGGTCTGTTACCCAGAATCCCTTGCAAACGTAAAAAATTAAAAAAAAAAACACATTTTCCCCACATTTCTGTGATGGAAAGTTCTGGAATCTGCGTGGATCCACAAATTTCCACCCACCCCGCGTTCCCCAAAGTCCTACGAGAAAAATGGTACCTCACTTGTGCGGGTCAGCCTAGTGCCCGCGACAGGAAACGGCGCAAAACGCAAAGTGGTTTTGGAGTGAAAAATGACCCTTTTTTTGGCAAAGTGACTAGCTGTAGATTTTGTACCCTAGCCCTGCCGGCACCTAGGGAAACCTACCAAACCTATACATTTCTGAAAACTAGACACCCGGCGGTTTCCAGGGAGGTATGGCTTGCGTGGATCCCCCAACGTTTCCTTACCCAGAATCCCCTGCAAACCTCAATTTTTGCTCAAAAAATCACTTTTTTCACACATTTTGGGGTGGGAAAGTAGTGGCATCACCGGGCTCACACAAATTTACCACCACCCAGCGTTCCCCCAGGTCTCCCGGTAAAAATGGTGCCTCACTTGTGTGGGAGGCCCAAGTACCCGCGGCAGGCAAGGGCCCCAAACGTAGTGAGGCGACCTCAAGATGGCCTATCGCCAAACCACCTGGTTTTGCAAGGGGGGTCACTTTGGTTTTTGGCCCGGTGCGCGGCGGCCATCTAGGGAAACCTACCAAACCCAGGCATTTTTGAAAACTAGACACCCGGCGGCTTCCAGGGAGGTATGGCTTGCGTGGATCCCCCAACGTTTCCTTACCCAGAATCCCCTGCAAACCTCAATTTTTGCTCAAAAAATCACTTTTTTCACACATTTTGGGGTGGGAAAGTAGTGGCATCACCGGGCTCACACAAATTTACCACCACCCAGCGTTCCCCCAGGTCTCCCGGTAAAAATGGTGCCTCACTTGTGTGGGAGGCCCAAGTACCCGCGGCAGGCAAGGGCCCCAAAGGTAGTGAGGCCACCTCAAGATGGCCTATCGCCAAACCACCTGGTTTTGCAAGGGGGGTCACTTTGGTTTTTGGCCCGGTGCGCGGCGGCCATCTAGGGAAACCTACCAAACCCAGGCATTTTTGAAAACTAGACACCCGGCGGCTTCCAGGGAGTTATGGCTTGCGTGGATCCCCCAACGTTTCCTTACCCAGAATCCCCTGCAAACCTCAATTTTTGCTCAAAAAATCACTTTTTTCACACATTTTGGGGTGGGAAAGTAGTGGCATCACCGGGCTCACACAAATTTACCACCACCCAGCGTTCCCCCAGGTCTCCCGGTAAAAATGGTGCCTCACTTGTGTGGGAGGCCCAAGTACCCGCGGCAGGCAAGGGCCCCAAACGTAGTGAGGCGACCTCAAGATGGCCTATCGCCAAACCACCTGGTTTTGCAAGGGGGGTCACTTTGGTTTTTGGCCCGGTGCGCGGCGGCCATCTAGGGAAACCTACCAAACCCAGGCATTTTTGAAAACTAGACACCCGGCGGCTTCCAGGGAGGTATGGCTTGCGTGGATCCCCCAACGTTTCCTTACCCAGAATCCCCTGCAAACCTCAATTTTTGCTCAAAAAATCACTTTTTTCACACATTTTGGGGTGGGAAAGTAGTGGCATCACCGGGCTCACACAAATTTACCACCACCCAGCGTTCCCCCAGGTCTCCCGGTAAAAATGGTGCCTCACTTGTGTGGGAGGCCCAAGTACCCGCGGCAGGCAAGGGCCCCAAAGGTAGTGAGGCCACCTCAAGATGGCCTATCGCCAAACCACCTGGTTTTGCAAGGGGGGTCACTTTGGTTTTTGGCCCGGTGCGCGGCGGCCATCTAGGGAAACCTACCAAACCCAGTCATTTTTGAAAACTAGACACCCGGCGGCTTCCAGGGAGGTATGGCTTGCGTGGATCCCCCAACGTTTCCTTACCCAGAATCCCCTGCAAACCTCAATTTTTGCTCAAAAAATCACTTTTTTCACACATTTTGGGGTGGGAAAGTAGTGGCATCACCGGGCTCACACAAATTTACCACCACCCAGCGTTCCCCCAGGTCTCCCGGTAAAAATGGTGCCTCACTTGTGTGGGAGGCCCAAGTACCCGCGGCAGGCAAGGGCCCCAAAGGTAGTGAGGCCACCTCAAGATGGCCTATCGCCAAACCACCTGGTTTTGCAAGGGGGGTCACTTTGGTTTTTGGCCCGGTGCGCGGCGGCCATCTAGGGAAACCTACCAAACCCAGGCATTTTTGAAAACTAGACACCCGGCGGCTTCCAGGGAGGTATGGCTTGCGTGGATCCCCCAACGTTTCCTTACCCAGAATCCCCTGCAAACCTCAATTTTTGCTCAAAAAATCACTTTTTTCACACATTTTGGGGTGGGAAAGTAGTGGCATCACCGGGCTCACACAAATTTACCACCACCCAGCGTTCCCCCAGGTCTCCCGGTAAAAATGGTGCCTCACTTGTGTGGGAGGCCCAAGTACCCGCGGCAGGCAAGGGCCCCAAACGTAGTGAGGCCACCTCAAGATGGCCTATCGCCAAACCACCTGGTTTTGCAAGGGGGGTCACTTTGGTTTTTGGCCCGGTGCGCGGCGGCCATCTAGGGAAACCTACCAAACCCAGGCATTTTTGAAAACTAGACACCCGGCGGCTTCCAGGGAGGTATGGCTTGCGTGGATCCCCCAACGTTTCCTTACCCAGAATCCCCTGCAAACCTCAATTTTTGCTCAAAAAATCACTTTTTTCACACATTTTGGGGTGGGAAAGTAGTGGCATCACCGGGCTCACACAAATTTACCACCACCCAGCGTTCCCCCAGGTCTCCCGGTAAAAATGGTGCCTCACTTGTGTGGGAGGCCCAAGTACCCGCGGCAGGCCAGGACAACAAACGTAGTGAGGCGACCTTTGGGATAGGCAATGTTGATGTTGCCTCACTACGTTTGGGGCCCTTGCCTGCCGCGGGTACTTGGGCCTCCCACACAAGTGAGGCACCATTTTTACCGGGAGACCTGGGGGAACGCTGGGTGGTGGTAAATTTGTGTGAGCCCGGTGATGCCACTACTTTCCCACCCCAAAATGTGTGAAAAAAGTGATTTTTTGAGCAAAAATTGAGGTTTGCAGGGGATTCTGGGTAAGGAAACGTTGGGGGATCCACGCAAGCCATACCTCCCTGGAAGCCGCCGGGTGTCTAGTTTTCAAAAATGCCTGGGTTTGGTAGGTTTCCCTAGATGGCCGCCGCGCACCGGGCCAAAAACCAAAGTGACCCCCCATGCAAAACCAGGTGGTTTGGCGATAGGCCATCTTGAGGTGGCCTCACTACCTTTGGGGCCCTTGCCTGCCGCGGGTACTTGGGCCTCCCACACAAGTGAGGCACCATTTTTACCGGGAGACCTGGGGGAACGCTGGGTGGTGGTAAATTTGTGTGAGCCCGGTGATGCCACTACTTTCCCACCCCAAAATGTGTGAAAAAAGTGATTTTTTGGGCAAAAATTGAGGTTTGCAGGGGATTCTGGGTAAGGAAACGTTGGGGGATCCACGCAAGCCATACCTCCCTGGAAGCCGCCGGGTGTCTAGTTTTCAAAAATGCCTGGGTTTGGTAGGTTTCCCTAGATGGCCGCCGCGCACCGGGCCAAAAACCAAAGTGACCCCCCATGCAAAACCAGGTGGTTTGGCGATAGGCCATCTTGAGGTGGCCTCACTACCTTTGGGGCCCTTGCCTGCCACGGGTACTTGGGCCTCCCACACAAGTGAGGCACCATTTTTACCGGGAGACCTGGGGGAACGCTGGGTGGTGGTAAATTTGTGTGAGCCCGGTGATGCCACTACTTTCCCACCCCAAAATGTGTGAAAAAAGTGATTTTTTGAGCAAAAATTGAGGTTTGCAGGGGATTCTGGGTAAGGAAACGTTGGGGGATCCACGCAAGCCATACCTCCCTGGAAGCCGCCGGGTGTCTAGTTTTCAAAAATGCCTGGGTTTGGTAGGTTTCCCTAGATGGCCGCCGCGCACCGGGCCAAAAACCAAAGTGACCCCCCATGCAAAACCAGGTGGTTTGGCGATAGGCCATCTTGAGGTGGCCTCACTACCTTTGGGGCCCTTGCCTGCCGCGGGTACTTGGGCCTCCCACACAAGTGAGGCACCATTTTTACCGGGAGACCTGGGGGAACGCTGGGTGGTGGTAAATTTGTGTGAGCCCGGTGATGCCACTACTTTCCCACCCCAAAATGTGTGAAAAAAGTGATTTTTTGGGCAAAAATTGAGGTTTGCAGGGGATTCTGGGTAAGGAAACGTTGGGGGATCCACGCAAGCCATACCTCCCTGGAAGCCGCCGGGTGTCTAGTTTTCAAAAATGCCTGGGTTTGGTAGGTTTCCCTAGATGGCCACCGCGCACCGGGCCAAAAACCAAAGTGACCCCCCTTGCAAAACCAGGTGGTTTGGCGATAGGCCATCTTGAGGTGGCCTCACTACCTTTGGGGCCCTTGCCTGCCGCGGGTACTTGGGCCTCCCACACAAGTGAGGCACCATTTTTACCGGGAGACCTGGGGGAACGCTGGGTGGTGGTAAATTTGTGTGAGCCCGGTGATGCCACTACTTTCCCACCCCAAAATGTGTGAAAAAAGTGATTTTTTGAGCAAAAATTGAGGTTTGCAGGGGATTCTGGGTAAGGAAACGTTGGGGGATCCACGCAAGCCATACCTCCCTGGAAGCCGCCGGGTGTCTAGTTTTCAAAAATGCCTGGGTTTGGTAGGTTTCCCTAGATGGCCGCCGCGCACCGGGCCAAAAACCAAAGTGACCCCCCTTGCAAAACCAGGTGGTTTGGCGATAGGCCATCTTGAGGTGGCCTCACTACGTTTGGGGCCCTTGCCTGCCGCGGGTACTTGGGCCTCCCACACAAGTGAGGCACCATTTTTACCGGGAGACCTGGGGGAACGCTGGGTGGTGGTAAATTTGTGTGAGCCCGGTGATGCCACTACTTTCCCACCCCAAAATGTGTGAAAAAAGTGATTTTTTGAGCAAAAATTGAGGTTTGCAGGGGATTCTGGGTAAGGAAACGTTGGGGGATCCACTCAAGCCATACCTCCCTGGAAGCCGCCGGGTGTCTAGTTTTCAAAAATGCCTGGGTTTGGTAGGTTTCCCTAGATGGCCGCCGCGCACCGGGCCAAAAACCAAAGTGACCCCCCTTGCAAAACCAGGTGGTTTGGCGATAGGCCATCTTGAGGTGGCCTCACTACGTTTGGGGCCCTTGCCTGCCGCGGGTACTTGGGCCTCCCACACAAGTGAGGCACCATTTTTACCGGGAGACCTGGGGGAACGCTGGGTGGTGGTAAATTTGTGTGAGCCCGGTGATGCCACTACTTTCCCACCCCAAAATGTGTGAAAAAAGTGATTTTTTGGGCAAAAATTGAGGTTTGCAGGGGATTCTGGGTAAGGAAACGTTGGGGGATCCACGCAAGCCATACCTCCCTGGAAGCCGCCGGGTGTCTAGTTTTCAAAAATGCCTGGGTTTGGTAGGTTTCCCTAGATGGCCGCCGAGCCCTGGGCAAAAAACAAAAGTAACCCCCCTTGCATAACCAGATTACCTATTGTTACTACAGCGTGAGAATTTAGGAATAATACTGCAAAGAAAATGTGGCAGACAATTTGAGGTTTACAGGACAATGGGGATAAAAAATATTTTTCAAATCACTAGAGAGACATCACCATGAACTCCCAAAGGTTTTCGACAATATCTACAGTTGGTGGGTTATTCTTACATGGAAAGTGTACCTTGGCAGAGAAACAAAAAAAAAAGATTCCTGCACAACCATCTATTCCTCAAACACACACACATACTGGTTGGATTTGGCACGAGGGCAAGTCATGGTTCAGTGTATTAAATTTTATTAACAAGAGATTTCACAAATATGAAATGCACTGTCAATAATTAAATTCACAAAAAACCAAACCAATGACTTGCAGCTCGTGAGCTGTAAAGCCACGTCAAGGCACCAACCGCTTTACAGGCCATTCACACACCTTTCATACGTGATACAAACAAGACCATTCGCACCACCAGGTACAAAAGCAACACAGTACAAAAATCACCAAAAAGGGACAAGGTACACCCTGCTTCAAAAAAACAAATATTACTGCACAGTCATCTAACCCGCAAGCACACGCACATACTGGTTGGATTTGGCACGAGGGTGAGTGATGGTTCAGTAGATAAAATTGTATTACCAAGTGATTTCACAAAAAATGAAATGCACTGGTAATAATTGAAAGGGCAAGAAACTGAACCATTGACTCACAGCTCGTGAGCTGTAAAGCCACGACAAGGCACCAACCTCTTTACAGGCCATTCATACACCTTTCATACGTGTGAGACATACAAAACCATTCACACCGCCAGCCGCGGGCCCATCACATAACAAAACTCACACCGGCACACAGCGCCATTCAAGGGCCCATCACTTTCACACGCCCACAATCCAGACACAGCAACTACACAGGCAGAAGGATTGCGTGGAGTGGCACTCAGCTAGCAGTGTGTGTAGTGACCAGCAGAAAGTCACTACTCACACACAGCCAGCCAAGCACCGGTCGACACACACCGCTAGCCAAACGCCAGTCCACGCACACCGCTAGCCAAGCGCCAGTCCAGGCACACCACCATCCAATCGCCAGTCCAGGCACACCGGCAGCCAATCGCCAATCCACCTACACCGCCAGCCAAGCTCCAGTCCACGGACACCACCAGACAAGCACCATTCCACACACACCGCCAGCCAAGCTCCAGTCCACACACACCACCAGACAAGCTCCAGTCCACGGACACCACCAGCCAAGCTCCAGTCCACGGACACCACCAGCCAAACACCAGTCCGCACACACCACCAGTCCACACACACTGCCAGCCAAGAACCAGTCCACGCACAGCGCCAGCCAAGCACCATTCCACGCACACCACCAGCCAAGCACCATTCCACGCACACCGCCAGCCAAGCACCATTCCACGCACACCACCAGCCACGCACACCACCAGCCACGCACCAGTCCACGCACACCGCCAGTCCATGCACACCGCCAGTCCACGCACACCGTCAGCCAAGCACCATTCCACGCACACCACCAACCAAGTGCCAGTCCACACACACCAACAGCCAAGCGCAAGCCTACACACACCGCCATCACATTTTGGATTTTTTTAGAAAAAAATAAAAACACAAACAAATTGCAAATAGATAAAAATCTTCTAACAGAAAATCAGCAACTAAATACATTGCACTAACACCAACATTGAAACAGAATCAAATTATCCAAAGAATACAGACCAGCCAGTTCACTTTACCACTCAAGAATCCTCCCAAAATTTTTTTCGCGTGTGGTACGCTCTAAAACAAGCAGAGAGACACAGTGCAGGATGAGAGGGACAATCGGGGCAGTACATACGACACTCCTTCCGCGTACCTCTTCGCCAACAGACTCTACATCTCCTACTGGGAAAATCTTTTGCGGGTGTGGGAGGAATGTGATCTGGAAAGTGGCGTTCTTTCAATCTAGCAACATCCTCCACCAGTCCAACTCTAGGAACACTTGCCTGTTCCACTACAACAAGGCTGCCTATTACAGACTCCTGAAACTTAATAAAAGTCATCGTTGACTCAGGGCAAGAATCCTGGAACACAACAAAAGCATTAAACATTGCCAAGTGGAAAAGATGGATAGCCAACTTCTTGTACCAAATGTAAGCCTTACGAAGAGCAGTGTAAGGTTCCAACCTCTGATCTACTCTGTCAACACCACCCATGTACCTATTATAGTCTAAAACACATACAGGTTTGCGCGCTTCAGCGACCTGACCCCAAACAGTCACAGGTGCAGTGCTTTCATCATGGATGGAAGTCAGCATGTAGACATCTCTCCTGTCTGTAAACTTCACAGCAAGAAGCTCCTGGCAACGCAACGCACTGCACTGTCCCCGCACAAGCTTTTGACAAACAAGTTCTTTCGGAAAACCTTTACGGTTACAGCGGACTGTGCCACAAGCAAAAGTGTCCACTTTGGCCAATTCCCTGAACAACCGTACACCAGTGTAGAAGTTATCTACATATAAATGGTGGCCTTTGTTAAAAAATCCTCTTCCAAGTTCCCAAACAATTTTCTCAGTCACTCCAAAAGTGGACGGACAACCAGGGAGGTTAAACCTAGATTCCTTACCGGTGTACACCCTGAAATTAGAGACATATCCAGTCCTACTGTCACACAGCATATACAGCTTTATTCCATAGCGCGCCCTCTTACTAGGAATGTATTGCCTAAAAACCAAGCGGCCCTTGAACAACACCAAAGACTCATCCACTGCAATTTCTCTACCAGGGGCATAAATCTCAGAAAATCGATCAACAAAGTGATCAAGGACAGGCCTAATCTTAAAAAGACGGTCACAATCAGGGTGATCTCGTGGCAACGCTAAACCATTATCTACAAAGTGCATCATCCGAAGCAGAAGCAAATACCTGTCACGACTCATGACTGCCGGAAAAATAGACGTTGCCATCAAGGGACTGCTAGACCAATATGAAGCCAATGATGGCTTCCTTAGCAAGCCCATCAAAAAAGTTAAACCCAAGAACTTCTTCATCTCTTCAACATTTGTGGGAGTCCACCGGGTAGCTCTAGAGTGTGGCTTAAGACTGGCACTGTTGTCCCTCAAAAACTGTTCGGCATACAAATTAGTCTGCTCAACAATCTCTGCCAAAAACACATCGTCCATAAACAACTGAAAAAAATTTACAGGCAAAAAGTTCTCGGTATTCACTCTAGACCCTGGAACACCAGTAAACTCAGGAAATTCCGGCTGCACCATGCCAGGGGCAACCCAGAGGTCATCACTTTCAACGGGAAGACTTGCAGCCCCAGCCTGCAGCCCAGATGTCTCTTGCCGCACTACACCAACGGAAAGGCTTGCAGCCCCAGCCTGCAGCCCAGATGCCTCTTGCCGCACTACACCAACGGGAAGCCTTGCAGTCCCAGCCTGCAGCCCAGATGTCTCTTGCCGCACTACACCAACGGGAAGCCTTGCAGTCCCAGCCTGCAGCCCAGATGTCTCTTGCCGCACTACACCAACGGGAAGCCTTGCAGGCGCAGGCTGCAGCCCAGATGCCTCTTGCCGCACTATCGGCACATCAGTCTCCTCCTCTAACACAGGCACTTCATCCGCGCTAAGAGTATCTTCATCATCCGATGACCCCATACGGAGAGAAAACTCACTGCCAGAATCGTCCCCTGCCCCCTCTCCCTCAGAAGCAGAGTCAGTCTCTGACCCAATATCAGAGGAAGACTCAAACAGCAAACCAACAACCTGCTGAGCAGTCATCCTGCGGCTAGCCATTATACCTACTAAGATGGAAGACTGCACAAACAAGTCAACAACAACCAACAATGTGCAAA
Organism: Triturus cristatus; assembly: GCF_964204655.1. NCBI lineage: Eukaryota > Metazoa > Chordata > Amphibia > Caudata > Salamandridae > Triturus > Triturus cristatus. Next base: position 613,295,581 of record NC_140591.1, on the reverse strand, counting down.
CCAAGTAAGTAAAGAAATGTGTACCTTATATCAATAAGATCAATGTACTCAAAAACTATACAATCCAAAATCAAAAGAGACAGCTACACTCACCAGAAACAAACTCTGCAGTGACACAGCAAAGACCAACGATATCAAACTAGAAAGAAGAAAAAAAAACAAATTACTCACAAGACAACAAAATACACATCATGCACCAATGCAAAAAGTTTTTGAAACTCAAAAACCAAACATACTGCTATTATTACACCATTTGCAAAAAAAAACAGGCAGAGAAATCAAACACATTTGCATTGTACAAAAAAACAGTCTCTTACCAAACTACACAAACAGCAAAACCACCAGAACCAAAATGTCACCGTGAACAGAAGAAAAGCCTTCACCTAGAACAAAAAAGTAAACAAAAAAAACATTACAATTGGAAATCACAAAACATATAACAATAAACATTATAACATGCCATGTCACTACCCAAATGGTCAATCGGTTTGTGTGCCAGGTCAGGCAGAAAACAGCAGGAAAAAAAAGGCTATTCAGTCCCGGGGCAGGTGACCCAAATACATATAACAAATTGCACCCTGGAAGCGAGGGGTCACTTCTATTTCTAATTGAACTAATTCCCTGGTGTCTAGTGGGCTTTTCTGCCTCCAATGGGAGCAGAAACGGCAAAAAAATAAAACCGATCTGCCCACAGAGGGGGCAGAAAAGTCTTCAAAACATTTAGGGGCCCAAGGAAGCGACCCTTGCCCAAGGGGTCGCTTCCTACAATAATATTTATATCCCTGGTGTCTAGTGGGCTTTTCTGCCCCCCCCCAAAGAGCAGAAACGGACAGAAAGACGACCAATCTGCCCCCAGGGGGGGGCAGAAAAGTATTCTAAAAAATTAGGCCGCAAAGGAAGCGACCCTTGCCCAAGGGGTCGCTTCCTACATAAAGAAAAAGACATCCCTGGTGTCTAGTGGGCTTTTCTGCCCCCCCTGGGGGCAGAAACGGGCAGAAAGACGACCGATCTGCCCCCAGGGGGGGCAGAAAAGTCTCCTAATCACTTTACCACCCTAGGAAGCGACCCTTGCCCAAGGGGTCGCTTCCTACATAACGAAATAGACATCCCTGGTGTCTAGTGGGCTTTTCTGCCCCCCCTAGGGGGAGAAACGGGCAGAAAGAAGACCGATCTGCCCCCAGGGGGGGCAGAAAAGTCTTCAAATTATTTGGCCCCCAAAGGAAGCGACCCTTGCCTAAGGGGTCGCTTCCTACATAGCATAACCAATATCCCTGGTGTCTAGTGGGCTTTTCTGCCCCCCCCGGGGGCAGAAACGCGCAGAAAGCGGACCGATCTGCCCCCAGGGGGGGCAGAAAAGACTTCAACAAAATTTGCCCCCAAGGAAGCGACCCTTGCCCAAGGGGTCGCTTCCTACATAGTAGGAACAGCATCCCTGGTGACTAGTGGGCTTTTCTGCCCCCCCCGGGGGCAGAAACGCGCAGAAAGCGGGCCGATCTGCCCCCAGGGGGGGCAGAAAAGACTTTGCAAAATTTTCGTCCCCAAGGAAGCGACCCTTGCCTAAGGGGTCGCTTCCCAAACTCCAAATACAAAATCCCTGGTGTCTAGTGGGGCATCCCTACTCCACGATCGCGACGCTGTGCGCGATCGTGGAGCAGGAATGCCCTGTATTGAGAGATCGGGGGAGAGGAAATACTCTTTCCTCTCCCCCGATGCCTCAATACTAGAGATTTCACCGCCGCGGCCCCCACCAGACGCCAAACACCTACCTCTGCTCCCCTCGGACGCGCTGGAAGAAATGGATTCCAGCGCGTCCAACGCTTCCTGATGACGCCGGCGCGCGCTGTGCGCGCTGACGTCATCAGAAAGCGTGGGGGGGCTCGGGGGGGGTCGGGGGTGGCAGCGGAAGCTCTTCCGCTGCCACCCCCGTAAAGGGGGCCAAGATCGAGGGACAAGGGGGGGAGCGCCAGCGCTTCCCCCGGGGGCTGTCCTCATGACGGAACGGTTCCGTCATGAGCACAGCCCAACCGATGCTCATGACGGAACCGTTCCGTCATGAGCATCGAAGGGGTTAAAGTGACAACCCTGTAGACACAAAACATGGCATTCCTACCTGCTCCCAAACAAAAGTTATCACTTAGTAATTTTAATAAGGTAACCCAATGTTATACTAAGGGAGAATGTTAGACCTTGCATCCTTGTGACTTAAAATCCAACTTTACCTTATGGAGGATTTACATTTACAACTTCGTAAACACCAAACATTATATTTCTACCTGCTCCCAAACATAAGCTATCACTTAGTTATTTTAATAAGGCAACCTAATGTTATCCTATGGGAGAGTGTTAGACCTCGAATTCTTAGGGTGGTTTTCCCAAACTTTTTGCCTCTACCTCCCGTTTTTTGCTGATTTAATTTTTACTGCCTGTGGGATTCTGCGCACTTTACCACTGCTAACCAGTGCTAAAGTGCTTGTGCTCTTACCCTAAAATGCGGTAACATTGCCTTATCCAAAATTTGCATATTTCATTTACTTGTAAGTTAGTAATGTGCATTCCCTGTAGCCAGGACCTGTAAATTAAAGGATGCTAGTGGGCCTGCAGCACTGCTTGCGCCACCCACTTAAGTACTGTAAACCTGTCTCAGGCCTGCCCCTGCAGAGCCTGTGTGTGCAGTTTTAAACTGCCATGTCGACCTGGCAAGTTAAACCTTCATTTATAATACATTTAGATAACCCCTAAGGTAGGCCCAGGCCAGCCCAAGGGCAGGGTGTAGTGTATTTATAAAGTTGGACATGTACTTTTAGGTTTTACATGTCCTGCTATTAAAAAACGCTCCAATTTGTTTTCACTACTGCAAGGCCTATCTTTCCCATTGGATAACATTGGGATTGCTTTATTACATTTTATAAGTGTAATTCATAAATGAGAAGATGTAACTGATCCAAGCTTGATGTCTCTGGAATCACAATTTGAAATCCAAACGTATGGTTAAGTCAGATTTTATATTGCAATTCTGCAAATTCCACTATTAGAAAGTTAGCATTTTCTTACCTTAGCCATTTGTTGCCTGCAACTTGTCCGTTTCACTTGTCTGGGTGTAGTTGGCAGATGGGCTTTTTGTATTCCATCTAGACAGCCACACACAATGGGAGCTTAGGTGTGAGTTGATGGGTGATCCTGACTGGAGGCAAGGGAAGGGCAGGGGACAGCCTCTCTTACACCTGAATAGGTTGTGCCCTGTCCACACACAAAGGGCTGCATACCACGCTGCAGTGTGCCTGGAGCCAGGGCAGGAAGGGAACACGTCAGTGCACTTCAAAGGCATCTCTTTGAGGTCTCCTCCACTTCAAATAGACCACGGGGTCTCATACACTACTACATCAGTACACTCCTGGACTTGCCAGGGAGAAGGACTGCTATGCTGCTGGACTGATACTCTGCTGGAGTCCTGCATTGCTGTGTTGACTTGCTACCTGATGCCCTTGTCTGGGTGAGAAGGACTGGACCTGCATCCCTTGAACCGGGAACCCAGTGTGACTCCAAGGGCTAGTTAGCTGGACTTCTGATATGAAGCCTCAGGACATAAAAGGCTTTCAACAATCTTGCATCTGCATTTGAACTCTGCTAACTGTGAGTCTACGCTGCCAAGTATTGCCACCCTAGTCCTAGACCCTTATAAGTGGGCCTAAGGTGCTTACCAGAGGCACCTAAACATCTTCTCTGCTGAGCGGCACTACATCGAGCAAAACTGCCGCATTGCAGCTGCTGCATGGATTGGGCCCAGCGAAGAAGGTGTGCATCGCCCTCGCAGTCTTCAGAACTGATGCCTCACCGAAGGCACAGAGAATATGTGACCCAGATCCTCGAATCCCTAGTCGACGTGACTCGACTTCGACACCTTTCCCTGCAACGCAGCCTTGCAGCTCCTCGGAACTGATGTATCATCAGCTGCGTACTGCATACATGACACCTGGACTTCACATCTCATGCTCCAACGGGATCCTCGACAATGACACATCAGGACCTCACACTGCAGCCCTTGCCACATCTCAGAACCGATGAATCGCTTTGATTGCACAATGTTTCTTCGCCTCAGATCCACGCAACCCTCCAGGTACTTTGTTCAGTGGGCCTAACCTAGGCCTGGTAGCCAGCCTGCTCTCCATCGCGGTTGGCTTGAACTTGTGACTTTGTCCCAGTCCGGATTGACCAGATATCCCTTGTTGGTGCTTTTTGGTGCTATTTTACCCTATGTCATTGAAATTCAATATCTCTGGTTTCCTTGATTGTATTTGTGTAATTTTGTTGTTGTTTTTCTTAATTAGAATATACAACATTTTCTGAAACCTGGTCGGGCATCTTTTTGCGTACTGTTGTCATAGTTTTACTGTTTGAAGTGGTGTACAAATACTAAGTGCCTTCAAGTTAAGCCTGACTGCTCTGTGCCAAGCTACCAGAGGGTGAGTATAGGTTAATTTGGAGTTTTTTGGTGCCTTACCCTGACTAGGATTGCGGTTTCTGCTTGACCAGGTCTCACACCACAGTCAACCAGAAACTCAATTGTTAACTGAGAGATAGGCCTCACACTAATGTAAAACAAATGTGTGAGTTTTCACTACCAGGAGATGTAAAACCTAAAAGTACATGTCCAACTTGTTAAATATAAGCAGCCTACCTTAGGTTTTGCTTAAGGCCTACCTTAAGGGTGACTTGCATGTCATAAAAAGTGAGATTTATGTCTGGCTAAGAGTTTATTTAAGTCAAATCAGAAGTTTAAAACTGCACACAGGTTGCAATAGTAGGCATGAGGCATGTTTTAAGGGGCTACTTAAATGTGTGACACAGGAAGTGCAGCAGGCCCACTTGTAGCATTTAATTTACCTGCCCTTCTTATATGGTATACCACTTTACTTATGAGTACATTAAATATTCCAATAAGGTGTAAGCCAATGTTGCCATGTTTTAGGGAGTGAGTACAAACACTTTAGCACTGGTCACCAGTGGTAAAGTGCACAGAGTCCTAAGACGAACAAGATCAAATTCAGCAAAACAGGAGTGGAGGGGGTAAAATGTTTGAGGGTGAGACTGCAGGGAGGGCCAAGTCCAACAACTATAGAATGTGCTCACTCTCACATGATCACTCAGCAAACAACATTAATGATGCCACTTAAATCTGTATCAGATGACTGTGAATTTTGTGATGCAATGGAAAATGAACTGTGGACTGATGCTCCTGAATGGATGGCTAATGCTTTTTGTACTTTTCTTTTCACTGCTTGCTGTCATAGAGTTTATTTTCTAAACATTGTTTTCTAAGCTACAATCAAGCTGCAAGAGTGCTAAACAGAAAGAAGTATATACAATGTAGAAAAAGAGATAACATATCGTTGAGGTGGGAGGAAGAGAAAACACACCGGTGATAAGTATGCTTGAAGAGTGAACAAAATAGTAGTCATATGCACAGGACAAGGAATGTGCCCACTAGTGGTGAGCTTCTGAAATAGGTACATGCATACTATAATCAGGATTTAAATATATTTACGGATAACATACTCCTGTTACATTTAGAGAGCAGGAAGAGTAAATAAATGTCAATCGTGCAAATAAAAACAACAGCTGGGTGTGCAGAAATACAAAGCCACTGCTCTGAGGCATCAAGGATTATATAATACCTAAATATTTTCATGTTCTTATATTCAACTCACAAAACAAAGTCACAATTTGAACACTAACCTATTGAGAATAAAATAATATTTTTCAAAACAACCTGTGTACTTATAGGTCAGTTCACATAATCCTTAATTGCAGGGGCTTCAGAACAACCTTCCTAATTAATATCCATTAGGCAGTTTGCAATTTATGACCCTCCATCGATGTGATTGGCTGCAATGACAGGAATGGTAAATTGCAAGGGATAGCAGACCACCATTCCTTTTATTGCATTACAAAATAGAGCACTAAAGAAATCAATGCTGCTTTAAAAAAAGTTCCTTTTTTAAAAACTTTAAGGGGCGCAGGCAGTGCGACCACTGCCTACTTCCCCTGCGGCCTTCAACACAATACCCAAAAAGGAAGGGGCACTACGGCGGCCCCTTCACATTTGCCAATCAGTTACCTCCACAACTTGGGGGGCGGAAATTTACCAATGGTTTGTGATTCCAGTTGCAGTCATAAACCATTGATACATTCCTTTCTGAATTAGAAACAGCAGGAGATTCCTTCCACACCCCCTGCTATTTGCAATTCAGAAAGCACTGCAAAAGTCTAAAAGAAGTTTTTGACCCCTATGTTATCTCAAACCATGCGATTTACTAATCACAGGCTTTGCAATTATAAAAGGGTTTCATACATCAGGCCCTACATGCACTGTTGAGATGAGACATTGTGTTAACAAGAATCTAGCTGGAAGCGGCACTACTGCTACTGGTCGCCCATATGGCGTTCGATAGCATCGGATGGCACTACCTGTCCGAGGTCTTGGGAAGGTTCAGGTTTGGACCCCGGTTTCAATCCTGGAATAAATTGTTGTATAAAAATCCTTTGGCTAGGATGCGGATGAACGGTTCCGTGTCTTGCTCTTTTTCTCTTCATAAAGGGACGAGACAGAGATGCCTTCTCTCTCTGGTGCTTTTTGCACTGGCATTAGAGCCATTGGCGGCATGGGTGAGAGAGGATCCAGTGATCTCGGGCATCCAGGGAGGGGAACAATGAGAGGAGAGAATGTCATTGTATGCAGATGATATCCTCCTGTACCGACAAGACCCCGATTCACAACAAGCCGACTGTTACAGATTTTTACACATTTTAGGGGGTATTCGGGATATAAGATTAATTGGGATAAGTCCCTCATTTACATGCTATCGAATGACCCCCCACCAGTGCTCAGTGAGGACATAAAGCTCCAAGTCAAGGACAGCTTCATATACTTGGCTATATTAGTTACCAAGACAGATGCGGGATTATTGGAAGGAAATCTACAACCACAATTGGAACGCCTAACCGTTAGGCCAACTCCTCTCTTGTCTTGCTAGACAAGTAGAAAGTCACAAGGTTAGGCTGACCACAAAGGAGTGTGGGTCAGATACAGAAACCAGGTTAGTCCTGCTGAAGAGTTACCTTCTCAAGTGTGGCACGAAGAGTTCAATTCACATTGGACGGGGTGTGAGAGGGAGGTTTTCCGCATGAAGAGCAGGCCAAGTGTCCCTGAAGGTCATTGCTGCAGCATGAAGACCTGCTCAAAGTGCATGTATTGCATTGCTGGCCGTCGTGGATCGTCACTTTTGTCATGAAAAGTAGGTGAAAAGCAGGTTCAGGACTCACTCCAGCAGAGGCCAGCAGCAGGGCTCAGGCAGGTCCAGGCAGGTCCAGTAGCTGCTGATCAGGAGGCCAGTTGTAGGTAGACTTATGGAAGCTTGTTGTCTCCCTGTAACTCACACAGGAGGTCAGCCAACTGACCCTTAGAGTCACTCTGGGGTTCCTGGGATCAAGGCAAGCAGGTCCAATCTTTTTTCTTCAGACAGCAAGGCTGTCCTGTCCAGCAGAAGGGCAGTCCTTCTGGCAGCAGCGCAGTCCTTCTTCGGAATCTTCCACAGGTCCAAGAGTGTTCTGATGAGGGGTTCTGAATGTTCCATTTTTATACTTGTTGCCAGCCTTTGTGTTGGGAAATTGTCTGATCTACCCATAAAACTGGTTCTGGTCAAGCCTGGCTAGAATTTCAATTACTTCGGAGTAATTGGAATAATTTCAGTATATCCAGCATTACTCTTTGATGTGGAATTAATAATAATTACACAATTACGCCTGCTCGCATAACTTGGGGGGTAAATCTTACTGCAAGAACATATTTAGCAAGTGTGAGCAGCTGCATGCGCGTGCTATTCGTGTTCTGCTGCATTTACCACTATTTATGGATGCGATGGGGCATTTTTGTGCTAAGAAATAATGTTAAACACAGAATTATTATTTTTGAAGAAATCCTCCTAATCTTGCATAATTCTTAGGTAATTCCATGTGATTAAGCTACATTGAATTACGTCAGTTACGCCCACCCCTAGTGTCAAAGGCAAAGGCATGCCTAGAGTCAGGTTTCCTTGTGTGTGCTACAGGCAGAGGCCTTTGAAGTGTAATCAGGGCAGGGTACAGCTCCTCCTCAGTCATCTTGTCAAGAAGACCCTGTACTCTCACGCCCAGGCTTCTTTTCTCTCACTGTTTGGAAGCAATACACAACCCACAAACGTTCCTAGTGATGTGACCCACAACACTGTCAGACAGACACAGTTGGTTTGAGCAGAAAAATGTAAACTAAAAGTGTAATTTTCAAAATTGTAACTTAAAATCTTAATTTACCATTAAAAAGGATTTTAAATTACAATTTGTTTGAATGGAAACAGCATATCTCTATGTGCTACCAATCTGAAGTTAGCATATATTAAGTGTAATAAGGCAACTCAGTGTTTATGAGAGAGATAGACTTACAACAGTGAAAAATTACCTTTGGAGTTTTTCACTGTCAGGAGATGTTAAACTGAAACACAAATGTCCTACTATTTAATTATTATGCACCCTGCCCTAGAGATAGTTAGGGTCTACCTTGGGGGTGAGTTTTAAAAAAGGGAGTTCTAGGCCTGACTAAAGGTTTATTTTGCCAGGTGTAAATGAGTTTAAAACTGCCCTTTAGGCTAGAGTGACATTTCTAAGATATTTTTGAAGTGGTGTTTTAGTATGTGGCACAATGAGTGCTGCTACCCACTGGTAGCATTTAATTTACAGGACTGGCTACATGCAATACTACACACTAGGGACGTACAAAAAAAATTATGTGTCAATTAGGTGTAGACCAATTATGCCATATTTTAGGGCAAGAGCAGAAGCACTAGCTTCAAGCTGCTTTAACCTCGGTAATAATGGCCTTGGTACTCTCTGGGCATGGCTACGCAAATGTGTTAGATGCTGCCCTACATAGGACTCATTTGCATAGACTACAGTTTTTTTTACAACTTATATAGAATGAACTCGACCCAAAGGTGTTGGAGCTTTTTAAATGAGCACTAGTTACATTACACAGGGACACATTCATTTTTTGGTAGGCACTGGGAGATTACGTGATTTACCCAGAATCACAGGATGTTGAGCTGCAGCAGAGACTCAAACCTGGTTTCCCAGCTCCAAAGTCGGCAGCTCTGGTCATTACGCCACACCCTCTCCCCAGATGGTTCATAATTAGGCAGCTCAGTAGATTTTTAGACAACCTACAAGATGCCACTCCTCTGAAAAAGGATCTCCATTGGCTCCTACTCGAACAACAAATCTTGATTAAAATATGCTGCAGTTCATGGTGAGGGCCCGTCAATTTATCATAAAAAGGATTAGGCCTTACTCTCCTGTATGTTCTCTTCTTTGAAGTTAATGGTAATCCCAAAACACAATAAGAAGCATATGCGGGAGTTGGAGCTTTTCTGTCCAAACCCTTCTAATTTGGAACTTCCTTCCTCTCTTTTAAACTTTGCGTGTTGAATTTCTCATTTTTAATAAACACTTAAAGACCTGGGGGCAGATTTACAAGCCCTGTGTGCCACTTTTACGCCGCCGTTGCGTCACTTATGTGACGCAGCGGCGGAGTAAAGCTAGTGCCATGCTGCGGGGGATTTACAACGTGACGCATGTGGGCGTTCCGGCGCGGGGGGGGGGTGTTCCGGTGCAGGAATGCCTAGGAAAAGTGCCTGAGTGAAATCTACAAGATTTCACTCAGTCATTTTTCCAACCCCGCTGCGTCAAAACCTTGCGCCTGCTTGAAGCAGGCTTAAGGTGTGACGCACCATGTGCAAGATAGGCAGGGTTGGAACAGTGCTGGAGTTGCGTCGCGCACGCGACACAACTCCAAAACTGCGCCAAAGTTACGATGGCAGATGCGACATGCATCTGCATTTCCTTGTGTCATGATGCGCCGCATTGTAAATACGGGGCTTCCGTGGTGGCGCAAGGATTGTGATACGTGTCGCAAGTATCCTGCCGCATCACTGCTGATTTGCAGGGATGCGCCACTGTTGGAAACCGGGCAACCGGGTTAGCAGTCACCAGGTTCCCAGCACAGTGGTAGCTTGGCTCGAGCGGTTGGGGTCAGGCACCGTGTTAAGCGTACGTCACACCCTCATAATAACCATGCGTTCATCCGTTCCAAAAACGACACTACACCGTAAAAATTATTGGAGACAAGTTGAAAATATATATGTCTTTATCTTATTTTCTCTTAGTTGCAGGTTTCATTACATAAATACAAGACAATAAGATTTTTCTTGAAAGGGCAGGTCAAATAAATAATACTACATTGGAATTTCAATAAATAGGTTCAGGTCATAAATAAGCAAGGAATAAATAGATGTGCAATAAATACAGATGGCAAATAAATACAGTCAGACAATAAATATAGTGCAGGAATAAATTAGTGGATGACAATAAATAAAGCACTTCCAATAAATAAGGTAAAACAATCAATGACAGTGACAATTCAAATCATTTACATGAGGTCACTTGGTCTTACTTTGGCCATGCACCACTTAAGGACACTTGGTTGGCATGGGGGTGTCCCACCTAGATTGATCAAGGCTGGGGCTTAAGCTGAGGCAGGACAAGAGTAACCTAAAGATCTGGCCCTCCAAACCACACAACCCTTTATGGAGGTCACTGTACCAGTCTCAGTTCACCCCTGGCACTCTCAGGCTGGTTCTAGCACCCCTTTAGCCCCTAGAATGGTCTTTTAGGGCTCCGATGTCGCTGGACGGTCTCGACTCGATGTCGCTGGGCGGTCTCGACTCGATGTCGCTGGGCGGTCTCGACTCGATGTCGCCTTCCGGCGTCACAGGGACTCGGACTCCCCACTTCCTGGTGTCTCCGGAGTGCGATCTCCACTCCCGACCTCCGGCGCGCTTCACCTCGGTTTCCAGCGATTTCGGTGGGCGGACTTCACTCCACCGTCGACGCCTCACCTCGACCTCAGGTGACTCCCGACTCGACCTCCGGCGCCTCTCCACGACCTCCGTCGGCGCCCTCACTCGACCTCGGGTTACTCTTTACTCGACCTCCGGTGACTCTCCACGACCTCCGTCGGCGCCCTCACTCGACCTCTGGCGGCTCCGGGTACGACGTCTGCTTTCTGTCAGCGCCGCTTCTCCACATCAGGCCCCAGGTCTCCAGGCTTCTCGACGTCAGGACTCCAGGAGGACACTGCTGAACAGGTCAGGAACTTGCTGTTCTTCTTCTTTAAGGCCTGTTTCAAATATTCAGTCCTTTAAGATGGTTCTTCTGTTCTTGGTCCCACACAGGGCTTTAGGCTGGGCTTGGTCAGTAGAGACTAGCATCAAGGGTGGGTTTCTGGACCCCACTCCAAGCACTGGTTTCCACCTCTGCTGCCTTACTCCGACCTCCTTCTATCTCTGTCCTCTCTCTTCTCCAGTCAGTTGCCAACTGCCACTCTGAGATGGCCTCCCAACATTCTAAACTGCCTCTCACTGTCACAGGGTTCCAGAATGTTACGGAAGGTTCTAGAAATCTCCAGTGGGTTCTGATGATGTCACAGGTGACAATGGGTGGCCACCATTTTGTGTCTCAGGTCCTCAGACAGAAGTTCCAGGGGTAGGGAAAATGGCTCCCTGACCCTGCATCAACACTAAAAAGTGTGGTGGTTCCCAAAAAGGAAAAATTCATAACAGGGTTTGAGGCAGAAGTGGGACAAAATAAATAATGATGAGGAGGGACCACCCAAAGGGCTGACAGGTCTAACACGCGTCCCCCCCAGCTGAAAGTGGGGAGAGCTACCCAACCCCTTGGGAGTTCTCATCACTGAGGCGGAAATACCTTGAGAGACCGTCTGTATTGGCGTGGTCTACTCCAGGAAGATGTTCCACCTGAAAGTCCATTCCCTGTAGGGAGATAGACCACCTTAGCAACTTGGGATTCTCCCCCTTCATCTGCAATAGCCACCGAAGGGGTCTGTGGTCGGTCTGAACTAGGAAGTGCGAGCCAAACAGGTATGGCCGCAACTTCTTCAGAGCCCATACCACGGCGAAGGCTTCACGCTCTATTGCACTCCACTTCTGTTCCCTGGGAAGTAGTCTCCGGAATAGGAAGACCACGGGTTGATCCAGACCCTCTTCATTGAATTGCGATAACACTGCCCCAATGCCATGTTCCGATGCATCCGTCTGGACAATGAACTCCTTGGAAAAATCTGGGGCCCTTAAGACCGGGGCCTCGCACATGGCTTGCTTCAGTTTCACAAAGGCCTGCTGACAAGCCTCCGTCCAGACTACCCGTCGAGGTTGCTTCTTGGACGTAAGCTCCGTGAGGGGGGCCACAATGGTACCATACCCCTTCACGAAGCGGCGGTAATATCCGGTGAGGCCCAGAAAAGCTCGGACCTCAGTCTGAGTCTTGGGGGGTTCCCAGGCCATGATAGCCTCGATTTTCGCCTGGAGGGGTTGCACCGCTCCCCTACCCACCAAGTGTCCAAGGTACACTACCGACCCCTGCCCGATCTGGCATTTACTGGCCTTGATCGTTAAACCAGCTTGCTTCAGGGCCTGGAGAACAGTTTGCAGGTGACGCAAGTGATCCTCCCAGCTGTTACTGAAGACGGCAATGTCGTCCAGATAAGCAGCAGAGAAACTCTCCATTCCGGCGAGGATCTGGTTCACCAGACGCTGAAACGTGGCAGGTGCGTTCTTGAGCCCAAAGGGCATCACGCAGAACTGGTAGTGGCCCTTGGGCGTGGAGAAGGCTGACCTTTCCTTAGCTCCATCAGTCAGAGAGATCTGCCAGTACCCGGAAGTAAGGTCAAAGGTACTCAAATATTGGGCAGCTCCCAGCCGGTCAATCAATTCATCCGCCCTTGGGATCGGATGAGCATCAGTCTTGGTTACTGAGTTCAGTCCCCGGTAGTCCACACAGAACCTCAGTTCCGGTTGGGCACCCGGTGGTACAGCTTTTGGTACTAATACCACCGGACTGGACCAGGGGCTGCTGGAAGGTTCAATCACTCCTAGCTCCAGCATCTTAGTGACTTCACTGTGAATGCTGGCCTTCACCTTGTCTGTCATCCGGTAGATCTTTGACTTCACAGGTGGGCTGTCTCCTGTGTCCACGTCATGGACACACAGGTGAGTCCTACCCGGAACAAGGGAGAACAACGAAGAGTACTGCCCCAGGACCTGGCGGCAGTCCTCCTGCTGTTCAGGAGTTAGGGACGGGAAGAGAATCACTCCCTCCACCAACCCATCCTTCTCTTGAGACGCAAATAAGTCGGGGAGAGGCTCGCTTTCCACGTCCTCTGCTCCGTCAGTCACCATTAACAATATGACTTCGGGCCTCTCATGGTGGGGTTTGAGGCGGTTGGCATGCAGCACCCGTAGGGGCTGACGAGGGGTCTTCAGGTCCACCAAGTAGGTAGCCTTACCCTTCTTCTCCAACACCTCAAAGGGTCCTGACCAGCGATCCTGGAGGGCGCTAAGCCCTCCTGGTTCGATCACCCACACCTTCTGGCCAGGCTCCAACTCCACCGGGTGAGCATTGTGGTCATACCACGCCTTCATCACTGCTTGGCTGGCTTCCAAGTTGTCAGAAGCTTGCTTCCACAACTTAGCCATTTGGCTCCGGAAGGCCAGCATGTAGCTCACCACATCCTGGGGAAGCTTTCTGGGAGTTCTTTTCCATCCGTCTCTCACCAGGCTGAGAGGTCCACGCACAGGGTGCCCATACAAAAGCTCGAAGGGGCTGAAGCCCACTCCCTTCTGTGGCACTTCCCTGTAAGAAAACAATAGACAGGGTAGGAGGACGTCCCATTTCCTCCGCAGGCTTTCAGGCAGACTTCTGATCATGCCTTTCAAGGTCTTATTGAACCTCTCCACCAGACCATTGGTCTGGGGGTGGTAAGGAGTGGTGAACCGGTAGGTCACTCCACACTCCTTCCACATCGCCCGCATATATGCTGACATGAAGTTGGTCCCCCTGTCGGACACAACTTCCTTGGGAAAACCCACTCGGGTAAAGATTCCCATCAGGGCCCTAGCCACAACAGGTGCAGTAATGGTCCTCAGAGGTATGGCCTCTGGGTACCGTGTGGCATGATCCACCAGAACCAGGATAAACCTGTGACCAGCTGAAGTAGGCGGATCTAACGGACCCACAATGTTGATGCCCACCCTTTCAAAGGGGGTGCTAACGACAGGAAGTGGTTCCAGGGGAGCTTTCAGCTTCACCCCTGTTTTCCCACTGGCTTGACAAGACACACATGTCCGGCAGGAGGTGTCGGACGACACTTTCATCTGAGGCCAATAAAAGTGCGGGACAAGCCGGGCAAAGGTCTTGTCTTGCCCCAGGTGTCCTGCCAAGGGGATCTCATGAGCCAATTCCAGAAGGAAGGCTCGGTAACGTTGAGGGACAACCAAGGCCCGTGACGATCCGTGCATGGGTGCCTTGGGTTCACTGTAGAGGAGGCCATCCTCCCAGTAAATATTATAGTTCCCCTCAACGTTCCCTGCTGCCTGGTCTTCGGCCTGTCGCCTCAGTCCCTCAAGGGTAGGACACTCCTTCTGGCCCTTGCAGAATTCCTCCCTGGTCGGCCCTCCCTCCACGTGCCACTCGGCCGGGATGGGTAGGTCCTCCAGTTCAGTAACATCCCCCTTCGCGGACTCCTGGTCCACCACCTCCGGTGGCCTATCCGTCACACGGGGCGCGGATGCCGAGGCAGGCTCCTCCTGTCCTCGGTTCTTCCCTTGATTGGCAGCCGGCGGTGCCTTTGTTCCAGGCTCACGCCTAAAAGAACTCCCCCTCCGGGTAGTCGCAGACCTGGTGCTGACACAGGCCCAGTCAGGTGTACCCAGCATCTCAGCATGAGTCCGGTATTCCACCTCTTTCCAAGCATTATGCTCCATGTCATTCCCCAGCAGACAATCGACTGGCACGGCAGGGCTTACGGCAACTCGAAGTGACCCTGCAACCCCTTCCCATTCAAATGGAACCTCGGCCACCGGATAGTGGCCCATTCTGCCGTCAGCCATCGCGGCAGGGTGGAGTGCATTGGGAATCACCTGCTCTGGAGACACCAGTTGGCTACGTACCATAGTCATACTGGCTCCTGTGTCTCTCAGAGCCTCCCCTCTTTGGCCGTTGATGGTGACCCACTGCCCATACTTTGTGGTATTTGCGGGCACCTGGATCTTAGGAACCATCTCCCGTTCTCCCAGGAACACTAAAGTGACACCCGCCCACTCCCTTCCCTTATCTAAAGGCATCTCCTCCCCGAGCACTACACTAGCTACTCCGGGGGCCTTTCCTCCGATGGGAGGGGGTGGTCTTTTCGGGCACTTCACATCTCCCTTATAGTGTCCGACACCACCGCACTCGAAGCAATGAACAACCCTTGGCTGCTGACTCTGGCCTGGATTAGGGTTTCTGGGTGGGTTAGCCCTAGGGGTGAATCCTGTTCCCTTCCCTTGGAAACTATTTTGGGGGCCTTTAGAGAACTCCGTTTTCTTTTCCCCTCCCTCTTTCTTCTGGGGGGCGCCCTGTCCGGTCTTTTGAGAGTCCCCTCCAGTCCCCCTTGTGGACACCCGGGTACTAGCCCAAATGTCCGCCTCCTCAGCAAGCTTCCGGGGATTGGTCAGCTTGCTATCCACCAGGTGTTGACGCAGTTCAGGGAAACATTTTTCGAGCAGGTGTTCCTTCAACATCAAATCAAACAACCCCTCATAGTCCCTCACCTCACTGCCTTGTATCCAGCCCTCTAATGCCTTCTTTGCATAGTCCAGGAAATCCACCCAATTCTGTGTGCCCAGTTTGTGGCTACCCCGGAACTTCTGTCTATACTTCTCGGGTGTTAGTCCAAACTTCCTCACGAGCACCACTTTCATGGTGGGGTAGTGGGTCTGCTCATCCTGCTCCAGAGCCAACAATGTATCCCTACCAGCTGGAGGCATGTATTTATACAATCCCCCTCCCCAATATTTCTCTGGAACCCCATGGACTCTTAATGAGATCTCATAGGCCGCTAGCCACTTGGCGATATCATCACCCGCACTATAGCTAGCTACTATGTCTTTTGGCAAATAGGGTTTGGATTCCCTGGTGATTTCTCTTTCTTCGCTGCCACCATTAGGAACAGTGTGTGCCCCGACCCGTAGGATCTGGAGATCTATCTCCCTGAGCCTCAACTCGTGAGCCATCCTCCGTTCCTCTTTTTCTTTCTCCAGCTTCGCCAAATCCCATGTGAGCTGTCTTTTCTCCCTCCGGTCAACGAATTCTGCTTCTAATAAGCCGTTGCTAGAGACACTGCTGCCCTTCCTTGAAAGTGTTCTGGGCCGCGCTACTAGGTCCCCCACCTCAGGTTGGTAAAAACCAGCCTCCTCGCTGTCAGGCTCTCCATCCCTGTCCTCCTTCTCAACCTTACTTTCTCGTAGTGCCTCCCACCAAGCCCTTAAGCTGGTCTGGAGCTCACCCTTCTTTGCACCTTGGGGACAAAACACCCCCTCTCTCTGACAAAACTCTCTGAGTTGGGCCACAGTATAAGTTTCCACATCCTCCAACACAAACTCCATTTTGCCCACTCAGGATAGAAGACAGTTGCTTACAGAAGCTATGCAGGGGGGTACCTTTTGTAATACCTCCTCCCACCACCAGAAGTAAATTTGGAAAAAACAAAACTCAAAATTAGGAGGTCCGCTTGGAGAAAACTCCCGGTGTAGGCCTATGGACTACCCACAGTTATTGTCGAGTAGACGCAAGCACAGCTCTATCCCACCACTGAACACCAATTTTATGTTGGAAACCGGGCAACCGGGTTAGCAGTCACCAGGTTCCCAGCACAGTGGTAGCTTGGCTCGAGCGGTTGGGGTCAGGCACCGTGTTCAGCATACGTCACACCCTCACAATAACCATGCGTTCATCCGTTCCAAAAACGACACTACACCGTAAAAATTATTGGAGACAAGTTGAAAATATATATGTCTTTATCTTATTTTCTCTTAGTTGCAGGTTTCATTACATAAATACAAGACAATAAGATTTTTCTTGAAAGGGCAGGTCAAATAAATAATACTACATTGGAATTTCAATAAATAGGTTCAGGTCATAAATAAGCAAGGAATAAATAGATGTGCAATAAATACAGATGGCAAATAAATACAGTCAGACAATAAATATAGTGCAGGAATAAATTAGTGGATGACAATAAATAAAGCACTTCCAATAAATAAGGTAAAACAATCAATGACAGTGACAATTCAAATCATTTACATGAGGTCACTTGGTCTTACTTTGCCCATACACCACTTAAGGACACTTGGTTGGCATGGGGGTGTCCCACCTAGATTGATCAAGGCTGGGGCCTAAGCTGAGGCAGGACAAGAGTAACCTAAAGATCTGGCCCTCCAAACCACACAACCCTTTATGGAGGTCACTGTACCAGTCTCAGTTCACCCCTGGCACTCTCAGGCTGGTTCTAGCACCCCTTTAGCCCCTAGAATGGTCTTTTAAGGCTCCACAGGGCCTCAGATACCCCCTCTACCACTTACTGCCCTTTTCACGATGATCGGCTCCGCTCGGCGCCGTGTCGACGCCGTGAGGCGGCCTCGGATCGATGTCGTTGGGCGGCCTCGACTCGATGTCGCTGGGCGGTCTCGACTCGATGTCGCTGGACGGTCTCGACTCGATGTCGCTGGGCGGTCTCGACTCGATGTCGCTGGGCGGTCTCGACTCGATGTCGCTGGGCGGTCTCGACTCGATATCGCTGGGCGGTCTCGACTCGATGTCGCCTTCCGGCATCACAGGGACTCGGACTCCCCACTTCCTGGTGTCTCCGGAGTGCGATCTCCACTCCCGACCTCCGGCGCGCTTCACTCCGGTGGGCGGACTTCACTCCACCGTCGACGCCTCACCTCGACCTCAGGTGACTCCCGACTCGACCTCCGGCGCCTCTCCACGACCTCCGTCGGCGCCCTCACTCAACCTCGGGTTACTCTTTACTCGACCTCCGGTGACTCTCCACGACCTCCGTCGGCGCCCTCACTCGACCTCTGGCGGCTCCGGGTACGACGTCTGCTTTCTGTCAGCGCCGCTTCTCCACCTCAGGCCCCAGGTCTCCAGGCTTCTCGACGTCAGGACTCCAGGAGGACACTGCTGAACAGGTCAGGAACTTGCTGTTCTTCTTCTTTAAGGCCTGTTTCAAATATTCAGTCCTTTAAGATGGTTCTTATGTTCTTGGTCCCACACAGGGCTTTAGGCTGGGCTTGGTCAGTAGAGACTAGCATCAAGGGTGGGTTTCTGGACCCCACTCCAAGCACTGGTTTCCACCTCTGCTGCCTTACTCCGACCTCCTTCTATCTCTGTCCTCTCTCTTCTCCAGTCAGTTGCCAACTGCCACTCTGAGATGGCCTCCCAACATTCTAAACTGCCTCTCACTGTCACAGGGTTCCAGAATGTTACGGAAGGTTCTAGAAATCTCCAGTGGGTTCTGATGATGTCACAGGTGACAATGGGTGGCCACCATTTTGTGTCTCAGGCCCTCAGACAGAAGTTCCAGGGGTAGGGAAAATGGCTCCCTGACCCTGCATCAACACTAAAAAGTCTGGTGGTTCCCAAAAAGGAAAAATTCATAACAGGGTTTGAGGCAGAAGTGGGACAAAATAAATAATGATGAGGAGGGACCACCCAAAGGGCTGACAGGTCTAACAGCCAGGAATTGTAAATCTGCCCCCTGGGTTTTTAAACAAGCCTACCAGTTATATTAAAGAGATTCCTTGCAGTGCATACTTTTGTTTTTTTACTCTAGCGCCAAGAAACATCTAGTGTATGTGCGTTCTACAAATATCACATAACATAACTTTATTACTGTTAGGATTCCTAATGCCAACAAAAACGAATATCACTTATGGTATGCTCCCATGGTAGAAGTGTCTGCAGTTCCCTTCCAGAAAGTGATTCAACTCCTGTGTGCCCTTCAGGGAAAAATTATAATTATTTGATTGTTTGCCTTAAATATGTTTTGTAACACCTGGAAATCCCATTCACGCCCTTAAACCGACCCTGACCTCAACCCTTTTCCTAATCTTGATACTAATCCCAGTTTAGCCAAAACTCTAACTTTGACCCTAAACCCAATACTGCACTGACCCTAAATTATCCCTGACCCTAACTCTCACTTACACCTTAACTCTAATTTAGACTTTGTTCCTCGTATGCTTACTCTAGTTTCTGTGATTTTTTAGGAGATTTTATTTTACATTTAAATTGTTTTGCAATCAAATTGTTTCACAATTGAATATTTTCAATGAAACACACTTTTGTTGACACAAAGCTGAGATTATGGGGTAACATCCCATTTTGCTTACTTGCCTTCAATATTTCCCCTTCGTATTCTTGCCACTCAGTGTTTGTCTTTTCGTTTAGCATTTCACCAACACTGATATATACTGCAATTAAATTATATTTTAAAACTTGTCATTTTGGACCTTTTCTTTTGATATTTCACCAAGAAAAAAATCTGGTTTGATTATTTACTAAAACTCTTCATTACTCGAGAAACCATGGGGCATATTATCAAGACAGGCGATAAAATTATCGCCGCTTTAGCGGCAGAAAACTGCCGCTAAAACGGCGATAATGGGTTTGATAATATGCTCTATGGAATTCCAATTGAAGCTCAGGTTAGATGTCCTTCACATCTAACATGGGCTTCAATTGCAATTCCATAGAGCATATTATCAAGCCCATTATCGCCATTTTAGCGGCAGTTTTCTGCCGCTAAAGCGGCGATAATTTTATCGCCTGTCTTGATAATATGCCCCAAATCATTTGTTCTACTCTTTATATGATGAAGTGATCCAGGATCCATGTCCCCATTACACATCTCTTTAATCCTTAAGAAACTCAAGACCAGCTCTTTTGTATCCAACTCCTCCCTTGGGCAGTGGCTGGTGTAGTATAGCATGATGTAGGGAAGGGGACAAGGAAGTGCACAGAAGTAAATTATCTTTTATTAAATCGTAAACTGTACTGGTGTCATATACTTGTAGATGGCTGATCCTGTTAACCATTTACTGTAGACTGAGCAATGGTCAGTTTCTGCATTTTCTTCAACAGATTTGGTGAACTCTGTGATTTTCCATGACTGTTCCGGTGTTTTGTAGATGTATTTTACATGTGTAAAGTTTTGGCTTGTCTTGCATATTATTGATCTCTGCCCGTCTTCAAATAGGATTGCCTTTTTCATGCATCATGGAAGCAGGGCCTCACAAAATACAGGGTCATATTATCAAGAATGGCGATAACATTATCGCCGCTTTAGCGGCAGTTTCCTGCCGCTAAAGCGGCGATAATGTTACCGCCATTCTTGATAATTTGGCCCTCAATGATTTATGGTTTCAAATCCTGATAGGCAGGCATTGTAACCGCTAAAACCTTTCCCCAATGTTCAAATCCACTTTTTGAGTTGGAAGAGAATTTACGACTCTCAACACAAGACTCAAGAAAAGACTTTCCGAATCCAAAACAAGCCACCATCCCTGCATTTGCACTCAAGTGAGTTGCAAAATGTGACCTGCCTATTTTATATTAATTAGGCAGACCATTTTGGCCGCTTGCAAATGTTCAATGACAATGCGATTGTTAGTCCTAGGTGTCAACCCTAGGCCTGGGCCAAAATTCCGTTCCGTTCGCGGAAATTGCGATAATTTGGCATTTTCGCGTTCCGCGGAAAGCGCGAAAATGTCAAAATTTCCGCATTCCCCGGCTTAGCGATAATTTGTTTCTTGCTCGCGCTGTAAAATAATACATTCTCGCGTGCGCGCGATCGCCTTACCTGAATCCCCGCGTTCGCCGACAAGTTTTCCCGATCCGGTCACGTTCTCCACAAGATATTGGATTGTTGGTAGCCATTTGCGCTGTCTCGCGACAGTTCGCACCCGCAGTAACGTCATGCGTCGTGCGATCACGTCTTTCTTCTCGCGACCATGCACCGCGAGACAAGTGAAAACAAGATGGCCGCGCCCGCGAGCAACCGCATGGGTAAGTTGGCGAGCCGCGACCACGCAGAAAATACCGCAAACGGGCGGGAACAAAAAACTTCTGCATCTTCGCGATAATCCCGCGTGTTTGCGGAGATTTTTAACATTTTCACGATAATTTGCGAAAGTGAATTTTGCAAATTCCGCCCACCCCTAGTCAACCCCATTCTCATTCCAGTTGGCATGAAATGTGTATATTACTAATTCGTGAACGGGATATTGCATCAGTTCCAAGCCTGCTTTACTTACAGTTTACAGTTTCAGCAGAAGCCCTGTACTAGCTTACCAGCAACTGACACCCTGGTAAGGCAATTTCTTTACGTTTGTTTTCAGTTCTGTTTTTTCCCCTTAAATTCAACACCGACTTCTCGCCTTATTCTGCCTTTCTGACCTTTGCAACTTTTATGCAAAAGAAAAAGTAAGCGAAGAAAGGAAAGCATGACCGAATCCCACCATAAATTTTCGCCATTGAAGTAACGAATCATTAGAGTGCAATACGCATAATTTAATTAATGAATAAACTGCGCAACATAGTTATATGATAATCCATTTGCACAATCATTTTCTTGCTTGTATTTGTTTGAACCCAAATAGTGGTCAAGAAGAGTAAACCCCAGAGACTCCAACATATTGACATCAGTCAGTGATTGCTTGGCAAGCTGCAATTGCGCCTTATTGTCAGCCCGAGAGAAACAGGCCATTTAGAGGCTGCACTGTATCTACAGAGGCCGTTCCCACTCATTACCCACCAACCCCGAGCAGCTTGTTATCGCCCTTGTTTAATTTGTGCTCTGTTTAACAAATGACACTTGGACAAGCCTCATGGGGCGGCTGATAGAGGCATGCCTCCCTTTCCGCCTTGGCGCCATTCATTCAGCGGGCCTTTATAATTAGACACTTAGCAACCTGAGGAAAACGGGCCGTCGGTGCTTACAGAAGTCAAAAAGTTGCACGAGCTCTGGGAGAGAAAGGCGGGATTCTTCAATGGTTAAAGGCTATGTCATGCTTGCACGTGAAGATATACTGTTAGCAATACTGAAGCAGAAACACGTTTGCCTGACACACGAACATTCATTTTCTCTGTGTTTTTCTTAATCATGAAATGAGTGGCAATTAATGGGAATGTCACTTCATGTTTGAGTAATTAGGAACGAGATTAATAGAATTATATAGATGGATGGTGCACTGACCCAGTGGTAGGTTATATCCATTAGTGCCTTTAGCTATGTGGAAATGTTAAAAAAAAAAAAAAAAGAATACAGTATTTGTTGGGGCCGTTCACTGTCTAGCTGCATGATCAGTGGCAGTGTTTCCTGTAGAAATGTAATATTTGAAGCAAAAATCAAGGTATCATGTATAAGACTTGCAGACGTCTCCTGGAGTCACCTCAAACCATACAACTGTTAGAAAAAGAATATCTTGCTCCTAATATTAAAACCTCCTGTAGCGAAGATTTAGGTGCACAGGAAGTATCTGAATAGGTAGACAGCATAGGATGTTTATGCGGACAGCATGCACCCCGGCTGGAGGTTGCTCTTGCCGGGTTTGGGATTCTTGTATCTTAATCTTCAAGTATAATCATGAATTAACCCCTGCCATTGGTCGTATGGACCTTAGTTATTTAGCAAGGTGAGATTGTCAGAAATTGGTTTGTTGGTTGACTGGGGTATGAGCCCCCCCTGATCAAGCAGCAACCACATTCCTAGTCAGGGTAAGCTGCAAGCAAACCCTAAATTAACCTGTGCTCACCCTCTGGTAGCTTGGCACAAAGCAGTCAGGCTTAACTTTGGTGGCTGTGTGTAAAGTATTTGGGCAACAGTAAATCAATGTAAACACCACACAGAAAGATCCCACACCAGTTTAGAAAAATAGCTCTGATTTTAATAAATAAAGCAAGAACAAAACAACATAAATCAAATTAGTAGAACTGGAGATATTGAATTTCAACGTTTTTAAGTAAAATGGCACCAAGAAACAAAGATGCGCTATTCGGGTGTCCTACGGTTCATACATTCTCAGTAAAACTGTGTCTTTGCCGGACAACGTAAATGTCAAAACTGTGCGAGACTGAGTCCATGCACACATTCAGGATATGTTGTCCTTAGTTCTGACTACCTCACTGTGCACCATCTGTACCCCTAACCTAGCAAGATAATAAATGGTATGTGCAACCTCAGGATATGGCAACCGTGACTCCCAAAGGAAATCGTGGAAACAGATCTAGAACCCTTTAGTTTATTAATAATAATAATAATAATAATAATAATCCACATTTGTAAAGCGCGAACAATCACCCGTAAGGGTCTCTAGGCGCTGGGGGCCATCGGGAAGATTAAGCAAGCTATTGCCCAGAGTCACATGGTGCTGGGCTAATCTGCCGCCGGGGATCGAACCGTGATCCCCAGATTCCGGAGTCAGTCGCTGCGGCGCCACACCTCTTCCTGCATGGTCAAAAGGGAGACACAAGAAATACTCGAATTGACATTGCAAATGATTATTGAAACAAAAAGATTCTTGGTTAAAATACATGTGCCGCAATTATCACTAGAAGGAAACAAAACAGAGTCATCAGCATCATGAGAATGGTAAATAAAATTAACAATTTAACCATTGTGCTATTACATAGAATATATGTTTGCACATAAGTGCAATTATATATTTGCTCATAGTGTACCTAAGGTGCGGGAATCTGCCAGAATTCCTGTAGGTTGATCTAACTTTCCAGTTACCTGCTCACTCGCTCACTTCAGCCTGCGCCAGTAGCAGCAATCGAGGTCTCTGCATATAAAATGTTGTTTTTATAGGGTGTCAGAATCCTTTGCCTGACCCCAAGATGGCCCCCACAGTGGTCCTTTACCACGATGTGCTACTACTCTTGGACAAAAATTGGACATCGACCAGACCTCAAGCATATCCTCCATCTGGCTCACCCATCAGGATATTGAATCTGTGAACTTGCCACCGACCGTTGAGACCTAGCATTTTGGCCGATGCCCGGTGGAGCTACCTTGATAGCTATAGAGGAGATGGGCTGTGGACTTCCCCCTCGGCCATCACCTACCCAGCCGGACTTTGGGCAGACTTTCCTTTGTCTCTCCGCCGTATCTCCCTCATACCCTTTTGCCTTACTCCCCTACCCTTCTACGCTCCATTTATCTCGTCTTCTATGCTCTTTAAATGTTGTACAGATGTAACTTGTAACTGATGTAACTTTGTAACAAGGTGAAACCTCATGTAAAGCGCTCTGATACCTTCGGGTCTAGCCAGCGCTTTCTAAAAGTCATCAAATAAATAAATGAATAAAATAAATAAAATACCTGTGGGTCTTTCATCTAGTAGCCCATCTTAATGTAGACCTGGGCACTATCCTTCTCAGGAGGTAAACAGTATTCAGCTGGGCTGGAAATCTGTCATGGAGCAACCTCAACAATGTCAGTGAAATGCTCCTCTCTCTAAACAAAAGAGTGATGCTGTTTATATAATATGGGGGACGACAATCAATTTCAAACAGCGTAGCAGCGTGGAGCCCTGTGTGCGGACCCTCAGCCTCCCAGCACCAAAATTTCATCTTTGCAGCCTGGTCTTGCTCATGTCTCCCTCCCGCCGCCGCGCTTGTCATCCTCGCGGCCGCGGTCTGGAGAGAGACTACAACTCCCAGGCACACTTGCTCCAAAGGCCGGAAGCTCCCGCCCACCACCCGCACCTGGAGGCTTTTTAAACCACCTCACCCTCGGCAGAGCGGGGGGCAATCAATTTCAAACAGCGTAGCAGCGTGGAGCCCTGTGTGCGGACCCTCAGCCTCCCAGCACCAAACTTTCATCTTTGCAGCCTGGTCTTGCTCGTGGCTCCCTCCCGCCGCCGCGCTTGTCATCCTCGCGGCCGCGGTCTGGAGGGAGACTACAACTCCCAGGCACACTTGCTCCAGAGGCCGGAAGCTCCCGCCCACCACCCGCACCTGGAGGCTTTTTAAACCACCTCACCCTCAGCAGAGCGGGGGACAATCAATTTCAAACAGCGTAGAAGCGTGGAGCCCTGTGTGCGGACCCTCATCCTCCCAGCACCAAACTTTCATCTTTGCAGCCTGGTCTTGCTCTTGTCTCCCTCCCGCCGCCGCACTTGTCATCCTCGCAGCCGCGGTCTGGAGGGAGACTACAACTCCCAGCCACACTTGCTCCAGAGGCCGGAAGCTTCCACCCACCACCCGCACCTGGAGGCTTTTTAAACCACCTCACCCTCGGGAGAGCGGGGGACAATCAATTTCAAACAGCGTAGCAGCGTGGAGCCCTGTGTGCGGACCCTCAGCCTCCCAGCACCAAACTTTCATCTTTGCAGCCTGGTCTTGCTCATGTCTCCCTCCCGCCGCCACGCTTGTCATCCTCGCGGCCGCGGTCTGGAGGGAGACTACAACTCCCAGGCACACTTGCTCCAGAGGCGGAAGCTCCCACCCACCACCCGCACCTGGAGGCTTTTTAAACCACCTCATCCCCCGCGTCGCGGGACGCGTGCGGGCGGCGCCGGGCTAAGCCCGGGCAAAGGGCGGGCCATCTGTGGCCATCAGGGGCCAGAGGAGGCCGGGCCGAGCCACCCCTCTAACACAAGGTCACTGACAATTACAAACCAGCTAAGAAGCCAAGGTACTGTGTCCCGTCCAAAGGATTTTTCTGTCCCTCCTTGGGGGCCCGTGATTTTGCTATTTATTCATCCACGAGCAGGTGTCCTGCAAACGTTTTGTGTGTTGCCTTTCAGTTTGTGTCCATCCCTCTCGGTATTAGGCTCTTATTATGGGTAAAAGGAAAGCTGCTGAGGGAGGTCTCATGGGCAGTAGTAAAAAGGGAAAAAAATCTAAGAAAAATACTCATGCTGCCATGAACTGTGTTCTCACCAGAATTGAGGAGATTGTTAATGACTGTGAGGATTCTTTGGCTGGTGGACAGGCGGGTGGTCAGACAGTTAAAACCGCCCCGATTCTTAATAATACAATTCCATCTATGTTCCACAGCCAGCGTCAGTCTAAACAACAAAGTATAATTCCCGCCCCCATCATAACAATCCCTGACCTCCAAGTCATCCCTGTACAGACTACGGGCACTATGAGTGTCTTAGAAGTAGATCCAGATATTCCTGATTCTGCCCCTCAACGTATTTTGTGTTCTAATAGGTTCGCCCCCCTCGATCCTGACCTATCTTACCCCACTACTTTTGCAGCAAAGCCTACTGTGGATTCTGCGTCTTCTACCAGGTCCGATGTTGATACCTTGGCGGCGCTTCAAGATAGAATTAAGAGATTAGAGGAGTTGGTGGCGGATCTTAACAAGAGGGTGGAGAGCCTTGTAGTAAGCCAAGTTTCTTCCCCGATGCCCCCCGCTCTGCTACCATCTTACGGGGTTGCCCCTCCTAGGAAGAAGTTTGCTCTGCCCAAGCAAATTCCCCCGAAAATAAATGTTGATTCTGCACATGGGGGGGCTTACAATGAGGATAATAATATCAGAACAAATGGCCTTACTAAGTCATATGCAGATATGACAAGATGCTCTGATCCAGTAAACGCACCAAATGTAAACTTTCTCACTAGGCGCCCCTCTAGTTCTCTTTTACCTCTTAGACGGGGTAATAATAATCTATCACTCCATTCGCCAGCCTAGTCGCCTATTCCCCATCCTGTGCAGGCTAAGTCCTCTGTTTTCATGACCCACGTACCGAAACTGCCATCACGGTGCGTTACTGAAAACAGTGACTCATTACACAATAAAGCTATACATTGGCTTAGACATGTCAGAGGGTGCAGATCGATTATTAGAGAGGACATCACAAGGGTAAGCAGGTTATCTCGGGCAGACGCTTCTACTGATTGTGTAGAGATTGTCTTTGGGGACCCTACATTAGCAGAAAACTTAATATTGCTCGAGTACAGGTCATCCCCTCCCGCTCATTCCTCAATTCAGATTCGCAGGTCTCCCGTTTGGACCCATCCGAGGGAGGGCGAGGACTCTGGTCTAAGACAGGTGGACTGACTATCCAATTTACACACAAGATTCCCCCCACACTCACCTGCACTGTATTCTAACGAGGGGACAGTCCTGAATACCACTCTTGCTTCCCACTTGTCTCCTAATGGTTTGGGTGAAACTCTTGATACTATGGTAGCTGACGAGGGGTCTCAAGATACCATGGTAGAGGAGGTGGGGATTTCCTTAATGCCCATCCCCACGGGAGTCATTAAGTTTTTATCATGGAATGTTGCGGGGTTAAAGAGGAACCTTATAGATCCTGTCTGGAGTGATTTCATTGATCAGTTCAATGTCATCCTCTTTCAGGAAACTTGGAGCCTGGCTCCCCTGCATAGATCAGGGTTCATTACCCTCTTTGTCCCCGCAATCAGGTCCACATGAGGACGACCCTCGGGGGGCCTTTTAATTTGGGTCAATATCAGCTTGAACTGGGCAGTCAGGAGTCATGTAATTACATCTTCCGATCTCTTGCATATATCTATCAATGGGGTCGACCAACAACCCCCCCTCGAAATATTTAACATCTATGCTAGAGGGACTCCTGGTGCACAAGCAAGCTCCACTGTATCAACTCTTGAGTCCGAACTCACAGCAATTATCACCAAGGTGGATGTCATCGTTGCTGGGGATTTCAACTGTACTTTTGAGCCCCTGAGCAGCGATGACATCCTGGGTATTGGAGATGTTGACTCTAAGCAGGGTATACCCCAACTCTCTCTCCCGCCAATAAAGAAATGGTCCAAGAGAGCCCTGCAACTTAACGCTTTAACTCTGGAGTTTAACCTGAGGGCTACAAATGGTCGAACCCGCTCAGATGACCTGGGAGCCCCTACTTTCACAAGAACTGGTGCACCCTCGCGCATCGATTACATCTTGTTGGGCACCGAGCTCTGGCCGGATCTTATTGATATGGAAGTGGTCTATCGGTGCGAGAGCGACCACTTCCATTGAGCCCTCAAACAAACAGAGGCCTGGGGCAAGAGAGGTTGTCCCGACAAACTGTAATAGGCGCCTTAAGTGGCCAAGGGTAGTTAAGCGAGAGAGGGATCTGAGTAAAATTAAAAGGCTAGTAGAAGAAGGCACTGTAGCTTTGGAAATGCCCACGGGCTGTCCGTCACAGGCTCTCTCTCCCAATGACTTCTTAAAAGTTTACCAACAGACTGTGGCAAGGGTGGGGAACTTTTTTGAGTTGCTTGAAAAGGGGGATCAAAAGCGCCCCCCCCCCCAAAGCCAGCAAACCCTTGGTTCTCACTGGACTGTAGGGAAAAGAGACAGATCCTTTCTCGTGCTATAAAATCTAAGGAACTGTCATCCATAGTCAATGCCCGGAAAACTTATTATAAAGCCATAAGGAAGGCGAAGCGTTTGTGGGACGAAACCCACTGGCAGGATTTAAAGGCCGCAGCCCTATTGAAAGACTCAACTCCTTTCTGGAGTCTTATCAACAACAGCGCCAGGGGAGGGGCCGATCCAATCCAGAATCACATTACGGGGAGCCAATGGCATCTACACTTCTCTGATCTTTATTCACTTAGGGAAAGAGTGGCTCTAGAGGAGCAGACCTCGGCATTAGAGTATTTGGTACCCTCGGAGATAGAGGCCCAGTTTGGGCTAACAGAGGTCCTCTCTGCGATCAATATGATCGCTCCGGGTAAAGCAGCTGGACCCGACGGACTCCCTGGCGACCTTTTGCTCCATGAAAAAGACCTTTGGGCAGAATTCATCCTTCGGACTTTAAACAACCTAGCTTCAGGATACCCAGTTCCGGACTCGTGGAAGGGGGCGGAGGTGGTGGCTATCTATAAGAAACGGGACAGGGAGGACCCTGCCAACTACAGACCGATTAGTCTAATCGATGTAATACAAAAAGTGGTTGGTAGAGTCCTCCTGACCAGGATTAAGGCCTGGATAGATGAGGAGGGCCTTCTGAGTCACTATCAAGCAGGATTTAGGGAAGGAGTTGGTACTATTGACCAGGTCTTCAGATTCTGTACTATATACTGGAAATCTGTCACTATTGAAAAAGGCAGCCTGTATTTGGCGTTTATTGATTTCAAAACAGCCTTCGACCTGGTCCCACGATCACAGCTGTGGCAGGTACTGTGCGATCTGGGCATCCCTCCCCTAATCCTGGACCTCCTCAAACGCCTTCATGAAGACAATTTTGTCAAAGTCAGGTGGGGACACCAGGGCCAGCTCGCAGAGAGGATAGCTGTCGAGAAAGGGGTGTGCCAGGGTTGCGTTCTAGCCCCGACCCTGTTCTCTCTTTTTATAAATGGGGTGGCAGACCATTTGAGAGATGACATGGCCGATGCCCCAACCCTGAGCGGGGAAAAAACACCCACCCTGCTCTTCGCTGACGACACTTAGTTGATATCAAAAAGCCCTATGGGCTTACAAAGATTGTTGTCCCATTTCTCCCAGTTTTGCGACATCAGGGGCTTGAAAATAAATACAACAAAAACCAAGCTGATGACGCTATCACCCTAAAAAAACTTTAGGAATAACATCAAGCTAAATGACACCACACTGGAGCTAGTGGAGGCTTTTGATTATCTTGGAGTGAGGGTCAACAACAAGCTCAAATGGGCCCCACATTTGTCGAAAATGCTCCTTGTCCATAAAAGAGTCTCAGGGGCAATAGCGAAACATCAGAGGCTCTCATATAGTAGGCCAATAGCTGCGGCAGTCAAGGTCTACGAGGGGAAGGCCATGTCAGCGGCCCTCTACGGGGCGGAACTGTGGGGTTTTGAAAACAGAGTTGCTTAAATCTGAGAATAAGTTCTTTAGAGACTTAGTCTCGCTTCCTCTGTCTACCCCGCTAGTTCCGCTCCGCAGCGATCTCGGTAGACATAACATCAGCAATGTGGCTAGGCTACGCCCTATACTAAATTGGACAAGGCTCAGAAGGTCCCCCGAACTTCATCATTACGCTTCTGCTCTGGACGAGTTATTAAAACTTGGAGCAGAGCACAAGATCCCCTGGGTATCGAATCTGAAAAAACAGTTGCAGAAGATAGGCCTGGAAGAGGCTTGGGTGAGTCAGCTCCCTCCTCCCAAATCAACGATAAAAAAGATCTATTGGGAATGGGTCACGATTGACATCCTAAGAAACCAGAGGGGCGTTCTAACTGTGAACTTTTTGGATGTGAAACCTGCCCCCAGTATGGAATCCTTTATGGATTTGATTGAATCTCCTGGAGACAGGTCACTATATCTTAAAATGAGATATGGTACCCTTCCACTTCACGAGTTCCAATCTTGCTGGAGTAAGGCAATCGCAAGCCCAAAACGTTGCCCAGGCTGTGCCTCCCCCATAGAGACCATTGGCCATTTTATGTTTGCCTGCCAGGCATACAGGCAACCAAGATTAAGATGGCTGAAACCGGTTTGTAACAACCTAGGCACTAGGTCTTCTAGGGTGGCGTTGCGAATCCTGACCTACGAAACATCACTCCCCAGTGTTATCTGTGGGACTGCTAAATATCTGGGCTGGGCATGGAGGATAAGACGAAAGCTCCTTAAAGATGTACCAATTATAAGCTAACCATCTATCCCCTTGACCCTGTACGAATAATACTGTTTATTAAATCATGTAACGGGGGAGTGTGTAAATTCTGGATGTATATAGATATGCTTTTTTACTCTTTTTAATTGTATATAGATCAAAGTCATTGTTGTAGTGGGTTTTAAACTGTTTCATATGCACTGTATTATACTTTTATGATATTGTTTTTATATCGAATAAAGTGACTACAACAACAACAATAATATGTTGTCTTACTGTAGTTCCAGTCTGGCTATCATTATTGACTCTGCCCTGACAAAGCTGTCACCAAGTGAACAATAACAAACATCTACATTTTGCGCAATTAACTTTAGCTGTCGCACAGAATGTTCAAGGCTCTGATTATATGCCTAGGAAGAAATATAAATGTAAACAAAAGTAATTTCAGAGAATGTTGTCCATACAGGCATGCAAACAGATGTGTGTCAAATGTCAACGTTAAAGAATGATATCAACTTCAAAACTTGAACATGTAAAATTGTGGTGTATTCGCCCTGGCCTAATGTGACCACATAACAGGGGACATCTAGTTGCGCTGGACCAGGACAAAGTCACTCATTCAGGCCGACTGAATGGAGTGCGGTCTGGCTACAGGGACCTAGTAAGGCCCGCGGAACAAAGTACCTTAAATCCTGGTTGCAAAACATTGCATGGATCTGAGTCGAAGTTGTATCACGCAGACAAAGCGATGTGTCGGTTACTAGATGCAACGAGGCTGCAGTGCTAGGTCCACTGTCAAGGATGCAAGGTGCAGCAGAGGCAATGTGTTGGTTCTGATGAGAGGTGAAGCTGTAATGCAGAGTTTCGTTGTCTTGTCAAAGTTGCCCTCAACGAGGAATGCAGGGAGCTGGCGCTGGGGAAAGCATAACACAGCTGTGGTTCAAAAGGCGAAGCGTTGGTTCGAAAATGCAGCAGGTGGCGGTGATGTGTGTCTTTTGTGATGGGTCCATATAACGCAGCAGTGATGTGTCTGTTCTGAAATTAGCTGCTCAGCCAAGCAGATGCGTCGATTCTGCTGGGGGGTGCTTCAGAAAATGCATTATTTCCACTGGCAAGCATCTTAGGCCCACTTCCAATGGTCCAGGACTGGGGTGGGACCACTTGTCAGGGTAGACTCACAGATGGCAGAGTGCAGGTGCAGGGGTTGGAAACCTGTTATGGCCCGAGCCTTCAGATCAAGAGGCTGGCCAGCAAGCCCTTGGAGTCACTCTGGGTTCAGGGTTCAAGTGATGGAGGTCCAGTCCTTCTCACCCAGGCAAGAAGGCAGCGGGAAGATCAGCACAGCAAAGCAGGAATTCAGCAGAGTGCCGTCCAGCAGAGTGGGGTTCCTTTAGCAGAACAGCAGTCCTTTTTCCTGGCAGAGTATCCTCAGGTCCAGAAGTGTACTGAAGTGGTGGTGTCTGAGGTACAGTATTTATACCCAGTTGTGCATTTGAAATGGGGGAGACTTCAAAGACATGCAACTTCAAAGGCATGTCTTGAAGTGTACAGAGGTCCTCTCTTCCTACCCTGGCTCCATACTCACTACAGGGGGGTGTGCTGCCCTTTGTGTGGGGACAGGTAACAGTCTTCAGGTGTGAGGCTGGATCCAGCTCCTCCCTCCTATACTACCAAATGGCCCATAAAGTCACACTTAAGCTCCCATAGTGTGTGGCTGTCTACGGGGAATACACAAAGCCCCAACAGTCACCCACCCCAGATATGTGATCAGATGCAGGCAGCAGTCACCAAATGGCTGGAGTAAGAAAATACCAACTTTCTAAAAGTGGCATTTTCAGAATTGTAATTTATAATCCGACTTCACCATAAGTGAAGATTTGAATTTAGTATTCCAGAAACACCAAATCTGAATCAGTTATATCTTCCCATTTGGAAATTACTCTTATAAAATGCAATAAGGTAATCCCAATGTTATCGCATAAGAGATATAAGCCTGGCAGTACGAAAAAATGACCTTGAGAGTTTTTCACTACCAGGACAAGGAAAACTTAAAAGTACATGTCCTGCCTTTTAAATGCAGTGCACCCTGCCCACACAGTTGTCCAGGGCCTATTTTAGGGGTGACTTATAGGGATAAAAAGGAAAGGCTTGGTCCTGGCAAAATGTTTATTTTCTCAGGTCAATTTATCAGTGTAAACTGCACAAACATAATCCATGCAATGGCAGCACTGAGATATGGGTAAAGGGCTACTTAAGTGGGTGCCACAATCAGTGCTGCAGGCCCACTTGTATCATTTAATTTAGAGGTCCTGGGTACAGGGAATTTCACTTTACTAGGGACGTATTAGTTAATTAAAGATGCCAATTGGGGATAAACCAATATTACCATGTTTAGGGGAACAGCACAAGCACATTAAACTGGTTAGCAGAAGTAAAGTGCAGTGGCATAGCTAGGCCTCTTGCCGCTCATGGCGGCCCCTGTGTTTGCCACCCGCAGCAGCTGACAGTAAGAGTGGGGGGTGCTGCAGATTCCCCCATGACGGCCACAGGTAAAGGGGAGTGCCACCCCCAAAACTCATGCCACCCGTGTCAGAACCCCCAACCCCCTTGCTACGACACTGGTAAAGTGCACAAAGTCCTAATACTAGCAAAAACGAGGTCTGAAAAATGGGAGGAGGAAGGAAAAACATTGGGGGAATACTACCCTAAGGCTGTCAGGTCTAACAGGGATGATAAGGGGAAATCACTCACTTCAATTGCCATGAACAGTGGAGTCCAGTTGGGGCTTCATAGGAATTTGGTGTGAGTTTAACGAGTTTTACTAACAAAATAAGTTAAACCAAATTATTCCTTTAACAAGTATTATATTTGTTCATCATTGTTACAGATTCAAACAATCCATACATCAGTATTTCAGGACAAGATAAAATACCACATTAGTTAGAATTTCAAATATAGAAAAAAGACAGCAAGTGTGTTCCATAAAGGAAAATCCTAATCTAAATAATGGGGTTTTAGATATAAAAAGGCAATTACCTTCAATAAGTAAGGTAAGCGATCAGTTTGATAAACCCAAATAAACATTAAAGAATAAGAATGCATAGACATGAATCCTTAACACTCAAGAAGTGGAAATAAGTAGACATTGATAAGTATTCTCAGCTCTGAGTCAGCATATATCTCTAAGGCCTGCCTCCTAAGTTTGGCAACAAGCTCTCCGTACCTAGTGTCTGGAGTGGAAGGGAAGCTCTCTGGAAGAAGGAGGCAATCTCATCTAAAGAACACATACTAATATTATTCTACCAAAACACTAATGGCAACAGATTTTACATTCCCTGCTGCTGTGTGCCAATAAGTCTCCAGCAAGCTCTGGGAGCATGGAAACTCCTCTGTTTCTTATGTCTTCACAATGAGCTATGGAACGTCCAGGACTCTTATCCCTTACGTATAAAGTCAACATTTAAAATCAAATCAGTTGTCAGGGCTAACTTCATTTGGTGCTTTTAATACCTAAATACGATTACCCACTACACATTTAATTTACAAATAAGGAAATTCGCTCTATCACTGTTTACACATTTTTCAGATGAAAATATCCCCTACTTTGCTCTGGAGCGTATTTGACCCTGCTTTGTGATAGACTGCTAGCAAAGTCATGGTATGTCAGCATAGGTTTTCCATTTTTTTGCCTCAATAAACATTACAATCACACTTCTTAACTGAGGGCCTCCCATGTACTGCCTAGAAAGTCCATAGCATGGCTATGACGTCAGAAGGGACACTCAAAGTACACTCCTTATTTTAATAGTAACTTCTGTCTTCTCACCAATCTGAAAGGCAATTGCAGTGGTGGCAAGATTAATGATATTAGAAGGGCATGAACTTTTTGCCTGTTGCCTTGAGAGGGAGAGATGCCAACTGGCCTTTCCTATTAAAAGTTCTAACTAGTCATCATCAACTGGGTCATTCACTACATCCGAGTGAGATATAGGTGAAGATTGGGGTGAGTGAAAATGCATTCATTTTTCTTGTGATATTTCATGAAAGTCCAATAACATTTAGTGAAATTACATAGTTGTGCACCTGATATTAAAAAGTCTCACAATATACTAGCAGTAGACTGGTTCGAGAAGAAAATATGTCTTTTTCTTTTTATTTTCTGTGCTACATAGTCTTCTGCTGTAATCTCATGAAACTTTTTAAAGCAAGATGGGTGCTCGAGAACAAAAAAAGTCACAAAATTGAGTAATGTGTAATGTTGAGAAATATTATGAATTCTACATATTAGAAATTCCTGAATTTCACAAATGTCCCCATTGCCTTGGCCTAGTGGACAGTGTAGGCTTACTCTGAACATATGAGGTACGGTTAGCATGTGTGAAGGGTGTATCTGATGCTTTAGTGGATGGAGAAATAAATTCATTCGAGAGCCTGTGTGTGGTGGCTGTCAAAATGGAGACCAGAGATGAACCTGCTCTTAGTTAATTGAACTACATCCTGGAATAGTATACACCCTACCCTTTGAAGTGATCCAGGTCTCATTAGCACAAGAGTAGGGAGATTACATTCATTTGAAGTGCAAAGGCAGCTCCTGGAATCCTCCTACTCCCCCTTCATCTGAAGTGATATTGCAGACAATTTACAAATAAATGCCTTGCCCTCTTTTGTACCTTTTATTCACACTCCCTGTCAATGCACAACCAACTCTAGGTTTTCTTACTACTGGTTTTACAGATGTAAAGATAATAGTTATGAAAGCTTTCTTGAAACACATGAATATATATAAAAAATGCAGACGCCATCCACAACAGAGGTGGACTCTGGAATTCACATTTAACCCACCAGCCAAAGGTAAATATTGTGTATAACACCTCAGTCAGTGTGCCAGGATACTCTTTACCAGAAAGGGTGGCCCACATCCTTGTGTTTGAGCTATCTACTGAGCTCCAGTTTTGGTGTGTCTGACTGCTCGCTCTCTTGCCAAGTCAGGCACTCTATGTCACCAGAATATTGTGACCAAAATATCATCTGACAAAATATAATATATATCTTAAATTATGTTTTTGTTATTGCTATTGTGACACAAAACCAAAGGGACTGCCTTGAGGATTCTGAACTCTTTAAGAACTGCAGCATGACTTTGTCCTTGCAATAAATAGCTAACTACAGTGAATGCCAGTGCTAGGAGGTGGCCTGAAGAAGAAAAGCTCCCCAGAAAATGAGATCACAGCCCAGTGGTCTGCTGTCTGAGGAAGCACAGCAAAAGATCCACAGAGTCATTTCCACATCAATATTTTAATGCCTAGAGGGGCTCTGTCCTCCTTCTTGGTCAGTGAGCATTCAGTGGGGTTTCCAGCATAGTCTAAGTGCTAAACCCCTGCAATCCAAAATCATCCAGCAGTTGTGGAGATTGGTATTTAAAAGCCCAGCTTTTCACATTCCTGGAAGCAAATCCAATAGGCTTGGACGCAATTAACCATGTTTGTTGATTTCAGAACCAGAGGCTCTGGAACTGAATCAGTGGCAGTGTAACAGCGTAGACAGCGATAATTCTTTGTATGACATATATACTAGATTTGACACTGAAATAATAACATGTACCTTACACACGTTGATGAAAAACATCACAGAAACAGAGAAAACATTGAATTATGTGGACCGTAAAGTTTTCTTGATTAGCTAGAAACAGTAAGAATATTCAAATAATAATAACAACAATTTGTTATGAAGCCTAATGAGAAGTTAATAATTTCTATTGATTCAAATTGTAGAGTGTTTTCACATACCCAACATTGGTTCAAATCAATGTTGAAAAGGGTCGCATGCTTGAAACTTTCAATATAAGCACCTAACACCATTAAGAACATATAGTAATGAAAACAATTTTGTTTTAATGATTTTTAGAATCAGTTTGCATGTTGGTACATTTGAAATTCAGATGAGTAGGGCATATTAAGGCGCTTTCATTTTTTTATATAGATATTATAAAAATATTAATAATTACTGGTAAAACTTATTATTTCTTAATTTGAAACATTTGATTTACTTGCTTACAGTTTGAATAGTTAATAATGAGTTGATTCACTAAAAGCAGATGATTTAAATGCATTGAAATTTTCTTGCTTTGGCTGCATTATTTCTTGGCCTAGCGAAATGAACTTTGACATGTTTCTTTCAACAGCAGTTCTTGCCTAATATAAACATTTGACTATGAATGAAGCCTTATTCCTGGTATGTGTGAATTGGTGGGAACTGATCCGTTGACTGTACCCATGAAGGAGCTACAAATAAATGGGTTTTTTTTGTAACTAGCCTGTGAAAATGGCAAAGACTGTGGTTTCTCATGACTAGTTTGGGAAACTATGCTGGAGTAGCAAATGGTACCTGAGAAATGGAAGAGGACCATACAATGGACAGACCTATGTGGTTCAATCGCTGATGTCACAACTGCAAAGGAGGAGTTGTGGAGGATAAGGATTAGATTGGAGAGGCAGATCAAAGAGCTCTTTTACTTTTTGGCTCTTTTTGCTCAACGTCTCGGGATGCTTTTTCAGCTACTGCTGTAATTGCTGATCGATTTGGGCTCTTTTCCTTGCTGGCAACCTCAACTCAATGCTATGATTTTTCTTTTCCAATGAACTTGCTTACTGAACTCTTTTGGGTAGATTTAGTGAGATACTTTAACTTGATCCTTTGATATTTTTCTTAATGAGTTTATTCCTCCTTTTAACCATCCTCCTACCTTCATTGGTCGTGGGAATATTTAATGCTTAAACCCCCATCCTCTTTGAAATTCATTGACACATTGTGTAGTTTTATACTCTGTGTTATTGGCGTTCTAACTGAGATACTTAAAAAGTTGCTTGTATGCATTGATTTTGGATCATTAAACAATAACCAATTTATCTAAATTTTCAGTTGTCTGTTAATGTGTCTTGATATTCTTTCTTTAAACTGTGCTATTTAGTATTGATTCTGGATGCGTAATAGAGAGACTCATAGAATATTTTCAGAGCATCAAGTTCTGCTTCTCCTGTTGTTTGTCGCCACTGCAGAACTCTTAGGGGGATATTCTCAAGAACGTGTGATAATCATCACAAAATTAAGTTAATGCAACTTTGCATATCGCCGTCTATCGCGGGAAAACAACGCCGTGTTAACGTAGTATTCTCACCCCGGCGGCACCATGCGATAGTCCTATGATAACACGTCAAATGACCGCGTTAAAATCACCGCAACGCCGCAAAAATGCGAAACTCGAACGCAAAAAAAGTTGCGATGAGGCCAATCGCGATACAAAAATCAGCGATAACCAGCCATAGGCCTGCAATTCCCACGCGTCATGCGGGAAAATGCACTATAAAAGCAGAACAAGAAAAACACACCAAAAACAAAATAAACCGCATAGCAACATGGATACACCCGGACCGAGTTCCCAAGTCAACGCGAACCCCACAAGCCCCACAGACCACGAGCAAGGAACCTCGGGTCGGAGAAGGCCAAGGAGAAGAGGAAGAGGAAGACGGGGTACAGTCCGCATGACAAACGGATAGTCGTCACAGAGGTGACAGAACACTAACAACAACTGTCCGTCACCTCCACCGTGTCATTGGCAAAACAGACGGAAAAATGGCATTCCATCGTGAATGCAGTTGGAGTGTCGAGGAGGCCAAGATATGCTGACATGATGTGAAAAGCCAAACCAAGCAGAAACCCGCTGCCAACAGGAAGGCAGCAATGGTGAATGGAGGTGGGAGTCCTGCGCTATAGGAGGAGCTGGAGCAAATGGTGGCCACAGTCATCAGTGTGGAGACGGTGCAAGGAGTCGGTAGTCCAGACACTGCTCGACATGACCTGACACAACATCAACAGGGTGAGTAACAACAGGGACTGGGGGGACGGGGGTGACGGGCACAATGGCACACATGCACAACAACGTGTAGCACACCGCACACCCACAATGACCCTGGGCCATGTCCCTGATCCCCGTGGCACACTACAGCACACATACAAACATCAAGTAGGCCCCCGCCATCATGTGCCCAAAGGGGTCCCACCCCACACATCACCAATTCCACAACACACACATGCACCCGTGCGAAACACAGCAAAGATGCGTATTTGTGAGCCACACTGACAACACAAGTAACACTACATGACAAGCAGCATGGCTGGAGTACAATCACCATGACATTGTGCATGCCACGAGACTGAGGTGGCTGAGTGTGGACCACATCCGTAAAGTAGCAGGTCACACTCCACATGCACAAACAA
This sequence comes from Triturus cristatus, assembly GCF_964204655.1. Classification (NCBI taxonomy): domain Eukaryota; kingdom Metazoa; phylum Chordata; class Amphibia; order Caudata; family Salamandridae; genus Triturus; species Triturus cristatus. The sequence continues at coordinate 613,256,741 of NC_140591.1, read as the reverse complement.
CCACTGACGTCAACAATACATCTGCAGACAAACAATGCACAAAAGTGCAAAAACCATCCAAGAGCACAAATGACCCAAGTCGCCAACATCACAGCACCTTAAAAGCACAAAAGTCAAAGGCACACCACCTCCAAGGGATAAGGGGCAGCAAAATCACAGCTGCAGGGGCGACTCTCTCACAATGCAGCACACACACATAGCAATGACCACACATCCACATGGACGACAATGTGGTACACAGTGCAACACTTACACTGCAGAACAGAGGACACAACTGGGTCTGCTTGTGCATAGAAAATGGCCAATCACATCCGACATAGCAGGAAACTGTGAGATGAAAATGTACATGTACAACCTCACCTACGTCATGTAGTCCAAATGTCCACTGTCCTGCATCAAATAGTCTGCTCCTCCCAAACAGTCACAAATGTACATTGCCATGCAGTCTGTATGTAAACTTGAACAATGCGTCAACATACATGCCAATACAATGCCAACAAGCATCTCCCCTTCACATTGCAGAGGGACAAACAACACCTCCAGCAGAGCAGACCAGACAACTCTACAGTGATGCTGAAGAGGACCTCCACACTTTCAACACCGATGCCCTACAACAGGTCATGGACATCTTAGGCAATCGACCTCCAGGAGCATGGCAGCCCAGCTGCATCGAGGATACCCCACCCCCTGCATAGACCACACAGCTAGATGCACCCACCACCACGGCTGGCTCCCAGCAGCCCACCGAAGCACACATCGCATTCCAAGGCCAGGTGTCAGACTGCCAGAAGGGTGTGGCCGAACAGGTGCGGGTGGGGTTCTACCTCATGGAAGCCGAACTAGATCACATACGTGAGTGTCTAAGTCCCATCAGGGACCACGTACACTCCCCAACGGAGACCTACACTGCAACAGAGACACATGCCTTTGCACATTTCCAGCACTGAACCACACCCAGAGCCATGGAATAAACATCCACACCCCCACACAGGACTGGTGTACGCTGGCCCAGTTCACTCCTCTTACGTATTGAGTGGGGGACGACAAAGCTACATGTGCAAGGTCTGACCCGCTGCCTGCGGTAACATGGCTGCGTCCGCTGTACACGGCACAATGTAATGTTGTAGGGCCTGGGGCCTTAATGCATACATCATGAGCACACGGACACACTCAGATAGTTCCCTGAACTGGCTATGGTCACGTGCAGTCACAGTTAAAGCGGAAACAGAAAACACCAGCATAACAGAAACAACTGGGAAGCATCATGGTGGTAGCCGGAGAAAGTACAGTGTTCACCCAATATGCAACCAGAATGGTCCATGAGTTGTGGTGCACTGAGTTAGTGGCACCTGAAGAGCTGAGCAGGGTATCAAGCTGATGCTGGCACCCACAACAGGTGTGAGCAACTCCGATAGTCTGGCAGTAAGACACCTCCGACTCTGGCACCTGTTGTTTGGAGTTGGTCCTGGCAATGGTGGCAAGTGCATTCTGCAGTGATGCGATGTCCGGGCAGGTCAGGACTTGATTTGATGTGTGAGCCCAGATGGACCGCAGTTGAGGCCAGAGGCAGTGGACAGCGCAGAGCCACAGGCACATGGCCTTGATGACCCCCAGTCCATCGACACAGAGGCAAACCAATATGCTATCAGACAGGGCCCATGACTTGAGCTGCACAGATTTAGTGGCCCGTATGCACTGCGGTCGACACAGGCACACCACCACAGGACGGTGACTTGTGGTGCACTGAGATAGGGCTAAGTGAGCTGAGCGGGTCCTCGTCGATGTCGAAGGTGAATGTAGCGGAGGGTTGCAGTGGACAGTGGAAGGTGTCCTCCAGGGCATGATGCAGAGGGCAGAAGCCAGCCAGAAGCGGCAAATGGGGGAGTGGAATGCTACAGCCTTGTTTTTGCCACAAAGTCAGTATCACCGACATGATGATGAAGACAACCCCCAGTCCATAGACTCAGTCACCACCAAAGTTCAACCAGAAAGTGTCCATGGATGTCGAGGAACAGACTTAGTGGCACCGGAGCTGAAAGGTGATGCAGTCTGTGATGAGGCCAGTGCAATGATATCAAATCTGCCATAAATAAATCAAGACTGAGTTCCAAATGTCTGACCTACTTGACCACAGTGTAGGCCCGAGGCAGCGGTCAGCAGGGGCCCACAGCCACGTGTCGTTGGCTCGCGATGCACAGAGTTAGTTACACCAGAGCAGTTGCTGTCAGTGTTCGATCACCTCCATAACGAGGATTTTTTTTTCCTCCAGACCCAAACGCGTCTTCCTCTTACATCTCTCCCTGCATGCAATGATATGAACTCTGACATTGAGAAATCAAGACTCAGTTCCCAATATGTGGCCTACTTGACTGTAGTGTAGGCCGGAGGCAGCGGTAGAGTATGTCAACAAGAAAGGAGTACAGCTGGCCTTTGTGATGGTCTGAGGAGGCTGCCAAGGTCACGGGCTTCGGGCTTGGAGCTTGCGCCGGCACGTGGTGGGCCCTCTTTGACACACGCCGGAATCGGCAGGTGAGCAGTGAGGCCTGGCTGCGCAGGGACGGGAAAGACGGGTTCCGGGACCAGCAGCCCAGAGTGCAGCAGGCACACAGGATCGCAGGTGACACCGCTCACGGCGATGGCGTCGGCCTCATGGCGGGTTGGGAAGCGCTGCTCTGGCAGACACATTGAGCATTCCGGAAGAGAACTACGCCCAGAGCTACGTAGTTTTTATTCACACCCCTACGCTGGCCTGGCGTACGCCGGGTCAGCCCACACCGCACACTCTTACAGGGGGGGACGTCACAAGCACTGGCTGGGGGGACATGGTTGTGTCCACTGTCCACTCCACTCCACACACCAGCAGTGCATGTAGAAATATCTGTGGTCTGCATACTGCAGTCTGTCCAGCACATCTCCGCCACGCTTGGCATTGTGTACATTCTCATTCATGGGTCACTTGCCTCCTTCGCACATGCCTGGTTCCCACCTCTCCCCACATTCCGCTATTGTGTGGCTCAGGTGCTGGGCCGTTGATGGCTCATGTACATGGCTACAGTAAGTTGTGCTGTCATGTCTGGTGGGTGGGCATGTTGTTTGGCATGTTGTATGTGATTTTGTAACGTGTGCATTGTCAAAGTTGTGAGTTGCATGATTGTGGAGTTGAGGTGTGTGGTGTGTTCATTTGGTACTTACCAACGAGCAGTGCATTCCCATAGGTGCCATCCTGGAAGCACTGGTTGATGATGGACTGTCGGAAGATGAAGGAATCATGCACACTGCCTGGGTATTTGGCGATGACATTGGAGAAGAGTCCCCGGTGGTCCACTATTGCCTGCACATTGATGGAATGTGTGTGCTTTCTGTTACGGTAATTGTGTGCAGTGTCGGCAGGGGGCACAAGTACAACATGTGTGCAGTCGATTGCCCTCAACATGTGTGGGAATACAGCTATGGCGTATAGTCCTTGCTTGGTCTCCAGCTGTTCCTGCACATTGTGGGGGACATATAGGTACTGGGGTACCAAGCTAATGATGGCATCCAGGACAGGTGTGAGGAACTTGGATGGGGCTGCCTGTGAGACTCCCCTGACTCTAGCGGTTGTTGGTTGGGAGGTACCAGAGGCCAACATGTGCAGCACAGCCAGCAGCTTTGTCTGAGGTTGGATGTTGGTTGTCCGCTGTGTTGGTACCGTCAGCCTGTGGGTAATGATGGTCAGGATGTGGAGGATGGTTGTCCTTTTGAGCCTGTAGTGGGCAATGACATTGTCTGGTGTTAGGTCTGTGAGGTGGTTGTATGTTGGACCGACAAGTTCCACAACCATGACTTCCCTAACGAGGTCTCAACCACAACCTCGTCTAAACCACAACTTTTTTTTCCACGCATTCCACGCATTCCTTTACCACGTTTTTTCGTGGTAAAGGAATGCGTGTTTAAAAAAATGCTTTACATCTAGTACCCCGATCCCCCCACCCCTTAAAAACTAATTACAACCACCCTAAAAATAAACACGATTACCCACAAACAACATGAGGCGAATCTGGTGCTAAATTATACTTTGACCTCCTTGAAAGGGCGCCTCGATGCAGTACCTCGTCTACGAGTGCTATCTGGAGTCCTTCCCATGAGGTGCAGTTCCCTCCGAGGGCAAACTGCAGAATCACATCTCCGCTGGTGCTTTTGTGGGAGTTGGTCACTACTGTGGGATACACCAAACCCACCTAAATGGTGTGGTCTCCCTTTGAAGGAATTGCGCTCCCGAATATTCAGACTGGGGGTCCCCGCTGGTGCCCAGACGCTGCTGCAGGTTCAGCCGTTCCCTTGGTGGGCAGGGTGTTTGCTTCTGGGATTGTGCGATAGCTCCTCCTGCCTCCCCCGCCAGAGGACCATGACTGCGCGATATTCCCCCCTCGCCTTCCAACACCACCCCCTAAACGAATGCTGGCACAACAGAGGGCCACACCAGCGGGCACGGCGCTGCCACACTCATCCTCTTGGGCGAACCACTGCAGAGGCTTCGAGACAAACTTCATACAATAAAAAAACAATAACAAATTGCACCTGTGTACAAACGCTGACTGCAGAGAAGCCAAGGAACGAATGGGCATTGAATTCAACTCAAGTTAGCATTAGTCAAGCACGGGAGGCGTTGGCGCGAAAGAGATGTGAGAGAAGTCATCAGTGATGGGTAGTGAGAAAAGCTGGTACTGATAGGCAGAGTTGAAAGCTACCAAAACGATTCATACATTGGCTGAGGGTGGAGCATTCCTACCAAGCTGCCAGGATGAAGGCTGTTTGCTTCCCCACTCTCCTCAGTGCCTTCCTCCCTGGTGATAGCAGTGCCGAGTGAGACATATGGGGGGCATGAGGCCGGAGCATTCCCAAAGACGAGGTGCCCCAGAGGAACTACCATGCTGGCTGGATGAAGGCTGTCTGCTTCCCCGCTCTCCTCCGTGCCTGCTTTCCTGCCGAGTGAGTCATAGGGGGCCATGAGCGTGTCTGGTCAGGGGGGCGGGGTGGGGGCAGAGGAGAGAGACTTGTAGTTTTTGGTGGTTTAGGAAAGTCGTTGTTTAAGAAGTCGTGGTTTAGGAAGTTGTGGTTTAGGAATTGTCGTGGTTCAGGATTCGTTGTTCAGGTAAGTCGTTATAAAAACATTGTTGTTTAGGATGTGTCCCCTGTGAGGCTGGTGTGTTTCCTGAAGGCCCGCTGTCTTTGTCTGCGCTGCCTCTGTGGTGGTCTGGGGGTGGGGGGGTTAGGGGGTCCGGATGGGTGGCGGTCCTGGGGGTGGTGGCGGTGGGTGTTGTGGCCTTGTTTGGGCTCCGAGCTGCAAGATCATTGGCTCCATTGCATCTGTTGGTCTTCAGGTGTGGCTGTGGGCTGGGCTCCCTTCTCTGGCGCAGGTTGTCGTCCGACTTTGAACCAGGTCAGAGCAGGTGTTAATTTCCTGCTGCTAACGCGCCTTATCACCTGTTTTGTGGTCTTATCGCCGATCTGGCTGGTCGTTGAGAATGTTGAGGTGTGGTGTTGGCGCAGCTTTTTGCTCAGGAATGCCTACTCTGCATCACATTAGCGATAGTTGCTCGGGTCATCTGTGGCAATGTTTTTGCGGATGCTATCACAGGTAAACTGGTGGTATCGGCTGTTAGCACCAGCTTGTGAATGGGGCGATACATTTATCGCGACTTTGGCTGCGATAAAGTGCCGATAACTCAGCGATAGATTCTTGAGAATATGCCCCCTAGTGTGTATAATTCTGGTTAGTCTGAACTTCCTCAGGAGGTTGGGTCTATCTATTGCAAAACTTTATATTTACAATATCATTCTGAGAGTAATTTATTTGAATCTCATTTATAACTTGTGAGTTGCCCACTAATTAATAGTACTTATTGGGTAGCGAGCTGTGGTTTGGGCATCCTGAAGTCTCACCCCTCTCTATGACCTAAAAGATTAATCAGGGGACCAATGCCTCTAAGGGTATAGTGTAAAATCTGTATTCAGTAGAAATTCAAAAAAGATGGTTTGGTGGGCTCAGTGTGGAAGTTGAAGTAAAGAAAAAGTTTTCAATAGCTCAGCAGCAAAGTTTTAAATATGTCCATCAGTTCTAACATTACTGCCTCCTTTCATCTCGTCCTGACGCTGCCCAAGGATTTCAGCATAAGCACACTTGAAGCAACTAAAGCACCCCATCCCAATTCTAACACATTCCAAACACATTTCCCTATGGGTAAGCTCTCACTTCCTCCCATGGATCAACTTTGTATATTTGTTTTATTGTTTAGGCGTCAGGTTTTACTGCCCAAAACAAAAAGGAGAAGAAAATTGCACAGCCTCTCTCAGGCAACTGCGCCTGGAGTGCGGTTCTCAGCTGGAACAGCTCATCTTTGCAGAGAGGCCTCCTGCTCCCAGACCGTGTCATCTTCAAGCACACATGCAGTCCCTGCTGAAACCTTCAGAACAGCCCAATGCTTAAAAGAAAAATAAAGCAGAGGAAAAGAGCCAGTTGAAGTGTCAAGTGGCACTGAATAGTGCAAATGTGGAATGATTGTGGAAGACAGCATGCCTGATTCCTCAACACCAGAATAGTTAACATTTAAAAGGGATCATTATTAAAGCAGAATTGTGTCCCATAAACTACAGGATGGCTGGTATTATTTCTTTTAAAGACTGCAATAAAGTAAATTCATCAATTTGAGCTCTGGGTGGGTCTAGAATTAGGTCTGACTGCCTTCCTTCTCTACTTATACTGCAGAGACCTAATGACACTGTAGTTTATTTTCACTGTGGCTAGAAACCTTGGAATTCTTCTCCACTATTGCCAACTAAGGGCCTGATTTAGATCTCGGTGGACGAGTCACTCCCACAACGGTGGATCACCGAAATATAAATCCACTTGCATCCTATAGGATTGATATTTCGGCAGATAGGATATCCAACACCGTTGGGATAGAGTAACCCGCCCTGAGTTCTAAATCAGGCCCTATGTATTCAATGTGTGATTTACCACTGTTTGTATAACTTTACCTTTGCATTTTATGTTTAGTAATTAACAGTCCGTAAAATAGAATAGTTTATCTCCCAAAGTAAAATAACTGGCTTTTTTGGTTGTGTTACTAAGGGGGTCATTAGGATAGCGGGCGAATTACCACCGCCCGTATGGCGGTGGCGATCTGCCCGCCAAAAACCACCGCCTGCATTGAAATTTCCCCCCGCCACATTACCATGGCGGGGGGGAACCCGGCAGACGGAATGACCGTCCGCCGATAGGCAATCCGCCCGATTGCCTACCGGGTGGAAAAGCTGTTAATATGGTGGCGGTGTCTGGTAGACACCGCCATCCATATTAGTATGCAGGCGGGGACAAGCTTTTCCGTGGCGGCAACGCCACCACGGTAAGGCATGCGGTCTTCGACATTGGGGGCCCTTAGCGGGCCCCCAGGGATTTTGGGGGGTGGGGGGTGCACATGGGGGTACCTATGATACCCCCTGCTGTTCCATGCACAACATGGCAGGCACCGCGCGGTGCCTGCCATGTTGTGCATAGAACAGCACGACATGCCTTCTTGGCATTGCGGCGGGCGGTGCTGAAAGCACCGCCCGCTGCAATGTCAATAATGCAGGATGAGCCCGCCAGCGTGGTGGGCGCATCCTAATGTCACCAACGGGACACCCGTACCAATGGCGGGCGGTCCCTTCTACGAAAGGATGGCGGGCGGACTAAGTGTTAATATTATCTCTATTGTGCTCTCAGTGTTTAACCCACACTACTTCCATTTGTGAGTTTTGGACCACTTTGTTTCATTTCCTCGAAGGGGGAGCACTAAAGAGCACTTGGTGCTCAGATGTGGATCATGTAGTAAGATGACTAGAGAACACCAGAAGTGAAAGGATCCTTTTGACACAATTGAAGGTCAGTAACCTCTGATTGTTTTCATATCCACCAAACCAGTTTGCATAAATCTCGGGCTCTAGTCACATGGACTGAAACAGTCATAAACCCTACCCTCAGTCAAGTTCTTTAGCCCCATCCCTCAGCCTCTGGGAGTGTGGATAATGTGGGGGAGGCTGATCATCTAATTACCCTAGAGGGATGGGGGGAGAGGGCAGAAGACACACAATAATTGTTGTAAGTAATTTGGCCAAATGGTGCAATTGCAGCTCAATTCTCAAAGACATAAATTAAACAAGCTAAACTATGCCGGCACTTCTGTAAGGGCACTTATGAAAAGCTCTGATAATTCATGATCAATAATCCGTAATTTTGTCAATTTCCAAAAATGAAGAAAGTCAGCCTGATGAAAGACAGGCTTACGGATCCTCATTTTAGGGAAAAGTTAGGGTGATGAAATCATTCTCCAAGAAAATATTCTGTTTTGGAGAAGTTAAACGTAGAGAAAGAAGAGAACAGTGTGTCAAAGAGTTTTAAGAAGGCAAAGGGTGGGAAAATGCTATCAATGAGGTAATTTAACATGTCATGAGTGAAGTATTATGTGAGATTTTTAACAGTGCAGGGTGGGGGCACAAGGTATAGTTAGCTCAATATCTATACCTGGGAAGTGTCAGTGTTTGTTTGGATTTTAAATGTTGGTTATTATCTCATTCTAAAAGCCTTACTATACAGTCACTTTAATCTTTGGTTTTCGAACGAGGCTCTGGCTTTTTTTTTAACATAAGCTATGATTTTACTGCATACCTACCTACAACTTCAGTTTAATCTCTGTTTTCTTCAGTGAATTTCTGGGGTGTGTTAGCGTAAGGGAAGATCTTAATATCATGCCTAAATGTAATGTCTCTTTAACCTTTGTTTTTTTCCACTGACTATCTAGCGTTTTTTGGCCTCACTCAGCCAACTCCCACCTCTGTATGTGGGCTTTGAAGCCAACCTCGTGTGAGCAGTCTACCTTGTATGTTTATTTACACTGTGATGACATTATATAGGGAACATATTTCATGGTTGCTTTTGAATTACGTATTTCATCATCATAATGACAGTGCATCCAACCACTCAGCAGAGCTGCAAAATTTCCAGAACTATTAAGGTTATGCAGCAAAGAGTACCAAATTCTGTAGCAAAGTTATCTAGCTCATGCAGCAAAAAAATTGCTCTGGCAGTATTATTCCCATCGATTTGAGCTACACACTACATTGTTTTGTGAATTCTGCACATTTTTCATATTTCCTGGCTAATTATGTGACAAATATGGTAAATCCATAATTATGCTGTAAAGGATGCTCTCACATAATAGCCTAAACCAAGTTACCTTACCATTGGCCATTGTTTTCCTAACAATTCAATGGAAACAACCCTAAAAATTCTACCTGTAATCAATATCAATCGTTAGCTGCTCTTTGAATAAAACAGCTTTAAAAAAAAAAAAAAAAGATAAGCAGCCTAAAATAACACATTAAATAAAAAAAATATATAATGGGTTTCATTGGTAATATGATCCAATATTGTTTTCTTGGGGTTCTGGTTACATCTACAAACCACTTCACCTTCATCCGTGTGGTTTATGATGTCACCAGATACTTTTGATGGCAATATTGGACGCTGAAAGGACACCAAATGAGTTATAAAGTAGTTATCATATGCAGCTAATAATAGTTGTGGGGCACCCTTGAAGGAATGCCAAGACGACAGCAACACATTTCCTCAATTAAGTGTGAATTTCTGCGAAAGTATTAGCTCAAACTACATTGAAGGAAGGCATTTCTTTTGTCACCAAACATTCTTCACTTTTCTTATTTTGGAAAATAATCAAAGCTTGTTATTTTTTAAAGGATAACTAGGTTTTCTCCTCTAGCAATTTCACCTTACTCTTCGGAGTTTTCACCTTTTTTGTACTAGATTGCTCAGTCTGGGCACTGTGAGACATTAGTCTTACAGTGAATGTTTTCTGCCTCTAAAATATGATAAACATTTGGTACATCCCTTTGGATATATAACTTTTAATGTCACATGTGAGCTGTAGTGAGACATTTACTGCACCCTGTAAATATCAACACTGTGCTGAGGTTCGGTAAATACCTACTATTGTGAATTATCACTGAGAAAAGGGGCAGACCGTGAGGAATATGGTGCCAACCACATTTAATGTCTGTGTGTTTTAGGCATCCCTTCCAAATACTAAATTGTTCTCAGATGTATCCCATTGGTTTGTGACTGGAATACCAGGGAGCATATAGAACATTAATGCTGATCCAAGACCCCTATGCATCCGAGACAGGAAGCAAGCATGCCCAGTCTATAATGCATATATGTTGTTCTTATGTCAGGTGAGATAATCAACTATAAGTAATGCTTAATTTTCTATAGTTGGAGCCTTTAATACATCTCACATATGATGGATTATTTTGCATGGGCATCTAATCTAATATATTGGGCAAGCCAGCTCAATACTGCTATGACTCTTAGGTCTTGATTATGGTTGAGCTGATTGCAGAATGTATGGTCACTCCTCCCATTTACCAGCACAGAGTAGGTGTAAATAAATGCAAGGAAGAATTTACAGCAGGAGAGTAAGAGGGAAATATATTTACTAAATGGTAAGTGCCCTCCAAATTGAAGCCCAGCAGGTGCTCAGCTAGGGTGATTCAGAGGAGGAAGGAGAAGCAGAGAGTAAGAAAATTGTGTGAGATGCCTCATTCTCATCACAAACAGTGGGTGGGCAGAGAACTTCTGCATGAAGAGGGAAGGCTCAATTTGCTTTTGCCTGGGGCATTATCTGGGCAAAGATCAGCCCTACTCATGACTCCTATGCACATTATAATTGAGCTCTGGAAGTGTTTCCTGAATAACTGGCAAACATATTGTTTCCACTTTACCTGAGTGTTTAATGAAGCCATGATAAGAGGGGGAAGATTTTCTAATGTTTGTGCTCAAGCTAACATGGTGCTACACAAATCTTCACTGTGTTTATGGGCCTCTAAAATGTATAGTAATTAGGGGGCTTATGTACATACACATGTTTCCATAGACACAGAATGTTTAAAACCCTTTGATGCATCTACATATAGAAATATTTTTGATTTTCAAAAACTACAGAACAGATTTACACCAAATCACAAATTGAATGCTTTCTGGACCACGAGCTAGCTTGTAGCCAACATTTCTGTAATTCTGTTCACCCCAAAACATTTAATCTACTAACTAAGCAAACAAGGGAAACATTTTGGAAAGTTTTGTCAAGATTCGTCAAACGACACCAAAGTTATTGTTAGGATAATAAATGCATTTGCTATGGAAACACTGACCTAACTATATAATATATAGATATATTTAGATATACACACACACACACATACATGTGTTACCATACTTGTGGGTACTATGTATGGAAACCTGCCTTGTGGGGACCAACTTCTCCCAATATATAAAAACATATGTACATATTCAAGTTGTGTGCATGTGCAGTTTAGGATAGTAAATCTACACATACCCATCTCTACGTACCTTCAAAAAATTGCGGTCGTTTATATTTTGGCTGAGTTATTTTTACTGGTTGATATATTTGTCCTTGATATTCTGAAATAAAACCCCACCATAACAGGAAATGCGATGTGCCATCATTTCCATATGAGTGGACCTGGAAAGAGACACCAAGGTCCGGAGGCTGGACTCCTGTTCACCGCTACAAGGATATAAATAGTAGAAAAGGAATACATCTGCCCTATTGGCTAGTTGTGTGTTGGTCCTGGTGGGAGTCCTGACTGGAGAGAGACTTGGTGCCTAGTAGCCTACCCTGATGACCTGGAGGCTGTAGTAGAGAGCATGTGTAACTTTCATAGCATCATGAAAATATTTGTATATTATCCTAGCTTTCCATAGGTTGAGAAAGTGACTAAGTGATGCAGTTACACCATGAGAATGTGACACACTGCATATAAGATTTTCCAGTTTCTCTTACTGAGAGCTTCTAGGCTGGAGGAAAAAGGCTTCAGCATGTGAATTTATCCAGCCTTGTGGAGCTCTGCCGTACTAGTGGTGCAGCGCCAAGCTGTTCACTCTTTACACGTCACAAAGTAAGACAGAAAATGGCAACAGATACGACATGAACGTGCATTTAGCATGCTTCGTACTTGGTTCAATGATTTCTGAAATATGTCACTCGATATTGCAATTAAAAAGTGCTTTTATTGTAGAATTTTGAAACCCACTTATAAGTATTTGTTTAACTGTGCTAATTAAGTTGTTTCAGTGAAGTTTTGATGAATAATAAACCCATCCTCATTTAATAAAGAATGTAATTACTCTGAAGAAGAAACATAATTGTTCTAAACATGTTCTATAATGTGTGATTAATACATAATGAGTTGAAACTGTGATTAAACTCATCCCCATAAATGTAGAATGTGATCTTAATTGAAACAATAAGAGCTATGTGATGTGTGCATTGATGTTACACGTATATTCATTTAAACTGTAGTTCTTAGTCATACTTACACTGACTTATTTTGAGATTTGAAATACTGTTTTTCATTTTCTGCTAAAATCACATTTCTTGCAAGTATTCACATGCATTGTTAGTTTAGAAACTACTGTACTAGAGATAGAGGAAAGAGACTGAGAACAAGACCTTGACGAAGGTACATGGAAAAACGTAGTGGTAACTGAATGGACTTGTTTAACAAATGTTACAACCTACTTGTGTCTGAGAGAGATGTCGTTCCCATGTCCAGTGTGGGACAATCCATTGATGTTGCAGTATGCAACTTTGTGATTTGACAAGGACAATGGACACCTGATTATGTGACCAAGGGGGTGTTGCCTAGCTTAACTTTTCATGTTATTATATACTGTTCCATTGGACTTTTACTATAAGAAGAGAGAAAGAGGACGGATGCATTGCGGATCCCTTCCAACCTTTTACCCCGGAAGATGTCTTTTGTGGATTCCTTGCAGACACTTTCCCTTATTCCCAACTACCTTGAATGAAATTTGAGAGGTTTTGACCATAATGCTTCCCATTTGAATTTTGCTTCAGTGTGGCTTAGGATAACATTTATTCCTGAACCATAAGAAGACTCTTGACTGAGCTTCTGAGATGTTAACTTTTCCCTACTTGATTTCCTTTTGTTCTGACCTGACTTCCTTCATGGAAATCATCTAATTTGTGAGGCTTTTTTTCCTAACCATGCCCTGGACTTTGAAATCTCAGACTACTAATGGACAGGAGAGAAAATCTAAGATTATTTTCTGAGCACCATATTTTGATGCTACAATTCTGTATTGCCGTCACAGAATTGCTTGTTTGTTTAATACTGGTTCGCCTCAATTTCTTCAGGTCTCTGGAAATTCCAGTTGTTATTCTGTATCTTTACAGCATGGTTTTGCAAGTTGTGTATTTGAAAATGATTATTAATTTGTAATAAACCTTTTGAACTTGGCTACCAATTTCTGGTTCTCATTGTGTAGCCAAATGGATTGCACTATTAATTAAGATCTGATTGATTGGGTAATGGATAAGAAGCATGTGTGTAAGTCATGCTTGGAGTGCCTAGGTGGCGTGGCCCCTACCAGGTGATTCTAGTCACCACATCAGCTGTGAAGTGCAGAAGTCTCCCTAACAGGGTAATCACTGCCCATGCTCTTCGAGTCCGTGTCCCCTTGATGATATAACAGCACCTGTTCCTAATGTGCCGGTGGTTACAGTGAGACAGATGGAGCAGGTTAGTCAAAATGTTGGGGATCAGAAAGCTGTTGGGACAGCACTCATTTGGCCTGAGGGGGTCTGAGAGAGTCAACAGTAGAAGTTGGTACAGGAGGGTCTCATCCAGTAATGTTGACTGCGACAGATTCCGACGTCTGTGCAGGGCCTAGTTCAGTAGCAGTGTGAGGTGTACCTGGAGACCCGTGGCCAAGAAGACAGGAGAGTGGTAGATACTGTATGTCTAAAGTAAACGTACCACACACTATCCCATACGTTACTGAAGGATTTGGCCTGAGTGACATTGATGAAGAAGGGCCAACAGCAAGGAGATCAAAGAGAGCTACAGTACCCTGTCAGAGGTACTCTTCACCTGAATCGACTAACCAAGCTGCCAATGACTTGGAGTAGAGCACTTTTCACCTTTTGCTATAACAATTTGCATTCAATTGAGCCTCCTTGAACTGAACATTGTGGCTGAACTGAGTTTTAAAATTGCATTGCCACTAACCAGACTGAGTCAATTTATTCTGGAAGGGATCATTAGTGAAGTTGAACTGCACATCTACTATAGACAACACTTTATAGCTTTGTCCAAACTACAAAGAAGAGTACCAAGGCCCAAGTTGATGACGGATCATTTGGTTGTCCTTTAGGAGAACACAGAGTAGGGCCATGGAAGTATCATGAAGATCATTGTACCTATTTTTCTGGAAGGGACATTTCAACTTTGCTTTGCTATCTGCGCAAGTAACTGAAGGAGCTGTACTGAAATCCTCTGGGTAACGTTCTGTCATCCTAGAACTCATAGAGCTTAATGCAGACTCTATTAGATGCAAACACATATGCAGGAGAAATTGCTGTTGTGACAATACTACTGGTTGCTTTGCTTAGAATTTTGAATTCAGCCCGTCATTTACAAGTAGAAGAACCTAAACCTACCTATGCCCCTCAAACACCAGTTCTTCTGATAATGGTTTGCCTGCAATCGATGAGAAAGAGTTACAAGTCGATGCTTCTATAGGAGATTATTCATTGGATGTTTATTCAAAGCTGCTTTATGAATATGTCAACACTATGGATGCCAGGGATTGTTACGTGTGTACATTTGCCGGCGTCAGTTGCTGAGGGAATAACGTATCACCATCTTCCCTTGACATACGGAGTTACATGTAGTTTATTGCTGACCTTATTTTATGGAAAGTGTCTGTTCAATATTATTACTCGAATCACGACTTGGTCTTTTCAGAAGTTCCTGTGCTGAGACACTTGTATAGACAGCCTAATCAGAAAAAACACTGAGATAGTGGGACATTTCTTTAGTCCCACTTTGACACTGGACACTGCTTATGGACACAGATATAATGTGACTTGTGTTTTAACTGATGTTGAAAAGAAATTCATAGATTCAGTAGAAAACAGAAGGAGAAACATTTTAACTAAAGCAACAAATCATTCAAAGTGCAACAATGGGCTAAAGATGAAAGTGAACAAAAATGAGTGGGAAACATGGCAGCATTAGCTTTAGATAGGCAACATAAAGGGGACGTATTCATTTTTATTAGAAAATCATCAACTGACACAAATTTCGTAGGGACTAGTGAATGTGACCATACATATGAAGTTAGAGGAGATTGGGGATTATACTTAGATGGAGCTGATCCTGTTTTTTCCTGGAGTTTACTACATTTGTGGGAAACACACATTTTACAGGTTATCCAAGAGATGGTATGGAACATGTTACATGGGAGTAGTTTTTCCAAAGATTTATCATGTGGGATAAATTGACGATTTGACAAGGAAACAACATGTGAGAACCAAAAGATGTGCAACTGCTAGTGAAATTGTAGGAGATGTCTTAGAAGCTTTGATACCATCTGTAGGAGTGATACTTAACTCACGCAAGCTGTAAGAAATGAGGTTTCTGGCTGGCTAGAGTATGCATGTTGTAACCACTATGTGGTAGTGGAGAGTACCCCACTATCAACAATAAGGGGTAAGAGAGGTAAAGGGTGAGGCTTTCTCCTTCCAAGTTTCAGCTATACTCAAACTAAGTGTATCCACTCCCTGAAACGACTCCCAGGGCCTAATTATACTCCTTTGGTGACAAATAAGCCACAAAAGTGGAAAGGAAAAGATTTCCTTTTTGTTATTTAACCCTCACACACCCTATCGGTGTCATGCTTCATCATCGGGTTCACCCAGACTCCTACAGGTCTGGGTGGGCTCAACCGTATTTCAGGGAGCTCTTAGGAGATAAAGGCCAGGGGGACTTAAAGATTAAAAATCCTACTACACCTCCTGGTATCCCTTTATTAATGGTGGTGTAGTGGATGTTTAAAAACGGGTCTTTCTAGGAGGTTATGGTCGTAAGACCCTAAAAGTCTGCCAACATGTTTCAGCCCAAATGGTTGGCAAAAAAGGTCCCGGGCTTTCGTCAGGGCATAAAATGATATCCTCCCTGAAATTGGTCAAAACAACTACGCTGACCTATGTATAAGTTTTGAAGGTGCAGATAGCTGCTACCTTTGTGGCATTTAGTGAAGGTGAAAAAATTATATTCACAAAGGGGAGAGTACTTATCTCCCTTCTTTCACGAAAAATTCCACCTGTAAGGAGAAAAATAGAAACAGACAAACAACATTGTATTTCAATCATAGTTGTAAAGTCCACTGCTTCATAATGCTTGGGGGCACTCATCCTGTTCATTCGTAGTCTGTATTTTTGGGACCGTATCGTATAAAGTTGTACTTCAACTTTTCAACAAAACGTGCCATGAAACAGCAGTGTGTGCATTTAAAAACATGTACCATTTGTACTGTGAACAAGGAAAAATTAAAACCTGTTCCCATTAACCACGCATACTCGAAAATCCAATCACTCGTGTCAGCTTCGAGAAACTCAACATAAGAAGCCACACATTAGAAATAATAAATGCGGTCGAGGTTGAGACCGCAATAGTTGTGACTGAGGAAATAGGGTTTAATTGTCCATTATGCATATTCATTTTTCATTCATGCTCACTTTGGTGTCATTCATCGAGTAAACATATCACATTCATGCACTCTGGTACCTTACTTAGTATTTAGTAAAAAAGATAGTCTCACACATTTCAACTCCTCTATCATTATGTTTTAAATAACCCTTACCCTTCTTGGGGGACACGGGGTCCAAGGAGGGGGGTAGCCTTGAGTCAAATGCTCTTTTAGATTGGAGAAAGGGAAAAGCTTACGCGTTAGTACTATAACGTGAGGATGCATTCCCTAGTGCCTCTCTCGTGGTGTCAGATTAAAGCCCCCTTACTACTTCAAAGGTCCTGCCCGTCGGTAAACCTTTTTGGTACCTCTGGTCCCCGGCGCTCGCACCGTGTTGTTAGTTTGGTGCCTCTATATGCATGTGAGTGACTTCGCATTCCTCCAGACTGGAGGTGGAGCGAGTGCATGTGACGGGATGGCACCCGTCACTGCCGGTGGAAATTGGACTAAATGTTAAATGCTAGCTTCCATCACTTCTAAAAAGGTCCATCGGAGGACCAATGGTAAGCAAATGGCCCAGAAAATGCTTAATCAATTCGGTGGAGCCTGATGATGTAGCATACTTCCAGCTACCCTTGCTGTGTTCAGTATTCTAATAGCTCAAAGAAGGGTTTTGAGAACCAGAAAAGTAATACAGTCCTATGGTAAGCATTTTGACTGGTGTGACCACCTATGTTTGAGGGTTAAGCAGAGTCCCTCATTGAACCGAGTTGTGACTTAACCAGATTGTGTTTATTCAGTAGATGGGGTATTCCCACCAGCCTCCAAAGTTACGAAGTTTCTGACAACTGCCTATTTGGGAATTATGCATTTTCCATGAAGTTGGAAGTGTGATAGAAGTGCTAAACACGCTCACCTCACAGTAGATCATACATGGGTGTCATAAAGGTAGGAAAGAGATAAAAGTAAGTGAATGGAAATGTCATTATATGGGAATCAGACACCATGAGCTGTGTTACGCATTTGAATGCAAAAAACAGGCTATGTAACCACGCCATTCAGGATTCTTTCAGGTAGTGGTCAAAACACCTCAGGTTTCATGATATTAAAAAGAGCAATCACCTGTAGCTTTTTTTTTTCTCAGTTCTCTTTACAATGATCTATTGAGGCTTTATTTTAAATAAGGTCTGCAATGAGTAGCTTGACAGACGCAAGCAACTCGTCAGCACCCTTTAAGTATCTCACAGATGTGGAACCCAGCCAGCACAAATTCACATTTTATGGAGCTGAGTAGGGCTGCCTCTTGCATATTGACACTCAACTCCAATCCCTCAAATTGCAGGCTTCCACAAAGCTAGTCACAATATGTGTGTGCGCTGGTCTGGAAATTAAGAATGCAATAGGTAAGTGTGGCAGCATGAGCGTGAGATGAGGGGAAACTAAGTGAAGTGTCTGATCAGGGTGTATTCTTGGTATAAAGGGTAGTGGACATACTTGGTAGAAAGGGTTCCTACCTTGCAGCAATCCCTGCCTTCCGGTGGCGCCCAGCATATAGATTAATGGTGGCACAAAAGTGACAAAATACTGATCTTGAAATGTTTTCTGGATACTTAACCTACTTATGGTCTCTCAGCACTAAGGAGGCCATTTTTTAACTATTTACAGCATTATTGGCCTAGTTATGGTTACTCTTGGAATAATTATGAGAACTCCTAACATAATTATGGACATCCTTGACGTGTTCAGCAGTATCTGTTGGCATTGTGTTGTCCAACTGTAGCTGAATAATGTTCTGTCATAATGATACCCAATTGTTGCATGTTGAGCGTAATCCTTGGCCTAATCGTGCCCTCAGGACACTGATGGTCGCCACTGGCATAATAATGACCCTTCTTGAAATATTGTGGTTATCCTTAGGCGAATCGTTGCCACTCCTGGCATGATGCTGGCCTCTCCTTGCATAATGACAGCACGTTGACCTTATGGTGCCCATCTCTGGACTGTGTTGGTGGTAAATGGGCAGGAGAGGCTATTGTACATATAAGTATGTGATGAAAATCACAAGCTGATGTTTGAGGACCAAATAGGCATTTATTTAAAAAAATGCATATAAACCTGTAGTTTGAGGCAAAAACTTTTTTTCAGTACATAGCTAACTTTTGTTCAGATACAAAAGTGTATGTTCAGAAACTATTAAGTTGGTGTTTGGAGACAAACTGTGTTCTGTACAAAAACATATATTAAAAACTGAGAAGTGAATGATAATTCGTTCTCCCTTTGAGAGACTAATTGCTGATGTTATTTCCTTGGTGCCCGAAGGTGGGTGAGATTATGCCTGTTATTTCATTACGTATGTGGAAGTATTTCACATCGATAATGGTTTTTGTGACATTTCTGTGGGTAAACCTGAGTAATTTATTGTAGTGAACGTCTCTGATTTGCTCTTGTCTCTGTGGTAGTCTTGCCTCGTGGTCACTATTGCAACTGTTTTCGTATTTTCTAATAGCTTACAATGATTTGAATAAATCAGAGGCAGTTGCAATTATAGAGATCATTGGACAACCCTGCTACATATTAATATATATTCTGAGGTCAAAAACTGGTTATGAGATAATGTATATAAGGTTTTAACTATAGATATTTGATATGATAATATGTACAATATTGAACTGTCATTCAGTCAGTCAATCAAGTAGGCTTTATTCAGTTAAAAGATAAACCATAAAAGCAAGCATGCATATAAAAAATTGTATAAAAAGGGTTCATCCCTGTAACAAGCTGTGCAAACAAGAAAGAAGCAAAACAATTTAATATCACAAAGGATAAAATATTTCAAAATGTGGTCATAAATTCATTCATAGAATCAAACAATTCCCTAAAACCAGTTACATAACCCCCTATCTATTCCACATTGACCTTTAAAATAGAGCGAAGATTAAGACTACATTTCCCAATTAATCAGATAAAATGATATAGAAAACACTTTAGTCCACCTCCTCAATTCGAGAGCGTGTGCAATTAATAGATCTTGCTGACGAGAATATGCCATGCATTGGAGAAAGCTTATTTTCACACTTTTTCCCTATTTTTAATTATGGCAGAAATATATCTGTACATTTTCATACACACTTGGTCAGTTTGTAACAGTTGCAGATACATCCAAGCTTCTTTACACTGTGTGATGTTAAGAGACCGTAAAAGAGGGATTAAAATCCAAATTTGCAGCTCTTAATACAACCCACAGATGTAGTTGAGAGAAGGTGAACAATTTTTGGGTTAGCACCCCTCTTTAGCAGCATGGCCCACAACTTGCTCCTCACAATCTTGTTGAATGCTGGGCTTAGTTCCATGAACGCCAAGAAGAGGCAACCCTCCTTGACTATCACATGCTTATCAACCAGCAAGTGCAGTGCAGATTCAAACATTGGTCTGAAGTTCTGAGACCCTGTCTGAAGCCGTACTGGGAAAGTGTTAAAATACAATTATCTTTTGCCCAAACTTACAATTGATCTAATAGGATTCAACCCAAGATCTGGGCTGTGGCATTGATCAATGATATAGGACAATAGCAGTGGGGGTCACTTATGTTTCCTTTTTTGTGAATCGGTACAATGGTAGCCCTTGACCACGAAATGGGAAGAACAGCACTGATCACTCTCCTGAGTATGTTCACCAGGATAGGGGCCCAAAAAGACAAGCTGTCTTTAAAAAGATAGGCTGGTACCCCGTCTGGTCCCGGAGCTTTATTTGATGGACATCTTTTAATTGCCAAAGTTACATCACCCAATGTGATGATTAAATCTTCTTTATTTGTCAGACCAGCCAAGTTTGTGGTGGAGCTATGATCGGGTGTGTACCAATTTGTTGCAATCATATAGCTTTGTAAAATAGTCGACCCAGACATGTTCAGGGATAAAAACCTCTATACAAGAATTAGAATTAGATGCAAAGAAAGGGATGTTAACAGCCTTCCAGAACCATGCTACATCCTTCTTCGCGGAAGCATTGACCAGCTGCTCCCATGCCTGTCCCCATATAACCTCTTCCCTTCGCCTATTATCTTCTTTATAGAGTGTCCTACACTTCCTTATCTCTGCTGGAACCCTTTGTGAACTCTTTAGAGCACATAAGAGGCTACAATGAGCATGTGATCCAGCTTTATCAAACCACTTAACAGTTCTCTGTGGAGGATGGCTCCAGGATGTCGCTAGTTGTTCTTCGGCTGTCTCACAAAGCTCATAAATTTGAGGTACACTCAGAAGGTGTCCCTTCCTCCACAAAAACAATCAATGGAGGGAATTTCTTCTTTTCTTTCTATGTGGGCTTCAGAATGCAGCACAGTGGAAAGAACAAGGAGAAATGAGGCGCACAGTTTTGATGCCTTCCCAGATTTACACTATGTTGTAAATCTGGGAATGTCTCAAAATCCATGGGTGTTGCTTGGAAACACCTTCCACAATGCAGATTGGCATGCCTCCCTGACACAGTGTGAGGCAACACAGTGGCTTGCGCTGCTTTGCCTAACCCTATATCAACAAGGCAATGAAAAGCAATGCAAGGTGGCCTTGCATTGTCTTGTAGATATGATTGAGAGGCCTGCGCCACCGGAGCAGCAGTAAAAGTGAAGCGCTCTTGTAAATGAGGCCTTAAGTTTCCTGTAGGAAGCCACTCAATGATTTTGTTGCAAGGGCTACCGTGATTTTAGCACAATATGGGAGTAGGGAGAGAGAGGTCTATAATTGTTCAAGGAACAATGGTTAGTTTTTCTCAACAAGAGTAGGTCTACTGCCCTCTTAAGGAACCAAGGCCCTAGAGCTGTAGCAAAAGAAGATTTAACCAAAGATTGTAGTGGTTGTATTCATTAACGGCCATAGTTGGAGTAAATTAGAAAGGGGGCAAGGAGCCTGATTTAATTTTGCTTGCAATTTTGGATAAAGATGCCAGGTCAAATTGAGAGAAAATACTCTTTTTCTTCATTGCCCTTAACTTCCATATGTAATTATGTAAAAGTGCCCTCAGCATCTCTTTCTTTATTTTGACCATTTTACCAATGAATTAATCATTCTGCTGATGACAAAATATATAGTTAAGGACTTGTCTTTGGTTCATGTATGGTTTTAAAAATGCATTTATATTAGGGGCAATTTCTGTGTTATTAGTACAAGTTATTTGATAGACCTGACACCTGCCGTTTGTAGTCTCCCAAATAATTTGAAATCACCTCTCCTGTTCTGCTGAATTAGTCTTTTTTGGCTTTAGTGCAACCAGTACTAGACCGATTGTGCTCTTTCCCTTAAACATGGTACAATTGACCTCCACTGATCGGCACATTTAATTTACTTGTAAGTCCCTAGTAAATGATACTCCATGTTCATAGGGCCTGTAAATTAAATGCTACTAGAGGGCCTGCAGCACTTATTGTGCCACACACCAAGGCAGCCTTTTAAAACATGTCTCAGGCCTGCCACTGCAGCCTGTAGTGTAGTTTTAAACTGCCATTTTGGCTGGCAAAATAAACCATTTGCTACACCTAAAGCTTTCTTTTTAATACATATAAGTCACCCAAAAGGTAGGACCTAAAGGCCCAAAAGGCAGGGTACATTGTATTTAAAAAGAAAGACACGTGGGTTTAAGTTTCACATATCCTGGCAGTGAAAAACTCCTAAAGTAATGTTTCACTGTTGCAAGACCCAGCTCTCCACTAGGATACCATTTGGTTACCTAATTACACTTAAGTGATAACTTAGGTTTGGTAGCAGATAGGAAAATTATGTGTACACTCAAATGAATTGTAATTAATAGTAAAGTCATATTTTAAGTCACAATTCTGATATGCCACTTTTAGAAAGTTGGCATTTTCTTGTTCTGACCATTTGGTGCCTGCTGCCTGTGTCCAGGTTCACACCTTGGCCTTTGTGTATTCCTCCCAAAGAGTGAGACAACCATCTGCAACAGCAGGCCAGTTGTTTGTGGCCTTCTCCACAGCTAACTGGCCTCTTTGCATCTCACTTTGAGAAGGTTACCTTTTCAGCTGGACTAACTCGGTCCCTGTATCCGGCCTGCACTCCATTGTGGTTGGCCTGAACTTGCGATTTTCTCCCAATCTAGCACGACCAGATGATCACAAGCAGTGATTTGTGCTTTTAGGCACTATATTTACATAAAACTTTGAAATTGCACATCTCTGTTTCAACTGATTGATTTTTTGTAATTCTGGGATTTATTTTATTTATTAAAAGTGACTCTATTTTACTGAATTGGTGTGGAATTTTTCTTGTGTAATGTTTTCACTTTATCACTGTTTGTGTGCTCGATAAATGCTTTACGATTTGCCTCTAAGTTAAGCCTGACTGGTTTGTGCCATACTACCAAAGGGTTACACACAGGTTAATTTGGTGACTCTTATGGCTCACCCTGACAAGGATTGTGGTTGTTGCTTGATAAGATCTCACCCCCACCTCAATCAAATGCCAAATTTCCTGTAATATTAAATAATACTCTAGACATCCTCTCATTCTATCTAGTCTCTAACACATGTTCAAATCCCACTTGTGTTTAACATCACTCTGTAAAGCTTTGTATCCTAGAACTACCTCCTAAAATATTGTTTTACAACCTAACTTTAAACTTTGAGGGCCTGATTTAGATCTTGGGGGCCGGGTTACTCCATCCCAACGTGAGAGATATCCCGGCCGCCGGAGTTTAAATCCCATTATATCCTATGGGATTTATATTTTGGCTGATTTTAAATCCCATTATATCGTATGGGATTTATTTTTCGGCGGATGGGAGATCCGTCACCAGTGTGATGGAGTTACCCGTCATCCAAGGCCCTGAATTCTTTTGACAAACACTCAAAATATTGCCATGCCTATTTCTGGTAAGTGATGAGATTTGAAGTGTAAATTATCAATTATATTGTCCAACGCAAAATATGAGAAATTAATAATGTTCACGTTTGTATGAGAATATCAGTAATATTTCAGAGGTATTCGTTTATGAAATGTTCATTTTCACCGTATTAATGGAACAAAAACACTTATAAATACAAATAGGAACTATTTAATCTCTTACGAAGTTTGCTGGATATCAATGTCAGATGTTTTCTTTGAAACATATAGATACACCTAGTAGAAAGAAGGAGGACATGTACTTTGTTGTGCAAATATACATTTATTTGAACTGGGGTGAAAATCTAGGTTTCTCGGAAATTATTCATTTCTGCACATTAAGAAGAACAGAATGAAATATTGCTCTGCAACACACAACAACATAAAAGGGGTTATTTCTCCAGGACGTTATTGGCTTGCTTTGTTATTGGTTTATTCTGCAACTTTGCATTTCAGGGATTCCCAGTGGTAAATTGAAATGTTAAATATACTGGGCCAAAAATGTGCAATGATGAATGGAAACAAATTAGACATATTACTCCATGTCGCAGGTGGTATTGAGCTCTTCTAAAATGCATTATCGGACCAATTTAAAACAAAAGAATCAAAGTAATTGATTAGCTGCAGGGGTAATGTATCCCGCGTCAATATCCGAGCCTGCTCCAGACTGCCTTCACTTGTGCTTCAAGAGCTGACTGGCAGCAACGTCAACCAGATGACAGTACATAAAAGTGATCAGCAAAAGGCACAAATTGCGAAAATTAGAGAAAAAAATAACACAAATACAGGGGTTCTTTCCTGCGCCGACGATGCCAGTAATGCTTCATTGTACATGTACTGCAGAGCAGTAGTTTTTTGGGGAAAATGAAAACGGAAAAATCTGGTAAGCACTCTGTGATATTTTTTCGGAAATTTTCATGCGACAGCCAGAGATGGGTCTGGTGGCTGCTAAAGGTCCAACTTTTTTTTTTAACAGGATGTTGCCATTGGAGAACTGCTACCTAACAGTATCTTCTCCTGCATTACTGTACCAAGGCCTTAAAGAAGGAACGGGAAATTCATCGCCCTCTTAATTATGCATGAGATGATTATTCATTTGCAGCGAATTTGAATATTTTCCGTTTTTCAGCGGATGCTTCCAGTGAGAGCCGTTGCCAGTGCATTAACGTCTCATTAGCCGCCCATCCTCCCTGCTGATTCTACGCCTAGAAAATGGCCAGTGAATACATTGATGGATCCGTTTTTTTAACGCCTGTAGCATTCACAGGGTTTAATTCAACAAGATGTGAGAGAGAAACGTGTGTTTGTGCGCGCATGTGTCTTCGCATCGCAAGCGGGCTATTCAAGTACTAATTTTATATTTCAGGACGGACATGCCAGGGGTGTCGATCTACCCCTTTGGGAAATTCACAAAGGGCACATTAGGAGTGCCCCAGTGTCCTGTGCAAAAATTGTCGCACACGATAAAACCCAACACCTAGGTGTTCGGATTTATTCTGTGTGATAATTATCACCCATTATAAGTTCCGCCTGCAAAATGGAGCATCACAGTAAGAATACACAACAGTGATGGATGGAATGCTTGAATTAATCTCAGCCACTGGTAATTACTCGAGCCGCATCCCAATGCATTGTTATTTTGCATACCATGTCACCTTAGCTTGGGTCCAGCTATATGCAAATCAGTCTTGACCCTGCTCCAATAGGAGCAGTCTAGCCCGACAGGGCTTTAAGTGGGCTGGGTCTCACCGGCAGTTTTTTTTAAGGGGGCCTCGAAACGGGTCTCTATCGGGCTCTGTTTTTTGCCCAAGCACCTGCGGTCCGTTTTTTTTTAAGGACTGCAGTGACAGCAGGCACATCGATATGCACGTGCTCACACTGCTCACTTTTCACTAGTGGAGAAGTTAGGGCATGACGTCATGCCAGGTGAGCGTTGTAGGGGAAGGGAAATCCTTAAAAGAGAGTCATTTTGTCTCTGGATTTCCCGTCTCTTTTTGAAACTCAGGAGCAGCAACATTGTCGTGGTGTCACCAGGGCTTTAAGTGGAAGCTTTTTCAATATTATATACAAGCCACAGTTGCTGCTTATTTATGTTATGCAACTAACAACCATTGACAAAGCCAATAGTCCTGACTTGTAGGTATGATGTTACTTGTTGTATCATATCTGGATTGAATGACAGAAACAGCAAAATACAAGTTGGGTGGCACACCATGTTAAGCACAGATTTTTAGCATACGTGTTTTAAGCCACTCCCTTAATTACATTGGCCACGCCTCTTTGAGAGACCCCCTAGTTTTTTCATCCCACTTAAAGCCCGATCTGAACCATAACACAAGCAGCCCAGGACCGATTTTGCCCTAGTTATGGGCTCATTAGCCAGGTGCAGCTTGGTTCCAGTGACCCAGTGAGCAAAATGGAGCATAACATGTGGATTTTGGCGCGGTAAGCATGCATATTTCGATATTTTCTGAGCCTATTTCCAATGGTGAATTTCATCAGCTTTGACCTGCCTAAGTTTCTCTGGTGGATGCAGATTTATCACAACCAGTATTTACCAGATGCAATAAATTCCCCGCCACTCCTAATTCTGATATGTGCAGCAACAGACTGAAAAACTGTGACTGTTAATGGTTTCCAGCCATACACCTGGAAAGCCTTTGATTATTTTTAACTAAAGCAAAGCAGAGGCATTGCTGCAGGCTCAATTGTACATAGTGTGTAATTACATTTGGGGAAGTTCCATCTCATTTGTACAATGGCATTTCTTTTTTTTTATTCATGGGGAAAATATTTTTCACCTGAGCCACAGCTCCATGAAATTTGGAGGCATTCTCTTTCTCTTCACAGCATGGGAGTGATTTTTGCAGTGGCAGTTGGTAAGGAATGGTGGCGGAGGTGCGGGCGTGGAAGGGGGTTAGAAAAAGTGAATACATATAAAAGAAGACTTGCATTCTGGTCGCCAGCCGCCACCCACCATCTCTCCTCCATCCTCACTGTTTTCCTGGCTCCCGGCAGCACGCAGGCACCCAGACTCCTCTAGCCAATGAAGTCGCTGCTGTCACCAGAATGATAGCAGTGTCATGATTGGTCTGAGTGCCATGGTTTGGTGCTCAGTCAGGGAGTGGGAGGCTGTACTCCACCCTGGCTGTGCAATACAGCTGTTGGAGAACATGCTAAGTGTGCATGATGGTTTGGCCAGCCCAAGATGGCTGGCCAACTGTCATGTGCACTTATAGTGCAGCAAATACTCCTCCTCTCTCTGATGTCACGCCTGCCCCGCCCACCCTAACCTGGCTGCCAACTCCATACTAAAAATAAAATGGAAATAAGTCTGTTTTTATCATTTCATTTTGACTTTGCATTGCTCTTAGAGCAGTGGGGTGATGCTCCTGCACCTTAGTGGAGGAGCCACTGTATTTTTGTTTGAATTGGGTTAGTTTTCGAGGGTGATAATCAGTAGCGGTCACTCATAGTATGAAGTGGTGGGGCTGGGACAGGTAAACACAACAAACAAACAAGTATAATTAAAACTAAGAAAAACTTACCAGCTCCGACGGCTGCCACCTTGCTCCCGATCCATACGTCCTTGCCAGGAGCCTGCTGCACACTGCGCAGGCTCTTGGCTCCCAATCCCAGCGCTGCTCACATGCTGGGACTGCTATTCCCAGCACGTGAGCAGCACTGGTATTGGCCTGAGTGCCTCGGTTTGGTTGTATAAAGATGTATAAAGCCAGTTTGTAGCTGTAGAGCCTGAGATTTAAAAAACGGCAGCATTTGCGACCGCAATTTCTTTATTTTTGTATGTACTTTGCCTATTTTGTGATTTGGTTACATGTTACTGAATCACGAACTGGGATTTGAAAGCCTTAACAATGGCTATTTGGAACAGATGTGTTTAGAGAGTCACTTACAAATAAAAGTAGCAGGGTTTCAGAAGGTTGTGCAGCCCGCACATGTTTAGAGGAGCCAAGGGGCTCATCAATCTAAATTCTGATCTTCACACAACACAGAAAAAATCACATCCCATATACATACTGAATCTGACTGCATTCAAATCATCTGGATTTCTTACAGCCAGACCTAAATTTACATAATTAGCAGATGGTATATGGTTCTCTGAGGTCTCACAACAAGTTTTTTCAAACATAAGTAGAGTCTTTCTTGTTCAATTTTATTAAAAACTGACATTCTTGATCTGACTTTCTTGAGCCGGACACTTAAGTGAACTTCTATAACGAACTCAACCAACCCCAAAAGCTTTCTGGGAAACTGCAGTGAATCAGATACTAACTGGCCATTATTTCCTTATATGTGTCCCTAAGTGTAACGACGAACGCTCACACAGGGAGTGATTGTAAATAGGTTTATTTCAATGAAGCTTCCAACACAAGTACAAAATACAGGGCAGTGAAGGAATTCCGCGAGGAGCGTCTGGTCACCTCTGTCATCAGCTGTCACCTGGCAACATTCCAGAACATACAACTGAAGACTATGCTCTAGCGGAAAAGGGCAAATTTACATATCCTCCCTGCGTCACAGACTCGTCATCACGCTAACTCATTCATGCACGCATTCATTAGTGGGGCCCATAACACCAACACTCATATGTCTCACCTTGAATCTGCACACAGGAGGAAAGAAGCGCTGGACATGTGGGGGTACCTTATTACCTATAGGAAGAAAATTCTTTACATTATATACACCACATCCCTTAGTACCGATAGACTCCTAACTTTAACATCAAGGCACTCCACCACTTGGTCGATGGAGCAATTAGTTGGACTGGTTGATGGTGATTTAGAACCAGCTAAAACACATTTAAAGTTTCAGAACCTTTAATCAATACCTTATTAAAGAATCACAAACTCATTTTCTGTTAATAAATGTTTAGTTTATCTAATTTATTCACCTTCATTGGCATAGTCAGCATTTAATCAAATCAGAATTTTCAATGAACATTTGGCACAAATTAGCATGACAATTATATTTACCTAATTTTTGATACAGGTGACCATTTCCCCAAAACCTGTCAGCCCCGCATCAATCAAATCCCTTCTGGTGTAATCGTCCAATCAAATGCAGCTAAGACCCAAATAAGTCCGGGAAAAGTTCCTTCACTCAGCACGACACAGTCCCAAAGCTATCCAAAGGACCCGGCAATCGTGCAAGCAAATCGACCAACGGAAATTCAGAACGCACTTCTGAATGCACTCTCTCACACTCCTCTACTAAAACTCTCTTTTATAATAAATTCTAAGATAACATGCAACATTTCTAAGAATCAAGAGGCTCTGATTGGCTGAACTCTTAAAAATTGAAATATTGGACTTGATTCCCAAGGTTTCTTGGTTATCAGGGAATTGAATATATCATCCTTTAGTTTGTACAGTTCTCATGCGAAAGGGTCCAAAGTATCAACATGCAGACCTCTGAAGACAGGTTGCCATTGTCTTTTCTGTCATTCACACTAGTTGAGTCTTGGCAATCCTCAACGTTCCTATCCTTGACAAAGAACACAGTGCCCACATCTGAGGTCGCCTGGAGATCATCAGAGCCATCCGAGTCTGCGCAGTAGACATCGCGCTCACACGACGGTTGCCACTTCCGAACTCCATTTTGAATATTGCGGCCTAGTGGGCCCGAATGCCAACTTAAGAAAAACAAACATAAAAAGAAATTAATGTACAGAAATGAAGATTCTAATGTTTAACCCCACACTAATCCCATTATATTTTAGTATTGTCCTAGCTTATAGCAACATTTAAAGCAATAATACTCACCATTCCGCAATACCAGGAACGCAAACCATTACAAAGGCAACATAAACCATGCAATTTTCCATCACAACACATTCTACAGTTACTATGCGTACCCTCGTGTAATTCGTGTTTATTAAGGTGCAAGGTTGATTAGTAGTAACACTCAAAACAGTTAATACAAGTTAATATTTAGAATAGTTACGTAATTAGTATTTTATCATGCAAAATAGAGAAGGTATACAAAATTTTACTTTACCTGCTCCACCAACTACACAGGAATGCAGATACGGTGGGAGAGGCGGAACAAACTAGTGAGGGACCAGAGCACTAAGCGTTCCAATACAGCAGCGAGGAACGTCAGGACCTAGATCAATAAACAGAAGCAGAGAAAAACTTCAGTCAATTTCTGTAAACTGTTTCTTGGTAAATGTAGGCAGCATGCACAAAGTCACCCTGATCTCGTAGCAAACTATGGATCACAGTCAGTTCAGTGTGGACTGTTCCCATGGGGTACAGGGTCAAGACTGATTTGCCTATGGCTGGGTCCAAACTGGGGTGGCATAATGGGCAAAAGAACAATGGATTTAACCCAGATCTTTTGACTGGGGGAGAATGTTTGCATTGTCAGCATTCCGTCCATCATTTGTTTGCTGTAACACTTTTCGCCCTAAGTGGGATGGGTATGCCCAGACGTGGGTCCCTTGCTCACTGCACCACTGGATTCAAGCTAGCCTGGCTGAAGAAGGGTGAAATACCCTGAAACCGGTCCCAGGGTGCTTGTTTCCGGTCCAGGGAGGACCCGGCCTGGCAGTTCGGTCTGGACTGTTCCCATGGGGCACAGGGTCAAGACTGATTTGCATATGGCCGGGTCTAAACTGGGGTGGCGTAGTGGGCAAAAGAACAATGGATTTAACCCAGATCTTTTGACTGGGAGAGAATGTTTGCATTGTCAGCATTCCGTCCATCATTTGTTTGCTGTGACATGGATCACAGTCACAGCACAGCCAGACTGGGAACAGCAACCAGCCCTGGCAGATTGCTGCTCTACCGGCCGTGGGTGGGGGGGTGCTAGAGAGATGCACAGCTCCTGCTTTTGTTACAGAGAGCCTATAAAGCAGCACTGCTGCAAAACCGGCCCCCAGTAACAAAACTGCCCCCCACGCGTACAAAACCAACCCCACCACCCGGCCCACTGGGGAAATGCCCAGTACACCATTAGCGTCAGTCCGGCCTGATCACAGTGAAAGAGATGCACGTTAGCACGTAGGATGTTTTTTTTTTGTGTATTGTGACATCAGAAGAAAGAAGTAGTGATGATAAATATGCAATCAATGCACAAGATGTGAGAAAAAGTAGACTGTTCTTGTTGAAGTGCATTATAACAGCCGTTTTAATGTTTGATTTGGTCTAAAAAAAAGAATAAACCTGGTTGCAAGTTTCTGGAAATTCCTACCAAATTCACAGTGTTTTTACTGAGCAAGCCACAACATTTACAATCATGCCCTAGTACACAAACCACAAATCCAGTAAATTTATATACAAACATTGGCAAATCCAACAGGCATGCATTATTGTGGTTTGCATTCATTACCACATCAAGTTCAGACATCTTGGCCCCCATTAGCACAATGGCATAAAGATAGCATCCTCTGTTAATCACTGATCTACCACCCCATATGCGCAACCCTACCCCAGGACATGGGCAGTGCAAATACCGACATAAAAAAGAGAAATGAATATTTTTAAGTTACATGCCCTTCACAGGCACAGCGCTCCATTTAGGCTCGAATCACAAAAAAGTGGAAGTAGAAGTGTGTGGGAGATTCGCACCACTGCCTTAATGCACTTTTACATTCACAAACATTCAAACTAGTACTACACATTTTAAATTACACTCTAAATAAACCAAATAAAATCAATAAAACCAGAGGCTCCCATTTCTAACAAGTGTGCTGCGTCGGTTCTACTGGGACCACAGCTGGGCTAGCAGAGCTCCTTTATTCCCACTTCCAAGGCTCCAGTACTGGGATGGCACCACATGGATGGGCAGGACTAACAGCTGGCAGAGTCCAGATGCTGGGTTCAAGGTTGAGCCCATTCTGTCCCTTAAGCTCTGATCAGGAGGCCAGCCAACTAGCCCTTGGAGTCACTATGTTGGTCCTGGGTCCAAGATTAAGGTCCTGTTCTTCTGACTCAGACAGGAAGGCAGCAAGGCAGCAAAGCAGAGCTGCTTTCCTTCCTGCAGCAAGGCAGCACTGTAGTCTCTCTTCTGAGTCTTCCACAGGTCCAGAAGTGTAGTGAAGGGTTCAATGTTTTACCTTGTGTCCTTTGGAGTAGAAGTTTTGGGAGGTTTCCACCACCAGAGGTGCATGGAATTTCCTGCCTCCCTTCTTGGCCTTAGATTGTTTGGGGTCACAATGGACTAGTTTCAAACCCTTTGTGAGTGTATTCAGGCAGAGCCTTAGCGATGTGCAAGTATGGTAGGTGACACCTCAGCCCCCTCATTAAGTCTGAGAGGACCATCCTGCCAACACCTATCTTCCATTTGTCTCATTGTCTGGGAACAATACACAAGGTCCAACTTCCAGATACCCCTAGTAAAGAGACTGAGGGACAAGCTACAGGCATCAAATTGTTATGGTAAGCAAATGCCAACTTTCTAAAAGTGGCTTTTAAAGAATTATGACTTAAAATTCGTCTTTACCATTAAATAGGGCATTCAATTTCAATTCTTTAGATACCAAACTGGACAGTCCCTCCTGATCCCAATTGAAAGTTATCACTTATTAAATGTAATAAGTTAACCCAATGTTATCCTATGTCAGAGGTAGGCCTCACAATAGTGAAACATTAATTTAGGAGTTTTTCACTACTGGGACATGTAAAACTTAAAAGTACATGTCTGACTTTTTAAATACAATGTACCCTGCCCTATGGGCCGTTAGGGCCTACCCTAGGGGTGACTTAAATATAATAAAACGGGAGGTTTGATTCTGTCAAGAGAATTATTTTGCTTGGTCAAAAAGGTAGTTTAAAACTGCACACACAGGCTGCAATGGCAGGTCTGATACATGTTTGAAGGGTTCCTTAAGGCACAATAAATGCTGCAGGCCCACTACTAGCATTTAATGTACTGGCCCTAGGTAGATGTAGTTCCTAGTAACAAGTCAATTAAATGAGCCATTTGGGTGTAAGTCAATTTTACCATGTTTAAAGGAGATAGCATAAACACTTTAGCATTGGTTTATTTATTTTATTTTATTTATTTTGAAAGATTTATATAATGCAAACTTGAACCAGGCGGGTATCAGAGCGCTTTACAATTTGGATAGGTAATACAAGAGCATACATAATACAACAAGATAGTGGTGCAACATAGTTAAGGTATGTGGGATACAGACCATGGAGAAGAGTATTTGATAATCTTCGCTTCATAAATGAGCATGGCAGGCAAATGCTGGGATTCAAAGGTGTCCAGAGATCAGGTGGCATTCAATGAGCAGTGGGCCAGAGCTGTTTTAAGGCAGGAACTTAGCCATTAGGATTTTTTTACTCCTTTTTTGAAGGTAGTCGGGGAGGAAGTTCGTCGGACTTCCGGAGGAAACGAGTTCCAGATCTTTGGGGCAGCACCTGAGAAGGCTCTGTGACTCATTCTCATTTTGTGGAACATCTGTGGTTTTAAGAGCCATATACTTGCACTTCTTGACTGTCTGCAACCTCCAGATAGTTCTAGTTTTTGACCCAGATACGTGGGAGTCTTGAGATGTAAGGCTTTGTGAGTCATGCAGGCTATCTTTAGCTGTATTCTTGCCTCATATGGCAGCCAGTTTAAGGATTGAGAGCTGGGAGATGAGCAGTCTACCTGCTGATTAATGGATGCTTTTAGTGGGGCCAAGCTATATTCGGAAAGTCCACAAAGCATGGAACTACCATAGTCTAAGCTAAGCAGCACCAGAGCTTGCACAGGCATCTTGAAGTCCTCTTGTGGAAGGAAAGGTTTTATATTCCTTAGTGTGTTCATCTGGGGTTATGCCCCCTTGCTTGAATTGCTAATATGATTCTGCATGATCAGGTGCTTATCCAGTGTGATTCTGAGGGATTTAGCAGAGTCGATAATGCGGGGAGTGCAGTTGAAAGACGTAAGATGTTTCAGCTAGTGGTCGGTCTTGGGGGTGTGATTAGGCGGAGCAATGAGAAGGAATTCCGTTTTGTAGATGTTGAACATGCGGTGGTTGACAATTAGCTAGTTTTGAGTATCCAAAAGGGTAGAGTTGAGTGAGATGAAGTCTTCAGGGGAGGTGATTTTACCATAGGTCAGCACTGGTAAGGTGTGAAGAGCACTAAAAGCCAATAAAAATGGGTTCAGAAAAGAAGAGGGTGAAGGCAAACATTCTGGGTATAACCCTGCAGAAAGGGCCAAGTCCAACATTCTGTGTTTCCTATCTTAGCAATTGATATATTCCTTACTGGGATATCTTAATAACATCTGCATAGTCATATATACATATCATGTGGAACATTATCCTCTCATGAGAAATCTTCCTGCTCTGTCCCAGCATTCAATCCACATACAATGTCACAATCTTACGGTCTTTTAATTTAAAAATGAGTTGTTCAATAGTTTTAGGTCTGTTTTCGCAACATGATTATCTTCTCAAAAACCTTCTCTATATTCCCAAATGTCTTCAAACAAGCTCCAAAGGAAGCAACTGTTTGCAAAGGGAACCCCTGAATCCAGGTAGCATGGTCCTCACTTCATCAGCAGTGTATCACAATTGCTAAGCAATAATGTCCTGGAACATTAAGGAAGTTATACACGTTAATTCAAGATCCGCTCCATCTCAAAACAACATGAGAGTTTAGGAGTAGTTCATAAATGTAATTCATCATCTGGGAGCCATAAAACGTACATTCTCCAAACATGCAATACTTACATCAGATAGTGTCAACACTCTATGAAGACCACCAGGCAGCACTTTTCTGAGAGGACCTAAGTGCAAGTAGGCTTTGGGTATTGCTCCCCTGCATCCACCAAGAAATAAGCAATACTTCCTGACATGCCTCCTGACACAGGAAGGCTGCATCAGTTGCTACTGCAGTGGGTCATTATTTCTGAGGACTACTTTGTGTGCAATCACCACTACAAAATGTAAATGAAAACATCCATGAAAAGACATGGGCTTATATTAAATATAATAGACACTACTTGAATGCAGTGGCTGAAGGGGGCCCATCAACACAAGCCTGTGGCTGAAAAGGCTGACTCACCCCCCTCTCAGTATGTTATTGTTCCAGTTTTTGTTGATTAAGATAACGTGTTCAACATATTTATTTATTTAACAATACAAAAGGATAGCATATTTATTTATTTAACAATACAAAAGGATAGCATTTGAAAAGGTTGTGGAAGGACATACAACAAACAAACGTAACATTGCATATAAACCTGGTCAAATAGTAAACATTTATTGGAGAGAAATTTGGCGTGTGATATTTATCAGACTTATGTGGAAGACCAACAAATTGATTTAAAATGCAAAAGAGGTGTTTTTTTGGGAAACTTGTAAAAATTAGAATACTTAATTCAAATGTACAATATAAAATAGATTCACAACTAAGAGAGGAAAATGATACCTTTATCATAAAACTTGAAACATGAAGCATGAAAGAAGTCAAGAATCATGAAATGAGCAAACTATTAACAAATTATGTACACTGCCATGGAAAAATGTCCTGCTACAAAACCAACCTTGAAATGCAGAAACAAGCTTATAATTAAATGACCAACTTTATCAATGAGTACACATAGCAAAATCATGTCCATAAGACTAGATACACATAACAAAACTCACAGCACAAAACTCACAGCACATGTTCCTCTGCAAAATCCATATGTATTGATTGATTTATTGATTGTACTTACCCTACCTAATTGAAACTATGCTCAAAATATGGCATAGCAAGAGTGCCATATGCCAGAAGGCAAGTTAAGAAAATGTGTCTTTTTACACCAGGTTGGGTGGTAAACCACAGTCATACCTGGTATCCACACCCTTGGGACCTGGTATCACTGCACCTGCTGCACTAATGATAGCTGTGCTCTTTGTCATCAGATACCTCGAGTGATTGTGACAGCACATCAATAGATGAAATTCAGATGCCTGGAAGACAGATATCAGTTTTAAAACGTGATACATTCAAAGATATCAATTATTTATTAATATACATATTTGGGTTTCTCCACAGTGCAGAGACTGTCCAGCTGCCATTTCAAAGGATATCAAAAGCTATGAAATATAAAAAGCATGTTTACAAGTTTGGGCACTGCAATAAAAGAAATATTAGTAGTATAGGAGTGTCTGAGCTTCTATATACATTCACAGGACAAGACATCCTGCAGATTAACGTGTATTGACTTGAGTCAGGAGCAAATGTTTTTTAAGTTGTGTTTTAAATGATGCAAAAGATGGACCACGTCATATTTCAAGGGTGGTGTTATTCCATGTTTCTGGAGCGAAGCCAGAGGGGAGCAGGAAAGGTTCTGTCAAGTAGAAGATTGTGCCTCAGATGGGCCTCCATTGTTGGTACGGTACGTTTCTTCTTCAGGTATGGAGGGGTGTAAAGTTTCATTGCCTAAAAAAAGATGCAGGCTGATCAGAATGTGCAGTAGGCCTGATGTGGAGGCCATTTCAGTTTGATAAGAATTGGTGAAATGTGTTCATATCTCCATGTGATGTGTCAGTGATCAATCTTGCAGCAATGTTCATTATAGCTTTCAGGGGGCTGCCCTGATGGCAGAGAGGACTTTGAGAGTAGCTATTCCATCTTCTAATGACATAGATAATTAGAGATTTGTTTGGGTCATCAACTAGAATAGAATTATTCACTGATATCAGAAATTCTAATTGGTGGAATGTCCCTTGAGCCATGGCCATGTTCTTTATGTGCATGGCTTCGTTGAATTTACAGTCCAATGTGATGTTGGGGGGTTTAACTTTGTGAGTTGTTGCGGATCATAATCCTGCTATAAATTGAGGCCAGTGCAACAGGACTGGTTAGTTTTGCGCTGCTTGTTTTGGTTCAGTTTGAGAGTTGCAGAGGACATTCAGATTTGTATTTTAGTCATATAGTCTTTGGCAAATCCTTAGACTGGTGATCATCAACTTTCATAGAAACCTGCATGTTTTCTATATATTGTAGGTAAGATAGGCCAAGTGATGTAGGAAGCTGGCTCTGTATATACTATACCAAAGTAAGGTATAACGTTCACAGTGTCCAGTGGATCCCCAAAGGCTTACAGAGGCTAAAGTAGATAATGTCTTACTCTCTTTTTGTGGTAGTGTGGGCGAGCAGTAAGGCTTTATCAGAGGGTAGTGTTAAGCATTTATTGTATACACTCAGGCAAGAAATGATGTCATACACTCAAAGACTAAACTCTGACAAATTTGTTTTGTTTAAAAATATTATTTAGTTGTATTTTATTTCTATAACCAAGCAAGGCCCAGCACAGCTAAGTTTAATAGTACTTTGTA
The DNA here is from genome assembly GCF_964204655.1 of Triturus cristatus. Classification (NCBI taxonomy): domain Eukaryota; kingdom Metazoa; phylum Chordata; class Amphibia; order Caudata; family Salamandridae; genus Triturus; species Triturus cristatus. Next base: position 613,219,942 of record NC_140591.1, on the reverse strand, counting down.
AGAATAATGCAGTTGAATACAGTTGAAATGCAGTTGAATGCAATTGGTTTGGTTACAGGTAAGTACATTTTTCATAAACAGTTGGAATTACTGTACAGTTACTTTGTAATTACTTTGTGAGTAGTTTGTTGGATTACCTTTCAGATTATGTTTCTTACTCAGTGTGGTATACCTAGATACCACACTGGGACATTTCCTGGATAAAGGTAAGTAATACAAATTGTTATCAAAACACATTTGTATGACTTTCCATAGAAGCTCCAACTCCACACGTTGAACTTTTTTCTCAGAAAAGCAGTCAATGTAATCCTATGAGAGGTAATGAAGTTATTGGTTTACAGGTAAGTACTTGGTTTTGGGAGTTGGGTTTCTGTGGTTAGAACAAGGGCTCCCCAGGGTCAAGGATGTACTCCAAGAGCACCCTCAGTGGCACTTGGCTGGCCGGGTGCAGAGTGCTGAGGCCCAATGTCATCCAATTGGGGATAGGGGGCCTCAGGTTTGTTGCTGCTCACAAGCAGGCCAAATGGTTGAGGGAGCAAAGCTCCTGGAGTTAAGCTCAGGGCAAAGAGGGGTTCAAGTTAGCACACAAGGTGCACCCACAGTGGCATCCGGTGCCCTGTTGTTTTCAATGGGGATTCTCCGGTTTCAACAGACACTGCAGGCTCGGGATGAACATCTTCTGGAGGTGACCACTGGTTGGAGAGGTAAGTGAGAAAGTTGGGGAATGCTGGGACACCATCGGTTGGGCCACCCAAGGCTATAGGAGTGCCTTTTGACATTGGGTTTTCATTACCGGCTCCGGTCGCGGTCGGGGGATCCTCCAGAAAGGGGCTACAGGAGTCGGCGAGAGACTTGAGAGAGGTCAGGGATCACCAGATCACAGGTCAGAATTGCCGGGGAGGCCTCCTCATGGTGTTGGGCCATTCAAACTTGGGCCGTGGGCAACGGGTGCAAAGTGGTGTAGACTCGTGGATTTGGCCAGAGTCGGTTGGTGGGCAAATCTGGTGCTCACTGGAGACAAAGTCTTTTCAGTGAAGGCAGGACAGTTCCTTTGGGTTCTTGGGACGTGCTGGCTGCAGGGCACGCCAGGATTCCGCTGAAGCAGGTTGAGGTCAGAACAGGCCGGTAGAGCTGGGGCCAAATCAGTTGGTATCCTCCTCTTCTTCCTTCAGCATGGCTCTTCGGTCCATCTTCTTCTTCTCTCTTCTTGTCTGAGGAGGCCTGGTTCGCGGTTGCCCCTAAATACTAGATTTAGGGCCATTTCAGGTAAGCCCAGGTTGGGACCCTTCCTTGGGGTGGGTTCACCCCTAATATGACACCCTCCAGTGGGAGGGGAATAAGCCTCACTCTGGTTGACTGGGTTCCCCATCTTCAAGATGGCAGGGACTGAGAGTTGTGCTTCACATCGCCTCCCCCACCGGAGGGGTGGGGTTGGCAAAGGTGAGCACACACCTCCTCCTATCTTGGTTTTCCTGCCAATTCTCCCGCCCAAAGTGAGGGTCACAACAAGTGGAGGACAGTTGCTGGGAGCAGCGAATGGCTGGGGCAGCTCACAAAGGCACCAGGCCTTAGAAGCTTTCCCTTCGTGGTCCCTGCCCATCCTGGGGGAGGAGGCTTGCTACCTCTGCCCAGGATGTGCCTTGTTTCCAGAACCCGAGAGCGGGAGGCTCTTGACACAGGAGTCCAGAAACATGTCTGGGGGAGGCAGCTGGTGAGCAGCCAGTAAGCCAGGGTTTAGGTTAGGTCGTTTTTCAGTGGGCATCTCTAAGATGCCCTGTGAGTGCATTTTTCATTAAATCCCACACTGGCATCAGTGTGGGTTTAATGTGCTGAGACGTTTGATACCAAACTTCCCAGATTTCAGCAAAGCCATTATGGTGCTGTTGAGTTCATAATGACAAGCTCCCAGACCATATACTCTTTATGCCTTTACTGCACTTACAATGTCTAAGAATAGACTTAGACTCTGTAGGGTACATGGCTCATGCACCTGTACCCTCACCAGTTGTATAGTGCACCCAGCTAGAGGGGTGGCTGACCTATGCTATAGACAGTGGGTTGTAGGCATGGCACCCAGGGAAGTGTGTCATGTCGACGCTTTACTTTTCTCTGCATCAAAACACTCAGCCTGCAAAGGCAGTGTGTGTGTGTTAAGGTACAGGAATCCTAAGGGTGGCACAATACGTGCTGCAGCCCTTAGAGGCCTTCTCTGGTCACAAGGCCCTTGGTACCTAGATCACCTTTTACAAGGGATTTACATGTGGCCAGAGATGTACCAATTTGGGAGTACACAGTACAGTTTTAGGGAAAGAACATAGGCCCTGGGTACCTGGTTGGATTGAACTCAGGGCACACACCTAGTCAAAGAGCATCTACATCAGGCAAAAAGTGGTAGGCAACCATGCTAAAAGGGGCACTTTCCTAAAAGAGTGAATTAGAAATAACCCAATGATTCAAGGTACAGATTAAAAAGATTCAATACTCAGCCTTGTTGGGTTTCAGTAAGTTTTGAGAAAGTGTTTTCTATTTTCACAATTGGATATTGTTCATTGAGACAGAGTTTGAACCATTTTCATACAGTTCCTCCAATACAAAACAAATGGACACAGCAGTGAGCAGTGGTTTGTGGTCAATATAGTCAAGTGCTCCAGACAGGTCCAGTCAAATTAAAAGGCATTCTGTATTTTTGGCAGTGGAAATTCTCTTTCAGGATATTGTCAGGACAAACAATATTTGACAACTTTATGATTTTCAGAAATGTGGGTAATTTTGAAGTCACATTGCTGTATAAAAATTCCTATGAGCTGGTTGACTAGTTTGATATTTAACGAGTTGAAGGCATTACAATTTTCTATTGCCAGTTAAACTATAACCGGAAATTACGTTTTTAGAAGAAATTATCTCAATTCTTGAAAATGGTTCTCAATGGCTAAAAATTCTATTTCCCGAATTGCATAATTAAATTCAGATTTAGTAACCTTTTAAGAATTAGAAGTAATTGTATATTCTTTAATCAATTAATATTTTGCAACAGATCTGATCCCAAGGCTGTCAGATTTGTCAGCTTCTACCACAAATGGTTTAAACCTGTTGACTTGTTTTAAAATAGGTGCTGCTGTTAACTTCAGCGTATTAAAATCATAATCAACTACAAGAGTCCTGTGGTAAGCCAATTCCTTTTTAGATAATATGTTAATGTTGTTACCAGGTCTGTATAATTCTTGATGAGTTTTTGGTAGTGGTTTGCTAACCTATAAAACATTTCACTTTTCTAAGTGACCTTGGAATTCCCCAGTTTAGGACGGGTTGTGCCGTTCAATTGTATATTTACAAGACCATTAGAGGATATCAGGTATCCTAGATAGTCTTTGGAAGATTGGTCAAAAGCAAATTTTTCAGGTTTGACAATTATCTTATGGTTGAGAAGATGAGCAAGAACTTCCTTTACATGCTCTTCATTTTATTAGATGGCTGCTTGGAGAAAACCAAAATTCCATCTAAATAAACTACTGTAATATGAAGAAGGTTGCCTGAAATTACTGCATCCGTTATTTGCTCAAATCCTGCCTAGAGGCGTTTTGAAAGCAGCTTTCCATTTAAGCAAGATACAAAGAAGATGGTAAGCTCCACGAAATTTAGTTTGGTGAATATCCTAGCAACGTCAACAGTTCCTAAATTATTATTATTTTTTTTTAAGGAAGAGGATATCAGCCTTTCACAGTCACTTAATTCAATACCTAGAAATTGATGTAAGGAAGGTAACTTGATGGTATGTTTTCTAGGAACAAACAAAAGTGCACGTCCTGCAGGAGAGTTAAATGGCACTATCACCCCATTATTTAGATCACTATCTAAACATTCTTACAGGGCTTCACATTTAATTTGAGATAGGAAATACATTTGTCCAGATGGAATCCAGGTAGCATGGTCCTCACTTCATCAGCAGTGTATCACAATTGCTAAGCAATAATGTCCTGGAACATTAAGGAAGTTATACACGTTAATTCAAGATCCGCTCCATCTCAAAACAACATGAGAGTTTAGGAGTAGTTCATAAATGTAATTCATCATCTGGGAGCCATAAAACGTACATTCTCCAAACATGCAATACTTACATCAGATAGTGTCAACACTCTATGAAGACCACCAGGCAGCACTTTTCTGAGAGGACCTAAGTGCAAGTAGGCTTTGGGTATTGCTCCCCTGCATCCACCAAGAAGTAAGCAATACTTCCTGACATGCCTCCTGACACAGGAAGGCTGCATCAGTTGCTACTGCAGTGGGTCATTATTTCTGAGGACTACTTTGTGTGCAATCACCACTACAAAATGTAAATGAAAACATCCATGAAAAGACATGGGCTTATATTAAATATAATAGACACTACTTGAATGCAGTGGCTGAAGGGGGCCCATCAACACAAGCCTGTGGCTGAAAAGGCTGACTCACCCCCCTCTCAGTATGTTATTGTTCCAGTTTTTGTTGATTAAGATAACGTGTTCAACATATTTATTTATTTAACAATACAAAAGGATAGCATATTTATTTATTTAACAATACAAAAGGATAGCATTTGAAAAGGTTGTGGAAGGACATACAACAAACAAACGTAACATTGCATATAAACCTGGTCAAATAGTAAACATTTATTGGAGAGAAATTTGGCGTGTGATATTTATCAGACTTATGTGGAAGACCAACAAATTGATTTAAAATGCAAAAGAGGTGTTTTTTTGGGAAACTTGTAAAAATTAGAATACTTAATTCAAATGTACAATATAAAATAGATTCACAACTAAGAGAGGAAAATGATACCTTTATCATAAAACTTGAAACATGAAGCATGAAAGAAGTCAAGAATCATGAAATGAGCAAACTATTAACAAATTATGTACACTGCCATGGAAAAATGTCCTGCTACAAAACCAACCTTGAAATGCAGAAACAAGCTTATAATTAAATGACCAACTTTATCAATGAGTACACATAGCAAAATCATGTCCATAAGACTAGATACACATAACAAAACTCACAGCACAAAACTCACAGCACATGTTCCTCTGCAAAATCCATATGTATTGATTGATTTATTGATTGTACTTACCCTACCTAATTGAAACTATGCTCAAAATATGGCATAGCAAGAGTGCCATATGCCAGAAGGCAAGTTAAGAAAATGTGTCTTTTTACCCCAGGTTGGGTGGTAAACCACAGTCATACCTGGTATCCACACCCTTGGGACCTGGTATCACTGCACCTGCTGCACTAATGATAGCTGTGCTCTTTGTCATCAGATACCTCGAGTGATTGTGACAGCACATCAATAGATGAAATTCAGATGCCTGGAAGACAGATATCAGTTTTAAAACGTGATACATTCAAAGATATCAATTATTTATTAATATACATATTTGGGTTTCTCCACAGTGCAGAGACTGTCCAGCTGCCATTTCAAAGGATATCAAAAGCTATGAAATATAAAAAGCATGTTTACAAGTTTGGGCACTGCAATAAAAGAAATATTAGTAGTATAGGAGTGTCTGAGCTTCTATATACATTCACAGGACAAGACATCCTGCAGATTAACGTGTATTGACTTGAGTCAGGAGCAAATGTTTTTTAAGTTGTGTTTTAAATGATGCAAAAGATGGACCACGTCATATTTCAAGGGTGGTGTTATTCCATGTTTCTGGAGCGAAGCCAGAGGGGAGCAGGAAAGGTTCTGTCAAGTAGAAGATTGTGCCTCAGATGGGCCTCCATTGTTGGTACGGTACGTTTCTTCTTCAGGTATGGAGGGGTGTAAAGTTTCATTGCCTAAAAAAAGATGCAGGCTGATCAGAATGTGCAGTAGGCCTGATGTGGAGGCCATTTCAGTTTGATAAGAATTGGTGAAATGTGTTCATATCTCCATGTGATGTGTCAGTGATCAATCTTGCAGCAATGTTCATTATAGCTTTCAGGGGGCTGCCCTGATGGCAGAGAGGACTTTGAGAGTAGCTATTCCATCTTCTAATGACATAGATAATTAGAGATTTGTTTGGGTCATCAACTAGAATAGAATTATTCACTGATATCAGAAATTCTAATTGGTGGAATGTCCCTTGAGCCATGGCCATGTTCTTTATGTGCATGGCTTCGTTGAATTTACAGTCCAATGTGATGTTGGGGGGTTTAACTTTGTGAGTTGTTGCGGATCATAATCCTGCTATAAATTGAGGCCAGTGCAACAGGACTGGTTAGTTTTGCGCTGCTTGTTTTGGTTCAGTTTGAGAGTTGCAGAGGACATTCAGATTTGTATTTTAGTCATATAGTCTTTGGCAAATCCTTAGACTGGTGATCATCAACTTTCATAGAAACCTGCATGTTTTCTATATATTGTAGGTAAGATAGGCCAAGTGATGTAGGAAGCTGGCTCTGTATATACTATACCAAAGTAAGGTATAACGTTCACAGTGTCCAGTGGATCCCCAAAGGCTTACAGAGGCTAAAGTAGATAATGTCTTACTCTCTTTTTGTGGTAGTGTGGGCGAGCAGTAAGGCTTTATCAGAGGGTAGTGTTAAGCATTTATTGTATACACTCAGGCAAGAAATGATGTCATACACTCAAAGACTAAACTCTGACAAATTTGTTTTGTTTAAAAATATTATTTAGTTGTATTTTATTTCTATAACCAAGCAAGGCCCAGCACAGCTAAGTTTAATAGTACTTTGTAAGAATAATGCAGTTGAATACAGTTGAAATGCAGTTGAATGCAATTGGTTTGGTTACAGGTAAGTACATTTTTCATAAACAGTTGGAATTACTGTACAGTTACTTTGTAATTACTTTGTGAGTAGTTTGTTGGATTACCTTTCAGATTATGTTTCTTACTCAGTGTGGTATACCTAGATACCACACTGGGACATTTCCTGGATAAAGGTAAGTAATACAAATTGTTATCAAAACACATTTGTATGACTTTCCATAGAAGCTCCAACTCCACACGTTGAACTTTTTTCTCAGAAAAGCAGTCAATGTAATCCTATGAGAGGTAATGAAGTTATTGGTTTACAGGTAAGTACTTGGTTTTGGGAGTTGGGTTTCTGTGGTTAGAACAAGGGCTCCCCAGGGTCAAGGATGTACTCCAAGAGCACCCTCAGTGGCACTTGGCTGGCCGGGTGCAGAGTGCTGAGGCCCAATGTCATCCAATTGGGGATAGGGGGCCTCAGGTTAGTTGCTGCTCACAAGCAGGCCAAATGGTTGAGGGAGCAAAGCTCCTGGAGTTAAGCTCAGGGCAAAGAGGGGTTCAAGTTAGCACACAAGGTGCACCCACAGTGGCATCCGGTGCCCTGTTGTTTTCAATGGGGATTCTCCGGTTTCAACAGACACTGCAGGCTCGGGATGAACATCTTCTGGAGGTGACCACTGGTTGGAGAGGTAAGTGAGAAAGTTGGGGAATGCTGGGACACCATCGGTTGGGCCACCCAAGGCTATAGGAGTGCCTTTTGACATTGGGTTTTCATTACCGGCTCCGGTCGCGGTCGGGGGATCCTCCAGAAAGGGGCTACAGGAGTCGGCGAGAGACTTGAGAGAGGTCAGGGATCACCAGATCACAGGTCAGAATTGCCGGGGAGGCCTCCTCATGGTGTTGGGCCATTCGAACTTGGGCCGTGGGCAATGGGTGCAAAGTGGTGTAGACTCGTGGATTTGGCCAGAGTCGGTTGGTGGGCAAATCTGGTGCTCACTGGAGACAAAGTCTTTTCAGTGAAGGCAGGACAGTTCCTTTGGGTTCTTGGGACGTGCTGGCTGCAGGGCACGCCAGGATTCCGCTGAAGCAGGTTGAGGTCAGAACAGGCCGGTAGAGCTGGGGCCAAATCAGTTGGTATCCTCCTCTTCTTCCTTCAGCATGGCTCTTCGGTCCATCTTCTTCTTCTCTCTTCTTGTCTGAGGAGGCCTGGTTCGCGGTTGCCCCTAAATACTAGATTTAGGGCCATTTCAGGTAAGCCCAGGTTGGGACCCTTCCTTGGGGTGGGTTCACCCCTAATATGACACCCTCCAGTGGGAGGGGAATAAGCCTCACTCTGGTTGACTGGGTTCCCCATCTTCAAGATGGCAGGGACTGAGAGTTGTGCTTCACATCGCCTCCCCCACCGGAGGGGTGGGGTTGGCAAAGGTGAGCACACACCTCCTCCTATCTTGGTTTTCCTGCCAATTCTCCCGCCCAAAGTGAGGGTCACAACAAGTGGAGGACAGTTGCTGGGAGCAGCGAATGGCTGGGGCAGCTCACAAAGGCACCAGGCCTTAGAAGCTTTCCCTTCGTGGTCCCTGCCCATCCTGGGGGAGGAGGCTTGCTACCTCTGCCCAGGATGTGCCTTGTTTCCAGAACCCGAGAGCGGGAGGCTCTTGACACAGGAGTCCAGAAACATGTCTGGGGGAGGCAGCTGGTGAGCAGCCAGTAAGCCAGGGTTTAGGTTAGGTCGTTTTTCAGTGGGCATCTCTAAGATGCCCTGTGAGTGCATTTTTCATTAAATCCCACACTGGCATCAGTGTGGGTTTAATGTGCTGAGACGTTTGATACCAAACTTCCCAGATTTCAGCAAAGCCATTATGGTGCTGTTGAGTTCATAATGACAAGCTCCCAGACCATATACTCTTTATGCCTTTACTGCACTTACAATGTCTAAGAATAGACTTAGACTCTGTAGGGTACATGGCTCATGCACCTGTACCCTCACCAGTTGTATAGTGCACCCAGCTAGAGGGGTGGCTGACCTATGCTATAGACAGTGGGTTGTAGGCATGGCACCCAGGGAAGTGTGTCATGTCGACGCTTTACTTTTCTCTGCATCAAAACACTCAGCCTGCAAAGGCAGTGTGTGTGTGTTAAGGTACAGGAATCCTAAGGGTGGCACAATACGTGCTGCAGCCCTTAGAGGCCTTCTCTGGTCACAAGGCCCTTGGTACCTAGATCACCTTTTACAAGGGATTTACATGTGGCCAGAGATGTACCAATTTGGGAGTACACAGTACAGTTTTAGGGAAAGAACATAGGCCCTGGGTACCTGGTTGGATTGAACTCAGGGCACACACCTAGTCAAAGAGCATCTACATCAGGCAAAAAGTGGTAGGCAACCATGCTAAAAGGGGCACTTTCCTAAAAGAGTGAATTAGAAATAACCCAATGATTCAAGGTACAGATTAAAAAGATTCAATACTCAGCCTTGTTGGGTTTCAGTAAGTTTTGAGAAAGTGTTTTCTATTTTCACAATTGGATATTGTTCATTGAGACAGAGTTTGAACCATTTTCATACAGTTCCTCCAATACAAAACAAATGGACACAGCAGTGAGCAGTGGTTTGTGGTCAATATAGTCAAGTGCTCCAGACAGGTCCAGTCAAATTAAAAGGCATTCTGTATTTTTGGCAGTGGAAATTCTCTTTCAGGATATTGTCAGGACAAACAATATTTGACAACTTTATGATTTTCAGAAATGTGGGTAATTTTGAAGTCACATTGCTGTATAAAAATTCCTATGAGCTGGTTGACTAGTTTGATATTTAACGAGTTGAAGGCATTACAATTTTCTATTGCCAGTTAAACTATAACCGGAAATTACGTTTTTAGAAGAAATTATCTCAATTCTTGAAAATGGTTCTCAATGGCTAAAAATTCTATTTCCCGAATTGCATAATTAAATTCAGATTTAGTAACCTTTTAAGAATTAGAAGTAATTGTATATTCTTTAATCAATTAATATTTTGCAACAGATCTGATCCCAAGGCTGTCAGATTTGTCAGCTTCTACCACAAATGGTTTAAACCTGTTGACTTGTTTTAAAATAGGTGCTGCTGTTAACTTCAGCGTATTAAAATCATAATCAACTACAAGAGTCCTGTGGTAAGCCAATTCCTTTTTAGATAATATGTTAATGTTGTTACCAGGTCTGTATAATTCTTGATGAGTTTTTGGTAGTGGTTTGCTAACCTATAAAACATTTCACTTTTCTAAGTGACCTTGGAATTCCCCAGTTTAGGACGGGTTGTGCCGTTCAATTGTATATTTACAAGACCATTAGAGGATATCAGGTATCCTAGATAGTCTTTGGAAGATTGGTCAAAAGCAAATTTTTCAGGTTTGACAATTATCTTATGGTTGAGAAGATGAGCAAGAACTTCCTTTACATGCTCTTCATTTTATTAGATGGCTGCTTGGAGAAAACCAAAATTCCATCTAAATAAACTACTGTAATATGAAGAAGGTTGCCTGAAATTACTGCATCCGTTATTTGCTCAAATCCTGCCTAGAGGCGTTTTGAAAGCAGCTTTCCATTTAAGCAAGATACAAAGAAGATGGTAAGCTCCACGAAATTTAGTTTGGTGAATATCCTAGCAACGTCAACAGTTCCTAAATTATTATTTTTTTTTTTTAAGGAAGAGGATATCAGCCTTTCACAGTCACTTAATTCAATACCTAGAAATTGATGTAAGGAAGGTAACTTGATGGTATGTTTTCTAGGAACAAACAAAAGTGCACGTCCTGCAGGAGAGTTAAATGGCACTATCACCCCATTATTTAGATCACTATCTAAACATTCTTACAGGGCTTCACATTTAATTTGAGATAGGAAATACATTTGTCCAGATGGAATTACTGCTCCTAGTTGTAAATCTAACTATAAACAGTAAGAAGGACTATGCTGTCTTAGTTTAGGAGGTTCACACTGAGAAAAACATGTCAACTAATTAACTGTATTTTACAAGACAATTAGCAATCCAAGCCTGATTTGTATACTTTGATCTTTGGGAGTTTGCAGGAAAACATGTACAACAGTCTAAATTACAATAACAATGAATATATTCTGCACCTAAAAACATTATTTTTGTCTCCCTTTTTACGTAGGCATTATACAGAGGGAACTATAACATTCCAAGAATGAGTGGATACCTAGTAAAAGCATTTAGGTTAATGTAATTAACTGACTGTGCTAAAATATTGAAAGATTTACAAGAGCATTATCCACTGATTCAACAATAAAATCAGAATAATTTGAATGAGATGAACAAAATATTTATGAGCCCAGTTTATTTCTATACATGTGTTGGTTGTGCCACAATTAATCAACAAAGGAAGTTGAGAAATATGTGCCAGAAACCAGAAAGTTGTGTGTAAAATTATAAAGCTGCAAGTTGTAGGAACATGGTTGATTTGTGGCAAGGGTGGACTCTGAATTGTACTCATCTCTTCCCTTTGCATTAAGTTTAAGAGTTATGAGAACATTGGAATGTTGAGCGCTCCAGTAAAGACAATGGAGTGCTCCAGGCTTCTAATGGCTGGTAAAAGCCCGGAGCATCAACATTCCAATGTTTGCTGTTGCTGTGAACAAAGGCCTCACGGAGCCCGAGGGGATTTTCAACCTCCTTGGGATCCGTGAGGACTGTGTTTTACAAATTAGAACATTCTGCCCTCTAGGGAAAGAATGTTCTAATAGCCTTAGAGTCCTCTGTAGCAGGCTCTACCGGCCATTAAAGGCCCACTCCCTTGTTAAAAGTCCTCTCTTTAACACTGGAGTGTGCCTTTAATGGCCAGTTTAGCCCGCTACTTCGGCTCTAAGGCTATATTCGTTTATTTTTGGATGTGTAGGCCAATTTCCAATTAAACAACCTTTTAGTCGGCACTGGAAATAATTAGTCACATATTTCTTCATTAATCTTTTTCTTGTTCAAACAAAGGGTCTGGAGGTATCTATGTTGTACAGGCTCTTCATTACATTGAGAAACCTTCAATAGATGGGGAATCTATAAATTGGACATGTGGAAGTTTAATTGTGGCTTGATTTCTGTGTTCTTGTCTGCTTTCTTGAATTGAATTTCTATTTGGATAACTAAGGATAGAAAAATCCAGAATGATACAGGTCTGGATCCTCATGCTAATTCTTTCTTCAATTTATCGTTTAAGCCATTTCAGCATAAGGAAACCAGTGTGAAATCTGTCCCATTTGTTTCTGTTGCTAATGCCTTGAATTTAGTGATGTGATACTGTAAATCTAACAATGCAATTCCAACAATATTTGTGCGTTAAAATGCTTTGCTCTTGTCTTTCAAACAACCGCCAAAAGGCGCTAAAAAAATCCCATTATAACAATGAAATATTGGAACAGCCTCTGTTACTAAGGTAGTGAGTGAAGCACGCCAAGGCACTTCCAGTAATATTGCCAATGATGAAACCTCCCATTGGCACCAGCAGGAGTAAATATTTGTGACCTGAAAGTGAAATGTATTTGGTATCCAAAAATTAGTTATACCTTCTTGGGATTCATCATTTTTTTGTCCGCCAAGGTGGCGAGTGGCGGTCGCAATGACCCAAGCTGTAGGGCAGCTAAATAGTTTTGAAGAGCAATATTTTCACTTGTAAGTGACTGAACTTGGCAGGTTGCATTTGTAACAGCAGTCAAAAGATCTTGACCTTGATTCATCTTTACTTTTCTAAACCAAAATTCAGTTTGTGTTGAAACCTGTCACTATCAGGTCTTCTAAGTGGACAAGCTGTAACCTTCTTGTGTAATAAGGCCACACATTTCATTCTGTGAAAAAGACATAACTCGCTACTCTGTAATTTAAATGCAGGCCTTTGTTCCTGGTCACAAAAATGAGAAGCCATGTTGTTGGAAACCCACTCCCACACTAGAAGGGGTGGTGGTGGTCTTCCGGACACACTGTGGTAGCTTGGCTCGAGTGGTCAGGAATCAGGCTCCGTGCTAAGCATACAACATACCCAAACAATAACCATGCGTGCATCCGTTCCAAAAACGACTCTACACCGTAAAAATTATGAAAATAACTTTCTTTATCTGCTTTTTCTCTTAGTTGCTGATTGGAGAAAATAAATAACAATCACAATATACAAACTTTTTAGAAAGTGCAGGACAAATAAATACTGGCTTAATGATTCAATAAATAGGGGTGATCATAAATACTGAAGGCATAAATAAAAGTGCAATACAGACAGGCAATTAAATATTCTGAGGCAATAAATACTGTAACCAATAAATATTGTGCATCAATAAATACTGTGGACCAATAAATACAGTGGAACAATAAATAGGTTAAATACAATAAATACAGTGCCCCTAATAAATACTTAAAAGCTGACAGTGACACTCATGGAATCAGATCACTTTTGAATTCCTAAGGGCTGATTTGGCCCAGGCACAGCTTGTGGGGATGGGGAAGGCTTGGGGGTGTCTACTCCCTGGCTTGGTCAAGGCTGAGGCCTAAACTGAGGTAGATAAAGGGGGAAAATACCAGAGACCTGGCTCTCTCTCTCCACACAACTTCTCTAGTTTAGTCCCAGTTCACCCCTGGCACAGTCAGGTTGGTTCCAGCACCTCCCTAGCCCCTTAGAGCAGTCTCTCAGGTCTCCACAGGGCCTTAGGCGCCCTCTACTCCACTTACTGCCCTTTTTCTGATGCTCCGACGCCGCTGGAGTCGGGTCGATGCCGTGAGGCGGTTCCGGTTCGATGTCGGCGGCCTCGGCACAATGTCAGTTCTTTGACGACGCCGGCAGGCGGCTCCGGTCTCGATGTCAGCGGCCTCGGTTCGATCTCGGCCTCCGATTCGATGGCGTCGGGCAGTCTTACTCGATGTCGACTTCGGGCGGTTCCGGTCCGATGGCGACCTCGGCTTCGATGACGTCGGCCGGCCTTGCCTCGGTGTCGACTTCCGGCGGCTCCGGAGTGCGATCCTCACTCCCGACCTCCGGTGCTCCTCACAGGTTTCCGGCGACTCCGGAGTGCGACCTCCACTCCCGACCTCCGGCACGATTCTCACAGGTTCCGGCGACTCCGGAGTGCGATCCTCACTCCCGACCTCCGTTACCCTTCACCTCGGTCTCCGACGACTCCGGAGGGCGGACTTCACTCCTCCGATGACGCCGCTCACTCGACCTCGGGTGACTTCCTCCTCGACCTCTGGTATTCCTCACGACCTCTGACGGCGCCCTCTCTCGACCTCTGGCGGCTCCGGGTACGACGTCTGCTTTTCCAGTCAGCGCCGCTTCTCCACCTCGGGCTCCAGGTCTTAGGCTACTCGACGTCGGACTTCAGGGAAACCAGCTTCCAGGTCAGGATCTTGCTGTTCTCTTGTTTCTAAGGCCTGTTCCTGCTGTCCAGGTCCTCAGGATGGTTTTTCTGACTTCTTCCCACACATGGCTCTAGGCTGGGCTCCGTCAGTAGGGACTAGTATCAAGGGTGGGTTTATGGACCCCACTCCAGGCACAAGTTTCCACCCCTGCTGCTTCACTCCTTCCTCCTCCACGTTTTTGCTGCTCACTCCTCACCAGTCAGGTGCCAACTGCCAGCTCCAACTGCCAACTCTCTCTCTTAGCTTCCCAACATTCTAAACCGCCTCCAACTGTCACAGGGTTCTGGAATGTTCTGGAAGGTGCTGGTAGGTTCCAGTGGATGCTGGTGATGTCACAGGTGGCCACCATTTTGTGCTTCAGGCCTCCAGACAGAAGTTTCAGGGGTAGATAAAATGGCTCCCTGAATCTGCAGCAACACTAAAAAGTCTGGTGGTTCCCAAAAAGGAAAAATTCAAACAGGGTTTGAGGCAAAAGTGGGACAAAATAAATAATGATGAGGAGGGACCACCCAAAGGGCTGACAGGTCTAACACGCGTCCCCCCCAGCTGAAAGTGGGGAGAGCTACCCAACCCCTTGGGAGTTCTCATCACTAAGGCGGAAATACCTTGAGAGACCGTCTGCATTGGCGTGGTCCACTCCAGGCCGATGTTCCACCTGAAAGTCCATCCCCTGTAGGGAAATAGACCACCTCAACAACTTGGGATTCTCCCCCTTCATCTGCATCAGCCAGCGAAGGGGTCTGTGGTCGGTCTGAACTAGGAAGTGCGATCCAAACAGGTATGGCCGCAACTTCTTCAGAGCCCATACCACTGCAAAGGCTTCACGCTCTATTGCACTCCACTTCTGTTCCCTGGGAAGTAGTCTCCAGGATAGGAAGACCACGGGTTGATCCAGACCCTCTTCGTTGAGCTGCGATAACACTGCCCCAATGCCATGTTCTGATGCATCTGTCTGGACAATGAACTCCTTGGAAAAGTCTGGGGCCCTTAAGACCGGGGCCTCGCACATGGCTTTCTTCAATCTCTCAAAGGCTTGCTGACAAGCCTCCGTCCAGACTACCCGTCGAGGTTGTTTCTTGGACGTGAGCTCCGTGAGGGGGGCTACGATGGTACCGTACCCCTTCACGAAGCGGCGGTAGTATCCCGTGAGGCCCAAAAATGCTCGGACCTCAGTCTGTGTCTTGGGGGGTTCCCAGGCCATGATGGCCTCGATCTTCGCCTGGAGGGGTTGCACCGCTCCCCTACCCACCAAGTGTCCAAGGTACACTACCGACCCCTGCCCGATCTGGCACTTGCTGGCCTTGATCGTCAATCCAGCTTGTCTCAGGGCCTGGAGAACAGCTTGCAGGTGACGCAAGTGATCCTCCCAGCTGTTACTGAAGACGGCTATGTCATCCAGATAAGCAGCAGAGAAACTCTCCATTCCGGTGAGGATCTGGTTTACCAGGCGCTGAAACGTGGCAGGTGCGTTCTTGAGCCCAAAGGGCATCACACAGAACTGGTAGTGGCCATTGGGCGTGGAGAAGGCTGACCTTTCCCTTGCTCCATCAGTCAAAGAGATCTGCCAGTACCCTGAAGTAAGGTCAAAGGTACTTAGATATTGGGCAGCTCCCAGCCGGTCAATCAATTCATCCGCCCTAGGGATCGGATGAGCATCAGTTTTGGTCACTGAATTCAGTCCCCGATAGTCCACACAGAACCTCAGTTCTGGTTGGGCACCCGGTGGTGCAGCTTTTGGTACTAACACCACCGGACTGGACCAGGGGCTGCTAGAAGGTTCGATCACTCCTAGCTCCAGCATCTTAGTGACTTCACTATGAATGCTGGCCTTCACCTTGTCTGACATCCGGTAGATCTTGGACTTCACAGGTGGGCTGTCTCCTGTGTCCACGTCATGGACGCACAGGTGAGTCCTACCCGGGACAAGGGAGAACAACGAGGAGTACTGCCCCAGGACCTGGCGACAGTCCTCCTGCTGTTCAGGAGTTAGAGATGGGGAGAGAATCACTCCCTCCACCGACCCATCCTTCTCTTGAGACGCAAACAGATCAGGGAGAGGCTCGCTTTCCACGTCCTCTCCTCCGTCAGTCACCATCATCAAGATGACTTCGGGCCTCTCGTGGTGGGGTTTGAGGCGGTTGGCATGCAGCACCCGCAGGGGCTGACGAGGGGTCTTCAGGTCCACCAAGTAGGTAGCCTTACCCTTCTTCTCCAACACCTCAAAGGGTCCTGACCAGCGATCCTGGAGGGCACTAAGCTCTCCCGGTTCGATCACCCACACCTTCTGGCCAGGCTCCAACTCCACCGGGTGAGCATTGTGGTCATACCACGCCTTCATCACTGCTTGGCTGGCTTCCAAGTTGTCAGAAGCTTGCTTCCACAACTTAGCCATTTGGCTCCGGAAGGCCAGCATGTAGCTCACCACATCCTGGGGAAGCTTCCTGGGAGTTCTTTCCCATCCGTCTCTCACCAGGTTGAGAGGTCCACGTACAGGGTGCCCATACAGAAGCTCGAAGGGGCTGAAGCCCACTCCCTTCTGTGGCACTTCCCTGTAGGAAAAAAGTAAACAGGGTAGGAGGACGTCCCATTTCCTCCGCAGGCTTTCAGGCAGACTTCTGATCATGCCCTTCAAGGTTTTGTTAAACCTTTCCACCAGACCATTTGTCTGGGGGTGGTAAGGAGTGGTGAACCGGTATGTCACTCCACACTCCTTCCACATTGCCCGCATATACGCTGACATGAAGTTGGTCCCCCTGTCGGACACAACTTCCTTGGGAAAACCCACTCGGGTAAAGATTCCCATCAGGGCCCTTGCCACAACAGGTGCTGTTATGGTCCTCAGAGGTATTGCCTCTGGGTACCGTGTGGCATGATCCACCAGGACCAGGATAAACCTGTGACCAGCTGTAGTCGGTGGATCTAACGGACCCACAATGTCGATGCCCACCCTTTCAAAGGGGGTGCTAACGACAGGAAGTGGTTCCAGGGGAGCTTTCAGCTTCACCCCTGTTTTCCCACTGGCTTGGCAAGACACACATGTCCGGCAGTAGGTATCGGACGACACTTTCATCTGAGGCCAATAAAAGTGTGGGACAAGACGGGCGAAGGTCTTGTCTTGCCCCAGGTGTCCTGCCAATGGTATCTCGTGAGCCAACTCCAGAAGGAAGGCTCGATAACGTTGAGGAACTACCAAGGCTCGTGACGATCCGTGTAGGGGTGCCTTGGGTTCACTGTAGAGGAGGCCATCCTCCCAGTAAACACTGTAGTTCCCTTCAACGTTCCCTGCTGCCTGGGCTTCGGCCTGTCGCCTCAGCCCCTCAAGGGTAGGGCACTCCCTCTGGCCCTGGCAGAACTCCTCCCTGGACGGGCCTCCCTCCACGTGCCACTCGGCCGGGATGGGTAGGTCCTCCAGGTTGGTAACGTCCCCCACCGCAGACTCCTGGTCCACCACCTCCGGTGGCCTATCCGTCCTACGGGGTGGGGACGCCGAGGCAGGCTCCTCCTGTCCTCGGTTCTTCCCTTGACTGGCAGCTGGCTGGGCCTTTGTTCCAGGCTCCAGCCGAAATGAACTCCCTCTTCGGGTAGTCGCGGACCTTGTGCTAACACAGGCCCAGTCAGGTGTACCCAGCATCTCGGTGTGAGTCCGGTATTCCACCTCCTTCCAAGCGTTGTGCTCCATGTCATTCCCCAGCAGACAATCGACTGGCACGGCAGGGCTTACGGCAACCCGAAGTGAACCTGCAACCCCCCCCATTCAAAGGGAACCTCGGCCACGGGATAGTGGCCTGTTCTGCCATCAGCCATCGCGGCTGGGTGGAGTACATTGGGAATTACCTGCTCTGGAGACACCAGTTGGCTACGCACCATAGTCATACTGGCTCCTGTGTCTCTCAGAGCCTCCCCTCTTTGGCCGTTGATGGTGACCCATTGCCCATACTTTGCGGTATTTGCGGGCACCTGGATCTTAGGAACCATCTCCCGTTCTCCCAGGGACACTAAAGTGACACCCGCCCACTCCCTTCCCTTAGTTAAGGGCATCTCCTCCCCGAGCACTACACTAGCTACTCCGGGGGTCTTTCCTCCAGTGGGAGGGGGTGGTCGTTTCAAGCACTTCGGATCTCCTTTATAGTGTCCAACGCCACCGCACTCGTAGCAATGGACAACCCTTGGCTGCTGACTCTGGCCAGGATTAGGGTTTCTGGGCGGGTTAGCCTTAGGGGTGAATCCTGTTCCCTTCCCTTGGAAGTTATTTTGGGGGCCTTTGGAGAACTCCTTTTTCTTTTCCCCTCCCTCTTTCTTCTGGGGGGCGCCCTGTCCGGCCTTTTGAGTATCCCCTCCAGTCCCCCTTGTGGACACCCGGGTACTAGCCCAAATGTCCGCCTCCTCAGCAAGCTTCCGGGGACTGGTCAGCTTGCTATCCACCAGGTGTTGCCGCAGTTCAGGGAAACATTTCTCGAGCAGGTGTTCCTTCAGTACTAGGTCAAACAACCCCTCGTAGTTCCTCACTTCACTGCCCTGAATCCAACCTTCTATTGCCTTCTTCGCATAGTCCAGGAAGTCCACCCAATTCTGCGTGCCCAGTTTGTGACTACCCCTGAACTTCTGTCTGTACTTTTCAGGTGTTAGTCCAAACTTTCTGATGAGCGCCAGTTTCATGGTGGGGTAGTGGGTCTGCTCATCCTCTTCGAGGGCCAATAAAGCATCCCTACCAGCTGGAGGCATGTACTTGTACAATCCCCCTCCCCAGTACTTCTCTGGAACCCCATGGGCCCTCAACGAGACCTCATAGGCCGCTAGCCACTTGGCGATATCGTCGCCCACTCCATAGCTAGCTACTATGTCCTTTGGCAGGTATGGTTTAGGTTCCCTGGTGATCTCTTGGGTTTGGCTGCCACCATTAGGAACAGGTTGTGCCCCGATTCTCAAGATCTGAAGATCTATTTCTTTCAGTCGTAATTCATGGGCCATCCTCTGCTCCTCCTTCTCCTTCTCCAGCCTTGCTAAGTCCCATGTGAGCTGTCTTTTCTCCCTCCGGTCTGTTAGCTCCACTTCAGACAAGCCACCGCTAGAGGCACTGCTGCCCTTCCTAGAAATGGTTCTGGGCCCTGCTGACAGGTTCCCCACCTCAGGTTGGTACATCTCAGCCCCCTCAGGGTCAGGCTCTCCATCCCTGTCTTCCTCCTCAGCCTTGCTTTCTCGGCGTGCCTCCCCCCAAGCCCTTAAGCTGGTTTGGAGTGCACCCTTCTTTGCTCCTGGGGGACAGTACACCCCCTCCCGCTGGCAAAACTCCCTGAGTTGGGCCACAGTGTACGTTTCTAGATTTTCTAGTACAAACTCCATCTTGCCCACTCAGGTTAGAGGACAGGTTTTGTGCAGTAACTATGCAGGGGGGTACCTTTAATAATACCTCCTCCCACCACCAGAGTAAATTTGGAAAAAACAAAAACCCACAATTAGGAAGGCCGCTCTTGAGAAAACTCCCGGTGTAGGCCTATGGACTACCCACAGTTATTGTTGAGTATGCGTAGGCACAGCTCTATCCCACCACTGAACACCAATTTATGTTGGAAACCCACTCCCACACTAGAAGGGGTGGTGGTGGTCTTCCGGACACACTGTGGTAGCTTGGCTCGAGTGGTCAGGAATCAGGCTCCGTGCTAAGCATACAACATACCCAAACAATAACCATGCGTGCATCCGTTCCAAAAACGACTCTACACCGTAAAAATTATGAAAATAACTTTCTTTATCTGCTTTTTCTCTTAGTTGCTGATTGGAGAAAATAAATAACAATCACAATATACAAACTTTTTAGAAAGTGCAGGACAAATAAATACTGGCTTAATGATTCAATAAATAGGGGTGATCATAAATACTGAAGGCATAAATAAAAGTGCAATACAGACAGGCAATTAAATATTCTGAGGCAATAAATACTGTAACCAATAAATATTGTGCATCAATAAATACTGTGGACCAATAAATACAGTGGAACAATAAATAGGTTAAATACAATAAATACAGTGCCCCTAATAAATACTTAAAAGCTGACAGTGACACTCATGGAATCAGATCACTTTTGAATTCCTAAGGGCTGATTTGGCCCAGGCACAGCTTGTGGGGATGGGGAAGGCTTGGGGGTGTCTACTCCCTGGCTTGGTCAAGGCTGAGGCCTAAACTGAGGTAGATAAAGGGGGAAAATACCAGAGACCTGGCTCTCTCTCTCCACACAACTTCTCTAGTTTAGTCCCAGTTCACCCCTGGCACAGTCAGGTTGGTTCCAGCACCTCCCTAGCCCCTTAGAGCAGTCTCTCAGGTCTCCACAGGGCCTTAGGCGCCCTCTACTCCACTTACTGCCCTTTTTCTGATGCTCCGACGCCGCTGGAGTCGGGTCGATGCCGTGAGGCGGTTCCGGTTCGATGTCGGCGGCCTCGGCACAATGTCAGTTCTTTGACGACGCCGGCAGGCGGCTCCGGTCTCGATGTCAGCGGCCTCGGTTCGATCTCGGCCTCCGATTCGATGGCGTCGGGCAGTCTTACTCGATGTCGACTTCGGGCGGTTCCGGTCCGATGGCGACCTCGGCTTCGATGACGTCGGCCGGCCTTGCCTCGGTGTCGACTTCCGGCGGCTCCGGAGTGCGATCCTCACTCCCGACCTCCGGTGCTCCTCACAGGTTTCCGGCGACTCCGGAGTGCGACCTCCACTCCCGACCTCCGGCACGATTCTCACAGGTTCCGGCGACTCCGGAGTGCGATCCTCACTCCCGACCTCCGTTACCCTTCACCTCGGTCTCCGACGACTCCGGAGGGCGGACTTCACTCCTCCGATGACGCCGCTCACTCGACCTCGGGTGACTTCCTCCTCGACCTCTGGTATTCCTCACGACCTCTGACGGCGCCCTCTCTCGACCTCTGGCGGCTCCGGGTACGACGTCTGCTTTTCCAGTCAGCGCCGCTTCTCCACCTCGGGCTCCAGGTCTTAGGCTACTCGACGTCGGACTTCAGGGAAACCAGCTTCCAGGTCAGGATCTTGCTGTTCTCTTGTTTCTAAGGCCTGTTCCTGCTGTCCAGGTCCTCAGGATGGTTTTTCTGACTTCTTCCCACACAGGGCTCTAGGCTGGGCTCCGTCAGTAGGGACTAGTATCAAGGGTGGGTTTATGGACCCCACTCCAGGCACAAGTTTCCACCCCTGCTGCTTCACTCCTTCCTCCTCCACGTTTTTGCTGCTCACTCCTCACCAGTCAGGTGCCAACTGCCAGCTCCAACTGCCAACTCTCTCTCTTAGCTTCCCAACATTCTAAACCGCCTCCAACTGTCACAGGGTTCTGGAATGTTCTGGAAGGTGCTGGTAGGTTCCAGTGGATGCTGGTGATGTCACAGGTGGCCACCATTTTGTGCTTCAGGCCTCCAGACAGAAGTTTCAGGGGTAGATAAAATGGCTCCCTGAATCTGCAGCAACACTAAAAAGTCTGGTGGTTCCCAAAAAGGAAAAATTCAAACAGGGTTTGAGGCAAAAGTGGGACAAAATAAATAATGATGAGGAGGGACCACCCAAAGGGCTGACAGGTCTAACACATGTGAACCGCGTTCCTCCAGCAGTTGCTGTGTCTCACGGTTTTAATGAGAGGTGGCACCAATACCAATTGAAAGCATTCACTCAATTTATCAACCTCAGAAGGATGAAAGTCTGGGTATGCCCTCCAGTATTCAAGCTCATCAACATCATAATTTGTCAAGGCAATATTTTTCCCCCAACTCCATACACACATGGTTTCATGATGTTGTCAGTTGCATTGTGATTCCTAAATTACATCATCTACAGAAGTAGGAAACACTGAAAACAACATTCAATACCGAACACTTTAAAATGAAAATAATTCCTAGTTCACGTAAAGGAATTTTTAAATTCACTTAATGACACAGAGGTACAAATATGTACTTCATTTATCCATATTAAGTAGCATTTTCCAAAGCATAACAAAACCAAAACAGTAACTATGGCCAAAATTAATAACAACTTTGCATCGGGTTTAGGCCACTTTTTTTCCGCAGACCTGATGCAAAATCCATTTTGTATTTTGATGTTGATTTGCATTGCTTTGTAGAAACAATGGACTGCAATGCAGTGCCGTGTGTTACTTTGCATCAGGGACATTTTCTGTGGGTGTTGCATGGGCTTTTCTGTGCATCCACTCATGGATTTTGAGACAAAAGCATATTTACAAAGGGTTGTAGAAATGGATTTCTTCCAAACCTGTCTGAGGCAGGTGGAACGAGGAGAAATAGCTTTATTTCTCTTCATTATTTCATCTTTGGATGTATGCTGCATTCTGCACCGCACATACAAAAAAGTAAAAACCTCAAAGGATACTTTTGTGCAGGAAGGTACCCTTTCCTGCACAAACATTATCCTGATCATGACACAGTTGCTCTTGAACTTTGACGCAAGGTTTCCTGTGTTGGTGCTAGGCAACCCAAAGTGTGTCAGTGCAGGGAGAGAGCTTAACTGTGCCATTTCTTTGAAGATATGATGAGGTTCTGCAGTCTTCCTTTCACGCAATGCAGCGCAGCCACATCACTAGCTGCACTATGTTTTGTGAAATGTTTGTAAATCTAGACCTGCCTTTCCCAGGGAAGTCCAACACAGTGACACAGGAAAAGAAATATGTAATTAATGACAGTTAACCATCTTCTGAATGTAAGTAACTAGAAAGCTCTAAACCTCCTTTCTCTTCTTGAGAAGTCACTCTGTTGTATTCTTTTTGGCTTAGTTATACTTCTTAATCCAACTTATGCGCTGCTCCTGGCTTACAAAGAAACAATCAGTTGTAATTTCCTAAGACTAAAATCTATCGTACTAGCAATTTAGTCTCACAAAGAATTTCACACTCATTTACATTAATAAAGCTCAAAGATTCAATACTTAAGCCATATGTTGTGCCTCCTATGAAGCGCTACATTAGAAATCAATTCACAGCTGGTTGGACTAATCTTTTTCTCTGTGTCCTTCTTCAAATTGAAACTTTATTTTATGTTACCTATGAAAATGATCATTATATGTCTGGAGATAAGGATTAGGCATGTTTAATGCTTACCAATTTCCAAAGACGATGCTCTCACCACCGATTTGAAGTAGAATCTCTGAAAAGTGGAGTAATTGGACTAACTTGCCACTTCCATGATGTCTTCCAGTCCGTTTCCCAGTGAAAAAGTCTTGGGTGCCTTAGAGTCTCTGGTAACATTGGCTCCAAATGTGAACATGTATATGCCAGCTTCTGCCATAATCTACCTTACCCATCATGCTATGGTGGTATTATAACCAGCTCGAAAGGCTTTTTAAACAAAATAAGACATTAATTGATACTTGCAAGCAATATTTCAGAAATCATATTCTCGAAATACTTACATTATGACACACAATATTTTTGTGTCAGGAAATGTGGGTAGGGAATCATCCAGGTATTCGATTTAGTGCTTCGAACAATATTAAACATTGCCCCCTCCCTGATACACTATTTGCCTGACATATCCAGCATCTTATACTATCCTAAAGACTAAACACAGTAGCATGTCCAAGTTAGTCAACAGCTCCTTCCTGGCAAAAAACTCATTATGTAGCCATAGCATCAACAAATCAAGGACAACTTTCACACTCCGAAGAAACAAATGCTTTGATTCCCAGGAGGACAAGAAATGTTGACCCATCTGAGAAGTCTGCAGACAGTGTGATGCTCCCCAGCTCGTGCATCAGACACGGGGACATACCCAATGAAAAAGTAGATTTGAAAATAATTTATGGACTCTGTATGTCCAGCTGGATTCTGCCATACTGTATCCTCTTTTTATAATCAACATTTAAGAAGTGATCCAAAGCGGCCCTTGGAACATGCATTTCAATTGGTTTGGCAGGGCCAGCAACAATAAAGCCATTGTGTTGGATCTGAGAAGCTACATTCTTAAGGAATTAGAATAATCTGATCTATCTTTGAATTATCTTTAACATTATCTTGTTCACTTATGTGGGTGTCGAGATGTGGCAGGGTCCTTCAGAAATCAATCCTGTTTGGTCTTGGAACTTCATAGATGAAGAACATGAACATTCAGAAAAGTAAATGTGCATTTTTAAAAATATTTCAGCATTCTACCTTTTAATTTGTCAAGCTCCTGCTCATGTTACGTTTCTGATTTTGAGAACCAGACAGCTTGGAGTTAAAGACATTGTTTTATTTACTGGAGTGGCTATCAAACCACTTTCTGCCTCTCCACTTGCAGGGTAATCTCCTTTCCTTTCATAGAGTGTGGGGCAGACATTGTTTGCTCATTGACTAAGCCTGGCTTTAGTTTTAATTGGGAAGTCAGAAATGTTGCTTAAATAGTGACACAATAACTTGGATTAGACATTTTCAAGCATAACTTGCTCAGGTTGTGTGAGATGGTTTACTTCACAGGTTGCAACCAAATTGAGACTTCATGTTACCATCTCATTTTATAACATAGTATTCAATACAAGAGCACGCTTCAGAGTAGAATATAATCACTGCACACATAAATATATCACCCTCTGTTAGTCTTTGTTTTTGAAACAACCTCTGCTTTCAACAAAGAATGTTCTGCTATGTCTACTGATAATGCTGGATTCTACTATAAGAGTACTCAAAGAATCCTCGGTCGACTGAATCTTTATTACCTGCTGAAAAATGTAAAGGGGAGAAAACCAATACATTCACGGTTAACTAACATGGACCAATCAAGTAAGACTCGGAAAGGATCACTGACTCCAAATTCCAATTCAGGGTTTATTACAAAGCCAAAAACAACTGGACATGCAAGCACCTCATGATGAGGTTGAAAAAATACATGGGCACTAATACAAAGTTCATCCTACGAATTAGTCTAATCCGATGCAATATAAAATGAATGAGCAACTCCAAAAATACTAAACGGGCAATAACTGCTCCGATATCTATATTAGTCTTCATTAGCAGCTGTAAAAGAAATCCATTAATCTGTCCCTACACTATCACTAATGTGGAATCCCTACTTAGCATTTCCCAGGCAAGACCAAGAAAAGGTGTCAGCTTGTGAAGACTTCCTAAGAAGTACACTCACTCTGTAAGGGTCAGTAGCCAAAGCTACAAAGTTCGTTCTAAGTCTTCCTCCTAAGAATCAATCCCTTCCTTCTGCCCTCTAATGGCTCTCTGCTAGCTCATCCCTCGGTGCAGTGACCCTAATACAAAATGCACAATTGATAGAACGCGCCCCTGAAACACCTCCTCTGGCCAGGCACCTCTCGTAACTAATTTTTCACCAAAACTTGTACTCGGTCCAGCAACGGTTGATGTGTCCTTGGGTCTGAGGATTCTTTAGCGAGAAAGGATATCGGCTCCCAATTATCAGCATTTCTGGATATTTTGTAGCAGGTCTCCTCCATATCTAACTCCTAAAACAAAAGGCGTTAGTCTAACTAACGAGAACGGTGTCCTTGCACCTGCAACAGAAGCATGAGAACAGAACAACCTTGCACGCACATGAATTTCGCTGACTGCCTCCAAATGAGAGCTTTACCAGGGAAAATGCATTTCAGGCCTACACAACCCAGCTAACATAAGGAAACGAATAGGCCTTTCATAGCGCGAAAGAGTAAATACTCCATCTAGGCCTTTGACATTAAATTAAACACACATTTATAAATTGCATCTGCATGCTCTACATTTCATCACATTTAAGGTACAATTAATCATCTATACGTATGCAGAATTTAATATGATGCACGTTTAAATCTAATGTATTACATTACACATGAGCTACTTTATTAAGCATTTGCAATGAACATCGAGGATTACATAATTCCATCTAAATGCCATTTTACTTTTCGTGAATGGCAAGCTTCATTATAACACTTCACTTTCCATTGATTATTATGGCACAATTTACTAATTAATATTAACACACATAAGAATATATGTGGGTACGGACTATTCATGAATATAATGTACCCGTACAATTTTCAGAATATCACAATGCTCTATCACTACTCTAAAGCAAGGAATAATGAGCTGCATTTGAAGCCACTTTCATTACTCTTCGATACAGGAGTCTTTGGGCTTGAGCACTAAGAGTGCCTTATCTTTCATAACTTATTCCTGCCACCCTCCATCCCAAACCTTGAGCACAGTCACAAGCAAGGTGAATGTTTGAGGGTCACAGTCACAATCAAGGTGAATGTTTTAGGGTCATATTTTTAATTTCATTGTGAGCTAGCAGGGGCATATTCAGAAATGAATGAGGGGTTGGTCTGTGACAGAGTATGACTATGCAAAACAGACAGTTTTTAGCAGGGCAGAACTTAAAAGCAACCTTCCATAGAACTGTCAACTTGGGTAGCCATCTGGGTTTGTGTCAGCAAGACAATATTGACAGTCCTGTGCTTTTTGCCACATGACTACAACTCCCATAAATCTCAAAAGAAAGTCAATAACTTAAACTATGATGTCCGAAGATCGACCAGACGATTAGGTGTTTGCCTGCAGCTGCATTCAACATCAAATATTTCCCAAGTGATGCATTATTATTTGATCGACACAAAAACTGAACCATTTCCTCTTTTAAAGTAGGTTATATAAGGTTCCACATGCTTCATTTTATGCTCGTTTCACTCTGTGAGCACTAAGGATTCGATAAGTATAGATGATTCAATGAATGATCACATTGAAGGACATTAACCCCAACTCATAAAGTGAAAAGGCTGAGGTAATGCCATTATTCTAAGCTGTGCCATGTCCAGTTTAAGGAAACCATCCAGTCCAGTTTTCTTCTTTATATTGCTGTAGCTATAGTTTTGTTTTTTAATCCACTAGAGGCACCACAATGTAAGTTAAGAACGAGGATTGGGTATTCTGCTCACATTAAATATAATACAGGGTGCAATAACCAGTTTCAACTCCTGCAACCCAGAAATGGCCCACAAACTGTGCTCCATCAAATAACTATGTACAATTGTTTCCCATTAATACATCAGAGCTCTCATGTTCCGTAGGTCCATGTTTTAGTGACTGATCCAATCCAGAAATCCGGTTCTTATGCAACTTGTTTTCCCCATTATAGGTTTAGGCCTACCGGTACCAGAATGCAGAGAAACAAATTGACTAGATCATCTTTCATATGTGCCTAGGGTGCTTCAGAGCTCTGGTACTACCCTCTGCCTACAGTATGGCTCTTTGAGTTAAGCACGTGCAGTCAACATTTGTTGTGAACTACAGACCACAAGTCTCCCCTTTCTTTCCGAAGTTGGCAAAATAATAAAAATTACATTAGGTAATAATAACGCCTGTTATTTACAATGCTTGACACACTGCAAAAGCAGCGGTAATAAGTCATTTGTTACACAAGTTATTATTATCATTACAGGTTCATAATCAGTAACATCTGGCATTCAGCAAATACATTGGTCTTAATTTCATTCTTTGCTCATGATTTTGCACTGTCTAATTGTGTGTATCAAAGTTACTAGTGGCAATGTTACCAGATCCAATGGACTACTACTCCTACAGGCATGGGCTTTCATTTAAAAATGAGTTGTAGTTTTCAATTAAGTAAATTCAACTATTGTACGTAATAACAGTGATGTGTACTGGCCCCAACTAGGGGCCACAGTTCTAAAAATCAAAGACAGTGACGTGTCTGAGTCATAACTGCGAACAAATGGCAGGTAGCTTCTATATAATCACTAATGTTCCTGAAAGCTGGCTGGCTGGTTACTCGCTAGCCTTAAGAGGATTAGGGGAGAGTCACACTGCAACAATGGAAAACAGAACCAATCGATTTGTCCCCTTCTGATACCCAAACTGAAATAAAAAAGAGAAAGGCGCATCTCAATGAATGTTCACTATTTGAAGATTGTTGTGCCTTTTCAGTGCTAGTTAAAAAATACTTTAAGTCCCACACTGGCTTATGGAATAGGTGCTCTGAGCTATGAAATCCTGAATTAAATCTATTCATTAAAAATAAATAAATAAATAAAATGGGCTCAGGGTTCCCAAGTTGTCTAGTTTATGAGTGTTCTTTAGAAGGAAAAGTTAGAAGGATTTCTGAAGCTTGAGCTGCACTGTGGGAGAAATTCTACCTTTCACAATAATTGCCCTTGAACGACAGTGAAAATACAATTATGCTCAACTTTATTTCCAAAAATTACTTAATCACGTAACAAGTTCGGAATGGAAAACATGGTCCCACACACATTTAGAGAGTAGGTGCTCCTATGTATGAGTTTTCGAACTGAAGTTACAAAGGTGCAGAAATATTGTCTCGGTGTTCTCAACTTACCCAGCAGAAAATAACATATAGTTTATTGAGAAATAAATTAATGTAGCAGTAAAACTGGAAGACTTATGAGGCTACAAAGGAATATCTTACTTTCAAAATTATTTGCACACAGGAAAGTGAAAATATGATAACATAGAATTTTTTTAAGACTATAACTCAAGTCTAGGGGTTCTTACTCTTAGAAGATATACCACAATGTAATCAACTCTAATAGAATGCTGTTAAAGTTTCACTTCCCTTAAGAAGTCCTGGGGCAAGGTCACACTGCAACTGTGTAAAAGCAAACAGATCTCCTCTGTAGATGGGAGACTCCAGGGCGTGAACGCGGTCTGGCTTGGAGAAGGTTGAAATCCTGGAACTAGGTCACTCCTGTGATCAATTGGATCTTTGCTTTGTTAGATGGCATGGGAGGTGGTTCTGCCTTGACTCTTTAGTTATAAAAAAATTGAGTTAGGTCCTTATAAATAGGGATGAGAGGCTAGGCCACATAAAGCACTCTATGCAGAAGAAGGGCCTCTCCCGAAGTACTTTGCTATCTTATGTGATCGAGTAATTCTGAATCTGCCATAGCCTGATAACCGAATGCACCATCTACTTAAATATGCACTTGCATGCATGTGGCACGATGAATGGCTTACCTTGTTCAGAGATTACATTTCAGATTGCTGCTAGATCAGAAAAAGAAAGAAGAAATGGCACAAATGACTTATAAAATATGGGGTGAATGTAGCCTGACTGGGCTATGTCTACTTCTGAAAAACTCATCTGTTTCTATCAATTCCGCCCTAGCTGTTAGGTTTTGGGACACAGCACCCAACGTTAGAAACATTTTTTGTAGGGATGTTTGAGTGGTGGACCCCACCACTGTTGTGGCATGGTCACAACCATGACGTCATGGGGCAAAGTAATAAAGATACCCCTGGGAACGGACCTTGAGGTTCTTATTACATAGCCAGTAAACTTGTATCCAGTCTGTGCAGTTTATTCCCCAGCTGCACAGCCTATCCTACGTGGCTGACACTGCAACCCAACAACTGTCGACGAGGCGGTCTATTCCCACTCACCCTCATGCTGTTCTTTACATCTGTGGTGGCTATCACGCTCCTGGTGGTGGGCCGCAGAGTGTCTCCTGCTGCGCTGCCGTCTTTGCGGTGGTGCAAACGCCCGTCTTCATTCTGCTGAGAATGAGGAGGTGTGCTCTCTCTTGCTCTCCTGGGCTTCTGAATGCAGCAGTGTCTGTGAGGCTCTACACATTCCACTGGCAATTCCTGGTTCTGAAAGCCTCTCATGTAAGGGTGCCTGCCGGCTATTCATGATGCTGTTTACCCTTCCTTGTAACATCATCCTCACATAGAGCACCTCCTGGTGCTCCCTTCAGCCTACCATTTGGCTGCCTGGTGAGTCCTACTAGGCACCTCTACTGCCCCCTACCTACAATAACAGCAGTCACCTTACCTGCGCACCACGAGCACGCGTGCACAGCGCACAGTTTAGTGGGCCTAACCTGTTTATGCAGGAAAGCAACAGTCCACGCTCCATAGCTCCAGGGACACGTGTCATGCTAGCATGTTGTGCCACGCTAACAGGCCACAACATTGCATATTGGTGCTATCTCACACCATCCTACACCAGTTTTCTCCCCAGCTGCCCAGATGGAGGTCAACATCATCAGTATGTCTTCATCCAAGGTCAGTGGCTTGACCCTTGCACTGTCTACACTAGCCCTGCTGATGTCTTCAACATGGCCACCGTACCTGCTCTGGAACTGTTTGCGGTGGATGGGCCCCCACCCACTTAAGCAGTGAAATGGAAGGACTGGGTTGAGCAACTGGAGACCTATTTTGCGGTGGTGGGCCTGGAAAACAACCAACGGCCACCCATGCTTTTGCACTTAGGCGGGGCAGCCATCCATAAGCTAGGGAAGTCTGTTGTCGAGGCTGGCCCTCTGTTCACATACACAACGTTAAAACAGGCTTTGACTGCCACTTCGAGCCTCTCGTAAATCCTGATATGAGTGGTTCTTGTTGTGCCAATCCGAATTTACGACTTAGCCAACACCTGCTGTCAGAGGTTGCTACCAACTTGCATAAGGAAGCACAGGAGCAGAATGATGCTAAGCCCCCTATGCCCCGCTCGGAACTTCCCGCCGGATACTAGGACTCCTAGCAGGTAAGTTCCAAAGAAGGGAAAAGGGGAATGGGACGAGAAGAGACAGCTCCAAAAACTCTGCCAGGCCTGCTACGTCTTCTATCGGTCTTCTTTCTGGTCTTCTGGCTAAAACATTTTTATGCAATTTAAAATCTGTACTTCTGTTTAACTTACTGTATTTTAATCTATAGATAACTTATCTTACCAGGAAGGCTTTTGGAGCTTGCTACTCTTCTTACTTCTCTTGTGCGATATTTTACACCAAGTGAAGTCTTCACTCTGTTTCTTTTACAGGCTGTCTCCCTGCTTGATTCTGCACTAAAAGGGAGTGAGAAAAATAGGGTGAGTATGTCGCTAACTATAGGTATGGTTGTGATGCTATATGTCTTTCTTGTTCCTTCTCTCCACTCACGAGGTTAGAAACTGGTGAAGCCTGGTATATTAGTCTCTGGATGATTGATTCTTGGAGGTCAGTGATTATGAAATCAGGGAGAAGGGTTCTCCGTTATGTCAGCTGTCTTTTTAGTTATTTTTTTCCTTAATTGGAGTTTTAGACCTGTAACCCGATTACTGCCTCCTATAAATACATGTAGCGAAATTCTTTTTGGTTCTTCCGCTATTCGGAATTGAGATTTTTAATGCACGCGTTTATTTTACGCAACCGCG
The DNA here is from genome assembly GCF_964204655.1 of Triturus cristatus. Lineage (NCBI taxonomy): Eukaryota > Metazoa > Chordata > Amphibia > Caudata > Salamandridae > Triturus > Triturus cristatus. Next base: position 613,188,689 of record NC_140591.1, on the reverse strand, counting down.
TGAGAATGACTCCTTCTTCAAGAATCGAAAACGGAGTGCTAATGAAGTTAGCCTCGTGTTAGTTTCTTTTTCTTTTAACTTGCTCGAGACCGCATTTCCTCGGTTAGCGTGAATGCCTGATTTCTGTGTCACGCTACATGAGAAAAGCCAGCGTCGAGTTAATGGAATACTTGACAGGCTAAATTTAGAACACGTCAGCGGAAGCCTCCAACTGGCGGTTTCAAGGGGTGCCGGTTAGCGCTCTGAAACAATGTTGACGAGAGCTTAACCGGAGTCTTTGTTCCTAGGAATTACATTGTATGCTACGAAGGGATTTCCCAGTCAAGTGCAGCGTCTGAATAGATAACACTCGCACTTGAATACTCTAGTCAGATCAGAAATTACTGTGCTTGCCAATAATATTCATCACCTATAAACCTACTCTATAATTAGTAGTTTAGAATTTTCTAACAACTGTAAAATCTTTTATGAACTCGATATTTTTTCTCTCAGACAATATTATTTTAACAAGAATGAATTAGGCTGACCTGTTTTCCTGAAGTGTATGTAGACCGGCGCTTACTAACCCCGAGTGAACGCTTCTACCCTAACTATCTTCCACGACGCTTGTAAACAGGTGTTCCTCTCATGAATTCCTCAGTGAAGTGCACCGAGGAATGTTGAAGAACATTCCTCAGGCAGTTGATACAGAAAACACTAGACTGCTAAACAGCGGTATGCTGTTGCAGTATTGGATAATTGGCAGCCATGTTGGAATTTCTGCGATGCCAGCAATTGCTCCAGCTAAAGAGGTCGTTTGTGCTTGAATGGTTTTGTAAAGCAAAAATAGTAGCCACAGTGGAGTTAGAGGGAGGAAACCTCCCGTGATTCCTGACAGTACCCCCTCCCAACGGGGTTTCCTCCAGATGAGGTTTAGCAGGGAATTTGGCATGGAATGCTTTAATTAGACGAGGAGCATGGACATCAGTATTCTTTACCCAAGAGCGTTCATCCGGACCATAACCTTTCCAGTCAATAAGATAAAAAAGGTCATTATGGATGAATTTAGAATCTAAGATCCGTTTGACTTCATACTCAGGCTCACCATGTAATGTTAAAGGATCAGGAGGAGAAGACCTACGCAACCCTGGGTGAACTGGTTTCAGTAGAGAAACATGGAAGACTGGATGGAATTTGGTAGAACCAGGGAGAGATAGTCGATAAGTGACAGGATTAATGACCTTCTCAATGGGATAAGGACCCATGAAACGGGGCTGGAATTTACGTGGACCCTTGAGTCTGAGGTTTTTTGTGCACAACCAGGCTAATTCTCCCACCTGAAGTTCAGGAGCCTGTTTTCGTTTACGATCAGCAAAGTGTTTGTAACGGGTTTTAGCAGTTGTTAAATTCTGAGTTACAGTGTGGTGAATCCTAGTGAACTGTTGGGCAATGTCTCCGATGGCGGGAGTAGTAGCATTGTCAAAATTAGCATAGGAATTCGGGTGTCTGCCTGAATTGATAAAAAAGGGGGAGTAACCAGTAGAGACATTGAGTGCATTATTGTAAGCATACTCAGCAGTCCATAAATGATTAGGCCAGTCGCCCTCGTCGTCAATCAAATATAAGCGAAGGTGTTGTTCAAGTTCCTGATTGACACGTTCAGTCTGCCCATCAGTTTCTGGGTGAAAACTAGTAGAGTAACGATGATCAATGTGGAGGCCCTTGATATAAGCCTTCCAAAAATGTGAGAGAAACTGGGAACCCCTATCCGAAATGAGGACTTTAGGAATACCGTGAAGGCGAATTATATGTTGGTTGAAAAGGTGTGCCAATTGTTTAGAAGTGGGTGTACCTTTGAAAGGGACAAAGTGCGCCATTTTACTGAAGGTGTCCACCACTACCAAAATGGTGTCGTAGCCCTGAGATGAAGGTAAATCAACAATTAAATCAAGGGAAACCGTGTGCCAGGGATATGGAGGAGTGGGCATGGGTTGTAATAAACCTTTGGGAGCTTGCCTATCAGATTTACCTCGTGCACACAGCTCACAACTTAGAACATATTGACGAGCATCGCGGCACATGAATGGCCACCAAAAACTTCGTTTGAGTAAATCTTCAGTTTTAAAAATGCCCTTGTGGCCAGCCAGAGGGTTGTCATGGCATTCCTGCATTGCTTTCAGTTGAAGTTCTTTAGTGGGTAAATACAGAGTGGAACCGTGGTAAGGGAGGCCATGGCGGATGGAGCGAAGTGGATCCTCAGAGGCCCAGGTCTCTATATCCCAATTCGACAATGAATCACGAACAAGCTGCTCAAACGGTTCCACTGCGATAAGTCCGATGAATTTTTCTTCTGGAATGATTTGCTGATTTTCAATGAGTGGCGTTTGGTTTTCGGTATCCAATCTGGAAAGAACATCAGCCTTCCCGTTTTTTGATCCCGGACGGAAGGTGATAACGAAATCAAAATCCGCGAAGTACAGGGACCAACGCAACTGGCGTGGAGTCAGAGTGCGAGCTGAACGTAAAAACTTCAAATTGCGGTGGTCTGTGAACACGGTGACAGTGTGTTTAGCCCCCATTAAGTAATGCCTCCAATCTTTGAAGGCATCCTTAATGGCCAGGAGTTCCTTTTCAGTGATTGTATAGTTGCATTCCGCAGGGTTGAGTTTGCGGGAGCGAAAGGCCACTGGATGCAACTGCCCCGTGTCTTTGTGCCTCTGAGAAAGTATTCCTCCAATGGCTAGATCTGAAGCATCCGTTTCCAAATAGAAGGGTTCAGAAGGATCCGCATGGAGTAACACTGGTGCTGTGATAAAGCTGTTCTTCATCGACTGGAAGGCTTGTTCCGCTTCTGCAGACCATTGGAAGGAAACACCTTTTTTCAAGAGACGAGTCAATGGCAAAATTTTGGAAGAGAACCCATGAATGAATCTTCTGTAAAAATTTGAAAATCCGATAAAACTTTGAACTTCCTTGATACAAGTAGGGGATTTCCAATCAGTTATTGCTCGCACCTTCTGTTCATCCATTTGAACTCCATTAGGGGACAACACAAAGCCCAAAAACTCCACAGTATCGGTGTTGAATAGACATTTTTCCAATTTTACGTAGAGCGAGTTCTCACGTAGGCGTTGCAACACGGCTCTAACCTGGTCCTGATGTTCAACGGTCGAATGGGAATATATCAGAATGTCATCGATATAGACTATGACACATTGATCAATGAAGTCACTTAACACATCGTTGATGAAATACTGGAAGGCCGCGGGTGCGTTACAGAGACCATATGGCATCACCAAGTACTCGCAAAGTCCAAATTTGGTCCTGAACGCAGTCTTCCACTCGTCGCCTTCTCGAAGTCTAATGAGATGGTACGCTCCTCGGAGATCCAAACGAGTGTAGATTTTAGCTTCCTTCACTTGATCAATCAGTACTGATATAAGAGGTAATGGGTATCGGTTTTTTACTGTGATTCTGTTGATGGCCCTAAAGTCAATGCAAGTCCGAAGATCTCCTCCTTTCTTCGGAACAAAGAAAAGGGGGGAAGAGACTGGGGACTGGGATGGTCTGATAAAACCGTTCTCCAAATTTTTTGCTAGATACTCCTTCAAATGGGTATTCTCTTTTTCAGTTAAGGCGTATATTCTGCTGCAAGGTAAGTTGGCACCAGGTTCTAGATCAATTTTGCAGTCATAGGGCCTGTGAGGTGGTAGCGTTTCTGCCTTGATTTCATCGAAAACGTCTGCAAAATCTTGATATGCTTCTGGTATCTCCATTGTTTGAATCGCACATACAGAACTGCCATTAGTACACAACGGCGTAACCACTCCGGCCTCCGTATGATTAGCCCATTCCGCAAAACAGTGTTCCATACAATATTCAGAATTCATTTGAATTGTTCGGGCTCCCCAATCAATCAAAGGGTTATGTTCGGTTAACCATGGAAGTCCTACAATCAATTGAAATTGGGGGGCGTCGATCAAGTTAAACTGCAATGTCTCTTGATGTCCTTCGATTGTGGTCATATGTACTGCTTCAGTGTGGCTAGTAATTGGCCCAGAAGTTAACTCCGTACCATCCACTGCGCGGACCTTTTCCACTTTTTCCTTTTTGACTGCTTGCAATCCAATTTGGTCTGCGAATTTGTGGTCACAAAAATTCCCGGTTGCTCCAGAATCCACCATGACAGCCACTCCATTCAAAATGTTCCCTCGGAATTTTAGTGTGACTGTCATAAACAAATGGGGTGAAGAAACTTGTAAGGTGTTCGCCAACTGGTGAGTGTTTGGAGTTGTTGCTCCATTCGCATCCACAGGTCCAACTCCGCTTACCTGTGGTGCCTCTAGTTTCCCTTCTCCTTTGTCGGTAACTTGGGTCTTTTTAGACAATTTTTGACAAAATGCCCGCTTCCTCCACAGTATAGGCATAGTTTGTTTAATCTTCTTTTCTCTTTTTCTTCTTTCGTGAGCGGGCCTCTAACGACTCCAATTTGCATAGGCTCTGTTCCTGAAGCATTTTCTGCCGACCGAACAGGTTCCGTTTTGGTTCGGTCGAAACGTGGGACACTAGATCTAAACTCTCTTCTTCGTTCACCCTTTCGTTCACTTAGCCTATAGTCGATTTCCAATGTCAAGTCCACCAATGCTGAGATGTCGGTAGGGCGATTTGGAATTTGCGATAAGGCGTCTTTCAATTCTTCTCGTAATCCCCTATAAAACACTGCCGCTTGTTTATCTTCGGGCCAGCTGGTTTCCACTACTAACTTATTGAACTGAGCTAGATAAGTTACGAGTTCCTTGTTTCCCTGTCTCAACTCTAAGAGCTCATTATCTGAAGCCTGGGAAGCTGTTCTCCGGTCAAATATTCGAAGGAATTCTTTCCTGAAATCATCCAAATTATATAGAATTGGATCATCTTTGGTTACTAATGGCATGGACCATGAAGCTGCATCCCCGCTGAGGTAGGATAACATGAATGCCACCCTGGACTGGGCATCGGGAAATATCGTGGGGCGACACATAAAGTGGAGTGAACATTGAGTTAAAAAAATTTGGGCCTTCTGTGGGTCTCCATTAAATCTTTCTGGTGGGGCTAGGGGAATTACTGGGGACAAGGAGTGTATGACTTGTGTGGGGGCAAAAGACGATGTGCTTGGGTTGGGATTTAGAGTTCCAGAGGATGTGGTACCCTGACTAATTCCTTGACCTGAAGCTCCTATCTTAAAGGTTATCATCTCCTGTCTTAACGCCTTATTATCCTCCCTGACTGCCTCCAAATCCCTTTGTATATTGCTCAGAATGTCGCTTAGCCTCTTTAGATCTAAGCCTTCTGCCATTCTGCTCGGGTGCTAGTACCAACGTGGGCACTTCACTCTGTCAGAGGTTGCTACCAACTTGCATAAGGAAGCACAGGAGCAGAATGATGCTAAGCCCCCTATGCCCCGCTCGGAACTTCCCGCCGGATACTAGGACTCCTAGCAGGTAAGTTCCAAAGAAGGGAAAAGGGGAATGGGACGAGAAGAGACAGCTCCAAAAACTCTGCCAGGCCTGCTACGTCTTCTATCGGTCTTCTTTCTGGTCTTCTGGCTAAAACATTTTTATGCAATTTAAAATCTGTACTTCTGTTTAACTTACTGTATTTTAATCTATAGATAACTTATCTTACCAGGAAGGCTTTTGGAGCTTGCTACTCTTCTTACTTCTCTTGTGCGATATTTTACACCAAGTGAAGTCTTCACTCTGTTTCTTTTACAGGCTGTCTCCCTGCTTGATTCTGCACTAAAAGGGAGTGAGAAAAATAGGGTGAGTATGTCGCTAACTATAGGTATGGTTGTGATGCTATATGTCTTTCTTGTTCCTTCTCTCCACTCACGAGGTTAGAAACTGGTGAAGCCTGGTATATTAGTCTCTGGATGATTGATTCTTGGAGGTCAGTGATTATGAAATCAGGGAGAAGGGTTCTCCGTTATGTCAGCTGTCTTTTTAGTTATTTTTTTCCTTAATTGGAGTTTTAGACCTGTAACCCGATTACTGCCTCCTATAAATACATGTAGCGAAATTCTTTTTGGTTCTTCCGCTATTCGGAATTGAGATTTTTAATGCACGCGTTTATTTTACGCAACCGCGTGAGAATGACTCCTTCTTCAAGAATCGAAAACGGAGTGCTAATGAAGTTAGCCTCGTGTTAGTTTCTTTTTCTTTTAACTTGCTCGAGACCGCATTTCCTCGGTTAGCGTGAATGCCTGATTTCTGTGTCACGCTACATGAGAAAAGCCAGCGTCGAGTTAATGGAATACTTGACAGGCTAAATTTAGAACACGTCAGCGGAAGCCTCCAACTGGCGGTTTCAAGGGGTGCCGGTTAGCGCTCTGAAACAATGTTGACGAGAGCTTAACCGGAGTCTTTGTTCCTAGGAATTACATTGTATGCTACGAAGGGATTTCCCAGTCAAGTGCAGCGTCTGAATAGATAACACTCGCACTTGAATACTCTAGTCAGATCAGAAATTACTGTGCTTGCCAATAATATTCATCACCTATAAACCTACTCTATAATTAGTAGTTTAGAATTTTCTAACAACTGTAAAATCTTTTATGAACTCGATATTTTTTCTCTCAGACAATATTATTTTAACAAGAATGAATTAGGCTGACCTGTTTTCCTGAAGTGTATGTAGACCGGCGCTTACTAACCCCGAGTGAACGCTTCTACCCTAACTATCTTCCACGACGCTTGTAAACAGGTGTTCCTCTCATGAATTCCTCAGTGAAGTGCACCGAGGAATGTTGAAGAACATTCCTCAGGCAGTTGATACAGAAAACACTAGACTGCTAAACAGCGGTATGCTGTTGCAGTATTGGATAATTGGCAGCCATGTTGGAATTTCTGCGATGCCAGCAATTGCTCCAGCTAAAGAGGTCGTTTGTGCTTGAATGGTTTTGTAAAGCAAAAATAGTAGCCACAGTGGAGTTAGAGGGAGGAAACCTCCCGTGATTCCTGACACCTGCACCTTGCTCGATGATGAAATTCGAGCTCAATGTATCCAGGGTTGCTCAAAGTTCCAGGAGTGTCCATGGTTGACATGCTGGCAATGGGTCGCTACAAGGAACTGTCTAAAGTGTGCGCAGCACATATGGAGGCGGCCTGCAATGCTAGGTGAAGATGGAACCAAATAATGTGGTGGAGGCAGTGAACACAGACAAAAAGAAACCCCGTCCCAAATCTAACTCGACTACCAAAACGTGTTAAAGATGTGGAGGGTCATATCCACACCAAGGACCTTGCCCCACTCATGGGAACCACTGTTCAGCATGCAACAAACCCAATCATTTTGCCAAAGTATGCCATCCTTCCACACCCAAAATGAGGCAGAAACCCAATGCAGTCAACGTAATGCAGTCTCCCTCTATGCTGGACGATGAGGAGGACATGAACAATGATGAGGACCCTGAAGGAGCTGTTCATGTCATCCATGCACAACAACTCTGTGGATATCCGCAGAGACGCATTCCTAAGTTCAACATCCTATTGGCAGGTTATCAGTTACCAGTGTTAATTGACACAGGAGCTTCGATCAATATCTTAGAGCAAGATGTCCTAAAGATGCTCCTTTTTCCACTGTTGATGCGCCCTACCTCCACCTGAGTTTTCGCATTTGGATCAGCCACACCACTACCGCTGGCAGGCATCCACATGACAGAAACCGTGCATGAGTCTCACTCGACTCGTGTCAAGGTGTGCGTGCATAACTGTGGTGCTGGAATGCTGTTAAGCTGCCAGCCAGTTGAGTGTCTTCAACTCATTGCTTTTGCTTTTAGTGTTGGAAGTGTGGACAACTTGGTGGATGAGTTTGTCCCTCTCTTTGAAGGCATAGGATGTCTCAAAGACCGTCTGATACACCAGCCCATTGATGACTCTATCCAACCGGTTGCAGTGAAGCGTCAGAAGGTAGCCTTTCATCTATACCCCAAAGTGGAGGCTGAACTGTGTAATTTGGAGCAAGCGGACATCATTGAGAAGGTTGACGGCCCCACACCTTGGGTGTTCCCAATAGTGGTGGCACAAACCTGACAGAACGGCAAAGTGAGAGCAGCGAGGCGTCTTATCGGAGACACCGGATTAAACCATAACGTTTCTCTGGGTCGCGTAGTCCATATGTCGTATAATTGTTAAAGAACTAGACGCTAGTCCACTCATCGACGCCACCAGAGCACGCCATCTAGGTCGATCCCTAATTCCATGTAAAACCGCCATGACCGTCTCTTAAGTTCGCCCAACAAATCTATTGGAAGTACGCTCTCTCCGTTCCATTCCACCCATCATACCCAGACCGCTTAGTGTGAATCTGGACACATTTTTAAACTTTCTTAATCCTATTCCGCATCACGTAACCTTCAGAGAAAAGCGGATTCGTCTAAAAATTATAATTGAAAGGGTCGTAGTCCCCCTAAACGGATCGGTCATTAAACCTTTCCACTTGCCTTCGACTACAGTCTTCATAACGATTCCATTTATCCAGCATACCAGCATTCAGACCTCATTTAGTGAGAAACTCACAGAGGAACTGAGAAGTTTCATGACACACGAGTAGGACGTTTTCCCCTCTTTCCATCTTCCACTCGTACCGGTGAAAAACTTTGTATGGCCCCCTGATGAAGGCACATGCCGAAACGCGTGTAGGATTGTGGATACATCCTAAGGCCATATCAACGCTTAACCCTTTGTCTAACAGTCTTTGAATATCTGCTTACCACATTTGTAACCTTTGTACTTCAGTTCACATTGAGGAGATTTCCCTTGTTAACTGTGTCAAATATCTTTACACATGTTAAACCATCTGAAGAATTGTGATTTATTTACAGATGAATAGCAAATACAAAATATGCAATTGTAAATATGGATATATATATATTTTTTCTACAAATTTATAAAAATAAAATGATGCATAAAAAGCACTTTAGTTCTTACTAATTTTGGGTTCAAGAGTTATGCTGTTTTCTGCTATCTAACCTACATTCCTAAATCCATGTTTCTTCACATTCGGCACAAAAACCTAAACATCTGGGGGAGGTCAGAATCTGCGTTGGATTGTGCCTGCCACAAAAACCTAAACATCTGGGGGAGGTCAGAATCTGCGTTGATATGTGCCTGCCTTCTCTGGCCATCTGACATGAAAGACATCTCACACTCACTGTCGAATAAATTGTGGCTGAAGTCAGTGGCTCCAAGTGGTTCTCCAAAATGGACCTCCTTGTAGGATAACACCAGTTAATGCTTGCCCCAGAATCTAGAGAAATCACAATATTTTCCACCCATGTAGGTCTGAGGAGATACAAATGCCTCAGTTTTGGGGTGTCGGGTGCGGCAGAAGTATTTCAAGACACGATAAGTGGCATTTTGGATCACCTCACAGGCATCATAAATGTCAGTGATGACATTCTAGTACATGCACCAACACTGGAGGAACATCCAGATCGTGTAAGAACCACTTTTCAATGACTAAAGGACAATGGTCTTACACTCCCCAAAGAAAATTGTGCATTCCATCAGAAGGAGATAGTGTCCTTTGGATACTGTTTCGCGGAAGAAGCAGTCATGCCAGATCCTGCAAATGCCCAAGACATCCAATCAGCATCGGCGCCCACCAGTGTCATTGAGGTACTCAGCTTTTTGGGGATGGTTACATATTGCAGATGTTGCATCCAGAACCTGACTGCCCTGCTTCCCAAACGGACCAAAGCAAATGCCACATTGACCTGGGTACCTACCCAGGAAGAGGCTTTTCGGGCGACCAAACAAGCTCCTTCCATGACCACCACATTGGTTCATTTTGACCCAAGTAGGGAGACAGAGTTATCTGTAGATGCAAACCCCACTTGCTTAGGGACTGTATTATCCCGAAGACAATCTAATGAAGACGTATTTCAGTTGTGCCCTGACTGAGACTGAGCATCACTATCCCCATATTGAAAAGGAGGCCTTTTGCTGTGCATTGGTGTGGCCGCCATTTTCATATATACTTGTAACGCCAACCATCCACAGTACATCTGAACCACAAGCAACCAGTCCCTCTACTCACTGGGTCCTCCTCCAAACCGCCTTCAAGAATAGAGAAAATGGTTTCTACAACTTCAGGCATACTGTTTCTCAATGGTATATCTCCCGAGATCACACAATCCTGCTGATTATTTATCTAGGAATGCAACTATGCAAGGCCATTCACCATGGAAGAGAAATCAGAAACTGACGAGGTGGAGGAGGATGTTCAACTACTGGTAGAACGATGCAGACTGCTTCCCATCTCCCTTGCGGACACTGTTAAGGCCACCACCACTGATGAATGTCTTCAGCTGGCCATCTCCACTGGAAATTGATATACCCTTACTCAAAACCTCCCATTGTATTGAGGAAGCAAGGCTTAAACTGGCCCCCCTCCACAATGTTCAGGTGGAGCTAGCTGCCTCTCTAAAAGGGTGGCTAATGACAGGCCCCCAATTGGTAATCCCGAAATTCATGCAACAACAGGAAGCTGACTTCACTCTCACAGCTCATCAGGGGCTCGTCAGAAACAAGTCCAGACTGCGATGCAAGGTATGGTTTTCAAATCTGGATGATCTTGTGGAATGTACTGTACGGCAATGCCCGATGTGTCAAGCTGCTGGTCTTATGGAGTCATTGACACATCACAGAGGCCATACTACCTCTCCCATGGCACAGTGCTGGTTACTGATGTCTACCTGATGATAGACATATTCTGTTCGTCATAGATGATTTTTTAAAATATCCTGAAGTTGAGATCATTGAGTCAATGACAGCCCAACGCATGATTCCCTGACTGGAAAAGTTCATGGCCACTCATGGTTTGTTAAGCGAGTTCCGAACTGACATTCGTCCCCCATTCTTCAGTCAGCAATTCACTGAGTACTTACAATACCATGGCATTCATCACAGGAGAATCATGCCACGTTGGCCTCAAGCCAACAGAGAGGCTGATAGATTTATGCAAACTTTCAACAAAATCCTCAGAATTGCTCTACCTAATAGACAAAACATGGAATGTGCTCTCTGTGCTTTTCTGAGGGAATACAGGCTCACACCACATGCCACGACCAAGGTGAGCCCCAGTGCACTCTGCATGAATCAGGCCATGAATGACACTATTCCCCATGTGGATGAGCCCTCGACATTGAGGAATCAAATGGATGAAGCGCTGCATCAACGCAAGGCCCAGAACAATCGCATCTCTTGAACAAGATGTACAGAGAGGCTAATCATTCATGTTGGGGATATGGTGCTAGTCAAGAACTGGCATTCTCGGAGGAAGTTCCTGCTGCCTTTTGAGGTTGACCCTTGAAAAGTGCTCTCTGTAAAAGGGAATATGATAACTGCACAGCAGGGCAAGACTGTCATGAAAAATGTGTCTTTCTATAAGCTCTGCCAGCAACCTACTGCCAGGTTGGCCGATCATTCACAAACATCCAGCAGGGAAGTGCTTGTGCACGAAGAGGATTTTTTCATCCACAGGGTGTCCATTGTACCAGACCTCATCTCGTCTGCTGATGCCCTCTCACGAGGCTGATGGACTTCAGTTGATAGTGATCCCATGCCACTCCAGTGACAGTGCGAGGAAGGACAGTTCAAATCTGCATTCTGTTCCTGAGAGCTGCCAGCAGTAAGGAAGACCTGGAGATGGCGTTGAAACTCCCAGGCTGCTAGGGACTGAGAGGTATCACCTCAGACTGCAACCAACAAAGTCCTCCTGCTTGAAAGACTTTGTGGTAACCTGATTTGGTGTTTGGGAGTTGAAGTCCAGTAAGAATTGTTTCTCATCAAGATGCCTCTCTCTTTCTCTCTCTCTCTTTCTCTCTCTCTCTCTCTCTCTCTCTCTCTCTCTCTCTCTCTCTCTCTGTCTCCTTCTTTCTCTATCTTCCCTCCCTATCCTTTCTTTTTTGTCTTTTTGTCATTCTTTCTCTTTTCATCTTTGTTCCATTCACCTCACTGAGGTGTTACATTGTAATGCTTCTACACTACACCTTGTTGTGCATTTTTTTCAAGTGTTCAAGTATTCATGCATTTTGTGTTATGATGTCTGGGTAAAGGAGGAATGTTATGTTTGGGGATGGAATGCCCCATGTTAGGAAGTTATGTAGGGGTGTTTGAGAGGTAGACCTCCCCAATGTTGTTAAAGTGGTCAGGACTGTGATGTCATGGGACACAGTAATAAAGACGGCCCCAGGAACGGACCTTGTGGTTGTTATTACCTAGCCAGTAAACTTGTATCCAAAGTCTCTGTATGTTGTTCCCCAGCCACATGGCCTAGCCTACACGGCAACACTAGCTATCGGCAACTTTATCAAAAAGTGCATGAAGCCTGCATTAAACCTGTTCCTAGCTGCTTGTGTGTCAGAATAAAGTTATGTGTGTGGATGCACTAGGCGGGCATCACATTATCTAGTAATTGCTGCAAAGAAGTGTAGTCAATAGTGGCTGTCTATGGGCAGGTATGAGTGCATTATTTGTAAGAGAACATGCTCAAAACGTCAGATGTTTGTGGAGCTGATAATCATTGGCATAGAAGGCTCTTGAAAGTGTGACAGCATAAATGTGTGTCAGTCTTCAAGGCACCTAATGTGGCACATTCACCCACTGCAGGCTCCTGGAGAGAACATCTCCATCTTCTTACCAGACTGATAAGATATCCAGGATATGCAAGTCACAGAATTTCTGATCAAAAATTTGATTGTGTCTGATTAATTATGAACAGACACACATTTTTCAACCACTAAGTTAAAAAAACTACCTGATGACAAATGTGGTTTTAATTTACATGGCTGTGGTCAGACGCTAATGACTATTGCATACAAGTATTGGCAAAGCCAATAGGTCTCGCCTATGCAAGAGTACAGCGGCGTAGAGTTCATTGTCATAGATTAGAGTGATGCAAAGTAGAGTAGAGAGTCATAGAGTGAAGTGGTGCAGAGTGCAGTGGTATTGAGTGGAGTGGTGCAGAGTGGCGCAGAGTGCAGTAGTGCAGTTCCAGTGGCATGAAGTGGTGTTAAGTGGAATGGTGCAGTGTAGTGCAGTGTGAGGAGTGGTGAAGAGTGGAGTGGCGTAGAGTGGAGTATACATGGTGTGGTAGCACACTGCCATTACAGACAACATATTTTCAATTGAAATGACCAATACATTTGCACAGGCATACCGTTTTACTAATACAACTATACTGCACAATAAAGATAATGTGTGGAAATGGCATCACCTTTTATATTAGTTTGTTTTGATCATATTAAAGTATTTAATTTCCCACACACTTCAGAATTAACAGAAACTGTTACAGTTCAATTAAATGTTGGTGTGGGCTAGAAAATAACCTTTCTCATCCTGAGTATCCAGCAAGATTGTCACATAAATCCTCTCACTTTGAATTCAGATAAAGAAAAGTAAACACCAAGCTCCATCTTATGACAGAGCCTGTCATTTGACCTCTCTCATTGAATGCACAGAAAATGTGACATGATAAGAACAAGGGGCCTCATTTACGAGGTTTTGGCACAGGGCAGCGCAGCAAGGAATCTTGCTTCGCTGCCCTGCGTCACAAGAAAAGGGCTGGAATGCACTGTATCTATGAGATACGGCACAGTCCTGTCCTTTTCCCCTGCGCTGGCATACAATGGGCTGCCTTGAGCCAAAGCAGGCACCCTTGCGCTGTGGTGTAAGGGTGTCTACGTTGTAAGGGTGATTGTTTTTGTGCAGGAAGGGACACCTTCCTGCACAATAATAATCACGGGAAGATATTTCTCCTAGCTGCTGAAGCATTTCCAGGTTTACGATTCCTTGTTAATCGGGGTATGTTTCAGATTCCATGAGCGTTGCGTGGGAACAACCACATCAACACCCATGGAACGCCCCGTTCATGCGGTGTTCTGCGTGAAAGGGGCACATATTTAGAAGATCATGAAAAGCCACGTAAAGTGGCTTCACGTGGCCTTGTGAATATGCTGTGGCACATTGCGCCATGAGAGCATAAAAAAGTGACGCTCCAGCATCGCAAAAGTGTCGCTAGGGGCCTCATACATGAGGCCCAAGATTTACAGTCCTGTTTACAGAAAGAAGCAGTTGTGGAAGAATACAAGATGTAGTGCGAAAAGGCTTCACTCCTGGGAAGGGACGAACGGAGGCTGGACAGCTTAAAATAAATAAAGCCAGCAAATAGAAAGCGAGAAAAGGTGAATTACAAACCGAAAAGGCAATGTTGAGCAACGGGCGGAATGCATTCACAGGGTAGCTTTCTGAATGTCCCCAAGCTGTTTTTAGCAAACCAGACACCTACGCTGTCTGGTAGGCTACAACCTCAAAAGAGGCTCGTAGGCTAACTGTCTTGCTTATGATGTGTGAGTAGAGCATGTTTAAACCTGATAGAAGTACTCATGGGGAAGGAGAGTTAGTGTATATCAAAAAGTGATAATTAGACATGTCCTCAGTGTGAAGTGAGACTTTAAAGCTATATCAGACTGCTAATACAGAGGTGGAAATCGTACCACTTGTAGAACAGAGGCTGGTAAGCTATGTATTCATATCATCTGAATTTTGGATAAGTGTGTAGAGTGAGTAGTGTCATATTTCAAGATCAGTGTTGCTTCTTTTTTCAATATAAGTCTTTCCATGCCATCTCCTCTGTAATCTTTTTGAATGGTGCTGCTTATGGACCATTTGAATCTAGCTTCCTGTGTGAATGATCCTAAAGCACTTCACCAATGGCACTGTGATAACATTGCATCCCATGTGGGACTCATGCAGGCAGATTCTTTCTCAGATCTCCTGGCTGGTTTGGCAGATGTAAAGCTTGTTGCAAGGGCAGATGATGCAATATATTTAATTTTTAGATTTACAGTTTGAAAAAACGTGGTGTTGTTTTTATCCTGTTGTGTTCAAATATATTCCCATTCACTGTTTGGTGAGGAGCTTTCACCACATTTGTGGTGTCCTTTAATTGGTTTTAGATTTCATAGGTCACGGATTGCTTTTTTTAAACTGGTCAGTGGGTGGCGCATAAGCTTTGAACAATATGGTCTCTGGAGTTGCGTCTTTATCATTGTGAGTATAGGTCATGGAAGTAAAGTTTTCAATGTTGACAGGATATTCCAGTTTTGTGGGATTAACTCATTTTTCGCAGGAAAGAAGGTAATCACACAAATCACAGCATCTTATTGTCTCTTGTGGCTGCATTCTAAACGTGTATCCTGCAGAGTAAACCACACCCTCCTCTGTTCATTCCTGGGTAGCTTCTTTGGATAGTCTCTTTCAGCCAATTTCTTACCAAGCTTCTGTGTGTGCTCAAAGTATTCTTCTTTTTCTGTGCAGTCCCTACGATTTCTTAAGAATTTATCACACAGATATTGCAAGAGCATGATATAAACCACTTTCAAAGTCAGATTTTAACCACTGTCTGTCTCACTGAAGCCATCACCCTGGGTTTCTGCTCCTCACCTTGGTTTGGTTCAGCTCTTCTTTTTAAAGAGTACTTTTTCATAACATGAACCTTGCAGCCATAATATAGCACTACAAAGCCCAGGACAGGGAGAAGCATTCATTGAAAGAGAGAGGTAAACCAAAGCTGGGTGAGTGGCATGAGTCCAGGGTCAGGGTTTTCAGAGAGGCAGGTCTCTCTAGGAACAGCAGTAATTACAATCTGTATGAGCTCTATCTTGATGTCCCTTACAGGGCAAAACACTGATACATAACTCAACGATGACTGTGAACAATATTACTCTACTCCATGAGTTGTAAGGCCCAGAGGAGGGGGTTTCATCCCCTGGGATTCACAGTCAAAGGTTGGTGCTGTGAGGCCCAGGAGAAGGGCCATTCCGCTCTGGGCCTCGAAGCACTGGATCATTGCTGCAAGGCCCTAGGGAGGTGGTCGCACTCGTGGACATCTCAGCCATAATCCAGTGAAGCAAGGCACAGGGGTGTGGGAAAACCTCCCTTGGGCCTCGAAACTGTAGTGTCGCACCTATGTAATAAACACTGGAGCGATGCTAATCTGAACTGTCTGCTCCCTCCTCCACTGACCTTCCTCTCCTCACCCAATTTGACATGTATTTGCATATATGTACAATATCAATTGAAATATCGATTTATGAGAAACGAAGTGTGATTGGATGGCCATGTTGAAAACCTTTATGACCCACTGGCAGCCACTGTGACAAGTTTCCACTGCCTTTAGACTCCACTCCAGTGCTCTCAGTCATGACCTGTTATGAACATCCACCCACAGCAGGAACTCACACAAACACCTATAGGTGGGTCAGTTCACAGTATGCACAATACAAGATTGATATGCTGCATTAAAACATAAAAAAGGAAAAATCAAGGAAAAAAATCTGAAAAATCTTAGAGAAGTAACTTAAGCACAACTTGTGAAGTGTAATTAGGAGCAACCTCACTTACATGACTGACATGGATTAACCTAATGTTTTCCAATGTGAATGCTGAGATATCTTTTATTGTTTTACTTTGAAAACAATATTAAAATAGAGCACAATATAGAACTCCTTCAAATTTTTATTACTGCTGAACCTGACACCTGGAGGAACATGCCTCACTAAAGCCCTTCCTTTTAATGAATGCTTTTGCCTGCCCTGGAACTTACAGCCATAATGTAGCTCTACCAGGCCCAGGAGAGGGTCCCTACCCCTGGATCTCACAGTGCTGGATCATGGCTTCATTGAAGCCAATTGGGGTGGGGTGGGGTGCTTCTCTTGGGATTGGCAGCCATTATAAAGGGATGACAGATCCAGGGGAGGAGGCCCTTTGCAAGGGCCACGGAGCATTATATTATGGCTGCGAGGCCCGGAACAGAGGAAGCCATTCATTAAAAGTCAGTGCTATACCAAAATGAGGTGCAGAAATTCAGAGTCAAGGCTTTCACTGAGGCAGGTCACTCATTAAAACCTAAATTTGAATGGGGGCCCTTTCGCTCTGTATTGATGTCCTTTATAGGGCAAAACCATGATCTAAATAAGGAAGAATTATAATAACTATCCTAGTAAAGAAGTTCTAGACCAACAGGGGGCCTGCACCAAAACATATAGTGCAGCCAACCCACCAGTTTCCCCCAGACTGAAATTATGGTTAAAATGTCTGGCTATGACCCTGTGGGCTCCTGGTAGTCTGTCCTCAACTCCTTTGTACAGCCATCAGAGTTCTTAAGATGCTTGCTACTAACACCCATAAACCTTTTCAAGGCCATCAAAGCTGCCAAGGTTCCCCGGTCCATGTGTGATGTGCTGCTCCAGTACTGTTTTTTCCCTTGAATTCTGGAAGTTGTAGTCCTGTTTTATAATGGAATAAAATAACTACAAGTCCCAAAATTCAAAGACAAAACCTGGACTGAAGCAGCACATCATGCATGGATCTCAGAAACTTGGCAGGGCTGGCCCCTTAGTGACCATCAACCAACCTCAATGCCATCCTGTTTTTGCAGGCCTTTAGAGATCCTGTTGTAGCCCCGAGAGTCTATTTGACACAGCCACTGAGGCTATTAACCTGCTCTCAGCACCTCATTCAGAGGCCTCTCCCAGCCTCATAACCACTATTCAAGCACTCACAGCCCTTGAGACCCTAAAACAAGCCTGCTCCAGCTTCCTTTTCCACTGAGGGCACATGTGTATAAATCATCTGCCATACTGCTCGGTAAATGCACACACAAGTTTACGCTTCACTCTGCGGAATTTCACAGCTACCACTTGTTACAGACTGTGGAAGCAATGTCAAGCATGATGCACAGTGCTAGGATGTGAGGTGATTGTGACATGCCATTGTGTTGTTAGTTGTAATGATTGAATCTGGAGACTCTTGAAAGAGTAAATATCTGAATTTAATCACAGCCTGCCAGATGCTTGGCTTCACTCCTGACAGCTACAATACAACTGCCACGGATAGAATCCACGCATCCCAACGCTCTTAGTGACATCACAATTCAACATACATGAAAGGGAGAACTTACAGTCATAACATTAGTATGGATGCTCCTTTAACCCTTCTGCTGCTCGGCCTCCCGCCCTCCCCCTCCCCTGTACCTTTTTGTCCACATAAGGTATTCACGCCAAATTTGTCCCCTTTTCTTCCAACATCATTAGGATTTTAATGGTGCCCAGGGTTTGTGGGTTCCCATTGAGGGGACTCAGAAATTAGCCAAAATACAGCTAAATTCAGTTTTTTGGGGGAACAATGTGGAAAAAGTGCTGCAGAAGAAAGCCTCTGTTTCTTTCCCCTGCAAATCGTATCAACAAAGGGTTTGTGGTGCTGAAATCATCAGGGACAAGCAGACTTTTGTCAGAAACCCAAAATATTTTACACAGTTTTGACATTTTACTGGGAAATAGCCTATTTTTGCTACTTTTTGTACTTTCAACCTCCATCCTGTTAGTGGTGGAAATGGGTGTGAAAGCAATAATGGATCCCGGAAAGCTGTACATTTATGAAAGTTAGACAGAATTCTGAATTCAGCAAGGGGTCATTTGCGTGGATACTTCAAGGTTTTTATTTTATAGAAACTAACAGTTGAAAATAAGATAAAATTGAAAATGACTTAAAAAAACAGCCATTTGTGCCAATGTTTTCACCTGTGACTTCTTCTAAGTATGACAGATTTTTGATAGCAATATACTGTTACATCCACTGTACCCTTCTGGTTGTGGGGATATATAGGAACTGTAGGTTCACCAAGAACCAGAGAAACCCAGAGCCAATAACTGAGCAGCGTCTTGTAGTGGTTTTTCATTATGTACCGGGTATATAGCAATTAATTTGGTAAAATATAAAGGGCGAAAATAGGTATCAAAGACACCTATGTATTTCTGAAATGGGAACAAAATATTGAGTTTATAAACAGTAGCTATTTGCACATCTCCGAAATTCTGGGTACCCATACTAGCATGTGAATTGTAGGACATTTTTCAAAGTGACTTCTTTTTTACACATTGTCTTACATTTGGAAGGCAGAAATGCATAGAGAGTTAAGAGGTAATACCAGATGCTCTACAATTCTGAGTTACCCTAAGTCTCCCGATAAAAATGGTACCTCACTTGTGTGGGTAGGCCTAGTGCCTGCGACAGGAGATGGCCCAAAATGCAATGTGGACACTGAATGTGGACAGTGAAAACTGACCCTTATTTGGCAAAGTGCCTAGCTATAGATTTTGAACCCTAGCTCTGCTGGCACCTAGGGAAATCTAGCAAACCTATACCTTTTTAATAACCAGACAAACAGGGAAATCCAGGAAGGGGTGACTCTTGTGGCTCTCACCTTGTTCTGTTACTCAGAATCCCCTGCAAACCTGAAACTTTGTAAAAAAAAAAGATTTTCCTCATATGTCTGTGTTGGAAAGTTCTGGAATCTGCGTGGATCCACAAAATTCCACCCACCCCTCATTTCCCAAAGTTTTGTGATAAAAATGGTACCTCACTTGTGAGGGTAGGCTTAGTGCCCGCAACAGGAAACGGCCCAAAATGCAACGTAGACACCACATTTTTACAATGACAACTGACACTTTTTTGCAAAGTGCCTAGCTGTAAATTTTGAACCCTAGCTCTGACGGCACCTAAGGAAACCTAGCAAACCTATGCATTTTTTAAAACTAGACACCCAGGGAAATCCAGGGGGTGGTGGATTGTGTGGCTCTCACCAGGTTTGAGGTTTTCAGGGGATTCTGGGTAGGAAAACTTTGGTGGGTCCACATAAGCCATTCCTCCCTGGAGTCCCTCGGTTGTCTAGTTTTCAGAAATGTGTGTGTTTGGTAGGTTTCCCTAGATGGCTGCTGAGCCCGGGGCCAAAAACCCAGGTGACCCCCCCTTGCAAAACCAGGTCATTTTGAGATAGGTAATTTTGATGTCTCCTCAATATGTTTTGGGCCCTTGCTTGTCGTGGGTACTTGGCCCACCCACACGAGTGAGGTACCATTTTTATCAGGAGACCTGGGGAATGGTGTGTAGTAGAAAATGTGTGTCAGCCTGATGATCCCACAACTTTCACACACAGAAATTTAAGAATTTTTTTTTCAGCTAAATTTTAGGTTTGCAGGGAATTCAGGGTACGGAAACGTGTGGGTGTCCATGCAACCAATACCTCCCTGGACTCCCCAGGATGTCTAGTTTTATAGAAATGTGTGGGTTTGGTAGGTTTCCTTAGATGGCCGTTGAGCCCGGGACCAAAAACGCAGGCGCCCTCCTTGAAAAAGAAGGTTGTTTTATGATAGATAGGTGGGCACCCGTGTTTTTGGTCCTGGGTTTGCAGACATCTAGGGGAACCTAAAAATCTCAGACATTTCTGAAAACTAGACACCTGTGGAAGTTCAGGGAGGTGTGGCTTGCGTTGATCCGCTAACATTTTCCCTCCAAACAATCGCTGCAAACCTCAAATTTTGCTAAAAAGTCAAATTTTCCTCTAAAATCTGTGTGGGAAAGTTGTGGGATCACCGCACAAATTTCCTACCACTCTGTGTTTCCCTCAATCTCCTGATAAAAATGATAGCGTACTTGTGTGGATGAGCCAAATGCCTATGACATGGAAGGGCCAAAAACAAGTAGAAATTGAGGGAGGCCAAAGCAGGTCTAAAAGGGCAGTTTGTTTATACGTTTTTAGGCTGTCGCTACTTTGGGCATCCACACAAGTGAGGTATGATTTTTCTCGGGAGACCAAAGGGAATGCTGGTTAGTAGGACATTTGAGCCTGCATGGTGATCCTACAACTTATCCACATAACCCACATAGAAATGTGAGGAAAATGTGACTTTGTAGGCAAATTTGAGGTTTGCAGGGGATTCTGGGCAAGAAAATGCTACGGGATCCATTCAGGCCACACCGCCAGCCAAGAGACAGTAAAAGCACACAACCATCCACGCACAGCACCAGCCAAGTGTCATCCACGCATACTGCCAGCCAAGCGCCATCCATGCACACCGCTAGCCAAGCGCCATCCACTCACACCGCCAGCCAAATGCTATCAATGCACACAGTCTGCCAAGCAATGTCCACGCACACCGCCAGCCAAGCGCCATCCCCACACACCGCCAGCCAAGCAGGGCCAGACTAGGAACAGTAACCAGCCCTGGCAGATTGCTGCTCCACTGACCCTGGGGGGGGGGGAGTGCTAGTAAAATGCACCGCTCCCACTATTGTTACTGGGGCTCGATATTGCATCACTGCTTCAAAACCGTCCCCCAGGGACAAAACCACCTCCCATGGCCAGAAAACGGTCCCCCACCCCTCTGGCCCACCGAGGAAATGCCTGGTGCTCGCTACTCCTAGTCCGGCCATACACACAGCCAGCCAATCACCAGTTCACGTACACCGCCAGCCAAACGCCACTCCAGGCACACCACCAGGCAAGCGCCAATCTAAATACACCGTCACCAAATGTGAGTCCACCCGCACCATCAGCCAAGTGCAGGTCCACACACACCACCAGCAAAATGCCAGCCAAACGTCAGTACATTCAGACCGTCACCCAAACTCCAGTTTACACACACAAACTCTACCTGGTTTCTAGTGATATTCTGCCCCCGCTTGGGTGTAGATGAGAATAAAAATATCATGGAAACAGCCAAAATGGGTGCCTAAAAAAAGGGAGTGACCCTTGCCTATGGGGCATCGCTTTGGTATGCCCATAAACATATCCCTGGTGCCTAGTGAGCTTTCTGCCCCTGCCAGTGGGGGGGGCAGATAAGGGGATATTGCCCTGATCTGCCTTCCGGAGGGGCAGAAAGCCTTTTTTTTCAGTGGGGGCATTAGCATGCCCATTCTCGGCAGCCCCCACCCCTATATATAAATAAAACAACAATATCCCTGATTCCTAGTGGGCTTTCTGCCCCCCCGGGTGGCATATTAGGGACTATTGCCCCAATCTGCCTCCTGGGGGGCAAAAAGGCTGTGGCAATTTTTGGGGGAGAGCAGTGTCATGCCCATTTTGGGCAGCCTCCACCTCTATGTATTAAAAAAACAATCCCTGGGGCCTAGTGGGCTTTCTTACCCCCCGGGGGAAGATCAGCATCTGCCTCCTGGGGGGCAGATAGACGGTGGGATTTTGGGGGGAGCATTGGCATCCCCATTTTGGGCAGCCCCCACCTCAAGATACATAAAAAAAATCCCTGGTGCTTAGTGTGCTTTATGACCCCCTGGGGGCAGATTAAGGGCTTTTGCCCCCATCTGCCTCCCTGGGGAGGCAGAAAGGAGTGTAATTTTTTTTGATGGTGGGGGCATTGGCATGCCCATTTTGGGCAGGCCCCACCCCTATGCATAAAAAAACAATCCCAGGTGCCCAGTGGGTTTCTGCCCCCCCGTGGCAGATCAGGGGCTATTGCCCCATCTGCCTCCTGGAGGGCAGATAGACTGTGGGATTTTGGACGGAGCATTGGCATGCCCATATTGGGCAGCCCCCACCCCAACATACATAAAAAAATATCCCTGGTGCCTAGAGTGCTTTCTGCCCCTCTGGGGGAGGGCAGATTGGGGGCTATTGCCCCCATCTGCCTCCCACGGGAGGCAGCAAAGCTGTGGAATTTTTTGGGGGAGTGGGGGCATTGGCATGCCCACCTTGGGCAGACCCCGCCCTTGCACATAAAAACAAATACCTGGTGCCTAGTAGACTTTCTGCCCCTCCGGGGGGCAAATCAGGGGCTATTGCCCCATCTGCCTCTGGGGGGGGCAGAAGCACTGTGGATTTTTTGGGGGGTTGGGAGCATTTACTTGCCCATTTTGGGCAGACCCCACCCCTAAAAACAATAAAAGAAATAATCCCTGGCATCTGGTGGGGTATCTGACCTCCGGGGGTCAGATCAGGGGGTACTGCCCCCATCTGTCTCCCGGGGTGCAGAAAGATTGTGGGATTTTACTGACATGCCCATCTTGGGCAGCCCAAAAAAATCCCTAGTGTCTAGTGGACTTTCTGTCCCCTCATGTGGCAGAAAGACTAATTTTGCAGGGGGTGGGGGCTTTGGCATGTCCATCTTGGGCAGCCCCCACCCCTAATTGCAATGAAAACAAATCCCTGTTATCTAGTGGGCTTTCTGCCCCTCCCAGGGGTGCAAATTGGGGGCTACTGCCTCCATCTGCCCCCGGGGGACAGGAAGACTGTAATTTGATGGGGGGGGGGCATTGGCATGTCCATTTTGGGCAACCCACACCCCTAAATTCAACAAACAAAAATCCCTGGCGTCTAGTGGGCTTTCTGCCCCCTCATGGGGCAGGAAGACCGTAATTTGGCGGGGGTGGGGGCAGTCCCCAGACCTAATTGCAATGGAAAAATATCCCTTGTATCTAGTGGGCTCCTGCCCCCATCTGCCCCCTAGAGGGGGCAGAAAGACTGATTACAGCTTTTTCCAATGGCGGGAGCAAAGGCGGTCCACAAGCAGGGATCCACTAGAGAGGGGTTCCATTTTCCAACAATACCTCTCCTGAATTTCTACATGCTCAGGGGGCTGAGGTAGCGACCTGAGCACGTAGAAAGTGAAACTAAAATGAGCCGATAGGTTTCACTGAAACGACGTCAGTGCGATGTGCGCGCTGATCGTCATTTTAGGGAAACCATCTACATATCCTCAGGAGCTGGGGAAGCTCTTTCCAGCTCCCAAGGCTGTTGGGGGGAAAAAGAAATCCCTCTGGTGCCCGCACCAGAGGGATTTCAATTGTCATGGGCGAGGACGGCAGGGAGCCCGGAAGGGGTTAAAGAGAACCTGTCATTGCACCTGCTGGTTTCCTTTACTTTTTAAGAGTCCAGAGAAAGAAGTGGCAAACAGGTATTTCAGATAAGATGTCAAGTAACAGAGTGTCGATTTGTTCTTGACAAACCGAATGTCAATAATTCACCAGGGATCCCTTATCAGGTAGAAGTTAAAAGCAATGGACATTTGTGTTTTATACAATGCAACCAGACGTAACGGTATGCTAAGATTTCAAGGTGCTTCTTACCAGGGGTTCAAAGCACATCCATTCCAGTACTTGTGGCTTTGCTTTTGTCAACCTACGTGTATCAGAATCCACAGGAGAAACATGAGACTGACTTAAAACTACCTGAGAAAAACTGGTATGACACAACTTTACTTTTCATATGTCTAACATCTTGGATGCAGGTGAGCAAAGACACGTTAAAAAAACAGGGTGGGTGGCATGGGGTCAGTTTTTTTTGCTGTTGTACATAGCGCAAACTCGACCCAAAAGTATTGGAGCACTTCATATGAGCACCAGTTACATTACACAAGGACACATTCATTAATGTTGTTTTTAGGCATGGGAGATTAAGTGATTTGCCCAGAATTACAGGATGCTGAGTTGACCAGACTAGAACCTGCTTCCCTAGTTCCAAAGTTGGCAGTTCTGGTTTGTTGTGCACGATACACATGTTGTTATGCCATATTCTCACCCAGTTATACCTACATTCTGGAAGGGAAAAACATGTGCAACTGGAATGGATCACTTTTATGGGAGTTACATTGTATTAAGTTGTTAATTATACTCAGAGAAATGTTATGACAGATAATGCTTCCAAACTGATCTCTGTACACAACATTAAGCTACTCCATGCACATGAGAGGGGGCCTCCTGACCTGAGCCTAGCAGCACTGAATAATGATTGCAAGGCCTAGGGAAGGGGGCCCCACCCCTGGGCCTTATAGGCCAGGAGAGTGAGGCCCCCCGGCCTCAAAGCTGTAGCATTGGGCTCTGGAGGGAGTCTGGCTGCTCTCTCCTCCACTGACACACCTCTGTTCACCTGATAATCCTGCTCATCTCGGAATCAAAGAGGCTTTCTGTTGCCTAGAAACTCCAAAGAAAAAGTGATGAGAAGGCTTCAAGGTGGCCTTTTAATACCGACGCTGCCACACCCCTGTCCTTGTGAGCCAACACCATTGTTGGCCTTGCTGCTGCTTCCCCACATCCCCCACTCACTCTTTCGGTGCAGTAGTTTGCGCACAGGGCGTGCCTGTCTGAGTGCAGAAGGGTGCGCATGTGTGAAAGGAGAATTAGGCCAGAACGAAATGGCCCTGCGAATGTGTTTTAAATGTGGCAGGCCAAATGAGGCCAACGGTTTTCTTAATACAGACGCCTACTGCGTCAGAACACATCTGTAATATAAAATAAAACATGCACTCCCAATCTCTATACATAAATGTTATTCATAATAACAGGACATTAAGTTTAACCTGAAAATGCATTATTGGTGTTAAAATTATTACCCACGTACACTCAACAAGTGAATCACATTACAATCCATATTACAAATCATTCTACCAAACTCGGAAATGCCTCATTTTAAATATGATACATATTTTCTTTCCAACACAACAAAAGAGCATAATTGTATTAGTAACTGAAAATCAATATCCCTCCCGCACAGCCCAATCCTACCCAGCACATTTTTCTATATTTTTTTATGAGTGGGGTTTTCTACAGGAAACAATTAGAACAAAACAGAAATTATATGTTATTCGTCGTGGACTAAAATAGAAAAAGTGATTGTTGTTACAAATAGCTTTCCTTTTTACCTGTGAAAGGCTCTGCGAAATTAAATATGCACATTGTCTCATCTCATTTGAGAAAACACAGGAGGGCAAGACACACTTTTCACATACTGGGCTTGCATATTTGCTGCTCCTTGCAAGCGCAGTGGAGGCTAATGGAAGTCATCCAAAGAATTCCTCTCGACTCCTCGACTAACAAGCATAATAATAAATGAATATTTAAACTAGCTGCAAATATATTAAGTGGAAATAAATAGGTTTCATTTGTAACAATTGCTCTCAGGTTAATTAACAAGAAGGAGCTTTTGTGTTGAAACAAGGCTCCCTGAAGCTGTACATGCAGGTGCTGTTAAGGGCCAAGCGAGCTCCATAGGATAATTATGAAATACCTTTGCGCTCTTCGATTTGCTAGCGAAATGCTGCCTGCAATTTGCCTAAACCTATAAACCATCATCTGTGACGCTCGGCGGCAATTAAGTGACAAGCATCGTCTCTATGGAGAGCTGTGTGGGAGCAAGGGAGGCGGGATGACGCAGAGGGAGCCAGATGGATGTTTCTGAATGTCACCTGTGACAGCCTCTGTTTCAATAACATTGCTTAAACCCTGAGCATACAGTGTGGAGCGGGGAACTCTCTGTGGCCCGAAAAGAAACATGGCCGCCATTATTCTATCGAGGGAGCGGAGATTAATTAATCGGAGCCCTGTAGGGTCTGTGATGATATGACTAAAAGCGAGCTTGATTTTTATTTGTTCCAAATGCTGCCTTGTGGATAACACTTATTCTGGAGGCGCAGCAGTTTAATTCTTCATATAATGTCTTACTGTGTGAAGTACAAACAGTCACAATTTTGAAAGTGAAATATTTGCTGATATTTACTTCCTGGGATCATTTAGATAACAAAATGGTGTAACTGATGGAGCAGCATAAGATGGTGCCCCACCCCTTTATATGCACCATAAATAATCAATGTGTGTTCAAATGTGTTAATCTGTGTGCTTTTTATTAATCAATTACAGTGTGTGGCTATGTATTTATCTAGACAAGAGCCACCCATATATTTAGCAGAATTATAATACATGTATTTGTCATAGATAAAAGGGAATGGGTACTGTTAGACCTGGCATCCTTGGCATGTTTTTCCCAGTCTTTTTGCCTATGCCTCCTGTATTTTTGCTGTGTGCTGGATTTCGTTTTTGCTGGTCTAGATGCTTTGGGCATTTTCCACTGTTGATCAGTGCCAAAGTGCAAGTGCTCCCTGTATAAATTATAATGATTGACTGGTTATCCATAATTTGCATATTTTGTTTACTGAAAAGTCCCGAATGCACTGCACTGTGTGTGCCCAGGGGCGGTAAATCAAATGCTACTAGTGGGCCTGCATCACTGATTGTGCCACCCATATAAGTATCCCTGTAAGTGTATCTCAGACCTGCCACTGCATGTCTGCGTGCGGTTTTAAACAGTCATGTCAACCTGCCAAGTGCACCCACTTGCCAGGCTCTAAACTTCCCTTTTCTTACATGTAAGGCACCCCTCAGGTAGGCACAAGGTACCCCTATGGGCAGGGTGCAGTATATGTGAAAGGTACTGGTGTGTGTGACATATCCTGATAGTGAAATACTGTGTAGTTCGCTTTTCACAATTGAAAGGCTATCTGTCCCATTGGCTAGTATGGGAGTTTAGTTGTAACATCTTACAAATATACCTTTCCATTGGGGCAAGATTAAGGAATGGAGATTAGGCTCTCTGAACTCAGAATTTACTAACACATCTTTTAGTAAAGATGGTTTTTAAATTGTGTGTTTGAGAATGCCACTTTTAGGAAGTGGACATTCTCTTGCTTAGCCATCCTATGTGTCTCTACTGGGTTTTGTATTGACTCTCTGGTTTTGGAGTGACAGGGCTGGGGATGTGCATTTGCTG
Organism: Triturus cristatus; assembly: GCF_964204655.1. Lineage (NCBI taxonomy): Eukaryota > Metazoa > Chordata > Amphibia > Caudata > Salamandridae > Triturus > Triturus cristatus. The sequence continues at coordinate 613,161,275 of NC_140591.1, read as the reverse complement.
TGGACAGCCACTGAGGGAGGTTGAGGTGTGTCATGCCTTTACTTGGTGACTCACAGCTGAGCTGAATAAACCTGGGCTGCATTTAGAGTGGTGGGAGGAGTTTCACTTGCACCTGAATAGGCCACGTCTCCTTTGCACAATGCTGTCTCCACCTCCTGCTACAAAGCTGGACCAGAAAGGACAGAACTGGTTTGGACTGAGCTGAGAGATTTTCCGCCACAAAAGAACAAAGGAAAATGTGGTATAAATATCGGGGCCCAGACCTAAGAACTTTAGAATCCTTCTGGACTCAAGAGGAACCTCTGCCAAGGAGAAGAGCCGAAGAAGCTGGAAGGAGGAGTACTGCCCTATTGCTGTATGGATGCTTTGCTGGGCTGGCCTAGAGTGGCTACTTCTGCCAAGGAGAGGACAAAGACTGAGCTATGCTGTGTATCCTGCTTGAAGAAGATCTCCAAGGGCTTGATGTAGAGCTTGCTATTGTTCTGAAGTCTCAGAGACATACAGACTTCATTTCCACTTTCCTCCTGCACTTGGGACTGCTGTTTGGGCTGCCAACAGAGGAAAAAAGCAACACCGACGCCGGTGAGCAACGTTGCAACCTGCAACAAATCCGTGGGCACCGCTTGTGCAGTGCACAACCTCACCGACGCCGGTGCCTCTATTTGAAGTGAGTGACCTCCTGAATCCATTGACCCCGCACCAATGTAAGGAACCCCAGCCTCACCACCAACACAACATCACCACCCCAGCAACAGTAAGGAACTGATACCTCACCTCCCCTACCTCCCTCGCCATGCCGCACGGCACCAATGACACATCACCTCCCCACCGCAGTGCACCGTCTTTGTTTTCACCATTTGCCATGGTCTTGTTCTTGGGGGTCCATGCGAATCCATGCCTGGCCTGCGCACCACGCAGTCAGCGCCGAACTTTGGGATTTTCATCTGTCACAATGTTGTAATAGCCCCAGGTGGAACTATTTGTTGCTACAAGCTTTTTTTTGTGACTAACCTGTTTTTGATGATAACTTGACATATGTGTGGTGGATTTTTGCTGTTTGGTTTTGTTTTTGGTTCAGTTAAAGATTTCCTATTTTTCAAAACTGGTGTGGTGTCCATTTGTAGTGTTTTCACTGTGTTACTATATGTGTTCACAAATGCTTTACATGTTGCCTCTGAGATAAGCCTGACTGCTTGTGTCAAGCTACCAAGAGGGTAAGCTTGACCAGGTATTGTCTTAGTGCGTAACTCCCTTACTCTGACCAGAAGCAAGGGTCCCTAAACAGACAAAGGTGCAAACCATTGCCAACTAGAGACCCCCATTTCTAACACATATCCTTTTAAAATGTGATTTCTATGTCCACTTAAGCTATTTGTACTTGTTTAGAATCTATTCTGAATTTAGTGTTGGCCTAACTAGTAACCATGCCCGAGTTGAACACGTCGTACTTTCATAAAAAGGTCTTACAAGTGACTTGATTTACTCTCCTCTGCAGGTGTCTTATCAACATGCTCAATAATTTAGAATAGGCTTATTTTTTACGTATTAGATTAGTAGGCTGTTGGACTTTTAATTAGAAGCTGGTCTCAGAAATGAAGACTGAGATGGTGGGAGAGACCTTCTGTGACAGGCAGACTGGACTGATGTCTCACCTTCTGTGACAGGCAGACTGGACTGATGTCTCATCCAAGGTCACCCAGGTGGTTGCTCCTTTGATTGAGAGCTGGAAACCGTGGAAGTCTACCTTCTCATAGAGAACACTGTTTTCGGATTGGTTTATTTGGTGGAAACTGATAGGAATAAGCCTTCTAAAACCTTCTTTCATGCTTTGTGTAATCTCTACAATAGTTGAGCTGACCCTGTCCTGAATTTGCTGAGAGAATACTTCTTCTCGACTAGCTGATTTCCCTTGCATAGGGTGCTGAGCTTTATGCTTGAGCACTCATACTTTACTTTTGACCCTCAATCTGGGATTATTTGATGCTGACACCTTCCTCATAGCATTTCCCCTTGCCACTTTCAATACTTTATTTAAAATAGGGAAGTTCCTTTATGGAAGCTGCTTGGTTGATATTTTGTTTGCTGTACTTGATTCAGTTCTCTTTCTTTTTCTTGATTATGTATAAATTCAGACTTTATTATCATTTAAATATGTATGAGCTTACCATATATTTCCTTCAATTTTCTTATGGATTTGATCAGTAATTTGACGTAAATAGTTATTAAAACCCTCAGGTTTTGGACACCATCCTCTATGTCATTCTCGTGGAGCCACATTGGTTTGAGCGTATTTGAAATGTATTGTCGATGTTAGCTCCTTTCCTATACTTCAAGTTGCCAGCCAAAGTTTCATATGACCAGTGAGAGATTCTTTTACTAAGAAATTAAGATTCAAGATACCCTGCTCTATCACTGCTTTTCTGGTGTGATTAAATGTGATGTGCAGCAGTGTTCCGAGGTCTAGGTGGAGAGTGCTGTAGGTACTGAAGTGCTAGCAGAGACATGGACCACTATGGCTTTAGCAGGGAAATTATTTTTGTTCTTGTATTGGTAAATATTCAAGCTTGGGTGAGAAGGAGCCTGCTGGTGGTGAGAAGAGGCCTGTTGGCAACGGGGGCCTTTTAGTGGAAATTATTCACTTGCTGTGTACGGTAAGCTGGTCTTTGAGTGCAGAAGAAACGTGCCAGGGGAGAGGAAAAACATGGTTGGGAAGACATGCAGATTTCTGTGAGAGAGACAAAAGGCCCTATTAAAAGAAATCCCAAATGTGCACTCCTAACAGTACTTATTTGAACAGGTGCAGATTTACTACTTTCTGGAATTCACAAACATTGGCAGCAATATCTAGGAAAGCTGTGTCAGTTGCAAGTTTTCACTCATGGCAGTGGCAATGCAGTTTGACAGTTTTATGAGCAAACACAAACGTTTTCCTGTTTGCTTTTCTTTAGAAGAAAACATGTTGCATCACGGATAAACCCCTTTCCCTTCACCCTCACAAAGTATCAGGTGTTTGATTTCCCTTCTCATCCTTGGAGGGGATTTAAACAAACTCTAAGCTGACACAAATCTCCAATTATTTCTAGAATGTAAAAGGGTTATAGTGGTGTTTGTGAGTGCCCACAAGCTCGTATTGTTGTGCAATTTCACAAACTCCAGGGCAAACCTTACCTTGATCTGAGCATCCAACCCATTAAGTTTGGTTTACTTCTGTGTAATGTTATACGTTAGGCCTACTAAACCTTTTTTTTGTGGATACCCGACAGGTGAAATCTAGGTCAGTTTCACTCTCAAACATAAGTGTCTGAACAAAAATGTCTTTGCAGATCTAGACCAAATTCGGCTGGGGATTATTTTTTTTGTCCTCATATCACCATTGCCTGTTGCATACTTTCACTGGTCCTGCTGAACCAGTCCAACCAGCTACCTGGTTTCTGGCTTCACCCAGGTATAATCATAGGACCCATCTTTAAGTTGAAACCATTTCACTCCCTCTTTGGAAGTCGACCCATATCCTACTACGATTGGCCCCACCAGGTCTCCTGCCAATATCCATTTGACATATGCTTCTAACAGCCTGAAGCCGGTCTATCACTCTAGGGGGTAGTGAGTCTGTCCAGCACTTACAGATCTTCCTCCTGGCTTAAAGCATCAGATAAAACAGCAGAGTCCTCCACGGTTTTGTTAGAGGTTGACTGGGGTAAGCTTCCACCCCCATCTGAACTAGTGTTAAGCTTAGCTTGATATTCGCCCCAAAGATACCTTAATCCACATTCTTCACCTCCTGCTAATAGGCCTTTATTTCTGGACACATAAAAAAATATGTTGGTCGTTGCTCTTAAAACTAAAAGACCGCACCTATGACAAGTTGGAATCGGGTCTTGTGCAGACGATGCTATTTTGTGGGGTGTCCAATATAACCTGTTGAAGGTAAAAAAGTGGTTGCGCTTAAGGTTGGCTGGTTTTACCACAGAATACTGTAGTTTTAAGGAGGTTTGCTATACTGTTTGGAGCTCAGTCCCCTAAATGAACTGTGCCTTCTGTTTCCTTTCCTCAGCATCGTGCAGCGTCCAATATCACAAAGCGACCTCCTTATTCCTAGGGGACCCATCCTGAAATTCTGACTTAAATTCCCACCCGCCCCTAATCTCCTGTGCTTTGGCTGCAGCCCAAGCTCATAACTGGAGATACATGAATCTGGAATGGGAATTGCCAGTCTTTGTCACCTATACTTCCCAGGGTAGCATACCCTGCATGGTTAACAGATCCCCCCAGACTTTTATCCCAGCTCCCCGTAACAGGAGATTTAACCCGTCTTTTAGACACAAAAGTCTGCTAGAGATGACAACAAACCAACTATGTTGAAAGCTCAACTGCTGGAGGATAGGCCTGTAGAATATAAGGCTTCTAAAGCAATAACAAGCCTGCTGTGGAAGTGCAGAAACAGCCATCGGGGGCAATCAGAGGTTTGCTTGGGTGAGATAAAACCTGGAGGTGTAGTAATCATTTAAAGCATTAGCAAATGTGAGAGCCGAGCTTTGGTCCTGTATGATGGGGCCTGCGCATCTTCTGTGAGGGCATGGATGGTCCTGCCTACACTGCACTGCAGAGTGGATAGAATGACCTGAAAGCCCAGTCAGTGACAGGTTCATGATCATGCTGTTAACTGACACTGTAATTAAAATTTCATAAAGTATTTGCCACATAAAGATAACTTCACAATTCAAGGTGCTGATTGAGGGTTGATAATAATGTAGTTATTTTTAGCAAGTGGTGATGAGTTTACATATTCCCCAGTGCTTTAGTTTAAATATTCCCCAGTGCTTTCTGGTTCGAAAGACTCTGGGGCATATTATCAAGAAATGGCGTTAAAATTATCGCCGTATTAGCAGCAGAAAACTGCCGCTAAAGTGGCGATAATGGGCTTGATAATATGCCCTTGAGAATTCCAATAGAAGCCCAGGTTCTGCTGTAAACATGGCCTTCTATGGGAATTCTCTGCGGCATATTATCAAGCCAATTATCGCCGCTTTAGCGGCAGTTTTCTGCCGCTAAAGCGGCGATAAGTTTAACGCCGTGCTTGATAATATGCCCCATTGTCTTCTGTGTGTTGAAAAATACTCTAGTGTTTCATGGGTGGAAGATAGAAAGACTGGGATGTACCCCCTTGTTTTGTTGGGATGAAGGATGCTATTATGAGCTAGTCACGGTTCCTTCAAGAGTTGAGAGATATTGCACAGTGATACATGTCTTGTTCCTTAGAATGGAAGACGCCCTATAAGGGGCCTATAGTAGAATCTGTGAGTTATGAGAGCCCAAGCTCTTTTGGGGATATGAGATGCTCATGTGTTCCAAGGTAGGATTGTGAGAAACTCACTATTGTGATTTTGGGATGTGAGTTTCAAGTGATGCTATAGATTGCTTTACAGCTATCAGGATCACTTCTTGTCCTCAGACCCTGACACAGCGTTGGTAAGTTATTTCAAATATGATCTATATATTATTCCCACACATCTAACAATTTAACTGCCCACGGACACTACAAAACTTGGTACACTTATGGCAGGCCCTGTTGCCACGAGAAAATGAAAACATGCATGATAACTGCTGCACTCCTTACCTTACGGGATCTAAGATAACCCTACCCTCAAAACATATGGACAGCATTAGGAAAATCAACAGGCCTAATACTGAAAGCACTTTTCAAGTGGTCCTTTTACATTCATTCACACAGGATTGTACTCTGTAGAAGAAACCACTTGTTGTGCCCTCAGAGCAGTCATGAAGCCTTAATCACTGGTAAAGCAGAGCCATCATAGGACCATGCTAATGCAGAAGTAGATAGGTCCATTTAGGCTCTTAAAGGGGTAATCCCATGTAGAGCACAAAAATTGTTCTCTTTGCATCTCGAACAAGCACCAACCATAGCCATTCTAGAATGGTTCTTTGTTTGATGTCATTTGGGGCTTTGATCAATTGTGACATCATTCAACACATGGCCCCTTTAAGACACTCATGTTGAAATTTATTTAATGATGAAGAAATCTTTGTGCCCTATGTTCTTAGCTCAAATCAAAGGGCACTCGCACATGGTAGTAGCTGATTTGTTGGGACTTCCTTTTTAACCGATAAACTTAAGAAATATTTGGAGGAAGAAGGGACACTTCACCTATCGTTCTCTCCCGAATAATTATAGGCCCATTAGTCTGATAGATAGTATGCAGAAAGTGGTAGCTAGACTGGTCCTGGGTAGACTCCAAAATTGGATAGAGGAAAATGAAATACTAACACCTTTACAGGCCGGTTTTCGCTCCCACACTGGTGCCATCGACCAGGCTTCTCGATTTGTGGCTATTCACTGGAAGGTAGTAACTATGGGCGGGGGGTCGCTGTACGCTGCTTTTATTGATTTAAAGACAGCTTTCGACATGGTTCCATGTGCCAAATTATGGCAGGCGCTGCGCTTGATGGGGCTATCGCCAGCAATTTTAAACATTATCGTCTAACTTCACCATGATAGCTACGCACAAGTACGTTGGGGGAAGCAGGGGAATGTGACAAGTAAATTTAAGGTTGGATTGGGAGTCAGACAGGGGTGCGTCCTGGCCCCCACTCTTTTCTCGTTGTTCATCAATGTGGTTACACACTACTTTGATGAGCAACCAACAGATGCACCAAGAATTGCGGGTCTCCATACTCCCCTATTGATGTTCGCTGATGACACTTTGTTGTTATCGCGAACACAAAGGGGATTGCAGGACGCACTCAATTGCTTTGAGGCTTTCTGTCATGACCAGGATTTAGTTATAAATGTGTCAAAAACAAAATTTATGGTTTTTCATAAGACCAAAATAGTGAGGGGGAGGGTTAGCTTAGATCAGGCCCCCCTGGATCAAATTGATCCATTTATGTACCTAGGGTTAACCATAGGTAAAAACTTTTCCTGGAAACCACACATTGATAAAATGAATTTGAAGCACTCCCAGTTGGTGGGAGTTCTACTTAGAGAACACAAGCAATCTAAATCCAAGCCCATTGCTCCAACGCTGCAAATTTACAACAACATGGTGCGGAGTTGTGGGGCTTCAGTGACTTAGCACCCCTTGCCGTAGCACATAACAACTTTCTTAGAGCCCTTTTAGGACTCCCTAAAACCACCCCATTACTCCCCCTGTATATGGATACTGGAAGTAGGAATATCCGAGATCAGGCCCGGTTCCGTCCAATAGCCTACTGGCGCCGGCTGTGGACAACGCCTGAGCTGGCTCAGTATGCTCGGGCTCTGAGCGAAGTCAAGAAAATAAATACTTCTGATAGAATCCAGTGGTTAAGGGAACTCAAGTCTACATTAATAGCTATGGGGATGAGGAACCTGTGGGACTCTCCGTCCTCAGCTGTGTTCCCCTCCAAGAAGCAACTTATATTGACCAGATGCGATTATCCCAGAGCACTAGTATTGTAACAAGTGGTTTCTTGGAGTTTAAGTTGTCTTTATCGAGCCTTACTGGGATATTATTAGGAGTACCTTGGAAAGGAAGCTATATCACCAATTCAGGGTGGGGTCCCTACCATTAGGGTTTTTTATGCTCAGTTGGAAACAGGGTTGGGATGGTCTATGCCCGTTTTGTCTAGGCACGAGGGAAACAACTGCCCATTTTTTCTTTGTATGCCCATCCTATAGGCAACCACGCCTGAAATGGCTAGTCCCTACATGTAAAAACTTGGGCTTTAGGGTAGCTTCTGCAGCTCTTAATACGGAACCCGCCATTGTAATAGCTGTGGCAAAATTCTTGGGGTGGGCTTGGGTGATAAGGGCTAGGAAGATGAAACTATGCTAGAAGATTTAATTCCTCCTGTTGCTTGTTTTTATGTTAAATTGTTTTTATATTTGATTTGTGTTTTTACTCTGTAAATGATTATATGAATTGTATTTTAAACTTTGTTGTCTTTTATGATTTTTTTTCTAAAAATCGAAATAAAGACTTGACTTGACTTGACTTGACACTTCACCTATCTGAAAGAATAATGTTTACAAGTATTGTTAGGACATCTTGTCCCTAAATACAATTTTTGACAAATGTCATAGTAGGTATCCATGTTGGCCACACTAAGGGCCTGCTTTAGATTTCGGCGGATGAGTTACTCCATCACAATGGTGACAGATATCCTGTCCACCGTAATCTAAATCTAATAGGATATTATGGGATTTATATTTCGGCAGACAGGATAACCGTCACTGTTGTGACAGAGTAACCCGTCAGCCAAAATCTAAATGAGGCCCTAACTCATGCCTCATGTTGGACACCACTGCTATATGCCAAATGGTTCTTTGGATCATCCACTAAAGGCCTCTTGGGCCCCTAAACCCCTTAGGGATTTCTGTTGTTTCACTGATAGAAGGAAACAGGTGCCTCAGGGGCCCCTTCCGGTAATCATCTGAAGTGGATCCTTCTGATTGCCCATACTTTCCCTACACTTCTGTCCTGACACTGTGGTACTACACAGACAGAATCATAAAGTGGAGGGGTCAGAGAGAAACACAGCTTTGCTTTCCGTTTCGTCTTCATGAGCAGAAGACTAAGACCACTTGTCTTTCGTCATTTCAGAGGTACATATACACAGACCCACTTAAACTGACTATAAATCAAATGATAAAGGGTTACAAAACAATAAATGCTTAATACATGTTCATTACAATCAACTCACAGGGAATAGAGATTATTGGTTTCCATAAAAGCAGCAGCATTAATGAGCCAGCAGGGTTGACTGGAATACCAACCTTGCAGCTAAGGACACCAGCAACGGAATGAGTAATAAGGCAATCAGTCGAGATGAGAGAACTGGATTGGGGAGAGCGCCAAAAAGTGAACACATCAAAGAACAAGAACTAAGGAGAGAAAAGGAGAGGGAAACAGGTACGAAACAGGAAAGGTGTGGGATAGGGATGCTGAATGCAAACTGAAAACACATTGAAACACTGGTGACAAGCAGGACACTTTGCCAAGTAATATGTTCTGATTCTGCTTCAGGCACAAATTCCCAAGAAGGACCTGTTGTGAACTGAAGTAATCCCAGTATCTAAAATGCAGCCCCCATCCCACTCTTTGCAGCCACTACATAGTATTGCTAGTAAACAGCATCCTATAGTCAGCTTTCTTCATCTGCTTCCTGGCAACCTTCCTAAAAGCTGTGACCCAGGATATGTTAGTATGGAGACTGTGGTAAGCTTGACAGAGACACAGCAGCCACTTTTATACGAGAGATAATTGAAAAAAGAAACGAAATACAACTATTTTCCAAACTTTGTGAAAGCTTAATCTCACAAACACTACATAATATTCTGCAAAACTGAGAAATGTTTCTCAAAGAACAGCCACCATTTTCCATGCAGTGTTCTGAGAGCACTGCCCTCACATTCGCTGCTGTCCAAGGTCTATGGGCGCTACCTCATTTATTCTTTGTGCACAATCCCTGAATAACAAAAACTTTTGAGTGTAGCTGACTAAAACGTGTTCTTTTCGTACACATTAGAAAACGTTTAAAAAACAAGTCCTTCCTTCCCAAGATGAGGTTGAGAATTAAATTTAGAAATTACATATTCTACATCTTTCTTTCACGAAGCCTATACATAACATTAGTGCTCAGGCTTAAATAAATAAACATGTGAAACAGAAACATCACAAATAAGCAAAAATGTAATATTTAAACATAATAACACACAAACTGTGTTGCACTACTTGTGCTTATTTTGCAAAGTGAAAGAGGTCATAAGCTAGAGTCCCCGAATTATAAGTCATATAGGTGATGAATTTAGAAGGGCCATTATAGAGGAAGTGTTTGGTGCTTTATGCCCATTTGTTGAAATTTTGGCAATTTAACTTGGGAAATTCCCCCAAAGACAACACTGAAATTGATGCAATTTAGAAGCGTTGAACAAGGGGGCAGCATGGGTTTGATGCAGTCTGCATGGAAGTAATTTAGGAGTAGCCAGGGGTGGCAGCTGCGACCCCTGACTTGCCCCTTGAAACCCCTGCATCTGCCCTTGTAACTCCTGGCATCAGAGGTGGCAAAATCAGTGACAAGAGCAGAAAGTAAACAGTGCTGTGATGCACACAGTTTAGTTTATGCAGGATCCAGTGGGAATGGTATATAATCCTTAAACTCTAAAAAATTAATAAATTCAGCAATGCGAAGCACATTGTTCTGATTAATTTTTATTTCCTTTTTTTTATTTAAACACTTTTACAGGAAATTGGGTTACTAGCTGAGAGGGAATGAAACCCTACTCAAGCAGCAACCACAATTCATGTCAGGGTGAAGTCACAAGCAAATCCTAAATTAAATTGTGATGAACCCTCTGGTAGCTTAGCACAAAGCAGTCAGGCTTAGCTTAGAGGCAATGTCTAAAGTATGCAGCAATTCAAACACTAATAAAGTAAAGCAGATCACAAGAAAAATCCCATGCCAATTTAGAAAAACAAAGTTAATTTTAATACATTATTTGAGACCTAAATGACAGAAATCAAATTAGTAGAAGCGGAGCAAGGCAATTTTAAAGATTTAATTGAAAATAGTGCCTAGAAGTAGAACGTGCCAACTGTGGTTATCTGGTCACCTCGGACAGGGACAAAGTCATAAGTTCAGTCCAACCGAGATGAAGCACATGCCAGATACAGGGAACAAATACCTTGTATCTGGGGTGCGGAGCGTTGAAAGATCCAACGTGGAGGATGCATCATGAAGTGGCTGTTCCAATGGGCTGTAGGCTTCAATGCGAGGTCCTGCATCGAAGAAGTGAGAAGTGTTGCGCAGTGGCAGTTCTGAAGAGATGTGGGGCTGTGATGTAAGGTCCTACGTTGAGGAGGCATTGCGAAGTGGGGATTCCAAAAAAGCTGCAGAGGTCTGCATCAGGGATGCGTTGCGCAGTGATGGTTTCGATACGGAGCTGGGATACACCGCTCTGCATCAGTTCTGTTTGGACCACAGCCAGGCTCTCAGGGCACCTTCAGGCCCACTTCCAGAGATCTAGTACTGGAGTGGCACCACTTGGGGGTGAGACTCACAGCAGATAAAGTCAAGGTTCTGAGTTCAAGGTGGGTTTAGTCTTTTCTGCCCATGATGCTCTGATCTGGAGCCACTTTGATGGTCCTGTACTCATGATGCAGGTGCATTACTTTTCACTCAAGCAGCAGGGCAGCAGAGTAACAATGCAGTAGAGTAGCAGTCCTTTGTGCAGCAGAGCAGCACAGCAGTCCTTCAGGTCCAGATGTGTACTGAAGAGTTGGGTCAGTGGGTCCAATATTTATCAGCTTTGAAGTAGAAGAAGGTTCTGGAGGTTTCCATCGCCAAAGGTGTTTGGAATTTCCTCCCTCCATACCCTGGCCCTTGCTTGTCTGGGGTCACAAAGGTCTAATGTCAGACCCTTTGTGAGTGGGCAGAGGTTTTGTGATGTGCAAGTGTGGTAGGCAACTGCTCCACCCTCTTATCAAGTCAGAGATTGCCCATCCTGCTAACATCTGTTCCTCCTTTGGCTAACTGTCTGGGAGCAATATTCCAAGGTCAACTGCCAGCAAAACCGGGTCATTTGACCTACGATACAGGCTACAGGCACCAAATGTTCAGGAGAGGAACATTTAAAATGTAGTAAAACCGCCAGTATAAACACACAACGTGATAATAAAGAGATTCCTTTCTTTACATCTTGTAGAAATCTTCTACGTGAAGCAATTAACAGCACCAGAGGCAGCATGCTTTTTCCTAGACTGAGCTCACAGAACATAGAAGAAAACGAGAAAGCAGTTTTCAATTTTGTACACAAATAGCTAAGACAGAAATCTAAGATACAAATATAGGGTACACAGAAGCGCTTTCTCCCTTTCTTACAGAAGTAACAACACTCACAACAGAAGACACGAAAGTACCTCAAAGAGGTTCAGGTACATTAGTTTTATCGCTACAAAAAAAGCAGAGAAAAAAGTGCATATAGAGAAGGTGTGTATTTTAAAACAAAATATTTATTTTTAACTTTTCAGATTACACCGGGTCGATTTGCCCTGAAGATAATCCCTTGATCTCATAGGGATTGGAAACGCGTAGGCACCTTTAAAACCATGAGGGCACGCTGCAATCAGTAGCTAGTTGGCACAATAGAGATTATGATTAAATAATAGATCCCGTTTAAGTCACAGAGCTCTCCCCATGGTTCAAGAAACTCCCAAAAAGCTAGTTAATCAGTTACTACAAAATGAGTTCCTAATGAAATCAATTTGACAAATTGATGGTGTAATGTGACATTTTGCACTTGTTTGATTTTTTTGCACTAGTTTGATTCATACTTATTAGCACACTCATTATATAAGCAGCATTTTTTGATTGATGTGATTGTTTGTTTGTATCCAATTGTGCCTTAGGCAAACATGTAAAAAAATGCATTAAAATGTAAAACATGACATTGAAATAGCCAAGACCGTGTAAAAGCACTTCTATTGGTCTACTAACTGCTAAATTAAAAGGCAGGAGCTAAAATAAAGTGGTCAGATTCCTTTTGTTTTAAAAAGCGTCTTACACATTCCATCTGACCCCTGAATTGGACGTATCCCCTTTTTCTTAAAAAACAATAAAAACACTTTCTGAAAGTGGCATTTTCAGAACTGTGACTTAAAATCTGACTTTATCTTTAAAGAGGGTTTTACATTCCAAATCTTTAGACAACAAACTTGTTATTTTTATTTGCTTCCAATTGAAAGTTATCCCTTAAGAAATATAATAAGGTAACCCAATGTTATCCTATTGGAGAGGCAGGCCATGCAGGATTGAAAACAAATGAAAGAGTTTTCCCCTACCAGAACATGTAAAACTTGAAAGTACATGTTCAACTTTTTAAATACACTGCACCCTGCCCTATGGACTGTTTAGGAACTACACTGGGAGTGACTTATATGTATTAAAAAGGAAGGTTTAGGCCTAGAAAAAGGTTTATTTTCCCAAGTTGAAATGGAAGTTTAAAACTGCACACACAGCCTGCAATCACATGCCTGAGACATGTTTGAAGGGCTACTTAGGATGGTGGCACAATAAATACTGCAGGCCCATAAGAAGCATTTAATGTTGGCCCTGGGTACATGTAGTTCCACTATACTAGGGACTTACAAGTAAACTAAATGAGCCAATTAGATGTAAACGAACATTCCCATGTTATAGGGAGTGAGCACATGCACTTTAGCACTGGTTAGCACAGAGTCCTAAGACCAACAAGAACAAAACCATCAAACATTGAGGAGTAAGGCAAAACGTTTGGGAGAAGACCACACTAAGGCTGATAGGTCTAACTTGTGCCCCCCCCCCCTTCCAGATGAAAGTGAGGAGAGCTACCCAACCTCCTGGGAGGTCTCTACACTAAGGTGGAAGAACATGGAGAGGCCATCAGAATTGGCGTGGTCTGACCCAGGATGGTGTTCCACCGTTAAGTCTATTCCCTGTAGAAAGATGGCCCAACCCAACAACTTGGGATGATCACCCCTCATTTGCACAAGACATCTGAAGGGCCTGTGGTCTGTCTGAACCCAAAAGGGAGTCCCAAATATGTATAGTCTCAGCTTCATCAATGCCCAGACAACAGAAAATGCCTTCCTGTCACTAGCAGTCTACTTCTCTTCTTGTGGAAGTAACCTCCTACAGATAAAGGTTATAGGTTGGTTTAGGTCCTCCTCATTTAACTTAGCTAAGACAACCCCTAAGCCATGCTCTGAAGAGTCTGCCTACACAATGAACTCCTTGGAGAAGTCAGGAGCCTTGAAGACAGGTTCACATGGCCTCCTTGAGGGTGTCAAAGGCTTTCTGACAGGCCTCTGTCCAGGTCACCTTTTTGGGCTACTTCTTGGAAGTCGGCTCATCTAAAAGGGCAACGATGGTGCCATATCCCTGAACATACATCCTGTAATGTCCAATAAGACACGGGAAGGCCCTCACCTCAGTCTATTTTTTGGGCGATGCCAGGCTAGGATAGTCTCAATCTTCTGTGGACTACCATGAGGAACTTAGCTGTGACGCTTCTCAGTGACTTTACTGAGTGGGTTTGTGATATTTAATATTTCCTCTGCTTTTCTCCCGCTCTGACAGTTGGCTACCTTTAATGCATTCAGCTGACTCTCCCCCTCTCCATGTGTCACAACCCACTGCCGACCATAGGTAAGACACGCATGTGGCTCCTATATTGATTCGCTGTGTTGTCACATTGTAGGGTAGTGATGTTCATTCACATTTTTATTTGTATTTCTATCTAATTCACGACTGGGTTGTCAGCTGGTGTTAGTGTGGACGTATTATAAGCCCTTTTTTTAACCGTTTTTATTCACGATAGTTCCTCGTCCAGAATTTTCTGTGTGATGAGGTTCCTAGCTATCACTTTGCTTGGCTACTTTCTACCTCTAAACAATGAGATTTAGTCACTAAATGTTTAGATGAAACTTACTTATAGCTCAAACTCGATTTAAGTTTTCCTCTATATGTCGCTCCCCTTGCCCTTTTACATTATCCCCTTTCTTTTGTCTCTAATTTCTGACTTAGGTTGAAAGGTTGGGTGAGACTCCTCACTTGAGACTCACCACTGGCACATTTACGCCCCCCCCCCAACCCAGGAGGTGGAACTCATTCAACGTATTTCAATCTTATTCGTCATACTTAGGTCCTGAAGAAGTGTCGCTCGATTTAGGAGCCCTTATGACACGAAACATGTCGGCCTGATACTAAGTAGCCACCAAGGTACCTTAAGCCCTACAGGTGGTTCCACTGCTTTTATTAAGACCCAGATCAAAGAGTGAATAAAGAAACTACGACAGACCTGGAGCCTTTTTTAATAAATCACTTTCACATTACAAAAACACATAGCACTGACTGCCCATATACATACCTTACATACGGCGTCTCTACAGATCAAAAGAACTCCGCCAAAGTTGCCACCAGGCCCGTCGGACATTGCAGCGCCGGTCCGACGAGGAGTGCCCTATGATGAAGCATGACACCCCTAAAAAGGTGTGTGAGGGCAACATGATCTGAAATTCAGATCCCCCAGCGACTTGAATCCCGTGGCACACAGTGACAGTGTCCTTGCCCATGCCACATATGCTTTATAAGAGGAACTGATTACCCCTTACTTGTCTTGCACATAGTCTCAATCTTAGCCTGGAGGGCCTGCATCCTGTCCTCTCACACCACATGTCCCATATTCATCATGCTACTCTGTCCTATCTGGCACTTAACGGCCTTTGTAGTAAGGCCAAAATGCTGCAGAGCATAAAGCACCTCCTGTAGTTGGTACAGGTGTTTCTCCCAGCTGGAGCTTAAGAAGGCTATGTTATCTAGGTAGGTGGCACAGAATGCCTCCTTCCTAGCTAGGACCCTGTTCACCAGCCGCTGAAAGGTGGCCGGGGCATTTTTTAAGCCAAAGGTCATCACAATGAATGAAAGTGACTCTCTGGGGTAAAGAATGCAGACCTCTCTTTTGCCCTCTCAATCAGAACAATCTGCCAGTACACTGGTGTGAGATCAAAAGTATTGAGGAATTTAGCAGCGCACAACCTTTCGATGAGCTCATCAGCCCAGGGGATTGGTGAGCGTCAGGCTTGGTTTATTAATTGAGTCCCTGGTAGTTCTGGGGGTGCACCCAGTGATGTTAGCCTTGGGTACCAGCACAAGTGGGTAGGACTAGGGATTGCCGGAAGGCTCAATCACCCCTGACACCAGCATTTTGCAGACTTCCTTCTTGATACTGGCCTTCACCTTATCCAATAGCCTGTATATTTTGTTTTTGACAGAATTTCAGTCCACAATATCAATATCACGGGTACAAAAGTGTGCGAGCCCAAGGGCGAGAGAGAACAGAGAAGAAAACGGAGCCAGTAACTGGCGACAGTCACTCTACTGATCTGGGTACTAGAGAGGTTAATATTGTCTACTGACCCATTGTGCTCCTGGGTAGACAGGAGGCCAGAGAGAGATTCACTGTTAACTTCCATCTGTCACCAGGTGCATGGTGACATACGACCTCTCAAAGTGCGTTTGAGGTGCTTTATGTGGAACACTCTTAAGGGGTTTCTAGGGGTCTTGATATCCACGAGGTAGGTGGTATTCCCATTCCACTCTTTCGCCTAATATGGGCCTGTTCAACAGTCTTGGACAGCTCTGGACTCTACAAGCTCAATGACCACACCTTCTGCCCAGGCTGAAACTCTACCAAAGTAGCCTTCTGGTCGCACCAGAGTTTTGTTACTTCTTGCCTGGACTCAAGATTGTCATTAGCCTTTCTTCCAGAAGTGTTTCCTCTGATTACCAAGAGCCAGCATGTAGCTGACTGCATCCTTAAAGGGTTTCCTTGGAGCTTACTCTCACCTGACTCGCAAAAGGCTGAGAGGTCCTCTAAAAGGATGTCCATAGAGGAGCTCAAATAGGCTGAACCCGAACCCCTTCTGTGGTACTTTCCTGTAGGTATGGCAAGAGAACGTTATTCCTTGGGGAAGCAAACCTGAGGAAAAATCCCCATCAGGACCCTGGCCACCACAGGTGCAGTCGCCGACCTCAGAGGGATGGCCTCTGGGTACCGTGTGGTGTGGCCCACTAATACCAGGATGAACCTGTTGCCCAAAGTGGTCTTGGGGTGCAAGAGACCAATTATGTTGATACCAATCCTTTCAAATAGAGTACCTATGTCTGGCAAGGCAACCAGGGGAGACTACAGCTTTTTGCCTGCTTTCCTCTTTGACTGGCAGGTGGGACAGAACCTGCAGAATGTGTCTGCGGCTGTATTCATCCAGGGCCAAAAGAAGTGGGGGACCAGCCTAGCAAAGGTCTTATCCTGCCCCAGTTGTCTTGCCAGCCCCATAGGAAGGCTCTGTAACAATAGGGGAAAACTAGCACATAGGCTGCCTGAGGTCCAGGAACCTTAGGCTCCCTCTATAGTTGGTCATTCTCCCAATAGATTAGGTGATCTCTAGGCCACCTGCTGCTTCAGCCTTTGCTTGTTGCCTCAAGCCTTCTAAAGTGGGGCGCTCGTTCTGCACCTTGCCGAATTCCTCCCTGATGGGCCCACCATGAACTTGCCATCCAGAAAGCTCAGGCAGGTCTATTAGGGCAGCAATGTCCTCCCCGGAAGGATCAGGGGTGGCGTCCACAGGTTCCTGTCAACCTGGACTATGGAACCTTCCGGGGCTGGTTTCCTGTGCCCCTTGCCACTCCACTTCTTGGCAGCTTCCTGGTCCATTTAGTTAGGCTCCAGGCATCCTTGACCCCTCTCTTGGGCAGACATAGACCTAATAATTGTGTATGCACCAATGTTACCAGGTTTAGGGGAGAAGCACGTGCACTTTAGCACTGGTCAGCTGTGGTAAAGTGCTCTGAGTCCTTAGGCCAACAAAAAGAATTCAGCAAAAAGAGTAGGAGGAAGGCAACATTTTTGGGATGACCCTTCAGAGAGTGCCATTTTCCAACACGATCCCCTGCCAGCCTAAAGCCAGGGTAGCCTAATCAATACCTTGATGGACTTCCCTGCTTAGGGTGATAGAACATGGACAATGGATTATGCTAGCAAGGGACTGAAGGGCTGGGTGAGGGGTAGCAAGTTAAAAAATGATTATTCAGAGTTGTACAACTTGATTATGAAGGTGCACATGCTTGAGATTTGTTCACCAGAGCTGTGCCAACACCTGGTTGATAGCAAGCTTACTGACCCTGGGAAGCTTGCTGGTTTGGTGTGGTTAAAGACACTGTACTTATAAACAGTTGTGCCATTAAAGTGGGGGTGACTTCAAAGAAGGGTCTTTGAAGAGCACAGAGGTCCTTTCTTTCCAGTGCTGGCCCCAGACTATCAGTAGGGGGAGATCAGGCCTTTGTGTGGGGACAGGGTACTGCATATTCAGGTGCAAGTGTCAGCCCCTCCCTCCCTTCCTTCCCTAGAAGAGCCATCATAATGCAGATGAGTACCCCAACACACCTGACCTTCCTGTGTTTGTGGCTGTCTAGAGGGGATGCCTTAAATGTAGCTACCACCCACCTCAGCCGTGTATTGGAGACAGGCTGCAGGCACACAGAGCTGTAAGAGCAGAGAAATGTCCACTTTCTAAAAGTGGCATTTTTAAAATAGTAATGTTAAATACAATTTTACCAGTGAAGAGGATTTATCATTACCATTCCAAAGATATAAAACATGATACAGCTACGCCTTTCTAATCAGGTATTACAGCTTAAAAGGGTATTAAGGAATTCCCAATGTTAACCAAAGAGAGGGGTAGGCCTCACAGTAGTGAAAATCAAATGTAGGTATTTTTCACTATCAGGACATGCAAAACTTAAAAGTACATGCCCTACCCTTCAACTTACACAGCACTCTGCCCTATGGGCTACCTAGGGCCTACCTTAGGGTTAACGTATGTGTAATACAAGGGGAGTTTAGGGCTTGGAAAAGAGTTTTAAATGCCAAATTGAAGTGTCAGTAAAACTGTGCACGCAGGCTCTGCAGTGGTAGGCCTGAGGCATGTTTAAAGTGCATGGGTGACACCTGGAGGGGCTGCGTTGGGTGCTAATAACATTGGGTTAAGTGCTTTTCGAGGGCTCAATAACCCCTAACACCAGCATCTTGGAGGTTTACTCCTTAATGCTGGCTCTCACCTTATCAGACAACTTGCACATTTTGCTCTTCACAGGTGTGCTGTCCTCAGTGTCAATATCACGGGTACACCATGTATTGAGTCCAGGGGTAAGGGAGAATAAAGAGGAAAACATCCCCAGCAACTGGAGGCAGTCTCTTTGCTGTTGCAGGGTCAGGATAGGAGAGCGCCTGACACCCTTCACTGACCAATACTGCTCCTTAGAAGAAAGGAGTTCAGGGAGAGGTTCATTCTCTTCTTCCATCCCATCGTCTGTGACCAGGGCCATGGTCAATTCAGACCTCTTGCAGTGGAGTTTGAGACGATTCACATGCAAGACCCTTAAAGGGTTCCTGGGACTCTTGAGGTCCGAAAGGTAGGTGACAACACTCTTCCGCTCCTTCACCTCATGGGGCCCAGACCAGCATTCTTGTAGGGTCCTGTGCTCCACAGGCTCCATAAACCACACTTTTTGGCCAGGCTGAAACTCAAAAAGGCTGGCGTTCTTGTCATACTCCTGTTTCATGTCTTTCTAGCTGGCTACTAGATTTTCTTGCACTTCCGTCCAGGAGCACTTCGTCTGGTTACAGAGTGCCAGGATGCAGCTGACCACATCCTTCCTGGGATCTTGCTCCCAGCCCTCCTTTACAAGACTGAAAGGTCCTCTCACAGTGTGCCAGTACAGAAGTTCAAAGTGGCTGAGGCCAGTCCCCTTCTTTAGTGCCTCCCTGTAGGCAAATAAAAGGCATGGCAGAAGGATGTCCCAATTTCTGCCTCATGGGATTTGACAGGCCCATTATCATGCCTTTAGGGTCGTATTGAACCTCTAAAATAACATTAGTTTGAGGGTGGTAAGGGGTGGAGAACTTGTAGGTTACCCAACACTCCTTGCACATGGCCTTCATGTACACTGACTTGAAGTTGGTACCATGGTCTGACACCACCTCATTGGGGAATACCACATGGGTCAATTATCATCAGTGCCCTGGCCACAGTGGTGTAGCCTCCGGGTACCAGGTGGCATGATCCACCAATACCAGGATGACCTATTGCTTATGGCTATCTTCACGTCCAAAGCCCACAATGTTGATGATCACCCTTTCCAAGGGGGTGCCAATTAAATGGAAAGATTGCAGGGAGCCTTGCTCTTTCCTCCTGACTTGACACTGGCCTGGCAGCTAGGGTGGGACCTGTAGAATGCATCTGATACTCTCGTCATTTGAGGACAATATAAGTTGGTGACAAGCCTGTCAAAGGTGTTGTTCTGCCCTAAATGACCTGCCAAAGGTACATCATGAGCCGGCCCCAGTAGGAAGGACATGTAGCACTGGGGAGCCACCAACACATGGGTTGCACCAGGCTCAGAAACAGTAGGCTTACTATAGCTCACTATACAGGGGACCATCTCT
Source organism: Triturus cristatus (assembly GCF_964204655.1). Taxonomy (NCBI): domain Eukaryota; kingdom Metazoa; phylum Chordata; class Amphibia; order Caudata; family Salamandridae; genus Triturus; species Triturus cristatus. The sequence goes on along the minus strand of NC_140591.1, from coordinate 613,141,234 downwards.
CAGCAAATCAGGTGATCACCAGAGGAGTTACCATCTGCCTGGGCCTCTGCCTGCTGCTGTAGGCCCACAAGGGCAGGACATTTGCCTCTGTGGCTTGAAGAACTCCTCCCTGTTTGGACCCCCATTCTGAAGCCAGTTGGCAAGCTCAGGTAGGTTCCCCAGAGCTGCAATAATCTCCCCTTTAGGCTCCGAGGCCAACCTCACGTTCAGCATCCTCCTGGAACTTGGGAATTTCAGCAGTCGGATTCCCATACCCCCTGCCCTTCCTCTTTTTGGAAGGCACCAGGGCCATTCTTCCAAGCTCCAGATCCTCCTGACTACCCTTTCGGTCAGACATGGACTGTGTGGTCAGGCACACCCACGCAGGCAACCCTGACATCTCCAAGTGGGACCTAAGCTCCACCTCCTTCCAGATGGTGTGCTCCAAATCATTGCCAAGCAGATGGTCCACAGCTATGGATGGACTTACAGCTACCCTCAAGGAAGCTGGGGATCCCCTCCCCAACTCAAAGGAAACCCATAGTTATTAGCCACAACACCTTGGTATAATACAATAGTGACTACCTGCTCTGAGGTCACTAGATGACACCTCACTCCTGTCGTGCTGACTCTAGTATCTCTTGGAGCCTCCACCCGTTGCCCAATGATGGTCTCCCACTGCCTGTATTTCCAAGTGTCACTAGGCATGTAAGTTTTCTGCACCATCTCTCCATCACCCAGGGACACCAGGGTAACTTCTACACTGTCCCCCCACCAACTGTGTCAATTTCCTTTTCAAGCGCTACACTGGCTAACCCCTGTGTCTGCAAACCGGTGGGGGGCTGTGCCCACTTAGGACACTTGGTATATCCCCTGACATGCCCCTCCTGTTGGCACTCATAGCACTTGGAGGGGGTGCCTTCACTTAAGACTTACTGTTTATTAACCCTGGGCCGACAACTGCGCTACGCTCACGAAGTTTGCGTAGTTTGTGCTACTAAATAGCACGTAGCACAGTGCAAAATCGCGCAGCGTAGCGTAGTTGGCATTTTTTGCTCGCTCACGGTCCTCAACGTCAAGTTGGCGAATGCGAGCGAGCAAAATGACATCCCGGCGAGACTTTTTCCTCGTTCGCGATCAGCAACATCAAGTTGCCGATCGCGAGCATGGAAAATAAACCTCCCGGCGAGATTCTCAACGTGGGGAAGTCAGGTTTCTCATTGCGAGTGGTTTTGTATGCTCGCAACCGCTCGCGATGAGAAACTACCAGTCCGCGTTGAGAAAGCTGCCACTCGAGTAAAAATCTACTTCAGCGGCAGAAAACAACAGCTTGCACTGTGCGAGATGCCATTTTCAATGATTGTACAGTGCAGACAAGCATCCGACACTGTGCAATCATCGCAAACAGCGCACTACGAAGTTTGCGTAGTGCTACGCGTATCTCACGTAGTGCGAAGTGCACTTCGCGTAGCTACACGTAGCGCTACTAGGCGAACTACGCCCAGGATTACTGTTTATGGTTTTAGGCAACAATTTACAGTTAATTCTGTAAAAATGCAAACCTTCGGTTCTTCTGATTAGATTTTTGTTGCTTTGGTCTTGTTTTATTTATTAATTATTAAATCCAGATCTATTTTTCTAACCTGGTGTGGTATCTTTTTGTGTGGTGTTTTTACTGTTTGCTGTTAGAAGTGTATCGTAAATACTTTGCACATTGCCACTAAATTAAGCCTGAATACTCTGTGTCAAGCTCTTGAGCTCATGTTAATTTGGGGTTGCTTGTGCCTTATTGTGACCAGGATTGTGCTGCACAGTTTGGAAACCTGACTCCTGCACAAACAGGACTTAACAAGTGGGTAGAAAAAGTATGGATTACTTCAATAAGGGCCAAAATGTAGCAACAATATGGAAGAATTTAAGCCAATAACATTATTAATATTCAATGTAGGGTTCCTATGGATTAATACAGGTGGACATAACTACTATTTATAATTAAATCCCTTCATTTAGGCTTCTTTCTTTTTTAAATATTTGTTTGCCTCCTCCTATGATTTATCAGTAAATTTATTGTTGATGTATATAGCAGCAGAACCATTAAACTATGATAGTTATGGCATAAATAATTTAGGTTCACAATGCTGTTTTTGGTACTATTTTCTTCTCTTCAAAGAAGCACATATTTTTTCATGTAATACACAGAGAAATTTGAAAATGTTTGCCTTGACATATCACGTGAACACCCTAGTAAAAAAATAGGTTGAATTTCAAATAGACTTTTGTATGTGTTGTTTTATTATATTAATCATGTCGTTATTATGGAACTTCAGCATTGTCAATTACTGTAATGTTTTCAGGGTTATGGCCCTATAACAACTCTTCCTGAGAAGATTTGCTGTCAAAGGTCATATGACATCACTTCCTGTGGTACCATTGAGGTCAAATTTTGAAATGTCACTTTAGCTACTGTAGTAAATAAGCAAGAACAGAGTAGGTTTTCATGAGTTTATTCCTGTAAGGCTACACGGTAGACAGCACTTCACAGCCAGCTTCCCATCCAGCTCCAACCACTTAAAGTGCCTTTGAATAAATACCATCCCAACAGAAAAGCTACTAAGCAACCATAGAACTTCTGGAAGGAAATGACATAGGCGAAGAGAACACTCAGCTCCCAGCACCTCCCAGCATTATACAAAGATAATATAGCTACCAATGTCATTTGGTGAATCAATGCCCATGGCAGTCAGCTGTACAGTCATGAACTTGCGTTTTGAAAGCCACTTGGAGTAGTGTAGGTTGAGCAAATAGTTCCAAATGACCATCAAATAGAAGCCGGTTTTGGGGCTATTACATTCAGTGACCTAAAAAATAGCTAGTCATTTATAACATGCTTTGCTTCACTGGTACAATCCAACCTCATCCTTGGAGATATGCATGTGCTTGAATTTATGGATTGGAAAGGTGTTGATTGGTGTGTCTAAACACAGATTGGTATTGCTTGGCTGATGATTGTAGAGAAGCTTCTGTCTTGTCACAGTGGCTGTCATGTGGTGTGTATCATGGAAAGTCGATGCTTACAAAATGGTTTTCAGAGTACACTAGACCAATGTAGAAGTAGCAACATGTGCTGGTGTTGTATGTGTGCATGACTGTGAAGGTGAGGATCAGATAAGTATGTGGTACCGTGAAAAGTCAACACAACTAAGGGAATGTGGTAGCTGGCAGACATTTGGAAGTGAATGCTCGTTATGCATGAGTGCTAGACTATAGATGTGAGGCTAATGTACCAGTAGGTACCGTGCATGAAGGCCTGAGATGCATTATGATCATGGTGCAGCAAGTGGCAAACAGGGCTAATAAATAATTTTGTTGAGACATAGTGGGAGATTAGTAGATTCGTTGTGATAGGTACACTGTCTAGTGTAAGAGTGAGATTTACTCCTCCAAAGTTAGGTGATGAGGAACAGATATGTCTTGAGAGCATTATAACAGGTATGATACTTAAGAAGAGTTTTAAAGGCTATTTCGGATATTGTGTACAATTTCAAGGCCACATTTCTTAAACCTTAAGTCTAGAGTGGAAAAGTAAACTCCACACAACAATGTCTGGTGAATACCCATAGTTCAGGAAGGAAGCATTTGGAAAGGAAGGGGACATCTATTACCATACCTTATGGTACCTTATGGCAGGGCTACTAGAATTATGTGATTCTGCAACTATTGTATTTTCCATATAATTATGGATTTGCTGCATTTGCCACATAATCCATCACCTACCGCATAATCTGTAGATTTTAACCAGTAAAAATGATGGGGCAGATTTACAAGCCCTTTGCACCGGCGGTTGCGTGACGCACCAGAGGTGCAACCTGTTGAGTGATATTTACAAGCACATATAAAGTCACATTTCGTGACTGTTCCCTGTGCTGGTAAATATCGCCCCTTTTCACGCAACACTTTGTGTGTTTTGGGGGGACATGAGTGTTGCTGTGGGTGTTCCCACTCAACACTCATGTCCACTGATGCATTTCCAGATTTACCAGAAATCGTAAATCTGGAAATGTGTCAGAATGTTATGCCACCCTAGGGATGGCTTAGCGAGGTGCAATGAGGAGAAATGTTTTCATTTCTTCACGTTTTTTTCCTCTTTAATTCGTGCTGCATTCTACAGCACACATGGGAATAGGAAATCACCTCAATTGATTGTTTTTGTGCATGAAGGTGCCCTTTCCTGCACAAAAACAATCTCCCCATGACGCAGGCATCCTTGCACCATGGCGCAAGGGTACCTGCGCCAGCGCATGCCAGCAGTTTGTGTGCCAGCACAGGGGGAAGCACAGAGATGCAACATATTGTAAATATGTCACAACCCTGTGCCCCGATGTTTCTAGCTTAAACGGTTCAAAAGTTACAAAAAAGTGGCAATGTGTTCCCACGCCTTGGAAAATCCTTTGTAAAGGTTGACAAGTCTTTCAGCTGCTTATTGCTGTATTGGTGGTTAAACTAGTACTAATTAAGTGAAATCTTTTCACAGTGTAAAAAGTACAAAACAATGAAGTAATACTATCACAAAATGCGGCACATTACACCATATACTTTGCTTTTTCTTGTTACTTAATTTATTCAGCCCTCGTGCATATATGGTCCTTCCATGCTGCATAACTCCTGTGTCCCTGCCTTATGCTACAACGTCTTCATTAAAAAGTTCATTGTATTCTATTCATGATTATTTCATAGAGTGCATCTGCTCAGTGCCCCAGTGCCACATTGCATCTACCATTGCCACTGTCGCTTTTGTATATAAAAGAGGGGAATCATATGTGTACCCAGTGAGCACAGTATTAGGTCTTAGTAACAAAAGTTGGTAGAGAATGTCTTGATTCATTTATGTAAAAACGGAAGTTTTAAATGTGTCATTCCTATTAAAAAGCAGATGAAACATCACGTGCAATTATTTTCTTATCTCAGAGGTATCCTTTAGTCCTCCATATTCTCCTAAAACTCTGGTCCTGAATTTGTGGGGTGTCCTCCCTGGGGAATTAAAATATGTCAATGGGGCGCGAGGCTTACAGGCAAAGGGGAGGCCTGAATATTCAGAAAAGCAAGGTGCTGGAAAACACTACAGGGCTGTGATATAGCGGGAAAAAAGGACGGCTGTAACGGCTTTAGACATCTGCGTGCAGCTGGAAAATTACCCCTAGCATCCTGACCCGACACCCCTCAATCACGATAATGTCCCACATTAAATATTTGGCTTGTTCGCTTTGCTTTAGAACGCATATATTTGTCGTGGTAAATAGAAAAACATTACCGCATATTAGTTTAGCATGCATGTATTTCAGGGTGAAATACTTAACTGAATTTCTTCAGTTTGCCTGTAGTATTTTATAGGAGAAGGGTGCGGCATTAAACCTTTTTAAGAGCATTTCCGTAAATGTTTTGGGCTGTGTTAACAATCATCTGTGTTAAGGTCACCAATCTATGACCTTCACTGGCCAAGAGGGAAACGTCCAGATGATGCTACTCGTTTTACGTCACGCACGCGCTTCTTCCTGGCAGACCTGAGTTAATAATGGGTGCAAAGTACCACGGGGTGAAACGCTCTCCAGCCTGGAACGCAAACCCGGTCCCAGGCAGGCAGAGGAGCCTAACGAGGCGCAGGAGCTCCAGGAAAAACGGGAACGCTCCTCGGTAACTAGAGGGGGCTGACCCACGCTTTGTGCTTCACTGAGGTGATTGCGCACCTATGCCGCTTGCCTTTGGATTTATGTTTTTATTCATGAATTATTTAAGGGGTGCAATTTCAGCTCTGCAATTACTTTTCAAAGAAGCAGGCAAAGGTGAAAATAATCTCAACTTAAACTGCTAAAGCGGCATGACACACGCAGTATGCAACCTGTGAGACGTGCAGTTAATTCTTCATACTGTTTCCTGTCTTTTTTGCCTTCCTGCGTTGTGGTGTTTGTGGAGGTGCTCTTCAGCAATAAATACAGCGCTATGACAGAGACCCAGAGCAGACCGCATGGGGTTGCATTCTAATTCGTGCTGGCCACCGCCAATTTGGGTATGCAGTTAGGCCTTTGGAGAGTTCTAAAATGGTTTCAGCTATTCAAATGGAACACAAAAATAGTCTTCAGCTCTATGAACCAGTTCATCATGCAACACACCGCCACTGTGGTAGCGTGTAACGCATCAAAACACTGGGGGCATATTTACAAGTGAATGGCGAAGCGTGGCGTTAAGCAGAAATTGCTAACGCCATGCTCCGCCATTCTGAAAACACAGAGATGCACCGTATTTAGGGGCATATTATCAAGCCAGGCGATAAAATTATCGCCGCTTTAGCGGTAGAAAACTGCCGCTTAAACGGCGATAATGGGCTTGATAATATGCTCTATGGAATTCCAATTGACACGCATGTTAGATGTGCATCTCCATCGGTTGGGCAATGGTCAGTTCTATCAACTTTTTTTTATTTTTTTTATTTTTAAAGTTTTATATAGCGCTAGCTTGACCCGTAGGTATCAGAGTGCTTTACATAACATACTGTAAAGAAAAACAGTTGGAAATTGCATTACATAGTAGGCAGGCAGTAAGGAAGCAAAACCAGGGATAAAAAATACAGCATGGAAGATAAGGTAGTTAACACAGTCCGGTCACCAACTATCATTGAATGTCAAGCGAGAGGAGTAAACTCGGATATTGAAGTCTAGGTTAGTTGACGTTGGTCAGGGAAGTATTATTTAAGGAGATGGATTTTCAGGTCCCTTTTGAAACAGGAGAAGGAGGGTTTGCATCTGAGGACTCTAGGGAGAGCGTTCCACATCCTGGGAGCGTTGCCAGAGAACGATCCGTATTGTGTGGTTACTTACGTAACCAGCTGGCAAAGCCATCCAGCCATAAGCCTTACCTCCAAAATTATGGAAGAATAGCGTTCTAACCCAAAAGATGTCTAGAACATCTGACCTATAAGAAATCATCACAAATTGAATCAGACTACGGTTAGCTAAGAAAAGAAAGGAAACGTGACAGTAATAGCCAGACTGTCAGGAGACCATATGAATAGCAGAATCATCACTGTAGAAATGGTGATAACATAAAATAACTAAATACAACACACCATAAAACAACATAACACACCATGATGTGGGAATACAAATTTCTAGTCTAATTCTGTGAAATTTGCAAAACAAATTATTCAAAATTACTCAAAATACGTCACTGTGCCTCTTACACAACAAGACCTGCAAACATGCATTCTTTGTTCAAAATAGCACTTAAGTGGCATGATGTGTGACACATGTCTATAGCAATTTTGATCAGGAGTGGCATTTAGACTCTAACCTGCTCCGTCCTAGCTGTGTTCCATAACCCACCCAAGCCCTTCCAACTCCATTGATCCTAATCGTGCTCCTATCACCTACTTTCAACTTTCTTTTCACTTTTTTGTCTCGGTACACGCCCTGTGCTTTCCTTTATATCCCAATGTATCCACTTGTCTGCCAGTTTTGTCTATATTTCCGTTACCTTCGGCCTGCACATTTATGTCAGAGGCAGGCACAGGTGAGTCACAGTTGCTGGGCCTGTGACCCCTCCCCCCAATATCAGTGCTCAGGGAGACACCACAAGTAGCAATTTTTCAGAGTAAGTGGTGGTTGATTTGGTGTTTGCTCAGAAAGCATATTTTTTGTCATTTGGTATGAAACCGTCGAGCTGTTATTGAGAAATTTGCATCAAAAGAGGTGCTCAGGTGGGCTTGAAGGGGTTAAAAAGTTAGGTATATCTGGATGGTTGGTCCCACAAGGGTCCTACCGGAGTATTTTGGTTGTATAAATTAAAAAAACACCAAGGCCCTCTGATTGGCAGAGAGATAGCTTTTTCTCCCATCAGTCATTTCAGTACCGCAGGACTAGGGCTGGTCCCATAGTATTGAATCATCTGATTGGCTTTCTGCAACCCATAGTAAAATTTCAGGACTCTAAGACATTCTCCTCATGCCCGGACAATGTTAAAAAAATAAGGTAAAAGGGGCAGGGACACCCTGACACCCAGGCACTTGTGGGTGGGGGGGGGCAAGAGGGATGCCCCAGGGCCAAAATCCAAAACATATTGTACTATGGGCACATTTGTACTCCTGTGGGACCCAGTGCAATCCTACTGTGAGGTACCACAGTGCTCCTTCGGAAATCATACCTCAAGCTTCACCCACATGCTTCCTTGGTACCATGCATGCTTCCTCAGGAAAGCATATGTTATACAGTGGTGGCATGAAGCTTGAACGCCAGTACCGTAGGAGTACTGCAATACCTGTGAAAAATCAAAGTATATATATATATATATTTATATATATATATTTAAAAAAAATATATATATATATATATATATTTATATATATATATATATTTATATATATATATATATATATATATTCACTTAAAAAACCATAGGTTTCACACATGTTATAGTTAGCTGGACATTTCACTCGTGAAAAACCATTGAAATTCCCCCGTTATAGTTAGTGCAGGCAACTATAACTCACGCGACCGCAATCCTCTGCTGATGACGTCAGATATTACATCACTGATTACATATGTGTCTTTCGGAAAAAAAAATATTTGTAATATATGTATAGCTAAAAATTTATGGAAGAAGACATGGGTAAATAAGTGTCTAAATACAGTATTAGCATCAGCAGAGGATTGCGGTCGCGTGAGTTATAGTTGCCTGCACTAACTATAACGGGGGAATTTCAATGGTTTTTCACGAGTGAAATGTCCAGCTAACTATAACATGTGTGAAACCTATGGTTTTTTAAGTGAATTTGCAAGGTTTTTTAAATGCTAATTCCTAACTATAACGTGTGTGAAACCTATGGTTTTTTCAGTGAATTTGTACGGTTTTTTAAATGCTAAGTTATGTATTTATTTTTAATTTTTGCGCGACCGCCAGTAGATAATATATATATATATATATTGTAGAAAATCCACAGTAAATCAACAAAGGAAACTTCTCGCACTCCAAGGCTCATTTCAAAGAGAATTTTAATGGCAACGCGTTTCGAGCAAGCGCTCTTCTTCACCAGCCATGTTTACAACTAACTCAACCACCATTATTAATGGGTAACAACATAGAAAACGGACCAAAATCGTAATCCAAGCATAGAGATCAACAACAGACTTCCATTCTAAATGAAAAAATATATATATATAAATCATGCACTTGTCAACTACATAATGACAGCGCGTAAGTTACAGTATTTGCCAACAATTATATATAAAGTAAGCAACTGCATTTCAATCATTCTAGTGAATACAAAAAATGTGTAAAAAATGTAAAAAATGTATACATATATTAACACATATAGTCAATCCTGGCCAAGTGGCCTTTTATGTGAATCCTCACATGAACATCACAACCAATTCTTCACAATGTAGATTCAGAAACCGACTGTTGTTATAAACTTTTAAACTTACAGGCCATGTGGCCCTTTGGCCATACTAAAAAATAAATTCAAATTCATTACATTAAACCTCAAATTGGTGAGAAGTGTAAAGTTTTAAATTTTCAAAACATTTATACAGAATTCTTCACGCAGCCGAAAAAGTAAAGGGGAGCTTCACAGGTGAGTGCTCAGTCAACAATCCATATAAATCCTAATTCATATTTACCTAATAAAGATAACACCATACTTACGCATCGGCACAGACAGTGTACCCTCACAGCATTACAAATGAATATTATTATTTCATGAATCTTTCCAATCACCAATGTTGTGCTACGGCAATATACCCATCACTAGGACAAATAGATTCACAAAACCATAAGGGCATGATCAAAAAAGTTTACATATAAAAATATATATATATGTAAAAAGCAAAAGAGAGATGGTGATGAAAATGAAACCAAATGAATACTCATCCAATATGGACAAAAAGTTCCTCATCTTCATTCAAACCAAAAGGGTTCTTGGACTCCAAGAGGATGATGTATTGTGATTCCAGGATTCTCAATTGTTTCTCCCGATCTCCCCCTCTGGGGTTTGGTGGCACCCTGTCAATGCCAAAAAATGAAAAGCAATTAACATCTTTCTCATGATATTTCAGCCAGTGCCTAGCAGTTGAATAATTCAAATCCACATTTCTGATTGCTCTTAGATGTTCTAAAATTCGTTTCTTTACAGGGAAAATCGTACTTCCAACATACATTTTGGCACATGGGCATCTTATGACATACACAGAGAAATCAGTGTTACAATTCATAAATTTCTTTATGACACCCATCCTCCCTGTAGGCAAAGGATACGTCTTAATGTTCTTACTCGTACCACAGGCCTTACACTTCCCGCACTTGAAAAAACCCTTCTGCTGTTGTATCCATGTCAACTTTTTGCTTGTCCCCATGTAGCTCCTCACAAGCATGTCTTTTAGGGATCGAGCTTTACGATATGTTATCTGAGGATACGCATTCACAGTTGAACCTATAACCGGGTCATTTCTGACCAAATGCCAATGCTTGTTAAGCGTATCACTCACATTTTTGGCTGCCACACTAAATGTGGTGATCATTCTGATATTGTTATCACTTTTCACAATTTTGGGTCTCTTCACCAATAGTTCTGCTCTATTCTGTTGTAATGCTTTCTCCTTAGCCTTTATTAGAGCATCTTCTGGGTAACCCCTTGCTCTAAATCTCTGTAGCATAATCTCCTGTTCCCTTTTAAATGCAAATTCAGAGTTACAGTTCCTTTTGGCCCGTAAGAGTTCTCCATATGGGATACTCCATTTCAATTTGGGAGGATGGTGGCTTCTAGCATGTAAAATGCTATTGCCAGCTGTGGATTTCCTATACAGGTCAGTAGTTAAAACCCCATCTTCGATTTTTATATGTACATCAAGAAATTCCATCTCATCTTGGGCAAATCTGTATGTAAAGCAAAGATTAACATCATTCTTATCTAGGGTTTCAAATAATCTATCAAGATCAGATCTCGACCCATCCCAAATCAGAAAGATGTCATCTATAAATCTTGTATAGAAGACAATATTTTTCGTTAAGGTTTCATTAACATCCGTCCACACTAGTTGCTCCCCCCACCATCCCATCATCATACATGCGTAACTCGGCGCAAAGCAACTGCCCATCGCCGTACCAACTTCTTGCTTAAACCACTTGTCTTCAAAAAGGAAAAAATTATTATTCAAACAGAATAACAGCATATCCAGAAGCATATTGGTTTGATCATATAAAAAAATGGACCTATCCCTAAAGAAGTGTTTACATGCACGCACACCATCAAAGTGTTTTATGCAGGTATACAGGGATACCACATCAATAGTGACAAGCCAAAAATTCTCCTGCCAAGTTATCCCTTCAATTTTATTGATAAAATCAGTACTGTCCCTACAATATGATGGGAGATTCAAAACATAAGGAGAGAGGAAGGCATCAAGAAAAATTGATGTATTTTCTAGAAGGCTGCCATTGGCGGAAATTATTGGTCTGCCAGGGGGATTGGTTTTGTCCTTGTGGACCTTTGGTAGCATATAGAAACACGGTGCTACTGGATGTTTCACATAGAGAAATCTCTATTCATACTCCTCTAATAGTCCCTTTTGCCTCCATTCCCCAAGTTTATTGTAGTAAGCATTAGCTGCCAAGATGTAGTCTTCTCTACTTGATTTTTTATAGTTCCCTGAGAGGATTAGCTGTCTATTAGCCTCCTGTTTGTACAAATTTACGTCCCATAGGACCACATTCCCAACTTTATCCGAGGGTTTAATTACAAACCCAGGATCATTATTTAAGGTGCACAATGCTTGCCGTTGTTCTTGTGTTAGATTTTGCGCGTGTCTGTTTTTGGTAGTATCCCAGACACGCATCAAATCCCTGACAACTATCTCATGAAAAGTGTCAAGGGAATCATGTGGAGTATTAGGATTGAAAGTGGACTTGGGCTTAAATTTGGTGGATATTCTCCCTCCTACATTCAAACCCATTTGCTTCAACATTTCACGTTCATCCAGTTCACTAGTATCCTCACCATACAACTCCACTACACATGGTAAATCCTCTACATCAGCTAATATATATATATATATATATATATATATATATATATATATATATATATATATATTCACAGAAAAAACCATTGGTTTTAGGGGTGTTATAGTTAGCTGCCCATTTCACTCATACAAAACCATAGAAATTCCTCCGTTATAGTTAGTTCTGCTAACTATAACTCACGCGCCCGCAATGCACTGCTGATGATGTCACATATTGCATCATTCATGACATGGTCAGTGACATCACTGATGACATCACTGATGACATCTCAAATGACATCACTGATGACATCACTGATGACATCATCCACTGAATGTGGTTTAGTTTGAAATTCAAATATGTATTATATATATACCAATCAGTATTGAAGATTGAGTGGCTATATAACTGTCTGGATGGAGGATTCAGTAGCTGTCTGACTGCCTTTTAAGTGAGTAATTAAAAGTGTCTCACTTTCTACATGGATTAGTAACTAAACTATGTGAATTTGTGCAGCACTGTCTCTGTTGTTGTATAACATGCTGCATCAGTTGGTCACTAACTACATGAGTGTGTATATTAGTTATTGATTAGTTGGGTGAGTATTTGTATGGGACACTGAGTTTGTGTGTGGTTGGATGGGGTGTGTGTAACTCTATGCATAGATGTGTGAATGGTTGATTGACTAGTTGTATGGGTTTTAGCATGTGGAAACAGTTGTTTGGGTGACTGGGTGTATTTATTTGTGTGTTGGTGAGTGAATATATGTTTCAGTTGTACATCTTCAACAAAGTAAAAAAATAAAAGGCATTGTATGTGAGAGTTGGTGTATATAAATAAGTATGTGTAAGAGTCAGTGATTGTGAGAGTAACTATATGAATGAGTGTATAATTGTAATGGTGCTTTTTTAACATATTAACGATGAGTTACAATGTGTTTGAATAAATGAGGTGTTGTTGGATAGTTGTGTAAGTGAGTAAATTTAAGTGCGATAATTTTTTTTCATGAGTGAGTAGGATGACTGCATAACCGACTAAGATGACTGCTGATGTGTCAATGTCAATATATGTGTATAAGTGCATTTGATAGTGTTCTATTAATTAATGACTGCATGTATAGATGATTCTGTTGTTGAATGGGTAGTTGTGTGTGTAGACTTAGGAATCAGTGAGTGGGTATGTAGTAACTGGTATTGGTGTGTAAATGGTTTCAAATATGGTACTCTGTACTTTACGCTGAGTGATGAAAGGGTATACTAGTGTATGATGAGGTGTATCAGATTGTCAAGTGGATGATGTCATCAGTGATGTCATTTGAGATGTCATCAGTGATGTCATCAGTGATGTCACTGACCATGTCATGAATGATGCAATATGTGACATCCTCAGCAGTGCATTGCGGGTGCGTGAGTTATAGTTAGCAGAACTAACTATAACGGAGGAATTTCTATGGTTTTGTATGAGTGAACTGGGCAGCTAACTATAACACCCCTGAAACCTATGTTTTTTTCTGTGAATTTCTAAGGTTTTTTAAATGCTAATTTCTAACTATAACGTCCCTGAAACCTATGTTTTTTTTCAGTGAATTTCAAAGGTCTTTTAAATGCTAACTTTTAAGTGTGATAGTAGTTATATCTATTTTTTTATACTGATGTTCTACAGTTTTTTAACTGTTTATTCATAAATATTTTATTCATTAAATAACATTATATATTTTTCCGAAAATTGCAAAAAAAAATTTTTTTTAATTAAAACTGAAATATTGATAAATTTTTTTGTTTTCATTTTTTATTTTAATATATGTATATTATTTTCTTTAAAAAAAAATTCCAATTTTTTTCGGAGTCACTCACTCAAAGTGTACACATCACGGTGGGTGCGCGCATTCTAGCCGCCATTTTAGAAAAATCATGAAGGATCTGCGTATGGTGTGCGACGGCTGCGTGTTTTTTAGTTATATCATATACATTTAATATCACGTGATATGCGCGATTGGTATGCAAACAGTCTGCGACTCCTGCTCCCGCGCATTTGCGACACATGCGCATTACGGTACAAGATGTTTGGGCGGTTGCGTGTCCCGCGTGACATCATATACGTGCTGGGGCACGCTGGGTGCGCGACTCCCGCCAAAAAAAATTCGTTCCAAAATGATATGTATGTGTCTTTAATATACATATTAAGGCAAGAGATTATGTAAGATATTCATCAAAATAATATATTTGTACTGATAATAAACTTATATTATTTTTAAATATATTTTCGCGAATTCGGGTGCGTGCATCGTGAGTGCTGAAAACCAGGTTAGCAGAGCTGCTGTAGAGCCAGAGAACGAGGTCAGCAGACCTGCTCTAGAGCCTAAGAACTAGGTCAGCAGAGCTGCTCTAGAGCCAGAGAACCAGGTCAGCAGAGGTGCTGTAGAGCCAGAGAAACCAGGTCAGCAGAGCTGCTTTAGAGGGAGAGAACCAGGTCAGCAGAGCTGCTTTAGAGCCAGAGAACCAGGCCAGCAGAGCTGCTTTAGAGTCAGAGAACCAGGTTAGCAGAGCTGCTTTAGAGCCAGAGAACCAATTCAGCAGAGCTGCTTTAGAGCCATAGAACCAGGTCAGCAGAGCTGCTTTAGAGCCAGAGAACCAGGTCAGTAGAGCTGCTCTAGAGCCTAAGAACCAGGTCAACAGAGCTGCTCTAGAGGCAGAGAACCAGGTCTGCAGAGCTGCTGCAGAGCTAGAGAAACCAGGTCAGTAGAGCTGCTTAAGAGGGAGAAAACCATGTCAGCAGAACTGCTTCAGAGCCATAGAACTGGGTCAGCGGAGCTGCTTTAGAGCCAGAGAACCAGGTCAGCAGAGCTGTTGTAGAGCCAGAGAACTAGATCAGCAGAGCTGCTCTGTAGCATAAGAACTAGGTCAACAGAGCTGCTCTAGAGCCAGAGAACCAGGTCAGCAGACCTGCTGTAGAGCCAGAGAAACCAGGTCAGCAGAGCTGCTTTAGAGAGAGAGAACCAGGTCAGCAGAGCTGGTTTAGAGCCAGAGAACCAGGTCAGCAGAGCTGCTCTAGCTGACACTGACTGACTGACACTGACTGACTGATTGACACTGACTGACACAGATTGACTGACACTGACTGACACTGATTGACTGACTGACTGACACTGACTGACTGACACTGACTGACACTGATTGACACTGACTGACACTGACTGACTGACACTGATTGACTGACACAGACTGACACTGATTGACTGACACTGACTGACACTGACTGACACTGACTGACTACTTTCTACTACTCTACTACTGACTCTCTACTACTCTCTACTACTCTCTCTCTACTACTCACTCTCTACTACTCTACTACTCACTCTCTACTACTTTCTACTATTCAATCTCTACTACTCTACTACTCTCTACTACTCACTCTCTACTACTCACTCTCAACTACTCACTCTCTACTACTCTACTACTCACTCGCTACTACTCACTCGCTACTACTCTCTACTACTCACTCTCTACTAATCACTCTCTACTACTCATGCTCTACCACTCTCTACTACTCACTGTCTACTACTACTCTCTCTACTTCTCACTCTCTACTACTCTCTACTATTCACTCTCTACTACTCACTCTCTACTACTCACTCTACTACTTTCTACTACTCTCTACTACTCACTCTCTACTACTCTCTACTACTCACTCGCTACTACTCTCTACTACTCACTCTCTACTATTCACTCTCTACTACTCACTCTCTACTACTCTCTACTACTCACTCTACTACTCTATGCTGCCCTCTACCACTCACTCTCTACTACTCTACTACTCTCTCTCTACTACTCACTCTACTACTCTCTACTACTCACTCTCTACTATTCTCTCTCTACTACTCACTCTCTACTATTCACTCTCTACTACTCACTCTCTACTACTCACTCTCTACTATTTACTCTACTACTCTATGCTATGCTGCCCTCTACCACTCACTCTCTACTACTCTACTACTCTCTCTCTACTACTCACTCTCTACTACTCACTCTACTACTCTCTACTACTCACTCTCTACTACTCTCTCTCTCTACTACTCTCTACTACTACTCTCTACTATTCACTCTCTACTACTCACTCTCTACTACTCTCTACTACTCACTCTACTACTCTATGCTGCCCTCTACCACTCACTCTCTACTACTCTACTACTCTCTCTCTACTACTCACTCTATTACTCTCTACTACTCACTCTCTACTATTCTCTCTCTACTACTCACTCTCTACTATTCACTCTCTACTACTCACTCTCTACTACTCACTCTCTACTATTTACTCTACTACTCTATGCTATGCTGCCCTCTACCACTCACTCTCTACTACTCTACTACTCTCTCTCTACTACTCACTCTCTACTACTCACTCTACTACTCTCTACTACTCACTCTCTACTACTCTCTCTCTACTACTCACTCTCTACTATTCACTCTCTACTACTCACTCTCTACTACTCGCTCTCTACTACTCACTCTCCACTACTCACTACTCACTTTCTACTACTCGCTCTCTACTACTCTCTACTACTCACTCTCTACTACTCACTCTCTACTACTCTCTACTACTCTCTCTGCTACTCACTCTCTACTTCTCACTCTCTACTACTCTACTACTCTCTACTACTCGCTCTACTACTCACTCTCTACTATTCTCTACTACTCACTCTACTACTCTCTCCTACTCTCTACCACTCACTCTCTACTACTCTACTACTCACTCTCTACTACTCTCTCTCTACTACTCACTCTCTACTACTCAATCTACTACTCTCTACTACTCACTCTCTACTACTCTCTACTACTCACTCTGTCCTACTCACTCTCTACTACTCTCTACTGCTCTCTCCACTACTCATTCTCTACTAATTGCTCTCAACTACTCTACTACTCACTGTACTACTCACTCTCTACTACTCTACTACTCTCTATACTTCTCACTCTCTACTACTCTCTCTCTCTACTACTCACTCTCTACTACTCTCTACTACTCACTCTCTACTACACACTCTCTACTACTTGCTCTCTGCTACGCTCTAGTACTCACTCTACTACTCACTCTCTACTACTCTCTACTACTCACTCTCTACTACTCCACTACTCTCTACTACTCACTCTCTACTACTCACTCTCTACTACTCTACTACTCTCTACTTCTCTCTCTCTACTACTCACTCTCTACTACTCACTCTCTACTACTCTCTACTACTCACTCTACTACTCTCTACTACTCACTCTCTTCTACTCTCTCTCTCTACTACTCTCTACTACTCACTCTCTACTACTCTCTACTACTCACCTTCTACTACTCTCTCTCTACTTCTCTCTACTACTCACCCTGCTACTCACTCTCTACTACTCTCTAATACTCTCTCTCTGCTACTCTTTACTACTCTCTACTACTCACTCTCTACTACTCACTCACTACTACTCTCTACTACTCACTCTCAACTACTCTCTACTACTCTCTACTACTCACTCTACTACTCACTCTCTACTACTCTCTACTACTCACTCTCTAATACTCACTCTCTACTACTCACTCTCTACTACTCACTCTCTACTGCTCTCTACTACTTACTCTCTGATACTTTATCTACTACTCTCTACTACTCTCTACTACTCACTCTCTACTCTCTATTACTCGCGCTCTACTCTCTACCTCTCTCTACCTCTCTCTCCACTACTCTCTACCTCTACCTCTCTACCTCTACACCTCTACCTATACACCTCTACCTCTCTACCTCTCTGTACATGCACACATATGCACATATATATATGCATATATATGCATATGCATTTATAAATATGTATGTGTATATATTATCTACTGGCGGTCGCCAGTAGATAGTTATAGTTAGGATCGTGTTTCCATAGGAAATCCGCAACATTCTATTTGGAATAACTTTGGCGCTGATTGACGAATCCTCGCAAAATTTTCAAAATAGGTGGGGCGCTCCACTCCGCTCCTTCCCTGAAAGTCTCGGGGGGATTCGTCAAGCGGGGGCTGAGAAAAAGGGGGGGTCCCAAAACACGTTTTCCCCATGCATTTTTCCATAGGACCTTTAGTCCAAGCTACAGCCCGAACGGCTGAACAGAATTACTTGAAATTTAGCAGAGAGGTAGTCCTCAGGTCAGGGATGTGCCTTTTGCAGGTCTGGTGTAAATCTGTTCAGTATTTCCTGAGAAAATAGCATTTAAAAGTATATATATATCTATAGGCGCGCTCCGTGCGCGTACGGTAAAACTTACCGTACGCGCACGCTGCCGTGCGCGAGCGCAATTCTGATTGGTTGTTAGATCTTAGTAAACATTCTAATCGGTCGAAACAAGGAAGTGTCGGCTGCCATTTTGTCTCTCGCAGTCTGAGGGGGTGAAAAACAAAGGTGGAGAACGTGAAAAGGGGGCAGGGTGGACAGTTCCTGACCCCCTAGCCTTTGTCAGGGGGTCCCAGAAGGACCCCCAAGGGCCAAAATTTCCTTTAATTTTTTTGCGAAAAATCGCGGAGTACGCATAGCGTGCGCGTACGGTAGAAACAGAAAAATTCCGCGAACTGCGAAACGTGGCCGCGCGGTGCGCGAAGCGCACCGTGCGCGTACGGTACGCGCACGGTGAAAAACCTTAAAAAAAAATACATAACTTAGCATTTAAAAAACCGTATAAATTCACTGAAAAAACCATAGGTTTCACACACGTTATAGTTAGGAATAGGCATTTAAAAAACCTTGCACATTCACTTAAAAAACCATAGGTTTCACACATGTTATAGTTAGCTGGACATTTCACTTGTGAAAAACCATTGAAATTCCCCCGTTATAGTTAGTGCAGGCAACTATAACTCACGCGACCGCAATCCTCTGCTGATGACGTCAGATATTACATCACTGATGACATATGTGTCTTTCTGAAAAAAAATATTTGTAATATATGTATAGCTAAAAATTAATGGAAGAAGACATGGGTAAATAAGTGTCTAAATACAGTGATGTAATATCTGACATCATCAGCAGAGGATTGCGGTCGCGTGAGTTATAGTTGCCTGCACTAACTATAACGGGGGAATTTCAATGGTTTTTCACAAGTGAAATGTCCAGCTAACTATAACATGTGTGAAACCTATGGTTTTTTAAGTGAATATATACATATATAAATATAATCTGCATATCTATATGAATATAAATGCATGCAAATGATGTATTTTAACTCACATGTATTATTGGGGAATTTGTTTTTTCTTTGATGTGAATATATGATGTGCTTTTATGAATTGTTATAATTCGAATAAAGATTCTTTGAATTGAATTGAAATGCATGCAAACATATACATATACATATATGCATACATATGCATGGTATGTACATGAAAGTTTGAAAAACTCTAATACAAGCAAAGCTAAAAAGCCACCTAATTATAAACAGAATTGCTTTAACTTAAACGAGGGCGAGACCTATTGCATTTTCAATGCTTGTTTACTTTGATTACATCAAGAAGACATTCAGATGTGTCACATATTTTCCATAAATTCTGAATGGTAGCACTCTAGTTGCTCATTAGATCACTGTAGTAAAGATACTGCTCACCAGGAAAGTCTGCTGCTGGAATTCAAAGTGCATGTTTCAGTCTACATGTCAGAATTTTTTAATGAAATGGAAGAGGATTTGAGAAGTCAAAATGTGCCCTAATCTTTCTTTCTGCAGCACTAATCATAATTTCTATGGCAACATGAACCCCCTCGTTTTGTTCCTTTGCAAATTAAATGTTTTAAGTGTTACCACTTTATTCCAATCAAGATGGCATCAGGTGTGCCATACTTTTGTCATAAGTAAGACTGTTAGCGCTCTAGTTGTTCTTTAAAACACTCTGGGACATTCTGTCATTGGGCTACACTTGGGCTACATCTGGGTGATATTTGTGCTACATTTGGGCTCCTTTGTCTCTGGTGGCCATCTTGGGAGACTTATTTGTTTTGAAGTTTCCTAATTTCCTCATTTACAACAGTCTCCCCAGTAGGAAATACTTTCAGGTTTTTTACTTTCATTCCATCAAGAAAGCATTCAGATGTGTCACACATTTGCCATAAATTTGGAATGTTAGCACTCTAGTTGCTTATTAGATCACTGTAGTAAAGCTACTGCTCACCAGGGAAGTCTGCTGCTGGTATTGAAAGTGCGTGTTTCAGTCTGCATATCAGAATTTTTTATTGAAATAGAAGAGGATTTGAGAAGTCACTCAAAATGTGCCCTAATTTTTCTTTATGCAGCACTAATCAGAATTTCTATGGCAAAATGAACCTCCTCATTGTGTTCCTTTTAAATTAAACTACTCACTCTCTACTACTCACTCACTACTACTTTCTACTACTCACTCTCTACTACTCACTCTCTACTAGTCACTCTCTACTACTCTCTACTACTACTCTCTACTACTCACTCTCTACTACTCACTCTCTACTACTCTCTACTACTCACTCTACTGCTCTCTACTACTCTCTACCAGTCACTCTCTACTACTCTACTACTCACTCTCTACTACTCTCTACTACTCTCTCTCTATTACTCCCTCTCTACTACTCACACCACTACTCTCTACTACCCACTCTCTACTACTCACTCTCTACTACTCTACTACTCTCTACTACTCTCTACTACTCACTCTCTACTACTCACTCTCAACTACTCACTCTCTACTACTCTCTCTACTACTCACTCTCTACTACTCCCTACTACTCACTCTACTACTCTCTACTACTCTCTACCACTCACTCTCTACTACTCTACTCCTCACTCTCTACTACTCTCTCTCTCTACTACTCACTCTCTACTACTCACTCGACTACTTTCTACTACTCTCTCTCTACTACTCACTCTCTACTACTCACTCTCTACTACTCACTCTCTACTACTCGCTCTCTACTACTCTCTACTACTCACTCTACTACTCACTCTCTACTACTCTACTACTCTCTACTACTCTCTCTGCTACTCACTCTCTACTACTCTCTACTACTCACTCTCTACTACTCACTCTCTACTTCTCTACTACTCTCTACTACTCTCTCTACTGCTCACTCTCTACTACACACTCTCTACTACTTGCTCTCTACTACTCACTCTACTACTCACTCTACTACTCACTCTCTACTACTCCCTACCACTCACTCTACTACTCACTCTCTACTACTCTCCACTACTCACTCTCTACTACTCCACTACTCTCTACTTATCACTCTCTACTACTCACTCTGTACTACTCTCTACTACTCACTCTCTACTACTCACTCTCTACTACTCTTTACTACTCACTCTCTAATACTCTCTACTACTCTCTACTACTCACTCTCTACTACTCTCTACTAATCACTCTCTACTACTCACTCTACTACTCATTCTCTACTACTCTCTACTACTCATTCTCTACTACTCTCTACTACTCACTCTCTACTACTCTCTACTACTCACTCTACTACTCACTCTTTACTACTCTCTACTACTCTCTGCTTCTCAGTCTCCACTACTCAGTCTCTACTACTCTCTACTACTCACTCTCTAATACTCACTCTCTACTACTCTCTACTACTCACTCTCTACTACTCTCTACTACTCACTCTACTACTCACTCTTTACTACTCTCTACTACTCTCTCCTACTCACTCTCTGCTACTCTCTTTACTACTCTCTACTACTCTCTACTACTCTCTCTCTACTCTCTACTCTCTATTAATCATCCTCTACTCTCTACCTCTCTACCACTCTCTACCTCTCTCTCTACTACTCTCTACCTCTACACCTCTACCTCTCTACCTCTCTCTACCTCTCTCTACACGCACACATATGCACATATATGCATATGCATTTATATATAAGTATGTGTATATATATATATACATACATATATATAATCTGCATATCTATATAAATACAAATCTAAATGCATGCATACATATACATATATGCATGTTATGTACATGAAAGTTTGTAAAACACTAATAAAAGCAAAGCTAAACAGCCACCTAATTACAAACAGAATTGCTTTAACTTAAACGAGGGTGAGACCTATTGCATTTTCAATGCTTGTTTACTTTGGTTCCATCAGGAAGGCATTCAGATGTGACACATTTGCCATAAATTCTGAATGGTAGCACTCTAGTTAGATCACTGTAGTAAAGCTTCTGCTCACCAGGGAAGTCTGCTGCTGGTATTCAAAGTGCATGTTTCAGTCTGCATGTCAGACCTTTTTATTGAAATAGAAGAGGATTTGAGAAGTCAAAATGTGCCCTAATTTTTCTTTCTGCAGCACTAATCATAATTTCTATGGCAAAATGTACCCCCTCATTTTGTTCCTTTGCAAATTAAATGTTTTAAGTGTTACCACTTTATTCCAATCAAGATGGCTTCAGGTGTGCCATACTTTTGTCATAAGTAAGACTGTAAGCGCTCTAGTTGTTCTTTAAAATACTCTGGGATTTCTGTCATTGGGCTATACTTGGGCTATATTTCGGTGATATTTGTGCTACATTTGGGCTCTTTTGTCTCTGGTGGCCATCTTGGGAGACTTGTTATGAAGCTTCCTAATTTCCTCATTTACTACAGTCTCCTCAGTAGGCATACTGTCAGTTTTTTACTTTGATTCAATGAAGAAGGCATTCAGATGTGTCACACATTTGCCATAAATTCAGAATGTTAGCACTCTAGTTGCTCATTAGATCACTGTAGTAAAGCTACTGCTCACCAGGGAAGTCTGCTGCTGGTATTGAAAGTGCATGTTTCAGTCTGCATGTCAGAATTCTTTAATGAAATAGAAGAGGATTTGAGAAGTCACTCAAAATGTGCCCTCATTTCTCTTTCTGCAGCACTAATCATACATTCTATGGCAAAATGAACCCCCTCATTTTGTTCCTTTTTAAATTAAATGTTTTAAGAGTTACCACTTTATTCCAATCAAGATGGCTTCAGGTGTGCCATACGTTTATCATAAGTAGGAGTGTTAGCGCTCTAGTTGTTCTTTGGAACACTCTGGGAAGCTGCAGTAGAACACAAAGGAATCAACTGACAGTCTCTGCCCTTGTTGGATGTACATGTTTTACTGAGAATGTCAGACTTCATTCTCACATGACTAAGAAAGATAATGTGAATTTACAGAAAATATGCTCTCAGTTTAGCTTATAGATCACCTTCCAAACCTCTGTGAGAAAAGCATGTGAAAATAGTTTTCTCTCAAACATGATTCATGATATCCCAGCAGAAGGCTTTTTCACATGGTAAAATCACCTTAGAACATACCACAATTCCTAAAATGAGTATGGTACCATCAACAAATGATTTATAATGTAACTAAAGTCTTAAAACCTTCTATTAACTGCAATGCTTTTTAATGAGGTGCTATCATGTATATTGGTCCCAAGATGGCTGCCAACACTTCTTGGAGGAAGTGCTGACAGCCAATCAGATCTCACAATGAGATGTGTGGTTAGGCTCCACCCAGATATATATGTGATTTTACTTTTGATTATCTCAGGAACTACGGAACGGATTTACACCATTTAAACAAAAGGCACGACTCTGAACCAAGGTCTACTTTTCTGCCAAATTTGGTGTAATTCCGTTCAGCAGTTTGGTCTGTAGCTGCGTCAACAGGTCCTATGGGAAATTGCATGGGGAAAACTTTCAGGATAGGAGCGGACCGGAGCTGGCCAAAAGTTTGGAAAATGTCGTGAAGATTCTTCAACCGGCGCCAGACTTATTGGGAATAGAATGTTGCGGATTTCCTATGGAAAATAGGTCCTAACTATAACTACCTACTGGCGACCGCCAGTAGGTAATATATATATGTATGCTTGTTTCTTCGTTTGATATCGCTGTTGTACCATCCAAATGACGATCGCAGACCCAAGTTCAGTGCAATATTTTAATTTATTGTAATTAAACGCTCTGCACCACCGCCATGACACGTTTCGGGCAACAGAGTGCCCTTGATCACATGACGCGCATGTGGAGTGCTTCCCAAAATTTAAAGTGACAGTGCATAATTTTCTCACGTCATGAGGCATAGATATAGAAAACATCTGCAATTCTTTGCAAATAAACAAGCAAATATATACGGTAAAAACATTTAAAACAATATAATATGTTTCAAACATTTAAGAACCTCAACCCATAATACAACCAGATAAAACTTCATGTTGGGTCTGGTTTATAAATATGTGCAAAATAGCAAATGGGCGATGTAAACAATGTATTAATTCTTGATAAAACTGACCAAGTGGTCATAATTGCTGATGATTTCACTATTAAGATTTGCCTAAAGTGCATGTGCTACAAACAATTTTAATAACCCCCTATTAGTAGTCACAGCCGTGACATACTAAAGTGCAAATATGTGAAAATATGGGAAGATATAAATGAAATTTTCAGCGAGGCAGCAGCTAAATGGATTTAAGATCTTATTAAAATCTCATTTAAAAGAATTAAATACCATCATAGACATGTAAAAAAATCCTCACTCGAATTCAAGCCTTGGGGTATCTTACTATCCAGTTCTAAAATATATCGTGTTTCTAATTTACGGAGCAGCACCTCCCGGTTGCCTCCTCGTTTTTGAGGGAGAATAGTATCTATGACAAAGTATTTTAAATTATCCAAATTACTGTCATGATATTCTTTAAAATGTCTGGCAACCGGGTAGGTAACATCAACATTTGTAATTGCTCTCAAGTGCTGGAGTACTCGTTTATGTACCTGTAATTTCGTACTCCCTACATACTGCAGGTTACATGAGCGCTCCAGCACATAAACTGCACATTCTGTTCTACAGTTCAAACTCTTGGTAATAGATACTGGATTAGGTTTGAAAGGTGTAATATAGTTAGTTTTATTAACCCCATATCTACACGCGTTGCATGTATTACAGCGTGTAAAACCATCTTTGGGACTTAGCCAAGTCTTGGCAACCAAAACTTCCGAGCTACTTTTTACTAGGGAATTGCTCATCGACTGGGCCTTCCTGAATGTTATACATGGTGACCGGGTCATTTAGTTGCTCAAAATGGAGTCACTTCTTACCAATTGCCAATTTTTGTTCATGATTTTATGTATGGCTTTGTGTTGTAGGCTATAAGTTAAAATCAATCTAGTTGAAGACTCATCGAGTATATTCAGTGGTTTATTACGTACTGTTAGTGCATTGGACTGATCAAGGGTAGCAGTTTTTTTCATGGCAGTATCAAGTATCTTTTCCGAATAGCCCCTGTCCAGGAACCTATTCCTACTCTGCAATTGAGCTATCCTGCACTCGTTGTCATTGCTGCATACCCTGCAAATGCGGAGCATCTCCCATAGGGGATGCTATTAATCAAATGGGCAGGAGGATGGCTAGTAGCATGTAAAATTGTATTTCCTGCGGTTACTTTTCTGTGTAGTCTCGTTTCCACCTTATTTTCTGCAATGTATATTTCCACATCCAGAAAACACATTGTATCTCTGCTCATTTGTGCTGTGAAACCTAGATTGAAATTATTACAGTTAATATTGTTCACAAATCTCTGAGCACTTGCTTCTGTTCCCTTCCAGATCAAAAAAATGTCATCAATAAATCTGTACCAACATAAAACCTGGCTTGTTAAAACTTCCGAATATTCAGTTCTCAGGACCTGTTCCTCCCAGTACCCCATATGGAGACACGTATAACTGGGAGAAAAACAGGCCCCCATCCCAACACCTCTGATTTATATATAAAAAAACAGTGGGTTGGCTATTCCCGGGTGAATGGGCATTCATGAGGTTGAGGCCAGTAGCCGTGCATAGCTGATGTTAGAGGCCCGTTAGGGTTCAAATGCAATTTCAGATATAGCAATGCTGGGTGGCTTTCTGTCAAACTGTATTTTCCTTTTTATTATTTTCCTTTGCTTTTTCTAACTTTCCTTAAATCTACTTTAGTTAGTGTCCATACACACCGCATACCTCCTTGAGTTTCCTGTTTATGTTCCTTTCTGTTTTGTATTCCACTTCCTCCTGTTTTCTTAGTTTTTCACTTTTCTCTCACCATTGCATCATCGTCTCCTTGCCCCTCTTACATTTCAAATTTCCATTCCCTTCTACGTCCTTTAACCATTGTTACTGATTTTGTTCCAGATTTTCCCCATTATTAAAACATTTATATTGTTTAATTTGTGAGCATTTTATTTTTAAAATATAGATGTATACCTTTTGTTGAACACTGCCCTTTCTGCAGGGTCACCACCAAACATTTTGCCTTCCTCCTTCACGTTTTGCTGCCCTTCGGACTCTGTACTTTAACACTGCGAGCCAGTGCTAAAGTGCTTGTGCTCTCTCCTTAAAACATGGTAAAATTGGCTTATCCCCAATTGGCATCTCTGTTTTACTTCTAAGTCCGTTGTAAAGTGCACTACATATGCCCAGGGCCTGAAAATTAAATGCTACTAGTAGGCCTGCAGCAGTGGCATATCGAAAGTTGAGGGGACCACCCCCGCAAGGTAGACTGAGGGGCCCCCGCTCCGGATTTAATCCGAAGCTCTCAGGCCTGAGTACAGTGCTGAGAGGGTCTGCTACAGCTCAGGCCCCCCCGCACCGCAGGGGCCGCAGGGGCTGCGGGGGCCTGTGTTAAGCCCCTGGCCTGCCCTGTGTTAAGCCCCTGGCCTGAAGCACTAATTGTGCCACTCTTTTAAGTACCCCTTGAAACATGTTTCAGGTCTGTCATTGCAGAGCCTGTGTGTGGAGTTTTAAACTGCCATGCTGACCTGGCAAGTTAACCCTCTTGACAGTTACAAACCTTCCTTTTTAATACATACAAGTCACCCATAAGGCATAACCTAGCCTGCTGCCTTCTGCCCTCTTGCCTGGAGAGGGCGCACTGGACCTGGAGCTCTGGACCCCAGATTGACTCAAAGGGTTAGTCTGCTGGCTTCCTGATATGAGCCTCAGGGACATACCAGGCTCCCCAAAGCTCCTTGACCGGTCTTCAGTGAGTCCCTGACCTCCAAGAGGTGCCTCTCAGGTCCCTGGGAACTTGGCGTGGATCTTGAGCTTTTTTGCTCTTAACGAATGGGCCCATCACACCGGACGTGTGTCGCTCACACAAAGATTCAGTGCAAGCCACTGCAAGTTCTTCTCTTTGCAAAGCAAGCATCTTCCACTGGTGTGGATTGCCACAGTGAGGCCCCAGCCCATCTGTCCCCCGATGCCCAGCGAGCTGTTCGCACCCTGCCGACCATTGCCACACTCTTTGTCCCTGGAGAACTTCTACCCCGCGAGCGGGACTCTTGGCACAAAACTTGAGAAGGTAAAACTTCTGCGGGACTAATCTGGGACTGTATCCAACCCAAGCTGGTCACGATCAGCCGGAGATTTTAGATTTGACTTGTACCAGCGCAATCAGATATCCCCAGTTGGCGCTTTATGCTTTTAAGGGCTAATTTTCAGGTTATTCTTTAGAAATTCATAACTTCGGTTCCATGTATTGGATTTTTGTAATTTAGGTTGTTTTATTCATTAAATTAAGCTCTTTTATTTTAACCTGGTGTGAATTCTTTTTGTGTGGTGTTGTCACAATTTTACTCTTTGAAGTGTTGCACAAATAATTTAAACATTGCCTCTAAAGTTAAGTCTGACTTCTCTCTCCCAAGCTACCAGAGAGTGAGCACAGGTTATTTTAGGGTGTATATGTGCCTTACCCTGACTAGGATTGTAGTTATTCCTTGACCAGAGCTTATACTCCATGTTGGACCTGGCCCTTTCTGCAGGGTCACCCCCAAACGTTTTGCCTTCCTCCTACCCTTTTTGCTGAATTTGTTTTTGTTGACTTTACAGTATCCCTTTAAGCATGTCCCAGGCCTGCAATTGCAGAGCGTGTGTGGGCAGTTTTAAGCTGCCATGTTGGCCTGGCAAGTCAACCCTCTTGCCAGGTCCAAACCTTCCTTTTGTAATACATATAAGTCACCCCTAAGGTAGCCCTCAGGCAGCCGCAAGGGCAGAGTGTAGTGTATTTAAAAAGTTGGACATGTACTTTTAAGTTTTACATGTCCAGGTCGTGAAAAATGCTTACATTTGTTTTTCACTACTGCAAGGCCTATATCTCCCGTAGGTTTACATAGGGATTACCTTATTACATTTTATACATGTGATTTCCAACTGGTAAAAGATAGGCATTTGAAGTTTAGTGTCTCTGGACTCACAATTTAAAATCACAATGTATGGCTCTGCTTTGCCACATGCTGCCTCCAACCCAGAACCAAAGTGACTTCAAGGGTTTATTTGCTTGCCTCCTCTTTTCTGAAGTTTCAGAGACACAAAAGACTTCCAACTCAACTGCAAGAGCACCGGGACTCTGCCATATGTGAGTCTATGATGCCAATTGGTGTTACCCCAGTCCTGGACTCTTGGAAGTGGGCTCTGCCTTCTGTGTTCCTTCTCAGAACCAACGCTGGACGACGCAAAGCCTTGGAAAGCAGTGTCACTCAGACTGTGGCCCGAGATTTAAGGTACTGTGTTCAGCAGGCACAGGTGGGTCCCTGTAACTGGCCCATGCTCCATTGCAGTCAGCCTGAACTTGTTACTTGGTCCCTGTCTGGCACAACAAGATAACCATAGTTGGTGCTTTGCACTTTTATGCGCTATCATCACCTAATTCTTTAAAAAAATATTTTCTCAAGCTCTACTGATTGGATTTTTGGCATTTTGGTCTTGGTTTGTTCATTAAATTAGGCTTTATATTTCTAACATGGTGTGGATTACTTTTGTGTGACGTTTTTCACTGTTTTACTGTATTAAGTGTTGTACAAATACTTCACACCATTCCTCTTAAGTTAAACCTGACTGCTCT
The DNA here is from genome assembly GCF_964204655.1 of Triturus cristatus. NCBI lineage: Eukaryota > Metazoa > Chordata > Amphibia > Caudata > Salamandridae > Triturus > Triturus cristatus. The sequence continues at coordinate 613,112,350 of NC_140591.1, read as the reverse complement.
GTGTCAAGCTAGGTTAATGTAGGTTATGCATCTGACTTACACTGCTTGGACAGGGTATCTACCTGTGTCAACCAGATACCCAATATCTAATGCCTTAGTAAACCAATTTCTAACAGCTATCAAAGTGGTTCTTTGGTGAGCAATATATTCAGATTTTTTAGTTATTTGATTTATTTGTGAAAAACACTGCAGTTGGTAGTGACATTACTAAATAAGTACCTTGTTTAATAAAACCTGCTAAAGTAGATACTGAGCAGGAAGCTCATGAAAAGGAAAATTGTGAAGAAGAAGAGAAGGAACAAGTGTCTGCTGGGACGAGCAGCAAGTCAGGGTTCCACTCCCTACCCAATAACAACTTCAGTCTTTGTTGCATTTTGTTAAAGTATTAATTTCTTTCCTTGCTCTTTCCCTAACCCAAATACCTTTCAAGTTTATTCACCATCCCATGATTCTGTGCTTGCCCCTTGGTTGTTTAAATTAAGTGAAGAAGAGATGTTGTCACATTGCTCTTGCCTAGTGCCCACTGTAAACCCATACCATACCCATGACTGCTCATCCCATCTCATTCCCAGCAGTTGCCTAAAATTCTCCCTCATCTTGTTCCTACATTTCTTCCTCATGTGCTGTCTCTTACCCTGGTCTGTCTTTTACCTTTATTTACCATCTAACCTGACCATAGCCCAACCTAAACCTCGTCCTAACCCTCCCCTAAAACATTAAGCTTACCCAGCACTCACCTGCTCAAGAATAATATTTGTTGTACTGGTAATGAAGTAGGGATGAAGGCTTGGTGTGGGCAGTAGAACTCGTGGCAAGTCTTGGGAAGTCGACAAGAGTAGGCACACTTTTACTATTGTTACTATTGTTATGCAGCAAATGCTTCCCCTATGGGTTAACTCTATTTATGGTGCTTGATATAATAAAATAAGCAGTATAGCAGAAATTGAAAGCACCAACATTTTTGATGGCAATATGCATAAGTTTGCAACATAGTCATTTTATTTAACACACATTATTGAAGTGCCGGCTCAAAGAAAGGGTCACTGCATGAAATAATGTTTCCTTTTCTTCCCCTTGGACACATTTGTTGTTTAATTACAAAGATGCTTTTGATGGATTCATTTATGTAAAGTACTGAAAATGGTACTAATTATGCGAATATAGTCTCAGAGACACAGAACCACATAATAACAAATCTAGGGGCCTTAAGGCACCAACACCATAGTGTGCCTGACTGACTATACAAATGTGCTTGCAATGGGTGTTGCAAATTATGTTATTTTCAACCTCCCTCACAACAAGATCCTGCTATTCACATTGAAGGCACATCCCAAGCTCCACTGACACCATTACGGAGGACTGGCACTGATGGGAGATAGCTGCTCAGCTGTGTCTCCAAAAAACTAAGGCAAAGGCAATTGTGGTGACATATCACTAAGGGTGGGCAGTAAACTCTGCTCCCGTGGCGTAGTTCACAGAGTTTTTGTCAATCAGCTTGGAGGGTGGAGTTTGGCAAAAACTCCGCCTGTGCTGCACATCAGGGTTTACCTGCACCCACCACTAATTCTAACAGGGGTCCTGGAATTTTTGTGGTAGAGCTAAAACGTTCCAATGTGCTTTAAGAAAAAATTTTAAACTATCAAATTTGCATTGAGAAAGTGCTATCATGAGGACACAGCTCAACCCAAAAATTAGAAATACTGTGATGCCAAAATGACTTTATAAAATGAGCAGTAGATTTAGCGAGATATTGTCCTATAACTTTTAAGGGCCTCCGCATCACTCGTGACACTGACAGGTGAAGAAATTTTAAGCCAACAAACTGTTGCACTCTGGGACTAGTAGTTGCTCTCGCTCACGGCTAAGAGCTGGATTTTCTGACGGTGTCACACATTAAGTGGAACCCTTGACAGCTGATCAATGCCACTGTGGGAATCTCACGGAAGGCTCAGGAACTTACTGTTCGGAGAAGCCCTCTCGGTGACTGCAGGAGACATAGTTGGTGGGCACTAGCCCCATCCTGGGCGACCCTATCACCTTGCTGACCAGCACATAGTCTCTTTGTGGCCAACGAAGTGCACCTGCTTGTCAGTGCTCAATGTAAGCTCCTCGTCGGTCCTGGCCTAGAAGTCATACAGGACGGTGAAGACCCATCTCTTGGGGCCGCCGATGGGTTCCGGAGGTGTAGGCAGCCGCAGTGATGAATTCAGCCATATCTGGTCCCCCAGGCAGTCCAGAAAGTACATATGCTTCCTCACAAAACTCTCCATTGCCGTGGGGTGGGGGGGTGAGCTGCGCCAGAGGGCGCTTTCAGAGCCCATGGCTGGCTGATTCCCAAACGACTGGCCCTGGGGTGGGCATGGGGGTTATGAAGGCATCCTGGCTGGAGGTTTCAGAAAGTGTGCTTGGAATGCAAAGGGTGTGTTTCCTTTTCACTCAGTCAGGTTGAGCTTTGATTTTATATTCCACTCTTCCGGGTTGGAAAATGAAACCAGTAGATCTGGTCAAACGTGTGTGACCTCACGGTACCTGTAACCACAGCATTCATTCTACTGACTTTGATCTGTGTTTATGTCTGTTTCAATGTACACTTGCTTTGGCAAATACGAAGACTGAGGTACACGAGGCACTCTAACATGATGATGGTGTGAAGCCTAGGTGTTTCGCTGTTGTTGACCATTGGATCACCTTTAATCATTAACCTCTGACAGGCTGAGTGAGCAGCAGCAAGAATTCAACTGCGGGCTTTCTATCAGCATCGCTGGATGGTGAGCAGATGGTTGTCTATGCTAGCACTGTCTGTTTCTGAGTGAAACAGAGCAGCAGCGCGAGGGTCTGTCTGCAATTTTAACAACCAATCCAGGGCTGAACATAGTCAGTGAAACTCGTTTGGGCATGTGTGATACTGTAAAGTAACCTAGATTTAGAGCAGTGGAGGCTCCTTAGCCAATCGTGGTGAGACACCTAAAATTCTGAAATGCTCATTGGTTGGTGTTGATTCCCCATCCGCATGTGCCACTGGCTGAGCCATCCTCCTTGCTGTTGGCGGGAGTTGCAGCTAGAGCAGGCTGGGCTTGGTTGGAGTAAAAATGCCATGGACCCGGGAGGACGTGAGAGCAGCTTCGGCAGATAGGGTCAAAATTGTAAATCAATGAACACGAAGCACATTTTACTTATGGGATATAGTGCTCACCATGAAGCATCATGCTCCACTGCAGTTGGACCTGCTGCGCAGATTGTGAAAGCAGGCCACATTGCACTTCCTCACCCCCAGGGAGGGACAGGGGTTATTGACTGTACTCCCATTAAACAATGCAGCTATTCACTGTACTTTGCGTATCCGTCCTGCCAACTCGTATAATGAGCCAGATTTGATTTGCATAAGTATAGACGTGTTTTTTTTTATTTTTACTCCCTACCACACTTTAATATGTATGCAGACCCTACCTGCTTTGTGAAATACTAATTAGGGGTTGGCGATGGTTAGTGTAGCAGCTCTGACCGCTCATGGGACTCAGTGAAATTCCACTGATTTTTTATGCAATTCTGCGGAATTCCAAGTGGTGCAACTCCACGAGCTCCGCCCACCCCTACATATCACCGGCTGATGATACCTGAGAAGGAGGAGGAGGAGGAGGCAGCAGTGGTTCCTTTGACCAGTGTCCAATCTGTGGAACCGAGGGCAAGGCATTATGGTCTCAGCCACTGAGGTCAGCTGGGTGGATCCTCATCGCCCTCAGAAGCTACCGTCACTCCCACCTTAACAATGGAAGTTCTCCTCCAAAAGGGCCTGAAGAGCATTCAAGGACATAAACAGGGCCAGAGGGAAACTAAAGAAAAACTAGATATTTTGAAGGAGTGTCAGTAGGAAGGGGTGGGCATATAGAGGGTGGTGGTGGTAAGACCAGTTGGGAAAAGTGTAGAATACATCAGAATTCGTATAGTTTAATTTTTGTGGGTTTTTGAGGGATTTAGGTGGTGGGGCAGGTCTGTTGCCAGTGGAGTGTGTAGGCTTATTATTTGTTTGGGTCAGATTTACCATTCTTCCACGCAATGCAGGGAAGCAAGGCAACTTGCTGCTCTATGTTGCCTGAAAGGTAGAGGACAGAAATGCTCCAAATTTATAAAGATATCAATAATATTATGCTCTCTCCTTGTGCTGGTGCACTCTGTGCTGCCTAGCACCTGTGTTATGGAAAGGGTGTTTTTGTGAAGGGAGTAGGACCTTCCTGCACAAAAACAATCCTTATCAGCATAGAGATGTGTGCAGCAGAATGCAGTACACATAGAAAGAGGAATTATTGAGAAGAAATAGAGATATTTCTCCTAGTTATGTCTCTGTCGGGTATGCACACCATTTTGGTGCAAACCCAGGTTTACAAGTGTTTGTAAATTTGGGTTTGTGTCAAAATACATGGGTGGATGCATGGGAACACCCATGCTCCACCCATGTAAAACCCACCGATGGAAAGTAATGCAAGGCAGCAGTATGCGCTGCCTTGCAATTAATTATACAAAACTACAAAAAGTGGCTTTGCAAGGCCTAGTAAGTCCAGGTTAAGGACTTGACCTGCCTTACGGTGACTTGTGTCATCCAAGTACAATGCAAGTCCTTAGTAAGTTTGCCCCCCAATGTTTTCCTACTTTTGTTTTCTTAAATGTGTTATTTAATGTAATATTAAATGTTAATATTATTATTATTATGGTTGTTAGTAATTGTCTTGTTAGTTGTATTTTTTTGTGCAACACACATATACACAGTGCATCCCTCTACTAATGTCAGAGTAGACACTGAGCTTAGATACTTTCCCGTCACAGATAAATTATTAAATTGTCTGCCCTGATCGTCCTTTCTGTAGTCTACTCTCTACTTGACTTGAGCTCCCTTACCTCCAGGCTAACCCCCAAAGCATGCCTTCAGTCCACCCTTCTGCAGCTGCGTTTAGAAAACTGATAATGGATTTCCTTTGCCTCTGCTCTTCTTGACTTGTCACCTTAAAGCACCCACCCTCCCATCAGTCGGAAGTAGTGTGTTTATATTAGGCGTACTGCAAAGTCCAGTCCAACCCGAAACCCAAGCACTACCTCCCTCCTTCCAGTTCTTACCTGAGCAGCAGTAGCGGTCCGTGGAGGGAGTTCGGTGGGGCAGTGAGGCGGGGCAGGGGAGGGGCAGGGTGGGGAAATATAAGCACCGGAATATGGATGCACGGAGGTAAGTACACATTTAAATAAATAAAACGAATTTCGTTGCGCGCGCTGCATCGCATTTTGCGATGCAGCGCGCGCAAAGGAATTCGTTTTATTTATTTAAATGTGTACTTACCTCCGTGCATCCATATTCCGGTGTTTACATTTCCCCACCCTGCCCCTCCCCCGCCCCGCCTCACTGCCCCACGAAACTCCCTCCACGGACCGCTACTGCTGAGCAGAAATGTATTGTCTGCCACCTCACCCAAGCCTTGCTTATGATGTATGGGTTTTTTCAAAGGGACTAACTAGTGGTGGATTTAACTGGCCCAAACAGGGAGGACACCACAGGGAAAACAAAGTTATTCCTAGGCTAAATGGAGCAGGCGAACCAGCTTAGAAGTATTTTCATTTTACACTGTGAAACAAAAAAAGGTAATTAGAAATTCCAAGACAAAGACCAGTATAAAATCAAGCAAAATAGTGAAGAGGAGATGTTTCATTTACTAAGGTAAGCACAATGAACATTACAGTCAAAGAAGGAAGTTAGCTTCTATAGAATGATCACGTAGATTAATTCACTGTGGGGTTCAGTTTGTGGAAGAAAAAGTGCACACTGCCTATACCTGTCCGATTGTTGTTATAATTTGTTCTCTGCACTATGATATCCCTTTATTGCCTTGATAAGAGGGATGGTGAGGGCTAATTAGCAATTTTATGTGACCTCACTCTGTAATGATGCTTGCACCACATCCGGCATGCCAAGTGTGAGATTGGTTGATGGTGGAAATAGATTACAGCACATTAGATCTCAACTTGGGGAAAGAAGGTTAGGATATCAATGAGTGGATGGGTAGGGGAATTAGGTAAAACTTTAAGGGACAAACACAGCATTCAGAAAATTTATGAATGCAGCCCATCTGTCATGACTGTGGACAGTCAAGTTAACCTGCTCAGTCTTAGCAACCAATAAACTCCCAAGTTAGTTTTAGTTATCTTGGCTTAATTCCAAAATAGAAATGATATACACACAGTAAAAAATATTTGTAATCAAAGTAAAGACAATAAAGCTGTATACAAATAGTGCCACTCCAGTCTTCTGGCATTTTCCGACTTGGGAGTGGGGTGAATAACAGAGCAGGAGCTGCATGGAGGTTCCACTTCTTTGTAGAAGTGAGGGTCTGTAAAAAGAGAAAAGAAATTGACAGCATTGGGGTGTCAAGGCAAACAAGATGCACAAGGAGTGCAGAGCATAAGCTAGAATAAACTAACTAAGGGCCAATCTAGTACTACCGATCTGTGCCCATCATAATCATGTCTACCACAGGCACTTTGGATTTGCAACTTTAGCCACTAGTCTTCATCACTATAAATGACTCACCCCTTTCTATTTTCAGTCTTCAGCGGAAGGCCGCTTTAAATCCTTTTGTTTGTCATAGAAGTGGATATACATTGGTTCTTCTTACACATGTTGTTGTAGAGTCTTGCAGATAGTTTTTCATCCAAAAAGAGACAGGCCTGTTGAACAAGAATTTAAAAAATAATTTTAGTCCTAGTCTAGTCTAGGTAAACAGAGAGGTTTCAGAAGAACCAAGAGATTCTGGTGTGCAAATTATCAAAAATGCGAATAAAGTAACATTCAGAGTATTTATCCTGAATCGAACTATCATCAACCCCAGCTTGAAATACCAAGTTTACCCAAGCTAAGTCCATCACATTCATCACATGAATCTTCATTTGGCATTCATTGCTACAGGTTACCTGTTGCAGAGTTATTCTACCTATGTACTCTCCTTTCTCCCTTGGACACAACATACATAAATTATGCAGTGCAGTCCTTTGCATCTTCTCTTACAGTTGAGCATGGGAAAGCAGGGTTAGGTGTAGGAAGCAGGCACCTTGTTTTTTTCAGTTAATGGTTTGGAGGTACAGATTGCTGACTTAGATACTGCAAAGTTTTTGCTGAGCCTAGGTCAAATTAATTTTCTTTCTTTGCTGCTACGCAGTCACCATTTAGTCACCAAGCCAAATGTCTGTGTCCTCCTTGATTGTTTATCTCTTCCACAAACGCCTGACCATTTACATTTATTTACTGCACACCAAGATTAAACTTTTTTTCAGTTTTCCAATTGTTTTTTATATAGCAAAATGTTCTGTTGTGTTATTGTTTCTTTTTTAATCTGAAAGTAGAATGTATCTTCAGATTCAGCGAGGTCATCTGAAAGATGATTACTCACCACACTTTAAGAAACCTCCTTCATCCAGGGTTGTCTCTTCTGGAGTGGTATAATTTTTCGGTATGGACTGTTAATTCATTTTAATCACTGTCCTTTTCTCCCCATTTTGAGGAAAGTGACTGGTCCTTCTGACTTTGACAGTTGTCCCAGGTGCACCGAATATATGTGCAAAAGATATGCTGGCTACAGGGCATGTCAGATACTTTGCCAGTCTGCTGAATTCTGGCCATCGGTCCTTATTCCCATGCCAAATGTTCAATGGATCTTGATTCCGATAGATCTCTACTGGGTCATCCAAATAGCCTTGTACCATTTTCTCAAGTGTCATCCATATTGACAATTGCTGTTTCTGTGTTGTCTGTGCCTGTGCACCTTATGTAAGTCCTGCTATGTCCATAAACCAACCCCAGGCAGATGTTGGTGATCTAGGTTTTGTAGCAGTTGTTTGTGTTACCACTGGTTGGTGCTACTGCTGCTGCTACAATTTGGATATTTTTTTTGATTTGGGCCCATCACCACACTCTCTGTCGGTTGAAGGCAGCACTTCAGTTCTGGCTTGAATTTGCAATCATTCATCTTCTAGATCTACTACTTTCTTGACAATCCAATTATAAAGTGAGAGATCCACTGTTGAAAAAGGAATGAGGGTGGCTAGCACTCTTTTGCAATATTAATCAAGATTCATGGCACAAATGTACTTTTTGGAGGACATAATCAATTTTTGCAACCTTTGATTTTTTGTTCATACGAAGTAATACACTGTTTTCCAGAGCAGCTCTTCTTCTTGGCATTGGTAAATAGTTGTTCCAAATTTTTCAAATGTTCCTGCAGCCTGTATAACAACAGGATTATTTGCCTCAATCTGCTGTCTTCCTTGTTGACCTCCATATGACAAATCATAAACAGTACTAGCATTTGGATCAGCCACTCCACTTGTCCCTATTTTTCTACGTCCATCATCATTGCTTTGGAAGTTGCATCTTCCCTCCGTTTTAGTATGTGTAAGAAATTGGGTTACTGGTTGAGGGGGATGAAACCCTACTCAAGCAGGAGCCACAATCTTTGTCAGAGTGAAACACAAGCACAACCCAAAATAACCTGTGCTTATCCGTCTGGTGGCTTGGCACAAAAGCAGTCAGGCTTAACTTAGAGGCAATGTGTAAAGTCTTTATGTAGCACTTCAAGCAATCATAAAGTGAAAATACAACACATGAAAAATCCCATACCAATTTAGAAAACGTGAATCAACTTTAAAAATTAGTTTTTATACCAAAATGACAAAAATCCAATCAGTAGAACCAGAGATATGCAATTAAGATTTAAACGAAGTTGGCAACAAAAAGCTGTGTATATTTAGTTCTGCTGGACCAGGACAAAGTCACAAGTTAAGGTTGACCATGATGGAGCTGGCAACAGGGCCCAAGTTAAGTCTGCTGAACAGAGTACCTTAAATCCTGGTTGTGATCAATGTGAAGACATGCACCGAGGATGCATTGTGCAGCAGAGGCGACGTGAGGTCCTTGCATGGAGATGCGTCATGTAGGAGCAGTTCCAGGGAGTTGCAGGGGATGATCTGAGATTCTTGTGAGGAGATGTGTCGCACAGCAGCAGCTCCAATGGGCAGCAGGGTTGCGTTGTACAGTCCTATGTGGGGGGGGGTGCACAGCGGTTCTGATGCAGAGTTTGGCGAGGTAATGAATCACGCTGCGGTGGTTCTGATGGGACAACAGTTAGGCTGACAGAGCACTTACAGGCCCAATACCAAGGGTACAGGACTATGCTGGCAACACTTGGGGGTCAGGACTCAGAGCTGGCAGAGTCCAGGTGCTAGGTTCAAGATTTTTGGAGTCTGTTCTGTCACTTAGGCTCTGATCAGGATTCCAGCCAACTAGCCCTTGATGTCCCTCTGTTGGTTTTGGGTCCAAGATACAGGTCCAGTCCTTCTCACTCAGTCAGGAGGGCAGCAGGTTAGCACAGCAGGACAACAGAGTGGTGGTCTTTCTTGCAGCAAAACAGCATAGCACTGCTTCCTCTGAGTCTTCCAGAGGTCCACTGAAGAGTTGGGTCTGAGGATCAACTGTTTATACCTAGTGCCCACTTTGAAGTAGGAGAAATTTCTAGAGAATTCCCTTGGAAGCTCTTGAAGTTTCATGCCTCCCCTATCCTGGCTCTAAGTGACTGCATAAACAATGCAGCAATGACAAGTCCTCTTTGTTAAGGCAGAGAACATAATTTTTAGTTTTCAGTGGGGATGTGCCCAGATCCGCCCCCCATCCTGTCAGTTGATAGCCCATTCAGGCCCAACGAATCCCTCAATTGTGTGGCTGTTTAGGAGGAATAAACAAAGTCCAACTGCCAACTACACCCAGCCTTGTGGCCCAGGAACAGGCTTCAGGCACCCAAAGATCAAGGCAGGAAACAATTAGTATTAAAAAAATTGTAACATAAAATCAGACTTTACCATTAAAAAGGCTTTTTAAATACAATCTCTCAGACACCAAACATGATATTCCTATGTGCTCCCAATTGAAACATGGCACTTATTAAATGTAATAGGGTAACCAATGTTATCCTACAGGAGAGGTAGGCCTCATCGTAGTGAAAAATGAATTTAGGAGTTTTTCACTACAAGGACGTGTAAAACTTAAAAGTTCATGTCCAACTTTTTTAATACAATGCACCGTACCCTCTGGGCTGTGTTGGGCCTACTCTAGTGGTGACTTAGGTGTATTAAAAAGGGAGGTTTTAGCCTCACTAAAGGGATATTTTGCTAGGTTGACATGTTTAAAGGGCTGCTTAGATGGGTAGCACAATAAGTGTTACAGGCCCACGAGTAGCATTTAATTTACAGGCCTTGGGTAAATGCAGTACTGCTTTACTAGGGACTTACAAGTAAATTAAATATGACAATTGCATGTAAGCCAATATTACCATGTATAGGGGAGTGAGCACAAGTTCTTCACCAGTGGTCAGCAGTAGTGAAGGCCACAGAGTCCTAAGGCTAACAAAAACAAATTCAGAAGATAATGGAGGGGTGAAGGCAAACAATGTGGGGGTGACTCTGCAGAGGAGGGCAAGTCCAAAAGTACATTATCATTGATAGACGTGTACTGCTTAAACAGGTGTTGCAGCAATTAGAGGTGGAGTTCCAGTTCAATGGCACCTTCTGAAAGAGGGTTTTTATAGGAACCATATTAGCACGCTGAATGATTCTCAACTGTTTCCAGGCTTTGAAAGAATGACTGTAATGGGTGTAAATCTGGCGACAACTGGACCTATGTTGTTGACTACTGTTTATTTTTTGTGGAACACCTGAACAAATAGTTTAATGCAATGTACTAAACATAGGACTTTGAAGTATTCTCCATTAGCCATGGCTTTGACGATATTACTACCATTGTCAGTGGCAACAAATCCAATTCTGAGATATTTGGGTTGAAACTATTTGTAGACTTAAGTGTTCTCCATGAAGAACATCACTGAAATTGTCACATGCCAACGAATAACTTGAAAAGCATGCTCAAGGTAAGACAAGTGGCTAATTTTGTTTAACACCCTTGAAGAAGATCCAGTGTGGCATAGTCTGCGGCTTGACAACTGGTCCACGTCTGTCTTGAGGTGGATGGACTGAACTGCACCTTCATTGCTTGCCAAACTAATGCTGCACTTGATGATGTATAAATTAATTAGCTTACAGGTTTAGTGGTATGGCACTCCTTACTGAACATAAATTTGATAGTGGGTTGTTTCGCCTGTTTTCTCTGTAAGAATACCTTAACAAGACATGACTTACGAACCTAGCTGCTTGGATGCTTTGGGATAACTATATCCCTCTTTTTTTGTGTTATGCCTACGTTTCTGCAGGTAAAGACTGCACACTATTAGCTGTGCCGAGAGACCCCTCCCAGGGTGATTCATGCATGTTCTAAATTAAAATAACATAAAATATGAGCAACAGTCACAGGGCTTCTTCACAGGACATGCTCCTCACCATCACCTCCTATCCAGTCAACTTCTTCTCCTGTCACCAGCACCTATCATTTTGAGGTGCCCCTCCCACACAATTGTATTTACATTTTTCAGAGAAGCCAGTTAACATCTGGAATTCTATTGTGCACCTCGTTTACCACAGCAAACTAGTTTGCGTTAAAGTGAGCATTCTGAGATGTGCCCAAGTGTAAAGGAGTCCCAAACTGATTAGGAGAGCTTTCTTATCAAGCCAACACCTGAAGAACATGTTAAGAGGAGATATGCAGTTGTGCTTGCCTTCCTCCAGCTTGGGTTGTGACTGCAGTAGGAGTGGTAGTAGTTGCTGCCTGTTTTTTACTACTTGACAAGAGGAAAGCAGAATGTGTTTGTGGTACTACATGACTCAGAGCAGGTTGAATAGAGGTGATCTGCATTTCCTTTGTGCCACTCCCCATACACAAATCACTGATTCTTCATCTTCCTCACTTCCAAGGCTTTTGGAAACCTTGTTTTTCCTTTCTCTCTAGTGGCGGTTCTTGGTCATGGTCCAATCCATGTCAAGATTATAAAAAATGGAGGGCATGGAGAAGATGGGGTAGTACACTTTATTTTCCTTGCAGGAGATTGTGAATGGAGGACCAGTCACAACAGCATCTTGCTCTGCAGAAAGCAAGCTTGACTTCCTGCTCCGCTCCTACCTCCAGAAGATCAGGTGTAGCAGAGGTTATTGCTATTGAGTTTCTTGTGAAGATTCCATTTGCTGCTGGGACAATTTACTTTCCATTTCACTGCTGTTGACCATGACTGCAGTTACTGTAATGCTGAAAACATTTGCTTCGGTTTTGGTGGCAGTGATGTGGTTGTTGATCCAGGGATGTCCCTCTTTCTTCTTAATGGTGGCTGCAGCAGGTAACCAGCATTTTTGGGAAAAGGATGAGGGCTTCACACAAGTGGAGTTCTGGCCCTTTTCAGGCCAGGAACCACCTCCTTTGGGGCCATTTTATTTTACTTCTTGTGTAGGTCAGCAGTATAAGCAGGTGCACTCAGCAGAGAGGTCTCTCTGGGCTCCCGAGTCAGCTAACTCATGGACTTCTCTCTGTCTTATGAAGTATCCTCTTGTACATCTGCAGGCAATAAAAAAAACAATGAAGTGAGTGAGACTTGCCAATTCTTGCCAGTGCAATACATGTCATAAATATCATCGTCATTATAGCAATATTATGACACATTGATATAGACAAATGCTGCATCCCCCTACAGGGCTTAGAGGACCCCTTTGAGAGTTAAGGACAGGCAGGACAAACATCTAATTAATTAATCAATAAATAGTTGTAGTCCCTCCAGGACCCATGACACTCCTGTGGCAGGCAGGCAACAATCAAATTAATTAACAGTTGGTATCCCAGCAGGGCCCACGGGTTCCTATGGGAGGCTAGGAAAGTTAAACAAAAATAAAAAACAATAATATATAAGTACCTGGGGTTTCTCCAGGGACCATAGTGGCTTATAAGGGAGTCAGGCAAATATTAAATTAAATATTTAAAAATAATGTCTGCTATTCCTCCAGGGCACAGGGCATGGAAAACATGAATAAATTAATCAAAAGTATCTAAGACTACTACAGTCACCCAGAAGAACACAAATATATCAGGAGAAAAATGAACAAATGGACAAAAATGGCATGGTCTTCCAATATCAATGCTTCTAGAAAATGGAATAAAATGATGAATATTCAGAAACATCCACGGGTTCAACAAAATAGTGCTCACTCAACACATGACCTGGGCCAACAAGGAAGGAGGCATGGAAAACACAAAATTGTGACCCATTTTTTTGCCTCTGCCTTGATACATCTGGCCTTCAATTTTTTAATGACCCACCTCCCCAGATGTAGGTGATCAGGGAGCAAAGAATAATCAAAACTGTTTATAGAGGATGATGTCATCCCACTAAAAAACATAAGCTTGCTTCTCATTTTTAAAATGTATGTCTCTTGTGTCTCATGTTGTGGCTGCGCACCAGATACTCTTATCGCATCTGTAATCCCCAGGCCGTTAGTACTGCTCACATTTCTTACAAAAAAATCTGTTTTTTCTTACTAAGTGTAATGCTCATGCTTCTTGCTGCAAGATGTTTGCTTTCTTGTGTGTTGTTTCTGAATCTGCTAAGAGCAGTGAAGAAAACACTCGAGTTTGTGTTTTTTGCCGGCTGGTGTGCTGAAAGTACGGAACAGGTAATCTTATTTTTCTGCTTTCCAAAAAGATTCCTTGAATTCATATGTTGTGTGTAGTGTTTGTTCCTCTACCTCATTTAAGAGAGTTAAATGTGAGTGAAACAGTGGAGAGGATGTGGCCTAACGGCTAAGGCGGTCGACCTCGACAGTGGGGAACCGCCGTTCGGGTCTCAGCAGGGATGCTAAATATCCTGTGACTCTGGGCAAATCACGTAATCTCCTTGTGCCAAACAAATAAATATATGTGGCCGTCTGTAACGCAACTGGTGCTCATATAAAACGCTCTGATATCTTTGGGTCTAGTTCGCGTTAAATAAAAATAAAAAAGTAAAAAATCACAACTTAAGTCCTGTCCGTAAACTACACTAAAACCAGTTTCATTTTGAGATACAGCAAGGGGAATCCAACCCAGGCTCCCATAAGTAGAAATGAAGCCACGTCCATTACTGCCTCTTCAAATAAGAACCAGCTCTGTGCATCACTGATTGACTGGGGGGATGGAAGAAGGGACTGCTTATGGCCAGTATATTAGGAATTAGCAGAGGGACTGCAGCTATGAGGAGAAATTAAGCCATGGTACTACTGACACCTCAAAGCACAGTTCTGCTCCTGCACACTTCAGACTCGCTATGAGGATAAAAGTAGGGCATACCAGTAGCTAGCAACTGAGAAGCAGTGTGGGACTTCAATCAATATAGCGCCCATGAAAAATCAAGCCCCAAACACTACTACCACCTTAACCACAAGCCTACTCCAACAAACATGTTGATGTGCCTAGGTATGCAGGCAACTGTCCAGAATTCTTTTAATCAAAAGTCATCAAATAGGTCCTGCAGTATAACAGGATTGAACATGCGCTCTGTGTCATCCAGGGCTCCTTCCAGGATGGACCCTTGGAATATGGGGCTGTGCTGCAGCTGTTGCAGTTGGCAGGATGCAGAAAATTAATCACACAGTGCTGCAGCTGTTGCAGTTGGCAGGATGCAGAAAATTAATCACACATTTATACACAGCGCTGGTGTTGGATAGGAGTGGTAACATGATTAGGGTGCAAGACCACGGTGCTGTGAATTGCCCCAATAAACTGCACCTGAATGGAAATAAAGCATGCAAACAAGTTAAAAGTATATCCCCAAATACTAGGTTCAAGTTGATACAATTTAGTTTTTGCATCAGACATATTTTACTTGCACTGAGAAAAGTAGCACTGATTTACCCTGATAAGACATATGTGTCTGGTAGATGTGGTCATACTGCAGCTGATTTTCTTCATATGATCTGGATCTGTCCAAAGTTGAATGGTTTTTGGAGAGAGGTAATGGGCATTATGGGTGACGTTGCCGTTAAGATAACGGAAAGGTCCTTAAAAGTGTGCTTATTTGGAATGCTGCAATGAGGTAAGATGGCACTCTGAATGCTAGCACTAGGAACAGTGCAGGATAGATGCAGGATTGAGACACACTAGTTGGTCTATTTACTAAGATTTTATGCCGTATTTGTGTGGACGCAAAATCTTTTTTACCTATTTACTTTCCAGTGCTAAACTTGCGTATCGCTGGAAAATCACCTGAAAGTAACACAAAGCAGCACATAGTGCTGCTTTGAATTTCTTATCGCCAAGGGGGCATCCCATGGATGGTGCATAGGCGTTCCCATGCAAACACCTAAGCTTTCTGATGCTAAGTCATATTTACTTGAAAAAGTAGACAGGGTTTATCGACAGGAAAAAGCGCCCATTTCAAGTAGGCACTATGAAGGAGAAATGCTTTAATTTCTCCTCTCTTTTACAACTTTGTATGTGGGCTGCACTGTACAGCACACATACAAAGTGGGAAACGGTTTTAAGTTAGTCTAAGCATAGTATTTTGTACTGGAAGACTACCTTCCTGTACAAACCTATGCTAGACTCACGCAGACTCCCTTGCACTATAGTGCAAAGGTGTGTGTGTGGTGCACAGCAGCTAATTTCAGTGCTGCCACCAGGGAAAGGGGAGAAGTGTGCCATATTTCTGCAAATATGATTCTCTCCTGTTCTCTTCTTCTCGCACAACACAGCTTTTTTGACTGCTGCACTGTGTTAGATTTGAGTAAATCTGTCACTAGGTGTCTTCAAATGCATCTGGGGTGACTAGCTGGAAAAAGACTTGACTGAATGGGCACTGGCATACTAACAACACATGAAAGTGACATGGAGAGACGATAAGCTCACGGAGAACCTTACTACTTGGGGTAAGATGTTATCCAAACTTATAGAACAATAGACTGCCTTTAAGGGTGGTAAGTGGGTGTGAGAAAATTGTGGCCCTAATTGAGAATGATGTCTTGCTGAGCAGTTATGAGAAGTTGAGGTTAGGGCGATGTTGATTTTTTGTTGCAGTAATTTGATATGGATTTTTGATGTAACACAGTCTGTCTTGTAAGTGTACTATATTGTTATGTTTGAAAAATGTTGCTTAAAAATAATTCAAAAAGGAAACAAAATGGCAAGAAAACCTTTTGTTCTAGATAAAGAATACCAGCTCTTATGACACCATCACCAAAGTTTGATGAATAACTAGGCTAAAGAGGGCCCTAGTTCTCTTTCCCTTGTTAATCCTTCCTTTATTCATGTTGGAACCTTGATGCCTTAAAAACCCTATCCCAGGCTTTCATCTGTTGAGATGTACTAACCCTATTACTGTCTCTTTTCTGGACCTTTTCACCAGCAAAAGTATTTAAAAAACATAAAAGAATAATTAAAAAAGCTGAAAATGAAAAAGGCAGGGCTCCACTATCGATACTTTAACATGAAGGCATATATTCTTTTGTGTTCCAGTTTCCCATAGCAAGGTGCCACAATAGAATTTCTTCTACACACAATTGCCTTCCTAGAAATTAAGATTTTAAAATTACTGTAAATGATAAATTCACTTATATTAACACTGTCACAAAAGGTCACTTGAAAGGATAGCAAGAGATATGAAAATGACCTTACATTTATGACCTGTATTACTTTTTACTGAATGTTTACAGAAGCTGGGCGATATCAGCATTGTGCCTGTTCATCGAAGACTCCTTCTATTTGGGGGTGCTTACACACCATGGGCCTCATTTATGAGGTTTTGCCATAGGGCAGCGCCACAAGCTTTCCTGCTGCGCTGCTCTATGGCAAAAAAGGACAGGAATGCGCTGTCTCTATCAGATACAGTGCATTCCTGTCCTTTTCCCCAACACTGGCGCAGAATAGGCTGCTGTGCGCCAACGCAGGCACCAATATATTTGTGTTTACATCAATACTTCACTCGTTTTTATACATGAATATTGTGCTGCAGTTATTGGATCATTTCTTTGACCAGCATAAAAAGATTAAGTTTAGTTCAGATAAATCCTCCAGGAACATATTCTTTTTGTACCCTTTCTAAAAGTGCCATTTCTAAAATAGTAATGTTAAATCCAATGTCACCAGTGAGTAGGATTTATCAATACCATTTGAAATATGTGAAACATGACAAAGCTACTCCCTCTGATCAGGGAGTACAGCTTAAAAGTGTGTTTAAGGAATTCCTAATGCTAACCTATGAGAGAAGTAGGGGAGTGTAAGGCTTGGTAAGTAGTTTTAAATGCCAAGTCGAAGTGGCAGTAAACTGCACATACAGGCACTGCAGTGGCAGGCATGAGACAGGTTTGAAAGGCTACTTCTGTGGGTGGCACAATCAGTGCTGCAGCCCACTAGTAGCATTTAACTTACAGGCCCTGGGTACATGGTAGACCACCTTACAAGGGACTTACAAGTAAATTAAATATGTCAATAAGGTGTACACCAATTACACACATGTTTAAGGAAGAAGCACATGCACTATAGCACTGACTAGCAGTGGTAAATTGCTCAGAGTCCAATGGCCAACAAAAAGATTCAGCAAAATGTGGAGGGCAAAAAGCAAACAAATTGGGGGAAGGCCCCCCATGGCTGACAAATCTAACAAATGCATTACAATTTTTTCCTAAGTAAAACTTGTCTGTTCCGTGCTGCTGATATCAAGGGTTGAGGTCAGGTTTAAAATATTGAGACCCAGCTGGACAGAGTGATGAAAAGTGCCATTATTGCTTGAAGAAGCATCCACTTCAACTAATATTTCCCCTTCTCACTGTGAATCTGTTTTCAACCGGTAAAAAAACAATTTTAATGACACAAATATAGCAGCAAAAAATGTAAAACACAATGTTAATATAAAATACAGAAATAAGAAATATGACCGACACATTAAAACTAAGGAAACACACTAACAATGCTGAAAAACAAAATATCAAATAATGAAAAGTCAGCATAATTCTATGTAAAACACACAGTATTACAATAAATTCATGAATACATAAATGAGATGAAAATAAAATTAACAAACAAAAACACTAACTTATGTTTACCATAAATGGTGCAAAACATTTCAACCAAAGTTCCAACCAGACAATCAAATTTAACTTGAAAACAGTTAATAAATAGAAATGGTTTTTCAATTAAAAAAACAGTACAAAAGGCCACAAAAATGAATAACAAAATTGTTCCTACAAATGAATTGCAAGAAGACAGCGTTACTCTACTGTGTTGCTGACCTACAAAAGAAGACTGCAGCAAACCACTAAAATCTACTGACAAAGTAAGTTTGACAATAAATAAAAGCAAACAAAATTCATAAATAACTTAAACTATTGTAAGAACATATGATTAAAGCAATGTTGTATTCATATTTTTCTAAATTACAGGTGCATTCTGTAAAAGAAGAAAAAACGCCACACAGAAATAAATAAATAAAGACACGAAAGCTGATTACATTTCTTTTTTAAAGTAGGACATCATCCAGAACATAAGTTAAAATGTGCAGCTGCAATATAAAAATTTATAAAATTCCTGTATATATTTCTATACTCCACAAATCAACAGATAAAAATTTTAAATCAACAAAATATATCAAATCCCAACAAGGCGAGACTTTTTTATATTTATAGAAGATATACTTACTGTAAGGAGGGTACCACCAGTAAGACAACACACTGGAAATGCACCAAATATTATTCAAATGCATGCTATGACAGGGCTACCACTAAAATGAAGTAGGTGAACGAGTTAGGGAATACAACGATCCCACTAATATTACTGAAATAGAAGTCAGAAATATTGTACAGAACCTAAAAGAGTCAGATCAAGCACTCAAGAACCAACAGGAATGATAATTAAAAACAGTATACTGAACGTTCCTCAACAAGCAACAGGCCAACTCCCTGCCATACCAACCCTAAAAAGATCAATTGCCTGAACAGGTAGAACAGACAAGGAAATAGGAGTAGCACCTAAAAAATGTAGATATAAACATATCTCAACACTTACTACTTAAACATAAAAAAATACATTTTCACTAACCAGCAACCTAAAAAACGATAAAAAAATAATTGTTTTGTGCTACTAATGACAATTTACTAACCTTAATGCAATGTAGCACATGGATGATAAATGACACCTAAATTGTGCCCTCCACCATTCAGTTAAATAGACACAATACAAGGTCAATATAAAAAAGCTATTATCCAATTAGTGTATGTACTGTTACTTAACTAACAAAGCACAACTTACAGAGAAATGCTAACACATATAATACAACAAACTAAGACCTGTAACCCACAAACAAATCATCATAGATTTTTAACAGGCAATCATTTCAACCATATTTTAAATCGAATTGCACACTGTAATTCTCGAATGCTACTATCACTTTAACGAGAGCACATTGCATCATCTACAAAAATCCATTCTGAGCATTGAATTTGTGTTAGAAATTAAATTATTATTCACAGTGGATGATTGCACACCTTGAGGAATAATTACTACTCTTGGCAGAGTGATAAACCCCGGATGGCTACGGCACAGCGTAGATTGGTTTAACCTTAACTTAGGGCAGTGTATGATTCAGAACAATAATAAACTCAAAACATCAAGCAAAAATCCCAAAGTGAATTAGAAACATATGGCCTAATTACGATGTCGGCGCTGGTTGGAGGCTTTCCGCACGACATGGTAGATTTACTGTTCGACTGCCATATTAGGATGATGGCGGTCAGAGAGAAACCTGTAGGGGGATTCCAATGCGGTTCCAATGGGCCAAGGAGCTAGTTGGTCCGTCAGACAGACCACATAACCCCTTAATGACAGCGACTCCGCCTTCGGGATTATGATGTTGGTTTCTGACAGGCATTCCATGTTGGACTTTCCAACATGGAGAGGCTGTCCGAAGGGGACATTGGGGGCCCCTGGTAGGGCCCCCTTTAACCCCAGGCCCTCCGCAATGGGGTGCAGGGATGTTTCAAAACCTCAATTTCTCAATGGAAGCTTGTGTTGCGAGCCTTTTCCGCCCACCGCACAAGCTTCCATTGAGAAATGGAGGTTTGCAACCGCACCTTGTGCGGTCGTAGCTAAATACCACTGACCTGAGGTTGGGCCGTTCCTTTGCACAATGGTGCCCGACAGACATCGTAATGAGGCCCAGATATTGGAATTTAGTTAACAAAATGACAAAAATCCATGAACCGGAGATATGAATTTTAAAGTTTTTAGTAGATATAGCACCAAGAGAAAGTAAAGCAATAATGACGGTCAGTGGTAGACCAGGACAAAGGTGTAATTTCATGCCAATCACGATGGAACCTGGGTTGGATACCCAAAGTAGATTGGTCCCGTTGAAAGTCCGGAAATCACAAAGTTCCCCCAAAAATTCAAATTCTCACTAGTGTGGAGGAAATGTTTGCAAAAGTTTCCAAACTTTCTGCCGGTGCTCAGATGACCACTGGAGTACACTTTTAAAGCCCCCAGGACCTCTGGGGAGGAACCTATAGACTACTGGGTGTCAGCCAGAGGCCAAACTCAGGATCTAGTCTAGGCCCTGTTGCCACTAGTCAGCTGGATAGTTCCAGGAAAAGTCTCTTGCAAATTGTTGTGTCCCTGTAACCACACAAGAGGTCAGCCTACTGACCCCTGGAGGCTTCTTCTTTGTCCTGATTACAAGAGGGAACAGATCTAGTCCTCTTCTGTTCTTTTGCAGGTCCAGAAAAATCAGTGCGTGTGCCTTGGAGTGCCACAGTTTTGCCTGGCCCTATCTTGTGGCTGGGACTGACTCCTGTGCACTCCCCAACCAATGGGGTAAATGTTTCCAGGGTAACTTGACCCATTTTGTTCTGAAGTTCCTGTTTGTCTTTCTGTAAGCAAGCCCGAAATGTCAGGTCTAGGGCATTTTCAGGATGGCAAAAGTCTTTGGCCACATTAAACTTGGGCTCTGGGCGTTGTGGTGTGTA
Source organism: Triturus cristatus (assembly GCF_964204655.1). NCBI lineage: Eukaryota > Metazoa > Chordata > Amphibia > Caudata > Salamandridae > Triturus > Triturus cristatus. The sequence continues at coordinate 613,091,410 of NC_140591.1, read as the reverse complement.
CAGGAAGGCACTATGATTATCACTTGAGTCCTCCCACATTCAAAAATAAAATTCAGTTTAAAGCAGACACGGTACCTCCAACAAACAGAGATAGAAGTCTGGTAGGACAAAAACAGGGTCCTCATGCAACCAGACAGGAAATAGACAAGAATTGTCCTGGCATCCTGTTTTCTCCCTTTTAAGTGTGCCACAGTGCTACATGGGACTCACCAGCCCCCTGAGGCGGGGGTTGACACTGTGGTGTCAACAGAATGCCCATAACCTCCACCCTACACATTCTTTTAACAGAGGAGTCATCTACGCCCATTTGGGTCGGCCTATTATTATGCTACTGACAGCAATATCACACCTCTTTCACAACTCTTCCTGGGCTGAGCAGAGGTTGCTGAAATGGTAATGCAAATTAGCCTACAGGAATTTCAGGCAGGAAAAAAGTAACTTTCTAAAAACTTACATTTCCTTAATATTTTTTTAAGATTTAATGTCACCATTAAATGGGATTTTTAATAACTACTGAAATAGTGGCTTAATTATTTTCTAGCGGGTCTCTTTTCAGAGGTATCAGTATTAGTATTTTAATCCGCAGTCTGTTTATCTACATAGGTTAGCTGGGCCAGCTTCAGTGAAAACAGCTTTTTGGACCATGAAACTGTAGGAACATAGTATACATTTTCTCCCTGTCCTATTTATAAATACCATGCACCTTGCCTTGTGGGTTACAAGGACTACATAGGAGTGACCTACTAATATTGAAAAGGGAGGTCTGTGCCTGTCAAATAGGGTTATTCTGACAGGTTGCACTGCAGGTTTTGCACTGTAGCAGTCAGTCTACACATGGTAGGCTGGTAGCTATGTGTAAACTGTCACTGTAGTGAATGGCACAATGGTGCTACACTCCACCTGTGGCATTTAACTTCCAGGCACTGGGTCTATTTTCTGCACCGTAGGTTATGGATTTACAGGCAAATTAAATGTGCCAATCATGAATAAACCAATTTAACCATATTTAAATGGGAGCATGGTTAGCAGTGGTAGAGTCCAAAGAGGTCTTAAGTCAGCATAAATAGGGTCCAGAAAAAGGCAAAACATCTGGGATGTCCACGCAGAAAAGGCAGATTTCCTACAATATGTAACTAACCTAGTATTTGCACATGAAATAAAAAAGCTGATTATTTTAGCAAATGTCCCTGTAATGAAAGTTATTAAACATTATACCAATAAAATGAAACTAAACTAAATCCCCAAATGGATTATTTTGATGCTATTTGAGTTGGTCACCTGTACTAATTAGGCCACAGACACAAACCCAAGTAACACATTCTAAGGTGTAATGTTTATGCAGCACCATGTCCCAAGAAGCAAAGACTAATAACGAAGTGGAAGGGTGGCACAATTACTTCTAAGGAACACTGAGAAGAAACCATCCTACACTATAAAAGTTCCTAAAAATACCTAAAATAGAACAAAGCAAGAATAGAACATCCCCTAATCCCACTCAAACCAAAAGTCTCCGAACACGTAAATGCATTCAACATAAGACTCTTCAGTAACAACCCAGGCCTACCATAAGTAGACTAAGTACCAAGAAACCTGCTTCAAAAAACAACACACTAAAGCAAACAAACTATTTAACCTCCCTAAAACACAAACACTCATACCTTAGTCATATGTATTCTGAATATTACAGCACATTTAAATTATAAATTTGAATAAAAAATAAAAATCAAGATAAACATTCAGGTTGATAATTAAATTGGCCTACAATAAATATTTAAAAATAAATATACAGTACATAATAATCAACATTTTAACTAAACAAACACATAGCACACATATAAAATACCAATTAGACATTACATTTCACAATAAGGCCTACTACAGTACCGCAAACTAATGCAAAGTACACTAAATAAAAACACATTAAAATAGCATCCAATTATAAAAACTAGCTTAACTAACTTGAAACACTCCTTCTATAACGAAACACTTAGGGGTCGATTACGATGTTGGTTGGACCGCAACTGACAGCCTGTTGGTTGCTGTCCAACTGACATCTTGCTATACAGTCTGACCGCGCGCATTTTGATGCAGCTAGCAGAGGCAGGAGGCGGAGGGACCGACCGTTGTTTTTCCGGCAGGCTCAAGGATCACGTCGGGGCATTGGTCGGAAAGTAATCCCCTACAATGGGCCAGTGCCTGCTCAGGCACTGCTGTAGGGATTTCAATGTCACTTTCAGGCAGTCTTTCAATGGCGGTCTGACCTAGCAGGGCCCCTAGCAGGTATTTCTGTTTAAAAAGTATATAAAAGTTTCATATATAAATATATACTAAAGATGCTGATATAAATTAACAATGTTGTCTTTATTTTGTAACACAATATGCTTAAAAACATTTAAGTAATGTAAATAATGACATATTAGTTAAAAAAGACTGCACAACATTGATTAAAAATAGTACATGACTACAAATAAAATTGTGTGTAGACTATAACCATATCATATGTGCCATTATAATTAGTGAGAAGTAAAACAAATGTTTACTTTTTGGAAATAAAAACAAAACAAAAAATGTATTAGTGAAAAACAGTGCACAGTAAAATGGTATTTTTTAAGAAAGATGTTTAAAAATGTACATGGTAATAAAATATTAAAAAGCATATAAAAACAATATTAAAAAGCAAACAATTTATAGTATAAAAGGGTATAGCAGTAGACAATGCAAACAAATACTAACAATTAATTAATAATACACTTAATATTCCTAATAAAATCCCAGCCACATTGCAGAAAGTGTTACAATTTACGACTCCCTCTCCCAATTTAACCACGTTGGAGAAAGTGTTGGATTTCTGGTGGTTCAGATTTACTATTCCATATCCAAATTACAACACGCTGCGAAAGTGTTGGACTTTGAGGGGGGATCAAAACTACAATTCTTGCTACAGACTTAACAACATTGGGGCACGTGTTGGAAATTAGTAGGCATAGTCAATATTCCAACTCGATAAGTTACCGCACTGGGGAAAGTGTTGGACTTTGTGAAACGTGTTAGACTTTGAAGGGGGGGGGGGGTAGAGTTACTATTCCAAGCCCAAGCTTAACAACATTGAGAAAAGTATTGGATTTTGGGGTTTTCAGATTTGCTAATCCAAATCCAGATCTCACCACATTGGGGAAAGTGTTGGATCTGGGCAGCTGGGTGCAAATGTCCTTTTCCCACTACAAACTTAAATACATTCAAGAAAATGCTTTAGTTTTAGATATCAAAATTAATTAATAGCACTCATTTGTAAATGGCAAACACTACAATGAAAACATTTCAAAAATAAATTTAATTTATCCCCAAATCGCACATTAAAAATGCAAATTGAGTACTATCAAAGAATTTTAATAACGCAAACATTTATTAAACATTTTAAATTAATACATATAATTAATTTCACTGGAAAAATATTTAAAAAACCTTAAATTAAATCCAATGCAGTACAATTATTTACAATCAAATTTTAATTAATTAAAAAATGACAAAATAGTTTTAATGATCAAAGAAAAAAATGTTTGCTCAAATTATAAATTTTAAAAATACAAGAACAAGAAAATTACATTTGAATGCATTTAAAAAAAGTTTTACATGCAACATTTACATTTTCATAACTAAAAAAAAGATTATACTTTCATGAAAATGTTATCTCAACATTTTTAAAAATTAGAAGGAAAATGTACCACAAGTTTTGTAAATGAACTTAAAAATTAAAAAATGTCAAATTACTCTTCGGACCATTCCCCTATAAATAATCACAAAATATAATTGTTACCTGAGATACACTGGCCCACATTATTTATGACATCATGATATTTAAGACATTATATTTATGCCTCACAGCATTCTTTCCATTATTCTTTACCAGAACACTCCTACTTATATAACTTAAGGCCTGATTTTGAGTTTGGGAAATCGGTTACTCTGTCACAAACAAGACAGGTATCCAATCTGCCTTATTACAAGTCAATTATATCCTATAGCACTTACAATACATCGGACAGGATATCCATCACGTTTGTGATTGTGTACCCATCTGCCAAATTCTAAATTGAATTGGACTGAATATTTATTATCTTGTTCCAATTAGTAGATAAGAACTGATACTGGCGGTGACAGACAAGTCTGATAGCTATAAAGATAATCAGTGATTACATATCTGTGCTTCAAATATGTGAAATGTTTGAATAAAGAAAACATTTAGAATCATAAGTAATCGAGGATCCAGAAAAAATACTGAAAGAATTTGAAGAAATTCAAGAGGAGTTTCAAGTTATGACGACTTCACCTTTTGTCATGTACCATGGATATTAATCTTAGTATTCCCACAATAAGGGAAATTGTAGTTTAATCTTTCTAGCTAGATACATTATGGGCTAAACCTGCTGTCAGAAAGCAACAGAATTTGACTCAGATGCTCACAAAAATGTTTCTAACAGCCTCTGTAATGTGAGCTTCAAGTAAGATCATTACAATATCTTTCCTCATCATTCAATGGATGTATTAAAAGAAAAGTGAAATAACTTTACTTTCAGTAGCCAGCATCAGTACCATACCACATATAAAACAAAGTTCAAGACATAGCTGACTGTCAGTCACCTGACCTGTGACCTTATGCAGACAACAGGCTAACTTACCCAAAATGCAGTTCTTATCATAGTTTACCAAGATTCTGGGGGTTTCGACATTGGTCCAAGACATGTTTTTAGAGTAGCCATGTTAGATGCCTTAGCATGAAATGCATCTACAATGGATTAATTAGCACAGCCAGTAGTCTTCTTGATAATCTTCCATGATGGTGGCCTCCTGTACCAGTGTCACACACCAGCATTGGCCAGCCCTGTCAGAGATCTTTTACTATAGCCTTGTAGCCCGCCGTAGCGGGCTATACTGGCTATTAGAACATTAGAATGTTGGACGCTCCATTGAAAACAATGGAGTGCTCCAGGCTTATAATGGCTGGTATAAGCCCGGAGCTCCAACATTCCAATGCTTCTTTGTTCACAGCTCTGGCTGTGAACAAAGGCTTCAGGGAGCCTGAGGGGATTTGAATCCCCTCGCGCTCCCTGAAGCCTTCATTTTATTTGTTAGAACATTCTGCTCTCTAGTGGCAGAATGTTCTAATAGCCTTATAGCCCTTCGTAGCAGGGCTATACCAGCTTTTAAAGTCCCTCTGCTTTGTTAAATTCCCTCGCCTTCGGCTCGGGCCTTTAACGCTGCAGCGGGCCTTTAATAGCCGATATAGCCCGCTACGGCTGGCTATAAGGCTATATAGAGGGCACTAGAGGGCAGAATGTTCTAACAAATGAAACAAAGCCTTCAGGAATCGTGAGGGGATTCAAATACCCTCAGGCTCCCTGAAGCCTTTGTTCACAGCCAGAGCTGTGAACAAAGAAACATTGGAATGTTGGTGCTCCGGGCTTATACCAGCCATTATAAGTATGGAGCACTCCATTGTTTTCAATGGAGCTTCCAACATTCCAATGTTCTAATACTATTTAAGCAACGATAATGAAAGCTATGTTGCCAATTTGGATTCACAGCTTGCTGAAAAGAGTGGGACACAGAGATTCCTCACTTCACCAATGAGATTCCTGTAAATTCATCATCTCCTATATCATACTAGTGGAGTCAAGAAATGGTAAGTCATTAGTTAAGAACCAGAAACCTCATCTAATTGGCCCACACAAGGATCTTTTCAGAGTGAACCATGCCTACACATCAAAAAGTCAAGAAGACGTCGATGACATCTGCCACAGTTAACATCCCCTTTTGTTGTGCACTGGATTGATTACTTGAAGGCAGAAGTCACCTCTTCAGTACTTGTGTTCATTCTCAGACGATTTAGCAATAATTTGTGATCAATAGTATTGAAGACAGATAGCCGGTTGCCTGCTCTCTGTATGGATGCGTTTGACATATTCCAATACTTTATGGTCTATATTCATGCTTGAATTGTGTCACAGAGAATAAACGAAGGCATCTTGCATTTCTATTGTTAACATATTTTCGTATGAGCTTCAATTCTAACTATATTGTAACTATAATTATAACTGATAATAACAACTATATTCGTAAGCCAAGGCCAGCCATGCACACTCGCCTGTCTTATTTATGGCAGCGCTTCTCTGAGCACCCAGAAGTTTGGGAAAGTCTGAGATTAACACTGATGCGCTTACTTTCAGTACGTTGTGCGTGAAAAAGTCAGGTGTATTTAAAAGGGTCATGTATTATGTTACTACGTGCTATTTGGCTTTGCTTATGCACTGTGCAGACAGACGGCAATCATGTTCTCACAAGTTGTTCCACATTCTCACTGGACAATCTTTAAATACCTCAATAAACCCTTGTAAAAACGGTATCATTGCCCCACGCGTTTCCCACCGTTTATATTGCGGCGACCCCCCCTCCCCTCCCCCCCCCCCGCCTAAATGTGTAAGAAGTGACGAGAACAGACGTTCGTTGTGGCTTTGGGGCCCAATATTGTATCTTACACTATGAGAAAAAGTATTCAAATTTGCAAAATCAAAGTTTATTTATTACCTGCTTTGTGCCTTGAAGTGAAATCGCTATTAAACACTTTCTACTGGCAAACCTCTCGCAGGAAAGAACTTGCTAGAAAACATGCATCTTTTTTGACGACGCTTTTAAAATCTGTAATTTTCCAGTGTCAACAGCCTTCTCCGGCACTTGTAATGTTCATGTTTGGAGCTCATGTGCCTACAGCGCACTCAACAACAATTAAGTTGACACTGGTCCATGTCCCCCCACTCTTCTGTTGGGGACCCTGCCCACCCTTGGCGGAGTCTCCCTCATACCTCTTGTGGACGCTCATAGTCGTCCAGCGGTCTGCCACCTGGTCAAGCTTATTGGAGTCAGTCAGCTTGCTGTCAATAAGATGCTGGCTCAGCTCTGCAAAACAGAGATTATACAAGTGCTCCCATGCAATCAAATTATACAGCCCCTGATAATCTGTTATCTGGTTTCCCTTTATCCAACTAGCCAGTGCTCAGCAAAAATGATCAACACATTCCAACCAAGTATGAGAATCAGTTTTCTTAAAAGATCTAAACTTCTCCTTATACTGATCTGGGGTGAGACCATATGGGTGATTAAGACATCCTTCATGATAGGGTAGGTGAGAATCTGAGTGGCCCCCTGGGCTGTCAAAGTGTCCCTCCCCTCTACCTCAAAGTGTTTCCACAGGCCCGCCCACCACTGTGTGTCAGGGACCTCATTCATGTGGAGTGCTGCCTCATACCCCAAAAACCAAACTTGTATGCCATCCCCCTTTTATACTCATTTACCAGATCCTGTAGAATGTGCACCTTTCTGCCATACTGCACTGTTTGCATGCTGCCACCATTTGAACTAGACTCTGCCTGCTTGGGCTTGATAAACAGCTCCTTTTAACTCAACTCATAGGCTAAAAGCTATTTATTTCCTCCAGAGCAAGGGACCTTTCCTCCAGAGCAAGGGCCTTCTTCTTATCTTGTTGCTTTTGCTCCCACTCAAACGTTTTACTTTCCATCCTGACCCTTTCAAGCTCCAGCTCATGATGCCTGCCCCTCTGTCTGTCCTCCAGATCCTCTGGGGACACACGCCTAGAGGACACAGTGCTGCCACCCTGGAAGAGGCACCCACAGGCAGATCCTGGGATCCAAAATACAATTTCTTACTCAGTGCATCCATATCCACATTCAAATTCCCAGCCTCCCTAGCTTCTCTGACTGCCCATCAGGCCCTCAACACCTTTTGCAGTTCCTCCTTCCTAGCGGAGCTTCTAAAGGGACATCCAAAATCCTTGTAAAACTGTTTGAGCTGAGCCACTTTGTAAGACTGCAACATCTCAATCTCAAACACCAATTTTGCAACCTCTCATGCTGGCTCAGCAGACAGAGACATGGTATGTAGATACTTCAAGGGTTATCACAAAAAATAGTAAAAACCAACAAAAGTAGTAGGTGGTTGCGTAATGGTCTGCCCTCAATAGTAGTGTATACTAACACTGTGTGTCAAAGTACGAACACAAGTCCTTTCCTCACTGCTGACACCCAATGTTAGAAATGGGGGTCTCTAGTTGGCAGTGGCTTGCACCCTGTCCAAGTAGGGACCAATCCTACTCATCAGGATAAGGGAGTTACACACCCAGATAATCCCTGCTCACCCCCTTGGTAGCTTGCCACAAGCAGCCAGGCTTATCTCAGAAGCAATGTGTGAAGTATTGTTACATAACACACAGTAACACTGTGAAAACAGTACAAATGGATGCCAGACCAGTTTAGAAAAAAAGGTACCTCTATCTAAACCAAACAAGACCAAAACAGAAAAAATCCAACAAACTGAATTCAAAATATGACTTTTTAAAGGTTTCAAGCAATTCTGTCCATTAAACTCTATGGATGTGACGATTTTACACAAAGTACCTCAAATGCATCAAACTCCACAAGACAAAACAGACACAGAGGAGACTAGCATAAAAAAACACAGCGATGTGTCGGTTCCTGAGTCCATGGGGAGGTGATTCACCAGTTCTGCTGCACACAGGGCAAGTGTTGCATCGAATCTTTACTATTGGGGGAAGTGATGCATCAAAATCCGAGACAGTTCTGGTCTGCGGGTGATGCATCGGGAAACATGTCGCACAGGTATGTTGTGCGGAAATCCGCACGTACTGGAGGTCAATGCGTCAGCGGCATGCAGGCGCGGCGTCAATTTCTTCAGCCTTGGTCCCACAATGCATCAGTCTTGTCAGTTGCACAGCAGGGCCTGCATTGGAGTCAGTGTGTGGTCTCGGACTTCGAGAGACAGTGCACTGAACTCAGGCTACAATGGTTTCCTCTGCTATGGGCAGGCACTGCATCAATTTCTTCAGCTGCACAGCGGTGATTCGTGGATATTTCTCCAGCATGGCAGTGCTGCATTGGAAAAAAAGGTGCTGGAAAGGCAATGCGCTGATTTTTATGGTTTCAAGCAGATCTTTGCATCAGAAACAGCCTCCAAGGGCCCAGAACTGGAATTGGCACCAATTGACAGGTCAGAGCTCCCAGCAGTGGAGTTTGGAGATACTGCAGGTGACGTCTTTGCTGGCCCTGAGACTTTCTAACTGGAGGCAAACACACAAACCCTTGGAGAAACTTCAGGATGCAAAACACAGTCCAGTACTTCTCCTCTCCAAAGCAGAAGAAGCAACTGCAGGCCAACCTCGCAAAGCAACACACATCAAAATAGCAGTACTCCTCCTCACATCACTTCAGCTCTTCTGCTTGGCAGAGGTTCCTCTTGATCCAGAAGTGTTCTAAAAGACTGGAGTTTTAAGTTCAATACTTTCACCCCTTTTGGCCTTTTAAGTAGGCATTCTTCAAAGGATTGTCTTTGTAGTGCACACATTCTTGTCCTGCCTGGTCTTGGCTCCAGACAAACTCCAGAGGGGTGGAGACAGTATTGTGAGAGGCCAGGCCTAGTCCTATTCAGGTGCAGTTGATAGCTCCTCCCACCACACTAGCTCAGGAAGGCCCCTCAGCCTGGTGATGGGCCATCAGGATATGCAGATCACACCTCAACTCCTCTTGTGTGACTGTCTATAGTGAATGCACAAACAGACCCCTGTCAGTCTGAACCAGACGTTAATTCCACAGGCAGGCAGAGGCACAGGATAGTTAAACAAGAACAAGCCCACTTTCTAAAAATGGCATTTTCAAACACATAATATAAAACCCACCTTTATTAAAAGATGTGTTATTAAATTCTGAGCTCAGGGAGCCCAAACTCCGAATCTGTAGCTGTTCCCAGTTGAAAGGCACACTTGTACAATGTTACAAGGAAGCTCTAATGGGAGTGCTTGTACTTGCAACAGTGAAAAACAAAATTGGCAGTATTTCACTATCAGGACATGTACAACACACTGGTACATGTCCTACCTTTCACATACACTGCACCCTGTCCATGGGGGTACCTTGGGCCTACTGTAGGGGTGCTTTACATGTAGTAAAAGGGAAGGTGGGGGACTGGCAAGTGGGTGCACTTGCCAGGTCGACATGGCAGTTGAAAACTTCACACACAGACACTGCAAGGGCAGGCCTAAGAAACGTTTACAGGGCTACTCATGTGGGTGACATAACCAGTGCTGCAGGCCCGCTAGTAGCATTTGATTTACAGGCCCTGGGCAAACATAGTGCACTTTACTATGGACTTACCAGTAAATCAAATATGCCAATCATGGATAACCAATCATAATCACAATTTACAAAGGGAACACTTGCAGTTTAGCAGTGATCAGCAGGGGTAAAGAACCCAGAGTATATAACCCAGCAAAAATGAAGTCCAGCATAACAGTCAAGGATGCCAGGTCTAACTAATATCATGAGATCATTTTGAGTTTTTGTTTTCTTCCATTTTCTTTCCTGTTTGCGGATGGATCATTTATTGTCAGGAAGGTTTTTATAGGACCAGGGTGCTGAAGGCTTTTGCTTGTTTGCTTTAACTGTGACATGGATGTTCACAAAGTTTTGCAAAAAAGTAATGAAGTTATTTAGAAGGGTGTTGGCGTCAAACATGGAGTTGATAGGGTAAAAGATGAGTTAATGCATTAGATTGCCTATGGAGAAGTCTTTGAAGGATCTGAAGCTTTGGTCTTCTCTTTTGGGTTGACCTTGGCTTGTTGGTAGGACTCTGAGCAGGCAGATAGGGATGCCAAACTGATCTGACCAGTACTTTGCTACGGTGTTTTTTCAGTGGATTATTGGTGTAGTTGAAAAGACATGGTCAAGGATGTACTCTTGGAGTGTGTTGGTTGTCTGACAAGCTGCATCAAGCAGAGTGTTGATGAGATTAATTAGGGTATCTCTTGTTTTCTTGTTTGTGTTTGTGTTGTCAGGGAGGTTATAGTGACCTAAGAGTGTGGTGTGGGCCAGTGTTGGCTGGTGGAATTTGAAAGCGGTGAGGTGTAAGTGCAAGTGAACATTTGTATATATTGGTGCAATTTTCAGCACAGCACAATTTCTGTGCTAAATGAACCACAAATACAGTACTTATAGTCATTTATAAAGGCCCAAAAAAGGCCTGAAATAAAGTGCCATAGCCCCCCTTTTCTTGGAGTTGCATCATGTCTGAGCACTATCCGAGAGCCTAAGACCTGGATGCAAGTGAAACAAAGCCCCTCAAGCTTGTTGTTACTACATAAGTGCTTAGGAGTTGCTCTGATTTGTTAGGGGTTCTTTCTTATTTATTCAACCCCTGCATGCAAGACATATACATGGACTTTAACCCCTTCACTGCTAGGCCTTTCCTCACTCCTGTGCTAAGCCTTTTTTGGGCTATTTGGGGGAGTTTACACTTAGGCCCCTGCAATGTTTTGACCACATAGGGTATACGCGCCAAATTTGCATCCTTTTCTTCCAACATCATGGTGATTTTAAAGGTACCCAAGGTTTGTTGATTCCCTTGGAGGGGATATAGAAATTAGCCAAAATACAGCCAAAGTTAGTTTTTGGGGGGGAAAATTGGAAAAAAGTGAGAACGATGAAAGCGTCTGTTTTTTTCCCTGCAAATGGGATCAACAAAGGGTGTGTGGTGCTGAAATCACCATCTTCGTATCCGGTTGACACAGAGCCCGAGACCAGATGGGACGTTTGACGTACACGCCGCGGTTCTGAATTTGACCTTAATAGACGGCTTATTCTGCTGTCCGGTATTGTGTAGTTGGCACTAGTATTGGGAGCGCTGCACCTGAAACCAATCGCTAGTGTTAAGAGGCTCGGACCAGACACAATTTTCTGGATCTGAGATCTGGAATGGTTTTTATTTCATTGAATACAACATTTATTACGAGACCAGCCGGTTTGGAACTATCACCGCTTGAGAGATTTAAACAGTTATCCTAATTGCAGAAAGCCCTGAAGAAGTCAAGGGTGTCACTATCCACTGACGAAACACGTGTTGGCTGGTTGTGCAAAAGATTACCACACTAAAATCAACCACACCGGTTAAGGACTACGTCTTCATTTTAACTTCAAGGAACAGTGTTTCATCACTACCTTTTACTCTCTCACGTGTGCCTAGGATTTGATGTTATATACCATCCTCCCAGCTTCCAGGGACAGACTGACTTTTGTCAGAAAACCACACTTTTGTACACAGTTTTGGCATTTTAATGGGACATAGCCTATTTTTGCTACTTTTGTGTGCTTTCAACCTCCATCCAGTTAATGGTAGAAATGGATATGAAAGCAATAATGGATCCTGGAAAGCTATACATTTCATAAAAGTAGACAAAAGACTGAATTCAGCAAGAGGTCAGTTGTGTAGATCCTTCAAGGTATTTTCTTTATAGAAACTAACAGTTGAAAATGGCAAAAAATTGAAAATGAGTTGAAAAAAACGCTATTTGTGCCAACGATTTCACCTGTAACTTCTTGTAAGTATGACAGATTATTTAAAGCAATATACCGTTACATCCGCTGGACCCTTCTGGTTGTGGGGAAATATAGGACTTGTAGGTTCACCAAGAACCCGATGAAACCGGAGCCAATAACTGAGCAGCATCTTCAAATGATTTTTTATTGTGTACTGGGGATGTAACAATTAATTTGGGAAAATATAAATAGAGAAAAATCGGTATGAAAGACACCTATGTATTTCTGAAATGGGAACAAAATACAGAGTTTAGAAACAGTAGCTATTTGCACATCTCTGAAATTGTGGGTACCCATACTAGCATGTGAATTATAGGACATTTTTCAAAGTGATTTCTTTTTTACACATTGTCCTATATTTGGAAGGTAGAAATGCATCAAAAGTCAATAGGTAATAACAGTTGCTTTACAATTCTGTGTTCTCCTAAGTCTCTCAATAAAAATGGTACTCGTGTGGGTAGGCCTAGTGCCCGCGACAGGAAACGGCCCAAAACGCAACGTGGACGCTTCACATTTTTACAGTGAAAACTGATTCTGTTTTTGCAAAGTGCCTAACTGTAGATTTTGAACCCCAGCTCTGCTGGCACCAAGGGAAGCCTAGCAAACATATACATTTCTAAAAACTAGACACCCAGGGGAATCTAGGATGAGGTGACTTGTGTGGCTCTCACCAGGTTCTCTTACCCAGAATCCCTTGCAAACGTCTAACTTTGTTAAAAAAACACATTTTCCTCACATTTCTGTGATGGAAAGTTCTGGAATCTGCGTGGACTCACAACATTCCTCCCACCCTGCATTCCACGAAGTCTTCCAAGAAAAATGGTACCTCACTTGTGTGGATAGACCTGGTGCATGCGCCAGGAAACGGTGTAAAACGCAACATGAACACACGGTGGGGCAGATTTACGTTTCCTGGCGCATCCCTGCAAATTAGCAGGGATGCGCCAGGAAAGATGCGTGATGCAAGTTTACCCTTGCTCCACCACAGATGCGCCGCATTTACAATGCGGCGCATCATGGCGCAAGGATAAACAGATGCGAGTCGCATCTGCCGGCGTAATGTTGGCGCAGTGCTGGAGTTGCGTCGCGGGCGCGACGCAACTCCAGCACTGTTCAAACCTGGCCTATCCTCAACATGGTGTGTCACACCTTTCGCCTGCTTCAAGCAACAGCGGCACAAATGTGGCGCACGGGGCTCATAAATCTGCCCCCACATTTTTACAGTGAAAACTGATCCTTTTTTACAAAGTACCTAGCTGTAGATTCTGAACGGTAGCTCTGCCGGCACCTAGGGAAACCTAGCAAACCTATACATTTCTGAAAACTAGACACCCAGGGGAATCTAGGATGAGGTGACTTGTGTGGCTTTCACCAGGTTCTCTTACCCAGAATCCCTTGCAAACCTTAAACTTTGTAAAATAAAAACACATTTTCCTCACATTTCTGTTATGGAAAGCTCTGGAACCTGCGTGGCTCCACAAAATACCACCACCCTGCATTCCCCAAAGTCTTCTAATAAAAATGATACCTCACCTGTCTAGGTAGGCCTGATGCCCGCGACAGGAAACAGCTGAAAACGCAACATGGACACACCGGATTTTCACAGCAGTATCTGACCCTTTGTTTACAAAATGCCTAGCTGTAGATTTTGAACCCTAGCTCTGTTGGTAACTAGGGAAACCTAGCAAACGTATACATTTTTAAAACAAGACACCCAGGGGAATCCAGGATGGGGTGACTTGTGTGCCTCTCACCAGGTTCTGTTACCCATAATCCCTTGCAAACCTTAAACATTGTCAGAAAAAACACATTACCTCATATTTATGTGATGGAAAGTTCTAGAATCTGCATGGATCCACAGAATTCCACCCACCCCGCATTCCCCATAGTCTTCCAAGACAAAATGGTACCTCACTTGTGTGGGCAGGCCTAGTGCCCGCAACAGGAAACAACCCAAAACGCAATGTGGACACACCACATTTTTACAGTGTATACTGACCCTTTTTTTGCAAAGTGCCTAGCTGTAGGTTTTGAACACTAGCTTTGCCGGCACCTCGGGAAACCTAGCAAACCTATACATTTTTTAAAACTAGACAGCCAGCGGAATCCAGGATGGGGTGATTTATGTGGCTCTCACCAGGTTCTCTTACCCAGAATCCCTTGCAAACCTCAAACTTTGTAATAAAATAAATGCATTTTCCTCACATTTCTGTGATGGAAAGTTCTGGAAAGTGGGTGGATCCACAAAATTTGACCCACCCTGCATTTCCCAAAGTCTTCTGATGAAAATGATACCTCACGTGTGTGGGTAGACCTAGTACCCGTGACAGGAAACAGCGCAAAACACAACATGGACACACCACATTTTTACTGTGAAAACTGACCCTTTTTTTGCAAAGTGCCTAGCTGTAGATTTTGACCCCTACCTCTCCTGGCACCTAGAGAAACCTCAAAAACCTATACATTTTTGAAAACTTGACACCAAGTAGAATCCAGGATTAGGTGACTTGTGTGGCTCTCACTAGTTTCTGTTACCCAGAATCCCTTGCAAACCTCAAACTTTGTCCAAAAAATCACATTTTCCTCACATTTCTGTGATGGACAATTCTGGAATCTGCGTGGATCCACAAAATTCCACCCATCCTGCATTCCCCAAAGTCTTCCAATAAAAATGATACCTCACTTGTGCGGGTAGGCCTAGTGCCCGCGACAGAAAACGGCCCAAAATGCAATGTGGACACACCACATTTGTACAGTGAAAACTGACCCTTTCTTGGCAAAGAGCCTAGCTGTAGATTTTGAACCCTAGCTCTGCCGGCACCTAGGGAAACCTAGCAAACCTATACATCTTTAAAAACTACACACCAAGAGGAATCTAGGATGGGGTGACTTGTGTGGCTCTCACCAGGTTCTCTAACCCAGAATCCCTTGCAAACCTCAAACTTTGTAAAAAAAAAACACATTTTCCTCACATTTCTGGGATGGAATGTTCTGGAATCTGCGTGGATCTACAAAATTTCACCCACCCCACATTCCCCAAAGTCCTCTGATAAAAATCATACCTCACTCATGTGGGTGGGTCAAGGGACCTGTGACAGGCAAGGGCCCAAAACTTATTGTGGATACATCAAAATTACCTATCACAAAATTACCTGATTTTGCAAGTAGGGGCAACTGGGTTTTTGGCCCCGGGCTCAGCGGCCATCTAGGGAAACCTACCAAACCCACATATCTCTGAAAAGTAGACACCCTGGGAAGTCCAGAGAGGTATGGCTTGCATGGATCCCTCAACGTTTCCCTATCCAGAATCTGCTGCAAATCTCAAATGCAGCTGAAAAATATCAAATTTTCCTCACTTTTCTGAGTGGGAATGCTGTGGGATCACTGGGCTGACACAAATTTCCTACCATCTTGTGTTCCCCCAGGTCTCTCGATAAAAATGGTACTTCACCACTTGTGTGGGTAGGAATAGTTGCCGCAAAAGGAAATGCCACAAATCGTTCTGTGGAGACTTCAAAATTCCCTATCATAAAACTACCTGGTTTTGCAGGGGGGCACCTGGTGTTTGGACCCGGGCTCAGCGGCCATCTAGAGAAACCTACCAAACCCACAAATTTCTGAAAACTAGGCACCCGGGGGAGTCCAACAAGGTATGGCTTGCATGGAACCTCCAAAGTATCCCTACCCAGAATCCCCTTCAGACCTCAAATTTAGCTGAAAAAAATCAATTTTATTTTACTTTTCTGAGTGGGAATGCTGTGGGATCACTGTGCTGACACAAATTTCCTACCACCTAGCGTTCCTCCAGGTCTCCCCATAAAAATTGTACCTCACTTGTGTGGGTAGTCATAGTGGCTGCAAAAGGAAATGCCCCAAATCATACTGTGGAGACTTCAAAATTCCCTATCATAAAACTACCTAGTCTGAAAACTATAGACCCGGGTGAGTCCAGGGAGGTATGGCTTGCATTGAACCCCCAATGTTTCCCTACCCAGAATCCCCTGCTAACCTCAAATTATGCTGAAAAAATCTATTTTGCTCACATTTCTGTGTAGGAAAGTAGTAGGATCACCGGGCTGACACAAATTTCCTACCACCCAGCATTCCTCCACGTCTCCCGATAAAAATGGTACCTCACTCGTGTGGATGGGTCAAGTACCCGTGACAGGCAATGGCCCAAAACATATTGTGAAGACATCAAAATCACCTATCACAAAACGACCTGGTTTTGCAAGGGGGGCACCTGGGTTTTTGGACCCGGGCTCAGCGGCCATCTAGAGAAACCTACCAAATTCACAAATTTCTGAAAACTAGGCACTCGGGGGAGTCAAGCAAGGTATGGCTTGCATGGAACATCCAACATTTCCCTACCCAGAATCCCCTGCAGACCTCAAATTTAGCTGACAAAAATCACATTTTTTAAACTTTTCTGAGTGGGAATGCTGTGGGATCACTGTGCTGACACAAATTTCCTACCAGCTAGCATTCCCCCAGGTCTCCCCATAAAAGCTGTACCTCACTTGTGTGGGTAGTCATAGTGGCTGCAAAAGGAAATGCCCCAAATCGTACTGTGGAGACTTCAAAATTCCCTATCATAAAACTACTTGGGTTTGCAGGGGGGGCACCTTGTTTTTTGGCCCCGGGTTCGCGGCCATTTAGGGAAACTTACAAAATCCACACATAGCTGAAAACTAGAGACCCGGGGGAGTCCAGGGAGATGTGGCTTGCATGGATCCCCCAACGTTTCCCTACCCAGAATCCCCTGCAAACCTCAAATTATGCTGAAAAAATCAACTTTTTCTCACATTTCTGTGTGGGAAAGTAGTAGGATAACTGGGCTGACACAAATTTCCTACCACCCAGCATTCCCCCAGGTCTCCTGGTAAAAATGGTACCTCACTTGTGTTTTTCCCACACAGAAAGTTTTAGAAAAATTAGATTTTTGTCAGCTAAATTTGAGGTTTGCAGGGGATTCTGGGTAGGGAAACGTTGGGGGATCCATGCATGCCATACCTCCCTGGACTCCCTCGGGTCTCTTGTTTTCAGAAATGTGTGGATTTTGTAGGTTTCCCTATATGGCCGCGAGCCCGGGCCAAAAATCCAGGTGACCCCCTTGCAAAACCAGGTTGTTTTGTGATAGGTAATTTTGATGTCTCCTCAAAATGTTTTGGGCCTTGCCTGTCGCAGGTATTTGGCCCACCCATGCGAGTGAGGTACCATTTTTATCGGGAGGCCTGGGGGGAATGCTGGATGTTAGGAAAAGTGTGGTTTTTCTGATACCAGAATATTATGACACAGTAATGCAAGAAAAATGCGTGACTATAGTCACATTTTGAGGTTTCCATGGCATTCTGAGTAAAAGAAATGTTGGGATCCAAGACCACAGACTCCCCATTTTTTTGGTTTACAGAAATATCTAAAGTTGGAAAACTTTCCATAGAGACAAATTACACCTTAGCACAAAAGATAGATGAGACAAATATGACTGCCTATCCATCTGTTCCTAAAGTACACATACTGGTTGGATTTGGCACGAGGGTGTGTGAAGGGTTCAAAATGTATATTTTATTAACAAGAGATTTCACAAAAAGGAAATGCACTGTTACTAATTAGAAGTTTAAAAAAAACCTAAACCAATGACTCACAACTCGTGAGCTGTAAAGCCACGACAAGGCACCAACCTCTTTACAGGCCATTCACACACCTTTTATACTTGACACACGCTTTCACACCACCAGCTGCGGCCCCAGCACATTTCAACACTCACATCAACAGACAATGTGGAGACAATGTACGCCCTGGAAGAGAGAGCTGGAAAAGACAAATATTACTTAAAAATGAACAATTCCTTAAATACTCAAACATACTGGTTGGATTTGGCACAAGGGTGACTGAAGGTTCAGAGCATAAAATTCTATTAAGTAGAGAGTTTACAAAAAGGAAATGCACTGTTAATGTTTAAAAGGTTAAATACCTGAACCAATGACTCACAGCTCATGAGCTGTAAAGCCACTGCAAGGCACCAACCTCTTTACAGGCCATTCACACACCTTTCACACGTGACACACAAGACCATTCACACTGTCAGCCGCGGGCCCAGCACATTACAACATTCACATCAACAGACAGCACCATTCAAGGGCCCATCCCTTTCATACGCCCACATGTCTGACACAGCAATCACATCGGCTGGTGTTTGACGGTGTGTGTGCAGTGGCATTTGACTAACAGCGTATAATGACCGGCAGCAAGTCACTACTCACTCACTGCCAGCCAAATGCCACTCCACCCAGACCGCCAGGCAAGCACCAGCCCACCCACACCGCCAGCCCATGCATACTGCCTGCCAAGCGCCAGCCTATGCACAACGCCAGCCAAGCCCCAGCACACCCACACCGCCACCCCACATGCACCGACAGCCAAGCGCCAGTCCTAACACAGCCATCAAATTTTTTTTAACAAGAAAGAAAACACAAACCAATTGGAACTAGATACACAACTATAACTACAAACAAAACCGCGTTAACTAAAGACATCATTCTAATGCCAACCGTTAAACTGAACAACAAATATAATAAAACCATATAGACAAGGCAGTACACTATTAGACTCACGGTTGCTCCGAAAAACTCTTTTGAGAGTGATACAATCTGAAGCATCTGGGCACACACAGCCCAGGATTAGAAGGACTATCAGCACAGTGCATATGACTCTCCTTCCACATACCTCTTCGCTAACAGACTCTACATCTTTCCAGGGATTGTTTTCTTTGGGCGTGGGAGGAATTTAATCAGGAATGTGGTGATCTTTCAATCTAGGGGTGACAAATGCAAAAAGAACTATTGATGGACAGAATTCAGAACAATGTCATACATTCACCCCAGTACAGAGATCTGGGCCTAAATCCATTGTTTTTCTTGCTCACCATGCCATTCCAGTTTGGACCCAGCCATATGCAAATCAGTCTTGACCCTGTGCCCAATGGGAACAGTCCAGTCCGAACTGCCAGGCCAGGTCCTTCCTGGACTGGAAACAAGCATCATAGGACCGGTTTCAGAGTTTCACCGCTCTTCAGCCAGGATAGCTTGATTCCAGTGGCATGGAGAGCACGGGACTCACATCTGAGCATACCCATCCCACTCGGGGTGACAAATGCAAAAAGAACTATTGATGGACAGAATGCAGAACAATGTCATACATTCACCCCAGTACAGAGATCTGGGCCTAAATTCATCGTTTTTTGGCTCACCATGCCATTCCATTTTGGACCCAGCCATATGCAAATCCGTCTTGACCCTGTGCCCAATGAGAACAGTCCAGCCTGAACTGCCAGACCAGGTCCTCCCTGGACTGGAAACAAGCATCCTAGGACCGGTTTCGGGGTTTCACCCCTCTTCAGCCAGGATAGCTTGATTCGAGTGGTATGGAGGGCACGGGACTCTCGTCTGAGCACACCGTCCCACTCAGGGTGACAAATGCAAAAACACCTATTAACGGACAGAATGCAGAACAATGTCATACATTCACCCCAGTACAGAGATCTGGGCCTAAATCCATCGTTTTTTTGCTCACCATGCCATTCCAGTTTGGACCCAGCCATATGTAAATCAGTCTTGACCCTGTGCCCAATGGGAACAGTCCAACCCGAACTTCCAGGCCAGGTCCTCCCTGGACTGGAAACAAGCATCCTAGGACCGATTTCGGGGTTTCACCCCTCTTCAGCCAGGATAGCTTGATTCCAGTGGCATGGAGAGTACGGGACTCATGTCTGAGCATACCCATCCCACTCGGGGTGACAAATGCAAAAAGAACTATTGATGGACAGATGCAGAACAATGTCATACATTCACCCCAGTACAGAGATCTGGGCCTAAATCCATCGTTTTTTTGCTCACCATGCCATTCCAGTTTGGACCCAGCCATATGCAAATCAGTCTTGACCCTGTGCCCAATGGGAACAGTCCAGCACACACTGCCAGGCAGGTCCTCCCTGGACTGGGAACAAGCATCCTAGGACCGGTTTCGGGGTTTCACCCCTCTTCAGCCAGGATAGCTTGATTCCAGAGTCCAGCACTTCCAGTTGGAAGTCTTGCAGCCCCTGGCTGCAATCCCGATGTGTCTTGCAGCACCATTGACACATTAGTGTCCTCCTCTAAAACAGGCACTTCATCCGCACTGAGAGTAGCTTCATCCGTGCTGAGAGTAGCTTCATCATCAGATGATTCCTTGTGGACAGAAAACTCACTGCCAGAATCTTGCGCTCTCTCCTCTCCCTCAGACGCACTGTCAGTCTCATAATCCCGCTCAGAGGAAGAT
The DNA here is from genome assembly GCF_964204655.1 of Triturus cristatus. NCBI lineage: Eukaryota > Metazoa > Chordata > Amphibia > Caudata > Salamandridae > Triturus > Triturus cristatus. Next base: position 613,070,642 of record NC_140591.1, on the reverse strand, counting down.
TCAAAAAGCAGACCAACCACCTGCTGAGCAGTAATTCTATGGCTAGCCATAATCCTTACTAATAAAGGTAACTTGTCAAACAAGTCAACAACAACAAACACTTTGTAAAATAAGTCATAAACAAATTATGGCTTTATCACAAAGACCTTAATAATCCAAAACTATACCACTCACTGGCCAGAAGCAGCTACACTCACCCCCACCTACTCTGCACAGACACAGTAAGGATCTACAATATCCCTCTAAAAAGAAAAAGAAAAGAAAATTACATATAAGACAAAGCAAAACACATCACAAAGAATGTCATGCTCAAAATACTAACTAAATAGGCTGCCATAATGACACCACTTACAAAAAAATTCATCCATGCATGACAATAATACTCATTTGGAGTAAACACAACAAAAATGTTTTTTTTACCAAATAAATGCAACTACGCAAAACTGTAGAACAACCACTGGCGAAACGGCAAACAAGAATTAAAAGCTTTGCACTTGAATGAAAAGGAGAAATAAAACATTATAATCACATATGCAAATAATGCACCAGTCCACACACAATCCACCAGACAAGCTAAGGGGTTGGTGGGCCTAAAAGTATAAGGCTGATCTGCCCCCAAGGGGGGTAGAAACAGCCAAAATATTCACCTCGTAAAAAGGGAGCAACCATTGCCCAAGAGGCCACTCCCCAACACCAACATTTAAAAACCCTGGTTTCTAGTGGCTTCTGCCCCCCTTGGGGACAGATGGGCATAAAAACATATGGCGGATCTGCCCCAAAAGAGGACAGAAATGGCCACAATTGTCTCCAAGGGGCCGCTCGCCAGCAACATTTAAAAAAAAACCCTGGTGTCTATTGGAATCTGCCCCCCTTGGGGACAGATGGGCCTGAGAACATATGGCCGGTCTGCCCCTAAAGGGGGCAGAAATGGTCACAAGAAATACCCCATAAAGGGGAGCAACCCTTGCCCAAGGGACTGCTCCGCAACATCCAAAAACAAAAAAACTGAAATCCCTGGTGGCCTAGTGCTCCACACAAAATGTAAAAAAATCAGCCGATCTGCCACCCAGGGGGGCAGAAACGGCCAAAATAATGCTCCCCATAGGGGAGCAACCCTTGCCCAAGGGGATGCTCCCCACAAACATATGTGGGCACAAATGTTTTTTTTAAATGGTCTGATCTGCCCCTCAGGGGGGCAGAAACGGCCAAAATAATGGTCCCCAAAGGGGGGCAACCCTTGACCAAGGGGCTGCTCCCAGCAAAAATATCCCTGCTGGTCTAGTGGGGCAGAATCTTTTAAAAATATGGTCTGATCTGCCCTCCAAGGGGGGTAGAAACAGCCAAAATAAGGTTCCCCAAAGTGGAGAGACCTTTGCCCAAGGGTCCACTCCCCACAAATAAATCCCTGGTGATCTAGTGGACACGATTATATAAAAAAATGGACAGATCTGCCACCCAGGGGGGCAGACACAGACAAAAAAATTGCCCCCCAAAGGAGAGCGACCCTTGCCTAAGGGGCCGTTCCCCAAAAAAACACTTAATCACTTTTACATTTAAAAAAAACAAAACCCTGGTGTCTAGTGGGCATTCCTGCTGCACGATCGCGCAATCGTGCAGCTGGAATTCTCAAAAAAGGCATCGGAGGAAAGGAGAACCCCTTACTTTCCACAATGCCTCTTTTGTTTAAATCCCCCTCCCCAGAGAGAAGGTGAGGAAACTCACCTCCTCTCTTTCCGACGCGCTCGAAGCAAATGGCTTCCAGGACATCCGGTTTCATGCAATGACATCAGCACGCGAGGCGGACTGACATCATTAGAGGACGTGGAGGAGGGCAGGGTTAGGGTTTTTTTATGTTTTGCAGTATGTACATTTTCATTAAAATGTACAGTACTGGGTACTGGGGAGTTGGCCTTCTTACAATTATATGTTTTTTACTCAAACATATTTGAAAAATATTTCAGAAAGCACAATGAATGTTTTATCAACTATGCTAAGAAAAAGAAGCATGGCTACAAACAATGGATGTACAATAAATCTATCAGATAAGGCAAGAATATTCTGAGAGCAGGAAACTGGTTCAAACGAACATGTTCGATGACAAACACACCTTTCTGCCTCACGCCAGCTCAATTGTTTCATCAGCCTTTCACACTCTAAGAATGATAAAAAAAACTCCTCCCATTCCTACCGCTTGGTGCCAGAAAAACTCTAATAAGCACATTAGTTCTGTCAAAAATTGATTATTGCAATGGTCTCTTTCTTAATGTACAGACAAAGGTCACAAATAAACTTCAGATGGTGCAGCATGCTGCAGCCAGGTTGATAACAAACACCCCCAAATACCAGTCAATTGCTTCACAGGCCCGGAAACTCCACTGGTTGCCAATCACCAGCCGCATAAAATTCAATGCTCTCTGCATCGCCTTCAAGGCCATCCACAAAAATGGACCCCACTTTCTAACCAAGGCATTCTGTATCTACGCCCCCAATAGATCCTTACGCTCTCTAACGGCCACCCTCCTGAAGGTCCCCCGGACAAAGAAGGTTTCCTGGGGCGACAGAAGATTTGTTGTTGCCACCGCCAAATTATGGAACACCCTTCCCACTCATATCAAATCGTGTCAAAATCTGTTCTCCTTCAGGGAACTCTTGAAGACATGGCTTTTCGACCAATAAATGTCCATCACTGATCTCATCCTCAAGACACTCTACAGCTCCGAGACACCCACGGGTATTTGCGTGCTCTATAAATTGCATAAACATAAACATATTACCCTTATGCATATAAAAGAAATGCAGTATGCTAGTGATTGGGTAAAAAGATTTCATAACTCTCTCAGATGAGGGAGACAGGAATAAGAGAGTAGAGAGAATACTTTGCCAGCAGAGAATTTAATGCTAGGGCAAGAACTTTAGACAGGAAATTAACTTGGGATAGATTCAGTGAGTACTGGACCTTTGGAGCGCTTTACATGAGCACTGGATACGAGCCCTTCTCCTACTTGTAAACTTCTTGTAACTCCAGCTGGAAAGTCGCTTTTTGCTAAACACCTGTGAATTGTACTCAAGTTCCTGATATTTCTTCACTCTTGTGGGTGAAGAAATATACATAAATTAATTAAACCTAATTGCCCAAGTTAGTTAAATCCATGGAAATTCATTCAAGCAGACAATTTGCTAAAACTAAGATACAGCACGGAAAGTAAAAACAACAACTAATTTTTCGGGAACCAAAGAGCAGTGTAAAAATGTGGTTGCAAAGAGTCCTTCATAATGACTCAGTACCAGCTATTAAAACTGTACAAAAATAGCTTGGTCGATCTCTTACATGCCTGGAACATGAATTGTAACCTATCACACACCTGGCCAACAGGCTCAGAAAAAAGACAATGGTTTAGTCACAGGACTGCGTTAACAACAACACCCTCACCTGACACGTTTTAAAATGAATGAAGTAAAGCCTTCTATGAAATCAGTAGAGACTGCACAGTAGAGCAGTCTCTATTGATTTTATGAACCCACTTGTTGGCTTCACATAAGTATTGCTAAAAAACAAATGCAAAGTGAATCGTGTAGGTCAAGAAGCAGTTGCAGTACACAAGCTCACATTCCAGTCCTGAGATTATAAGATTATTTTTAAGCAAAGTGGTGATTAAGGTGCCGATTCGGATCCTGGAAAAACCGGGTACGAACCGTCGGTCGGAGCGTTTTCTCCGTCCGACTCGTACCCGGTTAAAAAACATTACAAAAATGCTAGTACGATTCGCATGGAAACACTATTTCTGTACGAATCGTACAAAACACCGACCGGCGAAAATATACATACAAATGTGATCCGGGAAAGCGCCGACGTGACGTTGGGACACATCCAGGCTGCGTTTCACGAACCAGGAAGTACGATCCATACCAACGTCACCCCGCACGGATTATATTTTCCGACTGCCAAAAACTGCCAGGAAATCAGGACGACGCGCACAAGGAGCACCTGTACGCGATGGACAGCCTTGGACCCGAACCTACGTGTCATCCCAGCCCTCATAGCAGTCCACCTGCTCTACAGGAACCGACGCAGATGCCGCAGAAGGTCAGAATAACACCCAGGGGAAAAGGGGGGGGCAGGGGCAGGACACATGACCCCCACCCAAGTCACAAATCATACATGCCCTGGACATACCTGACCTTCAGGGCCTGGTCACTTCGAGGGGGTGGGGGCGTGTCCAGCAACGCATGCGTCTGCCACAACGGAAGTGGATGTGGACGCGAACCGACAACACAACAATTCTGGTACGTACTGTACCCACGCCTTAAGAGCGTGGATACGGGTCGTACCACGCCCACCCCTACGTCACCCCAACAATGGCGGCACGGCCCGTACCCACGTTCTAAAGGCCTGGGTACGGGTCATACCAGCATTGTCGGGGTGACATAGGGGTACGGCTGGTAAGACCCGTACCCACGCTCTGAAGGCCTGGGTACGGTGCGGACCCTTACGGCACCCCAACAATGGGGGTACGCACCGTAACCATGTTCCAAAGGCATGGGTATGGGCCGTACCCAGGCCTGCAGAGCGTGGGTACGGGAATGTACGGAGCGTACCCCCACCCGTGTATGTATGGAGCGTACCCACACCCCACCAGTGTATGTTCGGAGCATACCCCCACCCGTGTATGTATGGAGCATACCCACACCCCACCAGTGCATGTACGGAGCGTACCCCCACCCGTGTATGAATGGAGCGTATCCACACCCCACCAGTGTATGTACAGAGCGTACCCCCACCCGTGTATGTATGGAGCGTACCCACACCCCACCAGTGTATGTACGGAGCGTACCCCCACCCGTGTATGTACGGAGCATACCCCCACCCGTGTATCTACGGAGCGTACCCCCACCCGTGTATGTATGGAGCGTACCCACACATCACCATTGTATGTTCGGAGCGTACCCCCACCCGTGTATGCATGGAGCGTACCCCCACCCATGTATGTATGGAGTGTACCCCCACCCGTGTGTGTACGGAGCGTACCCCCACCCGTGTATGCATGAAGCATACCCCCACCCGTGTATGTACGGAGCGTACCCCCACCCGTGTATGTATGGAGCGCACCCACAACCCACCAGTGTATGTTCGGAGCGTACCCCCACCCGTGTATGCATGGAGCGTACCCCCACCCGTGTATGTACGGAGCGTACCCCCACCCGTGTATGCATGGAGCGTACCCCCACCCATGTATGTACGGAGCGTACCCCCACCCGTGTATGTACGGAGCGTACCCCCACCCGTGTATGTATGGAGCATACCCACACCCCACCAGTGTATGTTCGGAACGTACCCCCACCGGTGTATGTCCTGAGCGTACCTTGACAGACATAGGAGGGGTGTGTGCCTATCACTCCCAGCAGTGCCCAGACATAGGAGGGGTGGGTGCCTATCACTCCCAGCAGTGCCCAGACATAGGAGGGGTGGGTGCCTATCACTCCCAGCAGTGCCCAGACACAGGAGGGGTGGGTGCAGAGTCCTCCCAGCAGTGCCCAGACATAGGAGGGGTGTGTGCAGAGTCCTCCCAGCAGTGCCCAGACACAGGAGGGATGGGTGCAGAGTCCTCCCAGCAGTGCCCAGACATAGGAGGGGTGTGTGCAGAGTCCTCCCAGCAGTGCCCAGACATGGGAGGGGTGGGTGCCTATCACTCCCAGCAGTGCCCAGACACAGGAGGGGTGGGTGCAGAGTCCTCCCAGCAGTGCCCAGACACAGGAGGGGTGGGTGCAGAGTCCTCCCAGCAGTGCCCAGACACAGGAGGGGTGGGTGCAGAGTCCTCCCAGCAGTGCCCATGGAAAGAAAAGGGTGCAGTACCCACAGATACGATGCCCACAATTGTTAGTCAGGTGCTCAAAGACCCTGCAGAACACGTAACACATGTGTGCGAGGCTGGGAGTACACACAAGCATAGTGTGTAAAAGGGAACATGTCCACATGAAGTCACGTCAATATACTCGATACTCAAGTACAGTGACCACCAAGGATGCCACTAATGATGCAGGTGGAGACATTGCCCAGCATGCATGGGCAAAGTTGAACGGATCCGTCACACACCAAGGATATGTAGACACAGCTCAGCACAACATTAAGGAAACACCCTGCAGGGAAGATGTCAGGGTCCACAGAGGAAGGAACACACCTTGGGACAATGTCACCATGCAGTAAGAGCTTACATGAACAAAGTTATTTTGAAAACACCTTGTGATGGCACACAGATACCAGGGTCCACCCCATGAGCAGCACACTACTACATTTCCCAGACACCTAACACATTATCCCCACCCCAAATCATGGAGCAGCACCACCAACAGCAATACCAGAAAAGCATTAGTGTCCAAAAGAAAAAAAAATGCTTTATTCAGCATGAATATCAAAGAGGTTGTCATTTGTACACTATTAACAAGCCCCATAGGGCAGTCCATATTTCCATCCCTGGTGGGGGACACATTGGGACACGTGTCCCCTGGCTTGCCTGCACAGTTCATAGTTCCTTGTCTTCCACAGGGGGGGGGAATCATGTGGGGGGAGGACCAGGCACCGCAGGGACAGGAGGGGCAAGGGTAGGTGTTGTGGGTGCAGGGACGGAGGACTCCACCACAGGGGGTGGGGCAGCGCCAAAGGTGGAGGTGAGAATGGCACTGCACACGGTTGCAAGGTCCTCCAGCGTCCCCCCTGCACCCGAAGGAACCACACGCCCCAAGGAGGGGGGGGGTCGGAGGGATGGGTCGCAGCGCTACTGGGGGAGGGTGTGGACAAGGGGGGACTCAACTAACCTGACCGGGGACTCCTTTGACCGCTTGCGGGGTGGTGTCACACTGGGGCTCAGGGACAGAGCGGACAGGAAGGATTCTTTGGTTGAATCATGGCCAGGAGAGCTGAGGGGAGTAGATTTGGAGGCAGGGGGTTGTGATGAATGTGGACTTCCACTGTGGCTGCGTGTCTTCCGTTTGCCCCCCGACCCAGTGGGTGTATCTACTTCACCCTGTGTGTGCGTGACAGGAGGTGTGCTCTTGGGCTTCCCTGGTGGTGTGGTGCCTGTGTCTGGTGGGGTTCGTGCATGGGTACGTCTGGGTGTGCTTGGGACAGGCATGGGAGTGGGAAGTGTGGATGGTGCAGGGGTAGTGGGGGGGACGTAGCACTGCAGGAGACCCACTGCTGCAGTCAGTGTCGAGTCTATGGACCTCAGCAACTGGTGTTGGTCAGACTGCGCAGCTGAGATGCCCTCCAGGTATGCCTCCATCTGGGTGAGCACTCGGGTGTGGCCATGGAGGACATTCAGCATCGCAGTCTGACCAACCTGCAACTGGCGCAGGATGTCCACAGACTCGGCATTCGCGGCAGCAGTGGAGACAGGGGCAGGGGGCGTGGTGCCTGGCAAGAAGGAGACACGTGGTGACCTAGCACGGCGGGAAGGGACCAGAGCAAGTGGGAGGCCGGTGATGGGAACGGAGGGGGCGGGTAGAGATCGAGTGCTGCTTTCAGCTGTGGGAGCAGCGTCCGCCCCCTCTGGGAGCTCAGCCTCGGACCCGTCAGCGTCATAGTCGGTGGTGAGACTGGATAGGTCCTCCGCCTCACTCCCCTCGGCCTCCGTGCCACTCGATGCGCCAGACAAGACAGCACTGCTGCCACTGGTGCTTGCTCCCTCCTCACGGTCCGTGCCAGTGTCTCCCTCGGAGTCCCCCGACGATGCTGTGGGCAAGGTGAAGAGACAGGAAATAATCAGACACCTGTATACATATGTCACATAAGTCAAATCTACATAGGTCACAGTGCATAGCCTGAAAAGCAACATGAGTAACATCTACAATACAAGGTACATATGTAGGCCCTGCAACACACAGCTGGTTGACCCACCATGCCACTGAGAAACAATGGAGAGCATGACCCAACAGCAAATTACTTGATATCAAATTGGACAGAGGAGCCAGGCTCTGGGGACAATCGTGCACAGCATCTGTACCACACAGCGTTGCCAAAAAAGGGATGAGCAGGAACCATGTCTATTAACTTTTTGCACATGCTGCAAAGCTAACGCATTAAAACATGCCCAACATGACTGGGTCACTGCACCTTGAGTGTATGTCCAGACAAACATCACACACAGGCCAGACCTAGCAAGGAGACTTCAGATTTTGACATGTAGGCCTTGCCCGCACACACCACCCCCTACCTGAGACAATGTGATTGAGACAGAGGAAGTACTTACACCTCTTACTCTGGGATGAAAACACATGGGCTGCACTAAATCCTGATTGTACACAAAGCACCCCTGTTGCGCCTGTCCACATACATCATTGAGAACCAACCATCATCAGATAGTCGTACCAAGACACACAGGCACTGCCCACTGTGAGTATGCACAAGCAAAAGTGGGTCACACTGTACAGTGGACACATGTAGCACAGTTTACGTAACTACAGATGAGGCCAGGGTACAATGCCACAGAGCCCAACCTATGCCAAAGACACAGAGAATGTCCACATTGTTGGATGACACACATGATACCTAGGAAAAGGTGCCCCAGGGCACGGTAGTGGCCACACTCCTCCATGGTCCTGGATGGATATGACTGCAACTGAAGCAACCGTCCCTGCACTATGCATTACTCCCACTCATGCACATCGTGTCAGAGGGCTCAACATTGGACATGCATGCTGTAAGGCAGTACACTTTAAAGACACACTCCTATGTCGGGACTCAGCATCAGTGCCAACTGACATGGACCCCACAATGACAGAACTTGCCAGGGCACAGGCAAGGTCCCAAAACCTGTTACACACCACCCCCACACATGATGCTGCAAGCATTGGGCATTTGGATTAACTGCCAGCCTAGATTACCTTGTGCAAGAGTGACTACACACAGACCAGGGAACACATGGCAAGGAGGGGAAGGGAGGAAGAACAGCACCGGTTTACTTTGGGGAACTGGTTATGCACTGCACATTTAAACCCTGGCAGTGTATCCATGCAACTGCGAACTTCCAAAAGCTGGTGACACACAACAAACACACATGTACCTACCCCCTTCCTGCTGCTGCTTCTCCTGTAAGCGCCTGTCCAAGTCGGGGAAGACCACCGCCAGCACACGCTTATGGATGTGGGTCAGACGCCGGCGCCCACGGTTCTTGTGGCTCTCAGGTGAGTCCCCCAGCAGGACCCGTGCAATCCTCCTTGTCCAGCACGGATATCCTGCCAGCGTTTCCTCACCTGGGCTAGGCGCCGCTTCCGACCCTCCGTCTTCCTCACGGCACTGACGGCTTGCTTCCATATCTCCCCCTTGGCATGGACGCCTACCTGTGAGGATGCAAAAGTGTGAATACTTTAAGACACCTGAGCAATGACACAGAGACACACATATTAATCATTTGTCTTGTTTGAACAGGCCATGGTATGCCGGCAACTCATTTCACCTTTGTAATAGGGACATTATCCTCTGGGGAAGGCAAAATGCACTACGTGGCATTGAAAGTACACAGGTGGCATGAGGGGTGCCACACAATCAATGATCCTGGATCACACTGTGCATCACAAGCTACACCAGGATTATGTACAGCACCTCAAAGCAGTCACATGCCCCAGCTCACTGACGCAACCTCAGCAGAGTACACAGACACACACAGGCACAGGACAATCACCTGCCATTGCCAACTGCGGGTACAAACCTCACTCTGCCCATGTGCCACTAGACTGGGGGGTGTCACAGGTGTGGGGCTGGCTCAGCACGGCAGTCACACAGCACTGCTCCCTGCTCACATCACATGGCCAGGGTATATCCATCCCTCATGCAGCTGGTGTGCAACACTCCCCATATGCACTCATCCACATGACAGGGGACTTACACACACACACCAATGTCCAGGGGATGAACACATCAATTGGACACTCACAGCACAGGTACACTAAACAAACACACATCTATGGGTACTGTCACCTGTCACACTTGGGGGACCACAGAATCACTTCAGGACTGTAGCAACAACATTCCCAGGAGGAGTAGCCAGGCAGAATGTGGCATGCACCATGCATTGATTGTCACAGTAAGCACTATGCAAGTGAGGAGTGCACACAGGAACTACAGCATGCTCTGCATGGGAGACATGAATGAGGCCTTCCCCACCCTGGGACCCACTCTAAACAACATTGCATGTCTGTCACACAGGGACACAATGCCAGAAGTCACAGTCACAAAAAAGGGGCACAGTCTAAGCTAGTGGAGTCAGCCCTCACCTGCTCCCCTGGTCGACCATACAGCATGGTGTACTGTGGGAGGATCACATCCACCAACGCCATATTCTCCTCCATGGTGAATGGCTGGGCCCTCTCCACAGACCTGGACATGGTGCCAGAGGAATCACGAGCAGCAGCAGTGTTGTGGAATGAAAGGATGTGCAGGCAAGTGCTCTCTCATGGGACCTAGCTGCCTTATATCTGCCTTGCTGGCCTGTTTCATTTACAGGAGTACAGAGAGATTGGTCAGTCACATTAGCATCCTACGTTTCCTCCAATCCCTTTAAACCTACCCCAGTGAGTGGCTTTGCATGGTTTAAAAATTGAGCATGATGTCAAGTCAACAACAACTTTCCAACAAAGTACATTGTTTTCAACCGACTTCTGCTGGCCACCTGATGCAAAAATTCAAACTGTAAACTCGGTCTCCATGACATCCAGCATGCATTTAGGCCCTTATACTTGTCCCTCATGTGTCCCCTATGTTATTTCAAAATTTACACACAGGTACGGTGCGTTCCACGGCCCTAGGGCACCCCAAATGCAGTGATACGGACCGTACAGGCGTGTGTAGGGTCCGTATCACTATGGGAGTGCTGGTGTATGCGTACGCCACAGTAATACGGACCGTACACACGCGTGTACGGTCTGTATCACTATGGCGTACGCATACGCCAGCACTCCCATAGTGATACAGACCGTACACATGCGTGTACGGTCCGTATCACTATGGCGTACGCATACGCCAGCACTCCCATAGTGATAGGGACCCTACACACGCGTGTACGGTCCGTATCACTATGGCGTACGCATACGCCAGCACTCCCATAGTGATACGGACCCTACACACGCCTGTACGGTCCGTATCACTATGGCATACGCCAGCACTCCCATAGTGAGACGGACCCTACACACGCCTGTACGGTCCGTATCACTATGGCATACGCCAGCACTCCCATAGTGAGACGGACCCTACACACGCGTGTACGGTCCGTATCACTATGGCGTACGCATACGCCAGCACTCCCATAGTGATACAGACCGTACACATGCGTGTACGGTCCGTATCACTATGGCGTACACATACGCCAGCACTCCCATAGTGATAGGGACCCTACACACGCGTGTACGGTCCGTATCACTATGGCGTACGCATACGCCACCACTCCCATAGTGATACGGACCCTACACACGCCTGTACGGTCCGTATCACTATGGCATACGCATACGCCAGCACTCCCATAGTGATACGGACCCTACACATGCCTGTACGGTCCGTATCACTATGGCGTACGCATACGCCAGCACTCCCATAGTGATACGGACCCTACACACGCCTGTACGGTCCGTATCACTATGGCGTACACATACGCCAGCACTCCCAGAGTGATAGGGACCCTACACACGCCCTCAGAGCGTATGTTCGGTGCGTTTCACACCTGACAGTGGTGACAGGTGGCACACAGACAGGAATAGAGCTGTCATACTTGGCCAAGGCTGGACATCAAGGCATTGTCTGTGCAGTACTACATGTGTCAGGCACAGGTGTGTCAGGCTGTGATGTGGCACATTACTCCTGAGGTGTGAAGCTAATAAAAGTATGATGGGCTGTGTACACATGTCATGTGTGATGGTGAACTATGTGCCACACATCCCCTTCACTCCTTTGACATGTGTGCATGTAGTACAGACTTGTTGAGCCATGCGTCACTGGCATGGCACAGTCACCGACACCCGCAATTGTCCCCTGATGCCAGGTACACAGAATATTACCCCTGAGATGTGAATGCCCGCGTTGCACGCTGTAACTATGTCATGTGTGTGTCATGTGTTCCCATAGGTTTGCTGTAGGTGTTTGGTCAAATGCATCTGCAGTTGCTGCAACCAACATGTGTCTGTGTGTAGATGGGCATGGCACACTGTTACGCACACCAGCCCACATGTGTAATCCGACGTAAGGTGTGTATGTATGCATCGACACGGAGTTTCAAAACAAGGACATATCTGCATACTCTCAATGTATGTGTGATCAGTCTTGACATGTACTCCTTCATGGCAAGGTGTGTGGTCTGTCCTTTTTCAATGACATGTGACCTGTGCATCTAGTGTTCCGCAACCTGTCTGTACAATAAACATCCTTCTTCTGCACATATGTGGATGTCTGTAACTCCTGTAATGCGTCTGCCTGTTCACTTACACTGGCCCACAGCTAGTTTCATGGCATGGCATATTGAGGTTGAGAATCGACGTTTGTAGCTGGCTCTTGGTAGGAGTGTCACCTGCCTGGCATACGTGTCCAGGGCATATTGCACAGACCTGACTCTGTATGTAGCATATGTGTATTGCCTGTTGAACATGTGCTCAGTACATTGACATTGGTGGTGTACTGTACTCACTCTTCGTTGTCCCTTCAAATTCACTGCAGGGCCCCGCCTCTCCCTCGACCAATTCCGGACTTGGCTGACCTGCGGGAACATGACTGTATACGCCGCTACCGCTTCCCCCAACAGTTGATTGAGGACTTGATGACACGGCTGGCACCACACCTCCAACCGCTACACAGGTATCCTACTGCACTGACACCCAAGATGAAGGTGATGGCAGCCCTACATTTCTTTGTCACGGGTACCTTTCAACATACCATTGCTCACGTTGGTGGCATGTCCCAAACCATGTTCAGCCTTGTTCTGCATGATGTTTTAGAGGCCATGTTGGATCACCTGGATGAGTTCATTAAATTCCCAAATCCTGAGCAGTTGACAGGTATCAAGCGTGAGTTCTATGCCCTGGGAGGGATGCCCCATGTCATTGGGTCCAAAGATGGAACACATGTGGCTTTGGTACCACCACAGGCACAGGAGGTAGCGTATAGGAACCGCAAGCATTACCACTCCATTAATGCCCTTGTGGTGTGTCTTGCCAACATGGTGATGTCCCATGTCTGTGCTCGTTTTCCAGGATCAGCACACGATGCCTACATCATGAGGCGTAGCAGGGTGCCTGAAATGATGCTGCAGCTGCGCAACGAACGGGCATGTATTGTTGGTGGGTATACTCTGTCCGTCCTGTATTTAGCATCATCTTCCTGTCTTACTGCTTCTCCTGACCCACTTGTGTCCATGATGTTTCCATGTAGGGGACGCTGGCTATCCCAACATGCCATGGCTGATCACGCCTCTCCGCAACCCCAGCACGGCTGCCCAGCACCGCTACAACAACGCCCATGGGCGGACCAGGCGAGTGATAGAGAGGACGTTTGGCCTCCTGAAGAGCCGATTCCGTTGCCTCTACAAGACCGGTGGCACACTCCCATATGCACCGGTGAAGGTCTGCAAGATCTTCCTCGTGTGCTGCATGCTGCACAACATGGCAGTGGAGAAAGCTGTGCCACTCATCCTGGATCCAGATGAGCAGGACTATCCACCCGTGGAGGATGAAGGGCTTGGTCACGAGGCAAGTGATGTGGAGGAGGAGGAGGCGGTAGAGGACATCCGGAGTCGGCTCATACGCAACTTCTTTGCTTAGTGGTGAGTTCCAGTGTCTGAGTGTGCACACATTGGGCCGTGTGTGGCATGTGTTGCAATGTGTGTGTCCATCTGCATGTCTGCCAGGTGAGTCAGAGGTGTGTTTGGATGTGTCACTCGAGTGATGGTGCAATAGACGAATGTTTTTCCAGAGTCATCATTGTCACCTAGCATGTTGACAACCTTATACGTGTTGAGTACATGCACATGCATGCGGATGTGCTTCTTTTGGCTGACTTCTGGTGTGTCTCTCATCCATAGGTACTTGCGCATGCTGTCTGCTGGTGGCATTGTTGTGCTCCTGCTATTCCTCATGAACACAGCAACATGTGCTGAATCAGCGTTACATGCACAGACAAGTTTGAAAATCTCCTTAGGGTAAGGGATGCAGCACGGCTTTTTGGGTGTGGTATTTGTTTTGATTGTGTGTGCACTGCTCCTGTTCATGTTTGGATACTTAGCATACATGTAGAATCACCATGGGGCACATGACATGGAGCTGAATTCACCAGAATTGATGGTCAGACTTGGTGACAGTCATCTGTAATGGGATTGTGGATTGTGATGAAGCCATGAATTTGTGTAACACTGCCCTCGGAAGCATACGGGTTGCACCGGGTTGACATGGTGTGTGAATTCCCCATTAGAGGCTCAATGGTGTATAGCAGCCTCTCTGTGAGCAGCAGGGGGTGTTTAGCTGTAACCCGTCACTTGTGTGCCAGTTCTATGGATTTCCAGCATATGTGGTACAAAGGGGGGTGCCAGTGTCGGTCCCACATGTTCATCCACATGACCTGTGTATGTGTTGACAGAGTTGCATTAGCATTCTGACACACATGACTAATAAAGGTGTCCCTCTGCCTCCAAGATGCCTCATCTCTGTCAATGGTGGTCTGTTGCCACTGTGCATGCGGCATGTCTGGCATAGTTATCAGAGATAGTGCATATGAGTCTATGTGTAGAGTAGCAAGATGCAAGCTGTTTGTCAGGGATTAGAATCTGTATTGTGCATGATGTCCATGGCTGTATAGGTATTGTGGCATGTCAGTCTCCAAGACGGCCACTGTGCTGCATGTGCATCCATTGTGTGTGTGTGTGGCATGTTGGACTAGACATTCCTTCCTTGACATACACCTTTTGCATAGTTCCTTCCTGAGATCCTTGTCTTTGTGTGCAACTTGGGGCATTGTTTTCTTGACATGGCGCATGCTGCTGCAGGCCCTGCAGCAAGGGCACCCAGTGTCAACGGAAACGAGCTGGTGTTCATCATGGATTGCTTGCTGACATGTGCTATGCTGATCAGCAGCATCTGTGCCTCATGCTGCAGCACACTCTGCATTATGCACAAGATCACCAGTTCCATCCACCTCAAGGCAAGAGAGACCAGCCCCCAGGTCAACTACGACATCCGTGTCTAATCCTACCCTGCACTCTACGGACATGTGCGTTACAACTCCCATGATACTTGTCCACATCCAGGGTGCATCTGCACAGCTCTGCTTCGACATCCGGCGAGCAGGCCACATCAACGTCCAACAGAGATGGGGGGAATGGATCACTGCCAGCTGCAGGATGACCTTCTCAATCCACGCACACACTCAGGATGCAGCCCACAACCACAACACAACCTTGTGGCACTGTGATCCAAGACCCCATTGTGCCCTCTCCATGCATCCAACCTTGGCCGGCCCACCATTCTCCACATCCACCTAACTCAAGCATGCAGGCATGGTTCTGCCACCTGTCTACACATACCTGGGAGTAGCACCCCAGGACACTCCACATGATCCCTGACCTCTGCGCATGACTTTTGCTCTTCTAAATAGGTCTGTGGGCACAGTTGTGTGGGCACCCCCTCAGCTGGTAGGGCCTATCACGGGTGAGTATGGTGCTCCATGTCTGTATTGGATGATACATTGTGACCCATGTGTGTCCTGTGCCAGACCCCAGGGTATGGATGGTTGGAGTTACTTCAGAATTCAGGCATGGTTTGACTTTACAACACACACATGTAGTGGAATAATGCAAAATGACGGCATCATCTCGTGATTGTGAAGATTTTTATTGGTGGTGGGGTACGTGTTTGGGGGGATGACAAGAGGTGCTTGGCGGGAGTGTAGAATCCAAAGTTCACTGGGGGAGTTGGTATCCTTGCCATTGGAAGTCATCAGAGTCTTTGCCACAGTCTTTGTCAACATTGGTCAGACAGTGACCAGCAAGTCCATGTGGCAGAGAATGTCATTTGCTGATGTGCTGCTGTTGGGCCAGAGGGCCAGGTGCCAGGCCAGGTGACCTGGGAGATGGTGATGTTCCGCTGACTCTCACGGTCTTTTGCGTGGACGACCCACCTTGCTGCGGGGACCCTCAGAAGCAGGCCGTGACGATGCTTGGGATGCTCCGTCGGATGAATCCTCCTCCTCCTGATCCCTCCCTGTGGGTGGTGATGTTCTTCGCCTGGTGGCACAGGGAGGGTTGCCCATGTTGTCGGCAATCCGACGGAGAACACGGGTCATTTCCGTTTGCACCGCCACGAGCTCAGCCTGTCTTGCCTCCATCCGTCCTTGGTGTCGCTGTTGACTGGCATATTGCTCGGCCTGCATGTTCTTGATCTCATTGAGGGTCTCCACTACCTGGCTGAGGCCCCTGGTGTCACGCCGGTATGTGTCGAGGATGTTGCTGATGTGTGACATTACCGGTTCCTGAGCCAACTGGTCAGGTTCGCGCCTCCGCCCTCCTACACTCCCACCACCCCTGCCCACTTGCACCTGGCCTGCCGTTGTGGGCACATCGGGTCTCCGGGACACCTGAGGGATGGCATTTGCGGTGTCGCCTGCCTCCTCCTGGGTGCCCGGAGAACCTTGTCCCTCCTGGACAGACTGGCTGTGTTGTTGTGTGCGGGCAGGGATCCTGGGTGTCTCCTGGGATGTGGCAGGAATGGGGGTGGTGGTTGGCACAGTTGTACCTGACGCAGGTGCTGCAGGTGGTTGGACACCAGAGGGGCCAGGTTGGTCTGGGTCATCCACGGAGTGGTGAGAGTCGTCGCTGCCGGTGGGGTCCTCTTCACGCAGAGCCTGGTCCTGTGAGTCTTCCCCCCCCGAGATCGACGACGTTGACCTGTGTGTGAGAGAGACAATGTTAATTGTGTTACATGCGACATCCATGTTTCATTCATTTTTGAGTTGGCACAGTTCCTCTGGGTGGTTGGATATGGCTTGCATTCCTCTCGCAGTGCACTTGTGCATGGGTATGTCCCTTGGCCACAGCTTTCGACACTTTACCTATGTGTGACACAATCTTAGTTGATGCATCTTTTTGGAACGCAGTCAGCAGTGTAGTGAGCGGGCGTAGCAAGCCATGCAGAGCCGCCTTACGTGTTGCACTGTACGTGGCCAAAAAGTGTTTTTTCCATGCTATTTGAGAATGCAGGTAGGTAACTTAAGCATTTGTGACAGGGTTCTAACAAACACAGAGGGTAGGTATACTGGGTGTAAGGTTAGGTTTGTGCCTGCAGCACGGATGTACTCGTGCACAGATTGACACATGGCCCAGTGTTTATCAAAGGAAAAAGGGGGGGTTCACGCACTGCCAAACCTTGTCTACATGCACACAGTCCACCTGCTGACGAGCGGACATGGCCACACCACCCAAGGGTGATTTGGTCTCCCTCTGTCTCCCTTTCTCCCTCCCTCTGTCACCCTCCTCCCTCTGTCCATCTCCCTCTGTCACCCTCCTCCCTCTGTCCGTCTCCCTCTGTCAACCTCCTCCCTCTGTCCGTCTCCCTCTGTCTCCCTTTCTCCCTCCCTCTGTCACCCTCCTCCCTCTGTCCGTCTCCCTCTGTCAACCTCCTCCCTCTGTCCGTCTCCCTCTGTCTCCCTTTCTCCCTCCCTCTGCCACCCTCCTCCCTCTGTCCATCTCCCTCTGTCTCCCTTTCTCCCTCCCTCTGTCAGCCTCCTCCCTCCCTCTGTGTGTCACCCTCTGTCACCTCAGCCCAGCCTCCTGGGCACACACAGTTAGCAGGTCTTTCAAAGGCCATTGGCTTGTTCGTGTGGATTTGTTTCTAATCTCCGGGCAACCATTGGGCGAAGTGTCTAGGTCTGCGCTGCTGCTGTGGCGGTGTGTGCTGACACTCTTCCAGAGTGATGCGTCTTCATTAGCTGCTGTTATGTGCAAATTGTGCCTTCATACCCATGTCATCCTGCAACGCGGCCACCATTTGCAGGCAACACAGTACTGTGTGGGGACACACTGTTTGTATGGCTGTGCCCTGGGCCATATGGGCTGAGGGCATTTTTGTGTGCTTCAGAGTTGCTATGTGTTAGTTTTGGTGCCCACCCTCCCGGCATCAGGGACATCCTGTCTTGTGTTGGTGTTTTGTGTGGCCTGTGACTTGGCATGGCCTTGCTTGGTGCATGGGGCATGGAGGCGCTAGTGGCATGTGTGTGTTTTTGGAGTGTGGTTGTGTCCGGTGCTGGCTTTGGGGGGTTGCGTGCATGATTGGGATTTTGGTTGTGTATTGCGTTCCCCCATGTGAGGTGAGTTGTTTGTGTACTCACCAGGGTCTGGGACTCCTTGTACTCCATCTACTCCCACCGACGGCAGCGTGGCCATCACCTTCTCCTCCCAGGGATGGTACTGTACCAGTCTGCGGGGCGGCCCTCCTCCAGTGATGTTCCCCTGGTTGTGATCGTCCGTAATTTTGCGGCGGACCGTCCTCCGCAGATCGTACCACCTGGCTTGGCACTCATGCCTGGTCCTTCTGGTGGCCCCAACAGCATTCACAGCATTGACAATCCTCTGCCACATGGCTGATTTTTCGGATATGCTGGTCCGTCTGACCAATGTTCCAAAGAGCTGTGGCTCGACTCTGATGATTTCGTCGACAAGGACCTCCAGCTCCTCCTTTGCGAACTTTGGATTCTTGTTAGTGGGCATGGTGTGGGGTGTGGGTGTGGATGGTTGTGGGGGTGTTGGTGTGGATGGTTGTGGGTGTGTGAGTGTGGTTGTGAAGGTGTGTGTGTGAATGTGATGAGGGGGTGTTTGTGATGGTGGTTGTGTGAAGGAGTGCAAGTTTAAGGTGTATTGATGGCTGTAGTATGGTGCAGTGCGTTGTCTCTGTGGTCTGGCAGTAGTGGATCTGTTGCAAAGGATCATGTTTTGTGTGTGTTGTGCCTTTGTGGGTGTCGCTGTGTTTGAACTTTGGGTGGGTGTGTTATAAGGAGTGGTTGTGTTTTGGGCCTCTGTTTAGCTGTTTGGCAGTTGCAGGTCAGTGTATGGGGTGTATTTGGGCTTGTTGGACATGTTTTGTGGTGTTGTGTGAATCGAATTGACTCTCCTTGTGTTGTTTTGGTTTGTCCTGGTTCAGTACGTGTGTTTTTGGCGTCTGTACGGTGCGTACATGCACTGGTGGGGTGTTGGTACATGCCGTACATACACTGGTGGGGTGTTGGTATGCTCCATTCATACACGGGTGGGGGTACGCTCCGTACATGCACTGGTGGGGTGTTGGTACGCGCCATACATACACGGGTGGGGTGTTGGTACGCTCCATTCATACACGGGTGGGGGTACGCTCCATACATGCACTGGTGGGGTGTTGGTACGCGCCGTACATACACGGGTGGGGTGTTGGTACGCTCCATTCATACACGGGTGGGGTATGCTCCATGCATACACGGGTGGGGGTACGCTCTGTACATACACGGGTGGGGGTTCGGTGCGTACATGCACTGGTGGGGTGTTGGTATGCGCCGTACATACACGGGTGGGGTGTTGGTACGCTCTGTACATACACGGGTGGGGGTACGCTCCGTACATGCATGGGTGGGGGTACGCTCCGTACATACACGGGTGGGGGTTCGGCACGTACATCCCGGCGGGGGGGGAGTTTGGCACCGTACATACACTGGTGGGGTGTTGGTACGCTCCATTCATACACCGGTGGGGGTACGCTCCGTACATGCACTGGTGGGGTGTTGGTACGCGCCGTACATACACGGGTGGGGTGTTGGTACGCTCCATTCATACACGGGTAGGGGTACGCTCCGTACATGCACTGGTGGGGTGTTGGTACGCGCCGTACATACACGGGTGGGGTGTTGGTACGCTCCATTCATACACGGTTGGGGTATGCTCCAGGCATACACGGGTGGGGGTACGCTCCGTACATACATGGGTGGGGGTTCGGTGCGTACATGCACTGGTGGGGTGTTGGTATGCGCCGTACATACAAGGGTGGGGTGTTGGTACGCTCTGTACATACACGGGTGGGGGTACGCTCCGTACATGCACGGGTGGGGGTACGCTCCGTACATACACGGGTGGGGGTTCGGCGCGTACATCCCGGCGGGGGGGAGTTTGGCACGTACATACAGGGTCTGGGGTGGGGTGTTCGGCGCGTATGCGGGCACATGTCTCCATGGTTGCTATAGGAGTTCGGTCCGTACGGTGTTTTTTCCATACGGTTGTAAAATTGGAAGGACGGGACGGATCGTACTTGCGCGGTCGGACTTCATTTTTCCGATTCGTACGGTAAATCGTCCGGGTATGTGTCAGACACATTTTCCGACCCGAGGACGTGTGGGGAAATTTTCCCAATGCGATTCGTATAAACTTTTTCCCATACTAATCATACTTGGCAGTTTGTACGCTACTTGGACGATTTACCGGATACGATTCGTATGGGGAAATTTTTTCCAGGATTGGAATCGGCCCCTAAGTGATATGCCCAGTATAACAAGAAGTTGATCCAACATCGAGACTCGCGCCTGCCTCCCCAGATCAAAAGTCCACAACTCAGGCCGTAACGTCACATATTTTCCTTCAAAAGTTTTCTTAGTATATGTGACAACCACTAAATCTTGTGCCAGCTTATCACAAGGCACACAAAATGTGTACTTTTCTGCATGCATCTAAACTGCTGTTTGCTGATATAAACGAATATCACAAACAAGTGCAGTGGCTGACGACATAAGGCCGATTTGGTCTATATCATAGCTATTACGAATCAGATCCCAAAGAAAATGCTATCAAGAGATGCCAATTATATTGGAAGAGGAGGCCTCACCCACTCTTTGTGGCATGCTTCATCATAGGCAGCATCACCCCAATCTGGTAAGATAATACTACCTGGGTGGACTCAACCTCAATTCAAAGGGAGTTCTTAGATAAAACTAACTGGACAGGAAGGGATTAAGATCAACTAAAAACACCTAAAGGTAAACCCAGGATAATACCTTTATCAGTGGCTGCCTTTGGTATGTCTAAAAACGATTCAAGGATGGGGTATGGGCATAATGCCCCCACCATCCATTATGAGCCAACATGTTTCTTCCCTAATGTTTGCAAATACTGGTGAGGGTCATTCTTCAGGGCCAATGGGCACCCCTACTGCTAAAATGCACACTAAATCAATGAGTGCGAAAGAAATAGGTGCCAGTGTGACGAGCGGCTTGATTACAGGAGCGCGTATAGGTGTTCCACATGGTATGCCTCTTGACGAATGTGTGTCTACAGAGGATACCATCTCCACCCAGACCATGGAGCTCTCTCTCCCTAAAGGTAGGGAGACATACACTTACACATATCTCTTTCACACTCACTGAGTTCTAGCAACAGGGATCCCAATAGGGAATTCATTTATTGAAAATGAATAAATGATGCTTGGAGACAAATTGAGGTATGTTTTAAAATAATAAACTGACGTATGACAGCTACATTTGCTGAACTGTTTTGTTAGATTAAAGGCTAGCGTTTTGGAGCTAATAAATGAATTTTCAAAAAATAAGTTGCTGATATTGCAGATCAAAATTAGTAGATTTACAAAATATTTTACACAGATCATATATCCGAGTGTTAATTCATAATAAGCTAGGGAAAACTATTGCTGATGTTATGGAACGATTTCACTGGAAGAAGGGGCAACTTCAACCACACCGTGTCAGTTTTTTCATGGCTCCCTGTAGGACATCTTGCTCTATATTGAAAAATAATAATTAAATGACACCCACTCTGTAACACATGCCCAAATATCAATGAATGGAAAGACTCAGGAATCCACTGTATATATTTTTAAATAAGCATTGTTTAATCTACATTTTAACCGAAATAATGTTAATAGCGTAGCTGATGCCTTGAAAAACAGTAATGAAAGCAGTCCGATTTAAGAGTTGCAGGAGAAACCAAGTAATGAATGCAATGTGTACTTTGAGTTTTCTGCTGCTTCTCTAAAACACTCAGGGGCATATTTATTAGCCCTGTGCGCTGCCGGAATGTCACTTTTTGTGACGTTCCGGTGGTGCCCAGGCTTAGACATATCTACAAGGCCACGTAAAGCCACCCTGTGCGGCTTTTCATGGCCTTGTAGATATGGAGCAAGGCAGAGTAGAGCAAGTCACCACCTTGCCTTACTCTGCGGCAAAGAGGTGTTCCATGGGTTTTGGTGTTGGTGATCCTAGATTTACAATATCTCTTAAACCTGGGGCAGGGCCAAAAACCTTGTGCCTCCCTAGAGAAGGCGAAATGAGGAGAAATGCTTACATTTCTCCTCATTTATTTCTCTTTCCATGTGTGCTGCTTTCTGCAGCACACATGGAACGAGGAAAACATCTCCACTGATTGTTTTCATGCATGAAGGTGTCCCTTCCTGTACAAAAATAATCCTGCCAACAGCACAGCCACCTTTGCACAATGGTGCAAGGGTGTCTGCGTTGGCTTATGGCAGCTAATTGAGCGCCGGCCCTAGCTGAAAGAAAAAGAATGCAATGTATCTTGTAAATATGGTACATTCCTATCCTTTCGACTTGGTGTAGGGCAGCACAGCAAAATTACTTGTGGCACTGCCCTATTCCAATTTCCTTGTAAATATTACCCCTGGGGCCTGGTTCACAGAGGACATTTTCAATCGGGTTGAGCCCAGGATGAGGACTTTGATCTTGTCTTAGTGAAGCTTGAGGCACAGTCCTCCATCCAGGTGGCGACTGCCTCCATCCCATTGTGAAAGCTGCTCTTGGTGGCTGTGTGTCCATTGGTGAGGGACAGAGTTAGCTGTGTGTCATTGGCATAGAAGAAGAATTTGGCTCACTGGCTTCAGATGAAGCCTGCAAGTAGGACCATGTACATGTTGAAGAGGATGTGGCACAGGGAGGATTCCCGAGGCACTCGGCAGCTGATCACTGTGGGTTCAGAGTGCAAAGGTGGAAGCCTGACTCTCTGTGTTTGGCTGGTGAGGAAGGAGCAAACCCATTCCAGGGCTCTATTGGGGATGCCGGCATCGTGGAGTCTTGCGCAGAAGGTGTAGTTGGAAATAGTGTTGAAGGTGGCTGAGAGGTTCAGGAGGATGAGGGCAGCAGTTTTGCCTTGGTCAAGGAGGGTGTGGAAGTTCTCTGTAGTGGTGAGGAGAATGGTCCTGGTGCTGTGGTTGTCCCAATGAACTCTGAGAATTAGCTGATGATGGCTTTCACAATGACTTTGCCTGGGAAAGGGGAGCAGGGAGATTGCTAAGTAGTTACCTGAGGTATGTTGGGTTGGCAGAGGGTATCTTAAGCTGAGGGGGTGGTCTCTGCATCCTTCTAGTGTTCGGGGAAGGTGGCTGACTCAATGGGGCAGTTGATGTTGGGTGTGATGGAGGTGCTGGCTCTGTTGAAGATGTGGTGAAGGCAGGGTTCAGAGGGTGCTTCAGAGTGGATGTTCATCATGTTCCTGAGGATGGTGTCAGGGGTGAGGGTGGGTCAGTTAACCAAGGTCTGCTATGCCCAGGAGACAGTGGGTTGGGGCGACCTTTGGTTAGTCAACCTTTTGTAGACATCAATGAGCATGCAATGCCCCCTCACGCACAAACAATATCCCCAATGAAAACTAGCAATTACGTTTCCAAGCACATATTGTGAGTGTCATTGGGAAAAATTGCACTGTGCCTGCTAGTGCAAACACACAAAGAAAGGATACTTATTTAAGTGAAAGCTATATCCTACACTTAACCCTTGATCGTTTGCATAGTGGTGTATGTAGCACACTGGTAGAACTGTCCTGTACAATATCAAACCACATGTTCAAACTTCTATTTTTTTATTTTTTTTGCAGAGTTTTATATAGCGCGAACTTGACCCAAATCGAATCAGGTATCAGAGCACTATACATAGCACCAGTTACGTTACATGAGGACACACATTCATTTTTTGTTAGGCACGGGGAGATTAAGTGATTTGCCCAGAATCACAGGATGTTCAGCGTCATTACCGAGACTCGAACCCATTTCCCCAGGTCCAAGGTCGAGCGCCCTAGCCGTTAGGCCAACTCCTCTCCTCATTTACCATCCCCACTGTGGCCTCAGTGTACCAACATGTGCAGTAAAAAAATCCACATGTACATATGACTTCACTGACAATTTCATGCCTGATACATAGAAAAAGGTAGATGCACTGAGATATGCAGAAAAGCTTTGTGGCAGTAGAAATATACCCCAACAGCTTCTGTAAATTGTCATGTATCACTAAATGATGAGCAAACATTTAAGGGATGGTACACATACGTCAACACAAGGAAAGGCTGGCAGACAAAAGCCTAATGAATAGCAATTGAAAAATCGTATGTCATCGATGACTGAGAAGAACCTACAAGCCATTGTCACTGCTAAATGGCATGTAATGGAGCCAACAGAGAGTATAGCACACTAGTCTGTGTTATTGTGTGTTGCCAAACCCAATTTCTACATGTATGTAAGTGATGCATTGTCATGACATGTACATGTGTGTGTGCAATATACTTGTACAAAGCGGGACACAGGCCACAATGATGACTAATGTAGTGATCACCCTCATCATGAGTGCTGACTAATATAAGTCCTATTTTCTTTATTTTAGCTGACCAATTGTATGTACTGATGCCCTGAATGATGACACAAGTGAAGTATGCCCTAAACCAAGTGCATATAACTTACAATCAAGCTCTTGGCCGCACAAGATCTATTGTGGAGCTGACTTTTGGTGTCATCAAGTCATGTTTCTGCTGTCTTGATGCATATGGGGGTAGGTTACTGTACTCCCAAACCCTGGTCTGCAACATATTTATGGTGTGCTGCATCCTGCACAAAATATGTGTTGGGACAAATGTGCCTTTGCCAGAGGACAGTGTTGAAACAGAAAAGCCAGATGATGGAGAGGAAGGGGAAGGTGAGCCTATGTAACCTGCAATGTCATCAGAAGCAACAAGGTGGAGGGATCAAATCATCATTAATTTCTTCTCAGACTGAAGATCATCAGAAAGCATGACTAATAACATTGCATTGTGACAATGGTGCTTCTGTCCGTGAATAAACATCCACTAAAATCACACCTTGTAAGCTTTTCAATCCTAAATTCACAAGACACATTTGGCATACAGTATTTGTTCCACTTATGTTATCCACACAGACTACCCATGTAGCAGGGTATCTGATGCAATCCATTGCATCATCTAGTACCAGGACTTATGTAGCACATACAAGCTACAATATGCAAATGGCTCACCATTGGGAGCTACTATGATCTTAGTGTGGTCACATAGATGTCAGGCACCTAGTATGTGTGTGCCACTCCTGATGCTTGTGCGTACCTGTACAGCCAAGAAGTATTAGGGTTACAATGCAGTATAACATATAGGATACACATAGAAACCCACCCACACAACTACATTAACCCCTTCTATGCTCATGACGGAACGATTCCGTCATGAGCATCGGTTGAGCTGTGCTCATGACGGAACCGTTCCGTCATGGCCCCGCCCGCGCTCGAACCCTTCAGCACCGCGGGGGAATCCGCGCAGCGCTGAAGGGGTTAAACATATGAAATTACGTACTAATTTGTGACATGTCAGTATCAGATATTTTAAGCCAATAACAATGGACATTAGCTAGTGATATAAACCTTGCCTATGCCAATGTGTGGCACATTTACTCCCAATGCAATGCTACAACTACAATGAATGGATGCATAATGTTGATCTGGAGTGATGTATGCGGACATACTGGGGCCGATTCACAGAACTAACTTAAGACAAAATCCTAATCTTACTACTTTTGGTATTCACAGAAGTTAGGATTTTGTCTTAAGTTTGTCTTAAGGCAAACTTAAGACAGACTTAAGACAGACTTAAGACAAACTTAAGACAAACTTAAGACAGACTTAAGACAGACTTAAGACAGACTTAAGACAAACCTAAGACAAAATCCTAACTTAAGTCTGTCTTAAGTCTGTCTTAAGTTTGTCTTAAGTCTGTCTTAAGTTTGTCTTAAGTTTGGCTTAAGTCTGTCTTAAGTCTGTCTTAAGTTTGTCTTAAAACAAACTTAAGACAAAATCCTAACTTCTGTGAATACCAAAAGTAGTAAGTTTAGGATTTTGTCTTAAGTTAGTTCTGTGAATCGGGCCCACTGTCATCAAGAAGTACAAGAGCATCCCAACACATGAATGGTAATACAACACACCACATCTGCAATTGGTCATAGGTGTGTTGCCCATTATTGTGAGCACAGTCACTATTGTGTGGGATATGGCATGTGGATGCAAATGGTACTCTTGCAATCAGTCACATAGCCCCATCTATAGACACCTGTGCATGTGTGTGAAGGCACTAGTTGGGCACCTACAGCTCCAGACAACTAACTAAGCCCTTCAATGTGCTGAATGTGTCACATTGCACTCATACAGAGTAGTGATACCTGTACTTTACATTTATCCATTTCATAGGTTGACTGGTGCAACATGGAGTCTACCATATGCATAGTAGTTGGTTGGGCATTAACTGACATCTGCACATACCACCCATGGATAAGTGTGCAAATCTATCCATTATGTTGGCCACACATACAATATACATACCATGACACAGATGTTTACACACATGTGTATGATAGGTGCCACACATTACACACAATAACTACCAGTGGAAACAGCACTACAACACTCATGATATGCATACCCGCCAACCTGAACAAAAGTCTTACGGTGTGAGGAGAGGGCTGAGCCCTGGAGGGGACAGGGCTTCATGCTGAGAAGTTCCTAAGAGGCACTTTTGAACCCTACCCTGCCCCTGAGCCCCTTCCTCCCCCAAAAAACAAAAGCTTGCTGCGGCTGGTGTCAATGTCCTGGCGTGTTTTCACACCCCTTAATGTACATCAGCTATTCAAAGCCATGGAAAACAAGCTACAAAACAACTATTTACAATGGTTTTCAGCTCGTTTTCCCTGCCACCATGTGCTATTGACTACTCACCGTGTGACCGTGTGATGGTAGCCGATATCGTGTGTCTCGTGTGGCACTGCATGAGTTGGAAAGTATGCATATGATATACAACATACACAGTAATCAGGAACACAGACAGCACACAATATAGAACAATTCGCTAGATTTGAAATTATTAGCGACATGATCTAGGAACAGGGTATGACATGATCTGACATGCATAAAATGTAGAATTCAATATGTGGCTTTTCTCATTGCATGGGGATAGGGTTCTAAATAAGTTGTCCTATACAAGATTAGTGTTTTTTATGAAAGCAATAGGTCTTGGAGGAATGGTGTGCCATATGACCTCTGTACGCAATGTTGGTATTTGGGGTGGTTCCCTGTTTGCTGCCTTGTGACCTATGGCACCCACTACATTTGTGTGTCACCCCAATGAGGTAGGTTTCACTAGTTACCATGGTTGAACATGACACTTGTAGATAGATTGTTTTTATCCTTCACTTTGAGGGCACGTTACCAGTTAAACATTATTGTGGCCACCCTGCTTTAGCACTCAATGTATATCTGACATTATGTGCTTCACATATGTTTTGACATCTCACTGCCTATCAAGGTGTCAAAGTCTGCAGACACCAAAGTTTCAAATGTACTCAGTATTTGATATAGTGGCTACACAGATTATCCATTCTTGGCATCTGTCCTGCTTCAGGTGACAGACAACACACATCTGGCAATTAAATGTGCATTTATTTACATGTACAAACACACTTGGTCACACAGAGACAGTTCATTGGACAACAACCTCAAAGGATGTATATAGCCGGTGGATGTCCAGGCAGAGTCCTTATGGGGGACATGGAGAGGATTTGGGAAATGTCAGTCAGAAGGACGACTGCAGTGTCATTGGGGAGGTAAGGCCACATTGGCAGTCCCCAAATGTTCAACGTGAACAGGGGGCAAAGTCATGATGAAGACAGTGATGGAAGATGTTCCAAGCCATGTTGGTGAGCAGAGGGCTGAGCAGAAACTGCCCATTTGGCACAGATGAGTGATACCACAGACTTTTCCTTTGAAAATAAGTACCATCCACATCTTCTTCCTCTGATATGGGTGGTGTCTCCTGTGAGGTATTGCTTGTGTTGGTTGGTGGCAGGTAAGAAAGGCACAGACACATCAGGAGTGGAAGATGTGGATGCTATGCCTGCAGAAGTTTCCTCTGTGCCAAAATGTGAGGCATCATTGCCCCTAGGATGATATGATGTTGATCCAACACAGCAGCAATCTGGTGGTTGGAGACAGCCATGGCAGCCATGTGAGTCTCCTGCTTCCGCTCCATGGTCTTCAAGATTTCCCAGATTGACATCAGCTTTTTGGCCACATTGCTGGTGCCATGTTTGGCAGAGCATTTGTTGATGCCTCTGCATCATGACACCAGCGATGGAAGCCAGGGACTGCTGGAGGCCACGTCGCTGAGAGTAGGTCCCTCTAATGGCAGCAGGATTGTTCTTATTGGGACCGAGACACCCACCTACACTCTCTAGTGTCAATGCCAGGGTCTCCATACCTGCCCGCACCTGGTCAGCCAATTACTGCTGGACCCCTACTGCAGTCCGTTGGAATTTCACGGTTGGGTCCTCGTAGTCCAGTAGTGTGGGTGTGGTGGTAGGTGGTACCTGTTGGCTATTTTCCAGGGTGTGTGGAGACGCTACAACACTGCTGACCCTCCCTGGGTCCAGAGGTGGTCTTCCTATGGAGTCCAGGAGCTTTTGGAGGGTGTAGTGGTCGATAGTTGGTAGGTTGTCTTCATTGTTGTCATCATCGTACATGTTTGGGACAGGGTGGTGACCAGGAGACAAGGGTTCATCCTCTGCAATGTAAAGGGTAAATTGTTACTGTCAGCTTCAAGTTTGCAATTTTCGAACTAGTGCCATACAAAGTACATGACATGACACTTTCCATTCTCCTATTCTACATGGGACAACTGTTACATTAGGCTGTGGATAGCAGATGGCACTGTCTATTCATTTAATATGTCAGGTTTTGGCCATTGTGTCAGTGGCACTGTGTGCCACCTCTGAGTGGATGATGTGTATTGAAGCAGTCATTAAAGTATGACATACATTGATGTCCTTGCAATGTCTACTGAGTTGGGCAGGTGCAGGGTGTCAGACAACTTGTTGTTTTGTTTCACACAATTGTATGAGTGCATTGACCCCTCAGGCTGTTTATTGTTAAACTCCTGGTAGTGGACTTACTGCCACACAGTGATGGGACCATGATCATAAGTGGATTTTCCAGTACCTACACCACTTGCATCCTGTTTGGCTACCTCCAACATGCTGACATTGCAAGCTGATATAGGGTCACATGGCTCATGGAGTAGCCACGATGGAAGTGTATTTGGGGATGGTGAGATTTCCCTGCCAAGGGACCTGTTCCCATTATTTTGTCCAAACCAGGCACAGCAGACACTTCAGCTATGCTAACCAGCATGCTTGCACATACACAGGACAGCACCATAGTCAGAAGGAGTGTGCCCTCCCCTTGTATTTTCCCCTGCACTGGCAATGATGAAGTCAGTCACGCACCAACTCAGACAACCTAGTGCCGTGGTGCAAGGATGGCTGCATTGGTGCACACTTGACCTTTTTGCATCAGCGCAGGGATGCAAAGTGGGATGACACATACTTCAGGGTTTATGGTCCTTCCATGCTTTTGCGAAAGGATGCATGTTGGCATGAACAATTTGCATTTATGCACTGCCCCTCTTAAATTTTACTCTGTCCCATGTTCCTCAGGTATACGTAGATTGCATTAAGCCCCAAACCCAGTCCTTTTTGTGTTGAGGAGAGGTGTTCAGGTGGACCCTGCCATGGCAGCTGACCAATGAGTAGTTTGAGCATGCATGGCCTGACAGCTGTGTGCCATCTAGTATGCTGTTGGTGAGGTTTGTACTGACAATCTCTATATCCCCATGTGTGGTTACCAGCTATGTCTCACAAATACCCCATCACTCAGATGTGTAATTGATCCTGTGAGATACCAGTGGGCCGCTATGTATGACGTATTAGTTGATATGCATTGGGCCAGGTGTGATGGAGGGGCAACATTCATAGACATGTGTGATTGTGTTGCACAGCAAAGTAAATTGGCCCACCCTTTTTGTGTGAACATGGGCAAGCTTTCTGTAGCTGCACATTAAGCTGTACAGGACTTACACAGGTGCCTATTGGGCTAGGATTCCTGCTTTGGTGTCTATCTGCTATATGTACCCCAGTGCACACAGTTACTACAGGGAAGCACAGTATCATGTGTACAATGCACTTGGCTGTTCTTACAATGTGTATTAGTGTAGGCCAGCGGTGACACTAGCAATACTAACTTATGCAGACATTGGTGCAAAACACGCATGGGTCTTCACTTGTTAATTTTTTCTATGCATGGAGTAGCCAAGTGACTAGCATTTGACCTACACACAGTGTGGGGGAGTGGTGAGATAATGGTGCCTGAACTGGACAACATTGCGCATTTCCCCCATCATCCCCTGTTGATACTTACCCTGTTGGTCCTATAGCTGGTCATATTGAGCACTGTCCTGTCCGGCAACTCCAACCACTGACTCCTCTGTGATGATAGCTGACACCTGTTCCTCCAAGGGATCAAGCTCCTCCTGGGTCGCTGGACTCCCACTTCTGGTCTTCAATGCTGCCTCACAACTGGTAGCCAGTTTCTGCTTAGTTTTGCGCTTGGCATCATGCCAGCACTTCTTGCAGTCCATCACTGTCCTCTTGACCTCAGCGATGCAGTTCACCTCGTCAACTACGGACTGCCAAAGAGCCTTTTTGGTCTCTTTTTCTCCTCCTGACTGAACCTGCATTTCCTCTTCCTCTTCCACTTGGACTCTGGCTGGTCATTCTGGCTACTGAGGGTTTGGGGGGCTGTTGTCTTGTGCAGTACTTGGTCCTGGCTCCTCCATTCTGCTTGTGGGGCTATGTTTTTGGGGGTCCTCCTTAGCGGCATCTTTTTATTGCTTACTTTCTCGCTAGACGCAAATCTATGATGTTCAGCTGGCTAGCGCAGGTTTAGTTGCTGCTAATTGGACAAACTTCTCTTTTTTCAAGTTTGAATCTATTTTTTTGCAGCTTGACACTTGCGTTAGTGGCAATTTTTACACCCGCTTGCTGTTCCTAATGACACGTATTGCCTTTAGGAATGCGACCCCTGGAAAACCCAAAATGATGTCTGTGCATACCGACAAACTGAGAAACTCCAGCTCTGGGTGCGGCATAAGGAGTTTGGTCTGGCTGCTGTTCTTGGTGGCAAATTCAGTTCTCCAGGAAGTGGAGGTGAAGGAAACATGTGTCATATTGAAGTGCATTTTATTACCCATGTGTGTGTGGGAGAAGGTGCTTTTCTTGTTTGCTTATCTCTCTTGGGTCAGGCATGGAAGCAAGCATCGGATTAACCAACATTGCAGTTTAAAATGGTAGTCTGTAACTATGCTCACTCTTATTTACAGCCACTCCTTTGTATGTGTCCATTTTCAGCTCCGGTGCACCCAGCTTTTTTGTGTTCTCAGTTAGCCTACTTTGTAAGCACAGAAAACGTTGAGCAGCAAAGTGTTTTCAGTCCCCGTGTTCACCAAACTGTAATGGAAAACCAGCAAATACTAACACCAAAGTCAGGTGATTGCATAAGAATGGCTGCTTGCTTGGAGTGCTTTGCCAAGCTGCTGCCTGGTGTTGCCTGAGCACATGCAAGTGCTAGGTGTAAAAAAGTAGGTTATAAGTTGTGCAGGATGTAAGTTATATATAGGTCCACAATTGTCTGCTTAATGGCAACCAAGTACCCCATTGAAGCACTTGACTCTCTCAGGGTAGCAAAGCAGAGTAGTCCAGCACCTACTAAGGGGAGATGGTATGGACTAGCAATCTCCATTCCCTGGCATGCAACAATCAATCACATTATTGCTCAGGCAGTCCTTTTTCTTTGAAAAAGAAAATGTTTAGCATGCACACTCCTAAATGTTATGCATTAATTTACAAATATATACATCAGGTCAATAGAAATACCTTTGGTGTCATTCTGAATTCACATCTGACCCCAGGGGGCCATGAACCACATAACCACAATATACCCCTACCTATATTAGGTGCAACATCACACTAAATGGGTCTCATTTCACTTAAAGCAGGCCTATTGGCTTTGTCAAGTGATCATTACATCAAAGCCTATTGGCTTTGTCAAGGGATCATCAAATTAATGTATAGGGCAAGCCTATTGGTTTCGTCAAGGGGTCACCACATCAGTAAAAACAATCAGCAAATTTTAGGAAGCACCATTGAGTCAATCATAATGTTTTGATACATTCATCATTAATATAACCATTGCAATGTTTACCAATAATCATTGTGAATAACATATTTTCAATAAAGCATTTTTTATCACAAACATGTTTGAGTGTTTCAAAAAGCCCTTCCTGCCAAATAATTCACATAATTCAACCGTAGGATAAACCACTAGGGGTCCCTACACTTCAGAGATAAAGAGCAAAATATTCTGATCTAAACTTACTGAGTGCTTTGAAATAAGTGAAACCATCTGCCCAAGGCATGCCCAGTTCATGCTTCCTATGATCTGAGAGGCATACGGTCACTTGATTGTGGGCTAATGCACTCTTTGCAGCCCCCATTGTACAAGATCAGATCGTTGGTGGTGCCCCTGCTCCTCCTTGGACAACACAGAGCAAGAATAAAATGCAAATAATGGCCTATGTGGAGCATTAGCAGTACTCCCTCTCTGGGAGCCATGAATGATTAATGAGCGGCCTGTCCTACTCTCTTTACTTTTAGCACATTGTGATGCAAGCTTTATGCTTTCTTGGCTTTCTTTATTGAGTATCCTGGACCCAACCGGGTAACTCGTGACCAGGTCGGGCATTTGGGGGATCCAGGGGGAGCCCCAACGCCTCCGTGGCCCTGCTGGCTCCCAGGAGGAGCCAACATCTCCATCTTTGCTCCCACTCATCTTGATTCCAGTGGGTGGCAGCAGAATGCCTTGTTCCTCCCTCCTCAGGGGGAGGAGAATTCAGAGCTGGGTGCACCCACCTCCCCCTAGATATGGACATGCGGCAGGTGAGTACCATGCAGCCTGCATTATCTTTCTGGGTTCCACGGATGGTGTCCAGTTTGGTTTGTACCGGCCTAACACAGCTTGTGTCAGGCTCCAGGGTATAGGGTCCCCAGGGCCAACATTTGGCTATGGGAGAAGGCTCCATGTCCATCCCTGTTTCTAAAGAAACTAACTAACTAAAGTTTCTCCAGGCCACACCGGGGGTAAGTTGGAGAAATTGCAGTGATGCACTATACAATACTCTGTTTTCTTGAAAACTGAGTCAAAGGTCAAATCTTCAAATGGGCATAATTAGGGCCCAATTGGCTTCTTTTGAAGGTCTATGCTTGTTTTGCTTCTGATGGTGAGCTTTAGCCACCTAGAGCATTTTCAACAGGTCTTCGGTCCTCAAAGGGGTGGGACCTGTGTTAGTGGCTCCCTATACAATTCCTCTCCTGGCGCTTCTCTCCTGCTGGTGGAGGCTTCTTGTGCAGCCAGCCTAGCAACTTCCTACCCACACTTCTTGGCCCCAAAGTCTCCCGGCAGTCTTGCAGGCTACCTAGAGTGTAAGTGGAGTTCAGGTCTTCCTCTAACTGGACCTCATGTGACCATGGAGAGACCCATATTGTCCTGGGTGAGCTGCAGACAGGGTCCTTAGCCGGGTATAAGGTGACTTCTCCTTCCAGCTGTCCATGATTCTTCCGTTGTTTCCTCAGAGATCCAGGATCTTGCTACTCTGTCTTTCCCTTGTGCAGAGAGATGAAAAGCTCTAGATAACAGGCACCACCGGCCAATCCTACAATGCCACATCCTCTCTTCAACTCTGTCCCAACGCTCCTGTGCAGCATTCTGTGACAATTCAATACAGCAGAACCCTTTTTCTCTTTGCAGAGCTCCTGTGCCCACCCAGAGGTGTGGTCATGGAAATGAGGTGCCCCTCGTCTGTGGTCACTCTAAACAAACTCAGGGGTAGTTCAGCCTTCAACTGGTATTGGAGCCAGCCTTTTTAGAAGGACAATAGAGAGTACAGGACCACGTGTTAGCTACATCTGCCTGTGACAAGAAAGGCCCCTTTGATGTTATTAATCAAGTTACTGGGAATAGCCACCAGGGCATTCTGCCTAGGGAAGGACTTCTCCTCCCCACACCCTAGGGTCTTTGTTCCTGTCCTGGCAGCAATTCAAATCTCACTACAGGAGAGTCATCCAACTGTAAGGTAACAGTTTAATACTTACAGGAAGGTCTTTCAGAGGGTTTATCCAGTAATTCTTTTAAGTACCTATTGCTTAGTAGTTAGGCAAATTTGGATTTTGCTTGAAAATTGTATTTTGAATAACTATAAAAGTGAGTCCTTGAATTATTTCTCTAGCTACCACCAATCTGAATTTAGCATTTATTAAATATGACACTGTAGTTAATTATTTTCATGTGGAAGCAGCCAACCTTCGCACAGTGAAAATTGCTTTTGGGGCTATTTCACCTTAAGGGCAAGTTCAACGTTAACTTTTGCATGTCCTACTTTTAAATATCATGTATCCTGCCTTTATGGGCAATAAGGCCTACATAATGGTGACTTATCAATATTTAAAAGGAAGGCTTATGTCTGTCAAATGGGGTTGTTTTGAGCGGCTGAATTTGCTGTTTAAAACTACCACAGGCATAATACCTGTGTGCAGCTATTAGGCTGCAGAACAATGGTAGTCCCACATGCAGACCACACATATGCATGTGCATACACACACATGTTTATGTGTAACCAGTCCAGTGCCCCTTACCCTAGCTGAACTTCAGAAGCCTGCTATTAAAAGGTGGACCATGGCATTAAACACGCTCAGCCCACTACTATGAAATTACAGTGACTAAGACTCAGGTAGTGAGGCTCACCACAGTAAAGTTCCAAAAACCGGATGATCTAAAGCTAAAAAGTCATGTCTCCTAATTCTCCTGGACCTTTCAGTGGATTTTGATGCTGTCAATCACAACATTCTTTTTCACACACTCTCTCAGTGGGCTGGCATTAGCGGTACCGTCATATAATAGTTCACAACATACCTGAATGAAGGATCCAACCAAGTCAAATCAAACAAGTTCACATCAACAGCAGCATTAGTCAACCAACAAGTCCCTCAAGGCCCAATTCTATCCCCTGCCCTCTTCAACCTCTACATGGAACCCCTTGCACTGATCTTGAAACATGCTAGGATTGTCTACCATCTTTATACAGATTACACCCATACCAATATCAAAATTTCTTCACTTAAGAAATCCATCACCTCGCCTTTCCTTGATACACATCTGGCTCAACAACAACCACCTTAAAGTAAACCTCATGAACACCAAACTCCTCCTCATCCAGCCTAAAAACAATCCCTACCCCATACATAACTGGCTTGACAGTTTAACTGCACTAAACTTTAAAATATCTATATCCAACTCTTTCAAATCTATTGGGATTACGCTAGACAAAATCCTGAACATGAAAAAAGTGCCTTCTGGATACTAAAACACATCAACAAAATCAAACAATTTATACCCTTCGAAGACCTCAAGACTGTAATCCAATCCATTGTCCTCTCCTAGCTGAACTATGGCACCCCAACAAAACACCTTCTGCCAATGCAGTCGACACTCATCGCAGCAGCTAGACTGCTCACTGGAGGGAGACGCTTCGACCACATCACTCCCACTCTGAAGAAACTGAACTGGCTACCAATTAAATTGAGAAGTATATTCAAAACTGCCTGTATAACACAAAAAGCACCCTACCATGCAAACAAACTCACAAAAACGGGCCAAAAAGACCTCATTGAAACTCCAACACTCTTCTCCTCATCCCTCCCAAATTCAAGACAACCAAATTGCTCACCCTTAATAAGTAAACTCTTAATACACCGGTTAAATGCATATTAAAATATGCAAATGATTGCAATGTATAACTGAGAACATTTGCAAGATAAAAGAGAATACAACTGACAAAATCTAAACAGTCTTTATTATACTGTCATGATGTGTTGATAAAAATGATTAGCAGCAGTTTAAAAAATATATTTGTCATGCCAAAATGTATAATAACAAACAAACTATGGCATTTTGTAGTCTAAAGATACTCAAAAACAGTCAGCAATGAAAATGTGAAGCAGTTGGTTTCAATTAGTATGTTTTCATTTCCTTCCTATAGTAAAAGTATGAGATTAGCAGCCGGGCCTAATGTTATATTAAAAGCAGACAGG
Source organism: Triturus cristatus (assembly GCF_964204655.1). Lineage (NCBI taxonomy): Eukaryota > Metazoa > Chordata > Amphibia > Caudata > Salamandridae > Triturus > Triturus cristatus. The sequence continues at coordinate 613,034,297 of NC_140591.1, read as the reverse complement.
AAAGCAGTGTTGTCTCCTCGGGAACAGACACCACTGACATCACCAACAGCTGAAAGTGGGAACGAGCTCCGCTTATGCTAGTGAGGTAGATTCACTGACTCTATTGACACTGCTGTTTCAGAGCAGTGTGCCTGTTTTGCCAGTATTTTCTTTCTAGATTTTTAGATCGAGCTTGGGCAGCACATGCACTGCTCAGGTATGGACTTGAAGCTCCGCCCACTCTCCGCCCATATTATTTATTGCCTTGTGTCATTGTCCTTTGTAAACTGCGGCGTTTAATCGGTCAATAGACTTAGTAGTCTCTCTTTAGTACTGCCTTGTCTCATCTTGTAACCTCCCATAAGGACTGGCCCTTTTACGTACGTTGGTACTCAGTAGGCTTTAGTTATAGCCTCAGAACACTATTTAGTTAAATTGTTTTTACCTACCTGATGTTGCAGGCAAGACACGCTCTCTCCTAACTATATATTTACTTTTTGTTGTTGCTGTTTACAAGCACCCCATGCTGCGTTTCCACATTAATAGAGGCCGTGCCCCCTTCTTTAGACGAGCTGCGTCTAAAGAAAGGTCTGCAGCTGCTATTAAAGTGAACGTAATCCACAAGAGAGGGCAGTAGGGTATAAACTGCGCAAGATTATGTAGTTCTAGTAAACACCAAGTTTTTCTCTTTTTCTCAATGAGAGTGCTCCAAGGGTATTGCACAACGACCACCCTACGTTGTCAAAAAGTATCGACCTAGGTCAACACACATAAAGCAAAATAAAGAGTCAATATCCTGAGCAAAAATCATGTAATCTAGCAAAAATCAGTCCAAGCAGTAGTCTTCACAATTTCTTCTTTGTACTTTATTCCATGTTTTGTTTGCATGAGTCTGTGCTTTAATCTTCATCAACAACTGAAAGCTAGAGATAGAGCCAACACGTGTTTAGTCTTTTGGGTATAACCAAAGACTTAATCAGGGCTAAAACAAACAAATACATCAGCTATATTACAAACCATATAGGCAATGTTCGATAATAAATCACAGAGACCTCCACCAAATGCACAAGAGGAACGAAGTGAGAGACAACATACATAATAAGCTACATTGAGTTCATAAGTCTCGGCAAGGCATAATGACTCAGATATAGTTAAAATGTATCCCTGATAGAACAGGGAAAATGAGGAAGGTAAAGTCACCCACAGAATGCAAAGAAGCAACACCTAATATGAACCAAAACCTAATTCTTATGTAGAGAGAGAAAGAAATCCACCCATGCACCTTGTGCACATACTAGATGTAACAATATAACTCAAACTCACCGCCTGCAGCGAAATGTAAATGTGCATTATTGTGATGTCCTATTTCAAAAACCACCTTCATAAGGTTCTCAAAGATCAGCGCATATCCTAAAAATTGTGTAGAGTAAACACATCCATCTTCAGGACATGTTGAAACATAAATGTACCAACATTAATATCAATAAAGTTCACATCATATATATATATACCATATTTAAAACGCACAACACAACTCATGTATCCGAGCTCCTTTTAAATATATAGGGCTCCATAGATTAGTGCCTGACCAATCGTCTCCGGCGAAACTTATTATCATATATACCAAATATTATCAGTCATTTATCTCTCAGGTACCACAACAAAATCAAAAGTCAAAACCTCGTATGTAGGTCAAGATATTAATACAATTTGCCATAATGTAACAGCAATGAGACATTACCTAAAATCAGATAGTAATCCGACAGAGAGTGCTCAGCACGTATCCATGGCGTGTCTCATAGTCGCCATCTTGGAGTGTCTATTTAAACGTCACCCCTCTATAACCATCAAGAAGGGACCACCATGTAAAGGGTATGTAAATTCAAGCTAAAATGTGCTCCATATTGGAACATCGCACCGTACATGCAATAAATAGTGAATCTTCTCCAGTAGAGCACAACCTATCCATAAAAAATTCAAGATTTGAATTAAAATAAAGTAAGAATTAAGGCGGTAACTACCCTGATTAAATTTATAGCACAGGTAAGTGAAGTCAATTTTGCGTAACTAATATCATGTTATGCGCTATCATTATAAACGCGGTCCATATGCATTGTACATTTTCAAATCCTCCCATCGAGTCCTTTGTAAGTGAATTCTTTGTGATGTAGCACATGATATCAAAGACGTTTTAAGGCATGGGGCTTTTAGCCAATTTCCAGGGAAAATGTTGTTGTAAATCAACATTTTCATACATATTTTCAATCATATTGAAGTAAATTAATATATATATATATTTATAAATGCAATTTTTGAATTTGATGAGTTATGTGAATTCTCACGTTAATAGCTGCATTGATCTGTCTTCATTTGTGGAACGTGGTAACATGCCCTTTATGTTTATTCTTTAGTTCATTCTGCCATTTATTTCTGTGTTTATTCTATTTATTATTATGGAATATCAAGTCTCAGTCATTGTTATATATTGCACATCGAGTGATCTCCTTTAAATTGATAGTAAACGAGATTCTCAACATTGACGATATGCTGTACTGTGAATAATCGTAATTGAATCACATAATTCTTATCACGTATACGAAGCGTATTACTGCTCATAAACTTTTGAAATCATGTATTTACAATTAGTGTTGAGCAGTATATCACCCTGCAATTTAAAAGGTTCAATAATGTTCACATTTATTTTTGTATTTAATTCTATTTGTATTGAATCTTGTACGATGAAGTAACTCTTCTATGTCCATTATGACGCTGTTGTATTTAAAATGTCATACTACCTACAGTCAGGTAACTTGATAAAGGCCTTTACGGCTGAAACAAGTTGTTTGTAAACTAATAAAGCACTCACTTCATCTGGAATGTGTGTCGCTTCATTCCCACAGAGTTTGAATTGTATATATATATATATTCACTGAAAAAACATAGGTTTCAGGGGTGTTATAGTTAGCTGGACTTTTCACTTGTACAAAACCATTGAAATTCCCCCGTTATAGTTAGTTCAGCTAACTATAACTCGCGCGCCCGCAATGCACTGCTGATGACGTCACATATTACATCTCTCATGACATGGTCAGTGACATCACTCATGACATCACTCATGACATCTCAAATGACATCACTGATGACATCACTGATGACATCATCCAGTGAATGTCTGTTTTTCTGAAAATTAAATATGTTTTATATATGTATATCTCAAGGTCGATGGAAGAATAAATGGGTATATAAGTGTCTAAATGGATGATTTGTTTTTGATTGTGTAACTGACTGATTAAGTGTATCATAGTGAATACATGGCTTAGTGAGTAATGTTTAAATATGTAAATATCTGTATCAGTCTCTCACTTTGTGTGTAAGTGACTGCATGGGTTGGTGAGTAGCTACATGGGTGTCTATATAGGTTATTAGTTGGTTTTTTGAGTATCAGTCTGAGTGTCTGCATGGTTCGGTGGGGGGTATTACGTAGTGCATAGGTGCATGAATGAGTGACTCACTGTTTGTATGTGTTGAAGACAGCATGTGTGCAGGACTGTATGGGTGGATGAGTGTGTATGGGTGTGATAGTGAGTGAATGACTGTCTCAATAGTGTCTTTATGAGTAACTACATATGTTTTAAACTAGTATATGTGACTATTGGTGTATATAAGTGAGTATATGTGAGAGTGAGAGCTTGAAAGAGTTCCTGTATGAATAAGTATGTGTTTCTATAAGTGATTGTTTAAAAGACTAAGTATGAGTAAGTTTCCGTAGAAGTAAGTGTGGTGGTGTGTGTATAACTGTATATGCAAGTAAATGTATGTTTGATTCTTTATTAGCATGAGTGACTATGTGTCTGAGTAACTCTATGGATGAGTGGCATTGTGTAACAGGATGTATAGGTGTATGAGTACATATGATGAGTGAGTACATGTATGAGTGACTGTATAGGACTGTTGGTGAATGAGTGGATGTGTATGTGGATCTTAGAATTACTGAAGAGGTTGTTGTAACTGGTATTGGTATGTCCATTGTTTTGAAAATTTTAGTCTCTATTTTTGAATGTGTGTATCAAAGGTTATATTAGGGTGAGAGGAGGTCTGCCACTCTATCACAAGGATGATGTCATCAGTGATGTCATCAGTGATGTCATTTGAGATGTCATGAGTGATGTCATGAGTGATGTCACTGACCATGTCATGAGTGATGTAATATGTGACGTCATCAGCAGTGCATTGCGGGCGCGCGAGTTATAGTTAGCTGAACTAACTATAACGGGGGAATTTCAATGGTTTTGTACAAGTGAAAAGTCCAGCTAACTATAACACCCCTGAAACCTATGTTTTTTTCAGTGAATTTCTGAGGTTTTTTAAATGCTAATTCCTAACTATAACGTGCCTGAAACCTATGGTTTTTTCTGTGAATTTCAAAGTTTTTTTAAATGCTAATTTCTAACTATGCCTACAGAGATAGGACATGTGAAGAAAGAAGAAAAAATGCACAGAAAGAAAAAAAAGAAGTGCAGAAAGAAGCAACAGAAGTCCTCAAAGACGAAGAAAAGTGCAGGAAGAAGGATAACGTGCAGAACGAACAAAAAGAAGAGCAGAAAGAATCCTTGTTGCAAAATCATCCTGTACCCTCAACTTTTTCAGACGGATACTGGTGGTAACTGAGTCTGACTAACCAGTCCTAGAGCCAGTGCTATGTTAAAAGACACTTAGAAGGCAGTAAAAACACCTACATACACTAGGGAACATTATGCGTTGGGGTCCCCCTGTGATTAGCATGACCTCCTCTGTAAGTCCCTAGTATATAATAGGGCAGGGGGATTAAAACTACCTCTTAAAAAAGGCCACAGGGCGTTTTTGCACAAGTTAACTCAGGCCCCGTCCCCTCCCTTCACCACTGTGTAAACACGCCCTGTGTCCGTTTTTAGTTGGGAGATTACGTTCATTTGAATCCTGAGGGTCCCTAGGGTCCAACTAGCCCACTAGGTACCTCCAGTAAGTGCCACAGAGCTGCGTTGCAGAGAGGTGTAAAAAGTGGCACAGCCTGGACCACCTCTCTGCAATGCAGCTCAGTGGCGCTTACTGGAAGCACTTGGTGGGCTAGTTAGCCCCCAGGGGCCCTCAGTATTGAAGGGAAATGATATCTCCAATTTAAAACGTGCCATAGTGCGTGTTTGCACACGTCACCTCAGGCCCCGTCCCCTCCCTTCACCACTGTGTAAACGTGCCCTGTGGCTGTCCTAAGTTGAGAGATTAAGTCCCCTTGAATCCTAAAGGTCCCTAGGGTCAAACTAGACCACTAGGTACCTCCAGTAAGCGCCACAGAGCTGCGTTTCAGAGAGGTGTAAAAAGGGGCTTGGCCTCAGAACACCTGTCTGCAGCGCAGCTCCCTGGCGCATACTGGAGATGCCTGTTGGGCTAGTTGGCCCTCAGGGACCCTCAGTATTGAAGAGGAATTAATTCCCCAACTTACAACTCGCCAGGGGGCGCGTTTTCAGAGTGCTGCAAGGAGGGGGCGTGGCCTCCGGCACGATGCCAGTCTTTTATTTATTTTAATTTTTTAAGAAGGGGGGCTGTGTGGTTCCCCTTCTTATTCTAATTTATTGGCCCTGATGATCCAATCCCCCAGGGCCTGTCTCCTAATTATATTTTTTTGACCCCAATCCCCAGGGCCGGCCACTGTTTTTTATTATTTTTAAAAAATATATATTTATAGACACACCTAGGACATGCTGGACAAACCATACGTACCTATCACCATGACGATTGGAGTGATATTCATTAAAAGGCGACTATGCATACAATGAATCCACGTGGAATGTATTTACACCACTAGTGAAGCTCTGACATGTCTGATGCCCTACCGTGCCTAATCCCGGTAGACACCCTTGTCGTTTATTTATACAAACATGGGTAGCTATTGACGGGCACATTTAATACACATGCACACCAAGCCATTCAAAGGGGATTCGACAAAAATTCGACCAAAACTATGTAAGAAACCTCCCTCACGGTTAATAAAACACACATCCACTGCCGGATGTGTAATACTTTTTATTTTACTCTCTGGAAAGGGGACGAACATCACTTGAGAGTCACAGCGTGCTCCAGGCAGAGCCCAATGCTGTGTTACACCCATCATTGCCTGCCGAGTGCCACACACCTCTGTGTTGTTTTCCACCAGCTAGTGCATATGCTATGACACTCTCTAGCCCATGTGCACTGTAACACCACCCCGTGAATATGTCATGCCACACTTGTCTTTGCACAGGTTATATTGCCCCATCTAACGTGCCTTCCTCGACGCCTATGTTATAACGCACAGTGCTATGCCATACATATTACAATCTGGGATCCATATCTTTGTCACAGTGCATATGCAACGTTACACTCCCCAGCACATATTTTATATCACAACTTTAGAGACTAGTTAGGTTACACAACACTGCCCTGTGCATATTACACTCCAAGGCGCACATCGCATAGCACGCACTAGTGCCTGTGCTATCTCGCGCTCTCCAATGAATCTGTCACTGCGCACAATGTATTGCATATTATATTTCACGCCCGGTTCCTCTTATATCACACTTTTTGGTGCAAAGTTTATACCATACACTATATCTAGTTTTCATTTTCAATCGTACTCTGAGGACTATGTTCTATATAACACTGTGTTCACCTACCCTTTTCACGGGCATTACATTTTGCGATAGGGGGTGGAGGGTCAGGGGGTGTTTCTGCCAAGTGAGAGATTGAAAGAGTTCCTGTATCAATAAGTATGTGTTTCTATAAGTGATTGTTTAAAAGACTAAGTATGAGTAAGTTTTCGTAGAAGTAAGTGTGGTGGTGTGTGTATAACTGTATATGCAAGTAAATGTATGTTTGATTCGTTATTAGCATGAGTGACTATGTGTCTGAGTAACTCTATGGATGAGTGGCATTGTGTAACAGGATGTATAGGTGTATGAGTACATATGATGAGTGAGTACATGTATGAGTGACTGTATAGGACTGTTGGTGAATGAGTGGATGTGTATGTGGATCTTAGAATTACTGAAGAGGTTGTTGTAACTGGTATTGGTATGTCCATTGTTTTGAAAATTTTAGTCTCTATTTTTGAATGTGTGTATCAAAGGTTATATTAGGGTGAGAGGAGGTCTGCCACTCTATCACAAGGATGATGTCATCAGTGATGTCATCAGTGATGTCATTTGAGATGTCATGAGTGATGTCATGAGTGATGTCACTGACCATGTCATGAGTGATGTAATATGTGACGTCATCAGCAGTGCATTGCGGGCGCGCGAGTTATAGTTAGCTGAACTAACTATAACGGGGGAATTTCAATGGTTTTGTACAAGTGAAAAGTCCAGCTAACTATAACACCCCTGAAACCTATGTTTTTTTCAGTGAATTTCTGAGGTTTCTTAAATGCTAATTCATAACTATAACGTGCCTGAAACCTATGGTTTTTTCTGTGATTTTCAAAGTTTTTTTAAATGCTAATTTCTAACTATGCCTAAAGAGATAGGACATGTGAAGAAAGAAGAAAAAATGCACAGAAAGAAAAAAAAGAAGTGCAGAAAGAAGCAACAGAAGTCCTCAAAGACGAAGAAAAGTGCAGGAAGAAGGATAACGTGCAGAACGAACAAAAAGAAGAGCAGAAAGAATCCTTGTTGCAAAATCATCCTGTACCCTCAACTTTTTCAGACGGATACTGGTGGTAACTGAGTCTGACTAACCAGTCCTAGAGCCAGTGCTATGTTAAAAGACACTTAGAATACAGTGAAAACACCTACATACACTAGGGAACATTATGCATTGGGGTCCCCCTGTGATTAGCATGACCTCCTCTGTAAGTCCCTAGTATATAAAAGGCAGGGGGATTACAACTACCTCTTAAAACAGGCCACAGGGCGTTTTTGCACACGTTAACTCAGGCCCCGTCCCCTCCCTTCACCACTGTGTAAACACGCCCTGTGTCCGTTTTTAGTTGGGAAATTAAGTTCATTTGAATCCTGAGGGTCCCTAGGGTCCAACTAGCCCACTAGGTACCTCCAGTAAGTGCCACAGAGCTGCGTTGCAGAGAGGTGTAAAAAGTGGCACAGCCTGGACCACCTCTCTGCAATGCAGCTCAGTGGCGCTTACTGGAAGCACTTGGTTGGCTAGTTAGCCCCCAGGGGCCCTCAGTATTGAAGGGAAATTATATCTCCAATTTAAAACGTGCCATAGTGCGTGTTTGCACACGTCACCTCAGGCCCGGTCCTATCCCTTCACCACTGTGTAAACGTGCCCTGTGGCTGTCCTAAGTTGAGAGATTAAGTCCCCTTGAATCCTAAGGGTTCCTAGGGTCAAACTAGACCACTAGGTACCTCCAGTAAGCGCCACAGAGCTGTGTTTCAGAGAGGTGTAAAAAGGGGCTTGGCCTCAGAACACCTGTCTGCAGCGCAGCTCCCTGGCGCATACTGGAGATGCCTGTTGGGCTCGTTGGCCCTCAGGGACCCTCAGTATTGAAGAGGAATTAATTCCCCAACTTACAACTCGCCAGGGGGCGCGTTTGCAGAGTGCTGCAAGGAGGGGGCGTGTCCTCCGGCACGATGCCAGTCTTTTATTTATTTCAATTTTTTAAGAAGGGGGGCTGTGTGGTTCCCCTTCTTATTCTAATTTATTGGCCCTGATGACCCCATCCCCCAGGGCCTGTCTCCTAATTATATTTTTTTGACCCCAATCCCCAGGGCCGGCCACTGTTTTTTATTATTTTTAAAAAATATATATTTATAGACACACCTAGGACATGCTGGACAAACCATACGTACCTATCACCATGACGATTGGAGTGATATTCATTAAAAGGCGACTATGCATACAATGAATCCACGTGGAATGTATTTACACCACTAGTGAAGCTCTGACATGTCTGATGCCCTACCGTGCCTAATCCCGGTAGACACCCTTGTCGTTTATTTATACAAACATGGGTAGCTATTGACGGGCACATTTAATACACATGCACACCAAGCCATTCAAAGGGGATCCGACAAAAATTCGACCAAAACTATGTAAGAAACCTCCCTCACGGTTAATAAAACACACATCCACTGCCGGATGTGTGATACTTTTTATTTTACTCTCTGGAAAGGGGACGCACATCACTTGAGAGTCACAGCGTGCTCCAGGCAGAGCCCAATGCTGTGTTACACCCATCATTGCCTGCCGAGTGCCACACACCTCTGTGTTGTATTCCACCAGCTAGTGCATATGCTATGACACTCTCTAGCCCATGTGCACTGTAACACCACCCCGTGAATATGTCATGCCACACTTGTCTTCGCACGGGTTATATTGCCCCATCTAACGTGCCTTCCTCGATGCCTATGTTATAACGCACAGTGCTATGCCATACATATTACAATCTGGGATCCATATCTTTGTCACAGTGCATATGCAACGTTACACTCCCCAGCACATATTTTATATTACAACTTTAGAGACTAGTTAGGTTACACAACACTGCCCTGTGCATATTACACTCCAAGGCGCACATCGCATAGCACGCACTAGTGCCTGTGCTATCTCGCGCTCTCCAATGAATCTGTCACTGTGCACAATGTATTGCATATTATATTTCACGCCCGGTTCCTCTTATATCACACTTTTTGGTGCATAGTTTATACCATACACTATATCTAGTTTTCATTTTCAATCGTACTCTCAGGACTATGTTCTATATAACACTGTGTTCACCTACCCTTTTCACGGGCATTACATTTTGCGATAGGGGTGGAGGGTCAGGGGGTGTTTCTGCCAAGTGAGCCCAGAGTCACAGTCACAAACGTCCTCTTCTTCCTGAATAAAAGTGAGATTATGCTGCATACTTGTTCATATTTTAAGTAGTTCGCACAGACACACGTTTTAAAAACAATAAAGTTCCTAATACCCGCCTTCTCTGAACAATTAGCTTGCTGCCCCATCCTCCTCTTCCCTATCCTCTGTTGTGTGAATCCATGGACTAGCCTCCTCCCTCCTGCCATGCATGGTCTGATGTGCTACCACTGCCCTCAATTTAGTATGATGTACCAGTCCCCTCCTCCTGCCCTCCATTGCCCAATTCTATGCCCCATCATTGACCTCCTGCTTAAACTCTGTGCTTAGCTTGCTGCCCCTATTCTCCTTCCCCCTGCCCTCCGATGTCTTTGTGCATGCCCCTGCTCCATCCTTTTTGCCCACCATGTTCCATGGACCTGCCACTCCTATCTACTTTGAGTGTTCTGTTGAGCTGCCACTCCCCTCCCACCTGCCTAGCATTGTCAGATGACTGTAACCTGTCCCTGCCACCTCCACCCTGCCTGTCCACATGCCATGCTCCTATCCTCTTCCTCCTGTCCTACATGGTCCATTGTACTGCCACACCCTTCTGCCCTCCGTGGTCTGTTGTGCTGCAAATGCTCCTCCTGCCTACCCCGTGCGGTCTGTTGTGAGGCCCCTTCCCCTGAACTTTCTTGTCCGTGCACAGGTCCTGACCCTCCCTTCTATCCTCCATCGTCCTTTGTGCATGCCCCTGCACCCTCCTTCTTGCCCATCATAGCCATTGTGCTGCCACTAACCCTCCCACTTGCCATGCATGGTCTTCTGTGCTGCCATGGCCCCTCCCACCTTCCCTGTGTGGTCAGTTAGCTGCCCTGACCCCCTCCCACCTTCCCTCCATGGTCTGTGTGTATGCCATCACAGTCTCACTGTTGCTCTTCATGGTGTGTCTTGCTTCTAGTGCCCATCCTGCCTGACCTCCATGGCTATCTTGCTGCTCCTGCCCTGCCCCCAGCCCTCTGTTTACATGGGCAGACCCCTACTCCCTCCCTCCTGGCTTGTCTGTTCCATTGTAATGCCCCTGATTCCCTCCTGCCCTTTATGGTCTGTTATGCTGCAGCTTTCTCTCCTCTCTGTCCATTATGGTCAGCTAGCTACCATTGCCTCTTGCCCCTCTGTTCTCTGTTGTCCATGTGCATGGTCCTGTCCCCTCCCTCTTGTTTTCTATGGATTGTTGTGCTGCACTCCCATCCCGCATGCCATGTGTGCTGTATTGTGCTGCTGCAAACCCTGATGCCTGCCCTGCAGGGTCAGTTTGGTGCACCTCTCCATGTCCCTCCTGTCCTCTGTTATCCAAGTCCATGCCCCTACCCAATTTCCTTCCATGATCCAATGTTCCAAACTTGCGAACATTTTGAACTTGGTAAGAGGGAGATTTTGAAAAAAAACTGGGGTATTGATTTTCCCCTTTGCGTTACATTGAAAAAGAGGAGATTGTAGACAGGAGACAGATCAAATAAAGCCCATTTGAGCTTAAAAACATTGGACGTTTCCTGGCTGAATCGGGTCTGTTGGCATGTATGGTTGTACTACCATTGCCTCTTCCTTCTACCCACAATGGTCTATTACATTGCCACAGCCTCTCTTGCAAGTCCTGTATTGTTGGTTTGTTGCCCCTGCCCCCCTTTCCACTGCCCTCCATAGTCTGTTGTGCTGTCATGGCCCTTCCTGCCTGCTCAGTGTGGTTAAATTGTTGGCCTTTGCACCCTCCTACCTGCCTTCAATTTTCAGAGTCCGTGCCCCTGGCCTCTGCCTCTCAACAGTATCCTAATGAACAACTAGATTGCTAACATTCTATATTTATTACAAAAGTGTGGAACGCCTGACGTCATCTTGATGTAATCAAAACTGTAATACCTAGAGCATTTCCTTTAGAAATTACATATATGAGAGGGTCTTATTGGCATCAAAATTATGGTTAGTGCTCTAAAAGACTAAAATAAGGACATACTTTCTGAGTTTTCAAATAGCGACAAAGCACTTTTAAATTATTTGTTATCTTTATGGTTTTTTATCCAGTTGACCACTTGATTAAATGTTGCACTTAGGGGAGAGGATGTGGCGTTACTTCCAGAACTGCAGACTTTGCAACTGGGGAACCAGGTTGGAGTTTCTGCTTCAGCTCGACATTCTGTGATTCTGGTCAAATCACTTAGTCTCCCCATGTCTACAACCAAAATGAATTTGTTCTTGTGTGATGTAACCAATGCTCATGTAAAGCACTCTGTGGCGGCGGTAGACAAACAACTCGAGAGTCGCTTTCCAAGTAATCCTTTATTTAAAGGAATAAAGTCTCTAAATGACGGACCCGCAGAGAGGCCGTACTGTCTCGATGAACGAGTAGGCTAGAATGACATCACACACACATTCTAGAATACAAGCGTCATACAAGGAACAATAAATAAAGAAGAAATACTAACAGGGATATTACACATCTTCCCTTCCTTAACAAAACTAAAAACAAAATATAATACAGTAAGCAAGAAACATAACACAAAATAATATAACACATGTGAAATACAAAAAACAAATATCTCCTTAAACTATATAAATCATGACATAACAAAATCCTTAAAATGAGCAGGTAATTTACAAATTCTCCTGGTGGCTAAGGTGGTATTGCAGCAGAGAGAATTAGACAGTGAGCTAACACTATCGGTACTGTTCTGAGGAAGATAATCAGAAGTGGTGTTTGTTTCATCTTGAGAAAGAGAATTGGAAACATTGGAAGATATTACAGAAGATTCAATGGACACATTGGAAGTAACAGCTGGAGATTCAAATAAAATATAATCATCATAATCAGAGGTAACATCCGTTTGAACATGAATCTTGGCTTGTATTTCTGAAATGGGAACGAGTCTGCTCTTATTCCACCACCTCCCATCCTGAAGAAGACAAGAACTAATACCAACCTTCCTAATTTTGTGAGGAGAGGTAAAACAAGATTCCCCTTTTTTAACCCCGTAAGGTTTCCTAATCAACACCCAAGAATCCGGTGTAAATTCTTTACTCTGAAAATGTTTCCGAGAGTCAAAATGAGACTTCTGCTTGTTTTGTGCTAAAGTGACATTATGACTTAAGGAACTACCCTCACCTGAAGAATTGAAATTGTCAGAAAAAGAAGAAAACCTCTCAAGCCAAGAAGGCAAAAGCAAAGTGCGACATTTCCTGCCCCTCAATAACTCAAACGGAGTAAAACCAGTAGTTGAGTGAGGGGAAATGTGATAAGCATTAACCTTTTCCTTAAGAAAGAGATTAACATCTAAACCAGAAGAAAGAGCAGTCTGTATACCCTCCTTAATGAAGCAATTAGCTCTTTCAACAAGACCATTTGCAGACGGACTATACAAAGCTACCTGAATGTGTTTAACATCCATAGACTTCAAAAACTCTTTCATTGCAATAGAAACAAAATGTGTACCATTATCCGTGACAAGTTCTTTAGGTGGGCCTTCAAGTGAAAAAACAGCTTTGAGAAATTTTAAAACAGAATGAGTTGAAGCAGACTCCACAAATGAAAAATATATCCATTTAGAAAAATAATCAATCAACACCAACAAAAACCTTGAAGTGCTTGGTAAAAGGTTAAAAGGACCAGCAAAATCCAAAGCTATTTTGGACCAAGGATTTTCCGGTAGAGGTACCGGACGAAGAGGGTTTTGTGTAGTCTTCCAATGTTTGTCCGAAATCACACACTGAGGACACACATCTATAAACGAGGACACCTGAGCATTAAGAGAAGGCCACCAATAATTTTCTCTGAGTTTCTTACAGGTGGCAGTTACCCCAAGGTGACCTGCATGCGCAATAGAAATAATCTTATTTCTAAGCGAAATTGGAGGAATAAAACAACCATTCCTAGTGCAAATGTCATTTTCCAAAGACAACTCAGAAGCAACCTGAGCATAAGATATTAAATCCTTGGAGACATTGCGAATAGGAGGCCACCCTTCAATGATAAAATTAGCAATTTTTTTAAGAGTCTGGTCAGTGGAAGAAGCCTCAATCCAATCTTTTTCCGAAATAGTTCCATTTGAAGTGGAAGACACATCAATAGATGCTACTACACAGTCAAAATCATCAACAAAATCATCCATTGAAGGTAAAGGGAGACGAGAAAGACAATCTGCTCTGAAATTCTTTCCGCCCTGTATGTACTTTATGGTAAAGTTATATTCCTGCAATTTAGAGAGGATACGTACAAGACGAGCAGAGGCTTTGCCAAGACCATCACCTTGTAAAAGGTAGACCAAGGGTTTGTGGTCAGTATACAGAGAAAATGGACAACCCCAAAGATAAGTTTTAAATTTGGAAACAGCCCAAACACAGGCTAAAGCCTCTCTTTCTATTGTACTGTACCGTGATTCAGCATCAGACAAAGATCTAGATGCGAAAGCAACAGTGTGATCTTTGCCAGAACCTTGCTGACCGAAAACCGCACCAAGACCATTAAGACTTGCATCCACGGTGACTGTACAATGGAGACCATGAATATAGGGACTAAGGGCAGGGGCATTAACAACCAATTCCTTAATATTTGTGAAAGCTGTGTTTACGTCCTCCGACCAGACAAAAGTAGAGCCTTTTTTAAGGAGAGATCTCAAAGGTTGGATACATTGAGTATAATCAGGTACAAAACGAGCGCAATATTCACAAAGACCTAGGAAAGATCTCAAAGCATCCTTGTCAGGTGGAGGTGGAGCTTTAATAATAGCCTCCACATTACTGAATTTAGGTTTGATACCCTCTGATGTGATGTTATGACCTAAATAATCAATTTGCTCCGCTAGAATTTTGCATTTTTCAGGTTGAACAGTAATGCCCCTAGCAGACAGAATGGAAAAAACTTTGTGTAGAGTATCTAAATGTGAATCTCTAGTCTCAGTAAAAACAAGGAAATCATCCTGAAAAGCCTGGACATTCTTAACATCTTTAAAAAGAACGTCCATAGCTTTCTGAAAAACAGCGGCAGCTGAGGCTAAACCAAAAGGCAGCCTTAAATATTTATACGCACCAAAAGGGGTAACAAAAGTAGTAAGTTCTTGGGATTCAGGATGTAATGGTACCTGGTGATATGCCGAATGTAAGTCTATTGTGGAGAAAAATTTAGCATGGCCAATATTAGAAAGCATTTGTTGAATATGGGGAAGAGGATGACAATCAACAATGATGTTACGATTTAATGATCTGAGGTCCACACAGAGACGAAGATTGCCATTTTTTTTTTTAGCAAGAACAATGGGAGAAACCCATTCAGAGGAGTCAGTTGTAGTAATAACACCCTCAGCACAAAGTTTCTCCAATTCTTTTTTTAAATCACTGCGAACACTGATAGGAACGGGTCTCACCCTGTGTGAAACAGGTATAGCATTATCCTTTAGTCTAATAGCATGCTCAAAACCTTTAATGTTACCAATTCTGTCAGAAAAAACAGAAGGAAATTCTTTTTTAAGAGTATCAATGGTACATGCATTTTCTACACAAGCATCAATTGACAGAATTGGAAGATCTCCTAAAACAATAGGATTTTTGTGTCCAGGCTTCAGAATTATGCCTAATTTGGCTAAATCCCTCCAACCAACCAAGTTTCTGCCTCTGACTGCAACATATATTTTCGTGTCTGTAGAACGTCCAAGAATTTGTAAAGAACCAACAAAATAACCAAGTAAGTCAATATCCTTTTCACCAAAAGCTTTTGGAGAAATATCGGGAGCTTTAAGTTTGATGGAATGACCCCAGGTGTCATAGAAGGTAGTGTCGGCTAATACAGTGATGGGTGCCCCCGAGTCAGCCATAACTTGTAATAATTTGTCATTAATAGAAGCTTGGCAAAGGGGACGTTCAATTTCAAAAGAATCAATGGGTTCATCAATGGACAAAAGAAGGTTAGAAAACATATTATTACAATCAGAGACAGAGGATTTAGAAGGTGAATTCTGTACTTCAACATTGTGAATTTTTACAACTGGAAAAGAACGACGGGATTTACAAAACTCCTGAAAATGACCAGTTCTCCTGCATTTGCCACACTTTCTATTTAAAGCTGGACAAGAAGGAAAATTTGCAATGTGATTTTTGTCGCCACAGCGAAAGCAAAAGAATTTCTTAGGGTCTTTGTTAACTTTAATAGCCGCTACAGTGGAGAGTTCTGAATTGTCTGAAACATATGAAATGGGAGAATGACCTTCTTGACCTGATAATGCCTGTGAAGAAATAATAGAACGCTCAATGCTTTTTCCAATGTCAACAACTTCAGATAATGAAGGATTACGACAGGTTAAAAGACGTTCTTGCATTTTTTTTGAAAAACAGTTAAAAACAAATTGGTCTCTGATGGAGACATCAGTATAATTTTCAAATTCACAGGTAGAAGCAAGAACTCTCAGCGCCGCTATATACACTTCGACTGATTCCTCACTGGTTTGTTTCCTCTTGAAAAAACTGTGTCTCTCCAAAAGAACGTTGGGTTCATCTGAATATTGTCTTTTAAGCTTGTTAGTAGCTTCAATATAAATATTCCAGGTGCCATCGCCAGAGGGTCTAGGAAACGGAGGTAAGTTGTCAAAAACTTTCTGCGCTACGATCCCGAGATGATTGTAAAGTAGAGCTTGCTTTCTTTCCGGAGAAAATTCTTTCCCATCGATGGCAACTAAATAATTTTCAAAAATATGAAACCATTGTTTCCATAGAATTTCTGGTTTGCCAGGTCTTTGCAAAAAAGGAGGAGGATGTAAGGCAGCGTCTGAAGCAGACATGATAACGCAAAATAACAGAGAAAAGGAGTGCAAGTCTTTGTAGAATCCTTGAAATGAAGAAATCCGGATGTTTCCCCTTTAAATTATAAATAGAAGTACTCCTAATATCTCTAATGTAGCTGTAGAGATGCTTTGGAAGATAAAAGCTTTAAACAATGAAGAAAAACAATTAAAGGCCTTTTAGAATGCAGAAAATCCATTAGGGAACGTTTCTATAGTCAGGATTCAGTGTGTGGTTAGTTGCTAGGATACAGCAACAAGGACAGTGGCTTGCATGGAAAGAATGTAGCACTTATGATGGAGCGCGAGAAATTCTTCCAGAGAACAATGAGAGGATTGTTGCTAGGAGGTGAGTAAGCACAGACATCAGCTCTCGTGTCAGATACAATGTAGCGCGTGAAGGAGCTCGCTCACGGCAGTGCTCGCGCTGGAAACAATGTAGCTCTTCTCGAGATACAAAGACGGTTGGGCCTCGCAGCAATCCTTGAGCAGCAAGCAAGTGAATAAATAAAATGAAATCCAACCTTTCTCTGCGGGTCCTCACGAGTCCTTTAGTGAACGGAAACAAGTAGATTGTTTCTTCAAGAAGCGATGATGAAACAGCAACGGAGAATCCAGCGAAAGAATCCAGCGAAACTTAACTAGAAGGACGAGAGTTGTTTTGATGATTCTACCCCACTCCTGGTACCAAATTATGTGGCGGTAGACAAACAACTCGAGAGTCGCTTTCCAAGTAATCCTTTATTTAAAGGAATAAAGTCTCTAAATGACGGACCCGCAGAGAGGCCGTACTGTCTCGATGAACGAGTAGGCTAGAATGACATCACACACACATTCTAGAATACAAGCGTCATACAAGGAACAATAAATAAAGAAGAAATACTAACAGGGATATTACACACTCCAATACCTGACAAGTCTGCACTATATAACACTGCAAAAACACAAAATAATAAGTGTTTTGCACACTTCTGTCATTGGGCTATATTTGGGCTACATCTGGGTGATTTTGGGCTACATTTGGGCTCTTTTGTCTCTGGTGGCCATCTTGGGAGACTTATTTGTTATGAAGTTTCCTAATTTCCTCATTTACTGCAGTCTCCTCAGTAGGAAATGCTTTCAGTTTTTTACTTTGATTCCATCAAGAAGGCATTCAGATGTGTCACACATTTGCCATAAATTCAGAATGTTAGCACTCTTTTTGCTCATTAGATCACTGTAGTAAAGCTACTGCTCACCAGGGAAAACTGCTGCTCGTATTGAAAGTGCATGTTTCAGTCTGCATGTCAGAATTTTTTAATGAAATAAAAGAGGATTTCAGAAGTCAAAATGTGCCCTAGTTTTTCTTTCTGCCGCACTAATCATACTTGTTATGGAAAAATGAACCCCCTCATTTTGTTCCTTTTTAAATTAAATATTTTAAGAGTTACCACTTTAATCCAAGCGAGATGGCTTCAGGTGTGCCATATGTTTATCATAAGTAGGACTGTTAGCGCTCTAGTTGTTCTTTGGAACACTCTGGGAAGCTGCAGTAGAACACAAAGGAATCAACTGACAGTCTCTGCCCTTGTTGGATGTACATGTTTTACTGAGAATGTCAGACTTCATTCTCACATGACTGAGAAAGATAATGTGAATTTACAGAAAATAAGCTCTCAGTTTAGCTTATAGATCACCTTCCAAACCTCTGTGGTAAAGGCATGAGAAAATATTTTTCTCTTAATCATGATATCCCAGCAGAAGGCTTTTTCACATGGTGAGATCACCTCAGAACATACCACAATTCCTAAAATGAGTATGGTACCATCAACAAATGATTTATAATGTAACTAAAGTCTTAAAACCTTCTATTAACTGCAATGCTTTTTAATGAGGTGCTATCATGTATATTGGTCCCAAGATGGCTGCCAACACTTCTTGGATGAAGTGCTGACAGCCAATCAGATCTCAGGATGAGATGTGTGGTTAGGCTCCGCCCACATATATATATGATTTTACTTTTGATTTTCTCAGGAACTACTGAACAGATTGACACCAGACCTGCAAAAGGCACTTCCCTGAGCTGAGGACTACCTCTCTGCCAAATTTCAAGTAATTCTGTTCAGCCGTTCGGGCTGTACCTTGGACTAAAGGTCCCTATGGAAAATTGCATGGGGAAAACGCGTTTTGGGACCCCCCTTTTTTCTCAGCCCCCGCTTGACGAATCCCCCCGAGACTTTCAGGGTAGGAGCGGAGCGGAGCGCCTCACCTATTTTGAAAATTTTGCGAGGATTCGTCAACCGGCGCCAAAGTTATTCCAAATAGAATGTCGCGGATTTCCTATGGAAACACGGTCCTAACTATAACTATCTACTGGCGACCGCCAGTAGATAATATATATATATATATATATATATATTTTTTTTTCTTTTTCTTTTTCCTCCGATATAGTTAGTTGTACTAACTACATCTCGCGCACCTGCAATCCTCTGCTGGTGATGTCAAATATTACATCATTCATGACATGGTCAGTGACATCACTGATGACATCTCAAATGACATCACTGATGACATCATCCAGCGAATGTGGTTTGGTTCGTTATTTAAATATGTATTATATATATAGCAATTTGCATTAAAGAATGAGTGGATATATAAATATAAATATCTGGATGGAGGATTTAGTAGCAGTGTGATTGGCTGCTTAATCAACTAATTGATTGTGTCTCACTAAATATATTGGATAGTGACTAAACTGTGTGAATATCTGTATCACTTTGTCAGTTGTTGTGTAAACTGCTGCACTAGTTGGTTACTAGCTACGTGAAAGTCTAAATTATTTATTGATTAGTTAACTGAGTATTTGTATGGGAGAGTGAATGTGTGTGTGGTTCAGTGGGGGTTGTGACTGCCCAAAGATGTGTGAATAGTTGATTCAGTAGGTATATGAAGTTAAAACTACATGTTATAACAGTTGTTTGGGTGAGTGAATATCTTTATGGGTGTGGCGATGAGCAAATATATGCCTCAATGGTACATGTCCAACAAACTAGAAAAATAAAAGCCAGTATATATGTCAGCTGTTGTACATAAATACGTATACATAAGACTCAGTGATTGTATGAGTGACTATATGGATAACTGTATAGTTGTAATAGTGATTTTATAACACACTAAGTATGAGCTATTATCTATATGAATAGATGAAGTGGTGTTTTTATAAGTTTATAGCTAAGTAAAAGTAAGTATGATCCATTGTTTGCATAAGTGAGTAGGATGACTTCATAAGTGATTAGGATGTGTGCTGGTGTGTAATGTAGATATAGGTGTATAAGTATATTTGATAGTGTTCTATTGATCATTGACAGCATGTATTAGTGAATCTATAGGTAAGTGATTAGATGTGTGTATAGATCTAGGAATCACTGAGTGGGTGTTTAGAAACTTGTATTGGTGTGTCAATGGTTTTAAATCTGGCACTCTGTATTTTACAGTGAGTAATGAAAGGTTATACTAGTGTATGATGAGGTGTATCTGATTGTCACGTGGATGATGTCATCAGTGATGTCATCAGTGATGTCATTTGAGATGTCATCAGTGATGTCACTGACCATGTCAGTGGATTGCGGGCGCTTGAGATGTAGTTAGTACAACTAACTATATCGGAGGAATTTCAATGGTTTTGTTCGAGTGAAATGTCCAGATAACTATAACACCCCTAAAACCTATTGTTTGTTCAGTGAATTTCTAAGGTTTTTTAAATGCTAATTCCTAACTATATCAGGCCTGAAACCTATGGTTTTTTCAGTGAATTTCAAAGGTTTTTTAAATGCTAATTCCTAACTATATCAGGCCTGAAACCTATGGGTTTTTCAGTGAATTTCAAAGGTTTTGTAAATGACAATTTTGAATGTATTAATTGTTATACTGATTTTTTTTATACTGTTTTACTACATTTTTTAAACTGTTTATTTTTAGATATTTTATTTTTCTAATTACAGTATACATTACAATACAAAATATAGTTTCTCAGAATGAATTACTTTAGTTTAAATACTTCACAAATAGGCAATAGACTTTTAAGTACAGTAGTTACAGTTGTTGCAATGGGCAACACAATTTCAAACACAAAGCAACATTGAGCTCAATGTGAATTTCTAGTCAAATGCAATTAGTTACTTTATGGATTACTTTTCTAACCGCAGGACTGGATCCTAGATTCAGTCCTTGGACATCTCCTGTAAACAGTTGAGTAAAAGCGTTTTGGTTACAACAGTGATTTTTAAGGATTATTATTGTCTTTTAAAAATTGACACTTTGAAAAATGTTCACATACAATCACCAATGTTATCCTATGGCAGAAAATTCACTTATCAGGTAAGTAGTGTTATCGTTACTTTTTCTTACTCAGTGGTGGATCCTGGATCCAGCACAGGTGAATCTCCTGTAAACAGTTGAAAGAATGTGTTTAAGTCATACAGACGATTTTTTAGGAATATTTTTAATTTGTGAAAATAGACACTTAGAAACTTTTCTGCTTAAAAGCACACAGTGGATTCCTATGGAAGGAAATACAAGTTACTGGTAAGTACGCTTAGAATTACTTTTCAGGGTCAGTGCTGGTCTAAAAGATGCAGCACTGGGTTCTCTCCTGATAACAGGTGAATAAATCGGAATTCGTAGCTCGGCTGATTTTAAAGGAATATTTGTACGTTTCAAAAATGGAAACTTGGAAACTTTTCTTCTGAAAACCACACAATGGATTCCTATGGAAGGAAATACAAGTTACTGGTAAGTACGCTTAGACTTACTTTTCAGGGTCAGTAGTGGTCTAAAAGATGCAGCCCTGGGTTCTCTCCTGATAACAGGTGAGTAAATCGGAATTCGTAGTTCGGCTGATTTTAGAGGAATATTTGTAAAATGGTGAAGGAAGGGGGCGGGGCCTGAGGTGACGTGTGCAAACACGCCGTGTGGCGCGTTTTAAGTTGGGGAATTAATTCCTCTTCAATCCAGCAGTCCCCTGGGGGCCAACTAGCCCACCAGGTACCTCCAGTATGCGTCAGGGAGCTACGTTGCAGAGAGGTGTTCAGAGGCCACACCCCTTTTTACAACACTCTGCAACGCAGCTCCGTGGTGCTTACTGGAGGTACCTGGTGGGCTAGTTGGCCCCCAGGGGGCCGCAGAATTGAAGAGGAATTAATTCCCCAACTTAAAATGCGCCACACGGCGTGTTTGCACACATATCACATCAGGCCCCGCCCCCTACCTTCACCACTGTGCAAACGCGCCCCGTGGCATGTTTTAAGTTGGGGGATTAAGTCCCCTTGAATCCTGAGGTCCCCTGGCGGCCAACTAGCCCACCAGGTACCTCCAGTATGCGCCAGGGAGCTGCGTTGCAGAGAGGTGTTCAGAGGCCACGCCCCTTTTTACAACACTCTGCAACGCAGCCCCCTGGCGCATACTGGAGGTTCCTGGTGGACTAGTTGGCCCCCAGGGACCCCCAGTATTCAAGGGGAATTAGTTCCCCCTCTGCAAACGTGACAGGGGGCGTGATCCCGTCTTTGTTTTTGTTTTAGAAGGGGTCTGTGTAGCCCCCCTTCTTTTTCTATTTTTTGGGCCCTGGGGACCCCATCCCCCAGGGCCTGCCCCCAATTTCTTTTTTTTTCTTTTTAATCGAGAAGGGGGCCATGTGACCCCCCTCCTGAGGACATAATTTGCCCCGGGGACCCCATCCCCCGGGGCATGGCCCTTATTTTTCAATTAGTGGATATTTTTATGGAGGGGGGCTGCGCAGCCCCCCTCCTCTGGCCACTTTAAGGCCCCGGGAACCCCATCCCCCAGGGCCTGCCATTTTTTCTTTTTTTTTTTTTATGGTGTAGGAGGGCCGCATGGCCCCCCTCCCAGGCCACTTATGGCACCGGGGACCCCATCCCCCGGGGCCTGGCCTCCCGTTGGGGACCATCAATCCCCCCATGGTCCCAGCCGGCTCCCTGCATCCTGCGGGAGCCGGCATTGCTTTTCCACATGGGGAGCAGCTAACATGCTGCTCCCCATGTGGAAAAGCAATCAGCTTTGCTTCATTGAAGCGAGAGCAGCTTCAATGAAGCAAAGCAGTTTGCAATGGCAGGGTGGGAGCCGCGAGGCTCCCGCCCTGCCATTGCAAACAGCAGTGTCCCAGGGTTGGCACCCCGGGACACTGCAGGAGGTGGTGGTCCCCAGGCCGTATACAAGGCTCCAGGGGGGGGCACATGGCCCCCCTCCCACATTTACAAGTTGCCCCGGGGGGGTGGCTGTCCCCGGGGCTGTGGGGGGCAGTGAGCCCCCATGCATATACTATGTTCGAGCCCCGGGGGTGGCTGTCCCCGGGGTAATGTGGGGGGATTGGGACCCCCCCCACACTTTTTTTTTAATTATGCCCCCGGGATTTGGCCCCCCAGGGGGCAAATTAGCATATTCAGCGCGGGAGCCAGCGCTGAATTTTTTTTTGCATTTTCTTCTGAAATTCGCGCTGGGTGCGCGAATCTCGCCGATTTTCTTTTTAAAAAAAAATCTTTTTTGGGCCCTGGGGGTCCTTGTGGGACCCCCTGAGGAGACCTAGGGGGTCAGGGTGTTTCTACCCTGCCCCCTTTTTGCATTTTTCGTGTTTGTTTTTTAGGTTTCTTGTGCCTCGCTTCTACCGAGGAACAAGATGGCTGCCAACACTTCCTGATCTGGAGTGTTGACAGCCAATTAGGATAAAGCTCGTGCACGGCAGGGTGCGTGCTGGGTGCACATAGGGTGCGCGGATCCTCCGAGGCCATAGATATATATGTACTTTTAACTCTAGGAACTACTGAACGGATTTACACCATTTAAGCAAATGGCACGAGGCTGAACTGAGGACTACCTGGTGTAATTCCGTTCAGCAGTTCGGGCTGTAGCTGCGGCTAAAGGTCCTACGGGAAAATGCATGGGGAAAACGTGTTTTGGGACCCCCCTTTTTTCTCGGCCCCCGCTTGACGAATCACCGTGAAATTTTCAGGATAGGAGCGGACTGGAGCTGGCCAAATGTTTGGAAAATTTCGTGAAGATTCGTCAATCGGCGCCAACGTTATTCCAAATAGAATGTTGCGGATTTCCTATGGAAAATAGGTCCTAACTATATCTACCTATTGCCTAACAACGGAGAGGCCCAACACCAAATTGATTTAGCACGATCTTTATTGGAGGCTGCAATGTAAGTTCCAAACAACCAGCCCAAAAAAATACATCATCGCCCAGACGCGTTTCGTCCTCCTGCACTTTCTCAATGGGCAAAACATCACAGATATGGCTTAACGTTTTCAATGCACTCTGTAATCCTCAGCACCTGCCTCAGTGGGCGTGGCTGCTTCGCACAGCCTGCTGGTGCTTGTAGTGCACTTACATTTTACTACAGTGTGCAGCCTTCAGTCCGCGATGCAAATATACCATATATTCCACAGTGGGTAGTCAGGCACAATGTTCGTTCTCCATCACACCTTAGTGCCTCCAATAACGCTCTTGGTCCCGCAATCTGGTCTCACCATTTGGCGACACCGTGGGTCTGTCCTGCAGCGGGACCTCTCCACGGCTTCCGGACAGCCATTAAAAATTCTTCACAAAGTTTCCTAACAACGGAGAGGCCGGTTGTTTGGAACTTACATTGCAGCCTCCAATAAAGATTGTGCTAAATCAACTTGGTGTTGGGCCTCTCCATAATTTCCTAGACGCCATGCTACACCACATCCATCAACACATAAACATGCCCAGGGATGATGAGGAACTAGATCAAACAAAACTAGATTTGTACAGATTAGCAAGGTTCCCACTGGTCGTAGGGTGCATAGATGGGACCCATGTGCCCATATGTCCCCCATCCCACATAGAATACATCTTCTGTAACAGGAAAAGCACACATTCCCTCAACATCCAAGTTTTCTGTGACACAAAAAACATCATCACAGACCTGGCAGTAAAATTCCCAGGAAGCACCCATGATGCATCCTTTTTCAGACACAGTGGCATATACCAAAGGTTACAAAGACGTGACTTTTAGGATGGATATCTCCTAGGTAATGATATTGCCAGTCCCCAGATAAATGTTTTACCACTTGTATGTCTGTAAGCATATAACCTCACCATCATATATCTCACAACAGGTGACAGTGCTTATGCCCTGCGGCCATGGATCCTCACGCTGTACCTGTCTCCCAACAATGTACATGAAAAGCGGTAAAACACGGCACAAAGGCGCACCAGGACAGATTGAGAATACTTTTGGAATCATGAAATCATGCTTCAGGTGCCTACACAAGAGTGGGGGAGCTCTGCAGTAAGCACCGGAGACAGTCTGTAAAATTGTGGCAACATGTGCCATGCTGCACAACATGGCCTGCAGGGGTGAATTGCCCATGGAGGTATCTGACACACATTCAGAGATGAGGACTCTGGACCATCTGCCCTACATCAAAGGGATGGTAGCACTGCAGCATAGGGGAGAAGGCGCAGGGACCAGATTGCCAACAACTATTTTTAAAGGTACGTACACATTAGTTAGCCACTCATCTGTACATAAGACAGAACAAATTGTGACTATCAATTGGTGCTTTATTGTGCAACCATCCACAACCAAACTAAGGACAACCTGTCCATCAGAAAATGTAAGCATAAACTACAAAGCAACACTGTTGTGGTTACATCACCACAACATAGAAAGGATATGTGGAAAAAACATTGTGTAGTGACCCTACATAGATCATTGTTTGCCCCTTCACCCAGCCTGGCCAGAGCAGCCACTTCCCAAATGAAGGTTTCAGCTGCTGATACGGGGCATCGTATGTGTCTCCGTAGCTGAGATGCTACTGCGGCTTACCACCTCACTATCTGTGCCACCCATGGCACCTCCACCAACAATCAAATTTGTCTGCAGTGTTTCCACTGCTGCAGTGATCTTCTCCAGGCCACGAGCAACATCCCCAATGTAGTGTCTCATCTCTACCTGGAGCCCCAGGCTGTGCTGGCTATGTTGACTTCTTGCATGAGCAAGCCTACTAATGGCCCTGCTCAGAATTGTGGCCCCTACTGCGCTCCATTCGCCTAAGCTGTGCCCTTTCCTCTGCTCATTCTTTGGCTAGGTCTGCAACTGTGTATGTGAGGGCATCCAGTTTTGCTTCCAGCTGGCTCTGATTTTCAGCAGGTTTTTCCGTAATTATGGGGAAGCCTTGTGTCATCCTCACATTCCTTTGCCTCTGTGTCTTATGTTGCAGGCGCTGTATTTGCAACATCGCCCGATCTAGTGCTCCAGGCATGAGCTGACTGGCTGTTCCAGCAGAGGACAGACTTTGCATTCGCTGTAGGGACTGCTGGGTTGGTTGGCCAGAGAGCGTCAGTATGTTGGTGTCTGCTGTGCAGCTGGTGTTACACTGGCGGGGGCATGTGAAGTTGTTGGTGCCTCAGTTGCTTGGACTTGTGAAGCACTGGGCCCACTTGTTTCTCCAACATCCTGACCTTCCTCCATCTGGTCCAGCGCCTGGCTACCCGCAGTGTCATCAGTACTGTGCTCTCCTCCCAGTGGTGTGTCTATGTGCCAAAAGATGGGAGAATAAAATATAATATGTGAGTCACTCTTTCAATGGTATTGCAATGTTTATCAGCTGAAGTCATTCCTTCACTACACTGTCTATGTGACAGACTACATCTCCCATGATGCAACATTAGTGTTATCTGTTTGGTGGAAATTGATGTTTGGTTGTGGATGATTAATATGCATACACAGAACAGGCTTTAGTGGGTATTCACACGCCATTTTACACTTACCAGAATTTGTTGCTGGCTGGGATGTGTCAAGGCTCCCGAAGCCTACAACACCCGGCCTCTCCAGGGCACCCTCCACCATGGCTTCAGCTGCTGAAGGCTCAGATGAAGTGGATGGCCCCCCTTTGGTCTGTTGTGCCTCTTGCAGATGCGCTGCCATCCTCTCCTGGGCCCTGGAGCGCAGATCGTACAGTCGCTTCTCAATGTCATCAATGGACCTGTGTGCAACTCCAAGGGCATTTATGCGCTGCTGCATTCCACGCCAGATCTTACGTTTGTCTGCCTCTGGCACACGATGTGAGGCACTTCCAAATAACTCCTCATGGTGGTTGCAGCATTCCTCAGCTAGGATGTCCAGCTCCTTGTCAGCAAACTTCAGCTTCCTCAGCCTCTCCTTGGCAACCTTCTTGCTGGCCTTGCTGCTCATGCTGTCAGTAATGCTCACAAAGCAGTGTAGAACTGTGCTGCTGCACCTGGACCTGTGCTTAGGATTTTGATCTGGAATATCCTTGGACACCACTTCCTGTTTTGGGGTCCTTCAGCTCAACCAGGAAGTGATTTCCATTTTTCTTTCAAACTAGCAATTTGCAAGTGCATTTTTGGGCTGTTTCTGCCTCACTTGCAAATTACAGATGCAAAATGTTGAATTTTAGCAGGGGTCGCTATTTGTGTGCGTTTTGCAACTCGCTAATAGAGACGTGCCGAA
Organism: Triturus cristatus; assembly: GCF_964204655.1. Lineage (NCBI taxonomy): Eukaryota > Metazoa > Chordata > Amphibia > Caudata > Salamandridae > Triturus > Triturus cristatus. The sequence continues at coordinate 613,007,195 of NC_140591.1, read as the reverse complement.
ATAACGTTGCGAGTCATTACCGACTCGCACTCATGTGTTGTCTTCCGTTCGTAGGTACCAATTTGCAACTCACAATTTGCGAGTCGCAATTCCTCGTAAATTGTGAGTTGCAATTTTCGACGATCGTACATCTGCCCCATAGTGTTTCAGTTTTATTTATTTGTTTGTTTATGAGTTTGATAAACAGCCAGAATGAAAAGTTTCATTCACCACAAACAACTGAAAAGAGATCTCTCCCAAAGCTTCACCCTAACCCAAAACCGAAATTTTCCATCCAAATGTTAAAGCCATTCGCGATGACACTAGCAGGGCTGAGACAAAGTCTCTGGTGAATAGAACAGATGCAAAGGTGCATTAACACCTAATAGGCATATAAAGGATAGTTCTCCACTTGTTTTCCCACTCATTCTCGCATTTTCCAGAGGAAGCCCTTGATCTGTAAGCAATGGCATAGCTTATAACAAGCCTATAAGGAACACCCAATGGGTGTGATGCTTCTTTGCCAGAATATTTAATTTAATATTTAATTACAAATTGACCACTCACAAGGAAAACATGGTATAGTTAAATGTTGCTCTAGTGAATAGAACAGATTCAAAGGTGCATTAACACCTTACAGGCAGATCAAGGCTCAGCTCTATCCCACCTCTACTTCAGGTACATTTTCCTGCTATTCATATCCCTCCTTCTGGTATGTTCTCTTTCCCAGATGGGACCACCAGTGGTGGGGCAGAGGAATATTGGAAAGCAGTTGATTGTTGAGCTCTGTGTATGTTGTATTTTGGTATTCTGAAGGGTGGTGAGTCCTATTTTGAAGAGTGTTCACGTTGTATCCTGGTGTTTTGAAGTCTTGCTCAGGTGTTCTGAAGAGAAAGTAAGATAGCATGCATTTTCCTTTTCACAATAGTGCAAAGGTGTGCGCATTATGTCAAGCGCAGGTTTTGTACTTGAAGGTTAGCTTTCAAGTAGAAAATACTATGCCTAACGAAACTTTAAAACTATTCACATGTTGAAGGTGTGATGTATGGTGCAGCACACATGCAATGTATAAAAAGTTAGAAGATATTAAAAGATTTCTCCAACTTAACATCTGCCTCAAGAAGGTGTTATTTTTTGGTGCGAAGCCCTGTCTAACAGTTTTGGTAGATTGGGCTTTGCATGAAAAACCATGGGTTGTATCATGGGGAATGCCTATATAACACCCAGAGCAGGCACCAGTGATGCAAAGTAGTGCACAGCAGCTCATAGCATAATTTATGCTAAATTAGGGCAACTATCCAGTGTATTGTGCCACTTTGCATGACTTTGTACAGAAGCAAAGTCTTGATAAATGTGTCCCGCAATCTCAGTCATTCTTACTCATTCGCATTGTCTGTCACTTGCTTTCATGCATGCACACACAGACACATGCTCACATATACAGACACACATTCATGCATACACGTGCTCCGTTTCACATGAAACAAACCTCACCCACATGCACCCAATATACATTTAAAGTATTATATTTTACTGCCAAAGTAGGTCCTGTTCCAGCTTCCGCAGCCTAATTTTTGATTATGCTAGTAGTTAATAAAACACTATTATTCACTATTAAATAATAAAAAATGGTCCAAAAAGGAGTGTAGAGCCTGACAGCTATATGGGTGAGCCGCCATAGTGTTCTTGGCACTGATTTTGCCAACCCTCAATGCCAGGGGTTGGAAAAGTAGTGTCAGAGGTTACAAGTAGCAAGCCAAGGGTTGCAGCTGCGACCCTTGGCAACCCCTAAATGATGTTCATGATCAGAATTTTAAAGATGCGTGCTTCAATTGACTTTGCCGGCTAATGTACTAGGTCATGTGTTGCAGTAGTGGGACTGTTCCAAAAGCATAATCACATAAATGTGTATTTGAAACATATTATACAGACTCTAACTGTGTTTGATATGATAGAATGCCCTGCGTTTACACTCAGCACTACAAGAGAATATTCTTAGTTTCAGAAAAGCACTGAAAGCGTACGTCTCCCATTTGCCCTTAAGTAACTCTTCTTAGCCATAGCTCAACTGGAGTACTAACATCCAATGACATGCATCCACATTTTGCAGTTAGTCAAAAGCCTAGGGCCAACAGGCAAACTCCTATGAAATGTGGTCTTTGCTTTTGGGTTTTGTCAACCTTCAATGAAGAATTTTCCATCTTGTCCACCATCCTCAGCTGACCCTAGAATGTCCTTATTTAGATAGCAATGTAAATTCACTGGACAACTATATCTACTGTCTCCAGCCTTTCCTTTGGGTCCACCACACATCATGTGACGGAACAAGTACGCTCAACAAATCTCTACGGTGCCACTTGTACCTCTTTTAAATAACCATTTTGGCACTCTGAAATAGTTAATTTTTGGTAGTGAGTCCTAAAAAGATATCTAAATTGAATTGAATAAAATATGAAACCCCTGTACAGTATAGACCGAATTGCCGAGGCTGAGCCTCTGTTCAGGAGCTGCTTCATATGACAACACATGACCACGTCACCTACCCACCAAGGCGTTCCCACCCACTCCAGACAAGTCTCTTTTAGTGAGGTGATTCCTGTATCATTTGTGTTGATATTAGAAATCAAGGATCAAAGGTGAATGATTACATACATGGTCACCAACTAATGTCAAAGTGTGATTCATGTCATGACATGCCTGCAAATTGCTTGTTCTGACGCACTCCTTTGCTAAAATGATTATTAAAAGAGTTTCTATGCACTGACTCAACTTTAGCATCCCGCATTCTTAGCACATTTACACAAATGCATGCATGCCTGACTCATCTAAAGTCAGATGAGTTAGGATTGTAAGTATACAAACTCACCTTATCTTGGTAACATGTTGTACTCGAGGGAAGCCAAACAGAAAGGTCAATTTAAAATAAAAATCATCTCAAAACACATTACAGCTTTAGCTGCTTATTCCCTGTCACATGGAGCTCCTAGTTCTCACGAGCAACTCTCCTACCTGTTCGCATCCCCAAATACCCTTTTTCTTTGCACATTTCCTAAATCCATCTACATCTCCGTCATGAGATACAATTGTGCATCCCCCAGTTTCTAAAGCAGGCCCTAAAGCTAATGTAAATATAGGGTATCAGTTCTTCTGATGAATAATATTGTAATATGTCAGTTCTGCCATACCAAGATGATTCTAAAACTATTCACGTAATTTAAGATCTTTAAATAAATTCAAATTCATTCTAACGTATCAAAAGCCAATGCAATAAATGTATCAGCGTTAGTCTAAGTCCATGTTACATGCTCACAGAAGCCCTGCTACAAGAAGTGAGTGTGTGCAGGGCTGGCCTTATGGATGGCTTTACAACAAATACGTATTATAATTACAAATCATGGGAAAATAAGTCAACAGTAGAAGTGCAAGCATGCCTTCATTTATTCTTTGTGACACAAGACAAGCACGAACACAGGCCACAAAGCAGTGTAATCTGTCAAACACATCCATACGGGGAGCAGGCAATCGGCTATGTGTCTTCAATAATATTGATCACAAATTATTGCTAAATAGGCTGAGAATGAACACAAGTACTGAAAAGGTGACTTCTGCCTTCATGTAATCAATCTAGGGCACAACAAAAGGGGATGTTAACTGTGGCAGATGTCAATGACGTCTTCTTGGCTTTTTGATGTGTAGGCATGGTTCTCTCTGAAAAGATCCATAGTGGGTGGCTAATTAGATGAGGTTTATGATTCTTAACCAATGACGGTCTACTCATTGACTGTACTTGCAAAATATAGGAGTTGATGCTGTCATACGACTGTCATTGGTGAAATGAAGAATATCTGTGTGCCTTCATTTTGTTAAACAGTGACTCCAAATGTGCAAGAAAGCTTTCTTTATCCTTACTTGCGGAGTGGTAAATGGCCTATCCATGGCCTGCACCATGCTGGTGCCTGACTGTGGCATAGGAGGGTCACAGTGATGGAGGATTATCAGGTTGACCAGTGGCTGTGTATATGGCTGCCTTGAAGACTCATTATATGCCAATATATATCACATGGATATCCTAAAAGCCTTCTTTGGACCACAATTCTTGATAATCATGATAAGGGCCTGGTGCCTGCTGTCTGGATATTGTGACAGGTTAAGTGGCTGACAGTCAGCTATGTGCTGAACTTTGCCACATGCATGGTATGGTTCTGATGCTGGATACTAAAGCAGTACACTCTAATGAATGATGAGGAAAGATACTGCAAATATTTCCTCACTTGATGCTTCTAATTGATCATGTTATGAAGACTATTTGAGACATTGTGGTGAACGTCTGTGTTTTCCAAATGTTGTTGCATCTGACAAGTTCCATATGTAATGTATGCAGCTAGCCAAAATATAACACAATCTTCCTAATTGGGAGTGTTCTAAGATTTTTCTTTGCAGATTTATATAGCGCAAACTCGACCCAAAGGCATTGGAGCGCTGTACATGAGCACTAGTTATGTTACACAAGGACAAATTCATTTTTGGTAGGCATGGGGAGATTAAGTGATTTGCCCAGAATCACAGAACGCTGAGCGGATGCCGAGGCTTGTACCCAGTTCCCCAGCTCCAAGGTCAGCAGCTCTAGCCGCAAGGCTGCATCCCGTCCCCTTAGGGAGAGGATGTAGTTAGTAAAATGTCAGGGGTCGTGTATGTGACATCACTCACCCTTGGCCTTAGTGACATCACTGTAAGTGACAACATATGACCCTCAACCCTGAATCTTCTCAGAAAGTAATTTCACATGACCCTAACCCTCATGGCATCACAATAATTGACATTGTTGAAGTTCCATAATAAATGAATGACTGATATAACAACACAGACACATGTTCATTTTAGATATTACCTATATTAATGTGCTGATATGATCTTTGAAAGTGCTGAGGCTTAATATTTGCCGTAAACTGCATTGAACGAGGAAAATGAGAAAGGCAGTCCTCCTCTACTGGTGGTTCGGTGGAGTTTTCCCCGCATGAAAATATGGAATAAATAGCGCATTTAAACCAAAATATTCACAAAACAGGCAAAAAGCTATAGGCTCTGAAAAAGAAACTCATTAAACATTCTAGTCCTTTTAAAGTGGGCCAAGCCAATAATACTTAATGCTTCTCAGGAGCTGACCCCACTTTTTTCAAAATGTGCTATAGGTGCCCCATATGTTCAAACCTTACCTCCACTGTGAAAGTGCCAGCCTTTTCCCATGGGTGCCCCCTTATGCCAAAATTACCTACAAATGAAAATAACAGAATTTTGCCATTGATGCCATCCCTATACCATATGCGGCCCTCATCTCAAAAACTGCCTCAGTATGTCAGGGCCAGCATTTTGTCATGGTTCCCCTTCTCCCTTATGATGCACTTGCCCTCTTTATGCCAAGAATTACCACAATGTGCTAGCACCCACATTGTGCCACAATTACCCACATGCTAAGAACTTTTGTATTTTAGTATGCCAGCATTTTTCTTTGGGAGACCCATAGGCCATGAATTACCGCTAGTATAACAGTATTTTACCATGAATGCCCATTATGCCAAGAGATACCACCACATGCCAGTGTCAGTATTTTGTGAAAGGTGACAGTCGTGCTAAGAATGACTTCCAGTATTATGCCATTGGTGCTGCTGTAAGAAAATAAGTACCTTCAGGATGCAAGGGCCCACATTAGACTCATAATCATAAACCACATTCTCAAACTCACTTACATTTACTCACACTCATTCTCACTCACATTTACTCTCGCTCATTCTTATTCACTTGCACTCATTCATTCTCATTCACACTTAGTCTCACTCAAGCACACTCATTCTTACTCTGGCTCACCTATATTTTCTCACACACTCACTTGCACTCACTCCCATGTTCTCACTTACTCTGACTCATTTAGTTGCACGGATTCTCACAATAATACTCATTCATACTTTCTCACTTACACTCACTTGCACTTGCTCTTACACTTGCTCACTCATTTTCACTTAGTTTCACTCACTGACTTACTCTTACAGTTACACTCTCATTCTCACTCAGTCGTATTCCTTTTTCATCACTTCTAGTCACTGTTACTATCAATCACTATTACTAACTCACTCATCGTCGCTGACAGGCCAGGGTTAGCAGCAGCCACAGGAGACCCCTGAATGATGTTCATGGACTATCATCCCCTGTTTTGGGATTTCTAATCATTCCTGCACCTTTAGTACCTAGTCTTCATTTCTTCAGCTGTGATCTCTCATTTGTGTAGATCCCAGACTGCCTCACAGCAATCCATAATTGGATGCACTTGCTCTGCCTCATGCTCATCTCATGTAAAAGAAAGATAATTTATTTTACTAAACATCTGCACCTACCTCCAAAATCAACCCTATCTCGATTGACTCCAGATAACCTTACTTCAAAACCAGTCGCAAGAAATCTTGCAATATTTTTCCACCCAATGCAGCACTTGGAATCATTTGTAACTGATACAATCTGCACAGCAATGTAGCACATTCAAAATATGCTGAAGATATGTGCATACAATTCCTTCTATAAAGCAAAGAATTGCTCACTGTCCTAGTTTTAAACAAACTGACTTTTGTAACAGTGAATTTTTTCTTCTCACTCTGCTCCATCTCTATACGAGACAAAGTTCTAAATCTTATCACAAGAAGCAAGTACAACTTCCCCAGACTCGTACTTATATCATCATATTGTCACAAAGCTGTCTGGCATCATTTAAAAACAGGACTGTTAGATCTGTCAGCCTAAGGGTGGTCTTCTTCCAAACCTTTTGCCTTACTCCTCTATTTTTGCTCTGCTTAGGACTGTTGTTATAATATAAATAAGTCCATTCATGCCGAGATGTAAATCAAATGAAGATGGTTTATTGATTAAGATTGTAGATGGTAAGATCAGCATATATGAACCCCACCAGGAACAGCTCCCTTGCTGCTCAGCCCATCCTTCCAACTGACACTCATCCACCAGGCATCCCCAACATTCCATTACATCACATGCACCAGCATTCTACAACACATCCACACAGAACACATGCATTCTGGCTAAGCAGGAAGGCGGGGAAGCAGGAAAGATGCATGGCAACGAATACAAGATACCACACATCTTCCCTCTTTACAAATCACAACAAGGAATACATGCTGCTCAACAATATCATAAGCAGAACAGCAAAGAGCATGTAAAGGGAAGAATCAATTAAACAATGGAATGAAGTTGTATAACAGATCACAATAAAGAAAGATAAAAGAGTGAAACAATAAATCAATAATGAATCAATAATGACATAACACATCTCTTCCCCTTTAACGGAAAAAAAAATAATAAGAAAATACAGGATGTAAACCCTGGTTTCAATGAGAGAATACAAATAATAGAATTGAAAACTGGAGAGAACACTAAAAGAAACAGAGACTGAAAATGCAGCAAAATTCTCACCAACACAGTAAACTAAACACACGAAGAGATAACAAAAGACAAAACGTCCAGAATACACCAGTACATACCAGTTGGCCAGACCAGTAAGTAAGGGAATAATGAACGAACGCCAACAAATGAAAAAATAAAGTGCAGTATCCAACAAGGCAAAAAAAGTACTTCCAAGAACAGAAACCAAAAAGGACACTGCTGAACACACAGCAAAATTAATAGTGAAAAAATACACACACCTCAAAAGTGCCTAAAATAATCGAGAATGTACCAAACCTTGGAAAAATCCCAAAACTAAGACAAATCCATCAAATACTATAAAGAAGAATAAGATGCACTAAACAAGGAAAAAATGCGCACAAGGAAAAATGCGACAAAAGTCACATAGCTACAGAGCTATCGCATCACATACCTCTGCCAGAGGTAAATTCCCAACAAAGAAAACTAGAAATAGGTGACTAATGCATCAAAAATCATTTGAAGAGAAAGCAAAGTCACATAGCAAATGCTATAATCACAAACAAAACACATAGAAAAGGGGAACCCCTAAAGAAAAATTTGCTAGCAAAACAAAGTTTAAAATTCAAATTCATCATGTAAGTAACCTAAGTAATCCACGCAAAAACAAATTGCAAGAGGTGGAAAGTCACATAGCCAGGGCTATATAAAGCGTATCTCAAAAAGCAAAAAAAAATTCATGTAACTAAGCTTGTGAAAACATGCTGTAACATAACGTATCATGGTGACACTGAAAGTCACATAGTCGAATAGACTATAATAAATCACACTTCAAACAGCAAGGAAATCACTTAATAAACACAAAGTACATTAATGCACGCGTGGGTTCGAATCCCATCCTCGTCGCCAAATGTTATAATATAAATAAGTCCATTCATGCCGAGATGTAAATCAAATGAAGATGGTTTATTGATTAAGATTGTAGATGGTAAGATCAGCATATATGAACCCCACCAGGAACAGCTCCCTTGCTGCTCAGCCCATCCTTCCAACTGACACTCATCCACCAGGCATCCCCAACATTCCATTACATCACATGCACCAGCATTCTACAACACATCCACACAGAACACATGCATTCTGGCTAAGCAGGAAGGCAGGGAAGCAGGAAAGATGCATGGCAACGAATACAAGATACCACAACTGTGCACTTTACTGCTGCTAACAAGTACTAAAGTACATCTGCTCACTCCCTAAAACATAGTAAAATTAGCTTACACACAATTGGCATATATAATGTATGTGTAAATCCCTAGAAAGTGGTACTGCCCATGCCCAGGGCCTGTAAATTGATTGCTAATATCGGGTCTTCAGTACTCAATGTTCCACCCACTCAAGTAGCCTTTTAAACATGTCTTAGGCCTACCATTGCAGCCTGTGTGTGCAGTTTTAATCTGCCATTTTGGACTTGCAAAATGCACCTTTTGCCAGACGTAAACCTTTCTTTTTAATGCATGTAACTCACCCCTAATGTAGTCCCTAAACAGCAAATATGGCAGGGTGCGGGAGTATTTAAAAAGTGAGGCATGTATTTTTATCTTTTACATGTTCTAGTAGTTAAAAACTCCTACATTTGCTTTTTACTACTGCAAAGGGATAATATTTGGGTTAACTTACAACATTTAATAAGAGCTAACTTTCAGTTGGGAACAGGTAGGGATATCAAATTTGGTGTCTAAACAATTGTCATTTAAAACCCTCTTTCATTGTAAAGTCAGATTTTAAGTCACAATTCTTGAAATGCCAGTTTTTGAAAGTTAGCAATTTCTTCTCCCAACCATTTGATACCTGAAGCCTGTATCCTGGGTCACATGACAAGATGTAGCTGGCAGTTGGTCTTTGGTTATGGCTCTGATACAGTGAGAAAAAGGGGGATTAGTTGTTGGCTGGATGGGCCATCTTTGACATGATGAGAGGGAGGAGCTGTCACCTACCACAATTGCACATCGTAAAGGCTCTGTCCAGCACACTCACCAAGAGTTCTGACACTAGTTTCTGTGACACCAGACAAGTTGAGGCCAGGGCAGGGAGGCAGGAAATCCCAATCACCTCTGGGGATGGAAACCTCTAAAAACGTCTCCTATTTCAAAGTGTGCACAAGGTGTAAATAATGGAGCCTTAGACCCAATTCTTTAGTACACCTCTGGACCTGTGGAAGACTCAGAAGGACTCCTGCGCTGCTCTGCAAGAAGGACTGCTACTCTGCTACCCTGTTTCCCTGCTGTCCTACTGTCCTGCTGCCTGAGTAAGAAGGTATGGACCTGCATCTTGATCCCAGGACCACCAGAGTGATACAAAGGGCTAGTTTGTTAATCTCCTGATCAGAGCCTCAGGGACAGAAAACATTCCATCCATCTGGAGCCCACCACCTGGACTCTGTCTGCTGTTAGTATGCCTGTTGGAAATGGCCTATTCTGCAGGGTCACAACCAAGCTTTTTGCCTTCTTCCTTCCCTTGTGCTGAATTTGTTTTTGTTGGCTTATGGACTCTGGGCACTTTACCACTGCAAACCAGTGCTAAAGAGCTTGTGCTTTCTGCTTAAAACATGGTAAAATTGTCGTTTCCACAATTGGCAGATTAGATTTACTTATAAGTCCCTAGTAAGGTGGGTATAAGTATTGAACCTCTTACACCACTACCTCAGTGCATTGCTGGACATGTGAAGAGCTCTGCCAGGAGGAAGGACTGCCACAAGGACTGCCACTTTGCTGGACTACTGCTCTGGAAGTGTTCCCACTAGAAAAGGTAGGACTGCGTAGTAGGACAACAGAAAGTCAGTATAAATGGACTCTGTCCTTCTAAACCATCAGAGTCTGTTGGCCTAATTCCTAGCTAGCTCACAGTGCCTCACCCAAATCCCTAACCTTTCCAAGGTAGCAGGTGATTTTGGCAACCTCGAACATGACATTCTGATCCCCAAAGGAATCATGGAAACAGATCTTACCCCTTTCGTCATCTACACATGTATGCCCCTGGTAAACAGAAGAAAGATGAAAGGGAAGTTTTCAACACATTTATTGAAACAATCATAATCTTGCATAGAATGAGCTGTGATTATTGGGAAGATAAAACAATGCATAGTAACCAGAATTGTGAACATGTTGAAAAGAATGAACTGTCAACCATGGCATTCTTTTCTATATGTATATATATCCCTATCCCTAGTTTGAGAGTATAGCAGGTGTCCCTTTGCCTGGTCTCTTGGGTTTTGCTTGGGACCCCATACTTGGATGACATGGTGTGGAATAGGATTGGCAATCTCTCTCTGCAGGATCATGATGCAACATCAGCATTAGCAGAGCTGCATTTTGAATCCAGCAGTCATCCCAGGACCGTCATAGCTAGAGTGCCCCTCTGATGCACAAAGAGACAGTGCATTGTTTATATAATAAAACATCCTCGTTAGAGGTACAGCCCTGATGCAATGATGTGTCTAGATGTTAGAAGCTCTCTCTTAGTGGGCAACGTAAACACTAGGACATCTTGCTCAGTTCTTAGCCTTGAATGAAGTGTACAGACAATGTCGCAGAAAAGGGTGTCTATAAACAAGCAGCATGTACAGCGTCTTCCCAGAAAAAAACTGTAAAAATAATATAACTAAAACAAACTCTGCTGAAATGTGTAAAATATAAAACTAAAATGGAGACCCAAAGTGGGTCCAAGAGGGCCTCACTACACCCTCCCCTTGGCCGTGAAAAGTCCCAGCTTCTACATAACATTTACTAAGAATAACAATAAAAATAGTCACGTTCACAAACCAGGCAAACAGAAGCCATCTAAAAACATGGCAATTACGTTTTATGTACATATAAATATATATATATATATATGTATATATATTTTTAAATCAACGTTTAAAACAAACTTATTTAAAAAAAGGGGTGAATCAAAAATCAAAGGAGGCTCCCAAGATGTTATCCATGTTTCGGGTCAATGGAATGCAAGATGGATTCAGCATCCGCAGATGATATTTTCACACTGACCTCATTAATTAGTTCCAAAGAGCAAGCATGGTCAGAACCCTCAGCTGATACGAAAGGCATGTCATCCTGAACTGCACCCACATTAGAAGAGCCAGGATCCAAAATCCTAGGACCTGAAGCATCCACATTCCAGGAAAAAAATGGCTGACAGTAGGCATCCTGAAGCAAAGGCAATCTCATGGGACAGCTCCGAAAATGGGTCCTAATCAGCAGATCCATGTCCATAGAGGGTATCAATTACATTGCAAGGCAGATGTTGAGTGCACATTCTAAAGAGCATTACAGACAGTGAAACACAGGCTGCATGCAGGCAAACCACACTGGTCAACAGATAGGAACCAGTAATTGCTCAGTAAAAAACCTGTACCATGACTTCATGACACAGTGGGATGTGCAAAGTGAAAAATCCATTGCGGAGCAACAAAAGTAGGACCAAAATATCACAAATCAGAAATAACATAAGGAGTATGCCTCCAAAAACACTAGAAAACATAGAAAGTATGAAGGATGGAATAACTCCAAAATTGGTGTGAAACATGCTGACAAACCTAGACCCAACCACTTTAAAATAGTGCATGCCATCCGCAGTGCTAGAAGCATTAAATATGATTTGCACCAGTTCACCAAAATGCTGAGGCAAGTTTATGCATAGTAGCGATTGAATTTCGGAGGATGACCTCGCTACTTGAAGTTCAAATGTTCACAGGCATATGTAAGTGCCAGGTCCTTCTTAAACAATAAAGGACCGATTCACAAAGGTACTCTGAGACAAATGTCTAACTTTACGATATTTGGTATTCACAAAAGCCATTTATGACTTTTTGTATTCACAGAGGCCATTTACAAGTCGTATCTAGTCATCTAGTGCTCCGGCGGAGGTGAGGGGAGGCCCTATTTAAAGCTCGCTGTGGTCGCGCAGCGGTGACGCGCAGCGGTGGTGCCAGACTCGTGCCGGAGTCGGGCCAGAGTCTTGCCCGTCTGCGCTCGTCCGCGCGAAGGAGGCGGGAGGGCGGAGACAGCTGTAGCAGAAAGGGTAAGATTGGGCAAATATTTGTATTCTCCAGTCCGGGCCGGCCAGTTGTCACTGTATCATTGTATGTCGGACTACCTTAGGAGAGTCATAGAGTAGCACTCCCCGAACCCGGTCAGCCCCTGAGCTTGTATTCAGAACACGATGTCTTCTGTGACTAAGCCTATAGTAAAGTCATTGTCTACCACTTCTGTTCTGCGAGGTGGTTTAATTAATGTACGCTCGCTATGTAAGAATGCCCAACATATACACGATTTAATTATTGACAATGAGCTCGATTGGCTTTTGGTTACTGAAACGTGGCTTAAATCCTGGTGTAACCCAGATCTTGCCATAGCCCTCCCGCTAACATTCTCTATCCAGCGTTTGGACAGAGAAAAACAACGGGGAGGGGGTCTTGCCATTATTTTTCGTAGCTCATTAAAATGTTCCACACACGAATTGGTTGATATCAAAGGAGCTGAAGCTTTATTTTTCTCATTAGGCATCCATGATTCATTCACCTTTTCGGGTGCACTTGTTTATCGTCCTCCAGGCCCCCCGAAGGAGTTTTTAGACACTGTGGGAGAAGTCCTAAGTGATCTATCGCTTAGATGTTCTAATTTCACTATAATGGGCGATTTGAACTTACATCTCGACTCCCCGAATGCCCAAGGAGTAGAACATTTTATGGATACCATCAATATATTAGGACTTACCCTTTTGACGCATCAACACACTCATTTGGGAGGTCACATATTGGACTGTGTTTGTTCTAACTTCACTGGACTTACAGTTCAAACTCCTTGCCCTCAGATTTGGTCTGATCACTTTTTCATTCCATTTCGTGTTCCTATACTTCATAAAAAATTGGGTGCTATTACTAATAACTCCCCAATTTCAAATCTGACATATAAACCTAATTGGAAGGAAATTTCTAATCGTCCTGATGTGCTGGACTCCTGTGCAGCTTGCACTCCTGTATTAACAGGCAGTACCTCTATAGACTATCATAACCTCTGTGACTGGCTAACTATGATAGGTAAGAAACTAGGCCCCACAAGTCTTAAAAAGTGTAGCTCAACCAAAATCAAAAGGAATGCCCCCTGGTTTACTCAGGAGTTGAGAGCAGAAATAGGTAAACTAAGAAGACTAGAACGACAGTGGCGCAGGAATTATGAAACTACTGCCCGTGAGCTATATAAACTTGCTAGGGGAAAGTATCATGCAGACATAAAATCAGCTAAAAGGGCATACTATCTTCAAGCCATAGTGATGGCCGATCAAGACCAAAAAGAAATCTTCCAGATAGTCAAGGGCTTCATGAGTCCTTCAACCCTTGTGCAGGAAATTCCACCTTCCTTAAAGCTTTGTAATGCAATTTCCGACTACTTTGAGAATAAAATCCTCAATATAGTGAAGAGCTTCCCTCCAGTGCATCCTACTTTAGGAAATACAGAAAGAGGGGTGAGGACGAATTCTCTTGTATGTTTGGATACTTTTGCTTCCATCTCTCTTGAAGACTCCTCTAAAGCTATTTTAGCTTGCAAATCAGGATCTCCTTTCGACCCATGTCCCCCTTTGGTTCTACACACCACGGTAGAACTCATGAATCCTATCATTAACAGTATTATTAACTCATCCCTAGCTACTGCAGAGGTCCCCAATGACTGGAAGCTTGCTGCTGTTAAACCACTCCAAAAAAAAGCCCTTGCCGACCCCACCACTCTTTCAAATTTACGCCCGATCTCCTTGCTGCCGGTGATGTCGAAGCTGACTGAAAGGTTCGTAACTAAACAACTTACGAACTTTCTGGAAGTAAATAATATCTTACATCCATATCAGTCAGGGTTTCGCTCAAGCCATTCCACCGAGTCTGCTCTGCTGTATACAGCAGAAACCCTTCGCATGGCCATGGACCAAGGAAAGGAGGCGGTTTTAATTCTACTTGACCTGTCGGCAGCCTTCGATACGGTCTCACACTCCATTCTAGTGGACCGGTTGGCTGCCGCAGGAGTGGCGGGGACGGCTCTGGCTTGGCTGGTTAACTTTCTTAAAGACAGGCGTCAAATTACAGTGCTGGGCCCCTATCAATCTGAAGCAAAGGCACTCAGTTTTGGAGTTCCCCAGGGATCAAGTCTGAGCCCTATACTTTTTAATTTGTATATGGTTCCCCTGATAAAACTGATTGCCTCATTCCAGATCAGTACTATTTCGTATGCTGACGACACTCAGCTTATTTTAGTACTGGATAGGGAGCAACCCGATGCCGAGAAAAATCTCAAAGACTGTCTAACAGCAACATTTAAGTGGATGTCTGACAATCACCTTAGGTGTAATGCTGATAAGACTGAGATTTTGCCATTTGGAAAACACAAGTTGTTCTCCCCAAAGAACTGTTGGCCTGAGGATGCTGTGACTCCCCCCAATACCATCACCTCAGCTCGGAATCTAGGCATCAAATTCGACAATCAACTGTCTTTTAAGCAGCAAGCGGTTACCGTAGCTGGCACCTGTTTCCATATCATAAAAGCTTTGAGGAAATTCTTCGATCTTCTGCCTCTGTCAGCTAGGAAAACAGTTGCTGTAGCACTAATAAACTCCAGGCTTGACTATTGCAATAGCTTATATGCTGGAACAAACAAGTCGGTTCTCCATAGATTGCAAATAGTCCAGCATGCAGCAGCTCGGTTAGTTCTACGTCTGCCGCGTAAGTCGTCAGCCTCAGCAGCGCTCAATGCGCTTCACTGGCTCCCCGTTGTTAAGAGGATACTCTTTAAGATCCTCCTAATTACTTTTAGGGCTTTTCACCACCAAGGACCTAAATACCTACAAAATGGTTTTAAACGCTACCATCCAGCACGCTGCCTAAGGTCTGCAGGGCAAAACCTCCTTGTAACCCCCAGATTTAAGCTGGTGACTAGAGGGGGTAAATCCCTCTTTGTACTGGGGACCAAAGCATGGAATAAGCTTCCTTTTGCTATGCGCTCCATGTCCCATGAAACCCAATACAGGAAGGCCTTAAAAACTTGGCTTTTTTTAAGAACTGACGCTGCATGTATGGCAATGGTTTAGGAATGTGATGTTTAGCGTGAAGTGTGTCTCTCCCACCAACCCCCTTCATCTGGGTTGGGTGAGCGCCTTGATACTCTCTGAGTGATAATGGCGCTATAGAAATACATTTTACATTACATTACATTACATTACATTACATTACATTACATCTTTAAGTCCGCAGTCGGGACGGAATCTCCGCACCTGGGCCGTATTGTTTGCACCTCCACTGTACTCTCCGGCTAGGGCCGTACTGTCCGTCTCGGGCTGGATGAAGTGTAATCAATGGGCCAGAATGCAATTTTTACAAAAGGGAACATTAGGAACATGTAATAAATGGTAGAGGAGGTCATAAAAATCAGTTTGGGCAGGAAAAAGTGTGTTGCCGGACACCACATTATATCCCAGAAAAGTTTTCTCCTTTGCATCATGGTACATGCAGTGCGCATCTTGTGCTCCCCTTAATGTTGACTATGGTGTCAACACTACAGTCAACACTAAGGGGAGCGCCCTTAGTGTTGACTCTAGTGTTGACACTACAGCCAACACTGAGGAGAGAGCAATTTGTACCATGATGCAAAGGCGCAAACTATTTTGGGTTTGCCGAAACTGTTTTTCATGACCTCCTCTACCATTTATCACACATTCCTAATGTTCCTTTTTATAAAAATTGCATTCCAGCCCATTGATTGCACTTCATCCGGCCCAAGCCGGAGAGTCTGGCTCGAGCTGGAGAGTATGGCCCTAGCCGGAGAGTACGGTCCGGCTGCGGAGAGAACGGTCCGGGTTCGAGATTCCAGCCCAACTGCGGATGTAAAGATATGACTCGTAAATGACCTCTGTGAATACCAAAAGTCTTAAATGACTTCTGTGAATACCAAAAGTCGTAGAGTTAGACTTTTGTCACAGATTACCCTTTGAATCAGCCCCTAAGACCTTTTGTCTGCTCAGTTGGTCAAAGTTAACCTTCAGCGCTGAAGTGGAAGGCCACAAGCTAACTCCTGTAACCATGTGCGTTGGAAGGAATAGCCCAGAAGTGCAACATCTAACTATCTGAAAGACCGAAACCACATATGCGACACTTGCTCACATCCAACGGCAGCTTTGATTATTCAATATAAAAAAACTTACATTCAAAAGCAATCTAATGACTGGACAAATCGAAGAAGCTGGTACTCCCTTCAAATAACATGACAGATTGGCCATCGAAGCATAATATGCTACGTGCAGTGTCACCTCTTTACAAATAAGCAACAGGCTGAGCAAAGCTTCACATTCATTTCCACTGAGGAACACCTCTCATTCACCACTAACATACCTGTAATTGAAGGGCAAGGACCACAATTTGTGAATAAAAGTCTCCCCTAATAGCTCATAGCTACCTACTGGAAAATGTTTCAAGCAAGATGTGCAATTAAACTTTGCAATTGGTAATGAGATCACCCAATGTATTAACCTAACTGCTGACGGTGTCTTGGCTACTGTGAATGACAACTGTTCTAGCTTCTCAATGTTTAACACTGAATATGTAGAGTCTTTCTTTGCCATTAGTTGTTGCCTACATGTTAAATTAAAAGACAAGAATAATTTTTTTGTGTACAGAAGATTCCAGGGCATTCAGAGAGATTTCAAGACCTGTGGTGTCCATCTTAACTGCATAATTGACCTAAGCTGACATTGGCCATGGTATAAAGAAGGAATGTCACTCTGTATAATGGCAATTGCAGATGATACAATGTTATTCAAATTGGCCATGGTATAAAGAAGGAATGTCACTCTGTATAATGGCAATTGCAGATGATACAATGCTATTCAAATTGTAAATACGAGTTGACAACGTATTCATGACATTATCAACAACAGCAAGTTCCTTTTTCTAAATGATTGTGATCAATTTGACTCAAACGTACAGCAGCTTCCATTTGTGACAATTTCCAAATTTCATTATAGATAGCATAAATAAAGCTTGTAGAACATGGATACCTAGGACCTAACAAGAAATCTTGCAAATGTATGTTCTCTGAAAGGAGAGAAAGATGTTCTTTTACTGTGGTGTTCCAACCGTTGCTGGTATAACTTACCTATGGAATAGGAAATAACGACCCTGGAATGTTGGTATTGGTATAACGGGAGTCTAGTCTGCTAGCATTAAAACCCAGTGAGGAGTTTAAAAAATGTGCATAACAACCATGTGTGTCTACTGGCCACAATAACCACCATCAGGACCTGAACGTTTTAAATTGTATGTACCATTTTGCACCATACCAATGAGCCTTTCCTCAGTGTATTTTAATACGTTTTGCCACTTATCAAAGTGGGCAATAGAGGGAATGCTAGGCAAATTCATTTCTTAATTTTTAGCTAGACCCAAGCGAGTGGTCTGCTGCACTGTCTTTAATTAAGAAAACCCATTGTTTTGGAATTAAGACAGGTGCTAAACAAAGTGTTTTCTGCCCTGCACCTGCAAATGTTTTGTTCCACAGAATGATCAATTGTGTCTTTCCAATAGTTATAGCCTTTTAAGGCCAGTTGAGAAATAAATGAAACCAAATAAATCAATTTTGTTTGGGTGAGCATATTTTTCTTTGCCTGTGAATGGGTAAGTCTATAAAAGGAGTCTGGAGCTAAAGAATTATTTCCAGAAAAATATGCAAACTTGTCCTTGCATGTTTTGGAACTACCCACTGGGGAAGTGGGGTAGTGTTCCCATTGTGTGAAATTGAAAACTGTGCGTGGAGCACTAGCTCAGTGTAAATAATGATGTGCATAGTGATGATAACACACCATTTCTCCATAATTGAGGAGTGAAGATACAAATCTTCACTTTTCAAATACAATATATTATTCGAGCTCTGAGAGCATTGAGATAACTGTTTTTACATCCCAATCATCAGAAGCATGCCTATGGGAAATCACATCACTGGTCATGACCATAAACACATAAGGTATCTACAGTGTCTCTGTAGGAACAAAGATACCATATGGGATCTTATCCCACACAATTCCATCAAGTACTGGAAAAGCAGTAATATTTACAAGAGACACGTCTCTTCTGACTTTGTGTGAAGATAAATGAGGTTTCAGCACCTTGACTACCAGTTCTGCAGTAGAGCGTTCTGGGGGGTAATATCCATTTATAAGCAAGAGGAAAACAGTCCCAAATCCAATCCAAAGAAGCATAAAAGTAATGATATGGCAATTCAAATGTAAAGCCATGGAGGGATCAGGGAAGCATGTTTTAGCCAAAGAAGAAAATCATGTACGCCATGTAGTGACGTGTCAGAAGAATCGGGAACCAGAGCAGAGGTAAGAATGAGGCTAGCTACCGCACCGCCTTCCGTCGTGAGCAATGACATGCTCTGGTGAAAAGGGCCCGTCAGCCTAGACCTATTTATTAAGGGGTCACAACACTAGGTCAATCTGACTTCGTGTTACTTGCAAAACTGGTTACTACTTCATTGCATCACTGCCAGAACCAGCATTGCAGTAGTGCTAGAGTTGGGAAGATTCCTCTATTCACTTTTTGGGCCTGATGAATTGTCATTAGACCCTTTAGGGGCTTTCTTAGGCAAGTAACATGTTGACCTTTCACACCACTCATGCCCTCTAGGACCATTGCATCCAGGTAGGGCTGACTGTTTTCAGCTAGTGAACCCTGGAAAATACAAATTTAGACTATAGGGCTGCCTTGGACCTATTTTAATAATCATCTCAAACTCGCTTCACTACCTAATCCACACTACCGCATGCACCTGACATCTTCATCATCAAAAGATCTCCACCAAAGAGCCCCTTCATGGGTGCCCATCAGGCATTGCAGTGCTGGCCCGATGAGGAGCAGGCCCAATGATGAAGCATTGGGTGTGTGAGGGTACTTTATCACATACCTGAAGACTCCCACCTACATTTAGGAACTGCACACTAGTTTGCTATACCAGTCTATGTTTAGTAGTACATGTTCAGGACCTGGATAAAAAGCTCCTGATTCCTCTTGTTTGGAGAATTCAAATGTAAAGCCATGGAGGGATCAGAGAAGTGTGTTTTAGCCAAAGAAGAAAGTCATGTATGCCATGTAGCGAAGTGTCAGAAGAATCAGAAGAAATGTCATTAACATTGACAAAGTAACCAGAAGCAGTCTGTTGAAAAACAGGAGCCATAGTTGGCTGCAGAGAACTTATAGACACCTCCATAGGTGGCTCATCATAAACAACTCTGTTAGAAGCAAGCTGTATGCTCACATCAGATGTTTGGCTTAAATTAGCGGTAACTGGAATCAAAAATAGTTAATTTGCTGCCCTCTCTAGCCAGGGGAAAACAACTTTGGTGTTGCTCAAAACTTGTGGAGAAAATTCCTGTAAGGTAGTGAGAGGGGTCAAATGACTACCAAGGAGTCCTCATGGCCTACGGTATGGAACTGGTCCCATGATGCAATTTTACTTCATCAATGGAGACAAGTTGTGTGTCTTTACAACCAGCAAGTGGTAGCAAAATCTTGGTTCTTGTACCTTGAATGCAAAGGACTGACACCAGTACAGGGTATGATGAACCAAATTCCTTCTTTACTGCAATCTTATCTCGAACTAGATCCCCAACTTTGGAATCCAGCTGGAAGATGCTGGTTGCTCCTTCACTCCATCCATGACAGACTTCTTAGAAAGGTCATAAGATGGCTCATCCAGGAAGTCTTGTAATTCCTGTATGTCAGTGAAACGTTAATTTAAGTCAAAAGGTGTATCTGCCTATAGTGCGTCAGAACAGTCAAAATCTTGAACATGCATCTGGATGCCAAACAAGACCTCGAATGGGGTCCAGCCACCCAAAGATCATCAAGGCACCATATTTAAGGCTCTCTATATGCCATTCAAGTGATGGAGCCTACTTCGACCTGAACCTAATACTCTAGCTGTTAAGGATTGCTTTAAGTCACGGTTTTCCTCTCCACTATCAAATTTCTCAGGGTTCCCATAGTATCCCTGTAAGCCTTTGAGGCAAAAGCAGGGCCCTGGTCCCAGTGGAATGCAGTTACTGCATATGTCCCGATGAAGAATTGCAAGTCTTTACTAACAGTGTGAGCGTCAGCCTATCGTTGTGGTTACACCCATACGAATCTGGAGCAAGAATCTACAGCATGTAGAATAAGTTTAAATGCACCATCCAAATTTAGAGGACTGCAATGATCTAGGTACGCACATTGGAGCAGTTTGTCAGAAACCAAGAAGGGGTTCTGTGGTGGGCATACAATGGTAGAGCTTTTGATTTGTTGGCAAATGTCACAACTAAGGACATACTGCTTTGTCTGTTTGTTTAGACCATGCCACGAATAGAGCTTCTGTAGTAAAGAAATTGTGGCTCGACACTAGCATGGGCAAACACTGCACCTTCATGGGCAGCTATGATTTATTGTAGCCTGCAGTCTTGGTTGGGGTTTACACAATCACCCACCCCAGGGATGGTAGCAAAATGAATAATTTGGGCCCATAAGTGGTAGGAATATTTTCCTGGATAGTTTTTAGGTAAACAGGGGCAGTTGCATGAAGCATTGATGGCAGCCATGATATCTTCATTCACCCTCGTATGATAAAGAGTAATCGCAGCTACTGTAGCAGACTTAACTGCAGATTTGGCAGCTTCATCTGCCAAAGAATTCCCTACAATGTGTATTCCAACACGCTGGTGATTCAATGTGTTGCCTTTCCCTACAACAACTTATGCTTGATAGTATATCCATTCAAGCACCAATAACATAAGTTTTCTTTAAAAGACTAGATACAGTAATGGAAATCACACACTATGTGTGTGGAGAATTCAGGATCCGTATTCTCTAATGCCAAAATCAATTCTTTTAGTTCATCCATTTGTGCAGTACAATCCCCAAGGGACTGTGTAAAAGTATTTTGTGGATGGAATCTTTCATCCACCCTGACACCATGTATGGCTGCACAAGCCCCTGAGTATTGGTGTTTAGTGCCTATAGCAGGCTGAGCTGAACCATCAGTATATATGATGTGTTTATACTGATCAAGAGGCAAAATGTTACTGGGCATGGGGTATTCATGTTCATATTAGAGAAATTCTTGAGTTTGTAAGGTAGGGTCAAAGACATAGTCAACATTGGTAGCCCTTAGGGAAGTGACCCATTGTATCTATCTAGGATGCACAGTTTTCGCATTAGGAATGCTGGCCTTTGTAACAGGCTCTAAGGCTGGGGTGGAAATCGTGACAGTTATGCGTTTTCCTTGAGCCAGTGGTCTTTCCTTAATGACAGCTATCTGTACAGTAGTTAGTATTTTTCCAGTGGATGCAAAATACATGTCAGCATTAGAATATAAATGCAATTTAAATGTAATCTGTTTTACCTTCATTGAATGTGACATATGTGAAGCCAATAGCACCCGCAATTAGACGGATGACCAAATGAGTTTTGTTGACAAGTATGTAGGTCTCTTGATGCAAGCAATTCTGTCTGTAGTGAGCTGAGTATTTTTGTATTTTGTGATGTCCAATGTGCACTTTAAAAATCAGTGTGAATTAAATCGTATAAGTGTTTTTTGCAAAAATGGAAATACACACCAACAGCAGACTTTCAACCACACCTAGCACTCAGTTCCGGATAGTAATGAGTTGGCACACTTCAATCCAATATCAGCCATTGTATGATGTGGCTACAGAGCAGAATGAAATTCAAAAATAGAGATGGAATGGTGCACCCACAGAAAAAGTCAACAAATCTTTAAGCATGTTTTTTTAGAAAAGTTCTTCTTTTATTTAATTCTACTTTTAAAATATACGGTTCAGCAGCCAAAGCATACAGCCAATGCATTTTGTTCAATATACATTGAACTTCATCGGGGCTTGTAGATCTTGTTCTGCATTAGTTTCCACTCCTTGTGCTAGTATCAATAGTGTAGGGTAGGCGATATATGGCTTCCATCAATCAGTTATTTACCATATCCCGTACCAAGTCTGGCAGGCTCCAATAGTAGTTCCAAAGTGGAAGGGGGGACTGGTATCTCCCAAACTATACCCGGATCGTATCATAACGCTCCGTCTGCGTTTCACCATTCATGAATTAAATTGTATAAAGGTTTTATGCGTTGTGAATAATTTGGTATGTATGTTCTGCCAAAACTGAAGAATCCAAATAAGGATTTCAATTTTTTTAAGATGTTTGGTGGTTGTAAAAGAGCACATTTCTCTAGGAAATGTTGTGCTAATCGTTTGCCTTCATTTGATAACTGTATCCAAAAAATAGGACACTTAGAAAAGCAATTTTAGTTTTCTCGGAGTTGAATTTATAGGCTTGTTTAGCAAATCTCAGTACTATGCTATATACTCTGGCTAACTGTGGGTTTAGGTTATCGTCTGTTAGAAATAAATCATCAACATAGAACAATGCTTCTGGATTAATATCATGTAGAATTGACATTATTTGGGCAGCAAACGGTCCTGGACTATGCTTATACCCTTGAGAGAGTCAACAAAAGCGACGTTCTGAGCCAAGCATTGAAAATGGTCATTATATCAGCTTTTTGGTGCTATGTTTTGGCAGAAAAAAACATTAAAAATATCCAAGGTTGTTTTGTATTACTTATGGACAATGTTGTTCATTAGAGCCATGCTGTGTGAGCTTTGAATTGCAAATTTGCTTGTATGACTGTCTGAATGTCTGTAGTCTACGAATATGCGGTAAAAATGATCTGGTTTAGTTATAGGAAAAAAGGGATTATTCATAGGAGAAACGCAGACTTTAGTTATTCCCTGGTACTCAAGTTGTGAGAGAATTTCTCTCACAGGAACTTTCGCTTCATGGTTAATAGGGTATTGTGGTTGCACTTGTGGGCTGGAGATAATGGGTATAATGTGATAAGACAAATCCTTATTCCAGCCTACATGGTTGCAATATAATGCTGGGGCTAATGCAAAAGACTACGGCATAGGATTGTTTATCCTCTTCAGGGAGAAGCACTGAAAATTATTGTAAAATGACCTCCTCTCCTTGTGGGTTTGTTCTTACAAACTCTGGTGGCCAATCGATTTCCACTCAGAGAATGTCAGAACTAAGGGCCCGATTATGATGCCAGTCGGACGAGCGTCAGACCGGCATCGTTGCTGTAAAGGGACAGGTAGCCGGAGGTCTCGACCATCAACTTAGGATCCGATCGTTGTGGAGGTGGTCATAAACATGCATCTTTGCATTGAGGCTACTGCTGCGGCCTGGAAAAGGGCCACAGCACAAACCCCAATGCCAAAAGGCATGTTTTTAAACATCCCTGCACCGTGTGCCAGGCACCACACGGTGCCTGCCACAATGGGCATGGATGTTTGTGGGGACACCGCAGGCCTCATAGCAGTGGTTACCCAGGGATGGGGGCCTGCTAGGGCCCCCAAAGTCCCTCTCCATCTGCCTTTCTATGGTGGTCGGACCACCATAGAAAGGCAGAGGGAAAGGGCCACGGTAATCCCTACGGCAGTGCCTGAGCAGGCATCGCCCTTATTCTAAGGATTACATTCCAACTGCTGGGCCAATGGTCAGTCCCTCAACCTATATGGTCGGACCTACCATATCATAATGCAACGTTCTGACTGCTGCTTTAGGTGCGAGTGGGACTGACACGACATACCGTTGGTGTCTGTCCCACCAACAGCTTAATGAGCCCTAAGTGTTAGATTTTCCCATAATATTGCACTAATGGTCCGCATTATGTAACCCTCAATTTGTATGTTTAATTTAAAAATTCTGTCTGGAGGGCTGATGCGTTGATCTGGTGTTTCAACTTCAAGTCATCAGTTTCTTTTGCATGCAGAATCTCTTGAAGATTCTGGTGAACTATTGTGACATTTGCCGCGTTGTCTAGCAGAGTCACTGCCCACGTCTTGTTCCGAAGGAAAGTTCCTAATATGTATGTATTTAGCCAGAATTCCCAACGCCTTTGTCTTTTTTATTGGGTTTTCTGTTGTGGATGTTTTACTTCCTTTTTTATGCTGAGGTCAGACAAGCATTGCGATTTCTTTTTCGGTTTATCGTACTCTTCTTATCCGCACTCTAATCAGCCTTCTCTCTCTGATCATTTGTCTGATGAGTCCTGAAAGGAATGGGAAGGAGGTGTATTAGTGTACTGATACTTATCAGACTGTTTAATTGTATCACGGTTATGTAAATTGTAACGCATATCAAAGGTCTCCGGCTGAGGAGATCCACACCATGATTTTGTTTTTTCTTTTCTTTTGTATGTCCCAGCATTTTTAGAAGACTCTGTTGCTTGTTTGGCATTGTCCTTTTTGGAATGACCTTTAAGCTGTGGCTTATTTGGTCTGGCTCCCAAATTATCTTGACCTACAATATAATTTTCAGTAATTCACATTCCCGGTTTGCTACTGCAACCTGCATGAGGCGTTGGGGTTTGCCAATGCTGCTGCTTCCCCTTTAATATTACTTAATATGATTGAGGACACTGTAGCAAAATTGCCAATAAATTTCATCCCTAAATCCGGGGCTGGGGCAGCCCCATTTCCATTTTGAATTTGTTTTAGAAGTTCCAGAAAAATGGCAGATGGTGTACCATGTATTATGGTGTAAATTGCAGCAGAAACTGTACCGCAAGTGACACAGTCATCAATGGTGGGAACCATCCAAAGTGGCAAGTACATTATGAGAATTCTATGTTCATCTGGGGGTTCCATATGGTGAAACACTGCATCAAGCTAGTTTGTTTCGTGTGCAATCGAGAACGGAATTTCCTCTCATCTGGTGGGAATCGTGCCCATACTAGCACTGATATTTAGAGGACTAATCATAGGCACAGCTAACTGTGGCTTGTCAGCTTGAACAGCCCTCATTGGTGCAGTTGTTATTGTACACAAAACTGCATTAAACATCAGTATAGTGTAGCAAGATCAGTATAGAGTGTCTGTCGATCACCCGCACTAAGCAATACTAAATTTGGGAATGGCATGCAACCAGCCAATGCCAGCCATGTAGCCCCATCATTGCTGAGAGGACCCAGTTGAATGTTGTGTATCTGATAGGGTGCCTTTAAATCAATTCTGATATTCTTGATAGGTTAATGGTATTTCTAAGTTGTTATAAGCTCTGTGAGAGCTTGTTAAGGCAACTTCATCATATGTATAAAATGTTTGTGTGTTAGCGCCTATTGCTGGAAAAGTGACCCATAAGTAGAATACTTCAGTTCTGTAAGCTTTGTGAGCCTCAACCATGAAGGTAAAATCCCCACCCACCTTCTGTAGCCTATGTAATATCAAATGCACAGCAACAGAAGGTATGCAGTTAGCAGGAATATTTATTGCATTCATCATTGTGGTGAATGGAGTTCAGAGAGGAAATAACTGTAGTGGGGTATCCTTTTAACGGTTCGAGCTTGAACAACCTAAAGACAAAAATAGGTACTTTCCATTATACTGAGGTGGATCTGTCCCTAACACCCCAGATGTCTCCATTTAAAGGTGACTAGGGTAACTTGGGCACACGAAAGAACTACTCAAGAGCCCGTTAAATAAGTACCTGACATAAGAATGTTGGTGGCGCCATGTTATACTGTTCCCAAAGTTAGGACTACACATTAGGACAACATCATTCCATAATTCTGCAGAGGGTGAATCCCTCTAAAGGATAAAAAGAAGGGGGCACATCACCAATAACAATGATGTGCTTATATGTTAAAAGCTGTCTTCGAGCGGTCAACGCAAACATTAGGATGTCTTGTTCTGTTCTTAACCTTGTACGAAGTGTACATACAATGTCGCAGAAAAAGCTGTCTATAAACAAGCAGCCTGTGCAGCTCCTTCTCAGAAATAAAACATGTAAAAATAATATAACTACAACAAGGTCTGCTAAAACGTGTAAAATGTAAAACTAAAATGGAGAAACAAAGTGGTTCCAAGAGGGCCTCACTACAGAAGAAATGCTTTTCTGCTGTGCTGCCCTGCTGTCTACTACACTCTGTTCTGTTAAGGAAGTACTGGACCCATCTCACTTGAACCCAGGGTGACTCTAAGGGCATGCTGACTTGCCCCCTGTTCTAAGTCTCAGGGACATCAAAGACTTCTCATCAACCTGCAACAGCACCTGGATTTTGCTTGCTGCAAGTCTTGCCCTGAAAAGTGGTGCCAATCCAGTCCTGAGCCATTGGAGGAGGGCATAAAGTGCCGCTTCTAATAGAATCCATGCATCAACAACGTTGCACTGATCAGAGCTGGCGCATCACCCTTGACATCGACATATTGCCGCTGTTGCAAAGACCGCGAACATCGCTCAACCAACTGCGTGGCGCTTCGTCTTCAGTTCCGGACGCATCTTCGTATTTGCATGGCTCAGTGCCGAAATATCACTTTCAAACCAGCGGTGCGACAAAGACACATCGCCTCTTCACTTCCCGCATCTCGACTCCTTCAATGATGCATCTAAGGTACTCTTCAGTGACCCAAGGCTAGTCCCTCTATCTTGACCCGCGCTCCATCATGGTCAGCCTGAACTTTTGAATTTACCCTGGTCTAGAGGGACCAGATAGCTCTGGTTGGTATTTTAAGCTTTTAAGCACTACAATGTCATTTAATCTTTGAAAATGCAGTTATACTTTTTCGAGTTTTGTCGTTTTTGTCTTGTTTTGTTCAAACAAATATAGTCTGTTGTTCTAACCTGGTGTGGAGTTTATTTTGTGGCGTTTTTACTGTTTGAAGTGTTGCACAAATACTTTCCACATTGCCTCTTAAGTTAAACCTGCCTGCTCTGTGCCAAGCTACCAGAGGGTGAGCACAGGTAAATTTATGGTGTGTATCTGACTCACCCTGACCAGGATTGTGGGTCCTACTTGGTAAGGGTGCATACCTCTGCCAACCAGAAACCCAATTTCTGACAGTGCCTGGAGGTGCTCTGCTAGCCTAGCTGTGGACCTGTCAGCAGAACCGAAGCGACGCAACTCATCTCCCAGTAGACAGATCGGAACTGCAGCAGCGAGACACATCCTAGACATCGGACCTTGCATCACAGCCCACAGTCCCCTCAGAATCGCAGGACTTTGTATTAGAATCCTCTCATTGTCAGAATCCTTGATGATGACACTGGACTCCGCATTGCAGCCCCGCAGCGTGCTGCGCCAAGTATTCTCAACTCTGGATCTTGCAACACTTAGCATACCAGGATTTAGGGTACTTTTTCCGCTGGCCTAACTAGGTCCCTGTTCCTGGCCCACATTCCATCGTGGTCAGCCTGAACTTGAGACTTTGACCTGGTCTGGTTGATCAAATAATCACAGTCTACAGTTTGTGCTTTTAGGCACTATTTTAACTTAAATCTTG
The DNA here is from genome assembly GCF_964204655.1 of Triturus cristatus. Lineage (NCBI taxonomy): Eukaryota > Metazoa > Chordata > Amphibia > Caudata > Salamandridae > Triturus > Triturus cristatus. The sequence goes on along the minus strand of NC_140591.1, from coordinate 612,979,379 downwards.
GATTTTTTTCAATTTTGGTCTCAAATAATTGTTTACATTTTACTGTTTTTTTAAATAGGTATGGGATTTTTATTGTGTCCTGCTTTTACATTATTTCTGTTTGAAGTGCTGCAAAAATACTTTGCACATTGCCTCTAAGTTAAGCCTGACTGCTTTTATGCCGAGCTACCAGAGGGTTAAGCACAGGTTAATTTGGGGTTGCTTGTGACTTCATGTTTGCAGAAATTGTTGTTGCTGCTTGTGCAGGGTTTCACCCCCTCAACCAGTAACCTAATTACCAACAAATCCTATGTTGAGAGGATTAATCCTACTTTTAGAAATTGTCGAGACATTTTCTCCCAATTATCTCACCCAAATTACCCTCACCCACTACATCTCAACTCACAACCTACCCATGCAATTCAAATACGCCTAGACACTCTGATCCCTCTCTGTCTCATATCATAGTTCATACCAGTCAACTTACTTAGTCACCTTCTTTGGAACTCACTTCCTGCTGACCTGCAGTGCAATCTCTTGAGACTTTGAGCTTGATTCACGAAGCAACTTTTGTGTTTACATTCAACTTACACATGCAAATCGCTAAATTTACCAATGCAATGAATTTACAAAAGGTGAACTTTTACACAAAAAAGGAATTATTCATGCACAAAATTGTCCCAAAATGCTTTAATGTTGTGTATGATAAAGATCCTACTCCAAGGTTGAGGGTGTTATGCCCTATGGATGCCGTTGAAAGTTTGGAAACACCCACAAACTGGGAATCTGTATATTCACAAATGTTTTCCTGACACACGTCCTGCATGGAGTAGTTCAGAGTGATACTCTTAACAGAAATACATCCTTCCCCATGGTATGAATATGAAGAAAACAACCCTAAAACTGGTCAGTTGATAGTGTCTGAAACGTCATCTTGAGGAAAATATATTTTAAGTGGAGAAAAAAAAAGCAAACTTAGTCCACCAGTTCAAATGTCTTTTGTCATGTGAAGCTCTACAATTCATCAAACTTCAAATGCAAAAAGCGCTTTATATAGTCACAGGTGGGAATTCGCAAATGGTTTTGAGGAATGCGCCTGTAAACCTGCAACTCACATGGGTTCCAGGCATTATCTTGGAAACCTTTGTGAACACCATACATTTTGAAATCTGCACACATGCAAGGTCATCATAGACCTGCAAGTGCAGGTTTGTGAATGTTTACTGTGTGTCAGGTCCCCTGTTTTAGGTCTGAACTCAAAGTTCACCATCTCTGAATATAACAGAATGATGGGTAGCCACTACTCAGAATGCTACCACTAATGCCCCCACATGTCCCCCCAGCCAACTGGAAAAGGCATGACTGTAAACTGGTGCAATATTAGCTTCACAGCGGGCCTCATTTATGAAAAGTGACGCATCACTGCGTGAAAACAGTGATGCGTCACTTTTCACTGCGCCCTCCCTGCGACTCCAATGATGCGTCATATTTACAGTATGACGCATCATGTCGCAAGGAGTCACAGATACGTCAGTATTTCTGATGTATCTGTTGGCGCAAAAGTGACGCATTGCTGGAGTGTGTCACAAAAGTGACGCAACTCCAGCAATGTGTCCTTTCACATGGGGCAAGCCCCATGTGAAAGGGCCTGCGTCAGTCTTACGCCTGCTGTGAGGCAGGCGCAAGATATTGATGCATTTGCACCCTAGAAGTGGCGCAGTGAAATCTCGTAGATTTCACTGTGTCACTTCTACGATGCTTACTTACGTGGGAATGCCCACCCTGCATACATTATACCTGACGCAGGTATAATGTAGCGCAGGGGTTTACAAAGTGACGCATCTAGGTAGATGCGTCACTTTGTAAATATGGCGCATCATGGCGCATGTTTTACGCCACTGGTGCGTCACAAAAAGTTACGCACCGGTGGCGCAAAAGTGACGCAGGGGCTCATAAATGAGCCCCAGCATGTTTATAATTGTCATGGCATCATTTTCAACTACCATCCAACAAAGCAACTACTTTCTTTTGATGGGTACATTACCAATACGATTGTGCCATGTGATGGGGTGACCACACCTCCTGTTTTGGTTATAAAATAGCTCTCCTCCACTATTTTCATTTTATTGACAGAGACAACGAACCTCTTCGAAGTTTATACTTGTTTGCTATCCCTAAAATAAAGAGACCCAACTGAAAATGATCTAGATTTAACTTTCACTAAGATATGTTCCATTGTGGAGAAGTCAGAAGGAATATTTATCTTTTGTGAAAATGCTTGCATAAACAAAGCAAACAGGCATCCGAAAGGTGATGTCTGCAACCACCAATGGCTTACCTAGATTACGAAATATTTGGTTTTGCTCTTTCCCTTTAGTGTTGACAATGACCTCCGTCGCCAGTTGAAAGTTACCCATATCTTTCTAATGACACTCACATGTACCTTTTTTTTCTTTGTACCTATGGATATCCCAACCCCATGCAAAACCTTTATGTGTCCGGTATCACCACATACAGAAAATCTAGGAAGTAAATATTTTTTCCAGAATTTTCACTGACGTACATGTACGGGGAAGGCAAAGGAAAACTATGAGCTGTTCGGAAATATCATACAAAATAGAATAGAGCCAGCCCTCTACAGGTGTCCTGCCCAACTAATTATAATGGAGGTCTGTAACTCATAGAATTACATGAAAGATCGTTAAACAAAGTGTTAAAGCTACACAACACCCTGTGAACGCTCTCAGTTTGTATTTGGCTTACAGAATGAAATCACGGAAATTGACAGAAAAAAAATATTATTTTCATAACCCGCACAAGAAACTAAGGGGGATATTCTCAAGAACGTGTGATAACCATCGCAAAAGTAACTTAACGCAACCTTCAACAGTCTATCGGGGGAAATTTACACCGTGTTTACCAAGTATTCACAACACGGCGGTACCATGCGATAGTCACCAGATAATGCGCCAAATGGCCGAGTTAAAATCAACAACGCCGCAAAAATGCGAAACTCGAACGCAAAAAAAGCTGCGATGAGGCCAATCGTGATACAAAAAGCAGCAAAAACCAGCAGCAGGCCTACAATCCCACGCGACTGGCGGGAAAATGCACTATAAAAACTGCAAAAACAACACACGAGAAACAATCCAAAGTGCGTAGCAACATGAATGCACCCTGACTGAGCGCAGAGGCAAACACGAACCCCACAAGCCCCACAGACCACCAGCAAGGAACAAAGGGCTCGGGGAAGGCCAAGAAGAAGAGGGAGAGGAAGACGGGGTGCAGTCCTCAGGAAACCAAGATCAGCGTCACGGTGGTGACAGAACACTACCAGCAACTGACCCACAATCAGACTACCTTGAATGCAGCTGGAGTGTCAAGGAGGCCAATGGAGTAGGCCAAGAGGTGGTGGCATGACCTGAAAACCTAAACCAGGCACAAAGCCGCTGCCAACAGGAAGGCAGCAATGGCGACAGGAGGTGGTAGTCCTGTGTCACAGGAGGAGCTGAAGGAAATGGATGCCAGTCATCAGTGTGGAGACGGTGCAAAGAGGTGGGAGTACGGACACAGCTCGAGAGGACCTGACACAACAACAACAGGGTGAGTAACGACCAGGGGCTGGGGGACGAGGGGAGATGGGCACAATTGCCCACATGTCATTTAAGTAGAGCAAACTGCACACCCACAATGACCCAGGATCATGTCCCTCATCCCCGTGACACACTGCAGCACACACACATAGCAATCACAACACATCCCATGACAATGTGGCACAAAGTGCAACACCGACACTGCAGAACAGGGACACAATTGGGTCCGCCCATGTGCAGAAACAGGCCAATCACATTTGACAGAGCAGGGAACTGTGAGATGCATATGTACGGGTACAACCTCACATCTGTCATGTAGTCCAAATGTCCACTGTCCCCCCTCAAATTGCCAGCACCACCCAAACAGTCACAATCTACATTGTCACACAGTCTGCATGTCAACAAGAACAATGCGCCAACATAAATGTCAACACAATGTCAAAATGCATCTCCCCTTCACATTGCAGAGGGACAAAAAACACCTCCAGCAGGTCAGACCAGACAACCCATCAGTGATGCCAGAGACAACCCCACATCTTCAACACCGACGCCCTACAACAGCTCATGGACATCTCAGGCAACTCACCCCCAGGAGCAGGGCAGCCAAGCTACATAGAGGAGACCCCAGCCCCTGCACAGACCACACAGCAGGAAGCACCCACCACCATGGCTGGCTCCCAACACTTCACTAAGGCACACATCGCATTTCAATGCTAGGTGTCAGAATGCCAAAAGGAGGTGGCCGAACAGGTGCGGTCAGAGCTCATGGGAGCCGAAATACATCACATATAGGGTCTCGAAGTCCCATCAGAGACCACCTACACCCCAAACAGGAGACCCACACTGCAACAGAAACACATGCATTTGCACATTTCCTGTACTGAACTATGCCCAGAGGCCCGTAAATACCGCTGGTCCTCCGTACGACAGCCCAGTACACCCCTCTTACGTATCGAGTGGCTGACGACAAAGCTACATCTCCAAGCTCTAACCCACTGTTTGCGATAACTTGGTTTGCGTCCGCTGTGCACAGCACAATGTAATGTTGTGGAGCCCAGGGCCCTCGTGCACACATCAAGCCCACACGGACACACGCAGATAGTTTTTTCAACTGGCTACAGGCACGTGCGCCCGGCCCCTTTATTGGCAGGGTCACATATACAGTGACGGCTGTGCTGGATATGTGTGGGGTGCGTGCAAGCCAGCCCTCAGGGAGTTGTTGGTGCTGGCAAAAAATACAACAGTGAACACTATGAATACAGAAAAAGACAACACCAGCATTACAGGGACAACTGCGGGGCATCATGGTGGTAGCCGGAGCAAGTCCAGAGTCACACAATGAGCAAACAGAAGTGTCCATGAGTTGCAGTGCACTGAGGTTGGGGAACTAGAGCTGAGCGCGCTCATATGAAGAAAATGTCTAGGATTGTGTCCCTTCTGGACATTTCTGATGCAGCTGAAGCGGGGGGAGTGTCACACCTGCATCATCTTCCTCATCGTCGTCCCAGGTCTCCCACACACTGCCTGAGGTGACATTGCTGCGTGAGCTCTCCACAGCACATAACCAAAACAGTATTGGACAATGATTCGTGGTGCACTGAGTTAGTGGCACCTGGAGTGCTGAGCAGGGGATCAGGCAGAAGATAGCATCCACGACAGGTGAGAGCAACTCCGTCAGTCTGCCAGTACAACCGTTTCGACACTGGCGGTTAGTGGTTGGAGTTGGTCCGGGCGGTGGTGGCGTTTGCCTCCTGCGGTGATGCAACGTCCAGGCCAGTCAGGACTCGATTTGATGTATGAGCCCCGGTGGGCCACAGTTGAGGCCGGAGGCAGCGGACAGCGCAGGGCCAAAGACACATGGCGTTGATGATCCCAAGGCCATCGCCTCAGAGGCCATCCAATATCTCAGAAGAAGGGGTACCGGACCTGACCAGCACAGAGTTAGTGGCCCCGGATGCACAGCGGCCGGCACAGGCACCGCACTGCGGGACGGTGATTTGCGGTGCACTGAGGTAGGGTCACGCGGACTGAGCGGGTCCTCATCGATGTCCGAGATGAATGTGGTGGAGGGCTGCGGGGGACAGTGGAGGGTGTCCTCCAGGGCATGATGCAGAGGGCAGTAGCCGTCCGGAAGCAGCAAATGGAGGAGTGGAATGCTGCAGCCTTGTTTTCACCACCATTTAGGTATCAGCAACATGACGATGATGACAACCACCTGTCCATAGACTCAGCCGCCACCAAAGTTCAACCAGAAAGTGTCCATGGCTGTCGGGGAACAGACTTAGTGGCACCGGGGCACGGAGGGGATGCAGTCTGCGATGATGTTGGTACAATGATATGCACTCTGCCATTGCTAAATCAAGACTCCCAAATGTGTGACCTACTCAACCGCAGTGTAGGCCAGAGGCAGCGGTCAGCAGTGGCCCACAGCCACGTGTCACAGAGTTAGTGACACCAGGGCAGTTGTCAGTAGTGTTCGATCAACTCCCTAACGATGTTCCTATTCCCTCCGGACTGCAACGCATCATCCTCTTACACCTCTCCCTGCGTGCACTAATATGTACTCTGCCATTGAAAAATCGATGCTCAGTTCCAATTGTGTGACCTACTCGGGCGCAGCGTAGGCCGAGGGCAGTAGTCCGGGTGGGCCCACAGAATCTTGCGGCTGTGATGTACTGCTAAAACCAGGTGGCACCACATCAAAGGGAGTATAGTGACATCAAATCAGCCATAATTGATGTTCCCTGCCATAGTGTAATCAAGACTCAGTTCCACATTTGTGACTTACTAGTCCACTGTGTATGCCGGTACAGTACGTCAACGAGAAAGGAGTACTGTGGGCCTTCCTCGCGGAGGCCGTGATGGTCGTAGCAGGTTGCCAGGTCACGGGCCTCGGGCTTGGAGCTTGCACCGGCACGTGGTGGGCCCTCTTCAACACACGCCGGTGTCAGCAGGTGAGCATTGATGCCTGGCTGCGCATTGACGGGCAAGTCGAGTTTGGGAGCCAGCGGCCTGGGGCCCAGCAGGCGCACAGGATCGCAGGCAACATCGAACACGGCGACGGCCTCGTGGTGGGCTGAGGGGCCTTCCGGAAGAGCCGCCCAGAGCTACATGCTTTTTATTCACAACCCTACGCTGGCCTGGCGTACGCCGGGCCTGCCCACTCTGCTCACGCTTATGGGGGGGACGTAACAAGCTGCATTTCTGAGATCTTCCCCACTGGCTGGGGTGACATGGTTGCCTCCACTGTCCACTACACTCCATACACCAGCGGTGTATGGTGATATGTTTATGTGTGTTGTTTGCATACTGCAGTCTGGCCATCACATCCACGCCACACTTCGCAATGGGTACCTTCTCATTCATGGGTCACTTGCCTCCTACGCACATGCCTGGTTCCAACCTCTGCCCACATTCAGCTATTGTGTGGCTGAAGGGCCATGCCATTGATGGCTCATGTACATGGCTGGCCCAGGTTGCCACAGTAAGTTGTGCTGTTGTGTCTAGTTGGTGGAAATGTTGTTTGGCATGTTGTATGTGAGTTTGTAACGTGTGCATTCCCAGTGGTGTGCATTGCATGATTGTGAAGTTGAGGTGTGTGTTGTGTTCCATTGGTACTTGCCAATGAGCAGTGCATTTCCATAGGTGCCATCCTGGTAGCGCAAATTTCTGATGGACTGTAGGTCGATGTCGGAGTCATGCACACTGGCTGGGTGGTTGTCGCCGACGTTTGTGGAGATTTCCCGGGGGACCGCTATTGCATGTACATTGATGGGATGCGTGTGCTTTCTGTTGCGGTTATTGTGTGCAGTGTTGCCAGGGGCACCAGTAGGACAAGTGTGCAGTCAGTTGCACCCACAACGTGCGGGAAGCCAGCTATGGCGTGGATGCCTTGCTTGGTCTCCAGCTGTTCCTGCGCAGTGTGTGGGAAGAATGGGTACTGGGGTGCCAAGCCGTTGATGGCATCCAGGACAGGTTTGTGGAACTTTGATAGGGCTCCTCCGACTCTGGCAGTTGTTGGTTGGTAGTTATGAGAGGCCAATAGGTGCAGCACCGCCAGCAGCTTTGTCTGAGATGGGATGTTGGTTGTCCCTTTGTGCCTGTGGTGTGTAATGTCATTCTCTGGTGTTGGGTGTGTGAGATTGGTGCGTTTTCAGGGGGTCGCTGTCTTTGCTGCGCTGCCTCAGTCTTGGTCGGGGGGGCTGTGAGGGTCCGGGGGTGTGGGGTGTGGTACTGGGGGTGGTGGCAGTGGGTGTTGTGGCCCTCTTAGGTGTCCGGGCCGCATGATCAGTGGCTCCATGGCATCTGTTGGTCTTCAGGTGTGGCTGTGGGCTGGGCTCCCTTTTGTGGTGCAGGCTGTCGTCCGACTTTACACCAGGTCAGAGCAGGTGTTAATTTCCTCCTGCTAACGCACCATGTTGCATGTTTCATGGCCTTTTCGCCGATCTGGCTGGTCGTTGAGAATGTTGTGGTGTGGTATTGACGCAGCTTTTTGCACGGTAACGCCTACTCTGCATCTCATTAGCCATAGTTGTCGGGGTCATCTGTGGCGATGTTTTTTGCGGCTGCTATCGCAGGTAAACTGGTGTTATGGGCTGTTGACACCAGCTTGTGAATGGGGCGATACATTTATCGCACCTTTGGCTGCGATAAAGAGCCGCTAACTCGGCAATAGCTCCTTGAGAATATGCCCCTGAAATGTTTATTGGGTCACATTCATTATTTCCAAACTCATTTGTGCACAGGGACAGGAGGACATGTATTTTGATTTGAATACTTTATGTAAAGTTGGTGATGTGCCTCCTTCTTTTCATCCTTTAGTGGGATTCCCCATCTCCAGAATTATGGAATCATCTTCCAAACTTAAACCATCTCACCCAAACAACCGAAGTAGTTCTACTGACTTGCATGGCATCAGTGTCCTAGCAAGCCTGCATCACACTCCCAGAAATGGTTCACGGCCTTTGACAGTGTCATTACCCTTCTTGCATGGGTTCACCTCCACTGACTTCAGTGGCATCAGAAGCTAACCACTCTCCTAAAAAATGTTCACTTCCCTTGACTTTAATGGCGTCATACACCAGCATCACAAATGGTTCACCTCAGTTGTTTTCAAAGGTATCTAATTATACCATCACCTTATAATTTGTGGCCTTTATGAGGAAGATGGCAGTAAGAAGCTACCTTACCGAGGATGCTCTTCATCTTTCCAATTAGTCAAGAGAACTGAAACATTGGTCAGAATACCCAGACTCTATTTTTACCCTGCGGAAGGTCCTGACAGGAGTGTGTGCGAAATTTCTTAATTTGCTTTTTGTGTAATTGCATGAAATTGAGTGAAATTCAAATCCATAATTTTGCGCCATATTGTAGCATGAAATGTGTCATCAAAGCAATCTTTTTGCACGATGACTTGTTTTCATATTCACTGTAAACTTTTACTAGAAATGGCATATAATTACATTAAGAAGCATAATGATGGCATTTTGGGAATTTTGCATAACAAGAATGATACGAAAATCCTAAAATACGCAAATTATACTGGTGTAATTTACATTTTGCCCAGGCCTAGTTCCTGACTGCTATTGAGCCCAATGGCATAATTTCAATGTGTGTATTTGCTGCTCTTCATGGGGCATATTTACAAGCTCCTCTTGCCCCCAGAACGTCCCTTTTTTTGATGCTGTGGTGGCGATATGGGTTTTGCCTTATTTACGAGGCAGCATTAAAACTCAATGTGGTTTAATGCTACCTTGTAAATAAGGCACCCTTTCACTCTCATGAAAGAGGGGTGCACTGGGTGTTTTTCTGTGGGCATTCTTCTGCAACACCCATTGATTTTGGCACTGCCCCATATTTACAAGAGTGTCATAAAATGGGGCAGCATCAAAATTAGGACCAGGGAAAAGCTGGTATTAACAGGGTGCCATGAGGAGAAATGTTTTATCTCTCCTTGTTTTTGCTGGTTTTATGTGTGCTGCATTGTGCAGCGCACATAAAAACAGCAAAACACCATGCATGATTGTTTATGTGCAGGAAGCTGTCATTACATCACTTGGGTCCCAGGTGAAGTAGGGTTGATAGTGATTTTGCCCTGTCAAGAGACACTTTTACAGCCCCCTTGCCTATGATACCAACATAAACGTTTTTGCATGTGCAGTTTGTAGGGGGGAAAAAAATATTGTAAGAAGTCGATGTTATTCACTTATCCCCATTTCTATATTCTAGTATAGAGAATTCTTTATTGTCAGAAGGAAGAGTGATTTTAAATGCATATATCTTCAAACCAGGTCCACCACTGCACATCACCCCTGCAGCAAATAAGGGTAGTAATCAACCAGTAGCCCAGGTAGACCAAAAAGACTTTGACATTCAAGAATCAGGCCTTAAACCCATAATCTAGTTACAGGAGAGAGGTCCAGGGGTTCTCCTCCTGGGTATTATTGCCTTATGGCTTGTATTAGGAGGATGCTTTCTCGAGGTATTGGACCTTTTGGGCCACAGTTTGTAACTGGATGAAAATATGTAAGTGCCTCCTCCTCTGTTTTTCAGTGTTGATAAGAAGAGAGTGCTTCATGGTTTCAAGTGATAATCTTTTGTATTTATTTTTTTGTTCATGGGTTTTATGTGTTCATTGTTTATTCAAGATGTTACAAAGTACAGTTTTGACACTTTCAACAGCCGACACGTGTTTCGCCCTTACATAAACCCATAATCTAACTGCTTACTCTTTTAATACCCATTTTAATTTGCCTTCAGGGAATCAATTCAGATAGTCTCTCTGAAGTATTAATTCTACAGTCAGTTCATACTTCAATTAAGTTAAAGAGTTTGATTAAAAGGCCAACGCATAGGTGGGTTTAAATGGAGTTGCAAAAAATCCTGATGGAGACATAGTGAATCCCCTACTGAGAACCTGTTAAGAGGAGAAATGTCAAAAATATAAAGGCACGTCCGAAAGTAGTTAAGGGCAGCAGAAGAGTCAATTCAATTACAATAAATCTCCCTTGACCATGAACCAATCTAAGATTATGTTTAAACCTCAGGAACTTCCCTTGGCATATTCAGCTCCCTCAGCCTTCTTAGCCCTGGAGCAGTCAGGAGTATCTTGTCCATGCGAGTGACTAGCGCGTGAACACTCTGTGATGTCATGGCTCGCACCATGACACGCATAGAATGATCGTTCAGAACTGACGGTTGGGCACTGTGTGGAAACAACATCTAACCACTGGCTGGTCTGTGGGATGAGCTTATCTTCACATGAATAAATGATGCTGTTACAAATAATACTTTGGAGTCTTGTTGTCTCTACATACGAATATGGCGACGAGGATGGGATGCTGACTATGAAACTGCGGTTGAAAGGTTAAAAAAACAACTCAGTGTGGTAAAAGCTATGAAACCCTCTGATCCGGCTTCACCCTGCACTTTAACTGTTGATGCAAGTTGCTATGGTTTGGGTGTTGTGTTAACTCAAAACATTGACAATGTGGAACACACCATTGGTTTCTCTTCTAGAGTACTCAGGGAAGCTGGAACACATTATTCGGTTATAGAGAAGAAACTTTTGGCTTGTTGGTGGGCCATTGAGAAGTTTAGCTGGTGTCTGTGGGGTAGGAGATTCACGTTGCAAACTGATCATAGGCTTTTGGTATCTATCCTGGGTAACACGGCCAACAGAAACAACGCACCACGCATAGCTGGATTGTCCTCCAAACTTCTATTACAGTTTCAATTCAATGTTGAACACATCTCAGGTGGCAAAAACGTCCGTGCTGATGCTCTCTCATGTTTTTCTGTGAAATGTGAAGAAGGCGAAATAGGCGACAAACATTGTAACAATGAAGAGTTTGATGATTGCATAGTTTCAGCTGTGGAAATACAGCACATTTGTGCCATTGATGAGTGTGAATGGAAAAAAGCTATGGGGAAAGATGAAACTTTTAAATGTGTAATCAAATATATCATTCAGGGGTTGCGCAGAAAACAGAATGTTGGTATAGACATCCAGCCCTTTGTCAAAGTGTGTGACAAATTGTCAGTTGAAAATGACGTTTTCTCAGGCAAGAGAAGATTATCCCTCCCAGTAATCTCAGAAATGTTCTTTTGTCAAAAACACATGAAGGACATTTGGGAGCTACTCTCAAAAAGCGTAGAGTGCATGAGTATTTTTGGGGCCCTCAGATGGACCGTGACATTGATGCCATGGTACATGAGTGTGCCATTTGTTCTAGTAGTGATAGGGCATTGCGTCTTTCAAGTTCCCCTTTGATTCCCATTCCCTTGTCCAAAAAACTGTTGGAAAAACTGGGTATTGATGTAATGGGACCTTTCCACGTCTTACCTAATCAGTTACATTTTGCCACAGTATTAGTCAATTATTACTCAAGATGGCCTGAGGTCAAATTTGTTGCCAAGGCTGACTTGAAAGAAGTTGTGGAATTTGTTTAAGAAGTTTTTATGCGGGAGGGTTTTCTCCAAACCATAGTCTCTGACAATGGTGTACAATTCATGTCTTCTGAAGTTGATACATTTTTAAAGGAGTGCTCAATAAATCACCTCAAGAGTTCTCTCTATCACCCACAAACCAATGGTTTGGTGGAGTGCTTAAACAGGCTGATAGGTGATTGGATACAGTGGGATATTTCCCACAATAAGGTTATACCAGTGGCAGACAGGACCATGTTGTGTTTCTATAGAACGACACCACACTCCTCAACAGGTGTTTCGCCGTTTGAACTGATGAAGGGTAGGAAACCATGCACTGAATTAAGGCCAGCATGGATGTCCGAATGGTTCAAATAAAGTTTATCTGCACAGGAGTTAGATGAATTAGTCAGAAACAAGGTTGAAAGTACCCAAGCCAAACAAGAGGGCTATTTTGACAAAAGAAAATGTATTTCAATGAAGACCTTTGCAGTGGGTGATTTCGTAAAGATCAAAAAGGCAGTCTGTCAAGAAAGGTGAATTCAAGTTTACTAAACCCGCTCGCATTGACAAAATCTATGGCAGTGCTGTCCACATCAATAGATGAAACTGATGGAATATGAACAAAATTGTAAAAGTTGATCCCCAAGTGTAGAACAAATATTCACGTTGTACAAGTACTGATATCAAGGAAGTGATAAGTCACAATCAAACCAACACCGGTCAAGATAGCTTTTCTCTTGTTCTTCTTAGGAGAAGTGGAAGGGATGTTAGGCTGCCTGTTAGATTCAGGTAGTCCCCCTTCCTAATCTACTTCGAGCACCTTGAGGAGTGTGTTTCTCCGGTGTTTCGTTTGCTCATTTCTAGTTGTTTTATATTTCATTGTTTTTGTCTTCATTTCCAATTTACACATATTGTATTGTTATTTTGCATTTTGTTACTTTTAATTAATGTTATCTGTTTTCTTGTGCTTTTCTTTGTAAGGAGAAGAGATATGTAGTATCTTGTCCATGTGGGTGACTAGCGCGTGGACACTCTGTTATGTCATGGCTCACGCCATGACACGTAGAAAACGATTGTTCAGAACTGACGGTTGGACACTGTGTGGAAATTACATATAACCGCTGGCTGGTCTGTGAGAGGACATGATCTTCACATGAGTAAACGTCGATGTTATAATTAATACTTTGGAGTACTGTCGTCTCTACATATACCTTGTCAGGAAAATATCCCATAAGGAGATCAAAACCTCACCGGTAGGAAGGGTGTTTTGGTGATGACCTGCTTAGGAGCAGAATTGGGTATGGAATATTTGAACAGGCCATTGCAAAGGACTTTAAATACATTGTTAGAGGCAGACGTGCCTCAGACTGTTCAGAAAACCTACAGTAAAGTGACTACAGCTGGAAGTGTAGAAGGAGTTAGAAGGCAGAATGAGCAAACTATATCAAGTACAGAGGGTCGAACTATGGTCCATGAAAAGAAGTCAGCTTAATAGTGAAATCGAATCCTTTCTTTGACTCAGTTTTGATTGCGTGGAGGAATGATCAATGAAGCTTTTGATAATGAGAGTGTCTCCCGTATTGGGAGTGAGTATGAAACTGCTTTCATTTCTGCAAAATGTGAGAGGAGAAAAAAGTTCTCATGATTGGAGGTTAGATAAAACAGCTGATTTTATTTTGGGGACTGTCACTGACATTCAAATAGAAACGATATTAAAGTTTGTACTTCCACCCTGAAGCTTGTCAAGGTAAGGTCTAGTAAATATGTAAAGAACCTTCACTTAATTTAGAGGTCTTGACAACTAGGACTACATTGCTTGAAGCAGACTTACTGTCAATGCAGGATGGCATCTTTAATATACTAATACCATAGGCACCATGCAACACTTCAGCAATGAGTTACAGAATAGGAATAAACATCTGGAAAGTAGGGCTTGGACAATAATTTACATATTCCAAATATTCAGAGATGTCAGAGGATGATCAAGATTTATAGACTTCTATCTTTCATCTAATCAAGAAGTATATTTCACAGAAAGAGGGTGAGGCTGACCTGGAATGTACAGATACTTGTCTAGGCTCAATTCAAAAGGAGAAAACCTAGAAAGATCTTGGTTAATTTTTGTAAAGTTGTTTGGTGAAAAAAAAGATTTTAAAGGAAGCATTCAAATAACAATTCAAACTGACAGTTGTGCCTTTTCTGTGCAGGCAGATATGGGGAAAACTACAGAAGAGATACAGGGGAGGGTTTAGCATACAGCTGTTATAGGATTTTTATATTATTCAGGCAAACACAGTCGGTAGATCAGAACTTAGTAGAGCAAGTTTTTGATTGCTGATATTTACCAAGACACCCTTCCGTCCATTCCAGATTAGAGCTAGTATTACATTTAATGTGGCCAGAGTAGCAGAGGAACTGAACTATTGATCAGTTAATTTTACTTGAGGAAAATGTTCAAGCAGGGCTTAGAAGATGATGCAAAGACATTTCCAAGATTAATATAGCTGTGTTGGCATCAAATTGATATGCAAAGCCTTTTTTGAGGGATACTGACTGAAATCTCATGGAGAATTGGGAAAACAGCAAAGAGGAATTTGGTTAGGCCAGTTGCTTCACTTATGGAACTTGGACTTTTAGGCAGTGATTCTGTGTCTCATCAGGTTAGACTAGTCAATCTTGATAGAATTAGAACCAGGAAATAGCAGACAATCACTCTCTTAGACACTAAAGACATGTCACAATAGAACTATTATTGAACAGGCAATCCACCTAATTGCTTCAGAAACATTATTCTTAGACTATGAGATAAGGAAGACCCTTCTCAACTATTCTAGCTTACAGAGAGGTTATTAGTCCAGAACAAAGTGGGATAGCTCTGTCTTTGGCATTGCTAGCACTTCCAAAAGTTAACAATAGCGAAGATGAGGAAATGGAAAATAGGACAACTATGGACTAGGTCAAAAATTCTATCACCACAGCCAAGTGGGGCAAGGTAGCTGGTCATGGTGACCTCCCAGATGAGATCACATTGTGACATCAATTATTAAAGCATCATTGCTACATTTGTTTAATTCTGTTTTGCAAGGGAACCCATACGTCAAAGTTTGAATAATTCTCCCATACCAATAATCCTAAAATCTAGAAAAAAAGCTGGCTTGCTGAAACTATCACCCAATCTCTGTCCTTTAACCAATACTATGATATTCTCAAAAAGTATTTCAAATAGAATAAATTAAGTACTCCTGATCTTGACTCATAAGCACCAGAAAACATTTCTTCACCTGGACACACATGCACACTTGGCAAGAGATCATGAAAAGCAATGGACCACTCGAAGTCATCACATACCAGTACCTGCCATGATGGTTGAGGTTTCTAAACCGTGATACCTGGCAGTTTTTTGGTACACCTTGATAGTCAGATTCATCATATCATTGCATTGCCATTGCATTACATATGGTGGTACAAGGGAAATGCAATACTAAAGTCAGACTTACTAACCAACACAAGGCTCCCTTGCACATGCCCTGCATTGTATGATAAATCTGGAATAACGCAAGGCAGAGCAAATTGCTCCCTTTCGTTACTCTGCCGTGGGAAAGCGTTTCAGGGGTGGAACATGCGTGTTCCAATGCATCCACCCATGGCTTTTGGCACCTTCCAAGGTTTACCAAGACTGGTAAACCAGGAAATACCTCAAAATGCTACACCTTCCCAGGGGAGGTGCAACAAGGAGAAATAACTTTATTTTTCCTTGCTGTTTCCTCTTTCTAAGTGTGTTGATTCTGTGCCGGCAGCCCACATTGCCGCTAGGCAGCAGATCCTACGCCAGTGCAAGCAGAAAGCAGGGATGCATCATATATTGGTAAATATGCTGCATTTCTCCCCTGTCCCTTTCACACAGTGCAGCAGAGCAAGTTGTCTTGCTGTGTTGTGTGAAGGATTGATAAATATGGTCCTGAGTTTTTTTGGGCTAGGACATAACTTTGATCAAGTGGTTTTACAACTATGTTCTAGGTCTTTGGTTGGGATATTAGGTAATGCTATATTAATGGATAGATAATACATAGAAGAAGGAACTAAACAGAAAATAACAGATAATTTATCTTTGGTATAAAAGGTGGGACAGAAAAATTGCTTATAACTTTGGCCGTTTGATGAATCTTCATGAAAGTTTCCCAAAAAAGTCTCATCCACCTCAGCTCCTTCTTAGAAAGTTTTTGGGAGTTCCGTCAAGTGGGGGGTCGAGAAAAAAGGTTCCCAAAAAACATTTTCCCCTATTCATTTTTCCATAGGAAAATTGAACTGCTTTTTGTGATTTTGTGCACATCAGTTTAGTCGTTTTTGAAAAATGAAGTCTAAAAAAATATAGATATGTCATGTCACAAACGATCCACAGAGCCAACAGATCTTAAGATAAGATCTGACTGGCTGCCACCACATCAACAAAGATGTAGGGGTACATGTTTTCTAAACTCAGTCCCCTGTCCTGATAATAAGGCAAAAAAAACAAAAGCAAATTGTCGGATCCGACGCTTTAAAAAAAGAAATTTGAACCAGAGTCCAGAGAATGCTGCCCCCACCCCTAGGCTTTTTTCTGGCCCTGGAAATCTCAACTCGAAAGGCTATATTGTATCTAAATGGGAGAAGGGTGCACAGCTCCTTTCCTCAAGACTTTATCAGGCCTGAATTTTAATAAAAGTGGAGGGGGCGTGTGGCCCTCCCTCTTCCTCAGCCTTCATCAGTCCCCTGGGACCCCATCCCCCGGCAACGCATCTTAAATTTTAAGGGGAGGGGCACGTACATGCCCTGCTCCATTGCATAGCCCCCGGGACCCCATTCCCAGAGGCCAACTCTTGTATGGTGTCCTGAGCACCCCAACCCCTCAACACTTTGGTTTCTTAACTTAATCTTGGGAGAGGAGCCAATAGAAATGGGGAAAAACTGAGGGTTGCATGACTTAATCCCTCATTGCCACACCAATATTTGCAACAGCCATCGCCCAAGTAATAACATGGGCACAATGCTAAGATGCCATTGTAAATGGTCGACATGCATGCAGAACATAACTGCATGTGACATAACCCAAAAGAATAAGGGGCATATTTATTAGAGGCTTCCATCACGTTTACACCATACAAAGTAGTACATGCATGACACAAGCTTCTATGTCAGATTCATTAAGCCATGCAAAGCCACACTGTGTGGCTTTGAATGACTTCACAAATCTGGGATAAGGCAAATCAGTGCAAATCACTGCGTTGCCTTATTCTGTGCAAAGGAGGCATTCATGGGCGCTGCAGTGGGTGTTCCCACGCAAATCCAACGGTTGTTTATGCATTCAGAGATTTAGCAAACCTGGTCAATCTGGGAATGCGCCAAAAAGCACACATGGAAAGAGAAAAACGCCTCTATGGCTTGTTTTTGTGCAGGAAGGTGCCCCTTCCTGCACAAAAACAATGCTGCCTACAATACAGACACCTTTGCACCATGTTGCAATGGTCCATGTGTTGGCGCTAGGTTCCTAAAATGGCAATAGTGCAGGGGAAAAGGGCAGGAATGCTCCGTACTGCTTAAATACAGCGCTTTCCTGCACTTCCCCAGTGATGCAGGGCAGGGCAGTGCAGCAAGCCAAGATGGCTTTCTGAGCTGCATTGCGCCACTACTTTCATAACTATGCCCCCAAGTGCTTATTGCGTACTTTTTCTGTGTTCGTAGCTATTAGTATAGAGGTTATAGCAAAAGTAATCAACTGAATTCACAAAGCCATTTTCAACCATACATATATGTTTATGGGTGGAAATAACTGGATTTGACCCCTGCCTGCCCTTATAAAAATGAAACAAAAAAGTTTCATTTTTCTTTTTTAAATGCATCCCGTTTTACTTTAAGGAAAATGAGCTGCATTAAAAAAAAATGACTGCTTTATTTAAAAGTAGTCCCAGACATGGTGATTTGCTGACCCCAGCAGGCCACCCTCCCTGGGAGTGGTAGCGATTCCTATTGGGGTTGCAAATTGCCACAGACTCATTAATATTAATAAGGCATGGAATTTGCGCCCCCATTAGGAATCGCAACAGTGTCTGAGACACTGTTATACATCCCAATTGGTGGGTCGTACATCCGGCCCTAGGAGTGGGCTAATCATTGCGCGGTTTGCATCAAGGGTGGGTAGGGGAATAAATACTCCATTCTTCGTGGAGATGAGGGGAAAAAGTTTCTCCACAGAAAAAAGAAAGGTTTTTCTATTGAGAAAAATACCAGCATGTAAAAATGGCACATAAAATCCTAGTAGTGCACATGAAAGCCTGCAACTCGCGCTTAGTAAAATATGTAGATTTACCACAATTTTGTGAAACTAGCCCAAAGTGACCAATTCACAAAAAAGCAAGGGGCATATTTACAAGCTGGCGATGAAAAATTATCGCCGCTTTTGTGGCCATTTTCGACCGAAAAGCAGCGATAATTTTATCGCCTAATTAGCAAGGACACGCTAACGCGTGAAACCTTGCTTTAGCGTGGGGATTCCTAACGCCCAGCTTTGCATCTCTAATGAGATGCAAAGTGGGCGTTCCTGACCTAACATGACCTAACATGACAGGAGAAATGTCGCTAAGCGACATTTCTCCTATCATCAAGCCCCACGCTATGAAGCATAGCGGCAGGAAAAGTAGCGATAACCCCTGTTATCGCTACCTTCCTTACGCCTGCTTCAGGATTGACTTAGCCATGATATCCTATGGAAGGTGGATATCATGGCTAAGTTTGTGAGTCCCTATCAGCAAGCTAACGGCACATTGCGTGAGATTATCGCTGGGTTTCCAGTGATAATCTCACGTTAGGCAGTCAGCGTGAGGATTTTTATCGCTGAGGAGATAAGCGTTGCTAATAGCACGCTATCTCAGCGATAAAAATCCACGTTACCCGGCGATAATTATCCTCACGCTAAGAGCGCTGAGCGATAATTATCGCCGGTTGTTGCTGATATGCCCCCAAGAAACATATGTATTAATATCTCTGTCTAAATGAACCTTCCCTACTTTTTTGTTATTTATCAACATTCGTGGGAATATGCCTGAGGTGGGGCACGGATGGAGTGCCTTCCAACAGTCTGTTTTCTGTTTGCCCTATGACTGCATCTGTCATACTGTGTGGTTTCAGAAGTAAAGGTGTGGACTCGCATGCATGGTGTCAGTATGGCGAAATGTAGAGGAGCGATCTATTGCTACTGCAAATAAATCACCGTTAAGCGAAAAGACAGGTGGTTAATATGTAGGTTATTAAAGTGTATCCCTCATGTATTGACTTTGATTAAATTAAAATGTGGAATCTGAAAATATTCGAATATCAATATTTGAAGGTCAAATTAGCTTGTTTTTAACGGTGAATGTATAAGAAGATCCTTATTATTATTTATAATTACGTTAATTTTCTAAAACAATAAAAACGTTCGTTTTTTATCGGATTCTAGTGAATGGTCCCTGGCCTGAGCTCATGTAGGCACAAAATGTGGGCTCCAGCAATCTGTATTACAGAAGATAGGGGCATATTATCAAGCATGTCGTTAAAATTATCGCCGGTTTAGCGGCAGAAAACTGCCGCTAAAGCGGCGATAATGGACTTGATAATATGCCCGTGAGAATTCCAATGGAAGCCCATGTTGACACCAGAACATGGGCTTCTATTGGACTTCTCCAGGGCATATTATCAAGCCCATTATCGCCGGTTTAGCGGCAGTTTTCTGCCGCTAAACCGGCGATACTTTTTAACGCCGTCCTTGATAATATGCCCCATACAGCGTATGAGCCTCCTGTTCTTGTAGTATGGCCGCTTGCATTTTGTCAATGAGAGTTTTAATAATTGTTACGAGTCTACTAATTAGCGTAAAATCCGTCGCGCGGCGTGCTAGCTGCAAAAATGACATGCAATTTGTTTCATCCGTTCTAGATACCTTTGTATGCCTAATTTGAGGCATTCTTATAATTTGGCAAAGGAAAAATAATCGTGGATTGGGTTTTTTCTTATGAGCCATAGTCTTTTAAAATGAGTGAGCGTCACTAGGAAACTTCTTTTCTACAGTTGTTGTAGTTGCCATTTTACTAATGGCCAGTAGGTGGCACGCTGTATACATTGATTGAGTCCTGTCTCCCCGACCGCTAAATGTGCTGAATGGCTGTACCGCCTAGGCTTGCTTTGCTAGATTACATTTGACGTCATGCTGAAGTCACACTGGAATGCATTTTTTCTTTAAAATATTTTTTAGAGTTGTTCTTACAATATATTATTTTGTCACTGTGCTTATTTTTTTTTAACTCTGCTCACTGGTGGCTTACACTCGATTTTTGTTTTACAGCAATTACATTTATAAGACATCCTTGCCATCTTCTCCACCGAGAGCATTTCCGTTCATGGCGTTATTTTCATGTTTGCCAGTCAACTGTATCTACATCATATTCTGAACAAGTACACTGATTCAGTGAAAAGGTTTAATAGAACATTTTTTCATTCTGCATCCTACATAAATAAATACTATTTGTAGAACTGCAGTGGATGGCAGGCATTAATCAGTGACAGCTGCAAAAGGCATTCATTTCGTTGTATTCTTTGTAAGCTGTTAAACATGACTAAAACGATAATGACTGATGGCTGGCGTGCAAAACACCATGGTGCAGTCCATCTTCAGCATACAGGGGGGCACAGGGACAGTAAATGGCACTACCTTTAGCAGGACTGTTACAAGAAATACAAATCATTCCACGCTTTCAACACTGCTAATAAATAAAACAACTCCATTCCATAGCATGACTTATGGACAACGATTTTACTGTTTCCTTTAAAAGCAATTTTGTTTCTGTTCATGATGGAAATGCTAATATAAAAGGCTCGACCCTATAGTTTTAATGGACATGTGCATGTTATGTTTCAACAACGTGTGAAATCTGGAACTTCGAATCTTTTATTTCATGCATTTTACTTACAGAGTTTTGTAAAGCGCTATATTGTCACCTTACAGTGGCTTCGAAATGGTGGAAAACAAGGTTAATATATCAGAACTCAGTAATGGTAGTAAGCAGACGTACAGAATAAGTAGAGCCTAGTGTGAGGCATTATTCAACCAATACCAATGCGAATGTGCTTAAATTAAGGCAAGTTTGAATACTTCCAAACTTTTACCTGTCAAGTCTAGGAAATAACAAAACAGGGGCTTAATCACAAAGGTAAATTCTGTTATAAACATAACATCTGACAGGAATTCTTAACTGACAAAACTACAGTTGTTCTACACAGTGTGATCAGAGTGTATTTCCAGTACTATCAATGCAGCAGTGCTTTAAATGGAAACACAGGAGTATAGGTACCAACTCTCCAGCGTACCTGGTTGCTTCTAACAAGTGCCCATACTTTTTTATTAAATGTATTGCAGCAATGCTGAGACATGCAGGTAATGAAGAAATATGAGCAGGCTATGGTATTTTTGAAAAACAAAGTGCCCCCTAAAGAGACAGATTGGGTAAAAATTGATCGAACACATCAAGAAAGTAAAGAGTCAGTCGATGCATATTATGAGAGGCTAATACTAGCTTTTAAGCAGTTTAGCGATATGAGAATCTGAGTGAAAAGGATTTGAGTGATTTTGTATACAGATTTGTATATGGTTTACGTCCAGAAATAGGTGAAATGATTAAACAGCATACGGTAGATTGGCAAAGCAAGAAAATAGATGAAGTATTGAGACATGCTAAATATTTCAGTGATGAAATTGAAGCAAATCAGCGGAAACTAAAAGAGAAGGCAATGTGGGCACAGGTAAAGGTAGCAGAGAGACAAGAAGCACAATTAGTGGAACAAGCAGGGTCAAAGCCGAATTTTAATCCTGGGAAATATAAAGGGAATATTGAAGAAGCTAAAAATAAATTTCCGTGTCATAATTGCGGTAGGATAGGGCATTGGAAATCCGAGTGTAAGTTTCCCCCGAGTACTACAATGAAAATCCATCATTGAACCCACAGGTGCAGCATGAGGTGAGTGGTCAACTGCAGCAACAGCAGCAAGTTGTTACCCCACAGAATCAGGGGCCAAAACCGCCTTTTCCACAGAGCAGAAACTCACAGAAGTATAGTGGTGAATCGGGATTCTACAATGAAGAACAGGTAAATAAGCTACCATGCGCTAGCGCTGTCTCGCAGTATTGGCTGCAACGCGATGAGAGTGACTCAGAAGAAAGCTATTGACGGTGCCGAAGGGAGGAAGGAGAGTGCGTACTTGACGCAACTCTAGAAGTAGACCAGACAGGACCTTTTGTAGATGGGAAGGTTAATGATGAAAATATTACTTTCCTAGTGGATACTGGTGCTACTCGATCAACTGTTAGATCAGATGATGTTAAGAAACTTCCTCTCTCGGATGAAACGATCCAAGTAGTTGGTGTGTCCAACAGACAGATTAAAACATACCTTACAGAACCAGTGAAAATTAGCATAGGGAAATTTTCAGAAATGCACCGCTTTGTGGCGTGCGACACCAGTCCTGTGAATTTATTAGGTAGGGACCTGTTGTGCAAAATGAATTGCACTATATTTTGTACTCTGGATGGAATAGCTTTTGAAACACCGGATGATGATGTACTGTATAAGATGACCATAGCTAACAGAGAAAATGAAGTTACTGAAACATATGCTGTATTCAACCCTGATGAATTACTTAAAGAATTGAGACAATCTGTAAAAGCAGAAGATTGGGATTTCTCTGGAGAAGATGTAGGGCTAATGAGAAATGTAGATCCAATACAAATAACAGTAAAGGAAGGAGTAACATATCCCAATGTTCCGCAATACAAATTGACACCTGAAATAATTGAAGGAGTAACTCTTGTAATAGAGAAAATGATCAGGTAAGGAATTTTGAGAGAAATAATGAGTAGTCCATGTAATTCACCGATAATGGGACTGAAAAAGCCAAATGGGAAATTTAGGATAGTGCAAGATCTGAGAAAGGTGAATAAAATTGAGGTATCATGTTGTCCCATTGTACCAAATCCATCAGTGATTTTATATCAGATTCCCCATGATGCAGAATGGTATATAGTTATTGATCTGTGTCATGCTTTCTTTTCCATCCCATTGCACCCCGACAGTCAGCAAATATTTGCATTTCGTTTTGGTGAGCGTATTTTGGCATGGTGCCGAATCCCACAGGGGTATACAGAAAGCCCCTCAATATTCAATCAGTTATTAAAAAAGTCTTTGGAGAGTCTAGAAATGCCCGAAAGCTCTGTATTAGTCCAATACATTGACGACCTTTTGGTGGCGTCAAAAACACGTGAAGCCGGTGAGGTAGACACAATAGCCTTGCTGAATCATTTGGCAGATGGAGGACTTAAAGTGTCACCATCGAAATTACAGTTTTGTAAGAAGGAAGTACAGTATTTAGGACATAAAATTGAGAAAGGACTAAGGAAAATAACCATAGACAGAATCAGAATAATAAAAGGAATGAGAGCTCCCATGACTCAAAGAGAGGTGAGAATGTTTTTGGAATGGTTGGATACTGTCGTCAGTGGATCAGCAACTTCTCCTTGATCACAAAACCTTTGGTGCGATTGACGAGAAGTGATGTGAAGGATCCCATTGAATTGCACAAGGAGGAATTGGCAGCGTTCAGAAAATTGAGAGATGGTTTGTGTGAAGCACCCGCATTAGGTATGCCTGACTATGAGAAAGAATTCGAGTTGTATTGCAGTGAGAGAAATGGATGTGCACTTTCATGGAAAACTGAGAAGACCAATTGCATATTTTTCATCAATGCTTGATCCAGTAGCTGTAGCTTTACCTGGATGTTTGAAAGCGGTGGCTGCAACATGTCGAAGTTTGGAGCAGAGTGAAGGAATTGTGATGGGATATCCATTTTAAGTGTTTGTACCTCATGATGTAGCGATTCTGTTAACAAGGAGTCCTACTCAGTATATGACACACAGTCGGCTGACTAAGTATGAAAAAGTCATATTAGGTGCAACTAATGTGTGTCTTGCAAGATGTTTGAATGTGAACCCTGAAACATTGTTGCCTGATGCTGAGATTGTGGAAGTAAGAGATGAAGTGGATCATGATTGTTTGGATGTACTTGATTTTTGTACAAAACCACGACCAGATATAAAAGATGTACCTTTGCCAGAAAGTGATTTTGTGATGTTCGTTGATGGGTCATGTTTGAGAACAGATGAAGGAGTGCTGAGTGCAGCGTATGCAGTATGCACAGTCGCAGCAGTAATAGAAGCATCCAATCTGAAAGGAGTGAAATCGGCCCAAGTAGCAGAGTTCGTGGCTTTGACTAGAGCATGCAAGATTGGGAAGAGTGTGAGAGTGACTGTGATAACTGACAGCCAGTATGGCATTGGAGTGGTCCACGACTTTGGCCAACTATGGCTACAAAGAGGTTTCCTGACCTCGAGTGGAACTCCTATTAAGAATGCTGAAGTGGTTGGAAAATTACTTGAGGCGATACAGCTGCCTAGACAATTGTCTGTTGTAAAATGTGCTGCCCATAGTCAGGGTGGTGATTATATTGCCACAGGAAATCGATACACCAATGACATGGCACAGTATTGTGCACGTAATCAGAATTCGGTCAATCGGGCTAAGGAAAGAGAAATGTCTTCTTGATCATTGATGTTTACTAACATTGTAGGAACTTGGGAAGAGGTAAGACAGTTGCAAGAAGTGGCAGGAGATGAGGAAATGAGACAGTGGGTAAAAGCAGGATGTGCCCCAAGGGAAAAGGATCATGTGTGGGTCTATCGAGATGGAAGACCAGTTATGCCTGATAGCATGATGTCTACCATGGCACGGATGTATCATGGCCAGGGACATATAGGGAGAGATGCCATGATCAGGTCATTTAAGCAGACTTGGTACAATGCAAAATTCAGACTTGTAGCAGAAAGTCTTTGTCAAAGATGCCTAATATGTCAGCAATACAATCCTGGGAGAAAGACAGTAGTGAGTTTGGGAACAATAGGTCGAGAAGGAGGGCCTTTCACCAGAATGTAAGTAGATTTCATTGAAATGCCTCCCTGTAACAGACTGAGGTATGTTTTGGTTGTGGTCTGCCTATTCTCTAGGTGGGTGGAAGCATTCCCAACAAGGAGAAATGATGGAATGACAGTAGCCAAGCTACTGCTGAGAGAGTTCATCCCTAGGTTTGGGTTCCCAGTGACAATTGAATCAGACCGAGGAGGACATTTTCATAATGAGATTGTAGGATTAGTTTGTGAAGCATTGAATGTACAACAAAAACTACATTGTGCCTACCAACCAGAGGCTTCTGGTGTGGTTGAACAGATGAATGGTACTATCAAAAATAGAATAGGGAAAATGTGTTTGGCCACAGGTATGAAATGGCCTGATGTCTTGCCTCTGGTACTCATGACTATTAGATCAATTCCAGACAGAACTACAGGATTAAGTTCTCATGAAATAATCATGGGTCAAGCAATGAGACATTTGTTTATACCAGTCAACAAGCTGATGACTATAACTGATGACATAGTGTTGGAATACTGTAAAGGCCTGGCTGACGCAGTTCATTCTGTGTTTCATCAGGTTGGAGCGGATGCCACCACACTTGAAAAGAAGCCAGCCCATGATCTGAGCCCAGGTGACTGGGTAAGGATAAAGGTCCACAGAAGAAGAAATTGTTTGGTTCCAAGGTGGGGAAAACCAAGGCAAGTCATTCTGACCACGACAACAGCTGTGAAGTGTGCTGGACTGAAAAACTGGATCCATGCAAGTCACACATTGAGAATTCTGAATCCAGTGGACAGCACAGGAAAAGAATACTTTGATGAATCAGAATCAAGTACTGAGTCAGATGACGAAGAGTCGAAGACACGAGAAAACTCTGAAGGTTGGGAAACAGAACCAAGTCTAGCTTTGGTCCCCAGAAGTAGCTCTATGAGAAGAAGATTGCAGATCTCTGAATCCAGCGATTCCGGAAACGAGCAAAGCGCAGGGCTCTAGAAAAGAACACAGAAAGAAAAGAGGAAAAAGTACTGAAGAAACAATAAAAGAAATTCGTGAAAAGGAAGTACCAGATGAGAGACTGAGAGAAATTCCACCGGAAATAACAAATTTAAGTGAACAAGGGACAGGTACAGAGAGAGAGGGACAGATTTCTGCGGAAGACCCCCGAGGAGGTGCAGGGAACTGCAACATCCAGTTAGGTGAAAAGACAAGTAGCCAGCAGGAAGATTGCGTGTCGGAGATCCGATGAGGGACAGAAGTAGGGAAACCAAAACAAGTGGTGGAAGAAGAAATTGTTGAAAAGACAAAGCAAGTTAAGACAGAGTCTGAAGAGAGTGAAAATGAAATACCTGAAGGTCGAGTTCTAAGAAAGAGAGCTTGGAGGAATGAAAAGAACGACAAAGGAAGTAAAGTAAAAAGAGTTGCAAAAGATGAGGTTTGGCCCAATAAAATAAGGAAATTGAGATATCGACTGACACAAGTGAATTCACCAAGAGCTGAACAGGTGAATGAAGTAACTAGTCAAGAAATATCAAAAGAAGACGAAATAACTGAGGATAAAGAGATTAAAAGAACAAGGAAACCTAACCAGAAGTATGTCACCGGAATAGACGTACGTGGCTCTGCCTGAAACGGGAGAAGAGGCAGATAGTCAAGGAAATCCAGAGGAGGCTGTACTGAAAGTGGTTGAAGAAGAAGTAGAATCGGAAATCCTGAGAGTTCTCTTGTCCGACATTGGAGAAGAAGAAATGGAAGTTCAGGAAATTCTGTATTTGGATGACGAGAGGAAAGTGAAGAATGATGAGATGCCCAACTGAATAAATCAAGAAAGCTGTTGATGAAGAGAACAAGAAATTAAGTCAAAAGATAGATACTAGTAGAACCAAATAGGTGTTAGAGCCTTAAGTTAGAAAACTAGTTGTGAAGTGAAAGAGGCTAAGTCAAAAGAAACAGTCCATTTTAACAAAGATGGCTAACATAGATAGTAGCAAAGGTAGTTGTACATTCATGAAAAGATGGTGTAAAATGTGTTGTTGTTGTACACGATTATTAATGCTTTTATGGAGCATCCTTGGTCTTGTCATTTCTTTTAAGGTCACTATAGATACATTAGAAGGGCATAGTGAGAACAAAACTAATATAGAGAAGATTCCAAAGGTAGTTCCAACTAGAATAGATAACAATTATTTGCATAAAGACAGGTCAATAACAGATTTTTCTAATTATGTGTTTTCAAAATTATTGTATGAATATGTAAAGACAATGGACGTAAGCGACTGCTACGTATGCATGCAGTTACCTGCATCTGTTTCTGAAGGAGTGACTTATCATCACCTTCCAGCAATGTATGGAATAACATGTAGTGTAATAGCTAGTTTATTTTATCAGACTGGGAAATTAGAATATTATTTTTCAGATGTAGATAACATTTTTGCGCAAGTGCCTTCTTTTAATAAACTAAACAAAGTAAAACCTGCTAGTGTATTAGGTGAATTTTTCTTAGAAACTAAAGAACTAACATTAGAATATATTTTTAGAAACAATTTGACATGCAGTTTGAAGAAAGAGGAAAGGACATTCCTAGACATGGTTGAAGAAAGGAGACTGAAAATGCAAAGAAAGGCAGCAGAAGGGAAAGTGGAGAAAACAGTCTGGGATGTTGAAAGAGAAAAAACACTTGAAAGGAGAAGCTAGTCCAGCTATAGTTTTAGATTGGCCTCAGAAAGGGAAATTTTGCATTCCAAGGAATCAAACTGTGTATGATAATTATTTTCTAGGTAATAGTGAGTGCCATGATACATATCGAATCATGGGTGGATGAGGATTTAAAGGCGGAAAAGATCCAGTCTTTCCTGGATTATATTTTATTTGTGGGAACAGGGCATATTATCGTTTGCCAGACCATTGGTATGGCACATGTTATGTAGGCCTGGTCTTTCCGAAACAATTTCATATGGATAGAGGAGAAAATGGTGTACATAGTTTAAGTAATCATTTAGTGCGTAGTAAGAGAGAATCTTGGGCAGAAATTGTAGGTGACATTTTTGAAGCATTGATACCAGCAGTGGGAATATCTCTGAATGCAAACAAAATTAGAAGACTTTCAACAGTAGTGATCGCTTGTCAACAAGCACCGCTGGAGGATTCTTATTGGTAGACACTGAAATGGTTGCCATGCGTGCTATGGTAACGCAAAATCAACTTGCCCTTGATATATTATTGGCAAAAGAGGGTGGAGTCTGTGGAATGTTGAAAGTTCAACATTGTTGTACTTACATTCCTGACGAAAGCAAAGATCTGAAAATGTATATTAGGAATATTACTTAATTGCATGTTGAAATTGTACCACTGGAGGTTGAAGGTGTTTGGGAAAAGATTGGAAAGAAAATTGCTGCTATTAAAAATTTCTTAGTAAAGCTTGGTAGTACATTTGTAGGCAAAATATTGTTCCCATTAACATGTGTAATTTGCATAATATTAGTGATAAGATTAGGTTGTATTTGTTGTAAAAATAATAAAAACAAGAAAAGAGTAAAAAGCGAAAAACTAAAAAGAAAAGATAAGAAACAAGAAAGGGAAATTGAGTAGATAGAATTGGAGGAGTGGAAGGAGAGTACGTATGAATCAGCAAAAAGAAACTGAATTATGATTAAGAGCAAGAAAACATTTTAAAGATTCCGTAAATACAGAACAAAATTTTGGGGTGGTATGGTGATAAAATCACCAAAGGGGGGATTGCTGGAGCGGGTAATTCAAAAATGTTGTGTACCCTCTCCATTTTGCATGTTTATATTAATTAGATTAATAATTAATTATAATCGAAGTAATTTATTGATGTGGAAGTTACTAATCAACCTTACTAATGATTGAAATTTACATAGAATTGCTTTTCATTACTTTATTAAATCGTAAACTAAATTATGTACGCATACTAATGATAGACAATTAGAATATTGCATGATATATGTTGCTTTTGTGATGTATTTGTGATTTGTGCTTTATTTTGTAAGTATAAAACCGCTTGAGTGTTGCTTATTGCTAGATAAATACACACACATATGGGTATTAGTGAGGGAATAACATTTATTTAGTCATTTCTATGTATTAATTACGTATTGTGTTTCTTTTGCTTAAGTTGACCATTTGGGCCTGCCACAAAATGGCTGTTTCTGATACCTAACCCGACCGTCGATGCTGTATGAGGTTTGGGTGAAGTGCGCCTGCGCTGACGCCAGCTACAGTGGCCTCGTCATGACCCTAACCAGACTGTACCCATCAAGGTCATCCTGGGAAGCAAGCCAGCTTTTCAGAAAGAACAATAAGACGCCTTTAAAAACCGTAACAAGCAAGATTGATGACATCAGAGACATTATTTGGTGTGAACCCTGTCAGACGATTTCGATTGACCAATCAGAGGAACTGAAGACCCATTTTTGTTACAATTTGTCAATGATTTTTACTGTAAATTATGGTAGAATAGAGAGGTTGGTGCGGGTTAGTTTCTGGCCTTTCTCGATTTCCTGACATTATGCTGACGGAGAGGATGGTGATGCTGCAGGACAGCTGTTTCCCTGAATCTTTGACGGACTGAATTAATACCCAAACTCCTGATGAACTGAAATTACTAAATGTGATGGGCATAGATTTTGCGAGACTACCAGATTTGACATAGAGGACGACAATTAGCCAGAATAGTCAAATATAAATGGCGACTTGATTAAATGAGTGATTTAATTTGCATCAATTTGATAAAGATTGAATTGAATAACTACAGAATGAGTTGGGTTTGTTTATTCATTGAAAATGTATTAATGAAAAGGTAAATTAGAGAATTGGAAGTCAACCAAAACCTGCAACTAACTGATCCATCCCGATTTATGAGAGGAATACTAAAGGTGAAGTTCAGGGCCGAATGAGTATCAGAAGGTTGTGTAGATTTGTCGCTCATTAGGGTAAAAAGGGTAATTCCTTTCATGCCAGCGTTTGGAAGATAATCGCCTCCCAAGAATCACAGATTGATGGTGAGTGAATGTTGGTGTTATGGGACCCACCAGCGAATGTATGGATAGTGTGTGTTTCTGAGATCTTTGGTCTGTGACGGAGGGAGGGATATTTTGCACTCCACGCTGGAGCACCACAACCATGGCTCAAGAACTCAAATTGAAATCCAATACAACAGTAAAGTCAGGTTTTAAATTGCTGTTTTGAAAAAGTCACTTTTAGAAAGTTGACTTTTTCCTGTCTAAAGCTTCTGGTAGCCTGTCCAGAGCTAATAAATACCAAATTGTCATCTGTCAGACTGCTGGGAGGTGTGAATTGCTCCCAGGAAAAGGATCAAAAGGGTCGTGGCTGGGAGGAGGTGACCTCCTCCTAACTGGATAGCCTGGGGAATGTGTCCACAACTGCACAAGCTTCAAAGGGGTATCTCCTGCCACATGCAGATGTAACTCACACTCCTTCCGTTATGTTTATGCAGTCAGTCTCAAACTTCCCGCCAAAGTCAAGGCTCCTATCGAGGTCTTGCAATCTAGTTGGTCGACAGTGATGAGCCCTGCATCAGACCATGCCTGCAGCCCAATCTGTTGACTACCTTGTCAATGAGATTTTTCTCCAGAAAATCAACTAAGAAGGGAAACCTTCCAGCGGGATGAACCTGGCCCCTGTCTGCAACCCACACTTTATTTCCGTCAGCCTTAACTTTTAACTTTGACCCAGTCTCACCTGACCATATACTTGTGGTTGGCGCTTTGAGATTTTTGGTGCCAGAGACATGTAAAATTTTTAAAAATTATTTCTTCAGATCCCTACAAGCGAAGTTGGTCATTTTGGTGTCTATTTCAAGATTAAAATGTGACTATTTTTATAAATTGGAGAGGGTTTTTAGTGTGATGTGTTTTTTACTTATTCTCTGTTGTGGCACTGTTGAATGTTTTCACATTTGTTTGTGTTAAGTTAAGGTTAAGCCTGTCTATTCTGTGCTACAGCTAGCACAGTTTGAGCTCCAATTTAAATTATTTAAACTTAACTAGACCTGGTTAAGGATTGTGTCATCATTACCTGAACAGGACTACCATCCACTTCAACTAACAATCCACTTTCTCACTTATTGTACTCATATCATTGTCTACTACAATAGTGTAAGTGTATATAGGTGAGCATAAATTTACAATTCTTAACACCACATCTATATATCTTAAAGAGATACCTACATCATCAAGGTACATAGATGTGGAACCAAGACTAATAAATCTTTACTTAGCTACATGTAGTTACCTTCACAATATTGTGGTATTCTATATTCCGAATACAATATTTTGCAGGACGATTACAAAACTTCACATTGTGATCGAACACCATCTGGTGGCATGCACGTCTTCAGGTAGTTGACAATTTAGTTGAATGATTGTGTACTTCACATCACTGACTGCTGCCTTCTGATGTTGTACATGAAATGTAAAAAGAATTTGGCAGGTACAGTAGCAAATCTCCTGAAAATGATGAAGAAAAATGATAATAAACTATTTGTGCAGCTACAATTAGTGGAACACTTGGAACACGGTTTGCGCATCATGGGTGCACTATTTGACACATACATTGTCTCGCTATAGCAGCTGAAATTAAATATCAGATGAACCCATGGTTCACAACTGCAGGAAAGTTTCCAAGCCTTACAAATATTACAGGATTACGACCAACATCCCCGCATCTCCAACTATTAGTTAACTAGTGATTTGACGAATGACATTTGCGGCAGCTGAGGAAGAGTTTCTCGCATACAAGTCTTAGTAAAAAAAAAGGGTAAAGTTACACTGGGAGTAGGAAACAACTAATGTGTTATATTACTTAATATCTCAATAGTTGTTTTATATGTTGTCTTTATTCCACCAGCGATGTGCCTAAATGATGCACTTCAAATTCTCTGTGATAAATTTCACCATGCCGTATGTCACTATTCCATTAAATGTTAATAAAATAAAAACATTTTTTAAGAAGTTTTAGGAAGAGTGAATCTGGGGTATAGTTTGCAACCTCAGGAACATTTTACCAACCTGACTAGTTTTTTTTATTTTTATGTCAAGCTCGGTAAACAATAGTGAAAATCAGGAAAAACTGGTATTTTACTACTTACAAATATAAGCTTGAAAAATGATTATTGAAGCAAACATAGGGAAAATCGTGATGTTGAACAAGCTTCAGGTACAACCAGGCTATCAAAACTGAAACGAAAGGCAACGGTAACTTCCCCTTTCGCTTCTCAATGCTTCATTAAAAATTGAAATGCTGCTGTGTGTTCTTTTTCACATGGAACTGTAAGATGTACATGGATTGCACTGTTCCGGGGATCAGAGACATTTTAAGGATTATTGTGGTCCGGAGCCAAACATATTTTTGGGCCCCTGTACTGAACACATTTATATTTATAATTCAATTTCAGCCCTTTAATGCCCTCTTTGGCGAGGTCACTGACAGGTCACAGGCCCACTCCTCCAAATTCTAAAGTTTTTACATCTAATATTGAAGGTTAGTGATGTGTGTTTTCAATATTTAACATAGGAGCAGCTCACTAATATTACTGCAAATTATCTCTGTAACACACTTCCATTTCCCATGTTTTGATGTTAGAAAAACTTTTCTATGGATGTTGGATGAAACATAAAGCAACATTTCCCCACAAAATGTTTGTAATAGACTCTCACACATCACTCACATTAAAAATAAATTAAAGGGAACCCATATTTTAAAAAAACCTGTTTAAGATTGTTCAAGGTCATCAGGGCAAGACTTTCAGCAGAGCAGAACTGGCTCTATCAAGGAGCCCATTGAAAGGCTGGGGCCCTAAGCCAGGGCCCACTTTGCCCATGCCTTAGAACGTCCCTGCCGGGATGGCTAGGTATCCAAGAGAACACAGAACATTTCAAACGCTTCTAACATAAGTATCTCTCAAATGGTTATCATTATGGAACCAATACTGCTTAACTCCAGCCCAATAGTCTAGAGTAAGCATGTGAAAGAACACTGCACACCTTCCAACACAGCATAGATAAGGCATATAGTTTGATTGAGCTTCCACACAATAATATTAACGGCTAATAAACAACACCTATGAAAACATCCAACGCGACACATTAGAAAGAATGTGTCATACACATTTAAAACTGCACATATATGCTATAAACTTGGATATCAGTGTGATCACTGCAACACTAATGACTTGGAGCAGCACACGCAAGACATAAAACAAAACATATTGATCGAAACCCCTAGCACACACCCAACACAAGTCGGTTATGTCAAATTATTGGGAACCAGTATGTCCCCAACAGGAAATGTCCAACCTGACCACATGCCAGCCAAACAACATAGTTGCCTACATCGAGGCAACGTTGCATAGACAGAACAGTAAATGCATATTATAGCTTCCAATACCACCACTCACTCCTATTAACACACTCACATAAGAACATGCCACACCTTGCACAAGCCATTCATTTCAGATAGTAATTAAATGCCTTTGGCCAAAACCTCCGGTTACAACCACTTACGCCCATATCCAGTCAATCTGTTACTGATTTCAACATATGTTTTTCAAACAACAGAGCTACAAATGCACGACTGGTGTTACAGTTTAAAAACCAAATCACACTCCTGTCAATGTGTGAATCCTCGAAATAAACGATGAGAAGATGCCAAGCCCCAAGGGCACCAGAACGCCACACTAATGGCAGAAAAATCACCATATATATATAATCTATATATATACATCTAACAATCTATGTATGAATATGGCAAATAGGACAATGATAGAAAAGGCATCCTACAGTAAGTACTGTGTTGTTGTCATCAGATATCATTCCAAAGGTGGCATGAGTGAATAGACAAGCTGAAGTGTTTCAACAACCAGTGGCAGCGATCTCTGAAAGGACGGACCAAAGATTGAATAGGCATTGATACCAATTTTCTTCCAATTTGATCTACTCAACGAAAAGTCTTAAGATTAATTTGAGATAAAAAGAGGCACTATAGCTTTGTCTTTCTCTCTTTTTGTGTATTCATCCCTCATCTCTTTATGCTTACCTGACTCTTTTAGGAACTGAAGATTTACCTGTACGTTTGTTGTCTGTGTCAGCCACTGTAGGTTCACTTGTGGCTGTAGCTACATGGGTCTTTCGAGTGGTCCACGAAAGCTCTCTAACCATGTTCCTTCTTGCAGTGGCGTCGATATTATCTTGAGGGTAGATGCCATGCTGTTCATCTCCCATGTTTTATTTTTTTTTATGACAAATTTTATTAGGTTCACTTTCTTTGTGCCATAAACATTAAAAGGAGCCATCAACACATGCATATGAACCAAAAAGGGAACTACTTTGACCATCCGTTCTTTCTCTCCCCAAAAACCCTTCCAGTTACAGACCAAATCCTGAAGGATTACAACCGGCAAAGCATATCACAACCCATCTATGCACATCTCTACTATGTATCAGGTTTGCGTCTACAGATGTCATCATCTAATGTTTCTGTTACAGAAATTACTGGATCTATAACAATCCCACGATATTGGCACCAACTGACCAGATTTATTAATGTTTCGGTGGGCATCCTTTGACAGCGTATAGGGGCTTTTTCAGACTCATACGTTGATCCAGACCCTTCTCTCACTTCACTAGGGAAGGAGCTGGACTGTCCCTCCATCAGCGAGTTATATCCCTCTTTGCTACCACTAGACCCAGCCACAGCAATGCTATTTTGTATTGGCTAATATCTAAGTCTACATTGATGTGGAGAATTGTGAATTTGAGGTCACTAGGCAACCTTCATCCCAGTACAGTTGGGACAACACCTGGTGCAGTACTCAAAATAGTCTCCTGCAATGGTCATTAAAGTACAATAGATCTGCCCTATCTTGCGTTTACCCAGCTCCACTAGTAATAACTTCACTTCAAAGGAGCTGAAGTCTGGTAATTCTTC
The DNA here is from genome assembly GCF_964204655.1 of Triturus cristatus. Lineage (NCBI taxonomy): Eukaryota > Metazoa > Chordata > Amphibia > Caudata > Salamandridae > Triturus > Triturus cristatus. Next base: position 612,944,392 of record NC_140591.1, on the reverse strand, counting down.
TGACTCTGACTCAGAGATATATACAGTTAGTGCATGTTTTAGCTGCAAATAACAGAATAATTGGCTGTGATGCAAACTGTATTCTCCCTTTAGGTCTTTAAAGAACTTCAAGTTCATTCCCGATATTACATCACCAAAGGAGGAAATCCTAATCAGATCCCATTGTCTAAACCCTTGCAGTATTGCAACCTGTCATAGCCACATGCAAGACCACAACGACGTCCCTTTAGGAAGTCGGTATCAACAGCCCCATTCTCTGAGAGCATCCCTCCAGACATTTATGACCAGTTGTGAGGCTGGAAAAAGGGAAGAATCCAGTACACCTCTGGAAAATAGATTTTGAAGTGGCACCACCTGCGCAGTCCATTTTTCAGATGCAAATGCAGGATCTTTGCCTATCATACCATCGTTTTTTTATTATCTGTAAGTGGGTGGGCGTATAAAACACCTTTACATCTGGAGTAGCAACACCTTTCACATATGTGGATTTACAACACTTTGAGAGGGCTATCCAGGCAGAGCCCTTGTCCCATAGGAAACTTCAAAGCATAGAATTAAGCCACTGAAAAAAAAGCAATGTTGAATGACAAAAGGAAAATTCTGAAGGTGGTACAACAGGCATTGGAGGGCGACCATCTTGAAAAATGCAGATCAACCTAAGAGTGACAACAAGAGCCTTGTCCCAAATGTTATATCCCCTATATCCTGTCTACTACTGGTTAATTGTTTTTCACGGATGTAGCTGACCCTGCTGTTGTGACATATACCCCAGGTATTTAAACTCCTCTGTGATCACCTCCAGGTTTTGGGCTCAGTTTAAGCATTGACATCAAGTACCAACTTGATAGGGCACTGTTTTAAATGTAGTCATGTGGCATCCCCAAATATATGAAAAATTTGCTGGGCTCGGGTGCCAGATCATTCTAAGTCCATGAGGATCCCCAGAACATCATCTGCATAAAGTGCCACTCTGTCTGAAATGCCCCTTGCTCACTAGAGTCCCCTCAACTTGGCCTCTATTCTTAACCACACCGCCAATGGTTCAATAGTCATGACTAAGGAGGGTGGAGAGAGAGCATACATACCTTGTGCCCTTTTGTATGGGGAATGGATCTGACACCTCCCTTCCTACCCTAATCCCAGCCAAAAGATTGATATAGAGTAGTTTTTGTTGCATATATGTATATAGCGCAAACTCGACCCGAAGGTATTGGAGCACTTTACACGAGCACCGTATTTACATTACACATTCAGGCAAGGGCAGATTAAGGCTCGAACCCTGGTTTCCAGCACCAATGTTGGCAGTCTAGCCAACGGACCACATCCTCTCTGATATATTTAATTAATTTAGGGTCCATATTGATTCTGCACAGCAAGGCAAAGAAGTGTTCCCATCATACAGAATTAAATGCTTTCTCAATATCTGCAAGTAATAACGCCATAGTGCGGCCAATCAGTTCACCATTGCCAACGCATTATGGAGGCGTCTAATGGTATCTCTGGTGGATCTTTGCGGTATAAACCTGAGCAGGTCTGAGTGGACCAGCTAAAGTATGCTTTTGAAAAGTGGTTTGCCAGCACTTTTGCTACTATTTTCACCTCTATTTTCAGTTGAGGATATTAGGCGATATGATGAGCAGAGTTCTGGTGGACAACACATCTTGTGAATTACCACAATTTCAGGTCTATGAAGGTCGGTGGCAACAGTCCCTCCTCCATTGATTCATGAATAAATTCAACCAAAAGGTCCAATATTTTAAGCACAAAGGGCCATATGTAGGAAGCCCAATACCGGTCGGTAACGGCCGATTTTTGGTAAAAATCCCGTTACCGACCGGTATTCAGGCATTTGGTATGTAGGGGGCACATTTCAGGATTCGGTAATTTACCGAATCTGTAAAATTACCGAATCGGTAATTTTACCGATTCGGTAAATACCGAATCCTGAAATGAGATGTAGGGGGAGTGTGTGGGTGTTGTGTGGATTCGTTATTTACCACCAACTAAAAGATGGTGGTAAATGACGAATGGCTTTGAAAAAGCATTTTTTTGCACTTAGAAGTGTGCAATGTGGCAGACATACATGCCCTTAGGGCATGTATGTGTGCCACATGTGCACACATGCAGGAATCAGGGGTGCAACAGGGTGTCACTGTGACACCCTGCCACCCTTGATTGTGCTCCCCCCATTACCGATTCGGTATTTACCGATTCGGTAATGTAACTGGCTTCCCATTGATTCCTATGGGCCTCCTGGCCCATAGGAATCCTTGGGAAGCCAGTTACCATTACCGAATCGGTAAATACCGATTCTAAAATACCGACCCATTCCGAATCGGTAAATATTACCGATGGATTACCTACATAGCATTTACCACTTCATAAATACCGAATCAGTAAAATTCGGTATTTATGAAGTGGTAAATGTTAGGCCACCTACATATGGCCCAAAGTGTTTAAATATTCAGTCTAGAATGCACTCAGGCCCGGAAACTTTCCAGACTGCAACTGAGCCTGAGCCTCTCCTAATTCCAATGCTGTAAGTTCATCCTCAGGTCGAACCTTTTTCGGTTCCATCAGGGTCTTCAACAGGTGATCTGACTCCAAACTCTCTAGGACTGATGCGGGTTTCTCCCCTCTCTGAGAGTACAGCTGGATGTAATATTGTGCAAAGTGTTGGGCTAATTTTTTGTTGCCTCTGATAGCCTAACCGTCTTCCTTGGAAATATATGTGAATAGCTCATATTTCTGTACGTTCTGGCATAGACAATGGAGTAGCCTTATACACCCCACTGGTAAATACGTTTTTGCATTGCAAGCCATGCTTTCTGTGCTTCATCTAGAAGCAATTGCTGAAGTGTTGGTTTAGTGTCTAGTAGGTCTCTGAGTGTGGCATATAGTGGCGAGTGTAGGTATTGGGAATTGAATGTTCTGTATTCAGTATTCTGGACTCCAGTTCTGCTTCGTCTTGTGGCAGTTTCCATCGATGGCAAGTTTGGAAGCTAACAATATGCCCTTGCAGAGTGGCCTTGAAGGCCTCCCATAGAGTCCAGAATGACTTTACTGAGCCCTTGTTGTTTGTGAAATATGTGACAATTGTTCCTTTGACATGTAGTCTGCTGCTCTGGTCTTGCAGGGTCCATGCTCTGAGATGTCAACTCATTTCAGACCCCAGCAAATTCAATACCTGGACGTCGTTCCACCGGTGAATGGTCAGAGATGCCGCGTGTCGGTATGCAAACTACCTTAGGAACCTCACTATTGGGCATAAGAAAATAGTTGAGGCAAGTGAAGTTTCCATGAGTGTCATTGTAGGTGGAAAATATGCCACACACCCAGCAGTCCCAACGCCCTGATGGATTAGGACATCAAAGCAGTATTACCTGAATACCCCTATGATTCTCCCCACTTGTCACAAAGACCCTCCACCACTCCATTCCCAAGACTGTGAGGCCCAATGATAATTGGTGAATTAGGTAATGGACTCTAGAAAGGAGGCTGTTAAGGGCGGCTGTGCATATACATTGATTTCTTTTTTTTTTTGATTGATGGACCAGTGTCGCAGTGAGACCTGAGAGGACTTTGGCAGCATTTCCAGCAACCCAGAAAAAAGCCTGCCTCTCTCTACTGATGAAGGGCTGACCCCAGAAACACGTGTCTAGAGATATACAGTATTAGCTGCACCCACTAAGGGGAAAACCTACAGACTACAACTGAAGTAGGCTCAAATTTATACTGCATGTACCATAATGCAATTCAGCAAACTGCATGCTGGAGTGTGAGGCACTGTGCTCCCATCTGTTTCCCATATACATTGATTAGTGAGATTGGTTGTCCCTCTAGCAGGCCTGCAATAGCTATACATCTTTAAAACCCCATCTGCCTAAAAAGGGGCATTTATTCCTCACCATGTGGGTCTCTTGTAAGAAGAGTAGCCTCCCAAAACAAAGTCTCTTCACTTATTTTATAACTGAACCTCTCTTGACACTGTTGAATATGAATAGACCATTTGCATTACACCACAAAATATTCAGTTGGCATGTGACTGACAGTGTCATAGGATTAGTAATTCAGAAGGCAGCACATATTATCATGGAAGTGCATTTGCAAAGGGTTGTGGTGCAATGTGTGTCAAGATACACGGGAATAGAGGAAAAGGTGTGAACATCCTATCCTCCAAGTTAGTAATCAGACCCTTGGTCCAAAACAAAGGGGGGTCTGTTCCTTAAGGCTTTGCCATTGACACTTGTTTCTTCTGCAGTCCCCATTTACAACTATTATTTATGTCAAGTTCAGAAAAATAAATGCAATAATAGTTGCATGTCCCTTGAACATTCGTAAGCAGCACATGAGCAACCTTTATGAGATGGTCTGGTGGACCTATGGATCCTCCTACTCTTCCATTGCCATTTTCTCCAATCCCCTTGCCATCTCCCTTTCTTCCATCGAGTTAAGGGGAGTCTGGATAAGGCTATAAGTGCTGAGTAGAGTGGGTCCGATGTCTGTTACAGGAGCGAGTCCAAGGCTTTCTTGGCGAGTAGGATCTGGCAGCTGAGCAAGGAGTCTCACCATGTGGAGACTGTACATTTGGGCTGATCACGTGCTGCTCCTCCACCCACTCTCAGATCAACTCCAGAATGTAGAAAAATATTGACCAATGAGACAGTACAAATGTAATTTTTCCAGACAGTGAAAATGCTTGAATGAAACTTCCCAATTACCTGTGCAAAACTGCTCGGTCCCCATTGTGATAGTTTTAATCTTGCCAATATTTTGATATATAAAAGTAAAGAAGATTGTAATCCTTTCATACATGTTGTCCTTTCTGAGAAATCTGATCTGATTATGTTATGTGATAATAGATAAGCCAAATGTCAACAGTTCAGTAGAAGGTAGTATATCACTAAGGGGACAATTACGATGTCAGTCAGAAAGGCTCTGAATGGCATTCGGTTCATCTGAATCAGTGTCGAAAGCCTTTTTTCCGACCGACTCGGAAACATTTCCGCTGTCCGATTAAGATGGTTGGAAACCGTTTGGACTGTCCGACTCGTGCATCTCTACAGACCACGTTTCTGACCGAGCTATTACTATGTCGGATTCGGACAGCCTTTTCGAATTAGTGTGTCCGACACTGATCGGCTGTCGGAATCCGAATTTGGGGGCCCGTAGCAGGCCCCCCTTCACCCTGAGGCCTCCGGTTGGGGCCTGTGGGGGTACCCATGGGTCTCCTCTTTCCAACCATGCACAGTGTGCTAGGCAACAAAGAGGTGCCCACCACAGGGTGTATGGTTTTCTGCAATCACCCCTTTTTTCAATGGTAGCCTGTGTTGTCGGTCTGAACACAGGCTCCCATTAAAGTCAATGGGAGTCCGACCGAACGGTGTTCGGAAACATCTTAATTGGTCGGTTGGACTCCCCAAATCCGATTTGGTAGGAAACTATTCCGAGACTGAGTCGATCGGAATGCTTTTCGACCAACATTGTAATCGGCCCCTAAGTGTTCAGGATAATGTATTAATGGGCTTGATTACACAAATATTTCAGAATATATCAATTCACAGCAAAAATATGCTAGGCTAATTTTTAGCTCTTAAATTAATTCACAATTCAATTTAGTATTGAATAATCCTCAATCATGTCAGAGGAGGTTTAGATTCTGTTAGACACACTAAGGTCCTGATTACAAGGGGGCTGGTAAAGGTGGATGCAATCTTGCCCCTGGGATTACGATGTTGGGTTTCGTCAGCCTTTCCGTGCCGGTCTTTCTGACACAGAAAGGCTGTTGGAACTCGACTTTGGGGGCCCCCAGCAGGGCCCCCTTGGGTGCACGGCCTCCAGTTAGAGTCCCCTGTGCTCCCCAGTTGATCCCTGCACCCCGTGGCAGGCACCTTGGTGTAGGGATGAACTGCAACTCCTATTTTACCATGGGAGCATGCATTCCAGCTGGAATACAAGCTCCCATTGTAAAGTATAAGAATGCGACGAAACAGTGTTCTGTTGCATCTTGATTAGTCAGTCGGGACCGCCGACCGGGTGTCTGGCGGTCCCTTGACCAAGAAGATGTTGGGTGGAGGATATTCCACCCGACATCGTAATGAGGCCTTAAGTTGGTCCTGGTGCTTCCTACTTTCGTGCATAGAGACCAATCTGGTTTTCTGAAAAATAGACATTCAGTGACATAAGATTATTATTTTATGCGATTGAAGTTGAATCAAACTACCTCTAGCAGCTGGTGTACTGCATTAGATGCATGAAAGTCTTTTGATACAGTCCATTGGCAGTATCTTTTCCATACCTTATATGCATTTAACTTTGGCACTACGTTTATTCGTATGATTTCAGTTCTATATTTTGGTCTGTCTGCTAAACCTTTCATTAATGGTCACATTTTTAATAATATTTTCCTTTTTAAGGGTACCAGCCAAGGTTGCCCCTTATCATCTTTACGTTTTCATCTTGCTATTGAATCTTTACTAATTACCATCAGAAATTGTATGGATATTGAGGGCCTCATTATAAATAATGTTCCATTTAAAACATTAGTTTATGCGGATGATGTACTTCTATATATAGGTAATCCTGAACCTTCCATTCCACCATTATTAAATGTAATTCACACTAACTCTCAGATTTCAGGATATACTTTAAACACTAATAAAATAGATTTTTTTCCTTTTTAAATGTTCATTGTACCCAAAATATGCTCTTAAACAAAGAACTAATCTGGCAAAAAGATAAACTTAAATATCGTGGTATATTACTTTCTCACACCATAAAACAATGAATTTCCTTAACTCGTGATTGTATTCTTGCTCAGATTAAGGACGAATGTCAAAAATGGTCCACACTACATTTATCCTGGTGGGGATAAGTTGATGCTATGAAAATAGTTATTGCTCCAAACATTTTCTATCTTTTTCTATGACACCTATTCAAATTCCTCTTACGTTTTCTAGAAATATTGACAAATGTCTTTCTAAATTTATTTCGTATAACAAATCTACTCGTTTGATGTTATAATAAAAAATTTAATTAGCTAAGAGCATTGGTGGTTTTGGTGTACCAGATTTCCTTAATTATCATAAAGTGTTTATTTTAAAACAAAGTACTTCATGGTTCCCGCATACAGAGCGTACTAATCCACCTTCATGTCTTTGTATTGAAAAACGTTTGATATCACCATTTCCTTTACCTGCATTGCTCACCAAGGCTAACTCTCCTGCTTTGCTAATAAGGTGTGTAATATTGAAGTCTACAAAATTAATGTTGCTAGATTTAGACTCGATTTTCCAATTTCCTATGTCATTTAACTTACATTTGTCTTTATGGTATAATCCTGTGTTAAAACTAGCTTGCCACTCAAACGTTTGGCAATCTTGGATTAAAGCTGGTATTTTTTATTTAACCCCTTCAGCGCGGCGCGGATTACCGTGCCGTGCTGAAGGTTCGTTGCGCGGGCTGGGCCGCGTCGGAGCGGTTCCGTCATGCGCACAGCGCGACCAACGCGCATGACGGAACCGCTCCGTCACACGCATCGAAGGGGTTAAAAGATATTTATCATATCAATATATTTTTAAATTTTGATGAATTACATCAAAGATTTCAGTTACAGCTGTCAGTTTTTTATAAATATGAACTCTTATGTAGTTCCATCCTTGATTCATTTCCAAATAATTTTCCTCTAAATGCTACCTCTAATTGAGAATTGTATATTCAAACAATTGCTTTGCAATCCCACAGTGTGTCATTGTTTTATAAAAAATTGAATAATTATGATGGGGAACATATCAGTTTTCTCTCTACTTTTTGGAAAAAGGAACTAGATTTGTCATTATCTCAAGATATATGGAGACACATTTGGTTGAATAGTATCTCTAGATGGCTACCTGTTTCTCTATACCAAACTAATTCCTTCATATTAGTTAATTGTCTATGGACTCCTTTGAGGTTATTTGATGCAAAACCTTTGAATTCTCCTAATTGTTAGACTTGTACTCTGAATACAGGCTCGTCACGACATATGCGTTATGTGTGAGATATTATTGGTAAGTTTTCAAAAGAGGTTTGGAAGATCATTACTAAACTATTGAATATATCGCAGACAATTTATCAAATAATATATTAATTTGTAAATCCACTTCACTTTCCACCAACTGTATGTTATTAATAGCAAACTTCTGGATTTTTTAATTTCTGGTGCTTTAAAGTCAATTAGTATCAATTGGAAATATGCCTCATTATTTTCAGTTCATGCCTGGTGGGCATAAATAGTTTTTACAAGTAGAGGATCTAATTTGATTCTATCAGGCATTGTCTGCAGTGCTCCTAATTATTATTTATTTTGGGAACCAATTGATGAATATATTGCTTTACATCTCAAATACATATTACTAAAAGTGATTACATTTTTCATGTATAGGTATATTGGTTAAATGTAATACCTCTATTAAGACTTTTTTGTAAGGATGATTCTATTTATTCTCTTTCTTCTTTCCTTTTATTTTTCATTGCATAAAATATAAGTGTTATTGAATAGGTACTTTATTGACTCTTACTTGATATTATCCTACCGTATATAGTTTTATAAGCTCAGTTATTTTATTGATGTAAATTTGTATGTACCTCTTTCGACACTCTTTTATATATGGACTTCCCATATTCACCTAAAATGTGATAAAATATTTTGAACCTGCAAGAGGAAGATGCAGAATTGAATTAAAGAGGCATGAGGTGGATTCTAGACTACCAGCCTTGGTACTGGGTGCACTGACATTTAATAGTGCTGGCAACGGGATTGTGAACAAAGCTTTGGGCACCATCACTCATTCTTTTACAAATCAAGCACTGTCAGCAAACCTAAATATCCAACATAAAAACATCAGTCACAAGGGGGCTCTGAGTCTCCCGTCTATTCATATGCTCGAAAACAATGTAACTCATTTTAATAACATTATTTGCATTATCGCTTGAGATGTTTTAATCCTCATATTTCAGCCATGTTTTAATAGTGTGATGTACATGAGGAAAATGTAGCGTATTGTGGAAAGAGAAGTTTTGAAAATGTTTGGGGGGTAATTAAGGATTACATCACTGCTCCTGTCACGGCAACTATAGAGGCAAGTTTAGCAAACAGTTGCAGTTAAAATGCGTTCTACTTTTATGCAACCATCTGCCCACAAAACTGTTACGTCATTCCCCAAGCAATCATGCAGGTAACATCACATACTGCAAGGGGTGTGCAGAGAGACACCTCTGCGTCCCCTGTCTCATTACTTTCCTCCTTAACTTGAGGTAAACATACAAAATATAGCAATAAAATAGTGCTAGCCTCATCTCGTAGCCACTCCAAAATAAAAAAACATCTAGGAGTGGTGAGTGGTTTCATAAGGCACAGTCAACCCACTCTGTAGTCCTGAACCTTCTGGGAGGGAGTGGTATTTTATCTGAGATTATATTGGGGCAGATCACACCCAGAGACCTCAATGTTGTGAGAAACCCGGTGTATGTGATCTGGGGCTCAGGCATAAAACCTGTGGCACTTCTGAAATGGGGAAAGGCAGATCCCCTACCTCCCCATCATCGTCTTCAGCATCTGGTGGTGGTATTTTCTCCGGGACCCCGAGGGAGTGACCTTATGCCCTGAGGGGCTCTACAAGTCCTCATGGAATCTCTTGAAATGTGACACATTTCTCATCACTGTTTCATGAGTCCTTGTAGCCATCTCCATTGTCCCTTTTACACTCATGACTCATCTCAGGGAACACTAAAATGGCAGATGAAGCTTGCTACCGAGGTGACTTACGATCACGTACCAAAACCTTATCCCCGACTTCGATCTTGGGGATGATAGCCCATCGGTACTGGGACATTTTTTGATTTTGGAACTGTCTCCATGCTGTTGCCAGGCTGCTACCAACAGGGGCTTCCTCCCAGCTAGGATGGTTTGGTATTATGTCTTCCACTTTCCAACCAAAACAGAGGATACTGGGAGCTAAACCAGTGGTGGGGTGAGGCATGAGCCGGTATTCTTTCAGAATCGTATACACAGCCATCTCCACGCTCTGCTGTTCAGTCTGAGCAATCCTGACCACCTTGTTTATGGTTCTCATAAAACACTCAGCCTCTCTGTTTGCCCGAGGCCAATGAAGAGTGTATTTACGATGCTTTGTGTTTCTTGACAGAAAATAGTTGGTAACATCCTGACTATTAAAAGGAGGACCATTGTCTGTGTGTATTCCTTTTATGAGGCCATGAGTGGCCATTACCTTTTAAAACTAAGGGATTTCTTCCACTGATGTGAATGACACAAACTCCACTACAGGGAATTTTGAAAAATCATCAATTATGACTAACAGGTGATGCCCATCGGAGAGACTGCCACAATCCGCACTTACACTGTGCCATGGGGGTGTCCGGTATTGGCTCAGTGACTATGAATGGTGGAGGATCTGGGCCTCCTTTTGCTTGGCACAAATCACACTGCCTGACTGTGCCTTCCACCACATCATCCAGGCCAGAGAGCCACACCTTATTGTGCAGCCTACTCTTGGTTCTGACCATTCCTTGATCATGAAAGGGCAAGATCAACTATTTGTTGTGTCAAACCTGACGGTATTACCAGGCGACGTCCACGGAGAAGACACCCATCCTCAGTGACTGAGAGGTCATCCGACATGTTGTGTAGAGATTGTAATGTGTATCTGGCCTCAACTGTGTTGTTGGCCAGGTTGGCAAGAATGTTGGCCCATTTACCACAGCGGGTAGCAACAAGGGCAGCTTGAAGATAGTCATCAGTCCCTGTCATCTCTATAATTTCAACTAAGGAGACAGGAAGCGCTTGAGAGTGCACCACTATCATTTTAACATACTCCTCCATGTCCACTGCTTCTTGAAATTCTTGAGGAGAGATGGAGGCTCAAATAGTCTGCTGGATTGTGGAAACATGGCTTATACTCAACCGAGAAATTGTATTCCTGCAACTGGAAAATTCACTACTCGATCCTCACTGTAGGTTTTGTTGCCAACCCCTTGAATAATGGAATGAGTGTCTTGTGGTTAGTGTTTACTTTACACAGGTGTCCATACACGTAAACATGAAAATGACTGCACCCCAATGTATGTCGATTGCCTCTTTTCAGTGTGAATACCTCTATTCAGTTGGGGTAAGTGCCCGGCTGGCATAGGCAATGGGAGCCCACTCTCCACACAGTTGTTTCTGGAATAGAAGGGCTTTGAGGCGCGTGGGGATGGCATCCACAAAAATCTGTGGCTTTAGCCAGATCAAAATATGCCAATGTAGTTTCCTCTGATAATGCCTGTTTCATTAACACAAATGCCTGTTCCTGTTCCACAACCCACTGCCATGGGGCTGAGGCTTTGGTGAGTTCCCTGAGCACTTCTATGAACTGTGAGAGGTTCTGCATGAAGCGAGCACAGTAAGTCACCATCCCCAGAAAACGTCAAACTCCAATGATTGTGGTGGGGGCAGGCACTGCTTGAATGGCCCAGAGCATGGCCAGGTCAGAGGTGATACCATGCGCTGAATAAACAGATATTCTCTTTAAGGAGCTCACATTTTACATGGTGGATGGTGAGTCCACTCTCCTAAAGACGCTTGAACACAGTCCTCTGCCTGCGGAGATGCTAATCCATGGTGGGACCATGTACCACAATGTTGTCACTGACATTTAACAAGCCTTGGACCCCCAGCCAGCACTCCGTGGATAATGTCCTGCAACACTTTGGCTACGCTGGAAATGCTAAAACTAATCTGTGACCCGATGTTGGTTGAGAATGTTGTTATGTGATGTGATTCCAGTGCCAGGCGGATCTGGGGGTAGCGTGACCTCAAATCCATCTTTGATAACCATCTGGATCCCAACAGTTCACCCACAATATCATTGACAATTGGAGTGAGGTGTCTCTCCCGTTTTACGGCAATATAGGGGAGAATCATATCTGCACATATCCACACTTGCCCCAGTTGTTTTAGCTTTTGTGCAACAACAATGGAAGAGACCCATGGTGTTGGTCCTTTCACCTTTTCAACGATGTCTTCTGCTACCAACTTTCAAAGGAGGAAGGTGTAAAGCTATCTGTCTGTGGTGCAGGGAGACTGGCTGCACAGATTGATCAATATGTAGGCATACCGCATGGTTCTTTAAGCACCCAGTCCCCTTGAAAAAAAGCTCAAACTCCCCAATGAGAGAGTCCACAGCACTTACATGGATACCAAAAGTGAACTGTACCAACTGGAGTTGTTCAATGAAGCGACAGCAGAGGAGCATGTCTGAAACAATTTTGGTGACATAGATCTTGGCTTTGGTGGATCTTCCCTGATACTCAATGACCGATGTCAAAACTCTAGCAAGTAGGAGAAAGGTGGTGGTGCCAAACGCGTACACTCTGGTGGTTGTGGAGCAGAGAGCTGAAGGCCTTGGCATCACTTGTACTAACACTAAAGACAAAATGTTGATGGAGGCCCCTTTGTCCACTAGCACTTTTATGTGCTGGCCCTCCAGCCAGACTCGGCAACATCACCCATGAGAGTTCCCCGACATGTATAACATGCACACTGCCTTCTGCGGTGTTGTCACCCATGTCGTCGTCATTATCGGTCCTCACTGACTCTGTCTCCAGATTGTTAGTTGCTTTCTTTTGGGGTGTTTTCAGCCTGGGAGCAGACTGACAGACCGTAGCATAATGATTCACCATTTTGCATGATGAGCTCTTTCACCCCTTGACAGTACTCTTGCCAGCATGTGAGGTGGCACCCCCACACCACTGACATGGCCGGCTGAGCTGGTGCGACTTCAAATGCTCACATCTGCTTCAGTTTGCTTAGGTATCACAGGTCACTAGATTGACCGGCTCCTTTTTGATGGTGGGTTGGAGCATGGCCTCCATGTGAGCCACTCGGGCTTTTAAAAGTTTCTTTGACCTGCCCAAAGTCTGTCATGCTCATGCTCAGGGCCTGTAGAAGTTTCTCCCACTATGTGACTGAGAAGCAACCCTATTTGAACTTCACCCAGATCTCAACAAGTACATTGGTTAGTGTGCAGGTGCTTGCAAGTTCTCAGAGTCTCACATAGAACTCATGCACCAATTCCTCAGGTGTCTGTTCAGGTTATCCAAAGGAGAAAAATGCGCCGTCAGTAGCGGCTTAATGTAGCATAAGTAAAAGGCGAACTGGCCTCAGCCACCAGATTCGTAAGTTTATGTATGTGAGCCCCACCTAGATGTAGAATAATGGATCAGTGCCTATTGGCCTCAAGCCCCACAGCCGCAAACTACGTTTCTTCGCAGTCCACCCATGTGGCCCACTTTGCAGCTTGGGAGGGAGGGGCACCTGAGCTGACGAATGGTTCAATAGCTGAACAGACCACATGATGTTTCTTCTGTCACCACTGCATAGGCACAGGACACAGCCACGGTGATGCTGGGATCAGGTGCTCCTCGGACAGTGTGGTGAGATGCCATGTCAAGGCCCAATTTGCCTCTTTGTGGGGCACATGCTGGTGCCTAAAGTCCTATTGTAGGCGGATAACATATCACCAGCCGAAAGAACAAATCAGTCTACGGTCCACCAACTTCTCCAAACATGACCACAGTCGGAATGCCGGTGTTTAAGTCTCGCTTCTCCCTTAATGCTACACCTTGACTGTCCCGCTCCTCCCTTAATGCTACACCTTGGCTGACCATGGCCTTGGCACCTTCTCCGTGGGGGCCCACTCTGCTCCTGGGCCCCACAGCCCACATTACAACTAGGGGCACCAAAATGACAGCTTTGCAGGGGCCGTCGCGAGAAACAGGACCCCTGTTCTGTGCGGCACTGCACCAACAGCAACGGTCCACAAATGTCCACTGCACCGACAATCAATGCTGCCAAGGGATCCCTTGGGAGAGGCAACCAAGAGATGCGGTCATACAAGACATCCTTGGTGCTACTGCGAGGCCAAAGGTCACAGCCATAACTCCAAATGCCAGGCTGACGAGTGTGGAGGAAAACCACTCAAGTTTGACAGTGCAAGACAGGCCCTCCAAACAAGGGCAAGGCAGCATGGAGAAGAGCCATCATTGTTGCTAATTATTGCGTCATTCCATTAATGGTCATGCAGTTTGCTTGGGGTTGCTTGTGCGCACAAAGGATACACATACACTGTTACTGAGTTTGGGTGAGGCACTCCCTTTACACGGCTCCTTCTCGTTTATTTATATATCAAGATCATGAAATCTCAGTTCAAAACCACTACTGCACATCCTGCAAGGGGTGCACAGGGGGAGAGCCTTACAGCCCCCACAACATTTCAGCCACTACAAAGAATGTCTTAGTTTTATACTGTTAAGTTCCATTTATGTTGTTTCTCCATAAAACCAAAAAGTAGAATAAGGAAAGGCTCTTTAAAACCTCTTCAATAAACACAGTGGTACATGACCTAAAGAGTCATGATTGAAGTGTTCTGATGTTAAAAAGTCTGTACAAGTGCATTGTGGTATCTGAAGTTTATGGTGAAACATACTCTGTGAAGACAAGTACAGAAGTAACCGCAAATGTTTGTGTATCATGTTCAATTTCACTCAGTGAGCTGTGCTAACCCTTTATGGTACAAGTAATTTATAGTGGGGAAAAACTACAGATACTAATGTATTAAATTCAAAATTATGCTAGGAGCTTAGAAAATGGCCCATGTAGCTGGTGTTAATACAGCTACTATTCTATGAACCTAACGACTATATTAAAACAGCACATTTGTACTATACCTTGTTTGCTACTTGTAAAATAACAAAGAAAATAAAAAATCCTTTTTATAACTAATAACGTTTAACTGTACTTGTTTAAACCTCTCAAATGCATTCTGGTATTCTTAGTCACAACATATATCTCAAAGATTGATATGTTTGTGTTACCCCTTTCAGACTGTGAAAGATAATTATGTCGGAAAATAATCTGTTTCACCGTTTGAAATCCTTCTTGTAATTAATAACATTGAATACCAAAATTAACATTAAATGAAGCAGGCATATGTTTAAAGATGTTGCCAAACAATGTGTGTTTTTGCTCTCAAACCTAGTGCATTCTTGTTTGTTTAAAAACAGTGTAAATCGCAAAGAGTGATAGGACTATATTATCCCCTTCACAATATGATAGTTAATCATGCCTCCAGATAATCTGCTCAAACTGCCATCCCAACTAGGAAATCTTTTATTAAGAAAACAAATCATTTATACTTTGTCATTCAATCCTTTAGGATGCGGAGCACACAAACTGTCCAAAATATTTCTTGTTGCAAAAGAATTTTGGAACAATTACCCTCTTCAGACACGTCATCAATATCCTTAAATGTATGAAACCTCAATTTTTCCCCTGTGTTGGGGTATAGAACTATATCACCTCTGAGATTGTAATTACAATGGCAATATTCCAGGCAAGGGAATGTATCTCCCTTTAATTGTTTCTTTGCAGATTGAGTACCGTGTGTCTTAATAATCATATCCTTGATGTTTCTACTCCTGTTGTAGGGAAACCTAGCATATCCTTCAAACAAATCTTCAAGTTCATTATCAGCTTGGAAAGTATACCAGTATTTCTCCAGTATTTCTTCACTATACATCTAATTTTATAGTTTTGTGAGACAGATGTACTGAGACTTGATACTGTTGCAAATAACACACTTTTTTGAGAAGTCAGTTTCATTTTGTGAACTCACCTATATACTGATAGGTCTGTTTGTAAAATAGGGAATTGCAGGAGTTCCTAGGGGCCGATTCACAGAACTAACTTAAGACAAAATCCTAAATTTACTACTTTTGGTATTCACAGAAGTTAGGATTTTGTCTTAAGTTTGTCTTAAGACAAACTTAAGACAGACTTAAGACAGCCTTAAGACAAACTTAAGACAAACTTAAGACAGACTTAAGACAGACTTAAGACAAACTTAAGACATACTTAAGACAAAATCCTAACTTAAGTCTGTCTTAAGTCTGTCTTAAGTCTGTCTTAAGTTTGTCTTAAGTCTGTCTTAAGTCTGTCTTAAGTTTGTCTTAAGTCTGTCTTAAGTCTGTCTTAAGTTTCTCTTAAGACAAACTTAAGACAAAATCCTAACTTCTGTGAATACCAAAAGTAGTAAGTTTAGGATTTTGTCTTAAGTTAGTTCTGTGAATCAGGCCCATAGAACAAACTGCTTAAGTAATACTTATTATGCTGGTCACATTTTACGACCCCATGTGGTTGACTACAATCACAGGGTTAGCTGCCTGCAAAGGACAGCAGACCACCATCCCTGTGATTGCATTTCAGAATGAAAAATGTCCCCTTTTGGGGAAGATGCCCAAAGGAAACCCATTCCCCTTTGCGAATCATGTACTAAACTAACTTGGGAGTTGGCAACTGCCAAATGGCTTGCGATTGGAATTGCAATCACAGTCCAATGATGCATACCTTACTGACTCTCAATTTAAAACGAGTGCTCAAAATATGCCTTTCCAAACCACGATTTGTTAGCGGTTGTAAATCCTGTTTTGCAATTTTGAAAATCTTTCAGCTTGCGAATCTTGAAAACTGCTCCCAGAGCAAAGACAATGGCTTGGGCCTTTTGACAGAAAGACCTTGCTGTGAGGTATGTGACTCATCTCAGCTCAGGAAAAGCAACTGGAGTAGGTTTCGGAACTTCATTAACTTGAAACAGAACAGAGTGATGCCTGACTTTTCATAGTTAAGTGTAAAGTCTAGGAATTAGAAACCTTTGATCCCAGGATACTATGTAGCCATCGTACCTTCAACCCAGTAAGAAGGCAAGCTAAAGTTTGGTGTACCAGAAGAGGAGAGGTCTGCTCATTTCCATAGACACACACTTAGATGCAGCACCAGTCTCCTCCAAGGGAAGAATGGTCCTGCCATATTGAATGTTCCCATGAATGGTACATTGTGGGATCTTTTACAAGGGAAACAAGATGTGTTGCAAAAGTGGTAAGGTTTGCTCTTGGGAATTGTTGCCATTGGTTGGTGATTTCCACAAAAGCGGCATGTCACCCCACCACTTCATTACACAACTGGACCTGTGGATGAACAAGAGAGGACTGCACCTGCTGTCTGGGACCCTTGTGAAGTCCGGAAGGTGGGATGGGCTCCCACTTCTACCCAGGACTGAAGAGTGGACTTCAAGGGTCAGTTGGCTGAGGCTACAGGGACTCAACATACTGCACTATGCCTTTTGCTTGTGTGACCAGCTGGCCAGTTGCAATTATTTCTGGATTAAACCCTGTTGGTGGCTTCTGCTGGAGTGAGTCCTGGCCCCTAAGTGCTGCCCCTGATCTCCTGGTATGCTTAGAAATCACCAAGAGGAACTTCTCCAGAAAGTCTGAAATGTTTTAGTCTTTCAAGAACTCCAGAGCCACAGCAGGGCCTCAAGACAAATGTATCTGATTTTAAGATGACTTTATCGGATACATCGTTGGGCTTATCCCATTAGTGGATTTCAATTTATATTTCAGAAATAAGTCAAATCAAATCAAATGTTTATTACATAGTTAATACAATCCATTGGAAATCACCATAAACACATACAAGTAAGTACTGCATTAAATCAAATGATATGTTAAAATGCACTAACTAAAACAATATCATTTAAATATAATTATTTTTTAGCCATATCTTTGGAAACTTTGTTAAACAATTTTGTCTGCATTTAACAACATCCCTTTTAAATATATTACTATGCTGTCTGGCCACACAATTCTATTTATAAAAAATAGGTGTAACTTTTAGCTAATAGCTTTCAAAGCTGCTTCAATTGTGCTAAAGTACTAGATAAAGCTTTGCAAAGCTGCTTGCTTGATTCTAGTTAGAAGATAAAATCTTTGACCAGGCTGGCCCACTGATATCCAACATCCACTCCATTGCGAGTGGTCTGAAATTGTCCCTAGGTTCAAATCAACCTCGATCAGTAATTTCTGATTGCTGTCTTATTTGTTCTTGGGTTTTTTTGCTCAAACACTTTTATCAAATCAAATCTCTGGTTGCCCTTACTGGATTGTAACCATTTTGGATAATTTTTCTTAAAATGTTTTTTATTTTAGAAGCTATTTTGTGTTTGTTTTTACTTTGTGATAGTTTTGGTATTGCTAAATAATTTACTCACTTTTCTTTAAGTTAAGCCTGTCGGCTTTGTGCCATAGCTGCCAAGATTGCACCTGGGTTTATTTATTGAACCTGTGTGTTAGACCTAACAAAAATTTGGACTTAACTGCATGAGAAGAACTTGCCATCTCCCCAATTAGTAACCCAGTTTCTCACAGTATATAAAACGGGCTTGGTTTTAAAAGAGCAAAATGTTGACCTTTGGTATACTGCTGAGCTTACTCTACTGCTTGATTTGCTTGTCTTCTTGTAATCTCATTCAAACAATCTCTCCATTGGATTGCGCTGTTTGGTTTCTGCTCAATGTCTTACTTGATTTTGTTTTTACATAAAATAAATATTTTAGTTGTAGTGAATAG
Organism: Triturus cristatus; assembly: GCF_964204655.1. Lineage (NCBI taxonomy): Eukaryota > Metazoa > Chordata > Amphibia > Caudata > Salamandridae > Triturus > Triturus cristatus. Next base: position 612,925,894 of record NC_140591.1, on the reverse strand, counting down.
GCAGGCACTACTTGGCTGCCTTCCCAGTGACTCCAATGACTTGAAAGAGGCTGTGGATGACTGGTCATGTACCGAAATGCCACCTCCCTTTCCCACCGACTTTAGGTCTCTAGAGACCCATGTGGAATGGGAGAATGCAGGTAATGCTCTTGGGCTACTAACCACCATTAATTTGCCGTCTGTAAATAGGTGCAGGCCAGCAGCAGAGAAAGAATTTATTTCTGTGTAGACAGTGGCTTATCAGTATATTGCATGCTATCTCCTCTTCCCTTATGAGTGGAGAGGATGCCCCTCAAATGAAAACTGAAGGGAAGGTTTAGCAGGAGATTGGATGCATGGCAGATGTTGTTTTTTAATACTTGGGGGCTAGATACAGAGGGAGGAGGTGGCAGGATGACAGACATTTCTTTTCATTTTTAAATATTTTTATTGTTTTTTAATAATTTATATCAAGGACAGACAGCTATAACTCAGTGAATGACAATTACAGTATCAAAATGAAGCAATACACTAAATGACTAACTCCTTCCTACTGTCATGAGTTTTGCTGTACAAGAGTTTGCCAAATCAATGATTTATTGGATCATCTGATATCTGTGTATTGTGGTGGTCTTTATCCTAACAACACTCCCCCACAGTCCTCTTGCAGTGTATAACGTGTATTTATTTTTTAATCAATGCTAGGACTTGTTTCCAAAAAGGGGCCCCATCTGTGCAGTGTCACCAAATATGGAGATTGTCTCCTGTAGCATTGCATCCTGTCCACCAATTTAAAATAACACTCATGAGCATAAAATTAACCTTATCAGGAATATACTGTCAATCAAACATTACTTTAAAATGTACCTCTCTGTTGCCCACACATATGGTGCACTAGTATATATCTTCCCAAAGACTTTGCCAGTCCTTATATGTAATTACTCTGGTAAGATAGTGCTCCCATCTTGCCATATCCCTTCTCTGAGATATGGGCTTGGACCTTGATATTATCATATATAGTTTAGATAAGACAATCCCTCTGCTGAATGCGATTGGAGAAAACAACCTTTCAAATGTGGTATTTTCCCTAATTGATGCTTCTCTCATTATGGGGTGCATAGCTCAATATCGCAACTGGGCTCAGTGCAAATACTCAGATTTATCTAATCTGAAATCTTTGTTGCACAGCGCAGTGTAGGTATTAGCACTAAATAAATTGGCTACATCAGGAGTTCTTTTTATTCATAAATATCTAAATTGATTTACTTTTCAACCATAGCACTATGTCTTCTGTTAGTGTCAGATCAAGAATCTCTTATTCATCCATATTAAGCTTATACCCCACCAAATTCTGGAAAGTCTGGAATTGTTTTAATAAAGCAGTCAAACGTTTTCTAGTGATTCAGAAAGACATCATCAAAAAAGAGAGTCAATTTCTGAGCCTTGATCCAAATGGTGTACTTCAAATATTTCTAGATTGATGTATGGGACAGACCAATGGCTCGATTCTGAAATTAAAACGTTTTGAGTGATCAAAAGTAGTCCTGTCTTGTCCCTCTTTGCAGTCATGTAATCATTGATCAAAGTAATCCTAGCTATGGACTGTGATAATTGGTGAATAGCATCTAAATAACTCTCGTCCCAATCCAAATGACTTCAGGGGGAAATGCAGAAAAGACCAACTCACCCAGTTGAAGGGTTTTATGAAATCCAGTAATACTAAGATTGGGGTATTTTCTTCTTTCTAGCTTTTTCAACCAAGTGTACCACCCTCCTGATGCTACCATGGGCCTGCCTATCACTGACAAACTTTAGACTGATCCAAATTTATCAGATAAGGTAATAAAAACGCCAATCTCATCACTGAGATTTTTGTGTACACTTTCATGTGAGTATTTAAGCGGACAGTAGGTCTATAGGAGGACCAAAGCAACGTTTACCTGGCTTGAGTATAAGCGTAAAAACAACAAGGTGTTGGATGGATTTCTTGAATTATTCTCAGCCACTGGCAATCACCCGGGTCGCATCCCAAGCCATTATCTTTGGCCCACCATGTCATCTTAGTTTCGATCTAGCCATATGCAAATCAGTCTTGACCCTGTTCCCCATGGAACAGTCCAGCCCAAACTGCCAGCCCAGGTCCTCCCTGAGCCGGAACAGATGCAACCCAGGAGCAGTTTTGCTCTTATTAGGCTGGGCTGTTCCAGTTGGAGCAGGGTCAAGACTGATTTGTATATGGATGGGTCCAAACTGTGGTGTCATTGGGTGCAAAATAAGAATTGGACAGGCAAGCTGCTCCTGTTTCAAGTAGACTTCTGCTTTGTTATGTAGGTAGTCTTGCACCATATTCTCTATTGTCATAGTTGTGGAAATAGTCTACTTTGAAGTTGCTGACACCCGTGCACCATAAAACAACCCACTGCAGATGTTTGAAGTGTAAATGATGCTGTTGGTGTTATAATTTTGTTAGAAGGAGATTGTGTTACCACTTGTAGGTGCTGCTGCAGTTGCAAGTGTAAATGATGGCAAAATAAATTGATTTTGAAAAGAATCCCTTGAGGGCATCTTTACCTTAACTTGTACATTACCCAAGCCTCCAAGGGTCTATTGGGTCGCCCATTTTGTGTTTGGCAGTTGCGAGTGTGACATGCGACTGGACTCTAAGCCACCACCAAGCTCTAACAAGGTTGAAAACAGCAATTCAGTTCTGCTGTGTCCTCGAAGTTGCAATTGTTCATCTCCTAGGTCCACTAGCTACAGCTCATTCTTCTCTCTCCACCCCAAAAAACTTGCAGGATTGCAAGCAAAGAATTACACAAATATATACACAAAATGTGACTGAGCCGGTCTGTGGGCCTTTAGTACACCTTATGTAAATAATGTAAAAGAAAATTTAACAAACATAAAAATTGCACTAACAGCACAGCAAAATGGAACTAATGAGAACATTTTGAAATAAACTTAAAAAATGCCCCAGACCCAAACAGCACTTGGCAACAATTACCTCTGCAATTTTTTTTTTGAAGTTGAATGAAAACAGTTATTCATCAACTTCACTCATACACATACAAAATGATGGGCATGCACATTGATGAGAACAAAGGAAAATGTCTGTACCCTATAGCCTTCCCAACCATAGCCACCAATAGACACATACCGATAAAAAAGAAAGTACATTTAGCATGAATGCAAGGCCATCTGCAAGCGCCTAAAATAATAAACAAAAAAATCTATTGTACAGCAGTTGCCAGAAGGTGAAAAATACATTAAAATACTTTCAAGGTCTACAGCAGGTCTACTGCAGACTAGGACTCAAAAAGTAAACACACACCCCATTATGGAGCCAACGGGACACAATTCACAAAATGCAAAAGAAAGGGAGGAAATATTATTAACCCAGGCCTCCATCTCCAAAATGTTAATTATCCTTTAATGTCACATGGACCGGCTGCACCCTCCCTACTCCAAACTCCTAGCCACCAGCACCAAAAAACAAAATAGAAAAAGGAACAGAAATAGTTTTGCCTACCAACACAAACATTTTGCAAAGAACTGCACTGAAATTGCTTGATTTCCCCAAAACAATAAATATTCTAAGGCTGAAAGATGTAGCAACGATTGCACATTAAGTAAGAGAGATGCTTCCTGGAGATGTATTAAAACTCAAACCATCCGGGTGGGGGAGGCTTCTCTCTATCTTAATCAATGCCATCGATAATGGTGCCTCGGTTCCCGAGTCTTGGAAGGGGGCGGAGGTTGTTCCCATATTTAAAAAGGGAGCTAGGGACGATCCGGCGAATTATCGCCCGATCAGTCTTATTGATTCATCCCAGAAGGTGATCGGAAAAGTGATCCTGGAGAGGATTCTATCCTGGGCCAATGAGAACAATATTATTTCTGACTACCAAGCAGGCTTCAGGGTCGGAACAGGCACTATAGAGCAGGCTTTTAGGCTGTTTCTTCTCTATTGGAAGGTCGTGCTCCTTGGAAAGGGCAGTCTCTATCTTGCCTTCATCGACCTGAAAACAGCTTTTGACCTTGTCCCCCGCAACACCTTGTGGCGAGTGTTGGCCAACATGAATATTCCTTCCTATCTGTTGGCTTTACTTAAGAAATTACATGAGGGAAACTATGCCCAAGTGCGCTGGGGGCCCCAGGGCCAGAAAACGGAGAGAATCCCAGTGAACAGGGGCGTCCGCCAGGGATGCGTCCTTGCCCCTACACTATTCTCATTATATGTGAATGGTGTGGTGGAGCATCTGAAAAAAGTTCCAGCTGACGCCCCATCCCTGGCGGGCGATCGTATTCCAACTCTCCTGTTCGCGGACGATACTCTCCTGATATCTAAATCGCCAAAGGGTTTACAAATCCTGCTTGACAGCTTTCAGGCTTTCTGCAGTGCTAGAGGCCTCATTATAAATACCTCTAAAACCAAGTACTTGATTCTTAACCCACCGAGGAAGTTAGGGCGGCCACCAGTCCTGAACTCTGTCCCCCTTGAGCGGGTGAAAGAATTTGACTACTTGGGTATACGTATTTCGGATACGATGTCCTGGTCATCCCATCTTCAAAAAATGCTAATATCCCACAAGAGGGTCACCGGTGCCATCCTCAGGGAGCACCGATCTTCCACATCCCGGCCTATAGTTCCTGCTTTGGATATATATAAAGCAAAAGCTGTGAGTTCGGCACTTTACGGTGCTGAACTATGGGGCGTAACTAATATAGACGAGCTTGGCAAGTCCGAATCCAGCTTCTTTAAAGAATTACTGGCACTCCCACAGAGCACACCCTTGGTTCCGTTATTAATGGACTTAGGGTGCCACTCAATCAAAGACTTGGCTAAATTACGCCCCTTACTCCTATGGGCCCGGATTTGGCGGACCCCTGAGTTAGCCAAATATGCAGAGGGTCTATCTGATATTTTATCTATCCCTTCTTGGCATAAAATTAAATGGTTGAAAGAAGTCAAGACTTTACTTATGGATCTTGGCCTTAAAGAAGCATGGGACAAGAAAATTTCCCCCCCAAAAGCCGAACTCAAGAAGCTTTATTGGAGATGGGTGTTTGCAAAAAGAGATTCTAATCCTTCTGGTGGCAGTAGAATTACTGAATTAATCACGTTCAAAGATGTAGTGTGTTATGAACCCTACTTTGATGTAATACAAAAGCCGTATGACCGATCCCTCTATATTAAGTTTAGGATTGGTACTCTTCCGGTCCGTGAGTTGACTGCGCGATGGAAACCCCCTTCTCAGACATCTCCATACTGCCCTTTCTGTGAGTCCTTGATTGAATCGATCGCGCATGTTTTATTTGCATGCCCGAAATACAGAAACCCAAGATCCTATTGGCTCACTCCGTTATGTAAAACTTTGGGAACACGTGACCACCGCACAGCTTTGCGTATTCTTAAATCAGATGCTCGACCCTTATATGCCTGTGTTCTGGCAAAATTCTTGAGGTGGTCCTGGCTGTTGAGAACTAAAGCCCTCACAGACTCTAGCTAAGCTGGACGACTGATCCCTTTATGTATATACTCCATCACTTTTCAAATTTTTAAATTGTCTTATTTATTGTGTTTATATGTATTTTTAAAATGTTTTTAACTTCTGCTGTATAACTTGGGATCTATGGATGCTACTGTACTTTTCTGGTTTGTGCTTATTTTGTATGTTATATTTGTATGTGCTTTTTAAGATATCTTTTTATCGAAATAAAGTTTATTTCAATTCAAGAGAGATGCTTACCATCCAAACACCAAATCCAAAATGACGAAGGGTTGAACTAAGCTCTGGGAGGAGTCTTCGGGACAGGAAGAGGATGTTTTTACCTCATGTACAGTAGCCTCACTCTCCACGGCACGTCTACTGTAAACCCCCCAAAAAAACTCAAAAAGGATGCAAATCGAGTTAATTTTATTGATGGCCGTCTTTAGGAACTGCTGCTTATGTTTGGTTGATTTAATTATTTCTGTGCATTGATTACATTGTTCCCATGCTTCCATGATATGGTTGTTCCCCAAACATCTTATTTATGAGAGGGTGTGAAATTATGTAATCTCAGGTGTTAGCCAATGTGAAATTCTCAAGATTATGCTGGATCACGCTGGAGTAACAAAAATTACTCATGAGCCTAATTGGCGGCCCTCACATATTTGTGAGTCAAAGAAACTACTCAAATATTTATGCATCTGTTTTCAGAAACCTTCTGAGATAAGTTCAGTCACATTTGAGGGTCCCCCTAGTCTTTGTTTTGTGAAACAAAGCAGTACAGTGCCACACAAGTGTTTAGATATAAGAGCATTGGACACAATCAGCAATTGGGAATATAGCTACTTCGGTCACATCTCTGTGGGTGCAGCTCTCATGGAAGTAAGTCTAGACCATCATTAAATGGAGCAGCTGCTTAGATGAATTACCTTTTTCAGATAACAAAATAGACCCTTTAGATTATTACAGCAACATCATTTCAAGTCGTTTTACATTTTTCATCTATGGGTTGCCAAGAATATACTGATTATGAGAACAAACATACTAAATCAGTGGTTATGGACATTCCTCTTCTTTGGTTGTTCATGAAACTGTACTGTTTGGCACACAAACAGAAGATGTGGTGCATGGATGCCTCAGCACATCAGATTGTAGTTGCTGGTATTTTGCAAATGTTCTAGCCAGGGGTCGCATTACCCACATCGCCTGGGCTAAGATAATGTTGCCCCCAACTGTCACATGTAGTTGAAGTCACTCTGCCGCCAAGTTTGGCAGCTCAGAATGTTCCATAAAAATCCTGCTTGTCAATGCCAGAAGGTTATTTAGGTCAGCAACAGCTTGGTCCCGCTTCACTGGAGTGGGAGAGGCAGAGGCTTGTTGGTGTTGCTAGGTCTCTTAACTTGCTCAGTTCCTAGAGAAAGCAGCACCTCATTTCCAGCTCTCCTCCTCTTCTTGGTCTGTCTTTCAGAGCTGCTAGCAGGACTAGATGTGGCTCTGAATGGCAGTTTGATCAGGGAACCTTGTAGATTTTACAGTACCGGAATGTTGCTCGCTCCACACAATGCCCAACTCCTGAATTTTCTTTTTCAAATATTTTAAAGATTGGAGAAATGATAACCCAGTAAGAGGTAGGGGTGTTGAATGGGTTTAGAAAATCATCAAAGAAAGCAACTCTTAAATCAACTCCAAACAGCATCAGACTTTTTCAGGGTGACATTAGATTGATGTATTACTTGTCCATGGTAACCAGTGATGTTGGATAATTTAGGCACATTTCACTTTTGACTAATGTATGTGCTACCTAAGACGTCTATTTGGCAATGTGCAAAGCTCTAAATACTGTGCTATTTCCTTATAATATCACTAGATATGTATTTTGTCTTATGGTTTTTATGTGTTTTTTGTGGGGTGTGGAATGCTCAGTAGTTATTGGTGTGAAATGGTCATAATGTTGACCATTAGTGTAAATGTATGCCTTACTGCATTTTTATTCTAATCTCTTACACGAGTCTCAATATTGTAACGTGTTGTTTTATGCTTTTCTTTTCCTTTCATGAAAATTGCAATATATATAATTTCTGTTTAATTTTTGATTGTATATTCTTTTTAACATAAAGACATAAAGGAGGTAGTGCTTGCTAGATGATAGACTGCAATCTCCCCTGCCTTACCCTACATCCATACAGACCTGAGCGAGATGTTGGAACGTGGGAAAGGCTCCTGTGCTTGCAACCACCGTCAGGCTAGCCTTCTGTGATCTATAAAGGCAAGAAGCAGAGAGGAGATTTCTTTGGCATGAACAGTTGCTCAGAAAGAGTCATTACTGTCATGGTGCTTGTCCTTCTTTCTCCTTTTGTGAGTGAAGATCATATCCCTCTGAATTGAAGGAGGTCCATATGGAGATGGCAGAGTGAAAGAGCATTCTAGGTATGTTTTTTCTAGTATTTGGGGGTTAGTTACTGATAGAGGTTGGAAAGGGTGACAGAATGCCAAGTATTTTACTTTGAAACTACCTTAAGGATTGGAGGAAGAGAAAGTCACTAAGGGTTTGAGAGAGAGAGGAAGACGGTTTTCTTTTACATTTATGAAAATGAGTTGGATCGGGGGAAGGAAGATGGCGGACTAGTGCCATCTCGTCTCGGACACACTAGGAGAGACTCCCGGCCAGCCTGCCTACCGCCGTCTATGTCGCGCATTTTTAAAAAGGAAAAGCGATAGACTTTTGAAAAGAGAAGAATACTTGTGTTTATAATGAAGGCTTGCTGAGGGCTTGCTGAGGAGGCGAGAGCAGCTGCGGCTGTGGCTGTGCTCGATGGCTTTTGGCGGCTCTGACTGATTACTGACGCGGATGCTTGGATGGGTGTGCTGTCGGCGGGCCCCTACGGCTTGGGAATCTATTGGTTCAGCCTTGCTGGGCCTGTTGGTCTTACTTTGGTAAGTGCACCGGAGAGAGGGATGGCGCCACCGAAGACTACGTTGAAGTTAACCCATGCTACTAGGGCTGCAGGCGCCCAAGGGACATTACTGGGTGAAGAGACTGCGGCAGCGGCAAATACAAAACCCGGCGCAAAAGGAGGTACGTCTCGGGTTGGTAAACCTGCACTTCATTTGCTACAAGAAGGGAAAGCTGGTGAACTTTGATCTTTGGGGGAGGTCGTGGTTCAAACAGTCGATGCCATAGCAATAGAGACAATTCTGGGCAGTGTCGGCAAGAATGGCAAGAATGTTGCACTGGGGGATCTCCTGATAATGGTTCTTCTCCTGAGGCACTGTCAGCGCAAATTAGAGATACTTTGTTCTCTTTCACAGCGCCAGTAGAAGTGGTGGCTGATGCTGCTGCCCTGAGGAATGTGCCTGCCCCAGATCATTTGGAGCATATGGAGGCCCAGGGGTTGGGGGAGACTTCAGCTATGTTGGGTGAGCCGATATTGGAAAAGGCTGATGCATTTACAGAGAGAGAAAATGTACCACTCGATGATGACAAGAGCCCCATTCTTACTGCCCAGGACCCTAATATTCTTAGTTCAGAAGTGGAGGGTGATATATCTATCGACTCTAGGACCCAGGAGCTTCCTCCTGTAAATATGGATCAAGCAAAGGGAGAGGTTAAGTCGTTGATCTCCCAAATGTCTGGCTCCGGCTTTAGCTCCGGTTCTGGTCTGAAAAATGGGCAGTTACGGGTAAGCTCTGATGACCATGAGATCCATTTAACAGTTCACAGGTCTGAGGTATCAACTATGATGGATCATGTAGCTCAGGACTGCCCAGCGACCAAGACTTTACCAAATGGTAAACGGTCGCAAGGCCAGACTTTGGTAAAGGATCCAGCACTTGCCGTAATATTGCAGGCATAGCAAGAGCAAAGAAGAGAAGCACAAGACTACCATGCCCAGATCATAGCTGGTTACCTCATTATTCAACAGTCACTGAAGGAGGTGACTGGTACAGTGGCAGGAATAACAAGGGATGTCGCAGAGCTACAAACGAGGGTAGCAGAGACAGAGGAAACTATCACGACTACGGCTGAGTCAGCTTTTGGCCTGTCAAAATAAAATCGAAGATTTGAAAAACCGACAACGTCGGAACAATCTAAGATTATTTGGGGTTCCGGAAGGCAAGGAAGAATCAGACTCTTGTGCTTATGTGGTTCAGCTTTTTCAAAAGGCCTTTCCTGACCTGTCAGATTGGGATTGGGACTGTCAAGTCCAAAGGGCGCATAGGTTGCCCTTAATTTTACAGAGACCCAACTCTCAGTATCCCCGAACCATTCTGATTTTTTGGGGGAATTTTTTTGTTAAGGCAGGCGATATCCTTGAAGGCCCGCCCTGGTTCTCCAATAGCTGTTGACTCTTTTTCCTTATTTGTTAGATCCGATCTAAGTCGTGTGACCTTGGAGGAAAGATGGAAAATTAGGCAATTTATCGATCCTATCAAAGCAGAAGGGGCACAAGTTTTTTTGCAGAAACCTGCTCGGCTGAAAGTTGTTAAGGATGGGCGCTCACTATTTTCTTTTGACGGATGTAGAGGCTAAACAAGCGTTGAACAAGTGGTAGATGGGCAGAACATCTGGCAGGACTGATAGGACTGATGGTGTTTAGCAGTGTCTTTTGCATGGTTTATTTTTTTGTGTAGCATTTCTGAATATCTCTAGTATTTTGTAGTATTCTTTAAAAAAGCAAAGTGGGCAGAGATATGCGCTGTAGAATGGAAAAGAGATAGAGCTGGGGAGTTTGTTAAGAGCGAATGTGCCCTTTCCTCTGGGATTATATTGTTTTGGTTACCCCTTTTTTTGGAAGGCTTATTCTCTAACATTCTGCTATGTACCATTTTGAATCTATGATTGAGGTTGGTAGGGGCTGGCGGGGGTAATCTCGGGGGTGTGGTGAGATATCCGCTGCCATATCCAACGGCAGCTTTTTGGGGAGGGTGATTCCTTCTTTAGGATACTGGGTGGGTGGTGGAGAGTTGTTTAAGTGGGGTTTTGCGGTGGGTGCACCTAAGAGTGTGGGGGTAGGAAAAAAGAAAAAGTCAAAAAGAATGTTATGGTTTTTTGAGTATGTGGGGAAAGGTAGATTTTTAGAGATGAGGTATGCTGTGTATATGAAGGGATAAGGCAATGATTAGGTGCCTGTCTTGGAATGTGTCAGGATTAAATAGAGGATCTAAAAGACAATTAGTACGGGAGGAGCTTAGGGGATACAAACCTCACATAGTACTCCTTTCGGAGACACATCTAGCATATAAGGACAGTGGGCTTCTTAATCAATTGTGATTTCAGAATGTAATATGCTCTTCACTGAATGTGTGGATAAGGGGTACTGCTATTATGGTTTCTAAGACATTGGACTGCCAAATCCATAAGTTATTAGCAAAACAAAGCGGGAGGTGGGCTCTGGCTCAAATCGAGATTAATTGTGTTAAATATGCGTTCTGTGTACTGTATGGCCCTAACTTGGATGATCCGGCTCTTTTTGACTTTATTAGTTTGGAATTATTGGGGTGGCAGGGGGAGTTAGTTGTCATGGGCTATTTTAACTGTGTCATTGATTATGCTATAGTATAAACTCAACTAGTCGGGCGCTAACTGCTAGGATGGGGAAGGTGAGAGCTTCCATATTAGAACTTGGGCATCTGCGCTCACTGCAGGATGCGTGGCGTTCTCTATTTCTATCAACTCCGGGTTACACCTATTACTCCATACCACATAGACAGTATTCCAGGATTGATATGGCATGGATCTCAGATTGTATCTTATTTGGTTCGGACATAGAGGTGTGTCCTCGGATTACATCCGACCATAACCCTATGTTACTATCTTTTTGGGTTAAGTCCGGGCCTAAAAGGTCCATGCTATCTTTTTACGGATTCTGGGTATTTGGTTTTTATTGCTAAAAAATTATCGGAATATCTGGAAGATAACCTGGGGTCTGCCTCCCCTTTTGCGGTATGGAATGCAATGAAGGCATATATCCGAGGAGCTACCCAGCAGTTTGTCTTTCTTCCAGAGAAGTGTGGCTCAATGGTTAGAGCGGCAGACCCTGATGCAGAGGTCTGGCCCGGACCAGGGTTCAATTCCCGCCTCGGCGGGTCCTGGGCTCAATTTCCCCGGACCCGATAATTCTCGCCTCGGTGCCTATTCTAATCATGGGTCCCACTCTGCAACTCTGGGCAATAGCTTGCTTAATCTCCACAACGGCCCCAAAAGTGCTAGGATGCCTGGCTTCACCTTGGGGGTGCCCAGGAGTGGGCACTTCACAGGGAAAGGCCAGGAAGGGTTCCACAGCGGTATGTGCACAGCGCCTGAGAGACCCTTTCGGGGGGGTGCGGAGCGCTATATAAATGCACTACATTTACATCAACATATAGAGCGAGAGAAGCAAGCTAAGGAAGCCTATCAAAAGCTTATAGCCAGCGAACTTCAGCATGCTGAGGCAGTTCGGCAGCGGGTAGCAGACCAGGATTCTTTGTATGCCTCCTTAGTGGAGGATAGGGTGGCGATGACTAGAGTTTTAAAAGAGAAGGTGGCAGCGAGCTTCATTAAGCATAAGACATTGCAATACAAGTATAGTGATCAAATTTGGATAGTACTTGCTCACCAACGTAAGGAAAACCGTCTTAAGACGATGATTAAAACCATAAAGGGTGAGGGGCGTACATTTTATAGACGCCCACAAAATATTGCTAATCAATTTTCTATTTTTTATCAGCAATTATACTCTCCAGATGCTGCTCAAGATCTGACAAATATGCAGGGTTATCTGGAAGAGAGTAACCTCCCGGTGGTGACAGATGAAGACTCGCTCTTATTAGAGCGGGAAATTGTATTGGAGGAAATTGAGGAAGCAATAGTGGGGCTCCCGCTCGGGAAGGCAACTGGGGAAGATACCATGCCTGCTGAATTTTATAAGAGCTGTAAAAATATGGTGGCCCCGGTTCTAAGAGAAGTAATCAAACAAATTGGGGCAACAGACCGAGTTCCAAATTCATGGAATATTGCTAATGTAATATTTTTCTTAAAAAAGGATAAGACACCAGAGGAACGGGCTTCTTATCGCCCAATTTCTTTAATCAATGCTGATGCTAAGATCTTTGCCAAGATTCTAGCCACCCGGTTCGCCTCTATGATGGCTGGCCTAGTTTTTCCCCAGCAGCACAGATTCATACAAGGGAGAGACACCACAGCCTTTGATGCTGCAGGGAAGTTAAAAACTAATCTGGGCATGGTGTTATTAGATGTAAAAAAAGCATTTGACCGGGTGGCTTTGGAATATCTCTGGGCAACACTCACTGCATTTGGGGTCAGGGAGAAATTTAGGAATTGGGATCCAGCTATGTATCACAACCCGATGGCCAGATTGCTTTATTGTAATGTTCAAACAGCCCCTTTCCTCATTCTCTGTGGTACTGGACAGGGCTGTCCGCTCTCCCCTCTCTTATTTGCTCTCCAAATTGAGCCATTCATTAGGGCGCTCCTCGCTAATGTCAGGATATGTCCACTGAAAATTGGGCAGCGCTTGCTGAAACTTACCAAGTATGCGGAAGAAGTTTGGCCTTTTTTCAGGCTATAAATTAAATATTAATAAAACGCAAGTCCTTCTTAACTAACAATTGGAATCTCCAGTGGTAGGCATTTGCCCGACCGCTAGGTATTTAGGGGTTTGTATATCGCCCAGGGTCGAACTTATTGTTCAATTAAATTATGATCCTCTCTTAGCTACTATTACTAAGCAACTGAAATTGTGGTAAAAGCTTCCTATTAGTATTTTGGGTAGGTGTAACATCATTAAGATGAAGATACTACCTAAAGTTTTGTATTTATTTTGTTCGATTCCATTGCACATTCCTAATCTATTTTTTAGTAAACTGGATGGGATTTTAAGCAGCTTTATATGGGGATATAAAAAGTCAAGACGTGCTATGGGATTAATGACGCTTCCGTATAATCAGGGGGGGTCTAGAACTCCCTGACTTTAAGCTGTATTTTTGGGCAGCATTTTTAGGTCGTCTGCCAGCCTCTTGAACCCAGAGGAAGCGGATTTTTGGCATTGGCTTGTTCTTGGTCAAGAGAGCCGGATGTTTTTATATTGAATTAACGACTCTAACTATTTCAAACGGGTACGTTTCAAGACTATTCGAGATTATGCTCATATTTGGCAGGGCATTATGGCCAGATCTTCTTTATCTTTAATACATGATAAGCTTCCTCTTTGGGGTAACCCGATATTGCCCGGGATATTTCAGGATTCTGCTGGCCAGCAATGGGCGAAGCAGAGAGTCCATTACCTGGGGCAGCTGTATGATTGTAATGGTTTTAAATCATTTGAGTATCTACAACTTACTTTTGCTGTCCCCCAACGGATGTATTTTAAATATCTTCAGGTCAGGGATTGATCCCATGTAGCACCGTACTATCCGGAATGTCTCAAGTTCAGGGGTTTGGGAGTGCTTGTGTGCTCAGAACAGGCATGAAGCCATCAGTTGGATTTATCGATCTTTGTCCAAGTTCAGACTTGATGGCTGTGAAAAATTAACGTCAAGATGGAGTGAGTCCTTAGGAATAAATATTACCATAGGGGAGGTAAAGACTTCTTTTGATATTATAGCACGCTCGGTACATTCGGTCAATCTACGACTGTAACAATTTCGGATGATCTGTGCACTTTATTATACACCGGAGAAGATCGCTAGATGGTCTCAAGGGAGGGTCATGGGGGGGGGGCACGGTGTAATTGCCCCAAGTGTGGGCTGTATGCAGCAGATATGATTCATATGTTTATCCCATGCCCAGATGTAGGTCTTTTCTGGCAGAAGATACGATTAGCTATCAAACTCCGACTGGGGGTCGAATATACATTTACGATAGCTGATAAAAAATGCTTGGTTACAAAGAGGATAGTGGCGAGCATAAATTTATAATTGCAATATGTTAGTCACCGCCCGACTGGCGGTAGCCAGAGCCTGTATTTCACCTAAGCCTCCTTCAGTAATGGAGTGGTGGTTAATTGTAAGGGGAATTGGCGAAAGAGAGAAAGCTCTGGCTAAAGTAAGGGGCATTCGCGCCCTTCAAAAATTTCACTCTATATGGGGCTGCTTAGTAGATGATGCATAGACCGATGGTTCTAGGAGATTAGGACGTATTTCTTTTGTCTATTACTTATTTTTCCTGATGTTCAGTAAATTTATTTATCTGTGTTAAGCATTCATTTTTTAGATGCCAACTTCTATACTGAATTCCGATACCTTAACTTAGACTCATACCATAATATTTTTCTTATCTTTGCGTTATTGCTTTAGTATTTGTCTTATTTATGTGAATGTGAATGTATTTCTTTTTGACAATAAAAAAAAGTTTAAAAAAAAAAAGAAAATGAGTTGGAAATATGAGAAAACGTTTTGTGTGTTAATGACTAATAACTCCTCTGCACCTGCAGAGTAGATCCATTCCAGGAGTTGAGGGGGTGTAGCAATGCTCATGTGGAGCTATGAAAACATACTACTGTAGAAGGTGTAAATACCAAAATGATGTATTTTTTGCCACCTCAGGGTTCCAAATGGCATGATATGTGACTCTCCCTTTGCTTTAGTTGTCTATGGCGTCACTTGCAAACTCTAAATGCGAAACAAACCCCATTGTTGGTGGCAAACAATCTTTAATCTATAAAGTTGTACATAATTTTGTTAAGAAGTTGTTACCAAGTACACAGTAATATAATCTCAATTATTCATTTCTGAGATACAAAAAGAGGAGTTAAAACATCATCTCTAAAGCCTCTTAAAGGCCATGCACTGACGTGTAGATAACAGCACATCGCTGTAGTGTTTAGCAGCAATTTTGTACATGGGAGGGGGTGCTTAGTAAATGGGCCTCAAGAATATTTTATATTTATGGGACTGGTAGAGAAAGAGGGGCGCAAATGAAGGTGGGAGAAATTGTCAGGGCTCCCGATGCTTTACAAGGATTGGTGAGCTTGGCTGCCTATCTCATACTTTTTTAAGAACCCCTAGATAAAGGAAGGACGGAAGTGTAGAGGGCAGATAGGCACAGATACTTAAAGTCCCATTGATAACTTATCCCTGCACACCTAGTTCATGGAATACACTTGGGGGGTCAGTGAGGGAGGTTTTATTGATAATATAGAGTTGTTTTTAGTTTAAAAGTTGGTTTATTAGAAGCAAATAAAGTACAACATAATAAGGTATTCAAACCAATGAAAAGATACAGTTGAAGGTGGGAAGGAGAGGGAGAGAAAAGAGAAAAAAGGGAAATAAAATAACAAAATAATCATACATGGTCTAGTGAATAACAATTTCAGGAAGAGATAAAATATAATTGTGTGTTTATATGTACTATACATAAACAATAATAAATCACCATTCAGAGTTAGAAAAGAAAGGAACATCAAGGAGGTTTTTGGACTCTCTCTGCATTAGGTTTGTGTTAAGAAGAGTGTTGCGCTTATTTATCCATACTGTTTGTGATTGGTGACCACAAACAGAACATTTAAGAACCAGTGATAGGGGATGACAGTATGCTGTGTCAACATAACGTTATGACAAACTGCATACCACTAAGCTAGAAAGGAAGGCTGGGAGAAATCTTTCGAATTTTTCATTATTTATTGGAATGCCACTGCTAGCAATACATTTTTAATTCTTGTGTGAGTGGAGACCACAGTCCAACAATCTTCCAGACTGCTTAAAAAAGCATTAATTATGGAAAAAGGTATTGAGGAGTTAAAAATGGAGTTAATTGGCTTCCAGAACTGCATCCAAAAAGTGTGTATTAAATGGCAGGACCAACAACTGTCAGGTATATCTGGGTATGAAGTGTAGAAGGAGAAAAGAAGAGTCTGTTGTAAACATAAAATAATGTTTTTGTAGTGTTTGCAGCACGAGATGGTTTCCGTAATTTTTATCCAAACATGTCTCAAAGTTGGAACTGGGCAAATAACGTCTAAAGCATGTTCTCAGGTTAATTCGGTGTCAGTGTTAAGTCCATCCATGGAGTCTTGTTGGAAGAATCGGTAAATAGTTCAGGCTGTTAGATTTGTGAGAAGAAGAGTATCTAACAGGGAAGAAGATGGTATGGGATGGATGATACAAGATTGGAAGCGGTTCTAGGTAGAAATTACAATGTTGTTAAGTAATTGGAATTTGCTATAAAATCAGGATGGAAGATTAAAAATGTTTTTGAGATTGTGGAAAAGTTAGTTTGGAGTTATCACTGAGTCCAGATTTCCTCAAGATTTCCAATAAAGAGGTTTGTTATTATGTAATAAAGTAGTGTTATGCCAAAATTGCAGATTAAAGAAAAGAAGCAGTATCATTGGGTTTACATGACAATGAAGGTTCTAGTAATTTACAAAAAATGTTTAAAATAGGTGTGGAGAGTGACTGAGGTCTTCTTGAAAAAGCCAGGTATTCTTAAAAAGTGAAAGGAAAGAGAAAACATTTCTTCAAATCTGCCCACAAAGGAGAAAATTCTGAAGATTTTGAAAGCTTTTGAATGGATTGTTTTAAATGGAAAGCTGAGTGATATTCAAGAAAGTCAGGAAAGTTAACACTGCCATCTGAATGTTGATATTTTAGTTTCAGTAAAGATATCCAAACATTGTTCCTATTTCACAAAACTTAAGAAAGCTTGGAGGTGATTTGTTTAAAACAATTAGAGAGGATACTAGAATGTTGGAAACAGTGAATAAAACAATATGGACCAACATCATCTTTATAGTATCCAGACAACCTCAACAGGAGAGATGTAAAGGATGCCATTGACTAACCAAGGATGTTACTTTGTTTATGCAGTCATCTAAGCTTAATGAAATAGACGTTTTGACTGTGGGAGAGAACCAAAGCTTTAGGTATTTGATTTTTGTTTTAGTCCAGGAAAATTTGGTGATTGAAAAATCTTATTTAAAAGTACATTTGTTGAGTAATAATATTTCACATTTACCATTGTTTAATTTATAGTCTGAAGCAAAAGAGTAGGAAGCTACTTCTTGGAGAAAGGCTGGGATCAATTCTTGGGAGTGTGAGATAAATAAAATAATGTCATCAGCATAAAATGCTTTTTTAATCTGCTGATTTTTCCCAGAGAAGTCTTGCATATTTGGATAGTTTCTAATTCTGGAAATGAAAGGCTCTAAAGCTAGATTAAAGAGAAAAGGAGAATGAGGACAACCTTGACAAACTTCTCTGCCCAAAGGTAAATAGGGGCAAGTAAGTCCATTGGCAAAAATAGCTGCCTGAGGAGCAGTATATAAAAGAAAGATGATTTTGATGACTTTTTGTCCAGAACTGAACCAGTGAAGAGTATGAAATATAAAGGACCAATCTATCTGGTCGAAATCCTTCTCAGCATCTATTGTAATTGTTTCTAAAGGATCGGGCAAATATGTGAATTTAGATACAACGGTAAACATTAGACAAGTGTTGTCAGATATATACCTTCCTTTAACAAAACCAAATTGTGCCTTTCCAAGAAGCTTAGGTAAAAAGGGTTCTAAGTAGAGGGCTAGAGCTTTCCAGAAAATCTTATAATCGAAGTTAACAAGAGAAATAGGTCTATACTTATGCAAAGTTGTGCAGCTTTCCCCTCTTTGAGAATAAGACGTATATGAGCCTCTAAAAGAGATCCAACGGAATTACCTGTGTTGAAAAAAGAAGCAAGGAGAAGAGATACTTTAGGAAGGAGCAATTTGAAAAAGTGTATAAAAAATTTAGTAGTAAAGCCATCAGGGCCAGAAGCTTTATCAAAGAAGATAAAACATTCTTCAGCTCTGCTAATGTAATGTCCGTCTCTAAATTCTGAAAGTTTAAGTGAGTGTTAAAGGATTTTTGCGTTGATGAAAGATAATTCAAGATGTCAGAAGGGGGAATGTTCAGGTATGTGCGAAGTCTTATAAAATTGGAAAAATTCTCCTACGATGTCCATGTCTTTGTATGATACATTTGAGTGAATATCTGTGATAGACTCAAATTTATTTCTGTTCTTCTTAATTTTAAGATCATTCATGAACATATTTGCCATTTGTTCTGGCCGCCATTGTATTTGGTACTTGACTTTAAAAGGAACATTGATGCACTATTTGTGGAAAATGTATTAAACTGGAGTTTGGGATTGACAAGTTCCTGCAGACAATCATTAGATTTGGAGGAGTAATATGTGTTTTCCAATTTTTTAATTTGTGCAAAAATGTCTTTAGCTTAAATGGCAGAAGCCTACTTTTTAATGAAGAAAAAACTTGTAACAACATCACAGGCTGATGATTGAAGGCATCCCATATTGTGTGTAAAGCAATTTTGTCTGTGATTATGCTGGAAAAATTAATGAATCAAAGAGGTAATTATTAAACCTCCATGTAGTAGGTTTAAAAGTGTTAGGCAAAATGCCCGATTGAATAATAACAGAGGCTTGGCCAGATATTAGAATAGAACCATTGTCAGCAGAATGAAGGGTTTCTGATAAGGTATGTGGGACAAAAATATAGCCAATTTGTGATTGAATATGATGGGCCGGGGAAAAATATGCATATTCATGTAAAATAGGGTTAGACATTCTCCATGCATAAATCAGTGAGCTTTGTTTGAGAGCAAGACCAAACAGCTTCTGAGACTTATGAGGCACATCAGGTGAAGTAGAATTTCTATCAATAAATGGGTCCATAAACTGGTTGAGATCACCTGCAAGAATGAAATGATCCTCTGAACATTGTGATTTTTTGGGGGAAACATTTCAACAAAATTGACTATGTGTTAGTCAGATCATATAAGTTAAAAAAAGAAATCCTTATATTATAATATCAAACAATTAGTGAGCAACCAGCGAACCTAAGTATCTGTTTCCTGAGAAATCAAAGGAACATTGAGAGAGTTATGACATAAAGATACAACACCATTCCTTTTACCATTACCAGGTAAAAAGAAAACATTGTCAACCCACCCTCTTTTCAATTTCAAGGATTCTGATTCAGTATAACGAGTTTCTTGTAGGAGACCAATATAAGTAAAAAGTTATGAAACACATTGACGTTTAGTTGGTGAGCCTAATCCCTTAGCATTGCAAGATACAACTTTTATAGACATAGGCAAAGAATACTGGGAAAAATATCCAATGACATGAAATAAACGAGTAACATAGACCAAGCATGGATAGATAAGTGGGGTAAAGGAGAAGAGAAAGAAAAAAAAGAAAATATGCATTGATAAGAAAACAATAGAAGAAAAATTAAAGAAAGGAGAAAAGTAGCCAAGGATATCAGAGACAGTGAGAATTAAAAACATAGGGGTTTATCTTTGAGAGGCTTGTGCCGCAGGAGCATCACTTTTTTTGATGTTCCCGTGGTGAAAGCCTCTCAATCATATGCACCATATTTCATAAATGCGTGCATTCCTGATGATTGACATTGGAGTAGGGCAATGCAGGAAGAAGACTTGCAGCACTGCCCCAAGCCAATTCCTCATAAATATGGCCAATATTGTAAAACACATGAGGGAGGGAAAACATACCTAAGGATAATATCTAAGGATGATGGAGGTGCTGAGGTCACATGGAAGAGGCAGCATTGTCGGGATACATGGAAAGGACAACAGGGATACTTGTAGAACATGGGTAAATGAAGGATGGTACAGATCAAACAGGAAAAATACAACCTGAGAAAGGAAGAATAGTATTAATATAAAAAGCATGTTATAACAGTTATAAGCAAGAGATTTAAGAAAAACATTTTAAATAATGCATGCAAGCCAAAGTATACAACATAGGAGAAGAACAATTTTAAATTATGAATATTGAGTTGAAATAAGACTTTCAAGCTTTTACAGATCTGGAAATGTCCATAGTTTCAACTCTGCAGTCTTGACGAAATGCCCTCAGATGAGACAGATGCTCATAAATGGATATCTTGTTCTTGTAAGTAACTTTAAGCAGACATGGGTGGAAAAGATCAAAATGAGGGCCGAGGTATCGGAGAGCTGGTCTCATGGTTAAAAATCCTTTGCGTCTCTCTGCAGTGCATAATTCTGTGAGAAGTAGAGGTTGTTACCAGACCAAGTGATCTTTTTTGACATCTTAACTGCTGAGAGAACCTTGAGGAGGTCAGTGTATTTAAGGAAATAAGGATGATGCCTCTGGGCTCCTTGGAGATAGAAGCAGTAGTAGGTAGGTGGCCCAGTCTGTGAGCTCTCTCTCTATTTAGAGAAGAGGATTCAGTTAGATAAAGCAGCTTTGGCAGAAATGTTTTGAAAAATGAAATACAGTCAGATCCTTCAGAACCCTCTGGTAAACCATAAATGCGCAGATTATTCCTTATATTTCTGTTTTGAAATTCCTTGACCTACCTTTGAAGCAAGGAGACCTGGGATTAGAGCTGATTTACTGAAAGAGTTATAGTTTTAAAGGATGAAATATGGCGTTCCGCTGTCAAAAACCATTCCTCCATTCTGGACCATCTGTCGTCAGGGGATTGGAGCTTAGCATTAATTTCCTTCACGTAAGGGCGTAATGCCCTAATTTCTTCGAATAAAAGGTCCAATGAGGCCAGAGCAGGTGGCTTTTTCAGCCTCTTAGTGGAGAACTTTCCAGCCTTGGAGACAGAAGAGGAATGTGAACTGCAGAACCTAAAAGAACAGGGCTCCTCCATCTCCAATCGAACTGAATGATGAGGAATACAAGAAAACAAACTTATGCAAAGAGCCAGAGGTATACTTAAAATATGTTTTAGATTGAGTTTTAAATCTGTCCCTATAACAAAATAATTATGAGCACTGTTATTATTAGGTAGAAAGTACACAACAAAGCTGCATTGTACGATGTTTTGAGGAAAAGAACTAAAGAAGAGATAATTTCTTCTTTACTTGTGACAAAAATAAACCTGTTAAAATTAGCAGAAAAAACTACTCCATCCCAATAGTCCTAAAAATGCTTAGAAAATTGTGCTTGATGAGAAACTCATATACTAGGTAAACTGATACTAAGATGAACTACCAATGAATGTTTTCAGTGCTCCGACATTGCCGCCGAGGAAAATGCCAGCCACTGTGAGGAGGAAATGTGTAGCATGTGTAGAATCATAATGCAGGCTCAGCTTTGCCTTGAAACGATGTAGAACCGTACTCCGGTGGTTCACATCATGATCCAGGGAGGATATAGCGAGCAGCAAAAGGATGTGGCACGGCTGGGATTCAAAAAGCTCTGCCACCCTCCGAAGAGCTACTTTTTAAGCTGCCATCTTCTTAGTACATCAGGCCATGCCCCCATAATATAGACTCTTAGATGGATACACATAAACCTGGGAGCATCCACTTTGTGTTTCCAGTTGATACCACCAACATTACACTCTTTTCTGTTGTCACTGGGAGACCCTTAGTGGACCCTTAGTGGAAAACAACCAGCTTTTTTTAACACATACCCAGTTACATTTCTCTACATGTTATGGTCCAGTTGTGATATCAAAATTCACCTATAATAATATTATGACATCACAACTCTACAGTTATAAATTATTGAAGCTGAAATGTGGCAACATAATGTCTGGTGCTAGAGCAAGCAAACAGTGTGAAAAGCTGCTCCCTTAGGAGAATACACACTGACACTTCAGAAAGTGATGACTATCTTGCAGGACATTTTCTTGATCAGTTTATTTCCTTGAAAGTCATTCCAAGATAATGTACTAATAATTGCAGTATATGAATAGGTAGATTATCAACACTTTGTGTTTCGTGCAAACTCACTGGAATGTAGCCCAAAAGCAATGCTAATAGTGCACTATTTTACATTGAGAAGTGCAATATTTGTGGTACACGGGCGTTCTGACACTACTTTTTATGCAAAGCCCTGTGTGCTATTGTGGTGGGCAAGACTTTGTGCCAAACATGAATGCCTCCTCGAAGCAGGTGCTAACAAGAAAAAAACTGTTTTATTTCTACTAACCTTTCTGACATTGCTTGTGTGCTGCATTGTACTGCACACGTACACTGTGGAAATATTTATCGGAGAATTGTATTTTGTACTAGAAGGGTACTCTTCCAATACAACACCTTGCTAGGCATCCTGCTGACACCTTGGCACTACGGTGCAAAGTTGTGTGTGTCTAGGTCTAGTTAGCCTGAAAGAGCACAAATGCTAAAGAACGGTTCAGAAGTGCCATATCAGAGTAGATGTGGCTCTGGCTTCTCCCTCCTCAGACACAACACAGTGTAGCAACTTTGGTTTCTGCGCTTCGTTGAAATATAAGTTAGTACATTTCCCCAATGAGTGCTACAGTTCAGAAATGCTTTTTCCTTATTGAAGGGCAGAGGTTGGCAAAATCATGTACAACAAGTGTTCAGGGAATTATGGCATTTGCACCCGCTTTTGAATTCCTCCATAAAGGAGAAATAAAGTGCAGTAACTGTCTTTGTTGCCACTATTACTGCACGTATTACACTGACTGCACTATGCTTGCAGTGCAGTGTTGTGAAGTCAACAATTGGGGATAAATCACAATTAGCAGAAAACCTGTGATTTCAAATTGGGCATAAACGCCACTTGCACCAGATCTGAAACTTATTATAGCACTCAGATGCGGTTGTTGGTCTTCAACACATTGCAAACACTCTATGCAGTTTCACATTTATTTTATGTTTCTGCAGCTAGGATAATACTACTATTAAATGAAATAAGGACCTTGCATGTGAGGGAGAAAATGGGAAAATAAAGATTCTACAGTGTACTCTGAGAAATACAGCACTGCATACTACAGATAACAACCTTTGGCAAAACCAATAAGTCTCACACATGATATATGTGACTGTGGCACATGTACAAGCAGGAACAGAGTCGAAGAAAAATTATTCAACGATGGCTGCCACATATATGTTTGTGCACACACGGTAGCTATCTTTGAAGGATTGTTCTTTTGCTTTAAGATACATTATTACATGCTCTCTGCTGTGTACATGCACATGAGAACAGTGGCTATATTTGATACATATATAAATAAATAAATAACTACATATATATATATATATATATATAGAAAAAGTGGTGGATTAGAGAAGAGAATGAGGACAGCCATGTAGTCACATAGGGCTTCTTTACAAGTCTGGTGATCCACGGACTGCCAGACTCATGGAGGCATGGTGGGGGGGTGTCTTCTGACCGCCCTATTAAAATTAGGGTGGTCAGACTGCCATTGACCCATCGCAGATGCCAGGGAATCGCTGTTCCCTGACAGTTGTGCAGCCATGTAGAGGCAGTAATGTGCTTGACAGGACCGTCACGGTCCTGACAAGCATATTACAGGTTTCCTCTCTGCTGTGGTTTTTATGGCTGTTCCTCCTCCATGAAAACCGTGAAAGAGAGAAAACAAAGAGGGCCCTACAAGGCCCCCTGTTGCCTGTGGGCCATAGGGTGTATGCAAGAGTGCAAAACTGTGTGCATTCACCCCAGTTCCTCCACTGCATGGACTTTACAGTTCATGCCATGTAGGAACTGTTTTGGAGTTCCCAATTCGGTGGCCATTTTTTTGAGACACCGCCATAGGAACATTAAAAAAAAGACTTGCAGACATGAGAAACATTCATACTCTGGTGGGTGGACCGACCGCGGATTTGGCGGTGAGGCGGTGGGTGGACCCAGTGCCAAACCGCCAAAGTCATAATCAGGCCCACAGAGGGCTAAAAACAAATAAAAAAAAAACCCTCACATCAGGAGTGGAAGGATACAAATCCTCCCATCAAAACACTGGAGACTAAAATACGCCATGGATGGGGCAAAATCAAGAGCATCAAGGAAAGCCATAGTGTCAGGAGCATGCAACTGAGATAGACAAGAAAGCCATTGGATCATAAGCTAAGGATGGACCTAAAGCCCACTGTTAGCCTGGATTGGATACTACAGATCTCTTTGCCAGCAGACAGCTAAAGCCGTTTGTAGCTGAGACCTAAAATGGCTATTAAAAAAACATCAGAGATTTGGCAAAGGTTTGTTCTTTTGTGCCATCTTTACTGTTAGTACAAAAATACATAGGTGCCTATTCTGAAAGGTAAATCTACACATGCAGATACTACTAGTAAATCTTACTCCTGCATTTTGAATGAACTTTATTATTTTTGGTAATTCACAAAATCTAACGCTAAAGTTACTCACAAGTGTAGATGTAGCTGTCTCCTACCCCTGAAACAGGGAATTGAGTTAATTGTATGAATATAAATTTACTGCTGTCAAAAAGGAGCAGTAGTAAGTCCAGCACCACACATGGCCAACCACTAACACCCTCCTATCGAACATAAGGGCGGTAAAGACTTAAAATAGATCTTGATAGAAAATAATGTTAAGTTCTGTTAATTAAAATAATTAAAAATATAAATAATTCAAATTTAATGTAAATCTAAAAATATAAAAAATTTATATTTTCCAATATTTATTAACTGTTGCAGAGTATAAATTTAATGTAACTTTCATATTTATTAAAATAGAATTACATTAGTTTAATTAAATTACATGCATCACTTTTAATAATTATTAATACATAATAACAAATATAATGTACGATAGTTGGTGTTTTTTCTGTTTATAAATCTTTTTTCAAAACTTTTAATTTAATTTATTATAGCTCAACTAAATTATTGTTTGATGGAAAATTAAGGTAATAGTGCATTAGTATTTCTTCCTCTTGTTCTACTTTTAAAATAAATATATGAAATAATTTACATACATATTTAACATAAAAAACGTTTTACTTTTTTCTCCCCAATATTTTACTATGTGGAGGTCACCACCGGGGTGGAAATCTATCCATAGCAAAATATAAAGAAAGGTAAAAATTTTATTAAACCCGAAAACAATCAGTGAAAATATTTTTATGTCAAATTTTATAGCAAATTAAGTTTATATATTTATTTTAAATGTAGATTGACCAAAGGCACAATAATGCTATATGTTTAATAGCTTATTCTAAAATGTAAATGTAAAACATTTTAACATTTTATACTAAATTAAACAAAATTATGAAGTTTAAATTAAAAATGGTCTTACTTAAAGTCAAAAAAACAATATATTACGTGTAAATAATTATTACATGTTATGTATACAATTAATTAAAACAAATTTAATTTTAGTTTAACAAACTGAATACTACATTAATTGTAAATTAAATTCTTTTATTAAAATAAAATGTAAAATGTTTTCTTTTTGAATAATTGATTGCTTATTTATTGAATTAACATTATTTATATTTTTAACTGTTTCGATTGATTTGGATTTATTTAACATTATTTCCTAAAGGAGTCTAATTAAAACTATCTCTATCCATTATATTCCAAGGGAAGATGCTGAGGTACCTGTGAGTGGCCATGTGTGGCTCGATCCAACTCTGAACTAGAGAATATTTACTACTCTCTTTGCTCCTCCCTATACCTATCCCTTAACCCCCCTTACTGCTCCTTAAATACCTCTTCCTTATTCATAAATGTTCCCCATTTTCTAGTCACTCCACCTGTCCTTTCCAAATTTACTACTGGAATCTATACCTAGCTGAGTGGAGACACCACAGTCGGGGCATCTCAGCACAGAAAACTGAAGAAAGTTTGGGAATAGCATGTTGTAGAACATTTGTAGTACTATTGTAGTACTTCAGAAAGTACTACAAAATTCAGTTTGTGAATATGCCTCATAGAGTATGCATTGAGTTGCATTCAATGCCTATTTGTGGAATTATGTTAGATACACTTTTTAAGCCTGAAGAGTTAAAGACTTATTGTATGGCAAAGCATAAGGTAATATCTACTACAAGCAAATAAGTTTTTATCAAATGTGACAGGGTTGATTTGTAGCTAAAAAAAATGAAATAGCAAACTCCTGCAGTAGAAGCACATTGTGATTTCAAAATTGAAGATAACTGGGTGTAATCCATGGCCATTTGCTCTTCGTTCATAAAGATCTAAAATATTTCCATAAATCTGGTGGAAACTTTGAAGGCATTGGAATTGTAGTCAAAAATATGTTCCTTAAGAGAGAAATTCTAAAGCCCAAGATTCTATTTTTCAGGGCCAGGAGGATTTCAAGTTTTTTTATATTAATTATTTTAATTCTTTCTTTCTTTCTTTCTTTCTTTCTTTCTTTCTTTCTTTCTTTCTTTCTTTCTTTCTTTCCTTTTTCTTTCTTTCTTTCTTCCTTCCTTGCTGTCTTCTTATCATCATGACCAATATGTATCTTCGAAGGATCAAGAATGTGAGATTATATTTACGTTTAAATTATGTGCACTAATATTGACGAATAATGTGTAATTTCGCATATGATCCTACATAGATAGACTGAATTAATATAATTGCAATTGAAACACATTTCCTATGATGTATAGAAAATAAGAGAAGTTATTAATGAGTTTTAGCAAGGCCACATGTAGATATAAAAAAATGGATGCCATCCCTTTCACTCACTCCTGTTTCTCTCCCCCTGCACACATCCTCTCTCCACAGGCTTCACAGTCTAAACAGTTTAGCTGATGGCATAATGATTTGTTTCCACTGCAATAGTTGCCTTACAATTGTTGAACTATCTATGGTTCAAATGTAAAATTCCATCAAGTGTTTATCTCATTTGGTTTCTCCACTGGACTTATTTCACTGGAAGAAACTCTTAGAGGTCCATTAGGATGGAGGGCGGAAAAGCACCCCGACTGCCATGGAAGTGGAAAACAACCGCCCAAAAAATCTGACCGCGGCGGAACGAGGGCAAGAAAAAACGCACGATGCGGGCAGAGATGGCCAAAATCCATCCGCGGCAGTCGGAATCGCAGCGGAAATACACCAACCCGCCGCAAATATAGCGGAGACACTGCACCGGAAATTAGGATATCCCCAACGGTCCTGTGGAAAGTACCACCATCTCCGACCGCCACGGTCGCACAATGGGACGAATGGGAGAGCCAGCGGAAGAGCTGAAGTCCAGCCACCGCGTACGAACCGTAAAAAATATGGCGGACGAAGCCTAAACCCCACAAGAAGGGCAAAAAGTGTACACAGAAAACTAGCCATGCCCCCCAAATACACAAAACACACCCCAATGATACAACCACATGGCAAAACGAAAAATACAAATCCCAGGACAACACACCTGTCAGCAACACCCCAATTGGACACACCCACATAGCTGAGTATAAAACCAGCCCCTTCCCTGACCACAATCCCTTGCAAAACTCCAGGAGAGAAGGGACACATACCACAGCTGACAGGAGAGGCACTAGCCACACCACACACAGCACCACCAACATCGCCACACCAGCACAACTAACCCTCTGCACAACACACACCATACACAGCACAACCACAATTACCACTCACACTCCTGCACCCACAATCACTTTGCACACCACACACCATGGCCACACAGAAAATGCCCAAATTCACTGAGAGTGAGTTGAAGGTCATGGTAGATGAGATAGTCAGAGTGGAACCACAGCTTTTTGGTAGCCTGGTCCATCAGACACCATTAGCCACAAGGACCCAAATGTGGGCAAGGATAGTCCAAAGGGTCAATGTAGTAGGGACCACCCCCAGATCCAAAAAGGAGATCAAAAAGGAGATCATGAAGCGGTGGCAGGATCTGAGGAGGGTGGTCAAGGAGTGGAGGAGCAAGAACCGTGAGCTGGCTCAGAGGACTGACAGTGGCCCTCCCATTCCACAAAGACCATTCACACCATGGGAGGAGAAGGTGCTTGCCATACTGCATCCAGAGAGTCTCACAGGAGTAGCCGGGGGAGTGGAGGCTGTTAAGTACAAACAAATGACTACCGCCACTCTGCTATGTACTTGCTTGCACAACTACAAAGCTACGCCACCTAGGACACATACCATCCATCTGCACCACACACTCACAAAAACATGGCTCACAGATCCAACATTCACCCACTCCTATTCACCCCAAACATAGCTACCAACATTACCATGGGGGCATGTCTACAGACAGACAGCACTACAACTTCCACCAGGCCCCCTGGCACACAGCATCAGCAAGATGGATCCCTCCCCCCACCCCACCCAGAAGCATGTGTCAGCCATTACACAACCCACATCAAACCTACAGGTAGGTAGCCATCTTCACACTGAGGCTGTTTGTGGGGTGGAGGCCTGCACCACTTCTCCTACCATGCCCCCTGTCCCACACCTGAGCAGGATGCAGCCCTACCCCACCCAGGACCATTTGGAAGCCATTGCAGTACACCCAACAAACGTACAGGTAGGTAGCCATCTTCACAATCAGGGTGCCTGGGGGTAGAGGCCTGCACCACTAGTCCCAACATCCCCTCTGTCCCACACCTGAGCAGGATGGAGCCCTCCCCCACCCAGGAGCAGTTGGAAGCCATTGCAGTACACCAAACAAACTTACAGGTAGGTAGCCATCTTCACAATGAGGGTGTATGGGGTGGGGGGCCTGCACCACTACTCCCAACTTACCCCCTGTTCCCCAGCCTACCATGATGGATCCCTCCCCCCGAAGCATGTGTCAGCCATTACACAACCCACATCAAACTCACAGGTAGGTAGCCATCTTCTCTGGGAGGGTGTCTGGGGGTGGGAGGCCTGCACCACTACTCCCAACATCCCCTCTGTCCCACACTTGAGCAGGATGGAGCACTTCCCCACCCCACCCAGAAGCAGTTGGAAGCCATTGCAGTACACCAAACAAACTTACAGGTAGGTAGCCATCTTCACAATGAGGGTGTCTGGGGGTAGGGGGCATGCACCACTACTCCTAGCATCCCCTCTGTCCCACACCTGAGCAGGATGGAGCACTCCCCCATCCCACCCAGAAGCAGTTGGAAGTCATTGCAGTACACCAAACAAACTTACAGGTAGGTAGCCATCTTCACAATAAGGGTATCTGGGGGTGGGGGGCCAGCACCACTACTCCCAACATCCCCTCTGTCCCACACCTGATCAGGATGGAACACTCCCCCACCCCACCCAGAAGCAGTTGGAAGCCATTGCAGTACACCAAACAAACTTACAGGTAAGTAGCCATCTTCACAATGAGGCTGTGTGTGGGGTGGAGGCCTGCACCACTACTCCCACCATGCCCCCTGTCCCACACCTGAGCAGGATGGAGCACTCCCCCACCCAGGAGCAGTTTGAAGCCATTGCCGTACACCAAACAAACTTACAGATAAGTGGCCAGTACGTGCACCCACCCATTTTAAAATAATTAAATGGTGCCATATGACAACACCAGCCCTTTCCATTGCACAAAGAGGCTTACCTACCTCATTACCAAGCACAGTGTGCACACAGGTAAGCTAAGGAAACTGGCACAGCTACAAAAGTGTGACTCACAAATGCACAACTAGAAGAAAGTCAGGGCACAATCATGCATAGCACCTATTGACAGGTGCAACGCTATGGGGCCAGAGCAACAAGGATCATTCGAAAAATAAGACTGCATGTGTGGTGGTAGAAATCAAGATATGCACATGACAGGACAAGGGGATGCAGGAGATCACAACAGCCAGTCCATGGCCAGATGTGACGTCTGCAAAGTCAGACAAATAAACAATGAGTTCTCTATTAAACACATGTTGTGCCAGGCCCTAGATGGCAACAAGTCCCTGTAAACCTCAATTGTGCACAGGTCGCATGGTATGCCTTGACGCCTCACACCATGGACAAGTAATGCCTGTACCACTGCATCATGTCAGGAAGCACAGTACTGCACATAGTCAACAATGTGATGATATGTCAACTGTGCAGTGTACAAAAAGTAAATGACACACAGCTAACACAAAGCTTGCCGGGTGCACTGCAATGACCATTTCACATCTGACCCACAGGTGACCAAGAACTCACTGCAGAGGACAACACCAGCAACCTGCAGAGCCAGTCTCCACCCCCGGTACAAGGACTCTCGGATGTTGACTCCCAGGATTCCATGGACGAAGAGCTCGAGGCCGGCACATCTGGTGTGCCAGGGAGCAACAGGTCCCAGGACCTCATCGTCCCCCCACCACATCTGCGCAACACAACTCCACAGCAGACCCCTGCTGTCATGGCCTGTGTGGCCACCACCACCACCAGTGCTGCCTGCAACACCCTCCCCGTCCCAGTGGAGGACCAGCCCACACCACCAATGGAGGAGGGCAGGGAGAGGATGCGAGTGCCCACAGTGATGAGGCAACAGGTCCGTGGCAGCAGGGCAGGTGGGAGGGGCAGGGTCACCCAGGGACACCAGGAGGCTGGGACCCACTCCCTGGAACACATCACCAGAGTCCTGGGTGCATACGAACAGGCCCAGGGACAAACAGGCTGGTCGGACCAACTGTTGCATGAGCTCATCCTGCTGATGAGGTCCATCGACAGCCGCATGGGACAAATCACGGACCTCTTGGGCCAGCAAGTGGTGGTACTGAGGGACAGGCATGCGCCACGGACAACACCTCCACCTACCTCTGGTGGGCCGCACGATGACAGTTCACCATCCTCCCCTGCGCCCACAGAGAGGGGTGAGTCCTCAGACCTCACTGGCCCTGCAGCAGGGCCCCCCGCCAAACGACGAAGGACCCGTCCTAAGAAGACCCTGGGAGTATCTGGGGGCCAAGCACCTGCCAGACGCCAGTCACGGAGCCAGCCATAATGGCAACCCTCTCCACCACTGCATTGACTTTTTGGACTGTCCTTCTCCTCACTGCCTTGTGAATGGCATCTGTCTGTAAGACTGGGTCACCACAGCAATGTGGTGACTACTCGACTATCTCATCTACCACAACTGTCAACTTACTGCTCCACCCCACCCCCCAATGGAAATGTACACGCCCCCTCGCATCTCACCATTGTAAATAAAATATCCTCACACACATGTTGGTGTGTCCGCTCCGTCTTTATTGCAGGATGTATAGTCTTCAACATGATCACAATGTACCAGGAGCATGGGCTGTATGAAGGCAAGGATAAGTCGAAGGCACCTAGGGACACACAACAGAACAACTGTCACTGGTCTGGTTGTGGCATCACAGACATCACACAACACCTACCATCAGGATAACCCAACACGCACATGTCACAATGGCCAGCAAGTGTCAACATACACATCCTGTAGATGTTCCGAATGACATGTCCCAGAAACATTTCCAACCACCACTGAGTCTACAACTGGCTGATGCTACAATTACCACATGCCCCTTCATGACAACAGCAATATAATCAGACAATGGGTATGTTGCACATTGACACTCACCGTCAAGTGAAGTAGCGGGTGATGAGCTGTTCACGCAGGTCAACACCTTGCTCCTCTCCACTGTCCTCATCACTGGACACAACTTGGTCTGTAGGCATGGGGCCTTGGGTCCTCACCATCATCCAGGAGCAGGGGCATCTCCTTGCGAATGGCTAGGTTGTGGAGCATGCAGCATGCCACAACAATCTGACACACCTTTCCGGGCGAGTATGCCAGTGCACCTCCGGTCTTGTCCAGGCAGCAGAAATGTGGCCTGAGCAGACCAAAAGTACGCTCCACGACACGACGAGTCCTCCCATGAACCTCATTGTAGCAGACTTCAGCCGGGGACCTGGGATTCCGCAGTGGGCTCAGCAACCAGGGACGGTTGGGATATGCAGAGTCAACTAGGTATGACAAACACAAATAGACATTGCAACCTCGCAGAGGCTCAGGGCAGCAGTTCACACACACAGCACGCCACACGACTAGGCATGCGCACCCACAATCCATGCACGCTCGGGAACAAGATTAGCCATCAGCTGGGGCACTATGCTGTTCCGCAGGATGTAGGAGTCATAGGCTGAGCCTGGGAATTTGGCACACACCTGCGAGATGGTCATATCTGCCAGGCACACCACCTGCACATTGATGGAGTGGTAATGCTTGCAATTGCGGTATATGTGCTTACTTGACTGTGGTGGCACAAGACCGACATGGGTGCAATCAATGGCCCCAACAACATTGGGGATGTGTCCAAGGGGATAGAACTCTCCCTTCACAGCTGGCAATTCAGCACCCCTGGGGAAATGGATGTATCTGTCCTTCATGGTGGACAGTATATCACGCAGCACCATGCTGAACATCGGTTGTGACATCCCACCAGTGCTGGCCACAGTCTCCTGGAACGATCCAGTGGCAAAAAAATGCAGGGCTGCCATCACCTTATAAGTAGGGGTGAAAGCTGTTGGATATGCCCTGCGGGGCTGCAGGTGGGGCTCCAACAGATCACAAAGGGTTTTCAGGGTGGCTCTGTCCAGGCGGCATTTCCGTATGATCGCAACATCCTCCATGTCTTCCAGCAGCGTCAAGTGACGAGTCCAATTTGGCCTCCTCTTATTTGAGATGACACATGTCAATGCAATACTTCATGAGATGTGCACAGCATATCACATTCTGGATGACACAACCACAACAATGACTGACATCTATAGTGACTAACAGACCAGCTGACATGGAGTGACACCTTCAGCTACACAAAGGGCACACGTGTCAACTTACACAAGACAAGTACCTCAAACACCACCTTGGTCAATGTGAATGCACATAGGGATATGGTCACAGTTCACATGGGCACGCCTGGGAGTATAGCATCCAGCATATGTGTAACTAATCAAAACCACTGTCTCATACCTAGCTGCTGTACCTGTCACACCTTGATGCATCATTGCAACCTGGCACACATCCACCACACAATGACCACATTCGGCGCTGGAATGACAAATGTGTTCATGAGCAGACTTGAGAGGCAATGCTAAATAGATCATCATTCATTGAGACAAGCATTGCTGTGATTGTCACTGGACCTCAACACATTGACAGGTGTACATATTGTACAGCCCAGAACAACACTGTCCTGCCTACACCAACATCAAATACATAAGTGACATGTGAGTGGGTACAGGCAAATCTACGTTACACACACACAAACATGGCATGTGTAGCAATCAGTGGACTGAATTGAGCATTGGCATCGTGTGCACAATGATGTGCCATTGAACATGTTGGCACTGTGCACTGTTGATGTTGGATAGATGGTCATCGCCGTTGTATGGCTCCCAAATCACGGTAGCTACCGCCTGGCCCCGGAGGTGTGTCACCAGTACCCCCATTCACACAAGTGCGGTAGTGATAGGCATGGAGACATGGGGAAATGGCGGTTGGCATGCTCTGCCGCCTGAATGGTGGAGCCTCGTGTCAATGTATGGCACCCAAATTGCGATAGCTACCGCCTGGCCCCGGCGGTGTGTCACCAGCACCCCCATTCATACAAGTGCGGTAGTGATAGCCGTGGAGACATGGGGGATTGGAGGTTGGCATGCTCCACCGGCAAAATTGTGATAGCGCACCCCGGGTCCCTGCGTTGTGTCATGGAGCATGCCCATACAGCCAATGGGAGCCATGATTGCGGTGGCATGATGCAATTTTGAAGATCGCGGTAGGCGTACCCCGCCACCACGGAGGCGGACATTGGATGCATTTGAAAGAGGCAGACCTGGACCACCAGTTGCTGCAGCTTTGCACCTTTGAAACGACCCCAGAGGGCTATATATGTGTGGGAGTGAGCCTCACATTTCCACTGCTCCCAGAGCCTGCTGCCTGAGACCCCTCACCTGATGCTGCCTCCAGGGTCTGCTGCCTGAGACCTCTCACCTGCTGCTGCCTCCAGGGACTGCTGCCTGAGAACCCTCACCACCCAATTTCACCGCTGTTGTCTCACGTCCACAGTGATGACAAGGACAGAGAAGATCCGTGCCAGTCCCTTCACGAGCGTGGAGCTGGAGGTCCTGGTGGACGTGGTGCTCACACAGTACCCAAGGCTATATGGTGCCCCAAATGTCATGGTAAGTCTACCAACAGTGGTGGTCTAGGGCAGGGGGGCCACACCTGTAGTTGGACTGATGCAGTATGTGCCTGGGAATGTGGGGTAGTGTCATGCACTGCCTGACATGCTGTCTCCAGTGGGAGGGTGTGTGTACCCAATGCCCCAACTTTCCCTCCCTGCACATGTATGTATGATTGACCTGTGTTGTGTTGTCAGCCATACAGTGACACAGAAGGTTGTTCATGCTGTAGTCAGGACAGTGAATGCTTGACTGGATGGCTGTGTGTGCCCCTGTAGTCCTTCTCAATGTGAGCCCAGCTGGCCTGCACAGTCCCCGCCTACAAAGACAAGGCCACCTCACTCATCTTACAGAGTTGACATGTGATGTATGTGCTGCTAAAGCCAAAAATGGACTGGAGTGTGGGCAGGCTACATGGGTGTTTCAGTGCTGGCATCCGGCATGTGTGTGAGATGTGCAGGGACTGTGTTCCCCCTCACACCTGCATGCTTTAACATCAGCTTTTCCCATGCAGGTGTCCCATGTGAGCTGTACTATAGTCTCTGATTGCCAATTTTGTTTGATATGTGATGATTTTGTATCTTGCTGCTATACTGATAGATGTCGTTACATGGCACTGTGTCACTGATCATTTCCCACTCTTGTTTCCCATGCCTGCAACTCAAGGCACACCAGAGTAAGGCCGTGTGGAGGGCCATTGCAGCGAAGGTGCAAGCCCCGGGTGTCTCAAACCGATGGTGCAACCACTGCCACAAGAGATGGGAAGACATCAGCCGGCTGGCAAAGAATGTGGCGGAGATGTCCTTGGGGCTGCTTCCTCGCACTGGGCGCCTGGCACGGCGCAGTATGACACCACTAATGGGGCGCATCTTGGCGGTGACACAGCCTGAGCTGGATGCATGTTTGAAGGAGCATCAGCAGCAAGCCAGGGGTGAGCATTTGGGGAGTCTGAATTTGGCTGGGAGTGGCTACATGTGTGCAGAGCCTGTGCCAGCGCTGGCCTCTGTGATGTTGGTAGTGTGATGCTGTGGCATGTAGGTGGCTGCTGGCCTGGGTGCCTGTGGCATGCATTTATTCTACCTGTACTTACAAAGGTGATTTGGATGCTGTGCCTTCACATTACATTTTGGGTTGTGCTCTTCAGGTTTCTTCTGCATTGGTGTAGTCTTGGGAATCCCATGGGAGGGAACGGTAGTGTGGCCAATCTGACTGTGCGCACATCAATGCGTCCATTGCATGCACCCATATTGGGGAGGCCTACACATCTTACAGCAATGTGCAGCATTATATTGTTCCCAAGGTACAACATGGTGGGTGGCATGGGCTAATGTCCATTGTGGACTGTCATATTGTAGTCTGGGTCTGTGTTGTCCCCTCCTGTTCCATCCAGTTCTGTCATTGGCAACAAGTAGTGTGCCCTCCCCATGTCACTAGGTGTGCTCAGAACTATTTGTTGGACTGGGTGTTGGGCTGTGTGGTCATCACATGGCTCACTCATGCCTGAGTATCCTGTTTCCACGCACGGCTTGAGTCAATGTAGTGAGTTTGCACGATGTGATTGCACAGGGTGGTGTGCAACATGTAGATTGTTAGACGGACCGGGAGGGTCGGCCGAGGACAGGAGGAGAGGTCTCCGGGGAGAGCCGTCTCCAGCGATCGTACAGACGAATAACTTCCCCCCCACAGATGTACACCACACAAGGATAAGGTTTAACGTTCTTTATAAGCGATCTCTTAGGTACGATAGGATGGTACAAGGAGGTCTGGACTCAGGGGTCCCCTCGATTCTAGTCTCTTGGTTGGGAAAAGGGGGTAGCGGGACAGTCTGGTTACCAATCGGGTAGATGCGATGATGGATAGCTCACAATCCTCGAGCTCGGTGTTCTAGCTGGATGGGCCGCGGCAGCGCCAGCAGGTCCCGGTGAAGGTGGTCGTTACACGGTCCGCGGCAGCGCCAGCAGGTCCCGACAAAGGTGGTGGTTCCAACGGTCCGCGGCAGCGCCAGCAGGTCCCGACAAAGGTGGTAGTTGCAACGGTCCGCGGCAGCGCCAGCAGGTCCCGACAAGGATGGAGGATGTAGAAGGAGGTCGGGAGGTCCGGGATGAGGGAGTCCAGACACCCAGCAGGGGGGTGGAGCCAGCGCCCGGGGAGCTGGAGGGCGATCGGCACCTGGCGGGGGAGAGCCATCGACACTTCTTTCTCCCATCGACCTGCCAAGTGGTCCGTTCACCTCCTGGGTGGATGGTGGTGCCGGGATGTCGGGGCCTGGCCAGGCCCAGGGTTAGGGTCGAGCTGAGGCCACGCGGCCTCGTGGTGCAGTGTCCAAGATGGCGGCAGGTCCGGCCGAGGGAGCCGGTAGTGGTTCGGCCCCATGATACAGAGATGTCCGGGGGCAGGAGTTCCGTCTGGAGACGGGGTGCGGGTTGTTTCTGTGGGTAACACCTGGAGGGCCGGGGCTTGGGCCCTGTCATGCGGGGAGGGAGCAAGCCCTTCATGTGGCCTGTCCAACATGCGTCCCCCCCAGCTGAAGGCGGGGAGAGTCACCCATCCTCTTGGGGACTCTCCTCGTTGAGGCGGAAAAAGCGTGACAGGCCATCTGCGTTGGCGTGGTCTTGGCCCGGTCGATGTTCCACAGTGAAGTCCATCCCCTGCAGGGAGATGGACCAGCGCAATAGTTTGGGGTTTTCCCCCCGCATCTGCATTAGCCATTGCAGGGGTCGATGATCTGTTTGCACCCGAAAGTGGGTACCGAAGAGATAGGGCCGGAGCTTTTTGAGGGCCCACACCACTGCGAAGGCCTCCCTCTCGATGGTGCTCCAGCGCCGTTCTCGGGCCAGGAGGCGTCTGCTGATGAAGGCCACCGGTTGGTCAAGTCCCTCGGGGTTCAGCTGGGAGAGGACCGCCCCGATGCCATGGTCGGAGGCATCTGTTTGCACAATGAATTCCCGACTGTAGTCGGGGGCCTGGAGCACCGGGGCAGTGCACATGGCGGCTTTCAGCTTCTCGAAGGCCGCTTGACAGTCTGGGGTCCAGTTGATCTTCTTCGGGTGGTTCTTGGATGTGAGTCCCGTGAGGGGCCCCACAATGCTGCCATAGTCCCTCACGAACCGCCGGTAGTAGCCGGTGAGCCCCAAGAAGGCTCGGACCTCAGTCTGCGTGACTGGGGGCTGCCAGGACTGGATGGCAGTGATTTTGAGTTGCAGAGGGGCCACCAGACCGCTTCCCACCTGGTGTCCGAGGTAGGTCACGGATCCCTGACCAATTTGGCACTTGCCGGCCTTGATTGTGAGGCCGGCCCGCTGGAGGGCCTGCAGGACCTCTCGGAGGTGGTGGAGGTGGTCGGACCAGTGGCGGCTGTACACAGCGATATCGTCCAGGTAGGCGGCGCTGAACTCCTCGAGCCCCGCCAAGACCTGGTTCACTAGTCGCTGAAAAGTAGCTGGGGCATTCTTCATGCCGAAGGGCATGACTTTGAAGTGGTAGTGGCCATCGGGGGTAGAAAAGGCGGACCGTTCTTGGGCCCGGGGTGTGAGACCGATCTGCCAGTAGCCCGCTGTCAGGTCGAAGATGCTGAGGTAGCGGGCAGCCCCCATGCGGTCGATCAATTCATCCGCTCGGGGGATGGGATGAGCGTCGGTTCTGGTGACAGCATTCAAGCCCCGATAGTCGACGCAGAATCGGAGCTCAGGAGTAGTGCCGGGGGTAGCAGCTTTGGGGACCAGCACGACCGGGCTGGCCCACGGGCTGTCCGAGGGCTCGATGACCCCGAGCGTGAGCATCTTGGATACTTCCTCTTGGATGCAGGCCCGCACCCGATCTGGTACGCGGTATGCCCGGTGTCTGATAGGGGGACTGTCCCCAGTGTCCACGTCGTGCAAGCACCAGGGGGTGACCCCTGGGGTGAGGGAAAACAAGGTAGCAAACTGCAGCAGGAGGTCCCGGCAGCCTTGGCGCTGTTCCGGGGTGAGGGCATCGGAGAGCCGGACCCCGTCCACGGAACCATCTTTCTCCCGAGTCTTCAGGAGATCAGGGAGAGGCTCGGAGTCTTGTTCCGTTCCACTGTCTGTAGCCATCAGGAGGCTGAGCTCCGAGCGCACAAAGTGGGGTTTGAGTCTGTTGGTGTGGAGGACCCGGAGGGGGTTCCGGGGAGATTCCATATCGATGAGATAGGTGACGGGGCTCTTGCGTTCGACCACTTTGAAGGGCCCCGTCCACTTGTCCTGCAAGGCACATGGTTCGGTGGGGGACATCACCCACACTTGTTGGCCAGGTTCGAATTCGATGGAGGAGGCATTTTGATCGTACCATTTTTTCATGTCCTCCTGACTGGCCTCAAGATTCGCTTTTGCCACTTCTCGGAATCGCCTGGTCTGATTGCGTAGGGTCAGGAGGTACTTGAAGACGTCTGGAGGGGTCTTTAGGGGGGCCATCTCCCAACCTTCTTTGACTAGGCTGAGGGGCCCTCGCACAGGGTGCCCGTACAAGAGTTCGAAAGGGCTAAAGCCGAGGGACTTCTGGGGAACTTCTCGATAGGCGAAGAGGAGGCACGGAAGTAGTACATCCCACTGGCGACGGAGGGGCTCTTCCAATCCCCCAATCATTCCCTTGAGCGTGCGGTTGAATCGCTCGACTAGTCCGTTTCCTTGAGGGTGATAGGGGGTCGTGAATCAGTAGGTGACCCCGCACTGTTGCCAGAGGGACTTCATATACTTCGAAATAAAGTTTGTGCCTCTGTCGCTGACGACTTCTCGGGGGAAGCCCACCCGGGAGAAGATCCCCATTAAGGCCCTGCCGACCACCGGGGCTGTTACAGTTCGCAGGGGCACAGCCTCGGGGTAGCGGGTGGCGTGGTCCACCAGTACCAGGATGAACCGATGTCCTTGTGCTGTACGGGGGTCCAGGGGCCCCACAATGTCTATTCCCACCCTCTCGAACGGGGTGGTGACAACTGGGAAGGGTTGCAGAGGTGCTTTGAGTTTGCGGCCGCTCTTCCCGCTGGCCTGGCACGTGGGGCAGGACCGGCAGTGGTTGAGGATGTCGTTCCTCATCTTTGGCCAGAAAAAGTGGGTCACCAGGCGACTGTAGGTTTTGTCCTGGCCCAGGTGTCCAGCCAGAGGGACATCGTGGGCCAAATTTAACAGGAAGTCTCTAAAACGGAGGGGCACCACCAGCACTCGACTGGCCCCTAACTCCGCGATTCTCTGTTCGCTGTACAATAGGTCGTTGTCCCAATAGATCCAATGGGCTCCGGTGGTGTCCCCTGCGCTTTGGGCGAGGGCTTGCTGGCGGAGTCCCTCGAGGGAGGGACAGGTCTTCTGTTCTTGACGGAACTGTTCCTGGGTGGGCCACCCTTCTTGACGCCACTGAGCCAGGTCGGGAAGGTCCTGGGGCTGAGCGACCCCTTCGGGGGTTTGCTCTGGGGGGTCGGTATAGTCGGTGTCCTCTACTGGAGCGATCGGGGGAGGAGGTGCAGGCCATTCTGGTTCTTCTGGTCGGGGGATGGCACGGGCGGCCATGGACCGGGTGGTTACGCACGCCCAGTCCGGGAGGCCCAACATCCCCAGGTGTTCTCTTCTTTCTACTGCGGCCCACGGGGAACTCTCAAGATCATTCCCCAGGAGACAGTCCACAGGGGCATCATCCCGGAATGTCACCTTCAACATGCCGGAGACTCCTCCCCATTCGAAGGGGACGCAGGCCATCCGACATAGACTCTCTGAATTGTCGGCTGAGCGGACGGGGCAGAGAATGTTCGGCAGGATCTGCTCTGGTTTTACCAGGTGACAGCGGACGGCCGTCACACTGGCCCCCGTGTCACGTAGTGCTTCGGCCCGGCGCCCATTAATGTTCACCCACTGGCTATATTTTCTGGTGTTGGCGGGTAGGGGAGCCCGCGGGACCATGTCTCTTCCCCCTAGGCACGCTAGAACCATGGCGGCCGGTTCCCACTCTTGTTGTGCCTGTTTGTATTCTTCCTGTTCTTCGGAGATTTGTTCTCCCCCCAGGGCGGCGGCAGCTACCTGGCGGGGTCTCGGAGTTTGGTTCTGTGGACAGTTCGGGTCATTGGCGTAGTGGCCGACTCGCTGGCATCGGTGACACGTGACGTTGGCTCGGAACCCCGGGCGCATC
The DNA here is from genome assembly GCF_964204655.1 of Triturus cristatus. Taxonomy (NCBI): domain Eukaryota; kingdom Metazoa; phylum Chordata; class Amphibia; order Caudata; family Salamandridae; genus Triturus; species Triturus cristatus. The sequence continues at coordinate 612,885,485 of NC_140591.1, read as the reverse complement.
GGGGGGTTGCCCCGGCTGGCCGGGGGCGGGGTGCTGGCAGCGGGAGCGGCCGGGACGGTGTCTCTCCCTCGTCCCTGGCCTCCTCCACCTCCTCGGGGACGGTGCTGACCTTGGTTGTTCCGGTGCTGTTCGTGTGGCCCTCTCCGGCCCACTCGGGTGCTTTCCCACCGGTCAGCTTCGGCGGCGAGTTGCCGTGGGTCAGTCAATTTACTGTCGAGGAGGTGCTGCCTGAGCTCGACGAAGCAGTTGTTAGAGAGGTGCTCCCACACCATGAGATTAAAAAGTTGCTCGTAGGTCGTTACGCGGCTTCCCTTGATCCAACCCTCGAAGGCTCGGCTGAAATAGTTGACATATTCCACCCAAGTTGTACCCGGGATCCGGGTGCAGTCTCGAAACCTCTGGTGGTACATTTCGGGTGTGAGCCCATAACGGGTGAGGAGGGCAGCCTTCATGTGGTCATAGGATGACATCTGATGGTCTGGGAGCTGTAGCAGGGCATCGCGGCCTTCGTTGACGAACCTCCCCCATAGACCGGCTCCCCATTCACTTCGATCGATCCGGTGGGAGGTCATGGCGATCTCGTAGGCCTTGAACCACTGTTGTATGTCGTCCTCTTGGACATACTCTCGAACGACATCCTTGGGGATGTGGACTTTCTTTTCTGTCGCTCCCGGGGTGCGCGGTCGCTCGGGCACCTCCGGTTCTTTGTTCTGCTTCCGTAGGTCTATTTCTGCCAGTTTGCGCTCGTGTTCGTATGCTAATCTCTTTTCTTCGAGCTCTCTCTGCCTCTGTTTTTCTTCCCGTTCTTCTCGGAGCCGCAGATGTTCTAGGTTCAGTTTTTGCTCGGCTAATTTTAGTTCACCGTCCATTTTGAGCCGTGCCATTTCTAACTCATGTAGTCTGTTTTTTTCTCTCTCTTGGATCTCTTCCTGCGAGAGGCCCGTTCCTCGCTCCTCGGGAGCCGTGGCGTTCCTCTCTGATGCTGCAATGTTTTGGCCCGGGGATCTGGCGGCCCCGGTTTCTGCCCACGACTCAATGGCGTGCTTGAAATCGTCTTTGGTACTCAGGCCGGTGGTAGCAATGCCTAGTTCCATGCAGAATTGTTTTAATTCACGATGGCTGTACTCTTCCAATTTCTCCATCTGGAATTTCTCGGTGGATCCGCTCTCTTTGGTTGACATTGTGGTTTTGTCGTGGGGTGAGCTACTCTCTGTACGATTACGCGTTGATTCGGATCGCGCCGCTGGCCACCAATGTTAGGCGGACCGGGAGGGTCGGCCGAGGACAGGAGGAGAGGTCTCCGGGGAGAGCCGTCTCCAGCGATCGTACAGACGAATAACTTCCCCCCCACAGATGTACACCACACAAGGATAAGGTTTAACGTTCTTTATAAGCGATCTCTTAGGTACGATAGGATGGTACAAGGAGGTCTGGACTCAGGGGTCCCCTCGATTCTAGTCTCTTGGTTGGGAAAAGGGGGTAGCGGGACAGTCTGGTTACCAATCGGGTAGATGCGATGATGGATAGCTCACAATCCTCGAGCTCGGTGTTCTAGCTGGACGGGCCGCGGCAGCGCCAGCAGGTCCCGGTGAAGGTGGTCGTTACACGGTCCACGGCAGCACCAGCAGGTCCCGACAAAGGTGGTGGTTCCAACGGTCCGCGGCAGCGCCAGCAGGTCCCGACAAAGGTGGTAGTTGCAACGGTCCGCGGCAGCGCCAGCAGGTCCCGACGAGGATGGAGGATGTAGAAGGCCGCGGCAGCGCCAGCAGGCAGGACGATAGTTCACAAGGCAGGGCTACGGCAGCGCCGGTAGTCCGTCAAGGATGAGTTCTTCTCGGTGTCTCTCGACTCCAGGATACAACTGCCTTCCTGCTCTGGAGCTGTCCTAGTTATAGGTCTGGCGCCCTTTGATGTCCGGACCCTCGCACTTGGAGGTCGGGAGGTCCGGGATGAGGGAGTCCAGACACCCAGCAGGGGGGTGGAGCCAGCGCCCGGGGAGCTGGAGGGCGATCGGCACCTGGCGGGGGAGAGCCATCGACACTTCTTTCTCCCATCGACCTGCCAAGTAGTCCGTTCACCTCCTGGGTGGATGGTGGTGCCGGGATGTCGGGGCCTGGCCAGGCCCAGGGTTAGGGTCGAGCTGAGGCCACGCGGCCTCGTGGTGCAGTGTCCAAGATGGCGGCAGGTCCGGCCGAGGGAGCCGGTAGTGGTTCGGCCCCATGATACAGAGATGTCCGGGGGCAGGAGTTCCGTCTGGAGACGGTGTGCGGGTTGTTTCTGTGGGTAACACCTGGAGGGCCGGGGCTTGGGCCCTGTCATGCGGGGAGGGAGCAAGCCCTTCATGTGGCCTGTCCAACATAGATTTGGTCAAATTTTGTCATGCATTGCTTGCATATGTTTGTTCTGTTGCTGCCACTGACCTGACCCTACATCTCTCTCTCCCATGCAGCATCACCTGTGGTTACGGAGGGACAGGAGACGGACACCAGTGGGGGTGAAACTGGCACTACAGCTGCCCAGGAGCCCAGTGACACAGATGTCACCAGCGCCTCAGAGGGGGACAGGAGTCTGCTGGAGGAGTCCCAGCCTGAGACGCAAAGCACCACATCATCCGATGCCAGCGGGGATGCACCCCGGCACAGGGCACAGGGAACGGGGACTCTGCATCGACTTCTACCACACAGTGGCCATTGCTCACCCTCCCAGCCACTTCCTCTGTTGCTGCCCGTGTCCGTCTCAGTAAGAGGGGGAGAGTGTCCTTCACCCCTGGCACCGCTGCCCCTGCCCCTGTCTCCCCTGCTGCCATCAGTGCTGAGTCTGTGGACCTACTGCGCCAGCTGTGTGTAGGCCAGACAGCTCTCCTCAATGCCTTCATTGACCATGACAAGAAATTTGCCCAGGAGGTTGCTTTCATAGAGGGCATACATTCCGATGTGGGTGGGCTGCACCGGACAGTCCAAGCTTTGTCATCAACAGTGACGTCTGCCCTGCAACAGGCACAAACTCACACTCCAGCTCCAGTCCCTTTGTCCAGCCCCCTGGCAGTGGCCACGTCTGACGATAGTGACCACGGTACACATACATCAAAGTCATGATACAGCACATGGAGCACACAGCAGCAGCAACCCAAGCAGTCCCGGGCACAGACACCGTCCCCACAGAAGACCAGAGGCACACCAGAGCACAGGGAGAAAAGCCCGTCAGGCAACACCAGTGGACAAATAGCAAAGCAGCAGACCTCAGGCACACATTCCTCAGTGGCATCCCCATCCAAGGACTCTCCTGCACCTATAGCATCGCGCAAAGATATTCGTACAGCGTCTGTGCCCACCAAGGAGGTGGTGCATGAACAAGGGTACACCTAGTAAGGGCTCCAAGGCAGTATCACCAACCACCTCGACTCCCGTTCCAAGCCCAGTGAAGCAGGGGCCGGAGGGCACTGTAGGGGTAACACCTAGTAAACAGGGGAAGGGGGGCAGAGGCAAAGCAAGGCAAAGCGTTCCGCTGGGTCCAGCACATCACGAGAGTGGCTGCCAGCACCTGCTGCAGCAGTGGTGGTGAGTGTGCCTGTTGTGCCCACACCACTTTCCATTGATGCAAAGTCAGGCAAGCCATTTAGGATCCCCAAGAAGTTGAAGGGCACCCCTCCACAATCTCCCAGCCACACTGTGACTCCCGTCTGCATGATTCCGCCTCCACGTGCCACTACACCACCTGGTCTAAGCAGCCCTCCTGCTTGCCAAGCCACTTTTAGCTCTACCTCAGCTGTTCCGCTCTCTCCCCGTCAAGTGCCCCGACAGTCCCCGAGATGCAGCCAGCTCCCAGTCCGCCTGACAGCCAAGTCTGAGTGTTAGTCACCCTCACACACCTGTCTCTTGTGTTTTACCCCATGCCTGTGCAGCTTCTCATGGACTCAGTCTGCACCCTGGACTGGCCACTGGCCACTGGCCCTGTTGCTCTTCGCTGTGTTGGACCCTTCCCTGTGCAGCTTCTCGTGGACTCAGTCTGCACTTTGTCCTGCCCACTGGCCTTGTCGTTCACTGCTGTGTGCCCCCTGCCTGTGCAGCTTCTCATGGACTCAGTCAGCACCTTGGACTGGCCACTGGCCTTGTGTTTTGCCCCCTGCTTGTGCAGCTTCTCATGGACTCAGTCAGCACCTTGGACTGGCCACTGAACTTGTGTTTTGCCCCCTGCCTGTGCAGCTTCTCATGGACTCGGTCAGCACCTTGGACTGGTCACGGGCCTTGTGTTTTGCCCCCTCCCTGTGCAGCTTCTCATGGACTCAGTCAGCACCTTGGACTGGCCACTCCCCTTGTGTTTTACCCCCTGCCTGTGCAGCTTCTCAAGGACTCAGCCTGCACTTTGTCCTGCCCACTGGCCTTGTCTTCACTGCTGTGTGCCCCCTGCCTGTGCAGCTTCTCATGCATATGCTCACCATCTTGTGCCTTGCTCTTCTCTTCTCATGGTACCTATCTGTGCACTATGTGAATAAAGACAGTTTCTCCTGTTGTCTATTTTGTCAGTGTCCTTACTGAATAAAGTTAATTTGCTGTGTGTGAATGGTTTACTGTGCCACATGCTCTGTGTGGCACTTCAACATGGTCAATGTTTGGGCTCACTTACTCTCTTTTTTTCAGGGCTGACAGGGTCTTCATTTCTTCTTGACCCAGATACTTGTGGTGGCAATGGTGTACATTTCGAATGGTTAGCAGTAGTTATTCACTTGATTAGTTCATGTTGGCTCTATTGTACACATGTCAGGGGGGTCAATGCCAGCACAGAGTGGGTTTCTGCACACAGTATTGCAGGCAGGGTCATCATGTATGTGTGTTCTTCCTTTATATGTGCCCAGTGGTGTATGTGTGTGGTCATCTTGTGATGGCCAGTCATCTTAGTCCTATGGCTTACTTTCCATTTGTGCTCTTGGATGGCCAGGTAGTGTGCAGTGTGAAGGGGGTGAGTTTGTGGGGAGTGTTGATGTGTACATGCCTCTGCAATGTCAACTACACACATGTGTCACCCAGGAGTTGTGTGCCTGTTTTTTTATTGTTGTTGAGGATGTGGTTGTATGCCCGTGTGTGAGTTGTGTGTTCTGTACTGTGCAGTGTGTTGGTGTGTCCTTACAGTTCTGTGACTCCTACTTGTTGATTTTGTCACTTGTGAGTATGCAGAGAGTGTTACTGGCAAGTCAGTGTTGTGTTTTGTTGCACATCCATGTGTCTGGTGGCTGTTTGTGGGGACTGTGCAGACCTGCTGCTCCACACTGCCATTGTGGTTGTGTTTTCTCATGCCTTTGTGTCACATGGTGCCTTCTTGCCTCCAGTGTGGCATGTTGTGTGTGTTGTCATGCCATCCCCTATATGTGCTTCAGCTGTCTATCCATTGTCGGTCTGCACTCCCTCTCTTTGTGTATGGTACACTCCTGCAATGTCCCCTACTGACATGCAGTACACTTCACTTTGGTGTGAGCTGTCCCATTGCTTTGTATGTGTGTGTGCCTCCCCATGACTTAATTTGTGCCACTGTGCCACTGTGCTTTGTGGTGCAGTTCTTTGTCCAGGGTCAATGTGTCACTCAGGGCATTTCCCCAATGGGTAATGTGTGTTGTTCTGATGCTGTTTGTCAGTCATGGTTGCTCCTATGCAGTTCAACTGTGTGTGCTACCCAGTCCTGTGTTTAAGTTGTTTCCACCTTTGTGTCCCAGATTTGTGCATCTATTGGGTGTTGTGTTGTATGTATGTGTGTTGTTTGTGTTTTTGCTTCACTTCCTGGGTGTGCTGTTTTCTTTGTGCTGTGCTGTGTGGTGTTGTGTGGGTTGCTGTTTTGTCACTGATGTCTCTGTGTGTCTGGTATGCTTGGTGTGCACACGCCGCTTATTGTCCATGCAGTGCTGTGTGTGTATGTTGCCTTGTGATTGCCTGGTGTGCATCTCCTGATGTCGTACTGTGTTTGCTATGTGATTGTTCTGCCTGTGCAGCTGCTATTTGTTTGCTGTGGCTGTGTTGTTCTGTGATGGTGAACTTCTTGTGTGTGTTGTGGTATGTTGTCTGTGCATTGTTCCTGGGTGATGGGGTTGTGCACTCATGTTGTGTCTGTGCTCCCATTGACTTTCCCCAGTTTAGCTGCACAGGGCATGTCTGTTGTTGTTGTTGTGGCTCTGTGTGTGTTTCTGTTGGGCTATGTATCTGTCTGTTGTACTTGTTTCCACTTTTGTAGTGGCATCCCTGTGTGTGTGTGTGTTATGTCTATGGCTGAGCCCAGGATGTGTGGTCGTGTGTGTGTGTATTGTCTCTCAAGTATTGCCAGCCTTCAATGTGTTTGGCACTGGTGTTGTGTGCTGCTGGCATGGTGTGCACAGGAGGGGCTCATGTCATGTGCCTTCATGGGGTGTGCTAGTGTGTGGTGGGAGTGGGTGTGTCCCTGTGGTCATTGTGCCCTGCCCATGCCTGGCACTGGCCCAGCCTTCTGCATTGTGCGCAGGTATTTGCTTGTGTTCGCCGCTGCGGTGATGTGACCGGGACATTGCTGCATGGTGGCGGTAGCTGTGTGTCCAGGATGAAGCGGGGTGAGTTTGTGGCAGGTAGGTGATGTGTGGGTGCCCTTGTGGATGTGTCCCTGTCCCCCCTAGGGTGTCTGATGTGTATTTGGAACCGGTGTCAGGCCGTGTGTTGTGTGTTGTGTTGTTGCGTACCTGCGGTGGCGTCTGCGGCGGTCCATGAGTTCTTGGTGATGTAGCAGATACAGCACCGGAAAGACATGTAGAGCTGGGTCCATGGCGGTCGTGACCGGGACTCAGGTTTCGCGCTCCGCTGTCGAGCTTCTGCCGTCTCTGGTTGGGCGATGTCTCCGCTGCGGTGCGTTTGCTTGCTTGTGTCATCCTAATTTGTGGAGCGGGGCAGACGTCATTCCGCACGGCGGTGAGTCTCCATTGGCTCCCACCTTGCAGGCGCACTTTGATGGCGGTGCACATCGCGGCGGTTGGGAACTGGCCTATTTTAGTTTATACTAATTTGGCGGGTGTGATGTCCGCTGCTGACGGGCAGAAAAAAGCATTTTTCCGCACCACCAGCGCCGTGGTGGTCCCACTGCCCGACATCCTAATGGACCCCTTATTGCTCAAATTTTTCATATTTGTTCGAACATCTCTGGATGAAATTAGCAAGGATGGTGCTGAATACATGTCTTAGAATTAGAATGGTCTTTATATTTTAAGGAAATGACATGTGTTATCCTTGTGTTCCGATTTGCTCAAGAACTGATAATTTTGGTCACACCAAAATGATTTTGCAGTTTGTTTAATTTACTTTGCAAGAATTGAGTATAAGAATCCCTGGGTTTGGAGGTGAGCCGGAGAACACTTTCCTTTTCTAATAGGGATGCTGTCAGATTTTCTGTTCATTTTGATGTCCATTAAAACTAAAATTAGTTTCTGATTTTTACATACTCTAGATACCTTTGCATCTGAAAGCCTTCATGGCATTGACTCTGAATGGCTTATTTTTAATTTTCGTAATAAGACATTTTAATTTGTAATTGATCTAGAACCCAATTATTGAGTTGCCCAATTAGTTAATTCGCTGTTTTGCTTGGCGAATTAATATTTAGGTTAGTTCCTTAACACAAGAACATGTAGCCTCATGAAATTGAGGTTGAAAACCGTCACTGAAACAGTAAACTGTGGGAGAACCAAATGAGGTAAATCTTTGGGGTGTTCAAATTTTGGAGAATGGTTTTGCTCCCACAGATCTTGGTGCCAGAGGATGGTTGCACTTTAAAGAGTACCACCTTTTGCTAAAAGACCCTTGTTCCTTTTATCTCTTATGCAAAATATAGGGAGACAGCAGACATTCTGGTGGAGTTCTCTGTGTCAAGATTTTACAAAGCTGTCTGACTTGCAGTGATTTTCCCGAACAATTTGGGGGCATATTTACAATGAAATGGCACAGCGCTGTGCTGTAAGAAATTTAGCTGCACCAAGCTGCATCATTTAAAAAACATTAGGATGTGCCGTATTAACAAGAATACAGCACACTCCTGGGCTTCTCCCTGTGCTGACTCTAAAAAAGTCTGTCTAGCACAAGTCTAGGGGCCTGCGCTTGTGCTAGACAGCTTTTTCAGGATGATTGAGTTTGTGCAGGAAGGGACACCTGCCTGCACAAAAACAATCATTAATGGCCTTTTGCTCTTTCTATGTGTGCTTCAGAATGCGGCACACATAGAAAGAGCAAAATACTTGGAGAAATAAAGGTATTTCTCCGACTTGCGCCACTCTAAAGCCTGCTTTTCAATGGCGTTCAGTTTTTGCGCTGCCTCAGATTTACAGATCCTTTTAAATCTGGGACAGCATCAAAAAGCAATGGGTGGTGTGGGGGAACACCCACAGCAACACCCTTTGCACGCCCCTTTGATGCATAAAACTGTGTGAAAGGGTAGGATATACACATTAGATGTTAAGCCATGCAAAGTGGCTTTGTGCCACATTTTAAATATGGAGCAGGGCATTGCGCCACTGGAGCATCCTAAAAAGTGACTCTTCAGTGGCGGAGTGCCCTTGTTAATATGCCCGTTGGAGTGTGAGCAGAAAAAGGACAGAAACATTCTGTGAGTTGTGTGTTTTTGAGATGTTGTAGTGTGCTGCTCAAATTTTGAGTTTGTGAGATGGATTATCATGCCGATTGTGAGTTGTTTGGTTTTACGATGTTGATTTTGGGCTCTTATTTATGAATTTTGTTTTAGAAAGAATTTTTTTGTTACCATTTTGTTTTTTATCGGATTGAAAGAAATCCAAGATCTTGAGATATTGTGGTTTACTGTCTGCATAAGGTAGGGTGTAGTGAGAGACTCCGCATTCACACGGATAAGCTTTCTGAATTAACACATTTTCTTTTTAAAGGTTGCACTACTAATTCAAGTTGATGTGCTTTGCTCCTAAGTGCACGGGAGTAGGTGCATTAGTCAGGGTAGATTACTGCTGGACAGGTGTCCACCTAGTGTGAATAGACATTTAAGATGGTACTGTGAAAGGTGCGGTCTTTTTTGTTTTGTCTATTAATGTGAGATTTGACTTACCTTAAGTTGCAGATTTTCTTCTTCATGTAGAAGTTCAGCAGACAAGGTTTATATTATGAAAAATAAGTGATAAAGGTTTTGCCATTGGTTTTCTCATTCATGGAGAAGTTGTACTGTGATTGGTCAGTCAGCCAGGGAGCCACACTTGGAATGGTGAGACGTCACCACAAAGCCACACTGTCATTGGTGTGTTACTGACAGAGCTGTGCTGTGATAGGTTGACCTTTAAGAGAACTGCACTAGGATTGGTTGCTGTTCACACATTTGTTTTATGTGATTTTTCTGATCAATTTGAGAAAAAATAATGGGTGCTGTGTGGAAAAAGCTTAAAGTTCACCTGTTTAGGAAACACATGCATATAAAATGACGAAGGACATTGAGTCCTACATGTCTACCTGGATTTCTGAATGGCATGACTATACAGCGTCTGACAGACTTTAAATGTCATTTACTAGATACCTTTAACATTAGAAAGCTAGATTTCCTGAGCCAAACAATGAATAAAAGAAAGCTGTCCCCTAGACCTACACAGTTTGAGCAATTAAACAAATGGAAGCGAATCGCTACAGAGAAGGAAGGAAAGAAAATGACAAAGCAAGTGAAGGGTTAATTTAGATAGTGGTTAGAAAACAAGTCAGATTGACAAGAGAAATGTTGGCGGGAGGACCTGAAGACAGAAAGAAAAGTAAGGGGGGAAGATCAGGAATAAGATACAGACAAGGAAGAAAATTTTATCAATGATCTTGTGAATTTAAGACCGCTTCCATATACTGATAGGGCACAGAGGACTAGTCCTGGTTCTGGAGGAGTACTCAATGTGGGTACAGCAGGATACTGTGCAGCAGTACAGATACAGAGCCCATCTACAAATTAGGTGCATGTGTCATGGATGAAAGCTAATCTTTATGTTTTTACTACAAATTTTCCAAAAGTACAAAAAGAGCATGAAAGGCTGTGTTTAGTAGGTCATGTGGTACAGATGGCTTGGCGTTCTACCATTATAACGCCTTGAATGTGTTAAGGTTTCACCTACCAGACAGCTCAAGCTTTCTGGTTGTGAGAGGACTTTTGTTGGCTTCCCAAAAACATACAATGGACTTATAGTCTACCCATTGCTTATCATTGTTTGGTGTTATTATCATTCTCATTCTTGTGATTTTTATTTGTTGGCTTGCCTTCCACTTTTTGTGTTTGTCCCTCCCCTGCAGCATGACCGTATTACCATCTATTTGACTAGCTGACCTGTAACCTTCCTCTGCTCACTTTTTTCTTTTTTTGTTAAACACTTTCATGAGCTCTTTCTCTGCACACTCCATGTTGTTCTCTCCCTTCTGCACTACTCACTCTCTCTCGTACATGGGTAGATTATTCCTGCAGTCTCATCTTTAAGTAAAAGCATGGTGCTAAATAGAGACCTGAATTTACTATGTGTCTGTGGTGGTGACAAGAATGGCAGAACTTCTTGGTGCTAAGCAATGCAAACAGCAACTAATCAACTTTCACAGGCAAAAAATAGTTGCCTCATAAAGTTCATGTGAGCATGGTTTCAAAAACTCTTTGCATCCTTGTGAGTCAAAACCACTATTATCTATGCAGAGCTGGTTTACCTGGGTGGAAATAGTGCAAACACTGATATGTTTTTACACAACCTAGATCTATGAAAATAGCATGAATTTTCTTTGCCTGAAATCCTTGTGTAAAATGAAACCAGAGCCCGTATTACCATAGGGGCACACTTTTCCTGTTTGCACCACGGCACACCTTAAAACAAATGTGACAGGCGCAAACAGGGAAGGTACGCCCTGTTATGGTAAATGCACTTCCCTCAGGACAGCCACGAAGTTGCACTGCACTGGGGGCAGCACATTCAAGTGAAATGAGGAGCAACTGCTTCAAAGCCGCTCTGGGGTCGATTCTGATCCCAGGTCGGACAGCTCTCCGAGAGCTGTCCGTAGCCTTACCGTGCGACCGACATGTACCCGTAGCCGGTCCGTCCTGTAGAGGAAGTACGATGCGCATAACTGCCAAAAACACGACCGACACGTAGGCTGTGATTCAAGCTCCATTCTCTGTCCGAGCCGTAACTCCTAACGCTGAACCAAGTCACCCAGAAGCAGTATCCATAGCAGTTTTCGGCCTGACAAGTACAATGCGTACTTCCTACGTGCCGGATGGGTCGCCACGTACGGCACGTCACAGCATCTGGAAAACAAGCATATCAGCTACAATTCGCGCCACAACTCAATCCACGGCTACTAGATGGACCAGCTTGCAGCGGGTACGAGATGGAGCAACAAGCAGCGTGTATGACACGAACACATCATGAATCCCATCGCGCAGGTCATACCAGTACTCTACATCTATGACCGGATCAGGAACCGACGCCGACGGCGCAGGTGGTAAGTCAGACACCTACCACACAAACAAATAACACATACCCACAAAATGACACACACACACAGGGGATCCACATCCTGGCCACTAACAGGCCACCATAGGGGTTGTATGGCCAGCACCACTACCACCCCCACCCATAGGGCTTATGTTCCTGAAGTGACCTGGTTCCATAAGTTGATGTGACACAGCAGACGTAGCCAAGATAGATCTTTAGTATATTTATTAAGTTGGTAAAGTCCATAGAATAGCCCCACCAGGAGCAGCCTGCTAGCTGCTCAGCCCATCCTCCTAACTGTCTCACACCACACCAACCTCCAACATTCCAGTCATGTCAACATTCCACATGGAGCTCTCACACGGTCTGAGCAGCTAGTTGCAAGATACAGGAGAACAGTAATAACCTTACATGAAGATACTACAGTACCCCAGCACCCCTGCCCCCCCAGCCATAGGGGACCTTTTGGCCATCACCCCTGCCACCCCCACTCATAGGGGACCTGGTGCCCATCACTACTGCCACCCCCACTCATAGGGCTTATGTTGCCCATTACCCCTGCCACCCCCACTCATAGGGGACTTGGTGCCCACCACTACTGCCACCCCCAGCCATAGGTGACCTGTTGTCCATCACCCCTGCCACCCCCAGCCATAGGGGACCTGTTGCCCATCACTACTGTCACCCCCACTCATAGGGCTTATGTTACCCATCACCCCTGCCACCCCCAGCCATAGGGCATATGTTGCCCATCACTACTGCCACCCCCACCCATAGGGGACCTGGTGCCCATCACTACTGCCACCCCCAGCCATAGGGGACCTGTTGCCCATCACTACTGCCACCCCCACTCATAGGGCTTATGTTGCCCATCACCCCTGCCACCCCCAGCCATAGGGCATATGTTGCCCATCACCCCTGCCACCCCCACTCATAGGGGACCTGGTGCCCATCACTACTGCAACCCCCAGCCATAGGTGACCTGTTGCCCATCACTACTGCCACCCCCACTCATAGGATGGGTGATGCGCCACACATCCATCATACTCCAATATTAGATATGTCAGCAAAATACATCCCCCCTAACATCATGACAACAGTGTGTAGTCTGTGACAAATGCCCACAACAGTGATTATGACTTCGAACATACAATGTAACTAACAGCACATGTGTGACCAACAAATGAGTGTGCCCTACACAAGGCAAACATCACCATAGCACTGTGTCAATGTAAAAAGAACACCCCCTCACTGTGTAGAACAAAAGTTAAGTGTGGGCTTCCAAACTGCAGCAGATGTTGAGCATTGTGGTGATGGGGTCTAAACCCCCCCTCATCACAGTTACCAAAAGGTAAGTGTCATCATGATCAAAGCTGCAAATACCAAACAGCATGTGTGATCCCTGCTCCCAACACATTATACACTTCTGGGGCGAAGTAGTGGTTGGTTGTGTCCCATTCCCACAGAGATGTAGTGAGGCTAACAGTGCTGTGTAAACATAACACACTCTCGGCCATGTGCAGACAGTCACCACACATGGGGGCTGACAATGCATACAGTGTACAATGACACAAGAGCAGAAGTGACCATCACAAAGCATACACACATCTCGAAAATAGACACACTAATCAAAACAACCTGTGTAGACTGTAGGTGTCAGCTCACAAACTCCCATTCCATGCCAGCAATGGCACCTAACAACCAGGATGAATGTGCACAATGATGTGATATGACTCACAGGGACAGCAGGGAAAATCACAGAAACAGCATCCAGAAAATGGCCCACGACAGCAATACCAATGCACTGATGCAGATGCACAATCACAAACAGGCAACCTCACACTGCACATCTGACACAACATGGGTGTGTGTGTGTGTGTTTCAGTATCCCCAGGCAACTACACAACACATGAGGGGGGTTGAACCACAGTGACACAGATGTGGACACAGTGCCATACAAAAGTAAACCATCATTGGGACACCCTTAGTGGGCAATCAGGCATTGTGAGATGAGAGGGAGCACAACAGACACGTGACACAAGCTGGAATGAACACCAACTAACACAGCAAGAGACTGACACACAACAGCACTACCCCCAGTGACCGGACATTGGGGTGACACAAGCATGCATGACACCTCCACTGTGATGACAAAGGCAGATGTCGTACAAACTGGGAAACCCAGACATGTGCCCTGTTCCACAAACGTACATCACACATACACAAACACATATCACTCAGCATGACCCCTCATCGATTGACAAACGGGAGCTAGGGGACCATCCATGCAAACATTTACATCAGTCCACCCTCAACACCACACACCCTGAACTGCAACAATGTGCATCTGTGAAGCTCACATGGACAGGTGACATTACACATGCACCCATGACAAACACAGGAATGTTGGGAGGAATTAAGGTGCACAGACTCATCACACAAGGACGGTTTACAACCCTGGAGAATAACAGACATACTGCACTACGGTACATGGCTATGGCGTCAAAGCTCACATAACCTTCAGAATACCTGCCACAGTCCCAGGACAATGCAGAAGCCAAGGAGAACCACAAGGCACACATGCCGACACCTGCCAACATTGCAGCCCTGAACCCGACAAGTGGGAGCAGTCACACACACATACACATGTCTCAATCACTGAAAGGTACCACCTAGGGACAACTACATGACATTGCAAATAGACAAGTGCCTTGGGGAACCCTGACTGTGTCCCATTTGTGTCTGACAACATCATCACCACTCAGAACTGACAAATCCCAAGATGATACACCAATTAACAGTAGTGTGTCATGCACCCACACATCTGGAAGCCCATGGCAAAGTAGTGGGATGAACCCAGTACCACTCAGCAAGCATCAACAACAGGAACATATCAAGGGAACACTGCCTGTGTATGAAAAGGGATGTGGACACACACACATGCACATACAACACACACCATGGGCCCAGGCTATGTCACGGGGCAGCACACTTACTTGAGGGGACCCAACTCCTGTGGAAGCCCAGCTGTGCCAAACATATTCACAGCATGTCTCACTCATGTCATCAGAACACTTGGTCAGTCAGCCATCAGTTACCACACAATGAAGGCCTGGTCACAACAGCCTGGGTACGTGAGTCCCCCTAAGTCATCTGCACAAACTCAATACATATGTACAGCAAGTTGCACAGAGGACCCAGTTGCTCTTATACCAATGATGCCCACACCTGTAGGTCCAGTGGTGATGCGCACAAAGTCCGTGAAATTGACAAATTGGACAATGGGAAGCACATCATATGTGCATGGGTGCAAGCCAGAGATGTGACCATGCAAATGAAATGTTCACAGAGATGTCCACAAATAGTTGCTCATGACACACCCAGGTAGCTGCAAAGGATGACATGGATACCCACCAGAATAGGATACATATCTCATGGACCACATGGAGTACCTCACATCAACACATCAGTATTCTACATTGGAAACCAAGCATTACAGGTGCAAGGGCATGTTAAACATCATCAACATAATGTACAGCTAAATCAAGTTCACAGGGATAAAGAAAAAAGCTTTATTCAGCATATTAAAAGTTAAACGTCCATTCAAACACAAGGCCAATGGCCAGTCCATGTCCAAATGCCAAGGAGTGAACTAGAGTGACAACTGTCACACGTTGCTTGCCTGCACTGCTAAGGACCGGGGTCATCCCCTCAGAGGGGCATACATGGGGGCAGGCCAGGCACCGCAGGGACAGTATCAGGGCGCAGCAGAAGGAGGCAGTGAAGAGGTGGTGGATGCAGGCGAGACACTTGCAACTGCAGTGGAGCTGACTGAAGTGGTGGGTGCAGTCACAATTGTGGGGCACAAGTCAGATGGGGGGGGGTCCGGCACAACTCCAGTGGGCAGGTCAGATGGAGTGGTTTGGGTCCCCACTGCAGTGCCCAAGTCAGACGGGGTGGTCGTGGACTCCACTGCAGTGCCTACATCTATGTGAGCGGAATGGGGTGCAGGTGAGGTGGGCAGGACGGGGGGGGCACGGTCCCCACATCAGTGGCACTAACCGTCTGACCAGGTGTGGAGGAGCAAGTGGTAGGGGGGAGGGCCTTAGCATTTTGGGGATGGTGTATCTGTGGGTGGGGAACCCGAGGCAGGGAGTGGCAGGGGAACCTCTGGAGTGGTGGCCTGGGGGATGGAGGATGAGACTTTGCCTTGGAGCTGCGTGGTGGCGGGGGGGTCTTGCTCTTCCGGCTCCGGGGGGACATGTGGGTGGGGGTCTCAGTCTGACTGCACCTGGGGGAGGGTGTCTGGGTGTGAGGGGCACTCCCCTCTGTGTGTGGGGACTTCCTCATCCCCTTGTAATCAGGATCTGCTGGGTCAGTGGGGAAGAGGCCAAGGTCACAGACGAAGAGCTTCTGGGGAGATGGGGTTGCAGGTGAGGCAAGGGAAGTGGGCTGGGAGGGAGAAGTTTCTGAGGACTGCGGAGTGGTTGTGGATGACTGTGTGTGTGTCTGCAAACCAGCCCCTGTGAGTGTGGTATCAGTCCCTTGCACTTGCTTGTGTGCACGTCTAGACCTTGGTTTGGGTGTTTGTGTGCTGCCTGTGTCTGTGGCTCTGTGAGAATGTGCAGGTGTTTGTGTGCTTGGGACAGGTAGGCTGCTATGAATCGTTGGTGGTGCAGGGGTAGGAGGGGTATGGGACTGTTGGAGGAGGGACACTGCTGTCGTCAGGGAGGAGGCCATGGACTGATTGGTCCTCTGTAGGGCAGACATGCCCGATGAAATGCCCTCCATGAATGAGACCAGTTGTGTCAACAGACTTGTGTGTGCATGAAGGACCTTCAGCATCGACGTCTGCCCTACATGGATCTGTCTAAGTAAGTCCACAGACTCCTCACTCAGGGCAGCAGGGGACACAGGGGCAGGGGGTGCGGAGTCTGGCACAAAGGAGACATGCTCATGAACACTTGAGCCTACAGGGACCTCTGGGATGGGAGCCGATAGGAAGGTGGTGATGGTGGCGGTGGTGGCGGTGGCGGGGACAGCCTCACTAGCTGGGGTTTGGTAGCTGCTGACACCTGCCTCCACAAGGGAGCCATCCTCAGAGCTGCTGTGGCCCTCAGCTGGGTGGGATGGTACTGACGACTCCTCTGTGTGGCTCCACTCGCCCTCCCTGCCACTGGGTCCCCCCGACTCCTCTCCTTCTGTCCCTGTCAGGCTCTGTGGCTCCTCCTGGTCCATGGAGCTATCCCCTCCTGTGGCCGTGGATGTATCTGGATAGGAATAGGAAGTAAGAGAACAACATCAGTCACCTGCACCGACTGCACACACCACAGTGAGTACATCACATCACAGGGCAAGCCCTGGCATCATCAGCTGAACACAGCTCAAAGTGCCAACACTGTTTAGAATAAGCCAATAGTCATTCTCAACATCAACCATGGCACACATATCCCTCCTTGACTTGCACACATATGTCTGTTGCATGTTGGATGCTAATACCCCAATGTGCCGACATGCACCACCCACACATTATTTGGACATGCAAGTGAACATGTAGGAGTATGTCACTATACACATAGCACATCTCTTGCTACTGACTCAGTACAGGTGTCCGGATGAAGGGATGGGCAGAGACCCATTTCACATGTTTGTGATGCATGCCAGCAAACACACACTATGATGTTCTCATGTCCTGATGGGCAATGCCACAATGGGGTGCATGGTGCACACTTGAACACAATGCAGGATCACTCATAGCAAGTTAAATGCCATGGCACTGGGATGCCCTGAAAGTCAGTCAACACTGTCTCCTGTCACAGGGGCAGGGCATCCAGACAACAACAATATGTACTGACTCACAATCCTAGCTCAGGGGTAAAGCTAACTCTGCAGATGACCGGCGCACTTGCCCATTGTTAGAAAGGGTAGACGGACCGGGAGGGTCGGCCGGGGTCAGGAGGAGAGTCCTCCGGGGAGAGCCGTCTCCAGCGATCGTACAGACAAGTAACTTCCCCCCCACAGACAGATACCACACACGGATAAGGTTCAGTGTTCTTTATAAGCACTTCTTAAGGTACGGTTGAATGGTACAAGGAGGTCTGGACTCAGGGGTCCCCTCGATTCAAGTCTCTCAATGCAGGGTAAGGGGGAACGGGACAGTCTGGTTACCAGTCAGGTAGTCGGATGAGATGATGACTAGCTCACAATCCTCGAGCTTGGTGGTTTAGTTGGTACGGGCCGCGGCAGCGCCAGCAGGTCCCGGTCGAGATGGTCGGTACACGGTCCGCGGCAGCGCCAGCAGGTCCCGGTGAGGATGGTCGTTACAACGGGCCGCGGCAGCGCCAGCAGGTCCCGACGAGGATGGATGTCGCAGAAGGCCGCGGCAGCGCCAGCAGGCAGGACGATGGTTCACAAGAGCGGGCTACGGCAGCGCCAGTAGTCCGTCAAGGCTGAGTTCTCTCGGTGTCTCTTGACTCCAGGATACAACTGCCTTCCTGCTCCGGAGTTGCCCCAGTTATAGGGCAGGCACTCTTTGATGTCCGGACCCTCGCACTTGGAGGTCGGAGGGCCCGGGATGAAGGTGTCCAGACACCCAGCAGGGGGTGGAGCCAGCGCCTGGGGGAGCTGGAGGCGATCGGCACCTGGCGGGGGAAGAGCTCTTGACACTTCGTCCTCCCATTGACCTGCCAAGTGGTCCGCTCACCTCCCGGGTGGATGGTGGTGCCGGGATGTCGGGGCCGGTCAGGCCCGGGGTTAGGGTCGGGGCGAGGCCACGCGGCCTCGTGGTGCAGGGCCCAAGATGGCGGCTTGAACCGGCCGGGGGAGCCGGTGGGGCTGGGCCCCGTGATGAGTAGAGGTCCGAGGGCAGAAGATCCGTCGGGAGACGGGGTACAGGTGCTTTTCGTGGGTTATGCCTGGTGGGCCGGAGCTCGGGCCCTGTCGTGCGGGGAGGGAGCAAGCCCTTCGTGTGGCCTGTCCAACATGCGTCCCCCCCAGCTGAAGGCGGGGAGAGTCACCCATCTCCTTGGGGACTCTCTTCGTCGAGGCGGAAAAAGCGTGACAGGCCATCTGCGTTGGCGTGGTCTTGGCCCGGTCGGTGCTCCACAGTGAAGTCCATTCCCTGCAGGGAAATGGACCAGCGCAAGAGTTTTGGGTTCTCCCCCCGCATCTGCATCAGCCACTGCAGGGGTCGATGGTCGGTTTGTACCCGGAAGTGGGTACCGAAGAGATAGGGCCGGAGCTTTTTGAGGGCCCACACCACTGCGAAGGCCTCCCTCTCGATGGTGCTCCAGCGCTGTTCTCAGGCCAGGAGACGTCGACTGATGAAGGCCACCGGCTGGTCATGACCTTCGGGGTTTAACTGAGAAAGGACGGCTCCGATGCCGTGGTCGGAGGCGTCGGTCTGTACGATGAATTCCCGACTGTAATCGGGGGCCTGGAGCACAGGGGCGGTGCATAGAGCGGCCTTCAGCTTCTCGAAGGCCGCTTGACAATCGGGGGTCCAGTTAATCCGCTTCGGTTGGTTCTTGGACGTGAGACCCGTGAGGGGCCCCACGATGCTGCCGTAGTCCTTCACGAACCGCCGGTAGTAGCCGGTGAGCCCCAAGAAGGCTCGGACCTCGGTCTGGGTGACGGGGGGCTGCCAGGACTGGATGGCAGCAATCTTAAGTTGTAGCGGGGCCACCAGCCCGCTTCCCACTTGGTGCCCAAGGTAGGTCACAGACCCTTGGCCAATTTGGCACTTGCCGGCCTTAATTGTGAGGCCGGCCCGCTGGAGGGCCTGTAGGACCTCTTGGAGGTGACGGAGGTGGTCGGCCCAGTGGCGGCTGTATACAGCGATATCGTCCAGGTAGGCAGCGCTGAACTCTTCGAGCCCCGCCAAGACCTGGTTCACGAGGCGTTGAAACGTGGCGGGGGCATTCTTCATGCCGAAGGGCATGACCTTGAATTGGTAGTGGCCATCGGGGGTAGCGAAGGCTGACCGTTCCTGAGCCCTGGGTGTGAGGCCGATCTGCCAGTAGCCCGCTGTTAGGTCGAAGATACTGAGGTCGCGGGCGGCCCCCAGCCGGTCGATCAGCTCGTCTGCTCGGGGGATCGGATGAGCGTCGGTCCGGGAGACAGCGTTCAAGCCCCGGTAGTCGACGCAGAATCTCAGTTCAGGTGCGGTGCCGGGGGCAGCGGCTTTGGGGACCAATACAACCGGACTGGCCCAGGGACTGTCCGAGGGCTCGATGACCCCGATTGTGAGCATCTTGGCCACTTCCTCCTGTATGCAGGCCCGTACCCGATCTGGTACGCGGTAGGCCCGGTGTCGGACAGGGGGACTGTCCCCGGTGTCCACATCGTGCAAACACCAAGGGGTGACCCCGGGGGTGAGGGAGAACAGGGTAGCGAACTGCAGCAGGAGGTTCCGGCAGCCCTGGCGTTGCTCCGAAGTGAGGGCGTCAGAGAGCCGGACCCCGTCCACGGAGCCGTCATTCTCCTGAGTCTTCAGAAGATCCGGGAGGGGTTCGGAGTCTTCCTCTGCCCCACTGTCCGTAGCCATCAGGAGGCTGAGTTCTGAGCGCACAAAGTGTGGTTTGAGTCGGTTGGTGTGGAGGATGTTGGACAGGCCTCACAGACGACTTGCTCCCTCCCCGCTCGACAGGGCCCGGACTCCGGCCCACCTGGCATAGCCCCGCGACAAGCACCTGTACTCCGTCTCCCGACGGACCCTTTGCCCTCGGACCCTTACTCATCACGGGGTCCAGCCCCACCGGCTTCCCCGGCCGGGTCAAGCCGCCATCTTGGGCCCTGCACCACGCGGCCGCCTGGCCTCCCCTCGACCCTAACCCCGGGCCTGGCCGGCCCCGACATCCCGGCACCACCATCCACCCAGGAGGTGAGCGGACCACTTGGCAGGTCAATGGGAGAACGAAGTGTCAAGGGCTCCCCCGCCAGGTGCCGATCGCCCCCAGCTCCCCCAGGCACTGGCTCCACCCCCTGCTGGGTGTCTGGACACTTTCATCCCGGACCCTCCGACCTCCAAGTGCGAGGGTCCGGACATCAAAGGGCACCAGCCCTATAACTGAGGCCGCTCCGGAGCAGGAAGGCAGTTGTATCCTGGAGTCGAGAGACACCGAGTGAACTCAACCTGGACGGTCTACTGGCGCTGCCATAGCCCGCTCTTGTGAACCATCGTCCTGCCTGCTGGCGCTGCCGCGGCCTTCTGCAACATTCATCTTCCTGGGACCTGCTGGCGCTGCCGCGGCCCGTTGTAACGACCATCCTTACCGGGACCTGCTGGCGCTGCCGCGGACCGTATATCTTCCGGGGACCTGCTGGCGCTGCCGCGGCCCGTTGTATCGACCATCCACACCGGGACCTGCTGGCGCTGCCGCGGCCCGTACCACCAAGCTCGAGGATTGTGAGCTCATCATCATCTCATCCGAACTACCTGATTGGTAAATAGACTGTCCCGCTACCCCCTTCCCTACCTTACGAGACTATAATCGAGGGGACCCCTGAGTCCAGACCTCCTTGTACCATTCCACCGTACCTTAAATAAGTGCTTATAAAGAACACTGAACCTTATCCTTGCGTGGCATCTGTCTGTGGGGGGGAAGTTACTCATCTGTACGATCGCTGGAGACGGCTCTCCCCGGAGACCTCTCCTCCTGACCCCGGCCGACCCTCCCGGTCCGTCTACCTTTTCTAACATTGGTGGCCAGCGGCGCGATCCGAATCAACGCGTAATCGTACAGAGAGTAGCTCACCCCACGACAAAGCACGATGTCGACCAAAGATAGCAGCTCCACCGAGAAGTTCCAAATGGAGAAATTAGAAGAATACAACCACCGCGAACTGAGACAATTTTGCATAGAACTTGGCATTGCTACCACCGGCCTGAGTACCAAGGATGATCTAAAGCGCGCTCTTGAGTCATGGACAGAAACTGGGGTCGCAGGACCCTCCGACCAAAACAGCGTCGCACCAGACCAAAACAGCATCACACCAGAGGGGAACGCCACGGCTCCCGAGGAGCGGGGAACGGGCCTCTCGCAGGAGGAGATACGAGAAAGAGACAGAGTCAGATTACACGAATTAGAGATGGCACGACTCAAGATGGATGGGGAACTCAAGTTAGCTGAACAGAAACTCAACCTCGAGCATATGCGGCTTCGAGAGGAACGAGAGGAAAAGCAGAGACAGAGAGAGCTGGAAGAGAAAAAAATAACGCTCGAGCACGAGCGCCAACTGGCGGAAATAGAACTGCGCAAACAGAATAAGGAACTGGGGGTGCCTGAGCGACCACACACCCCGGGGCCAATTGAGAAAAAAGTTCACATCCCCAAGGATGTGGTCCGCGAGTATGTCCGAGAAGACGACATACAACAGTGGTTTAAAGCCTATGAGATCGCAATGACCTCCCACCGGATCGACCGGAGTGATTGGGGAGCCGGACTTTGGGGGAGATTTATCAACGAGGGTCGCGATGCCCTGCTACAGCTCCCCGATCACCAAATGTCGTCCTACGACCACATGAAGGCTGCCCTCCTCACCCGCTACGGCCTCACGCCCGAGATGTACCGCCAGAGGTTCAGAGATTGCACCCGGATCCCAGGTACAACTTGGGTAGAGTACGTGAACTATTTCAGCCGGGCCTTCGAGGGTTGGATCAAGGGAAGTCAGGTCACCACCTACGAACAACTCTTCAACCTTATGGTATGGGAGCACCTGTCAAACAACTGTTTCGTCGAGCTCAGGCAGCACCTACTCGACAGTAAGCTGACTGACCCCCGGCAGCTCGCCGCAGAAGCTGACCGATGGGAAAGCACCCGAGTGGGCCGGAGGGGGCCACACGAACAGAACAGAAACAACCAAGGCCAGCACCGTCCTCGGGGAGGAGGAGGGGGCCAGGGGCGAGGGAGAGACGCCTTGCCCGCAACACCCGTGGCCAGCACCCCGGCTCCGGCCGGCCGGGGCAACCCCCCGTTGCGGCCTGGGTACCGAGCCAACGTCACGTGCCACCGGTGCCAGCGACTAGGCCACTACGCCAATGATCCGATCTGCCCGCTAAACCAAACACCCAAGCCCCGCCAGGTAGCTGCCGCTGCCCTAGGGGAAGAGCAATCATCGGAGGGACCCGAAGAGTATGAGCCGGCCCAGCAAGGGTGGGAACCGGCCGCCATGGTCCTGGCATGCTTAGGGGGAAGAGACATGGTTCCGCGGGCCCCCCTACCCGCCAACACCAGAAAATACGGTCAGTGGGTGACCATTAATGGACAGAGAGCCGAGGCCTTGCGTGACACCGGCGCCAGCGTGACGGCCGTCCGCTGTCACCTGGTGAAGCCCGAGCAGATCCTACCGAACATTCTCTGCCCCGTCCGCTCGGCAGACAACTCTGAGAGCATGTGTAAGATGGCCTGCGTCCCGTTTGAATGGGGAGGGGTCTCCGGCCTACTGAAGGTGACGGTCCGGGACGATGCCCCCGTGGACTGCCTCCTGGGGAATGACCTCGAGAGTTCCCCGTGGGCCACCGTCGAGAGAAGAGAGCACTTGGGGATGCTGGGCCTCCCGGACTGGGCCTGCATAACCACCCGATCCATGGCCGCCCGTGCCGCCCCCCGATCAGAAGAAACCGAATGGCCAGCACCTCCGCCCCCGGTGGCCCCTGTAGGGGACAACGGCGAGTCCGACCTACCGGACCCGACTACCGAAGAAGACGCGCCACACCAGGACCTTCCGGATCTGGCTCAGTGGCGGCAAGAAGGGGGGCCCACCCAAGAACAGTTCCGCCAGGAACAAAAGACCTGTCCCTCCCTCGAGGGACTCCGCCAACAAGCCAGCACCCAAAACGCCGGGGACACCACCGGAACCCACTGGGTCTACTGGGATAACGACCTGCTCTACAGCGAGCAAAGAATCGCCGAGCTGGGGGCCGGTCGAGTTCTGGTGGTACCGCTCCGCTTCCGAGACTTTCTGCTCAACCTGGCCCACGATGTCCCCCTGGCTGGACACCGGGGCCAGGACAAAACGTACAGTCGCCTGGTGACCCACTTTTTTTGGCCGAAAATGAGGAATGACGTCCTGAACCACTGCCGATCTTGCCCCACATGCCAAGCCAGCGGGAAGAGTGGCCGGAAGCTGAAGGCCCCTCTACAACCCTTCCCTGTGGTCACCACCCCGTTCGAGAGGGTGGGGATAGACATTGTGGGACCTCTGGACCCCCGCACGGCACAAGGACACAGGTTCATCTTGGTACTAGTGGACCATGCCACCCGCTACCCCGAGGCGGTGCCCCTACGGACAGTGACCGCTCCGGTGGTTGGCCGGGCCCTGATGGGGATCTTCTCCCGGGTAGGCTTCCCCCGAGAAGTCGTCAGCGACCGGGGTACGAATTTCATATCCAAATACATGAAGTCCCTCTGGCAACAATGCGGGGTCACCTACAGATTCACGACCCCCTATCACCCCCAAGGGAACGGACTAGTGGAGCGTTTTAACCGCACTCTCAAAGGGATGATTGGGGGATTGGAAGAGCCTCTCCGTCGCCAGTGGGATGTACTGCTCCCGTGCCTCCTCTTCGCCTACCGGGAAGTTCCCCAGAAGTCCCTCGGTTTTAGCCCCTTCGAACTCCTATACGGGCACCCTGTGCGGGGGCCCCTCAGCCTAGTCAAGGAAGGTTGGGAGATGGCCCCCCTAACGACCCCTCCAGACGTCTTCAAATACATCCTGGCCTTACGAAACCAGACCCGGCGCTTCAGGGAGATGGCCAAGGCGAACCTCGAGGCCAGCCAGGAGGACATGAAGAGGTGGTATGATCACAATGCCTCCTCCGTTGAATTCGAGCCTGGGCAGCAAGTATGGGTGATGTCCCCCACCGAGCCATGTGCCCTGCAAGATAAGTGGACGGGGCCCTTCAAAGTGGTCGAGCGCAAAAGCCCCGTCACTTACCTCATCGACATGGGGTCCTCCCGGAACCCCCTTCGGGTCCTCCACACCAACCGGCTCAAACCACACTTTGTGCGCTCCGAACTGAGCCTCTTGATGGCTACAGACAGTGGCACAGAAGAAGACTCCGAGCCCCTCCCGGATCTCCTGAAGACTCAGGAAAAGGACGGCTCCGTGGACGGGGTCCGGCTCTCTGACGCCCTCACTTCGGAGCAACGCCAGGACTGCCGGGACCTCCTGCTGCAGTTCGCTGCCCTGTTCTCCCTCACCCCCGGGGTCACCCCCTGGTGTTTGCACGACGTAGACACCGGGGACAGTCCCCCTGTCCGGCACCGGGCCTACCACGTACCAGATCGGGTACGGGCCTGCATACAAGAGGAAGTGGCCAAGATGCTCACGATCGGGGTCATCGAGCCCTCGGACAGTCCCTGGGCCAGTCCGGTTGTACTGGTTCCCAAAGCCGCTGCCCCCGGCACCGCACCTGAACTGAGATTCTGCGTCGACTACCGGGGCTTGAACGCTGTCACCCGGGCCGACGCTCATCCCATCCCCCGGGCAGACGAGCTGATCGACCGGCTGGGGGCCGCCCGCTACCTTAGTATCTTCGACCTAACGGCGGGCTACTGGCAGATCGGCCTCACACCCAGGGCTCAGGAACGGTCAGCCTTCTCTACCCCCGATGGCCACTATCAATTTAAGGTCATGCCCTTTGGCATGAAGAATGCCCCCGCCACGTTCCAACGCCTTGTGAACCAGGTCTTGGCGGGGCTTGAAGAATTCAGCGCTGCCTACCTGGACGATATCGCTGTATACAGCCGCCACTGGTCCGACCACCTCCGTCACCTCCAAGAGGTCCTACGAGCCCTCCAGCGGGCCGGCCTCACCATTAAGGCCGGCAAGTGCCAGATTGGCCAAGGGTCTGTGACCTACCTTGGGCACCAAGTGGGGAGTGGGCTGGTGGCCCCACTACAACTTAAGATTGCTGCCATCCAGTCCTGGCAGCCCCCCGTCACCCAGACCGAGGTCCGAGCCTTCTTGGGGCTCACCGGCTACTACCGGCGGTTCGTGAAGGACTACGGCAGCATCGTGGGGCCCCTCACGGGTCTCACATCCAAGAATCAACCGAAGCGGGTCAGCTGGACTCCTGATTGTCAAGCGGCCTTCGAGGAGCTGAAGGCCGCCCTGTGCACCGCCCCGGTGCTCCAGGCCCCCGATTACAGTCGGGAATTTGTGGTGCAGACCGACGCCTCCGCCCACGGCATCGGAGCCGTCCTCTCTCAGTTGAACCCCGAAGGTCATGACCAGCCGGTGGCCTTCATCAGTCGACGTCTCCTGGCCCGAGAACAGCGTTGGAGCACCATCGAGAGGGAGGCATTTGCAGTAGTGTGGGCCCCCAAAAAGCTCCGACCATATCTCTTCGGTGCCCACTTCCGGGTACAAACCGACCATCGACCCCTGCAATGGCTGATGCAGATGCGGGGGGAGAACCCAAAACTCTTGCGCTGGTCCATTTCCCTGCAGGGAATGGACTTCACCGTGGAGCACCGACCAGGCCAAGACCACGCCAACGCGGATGGCCTGTCCCGCTTTTTCCGCCTCGACGAAGAGAGTCCCCAAGGAGATGGGTGACTCTCCCCGCCTTCAGCTGGGGGGGACGCATGTTGGACAGGCCTCACAGACGACTTGCTCCCTCCCCGCTCGTCAGGGCCCGGACTCCGGCCCACCTGGCATAACCCCGCGACAAGCACCTGTACTCCGTCTCCCGACGGACCCTTTGCCCTCGGACCCTTACTCATCACGGGGTCCAGCCCCACCGGCTTCCCCGGCCGGGTCAAGCCGCCATCTTGGGCCCTGCACCACGCGGCCGCCTGGCCTCCCCTCGACCCTAACCCCGGGCCTGGCCGGCCCCGACATCCCGGCACCACCATCCACCCAGGAGGTGAGCGGACCACTTGGCAGGTCAATGGGAGAACGAAGTGTCAAGGGCTCCCCCGCCAGGGGCCGATCGCCCCCAGCTCCCCCAGGCACTGGCTCCACCCCCTGCTGGGTGTCTGGACACTTTCATCCCGGACCCTCCGACCTCCAAGTGCGAGGGTCCGGACATCAAAGGGCACCAGCCCTATAACTGAGGCCGCTCCGGAGCAGGAAGGCAGTTGTATCCTGGAGTCGAGAGACACCGAGTGAACTCAACCTGGACGGTCTACTGGCGCTGCCATAGCCCGCTCTTGTGAACCATCGTCCTGCCTGCTGGCGCTGCCGCGGCCTTCTGCAACATTCATCTTCCTGGGACCTGCTGGCGCTGCCGCGGCCCGTTGTAACGACCATCCTTACCGGGACCTGCTGGCGCTGCCGCGGACCGTATATCTTCCGGGGACCTGCTGGCGCTGCCGCGGCCCGTTGTATCGACCATCCACACCGGGACCTGCTGGCGCTGCCGCGGCCCGTACCACCAAGCTCGAGGATTGTGAGCTCATCATCATCTCATCCGAACTACCTGATTGGTAAATAGACTGTCCCGCTACCCCCTTCCCTACCTTACGAGACTATAATCGAGGGGACCCCTGAGTCCAGACCTCCTTGTACCATTCCACCGTACCTTAAATAAGTGCTTATAAAGAACACTGAACCTTATCCTTGCGTGGCATCTGTCTGTGGGGGGGAAGTTACTCATCTGTACGATCGCTGGAGACGGCTCTCCCCGGAGACCTCTCCTCCTGACCCCGGCCGACCCTCCCGGTCCGTCTACCTTTTCTAACAGAGGACCCGAAGGGGGTTCCGGGAGGTCCCCAGGTCGATGAGGTAAGTGACGGGGCTTTTGCGCTCGACCACTTTGAAGGGCCCCGTCCACTTATCTTGCAAGGCACATGGTTCGGTGGGGGACATCACCCATACTTGTTGTCCAGGCTCGAACTCAACGGAGGAGGCATTGTGATCATACCACCTCTTCATGTCCTCCTGGCTGGCCTCGAGGTTCGCCTTGGCCACCTCTCTGAAGCGCCGGGTCTGATTGCGTAGGGCCAGGAGGTATTTGAAGACGTCTGGAGGGGTCTTTAGGGGGGCCATCTCCCAACCTTCTTTTACTAGGCTGAGGGGCCCTCGCACAGGGTGCCCGTACAGGAGTTCGAAAGGGCTAAAACCGAGGGACTTCTGGGGAACTTCTCGGTAGGCGAAGAGGAGGCACGGGAGTAGTACATCCCACTGGCGACGGAGGGGCTCTTCCAATCCCCCAATCATCCCCTTGAGAGTGCGGTTAAAACGCTCCACTAGTCCGTTCCCTTGGGGGTGATAGGGGGTCGTGAATCTGTAGGTGACCCCGCATTGTTGCCAGAGGGACTTCATGTATTTGGATATAAAGTTCGTGCCTCGGTCGCTGACGACTTCTCGGGGGAAGCCTACCCGGGAGAAGATCCCCATTAGGGCCCGGCCAACCACCGGAGCTGTCACGGTCCGTAGGGGCACCGCCTCGGGGTAGCGGGTGGCATGGTCCACCAGTACTAAGATGAACCTGTGTCCTTGTGCCGTGCGGGGGTCCAGAGGCCCCACAATGTCTATCCCCACCCTCTCGAACGGGGTGGTGACCACAGGGAAGGGTTGCAGAGGGGCTTTCAGCTTCCGACCACTCTTCCCGCTGGCTTGGCATGTGGGGCAAGATCGGCAGTGGTTCAGGACGTCGTTCCTCATTTTCGGCCAGAAAAAGTGGGTCACTAGGCGGCTGTACGTTTTGTCCTGGCCCAGGTGTCCAGCCAGGGGGACATCGTGGGCCAGGTTGAGCAGAAAGTCTCTGAAGCGGAGAGGTACCACCAGTACTCGACCGGCCCCCAGCTCGGCGATTCTTTGCTCGCTGTATAGCAGGTCGTTATCCCAGTAGACCCAGTGAGTTCCGGTGGAGTCCCCTGCGTTCTGGGCGCTGGCTTGTTGGCGGAGTCCCTCGAGGGAGGGACAGGTCTTTTGTTCCTGGCGGAACTGTTCTTGGGTGGGCCCCCCTGCTTGACGCCACTGAGCCAGGTCAGGAAGGTTCTGGGGTTGCGCGTCCCCTTCGGTCGTCGGGTCTGGGAGGCTGGCCTCGTCGTTGTCTTCTACTGGGGCGACCGGGGGCGGAGGTGCTGGCCATTCCGGTTCTTCTGATCGGGGGACGGCACGGGCAGCCATGGACCGGGTGGTTACGCAGGCCCAGTCCGGGAGGCCCAGCATCCCCAGGTGCTCTCTTCTCTCAACGGTGGCCCACGGGGAACTCTCGAGGTCATTCCCCAGGAGGCAGTCCACGGGGGCATCGTCCCGGACCGTCACCTTCAACAGGCCGGAGACCCCTCCCCATTCGAACGGGACGCAGGCCATTTGACACATACTCTCAGAGTTGTCTGCCGAGCGGACGGGGCAGAGAATGTTCGGCAGGATCTGCTCGGGCTTCACCAGGTGACAGCGGACGGCCGTCACACTGGCGCCTGTGTCACGCAAGGCCTCGGCTCGCTGTCCATTAATGGTCACCCACTGACCGTATTTCCTGGTGTTAGCGGGGAGGGGGGCCCGTGGGACCATGTCTCTTCCTCCTAAGCACGCCAGGACCATGGCGGCCGGTTCCCACTCTTGCTGGGCCGGCTCATACTCTTCTGGTTCCCCCGATAATCGCTCTTCCCCCAGGGCGGCGGCAGCTACCTGGCGGGGCTTGGGTGTTTGGTTCTGCGGGCAGCTCGGGTCATTGGCGTAGTGGCCGACTCGTTGGCATCGGTGGCACGTGACGTTGGCTCGGAACCCAGGACGCCACGGGGGGTTGCCCCGGCCGGCCGGAGGCGGGGTGCTGGCCACGGGTGTTGCTGGCAAGGCGTCTCTCCCTCGCCCCTGGCCCCCTCCTCCTCCCCGAGGACGGTGCTGGCCTGGGTTGCTTCTGTTCTGTTCGTGTGGCCCCCTCCGGCCCACCCGGGTGCTTTCCCATCGGTCAGCTTCGGCGGCGAGCTGCCGGGGGTCAGTTAGCTTACTGTCGAGGAGGTGCTGCCTGAGCTCGACGAAACAGTTGTTCGACAGGTGCTCCCATACCATAAGGTTAAAGAGTTGTTCGTAGGTGGAGACATGGCTCCCCTTGATCCAACCCTCGAAGGCACGGCTAAAATAGTTCACGTATTCTACCCAAGTTGTACCTGGGATCCGGGTGCAATCTCTGAACCTCTGGCGGTACATCTCGGGTGTGAGGCCGTAGCGGGTGAGGAGGGCAGCCTTCATGTGGTCGTAGGACGACATTTGGTGATCTGGGAGCTGCAGTAGGGCATCGCGACCCTCGTTGACAAACCTCCCCCAAAGTCCGGCTCCCCAATCACTCCGGTCGATCCGGTGGGAGGTCATGGCGATCTCGTAGGCTTTAAACCACTGTTGTATGTCGTCTTCTCGGACATACTCGCGGACAACATCCTTGGGGATGTGGACTTTTTTCTCGATGGGCCCCGGGGTGTGTGGCCGCTCAGGCACCCCCAGTTCTTTATTCTGTTTCCGAAGTTCTATCTCCGCTAGTTGGCGCTCGTGCTCGAGCGTTATTTTTTTCTCCTCCAGCTCTCTCTGTCTCTGCTTCTCTTCTCGTTCTTCTCGGAGCCGCATATGCTCGAGGTTGAGTTTCTGTTCAGCTAACTTGAGTTCCCCATCCATCTTGAGTCGTGCCATTTCCAACTCGTGCAATCTGGTTCTTTCTCTTTCTCGGATCTCCTCCTGCGAGAGGCCCGTTCCCCGCTCCTCGGGAGCCGTGGCGCTCCCCTCTGGTGTGATGCTGCTTTGGTCGGAGGGTCCGGCGACCCCAGTTTCTGTCCACGACTCTAGGGCGTGCTTTAGATCATCCTTGGTACTCAGGCCGGTGGTAGCAATGCCAAGTTCTATGCAGAATTGTCTCAGTTCGCGGTGGTTGTATTCTTCTAACTTATCCATTTGGAATTTCTCGGTGGAGCTGCTATCTTTGGCTGACATCGTGTTTTTGTCGTGGGGTGAGCTACTCTCTGTACGATTACGCGTTGATTCGGATCGCGCCGCTGGCCACCAATGTTAGAAAGGGTAGACGGACCGGGAGGGTCGGCCGGGGTCAGGAGGAGAGGCCTCCGGGGAGAGCCGTCTACAGCGATCGTACAGACAAGTAACTTCCCCCCCACAGACAGATACCACACACGGATAAGGTTCAGTGTTCTTTATAAGCACTTCTTAAGGTACGGTTGAATGGTACAAGGAGGTCTGGACTCAGGGGTCCCCTCGATTCAAGTCTCTCAATGCAGGGTAAGGGGGAACGGGACAGTCTGGTTACCAGTCAGGTAGTCGGATGAGATGATGACTAGCTCACAATCCTCGAGCTTGGTGGTTTAGTTGGTACGGGCCGCGGCAGCGCCAGCAGGTCCCGGTCGAGATGGTCGGTACACGGTCCGCGGCAGCGCCAGCAGGTCCCGGTGAGGATGGTCGTTACAACGGGCCGCGGCAGCGCCAGCAGGTCCCGACGAGGATGGATGTTGCAGAAGGCCACGGCAGCGCCAGCAGGCAGGACGATGGTTCACAAGAGCGGGCTACGGCAGCGCCAGTAGTCCGTCAAGGCTGAGTTCTCTCGGTGTCTCTCGACTCCAGGATACAACTGCCTTCCTGCTCCGGAGTTGCCCCAGTTATAGGGCAGGCGCTCTTTGATGTCCGGACCCTCGCACTTGGAGGTCGGAGGGCCCGGGATGAAGGTGTCCAGACACCCAGCAGGGGGTGGAGCCAGCGCCTGGGGGAGCTGGAGGCGATCGGCACCTGGCGGGGGAAGAGCTCTTGACACTTCGTCCTCCCATTGACCTGCCAAGTGGTCCGCTCACCTCCCGGGTGGATGGTGGTGCCGGGATGTCGGGGCCGGTCAGGCCCGGGGTTAGGGTCGGGGCGAGGCCACGCGGCCTCGTGGTGCAGGGCCCAAGATGGCGGCTTGAACCGGCCGGGGGAGCCGGTGGGGCTGGGCCCCGTGATGAGTAGAGGTCCGAGGGCAGAAGATCCGTCGGGAGACGGGGTACAGGTGCTTTTCGTGGGTTATGCCTGGTGGGCCGGAGCTCGGGCCCTGTCGTGCGGGGAGGGAGCAAGCCCTTCGTGTGGCCTGTCCAACACCCATCCCCTGCAAACAACATATACAGGACCCAGAAGACCCCACATCATGCACATCAGACATGTGAGTCTCTGTAAACACAACTCCCTGTACATTAACACACCACAGTCTGCCATGCATGTAACCCAGCTGCATGAAGGACACAGTTGCATACACCATTGTGTGCTGTCAGATGATCACACACCTATATGTCACACAAGTCTTGTCTCTCACAGTCACATCTCAGATGTCCTGCAGACCCTCTGAATCATGGACACCCCAGTTGTACGTAACAACAAGCCACACCCTAATGACACAGAGGCAGACACCTGAGGGCACATGTCACTAAGCACAACCTGTAATTTAATACACAGGAGTGGGATTATAGAGTGTTTCTAAATGCCCTTGAGGATGCATGACTGCACAGGTCTCCATGAAACAGTGTTTGGCCCTGGACAGTAGTCAGGTGGCTAATGACATACTTGATATACATACTCCTGAGGCCCCAAAATTGGAGTCCCCTGCTGCATGGGTTTGTTTGGAATACCCCAGCCACATGTGGCGAGTCAGACCAGCAATTGGAACGCATCTCAAGGGCACACACAGATCACATGTCAGATCTCAGGCATTGGGCAAACAATTGACCCACCCATGAAACACACAACAGAGTCACGGGAACAGATGCTGTCCGGTAGATGAAGCATAGCTGACTGTAGGGACACAGTGCCCTAGTGACACGAGCCACAGACTGTAGGGGCCACACCTGTGAAACAGATGAGGAGGGTGCATCACACAATTGAGGGACCTGAGTATTGGACTACAAGACCTACGTAATGTGGAAGTGTGACCAGGCCAAAAGACTGCAATTAGCATGTCAAACATAGTACACAGATTAGGCATGGACTCACCCCCTTCCTGCTGCTGTCTGGCCTTCAGCTGCCTATCCAGGTCCGGGAAGACCACTGCCAATATCCGGAGCATGTGGGGGGTCAGGGTCCGGTGTCCGCCCCTCCTGCTCGGAGGTGACAGCTTCAGCTGGACTGTAGCTATCCTCCGGGTCCAGCCCCGAAGGTCCTGCCACCTCTTCTGTCAGTTGCGGATCCGGCGCTTGTAGACCCCCACCGAACGAACAGCCTGGGCGATGGTCAGCCATATCTCCTGCTTCTGGTGGGCATCAACCTGTGAGGAAGACAACATTAAAAGTACATTAACACACATGCCCCAGATTTGTGCTGCACACATTTGGATATACATGTCATCATCACAAAGGGAAATGAGTTACACAGGTAGTGCAACCATGGGGAAGGATAAATCACCTGCATGTCTGACATGTTAACAATGCCTGGATAGTTTAAGCTTGCACTAATGCACTTTAGCAGCAGGACACCTGTTCATTACATGTACCTACATACTTTGTGGGATGAAAGTAGTCAGTGAGAATGCTTGCCACTGGTGTACACACTGCTAGTACTGCACGTCAGACAACATGCATAATTAGGAAGGCAGTGGACTGCACACTCACCTGCTCCCCTGGTTTCCCATAGAGCTTGCTGTACTGTGGAAGGAGCCCTTCCAGCAGGGCCTGGTTCTCCTCCTCAGTGAAGGCTGGGACCCTCTCCAGAGTACGTGCCACAGCAGGAGCCAGAGGATGCAGAGACAGCAGCAGTGGTAGCAGGGATGTGGTCCAGTAGCATGAAGTGCAGGCAAGTGAGCTCCCTGGGGTCCAGCCAGTCTTATATCTGTGCTGCAGAGGCAGAATCTGTGCCATATGTCCCAAGTGATAGGTCCAACACGGTTGCATTCTATGAATCTGGCCAATCCCTTTAAAAGTACGACTCGTACACGCCTTCCGCATCATTCAAATCTTCACCTTCATGAAACACTTGAAATTGCAACATTGTTGTAGGCATCCAACTGAATTTCCAGTGCACAACTCGTACAAGTTTTGAATCCGCATCCATCTCCATGACAGTCGAGAGCCAATGGGTGCAACCGGCTCAGTCAACTGACTGTACAACGCGTATTTTGAAAATACACATGCACCCGTCTCCATATCATTCAATGGCCAAGGCGTACGCCTGTCTCGGACCATGCCTGCCCGACGCGTATGCATGATAGTCACCCGCGTCGGACCTCATTGCAGTCAATGACAAAGCGTACGCACGGCTCGGTCATGAACCGTGCAATGCGTACGCATTGTCACCTGTGTCGGACCTCATTGCATTCAATGGCAAAGCGTACGCACGGCTCGGTCATGAACCGTGCAATGTGTACGCATTGTCACCCACGTCAGACCTCATTGCATTCAATGGCAAAACATACGCCTGGCTCGGTCATGAACCGTGCAACGTGTACGCATTGTCACCCGCGTCGGACCTCATTGCATTCAATGGCAAAGCGTACGCACGGCGCGGTCGTGAACCGTGCCATGCGTACGCATTGTCACCTGCGTCGGACCTCATTGCATTCAATGGAAAAGCATACGCACGGCTCGGTCATGAACCGTGCAATGCGTACGCATTGTCACCCGCGTCGGACCTCATTGGTGTGACTATTCTACGGATTCAACACACAATTACTAGCCAGGGACACCTGAGCACACCTACCACACTACAGCATTGGCCACCCAGTGCCCCATGGCATGTAAGGCTGCATTCCCTGGGTGTTTGGGGGGGCACATTTGGTTTGTTGTGTGGCACTTTTGTGCAGCCACTCCCAAGCTGTGCACATGTACATGGGGGCAGAATCCTTTGTGTGTCTTGCACATTACCACTGTGATGTGCAATTGTACAGTAATGGGCATGAGTCACGGACACAGTTTCAAATTGGATATGTTTGGGGCATGTCACATACACCCTTAGTCCAGGGGATGATGGCATGTATGTCACAGTGAGACCTGTAGCCACAATACTGATGTGCACCCACAGTCTGTGTGCATGTTGTGTCTCAGATGTATCTGATCAAATGTGCCCAACGGGGGACAGTCTCCACATCCATGTGGTATATGCATCAACCTTGATGGTGTGTGTGTGTCTAAGAGACGTACATGTAGGGCCTGCAGGAACAACAGTGGCCACTACCTGTGGGACTTACGCTTGTCTTGTGGTGTGTACATGATGCGCTTTGTCCATGTCAGTGTCGATGTGGCAATACCGGGACCCTGGGTTTCTGCATGGCAAAGATCTGTGATGCCTGGGAGACATCAGGCCTCACTGGTCACTGTGGTGTGTGTTTGGAACATCACAGCAGTACATAGGTTGGGTGACACAGCCAGATGATTGGCCATTACACTACATGGGACTCATGTGGACATGTGGAATTGAGATGTGAGGTGATGGTCATGTAGGCGACATATGTGTCTATGCTCAACAGCACACACCTCAGTACATTGTGTAATGTCATGATCTATCATATGATATTGAGCATGGTCATGGCCACATAGGTGGATGAACTGACAATCTTCCTTTGTGCATCTCTGTACTGCAGGGCACCAGCTGTCCATAGACCATTCCCAGACCTTGCGACCATACAGGAACGCAACTGCATCAGATGGTACCGCTTCACCAGGCCACTGATTGAGGAGTTGGCAGAGCAGTTGGCGCCCTATCTGCTACCTGGCCAAACATATCCTACAGCACTGACCCCAGAGGTGAAGGTGATGGCAGCCCTGCACTTCTTTGCTACTGGTACCTTCCAGTACACTGTGGCTACTGCTGGTGGTATGTCGCAAACAATGTTTAGTCGGGTGCTAATCGATGTCTTGGAGGGGATGTTGCATTTCCTAGATCTGTACATCAAGTTCCCTAGCCCAGCTGAAATCCCTGAAATAAAGGATGCCTTTTATACACTGGGGAAGATGCCGAACGTCATTGGATCTATTGAAGGGACACATGTGGCCCTGATACCACCAAAGGCACATGAGCAGGCAAACCGGAACAGGAAG
This sequence comes from Triturus cristatus, assembly GCF_964204655.1. Lineage (NCBI taxonomy): Eukaryota > Metazoa > Chordata > Amphibia > Caudata > Salamandridae > Triturus > Triturus cristatus. The sequence continues at coordinate 612,850,085 of NC_140591.1, read as the reverse complement.
CACTACCACTCCATCAATGCTCTGGTGGTATGTCTTGCTGACATGTCTATCACACATGTGTGTGCACGGTTCCCTGGTTTGGTGCACGATGCCTACATAATGAGGAGTAGTCGCATTGCAACGCTGATGTCACAGATGCCAGCTCAGCATGCCTGGCTTGTCGGTGTGTACTGACTGTTTCTCATTGTGTGTGTTTGTCAATGTTGTATTCCGCACTCCTACAAAACTCAGCTACTTGTTCATTTTTGTGTGTGTAGGTGACTCCGGATACCCCAACATGCCATGGTTGCTGACACCCCTCCGGAACCCTGTGACACCAGCCGAGATGCGCTATAATGAGGCACATTGAGGTTCTGTAGCGATCCGAACCCGTGAATTCGGTATCATAGTACTGACACGATTTTGGTACCAATGAACCGCAAATGATCCATTGTATACGTGACAGTGTTTTCGCTGCGCAACTAGCATGAATTCATTGGAAAATAGGGCATTCTCTCGTAAACGCCATGGCACCCATTTTAGTTACGGCATCCATCTTGTTTCTTGCCCTCACATAGTCAATGAACGGACGATGACCCCGGCAAGATCACCTTGTTAAGGACACGTAAACTCGAGCCCGAGAAAGGCTGACGCTGCATGACTCGGCAGAATCAAGCTGCCTCCCTTGCCTGAGGCCAGCCCTGCTATACTGGTTCTCGTGTCCGTTGTCCTGACTGAAAGGCCGAAGACGATTGCCCTGCCCGTTTATGATCCATAAACACCTCTTATCCTACATTTCAATCCTTTGCACCTGGCTCTGTTCCTTTCTTTCTGGGCTTTTACAATGGGGAGGTTACGATTTTTATGATGGGGAGGATCAAGTAGAGAATGAAGAACTGACAAGAGAGCCTGATCGAATACCGAAAACCTACAACTAATCATTGTTTGATATTTATTTATTATCTGTTTGGGATACCGGGTTGGGCATGAGAAATATTCGTGTAATGTTGCCCCAAGACATTTTTCTTGTATTTAAGAAACAACCCACTTAATGCAATTCGAACAGTCTCCTAGATTCTGCCTCTGTGTGGTTCCTATGATTTCTGTATCCCTGCAGTAAATAAACCTTGGTCTTTGACACCGCCATCGAGAAGCCCGTGTCTCTGTTTGTTTGTGCACCGGGACAGGGGGAACTCAGGGGTCTTCGGGTGTTGTTTCCCTGACACCTCTGGACTCTTAAAAGTCCAGAACCTCAAATTGGCGCCCAACGTGGGGCGACGTCATCCGGTACCGGTCCAAAGCCTGAAAAGTTCGAGAAGTTTCGTGTGAAGATTCCGGAGGGAGGTACCCCGCTTCATCGATCCCTGCATGTCGTAAAAGTGGCCCGACGATCTCTTCCACGAGGGTTCCCGTTCCCAGACGGCTACAGAGGACCGCTGCCTTGACTGTCGCCCTGTCTTGGACCCGAGGTGCAGACCTTAGTACGGCGAGACGAAGACGGGTTCTCCTTGGTGACGTCTTCCACATTTCAGTTAAGTATTAAGTGGGTTGTGCTCAGTCTGGTTATTCGGATACGTTTTGGATTTGTAGATTATCATTGGTTGCTCTTGTTAGGATAATCTTTGTATTTGGTATTGGTTCATTTTGGTAGGCCTAAGTTCTCTGCGCATTTTGGTTGGAATTTGTCTTTGTAGTCATGACTAAGGGTAACAATTGTTTTTTGTCCTGGTTACGTTGCAACGGGGATTCACGGTTGGAGGACTCGTGTTTGGTTCCTCCGATTGGGACTGTTAGACCTGGCACCTTGGCGTGAGTTTCCCTTCCACTTTTTGCTGATGTGCCTCATTGTGTTTTGTTGGTGTTAGCTGCTCAGAGCACTGTGACACTGCTGATCAGTGCCACAGTGCAAGTGCTCCCTTTTAAAACTATATACATTGATTGGTGTCCATGATTGAGTCATTTGGTTTACTGTCAGCCCCTAGTAAAGTGCACCAGGAGTGCCAGGGCTTGTAAATACAAATACCGCTGGTGGGCCTGCAGCACTGGTTGTGCCACCCACAGAAGCGGCCTAGTAAAATATGTCTAGGGTCTGCCACTGCAGAACCTGCGCGCAGTCTGGTACTGTCGCGCTGACTGTGCCAGTGCCCCCACTTGCCAGTCCCTAAACCTTCCCTTAACTACATATTAGTCACCCCTCTGGTAGGCCCAAGGGCAGGGTGCATTGTAGGCATAAGGTAAGACATGCCCTGATGTGTGTGGCATGTCTTAATAGTGAATTACAGCCATTTTCGTTTTTCACTATTGAAGGCTACCTGCTCTCCATAGGCCAGAATGGGCTGCTGGAGTCACTACACGCTGTGACCCCAGTGGACTCATAGAGCATGGTAGAAAGTCATGTTTAGTATGCCTGAACTCAGAATAATAAAATACTTCTTTTAGTAAAGTTTATTTTAATATCCTGTGTTTGTAAATACTACTTTTAGAAAGTTAGTATTTACTGATCTGGCCATTCAGTCCGCCTCTGCGCTGTGTGTGTGTGTTCTGCCTAGCAACAGGGCTGGGGAATTCCAGGAGACAGGTTGGCTGCCAGGTGGTGGGTAGGGAGATTACACCAGGATGGGTGGGAGGAGTACACCTTGACTCTTGAATAGACCTGTGCTCTGCCAACACAAAGCCGGCGCCGCCCCCTGTGGAGCGGCTGATGTCTCTGCCCTGCTGCTGAAAGGAAAGTGCAGAGTCACCATAACAAAGTGCTCCAGAACTGGACTGAGCCAGGCCCAGGCCCCCTGGCGCTAAAGAACAAAAGAATTGTGCTATAAAAGTAGGAGGCTGGCTCCTAAGAAATTAGATCCTGTTGACGCCAAGACGAACCTCTGCCTGAAGGAGAAGGACCTGGAGAAGCTGAAGGAGGAATACTGTCTCTCTGCCTAAGAGACTGGCCTGCAGTGGGTGCCTGCTGCTGGAAGGAGAGGAAGAAAAGACTACAGAAAAGACTTTTAATCAACTTGTGCTGAAAACAATCTCCAAGGGCTTGCTAGTGAACTTGCCCCCTGATCTGCGCCCCAGGAACAGTGGGCGCTACTTCCTGAAAGAAGAGGAGAGGTGCCTAGAAGTGATTCTACAAGCTGACCCTGGAGAACTGGTGCATCCCCTGATCTCGCTGAGCAACGCGACTTCTGCTGCTGGAGTGGCTGTGAGCAACGTAAAGGCCTGTCAGCCCGAGCAAAGTAAGCAGCTGCCCCCTCGAGCCGTAGCTCGCAACGCAAGGAGAAGATTTATGTGTCTGAGCGCTGAGCCCCTGTGATCCCCGCCGGGTTATAGAGACCTTTGTCAAGACCTAATGGTGCCCTGGTTCGCTGCATCCAGACGGAGCTAACAGCGCGCTGCGCTGTGACATCACCCCGAGGCTGCCCTCCTGCTTCTGCCCCCTTCGTGGTGACTTGTGACCTGTCCAAACGCCCCACAAAGCTTCGCCGTCCCTGCAACATCAGAGACTGCAGCGCGACGTGGGACGCCCTGGTGCTGGATTGCGAGGCCGCCCCGAACCCCCCCGTAAGAGACTGCAAGGCTTTGGTGAGTTCACGCTACACGTACGGCTTGTACTTTCTTTGGTACGGACCGTACTCTCATCGAGAGTATCTGGTGCACGAAGCGAACCTGCCTTCAAAATCACCCAGTCTGGTGCGCTAGCGCGGCCCGTACTGACATTGTAAGTGCCTTGTGTGGACCTTGGGCTGTGGATTTGGCTCGTACTGCCAGTGTTTGAGCCGTACCTGCCATCGAAGTATCGGGGACGTGGTGTGCATTGTCTGGCTCGTACTTGCTTCGTACGAGCCGTGATCGCCTTTAAAACATACTGCTTGAAGCGTACTGCTTACACCGTACTACCATTCCACGCCTCTGAGTTCGCACCGTACTATTTTGAAGCTACTGCCCTGGTAACCTACCTTGGTTCGCACCGTACTCAGCCGAGTTCGCACCGTACCGGTGCTTCCCTTGAGGTACGAAGCGTCCCTGACAGTCTGAGCCGTACTGCATTGGAAATCATTGCCGGTGCTCACGCGAGAAGCGTGAGAATCGGCAAGCGTACTCCGGCTCACGCGGGAAGCGTGAGAAACGGCAAGGTCCTGTTAAAACCTTGCCCAGAGCACCCCAAAGGCGCTACGAAGTGCCCAGAAGACCTAAGAAACCTATTTTAAAGAGAACTGTGCCATTTTTACAACTGTGGACTGCCCGTAAAGCATTTTGAGAGTAACTGGATTATTTTACCAAGAGAACTGTATTTATGCAACCTGCCTGAAAGAAAACCTTTTATATAAAGAATTATATTTTGGACATAAATACAGCCTTGTGTCTTTGTGTGGTGGGGTGGTGATTATTGTGTGGGACAACTTGAACGCTTAACCTATATGCCCTCTGGAAATTTAGCCTGACTGCTCGCGCCACGTTACCTAGAGGGTGAGCAGGGGTTATTTTTAAAGAGGTGATCCTTTGCCCTGACTTAGATGAAAAGGGTCCCTGCTTGTCGCAAGTGCATACCTGCGCCAACCAGAGACCCCGGATTCTAACATTGGTGGCAGCGGTGCGGATTTACGGATTTGCGTTCTTGTTGTCTGCGCAGTAGTTGCTAACCATTGCACAGTAGACGGTCCAGTAGCTTAAGCCACAGAACTTTTAGGATTTTAATTTTCACTTGCCAAGAAGATCCCTTGCGTTGGAAGCCATGCCGGGCTCAACCAGCACAGCATCTGAAGCCTCTGAAATGGAATTGGAATGGGATGCATCAGAGCTGGACAACTACACAAAGAAGCAACTCAAGTACTTCTGCAAGAAGTTCAAGGCTCCGCATGTAGGATGTAGGCTCAAACCAGATCTCCACAGGGCGCTGAGGGCCTGGATGGAATCAAGGGGTGCAGCTGGTGATGTTGTACCTGAGATTGTGCCAGTGGAGCCAGCAGAGAGCGTCCACAGCTTTGGCAGAGACCTGTCGCCAGGAGAGTTGGCAGACAGACAGGCCGCAAGAGAGCAAGAGGTCACTTTGGCAAAATTGAAACTGGCTCTGGAAGAAAAGAAAATAGCTCTGGAAGAGAGAAAGGCTCTGATGGAGCACGACGCCAGAATGAGGGAACTGGCGATAAAAGAGAAAAGTTTGGAGAACACTCCCTCTGGTGGCAGCGCAACGCCGGTGCAGGTAGAGTCAAGGGTGTACATCCCAAAAGATGTAGTTAAAGAGTTCTTCAGGAATGATGACATAGGGCAATGGTTCCGGGCCTATGAGATAGCCATGTCCTCCCACCGGGTCCCTGAGAAAGACTGGGGAGCGGGGTTGTGGGGACGGTTCCTCAGTGAGGGGCGGGACACACTTTTAGATTTGCCCTTTGACATGCAGAATTCTTACCCCCACATGAAAGAAGCGTTAATGACCAGATATGGGCTAACTCCTGAAATGTATAGACAGAGGTTCAGGGGGTGTACCAAGATTGCGGGGGGTACGTATGTGGAGTATGTGACCTTTTTCTGCAGAGCACTGGATGGCTGGGTGAAGGGTAGCAAAGTTAATGATTACCAAGGTCTCTTTGATTTAATTGCATGGGAGCACTTGTCGCTTAATTGTTTTCCTGAGCTACGCCAACACCTGATAGATAGCAAGCTGACTAACCCTAGGAAGCTTGCTGAGGAGGCGGACCGCTGGCTCAGCACCAGGGTCCACAAGGGTCCCGTGGGAGACTCCGCCAAAGGTGGGCAGGGTCCCCAGCAGAAGAGTGGGGGGGACAGGGGAAAACAGAAAGGGTTCCAAAAAGGCCCCCAAAGTAATACCCAAGGGAACCAGCAGAAAGGTTCTCAGCCTCCCCCACCCCCGAAGCAGACAGGGGCCCCGACAGGTAAACCTGTTCCCAAGGGGCCCCCTCAATGTTATAAATGTGGCGAACTAGGTCACTTTGCCAGTGATCCCAAGTGTCGCCAATATGTGAAACCCGCACCCACTGGTGCTCCACCCAGGCAAGTGGCTACAGTAGCCTTTGGGGAGGAGGTAGAAGTCCAAGGTGGGTGGGACCCCGTCCAGATGACCTTAGTCTCACTAGGAGACAGTGAGATGGTCCCCCAAGCCAACTTGCCCTCTAACACTAAGAAATATGGGCAAGTGGTGACCGTCAATGGGAAGAAGGTAGAGGCTCTTAGAGACACAGGAGCCAGCGTGACTGCAGTGCGGCAGCACCTGGTATCTCAAGAGCAGGTCGTACCCCATGCCTATTGTCGGGTTGTCAATGCTGACAACACGGAGAGTCATTGTCCAATGGCTCAAGTTCCCTTTGAGTGGGGGGGGGTCTCTGGTACTCTGCAAGTCGCTGTGAAAACTGCCATGTGCACGGCGCCCGTGCTCTTGGCTCCTGACTTCTCCAAAGAATTCCTAGTGCAGACAGACGCATCAGAGCATGGTGTAGGGGCTGTTCTCTCACAGATGACTGAGGAGGGCTGGGACCAACCTGTAGCCTTTATTAGTAGAAGGTTACTTCCACGGGAACAAAGGTGGAGTGCGATAGAGCGGGAAGCATTTGCTGTGGTCTGGGCGCTGAAGAAGCTAAGACCCTACTTGTTTGGGTCTCACTTCCGGGTTCAGACCGACCACAGGCCCCTCAGGTGGTTGATGCAAATGAGGGGTGAAAACCCAAAACTGTTGAGGTGGTCCATCTCCCTACAGGGTATGGACTTTACGGTGGAGCATCGCCCTGGCACAGATCACGCCAATGCTGACGGTCTGTCCAGGTTTTTCCGCCTTAGTGAAGAGGAACTCCCTGGGGTAGGGTAGTTCTCCCCACATTTCAGCTGGAGGGGACACGTGTTAGACCTGGCACCTTGGCGTGAGTTTCCCTTCCACTTTTTGCTGATGTGCCTCATTGTGTTTTGTTGGTGTTAGCTGCTCAGAGCACTGTGACACTGCTGATCAGTGCCACAGTGCAAGTGCTCCCTTTTAAAACTATATACATTGATTGGTGTCCATGATTGAGTCATTTGGTTTACTGTCAGCCCCTAGTAAAGTGCACCAGGAGTGCCAGGGCTTGTAAATACAAATACCGCTGGTGGGCCTGCAGCACTGGTTGTGCCACCCACAGAAGCGGCCTAGTAAAATATGTCTAGGGTCTGCCACTGCAGAACCTGCGCGCAGTCTGGTACTGTCGCGCTGACTGTGCCAGTGCCCCCACTTGCCAGTCCCTAAACCTTCCCTTAACTACATATTAGTCACCCCTCTGGTAGGCCCAAGGGCAGGGTGCATTGTAGGCATAAGGTAAGACATGCCCTGATGTGTGTGGCATGTCTTAATAGTGAATTACAGCCATTTTCGTTTTTCACTATTGAAGGCTACCTGCTCTCCATAGGCCAGAATGGGCTGCTGGAGTCACTACACGCTGTGACCCCAGTGGACTCATAGAGCATGGTAGAAAGTCATGTTTAGTATGCCTGAACTCAGAATAATAAAATACTTCTTTTAGTAAAGTTTATTTTAATATCCTGTGTTTGTAAATACTACTTTTAGAAAGTTAGTATTTACTGATCTGGCCATTCAGTCCGCCTCTGCGCTGTGTGTGTGTGTTCTGCCTAGCAACAGGGCTGGGGAATTCCAGGAGACAGGTTGGCTGCCAGGTGGTGGGTAGGGAGATTACACCAGGATGGGTGGGAGGAGTACACCTTGACTCTTGAATAGACCTGTGCTCTGCCAACACAAAGCCGGCGCCGCCCCCTGTGGAGCGGCTGATGTCTCTGCCCTGCTGCTGAAAGGAAAGTGCAGAGTCACCATAACAAAGTGCTCCAGAACTGGACTGAGCCAGGCCCAGGCCCCCTGGCGCTAAAGAACAAAAGAATTGTGCTATAAAAGTAGGAGGCTGGCTCCTAAGAAATTAGATCCTGTTGACGCCAAGACGAACCTCTGCCTGAAGGAGAAGGACCTGGAGAAGCTGAAGGAGGAATACTGTCTCTCTGCCTAAGAGACTGGCCTGCAGTGGGTGCCTGCTGCTGGAAGGAGAGGAAGAAAAGACTACAGAAAAGACTTTTAATCAACTTGTGCTGAAAACAATCTCCAAGGGCTTGCTAGTGAACTTGCCCCCTGATCTGCGCCCCAGGAACAGTGGGCGCTACTTCCTGAAAGAAGAGGAGAGGTGCCTAGAAGTGATTCTACAAGCTGACCCTGGAGAACTGGTGCATCCCCTGATCTCGCTGAGCAACGCGACTTCTGCTGCTGGAGTGGCTGTGAGCAACGTAAAGGCCTGTCAGCCCGAGCAAAGTAAGCAGCTGCCCCCTCGAGCCGTAGCTCGCAACGCAAGGAGAAGATTTATGTGTCTGAGCGCTGAGCCCCTGTGATCCCCGCCGGGTTATAGAGACCTTTGTCAAGACCTAATGGTGCCCTGGTTCGCTGCATCCAGACGGAGCTAACAGCGCGCTGCGCTGTGACATCACCCCGAGGCTGCCCTCCTGCTTCTGCCCCCTTCGTGGTGACTTGTGACCTGTCCAAACGCCCCACAAAGCTTCGCCGTCCCTGCAACATCAGAGACTGCAGCGCGACGTGGGACGCCCTGGTGCTGGATTGCGAGGCCGCCCCGAACCCCCCCGTAAGAGACTGCAAGGCTTTGGTGAGTTCACGCTACACGTACGGCTTGTACTTTCTTTGGTACGGACCGTACTCTCATCGAGAGTATCTGGTGCACGAAGCGAACCTGCCTTCAAAATCACCCAGTCTGGTGCGCTAGCGCGGCCCGTACTGACATTGTAAGTGCCTTGTGTGGACCTTGGGCTGTGGATTTGGCTCGTACTGCCAGTGTTTGAGCCGTACCTGCCATCGAAGTATCGGGGACGTGGTGTGCATTGTCTGGCTCGTACTTGCTTCGTACGAGCCGTGATCGCCTTTAAAACATACTGCTTGAAGCGTACTGCTTACACCGTACTACCATTCCACGCCTCTGAGTTCGCACCGTACTATTTTGAAGCTACTGCCCTGGTAACCTACCTTGGTTCGCACCGTACTCAGCCGAGTTCGCACCGTACCGGTGCTTCCCTTGAGGTACGAAGCGTCCCTGACAGTCTGAGCCGTACTGCATTGGAAATCATTGCCGGTGCTCACGCGAGAAGCGTGAGAATCGGCAAGCGTACTCCGGCTCACGCGGGAAGCGTGAGAAACGGCAAGGTCCTGTTAAAACCTTGCCCAGAGCACCCCAAAGGCGCTACGAAGTGCCCAGAAGACCTAAGAAACCTATTTTAAAGAGAACTGTGCCATTTTTACAACTGTGGACTGCCCGTAAAGCATTTTGAGAGTAACTGGATTATTTTACCAAGAGAACTGTATTTATGCAACCTGCCTGAAAGAAAACCTTTTATATAAAGAATTATATTTTGGACATAAATACAGCCTTGTGTCTTTGTGTGGTGGGGTGGTGATTATTGTGTGGGACAACTTGAACGCTTAACCTATATGCCCTCTGGAAATTTAGCCTGACTGCTCGCGCCACGTTACCTAGAGGGTGAGCAGGGGTTATTTTTAAAGAGGTGATCCTTTGCCCTGACTTAGATGAAAAGGGTCCCTGCTTGTCGCAAGTGCATACCTGCGCCAACCAGAGACCCCGGATTCTAACAGGGACTCCTACATATGAGCTCTATTGTAAACATGGTGTGGGTCCTATTACGTATAATGAAGTATGGGTCCGTTATACCAAGAAAGATGGTGTCCTTAGTTGGCCACCGCATGGTAGTTTCGAAACGGAAATTCTAGATAATTTAGAAATGAAGTTGTTTAAGAGAAAAGCCCGGCCGGCAATGTTTGATACTTTTCGCGTATGGCGCAAAGAAGCCAAACAGAGAGAAATTAGGAAAACAAAGAAAGAACAGAAAGAGAAAGGGTTGACTTTAATGGAGTCTGCTAGGCAGCTGCATGTCAACGAGACTGAGAAAGCAATGGAGATAGCGAATAGAAAACATAATTTGGCAATTGATAAATGTTACCCTGTATTGCCATCTTGTCCTGCTAAGCCGATAGAGGACCCTGAAAAGGATCCCCTGTTGTCTTACCTGTTGAGTTCACCTCCACCGTATGCACAGGGTATTACAGTACCACAGTTACTACCTGTTGTACAGCCAGCTGCTGGTCAGCCTGGAATAGGTGCTCCACTCCCTTTGAATCCAGCTCCTGTCTTTCCCGTGGTCAATGATCCTACGGCACCCCCTCTTCCTGGGTCGCCTATTCCGCCTTTGCCTATCGTTTCGCAAACTGCTTTACCTACTACTCCTACCCTTACTATTTCGTCTGCTTCAGCTGCCCTGTCCCCAAGCCCTGTCATTCTGACTCCGCTTTCCGTTCGTCGGAAAATAACCGACTCTGTAACTAATATATTAACCCCTCTTTACAGGTCCTTAATTGGGACCCCCGTTTCTGACTCTATACAGAGACGTAGCCAGCTTCCTGGTCCCGAGGAACGAGAGACGTTAGATTCGACAGCTCTTAGGTCGATGTCGAAAGCTGCGAGGTATGATGCACGAAGAGTGTTAGACACATTTATGCAGTGGAATGAACCAACTCAACGTTATGTTTTTGACGTGATGTGTTCTCTTGTGCGTGAGGAATGGGAAGATGATGACTTAGATTCCGTCCCTTCTGATTTAATAAATATTCAGCAGAAATTCGCCGCAGGAATGGTGATAGGTTCAGAAGTAGGGAGAGCGATAGAATTAATTTTAGCTTATAGGGATGAGTCCCCTTTTCGGGCGACAAGAGACCCTGATGGTACACCGATAACTAGGAAAAGACGAGGTCAGTATCCGATGAGAGAAGTTCCGCCCATATGGCGCGAAGCAGTTGCCGCTGATGGGAACTTGGGTATTGCAGCTGCTCCAGCACAATTCCAGAGAGTGTGGATACACATTCCTTGGAAACGGGCTGAAGTATTAGCAGTAAAACAAGCATTACCAGACCCTCGTAACAATCCTGCTGGTTATTACAAAGAATTAACACAGACAGTCCAAGCGTGTATCATGAATTTGGCAGACATTGAAATGCTGTTTGGTAATGTAGTACCACAACCTATATGGGCCAAGATTCGGCAAGAGAACCACCCAGTCGCCTTAGGAGGTGATTGGCCAGCTATCGTAGCGGCAGACGCACAGCAGGTTGGTGGAGCTAAACCTGAACCTCTGATTGCTGACTTACCTGGCAGAATAATTAACCTGATGAAAACGCTGATGCCAGCGTTACGAGTAAATTGGGATAAACTATCAGCATGCAAGCAAAAGAAGGACGAAAGCGTCTCTGACTTCTTCACTAGATTTGAAGAGACCTTCGTAGATCACAGTGGGCAAGATATGAGTACCGAGGGAGGTCAGAGATTGTTTGTTGATAAGTTCGTGTTTAATTTATTACCTGAGCTTAGTAACAAGTTAAAGGATTCTGAAAGTGCATGGGCAGTGTCGACGACAGCACAGATACTTGCAACTGCTCAGTATTACGAGAATAGAGAGAAAGAAGAGAAGGAAAAATCAGAAAAGAAAACGAAAGATTTAAAAACCAAAGTTCTTTTGCAACAGGCATATCCGCCTCGTTCGAATCAGTCAGACTCACAGCAGCGACCCCAGTTTCAGCAGCAGCCACAATTCCAGCAAGGGACGGCCCAGAGATTTAATTATAGTTTTCCCCGACAACAGTTAGCATGGAATCAGTGTGCCTATTGTAAAAAGGAGGGTCATTATAAGAACGAGTGTCCAGTACTACACCCACAAACTAGTGGTGTCCCAGCTCAGAGAGGTAATGTTGGATTTATGCAAGCTCCTAGAGGTAGAGGGCGTGGTACGATGACACCACAGGCTGATCGCCAATCGAATTATTTCGACCAGCGCAATATACAACCTACGCAGCCAGGTAGATCTCCACAGTATCATGTTGAAGATTACTACGATCATAATGAAGAGATTCATAGAAGCGAGCAATAGGACAGCCGCAGGCAGAGAGAGGGAGTAGTATCAGTTCCAGTTGATCAGAGTGGACCTTATGTCGCAGTAGTTACCTCAGGCGTGGTCGAACCGTTTCTGTTGGATACTGGTGCGGCAAAAAGTTCAATCATGCGTGCGAAACTCCCTGGCGCACCTTTGTCCGGCTTAACGAACGTTTCAGTAGGTTTCTCAGGCGCCCCTGTTCACAATCCTGTGTCCAGTCCTTTATCTATCACTGTTGGGCCATGCGAGCTAGAAGCACCCCTCATTTTAACAACCGGTTGTAATGAGAATCTGCTTGGTTTAGACCTGTTGAAACGCCTGCATGCGACGTTGTACTGTTCTCCTTCGGGAGTACAGCTCACATTAGGTAAAGGAGTCATCTCCCCGATGTACATGTCGATGGACAAGCTCCCACCGGAGTTGCGTTCTCTCCCTGATACTCTTTGGGCAACTGGTCCCAACGATGTAGGCCTCTTGGAAATTCCCCCTTACGTGGTAAGTCTAAAAGCGAATGTTAAAGTTCCACGAATCCCACAGTATCGGATTTCGAATGAAGGTGAACAAGCACTTTTACTGATTGTAAAGGACTTGATACAAAAGGATGTGATAGAAGAAACGAGAGGAAATGTCTGCAATAGTCCTGTCTTGCCGATTTTGAAACGCACTGATCCTTCTAAACCACCAATTTACAGATTTGTGATTGACCTCAGAGAAGTTAACAAAATAGTGATTCCACAGTTTCCTGTAGTCCCAGATATCACTGCATTATTGACGTTGATTCCTGCATCGGCATCATGGTTTACGGTGATCGACTTGAAAAATGCATTTTTCAGCATTCCCATAGCAGAAGAAAGTAGAGACATTTTTGGTTTCTCATTAGGAGGACGCAGTTTCAGATTCAAACGCGCTCCAGAAGGTTATTGTGAAAGCCCTTCAATTTATAGCCGAGCATTAAAAAGTCAATTAGACGCTCTTGTACTTCCTCATGGTGTTGCTCTGATCCAATACGTAGACGATCTTTTACTGGCTGCTGATGACAAGGAAACTTGCAAAGCAGCTACAATTTCTTTATTGCGTCATTTGTCAGACTTACATCACAAGGTGTCACCTTCTAAACTACAATATTGTTGCCAAGAAGTGACCTACTTAGGTCATCTTTTGTCAAAGGAGGAAAGAAGGTTGACCCCAGAGAGAATCAAAGCAATTTCACAGATGACTGTACCAAGCACACAAAGAGAAGTGCGTGCGTTTTTGGGTATTACGTCATACTGTAGGCAATGGATCCCAAATTTTTCTCTCATGGCAAAACCATTGGTAGCTCTGACTGGAAAAGGTGTTCCGAGCCCTTTGCCATGGTCTGATGAATGTCAACAGAGCTTCTCTGACTTACGTGATGCGCTGTGTTCAGCTCCTGTGTTGGGTACTCCTGACTACAGTAAGCCGTTTACACTATATGTCCATGAAAGAGAAGGTTGTGCATTGAGTGTATTAACACAACAATTCGGCGACAAACAACGGCCTTGTGCATATTTTTCATCCACATTAGATCCGGTAGCCAGAGCATTGCCAAGTTGTTTAAGAGCCACGGCAGCAGCCGCAGTGTCTATTCGACAGTCTGCTGGACTAGTCATGAACAACATGTTAGTAGTCATGGTTCCACATGCTGTGGATACACTCATGAATAGAACGAAAACTCAGCACCTCACCAGTGCTAGATTATCAGGCTATGAGCTGACACTTTTGGCAAGTCACATTCAGATCAAGCGATGCAACATATTGAATCCAGCAACGCTGTTGCCGATTGCTCAGGAGTCGAGTGATTCAGAGCCCCATGATTGTTGTTTCAGAACTGAGGAAGAGTCAAAAGGTAGAATTGATTTGAAAGATACTCCGTTATCAGACCCAGACGGCACGTTATATGTCGATGGGTCCTGCTTCAAACTCCAGAATGGTGATGTGACGGCCGCGTATGCAGTTACGACTTTGAGTACGATTGTTGAGACTGCAAGAGTGAGTCAGAATTCTGCCCAAGCAGCAGAATTAATTGCATTGACAAGAGCGTGTGTTTTAGCTGAGGGAAAGAGAGTGAATGTGTTTACTGATAGCCAGTACGCCTTTGGCGTCGCACACAATTTTGGGCGTCTCTGGAGAGAAAGAGGTTTTCTCACGTCCCATGGAACTAAGATCCAACATGGACAGTTAGTCAGCGATCTATTAGAATCCCTGACCCTACCGAATGAAGTTGCGATTGTGAAGTGCAGTGCACATCGAAAGATTACGGATAATGTTGGCCGAGGGAATGCGTTTGCTGATGAGGTCGCTAAAGAAACGGCCAAGAACATGACGAGCCGAATGTATGTTGCAACGTCTGCAAGATGGATTGCTAAATCAGGAATGTGTGAGAATACGATTGACAGTGTGAAAGCAATCCAAAATGAGGCAACTGAAAATGAGAAGAATGAATGGAAGGAGAAAACGGGTAAAATGGATCCAAGTGGATGTTGGATCGATCTGTCTGAGCAGCAACGTTGGATGTTACCTGACGCGTATGTACTTGCGGTAGTCACGATGGCGCATGGAGCAGCACACATCAGTTCGAAAGGGATCTGTAAAATGTTAGCTCCAGTATGGAAGAACGATGGAATTACTAAGTGTGCGGAAAGAGTGGTGAAAAACTGCATGGTATGCCTGATGCATAATCCTGGCAAGGGAACCCCAACTGGTCATTTTGCTCCCCCTTCTTGTCCCTTTGAAGTGATTCAATTGGACTATATCCACATGGACAGGTGTAACAATCTTAAGTATGTCCTAGTGGTAGTATGTGCCTTTTCAAGATGGATTGAGGCATACCCATTAAAGGATAACACTGCCATGTCCACTGCCAAAATCCTCCTCAAAGAATACTTCCCTAGGTATGGTATGCCACGGATTGTTTGGTCAGACAACGGAAGTGAGTTTGTAGGGAAAGTTATGAAGAGTGTGTGTGCAGGTCTAGGAATTGTACAAAAATTCCACAGTGCGAACCATCCACAGTCAGCAGGTTTGGTGGAAGGGTACAATGGCACCCTGAAGCTGAAGCTTGCGAAAATTCAAGCTTCCACTGGTCTCTCTTGGCCAGACGCACTGCCTCTAGCTTTACTGTCCACCAGAGCGACTGTACACTCTCGAGTAGGGCTTAGCCCATATGAGATTGTGCTAATGTTTGGGGAGTCCCTAGGCCAAAGGAATTTAAACAAATAGAATACCCAATGTTGATTGATTACCTTCATGATCTGACTGCTAAACTGAGCCTTATTCATCAACAGGTATTCGAATCCTTGCCTAAACTGCCGGAGAGTCCAGGTCATACGTTGAAACCCGGCGACCAGGTTGTAGTGCGGAACTTTGAACGCACTCGAAACCTTCAGCCAATATTCGTGGGCCCGTTCCAGGTCCTCCTCGTAACCAGAACTGCAGTACGCCTAGCTGGCAGGAAAATTTGGGTGCACGCCAGCCACACAAAGCGTGTCCCTCTTCCACTTCCCTATGACAACTGGGTTAGACGAGGAATTGGTGTATCCGAGACAGAACCTGTTCCTAGGCACATCCCTTTCAGTGATGCAGAGTACCTAACGGACCATCCACGAACTAAAACGCAGAACTTTGGCACCTCAGCAGAAACCACTCCTTTGAATCCTGAACCGAGCATTGTACAAAGTGAACACTTGTCGCCTGTGGAATCGAACATTTCTGCACCTGTGGACCAGCTATTTCAAGACCAAACAAGACCTGGAAAATACAGATATAATCTACGTTCTCATGTGATGAACTGATGACATTGCATTATTACATTTCCGTTTGATAACTGTAAAACTGTTTTGATCGTATTTGCATCCCGTACAGTCAGGAAGTTTGCTTTTATTTTTTGCTATCCTCTTGCCTTGCCGTCTGGGTTACCGTAGGGTCGTAACGTGTGCCTTGTTTTAATTTACAGGGAATCAGACATTAGGTCGGTTTCTTCTGTTTGTCTTGGGAACTCCCAGGATAAACAGAGGTAAGTTTTTAACAGGTACAAACCATCCGTTGCGAACGGTTGTAGAAGATGGAGCTTCCTGAATTACGACGGGTTAAAGTCATAAATGTGCACAAGACAAAATTATATGACATATTGTATAGTAAATGTTTCCTAATGCAATGTGCCCTGACACTTCTGATTGTTTTTATAACTCTGATAGGCGGAATTATTTTTGGTATTCAATTGATCTTTACACCTGTTACGTCTACAGTATCTCCCCATATTTCTGTTTCCCCGACTATTGGCTCTATTCATTCTTTTCATCCTTTTCCTGCCCACGAGCAAGCTCGACGCTCTGAGTTTATAAATAACACTTTCATTCAGCTCTTGCACCAACATCAACTAGTGGTTAACACAACAAACTGCTGGGTATGTGGCCTGATACCACATACCATGGACAAGGGCATCCCTTATTTGGTTCTGCCTTTCAGTTATAATGGATCATTCTGGGCATTTCAAACCATGTTCGCCTATGCTCTAGAGACCTACCCTCCACGACCTCCGCGTTCCACCCGGTATAACTCTGCTAATAGAGCCTTGGTAAAAGGAATCACTGATATGGTGAGAGATGTCACCAATACTCCGTACATTCCCAAGGATGAGATGCGAGTTTACATGGGGTGGAACATTACAGAATATGGCATCACTCTGGGTGAGAACAAACGTAAGAGCTCAACTCCGATCTGGGTCGTACCCCACCAAGGTCAGGTCTGTTTGCAAGGAAATGGGAGGAATCCGTAAGCTCGACTAGGGAAGAGTGACTGTATTGAAACGTACGTGTTCCCGTCACAATCTTCCCCTGCATTCTTAGCCGCTAAGGGTACCTATTTTGTTTGTCAAGACAGAGCATATACATGTCTGCCCGCTGACTTCTCAGGCTCATGTTATATCGCTCAACTGTTACCTCCGACATACACTGCTGCACCGGATTATCACAAAACGAGAGTTGTGAGAGGTGTATTCAGTAAAGAGGATACTGCTGGCCAAGAAGCAGGAGACTTTTTCAAAGGTTTCCTCCCGTTCTGGGGGCCTATGGTCAACAGTAAAAACCTGCGTCAACTAACACGAGTAGTTGAATCCACCATTATTGAAACTACAGGTGCCCTTAGTAACCTGACAGCTGAGCTTCAAGCGGATCGCCTCATGACGTTACAGAACCGTATGGTTCTTGACGTGTTACTTGCAGATCGAGGTGGGGTATGCAAAATGATCCAATCAAGTTGCTGCGTTTTTATCCCAGATAATGCGCCAACAGTATACAAGGCCATCTCTAAGTTACACAAAATCTCCGACTCCATTCACGTAGAGGAAGGTGACTGGTCACTAATGGGATGGTTCTGGAATCTGTTATCTGCATGGGGGTGGAAGGTTCTAATGGTCATCGGTGTTACGTTAGTATTTTTATTTTCGTGCTGTCTCATTATTCAGTGTGGCCCTGCCTTATGTAGCATTTGTGTTTCATCGTGCGTAAGAAGACCACCTGTTTTCGGAGATGCATCACGAGATAAAGTAATGTTACAACAACATATCAGTGACCTAATGAACATAGAAATGGACTCTGACATAGAGTGAGTTATTGCCTATGTAAGGGCAAAAGGACGGTCTGAGGTTCTGTAGCGATCCGAACCCGTGAATTCGGTATCATAGTACTGATACGATTTTGGTACCAATGAACCGCAAATGATCCATTGTATACCTGTCAGTGTTTTCGCTGCGCAACTAGCATGAATTCATTGGAAAATAGGGCATTCTCTCGTAAACGCCATGGCACCCATTTTAGTTACGGCATCCATCTTGTTTCTTGCCCTCACATAGTCAATGAACGGACGATGACCCCGGCAAGATCACCTTGTTAAGGACACGTAAACTCGAGCCCGAGAAAGGCTGACGCTGCATGACTCGGCAGAATCAAGCTGCCTACCTTGCCTGAGGCCAGCCCTGCTATACTGGTTCTCGTGTCCGTTGTCCTGACTGAAAGGCCGAAGACGATTGCCCTGCCCGTTTATGATCCATAAACACCTCTTATCCTACATTTCAATCCTTTGCACCTGGCTCTGCTCCTTTCTTTCTGGGCTTTTACAATGGGGAGGTTACGATTTTTATGATGGGGAGGATCAAGTAGAGAATGAAGAACTGACAAGAGAGCCTGATCGAATACCGAAAACCTACAACTAATCATTGTTTGATATTTATTTATTATCTGTTTGGGATACCGGGTTGGGCATGAGAAATATTCGTGTAATGTTGCCCCAAGACATTTTTCTTGTATTTAAGAAACAACCCACTTAATGCAATTCGAACAGTCTCCTAGATTCTGCCTCTGTGTGGTTCCTATGATTTCTGTATCCCTGCAGTAAATAAACCTTGGTCTTTGACGCCGCCATCGAGAAGCCCGTGTCTCTGTTTGTTTGTGCACCGGGACAGGGGGAACTCAGGGGTCTTCGGGTGTTGTTTCCCTGACACCTCTGGACTCTTAAAAGTCCAGAACCTCAACATGGTCGGAGCAGGAGGGTGATTGAGCGGACATTCGGCCTCCTGAAAAGCCGCTTTCACTGCCTGGCCAAGACCGGAGGGGCCCTCCCATATGAGCCTGCAAAGGTGTGCAAAATAATCCTTGTATGCTGTATGCTGCATGCTACACAACATGACAGTGCGGAAGGAGGTGCCCCAGGATGACGATGACGATGACCAACCTCCGGCACCTGTGGAGGATCCCGGCCTGGGCCAAGATGCCAGTGATGATGAGGATGAGGGTGACGTCCGCTCACAGCTCATCAACAACTTCTTCACCTGAATGTGATATTCCAGGGTTGTTATGTCAATGTATGGAGGTAAATGCACACTAACCCCAGGTTCGCTGGGGAAGGGAACTAGAGGCTTGTTAGGGTAATAGGAGACGGCCTGCCTCCATCACAACTTTGATACACACAAATGGGGCCGCTCCTATTAGAATGACCTGGAAAAAACTGAGTAGTGTTCAGTGACTGTGAGTGTGAACATCTCACTAAAAATTACGGACTGGCCTCACACACCACCTGGTGTCATGCTTCATCATCGGCCAGTCCTCCCCCTCTAAAAACTTGGTTTGATAGAGGGCGGGCATACACCTGACGACAGGGATGCACTTCTAACTAAGTGGGGCCCAAAGTGGACTCACTTATCCACTTTGGGCCCCACTTAGAAGTGCATCCCTGTCATCAGGTGTATGCCCGCCCTCTATCAAACCAAGTTTTTAGAGGGCGAGGACTGGCCGATGATGAAGCATGACACCAGGTGGTGTGTGAGGCCAGTCCGTAATTTTTAGTGAGATGTCCACACTCACAGTCACTTAACACTACTCAGTTTTTTCCAGGTCATTCTAATAGGAGCGGCCCCATTTGTGTGTATCAATGTATGGAGGTAGCCTGGAATGTGTTGTGGCTGCTCTGTTGCTGTCTGAGTGTGTCTGTGTGCCACTTGACTGGATGTGTGCAGTGATGTGTCCATTCAGGTGGTGTGTCCTCCACAATAGGGTAGTACTACTAACTTGTTTTTGTGTAGGTTTCTTGCGACATGTTTTGTGCATGTGTATTGCATTTCTCTCCTGTTCTGCTGTGCTTTTGACTGTGTCTTGTGTCTGTCCTTCCCAGGGTGCTTTGCCTGTTGTTTGGTCAACACTGACCCCCAACACCCAGAATCCAACACCAGTGTGGAAGTTGTCAATTCCCATCAACTGATGTACCACACATCCCTGGACTTCAATTCTCCAACACTTTGTGAGCTTGTGTCCACTGTTACGTAGAATTATCGTGCAACTATTGTGGAATAAACATGTTGCTGATGTGTAATGAACCAGTGCTACGCTTTGTTATGTGCGTTATCTGTCTTCCCACATCTGACTGACATCTGCTTACCTCACCTGTGGACTTGTTACCACTGACTGGGGTTGGTGTTGCGTCTGTGCATGCCAATGTGTTTCAGGTCAACATCATTGTGTGGGATGAGTAACATGGCCATGGTGAGTATGTGTTGTGGTGCCATAGTGGTGTGTCTCCCTCACATGTGTCACATCACAATGACTCACGTTACGTTGGTCACATTGTTGCAGTATTTGGCATGCACTGTGTTGTGTAGCAGATCGACATCTCCATGACACATGAAATTTGGAATCATAACAGAGGCAAGTATGGTGTACTAGTGAGTTTATTTTCAAACATGTGTGAGGAAAGTGCACAGGATGGTGGTTGCTGTACATTGGTTTTGGAATCCAAAATTCACATTAGAGTTGGATGTGCTGGTAGATGAAATGTCCAGAGTAAAGTCCACAGTCATCTGCTACATTGGTCCAACATGAACCCTCCATGTCATGTGGGCGAGTTGTGTGTGATTGGACAAGGTGAACAGGTTGCGCACAAAGAACATTGTCCAGAACAGGTTTAGAGGCCCAGAGTCCTCCTCCCTCCCTGTGGCGCTGGCAGATGGTGTTGCAACAGATGTTGTGGCTACACAGGGAGGTGTGGACAGGTTTGTGTTGAACTGGCGGAGGCATTGGAGTATGTCCCGATGCACTGCAGTAAGGGCATCCCACTTGGCCTCCATGCAGGCATGGTGGGCAGCCTGCTCCTGTTGCATGTCCCTGAGGATCCCCACTACCTGACCAAATCCTACGGTGCTATCCTGGTACGCATCTATGATGCGTGCCAGGTGGGAGTCATCATGCAGTCTAGACCCCTCTGCAAGGCTCGCCCTCCGCCTCCCACCCCTCCCAGCACCCCTATCCACACGAGCAGGACCAGCGGTGGGACACACAGGTGACACTGGGACCCCTTGGGTGGTGTTGCTGGTGGTGGTTGCTGTAACTCCTGGGGGGGTCCTGTGTCCCTGTGCTGTGGGTGTTCAGTGGCCTTGGTCTGTCCGTGTTGGCGGGAGTGCCCTGTTGGTATCCAGATGCTGGAGGCGTGGGTACAGGGGGTGCAGATGTTGATGCTGCTGGTGCTACATGATGACTCACACCGGAGGGTCCAGGTTGATCGTCGTCATCCGAAGAGTCAAACCAGAGAGCTTAGTGTCCGCCAGAGTCTGGGACTGGTAATCCTCTTCATTTGGTGCTGGGTGCCCAGCACCACCTGTGTTTAGAAGAGACACACGATGTGAGTTATGTTTCTACATGCATCGATGGTTCACAAAAATGACATTTTCTACTTTACGAACAGATGCCTACCTGTACACTGCTTTTTCCCAGCTTGTCACGGACAGAGTTTGATATTGTTGTTGCCCATTTCCCAGCATGGCCTTGTGTTCCCCTCAACAGAGCCCAGCGTCAGACATCCTGTCAGTCCCTTCCCACTCCCTGTGGGGCGAGTATGGTTCAGTGTGAGCTTGCTGGGCCATGTGGGTGGGCGTAGATTGTCTGTGACTGCAACTCCCATCATGCTCCTGGCTACACCCCCCTTCCCAGCATGCCCATACTTCCTTCCTCTTGACTCTGCTTCCCTGTGAGGGGGTGTGGCAGCAATGGCAAGATGGCTGACTGTGAAATCCTGGTGTTTGGCTACAAGTCCTAATAGAGCCCCTGTGCTTCAGACAGCAGCACCCAGTATGGTGTATCTTTTGCTGATATTTCACAGAGGTGTGGGTCAATGCATTCTACCCGGTGAGTTGTGTGGAGTTTGTGTTGAGGGGTATGTGAGTCTCCACATGCTGGTAAGTATGGTCAGAGCTGTCAGTCCTCCTTCCCACCTGGCCAGACATCCCACCATGAAACGTGCTTCCATTGTGGGGCGAGCAAGTTGTCTTTCAGGATGTCAGTCAGTGGTGCCCTGCTTCTGATTTGTACACATGCCCTAGCAGGGCCTTGTGCTCCCCACAGCAGGAGCCAGTGTCAGTCATCTTGTCAGTCATTTTCCACTCCCTGTGATGTGGGCATGTTTCAGAGAGGTCTTGATGGGCCAATCAGGAGGGGGAGCATTATCCGTGACTACAGGCCCCATCATGCTTTTGGATACACTCACTTCACCTGCATCCCCACCATTTTTTCCTGTCAGTCAGCTGCACTGTGGGGTAGTGTGTTTGTGGTGGCAAACTGTCTGGCAGTGTCTATTTAGCTTTGTGCCACTGCCTTGCTCTATTTGTTTGTAGGTTGGTGCATGTCATGACACAATTCCAAGTCACTATGAGATGGCAGGTATTGTGTTTGTCTGACTGGCATACACATCTTGGTATGATTATCTATTGGTTAGTGTAGCTTTGCTTGCGGTGCATGGTTTCACTGTCCCCTTGCCACACAATCTTGGGTATGTTGTTTGTGTACTCACCAGGCTCTGGTATGTCTGTTAGCCCATGGACGCTCTCTGGTGGTAGGATGTCGAGCACCTTCTCCTCCCAGGTCCTGAAGTAGACTGTTTTGGCAGGAGGGCCACCGCCTGTGCACTGACTCAGGGCGTGATCTTTTTCGATGAGTTTCTTGACCCTCCTGCACACGTCATACCACCTGTTCTGGATATCGTCCTTTGTGCACCTTGCTGGTGCTTGAGTGTTCACCTTGTCCACAATCCTCGCCCACATCTTTGTTTTCTGTGGCATGGGGGTCCTTTGGACCAATGTACCAAACAAATGTGGCTCTACTCTGATGATCTTGTCTACTAGCACTTCTAACTCACTATCTGTGAACTTTGGATTCTTCTTTGGGGGCATGGTGATGGGTGGTGGTGGTGGTGAGGGATGTGTTTGTGAGGGTGCAAGTGAGGGTGGGTAGGTGTTGGTTTTGCTGGCTGTATGTGTCTGTACTTTTGGATGAGGTGCTGATGGTGTGTGGGTTGTGTGATGGGTGAGTTGTGAGTGTGTCTGTGGTTGCTGTGTAATGGTATTTGCTGCTGGCTGTGTCTCCTGTTTGCAAGGGATGATGGTAGTGATTGTAGTCCTTTATATAGTTGGAGTTGTGGGCGTGTCTTTGTCCCAGTTTTTTTTATTTGATATTTATTGGCTTTGTCATTGCTTGTTCGGTCCTTTTTTTGTCTTTTTTCCTTTGCGTTTTGTAGGCATGAAGGAGAAGTTCATCTGACGGAAACGGACGCTGATGTTGGCTCGTGTGGGCTTCTCCGCCTCGTTCATGCTGCCTATCTTCTGTGTTTCATACGCGTCAGTCGCGAAGGTCTCTATTGCTTGTGGGCCCGGTTGTTTGTGCGTGTCGGTCGTGCGGCTTGGTCTCCGTGCGAGTCGGTCTGGTTTTACATGCATTGCACCGTACTAAGCGGATCGGACATCGCAGGTACGGGTCGGTCTGGTTCATTCCGGGTTCATTCGGTGAAATTTGCGTCGGTTTTCCAGCCGGATCACTATTTTCTCTACGGCTCGGTTGTACGCCTTGTATTCTGTACATGTCGGTTGTAATTCACACCCGTTGCATCGTTCTGCACGGGTCATACGGCGCTGGTCCGTGTCGGTCGGTATCCGGTCCGGGTCCGTGTCGTTCGGTTCGTTTTGCAGCCGGAATCGGAATCGGCCCCTCTGTGTTTCAAAGTGCAAGCAGCTTGTCGTCTACACTTTGAAGAGGAGAGAGAGATCCCCTTGCAGGTGGGTGCAGTGAGTGATTGCACCCACTTGCAGGGGGATGTCTGTGGGGGTCCTTCAGAGGGCTGCCTTTAGGAGGAGCAGTGAAAGAGTGCCACATATTTTCAGTGCGCCTCCTAAGGGCATGTTTACCTCTGCATCCATAATACAGTGCAGAGGCAAAGTGATTCCCTCATTTGCATGGGACAATGCCCCCATGCAAATGAGGGGATATTCGCTAACCATATTGCTGGTGCTACAGGTGCTCTAGCGCTATCTGTATTACAGAAGGGGCTGAACAAGCTTCTGGGCCCCTTCTGTATTACCCAAGTGCCCCGGGGTGCCCAAAGTGTCCGCACATGCCCATTGCGCCCCTGGGGCACTCTCTGTCATAGGGCTCTAGATGCACTAACAAACAAGGGAATTACATCATATTACTGCACATAACATGTGTAACTTACACAAAAGTATGCATATTATGCATCCTCCCTTAAGCTCTTACAAGTTGCCCCGTAATTGAGTATGGGAGCAACATTCTTTACAACAAATTAAAGTATTAATATTCTGCATTGTTGCCAATTTTTCTCAGTCCATAAATCCACGGAAATGTTTCAAAACCTAACATGTGCCTGCTTCATCAGAAACGTATTTATTTTCTTTGGTATCCATATATTAAAAAAGCAACTCAGACGTTTCACTCCAACATTCAGAACTTCTTCAGGGCTGTGAGACATATATATTACATCGAGAGTTACAGCATTCTCATAAAAGAATCAATGACAACCATAGTGCATGACTATTCATCATAATGTACCTATTCCACTATGTTCCATGCAATGCATTTGCACAATTAATGTGAAACAATTTGTCATGCATACATGACAATAACATACAAGAAAAAGATACATAGCTGGCAATGCAATGATTTGACAAACTACAATTTTAGAGTGCAGTGGCGGAGCTCAGTAATTTATATTTGGAAAGTGTCTTTTTCGTCAGAGCAGCATACTGATGACTTTAATTTGTTGGAATGAGTGCATGTTCCCATATTGTTATAAAATGTGTTATTAGTGTTACTGGTAACACAATACTTATTGTGTCCATCGGAGGTGTTCAGACAAAATATCGGAAATAAAATATCGTCAGACAGAAATATTGAGTCTGAAATATTGTCATATAGAAGTATCGTGTGCAAGAATATTGTTGTCGAAAATATCGATTTTAAGGTAAGTAATATCGATTTTAACAATATCAAAATCATTAATATAGTTAACAAAAATAACAAGATCATTAATATTGTTTACAAAGATATCGTTAAGAATATTGTTTTTTAATTATGTTTATGTATTTTAATATGTATTTTTATTTTGTATGTTATAAAATGGTTGTATAATTATTGTTAATGTTTTTAATAGTGTTTTAATTGTTAGTCATTTTCAAATTAAATTTTATATATATTTTTTATTTTTAGTACCATGACAGGTTTGGGGGTTCATAGGGGTACAGGGTGGGAAGTAAATTAATTATTATTAATTAATAATTAAGCTGTTGTTAATTTTTTTAATGTAATTTTTAATTATTTATGTTAATTGTATGATTACTCTTTAAATTAAGTTTGGGATGGGGTTATGTGTTTTGTATGGATATAGGGTGGGATTTAAATAAATTATAATTAATTAGTTATTAATGTTTAATTCATATTAATTATTTAATCAATAATTAATTATGTAAATAGCGTAATACTTTAATTGGTTTTGGGGGTGTTGTTTTTGTATGGGAAAAGGATGTGTAGGAAATTAATTATAATACTTAATTAATAATGTTAATTTACAATACTTATTGAAATGCTAAATAATTATATAAAATATGTAATTAAGTTATTCTTTACGTTATATATTAGGTGTGAGTTGTACCATTTGTAGGAGTAAAGGAAGGCAAGTTAGTTAAATATAATTAATTTATTATAGCCAATTATTAATAATAATTGTTAAACAGACAATTAATTATGAAAATCATGCCAATAATAATGGGGTTGGGAGGTAATTACATATAATTATTTCAGCAACAGTTAATTATTAATAATATTTTAATAATAACTTGATTAGGTAACCTATAAAAAAATCATTTTAAAATTGCAATTTAGACGTGTTGTGTACTTTGTAAAATTATAGGCTAGAAAGTTATTTAAACAATAATAACTTTAAAATTGTTAAATTGTTAAATAATGTTTTATAATACTGTTATTTAGTATTGTATGTGTTAAGTGTGTTGTGCATTTATATGTAAAGAAAATGTTATTTATTGGTTGTTATTATTTTGAGGATATCATTTTTTAGTTTAATAATTATATTATTTGTAGTAATTTATGACACAAATTAAAAATTGTAATACATATTTAATGTATTTTTTAAAAATATATTATATTTAAATTTTCTATATTTTCATATTTATGTTTTTGTTATTTAGTATGTGTCTGAAACTATTTTATTATATTGAAGTGAATTAGTCTGTTTCTAATGTTGCACTGACTGGAGTGGAATAGTAAATTTTACTCCTCAGCAATCCAAATTTTTCCCTACTGTTGCAGTGACTAGAATGGGAATAGTAAAGTTTACCACTCCACAATCTAACAATTTCTCTACTGTTACACTGACTGGAGTGGGAATAGTAAATTTGACCCCTCTGAAATCCAATAATTTCCCTTCTGTTACACTGACCGGAGTGAGAATAATACATTTTACCACTCTGCAATCCAACACTTTCCCTACTCTCACCCAGGCAGGAGTGGGACTAGTAAATTGTACCCCTCCGAAATCCAATAATTTCCCTACTGTTACACTGACTGGAGTGAGAATAATACATTTTACCCCTCTGCAATCCAACACTTTCCCTACTCTCACACAGGCAGGAGTGGGAATAGTAAATTTTACCCCTCCACAATCCAACAATTACCCTAGTGTTGCAATGATTGGAGTGGGTACAGTCAATGTTACCACTCCGCAATCCAACACTTTCCCTACTGTTGCATATATTGGAGTAGGAATAGTACATTTTACCTCTCTCCAATCCAACAATTTCCAAACTGTTGCACTGATTGGAGTGGGAATAGTCATTTTTACCCCTCCACAACCCTTCATTTTCCCTACTGTTGTACCGACTGGAGTGGGACTTTTAAATGATCCCCTGCCACAATCCTACACTTTCCCTATCATTGTACTGACTGGAGTGAGAATAGTAAATTCTACCCCTCCGCAATCATAAACTTTCCCTACTGTTGCACTGACTGGAGTGGAAATAGTAAATTTTACCCCTTTACAATCCAACAATTACTCTAGTGTTGCACTGACTGGAGTGGGAAAAGTAAATTTTACCCCTCCACAATCCAACAGTTTCCCTTCTGTTGCACTGCATGGAATGGGACTAGTACATTTTGCCCCTCCTGAGCCAAACAGTTTGCCTACTCTTGTGTAAATTTGAGTGATAATAATATATGTTTTATTTGTAAAATGTTATAGTTTACTTTATATTATTATTATATTATTATGTTTTTGTGCATTTATATAAAATTATAATATTTATAATCATTAGTGTTTTAATATGTAATGTATTTAAGTAAATTTTAATTTTGTATGTTGTTTACTTTTTTATCTGTAATTAAACTGTTTTTTTAAAAAGATGTTTATGTTATTGTATATATATATATATAATTACATTTAAAAATAATGATTGCATTATAATATTAATTTAAATTATTATTTAGATATTATTTTTGATTAGATATATGTGCATACATGTATATATTACTCAAGCCATATAGGGGAAGTGTTTGCCATTGCTTTTTGATTTGAATAAAACATGCTGAAGAAAAACTTGGGGCTCGGCGCAATCTTGTATTTGAAGATTGATTGTGTTCTATTACTATATAGGGGCCGATTCCGATCCTGTATTTTTTTTTCCCGTACGACTCGTATCCGTATTTTTTTCCGTACGAATCGTACAAGTCACGTCCGACCCATGAAGTACGATTCGTACGGGAAAAAGGACATACGGATCGGCCCGATCTGTACGAATCATAGCGGGAAAAGTTGTACGAGACGGACCCGGACACTTTCCGTACGAATCGTAAAAACACAGTCCGAGCGTACAAGTACGATCCGGACCGGCTTACCGATTTACGATTTGTACGGAAAACATCCTTCCCGTACACGGGGAATGACTTGTACAAATGCAATGTCTGTGTACGCACCGTACAGTAGCAATGTCGGTGTACGCACCGTACTTAACCGATGGCGGTGTACGCACTGTACATAGCAATGGCGGTGTACGCACCATACAAAGCGATGGCGGTGTACGCACCGTACATAAGCGATTGCGGTGGACGCACCGTACATAGCAATGTCGGTGTACGCACCGTACATAAGCGATGTCGGTGTACGCACCATACATAGCGATGGCGGTGTACGCACCCTACATAGCGATGGCGGTGTACGCACTGTACATAGCAATGTCGCTGTACGCACTGTACATACGCGATGTCGGTGTACGCACCTGTTAGAAAAGGTAGATGGACCGGGAGGGTCGGCCGGGGTCAGGAGGAGAGGTCTCCGGGGAGAGCCGTCTCCAGCGATCGTACAGACAAGTAACTTCCCCCCCCACAGACAGATATCACACACGGATAAGGTTCAGTGTTCTTTATAAGCACTTATTTAAGGTACGGTTAAACGGTACAAAGAGGTCTGGACTCAGGGGTCCCCTCGATTAGAGTCTCGCAAGGTAGGGAAGGGGGTAGCGGGACAGTCTATTTACCAATCAGGTAGTTCGGATGAGATGATGATGAGCTCACAATCCTCGAGCTTGGTGATTAGGTGGTATGGGCCGCGGCAGCGCCAGCAGGTCCCGGTGTGGATGGTCGTTACAACGGGCCGCGGCAGCGCCAGCAGGTCCCAGGAAGATGACTGTTGCAGAAGGCCGCGGCAGCGCCAGCAGGTCCCGGTGAGGATGGTCGTTACAACGGGCCGCGGCAGCGCCAGCAGGTCCCAGGAAGGTGAAGGTTGCAGAAGGCCGCGGCAGCGCCAGCAGGCAGGACGATGGTTCACAAGAGCGGCTACGGCAGCGCCAGTAGACCGTCAGGGTTGAGTTCACTCGGTGTCTCTCGACTCCAGGATACAACTGCCTTCCTGCTCCGGAGCTGCCCCAGTTATAGGGCTGGTGCCCTTTGATGTCCGGACCCTCGCACTTGGAGGTCGGAGGGTCCGGGATGAAGGGGTCCAGACACCCAGCAGGGGGTGGAGCCAGTGCCTGGGGGAGCTGGGGGCGATCGGCACCTGGCGGGGGAGAGCCCTTGACACTTCGTTCTCCCATTGACCTGCCAAGTGGTCCGCTCACCTCCTGGGTGGATGGTGGTGCCGGGATGTCGGGGCCGGCCAGGCCCGGGGTTAGGGTCGAGGGGAGGCCGTGCGGCCGCGTGGTGCAGGGCCCAAGATGGCGGCTTGACCCGGCCGGGAAAGCCGGTGGGGCGGGACCCCGTGATGAGTAGGGGTCCGAGGGCAGAGGGTCCGTCGGGAGACGGAGTACAGGTGCTTGTTGCGGGGATATGCCAGGTGGGCCGGGGTTCGGGCCCCGTCGAGCGGGGAGGGAGCGAGCCGTTTGTGAGGCCTGTCCAACATGCGTCCCCCCCAGCTGAAGGCGGGGAGAGTCACCCATCTCCTTGGGGACTCTCTTCGTCGAGGCGGAAAAAGCGGGACAGGCCATCTGCGTTGGCGTGATCTTGGCCTGGTCGGTGCTCCACGGTGAAGTCCATTCCCTGCAGGGAAATGGACCAGCGCAAGAGTTTTGGGTTCTCCCCCCGCATCTGCATCAGCCATTGCAGGGGTCGATGGTCGGTTTGTACCCGGAAGTGGGTACCGAAGAGATAGGGTCGGAGCTTTTTGAGGGCCCACACTACTGCAAATGCCTCCCTCTCGATGGTGCTCCAACGCTGTTCTCGGGCCAGGAGACGTCGGCTGATGAAGGCCACCGGCTGGTCATGACCTTCGGGGTTCAGCTGAGAGAGGACGGCCCCGATGCCGTGGTCGGAGGCGTCGGTCTGCACCACAAATTCCCGACTGTAATCGGGGGCCTGGAGCACCGGGGCGGTGCACAGGGCGGCCTTCAGCTCCTCGAAGGCCGCTTGACAATCAGGAGTCCAGTTGACCCGCTTCGGCTGGTTCTTGGATGTGAGACCCGTGAGGGGCCCCACGATGCTGCCGTAGTCCTTCACGAACCGCCGGTAGTAGCCGGTGAGCCCCAAGAAGGCTCGGACCTCGGTCTGGGTGACGGGGGGCTGCCAGGACTG
This sequence comes from Triturus cristatus, assembly GCF_964204655.1. Classification (NCBI taxonomy): domain Eukaryota; kingdom Metazoa; phylum Chordata; class Amphibia; order Caudata; family Salamandridae; genus Triturus; species Triturus cristatus. The sequence goes on along the minus strand of NC_140591.1, from coordinate 612,820,224 downwards.
GATGGCAGCAATCTTAAGTCGTAGTGGGGCCACCAGCCCGCTCCCCACTTGGTGCCCAAGGTAGGTCACAGACCCTTGGCCAATCTGGCACTTGCCGGCCTTAATGGTGAGGCCGGCCCGCTGGAGGGCTTGCAGGACCTCTTGGAGGTGGCGGAGGTGGTCGGACCAGTGGCGGCTGTATACAGCGATATCGTCCAGGTAGGCAGCGCTGAATTCTTCAAGCCCTGCCAAGACCTGGTTCACAAGGCGTTGGAACGTGGCGGGGGCATTCTTCATGCCAAAGGGCATGACCTTAAATTGATAGTGGCCATCGGGGGTAGAGAAGGCTGACCGTTCCTGAGCCCTGGGTGTGAGGCCGATCTGCCAGTAGCCCGCCGTTAGGTCGAAGATACTAAGGTAGCGGGCGGCCCCCAGCCGGTCGATCAGCTCGTCTGCTCGGGGGATGGGATGAGCGTCGGTCCGGGTGACAGCGTTCAAGCCCCGGTAGTCGACGCAGAATCTTAGTTCAGGAGCGGAGCCGGGGGCAGCGGCCTTGGGAACTAATACGACCGGACTGGCCCAGGGACTGTCCGAGGGCTCGATGACCCCGATCGTGAGCATCTTGGCCACTTCCTCCTGGATGCAGGCCCGTACCCGATCTGGTACGCGGTAGGCCCGGTGCCGGACAGGGGGACTGTCCCCGGTGTCTACGTCGTGCAAACACCAGGGGGTGACCCCGGGGGTGAGGGAGAACAGGGCAGCGAACTGCAGCAGGAGGTTCCGGCAGTCCTGGCGTTGCTCTGAAGTGAGGGCGTCCGAGAGCCGGACCCCGTCCACGGAGCCGTCCTTCTCCTGAGTCCTCAGGAGGTCCGGGAGGGGCTCGGAGTCTTCTTCTGTGCCACTGTCTGTAGCCATCAAGAGGCTTAGTTCGGAGCGCACAAAGTGCGGTTTGAGCCGGTTGGTGTGGAGGACCCGAAGGGGGTTCCGGGAGGACCCCATGTCGATGAGGTAAGTGACGGGGCTTTTGCGCTCGACCACTTTGAAGGGCCCCGTCCACTTATCTTGCAGGGCGCATGGTTCGGTGGGGGACATCACCCATACTTGCTGCCCCGGCTCGAATTCAACGGAGGAGGCATTGTGATCATACCACCTCTTCATGTCCTCCTGGCTGGCCTCGAGGTTCGCCTTGGCCATCTCCCTGAAGCGCCGGGTCTGGTTTCGTAAGGCCAGGATGTATTTGAAGACGTCTGGAGGGGTCGTTAGGGGGGCCATCTCCCAACCTTCCTTGACTAGGCTGAGGGGCCCTCGCACAGGGTGTCCGTATAGGAGTTCAAAGGGGCTAAAACCGAGGGACTTCTGGGGCACTTCCCGGTAGGCGAAGAGGAGGCACGGGAGCAGTACATCCCACTGGCGACGGAGAGGTTCTTCCAATCCCCCAATCATCCCTTTGAGAGTGCGGTTAAAACGCTCCACTAGTCCGTTCCCTTGGGGGTGATAGGGGGTCGTGAATCTGTAGGTGACCCCGCATTGTTGCCAGAGGGACTTCATGTACTTTGATATGAAATTCGTGCCTCGGTCGCTGACGACTTCTCGGGGGAAGCCTACCCGGGAGAAGATCCCCATCAGGGCCCGGCCAACCACTGGGGCGGTCACTGTCCGTAGAGGCACCGCCTCGGGGTAGCGGGTGGCATGGTCCACTAGTACCAAGATGAACCTGTGTCCTTGTGCCGTGCGGGGGTCCAGAGGTCCCACAATGTCTATCCCCACCCTCTCGAACGGGGTGGTGACCACCGGGAAGGGTTGTAGAGGGGCCTTCAGCTTCCGGCCACTCTTCCCGCTGGCTTGGCATGTGGGGCACGATCGGCAGTGGTTCAGGACGTCATTCCTCATTTTCGGCCAAAAAAAGTGGGTCACCAGGCGACTGTACGTTTTGTCCTGGCCCAGGTGTCCAGCCAGGGGGACATCGTGGGCTAGGTTGAGCAGAAAGTCTCGGAAGCGGAGCGGTACCACCAGAACTCGACCGGCCCCCAGTTCGGCGATTCTTTGCTCGCTGTAGAGCAGGTCGTTATCCCAGTAGACCCAGTGGGTTCCTGTGGTGTCCCCGGCGGTTTGGGTGCTGGCTTGTTGGCGGAGTCCCTCGAGGGAGGGACAGGTCTTTTGTTCCTGGCGGAACTGTTCTTGGGTGGGCCCCCCTTCTTGCCGCCACTGAGCCAGATCCGGGAGGTCCTGGTGTTGCGCGTCTTCCTCGGTAGTCGGGTCCGGGAGGTCGGTCTCGCCGTTGTCCTCTACGAGGGCAACCGGGGGCGGAGGTGTTGGCCATTCGGTTTCTTCTGATCGGGGGGCGGCACGGGCGGCCATGGATCGGGTGGTTATGCAGGCCCAGTCCGGGAGGCCCAGCATCCCCAAGTGCTCTCTTCTCTCGACGGTGGCCCACGGGGAACTCTCGAGGTCATTCCCCAGGAGGCAGTCCACGGGGGCATCGTCCCGGACCGTCACCTTCAGTAGGCCGGAGACCCCTCCCCATTCAAACGGGACGCAGGCCATCTTACACATGCTCTCAGAGTTATCTGCCGAGCGGACGGGGCAGAGAATGTTCGGCAGGATCTGCTCGGGCTTCACCAGGTGACAGCGGACGGCCGTCACGCTGGCGCCGGTGTCACGCAAGGCCTCGGCTCTCTGTCCATTAATGGTCACCCACTGACCATATTTTCTGGTGTTGGCGGGTAGGGGAGCCCGCGGAACCATGTCCCTTCCCCCTAAGCATGCCAGGACCATGGCGGCCGGTTCCCACCCTTGCTGGTCCGGCTCATACTCCTCGGGTCCCTCCGATGATTGCTCTTCCCCCAGGGCAGCGGCAGCTACCGGGCGGGGCTTGGGTGGTTGGTTTAGCGGGCAGTTCGGATCGTTGGCGTAGTGGCCTAGTCGCTGGCACCGGTGGCACGTGACGTGGGCTCGGTACCCAGGCCGCAATGGGGGGTTGCCCCGGCCGGCCGGAGGTGGGGTGCTGGCCACGGGTGTCGCTGGTAAGGTGTCTCTCCCTCGCCCCTGGCCCCCTCCTCCTCCCCGAGGACGGTGCTGGCCTTGGTTGCTTCTGTTCTGGTCGTGGGGCCCTCTCCGGCCCACTCGGGTGCTTTCCCACCGGTCAGCTTCGGCGGCGAGCTGCCGTGGGTCAGTCAGCTTACTGTCGAGTAGGTGCTGCCTGAGCTCGACGAAACAGTTGTTTGATAGGTGCTCCCATACCATAAGGTTGAAGAGTTGTTCGTAGGTGGTGACCTGATTTCCCTTGATCCAACCCTCGAAGGCCCGGCTGAAATAGTTCACGTATTCCACCCAAGTTGTACCTGGGATCCGGGTGCAATCTCTGAACCTCTGGCGGTACATCTCGGGCGTGAGGCCGTAGCGGGTGAGGAGGGCAGCCTTCATGTGGTCGTAGGACGACATTTGGTGATCGGGGAGCTGCAGCAGGGCATCGCGACCCTCGTTGATGAATCTCCCCCAAAGTCCGGCTCCCCAATCACTCCGGTCGATCCGGTGGGAGGTCATTGCGATCTCATAGGCTTTAAACCACTGTTGTATGTCGTCTTCTCGGACATACTCGCGGACCACATCCTTGGGGATGTGAACTTTTTTCTCAATAGGCCCCGGGGTGTGTGGTCGCTCAGGCACCCCCAGTTCCTTATTCTGTTTGCGCAGTTCTATTTCCGCCAGTCGGCGCTCGTGCTCGAGCGTTATTTTTTTCTCTTCCAGCTCTCTTTGTCTCTGCTTTTCTTCTCGTTCCTCTCGAAGCCGCATATGCTCGAGGTTGATTTTCTGTTCAGCCAACTTAAGTTCCCCATCCATCTTGAGTCGTGCCATCTCTAATTCGTGTAATCTGACTCTGTCTCTTTCTCGTATCTCCTCCTGTGAGAGGCCCGTTCCCCGCTCCTCGGGAGCCGTGGCGTTCCCCTCTGGTGTGATGCTGGTTTGGTCTGGTGTGACGCTGTTTTGGTCGGAGGGTCCTGTGACCCCAGTTTCTGTCCATGACTCAAGAGCGCGCTTTAGATCATCCTTGGTACTCAGGCCGGTGGTAGCAATGCCAAGTTCTATGCAAAATTGTCTCAGTTCGCGGTGGTTGTATTCTTCTAATTTCTCCATTTGGAACTTCTCGGTGGGGCTGCTATCTTTGGTCGACATCGTGCTTTGTCGTGGGGTGAGCTACTCTCTGTACGATTACGCGTTGATTCGGATCGCGCCGCTGGCCACCAATGTTAGAAAAGGTAGATGGACCGGGAGGGTCGGCCGGGGTCAGGAGGAGAGGTCTCCGGGGAGAGCCGTCTCCAGCGATCGTACAGACAAGTAACTTCCCCCCCCACAGACAGATATCACACACGGATAAGGTTCAGTGTTCTTTATAAGCACTTATTTAAGGTACGGTTAAACGGTACAAGGAGGTCTGGACTCAGGGGTCCCCTCGATTAGAGTCTCGCAAGGTAGGGAAGGGGGTAGCGGGACAGTCTATTTACCAATCAGGTAGTTCGGATGAGATGATGATGAGCTCACAATCCTCGAGCTTGGTGATTAGGTGGTATGGGCCGCGGCAGCGCCAGCAGGTCCCGGTGTGGATGGTCGTTACAACGGGCCGCGGCAGCGCCAGCAGGTCCCAGGAAGATGACTGTTGCAGAAGGCCGCGGCAGCGCCAGCAGGTCCCGGTGAGGATGGTCGTTACAACGGGCCGCGGCAGCGCCAGCAGGTCCCAGGAAGGTGAAGGTTGCAGAAGGCCGCGGCAGCGCCAGCAGGCAGGACGATGGTTCACAAGAGCGGCTACGGCAGCGCCAGTAGACCGTCAGGGTTGAGTTCACTCGGTGTCTCTCGACTCCAGGATACAACTGCCTTCCTGCTCCGGAGCTGCCCCAGTTATAGGGCTGGTGCCCTTTGATGTCCGGACCCTCGCACTTGGAGGTCGGAGGGTCCGGGATGAAGGGGTCCAGACACCCAGCAGGGGGTGGAGCCAGTGCCTGGGGGAGCTGGGGGCGATCGGCACCTGGCGGGGGAGAGCCCTTGACACTTCGTTCTCCCATTGACCTGCCAAGTGGTCCGCTCACCTCCTGGGTGGATGGTGGTGCCGGGATGTCGGGGCCGGCCAGGCCCGGGGTTAGGGTCGAGGGGAGGCCGTGCGGCCGCGTGGTGCAGGGCCCAAGATGGCGGCTTGACCCGGCCGGGAAAGCCGGTGGGGCGGGACCCCGTGATGAGTAGGGGTCCGAGGGCAGAGGGTCCGTCGGGAGACGGAGTACAGGTGCTTGTTGCGGGGATATGCCAGGTGGGCCGGGGTTCGGGCCCCGTCGAGCGGGGAGGGAGCGAGCCGTTTGTGAGGCCTGTCCAACAGCACCGTATATAGCGATGGCGGTGTACGCACCGTACATAGTAATGTCGGTGTACGCTCCATACATAAGCGATGTCGGTGTACGCACCGTACATAGCGATGTCGGTGTACGCACCGTACATCAGCGATGGTGCTGTACGCACCGTACATAGCAATGGCGGCGTACGCCCCATACATACACAATGCATGGGGCCGTGTGTCTGTACGACTCATACCCCTGTACCGTACTGAACCACGGACACTAGAAAACAGCACAAGGAGGGTCTATTTGATTCGCACAACACCACAAAACATGTCTACACTGCACAAAAAATGGAAAGGACTCACTTGGACACATCCAAACAGGCACACTGAGGGGCACACTCACAACCACCTCTTATGACACACCCACCAAAAATTCAAACTGAGCAACACCCACAAATGGACCTATAAAAAGGGCCCACACACACAAACCATGAGCCTTTGCAACAGACTCACTGCAACTACAGAGCACACACCAACAACTGCACCCATCCACCTTACCATATACACCGTCACACAACCTCCTTCACACATACCCCCTCTACACATTCACACCGTCACATTCAGACCCACACACCCACAACCATCCAAACCCTCACCCCACAACATGCCCACAGACAAGAATCCAAAGTTCACAAGGGAGGAGCTGGAGATCCTTGTCAATGAAGTCATCAGAGTCGAGCCACAGCTGTTGGGAACATTGGTCAGACAGACCAGCATGGCTGAAAAATCACGCCTGTGGCAGAGGATCGTCAATAGGGTGAATGCTGTTGCACCCATCAGAAGGACCAGGAATGAATGCCAAGCCAGGTGGTACGATCTGCGGAGGGCGGTCAAGCGCAAAATGAATGAGGACTACGCCCAGAGCAACATCACTGGAGGTGGTGCGCCCCGCAGACCAGTACATTACCATCCCTGGGAGAAGGTGATGGTCATGCTTCCGCCGGTGGGAGTACATGGACTCCAAGGAGTTGCAGAGCCTGGTGAGTACACAAAAAACTTACGTAAGATGGGGGTAATGCCATCCACACCCCAACTACACCAAATGCACGGAACTACCCCCAAGCCATCTCCGGCGAGAACCACAGTCAAAAACTATGCTAATGCCAATAACATCTGTATGCCCCATTGAGAAAGCAAGGCCCTGCTACGTCCCATGCTGCATGAAGCACCAACCCAAGAATGGATGTCTGGTATGCTTGGAGGGTGGGTGGTACAAAACGCATGTTTGAATCATAAATCAGACACAATTGCCCTCATCCCAAATGGCCCAGCTACATACCCATGCACCATGCACAATGCAGAGGGATTGGGAAAGTACTGACAAGATAGCTCACACTCGGCCTGGGTGTAGGCAGCACAAGGCCCTCCTGTGACCAGTGCAAACACAAACACCAAGACAACAAGGTCAGATATCTAGGACAGGAACTCACACTCAGTGTCAGGGCAGCATGCTCCATGGGGGGACCGCTACATCACCTGGGAGCCCCAGTGCAAAATCACACTACACCCACCAGCAGGCCCTGTCACACACACCCCTTACACCAGCAGACACCACCCGGACAGGCAATGGATTTACTCACTGTCACAATGGACATGCAACACAACAAGACCAATACATAGCCGAAGAAGCATCCAAGCCACAAATCGACATGTCAAAGACTCAGGAGAACATATCAATCTGTCCCCCGCAACATACCCATCCACAAGTGAACATTGAGGAGAATGCTAGGCACATACAACTACCTGGAGGAACAGTGCCAACTTGAATGTGTATGAAACATGCATGTTGCATGAAACAGCATTAACATTGTCTGTCTCTCACACACAGGGCAACGTGATAAATATCCCCTCAACAATGGGGGGAAGAATCACAGTCACAGGCTCGGGAGGAAACTGATCCCACCAGCAGCGACGCTTCTCAACACTCCGCGGATGACCCTGACTGACCTGGACCCTCTGGTGTCCAAACCCCTGCAGAACCTGGTTCAGGACCATCTGTGCCAACCACCACCCCGATTCCTGCCATATCCCAGGAGACACCGAGGAGCCCTGCCCGTAGTAAACAACTGAGCCAGTCTGACCAGGAGGGACAAGGTGCGGCGGGCACCCAGGAGGAGGCAGACAACACCGACACTGCCATCCCTCAGGGGTCCCGTAGACCCGATGTGCCCACAACGGCAGGCCAGGCTCGTGTGGGCAGGGGTGGTGGGAGTGGAGGACGGCGGAGGCGAGAACCTGACCAGCCAGCTGAAGCGACCGGTATGTCACACATCCACAACATCATGGAGGCATACCGGCGTGACACCAGGGAGTTCAGCCAGGTAGTGCTGACCCTCACAGAGATCAAGAACCAGCAGGCCGAGCAACACGCCAGTCAACAAGAACACCAAGGACGGATGGAGGCAAAACTGGCTGAGCTCCTGGCGGTGCAAAGGGACATAAGCCATTCACTCCGTCGGATCGCTGACAACATGGGCAACCCTCCCTGTGCCACCAGGCGAAGACCACCACCAGCCACAGGGAGGGAGGGGGAGGAGGATTCGTCCGACGGAGCGTCCCAAGCATCGTTAAGGCCTGCATCTGAGGGTCCCGCGAGGAAGGTGGGTCGTCCACGGAAAAACCCGTGAGAGGCAGCGGCCCATCCACATCTCCCAGGTCACCTGGCCTGGCACCTGGCCTTCATGTGCGACAGCATCACCTCATTGACTGACATCATCTGCCACATGGACTTGCTGGTCACAGTCTGACCAATTATGCCAAACACTGTGGTCTGGACTCTGATGACTTCAAATGCCAAGGATCCCATCTCCCCCTGTGAACTTTGGATTCTATGGTCCCTGCATAGCACCTTTTTCTGTGCACAAATCACGCCCCAGAGCTATACATAAAAAATTAAGACATTAGATTTAATGTTGCAGTCATTTAGCAGGATTACACAACATACGTGTGGGGATATGTCGAAGTACGCCTGAGTGTGGAACGAACTCCAGCCATCCCTACACTTGGATCTGAGTCCGGTCGAGGACACACATGGGTCACAATGTATCACAAAAAACAGACATGGAGCACAATACTCACACCTGATGGCCTCAAGATGCTGAGGGGGGGCTTGCAATACTGCTCAGACAGACCAATTTGGAAGAGTATCATGAAGGTGTAGAGGTCATGGGTCATGTTGATGTGCCCGGGGAGGGAGTCCCAGGTCTGTTTTGCAAGGTGGGAGAACTATCTCCTGCATGCAGTTATTATGTGGATGTGATGAATGGTGGCCAGGGCAAGGTGGGCTGCATGGAGTTGGGTCAACGGGGTGTTGGATGACAGACATCCAAGGTCGATGTTGGGTCTGGGGTTGTGGACTGCCTCCTGAGTGTGGTTAAGGAGCCTGAAGGTGATCCTGCAGCACACAGTGAGCCATTGTACCTATCTCAGGTGGACGGTGATGGGGCTGGGGTGGGGGATGTTGCAGATGAGGTATGCGGATGCACCCAGGATGTGGACAACTTCTCCTGCTGTTTTGCTATTGTTCTCCGTAGAGGCTGGTGCTGTAGTTGAGCCGGCTGGTATCATGGACCAGGGGGACGGTCTGTCTTGCCTTGGAGTGGATCCATCTGTGGGTCATTTGCAGCATGTGGGGGGTGTTGCAGCATGAGGTACAGATGGTGGTGAGTCGCATGGTAATTGTCAGCGATGGGTCCATGATGAACACCAGCTTGCGTGCGTGGCCACTGGGTACTGGTGCGGAGCACAGACCAGTGGGACACAAGGAGTTGAGCCAGCTGTAAGGGGACAATCCTCAGATGATGACCAAGTCCAGTCTCAGGTGGCTGATGTTCAGCCATTCCTCAACGGATCTCATGCCTTCTTGAGTTTTGATCTGGCAATGGCTGGGTCTTTGGTGAGTTGGAGGAGCATCTGGGTGCCAATGGCATACAAGATGATGATGAGGTCGTGTGCACATGTGATGGTGGAGAGGGGGGTCATGGAGACATTGAAGATCGTCACGCTGAGAGAAGAGCCCTTTGGCATGGGCCAGATGACCCCAGTGTACTACATGTTGCAGGGTGCAGGCAGACTCCCTGGGCCCTGCTGGTGAGCGAATTTCTGATTAAACTCTGGGCCCTCCTCTGGTTACCAGTGTTGGAGATGTGTGAGCTGACAGTGTGGTAGCACATGGTGTAGAATGCCATTGAGAGGTCAAGGGTGGTGGCCTCACCATTGTTGAGCATGGCAAACTTGTCATTGGTGGTGGCAATGCTGACGGTTGCAGTGGTGTGATTACTGTGGAAGATGGTCTGGTGCCGGTTGCCTGCAGAAGGTTGCATGGATGAAATTTTTCATTTGCTTGTTGAGTGTCTTCCTGATGACATTTCCTGGGTAGGGAAGCAGGGTGATGTACCAGGAGATCCTGCGGTACTGCCGCCCGTTGTCTAAGAAGGGCCTGGGTCTCTGCATGCCTCCTGCACCCATGGAATGTGGCAAACTCAAAGGAGACATTCAGGACGCGCTGGACGTGGGCTTCAAGGATGTGGAATGATGTGGTTTAGATGTTGTGTGGGAAGGGGCCTGATGGAGAGCCAGAGTGTATGTTGCAATGAGCCAGGTTGTGTCATTGCTGCTGATGGGAGTCCATAACCTGATGGGGGTTTGTCCTGCGGATAATAGTGCTGTCTGCGTCTGTGTGCCAAGGCTGTCGTGTATGCCCATGAGCTTGCAGTGGTACAAAGTTGCAAGGGATGTGATCTGCCTTGCAAGGCTGGGGTGTCTTGGATAGAGATCTGCTGTCAGTTCACTCACAATGCTGATGAGCTCCTTGATGTCGTGTGTTTGGGTGTCTCGGCACTATCTGAAGGATCTCCACTTGTCCTTGCTGATGATATGGTGATGGCTGTGTGTGGTGTTTTCCAGGGCTGTAAGGCAAATGATGGCTCTTTGTGTTGCAAGGTTTGCACAAGAGTCCGGCTAAGTCTGTAGGAGTCCTGTAGGTCTGCCTTGTCCCAGGTGCCTGAACTGTTGTTGTGCTTCACAGGAAAGTCCGTCAATGTGGCAAGATTGTTGGATCAGTTCCTGATCCAGTGCGTGAGGTTGCAGGGTGTGGCGGGGGTGTTGTTTTGAGTCTCCCACACAGCTTGTCTGTGGTGACTTACATCAAGCATCTTTGAGGGATCGGTAGCGGGGTGTGGGCCAGTGTGTTGCTTGTCGGAGACGTGGAGTCAAATGTTGATGGACCAATGATGGATGGCGGTGTTGTTCCCCTCCAGCAAGAAGTTACTGGCACACATCCACATGTAGCCTGTGGAGGTTAGGGCGTGCGTGCAGATGTACGTGTTGATGGCTTAGTGGAATAGTGGATGTGGTCCTGCAGATCTGTAGAGGAGTGTAACACTGAGGGTTGCCATGGAGTTGCTGCAAACCCGGATTTGTGACTCTGAGGGTGTACTTGTGAATAAATAGCAATTCATCCCCCGGGACTGGTGTTGCCGTCCCTATGGGTGGTCTTGTATCTGTGTGAGATGGCAATGAAGACGTCATGTGCTGAGGATGCTTTTGTCCAGGTTACTTTCATGAAGGTGATGTGTGGGGCTGTCGTGTTGAGGAGGTAACAGAGTCCAATGGCGTGCTGGTGGACGGAGCGACTGTGGAGTAGGAGGCATATTACCTGGTTGTTCTAACAGGGTCTTGTAGGCTGAGCAGCGCTGTGTAGGCAGTTGGAGTAGCACACTCAGCATGCAAAGGTGTCATGTGTGTGCTTAGGGGTTGCCTGATAGCAGGAGGATGATTGTCACAATGATATTGCTTGGAGAGTGGCTGCAGCATGAGCCTGTTGTGTGACGTGGGTCATGCAAAGACAAGAGGGTCGTGCACTGTGCCTGTTGCAGGCGCATACGTACCGGCCTTTGGCACGGTCTGGGGCTACAGTGGCACAGAAAAGCTGCTGCCTGCATTTTGAATGGGTGGAGGGGGAAGGGCAGAGCATCTCGGAGGCGTGGGGGTTGCAGAATCAGGGCACTCGGTGGGGCGGTGCCGCAGGTGAGGCAGCAGCAGGCAGAAGGGGTTAGAAATTAGGCAAAAAGTAGCACACACAGACAAGGTGTGAAAGGCACAGTGCAACAGGTGTATGTAAGGGAAGGAGTGTCAGGTCACTCATGGGTCACTACTAGAAAATGTATGAACAATCACCATAAATTACAGCCACTGGATCAGGCAACAAAATGCGGAGATGCGCAAAGGAGACACACCATCAGCAGGCGTTCTCGTCCCGTTGTGTGGAGCAAGCTGCACAAATACATACCCAACAAGGTACTTCATGCACAATAGAGATCATTAGCCATAAAGCACTGCATGCATGTTGCCAAAGTACACATACACACAGATGCTCAATCTTTGACAAGTATGCCATAGATGACGCATGCAAACTGGCAAGAGAGCTGCAGTGACAGAGATGAGGCACTTTGCATTGTGCTGAACACCTTTATTCCACATACACACACAAAGGGATTTGCATCCATATTACCAGACTCACAGGTCAGTTGACAGAACATATGGGACATACGCTGGACACCCCCTTCACAACACGGATGATGTCAATCCCAATGAACTGGCACACAAGTTAAGGGGATGAGCCAAACACATCCTGCTGCACACGGAGAGGCTGCAATTCCCCATGGAGCCTCTTGTTGTGATGTCCCCCACTATTTCCACCCGTAGCATCTGCAATGTTTCAGAGGCAAGGTTTACACACATTGATGCCTTCATCAGACGCCACACTCCACTTCAGATGACTGTCAAGAAGGGTGACTATCATGTCATGGGAGTGATGCTACATGTTATATGCTCCATGGTGAGAAGACATGTATGCATGGTACCACAACATGCACAGAAGCAGTCCCCACACATTCCAAACCCGTACCACCACAAAAAGTAATTGCTGCTAACCTTACCAAGACTGACCTTTCCACATGTCCGTGCATGGAACGCCGATTCAGCACACATTGCAATCCTCATGAGGAATAGCAGGAGGACAACGATGACACGAGCAGACAACAGGCTCTAAATACCTGGGAATGACAGACACACAAGAAGTCACCTAAAACAATTCTCACCGCACACATGGACATTTACCAAACATGAACAATGTTTGACACATGCAAATTTCAAAGAATGTCTCTCCGCAAAACTGTGTGGCATGACATCATCACTCTAGTGACACATCAGAACACACATCCAAGTCACTTTGCATTCAGTCAGCTGGACACACACATTGCAACACATGCCACTCAATGCTACAAGCTTGCACACTCATACCCAGTGACTCACCCTTATGAGAAGAAGTTGCGTATGAGCTGACTCCGGATATCCTCCTCCTCCTCCTCCTCATCACTAGCCTCGTGATCAAGCCCTTGATCCTCCATGGGTGGATGTTCCTGGTCATCCGGATCCAGGATGAGTGGCACTGCCTTCTCAACTGCCATGTTGCGCAGCATGCAGCACACGAGGAAGATTCGGCAGACCTTCTCCGGGGCATAAGGGAGGGAACCGCCTGTCTTGTCCAGGCACCGGAATCGGCTCTTCAGGAGGCCAAACATCCTCTCAATCACTCGCCTGGTCTGCCCGTGTGCATCATTGTACCTGTGATCTGCAGCTGTTCTTGGGTTGCGGAGAGGTGTCATTAGCCATGGCATGTTGGGATATCCAGAATCCCCTACATGGAAACATCATGTAAAAAAACAGGGTCAGGAGATGCCGTAATAGCCAAAGATACCGCAACACACAGGACAAACAGAGTATACCCACCAACAATACATGCTCGTTCGTTGTGCAGCCGCAGCATCATTTGTGGCACCCTGCTACGCCTCATGATGTAGGCATCGTGTGCTGATCCTGGAAAACGTGAACAGACATGGGAAATCAGCATGTTAGCAAGACACACCACAAGGGCATTTATCGAGTGGTAATGTTTTCTATTGCGATAGGCTTGTTCCTGTGCCTGTGGTGGTACCAAAGCCACATGTGTACCATCAATGGACCCAATGACATGGGGCATCCCTCCCAGGGCATAGAAATCACCCTTGACATCTGTCAACTCCTCAGGAGTAGGAAATGTGATGAATTCATCAAGGTGCTCCAACATGGCTGCTAAAACATCACGCAGGACACGGCTGAACATTGTCTGTGACATGCCACCAACATCAGCTATGGTGAATTGAAATGTACCTGTGGCAAAAAAAATGTGGGGCTGCCATCACCTTCATCTTTGGGGTCAGTGCAGTAGGATACCTGTGTCGCGGTTGGAGGTGTGGTGCCAGCCTGTCGGTCAAGTCCTCAGTCAACTGTTGACTGAATCTGTAACGTCGGAGGCAGGCACGTTCCCTCGTGGCACCCAAGTCTGGCATTAGTCTTGGGACAGGTGGTGCCCTGAAAGACATTGTTTGGATGAATGAAGATTGAGAGTCGGCCAACATCAATGTCAATGAACATAGCACATGCTACACTGCTAATACACATCAGGTAACAATGGAGTCGGGTGTGTGCAATACATCCAGGACACATATGCAAGCTTGCTGGCACTCCTACAAAAAGACAGATATACCTGTTGATTGTCAAGTCTACATGACATGCCCTGAAATGAGCTGGGGGCCAGTCTGAGTGAACAGCCAGAGATATCACCAGAGTGACACACATCCACTTAGCTGCATTGGAAGGATGTCATCTCATCCAGACAGCTGACTGCAAGGCACACGCACAGGTCACATGGAATGTCAAATGTACATATCAAACACATTGCGATGAAGGGGTACACGTGACAACTAAAAAACACAGCCATTTAGACAACGCACACATGTCTGACTGGGAAAATATGATGTACGATGCACACAGACCCTACAGCCGTGGGACTCCACATGTGGCATGGTGTGCGTAGACGTGTTCCATGCCCATCTCCACACAGACCCCTGTTGGATGCACCAACAGCAGATGCAGTTGACGGGACACTGACATCAAGCTCATGGGAACACATGACACACACCTGACATAGTCCCAAAGGGGCACGCTGATCGAGACATGTCAGTTGATTGAGTGTCCCGGTCCCTGGCATCAGGAGACAGGTGCGGGTGTTGATTACTGTGCCATCCCACTGCTGCTGTGCATGACACAGTTGGACTACAGACACACATGTGGCAAGTGGCAAGGTGATGTGTGCCACATAGTGCCCCATCACACATGACATGTGTCCACAGGTCATCACACATCAATTGTGCAACTAGATGAGATGACCTGTGCAATATCACTGGCTAACACACCTATGGCCTGCACATGTAAGTATGCAATGACAAGTACTTGATGGACATCCATGTGCGACTCATAGCCCTCCATTCCTGTCATGTGTATGCCTGTATTACCATTGTAAGCGTGTGAAATGCGTACGTACGGGTACGCACTGTACTACTAGTGCATGCACCGTACGTGTACTACTGGTGCGTACCCGTACGTGTACTAAGGTAGTACACGTACGGGTATGCACTGTACTATTAGTGCATGCACCGTACGTTTACTACTGGTGCGTACCCGTACGTGTACCAAGGTAGTACACGTACGGGTACGCACTGTACTACTAGTGCATGCACCGCACATGTACTACTGGTGCGTACCCTCACGTGTACTAAGGTAGTTCACATACAGGTATGCACTGTACTACTAGTGCATGCACCGTACGTGTACTACTAGTGCGTACCCGTACGTGTACTGCCTTAGTACACGTACGGGTACGCACCAGTAGTACATGTACGGTGCATGCACTAGTAGTACAGTGCGTACACGTACATGTATGCACTAGTAGTACACGTACCCGTACGTGTACTACCTTAGTACACATACGTGTACGCACTAGTAGTACACCTACGTGTATGTGTACTACTAGTGCGTACCCGTACGTGTACTAAGGTAGTGCACGTACCTGTATGCACTAGTAGTACATGTACGGGTACATGTACTACTAGTGCGTACCCGTACGTCTACTAAGGTAGTACACGTACGTGTACGCACTAGTAGTACACGTACGGGTTACGTGTACTACTAGTGCGTACCCGTACGTGTACTAAGGTAGTACACGTATGGGTACGTACTAGTAATACACGTACGTGTACGCACTAGTAGTACACGTACCTGTCAAACACACTGTACAACTGGTGCCGTAGGGGTACGTGTGAAACGCACCGCACACCCGCTATCATCGCGTGTGTACGCTTCGTTTCACCATTGTACTTGTGCAGTAGGGGTACGTGTGAAACGCACCATACCTGTGTGTGGATTTAAAAATTACATAGGGGACACATAAGGGACAAGTATTAGGCCCTAAATGCATGCTGGTTGTCATGGAGACAGAGTTTTCAGTTGGAAAGTGTTGGTCATGTGTCCTGGAACAGTCAGTTGGCCACAAAATACAATGTTGCAAAGTGGTTGTTGACTTGACATGATGCTCAAAATTTGAACGATGCGAATGCTGTCATTGGTGTATGTTTAAAGTCATTGGTGAAAGTTTAAAAGGATTGGAGTAAAAGTAGGATGCTAATGAGTCTGACCAATCACTATGTACTCCTCTAAATGACTGCCCCTCAGCAAGACAGATATAATGCAGCCAGAACCCATGAGAGGGCACTTGCCTGCACAACTTTCCAGTCGACAACATTGCTGCTGTCTCTGCTTCCTCTGGACCATGTCGCGTACTGTGGAGAGGGGCCAGCCATTCACCCAGGAGGAGAATCAGGCCTTGCTGGACGCTCTCCTCCCACAGTACACCAGCCTGCATGGGAGACCAGGGGAGCAGGTGAGTGCTGAGTCCACTACCTTTGCCTAGGCACCTGTTGTGTGACTATCAATATTGTGTCCAGGTGGGACAGACATGCTATGTTGTGGGTCCCAGGGTGGGGGACATGCTGATGTCTCTCATGCAGAGCCTGATGTAGTTCCTGTGTGCACTCCTCACTTGCATTGTGCTTACTGTGACTTTCACTGCATAGTGCATGACACATTCAGCCTGTGAAATTCTTGGTGTTTTTTTTTCCTATTGTCCTGCGGTGATTCAGTGCTCCCCCAGGTGACTGTACCCACAGATGTGTATGAGTTGAGTGGACCTGTGGTGAGAGTGTCCAAATGATGTGTATGACCTCATGGACAGTGATGTGTGGGAATGTTCCTTGTCATGTGGGTGAGTGTCTATGTGACGTGTTGCGCCACAGCTGCATGGAGGTGGCAACATATCTACCCATCTGATGTGACAAGTAAGCCGTGCTATGTGTCTGAATTGCATAGCTAGCATGACACCTGTGACACCCCACTGGCAAGTGGCACATGTGCAGAGTGAGGGGTGTATCTGCTGTTGTCAATGACAGGCGAGTGATCTGTGCTTGGATGTGTATGTCTAGTATGCTGAGGGTGCGTCAGTGGAGTGGGACATGTGACTGCTTGGCACGTGCTGGCCATCAGCCTGCTGTAGCATGTGCTGCACAGTGTGTGGCATGCTCAGTGTGTGTGTCGCAACCCTCATGCCAACCAGTTGACTTTCAATGCCATGTAGTGCATTGGGGCTTGCACACAGGCCAATTTCTTATTGTGTATGATGTAATTCCTGTCTGCATCCTATGCCCTGTTCAACATTTCTAAGAGGTTCAAATGTGTGTCTCGGGGACATGGAGCAGGTATATTGATGGTGTGTCACTTTGTCATCCTGATAGGTAACTGCCTACAAGAAGGGGGTGATTTGGAACCACATTGTCAGGGCCGTGTGATCTGAGGGGATCGTCGTCGCCAGCTGCCACAGGTGCGCAAGAGGTGGCAGGAAATCCAGTGCTGGACCCGGCGGATCGCCCGGGTCCAGCTGGGACTCAACAGTCCTCGCCCCCACGGCGGACGCCGACGGCTGACGGCTGACCCCCCAAATGAGACGTGTCCTGGCGGTGGTCTTCCCAGACCTCGATAGGCAGTTACAGGAGAGACTGCAGCAAGGAGGGGGTAGGTACATGGCTGTTTGTCGTTTTAGGTGTCGCAAGCTTTTGTAAGTGCTCTGTAGCCTGGATACACTCCCAGGGTTGATATGTGCATTGATTTTTCTGTTCCCCAATGTCACCTGTTGCTCTTTTTCATCCCTTCCCCTCCTTGACATGTGTCCCCTGGTCTGTGTGTAATCACATTTGCACATGGTCATCTAGGGTGCCAGTAAATCTAAGTGCACATTGCTTTCTGCATCATGTGGGAGGGTGGTCTGTGACTTGTGTTGGTACCTTGCCTGTGCCATGACCTGTTCACTATGTTGGGGGTCCATAGTTGTTGTCACTGATGCTGAATCTCCACATAGGAGTGTGAGCTTTCAACTGGACACCCTTGCAGCATGCATGACCAATGTTGTGGCCTCAGACATGATGTGCATGAATGTGAGATATGCATAGTGCCATGACGGTTGAACATGGTACAGTCAGCTCATTCCAGGACCACAGAGCAGTGTGTCCACTACAGTCCCCTGAGACACCCTGGCCTCCTAATCATGTGTGTCATCCAACACTGTGCACTTTCTCTGTGTGTTCTGCATAGGTCTGCCTCTGTGGCATTGTTCCCTGGCCTAGTTTGTATTCTGCTAATGTGTGCTACCTGTGTCCACTGGACAGGGATACACCATTTTGCTTGTGCATACTCACACTTGGCAGTGCCTGTGTGGCTATTCACAACAATCTGTTGATGGTTGTTTGTCACAAATATGTGTTTGCAGCCCCACGAGGTGATGTTGTGTAAATGAAGCTATTTTTCAGGCACAGTTGTTGTAACCCAGAATAAGAGTTGTCAGTTCTTGATCTGTATCAATCACATTGACTCAGGTATTAGGAGGGGGGTGCGGGAGAGGCATACATGTGCAACCCTGATTTTTCATTGCCAGGTCTGACTTGTGTGTGAGAATTGCCTGTACACAAATACACTGTGCAGTGCCCCTGTGATGGTGGCCAGTGCTCAATGTTCGTGCTTTGCAGCCTGTGTAATTATTTTACCAACATGAATCCTGATCATACATTTTTTTCACCTGTGTGTGGTTCTGATGCATCGCATTTTGGACTTGGTGTGATGACATCTGTGTGTACATTCTGGCTTGCAATGAGGGTGTCCCAACTGTACAGCTAGGATTGTTTTCTACCCAATTGCAGGCCCATTAGCTAATGCATTGTCCTGGGTGTGGACATGTGCCACTCCAGATGACAGGCAGTAGGTCATATGTGTAGCCAACTGTGTAATCAGGTGACGGATGGCCTGGTGACAACTGACATAATTAAAGTTGTTACTCTTACAAAATTGTACCTTGGCACTCACAGCACTTGTCAACATTTGTTCATGTTTTAAATGTGGAAATTGGATGACTTGTGTTAAATACACTGATGTGCCTGCATGAAAAAAGTCTACCAAGGAAGCGCACACCAAACGACATTTCAACTTTCATGGAACACACTGGCACCTATTCAAAGAAGCCAATGTTCAAATTAAATGGTGTTGCAGATTCTCCATATACATGTTCCCACAGTGGTCTTGATTTTGTGAGACTCCTTTGTTGTTGGTGATACTGTTGGACTTTGCCCTTCTGGCAAGTTCACCCCTAGAACTTTTTGCATTTATCCTAGCCTTTTTTCTGTGTTGTACTAGTGGTTTTAGGCCTCTAGGTGCTTTTACACTGTGTCCCAGTGGAAAGTACGTGCGCTCTGTGTATGTTTAGTGAGACTGACCTGCCCTCCCATAGGAATGCATGAGGGATCTGAGTGACCGTGTTAAGTCCTGATGTGAGAGGAGTGCAGGGTCGAGTTTGGTATGTGCGAACTCGTGAGAGTGAATGCTGCACAATGATGTGTGTGGCGTTACTGTGACTAGTATAGAAGTGCCACTTCTAGACGCTGGCATAAATGTGCAGTGACTGTCTGGCTTGCGACTGGCTGGTGTGTCTGGCTCCAGGAGTCAGGATGGGTCTGCCCCGGTGGTGAATGGAGAGAGCTGCATGTTGATGGCAGGGAGGAGTACACCTGGGACCTGAATAGGGCTGGGCTTTCCCCACACAATGCTAGCTCCATCCCCTGTGGTGTGTCTAATGTCCCTGGCCTGTCCTGTGAATAGGGAGAGGGGCTGAGCAAAACAAAGTGCTCAGAAACCACTTGCATCTGGTTCGCCCCTTCCCTGCACCTTTGGAGACAAAGGATTCTGTGTATAAAAGAGGGGCTGTGACCCCATGAAAATGTTCTTGTTCTTGTTCTGACTTGAATCTACCAGGGGCGTGTTGCTGCTGGGGCCCAGGGGAAGGCTTGCCTCCCTGGGCCCTGCCCATCCCTTGGATGCCTGATGGACTTCCTGGACCTGTTGCTTTCTCCCTCTGATTGTGCCAAGGCTTGCTACAAACCTTCTAGCGCCCTGGGAGCGCTTTATCTTTATTTTGCCAAGCAGAGGAGCGTGTATGCGCTGCAGCGCTCAGCTGCCGTCTTCGTCCCCAGAGGGAATCCCCAGCGTAGGGATTACCCCGCAATGGCTGCCGAGCGGGAGCCCACCCCGCTGATATAGCTGTTTCCAATGGCGGGTGCCCACCCCGCAGTCTTGTGAGCTTACGGGTGCCCACCCCGCAGTGGCCGCCGCCTGGATGCTGGTTTACGAAGACGGAGCCCACCCGGCATCGCCGCATTTGTTAGATGCGCGGGTGCCCACCCGCAACGTTGCCACTTATTGCGTGATCCTTATAGCAGGAGCCCACCCTGCTTTATATTTTGAAAAGACTGGTGCCCACCCCGCCTTCTCTGAGGAGCTTTGCGGGTGCCCACCCCGCATCACTGGAATGAAGAAATCACCGCCGCGGCCCTGGGCCGCGAACTACAGAAACACGCATCCGCCTGACCGTTGTGCAGCCCGGTGAGTGAGGGCTGGGCGGCTTACCTGATGGGCACCTATTTTCCATAAGCGGACCTGCCGTTGCGGGCCGCTCCTACGATTGTGACCATATTTGTTTAAAGGGCCAGAGGGGCCCGTAAGCATTCTTCCGTGCCCCCATGAGGAGCTGACCTTCACAGCGGCGCCGCAGTTGCGGGCCGCTGCAACAAGGGGAACATATTTGGTTTGAGCGCCCGGGTGCTCCAACAGTGGGGCCATTATTATTTTAAGAGCCCAATGTGGCTCCAACAGGTGACATAATTATTTTCAGGGCCTACGTGGCCCCCATGTGTGGCCCCATAATCTTCAGAGCCCTGTGTGGCTCCAACGAAGGGGACATGTTTATTTTCCAGAGCCTAGAGGGCTCTAAGGTGCGCCTGATTTATTTCTAGACCCGAGTGTGGCTCCAACAGTTGGGGACACATTCCATTTTAAAAGCGCCAGTAGTGGGCAGCTGCTACGTTTAGGTTCTGGCGCAACCTGGACCCTAATGTGATTTAGGTGTTATCGTGATTTAGATATTAATGCTTATGGTGTTAGGAAATGTACTGTGTGTAGTATGTTTTGCGCACCCTGTGTTAATGCTTATGGAGTTAGGGAATGTACTGTGTGTAGTATGTTTTGCGCACCCTTTGTTTTATGCCTCTATTTATGATTTCCGCATAGGAGGTTGTTTTTCCTGTTTAGGTTGGTGTTAGGGAGATTATACTTCCCTGTGTGATATACGCCCCTAGTGTAATTATACTTAGGAGGTAGGGTCTAATGCGTTAGACATGTGAGAAATTCCATAATGTGTTTATGCCCCTGTGATGTATGCAGGATAGGTTTTATACCTGATTCTATTATGATAATGCTGAGGTCATTATTGCGCCAGTAGTTACTGGTTGTGCTCTACAGTGATAATTTGTGTTACAGTTGGTGTATGTTCTACATTTACAATTGGTGATTTGTGCTAATTCTGACAGTGGTCCATGTGGCCCTGTCTTGTGTAAATAGTCCCCTGTAAGATTCTGCCCAGTGCCAGTTGGCACAGTGTAAATTATGTGATTATCATCTAATGTGCTTATTATAATACAAAGGCTATTTTTATATATAACCTTGTGTGGAGTTTCTTTTGTGGTGGGCCTAGGGTCTTGTTGCTGTGTGCGCGCGCGCAAACGCTTTACACATTGCCTCCGGGATAAGCCTGACTGCTCGTGCCAAGCTACCAAGGGGGTGAGCAGGGGTTATCTTTGGCGTGTAACTCCCCAGCCCTGACTTAGAGTGGTGGTTTCTGCCTGGTTTTGGCACAAGCCCTAGCCAACCAGAAATCCCATTTCTAACAGATACAAACTAACGAGTCTCAAGACATCAAGACCTCCGTGGGCACATGTATATGTACTTTCTGCAACACCATTTATTTTTAACAGTGGCTTCTCCAAAAAGGTGCCAGCTTCTTCAATGACACTGTACATGTACTTTTGTGTGCACTGCCTTGTGCGACATATTGCATGCAGCCACATGAGTGTTCTTTTCACGAAATGGCCAATTGGCACATTCCAAACATGTAGATTGTGTAAAGTATTGTGAGTCCCAAGGTACCAACATTTGTTCGTTTTGTGTTCCAAAGGACTTACAGGTCTCTGAGTGTGGTGACACCTTGAGTATTGAGGTGTGTTAGTTTACCTTGAGTGCATCACTACAGTTTCTTTCAGGCTAAACAAGAGGTGTCATGACTTCATTTTATTGCTGTGCTCACCGGTTCACAGACACTAGCTTCTCAGTGTATTTCTCATTCCAGTTGT
The DNA here is from genome assembly GCF_964204655.1 of Triturus cristatus. Lineage (NCBI taxonomy): Eukaryota > Metazoa > Chordata > Amphibia > Caudata > Salamandridae > Triturus > Triturus cristatus. Next base: position 612,798,147 of record NC_140591.1, on the reverse strand, counting down.
GGCCTTTTGTGTATGTATTTTCCTGGTGTCAAAGTGGCATGGTGGGTCTAACAACTGGGAAGTACAGGGCTTACATATGTGCGGAGTAGGCTAGCTGTTACTCATGATGCATTGCCTGATATGCACTGTGACCAATTGTTCTTGTGCTCATGTGTCAGATAAATACAGGTGACTGATGCATTTTGGTTTCTTCTCCTTGCCCACAGCATCATCATCCGCAAGCGAGGGAGACACCTGCATGGACCTCGAGGAGGGACCCAGCGACAGTGCCGTCAGTGCTGTGGAGTCAGCAGGAGCCAGTGGCACCGAGGGCGAGGGGAGTCAGTCGGAGGACCTGTCTGGAGGCGAGAGCATCTACGACGCCGACTGGTCCGAGGCTGAACTCCCTGAGGAAGCGGAGGATGCCCCAACAACTGGCAGCATCCCACCATCTGTACCCACCTCCTCCATTGACATCTCCACCCTCCCAGTTGCACCCGTCCCTTCTGTCCATGCACTGTCCCACCGTGTCTCCTTCGGACCAGGCACAGCACCCCCTGCCCCTGTCACCCCTGCTGCCCTCAGTGAAGAGTCTGTGGACACACTGCGCCAGTTGCAGGTTGGTCAGGCATCAGTGCTGCATGTCCTCCATGGACACACTAAACTGCTCACACAGTTGGTGTCGTAAGTGTAGGGCATGTCATCAATGATGTCTGAGCAACGCAGGATTCTGCGGTCCATGGACTCTTCACTGACGGAAGCAGTTTCTCTCCTGCGGTGCTCCGTCCCCCCCTACCCCAGACCCATCCACACTGCCCTCTCCCATGCCTGCCCAACACACACACAGACAGTCATGGGCACGCACCCCAACAGACACATCCAGCACACCCCCAAGTAAGGCACAGCACACACCTCCTGGCACGCACACTCAGGGGGATGTAGGCACACCCACAGGGTCTGGGGGCAAACGACAGATACGCAGCCACAGTCAGAGTCCGCAGTCCTCACAATCCAGTCCCTCCAAAACCACTCCCCTTAGCTCCCCTGCCAAACTGTCACCCAAAGAGCTCTACATGGGTGGGCTGTCCCTCACCCCCACTGTGACACCACCCCACAAGCGGGCGAGGAAGTCCCCGGGCAGGGGAGTTGAGTCCACCCCCTCCCCCAAGAGTGCTGCACCCCATCCCTCGGCCACCCCCCCTCCATTGGCCCTGGGGTCTCTTCAGGTGCAGGGGTTACTCTGGACGCCCTGGCAGCAGTGTGCAGCACTGAGCTCACCTCCACCTTTGGTGCTGCCCCACCCCCTGTGGTGGAGACGTCCAGCCCTGCACCCACCACACCTACCCAACCCCCTCCTGTCCCTGCGGTGCCTGGTCCTGCCACAGATGATGCCCCCCCTCGGTCGACAAACCTTAAGGTTACTTTGTGCAGGCAAGGTAGGGGTGGACACAGTCCCCTACGTCCACCCTTGGACTATAACAAAGGACTGGCCATTGGCCTTTGTTGATAGTGTCTTCTTAATTTATTATTTTTGTGTGCTGAATAAAGCCTTTTCTTTTACTTTCAGCACTATTGCATTTCAGGTACTTTATGTTGGTGATGAGGCTCCTGGAGTTGTTGTTCTGGTAATGTGTTAGGGTTCTGAGAAATGTTTTTGTATGATGGTCATGAGGTGGACCATGGTATCTGTGTGCCATCACAATGGGCCCGATTCACAGAACTAATTTAAGACAAAATCCTAAACTTACTACCATTTTGGTATTCACAGAAGGCACTTACTCATTTTGGTATTCACAGAAGGCACTTACTCATTTCGGTATTCACAGAAGTTAGGAGTCCTAACTTTAGGACTCCTAAATGCCTTCTGTGAATACCGAAAGTCTTAAAATTAGGATTTTTCTCAGTTTAGTAGTCCTAAGTCTAAATTTAGGACTACTAAATTGAGAAAAATCCTAATTTTAAGACTTTCGGTATTCACAGAAGGCATTTAGGAGTCCTAAAGTTAGGAGTCCTAACTATACTACTACTAAACTGAGAAAAATCCTAATTTTAAGGCTTTCGGTATTCACAGAAGGCATTTAGGAGTCCTAAAGTTAGGAGTCCTAAACTTAGGACTACTAAATTGAGAAAAATCCTAATTTTAAGACTTTCGGTATTCACAGAAGGCATTTAGGAGTCCTAAAGTTAGGAGTCCTAACTATACTACTACTAAACTGAGAAAAATCCTAATTTTAAGACTTTCGGTATTCACAGAAGGCATTTAGGAGTCCTAAAGTTAGGACTCCTAACTTCTGTGAATACGGAAATGAGTAAGTGCCTTCTGTGAATACCAAAATGAGTAAGTGCCTTCTGTGAATACCAAAATCGTAGTAAGTTTAGGATTTTGTCTTAAGTTAGTTCTGTGAATCGGGCCCAATGTCTCTGCAAAGAATCATTGGTAGTGTGTGTTCCTTTTCTTTGGATACAATGTCCCAAGGAGTGTTCCTTCCACTGTGGCACCTGACATCTTCCCTGCAAACAGTTGCACAATTGTTGTGCTGACCTGTGTCCACATTTCCTTTGTTGGTGAGGGATCCCTTCAACAATGGCCATGCCTGCTCACCGATGTCTCCTGCTGAATCGTCTGTGCCATCCTTGCTAGTCACTGTACTTGTGTTTTGGGTATGTAGGAATGCCTTCAGGGACAAATTGGCCCTTTTCAGCACTATGCATGTGTGTAACCACGGCCTACCACACAAATGATACTTGTTATGCAGGGTATTTGGGCACCTGACTCACAATTGTGGGCATTGTATCTGGTGGAATTGAACCCTATTCCTTCCATGAGAGACAACATCTTGGTGGCTGGACCAGCACCTGGACATTCCTATCAGTTCTGGGATGTGCGTGACAGTGGCTATCTTAGTTTTGTATGCAGTTACATGACTATACAGTCTGTTGGCATGAAATCTGGGTGTGTATTGTGCTGCATCCGCCATGGGTGGATATGCATGTGTTATATGTCCTCACACCCACATGTGGTGTGTCATGCAGTGTGTGGAAGACATCCATCCTCCTGGGACACTACTGGGAGTCCTGTGCACCCACCCCTCATAGGTCTGGACGCTGCTGGGAGTCATATGCAGCCACCCCTCAGAGGTCTGGACGCTGCTGTGAGTCATATGCACCCACCCCTCATAGGTTTGGACGCTGCTGGGAGTCTTCTGCACCCACCCCTCATATGTCTGGACACTGCTGGTAGTGATATGCACCCACCCCTCATATGTCTGTCCACTGCTGGTAGTGATATGCATCCACCCCTCATAGGTCTGAACGCTGCTGGGAGTCATATGCACCCACCCCCCATATGTCTGGACGCTGCTGGGAGTCCTCTGCACCCACCCCTCATATGTCTGTTCACTGCTGGTAGTGATATGCACCCACCCCTCATAGGTCTGGACGCTGCTGTGAGTCATATGCACCCACCCCTCATATGTCTCGACGCTGCTGGGAGTCCTCTGCACCCACCCCTCATATGTCTGGACGCTGCTGCTAGTGATATGCACCCACCCCTCATAGGTCTGGACGCTGCTGGGAGTCATATGCACCCACCCCTCATATGTCTGGACGCTGCTGGGAGTCCTCTGCACCCACCCCTCATATGTCTGGACGCTGCTGGTAGTGATATGCACCCACCCCTCATATGTCTGGACGCCGCTGGTAGTGATATGCACCCACCCCTCATAGGTCTGGACGCTGCTGGGAGTCCTCTGCACGCACCCCTCATATGTCTGGACGCTGCTGTTAGGGATATGCACCCACCCCTCATAGGTCTGGATGCTGCTAGGAGTCATATGCACCCACCCCTCATATGTCTGGACGCTGCTGGTAGTGATATGCACCCATCCCTCATAGGTCTGGACGCTGCTGGGAGTCATATGCACCCACCCCTCATATGTCTGTCCACTGCTGGTAGTGATATGCACCCACCCCTCATAGGTGGTCTGGACGCTGCAGGGAGTCATATGCACCCACCCCTCATATGTCTGGACGCTGCTGGGAGTCCTCTGCACCCACCCCTCATATGTGCGTCCACTGCTGGTAGTGATATGCACCCACCCCTCATAGGTCTGGACGCTGCTGGGAGTCCTCTGCACCCACCCCTCATATGTCTGTCCACTGCTGGTAGTGATATGCACCCACCCCTCATAGGTCTGGACGCTGCTGGGAGTCCTCTGCACCCACCCCTCATATGTCTGTCCACTGGTGGTAGTGATATGCACCCACCCCTCATAGGTCTGGACGCTGCTAGGAGTCATATGCACCCACCCTCATATGTCTGGACGCTGCTGGGAGTCCTCTGCACCCACCCCTCATATGTCTGGACACTGCTGGTAGTGATATGCACCCACCCCTCATAGGTCTGGACGCTGCTGGGAGTCCTCTGCACCCACCCCTCATATGTCTGTCCACTGCTGGTAGTGATATGCACCCACCCCTCATAGGTCTGGACGCTGCTGGGAGTCCTCTGCACCCACCCTTCATATGTCTGTCCAGTGCTGGTAGTGATATGCACCCACCCCTCATAGGTCTGGACGCTGCTGTGAGTCATATGCACCCACCCCTCATAGGTCTGGACGCTGCTGGGAGTCATATGCACCCACCCCTCATATGTCTGGACGCTGCTGGGAGTCCTCTGCACCCACCCCTCATATGTCTGGACACTGCTGGTAGTGATATGCACCCGCCCCTCATAGGTCTGGATGCTGCTGGGAGTCCTCTGCACCCACCCCTCATATGTCTGTCCACTGCTGGTAGTGATATGCACCCACCCCTCATATGTCTGTCCACTGCTGGTAGTGATATGCACCCACCCCTCATAGGTCTGGACGCTGCTGGGAGTCATATGCACCCACCCCTCATATGTCTGGACGCTGCTGGGAGACCTCTGCACCCACCCCTCATATGTCTGTCCAGTGCTGGTAGTGATATGCACCCACCCCTCATAGGTCTGGATGTTGCTGTGAGTCATATGCACCCACCCCTCATAGGTCTGGACGCTGCTGGGAGTCCTCTGCACCCACCCCTCATATGTCTGTCCACTGGTGGTATTGATATGCGCCCACCCCTCATAGGTCTGGACGCTGCTGGGAGTCATAAGCACCCACCCCTCATATGTCTGGACGCTGCTGAGAGTCCTCTGCACCCACCCCTCATATGTCTGGACACTGCTGGTAGTGATATGCACCCACCCCTCATAGGTCTGGATGCTGCTGGGAGTCCTCTGCACCCACCCCTCATATGTCTGTCCATTGCTGGTAGTGATATGCACCCACCCCTCGTAGGGCTGGACGCTGCTGGGAGTCATATGCACCCACCCCTCATATGTCTGGACACTGCTGGGAGTCCTCTGCACCCACCCCTCATATGTCTGTCCACTGCTGGTAGTGATATGCACCCACCCCTCAGAGGTCTGGACGCTGCTGTGAGTCATATGCACCCACCCCTCATAGGTCTGGACGCTGCTGGGAGTCTTCTGCACCCACCCCTCATATGTCTGGACACTGCTGGTAGTGATATGCACCCACCCCTCATATGTCTGTCCACTGCTGGTAGTGATATGCACCCACCCCTCATAGGTCTGAACGCTGCTGGGAGTCATATGCACCCACCCCCCATATGTCTGGACGCTGCTGGGAGTCCTCTGCACCCACCCCTCATATGTCTGTTCACTGCTGGTAGTGATATGCACCCACCCCTCATAGGTCTAGACGCTGCTGTGAGTCATATGCACCCACCCCTCATATGTCTCGACGCTGCTGGGAGTCCTCTGCACCCACTCCTCATATGTCTGGACGCTGCTGCTAGTGATATGCACCCACCCCTCATAGGTCTGGACGCTGCTGGGAGTCATATGCACCCACCCCTCATATGTCTGGACGCTGCTGGGAGTCCTCTGCACCCACCCCTCATATGTCTGGACGCTGCTGGTAGTGATATGCACCCACCCCTCATATGTCTGGACGCTGCTGGGAGTCATATGCACCCACCCCACATATGTCTGGACGCTGCTGGGAGTCCTCTGCACCCACCCCTCATATGTCTGGACGCTGCTGGTAGTGATATGCACCCACCCCTCATATGTCTGGACGCTACTGGTAGTGATATGCACCCACCCCTCATAGGTCTGGACGCTGCTGGGAGTCCTCTGCACGCACCCCTCATATGTCTGGACGCTGCTGTTAGTGATATGCACCCACCCCTCATAGGTCTGGATGCTGCTAGGAGTCATATGCACCCACCCCTCATATGTCTGGACGCTGCTGGTAGTGATATGCACCCATCCCTCATAGGTCTGGACGCTGCTGGGAGACATATGCACCCACCCCTCATATGTCTGTCCACTGCTGGTAGTGATATGCACCCACCCCTCATAGGTGGTCTGGACGCTGCAGGGAGTCATATGCACCCACCCCTCATATGTCTGGACGCTGCTGGGAGTCCTCTGCACCCACCCCTCATATGTGTGTCCACTGCTGGTAGTGATATGCACCCACCCCTCATAGGTCTGGATGCTGCTGGGAGTCCTCTGCACCCACCCCTCATATGTCTGTCCACTGCTGGTAGTGATATGCACCCACCCCTCATAGGTCTGGACGCTGCTGGGAGTCCTCTGCACCCACCTCTCATATGTCTGTCCACTGGTGGTAGTTATATGCACCCACCCCTCATAGGTCTGGACGCTGCTAGGAGTCATATGCACCCACCCCTCATATGTCTGGACGCTGCTGGGAGTCCTCTGCACCCACCCCTCATATGTCTGGACACTGCTGGTAGTGATATGCACCCACCCCTCATAGGTCTGGACGCTGCTGGGAGTCCTCTGCACCCACCCCTCATATGTCTGTCCACTGCTGGTAGTGATATGCACCCACCCCTCATGGGTCTGGACGCTGCTGGGAGTCATATGCACCCACCCCTCATATGTCTGGACGCTGCTGGGAGTCCTCTGCACCCACCCCTCATATGTCTGTCCAGTGCTGGTAGTGATATGCACCCACCCCTCATAGGTCTGGACGCTGCTGTGAGTCATATGCACCCACCCCTCATAGGTCTGGACGCTGCTGGGAGTCCTCTGCACCCACCCCTCATATGTCTGTCCACTGGTGGTAGTGATATGCATCCACCCCTCATAGGTCTGGACGCTGCTGGGAGTCATATGCACCCACCCCTCATATGTCTGGACGCTGCTGGGAGTCCTCTGCACCCACCCCTCATATGTCTGGACACTGCTGGTAGTGATATGCACCCGCCCCTCATAGGTCTGGATGCTGCTGGGAGTCCTCTGCACCCACCCCTCATATGTCTGTCCACTGCTGGTAGTGATATGCACCCACCCCTCATAGGTCTGGACGCTGCTGGGAGTCATATGCACCCACCCCTCATATGTCTGGACGCTGCTGGGAGTCCTCTGCACCCACCCCTCATATGTCTGTCCAGTGCTGGTAGTGATATGCACCCACCCCTCAGAGGTCTGGACGCTGCTGTGAGTCATATGCACCCACCCCTCATAGGTCTGGACGCTGCTGGGAGTCCTCTACACCCACCCCTCATATGTCTGGACACTGCTGGTAGTGATATGCACCCACCCCTCATATGTCTGTCCACTGCTGGTAGTGATATGCACCCACCCCTCATAGGTCTGAACGCTGCTGGGAGTCATATGCACCCACCCCTCATATGTCTGGACACTGCTGGTAGTGATATGCACCCACCCCTCATATGTCTGTTCACTGATGGTAGTGATATGCACCCACCCCTCATAGGTCTGGACGCTGCTGTGAGTCATATGCACCCACCCCTCATATGTCTCGACGCTGCTGGGAGTCCTCTGCACCCACCCCTCATATGTCTGGACGCTGCTGCTAGTGATATGCACCCACCCCTCATAGGTCTGGACGCTGCTGGGAGTCATATGCACCCACCCCTCATATGTCTGGACGCTGCTGGGAGTCCTCTGCACCCACACCTCATATGTCTGGACGCTGCTGGTAGTGATATGCACCCACCCCTCATATGTCTGGACGCTGCTGGGAGTCATATGCACCCACCCCACATATGTCTGGACGCTGCTGGGAGTCCTCTGCACCCACCCCTCATATGTCTGGACGCTGCTGGTAGTGATATGCACCCACCCCTCATATGTCTGGACGCTACTGGTAGTGATATGCACCCACCCCTCATAGGTCTGGACGCTGCTGTGAGTCATATGCACCCACCCCTCATATGTCTCGACGCTGCTGGGAGTCCTCTGCACCCACCCCTCATATGTGTGTCCACTGCTGGTAGTGATATGCACCCACCCCTCATAGGTCTGGATGCTGCTGGGAGTCCTCTGCACCCACCCCTCATATGTCTGTCCACTGCTGGTAGTGATATGCACCCACCCCTCATAGGTCTGGACGCTGCTGGGAGTCCTCTGCACCCACCTCTCATATGTCTGTCCACTGGTGGTAGTTATATGCACCCACCCCTCATAGGTCTGGACGCTGCTAGGAGTCATATGCACCCACCCCTCATATGTCTGGACGCTGCTGGGAGTCCTCTGCACCCACCCCTCATATGTCTGGACACTGCTGGTAGTGATATGCACCCACCCCTCATAGGTCTGGACGCTGCTGGGAGTCCTCTGCACCCACCCCTCATATGTCTGTCCACTGCTGGTAGTGATATGCACCCACCCCTCATGGGTCTGGACGCTGCTGGGAGTCATATGCACCCACCCCTCATATGTCTGGACGCTGCTGGGAGTCCTCTGCACCCACCCCTCATATGTCTGTCCAGTGCTGGTAGTGATATGCACCCACCCCTCATAGGTCTGGACGCTGCTGTGAGTCATATGCACCCACCCCTCATAGGTCTGGACGCTGCTGGGAGTCCTCTGCACCCACCCCTCATATGTCTGTCCACTGGTGGTAGTGATATGCATCCACCCCTCATAGGTCTGGACGCTGCTGGGAGTCATATGCACCCACCCCTCATATGTCTGGACGCTGCTGGGAGTCCTCTGCACCCACCCCTCATATGTCTGGACACTGCTGGTAGTGATATGCACCCGCCCCTCATAGGTCTGGATGCTGCTGGGAGTCCTCTGCACCCACCCCTCATATGTCTGTCCACTGCTGGTAGTGATATGCACCCACCCCTCATAGGTCTGGACGCTGCTGGGAGTCATATGCACCCACCCCTCATATGTCTGGACGCTGCTGGGAGTCCTCTGCACCCACCCCTCATATGTCTGTCCAGTGCTGGTAGTGATATGCACCCACCCCTCAGAGGTCTGGACGCTGCTGTGAGTCATATGCACCCACCCCTCATAGGTCTGGACGCTGCTGGGAGTCCTCTACACCCACCCCTCATATGTCTGGACACTGCTGGTAGTGATATGCACCCACCCCTCATATGTCTGTCCACTGCTGGTAGTGATATGCACCCACCCCTCATAGGTCTGAACGCTGCTGGGAGTCATATGCACCCACCCCTCATATGTCTGGACACTGCTGGTAGTGATATGCACCCACCCCTCATATGTCTGTTCACTGATGGTAGTGATATGCACCCACCCCTCATAGGTCTGGACGCTGCTGTGAGTCATATGCACCCACCCCTCATATGTCTCGACGCTGCTGGGAGTCCTCTGCACCCACCCCTCATATGTCTGGACGCTGCTGCTAGTGATATGCACCCACCCCTCATAGGTCTGGACGCTGCTGGGAGTCATATGCACCCACCCCTCATATGTCTGGACGCTGCTGGGAGTCCTCTGCACCCACACCTCATATGTCTGGACGCTGCTGGTAGTGATATGCACCCACCCCTCATATGTCTGGACGCTGCTGGGAGTCATATGCACCCACCCCACATATGTCTGGACGCTGCTGGGAGTCCTCTGCACCCACCCCTCATATGTCTGGACGCTGCTGGTAGTGATATGCACCCACCCCTCATATGTCTGGACGCTACTGGTAGTGATATGCACCCACCCCTCAAAGGTCTGGACGCTGCTGGGAGTCCTCTGCACGCACCCCTCATATGTCTGGACGCTGCTGTTAGTGATATGCACCCACCCCTCATAGGTCTGGATGCTGCTAGGAGTCATATGCACCCACCCCTCATATGTCTGGACGCTGCTGGTAGTGATATGCACCCATCCCTCATAGGTCTGGACGCTGCTGGGAGTCATATGCACCCACCCCTCATATGTCTGGACGCTGCTGGTAGTGATATGCACCCACCCCTCATATGTCTGGACGCTGCTGGGAGTCCTCTGCACCCACCCCTCATATGTGTGTCCACTGCTGGTAGTGATATGCACCCACCCCTCATAGGTCTGGATGCTGCTGGGAGTCCTCTGCACCCAACCCTCATATGTCTGTCCACTGCTGGTAGTGATATGCACCCACCCCTCATAGGTCTGGATGCTGCTGGGAGTCCTCTGCACCCACCTCTCATATGTCTGTCCACTGGTGGTAGTTATATGCACCCACCCCTCATAGGTCTGGACGCTGCTAGGAGTCATATGCACCCACCCCTCATATGTCTGGACGCTGCTGGGAGTCCTCTGCACCAGCCCCTCATATGTCTGGACACTGCTGGTAGTGATATGCACCCACCCCTCATAGGTCTGGACGCTGCTGGGAGTGATATGCACCCACCCCTCATATGTCTGTCCACTGCTGGTAGTGATATGCACCCACCCCTCATAGGTCTGAACGCTGCTGGGAGTCATATGCACCCACCCCCATATGTCTGGACGCTGCTGGGAGTCCTCTGCACCCACCCCTCATATGTCTGTTCACTGCTGGTAGTGATATGCACCCACCCCTCATAGGTCTGGACGCTGCTGTGAGTCATATGCACCCACCCCTCATATGTCTCGACGCTGCTGGGAGTCCTCTGCACCCACCCCTCATATGTCTGGACGCTGCTGCTAGTGATGTGCACCCACCCCTCATAGGTCTGGACGCTGCTGGGAGTCATATGCACCCACCCCTCATATGTCTGGACGCTGCTGGGAGTCCTCTGCACCCACCCCTCATATGTCTGGACGCTGCTGGTAGTGATATGCACCAACCCCTCATATGTCTGGACGCTGCTGGGAGTCATATGCACCCACCCCACATATGTCTGGACGCTGCTGGGAGTCCTCTGCACCCACCCCTCATATGTCTGGACGCTGCTGGTAGTGATATGCACCCACCCCTCATATGTCTGGACGCTACTGGTAGTGATATGCACCCACCCCTCATAGGTCTGGACGCTGCTGGGAGTCCTCTGCACGCACCCCTCATATGTCTGGACGCTGCTGTTAGTGATATGCACCCACCCCTCATAGGTCTGGATGCTGCTAGGAGTCATATGCACCCACCCCTCATATGTCTGGACGCTGCTGGGAGTCATATGCACCCACCCCTCATATGTCTGTCCACTGCTGGTAGTGATATGCACCCACCCCTCATAGGTGGTCTGGACGCTGCAGGGAGTCATATGCACCCACCCCTCATATGTCTGGACGCTGCTGGGAGTCCTCTGCACCCACCCCTCATATGTGTGTCCACTGCTGGTAGTGATATGCACCCACCCCTCATAGGTCTGGATGCTGCTGGGAGTCCTCTGCACCCACCCCTCATATGTCTGTCCACTGCTGGTAGTGATATGCACCCACCCCTCATAGGTCTGGACGCTGCTGGGAGTCCTCTGCACCCACCTCTCATATGTCTGTCCACTGGTGGTAGTTATATGCACCCACCCCTCATAGGTCTGGACGCTGCTAGGAGTCATATGCACCCACCCCTCATATGTCTGGACGCTGCTGGGAGTCCTCTGCACCCACCCCTCATATGTCTGGACACTGCTGGTAGTGATATGCACCCACCCCTCATAGGTCTGGACGCTGCTGGGAGTCCTCTGCACCCACCCCTCATATGTCTGTCCACTGCTGGTAGTGATATGCACCCACCCCTCATGGGTCTGGACGCTGCTGGGAGTCATATGCACCCACCCCTCATATGTCTGGACGCTGCTGGGAGTCCTCTGCACCCACCCCTCATATGTCTGTCCAGTGCTGGTAGTGATATGCACCCACCCCTCATAGGTCTGGACGCTGCTGTGAGTCATATGCACCCACCCCTCATAGGTCTGGACGCTGCTGGGAGTCCTCTGCACCCACCCCTCATATGTCTGTCCACTGGTGGTAGTGATATGCATCCACCCCTCATAGGTCTGGGCGCTGCTGGGAGTCATATGCACCCACCCCTCATATGTCTGGACGCTGCTGGGAGTCCTCTGCACCCACCCCTCATATGTCTGGACACTGCTGGTAGTGATATGCACCCGCCCCTCATAGGTCTGGATGCTGCTGGGAGTCCTCTGCACCCACCCCTCATATGTCTGGCCACTGCTGGAAGTGATATGCACCCACCCCTCATAGGTCTGGACGCTGCTGGGAGTCATATGCACCCACCCCTCATATGTCTGGACGCTGCTGGGAGTCCTCTGCACCCACCCCTCATATGTCTGTCCAGTGCTGGTAGTGATATGCACCCACCCCTCATAGGTCTGGACGCTGCTGTGAGTCATATGCACCCACCCCTCATAGGTCTGGACGCTGCTGGGAGTCCTCTACACCCACCCCTCATATGTCTGTCCACTGGTGGTAGTGATATGCACCCACCCCTCATAGGTCTGGACGCTGCTGGGAGTCATAAGCACCCACCCCTCATATGTCTGGACGCTGCTGAGAGTCCTCTGCACCCACCCCTCATATGTCTGGACACTGCTGGTAGTGATATGCACCCACCCCTCATAGGTCTTGATGCTGCTGGGAGTCCTCTGCACCCACCCCTCATATGTCTGTCCATTGCTGGTAGTGATATGCACCCACCCCTCGTAGGGCTGGACGCTGCTGGGAGTCATATGCACCCACCCCTCATATGTCTGGACACTGCTGGGAGTCCTCTGCACCCACCCCTCATATGTCTGTCCACTGGTGGTAGTGATATGCACCCACCCCTCATAGGTCTGGACGCTGCTGGGAGTCATAAGCACCCACCCCTCATATGTCTGGACGCTGCTGAGAGTCCTCTGCACCCACCCCTCATATGTCTGGACACTGCTGGTAGTGATATGCACCCACCCCTCATAGGTCTGGATGCTGCTGGGAGTCCTCTGCACCCACCCCTCATATGTCTGTCCATTGCTGGTAGTGATATGCACCCACCCCTCGTAGGGCTGGACGCTGCTGGGAGTCATATGCACCCACCCCTCATTTGTCTGGACACTGCTGGGAGTCCTCTGCACCCACCCCTCATATGTCTGTCCACTGCTGGTAGTGATATGCACCCACCCCTCAGAGGTCTGGACGCTGCTGTGAGTCATATGCACCCACCCCTCATAGGTCTGGACGCTGCTGGGAGTCTTCTGCACCCACCCCTCATATGTCTGGACACTGCTGGTAGTGATATGCACCCACCCCTCATATGTCTGTCCACTGCTGGTAGTGATATGCACCCACCCCTCATAGGTCTGAACGCTGCTGGGAGTCATATGCACCCACCCCCCATATGTCTGGACGCTGCTGGGAGTCCTCTGCACCCACCCCTCATATGTCTGTTCACTGCTGGTAGTGATATGCACCCACCCCTCATAGGTCTGGACGCTGCTGTGAGTCATATGCACCCACCCCTCATATGTCTCGACGCTGCTGGGAGTCCTCTGCACCCACCCCTCATATGTCTGGACGCTGCTGCTAGTGATATGCACCCACCCCTCATAGGTCTGGACGCTGCTGGGAGTCATATGCACCCACCCCTCATATGTCTGGACACTGCTGGAAGTCCTCTGCACCCACCCCTCATATGTCTGGACGCTGCTGGTAGTGATATGCACCCACCCCTCATATGTCTGGACGCTGCTGGGAGTCATATGCACCCACCCCACATATGTCTGGACGCTGCTGGGAGTCCTCTGCACCCACCCCTCATATGTCTGGACGCTGCTGGTAGTGATATGCACCCACCCCTCATATGTCTGGACGCTGCTGGTAGTGATATGCACCCACCCCTCATAGGTCTGGACGCTGCTGGGAGTCCTTTGCACGCACCCCTCATATGTCTGGACGCTGCTGTTAGTGATATGCACCCACCCCTCATAGGTCTGGATGCTGCTAGGAGTCATATGCACCCACCCCTCGTATGTCTGGACGCTGCTGGTAGTGATATGCACCCATCCCTCATAGGTCTGGACGCTGCTGGGAGTCATATGCACCCACCCCTCATATGTCTGTCCACTGCTGGTAGTGATATGCACCCACCCCTCATAGGTGGTCTGGACGCTGCAGGGAGTCATATGCACCCACCCCTCATATGTCTGGATGCTGCTGGGAGTCCTCTGCACCCACCCCTCATATGTGTGTCCACTGCTGGTAGTGATATGCACCCACCCCTCATAGGTCTGGATGCTGCTAGGAGTCCTCTGCACCCACCCCTCATATGTCTGTCCACTGCTGGTAGTGATATGCACCCACCCCTCATAGGTCTGGACGCTGCTGGGAGTCCTCTGCACCCACCCCTCATATGTCTGTCCACTGGTGGTAGTGATATGCACCCACCCCTCATAGGTCTGGACGCTGCTAGGAGTCATATGCACCCACCCCTCATATGTCTGGATGCTGCTGGGAGTCCTCTGCACCCACCCCTCATATGTCTGGACACTGCTGGTAGTGATATGCACCCACCCCTCATAGGTCTGGACGCTGCTGGGAGTCCTCTGCACCCACCCCTCATATGTCTGTCCACTGCTGGTAGTGATATGCACCCACCCCTCATAGGTCTGGACACTGCTGGGAGTCATATGCACCCACCCCTCATATGTCTGGACGCTGCTGGGAGTCCCCTGCACCCACCCCTCATATGTCTGTCCAGTGCTGGTAGTGATATGCACCCACCCCTCATAGGTCTGGACGCTGCTGTGAGTCAAATGCACCCACCCCTCATAGGTCTGGACGCTGCTGGGAGTCCTCTGCACCCACCCCTCATATGTCTGTCCACTGGTGGTAGTGATATGCATCCACCCCTCATAGGTCTGGACGCTGCTGGGAGTCATATGCACCCACCCCTCATATGTCTGGACGCTGCTGGGAGTCCTCTGCACCCACCCCTCATATGTCTGGACACTGCTGGTAGTGATATGCACCCACCCCTCATAGGTCTGGATGCTGCTGGGAGTCCTCTGCACCCACCCCTCATATGTCTGTCCACTGCTGGTAGTGATATGCACCCACCCCTCAAAGGTCTGGATGCAGCTGGGAGTCATATGCACCCACCCCTCATATGTCTGGACGCTGCTGGGAGTCCTCTGCACCCACCCCTCATATGTCTGTCCAGTGCTGGTAGTGATATGCACCCACCCCTCATAGGTCTGGACGCTGCTGTGAGTCATATGCACCCACCCCTCATAGGTCTGGACGCTGCTGGGAGTCCTCTACACCCACCCCTCATATGTCTGTCCACTGGTGGTAGTGATATGCACCCACCCCTCATAGGTCTGGACGCTGCTGGGAGTCATAAGCACCCACCCCTCATATGTCTGGACGCTGCTGAGAGTCCTCTGCACCCACCCCTCATATGTCTGGACACTGCTGGTAGTGATATGCACCCACCCCTCATAGGTCTTGATGCTGCTGGGAGTCCTCTGCACCCACCCCTCATATGTCTGTCCATTGCTGGTAGTGATATGCACCCACCCCTCGTAGGGCTGGACGCTGCTGGGAGTCATATGCACCCACCCCTCATATGTCTGGACACTGCTGGGAGTCCTCTGCACCCACCCCTCATATGTCTGTCCACTGGTGGTAGTGATATGCACCCACCCCTCATAGGTCTGGACGCTGCTGGGAGTCATAAGCACCCACCCCTCATATGTCTGGACGCTGCTGAGAGTCCTCTGCACCCACCCCTCATATGTCTGGACACTGCTGGTAGTGATATGCACCCACCCCTCATAGGTCTGGATGCTGCTGGGAGTCCTCTGCACCCACCCCTCATATGTCTGTCCATTGCTGGTAGTGATATGCACCCACCCCTCGTAGGGCTGGACGCTGCTGGGAGTCATATGCACCCACCCCTCATTTGTCTGGACACTGCTGGGAGTCCTCTGCACCCACCCCTCATATGTCTGTCCACTGCTGGTAGTGATATGCACCCACCCCTCATATGTCTGGACACTGCTGGTAGTGATATGCACCCACCCCTCATATGTCTGTCCACTGCTGGTAGTGATATGCACCCACCCCTCATAGGTCTGAACGCTGCTGGGAGTCATATGCACCCACCCCCCATATGTCTGGACGCTGCTGGGAGTCCTCTGCACCCACCCCTCATATGTCTGTTCACTGCTGGTAGTGATATGCACCCACCCCTCATAGGTCTGGACGCTGCTGTGAGTCATATGCACCCACCCCTCATATGTCTCGACGCTGCTGGGAGTCCTCTGCACCCACCCCTCATATGTCTCGACGCTGCTGCTAGTGATATGCACCCACCCCTCATAGGTCTGGACGCTGCTGGGAGTCATATGCACCCACCCCTCATATGTCTGGACACTGCTGGAAGTCCTCTGCACCCACCCCTCATATGTCTGGACGCTGCTGGTAGTGATATGCACCCACCCCTCATATGTCTGGACGCTGCTGGGAGTCATATGCACCCACCCCACATATGTCTGGACGCTGCTGGGAGTCCTCTGCACCCACCCCTCATATGTCTGGACGCTGCTGGTAGTGATATGCACCCACCCCTCATATGTCTGGACGCTGCTGGTAGTGATATGCACCCACCCCTCATAGGTCTGGACGCTGCTGGGAGTCCTTTGCACGCACCCCTCATATGTCTGGACGCTGCTGTTAGTGATATGCACCCACCCCTCATAGGTCTGGATGCTGCTAGGAGTCATATGCACCCACCCCTCGTATGTCTGGACGCTGCTGGTAGTGATATGCACCCATCCCTCATAGGTCTGGACGCTGCTGGGAGTCATATGCACCCACCCCTCATATGTCTGTCCACTGCTGGTAGTGATATGCACCCACCCCTCATAGGTGGTCTGGACGCTGCAGGGAGTCATATGCACCCACCCCTCATATGTCTGGATGCTGCTGGGAGTCCTCTGCACCCACCCCTCATATGTGTGTCCACTGCTGGTAGTGATATGCACCCACCCCTCATAGGTCTGGATGCTGCTAGGAGTCCTCTGCACCCACCCCTCATATGTCTGTCCACTGCTGGTAGTGATATGCACCCACCCCTCATAGGTCTGGACGCTGCTGGGAGTCCTCTGCACCCACCCCTCATATGTCTGTCCACTGGTGGTAGTGATATGCACCCACCCCTCATAGGTCTGGACGCTGCTAGGAGTCATATGCACCCACCCCTCATATGTCTGGATGCTGCTGGGAGTCCTCTGCACCCACCCCTCATATGTCTGGACACTGCTGGTAGTGATATGCACCCACCCCTCATAGGTCTGGACGCTGCTGGGAGTCCTCTGCACCCACCCCTCATATGTCTGTCCACTGCTGGTAGTGATATGCACCCACCCCTCATAGGTCTGGACACTGCTGGGAGTCATATGCACCCACCCCTCATATGTCTGGACGCTGCTGGGAGTCCCCTGCACCCACCCCTCATATGTCTGTCCAGTGCTGGTAGTGATATGCACCCACCCCTCATAGGTCTGGACGCTGCTGTGAGTCAAATGCACCCACCCCTCATAGGTCTGGACGCTGCTGGGAGTCCTCTGCACCCACCCCTCATATGTCTGTCCACTGGTGGTAGTGATATGCATCCACCCCTCATAGGTCTGGACGCTGCTGGGAGTCATATGCACCCACCCCTCATATGTCTGGACGCTGCTGGGAGTCCTCTGCACCCACCCCTCATATGTCTGGACACTGCTGGTAGTGATATGCACCCACCCCTCATAGGTCTGGATGCTGCTGGGAGTCCTCTGCACCCACCCCTCATATGTCTGTCCACTGCTGGTAGTGATATGCACCCACCCCTCAAAGGTCTGGACGCAGCTGGGAGTCATATGCACCCACCACTCATATGTCTGGACGCTGCTGGGAGTCCTCTGCACCCACCCCTCATATGTCTGTCCAGTGCTGGTAGTGATATGCACCCACCCCTCATAGGTCTGGACGCTGCTGTGAGTCATATGCACCCACCCCTCATAGGTCTGGACGCTGCTGGGAGTCCTCTGCACCCACCCCTCACATGTCTGTCCACTGGTGGTAGTGATATGCACCCACCCCTCATTGGTCTGGACGCTGCTGGGAGTCATATGCACCCACCCCTCATATGTCTGGACGCTGCTGGGAGTCCTCTGCCCCCACCCCTCATATGTCTGGACACTGCTGGTAGTGATATGCACCCACCCCTCATAGGTCTGGATGCTGCTGGGAGTCCTCTGCACCC
Source organism: Triturus cristatus (assembly GCF_964204655.1). Classification (NCBI taxonomy): domain Eukaryota; kingdom Metazoa; phylum Chordata; class Amphibia; order Caudata; family Salamandridae; genus Triturus; species Triturus cristatus. The sequence continues at coordinate 612,779,656 of NC_140591.1, read as the reverse complement.
ACCCCTCATATGTCTGTCCATTGCTGGTAGTGATATGCACCCACCCCTCGTAGGTCTGGACGCTGCCGGGAGTCATATGCACCCACCCCTCATATGTCTGGACGCTGCTGGGAGTCCTCTGCACCCACCCCTCATATGTCTGTCCAGTGCTGGTAGTGATATGCACCCACCCCTCATAGGTCTGGACGCTGCTGGGAATCATATGCACCCATCCACGCTCCGCTTGGGGCTGTACACTGCTGGCCTGGACCTACACACACACCAATATGAAGGTAACATGCTGGGCCAGCCCTCTAGGCCCACATTCCTGGCGTGTGTACGCATCCTATCCCAAATTTACTGCTGCCGTAACAGGGTACGTGTGGTACGCACCGTACCCAGGGTACGGTCCGTACCTGAGTTGTGATGGTGCCGTAGGGGTATGTGTGGTACGCACTGTACCCACGCATTCATGCGTGGGTACGGTCTGTACCTGAATTGTCATGGTGTCGTAGGGGTACGTGTGGTACCCACCGTACCCACGCATGCATGCGTGGGTACGGTCCGTACCTGAGTTGTAATGGTGCCGTAGGAGTACGCGTGGTACGCACCGTACCCACGCATGCATGCGTGGGTACGGTCCGTACCTGAGTTGTAATGGTGCCGTAGGGGTACACGTGGTACGCACCGTACCCACGCATTCATGCATGGGCATGGTCCGTACCTGAGTTGTAATGGTGTCGTAGGGGTATGTGTGGTACGCACCGTACCCAGGGTACGGTCCGTACCTGAGTTGTCATGGTGCCGTAGGGGTACGTGTGGTATGCACCGTACCCACGCATTTATGCATGGGTACGGTCCGTACCTGAGTTGTAATGGTGCCGTAGGGGTACGTGTGGTATGCACCGTACCCACACATTCATGTGTGGGTACGGTCCGTACCTGAGTTGTCATGGTGCCGTAGGGGTACGTGTGGTAGGCACCGTACCCACGCATTCATGCGTGGGTACGGTCCGTACCTGAGTTGTAATGGTGCCGTAGGGGTACGTGTGGTACGCACCGTACCCACGCATTCATGCGTGGGTACGGTCCGTACCTGAGTTGTCATGGTGCCGTAGGTGTACGTGTGGTACGCACCGTATCCACGCATTCATGCGTGGGTGCGGTCCGTGCCACTGTTGTAATGGTGCCGTAGGGGTACGTGTGGTACGCACCATACACGTCCACTTCCATTGTTGCGGTACGCAGGGGTTGCTGGACACGCCCCCCAAAGTGACCAGACCCTGGTGGTAATGTATGGCCTCCATATTATAGGTTTGGGTTTGGTTATGGGGTTTGTTATCTGCCCCTCACCCCCCCCGGCCCCTGGGTGTTGTTCTCACCTTCTGCGGCGTGTGCGTCAGGTGCGGTGCACCAGGTCGTAGGCCAAGAGGACCGGGATGACAAATACGATGGGGTTCATGGCATGTACGTCGCGTACCGGGGCTCCGTTGCGTGGCGGTTCGCGTCGAACTCTGCTTTTCCGGCTGTGTTTGACTCCCGTAAAAAAAGAGACGTACAGAGTGACGTAGGGACGAATCGTACTTGCTGGGCCGGAAACCGCTGCCTGAATACGTCCGGACGTCGCGTACAAGCTGTTCCGGATCAGAATCGTAGGTATTTTTTCCACGTACGGTCTTTTTTACGATTCGTATGGAAATAGGCTTTCTGTACGAATCGTACTTCCTAGGTTGTAGGGACAGTTTACCGGGTGCGAGTCGTATGGAGAAAACGCTCCGTACGACGAATCATAGGGCCTTTTTACAGGATCGGAATCGGCCCCATAATGTGTGTTTTAGTTTTTAAAAGTATAATTGTTTTTTTGTTTTTTTATTAATTCAATTCATTTTCATTTGATTATATTAGTGTTCTTTTTTAATGTATTTACTGTTTACTCTTTCAATTTATATATATTTTAAAAACAATATTTTATACAATATTAGTGACAATATTTTTTTTCGATTTTCTTGTCAGTTACATGATGACTATAGGATGGCGATATTTTTGACATTGTTATTTATGTCACAATATTTTTTCAGGACGATATTTGGAGGGTCGTATTTTTATCAATGAACCGTAGATGGACGCTGAGAGTAGGCACCCAATACGTGATACTGTGTTGGCCAAAGGAGATGCAGTGAGAATATCTGCTGTGACTTTTGTACATTGGATTTACTGTGAGTGGTATGAATCCTGACCCTGACTCTGCCTCTTTATTGAGTACAAGGAGGTGTCAGTAGCCCTTGGTCTGCAATAAGTGCAAAATGGCGCGAAGGATTCACTGGGGATGATTGCTATCGTGCTCAGAGATTAATTTGTAAAAAATATAAGCACAGATGCTGAATACATTTCTTGCGAGACCACAGCCCGCTTCTCCCACTGGTGCCGCAAGGGGCCAGCCATTTCTCCTCTCCTGAGATGCCCTGCTAGGAATGTACAAAATTAGTTAGTGCTGTGGATGAAACAGCATCCTGGGAAAGTAGGGAAATTTGAGAAAAGCAGCAGTAACAGCTGGCACCAGGGGCCGTATTATGCATTGTGATTGTTTGCGCCCTTAGCACCTTTTAAAAGATGCGCCGGGTGTAACAATCCCAGTGTGCCCCATTATGTTGCATGCGCTGTCCCCAGGGCAGCCCCAAACTTGCGCTGCCTTGTGGGCAGCGCATTCATGTGAAAACACTGAACAACTGCTCTGTGTTTTCACAGTGCAGGCGGCACCTGCCTGCACTTTCAAAGGGGTTTAAAGATCCCCTTGCACCCACCTGCCAGGGGATGTCTGGGGGTCCATGGGACCCCCTTTGCCCCCTGCAGAGTGCAGCTCTCAGGAGGCACATGGACAGTATCCCACCTTTTAAATGGCGCACTGTCAGTGCGCCTCCTCAGGGCTGCTTTGACTCTGCGCCCGCATCTGTAATATGGCACGGGCGCAGAGTTAAAGGAATTCCCTTAATTGCATAGGGCACGCCCCTATGCAACTAAGGGATCATCCACTGAAGGTAGCGCTGGCACTTTCAGTGCGCCAGCACTATCAGTATTATAGAAGAGGACGCACAACCATCTGTGCCCCCTTCTATAATGCCAAAGGGCCCCGGGGCATGCAAAGCGGGCTAAAAACACCCGTTGTGCCCCCGGGGCACTTATTGTAATACGGCCCCAGGTCTGCAGTGTAGAAAAGGATATGAGAGTGTCAGCATTAGATACAAACCCAGATGAGTTGTGAGGTAGATGGCGCTAGCAAGAGGAAGTGTCACCGTAAATGACAAACTATTTAAACTGACAATCCAATGACAGAATATTCAATCTCAGGTGCTGTAAGTAAAGCATGGCAGCGGCGAAACAAAAGCCCCCACAGCCCCCGCGGTGCTAGGGGGGCAAGCTCTTGGTAACCTTGGGACTGACAGGCCCCTGCCCTGAGAGCTTCAGACTGGGTCCAGAACGCGAGTTTTGTTATGCCACTGAAGAGCGGTTCAGGTTGGGACCATTATTTGAGCAGGACAGTGCCTGGGTAGGGAGAGGTGTTGGTAGTGATACACTTGGTACCCACTCCCACGAGCTAAATATCCTATGCTCTCTTTGTCTTTTTCTTGTCATACTTCGGAGCTTACCAGCATGAAAATTGTATCTCTGTACTCAGGAGATGTAGCTGTGATACCCTATCCTCTCACGTTCTCCCCCTATTTTTCAATACATTCGTTTTATCTCTGTTGTAGTATTCCCTTCCTCTTTTTGCAATAACTAGGAAATGTGTTTGTCCAGTAATGGCATTATTTCCATCTCTCTAACATAATTGTGATTTTTGGATTTGATGGCACCCTCTCTCTTGCTCCCGCATTCAGCATTGGGGAGTTGATCCTCTACCCTTCCTCCCACATCATCATGTGCTGACCCATTGGGTCTGCTCTTCTCTGCCTTGCCCAGCAAACCATCCATGAAGTACTTATCTACAGAGGTGGCCCGAATACAGAGTACATCACATTAAGCATTCCTGACCAGATGCTGGAGACTGTCAAGGGCACTTGTAGCTCAGACACAATCCAAATGTTGGTCTCCAGTTGGTCTCCAGTTAGTCTCCAGGGCATTTGTTGGATTGGATTACAACTCCTCTAATGTGATACTGTACTGGGCTAGAAACCTCCAGGACTGCAGGAAGTGGGAAACTCCTTTGAATGTCCCAGCTGTCTCGGAATAATACCAGACACCCTATGATCAGTAAGTGATAGCATTTTTTAAGTTACAACATTTGCTCATGAGAAATGTTCTTTGGAAATAAAATAATATTAATGCATGTTAGAGTGTAATTAGTCACTAACACACCTGTCTCCTCTCTTTACGTGCTCTCCTCAGTCCCATTGCTTAGATGTCTTCTTGACTGGCCTGCACCTCTCCCTTCTCAAACGCTTTTCCTGCCCCTCCAATGAGCAGTGGAGCCCAACTTTTGAGTGCATCTTTGCAACCCACTAATCTTTCTTTGCATGCTTTCACCTTATTTCCTTTTCCTGTCTATCTACTTCGCTCTCCTGCACCTATCTGTCCACAATCCATTTGCCTGTCTTCTTCCAGTGGTTAACGCCTCCCTCACTTTTTTTTACTTTCTCTCACTCACATGCCCTTTGCCTGCCTTTCTACTTCACTGCCCTGCACCTCTCACCCTCTTTGCTTGTTCACCTACAGTGGCTAACATCTCCCAACCTCACTAGCTTTTGCCTCACTCTCCTGCTTTCTTCTCCCAAAATCCTGAATCTCCGGTCTTCCCTCTTTGCTCTCTCCTAGATGCTCCCTTGAGAATTGACCTGACCAAGTACAGTAGGACAGGCTCTCTTGCCTGTCCTGCACTTACCCATGGTCAGGCCATCTCTCCTCTCACTCCATTTGTTTGCCCTCCTCTTTCGCCAGCACTCAAGGTCTCATTAGGATGGCGGTTGGACTTTCGTCCGACTGCCATCCCTTTGGAAACGGGACCACCCGACTATTTGTCAGCGGTCCCGCCATTGGAATTATGATGTGACCGTGTTAGACGGCGACCTCAGAGGAGCCCGGGAAGGGAGTCCTGACTACCCTGAGACCCACCCTCAAGTATCGTAGCCGGGCACTGGCGGGAGACTCCTCAGGAGGAGAAGTCTCGTATCGAGGATCGTACTTCGGGCACCACACGACACAGAAACAACACACCGTGCGTTCTCAGGAACCAATCTTTATCAAATAGGTTAGCACTGCAAATATGTACAAGGAGAGCGCGGGCTCAATGAGTCTCGGAAGGGATAGGGGGTAGCGGGACAGTCTTTGGCACAAAAGTTCAAGGTAAGGATGTACCCGGCGCACAGCTCACAATCCTCGAGCTGGGGGGTAGGCTGGTTGTCGTGGGGTCCGGCGGGACCAGTGGAGTCTGTGGAAGCCGCGAGTCACTCAGCGGGCTCAGGTACAAGTTCGGAGGTCTTACGATCTTCAGGGAGCCGCGAGTCACTCAGCAGGGCTCAGGTACAAGTTCGGAGGTCTTACGATCTTCGGGGAGCCGCGAGTCACTCAGCAGGGCTCAGGTACAAGTTCGGAGGTCTTGCGATCTTCAGGGAGCCGCGAGTCACTCAGCAGGGCTCAGGTACAAGTTCGGAGGTCTTACGATCTTCGGGGAGCCGCGAGTCACTCAGCAGGGCTCAGGTAGTTCTAAGTTCCAGGAGCCGCGACCGCGTCAGCAGGCTCTCGTTGTTCCAGCGTCGAATCTGCCGGACAGTCCCAGAGCACCCCTGGTTATAGGTCGACCCCTCTTTGATGTCCGGAGTCTGTGCAGGCAGGGGTCTTGTCACCTGGGGGTCGCTTGTCGGGGGTTTCCTGCCATTGTCTTTTGATCCTTTCAGGGCCGGGTCGGGAGGAGTCCCAGACACCCAGCAGGCGTGGAGCCAGCCTTCAGGGAGGCCGGAGGGCCGATCGAAACCCATCGTCCCAGGGGAGTTCAGAGGTGCGATAGAAACTGCTCCTCCCTCTCTCAACCCCTGGAAGCGTGATGTCCTCCAGCCGGAGTGGCGCCTCTAGGCCCGGGTCGCGCTGGGGCCGGGCGGCCATCTTGGTGCATGAAGTGGGCACGCGGGCCCGGGGTGGCCGAAAGGAGAGAGGCCATGGACGAGGGTGTCCGGGTTGAGTGCGTGTGTTCTGGTGGAAAGGCTTGGTGAGGCCGGGGGATTGGGGCCGCCGGCACCAGGTTAGGTGGTGTGGGGACCAGTAGAGCCATGTTACGAGGCCGGGTCCAACACGCGTCCCCCCCAGCTGAAAGCCGGAGAGAACTGCCCATCATCTTGGGGGGTTCTCTTCGCTGAGGCGGAAGAACCGGGAGAGGCCATCGGCGTTGGCGTGGTCCGTCCCAGGACGGTGTTCCACGGTGAAATCCATCCCCTGAAGGGAGATTGACCACCGCAGTAGCTTGGGGTTTTCTCCCCGCATCTGCATAAGCCATCGCAAGGGCCGATGATCGGTTTGGACTTTGAAATGGGTGCCGAACAGGTAAGGGCGTAGTTTCTTGAGTGCCCAGACCACGGCAAAGGCTTCGCGCTCAATGGTACTCCATCGCTGTTCTCTGGGTAACAGCCGCCGACTGAGGAAGGCGACGGGCTGGTCCAGGCCTTGGTCATTCATCTGGGACAGGACGGCCCCAATGCCATGCTCGGAGGCATCGGTCTGGACTACAAACTCCTTGGAGTAGTCGGGAGCCTGGAGGATGGGGGCCGTGCACATGGCCTTCTTTAGGGCATCGAACGCCTCCTGGCAGGCGGTTGTCCACTGAACCTTTTTTGGCTGTTTTTTGGATGTGAGTTCTGTGAGGGGGCCGACAAGGCTGCCATACCCCTTGATGAATCTGCGGTAGTAGCCAGTGAGGCCCAGAAAGGCTCGGAACTCCGTTTGGGTGGTGGGGGGTTCCCAGGCCACGATGGCGTCGATTTTTGGTTGTAGAGGGGCGACCTGGCCACTCCCGACCTGGTGCCCCAGGTAGACTACTGATCCTTGTCCAATTTGGCACTTGCTGGCTTTTACTGTCAGGCCTGCCTGGCGCAGGGCGGTTAGCACCCTCCGGAGGTGCTGGAGGTGCTCACTCCATCCGGAACTGAAAACGGCGATGTCGTCCAGATATGCCGCGCTGAACTGTTCTAGCCCGGCCAGGACTCTGTTTACCAGTCGCTGGAAGGTGGCCGGGGCATTTTTCATTCTGAAGGGCATTACGCGGAAGCGGTAATGCCCATCTGGGGTGGAGAAGGCAGACCGCTCCTTGGCCCCCTCGGTGAGCGCAATCTGCCAGTATCCGCAGGTGAGGTCGAAGGTGCTGAGGAACCGTGCTGCCCCGAGTCGGTCAATGAGCTCGTCGGCTCGTGGGATGGGGTGGGCATCGGCTCGGGTGACGTCATTGAGCCCCCGGTAGTCCACACAGAACCGGAGCTCGGGGGCGACACCGGGGGCCGCTGCCTTCGGGACCAGGACCACGGGGCTGGCCCAGGGACTGTCAGATGGCTCGATCACTCCCATGGTCAACATCTTTGAGACTTCAGCTTGAATGCAGGACCGGACCCGGTCGGGGACCCGGTAGGCCCCGGTGACTCACCGGCGGGCTGTCCCCGGTGTCCACGTCATGGACACACCAGTCGGTGACTCGGGGGATCAAGGAGAAGAGGTCGGCAAATTGTCCTAGTAGCTGGCGGCAGTCCTCTTGCTGCTGGGTAGTGAGAGCTGGGGAGAGATTCACTCCCTCCACGGAGCCATCCTGCTCCTTGACACACAGGAGGTCCAGGAGGGGATCGGACTCATCTTCGGCCCCGTCATCGGTGGCCAGCAGGAGGCTTAGTTCTGTCCGCACGAAGTGAGGCTTGAGGCGGTTCACGTGAAGGACCCGGAGGGGATCCCGGGGCGACTGGACGTTCACCAAGTATGTGACCGGGCTCTTCCGCTCAATCACTTTGTAGGGCCCGGTCCACCTGTCCTGGAGGGCGCCTGGCTTCACGGGAGCCATGACCCATACTTGTTGGCCCGGCTGGAACTCGACCAGAGTGGCATTCTGGTCGTACCAGCGCTTCATCTCTTCTTGGCTTGTCTCTAGGTTGGCCTCGGCCAGTGCTCGGAACTTCCTGGTCTGGTTCCGGAGGGTCAGAACATAGTGGAACACATCTCGTGGGGTGGTCTGGGGTGCCGCCTCCCACCCTTCCTTAACCAAGCTGAGGGGACCCCGGACGGGGTGTCCATAGAGCAACTCAAACGGGCTGAACCCTAGGGACTTCTGGGGGACCTCTCGGTAAGCGAACAAGAGGCAGGGGAGCAGGACGTCCCACTTACGCCGGAGGGGCTTTTCTAGGCCGGTGATCATCCCTTTCAGAGTCCGGTTAAACCTCTCTACTAGGCCGTTCCCCTGGGGATGGTACGGGGTAGTGAATTTGTAGGACACTCCACATTGTTGCCACAGGGACGTCATGTACCTCGAGATAAAATTAGTTCCGCGATCGCTCACGACCTCGCGGGGGAACCCTACCCGGGAAAAGATCCCCATCAGGGCCCGGCCCACTACGGGGGCCGTGACGGTGCGTAGGGGGATCGCCTCAGGGTATCGGGTGGCGTGATCCACCAGGACCAGGATGAAACGTGACCTTGGGAGGTGGGGGGGTCCAGGGGCCCCACGATGTCGATCCCGACTCGTTCAAAGGGGGTACTGACGACCGGGAAGGGTTGGAGGGGAGCCTTGCGCTTCCCCCCACTCTTCCTGCTAGCTTGGCACGTGGGACAGGACTTGCAGTGGGCTTCTACGGCTGCTCTCATCTTAGGCCAGTAAAAATGGGTCACGAGACGGCTGTAGGTCTTGTCTTGACCCAGGTGGCCGGCAAGGGGGACGTCGTGGGCTAAGCCCAGGAGGAAGTCTCGGAAGCGGAGGGGTACCACCAGCACCCATCCGGATCCCTGCTCCACCGACTTCTGCTCACTATACAAAATGCTATTTTCCCAATAAATTCGGTGCGTGCCAGTTTGGTCGCCTGTGGCTTGGCCCTCGGCCTGGCGCCGCAGTCCGACCAGGGAAGGACAGGTGGCTTGCTCCCGGCAAAACTCCTCCCGGGTGGGTCCACCCTCGTGGCGCCATTGGGCCAACTCGGGTAGATCGCCTAACTCAGGGACCGGGGCGGTGTCGGACAGGGAGGGCTCGTCGCTGGCGACGGGCCCCTCCGATGGGGGGACGGGAGGACCCTCGGGGGTTACTGCTCTGACTTCTTCGGTCGGGGCGTCTTCGACTTCTCCCAGGGGGGTGAGTCGGGCTGACATAGATCGGGTGGTGGCGCACACCCACTCGGGGAGACCCATCATCCCTAGGTGGGCCTTGCGTTCGACGTGCTTCCAGGGCGAACTCTCCAGGTCGTTCCCTAGGAGGCAGTCGACCAGCTGGGAGGTTCTTACGGCCAGCCTCAGTTTACCTATTACTCCACCCCACTCAAACGGCACCAGAGCTACCTGACACATACTCTCTCTATTATCGGCGGAAATGACTGGGCAAAAGACGTTGGGGAGGATCTGCTCCTCGGGGACTAAGTGCCTGAGGACACCGGTGATGCTGGCCCCGGTGTCCCGCAGGGCCTCTATTTGGTGGCCATTGATCTTAACGAGCTGCCCGTATTTCTTCGTGTTGGAGGGCAGGAGGCTACCAGGGACCATCTCCCTATCTCCCAGGGATACTAGGGCCATGGCTGCGGGGTCCCATTCCCTGGCTTCCTCAACCTCCTCCCCCAGAGCTACGTTGGCTATCTGTCTTGCAGGGGTGTTTGGGGTGGCCATGGGGCACTCTGGGTCATTGGCGTAGTGCCCGGGCTTCTGGCAACGGAAACAAGTGACGGTTACCCTGTGTCCCTGTCTCCCGGGGGGTCCGGTTACTGGTGGGGGGGGGCGCTGGGAAAGGTGGAGATTGGGTCTTCGGAGGACTAGGCTGGGACTCTCTCTGGCCTCCCTGGTTCCCCCCTCCTCTCTGGCGGGGTGGTCCCTGACTGGCTCGGGGGTATTCTCCTACCATGCCCCGGGTGACCCGGGTGTTGGTCCAGCGGTCTGCTTCCACCGCCAGCTTCCTGGGATCGGTGAGTTTGCTGTCGAGCAGATGCTGGCGTAGTTCCACAAAGCAGTTCGCAGCCAGGTGTTCCCACAATAGGAGGTCGGTGAGTTCCTCAAGAGTGGTAACTTTGCTGCCCTTGACCCACCCATCGAAGGCCCAACTAAAAAAGTTTACATATTCTACCCAGGTGGTGCCCGGGATTTTCCTGCAGTCCCGGAATCGTTGACGGTACATCTCGGGGGTGAGACCGTACCTTGTGAGTAGAGCCTCTTTCATGTGGCTGTAGGAGGTCTGCAGAGAGAGGGGTAGGTCGAGCAGGGTGTCTCTTCCTTCGCTCAGAAATCGTCCCCACAACCCTGCCCCCCAGTCCTTCTGCGGGACCCGATGGGAGGTCATGGCGACCTCGTAGGCCCTGAACCATTGCTGAATGTCATCGTTTTTATAATATTCCTTGACCACATCTTTGGGGATGTGGACCTTCTGCTCCGCTGGGGAGGTCGCCTCTCGGTTTCCCGGGGGCCTCCCTTCCTCACTTCTGGCCTTGAGTTCGATTTCCTTCAAGCTGCGTTCGTGCTCCAGTTGGAGCTTCCTTCCTTCGTGTTCCCGTTGGAGCTTCTTCTCTTCTAGCTCGCCTTGCACGCGCATTTGCTCTACTGCTAGCTTTTTCTCTGCTAACTTTAATTCGCCTTCGATTTTGAGCTTAGCTAACTCGAGTTCGTGATTGCGGCTTCTCTCTCTGTCCGCGAGTTCCTCCGGGGATAGGCCCCCTTCTGGTACGATGTTTCGCACCTGATTGTTGCTGCTTTCGCCTTGGGGAGGTTCGGCCTCGTCGGGGCGCTCCCCCGTGTTTTCCGGGCGGGAGGCCCCGGTATCCACTCAGGCTTTCAGTGCTTTCTGCAAATCTTCCTTGGTGTTGAGACCGGTGGTAGCGATTCTAAGTTCTTTGCAGAATTGCTTTAGTTCTTTGTGTGTGTATTCTTCTAGTTGTTCCACCTGGAACACCCTGTTGGCGTTGATTTCTGCGGGGATCACGGTGTTTCCTTCTGCCATCTTTGTTGGTAGTGCGTCCGTCGTTCACAGTACGATCTCTCGGTGATGGGCCCGAATCCCGTCGCTTGCCACCAATGTTAGACGGCGACCTCAGAGGAGCCCGGGAAGGGAGTCCTGACTACCCTGAGACCCACCCTCAAGTATCGTAGCCGGGCACTGGCGGGAGACTCCTCAGGAGGAGAAGTCTCGTATCGAGGATCGTACTTCGGGCACCACACGACACAGAAACAACACACCGTGCGTTCTCAAGAACCAATCTTTATCAAATAGGTTAGCACTGCAAATATGTACAAGGAGAGCGCGGGCTCAATGAGTCTCGGAAGGGATAGGGGGTAGCGGGACAGTCTTTGGCACAAAAGTTCAAGGTAAGGATGTACCCGGTGCACAGCTCACAATCCTCGAGCTGGGGGGTAGGCTGGTTGTCGTGGGGTCCGGCGGGACCAGTGGAGTCTGTGGAAGCCGCGAGTCACTCAGCGGGCTCAGGTACAAGTTCGGAGGTCTTACGATCTTCAGGGAGCCGCGAGTCACTCAGCAGGGCTCAGGTACAAGTTCGGAGGTCTTACGATCTTCGGGGAGCCGCGAGTCACTCAGCAGGGCTCAGGTACAAGTTCGGAGGTCTTACGATCTTCAGGGAGCCGCGAGTCACTCAGCAGGGCTCAGGTACAAGTTCGGAGGTCTTACGATCTTCGGGGAGCCGTGAGTCACTCAGCAGGGCTCAGGTAGTTCTAAGTTCCAGGAGCCGCGACCGCGTCAGCAGGCTCTCGTTGTTCCAGCGTCGAATCTGCCGGACAGTCCCAGAGCACCCCTGGTTATAGGTCGACCCCTCTTTGATGTCCGGAGTCTGTGCAGGCAGGGGTCTTGTCACCTGGGGGTCGCTTGTCGGGGGTTTCCTGCCATTGTCTTTTGATCCTTTCAGGGCCGGGTCGGGAGGAGTCCCAGACACCCAGCAGGCGTGGAGCCAGCCTTCAGGGAGGCCGGAGGGCCGATCGAAACCCATCGTCCCAGGGGAGTTCAGAGGTGCGATAGAAACTGCTCCTCCCTCTCTCAACCCCTGGAAGCGTGATGTCCTCCAGCCGGAGTGGCGCCTCTAGGCCCGGGTCGCGCTGGGGCCGGGCGGCCATCTTGGTGCATGAAGTGGGCACGCGGGCCCGGGGTGGCCGAAAGGAGAGAGGCCATGGACGAGGGTGTCCGGGTTGAGTGCGTGTGTTCTGGTGGAAAGGCTTGGTGAGGCCGGGGGATTGGGGCCGCCGGCACCAGGTTAGGTGGTGTGGGGACCAGTAGAGCCATGTTACGAGGCCGGGTCCAACAGACCGCCTTCAAGGCGGTCGCAATATGTATCCTTGGTATTACAGGATGTGCTGCGGGCTGCAGCACACGCAGCAGTACAAAAAATACACATTCTGCATATCCCAGGGCACATACCAGAGCCCAACAGTGGAAGGGTGGCCCGCTGGGGCCCCCAAAGTCACTTTCCACCAGCCTTCTCATGGCAGGTTAACCGCCATGAAGCGGCTGGCAGAAACTGACATTGTAATGCCTACACCGGTGCCTAAGTTGGCACCACCACCATTGTAGGCATTACAGACTCTCGATGGGCTCCTTGAGCCCGTCGGATTAGTGTTGGACAGTCTTTCCGCCCCTGACCATCCACCCACCATCCTAATGTGACAGGCAGTCTTACATGGTCCGATGGAGGTAGGACCGCCACTGACCGGCTGACAGTGGCGGTCCCACTGCCATAATAATCAGCCCCTTATTGCTGCACATCATAGTTTGTCATGGAGGACTGTAGAAGCTACCACTGAGGGCACGGGTGCTGTGGAGAAATCTCAATTGAACCAATAGACAGAGCACATGCCTTCATGAACTGGACTGACATATGCACTGACGTCTCTGTCTGGCCCAGTTGGCGGCGTAACTAGGTACAAGCCCCGAGCCATACTCTGCAAGAGCAGTTGATGCACGGATGAGACACACTGACGTGATGTCACCACTGTATCACCAAGCTAAGGAAAGCCTCAGCTTGGGTGGGCTTGATGAATACAGACACAAGCAGTACAGTGGGGTTACTGCACGCAGTAGTGGATCAAAGAGTCCCTCTCCTCACAAAAAAGTGCCATTGGGGCCCACCATCACATACCAAAAGAAATTGAATACTGATTGTTCCAGAGGACTAGAGGAAAAGAGTTCCCTGTACCCACGAGGAAAGTGAAATGGGGTATATCTCTTTTTGCAATTGAAGCGCAGATTGGCCTTCCTGTAGGCACTTATGGAGAGGAGTTGGCCTAACGGCTAGGGCGGTTGATGTTGAATCTGGGGAACTGGGTTCGAGTCTCGGCAAGGACGCTGAACATCCTGTGATTCTGGGCAAATCACTTAATCTCCCGGTGCCTAACAAAAAATGAATGTGCCCTCATGTAATGCAACTGGTGCTATGTAAGGCGCTCTGATACCCGATTCGGGTCAAGTTCGCTCTACATAAAACTCTGTAAAGTAAAGTTATACCAGGATACCTCATCTGTATGAACTTATTGCATTTAGAGACGCACCTCATTCACTTTGTTTAGTGCAGTTTCTGTGTCATTTGCTTCATGCAGCAACACAAACAGAGCATTTGTGAAAATTGCACTCCTAACTGCAGCCAGATGCACAGGCAAGCTGCACACATTGCATGCAAGATATGGTGCTCCATCGTCAACCTTTGCATTTCCTGGGCTCAGCCAAGCCAAATAACTTAGGCCCTGATTCCAACTGTGCCTGAAGGGGGTGAGGCCTTCACAGCACCCTGTCATACCAATAACATGGTGCGTGGAATTCAGAACGTAAGACAATACCTCTTATTTCGAATTTTTCTGTGGAAAATTTGAAATTACATGCATAATTTGGTGCTCTCTGCCTCAAATTTAGCATGCAACAGAAATTACTGCATGGTCTCAAAAAAGGCATTTCGGCAGATTGGACTGTTGTAATTCACTAGGAGAAAATTACAGGGGCGCAATTATTACAGAACAATTTGGAATCCGTGGCCAGCGCAAACAGGGGTTTTGGCCTGGACTGGAACTTACCAGAGAACCTGGAATAAGGAGTTAAGTTACTAGGCTGCTAATTTCAGCATCCTAGCGTCCAAGGACATCTTTGCTGCTACCTACTGTGCTTATTAATGAAATGAGGTCGTGAAACGCTCTAGTTTGCTTCCTTGCACTCTTTTTTTAGAGGGTTTTATATAGCGAACTAGGGGGCATATCAAGAAGGGCTTTATCTCTGCTTTTTTGGCTCTAAAAGCCAAAAAAAGAGAGATAAAACTAGCGCCCTATCAACAACAGGGTGCTAACATGCAAATTTGCATGTTAGCACCCTTTTACTCTACGCTTCCCCTTGCATCTCTAATGAGATGCAAAGGGGGCGTTCCAGAGTAAAATAATAGGAGAAATGTCGCTAAGCGACATTTCTCCTATTATCAAGAATATCGCTAACCCTGTTAGAGACAAAAAAAGCAGCGCTAACCGCTGCTTTTTTACGTCTGGTATTTTTCTGACTTAGCCATGATATCCTATGGAAGGAGGATATCATGGCTAAGTTTGTCTGTCCCTATCAACAAGCTAACGTGAGATTATCGCTGGGTTTCCAGCGATAATCTCACGTTAGCCACTTAGCGTAAGGATTTTTATCGCTATTGAGATAAGCGTTGCTAATAGCACGCTATCTCAGCGATAAAAATTCACGCTAGCCGGCGATAATTATCCTAGCGCTAAGTGCGCTTAGCGATAATTATCGCCGGTTGTTGTTGATATGCCCCTAGACCCGAATCGGGTATCAAAGCGCTTTACACGAGCACCAGTTTCGTTACATAAGGCCACATTCATTTTTGTTAGGCACAGGGAAATTAAGTGATTTGCCCAGAATCCCAGGATGCTGAGCGTAGTAGCCGAGACTCGAACCCGGTTCCTCAGCTTCGAGGTTGACCGCTCGAGCCGTAAGGCTACATCCTAATACTCTTGCCGCCTTTCTATCACTTTGGATCAGTTAGTCTCAAAATTGCTAGACAATTGTTTATAAACCTGGCCAAATGCTCGAGGACGTTTGTTCTCGTGCTAGGGCAGATCCATTCGGCAAGGGCGCGTACATTCATAAAGGCCCACCAGGCTTCTCTTTATTATATATATATTTTTCTCGACACATTATATCCCTAATACGCTGCAAAGAAGAACAGCTAATGTGGTCATTACTGCGTTCATAGTCTCTTACAGTTTGTCTCGGTAATGTTGCCAGATATAATATAAATTATAAAACATAAATCTGTGTCCCTTTTTTTATGAACTGGAGGCAGTATGTATTCCCTCATGCATTAATGGACTCCGCCAATATTATTTTTCTGCATACTGCACATTATAGTGCATTCCCACATCCCAGAAGACCCCAGACTGCTTCAGAGTTGAGAATCAATGAGCAAAAACCTGCTATTTACAGACTGCTTCTAATGGAATTGTTGGTACATTAAAACATGTCAAAAATAAAAATGGCCCTATATTAGGCTTTTTATACTTTTTAAGTATACCATAAAACATTCTCGGTATAAATGCTGTGGTGGACTGCCCTGGTCAGATCTATGAGCATTATTTCAATATCATCTATTTAAAAAATATTTAATACTTGATCAAAAAAATTAGTAAATTATTACTATAAGCAAACAGTCTCAAAATATGGTTTCCTAAATGAATTACCATGTGATCTTTATTAGTTTATTTTAAATCTCTCAGCAGTTCCTTTAAATTTCGAAAAGAGTGCGCAGTAGCCTTTTTTTTTTTAATCTGCCATCCATACAGGACTGTTTTCACACTATAGGATTCACGTGAGTTATAACGTATAGATGTTTACTCATAATCGTGTTGAAAAATAAACATTACATTCTGGAATTTTAACCTGATTTCGCCTTGTGTGTTTTTTTTGCACTGTTTTGCTCTGGCATTTACATTGATCTTACTTGCCACTCACCGTGCCAAAAGTGCTTTATTTTCTATGCTGTTTGTTATGTATGGTTAGAACAGTGTTACTTTAAGTATGTTCTATGAGTGAGATATTTTAGTGGCATGTATGAGATTCTGACGTGTGCTCCAACCATGCCAATCAAAAGTTTATTGCATGAGGCTAGAAGCGAAGAAGTGTGAGAGATGACAATTTTTATATACATATTGCAATTTCTAGCAGGTTCATACCAGATGAAATTATATTTTAGGGAATAGCCATCTTTACATTGCTTTTCTCTATTTTAGTTGAATACTAATTATTCCTATTTTCTTTAGGAGTGAGTTCTAGATATTACATCTATGTACAGATTAGGAGCTCTCACCCATTCGGATTCTTTTGGAAAGGGCATTGCATCACTAACATAATCTCGGAATCAACAATATAGTGTGACACTTGCTTTTGGATATATATATATATATAAATATATATATTCACTGAAAAAACCATAGGTTTCATGCATGTTATAGTTAGGAATTGACATTTAAAAGACCTTAGAAATTCACTGAAAAAACCATAGGTTTCAGGGGCGTTATAGTTAGCTGGACATTTCCCTCGTACACAACCCTAGAAATTCCCCTGTTATAGTTAGTTCAGCTAACTATAACTTGCGCCCCCGAAATGCACTGCTGATGACGTCACATATTAAATCACTCATGACATGGTCAGTGATGACATCACTGATGACATCTCAAATGACATCACTGATGACATCACTGATGACGTCATCCATTGAGTATGTGTTTCTGAACAGTTTTAATATGTTTAATATATATAGGGAAAGGCCTGTTGAAGAATAAGTGGGTGTACAAGTGTGTGAATGGGTGATTTTCTAGGTGCGTAACTGACTCTATAAGTGAGTCATTAAATGTATCTTACTGCAGACTAGTGACTAAACTGTGTGAATGTCTGTGTCTGTCTATCTGTTGGTGTATAAACGGCTGCATGGTTTTGTGAATAGCAATATGAGTGTCTCTATGGGTTATTGATTGGTTGTCTGAGTATCTGTATGGGTGCCTGAGTGTATGTGTGGGTGGGGTGTGTGTCACTCTGTGCATAGATGTGTGAGTGGATGATTCTATGGGTGCATGGTATTAAGAGTGCAACTGTGATGGACTGTATGGTTGGGTGAGTGTATGTAAGGGTGTGTTAGTGATTGAATGTATATCTCAGTTGTGACAGCAACTACATATGTGAAACACAGTGTATATATGTATAAGATTAAATAACTATCTATATGTGAGAGTGTGTGATTGCGGGACTGGCTGTATGGATGAGTGTGTGCTTGTACTAGTAATTGAATAAGAGTGTCAATTTTTTTTAGTATTTTTAGGAGTAAGTGAACTTGAGTGTGTTTAACTGTATAGGTGAGTCAATTGGACTGTGTTTAATTATTTGCACAACTGACTAGGTGTGTCAGTACCTCAATGGATGATTGGCAGTGTGTGAGTGTCTATATATCTGTATAAATGCATATGATTGTCTTGTACGGAGTGACTGTAAGTATGAGTGACTGTACAGGTGAGTGAGTGGAGGTGCATGTAGACCTAAGAGTCAATGAGTAGATATGTAGTTATTGGTATTGGAGTATCTATGGTCTTCAAAATGGCCGTCTGAAATTTTGAGTTGGTGTATCAAAAGTTATATTAGGGTGTGAGAAGGTGTACTAATTTATCACATAGATGATGTCATCAGTGATGTCATCAGTGATGTCATTTGAGATGTCATCAGTGATGTCATCAGTGATGTCACTGACCATGTCATGAGTGATGTAATATGTGACGTCATCAGCAGTGCATTGCGGGGGCGCGAGTTATAGTTTGCTGAACTAACTATAACAGGGGAATTTCTAGGGTTTTGTTCGAGGAAAATGTCCAGTTAACTATAACGCCCCTGAAACCTATGGTTTTTTCAGTGAATATATATATATATATATATATTCACTGAAAAAACCATATGTTTCAGGGGTGTTATAGTTAGCTGGACTTTTCACTTGTACAAAACCATTGTTTGCAAATCCTTGTTGCAAAATCATCCAGTACCCTCAACTTTTTCAGACGGATACTGGTGGTAACTGAGTCTGACTAACCAGTCCTAGAGCCAGTGCTATGTTAAAAGACACTTAGAATACAGTGAAAACAACTACATACACTAGGGAACATTATGCGTTGGGGTCCCCCTGTGATTAGCATGACCTCCTCTGTAAGCCCCTAGTATATAATAGGGCACAGGGCGTTTTTGCACACGTTAACTCAGGCCCCGTCCCCTCCCTTCACCACTGTGTAAACACGCCCTGTGTCCGTTTTTAGTTGGGAGCTTAAGTTCATTTGAATCCTGAGGGTCCCTAGGGTCCAACTAGCCCACTAGGTACCTCCAGTAAGTGCCACAGAGCTGCGTTGCAGAGAGGTGTAAAAAGTGGCATGGCCTGGACCACTTCTCTGCAATGCAGCTCAATGGCGCTTACTGGAAGCAGTTGGTGGGCTAGTTAGCCCCCAGGGGCCCTCAGTATTGAAGGGAAATTATATCCCCAATTTAAAACGTGCCATAGTGCGTGTTTGCACACGTCACCTCAGGCCCCGTCCCCTCCCTTCACCACTGTGTAAACGCGCCCTGTGGCTGTTCTAAGTTGAGAGATTAAGTCCCCTTGAATCCTAAGGGTCCCTAGGGTCAAACTAGACCACTAGGTACCTCCAGTAAGCGCCAAAGAGATGCGTTGCAGAGAGGTGTAAAAAGGGGCTTGCCCTCAGAACACCTGTCTGAAGCACAGCTCCCTGGCGCATACTGGAGATGCCTGTTGGGCTAGTTGGCCCTCAAGGACCCTCAGTATTGAAGAGGAATTAATTCCTCAACTTACAACTCGCCAGGGGGTGCGTTTGCAGAGTGCTGCAAGGAGGGGGCGTGGCCTCCGGCACGATGCCAGTCTTTTATTTATTTTAATTTTTTAAGAAGGGGGGGCTGTGTGGTTCCCCTTCCTATTCTAATTTATTGGCCCTGATGACCCCATCCCCCAGGGCCTGTCTTCTAATTATATTTTTTTGACCCCAATCCCCAGGGCCTGCCACTGTTTTTATTATTTTTAAACAATATATATTTATAGACACACCTAGGACATGCTGGACAAACCGTACGTACCTATCACCATGACGATTTGCGTGATATTCATTAAAAGGCGACTATGCATACAATGAATCCACGTGGAATGTATTTACCCCACTAGTGAAGCTCTGACATGTCTGATGCCCTACCGTGCCTTATCCCGGTAGACACCCTTGTCGTTTATTTATACAAACATGGGTAGCTATTGACGGGCACATTTAATACACATGCACACCAAGCCATTCAAAGGGGATTCGACAAAAATTCGACCAAAACTATGCAAGAAACCCCCCTCACGGTTAATAAAACTCACATCACATGTGTAATACTTTTTATTTTACTCTCTGGAAAGGGGACGAACATCACTTGAGAGTCACAGCGCGCTCCTGGCAGAGCCCAATGCTGTGTTACACCCACCATTGCCTGCCGAGTGCCACACACCTCTGTGTTGTATTCCACCAGCTAGTGCATATGCTATGACACTCTCTAGCCCATGTGCACTGTAACACCACCCCGTGAATATGTCATGCCACACTTGTCTTCGCACAGGTTATATTGCCCCATCTAACGTGCCTTCCTCGATGCCTATGTTATAACGCACAGTGCTATGCCATACATATTACAATCTGGGATCCATATCTTTGTCACAGTGCATATGCAACGTTACACTCCCCAGCACATATTTTATATTACAACTTTAGAGACTAGTTAGGTTACACAACACTGCCCTGTGCATATTACACTCCAAGGCGCATATCTCATAGCACGCGCTAGTGCCTGTGCTATCTCGCGCTCTCCAATGAATCTGTCATTGTGCACAATGTATTGCATATTATATTTCACGCCCGGTTCATCTTATATCACACTTTTAGGTGCATAGTTTATACCATACACTATATCTAGTTTTCATTTTCAATCGTGCTCCCAGGACTATGTTCTATATAACACTGTGTTCACCTACCCTTTTCACGGGCATTACAGTTTGCGATAGGGGGTGGAGGGTCAGGGGGTGTTTCTGCCAACTGAGCCCGGAGTCACAGTCACAAACGTCCTCTTCTTCCTTAATAAAAGTGAGATTATGCTGCATACTTGTTCATATTTTAAGTAGTTCGCACAGACACACGTTTTAAAAACAATAAAGTTCCTAATACCCGCCTTCTCTGAACAGTTAGCTTGCTGCCCCATCCCCCTCCTCCCTATCCTCTGTTGTGTGAATCCAAGGACTAGCCTCCTCCCTCCTGCCATGCATGGTCTGATGTGCTGCCACTGCCCTCAATTTAGTATGATGTACCAGTCCACTCCTCCTGCCCTCCATTGCCCAATTCTATGCCCCATCATTGACCTCCTGCTTAAACTCTGTGCTTAGCTTGCTGCCCCTATTCTCCTTCCCCCTGCCCTCCGATGTCTTTGTGCATGCCCCTGCTCCATCCTTTTTGCCCACCATGTTCCATGGAACTGCCACTCCTATCTACTCTGAGTGTTCCGTTGAGCTGTCACTCCCCTCCCACATGCCTAGCATTGTCAGATGACTGTAACCTGTCCCTGCCACCTCCACCCTGCCTGTCCACATGCCATGCCCCTATCCTCTTCCTCCTGTCCTACATGGTCCATTGTACTGCCACACCCTTCTGCCCTCCATGGTCTGTTGTGCTGCAACTGCTCCTCCTGCTTGCCCTGTGCGGTCTGTTGTGAGGCCCCTTCCCCTGAACTTTCTTGTCTGTGCACAGGTCCTGACCCTCCCTTCTATCCTCCATCGTCCTTTGTGCATGCCCCTGCACCCTCCTTCTTGCCCATCATAGCCATTGTGCTGCCACTAACCCTCCCACTTGCCATGCATGGTCTTTTGTGCTGCCATGGCCCCTCCCACCTTCCCTGTGTGGTCAGTTAGCTGCCCCTGACCCCCTCCCACCTTCCCTCCATGGTCTGTGTGTATGCCATCACAGTCTCACTGTTGCTCTTCATGGTGTGTCTTGCTTCTAGTGCCCATCCTGCCTGACCTCCATGGCTGTCTTGCTGCTCCTGCCCTGCCCCCTTGCCCCCAGCCCTCTGTTTACATGTGCAGACCCCTACTCCCTCCCTCCTGGCTTGTCTGTTCCTTTGTAATGCCCCTGATCCGTCCCTCCTACCCTTTATGGTCTCTTATGCTGCAGCTTTCTCTCCTGTCTGTCCATTATGGTCAGCTAGCTACCATTGCCTCTTGCCCCTCTGTTCTCTGTTGTCCATGTGCATGGTCCTGTCCCCTCCCTCTTGCTTTCTATGGATTGTTGTGCTGCACTCCCGTCCCGCATGCCCTGTGTGGTGTATTGTGCTGCTGCAAACCCTGATGCCTGCCCTGCAGGGTCAGTTTGGTGCACCTCTCCATGTCCCTCCTGTCCTCTGTTATCCAAGTCTATGTCCCTGCCCCATTTCCTTCCATGATCCAATGTACCATACTTGCGAACATTTTGAGCTTGGTAAGAGGGAGATTTTGAAAAAAAACTGGGGTATTATTTTCCCCTTTGAGTTACATTGAAAAAGAGGAGATTGTAGACAGGAGACAGATCAAATAAAGGCCATTTGAGCTTAAAAACATTGGACGTTTCCTGGCTGAATCGGGTCTGTTGGCATGTATGGTTGTACTACCATTGCCTCTTCCTTCTGCCCACAATGGTCTATTACATTGCCACAGCCTCTCTTGCAAGTCCTGTATTGTTGGTTTGTTGGCCCTGCCCCCCTTTCCACTGCCCTCCATAGTCTGTTGTGCTGCCACGGCCCTTCCTGCCTGCTCAGTGTGGTTAAATTGTTGCCTTTGCACCCTGCCTTCAATTTTCAGAGTCCGTGCCCCTGGCCTCTGCCTCTCACCAGTATCCTAATGAACAACTAGATTGCTAACATTCTATATTTATTACAAAAGTGTGGAGTGCCTGACATCATCTTGATGTAATCAAAACTGTAATACCTAGAGCATTTCCTTTAGAAGTTACATATATGAGAGGGTCTTATTGGCATCAAAATTATGGTTAGTGCTCTAAAAGACTAAAATAAGGACATATTTTCTGAGTTTTCAAATAGCGACAAAGCACTTTTAAATTATTTGTTATCTTTATGTTTTTTTATCCAGTTGACCACTTGATTAAATGTTGCACTTAGGGGAGAGGATGTGGTGTTACTTCCAGAACTGCAGACTTTGCAACTGGGGAACCAGGTTGGAGTTTCTGCTTCAGCTCGACATTCTGTGATTCTGGTCAAATCACTTAGTCTCCCCATGTCTACAACCAAAATAAATTTGTTCTTGTGTGATGTAACCAATGCTCATGTAAAGCACTCCAATACCTGACAAGTCTGCACTATATAACACTGCAAAAACACAAAATAATAAGTGTTTTGCACACTTCTGTCATTGGGCTATATTTGGGCTACATCTGGGTGATTTTGGGCTACATTTGGGCTCTTTTGTCTCCGGTGGCCATCTTGGGAGATTTATTTGTTATGAAGTTTCCTAATTTCCTCATGTACTGCAGTCTCCTCAGTAGGAAATGCTTTCAGTTTTTTACTTTGATTCCATCATGAAGGTATTCAGATATGTCACACATTTGCCATAAATTCTGAAAGTTAGCACTCTAGTTGCTCATTAGATCACTGTAGTAAAACTACTGTTCACCATGGAAGTCTGCTCCTGGTATTAAAAGTGCATGTTTCAGTCTGCATGCCAGAATTTTTTAATGAAATAGAAGAGGATTTGAGAAGTCACTCAAAATGTGCCCTCATTTTCTTTCTTCAGCATTAATCATAATTTCTATGGCAAAATGAACCCCCTCATTGTGTTCCTTTTTAAATTAAATGTTTTAAGTGTTACCAGTTTATTCCAATCAAGATGGCTTCAGGTGTGCCATACTTTTGTTATAATGAAGACAGTAAGCGCTCTAGTTGTTTTTAAGAACACTCTGGGACATTCTGTCATTGGGCTATATTTGGGCTACATCTGGGTGATATTTGGGCTACATTTGGGCTCTTTTGTCTCTGGTGACCATCTTGGGAGACTTATTTGTTATGAAGTTTCCTAATTTCCTCATTTACTGCAGTCTCCTCAGTAGGAAATACTTTCAGTCTTTTACTTTGATTCCATCAAGAAGGCATTCAGATGTGTCACACATTTGCCATAAATTCAGAATGTTAGCACTCTTTTTGCTCATTATATCACTGTAGTAAAGCTACTGCTCACAAGGGAAAACTGCTGCTGGTATTGAAAGTGCATGTTTCAGTCAGAATGTCAGAATGTTTTCATGAAATAGAAGAGGATTTGAGAAGTCACTCAAAATGTGCCCTAATTTTTCTTTCTGCAGCACTAATCATACTTTTTATGGAAAAAAGAACCCCCTCATTTTGTTCCTTTTTAAATTAAATGTTTTAAGAGTTACCACTTTAATCCAAGCAAGATGGCTTCAGGTGTGCCATACTTTTATCATAAGTAGGACTGTTAGCGCTCTAGTTGTTCTTTGGAACACTCTGGGAAGCTGCAGTAGAACACAAAGGAATCAACTGACAGTCTCTGCCCTTGTTGGAAGTACATGTTTTACTGAGAATGTCAGACTTCATTCTCACTTGACTGAGAAAGATAATGTGAATTTACAGAAAATAAGCTCTCAGTTTAACTTATAGATCACCTTCCAAACCTCTGTGGGAAAAGCATGAGAAAATATTTTTCTCTCAATCATGATATCCCAGCAGAAGGCTTTTTCACATGGTGAAATCACCTTAGAACATACCACAATTCCTAAAATGCGTATGGTACCATCAACAAATGATTTATAATGTAACTAAAGTCTTAAAACCTTCTATTAACTGCAATGCTTTTTAATGAGGTGCTATCATGTATATTGGTCCCAAGATGGCTGCCAACACTTCTTGGATGAAGTGCTGACAGCCAATCAGATCTCAGGATGAGATGTGTGGTTAGGCTCCGCCCACATATATATGATTTTACTTTTGATTTTCTCAGGAACTACTGAACAGATTGACACCAGACCTGCAAAAGGCACTTTCCTGAGCTGAGGACTATCTCTCTGCCAAATTTCAAGTAATTCTGTTCAGCCGTTCGGGCTGTACCTTGGACTAAAGGAGAGAGGAGGCAACATTGTGTGCCTGATAAGGGGACAAAGAAATGGCCGTCCTCCCCAGTAACCAGGGGTGGTGTTGATACCTGCAGCCAATTGTTATTGGGGTACCACATGGTGCAAGGAATGCCCTGTTACTCAATGGGTCTCCTCAACGGACTATCAAGACCAGAAGGCACCTGGCTGGGATATGTAAGCAAAGCAGCTGTACATCATTAGGCGGAGGAGGGGCGAGAGACCACCTAACTGGGTGTGGTCTCGGGTACAGCATAACATCGCTAGGCCCCCCAGGAACACCAAGAACACCTTGAAACTGGCACTGATGAAGCCGCTTGAAGGCTGAAACGCGTATGCCGAGCGTTTCAGGGACAGAATCTCTCTGCGCATGAAAAATCAGTAAAGCCTTTTTTATTCCCCGGAGTTGTGTCGCGCTGTCTACTTACTTGGAAGAGAGCATAGACTGTATGTTTTAACCAGCAAGCAGGCGCTGGATGGCGATGCGCCCTCTCGTTCTGGAGCAACGCGGTGCAGCCTGCACTTGGAGTGTTTGTTTTTTTCCGCGTAGCCCCCCCAGCATGTCAAAACCACTTGGAGTGATTCTGGATGCAAGGGGAGAGAGGAGGCAACATTGTGTGCCTGATAAGGGGACAAAGAAATGGCCGGACTCCCCAGTAACCAGGGGTGGTGTTGATACCTGCAGCCAATTGTTATTGGGGTACCACATGGTGCAAGGAATGCCCTGTTACTCAATGGGTCTCCTCAACGGACTATCAAGACCAGAAGGCACCTGGCTGGGATATGTAAGCAAAGCAGCTGTACATCATTAAGCGGAGGAGGGGCGAGAGACCACCTGACTGGGTGTGGTCTCGGGAACAGCATAACATCGCTAGGCCCCCCAGGAACACCAAGAACACCTTGAAACTGGCACGCTGTGCATGGGGGTGATTACACTTGAAGCACTGAAGAAAGCTACTTGCTGAAACGCGTCTGCTTATGACAAGAGTATTTTTTACCCCGGGAGTGCCTTATGCGTGCTTGACCTGCATGCACGGAAGCTATGAAATATATATATATATATATTTATATATATATATATATTCACTGAAAAAACCATAGGTTTCACACATGTTATAGTTAGCTGGACATTTTACTGATAAAAAACCAATGAAATTCCCCCGTTATAGTTACTGTAGGCAACTATAACTCACGCGACCGTAATCCTCTGCTGATGCTAATACTGTATTTAGACACTTATTTGCCCATGTCTTCTTCCATTAAATTTTAGCTATACATATATTACAAATATTTTTTTTTCATAAAGACACATATGTCATCAGCCGAGGATTACGGTCGCGTGAGTTATAGTTGCCTACAGTAACTATAACGGGGGAATTTCATTGGTTTTTTATCAGTAAAATGTCCAGCTAACTATAACATGTGTGAAACCTATGGTTTTTTCAGTGAATTAGCAAGGTTTTTTAAATGCTATTTCCTAACTATAACGTGTGTGAAACCTATGGTTTTTTCAGTGAATTTGTACGGTTTTTTAAATGCTAAGTTACTTTACGCCATTTGTGGCGTGCGCGCCCACTTAACGCAGTTCGTTCCGTGCACGGTTTTTATCAACTTTAATAAGCCCTGTACATTTGGTGGCCTTCGGCCACCAAAAGAACAGGGGGTGAGGTCAATGTGGATAGTGTTTTTTTTATTTCGATTTTATAATTTCATGTTGCCAAAATTACGTTTTTTTTCTCTATTAAGAAGCCCTGCACATTTGGTGGCCTGCGGCCACCAAAAGCACAGGGGGTGGGGTAAGTGTGGATAGTGTTTTTTTTATTTTTATTTTTTTACCGTAAGCGTACGGTAAGCGTACGGTAAGCGTACGGTAAGCGTACCCCGCGAAATTGCCGAAAAAAAAATAAAACCGTTTTTGCTCTTGGGGGATGTTTGGGGACTCCCTCAACATGACTATGTGGGAGGGAGTTGTCAAAACAGCCCCGTAACATGTTTTTGGCCATCATGTTTGATAAACAACACTCAGTGCGAGAGACAAAATGGCGGACGCCGCTTCCTGGTTTCGGCCGATTCGAATGTTTACTAAGATCTAAGAGCCAATCAGAATCGCGCTCGCGCACGCCACCGTACGCTTACGGTAAGCGTACGGTAAGCGTACGGTAAGCGTACCGTAAGCGGGCTCAGATATATATATTGATTTAAAGGCTATTTTCTCAGAATCTACTGAACAGATTTACACCAAACCTACAAAAGGCACTTCCTTGACCTAGGGACTACCTCTCTGCCAAATTTCTAGTAATTCTGTTCAGCCGTTCGGGCTGTAGCTCGTTCTAAAGGTCCTATGGAAAAATGCATGGGAAAAACGCGTTTTGGGACCCCCCTTTTATCTCAGCCCCCGCTTGACGAATCCCCCCGAGACTTTCAGGGTAGGAGCGGAGCGTAGCGCCCCACCTATTTTGAGAAATGTGCGAGGATTCGTCGACCGGCGCCAAAGTTATTCAAAATAGAATGTTGAGGTTTTCCTATGGAAAAGGGGTCCTAACAATAACTACCTACTGGCGACCGCCAGTAGGTAATATATATATATATATTCACTGAAAAAACCATAGGTTTCACACACGTTATAGTTAGGAATTAGCATTTAAAAAACCTTAGAAATTCAGTGAAAAAACCATAGGTTTCACACATGTTATAGTTAGCTGGACATTTTACTCGTAAAAAACCAATGAAATTGCCCCGTTATAGTTAGTTCAGCTAACTATAACTCGCGCGCCCGCAATGCACTGCTGATGACGTCACATATTACATCACTCATGACATGGTCAGTGACATCACTCATGACATCACTGATGACATCTCAAATGACATCACTGATGACATCACTGATGACATCATCCAGTGAATGTGTGTTTTTCTGAAAATTAAATATGTTTTATATATGTATATCTCAAGGTCGATGGAAGAATAAATGGGTATATAAGTGTCTAAATGGATGATTTGTTTTTGAAAAATTGATTGTGTAACTGACTGATTAAGTGTATCATAGTGAATACATGGCTTAGTGAGTAATGTTTAAATATGTAAATATCTGTATCAGTCTCTCACTTTGTGTATAAGTGGCTGCATGGGTTGGTGAGTAGCTACATGGGTGTCTATATAGGTTATTAGTTGGTTTTTTGAGTATCAGTCTGAGTGTCTGCATGGTTCGGTGGGGGGTATTACGTAGTGCATAGGTGCATGAATGAGTGACTCACTGTTTGTATGTGTTGAACACAGCATGTGTGCAGGACTGTATGGGTGGATGAGTGTGTGTATGGGTGTGTTAGTGAGTGAATGACTGTCTCAATAGTGTCTTTATGAGTAACTACATATGTTTTAAACTAGTATATGTGACTATTGGTGTATATATGTGAGTATATGTGAGAGTGAGAGATTGAAAGAGTTCCTGTATGAATAAGTATGTGTTTCTATAAGTGATTGTTTAAAAGACTAAGTATGTGTAAGTTTCCGTAGAAGTAAGTGTGGTGGTGTGTGTATAACTGTATATGCAAGTAAATGTATGTTTGATTCTTTATTAGCATGAGTGACTATGTGTGTGAGTAACTCTATGGATGAGTGGCATTGTGTAACAGGATGTATAGGTGCATGAGTACATATGATGAGTGAGTACATGTATGAGTGACTGTATAGGACTGTTGGTGAATGAGTGGATGTGTATGTGGATCTTAGAATTACTGAAGAGGTTGTTGTAACTGGTATTGGTATGTCCATTGTTTTGAAAATTTTAGTCTCTATTTTTGAATGTGTGTATCAAAGGTTATATTAGGGTGAGAGGAGGTCTGCCACTCTATCACAAGGAT
Source organism: Triturus cristatus (assembly GCF_964204655.1). Taxonomy (NCBI): domain Eukaryota; kingdom Metazoa; phylum Chordata; class Amphibia; order Caudata; family Salamandridae; genus Triturus; species Triturus cristatus. Next base: position 612,751,451 of record NC_140591.1, on the reverse strand, counting down.
GATGTCATCAGTGATGTCATCAGTGATGTCATTTGAGATGTCATCAGTGATGTCATGAGTGATGTCACTGACCATGTCATGAGTGATGTAATATGTGACGTCATCAGCAGTGCATTGCGGGCGCGCGAGTTATAGTTAGCTGAACTAACTATAACGGGGCAATTTCATTGGTTTTTTACGAGTAAAATGTCCAGCTAACTATAACATGTGTGAAACCTATGGTTTTTTCACTGAATTTCTAAGGTTTTTTAAATGCTAATTCCTAACTATAACGTGTGTGAAACCTATGGTTTTTTCAGTGAATTTCTAAGGTTTTTTAAATGCTAATTCCTAACTATAACGTGTGTGAAACCCATGGTTTTTTCAGTGAATTTTCAAGGTTTTTTAAATGCTAATTCCTAACTATAACGTGTGTGAAACCCATGGTTTTTTCAGTGAATTTGCAAGGTTTTTTAAATGCTATTTTTTTCTTTTATTCTTCATTTTTTTCAAACATATTTTTAATTTAATTTTCTTATCTTTTATAAAGACTATGCTTAAATTTTTAAAATCCTTAAATATTTTTTTTATATATATTTTTTAAAATAAACATGTAAAATGTATTTCCAGATTTTTTTGTTTTTTTTTTTTTTTTTTTTTATAGTACGCGTACCGTAAGCTCACGGTAAGCGTACGGTTTACGCAACGTCCGTAATCTATCTACGCTGCTTGCGCATAGTTACGTACTTTGCGTAGCCGCGCGTACTGCGCGTGGGACGCGTGCGCGCTTACGCAACACGCGCACGTTACGCGGAAGTGCCGGGAAATGACTGTTATGCGCATGCGCGCAAGCGCGTGTCTTTTTTACGCGCACGCGTACTTTTTGCCGTAAGCGTACCGTAAGCGTACCGTAAGCGTACGGTAGGTCATGTGATCTTGAAACACAACTTTTGATTGGTTGAAACTACTTTCAGTTCTAGAACTCTCCTACACCACACCCATTCCCCTCATTTCTGCTTGTGATCCCTTGGGAGAAGGAGCTGGTTTGTCTTTGGGATACGATGGCAGAACAGCAGAGCTCTTCTGAGAGTGAGGCTAGCACCAGCAGCACTGTCTTGAGGCAGAGAGCGAGGAAAGTAAAGCCTTCTTACGTTTGGGAGTATTTTACTTTTCCAGAAGGCCAGCAAAAGGTGAATGCACCCTTAGTTACTTGCAAGCTGTGTAAGCGTGTACTTTCTAGAGGTCATCCTAACAGGAAGTATTCCTTTGGGAATCACACCATGAAGAGACACCTCCAGGAAGTACACAGAAGGACACATGGTCATCTTTTTGGAGGTAACTCTTCAGAAAGACGAGCCAGTACATCCACAGCAGCTCAGCCTGGACCATCATCTGCAGGGCAGACTCCTTCTTCTGCAGGTCAGGTGAGCCCTTCATCTGTGGGGGGAGAATCTCCTTTTGCTGGCCCTCTGGAAATTAACCCTCGGTTTGCGAGGGTTGAAGTACGGTGCGCCACTTGTCACGATCTAATTACTTATAGGGAGACCAGTGTTTCCCTGGTGAACAGTAAAATAGATCAGCACACTTGTCGTACCGTCTAATATTCCCAATCTTTCTTTCCTCTGTCCCTGCATGAACACAACGGTTCTTTTAAGAGCCAACCTTATCTTTCATCTTTTTTTTTCTTTTTTTTTAAAAACTTTTTTTTTTTTTTTTTACCGTACGCGTACGGTAAGCGTACCTTTTTTTTATTTTTTTAAAAAAAACACTAAAAATCATTTATCTCATTACAAAGTCCTTGAGAGACTACAATTTTTATTTTTAACTTACCATACTCACTCAAAAAAATATTTATTCATTTGTTTTTTTAAAAAATAGTTTTTAAAATGGTTGTAGTTTCCGAAAATTTTCTATATCGATCTGAAAATAAAGAAAAAAGTATTAATATTTTTTATCCATTTTATAATACAATACACATATTTACATTTTTTACAAAAAAATATTTTTGCCTTATTTTTGCTGTTTTCAGAATATATTGCATTTCACTATTAATTGTGAAAGCAATTGCATTCATCATTTTACAGCGGGCAAAAAAAATTAACAATCACAAAGATTGTATTAAAAAAGCCCAGAATGTCTTCTCACTTAAACTTATCATTACAGAAATGCATATTATTCTAAAAAAATATCATCTAAAAACAATACTTTTTTCTTTAAAATACCGTCTGATATGTTTGTTTCAGAAGTATAATCACAATATTATATCTCAAATAACTCCAAAATACATCTGATTTTATTTCCTTTAGGCCAAATAGTATTTTTTTTTTTTTCCTGGAATAAATTTCCAAGGGAAAACCATTAAAATTCTAAAGTTTAATCTGTCCAGATCTCACCAATTCTCTGTAACATTTTGGTTCACGAAAATTTTTTGAATAATTTATTTAGTCCACAATAGAATTGCTTACTTTTCCACATGGCCAAATAGTAATTTTTTAAATCATTTTTGAAAAAATTTCCAATGGCAGTCCAATAGCATTCCATAATTTAAAATGTGCAGAAGTTACCGATTATCTCTAAATTATTGGTTTTTGAAAATTGCATTAAAATTTAAAAAAGTCCACATTACAATTGGTTATCTTTCCTTTAGGCCAAATGATAATTTTAAAAATCTTTTTTCTACAAAATTGCAATGGTAATCCAGTAAAATGGTAAAATTATTTTGTCCAGATCTTGCCAAATCTCTCTAAAATTTAGGTTTCAGGAAGATTAGATAGGAATTTGCTAAATCAAAAGGCAAACGTTGTTTGAAAATCAATTGGGAATCATTACACAGTGTCCAGCCTTTTTCACATTTTAGATAAACTGTGTAATGTCCAGAAGTAACAGTAGGTCCATCATGGAAAATTATTGCAACAGTTACAAAAGTTTTTCCTGAAATTGATAATTGCTGTCCTGTAAACTTCTTTATTAAAGTATCCAATTTTGATCCATCAGCTCTACATCGTTGCATCATTAAAATTACATACTGTCCGTATTCCCTTAAAATTAATGTTGAAAACATGTCAGAATTACACTCACCACATTTCATGCTATGATTAGCATCTTTAACTAATTTTGCAAAAGTGACTGTTTTACTCTCTGGCAATGTCAAATAAATAAACCTTTCATTATCAACAATAGAGCCACATATATTATAACAATTATCACAACTATGTTCCCATTTATAAGAGAGACCAAAAAAAATGTCAATGGGAACTCCTTCTTCTTCCACTACCTGAAGAAAATACATCAAAAATTCGTGTGCATCTTGCTGTTCATTTTGAGAAAACTGTGTTCGTCCTGAACATACATCTAAAAGTTTTCTAATTTCAGTAGCACTTTCTATTTGAGTTTTATCTTTACTCAGCTTTTCAAAAAGGAGACTGAGCTCTGAACAGAATCTTTTTCCCTGATTTACTATTATCTGCTCTTGCAAACTTTCCAGAGAAAATGCAACATTCAGCACTACATTAGCGTAGCAGTTGACACCAGAGCTATTTTCAAAATGACATCCTACAACCTGTTCTTCATTTTCCTTATTCTTTTTGCTTGCAATTACATCACTCCTCTTTTTTTTCCTCTTCTCTACATCTTCATTACAGATATTCTCATTTCTCCTTTTACGAGAAACTACACGTTTCTCCAACACAGGATACTGACCTAAATGAGGAGCATAGCTTCTTCTTAATCTATTATACTCCTTTACACAGTTTGTATCAGCACTAACTTTTGAGTCATCAAAGTCTATCATGAATAAACCTGATAATGTTTTGACTCGTGACAAAGCTACATATGCCATACCTTCTTTGAACACAGTTGAACCAATGTTCACAAATGCACAATCTACAGTCAATCCTTGAGACTTGTGGATAGTTACAGCATATGCTAGTGAAAACGGAAACTGCTTCCTACGTACATATAAGTCTTTCACAAGCATGAAACGAACTGAACAACGACAAATGTCTTTAACTTCCTCTATCTGATCAAATTTTATCTGTAAACATTCAATTCCTTCTTTTTTCTGATAATTAATAAAACCCACAACTCTTCCCATCGCTCCATTCACTAAGCCTTTCTCAACATCCAAATTTCTCCTTAAAAACACTCTACAGTTCATGCAAACATAAAGATTTTTTTCTAATCCTGCTGTTTTGGAGATGTTCTTCTCTAGTGAGTCCAATTTATTTTTCAGTTTGCCTGTTACTGTGACTGTAATTCTTCCATCCTCAATTTTGTCCACTGCTTCCAATTTCCTGATGTCTTCCTTTTCCAATTTCAAAAGCTCCTCATTAAATATTGAGCATTCACGTAGAGTTGGCATTAAGCAGATGACACTTTTGTTTTCTGCAATATTCTTGTATATTTTCTCTGCAACTATTTCTTCCTTTGGAAATAAATTATGTAGCAGCCGACTCTGTAATGCTTTTTTCCCAACATCTGTGAGTAGTCCAATCCTGATATCTTTCAGAATACTTCCATATTCTTCATCGTTTGCTTGCCTCATATTAGTTGTAAGTTCCTTGTACTCAAAGAAGGACCAAATATTTGTATTTCCAATGCTTCCCAATGACTTCTTTGTGTCTTCATGTGTCACAGTATTAAACACTGGTTGTCCTTTAACTGGAGTAAGTTGCAAAAGATCGCCAAAAACTATGACGTGTTTTCCACCAAATAACACGTCATAGTCTGTCTTCAAAATTTGCTGCATTCTTAAATGCACAAAGGCAAGCATTAAGTTTGATACCATGCTCACCTCATCAATAATGAGAACTTGCATCTTCTTCAATACTCGTGAAACTTCCAAGGATGCTTCTCCAGTTAGCTTGTTGAATTGTATTTTGTTCTCATGCTCCACTGGTAACATTAGCAAACGATGTAAGGTGATTCCTTTTATGTTATATGCTGCTAACCCAGTTGGAGCAGTAACCACACAAGACAAAGTAGAATCCGTTTTTTGCTTTAGGTAGCTTCTGATGACTTTAATTAGGAAACTTTTTCCAGTGCCAGCTTGTCCGCTTACATACATCCTGATTGGATGAAATGATGTGCATGAGCACTCTTTTTTGATATGTAGAAATCCGTGATCAATTTTGTTTTTGATCTCTTCATAAATTTGTTGCTGCTCTTGATTCAGTTGTCTTTCCAAATTTTCTAAGTCTATAAATTCTTCTTGAGCTTGATTCATAGCCGTTTCCACTTCATTCATGGCTATTGATGCTTCATTTTCAACGATTGGTTGTCCTAGGGGATCTTGACTGTGTGTTCCTGAACTTTGGCTGTCCTGAGAACTGTCTCTAGCTATTTCTGCTGCAATTGTAGTTTCCTGTTCAATTTCTTCATTTAACATTTGCAGATAAGTTGAGAATGTACTGCATTGTATGCTGTCTTTGCAAGCATTAAAAGAATCTTCATAGCTCTGGAATTCTCCCAGTAGTTCATCCTCTGTACGCCATGGTTTAAACAACTGTAAAAGAGCCAAGTAGTAAAATTCTTTCTTGTCGGTAGTGTCGCAACTCAGCTTCCGGTGATTTATCAAACTTCCTTTGGTTTGCTTCACCAAACATCCTTCTTCACCAACAACTTTATATTTTCCACTGTTGATGTCTTCTGCAGCTTTCCGTGAATAAATGTAGTTCTGCAGCACTTCATAGAGACACATGTTCTCCAGATGATGACTTCTCTTGGGATAATATGTGTCCAACATGTTTGTTTTCAATATGTCTGTACTTTCTGGGTCATTCTCAGCCAAATATTCAATTTCTCCAACAGATTTCAGTACCCGATTTCTCATTGCTGCAAGGCCTAAACTTGCCCAAATTATTCTTCTTGACTTCGAGTAGAGACTTGCAGAAGATAACCTATCTGAACATTCGTAGGATCCAATTTCTCGATGCGATAACATCTTCAAACTGAAACTGTACAGCTTCTTACTGACAGTCTTCTCGTGAGAAATCTCTTCCCACATTTCCTTCAATTCTGTTTTTTCTGATTTCGTAATGTAAGACGTTACATATCGAGCAACAGCAATGGAATTGTCAGCAACATACTGTATATCCATGTTAGCGTTCCACATGGATAAAATGACTGGGTTGTAGTCATTTATATTTTTTGATTCTTCTTTTCTTTTAAGGTTGTAGGTATTCTTAGGTGATTTTCTTGTGATAGTATGTCTCACAGCTGACATAAAACTGTTGACTCTTCCATTTGTAAGAACAGGTCTAGGAAATCCAAATCGACATTTAGTGTAGTATTTTTCTTTGCTCTTGTATTTCCGTCGACAGTATTTTCCACACCGATGACTTTGGAAACGTAAAACTTGCTCCTTTAACTTGTTCTCTTCTGTGCTTTTAGGTATAGCACATGTTGCATATTCTTCAATGTAAGATAACACTGCTTCATCAGTATCTGTTCCAAACTTTGGGGCATCCTTGATCCACAGCAGCATATGAATATGAGGAGCACCTCTTGCCTGGTACTCTTTTCTCCAAAAGAAATCCACTACTTCTCCAAGGGGTGGATTTTTTTTATTGCAGATGAAGGACATCATAGCCTCAAATCTATGATTGAAATATCTGCAAACATTAACCGGATCCAATGAGCACAGTTCTCCTGCTGTCTTGTATTCGATGTTTTCAATGTTTGAATTGGCCTCTCGTAGAAAATCCAGTAAATCATCCCAAGCGTACTCGGCGCAGCTTAGGGTAAGGAACCATGTTGGTGTTCCTAAGTTGCGTAACATGCATTTTAGTTCACCATGGCGTCGGTACCAATATTCATTTGTCCCACGCTGACAAGCCATCAGATTGATCAGTTGTGTTTCCAAATGATCATCTCGGTGCTGCACTTTCTCCATAAAATCCTTAGCAGACACATTTTGTAAATGTACTCCACTTTTTAAAATGTGATTTACTGCATAAGACAGTGCAGACAAGTCGCTTTCAAATAAAAGATGGAACAAATAAGGGATACTTTGTCGAAATCTGGGATCTTCAGCATATAGTCTTGTAGTCCGATACTCAGAAGCTGGAATCTGTTCTGGACGTTCATCGTATCGTCCTCCTTTTCCTTTAGGAAACAGCTGGGGAAAACATCGAGCTTCCAAGCTCTCCTCCCATACACTCACGGGATTTCCTTTTGCTTTCTTCATCTGAAAGAGATCAATATTGTCTCCCATAACTTCTTTCGAATGGAGAGGATGTATGCTAAAATGTTCATAAATTTCTTCTTCCTTTGACTTGTCCACTTTTTCAATTTGTCCAGTTGGTGTTTCTGTGTCTCCTTGTAAATCTTCTTCTTCTTCTTCTTCTTCTTCTTCTATATAAATTGATTCATACCATTTGTTATTTTTTTTCAAATACAAATTTGCTCTTTGTACTTTCCGCACATCTACCAGCTCCTGCCAAATCTTCTTATTCTTTGTAGGTACACCATTAACCAGAATAATTAATGGTTCAGTTTCCAAAGTATCCGCATCAATAGTTTCCATATTTTTTTTCAAATCCAAGGGCAAATACACCACTCTACCTTTTAAACCTCTCAGTAAATCTGAAGGAGGTAATTTACCAGTTTTGGGCTCCATACGTACTATGGTCTGGAACGGATGAACACATTGAATGAGTATAGACTCATATGTATTTAATTCAGAAAGTTCAGCAGGAATAGCATCCAATTCTAAATTATTATGTACAGCTCTGGTCGGCATTCTATTTTCCTCTAACTTGTTGTAGCAGTATTTACAAATACGCTGATCTTCACCCAATTCAAAACAATTTTCAAGAAATATATATGTGGCAAAATCCATCCACTTATAATTATCTTCATTTTCACTCTTTCTGTAGAGATCAACATTCCTAGTTTGTTTTCTATAATGAGTTCTGCGGCAACAAATACAAGTAACATTTGGTCTTTCATTAGAGACTATTGCAAATTTTGTTATGTGATCATTAAATGTGTTACTTACAGAGGGTTCTACATTCTCTTCCACTTCTGCCTCATTTACTGTGTCCTTCTCTGCACTGTTTTCTTCAGGACCAAAGTAACAAAACTGAATTTCATCAACAACCTTCTCTACATCTGATACCGTTCCTCGGAACAGAGCCCTATTCAATTCATTTAACTTTATTGCTGGACTTTTGGCAAAATACAACCGTCTCACAAACTTTCTCATTTCAGTATGATGAACAGCCAGCATCCTAAAATGATGGAAAACACTATTGCACACTTTTCTAGATAGACAAGCAAGAGAATGACCCTGCAAACCAGTATTCTCTCTCACTCTGCATGGATCCAGACTTTGAAGCACCTTAATCTTTTGTTTTACACTTTTTTTACTATATTCTCTTAGAAACTCTCGAAATCTGTCAATAGATTCCTGTCGCACAGTGCAAATACTACTACAATTCCAAGTGTACACTGGGGCTTTAGGACGTCTCCCCATTGCCTCATCTGCCATCACTTGTACCTCATCTCTTGGAACCATTATCTCCTTCTCCATTATGCAACCATTTTTTACTTCGTATGAACGACCTCTGGTGTCAACTGCATGCAGCAAACTATTACTTTGAAAATAGCTTTCTTCATTAAAAAAAGGTTCACTACTTGAACTATGCATCCACTTTCCTAAAAACACTTTACAAAAGTTTGTTCTGTTCACTACTCTTTTGCTTTTGCTTTGTGATTTCAGTACATTAACCATTTTATCTAATGTACGCATCCTATTCAAAATTAATATGAATAGTTTCCTTTTTAATTCTAATGCTTTTGCTGCAATGGCTTCAATTTCTTTTTTTCTCTTATAATATTTAGCCTTTTGCTTATATTTCTTTATATCCTTTATCAAATTGGACATAACTCTTCTCTGAAACATTTTTCTACGTATCTCTTTAAATGCTGTTTTTCTGTTTATGTTAAACTTTTCAATTGCAGAAGGTATATTTGCATTAACTAAATCCTCAATTTTTTGCTGTTCTGTAGGTTTTGTTACATTTTTCCGAGAACAGACATTTTGTACATTTTTGTTTGTTTTCAATATTTTGTTTAGGAATTGTTTTTTTTGCTTACCAGAAGATTTTTTCTTTTTCCCAACATCAGCATCTTCTACTAACTTTGGTCCTCCAGTTGTCCTCAAATATAGTTTTTTTTTTAGCGTTTTTTGAACTCGAGATTTTGTAGGCATCTTAAATTTTGTTCACTGTTCTTCAGCAATACCTGAAAAAAACTAAAAAAAAAAATCCTTTATTGTATTTAAATATATTACTACATTTCTTTTCACAACAGTCACAAAACGAAATTTCTTTGCCATTTTGAATGCACACAAACTGCTCTTTTTTTAAAATTTATTTAAATGCACATGTCCAAGCTTTTTTTTTTTTTCAGATCACCACCGTGTGTATTCTCTGTGACTGCCTACACTCCAGCAGGGGCAACCAGCCTTAGTGATGCTGAATATATTTGCATTACAGACTTAAACCTGAAAACCCCACTCGCTTCTAATTACTGTGCATGACTATACATGGCAAGCACATGGGTGTGTGCTAAGCCTCTGCTTTTTCCCCCAAAAATTCGCTCCTCTTTTCCATCTACTGCAACTGTGAAATCACCAGAGGAAGACGCAATAAATTTCTGCCTATAATTCTTCTATGCACACAGAGTCATGTTATCACATTAGTGCCAAAACGAAATTTCTTTGCCAATTTGAAAGCACACTTACTGCTCTTTTTTTTTCGGGCCAAGTGAAATTCTCTTTTTACACTTTGAAATCACTTTTACAGACTGACACATTCTGAAACCTTTTTTTTAAATTTATTTAAATGCACATGTCCAAGCTGTTTTTTTTTCAGACCACCACCGTGTGTATTCTCTGTGACTGCCTACACTCCAGCAGGGGCAACCAGCCTTAGTGATGCTGAATATATTTGCATTACAGACTTAAACCTGAAAACCCCACTCGCTTCTAATTACTGTGCATGACTATACATGGCAAGCACATGGGTGTGTGCTAAGCCTCTGCTTCTTCCCCCAAAAATTCGCTCCTCTTTTCCATCTACTGCAACTGTGAAATCACCAGAGCAAAACGCAATAAATTTCTGCCTATAATTCTTCTATGCACACAGAGTCATGTTTTCACATTAGTGCCAAAACGAAATTTCTTTGCCAATTTGAAAGCACACTTACTGCTCTTTTTTTTTCGGGCCAAGTGATAATCTCTTTTTACACTTTGAAATCACTTTTACAGACTGACACATTCTGAAACCTTTTTTTAAAATTTATTTAAATGCACATGTCCAAGCTGTTTTTTTTTCAGACCACCACCGTGTGTATTCTCTGTGACTGCCTACACTCCAGCAGGGGCAACCAGCCTTAGTGATGCTGAATGTATTTGCATTACAGACTTAAACCTGAAAACCCCACTCGCTTCTAATTACTGTGCATGACTATACATGGCAAGCACATGGGTGTGTGCTAACCCTCTGCTTCTTCCCCCAAAAATTCGCTCCTCTTTTCCATCTACTGCAACTGTGAAATCACCAGAGCAAGACGCAATAAATTTCTGCCTATAATTCTTCTATGCACACAGAGTCATGTTTTCACATTAGTGCCAAAACGAAATTTCTTTGCCAATTTGAAAGCACACTTACTGCTCTTTTTTTTTTGGGCCAAGTGAAAATCTCTTTTTACACTTTGAAATCACTTTTACAGACTGACACATTCTGAAACCTTTTTTTTAAATTTATTTAAATGCACATGTCCAAGCTGTTTTTTTTTCAGACCACCACCGTGTGTATTCTCTGTGACTGCCTACACTCCAGCAGGGGCAACCAGCCTTAGTGATGCTGAATGTATTTGCATTACAGACTTAAACCTGAAAACCCCACTCGCTTCTAATTACTGTGCATGACTATACATGGCAAGCACATGGGTGTGTGCTAACCCTCTGCTTCTTCCCCCAAAAATTCGCTCCTCTTTTCCATCTACTGCAACTGTGAAATCACCAGAGCAAGACGCAATAAATTTCTGCCTATAATTCTTCTATGCACACAGAGTCATGTTTTCACATTAGTGCCAAAACGAAATTTCTTTGCCAATTTGAAAGCACACTTACTGCTCTTTTTTTTTTGGGCCAAGTGAAAATCTCTTTTTACACTTTGAAATCACTTTTACAGACTGACACATTCTGAAACCTTTTTTTTAAATTTATTTAAATGCACATGTCCAAGCTGTTTTTTTTTCAGACCACCACCGTGTGTATTCTCTGTGACTGCCTACACTCCAGCAGGAGCAACCAGCCTTAGTGATGCTGAATGTATTTGCATTACAGACTTAAACCTGAAAACCCCACTCGCTTCTAATTACTGTGCATGACTATACATGGCAAGCACATGGGTGTGTGCTAAGCCTCTGCTTCTTCCCCCAAAAATTCGCTCCTCTTTTCCATCTACTGCAAATGTGAAATCACCAGAGCAAGACGCAATAAATTTCTGCCTATAATTCTTCTATGGACACAGAGTCATGTTTTCACATTAGTGCCAAAACGAAATTTCTTTGCCAATTTGAAAGCACACTTACTGCTCTTTTTTTTTTGGGCCAAGTGAAAATCTCTTTTTACACTTTGAAATCACTTTTACAGACTGACACATTCTGAAACCTTTTTTTTAAATTTATTTAAATGCACATGTCCAAGCTGTTTTTTTTTCAGACCACCACCGTGTGTATTCTCTGTGACTGCCTACACTCCAGCAGGGGCAACCAGCCTTAGTGATGCTGAATGTATTTGCATTACAGACTTAAACCTGAAAACCCCACTCGCTTCTAATTACTGTGCATGACTATACATGGCAAGCACATGGGTGTGTGCTAAGCCTCTGCTTCTTCCCCCAAAAATTCGCTCCTCTTTTCCATCTACTGCAACTGTGAAATCACCAGAGCAAGACGCAATAAATTTCTGCCTATAATTCTTCTATGCACACAGAGTCATGTTTTCACATTAGTGCCAAAACGAAATTTCTTTGCCAATTTGAAAGCACACTTACTGCTCTTTTTTTTTTGGGCCAAGTGAAAATCTCTTTTTACACTTTGAAATCACTTTTACAGACTGACACATTCTGAAACCTTTTTTTTAAATTTATTTAAATGCACATGTCCAAGCTGTTTTTTTTTCAGACCACCACCGTGTGTATTCTCTGTGACTGCCTACACTCCAGCAGGGGCAACCAGCCTTAGTGATGCTGAATGTATTTGCATTACAGACTTAAACCTGAAAACCCCACTCGCTTCTAATTACTGTGCATGACTATACATGGCAAGCACATGGGTGTGTGCTAACCCTCTGCTTCTTCCCCCAAAAATTCGCTCCTCTTTTCCATCTACTGCAACTGTGAAATCACCAGAGCAAGACGCAATAAATTTCTGCCTATAATTCTTCTATGCACACAGAGTCATGTTTTCACATTAGTGCCAAAACGAAATTTCTTTGCCAATTTGAAAGCACACTTACTGCTCTTTTTTTTTTGGGCCAAGTGAAAATCTCTTTTTACACTTTGAAATCACTTTTACAGACTGACACGTTCTGAAACCTTTTTTTTAAATGTATTTAAATGCACATGTCCAAGCTGTTTTTTTTTCAGACCACCACCGTGTGTATTCTCTGTGACTGCCTACACTCCAGCAGGGGCAACCAGCCTTAGTGATGCTGAATGTATTTGCATTACAGACTTAAACCTGAAAACCCCACTCGCTTCTAATTACTGTGCATGACTATACATGGCAAGCACATGGGTGTGTGCTAACCCTCTGCTTCTTCCCCCAAAAATTCGCTCCTCTTTTCCATCTACTGCAACTGTGAAATCACCAGAGCAAGACGCAATAAATTTCTGCCTATAATTCTTCTATGCACACAGAGTCATGTTTTCACATTAGTGCCAAAACGAAATTTCTTTGCCAATTTGAAAGCACACTTACTGCTCTTTTTTTTTTGGGCCAAGTGAAAATCTCTTTTTACACTTTGAAATCACTTTTACAGACTGACACATTCTGAAACCTTTTTTTTAAATTTATTTAAATGCACATGTCCAAGCTGTTTTTTTTTCAGACCACCACCGTGTGTATTCTCTGTGACTGCCTACACTCCAGCAGGAGCAACCAGCCTTAGTGATGCTGAATGTATTTGCATTACAGACTTAAACCTGAAAACCCCACTCGCTTCTAATTACTGTGCATGACTATACATGGCAAGCACATGGGTGTGTGCTAAGCCTCTGCTTCTTCCCCCAAAAATTCGCTCCTCTTTTCCATCTACTGCAACTGTGAAATCACCAGAGCAAGACGCAATAAATTTCTGCCTATAATTCTTCTATGGACACAGAGTCATGTTTTCACATTAGTGCCAAAACGAAATTTCTTTGCCAATTTGAAAGCACACTTACTGCTCTTTTTTTTTCGGGCCAAGTGAAAATCTCTTTTACAGACTGACACATTATGAATCCACCATGTGTAACTACAACAAAAACAATTCCCATTTCTATTATTCATTTCTTAAGTTACCACATACATCCCCTCTCAAACTGTAAACTCACCTTTAAAATTAGTTAGTTGTGAAAGAAATGTGTCACTCAAACAGCAGATTATCAGAGCCAGGATCTCTGTTCTGTACACCTCTCTCCTCTCAGCAGAACCAGATAATGGCAAACTTTCCCTCTATTTTTCCACACATATACATGTAAGTTTCAAATCTCAGTGCTTCCCCCTTTTTTTCAAATGTAATGACACATTTCTATTGGTTGAAAACCAACCCTTTTCCAAAAGTACCCTGCCCCCAACTTGACTTCTGCCTAGTACCCTTCCCCCAACTTGACTTCTGCCTGCTACCATAGCAACAGCTCATGGAACACTGCTGTGTGCAGTTAGGTCAGAAGTTCGACACACAATGTTTCAATTCCACAGAGCAAGAGTGCTTGACTTTTCAATCCTAACTGCAAATCCATAGTACTGTTCTTTGGTTACACATTTTTTTGTACCAATACAAAACATGCTTCTATTAATTTTCACATACAGCCTAGTTTTTTTTCTAGAATGGTATGAAACAGCCAATCAGTTCTTTTTGTTTTGTTAAAAATATGTATGCCTCCATTTCCAAACTGTCTTTCTTTTCATATTGCCATTCTACTGAAAGACACCTCCTGAGTGCATCCAGTTCTCCTTTGAAGATGTTCACAGTGTGGATTGTAGGGCACAGCTATGTCTTCTGGAGTGAAAAGTTTGCAGAGAAAACAGATATGGTGAGAGACCTTGCTTTGCCAAATGTAGACATTAAATGGATTGGTCAGAGAGGGTTAAAGTGGCACCAATTGATGCCATTGGTGAAATCCTTCATGCAAATCCAACACCCTGACCTCATAATAGTGCACTGTGGTGGCAATGACCTAGGCACTTTGACTGGGGTAGGTCTGGAAATGCTTATGAAGGACACCTTTGCACAACTGTTTACACTTTTCCCTAAAACTGCCTTTGTGTTTTCCAACATATGCCAAAGGCAAAAATGGAACTGGTCCAATCATTTCTGTCCACAGATTGACAAAGCAAGAAAGCACGTCAACAAATCTGTTTCTGCTTTCCTCCGTGACTATGGTATGGGTGCCATTTACCACAACAACTTGCGTTACGACATGCAAGACATTTATAGAGGAGATGGTGTGCACTTCAATGATGAAGGGAACAGAGTCTTCCTCTTGAACCTTAGACTCTGCATCGGTACTTACTTGTAGGTACCACTAAAAAAATGACTCCATAAACACAACAGCTCTTTTTAGAGCTCCCTAATTTCTAAACTCTTAAATCTGATTTTCATTTATTTATTTTTTTTTTTTTTACCGTACGCTTACCGTGAGCTTACCGTACGCGTACCCTGTGATTTTTTTTAAAATCAATAAATGTTTTTTTTGTACTTTTCTGTCCTTCTTTGACCCCCTTACAATTGTTAGGGGGTCTGTAACTCTCCTCATTGCCCCCTTTCCTTGTTTTCACTCTTTTTTTTCAGAGTGAAATACACAAAATGGCGGCCGCCGCTTCCTGGTTTCGGCCGATTCGAATGTTTACTAAGATCTAAGAGCCAATCAGAATCGCGCTCGCGCACGCCACCGTACGCTTACCGTAAGCGTACGGTAAGCGTACCGTAAGCGGGCTCAGATATATATATTGATTTAAAGGCTATTTTCTCAAAATCTACTGAACTGATTTACACCAAACCTACAAAAGGCACTTCCTTGACCTACGGACTACCTCTCTGCCAAATTTCTAGTAATTCTGTTCAGCCGTTCGGGCTGTAGGTCGTTCTAAAGGTCCTATGGAAAAATGCATGGGAAAAACGCGTTTTGGGACCCCCCTTTTATCTCAGCCCCCGCTTGACGGATCCCCCCGAGACTTTCAGGGTAGGAGCGGACCGTAGCGCCCCACCTATTTTGAGAAATTCGCGAGGATTCGTCGACCGGCGCCAAAGTTATTCAAAATAGAATGTTGAGGTTTTCCTATGGAAACGTGGTCCTAACTATAACTACCTACTGGCGACCGCCAGTAGGTAATATATATATATATATATATATATATATATATATCCAAGTACCACTCCAAAGCGCTTCTCGGCACCATGAACAGAGAGATGGACACCTTCTTCTTTGTAGAAAACTGCAGCCGCAGTGTCGTATTTATTTAAATCATAGAATCAGTGCAAATGAAACGGGAAGACGCGTTTCGGCCAACTGTGTGGCCTTGCTCACATGATTGCGTTGCAAATAGGTAACGTTTTTATACACAAAAGAAAGAAAGGGGAGGTAACATGGCTTTCATCGCTATTGGTTAACATCCAACTGCACAATCATAAACATAGAAAAAACACATAAATACCTCATAAATCAAAGGTGGTCATTGGCTTATTACGTAAACCGTAATGTTAACTAGAATGCGAATTTATGTGTTAACATAAACGTAACATCTATGAATTCATGAATAATCTGTATAATACGGTTGTTATGGTCGGAAGAACAAGAAAAGTGCCGTAGACGATTGAAAGCACTGTAGAGCCATAGGGTTCATGTTAGAAAATTACATCCTAAGACAATGCTCGAAGGCTATCACTGGTAATGCATAACAAAAACTACCACATTGTCAATTAACAGCGTGCATTTGTGTGTTTTGTTCTCTAATGTGATACTAGTATTTTATAGAAGGTACAAATACTTGGAGGCAACAGGTAGTAATCCACGACCATTGAATAAAATTAATATGTGTAATTCATAGGTAGCTCGCTAATAGCCAAACACAGCATAATATGTGTGTACAATTGATGGTCTAGTCTATGTTGTGTGATGCGTAGGGATACCAAACAAAATTTAATAGTACTGGCCATTTGAAGTGCAAAGTGTTAAATTAAATCCTAAGTCATAGATGGGGCATGTATTAATCAAAATCCCCTAACTTTGTGATGTGAACCGTGAATAGGTATATATTAGGTGATTAATGAGAAAAAGTGAGTTGATTAATCTACAGCAAAAAAGCCCTAAAAATGTAGTCACTTTGTTGAATTTGTTTGAATAAATACAAAAAAGAAGAAACAACGAATACCAGGTGTAAACCCTGAGAATCAAACAAACCACAAAAACATTATACTCGCTACAATTACAGGACATTGCCCACAGACGAACTACATCAAAATATGATGTATAGTAACAGTAAAAGTTTTTAGTTGGGACAGAACAATTATAGATAGTAGAACAGATCTTCACATAAATTCAAACCTCTTGGAGCCTTAGAATCTAGTTCCATTATATATTTTATTTCTAATTGCCTGAGTTGCTTTTCACGGTTACCCCCCCGTTTGTTTAGTGGGACATTGTCTATCACAAAGTATTGCAAGACATTGAGATTGTTACCATGTTCAGTTTTTATATGACGGGCCACCGGGTAGGAAGGGTCGGAGTTAACTATGGCTCGTAAGTGCTGCAAAATGCGCACATAAACCTGTAACTTAGTGTTGCCGACGTAGCGAAGGCCGCAAGCACATTGCAGAATGTACACCGCGTGATCTGTCCGGCATGTAAAGTGTCCTCTGATGTTGATGGATTCATCAGAAAATGGAGTGCAATAGGATTTGGTATTAATACCAAATTTGCATGCCCTACAGGTGCTGCATTTAAAAAAACCTTTTTTGGGGGATAACCAAATGCTCTTAGGGTCTAGTTCCGGACTAGTTTTAACCAGATCATTTCTCATAGAATGTGCCCTGCGGTAGGTGAAATTAGGCTGTGTAGGCAAAGTTTGTGAAAGCACCATGTCAGTTAAGACAATAGGCCATTGGGTTTTGATAATGGAGCGAATAGTGTTGGCCTGTCTACTATAGGTGGAAACAAAACGACAGATTATTTTGTCTTGACTGACATTGCGGGTGTTATTGCAATTGTCAATAGGGGGATCTGAGATGTTTGTGTTAGGACTAGGTGTGGTAACTAGTAGAGTTTGTCTATTATATATATATATATACACTCAAGGCCTATCTTGACAAAAAACGGATTGGTATGGATGAATATAATTATCTACTGGTGGACAAAACAAAAACACCTATAATTTATTTTCTCCCAAAAATACACAAAGGTGGGAAAACACCACCGGGACGACCGATTATATCAGGTATAGGCAGCATGACAGAACACATATCAGAATATATTGATATGTTTCTGACACCATTTGTTAAAACACTTGTCTCATACATCAAAGACACCAAGGATTTTTTGCGACAAATGGGAAACATTAATTGGGAGAAAGGAATGATTCTAGTAACTATGGATGTCAATAGTCCCGACCGAAACCAGGAAGACGGTCACCCAGGCCCTCGTCACCAGCCGGAAACACCCTCTACGCCGGAACCACAGCCAAGCTTCAGAAAAGACTCCAACGTATCCAGAACGCCTCCGCCCGACTCATCCTGGACGTCCCCAGACGCAGCCACATCTCGAGCCACCTGAGAGACCTGCACTGGCTCCCCGTCAACAAGAGGATCACGTTCAGACTCCTCACCCACGCACACAAATCCCTCCACGACCTGGGCCCCAAGTACCTCAACGACCGCCTGACCTTCTACACGCCCACCCGCCAGCTACGATCCGCGCACCTCGCCCTCTCCGCCGTACCTCGCATCCAGAGAGCCACCACCGGAGGAAGATCCTTCTCCTACCTGGCGGCCAAGACATGGAACTCCCTGCCCATCCACCTGCGGCTGACCCAGGACCACCTCACCTTCAGGAAACAGATCAAGACCTGGCTGTTCGAGCAGTAGCAGACCCCCTCCCCCAGCGCCTTGAGACCCTTCCGGGTGAGTAGCGCGCGATATAAATTCCATGATTGATTGATTGATTGATATACCTCCCTGCAACGCAGGCCTGTGGCGCTTACTGGAGGTACCTGGTGGCCTAGTTGGCCCCCAGGGGCCCTCAGGATTAAAGGGGACTTAATTCCCCAACTTAAAACGTGCCACTTGACACCACTGTGCAAAGGCGCCCCGTGGCACATTTTAAGTTGGGGGATTGAGTCCCCTTGAAGCCGGCCTTGGGGGGTGGTGGTCCCCAGGGCCATCACAGGCTCCAGGAGGGGGGCCGCATGGCCCCCCTCCCAATGTCCACACATCCCCGGGGAGGTGGTGGTCCCCGGGGCTCGGGAGTCCTTAACAGACTCCCAAATTTACATATTAGTGCCCTGGGGAGGTGGTAGTCTCCGGGACGTGTGAAGGGGGCTCGAGCCCCCCCACACAGGTATTTTTTTTTGTAAAAGAAGCCCCAGGGGGTGGCGGTCCCGGGGCAGCGGGGGGGCCGTGTGCCACCTGCACAATAATCAATGAAAACGCCGGGGGTGGCGGTCCCCGGGGCTTGGAGGGGCCTTTAAGGCCCCCCATACATTAAAAAAAGAAGCCCTGGGGCTGGCGGTCACTGGGGCTGCGGGCGGGCTGTGTGCCCCCGCAAATATTTATAGAAAGCCCCGGGGGGTGGCGGTCCCCGGAGCTCCGGGGGTCCCCCTGGGCCCCCGCAAATATTTTTTGACATGCCCCCGGGACTTGGCCCACCCGGGGGCTAACTAATAACGAAGAGCGGAAGACCGTGCTTCGTTTTTTTTTACTTTTGCGGCCGGATCCGCGGATCCTCCGTGCATCCCGCGATTTAAAAAAAAAAAATGCTTTCTTGGGCCCGGGGGTCCTTGTGGGATGCACTAAGTAGGCCTAGGGGGTCAGGGTGTTTCTACCCTGCCCCCTTTTCTTGTTTTTTGCATTCGTTTTACTGCTTTCTTGTGCCTCAGTTCTACCGAGGCACAAGATGGCTGCCAACACTTCCTGGTTTGAAGTGTTGACAGCCAATTAGAATGCAGCTCGTGATTGGGAGGGTGCGCGGATCCACCATGGCCATAGATATCAAAACTTTTATTTTTTGATTTTCTCAGCAACTTCTGAACGGATTTACACCATTTAAAAAAAAGGTCTCTTTCTGAAGCAAGCACTAACTTTTTGCCAAATTTGGTGTAATTCTGTTCAGCAGTTTCGGCTGTAACCGTGTCTAAATTTCCTATGGAAAAAATGATTTTCCGACCTCTATTTTTTGAATTTCTCAGAAACTACTTAACGGATTTACACCGTTTAAAAAAAAGGTAACTTTCTGAACCAAGGGCTACCAGCTTGCCAAATTTGGTGTAATTCCGTTCAGCAATTCGGCCTGTAGTCGTGTCTAAAGTTTCCTATGGGAATTAACATGGAGAAAACACGTTTTGGGACCCCCATTTTTCTCGGCCCCCGCATGCTGAATCACCCCGAAACTTTCAAGATAGGAGATGACCAGAGCGTGACATAAGTTTTGAAAATTTTGCGAAGATTCGTCAACCGGTGCCAGAGTTATTGGGAAAACAAAAAACGCTTTTTGAATAGAAACAAGGTCCTAAATATAACTACCTACTGGTGACCACCAGTAGTTAATATATATATATATATATATATATATATATATATATATATATATATATATATATATATTTTTTTTATGTTTATTTTATTTATTTATATATATATTCACTTAAAAAACCATAGGTTTCACACATGTTATAGTTAGCTGGACATTTCACTCGTAAAAAACCTATGAAACTCCCCCGTTATAGTTACTGTAGGCAACTATAACTCACGCGACCGCAATCCTCTGCTGATGACGTCAGATATTACATCACTGTATTTAGACACTTATTTACCCATGTCTTCTTCCATTAATCTTTAGCTATACATATATTACAAATATTTATTTTTCATAAAGACACATATGTCATCAGTGATGTAATATCTGACGTCATCAGCAGAGGATTGCGGTCGCGTGAGTTATAGTTGCCTACAGTAACTATAACGGGGGAATTTCATAGGTTTTTTACGAGTGAAATGTCCAGCTAACTATAACATGTGTGAAACCTATGGTTTTTTAAGTGAATTTGCAAGGTTTTTCACCGTGCGCGCACCGTGAAATTTTTTTTTTTTTTTAAATCGCGAGGTGCGTGCACCCTGCGCGCACGGTGCGCTTCGTGCACCGTGCGTGCGCTGTGGGCACTCGGTAAGCTTCGCGCACCGAGCACCCACGGTTCGCAGTGCGTGCCGTGCGCGCACAGTGCGTGCACCTCGCGATTTTTAAAAAAAAAAAAATGTTTTTTTCTCCCTTGGGGGTCCTTCTGTGACCCCCTGACCAAGGCTAGGGGGTCAGGAACTGTCCACTCTGCCCGCTTTTCACGTTCTCCTCCTTTTTTTCACCCCCTCAGACTGCGAGAGACAAAATGGCGGCCGACACTTCCTGGTTTCGACTGATTCGAATGTTTACCGACATCTAACAACCAATCAGAATTGCGCTCGCGCACGGCAGGGTGCGCGCACAGTGCGCGCACGGTGCGCGCGTATAGATATTGATATGCATTTAAATGCTATTTTCTCAGGAAATACTGAACAGATTTACACCAGACCTGCAAAAGGCACTTCCTTGACCTTATGGCTACCTCTCTGCCAAATTTCACGTAATTCTGTTCAGCCGTTTGGGCTGTAGCTGCGTCTAAAGGTCCTATGGAAAAATGCATGGGGAAAACGTGTTTTGGGACCCCCCCTTTTTCTCGGCCCCCGCTTGACGAATCACCCGAGAATTTCAGGGTAGGAGCTCAGCGGAGCGCCCCATTAGTTTTGAAAATTGCGCGAGGATTCGTCAACCGGCGCCAAAGTTATTCAAAATAGAATTTTGAGATTTCCTATGGAAACTAGGTTGTAACTATAACCATCTACTGGTGACCGCCAGTAGATAATACACATGTATATATACATGTATATATATATATTCACTGAAAAAAAATAGGTTTCAGGGACTCTATAGTTACAAATTAGCATTTAAAAAAAGTTTGAAATTCACTAAAAAAACCATAGGTTTCAAGGACGTTATAGTTAGATACAAAACCATAGGAATTCTGCAGTTATAGGAAGTTGAGCTAACTATAACTCGCGGCCCCGCAATGCACTGCTGATGACATCACATATTACATCATTCATGACATGGTCAGTGACATCACTGATGACATCAGTGATGACATCTCAAATGACATCACTGATGACATCATCCAGTGAATGTGTTTTCTTTCAAATTTAATATGTATTATATAAATACCAATCTGTATTGAAGAATGAGTGGATGTATAAGTGTCTGGATGGAGGATTTAGTAGGTGTGTGACTCACTGTTTAAGTGAGTGATTAAATGTGTCTTACTGAATACATGGGTTGGTGACTTAACTGTGTGAATGTCTGTATCAGTCTGTCTGTTGTTTTATAACCTTCTGCATCAGTTGGTCAGTAGCTCCACGGGTTTCTATATGGGTTATTGATTAGTTGCCTGAGTAATTGTATGGGATACTGAGTGAGAGTGTGGTTGGATGGGGGTATGACTGTGCATAGATGTGTGAGTGGTTGATTGACTGGGTGTACGACTTTAAGAGTGCATGTGGAAACAGTTCTATGGGTGAGTGAGTGTGTGTATGGATGTGTTGGTGAGTGACTGGATGTCTCAGTGGTAGATGTCCAAGTAAGTACAAAAGTAAAAGGCAGTGTATGTGAGAGTTGGAGTATATAAATGACTATATGTGAGAGTCAGTGATTGTGGGAGTGGCTGTATGGATGAGTGTATACTTGTATTAGTGATTATATAAGAGAGTAAGTATGCATTAGTATCTGTATGAATAAATGAGGCGGTCTGTGTATAACTGTGTAGGTGAGTAAATGGAACTGTGATTGATTCTTTGCATGACTGACTAGGATAAGTGCATGACTGACTAGGATGAGTGGTGGTGTGTGAGTGTCTGTATAGGTGTATGAGTACATATGATAGTGTTGTATTGATCAGTGACTACATGTATGAATGGTTGTATGGATGAATGAGTGCATATGTCTGTAGACCTAGGAATTAGTGAGTGTGTTTGTAGTAACTGGTATTGGTGTGTTAATGGTTTTGAAAATGGTAGTCTGTATTTTACAGGGGGTGTATCAAAGGTTATATTAGGGTGTGAGGAGGTGCATCAGATTGTCACGTGGATGATGTCATAAGTGATGTCATCAGTGATGTCATTTGAGATGTCATCAGTGATGTCACTGACCATGTCATGAATGATGTAATATGTGATGTCATCAGCAGTGCATTGAGGGGGCGCGAGCTATAGTTAGCTCAACTAGCTATAACGGCGGAATTTCTATGGTTTTGTATGAGTGAAATGTCCAACTAACTATAACGCCCCTGAAACCTATGGTTTTTTCAGTGAATTTCAAAGGTTTTTTAAATTCTAATTTGTAACTATAACGTACCTGAAACCTAAGGTTTTTTCAATGAATTTCAAAGGTTTTTTAAATGCAAATTTCTAATTATTTTCTTCTTTAAACCTATAGTTTTTTCAGTGATTTTAAATTATCACTTCATTGTCAACCTAGTGAAAACAGCCAATATCCCTAGTTTTCCAGCAATAGCTTCCACACATTTTATTTTGTCACAAATGAGAACAACTACTAATAGTAATAATATACAGAGTAGACGTCCCCATGCAAAAATTGACACAAAAGCACCAGTTCCCGATGTTTTCAACGAGCAGCCCAATCTGGGGTGCGATCCAAAAACAGGGAATAAGCCACGTTTGCAGTAGGTATCTAACATCTGCATTTTACTGGTGTAAACCAGGATGACTACCTACAATGTGAAAGGGATCGCAGCCCAGAATCACATCTGATCACGCAGCCCAAACACCCATGAAGGCCACAGCACTCACTGTAAGTCAAAGAAGTACCCTTTGGACTAAATAATTGAGTAAATGTCGAAATTATCACCCACGTATCTTGACTCAAATCCAGTATTCTCTTTCATTCATCCAAGCCCCAAGAGGATTGTAATACATGCAAACAAGAATGCATAAAACAGGACTATAAGCTGCTGAAAATCAGGCTAAAAAAGATACATTTATTATTAATTCAACATAAATTGAAAGCAAATACACAATTACATAGAAATAATGATTAGTCATCAAACAATAAAACCTGACAATAAAAATAAGCGACCTAAGTTCATCACAATAACATAAAAACCATAAAAGATGGGAGTCACAAGTATAGACAAAAACACTCTGTCATCAAAGGTATTACACATCCGTAACAGCAGTATGTGGGACGTAAAACCTGGTACTTTCACACTTAGTACTCGTTATTAGTCGCCCATGTAAACGGATTGGTGTAGGAAAAATAGGCGTCGACGCGTTTCGATGGTTTGATTATGTTTCCATCTTTATCAAGACGAAATTGATGGACTCTCATAAAGTGATTAAAAAACATCAAGAACTGGCACAGTAGTTGGTCTGTACCTATGTATTAAAACATAGAAAGAAGCACCATCAGTATACTCCATGCAATCAATAAGCAAACAACAGATCCATTATCAGTTATATAGTTAAAACAGGTTAAAACATGTAAGTATGACATTTTCTCAGCACTATTCAAGAACCCTTCCGGACAAATGCCCAACCTGGTCCGACCAGAAACGGTATTTTCCCTGTTCTTGCATCCCTCCGCATATAGCAGACAATCCTCTCGTTAGCCTTCCCTCACTATAACACTCTTAGACAAATTAGTTTTACACACAGACTTTTATCCCACACCCCTGAAGGGGCATCATATTTTCCAATTTAACCAATTACGTTCTCCCAAGACTTATACGGCATAACCCAAAAGGACCTCACCTCTTTTAATTCAGGCAGGCCATCCTAAATATAAGCGGTCAATAGTTTCCGATTTTCAAGTATAGAAGAATTCTGTCATTGGTCTGCCAATTCCTACATTTGTTCTATCAATGACAGAAAGAGACAGTTATTTTTATTTTTAAACTTATAAGTTCAGTTTTTCTTAATCTAACCAGTTATTAGTTTATCGTTGTAAACAAGAATCTCTCACCTTCCATGATAGTGTTTATACTGATGTTATTGAATTGTTCTTTCTATTAAGATAGCGTCTTTGTTAATTGCAGATCGCTATTCACACATCGAATGGTAAGGTCCCTCATATAGTGTATTGGCCCACCTAAGATATATAATTAGTACGGGTTAGAGTAGCGCATAGATCGAATTCATTTGGTTAGATATAGCACTAATATAATCCTGTTTTACCTTAAAAATATACACACTGTAGTAGCCACGCCACCTACATGTTTCTTTCTCGTCTTATCAAGGACTTGAAGGGGGCTTCTTTATGGAGATGTCGCTGTATTATTTCCCTTTATATTATTAGGGTCTACAATCAAAAAGATGTCGTTAAAATCGTCTTGCTGTAAATACTAAGAGAATACATCTAGTATCACTCCCTACACAAATAGGTTCCTGTAATATTTGGTCTCTAGCGTTCCAAATATTTACCAAGTTATTTTAGAAAGGGAGAAACAATTGCTGGTATACGAGGTGAATTTAGCCTTAGAATAACTGCATTGAGGCTCGTATCTAAGTATCTATAGGGACGTGTCATTGCTACCTGTGATCACATAGATGGCACGTAATCTACCGGCTCAAATATACCGGAGAGAAGAAACCTGTCTCGTACTAGTCCCGGACCTCCCGAAGCATGTCATACTCCTCAGTTTACTCACTCCTAGGTTAAAACCTCACTGCATAACTATCTATAAACCCCTCGTTAAAACTTATCGGGTTCTTTTTTAACAAAAAGGGAACTACCTCCTCTCATTTAAACTCATGGGTTCTTATTTACGAACAGGGACTGCCTTCTCAAATAAGGGATCAAGAATTAAGGAATTGTATATTACTTACTCGTTATAATACGGCCCCCTATATGGTCGGCGTGGAATGAATAGTCAGCTTATTCTGTCTACGGACCATATATATATGTGATGTTTGAATAATGCCTAACACCTGTGGCGGAATGGCATTTTCCCGCCATGTAATTTGCCGTATTTCATCAATCAATTACGCGACTGCCGTTCGATAGCAATCCCTTCCGCCTCCGGGTCAGAGTAAACGTCCATGAGACTAGAACGTCAATTGCCTAGGGAGTTCTAACTATACGGGCACCATATTGAGCCGGACACAATCACTTTGTTCCGCTATCGGCAATAACTGTTTGCATATGCCGGACTTAAAAAAAAGGGGGGGCGGGATTACTCAACCTTTGCTTATTGTTTATATGAACTCACCGCTCCCAATTAAACAATGGATCAAGCGGATAAACTAAGAAGGATTCGCGATGCAAGTAACCTACAGTAGCGCCATTTTGAAACGCGGCTTGATGTATGGCATCTAAGTACAATTTATCAGGGTCTGAACTAACCAAAGTGTTCATAGGCAAATTAACCATCGGTTGCGTTTAAATACGAGGATGACAGAATATGCGTTTAAATACGAGGATGGCAGAATATGCTTGGTCTCAGCGGGGAGGAAAAAAGGTGTCTTATTATGTACAGAAAACTAACGAAATGTTTCCATATCATGAAATAAAGGCCATCCAGTCCTCTTTTGTATTCAAACCTCCCCCAATAGTACCTAATTTGCATATGATCCATTGTTCCCTCTTTTTTCTGACCCTTTCTGCATTATCGCCACGTCTGGTATTTTTAATTTTTTCCAACATAAACCAGTTGAACTCATCACATTTATGGTTTTGTTGGAAAAAATGTGTTGTCAATGGTGCATTTTCTTTATGTGTCCGGAGTGCAGATTTATGTTCTGTAATTCTCAATCTCCCTTACCGACCAGTTTCGCCCACATAGCCGAGGCCACATGGGCAAATTAGAAGATATTACATTTTTGCTCCTACAATTGGTTAGATCTTTGGATGAAAATGTATTGCCTTTATATGTGATTTCTTTGCTAACAATGCATTGATCACATATCGAACAGGATCCACATTTGTAGATGCCAATAGCCTTGGTTTGCAACAGAGTTGTTTGGATGTTTTCATCGACATCCTTGTAAGTGTGTACTAGTGAATTACGGAGATTTAAGTTGCGTTTAAACGCAAACAATGGCTTTTCAAAGGGCTCCTCTCTTTCATCATTGATTATTTTCCAATTCTTGTTGATTATGTTTTTGATCTGATTGCTAATAGATAAGAATTTACTGACAAAAACGATCTTATCTGAACTCTCCTTTTTTTCTTCTTTCCTTTTATTGATGTCTAACATAGACTCCCTATTGTAAAATCTTGCTCTTTTAAATGAATTCTTAATAAGTTTCTTTGGGTATCCTCTGTCCTGTAGTTTCTTCTTTAAATTGTCTGAGTGAGCATAAAAATCTTTTAGTGTAGTACAATTCCTAACTTTAGGACTCCTAAATTGAGAAAAATCCTAATTTTAAGACTTTCGGTATTTACAGAAGGCATTTAGGAGTCCTAAAGTTAGGACTCCTAACTTCTGTGAATACCGAAATGAGTAAGTTCCTTCTGTGAGTACCAAAATGAGTAAGTGCCTTCTGTGAATACCAAAATGGTAGTAAGTTTAGGATTTTGTCTTAAGTTAGTTCTGTGAATCGGGCCCCTTGAGTCTACTCTTTCTAAAAAATGATTTAAGATCAGTGTCAAAGTCAAATTTATTGGGTACTTACTGTATAGTGCCCTATCCCTTTGGTTTAGAAGGGGCCCCTCTTTTTGAGATAAGCGCACAGCACTCACTGCCATCAGCCTCAGGACATCTCCCACTGACCACCCCCCACCCTACTACCACCAAGGCAGCGCAGAACAGGACAGCGGACCTTCCAAAAACGGCATGGTCCGTCAGCCACACAATACTTGAATGTTGGCAGATATGGCAAGCAAATATGTGTGAAGAGCTTAACTTATCCATCAATAATAATAATGCACACAATACCAAGTGTAGCGGTGATGTGCTGGACAGACCTCATTATACCGATCATAAACCTCTCCATCTGTACATATACTGCTGGTGCTTGTAGTGTTGTGCACAATAGTCACAACCATGTTACCTCAGGCAGTGGGGAAGATCTCGGACATGTAGCTGTGTTGTCCTCCCCTAGAAGCGGAAGCGCAGTGGGCTGGTCCAACGTACGCCACTCCAGCGTAGGAGTATTAACAAATGAGCCAGGGCTCTGGGCGTGGTTCAGTTGTGAACTGTGAAGATCAACGAGTCTGCCAGAGCAGCGGGCTCACCCTACCCCGCCATGACCGCAGGTCTCCTCGACACAGGCCCCCTGCGAACCCAGCATCACAGCACCGCAGACTTATGTCTGTACAAACTACTGCCTTCGATCTACACTGCGGACAGCAGGCATCACAATTCAGATGGAGTAGCGATTGCAGATGACGCAGTCCAGTACGCAAGATACATTGCTCCAAGGGTGCACATACGCTGAGTGCTTCAGGTGCCACTAACTCAGTGAACCACAAGTCATCGCCACGTGGCATTATTAGGGCAGAATTCAAAAGACATTGGTCCAAGTGCGGCTCCCCGGACCACGCATCATTGCAGGATACGTGCACGCTGAGTGCCAAATGTACTACTAACTCAGTGCACCATAAGTCATCGCCACATGGCCTTATTGAGGCAGAATTCAATAGACAAAAGATATTGCTCCGAGTGCGGCCCCGCCGGACCACGCTTCATCACAGGGTACGTACACGCTGAGTGCCAAAGTTACTACTAACTCAGTGCACCATAAGTCATCGCCACATGGCCTTATTAAGGTAGAATTGAATAGAAAAAAGACATTGGTCAGAGTGCGGTCCCTCCGGAGCACGCATCATCGCAGGGTACGTACACGCTCAATGCCAAAGGTACTACTAACTCAGTGCACCATAAGTCATTGCCACGCAGCCTTATTGAGGCAGAATTCAATAGACAAAAGACATTGGTCTGAGTGTGGCCCCTCTGGACCATGCATCATCTCAGGGTACCTACACGCTGAGCGCCAAAGGTACTACTAACTCAGTGCACCATAAGTCATCACCATGTGGCCTTATTGAGGCAGAATTCAATAGACAGAAGACATTGGTCCGAGTGCGGCCCCCCTGGACCACGCATCATCTCAGGGTACGTACTCGCTGAGCACCAAAGGTACTACTAACTCAGTGCACCATAAATCATCGCCATGTGGCCTTATTGAGGCACAATTCAATAGACAAAAGACATTGGTCCGAGTGCGGCCCTCTCGGACCAATCATCATTGCAGGGTACGTACACGCTGAGCACCAAAGGTACTAATAACTCAGTGCACCATAAGTCATCGCAAGGAAGAGTGAACAGTTTTATGTCAGCAGTGAGGCATACTATCACTCGAAAATCACCCAAAATACTTATAATATAATAGGAAAAGAAGAATCGAAGTACATTAATGATTACAATCCGGTGATTTTGAAGATGTGGAATGCAAATATGGACATACAATATGTTGCAGCTAACTCAATTGCTGTTTCTCGCTATGTCTCGTCATATATTACCAAGTCTGAGAAGACAGAATTGAAAGAAATGTGGGAAGCAATTTCACAGGAGAAGACACTTAGCAAAAAATTGTACAGCTACAGCTTGAAGATGCTTTCACATCGGGAAATTGGATTCTATGAATGTTCGGATCAATAGACATCTGCAAGTTTATATTAAAAGTCAAGAGGAATCATCTGGATAAGTCTAGGTCTTGCTGCGGCACGAAATCGAGTTTTAATATAAATGATATAAAACAAGTTTGTGATGATATAGAGTTACGTTTCTTTGCTAGTCAAGAGAAGTGTACAGAAAATAACAGTTTGATAAGTGTACGTGTTGAAGAAGAGATGGAAGTTAATACTGATGTGAAGTTTGAAAAAGAAATAACAAAGTTTAAAGTAGTTTTTACTGAAAATACCAACTATGTTTGAATTTGTTCTCGACGTACTCATTATAAAATTCAAACTAGGAATGTAGATATGTTTTTAAAAAGTGAAAAGGATAACAATGATAAATAGAAAGAATTTCCTGCTTATCTGTTTGTGGAAGCTCGTTTTAAGTTACGTACTGTACAATGTATTGTAAATATTATTACAATAAATTAGAACAAAACAAAATGCCAGCTAGAGCTGTCCATAATGACTTAGAATTAGTTGCTATACCTCCTAAACTTACAGATTTAAATACATATAAGGCCATCCTTATACAATCTGTGCACCCTTTTCAGTCTATAATCCGTATGCAGCCTAAAACAGGTAAGCTGCCTTCAACAGATCTATAAAGAGGTTTAAAAGGAAGAGTTGTGAATTTACCTTTAGATTTTAAGAAAAATGTTGAAACTGTTAGTGTAGAAAGAGACGATACTGAACCTATAGTCATTCTTGTTAATGGTGTACCCACAAAGAGTCGTAAATTATGGCAAGAGTTAGTACATGTCACGAAAGTCCAAAAGGCTACATTATATCTGGTGCAAAACAATATTTACTATAAAATTGTAAATGTAGAAGGAGAAGAAACGACTTTAGAAGATGGAACACATATTTCAAGTGGACAATTCAAGAAAAGAAGAAATTTATGAACATTATACTATACATCCTCTAGATTCAAAAGAACTGATAGGACATACTATTGAATTGTTCCAAATGAAAAAAGCAAAACGAACTCCCATGAGTGTGCGGGAAACAACTTTGGGAGCTCGTTGTTTTTCACAGTTCTTCCCTACTGAAAAAGGTAGACGATATGATGAACGACCAGTTCAGATTCTAGCTTCAGAATACCGTAGTTTACAACTGTACTCAGAACAACCAAGATTTCCTCAGTGTATTCCATAAATGTTTCATCTTTTGTTCCATACACCTACACTGCGGTCAGCAGAGCTCACAATTTAAATTGAAACTTGATTTATTTATTAGAGAGAATTGTACTCTATGTCCTCGAACTTTGTCAAGAGAAAGTGACTAAAAACATTCCTCAATGTCTGTGCTGACTACTGCCTTTGATGTACACTAGCGATAGCAGGGCTCACAATTCACATCGAGTTGCGATTCTGTGGCTCGCCCGCACCACGCATCATCGCTGGCTGCGCAGACGCTAAATGCTTCTGATGCCCCTATCTCAGTGCAGCACAACTCATGCACCCTTTCTGATACAATATTTTGTGTATAATTTTACATCTGTTGTCCTACCTCGGTGTATCACAAGTCATGAACCCTTTACGATAGAATCTTTTCTGTATGATTTCATATCTGGTACCCGTACCTTAGTGCAGCACGAATCATTGACCCTTTATGTTTGAATCCCTGTGTCTGATCCAATGATTACTGTTGTACTTGTTGCCAGCACCAACCATTCCTGGAAGGTTGGCTTACAATCACCCCACACGAATCCACCACAGACGTCACTGGACATGTGACCCTGGTAATAAAAAGGAGTCGAGCGCACGTGCCCGTACCCAGTTCCACTATCTCTCGGTGTCTGTGTGTTCATTATGTATGCAACATGCTGCCCCCAGGCCCTACTACATTACATAGTGCTCTGGACAGCGTATGCAACCATCTTACCTTTGACAGTGGGAGAAAACATTAGTTATGTAACTTTGTCTAGGTCATTGTACAAGTACGTACTTAGAGACTGCATCATTAGAGTACTGCAAGCAGAGTGTATAGTGAATTTATAAGTGCGTGAGGATCGTCACAGTGATTTTATAAGTACATATGTTGGCACAGCCTAACTCTGACAACGAGCTTGTCTCTAATTGGCTGCCCTCCATGTGCAAAAAACTGAAACTTCAACTTTCCATGACGCTGTATTGCTACAGCTGCAACACTCCACTGAATGTGCAATAAACATTCATATCCACACAGATGTCTCATGTCCACCATCTGTCTTGTGTGGAACTATGGATGAATATAGGGTCAGTAATTTCCCGTACCTTCCATGTTGGCCATATTGTTGGACTAGGCTCACAGAGTGACACTTTGACTTTTGCAACCCGGGTGATGGTAGCACTCCAACACGGACACCCGCATCCAGTGTTGTCAGATTTTTAAAGCTTTCTATAGCCCAAAGCCAACCAAAAAGTAGCCCAAAGTAGCCCAATATTGCTACTTTAGGGAAGGAGGGGCAGGGACAGCGTCAAGCAGGCGGTGAATGCATTGGAATTGATGTTGCAGCAGGATGTCAAGTAAATATTTGTCTAATAAAGCGCTTTAACATACTACTTTGCTGGAGCGCTTTATACATATTAATAGTTTGGCAACTAGCACAAACCAAAATTTTACAACACAACCGGCAAAATATAGCCCAATTGTTTGTGATCTAGCCCAATCTGGCAACACTGATGCCACAGCCACTCCCTTACAGCTGGTATACACCCACACCACACCCATCCAACACAGGCATCACAGGACACGTGACCCTACTAATGAAAAAGACCGGGCGTACATGCTCTATGCCATTTTAGAGTTGCTCGCAACGGTGATGGCCCGTCCCGGTGGTCCGGACACTTGATGTTTTGTGTGCTCTGCTGCACTGCAGTGTAGGCCTGAGCCCAACAGCGAGGGCCTACCGCCACGTGTGTGGCCTCAGTTCTCACTAAGTTAGTAGCACTGCAAACACTGAGCAGGTGTACAACCTGCGATGATGATAGGTGCACTAGTATGTCC
The DNA here is from genome assembly GCF_964204655.1 of Triturus cristatus. Classification (NCBI taxonomy): domain Eukaryota; kingdom Metazoa; phylum Chordata; class Amphibia; order Caudata; family Salamandridae; genus Triturus; species Triturus cristatus. The sequence goes on along the minus strand of NC_140591.1, from coordinate 612,719,277 downwards.
TCTGCCATGGCGATATCAAGACTCAGCTACTAGCTTGCAGAACGGAGCTGCATGATGTGGAGGGTGCCGTGACCGTGAAAAGGTGAGCAGTGAGGCCTCGGGACGCAGCGTCGGGCAGATACCTCTGGGCGGCGGAAGTGGATGGGGTACAGCAGCATGAATGCAGAAAGACGGCAGAGCGATTTAGGCGTATGCACTTGTATATACTCTGCCACAGCATCGGATTGGTAACGCGGGCACTGGTGCAATGCCCGAGGAGCCGGTGCTGAGTTCCAACTATGGGCTGCTTTTTGGAGCAGCCTGGGGGGCAGATTTGGGCGGTGTCGCTGTTGTTTGGATACAGCCAGCGGCCCAGTGGGTGTCTGAATGGCTTTTCTGGAGGCAGATGGATGTCATTACCTCACGTTTAGCAACAGGCAGAGGTGTCACTTTCTTTCTCTTGCAGGGCTGCCCATTAATGTATGCATACCTAGCAGGGCAGGGGGCCTGAGCAGAAGTGGCCTCACTTATTTTTAAGTCACCAGTGCAAACAAATCCATGCATTTTTTTGTACCTACCCCACCCCCCCTTTTTTAAATAAAATTTCGCCGAAGCAGTGTTTTGAGGAAAGGCAATATGCAAATGTGGGACACTTTTTTTTTGCGTGCCCGGGCTGATTTTGAATCCTAATCCAACCCTGCTCTGCCATTACTAATTCTGTACTATCTTTCAGATGTGGGAGCTTGGAGTTCCACAAGGTCGCGGCACGTGGTTGGAGACAGAGCGTAAAAGTAAGCTGTGATGGTTTTGTACCCAGTGTGGGCACTCAGTGTCCCTCCTCATCTCTTCCTTTCTCTCCCTCACACTCTTTCTATCTCCCTCTTCCTCTTACACTGTCTGTCTCTTTCTCTCTCTCACTCTTCCTCTCTCTCTGTTTCTCTCTCTCTCACTCTTCCTGTTTCTCTGTTCCTCTTTCTCACTATCTTTCTCTCTTTCTTCATCTTTCTCACTCTTTCTCTCTCTCTTCTTCTCACTTTCTTTCTTTTTCTCTCTCTCTTTCTCTCACTCTCACTGTTTCTCTGTTTCTCTCTGTCTTCTGTCTTCTGCTCACTCTTTCTTTCATTTCATTCTTTCATTCTTTCTCTCTCTCTTCCTCTCTCCTTTGATGAACGCATGACGCACAATCATATCTTGCTTTTTATCTAACAGGCTGTGAATCACGAATCGACATTCACCCCCTCCCCCCAACATCACCAAAGCTGAACGCGTGAAAAATCTGCAATGATGCGTGGCCATCCTGAACGCATGACAAAGTTGCTTCGGCCTCTCTTACACACACGCCGGTGGTAGAAGGTGAGCAGAGAGACTTCTTTCCGCAGCAGCGGGCAGTCACCTCTGGGCGGTGGGAGTGGATAGTGTGCAGCAGTCTGGGTGCACAAGAGTGCACAGTCGCCTCTGAGCAGTGGGAGTGGATGAGGTGCACCAGCCTCATTGCGCATTAGCGAAACACCGAATTACGCTTCTGCAGTTGTATGTACTCTGCAATTACTAATTCTATACTATCTTTCAGATCACTAAACTTGAGGGCTGCACTATCTCCCGGCACATGGTTGGAGACATACCAGTGGCACAAAGGTGAGCTGCGAAGATTTTCTCCAGTGTCAACACTCCCTCTCCATCTCTTCCTTTCTCTCTCTCACACTTTCTCTCTGTCTCTTACTCTCTCTCTCATTCTTTCTTTCTCTCTTCCTTTCTCTAACTCTTTCTCTCTCTCTCTCTCCCTCTCGCTCACTCTTTTCTCTCTCTCTCTCTCTTCCTCTCTCTCACTCTTTAGCTCTCTCTCTTCCTCTCTCTCAAACTGTTTCTCTCTTTCTATCTTCCTTGTATCTTACTCTTCCTCTCTTTTTCTCTCACTATTTCTCCTCTCTCTCTCACTCTTTCTCTCTTTGTCTGTCTTCCTCTCTCTCGCTCTTTCTCTCTTCCTCTCTCACTTTCTCTCTCTCTCTTCCTTACTCTCACTCTTTCTCTCTCTCTCTTCATCTCTCTCACACTGTTTCTCTCTCTTCCCTGAAACAGAAAATTACGCGTGTGCAGTTGTATGTACTCTGCAATAACTAAATCTATACTATCTTTCAGATCACTAAACTTGACGGTGCACTATGTCCCAGCACGCGGTTGGAGACACACCGGTGGCACAAAGGTGAGCTGTGATGATTTTCTCCAGTATCAACACTCCCTCTCCATCTCTTCCTTTCTCTCTCCCTCACTTTCTCTGTCTCTTCCTCTCTCTCTCTCATTCTTTCTTTCTCTATTCCTCTCTCTCACTCTTTCTCTCTCTCCCTCTCTCACTTTCTCTCTCTCTCTTCCTCTCTTTCTCTTTAGCTCTCTCTCTTCCTCTCTCTCACACTGTTTCTCTCTTTATCTCTCTCTCTCACACTGTTTCTGTCGTTGTCTTCCTCTCTGTCTCACTCTTTCTGTCTTTGTCTGGCTTCCTCTCTCTCACTCTTTCTCTCCTCCTCACTCACTCTTTCTTTCTCTCCCTCTCTTCCTCTCTCTCACTCTTTCTCTCTCTCTTCCTCTCTCTCACACTGATTCTCTCTTTCTCTCTTCTCCGTATCTCACCCTTTCTCTCTTTCTCTGTCTTCCTCTCTCTCACACTGTTTCTCTCTTCCTTGTAGCTCACTCTTTCTCTCTTCCTCTCTCTCACTCTTTCTCCCTCTCTCTTCCTCTCTCTCATTCTTTCTCTCTCTGTCTTCCTCTCTCTCACACTGTTTCTCTTTCTCTCTTCCTTGTATCTTATTCTTTCTCTCTTTCTCTCTCTTACTCTATCTCTCTTTCTCTGTCTTCCTCTCTCTCTCACTCTTTCTCTCTTTCCACCAGCGATGAAATGCCACGGCCGTACATAGTTTTATTTGTTGTTGTTTTGTTTTAATAAAATGTTTTATATGTAAATCTACACATGACTAAGATTCTTATTTCTCCAACCTCACAAGCATCTTTTTATTAATAGTTCGTAGACGGACACTTCTGGGCCCAAGAAGGTTGTTGGGGGTGTGCTGGTTGATGTGGGAAGAGGCTGCGTTACCTGCTAATGTGGGGAGACGCAGCGTGAAAGGGGTACCTCTCACCGAAAGAGCTCCAGTATATTTTCAGAAATGCCTCAGACAGATGCCAGCTGACGGACTGAATCACAAAATGGCTTTTCAATGACACTGAAAAGTTCCTTGGAGTGGGCCAGGATTTTGTTGTGGATGAAGTTCCTCTTGGTGGCTCTGATCTGATTGTGGTAGTCCGTCATGGCGTCCTTGTAGGTGGTGTGGTTTTTGGTTGTCTTGGTGCTTCTCCAGTTCTTATCCAGGTGTCTGCAGGTGCATCTGGATTTGTGGAGAGCGGTAGTGAACCAGGCGGATTTCCTGGGGTGTTGTCTGTCGGGTTGTTGCGTACCAGACCGAGCTCTTCTGTGCAGTCGGAGATCCAGGTGTGGAGTTCTCTGGCTGCATCGTTTGCGTCAAGTGCACAGGTGTGGTTGTCTCGGGTGAGGGTGGAGTTAAGTTTCTCGTCGGTAACCTTGCTCCAGTTTCTTCGTGGTGGGCGTGGGGCTGGTTTGGGTGCCTTGGGTTTGTTGATGGCGAGTGTACGCAGTGGTGATTGGTCCATGGCGGCTGCGTTGTGTGGCTGAATTGGATGCTGTTTTCTGCCGCGAAGATGGGGTCGAGGGGGTGTCATGCATTGTGGGTTGGTGTGTTGACGAGTTGCTTAAGTCCGATGCTGGAGAGGTTGTCACGAAGGATAACTGGGGTTGTCGAGGTGGAAGTTCAGGTCTCCAATGAGTGTGTAGTTTGTTGAGGTGATGGTGTGGGGTGCAATGAAGTTGGTGATGGTGGTGGCGAAGGGTGTTCGGGGGCCAGGTGGTCTGTAGACGAGGGTTCCTCGGAGTGCGGCTTTGGGGGTGGTCTGGATCTGGAAGTGCAGGTGTTCAGTGGAGGGGAAGGTTTCGCTGGAGGTGGTGAGGCGGAGGGTGCTCTTGTGGGCGATGGCAAGGCCCACTCCTGGGTGGTTGGGGCGGTCTTTCCTCTGGATCTTGTACCTGTCTGGGATGGCGGTGCTGATGTCGGGGGTGGAGGATGCATTGGTCCAGGTCTTTGTGAAGAAGGCAATGCCGGGCGAGAGAGGGTCGAGTAGGTTTCAGATTTCGATTTCCATGGCGTGTTTGTGTACAGAGCGTACGTTGAGGAGGATGCATTTTAGGGTGTCGCTGGTGCTGACGTCGGCGGTGTTGGAGGCCGGAGTGGCGGTGAGGGTCGGGCGGCAGTGGAGGCAGGAAAACTGGCCATGGGTCGTGTTTGGCGATGCCTGTTGTCATTCTCTAAGTCTTCCAGGGTTGAGTGAGAGGAGGGTGGTGGTGTCGTAGCGATGGGTAGTGGAAGGTCCAAGGTTCCTGGCGCTGGCAGCCGTCAGGTCGTGGATGGGTGCAGATGGGATTGTGTTTGGCGAGCCTTTGGCGAGCTGGTAGCGTGACCACGCTGGGGCCGTCATTAAGTAGGGAAGGTGGGAGGGAGGAGAGGCTGGGAGCCAGGAGCGGGGGAATTCTGGGGGGTGGGGCAACAGCGGTGAAAGGAACAGGCAGGCATGAGAAAATAAAAACAGTGGCGGAATTAGAGCAAGACAGAGATTGGCAAAATAACAATGGCACAACAGGGAAAAATTAAGAAAACAAACGGCTGAGAAAAGTTACGGTGGTTGCAGGCAGTGTGGTCCCAGTAGGAGTGGGCAGCAGGTGCAGGAGCGGACAGCAGCCTCGAACCTTCCAAGTATGAGGTCGGCATCTGGAGGTAAGAGGTGGCACGGCAGAGCTGCTGGGAGAGAGCGGACCTAGACCGAGGCTATCACGGAGCTGTTAACAACAAATCCAAACAGTTCTGATGACCACGGGGTCGCAGGTCAGCTACAGTGTTGGGAAGACCCACAAAACAGTACCTTTAGAAATGTAGGACATCGGCCTGCTCTCGATGAGCCCTGATGGGCCTGCGCCCGCTGGCATCGGTTCCGGAGGTTGGTGCAGGAGTCGTCAGGCCCTTGAAGTCACACACATTGCAGATCAAACTCCTCGTAGTTGAAGTCGGGAGCGCCGGCGTCGGCAGGCATTGTGGCTGCGGTATGAAGTGCAGCAGTGTGGCAGGCGGTGCCCTCAGGTCATGGTGCAGGCAGCGGCTCGGTGACGGTCATCCAGCTGCATCGGTGAGACCAGGGCTGTGGTGAGAAGTGATGCTGTACTCGTTGCGGTGCTGGCAGGTGCAAGCAGCGGCGTCGTCGTTGCTGAAGCGCTGTCGTCGGCTGACAAACTCAAGTTGATGGTGCCGGCATCAGTAGGCCAAGGCTGCAGTGAGGGATGAGGATGGCACATCGTTTAACTTACAAGCGGTGTCCTCGAACCAGAGTGCAAGCAGCGGCATCGATGTCGGCGTGGAGCAGCATAGTCGGGGATACCAAGGCGGAGGCGTGAAGCGAGGTGGTGCAAAGTACAGTGCCCACAGGTCATGGTGCATGCAGCTGCTCGGTGGCAGTGTGGGGTGGCATCATCAGTGAAACAAGGGTTGCAGTGTGCCGTGCGGCGGTGCCCTCTGCGGTGCCTTTAGAATACGGAATCAGCAGCAGCATCGTGGACAGTGTCGGGTTACTTTTTCTTCTGTTGCAGCAATTCCTAGTGCTGATGGCAGAAAAACTTGAAGGCTTTGCTGTTCCTGAGACTTCTTGAACAGGGGAAAGTTCTACATTTAGCCCTTGGAGAAACTCAATAAAGAAGTTGCAGAAATGTCAGTCCAGTCCTTTCACTGCCCAAGACAGAAGCAGCCACTGCAGGCCAACACATCAAAGCACTCAGCAAAGTGGTAGTTCTTCCTCACAGCTTCTCCTGCTCTTCTTCTTGGAACTCTTCTTGGTCCAAAAGAGTTCAAAAAATCTGGGGTCTGGACCCCAGTATTTATACTACAAATTCCTTAGTTCTCTCAGGCAGAGAGTATCTGTGCCTAGTCCAAACCAGTTCTGTCCTCTCTGGCCCAGCTTCCTGGCAGGAGGTGGAGACAGCATTGTGGAAGGCAGACCAGGCCCATTCAGCTGAAAGGAAATCTCTTCCCCCTATTCTGAATGCAGACCAGGTCTATTCAGCCCAGCCCTGACTCATCAGACTCTCTGGAGCCACTGCACATCCCCAGCCCCTGTCACTCCAGAGCCAATCAATAAACATCCTAGCAGAGGCACACAGGATGTCTAAGCAAGAAAATAACTACTTTCTAAAAATTGTATTTTTAAACACAGAATGTAAAAATCACCTTTACCAAAAGAAGCATCTTTAGTTGAGGCATACTAAACTTTCTTTTCCCATCTGATCCCAATGGGAAGTTATAATTATAAGATGTTATAAATTAACTCCCATACTATCCTATGGGCCAGATACCCATTCAATAGTGAAAAATTAAATTGGCAGTATTTCACTATCAGGACATGCCACACATATCAGGGCATGTCCTACCTTTCACATACACTGCACCCTGCCGACAGGGGTACCTTGGGCCTACCTTTGGGGTGACTCACATGTAAGAAAAGGGAAGGTTAGGGCCTGGAAAGTGGGAGTACTTGCCAAGTCAACATGGCAGTACTAGGCTGCACACAGACTCTGTGTGGCAGATCTGAGTTACCTTTGAAGGGCAGATTGTGTGGGTGGCACAACCAGTGCTGCAAGACCCCTAGCAGCATTTAATTTACAGGTCCTGGGCAAACACAGTATACTGTACTAGGGACTGACTAGTAAATCAAATAATCAATTGTGGAAACACCAATGCATAATACAATTTACGCAAAGAGCATATGCACTTTCGCACTGAATAGCAGTGGTAAAGTGCCCAGAGTCCTAAAGCCAACATAAACAAGTCAGGAAAAAATAGGAGGAAGAAGCAAAAAGGTTGGGGATAACCCTGCAAAGAGGGCCATTTCCAACATGTACTGATAATACGATGGTCGGGATACCGCTGCCTTGTTGGCATTCACCCAACAGGCGATGATTTGGTCTGGCGGTGGGACCAATTAACTCCCAACCGGCCCTAAGACTAATTAATCTTATAAGAAAACAGATAGTTTAAAAGGAAGAGAGAGCCAATTTAAGGAAATAAGAGTCAGAATGTTTTCGTAGTAGGGTAATTCAGAATTTGGTATGAACTATGAGGAAGTATAAAAGGAGAAGAGAACTAGTCAAACAAAAACAACATATTGAGGCTGTAGTTGATAATGCATTTTCCCTGAAGAGGAAGCTATTTATTTTGATACTGAGCAGACTGAGAACACTTGATAAAACAGTGTTGTGTATGAAGAGAAGGAACCAAAAAAAGACTTGTGAATAAAAGTAATTTCTGTACATTTTTCAGAGGTGAATGGAAGCATACATCCGCTACTGAGACTTTCTTTAATGAAGATAGCTACTTCCAATAGAACACATTAGTGCATGCAGGTGAAAACTGGTCAATGTTATGAAGTGAAAGATGGTTCTTCCATTGCATAAGAAGAGATGGTTCCTAAGAATGTAGAGAAAGTGATAGCTGAAGAGCTACAAGGAAGGCGTAGACAGGCCCCTGTATACAAATGGAACTGTAGCAGTATTTGCAGTTCCCATGCAGAAGTCTGAGCCAGAAAATTGTAATTTTGCAAGGACACGATCCATGCAATGTAAGGAATTCTACTAATTTTCCAGGGACAGTCACTGGCATGTCTATCAAAGGAAGTGTGCAGAAGTACCTTTCATCTCTTCAGAATGTTAGCTGTTCATCACTCTATAATGTGAAACTTTACTATGTAAAAACTCCTGCCTTATGTTTAGGAGAAATGAATAGAGCTCTCTTGCATAGTACAGTAGCAGATGTAGAAAAGGTTTGTGAAGATGTTCAGTTTCATTTCTTTGCTTCTGAACAGGAGTCTTGGGGACATGAGGAGTTAGTACGTGCAGGTATAGAACAACAGGACACAGGTATTACTATTGATAACTTTACCCAAGTGATTGCAAAGTTTAACACAGTTTATTTCTGAGAAACCAAACTGTGTTTAGTATTTGTTGATAAAGCACTCACTACAAAAGCCAATGTCGCAATGTACTTGTATTCTTGAAAACTGAATAGGAGAACAGAGATAAATGGCAAGAATTTGATTTGATGTATATTTATTTGTAGAGGAACACTTTATTTTGGCAACATGGAAAATTATATGTAAGTAGTACTATGATAAGTTAGAGGATATCAAAATACCAGCCAGAGGAATACATAACAACTTAATGTGTGCATCAATTCCAGAAGAACTTTGAGAATTAAATATTTATGAATCAATTCTCATACAATGTATACACCCTCTTCCGGCAATAGTTCAGATAGAGCCAAATATGGAGAAATTACCATCAATGGAGCTACAGAAAGGCCGCAAAGGAAGAGTTGTCTACTTACCTTCACATTTTAAATGGAATATTGAAACTGAGAGAGATATTGATGAACCACATGTCATTCTAATAAATGGTGTCTTTACCAAAAACAAAAAAATCAGGCAAGAGTAAGTGGATGTTGATAAAGTCAAACAAAGCTACATTATACCTGAAACAAGATAATATTCCCTACAAAAATATCGATGTTCTTGGAAAAGTCAGTGGTATGGAGGATGAAATATTACAATCAAGTGGACAGATTGAAAATGTGGATAGATCAAAATCATAAGAAAAATAAAGGAAACACTGTAGCATCCATCCACTGCATTCCAAAGAAGTTATTGGTAGTGCTATTGGTCTCTTTCAAATAAAACAAGCAAGAGTGGGAAAAAGATTAGAGGCTCGCTGTTTTCCACAAATATTTCCTACTGGAGCTGGTGGCCTTTATGATGACTGCCCGATGCCAATACCATCAGCTGAGTACAGATCAACCAGATTATATTGGGAGGACGCTAGATTTCGTCAGTGTATTCCATACATATGCCATCTATTATTAAAGAGTGACTTGTCTGGAGTATCATATGCTGTAAACCACATTCTGAAGACAGGAGTTAATCCACAAAGTTTCTCTGCCAAGATATTTGTTGACAAAGTTCATGGTAAGGTAAAAAACTTGGAATACAATTTGATTAATTTGATGGCCTGCCAACGTGGGACTAACGAGTATATGTTGCATCATCATGGAGAACAGAAATGTATGTTGAGAAGCCTAGGTGCACCTACTTGGTTTCTGACACTGAGTTGTGTGGAGAATGCATGGGATGACTTACTTGAGTTTTTGAGAGAAGCAAACTCAAACATTAGGTACTGCAATGTGAAGACAGCAACACTTTGCTCTTTTGATCCTGTTAATGTTTGTAGATATTTTAACCACAGGTTTCAAGCCATGCAGTCTTTCATCTGCAACAAAACTAATTCTCCTCTTGGTGAAGTAACTGATTTATTTTAGCTTAAAGAGTACCACTCTAGAGCTGCTCCTCATATTCAAGTGCCTATATGGATAAAAGATGCACCAAAATTTGGAACAGATAGTGATGACACTGTACTATCTTTCATTGAGCAGTATGTGACAAGCGCTATCCCAAAAGAAAGCAGTAAAATAATCCTGAGATAGCAAATTCTGTGCTTTCAAGCACATAGATGTGAGAAGTACTGTCATCGAAGATACAGGGCTAAAGGAAACTTTTACACAAGGTATTTTTTTTATATCTAAGACCTGTCATTTCCAAAGGAAGAATTACCATCTTTTTACCTTCAGTCAGACATAAAGTGACACGAAAATCAACAAAGAACACATATAATCTCAGAATAACAGAGGCCTCCAAGTATGACTTTAATCCTGAGATTCTGAAAATGTGGAATACAAATATGGATATACAATTTGTTGCAGACAACTCCAGCACTGTTACTCATAATGTGACTTCGTACATTAAAAAATCAAATATGAAGATGTGGTAGAAGATTTCTGCAGAAAAGTCTCTAATGAAGAAATTAAACAACTTCAGCTTATAGATGCTCTCACATAGGGAGATAGTCTCCTATGAATGCTGTGACTGCTTGAGCTCAGCCAGTTTGTACTCAGAGTCAATGGGAATTGTTTGGGTGAATTTAGGCCTTGAAAGCCCTAGAAACAGAAGACCCGCTTCACAAAAGTAATCTGAGACAAAATCCTAACTTTACGACTTTCGGTATTCACAAAGTGCATTTAGGAGTAGTAAAGTTAGGAATCCAAACTGTACTACTCCTAAATGCACTTTGTGAATACCAAAAGTCGTAAAGTTAGGATTTTGTCTCAGATTACTTTTGTGAATCTGGCCCTTTGACTCCTATGACGATACTTTCAACTCTGTGAAAGAGAGAATTCAGTGTGCAGTCTTTTCAAACTACATGAAAATGTTAAATGATGAAATTGAACAGGAGGAAACAATTGCTGCAGAGATAGCTAAGGACAGTTCACAAGTTCAGAACCTCTAAGTCAAGATCCTCTTGGCATCCCATTATTGAAAAATGAAGCTGCCATAGCCATGAATGAGGAGAAGACTGCAATGCAACAACCAAGACAAGGAAGTGTTCATTTGGAGCAGTTAGTTGGACAACTGAATGACAAGCAGAAAGAAATGTATATGGAGGTAGAAGAGAAAATAGAGCATGGATTCCTCCACGACAAGAATGAATGTAAATGCTCATCATTTACGCCAATACTATTATACGTCAGTGGTTAAGCTGGCATTGACTTGAAGTTCTCACCGCTTACCTACCGAGGACTAAAGTCTAAAATCTGTTCTGTATAGTAACAGCATCAACTGGATTAGCTGCATACAACATTAAAACAATTACTTTAAATTGACTGCTTATACTACTTGTAGAGCATGACAACAAACTGGAGTAACAAAAGTTATCAGGTCAAGCTTGTCATGAAGTCTCAAGAGTAATGAAGTAATTCAAACTTTTAATCTTTGAAGAGATGAGCATGGTCTCAAACGTTATGCTTGCCTTTGTACACTTGAGAATGCAACAGATTTTAAAAACAGAGAATGATGTGCTTTTTGGAGGAAAGCACTTAATTGTGTTCAAAGACCTATTACCTTATGCCTGTCAGAAGACAGCCTGTGTTCAAGACATAAACATTTGGCTAAACTTCTAAAACAGAGAACTGCTTAGGAATATGCAACAAGCACCTGACATGGAATACGGAAATATTCTCAAGGATATTAGAGTAGGAGTTCTCACCATAGAGGGAAAATGGATATTGGAAAGTCGACTTGTTAAGAAATTGCTTCCTACAAACAAGACAGCAGCAGAGCTAATGTTTAGTTTCATTCAAGAAGAAAAATTGATTGGCTGCCTAATGTCTACAGTTCAAGAGTGCTCCTGTTTTAACTAAGAATTACTAAAGTTGGAAAAAGAAGAAATTTTGAACGTTACAGCAATAGAAAAAAGGTGTGACAGTACTCTTAAATGGAATACTACAAGCACAACTGGATTCATTGGAAAAGGCTGTTTCCTGAACTGTGGGATTAGAGAAATCTTTAAGTGTTTGCAAGAATTGTAGAGTACTTTTGTGTACACATTTAAATGTTGAGTATGGATTAGTAAATGGTGCTATGGGTAAAGTGATTGATTTCATTAATTTTTCAAATAGGAATGAGGTTGAAAAATTAGGAATGAAATTTGATCAGATTGATGGCAAAAAGCAGATTGGTAGGTGTATTGTATGTTTTTTTGATTGTAAAAGACTTCTATGTTCAGTGGAAGCAGTTTCCTGTTTCTCTAGCATAGACTGTGACAATACATAACTCTCAAGATTTAAGTGTAGATGCAGCTTTTATTAATATTGGAAGAACTGTGTTTAAAGAATGAATGTCATATGTAGCGTTATCTTGAGCTTGAACATTATCTGGTTTGATTTTGGTTGAATTTGATGACAGCAAAGTAAGTGCTGATGCAAGTTTTATCAAAGAATACACTCGGTTAAGAGGCTCCTCATTTAGTGCAGTATCCCATTTATGAAAAACAGATAATCTGTTCAAAGTGAAAACCTACTTTTAAAAAATAATTTTCTTGATTTTACAATAATATCACATAATTCATTAATGTCCACTGCAGTCATTACAATAAATTATCCATAATTCATAATCTGACAAAACCTGAGTAAAAGCTCATTGTACGGCCTTAAAATAACCATAAATACCCAGCAGCAGGTTTACAAATGCTTCTAATAGAAAAATACAGCATAAATATCTCATAAAGTGATTTTTGGGAGATAAAAGTTCCCTAAGGGCAGCCATAGCCCCTCCTCGGAGAAGGCCTCGGCTATGAGACTCCCTTTATTCTTGTTCTAACCCTTCAAACAGGTAATGACGGGAACCCACAACAGTCTATACAATACACTATACATAGTTCATAAGTTGGCAAGGTCTGTGCAACAATTCATCATAAGGCCTTAACAAAAGCATGATTATCCAGCCATAGGTGTGCAAATATCTCTAAAGTGCAAAAATAGTCCAAAACCCCCCATAAAATCTATTGTGAAATCACATTCCCTCAGGAGAGCTCTTGTCCTTCCCCAGAAAAAAGGTCTCAACTAAAATGCTCCCTCCCTTTTCCTGATCCTTGAGCCAAGTTGTAATAGGGGCCTGTTAGACCTGGTACCATTGGCGTTAGTCTCCCTTCCATTTTTTGGTGTTGTCTCCTCTGTTTTTAATATGTTTTGCTGGTTTAGATGCTTTGGGCACTGTGCCACTGCTATTCAGTGCCACAGTGCAAGTGCTACCTATGGTAAATTACTGTAATGGATTAGTGACTCCATGATTGGCTTATTTGATTTACTAGTCAGACCCTAGTATAGTGCACCATGTGTGCCCAGGGCCTGTAGATCAAATGCTACTAGTGGGCTTGCAGCACTGATTGTGCCACCCACAGAAGCAGCTTGTAAAATGTGTCTCAGACCCGCCATTGCAGAGCCTGTGTTCAGTCTAGTACTGCCATGTCGACTTGGTAAGTGCACCCACTTACCAGTCCCTAAACCTTCCCTTTTCTACATGTTAGCCACCCCTAAGGTAGACCCTAGGGCAGGGTGCATTGTATGTGAAAGGTAGGACATGCCTTGATGTGTGTGACATGTCCTGATAGTGAATTACGGCCAATTTTGTTTTTCACCATTTCAAGGCTACCTGTCCCCATTAGCCAGAATGGGCAGTGTGTTTATAACATCTTATAATCCTAACTGACCCAGGGAACATGGTAGAAAAACAAATTTCGAATGCCTTAACGGAATGATAAAATACATCTTTTAGCAAAGTTGGTTTTAACATTCTGTGTTTGAAAATACCACTTTTAGAAATTAGGTATTTTCTTACCTAACCATCCAGCCTACCTCTGCTAGGTTGTGTATTACATGTCCGGTTTGTGAGTGATAGGGGCTGGTGTGGCTCCAGGAGGGAGGGTGAGTCAGCACTAGGCTGAATAGACCTATATGCATTGGGAGTGGTGGGAGGAGTAGCACCTGGGCCTGAATTGGGCTGTGCCTGCCTTCCACAATGCTGACTCCACCTCCTGTGGTGCATCTGATGACCCTGGCCCACAATGACAAAGGAAGAAGTTGTGCACTGGTTTGGACTAGGTACAGACACTCTCTGCCTTCAGAGACAAAGGGTTTGTGTGTATAAAAAGGGGGACCTAGACCCCAAGGAGGAGAACCAGAGAATCTGCAGGAGTTTTTGACATCCCCTGTGCCAGTGTGTTGCTTTCTGGGGTTGGCCTGCAGTGGTTTCTTTATTGCCAAGAAAAGTAGAAAAACTTTTATTTGCAACTTTCATCATCTTGAAGAAGAATCTCCAAGGTCTTGAACTGTGCTTGCCTCCTGCTGAAGTCTTAGGGATACAAGACTTCTCCACCAGCTCCCCCTTGAATTTCCTTGCTGGGAATTCTGCCTGCAGATGCTGCGTGTTGTTGGGAGCTGGAAGCGCGACTCAACAAGAAGAAGCGTGTCTCATCCGCAGCTGTCGCTGTCACATCACCGGAGAAGCATGTCTCCGTCGCAGCTGCGTGTCGTCGCATCACTGGAGAAGTGCGTCACAGGACATGTCGCAGCTCCAAAGTTACAGAGTCACCGCACGGCGGTCAGGCATGCACGCATCACCTTCACACTGTTGCATAGCAACAAGGACGCCATCTTCTCGCATCGCACCGGATCGTTCCATCGCATGATGTACTTGATTCCCATTCACTGCTTGGCGTACTCGTCCTACAGGTCCTTATTTTGAAGGGGTACTTACCCATTTTAACATATATTGAGTGCCTCATACTCACTTTTCCCGCGCAGCCGGGACCGAATTACAACCGGCGGAGAGATTATTTATACTTTCCCCGTTCGCCTGATAGCCCTGAAGAAGTCGTGGGTTCACACCCGGACGAAACACGTGTTGGCTGGGCAACGGATCCATATTAAAACAAGAAAGACACACCTTATTATACTCATTAAGTGTTGTTTTTGAAGTCTTGTTCTCTCCACTACTGTCTGTATTTACACAGTATTATTCGCTTACGTGTGCATAGGCATCCTACTTTTATCTTGAAGAAGAATCTCCAAGGTCTTGAACTGTGCTGGCCTCCTGCTGAAGTCGTAGGGATACAAGACTTTACCACCAGCTCCCCCTTGAATTTCACTGCTGGGAATTCTGTCTGCAGAAGCCTGCGTGTTGTTGGGAGCTGGAAGTGCGACTCAACAAGAAGAAGCATGTCGCATCCGCTGCTGTCGCCGTCACATCATCGGAGAAGCGTGTCGCCACCGCAAGGGTCACCGTCACATCACCGGAGAAGCGTGTCTCAGTCGCAGCTGTGTGTCATCGCATCACCGGAGAAGGAAGATAGCGCCTTGATGCGATGCGACGATCCGGTGCGATCAAAAGCCTTTGCGTCTGGTTGGAGACATGAAGGAGCAATCTCGGAAGGTAGAAAGGACCTGCTATGAAATACTAAATATGATTAGGAAAATCCTCGCCCTGCTGTCTTTCAATGCCAGGAAACTGCTGATTCAAGCTCTGATTCTCTCACGCCTGGATTACGCCAACGCTCTCTATTTAGGCTCCCTGTGCTCAACGATTAAGAAGCAACAGACTGTGCAAAACTGTGCAGCTCGCCTCCTTCTACAGACCCCCAATAGGGAATCTGCGTGATCATCAATAACTTCTCTCCATTGGCTCCCAGTCGCTGATAGTTCAGTTCAAGGCCCTATGCATTGTACACAAGACTCTATCTTCCAAGGGCCCACCAATTCTGCATTCCTTCATCTCTTCCTACCATCCCAGTAGATCCTTGCACTCTGGGAATAAACGCCTGGCAGCAGTCCCAAGGATATACAGATCTAGGAGCGGGGGACGACTATTCTCCTACATCATATCTAAACACGGGAACCATCTTCCAAACTACATTCGCCTACTAGTACTACTTTCCTATTCCCTGCTGTTTAATGGCCGTTTGTGTAGGTTCTGTTTCTAAGCTCTGGGAGGCCTTCTGGTTGCCTTGCGCCCTACAAATGCCAATTCATTCATTCATTCAGATGCTGGAATGGAGGAGGAGACTGAGCCTCTTCCTGTCCTCCTGTCTGCAACAGAGCAAGATGGGTCAGTGGATGGAATCAACCTCTCTTCCACCCTGACCCCTGAGCAGCAGAATGATTGTCGGAAACTGTTAGGGCAATTCTCTGATTTGTTCTCCCTGGTTCCTGGTGTCACTGAGTGGTGCATCAATGATGTAGACACTGGGGACAGTCCTCCTGTGAAGCACAAGGCTTACAGATTTACTGACAGGGTCAGAGCTTACATCAAAGAGGAGGTCTCCAAGATATTTGCCTTTGGGGTGATTGAGTCCTCTAACAGCCCTTGGGCCAGCCCAGTGGTCTTGGTCCCAAAGGCTGCCGCACCTGGTGCCACACCCGAACTCCGGTTCTGTGTGGACTACTGAGGACTCAATTGAGTCACCAGGACTGACTCGCAGCCCATCCCCAGAGCTGATGAGCTCATTGATCGGCGAGGGGCTGCACGGTACCTCAGTACATTTGATTTGCCGTCTGGGTACTGGCAGATCGCCTTGACTGATGGGGCCAAAAAGCATTCTCCATACCAGATGGGCACTACCAATTATGGGTTATGTCCTTTGGGATGAAAAATGCCCCTGCCACCTTTTAGAGGTTGGTCAGCCAGGTGTTGGCTGGACTGGAAGGGCCCGATTCACAGAATTAACTTAAGACAAAATCCTAAACTTACTACTTTTGGTATTCACAGAAGTTAGGATTTTGTCTTAAGTTTGTCTTAAGACAAACTGAAGACAGACTTAAGACAGACTTAAGACAAGCTGAAGACAAACTTAAGACAGACTTAAGACAAACTTAAGACAGACTTAAGACAGACTTAAGACAGACTTAAGACAGACTTAAGTTAGGATTTTGTCTTAAATTTGTCTTAAGTCTGTCTTAAGTCTGTCTTAAGTCTGTCTTAAGTTTGTCTTAAGTTTGTCTTAAGTCTGTCTTAAGTTTGTCTTAAGTTTGTCTTAAGTCTGTCTTAAGTCTGTCTTAAGTTTGTCTTAAGACAAACTTAAGACAAAATCCTAACTTCTGTGAATACCAAAAGTAGTAAGATTAGGATTTTGTCTTAAGTTAGTTCTGTGAATCGGCCCCGAAGATTTCAGTGCCATCTACCAGGATGACATTGCAGTGTTCAGCACCAATTGGGAAGAACATCTGCGCCACCTCTGGGAAGTCTTGATGGCGCTGCGCAGAGCAGGCCTCACGATCAAGGTGAGTAAGTGCCAGATCGGGCAGGGTTCTGTGGTGCACTTGCGGCACCAGGTAGGAAGCGGCCAGGTGGCACCCCTACAACCCAAGATTGATACCACCCTGGCATGGAACCCCCCAAAACCCAGACACAGGTGAGAGCCTTTTCAGGACTCACGGGGTACTACAGGAGGTTTGTCAAGGGGTATGGCAACATTGTTGCACCCTTGACTGAGCTGACTTCCAGGAAGCAGCCCAAGAAAGTGAACTGGACTGACACCTGTCAGAAAGCTTTTGGCAAACTGAAGACTGCCATGTGCACAGCACCTGTGCTTCAGGCGCCCAACTTCTCACAGGAATTCATTGTCCTAACAGACGCTTCAGAGCATGGTGAGGGGGCTGTTCTTTAACAGATAATTGAGGAGGGCCTAGACCAACCTGTAGCCTTCATCAGTAGGAGGTTACTTCCACTGGAACAGAGGTGGAGTGCAATTAAGCGTGAGGCATTTACTGTGGTCTGGGCACTGAAGAAGTTGAGACAGACCACAGGCCCCTCAGATGGTTGATGTCGATGAAGGGTGAGAATCCAAAGTTGTTGAGGTGGTCCATTTCCCTACAGGGGATGGACTTTACGGTGTTACACCGCCCTGGTACAGAACACGCCAATGCTGATGGTCTGTCCAGGTTCTTCCACCTTAGTGAAGAGAACTCCCAAGAGGATGGGTAGTTCTCCCCACATTTCAGCTGGAGGGGACACGTGTTAGACCTGGTACCATTGGCGTGACTCTCCTTTCCATTTTTTGCTGTTGCCTCCTCTGTTTTTAATATATTTTGCTGGTTTAGATGCTTTGGGCACTGTGCCACTGCTATTCAGTGCAGCAGTGCAAGTGCTCCCTATGGTAAATTACTGTAATAGATTAGTGACTCCATGATTGGCTTATTTGATTTACTTGTCAGACACTAGAACAGTGCACCATGTGTGCCCAGAGCCTGTAGATCAAATGTTGCTAGTGGGCTTGCAGCACTGATTGTGCCACCGACAGAAGCAGCTTGTAAAGTTGGTCTCAGGCCTGCCATTGCAGAGCCTGTGTGCAGTCTAGTCCTGCCATGTCGACTTGGTAAGTGCACCCACTTACCAGTCCCTAAACCTTCCCTTTTCTACATGTTAGCCACCTCTAAGGTAGGCCCTAGGGCAGTGTGCATTGTAATTGAAAGGTAGGACATGCCCTGATGGGTGTGGGATGTCCTGATAGTGAATTACAGCCAATTTAATTTTTCACTATTGCAAGGCTACCTGTCCCCATAGGCCAGAATGGGCAGTTTGATTATAACATCTTATAATCCTAACTGACCCAGGGAACATGTCAGAAAAACGAATTTAGTTTGCCTGAAAGCAGAATGATAAAATACATATTTTAATGAAGTTAGTTTTAACATTCTGAGTTTGAAAACACCACTTTTAGAAAGTAGGTATTTTCTTACCAAACAATCCAGCCTGCCTCTGCTAGGTTGTGTATTACATGTCTGGTTTGTGTGAGTGACAGGGGCTGGGGTGGCTCCAGGAGGGAGGGTGAGTCAGCACTAGGCTGAATAGACCTGTCTGCATTGGGAGTGGTGGGAGGAGTACCACCTGGGCCTGAATAGGGCTGTGCCTGCCTTCCACAATACTGGCCCCACCTCTTGCGGTGCATCCGATGACCCTGGCCCACACTGACAAAGGAAGAAGTTGTGCAATGGCGGAAGGTACCTAGAACTGGTTTGGACCAGGTACAGACACTCTCGGCCTTCAGAGACAAAGGGTTTGTGTGTATAAAAAGGGGGACCCAGACCCCAGAACCTTAGATCACTTCTGGACATCAAGATGGACATTTTGCCAAGGAGAAGAACCAGAGAATCTGCAGGAGTTTTTGACTTCCCCTATGCCAGTGTGTTGCTTTCTGGGGTTGGCCTGCAGTGGTTTCTTTATTGCCATGGAAAGGAGAAATACTTTTATTTGCAACTTTCATCATCTTGAAGAAGAATCTCCAAGGTCTTGAACTGTGCTTGCCTCCTGCTGAAGTCTTAGGGATACAAGACTTCTCCACCAGCTCCCCCTTGAATTTCCTTGCTGGGAATTCTGCCTGCAGATGCCTTCGTGTTGTTGGGAGCTGGAAGCGCGACTCAACAAGAAGAAGCGTGTCTCATCCGCAGCTGTCGCTGTGACATCACCGGAGAAGCATGTCTCCGTCACAGCTGCGTGTCGTCGCATCACTGGAGAAGTGCGTCACAGGACATGTCGCAGCTCCAAAGTTACAGAGTCACCGCACGGCGGTCAGGCATGCATGCATCACCTTCACACTGTCGCATAGCAACAAGGACGCCATCTTCTCGCATCGCTCCGGATCGTTCCATCGCATCGAGGCGCCACCTTATCGCATTGCTACCGGAACACCCCACAAGATCGTCGCATCACCTCCTCTCCGATAAGGAACAGATGCATCACCTTCTTTGCGCAAGCACTGAGGAATGCATCGCCTCCCCCGAAGAAAGGAAACGACGCATCGTTCTCCCTGCGAACCTTTTGTTTATCTTGCATGACGCATCCAAAGGTACTTTGTGAGAACGTGTCGCATTTACCATCTAAAGTAATTTTCTTAATACTGTATTGTGGATGTTTGTCATTTGGGTCTTGTGTTAAGTCTATATAAAGAATACTTATTTTTATAAAACCTGTGTTTTCACTGTATTTCTGTATGTGTTCACAAATGCTTTTGAGCAGGGGTTATTTTAGGAGTGTAGCCCCCTTACTCTGACTAGAAGCAAGGGTTCCTATTTGGACAAAGGTGCAAGCCATTGCCAACTAGACACTAGACCTGGGCGGTAAATTCCGTTCTGCTTGCGTAATTTGGGTAATTTTGCGTTACGCTGAGAACGCGGAATTGCCCAAAATTCTGCGTTCCGCGGGTTCGCGGAATTTTTTGCTTGTTCGCGTTCTCAAAATGCACGTTCACGAGATATTTCCCCCCGAGCATGCAAACAGCGATCGCGAACAGGAAAAAAGCATCGCAAACAAGATAATCCGCGCATTCGCAAAACTTCTGCGTGTTCGCGGAGATTTTTTACCGTTTCGCGGAGCTTTGCGTAGTGCGACTACGCAAATTCCGCCCACCCCTAGAGACCCTCAGTTCTAACAGGACCCAAATCCTCCGGCCCATGCTCTTTTTTTTCTACCCTTAAAGATTATATAGAGGGAGTTCAATATTGTAGACAGCTAAGAGCCTTGATCTCCAGATTGCAAATGATGGGGATACGGAGCTTAACCATTGCGAAGTGATACAGAGGTGAGCTACTGCCATAGCCAAAAATGAGCCCCCCCTTACCACTCCATTCACTTTGTTGATATTAAGCACCGTCAAAATAATTAAAGTGGAGGTAATTAACCCCTTCGATACTCATGACGGAGCGGTTCCGTCATGAGCATCGGTTGGGCTGTGCTCATGACGGAACCGCTCCGTCATGAGCACAGCCCCTGGGGGAAGCGCTGGCGCTCTCCCCCTGGGGCATCGATCGTGCCCCCACAGAGGGGGATGGCAGCGGAAGAACCCCTTGGGAAAGGGTTGTTTCCTTGGCGGCCTAATTTATTTGAAGACTTTTCTGCCCCCCCTGGGGGCAGATCGGTCGTCTTTCTGCCCGTTTCTGCCCCCAGGGGGGCAGAAAAGCCCACTAGACACCAGGGATGTCTTGTTATTCATTTAGGGAGCGACCCCTTGGGCAAGGGTTGCTTCCTTGGGGGCATAATTTTCTGGAAGACTTTTCTGCCCCCCCTGGGGGCAGATCGGTCGCCTTTCGGTCTGTTTCTGCCCCCGGGGGGGCAGAAAAGCCCACTAGACACCAGGGATGTCTTGTTATTCAGTTCGGAAGCGACCCCTTGGGCAAGGGTCGCTTCCTAGGGGGCATAATTTATGGTAAGACTTTTCTGCCCGCCCCTGGGGGCAGATCGGTCGACTTTTGGTCCGTTTCTGCCCCTAGGGGGGGCAGAAAAGCCCACTAGACACCAGGGATGTCTTGTTATTCCTTTAGGGAGCGACCCCTTGGGCAGGGGTCGCTTCCTTGGGGGCATAATTTTCTGGAAGACTTTTCTGCCCCTCCTGGGGGCAGATCGGTCAACTTTTGGTCCGTTTCTGGCCCCAGGGGGGGCAGAAAAGCCCACTAGACACCAGGGAATTAGTGTAAATAAAAATGGAAGTGACCCCTTTGGCAAGGGTCGCTTCCAGGGTGCAATTTTTATAACATGTATTTGGCCCACCCGCCCCGGGACAGAGTAGCCTTTTTTTTTCCTGCTGCTTTCTGCCCCACCTGGCGCACAACCCGATTGACCATTTGGGTAGTAACATAGCATGTTATAATGTTTATTGTTATATTTTTTGTGAATTGCAATAGTAATGTTTTTTTTTTAACTTTTCTGTTCTAGGTGAAGGCTTTTGCTCTTTTCAGTTTGCCGTGTTGTTACTGGTGGTTCTGCTGTTTGTGTAGTTTGGTAAGAGACTTTTTTTTGTACAATGTAAATGTGTTTGATTTCTCTGCATGAATTTTTTTTGCAAATGGTGTAATAATAGCAGTGTGTTTGTTTTTTGAGTGTCAAAAACTTTTTGCATTGGTGCTCGATGTGTATTTTGTTGTCTTGTGAGTAATTTGTTTTTTTTTCTTCTTTCTAGTTGGATATCATTGGTTTTTGCTGTGTCACTGCAGAGTTGGTTTCTGGTGAGTGCAGTGAATTGTATAGTTTTTGAGTACATTGATCTTTGTGATAAAGGTACACATTTCTTTACTTACTTGGTTTGCACATTGTTGGTTGTTGTTGACTTGTTTGTGCAGTCTTCTATCTTAGTAAGTATAATGGCTAGCCGCAGGATTACTGCTCAGCAGGTTGTTGGTTTCCTGTTTGAGTCTTCCTCTGACCATGGTTCAGAGACTGACTCTGCATCTGAGGGAGAGGAGGCAGGGGACGATTCTGGCAGTGAGTTTTCTCTCCGTATGGAGTCATCGGATGATGAAGATACTCTTAGTGCGGATGAAGTGCCTGTGTTAGAGGAGGAGACTGATGTGCCGATAGTGCGGCAAGAGGCATCTGGGCTGCAGCCTGGGGCTGCAAGGCTTCCCGTTGGTGTAATGTGGCAAGAGGCTTCTGGGCTGTAGCCTGCGGCTGCAAGAATTCCCGTTGGTGTAGTGCGGCAAGAGGCATCTGGGCTGCAGGCTGGGGCTGCAAGGCTTCCCTTTGAAAGTGATGACCTCTGGGTTGCCCCAGGCATGGTGCAGCCGGCATTGCCAGAGTTTACTGGTGTTCCAGGGTCTAGAGGGAATACTGAAAACTTTTTGCCGGTAAATTTTTTTCAGTTGTTTATGGACGATGTGTTTTTGGCAGAGATTGTTGAGCAGACTAATTTGTATGCCGAACAGTTTTTGAGGGACAACAGTGCCAGTCTTAAGCCATACTCTAGAGCTACCCGGTGGACACCCACAAATGTTGAAGAGATGAAGAAGTTCTTGGGTTTAACTTTTTTGATGGGCTTGCTAAGGAAGCCATCAATGTCTTCATATTGGTCTAGCAGTCCCTTGATGGCAACGTCTATATTTCCGGCAGTCATGACTCGTGACAGGTATTTGCTTCTGCTTCGGATGATGCATTTTGTTGATAATGGTTTAGCGTTGCCACGAGATCACCCTGAGTGTGACCGTCTTTTTAAGATTAGGCCTGTCCTTGATCACTTTGTTGATCGATTTTCTGAGATTTATGTCCCTGGGAAAGAAATTGCAGTGGATGAGTCTTTGGTGTTGTTCAAGGGCCGCTTGTTTTTTAGGCAATACATTCCTAGTAAGAGGGCACGCTATGGAATAAAGCTGTATATGCTGTGTGACAGTAGGACTGGATATGTCTCTAATTTCAGGGTGTACACCGGTAAGGAATCTAGGATTAACCTCCCTGGTTGTCCGTCCACTTTTGGAGTGACTGAGAAAATTGTTTGGGAACTTGGTAGAGGATTTTTTAACAAAGGCCACCATTTATATGTAGATAACTTCTAAACTGGTGTGCGGTTGTTCAGGGAATTGGCCAAAGTGGACACTCTTGCTTGTGGCACAATCCGCTCTAACCGTAAAGGTTTCCCGAAAGAACTTGTTTGTCAAAAGCTTTTGCGGGGACAGTGCAGTGCGTTGCGTTGCCAGGAGCTTCTTGCTGTGAAGTTTTCAGACAGGAGAGATGTCTACATGCTGACTACCATCCATGATGAAAGCACTGCACCTGTGACTGTTAGGGGTCAGGTCGCTGAAGCGCGCAAACCTGTGTGCATTTTAGACTATAATAGGCACATGGGTGGTGTTGACAGAGTAGATCAGAGGTTGGAACCTTACACTGCTCTTCGTAAGGCTTACATTTGGTACAATAAGTTGGCTATCCATCTTTTCCACTTGGCAATGTTTAATGCTTTTGTTGTGTTCCAGGATTCTTGCCCTGAGTCAAAGAGGACTTTTGCTATGTTTCAGGAGTCTGTAATAGGCAGCCTTGTTGTAGTGGAACAGGCAAGTGTTCCTAGAGTTGGAGTGGTGGAGGATGTTGCTAGATTGAAAGATCGCCACTTTCCAGATCACATTCCTCCCACACCCTCAAAAGATTTTCTCAGTAGGAGATGTAGAGTCTGTTGGCGAAGAGGTACGCGGAAGGAGAGTCGTATGTACTGCCCCAACTGTCCTTCTCATCCTGCACTGTGTGTCCCTGCTTGTTTTAGAGCGTACCACACGCAAAAGAATTTTTGGGAGCATTCATGAGTGGTAAAGTGAACTGCCTGGTCTGTATTCTTTGGATAATTTGATTCTGTTTCAAGGTTGGTGTTAGTGCAATGTATTTAGTTGCTGATTTTCTGTTAGAAGATTTGTATATATTTGCGATTTGTTTGTGTTTTTATTTTTTTCTAAAAAAATCCTAAATGTGATGGCGGTGTGTGTAGGCTTGCGCTTGGCTGTTGGTGTGTGTGGACTGGCACTTGGTTGGTGGTGTGCGTGGAATGGTGCTTGGCTGGCGGTGTGCGTGGACTGGCGGTGTGCATGGACTGGCGGTGTGCGTGGACTGGTGCGTGGCTGGTGGTGTGCGTGGACTGGAGCTTGGCTGGCGGTGTGCGTGGAATGGTGCTTGGCTGGTGGTGTGTGTGGACTGGTACTTGGCTGGCGGTGTGCGTGGACTGGTGGTGTGTGCGGACTGGTGCTTGGTTTGTGGTGTCCGTGGACTGGAGCTTGGCTGGTGGTGTGCGTGGACTGGAGCTTGGCAGGCGGTGTGCGTGGAATGGTGCTTGGTTGGCAGTGTGCGTGGACTGGTACTTGGCTGGCGGTGTGCGTGGACTGGTGGTGTGTGCGGACTGGTGCTTGGCTGGTGGTGTCCGTGGACTGGAGCTTGGCTGGCGGTGTGCGTGGATTGGCGATTGGCTGCCGGTGTGCCTGGACTGGCGATTGGCTGGCGGTGTGCCTGGACTGGCGCTTGGCTAGCGGTGTGCGTGGACTGGCGCTCTGCTAGTGGTGTGTGTGGACTGGTGCTCTGCTAGCGATGTGTGTGGACTGGAGCTCGGCTGGCTGTGTGTGAGTAGTGACTTTCTGCTGGTCACTACACACACTGCTAGCTGAGTGCCACTCCACGCAATCCATCAGCCTGTGTAGTTGCTGTGCCTGGATTGTGGGCGTGTGAAAGTGATGGGCCCTTGAATGGCGCTGTGTGCTGGTGTGAGTTTTGTTATGTGATGGGCCCGCGGCTGGCAGTGTGAATGGTTTTGTATGTCTCACACGTATGAAAGGTGTATGAATGGCCTGTAAAGAGGTTGGTGCCTTGTTGTGGCTTTACAGCTCACGAGCTGTGAGTCAATGGTTCAGTTTCTCGCCCTTTCAATTATTACCAGTGCATTTCATGTTTTGTGAAATCACTTGCTAATACAATTGTATCTACTGAACCATCACTCACCCTCGTGCCAAATCCAACCAGTATGTGTGTGTGCTTGCGGATTAGATGGCTGTGCAGTAATATTTGTCTTTCTGAAGCAGGGTGTACCTTCTCCCTTTTTGGTGAATTTTGTAATGTGTTGCTTTTGTACCTGGTGGTGCGAATGGTCTTGTTTGTATCACGTATGAAAGGTGTGTGAATGGCCTGTAAAGTGGTTGGTGCCTTGACATGGCTTTACAGCTCACTAGCTGCGAGTCATTGGTTTGGTTTTTTGTGAATTTAATTATTGACAGTGCATTTCATTTTTGTGAAATCTCTAGTTAATAAAATTTAATACACTGAACCATGACTCGCCCTCGTGCCAAATCCAACCTGTATGTGTGTGTGTTTGAGGAATAGATGGTTGTGCAGGAATCTTTGTCTTTAGTTTCTCTGCCAAGGTACACTTTCCATGTAAGAATAACCCACCAACTGTAGATATTGTCGAAAACCCATAAGAGTTCATGTTGATGTCTCTCTTGTGAATTCCAAAAGTTTTTTTATCTCCAATGTCCTGCAAACCTCAAAATGTCTGCCACATTTTCTTTGCAATTTTATTCCAAAATTCTCACGCTGTAGGAACAATAGTTAATCTGGTTTTGCAAGGGGGGTCACTTTGGTTTTTGGCCCGGTGCTCAGCGGCCATCTAGGGAAACCTACCAAACCCACGCATTTCTAAAAACTAGACACCCGGTGGCTTCCAGGGAGGTATGGCTTGCATGGATCTCCCAACGTTTCCTTACCCAGAATCCCCTGCAAACCTCGATTTTAGCTGAAAAATCACTTTTTTCACACATTTTGGGGTGGTAAAGTTGTGGCATCACCAGGCTCACACAAATGTACCACCACCCAGCGTTCCCCAAGGTCTCCCGGTAAAAATGGTGCCTCACTTGTGTGGGAGGCCCAAGTACCCGCGGCAGGCAAGGGCCCAAAACGTAGTGAGGCGACATCAAAAAGGCCTATCACAAAACCACCTTGTTTTGCAAGGGGGGTCACTTGGTTTTTTGGCCCGGTGCTCGGCGGCCATCTAGGGAAACCTACCAAACCCACACATTTCTGAAAACTAGACACCCGGCGGCTTCCAGGGAGGTATGGCTTGCGTGGATCCCCCAAAGTTTCCTTACCCAGAATCCCCTGCAAATCTCAATTTTAGCTGAAAAAAACACTTTTTTTTCACACATTTTGGGGTGGGAAAGTTGTGGCATCACCGGGCTCACACAAATTTACCACCACCCAGCGTTCCCCCAGGTCTCCCGGTAAAAATGGTGCCTCACTTGTGTGGGAGGCCCAAGTACCCGCGGCAGGCAAGGGCCCATAACGTAGTGAGGCGACATCAAAATGGCCTATCGCAAAACCACCTGGTTTTGCAAGGGGGTCACTTGGGTTTTTGGCCCGGTGCTCAGCGGCCATCTAGGGAAACCTACCAAACCCATGCATTTCTGAAAACTAGACACCCGGCGGCTTCCAGGGAGGTATGGCGTGCGTGGATCCCCCAACGTTTCCTTACCCAGAATCCCCTGCAAACCTCAATTTTTGCTGAAAAAATCACTTTTTTCACACATTTTGTGGTGGGAAAGTTGTGGCATCACCGGGCTCACACAAATTTACCACCACCCAGCGTTCCCCCAGGTCTCCCGGTAAAAATGGTGCCTCACTTGTGTGGGAGGCCCAAGTACCCGCGGCAGGCAAGGGCCCAAAACATAGTGAGGCGACATCAAAATGGCCTATCGCAAAACCACCTGGTTTTGCAAGGGGGGTCACTTGGGTTTTAGGCCCGGTGCTCGGCGGCCATCTAGGGAAACCTACCAAACCCACGCATTTCTGAAAACTAGACACCCGGCGTCTTCCAGGGAGGTATGGCTTGCGTGGATCCCCCAACGTTTCCTTACCCAGAATCCCCTGCAAACCTCAATTTTTGCTGAATAAATCACTTTTTTCACACATTTTGGGGTGGGAAAGTTGTGGCATCACCGGGCTCACACAAATTTACCACCACCCAGCGTTCCCCCAGGTCTCCCGGTAAAAATGGTGCCTCACTTGTGTGGGAGGCCCAAGTACCCGCGGCAGGCAGGGGCCCAAAACGTAGTGAGGCGACATTTGGGATAGGCAATGTTGATGTCGCCTCACTATCAGCAGGGATGCGCCATGGGAGATGCGTCACGCAAGTTTGCCCTTGCACCACCGCAGAAGCGCCGCATTCACAATGCCGTGCATCGTGGCGCAAGGACAAGCAGATGCATGACGCATCTGGCCGGCGTAAGGTTGGCGCATTGCTGGAGTTGCGTCACAACCGCCACACAGCTCCAGCACGGCTCGGAGTGCCCCTATCCCTGACATGCTGCATCAATCCTTAAGCCTGCTTCAAGCAGGCACAGGGCTTTGACGCAGCATGGCCTGAAAAGTGTCTGAGTGAAATCTTGTGGATTTCAATCAGCCACTTTTCGGAGGCATTCCTGTGCCAGAAGGCCCCCCCCCCTGTGCAGGTACACCCACATGTGGCGCAAGCTTGACAACCTGACGCATCTCCCTAGATGCGTCACGTTGTAAATAGCACGCAGCATGGTGCTGGGTCGGCGCCGCCGCTGCGTCACTAAAGTGATGCAACGGGGGCGCTAAAGTGGTGCACGGGACGTATTCATCTGCCCCATGGTGTCTGATTCACCCATGACATCACTCACGTTGTAGGCGCATCTTTTGTGGGTGAGTCACATCTGTTGATGGCACAGGCCCGCCAATGCTATGGTTATGGCCTTTTCTGATTCAGTGACCCATCCTCATGAGGTCCGGCTGTGTCTCTCAGTACATGGATCATTTTCCATCTGCGTCAATTTATTCTTTCGGGACATCCACTACACTGATCGCTGACATGGGCACATGAGCTGCAGCACGCTCAACCTTTTGACTACTGTCACCAGCTGTGATGAACATGCAGTTAGTGTGGCTTGCAAAGTTGTCTCAGGAAGGAATTTCTTTACACAGTCGTGTATATCCAAGTTTCATCATTGGCAACAGACAGCAATCCACATTTAGTCCATTCCACTACAGGTTGCTCATGTGAAAAATGTGGCAACGAGCTGCTCACGGACTTGCATGCCCTGACCTCGGTTATGTGCCATGGCCCGGTTTCCCAGATTCAGAGCTAGCCGAGGTTGCAGCGGTATGTGTAAGCCATGCGTTAAGGCAATGTTGTGCAAGACACAACAGGCTAATGTGATCTTGCACACGACTTCTGGGAGTACTGCAGCACCCCCGTGTACGGTCGAGACATCTGAATCGCGACTTCAACAGACCAAAAGTGCGCTCTATGATGGCTCGAGTCCGTATGTGTGCCTGATTGTACCTACGCTGTGGTACAGTGTTTTAACGCCTGTAAGGGGTGAGGAGATGTGGGGTGAGTGCATACCCAGGGTCACCTGAGGAGAGGGGAAAGGGCAGTTGGTTACATTTCCCTCTTTGACTTGCACAGGACATGATCTGTACTGTATTACATGCAGTATCTGTTGGGCCATGTATGTAGCTTTATGATTCTTATTGTACAATGGTTAATGTTAGGGGGCATTCATACATTTGCAAAACACATTTCCCTCATTTCTAACGCTTGGTACTTACCCAGTAGCCACATGTTGTCAAATTCTCCCGCAGCCATCCGCCGGGCAAGAGGTGACATGCGGAATATGAAGCTGTCATGGGTACTGCCTGGGAACACCGCATGCACATTAATGAACCTCCCCCTGGCATCACAGACAGCTTGCACGTAGATGGAATGCCATCGGTGTCTGTTGCAGAAGATGTGTGCAATGTGGCGGGGTGGCTGAAGGGCCACATGGGTACAATCAATTGCACCCAGCACACGTGGGAATTGTGCAATGAGATAGAAGTCTCGTGCTGCCCTTTGTCTCAGGGCCAGTGTAGGTGGAATTTGTATGTGGTTGTGGGATCTTGCAGTGATGCATCTCAGTACCTGATGCAGGCACCGCGACTGGCTCGCCTGGGATATGCCCACATGGTCACTGGAGACCCTTTAGAAAGAGCCAGTGGCAAAGAGATGGAGCGCAGAGAGGATCTTGATATATGCTGGGATTGCATGAGAGCAGCAGGTCACAGAGTCAAGTTCCTGCTCCCACTCACATACCATATCCAAGATGACTTCTGGAGGGAAACGGTACCTGGCCCTTACATCTTGGCTGGACATTCCAAATAGGTTGATCCTCTGCCTGAAGATCCTCTCTGCTCTCCTCCTCCTCCTCAAGTGGTTTTGCCGCATGGCAAGGGGCAGTGCAACAAACACATTCAGTGACATATTGTAAGGGTTTGTGTGTGTGTCTGCTCTGCAGTTATACGTGCTGCCGACCTAGGATTGGCTGGAGTGTGTCAGCTGATGCACGATGGGGGATGGTAGGGACTTGGACAGGTGTTTACCCTTGGCTCAAATGAGCAATGGCCACAGTTAATGTAGTCTTGCCCAAATCGGAAATTCCAGTCCGAGAGCGGACTTTCCGGCCCGTATGCGGACTTTCCGGCCCGTCTGCGGACTTTCCGGCCCGTCTGCGGACTTTCCGGCCCGTAAGCGGACATTCTGCTCCGGTGGCGGAAAGTCCGCCCCGGCGGCGGAAATTCCGGCCCGAGTGCGGATGTAAGTTTAGTGGTCGTAAATGCATTCTGTGAATAGCAAATAGCAGATTTAGTCTTAAGTTTGTTCTGTGAATTGGGCCCCTGGACACTATACTTTCTATTTAAAAAGTGGAAGTGGATGGATGGATGGGATGTAATGACAGCAACCCTAAAATCAAACAAAAACTACCTTTTAAGCTACCAAATTTTTATCTTTTGTTTCTTCTGAGGAGCATTACTGTTAAAAAAGAGGTTTGGTGAATTTGTTCAACATGGATTGTCTGTGTTTATGATATCATTCGGCCTACAAGGGGTGATGTTTTCATAAGGGTCTCTATAATGCAGGTGTCCTTTATATCTATTACTAGTATTGTACCACTTCTAATAATAAAGGATTTCTTTTTAAGATTTGTTTCTTCAGATTAGTTCATTAACTAGAGGTAACGCAATTGATTAAACAACTATAGTGACTGCAGTGCATAGTGTCACTTATTTATGGTGCTATACAGTGCAATTCTGTTTTTTTTTATACAGTCTATGGGCCCGATTCACAGAACAAACTTAAGACTAAATCCTAAACTTACTACCATTTAGGTATTCACAGAATGCACCTACTACATCTGGTATTCACAGAGTGAACTTACTACTTTTGCTATTCACAAAATGAAATTAGGACTTTTGCTATTCACAGAATCCATTTACGACCACTAAACTCACGTCCGCACTCGGGCCGGAATTTCCGGCTCCGGAGCGGAATTTCCAGCTCCGGAGCGGAATTTCCGGCTCCGGAGCGGAAAGTAGCTCGCGGGCCGGATAGTCCGCCTCCGGGCCGGAAAGTCCGCTCCGGAGCCGGAAACTCCGCTCTCGGGCCGGAAATTCCGCTCTCGGGCCGGAAAATCAGAATTGGGACCAGACTACATTAACTGTGGCCATTGATCATTTGAGCCAAGGGTAAACACCTGTCCAAGTCCCTACCATCCCCCACCATGCATCAGCTGACGCACTCCAGCCAATCCCAGCCAACAGCTCCAGTTAGCCATCATGTTAGTGCCTACCATCCCCCACCATGATCCAGCTGAAGCCAATTAACACTGATTGACCAGCAGCAAAAAACATTTAAAAGCAGCACACAGTGAAGGAACAGGTTTGGCCACACAGAGTTTGTATTTGCAAGCTGACACCGGCTGAGAAAAATGGACCTCCTGAAGAGAAAGAGGAACTACAGAGGAGACCACCATGCTTGTGGAGTTCATTGTCAAACGCCTTTATGGACTCCCACCCAACTGCACCAGTGGGAAACAGAAGGCAGCCCTGTGGCAGCAATTATCCACTGCTGTCACAGCATTGGGGGAGGAGAGGCGCACTGTCCAGGACCTAAAAAAAAAATGGCAGGATGAGCGGCTGAGGGTAAAGAAGAAATACTCCCGGATTGAATTACAACGGATCCTCCCAGCCGCATACTCTGGACCACGCATCCGCCTCACCCCACTGGAGGAGGATATCCTGACAACCATACACCCCCACTTGGTCCATGGGCTGCCTGTCAGTGACGTCCGCTAAGTGGTACCAGGTAAGTGGGATGAAAAGATAAAGTGCATGAATAGAATGTCTGTGTTGCACTGTCAGTGTGAATAAGGAAGTAGTCCAAAGTGTATAAATAAATCCGTCAGTCAGAGACTCCTGTGTCACCCTCTGTATGTAGCACTACAAGTCCCACAATCCTTAGCGATGGAAATGGCAAATCCCTCCCCCACTTCAGAAAACATGGGCACTGTCCAGTTGCAGTAATACACCAGCCCGCTAAGTAGCAATTGACAAATATCAGCAGAGATGCGCCAGTAACAATGCCACACGCAATCCAACTCTTGTGCAACCGTGGATGCGTCACATTGACAATGCGGTGCACTGTGGCGCTGGGATAGACAGATGGGTGTCGCAACTGATGGCATTAGGGGGGTGCTCTGCTGGAGTAGTGTCGCAAGTGTGACGCAACTCCAACAATGTCCATGGACCGCCTACACCTAACGTTCAGGGCCACTCATTACATGTGCCTCAAGCTGGTTTAAGTTTGCATGGCACCCCCCTATGAAAAGTGACTTCGTGAAATGCCGTCGATTACAATGCATCACTTGTACGAGGCATAACCAAATAAACACACACCCTGCCTACATCACAGCTGATGCATGTTTAATGTTGCGCAGGACCTCACACCGTGAGGCATCGCCATAGATGCATAACATTGTGAATAAGTCTACATGTGTCACCTGTATTACCCCACCGCTGTGTCACAGAAGTGACGCAACTGCGGTGTAAATGTATTACAAGGGGCGTGGAAACATGCCACTAAATATCAAAGAATACTTATTTTTATAAAACCTGTGTTTTCACTGTATTTCTGTATGTGTTCACAAATGCTTTTGAGCAGGGGTTATTTTAGGAGTGTAGCCCCCTTACTCTGACTAGAAGCAAGGGTTCCTATTTGGACAAAGGTGCAAGCCATTGCCAACTAGACACTAGACCTGGGCGGTAAATTCCGTTCTGCTTGCGTAATTTGGGTAATTTTGCGTTCCGCTGAGAACGCGGAATTGCCCAAAATTCTGCGTTCCGCGGGTTCGCGGAATTTTTTGCTTGTTCGCGTTCTCAAAATGCACGTTCACGAGATATTTCCCCCCGAGCATGCAAACAGCGATCGCGAACAGGAAAAAAGCATCGCAAACAAGATAATCCGCGCGTTCGCAAAACTTCTGCGTGTTCGCGGAGATTTTTTACCGTTTCGCGGAGCTTTGCGTAGTGCGACTACGCAAATTCCGCCCACCCCTAGAGACCCTCAGTTCTAACAGGACCCAAATCCTCCGGCCCATGCTCTTTTTTTTCTACCCTTAAAGATTATATAGATGGAGTTCAATATTGTAGACAGCTAAGAGCCTTGATCTCCAGATTGCAAATGATGGGGATACGGAGCTTAACCATTGCGAAGTGATACAGAGGTGACCTACTGCCATAGCCAAAAATAAAAAATGAGCCCCCCCTTACCACTCCATTCACTTTGTTGATATTAAGCACCGTCAAAATAATTAAACTGGAGGTAATTAACCCCTTCGATACTCATGACGGAGCGGTTCCATCATGAGCATCGGTTGGGCTGTGCTCATGACGGAACCGCTCCGTCATGAGCACAGCCCCTGGGGGAAGCGCTGGCGCTCTCCCCCTGGGGCATCGATCGTGCCCCCACAGAGGGGGATGGCAGCGGAAGAGTTTCCGCTGCCACCCCCAAGCCCCCCCACGCTTCCTGATGACGTCAGCGCGCACAGCGCGCGCCGACGTCATCAGGAAGCGTTGGACGCGCTGGAATTCATTTCATCCAGCGCGTCCAACAGAAACAGGTAGGTGTTTGGCTCTGGTGTGGCGGGGGGGGAGGAATTGCGAGGCCTTGAGGCATCGGGGGAGAGGAAAGAGTATTTCGTCTCCCCTGATGTCTCAATGCTGGGCATTCCTGCTCCACGATCGCACACAGCGGCCTAATTAATTAGAAGACTTTTCTGCCCCCCCTGGGGGCAGATCGGTCGTCTTTCTGCCCGTTTCTGCCCCCAGGGGGGGCAGAAAAGGCCACTAGACGCCAGGGATGTCTTTTTCTTTATTTAGGAAGCGACCCCTTGGGAAAGGGTCGTTTCCTTGGCGGCCTAATTTATTTGAAGACTTTTCTGCCCCCCCTGGGGGCAGATCGGTCGTCTTTCTGCCCGTTTCTGCCCCCAGGGGGGCAGAAAAGCCCACTAGACACCAGGGATGTCTTGTTATTCATTTAGGGAGCGACCTCTTGGGCAAGGGTTGCTTCCTTGGGGGCATAATTTTCTGGAAGACTTTTCTGCCCCCCCTGAGGGCAGATCGGTCGCCTTTCGGTCTGTTTCTGCCCCCGGGGGGGCAGAAAAGCCCACTAGACACCAGGGATGTCTTGTTATTCAGTTCGGAAGCGACCCCTTGGGCAAGGGTCGCTTCCTAGGGGGCATAATTTATGGTAAGACTTTTCTGCCCGCCCCTGGGGGCAGATCGGTCGACTTTTGGTCCGTTTCTGCCCCTAGGGGGGGCAGAAAAGCCCACTAGACACCAGGGATGTCTTGTTATTCCTTTAGGGAGCGACCCCTTGGGCAGGGGTCGCTTCCTTGGGGGCATAATTTTCTGGAAGACTTTTCTGCCCCCCCTGGGGGCAGATCGGTCAACTTTTGGTCCGTTTCTGGCCCCAGGGGGGGCAGAAAAGCCCACTAGACACCAGGGAATTAGTGTAAATAAAAATGGAAGTGACCCCTTTGGCAAGGGTCGCTTCCAGGGTGCAATTTTTATAACATGTATTTGGCCCACCCGCCCCGGGACAGAGTAGCCTTTTTTTTTTCCTGCTGTTTTCTGCCCCACCTGGCGCACAACCCGATTGACCATTTGGGTAGTAACATAGCATGTTATAATGTTTATTGTTATATTTTTTGTGAATTGCAATAGTAATGTTTTTTTTTTTACTTTTCTGTTCTAGGTGAAGGCTTTTGCTCTTTTCAGTTTGCCGTGTTGTTACTGGTGGTTCTGCTGTTTGTGTAGTTTGGTAAGAGACTTTTTTTTGTACAATGTAAATGTGTTTGATTTCTCTGCATGAATTTTTTTTGCAAATGGTGTAATAATAGCAGTGTGTTTGTTTTTTGGGTGTCAAAAACTTTTTGCATTGGTGCTCGATGTGTATTTTGTTGTCTTGTGAGTAATTTGTTTTTTTTTCTTCTTTCTAGTTGGATATCATTGGTTTTTGCTGTGTCACTGCAGAGTTGGTTTCTGGTGAGTGCAGTGAATTGTATAGTTTTTGAGTACATTGATCTTTGTGATAAAGGTACACATTTCTTTACTTACTTGGTTTGCACATTGTTGGTTGTTGTTGACTTGTTTGTGCAGTCTTCTATCTTAGTAAGTATAATGGCTAGCCGCAGGATTACTGCTCAGCAGGTTGTTGGTTTCCTGTTTGAGTCTTCCTCTGACCATGGTTCAGAGACTGACTCTGCATCTGAGGGAGAGGAGGCAGGGGACGATTCTGGCAGTGAGTTTTCTCTCCGTATGGAGTCATCGGATGATGAAGATACACTTAGTGCGGATGAAGTGCCTGTGTTAGAGGAGGAGACTGATGTGCCGATAGTGCGGCAAGAGGCATCTGGGCTGCAGCCTGGGGCTGCAAGGCTTCCCGTTTGTGTAATGTGGCAAGAGGCTTCTGGGCTGTAGCCTGCGGCTGGAAGAATTCCCGTTGGTGTAGTGCGGCAAGAGGCATCTGGGCTGCAGGCTGGGGCTGCAAGGCTTCCCTTTGAAAGTGATGACCTCTGGGTTGCCCCAGGCATGGTGCAGCCGGCATTGCCAGAGTTTACTGGTGTTCCAGGGTCTAGAGGGAATACTGAAAACTTTTTGCCGGTAAATTTTTTTCAGTTGTTTATGGACGATGTGTTTTTGGCAGAGATTGTTGAGCAGACTAATTTGTATGCCGAACAGTTTTTGAGGGACAACAGTGCCAGTCTTAAGCCATACTCTAGAGCTACCCGGTGGACACCCACAAATGTTGAAGAGATGAAGAAGTTCTTGGGTTTAACTTTTTTGATGGGCTTGCTAAGGAAGCCATCAATGTCTTCATATTGGTCTAGCAGTCCCTTGATGGCAACGTCTATATTTCCGGCAGTCATGACTCGTGACAGGTATTTGCTTCTGCTTCGGATGATGCATTTTGTTGATAATGGTTTAGCGTTGCCACGAGATCACCCTGAGTGTGACCGTCTTTTTATGATTAGGCCTGTCCTTGATCACTTTGTTGATCGATTTTCTGAGATTTATGTCCCTGGGAAAGAAATTGCAGTGGATGAGTCTTTAGTGTTGTTCAAGGGCCGCTTGTTTTTTAGGCAATACATTCCAAGTAAGAGGGCACGCTATGGAATAAAGCTGTATATGCTGTGTGACAGTAGGACTGGATATGTCTCTAATTTCAGGGTGTACACCGGTAAGGAATCTAGGATTAACCTCCCTGGTTGTCCGTCCACTTTTGGAGTGACTGAGAAAATTGTTTGGGAACTTGGTAGAGGATTTTTTAACAAAGGCCACCATTTATATGTAGATAACTTCTACACTGGTGTGCGGTTGTTCATGGAATTGGCCAAAGTGGACACTCTTGCTTGTGGCACAATCCGCTCTAACCGTAAAGGTTTCCCGAAAGAACTTGTTTGTCAAAAGCTTTTGCGGGGACAGTGCAGTGCGTTGCGTTGCCAGGAGCTTCTTGCTGTGAAGTTTTCAGACAGGAGAGATGTCTACATGCTGACTGCCATCCATGATGAAAGCACTGCACCTGTGACTGTTTGGGGTCAGGTCGCTGAAGCGCGCAAACCTGTGTGCATTTTAGACTATAATAGGCACATGGGTGGTGTTGACAGAGTAGATCAGAGGTTGGAACCTTACACTGCTCTTCGTAAGGCTTACATTTGGTACAATAAGTTGGCTATCCATCTTTTCCACTTGGCAATGTTTAATGCTTTTGTTGTGTTCCAGGATTCTTGCCCTGAGTCAAAGATGACTTTTGCTATGTTTCAGGAGTCTGTAATAGGCAGCCTTGTTGTAGTGGAACAGGCAAGTGTTCCTAGAGTTGGAGTGGTGGAGGATGTTGCTAGATTGAAAGATCGTCACTTTCCAAATCACATTCCTCCCACACCCTCAAAAGATTTTCCCAGTAGGAGATGTAGAGTCTGTTGGCGAAGAGGTACGCGGAAGGAGAGTCGTATGTACTGCCCCAACTGTCCTTCTCATCCTGCACTGTGTGTCCCTGCTTGTTTTAGAGCGTACCACACACAAAATAATTTTTGGGAGCATTCATGAGTGGTAAAGTGAACTGCCTGGTCTGTATTCTTTGGATAATTTGATTCTGTTTCAAGGTTGGTGTTAGTGCAATGTATTTAGTTGCTGATTTTCTGTTAGAAGATTTGTATATATTTGCGATTTGTTTGTGTTTTTATTTTTTTCTAAAAAAATCCTAAATGTGATGGCGGTGTGTGTAGGCTTGCGCTTGGCTGTTGGTGTGTGTGGACTGGCACTTGGTTGGTGGTGTGCGTGGAATGGTGCTTGGCTGGCGGTGTGCGTGGACTGGCGGTGTGCATGGACTGGCGGTGTGCGTGGACTGGTGCGTGGCTGGTGGTGTGCATGGACTGGAGCTTGGCTGGCGGTGTGCGTGGAATGGTGCTTGGCTGGCGGTGTGTGTGGACTGGTACTTGGCTGGCGGTGTGCGTGGACTGGTGGTGTGTGCGGACTGGTGCTTGGTTTGTGGTGTCCCTGGACTGGAGCTTGGCTGGTGGTGTGCGTGGACTGGAGCTTGGCAGGCGGTGTGCGTGGAATGGTGCTTGGCTGGCAGTGTGCGTGGACTGGTACTTGGCTGGCGGTGTGCGTGGACTGGTGGTGTGCGCGGACTGGTGCTTGGCTGGTGGTGTCCGTGGACTGGAGCTTGGCTGGCGGTGTGCGTGGATTGGCGATTGGCTGCCGGTGTGCCTGGACTGGCGATTGGCTGGCGGTGTGCCTGGACTGGCGCTTGGCTAGCAGTGTGCGTGGACAGGCGCTCTGCTAGTGGTGTGTGTGGACTGGCGCTCTGCTAGCGATGTGTGTGGACTGGAGCTCGGCTGGCTGTGTGTGAGTAGTGACTTTCTGCTGGTCACTACACACACTGCTAGCTGAGTGCCACTCCACGCAATCCATCAGCCTGTGTAGTTGCTGTGCCTGGATTGTGGGCGTGTGAAAGTGATGGGCCCTTGAATGGCGCTGTGTGCTGGTGTGAGTTTTGTTATGTGATGGGCCCGCGGCTGGCAGTGTGAATGGTTTTGTATGTCTCACACGTATGAAAGGTGTATGAATGGCCTGTAAAGAGGTTGGTGCCTTGTCGTGGCTTTACAGCTCACGAGCTGTGAGTCAATGGTTCAGTTTCTCGCCCTTTCAATTATTACCAGTGCATTTCATGTTTTGTGAAATCACTTGCTAATACAATTGTATCTACTGAACCATCACTCACCCTCGTGCCAAATCCAACCAGTATGTGTGTGTGCTTGCGGATTAGATGGCTGTGCAGTAATATTTGTCTTTCTGAAGCAGGGTGTACCTTCTCCCTTTTTGGTGAATTTTGTAATGTGTTGCTTTTGTACCTGGTGGTGCGAATGGTCTTGTTTGTATCACGTATGAAAGGTGTGTGAATGGCCTGTAAAGTGGTTGGTGCCTTGACGTGGCTTTACAGCTCACTAGCTGCGAGTCATTGGTTTGGTTTTTTGTGAATTTAATTATTGACAGTGCATTTCATTTTTGTGAAATCTCTAGTGAATAAAATTTAATACACTGAACCATGACTCGCCCTCGTGCCAAATCCAACCTGTATGTGTGTGTGTTTGAGGAATAGATGGTTGTGCAGGAATCTTTGTCTTTATTTTCTCTGCCAAGGTACACTTTCCATGTAAGAATAACCCACCAACTGTAGATATTGTCGAAAACCCATAAGAGTTCATGTTGATGTCTCTCTTGTGAATTCCAAAAGTTTTTTTATCTCCAATGTCCTGCAAACCTCAAAATGTCTGCCACATTTTCTTTGCAATTTTATTCCAAAATTCTCACGCTGTAGGAACAATAGTTAATCTGGTTTTGCAAGGGGGGTCACTTTGGTTTTTGGCCCGGTGCTCAGCGGCCATCTAGGGAAACCTACCAAACCCATGCATTTCTGAAAACTAGACACCCGGCGGCTTCCAGGGAGGTATGGCTTGCGTGGATCTCCCAACGTTTCCTTACCCAGAATCCCCTGCAAACCTCGATTTTAGCTGAAAAATCACTTTTTTCACACATTTTGGTGTGGTAAAGTTGTGGCATCACCAGGCTCACACAAATGTACCACCACCCAGCGTTCCCCAAGGTCTCCCGGTAAAAATGGTGCCTCACTTGTGTGGGAGGCCCAAGTACCCGCGGCAGGCAAGGGCCCAAAACGTAGTGAGGCGACATCAAAATGGCCTATCGCAAAACCACCTGGTTTTGCAAGGGGGGTCACTTTGGATTTTGACCCGGTGCTCGGCGGCCATCTAGAGAAACCTACCAAACCCACACATTTCTGAAAACTAGACACCCGGCGGCTTCCAGGGAGGTATGGCTTGCGTGGATCCCCCAACGTTTCCTTACCCAGAATCCCCTGCAAACCTCAATTTTAGCTGAAAAAATTACTTTTTTCACACATTTTGGGGTGGGAAAGTTGTGGCATCACCGGGCTCACCCAAATTTACCACCACCCAGTGTTCCCCCAGGTCTCCCGGTAAAAATGGTGCCTCACTTGTGTGGGAGACCCAAGTACCCGTGGCAGGCAAGGGCCCAAAACGTAGTGAGGCGACATCAAAATGGCCTATCGCAAAACCACCTGGTTTTGCAAGGGGGGTCACTTTGGTTTTTGACCCGGTGCTCTGCGGCCATCTAGGGAAACCTACCAAACCCACACATTTATGAAAACTAGACACCCGGCGGCTTCCAGGGAGGTATGGCTTGCGTGGATCCCCCAACGTTTCCTTACCCAGAATCCCCTGCAAACCTCAATTTTAGCTGAAAAAATTACTTTTTTCACACATTTTGGGGTGGGAAAGTTGTGGCATCACCGGGCTCACCCAAATTTACCACCACCCAGTGTTCCCCCAGGTCTCCCGGTAAAAATGGTGCCTCACTTGTGTGGGAGACCCAAGTACCCGTGGCAGGCAAGGGCCCAAAACGTAGTGAGGCGACATCAAAATGGCCTATCGCAAAACCACCTGGTTTTGCAAGGGGGGTCACTTTGGTTTTTGACCCGGTGCTCTGCGGCCATCTAGGGAAACCTACCAAACCCACACATTTATGAAAACTAGACACCCGGCGGCTTCCAGGGAGGTATGGCTTGCGTGGATCCCCCAACGTTTCCTTACCCAGAATCCCCTGCAAACCTCAATTTTAGCTGAGAAAAACACTTTTTTCACACATTTTGGGGTGGGAAAGTTGTGGCATCACCGGCCTCACACAAATTTACCACCCCCCAGCGTTCCCCCAGGTCTCCCGGTAAAAATGGTGCCTCACTTGTGTGGGAGGCCCAAGTACCCGCGGCAGGCAAGGGCCCAAAACGTAGTGAGGCGACATCAAAAAGGCCTATCACAAAACCACCTTGTTTTGCAAGGGGGGTCACTTGGTTTTTTGGCC
This sequence comes from Triturus cristatus, assembly GCF_964204655.1. Classification (NCBI taxonomy): domain Eukaryota; kingdom Metazoa; phylum Chordata; class Amphibia; order Caudata; family Salamandridae; genus Triturus; species Triturus cristatus. The sequence continues at coordinate 612,679,683 of NC_140591.1, read as the reverse complement.
CGGTGCTCGGCGGCCATCTAGGGAAACCTACCAAACCCACGCATTTCTGAAAACTAGACACCCGGCGGCTTCCAGGGAGGTATGGTTTGCGTGGATCCCCCAACGTTTCCTTACCCAGAATCCCCTGCAAACCTCAATTTTAGCTGAAAAAAACACTTTTTTCACACATTTTGGGGTGGGAAAGTTGTGGCATCACCGGGCTCACACAAATTTACCACCACCCAGCGTTCCCCCAGGTCTCCCGGTAAAAATGGTGCCTCACTTGTGTGGGAGGCCCAAGTACCCGTGGCAGGCAAGGGCCCATAACGTAGTGAGGCGACATCAAAATGGCCTATCACAAAACCACCTGGTTTTGCAAGGGGGTCACTTGGGTTTTTGGCCCGGTGCTCGGCGGCCATCTAGGGAAACCTACCAAACCCATGCATTTCTGAAAACTAGACACCCGACGGCTTCCAGGGAGGTATGGCGTGCGTGGATCCCCCAACGTTTCCTTACCCAGAATCCCCTGCAAACCTCAATTTTTGCTGAAAAAAACACTTTTTTCACACATTTTGGGGTGGGAAAGTTGTGGCATCACCGGGCTCACACAAATTTACCACCACCCAGCGTTCCCCCAGGTCTCCCGGTAAAAATGGTGCCTCACTTGTGTGGGAGGCCCAAGTACCCGCGGCAGGCAAGGGCCCAAAACATAGTGAGGCGACATCAAAATGGCCTATCGCAAAACCACCTGGTTTTGCAAGGGGGGTCACTTGGGTTTTTGGCCCGGTGTTCGGCGGCCATATAGGGAAACCTACCAAACCCACGCATTTCTGAAAACTAGACACCCGGCGGCTTCCAGGGAGGTATGGCTTGCGTGGATCCCCCAACGTTTCCTTACCCAGAATCCCCTGCAAACCTGAATTTTTGCTGAATAAATCACTTTTTTCACACATTTTGGGGTGGGAAAGTTGTGGCATCACCGGGCTCAAACAAATTTACCACCACCCAGCGTTCCCCCAGGTCTCCCGGTAAAAATGGTTCCTCACTTGTGTGGGAGGCCCAAGTACCCGCGGCAGGCAGGGGCCCAAAACGTAGTGAGGCGACATTTGGGATAGGCAATGTTGATTTCGCCTCACTATCAGCAGGGATGCTGTGGTAAATAATTTTCCTTTACCGGGACTGAATTTGATACAGAAACATAATAAAATAGCTCAATAAAATGAGAGGCAGAATCCGTGGTATTAGAGGTTCGGAATGGGCTTTATTCCAATAATCGATTATAATCGGATGCTTCAAGTTCCATCACCCCGGAGGTTCAGGAAGTGAAGTACATACTTTATTGACAAGAAATGACTTTTATAGTACATACATGACAATGAAGTAAATGCAGTAGGCGTAACAATTGATAAGGAAAATGACGAGTTGTTCTGCGTAACCAGAAATGGGTGTAATAAGGCGTAAAAAGGAACATAATTGGTTATGATGTCATATATAGGTGGATCTATAAGATAATACTTGGCCTAGATGCGCGCGCAGCAGTATGACGTGTAATTGACGTGTAACTAGGGGGTGAAGGGGACTTGACATTTAGCTCTACATGTGGAGACAAAAAGTCTGGGGGTCAAGTCAACCTAATCCCAAATCATATCTAACATCCTATGTTTAAAGAACTATGTTATCCAAGAAAGAAGGACTCTCAGACAGAATCTATTCTATACTGACTGTGCGTGCATGTACAAGCGTCTAAGTGTCTACACTAGATGCGAGGGGGTAGGAATATTTCATGGTAACAAGGCTATGAATTACTTGCATGAGGACAGAGAAGCCGGCCTTTTGCTCGGTAACTGGAAGAATGTTTACTTAAGCTACTAGGCAGGAATGCATCGGCTGAGGGGGAAGCAGATAATTCGAAGGTGAAATACAGTTCTTGGCAGAGAATAGGCTGATGTCAGGCTTCGTGAGCCGCGCAGAGAATGAGACAAAGTTCATGGTCACAGATGCAGGCTCAGACTGGAGCTTTCAGAGGCAGAAGGCAAGAAGAGTTTGATGACAGAATCAGGGCCTACTTGCCTGGACTGTAAAATGGCATAAGTGAACCATATAAAGCCGGTGGCTTTTCATACTTAGGAATGGAATATCCGGCCTATTCATGGCGGATCTGACAGAGGACATGTTGACGGTGGACGCACATGTGTTTGCGTCTTCATAACTGGAACTGGAGGGAACATACATGTACTTGTGACATGCACATAGAACCGTTGGGGTCCAAGATAGGGGACATAACTGATCAGAAAAATCCATATTTCCACATTCCCTCCTTATCCCCTACTTGCCCTTCAAGAGATATCAATCTTCATTAATCCATTGATCTGTTCATATAGCATCATTTGTTCTTCTTTCTTCTTCCGTGACGAATGAAATCTTGGTGGTGGAATACACGATGTGGTACACAGACCACAGATCGCTGGTCCACATTGTAGACATAGACAGCAACTGAATAGTAGGAGAAGGCCAATACCTAGGAAGGATAAAACTCTCCATCCCCAGGCTGATATCACATTCCAAAACCAACTGGACCAAGTCCAAGTGCCTGGGTTCTGGTGTATCTGGCTTACAATCTTATGAAGGCGAGTTATGGCTTTATATACCGATGGCGAATTTTCTGGTATGAATACGCAGCAGCTTGATCCGATGACCCTACAAGCTCCGCCCCTATCAGCCAGGATGACGTCAAGGACAAGACGATTTTGAAGCACAACAATCCGCATAGCAGACTGCTCTTCTGTTAAATTGCCTAAGGCGGAAATAGTTTCATTCACTACTGCTTCAAGGGTTCTAGTTAATCTACGTATCAGCTTACTATTGGTAACTGTACCTATATAGGGAAAGATGCCTTTATTGAAATCTACATACTTGTCCCATGCCGTCTCAGTATAATCGACAATTGGGAGATCTCTCCGCTCTCTATTGTGTACTAAATGAATATTTCTATAATAATCAGGAGGAGCTAGGAAAACAGGTGGCAAAAGGAATGCAATGTAGCAGGTACCATCCCAATCTAGAGGTAAACGCATATATGCAGTCTGACCACATACAAAGTAGGAATGGCGAGAAGCTCTAAATGAAGATTTGCCTTGATCACTGAATTCTACTGTAGTGGTGCATTTACTATGGCCCATATGTATGGAACCAACTTTTCTTACACATAAATCACCCTTCGCTGGGAATACTGACATGGTGGGCAAGACTAGTTCAATTTCGGATACGACATTTAGAATCATGAGATTAGGTGTAAAATTACCTAATCCATATACTTCATTTTCTAGATCAGTTCCTGTTCTTTTGGGGCGACCCTCCTTGTCAGGGTAGCAGACTTTGAGTAAAACTAGGTTCAGGTTTCCCCATACCCAATGATCTTGGTAAACTGCTGTGTCTGAGTCTATGGAATTGATTAAACTGAACCATGCTCCACAGGAGCCATTGTGTGTAAATGGGTGTGGAAAGAATGGCAGGACTCCTTCATAATTCTGATAGGGAGGGAGTCGGCCACACACCCAACAATTAGTAGCATTACTAGTCTGATGGGAATGATGTAACATACTAATGAAAGTGTTATTGCGCAGCGCAAGTCTATAAAACAATTCATGTGGAGGTAAGTCACTAAAAGAATGTTCAGCAGCAACATTATAAACATGTCTAGAAATAGGGTAATATATGTGCAACAACATGCTTGTAATAATTATTAAAAGACTCAATAAAAACAAAATTAATAATGTCATTATGCAGTGGCTACGCAGTGATTTACAATACGCCTGTCGTTTCAACATTTTCCGGGTATTTTCTCTACTCAGGTCCAAGGGATACATGTCAGAGACAATTCAACCGCTTCACCTTGGAGAGGACTTAAACAATCAAATTGCTCGACTTGTTGGGCCTAAGCTTTAGTTTGTAAAGTTCAGTTTCAGTTTTTTCAACCAAAGGAAGTTTTGAATCAGTCTGTGAGGGAGTGCAGGGCACAATGTCTATATCCGAGAATAGTCCATGAAATTTCTTGATATGACTTGAATGAATCCAGCCCTTGCGGCCCTCGATCTTCACGGCTGTCCTTGTGGTCAGCAGGACCAACTTGGGTGCTTTCCACCTGGGCTCCAGCTGAGTCTTTCGGTCGAAATTCCTCACAAAGACGAGATCCCCCGGAACTACGTCATGGGGTTTCACCTCAGTGTTGTCAGGAAAGGCTGCAGCTACCTGTGAACGACAAGATTGTAGTGCAGACATCAAGGAAGCCAAGTAATCTGTCAGCATATTACAGTCAACATCAGTTATTTTTCGTGGTATAGGCGTCCCCCACATATTTGGTGGTCTACCGAAGATCACCTCATACGGGGATAGCCCTGTTCGTGAATGTGCTACCATTCTCATGTAAAAGAGTGCAACGGGTAACGCTACTACCCAGTCAACACCTTTTTCTCTGCATATTTTGGACATTCTGATTTTCAGTATCTGGTTATGTCTTTCTACGAGACCTGCTGCTTCGGGGTGTCGGACACAGTGGAATTTCCACTGATAACCTAACAGAAGTGAAACGTGTTTCATTAATTCGGATGAGAACGGCTGACCGTTATCTGAGTGAACAACACGTGGTAAACCGTATCGTGGGAAGAATTCTCGAACCAACTGTTTGGCAGTAGTCGGGGCAGTGTAATCTGAAACCGGGTACGCCTCTGTCCAACGGGACAGAGCGCAGACAACTACGAGAACATATTTGAATCCTCGACATCGTTCCATCTGGATATAATCCATCTGGAGGACTTCAAAAGGGTGATCAGGAGGATGAAATCCACCCTGTTCTACGGGAACACTTTTTCCTGGGTTAAACTGGCAACAGATCAGACAGGTACGAACCTTTTGTTTGGCTGCAGCTCGTAAATGCTTGTTGAACCAAATGTGTTGAATGCTGTCTAGCATAGCTTTTTCTCCTAGATGTGCTGGACTATGTATAGTGTTAATTATAACTTGGACCATTGAATCAGGAAGGAACCATACAGACTTTTCCTTCATCATCCATCCTTGGTCCGTTTGGATCCCTCCGAATTCAGTCCATTTCTTTATTTCGTCTGGTGTAGCATGTGTCTGTATGTCAATTATGTCAAGGGTAGGATCTTTAACTGTCATACAATGTGTCGGTATCGGGACTATTGTCTTTGTCATGTCGGGGGTTTGAGTTTGAGCCGTCTGTTTAGCCGTTCTGTCGGCTAGATCATTGCCTTGGGAAATGATATCAGTAACTTTCGTATGAGCTTTACATTTCATAATTGATATTGCAGTAGGTAGATGTATTGCATCTAATAAGGCATGAATGAGGGGTCCGTGCTGAATGTGGGCACCGTGAGAAGTTAAATAACCTCTCTCTCGCCACAGCACGCCGAAGTCATGTACAACTCCGAATGCATAACGTGAATCAGTGTATATGTTGACTTTTTTATTCGTGGCTTGAATACAGGCTTGTGTCAGAGCGATGAGCTCTGCGGCTTGAGCTGACAAAGTATTTATACGATTAGTTTCAATGACTTCAGTATCTGTTGTGACTGCATAAGCGGCCACTAATTCTCCTGTACTTGTTCTCATACATGAACCATCTACATACAACGTCAGGTCTGGATCGGACAATGGAACATCGGTCAAGTCTTGTCTGGGTTTTGTCGTTACAGTAATAACTTCAATACAGTCATGGGCTAGTGGGTCTGTTCCGGTTACTGGCAAAAGTGTGGCAGGATTCAATGTGTTACAGCGTCTTATTTCTATATGTGGCTGAAACAATGTAAGTTCGTACCCTGTAAGTCTCGCTATAGTCAAGTGTTGTGTTTGTGTTCTATTTACAAGAACCTCTACTGCGTGTGGTACTTGAACTGTCAATGGGTGTCCTAACACTATGGCATCGCTTTGTCTGATTGCTAAAGCTGTCGCTGCCACTGATTTCAGGCATGCAGGCAAAGCCTGAGCTACGGGATCTAATGTACTAGAAAAATAAGCACATGGTTTGTGTGATCCTGCTTGATCCTGTGTGAGTACTGACAAGGCAGTACCTTCGCGTTCTGTAACAAAGAGTGTAAACTGTTTTCTGTAACATGGTGTTGCTAAAACAGGTGCTTGACATAAAGTTTTCTTTAGGCTTTCAAAAGCTTGTGTATGTTCTTGAGTCCAAGGGAGAACAGTCGATGTGACTGCCTCCTGTGTTGTCAACTGAATGAGTGGTTTTGCTAGAAATGCATATTGCGGGATCCACTGTCTACAGTATGAAGTGAGGCCTATGAAAGCCCGCACCTCCTTTTGTGTCTTGGGTATTGGCATGTTAGCTATTAACTGAATGCGGTCTGGTGTAAGCTGCCTTCCCTCCTTGGACAGCGAGTGTCCAAGATAAACAACTCGCTGGACACAGAATTGCAGCTTAGAAGGGGACACCTTGTGCCCCTTTTCGGCTAGAAATTGTAAAACTGTCAGTGATGCTTTTTCACATTCCGGTTCGCTTCTTGCGGTGATCAGCAGATCATCGACGTATTGAAGCAGTGCAGTGTTAACTGGCATGTGGATTCTGTCAAGTTCTCGTTTCAGTGCTTGGCTATAGATGCTGGGGCTTTCTGTAAATCCTTGAGGTGCGCGTGAGAATTTAAAGCTACGTCCATTTAAACTAAATCCGAATAAATATTGGCTTTCCGGATCTATTGGGACGCTGAAAAAGGCATTCTTGAGATCGATTACAGTGAAGAATGTCGCTTCGGAATCAATAGCTGTCAGTAATGACGAGATATCTGGGACCACAGGGAATTGTGGCACAATGCATTTGTTTAACTCGCGCAGATCAATAACCAATCGATATACTGGCGGGGCCTTCGGATCTGTTCGTTTAAGAATCGGTATTATCGGTGAATTACATATATTGGAGTCTGTTTCCACAACTACTCCTTGGGCAATGAGCTCGTCAATGATTTGTAGTAAAGCCACTACAGCATCTGGTGGTAACTTGTATTGTCGCATTCGTGGTAGCACCACTCCTGCCTTTAATGTGACTCGATATGGTGTAATATTCATGCATCCAACATCAGTAGGGCCTTGTGCCCATAGACGTGTAGGTAAAATCTGCAGTCGGGGATCCATGTCTCTAGACACATAGTGACCTTTAAAATCACGTAGAAACAACCTTACACCTTCCGGAGAACAACATATTATGGCTCCTAGAGCTTTCAAGGTTTTAATTCCTAACAGATTTTCTGGACATGATTTAGTAAGCAATAAATCTGTAGTTCGGGTCAGAGGTCCTATCGTAAGTGGCAGAGGTTGTGACACTTCATTAACAATAGGTTTTCCTGAAAAACCAAGGGAAATATTCTGTGAGCCTGAGAGGGGTGCCCCTGGAACTTCACTACGTTTTATGGTCGTTCGACTTGCCCCTGTATCGAGTAGAAATTTTCTATCTTGGCCTAATAATTCACTATGTACATAAGGTCCTTCTTGGTCTACTGGGATTTCAATAAGGGGTAAGTCAACTTCCCTCTCTAGGCTTGTTCATGCGTAACGCTGATACTCGGGATATTCATACTGTGCGGTCTGATACATTTGTCGTGTTGTTGTCTGTGTGGCAGTAACAGGTAACGGTGGTGCAGCTGGCACAAACTGTATGGGCTGTTGTGCGGCTGGCATGGCCTGGGCATGCTGCATAGCTCCTTGTTCATTCTGATCTTGTCTGAGTGGCCGTGATCTTTCTTGTGTTTTACCTATGGCGATATTATGTTTTAAAACTGGACAATCGTGTACGTAATGGCCTGGCTTTTTACAATAATTGCATGTCCCTTTTACAGGTCCTGCTGAATCGGAATGTGTCATACCCTTTTTATGTCCTTCAGCTGGAACAGTCTGGGAAACTAGCATTTTCATTTTCGTGTCTTTCATGCGTCTGTGTTCATGTTCTTGTTCTTCTCTAATTCTATTGTGATGGTACTGTAACATTTGTAACATTTGTGATGGAGTGTTACCTTGCCAGGTACTTTCGAATTTTAATACTCTATTCTTTACTGGGGGCAGGGCATTTTCCACTAACTTTGTTACAAACAGATGCGGGTATGATTCGCTACTTGCTTTTATGCCACTATTTATACCAAAACATTTTTCAAATCGGGCATAGTAATCACTAGTGTCTTCATCTTGCTTCTGCTTACAGGCTGAAATCGTTCCCCAATCTTCCTTTTTCGTAGTTAATAGACGTGGCAGTACCTGTACTAATAAACCTGGTAATGCTTTAGTTTTATCCCCAAGTCCTGCTCCTGCAGTTCGGGCCTTTTCTTCCGCTTCTAACACTGACCATTCTATCTTTTGGTCACCTACCTCCCACTCTTTTTCCTTGAGTTTTTCATAAATGCCAGCAGGCATCAACACCTTTAATATTGTCATAATGTCGGGATAGGTATACTCTCCCATGAGTAACATGTCTTTAATTTCTCGGTGAAAACCCGCTGGATCTTTGTCATGACTGGGTACCACTTTCTTCATTTGTAACAATTCTATTTTCGATATGGGCGTATATACAAATACGCGTTTAAACTGATTGTCCTCGCCCTTTATTGGGTGCACTTCTCGTAAGGGATTCTGTCTATCTATGTGATACGTAGTTCTTTCCTTGACGGGCAATGGAACATGTTCTGAACATACAAAAAGAATATACTGCTTTCTTGATTCTAGAATTTCTTTAATTAATTTAGTACCTGGACCTCTCCATTTATTCATAAGCAATTCAGTCAGTATGTCAGGTAAGGGACCAGGGTCCGAATGCTGACTCCGATATAGTATAATGAGTTGTTGAATCATATAAATCCCAGCTAACCTCTGTTCATCTGGGGTGAGATTCAAAAATGTGCGTACTACTGTATCATCACTATATTTTCCGGGACTGTCCACCCAATGGACAGCTGCCCTGGCTAAATCTTGTTCGTCCATAGAATCGAGAAAATGATAACCCCTTCGTTCTCGGAGTAGTTTGTCTGCGGTTTGGAACGAATGCTCGTTAGACCTTATATTAATTATAGGTATTTGAAAATTCCTGTTATTATCTGGACATATCGGATGTATTGAGTCAGTATGATATCTAGTCTGATTCCTATTACAAGATCTTCCTCTACCTACATAGGCTATGGTGTCCGACTGTCCTGTGGGCAGTCCTGACCCTTCTTCCTCGCTTTGTTCGAACTCGTCTACCTCTAATCGCTCTTCGTGTAGGCGTTCTATTTCTTTACGGATCTTTCGGCACATGGCTATTATACAATTTTGTTTATCATGTCTCCCTTCTGATATATTCTGGCTCCATCTTGTAAGAATTTTCATTGCTTCCGGGTCTACCCCCGGTCGGTCTTGATTTCTGATCACACAGTTTATGAGGAAACGTAACAGTTCCCCCTGTATCTCTACTTTCTGGTATTCCATAGCTCTGTAAATACATTCTGGATCTCGCCCTGTTTGGACAAAATGATATATATTATCTAGATGCGCAGTCATTCCTGGTAACTTCGCTAAATACACTGCGGCTCGTCTGATACGCAATGAGGCCAGGGTCATTTCGTCCTCTATACCGGGCACCGGGTCATATCTACAATCTACGAGAAGCTCTTTAAGTGCACGGGCACTTACGAATTTAGGTGTACGTGAATGCGCTGACTCTTGAAAAGTAAGTTTATTTATTCTGGGTGGCGTAGAAAAAATGTTGCTAGCACCTCCCGCAGCCCCATCTGGGGTGTCGGGCGTGAAAGGATTCGTCGAACGTGACACAGCAACTACAGGTGTGGACACAGCCATAGAAGTAGCTGTAGGAGCGGATACAGAAACAGATGTGCTTGCCGGAACTTGTGACTCGATTTGTTGCTGTAGGGATACGGGCACTGGATCTTGGCGTTGAACCTCCCTGGTATGCGGTCTATGTGGGGCGGAATTAGCATATTCGGGAGCTGCGTCATCTAAATATGAGGAAAGAAAAACATCCTCTGCGGTTCTAGGATGCCCCTTAGGATGTACCTTTATTGGGAACAATGGGGGTGGCAAGTCTTTCGGTATTTCTGGAGTAGCCTTAGGTAATCCTTCGGCCAGAAGGGGATACATACCATTCATAAGGGCATTTCTCTGTCTGTCTACTTGTTCTGATTTCACTCGGATACCTTCCTCAATTAATAGATTTCCTTGAACTTTATTTGAACTTTCTTTATTCCTTTCTTCCTGTCTACGTGCTTTTTCTGTACGTCTATGAGATTCTTTACGCCATAATTCAATGGCATCTTTCTGTGACTGTCTGACTTTCCTTTTCCATAACTCTTCTTCTACTTTCATGATGCACTCTGCATCCCAGGTTCCCGCTGTGGGCCACCTCTGACTTTCTGGTAATCCCTTGGTGTAGTCTACCCATAAATCAAGAAATAATATAGCGTCTAAGCCATGTTTGTGATACATAAAGTGCCCTGGAGTGTCCCTAGGAGGAATAGGAACGGCTTCTTCGAGAACCCCTTTTCTGGTAGTGATCTGTCTTAATTTCGAAAAGAGCGGCATATTGAGAACTGACCTTATACTTGATTTTGACCAACTGACCTGATACTTGAATTTGAACAGACTTAATACAATAAACACGATAATGAACAGTCATTCATACCACGATATTCAGAACATACTTAAACATATTAAACATTAAACATTAAACCTTTAACTGAAACAACAATGATGATCGTCTGCATAACTAATCACCAAGCTTAATTCTCGACAATAACTAGACAATAACTAGACACTTCGGAATACTTCGGAATACTTGATATACTGCTAAACAGTACAGATACACTGCTAAAACAGTGCAGACCGGATTTGTGTACCCAAACCCGTCTTGACCGGCACAACCTATGTGCACGTCAGAAATGCCTCCCCAGCAATGGTACTCACCGGGTAGCTTCGGAAACGGAAGGCCTCAGTAACTTGAACTTGAACCGGACTGGACTCGACTCGACTCGTCGGAAACTGGGCTTGACTTCGAACTGGTGGGTCTCTGTGTACCTCGGATCTTGCTCTCTCAGCTAGGCTCTGGTCGGGATACTTCGCACTTCTCACCGCCTCGTCTGGGTGTTGATCGCAGTCTCAGTCGCCCCCGCTTGACCGGAGGGAGATACAGGAAATCCTGCTGGTACGCGTTATTGTCCGTCCAGCTGTGGCAGGGGACCGGGCCTGCAACGCACCGCCGGCGCGTGAGATGAGAAAGTGTCCCTATTCGGGCGCCATCATGTGGTAAATAATTTTCCTTTACCGGGACTGAATTTGATACAGAAACATAATAAAATAGCTCAATAAAATGAGAGGCAGAATCCGTGGTATTAGAGGTTCGGAATGGGCTTTATTCCAATAATCGATTATAATCGGATGCTTCAAGTTCCATCACCCCGGAGGTTCAGGAAGTGAAGTACATACTTTATTGACAAGAAATGACTTTTATAGTACATACATGACAATGAAGTAAATGCAGTAGGCGTAACAATTGATAAGGAAAATGACGAGTTGTTCTGCGTAACCAGAAATGGGTGTAATAAGGCGTAAAAAGGAACATAATTGGTTATGATGTCATATATAGGTGGATCTATAAGATAATACTTGGCCTAGATGCGCGCGCAGCAGTATGACGTGTAATTGACGTGTAACTAGGGGGTGAAGGGGACTTGACATTTAGCTCTACATGTGGAGACAAAAAGTCTGGGGGTCAAGTCAACCTAATCCCAAATCATATCTAACATCCTATGTTTAAAGAACTATGTTATCCAAGAAAGAAGGACTCTCGGACAGAATCTATTCTATACTGACTGTGCGTGCATGTACAAGCGTCTAAGTGTCTACACTAGATGCGAGGGGGTAGGAATATTTCATGGTAACAAGGCTATGAATTACTTGCATGAGGACAGAGAAGCCGGCCTTTTGCTCGGTAACTGGAAGAATGTTTACTTAAGCTACTAGGCAGGAATGCATCGGCTGAGGGGGAAGCAGATAATTCGAAGGTGAAATACAGTTCTTGGCAGAGAATAGGCTGATGTCAGGCTTCGTGAGCCGCGCAGAGAATGAGACAAAGTTCATGGTCACAGATGCAGGCTCAGACTGGAGCTTTCAGAGGCAGAAGGCAAGAAGAGTTTGATGACAGAATCAGGGCCTACTTGCCTGGACTGTAAAATGGCATAAGTGAACCATATAAAGCCGGTGGCTTTTCATACTTAGGAATGGAATATCCGGCCTATTCATGGCGGATCTGACAGAGGACATGTTGACGGTGGACGCACATGTGTTTGCGTCTTCATAACTGGAACTGGAGGGAACATACATGTACTTGTGACATGCACATAGAACCGTTGGGGTCCAAGATAGGGGACATAACTGATCAGAAAAATCCATATTTCCACAATGCGCCGTGGGAGATGCGTCACGCAAGTTTGCCCTTGCACCACCGCAGAAGCGCCGCATTCACAATGCCGTGCATCGTGGCGCAAGGACAAGCAGATGCGTGACGCATCTGGCCGGCGTAAGGTTGGCGCATTGCTGGAGTTGCGTCACAACCGCCACACAGCTCCAGCACGGCTCGGAGTGCCCCTATCCCTGACATGCTGCATCAATCCTTAAGCCTGCTTCAAGCAGGCACAGGGCTTTGACGCAGCATGGCCTGAAAAGTGTCTGAGTGAAATCTTGTGGATTTCAATCAGCCACTTTTCGGAGGCATTCCTGTGCCAGAAGGCCCCCCCCCTGTGCAGGTACACCCACATGTGGCGCAAGCTTGACAACCTGACGCATCTCCCTAGATGCGTCACGTTGTAAATAGCACGCAGCATGGTGCTGGGTCGGCGCCGCCGCTGCGTCACTAAAGTGATGCAACGGGGGCGCTAAAGTGGTGCACGGGACGTATTCATCTGCCCCATGGTGTCTGATTCACCCATGACATCACTCACGTTGTAGGCGCATCTTTTGTGGGTGAGTCACATCTGTTGATGGCACAGGCCCGCCAATGCTATGGTTATGGCCTTTTCTGATTCAGTGACCCATCCTCATGAGGTCCGGCTGTGTCTCTCAGTACATGGATCATTTTCCATCTGCGTCAATTTATTCTTTCGGGACATCCACTACACTGATCGCTGACATGGGCACATGAGCTGCAGCACGCTCAACCTTTTGACTACTGTCACCAGCTGTGATGAACATGCAGTTAGTGTGGCTTGCAAAGTTGTCTCAGGAAGGAATTTCTTTACACAGTCGTGTATATCCAAGTTTCATCATTGGCAACAGACAGCAATCCACATTTAGTCCATTCCACTACAGGTTGCTCATGTGAAAAATGTGGCAACGAGCTGCTCACGGACTTGCATGCCCTGACCTCGGTTATGTGCCATGGCCCGGTTTCCCAGATTCAGAGCTAGCCGAGGTTGCAGCGGTATGTGTAAGCCATGCGTTAAGGCAATGTTGTGCAAGACACAACAGGCTAATATGATCTTGCACACGACTTCTGGGAGTACTGCAGCACCCCCGTGTACGGTCGAGACATCTGAATCGCGACTTCAACAGAACAAAAGTGCGCTCTATGATGGCTCGAGTCCGTATGTGTGCCTGATTGTACCTACGCTGTGGTACAGTGTTTTAACGCCTGTAAGGGGTGAGGAGATGTGGGGTGAGTGCATACCCAGGGTCACCTGAGGAGAGGGGAAAGGGCAGTTGGTTACATTTCCCTCTTTGACTTGCACAGGACATGATCTGTACTGTATTACATGCAGTATCTGTTGGGCCATGTATGTAGCTTTATGATTCTTATTGTACAATGGTTAATGTTAGGGGGCATTCATACATTTGCAAAACACATTTCCCTCATTTCTAACGCTTGGTACTTACCCAGTATACACATGTTGTCAAATTCTCCCGCAGCCATCCGCCGGGCAAGAGGTGACATGCGGAATATGAAGCTGTCATGGGTACTGCCTGGGAACACCGCATGCACATTAATGAACCTCCCCCTGGCATCACAGACAGCTTGCACGTAGATGGAATGCCATCGGTGTCTGTTGCAGAAGATGTGTGCAATGTGGCGGGGTGGCTGAAGGGCCACATGGGTACAATCAATTGCACCCAGCACACGTGGGAATTGTGCAATGAGATAGAAGTCTCGTGCTGCCCTTTGTCTCAGGGCCAGTGTAGGTGGAATTTGTATGTGGTTGTGGGATCTTGCAGTGATGCATCTCAGTACCTGATGCAGGCACCGCGACTGGCTCGCCTGGGATATGCCCACATGGTCACTGGAGACCCTTTAGAAAGAGCCAGTGGCAAAGAGATGGAGCGCAGAGAGGATCTTGATATATGCTGGGATTGCATGAGAGCAGCAGGTCACAGAGTCAAGTTCCTGCTCCCACTCACATACCATATCCAAGATGACTTCTGGAGGGAAACGGTACCTGGCCCTTACATCTTGGCTGGACATTCCAAATAGGTTGATCCTCTGCCTGAAGATCCTCTCTGCTCTCCTCCTCCTCCTCAAGTGGTTTTGCCGCATGGCAAGGGGCAGTGCAACAAACACATTCAGTGACATATTGTAAGGGTTTGTGTGTGTGTCTGCTCTGCAGTTATACGTGCTGCCGACCTAGGATTGGCTGGAGTGTGTCAGCTGATGCACGATGGGGGATGGTAGGGACTTGGACAGGTGTTTACCCTTGGCTCAAATGAGCAATGGCCACAGTTAATGTAGTCTTGCCCAAATCGGAAATTCCAGTCCGAGAGCGGACTTTCCGGCCCGTATGCGGACTTTCTGGCCCGTATGCGGACTTTCCGGCCTGTCTGCGGACTTTCCGGCCCGTAAGCGGACATTCTGCTCCGGTGGCGGAAAGTCCGCCCCGGCGGCGGAAATTCCGGCCCGAGTGCGGACGTAAGTTTAGTGGTCGTAAATGCATTCTGTGAATAGCAAAAGTTCTAAGTTCATTCTGTGAATAGCAAAAGTAGTAAGTTCATTCTGTGAATACCAGTAGTAGTAGGTGCATTCTGTGAATACCAGAATGGTAGTAAGTTTAGGATTTAGTCTTAAGTTTGTTCTGTGAATTGGGCCCCTGGACACTATACTTTCTATTTAAAAAGTGGAAGTGGATGGATGGGATGTAATGACAGCAACCCTAAAATCAAACAAAAACTACCTTTTAAGCTACCAAATTTTTATCTTTTGTTTCTTCTGAGGAGCATTACTGTTAAAAAAGAGGTTTGGTGAATTTGTTCAACATGGATTGTCTGTGTTTATGATATCATTCGGCCTACAAGGGGTGATGTTTTCATAAGGGTCTCTATAATGCAGGTGTCCTTTATATCTATTACTAGTATTGTACCACTTCTAATAATAAAGGATTTCTTTTTAAGATTTGTTTCTTCAGATTAGTTCATTAACTAGAGGTAACGCAATTGATTAAACAACTATAGTGACTGCAGTGCATAGTGTCACTTATTTATGGTGCTATACAGTGCAATTCTGTTTTTTTTTATACAGTCTATGGGCCCGATTCACAGAACAAACTTAAGACTAAATCCTAAACTTACTACCATTTAGGTATTCACAGAATGCACCTACTACATCTGGTATTCACAGAGTGAACTTACTACTTTTGCTATTCACAAAATGAAATTAGGACTTTTGCTATTCACAGAATCCATTTACGACCACTAAACTCACGTCCGCACTCGGGCCGGAATTTCCGGCTCCGGAGCGGAATTTCCAGCTCCGGAGCGGAATTTCCGGCTCCGGAGCGGAAAGTCAGCTCGCGGGCCGGATAGTCCGCCTCCGGGCCGGAAAGTCCGCTCCGGAGCCGGAAACTCCGCTCTCGGGCCGGAAATTCCGCTCTCGGGCCGGAAAATCAGAATTGGGACCAGACTACATTAACTGTGGCCATTGATCATTTGAGCCAAGGGTAAACACCTGTCCAAGTCCCTACCATCCCCCACCATGCATCAGCTGACGCACTCCAGCCAATCCCAGCCAACAGCTCCAGTTAGCCATCATGTTGCTAGTGCCTACCATCCCCCACCATGATCCAGCTGAAGCCAATTAACACTGATTGACCAGCAGCAAAAAACATTTAAAAGCAGCACACAGTGAAGGAACAGGTTTGGCCACACAGAGTTTGTATTTGCAAGCTGACACCGGCTGAGAAAAATGGACCTCCTGAAGAGAAAGAGGAACTACAGAGGAGACCACCATGCTTGTGGAGTTCATTGTCAAACGCCTCTATGGACTCCCACCCAACTGCACCAGTGGGACACAGAAGGCAGCCCTGTGGCAGCAATTATCCACTGCTGTCACAGCATTGGGGGAGGAGAGGCGCACTGTCCAGGACCTAAAAAAAAAATGGCAGGTGTTAGACGGACCGGGAGGGTCGGCCGAGGACAAGGGGAGAGGTCTCCGGGGAGAGCCGTCTCCAGCGATCGTACAGATAAATAACTTCCCCCCCCACAGACAGACACCACACAAGGAGAAGATTTAGTGTTCTTTATATGCACTTCTTAAGGTACGATGAAATAGTACAAGGAGGTCTGGACTCAGGGGTCCCCTCGATTTTAGTCTCTCAGGATAGGGAGGGGGTAGCGGGACAGTCTGTTTACCAGTCTGGTAGTTCGGATGGAAGGATGATTAGCTCACAATCCTCGAGCTTGGTGGTTTAGCTGGTACGGGCCGCGGCAGCGCCAGCAGGTCCCGGTAGAGATGGTCGGTACACGGTCCGCGGCAGCGCCAGCAGGTCCCGGTGAGGATGGTCGTTACAACGGGCCGCGGCAGCGCCAGCAGGTCCCGGTGAGGATGGTCGATACAACGGGCCGCGGCAGCGCCAGCAGGTCCCGACGACAATGGATGTTGCAGAAGGCCGCGGCAGCGCCAGCAGGCAGGACGATAGTTCGCAAGATAGGGCTACGGCAGCGCCAGTAGTCCGTCAAGGCTGAGTTCTCTCGGTGTCTCTCGACTCCAGGATACAACTGCCTTCCTGCTCCGGAGCTGCCCCAGTTATAGGGCAGGCGCCCCTTGATGTCCGGACCCTCGCACTTGGAGGTCGGAGGGCCCGGGATGAAGGTGTCCAGACACCCAGCAGGGGGTGGAGCCAGCGCCTGGGGGAGCTGGAGGCGATCGGCACCTGGCGGGGGAAGAGCCCTTGACGCTTCGTTCTCCCATTGATCTGCCAAGTGGTCCGCTCACCTCCTGGGTGGATGGTGGTGCCGGGATGTCGGGGCCGGCCAGGCCCAGGGTTAGGGTCGGGTGGAGGCCACGCGGCCTCGTGGTGCAGGGCCCAAGATGGCGGCTTGACCCGGCCGGGGGAGCCGGTGGGGGCTGGGGCCCTGTCATGCGGGGAGGGAGCGAGCCCTTCGTGTGGCCTGTCCAACATGCGTCCCCCCCAGCTGAAGGCGGGGAGAGTCACCCATCTTCTTGGGGACTCTCCTCGTCGAGGCGGAAAAAGCGTGACAGGCCATCTGCGTTGGCGTGGTCTTGGCCCGGTCGGTGCTCCACGGTGGAGTCCATTCCCTGCAGGGAAATGGACCAGCGCAATAGTTTTGGGTTCTCCCCCCGCATCTGCATCAGCCACTGCAGGGGTCGATGGTCGGTTTGTACCCGGAAGTGGGTACCGAAGAGATAGGGCCGGAGCTTTTTGAGGGCCCACACCACTGCGAAGGCCTCCCTCTCGATGGTGCTCCAGCGCTGTTCTCGGGCCAGGAGACGTCGACTGATGAAGGCCACCGGCTGGTCATGACCTTCGGGGTTCAATTGGGAAAGAACCGCTCCGATGCCGTGGTCGGAGGCGTCTGTCTGTACCACGAATTCCCGACCGTAATCGGGGGCCTGGAGCACAGGGGCGGTGCACAGGGCGGCCTTCAGCTTCTCGAAGGCCGCTTGACACTCGGGGGTCCAGTTAATCCGCTTTGGTTGGTTTTTGGACGTGAGACCCGTGAGGGGCCCCACGATGCTGCCGTAGTCCTTCACGAACCGCCGGTAGTAGCCGGTGAGCCCTAAGAAGGCTCGGACCTCGGTCTGGGTGACGGGGGGCTGCCAGGACTGGATGGCAGCAATCTTAAGTTGCAGCGGGGCCACCAGCCCGCTTCCCACTTGGTGCCCAAGGTAGGTCACGGACCCTTGGCCAATTTGGCATTTGCCGGCCTTAATTGTGAGGCCGGCCCGCTGGAGGGCCTGTAGGACTTCTTGGAGGTGGAGGAGGTGGTCGGACCAGTGGCGGCTGTATACAGCGATATCGTCCAGGTAGGCAGCGCTGAACTCTTCGAGCCCCGCCAGGACCTGGTTCACAAGGCGTTGAAACGTGGCGGGGGCGTTCTTCATGCCGAAGGGCATGACCCTGAATTGGTAGTGGCCATCGGGGGTAGAGAAGGCTGACCGTTCCTGAGCCCGGGGTGTGAGACCGATCTGCCAGTAGCCCGCTGTTAGGTCGAAGATACTGAGGTAGCGGGCGGCCCCCAGCCGGTCGATCAATTCGTCCGCTCGGGGGATAGGATGAGCGTCGGTCCGGGTGACAGCGTTCAAGCCCCGGTAGTCGACGCAGAATCTCAGTTCAGGTGTGGTGCCGGGGGCAGCGGCCTTGGGGACTAATACAACCGGACTGGCCCAGGGACTGTCCGAGGGCTCGATGACCCCGATCGTGAGCATTTTGGCCACTTCCTCTTGTATGCAGGCCCGTACCCGATCTGGTACGCGGTAGGCCCGGTGTCGGATAGGGGGACTGTCCCCGGTGTCCACGTCGTGCAAACACCAAGGGGTGACCCCGGGGGTGAGGGAGAACAGGGTAGCGAACCGCAGCAGGAGGTTCCGGCAGCCCTGGCGTTGCTCCGGGGTGAGGGCATCGGAGAGCCGGACCCCGTCCACGGAACCGTCATTCTCCTGAGTCTTCAGGAGATCCGGGAGGGGTTCGGAGTCTTCCTCTGCCCCACTGTCCGTAGCCATCAGGAGGCTGAGTTCTGAGCGCACAAAGTGTGGTTTGAGTCTGTTGGTGTGGAGGACCCGAAGGGGGTTCCGGGAGGTCCCCATGTCGATGAGGTAAGTGACGGGGCTTTTGCGCTCGACCACCTTGAAGGGCCCCGTCCACTTATCTTGCAAGGCACATGGTTCGGTGGGGTACATCACCCACACTTGTTGACCAGGCTCGAACTCGACGGAGGAGGCATTGTGATCATACCATCTCTTCATGTCTTCCTGGCTGGCCTCGAGGTTCGCCTTGGCCATCTCCCTGAAGCACCGGGTCTGATTGCGTAGGGCCAGGAGGTATTTGAAGACGTCTGGAGGGGTCTTTAGGGAGGCCAACTCCCAACCTTCCCTGACTAGGCTGAGGGGCCCTCGCACAGGGTGCCCGTACAGGAGTTCGAAAGGGCTAAAGCCGAGGGACTTCTGGGGAACTTCTCGGTAGGCGAAGAGGAGGCACGGGAGTAGTACATCCCACTGGCGACGGAGGGGCTCTTCCAATCCCCCAATCATCCCCTTGAGAGTGCGGTTGAAACGCTCCACTAGTCCGTTCCCTTGGGGGTGATAGGGGGTCGTGAATCTGTAGGTGACCCCGCATTGTTGCCAGAGGGACTTCATGTATTTGGAGATGAAGTTCGTGCCTCGGTCGCTGACGACTTCTCGGGGGAAGCCCACCCGGGAGAAGATCCCCATTAGGGCCCGGCCAACCACCGGAGCTGTCACGGTTCGTAGGGGCACCGCCTCGGGGTAGCGGGTGGCGTGGTCCACCAGTACCAGGATGAACCTGTGTGCTTGTGCCGTGCGGGGGTCCAGGGGCCCCACAATGTCTATTCCTACCCTCTCGAACGGGGTGGTGACCACAGGGAAGGGTTGCAGGGGGGCTTTCAGCCTACGGCCACTTTTCCCGCTGGCTTGTGCACGTGGGGCAGGACCGGCAGTGGTTCAGGACGTCGTTCCTCATTTTCGGCCAGAAAAAGTGGGTCACTAGGCGACTGTAAGTCTTGTCCTGGCCCAGGTGTCCAGCCAGGGGGACATCGTGGGCCAGGTTGAGTAGGAAGTCTCTGAAGCGGAGAGGTACCACCAGCACCCGACCGGCCCCTAGCTCCGCGATTCTCTGTTCGCTGTATAGCAGGTCGTTATCCCAATAGACCCAATGAGTTCCGGTGGCGTCCCCTGCGCTCTGGGCGCTGGCTTGCTGTCGGAGTCCCTCGAGGGCGGGGCAGGTCTTTTGCTCCTGGCGGAACTGTTCTTGGGTGGGCCCCCCTTCTTGACGCCACTGAGCCAGGCCGGGAAGGTCCTGGGCTTGCGCGACTCCTTCGGCCGTTGGTTCTGGGGGGTTGGCCTCGTCGTTGTCCTCTACTGGGGCGACCGGGGGTGGAGGTGCTGGCCATTCCGGTTCTTCTGATCGGGGGACAGCACGGGCGGCCATGGACCGGGTGGTTATGCAGGCCCAGTCCGGGAGGCCCAGCATCCCCAGGTGCTCTCTTCTCTCGACGGTGGCCCACGGGGGACTCTCGAGGTCATTCCCCAGGAGGCAGTCCACGGGGGCATCATCCCGGACCGTCACCTTCAACAGGCCGGAGACCCCTCCCCATTCGAATGGGACGCAGGCCATTTGACACAGACTTTTGGAATTGTCGGCTGAGCGGACGGGGCAGAGAATGTTCGGCAGGATCTGCTCGGGCTTCACCAGGTGACAGCGGACGGCCGTCATACTGGCGCCCGTGTCACGTAAGGCCTCGGCCCGACGCCCATTAATGGTCACCCACTGACCGTATTTCCGGGTGTTGGCGGGTAGGGGAGCCCGCGGGACCATGTCTTTTCCCCCGAGGCACGCTAGAACCATGGCGGCCGGTTCCCACTCTGGCCGGGCCGGCTCATATTCTTCCTGTTCCTCTGATAGTCGTTCTTCCCCCAGGGCGGCGGCAGCTACCTGGCGGGGCCTTGGTGTTTGGTTCTGCGGGCAGCTCGGGTCATTGGCGTAGTGGCCGACTCGCTGGCATCGGTGGCACGTGACGTTGGCTCGGAACCCAGGACGCATCGGGGGGTTGCCCCGGCCGGCCGGGGGCGGGGTGCTGGCCACGGGCGTTGCCGGGATGGTGTCTCTCCCTCGGCCCTGGCCTCCTCCTCCTCGAGGACGGTGCTGGCCTTGGTTGCTTCGGTTCTGCTCGTGTGGCCCTTTCCGGCCCACTCGGGTGCTTTCCCATCGGTCAGCTTCAGCGGCGAGCTGCCGGGGGTCAGTCAATTTACTGTCGAGGAGGTGCTGCCTGATGTTGGACAGGCCACACGAAGGGCTGGCTCCCTCCCCGCATGACAGGGCCCCAGCCCAGGCCCACCAGGCGTGACCCACGAGAATCACCCGCACCCCGTCTCCCGACGGAATTCCTGCCCTCGGACCTCCATGTATCACGGACCCAAGCCACTACCGGCTCCCCCGGCCGGGTCAAGCCGCCATCTTGGGCCCTGCGCCACGAGGCCGCGTGGCCTCCATCCGACCCTAACCCTGGGCCTGGCCGGCCCCGACATCCCGGCACCACCATCCACCCAGGAGGTGAGCGGACCACTTGGCAGGTCAATGGGAGAACGAAGCGCCAAGGACTCTCCCCCGCCAGGTGCCGATCGCCTCCAGCTCCCCCAGGCGCTGGCTCCACCCCCTGCTGGGTGTCTGGACACCTTCATCCCGGACCCTCCGACCTCCAAGTGCGAGGGTCCGGACATCAAAGGGCGCCTGCCCTATAACTGGGGCAGCTCCGGAGCAGGGGGGCAGTTGTATCCTGGAGTCGAGAGACCCCGAGAGAACTCAGCCTTGACGGACTACTGGCGCTGCCGTAGCCCTATCTTGCGAACTATCGTCCTGCCTGCTGGCGCTGCCGCGGCCTTCTGCAACATCCATTCTCGTCGGGACCTGCTGGCGCTGCCGCGGCCCGTTGTATCGACCATCCTCACCGGGACCTGCTGGCGCTGCCGCGGCCCGTTGTAACGACCATCTTCACCGGGACCTGCTGGCGCTGCCGCGGACCGTGTATCGACCATCTCCACCGGGACCTGCTGGCGCTGCCGCGGCCCGTACCAGCTAAACCACCAAGCTCGAGGATTGTGAGCTAACCACCATATCATCCGAACTGCCAGACTGGTAAACAGACTGTCCCGCTACCCCTTTTTCCTATCTTGAGAGACTTAATCGAGGGGACCCCTGAGTCCAGACCTCCTTGTACCATTTCATCGTACCTTAAGAAGTGCATATAAAGAACGCTAAATCTTATCCTTGTGTGGTATCTGTCTGTGGGGGGGAAGTTATTTGTCTGTACGATCGCTGGAGACGGCTCTCCCCGGAGACCTCTCCCCTTGTCCTCGGCCGACCCTCCCGGTCCGTCTAACATTGGTGGCCAGCGGCGCGATCCGAATCAACGCGTAATCGTACAGAGAGTAGCTCACCCCACGACAAAACCACGATGTCAGCCAAAGATAGCGGTTCCACTGAAAAGTTCCAAATGGATAAATTGGAAGAGTATAGCCACCGCGAACTTAAACAATTCTGCATGGAACTAGGCATTGCTACCACCGGCCTGAGTACCAAAGATGATTTGAAGCACGCCCTTGAGTCGTGGACAGAAACTGGGATCGCCGGACCCTCCGACCAAAACAGTGTCGCACCAGAGGGGAACGCCACGGCTCCCGAGGAGCGGGGAACGGGCCTCTCGCAGAAGGAGATCCAGGAAAGAGAAAGAACCAGACTACACGAATTGGAAATGGCACGACTCAAGATGGACGGTGAACTCAAGTTAGCCGAGCAGAAAATAAATCTAGAGCATATGCGGCTCCGAGAAGAGCGAGAAGAAAAGCAAAGACAGAGAGAGCTTGAGGAAAAAAGAATAACACTCGAACACGAGCGCAAACTGGCGGAAATAGAACTTCGGAAACAGAATAAAGAATCGGGGATGCCTGAGCGACCACACACCCCGGGGGCAACCGAGAAAAAAGTCCACATCCCCAAGGATGTTGTCCGAGAGTATGTTCGAGAGGACGACATACAACAGTGGTTCAAAGCCTACGAGATCGCCATGACCTCCCACCGGATCGACCGGAGTGATTGGGGAGCCGGACTATGGGGGAGGTTCGTCAACGAAGGCCGCGATGCCCTGCTGCAGCTCCCAGATCACCAAATGTCGTCCTACGACCACATGAAGGCTGCCCTCCTCACCCGCTACGGCCTCACACCTGAGATGTACCGCCAGAGGTTCAGAGATTGCACCCGGATCCCGGGTACAACTTGGGTGGAGTACGTCAACTATTTCAGCCGAGCCTTCGAGGGTTGGATCAAGGGGAGCCAGGTAACAACCTACGAACAACTCTTTAACCTTATGGTATGGGAACACCTGTCGAACAACTGTTTCGTCGAGCTCAGGCAGCACCTCCTCGACAGTAAACTGACTGACCCCCGGCAGCTCGCCGCTGAGGCTGATCGATGGGAAAGCACCCGAGTGGGCCGGAGAGGACCACACGAGCAAAACCGAAGCAACCAAGGCCAGCACCGTCCCCGGGGAGGAGGAGGAGGCCAGGGGCGAGGGAGAGACAGCCCCCCGGCAACAACCGTGACCAGCACCCCGCCCCCGACCGGCCGGGGCAACCCCCCGATGCGTCCTGGGTTCCGAGCCAACGTCACGTGCCACCGATGCCAGCGAGTCGGCCACTACGCCAATGACCCGAGCTGCCCGCAGAACCAAACACCCAAGCCCCGCCAGGTGGCTGCCGCCGCCCTGGGGGAAGAACGACTATCAGAGGAACAGGACGAGTATGAGCCGGCCCAGCAAGAGTGGGAACCGGCCGCCATGGTTCTAGCGTGTCTAGGGGGAAAAGACATGGTCCCGCGGGCTCCCCTACCCGCCAACACCAGGAAATACGGTCAGTGGGTGACCATTAATGGGCATCGGGCCGAGGCCTTACGTGACACAGGCGCCAGTGTGACGGCCGTCCGCTGTCACCTGGTGAAGCCCGAGCAGATCCTGCCGAACATTCTCTGCCCCGTCCGCTCAGCCGACAACTCCGAAAGTCTGTGTCAAATGGCCTGCGTCCCCTTCGAATGGGGAGGGGTCTCCGGCCTGTTGAAGGTGACGGTCCGGGATGATGCCCCCGGGGACTGCCTCCTGGGGAATGACCTTGAGAGTTCCCCGTGGGCCACCGTTGAGAAAAGAGAGCACCTGGGGATGCTGGGCCTCCCGGACTGGGCCTGCGTAACCACCCGGTCCATGGCCGCCCGTGCCGTCCCCCGATCCGAAGAACCGGAATGGCCAGCACCTCCGCCCCCGGTCGCCCCAGTAGAAGACACCGACGAGGCCAACCCCCCGGAACCAACGATCGAAGGGGGCAAGCAACCCCAGGACTTACCCGGCCTGGCTCAATGGCGTCAAGAAGGGGGGCCCACCCAGGAACAGTTCCGCCAGGAGCAAAAGACCTGCCCCTCCCTCGAGGGACTCCGCCAACAAGCCAGCGCCCAGAGCGCAGGGGACTCCACCGGAACTCACTGGGTCTACTGGGATAACGACCTGCTATACAGCGAACAAAGAATCGCGGAGCTAGGGGCCGGTCGAGTACTAGTGGTACCTCTCCGCTTCAGAGACTTACTGCTCAACCTGGCCCACGATGTACCCCTGGCTGGACACCTGGGCCAGGACAAAACTTACAGTCGCCTAGTAACCCACTTTTTCTGGCCAAAGATGAGGAACGACGTCCTGAACCACTGCCGGTCCTGCCCCACGTGCCAAGCCAGCGGGAAGAGTGGCCGTAAGCTGAAAGCCCCTCTACAACCCTTCCCAGTGGTCACTACCCCGTTCGAGAGGGTAGGGATAGACATTGTGGGGCCCCTGGACCCCCGCACGGCGCAAGGACACAGGTTCATCCTAGTACTGGTGGACCACGCCACCCGCTACCCCGAGGCGGTGCCCCTACGAACTGTGACCGCTCCGGTGGTTGGCCGGGCCCTAATGGGGATCTTCTCCCGGGTGGGCTTCCCTCGAGAAGTCGTCAGCGACCGAGGGACGAACTTCATCTCCAAATACATGAAGTCCCTCTGGCAACAGTGCGGGGTCACCTACAGATTCACGACCCCCTATCACCCCCAAGGGAATGGACTACTGGAGCGATTCAACCGCACTTTCAAGGGGATGATTGGGGGATTGGAAGAGCCCCTCCGTCGCCAGTGGGATGTACTACTCCCGTGCCTCCTCTTCGCCTACCGGGAAGTTCCCCAGAAATCCCTCGGTTTTAGCCCTTTCGAACTCCTGTACGGGCACCCTGTGCGAGGGCCCCTCAGCCTAGTCAAAGAAGGTTGGGAGATGGCCCCCCTAAAGACCCCTCCAAACGTCTTCAAGTACGTCCTGGCCCTACGCAACCAGACTCGGCGTTTCAGGGAGATGGCCAAGGCGAACCTCGAGGCCAGCCAGGAAGACATGAAGAGGTGGTATGATCACAATGCCTCCTCCGTCGAGTTCGAACCTGGTCAACAAGTGTGGGTGATGTCCCCCACCGAACCATGTGCCTTGCAAGATAAGTGGACGGGGCCCTTCAAAGTGGTCGAGCGCAAAAGCCCCGTCACTTACCTCATCGACATGGGGACCCCCCGGGACCCCCTTCGGGTCCTCCACACCAACAGACTCAAACCACACTTTGTGCGCTCAGAACTTAGCCTCCTGATGGCTACGGACAGTGGGGCAGAGGAAGACTCCGAACCCCTCCCGGATCTACTGAAGGCTCAGGAGAACGACGGTTCCGTGGACGGGGTCCGGCTCTCCGATGCCCTCACCCCAGAGCAACGCCAGGGCTGCCGGGACCTTCTGCTGCGGTTCGCTACACTGTTCTCCCTCACCCCCGGGGTCACCCCTTGGTGCTCGCACGACGTGGACACCGGGGACAGTCCCCCTATCCGACACCGGGCCTATCGCGTACCAGATCGGGTACGGGCTTGCATACAAGAAGAAGTAGCCAGAATGCTCACGATCGGGGTCATCGAGCCCTCGGACAGTCCCTGGGCCAGCCCGGTTGTATTGGTACCCAAAGCCGCTGCCCCCGGCACCACACCTGAACTGAGATTCTGCGTCGACTACCGGGGCTTGAACGCTGTCACCCGGACCGACGCTCATCCTATCCCCCGGGCGGACGAACTGATCGACCGGCTGGGGGCCGCCCGCTACCTCAGTATCTTCGACCTAACAGCGGGCTACTGGCAGATCGGCCTCACACCCCGGGCTCAGGAACGATCTGCCTTCTCTACCCCCGATGGCCACTACCACTTCAAGGTCATGCCCTTCGGCATGAAGAACGCCCCCGCCACGTTTCAACGTCTTGTGAACCAGGTCTTGGCGGGGCTCGAAGAGTTCAGCGCGGCCTACCTGGACGATATCGCTGTATACAGCCGCCACTGGTCCGACCACCTCCTCCACCTCCAAGAGGTCCTACAGGCCCTCCAGCGGGCCGGCCTCACGATTAAGGCCGGCAAATGCCAAATTGGTCAAGGGTCCGTGACCTACCTTGGGCACCAGGTGGGAAGCGGGCTGGTGGCCCCGCTGCAACTTAAAATTGCTGCCATCCAGTCCTGGCAGCCCCCCGTCACCCAGACCGAGGTCCGAGCCTTCTTGGGGCTCACCGGCTACTACCCGCGGTTCGTGAGGGACTACGGCAGCATTGTGGGGCCCCTCACGGGTCTCACGTCCAAAAACCAACCGAAGCGGATTAACTGGACCCCCGATTGTCAAGCGGCCTTCGAAAAGCTGAAGGCCGCCCTGTGCACCGCCCCTGTACTCCAGGCCCCCGATTACAGTCGGGAATTCGTGGTACAGACAGACGCCTCCGACCACGGCATCGGGGCGGTTCTTTCCCAAGTGAACCCCGAAGGTCATGACCAGCCGGTGGCCTTCATCAGCCGACGTCTCCTGGCCTGAGAACAGCGCTGGAGCATGTTAGACGGACCGGGAGGGTCGGCCGAGGACAAGGGGAGAGGTCTCCGGGGAGAGCCGTCTCCAGCGATCGTACAGATAAATAACTTCCCCCCCCCACAGACAGACACCACACAAGGAGAAGATTTAGCGTTCTTTATATGCACTTCTTAAGGTACGATGAAATAGTACAAGGAGGTCTGGACTCAGGGGTCCCCTCGATTTAAGTCTCTCAGGGTAGGGAAAGGGTAGCGGGACAGTCTGTTTACCAGTCTGGTAGTTCGGATGAAATGATGATTAGCTCACAATCCTCGAGCTTGGTGGTTTAGCTGGTACGGGCCGCGGCAGCGCCAGCAGGTCCCGGTAGAGATGGTCGGTACACGGTCCGCGGCAGCGCCCGCAGGTCCCGGTGAGGATGGTCGTTACAACGGGCCGCGGCAGCGCCAGCAGGTCCCGGTGAGGATGGTCGATACAACGGGCCGCGGCAGCGCCAGCAGGTCCCGACGAGGGTGGATGTTGCAGAAGGCCGCGGCAGCGCCAGCAGGCAGGACGATAGTTCGCAAGATAGGGCTACGGCAGCGCCAGTAGTCCGTCAAGGCTGAGTTCTCTCGGTGTCTCTCGACTCCAGGATACAACTGCCTTCCTGCTCCGGAGCTGTCCCAGTTATAGGGCAGGCGCCCTTTGATGTCCGGACCCTCGCACTTGGAGGTCGGAGGGCCCGGGATGAAGGTGTCCAGACACCCAGCAGGGGGTGGAGCCAGCGCCTGGGGGAGCTGGAGGCGATCGGCACCTGGCGGGGGAAGAGCCCTTGACGCTTCGTTCTCCTATTGACCTGCCAAGTGGTCCGCTCACCTCCTGGGTGGATGGTGGTGCCGGGATATCGGGGCCGGCCAGGCCCAGGGTTAGGGTCGGGTGGAGGCCACGCGGCCTCGTGGTGCAGGGCCCAAGATGGCGGCTTGACCCGGCCGGGGGAGCCGGTGGGGGCTGGGGCCCTGTCATGCGGGGAGGGAGCGAGCCCTTCGTGTGGCCTGTCCAACATGCGTCCCCCCCAGCTGAAGGCGGGGAGAGTCACCCATCTTCTTGGGGACTCTCCTCGTCGAGGCGGAAAAAGCGTGACAGGCCATCTGCGTTGGCGTGGTCTTGGCCCGGTCGGTGCTCCACGGTGAAGTCCATTCCCTGCAGGGAAATGGACCAGCGCAATAGTTTTGGGTTCTCCCCCCGCATCTGCATCAGCCACTGCAGGGGTCGATGGTCGGTTTGTACCCGGAAGTGGGTACCGAAGAGATAGGGCCGGAGCTTTTTGAGGGCCCACACCACTGTGAAGGCCTCCCTCTCGATGGTGCTCCAGCGCTGTTCTCGGGCCAGGAGACGTCGACTGATGAAGGCCACCGGCTGGTCATGACCTTCGGGGTTCAATTGGGAAAGAACCGCTCCGATGCCGTGGTCGGAGGCGTCTGTCTGCACCACGAATTCCCGACCGTAATCGGGGGCCTGGAGCACAGGGGCGGTGCACAGGGCGGCCTTCAGCTTCTCGAAGGCCGCTTGACAATCGGGGGTCCAGTTAATCCGCTTTGGTTGGTTTTTGGACGTGAGACCCGTGAGGGGCCCCACGATGCTGCCGTAGTCCTTCACGAACCGCCGGTAGTAGCCGGTGAGCCCTAAGAAGGCTCGGACCTCGGTCTGGGTGACGGGGGGCTGCCAGGACTGGATGGCAGCAATCTTAAGTTGCAGCGGGGCCACCAGCCCGCTTCCCACTTGGTGCCCGAGGTAGGTCACGGACCCTTGGCCAATTTGGCATTTGCCGGCCTTAATTGTGAGGCCGGCCCGCTGGAGGGCCTGTAGGACTTCTTGGAGGTGGAGGAGGTGGTCGGACCAGTGGCGGCTGTATACAGCGATATCGTCCAGGTAGGCAGCGCTGAACTCTTCGAGCCCCGCCAGGACCTGGTTCACAAGGCGTTGAAACGTGGCGGGGGCGTTCTTCATGCCGAAGGGCATGACCCTGAATTGGTAGTGGCCATCGGGGGTAGAGAAGGCTGACCGTTCCTGAGCCCGGGGTGTGAGACCGATCTGCCAGTAGCCCGCTGTTAGGTCGAAGATACTGAGGTAGCGGGCGGCCCCCAGCCGGTCGATCAATTCGTCCGCTCGGGGGATAGGATGAGCGTCGGTCCGGGTGACAGCGTTCAAGCCCCGGTAGTCGACGCAGAATCTCAGTTCAGGTGTGGTGCCGGGGGCAGCGGCCTTGGGGACTAATACAACCGGACTGGCCCAGGGACTGTCCGAGGGCTCGATGACCCCGATCGTGAGCATTTTGGCCACTTCCTCTTGTATGCAGGCCCGTACCCGATCTGGTACGCGGTAGGCCCGGTGTCGGATAGGGGGACTGTCCCCGGTGTCCACGTCGTGCAAACACCAAGGGGTGACCCCGGGGGTGAGGGAGAACAGGGTAGCGAACCGCAGCAGGAGGTTCCGGCAGCCCTGGCGTTGCTCCGGGGTGAGGGCATCGGAGAGCCAGACCCCGTCCACGGAACCGTCATTCTCCTGAGTCTTCAGGAGATCCGGGAGGGGTTCGGAGTCCTCCTCTGCTCCACTGTCTGTAGCCATCAGGAGGCTGAGTTCTGAGCGCACAAAGTGTGGTTTGAGTCTGTTGGTGTGGAGGACCCGAAGGGGGTTCCGGGAGGTCCCCATGTCGATGAGGTAAGTGACGGGGCTTTTGCGCTCGACCACCTTGAAGGGCCCCGTCCACTTATCTTGCAAGGCACATGGTTCGGTGGGAGACATCACCCACACTTGTTGACCAGGCTCGAACTCGACGGACGAGGCATTGTGATCATACCATCTCTTCATGTCTTCCTGGCTGGCCTCGAGGTTCGCCTTGGCCATCTCCCTGAAGCGCCGGGTCTGATTGCGTAGGGCCAGGAGGTATTTGAAGACGTCTGGAGGGGTCTTTAGGGGGGCCAACTCCCAACCTTCCCTGACTAGGCTGAGGGGCCCTCGCACAGGGTGCCCGTACAGGAGTTCGAAAGGGCTAAAGCCGAGGGACTTCTGGGGAACTTCTCGGTAGGCGAAGAGGAGGCACGGGAGTAGTACATCCCACTGGCGACGGAGGGGCTCTTCCAATCCCCCAATCATCCCCTTGAGAGTGCGGTTGAAACGCTCCACTAGTCCGTTCCCTTGGGGGTGATAGGGGGTCGTGAATCTGTAGGTGACCCCGCATTGTTGCCAGAGGGACTTCATGTATTTGGAGATGAAGTTCGTGCCTCGGTCGCTGACGACTTCTCGGGGGAAGCCCACCCGGGAGAAGATCCCCATTAGGGCCCGGCCAACCACCGGAGCTGTCACGGTTCGTAGGGGCACCGCCTCGGGGTAGCGGGTGGCGTGGTCCACCAGTACCAGGATGAACCTGTGTCCTTGTGCCGTGCGGGGGTCCAGGGGCCCCACAATGTCTATTCCTACCCTCTCGAACGGGGTGGTGACCACAGGGAAGGGTTGCAGAGGGGCTTTCAGCTTACGGCCACTCTTCCCGCTGGCTTGGCACGTGGGGCAGGACCGGCAGTGGTTCAGGACGTCGTTCCTCATTCTCGGCCAGAAAAAGTGGGTCACTAGGCGACTGTAAGTCTTGTCTTGGCCCAGGTGTCCAGCCAGGGGGACATCGTGGGCCAGGTTGAGTAGGAAGTCTCTGAAGCGGAGAGGTACCACCAGCACCCGACCGGCCCCTAGCTCCGCGATTCTCTGTTCGCTGTATAGCAGGTCGTTATCCCAATAGACCCAATGAGTTCCGGTGGCGTCCCCTGCGCTCTGGGCGCTGGCTTGCTGTCGGAGTCCCTCGAGGGCGGGGCAGGTCTTTTGCTCCTGGCGGAACTGTTCTTGGGTGGGCCCCCCTTCTTGACGCCACTGAGCCAGGCCGGGAAGGTCCTGGGGTTGCGCGACTCCTTCGGCCGTTGGTTCTGGGGGGTTGGCCTCGTCGTTGTCCTCTACTGGGTCGGCCGAGGACAAGGGGAGAGGTCTCCGGGGAGAGCCGTCTCCAGCGATCGTACAGATAAATAACTTCCCCCCCCCACAGACAGACACCACACAAGGAGAAGATTTAGCGTTCTTTATATGCACTTCTTAAGGTACGATGAAATAGTACAAGGAGGTCTGGACTCAGGGGTCCCCTCGATTTAAGTCTCTCAGGGTAGGGAAAGGGTAGCGGGACAGTCTGTTTACCAGTCTGGTAGTTCGGATGAAATGATGATTAGCTCACAATCCTCGAGCTTGGTGGTTTAGCTGGTACGGGCCGCGGCAGCGCCAGCAGGTCCCGGTAGAGATGGTCGGTACACGGTCCGCGGCAGCGCCCGCAGGTCCCGGTGAGGATGGTCGTTACAACGGGCCGCGGCAGCGCCAGCAGGTCCCGGTGAGGATGGTCGATACAACGGGCCGCGGCAGCGCCAGCAGGTCCCGACGAGGGTGGATGTTGCAGAAGGCCGCGGCAGCGCCAGCAGGCAGGACGATAGTTCGCAAGATAGGGCTACGGCAGCGCCAGTAGTCCGTCAAGGCTGAGTTCTCTCGGTGTCTCTCGACTCCAGGATACAACTGCCTTCCTGCTCCGGAGCTGTCCCAGTTATAGGGCAGGCGCCCTTTGATGTCCGGACCCTCGCACTTGGAGGTCGGAGGGCCCGGGATGAAGGTGTCCAGACACCCAGCAGGGGGTGGAGCCAGCGCCTGGGGGAGCTGGAGGCGATCGGCACCTGGCGGGGGAAGAGCCCTTGACGCTTCGTTCTCCCATTGACCTGCCAAGTGGTCCGCTCACCTCCTGGGTGGATGGTGGTGCCGGGATGTCGGGGCCGGCCAGGCCCAGGGTTAGGGTCGGGTGGAGGCCACGCGGCCTCGTGGTGCAGGGCCCAAGATGGCGGCTTGACCCGGCCGGGGGAGCCGGTGGGGGCTGGGGCCCTGTCATGCGGGGAGGGAGCGAGCCCTTCGTGTGGCCTGTCCAACAGAGCACAATCGAGAGGGAGGCCTTCGCAGTGGTGTGGGCCCTCAAAAAGCTCCGGCCCTATCTCTTCGGTACCCACTTCCGGGTACAAACCGACCATCGACCCCTGCAGTGGCTGATGCAGATGCGGGGGGAGAACCCAAAACTATTGCACTGGTCCATCTCCCTGCAGGGAATGGACTTCACCGTGGAGCACCGGCCGGGCCAAGACCACGCCAACGCGGATGGCCTGTCACGCTTTTTCCGCCTCGACGAGGAGAGTCCCCAAGGAGATGGGTGACTCTCCCCGCCTTCAGCTGGGGGGACGCATGTTGGACAGGCCACACGAAGGGCTGGCTCCCTCCCCGCATGACAGGGCCCCAGCCCAGGCCCACCAGGCGTGACCCACGAGAATCACCCGCACCCCGTCTCCCGACGGAATTCCTGCCCTCGGACCTCCATGTATCACGGACCCAAGCCACCACCGGCTCCCCCGGCCGGGTCAAGCCGCCATCTTGGGCCCTGCGCCACGAGGCCGCGTGGCCTCCATCCGACCCTAACCCTGGGCCTGGCCGGCCCCGACATCCCGGCACCACCATCCACCCAGGAGGTGAGCGGACCACTTGGCAGGTCAATGGGAGAACGAAGCGCCAAGGACTCTCCCCCGCCAGGTGCCGATCGCCTCCAGCTCCCCCAGGCGCTGGCTCCACCCCCTGCTGGGTGTCTGGACACCTTCATCCCGGACCCTCCGACCTCCAAGTGCGAGGGTCCGGACATCAAAGGGCGCCTGCCCTATAACTGGGGCAGCTCCGGAGCAGGGGGGCAGTTGTATCCTGGAGTCGAGAGACCCCGAGAGAACTCAGCCTTGACGGACTACTGGCGCTGCCGTAGCCCTATCTTGCGAACTATCGTCCTGCCTGCTGGCGCTGCCGCGGCCTTCTGCAACATCCATCCTCGTCGGGACCTGCTGGCGCTGCCGCGGCCCGTTGTATCGACCATCCTCACCGGGACCTGCTGGCGCTGCCGCGGCCCGTTGTAACGACCATCTTCACCGGGACCTGCTGGCGCTGCCGCGGACCGTGTATCGACCATCTCCACCGGGACCTGCTGGCGCTGCCGCGGCCCGTACCAGCTAAACCACCAAGCTCGAGGATTGTGAGCTAACCACCATATCATCCGAACTGCCAGACTGGTAAACAGACTGTCCCGCTACCCCTTTTTCCTATCTTGAGAGACTTAATCGAGGGGACCCCTGAGTCCAGACCTCCTTGTACCATTTCATCGTACCTTAAGAAGTGCATATAAAGAACGCTAAATCTTATCCTTGTGTGGTATCTGTCTGTGGGGGGGAAGTTATTTGTCTGTACGATCGCTGGAGACGGCTCTCCCCGGAGACCTCTCCCCTTGTCCTCGGCCGACCCTCCCGGTCCGTCTAACACCTGAGCTCGACGAAACAGTTGTTCGACAGGTGCTCCCATACCATAAGGTTAAAGAGTTGTTCGTAGGTCGTGACATGGCTCCCCTTGATCCAACCCTCGAAGGCTCGGCTGAAATAGTTAACGTACTCCACCCAAGTTGTACCCGGGATCCGGGTGCAATCTCTGAACCTCTGGCGGTACATCTCGGGTGTGAGGCCGTAGCGGGTGAGGAGGGCAGCCTTCATGTGGTCGTAGGACGACATTTGGTGATCTGGGAGCTGCAGCAGGGCATCGCGACCTTCGTTGACGAACCTCCCCCATAGTCCGGCTCCCCAATCACTCCGGTCGATCCGGTGGGAGGTCATGGCGATCTCGTAGGCTTTGAACCACTGTTGTATGTCGTCTTCTCGGACATATTCTCGGACAACATCCTTGGGGATGTGGACTTTTTTCTCGGTTGGCCCCGGGGTGTGCGGTCGCTCAGGCACCCCCGGTTCTTTATTCTGTTTCCGAAGTTCTATTTCCGCCAGTTTGCGCTCGTGTTCGAGTGTTATTCTCTTTTCCTCAAGCTCTCTCTGTCTCTGTTTTTCTTCTCGTTCTTCTCGGAGCCGCATATGCTCTAGATTTAGTTTCTGCTCGGCTAACTTGAGTTCACCGTCCATCTTGAGTCGTGCCATTTCCAACTCGTGTAATCTGGTTCTTTCTCTTTCCTGGATCTCCTCCTGCGAGAGGCCCGTTCCCCGCTCCTCGGGAGCCGTGGCGTTCCCCTCCGGTGTGACACTGTTTCGGTCGGAGGGCCCGGCGATCCCAGTTTCTGTCCACGACTCAAGGGCGCGCTTCAAATCATCTTTTGTACTCAGGCCGGTGGTAGCAATGCCTAGTTCCATGCAGAATTCTTTTAGTTCGCGGTGGCTGTATTCTTCCAACTTATCCATTTGGAATCTTTCAGTGGAACCGCTATCTTTGGCTGACATCGTGGTTTTGTCGTGGGGTGAGCTACTCTCTGTACGATTACGCGTTGATTCGGATCGCGCCGCTGGCCACCAATGTTAGACGGACCGGGAGGGTCGGCCGAGGACAAGGGGAGAGGTCTCCGGGGAGAGCCGTCTCCAGCGATCGTACAGATAAATAACTTCCCCCCCCACAGACAGACACCACACAAGGAGAAGATTTAGCGTTCTTTATATGCACTTCTTAAGGTACGATGAAATAGTACAAGGAGGTCTGGACTCAGGGGTCCCCTCGATTTTAGTCTCTCAGGATAGGGAGGGGGTAGCGGGACAGTCTGTTTACCAGTCTGGTAGTTCGGATGGAAGCATGATTAGCTCACAATCCTCGAGCTTGGTGGTTTAGCTGGTACGGGCCGCGGCAGCGCCAGCAGGTCCCGGTAGAGATGGTCGGTACACGGTCCGCGGCAGCGCCAGCAGGTCCCGGTGAGGATGGTCGTTACAACGGGCCGCGGCAGCGCCAGCAGGTCCCGGTGAGGATGGTCGATACAACGGGCCGCGGCAGCGCCAGCAGGTCCCGACGAGGATGGATGTTGCAGAAGGCCGCGGCAGCGCCAGCAGGCAGGACGATAGTTCGCAAGATAGGGCTACGGCAGCGCCAGTAGTCCGTCAAGGCTGAGTTCTCTCGGTGTCTCTCGACTCCAGGATACAACTGCCTTCCTGCTCCGGAGCTGCCCCAGTTATAGGGCAGGTGCCCCTTGATGTCCGGACCCTCGCACTTGGAGGTCGGAGGGCCCGGGATGAAGGTGTCCAGACACCCAGCAGGGGGTGGAGCCAGCGCCTGGGGGAGCTAGAGGCGATCGGCACCTGGCGGGGGAAGAGCCCTTGACGCTTCGTTCTCCCATTGATCTGCCAAGTGGTCCGCTCACCTCCTGGGTGGATGGTGGTGCCGGGATGTCGGGGCCGGCCAGGCCCAGGGTTAGGGTCGGGTGGAGGCCACGCGGCCTCGTGGTGCAGGGCCCAAGATGGCGGCTTGACCCGGCCGGGGGAGCCGGTGGGGGCTGGGGCCCTGTCATGCGGGGAGGGAGCGAGCCCTTCGTGTGGCCTGTCCAACAGCAGGATGAGCGGCTGAGGGTAAAGGAGAAATACTCCCGGATTGAATTACAATGGATCCTCCCAGCCGCATACTCTGGACCACGCATCCGCCTCACCCCACTGGAGGAGGATATTGTTAGAAAAGGTAGACGGACCGGAAGGGCCGGCCGGGGTCAGGGGGAGAGGTCTCCGGGGAGAGCCGTCTCCAGCGATCGTACAGACAAGTAACTTCCCCCCCACAGACAGGTATCACACACGGATAAGGTTCAGTGTTCTTTATAAGCACTTATTTAAGATACGGTGGAATGGTACAAGGAGGTCTGGACTCAGGGGTCCCCTCGATTAGAGTCTCGCAAGGTAGGGAAGGGGGTAGCGTGACAGTCTATTTACCAATCAGGTAGTTCGGATGAGATGATGACGAGCTCATAATCCTCGAGCTTGGTGGTTAGGTGGTACGGACCGCGGCAGCGCCAGCAGGTCCCGGTGCGGGTGGTCGATACAACGGGCCGCGGCAGCGCCAGCAGGTCCCCGGAAGATGTACGGTCCGCGGCAGCGCCAGCAGGTCCCGGTGCGGATGGTCGTTACAACGGGCCGCGGCAGCGCCAGCAGGTCCCAGAAAGATGAAGGTGGCAGAAGGCCGCGGCAGCGCCAGCAGGTCCCGGTGAGGATGGTCGTTACAACGGGCCGCGGCAGCGCCAGCAGGTCCCAGGAAGATGAAGGTTGCAGAAGGCCGCGGCAGCGCCAGCAGGCAGGACGATGGTTCACAAGAGCGGCTACGGCAGCGCCAGTAGACCGTCAAGGTTGAGTTCACTCAGTGTCTCTCGACTCCAGGATACAACTGCCTTCCTGCTCCGGAGCTGCCTCAGTTATAGGGCTGGTGCCCTTTGATGTCCGGACCCTCGCACTGGGAGGTCGGAGGGTCCGGGATGAAGGTGTCCAGACACCCAGCAGGGGGTGGAGCCAGTGCCTGGGGGAGCTGGGGGCGATCGGCACCTGGCGGGGGAGAGTCCTTGATACTTCGTTCTCCCATTGACCTGCCAAGTGGTCCGCTCACCTCCTGGGTGGATGGTGGTGCCGGGATGTCGGGGCCGGCCAGGCCCGGGGTTAGGGTCGAGGAGAGGCCATGCGGCCGCGTGGTGCAGGGCCCAAGAGGGCGGCTTGATTCGGCCGGGGAAGCCGGTGGGGCTGGGCCCCGTGATGAGTAGGGGTCCGAGGGCAGAGGGTCCGTCGGGAGACGGAGTACGGGTGCTTGTCGCGGGGATATGCCAGGTGGGCCGGAGTTCGGGCCCTGTCGTGCGGGGGGGGAGCAAGCCGTCTGTGAGGCCTGTCCAACATGCGTCCCCCCCAGCTGAAGGCGGGGAGAGTCACCCATCTCCTTGGGGACTCTCTTCGTCGAGGCGGAAAAAGCGGGACAGGCCATCCGCGTTGGCGTGGTCTTGGCCTGGTCGGTGCTCCACGGTGAAGTCCATTCCCTGCAGGGAAATGGACCAGCGCAAGAGTTTCGGGTTCTCCCCCCGCATCTGCATCAGCCATTGCAGGGGTCGATGGTCGGTTTGTACCCGGAAGTGGGTACCGAAGAGATAGGGTCGGAGCTTTTTGAGGGCCCACACTACTGCAAATGCCTCCCTCTCGATGGTGCTCCAACGCTGCTCTCGGGCCAGGAGACGTCGACTGATGAAGGCCACCGGCTGGTCATGACCTTCGGGGTTCAACTGAGAGAGGACGGCTCCGATGCCGTGGTCGGAGGCGTCGGTCTGCACCACAAATTCCCGACTGTAATCGGGGGCCTGGAGCACAGGGGCGGTGCACAGGGCGGCCTTCAGCTCCTCGAAGGCCGCTTGACAATCAGGAGTCCAATTGACCCGCTTCGGTTGGTTCTTGGATGTGAGACCCGTGAGGGGCCCCACGATGCTGCCGTAGTCCTTCACGAACCGCCGGTAGTAGCCGGTGAGCCCTAAGAAGGCTCGGACCTCGGTCTGGGTGACGGGGGGCAGCCAGGACTGGATGGCCGCAATCTTAAGTTGTAGTGGGGCCACCAGTCCGCTTCCCACTTGGTGCCCAAGGTAGGTCACAGACCCTTGGCCAATTTGGCACTTGCCGGCCTTAATGGTGAGGCCGGCCCGCTGGAGGGCTTGTAGGACCTCTTGGAGGTGACGGAGGTGGTCGGACCAGTGGCGGCTGTATACAGCGATACCGTCCAGGTAGGCAGCGCTGAATTCTTCGAGCCCCGCCAAGACCTGGTTCACAAGGCGTTGGAACGTGGCGGGGGCATTCTTCATGCCAAAGGGCATGACCTTAAATTGATAGTGGCCATCGGGGGTGGAGAAGGCTGACCGTTCCTGAGCCCTGGGGGTGAGGCCGATCTGCCAGTAGCCCGCCGTTAGGTCGAAGATACTAAGGTAGCGGGCGGCCCCCAGCCGGTCGATCAGCTCGTCTGCTCGGGGGATGGGATGAGCGTCGGTCCGGGTGACAGCGTTCAAGCCCCGGTAGTCGACGCAGAATCTCGGTTCAGGTGCGGTGCCGGGGGCAGCGGCCTTGGGAACTAATACAACCGGACTGGCCCAGGGACTGTCTGAGGGCTCGATGACCCCTATCGTGAGCATCTTGGCCACTTCCTCCTGTATGCAGGCCCGTACCCGATCTGGTACGCGGTAGGCCCGGTGCCGGACAGGGGGACTGTCCCCGGTGTCTACGTCGTGCAAACACCAAGGGGTGACCCCGGGGGTGAGGGAGAACAGGGCAGCGAACTGCAGCAGGAGGTCCCGGCAGTCCTGGCGTTGCTCTGAAGTGAGGGCGTCAGAGAGCCGGACCCCGTCCACGGAGCCGTCCTTCTCCTGAGTCTTCAATAGATCCGGGAGGGGCTCGGAGTCTTCTTCTGTACCACTGTCTGTAGCCATCAAGAGGCTTAGTTCGGAGCGCACAAAGTGCGGTTTGAGCCGGTTGGTGTGGAGGACCCGAAGGGGGTTCCGGGAGGACCCCATGTCGATGAGGTAAGTGACGGGGCTTTTACGCTCGACCACTTTGAAGGGCCCCGTCCACTTATCTTGCAGGGCACATGGTTCGGTGGGGGACATCACCCATACTTGCTGCCCAGGCTCGAATTCAACGGAGGAGGCATTGTGGTCATACCACCTCTTCATGTCCTCCTGGCTGGCCTCGAGGTTCGCCTTGGCCATCTCCCGGAAGCGCCGGGTCTGGTTTCGTAAGGCCAGGATGTATTTGAAGACGTCTGGAGGGGTCGTTAAGGGGGCCATCTCCCAACCTTCCTTGACTAGGCTGAGGGGCCCTCGCACAGGGTGCCCGTACAGGAGTTCGAAGGGGCTAAAACCGAGGGACTTCTGGGGAACTTCCCGGTAGGCGAAGAGGAGGCACGGGAGCAGTACATCCCACTGGCGACGGAGAGGCTCTTCCAATCCCCCAATCATCCCCTTGAGAGTGCGGTTAAAACGCTCCACTAGTCCGTTCCCTTGGGGGTGATAGGGGGTCGTGAATCGGTAGGTGACCCCGCATTGTTGCCAGAGGGACTTTATGTATTTAGATATGAAATTCGTACCTCGGTCGCTGACGACTTCTCGGGGGAAGCCTACCCGGGAGAAGATCCCCATCAGGGCCCGGCCAACCACCGGAGCTGTCACTGTCCGTAGGGGCACCGCATCGGGGTAGCGGGTGGCATGGTCCACTAGTACCAAGATGAACCTGTGTCCTTGTGCCGTGCGGGGGTCCAGAGGCCCCACAATGTCTATCCCCACCCTCTCGAACGGGGTGGTGACCACCGGGAAGGGCTGCAGAGGGGCCTTCAGCTTCCGACCACTCTTCCCGCTGGCTTGGCATGTGGGGCAAGATCGGCAGTGGTTCAGGACGTCATTCCTCATTTTCGGCCAGAAAAAGTGGGTCACCAGGCGACTGTACGTTTTGTCCTGGCCCAGGTGTCCAGCCAGGGGGACATCGTGGGCCAGGTGGAGCAGAAAGTCTCGGAAGCGGAGCGGTACCACCAGAACTCGACCGGCCCCCAGCTCGGCGATTCTTTGCTCGCTGTAGAGCAGGTCGTTATCCCAGTAGACCCAGTGGGTTCCGGTGGTGTCCCCGGCGTTTTGGGTACTGGCTTGTTGGCGGAGTCCCTCGAGGGAGGGACAGGTCTTTTGTTCCTGGCGGAACTGTTCTTGGGTGGGCCCCCCTTCTTGACGCCACTGGGCCAGATCCGGAAGGTCCTGGGGTTGCGCGTCTTCCTCGGTAGTCGGGTCCGGGAGGTCGGACTCGCCGTTGTCCTCTACGGGGGCAACCGGGGGCGGAGGTGCTGGCCATTCGGTTTCTTCTGATCGGGGGGCGGCCCGGGCGGCCATGGATCGGGTGGTTATGCAGGCCCAGTCCGGGAGGCCCAGCATCCCCAGGTGCTCTCTTTTCTCGACGGTGGCCCACGGGGAACTCTCGAGGTCATTCCCCAGGAGGCAGTCCACGGGGGCATCGTCCCGGACCGTCACCTTCAGTAGGCCGGAGACCCCTCCCCATTCAAACGGGACGCAGGCCATCTTACACATACTCTCAGAGTTATCTGCCGAGCGGACGGGGCAGAGAATGTTCGGCAGGATCTGCTCTGGCTTCACCAGATGACAGCGGACGGCCGTCACGCTGGCGCCGGTGTCACGCAAGGCCTCGGCTCTCTGTCCATTAATGGTCACCCACTGACCGTATTTTCTGGTGTTGGCGGGTAGGGGAGCCCGCGGAACCATGTCTCTTCCCCCTAAGCACGCCAGGACCATGGCGGCCGGTTCCCACCCTTGCTGGGCCGGCTCGTACTCTTCGGGTCCCTCCGATGATTGCTCTTCCCCTAGGGCAGCGGCAGCTACCTGGCGGGGCTTGGGTGTTTGGTTTAGCGGGCAGTTCGGGTCATTGGCGTAGTGGCCGAGTCGCTGGCATCGGTGGCACGTGACGTTGGCTCGGTAACCAGGCCGCAACGGGGGGTTGCCCCGGCCGGCCGGAGGCGGGGTGCTGGCCACGGGTGTTGCTGGTAAGGCGTCTCTCCCTCGCCCCTGGCCCCCTCCTCCTCCCCGAGGACGGTGCTGGCCTTGGTTGCTTCTGTTCTGGTCGTGTGGCCCTCTCCGGCCCACTCGGGTGCTTTCCCACCGGTCAGCTTCGGCGGCGAGCTGCCGGGGGTCAGTCAGCTTACTGTCGAGTAGGTGCTGCCTGAGCTCGACGAAACAGTTGTTTGACAGGTGCGCCCATACCATAAGGTTGAAGAGTTGTTCGTAGGTGGTGACCTGACTTCCCTTGATCCAACCCTCGAAGGCCCGGCTGAAATAGTTCACGTATTCTACCCAAGTTGTACCTGGGATCCGGGTGCAATCTCTGAACCTCTGGCGGTACATCTCGGGCGTGAGGCCGTAGCGGGTGAGGAGGGCAGCCTTCATGTGGTCGTAGGACGACATTTGGTGATCGGGGAGCTGCAGCAGGGCATCGCAACCCTCGTTGATAAATCTCCCCCAAAGTCCGGCTCCCCAATCACTCCGGTCGATCCGATGGGAGGTCATTGCGATCTCATAGGCTTTAAACCACTGTTGTATGTCGTCTTCTCGGACATATTCGCGGACAACATCCTTGGGGATGTGAACTTTTTTCTCACTTGGCCCCGGGGTGTGTGGTCGCTCAGGCACCCCCAGTTCCTTATTCTGTTTGCGCAGTTCTATTTCCGCTAGTCGGCGCTCGTGCTCGAGCGTTATTTTCTTCTCTTCCAGCTCTCTCTGTCTCTGCTTTTCTTCTCGTTCCTCTCGAAGCCGCATATGCTCGAGGTTGAGTTTCTGTTCAGCTAACTTGAGTTCCCCATCCATCTTGAGTCGTGCCATCTCCAACTCGTGTAATCTGACTCTGTCTCTTTCTTGGATCTCCTCTTGCGAGAGGCCCGTTCCCCGCTCCTCGGGAGCCGTGGCGTTCCCTTCTGGTGTGCTGCTGTTTTGGTCTGGTGTGACGCTGCTTTGGTCGGAGGGCCCTGTGACCCCAGTTTCTGTCCATGACTCAAGAGCGCGCTTTAGATCATCCTTGGTACTCAGGCCGGTGGTAGCAATGCCAAGTTCTATGCAAAATTGTCTCAGTTCGCGGTGGTTGTATTCTTCTAATTTCTCCATTTGGAATTTCTCGGTGGAGCTGCTATCTTTGGTCGACATCGTGCTTATGTCGTGGGGTGAGCTACTCTCTGTACGATTACGAGTTGATTCGGATCGCGCCGCTGGCCACCAATGTTAGAAAAGGTAGACGGACCGGAAGGGCCGGCCGGGGTCAGGGGGAGAGGTCTCCGGGGAGAGCCGTCTCCAGCGATCGTACAGACAAGTAACTTCCCCCCCACAGACAGGTATCACACACGGATAAGGTTCAGTGTTCTTTATAAGCACTTATTTAAGATACGGTGGAATGGTACAAGGAGGTCTGGACTCAGGGGTCCCCTCGATTAGAGTCTCGCAAGGTAGGGAAGGGGGTAGCGTGACAGTCTATTTACCAATCAGGTAGTTCGGATGAGATGATGACGAGCTCATAATCCTCGAGCTTGGTGGTTAGGTGGTACGGACCGCGGCAGCGCCAGCAGGTCCCGGTGCGGGTGGTCGATACAACGGGCCGCGGCAGCGCCAGCAGGTCCCCGGAAGATGTACGGTCCGCGGCAGCGCCAGCAGGTCCCGGTGCGGATGGTCGTTACAACGGGCCGCGGCAGCGCCAGCAGGTCCCAGAAAGATGAAGGTGGCAGAAGGCCGCGGCAGCGCCAGCAGGTCCCGGTGAGGATGGTCGTTACAACGGGCCGCGGCAGCGCCAGCAGGTCCCAGGAAGATGAAGGTTGCAGAAGGCCGCGGCAGCGCCAGCAGGCAGGACGATGGTTCACAAGAGCGGCTACGGCAGCGCCAGTAGACCGTCAAGGTTGAGTTCACTCAGTGTCTCTCGACTCCAGGATACAACTGCCTTCCTGCTCCGGAGCTGCCTCAGTTATAGGGCTGGTGCCCTTTGATGTCCGGACCCTCGCACTGGGAGGTCGGAGGGTCCGGGATGAAGGTGTCCAGACACCCAGCAGGGGGTGAAGCCAGTGCCTGGGGGAGCTGGGGGCGATCGGCACCTGGCGGGGGAGAGTCCTTGATACTTCGTTCTCCCATTGACCTGCCAAGTGGTCCGCTCACCTCCTGGGTGGATGGTGGTGCTGGGATGTCGGGGCCGGCCAGGCCCGGGGTTAGGGTCGAGGAGAGGCCATGCGGCCGCGTGGTGCAGGGCCCAAGAGGGCGGCTTGATTCGGCCGGGGAAGCCGGTGGGGCTGGGCCCCGTGATGAGTAGGGGTCCGAGGGCAGAGGGTCCGTCGGGAGACGGAGTACGGGTGCTTGTCGCGGGGATATGCCAGGTGGGCCGGAGTTCGGGCCCTGTCGTGCGGGGGGGGAGCAAGCCGTCTGTGAGGCCTGTCCAACAGATATCCTGACAACCATACACCCCCACTTGGTCCATGGGCTGCCTGTCAGTGACGTCCGCTAAGTGGTACCAGGTAAGTGGGATGAAAAGATAAAGTGCATGAATAGAATGTCTGTGTTGCACTGTCAGTGTGAATAAGGAAGTAGTCCAAAGTGTATAAATAAATCCGTCAGTCAGAGACTCCTGTGTCACCCTCTGTATGTAGCACTACAAGTCCCACAATCCTTAGCGATGGAAATGGCAAATCCCTCCCCCACTTCAGAAAACATGGGCACTGTCCAGTTGCAGTAATACACCAGCCCGCTAAGTAGCAATTGACAAATATCAGCAGAGATGCGCCAGTAACAATGCCACACGCAATCCAACTCTTGTGCAACCGTGGATGCGTCACATTGACAATGCGGTGCACTGTGGCGCTGGGATAGACAGATGGGTGTCGCAACTGATGGCATTAGGGGGGTGCTCTGCTGGAGTAGTGTCGCAAGTGTGACGCAACTCCAACAATGTCCATGGACCGCCAACACCTAACGTTCAGGGCCACTCATTACATGTGGCTCAAGCTGGTTTAAGTTTGCATGGCACCACCCTATGAAAAGTGACTTCGTGAAATGCCGTCGATTACAATGCATCACTTGTACGAGGCATAACCAAATAAACACACACCCTGCCTACATCACAGCTGATGCATGTTTAATGTTGCGCAGGACCTCACACCGTGAGGCATCGCCATAGATGCATAACATTGTGAATAAGTCTACATGTGTCACCTGTATTACCCCA
Organism: Triturus cristatus; assembly: GCF_964204655.1. Lineage (NCBI taxonomy): Eukaryota > Metazoa > Chordata > Amphibia > Caudata > Salamandridae > Triturus > Triturus cristatus. The sequence continues at coordinate 612,636,145 of NC_140591.1, read as the reverse complement.
CCGCTGTGTCACAGAAGTGACGCAACTGCGGTGTAAATGTATTACAAGGGGCGTGGAAACATGCCACTAAATATCAAAGAAGTTAATCACCCTGTGCCAGCTTAAAGCACAAAGCAGAAGGTGAGGGAATCATCAGATCCAAAAGTCAGACACCTAGGTGCCGATCACGATCCGGTAAAAACCGGGTACGAACCGTCGGACGGAGTACATTCCCCGTCCGACGCGTACCCGGTCGTCAAAATATACAAACATGGAAATCCGATTCGCACGGAAACACCTTTCCTGTACGAATCGTACAAAACCCCGACCGAACAAAATAAACGTACAAATGCGATCCGGGAAAGCGCCGACGTGACGTCGGGACGCACGCAGCCTGCCATTCACGAACCAGGAATTACGATTCGCACCGACGTCATCCCGCACGGACAATATTTTCCGGCTGCCAAAAACTGCCGGGAAATCAGGACGACGCGAACAAGGAGGACCTGTACGCGACGGACAGACATGGACCCGAACCTACGTGTCATCCCGGCCCTCATAGCAGTCGAACCTCCTCTACAGGTTACGACGCAGACGCCGCAGAAGGTCAGAACAACACCCATGGGCAAAGGGGGGGGGGGTGGCTGGGGCAGGACACATAACCCCCACCCAAGTCACACAGCACACATGCCCTGGACATACCTGACCCTCAGGCCCTGGTCACTACGAGGGGGTGGGGGCATGTCCAGCCAAGCCAGCAACCGCCACAACGGAAGTTCTTCACGACGCGAACCGGCAACACAACCATACAGGTACGTCCCGTACCCACGCCTTAAGAGCGTGGGTACGAGTCGTACCACGCCCACACCTACATCACCCCAACAATTGCGGGATGGCACGTACCCACGTGGCAAAGGCCTGGGGACGGCCCGCACCAGCATCCCACAGCGTGGGTACGGCAATGTACGGACCGTACCCCCACCCACGTATGCATGGAGCGTACCCCCCACCCCAACAGTGTAAGTACGACACGTACCCCCACCTGCGTACGTACGGAGCGTACCCCCCACCCCAACAGTGTAAGTACGACACATACCCCCACCCGCGTACGTACGGAGTGTACCCCCCACCCCAACAGTGTAAGTACGACACGTACCCCTACCCGCGTACGTATGGAGCATACCCCCCACCCCAACAGTGTAAGTACGACACGTACCCTCACCCGCGTACGCATGGAGCGAACCCCCCACCCCAACAGTGTAAGTACGACACGTACCCCCACCCGCGTACGTACGGAGCGTACCCCCCATCCCAACAGTGTAAGTACGACACGTACCCCCACCCGCGTACGTATGGAGCGTACCCCCCACCCCAACAGTGTAAGTACGACACGTACCCTCACCCGCGTATGCATGGAGCGAACCCCCCACCCCAACAGTGTAAGTACGAAACGTACCCCCACCCGCGTACGTATGGAGCGTACCCCCCACCCCAACAGTGTAAGTACAACACGTACCCCCACCCGCGTACGTACGGAGCGTACCCCCCACCCCAACAGTGTAAGTACGACACGTACCCTCACCCGCGTATGCATGGAGTGAACCCCCACCCCAACAGTGTAAGTACGACCTGTACCCTCACCCACGTACGCATGGAGCGAACCCCCACCCCAACAGTGTAAGTACGACCCGTACCCTCACCCGCGTATGCATGGAGCGAACCCACACCCGTGTATGTTCGAAGCATACATATTGTGAATTAGGAGGGGTGTGTGCAGAGTCCCCCCAGCAGTGCCCAGAGACAGGAGGGGTGGGTGCCTATCACTCCCAGCAGTGCCCAGAGACAGGAGGGGTGTGTGCAGAGTCCTCCCAGCAGTGCCCAGAGACAGGAGGGGTGTGTGCAGAGTCCTCCCAGCAGTGCCCAGAGACAGGAGGGGTGTGTGCAGAGTCCCCCCAGCAGTGCCCAGACATATGAGGGGTGGGTGCCTATCACTCGCAGCAGTGCCCAGAGACAGGAGGGGTGTGTGCAGAGTCCTCCCAGCAGTGCCCAGAGACAGGAGGGGTGTGTGCAGAGTCCTCCCAGCAGAGCCCAGAGACAGGAGGGGTGTGTGCAGAGTCCTCCCAGCAGTGCCCAGACACAGGAGGGGTGGGTGCCTAACACTCCCAGCAGTGCCCAGACACAGGAGGGGTGGGTGCCTATCACTCCCAGCAGTGCCCAGAGACAGGAGGGGTGTGTTCAGAGTCCCCCCAGCAGTGCCCAGACATATGAGGGGTGGGTGCCTATCACTCCCAGCAGTGCCCAGAGGCAGGAGGGGTGTGTGCAAAGTCCTCCCAGCAGTGCCCAGAGACAGGAGGGGTGTGTGCAGAGTCCCCCCAGCAGTGCCCAGACATATGAGGGGTGGGTGCCTATCACTCCCAGCAGTGCCCAGAGACAGGGGGGGTGTGTGCAGAGTCCTCCCAGCAGTGCCCAGAGACAGGAGGGGTGTGTGCAGAGTCCTCCCAGCAGTGCCCAGACATATGAGGGGTGGGTGCCTATCACTCCCAGCAGTGCCCAGAGACAGGAGGGGTGTGTGCAGAGTCCTCCCAGCAGTGCCCAGAGACAGGAGGGGTGTGTGCAGAGTCCTCCCAGCAGTGCCCAGAGACAGGAGGGGTGTGTGCAGAGTCCTCCCAGCAGTGCCTAGAGACAGGAGGGGTGTGTGCAGAGTCTTCCCAGCAGTGCCCAGACATATGAGGGGTGGGTGCCTATCACTCCCAGCAGTGCCCAGACACAGGAGGGGTGTGTGCAGAGTCCCCCCAGCAGTGCCCAGACATATGAGGGGTGGGTGCCTATCACTCCCAGCAGTGCCCAGAGACAGGAGGGGTGTGTGCAGAGTCCTCCCAGCAGTGCCCAGACATATGAGGGGTGGGTGCCTATCACTCCCAGCAGTGCCCAGAGACAGGAGGGGTGTGTGCAGAGTCCTCCCAGCAGTTCCCAGAGACAGGAGGGGTGTGTGCAGAGTCCTCCCAGCAGTGCCCGGAGACAGGAGGGGTGTGTGCAGAGTCCTCCCAGCAGTGCCCAGAGACAGGAGGGGTGTGTGCAGAGTCCCCCCAGCAGTGCCCAGACATATGAGGGTTGGGTGCCTATCACTCCCCGCAGTGCCCAGACACAGGAGGGGTGTGTGCAGAGTCCCCCCAGCAGTGCCCAGACATATGAGGGGTGGGTGCCTATCACTCCCAGCAGTTCCCAGAGACAGGAGGGGTGTGTGCAGAGTCCTCCCAGCAGTGCCCAGACATATGAGGGGTGGGTGCCTATCACTACCAGCAGTGCCCAGAGACAGGAGGGGTGTGTGCAGAGTCCTCCCAGCAGTGCCCAGAGACAGGAGGGGTGTGTGCAGAGTCCTCCCAGCAGTGCCCAGAGACAGGAGGGGTGTGTGCAGAGTCCTCCCAGCAGTGCCCAGAGACAGGAGGGGTGTGTGCAGAGTCCCCCCAGCAGTGCCCAGACATATGAGGGGTGGGTGCCTATCACTCCCAGCAGTGCCCAGACACAGGAGGGGTGTGTGCAGAGTCCCCCCAGCAGTGCCCAGACATATGAGGGGTGGGTGCCTATCACTCCCAGCAGTGCCCAGAGACAGGAGGGGTGTGTGCAGAGTCCTCCCAGCAGTGCCCAGAGACAGGAGGGGTGTGTGCAGAGTCCTCCCAGCAGTGCCCAGAGACAGGAGGGGTGTGTGCAGAGTCCTCCCAGCAGTGCCCAGACATAGGAGGGGTGGGTGCCTATCACTCCCAGCAGTGCCCAGAGACAGGAGGGGTGTGTGCAGAGTCCTCCCAGCAGTGCCCAGAGACAGGAGGGGTGTGTGCAGAGTCCTCCCAGCAGTGCCCAGACATATGAGGGGTGGGTGCCTATCACTCCCAGCAGTGCCCAGAGACAGGAGGGGTGTGTGCAGAGTCCTCCCAGCAGTGCCCAGAGATAGGAGGGGTGTGTGCAGAGTCCTCCCAGCAGTGCCCAGAGACAGGAGGGGTATGTGCAGAGTCCTCCCAGCAGTGCCCAGAGACAGGAGGGGTGTGTGCAGAGTCCCCCCAGCAGTGCCCAGACATATGAGGGGTGGGTGCCTATCACTCCCAGCAGTGCCCAGACACAGGAGGGGTGTGTGCAGAGTCCCCCCAGCAGTGCCCAGACATATGAGGGGTGGGTGCCTATCACTCCCAGCAGTGCCCAGAGACAGGAGGGGTGTGTGCAGAGTCCTCCCAGCAGTGCCCAGACATATGAGGGGTGGGTGCCTATCACTCCCAGCAGTGCCCAGAGACAGGAGGGGTGTGTGCAGAGTCCTCCCAGCAGTGCCCAGAGACAGGAGGGGTGTGTGCAGAGTCCCCCCAGCAGTGCCCAGACATATGAGGGGTGGGTGCCTATCACTCCCAGCAGTGCCCAGACACAGGAGGGGTGTGTGCAGAGTCCCCCCAGCAGTGCCCAGACATATGAGGGGTGGGTGCCTATCACTCCCAGCAGTGCCCAGAGACAGGAGGGGTGTGTGCAGAGTCCTCCCAGCAGTGCCCAGAGACAGGAGGGGTGTGTGCAGAGTCCTCCCAGCAGTGCCCAGACACAGGAGGGGTGGGTGCCTAACACTCCCAGCAGTGCCCAGACACAGGAGGGGTGGGTGCCTATCACTCCCAGCAGTGCCCAGAGACAGGAGGGGTGTGTGCAGAGTCCCCCCAGCAGTGCCCAGACATATGAGGGGTGGGTGCCTATCACTCCCAGCAGTGCCCATGAAACGCAAAGGGTGGAGTAGCCACAGATACCATGCCCACAAATGTCAGTCAGGTGCACAAAGACCCTGCTGTACATGTACCACATGTGTGTGAGGCTGGGAGTATACGCATGCATAGCGCCGAAAAGAAAACATGTCCACATGAAGTCATGTCAATAGTCCACACACACAAGTACTATGACTACCAAGGATGCCACGAATGATGCAGGTGGAGACATCGCTCAGCATGCATGTGCAAAGTTGAAGGAGTCCGTCACACACCCAGCTGATGTAGACACAGCTCAGCACCACATATTGGGAACACCCTGCAGGGAAGATGTCAGGGTACACAGAGGAAGGAATACACCTTGGGACAATTTCACCATGCAGCAACTGCGTACATGGACAGAGAAACCTAGCTAACACCGTGTGATGGCACACAGATACCAGGGTCCCCCCTATGACCAGCACACTACTTCATTTCCCACACACCCAACACATGATTACCACCCAAAATCAGGTCGCAGCCCCACCAACAGCAACATCAGAAAAGCAGTAGTGTTCAAAGGAAACAAAAATGGCTTTAATCAGCATGATCTTAAATAGTGTGTTAGTAGAAAGTTCAATATTTACAAAGCCCATAGGGCCGTCCATGAGTCACAGCTGGATGGGGGACACAGTGGGATGCGTGTCTCCTAGCTTGCCTGCACAGTTACATTCCGTCATCTTCCACAGGGGTGAGGGCATCATGTGGGGGGGAAGGAACAGGCACCGCAGGGACAGGAGGGCGAAGGGTAGGCGACGTGGGTGCAGGACTCCACCACAGGGGGTGGGGCAGGGCCAAAGGTGGATTCTAGGAGCGCGCTGCACACCTTGGCAAGGTCCTCCAGGGACTCCCCTGCACCCGAAGGAACCACAGGCCCCAAGGAGGGGGGGGTCAGAGGGATGGGTCGCAGCACCACTGGGGGAGGGTGTGGACAGGGGGGGACTCAAGCACCCTGACCGTGGACTTCCTTGACCGCTTGCGGGGTGGTGTCACTGTGGGGCTCAGGGACAGAGCGGCCATGAAGGAGTCTTTGGGGGAGATGTGGCCAGGAGAGCTGAGGGGAGGGGATTGGAGGGAGTGGATTGGGTGGAATGCGGACTCCCACTGCGTGTCACATGTTTGCCCCCCGACCCAGTGGGTGTGCCTACTACACCCTGTGTGTGCGTGTCAGGAGGTGTGCAGCGGACCTTCCCTGCTGGTGTGGTGCCTGTGTCTGTTGTGGTGGGTGCATGCTGACGTCTGGGTGTGTTAGACGGCGACCTCAGAGGAGCCCGGAAAGGGGTCCTGACTACCCTGAGACCCACCCTCGAAGTATCGTAGCCGGGCACTGGCGGGAGACTCCCCAGGGGGAGGAATCTCGTCCCTAGGATCGTACTTCTGGCACCACACGACGCAGAGTGACCACACCGTGTGTTCTTAGAAATCAATCTTTATCAAGTAGGTTATCACTGCAAATATGTACAAGGAGAGCACGGGCTCAATGAGTCTCGGAAGGGCTAGGGGGTAGCGGGACAGTCTCTGGCAAAGGTTCAAGGCAGGGACGTATCCGGCGCACAGCTCACAATCCTCGAGCTGGGGGATACGTTGTTGTAGTCGGGGTCCGGCGGGACCGTGAGAGTCTGTCGGAGCCGCGAGTCACTCAGCGGGCTCAGGTACAAGTTCGGAGGTCTTACGATCTTCAGGGAGCCGCGAGTCTCTCAGCGGGCTCAGGTACAGGTTCGGAGGTCTTACGATCTTCAAGGAGCCGCGAGTCACTCAGCAGGCTCAGGTACAAGTTCGGAGGTCTTACGATCTTCAAGGAGCCGCGAGTCACTCAGCAGGCTCAGGTACAAGTTCGGAGGTCTTACGATCTTCAAGGAGCCGCGAGTCACTCAGCAGGCTCAGGTACAAGTTCGGAGGTCTTACGATCTTCAGGGAGCCGCGAGTCACTCAGCAGGGCTCAGGAGGGTCCAAGTTCCAGGAGCCGCGACCACGTCGGCAGGCTCTCGTTGTTCCAGCATCAAATCTGCCAGACAGACCCAGAGCACCCCTTGTTATAGGTCTACCCCTCCTTGATGTCCGGAGTCTGTGCAGGCAGGGGTCTTGTCACCTGGGGGTCGCGTGTCGGGATTTCCTGTCATTGTCTTTTGATCCTTTCAGGGCCGGGTCGGGAGGAGCCCCAGACACCCAGCAGGCATGGAGCCAGCCCTCAGGGAGGCCGGAGGGCCGATCGAAACCCATCGTCCCAGGGGAGTTCAGAGGTGCGATAGAAACTGCCCCTCCCTCTCTCATCCCCTGGAAGCGTGATGTCCTCCAGCCGGAGTGGCGCCTCTAGGCCCGGGTCGCGCTGGGGGCCGGGCGGCCATCTTGGTGCATGAAGTGGGCACGCAGGCCCGGGGTGGCCGAAAGGAGAGAGGCCATGGACGGGGATGTCCGGGTCGGGTGCGTGTGTCCTGGTGGGGAGGGTCGGCTGGGCCGTGTGCTTGGGGCTGCAGGTACCAGGTTTCGGTGGTGCGGGGGCCCGTAGGGCCATACTACGAGGCCGGGTCCAACACGAGTCCCCCCCAGCTGAAAGCCGGAGAGAACTGCCCATCATCTTGGGGGGTTCTCTTCACTGAGGCGGAAGTACCGGGAGAGGCCGTCAGCGTTGGCGTGGTCCGTACCAGGGCAATGTTCTACGGTGAAATCCATCCCCTGGAGGGAGATTGACCACCGCAGTAGCTTGGGGTTTTCTCCTCGCATCTGCATGAGCCATCGCAAGGGCCGATGGTCAGTTTGGACTCTGAAATGGGTGCCGAACAGGTAGGGTCGTAGTTTTTTGAGTGCCCAGACCACGGCAAAGGCTTCGCGCTCTATGGTGCTCCATCTCTGTTCTCGGGGCAACAGCCGCCGACTGAGGAAGGCGACGGGCTGGTCTAGGCCTTGGTCATTCACTTGGGACAGGACGGCCCCAATGCCATGCTCGGAGGCATCAGTCTGGACTATAAACTCCTTGGAGTAGTCGGGAGCCTGGAGGACGGGGGCAGTACACATGGCTTTCTTTAGGGCATCGAAAGCTTCCTGGCAGGCAGCCGTCCACTGCACTTTCTTTGGCTGTTTTTTAGACGTGAGTTCTGTGAGGGGGCCGACAAGGCTGCCATACCCCCGAATTAATCTTCGGTAGTAGCCAGTGAGTCCCAGACAGGCTCGGACCTCCGTTTGGGTGATGGGTGGTTCCCAGGCCAGGATGGCGTCGATCTTTGGCTGTAGAGGGGCGACCTGGCCGCTCCCGACCTGGTGCCCCAGGTAGACTACGGAGCCTTGTCCGATCTGGCACTTGCTGGCTTTTACTGTGAGGCCTGCCTGGCGCAGGGCGGTTAGCACCCTCCGGAGGTGCTGGAGGTGCTCACTCCATTCTGAACTGAAAACAGCGATGTCGTCCAGATATGCCGCGCTGAACTGCTCTAGCCCGGCCAGGACTCTATTCACCAGTCGCTGGAAAGTGGCCGGGGCATTTTTCATTCCGAAGGGCATTACGCGGAAGCGGTAGTGCCCATCGGGGGTGGAGAAAGCGGACCGCTCCTTGGCCCCTCGGTGAGCGCAATCTGCCAGTATCCGCAGGTGAGGTCGAATGTGCTGAGGAACCGGGCTGCCCCTAGTCGGTCAATGAGTTCGTCGGCTCGTGGAATGGGGTGGGCATCGGCTCGGGTAACGTCATTGAGCCCCCGGTAGTCCACGCAGAATCGGAGCTCGGGGGCGACACCGGGGGCCGCTGCCTTCAGGACCAGGACCACGGGGCTGGCCCAGGGACTGTCAGATGGCTCGATCACCCCCAGGGTCAACATCTTCGAGACTTCCGCTTGAATGCAGGACCGGACCCGATCAGGAACTCGGTAGGCTCGGTGTCTCACCGGCGGGCTGTCCCCGGTGTCCACGTCATGAACACACCAGTCGGTGACCCGGGGGGTCAGGGAGAAGAGGTCGGAAAATTGTCTTAGGAGCTGGTGGCAGTCCGCTTGTTGCTGGGCAGTGAGGGCTGGGGAGAGGTTCACTCCTTCCACCGAGCCATCCTGCTCCTTGACACACAGGAGGTCCGGGAGGGGATCAGACTCATCTTCGGCCCCGTCATCGGTGGCCAGCAGGAGGCTCAGTTCTGTCCGCATGAAGTGAGGCTTGAGGCGGTTCACGTGAAGGACCCGGAGGGGATCCCGAGGCGACTGGACGTCCACCAAGTATGTGACTTGACTCTTCCGCTCAACCACTTTGTAGGGCCCAGTCCACCTGTCCTGGAGGGCGCCAGGCTTCACGGGGGCCATGACCCACACCTGCTGGCCCGGCTGGAACTCGAGCAGAGTGGCATTCTGGTCGTACCAGCGCTTCATCTCTTCTTGGCTTGCCTCCAGGTTGGCCTCGGCCAGTTCTCGGAACTTCCTGGTCTGGTTCCGGAGGGCCAGGACGTACTGGAACACATCTCGGGGGGTGGTCTGGGGTGCTGCCTCCCACCCTTCCTTAACCAAACTGAGGGGACCTCGGACGGGGTGTCCATAGAGTAATTCAAACGGGCTGAACCCTAAGGACTTCTGGGGGACCTCCCGGTAAGCAAACAAGAGGCAGGGGAGCAGGACGTCCCACTTACGCCGGAGGGGCTCTTCTAGGCCAGCGATCATCCCTTTCAAAGTCCTATTAAACCTTTCTACTAGGCCGTTCCCTTGGGGATGGTACGGGGTGGTGAACTTATAGGACACCCCACATTGTTGCCACAGGGACGTCATATATTTTGAGATAAAATTAGTGCCGCGATCGCTCACGACCTCGCGGGGAAAACCCACCCTGGAAAAGATCCCCATCAGGGCCCGGCCCACCACGGGGGCTGTGATGGTGCGTAGGGGAATAGCCTCAGGATAGCGGGTGGCGTGATCCACTAGGACCAAGATGAAACGGTGACCTTGGGAGGTGGGGGGGTCCAGTGGTCCCACGATGTCGATTCCGACTCGTTCGAAAGGGGTACTGACGACCGGGAAGGGTTGGAGGGGAGCCTTGTGCTTCCCTCCACTCTTCCCACTAGCCTGGCACGTGGGGCAGGACTTGCAGTGGGCTTCTACCGCTGCTCTCATTCTAGGCCAGTAAAAATGGGTCACGATACGGCTGTAGGTCTTGTCCTGACCCAGGTGGCCGGCGAGGGGGACGTCGTGGGCTAAGCCCAGGAGGAAGTCTCGGAAGCGGAGGGGTACCACCAGTACCCGTCCGGATCCCAGCTCCACCGACTTCTGCTCACTGTACAAGATGTTATTTTCCCAATAGATTCGGTGCGTCCCGGTCTGGTCACCTGCGGCTTGGCCCTCGGCCTGGCGCCGCAGCCCGACCAGGGAAGGACAAGTGGCTTGCTCCCGGCAAAATTCTTCCCGGGTGGGCCCGCCCTCGTGGCGCCACTGGGCCAATTCGGGTAGGTCTCCCAACTCGGGGACCGGGGCGGGGTCGGATGGTGCGGGTTCGTCGCTGGCGACGGACCCTTCTGTTGGGGGGACGGGAGGACCCTCGGCGGGGACTGTTCTGGTCTCTTCGATCGGGGTGCTTTCGACTTCTCTCCGGGGAGTGAGTCGGGCTGACATAGATCGGGTGGTGGCGCACACCCACTCGGGGAGTCCCATCATTCCTAGGTGGGCCTTGCGCTCGACGTGCTTCCAGGGAGAACTCTCCAGGTCGTTCCCTAAGAGGCAGTCGACCGGCTGGGAGGTTCTTACGGCAACCTTGAGTTTACCTATCACCCCTCCCCACTCAAACGGCACCAGGGCTACCTGACACATACTTTCTCTATTGTCTGCGGAAATTACGGGGCAAAAGACGTTGGGGAGGATCTGCTCCTCGGGGACTAGGTGCCTGAGGACACCGGTGATACTGGCCCCGGTGTCCCGCAGGGCCTCTACTTGGTGGCCATTGATCTTGACGAGCTGCCCGTATTTCTTTGTGTTGGAGGGTAGGAGGCTACCAGGGATCATCTCCCTATCTCCCAGGGATACTAGGGCCATCGCTGCGGGTTCCCACTCCTCGGTTTCCTCAACCTCCTCCCCCAGGGCTACGTTGGCTATCTGTCTCGCAGGGGTGGTAGGGGAGACTTGGGTGGCCATGGGGCACTCTGGGTCATTGGCGTAGTGCCCGGGTTTCTGGCAACGGAAACACGTGACGGTCACCCGGTGTCCCCGTCTCCCAGGGGGCCCTGTCACTGGTGGGGGGGGCGCCAGGAAAGGTGGAGGTTGTGTTTTCGGGGGGCTAGGCTGGGACTCTCTCGGCCCTCCCTGGTTCCCTCCCCCTCTCTGGCGGGGTGGTCCCTGACTGGCTCGGGGGTACTCTCCTACCATGCCCCGGGAGACCCGGGTGTTGGTCCAGCGGTCGGCCTCCACAGCCAGCTTCCTGGGATCTGTGAGCTTGCTGTCAAGCAGATGCTGACGTAGTTCTATGAAGCAGTTCGCAGCCAGGTGTTCCCACAACATGAGGTCGGTGAGTTCGGCCAGGGTGGTGACTTTGCTGCCCTTGATCCACCCATCGAAGGCCCGACTGAAAAAGTTTACATACTCCACCCAGGTGGTGACCGGGATCTTCCTGCAGTCCCGGAATCGCTGACGGTACATTTCTGGGGTGAGGCCGTATCTTGTGAGTAGAGCCTCTTTCATGTGGCTGTAGGAGGTCTGCAGGGAGAGGGGTAGGTCGAGCAGGGTGTCCCTTCCTTCGCTCAGAAACCGCCCCCACAACCCCGCCCCCAGTCCTTCTGCGGGACCCGATGGGAGGTCATGGCGACCTCGTAGGCCCTGAACCATTGTTGAATGTCATCGTTTTTATAATATTCTTTGACCACGTCCTTGGGGATGTGGACCTTCTGTTCCGCTGGGGAGGCCGTCTCTCGGTTTCCCGGGGGCCTCCCTTCCTCGTTTCTGGCCTTGAGCTCGAGTTCCTTCAAGCTGCGTTCGTGCTCCAGTTGGAGTTTCCTTCCTTCGTGCTCCCGTTGGAGCTTCTTTTCTTCCAGTTCGCCTTGTACACGCATTTGCTCTACTGCTAGCTTTTTTTCCGCTAACTTCAATTCGCCTTCGATTTTGAGTTTGGCTAACTCGAGTTCATGACTGCGACTTCTCTCTCTGTCCGCGAGTTCTTCCGGGGATAGGCCCCCGTCTGGTACGATGCCTCGCACCTGATTGCTGCTGCTTTCACTTTGGGGGGGTTCGGCTTCGTCGGGGCGCTCCCCCGTGCCTTCCGGGCGGGAGGCCCCGGTATCCACCCAAGTTTTCAGTGCTTTCTGCAAATCTTCTTTAGTGTTGAGACCGGTGGTAGCGATTTTAAGTTCTTTGCAAAATTGCTTTAGCTCATTGTGTGTGTATTCTTCTAGATGCTCCACCTGGAACACCCTGTTGGCGTTGGTTTCTGCGGGGCTCATGGCGCTTCCTTCTGCCATCTTTGTCGGTAGTGCGTCCGTCGTTCACGGTACGATCTCTAGGTGATGGGCCCAAATCCTGTCGCTTGCCACCAATGTTAGACGGCGACCTCAGAGGAGCCCGGAAAGGGGTCCTGACTACCCTGAGACCCACCCTCGAAGTATCGTAGCCGGGCACTGGCGGGAGACTCCCCAGGGGGAGGAATCTCGTCCCTAGGATCGTACTTCTGGCACCACACGACACAGAGTGACCACACCGGGTGTTCTTAGAAATCAATCTTTATCAAGTAGGTTATCACTGCAAATATGTACAAGGAGAGCACGGGCTCAATGAGTCTCGGAAGGGGTAGGGGGTAGCGGGACAGTCTCTGGCAAAGGTTCAAGGCAGGGACGTATCCGGCGCACAGCTCACAATCCTCGAGCTGGGGGATACGTTGTTGTAGTCGGGGTCTGGCGGGACCGTGAGAGTCTGTCGGAGCCGCGAGTCACTCAGCGGGCTCAGGTACAAGTTCGGAGGTCTTACGATCTTCAGGGAGCCGCGAGTCTCTCAGCGGGCTCAGGTACAGGTTCGGAGGTCTTACGATCTTCAAGGAGCCGCGAGTCACTCAGCAGGCTCAGGTACAAGTTCGGAGGTCTTACGATCTTCAAGGAGCCGCGAGTCACTCAGCAGGCTCAGGTACAAGTTCGGAGGTCTTACGATCTTCAAGGAGCCGCGAGTCACTCAGCAGGCTCAGGTACAAGTTCGGAGGTCTTACGATCTTCAGGGAGCCGCGAGTCACTCAGCAGGGCTCAGGAGGGTCCAAGTTCCAGGAGCTGCGACCACGTCGGCAGGCTCTCGTTGTTCCAGCGTCAAATCTGCCGGACAGACCCAGAGCACCCCTTGTTATAGGTCGACCCCTCCTTGATGTCCGGAGTCTGTGCAGGCAGGGGTCTTGTCACCTGGGGGTCGCTTGTCGGGATTTCCTGTCATTGTCTTTTGATCCTTTCAGGGCCGGGTCGGGAGGAGCCCCAGACACCCAGCAGGCATGGAGCCAGCCCTCAGGGAGGCCGGAGGGCCGATCGAAACCCATCGTCCCAGGGGAGTTCAGAGGTGCGATAGAAACTGCCCCTCCCTCTCTCATCCCCTGGAAGCGTGATGTCCTCCAGCCGGAGTGGCGCCTCTAGGCCCGGGTCGCGCTGGGGGCCGGGCGGCCATCTTGGTGCATGAAGTGGGCACGCGGGCCCGGGGTGGCCGAAAGGAGAGAGGCCATGGACGGGGATGTCCGGGTCGGGTGCGTGTGTCCTGGTGGGGAGGGTCGGCTGGGCCGTGTGCTTGGGGCTGCAGGTACCAGGTTTCGGTGGTGCGGGGGCCCGTAGGGCCATACTACGAGGCCGGGTCCAACAGGGTGTATGTGGGACAGGCATGGGAGTGGGAAGTGTGGAAGGGGCAGGGGTAGAGGGTGGGACGTAGCGCTGCAGGAGACCCACTGCTGCAGTCAGTGTCGAGTCTATGGACCTCAGTAAGTTGCGTTGGTCAGCCTGCGATGAATGAATGCCCTCCAAGTATGCCTCCATGTTGTTGAGGACCTGGCTGTGGGCATGGAGGACATTAGGATCGCAGTCTGACCAACCTGCAACTGCCGCTGGATGTCCACAGACTCGGCATTGGCGGCAGCAGTGGAGACAGGGGCAGGGGGTGCGGTGCCTGGCAGGAAGGAGACATGCGGTGACTGGGCACGCTGGGAAGGGACACGAGCACGTGGGAGGCGGCTGATGCCAATGGAGGGGGCGGTGCGAGATGTAGGGCTGCTGTCAGATGGTGGTGCAGCCACCGCCCACTCGCAGAGATCATCCTCGGACCCGTCAGCTTCATACTCTGTTGTGCCAGTCGACAGGTCCCCGGCTTCACTCTCCTCCGCCTCAGTCCCACTCGATGTGCCAGCCACAATGTTACCGCTGGCACTGGTGCTCGGTCCCTCTGCGCCGTCTGTGTCCATGTCTCCCTCCGTGTCCCCCGACGATGCTGTGGGCAGGGTGAAGAGACAGAAATTAATCATACACCTGTATACATATGTCACATGAGTCCAATCTACTTAGGTTACAGTGCATAGCCTGAAACAAAAGAAGAGTTACAACTACAAAACAAGGTACATATGTAGGCCCTGCAAGACACAGTTGTTTGACCCACCATGCCACGGAAAAACTATGGAGAGCATGACACAATAGCAAATGAGAGGACATGGAATTTTGACTGAGGAGCAAGGCCCTGGGGACAATCCAGCACTGCATCTGCACCACACAGCGTGGCAGGAAATAGGGATGAGCAGGGACCAAAGCCAGGAACTAGAGGCACATGCAGCATAGGTAATACTGATAGTATGCCCACCCTGACTGGCACACTGCACCTTGAGTGTATGTCCAGACAAACATCACACACTGGCCAGTCCTAGCAAGGAGATTTCAGGTCTTGACATGTAGGCCATGCCCGCACCACCCAGCCCCTACATGAGACAATTCTTTGGAGACACAGGAAGCACGTACATCTCTTAGTCTGGGTGAAATACACATGGGATGCAAAAATTCAATATTGCACACAAAATACCCAAGGTGCGCCTGTCCAAATAATCATGTACAAATGGGCATCATCAGATGATTGTAACAAGACACACAGGCAATGGCCACCGTGAGTATGTACTGGGAAAATCAGGTCAGGCTGGACAGTGGACACTTGTACTACATTTCACGTCAATATACATGGTGCCAGGGGACAATGGCACAGAGCACAACCTATGCTGTAGACACAGAGATTGTCGACATTTTCGGATTACACACATGATACCTAGGTAAAGATGCCCCTGGGGACAGTAGTGGCCACACAACTCCATGCTCCTGAATGGGAATGACTGCAACACACGCTAACATCCCTGCACTATGCGTACCGCACACTCATGCCCATCATGTCACAGGCCACCACATAGGACATGCGTGCTGGAAGGCCTCGCACTTGAGAGATTAACTCCCATGTCTGGACTCAGCATTAGTGCCAACTGACATGGAACCCACAAGTCCAGAACTGGAGATGGCACAGGCAAGGTCCCAAAACCTGTTACACACCACCCCCACACATGATGCTGCAGGCATAGTACACTTGGAGAAGGTGCCAGGCTACATAACCTTGTAACGGAGTGACTACACACAGACCAGGGAACACATTGCAAGGAGGGGAAGGGAGGCAGGAGAGCACTGCAATACTGTGGGTAACAGGATCTGCACAGCACCATAAAACCCTGGCAGTGTATCCATGGAACAGTGCACGTACAAATGCTGGTGAAACACAACAAACACACATGTACCTACCCCCTTCCTGCTGCTGCATCTCCTGTAGGCGCCTGTCCAAGTCTGGAAAGACCACCGCCAGCACACGCTTGTGGATGTGGGAGAGACGGCGGTGCCCTCGGTTCTTATGGCTCTCAGGTGAGTCCCCCAGCAGGACCCGTGCGATCCTCCGCATCCAGCACCGGATATCCTGCCAGCGTTTCCTCACCTGGGACAGGCGCCGCTTCCGACCATCCGCACTCCTCACGGCGCTGACGGCGGTCAGCCATATATGCTCCTTGGCAGAGGCGTCTACCTGTGAGGATGAACAAGTGACACTACATCAATACACCTGGCACATGTCACAGAGAGACATATTAGAACACATTTGCTGTTTACAACAAGGCATAGTATGCATCCAACGCATTGCACCTTTGTCATAGGGACATGATCCTCTGGGGAAGGCCAAAAGCAGTACGTGCCATTGAAAGGACACAGGTGGAATGAGGGCAACTACACAATCAATGATCCAGGCTCACACTGTGCATCACACCCACCCCTCCTGTCTCTGGGCACTGCTGGGAGTGATAGGCACCCACCCCTCATATGTCTGGGCACTGCTGGGAGTGATAGGCACCCACCCCTCCTGTCTCTGGGCACTGCTGGGGGGACTCTGCACACACCCCTCCTGTCTCTGGGTACTGCTGGGAGACATCAGGCATTCCCCCCCCTGGGACCCCCCCTACAGTACATAGCATGTGTGTCACACCTGGACACAATGGCAGAAGTCACAGTCACAAAAAAGGGACACAGTCTGTGCCAGTGGACACTGCACTCACCTGATAACCTGGTCGCCCATACAGCATGGGGTACTGTGGGAGGATCACATCCACCAAAGCCATGTTCTCCTCCAGGGTGAATGGCTGTGACCTCTCCACAGCCCTTGACATGGTTCCAGGGAATCAGTAGCAGCAGCTGGGTCGTGGAATACAGAGATGTGCAGGCAAGTGCTCCCTCATGAGACCTGGCTGCCTTATATCTGCCTTGCTGGCCCATTTCATGCACAGGAGTGCAGAGTGATTGGTCACTCAAATTTGCATCCTATGTTTCCTCCAATCCCTTCAAACCTAGCAGTCAGTGGGTTCTTATTCTGTTTTTTTTCTTCAGCATGATGTCAACCCCACAAACACATTGCAACAAAGTAGATTAATTCCAACTGACTTCTGCTGTGCACCTTCCAGAACAAAATCAAAGTTTAAACTTGGTCTCCATGACAACCAGCATGCATATAGGCCTTAATACTTGTCCCTCATGTGTCCCCTATGTAATTTTGAGCTTCACACACAGGTACGGTGCGTTCCGGGGCCCGAGGGCACCCCAAATGCATAGCAACGGCCCGTACACGCGTTCGTACGTTCACTATCACTATGGGTGTCCTCGTGTATGCGTACTCGTAGTGGGACGGCCTGTACACACGCCTGTACGCTCCCTATCACTATGGGTGTCCTCGCGTATGCGTACTCGTAGTGGTACGGCGCGTACACACGCCTGTACGCTCACTATAACTACGTGTACGCATACGCGAGGACACCCATAGTGATAGGGAGCGTACAGGCGTGTGTACGGGCCGTACCACTACGAGTACGCATACGCGAGGACACCCATAGTGATAGGGAGCGTACAGGCGTGTGTACGGGCCGTACCACTACGAGTACGCATACGCGAGGACACCCATAGTGATAGTGAACGTACGCACGCGTGTACGGGCCGTACCACTACGAGTACGCATACGCGAGGACACCCATAGTGATAGGGAGCGTACAGGCGTGTGTACGGGCCGTACCACTACGAGTACGCATACGCGAGGACACCCATAGTGATAGGGAGCGTACAGGCGTGTGTACGGGCCGTACCACTACGAGTACGCATACGCGAGGACACCCATAGTGAAAGTGAACGTAGGCACGCGTGTACGGGCCGTACCACTATGAGTGTTCTTGCGTATGCGTACTCATAGTGGTACGGACCGTACACATGCCTGTACGCTCACCATCACGATGGGTACACATACGGCAGCACTCCCATAGTGATACGGGAAGGTACACAGGCCCTCTTAGCAGAAGTACGGTGTTTTTCACACATCACAGTGGTGACAGGCAGCACACAGGAAGGAATAGGGCTGACATACTTGTCCATGGATGGACATCAAGGCATTGTCTGGGCAGTACTACATGTGTGGGGCACAGGTGTGAAAGGCTGTGATGTGGCACATGACTCCTGAGTGGAGAAGGCACCAGATGTATGATGAGATGTGTACATATGTAATGTGTGACGGTGCAATGTGTGCAGGCATGCCCTTGACTCCTTTGACATGTGTGCATGTCGTACTGCACACTTGGCATGAGCGTCACTGGCATGGCATGGACAACAACACACGCAAGTGTCCCCTGAGGCCCGGTACAGGGGTTACCACACCTGACATGTCACTACCCACGGTGTACGATGTGACTATGTCATGTATGTGTGGGGGGTTCACATTAGGTAGATGTTTGAGCTCCCTCAAAAGCTGCAGCCATTGCAGCAACCAACATGTGTCTGTGTGTAGATGGCCATGGCACACTGTTCCGCACACCATGCCACATGTGGTATCGGATGTGAGGTGCGTATGTATGCATGGGACACGGAGTAGCGTAACAAGGACATGTCTGCATCCTCTCTATGAATGTGTGGTGACTCATGACATGTGCACCTTCATGGCAAGGTGTGTGGGCTGTCCTAGTGTAATGTCATGTGACCTGTGGCTCTAGTGTTCCGCTACCAGTCTCTGCAATCAACATCCTACTTCTGCTGATGTGTGGGTGTATGTCACTCCTGTCTTGCGTCTGGCTGTTCACTTGCACTGGGACACAGCTAATCCCATGCCATGGCATGTGGAGGTTCTCAATCTGCGTGTGTAGCTGGGTCTTGGTAGGAGTGTCACCTGCCAGCCATACGTGTCCAGGGCATGTGGCACATACCTGACTCCGTATGTCGCATATGCGTCACTGGCATGGCACGGACAACAACACACACAAGTGTCCCCTGAGGCCCGGTACAGGGGTTACCACACCTGACATGTCACTACCCACGGTGCACGATGTGACTATGTCATGTATGTGTGGGGGGTTCACATTAGGTAGATGTTTGAGCTCCCTCAAAAGCTGCAGCCGTTGCAGCAACCAACATGTGTCTGTGTGTAGATGGCCATGGCACACTGTTCCGCACACCATGCCACATGTGGTATCGGATGTGAGGTGCGTATGTATGCATGGGACACGGAGTAGCGTAACAAGGACATGTCTGCATCCTCTCTATGAATGTGTGGTGACTCATGACATGTGCACCTTCATGGCAAGGTGTGTGGGCTGTCCTAGTGTAATGTCATGTGACTTGTGGCTCTAGTGTTCCGCTACCAGTCTCTGCAATCAACATCCTACTTCTGCTGATGTGTGGGTGTATGTCACTCCTGTCTTGCGTCTGGCTGTTCACTTGCACTGGGACACAGCTAATCCCATGCCATGGCATGTGGAGGTTCTCAATCTGCGTGTGTAGCTGGGTCTTGGTAGGAGTGTCACCTGCCAGCCATACGTGTCCAGGGCATGTGGCACATACCTGACTCCGTATGTCGCATATGTGTATAGACAGATTAACATGTGCTCAGGACAAATTATTTGTTGTTGTGGTGCACTCACTCTTCCTTGTTACTTCCAAATTACTGCAGAGCGCCGCCTCTTCCCCGACCAATTCCGGACTTGGCTGCCATGCGGGAGAATGATTGTATCCGGTGCTACCGCTTCCCCCAACGGTTGATTCTGGATTTGACGGCGAGACTGGCACCACACCTGCAACTGCTGCACAGGTATCCTACGGCACTGACACCCAAGCTGAAGGTAATGGCAGCCCTACATTTTCTAGCCACGGGTACCTTTCAAAATACCATAGCTCATGTTGGTGGCATATCCCAGAGCATGTTCTGCCGTGTGCTGCATGATTTCTTAGAGGCCATGTTAATTCACCTGGATGACTTCATACATTTTCCTACCCCTGAAATGTTGATTGGGGTCAAGCGTGGATTCTATGCCCTAGGAGGGATGCCCCATGTCATTGGGTCCATAGATGGGACACATGTTGCTTTGGTACCACCACACGCACAGGAGGTAGCGTACCGGAATCGCAAGCACTACCACTCCATCAATGCCCTTGTGGTGTGTCTGTCCAACATGGTGATTTCACATGTCTGTGCTCGTTTCCCAGGATCAGCACACGATGCCTACATCATGAGGCGTAGCAGGATGCCTGAAATGATGACGCAGCTGCGCAACGAACGAGCATGTGTTGTTGGTGGGTACAGTCTGTCTGTCCTGTATTTTGCGTAGAATTCCAGCACGACCGCTTTTCCTGTTCTAACGATGTCCATGTGCTTCCCATGTAGGGGACGCTGGCTATCCCAACATGCCATGGCTGATCACACCTCTCCGCAAACCCATCACGCCGGCCCAGCTCCGCTACAACACCGCCCATGGCCGGACAAGGCGAGTGATAGAGAGGACGTTTGGCCTGCTGAAGAGCCGATTCAGGTGCCTACACAAGACCGGCGGCGCACTCCCATATGCCCCGGCGAAGGTCTGCAAAATCTTCATGGTTTGCTGCATGCTGCACAACATGGCAGTTGAGAAAGCTGTGCCACTCATCCTGGATCAAGATGACGAGGACCATCCACCCGTGGAGGACGAAGGGCTTGGCAACGGGGCTAGTGATGTGGAGGATGTGGAGCCGCAAGAGGACATCCGGACTCGGCTCATACGCGACTTCTTTGCTTAGTGGTGAGTACCAGTGTCTGAGTGTGCACGCATTGGTCCCCGTGTGGCATGTGTTGTGATGTGTGTCTCCACCTGCATGTATAGCACGTGAGTCAGAGGTGTGTGTGGTTGTGTCACTGGAGTGATGGTGCCAGTGATGGTTGTATTTCCCCAGTCATAATTGTGACCTAGCATGTTGTCATCCATACATGTGTCGAGTAAATGCACATGCAAGTGGCTGTGCTTTTTGTGGCTGACTTCTTGTGTGTCTCTCTTCCCCAGGTACTTGCGCATGCCGTCTGCTGCTTGCATTGTTGTGGCACTGCTATTCCTCATGGACACGTCATCGTGTGCTGACTCAGCGTTACAGGCACGGACACGTTTGGAAGTCTCCTTAGGGTAAGGGATGCATCAGGGGTGTATTGGGTGTGGCAGTTGTTCACGATGTATGCACACTGCCCCTGTCGATGTTTGGTTCCTCTGCAGCCATGTTGCATCACCATGGTACACATGACATGCAGCTGGGTACACCTGAATAGATGGTCAGACTTGTTGACAGTCATCAGTGATGGGATAGTGGATTGTGATGATGGCATCAATGTGTGTAACACTGCCCTCGGACACATACGGTTTGCATTGGCTTGACATGCTGTGGGACTTCCACATCAGCGGATCAATGGTGTATGGCAGGCTCTCTGTGAGCAGCTGTGGGTGTTTAGCTGTTAGCCGACACTTGTGTGCCAGTTCCATGGCTATCACGCATTTGTGCTGCAGAAGGGGGGTGCCAGTGTTTGACCCACATGTTACTCCACATGAAGTGTTCATGTGTACTTCAAGTTGCCTCTGCAATCCCGAAAACATGACTAATAAAGGTGTCCCTATGCCTCCAAGGTGCCTCTTCTCAGTCAATGCTGGTGTGTTGCCACGGTGCATCCAGCATGTCTGGCATGGTTTTCACTGATAGTGGCTATGTGTCTATGTGTCGAGTAGCAAGATGCAAGGTGTGTGTGTGGGATGAGACTGTGTATTGTGCATGATGTCCATGACTGTGTGGGTATTGTGACATGTGCCATCCCCATGCGTCCAACGTTGGCCAGGCCCCCATTATGTGCATCCACCGGACTCAAGCTTGCAGGACATGGTTCTGCCACCTGTCTACACATACCTGGGTGCCCCCCAGGACACTGGACATGATCCCTGACCTCTGCGCATGACTGTTGCTGTACTCAATATGTCTGTCAGCACGGTTGTGCGGCCACCCCCTCAGCTGGTTGGGCCCATCACGGGTGTGTATGGTGCTCCATGTCTGTCTTGCCTAATACACTGTGACCCGTGTGTCCTGTGCCAGACTCAGGCCCCAGGGTGTGGATGGTTGAAGTCAAAAGAGAACTCAGGCATGTTTAGACTTTACAAGACACATGTAAGGTAATAATGCAACCAGCAGGCATCTTCTCTTCATGGTGTGACTTTTTATTTTAGTGGGGGGGGGGTATGACATGAGGGGCTTTTCGGGTGTTTGGAATCCAAAGTTCAGTAGGGGAGTTGGTGTCCTTGCCATTTGAAATCCTCAGAGTCCATGCCACAGTCTTTGTCAACATTGGTCAGACAGTGACCAGCAAGGCCATGTGGCAGAGAATGTCTTTTGATGCTGTGCTGCTGTTGCTCCAGTGGGCCAGGTGCCAGGCCAGGTGTCCTGGGAGATGGTGTTGTAGCGCCGACCCTCACTGTCTTTTCCGTGGACGACCCGCCCTCCTGCGGGGACCCTCAGAAGCAGGCCGTGACGATGTCTGGGATGCTCCATCGGATGTGTCCTCCTCCTCCTCCTGATCCCTCCCTGTGGGTGGTGATGTTCTCCGCCTTCTGGCACAGGGAGGGTTGCCCATGTTGTCGGCCATCCGACGGAGTGTATCGTGAATTCCCGTGTACGCCGTCACGAGCTCAGCCTGTCCGTCCTCCATCCTCCGTTGGTGGTGCAGTAGACAGGCATGTAGCTCCGCATGTTGCTGGGCCTGCTGGGTCTTGATCCCCTCGAGGATGGACATAACCTGGGCCAGGCCCGTGGTGTCCTGCCGGTATGTGTCCAGGATGTTTCGGACATGGGAATATACTGGATCCCCAGCCAACTGGTCAGGCTGGCGCCTCCGCTGTCCTCCACTCCCACCACCCCTGCCCACTTGCACCTGGCCTGCCCTTGTGGGCACATCGGGTCTCCGGGACCCCTGAGGGGTGGCATTGGCGTTGTCGCCTGCCTCCTCCTGGGTGCCCGGGACACCGTGTCCCTCCTGGCCAGCCTGGCTGCTTTGTGGTGGTGGGGCAGGGATCCTGGGTGTCTCCTGGGATGTGGCAGGAGTGGGGGTGGTGGTTGGCCCCGTTGTACCTGACGCAGGTGCTGCAGGTCGCTGGACACCAGAGGGGCCAGGTTGGTCGGGGTCGTCCACAGAGTGGTGAGAGTCGTCGCTGCCAGTGGGATCGGCCTCCCGCAGAGCCGGGTCCTGTGAGTCTTCCCCCCCAGTGTTGGGGGGTGAACCACAAGGTTGACCTGTGTGTCAATGTTAATTTTGATCCATGCAACATCCATGTTTCATCAGTTTCAAAGTTGGAACATTTCCTCTGGGAATTTGGATCTGTCTTGCATTCCACTCACAGTGCACTTGTGCATGGGTGTGTCCCTTGGGCACAGCTTTGGCGCCTTTAACTATGTGTGGCACAGTCTTACTTGCTGCGTCAAGTGTGACTGCAGTCAGCAGTGGAGTGGGCAGGTGTGGCGAGCCATGCATTGGCGCCTTCCGTGTTGCACTGTACGTGGGCACATGAAGTAGTTACACACACTTCAATGATGCAGGTAGCTGTCGTTGTGCTCGTGCACAGGTTGTGACATGGCCCTGTGTTTTGCCATGGAGGAGAGGGGGGGTGCTGGCACTGGCCACCCTTGTCTACATGCACGCAGTCCACCTGCTGACGAGCAGAAATTCCCACACACCACATGGCTGATTTGCTCTCCCTGTGTCTCCCTCCCTCTCTGTCCCCCTCTCCCTCCCTCTCTGTCCCCCTCTCCCTCTCTCTGTGTGTCACCCTCTGTCACCGCAGCCCAGCTTCCTGGGCACACACTGTTAGCAGATCTTTGAATGGCCCTTGGCTTGTTGATGTGAGTTTGTTTCTCATCTCCAGGCACCCATTGGGTGTAGTGTGTGTCTCTGCGCTGCTGCTGTGGTGGTGTGTGCTGCCACTCTTTCACAATGTTGGCTGTTCATTAGCTGCTGTCATGTGCAAAACAGTGCCTTCACCCTCATGTGTTAATGCAAGGCGTCCGCCGTTTGCTGGGTAGTCTTTCCTGTGTGGGGACACACTGTTTGTCTGGCTGTGACCTAGGCCATATGGGCAGAGGGCATTGTTGTCTGCTTCTGAGTTGCACTATGTGATTTTTTGGGCCCACCCTCCTGCCATCCGGGTTACCGTGTCATCTGTTGGTGTCTTCTGTGGCCTGTGACTTGACATTGTCCAGCTGGGTGCATGGGGCATGGTGGCGCCAGTGGCATGTGCGTGTTCATGGAGTGTGGTTGAGTCATGCGATAGCTTGGGGTGGTTGCGTGCCTGTTTGTGAGTTTGGTTGTGGATGACGTTCGCCCCATGTGAGGTGCGTTGTTTGTGTACTCACCCGGGTCTCGGAGTCCTCCTAATCCTGCGACTGCCTCCACCGGCAGTATGGCCATCACCCTCTCCTCCCAGGGATGGTAGTGTACGGGTCTGCGGGATTGCCCTCCTCCAGTGACGTTGGCCTGGTTGTGTTCATCCGTCATCTTGGCTCGGACCCTCCTCCGCAGATCGTACCACCTGGCTTGGCATTCCTGCTTGTTCCTTCTGGTATCCGCAACAGCATTCACAGCATCGACGATGGTCTGCCACATGGCTGTTTTTTCTGCAATGCTGGTCTGTCTGACCAATGTTCCAAAGAGCTGTGGCTCGACTCTGAGGATTTCATCGACAAGGACCTCCAACTCTCGGTTACTGAACTTTGGATTCTTGTTAGTGGGCATGGTGAGGGGTGTGGGTGTGGATGGTGGGGGGGTGTGGATGGTTGTGGGTGTGTGGGTGTGGTTGTGCAGGTGTGTGTGTGAATGTGATGAGGGGGTGTTTGTGAAGGTGGTTGTGTGAAGGTGTGCAAGTGTAAGGTGTGGTGAAGCTTCTAGTTTGGTGCTGTAGGTTGTCTGTGGGGTCTGGCAGCAGTGAGTCTGTTGCAAAGGCTCATGGTTTGTGTGTGTGGGCCCTTTTTATTGGTCCATTGGTGGGTGTGGCTGTGTTTGAAGTTTGGGTGGGTGTGTTATAAGGAGTGGTGGTGTTTTGGGCCTCTGTTTGTTTTTGGCAGTTGCAGGTCAGTGAATGTGTTGTTTTGGTAGTTGTTGGACATGTTTTGTGGCTTTGTGCCATTCGAATGGTGTATTCTTGTGTCGTTTTGGTTTGTCCTGGTTGTGTACGTGCGTTTTTTGGCGTGTATACGGTGTGTACATGGCCCATTTTGTTGTACAGTGCTGTCCTTGTGTGTGGCTTGGTACGAGTCGTACATTCGGTTGTGATGTTGGGGCCTGGGGTGCGCTCCGTCCTTAGGATGTTGTGGTGGGGGTACGCTCCATGCATACGCGGGTGGGGGTACAACTCTGACGTACACGTGTGTAGGTACACGGGGGTACGACATGTACAGGGGTGTACATACACGGGTGGGGTTTTGACACGTACACGGGTGTACATACACGAGAGGGTACGACACGTACAGGGGTGGGGGTACGACTCGGACGTACAGGGGTGTACATACACGGTGGTACGACACGTACACGGGTGGGGGTACGACTCGAACGTACAGGGGTGTACATACACGGTGGTACGACACGTACAGGGGTGGGGGTACGACTCGAACGTACAGGGGTGTACATACACGGTGGTACGACACGTACAGGGGTGGGGGTACGACTCGAACGTACAGGGGTGTACATACATGGTGGTACGACACGTACAGGGGTGGGGGTAGGACTCGAACGTACAGGGCTGTACATACACGGTGGTACGACACGTACAGGGGTGTACATACACGGTGGTACGACACGTACAGGGGTGGGGGTACGACTCGAACGTACAGGGGTGTACATACACGGTGGTACGACACGTACAGGGGTGGGGGTACGACTCGAACGTACAGGCGTGTACATACACGGTGGTACGACACGTACAGGGGTGGGGGTAGGACTCGAACGTACAGGGGTGTACATACACGGTGGTACGACACGTACAGGGGTGGGGGTACGACTCGAACGTACAGGGGTGTACATACACGGTGGTACGACACGTACACGGGTGGGGGTACTACTCGAACGTACTGGGGTGTACATACACGGTGGTACGACACGTACACGGGTGGGGGTACTACTCGAACATACAGGGGTGTACATACACGGTGGTACGACACGTACAGGGGTGGGGGTACGACTCGAACGTACAGGGGTGTACATACACGGTGGTACGACACGTACACGGATG
This sequence comes from Triturus cristatus, assembly GCF_964204655.1. Lineage (NCBI taxonomy): Eukaryota > Metazoa > Chordata > Amphibia > Caudata > Salamandridae > Triturus > Triturus cristatus. The sequence continues at coordinate 612,610,367 of NC_140591.1, read as the reverse complement.
GGGGTACGACTCGAACATACAGGGGTGTACATACACGGTGGTACGACACGTACAGGGGTGTACATACACGGTGGTATGACACGTACAGGGGTGGGAGTAGGACTCGAACGTACAGGGGTGTACATACACGGTGGTACGACACGTACAGGGGTGGGGGTACGACTCGAACGTACAGGGGTGTACATACACGGTGGTACGACACGTACAGGGGTGGGGGTACAACTCGAACGTACAGGGGTGTACATACACGGTGGTACGACACGTACAGGGGTGTACATACACGGTGGTACGACACGTACACGGGTGGGGGTACTACTCGAACGTACTGGGGTGTACATACATGGTGGTACGACACGTACACGGGTGGGGGTACTACTCGAACGTACAGGGGTGTACATACACGGTGGTACGATACGTACAGGGGTGGGGGTACGACTGGAACGTACAGGGGTGTACATACACGGTGGTACGACACGTACATGGGTGGGGGTACGACTCGAACGTACAGGGGTGTACATACACGGTGGTACGACACGTACAGGGGTGGGGGTAGGACTCGAACGTACAGGGGTGTACATACACGGTGGTATGACACGTACAGGGGTGGGGGTACAACTCGAACGTACAGGGGTGTACATACACGGTGGTATGACACGTACAGGGTTGGGGGTACGACTCGAACGTACAGGGGTGTATATACATGGTGGTACGACACGTACACGGGTGGGGGTACTACTCGAACGTACTGGGGTGTACATACACGGTGGTACGACACGTACACGGGTGGGGGTACTACTCGAACGTACAGGGGTGTACATACACGGTGGTACGACACGTACAGGGGTGGGGGTACGACTCGAACGTACTGGGGTGTACATACATGGTGGTACGACACGTACACGGGTGGGGGTACGACTCGAACGTACAGGGGTGTACATACACGGTGGTACGACACGTACAGGGGTGTACATTCACGGTGGTATGACACGTACACGGGTGGGGGTAGGACTCGAACGTACAGGGGTGTACATACACGGTGGTACGACACGTACAGGGGTGGGGGTACGACTCGAACGTACAGGGGTGTACATACACGGGTGGGGGTTCGACACGTTCACGGGTGTACATACAGGGGGGGGTGTACATACACGGGGAGTACGACTCGAATGTATGGGTGCTGGGGGGAGTGTTGGGCACGTATGCGGGCACATGTCTCCATGGTTGCAATGGGAGTTCGGTGCGGACGGTGTTTTTACCATACGTTGTAAGATCGGACGCACGGGTTGGATCGTGATTCCTCGGTCGGACTTCACTTTTCACATTTGTACGGTAAGTCGTCCGAGGACGTGTCGGACACATTTTCCGACCCGAGGACGTGTGGGGAATAATTCCCAAGGCGGTTCGTATGGACTTTTTACCATGCGAATCGTGATTGCCAGTTTGTACGGCACTTGTACGATTCGTACGGTAAAAAGACCGGATACGAGTCGGACGGGCCTTTTTTTTACCGGATCGTGATCGGCACCCTATTCTGTTGTACATTTCCCACCCTGCCACGCCATTACGTCCCCAATGCACCACTGCTCCTACCTGCCCAGTCAGCGGCAGTACTGCATAACACTGTTAGCATGCAGAAGAAATGGGGAAATCACAGAAATGTTCCACAAGCACATATTCCAGATGTTTAGTTTTCTCTCTTCTCACCCATTGACACATTCAGCCAGAGCACAGACAAATGCCGCAGCAGAGGTCCCTGCATCGACTGGGAGGAATTGCCACCGTACAGTGATAGGCATACCACCCTCACCGACTGGTAAGTCAAAGTGGCCAGGAGATGGTCAAAATGCATACATTGTCAGGAGTGACCGAGGGACATATAGTGCCCACATATGAAAGTCAACCAGAGATGAACAAATAGCTGCATTACAATTGGAGTTGTCAATGGACATCCACCTTTAGCTAATTATAATTGTGAACAGCTGAAGACAATATATTACATGTCTTGGCTCATCAAACCTTCGTAATTGCGGAACATGACATGTTTTTCTGCAACAGCCCCAGACCTGGCAATCCAATCATGTTATCGAGTGCCACAACTACTCAAAAGGGTGTCTCCACTATGTTGTAATGGTGTCTGTAGACGTAATCAATCAAATTAATTGACTGAAATATGGCAATGATGAACAAGTGAGATCCCAGGGTCATTAGTATTGACAATGCATACACTGTCCAACTTTGAATGTTTCCAATATAGATCAAATTCCCAGTCCAAACAGCTGGTCATGTGCCACTTACATTGTCTGGCTTTTGTGTTGCCCATCAACAAAACATGATAGTGGACCTCACATCAGGATCCGTAGACATGTCATTGTGATATTGGTTGTATCCAGGTAGTGGGCCCATTCGAAGTCATGTGGGAGCAATCATGAATTTACGTATAACACACTTCAGCGACGCTGGTGCCCACAACTGCTTGTGCTCATCCTTTGTGCCAGAAATCTAGTGCATCACATGTGGCTGCAGGAATGTAAAGCAGCAAAACACACTTATCATTGTAGGTACAACAAGGTCCTCCCAGAATCAAAGACACACACTGACTTCCGCTACAAGGTTGGCTGTGACATCTGTTCAGGGCCCACACACTGTTCCGGTGCTGGGCCAAGGGAGGGGAACCCAAGAATATATCAGGCTGACTGCTCATGAAATGTGCCTTTTCGTCCGCCGTATGTTGTATGTGTATTACAACACTGTTGTCCTGCATCACAATATGCTCACATATGGCATTTGAACCCATGCAAGATCAGACCATGGTGGCTAATGAAAGGATGACACAAAATGTATGCCAAGTGAGTGCAGAATGGACATTCAATAGTACCATGAGTCATATGAAGTGACCAAAACACAACCCGCTTGCAATTCAATGATAGGAAACACCATGATGAAAATAGCATGACTGAGGCCAACACTGATGCCAGTAGTGTACCTTTGAGATGAATCTCGGGCCTGCTAAGGTGAATCTTCATGCAGTTACACCTGCTAAATGACTAGGCTAATCCAGTGCAGGCAGAAGGCATCAAAGCCTCTCAGCCTATCCGCAATGTGTGAGTATAAACCAAGGTGCCGATTACGATCCGGTAAAAAATTTCCCCGTGCGACTCGTATCCGGTCTTTTTACCGTACGAATCGTACAAGTGCCGTACGAACTGGCAATCACGATTCGCATGGTAAAAAGTCCATACGAACCGCATTGGGAATCATTCCCCACACGTCCTCGGGTCGGAAAATGTGTCCGACACGTCCTCGGACGATTTACCGTACAAACGTGAAAAGTCAAGTCCGACCGAGGAATCACGATCCATCCCGTGCGTCCGAGGTCACAACCGGATGGAAAAAACACCGTCCGCACCGAACTCCCATAGCAACCACACGCGCCGACCCCCCCCAGCCCCGGTACGTACGTGCCGACCCCCCCCAGCCCCCGTACGTACGCGCCGACCCCCCCCCAGCCCCCGTACGTATGCGCCGACCCCCCCCAGCCCCCGTACGTACGCGCCGACCCCCCCCAGCCCCCGTACGTACGCGCCGACCCCCCCCAGCCCCCGTACGTACGCGCCGACCCCCCCCCAGCCCCCGTACGTACGCGCCGACCCCCCAGCCCCCGTACGTACGCGCTGACCCCCCCAGCCCCCGTACGTACGTGCCGAACCCCCCTGTATGTACACCCGTGTACGTGTCGAACCCCCCGTGTACGTTCGAGTCGAATACCCCCGTGTTCGTTCGAGTCGAACCCCCCCGTGTACGTTCGAGTCGAACCCCCCCGTGTACGTTCGAGTCGGGGGTACGGTGCATACATGCGGGGGCTGGGGGGGTACGGTGCGTAATTGCGGGGGCTGGGGGGGGTACGGTGCGTACATGCGGGGGCTGGGGGGGGTACGGCGCGTACGTACGGGGGCTGGGGGGGTCGGCGCGTACGTACGGGGGCTGGGGGGGTACAGTGCGTACATGCGGGGGCTGGGGGGGGTACGGTGTGTACATGCGGGGGCTGGGGGGGGTACGGTGCGTACATGCGGGGGCTGGGGGGCGTACGGTGCGTACATGCGGGGGCTGGGGGGGTACGGTGCGTACATGCGGGGGCTGGGGGGGGTTCGGCGCGTACGTACGGGGGCTGGGGGGGGTCGGCGCATACGTACGGGGGCTGGGGGGGGTACGGTGCGCACATGTGGGGGCTGGGGGGTGTACGGTGCGTACATGCGGGGGCTCGGGGGGGTACGGCGCTTACCGGGCCACCTACTCTGGTCGTTTCGCGCCATACTTCGCATTTGCGGCACTTTTTGGGTGCCGTGAAAATATTGCCGTCCGGACTGCTGTCGGTTCGAATCGTAATTCCTGGGTCGTGAAACGCTGCCTGAAAGCGTACCGACGTCACGTCGCACCATTCCCGGATCACATTCGTATGTATATTTTCGTCGGTCGGTGTTTTTTACGATTCGTACAGAAATGGTGTTTCCGTGCGAATCGTAATTCCATGTTTGTAAAGTTTTACGACCGGGTACGAGTCGGATGGGGAAAACGCTCCGACCGACGGTTCGTACCCGGTTTTTACCGGATCGTAATCGGCACCCAAATGTTACATTCTGCTTGCCTCCTCTCCTACTGTATTCACATGTATAGGTGAGTGTTTGACATATGAGGTTTGGATGTCTGCTGTACAAGACACCAATCGTCGTCAGCTAAGTAGTACCATGATCTGGGAAATAGAGTACGCGGTGAGCAGTCTATATATCGACTTTTTAATATCGAGGGACATAAATATCGAGTCAAAAATATCTAAAGTACAAAATATCGAAATAGATAATATCGATGTGAAAAATATCGTTTTTTTTTTATTATATGTCGATGTAAGTTATATCGTTAGTAATAATATCGACATGTTAAAATATCGTTATTGTATGTTTAGTAAATATTTTGAAGTTGTTTGTATAAATAATTAAAATGTATATAATATGAGAAATATTTATATTCTTTTAGGGGCGGGATGTTGGGTTATAGGGGATAAGGGTGGGGCGTGTTTTACAAATATTTATTAATTTTGTAACATATTTTTAAATTTAAATTGAAAATTTGAAATAAATTTGGCATTTTATGTTTAATTTTAGGAGCGGGATGTTGGGTTATAGGGGATAAGGGTGGGGAGTGTTTTTAAAAAGTTAAATTTTTTTGTAATATATTGTAAAATGTAATTAGTAAATTTTATTTCAAATTTGAAATGTATATTTAATTTTAGGAGCGGGATGTTGGGTTACAGGGGATAAGGGTGGGAAGTGTTTTAAAAATGTTTATATATTTTAGAATATTTAAAAAATATTATTTAGAAATTTTAAATTTAATTTAGAATTTTAAAATTAATTTTAGGAGTGGGATGTTGGGTTATAGGGGATAAGGGTGGGAAGTGTTTTAAAAATGTTTATATATTTTAGAATTTTTTAAAAAAATTATTTAGAAATTTTAAATTTAATTTAGAATTTTAAAATTAATTTTAGGAGCGGGATGTTGGGTTATAGGGGATAAGGGTGGGAAGTGTTTTAAAAATGTTTATATATTTTAGAATGTTTTTTAAAAAAGTTTTATAACTTTTAAATGTAATTTATAATTTTATATTTAATTTTCGGAGTGGGATGTTGGGTTACAGGGGATAAGGGTGGGAAGTGTTGTAAAATTTTGTTTTTAATTTGGAATATTTAATAAATTTAATTTATAATTTGGAATAACATTTTTTTTTTATATTTTCTTTTAGGAGTGGGATGTTGGGTTATAGGGGATGATGGTGGGGAGTGTTTTAAAAATTTTGATTTATGTAGGAATAATTTGTATAAAAAATTTAGAAATTTAGAATAAAATTTCGAATGTTATATTTAATTTTAGGAGTGGGATATTGTGTTATGGGGATAAGGGTGTGGAGTTTTATAAAAATGTGTAAAATGTTGGTAATATTGTATAAAAAGTATTTATAAATTTTGATTTAGATTGTACAATTTAAAAAAAAAATTGGGAGTGGGATGTTGGCTTATAGGGCATAAGGGTTGGGAGTGTTTTAAAAATTTATTTTAAATTAGTAATATTGAGTAATTTATATTAAAAAAAATATATTATAATATAATATTTTGGGATAAATTTTAGATTGGGGAGTTGGATTTGTAGAGGATAAGTGTGGGTATTGTTTTATGTAAAATTTTTAATAATGATTAAAACATATTTTTTTTATATATATTAATATTTATATATTTGTATTGCAATTACTGTAATTAAATACATATTGGAGTGGGAATATAAAATTAATTAAGATCAGTATACATGATCTAGTGTAATTAAATATATTTATGAGTGGGAATACTAAATTAATGAAGTTTAGTGTTTTGCACCTACCATAATTAAATATAGATTTGAGTGAGAATAGTAAATTTATTAAGTTCAGTGTCCAGCACCTACCCTAATTAAATATATTTTGGAGTGGGAATAGTAAATTAATTCAGTTCAGTGTCCAGCACTTATTTTAATTAAATATAGACTGGAGTGGGAATAGTAAATTAATTAAGTTCAGTGTCCAGCACATACCCTAATTAAATATAGATTGGAGTGAGAATAGTAAATTTATTAAGTTCTGTGTCCAGCACTTATCTAAATTAAATATAGACTGGAGTGAGAATAGTAAATTAATTCAGTTCAGTGTCCAGCACCTACTATAATTAAATATAGATTGGAGTGAGAATAGTAAATGTATTCTGTTCAGTGTCCAGCACTTATGTTAATTAAATATAGACTGGAGTGAGAATAGTAAATTAATTCAGTTCAGTGTCCAGCACCTACTCTAATTAAATATAGATTGGAGTGAGAATAGTAAATTAATTCAGTTCAGTGTCCAGCACCTACTCTAATTAAATATAAATTGGAGTGAGAATAGTAAATTATTAAGTTCAGTGTCCAGCACTTATCATAGTAAAATATAGACTGGAGTGGGAATAGTAATTTAATAAAGTTCAGTGTCTAGCGTCTATCCTAATTAAATATAGATTGGAGTGAGAATAGTAAATTTCTTCAGTTCAGTGTCCAGCACCTACCCTAATTACATATATTTTGGAGTGGGAATAGTAAATGTATTCAGTTCAGTGTCCAGCACCAACTGTAATTCAATATAGATTGGAGTGAGAATAGTAAATTTATTAAGTTCAGTGTCCAGCACCTACCCTAATTAAATATAGATTGGAGTGAGAATAGTAAATTTATTAAGTTCATTGTCCAGCACTTATTTTAATTAAATATAGACTGGAGTGGGAATAGTAAATTAATTAAGTTGAGTGTCCAGCACCTACCCCAATTAAATATAGATTGGAGTGAGAGTAGTAAATTAATTAAGTTCAGTGTCCAGCACCTACTCTAATTAAATATAGGTTGGAGTGAGAATAGTAAATTTATTAAGTTCAGTGTCCAGCACTTATTTTAATTAAATATAGACTGGAGTGGGAATAGTAAAATAATTAAGTTCAGTGTCCAGCTCCTACTCTAATTAAATATAGGTTGGAGTGACAATAGTACATTAATTAAGTTCAGTGTGCAGCACTTATTTTAATTAAATATAGACTGGAGTGGGAATAGTAAATTTATTACGTTCAGTGTCCAGCACGTACTCTAATTAAATATAGGTTGGAGTGAGAATAGTAAATTAATTAAGTTCAGTATCCAGCACTTATCTTAATTAAATATAGACTGGAGTGGGAATAGTAAATTAATTAAGTTTAGTGTCCAGCACCTACTCTAATTAAATATAGGTTGGAGTGAGAATAGTAAATTTATTAAGTTCAGTGTCCAGCAGTTATCTTAATTAAATATAGACTGGAGTGGGAATAGTAAATTAATTAAGTTCAGTGTCCAGCACCTACCCTAATTAAATATAGGTTGGAGTGAGAATAGTAAATTAATTAAGTTCAGTGTCCAGCACCTACTCTAATTTAATATAGGTTGGAGTGAGAATAGTAAATTAATTAAGTTCAGTGTCCAGCACTTATCTTAATTAAATATAGACTGGAGTGGGAATAGTAAATTAATTAAGTTCAGTGTCCAGCACATACTCTAATTAAATATAGGTTGGAGTGAGAATAGTAAATTAATTAAGTTCAGTGTCGAGCACCTACTCTAATTTAATATAGGTTGGAGTGAGAATAGTAAATTAATTAAGTTCAGTGTCCAGCACTTATCTTAATTAAATATAGACTGGAGTGGGAATAGTAAATTAATTAAGTTCTGTGTCCAGCACCTACTCTAATTAAATATAGGTTGGAGTGAGAATAGTAAATTTATTAAGTTCAGTGTCCAGCACTTATCTTAATTAAATATAGACTGGAGTGGGAATAGTAAATTAATTAAGTTCAGTGTCCAGCACATACTCTAATTAAATATAGGTTGGAGTGAGAATAGTAAATTAATTAAGTTTAGTGTCCAGCACATACTCTAATTAAATATAGGTTGGAGTGAGAATAGTAAATTAATTAGGTTCAGTGTCAAGCAGTTATCTTAATTAAATATAGACTGGAGTGGGAATAGTAAATTAATTAAGTTCAGTGTCCAGCACATACTCTAATTAAATATAGACTGGAGTGGGAATAGTAAATTAATTAAGTTCTGTGTCCAGCACCTACTCTAATTAAATATAGGTTGGAGTGAGAATAGTAAATTTATTAAGTTCAGTGTCCAGCACTTATCTTAATTAAATATAGACTGGAGTGGGAATAGTAAATTAATTAAGTTCAGTGTCCAGCACATACTCTAATTAAATATAGGTTGGAGTGAGAATAGTAAATTAATTAAGTTCAGTGTCCAGCACATACTCTAATTAAATATAGGTTGGAGTGAGAATAGTTAATTAATTAAGTTCAGTGTCCAGCACTTATCTTAATTAAATATAGACTGGAGTGGGAATAGTAAATTAATTAAGTTCAGTGTCCAGCACATACTCTAATTAAATATAGGTTGGAGTGATAATAGTAAATTAATTAAGTTCAGTGTCCAGCACATACTCTAATTAAATATAGGTTGGAGTGAGAATAGTAAATTAATTAAGTTCAGTGTCCAGCACATACTCTAATTAAATATAGGTTGGAGTGAGAATAGTAAATTAATTAAGTTCAGTGTCCAGCACTTATCTTAATTAAATATAGACTGGAGTGGGAATAGTAAATTAATTAAGTTCAGTGTCCAGCACCTACTCTAATTTAAAATAGGTTGGAGTGAGAATAGTAAATTAATTAAGTTCAGTGTCCAGCACTTATCTTAATTAAATATAGACTGGAGAGGGAATAGTAAATTAATTAAGTTCAGTGTCCAGCACCTACTCTAATTTAATATAGGTTGGAGTGAGAATAGTAAATTAATTAAGTTCAGTGTCCAGCACTTATCTTAATTAAATATAGACTGGAGTGGGAATAGTAAATTAATTAAGTTCAGTGTCCAGCACTTATCTTAATTAAATATAGACTGGAGTGGGAATAGTAAATTAATTAAGTTCAGTGTCCAGCACATACTCTAATTAAATATAGGTTGGAGTGAGAATAGTAAATTAATTAAGTTCAGTGTCCAGCACATACTCTAATTAAATATAGGTTGGAGTGAGAATAGTAAATTAATTAAGTTCAGTGTCCAGCACTTATCTTAATTAAATATAGACTGGAGTGGGAATAGTAAATTAATTAGGTTCAGTGTCCAGCACCTACTCTAATTTAATATAGGTTGGAGTGAGAATAGTAAATTAATTAAGTTCAGTGTCCAGCACTTATCTTAATTAAATATAGACTGGAGAGGGAATAGTAAATTAATTAAGTTCTGTGTCCAGCACCTACTCTAATTAAATATAGGTTGGAGTGAGAATAGTAAATTAATTAAGTTCAGTGTCCAGCACCTACTCTAATTTAATATAGGTTGGAGTGAGAATAGTAAATTAATTAAGTTCAGTGTCCAGCACCTACCCTAATTAAATATATTTTGTAGTGAGAATAGTAAATTAATTAAGTTCAGTCTAAGTGGGAGTAGTACATTAATTAAGTTTGTTAAATAGCAATTATTATAATTAAATATAGAGTTGAATAGGAACAGTTAAATTACTTTGTTTTAATTTACAATAAATCTGTAGATTTTAGTTTTGGTTGGATAAAATATAGAAGTTATATCAGAATGCAAATTGCAAATTTTTGTATAAAATAGTAGAAAGGAAAATAAGATTTGTTTTATAGTTGTTGGAATGTATATTAATTACAGAGAAAATATTGTTTATTAATACGCATATTATAATAATTAAATCATTGAAATAAACATGTAATAAAATAATTAATATTTAACATTTGTATTATTGTAATAATTTTTTATAATGGATATATATTTTTGTAATGTATATTTTGGACATTAATATATGAACAGACAAAATAATTAAAATATTTTTTTTTCTGATTTTTATAGCTGTTTAATATTTTAAATTTTATATTGTGTACTCTCAATATTTTTAGACTTTATTTGAATTTATAAGAAATTGTATGTTTTGAAATATATGATTAATATATTTTAATAATGAATATTAATATTAGATAATTAATATTGAAAATGTTTACATTTTAGAATAGCTCTTTTTATTTTTAGTTTTGGTATGTTGTAGATACAATATATTAATTATATCATGTTCATATTTTTTTGGGGGTAATATATACATTTTTATTAGTATATTAGTAAATATATTTTTTTATTATATTTATTATTATAAGTTAAATAATTTTCACATATATAAAAAAAATAGGTATTATTTTTGAGTATTTTATTCTAATGTTTTACTAATTTTTAAAGTAATGTGTAATGTTAAATAAATAGTTAGGGCATTTATTGGTATTTTTTTAGTTGTTATGTTTGTTTGGGTCTTTTATTTTGTAACCGCTCGCTGTTGTTTTGGGTTATTTTGGTAGAATCCAGGTCGCGGTCGGGAGCTGTTTCGCGTTTGAGAAGGTAAGAGTTATTTTCTTTATTATTAAATAGTTTTAAGTGTTTTGTGGAAGTAGTAATGTTGTAATAAGTGTGTATGGATTGATGTTTTAGAAGTTAGGGTGTTAGTAATAGTTTGTATACGGTTTTATAATTTACGTTGTGTTCCGTGTTTCCGGCTTTGTTAGTGTTTTGTTATTTAGGTGTGTTAAAGTTTTATAGTCTTTGAATAATGTTTGTAGTGATGTTTTTAGGTGCATTATGTGTGTTTGTGTGTGGGTGGGAATGTTTGTTTCTCTTTTGTAGGTTTTACGGAGAAGATATTTTCGTCTCTTTCAAACACGTTTTTTTTTTTTAAGGAAGTGTGTATTAGTTGTGTTTACTAATATTTATTTTACACTTCCTTTATTGTTCGGGTTTCCAGGAGCGGTTATTTATCTTTTTAATATTTTTCGGGATTTTTATGGTTAATGGATTGTCGTTCTTTTGACTAGACATTTTTTTCGAAAAACAGTTGTATTTTTCCATTTTATTTGGATTCATTTTTGATACCTATGGATTTTGAACTACCTGGATTTATTTGGAAGGAATGTTATTATCCTATTGGAGCAACTAGACAGATAAGTTCATTTAAATATTTTAATTGTGGGTGGGCAAATCTTATATATTTAATATTGTTGTTGTGTACTTGTTTTGTTTAATTATGTTGTCTAAATATATGTAGATATAAATTATTTATATATTTTAGACCACATAATTAAATATGTGATATAATAAAGTGGTTTCTTTATGTTGTGATAGTTGTTTTAGTAGAATTGTGGGTTAATATTTTTGAAAGGGTTTAGAAGAGAGTTTGAGCTATTATATTTAAGTACTCAAGTCCTCTTGTGGATGGGTATAGCTGTACCTGTTGTTGTAGGTAATTATACATTTGAGTAGTTTGTCTAGATTGTTTTGGTTTTAATTGTAGGACAGATTGTTGCATTCTTAATTCTTGGAAACTTTGTTCCTTTTGTATGGCAATTAGTAGTTTTTGTAGTGTTGGAGTTGTTCTCCCAGTAGAAGTTAGGAATGCATTATGCCAGCCCTCGACTGCGTTGTTAGTTTTGGCTTGTTGGTTGAGTGTACTTACATATACATTCCACCAAGGTATTTGGAACTTGGGCTGACGTCTATGGCCTGATCTGTGTAGTCTCCCCACCCAGGTATCCTCAAAATAATCTAAGAGGGGAGATAACTTTACTTCATTTTGTTTGTAGAATGGACTTTCTAATAAAAGATTGTAATGTTCTGCAACATCTGTGGTTGGTACATAAGCTAGGGCTGTTAGAAGTTTTATTTGATGTGCAAAAGTTATGTTTGTGGCATATTCTACACTTAGTGAAGATTTTTGTAAATGTCTCCATATACATTGGTTTAGATGGAAGTAACATCCTTGGATAGCTGTATGGGGGTACAGTTTTAGAATGCAATTTATCATGGCTTGCTCAAAGTCTATGATAATTCTTTCAGGGGAAAAATCATTTGATTCTTGTTTTAGTTTTCCTAGCATTTCATTATATGTTGTGTTTTGTTTGTTAGGTAATAGTCCATAGATTAAAGGTATGGAAGTGTTGTGATATTGACCGTGTATTGTGTAAAGCTGGTAGAATGGTTTTGGGCATATTGTAAAGGTGCCATCCATCATCCATGTTTGGCATTGTTGGAGTTTAGTTATATTGTTTGCAGTAGCAAACATTATGATTCTTTTTTCTGTACTTTTGTTATCAAAAAAAATAAAAGGTTCATTATTGTGGGTGATAGTTAATTCTGGTGGAATGATGATATCTTGAAAAGTTTTAGGGGATGGTATTGTTGTTGTGGTTGATTTTTTGGTCCTAGCAATTGTTCTTTTTATAGAAGCAATTGATGGTAATTGGCCTCTTGCTTCTTTGGGCACTCTAGGTAATAGTTCTTTTAGGATTACACTTCTAGCAGTTTGTGAACCAGTGATTAATTCTTTTATATTTTCAAGGGTTGATCTGACTTCTATTTCAGAGAGATTGGGTGGATGGTTATGCTCTCTTGTATATAGTACAGTTGTTTCTCTTGTTGTTGCTCGTCCGTAGCATTTGTTAGAATAATATTCAGAACACTTCCAGTTCACTTTTCATTCCGTCTGCTTTTCTTGGGTGTATGTGTAACCCATGTAACACAATAGGAATTTTCCTTTCTGCGATGTTATACATTGGGCTTCTTCTGTCATTGTGATGTGTTAGAAATCTGGAAAAAATGTATATGAAAATATATGCAATAGTACTTTATATATTTCTATGAAAATAGCAAAAAACAAACTTTTTTTATATATACTTACCAAGTGTTTTTGGTTGTATTTGAATGAAGATGTTCTTTGTAGACAAAATGCTGTTTAGTTGATGTAGTCTCTTAAAGTTAAAGAACATATATTGTTTTGGTTGTTTTCGTTTTTTTAAGTGGGGTGGTATTGCTGTTTGGTATAGACTATAGGTGTTAATTTATACAGGTTTTTAAAAACTTAAAAAAGAGAACATGGATTTGTTTAGGGGTTTAGGATGTTTTGGGGTTTGAGTAGGATTTAATAAATATTTTAGAAAGTATTTTGATAGTATACTTACTTTTTTAGTGAGTCCTTTCTGGCAATGTTCAATCTTTTCTTTAGCTGTTTTGAGTAATATCTGTAGTGGAAACATAAAGAGATGGAATATATAAGTTAGTTATTTATTTGAGTAAAGATAAATTAGTGTTTTAGTTTAATTTGGCAGTTTAGTTAGAAAAGATAATTTACTTACGTTTTTAGAATAGTAGTAGGATGTAGGTTTCTTCTGTTTAGCAGAGTTTCTTCTTCGTTCAATGCTTTGGTTTAAGGCACAGTAGAAGACTTGTTTTAATTGGTTTATATAGTGGTTTTAAATTGTTTCTTGAATGTTATTGGTTGCTTTCTGTATGTGGCCTTTCTATTGGATGCTTTGAATTTTTTTTATTTAATTGGTTTCCTTTTATGGAAAATGCTAAGTAAGAGTATATTTAGTTTTAAAGGAGGAGAGTTTTAAATATTTATATAGAAAAAGATTGTTTATAATGTGTTTTAATTTTTTTGAATGTGTTCGAAATGCCTATGTGATAATTATTTCAGTGTTTTTTTATTATGTTGTTAAATATTTATATAGTTATAAATGTTATGTTTATGTTTAAGTAGAATATAATTGGAAAATGTATGTTTTAGGAAAATATTGTATTTATGTTGTTTAAAGTATTGGTTTTATTAGTATTAGAATTGTCGATATATTTTAAAAAAACGATATTATTGATGTCTATATTTTGGTTATCGATATTTGTTACATGTGTTATATTTATGTCGATATTTAGTATTGCGATATTGATGTGTGCGATTTTTCTGTGATCGATATAATTGTATTACGATATTGTAGTGTCGATATTAGTGTAGTTTTTTAATTAAGTATACAATGTCGATCATTTTGATGTCGATATTTTTGTTGCGATATTTGTGTAGTTCGATAATGTGTCTTTCGATAATATGTCAGAGATCCAGAGTACGCAAAGAGAGGACACTCAAAGGATGGACATAAGACATCTGTGTTCTCTCATACAAATATATGTGACTTCATGCGTGGGGAAGCACAAATGAGCAACATCATGTCCCTGACTATTGCTAATCTCACACATGAAACCCTTACTGACTTGATAACAAACAACATGAGACTCTGGAAATATGTAAGTCTGAATGGCTAAGGTGAAAGCAGTCTAACGGGGAGGAATCTGGGTCATTTAGCCCTTCCTATCAGTAATCTTCTCATACATGTGTGTCTGTTGATGTGTCATCTTAGTGATGTCACTGCTGTGTGGAGGAAACAGCTGGCAACTGCTGCATGTGAGCAGGTGCCCAAATGTAAAGTTCAGGAGCTAAACATGCTGCACATTGTACGTGATTACCCACAAATGGTCATTGAGAATGACATGTTGGCTCAGAGCTACCATCTGTGGTTGCAAAATATAGACCTGTATGTCTTATCACAGCTGCTGACCGGATGACACCACAGCAGCGGACACCATCCCGGGGACTGCATGACATCCTGGCTGCAGTAGTTCAACCCTCGCGCACCCGTCCTTCAGGTAATTCTAGCATGAGGTGTGTCTGTTGATGTGTCATCTTATTGATGTCACTGCTGTGTGGAGGAAACGGCTGGCAACTGCTGCATCTGAGCAGGTGCCCAAATGTAAAGTTCAGGAGCTAAACATGCTGCATATTGTTCTGGATTACCCACAAATGAACATTGAGAATGACATGTTGGCTCAGAGCTTCCATCTGTGGTTGAAAAATATAGACCTGTATGTCTTATCACAGCTGCTGACAGGATGAGACCACAGCAGCGGACACCGTCCCGGGGACTGAATGACATCCTGGCTGCAGCAGTTCAACCCTCGCGCACCTGTCCTTCAGGTAATTCTAGCATGAGGTGTGTCTGTTGATGTGCCATCTTATTGATGTCACTGCTGTGTGGAGGAAACGGCAGGCAACTGCTGCATGTGAGCAGGTGCCCAAATGTAAAGTTCAGGAGCTAAACATGCTGCACATTGTTGTGGATTACCCACAAATGGACATTGAGAATGACATGTTGGCTCAGAGCTACCATCTGTGGTTGCAAAATATAGACCTGTATGTCTTATCACAGCTGCTGACAGGATGAGACCACAGCAGCGTGCACCATCCCGGGGACTGCATGACAGCCTGGCTGCAGCGTTGAAACCATCGCGCACCTGTCCTTCAGGTAATTCTGGCATGAGGTGTGTCACTGGCTTCGACTCCAAAGCCATGACAGAGATCCTGATTGCCCTCTGCATGTAATCAGCAGTTGTTGTGTACAAAGTGAAATACAAATCAGGAGTGTCATGTGCCTGTCTGACAATTGGTGATGCAGATAATTGAGAATGTTATCACTTCCCTCTACAGCTGCTGGTTCAGGGACAGCTAGGCCTACAAAAGCCGTGAGGAGACAGGTCCAGCAGGTGACACTAGGGGGGAACACCAAGGGACAGAGAGTTGTGGCTGGAGCTGGTGAGTTTGCCTGTATCTGTGTAACACCTCAGTGCTATGGTGTTAGCTGTCATTTGTGGTCGTACCCTACACAGGTCACATGATCCTCATCTGTTGATGCAAAGTACAGTTAATACAAACCCTTGTGCTGCACCACATGTCATACCAGGTCAATCCCTAATACGGTTGCAACCTCTGTTCCAGGGGATGCTGATGACGAGGATGACAGGCCTATGATCAGTGCGGGCCGACGGGGAATCAGAGGGGAGAATCCCCTGATCCTCCAAGCTGTGATGTCGGCTGCAAGCACTGCTCAGGAGGAGGAGGATGAATTTCCTGAGGACGTCTACTTGGTGGATGATGAGGACTACATGTCTGATGACGGTGAAGATGCCAATGCGCGCTATCGTGCCAGATTGGCTAAATCGGTCAGGGCATCAACTCCTCTGCCAAGCAACGTCCGTCAGCCTCCTCCCAAGCATACCATGGCCTGTCCCCAGACTCGAGCAAACCAGCCACAGCACCCACGCATCACAACACAGACATCACTCCCTCCCAGTCCTCATGTCCAGGACCAACATGGTGGTTCCCCTACCCACTCTTCCCTAGACAGTGTATCCCTGCCATCCTCTCCACCATCTGGGGGTAGTACCAGCCCTGTTGTGCTGCCGGAATCCCCTGGGCACCATTCACCTGCCACCCCCTCCCCTGCTGTAGGACCTGCTGGTCCCATCCATGGCAGACAGCTGCAGAGAGGGCCTGCACCTGGCTGTGATGACCAGTGGGAGCAGGACTTCTTCCAACAGCAGAGCGATGTGAGGCAGGACATTAGTGCCATAGGGGCTACCCTGTCCGACATGTCGGACTCCCTGCAGGACATGGTCCACTTCCCTCAGGCAGTGGAGAGGCTGAGCCAAGTGTTGGATAGGATGGATAGGACTTGGCAGGACATGTCCAGAAATATGCGAGACATGCTATCCATCCAAAGGGAAGAGAGTGCAAGACACCATGCCTTGGCCATGAAGATGATGGAGGGCATATTGAGAGTGAGCCAACCTTTCCCTTCACGGTCAACGCAGGGAGGGGAGCCATCATATCTGCCCACAGGACAGCACATCCCCACACCTGTACCAACTGCACAGCAACAGAGCAAAGGGAGACATCCACACCAGCGGCCTGAACTGGCACTCCCAACACCAACCCCTGTACAGGCACTCCCGCCACCTGCACAACCACCACCAACCCCTCTACAGGCACTCCCGCCACCTGCACAACCACCATCAACACCTGTACAGGCACTGCCCCCACCTGCACAACCACCAACAACCCCTGTACAGGCACTCCCACCACCTGCACAACCAAAACCACCCCCTGTACAGGCACTCCCACCACCTGCACAACCACCAACAACCCCTGTACAGGCACTCCCGCCACCTGCACAACCACCACCACCTGTACAGTCACTCCCGCCACCTGCCCAACCACCACCACCTGTACAGTCACTCCCGCCACCTGCACAACCACCACCACCACCTGTACAGGCACTCCCACCACGTGCACAACCACCAGCAACCCCTGTACAGGCACTCCCGCCACCTGCCCAACCAGCACCACCACCACCTGTACAGGCACTCCCACCACGTGCACAACCTGCCGTTGTCCAGGCACAACCATCAAGTGTGCATACACCATCTGCCCCAGCACATGTAGATGACCCTGGACAGTCCCTTGGACAGTACCCACCTCCATGTAGGCGGCGAGCCAGACCTGAGCACTCCGAGCGGTCATCTCCCCCCAAATTGCGGCGTCGCACTCACCAGTGACAGGAACCCAGGTCAATGTAACCATGTGATTGTGTGTGCACCAAATAAACACCTACCAAAAATAAAATTCTGTTGTGTATCAGGTCCTGTGTAACGATGTAGGTGGCCTCGAGATGTGAGAAGGTATGTGTGTGTGTGACACAGTTACAAGTGTAACCCATCATTGCAACAAGCCATTATGTGCATAGCAGATGACTCACCAAATATGTGTCCATATTCAGAACCAGACATTCAGAATGAAGTCAAACAAGTGGAAGTTATTAGTATTCCTAATTGTATTTTAAGAAGGTACAAAAGAACAACCGTCCGTTTGGAAGAGAGAAAGGAAAACAAATGATGATCTTAATGCAGAGGGAGATGGGAACCTGGATTGGGGTGGGGCAACAAAAATATAACACGTCAGGGAGCGTCAGGGAAAACAGTCTATTTACAAGGGGTAAATGAAATAATTGTTCACGTCAAAAGTCAAGTGTCCTTCTGGTCATCCTCTAGGACCACAATGTCCAGATCCTCAGAGTCCGATGCAGGCACATGTCTGGCGGGTGCAGGAACAGGCACCACTTGGGTTCGTGCCACACGAGGAGTACGGGGGGAAACAGTGTGGGGCAACGGACAGGGGGAGACATTGACGGTGGTATGGGAAGGGATTGGGGAGACAACAGACGACATGGCTGCGGTCAGTGAATTGATGCTGGTGGTGAGGGTGGCCATTGTTCGGAGCATGTCCTCTCGCATCATGCGTACCTCAATACACACTTGTAGCATGATGCGAGCGGACATGTCTGGCTGACCCTCACACATCCACATCAAGTCCACTGGCACAGCCACAGGAGGAACAACACTGGGAGGGGCCTGGGGGGGGACAGGAGGGATGTGGTGCCTGAGGTCCGGAGCCAATGATGTTGTGGAGCTGGCGGCTACGATGAGGGGGACTGGTTGCAGGGGATGCAGCTGGGCCCCCCGATGGAATGGGGGACTCTAGAGGTAGGGAGGGGCTGATGGCAGGCCCAGATTGTTTGTTGGCCTGCTCCGAGGACACCTCTTCAGGGACCACAGGTGAAGGAGAGTAGCTCTCCAACACCTCATGGTCCGAGGTGTCGTCCCCCCCCCGATTCAATGTCTGCAGCCTCCACCTGGGATGTGGCACCAGCATCAGGGTGTCCCTTGTCAGTCCGGGTGGGCGCAATCCCCTTGCCTCGTGATGTTGAGGGTCCCTCCTCATCCCCCTCTTCCTCGCTGGTGGAAAGAGGGTGTAGCCGCCGCCACACTGGTGGCCTCGCGCTCCGGACCTGGTCCTGCTGCCCTTCTGTTTCGCCAGCTGTGCCTGCTGAAATGTAAGCAAAATCCGAATGTTATGTTTGTGTCATGCAGGACGAGACACATTCATAGAGGAGCCAAGGTCAGACTTATTTTCCTCTGATCACACTCAATAGTTGTCAGTGTCTATGAGCTGACATTACGTGTATGTTCACCGTCATTTACTGGATTGAGTCTGACATGGCCATCTCACGTGGATGTGTGTGGCTTACACAATTGTATTGGCCAACCCTCAACCTGGCATTGTGGTGATCTGTGTGTCCTGCCACAGCTACATGTGCAGGTTCCAAAAGCAGTCCACCAATGGAGAACATGAAGTCCAGAATCTCAGATTATGGCCATTCATAGGGAGTCGCAGCTATTTAAGGTCTGGACAAGTGTCATCTGCTTTGTAGCATGGTATGGGACACGACAAGTGGCGAATGTGGGTCACACATGCACTGAGGCTCTGGGCTATTTCTGTAGCTAATATGTGAGTCTAGCCTTTGGCTGTCCCCACACATGTTCTGACAATCCAGTGGCACATATTGGCTTTGGTGACTGATATGGTAATGAAGTACACCGCTGAACACTGGGGGAATTTAGTGACAGCTACCTGTACATTGTGAAATGTGAAACAGGCCACTGAGGCTGAGACGTCTGTCAGTGGACACCCCTTGCAAATTTAGAAGCGCTTAAGAGTGATGCAAGGATGTCAAAGTCTGTCTTGACTCCATGGCACATGATGTTTTGTCACAATTGGAACCCAAACTCTAAAAATGCAATGCAAGTCATAGCATCCAATACCCTTTGGCCTGCCATGCGCACACTGGACAGTGTCTGTACCATTGCTCATCCAATGCACACATGATTTCCTAGTGCCAATTGTAGTGGTGCGGGAAGAGCAGATTTCAGTATAAATGCACAATTATGGCTCATTTAGCCAGTTTTCATGACGAAACTCTAACTCCCAAAATGCACTCTGCCCTGTACAGTCCATATGCCACAGTGTGCCTTTTTAAGCTTGGTGACTGCTGCATGGACACGGAATCTGTGAATGGAGGCATCGGACACACAATGGTACAGCACTGTTTCACTCACATCATACTCACAGACACATTTAGCATATGATGCACTTACCATGTCCCTGCTGCTCATGCTCCTCCAGCTGAGCATGGACGGTCGGCCAAGCTGCTCGCAGGACCCTCCTGTACAGTGGGGATAGGCGAGGATGATGCACATGGTGCTGGGAAGCCTGGCCCACCAGCTCCTCAGCCTTGTGCCAGGCCCACCGTTTTAGGTACTCCCAGCGCTTGCGGCATGCCCTCGCACTCCTGGTGTGGACTCCCACTGCACTGCAGCGCTCGGCGATGTTGGCCCGGGCTGCATTGCTCAGCTGGTGTTCAGGGTCCCCATATAGCTGAGGAATTTTGCCCAGCACCCCCTCAACCAAGATGTTCAACTCACTTTCAGTGAAAGGGGGTGCCTTCTCTTCGTAACCCTCAGCCCCTTATGGGGATAATAAGAAGGATGAGAGCAGCAGGATGTCAGAGGATCTGTCTGTGATAGAGGATGACTCAGAATGAACACAAAATGGCTGCCAACTATTTCCTGTGATGTATTTCCTGCCTCCCACTTCCTGTAAAACATTTCCTGAATGAAATTATGTGTTCCGGGTCATTTTCTGAGTTTACGGCCCGTAAGCGCAGTTTCCGGTTCCGGAGCGGGGGGTCCGCACACGGGCCGTACGCTCTGTAATCGGAGCTTCCGCTTTTTGGCCGTAAACTCCGAAAATGACCCAGAACATATAATTCCATACAGGAAATGTTTGACAGGGAGTGGGAGGCAGGAAATACATCACAGGAAATAGTTGGCAGCCATTTTGTATTCATCCAGATCCATCCACAATCAGGAATCAAATCTACTGCCATCCTGCTGTTCTGTTGTGGATAAAAAAGAAAAGACAGTGCATGTGAGAATTATTAAAATGTGACAAGAGGGGGAAGAGACCATTTCAAGACATTTCTGCAGTTTCTGTTTCAGTTTCTCTTGCTTTACATTATGGTACATGTAGTCCATATTAGGTGCTCATTTGCAGAGTTGTGTGATGTGTTACGGAACATTGGGTTGGAGAAGTGTGGATATATCACAGACACATGGGGGCAGATTTACGACTTCTGGCGCATCTCTGCTAATCAGCAGAGATGCGTCAGAAGAGTTGCGATGCATCTGCCCACCCGTGCGCCAACACAGATGCGCCTCATTAACAATGCGGTGCACCGTGGTGCTCGGATGTGCAGATGCGTGATGCATCCCCCGTTGGAAAGGCGGCGCATTGCTGGAGTTGCGTCGCAAGCGCAACGCAGCTCCAGCAAGGCTCGGGGGTGCCCTATCCCGATGATGCTGCGTCAATCCTTACGCCTGCTTCAAGCAGGCGCAGGGTTTTGACGCAGCATGGCCTTAAAAGTGACTGAGTGAAATATTGTAGATTTCACCCAGCCACTTTTAGGAGGCGTTCCTGCGCCGGAAGGCCCCCCCCTGCGCCAGAACGCCTACATATGGTGCAGGCCTTTACAACGTGACACATTACCCAGATGCGTCATATAGTACATACCCCGCAGCATGGCGCTGGCTTTGCACCGCCGCTGCGTCACAAAAGTGACGCAACGGCGGCGTGAAAGGGGCGCAAGTCCCACATTGATCTGCCCCATGGTGTCTGAATGACCCATTGCATCACTCACGTCGTGGGCGCATCATTTGTGGGGGAGTCACATCTGTTGATGGCACCGGGCCGACAATGTTATGGTTATGGACTTTTCTGATTAAGTGACCCATCCTCATGAGGTCCGGCAAGGTCTCTCAGTACATGTATCATCTTCCATCTGCGGCAATAGATTCTTTAGGGACATCCACTACACTGATCGCTGACATGGGCACATGTACTGAAGCAGGCTCAACCTTTTGACTACTGTCAAGAGCTGTGATTAACATGCAGTTAGTGTGGCTTGCAAAGTTGCCTCAGGAAGGAATTTATTGACACAGTCGTGTATATCCAAGTTTTATCATTGGCAACAGACAGCAATCCACATTTAGTCCATTCCACTACAGGTTGCTCATGTGAAAAACGTGGCAATGAGCTGCTCACGGACTTGCATGCACTGACCTCGGTTATGTGCCATGGCCCGGTTTCCCAGATTCATAGCTGGCCGAGGTGCCAGCGGTATCTGTAAGCCATACGTTAAGGCAATGTTGTGCAAGACACAACAGGCTAAAATGATCTTGGACACTACTTCTGGGGAGTACTGCAGCACCCCCCCTGTACGGTCGAGACATCTGAATCGCGACTTCAACAGACCAAAAGTGCGCTCTATGATGGCTCGAGTCCGTATGTGTGCCCTATTGTACCTACGCTGTGGTACAGTGTCTGCATGCCTGTAAGGGGTGAGGAGATGTGGGGTGAGTGCATACCCAGCGTCACCTGAGGAGAGGGGAAAGGGCAGTTGGTTACATTTCCCTCTTTGAATTGCACAGGACATGATCTATACTGTATTACATGCATTGTCAGTTGGGCCCTGTATCTAGCTTTATGATTCTTAGAGTACAATGGTTAATGTTGGGGGGCATTCAGACATTTCAAAAACACATATTCCTCCTTTATAATGCTTGGTACTTACCCAGTAGCCACATGTTGCCAAATTCTCCCGCAGCCATCCGCCGGGCAAGAGGTGACATGCGGAATATGAAGCTGTCATGGGTACTGCCGGGGAACACCACATGCACATCAATGAACCTCCCTCTGGCATCACAGACAGCTTGTACGTTGATGGAATGCCATCGGTGTCTGTTGCAGAAGATGTGTGCAATGTGGCGGGGTGGCTGAAGGGCCACATGGGTACAGTCAATTGCACCCAGCACACGTGGAAATTGTGCAATGAGAAAGAAATCTCGTGCTGCCCTTTGTCTCAGGGCCAGTGTCGGTGGCATATGTATGTGGTGGTGGGATCTTGCAGTGATGCATCGCAGTACCTGATGCAGGCACCGCGACTGGCTCGCCTGGGATATGCCCACATGGTCACTGGAGACCCTATGGAATGAGCCAGTGGCAAAGAAATGGAGCGCAGATAGGATCTTTAGGTATGCTGGTATTGCATGTGAGCAGCAGGTCACGGAGTCAAGTTCCTGCTCCCACTCACATACCATATCCAAGATGATTTCTGGAGGAAAACGGTACCTGGCCCTTACATCTTGACTGGACATTCCAAATAGGTTGATCCTCTGTCTGAAGATCCTCTCTGCTCTGGCTCTCCTCCTCCTCCTCCTCAAGTCGTTTTGCCGCATGGCAAGGGGCAGTGCAACAAACACATTCAGTGACATGTTGAAAGGGTTTGTGTGTGTCTGCTCTGCAGTTATACATGCTGCCGAGCTAGGATTGGCTGGAGTGTATCAGCTGATGCATGGTGGGGGATGGTAGGGACTTGGACAGGTGTTCACCCTTGGCTCACATGATCAATGGCCACCAAATCGGACATTCCGGCCCGCAATCGGAACTTCCTGCCCGTAGCCGGACTTTCCGGCCCGTAGGCGGAGCTTCCGGCCCGTGAGCGGACTTTCCGGCCCGTAAGCGGACTTTCCGCTCCGGGTGCGGAAATTCCGGCCCGGGTACGGAAATTCCAGCCCGGGTGCGGACGTAAGTTTAGTAGTCGTAAATCCATTCTGTGAATAGCAAAAGTCCTAAGTTCATTCTGTGAATAGCAAAAGTTGTAAGTTCATTGTGTGAATACCAGAAGTACTAGGTGCATTCTGTGAATACCAGAATGGTACTAAGTTTAGGATTTAGTCTTAAGTTTGTTCTGTGAATCGGGCCCTATATGATTGTTTTTCCCCACTGTTCAAGGATGAATTGTTATACAGTACATTGTTTATGGTGTACATATAAGAAAGCAGAGAACAGAAAAAAGGGAAAATTAAATGTTGTAATATAATAGAAGATACTATTATAGCATAAGAAATATCTACTGTTTTGTTTATAATGTGAACTTATGCATTGCAAAAATTAAATGTTTATTGTGTAATTTCCTAAAATATTCTACTATCTTATATTTATGTGTTTCCCTTTTTATACAGACGAATGGCACCATCTATTGGAGTAATGAACAGACACTCACTCACCCATATACTCACTGGTGCACCCAATAACAAAACAATATAGCCACACACACACACTCACCCATACAGCAACTGATACATCCACTCACAGATCCATACAGTCACTCAAACACCCAGTCACTCACCCATACAGCTACTAACACACCCAGTCACTTACCCATACAGCTACTGACACACACAGTCACTCACCCATACACTCACAGGCACACCCACTCACACATCCATACTAGCACTCACATGCCCAGTCACTCACCTATACAGCCACTCATGCAGGCCCAGTTATACATCCAGTCTCTAACCCATACTGTGACTGACATATATGTTTACAAAAGCAGAGCCACGCACACACCCATTCAAACAGTGACAGAGGCACTTACACATTCATTCAAACACCCACACTGCACGTATGTTTCCAACAGTAACAGAGCCAGTCATACGCTCAGTTACATACCCCAATACTCACTAACACAGCCAGTAAACAATACATACAGCCACTTACATACACATTTAGAGACCCATAGAGTTACTACAAGAGCTAGTCACACAGTGACATATTTACTTACACATCTAGTTACACACCCACCAAGGGACTGATACAAGCACTCGGATATGTACTTAAGTAGTGACATAATCAAGTCACCCATCCAGATAAGTAGCCCTTTAAAGATGTGTCGGGTCTGCCACTGCAGATCCTGCATGCGCAGTTTTCCTGCCAGGCAGACTTGCCAGTTAAAACCCCTTACCAAGCCTTAAACCCCTCTTTTTCTACATATAGGTCCGTCCTAAGGTGGACCATAGATCGGCCATAGGACAGGGTGCTATGTGCTTAAAAGGTAGGATATGTTGGCCCCTGGTTGTGAAAACTGTTACAGAATGCAGCACAGCCCCAAAGAGACTGCGCTGCATTGCGTGACAGGGTGAGAGCAGGAGAGTGCCATATTCACAGACATATGGCACTCACCTCCCTTTTAACTAGCGCCTGTGTTGATTTCAGCTGTGGTGCGCCAGACACAGGCTTTAGTGCCATAGTGCTAGGGTGTATGCCTGAGTCTAGCATAGATTCTGTACAGGAAGGGTACACTTCCTGTACAAAATACCATGCCTTGACACACTTTAAAACTTTGCCTACTTTGTATGTGTGCTGCACAGTGCACCATGCAATCAAAGTCAGACAATAAAGGAGAAATGAAAACATTTCTCCTTTTTATGGCTACTTTACAGTGGCATTCATTTTTGGTGCTAAACTCTGTCTATGAATGTTAGTGGATATAGTTTAGCATCAAAAAGTAGTGTTTCACCCATACTTTGAGTAATGTATTCCTATTTACAATAGCATAGAGTTATTCAAACAACCAGTTAGACAGAGGCACATATACATTCGGTTACTCACCCATACAGTACATATGTATCCAGCAGTAAGAGAACCTGTTGCACACACATTTACATACTCTTAGACTCACTAATACAGCCAGTAAGGAATCTATACAGTCACTTACACATATATAGAGATCCATACATATACTAAGAGAGCCACTCATAATAGTGACATAGTTACCTACACCTGCAGTGACACACCCAGAAAGGGACTGATACAGTTATTTAGGTATTTACTCAAGTACTGACACTTGAAGTCACCTATCCGGGCAAATAACCTTTTAAACATGTCTCAGGCCTGTACCTACACAGGTTATGTGTGTAGTTTTACTGCCAGGTTGAGCAGACATTTAAAACCCCTTGCCAAGCCTTTAACTCCCTTTTTTCTACGTATAATCGACCCGTAAGGAAGGCCATGAGTAGACAGCACTGATGCATACACTGACACACCCAGACACACTCTAATACATACAGTAGCATACCCAGGCACATACAGATGCATACACTAATCCATTCAAGCACACACTCATGCATACTCTGACACAGCTAGGCATGCACTCATGCATACACTCAAACACATGCTAATACATACACTAACACACTCAGGCACACATTCATGTATAATCTGGCACACCCAGGCACACACTCATGCATACACTCACACACCCACAAAGACACTGATAGATACACTAACACACACAGGGACACACTGATAGTAACACTGACACATCCAGGCAGACATGTAAGCATACATTGACATACCCAGGCACACACTTATGCATACATTGGCACACCCAAGCACAAACTGATGGATACACTGACATACCCAGGCACACACTCATACATACACTGACACACCCAATCACATACTCATGCATGCACTGATATAACAAGGCACACATGTATGTATACATTGACAGACCATGCACACACTGATGCATACACTGACATAACCATGCACATGCTCATGCATACACTGATATACCCAGGCACACACTGATGCATACACTGACACACTCAGGGGCACAGCCATACATACATTGACACATCCAGGCACATAGTGATACAGTTAGTGACACATCCAGGCACACATTGATGCTTACACTGTAACACCCAGTCACATACTCTTGCATACACTGACACACCCAGGCACATACTGATGCAAACACTGACACATCCAGACACACAGCAATGCATATACTGCCACATCATTATCCCCTATAATCTTTCCAATAAGACACATAGGCAGGTATTGCTGCAAATACTGATGCACCTAGACACACACGGATACAGCCACTCACACATCCAATCACTCATCCATACAGCCATCTACACACACAATCACTTACCCATAGAACCGCTCCCATTAACTGATCCATATAGTCAGTAACACACTAATTCACTTAACAATACAGCTAGTACCACATTCACTCAATCACCCATACAGATATCCACATATTCACTAATTTACTCATACAGATACTAACACATGCACTCACTCGCCTATACAGTCACTGACACAAGCACTCACTCCCCCATACAGGTTCTCATACACCCACTCACTCACCTATACAATCACTAACATACCCAATCACTCTAGCATGTAACCACTGACATGCCAAATTACTTACCTACACAGCTGCTTATACACCAACTCACTCACCTATACATTCACTGATAGCCACTCACTCACTTATACAGCTACTAACACAGCCAGTCAGTCAACCATACATTTACTGACACACACATGCTCATTCTCCAATGCAGTCATTGACACAGCCACTCACCCATACAGCCACTCACGTATCCAGTCAATAACCCATACAGACACTCAAAAATTTACTCACTCCCACATGCACCTACTCACACATCTACTCACTCTCCCATACAGCTGCTAACACATGCACTCACTCACCCATACACCCACTCACTAATCCTTAAAGGTACTCAACCACCCTTTCATTCACTCATTAAGCCACTAACATACTCACTCACTCACCCATACAGTCACTCACATACCCACTCACTCACACATATCCCCACTCACACAGCCACTCACTCACCCATACAGCTACAGACACACCCACTCACCCACTCATACAACTATTAACACATCAACTCACTCATCCATACACACACTGGCACAACCACTCACACACCCATACAGCTACTCACACATACAATCACTGACCAATACAGCCACTCACTCAACCACTCACACATCCACATAATGACTCACTTACCCATTCACACACTTACACAGAAACTCAGTCACTCGAACTCTTTCTTATACATACTGACACAAAAAGTGTTTCTTTTTTTAAACCAAGAAACGTGGTCTAATGAGAACCTTTGTTTCTCTGACTTTTCTGACCCTTTTTTCATTTTTTTGTATTTTTTAACATTTTGAATTTTTTGGTATTTTTTTCAATTAAAATGGCAACCAAAAAATAAAGGTTTAACACAAAAAAATCAAAGCCTGGGAAACAAGTGTCATTCTAAAATAAAATACAAAAAAAATTAACACTTCAGCGATGTCATCAGTGATGTCATTTGACATGTCATCAGTGATGACACTGTCCATGTCAAGAGTGATGTAATGTGTAAGGTCATAAGCAGTGCATTGTGGAGGTGTAAGTTATAGTTAGCTAAGGTAACTATAACTGAGCCTAACTATAACGTCCCTATAACCTTTGGTTTTTTCAGTGATTTCTAAGGTTTTTAAAATTCTATTTTGTAACTATAATGGCCCTGTAACCTTTGGATCTTTAGTTAATTTCTATGGTTTTTAATGGTATTTACTAACTATAATATTACTGTAACCTTTCATTTTTTTGTGAATATATATATTTTTATACACACTGCGGTGGATCTGCGGAATCACGTGTCACCAGCGAAGCTGTGATTGGATGACCACAACCTGATGAGAAGGTTGTGGCCACCATTTTAAGTATCTAGGACAGTCCTGAGGACTGTAAATATTTCTGGAAAAATATTAAAGAGGTCAGGGTAAAGGTACCCTGACCCCATGGGCACATTAGAAGAGTGCGAGAGGGACCTATACTTATAGTTATATCAGGTTTTTTTCCACTTTGGGAATTCACAGAATCTCTGGATCCCTGTCTAAATCCTCAACAGATCCACGAATCTTGACACACTTTGAAAAAAAACATATTCAGACCCACTCAGACACCCACACAGGAAATCTCACACCAATTTACAGACCTCCACAGGCAATCATGCACCCATTTACAGACCTTTGTAGGCATTCACATGCCCAATCACAGAGCCATGCAGACACTCAGACCCACTCATGGACCCACATAGGCACTCACACAACTACTCGAAGACCCACACAGACACTCACACACCCAGTCACAGACCCACACAGACACTCAAACACTCACACATAGATCCACACAGATACTCACCACCCACTCACAGATACAATGAGACACTAACACACCCACTTAGAGACCCACACAGATAGTCACACACATACTCACAGACCTAAACAGGCATTGACACACCCCTTCACAGACCCATGCAGGCTCTAACAGACCCACTCACATACCCATGTAGGCACTCACTTACCTACTCATGGTCCCACACGCCCACTCACAACCCACCCACAGACCAACACAGACACTCGCTAACCTACGCACAGACCCACACAGACACTGAGACACCCACTCACAGACCAAGTCAAACCCTCTCACACCTGCTTACAGACCCACTCAGACAACCACACACCCACTCAGAGACTCACTCATACACCCCCTCACAGACCCACATAGACACTCACACACATACTCACAGACCCACTCATATACTCACTTATAGACCCACACACTCATTCATACACCCATTCACAGACCCACACAGACACTCACACACCCATTCAAAGACCCAAAAAGACACTTGCACACCCACTAATAGATGCACACAGACACTCACACACCCACTCACAGACCCACTTACACATCCACTCACATATCCACACAGATGCTCGCATACTCTCAAACAGACCCACACAGACACTCATACACCAACTTGCATACCCAAACAACTACTCACACCCACACACAGGTATTCACACAGCCACTGACATACTGAGAGAAGCATTCACACACCCACTTACACACTTCCAGAGCTGCTTACATACCCACTCACACATCTAGTTACTCACACACCTACTACCATACTGATACAACCAGTCACACACACTCATATACCCACAGAGCTACTCACACACTCACTCACACATGCATACAAGCACTGGTACAGCCACTCACACCCATACAACTACACACTCACTCATACACTCATACAACCACTCACACAGCAGCTCATGCCCATATCACCATTTACACAGCCATTGAGATACCCAGTCACACATTCGCACACACACTAACATACCTATCTAGCCTGTGACACACCTATTCACACAAACACACTGCCAGTAAAACACCTACTCACTCACCCAGTCACACACTCAGAACCCCACTCAGTGACCCATACTACCACTCACAAAGTGAGCTAAAATGGAGGACAGCAAGTAGAATATAAAATACCAACTTTGATTGGATGGTGGAGATGTGCATGGAACTAGAATTAGGTAGAAATTTAGAGGAAAAAGTAACTGCATCTGTTATCGGTTTTGCAAAAATAAAAAATAATTATGTTGTTAGGGATATGCTTGAAATTGCAACCAGCCAACCACACTTGCTACAGTTTAATTTGAAGCTGCCATGCTGCTTACAGAAAGTAAGTTGTATTTTTGACCTAGTGGTGGGTATAGAGTGCCGCTAACATGCTCACCATGGACACAGTGCTTGAAGAATATGGGGGAGGAGAACAAAAAAAACAACTGCACTGTGAAATTCAAAAAGAGGAGTGTTTGGCTTTTAATTGAGTCGTTTTTACTAGGGGTGGGCGGAATTTGCGAAATTCACTTTTGCAAATTATCACGAAAATGTTAAAAATCTCCGTAAACACGCGGAAATATCGCAAAGATGCGGAAGTTTTTTTCCTGCCCGTTCGCGGTATTTTCTGCATGGTCGCGGCTCGCCAACTTACCCATGTAATTGCTCGCGGGCTCGGCCATCTTGTTTTCAGTTGTCTCGCGGTGCATGATCGCGAGAAGAAAGACGTGATCGCGCGACGCATGACGTCACTGCGGGCGCGAACTGTCGCGAGACAGCGCAAATGGCTACCAACAATCCAACATCTCATGGAGAACGCGACCGGATCGGGAAAACTTGTCGGCGAACGCGGGGATTCAGGTAAGGCGATCGCGCGCACGCGAGAATGTATTATTTTACAGCGCGAACAAGAAACAAATTATCGCTAAGCTGCGGAATGTGGAAATTTTGACATTTTCGCGCTTTCCGTGGATCGCGAAAATGTCTAATTATCGCAATTTCCGCGATCGGAACGAAATTTTAGTCCAGGCCTAGTTTTTACAAAGTAAAAAATAAATGCAAACTATTAATAGTAGATTGGTCAATTCTTCTATGGGCTTCTGTGCGGATCCTCAAGTCCACCTTACACGCGGGTCTGTTCAGAGCGTCACAGTGGATCCACAGATTTGCGGGAAAAAAGTGATACAAAGAAGCAAACTTTTCTGGGTTATGTAATGTCTGGCCATACCCTTTTCCCTGCCAAAAACTGTTTTTCATGACTTCCTCTACCATTTACCACACATTGCTAATGTTCCTTTTTGTAAAAATTGCATTCCAGCCCATTGTTCACACTTTATCCGGCCCGAGCCGGAGAGTACGGCCCTAGCCGGAATGTACGATCCGGGTGCGTTGAGTGCGGTCGGGGAGTGGAGATTCCGGCCCCACTGGGTATGTAAAGATACAACTCATAAATGACCTCTGTGAATACCAAAAGTTGTAAATGACTTCTGTGAATATCAAAAGTCGTAAAGTAAGACTTTTGTCTCAGGTTACCTTTGTGAATCGGCCCCAGAGTGATCAGGAAAGGAAAAAGAGGAAATAGTATTCTGAAAATATTGTAATTTGTATTAATCCATTATGAATGAATGTGTCTGAAATAAGATGTGGGTGTTTGCCTATAGTATGTAATTTAATAGCATGTAATTTTTACCCACTCACACTGTAAGGAAGGCACTTACACACCCAGTTACAGTCTCATAAAAACAGTCATGTACCCACCACTCATGTAGCTAGACAGTAACTGCCACACTCAGTCAGACACTCATAAAACAACTCACACACCCATTTACTCACTTATACATATACTTATCTCAATATTTACATACTCATACAGGTACTGGCACACCCACCCAAGCACCTGTATAGGCTTTCATGTACCCAACACTTAGTTACACATGTACCATCACACCTATACACTCAGTTATACACCCAGTCACCCACCTATACAGCTACTCACATACCTATTTATAAAACCATACAGTCACTCACACACTGAGTGAGAAATCGACAGAGGTACTTACATATACATTCAAACACAGCACTTATGTATCCAGATTTAACTAAGTAAGTTAGTTGCACACTCAGTTACATACCTGATACTCATTAATACAGCCAGTAAGCAATCCATACAGCCAATTACATACATATTTACAGACCCATAGTGTTACTAAAAGAGCCAGCCATACACTGCCATAGTAACTTACATATCCAGTGACACACTCACAAAGGGACTGATACCCTTATTTAGATATGTACTGAAGTACTGACACTCCCAGTCAACCATCCAGACAGGTAACCCTTTAAATATGACTCAGGCCTGCTACTGCAGAGCCTGTGTATGCAGTTTTACTGCCATGTTGACTTGGCATTTAAACTCCCTTGCCTAGCCTTATATTTAGGGGTGGGCGGAATTTGCGAAATTAACTTTCGCAAATTATCGCGAAAATGTTTAAAATTATCGCAAACAAGCGGAAATATCGCGAAGATGCAGAAGTTTTTTTCCGGCATGTTCGCGAGATTTTCTGCATGGTGGCGGGTCGCCAACTTACCCATGTGGTTGCTTGCGGGCGCGGCCATCTTGTTTTGAGTTTTCTCGTGGTGCATGATCGCGAGAAGAAAGACGTGATCGCGCGACGCATGACATCACTGCGGGCGCGAACTGTCGCGAGACAGCGCAAATGGCTAAAAACAATACAACATCTCATGGAGAACGCGACCGGATCAAGAAAACGTGTCGGCGAATGCAGGGATTCAGGTAAGGCGATCGCGCGCGCGCGAGAATGTATTATTTTATAGCGCGAGCAAGAAACAAATTATCGTCAAGCTGCGGAAACCGGAATTTTTGACATTTTCGCGCTCTCCGCGGAACGCGAAAATGTCAAATTATCGCAATTTCCCCGAACGGAACGAAATTTTCGCCCAGGCCTACTTATATTCCTGTTTTACTACATACATGTCATCCTTAAGGAAAGCCATAGGTAGCCCAAAGGGCAGGGTGCTATGTGCTGAAAAGGTAAGACATGTTCTTTGAAGTTTCAGTGAGTTACATGCCCACTTACAGACCCATACACCCAATTATACATCCAGTCTCCCACCCATACTGCAGCACACATACCTATGTAGAAAAGCATAGCCATTAACACACTCAATCAAATAGCGTCATAGGCACTTACACATTCACTCACACACCCACAGAGCACTTATGTGTATCCAGCAGTAACTACGCTAGTTGCACAAGGAGTTACACACCCCAACACTCACTAAGACAGTCAGTAAACAATCCATACAGCCACTTACATACACAGAGACAGTTATCTAGAGGCATAGTTGCTTGCACATCCGGTGACACATCCATAGAGGGACTGATACACTCACTCATATATGTACTCAAGTACTGACACAACCAGAAAAGTAGCCCTTTAAACATGTCTTGTGCATGCTACTGTAGAGCATGTCTGTGCAAGTTTAATACCCCTAGCTAAGCCTTAATCTGTCCATTTTCTACATATAAGTCACCCCTAAGGTAGGTTATAGGTAGCCCATAGGGCAAGGTGCTATGTGCTTAAAGGTAAGATATGTACTTTGAAGTTTCAGTGAGTTACATTCACACTTACAGACCCATATGTCCAGTTACACATCCAGTCTCCCACTCATACTGTGACTCATATGCCTATGCAGAAAAGCACAGAACCACTAACACACACACAGTGAGACAGAGACAGAGGCACTTACACATTCACTCACACATCCACATGACACTTATGTATCCAACAGTAAGGGAGCCAGTTGCACACAGTTACATACCCCAACACTCACAAAGACAGCCAGTAAGCAATCCATACATCCACTTACATACACATTTATAGACCCATAGTTACTAAGAGAGCCAGTCATATAGCAATATACTTACTTACACATTCAGTGACACACCCACATATGATCTGATAGAGTCACTTAGATATGTACTCAATTACCCTTTAAACATGTCTCGGGACTGCTACTACAAAGCATGTGTGTGCAGATTTACTGCTAGGCCAACTTGGCATTTAATATCCCTTGCCAATGCTCAACTATCCTTTTTCTACATATAAGTCATCCCTAAGGTATGCCCTAGGTAGCCCAATGGGCAGGGTGTGTTGTAGTTAAAATGTGAGGTATGCACTTTTAAGTTGTAGTCACTTACACACACACTTACAGACCCATACACCCAGTAGTGCAGCCAGTCACCTATCTAGACAGCCACAAAAATATCTATTTAGAAAATCATACAGTCACTGCCACGTCTACTCAGTGACAGAATCACTTACACATCCACTCATGCACTCACACAGTACTTATGTATCCACTACTAGTAGAGCCACTTGCATACATAGTTACCCACCCAAACACCTACCAACACATTCAGTTACCAATCCATACAGTCACTTATATACCCATTGAACACCCATACAGTCGCTAAGACACCCAGTCACATATTGAGACACCAAGTTTGCCTAAAGAGTGTTGCAGTTAGCAACTGCTAGATAGTGGTAAAGTATATGTGCTTCTCCCCTAAACGTGGTTTGATTGACTTAACCATAATTAGGTTATTACATTTATCAGTAAGTCTCTAGAGGAGTGCACTGCGTGTGCCAAGGGCCTGTAAGTTAAATGCTAGTTGTGGTCCTGCAGCACTAACAGTTTAATAAATACTTTCAAATGTTTTTATGAAGAAAATAAACAAGGTATGAAAAGAGGTAATGGAAGGCAACTGGGAAGAAGTAACTTGTGTTACTGTTTGGAAAACATGAAAAGTCAACGGGGAGCAAAAAAAGAATTAACAATGATTCTTCATTATATCTATCTATGCAGTCACAGAAAACATCTTTAGAGTCATGGGCATCTGGAATTTGCTACAGTGAGTTACTATCTCAGATAATGTATCAGAGATAGCTGGAACAGTTATGACAGCCAATGACAATAGCACCTCTAAGGCTACAGAAAATAATGATTGTTCTTCTGCTGCACCTGCATTTTCCAGTGCAAAAGGGGGTGGTGATGGACGGAGCATCAGAACCAATCAAACACTCACACCCAGTCAACAGATCTGGGTTTGATCCATCACCGTTCTTTAGCCCACTCTGCCACCCCAGTTCAGAAATGGCCATATGCAAATCAGTCTGACCCTGTGCCTCATGGGAACAGTCCAGCCCGAACTGCCAAGCCATGCCTTCCCTGGACCGGAAACAAGCTTCCTAGGACCGGTTTCTGGCATTTCAGCCGTCTTCAGCCAGGCTTGCTTGAATCCAGTGGCAAAGTGAGCAAGGGACTCACGTCTGAGCATACCCTGCCAACTTATGGCGAACAAAGCAGTGCAAAAGGGGGTGGTGATGGACGGAGCATCAGAACCAATCAAACACTCACACCCAGTCAACAGATCTGGGTTTGATCCATCACCGTTCTTTAGCCCACTCTGCCACCCCAGTTCAGAAATGGCCATATGCAAATCAGTCTGACCCTGTGCCTCATGGGAACAGTCCAGCCCGAACTGCCAAGCCATGCCTTCCCTGGACCGGAAACAAGCTTCCTAGGACCGGTTTCTGGCATTTCAGCCGTCTTCAGCCAGGCTTGCTTGAATCCAGTGGCAAAGTGAGCAAGGGACTCACGTCTGAGCATACCCTGCCAACTTATGGCGAACAAAGCAGTGCAAAAGGGGGTGGTGATGGACGGAGCATCAGAACCAATCAAACACTCACACCCAGTCAACAGATCTGGGTTTGATCCATCACCGTTCTTTAGCCCACTCTGCCACCCCAGTTCAGAAATGGCCATATGCAAATCAGTCTGACCCTGTGCCTCATGGGAACAGTCCAGCCCGAACTGCCAAGCCATGCCTTCCCTGGACCGGAAACAAGCTTCCTAGGACCGGTTTCTGGCATTTCAGCCGTCTTCAGCCAGGCTTGCTTGAATCCAGTGGCAAAGTGAGCAAGGGACTCACGTCTGAGCATACCCTGCCAACTTATGGCGAACAAAGCAGTGCAAAAGGGGGTGGTGATGGACGGAGCATCAGAACCAATCAAACACTCACACCCAGTCAACAGATCTGGGTTTGATCCATCACCGTTCTTTAGCCCACTCTGCCACCCCAGTTCAGAAATGGCCATATGCAAATCAGTCTGACCCTGTGCCTCATGGGAACAGTCCAGCCCGAACTGCCAAGCCATGCCTTCCCTGGACCGGAAACAAGCTTCCTAGGACCGGTTTCTGGCATTTCAGCCGTCTTCAGCGAGGCTTGCTTGAATCCAGTGGCAAAGTGAGCAAGGGACTCACGTCTGAGCATACCCTGCCAACTTATGGCGAACAAAGCAGTGCAAAAGGGGGTGGTGATGGACGGAGCATCAGAACCAATCAAACACTCACACCCAGTCAACAGATCTGGGTTTGATCCATCACCGTTCTTTAGCCCACTCTGCCACCCCAGTTCAGAAATGGCCATATGCAAATCAGTCTGACCCTGTGCCTCATGGGAACAGTCCAGCCCGAACTGCCAAGCCATGCCTTCCCTGGACCGGAAACAAGCTTCCTAGGACCGGTTTCTGGCATTTCAGCCGTCTTCAGCCAGGCTTGCTTGAATCCAGTGGCAAAGTGAGCAAGGGACTCACGTCTGAGCATACCCTGCCAACTTATGGCGAACAAAGCAGTGCAAAAGGGGGTGGTGATGGACGGAGCATCAGAACCAATCAAACACTCACACCCAGTCAACAGATCTGGGTTTGATCCATCACCGTTCTTTAGCCCACTCTGCCACCCCAGTTCAGAAATGGCCATATGCAAATCAGTCTGACCCTGTGCCTCATGGGAACAGTCCAGCCCGAACTGCCAAGAAACCGGTCCTAGGAAGCTTGTTTCCGGTCCAGGGAAGGCATGGCTTGGCAGTTCGGGCTGGACTGTTCCCATGAGGCACAGGGTCAGACTGATTTGCATATGGCCATGTCTGAACTGGGGTGGCAGAGTGGGCTAAAGAACGGTGATGGATCAAACCCAGATCTGTTGACTGGGTGTGAGTGTTTGATTGGTTCTGATGCTCCGTCCATCACCACCCCTTTTGTACTGCTTTGTGCACCTGCATTTTCCGACATTATGATTTTGATGAACTTCCACATGGAACTTGTTCATGGGAATACTTCTTCCCAGTCTGTCTTGACAATAGCTTGCTGCAGACATTGAACTGGACAAACTTGACTCTAACCTTTTTCTCTCCCGAAAGAAATCTAAAATGTTTCTAAACATTACTCTCCTTTTTTGGAAGTGACATTTCTTCCTGCTCATGCAGTACAAGGTGAGGTTGTCCTTGGTGGTCTAAAGACAACGTACATCTATCTGGAGTACTTGTGCCAAAAGTGTATTTCTTAAATAAGTTATGTTATGTTTATTTGTTTATTGTTTGGTTTTAATCGTATTGCAATGTGTTAATAAAATGTACTTGTAAAGTTATAAAATGTAAATTACTAATTTAGCTTATGGGTCACAAACACACCCATACAGGCATTCATACATGAACTGGCATACTTATAAAGTCTTTCACACAGGTACTGACACACATACATACACTCAGATACCCATTCAAAAATCCCATCCAATCACACACTCATTTACACATGCATATACCTATTTACATAGACTCAGACACCCATACAGCTATTCACACACCCATCCATACACTCAAACAGCTACTCACATACCAAGACACACACCGATACAGCCACTGATATACCAAGCTCTACACTTATATACCTTCTTATACAACCACACACCAACAAAGCGATCCACAAACCTACCCATACACTGTTAAAGCCAGACAGGGACTTAACACATTCATGCACAGACCAATACAGTTACTGACACACCCAGCCACTCTCCAATACAGAAACTGGCACACCCAGGCACATACTCATATAGCCAAGGACACACCAAGTCACAATGCGATACAG
Source organism: Triturus cristatus (assembly GCF_964204655.1). Lineage (NCBI taxonomy): Eukaryota > Metazoa > Chordata > Amphibia > Caudata > Salamandridae > Triturus > Triturus cristatus. Next base: position 612,572,194 of record NC_140591.1, on the reverse strand, counting down.
CCACTTAGACGTTCAGCCAAACACTGATACAGCCTCTCAAATACCCATACACATACTGATACAGCCACAGACACACCCAGCCACACATTACTACAGATGCTAAAACACCCAGGCAAACACTCATACACCCAGTGACATACCCAGTCACATATCGATACAGTCACTTGGACATTCAGCCAAACACTGATTCTGCCTTTCAAACACCCATACACATGCTGCTACAGCCACTGGCACACCCAGGCACACACTAATACAGATGCTAACACACCCAGGCACACATTTTTACAGACACTGACACACTCAGTCACACACCGATATAGCCACTGACACACCCAGGCACACACCGATACAGTCACTGATACACCCATGCACACACTCGTACTGCTACTGACACACCCAGCTGCCCTCTGATACAGAGATGGATACATTCATGCACACAGGAATCAACCACTGGCAGACACAGGCACACACAGATGCATCAACTGACACACCCAGGGGCATATTTACAAGGCCCCTTTGTCACCAGAGCATCACTTTGTTTGATGCTCCTGTGGCCCACAATGTTGAGCCATATATAACTGTATATGCAGGTAAATGTATGTTTGATTCTTTATTAGCATGAGTGACTATGTGTGTGAGTAACTCTATGGATGAGTGGCATTGTGTAACAGGATGTATAGGTGCATGAGTACATATGATGAGTGAGTACATGTATGAGTGACTGTATAGGACTGTTGGTGAATGAGTGTATGTGTATGTGGATCTTAGAATTACTGAAGAGGTTGTTGTAACTGGTATTGGTATGTCCATTGTTTTGAAAATGTTAGTCTCTATTTTTGAATGTGTGTATCAAAGGTTATATTAGGGTGAGAGGAGGTCTGCCACTCTATCACAAGGATGATGTCATCAGTGATGTCATCAGTGATGTCATTTGAGATGTCATCAGTGATGTCATGAGTGATATCACTGACCATGTCATGAGTGATGTAATATGTGACGTCATCAGCAGTGCATTGCGGGCGCGCGAGTTATAGTTAGCTGAACTAACTATAACGGGGGAATTTCAATGGTTTTGTACAAGTGAAAAGTCCAGCTAACTATAACGCCCCTGAAACCTATGATTTTTTCAGTGAATTTCTGAGGTTTTTTAAATGCTAATTCCTAACTATAACGTGCCTGAAACCTATGGTTTTTTCTGTAAATTTCAAAGGTTTTTTAAAAGCTAATTTCTAACTATGCCTACAGAGATAGGACATGTGAAGAAAGAAGAAAAAATGCACAGACAGAAAAAAGAAGTGCAGAAAGAAGCAACAGAAGTCCTCAAAGACGAAGAAAAGTGCAGGAAGAAGGATAACGTGCAGAAAGAACAAAAAGAAGAGCAGAAAGAAGCCTTGTTGCAAAATCATCCTGTACCCTCAACTTTTTCAGACGGATACTGGTGGTAACTGAGTCTGACTAACCAGTCCTAGAGCCAGTGCTATGTTAAAAGACACTTAGAATACAGTGAAAACACCTACATACAATAGGGAACATAATGCGTTGGGGTCCCCCTGTGATTAGCATGCCCTCCTCTGTAAGCCCCTAGTATATAATAGGGCAGGGGGATTAAAACTACCTCTTAAAACAGGCCACAGGGCGTTTTTGCACATGTTAACTCAGGCCCCGTCCCCTCCCTTCACCACTGTGTAAACACGCCCTGTGTCCGACTTAGTTGGGAGATTAAGTTCATTTGCATCTTGAGGGTCCCTAGGGTCCAACTAGCCCACTAGGTACCTCCAGTAAGTGCCACAGAGCTGCGTTGCAGAGAGGTGTAAAAAGTGGCACGGCCTGGACCACCTCTCTGCAATGCAGCTCAGTGGCGCTTACTGGAAGCACTTGGTGGGCTAGTTAGCCCCCAGGGGCCCTCAGTATTGAAGGGAAATTATATCCCCAATTTAAAATGTGCCATAGTGCGTGTTTGCGCACGTCACCTCAGGCCCCGTCCCCTCCCTTCACCACTGTGTAAACGCGCCCTGTGGCTGTTCTAAGTTGAGAGATTAAGTCCCCTTGAATCCTAAGGGTCTCTAGGGTCAAACTAGACCACTAGGTACCTCCAGTAAGTGCCACAGAGCTGCGTTGCAGAGAGGTGTAAAAAGGGGCTTGGCCTCAGAACACCTGTCGGCAGTGCAGCTCCCTGGCGCATACTGGAGATGCCTGTGGGGCTAGTTGGTCCTCAGGGACCCTCAGTATTGAAGAGGAATTAATTCTCCAACTTACAACTCGCCAAGGGGAGCGTTTGCAGAGTGCTGCAAGGAGGGGGCGTGGCCTCCGGCACGATGCCAGTCTTTTATTAATTTTAATTTTTTAAGAAGGGGAGCTGTGTGGTTCCCCTTCTTATTCTAATTTATTGGCCCTGATGACCCCATCCCCCAGGGCCTGTCTCCTAATTATATTTTTTTGACAACAGTCCCCGGGGCCGGCCACTGTTTTTAATTATTTTAAAAATTATATATTTATAGACACACCTAGGACATGCTGGACAAACCGTACATACCTATCACCATGACGATTTGCGTGATATTCATTAAAAGGTGACTATGCATACAATGAATCCACGTGGAATGTATTTACACCACTAGTGAATCTCTGACATGTCTGATGCCCTACCGTGCCTAATCCCGGTAGACACCCTTGTCGTTTATTTATACAAACATGGGTAGCTATTGACGGGCACATTTAATACACATGCACACCAAGCCATTCAAAGGGGATTCAACAAAAATTCGACCAAAACTATGCAAGAAACCCCCCTCACGGTTAATAAAACACACATCCACTGCCGGATGTGTAATACTTTTTATTTTACTCTCTGGAAAGAAGGGGACGAACATCACTTGAGAGTCACAGCGCGCTCCTGGCAGAGCCCAATGCTGTGTTACACCCACCATTGCCTGCTGAGTGCCACACACCTCTGTGTTGTATTCCACTAGCTAGTGCATATGCTATGACACTCTCTAGCCCATGTGCACTGTAACACCACCCCGTGAATATGTCATGCCACACTTGTCATCGCACGGGTTATATTGCCCCATCTAACGTGCCTTCCTCGATGCCTATGTTATAACGCACAGTGCTATGCCATACATATTACAATCTGGGATCCATATCTTTGTCACAGTGCATATGCAACGTTACACTCCCCAGCACATATTTTATATTACAACTTTAGAGACTAGTTAGGTTACACAACACTGCCCTGTGCATATTACACTCCAAGGCGCATATTGCATAGCATGCGCTAGTGCCTGTGCTATCTCTCGCTCTCCAATGAATCTGTCATTGCGCACAATGTATTGCATATTATATTTCACGCCCGGTTCATCTTATATCACACTTTTTGGTGCATAGTTTATACCATACACTATATCTGACACACGTTTTAAAAACAATAAAGCTCCTAATACACGCCTTCTCTGAACAGTTAGCTTGCTGCCCCATCCGCCTCCTCCCTATCCTCTGTTGTGTGAATCCATTGACTAGCCTCCTCCCTCCTGCCATGCATGGTCTGATGTGCTGCCACTGCCCTCAATTTAGTATGATGTACCAGTCCACTCCTCCTGCCCTCCATTGCCCAATTCTATGCCCCATCATTGACCTCCTGCTTAAACTCTGTGCTTAGCTTGCTGCCCCTATTCTCCTTCCCCCTGCCCTCCGATGTCTTTGTGCATGCCCCTGCTCCATCCTTTTTGCCCACCATGTTCCATGGACCTGCCACTCCTATCTACTCTGTGTGTTCTGTTGAGCTGCCACTCCCCTCCCACCTGCCTAGCATTGTCAGATGACTGTAACCTGTCCCTGCCACCTCCACCCTGCCTGTCCACATGCCATTATTAAAAATAATAAAAAACAGTGGCCGGCCCTGGGGATTGGGGTCAAAAAAATATAATTAGGGGACAGGCCCTGGGGGATGGGGTCATCAGGGCCAATAAATTAGAATAAGAAGGGGAACCACACAGCCCCCCTTCTTAAAAAATTAAAATAAATAAAAGACTGGCATCGTGCCGGAGGCCACGCCCCCTCCTTGCAGCACTCTGCAAACGCGCCCCCTGGCGAGTTGTAAGTTGGGGAATTATTTCCTCTTCAATACTGAGGGTCCCTGAGGGCCAACTAGCCCAACAGGCATCTCCAGTATGCGCCAGGGAGCTGCGCAGCAGACAGGTGTTCTGAGGCCAAGCCCCTTTTTACACCTCTCTGAAACGCAGCTCTGTGGCGCTTACTGGAGGTACCTAGTGGTCTAGTTTGACCCTAGGAACCCTTAGGATTCAAGGGGACTTAATCTCTCAACTTAGAACAGCCACAGGGCACGTTTACACAGTGGTGAAGGGAGGGGACGGGGCCTGAGGTGACGTGTGCAAACACGCACTATGGCACGTTTTAAATTGGGGATATAATTTCCCTTCAATACTGAGGGCCCCTGGGGGCTAACTAGCCCACCAAGTGCTTCCAGTAAGCGCCACTGAGCTGCATTGCAGAGAGGTGGTCCAGGCTGTGCCACTTTTTACACCTCTCTGCAACGCAGCTCTGTGGCACTTACTGGAGGTACCTAGTGGGCTAGTTGGACCCTAGGGACCCTCAGGATTCAAATGAACTTAATCTCCCAACTAAAAGCGGACACAGGGCGTGTTTACACAGTGGTGAAGGGAGGGGACGGGGCCTGAGTTAACGTGTGCAAAAACGCCCTGTGGCCTGTTTTAATAGGTAGTTTTAATCCCCCTGCCCTATTATATACTAGGGGCTTACAGAGGAGGTCATGCTAATCATAGGGGGACCCCAACGCATAATGTTCCCTAGTGTATGTAGGTGTTTTCACTGTATTCTAAGTGTCTTTTAACATAGCACTGGCTCTAGGACTGGTTAGTCAGACTCAGTTACCACCAGTATCCGTCTGAAAAAGTTGAGGGTACAGGATGATTTTGCAACAAGGATTCGTTCTGCTCTTCTTTTTGTTCTTTCTGCACGTTATTCTTCTTCCTGCACTTTTCTTCGTCTTTGAGGACTTCTGTTGCTTCTTTCTGCACTTCTTTTTTTTCTTTCTGTGCATTTTTTCTTCTTTCTTCACATGTCCTATCTCTGTAGGCATAGTTAGAAATTAGCATTTAAAAAACCTTTGAAATTCACAGAAAAAACCATAGGTTTCAGGCACGTTATTGTTAGGAATTAGCATTTAAAAAACCTCAGAAATTCACTGAAAGAAACATAGGTTTCAGGGGTGTTATAGTTAGCTGGACTTTTCACTTGTACAAAACCATTGAAATTCCCCCGTTATAGTTAGTTCAGCTAACTATAACTCGCGCGCCCGCAATGCACTGCTGATGACGTCACATATTACATCACTCATGACATGGTCAGTGACATCACTCATGACATCACTGATGACATCTCAAATGACATCACTGATGACATCATCCTTGTGATAGAGTGGCAGACCTCCTCTCACCCTAATTAACCTTTGATACACACATTCAAAAATAGAGACTAACATTTTCAAAACAATGGACATACCAATGCCAGTTACAACAGTAATTCTAAGTTCCACATACACATCCACTCATTCACCAACAGTCCTATACAGTCACTCATACATGTACTCACTCATCATATGTACTCATGCACCTATACATCCTGTTACACAATGCCACTCATCCATAGAGTTACTCACACACATAGTCACTCATGCTAATAAAGAATCAAACATACATTTACTTGCATATACAGTTATACACACACCACCACACTTACTTCTACGGAAACTTTCACATACTTAGTCTTTTAAACAATCACTTATAGAAACACATACTTATTCATACAGGAACTCTTTCAATCTCTCACTCTCACATATACTCACTTATATACACCAATAGTCACATATACTAGTTTAAAACATATGTAGTTACTCAAAAAGACACTATTGAGACAGTCATTCACTCACTAACACACCCATACACACACTCATCCACCCATACAGTCCTGCACACATGCTGTCTTCAACACATACAAACAGTGAGTCACTCATTCATGCACCTATGCACTACGTAATACCCCCCACCGAACCATGCAGACACTCAGACTGATACTCAAAAAACCAACTAATAACCTATATAGATACCCATGTAGCTACTCACCAACCCATGCAGCCACGTATACACAAAGTGAGAGACTGATACATAAATTTACATATTTAAACATTACTCACTAAGCCATGTATTCACTATGATACACTTAATCAGTCAGTTACACAAACAATTTTTCAAAAACAAATCATCCATTTAGACACTTATATACCCATTTATTCTTCCATCGACCTTGAGATATACATATATAAAACATATTTAATTTTCAGAAAAACAGACATTCACTGGATGATGTCATCAGTGATGTCACCAGTGATGTCATTTGAGATGTCATCAGTGATGTCATGAGTGATGTCACTGACCATGTCATGAGTGATGTAATATGTGACGTCATCAGCAGTGCACTGCGGGCGCGCGAGTTATAGTTAGCTGAACTAACTATAACGGAGGAATTTCAATGGTTTTGTACAAGTGAAAAGTCCAGCTAACTATAACACCCCTGAAACCTATGGTTTTTTCAGTGAATTTCTGAGGTTTTTTAAATGCTAATTCCTAACTATAACGTGCCTGAAACCTATGGTTTTTTCTGTGAATATATATAAATGCATATGCATATATATGTGCATATGTGTGCATGTAGAGAGAGGTAGAGATGTGGAGGTGTAGAGGTAGAGAGGTAGAGAGTAGTAGAGAGAGAGGTAGAGAGAGGTAGAGAGGTAGAGAGTAGACAGCGAGTAATAGAGAGTAGAGAGTGAGTAGTAGAGAGTAGTAGAGAGTAGCAGAGAGTGAGTAGTAGAGAATAGTAGAGAGTGAGTATTAGAGAGTGAGTAGTAGAGAGTGAGTAGTAGAGAGTGGGTAGTAGAGAGTAGTAGAGAGTGGGTAGTAGAGTGAGTAGTAGAGAGTAGTAGAGAGTGAGTAGTAGAGAGTAGTAGAGAGTGAATAGCAGAGAGAGAGTTTTAGAGAGTAGTAGAGAGTGAGTAGTAGAGTGAGTAGTAGAGAGTAGTAGAGAGAGAGTAGTAGAGAGTGAGTAATAGAGAGTAGTAGAGAGTGAGTAGTAGAGAGTGAGTAGAAGAGTGAGTAGTAGAGAGTAGTAGAGAGTGAGTAATAGAGAGTAGTAGAGAGTGAGTAGTAGAGAGTGAGTAGTAGAGAGAGAGTAGCAGAGAGTAGTAGAGTAGTAGAGAGTGAGCAGTAGAGAGTGAGTAGTAGAGAGTGGTGGAGTAGTAGAGAGTGAGTAGTAGAGAGTAGTAGAGAGTGAGTAGTAGAGTGAGTAGTAGAGAGTAGTAGAGAGTGAGTAGTAGAGTGAGTACTAGAGAGTAGTAGAGAGCGAGTAGTAGAGAGCAAGTAGTAGAGCGTGTGTAGTAGAGAGTGAGTAGTAGAGAGTGGTAGAGAGAGAGAGTAGTAGAGAGTGAGAAATAGAGAGAGTAGTAGAGTAGTAGAGAGTGAGTAGTAGAGTGAGTAGTAGCGAGTAGTTGAGAGGGAGTAGTAGAGAGTGAGTAGTGGAGAGTGAGCAGTAGAGAGTAGTAGAGAGTGAGTAGTACAGAGTGAGTAGTACAGAGTGAGTAGTAGAGAGTAGTAAAGAGTGAGTAGTAGAGAGTAGTAGAGTGAGTAGTAGAGAGTGAGTAGTAGAGAGAGAGTAGTAGAGAGTGAGTAGTAGAGTAGTAGAGAGTGAGTGGTAGAGAGTAGGAGAGAGTAGTAGAGTGAGAAGTAGAGAATAGTAGAGAGTGAGTAGTAGAGAGAGTAGTAGAGAGTAGTAGAGAGTGAGTAGTAGAGAGTGAGTAGTAGAGAGAGTAGTAGAGAGTAGTAGAGTAGTAGAGAGTGAGTAGTAGAGAGTGAGTAGTAGAGAGTAGTAGAGAGTGAGTAGTAGAGAGCGAGCAGTAGAGAGTGAGTAGTAGAGAGTGAGTAGTAGAGAGTGAGTAGTAGAGAGAGAGTAGCAGAAAGTGAGTAGTAGAGAGTAGTAGAGTGAGTAGAGAGTGAGTAGTAGAGAGAGAGTTGTAGAGAGAGAGTAGTAGAGAGTAGGTAGTTGAGTAGTAGATAGTGAGTGGTAGAGAGTAGTAGAGAGTAGTAAAGTGAGTAGTAGAGAGTGAGTAGTAGAGAGTGAATAGTAGAGAGTAGTAATAGAGAGTAGTAGAGAGTAGTAGAGAGTGAGTAGTAGAGAGTAGTAGCAAGTGATTAGTAGAGAGTGAGTAGTAGAGAGTAGTAGAGAGTGAGTAGTAGAGAGTGAGTAGTAGAGAGAGAGTAGTAGAGAGTAGTGGAGAGTGAGTAGTAGAGTAGTAGAGAGTGAGTGGTAGAGAGTAGTAGAAAGTAGTAGAGTGAGTAGTAGAGAGTGAGTAGTAGAGAGTGAATAGTAGAGAGTAGTAGAGAGTGAGTAGTAGAGAGAGTAGTAGTAGAAAGTGAGTAGTAGAGAGTAGTAGAGCATGAGTAGTAGAGAGTGAGTAGTAGAGAGTAGTAGCAAGTGAGTAGTAGAGAGTGAGTAGTAGAGAGTAGTAGAGAGTGAGTAGTAGAGAGTGAGTAGTAGAGAGTAGTAGAGTAGTAGAGAATGAGTAGTAGAGAGTAGTTGAGAGTGAGTAGTAGAGAGTGAGTAGTAGAGAGAGAGTAGTAGAGAATGAGTAGTAGAGAGTAGTCAGTCAGTGTCAGTCAGTGTCAGTCAGTGTCAGTCAGTCAGTGTCAGTCAATCAGTGTCAGTCAGTGTCAGTCAATCAGTGTCAGTCAGTGTCAGTCAGTCAGTGTCAGTCAGTCAGTGTCAGTCAGTCAGTGTCAGTCAGTGTCAATCAGTGTCAGTCAGTGTCAGTCAGTCAGTCAGTCAGTGTCAGTCAATCAGTGTCAGTCAGTGTCAGTCAATCAGTGTCAGTCAGTGTCAGTCAGTCAGTGTCAGTCAGTCAGTGTTAGTCAATCAGTGTCAGTCAATCAGTGTCAGTCAGTGTCAGTGTCAGTCAATCAGTGTCAGTCAGTGTCAATCAGTCAGTGTCAGTCAGTCAGTGTCAGTCAGTCAGTGTCAGCTAGAGCAGCTCTGCTGACCTGGTTCTCTGGCTCTAAAGCAGCTCTGCTGACCTGGTTCTCTCTCTCTAAAGCAGCTCAGCTGACCTGGTTTCTCTGGCTCTACAGCAGGTCTGCTGACCTGGTTCTCTGGCTCTAGAGCAGCTCTGGCGACCTAGTTCTTAGGCTACAGAGCAGCTCTGCTGATCTGGTTCTCTGGCTCTACAACAGCTCTGCTGATCTGGTTCTCTGGCTCTAAAGCAGCTCTGCTGACCCGGTTCTATGGCTCTAAAGCAGTTCTGCTGACATGGTTCTCTGGCTCTAAAGCAGCTCTGCGGACCTAGTTCTCTCCCTCTAGAGCAGCTCTACTGACCTGGTTTCTCTGGCTCTACAGCAGCTCTGCTGACCTGGTTCTCTCTCTCTAAAGCAGCTCAGCTGACCTGGTTTCTCTGGCTCTACAGCAGGTCTGCTGACCTGGTTCTCTGGCTCTAGAGCAGCTCTGGCGACCTAGTTCTTAGGCTACAGAGCAGCTCTGCTGATCTGGTTCTCTGGCTCTACAACAGCTCTGCTGACCTGGTTCTCTGGCTCTAAAGCAGCTCTGATGACCCGGTTCTATGGCTCTAAAGCAGTTCTGCTGACATGGTTCTCTGGCTCTAAAGCAGCTCTGCTGACCTAGTTCTCTCCCTCTAGAGCAGCTCTACTGACCTGGTTTCTCTGGCTCTACAGCAGCTCTTCTGACCTGGTTCTCTGGCTCTAGAGCAGCTCTGCTGACCTGGTTCTTAGGCTCTAGAGCAGCTCTGCTGACCTGGTTCTCTGGCTCTAAAGCAGCTCTGCTGACCTGGTTCTCTGGCTCTAAAGCAGCTCTGCTGACCTGGTTCTCTGGCTCTAAAGCAGCTCTGCTGACTTGGTTCTCTGGCTCTAGAGCAGCTCTGCTGACCTGGTTCACTGGCTCTAAAGCAGCTCTGCTGACCTGGTTCTCTGGCTCTAAAGCAGCTCTGCTGGCCTGGTTCTCTGGCTCTAAAGCAGCTCTGCTGACCTGGTTCTCTCCCTCTAAAGCAGCTCTGCTGACCTGGTTTCTCTGGCTCTACAGCAACTCTGCTGACCTGGTTCTCTGGCTCTAGAGCAGCTCTGCTGACCTAGTTCTTCGGCTCTAGAGCAGCTCTGCTGACCTGGTTCTCTGGCTCTACAGCAGCTCTGCTGACCTGGTTTTCTGCACTCACGATGCACGCACCCGACTTCGCAAAAATATATTTAAAAATAATATAAGTTTTCTTATAAGTACAACTATATTATTTTTATGAATATCTTACACAATCTCTTGCCCTAACAATTCAATTCCAAAACGTTAAAAAAATGACCAAACATTTAAAATAACGAATATTAAAAGACACATTAACAAAAATATTATAAAAATGTGAAAACCAATGAGAATAAAAACAAATACTATAAAATTCAAATTATTAAGAAATATTTCACAAAATAATTGTAACCAATATTAAGAAGTGTATTAGAGTCTGGGAACAATGGATATACCATGCCCACTCCAGTTTATGCAACAGTGGAGAAAACGTTGGCCTTCAGAGGGGTTAAATGTACTATTCTCACTCCAATCTGTGCTACAGTAGGAAAAGCATAGGACTTCAGAGAGGTTAAATTTACTATTTCCACTACAGTCTGTGCAACATTAGGAAAGGCATTACGCTTCGGAGGGGTAAGATTTACTATTCCCGTAGACACGCTGTCTTTCAGGCCTGCGCTTGCCCTTTTACATATTTTTAACCCTGTTTTAACCTGTAACTACTACTATTAATCACTGATAAATTGTGTTGAATTTGCCAATACTGCAATATAGGGTTCTGTGGGCGAGTTGCCTCATTTAAGGTGGGACACAGCTTGCTGTCTGTGTTCAGAGCCAGAAGCCAATATTAGGACAAGTAGAGATGCCATTTATGCTAGCACTCTAGTTGTTTAAGCCAGCCTCGCTACTTAAGGAGCGCCGGGGCGCAGAAGAGCCATCTTTCAGGCCTACACTTGCGCTTTTATATTGTTTCAACCCTGTTTTAATCTGTCTCTGTTGCTGTTAATTGCTGAAAAATTGGATTGAATTTGTCAATTCTGCAAGATACGGTCCTGTGGAGGTGTCAACGCATGTAAGGTGAGATATAGCTTGCTGGCCATGTTCAGAGCCAGAAGCCATTATTTGGATAACTAGAGATGCCATTTTTGTTAGAGCACTAGTTGTTCAAGCCGGCCACACTACTTAGGGAGCTCCGGGGTATGGACATGTAGTGGATGTTGGCTCTGGGCACATCAACGGTATGACAAATGCAAGCCTGTCAGTGTCTGTCCATGCCCGTCCACATTCGGCCAGGGGGCAGTACCCCTGCCCACTTGCAGAAAATGAGGGTCTGTTTTTTCTAAGAGGAGCTTCTACAGCTAAATCGGCCAATAGGTAAGAACTGCTATCATAGCATTGACCCTACGAAACACCTCTTAGTCTGCAGCTCATGTCAGAAAAGTATTGGAAATACAGAGTTACCAATACGAGTAGGCTTTGTTGATCACCCTGATACTAATAATTGTAACCAGCCCATGTATTTGTTGAATTGTAGATCCCTCCCCAAACATAAATTAAATCTCTATGCCTTCATTGAGGAAAAACAACTGGAGGGACTATTTCTCACTGAAACCTGGATAAAAAAGGACTCAATGCCAGATGTAGTGGTTACCATCTCTCAGGGCTGGATTCTAGCCAGATGTGATTGGCAACACAAATTATGGGGCAGAGTAGCAATAATCGAAAGATCAATTCAAAGGGAACTTTTCCCCCATTAACATCTCGGGACGCAAGAGTCTTTCATTTATTAAAGAACTATCCCCAACTTTCACCTTATCCGTCCTACTGGCCTATTGTGCCTCAGGGCCAGTCGCTCAATTCATCTAGACTATACCAGATATTGTGGGAGAACAAAACCTACAGAAAGCTAGATTTTTTCTGCTGGGTGATTTAAACATATTTTTTGGATGACAAAAATTGTAAATGTGGGAATAATCTACTTCATAATCTCATTGCCATTCAACTCACTCAAATAGTAATACCTCCTGCTCATAAAAAAGTCATCTTTTAGATCCCATTTTTACCTACATTCTAAATAGGAGAGTAGATGTTCCGCTCTCTGTCTTCCAGTCCAACCAACATAATGTCCCGTTTTATCTCCCAAAAGTAGGAACAAATATTCCCCTCATTCATCAGTCCAGATATAGTCATAGCTGGTCATCTTTAAAGTAAGCCTGCTGGAAAACCACACTGTTGAACTCTAATCCAGGTATCAATGGAGAGATGTCGGAAATGAACACCAGATTCAACCATTGGAAAAAGGACTCACTGGACAAGCTTATTTCTATGAGATGGCACAAAACTGCTTCCTGGTTCTCTGAAGAGCTAATAGATTATAAAAAAAAATGGAAGAGAATGGAAAGAAAGTGGAGGAAAAGCTATGATGCACCTAGCAAACTTAACTATAAAAAAGCAACAAAGAAATATCAGGATGCTATAAGAGTGGCACTAATCATCAATATTAAAGCTAGGATTGAAAATTCCCCTCATTCATCGACGGAGCTTTATAAGATATATATATTTTTTTTTAATTAACTAGTTTATCCTCAAGTCCACCGCCCTTGGAGTCCCAGTGTAATATGCTAGCAAGCTATTTTATGGAAAAGGTCAACATCATAAAGCCTGGGCGGAGCTGGCACAGCGGCACTACGCAGAGGTCCACAGATTTGGGGACTAACTCCGTGGAAACTCTGCTCCGCTCCGCTGCCTCCACCCCCCCTATGAAGAATTGCATTAAATATACATTAACGGTAAAACAAATAAACCCTTACCTTGACTGCGGTTTCCCCGGGCTTCCATCCTCCTCTTCCTCGGTTTCACGATGATCTGCGAATGCACGCGTGCCCGCGAATTTCTCATGAAGAATACGCATGCGCAGGCACGCGCGCATGCGCAGTTTATCATGTAACCGAGGAAGAGGAGGAAGGCAGCCCGGGGATTCCGCAGTCAAGGTAAGTGTTTATTTTTGTACCTTTAATGGATATTTAATCTAATTCTTCCTAGGGGGAGTGGAGGCGGGGAATGGGCAACTCCGCTCCGCCGCGAAGGGAGCCGAGTTGTGCCTACTCCGCGTTCTCCGTCTCTGTGCCCACGGTTAAACATCATTTGTTCTGCAGTGACAGGGATTCTGGGATCCAACAGGATGATCGACAAGCCCCTACACATTTAGGTAGCAAAAGCAAAGCTATCCTCCCTCCAGTTGTTCTGCATAGAAGACATCAAATAACATAAAAACCGTAAAGTCCGGCTCTCCGCTTTTCCGGCCCTTTTATGGTTTAAATGTTTTTATTAGTTTGCAGCTATCGAACAAAATTACGTACACATAGCTATTAGCATACACTGCAGAGATATAACCATAGATTGGGTCATTGTTATGCTTCATATAAACAGTGTGCGCATAGCTGAATAATAACCTTGGCCAAGAGAAACTCCTGAGTGAAAAGGAAAAACAAAAACCCTAAAAAACCGGCCCCTTTAGACATTCTGTAAAAATAAAAGCTTCCCAGTAATAGTTAATATTTTTAACCACTCACTAGAGAGCAGTTGCATCCCAGACAGCTGAAAGCATGTGATTGTTAGGTCTTTGTTACAAAAAAATCTCTGGATCCAACTTTGTCAAAAAACCATAGGCCTATCTCCCTACTTGCAGGAGTTAGTAAACTTCTGGAGACATTAGTCAAAATGCAAATTTTTTCATTCATTGAGTCTCATGGAATTTTACATCCCACCCAAACAGGTTTTCGGCTTGGTAGTAGCAAGGAAACAGCACTACTGGTGGTCACCGAAGAACTGAAAAAGACCCTTGATTGCTGTAACTCAGCATCAATCACACTGCTTGACATAAGTGCAGCTTTTGACACTGTCTCCCATCAATCTTAATTCAGAGACTGGGAGAGGTTGGAATTGTTGGGTGAGTCATAAAAAGGTTTGCCTCCTTTTGGATAATAAAACCTTCTAAGTTTGTAAGGAGCCTTACTTCTCAGCATCCCACCCTTTAAAACAGGAGGTACCACAGGGCTCATCCTTAAGCCCCACACTTTTCACTCTTTATGTCCTCCCACTCTCAGAGATTATTTTCTCACATGGGTTTACAATGGTGTCATATGAAGATGACACGCAAATCACCATCTCACTAACGCCAGGCACAGCAGCCATTTCATGTCAACTTAACTCATGCTTAGAGCACATCTTGGATTCGATGTCTGTCAATAGCCTAAAACTGAAAGGCGACAAACCTGAGGTTCTTGTCATTGGCAACAGTCCTTCCATGTGGAAGGAAATTTGCAGACCTTAAAACTTTGATGAACAATTATCCCCCAAATTGACAGTAAAAAGGCTGAGTGTGCTAATAGATACGAACCTTACTATGGAAGCTCAGGCCAGGAAATTAGCTGCCAGTTGTTTTGGTCTGTTGGGAACCATCAGATAGCATTGGGATGGCTATATTCTTCCACACTCAGAGGGGTAATTCAAGGTCTGATTTTGTCATGTCTACACTATGGGGATTCACTCAAAAACAGGATCAAAATGCAATGGCTCAAGTGCTTCTGGACTACCAAAATGTCATTCTGTCTCTGCTTCACTAGCAGCATTACAGTAGCTACCAATAAATAAAATGATACGGATCAAGGCGCTGAGCAGGAAGGGACCACAACTGATGCAACATTTCATACATCCCTACTGTCCCGGCAGATCATTGTGCTCTGCAACTCAAGGTTTGCTTACTATCCCCAGAATCAAAAAAGGCAGGAATGTAAGATGTTCATTTTTGTATCTAGTCTATAAACTACGGAACACTCTACTAGTAGCAATATGGAAGAACAAGTAGGAACTGAGTTTCCGGAAACAGATTAAGACATTTCTGTTTATCTAAACTATACTATCTTGTAAAGCCTTACAAGACCTTGAAAGTTGGGAGGCCCGTTGGGAAGCCATGCACTATAGAAGTGTCAAGAACAGAACAGAATAGTCTGTGCAAAAGTTGGGAAAGTGGTGGACTTCGGAGGGGTAAGATTTTCTGTTCCCACTCCAGTTTGTGCAACATTAGGGAAAGTGTTGGACTTTGGAAGGGTTAACTTTACTATTAATAAAACATATACAACAATTTTCCAATTTACAAAATTCATAAACAATGTAATAATTAATTTTCAGTTAAACAAATTATGCTTATTTAATTATTACTTAGCTAACTTTCCATCCTCACCGCTACAAACCTAGCAGCCCACACCTAAAATATAATTAAAATAAATAAGTATAACACAATTTACATCATTGATAAACAATTACATAATTAATTACAATTGATAGTAAATTGTTAATTAATACTTAATTAACTTCCAACCCTACAACCCTACAAACCCAGCAGCCTACACGTAAAATATTTCTAAAATACATAGGGCCTTATTATGACTTTGGCGGTCCAGAGGACCACACTAGTCACTGTGACGGTCTGACAATCCCCTCTCTGCTGGACCACTCGCAGTACTACAACTGCGGCGGTCGGACCACCACTGAACTGCTGCAATCGCCAGGGATCTGTGATCCCACAGTGGCGGTGCAGCGGTCTGAAGCAGCAATATGCTGCCGGTGCTGCTGCGGCACCACCAAGCATATTACAAGTTGCCTCAGCGTGACTCTTCCCATGGCGGTGAGCGTGCAATGGAAAGGCTGGCTGTGAGGCAACTCAGGGGGTCTAAACAGGGCTCCCTGTCACCTCTGTGTAAGAGGGTGCATGCAGGGGGGCACATGGTGTGCCCCCTGTATCTCTGCACTCCCATTTCCAGCTGTGAAAGCAATACATGACATGGTGCATTTCTTTCTGTGCTAGAACGTGCTTTGGCGATCCCACGGGACTGCCTTTCTAAGGGTCACATATGACCACCAAAGCACCACCCTTCCAGACCACGAATACACTTCTTGGTCTGGCACCAGGCCAGCGGGTTGCTGGCATGGCAGCTTGCTTGAAGACTGCCAAGCTCATAATAAGGTCCATAAATATGACACAATTAACATAATTATTAATCAAATAAATATTTAATTATACCTTAATAATAATAATGTTTTAATTATCATCGTGAGGGGAGCTAGGGGAATGGTAATTTAAAAAAATAAATCGATAAAGAAACACTTACCTTGCCACGCTGGTCCTGCGTCTCTGCTCTTGTACTCCGAGGCACAGGAAGCACTGAAAAGCCTCCCCTGACCAATGCAATGCAGCATTGTGATTGGTTAGCACTCAGGCTTCCCTGACCAATCACAATGCTGCAATGCAGCGTTGTGATTGGTTTTGAGCATCTTGGTTTTACACTCAGCCAGGGCCGACCAAACAGTCATTGCGCACTTAAGAGTAGACAAACCACTCCTCCCCTGCCCTGCTCCGAGAGCAGAGCAGCCCAGCCTACCCACCCGCCTGCACAGCAACAGGAAACATAAAATGATAATAACTCGAAGTTATTATCATTGTATGTTTCTTTTGCAGTGCACTGCTTAAAAGAAATAGGGCGACACTCCTCCCAGATCTGCGACTGGGAGTGAGTATCTGAAAAGTTTCAGCACTCCTTCCATCATCTCCTTGTGTTTGCTTTGTTTGCCCTAAGTTGAGCATATGGCAGGGTTAAAACTAGGGTGGTGAAGTGAGCTAAATAGCGATGATGGATTCGATCCAGATCTGTGACTGGGGGTGAGTGTCTGAAAAGTTTTAGCACTCCGTCCATCATCTCCTTGTGTTTGCTTTGTTTGCCCTAAGTTGGCAGGTTATGACCAGGAGTGGGTCCCTTGCTCATTATGCCACTGGATTCAAACTAGCCTGGCTGATGAGGGGTGTTACCCAGAAACCAGTCCCAGGATGCTTATTTCAGGCCCTGGGAGGACCTGGCCTGGCAGTTCGGGCTGGACTGTTCCTATGAGGAACAGGGTCAAGACTGATTTGCATATGGCTGGGTCCAAACTGGGGTGAGCTAAAGAACGATGATGGATTTAAGTCAGATCTGCGACTGGGGGTGAGTGTCTTAAAAGTTACAGCACTCCGTCCATCATCTCCTTGTGTTTGCTTTGGGCGACACTCCTCCTCCTGACTCATAGATCAATGCAGAGAGATTTATTTGAATTCGGTTTTACTTGCAAAGGGTAGACAGTGCAGGACCTTGAGGGTAAGAGTGAGGAAAAAGAGGTTGGAATCAATGATCATACCAAGATCCTTTACTACTCTTTAGAAGGTTGGGGGTGTTCGCTCTACTTAGGCATGCACTGGCAGGGTTGTGATTTTATAACCAACCAAAGGCGTAGCTCTTTGCCTTTATGGGATTGAATTTTAAGTGAGCTGGCAGCATCCAGTGGTTTACTGCCTGTATCCAATGACTGAAGTCAGGTCCAAGGGGTTTCACAGTTTTCGAATTACCTGGCTATCATAGGAAAGCACCATGTATGGCAAAAATTTACCGCAGAGCATGGGAACAACAGAACTCGGATTGATGTTTTCCTGGTGCTCTTGCTTTTTTCACTATTTTTTAGTACAAAAGGCATCCTTGTGTTAAAAATTGACTCAAGGACGCATTTTGTGCTAAAATGTAGTGCAAAAAGATGGATTTTCATTTTGCATAATTATGTGTTATTTTCCCTAATTTTGGCCATATTTTGCATATTTGTCCAAAAGCGAATTAGGAAAATCTTGCACACCCTATGTAATGGCCAAAAACAATAGCAATAACCACAGCAACTGTATCCTCTTCCCTCAGCCACCTTACTTTTAAGAATGCCATTTCAGCAGCATTTGTAGCCAACAGACTCCACATCCTAGTGTGTGTATAAGAGGCTAAAGAAAGGAGTTGTATCAGGCGGTTCATATTTTTGTTTACATTTTTGATATATAGGTAACACGTTTGATTTGCAGCTCATTATCACCGAATACCTGCCTTTATTGCGTTTAAAACTTAATGAAGTAGGGAACCACCTATTATTAGAACTAATTTAGTGCATTTCACACAGGGTAACAGCTGCGCAACAAGATTAGAAAAGCAAAATTTCACAAGAGTTATTGCAGAAGCACAGGAAATAAATTACTAGGGATTTCTGAGGGTAGCTTCAAACCATTCTGTCCCGCTGTCCCTCCTCTGCCACCCTCCTGAGCCCAGCAAGGGTTCTTACAAGTGTAGCGCAATGCATCATCTTGAGTTTTACGTAAAGTAGGACAGAAAGCCTTAACGAAAGTACCATCGCATTTACCAACTATCTACAAGGAGACATATCACTTTAAAGACTCAGCGGAAAGGGTCCCTTCTGTTTATCATTATGCGTTATACTTTAACTGGGTTGACAGCATAAATCTATCAGCTTAATTAAAAATTGGGCCCTATTAAAACTGTACGTATATGTCTGGGCTCCGGCGTAATTGGAAGCTATGTAGCTTATGCACCCTTCTCGCGCCACATTAAATTCTGCACAAAATCTGCTTGCACCAACATGTACTACTGGCATACCGTGCCTCACCTAAAATGTCTTAGGCCTCCATTCCAAGTCGCCCGAAAAGGGTGGGGTATTATCCATACCTGATAAATACAATTACCCCAGCGTAAAGAAATACAATGTAAGGTAAACAGCTCCTAATTAGGGGTGGGCGGAATTTGCGTAGTCGTGTTACGCAAAGTTCCGCGAAATGGCAAAAAATCTCTGCAAGCTACCCAGAATTCTGTGTGCACGCGAAATTGCTTGTTGCGCCCGTTCGCGATGCGTTTTTCCTGTTCAGGGACGCTGTTTGCGTGCTCGTGGGGAAATATCTTGCGAACTTGCCCATGCGGTCGCCAACTGGCGTAGTCATCTTGTTTCACTTGTCCTGCCCATTCGTGATGCGTGTTTCCTGTTCGTGAATACGGATTTCCAATGGTGCGTCCGAATGACGTGTTTGCGATTGCACACTCTCGAGGGATTGCGCGGCCGGCTACCAAAATCTTGTGGCGCACGCGAACGGATAGGAAAACTCATCGGCGAACGCAGGGATCCCGGTAAGTCACTACCGCTCGCGCAAACACGCATCTTGAAAGTGCAAACAAGGAAAAAATTCCGCTACTCCGCGGATCGTGGAATTTTCAGTAATTCCGCGTTCTCCGCGGAACGCGGAATTGCCAAAATTCCACAAATTCTGCGAGAAGAGCGGAATTTACCACCCAGGCGTACTCCTAATCCAAGTTTATCACTTGGAAATAGAGCAAAGTCCATGTGATTACTATTTAATACACCAAGGGGCATATTTACAATAGAATGGCGAGATGTGTCGTTAAGCCAAAATTGCTAACGCTGCGCTCCATCATTCTGAAAATGCAGGGATGTGCCGTATTTACAATGATGAGGCACATCGCTGTATTTGCCTTAGCGCTGGCGTTAGATTCAGTTGCCTAGCACCAACGCAGGCATCCATGCACCATAGTGCAAGGGTGCCTGCATTGAGGAAATGATAGTTTATGTGCAGGACGGTGTCCCTTCCTGCATATAGACAAAAACTGATGGTGATTTGTAACTCCCATGTGTGCTGCATTGTACAGCACACATAGAAATTGTAAATCGCTATTATTTTAATGATTGTTTATGGGCAGGAAGGGACACCCTCCTGCACATAAACAATCATTAATGGCGATTTGCTGTTTCTATGTGTGCTGTACATTGCAGCACACATAGAAACAGCAAAAACTAAGAGAAATTAGTAATTTCTCCTAGTTTTGCCATGTTTAGACCAGGTTATTTTTGGTCTTAATTTTGGGGCTACCCCATGTTTATGCCATCCTTGTAAATGGGTGGCAGCATCAAACTCAATGGGTGTTGTGGCGGAACGCCCAATGCACCACCCATTGCCCGCCCCTTTCACGCTTAGTGTAGCATGAAAGGGGGCCTTATTTACAAGGCGGTGTTAAGCCACGTTAAGTGGTTTAAAGCCGCCTTGTAAATAAGGCGAAGGGTTTATCACCACAGAAACTTCACAAAAAGTGACATTTCCGTGGCGATAAGCCCTTTTAAATATGCCCCAAAATTCAATTTGTTTTGTCATCACCCCAGAACCTTTCCCATGATAAATTTCAAAAGGTTTAGCCTGCCAAACGTTTTTAACGGGAAACATTGAGGGCCTATAATTTGCACTGGGTTAGAATTTAACCCATAGATCGTAATCATGGCAATTTCTGTCTTTACATTTAAGGGGATATTCACAAGAAAATGCATGATATTATGCCAAATTTGGCATTGCAGCCCTCCAACATTTTCAAAACATAGGGATCAGCCATATTTACAAAAATATGACGTACCCTTGTGTTTCCCTTAGCAGTAAAAAAGCAGGCTAGCGCCAGTGTTGGCACCCTTGCGCTAAGTTGCAAGGGTGCCTGCGCTGCAGGAGAGATTGTTTATGTGCAGGAAGAGAAACCTTCCTGCACATAAACATTCAATAATGGCAATTTGCTCTTTCTATGTGTGCTACAGACTCCAGCACACATATAAAGAACAAAAAATGAAGACAAATTTATAATTTCTCCTCATATTGCCATTCTAAGACCAGGTATTACCTGGCTTTAGTTTTTGGCACTACCCCAACTAAGTAAATCTGGGGCAGTGCCAAAAAGCAATAGGTGATGCGGTGGAACCCCCAAAGAAACACCCATTGCCCTCCCCTTTGCCGCAGCAAACTGTGGCAGTATGGGGCATATTTACAAGGTGGCGTCCACGTTAAGTGGGCACAACTTTGTAAATATGGGGAATTGCGCAAAGCCACCAGAGCATCAATAAAAATGACGCTACTGTGGCATTAGGGGATTGTAAATATGCCCCTTAGTGATTTGGGTAAGCAGGTCACGGTGGCACTCACCTGCAGGCTTTTTTCCTACTTTTCCCTCTGTATTATACCCTCAAAGTCTTTACACTCTCCAGTCATTGTCTTACCCACTCAGCCAATCATATGCCCACTTACTCTTGCCATATTTCTGCTATAAAATGGCTCTGTCCCCTCTACTACATGGACACCTGACATAGTTTCTTCTCCCTTGGGCATACTACATTACAATGCACTGCACAGTTCTGCACTCTTTCCAAGGTCAGACCATGGCAGAAAAATAGCCTTGACTCCAAAATGAAAGCGACCCCCTGTTAAGATGGATCCTTGTTTCTAGAACCTTCCCCACCCTACCCTGCGAGCACATGTCCCCTCTCGTGCACTCACCTGCAATATGATGTATCAGCTGAGGTTCTAGAAAGTCAGCTGAGCAGTTGTCCTTTTCTGAAGAAGTCTTTGGGACGTTGACTCATCTGTGGTCACTACGGTGTCCTCCCTTTTGGTGTGCTGAAATTCTTCAATAAATTCTACTTCCAATTACTCTGATTCTCATCTTAATAATTTGGCAGCGAGTTCAGCACACCAGTGAACCAAGGCATGTCTACGGCGTTCCGGCACAACCTGTTCATCCCGGCAATTGCTACCATCTATTCAGCGGCACCGCTTTTCCCGGAATCCTCCTCTCTATCGGCATCCTCGTTGAAGTTCCTGCCTCTTACACTCCAGTGCAAGACCAGGTGTTTAGAGAATCCGTCAGCGTCGCAGTGAAGTACCGCCTGGCGTTTCGAGTACGCTGCACCTGTGAGGGATTTCTTTCTGCCGTCTGGAGGAGGTGTCAGCTGCTGCTTGCGTTAAGAACCTGTTGACTGCTGTAAGTTGTGTGCGATGCGCCTCAGTGCTTGTCAGCTGTTATGCATGCGGTCATGTGACTTTTCACTCACAGTCTGTCTCCTCAGAGTCCTGCATGTTTAATTTACAGCTACGTCACTTAAACGCAGCGCTGCGTTCCACCGTGCGTGCCGCCATCTTAAGTGGCACTTCCTCATTGGAAACCTACTACATTTTCATTGGGGCTACCGGTCAACCGCAACGTTGCGTCCCTCCATTTTAAACATCATTCGTCGAGGGAGGAATGTAGTACATACTTCAGCCTCTGCTGAGTTGATGTACATTTCTGTACCAGCTGTGAATGCCCAGCTCGTTTTCAGCGCTACAGGTTACAGCTTACTTCTGCTTTCGCGCATTGACCTAGAGTTTTGCAACAGTGTTTTCTTTGTACTTCACAGTTTGTCCCCACTACAACTATTTTTGCCAACAGATGGTGAACCTAAATTAGAGTGGGAAATTTGGAGTGAATATTTCACTAATTATATTTCCGCTTTTGATGATGAGGAGGATGACCTGTCACCAGAAAAGAAGAAGAAAATACTTTTGCATTGTTTAGGTGCTGGTGTATTAAAAGTGTACACTCGCATTAACAAAAAGATTCATCATGGTGATGTATACACTAATGCTCTGGAAGATATAGACAGTTACTATAAACCTACTGTGTGCGTTGCGGTGGATAGATTCAAATTCTTCCACCGCAAACGAGGTAAAGAGAGGATTATGTGGCAGTTCTGAAAAATCTGGCACTAACTTGTCGATTTGGGGACTTGCACAATGAATTTATTAGGGATCAAATTGTCATGCGAGTGGCTAACCCCTCTATCCAAGATTCTCTAAGGGCCAAGGGGGAGGAACCTTTACAAGATGTTATCGAAATTGTTAAAAGGGAAGAATTAACACGTAGATGCGGCAAAGTGGTGCTTGCAGAAAACAAGAGAAAACAGGAAGAACCCGTTGTTGTTGCCAAGGTCAGTGAAGTGAAGCCGAGACTACAATCCTCTGTACAACATAAAAATAAAGACCCTCATGAGAATGAGCGTATGTACAGCAACATGATGTATTCCCAAAGGAAGTGCTACAGATGCGGAAGCTCAAGATATCTGGCTGACAACAAAAGATGCCCAGCTCGCAATCAGAGGTGTTCCAAATGCGGCACCATGGGTCATTTCCAGAAAGTTTGCCAAAAGAAAACAGGGAGGAGAGTTAAATTAGTTGAGCAAACAGAAGTAGACAGTTAAGGTTCTTCAAGTGACATAGACGTCAACATGTATGTACTTAATGTGAATGATAGTCAAAAGCCATGCATTAACACAGAAGAAGAATCCAAAATAAATAAACCAAAGTGTGAACTGTCTATTGGGGGTGTGAACATTTCCATTGCTGCAGACTCTGGATCTCCTTACACGATAATTAATAAGGAAGTATAAGACAGTAAATGTGTCCAAGCATTGGGGCAAGAGTTGGTTCCTCCTGACATTTTGTTGAAAACCTTCACCGGTGAACCTTTAGAACTTGTGGGTAACAGGAAATTGATATTTCTTTTTCAAGAATAGGGAAACCATGTGCAATTTATACATTTCCTTTTCAGGCCCACCTGTATTGGGGTGGAAGGACCAGGGAAAATTAGGCATTACCCTCAATACTAACAATCCAGAACCTGTTTTGTTAACTCAAGATGAGGAAGAATTAGGTTCTAGAATGTCTCAAAAATATTATTTGAAGGAAATATTGGTAAGTTGAAGGGTTTGTACCATACAATCCATCTTAAATCCAATGCAAAACCAGTGATACACAAAGTGAAAAAAATCCCTTTTTCATTGAAAGAGGAAGCAAAGGCCCAACTGGAAAGCTTACTCAAGGCTGAGGTCATAGAACATACAGAGTCTTTTGAATAGGTTGCACCTTTGGTTGTGGCCAGGAAGGTCAATGGTAAATTAAGATTGTGCATAGACTTACATGACCTAAACCCATGCATTATGGTAGACCAGTTTCCACTACCCCAAATCAATGAAATGCTAAGTCTTACAAAAAATATGAAGTGGTTCTCTACCATCAACTTCACCGCAGCTTATCATCAGGTTTCCCTACATCCAGAGAGTAGGAAATTCACCACTTTTATTTCTCCCTTTGGATGTTTCAGGTACAAAAGAGTTCCGTTTGGATTGGCCTCTGCGGCCGCGAGGTTCAAAGACTTATGCATGTGGTTTTCGAAGGGTTTGAAAATGTACTCATTTTCCAGGACGATCTCTTCGTGATGGGAAAAACAAGAGATGAACACGACAAATATGTATTCAAAGTGCTAAGCCCATTGCAAGAGAAAGGTATGACTGCCGAATACAAGACATGTAAATTTTCCAGGCCCCATGTAACATATTTGGGTCATGAAATTACTCAAGAAGGCATAAAACCAAAAAATAATTCTTAATGGCCATAAAAGTCGCACCCATTCCCAAAAATAGAGAGGAAGTACAAGCATTCTTAGTGTTAGTGGTGTTATATGGGCCCTTAGGGACATTGTCGACATTGCATGAGCTTTGGTGCCCTGATGCTGCTTTTGCGCACGTTACTACATGACTTTGTTTTTGCAACACTCTGTTTGAGCCTTTCACATGAAAACGGGCTGCCTTCGGGTTCTCTGCTATTCCTGGAGTTTAGTCTGAACATGATGTGCAAGGTCGAACAACAATGCCCCTTGTTCTTCTGTTCTGGTCAGTCCCCAGCACCTAGACATAACATGCTACACACAGCTGCAGAACTGAAGACTCGCGCTTTGATGTTACGTTGTTGCATGTTGTTTTAACACACTTGGAGAAAACCGTTCCATTTAGAAGAGCACTGCTGTTCCTATGATGTAAACCTTGCATCCTGGCTTAAAGGTATGGGGGCCGATTCACAGAACTAACTTAAGACAAAATCCTAAACTTACTACTTTTGGTATTCACAGAAGTTAGGATTTTGTCTTAAGTTTGTCTTAAGACAAACTTAAGACAGACTTAAGACAGTCTTAAGACAGACTTAAGACAAACTTAAGACAGACTTAAGACAGACTTAAGACAGACTTAAGACAGACTTAAGACAAAATCCTGACTTAAGTCTGTCTCAAGTCTGTCTTAAGTTTGTCTTAAGTTTGTCTTAAGTCTGTCTGAAGACTGTCTTAAGTCTGTCTTAAGACTGTCTTAAGTCTGTCTTAAGTTTGTCTTAAGACAAACTTAAGACAAAATCCTAACTTCTGTGAATACCAAAAGTAGTAAGTTTAGGATTTTGTCTTAAGTTAGTTCTGTGAATCGGGCCCATGGGGTCTGCTGTGAAAGCCCAGAGGTCATCCTTTTTTATAAAATAAACTTCTTCTATCCAAGGGGAGGGTGATTAGGCCTAAAAGCCCTTATTTCCACAGACTTTGTAAAATGACTTCTCCCTTTGTATTCTATGGAATTGTAACAATACTCACTGTGCTGAGTTAATGCTTTTTCCTACTAGTAGTGGAACGTATACTGTATTGTAGAGCACGATAGTTAAAATAAACATTTTGAACTATTTCAGTGACTCTGCTTATTCTCATTGTGGACAAGTACGAGTGAGTGAGCGAAAGAGCACGTCTTACTCCCACGATTCCTGAGAGAATCAGGAATGTTGTGTTCTGGGTTGAATATTCATTTGTAGCTCTGTGATATTTGAAGGAGAACAAATGAGACACTATAGCTAGTTGGTTTGGGATTTTGGGTATTGATGTGGTAAGTTGGTACACCCCTTTTCACTGAGGTCCTGTTTTCCTGCGCATAGTTCTGTGTATGTGCAGAATCCCTGCAACATGGCCCAGCCAACATTTGGTCTGATTCTTATCTGTGAGACTCTTGAGTAGTGCTTGTGCTTGTCCACAATACCCTCACTTCTGTTTCCGGAGACAGCTGTAATGGTGTAACCTCCTATAATGATTTTTTATAGGTTCTTTCAAGCTTGAACTTTTAAAAAAGTTTTTTGTCTTTATTCTTAACCCGTAATTGTGCTGCCACGCTCTAGGTTGTTGTTCTTTATTGTTCATTATGGCAGTTGCAATTCCGGCCCCCAATCGGGCAGCACTCATGGCTTATTTGACTTAAAATGGAGTCCCTAATGTGGGTGTTGCGCTGATTTTTGTAGTAGAAGCAGGTGCAGCTTGCCGCTTTGAAGTGTTTTACTCTTGGGTCACCTTTCCGGCGGTAGATGGAGCAGATAACTTGTTTTACAAATATACGCCTACGCCCCTTCCTAATGCTTATCAGTCCTATCGGGCTCTTGAGATTCCACTTACAGCATGGCAACACCAAATTTGGTTTAATAGCGCCCTTCCTCACCCAATAACGCCTGTCCGTTTAGGTCCTTTATCGATAGATAGGGCCATATGGCCCGTTTTGGCTGGGTAAACCCTCACCCACGTCAACTGACAACAGCGACGCTTGCAGAACTTTGCGTGTTACATACGTCCTTAATACGAGTGCAGAGAGCTGTTATACAGTTCATGTCGCGCAACTTCCATGTGGTACCACCTGGCGTTGCTGCGCAACCTGCTGGACCTGGTGCTGTAACTAACAGTCCCGTCATGGTTAATTCAGTAATGAGCAAGTGCCCACTGATTAAGGATGATTTACCTTATTGGTTTGCTGAAAACTTTGGACAACTAGAGGCTGTTTTTCCAAATACCAGTCCTGTGGAGAAACATAGGATATTGACTATAAGTTTGCCTAAAGACATACTTCCTGAGCTTGTTGATTGTAACACCTGGGGCACAGTGTTTGCAGCGGTATATTCAAAGTGTTTCAGCACTCCCTCCATGACTGTACTCCCCTCCGTGATTAAACGTGTTCAAGATGAACACGGAGCCAAAGCGGCTGTAGAGCTGGGGATGAGATTGGTGGGGGTGTTTGAGGTGGTTGCTGATATGATCCTTGCCAATGTCAAGGGTGATGCAGTACGCTTTCAAGTGGCAAACCGCTTGGAGGCTGTCCCTAATGCAGACAGACCACGTGAATTACCAAAGATTATTGCTAAGGCTTATAAAACCATAGGCCGCAATAGTTTGGGAGTTGAGCCATTTACTCAAACGCAAACTCAATCTCAAACACAACAAAAAGCTAAGTCTGATAAAGATGGGCGTCCAGTCTTTCCAAAAAAGAACTGGAAAAATAAAAAACAGGGGCAGCAACAACAGAAGCAAGGTTCGCATGCTGGTTCACCAACACCAGACTCTTCTGAGCGTATTATTGACTTGCACGACGGCACGAAAATTAAGACTCCTGATAGATTTCAAGTCCCTGATCAGCGTTCTCCTCGTTCTTCACAGGACACATCTGGCTTTCAAGTCGGTGGGTCAGTGGTAGGGATTGCCAGGATCATGGCAAGAGTCATTCTGCGCCACAGAGACGTGATCAGCCTTGACAGTTTGAAGTCAAGGGAAAACAAGATGATCTACCTTGATTTCGGCCCCCGTTTCAAAAGAAAAAGGTTGTCGCTTTAACAGCGAGATAGGCCTCAGTTGGTGAGAATGCGACTCCTGGATTGGACATGGGTAGTGACTCTGCGCGACAGTGCAGCGGAGGTTACCATAGTGCGGGAGGCTCTGTGTACCTGTCTGGAGTCAACAGCAACTGATACATTCATTACTGTAGAGACTGCAGATACCCGGGTTGCCCCCTGATAAGCTCTATGAAATAATTTTCAAAATTGAAGGTGATATACCTTGTCCAATCAAGGCGGTTTTCTGGGAGAATCTAACCTCCTCGTATGGCATTTTGTTAGCGGAGGCGGATTGGCCTCCACCTTTTGTGTTAGCTGCTTCTAGAGGGGAAGACGGGATATTTCTGTGTTTTTCGCGTTATGTCCCTGAGAAGCATGCACAGGCTTTCGCAGCTGAGTGGGCTCTGGCCCTAGCCCCAGCGGTGTATTGTAATCAGATGGGTTGGGATTTTGATTCACCGTCTCATGAAATACCTTTACGCTCTACGCCACAGCCACAACCGCAATATCCAAGCAGACGTGAAGCAAAGGCTTCCGTTTGTGATATTCTAACGCAGTTAGAGTATCACGGAGTGATTGAATGATGTACATCACCGATGAATAATCCTCTCTTTACGGTGTCAAAACCTGAAGGTTCATATCAGATTGTATTGGATTACCAAAATGTGAACAGTCATTGTCACACTTTTGCGGTACAGAATACTCAAAACTCTGCGCTGGTGAACAATCTTGTTCGTAAAAAATACAAAACTACACTTGATATTTCTAATGGTTTCTACAGTCACAATCTTGCACCTGAGAGCCGTGATTTGACAGTATTCACTGCCGTCGGGAATCAGAAAAAATTTACTCGATTGCCCATGGGGTATAAAATAGCCCTGGGGCATTTGCAACACAGATTGTGCCTTTGTTGAACGACATAGACCCTGATGCGTTCTCGTACATAGATGACATTTATCTGACAGATGATGAGCTTATGCCGCATCTTGTCCGAGTCAACAGGATTATTTTGTCCTTTGCCAACTATGGATATAAATTCAATTTTGCAAAATCGCACATCGTCCATTGGGTGGTGCTCTTTTTGGGCTATGAGCTCAATAATGAAGGAAAGGGCTTGGCCCCTCACTTCTTGGAGAAATGTGCAAACTTGCAACCCCCTTCTACATTGAAGAAACTTCAGTCTTTGCTGGGATTTTTAAATTTCTGAAGGACATACATTCCCGATTATGCCCTGCGCATCAAAGCGCTTTTCACATTGATACAACCGGCTTTTACTTCTGCCAGCTGGCTTCCGGAACATACTTCTTTTCTACATTCTTTGCAAACTGACTTGCTTGCAACTAACTATTTGTTGACACGGGATAACACCACAAACCTGATAATACATATAGTTTCTGGGACAATGGGTTTCACTTACTTGACGTTCAATGAGGGAGACACAATACCTATTGCATACAAATCACATTTATACACTGCTGCTGAAATGCGCTTTTCAACTGTTGAACAAATCTTGACCACAGTACAGATGGCGGTTCTAAAGGAACGCTCACTGGCGCATGCCAAACGCATTCTTATGGTCAGGCCCTTCCCTGCTTTAGAAGCCGTGACTAAGGTGAGTGCACCTAACTCGAAAGCACTACATCTCCATTTGATCCAATGGGCTACTTCTTTGATGTCGGCTGATGTCACATTTATCTTTGATCCTTCCTTACAGACACAGGAGTTTTTACAATATGAACATGTTCATCCTCCTTGCTTGTCTTTGCTTCCTCTACATGATTACACCTGCATCATTTACACCAATGGCTCGGCTCAGCCGGCAATGGATTGTAAACATGCTTATTCTGGGACTTGTGCAATTGTTGCTGGCTCAATTGTTAATGGAGAGTTTAAGTCTTCCATAGTGCATACTCAGGCATTTGGAGACTGTACAGCACAATTGGCAGAGCTGCTTCCTCTTGAACTTGCTCTCGAGTTTGCTGATCCTAATGTGAATACTCTTATTGTGTGTGATTCTTATTACTGTGTCCAGTCTTTTAATGACGACTTATTCTTTTGGTCTCGGAATGACTATCGAGATTCTAAAGGCAGCGCAATTAAGCATAAAATGCTCTGGGTTCGAGTGGCAGATCTTAAACATCATCTGCCTCTCACACATGTTATAAATACTCTTGGCCATCAGCGTGTGGGAGCACATGCTCTTAGTAATTCTTTGGCTGATGAAGCGGCCAAGTCTGCAGTAGCCACGTGTTCCGTAGCAGCAGTTACAAGATCCATGACAAACATAGATAATGAGATTTTGGCAGCGGTAGCTGCAATGAGAGAGGGAACTGATTATCTTCAGGGTTTCCCTTCAAAATACTCTTATCATATAACTCCCAAACAAGTTCCTTATGGTTTGATTCCTTCAGTTGAGGATCGGATGATTCCCAACATGGACAGCAGACCTACTTTGATCAAAGCCACACACGAAGGCAGAGCATCTGCTCATGCCGGTGTGTCGGCGACAGTCTCTATCTTACAGCAATGTTACTGGTGGCATGATTTATATAAACAGACCCGTAATTATGTACTATCTTGTGACATTTATCAGCCAATCAAGCGGTCTACGGTCACACGACCACCACAAACACAGTTGTGTATTTCTAATCAACCTTTTGGCTGTATCTATCTTGATCACTGTGGTCCTCTCTCTTCAGATACTGCATATAAATATAGAATTGTTGCAGTTGATTCGTGCATAGATTCCTTTGGGTTTGGCTACAACGCAGTGCTGATGCTTAAAATGTCATCAGGGATTTGCATGTCTTTGTCGGGATGTTTGCCTGTGGTACCTTCCATTCTCACCAAGGTCCAGCGTTCGCCTCTAAGCCGTACGAGGAAGCGATGAAGTCTTTGGGGGTACTGGTGCAGTTTTCATCTCCATACAGGCCCAAGGGCAATTAAATTGTGGAATGAATGAACCATGGCTTAAAGCAATCCTTGACAGCTAGAGGCTTAGGAATTGGAAGGAACTGGCTGGTCCACTTGTATGGGTTTCAACGTGCACTTAATAATCTCCCTAGATGATCTCTGGGTGGGCGGACCCCATACAAAATGCTTTTTGGCATTAAAATATTTGTGCCAGACCTTGATGGTCTAGACTTTGTGGCGGCGGCCGCAACCTTTGATGTAGATAATCATTCTACTGTGTTACAGGATCTACCAAAGACACGTGACAGCTATGCGACTGAACATTTACCCTCTTCCACTGATGCAGCACTGCTGATTCCAATTGCCGTTTGGCTTCCTAAAATAGGTGATCTGGTAGGAGAAAAGCTGGAAAACAAAAAAGAATTTGGTCCCTCTTATCATGCACCGGTTCCATTGCTTTGACTGAATGGTACTCGTACAGTTATTTTACCACCTTTACCTGGTTGCAAAGACAACAGATTCATTTCAGTGGACAATGTCAAGCTACACCATGTGGCCGATTCTGAATAGTGTCACACCTGCAGTTTCATGCAACGCAATTACATTGGATCCACTGACTTCATCATATTCCACTGGTCCTCGTAGGGCTAAGAAAGTGATGGACACTATTACTGATCTTTCACACGACCGACCTATATCTTCTACTATGGATGTCGAGTATATATATCAATCTGATGAGTCCAGGCGTGAGGTGCCGAACAGTCCTGGAGAACATCAAGCGGACCCTACACTTCCACCTCTGATCAATCAACCTGTGAGAGGCTGCTATGGAGATCATGCCAGCCTCTCTTCCGGCTCCTCTTCCTCGACATCCAGTTTGGCAGACACACCGACTGAATTAAGTATTTTTCTCTTGGTTCAAAAAGAATTACCTGGTCCCTCCATGGACCTACATTTAGTTGGTGCTTATCCTGATTTTCCTCTTCATGTCAATTGGATTTGTTACAGTGTTCTTTTTGCTCATCAGTGGTCATTACTTGCCAGAACGCTCTGCAGTTAACCCTGGTCAATGGAATTCTGGCCCCTCACACATCGTCCCATACCATGAAACGTGATCAGTCTCATGTTAACATTTCAGCATTCCCGGTTGCAGATGGCATTGTTTGGAACAAAGTAGCTTATGAAATTCACAGCCCGACCGAGGTACTTAGGGTACCATACGTGTTTTGCGTCTCTTTAGGAGATGTGGTGACACAGGACATATATTCTGATGATTGGTATATGCAAGCAGTACATGCATTGTTTTCAGATTTAAAATATGATGCTGCTTTTGATGCTGAAGATTTGTATTCAAATTCTGCCAATTATGGGGATTTATTTTGTTATCAACATTATGGGCATCAATTTTTACACAAAACAAACACAATAAGACCTGATTTTAATTATACACAATGGGAACATTGTCCTACTCCCGTAGAGGGGAGTTCTAAAACTCTCAGGGATAAGTTTACTTATTTTACAGATTATGACATATCTAATCCAGAATCCTATTACTTTAAACTTCGATTATCTTCACAATCCAAATTTATGTTGACCCACACTAAATTGATTTACGCCAACCTATTCAGAAATAAATTGGTTACGCAGGGTTATGATCATTTGAAAGAGACTGTTGATTTGGAATCAATCTGGGGCACGAAGCCTTGGCAGGTTCAGGGAACTGAAGCTTTACATGGTGCCTGCCTGATCCCAGCTCAAATTTTATTTTTGAATGATACAGTGTACCAAAAACTTGTTTTGGCCTGGCAACTGTCAAAAATTTAAATACTCCATCCATTCCGTCTTTAGCGGAATATGATGATTGGCGCACTCACACAAATTATAACATTGAGTCATTGCAGACTTTATTTCGAAATGACACTTTCAATGTCTCTGAAGTTGATTCTCCCGGGTGGTTGGTGTGGCAAACTAATAGAAATGTAAGTCAAATGCATTTTTTACAATGTTACGCCTGTTTTCATTCAAACTAAACCTGATCCTCGGTATACCGTTACACATTCGGTCACCACATATTCGATGGGTAACTTATGCCAAAAATGGGTAGAACATTTCACACTGACATCAGTGAAACAACATCTTTCTCTACTGTCTCATGACATCAATCTGGCTGATTTCTTCTTAGAGCCTAGGAATCCAAGAGCGAAACAATTTATTTATGCCGCATACAATGAAATCTGGAAGCTTTCGCAGATTGAAGCTGCTTTTCGTCAGCGCCAAATTGATCAAGCCAATTTAGAAAAAGTCCTTGCCGTAGTGGACAACAGCATTAACACACTTTCCTCACGCATTTATACGTTGGATAATATTGTTTCATCTGGTATTGCTATTGTTCAAATTGATGTTTCTGTGTTATACCATGGTCAAAATCAGTTAAGATCAGTTATGCAATTTGCTTGGACATTGCAGACTCTTACAATGCGAAAAGTACCTTGGGATTATTTGAATGCCACTGCTTTGTTTTTGCCATTTAACCCGGCTGATAAACAACAATTTATGTCCATGAAAGATGCTACAAATACGCTATTGCATATTGAACAATTAGAGCCCTTGACGTTTTGGGTGGAGGTAACGGACTCTGCTGTTTGGTTCATTCATGGGGTTATCTCTCTCCCTTTTTCGCTATTTCAATTTAAATCATGCATGCAACATTTTCCGATTGGCCGTTTTGAACCACTGGGTAGTGCTTTTCTACATGAATTGTGGTCCCTACCTTTCACTTACAGCTGTCAGAGGGAGGGTAAGTACGTTTTTCTTACAGGGGAGGACTGTGATTCCACAATTGGACATTACCTGATTTGTAAACACGTTAAGTTGCACGGTGCGTTTAACGTGTCAGCGCCCAATCTTGCTTGTTTTTTGTAAGGAACCCCAGTTCCATCAATAATTCCTGCTGTTACACTGCTTAAAAATGGCAGTTATCTTATTTTGAACAACCAGGACTGCTGTGGTTTACGGGCAGGAGTCCCTTATTTACGAACAGTTTCCCAGCGTGTAACTTGTTGTCGCAGTGTGTTTTTTCACACCCGCATGGGAGTCTAGAAAGCTCAATTTGGCCTTCCATTCCAACTTTGAAAACAGATTTCAACAAGTTGAGCAGGCTCAAAGCGCTTTTATTCCATCACTTCAGCCCGAGAGACCTTCAAGTTACAGGTGGCTAGGACTTCCAGCGAGATACAGTCCCTTCTGAACACTAACCTCCCACAACATTTTGGGGAGCTTATACACCAAATATTTTATGCGTCTGACTCGAAACCCTTGCGCATTTTTTTAAATGTGTAGGATCAGGCCTTGTCACTTCTTTTCAGATGATATTTGGAGTGATTCCGGCTTTTATTCATTCTATTTTTTCCAGCATCTTTGGAGGCTTTCCTTTAGTATTGGCGCTAGGGCTGGAATCCTGCTTCTCTTGTTCCTGCTGTGTAATGCCTGCTCATCTTGTGGTACTGCACAGATCAAGCCAATTGCAGCTGTACCGTGATCGTATTCAACAATTTTTTGGATGGTTGCCATTAGCAACGCTTGGCTTCAGTTATGGACTAACTTTTCGCTTTGCCTACTTTACTTGCGTGCAACCAGATTTTTTACTGTAAGCGATGCCCCTTTTACTGGGCAATGGATGTATGCCTCTCCAACACATCACGTCCAGTCCCGGATTTTATCCTGTTGATGGGCCCCTTGGTGGCTCATGACCAGGCCTGTTCTGAGGATGGTCGTATGGCTCGTGTGGCTGCACTTGTAGTTCTGGCTGAATGGGATGTCTGTGCGGCGGTGCAGAATGTCCTGCTAGGAAGTTTAATTGAATATCACGCAAGTTACCCACGCATGCTTTTAGAGGTGTCTGATTATGAACAGCACGTCTGTTGGAGGGAATTGCATTCCTCGGTTCTCGTATCTTGACAGACTTTCCACCAACTTCATAATAACTGTATTATTCCCGAGACATCTCTATTTCAATAACCACCAATGACATTATTTGCACAATTTTCTTTTTTTGAAATTTCGATTTTTTTCCAAATTGTTTTTTCAAAACAATTGAACTCTGCTTGACTTTTGAACTCTGTTTTAGTCCTTTGTCTGCGTCCTATGACCTTACCAAGGGGAGGGTGTTATATGGGCCTTTAGGGACATTGTTGAAATTGCTAAGTTAGCATGAGCTTCGGTGCCATGATGCTGCTTTTGTGCACGTTACTGCATGGCTTTGTTTTTGCAACACTCTGTTTGTGCCTTTCACATGGGAACAGGCTGCCTTTGTGTTCTCTGCTCTTCCTGGAGCTTAGTCTGAACACGATTTGCAAGGTCGAACAACAATGCCCCTTGTTATTCTGTTCTAGTCAGTCCCTAGCTCCTAGACATAACATGCCACACACAGCTGCAGAACTGAAGACTCATGCTTTGATATTACGTTGTTGCATGTTGTTTTAACACACTCGGATAAAGCCATTCCATGGAGAAGAGCTCTGCTGTTCCTATGATGTAAACCTTACATCCAGGCTTAAAGGTATAGGGTCTGCTGTCAAAGCAAGAGGTCGTCCTTTTTATAAAATAAACTTTTTCTAGCCAAGGGGAGGGTGGTTAGGCCTAAAAGCCGTTATTTCCACAGTCTTTATAAAAATAACTTCTCCCTTTGTATTCTACGGAATTGTAACAATGCTAACTGTGCTGAGTTCATGCATTTTGCTGCACGTAGTGGCACGTATACTGTATTGTAGAGCACGATAGTTGAAATAAGCATTTTGAACTATTTCAGTGACTCTGCTTATTCTCATTGTGGACAAGAACGAGTGAGTGAGCGAAAGAGTACGTCTTGCTCCCGAGAATCGCGAGTGTTGTGTTCTGGGTTGTCTAATTATTTGTAGCTCAGTGATATTAGGAGAATAAATGAGACACTATAGGTAGTCTGTTTTGAAATTTGGGTATTGATGTGGTAGGTTGGTACACCCCTATTCACTGAGGTCCTGTTTTCCTGCTCATAGTTCTGTGTATGTGCAGAATCCCTGCAAAAGTGGAATTTTATTTCAAATTTGTGATGGATTTTTCATCCAAAATGTACGACATCAGGCAACAACTAAAGCTAAAAAACAAGTTTGAATGGTCACCTATGTGTCAGAAAGACTTCATTTCCCTCAAAGAGGATGTTTGTAATGTTCCCCCTTGCATGGATCCGATCCTAACTTAGCTAGCATTATCAGTACGGATGCCAGTGGGAAGGGCATAGGTGCTGTCGTCAGCCAAAAGAGCGGAAGTGGCAAGGAGGATGCCATTGTCTTTGCCTCACACTCCTTAACACCGACCGAAGAGAAATATTCGGTAATTGAGTGTGAAGCCCTGCCATGTGTACGGGGTCTAGAACATTTCTGCCAGTTTATCTGGGGAAAGAAAGTGTTATTACGCAGTGATCACAAACCACTCACCATATTGTTAACAATTAAAGGTCTGTACACCGCTTCTCCTAAACTAGCTTTCATGTCTGTTAGATTGCTGGATTTTGACTATGAACTGCAATATGTACCGGGTGCAAAGAATGTTGTGGCAGACTTTCTCAGTAGGTTACCCCTTCCCATGGCCAGTATCATAGAAGAATTCCCTGGTATTACCAAACATGAATGGCAGAGTGCTGTAGAACAGGACGTATTTCTACAAGAGGTGAGCAGAATGATACAGGAAAGGTGGCCTGAAAATAAAAAATGTCCGCAATGAAGTTAGAGTCTACTGTGAATTGAGGCATAACCTGTCCTTAGAAGGAGCACTCATATTGAGACATGAGAAGGTAGTCCCCCCCGAAGCACTGAGACCTAAAATACTAGAAATCTGTCACGAGAGACACTTGGGTATCAACAAAACCAAAAGCAGAATCAAAAGTTGGTATTGGTGGCCTGGATATGACTTAGCCATCGAGAGGAAAGTGAGAAACTGTATTCAGTGTGAGAATTCAGACAAGTCTCAAGTCGCCCTCAGGCCTGCATTACATTCATTGCCCAGTCCAGGCATGCCATGGGAGAGAGTTGGAATTGATTTAATGGGACCCCTGTGAAATAAGGAGGAACAAGTGTACATAGTGGTACTCATCAATCACTTCTCCAAATGGCCAGAAATAGAGATACTCCACAAGGCGGACTAAGGTAACATAATTAGGTTCCTTGAACAAGTTTTCACAAGAGAAGGGTTACCTAAGTACATAGTAAGTGTTAATGGTGCACAGTTCATCTCTGACATCTTCGAAGAGTACCTTGCTAGGAACGGTATTACACAAAACACCAACTCTCTGTACAGATAATGGGGCTGTGGGACGTTTTAATCGCGTTATCAAGGGTATCATACAAATGACCAACAACGGGTTGCATTGGGTTAACGAATTGTCCAAAATGATATGGGCTTACAGAATAACCCCTAGTGAGTGCACCACATCCAGTCCATTCAAACTCATGAGAGGGAGTACCCCCATATCCAAAGACAATATTGGGTGGATGGTTTCAGCCAAGCGTGTCGATTGGTCTCCACAAAAGGTAAAGGCGAAGCTGTCACAAGCACAGATCAGGTGCAAAGAGCAATACGACCTGAAGCACAAATCAAAGCTGGTCACCCTTAAAGCGGGTGATTCTGTAAGAGTCAAACGCAGTGGTTTCTTTGAAAAGGAGCAAAGCCGCTAAACTCAGCCATTGATTGTTAAGAGAATGTTTTGCAATTCGACACTCCTCAGCGATGGCAAAGTATGGCATGCATCTGCCCTTTCAGTGTGCAAGAAAAGGGATGGTGAATTAATTGATGAGGATGAAACAAATACATCACAGAAACAAAGTCCTGCCGCACAAGAGAATGTTGTATATGGTAAAAGATGTACAGAAGAGTGGTATGATGTATCTGATTCTGATGAAGACTATGGGAATACCCAACCCCAGGATCTCAACATAACTTTTCCCTCTAGTCTCAAGGAGGAATCAACCAACCAGTCTAATGAACAGGTAACAACCAACCAGTCTAATGTAGAGGTAACAACACCTGTTGAAGGGTCTCTAAATAAGACAGTTGGACAAGAAGGTCCATCTCGAGGTCATGACATAGAGGAACCCATTACTAGCAGTAGAGGTAGAGTTATTGTTAAACCATGTTGGTATAAGGATTTTGAATGCTACTAATGTGTTATCTTGCACTTCTTTATGTTTGCCAAAACCTCTTTCCTCCTCCCTTGTTTCCCCCCTGCCCTCTCACTCCTTCCCCGCCCCCCCATTTCCTGTCCTCCTTTGGGGAAGATATGTGTTAAGATGGATCCTTGTTTCCAGAACCTTCCCTACCCTGCCCAGCGGGCACCCGTACCCTCCCGTGCACTCACCTGCAATATGATGTATCAGCTGATGTTCTAGAACGGCAGCTGAGCAGTTGTAATTTTCTGAAGAAGTCGTTGGGGAGTTGACTCGTCTGTGGTCACTGCGGTGTCCTCCCTTTTGGTGTGCTGAAATAATTCAATAAATTCTACTTCCAATTATTCTGAATTCTCGTCTTAATACCCCCATTACTGAATTAGATAGCTAAAAAAGTGACCAATGTTTACAAATTAGGGCAGTGTTGAGCTTGTAAAGATGAACTGCATAGGTGTTTTGCAATTTATGGAAGACTGCATGGATTTGAGCTTGCTGATGTCAATGTCTGTGGTAATGTCAGGGAAATCAACCATTAAAACCGGACCGCCAGGCCATAAAGCAGGGCCACAAACAGCCAAAAACAGCCCTCTCACTATATATTAGTAAAACGAATATTCAACATGGATATGCAAAAAACATGATTACATTGGTCAATTAAACACCAAATATGTTTATATATGAATCCTTAATGTCTACAATAGTTACACATAAGTAATACATCTTAAATGCATCACACACACGTTAATAAAATTGAGTCACACATTGAATATAAAGGTCGTACATGAATATATTAGTCTGTATTTATGCCGTATAAAGGTTGGAGCCGAAATTACGCTGCTTCAATCACCCCCCCTCCGGTTGCTAGGTTAGCTATCGCAATATCCCATAAATTGTATTTCACGAGACCAGCTCAAAACCTTGTTGTTTTCAACATCTTATGCCATGTATATTCCAGGTATTTCATCTCATCATAGGCTCTACAATGTCTCTCATCCAATTCCATATCCTTTCTTTTCCTTTTTACTCCTCTTGTATGCTGTGCCTCTCTCCTTGCTTTTATGCACTTATACCCCTTGAGCAGAGCATGACAAACAAGCCGATCACACAAATAGCGATAGCTACAAGAATTTTCATTATGAAACTTACTATTCCACTTCCCACATTTCTAAACCACTTGCCTACTGCAGACAATCAAATTCTGATTGCTTCTCAAGCACCTGTAGCTTCCAACTCCTCCAAATTTCTTTTCAAATCAGTAATATAACACTCTGGCTAGCCTGGATTTCAGTGTACCATTCACCTGCTCCATAATTCCAATATCTGCAGTGCACAGCATCCTCAGGATCTCATTATTAAAATGAGTTCCACGGTCTGACTCTATTGAAGTAAGGAAACTAAACCTAGGGATCAGTTCCAACAACAACAATTTAGCTACAGTAAGGCAGGCATTTCTCCGGGCTGACTCCGGGAGCGAGGGGGTCATGGTTCGATCCCCGGCGGCAGCTCCGCTTAGCATCATGTGACTCTGGGCAATAACTCACTTAAGCTCCCTGAGAGCCCTTAGCATCTGGATACTCTAAGGGGTGATAAGTCACGCTTTACAAATCTGGAATTATCTCAGCCCATTACACACAGGCATCTTGATAAAGTCCACCTGAATTCTATTGAGTGGCCTCCCTGATCTCCCTAGGTGGCTCAGTGTCTCTGGTGTACTTGCCCTACATTCATCTGCTGGCACACAACACATTTATTGCACAAGCACTCAGTCATAAACCTAAATCAAGGGTTAAACCAATTCAGTCAAAACAGCCTGACCATTGCATCCTTCTCAGCATGTGCGAAAACACAGGACTTCCATTTGTTGACATCCAGATTTCATCATCTGTCTTAACATAACTTGCCCTGACCCAACTCTGCTATTCTGTCTCCAATACTTCTTCCTGCAATCCCTTCACTTTTTCCCAACTATCTGCCAATGCCAACAAAAGAATACAGTTGGTCTTATTTTCAGATTCATTTACATAATCTCCAATGAAGATTCAGAACCAATGAGCCCAATACTGTGCATTTGTCAGCATAATGATTGCCAACAGTTACATAATCATCTCCACTCCTATGTGCCGTATGTCTTACGACTGTAATCTATGTAGGCAACTGCACAGCTTTCAACAGTTTCATGACATATTTCCCATTACGTGTGGGGGATCCTGATGATGTAATATATCCCCCCTGTCATCAAATTGTCCAAAGTCATGGACCACACCAAAGCCGTACTGACTATAAAAAAAAAGTCACTTTTAATTTTCCAGAAACACTACAGGCTCTAGTAAAAGCAATTAGTTCAGCCACTTGTACAGAGGCTACACTTCGGAATCACGATGTTTCCACTACCCCCTCAACTGTGCAGACTGCGTAAGCAGCTCTTAGAGTTCCCCCATCATCTCTTAGGCAAGAGTAATCCACAAACAGAATAAAATCAGACTTTGCCAGGGCTCACCTTGATTATCTGTTCTCATGGGGAGATAGAGTATGACGGTCTGAATGTCACGGAACAATGCACCAAGCTGAGACCAGACCAAGCACTGGTAACAAAGTAGCAGGACTCAGCGAAGCACACCACTTCAATGTGATATTTTTGGCTGCAAGTATTCATATTTAGTCAGTCTGCTGTTTATAAGGTGCTGACAGTATTGTAACTTGCTCTGAGACACTTTATGTCCAATCTCAGCCAAGTGGTTCAACCATGCAATTGTGTCTTCTTTACAGGCTTCCTGACTATCCAACGCCACTAACTGGTTGTAGTATATATATTGATCTAGGACAAAATTAAGGCATTATGAAGGACTCCAAATTCTTTTTAAGGATATGGTTGATAATCAAGGGGCTCTCTGTATACCCTTATGGAACTCGGCACAACCCCCAAAACACGGTTTTGGTGAAAAGGTACTGACTGTGCTCATGCAAAGGTATCAAGAAGAGAGCCTTACACAAATGAATCACAGTAAACCACTCAGCCTCACATGGAATCCGAGATAGTATCACAGCTGTATTCGATACCGCAGGACAACAATATTGATAATCTTTCTAAGATCCTGCACAATGTGATACTTACTACTGGGTTTCTGCAGGCCCATACTGGGCAAGTACATGGACTCCCCATTATCTCTTTCAAAATCCCTTGCTGCATCATTTACTCATTCAACGGGGCAATCCAAGATATCTTTTCAGGCATCAAATTATACTGAGGCATTCTTGCATACTCAGTATTTGGTTTAACATTTATACTGCAGGCTCAATTCCTTTTATGACACGTATGTCCTTTCCTGAAAAGTTCCAAACTTCAGGCTTCACCATATACTTAAGATCTGGTGGTAATTCACCAGTGGTCTTTAAAGAGTATGGCAGACCCTTTGCTTGCCAAACCGATATCAATATCCTCATCCTGGGTCTGCAACTCCACACTTTTTGGTATACAATAAATGGTACAATTTATCTTGCACAACAAGTTACATCCTAAAAGGTTTACAGGACTGGAATCACACCCCATGAACTGGTGCCTTTCTTCAAAGGACTCTATTTTGATGAGTACTTCCTTTGTGACAGGATTTGTCATTTTTTTATTAACTAGACCTACGGCTTGGGTTTTTTTTCCTGATAGGGGGTAGGTTTGGAACTTTCACTTTTCTAACAGTGGAATGCGTAGCACCAGTTCCAATAAGAAATGGCACGATGTGGCTATTTACCTCACATCTCACAAATCAACCACTCTGGTCGATCTCTAAGACTGTGCCAAGTACACAATCTTCCTCCCCTCTCAGGTACAGTCATTGTGACTGGTCAGAGCCACAATCTTCAAATGAACCAAACATTGGAAATTGTTGAAATAGATTTTGGTGTTGGAAATAGTCATGAGGAAAATCTGAAACTTCACTGCCATTTAAATCTAGGATCATTACATTCTGTTGAGGCATAGGGGCTTGAGGGACCTGCATCACTGGAGCTTGTGGCAGCTTAGGACCTTTCAACTCTGGTCTCAGCGCATTCTGTGGCAGTATAGGGTTAAAAATCTGAGTCTGCACAAAACCCTGAATTTTGGACTTGGTTTTCACTCACTCCTCCATTGGGGTTGAAGTGACATTCCCACTTACAATGCCCCAACCTCTTACAACAATGTCAAGGATTACACTTCTTTAATGTTGCCACATAAATCTAAGTACTCGGGTCAATAAGTTCACCATGACCTCTGCCCTGTGGAACACCATTTCCACCATTTCCACCCTGCATCACAGACCCTTCCTGCTGGTAGACACCACTCTGTATTCCACTTACATTTCCTGTATACGGCTGATTCTCACCTTCACTTTGTGCTGCCTTCATCTGAACCAACATGAATATTTCCTTCAACTACTTCTGGTTCATATCCAATTCATCACTGCAATATTTTGGATACCTCAAAATCTCAAACTAATTGTGGGTCCCAATCTCTGTCAGAAACCGAGACACAATACTTTCCATGTCTTCGTTTTCTCGATTTTCCATCCTGCTATGTTGCTGAAAACACTTGCAACAATCTCTCATAAAACGCATGCACAGTTTATTTAGGTTCTTGAGTAGTTCTGTCAATATTGACCCAATCAATGTCATTTTCTGGCGCCTTCTCCTTCAAAAATGTAATCACCTTTAGATGCTTTTTCATCATCAGGGGCGATGGAGCATGAGTCATTTGGTTACTTTGAGGCTCCTTTTCCGACATTGTATTGTCACTTCACATTCTGCCCACAAATCACTTGGTACCACAACATCAAACGGGTATTCAAATCCATTTACAGCACTGGAGAGATCTGGACAAATCGTTCAACCTGAATATACCCAAATATTGGATTATCTCTCAATTTAGGTAAATCGTTTGCAAAGCAGCAAAATCACCTCTACTCCAAGGTATATGGATGTAACCTCCACTGGCCACTTCTCTTAATGGAAAATTCGGAGCCCCCTCTTTGTCTTGTGAAGAAGGAGGTGGTTCGCCTGACTCCCTGTGGTAGATATCACTCTCAACTTTTTCTGGTCTTTCTTTTCAGCCCACCTACCTTCCCACTATCTAACTCACTCCACTTCAGGATGCTACCAAACTGTTCCTTAATTTGCAATTTCATCCCTGATGTCCTCATACTTGCCTCCTTTATCAAAACGCATGCAGTAACTCTTCTATAAAGTTTTTGTTCTATTAGGATTTATATCATAAACTCTGGCCAATTTGGAAATCTTGTCATGAGCTTGCCCTGCACACTGTGTGGCATCCTTACACATGTATATGAGTTCATTCTCCTGATAAGAGTCCAAGCGAGAAAGATCAAGGTTGTCCAAAATAATCTCATCTAACTCCAATATTAACCAAGCCACATACACATGGTTCTCTGTTTCAGTGGTCTGGGCTTGCCTACTTAACTCTGAACTTTTACAACCTCAAAGGGACCCACTAAAGAATCTCACTAACCTTTCTATCTCCTATGAATTAGCACCAGTTTTGGTTCCAGGACTATTAAATGTTACTCCCTTTCTGGGACTGCTACTTGAAATATATGGGGGTGAATTTCAAATGCGTCTACAAGAGTTTTGAAGCATTGGGGCAGGCTCTTCGTGGGAGTGAGTCTTGTGCTAGTAAACGTCAAAGACACAGGGACAGCTTATAGTGGAGTTACTTTATTCGGAACCAAAGGAATTCTTCCAATCCCTTCCGAACTCGGGGCCACATGTACTGTGGTTGAAGTATTTACAAGGCAAGGCATGGGTCGTACTTCCAGATGAATCAGGTTTATATAAAGGGACCGCAGTGGCAGTTATTGCATCTGGGGCATTAGCAACATAGGAGTTCACAGAAGAATGAACCCCTGGCATGTCTCCCATAGGGATTCGATTTAGATTTACAGGAGCGGTGACTCTTTCAGAATTTTCACCCATGACAGCGCTACTCATCACTTCCAGTGGAGCCACATTATAAGGTGGTTGACGGGCTGACAACAAGACATTCAAAAAGCCATTACTAGAATCACTATCTCTACCATCACTCGTCCCCTCTTTATCCTCCATTTTGCCCCCTTCCTTTGTCCTTTTCTTTTTTTGTGGTTCCTCACTTGTCAATGCAGGACGCAACCTTGTTCACTTGATTATTTCTGCTCGCCACTTTGTTGTTCTGCATCCCACTAAGCTACCACACACCTACGCATTGCTCTGCTAACTTTACCCTGATGCTTCTCTTTAGCTTTAGCATGGGCCGAATGTTCGCAAGCATTAAGTGCTCCAAACTGTGCGGGTCTAGGGGGTGGCTTCGTTTCATATGGCACTTTTCTCAAGTTTTCATCGATTCTCAAATTAAATGTGGCAAAGTGAGGAAATCTCTGTGCACCTTAATTTTCTGTAACCTTTGCCACTTACTCAACCAAATGAACGCGTGGAGCTCCACATTTACGACCTTTTCACTCTCTCGAATAGGAACCTTCACATCTCCACTGATCATAGTTCTAATAGCTCTGAAATATTTCATTTTTAATAACAATTTTAACAATCACAACCAGAAAAAAAAATGTCAAACCAAAATATAGTTTGTCTCTTAACCACAAAAAATGTCCCAGTGCGTAACAGTGCGTAACAGCTAATCTTAGCAGGGCACCT
Source organism: Triturus cristatus (assembly GCF_964204655.1). Lineage (NCBI taxonomy): Eukaryota > Metazoa > Chordata > Amphibia > Caudata > Salamandridae > Triturus > Triturus cristatus. The sequence continues at coordinate 612,528,034 of NC_140591.1, read as the reverse complement.
TCCATTCTGTCCTACAGCAACGTGACTTTCTGAGATGTAATGACCAATAGCAGCACAGCACCTACACCAACAGTCCAATCCCAGTGCAGCACACAATGACGAAATTTTCACGCCTCACAGCAGTTCACCCTCCTTTAAAATATTCCCAAGTGCACCATTTTCTACAATGCTAAACAAGCGTAATAAATGAAACACAAAGCAAAACAATAAACAAAATGTTCTCTGCTCCACTAAAGAATTCAAAGTATTCAATCACACAAGAAATAGTCTGGTGTAACACTTTTCAACTTACTCGCACACACAGATGAAATCTCGACCAGCAGAAATCACCTTAACTAATACAGCTTTTCCTTTGCTAAACTAGCACCATCCGCTATTAATACTCTCACAACAAAGTTATAGTTCCCTATCTCAATTGTGCAGTCAATGGTACTTCATGAATGACATCACAAATCTTAGCAGACTAATTACAATGCAATATTTTCTTATACATGAACAAAAAGACCTGACAGCGGAGCCTTCTAATTACCAGCACCTAACCTGTTTTTACCCTCTTTAAGTAATTACGTCTTATATATTAAATAAGAGCTGTGTGCACACTAAATAGTACCCACCGTCACAGTACTTGTTCCCTACAGGAACTTAACAATTCAAAACAAAAGCACAGGTGCACCACTCAGAATTTTTTTTTATCAAGAATGACAAATATAACGTCCATATCCAGAAAAGAGAGTTCTTCAACATTTTCTTTCTTCTTTTTTTTTATTGTTTCATTTTCATTTCACGTAGATAAAACACAACACAACGAACAGCTGACGCGTTTCACCCTTGTGCAGGTCTTCTTCAGGGCACTAGATTAGATTGGTGTCAAGCCCCTCCATACATTTTTATGGGTAATAGGATTCCTTGAGAAGAGCTGTTCCCCGTCCAGTAGAATATTGTATCACAAAGTCATGCCATCTATATAGAGGCAACGATCAGATAATAACTGAAACAGGCACGTCCCACTGTGAGGATGTCCAGCTCTGCCAGTTAATGCAGTAATGATGCTCAATGTAAATAATATAAGAAGTTATCTTTAAAGTTGTCACGCCAAGGTCTAGTAGAAAGATCATTGACACCCCCTGATAAGGGATAGATCCGTGTAGTAGATAAACCGCTACCCCTATGATGCATCTGGGCAGAGCAGACGTCCCATTGCGAAACAACTTAATAATTGTAATCCGACAAGGCAGAAAAACAACAGTCAGAATAAGACTGTCCCAGTTCACACGGGTGCTGTGGGACATGACAGCAATACGGCTGCCTTTCTGGATATGGACGTTATATTTGTCCTTCTTGATAAAAAACAAATTCTGAGTGGTGCACCTGTGCTTTTGTTTTGAATATTTTCTTATCTATCCCGGGATCTTGGGCTATGACTAGCTCGTTAACAACCTCAACTGCTCAACAATAGGCAAATATACACGTAAATGTAAAATGCAATCACACTACACCACATAACCTCAAGCTTGGCAGACACCATCACGACGCACTACCCTATTGACCTTATAAGTGATTTTTTTGCATTTGCCAAGGGGCTGGAGCCTTGAATACAGACCAACTGTGATGACGTGCAGATGCAGGCTTATCCGCATTGATGAAGAGGGTAGTTGTTGTTTGGCCAAGTTTACTTCTCCGTCTTGTGAGGCAGATCAAATTTTCAAGAACTTTATCAATGTAGTTTTAGCTATGCCGTGGGGCATCAGTGTTGCTGTTTGACAGTTTGCCGGAGTTACATGTCTGAGTCTTTTTGGGTAGTTTTCCCCTTTCGTTTGATAGCAGTTATGAGGGGCTTAAATCTGATGTCTACAATGATATTTGGCCCTTAATCTGCTGGATCTCACTTCTAAATTGGCTGCTTGACTTTTGATTGGTTGAACATTACATGATACTGTGGAATTGTGAGGAGACAGACTGCTGGATTGTCAGCTTAGCTGCTTAATTACTTTGGTGGGGTGGAGCTGTGTTGTGGCAAATTTGTGGACATCGGGGGTGTAATTAGGTGCTGCCTTTGGCCTTTGGCCCTCGGCCTTCTGCCCTGAATCTCCAGCCCCCCAGCTGTGCAGCTGCTAGTGCTCACCTTGTTCTCCTCTATAATGTTGCCTCCTACTCCTGGCTTCTCATGTCTTGCTCCTTCCATCTGCGGGGGATTGCCGTGCCGTCTTATTTTGTGGATTCTGCAGGCATTTTCCCAGTCTGGTGATGCTGACTGAATCACACTGTTTCAGACAGAGGGCTCTCCTATCTCTCCCCTGACTTTCTGACAGGGGCTCTCCTCTCTCCCACCAACCTCTCCGTTTATCTGCCTTCGGACAATTCTGGAATCTGCAGGAGGTTATGGGAGGGTAGCAAGCAGGAGCACTCTGGTCCCTCACAAACCGCACCCAGACCTAGCTGGCCTACTTCTGCAGGGGACTAGGGTCTCACTTCGGGGAGGCTACCTAAAAGTATCTACGCTTGTCGACATCTACCCCTCCCACCTGCCCTCACTTTTTACTGGCGCAACGGGTGTGCCCCGTGCTTCTGCTCTTGGCACTCCTGACACTTCGGAGTTAGGCCGCACTGCTCCTCATGTGCTGGTGCTAAACACCTCACTGCGGTGTTCTTCCTGGCTGTGCATCGCACAATAATGGCTGCCCATGGCCCAACCACCCCCTCAACTCCTGGCCTGACTCCTGGCTTGGCTGGGCACTCCAACTTGGTTGGGGGGTTTTGTACTGGGACAGAAAAAGTCAAACAGCAGTTATAGTGCTTTAGTGATGCAGCATCTAACGGCCGAGAAACTCCCCTCTGACTGACGTCTGACATCTCACGTGGCTCACCAACAAGAAACCTTAACCACACAACCCTATTAATACTTACTCTTCTCCGCTGTTATAATTATTTTCCAAACCGCTGGAACACTGCCGATTCACCAAACTGGGACACAGGTTTAAAGGGCTGGGACTGGACTTGAGCAAATCTAAATCTCACACAATGGTATTCTTGCTCCCTTCCCTTATGTAGCTAACCATCCGATATACTAACTTCTGCCGATGTGCTGGTTCTTGCACCTTAATCTTTTTATAAAATCATCAAGTATATTTCCACATTGGTCATATGAACCTATGTTAGTTGACTTGAAATGCTGTGAGGGAAATAATATCGGAAATACATTTCCAACTTGTGAAGTCAATATGACTCCACAATAAGGATTAGGAATCAATAAATTTGATTAAATTGGTTAATTTTAGGATATTAATCCATCCAGTATATACACAAAGTAAAAATAGATTCCCAAGGTACAACATTATAGTCTGGAATCTGAAATGTGGCAATAAATTAAGTCATAAAAATATAAGATCCTGAATGGTAAGAGCCACAATAAGAATAAAGCAAATTGTTCCAAATAGGTGTTCCACAAAGAAACTTTCCTTTTCTACTCAAAACATAGATTGGGCACAGGATTAGCTATCTGGGATTTCTATCCAGAGAGCATAGAAGGTGTCAGCATAGAACAGAAATTCTGTAGAAGTCCTGGGAAAGGAACAAAGTATTCAGCATGAAGCCTCAGACTTAGGAGGAAGCCCAGCAAGAGAGATCTGATCCTTTCTGAGTCGGGGAAAGTCTGCTACTCTAGCTATGGAAACACCAATTAAATATAACAGTAACTTCAAGAGCGTCCATATCTCTCTTTTCACCACCAAGAACCATCCAAATTGCTGAATGTGAGAGGAGTTAACACACTCCCTTCAGTTCCCTGGCAACCTTGGGCACCTCTTCCTCCTGTTATGCAGTAAACAGAAGACCTTGACCATTAATACTCAGAGTTTGCTGCCAGCATCCTCCCTGCAAGCTTCATTATCAGTCATCTAATACAAACAATAAGTCTTTCTCTAATTAACAAGAAACATGATAACGCACCTAAAAAGGGAAGAAAACAACTTACTGGCACGGTTAAAGCATGCATTTCAATTAAGGCCTGAAGTCAGGCTAAGTTAAGTTGAGAATCAAAATAAACTTTGGCTATACAATTAGGCATATATATTTATATATATATATATATAAATATATATATATATATATATATATTTATATATATATAAATATATATATATATAATAGTAGCAAACATTAATCGTGAATATGCAAAAACACGATTACGTTGGTCAATTGATCACCTAGTACATTTATATATGAATATTTAATGGCTACATTGGTTACACGATTAATACATTTTAAATGCATCACACACATTAAAAAATTAAGTCACACGTCGATATAATTGTTGTATATGAATGTATAAGTATGTATTTGTGACATGTAAAGGGTGAGGCCTAATTACGCTGCTCCACATGCCACCACTAAATCCATATTTGTTAAGCACAAACATGTTACCCCTCAAGGCTTCAAGGCGCCTGGGGCCGTCGGGGAGATCAAGTGAGCTATTGCCCAGAGTCACATGGTGCCTAGCTGAGCTGGCGCCGGGATCAAAACATGAATCTCGCGCTCCGGAGTCAGCCGCTCAGGCCTCTGTGCCACACTTCTCCCTGGTATTCTGTTATTTGCAGCGCATAGAATTGGCATCAGAACGTTATTCAGTTCTGTAGAAACAATAACTCATATTATTATGCTGTATGTGATTTGAGTGTATATTACATCATTGATGCTACAAACGAGCCCATTCGTCCACTTTCTTATCAGGAAATCAAAGGGACCTTATGCTATGTTCCCGGATGCATGCAATCCCATCGCTTATGATATTTGCCAAGCCAGAATTAACTATGTGTTAAAAGCATATGGGTGTTAAAAATACCCATTCAAACTGGATGATGGCAAAAATATACAGGAAATTATGTATCTGCTTAGAAAAGCAACACTTTCACACTTATCTAAAATGTGTTTTGAAAAGAAGTGCATTGCACACAGTTATGTGAGCGTGCTTCCGGAACAAACAGCTTGCACAAAACCTTTCTTTCTAACTTTGGCACAACCAAGGATGAACAGGAAAAGTCCACTGCTTATGAGTCAATCAAACACTCCTGCTGGCCAATCAAATTCTAGATTCATGTGCAAAAGGCAAAATGCCATCACTCAACATAATAGAAACCGTAATCACCAAATGCTTGTTTTGTGGCCTGATCCAAGATAAGACAAACACCCCCTACCAAGCTAACAGCGAAAGTGAGCTGCTCCACTCCTACATATGGTTTCCTGTGGGCTAAGCCAACATTTTATTGACAGTGCCTCAAACCAATAGCTAAAAAATCTGACCAAAATCACTTACTGTATATGATACCACTATCAATATGTTGACTTATTTTTTAGGTTACATTAGTGTGGCGGGTATGCTGACCATGTGTCTAGGGCAGACTTACAAACACTACTCGCTGGCAGAGCAATGGACAGTTGATTCCTCTGCCCACAGTCGAAGAAAAAATAAAATGTTTTCAACACAAACACCAATATATATGCCAGCTTTCTAGATCTAACTCGTTTCACTTTCACACTAACTTACAGAACACATTTCAAAGCGTAGCGCTGTACAAAAGCTCTGTGAACCAGGCCAGGACTGTCCACGGACAGTTCTCCAGTGGACTGTAGCCTTTGTAAGCTGTTAGGGCAGGAAGAAACTTCTGGTGAATCTGTCACTTTTTATTGGTTTCTTAGGTAATATCAGCAAGGGGGAGGGGCTTCAGGAGAGCGAAGGTATAGTGAGTGAAAGGAGAGACGAGAGAGGAAGGAGCAAAAGGTGCAGGGGTGCGTTCAGGGCTGGTTTGAACATTTTTGCCAGCGCTACTTCTAATCTGGGACTAAGACAAAAACAAGCATTGGCATAGCCAATAGGTCTCGCCTTTGGGACCTTATAAGTGTTTAGCCATGCAACAGTTGCATAACTGAATACTTACAAGCAGTGGCGTAGCTAGAGCTTGTGGCGCCCGGGGCTATCCCTCAGATTGCCGCCCCCCCCCCCCCCCCCCCGGCGGGAGGGCATGCACTTCAAAGAGGTCCGAAAAAAACGTAATATCGCCTCGAATAGTTACCTTGATCATGCAAGTTACATGCACATACATGACACGGTCCAAGGCTACACAGTTGAATACACCGGTGACTGGCAGTACAAAAGAGAACACACAGACTGCATGATCTATCTGGGGACTCAGAAAAACCTCATATGACATCCATCAGAGAGCTGCGTGAACAATTACCTGGTAATCCCCTCAACACAATGCAAACATGCACACACATGACACTGTTCATGTAACCTTCATCTACAGCTGACATTAAATGACCATACATCATGGTCCCACCATTAAAGCAGTGGGGACCTGCACGAACGTGATGTGCTCTGGGGACCCAAAACCAACTTAACAGTGTCGAAGCCTGTGATTCTTTATCTTTCAAAAACAGCAAATTAATTATTCACAGGGAATGACTCACTGTGTGCCCTTAAAACTAAACGCAGCACAAAGGGGTCAGTCAGCTCCACCTTGCCAACACAGACCAGATACAAAGCCCACTCTGGTGGCCCAAAGGCAACATCCAGGGGCCGCTCCCTGTCATTACTTCAAAGCAGCAGCAACCAACTCCCTGGGAATGAAAAGACGTGTGCTCTTGGTACCCAAAACCAGCTTGTAATAGTGCATCTCTCCTTCACAGCAGCCTCAGCACACACATGGTGCACAGCCTGCCTGGGGGCCCAAAGCTAAAATACAGGGAGGGCCGACACATTATGATCACAATCCTTAAACACAGTTGTGGGGGCCATGGGGACTTGTTCAACTCTATCCAAGACCCGGGACAAAGTGTTCCGGCGCTGCGGCACTCCTTGAATATTCAGAAGAAACAAGAAATATTAAACCACAGTGATGTCGGCCAAGAATGGTCAATGTTTTGAAATAAAGAAATGTGCAGGGCAAATAAATAGATACAAGACAAAGACGACATCAAGCATGTTAAGTGTGATTGTCAGCTGCTAAAATTTAAGTGAAATACATCTAGATTAAAGGAAGTAGATGTACAGAGGTGAGTCTTGAGCATACCAGGTAGGCTGCATTATGCTAAACTTACATGAGATGCTGTTAGGTGTGTCTATTTAAATATATTGCCAAACTAATACCACACATACATTATGGCTAAATTAAAGAAGACAATAACAATCAAACTGAAAATTAAGGGATGTAAAGCCAGGGAATCGAACCCTGGATGTACATGAGATAATCATGGAGATTATGGGATGGGCTGTATTGTGCTATACTACTGTGCCCCCCTGTTATATGTGCCCATTAAAATCTATTACCAACATAAGTTAAAATAATTTGAGTAAGCTACATCTGAATTATACATTAGAGAAGAAAATTGTGCAATCTATATGACTTATATGGGGGTACTGCCAAAGAGATCCAACCCTTGATGTGCATGGACAAGTCACAGATGATACACAGTAAGAAGAGTTCTACTGTACATTGTTGTTTTGAGTAGTTCCAACGTCAGTTGGTAAATAGCAGCCTCAAAGTGCATAGCTGCCAAGCTTTCAGATTGCTGGGTGTGATATTTTCATAATTTTATTGCAATTATGAGTCCGCCGCCGCAGACATTTGTACCAGTTTTAGTCTTCTTAGAGTTTCTCATTGCTCAAATGGGTGTAATTACTGATATATATATATATATATATATATATATATATATATATATATATGTTTCCCTCGTCTTCATTGCTTGAGTTTTGCTCGCAAAGAAGTGTCACTCATAGTCGTTGAAATGTCACTCACAACTACAATTGAATTATGAAAATGTCACACATAGCAATTTGAAACCTTGGGAGCTATGCTCATAATCGTTGAAATGTCAATCATAATTACACTGAAGTTATGAGAAAATGTCACACATCTGAAACCTTGGCAGCTATGCTGCCACTCTGCCACTCACTAAATATCCCCTCTGAAAACGTTTAGCTCTTACCTCACTCAGCCTCCAGCAGCACTCCACAGTGGTGGCAGCCAGAGCCAGGGTCTCTATGGCAGGGGTTGGTTCACGTCTGGGGACGGAGGACACAAAAGAACCTGGGAGGGCAATGCACAGCAAGACACACTCCGGACAGGGAGGGAACCTCATGGAAGAGGACGCGATGCAGGAAGAAAAAAGAACGTGCAATTACATGGTCAGGCTTGTGTCAGAGAGCAGCGGGAGGTAATGAAGGAGTAGAGGCAGGCAAATTGGTAGAGGGACTGTAGATGCACATACTTAGGGGGGCGACCAACAGGCGAGACAGGAAGAGAATGAGGAGGGCCAGTGTGAGGGAGAGAGGCCAGGGAGTGATAAAGAGAATGAGGAGGGTTTCCAGAAAACGGCATTAGCCGCTCGGGCAACCGGAGAGGGGTCTTCATTTTCCTAATGGGCTGGAAGTGCAGCCAATGGTGGGAAGCTGAGAGCCGCCTGTCCTGTGGGCTGAGCCTGTAACTTACCCCCAAGTCTACCCAGGACACAGGAAGGGAGCCACTGCCGAGAGAGACACGGGCTGGGAGGCAGTGCCAGGGCAGGGCTGCTCTGTGGAGTGCCATGCTGTCAGCTCCAGACATCCATTGTTTGAATGTAAATGGTCGAGGATCAACTAAGCCCCTGGGTCCAAGCTGTTACATTCTTCCTCAATGTGGAGTGGGATTTTAATGTGTGTAATGGGTCTTAATTTTGGAAGTACTGCTCAGATGCTGGAACCACAAGATTTGTCTGTTAACATTATTATACACCCAGTCATTGATCGCTTATGGAATGCTTTTTGAAGCCCCATGCCTCTTCTCTGTGGAGAGCCTTTCAGCTTCAAACCGTTTAGAGCTGTGCTCACCCATTCTTTGAACGTAAAGGGTTGAGGATCTTTAACACTGTGTGGCCATTCAACCCTAACCATACATATCACTATCCCCATCGCACATAAATGTTCATTGTAAAATACTAGCATGCATCGTAGCCAGCAGGATAAACCCACTGAGGCCCAGTCGGATGCCTCCAGATGAGGCAGCTTAAAAACAGTCACCACCACAGAGCAATGCCACATAACAAACATGCACAAATATTTTTGCCACACATCAGGCCTGGCTCCAGGAATTTTTATTTGGGTGGGCCAAGGGTGCATTTGGGTGGGCCACTGCGGGCTCGATTTGTCGCATATATGTCTGGGCAGGCCTGCTTCAGAGCCCTCCTTTATCTCTTCTTAGCCTTATAAGGACCAGTAAAACTCACTCTTTTCCAAATCTCTTTCTAAATATTATCACTCACAAAAAGTGCTTTTTCCATGTAATGTTCCTTTGATGGGAAGAGGATTTTTTTGAGGTGGGAGTATCAGGCAAGTGATACTACTCAGGCTCCATCTGTTTGAGCCTTCATGGAGGATCCCTCTTCATTACTACCTCCAGCTGACCCCGGACTCGGCAACGCTCTCCCTTACAGGCTTGATTATCCACTACTCCTCTCTCCAGTGCACCTTTTCTCACAGCTGTCCTTGGGCCCCAGCCCCATATCAGGCACTATCGAGCTCCACTTTGCTTTTTCCCGGTAAAAACATTAGTAAAATCACCTTAAAACTTAAAACATTGAATATAGCAGTAAATATAATTAGCAGCACTTTAAAGCATGTTCCACAGTAGCCCTTATGACCCGACTGCTAATTAAATAAACAAAAACAGAAAGGCCATGACAGGGCCGGCATTAGCGCTGATGCAAAAGTCTTTTTTGGCGCCACACTAATAACCTCTTTCTCTGTAAATACCTTTACTACCACCTTCCAACAGTGCCCCTCGTCCCTCCATGGCCCCCCTAGTGACCTCCTCCTCAGATTCCCTCACTGCCTCACGCCACAAGTGCCCCTCATCTCCCCATAGCCCCTCCCCCTCATGACCTCCTCCTTGGACTCCCTCACTGCCACCATCCACCAGTGCCCCTTATCTCTCTGCAGCCTCTCCCCCTCATGACCTCCTCCTCAGACTCCCTCACTACCACCCTCCACCAGTGCTCCTCATCTCACCCTAGCTCCCCCTCCACACCATGACCTCTTCCTCGGATTCCCTCACTGTCACCCAGGGCACAAGTCCTAAAAAAAGAAGTATGGGGACGCTGACGTCACAACAGGAAGTAATGTCACGAAAGTGGCTTGCACCATCAGACTCATTGCCTCCCCTCGCTCACCCCTTAGATGCCATTGCATCAGAGAAGCCAGCGCGTGAGCAGCGTTCTGAATGAGCTCCAATCTCGCCTCAGAGAGGCCAAAGAGTAAATGTGTGGCTCCATTTGCTCCAGTAATCGAGCTCCCGTTAAAATAAGTGAGGGGACACCGTCCACCCGCCTGGTACCCTGACTCGAGCCCTGCAGTCACCCTCCACCAGTGCCCCTCATCGCTCCACAGCCCCTCCAACTACCTCCTCCTCAGATTCCCTCACTGCCACCCTCCACCAGTGCCTCTCATCGCTCCGTAGCCCCTCTCTCATATGCATTTGTTGTTTAGCGCTACTCATATCAGTGTAGTGTAGTGTGTCAGCACTTTACACCACAAACACATTATACAGAGACAATCAATCATACAAGTATGTAAATCAGTCTACAGGGAATGTCACATAAGCCAATGAGGATTACAAGGTGTAGGAATCACATGTCATCCATACTGGTGGGCAGTATATTTTGAGAGGATTTGGTCTGGGGAAACACAACCTTAGGATTTAAAAGAGTATTCCATGGGGATCAGCTTTACTGATAAAAATGTATCTCTGCTCAAACATACTCATTTTAGCAACATTAGAATGATGAAAGACTGAGGAAGCTCTAACTATATCACAAAACAAAAAAAACGATACCATTCATGTTTGTATGCAGCTCTTTGATGACAGTTCATTGGTCACTGTCCTATGTTAGGATTGTAACTTCTGAACTGCAAGTAACACAAGGATCTCTGTGACAAAGGCAGTAACCCACTGAGCTATCCACATAAAATACAGTTCATCTGCACTTAAAAACTACCAACAGACAAACGATTGCTCTCCAGCAGGATCATTAATCACTAGCGTTATCTGGGCATTCTGAATTGCGTTGTCATATTGTGTCCTGCATCGGCCATGAGAAGGATAAAAACTGTTTAAATGATGTGCACAGAAGTATGTGTCCTGCTGGGCCTGCACATATTTTTAAAAGAAAAAAAATAGTAACACATTCTCTTACCTACTAGTCGAACTCTGTGTCACAGCCTGATGCGATAAGCAGCTGCAGGGGTCAGGAAAGGGGAATAGGAATAAACAAACTTATTTTCTCCGACAATCCGACTCCGACCTGTGCAACACAGAATTGGGTCCTCACGAGTGCGTAGTGGTGAAGCGCGTGACGCGTCACCACTACGTAACGTTCTCATCGCGAGGCCCTGGAGCAGGCTGGGTGACCAATACGAAGTCCTGGCTCTAGTCTTGCCGAACCGGAACCGACCGACGTCATGATGGCAAGGCAGCACTGCAGCAGGCGCTGACGCACTGGCCACCACAAACAAGTAGGTCTGCTGGTCAGCGTCAGGTGCGTGCAGTGCGCAGCGCGCTCACCGCGCTGCTTGAAGACAAGTTTAACTTTTAACTGGGCCGCCGGCCGCGCGCGCTGTTGCGGCCGCGGCTGACTTTATAATTTATTTAGGGACAGTCAAATCTGTCCCTAAATAAATTATAAAGGCCGCCGCAGCCGCAACGGGCCACCAGTGCTGAGCGGCCGCCCTAAAAACAGTGCCGCCTGGGGCGGTCCGCCCCCACCGCCCCCCCCTAGCTACGCGCCTGCTTACAAGGTCCCAAAAGTGATACCTATTGACTATGCCAAGCGGCCCTGTGGCCGCGAAAGTGAAAGTATTCCCGGTCAAGCGCGGTGCGCGCGCCCGCGCACATGCACTGTAGCTCTAGGCTGGCCTGGTAGCACTTTTTGGAGCCCTCTCAACAAGTCTCGCCAGACCACCGCATGCGCTGGGTCAGGCGAGACCTAAAAAGCCAAGGGCACCAAAATAAAAGTGGTCCACATTAGCGAATCAAATTGTTTAAAAAAGTGGTAATTGGGGAGTAATAAACAGTTAAAACATGATCCACCTGGCCACAAAAACGTCCCAAATCTGCTAAAAAGCGGTCCACAGAGTGATCTGTCAGACCAGCCTGTCGGGCACTGCCTGATAGCCCTGTAGACCAGTCAGATCCTGGCAGCTTCCGGTTCTCGGTTCAGCCCTGCTGTGAACCACACACACAAAAAAAAGAACAAGCTACAAGAGACGCCATTGAAAGAGGCTTTCTCCTGTAGCGTGTATGGCCTTCCGAGATCAGTACAAAATGGCCCCCTGGATGGGGTAGCTCTAGGATGCCATCCATGACAACGGTGGTTAGGGTTGTAGAAATGTGAGGAACATAGCATGGTGGAAAACAGGTCTCAAGAGCAACACATACACAGATTACCACTGCTCATAACACTAAACTCGCTTAACTGAAGCAAAGAGGTTCAAGTTGATACTAGCACAAATTTCACAATGGGACGTTAATACCATAAATGCACAATGTTGAAAATATTGAAATTGGCAAGAAAACTGCACAACTAAAAATAAGGGAACTTAATTAATGTGTATACGAAATGAGTACTAATAATGCAAAAAAATAGTTAAGTGGTGCAGCTAATGCGGCCCGAAAAATAATACAGAAACTGTTGGGGGAACAGCTTCTTGCATTTAATTTTTGGGACGCCCTTTGATGAGCCACCCGGTACTGACTCGGCGGCGCTCGGCCCTCGCTCGGGGCCCCGTACTCCGCAGCTGTTGCAGCCATACATTTGCCCGCAGCAACGTGCCAGCTGTCTCTAAATGTATTACAGCACAGCGACGCGAACAACTGGAAGCCATAATGCCTCCCCATTTGCCTAACAATACCAACTTGCACAATAATTCAGGAGACTGAAGATTTGTGCTGTAATTTAATAAACCCAATGCACATTTCTGCTACCACGCATCGCATCTGTGCCGTCGATCCTAGAAGTGTAATATTCCTTTATAACAGGCCATTAACCAATCTTAAGTTTATAGGTTTCCTTAAATCTTTTTCATCAGCTGTTAAACCATGGTAAAGACAAAATTGCCTCTTATGAGACGAGGGACAGTAAACTACAAAGACTGTGATTAAACGTCAATCAATTAAGGACTATTGTATAATAAAACTGCTGACTGATTATGAAAATTACTCTTCTTAACAACTATGTTAAAACACGACTGGGGAATATTTTTTTAAAATGTTTAATTTTATATATATATATATATGTATAGAGAGAGAGAGAGAGAGAGAGAAAGAGAGAGAGAGGGGGTGTGCTGTTAATAACTTTTGCACTGTTTGAAGAATCTTCACACAACTTTTAAAATAAAAAGTTTATCCACCTCTGCTCCGTCCTGGAAAGTGTTGTGGTAATGCATGAAGTGGTTGGCCGAGAAAAAGGGGAATCCCAAAACTCATTTTCGCCATGCTTTTTTTTAATGGTCCAGAAGGTTTGAGGGAGCACATCAGCCCCATCAACATTAAAAAAACACAATAAATCTCCTGGGTCATTGAATCCATGAACCCAGTATAGCGTAGCATATTTTCAAATCACTCCAAGGTGGAGCTGTATGCTCTTCAGCTTTGTGTGCAGGGACACCTTCTGGTTGGATCTATGATGGCGGATATCACCTGCAGTTTGAGCTTTCCAATGGAGAAGCTGTGGACGTGCTCAGAAGCACCCCTAGAGGCCTGGCTGTCTTCTGAGAGAGGGAAGCAGTGTGCCAGGCCTCACAGGAGAAGAGATTATCTAAGAACAGTGAGACCCAGCACATCACCGGTGGCTGAGGGATGTCCAGGAAGAGTGGACTGTTTGAGAGCCAACTAGGGAGGACCCTTGCACCCGTGGGTGCTCCTAGTGCCTCATCTTGGTTCCTGGTGGGAATCATTGCATGGAGCTGTTCATCGGACCAGTTGCGGCTCCAACTGTTTTGTTGCCGTAAGTCCAAATGTGTGTTGAAACCTGGTGATTGCTGAAGACCTGGACCTGGACCATCAGCTCGGATGTGGGAGTCAACTACATATTTGCTGAAGGCAGGGACAAGGGCTGCCACTGTTTGATTGCCATCAGCCCAGATGAGGACTGCGACTGCTTGATTGTCATTGACCCAGGGGAGGACTGCAACTACATGACTGATGTCAGCCTGATGGAGGACTGTAATACCTGAATTCCACAGGTCTGCTTGAGGGCATTACAATGTTACCACAGATGCCATTATCATGCATATTTTTAACACATATGTAATACCACATGTTGTCCTTTACAATTCGTGGCATTGCATCGTTGACCTTAACCATGCATTTTTGTGGTATTTACTATATAAACACACAGTGGAGGTCCCCAGTGTGTTGTTATACATAATTCAAAATTTCCAATGGAAAAACGGTTTTTATTTTGCTAATGACATTGACACTGTTTGATTAATCTTCAAAAACTTTCCACAAAAAGTTCATCCACCTCAGCTCTTTACTGGACATTTTTGGGATGATCTGTCAAAGGGGGGGGGGGGGTTGAGAAAAGAAGAAGGGGCAAACACTCTTCCCCTGCAATTTGCCTAGGGAATTTTAGACAATAATACAGAAAAGAGTAACAGAACAGAATTACACCAATTTTGACAGAAAGCTAGTATATTACCAAGAAAACATGTTTTTTGTGATTTTATGTAAATCTGTTCAGTCGTTCTTTGAAAAATTAAGATTTTAAAAAAAGTGATCTACACGGTTGAGCCCTCGGGAGTCCCACCGGAGTCCTGTGGGATCACAAATTGAAAAAATAAAGCAATCTGATTGGTCATGAGGGTATTTTCTCCCCATCATCTGACTCGATACCACAGGACCCACCGGTCTTGGAGTACATATGAGTCTGATTGGCTAGCTGCAGCATGAAGAAAAATGTCCAGGTTGCCCTTACAGGACAACGAGACTTGGTTGTTGTGAGCCCAAAAATAAAATTAAGAATGGTATAAGGATAGGGGTATCTCGACCATGTGAGAAGGCCCCAGAGGGATCCCCTGGACCCAAAATGAACAAAAAAAGAATTGACATGCCGGTTCGGCAGTACTCACAAGCTTTTGCCAGCACCCACAGGAGTCTTGCAAGACCCAGTAAGACCCACGCCCACCCCCTGTGGTTAGAAGGACTCATTCGGGAGCCGGCGCAGACCCCTGTCTCCCGGAAATTGAATTTTGTTTTCAAGAAAATGAAAATGTGGGGTGGGGTCCGTTGCCCTCTAATGTGGTTTTGGCTTTCAGAGAGGGTCAGGTTTCACACAACGCAGAATCTAAATAAGTCAAAACAATGGGTACATCCTAAACAGGACCCTAAAATATAACATAAATGTAAAAAAAATGAACAAGACTGAAAAGGTGACTGCCTTGTTTATCTGTCCATTCAGCTTTGAAGTTTCAAACCATGCAAGCTCACTCTTAACAACTCAGGAGATCCCTGAACACCCCAAAACCCTAATCCATATCTTCTAACCCAACGATCTATTACCAGAAGCTAAAGTTAACTCTGAAGCAATTTAGAACAGCACCCTTCAGACCATCACAGACATAAGTGCAACCAAGTACCAACTCATTACAAAGCATTCTAAAAGCATATTGTTCGAATTATCCAACTATTACTTTTTATCACACTCTCTGTAAACCTATAAAAGAAATATATCATTTATATAATGCTACCTATGAAATCAGAAATGCCCTCGACAGAAATATACACCCTAACAACAATTAAGAACACAGAGAACAATGCAATAAGCTCCCATCAATAATCAAATATTTGACAGTCCATGTGGCCAGGTGAGGGACCTTTCTAATAGGAAGATGTTTAGGTATATCCACTGCAAAGGCATTTTGTTCGCACAAAAGGATCTCCTGATTTCTTGACTGTCTCCTTGGGCGGCTTAAGGAGTGGAAGTCTCCCAATAAGTATGAAGATTATGTTTATGTTGTATTCATTCTCTTCACTCTCCACTCTTTTGCTGAGGTATAACATTCTTAACAGGTGTATATATTCCAAGACTATAATGTAAACAACTTAAATGGTGAAAGGTGCACGATAATTACCACTTTCCCTTTCTACAAAGTAAATCTAGAGACCCTGGGTTTGGCTACTGTAATACATTCTTATAAGACGAACCCGACAGACAAATGTTTTTGTATGTCTTGTATGTTTATACAAAATACCTGAATAAAAAAAAAATATAAAAAAAAAAATACATGAGAGCAACATTAAATCATGTTGCCAGTTTAGAGACGCACATCAATTTCTGCAGCGCAGTTAGATGCAGAGAAATGTTATGTTTTTTTTTAGTAACTATGGTCTGGGTCCACTGAGTTATCGATCTGGAGGGCATATCCTCAATTGATGCTTTTGTTCTCATCTCGATAAAAACAAATATAACAACTGCATCTATTTTAAGGGGTCAATTAAGATCTCATAATGTAGATTTATCACAAATTCACAAAAATCCCTAGGAATCTGCATGCATAGCTGCGCCAGGCATGGATTTCTATTCAAGTTGCTTGGAAGGTCATCTGCTATTAAATTGGGATCGGATTTGTAATGTGTAGAAATCTTTAAAGCAGGGAACTCCACACAGGGGAAATTGGATTGTAGGAAGCAAAAAAAGAAAAAGCATACGGGAGGCAGGTTCTTGGGAGCTAGGCCTTGTGGGATATCCCAGAAGGAACCATCCCCCGGGCCACTGTAACATATATTTTTTTTTAAATAGGGCAGGCATGCACTTTTCAATCATTAAACCCTTGGGGTGGGTCAGGGCCCGGGGAGGTCAGCACATTTTTATTTATATTTTATACTTGGGGAAGGGGCATGCATAGGGCCCCCTCCACGAGTTACAAGATGCCCACTTTGGCCCAATCTCGCCGGGGGTGGCACGGATTATTAGATGTCCTTGGACCACATCCCTGGGACTTCAAAGGGAAGAAAAGGGGTGGCGCCATCATGCACCCCCACATTGTGGTGTACATGGAGCAGTAAGGGAGCAGGAAAGTGCCAGCTCCCGCACCAGCACTGAGGGGGCTGGCAGGTGGCGAGAAACTCTGCAGCGCTGGATTGGCTCCCCATGCTGTCAGTGGTATTTTTAAAAAAACAAGTCTTTGAGTGGGCCAGATGGGCCTGGGGCACACAAAACAGTAAAAACAACAAAGGTGGGCAGCCTGGGAGTCGGATCCCCATGTTGCCCAAAACTAAAAAAACATAACGCTTGACTATGTGTGCCCTAGTGGGATTGGGGTACCCAGAGTTATAAAAAAGAAAATTAGTCGCAGCTTCACCATTTCAGTACTGAAGCAGTGAGGCCGCTCATTAAATATTCCCTTCTTCCTCAGTGGAGCACCCCATAATGCCGTGCGTGGGCTTTGTTGTTGAGGTGCCATGAGGAGGGGCAGGGGTACCACCAACAATTTATAAAAGTGTTGTGTGGGGCTGCAGGGAGCACAGCAGCCCCCCAGAAATATTTAAAAAACACTGAAGGTCTCCTGGGTCATTGAATGCATGACCCCAATGGCGCTTACCATCATTTTTAAAGGAGTCTGAGCTGCTGCTGTATGCTCTTCAGTGGGAGTGTCAGGAGTCCTTGTGGTTGTTTTTATGTCTGTATTTTGTGGCCTGAATTATGTTAAAGAAAGAATCAAACACATGTTTATGATTGTTTTGAATAGATATGATTTATTTTAAATGTTTTTGTGACAATAATTATTGACCATTGCTGCGTGTATATTTAGAAGGATTACATTCAATTATGATTATTGATAAATTATTGTGGTGTCTTTTAGACAAATCAAATAGGTCCGCTTTAATGTATGTTGATGTGGTAACCCCTTGATAAAACCACTAGGCCTACCCTTTAACTTTTGGTGTTCTGACCCTTTGACAAAGCCAGTAGGTCTGCCTTACTTTAGATGGTACCCATTTATATTGTTCTGTTGCGTTAAAAATGTGATGTTATAATTATGTGTGGTAATAACGTCTTTCTTTGCATTAAAAAAACTGAGAAATGTAGATAAAAACAGATTTAGGTGACATTATAGTTAGGCAAAAGGTCATTTAAAAGGTAACATTTTAAAGTCTAAAAACCACTGAAATTCATCAGTTGTAGTTAACTGAACTAATTATAACTCGTGCCCTCGCCATACATTGCTTATGACCTCACATATTGCACTACTCATTACATATACTTTGACATCATTGATAACATCACTGAAAAATGTTAAATGTTACATTTTAACTGACATTCAAGGGATGGCTCGCAAGCCCCATGCATTAAATCAAGAAAGTTCTGTACATTTATATGCAAACAGGTACTGGTACTCCATGACATGGTTCTCAAATCTAAGTTCATTTATTGGAGTGTACACTGCAGCAAAAGATTATGTATTTCGGTTGATACCACAGACTTGCTCATGTTGGTTCTGGCCAATATGATATCCACTGAAATATGTCATCATTTGCTGCCATTAACACTCCAATAAATAAACTGAGATTTGAGCACCATCTCACAGTGCGCAGGTATCTGTTTGCACATGAATGAAAATAACTCTGTATACTCAATGTTTATGTTGTCGCTATTAATGTGATACAATATTTTTGTCACCTAAATTTATTCATGCAACTAAATTTAACACAACTTAATAGTGGAAATGTCATATCATTTCAAGTTGGGGGCCCCCACACATTTTACAGGAAAAAACTGATAGGTGGAATCCTTGAATTAATTTCAGGCTGTAGTAATTACTCTGAACAGCATTCCAGTTCCTATTTTTTTTGTCCACTGGGCCACTCAAGGTAGAAGACAGCCATATGCATATCACTCTTAGCCACACTTCACAGAAGCTTGCGTCATTTTCCTGGCAGATCAGTTGAACTTATGGCATCACACTTCAAAAAACAAACAAGCATTGAATAGGCAAATAGCTTTCACTTTAAAAAAAAAAAGCATTGTAAAAACCAATAGGTATGGAAGAGTAATGGGTCAAAAGAACCTTTCACGAAATGCCATAAGCTTGATGCACAGAGCCTTGAAGCAAAGTCAAACCAGTGGGAAACACATGACAGAGAATGGCTTAATGGCATTGGCCCAAAGCGGCATACCATGAAAAAAACATAATAGCCAATGAATGAAGGATTTTAACTAAAAGACCACCCACCTGCCATATATCTTATTATTGTACTTCTTAAAGTATTCATGACATGTAGGGGGATATTTACAATAAAATGTCAGAGGGCGTGGTTATGCCAAAATTGGTAATGCCGCACTCTGACATTTTTAAATGCAGGGATGCGCCGTATTTACAAAAATACAGCCCACCCTGCATTTCCCCTAGCGCTGGCGCTAAAAAAGCTACCTAGCCCCAGTGCAGGCACCCTTGAGCCATGTTGCATGGGTGCTTACGCTGCATCAGCGATTGTTCATGTGCAGGAAGGGATACCTTCCTGCACATAAACAATCTTTAAAGGCGATTTGCTGTTTCTATGTGTGCTGCAGAGTGCAGCACACATAGAGAGAACAAAATACGAGGAGAAATTAATAATTTCTCCTTGTATCGCCATCCTAAGACCAGGTTTTACCTGGCCTTAGTTTTTAGCGCTGCCCCATCCTTGTTAATATTGGGCAGCGTAAAAAAGCAATGAGTGTTGTAGTAAAACACCCACTGCAACACCAATTGCATGCCCCTCTCACGCTAAGTGAAGCGTGAAAAGGGGCCTTATTTACATGGCGCTGTTAAGTCACGTTAAGTGGCTTAACACCCCTTTGTAAATAAGGAGAAGGTGATTTCGCCACCAGAACTTCAATAAAAGTGACGTTCTGGTAAAATATCCCCTTGTAAATTTGCCCTTTATCTCTAAGGGTTAATAGGTGCTACAAATACAATCTAGCAAACACAGCAAGATGATGGACGAAGTGCTGAAACTTTTCAACCACTCACCACCAGTAAAGAGATCTGGGTTCAATCCATCATTCTTTTGCTCTCTATGCTACCCCAATTTGGACCCAGCCATATGCAAATCAGTCTTGACCCTGCTCCTTATGGGAACAGTCCAGCCTGAACTGCCAAGCCAGCTCCTCACTGAACCAGGATCAAGCATTCTGGGACCAGTTTCAGGGTATCATCCGTCATCAGCCCGAGCGGGACGAGTATGCCCAGACGTGGGTCCCGTGCACTCCATGCCACTGGAGTCAAGCTAGCCTGGCTGATGAGGGGTGATACCACAAAACCAGTCCCAGAATGCTTGTTTCTGGTCCAGGGAGAACCTGGTCTAGCAGTTCAGGCTGGACTGTTACCATGGGGAGCAAGCTCAAGACTAATTTTCATATGTCTGGGTGTTAGAAATGGGGGTCTCTAGTTGGCAGAGATAGACACCTTTGTCCAAATAGGGGCCCTTGCTTCTAGTCAGGGTAAGGGGATACACTCCTAAAATAACCCCTGCTTACCCCCTTGGTAGCTCGGCACGAGCAGACAGGCTTATCTCAGAGACAGTGTGTAATGCATTTGTGAACAGTGACCCTACAAATGGACACCACACCAGTTTAGAAAAATAAGTAACCTTTATCTAAACCAAAACAAGACCAAACGACAAAAATCCACAATAAAGTTATCAAGATATCCTCAAAAATAGGTTATTTACTCAAAAAAAGCTTGTAGCAACAAATAACTCCACTTGGAGTTATAACGACGTTGTGACCGATGAGAATCTCAAAGTACGGCGCCGACTGCGAGGTGCACGGCGTCAGGCCTACAAAGAACAGTACCTTGGAAACTATGAAAACAAAGACAGTTCACGGCGTCGGGGAGGTGCTGCTTCGTTGGCGCCATGCGGCATCGATTCCCTATGACCCCAGGGGAGGTGAAGCCTCTGTTCCTTACAGCAGCGCAGGGGAGTCGAGATGGCTGTTCCTTACGATGGCGCGATGTCGATGGATTCGGGGATCACCAACGTCGAGGATCGGCTCCGCGATGATGAAGTCGGCTTCGGAGTCGGTGCGGCATGGCTGCAGGCATCGGGCCTACGTCGCAATTCGGAGCAGTGCTCATGGCTTCGGTGCAGGTTACGGCATCGCTCACCAGCGTTGGTGTTGCAATTTCCTTCTGTAGCAGCTGAAACAGCAGTTCTAGTTGCAGAGAGACAGAAGGGGTGAAGTCTTTGTGTTCCTGAGACTTCCGAACAGGAGGCAAGCTCAATTTCAAGCCCTTGGAGATCTTTTTTTTCAAGCAGGTGACAAAGCAAAACAACAAAGTCCTTTTCTCCTTTCCTTGGCAGCAAGCAGCTACTGCCGGCCAACCCCAGACAGCAAATAACACAGGGGCAGTATTCCTCCTCAGCTTCTCCGGATCTTCTCCTTGGAAAAGGTTTCCTCTTGATTTCCCAGAAGTGATCTAAAAGTCTGGGGTCTGGCCCCCAATTTATACACACAAATCCTTTGTTCTCTGAAGGCAGAGAGTGTCTGTACCCAGCCAAAACCAGTACTGTCCTCACTGGTGCAATTTCCTGGCAGGAGGTGAAGACAGCATTGTTGAAGGCAGACCAGGCCCAGGCAGGTGAAAGAAAATCTCCTCTCCCTACTATAAATGCAACCCAGGTCCATTCAGCCCATTCCTGACTCATCAGACTTCTGGTTCCACAGCCCTTCTTCAGCCCCTGTCATCCAAAAGCCAGACATGCAATACACAAACCTAGCAGAGGCACACTGGATGGTTAGGCAAGAAAATATCTACTTTCTAAAAGTGGTATTATCAAACACAGAATGCAAAAATCACCTTCACTAAAAGATGCACTTAAACATTCTGAGTTCAGACATACTAAACTCTACATTTCTATCTTTTTCCTAGGGTCAGTTAAGTTTATAAGATGTTATAAACAAACTCCCCAATAGTCAAAAACGAAATTGGCAGGATTTCACTATCAAGGGAAGGTGTAGGGACTGGCAAGTGTGTGCACTAGCCAAGTCGACATGGCAGTGCCAGACTGCACACATGCTCTGCAATGGCAGGCCAGAGTTACATTTTACAGGCTGCTTCTGTGAGTGGCACAATCAGTGCTGCAAGCCCACCAGCAGCATTTGATTTACAGGCCCTGGGCACACATGGTGCACTGTACTAGTGTCTGACAAGTAAATCAAATAAGCCAATCATGGAATCACTAATCCATAACAACAATTTACACAGGGAGCACTTGCACCTTGGCACTGAACAGCAGAGGCAAAGTGCCCATAACAAGCAAAAATTGAGTCCTATACACAGCAAAACACAGAAAGAAACAGCAAACAAATGGAAGGGAGACCCACGCCAATGGTGTCAAGTCTAACACTGGGTTTAAGCTGGAATGGCATGGGGAGCAAAAAAACTATGGATTTAGGCCCAGATCTCTGTACTGGGGTGAATGTTTGACAGTGTTCAGCATTCTGATCATCAATTGATCTTTTTGCACTTGTCACCCCAAGTGGGACAGGTATGTCCAGACATTGGTCCCGTGTTTTCCATGCCACTGGAGTCAAGCTAGCCTGGCTGATGAGGGGTGATACACAGAAACAGTCCCAGGATGTTTTTTCTGGTCCAGGGAGGACCTGGCCTGCTAGTTACTATTGTCTGGACTGTTACCATGGGGTGCAGGGTCAAGACTGATTTGCATATGGCTGGGTTTAAACTGAAATGGCATGGATTTAGGCCCAGATTTCTGGAGTGGGGTGAATGTTTGATATTGTTCACCATTCTGTCCATTAATTGTTATTTTTGTACAAATACAATCTAGTCCAATAAGAAAAAGTAATTTGCTCTGCCTCATGAGCCATTCTGGATGAATGTACACCAGTAGGTGACTGGACACCTTAGTAGAGAGCTGACACAACAACACTCAAGGCCAATGAGGGTGAGGGTCAAGCAATGAAGTGTTAGATTGCAGAAAACATGCAAATGATGTACATTCTGCAGAATGATCATTTCTGTTAGATGTATTGCAGAAATCTGAAAAAGGAGGAAGTATTTTTCATAATTAGCTAACTATGGTGCATAAGTCTGCTGAAGCACTATGTGCATTATTACATAATCATGCTCGAAAATTTACCAAACTTGGTAATAGTAAATTGTTCCCAGAACATAAAATCAGCGCACTTATGCTTTATGTTTGTGAACTCTCATTTAGTTCATAAGTCAATATACATAAAATATCAACAACCTTTGTTATTGGGGCGCATGCACATAGTAACTATATCTGCTTTTCATCTAGGGTAGACAGACACCACACACTAATTTACCAAATTATCAAACACAGTGGTTGCCATTGTCGGTCTAAATAAAACAGGTTGATGTTTTTCTGTTCTCCTCCATCTACTGTGATAATATCTTTACATTTTCAACTACATAATTGTCTATGTACAACTAGACACTTCAAAGGCACAGAAATAAAGCACTGGCAACTTTCTCATTAAAAAGGTTCTGGAATATGTATCTTTTTCTTTTCGAGTCTGATGTGTTCTGATCCGAAAAGTAAGTCATTGTGTGTGTGTTTGCATGTGTGCGTGTGTGTGGGGGGGTGAAGTTGGTTATAGGCCCTTGGAGACTTCAGGGAGTTGTCCTGTGTGCTAGATAAGAGCGTTTCTAAAAAGCAAAGGAAGTAGTCCATCTACACCCTTCCTCCACTCATTTTCTACCAACCAACATAAAGAAACACGCTGTGCTTGTTTATAGAAAATATTCAAATATAGATAACAGAGATTCGAGGTGGCCGGCAGACGTGCTGTGTTTCTGTCCTTCACAGCAGCCATCCTAACACGTTTCCACACACTCTGAGGTAGTTAGTGGAAAGACTGCTGTTTGTCTAGCTTTTGCATGGTTTATGTGCTAAGAAGACAATCATAACAAAAATTTAGATAGCGCTTCAGCGCTGGTACTTTTACTCGGGGTTACCAAATGACTCTGTGCCACTGAGGGGTATTAAGGAGATATAATCAGTGCATTTTTGGGCGATGTGCTTCGTCTGAAGCAAGCCGACCAACATTTTTAGACAATGATTGTAAAGGGAAGGCACAGGAATGGAAACGTTTTCTTTGTGAAACTGGGTAATTTGTTCATCCCTAAATTAATTTTATAATTTTCTTGAGAATAAAGGGCTGAGTTTGCCCTTTCACGACCAGACGCCACTCCTTGCATATTGTACAGAATGGGCGACATTCGTGTGAAATTGTGGGCTGAAGGAGATGCAATTTCCTGTTGCAGGTTCAATGGAAGACCGTTGCTAGTGCTGAAGGGTTTAGATTAGATGAATGGTCAAATGAGACTTAATGTAACAAAAGTCCAATTTGGGATTAAGTGCTGGAGCTGTCAACCACGAGCGTGCATGCCATCCAACAATGACTCAACCACACTTGAAACTAGGGGTGGGCGGAATTTGCGAAATTCACTTTCGCAAATTATCGCGAAAATGTTAAAAATCTCCGCAAACACGCGGAAATATCGCGAAGATGCGGAAGATTTTTTCCCGCCCGTTCACGGTATGTTCTGCGTGGTCGCGGCTCGCCAACTTACCCATGCGGTTGCTCGCGGGCGCGGCCATCTTGTTTTCACTTGTCTCGCGGTGCATGATCGCGAGAAGAAAGACGTGATCGCGCGACGAATGATGTTACTGCGGGCGCGAACTGTCGCGAGACAGAGCAAATGGCTACCAACAATCCAACATCTCGTGGATAACGCGACCGGATCGGGAAAACTTGTCGGCGAACGCGGGGATTCAGGTAAGGCGATCGCGCGCACGCAAGAATGTATTATTTTACAGCGCGATTTCCGGTAAAATGCGGATTGCGGAAATTTTTACATTTTTGCACTCTCCGCGGAACGCGAAAATGTCAAATTATCGCAATTTCCGCGAGCGGAACGGATTTTTAGCCCAGGCCTACTTGAAACCAGAAAGCAACAATTTGCTAAAGCTCAGTCCATAAGTACTGTTGAGAGGGAGGCCATTCATGAAGCAAGACCATAAGAAAAAGGCTGATTTATTGGACTCTGTAGTGTTGTGTGATTATGTGCAGTAGGACCCTTGTGGTCCTAGGCAGACTCCTTACAAAGTTAGGTAAAAAGTTGGGAGGTATTTGGGTGTGTCTGGGTGTGGTCAATACAATCTATGATGCAGTGCATTCCGTGAAAGGTTGCATGCCGAAGAATGATTACATGTATTGCCGTGCTCTGTGTGTGGTGTAGTCATTTTTGTGCTCCATAGCTGGGGTGGATGCTACACTTGCAAACAGAGATGGCTCACATTACAACCTCTGGCTAAGTCCCACACTAAATAATCTAACAATTTACATATCAATGTCTAACACAGTCCATTGCCCCAGTTAATGTGCAACATCTTAACATGTTCCTATATTCATATTACTTCTCAATTACTAGCCCACCTTTCTTTTCTGCCTGCCTGCCTGCACCAGGTCTACGCTACTTTCTACTCCATCTTCCATCATGTCTTCTAATTGTGTTTTACTGTTTACTTCCCCGCTGTCACCTGTCTTATCTTGAGGTCTCTCTTTATGTCACTGAAATAACCCTCCCCTGAGGTGTTCATTCTGTCCTCACTACTCTCCTTTCTTCCTACCCTATTATTCCATCAGCACCTCCATGCCTTCATAAGGTAAATCCTGCTGCCCATCAGTGACAAATGAACCCTATACTACTGAAACAATATGGGGCACTTATATGCAATACCCACACAGCTCACTACCAAAGTGCTATGTGCCTTCCAAAAATATACCACCTCCCTACTCATTAGGAATTTGTCAATTTCATGTAATTTAATTCACAAACGGACTGCAAAATTATGTAAATTTGTGCGTAACTTTATGAAATGCAAATCTGTAATTACACGCTATATTTTGTGCAAAATGTGTCCACCCATCAATTTTTGGTTCAAGGAAAAATTTAAATAAAAGAACCATGAACATCAGCTGTTCGCATTCTGTTGTTTGCGTGAATTCACAGTACATTTTTACAGTGAATTCTGTGTTTGGTGTCAATTTTTACATTAAATGCCATGTAATTATGTGAACTGGCATAATTGCGTAATTTCATGAATTTCACATCACAAGCGTAATGTAAACATTTTTGAAATTACGCAAATTACACTGACGTAATTTTAATTTTGCCCTGGTCTACCATTCGCCTCCTGGTGCACCTTGTTAATGGCAGCAGACTTTGAGGCCCTCATCCACATCTGGCTGGGTACTAACAATGTACAAACAACTTATTTTTACGCAGTCTCCCCTGCAAATTTTCAGATTCCTTTTCACCATTTTCAACAGCTTAGAGCCTGTAAGTCAGACCAGGTCAGGGCCCCGCTAATAAAATAATATTATATCAAGCCTTGGCTTGCTCCCGCCTCAGTTTCCATAACATGGGAAGCAATTGGCTTCATCTCACTCCACCAGGCCATGCCGTCCAACTGATACCCTATCGCCCTTCATCTTCCATTTGGGGATTATAACTTTGCCTCTTTGCATGATTACCTGACGACAGATAATACGGCTGCATTTCCACACTTCTTGCTTTCTTCTCATTGTCTGCTTCCTACCTGGACTGGGTGACATAACCCATCTCTTTCTTGTGTTTTCCCTTTTCCTTCCATACCTTTCACACACACATTTTTGCAGACTTCCATCTTCACAAGTTTTTCAGCCTGTCCACACCATACCAATTTGTGTACTTTCGCTACTGCCCCTATCCAGAATGACTGCATCCCACACTGTTTCTCCTGACACCCTCCCCACTGCAAAAACGTTCATATTACTATACAATGCCTGTCTATCTGTCACCTTTTCCCCCTCCTTATATATGAACCCCCAAACTGTTGTTATATAAGTACCTTCTACATGCCCTTTAAGGGGAAATCTCTGTGTTTCCCTATACTTTCAAAGTTACAGAGCTCCACTTTCGTTTTTGGTCCTTCTTACATTGCCATACCCATTGAGCCTTCTCATGAGTTTGGCAGTCCTCCTGTCGGCCTGCCACCGCCACGCTAACAGGAGAACCGCCAAGCGCGTAGTGCACCTGCCCGCCGGATTATGAGTGTAATCCATGGCGGGTGGGCGATGCTGCGGCAGTCTCATGGTGGTGATCTGCAGACCGCTGCAGTGACAGCACCTGCAACACGTTCCTGCACGGTGTGGCCTGCACCATGTAGAGCATGCCACCTTGTGCAGGAACGGGGGTGCAATTTCAGGTGGCACAACATTTGCCCCTCTGCATGTACCCCAAGGTCTAGAAGTGGCTGGGTGCCCTGTTAGGGCCACTTTCCTTGCATGTCCGCCACCCTTTTCACGATGGGCTCACCACCATTAAATCAGTGGGGGACATTCAAATTGGAATATACTCAGTGGGTGCCAGCACAGCGGTCTTGTGGTGGCCCAACCACCACACTCATAATACGGCGGTTGGACTATCAGTGTGGCAGTGGTTGGACCGCAACCACGATTACATCAGTCCTGTGGACTGCCATACTCGTAATGAAGCCCTAAATGCTATCCTGTACACCTCTAGCCTCATGTTCTCAAGCCCTAGTCCCTCATACATTTTTGGTCTCCCTACCTCAGACAGCTTGAATGCTCTGTAAACATAATGGAGAATATAGATTGAAGAAAACCTGTCTCCCAGAAGAAAACACAATTCTTGTCTGTATCATGATCTCCTCCAGAACTGTCACAGATAAGGCTCTCCTCTTGTCCTCCAGCTTTCCTTTCGCTCAAGGCCATCCTTCCACAATTCTTCTCAAAAGCCCTCCCATTTGACTCATTTTCCCAAAAACATTATTCTACAGAGCGATCCTTGCCATTCTCCCCAAAATCATCATAGACACCAGTCCTTTTCCCATCAATGACATTACACAGTTCATCACATTATCTCTCATGCCTTTCCTCCCTTCTCCTTCTATCTTCACTCCTGGTAAATTCCCTCCAAGCTTGTCCATATAATGTTATTGTTGTTGCAGCAAGTGCCCTTATCTCACTAACCCCATTAACTCCTCCGGCACTGTGGTTCCACACTGATCTGCCTCGGGTGTCAATCTACTGAACTTCGACTACTGAAAACGAGATAAAGCATATGCCACATCAGTGAGTGGTATTTGCCTAGCCCGGAACAATATGATGAGGTGCAAGAGTGTGCACCCTGGATACCAACCCCAGAATATTGATGGGACACAAAATTGATCCCAAAATATCCCAAACAAAGACTGACCAGTAATTAAGTCTAGATATTCTAAACCTAACCTCACATATATTTTCCTAAGCGGTACATATATCTTCAAGGTGCATAGATATGGAGTTAGTAACAGTAAAACTATACTTCCCTATATGCACTACTTCGTCCCTCAATGTTCTGTCCTCAATATTCTAGTACCGGTTGTATGATAAAACCATGAATGCCATTACCACACATGCCTTTACAACGTGGTCTAAACCATGAATATGCCTTAACCATACACGTCTTTACCATGCATACCACTACCCCGCATACTCATAGAGATACATTAAAACTACCTTAGCACACATAAGTTTACCATGCATGCCTTTACCATGCTTACTGTTACAATGCATCTTTATTGTACATTTTAAAAAAGGTTTCTACACTGAAAACTTTAAAAAAAACAAAAGAAATATTGACATTCACCAAATTAAATAAAAAAATACAGCAGCACAGTAATATTACCTCAAAAAAACATTTTACCACTAAATATTATCAGTGAAAGTGAAATACAAGACATGTATGACTTAGAAAAATATATCTGTAACGATCCTGTTTCAACAATAGTCCTTCCATTGGTTTAATGCTAATAATGCAGCCTGTCTAAAACTAAAATGGCTGATGTAGAATGTGCGGACTGTAATAAAAACAAATTCTACCATTACAATTAAATACACATTCTGTCAGAATTTAAAACACATTACAATGCAGATCCCAAAACATATTTTCGTTTGAAATGTGGTTTTCCCTTGAAAAAAATATAAATTGAGCCAATCTCCTTTTTGTGGTCAGTGGTACACTGACACTGATAGTGACCGCTAGTCACTCAGACTCTCGGAGGAAAGTGACAGTTTGCTGAGGAGACACTGCCATCTACAAAGCAAATTAAATACAACATTCAAACAAACCACCTATATAGCATGTCCAAATTACTCTCACAGATAACTATTAATAATTTGATATGTGCAGGCACCACCCTAGGATTACGAAGTCCCTTTCCGACAGCCTTTCCAGGGCAGTTCGACAGCCATGGAAAAGCTGTCGGAAAGGGACTTTGGGAGCTCCTAGCAGGGCCCCTGTGGGCCTCAGCTATGTGGCCCTGTGGTGCCCCCACAAACATCCAAGTGCTGTGTGGCAGATACCACATGCTGCCTGGCACACGGCGCATGGAGGTTTGAAAAATGCTGTTTACCATGGCAGGTTGTGCAGCAGCTCTTTTCCTGGGCTGCTGCACAATTCACAATGATAAACAACATTTTACAACTGCCTCCTCGGCGGTCGCGTCAGAATTGGGCTGTTGGGACCACCGACTCCTTGCCGGATGGTCCCGTGCCCGAAACAATGGGGGTCGGATGCTTCTCCGACCTCCATCGTAATGAGACTCTTATTTTTAAAAATATTTTTTAAACTTAGTATTCTAACTCTGCTGGAGGCATCCCTCAGGGCAGGTGCTGGGCAGTGACTGGGGCAAAATTACTATTCTAACTCCGTTGGGGGCATCTCACCAGCAGGAGCTCAACAGTAATAGGGGGCAAATGTACAATTCAAACTCCGCTGGAGGCGTCCCTAAAGGCAGGTGCTGGACAGTGACTGAGGGCAAAATTACTTTTCTAACTCTAATGGGGGTCTTCATCAGGACAGGTGCGGGACAGTGACTGGGGAAAAATGTACTATTCAAACTCCTCTGGGAGCGTCCCTCAGGGCAGGTGCTAGACAGTGACTAGGGGCAAATTTAATATTCTAACCCTGCTGAGGGTATCCCTCAGGGCAGGTGCTCGACAGTGACTGGGGTCACAATTACTATTCTAACTGCACTGGGGGTGTTCCTTAGGGCAGGTGCTGGACAGTCACACGGGGCAAATTTACTATTCAAACTCCACTGGGGGCGTCTCTCAGGGCAGGTGCTGGACAGTGACTGGGGTAAATTTATGATTATAACTCCAGTCGGGGCATCGCTCAGTGCAGGTGCTGGACAGTGACTTGGGGCAAATTTACTATTCTTACTCCACTGGGGGTGTTCCTCAGGGCAGGCTCTGGACAGTGACCGGGGGCAAATTTACAATTCAAACTCCTCTGGGGTGTCCCGCTGGAAAGGTGCTGGGCAGTAACTGGGGGCAAACTTACTATTCCAACTCCACTAAGTTTGTAACTCAGGGCAGGCTAAGACAGTGAGAGGGTGGCTGGATAAAATACTAGAAAAAAAGAAGAGAACATTTTTCTTTTTTTCTTTTCTTTCAGTGCTAAACAGATAGTCCAATCGCTGAGGAAATCCTGAAAATTCACACCTTTTACAAAATAAAAACCATCAGGAGACATCACCGAGTTGAAGTAAGTGAATTTAAAATAAAGAAGTCACCAACAAACCAAAACCTAGCAATACCAAAGGATAGAGAACTAATACCGTCTTTTTATGTTATTATCTAAACAACCAGAAAACAGACAATACTGAATGTCTAAAATTACAAAGTCCAAGCCGGAATTTGAAAAACACAGCCTTCCTTCTAAAGTATTAATATTTTTTCCAAACAGGCAAAGTAACAGAGTGCAAAAATGAAAACAATACAAAAACACAGTAACTTACAGATCTTTTTGTTTCTTGGTTGTCAACGATTCAACAATAATGGCTGCAGCTAGACAGGCTATGTGTGTAAAATCAAGAAGGGGAAACCAACTTCTGAAATATTGTGGCTAACTTTATTGCACGGATAGAGTGATTGAGCCCAGGAGTCATTGGAGGTGTGTACAATATTGTTCATACCACTGCACAGGCAGAGCAGTTTCTCTAGGTGACTGTGTTGAAAGTACCTCTCAGTGTAACCACTCTGCCTCGGCAATGAAGATAGAAATACGGGAAATCATACAAGAAATAAAAAAATCTTGCATCCACCTCCAATTAACGCTGGTGCATAGTTTTGAGGGAGGTAGCACAAAACATTCCCATTCATGTAGCTAGTAGTATGCCCGCAATTCTCAATCTTAAAAGGATGACCCAGAAGCAAAAAACAGGCAAGTAACTCCCAACGCGTGAGCCCACAGATGTTTTTTGATATTAATATTCCCCCAGAACTAACTCTTACTTTCGCTAATGAAACTGTCCTACTGCATGACAACAAAAACTCTAAAAACAGAATACACATTTTGCAACATCCCATACCAGGAAATACTTGAGAATAGTGATGCTTGGATGATGGATGGCACTTTTAAACCCACACCCTATCCGTTTGCCCGAATAAACACTATTCATGCTAAAATAAATAACATAACTGTACCATTAGTATACAGTTTACTCCCAAACAATCCTCTGAATACTGAATTTTCGACAGTGATACAATTCAAAACCTTAGATAAAATTCCTAGAATGGTGATAACTAATTTTGAATTACCAATGATTAACACAGTTTGTAAATTCAAGGATATTTTTTCCTCCTTTTCCTCCTTTCTCTGGCATATTGACGTAAAATTAAAAAAACATCCTTAGTTGAGGTTTATATGTCTGAGAGTAAATTTCAATTTTAATTACGAGAAACAACCTGCCTTTTGCTACATACCTCCTCAGTGTGTAGATGAGTTTTACACATCAATTCCAGCATCTGACTATTTTACCCAATACCAGGAGAAATTGGCACTGTTACTAAAATATTTTGAAGACACTTGGATTGACGATGTAAGCAGGTCGGGTAATAGGAGGAAGCCAAGGTTCCCTATTAGCTGGTGGAACTGCCACGTGCCCTGCTTAGAGGGAGGAGCAAAGCTAATGCCATTGACAGATGGTACAACTCCTGCAACAAATCTATTGGCAGACACAACCCGAACCTATATCACTTCCTGGAAAATGTGAAGAAGAAGCAAAGTTTCCAGGAAAAGGAGAATTGCTCAATCTTTTACAGGTAATCTGAAAAGAAGCAGAGAAATGTTAGAAGGACTATTGGCAAAGATCAAAGATATTGCCTATATCTTACACTTTTAACATTGTCTAACACCCTGTTCCATTACTTGCCTGTTTTAACAACACTCAAACTAAAATTGGCATATCTGTAAAAAAACTTCTAAAATTTAACAAACAATTTCCTCCTACCTGCAGATGCCTTCTTTTTCCAATTCTTGGCAACGGTTCAACTCCACTTTTCAACAAGAGTCTTACGCGTTCCAACTAAAATGTTTATTCATTTCACAAATACGTTAAAAAAAGTACTTACTAATGTACTTTATCCCTTTTGTAAACATATATTAAAAAGAAATACAACCATCCCAACACTGGCATACAATAGCAACCTGTATGGGAATGAAAATGTGTTTAAAAAATAGAAATAATACAACATCGTACATCCTTACTATTATAAACCTCTCCCATCTATCCTTGAAATAAATCTAGTCACCTATATACTTTTAAAATGTAAATAAAGTTGTTCTTACCTGATCATAGCTCCTCCTTGCTTCAGATCTCCACTGCAATGCTCGATCAACTGTCAAAACAGAGTCACAACAACGTACGTCATGGTTGAAAGTAAAAACTAATAAAGGTCAATTTCTCCCATTGAAATGAATGGGAAACCATGGGAGAGTGACTTAAAACATATATTTAAACATTGTTAGTGTTGAAAATGTATTTTGTATTGTTAATATATTTTAGAAATTCAATACATATTTATTACATTTTCTGCAGATTAAAACAGATATGTAATAGTTAATTAAAATAAATTGTGCTGCATTTCTTTATTAAATAAATTTACAATATTTACAAATGTTGTTTTCTATTATTTATTTGTTCATAAAATATTTTTAATAATTTAAACAAATTAGGATAGTATTCTATCATGTCAAAATATTTAAATAATGTAATTGATTTAAAAATTAATACTCAGGTATTTAAATAAATAGCTGAGTATTAATACACTTCCTCACCCAATATCCCTATATCCCTAAATTCCTGCCCCTAAATTGTGGTGTTAAAAATGTCCAAGTACATGTAAATTAATTGTACTAATAATAATATTGCGGCATACTTTAATACACAAGTATTAAAA
Source organism: Triturus cristatus (assembly GCF_964204655.1). NCBI lineage: Eukaryota > Metazoa > Chordata > Amphibia > Caudata > Salamandridae > Triturus > Triturus cristatus. Next base: position 612,494,677 of record NC_140591.1, on the reverse strand, counting down.
TGAATACCTGAGTATTACTACACTTCCCCACTCTAAACCTCTATATCCCTTGTATCGGTGCCTAATTCTCAGTATTAGAAATTGCTTATTACATGTTAGGAGATTTTTATTTTATTTTATTTTAAATCCCTGTATAAATGAATACCCAAGGACATAAATTAATATCTGAGTATTAATACACATCCCCATCCAATACCCCTATATCCATTGCAGCCCGTACCTAAATTGTAGTGTCACAAATTAGTCTTACTACATGTTTAAAAATGTTAATAATATTTAGATTATTATATAAATGAATACTCAGGTACTTAAATAAATAGTAGAGTATTAATACCTTTCCCCACCCAATACTCCTTGCATCATGTGCCTAAATGTTAGTTATACAATTTAGTCTTGCCACATGTTTTTTTTTTAAATGTTTACATTATTTTATAAATTAATACTCAGGCATTTAAATACATACCTGAGTATTAATGCACTCCTCCACCCAATACCCCTATAGGCGCTGTATCCCGTTCCTACATATTATTAATATTAACAATATTGAGTACATTAATACTCAGGCATTTAAATTAATATCTGAGTATTAAAAATCACCCCAAATATTTATTTTAAAAAACTAAATAAAACTATCCCAAAATACTCCCTAATATACCTCACAATATACTTACTAATAAATGTGTGGTAATGACATGCGTGGTAATGACATTCGTTAGAAAAGCATATTCTTTCTAATGGTTTGTGTGGTAATGTTGCATGAGTGTTAATGACTTTGTGGTAAATGCATGTAATTATTCTGTAGGTCGACATTCAGTAGTACAATCAGTTTCAAGTATCTCAGCACCAACTAAAAAAAACACCCATTTGTCACTTGCCAATAGTTTGCTTATGGCTCGCACAGCTGCCTAGCTGTCTGTCATGAAAGCCAGTTTCTCATTGTCAGTTCCTTACCCACAATTCCTCAGCAGTGTCGATATAAAAATCTTCAGGTAGGCAATGCTACTGTTCCGTCTCCTCCAATTTTCTGTCTAGCTTTCTTTGCACCATCATCCCTTACAGTGCAGTAGAGGCCAATGCCCCCTACTGCTGATGCATTAAGAGGAGATTTCTACGGCCAATGTATATCCACATTGTTACTCCATTATATTTGTCCAGAAGCCTCAGCCAAGTCAAGATGCCCTGTCTAATTCTCTCATTAATTCCAATCCACTGGTGGGGTTTCCTAATCTCCTCCATTACCAAAGCAGAATGTCTTACAAGAGAGACCACCCTTCAAGCAAAGTTCATTTGTGTCTGAGGCATATTTATCACTTCGCATTTTATCATGATGGCCGCCTCATACTGCACCATTCTTACGATGGCAGTCAGATGAGCGTCCAAACGCCATCGTAGCAGGTTGGAATCTGACCGACATGTAGTCAGCGGTTCAACCCGCCAAATTAAGATGCAACCACTATATAGGTGGTTGGAAACACCCCCTTTTTGATTGCGGCTTGTGCTGCAGCCCGGAAAAGGAGATGTTTTGAAACAACCATGCACCATGTGGTGCCTAGCACATGGGGCATGGATTTTTGTGGGGTACCACAGGTGCCCCCTGGGCCTCATAGTAGAGGACACGGGGTGGGGGCCCTGCTAGGCACCACCAAATTCCCTTTCTGACAGCTTTTCTGGAGACTCCAGCTACTATTAAGTAGGCAGCCAAAGGGGGCAAGGCATGGGGATATACACCTTGCAAATTAGTTTTCCCCACATCTTTGCTACTGCTGTGATCTGTTTTCAGGTAATATTACATTGACAGTGCATGGTCTGATTGCAGGTTCCACCAGCTATTGTGTATTGTGCAGTATTGTATATTGAAATTACTGCTTGTTGTAGAAAAGCATTTACTAGATAATAATGGTGGGCATGTGTGTAAAGTTGATTCTATGGAGAACATTATTTCAGGCTAGCTTTCAAAGTTTACTTAACAAACATTAGTAATTGAGCATGTTGCATTCTCGATATTTCTGTCAAGTATTATTTTCCATGGATATGCCAAATACATATAGTGAATCACTAATATTTGCAGTAGGGCACCATTCCTTAATCAAACCGCTTGCCTAAATATTTGCAACCTTTGACTCCTGAGATTTTTCAGTAAAGTGTTGGTGACAAGTTACAACACCAGCAGGGTTGAGTACAACTGTATCTTCCTTTCAACTTACTCAAATTGAGAGGTAGGATGTTTAATGTGCTTCACCCTCTTTACCCTCACTTCCTAATGATGCAGCAACATGTGCACATGACAGATCTTCGATGCAATCTCCAGCACAAGCTGCAGTTGAGGCTGATGGATCTTTGGTCCCAGAATGAGGCATGAAACAACACATCAGTTTCAGTAAATTACAGTGATGCACATGTGGCTCCACAATGATGACAGGGAATATTCAATTCAAACTATGAAGGTTTATTAGCAAATTAACAAAGTTACAGTTTAAATTATTCAAATTAGTCAGAATCCATATCAAGGGCAAAAAAACATTTGTTGATATAAATCAAGCAAGTCAAAATCAGTAAATACAAAGACAGGTTATAAAAATATTATCGCTTGTAGTAGTGAGTCAGTTTCACTCCCTCGTTATCAAAAACAATCCAATAAGTTGGTGAATCCAAAATGTTATTTATTTGTTCAGATAAAAGGCTTATATTTCAAATGATCCAGTTATTAGAACAAGATAGATTCATCGAGGTAAGGTGAACAAGCCAAATTTAGAGCGGAGGTGAACAGCCAACACGTGTTTCGACCTTGTGGCACGGTTTCTGGCCAGGGCTTTCTCAAGGCTTAGTATTCAGGACACAGCAAATTGCGTACGCTTTATGTATCATGATTCAAAGTCACTGTATAATACAAACGATCCAGCCTTTTCAGGCTCTAAGGTTCAAAACTTGGAAAAATTCCCGGCACCAGTGGTCCTCACCAACTATTTTTAATTGTTATTAAAAATCATATTTAATGATGAGGTCACAATTTTAACACATATTAAGAAAAAACTACTTTTATAAAGTTACGTTTTACCTGCCTGTAGTTCCTGGAGGCTAATTTGCATTAGCTCTCCAGCATCTACCTGGAGGCAATTCTCTTTGAATAGATGTAAAATGTGGTTTGTGCAAACAATAAGCTGACCTGAATTGGCAGAGATGCCATCTCTGAACTGCACAGAACATGGAGGGTGGGGCCTGTGAGCATCCTTGTTGACACTACTGTGGCGTATCCTACTTGAGTGTCGAATCATGCCTGACGGGTCTGCTGAGTTCCCATGTAAAACTCATGGCACACTTGAAAGGGTAGAGAACAGAATGGCAAGAGAATTCTTGTGGACCCACTGTCTGGTTGCTGAAGGCCTCTGCTTTAGTACTACCAGATGTCTGTCTCTGGGTTTACAAATAATCCTTGAGGCACACTTGAAAGGGGAGAAAACAAATTCCAAGACAATTCTTGTGGATCTACTGTCTTGTTGCTAAAAGTCTCAGGTTCTTTCCTACCAGAATTCTGTCTCTGGACTTGTTATGGGTACAGTGGTTGCCTCATATTGGATTTTAGTGTTTGATGTGGAAGGACAATAAGATTACCAGAACAGACTCCCTACACACACCCCAAGCTCTCAAAGACCACATGTAGTGTGAGTGAAGACTTTCACTATCTTGAAAATGCCAAAAGTGGGTAGGGTTGGCCGTGGGATTTTTAACCCAGGGGTCATTCCCACCCTTATTCCCACTAGCTAGTGCCAGGCATAAATAAGGGACCCCAGAAACCCACTTCATATCCCTTCCTGGACCTGCAGAAAATCAGATTAGGATTAGACCTGCTGTCTGTGACCTCAGACGATCACTGAAGAACTGGACGTGCGCCGTCTTGTACCCAAGACAAAGTAGGGGACTCCAAGTTTTGTAAGGCTGACCTGTTCAAGCTCCGGTTATACAAGAGGGCTTTTTCAAGGAAGTACCCAGTTTAGCAATGGCAAATGGACCTGGACTGGACTCTGCTGTGGGCCTCTGCCTGATTCCCTGTGAGTGTCTACGTGTCACCTCTGAGTACCTGGGGGCCTTGGAAGTGTACTCCTGTGGTGGATTGGGAATTAAAGGACTAAGGGGCATATGTATCAAACTCCCGTTTAGCGAATCGTAATTTGCGATATTTTGCGATTCGCAAATTCAGATTCGCTAAATGGGATGTAAAAAAGTTAATCGCTAATCATTTGCGATTCCTTAAAACTCGCAAATAATTCTCAGACACCCGCTTTGCGATTTCTTAATAGCGAAATTCGCAAATTAAGAAATCGCAAAAATGGGAATCTGCAAGCCAGGTGCAGCCTAATGACATCACAAACAGGAAACTGGAGTGATTTCCTGCACCTGCTCACCTGAGCCACACCCAGAGGCTGCTTGGGGAGTGTGAGGAGGCATCCCAGGAGAGTGCAACCAGCAATGGATTCCACCAAACAACAGCAGGGCAAGGATGCAGAGAAAAGGAAGAGAAAACATACGTTTTCTGAAAAGGAGCAGGAGGTCCTCATTGAGGAGATGGTCTGCAGCCATGAGCTCCTCTTCGGCAAAACGGCACTGCGTGTCCCAGAGGCCAGGAAGAGGAAAATCTGGCTAGAAATACAGAGTAAGGTGAATGCAGTGGGAGTCACCACACGTACCATCGAAGAGCTGCGCAAGCGGTGGTACGGCATGCGCCAGAGGTCCAAGGAGAGGGTGGCAGCCAGACTGAAGGACGCCAATCAGACTGGAGGAGGACCATCCACTGCAGAGCAGCCAACCCCCCATGAGGAGCTTGTGGAGTCTACTCTCCTGCCTGAGAGCGTTGGTGGTGTGGCTGACATAGACAGCTCCAACCCTGCATCCAGCAGTCAAGATAAGATGCATGCAAAATCAATCTGCACTCCTCCCCATCCCTTGCACACTTCCCCAAATGCGCATAGTAAACGCCCAAAATGTCAATCCAGGCCAGGTCTTACAGCACACCCAGCAATGCATCATGGGACTCGTAGTACTGTGTCTGACTGTGTGTCCATGACACTAACGAAATTAAATGCAACATGTGGGTTGGGGATAAGTGAATGATACAGTGTCAGAGGTTAGCCCAAAAAAAGTTGTAACTTTATTGATTGCCACATGCAGACAATAACACAAACTCATGTAGTCCCCTTTACATCCACAGCACATGGCATGGCACAAGAAGACAGCACAGAGGGAGAGGAGCCTGCAGACCCTGCGGACTCCAGCGATGACACAGAGCAGCAGCCAATCCAGCGCAGGAAGCGCGCACAGGTGCCCCCACTGCCTCCATTTGAGGACGAATTCCCTGCCACAGGGGATGACACCGACAGGAGAGAGGGGAGTCAGGGTGTGTCACATACGCCCAGTCATGACACAAAAACGGCAAGGATAAGAACGCAGGAGACATCCAGATCAAGGCCCAGGAGCAGCACTGTGACTGAAGCAGAAGGGTCCGTGTTCTCAGGCCTGGAACAGAGCATGCTGCAGGAACAGCGCCTGCAAAGCAAAGCACTGCGGTCAATTAATCGGCAGCTATGCCGCATACACAAGGACCAGAAGAACATGGCAGGGGCAATCCATGAGCTCTGTGCCACTTTGAGGCACACCCAAGCTGCCAATGACAGGGCTGGCCGACGTGCCAATGCACGCCTACACACTTACACAAAGGCCGTGAACCGCCTCTGCACCACCACCAGCACCCTCACATGCAGAAGCGTAACAATGCAGGTCGACATGGCACATTGCTGCCAGGATATTGCCCGAGGGCTTGCGCAGGTAACCGCTGCTGTGGAGCAGCTGCAGACAGCCAATGCTGGTGGCAGCGCACTAATGACTCTGCTGAGAGTGAGGACACCTCAAGTCACAGCAGCCTCACTCCTACCTTGCCAGGGGAAAGACGCCGCAGTGGCAGACAGGGTGCAGGCCGAGGGAACACCATGGGGGGCACTCAGCCTGGACGTCACCGAAGGAGGTGAACATCTGCGGGGACACTCACTGCAACACGGGTGCATTAACCCGAGAATGCTGTTTGCACAATTACTTGTGCCTTACCTGCACTGTGTGCACAACATGTGCTGGGGACAGCTACTATTTCTTTCATGTGAAGTGTGATTAAACACTTGACACATCATCAGGCTTTGTTGTCTCATTTCATCATTACTCACCTAGAAGTAGTTTTGTGTGATCTCTGTCCGTCTCTGGCGTCCAGCAGCTGCCCCAACTCCTGCTGCATGTCTGGCAGGGGGAGCAGGGCGCTCGTCATCCGATGTGTCTGTATCGGTCACATCAATTGTGGTGCCTTTCCTCATTGCCATGTTATGTAGCATTGCACAGCTTGCCACGATTTTACAGCAGGTCTCAGGGCTGTATTGCAGTGCGCCTCCACTTTTATGCAGGCACCTGAAGCGGCTCTTCAGGATTCCAAAGGTTCGCTTAATGACGCAGCGTGTAGATCTGTGTGCCCTGTTGTAGCACCTCTCACTTGCATTTGCAGGATCCAGATATGGGGTCAGGATGAAGTCGCGCACTGCATAGGCACTGTCACCTGCATGGACAAACACAATAGGTAAGTCAATGTCCCCCCCTCAAGTGATGTAGTGGATGTATTGATGTGTGCCATGTATTTACCTAGCAGGTACCCCTCCCCAAACTCTCCAGCACTCAGACGTCTGTGTATTCCACTGTGTCTGAAGATGAAAGAGTCATGTGTACTGCTGGGGTATTTGGGTACGATGTCTGTGATGAGATACTTAGCATTGCACACAATCTGTATATTGAGGGAATGGTAGCATTTCCGATTCCTGTAGACATATTCAGTTGCTGCTGGGGGTGTGATGGCCACATGGGTCCCGTCAATGCAGCCAATGACGTGGGGGAAATGTGCAATCTGGTAGAAGTCCAGTTTTGTTTGCTGTAATGCCTGTTGGGTGGTGGGGAAGAAAATGTGATGTGAGAGCCTCTGCAGCATTGCATCTAGGAAGGCATGGAAGAAACGCGACAGTGCACTCTGTGACACCCCACCAACCTCCGCTATTACCCGTTGAAAACTCCCTGACGCCAGGAGGTGCAGGGAGCACAGGACCTGCACATGTGTGGGAATTGTTTGTGTCCTGCGTGTAGGGTGCTCCAAGTAGGGTTTCAGCTCCTCAATCAGGTCCATTATGGTCTGTGGGTGCAGTCTGTACTTGTCATAGATGTCCTCTTCAGTGTGCTGGAACAGAGTGATGCGCAGCCTGAATATACGTTCCTGTCTCATTCTCCTCTGAGCAAGGGCCCGAATACGCAGCCTCCTGGCTATCACGAACATTGCTACCATTGTGGGTGGGTCTGTTGCATTGTGGGGTGGTTTATGTACCTTGCACCAGTTTACCACCTGCAAGCAATTGTTGTTAATTGCGATTTCTTAAATTGCGAATTTCGTGAAATCGCAATTTGCGAATTTTTCTTACATGCGCTTGCGATTTCTTAGTTTGCGATTTCTTGTTTGCGATTTTCGCTAAGCTAAGAAATCGCAAATTAAGTATTCGCAAGGAAAATCGCAGATTGAATGTTTCGCAGCCTAAGAAATCGCTAATTTAGTGATTTCTTAGTTTTTTGTGTGGAAGTGTGTCATACATATGGAATTGCGAAAAATCAGTCGCAAACGCTGTTTTTAGCGATTCGCAGCATTTGCGACTAATTTTTCCTTTCATACATATGCCCCTAAGTCAGAAGTTAACTGTGGTGGACTGGCACTTAAAGGACTAAGAGCCACATGTATCATTATTTCAAATAGTGATTACCTAAGTGTGATTCTCTGCAATTCGCAATTAGGAAATCGCTATTTAAATGTATGAAACTCCATGAATTTCATTTAGCTTTTCCTAATGGGTTGCAAATCGACCTACCTCATTAATATTAATATGCGACTCACAAGGAATCGCAGGGACAATGGCCTGCTGGAGTCAGCAGACCACCATGTCTGTGATTGCTTTTAAATAAAAAAATTTTTTTTAATACAGCCCGTTGTCCTTAAAGGAAAATGGGTTGCGTTTAAACAAGAAAAGTGAAAAATTTTTATTAATTTTTCAAGAGCAGGCAGTGGTACACGGGGCAACTCACTGCTCCTAAAAATATTTGTCTGAACATTCACAAAGAGGAAAACATTACTACATACCGCGGCAATTCAGTGTTAGTACAGGATGTCCTAAACATGCCCCTTCCTAATACCAAATCAGTAAGTATTCACAATTCCAAATTGCAATTTGGTAAAATTTTACTGAGTCGCAAGTTGGAATTCATACATACCAAAATGCATTTTACCAGTCGTAAATGCCCTGATTTTGCAAATCAGGCCATTAGTGGCAGGTAAAATACATGAAAAATGTGGACCTAAGGGCCTTATGATGACTTTGGCAGTTCTACAACAGACGTTGCAACGCGCTGTCCTCTGTAGGACCACCAAAGCCAGGGTACTGATGCTCACTAGATAAGGACTTAAATCATGGTCTGGCAGGCAGTCCTTAGGTGTTCTGACAGTGGCAGTCTGTTGGGTTCATAAAAGAGCCTAACATGCAGACCATCACTGTCAGAGCACCGACTGAACATACATGCACAGGAAATGAGGATGCAACTCCAGGGGGGCATGACATGTGCCCCTCCTGCATGCACCCAAGGAGCGGCAGGGGGCCTTAGTTGCCTCACCACCACCCTTTTCATGGGGGGCTCACCGCCATGGAAAGGGTGGTCATTTGGTGACTTATAATATGCTTTGAGGTGCCGCAGCGGCACCGCCAGCATATTACAACACCCGACCTCCACTGCCTCGCTGCGAGATCCTGGATCCCGGTGGGAGCCGCGGTCCTGTGCCGGTCCGATTGCCAACCTCCTAATGCAGCGCACAGTGCTGCCGTGTGGCGGTGGTCGACTGCCACCACAAGTAAGGCAGTCCTATGGACCGTCATACTGATAATAAGGCCCTAAGTCAGAAAGTTAAGTATTTCACCAGGATGATGCTGGTTGGTGTATCCGACACACGGTCAGCCTCAAATTGCCTCTAGGTCCCAGTCTAGTGAGACCATTGACTATCACTATAGCTTTGTGATCTTTGGCGCTATATCTGCTAAAAAATTTAAAAATTCAAATCTTTAGTTTTAGTCATTTTGGTATGATTTTGTTTGTTAAATTGACTATAGTGTTTTAATTCATTTTGGAATTTTTATTGTTTTACATTTTGACTCTATTAGTATATGGTATTGCATAAATATTTACACATTGCCCTAACTTAAGCCTGTGTGCTCTCTGCCATAGCTACCAGGGGGTTCAGCTCAGGATAATTTTGTAAATTTGAGGGCTCACCACGACAAGGGTTGCGATTATTACTTGAAGTGGGTAGTCTCCTGCCCCAACTAATAATCCAATTTCTTACACTAATCATTAACGTTTTAGAAAATTTTGTTATTCTAGCTACAAGCAGGAATGCAGCTAAATGCATCCTTACTATGAGTGTTCATCAGTGCCAGGACATCATTTTGGGTACTCATAATGTAACATAGAATGACAACTTTGTCAGAAAGAAATTTGAAATATGGTTCATTAATAACTAGGAGCAGTAATTTGCCTCAGCATTGTGTCAATATTATTGACAATAAAGAAATTTACTTTCACCTATATAAAATAAAAGTCCTCTGATTGTATGGGTTCAAAAAGATCTCCCTGCAGACCTTATAAAATGGGGGGAAGATTCCAACCAGAAATTAGAAAGATAATCACTGGCCTTCAATTTTGAAAACATCGAAGGACTCTTCCTGCCAATGTTTCCAGTTCTACCGCAGATTGACCATGCTCTCTGGTCTGCTAATAGATAGCCACTGTACTTTAAGGGAGAAAACTGAAAGACCTCTCTAAAAACATTTCCTTAAAAAATTCAATGATTTAAAAGGATCACAGCAAACCATGACCATTTTCCAGGCAGAACACCATTGATCAAAATGTTTCCAATATTATTTACAATATTTTAGGGAAGAAGGAAAGTGGCTTTATTGTGCACATTCAGATACTTCCCTGAAACACCCCTATTTTTATTGAGTTAATTACTCAACCTCCATTGAGTTCTACAAAGACTAAGAAAAGCTGCTCTGGGATGAAGTGGTCACAGCAACGGAATTGAAGATAAAGGCAAACAAATTGGAAAAACCTTCAAGGGCTTGTTCGTCAGAGAAAACAACGCTGTTCTCAGCCAAAAGGGTGGTTTTTAAGATCCTCTGATGTTTCTCCTGCCAAATCTTTCTGAGAACTCTTAGAAGGATGGGAATTGGAGGAAAGACACACAGGAGACCTCTGTGACATATGAGGTACATATCATCTATCCCTGAAGCCTTTGGACATTTTGTTCTGGTGCAAACTTTGGGAGGTAGAGCAACCACTTGGGACACAAATGAATCCTTCCATAGAACCCCCAACAGAGGAGTTAAGCCCAAAAACAAAATCTAAACAGAGATGGAATTCTAATGAAGGTCGGAGCACTCTGTTTAGATTTTTTACCATAAAATTGTCTGCCCCTGCAAGACATGCCTTCAAGTAAACAAGCTGGCCTCCCTCACACACCCAGTGAGTAAGCCACCTTTACCAGAGTCTGACAATGTGTTTCTCCCTGAGTAGGTTTCTTGGTTCCCTGATAGGGCTAGTACTGCATGGTCTATCAGGAGGAAAGCAAAAGCGTTGAGAGCTTGAAACACTGTGAACAACTCTCTCCAGTTGTTTGAATGTGCTGCTTTAACATGAGATCTCTGACCCTACACCACAGAGTCCTCCAGGTTAGCTATGTGCCTTACTGCACTGGTATCTGGGTAGTTTGTAGGAAGAGGTGGATCTAGAGACTCCCCGTTTATCATATTTGCATCAGTAAGCCATCAAGCAAGTTACTTATATTTAGCATGTAGTTAATAAAACCATTGTATATAATAACAGTATAAAACTCATGGCTGGGGCCCTTGAATTATAACTTAGATAGTACATGGACATGACGGGCATTTCAAATAAAATAATATAATCCATGGATTAATAATACAACATTAAAATAAATACGAAATGGTTTAATAATTAGCAAAGTAAGAGTTCCACATTATTCACAAACTTTAATAAACAACTTGTTACTTGTGCCATATCTTGTCTCAAACATGCAATGACCATTTATCTACATTTTTGGAGTTCAAGCCATAACCAAATAGGTTCTAGAAATCACTTTTTTTTAGCTACAACAAGGCCTGTCATAAAAAGCAATATGCAACAATGATTTCTCTTTGAAAACAAATAGCCCCCATCTTGCGTAACTATTCTAATGTTTCAAGACGTTACAAACTTCAGCAGGAGCAGATTAAATTTAAGGAGGAGTGATTTAGATTTCAAGGTCAGACCAACTGAGGGACTAAAATATTCCAGGGGGCGACTTTTTCTATTATGAATATACTGTCATCCAAGCATACTTCTTTTGGAAAAATTTGTTTTTACTGAATGTGATGAAAAAGGGAACTTGAGTCTCTAGATTCAGATAGACAGATGCCCAGTCAGCCAGAAGATGATAGACTAATGGTGCGAGGTGGAGACGTGCCCAAGATATGGGCAACATTGTAGGTGATAAGAATTGCCAGACTTGTAGCCAAATCTTGGCTGGTGCTCACTCCTTGTCTAGAAGATCTGTTAGGTTAGTTTGAAGGATGGCCATTTAAGCTGATGGCATGAACAATTCCCCTAGTTCTGTCCTGAACCATGACCCTTTGAATAAGCGATTCTGAGCCAGAACCAGATGTGACTTTTTCCAATTCAAGAGAAATCGTAAGTCTTGTAGAGCTCAGAACGTGGTTGACGTATCTTCTTGAACCTTAGGTAAAGGCACAAATTAAGTAATTGTCCAAATAGGGGAAGTAAGTGAATTCCACAAATTTGCAAGAAGGCAACCAATGTGGCCAAAATCTTTGTGAAGGTTCTTGGAGTGGAAGCTAATTTTAAACCGAGAATCTGAACCGATAATGATTCCTTCTCACTGCAATCAGTGAAACCTTAGGATGATGAATTAATTGGTGATGAAGGTAGGTGTCTTTTAAACCTGAAGTTCACATTAAATTCCCTGGATTTATGAGAGGAATATTCACCTACAATATTACCATTTTGAATTTCACAAATGAACTTGCTAAGCCTTTTCAGGTTCAGGATACGTCGCACATCACCTGAAGGTTTCATGACTTCAAACATGATGGAGTATACCCATTTTCCCCAATGGAAATGAAGTTCCTGAGTCAATGTCACTTTCATTATCAGGGAAATAATGCCTTTGAGGAAAGCAGCTCTTGTTGCTGTTTCTTATGTCAAAGGTGCTGAATAAAATTAAGATTTGTGAGGCATGCTATGGAATTCCACCTGATATTCAGTTTCCAGAATTTGCATTTGTGACTGTTTGATTTCTAACTGGCCAAAAGCCTTTCTTAAGAAAGTCCCTAAAAGGACTTTGACACATATGTGGCATATGTGGAAGTGCAATAGCCTTATTAGAGCCTTTCTGAGTGCTTAAGTTAACACCTTCCACTTTCTATCCACTGGATTTTGATGCAGGCACCTCTGTCACCATATTTGAGGAGATACTTGCCAATAAAGAATTAATCTGAAAATCATGCTCCAATTCGATATCAAATCATCCCAAAGGGTAGCTATGTTGTAGATAGAAGTCTTGGTAATCCCATTATACCAATATCTTTCAATTCATGCTCAAGAATGATGGTGAAATGGGCAGGGAGTCAGAAACAGGAGGAACATATAATTAAAAAGAAAAAGAAATCATCAGAATTGCCTCCCAGTGTCATGAGTTTCAAAGCACATAATTTCTCATGCATGTGCTTCTCTATGGGCTTCTCATACCATCTCCACCGCCTCAACTTCAATGGCAGGCTACAATCTTGGTCTTTTTTAATACAAAACTGAAACTACCACCATGTCAACAACTTATCTTTTCAGGGGAGAGTCTCTTAAAAAGTCTTCTGAGGCAAAGAGAGAGAAGAAGAAGAACAAGCATGCCCCCTTTTTCTGGACATGTTCTGCCCTTCATGATGAAACAAATGACGGGGATCTGTCTACAGACAACTGTCTTCCAGATCAGCAAGGGCTAGCTATAGCTGTAACTCAGTTTTGTGCTTCCCAGCCTGAACCGTTTTTTCCTTTTGCCAGGCAGCCCCTTGGCAATTCTTTCTTATAAATGCACTGAAAGTGGCACCTGTGGTTAGAGACTGGTCAGGCACAGGATACCTCTCTGCTAGTCTCAATTGCTGGCATTACAAATGGCCTCATTCCTACCCAAATGCAAAGCACAGATTGCAAGCCCACTAGGGGGCTTGTTAATTATGTCGGGTGTTTAGTAAACAAAGGCAGCCCTACTCACATGGAACCAGGGCATATGACATATACAGAAATGAACAATGGTCCTTGTGGAAAATGCAAAAATATTTGATCATAATTATGCACAATGGCTAATCATGCTAGTAAAGAATGCTAAAAGAGAGACACTCATACAAAAATGAAATCATACAAAAATGAAACAAGGAAACCAAATACTGTTAGCACAGAATCATATCTGTATTTTGAAAACACATATAAAAGGACTGCTCAGTGTCCCAAGTGTAAATAGAACCAACACACTTCAAGTGACAAAAATATGACACACAACGTGGTTTCTTAATACAAGGAAATGACCATTATAATTAGACAATAATGGTTCAACAGTTTTGAAATAATTTTACAAAAACTGGAAATGGTTAATTTTTTATGTAAGACGATAATGTTTCAACCCAAGTGTTAATGGGGGGTCCCATCAGGACCTGACAATGAGGGATGCCTAAAGAATCTCAACATTCTGCAGACTTAGTGGGTGGAGTGCACAGTGAGAAAAAGGTAAATGTATATTCTAGACAACACATATTCAGGATTCAGAAAGAACCACAGCACTGAAACAGCACTCATCGCGGTCCCCAATGACATTCAAAACATCCTGGATCGACCTCCCCTCGGACTTTGTCACTGTCTCCCACAACACCCTCATCAGAAGACTTCACAAGATTGGCATATAAGGATCAGTTCTCAAATGGATCTGTTCCTTACTCACGGGAAGACCCCACAGGGATCTTTCCTCAGGTCCACTCTTTACAACATATACATGACATCGCTTGCCAACATCATCGCAAAATATAACCGTCAACTCCCACGCCGAAGACACCCAACTCATCCTCTTCCTGATGGACAAGGCAAACACCACCTGAAACAACTTCACCAACTGCATGATCATGCTAGCAGACTGGATGCAAACCGACTGCCTGAAGCTCAACTGACAGGATGGAGGTACTGGTGCTGGGCAAGCAGACTTCCCCATGGGATTTCACCTGGTGGCTGTCATAAATACATGTATGCAAAGTTAATATTAAGTGGTTAGACCTATAAAGAACATCTGTGCTATATAGCATGTAGAAAGGCTGCTGATAACCAGTGCTTTCCTTTAGTTTACTTCTCTGCCATACCTTGGTGGAGTCCCTGGAGCATATACAGTGGCAACCGGTATAAATGCATTCCTGTGGTTTGTTCTTTTGTCACTCCTGGATGGACTACATAGACTATAATCTCCCTGTTGCTCATGCAATCCTGTGGGTTGCAGATTTGTTGCTCATTGTTTGACCTCTTTCCCTCATGGGTTATCTCTTTTGAGCATTTATGTTGGCAGTCTGTAACCAGTGCATTACTGTGCTTTGCGCCTCTTTCTGCAATCATTGTCCTTTGTCAACTTTATAGCAGGCTTACCCTGGCTGCTTTGAGCTTCAGCCTTCCTGTGGGTTGCTCCTCTGTTGCTCCTGGGTGGATGAAATAGAGCAATTACCTTGGCTGACTGTAACCACTGCATTCCTATAAGTTACTTCTTAGGTGCTACTGGCTTAAGTCCACTAAACAGGCTATCCCCAACATAGGCCCAGGATGATAAGATCCATGACTACATTTTAGGATAGTTATTGACTATATGATTATGTTCCATTTACACTCACTATAAATACATCTTACATTAAGATCTTTAAAAAGTGATATTAATCCCGGATCCTACATTAGAGACCCTTGCCAAACTGCATATATTGTGTGTGCCTGTAACCCATTCATTCATATTGGTGGCCCCTCTTTGCTCATGCGGGATTTGTTGCTTCAGTGTGAACATTTTTAGCTCCTGGGTGAACTCTCTAGAGTTTTTGCCCTGGCTGCCTGAAACCCATGAATTCCTGTGCAATGTTTTTTGTCATTTCTGTGTTGGCTCTTTAGAGCATACTTATGCATGCTAAGGTTTGGGTAACATTTATTGAAGAAAAAATCCGTATTTGCAACGATAGGTCTATGAAATATTTAAGACCTTTTTGTTGAGCAAGGTTTGGGTCACAACCAGTAGATCCTGTTTGGCCCCCAAAATTCAAACGCATATCTCATGCTGCCTGCAGAGTGGAGGAAATTTGTAGGCTTGCCCTGGCCCTTCCGTCAGACTTTAATGAAAGGAAGACCCCTATGGGGATTGACAGTCAGTCCTGTTGGAGAACAAAAGGTTATTTTCCGAGCACCTACTACTGTGCTTATACAATGGCTCCTAATTGTAGCTTTGATTGGTTCCAATACTACGGTGACCTGTGATTCTATCACATAGTGGGTTTGGAATGCAAGGTCTTCAAGCAATGAGGTCTGCAGACAACATATTGGTATCGGAGCCTCAGAATTCCCCATCTTAATCCAGCATGATAGGATGATGGTTGGAGAGAGGGTGTCCCTGGTAGTAGATGTGAGTGATCGAAGAACATATGAAGGGAGAACACAAAATGTGGTCAAGCCTTTCTGAAGATTGTATGAAAGAGAATTTGAGGGAGTAAACTTTAACAGCAAAGGAATGTTGTTGCCAGATGTCTAATAGGGACCAGTGTTCCAACATGCAGGAAAGAAGTTTAGCGTTGTGTACATTGGTGCCTGTGGGCGAGGGGAAAATGAACTGTCTAAGGATATATCTAGTACACAATTAAATTCTCGACCAAATATCCAGGATGTGCATGCCCATTGTGCAAGTATGCATGAAAATTTGCTCAGAAAGGAGGCTTGCTCCGAGTTGGGGGTGTATATGATGCCTATGATGAACTTGTTTCCATGGAGACAACTTTCAATTAGAACATACCTTTGGTCCTTCTATAGAATAGTAGTGCAAAGTTAAAATAGGGCTCCAGCTTTAATTTAAATTAATGTTCCTCAGGAGAAAGTAGAGAAGTTTGCACGGTATACCTGTCCTCTCCATCGCTTTTGGAGGTGTGTTGTTTCTGGTTCAGTTGATGTGTAACTCTTGAGAAAGCTCTGCATGCCAATGTATCACCTTTAGAGAGATGTTTGACTGTGTGAATAGTATAATGCTCTTATTAGAATTCACAACGTTGGATTCATGAAGTTTCCAAACATCACTCAATTTTACAAGGATTGTTTTTACATAAAACAAACTGTTTGTCCCTTTATTAGAATTAGAGAAAAGAGTATTACCTTGGTGTCATGACACTCCCATTGAGAGGCATTCAAAAGAAAGTAAGACCTTCTGTTTAGCTAGTAGACATTTTTGGAGGGCCACCAAAAGAACAGATGTGAGCACACATTTCAAACAATGTTCCGTTTGTGCCCAGATAAAGTCCTTCCACCAGAAACCTGCAGGTCCCTTAATTCCCTTAACCTCTCCTTGGAAAAAGTTAAATAATGTATCTTACTACAGACCTCCCTCTGAAAAAAAAAACATGAAAGGAGGGTGGGGATTGGTGGTCTACCCATTGCTTGACCTTTCTCACTTTCCATGCAAAGTTTGCACCTAGGTTTATGGAACCTTTCTCAGTTTCTTGATTGTTGGAAAAAAGTGCAGTAGTGCTAAACCTTTCCACGTGTTGGCAAAAACATCTGCTCTTCCACATATCCAGAGCTAAGCCTGCCACATGTAACACAGCTACTACCTCTACCCCAGTCATCAAGGATGGGTCCCTGTAGTTTGAAGTTGAAACTATAAATTATTCTAGAAGGATGAATGAAGGGACATTTCCAGTATATAATGGCATGTAAGGGTTATGGACCAACAGAATTCTCTTGGGAACCTTCCACATTTGTCCATGCTCCTACATTAGTAGCTTTCTTTAACCAAAATGTCCCTAACAAGTCAGCACCAAGAGAGGAGGGCCCTGTGGAGGAAGATTACTGTTAGGAATAACAGGGTTATTGTTTGCAATAACGATGATCTCTTCTCTTGATGCCCTGGAACTCCTTTCACAGTTACATCTGCAAGATGCCCCTGGGCAACTTGCAATTTTCTAAATTGTACAATGCCTATCTTTATCTTGATTCCCAGACATCCTATGGCCCCTATAATTTCAGCAAACTAGTTTGCAATTTTTGAATGGTCTGACTCATCAGGAAATCCTTCTTAACAATTGAATTCAGAACCATGAATTAGAAAGGATCGCGGAGATTGGCCTAGTCAGATCTTTTGTTTAAAAAAAAATACAGAGATTCTGGCCTTTGATTCTACTCTTTGCATCCATTGGTTTTGTGTGGGCAGTAGCCTTGACTTGTTTTTTTGAGACAGTGTCCACCACATCTTGGATCCACCATGAAGTGTAATTCTGTCACACTGTCATGCTTTTAGGTATTAATTGTGGTGCAATTCATGAAGAGTACTGTATAAACAATCTGACAGAACAATTTGCTAAATGCAGGAGACACATGCTAAGAAAGTAAATGCAACATAAACAAGCATTTGCAATGCAATAGGTCTCACATTTGTAAGAGTTAGAGCTAATGGGGTTGTAAATGACAACGGGACCAATTCACAAAGGTAATCTAAGAAAATTGTCTAACTTTACGACTTTTTATATTCACAGATGTCATTTACGAGTCGTATCTTTGCGTCCGCAGTAGGGCTGAAATCTCCGGCTTTGACAGTACTCTCCACACCAGGACCTTACTCCTCGGCTGGGGTCGGATGAAGTGTATTCAATGGGCAGAAATGCAATTTTTACATAAAGGAACATTAGAAACGTGTGATAAATGGTAGAGGAGGTCATTAAATCAGTTTGGGCAGGGAAAAGGATGTGGCCATTACCTTTCCTTTTTCGGTTTTTATTTCCTGAAAAACAGGTAAAAAGGACTCCTTTCCACAAGTAAAAGAAGCCTGGAGTGTATGTCCCATCATGAGTACTTAAACAGGGCATTTCGTTTTTCCAGAGAAACTGAATCCATAACAAAAGTCCCACTTGGAACACTATCTCAAAAATATGTTAGTAGTTGATTGGAAAAAGAAAATATATCTCAGTTGAAAATCTCCAAGACAAAGAACCACATGCGAAAGAAGCTCCCCTGCAACTGACATAAAAGTGAAAGCAGTCAAGGGCATTTGGTGCATGAACAGGCACCTTCTGGTGTTTGATCTCAGTCAGGTTGATCATAACAAGCTGCAACAGGCAGAAAGCAAAAATAAAAAAAAAGAGTTCTCTAAAAAACAAGATACAGAATTAAGCCGCAAGGATACTGTAATTAGTCGGTGCTCCTCTGCCTTGAACGGAAGTGAGCTATCTGCTGCCAGAACGAGTCAAGATGCAGCAATTAAGAGGGGCACTGGAGTGAACCTATGGCAAGCAGCAGGCAGGAATATTGTTGTATTAGTGATTACAGCAGGTCTTGCAGACAGCACATGCACGCTGTAGGCTCAACCTAAAAACTGCTTGAAGCTTCATCTAAATAAGTACATAAATGCGGTTTGATACTTGTCAGATATTATTTTGAGGGAAAATGATTTTATGCATAAGAATCTACATAAAGCATGTCCATGACTTCATTTAAAAATTAAATCCAACAAGAATCATGTTATGTTTACCTAGATTTCTAGATCATATTTGAAGTAAATATTTGTTTCTTATTCTGCTTTAGTGGATTTTAATTGTGGAATCTACTTTTCTGAAAAGTCTTCAGTTTCCTCATTATGCTTATTCTTGAGAAGGGTACATGACCAAGAGCCTTTTTATCATTGCTCCTTAGAATGAAAAGCCTCCTCGATGCTCCATCTCCGCTTGATCTGTGGTTGTAGAGACAATGACAGGAACTATATTATCTGATAAAAGCCATATTGGAATGATGTTTGAATGATGTTGATGCCCATAGGTGCGTAACTCAGAACTGCCTCTTTTTTTCAATACACTGCATACTCCATATGCAGGGGAAAATTAAACTTTCCTCAATAACTGATGCTTGTTAACCCACATCCCCTCAACATGGAAACTGTGGTTGGTGTAAAACAAAAATTTTTTGCAAAGCAACTGCATTCCTAGATTTCTGTACACAATATGTGCAAACCCACATTCCTCAGCACAAAAAAGTCCATCCTTTTATTCTGCATGAAGTGCAATGGATTTAATCTTTGAAGTACTAAACAGTTTCCAAATCTATTTTGATTTTCCAGGAGTGCATTTTGGTTGCCTTTTATGAAGTGACTCACATATTGGAGTGACCTTTTGATCTTTGGAATTAGTTCCATACAACTACCCATCACAAATGCGCTTGCAAATAGAGAGGTCAGAAGTGACTGCTCAGATGGGCTCTGTCTAAGGAGATTGAAGCAGTTGCTGCTCAGTTCTCTCTTCTCCGTGGTTCTGGTCCCCTCTTCATGTGAGGCCTCTGTGCTGACAGCTCCAGTGGCTGGCTCCACTTGGCACTGGCATAGTTTGCTGCTACTAGCATCAGCACCCTGCTGCCACCCCTGGCTGTAACAAGTCTTTACTGATACAGTAATGTGCAGTGCCTGTCATTTCTATACAGTGCAATAATATGGTGCGACACAAAACAATGCAACGTAATGCAACAATATTATGCTGTGTTATACTATGCAAAGTAAGAACAGTAACAATAGAATAATATATAATTATACTATAAAATGCAGCAATAAACACCAATGCAGACTACTAAACAATCTGACATTTCACAATGTTAAGCAACTATACAACGTAATGAAATACTATGCTTTGCAAAGTATTACTTATTGCAACCATTTTATGCAATGCAATTCTGGGCAGTCCAAAGCATTACACAATGTAACAAAACTACATGATGCAACAATACTATTCAGCCTAATATTAAGCTGTGCAATATTGTACAGTACAATGCAAGGCAAACCAATGTAAGGAAGTATGATACAGGACGTTGCCCGGATGTAAAGCTTGCCTTGGCAATTATATGTAGTTCTTGTTTTTTAATATCACCACTATTGTTGTCTGAAGCCTTCACTTGTTGTGATGGTGTAAACTGTCGACATCCACCCCTCTAAAGATTGACTCTATTCTCACTCTTCATCCATCCACTCATACACTCACTTATTCACCATTGCACTTGATAGCGTGGAAAGAGTCTAAATTTACTCTCCAGTACAAGTTCAACCTTTTGCTTACAAGAATGGACTCCAAATCCATGCTTTATTTTATTCTTCTAGGTGACAGATCTTTGCCGCCATATATGAATAGGAACCAGCTCAAATCAAATCAATCATTGGCATAAATTGCATTTAAGTTCAGTCAATGATGAAAGGTTTAGGAAAGTTTCATAACTTTATTTCTCATTAAGAGATTTGTAAGTTCTTTATTCGTCTTTTTATTCAATTAGTAAATTAAATAAATCTGGTTACAGAAATCATCGAGAAAACATGGTTAGAGTCATCAATATAGCAATATATCAACAGGTTCCATAGAGGAATTGGTCCCTATTCTATCTAAAACCTAACCTATCAGAACCCATAAAGAGATCTTGGAAAAGATGAAGAGTACAAAGGAGCATCAAAATCAAAGTTAGCCCTCCTTGCCACCACAGACAACATCCGTGCTCTCCTTGACCAAGGCCAAACAGCAGCCCTCATCCTCCTGGACCTTTCAGCAGCCTTCGACATGGTCTCCCACCAAACACTAGCCACCAGACTCCACGACGCCGCCATCCAAGGAAAGACCATAGACTGGATATGCTCATTTGTCATCGGTAGAACACAGAGAATTAGACTCCTGGCCTTCCTCTCGGTACTAACAGAGACCAGATGCGGAGTACCCCAAGGATCCTCTCTCAGCCCCACTCTATTCAACATCTACATGGCCCCCCCTCACAACCATCGCCAGAAACCATGGGATCAACATCGTCTCATACGCCAATGATACCCAATTCATCCTCTCCATCACCAAGGAACCTGACATCACCAGGCACAACTTCCAAGAAGGGATGAAAACCGTAGCAACCTGGATGAAGAACAGCTGCCTGACACTCAACTCAGAGAAAACAGAAATCCTCATCCTCTACTCCACCCACTCAGCATGGGACGACACATGGTGGCCTCCCGCCCTCGGAAACCCACCCACCCCGACAGGCCATGCATGCAACCTCTGCATCATACTGGACTCATCGCTCACAATGAATCGCCAGATCAACGCCATCTCCTCCGCATGCTTCAATACCCTGTGCATACTACGTAAAACATTCAAATGGACATCCACCGACTTCAGGAAAATGGTCACTCGCGCCCTCATCACTAGCAGATTGGACTACAGCAATGCCCTCTATGCCGGAATCAACAAGAAACTCCTCTGCAAACTCCAGACCGCCCAGAACGCCGCAGTGAGACTAATCCTTGACATCCTAAGGTACAACCACCTCACCCAACACTTCCAAGACCAACACTGGCTCTCCATTGAAAGTAGGATAACTTTCAAGCTGCTCACGCACGCATACAAGGCCCTCCACAACATCGGACCTCAATACCTCAACAACCACCTCTCCTTCCATGCACCAAGAGAAATCTATGATCAGCCAACCTCTCCCTAGCCACGGTCCACACTTCTACAGGAACAGAGAGGGTGGAATGTCCTTCTCCTACCTTGCAGCCAAGACATGGAAGGAGCTCCCCCTCCACCACCGGCAAAGCCAGAGACTGGACCAATTCAGGAAAGACCTCAAGACCTGGCTCTTCGAATGACCCCAACAGAGCTGCACCCCCCCCCCCCCCAGCACCTTGAGACCCTAACGGGTCAGTCGTGCACTTTATAAACACTGATTGATTGATTGATTGATTGAAAGTAAGTCAAACTCCTCATAAAGAGTAGTTCTTGAAACTCAAGCGAGTCTCATCTCATCTCATCAACAGTATTATGGTAACAAATGCACAAGTAAATCTCAATCAGGTAAATTAGGGAAACCTACACAACAGTAGCTTTACATGTCACACCAAAGTAAAGAAATTGTCACCTGCAAAGTGCCAGGCAACAGCAATCACCATCAGCAGTAGCTCACAGCAATTGGGCATGGGTCGTGCAAAAGGAATGGATAAGAGCAAATAGGTGGCAAGCTAGCTAGAAACACGCACTATTATAAAAGGCATAAAAACTCTAAAAACAAAACGATCCTAAAGTACCATGCACCATATAGCAATTAGTTCAGTGTTAACCACTAGCACAGCTCCAGAAGTGCTTGTTGCCATTTTGCCATCAACTGTTGATGACTTTCTAATCTTTTAACCATTTAATATAACATGTCTCCCACTAATTCAGCTCCAGTATCATCACTACATCTATGTCTATGTGCAGGTGTGATTGGCAATATGTCCAGGTTCTGTACATGGAACATTTTTGGAATTAAAACACCTAATTTGCAAATACCCTCCTAGGGTAGCAGGAAATAAGCATTCTGTCCGCAAATAAAGTGCACTTCAGGAATCACAGATTCCTCTCTCTGAAAGATTTGACATGTACCCCCTGTTAATTTAAAAGTGTGTTCACAACTACTAATCCTTACATGTCTAGTTCATTTTGGTGCTCTTCTTCAGTAAACTCAAATTTTTCCCTAACATTGACTGTCTAACATTAATTTTGGGTAAGTAATTTTCTTTCTTAAAATCATCTACTTTCTTTCAGACATTTTTCAAAACTTCACTATGTATATCTTTAGTACGTGTCATGTTCTTGAATATTTCTTCTAAAGCCATTAAGTAAGCTTTCTCTAAGGGTTTCATCAAGCAAAGTCAAATAATTTTTGTAAGCCTTAACACTGTCAATGGGTCTCTAGGGAAAGAAATAATGCCAAGCAATGTCCGTTTCTTTTGTTTGCAGGTGTAAATTCATGCTTTCTATCAGAGGCACTCTGGAAAGAATTAAATCATGGTTAGAATAAAACTATTCAAAATACTGTTGTCTATATACTAGTTAAAGTAAAGTACTACAAGACATGGCATAAGATAAGGGTGTATGGTAATAGGTAACTTCATCTGAGGTAGAAGTAGGTAAATGTGCACAAACAGCGATCCTTTGCATATATAGTGTATTCTTGCACTAATCTAGAATAAACATTTGTAGAAAATGCGACTTTGCTGTGTTAGTGTTTCTATGATCTATTTCTGGGGAAAATACGATCTTATTAATACTATAGTTTATCGTTATAACTGTCATTTCGAAGATTGAACACATAATATATTTACACTTGTTTCCAATGCAACACATTTCTCTCAAATTAACCAGGTATATCTTAAAATTCAGGAGCTCAGCAATTTAGCAGTTTAGCTCTTCAGCAGTTCAGCAGATTTGTGTTAGCAGTGTTTTTTCTTTCAAAGCAACTTTAGTATTTGCAGTTCAATTTCTAATTAGACAATCTTTAACCCTAATCAATGTTCTTCCATTTTGTTATCCTTACTCTTCCACTGCAGACTCTGGCCTAGGTTAATCGTCTTTAAAATAAGAAATTAAAATAACAAAGGAGTAACAGTATAGTTCTCTTTCATTGATTAGTTATTATCTCCTTTTGGCTTCTGGAAATCAAGGTTGCTCATATAGTTCGGATCTCACATCACAGAGGTCATCCAATGAAACATTGTACATCCACTCAGGTACAGAATACCTTTGATAAGGTACTCTTCCTCCTTTTGATCTTCTGAGTGATTGTTTGTTTTGCTCCATCCCACTTCCATCACTTGACTTGGTTTCTTCAGGTATAGTTGCTGGAATACTACAAATTGATATACTTTTTTTCAGTATCTCCTGATCATAGGATTGTGACTATTCCGTTTTGCGGATGACTCTCCTTATTCCAGTGCGTGTTCTCTCACCTGAATCTTCCCGTGATACTAACATATTTGCAGTACTGACTTCATTTGATGATCAGTCTCTGCTTCTATTTCATTAGAGACTTCGTTGGAACTTGAATTTGTCTAAGTTGATCTGGTAGGGGCCTTTCCATCTATGTTTCAAGCAAGTCTTGAGGTCGTGGCACTGTTCTTGGTGTGGATTTCTTATGGCAGCTGTAACTTGATAGGAAACAGAACAGACCACATCAGCCAAACCTTTGCAGTAATCAAATATCATATCATCTGTGATGGTCAAACTTACATTTGCAGGTACAGCAGGTAGTCTCATTGCCCTGCTCATCAACATTTTGTCTTCCTATCTGAGACACTTTCAATACTCAGCAGTACCAAAGGAAGTGTATCTGCCATTTCAAGGATGTTGAAGCACAAGCTTTTACCAATTTTGATTTAAGAGTTCCATTAACTCTTTCCACAATTTCAAAGGCATCTGTAACTGCAATGTAATGTTTGCTCAATGTGTAATGCTGTACAAATCGTCTTCAGGACCTCATTATTGAAATTAGTCCCCCTATCTGATCCAAGAGAAACAAGCATCCCGTATCATGGAATCAAGTCTCGTAATAACAGTTTTTCTACGGTTAGACTGTCATTTCTTCTGGTTGGGTAGGCTTCCACTCAACTCAAGAAGACACACACTATCACCAGGATATATTTTAGCCCATTGTAGGCAGGCAACTCGATAAAATCCATCTGCATATCATTGAAGGGACTACCTGATCTCTCAATGTGACTCAATGCAACATGTGTTCTTTTCCCTGCATTCATCTATTGACAAATTACACATCTGTAAAAAACTTCCTCTGCCAGTATTCTGAATCTGGGATTAAGGCAATGTTGTACTTATAAACGAACCACAGAATCCCTGCCTAAATGTGTATATCCATGATAGCACCTAGTCATTGGGAACAACAATCTGTCAGATAGCACTGATCTCCCATCTGCAGACCTCCAAATGTCATTGGAGTTTTTCTCACAACCTCCTTTTATTATGCAACTATTTGCTCTGCTTCTGACACATTTTCTTTTACTCTTTTCAATTCATCCCAAGTATTGTTACTTTCATCAGTGTTGTAAAATATGTCTTCTCCGCTGACTCACATGTGAAATTTCCATTAAATGTGCAAGCCAACAAAGCACAATATCGTGCCACTAAATCGGCGTATCTATTTCCCATGGCGATGTACTCATTGCCACTTTGATGAGCATTTAACCATTGCAATTTCTTCCAGCAACTGCAAAGCTTTTAAGAGATTTGTAACCTGAATTTCATTTCTTATTGGTGTATCTGAGGATGTAAGGAAACTTCTCTGCGACCACAATGGCCCAGAATCATGAACAACACCAAAACCATACTGACCATCCGTAAAAATAGTCACTTTCATTTTTCCAGTTGAACTGCATGTTCTTGTAAGAGCAACTATTTCTGCAACTTGTGCTGATGGAGCACCTTGAAGCCAGGAGACTTCAACAACATCATTTATGGGGCACACAGCATATTCTGCTCTTAGTGTGCCTTCATCAGTTCTGAGACATGAGCCATCCACAAACAAAACATGGTCTGGCTCAATCAGGGGTCCATCCTTCATATCAGGTCTTGACTTGGTGCATAATTCCGTGACATCTAGGCAATCATGTTCAATATCATCACAAACAGTATCAATAATTGGCATCACTGTTGAAGAATTAAGTGTTTGACATCTTTTCAAGATGACCTTATCTGCAGACAAAATTGTCTGCTCATATCTGGTCAAACAATTATGGGTCATGTACTTTGTTTTTGTCCACAGAGTCTGGGACCATAAAGGGTATCCCATCACTATGTTCTCATTCTTTCCTAAACTAGTGCTCGCTGCAGCAGCCACTTTTAAGCAACTGGGACAACTGGCGTCCATAGGATCAAATGTAGTTGAAAAATATGTGAACGTATTTCATGTGTTTCCATGCATTTGAGTCAGCACTGAGAGTGCACTGCTCTCTCTCCCACTGCAAAATAACGTAAATTATTTTGTGTAATCTGGCATTCCTAGTGTTGGGGAATGACCTAATCTCTCTATCAGCTCTAGGAAGGCTCTCAAGCACTCGTTGTCCCAAGGAATCATATCAGACACATCGTGGTGTGTCAACCTAAGTAGAGGCTTTGCTAGTAAGGAAAAGTTTGATTTCCACTGTCTACACTGCCCAAAAACATCCTAACTTTCTTTTGAGTTGAGCTGGACTCATATGAAGAATGGCTTCCACTCTCTCTGGTCACACCTTCCTTGCTCCTTCCTCAATTAAGTGTCCCAGATATTGAACTTCTTTCTGGCAGTACTGAAATTTACCTGGAGACACTTTGTGTACTTTCTCAGCCAGGTGATTAAATAAGGCAATCGTGTCTTGTTTACAAGCCTCTCATGTCTCTGATGCTAAGAATAAGTCGTCTACATATTGCACAAGTACTGACTCACTGGACATTCGTAATGATTCAAGACTTTTCTTCGAAATCTGGTTGAAGCTGGACAGACTTGCTGTATACCCTTGTGAGACACAACACCATGTTAATATCTTCTGCTGAAACACAAAGGAGAAAAAGAACTGGCTTTCTTCATGTAATGGTACTGAGAAGAAAGCCTGACATAGGTCAGTCACTATAAACCATTCTGCAGTACATTGAATTTGAAACAATATGGTGGCTGGATTCAGTACCACGGGTCAACATCTTCATATATCTTAATCAAATCCTGCACTATTCTGTACTTTCTATTTGTTTTCTGCAAACAAATAATTGGAGAGTTACGTGGGCTTCCCATTAGTTCTGTCAAAAACCCCTTTCTGCAACATATCCTCTAGTACCAGAGTTATTCCCACAATCGTTTCAGGAGTCAAATGATAAGGAGGTGTTCTACAATAAACTGCACTGCCTTTACTGTAATTCAGACTGGATCAACACCTTTGATTAGTCTGATATCGGTTCCTATGAAATCCAAAAACTACTGAAGTTACTGTTTATCCAGCACACCGCTGAGATCAATACTCAATAACATCACATAACATTGGCCAATACACATTCACCCAAATCCCTGATGCGCTAGGGGTCAAGTTTTAATGACGAATGTTCAGTTGTTTTCTCTATACAGGGTCATATCTAACACTTCTAAATATCTAACTTGAACTTGCATATCATCTTTCTTTTCTCTGGTCGATGGACCATTAGTCGAGTAGTTGATGGTAATAATAGAACTATCTATCTATCCAGTTAGCTAAATAATCACAGACTCTCGGTATGATTAATAATATTTATCTCAAATTAATTGTTTAAGTAAATGCTCATCACATACAGGTTACAAAGCAAACAAAGAAAATGTCACCAAGAGGGAGAGAAAAACATCAGCAAATGCAAACAGTGTCCAACTCATCAAATGAAATGCATATGAAAGGAGTGGATAGATGAAGAGACATACGTTTCAGAGACATAAATACATTTGAAATGATTATGCAAAGTACGGATCATGAAAAACATACTAACCCAAAGAATCAGTGGAAATACCACCCCCCAGGCCTAGGAGGTAGTGGGGATCCCCTGAGATAGAGTCAGGGAACAAAGATTTCAGGAGTCAGGACAGGGACAGGAACAGCTAGGCCTCTCTGGAAACCGACGGACAGCGACGATCTCCCATCTATCTTCTCCCAACGCCGACCTAAACCACACCCCTAAAGGCACCCCAATTAAACCCTAAAACCTACATGTCCAACCCACAATATCTGAAACATTTTACAAAAATCGTATTCTGATTGGTCCGTTCGAGGGGTGGTGTGTCGCACCACCCTGACTTCATCCATGAATTTATAATTTGTATTAATTTGTCTTTCCCATGAAGTCAAGTGAATGCAAGTACATAAGTTTATTTCACATCTATCTTCTTCATGGTTTCTCACACATTCCTTTCCGCTGTGTCCACAGAAGAAGTATACACGCTGGCTTTAGGTCTCAAGGCCAGTCTCATCTTTTGCCAGGCGGACAATAATTCTCTCAGCCGATTGGCCTTGTCCTTTTTAGTTGTCTTGCAGCGCTAAGCTTTTCCGTCTATTCTCTTTATTATTTCAGGCTTCCCTTTAGGCCCCATCTATCGTGTCAACTTAACAAGCGTGGGCCCATTTCAACTTTAATATAATAAAATGAAACACAGACATTTATTAATTACATAAAATGCACTCTTCACTGTTTACCTCCCACCTGTGCACTATCCCACAATAATTATTATTTTTCCCTAGCAAAAGCTTTAAGCAAAGGGACATTAATTATTATCTTGAAAGCAATATGCAAGATGCAAAATGCAGCCTAGTCATGCATTACTTTTGTGCACACATGTGCAAAAGTGTTTCTCTCAGTAAATGCGGCCTAATCAGTTCATGCATTAATCCATGCTAATGTACGCATACGCAAAGCAGGCCTGCCCATGTGTGCGTGTGGGTGCATATTAGTCTCACTGCACACAGTTAGTAAATATTATGGGGGTGTCAATACGAGCAGGTTTTTATCTTTGCAAAACCTGCTCCATCACTGTGCTTCTTAAATCTGCAGGTAATTCCTCAACTGTCAACATTGGAAACCTTTCTGCGGCTGTCTTTTGTCAAATTATTTTACATTCTACAGCATCATCATGTGTCTGGAAGAATCACTATCCAGTGTACAATATATTGCACAATTTAACTTCCACAATAAATCTCTCCCTAGCAGGTTAACTGGACTTGAATCACAAACTATAAATTGAAGTTTTTCTTTCCTCAAATGAACCTATTTTTACTGGGACCTTTTCTGAAATTGGATTGGTAAACTGTTTATTTGTCACTCCCACAGCTTGAATACTTTTTCCCGAGAGAGGTAGGTCTGGGTCTTCCACTGTTCTAACAGTAGATCTGGTAACTCCTGTATTGATCAAAAATGATACGGGTGGCCACACTCTTCAACATCTACGTAGGAACCATTCCGGTCTACCTCTAAGACTGCGCCAAGTACGCAATCTTCCTTCCCTCTCAGGCACCTTCATTGAGAAGCATCTGAACTAGAACAATCATTTTCGAAAAAAGCATACTTTTGTAAAATATTTTGATTTGATTTTGGAATTATCTGCATTGCATTCCGAAATTTATTAGTATATATTTATGGTATTTGATCTAAATTGAATCTAGCATTTTCCATGTTTTGAAGGATCCTTTGAGCTGATGGGCCTGGCATCATTGGAATCTGTCCCTGCATGGTCACTTGCATTTGCTGTGCTGGCACATTTTGCATTTGCATTCCTCTTGGCATTTGCACATTTCCACTTGCATTTTCAGGAATCCATCTACACTCCTTCTTCCAATGACCAATCCTATGACAGATGTGACACAGAGTAATCGTTTTCATAGCAGCAGCATCCGTTCCTGAATTCGCATTTACCAGAACACCTCTACCTCTACCCTGTGACACATTAAATCCTCCTTGATTACCCTGAAAGCCAATTTATGGAACAGCAACATCTTTCATATTTTCCTGATTTTCTGTAAATGTAGGATTCTGGAAAGCTTTCTGAGCCAACTTCACCTGTGCCATCATAAACTTTTCCTTTATCTTCTTCTGCCTCATTTCTAACTCATCACTGCAGTATTAAGCATATCTCAGTACTTCATCAAGTGACTTATTCTGCCAGCAGATCACGCTTTGAGTTATGTGTGAACTGATCTCCGGTTTCAGCGCTAAAACAAATTGAGACACAAAAATCCCCATATTCTTTTCTTCAGGATATTCACATCCACTATGATGCTGAAACACTTGTAACAAGCTCTCATGAACTCATGAACATGCTCATTTGGCTCCTGTGTCATTTGACTAATCTTAACCCAATCCAAATCCTTCAGAGGCACTCGGTCTTTCAGAAAAGTAAGCACAGCTTCAAACTTCTCCATAATCATTGGAGATAGTGAATTAGTCCCAGCATTAATCACCAGTTCAGATTTATGCCATTTTACAGCAGTCTTACATTCAGCCCACAAATCAGTTGGTACCACAATATCAAAGAATGTATCCAAATCAGCCCACTGCACCTTTGAAATCTTTATAAACCATTCTACTTATGCATACCATTACACTGGTTTGTGTCTCAATTTCATAAATTATTCGTTAATGCTGGAAGATCACCTCTGCTCCATGGCATATGTACATACATCCCTCCTGCTATTTCTCATAAAAGGTAGGCTGTAGTCTCTCCTTAATTATCCTCATCTTTCTTCGCTACAGCTTCAGCTTCCAACTTTTTCTTTCATGCTTTTTTGACCATTTAATTTCTAATTTGTCAGTTTCACCCAATCTGCAAATGCACTTCACGAATTCCACAATGTGCAACAGCATTCCTGTTGCACAAATGTTTTCAATTGCTGCATCATCCAACTGTACTGTACTTTTTCTGTAAATGCACATTTTTAGAGAGACCAATCTCATATTTCTACGCTAATTCTATCATTTTTTATAATTGACAGCTGTTCATCTTGTAAATTCTTTACATAGGTAAAATAATTCTTTCTTTGCTAATGTTCTAGATATCCTGGCTCTTTCCCTTTCAGAATTTGTTTTCTTGCAAAAATCACAATCTATCTTTCTAATCCCTGCTTCTTGCGCCAAATGGGCTATAGTAGCTCACTCTTCAGTAAGACTCATGTCACAGGAGCTTTAAAAACCAGCGTCCCTCCATCTGTCAGAGCTTGCATTGTTTACGGTGGTCTCCACACAACAATCTGTTAATTCTGTGAAGTTGGGACAAACCCTGTTACAGGTGTGCCTTCCATTGATCCTTGAGCATCTGTTATGAAATCTATGGGGGATATTCTCAAGAACCTGTGATAATCATCTCAAAATTAGCTTAATGCAACTTTGCACATCGCAGTTTATCACAGGAAAATAACACTGTAGTAACGTAGTATTCTCAAGCCGGCGGTACCATGTGATAGGCTCAAGATAACGCGTCAAGTGTCCGCGATAAAGACAACACGATGCCGCAAAAATGCAAAACCGAACGTAAAAAAGCTGCGATGAGGCCAATCGCGATACAAAAATCTGCGAAAACCAGCGGCAGGTCTGCAATTCCCATGCGTCATGGGGGAAAATGCACTATAAAAGCAACAAAAAAAGGGTGAAAAAAAGAAACTGCGTAGCACCATGGATGCACCCAGACCGAGTGCAGAGGCCAACGCGAACCCCACAAGCCCCACAGACCACCAGCAAGGAACCTCGTGGTCGGGGAAGGCCAAGGAGAAGAGGAAGAGGCAGACGGGGTGCAGTCCGCAGGAAAACCAGATCAGCATCACGGAGGTGACAGAACACTACCATCCTCTCAACGTCAATATGACAAACGTGAATGCAGTCGGAGTGTCGAGGAGGTCTATGGAGGAGGACAAGAGGCGCTGGCATGATGTGAAAAGCCAAACCAAGCACAAACCCGCTGCCAACAGGAAGGCAGCAAAGGCGACAGGAGGTGGGAGTCTTGCCCCACAGGAGGAGCTGGAGGAAATGGAGGCCACAGTCATCAGTGTGGAGATGGTTCAAGGAGTTGGGAGTCCGGACACAGCTCGATTGGACCTGACACAACATCAACAGGGTGAGTAACGGCCAGGGCCTGGGGGGACAGGGGGAAATGGGAACAATGGCACACATGCACAATGATGTGTAGCACACTGCACACCCACAATGACCCTGGATCATGTGCCTGATCCCCGTGGCACACTGCAGCACACACACATAGCAATACCAGCACATCCAACGACAATGTGGTACAAAGTGCAACACCGACACTGCAGAACAGAGGACACAACTGGGTCCACACATGCGCAGAAACAGGCCAATCACATCTAACATAGCAGTAAACTGTGAGATGGAAATGTATGTGTACATCCTCACATGTAGTCCAAATGTCCACTGTCCCGCATCAAATATTCATCACCTCCCAAACAGTCACAATGTACATTGTCAAACAGTCTGCATGTAAACTAGAACAATGCGCCAACATACATGTCAACACAATGTCAACATGCATCTCCCCTTCACGTTGCAGAGGGACAAACAACACATCCAGCAGAGCAGACCAGACTACTCATCAGTGATGCTGGAGAGGACCACCACACCTTCGACACCGACGCCCTACAACCGCCCATGGACATCTTAGGCAACCCACCCCCAGGAGCAGGGCAGCCAAGCTACATAGAGGAGACCCCAGCCCCTGCAGAGACCACACAGCAGGAAGCACCCGCCACCACGACTGGCTCCCAACACTTCACCTAGGCACACATCGCATTCCAATGCCAGGTGTCAGAATGCCAAAAGGAGGTGGCCGAACAGGTTTGGGTGGGGTCAGAGCTCATGGAAGCCGAACTAGATCACACACATGGGTGTTCAAGTCCCATCAGGGAGCACCTACACCTCACAAAGGAGACCCACACCGCGACAGAGACACATGCATTTGCACATTTCCTGTAATGAACCACGCCCAGAGCCCCGGAATCATCATTCACACCCCCACACTGGGCCTCCGTACGACGGCCCAGTCCACTCCTCTTACGTATTGAGTGAGTGACGACAAAGCTACATGTCCAAGGTCTTACCCGCTGCCAGCGGTGACATGGTTGCGTCTGCTGTATACAGCACAATGTAATGTTGTAGGCCTGGGGCCCTTATGCATACATCATGATCACACGGAGACACGCAGATAGTTTGTGTAACTGGCTACGGGCACGTGCACCCGTCCCCTTTATTGGCAAGGTCACATGTACAGTGACGCCTGTGCTGGATATGTGTGGGGTGAGTGTAAGCCAGCTCGCACGGAGTGGTTGGTGGTGGCAACAACTTGAACAGTAAACACTATTAAAATGGAAACAGAAAACACCAGCATTACAGAGACAACTGTGGAGCATCATTGTGGTAGCCTGAGCAAGTATAGAGGTCACCCAATCTGCAAACAGAAGTGTCTGTGAGTTGCAGCGCACTGAGGTTGGGGCACTAGAGCTGAGCATGCTCATGTGAAGAAAATGTCTAGGATTGTGTCGCTTTGGGATATTCATGCTACAGCTGCAGTGGGGTGTGTTACACCTGCATCATCGTCCCAGGTCTCCCACACTGCCTGAGGTGACATTGCTGCATGAGCTCTCCACAGCACACAAGTCATTCAGAAATGGTCCATGAGTCGTGGTGCACTCAGTTAGTGGCACCTGGAGTGCTGAGCAGGGTATCAGGCAGATGATGGCATCCACAACAGGTGTGAGCAACTCCGTTAGTCTGCCAGTACGGCTGTTTCGACTCAGGCATTTGGCGTTTGGAGGTGGTTCTGGTGGTGGTGGCATGTGCCTCCTGCGGTGATGCGACGTTCGAGCCGGTCAGAACTCTATTTGATGTGTTAGCCCTGGTGGACCACAGTTGAGGTCATAGGCAGTGGACAGCGCAGGGCCACAGACACATGACGTTGATGGTCTGGGGAGGCTGCTAAGCTCTCGGGCTTGGGGCTTGCGCCGGCACGTTGTGGGCCCTCCTTGACACACGCCGGTGCCAGATGGTGAGCAGTGAGGCCTGGGTGCGCAGGTGCGGGCAAGACAGGTTTGGGGACAAGCGAGCCGGGGTGCAGCAGGTGCACAGGACTGCAGGCAACACCGCTCATGGCAATGGCCTCGTGGCGGGCTGGGAGGTAAAGCCCTGGCAGAGACGTTGGGCACTCCAGAAGAGAACCATGCCCAGAGCTTCGTGCTTTTTTTTCACACCTCTACGCTGGCCTGGCGTATGCCAGGCCGGACCACTCTGCTCACGCTTGCAGGGGGGGGACATCACAAGCTACATTTCCGGGATCTTTCCCACTGGCTGGTGTGACATGGTTGCATCCACTGTCCACTACACTCCATACACCAGCAGTGCATGTGGACATGGATATGTCTGTGGTCTGCATACTGTAGTCTGTCCAGCACATCTACGCCACACTTGCCATTGTGTACCTTCTTATTCATGGGTCACTTGCCTCCTTCACGCATGCCTGACTCTCAACTCTCCCCACATTCCGCTTTTGTGTGGCTGCGGCGCCATGCCATTGATGGCTCATGTACATGGCTAGCCCAGGTTTCCACCGTAAGTTGTGCTGTTGTGTCTGGTGGGTGGGCATGTTGTTTGGCATGTTGAATGTGAGTCTGTTATAAAGTGGCCAGGTCCCCTAGGGTGACTCGGACTCTAACGTGCACTACTACATGTGAAATACTCAAAGTACAACCATATATAACAATTTTCTTCCAGCAATATATTTACTGAAATTATTTTCACATTTCAAAATGACATAATTCAAATCTTTTAGACATGTACAATACATTCATATTTAATGTATCATTTACATTTGGACATTACACACTGGAACTAACAACAAAATGAAAAACAATGCCCAATGCATTTCGGGACGTAAGGTCCCTTCGTCAGGGGCCAACCTGTAATGATGAAAGGGAAACGCATCAATTGATGTGCAAATGAATATAAAAATGACGTCAAGTAAAGTAGTGATGTAAACAGTCCTATTGATGTAATCATGCACCCAGCACCTTCTTGTGATATACCCAATGAGTGACTATCATGCTGTAAACCAACACTTACTACTTTCACGGTAGCAGGACCGATTTGTGAACACTCTAACACCCCTAATGAAAAGCGACGCGAAGCAAATTGCGTGTTTAGTATTCATTCCATAAAAGTGACTGGCGTTCACCTAAGATGCATATGCATTCTGCGTACCTGTCAATGGCCAAAAGCCTTCAGAGGACACCTGTGCTTGCGGCGACAAACAAGAATACTGTCACTATAAAAGCAAAGTGAGGAATGTAAGCATCATTCCCTTCACCTAATTTCTATGATCAACATTGGATTTGAACACATACCTGAATGAATGTTCCAAATCACATGTTCATCCAATAATTTCATAAATTGTCCTCAACCTGAATGAGGAATGAAGCTCCAATGTCACCTCAGTATGGTGGAAACAATACTAAAATCTAATTTCTCAGCTACAAGAAATGCTCACCTTCGGCATGACCGGCTTAAATGAACTGCAAATATTCTACACTGCTATGAGGAGAACTCCAACAAAGCGAGAAACTCATGTTTACTAATCCCGTAATATTCCCGACCTCATGCTGATGAGCCAGCCAGGTTTGAATGTGAGTCTGTGACGTGTGCATTCCCAGAGTTGTGAGTTGCATGATTGTGGAGTTGAGGGGTGTGGTGTGTTCATTTGGTACTTGCCAAGGAGCAGTGCATTTACATGGGTGCCATCCTGTTAGCGCTGGTTGATGATGGACTGTCGGTAGAAGTAGGAATCATGCACACTGCCTGGGTAGTTGCTGACGATGTTGGTCGCGATTCCCAGGTGGTCCACTGTTGCCTGCTCATTGATGGAATGCGTGTGCTTTCTTTAGAGGTAATTATGTGCAGTGTCACCAACGGGCACAAGTAGGACATGTGTGCAGTCAATTGACCCCTAACATGTGCGGGAAGCCAGCTATGGTGTAGACGCCTTGCTTGGTCTCCAGCTGTTCCTCCGCAGTGTGGGGGGAGTATAGGTACTGATGATGGCATCCAAGACAGTTGTGACGAACTTTGATAGGGCTGGCTGTGAGACTCCTCCGACTCTGGCGGTTGTTGGTTGGAAGGTTGAGGGGCCAACATGTGCAGCACAGCCAGCAACTTTGTCTGCAGAGGGATGTTGGTTGTCTGCTGTATTGTTACCGTCAGCCTGTGGGTAATGGTGGTCAGGATGCGTAGGTTGGGTTGTCCTTTTGAGCCTGTAGTGGGCAATGACATTCTCTGGTGTTGGGTCTGTGAGGTTGGTGCATTTTCTGAAGGTCCGCTGTCTTGGTCTGCGCTGCTTCTGTGGTGGCCCGGGGAGGGTGGCGGGGGGGCTAAGAGGAGTGGCGATCCTGGGTGCGGTGGCGGAGGGGTGTTGTGGCTCTGTTGGGCCTCCGAGCTGCATGATCAGTGGCTTCATGGCATCTGTTGGTCTTCAGGTGTGGCTGTGATCTGGGCTCCCTTTGCTGGTGCCGGTTGGCATCCGACTTTGCACCAGGTCAGAGCAGGTGTTAATTTCCATCTGCTAACGCGCCTTATCGCATATTTTGTTATCTTATCGCCGATCTGGCTGGTCGCTGAGAATGTTGAGGTGTGGTGTTGTCATGGCTTTTTGCTCGGGAACAACTACTCTGCATCTCATTCGTGATAGTTGCCGGGGTCATCTGTGGCGATGTTTTTTGCGGATGCTGTTGCCGGAAAACTGGTGATATCGGCTGTTTGCACCAGATTGTGAATGGGGCTATACATTTATCGCGGCTTTGGCTGCGCTAAAGTGCCGATAACTCTGCAATAGGTTCTTGAGAATATGCCCCTATGTTTTGTGGGACATTGGGAACTGGTTTTGGTAAAGTCTGTACATTTACTGGTAGTACTGGTACTGCATTATGCACCCCAGGTGCACGTATCTCAGTAGAAACTGCTATTTTTTGGTACAGCCACAACCAATGGAACTATTTTGAGTACCTTCATAGGTTTCTCAATCTGTACTGCGCTCACTTCAACAGGTGCCAAAGCCACTGTACTACTTGTACCGACACTTGAGTCTACCTGTTCAATTGGTACTGCATCAGGTGGAGGTCTTGTAGCTAACATTTCTTCCAAAATATTATCATCCGAATGGCTTTCTGTCTCCTTTTCTATCTTTCTATCTTTCATCCCTTTTGTTAGAAATTGGGTCTCTGGTTGGCAGTGGTTTGCACACTGTCCAAGCAGAGACCCTAACTCCAGTCAGGGCAAGTAAGTTACACACCAAAGATAACCTGTGCTCACCCCCTTGGTAGCTTGGCACAGAGCAGTCAGGCTCACATCAGTAACACAATAAATGCACCACAAAAGAGACTCCACACACAAGTTTATGTAGTACAAAACCATAACGACATACACCAAAACTTACTTTGCCAAACAGTCAATGGTCAAACACCACAATGAGTGCAATACATGAATCAGAAGCTTATATGTTGTAAGCATCATGAAAAACATTACTGCGCATATTATGAAATAGCACTCGTTATTCTGTCAGTGCAAGGTAAAATTACATACATGAACACATAGGGCACAAAATGCGATAGTTTGGCTAGGAAAACACACATCCATTACCCATTACCATCATAGGTCTATAAATCACCATGTCTCCTCATGTCTCCTCATTAGTGTACCAAAACTAGTGATCCCATTTAGATACAGGGACTCCTGCATTCCTACAAGTGGGGCTATGGTACTTCTTAGAGTGTACCTGGTCGAAATTAGATGGTAGGGCCCCTGAGCTGTAGGGCACCTACAACCTGTACGGTAATGTGGTATCCAACAAGAAAGCTCCCTAAGGGCGGCTTTGCACTGCTCCCGGGGTCCTCATTTGAGGTTTCCCTTTCTGATGGCAGAGCCGGACAGTGCCCACTCCTTGAGGTAAGCAATTGATGGACAGAATGCTGAACAATGTCAAACATTCACCCAATAAAGAGATCTGGGCCTAAATCCATAGTTTTATTTGCTCCAAATGCCATTCCAGTTTAAACCCAGCCAAATGCAAATCAGTCTTGACCCTGCTCCCCATGGGAACAGTCTAGCTGGAACTGCCAGGCCAGGTCCTCTCTGGACCAGAAACAAGCTTCCTGGGACCGGCTTCGGGGTATCACCCCTCATCAGCCAGGCTAGCTTGACTCAAGCGGCATGGAAAGCACAGAACCACGTCTGGGCATACCCGTCCCACTCGGGGTGACAGAATGCTGAACAATGTCATACATTCACCGCATTACAGAGAACTGGGCCTAAATCCACCCAAGGATGCTTGTTTCTGGTCCAGTGAAGACCTGGCTTGGCAGTTTGGGCTGGACTGTTGCCACGGGGAGCAGGGTCAAGACTGATTTGCATATGGCTGGGTCTAAACTGGGGTGGCATGATGAGCAAAAGAATGATGCATTTAACTCAGAGCTCTTGACTGGGGTTGAATGTTTTTTTGTTCCACATTCCATCCATCATGTGTGTGTTTTGCTTTTTCGCCCTAAGTGTGCTGGGCATGCCCAGACTTGGGTCCCGGGCTCACTGTGCCACTGGATTTAAGTGCCCAACATGCTCTGAGGTACAGGATAGTGTGCGGTGCTTGACACATGCAGGACTGCCAAAAATATAGTACTCAGTTTGCACTATGTGCAGGTGTCTTGAGAGGCCGGCTCAGGATCCCGCGGCTAGGTCTGGGCTGAAACTGGAATCCTTCCAGACCCCGCGGGGGCGGCCACCAGTCCCTTGAGACCACTGGGGCACAGCACAGGGTGCAGGCAGGCAAGCGCAAGGGTCTTTGTAGCAAAGTGGAAGTCCTTCTCTCAGGCCAACAGGCAGCAGGGCAACACTACAAAGCAATTAAGTCCAATGGTGGTTGCTCCTGGCAGTCCTCTGGCAATGTGCAGCATGTAGAGCTAGTAGCATCTGGTTACAAGTCCCACGCAGTGTCTACAAATTTGGGGTCAGAGCCCCTGTACTTTTACTCAAAATGTCTTTGATCTAGTGGGAACCTTCAAAAGAACCTTTAGAAGTGCACAACACCCCCTTTCAACTCAGCCCTGGCTCCAGACATACAGTAGGGGGTAATTCAGCCCTTTGTGTGAGGTAAGGACACAATCTATACAAATGTAAGTGCACCCCTCTTCCCTCTGCCCCAGCCCAGGAAGACCATCAATATGCAGAGGAATGCAGATTAAACCCTGTCACAACCAAACCCTCCATGTGTGATGGCTGTCTGGAAAGAATGCACGAAGTGTAGCTGTCAATCAGGCCCAGATATGGATTGGAGTCAGGCTGAAAAACACTAGAGTTATAAGCACAGAGAAAATCCCACTTTCTAAAAGTGGTGTTTCTAAAATAATAGCCTAAAATCCAACAACACCAGTAAGCAGGATTTCCCACTACAATTCTTAGCATATAAAACATGGCAACACTACTCCTCTCAGATCATGAACTACTTCTTATACATATATAAGGAAATTCCCAATGCTAGCCTGCATACAAATAGCTGCCTAACACCAACATAAAGCAGGATTGTTTTTGAACAGGAAGGGGCACCTTTCTTCACTAAAATAATCAAGAGAAACATTTTCCACTTTCTATTTGAGCTGCAGAATGCAGCACACATGGAAAGAGGAAGAAAAAAATAGGAGAAATGAAAACATTTCTCCTAATTACACCTCCGCTGGGGAGGTGTAAGGTTTTGGTGCTGCCCCAGGTATATGTGATTTAATTTTGTAAATCTGGGGCAGCATCGAAATCCATGGGTGTTGCATGGAAACCCCCATGCAACACCCATTGAACGCCTCTGTGATGCAGAGTAGGGCAATGCAGTGAAGACACTAAACAAGAAAGGAAAGCAGCCAGGGTGTTTAATGCCACACCGCCTGAAGTGGTCATTACAATAGACAAAAACCATTGCCCGCCTCAATTGTCAGCTGCACATTGACCATACATTAAACATGTTTTTAAACCAAAAGTAGAGAGACAACAGAAATAATTATGGATGACCACATTTAACATTAAACAGATGCTCGTAGGTCTTGGTCATTGAGGTAGTATTTTTCTTTACTGTGTATTTCAAAGATAACATAGCCAACGCATTTCACCTTAGAAAGGAGTCATCAGGGCAAGAGACCTGAACCACTGGGAAACACAAGGATCTTCTTGATGTAGGATAGGCAGTATCGGAGTATAAAAACACATGTGATTCAATATTAGGTGATGATGAAAAATGTAGATAATTCAGTGGCCAATATGTGTGCCTTCTGATTATAGCATATGTGACGTGAGTCTAAGTAGATAAATAATACCACAATCAGTGGTTCACACTCACAAATCACTTCTAAATAGTAATGTCCAATACGTGTTCCTTTGGAACCAGCACTCACAAGAGGAACAGCTACAGGCGCCCCAATAACAAGGCTCGTTGCTGTCCTGGTTTGGGTGTGTACTGCACCACAGACTCACTTTCTGTCTTCTGCAGTGTTTGTCGGTCAGCTACACAGTGACTTGCACTGCTTTATCTTACTCCATTTCTATGAGGTCATGCAAAGCCATGCAGGGTGACTCTGTGCAGCCTCATAGGTATGGTTGAGATGCTTGCGCTGCAGGAGAGTAAAAAAAATAAGCCTCAAAATATTCTGTATTTTTTTAGTTTTTTCACCATCAGGTAGCTACATATAAAATAATGGGCAGCTTAAATGAAAAACACATTTTTTAAAAGTTGTTACTCAGTTGGAAATGCACTGTAATCCATTATGAAAGCTCTATTAGTTAACATATTGCACATGTCTGTGTGTAACCAGACTGCCACAGAATTATATCTTGGTTGATGCAGTGCAGAATGGTGACTTGTGTTTTTTTAGTGCTACAAGGTCACAGCCTTTGACAGAAAGCACTCTTAATATGTGGTGCTTCCAAAATGTAGATTTTAGTAATACCAGAGTGTACGCAATGCATTTTGTTTTACATAACTTTCCCTTCAACACTTCTTTAGGGGTACTAAGGGCTGAGTAAATACAATTACGATTAAAAGCACGCACATCACAGCCCAGTTGTTAACTCTTTGCACTACCACTCAAAAAAAAAAAACTTTTGCCACTCAAGGCTTGGAGTGATTGGATCAATTAAACCCTTTACACTTGCAGATTAACTAATAGCTTACATTTACATTCCATTCAGGCAAGCAGGTCTCCTGGCACAAAGGCTTTTCACAGCACAAGAGACTCAATTAATAATGGAACTTCAGCTGAAGCATTTTAATGATTGAAGTTAGCTGGACGGTTGTCTTCTTCCAAGACTAAAGCAAATGTTTTGGACTTCAGGCACAAGTGGGGCTGGGAAATGCGCACCCCCCTTCCCAGGACTCCACGGGCTGGGGACTGGGTCACTTTCCACAGATTGAAGACCGCTGCATTAATGTATACCCGTATGTATCCCAGGAACTTAGCCTACGACAAGTCTGAAACTCTTCAACTTCTCCACATTAAACAAACAACATCAAACCAAATTACAGTTCATCACCACTCTAAAACCAAAACACAAATATAATAATCAATGCATCACCCTATTAATACTAACACCTCCAAACAGCAACTGCCTTCAAAAACTGCCTTGTCAGATCTTCAGGTTCTGGGCACTAGGTTTCAGGATTCATATATTTTAATCTAATTTGGGAAATTATTTATTGTTCCATTCAAGGGGTGAACCATCCTCTGCTACCAGAAAATTGATGCCGCAGAAAGAGTCCAAATTTACTCTCCAGTGCAAATTCAACTTTTCACTTACAAGAATGGCTTTATTTTCTTCTTCTAAGCGACAGGTCTTTGCTACTGTATATGAATGGAAATCAGCTCAAATCAAATCAATCATTGCCATAAATTACATTTAGGGTTCAGTTAATGATGAGAGTTTTAGGAAAGTTTCAAAACTTTATTTCTCATTAAGAGATTAGTAAGTTCTTAATTCGCCTTTTTATTCAATTAGTATATCAAATAAATCTGGTTACAGAAATCAGCAAGAAAATATGGGTAGATTCATCAATATAGCAATATATCATTGTGTTCCATAAAGGAGTTAGTCCCAATTCTATCTGAAAAGAACCTAACCTATCAGAACCCATAAAGAGTTCTTGGAAAAGAGCAAGGTCAAAGGAGCATCAAAAACGAAGTCTCAAGTAAGTCAAACTCCTCATAAAGAGTAGTTCTTGAAACTCAGGCGAGTCTCATCTCACCAACAGCCTCACAGTAGCAAATGCACAAGTAAATCTCAATCAGGTAAATTAGGGAAACAGACACAGCAATAGCTGTACCCTTCTGACCAAAGTAAAGAAAGTGTGACCTGCAAAGTGTCAGGCAACAGCAATCACCATCAGCAGTAGCTCATTGCAAGTGGGCAAGAGTGGCACAAAAGTAATGGGCAAGAGAAAATGGGTGGCAAGCTAGCTAGAAGCACGCACTATTATACAAGGAATAAAAACACGTTAATACAATGTTGCAGCTCCTAAAGGTCTCTTCCAATGAGAAGGCATCCTCCATCTGTAAGCGGTCTCATTCTTCCTTTCCTAAGGCAAACATGTGAAGCTCACGATCCGTTATCAGAAATGTATAATACAATGTTAAGATGTATACAACTGTGACAAGCTAGCCTCGGTTCCCAGGGAAGAACATTGCAGTGTTCAGTCTATCATGTATTAAATATTTCACTGAGGAACAATAAACTACAGTAAAGACAGAAACATTTACTTGCAGATCTCCTGTGAGGTTATGGCATTCAATCTCTTATATGCATATGTTTATTGTTAAAACAAATTCTCTGTTCAATACTATATGAATACAAAACAAAGAGGAAAGTTCAGTTCTAGTTTATCAAGAATATGTAGCTGAAGAAAGTAATTCAGGGGCATATTATCAAGCACGGCGTTAAAATTATCGCCGCTTTAGCGGCAGAAGACTGCCGCTAAAGCGGCGATAATGGGCTTGATAATATGCCCTTGAGAATTCCAATAGAAGCCCATGTTGACACCAGAACATGGGCTTCTATGGGAATTTTATGCGGCATATTATCAAGTCCATTATCGCCGCTTTAGCGGCAGTTTTCTGCCGCTAAAGCGGCGATAATTTTAACGCCGTTTCTTGATAATATGCCCCTCAGTTTATAAACTGGGCACATTCTACACTTATGACTGTATCTAAGCAAGTCACTTTTAAGGTAACACTTTTGAACACACTTGTGCAAAGTTCAGCATTTTCCTAACGCATCCGTTTTATAGAAAAGAAAAGGCCTAGCTGAGTCCTGGCAGTAGAAATGTCAGCTTAGTACATCCTGCAACATTTTCTACGTGATATTTTTCTATGCATTTTCGTGGTGGAACCTAAGACAAATTAACATCCTTATTGATTAATTTTATAGGCAAGTTTCTGCGTTATCACATGCATTAATTATCTATCCATTCAATCACTCATACAGTAGTCCGTCCACTCATCCATCCAACCGTTGATTCTCACATTCACTCACACACACAGATTTACCACTTAATAAGGAAGTAATTACACTATTAAAAGGGACAGAACCATTGGCTTGGATAATGCTTGTTTTCATGTGTCTACAAGAAAGTCTAGCATTAGCGCCTGGAACAGGGGACT
This sequence comes from Triturus cristatus, assembly GCF_964204655.1. NCBI lineage: Eukaryota > Metazoa > Chordata > Amphibia > Caudata > Salamandridae > Triturus > Triturus cristatus. Next base: position 612,451,194 of record NC_140591.1, on the reverse strand, counting down.
ACTTTGAACGCTGTATGCTCATATTATTTAACAAGGTGCTAAAATATAACAAAAGGATTGTTATCTTGCAAGAATAGACTGTCATTTTGGTGTTAACTTTGTGATATATTTGAAATGTAAGAGACACATAACAGCACCGTATGTCGAATAGCATATATGTAATTTTAAAGTTTATTACATCCAATAATTCAACAGAAATGACTATTTGTATGTCTCGGTCAACCACAGTGGAGCGAATATTTTTTAGACTAACGCAGCACATTTTACAGTTTGCAGAACACTCATTGCAATGCAACCTGGCTGGACGTGCGCTTAAAAATCACATTTCAGCATTCCGCCTCTCTACAAACCTCATCTTAAAATAGAAAATACTGACAGGCTTTCAGGTCAACTCAAGCTATAATGAAGAACTTTCCTGGCGATTCAAGTGTGTCTCAAAGGAAAACACAAAAAGAAGGAAATGTCAGGTGCGTCCTTTTAAATATCCAGGAAACCATGCAGTTGGTTCTTGGTTGTCGTCAAAAAGCCACCCATAACACTTGACTGTAGAAGAATAAGGCCTTTAAATAAAACATCACAGGCCCTGAGAAGCAAACAGCTAAAGGGAAATAAATAAAAAAAAAGACAACCCTATTAAGAATCAATGAAATAAATGCGTTAAGCACAGGCCGAGTTTTCTTTTCTCATTTAAGGAAAAACGACTTTCCAGCGGTGTTTTGAAGTTGTAAATTGCAATGTTGTAAAACAAGCACGGGTGGATGGCACAAACTGTGGGGCGCGCGCGCCGGGTGAAATGTATCTATTGACTTACAAGCAAGATGCATGTGTCAAAATGCAATCTGGTGTTTTTGTAATAATAGCTAGCAGTCACCGCTGTAAATTATTTATGGAGACTATTCAGTGCAAACCGGTTAGTGCGCACATCCTCTTCAGCATGACTGCCCTGGTTTTAGATCACTCAGACATTCAAGTCCTCGGAGATCTGCTCTTATCACTGCAACCCTTATAAAACGGCGCAGGCACAGCAGACATTCCAGCAAGCGGAAGCATGGCGGCCATTTGCCAAATTCCACCTCAAGGTTCAGTGGACAGACAACCTTCCGTCCCAGCCAGCGTGGACCCGAGTGATGTAAGCTGATATGAGACATGAAGGTAGATCGATCTGCAGAGATGAGCCTGGGCTGAGGCATACTATCTTTGTGCACGTGCCTGGAAGAATGCGTCTCAGCAAAGGCCACAGTTGAAGTTAACGCGAGCTGACATGTTACTGATGCAATAATTCGGCAACTTCCGGCACAAGTGCAATTTGAAGTGCCCAGACCCTGGTTGGATTTTTGGATCTTTGGCTTCTGGCTGGGCAGCCGGCCACGTGGTCATCATCACTAGCTGCGTGGAAAGAGAATGCAAGTGTGCATTTAGGATTTATCTTCCATAACAATTCTGTACGCATGCTCTCAAACAGTAGGCATTTACTGCAGCACCGCCATGGTTATGCATATGCAATCAATAACATGAAAACACTTTTACCGGTATTGTATATTTCAGAATTGTGGAATAATCACTTTGTAAAGTGGTAACATAGTGAAACACAACAGCGTTTTTCTTTTTAAATTTTAAATTTTAAATATTGAGAGGCCGATTCCAATAGCCGGTCGGACAGCTGTCCGTAGCCTTACCGTGCGACCGACACGTACCCGGAGCCGGTCCGTCATGTAGAGTAAGTACGATGCGCATAACTGCCAAAAACCCGACCGACACGTAGGCTGTGAATCAAGCCCCATTCTCCCTCCGAGCCGTAACTCCTAACGATGACCCGAGTCGCCCGGAAGCAGTATCCAAAGCAGTTTCCGGCATGACAAGTACGATGCGTACTTCCTACGCATGAACGGATCGCCACGTACGGCACGTCACAGCATCCGGAAAACAAGCATATCAGCTACGATGCGCGCCACAACTCTATACACGGCTACGAGACGGACCAGCTTGCAGCGGGTATGAGACGGAGCAACAGGCAGCGTGTACGACACAAACACATCATGAATCCCATCGCGCAGGTCATACCAGTACTCTACATCTATGACCAGATCAGGAACTGACGCCGACGGCGCAGGTGGTAAGTCAGACGCCTACCACATAAGCAAACGACACGTACCCGCAAAATGGCACACACACACAGGGGATCCACACCCTGGCCACTAACAACAGCCCACCATAGGGGTTGCATGGCCAGCACCACTAACACCCCCACCAATAGGGCTGATGTTGCCCATCACTCCTGACACCCCAACCCATAGGGACTATGTTGCCCATCACCCCTGCCACCCACACCCATAGGGCTTATGTTGCCCATCACCCCTGCCACCCCAACCCATATGGCTGATGTTGCCCAACCCCCTGCCACCCCCACTCACAGGGGACCTGTTGCCCATCACCCCTGCACCCCCACTCATAGGGCTAATGTTGCCCATCACCCCTGCCACCCCCACTCACAGGGGACCTGTTGCCCATCACCCCTGCACCCCCACCCATAGGGATTATGTTGCCCATCACTCCTGCCACCCCCACCCATATGGCTGATGTTGGCCATCACCCCTGCCACCCCCACTCACAGGGGACCTGTTGCCTATCATCCCTGCCACCCCCACCCATAGGGCTTATGTTGCCCATCACTAATGCCACCCCCACCCATATGGCTGATGTTGCCCATCACCCCTGCCACCCCCACACATAGGGCTGATGTTGCCCATCACTCCTGCCACCCCCACCCATATGGCTGATGTTGCCCATCACCCCTGCCACCCCCACACGAAGGGCTGATGTTGCCCATCACTCACTCACATTACATGCCAGCAATGGCACCTAACAACCAGGATGAATGTGCACAATGATGTGATATGACTCACAGGGACAGCATGCAAAATCACAGAAACAGCATCCAGACAAAGGCCCACAACAGCAATACCAATGCACTGGTGCAGATGCACAAACACAAACAGGCAAACTCACACTGCACATCTGACACAGCATGTGTGTGTGTGTGTCACAGTATCCCCAGGCAACTACACAACACATGAGGGGGCTGAACCAAAGTGACACAGATGTGGACACAATGCCATACAAAAGTAAACCATCATTGGGACACCCTCAGTGGGCAATCAGGCATTGGGAGATGAGAGGGAGCACAACAGACACATGTGACACAAGCTGGAATGAACACCTACTAACACAGCAAGAGACTGACACACAACACCACTACCCCCAGGGAACAGACATTGGGGTGACGCAAGCATGCATGACATCTCCACTGTGATGACAAAGGCAGATGTCGTACAAACTGGGAAACCCAGAGATGTGTCCTGTGCCACAAACATACATCACACATGCACGAACACAAATCACTCAGCATGGCCCCTCATCCATGGACAAACGGGAACTAGGGGACCACCCATGCAAACATTCACATCAGTCCACCCTCAACACCACACACCCTGAACTGCAACAATGTGTATCTGTGAAGCTCACATGGACAGGTGACATTGCACATGCACCCATGACAAACACAGGAATGTTGTGAGGAACTAAGGTGCACAGACACATCACACAAGGACAGTTCACAACCCTGGGGAATGACAGACATACTGCACAGTATGCGGTACATGGCCATGACCTCAAAGCTCACGCAACCTTCAGAATACCTGCCACAGTCCCAGGACAATGCAGATGCCAAGGAGAACCACAAGGCACACATGCTGACACCTGCCAGCATCGCTGCCATGAACCCGACAAGTGGGAGCAGTCACACACACATACAAATGTCTCAATTATTGAAAACTATCACCTACGAACAACTACATGATTTAGCAAATAAACAGGTGCCTTGAGGAACCCTGACTGTGTCCCATCTGTGTCTGACAACATCATCACCACTCAGAACTGACAAATCCCAATGATGATACACCAATTAACAGTAGTGTGTCATGCACCCACACATCTGGTAGCCCATTGGAAAAGTAGTGGGATGAACCCAGTACCACTCAGCAAGCATCAACAACAGGAACATATCAAGGGAACACTGTCTGTGTATGAACAAGGATGTGGACACACACTCATGCCCATACAACACACACCATGGGCCCAGGCCATGTCACTGGACAACACACTTACTTGAGGGGACCCAACTCCTGTGGGAGCCCAACTGTGCCAAACATATTCACCGCAAGTCCCACTCATATCTGCAGAACACTTGGTCAGTCAGCCATCAGTTACCGGTCACAACAGCCTGGGTACGTGGGTCTCCCCCAAGTCATCTGCACATACCCAAAACATATGTCTAGCAAGTTGCACAGAGGACCCAGTTGCTCCTATTACAATGATGCCAACACCTGTAGGCCCAGTGTTGATGAGCACAAAGTATGTGGAAGTGACAAATTGGACAATGGGAAGCACATCATATGTGCAGGGGTGCAAGCCACAGATGTGACCATGCAAATGAAATGCTCACAGAGAGATGTCCACAAATAGTTGATCCTGACACACCCAGGTAGCTGCAAAGGATGACATGGATACCCACCAGAATATGATACATATCTCATGGAACCACAGGGAGTACCTTACAGCAACACATCAGAATTCAACATTGTAAACAAAGCATCACAGGTGCAAGGGCATGTTAAACATCATCAACATAATGTACAGCAAAATCTAGTTCCCAGGGATAAAGAAAAAAGCTTTATTCAGCATTTTAAAAGTTAAACGTCTGTGCAAACAAAAGGCCAATGGCCAGTCCATTTCCAAATGCCAAGGAGTGAAGTAGAGTGACAACTGTCACACCTTGCTTGCCTGCACTGCTAAGGACCGGGGTAATCCCCTCGGAGGGGCATACATGGGGGCAGGCCAGGCACCGCAGGGACAGGATCAGGGCGCAGCAGAAGGAGGCAGTGAAGAGGTGGGGGATGCAGGTGAGACACTTGCAACTGCAGTGGAGCTGACTGAAGTGGTGGGTGCTGTCACAACTGTGGGGCACAAGTCAGATGGTGGTGGTGCCGGCACAACTCCAGTGGGCAGGTCAGATGGAGTAGATTGGCTCACCACTGCAGTGCCCAAGTCAGACGGGGTGGTCGTGGACTCCAAAGTAGTGCCTACATCCATGGGAGCGGAATGGGGGACAGGTGAGGTCAGCAGGGCAGGGGGGACACGGTCCCCACATCAGTGGCACTAACTGTCTGACCAGGTGTGGAGGAGCAAGTGGTAGGTGGGGGATGGCCTTAGCATTTCAGGATCTGCAGGGTCGGTCGGGAAGAGGCCAAGGTCACAGAGGAAGAGCTTCTGGGGGAATGGGGTTGCAGGTGAGGCAAGGGATGGGGGCTGGGAGGGAGAGGTCTCGGAGGACTGTGGAGTGGTTGTGGATGACTGTGTGTGTGTCTGCAAACCAGCCCCTGTGAGTGTGGAATCAGTCCCCTGCGCTTGCTTGTGTGCACGTCTAGACCTTGGTTTGGGGGTTTCTGTGCTTGGGACAGGTAGGGTGCTAGGAATCGTGGGTGGTGCAAGGGTAGGAGGGGTGCGGGACTGTTGGAGGAGGACACTGCTGCTGTCAGGGAGGAGGCCACGGACTGATTGGTCCTCTGTAGGGCAGACATGCCAGAGGAAATGCCCTCCATAAATGACACCAGTTGTGTCAACAGACCTGTGTGTGCATGGAGGACCTTCAGCATCGACGTCTGCCCTACATGGATCTGTCTAAGTAAGTCCACAGACTGCTCACTCAGGGCAGCAGGGGACACAGGGGCAAGGGGTGCGGAGCCTGGCACAAAGGAGACATGCTCACGAACACGGGAGCCCACAGGGACCTCTGGGATGGCAGCTGATGGTAGGTGGTGGTGGCGGTGGCGGGGGCGGGAACAGCCACACTAGCTGGGGTTTGGTGGCTGCTGACTCCCGCCTCCACAAGGGAGTCATCCTCAGAGTTGCTGTGGCCCTCAGCTGGGGGTGATGGTGCTGACGACTCCTCTGTGTGGCTCCACTCGCTCTCCGTGCCACTGGGTCCACCCGACTCCTCTCCTTCTGTCCCTGTAAGGCTCTGTGGCTCCTCCTGGTCCGTGGAGCTGTCCCCTCCTGTGGCTGTGGATGTATCTGGATAGGAACAGGAGGTAAGAGAACAACATCAGTCACCTGCACCGACTGCACATACCACAGTGAGTACATCACATCACAGGGCAAGCCCTGGCATCATCAGCAGAACACAGCTCAAAGTGCCAAAACTGTTTAGGATAAGACAATTGTCATTCTCAACATCAACGATGGCACACATATCCCTCCTTGACTTTCACACATATGTCCGTTGCATGTTGGATGCCAACACCCCAATGTGCCAACATGCACCACCCACACATTAGTTGTACATGCAAGTGAACATGTAGGAGTATGTCACTATACACACAGCACATCTCTTGCCACTGACTCAGTACAGGTGTCCGGATGAAGGGATGGGCAGAGACTCATTTCTCATGCTTGGGATGCATGCCAGCAACACACACTATGATGTACTCATGTCCTGATGGGCAATGCCACAATGGGGTGCATGGTGCACACTTGAACACAATGCAGGCTCACTCATAGCTAGTTAAATGCCATGGCACTGGGATGCCCTGAAAGTCAGTCAACACTGTCTCCTGTTACAGGGGCAGGTCATCCAGACAACAACAATATGCACTGACTCACAATCCTAGCTCAGGGATAAAGCGAACTCTGCAGATGACCGGCACACTTGCCCATCCCATGCAAACAACATATCCACGACCCAGAAGTCCCCACATCATGCAAATCATACATATGAGTCTCAGCAAACACAAATCCCTGTACATTAACACATCGCAGTCTGCCATGCATGTAACCCAGCTGCATGAAGGATACAGTTGCATACACCATTGTGCGCTGTCAGATGATCACACACCTATATATCACACAGGTCTTGTCTCTCACAGTCACGTCGCAGATGTCATGCTGACCCTCTGAATCATGGACACCCCAGTTGTACGTAACAACAAGCCACACCCTAATGACACAGAGGCAGACACCTGAGGGCACATGTCACTAAGCACAACCTGCAATTTCATACACAAGAGTGGGATTACAGAGTGATTCTATATGCCCTTGAGGGGGCATGACTGGCCAGGACTACGTGAAACAGTGTTTGGCCATGGACAGTAGTCAGGTGGCTCAGCAAGTGTGACATACTTGATATACATACTCCTGAGGCCCCAAAAAGTCCCCTGCTGCATGGGTTTGTTTGGAATACCCCAGCTACATGTTGCGAGTCAGATCAGCAATTGGTACACATTTCAAGGGCACACACAGAACCCATGTACCTGAAGCATAGCTGACTGCAGGGACACAGTGCCCTAGTGACACAGACTGGAGGGGCCACACCTGTGGAACAGATGAGGAGGGTGCATCACACAATTGAGGGACATGAGTTTTGGACTACAAGACCTACGTAATGTGGAAGTGTGACAAGGACAAAAGACTGTATTTGCATGTCAGACATAGTACACAGATCAGACATGGACTCACCCCCTTCCTGCTGCTGTCTGGCCTTCATCTGCCTATCCAGGTCCGGGAAGACCACTGCCAGGATACGGAGCATGTGGGGAGTCAGGGTCCGGTGTCCACCCCTCCTGCGTGGAAGTGACAGCTTCAGCTGTACTCTAGCTATCCTCCGGGTCCAGCCCCGAAGGTCCTGCCACCTCTTCTGGCTTGTAGACCCCCACAGAACAAACAGCCCGGGCGATGGTCAGCCAGATCTCCTGCTTCTGGTGGGCATCAACCTGTGAGGAGGACAAAGTGAAAAGTACATTAACACACATGCCCCAGATTTGTGCAGCACACATTTGGATATACATGTCATCATCACAAAGGGAAAAAATTGCACAGGTAGTGCAACCATGGGGAAGGAAAAATCACCTGCATGTCTGACATGTTAACAATGCCTGGATAGTTTAAGCTTGCAATAATGCACTTTAGCAGCAGGAAAACTATTCATTACATGTACCTACACATTTTGGGGGATGAAAGTAGTCAGTGAGAATGCTTGCCACTGATGTACACACTGCTAGTACTGCTAGTCAGACAACATGCATAATTAGGAAGTCAGTGGACTGCACACTCACCTGCTCCCCTGGTTTTCCATAGAGCTTTCTGTACTCTAGAAGGGGCCCGTCTAGCAGGGCCTGGTTCTCCTCCTCAGTGAAGGCTGGGGCCCTCTCCAGAGTACGTGCCACAGCAGGAGCCAGAGGATGCATAGACAGCAGCAGTGGTAGCAGGGATGTGGTCCAGTAGCATGTAGTGCAGGCAAGTGAGCTCCCTGGGGGCCAGCCAGCCTTATATCTGTGCTGCAGAGGCAGACTCTGTGCCATGTGTCCCAAGTGATAGGTCCAACACAGTTGCATTCTATGAATCTGGCCAATCCATTTAAAAGTACGACTCGTACACGCCTTCTGCATCGTTCAAATCTTCACCTTCATGGAACACTTGAAATTGCAACATTGTTGTAGGCATCCAACTGAATTTCCAGTGCACAACTCATACAAGTTTTGAATCCGCATCCGTCTCCATGACAGTCCGGAGCCAATGGGTGTGGCCGGCTCGTTCAACTGACTGTACAACGCGTATTTTGAATATACACATGCACCCGTCTCCATACGATTCAATGGCCAAGGCGTACGCCTGTCTCGGACCATGCCTGTCTGACGCGTATGCATGATAGTAACCTGTGTCGGACCTCATTGCATTCAATGACAAAGCGTACGCATGGCTCGGACATGACCCATGCAATGCATACGCATTGTCACCCGCGTCGGACCTCATTGCATTCAATGACAAAGCGTACGCACGGCTCGGACATGACCCGTGCAATGCGTACGCATTGTCACCCGCGTCGGTCCTCATTGCATTCAATGACAAAGCATACGCACGGCTCGGACATGACCAGTGCAATGCGTACGCATTGTCACCCGCGTCGGTCCGCATTGCATTCAATGACAAAGTGTACGCACGGCTCGGACATGACCCGTGCAATGCGTACGCATTGTCACCCGCGTCGGACCTCATTGCATTCAATGACAAAGCGTACGCACGGCTCGGACATGACCCGTGCAATGCGTACGCATTGTCACCCGCATCGGACCTCATTAGTGTGACTATTATACGGATGCAACACACATATACTGGCCAGGGACACTTGTGCACACCTGCCACACTACAGCATTGGCCACACCGTCTCCCATGGCATGTAAGGCTGCATTCCGTGGGTGTTTGGGGGGGCACACCTGTTTTTTTGGCTGGAACTTTGTGCAGCCACTACCAGGCTGTGCATGTGTACATGGGGGCAGAATCCTTTGTGTGTTGTGCACATTACCACTGTGATGTGCAATTGGACAGTAATGGGCATGAGTCACGGCCACAGTGTAAGGTTGGATATGTTTAGGACAGGTCACATTCACCCTGAGTCCTGGGGATGATGGCATGTAAGTCACAGTGAGACCTGTGGCCACAATACTGATGTGCACCCACAGTCTGTGTGCATGTTGTGTCTCAGATGTGTCTGATCAAATGTTCCCAATGTGTGACAGTCTCCACATCCATGTGGTATATGCATCAACCTTGATGGGGTGTGTGTCTAAGAGACGTACATGTAGGGCCGGCAGGAACAACAGGGGCCACCACCTGTGGGACTTATGCTTGCCTTGTGGTGTGTACGTGCTACGCCATGTCCATTGCTGTGTTGATGTGGCAATACAGGGAGCCTGGGTTTCTGCATGGCAAAGATGCCTGGGAGACATGAGGCCTCAATTGTCACTGTGGTGTGTTCTTGGAACGTTGCAGCAGCAGATAGGTTGGGTGACACAGCCAGATGATTGACCATTGCACTACATGGGACTCATCTGGCCATGTGGAATTGAGATGTGAGATGGTGGTCTTGTAGGTGACATATGTGTCCATGACCAACAGCACACACCTCAGTACATTGTGTAATGTCATGAACTAGCATGTGATAGTGATCGTGGTCATGGCCACATGGGTGGATGAACTGATAATCTTCCTTTGTGCATCTCTGTACTGCAGGGCACCAGCTGTCCATCGTCCGTTCCCAGACCTTGCAACCATGCAGGAACACGACTGCATCAGACGGTACCGCTTCACCAGGCCACTGATTGCGGAGTTTGCAGAGCAGTTGGCGCCACATCTGCTACCTGGCCGGACATACCGTACAGCACTGACCCAAGAGGTGAAGGTGATGGCAGCCCTGCACTTCTTTGCTACTGGTACCTTCCAGTACACTGTGGCTACTGCTGGTGGGATGTCGCAAACGATGTTTAGTCGGGTGCTACGCGATGTCTTGGAGGGGATGTTGCAATTCCTCGACCTGTATATCAAGTTCCCGAGCCCAGCTGAACTCCCTGAAATAAAGGATGCCTTTTATACACTGGGGAGGATGCCGAACGTCATGGTATCTATTGATGGGACACATGTTGCCCTGTTACCACCACAGGCACATGAGCAGGCATACCGGAACAGGAAGCACTACCATTCGATCAATGCTCTGGTTGTCTGTCTTGCTGACATGTCGATCACACATGTGTGTGCACGGTTCCCTGGTTCTGCGTACGATGCCTACATTATGAGGAGTAGTCGCATTGCAACGCTGATGTCACAGATGCCAGCTCAGCATGCCTGGCTTGTCGGTGTGTACTGACTGTTTCTCATTGTGTGTGTTTGTGAATGTTGTATTCCGCACTCTGCCAAAACTCAGCTACTTGTTCATTTTTGTGTGTGTAGGTGACTCCGGATACCCCAACATGCCGTGGTTGCTGACACCCCTCAGGAACCCTGTGACACCAGCCGAGCTGTGCTACAATGAGGCAGGAGGGTGATTGAGCGGACATTCGACCTCCTGTAAAGCCGCTTTCGCTGCCTGGACAAGACCGGAGGGGCCCTCCCATATGAGCCTGCAAAGGTCTGCAAAATAATCCTTGTCTGCTGCATGCTACACAACATGGCGGTGCGGAAGGAGGTGCCTCTCATCCAGGGTGACGATGACGATGACCAACCTCCGGCACCTGTGGAGGATCCCGGCCTGGGCCAAGATGCCAGTGATGATGAAGATGATGGTGACGTCCGCTCCCAGCTCATCAACAACTTCTTCACCTGAATGTGAGTTTCCAGGGTTGTTATGTGAATGTATGGAGGTAGCCTGGAATGTGTTGTGCCAGCTCTGTTGCTGTCTGAGTGTGTCTGTGTGCCACTTGACTGGATGCATGCTGTGATGTGTCCATTCAGGTGGTGTGTACTCCACAATAGGGTAGTACTGCTAACTAGTGTTTGTGTAGGTGTCTTGTAACATGTTTTGTGCATGTGTAGTGCATTTCTCTCCAGTTCTTCTGTGCTTTTGACTGTATCTTGTTTGTCCTTCCAAGGGTACTTTGCCTGTTGTGTGGTCAACACTGACCCCCAACACCCAGAAGCCAACACCAGTGTGGAAGTTGACAATTCTCATCAACTGATGTACCACTCATCCCTGGACTTCCATTCTCCAACACATTGGGAGCGTGTGTCCACTGTTACGTAAAATTACCGTGCAACTAGTGTGGAATAAATGTGTTGCTGATGTGTAATGAACCTGTGCTACACTTTGTTATGTGCGTTGTCTGTCTTCCCACATCTGAGTGACATCTGCTTACCTCACCTGTGGACTTGTTACCACTGACTGGGCTTGGTGTTGTGTCTGTGCATGCCAATGTGTTTCAGGTCAACATCATTGTGTGGGATGAGTAACATGGCCATGGTGAGTATGTTTTATGTTGCCATAGTGGTGTGTCTCCCTCACGTGTATCACATCCCCATGACTCACCTTAGGTTGGTCACATTGTTGCAGTATTTGGCATGCACTGTGTTGTGCAGCAGATCGACATCTCACTGAACATGACAAGTTGGAATCACAATAGAGGCAAGTATGGTGTACTGGTGAGTGTATTTACAAACATGTGTGAGGGAAGTGCACAGTATGGTGGGTGCTGTACAGTGGTTTGGGAATCCAAAGTTCACATTGGAGTTGGAAGTGCTGGTAGATGAAATGTCCAGAGTAAAGTCCACAGTCATCTGATACATTGGCCCAACATGAACCCTCCATGTCATGTGGGCGAGTTGTGTGCGATTGGACAAGGTGAACGGGTTGCGCACAGAAGAACATTGTCCAGAACAGGTTTAGAGGCCCTGGGGGATGTGCTGGGACATCTGCCTCTCACATGTCCTTCTTCGGACGACCCCTCTTCTTCCGGGGGGGGGGATCCTCATGTGCAGGCCCCTGCGGTGCAGGGAACTCTCTGCCAGAGTCCTCCTCCCTCACTGTGGCGCTGGCAGATGGTGTTGCGACAGATGTTGTGAGCACACAGGGGGGGTGTGGACAGGTTGGTGTTGATCTGGCGGAGGCATTGTAGTATGTCCCGATGCACCGCAGTGATGTCATCCCACTTGGCCTCCATGCGGGCATGGTGGGCGACCTGCTCATGTTGCATGTCCTTGAGGATCCCCACTACCTGGCCAAATCCTCCGGTGCTATCCTGGTACGCATCTAAGATGCGTGCCAGGTGGGGGTCATCATGCAGTCCAGACCCCTCTGCAAGGCGCCCTGTGCCTCCCACCCCTCCCAGCACTCCTCTCCACACAGGCAGGACCAGCAGCGGCACGCACAGGTGACACTGGGACCCCTTGGGTGGTGTTGCTGGTGGTGTTGGCTGTAGCTTCCGGGGGGTCCTGTGTCCCTGTGCTGTGGGTGTTGATTGTCCTTGGTCTGTCAGTGTTGGCGGGGGTGCCCTGTCGGTGTCCAGATGCTGGAGGTGTGGGTACAGGGGGGCAGATGTTGATGCTGCTGGTGCTGCATGATGGCTCACACCGGAGGGGCCAGGTTGGTCGTCGTCATCCGAAGAGGACAGTGAGAGAGTCAGACCAGAGAGCTCAGTGTCCACCAGAGTCTTGGACTGGGTTTCCTCATCATTTGGTGCTGGGTGCCCAGCACCATCTGTGTTTGGAAGAGACACACAATGCAATTTATGTTTCTACATGCATCGTTGGTTCACAAACATGACATTTTCTACTTTTCAAACAGACGCCTGCCTGTACACTGCTTTTTCCCAGCTTGTCACGGACAGAGTTTGATATTGTTGTTGGCCATTTCCCAGCATGGCCTTGTGCTCCCCACAACAGAGCCCAGTGTCAGACATCTTGTCAGTCCCTTCCCACTCCCTGTGAGGTCAGTATGGTTCAGTTTGATCTTTCTGGGCCATGTGGGTGGGTGTAGGTTGTCTGTGACTGCAACTCCCATCATACTCTTGGCTACACCCCCCTTCCCAGCATGCCCATACTTCCTCCCTCTTGACTCTGCTTCCCTGTGAGGGGGTTTGACAGCAATGGCAAGATGGCTGACTGTGAAGTCCTGATGTTTGTTGTTGGCAATTTCCCAGCATGGCCTTGTACTCCCCACAACAGAGTCCAGTGTCAGACATCTTGTCAGTCCCTTCCCACTCCCTGTGAGGCGAGTATGGTTCAGTTCGGTCTTTCTGGGCCATGTGGGTGGGTGTAGGTTGTCTGTGACTGCGACTCCCATCATACTCTTGGCTACACCCCCCTTCCCAGCATGCCCATACTTCCTCCCTCTTGACTCTGCTACCCTGTGAGGGGGTGTGACAGCAATGGCAAGATGGGTGACTGTGAAATCCTGGTGTTTGTTTGGCTACAAGTCCCAAGTGAGCCCCTGGTCTTCACACAGCTGCTGCACCCAGTACGGGGTATCTTTTGATGATATTTCAATGAGGTGTGTGGCAATGCATTGTACCCGGTGAGTTGTGTGGAGTTTGTGTTGAGGGGGGGTGTCTCCCCATGCTGATAAGTATGGTCAGGGCTTTCAGTCCTCCTTCCCATCATGAAACGTGCTTCCATTGTAGGGCATGCAAGTTGTCTTTCAGGATGTCAGCCAGTGGTGTCTTGCTTCTGATTTGCACACAACCCCGAGCAGGGCATTGTGCTCCCCACAGCAGGACCCAGTGTCAGCCATCTTGTCAGTCATTTTCCACTCCCTGTGATGTGGGCATGTTTCTGAGAGGCCTTGATAGTCCAATGAGGAGGGGGAGCATTATCTATGACTACAGGCCCCTTCATGCTTTTGGCTACACTCACTTCACCTGCATCCCCACTATTCCTTCCTGACAATCAGCTGCACTGTGAGGTGGTGTGTTTGTGGTGTCAAACTGTCTGGCAGGGTGTATTTGACTTAGTGCCACCGGCTTTCTCTATTTTTTTGTAGGTTGGTGCATGTCATGACACAGTTCCCAGTCACTATGAGATGGCAGGTATTGTGTTTGTGTGACTGGCATACACATCTTGGGCTGATTATATATTAGTTAGTGTAGCTTTGCTTGCGGTGCATGGTTTCGCTGGCACCTTACCAGTCAGCACGCAACATCAGGAGAATAAGGACAAAATTTGAGAAGAAGGAAAGAAATGGTGTGCATCCCACCCCCACTATTGAAGTTTCACAGATTGCCCGTAGGGGATAGCACCCGCTCGACAAACAGAAAAATTGTTGAATTTGCAACATCATCTACACGTTTGGTGAAAGATCTGGTTCTTCAAAGTCGGTGTTGAACTTTTGTGTGTATTGAACTTTAAATCATCTATGTCGTAAATAATGATAATGTTTTTTTTGAGAATCACCAGTCTGTTGGAATATAGCTATGGATGGGGAGCTCGTGCTCTTCTCAACACATTACATTGCATGATGGGATAGTGAGTTTTGTACAAGTGAATATCACTCACGGCGGGAAAATAACGTATGACTGGGCCAATTGGGAGAGAACAGGGCGGGATAATTTGGTTAAATAAGGGAGGAGAAATGCAGCGAATCATTTCTGGCTGCAACAATGACACGGACGGTTGATTTTAAATGCTCCCAGCAGGTATGCGAATACATGCGCTTGCAGCAATAGTTGCCAGTTTAAAGGCTTGTAGTAGTTTGAAATGATAATGTGTGAATATAACTATGGGAATTTCTTGTTTCACATTAGTAGGCACTTTCGTGGCTTTAAATGGTGAGTGAAACCGAGTCTATAATTGAATAGTTTTGAATATAGATCGAACGGAAGGACGAGGGAGCAAGAAAAGAGCTTGGTTTGCGAGTTCACTAAAAGGTGTAAGGAATGCTAAAAATAGGCCAGGCGAGCTCACTCCTAAAGAGCGAAAGTAAATGTGACAACTATTCTGTTTAACTACCTGCGCGAAAGAATGCTAAAAATAGGCCAGGCGAGCTCACCGCTGTGAGCGAGAGTAAATGTTACAACTGTTTTGTTTAACTACCTGCGGGAAGGACATTGTTGGAATAGTGATAAGACGATGGCTAATAGGGGAGAGGAGAGCATTTAATGGTGATAGGGGGAGTGTACAGCAGGCAACATCAAGGGAAATATAGGTCTGTTCGGTGGAAGGAGGGTGATTATTCACATTATTATTCATGTTATGTCTTAATGAAGGGATATACGAGCTATATGTCACGCATGGTGGAAATTTTGACAAATTATATATCTATTCAGTATAATATGTCTAATTAAGAAAACTAAAATTGATTGTTGTCTTATTGTTATTTATAGTGACCCCCGACGAAGGGCGCTTGAAGCCCGAAATGCATTGGGTATTTTCTGAATAAAACACTGCTTTTTACGAACCTTTGCCTCAGTCGTGTTCACTTAAAGAGGTCCGGATGGACACATTTTGGACATTAGAAATTTGGGAAACTGCAAAGATTCCACGTGTGGAGGAAGATACAATATCTAGCTGAATGGGTTAAAAAAAGTTGGATTACAACGAATATACTGGAAAAAGAATAAGAGTAATGAATGCCAAAATGGCGCAATTCAGCAGTGCGTCTGGTTTGGGGCCTAAGATAGGTCCCTTCTTATGTAACTGTTCTTGCACGGTGCCTTATGGGCTGGCACCTTACCAGTCAGCACGCAACATCAGGAGAATAAGGACAACATTTGAGAAGAAGGAAAGAAATGGTGTGCATCCCACCCCCACTTTTGAAGTTTCACTGTCCCGTTGCCACACAATCTTGGGTAAGTTGTTTGTGTACTCACCAGGCTCTGGGATGTCTGTTAGGCCATGGACGCTCTCTGATGGTAGGATGTCCCACACCTTCTCCTCCCAGTTCCTGAAGTAGACTGGTTTGGCAGGAGGGCCACCGCCAGTGCACTCAGGGCGTGATCTTTTTTGATGAGTTTCTTGAACCTCCTGTGCATGTCATACCACCTGTTCTGGATGTCGTCCTTGGTGCGCCTTGCTGGTGCTTGGGCGTTCACCTTGTCCACAATCCTCGCCCACATCTTGGTTTTCTGTGAGATGGGGGTCCTTTGGACCAATGTACCAAACAAATGTGGCTCTACTCTGATGATCTCGTCTACCAGCACTTCTAACTCACTACCTGTGAACTTTGGATTCTTCTTTGGAGGCATGTGATGGGTGGTGGTGGTGAGGGATGTGTGTGTGAGGGTGCAAATGATGGTGGGTTGGTGTTGGTTTTGCTGGGTGTATGTCTGTGTGCTTTAGTATGAGGTGCTGATGGTGTGTGAGTTGTGTGATGGGTGAGTTGTGAGTGTGCCTGTGATTGCTGTGTACTGGTGTTTGCTGCTGGCTGTGTCTGCTGTTTGCAAGGGATGATGGTAGTGATTGTAGTACTTTATACAGTTGGAGTGGTGGATGTGTCTTTGTCACATGTTTTTTAGTTTGTATTTATTGGCTTTGTCATTGCTTGTTTGGTCCCTTTTTTGTCTTTTTTCCTTTGTGTTTTGTAGGCATGAAGGAGACATTCATGTGACGGAAACGGATGCTGCTGTTGTCCCGTGCGGACTTCTCCGCCTCGTTCACGCTGCCTGTCTTCTGTGTTTGGTGCACGTCATTCGCGGCGGTCTCTATTGCTTGTGTGCCGGGTTGTCTGTGCGTGTTGGTCGTGCGGCTTGTTCTCCGTGCGAGTCGGTCTGGTTTTGCACGCATTGCATCGTACTGCGCAAATCATACGTCGCGGGTACGGGTCGGTCGGCTTCGGTCTGGGTTCGTGTCAGTCGGTGTTATTCGCGTCGGTTTTCTGGCCGGATCACTATTTTCCCTACGGCTCGGTCGTACGGCTGGTATTCCGTACGTGTCGGTTGTAATTCACACGTGTTGCATCGTACTGCACAGGTCGTACGGCGCTCGTCTGTGTCGGTCGGTGTTCGGTCCGGATCCGTGTCGGTCGGTTCGTTTTGCGGCCGGAATCAGAATCGGCCCCTAAATGTAAATATTTCTCTTTCTAAAAGAAAATCACATTGAATTGAGCATATATTATCCACCAAATATTGTGGTTTACAAGTTCCCATGTATCAAATATTGCCCAACTAACTGAAATCCTGTGATGCACCTCAAAGAATGCGAGAAAAAGAGAGCATAGAGCCTCTGATCTACACAAGGAAAACTCAAGAAAACCATATCAGAATGGGAGTGGGATTTGGCAACAGAGGAATCATATGATGATTCCTATTGAAAGAAAGGTCTTATATTTTGAATTCTGTCTTTCTAGCAAAAAAAGTGTCGGCAGTTGCTTGCGATTCTTTTCACTGCATCACACCACACCAAAGTCACTTAAAAGAGAGGTTCCTTCCCTCAGGTACTTGCTGGAGCTGTCAATCTAAAGGGGAAGGTAACTGTTGGATTATTTGATGCTAACTAAGGTTTCCAAAACAGTGGATGGATCTAAGCAGGCAAGTTAAAGAGCTTGTTTAGTAGGTCTGGGTCCTTCTTGAATGTAAAAGGATAACCTGGTCTGGAACGGAGAGAGTTAATAAAATCTGCAATGAATCAAACAAACCCTGATGATGACTTTATTACACAATACCCACTCATGTCATCACGGCTAATTATTTGATTATGCCTCTTCGATTTACTGCCAATTCGATCTTTGTTCTGGTATGTAATAAAAAGTTGTCTTATAAATGGTATTTGCTCCCCCCCCGCTCGTCACTTTTCCATTACGTTTGTTATTTTCTCCATCATGTTTCCCTTCCGTTGGTTACTTGCTGTAGCCTACATCAGGGCATCCGTTGAAACATTCAGTGGTTATGAGAAATTTGAAAGGAGTGGGGCATAAATACCCTTCCTGAATTGCACTGAGCGAGCAATACCAGACAGCCACAATTTCTCCAAAAAGGTCAAGCAGGTTTCCCTTCCACAATAAAGTTGTTAAAATGGGAACTAATTGTGCATCTTACAGCAAAAATGTGCTGAAAAGTCACTTGTTCTGAAATGGCTTCCATTAAATATTTCAAAGGTGTGCCAAGAAGGGTGTTGGATCCCCACTCACCCTTGGAAAAGCACACCTCACAATGCCTGCAAGATAAAATGGCAACATATACCACTACGCACAACCTTTGTTCAGCAGAAGAGTGTCTTCTAGTTACCTTCATAAAAAGGTGCAAAAAACAAGATAACCGAACATTCTCAATGGCACCACCCTGACTCTAGAACAACCTGCCAAGGCAAAAGCCACCACTGCCAAGCATTGATTCAGTTAGGCGAGGGCAAAAAATAAAGTAACTTTAAGGCACGAGTAATAATTACTTCAAATACCTATAGCTGGTGAATTTCAGTGGTTATGTTATTTTTAAAGGATATGTTTTAACTGACATTTTCATTTAACTATAAATGCAATTAACCTTTGTTTCTTTCAGTCATTTTCTACGTTCTTTTAGAAATGTAAATTAACATAATATTACAATTCCTAAATTTAACATCATCTTCGTTTTTGTCTGTAAATTTCTATGTTGTTGTAAAGTAAAGTAAGATGGTGATTGCCATGCATGCCGTGGTATGACTATGTTATGGAACAATACAAAGGGTGTTATTTTATGTAAGTGAGACTTACTGACTTTGTCAAAGGGTCAGAACAGCAAAATAAAAAACATGAGCATATTGTCTTTATCAAAGGGTCAGCACATGACACATATAAAGTGGACCTATTTTCTTTGTCATAAATCATCAATAACTGTAATCAAAGGTATAATTCATAAATTCACACAGTGCAATGTTGAATAAAATTGTTTGTCATAACAAAATGTAATAACGTTTTGTTTAAAAAACTCAACAAGTCTTTGAGTTTTTCTTTTAACATTTCTCGGCCCACAAAATGAAGACATAAAACAACCACAAGAGGGCCCAGCACTCCAGCTAAAGAACACAGAGCTCCAGCAAGGAGTGCTTAGAAAATATGGAATACTTTCCCACGGTAATAGACATCAATGATCATGGAGACTTACTGTTTTTTGTTTAATGTTGCTGGGGGCTGTTGCACTCACTGCAGCCCCATAACATCAAACAAATGTTTGGTGGTGCCCCTGCCCCTTCTAGGGGCACCACTAGGATAAAAGAAATCATTAAAAGCCCTTGCAAGGAACTCTGGGCACGCCTCGCTTGGAGTCGTGACTAATAAGTGAGCGGATCCTGATACTCATTTATTATTCATTTTGTCTGCTTTTTAATTTATTTTGAGTGTCCCAGTACACACCTGGGACAGCCACATGTTTAATTTTTGCTGGGGGTACTGGGGGCAGTCCTAGGGCCCCTGCAACCCCAACTCGCTGCAAGCAACCCCATGGGCCGCAGAGGAGCTGGCCCCACTTTTAAATTTTTTTGTTTAACTGGGGTGCTCCGGTGCCCACCCTGGATACCCCACAGCATTCTTTATGTTGGGGCTCATGTCATGGGGCTAGTGTAGGAGCCAGCAACATTTTATTCATTATTTTTTTTATAAAATAGTGCATTTGCTATTTCCACTCCAAACTTTACCACAATGGTGAAAGTGCTTGGCTTTGGCGAGCAGCGAGGGAAAGGGAGGGTCAGATTTATCCCTTCCATTCAAAACTTATGCTTTTTGGGGAAAGTGTTGGGCTTTGGGGGATGGGGAAGACAGAATTACTATTCCCACTTCGAATTTAATCACATCAGGTAATGTTTTGGACTTTGAGGGGTTCAGATTTAATATTCCAAATCCAATCTCACAATCCTGGGGTAAATCTTGGACTTTAGGGTAGTCAAATGTACTATTCCCACTGCAAACTTAACCACATTGTGAAAAGTGTACACATTTGGGGGGTGGGGGGCTGGAGAGCTACCACTCCCCCTCCAAACTTCAAATGTACTTTTCTCACTCCAAACATAACCAAAGTGTTGTACTTTGAAAGGGTCAATTTTACTAATCCCTCTCCTAACTTTGCCAGACTGTGAGGGTCAAATTCACTATTCCTGCTCCAAATCTAACCACATTGTAAAAAATGTATGCCTTTGGGGACGAGGAGGGTTCAGAGTTACTATCCCAACTGCTAACTTACCCACATCAGGCAAATGGTGAACTTAGGGGGGTCAGATTTACTATTTACTCTCCAACACGTAACTACATTTGGAAAAGCGTTGAAATTCAATATTCTAACTCCAAACTTAACTACATTAGGGAAAGTGTTGTACTAACAAATTTCAAAAGTAACTACTCCTACAAAATATGAACAGACCTAAAATAAAATAAAATACATTACAGAAATCTACTTTAATTATTGCAAAAAAGTAAACCTCACAACATACGAAAGTAATTTGAGAGTACTACAAAAACATTAAAAACATATATAATTTTCTTTTATTAAACTTTCAAATTAATAAATATGAATATTTAAAAAAAAAAAATACATTCCCCCCAAAATTGTAACAAATGTAAGTAATACATAAAATAAAAGAATTCCAATGAAAAAAACACCCAAATTACAGAAGCACCTTTATTTACAAGCAATAAATATATACAGATTACTTAATACAATAATTTTGAATAATAATTTTAAATAACAAGAAGTAAAATGTTTATAATAAATATTTTACCAAAACATTCTACATAGAAATGTAAGAACGCAATAATAATAAATCTAATTTAATAATTAAAAATATTTAATAATTAAAAATATCCCTGCGTATGGGCTATGCTGTGGACGGGTTGTGTAAGCGTGGGTGTGGCGCTTTGGGGACCTTTCTGCATATATTGTGGGAATGCCCGGAGGTGGAGCGATTCTGGTGTGGTGTGCATGAGGTCCTGCGTGTGGTTACGCATGTGGTGCTGCTACCCGAAGCGAGGAGATGCCTGTTGAATGTGTGGGAACCTACCGACTACTCGGCGCCACAGACGTGGTGGGTGACTCTGGGATATATGGTGGCCAAGCGCGATATTGCTCAACTGTGGGGATCCCAGAGGTCCCCGACTGTCTCGGCCTGGAAGGAACATATGGATTGGTGCATGTTTCGGGAAAAGGTGGTGTATGTGGCGAGAGGTAAGCCTGGGACATGGGTGAAAGTATGGGGCCCCTGGAACGCCTACCGCGGGGGAATCTGTGCTCCGCCGTTATTGCCCGATCCGTCACCTGCCCCATCCCCTTAGCCGACCCATCTTCCTTGTTCCGGGCATTGAGTTTACCCAGCCCTAGTCCTGATCTCTTCCCCTTCTTGATACTCCTATGGACTGGTAGGGTCCCCCTCTCAGGGGAGCACATGCTGCTATTTCTGATTGTGGATTGCCTTGTGGGTTTGTTTTTCTGGTTGTTCTTTCAGTTTAAATTGAAACCGTACAGTGGGGTCCGGATGGTGTGGCAATCAACGCTGCTAACTCCTGTGCATCTTCCTCAGCCCCAACACACGCTCTACAATGTGTATCATATGCTCCTTTTGTCTGCTAGCGGCCGGCCGGACGGTTGTAGGCCCATCTTTGTATATTTTTTGAGTTTTGTAATAAACGGTTTCAAAAAAAAAAATATATATATTAAATATAAACATTCACATTTTGATTTATTAAAACACTAAAGAAATACCATAAATTAAAAGCATGATTTAAGGAAAAAATATTTTTAAAGTTCTCAAATTAAAAAGAAAAGTTGTGACCCCATCAATTTTGAAAATTACTATCTTAAAACCTTTACATTTTTAAATCTACTCCCCAACCGATTTCCCTATAAACCCAGCATTCTGTAGTGGAAATTACAAAAATCCAAACATTTCAAAATTGAATACAATATGCTGAAACAAAAAAACACAAGCAAGATATGTTACAACGATATAGCATGCAATTACATTTTTAAAAACAATGCTAAAAATATTTAAAAAACAATAACCTTACCTGTGATATTCTGACCCATGATATTTTTGACATCTCAATATTTAAGACAAGGTATTGTGTCCCAAGATTTTATTTCTTTGATATTTTGTCAGGAAATCCCATTTACAGCTAGTTGTCACTTAGGGCCTGTTTACGATGACGGTAGGACTGCCCCTGACAGCCTGTCTATGGCAGTCCCACCCCCATCACAACCATGTTTTCCTCCCGTCATATTAGAATGGCGGGCAGATGGTTGGCGGTTGGAAAGACCGACCGCCACACATCTGACGGGCTCCTTGAGCCTGTTGGTGCATCGGAGGCAGTTGTATTCCCTACAATTGTGCCGTAGGGATTACAATGTCCCTTATCGCCCGCCATTTAATGGGGGTTAACTTGTCATGAAAAGACAGGCGGAATGGGACTTTGGAGGCCCCCAGCGGGCCTCCCTTCCTCCCTGGACCTCAGGTATGGGTTGATGGGGGCACCTATGGTGCCGTAGGTATTACAATGTCCCTTTACCCCACCGTTTAATGGGGGTTAACTTGTCATGAAAAGGCAGGCGGAATAGGACTTTGGAGGCCCCTAGCGGGCCTCCCGTCCCCCCTGGACCTCAGGTATGGGTTTATGGGGGCACCTATGGTGCCCCCTACATATTCCTGCACAATGTGGCAGGCACCGCATTGTGCCTGCCATGTAGTGCAGGTATATGTGAAGTGTTCCCTTTTTGTACAGCAGCGTATGCTGTAGCCAGCAGCACCCGCCTCAATACAAAACATAGGCATTGTGACCGCCGTGGTGGCGGTTGCATCCTTATGGCTGTGGCGGGACTGCCGACACCCTGTCGGGCAGTCCCATATTAAGATTATTCTGCAGGCAAAATTCAGCACACATCCATTAGTTATCCAAGCACTAAGAGCCTCATTATGGTGTCGGGCAGACCCCCACCGGCTGGTCGTTAGTGGCGGTCCACACAGTATCCAGAGAAACGGTCTGACCGCTGGATTAAGATACCAGCAGTCAGAGTGCAGTGGGCGGGGGAAAGACCGCCACCTCCGACAGACTCAAGGAGCCTGTCTGAGTGGTGGTTAGACATTAACCCCTACAATGATGGTGGTGCCTGTGCAGGCATCACCGTTGGGATTGCAATGTCCATTTCCCACAGCCTTTTCATGGCGGTCCCACTACCATGGAAAGGCTGTTGTAAAAGGACTTAGGGCCCCCTAGAAAGGCCCCCGTCCCCTGTGGGCCTCTGCTATGTGGCCAGGGGGGCACATGTGATGTCCAGATGGTGCCTGGCACACAGTGCATGGATGTTTTAAAACATGCCTCTTGCTACTAGGGCTTGGCTGCAGCCCCTTTCCGGGCTGCAGCAGAAGCCGCAATAGTAAAAGGCATGTTTCCGACTGCCTACACAACAGTCACATCATAATATGGCAGGTGAAGCCGCCAACTATTTGTCAGGCGTTCTCCATCCTGCTACGATGGCGGTCGGATGATCGTCCGACTGTCATCATAATGAGGCCCTTAGTGACTCAGTCGTCTGTCCATCAATGACCTCACTCATCCATCCAACTATTAACTCATTCTCACACTTTCTAATTCTTATTTTCTTCGTGACCTGATCTACTGCCATTTTCAATGACAAAATTTAAAAGCCATCACTAAAAGCTGTTGACAAACATGATGTATTCACCTTACTTTTAACAGCCTCTCAAACATTATGGTGGTATGGGTTGTGCACCATTAGTACAGAATGCATATGAACCCTATATTCCCATGTATTTATAGTAAAGAGATCATTTCTCAGTTTCTCTCACTTACTGGTTTTTTAACATTTTAGACCTTGGTTCAAAGTGCAAAAACTGGTGCAAATATTTTACAACTATGTTGGTTTGAGCACAAAATCAGCGTGCCCACTTGATTTCTGAATTACAATTTACTACCCAGGGCAGTGCCATCACTAGAAGTAAATTGTAAGGGGGCACTAATTGGGCCTAAAAGATCTGGTGCCACTTACAAAGGTCAATATCCATACATATATGTTGGTTTAACTTTTTTACGTATGACTCTATGTCCATCTCTGTGTATATATCTATATCTTTATATGTATATATAGATATATACTACATCAAATGGGGCCTGAGAGGAGGAAAGTGGTCTATTGATACAGCGTCCCTTCACAGCCATATGAGACTTAGGGCAGTGCATATATCCTAGAATATGTCACTGGACTAGAAGTGCGTACAAACTCACAGGAAACATGTGATTTCTACACACAGGCATGACATATGTGGGGCTATGCCTTGTGCTGCATGCAGCCCATTGCTGGAGCGTGGCGATCTGTGCAGAGTCCAGTAAATTGGGATACAAGCCACCTGCATTCTGGCACGCACAGTGTCATAGTCTTTTGGGGTTCAGTTGCCACGGTGTAGGGGGGACCTGGAGAAAGGCATCCACATCAGAGACTGTCTAGGGGGGGTGATTTGGGAGAGTATGCACCCCAAATCTGTTGTTTCCGATGAGTCGAGGCAGCCGGTTGGACCACGGTGGTTGTCTCGTCGGAAATGCACATCTTAATCCAGACAGTGGTTGGAACTCCCTGTACAGCTCTATGGCTGCTGCTTTTCTCTGACCACCATCTCATCGGTCTGTGAGCGGTTGATCAGAGTACACGATGCATGCATAGGTGGTCAGATCGTTCGATTGCGACAAGACAGCGGCAGTACGACCACCTCCGAAAGGACCACAGAAGTGGGTCCGACCAGCATCGTAACGAGGCCCTAAGATATTCCAAACCTATGCACTGGAGTCTCATGATATGGATAAATACATACATACATACAAAGTAAGATTTAAACATTTTAAAAATGTATTTTTATGTGCTGCCTCCTCACACAATAAACAGCTGTGATAGCAAGGCACACGGGGGGAGCAGAACAAATAGAACTGGGTCATCTGGCCCCTCTCTAGAGACGCCTGGGTACCCATATCATAACGAGCTGCACTTGCTCATCACAGAGCACCAGTTGTTTTTGCTTCTAAGGGGTCTAACATACATATATATATATAATCAAGCCAGAAACACAGAGCCTCAGTGACTTTGGCGGTACTCCAGCTGAGCCGCCACCATTCCATCTACTGGAGGACCTCCAAAGCCGTGGTGCGCCCGCCCGCCTGATTAGGAATTTCATCCTGGTCAAGCGGGTGGGGCTGCTGTGGTCCAACGGCAGTAGACGGTTAGGCTCATAGAAGAACCTAACATGCAGAACGCTGCAGTGCTACCACCTGCAGCACGTTCCTGCATGGTGTGGCATGCATGCCACACCATTCAGGAATAGGGGTGCAATTCCAAGGGGGCACAACATGCCCCCTCTGCATGCAACACCAGGCCAGGAGCGGCACAAGGGACCTGTTATGGCCCCCTTAGTTGCCTCTCTGCCACCCTTTTCATGGCAGGGGGGTGAGAGGGCAACTCAGAATATGCTTGGCAGTGCTGCAGCAGCATCGTCAGCATATACCTGGATCCCTAGCGGACGCAACGGTCCTGTGGGCCAACTGCCCCAATCGTAAAACTGTGGGCACAGCCGCAGTGTTGCGGTGATCGGACTGCCACTGCGAGTATGATTGTCCTATGGACCGCTGTACTCATAATATGGCCCTCAATCTTTCCTCACCATTTACCCTGTGTGCTGCCTGAAATGTATGCATTGATTCAGAAAAATTCAGTTAGATGTTTGATCTTTAGAGGCCTCAGGTGCTAAAAACACAGCACACAACTCTTCGCTGAGCCAGTGCACCATGTCATGGTATGGTCCTGCTGTCAAGTGGTGATAGGTCAGAGTACGACAGGGTCCAATAACAGTCAATAAAAGTAGCAAAAAGCATTGGCAATGCCAATATGTCTAGCTTTAATGATTGTATATTGGTAATGTGAAGCATTACAAGTAGATAGCAGTAGAATAGTTACATATTTGTGTGGAAGGACAGAACTGTAGAATAATATTGCTGTAAGTTAAAAAGGTATGGAGACAGTTGCACTGTCATCCTGACCTAAAAATCCATGTAGATTAATGACTGCCGACCTACCATCTGTACTGCTGCCAGAGAAAAACCCCATAAATCATCTAGCTATCTAAGACACTTTAACAGCTTTACAGTGTCATATGTGTTCCCCTGAAAGTTCAAACTCAGGCATCTGGATAAATAAACAAAGTGATCACAGCTGTGTGGAGGACAAGTAACTTTTTGTGGAAGCACACAACTTGTGCCCAAGCAGAACATGTACTCCTGGCTCCCAACAGCTCTTATTTTGATGATTTTTCCCACGATTGTCTTGTTTTACCACTGGATTCAGCAATAAATAATCAACAAGTTTCTTGTCTGTGAGTGATAAGAGAAAACTCATTTTCATGTATAAGCTGCAACACGCTCCTTCCATGCGGGTTTTCTACACCGTGCTATTTCATTGCACCCAGCTGAACACACACTACCCTTCCTAAACTTTACAGCTATCTCATGTAGCCCTACTAACTTTCTAGTAAATTAGCCTGCAGATACCTAAAAGTTCTATCTTCTTTTATTATTCCTTTTATACATATTTGTTCTACTTACCATATTTCTCAAAGCGTTTACCAGGCCCAACGGGAAGTTGAGCAATCTAGGGAATGGGACATAATACAAATATTAATGCCCTGATTACAATTTAGTAGCTATATTCCGAATTGTGTGTTTATACCCCTGTTTACACGGGGGTTGGGATTATGAGTTGGTAGGTAATTAACACACCCAATAATTATCGGATGTGTTAAATACCACAACTTTGTTACATTTTGGCAGATCAAACCTGCCGAAATTTAACAGGGGAAAAGCATATGATATTTAACATATCATATGGATTTTTGGTGTGTTAAACACCTAAATATGCATGTTATTCCCCACCAACTCATAACAGTTGTAATTTATCGCACCCAATACATAACGCAGCCTGTGGGATCGTTATTTATCAGGTGCAATAAATAGCACCAAAGATTTGTAATCTAGGCGTAAGAAGGTAGGTAGGTAATGTTCAAAGCTCAGGTGTGCCTGGGCATTGGAAACATGGGTTTAATAATATATCATGAATTAAATACATACCTTAAGTATTCCAGGATGTTTGAGTATGTGTAAAGAGGAAAATGGAGTACTTCAGGGGTAAAGGAGCTGGAGAAGCAGTGAAGATTTACAAAAGCAACAGTGATCCCTGGGTGGCAGGTTTACAGTGGGGCTTAATGGCATGAGGGGCAAGGGGGCTGGAGACCACAAGCCTTTAGCTTCATGAAGGGTTACATATGATAAAGAAGGAAGTGGAATAGCAAGAACAAATGACTTCTATCCAGAGGTCAACACAGCATGAGTGGGAGAACAAGAAGAAATAACTCCTAGAGTTCTACATGGTGTGAGTGGAATAGCAAGACGAAAGGGGTTCCAGAGCTGCAGTGGGAGGACAAGGTGACAAATGTCTAGAGCTCCACACAGTGTGAGAGGGAGAGAAGAAAGACATGACTTTTGGAGCCCTACAGAGCATAAGTGGGAGAGCAAGAAGCCAGGTCTTCCATAGCCCCACACACCATGAGTGGGATATCATAGAGACAGGACTTCCAAAGTCTACACAGTGTTAGTGAGAGAGCAAGATGATAGAGGTCCCAGAGCTCCACATAGTGTGAATTGGATAGCAAGAAAACAGGACTTCCAAAGCTCCACACGGTGTAAATGGGATACCAATGAGATAGGGCTTCCAGAACAGAGTGTGAGTGGGAGAGCAAGAAAAGTGGATTCTCAAAAGCTCCACATAGCATGAGGGCCAAGTAGTATAGAAACTGAGGGCATGGAGAGACAAAGAAAGGGGGGACTATAGCACTAAGGGAGGCCTTTGAAAGCACAACAAATGTTGCAGTAGATTTTGGAATTGGAAGGGCAGACCAACTGTAAACATACTGTTGCTCTCTCAGGTGGACAGGCCTTGTGTGGAATGAATCATATTGACATAATGGATAAGAAGGTGACATTAATTTCTAGTGGAACTATGCGAAAGAACAATGGGAAAAGTGGAAGTATGTAGTGCTGGGGAACAGTGTGTCCTCCTAACTCAAATCCTGTATGGAAGTATGGTCAGGTGGCTACGACAAATATTACAGAGATGCCAAAAAAGGAATAGCAGGAGGTTACCTGGGACAATTTGGTGATGTCAACAGGCATGGATCAATAGCTTTATTATTATCTGCAGGTAAAGAATATTTGAAATGGCAGGATTTAAATGCTACTCTGAATGTAACAAGCAATGATGCCAGATACAGTTTGAGTCAGGGAGAGTTCCATATGATTGCTCACACAAAAATAATGACTTATTTAGGGTATTATGTTTCTTAAAGCATGATATTACTACAGGTAGCTTATTCTCACTGAGTACAATGTGCCATATATGAGGAATTAGTATCTTGAACAGATAGTTTTGGGTATTTACTGTATGATTTTGAAAGACAAGCATAGAATCTTGAACATATTGTGCTACAAGCGAAAGTGTGCTAAGCAAAATGTTGGGGTGATATGATTAAAGCAGAGATTGTCCGAGAACATCCTGACATCAGCATATCATATGGCAATTAGGAGGCGAGTCTGGATTTGGAAAGGTTGATGTCAGGTGTTGCTGGAGACAGACTGTACAGAAACAGAGCTTTAATAACTGCCTTATGCTCTAAGCTAGGTATCTGAGAAGAGGGCAATGTCTTGTTCATCACATACTTTGAAATGTTGTTAGGAGGCATCCACAGATTGATTTTTTGAGAGGCTATTATTTGAAATCTGAACACCCTAAAGAACAATGTAAGCTGTGGAGAGCACACTACTTACAATGGGTCTTTGGGGGACTGAATATATCATTTGAAGAAGGACAGAGGAGACTGCAATTTTGACTCATGAAGCATGATTTTGCCAGCAAAATGCTAACAGTTCATGCACCTGTGTCATCGGTGCTGATTCAGCATTCTAAAGTTTCAAGGATGTTTAGGTGACACCCAGTAGCAAATGCCTTCTTTAATGTCAAGAATATGGAGGGCTTTGTCCTTAAAGTTCTCATCTACTATTACAGTGGCACACCCTGAGTGGAAGACTGACTGAGGAAACCCCAGAACATGTGAGGAACAGTTGCTCAGTTTCAAGAATGCACATCTTACATTCAGCTTCAAAGGGATGAAGAGGCATGGCTTGAAGTTTCGCAAGGCACTGCCAGACACAATGCAATGGATGTTGTAGCACACCCCTAATGGAATAACTTGTTGAAAATATCAACGTTGAATATAAGTTTACATTGGAGTGCACTGAGATATAAAGCAGTGAGGCAGGGAATAGAGCAGAAGTTCTCAAAGCATTCCTGGGCTTTTTTAGTAAGGCTTTGACCATATCATTTTTGGGGCACTCTGTTGGGTCTTTATAAAGATTACCTTTAATTTTTAATGTTATAAGTGAAAGGATGTGTTGGGTCTTCACATTCCAATGTTTATGGAGTGTTGGAGTCACCATGGTTGAGGAATGTTGGGCAGAGCAGCAGAATGTGGTGGTGGCAGTTGGAAGAGGAGTACTGGAGGCGGAGGCTGTTGTTCCTTATTGTCCTACTGTACATGTTATCTTAAATAAACATTTACCTGAAGAAACCTGGTCTTTGTATTGGTGATAAGGAGTATTGCCAGCAGGATGAATGCACCCCATGTGTTTAAAAGCACTGGCAGTTTTGCCCGCCGCTGGAGCTGTGTTAATGTCAAATGACTTTTGGTGAGTCCGTTTTCCTTCATTTTCTGAGCGGGGATGCCTATTTTAAGGCTGCCTGACAGGCACACGGAAAGCGCTTCCAGTGGGGCTATCCTCACTTTTAGTGAGCAGGCCACTATTTTCTTCCAGTGGGTACAGCACATGGAGCAGCGTGCATGCTGCCTGTTAGAGAGCATCAGGGGAATGCTTGATGACATTCTCATTGCGCACGTCATTGTTCTGCGCACATCCAAAAGAGGCTAAAGCGATTCATTTCACTTAGGCGCCTATTTTGTATTGTGCAGCAAACGTGCATATCATTGTTGAGCACACACCAAAGGTTGTTGAATGCAACTCACCACATTGAAACGCCCAGTGTAACCACCATTTTGATTTGAACATTTTGCTCTCAGTTCTAGTCTTCACGATCAATGACAGGAAACACCTGACACTGCATATATCACCATGGGAGAGAATTCAAGCCTGTATATATGGTAACAGGCACACCAGAATATTTGTGTATCTTCCATTCATTGCTAGCTTCACAGTCGGTGATAGAAACACCCATTTTGCAGAGCATTGATGAGGAGAAAGTCTGTGCATATGGTAACAGGCACACCAGAACCATATTTAAGGTACAATTGTTTTGCAAACTTGCATGCCTGTACAAGCGGTGACAGGCACAACAGAGATTTTCCTGTGCTCACGGTGACAGGCACACCAGGTTTTTATTGTACTTTATAATCATTATTTTATAAGAGGCGATTCTTATCTATTTGTAAGCAGCAGTCTAGTAGTAACATTTGTAGCCTTTTGCTTGTAGCATATTTTCCAAAATATCCAGTGTAATATTTGTACTGTTAAAATACAGCATTCAATAGTACCATCCCCAGTTTTATCCCTAAATCCATCAGCTCCTGAGTCAGATTGGGAACAATGGAAAGAAGCCTTTGAAGTGTATTTTGACACTTTAGAAGGTAAGTCCTTTACCCACAAAATGAACCAGTGGTACAAAATGTTATAAGAGTGCTCTTAGCCTTGCGTGCTGAGTTAAGGAAGGAATCGGACAAAATATGTTTTACAAGGTGTCATTTAACCTGTTGAATGTTCTGACTGGGTTGCTGCTATTTTTTTAGATCACGGGGCTAATGGATCTATTGGTATGTGTGTGGATCTCTATGACCATGACCTTAATGGTCATATCTGTTTCATCAGCACCTCCTTCCCAACATCACAGACATGTTGTGCACTTTGAAGGGGGTAACATTTTCAGTTTGCTAGATATGGCCTCGTCATATCATCAAATCAATCTGCATCCAGATTCCAGATATTTCACATCATTTATAACTACAATGGGTTTGTTTCAGTTTGAGGCATGTCGTTCGGGTTGGCATCGACTTCTGTCATGCTTAAAAGAGTTGTGGAGAGGTTGTTTTAAGGTTCAGAAGGTGTGGTTGCATTCCAGGAAGATGTTCTAGTGTTTGGAAAATATCAAGAGCAGCATGACAGGAGACTACATCAGGTCTTGTCCATTTTCAAAGGAAGAGGGGTGATACTCTGCAGAAAAATGCTAATTTAGCACTCACATTAGTGAGAACTTAGGGTACACATTGTCTGCCAATTATGTCGAACCTAAGTTAAATTTAGTTAAGGTAATTGATGATTTTCAACCACTAATAAACAAGAATCAATTACTATCTTTCATGGGACTGACTGAATTTTACACTATACTTATTCCCATGTGCGTGGAAAAAACACAACATGAGGAACCTACTAAGATAAAAGTGAGATTTGTGTGGAGTGTGGATTGTGATAAAGAGTTCGAGCTGATTAACAAAGGGGTGATGCATGCCATTTCTTTGAAATTATTTGACACTCGAGATGAATGCATAATAATGAAGGATGCTAGCCAGAAGGGACTAGGTGCTGTCCTCATGCAACAGAGGTAAGGCAGAGACGAAGTAGGTGTGTCTGCTTCAAAAATCTTGAGAGGTGCGAAGTCATCATATTCTGTAATAGAGAGGATGAGGCTCTGGCATGCTGGTGGGGTATAGTTCATTTCAAAATATTTTTATGGGGTGCACATTTCACTGTATGCATCAATCATAAGACTCTGGTACAGCTGGTTAACACTTTGGGGGCATATTTACAATAGAAGTGGCAGAGCGCTGTGTTAGCCTCCTTGGCTTAATGCCACGCTATGCCACTTCTGAAATGCATGGCTGCACCATATTTACAACACCATGGAACAGCACTGTGTTTCTCCCTGTGCTGGCGCTAAATTTAGCTGCCTAGTGCCAATGCAGGCACCCTTGCACCACAGTGCAAGGGTGTCTGCGCTGCAGGGGAAGATTGTTTATGTGCAGGAAGGTGTCCCTTCCTGCACATTAATAGTCTTTAAATGGTGTTTTGTAACTTCTATGTGTGCTGCTTAATGCAGCACACATAGGAGTTGCAAAACACCATTTTGTAAATGATTGTTTATGTGCAGGAAGGGACACCTTCCTGCACATAAACAATCAATGGTGTTTTGCTGTTTCCATGTGTGCTGCACAACACAGCACACATAGAAACAGCAAAACAAGGGTAAATTAAACATTTCACCTCGTTGACTTAGGGTAAAACCAGGTTTTCCCTGGTCTTAATTTTGGTGCTGCCCCATATTTATGCCACCCTTGTAAATATGGGGCAGCAATAGGGGTTTGTAAATATGACCCTATAGGTGGGGAACATGTTACTCTAGAATTGCCAAATGGTAGGATAGGCTTCAGGAGTATGATTATCATGTTGAATGTGTACAAGGTGCCAAGAGTTTGTTAGAAGTTTGCCTTTCTCATCTTCCAGCTTGTGGTGAAGCTATAGCAAGAGAAGAATTGAATTAAGATGAGATAGAAACAGATTTGGTGTGCACCGTTGAAAAGGTCATTGTGAGGTTGCCATATCAGAGAGTGAATGGATAGCTGCATGTGATTTGGATGTGCAAATGATAGAAGCTAGGGATGACATCCTTCAAGCGTGGTCATGATGTTAATCATAAGGGAAGTCAGGTGAGGCATACAAGTATGTTTTTATTTAATTTTCTATTGTTAATGGTCTTTGGTTTCGGTCAAATGTTCTAATGGTGCACGAGGGAAGGAAGTACAAAATTCTGGTCTCAGCTCATGAGGGACACATAGGTATGTGTGTGATGAAGAAAAGGATTTGTGAAAATACTTGGTGCCCAGGATTGGACAGGAGTGCTGAACACTGTGAGGGATTGTATGAATTGTGCTTTTAGTGATTAGTAGCAGGTCACCATTCTTAGTCCTGTGGAAACAATAAATGTGCCCACAAAGGCTTGAAGCAAACTGGCCATTGACATCATTGGTCCCATGATTCTTTCTATTGGTATGTTGGAGTATGGGATAGTCTTTGTGGACTTCTACAGTCACTGTCCAGAATTAGCATTTTTGAAGGTTCCCAATAGTTTGAATGCCATGGAGGTTTAGGAGTCGATTTTTGATAAGGAAGGTATTCCTGATGAAATGTTGATTGAAAGTCAATTTACTTTTGCACGGTTTTCAGAGTTTTGGAAATTTTGGGAATCAAATATACAAAAACCTGTTTGTATCATCCAAGGAGTAATGGACTCATTGAGAGATTCAATAGGGTTATCAAGGATAATGTTAGCAGTTGGCTAGAGTAAATGGAATGAACTGTAAATTGGAGTTAAGAAAGTTGCTTTGGGCTGTATGCACCACATCCAATGCGGACACAGGTGTGTCACCTTTTGTGTTATTGAGAGTGAGGATTCCTGCATCCAAAATGACAAGACAGAGGATAGGGGTATTTTCTATTTCCAAGAATAAGGTAAATGATGTGGGTAGAAAAAGATTGCAAGCTCAGGACATATATGTGGGCAAGCATGGAAGGGTGGCAGTAGCAGATTATGTGAGAATCAATTTTTCCAATTATTGTGCCTAAGGGGGGTCGAAGTTCTCAGCATCTAAGAAGGTGGTGTAGGTGAGAACTATGGGTGGGCGGAATTTACGTAGTCGCGCGACACAGATCTCAGCGAAACGGTAAAAAATCTCCGCGAGCATGCAGAAATTCTGCGAACACGTGAAATTGCTTGTTCGCGATGCTTTTTTCCTGTTTGCAAACGCTATTTGCGTGCTCGTGGGGAAACAACTTGCGAACACGCATTTTGAGAAGGAAGCCATGGAACGCAGAATTTTGGCCGATTCTGCGTTCGCCATGGAACGCAAAATTACCCAAATTCCGCAAATTCCGCGAGCGGAATGGAATTTACCGCTCAGGCCTAGTGAGAACGAGTGTGGAGAGTGAAAAGGTAAAGGAAAGATGTACAGAACGCAGAGTGTCTACAAGGAAAAGGAAACTACTGAACAATTTGAAAGCTTTTATTCTGAGTCACAATTATCTGTCTTTAGATGTTTCTTTACTCTGTGCTTATTGCACCAAGATTTTACTTTTGTTGCTAATGTAAGTGTATTGTGTTAATTATTTTGTATGTTAGTTTTTAATATTATAAGGGGAAGGATGTGTTTGGTCTCTAGAAAGATTATTTTCATTTTTCATTGTCATAAGGGGAAGGATGTATCAGGTCTTTACATTCCAATGTTTGTGGAGTGTTGGAGTCACCATGTTTAAGGAATGTTGTGAAGAGAAGTAGAATGTAGTGGAGGCCATTGGAAGAGTTGCGTTGGAGGCAGAGGTTGCTGTTCCTTATAATCCTGAGGTACATGTTATCTTAAATGAACACTTTCCAGAAGAAACAGGATCTTTGTACACTCATAGAAGTATCTTTGAAATAAAGTCATGTTTGTAATATCTCTTTAATATTTTACAGCTTAAGAAGAAGACTCACATATCCATCATATTAAATTCTGAGTTATGACATAACATTCAATGAGTACAAGTGTGAGTTAATAAAAAGATAATAAACAATCAAAAAATTGGTGGCGGGAAATAATTAGACATACTGTGCATGAAGGATGTAAACAATGACACATATTAGTCACAAATGTTCACGCTCCAGCCGGTATGGACCCCCAAGCAAAGCTTGCATCATGGCCACATATTGGTAACAAAGTCTTGAGCAGTCAGAAATCTCCAATTCAAGTGGCAAGTCGACCCAATTACCATGTAAATGTCAGTCAAATAATGGGTGTAATAACCTATTAAAGGATGAGAACTAATTTCAGTGTATTGAGCCAAAAGGTGACTGGCACTGTCATATCTAGGTGGTCAAAGCTATTGATCATCATGCCTCAGGGTGAAGCTTAATAGTATTGCGTCCCAGGCCAAAAGATTCATGTCTCTGGGCTTAAATTTGAATAGTAATCCTTTCAATCACTCTAGTCTCTCTAGTCACCCAGAAATCAAATCTGTTACAAAAAAGTCATTGTCTTTGGTGTGTGAGCTGACCTTCAGTTGATGGTTAACAATCATTGGTCCAAAATCAGTGCTAAATCAATTAATTTACTGTTCAACCTGCTAGCTTTAGGTATCACCATTGTTGGGGAAAATATATTTGTATGTATGTACTACATAGATAACTTATTTAATTCAAATTCTCACCTGCACTGTCTCAACCTACTGAGCTATCCCATTTCTCCATGCACCAGCTGCCTGGAGCTGCCTGCCAGGTCGTCCACGGCACACCAAACCCTCCTTCTTTGATTGTATTCTAGCCCTGAACTAAGGAGCCACTCTGACCTTGCAGGATGACTCCAACAGCTACTCAGACCCCCACTTAGAGGTCTCAGTGCCCTTCCTGTGTCCCATATTAGTTTTGTTCATCAGGGCATTCCAAACGCAAGGTCATAGCTTCCTTTAGCTGCCTACACTGTACACCTGTTTCTTTTATGCTTGTGCTGCATATTTATATATTTGCCCTCGTTTGGCAATGTGCACTCTTGTTCGGTACTGTAAATTAATCCCACACACTGGTCACTCACGGAAGATGGAGCCTGTCATGGCATGCACAGGGTGTATGTCTGCCTTTCTTCCTTGGCTAGCCAACAGACATTGATACCTACAAATGTATTTTGTCTGTTCCTAAGCCCCTGCTGTGTCTGCTGTCTTTCTTTCGGCACTCAGGGGAAATTGCAAGAGTTATTCCCTGACAAATGGTAACCAGTACGGAGAGTGTAAAGTGTCACAACGGTGGAGGTAAGTGCTGTGCCACTGTGGCCCTTCAACACTTAGGGGCCGATTACGATATGGCCCATAAAGGCTCTGACCCTTGCTCAGAGCAATTAGGGCCACATCGTAATGGGCCGGTCGCTTTCCTTTCCGACTGCCCCATTTTAATGGAGGCGGTCATAAAGGAATCTGACTGGTCATTCCGGCTGGCTTCCAAGCCCATCCGCCAGTCAGAATGCGGCCTGTAATCTCAAGGGCAGCTCTTTCCGCACTTGAGATTACAATGAACGGTTTCTGGTTTCCATGCCAGTCTGTCTGACATGGAAACCATGTCAGAAAGCATGTTAGGGGGGCCCCAGCAGGGACACCTTTGGTGCAAGGCCTCCGGTTGGAGGCTGAGGGGGCACCTATGGTGCCCTCCTGTTGACCCCTGCTCCTTGTAGCAGTCACCTTGGTGTTTCTGCCACGGGGTGCACAAATTAACCGCACCTCCCATTTCACTGTGAGAGTATGCATTACAGCCGGTTTACAGCCGTAATGCATGCTCCCATATTGAAATATAGGCATGCGACCGTTCGGTCGCATCATAATGGGGCGGTTAGGACCAACGAACTGGTTTGGTCGGTCCCATGACCGATTCCGCCCGACATCGTAAGAAGCCCCTTTAAATAGAGAGTGTTCACACAATATATTGAGTAAAAACATTGAGATGCAGAAATAACCCGGTTTTTAATATTGTGATTAGGCCTGGGCGCAAACTCCGTTCCGCTCACGAAAATTGTGATAATTTTAAATTTTCGCGTTCCGCGGAGAGCCCGAAAATGTCAAAATTTCTGCAATCCGCATCTTACCGGAATTTTTTTTCTTGCTCACGCTGTAAAAAAATACATTCTCGCGTGCGCGCGATCGCCTTACCTGAATCCCCGCGTTCGCCGACAAGTTTTCCCGATCCGGTCGCATTCTCCACGAGATGTTGGATTGTTGGTAGCCATTTGCGCTGTCTCGTGACAGTTCGCGCCCGCATTAATGTCATTTGTCGCGCGGTCATGTCATTCGTTGCGCGATCACGTCTTTCTTTTCGCGATCATGCACCGCGAGAGTATGAGAATGATTGAGATCTCGAACACGTCATTCTCCACCGTGAGCGAGAGCGTGAGGACGCGGGCATGTCATATCGAACGCGAGTGGGCGGGACAAGTGAAAACAAGATGGCCGCGCCCGTGAGCAACCGCATGGGTAAGTTGGCGAGCGCGATCACACAGAAAATACCGCAAACGGGCGGGAAGCAAACTTCCGCGTCTTTGCGATATTTCCGCTTGTTTGCAGAGATTTTTAACATTTTCGCGATAGTTTGCGAAAGTGAATTTCACAAATTCCGC
Organism: Triturus cristatus; assembly: GCF_964204655.1. Classification (NCBI taxonomy): domain Eukaryota; kingdom Metazoa; phylum Chordata; class Amphibia; order Caudata; family Salamandridae; genus Triturus; species Triturus cristatus. Next base: position 612,413,637 of record NC_140591.1, on the reverse strand, counting down.
CCACCCCTAATTGTGATATACAACAATGCAACAATATTGTTGACAAGAATATTGATTTTCCAAGGTAATTATTATCGATGTCAAAAATATCTATGTTGGTGATTTCATTTACAAAAATATTGATGTTGTTCATATTGTTTTCCAAAATATCTATGTTGTTAATATAATTTACAAAAATATAATTGTTAATAATATCAATTTTTATATATTTTTATGTATGTGAGCATATGTTTTAGTTGTGTATGTTATCAATTGTTTGTATAATTATTGTTAATGTTTTTAAAATAGTTTGTACATTGTTAGTTGTTTTTTAATTATTGCATTGTTTATTGTAATTTTTAGTGCCATAACAGGTTGTGGGGTTTAGAGGTGGAAAGGGTGGAAAGTAAATTAATTAATAATTAATTCTTCACTATTAATAATTAATTAATTGAAAATTACTAAAAGAAATGGTGTCATTAATTTACTTTTTAAGTTAAGTATTAGGTCCGTGTTGTGGGTTTGTAGGGGTACAGGATGGGAAGAAATTAATTATAATTAATAAATATTCTTTTTTTAATATTATTAAGTATTTAATTGATAATTAATTATGTAAATTGTATAATAAATTACATCTAGGTGCTGATTCCGATCCGGGAAAAAAAATTGCGTACGACTCTTATCCGTATATTTTCACGTACGAATCGTACAAGTACCGTACAAACTGCGAAGTACGATTCGTACGTGAAAAATACATACGATTTGCGTCTGGGAAATGGTCCGAGAGGGATCTGGAAATTTTTACGTCCGAATAGCGTCGGGAAAAGTCTACGAGAGGGAGACGGACATTTTTACGTGCAAATCGTAAAACAGTAGTCCGACCGCGCAAGTACGATCCGTACCGCCCGTCCAAATACACTACCGCATGTAAAAGGCTCCGTACGGAGCGAACGCTGTAGCACAAATGTACACGGGTAAACTTGTGCCCAGATACGAGTCGTACAGCCACCCCTCCCCCCGCATATGTCAGCACCGTACCCCCGTATGTCAGCACCCTACCCCCCTCCGCACCGTACCCCAGGACCATACACCAGCCGCGCACCTGTACGCACCGCACCCCAACTCCGTACCCCAGCCCCGTACCTGTACGCACCGTACCCCAACACCGTACCCCAGCCCGGTACCTGTACGCACCATACCCCAACACCGTACTCCTGCCCCCCACATGTACGTGCCGCACCCCAGGCCCATACCCCAGCCCCGTACCTGTACGCACCATACCACAACACCGTAGCACAGCCCCGCACCTGTACGCGCCGCACCCCAGGCCCGTACCCCAGACCCGCACCTGTATGCACCATACCGCAACACCGCGGCACAGCCCCGCACCTGTACGCGGCGCACCCCAGGCCCGTACCCCAGCCCCGTACCTGTACGCACTGTACCCCAACACCATAGCACAGCCCCGCACCTGTACGCGGCGCACCCCAGGCCCGTACCCCAGCCCCGTACCTGTACGCACCATACCCCAACACCGTAGCACAGCCCCGCACCTGTACGCGCCGCACCCCAGACTCATACCCCAGCACCGCACCTGTACGCACCGTACCCCAACACCGTAGCCCAGCCCCGTACCTGTACACACCGTACACCAACACCGTAGCACAGCCCCGCACCTGTACGCACCGTACCCCAACACCGTAGCACAGCCCCGCACCTGTACGCACCATACCCCCACCGTAGCACAGCCCCCCACCTGTACGCGCCGCACCCCTGGCTCGTACCCCAGCCCCGTACCTGTACGCACCGTACCCCAACACCGTACCTCAGCACCCTCACCCAGCTTTGCGTATGTACGGACCTCACCTACGCGAAAAATACTCATACAGAACCAGGACACTGTAAAACAGCACAAGGAGGGTCAATTTGACTCGCACAACACCACAAAACACGTCTAAATGACAAAATACATCTCTATGACTGACCTGGCACATCCAAACAGGCAAACAGAGGCCCTAAATCACATCCACCTCTTATAACACACCCACCACAAATTCAAACCCAGCCACACCCACAAATGGACCAATAAAAAGGGCCCACACACACAACCCATGAGCCTTTGCAACAGACCCACTGCTGACAGACCCCACAGACAAACAACAGCACCTTACTTACACCTTAACTACACCTTAACTGACACACCTTCACACAACCTCCTTCACAAACACCCCCTCTTCACATTCACACACACACCGTCACATTCACACCCACACACCCACAACCATCCACACCCACACCCCACACCATGCCCACAGACAAGAATCCAAAGTTAACAAGGGCGGAGCTGGACCTCCTTGTCAACAAAGTTATCAGAGTCGAGGCACAGCTGTTTGGAACATTGGTCAGACAGACCAGCATAGCCCAAAAAACAAGCCTGTGGCAGAGGATCGTCGATAAGGTGAATGCTGTTGCGCCCACCTGAAGGACCAGGCATGAATGCCAAGCCAGGTGGTACGATCTGCGCAGGGCAGTCAAGAGGAAAATGAATGAGGAATACGCCCAGAGTAACATCACTGGAGGTGGGCTGCCCCGCAGACCGGTACACTACCATCCCTGGGAGGAGAAGGTGATGGCCATGCTTCCGCCGGTGGGAATACACGGAGTCGAAGGAGTCGCAGAGCCTGGTGAGTACACAAACAACTCACGTAACATGGGGGGAATGGCATCCACACCACAAACACACCAAATGCACGCAACTTCCCCCAAGCCCTCACAACACACAACCACACTCAAAAACCACGCACATGCCACTAACGTCTCCATGCCCCATTCACAAATAAGAACCACTGACCTGGAGTCAGTTGAGTTTATAGAGTCACCTGACTGTCCAGGATCAGAGCTAACAAAAACAGTATGGGCCTCACCAGACTTAGCCGAGAGAGTCTTAAAGGAACAAAACAGGTTCAATGAATGGGGCATCAAACTTCAACCATTACCAAAACCAAGGTATCCCGACCCCCTATTGGCCGATTTAAAGTACCAAGAAGAAAACCTCGGTCACGAACTTCTGAGCCCACGAATCTTCTCAGTTCTGCGAGGGGCACGCAGTAAAAGCATAGAGCACAGGGCAAACGGAGAACACAATGTATTGAGGGCACCTGTGGACAGAAGCAGGTCCACATTGGAATGGAGCAGGGTCTCCAGGACAATAAACACCAAAACTGGAAGACCATGACACATTAAGCACAATGAACCCCCACATAAGAACTCATTGAAAATCTGTTCCTGGAACATCAACGGGCTGAGAGACAAGACCTCTGACCCAGAACTGCTAGCCTATCTACAGAAATTTGATATAATTACGCTTCAGGAATCATGGAGCGAACTACCTACGGCTCTGCATGGCTATAATATGCTCCATTTACCGGCAACTCGAAATGCAAAATTTGGTCATAACAAGGGAGGTCTTGTTACATACACTTCCATAAACAGCATTTACGCAATAGAACCCCTACCATACAATCTAGCGCCACCAAATGAAATGCAAGTAAACCGAATCACCCTACAGGGGAAGACATGCAAAGAACATATAATACTTGTAAATCTCTACCTACACCCACGTGACACAAATAAAGGGAGCCAACAACTAAAGGAGGAGTTGGTGAAAATTATAACAGGAGAGAAGACAAACAATTGGATAATCACCGGAGACTTCAATTTAAACATGCTGAGGAGACGAGCTAACGACATCTATCCAGAGGAGGACCCATTTGCGTGGGAGGAAATGCCCCAAGACGTAAGCACAGTTGGAAGAACCACTAACACCTCGAAAAATCTACTATCGTTTCTAGAGCAACTGGGCAGATTGTGTTCTCTTTGTCTAGCAGCAGGGCTCAGGACACCTCTGCCCTCAAAATCGGCCTCTCTCGCGTTGCAGCTTGGATGCAAATGCATCTGTTAAAGCTCAACGGAGACAAGACCGAGGTGATCATACTAGGCAAACAAAAAGATCTCTGGGGTCCACGACATTGGCCCAGTGACATGGGTCCTCTGCCTACCCCCGTGCCTGTTGCTCGCAACCTCGGTGTCCTAATCGACGACAAACTCTCGATGAGGCAGCAGGCAACTAAGGTCGCTGCGATCTGCTTTAACACCCTTCGCTGGTTGCAAAAGATCATATGGATGCTGCCTGAGTCCACTCGTAGAACTGTCGTACAGGCCCTTGTGATGTCCCATATCGACTATGGCAATGTGCTTTATCTAGGAGCAGATAAAGCTACAATCAATAAACTCCAGGTTGTACAGAACTCAGCCGCCCGCCTGCTGCGTAATGTCCCAAGGAGAATGTCCGCAATGCAGGCTCTACGTGACCTCCATTGGTTAAAAATCTCGGATCGAGTGGCCTTCAAAACTTTGTGCATCCTCTTCAAAATTCGCCAAGGCTCCGCTCCGGCCTACTTGCACAATCTTGCGCAGCCATATCAGCCTGGCCGCCTTTTGAGGTCATCCAACAGTGGCAATCTTGTGATTCCCAGAATCCGACTGGCAAAAATGGGAGGCCGTTCATTCGCATATCTGGGCCCCAAGATGTGGAATGCTCTCCCATTGGCGCTTAAAACAGAAACCAGTCTTCTGGCTTTCCGCAAAAAACTGAAGACCCTCCTGTTCTAGTTCCAGATTCCTCCGGTCTAGTGTCTCCCTCCTGCTATTACTTGTTTTCCGATTTCTCCTCCAGTCTATCCCTGGCGCCGGGAAACCCACTGCGGGTAGCTGCGCGCAATATAAGTTCAATAAAATAAAAAATAAAAAAAAATGGCAGATTCCCGGGAGATCGCCCGCAAACAGCAACGTTCAATAACACTGCAACAAGGTCAACAATTGACTACACATTCTGCTCTTGCAGCATGTTCACTAAAATAAAAAACTTTTGCATTGGGAGTGAAGATTTTAGCGACCATCTACCCCAGGAAATCACGGTAGAAGAGCCATCACTATGTAAACTGCCCTTAGCAAAAACACTCTGCTCAGAATTTACCAACAATGAGAGAAGAGTAAAATGTAGTACTAAAGACCCTGAAGGTCTACTCTCTCGAGCGAAACAACTCTGGGAAGAAGGGAAGGCAGCCACCCCCGATATAATTGGATGCTGGGAGGCATTCACAAACGCCCTACGTAATAGCTATGGCGCTATAAAGGGTAACCCTCCAAACGGGAGTAATAAACAACAGCAAAATCCCTGCCCAGGCCATAATATACGGAATAACATCAAATTAAAAAAGCTAAAAACACGGATAAACTTCACACTGCGGAGACTGAAGAAAGATCCTTCGGCACTGCAAGAGCTGAGGCAGTTGAAAGAGACTCGGAAAAAAATCATCTGACAAAATAAAAAGGAAGAAGAAGAAACCCTTTGGGCCAAGCTTCTGTATGACATTAAGAACAACAACAGCGCCCAATTCTGGAAGAAAATTAACGCCCTATCTAATCCTCAAGGACAGTGTATCAGTTCTAACGTCACAGAAGAAGCTTGGACTACTTTCCTCGAACCACATTTTAATAAAAATCAGATCCCCCAAACTGGCTCAAATACTCCTGTGTCCAGCATGGAAACCCAACCGTCCCAGCTGAATCTGATTACAGAAAATGTGCATAACTGTACAATTACAATAAAAATCATACAAATTCACAAAAGAATCTTGAAGGGTAGACTTGAAGGAGCTCCTGGTCCTAATGGGATTCCGCCGATATTATTCAAACAAGACCCTGAATTTTGGGCTACTGCCCTAAAACCGGTTTTTGATAGAATTCTGCAGACGTCGATAATACCAACATCATGGAGAGGTTCAATAATCTCTCCTGTCTATAAAAAAGGCAACAGGAATGATCCAAGGAGCTACCGATTGGTAGCTCTTTTGGACAATGACGCAAAATATTATGCCGGGGTGCTCCTCCAAGAATTAACAACAAGGTCTACAGAAATTAAAGCAATTCCTTACAACCAAACCGGCTTCTGTGGAGACATGGGTACTGTTACCAACATATCTGCCCTCTCACTAATGATGGACGCTGCACTTCTAATCAAACAACCTTTATACATCTGTTTTATCGACTACAGCTCCGCATTTGACCATATTAACAGAAACATTCTGTGGCAAAAACTAAAAAAGCTAGGTATTCCACCATTGCTATTAACACAATTATTCCTTCTGTACAGTAACACCTGGGTACAAGTAAAGCTGGGGGCAGGAGACCATCTATCAAAAAAGATGAATACAAGCTCTGGATTAAAACAAGGGTGTGTATTAGCCCTGACACTATTCAACTTATTTATGGCCGAGCTCTCAATCAAACTCAATGGAAGCAATGCGCATGCCCCGAAGTTGGGAGGTTGCCAGTTATCTAACCTCCTATATGCAGATGATTTAGTTCTCATCAGCCGGACACCCATAGGATTACAACGCCTGCTGGACATCACATCCCAATACTCAGAAAACAACAAATTAAGTATCAACCAAGACAAGACAAAAGTCATGTGTATAAATTACCGAAAAATAAAAACAAAATACAACTGGCATCTGGCAAAAAACAAGCTTGAAGTTGTCCATGATTATAAATATCTCGGGGTTATGATAGACAGCAGAGGCAACTACAAAGCTCAGCTCGATGCAATAAAAAAGAGGGGGTTAATAACAGCAGTAGCTTTAAGAAACTTGAAGAATATAACCGCTGGACCAAGTTACCTCCCACTGACCAAGGTGATTCAGGCAAAATTGATACCATCAATCACCTATGGAAGTGAAGCCATGAGAGGGAGGGATGCGGAAATATTAAATGGCACCATCACAAGAGCACTGAGAATAATTTTTGGATTGCCTGGATTTACCTCTCCGGCACAAATGAGGTTGGAATTTGGGATACAAGGGCAGGAGTTAGCCAGAAAAGGAGCCTTTGTTAAAACCTGGTTCAAGATAAAAAAGGGCGCCCAGGAACGCTGAATTTTTACTTGTGGAGAGAAGTGGAAACAACAGGATCTTGCCCAGGCAGACATTACTTGAATACTGCACTGGACCAGCTGGGGCTACGGCAACTCTGGGCATTGCCCGGGACCATGGCTAGCTTCTAGAAAATTGTAAACAAGATAGTCAAAAAAGAGTCCATTTTACAAGATAAAGCGACCTTGATAAAACGCTCACACGGCTGGCTTACGATACAAACCTATAGGAAAGCGACTCCTCAAGCCTACCTCCTTTCTAACTTCTCTAGAACTATTAAAGAAAAGTTTTTGAAATTTCGGCTAGGTCTATTACCGACGGCATACCATCTGCCTCCTTGGCTGCGCCCTCCTAAACCGGCAATGTATCGTCTTTGTGGTAAAGGAGAGGAGGACATAGTTCACATCCTAACGATTTGCCGTGAGCTGATGCGAGAACGCCGGTTACTACTTAGGCCTATTTTTAATAAAAACCAATTACGGTCGTGCAGACAAGCGGTGCTTGCAAGCTTCTCTGGTGAAGACATTCAGCTAAGCTGTCGCCTAGTAAAGTTCTTATCTGTAGCTGTCCTTCATTTAAAAAAAAGTGTACTGCAACAGTGCTTTAAGTTTATTACCTCAAGCTTTTTAGCACAAGTAAATGCCCTAAGTAAATCATCAAAAGGTCATCTAAATGGCCACCTTAAACATGTATTTTAAGCCTGCACACCATGGCCTGATATCATTCTGCAGTTAAGACTCTGATTAAGGGGGTCATTTTACCCAACAAATTGCAGCTAATATCTCCAATAGAAATGAAGAAATAAGATTATGGGCTACCAATGCAGGGGGAGTGGATATTCTGTGCAATTTTAAAATGTGTGTTTTTTTATTAACTATTTATCTTTCCATTTTTTTTCATGTTATTAAGAGATGGTTAATTTTTTATTTTATTTTGTAATGGTTTTAATTAACTGTACAATAAACATATTACTTACTTACTTGCTTACCATTCACAAATAAAGGCAATGCCATGTCCCAGGCCACACCAACCACAAACCCAAGACTGGATGTCCGGGATGCTGGGAGGGTGGGGCTCACACAACACATTGTGCAACTCAGAAGCAGACACCAATGCCCTCAGCCCATATGGCCTAGATACATACCCATGCACCATGCCCAATGCACAGGGAATGCCAAAGTACTGTCAAGGTAGCTGACACTTGGCCCTGCTGTATGCAGCACAAGGCCCTCCTGTGACCACTGTACACTCAAACACCAACTCCACAAGCTCAGATATCTAGCACAGGAACTCAAACTCACTGTCATGCCAGCATGCACCATGAGGGGACAGACACATCACCTGGGAGACCCAATGACAAATCACACTACACCCATCAGCAGGCCCGGTCACACACCCCCCCTCACACAAGCGCACACCCCCGGGGCAGGCAACGGATTTACTCACTCTCACAATGGACATGTGACACAACAAGACCAATCCATCGCCAAATAGGCATCCGAGCCAAAATTCTACTGGGCAAACACTCAGGAGAACATACCAATCTGTCCCCCGCAACATACCCATCCCCAAGTGTACATTGAGAGGAATGCTAGGCACATCCAACCACCTGGAGGAACTGTGACAACTTGTATATGTATGAAACATGGATGTGGCATGAAACAGCATTAACATTGTCTCCCTCTCACACACAGGGCAACGTCATCGACCTCCCCCCAACAATGGGGAGGAACAATCACAGTCCCAGGCTCAGCGTGAAGATGATCCCACCGGCAGCGACGACTCTCACCACTCCGTGGATGACCCTGACCAACCTGGCCCCTCTGGTGCCCAAGCCCCTGCAGCACCTGCGTCAGGTACATCTGTGCCAACCACCACCCCCATTCCTGCCACATCCCAGGAGACACCCAGGAGCCCTGCTCGCACTGAACAACACAGCCAGTCTGACCAGGAGGGACAAGGTTCTCCGGGCACCCAGGAGGAGGCAGACAACCCTGATAATGCCATCCCTCAGGGGTCCCGTAGACCCGACGTGCCTACAATGGCAGGCCAGGCTCGTGTGGGCAGGGGTGGTGGGAGTGGAGGCAGGCGGAGGCGAGAACCTGACCAGGCAGCTGAGGGAACCGGTATGTCACACATACGCCACATCCTGGACACATACCGTCGTGACACCAGGGGCATCAGCCAGGTAGTGTCGAGCCTCACAGAGATTAAGGGGACCCTCGATGAGATGAAGAACCTGCAGGCCGAGCAACATGCCAGTCAACAACACCAAGGACGGATGGAGGCAAGACTGGCTGAGCTCCTGGCGGTGCAAACGGACATGAGCCGTTCACTCCGTAGGATCGCTGACAACATGGGCAACCCTCCCTGTGCCACCAGGCGAAGACCACCACCAGCCACAGGGAGGGAGGAGGAGGAGGAGGATTCGTCCAACGGAGCATCACAGACATCGTCAAGGCCTGCATCTGAGGGTCCCCCCAGAAAGGTGGGTCGTCCACGGAAAAGACCGTGAGAGTCAGCCGACCATCCACATCTCCCAGGTCACCTGGCCTGGCACCTGGCCCACTGGCGCAACAGCAGCACCTCACTCAATGACATTCTCTGCCACATGGACTTGCTGGTTACAGTCTGACCAATGATGACCAGCACTGTGGTCTGGACTCTGATGACTCCAACTGACAAGGATGCCATCTCCCCCTGTGAACTTTGGATTCTATGCACCCGGTAGAGCACCTTAGTACATCTACCAAAAGACTTACCCCACCAAAAATAAAAAATAAATTTTGTCATGAGATGTTGCTGTCATTTGGCATTAGTCCACAACATATGTGTGTGTAAATGTCAAACTATGCCTGAGTGTTGAACGAACTCCACCCATCCATACCCTGGGATCTGAGTCTGGTACAGGACACACATGGGTCACAATTGAACAGTCAATGCAGACATGGAGCACAATACTCACCTGTGATGGCCTCAAGCTGCTGAGGGGGTGCTTGCAATACTGTGCGGACAGACCTATTTGGAAGAGTATCATTAAGGCGTAGAGGTCATGCCTCATTTGGAGGTTCCCAGGGAGGGAGTCCCAGGTATGTGTTCCCAGGTGGGAAAACTATGTCCTGCATGCTGGAGTAGGGTGGATCTGAAGAATGGTGGCCAGGTCAAGGTTGGATGCACGGAGATGGCACTATGGGGTCTCGGATGACAGTGGTACACGGTTGGTTGGGAGAAGCATCTTTGATGTGTGTGTGTTGCCAAATCAGGACACTTCGTGTGCCCTTGCTGCAGTGGCTGCAACAGCAGGCGGCATGTCCTGGGAACTATGCCACAATTTCCACACAAAGACTAGGATGTCAGAAAGGGCTACTGCAACAGGTGTATGTCAAGGAAGGAGTGACCGGTTTTCCATGGCACACCCAGAGACAAAGGATGCACAATCACCAAAGATGACTGACACCGGATCATGAAACTGAAGGCCGAGCTGCGCACAGGAAACACACTCCAGAAGGTGTTGAGGGCCCGTTGTAGGGACCAACATACCAAAACACATACACAGCCATGGACTTCATGCACAATAGAGAATCAAATACATGAAGAACAGCATGCAGGTTGCTAATCTACACATAGACTCATATGCACAATCCTTGACAACCATGCCAGAGATGCCGCATGCACAGTGGCAAGAGACCTACATTGACAGAGATGAGGCACCTTGGAGGCTGAGGAACACCTTTATTACTCAGGCTCACACCTATGGAAATGCATCAATATTAACAGACTCACAGGTCTTTTGGATTAACATGTGGGACCTGCACTGGACACCCCCTTCGCACCACAGATGCAGTAAATCCATTGGAGTGGCACACAAGTGAAGGAGGTGAGCCAAACATCCCCTGCTGCACACGGAGAGGCTGCAATTCCCCATTGAGCCTCTTATGGGGATATCCCGCAATATGTCCACCCGTAGCCTCCCGTATGTTTCCGAGGGAAGTTGTACACACATTGATGCATTCATCAAAATCCACAATCCCATAACAGAAGACTGTCACGAAGTGTGACTATCAATTCATGTGAGTCATGCTACATGTCATGTGCCCCATGGTGAGTCGACATGTATGCATAGTAACAAAACCTGCACAGGAGCAGTGCCCACACATTCCAAACAACTACCACACCCAAAATGCCTTGCTGCAATCCTTACCCAAAGGAGACTTTTCACCGTGTCCGTGCATGTAACGCTGATTCAGCACACGTTGCAATACTCATGAGGAATAGCAGGAGCACAACGATGCCACGAGCAGACAGCATGCACAACTACCTGGGGATGAGAGACACACAAGAATCAGGAAAAACATAGTCATCCACATGCATGGTCATGTACTCTACATGACTAAGGTTGACACCATGCTAGTTGTCAATTGAGTGTGCCAGCTAAAATGTGTGGAATGACAGCACTCGAGTGACTCATCAGAACACACCTCAAAGTCACTTAGCATACATTCAGCTGGACACCCACATGGGGGGGTGGGGTGCAAGGGGCAAGAAACATAACCCACACCCCACAAAATACAAATACAACCTGCACAATAATTACCTCCATGATCTGGCCACTACGGAGGGCATTTCCACCAATCCCACGTCCCGCCACAACAGAAGTGGACGTGGACGCGTACCCGTCACCACCACAATGGTGGTACGGGACGTCCCCATGCCCCCCAGAGCGTGGGTACGGACCGTACCACGCCTACCCCTACGTCACACCAACAATGGCCGTACGGCCTGTACCCACGTCCCAAAGGCATGGGTATGGGCCGCACCACCAAAGTTGGGGTGCCGTAGGGGTACGGGCCGTACCCAGGGCATCAGCGCGTGGGTACGGCACATACCATGCCTACCCCTACGTCACACCAACAATGGCGGCACGGCGGGTACCCACGTCCCAAAGGCATGGGAACAGGCCGCACCCCCAAAGTTGGGGTGCCACAGGGGTACGGGCTGTACCCAGGACATCAGCGCGTGGGTACGGCTCGTACCACGACAGTGGACACATACATAGGGGTGCCCATCACTCCCAGCAGTGCCCAGACATATGAGGGGTGGGTGCAGAGGACTCCCAGCAGTGCCCAGACATATGAGGGGTGGGTGCCTATCACTCTCAGCAGTGGCCAGACATATGAGGGGTGGGTGCCCATCACTCCCAGCACTGCCCAGACATATGAGGGGTGGGTGCAGAGGACTCCCAACAGTGCCCAGACATATGAGGGGTGGTGCATATCACTCCCAACAGTGCCCAGACATATGAGGGGTGGGTGCAGAGGCCTCCCAGCAGTGCCCAGACATATGAGGGGTGGGTGCCTATCACTCCCAGCAGTGCCCAGACATATGAGGGGTGGGTGCAGAGGACCCCCAGCAGTGGACAGAGCCATGGGGTGTGTACATCACCCTGCAATGAGCCAAACTCCATGGGTGCATGAAGGCATACACAATGTGCGACAATGTTGAGAGTGCCATGACAACACATCACTGACTGCAGTGTCCCACTCCCATGAGGATGGATGTCCTTCCCCCACTGCATTACACACCAAATGTGGGTGTGATGACAAATTACACATGCATACCCACCCCTGGCGGAGGCAGCACAATACACACACTGAGATCATGCGACAAGACAGTATCCTCATGTCAAACACCACTAAAGTAAGAGAGCCTAAGGGAACACACACTGTCACCCACATACCAGGAATGATAGAAATGCACAGGTGCCGGGGCAGCCAACAAGTTGTAGCCTCCCATGGAAGGAAAAGGGTGGAGGACACACAGATACAATGCCCACAATTGTCAGTCAGGTGCCCAAATACCCTGCAGAACACGTAACACATGTGTGTGAGGCAGGGAGTACACACATGCATAGTGCGGAAAAGGGAAAATGTCCACATGAAGTCATGTCAATACATTCCATACACAAGTACAGTGTCCAGCAAGGATGCCACAAACGATGCAGGTGGAGACATAGCAGAGCATGCATGGCGAAAGTCGAAGGGACGTGTCACACACCCAGGAAATGTTGACACAGCTCAGCACAACAATTGGGAAACACCCTGCAGGGAAGATGGCAGGTGCCACAGAGTAAGGAACACACCTTGGGACAATGTCACCATGCAGTAAGAGCCAACATCACCTAAGAATACATGCAGTCACCTTGTGACGGCATGCAGATACCAGAGTCCACCCCATGAGCAGCACACGACAACATTTCCCAGACACACAACACATCATCACCACCCCAACTCAGGGAGCAGCAGCACCAACAGCAATACCAGAAAAACATACGTGTGCAAAGGAAAAACAAAAAACCACAATCAGCATGTCGAAGAAAAGTAGCTACAGTACACTCTTCACCAAGCCCATGGGCCACGCCAGATGCAAAGTCCTGGGGGGGACACGTCGGGACGCGTCTCCCCTAGCTTGCCTGCACAGTGCACTGTACCATATCATCCACAGAGTGGGGGGCATCATGTGGGGGGAAGAACCAGGCACCGCAGGGAAAGGAGGGGCACGGGTAGGTGTCGTGGGTGCATTGACGGACGAGTCCACCACAGGGGGTGGGGCAGCGCCAAAGGAGGAGGTCAGTATGGCGCTGCACACGGCAGCAAGCTCTTCCAGTGTCTCCCCTGCACCCGAAGGAACCACAGGCCCCAAGGAGGGGGGGGTCGGAGGGATGAGTCGCAGCGCAACTGGGGGAGGGTGTGGACGGGGGGGGGAATCAACTACCCTGCCCGGGGAATCCCTCAAAAGCTTGCGGGGTGGTGTCACACTGGGGCAGGGGACGGACTGGCCATGAAGGACTCCCTGTCCGACTGTTGGGCAGGAGAGCCAAGGGGAGTGGGATCGGAGGTAGTGGCTTGTGAGGACTGCGGACTCCTACTGTGACAGCGTGGCTGCTGTATTCCCCTCGACCCAGTGCCTGTGCCTTCTCCCCCCTGTGTGTGCATGACAGGAGGTGTGCGCTTGGCCTCCCCTGGTGGTGTGCTGCCTGTGTCTAGTGTGGTGCGAGCATGGGGACGTCTGGGTGTGTATGGGACAGGCATGGGAGTGGGAAGTGCGGATGGTGCCGGGGTAGGGGGGGATGGAGCGCTGCAGGAGAGCCACTGCTGCCGTCAGTGACGAGTCCATGGACCTCAGCAACACCCGTTGGTCAGACATCGCTGATGACATGCCCTCCATGTACGACACCATCCGTGTCAGCAGTCTGGTGTGGCCATGGAGGACACGCAGGAGCCATGTCTGACCAACCTGCAACTGGCGCTGAATGTCCACAGACTCTGCATGGACGGCAGCAGGGGAGACAGGGGCAGGGGGTGCAGAGCCTGGCACGAAGGAGATATGTTTGGTGTACCACAAACTCCCCTCAGAACCCAGAACCCCTCATCCGACTAGCTTAGTGTCCCATTCGTTAGCCGAGGTTGTGCTCGGCGGTCCCAATGTATAGACAACCCAGAACAAGCACATTACAATATTCTCACGAATGCTGGAAATCAGACATACCTGTACGTCATTATTCTCAGATCAGTCCACAACAGAATATACACAGACACGGTAAAGTTGAAAGAGTTCATTCAATGAACCTCGCGTCCTAAGATGCAGTACTGTGGCTAACATAAGCAGACAAATGGTTAAGTTCAGAAGCATCATCAAAGTTGCAATATCATAGACAATGAAAGGAGCAATCATGAGGAAATGACAGTGGAAACAGCAGTCTTCCTGTCGCCAGTAAAACAATAGTAGTATCATTCGACTAATAGAAGGTCTCCAGGCTTGAACGGGGGACCCCCCACCCTACAGATCAGCTCAGTGGTATCACATCACAGGATCATCTAGTCTCTTCTCCTGCAAAAGTTCCCCATCACAATGAAACTCAAACGTGCTGCACTACAATATGGTAAGCATTCGTCTATCAGGTATCTGCAGCTGCGTGCATGTTATGGCCAAATAGTGGGACGATCAACCTGCACACAACAACATGCACCGTCTAGTCACCCAGAATGTTTGTGTACACAATGTACAGTACAAGCTCGCTGCTCACTGTGAAGGATGTCACACAACTGACAGTCCTCATGTGAAGCTAACTCGAGTAGGCATTTTTAAAATGATTACACACAAATACAGTGTCGTGTGCATAAGCAGCAAAATTGGCAAGATGGCTCACTAACAACTAACGCGGTGGTGCCAACTTAGCATTGTATATAGGGAGATAGGAATCATGACTACACCCCCCCTTGTTCGTACCACTAACCACTAGGGGCGCTAAATCGAGAACGCAGAGTTCAAGTCTGATACAACGGAACCAAGGGCAAGAACTGGAAGTCCATAGAAGGGAAGCGAAAAAGTCAGAAAATAAATGTCAATGATGAACGATGTTGCAGGGAAATGAACCATGTAAAAGGGGAAAAACATAACATTGATGGACGCTCCATGAAATGAGCAGGGCTAAAGTCAGTCCAGCAAGGTATAGGCACAATAAGTCGCAACAGCTTCCAAGAGGAAATCATTCGAACGTTCTGCAAAATTCTCTGCCATCCAGTTCAGCAGGGGGAAAGAACACACGTGTTCCTCAACAATCGGGGCATCCAGCACCATTTGTGGACAACAGGTGGGGACATCAAGATAATTTCTGGATAAGAATTCAGTTGCAGCTGTTCCGATGTCCCAATTCCCTAGGACTCCATGTGCTGCAGCACAGGCCATAATCCCGACGCCAGAGCAGTCCAACTCATGAGCCACTAAGGGGCTCATCAGTCGATCATAATCCGGGTCAGGAGACACCGAGTTACACAGGCACAAATCCAGAGCTCATTCGAATGGACAATCTAGGCAATGAAAGACAGGTTGCACGCAGGTAAAGAAGGGAAACCGGAAGGACAATCCATAGGCACTGCTTAAGGTCGCCAGCGGCAGAGTGCCGTAGAATTCAAGCATCTGTTTCCGAAGATGGAGCAGCTGGTGCATGCTGTCTTCTAACGCAAGTTGTGAAGCCACAGCGTAGTACGCAGATCAACAATAGCACCCTAGCCACGAGTGCGAGAAGCAAAGGGAGCCCTCCGAAGACGCTAGAACAAATCGAATGATGAAATGCGGGGATCACACCAAACAGAGTATGGAAGGAGGTCAAGAGGCCAGAGCACACAATTCTGAAAAAAACATCCAGGCCACCTGTTGACGAGGCATGAAAGATAGTCTGAATCCGAGTCCCAAATATGTAGTGGGAGAGCAGTGTCCAAAAGCGCTTGCACCTCTGTGCGCGTGTGAGCTACGTGAAGGACAAATGTTTCTCGGTATGAAGTCAACACGACTTGTTTTTGAGACAATAGAGCCCTTATTCTGCACATCTTGTTGAACTCTGCTTTCAAGGTTGGAATGGAAGGCCAGAAGGATACATCCAGCCGGCCATGCGGGGGTGGGAAAAGGACGTAGTGACAGAAAACTACTCGTAGTGATACAGTCATGATGTGAGCAATTCCCCGGAAGCATCCCACAGCAAGCTTCTTCATTGAACAGCACATAATTACCATTATCAAGCAGCGCACAAGACGGGGTCATGACTGGCACACAAATCCACCTCAGAATACAAGCGTGCATATGACCTGCACCATGCAATTGAATCTGCCTACACACCACAGAATGATCCGGAGTGGAAGTGCACCTTCACCTTTCAAATACACCTCCTTGCCACCTCTCACGCACCTGTTGTCGCCTAGCACGGACACAAGGGACCCGAGCAAGTGGGAGGGCGGTGATGGGACTGGACAGGTCCTCCACCTGACTCCCCTCGGCCTCCGTGCCACCTGCTGCGCCAGACTCCCCAGCACTGGTGGTCCCGGTGCTGGATCCCTCCCCCACGTCTGTGCCAGTGTCTCCCTCGGTGTCCCCCGACGATGCTGTGGTCAAGGTGAAGAGACAGGAAATGATCAGACACCTGTAGACATATGACACATGAGTCCAAACTACATAGGACACAGCACATTGCATGAACAGCAACATGAGTGTCATCTACAATACCACAAACATATGTAGGCCCTGCACCACAAAGTTGGTTTAGCCACCATGCCACTATGAAACAATGGGGAGCATGACACAACAGCAAATTTACTTGATATCAATTGATACAGAGGAGCTACCCGCTGTGGACAGTCGGGCACTGCATCACTGGCATGGCACAGTCACCTACACCCGCAACTGTCCCCTGATGCCAGGTACACGGATAATGACACCTGACATGTAACTACCGGCGTTGCACGATGTGACTATGTCATGTGTGTGTCAAGTGTTCCCATGAGCTTGCTGTAGTTGTTCAGTGACATGCATCTGCAGTTGCTGCATCCAACATGTGTGTGCGTGTCGATGGGCATGGCACACTATTACGCACACCAGGCCACATGTGGAATCAGACGTAACGGCTGTATGCATGCATCGCACATGGCCTTGCGAGACAAGGACATATCTGCGTAGTCTCAATGTATGTGTGATCATTCCTGACATGTACCCCTTCATGGCAAGGGGCCCGATTCACAGAACAAACTTAAGACTAAATCGTAAACTTACTACCATTTTGGTATTCACAGAATGCACCTAGTACTTCTGGTATTCACAGAATGAACTTACTACTTTTGCTATTCACAGAATGAACTTAGTACTTTTGCTATTCACAGAATGGATTTACGACTCCTAAACTTACGTCCGCACTCGGGCCGGAAATTCCGGCCCGGAGGCGGAGCTTCCGGCCCGGAGGCGGAGCTTCCGGCCCGGAGGCAGAGCTTCCGGCCCGGAGGTGGAGATTTCAGCCATAGCTAAATCGGCCGGAATCCCCACCTCCGGGCCGGAAGCTCCGCCTCCTGCCCGGAAGCTCCGCCTTCGGCCCGGAAGCCCCGCCTCCAGGCCGGAAGCTCCGCCTCCGGGCCGGAATTTCCGGCCCGAGTGCGGACGTAAGTTTAGGAGTCGTAAATCCATTCTGTGAATAGCAAAAGTACTAAGTTCATTCTGTGAATAGCAAAAGTAGTAAGTTCATTCTGTGAATACCAGAAGTACTAGGTGCATTCTGTGAATACTAGAATGGTACTAAGTTTAGGATTTAGTCTTAAGTTTGTTCTGTGAATCGGGCCCAAGGTGTGTGGACTGTCCTATTTCAAGGACATGTGACTTGTGCATCTGGTGTTCCGCAACCGGTCTGTATGATGAAACATCCTTCTCATGCACATATGTGGTTGTCTTTCACTCCTGTAATGCGTCTGCCTGTTCACTTACACTGGCCCACAGCTAGTTTCATGGCATGTCATGTTGACCTTGAGCACCCATGTGTGTAGCTGACTGTTGGCAGGGGTGTCACCTGGCTGGCATACGTGTCCTGGATGCATTGCACAGTACAGACTCTGTATGTAGCATATGTGTATTAGCTGTTGAACATGTGCTCAGTTCATTGACAGTGGTGTAGTGCTGTACTCAATCTTCGTTATTCCTTCCAAATTTCTGCAGGGCACCGCCTCTCCCCCGACCAATGCCAGACTTGGCTGCCATGAGGAAACGTGACTGTATACGCCGCTACCGCTTCTCCCAACCGTTGATTGACGACTTGACCACAAGGCTGGAACCACACCTTCAACCGCTACACAGGTATCCTACTGCACTGACAGCCAAGATGAAGGTGATGTCAGCCCTACATTTCTTTGCCACGGGTACGTTTCAATTGACCATAGCTGATGTAGGTGGCAGGTCCCAGACCATGTTCAGCCGTGTCCCGTATGATGTGTTAGAGGCCATGTTGGTACACCTGGATGAATTCATACATTTCCCGACTTGTGAGCAGTTGACAGGTGTCAAGGGTGAGTTCTATGCCCTGGGAGGGATGCCCCACTTCATTGGGGCCATTGATGGGACACATGTGGCTTTGGTACCACCACACGCACAGGAGGTAGCCTTCCGTAACCGCAAACATTACCACTCCATCAATGCCCTTGTGGTATGTCTTGCTAACATGATGATATCCCATGTCTGTGCCCGTTTTCCAGGATCAGCACACGATGTCTACATCATGAGGCGTAGCAGGGTGCCTGAAATGATGCTGCAGCTGTGCAACGAACGTGCATGACTTGTTGGTGGGTATACTCTGTTAGTCCTGTATTCAGCGGTATCTTCATATCTTACTGCTTCTCCTGACCCACTTCTGTCCATGATGTTTCCATGTAGGGGACGCTGGCTATCCCAACATGCCATGGCTGATGACGTCGCTCCGCAACCCCAGAACAGCCGCAGAACACCGGTACAACGGCACCCATGGGCAGACGAGGCGCGTGATTGAGAGGACGTTTGGACTCCTGAAGAGCAGATTCCGGTGCCTCCACAAGACCGGCGGCGCACTCCCATATGCCCCGGTGAAGGTCTGCAAAATATTCCTTGTGTGCTGCATGCTGCACAACATGGCAGTGGAGAAGGCCGTGCCACTCATCCTGGGTCCGGATGAGCAGGATAATCCACCCGTGGAGGATGAGGGGCTCGGGCACGGGGCAAGTGAGGATGAGGATGAGGATGAGGACATCCGGAGTCAGCTCATCCGCAACTTCTTCTCATGATGGTGAGTCCCTGTGTCTGAGTGTGCACGCTTAGGGCCTTGTGTGGCATGTGTTGCAATTTGTGTGTCGAGCTGACTGTGTGCTAAGTGACTTGGAGGTGTGTTCTGATGTGTCATTCAAGTCATGATTTCATTCCCCAAAATTCAGCGGGTACACATATTTCATAATTAGCATGGTGACAACATAAATCCTGTAGAGTGCATGTACATGTCTGCGGATTACTAGCTCTTCGCTGACTTGTTGTGTGTCTGTCCTCCCCAGCTTCCTGCGGCTGTCGTCTGCTCATGTCATCATTGCCCTCCTGCTATTCCTCATGAGTATCGCAACGTGGGCTGGAGCAGAGTTACATGCACAGGCATGGTGAAAAGTCATTTTGGGTAAGGAGTGCAGCAAGGCGTTTTGTGGGTGGTATGTGTTTGTGATATGTGGGGACTGCTCCTGTGCATGTTGTGTTACCGTGAATACATGTCGATCCACCATGGGCCACCTGACGTGTTGCATGGCTCCCATGAATTGATAGTCACCCTTCCTGACAGTCATCTGTCATGGATGGTGGATTGTGATGAAGGCATCAATGTGTGTATAACGTCCCTCAGGAACATACGGGATGCCAATGGTGGACATGGTGTGGAACATCCCCATATGAGGCTCAATGGGGAATTGTACACTCTCCGTGTGCAGCAAGGGGTGTGAGGCTCAACCCCTTCACTTGTGTGCCAGCTCAGTAGGATATACCACATCTGTGTGTTGCAGGGGGTGTCCAGTGTAGGTCACACATGGTCAGCCGAATGACCTGTGATACTGTTCCAATGGATGTAATTCCATTTGTTTGAGGCTGAGTAATAAAGGTGTTCATCACACTCCAAGGTGCCTCGTCTCTGTCAATGCCACTTGGCATGCGGCATCTCTGGCATACTTGCTGTCGATAATACATAGGAGTCCATGTGTAGTCTAGCGACATGCATGCAGTTGCTCATGGATTAGTCTCTCTATTGGGCACGAAGTACATGGTCGTGTATGTTTTTTAGCAAGGACGACCACACAATGGGCCATCACCAGCTGCTGAGTGTGTGTCTCCTGTGCGCAGGTTGCCCTTCAGTTTCCTGATCCAGTGTAATGGCTCTTTGGTGATTGTGCATGCATTGTCTCTGGGTGTGCCATGTGACACTGGACACTCCTTACTTTACACACGCGCCTGTTGCAGTTGTCCTTCTGACATCCTAGTCTTTGTGTGCAAAATGGGGCATTTTTCAGGGAGATGGCGTCTGCTGCTGCGGGCCCTGCACATGTACCCAGTGGCCACACACACGAGATGGTGTGCATCATGTTTGGCTCGCTCACATATGCCATGCTAGTCCACAGCATCTGTGCCTCATGCTGCAACGCCCTCTGCATCATGCACATGATCCACAGATAGATCCACTCCAAGTTACGACAGACCATCCCCCAGGTCCATGATGACATCCGTCTCATATACTGCCAGCCCTCTACGGTGCAAGTACATCCACACTCCCAGGAACCTGGTCCACTTCCAGGGGGCATCTGCACACCTCAGCTTCTACACCCTGCACCCCAGCTACCTCACCGTCCACCATAGATAGCTGCAATGGATCACTGTCTGCTGCAGGATGACCTCCACACTCCCCACCCACACTCAGGAGTCAGTCCACAACCCCGACCCCAAACCTACCTTGTGCGTCTGTCATCCTAGATCTCGTTGGGCCATCTCCGTGCATCCAACCTTGCCCTGGCCACCGTTCTTCACATCCACCATACTCCAGCATACAGGACATTGTTCTCCCACCTGGCAACACATACCTGGGACTCCCTCCCCGGGTACCTCCACATGGGCCATGACCTCTACGCCTTGATGATGATCTCCCAAATAGGTGTGTCCACACAGTTTAGCAAGCCCCCCCTCAGCAGCCAGAGGCCATCACAGGTGAGTGTTGTGCTCAATGCCTACATTGAATGATACCTTCTGACCCATGTGTGTCCTGTACCAGACTCTGATCCCAGCGTATGGATGGCTGGAGTTAGTTCAACACTCAGGCATAGTTAGACATTTCCACACACATTTGTCGTTGAACAATGCAAAATGACAGCAACATCTCATGTGCAGAACAATGTGAATTTATTTTTGGTGGGGTGAGTCTTTTGGTAGATGTGTCAAGGTGCTCTACCGGGTGCATAGAATCCAAGGTTCACAGGGGGAGATGGCATCCTTGTCAGTTGGAGTCATCAGAGTCCAGACCACAGTGTTGGTCATCATTGGTCAGACTGTGACCAGCAAGTCCATGTGGCAGAGAATGTCATTAGGTGAGGTGCTGCTGTTGCGCCAGAGGGCCAGGTGCCAGGCCAGGTGACCTGGGAGACGGTGATGGTCCGGTAACTCTCACGGTCTTTTACGTGGACGACCCACCTTCCTCCGGGGACCCTCAGATGCAGGCCTTGACGATGTCAGGGACGCTCCTTCAGACGAATCCTCCTCCTCCTCGTCCCTCCCTGTGTCTGGTGCTGGTCTACGCCTGGTGGTACAGGGAGGGTTTGCCAGGCTTTGGGCGATCTGACAAAGTGATTGTCCCACGTCCCTGTGCACCGCCAGGAGCTCAGCCAGTCTTGCCTCCATCCATCCTTGGTGTTGTTGATGACTGGCATGATGCTCGACCTGCAGGTTCTTGATCTCATCGAGGGTCCCCTGCATCCCGGAAAGTCTGGACACGACCTGGTCGATGCCTCTGGTGTCACGCCGGTATGAGTCCAGGATGTTGCGTATGTGTCAGACCGGGGTCCTGAGCTGGCTGGTCAGGTTCGCGCCTCCGCCTGCCTCCACTCCCACCACCCCTGCAAACACGAGCCTGGTCTGCCGTTGTGGGTACATCGGGTCTCCGGGACCCCTGAGGGATGGCATTTGCAGGGTTGCCTGCCTCCTCCTGGGTGCCCGGAGTACCTTGTCCCTCCTGGTCAGACTGGCTGTGTTGTTCAGTGCGAGCAGGGCTCCTGGGTGTCTCCTGGGATGTGGCAGGAATGGGGGTGGTGGTTGGCACAGATGTACCTGACGCAGGTGCTGAAGGGGCTTGTACACCAGCCGGGGCCAGGTTGGTCAGGGTCATCCACGGAGTGGTGAGAGTCGTCGCTGCCGGTGGGATCGTCTTCACGCGGTGCCTGGGACTGTGATTCTTCCCCCCCATTGTTGGGGGGAGATTGTCGACGTTGCCCTGTGTGTGAGAGAGAGACAATGTTAATGCTGTTTCATGCCACATCCATGTTTCATGCATATTCAAGTTGACACAGTTCCCCCAGGTAGTTGGATGTCCCTAGCATTCCTCTCAGTGTCCACTTGGGGATGGGGATGTTGCGGGGGACATATTGGGATGTTCTCCTGAGTGTTTGACCTGTACATTGTTGGCTATGATGCTTATTTGGCTATGGATTGGTCTTGTTGTGTCACATGTCCATTGTGGGAGTGTGTAAATCCGTTGCCTGCCCCGGGGGTGTGTGCTTGTGTTAGGGGGGGTTGTGACCGGGCCTGGTGTTGTGTGTAGTGTGAGTTGTCATTGGGTCTCCCAGGTGATGTGTGTGTCCCCTCATGGTGCATGCTGGCATGACAGTGAGTGTGAGTTCCTGTGCTAGATACCTGTGCTTGTGGAGTTGGTGTTTGGGTGAACAGTGGTCCCAGGAGGGCCTTGTGCTGCATACAGCAGGGCCCAGTGTCATCTACCTTGTCAGTACTTTGCCAGTCCCTGTGCATTGTGCATAGGTATGTACCTATGCCATTTGGGCTGAGGACATTGTTGTCTGCGTCTCATTTTGACAATGTGTTGTGTGGGGCCCACCCTCCCAGCCTCCCGGACATCCAGTCTTGTGTTTGTGGTTGCTGTAGCCTTGGACATGGCCTTGCCTTGATTTGTGATGGGTCAATGGTGACGTTCGTGGAATGGGCGTAGTTTCTGTGTGTGGTTGTGTGCGGTGAGTGCTTGGGGGTAGGTGCGTGCATTTGTTGTGGTTGGCAGGCGTGCAACACCCATTGGACTCACAGGGCTTCAGCCCCCCCCGTCGTGTGTGGCAGGCCGGGAAGAGACAGCTTGCCGGCGCATTCACAGCCGCACCCGAGCACTTCACAGGTCTTTAACAGGCCATTTGCGTGTTAATGAGGCCTCGCTGTTGTTTCACCCCTTTAACAGCCCCTGCAGCCCCACTCGGCCTATGGCTTACAAGATTCATCCCCCCACAAAAAATGTTCTTGGTCTCCCCCGAAATTTAGCTCTAGTTGCGCCTCTGGTGGTTCGGGTGTGGATGCCATTCCCCCCAAGTTACATGAGTTATTTGTGTACTCACCAGGCTCTGCGACTCCTTCGACTCCGTGTAGTCCCACCGGCGGTAGCATGGCCATCACCTCCTCCTCCCAGGGATGGTAGTGTACGGGTCTGCGGCACCTACTACTTGGTTAAATTACCTACACGGTTTAAATGCGGAGTGCGCCCACCTCTGTTCTCTTCCCATGCAGGCCGGGAAGAGACAGCTTGCCGGCGCACTCACAGCCGCATCCGAGCACTTCACAGGTCTTTAACAGGCCATTTGCGTGTTAATGAGGCCTCGCTGTTGTTTCACCCCTTTAACAGCCCCTGCAGCTCCACTCGGCCTATGGCTTACAAGATTCATCCCCCCACAAAAAATTTTCTTGGCCTCCCCCGAAATTTAGCTCTAGTTGCGCCTCTGGTGGTTGGGGTGTGGATGCCATTCCCCCCAAGTTACATGAGTTGTTTGTGTACTCACCAGGCTCTGCGACTCCTTCGACTCCGTGTAGTCCCACCGGCGGTAGCATGGCCATCACCTCCTCCTCCCAGGGATGGTAGTGTACGGGTCTGCGGGGCGGCCCACTTCCAGTGATGTTGGTCTGGGCATGTTCTTCATTCATCTTCCTCTTGACCGCCCTGCGCAGATCGTACCACCTGGCTTGGCATTCATGCCTGGTCCTTCGGACGTGTGCAACAGCATTCACCTTGTCGACAATCCTCTGCCACATGGCAGATTTTGTAGCTATGCTGGTCTGTCTGACCAATGTTCCAAACAGCTGTGGCTCGACTCTGATGACTTCGTTGACAAGGTGCTCCAGCTCCGTCGTGGTGAACTTTGGATTCTTGTCTGTGGGCATAGTGTGGGGTGTGGGTGTGGGTGTGGATGGTTGTGTGTGTGTGTGAATGTGAAGAGGGGGATGTTTGTGGAGGTGGTTGTGTGAAGGTGTGTGAGTGAAGGTGTGGCGAAGGTATGAGTTGTGTGGGGTTGTTTGTCCGTGGGGTCTGGCAGCAGTGGGTCTGTTGCAAAGGCTCATGGGGTGTGTGTGGGCCCTTTTTATTGGTCCATTTTTGGGTGTGGCTGTGTTTGAATTTTGGTGGGTGTGTTATAAGTGGTGGTTGTGATTTTGGGCCTCTGTTTGCCTGTTTGGATGTGCTAGGTCAGTATTTGAGATGTATTTTGTCATGTCGACGTGTTTGTGTTGTTGTGCTAGTCGCATTGGCCCTCCTTGTGCTGTTTTACAGTGTCCAGGTTCTGTAAGAGTATTTTTCGCGTAGGTACGATCTGTACATATGCGATGCTGGGTGAGGGGGCTGGGGTACGGTGTTGGTGTGCGGCGCATTCATGCGGCGCAGGGGTTGGGTGCCTCCATGCAGTGGGGGGGCTGGGGGTACAGTGCATACATGCGGTGCAGGGCTTCGGTGCGTACATGCGGTGGGGGGGCTGGGGGTACAGTGCGTACATGCGGTGCAGGACTTCGGTGCGTACATGCGGTGGGGGGCTGGGGGTACAGTACGTACATGCGGTGGTACGGCGCGTACATGGGGGGGTATGGCGCGTACATGGGGCGGTATGGCGCGTACAGTTGCGGGGCTGGGGTACACTGCGGACAGGGTGGTGTACGGTGGTGGCATATTTGGGGGTGGGGGGGCTGTACGGCTCGTACACAGGCATGAGTTTACTCATGTACATGTGTGCTACTGCGTTGCCTCCGTACGGGCCTTTTTACGTGCGATTGTGTATTCGGACGGGCGGTCGGGATCGTACTTGTGCGCTCGGACTTCTGTTTTACGATTTGTAAGTGAAACTGTCCGGATCACTTTCGTACACTTTTCCCAACGATATTCGGACGTGGACACTTTCTGACGCACGCTCGTAGACTTTTCCCAACACTATTCGTAGTTATTTTTCACGTCCCAATCGTACTTGCCAGTTTGTACGGTACTTGTGCGACTCGAACGTAAAAAAATACGGATGCGGGTCGTTCGCAAATTATTTTTAACGGATCGGCACCATGGTGTCAATCTGTTCAGTAGTTCCTGAGAAAATTGCAGTTAAAAGTGCATAAATATCTATAGCCGCGCGCGAGCACTGCAAGGTGCCTGCCACCATGTCCATAACAATGAAGGGGTACCATAGGTACCCCCCATTGTGCACCCCCCACCCCCCAATACCCTGGGGGCCCGCAATGGGCCCCGTATGCAAATTCCGCATGCCTTTCCGTGGCGGCGGGCAGCTTCCCGCTGCCTTCCTAATATGGATGGCGGTGTCTAACAGACACCGCCACCATAGCAGGACCCTTTTCCGCCCGGTCACCGGTGTGACCATCAAAAAACCGGCGGACGGTCTTTCTGTCTGCCAATGGCGGGGGAGAAATGGGTGGCGGGCGGGGAAGGATGTAAGGTGGATCGCCACCACCATGCTGGTGGTGGTGATCCGCCCTACATCCTAATGGACCCCCTAGTTTCCATAGGAAAAGCGTTTTTTTATTTGCCAATATCTTTAGTGCTGTTTGACGAATCTTCGTGAAATTTTCCCAAAAATGGGGTTGGACCGCTCAGTTTGTGTTTTGAAAGTTTCGGGGTGATTCGTCAAGCGGGGGTCCAAAAAAAAGGGGGGGTCCCAAAGCACATTTTCCCAATGTTAATTTCCATAGGAACTTTATTACAGGCTACATCCTGAACTGCTGAACGGAATTACACCAAATTTGGCAAAAAGGTAGGTCTTGGTTTAGACTGCACCCTTTTTGTTAAATGGTGTAAATTGGTTCAGTAGTTCCTGAGAAATGTAAAAAAGAAAAAAATATTAATATCTGAGCACTCAGGAGGGTTCGTGAACCCTCCCGGGCACAAGCTTCACTCTGATTGGCTGCCAACACTCCAAACCAGGAAGTGTTGGCAGCCATCCTGTAACTCGGTAACCAAGCCACCAGAAAAAGGGTGAAACAAAGTGAAAAATGAAGAAAAAGGGGCAGGGTAGAAAAACCTTGTCAGGGGGACCCACAAGGACCCCAAGGCCCAAAAAGAGCTTTTAAAAAAAATAATAATAATTCGCGCTGGGGTGGCGAATCCGGCCATGAAAATGTAAAAAAACAAAGCGCGGGCTCACACGTTTGTTCTTGTAGAGCCACCGGGTGAGCCAGGTCCCGGGGCATTCACCAAATAATAATAATAATATGAATGTATGCGGGGGGCACTGCGGCACCCTGCAGCTCTGGGGACGCCACCTCCCAGGGCTTGAAAACAAAATGCATGTGGGGGTCCCAATTCCCCGCACGCTGCCCCAGGGAACGCCACCCACCCAGGGCTTTGTAAATGAACCACGGGGGCACGAACACCCCCGTGGCCCCAGGGTTCGCCACCTCCCGGGGGCTCTGATTTATGTAATAAATTATGTGTGGGGGTGAAGATCCCCCTACATGCCACAGGGACAATTACCTCCCAGGGGCTTTCAAAATTAAGGGAGGAGGGCCGCATGGCACCCCTCCAGGAGCCCTCGATGGCCCTGGGGACCGCCACCCCCCAGGGCCGGCTCCTGCAATGTCCCGGGGTGCCCACCCTGGGACATTGCCATTTGCTATGGCAGGGCGGGAGCCGTGCAGATCCCACCCTGTCAATGAAGCAAAGCAGAATTGCTTTTAAGCAAGGGGAGATGCATGTCAGCAGCTCCCCTTGCTCAAAAGCAATGCCGGCTCCCGCAGGAGGCGGGAAGCTGGCGTGACCCTGGGGGCATTGGGGCTCCCGCCTTGGTCCCAATCACAGAGGTCAGGCCCCAGGGGATGGGGTCCCCAGGGCAAAAAGTGGCCTGGGAAGGGTCCACGCGGCCCCCTTCCAGTTTATTTTATATTTTGAGGACCTCAGGTCACAAGTGGACTTCATCACCCCACCAACAGTGCACCAAGAAGCGCGTTTGCAGAGTGGTGTAAAAAGGGGGCGTTGTCTCAGACCACCTCTCTCCAATCCAGCTCTGTGGCTCATATTGGAGGTAACTTGTGGGCTAGTTGACCCCCAGGGACCCTCAGTATTCAAGGGGAATTCATTCCCCAACTAACAAGGCACCAGGGGGTGCGTTTGCAGAGTGGTGGGGAAAGGGTGTGTGGCCTTTGTCCACCCCTCAGCAATCCCACTTTGTGGGGCTTACTGGAGGTAAAACGTAGACGAGTTGGCCCCTAAAGGACCCCCAGCAGTGAAGGGTACTTCAATCCCCATCGAAGAGCACGCCAGGGACCGCGTTTGCAGAGTGATGGGCAAAGGGGGCATGGCCTGCCATGAGAACTTAGCAATCCTGCTGTGTGGGACTTACTGGAGGTAATAGGAGGGGTAGTTGGCCCCCAAGGTTGTCATTGGTGGTCAATTACCCCGCTTGTTACCTGCAGTAAGTCCCACACAGTGGAATGCTAAGACATCTAAGGAGGACATGCCCCCCTTTCTCCAACACTCTGCAAACACGCCTCCTGGCAGACTACGGGATGGGGGATAAAGTCCAATTTACTCCGGAGGGACTTTGGGAGCCAAGGAGCCCTCTTGGTACCTAGTCTAAGTCCTATGCAGCGGAATTCCTGAGCTCTGGTCGGAGGCCCAGCACCCTTTCTCCACCACCCTGCAAATGTGACTACTACTTAAAGAAGCATCTTTCCGCACCTCTGGCTTGGAGGTAGTTTGAATCCCCCTGCCCTATTATTACCCCAACGCATAGTGTTCCCTAGTGTATGTAGGTGTTTTCACTGTATTCGAAGTGACTTTTAGCATAGCACTGACTCTAGGCCTGGTTAGTCAGAGTCAGTTACCACCAGTACCCATCAGCAAAAAGTTGGGGGCACAGGATGACTTTGCAGCAAAGCCTCTTTCTGCTCCTCTGTCGGTTCTTTGTGCACATCTCTTGCTTCTTTCTCTACCTTTCTTTGTCTTTCTGGACTTCTGTTGCCTCTTTCTGCATTGCTGTTGCTTCTTTCTGCGCCTTTCTTCCTCTTTCTGTACATGTCCTACCTCTGTAGGCATAGTTACAAACTAGCGTTTAAAAAACCTTTGACATTCACTGAAAAAAACATAGGATTCAGGGACGTTATAGTTAGAAATTAGCATTTAAAAAGCCATTGAAATTCACTGAAAAAACTAAAGGTTGCAGGGACGTTATAGGTAGAAATTAGCATTTAAAAAACCTTTGAAATTCATTGAAAAAAACACATGTTTCAGGGACATTATAGTTAGAAATTAGCATTTAAAAAATCTTAGAAATTCACTGAAAAAAACACAGGTTTCAGGGACGTTATAGTTAGTTAGACATTTCACTCATACAAAACCAGTGAAATTCGGAGATTATAGTTAGTTTAGCTAACTATAACTCGTGCCCCCGCAATGCACTGCTGATAACATCACATATTACATCACTCATGACATGGTCAGTCACATCACTGATGACATCACTGATGATATCTCAAATGACATCACTGATGACATCATCCACATGTTAATCTGATGAATATTCTCACACCCTCATATAACCTTTGATACACCCACTCTAAATTACAGACTGCCATTCTCAAAACCATAGACACTCCAACACCAATAACTACATACCCAATCTCTGATTCTTAGGTCTCCACACACATCCACTCACTCACCAATACAGTAAGTAATACTTTCGGTCACTCATCAGTACAGGTCTATCATATGCACTCATACACCTATATAGACACTCACACCACCAATCATCCATAGAGTTACTCACACACCTAGTCAGTCATGCAAAGAATTAATCAGACTCCCATTCACTCACTTATACAGTTATACACACACCACCTCACTTACTCATATAGAAACTAACATACACACACACACACAGATTGCCAATATCTTTGGTGCTGGTTGATGTAACTTTGCAAAGTTTTCAAAACAAATGACCCGCTCTGGTCAGCTCTTGTCTTGAAAGTTTCGGGATGAACCATCTAGCAGGGGCCGAGAAAAAAGGGGGGTCCCAAAACACGTTTTCCACATGTTAATTTCCGTAGGAAATTTTAGACACTGCTACAGCCCGAACTGCTGAACTGAATTTCACCAAATTTGGTAAAAAGGTAACTCTTTTTTTAAATGGTTTAAATCTGTTCAGTAGTTACAGAGAAATTCAAGAAATAAAAAATGTATATATCTGAGCACCTAGGAGGAATCGTGACTCCTCCTGAGCACAAGCGGACTTCTGATGGGCTGCCAACACTCCAAACCAGGAAGTGTTGGCAACCATCTTGTGACTCGGTCACCGAGTCACAAGAAATCAGTTGAAAAAAAGGTGAAAAACAAGAAAAGGGGGCCAGGCAGAAACACCCTAACCCCCTAGGCCTGCTCAGGCCCAAAAAAAGCATTTTATTTAAAAACAAAATCCGCCAAATTCATGCTGGGTGCCTCTTTCTGCAGTTCTCTTGCCTCCCTCTGCACCTCTGTTGCTTCATTCTGCACTTTCCATGCTTCTTTCTGCACCTGTCTTGCTTCTTTCTACACCCCTGTTGTCTCTTTCTGCACTCGTCTTCCCTTTTTCTGTACCTTTCTTGCCTGTATCTGCATCTCACTTGCCTCTTTCTGCACTTTTCTTGTTTCTTTCTACACCTCCGTTGCTTCTTTCAGCAATTCTCTTGCCTGTTTCTGCACCCCTCTTGCCTCTTTCTACACCTCTCTTCCCTCTTTCTGCACCACTCTTGCCTCTTTTTGTACCTCTGTTGCTTCTTTCTGCACTTCTCTTGGTTTGTTATGCACTGCTCTTGCCTCTTTCGGCATCCCTATTGCCTCTTTCAGCACATCTTTTGCTTCTTTCTGCACTTCTCTTTCTATACCCCTCTTGCCTCTTTATATACCTCTGATGCTGCTTTCTGCACTTCTCCTGCTTCTTTCTGCAGCTGACTTGCCTATTTAAAAAAAAAAAGTAACAGTGAACAGGAGTAAGGCCTGTTAACCCAGGTGAGATCGGGCGTAATATGCAACAAAAAATATATATATTATACCCGCTGCCTACTTTCGCAAGGGTTTACCCCTCGTGGTCGGATCGATTTACTCTCCGCTTCAGTAATTGTTGTTGAATAACTTTATTCGATGTAAAAAACATCATAAAAGTATAAAACAGGTTAAGAAAAACACTTCATTGTTTACATTGTTTTTTGCAGTATAGTGAGCTAATGTCCGCTTTCCCCAATAAAGCCATACTTGATATTCGGTGGGAGATGTAACATACAAAACAGAGTAATACATAAATCGAATTGCAATACATTAGAAAAACCAACCATATCGAATAGACTGGGATGAAATTAGCTCACAGCAAGCTTATTTATCTAATATTTCATTTGATAAGCTTTTGTCTTATCCTCCATGCGTTTCCTAAAAACTTTGCTGTGCCACAGGTTACGCTTGGAATTAGTGTCTCGTATGTTAAGATACGTAGAGCCACCCTGTGGGATGAACAGCCCAGATTAATGCAGACTGGTTTTAGCCACCTTGACCTCACTTGACTGTATGCCCTGCATGCAAACATAAAATGTGCAATGGATTCCGTGGGGGAAGCACAGCCCGGGCAGCCCTTATCGTTTCCGATCTGGCCATTCCAGCCTTTCTGGAAGTCTCGGAGAGGAAGTGTGCCATACCTAAATTTTAGGTAGAGGACCCTATCCCCCGGGGTCTCAATGAGGTCAAGGAAGGGTTCCAGTCTTGGAACATGCTTAACATCCAAAAATCTCTCAGACAAAATACCGTTCTGATTCTTGCTAACAGTAGCAGAAATACAGTTCCAGTAGAGCTTTTTTACTAGATGTTTAGGCGGGGGCATCTGACTCTCCCATGCCTGGTCAAAACCAATTGCACCGACTAGTTTTTTCAGGTTGGACACCCAGCCTACTTTATGACCTGCACCCAGATTTAACAATTCAGTTAGGCCAGAGGCATAGTGGCTTAGGTCAGGAGACCTCCTAAGCCGGATCCAATACGGCAGGGGGCGCAGCCTCGCCACTTCATTTATTGAGTGTCTCCCAAGGTCATAGCGGAGCAGGACTAGGGGTGTAGACGAAGGGAGCGAGACTAAATCTCTGTAGAATTTATTCTCAGATCTTACTAGCTCAGAGAGATTTTCGAACCCCCACAGTTCCGCCCCGTAAAGACACCCAGGCAGGGCCTTGCCCTCATATACTTTAATAGTTGGAGTTACAGGCCAGCTATTGGAAAGTCTCCGGTGCCTGGCTATAGCCCCTGAAATCCGTTTATAATTTAGGAGCATTTTTGTCAAATGGAGGGACCACTTCATTTTATAATTCACCCTTACCCCTAGATAGTCAAAAGCCTCCACTAGCTCCAGAGGGCAGTCGTTCAGCTTTAAATTATTCCTAAAGCTTTTTGGTGGTGCCAGAGCCATTAACTTGGTTTTAGTTGTGTTAATAACCAAGCCTCTGGCTTCACAAAACGAGGTGAAACGATCAAGGAGTTTCTGCAGGCCCATGGGACTTTTGGAGATCAGGAGGGTATCGTCCGCAAAAAGTAAAGTCGGTGTTTTTTCCCCGCACAGGGTTGGGGCATCGGTCATGTCCTCTCTCAAATGGTCCGCCACCCCATTTATGTAGAGAGAGAACAGGGTCGGCGCCAAAACACAACCCTGGCGTACCCCTCTCTGAACTGCTATTTTCTCAGTTAGCTGACCCTGGCCACCCCACCTCACTCTAGCAAAATTGTCTTCGTGCAGGCGCTTGACGAGATTCAGGATCAGAGGAGGGATTCCTAGATCTAGCAAAATTTGCCATAACTTTCGACGAGGGACCAGATCAAAAGCTGTTTTTAAGTCTATAAAGGCTAAATACAGACTACCCTTCCCGATGGTTACAGTATTCCAATAAATCAGGCAGAGTCTAAATACCTGATCCATTGTTCCAACACCAGATCTAAACCCTGCCTGAAAGTGGGACAGGACGCCCTCCTCATCGATCCATTCTTTCATCCGCGTTAAGAGGACCCTGCCAACCACTTTTTGGGCAACGTCAATTAAAATGATCGGTCTGTAATTAGCAGGGTCCTCTCTATCCCCCTTCTTGAAGATGGTCACCACCTCCGCCCCTTTCCAGGATTCTGGTACAAGGTGGCCATTCGCTATGAGATTTAAAGGTCTACAAATGAATTGGGCCCAAAGATTTTTTTCATGGAGCATGAGATCTCCTGGGAGGCCGTTGGGTCCAGCCGCTTTGCCGGGCACAATCGAGGCAATAGCTGTAAGTACCTCGTTGAGCCCGAACTGCTCTCCCTCAAGTGGGAGTACAGTTGGCTCTAGGTCATTCCCTTGCTCCAGCAGTACAAGCCCTTCGTCACCCATGTATAGTTTCTGGAAGTGGTCAAACCATTCTCGCCCTACAATATGGTTCGGTATTGGGTCAGCCCCCCTCCTCGTACCAATGTTGATGAGGTCCCAAAATAGGGTAACATCCTTCAGCTGGGCGGCGAATTTGAGTTCTTGCCAGTGTGTTTCTTCCCTAACTCGTTTCGCTATGGCGATAGACCTATAGTATGATTTTCTTGCGGAGAGGATATTTATCTGGACCTTAGATTTTAAAGCTCTCGAAAGGTCCTGCCTCCTTTTCCTGCAATCATCAGAATACCATAGGTTTTCGACCTTTGGAGAAGGACGCTTGCAACCCCAATTAACTTTGGCCTGGAAAAACTCGCCCATCTTGACCACAGTTGAAAGATATATTTCCTTAAGCTTTGAAGAGTGAGCAGGTGAAGGGGGAGTGTCAGGAACACCATTGAGCATTAAAATGCTGGCATTAATGATCTTCCTGATACCCTCCAAAGACAATTCTCGTTCTGCAACCTTGGGCCATTTAAGGCGCCGATTACAGTTAGAGGGCACAATTTCCCTCAACCAGGGGCTCCTGGTGCTAACATACTCGGTTGGTATAAGATCAGGATTGCGCAAAAATTGCATGGACAAAGGGTTGTGATCAACGTATACCTCAGTCCTTTAATCAAGACCTTATCGGATATGGACTGCCAGATTTTTAATTATGCAGATGACACACAGCTCATTCTCCACATCGAGAACTCCCCCCATGCACAAGCCAGAGCAAAAGAGATTCTAAGCTTTACGGTTAACTGGATGATGGCAAATTCATTGAAAATCAACCCTGATAAAACCGAAGTCCTGGCACTATCAGATGACCACAATCCGTGGAACTCCCGGTACTGGCCCCAGGAGCTGGGTGAGGCCCCTGTCCCGATCCCGGTAGTCAAAAGCCTGGGCATCAAAATAGATGACAAGCTCACCCTGGCCAACCAAGTTTCCACGGTCTTTGGCACCTGTGTGGGACTTCTCCGACTGCTAAGGAGACTGTCCCCCATTCTCTCATTTTCTACCATGAGAACCATTGTTTCAGCCATTATCTTGGCCCGGCTCGATTACGCCAACTCCCTGTACATTGGCCTTCCTGACTTCTTGGTTAGAAGACTGCAGATAGCAATGAATGATGCCGCCAGGCTCATTTTCAAATTACCGAGACACACTCTAGCCTCGACTCTCCTCCAACGCCTTCACTGGCTTCCGGTGAAACAAAGGGCTAAATTCAAGGGCCTGTGCATCGCCCATAAAGCCATCTATGGCCAAGCTCCCTCCTACATCAAACAGCGCCTCACAAAATACGTACCTGGACGTGTACTCAGGTCCTCCACAGGGAGTCTGCTATACTGTCCCAGCTTCAACTATGTCTCCAAAGGAGGGAGAGCATTCTCCTCCGTAATTCCCACTCTCTGGAACAAGCTTCCCAGTCAACTGCGAGCTGAAGATCGCCTCCTCCCTTTTAGGAAACAACTGAAAACCATTCTGTTTGTGGAAGCCTGGGGCTTAATTTAGCGATCAAGTGAACTGCTGGGTTTCTATGCTACTCTTCCTCTACAGCGCTTAGAGACCTTTTCGGTATTAAGCGCTCAACAAATCCAATTTAACATAACATAACATAACATAACATAACTTTCGCATCTTGGGATAACTTCCATATCGATGCGTGAAGGCACCCTGGTTCTAGTAAAGGTTGGGGTTCCCGCTGGATCAGATTTTGTTCTACCATTAGTCGCCCTCAGATTATGCTCTAGGGTCAGAGCATTGATTTGTATGGCTCTTTGAGACCATTTCTTTATTGGAGGGAGGCTAAGGCAGGGAATTTCCCACTTAGTGTCTAAGACCCTGGTGCCCTGGACATCCTCGTCACAGAGGGGCTCAAAAGCACAATTAAGGTCTCCTGCAACGATGATGCCTGCTGTGGAAGTGATGGCCGTAAGCTCAAAGTCCAGGGACGATATAATGGGGCTTACTTGACCTCCCGGGGTCCCTGTGGCATAGATGTTAAAAATTTCTAAGCCATCTTTTAAATCTGGCCCACCAATAGAGATACGAAGGATGTCCTGAGAAGAGGTTGCATGATTTTTAACTGACCAATTCGAGTGGATGTTAACCCAAACAAGGAGCCCCCCCGAAGGCCTACCTCTGGATGAGCCAAAAGGTGGAATAGCAATTGATATGGTCTACTCCGCTCGCCTTGGGACGTTTCTATAAATTCTCTCCCATGCCCAGTGCCTCCCCCAGACTCGCGCCTCCCCTCCAATTACCCGTTTTGGCCACCCTGCCACTATGCTGGCTTCAATCCCTGGAATCTCATGTTGGATCCTAATGAATCACACAGCGTCTTCTACCTAAATATCTACAATTGTACACAACGCCTTTGTTTTCTACCAGAAGCACTACCCCCTAACTAATGACCTATGTCCTGATGATGACCTGAAATTACCCAGGTTGAAACACCGCCGACTACACAGCTTAGAACTCAGGCACGTCTGTGGTCAACTAAACCATCTAAGTAATTCTGTACATAATTGTATATCTGCATTTTTTACCACTATATTACTTTTCATTTTGTGCCGTTCATGCTGTTCTTTGCACTTTTGTGTCACTGCGCCGTTCACAATTTCACCAGCACGTTCAGTGCTCACGTTGTGTGTTATGGTCATTGTACAAATATATGTACTGTAGTGCTTTTTAACTACTTACAGAATTGTATAAACACTTCAACCTTCTACCCTTACCCCATGCTGTGGTCTCCCCTTCTTCTCCCCGCTCCTTTGTGATTTATCTCACCTAAAAATTGTTCTTCTTTAAAATACCCTCCAGTTATGACTTGCCTATTTCAGCACCTCTGTTCCTTTTTAATGCAGATCTCTTACCACTAATGATATCATCCATGTGATAATCAGATGCATCTCATCACAACCTAATATAACCTTAGATACACCTACTCTAGAATACAGACTACCATTTTCGAAACTATACACACACCAATAGCAGTTACTACATACCCACTCACTGATTCCTAGGTCTACACACACATCCACTTATTCAACTATACAGTCTCTCATACCTGCAGTCACTCATCAATACAGCATTATCATATGCACTTATACTATATATAACTATCTATAACTATAGAGACACTCACACACCACCACTGACCCATAGAGTTACTCACACACCTAGTCAGTCATGCAAAGAATCAATCACACTCCCATTTAAACACCTATACAGTTATACACTCACTTATTCATACACATACTAACACATACTTACTGTCCTATACAATCACTGATAAAAGCACACATTCATCCATACAGCCACTGTTACAATCACTCTCACTCACATATAGTCATTTATATACTCCAACACTCAAATATACTGCCTTTCAGTCAGTCAGTCAGTCAAGAAGGCTTTATTTCGATATAAATATATTTTAAAAAGCAGCACAGCAGCATTATACAATTAAAAAGCTAAAAAGGAGTCAGTACATAGAAGAATATACATACAATTCATACTACTACTGATACCAATAAATTACCTAAAAACAAGCATTTTTTTTTTTTTTTTTTTAAAAACTAATTAAACAACATACAAAAGCCTAGATGACCTAATGCGCCAGGCCCAACCTAAGAACTTGGCTAAACCACACGCAAAGACGGGCCTTGAGTCACTTTTTAATATACGTAGGGCTTCTAAGCAATGTCTGGTACCAAGTTCTCTACAAAGCGGTTTTAACCACCTACTCCGGGGGGCTGCATAAGCAGGACATTCAAACAAAAAATGGGGGACAGACTCAGACCTCTTGTCGCAAAAAGGGCAAATGGAAGTTGTTTGAAAAGGGACTTTCCATCTTGAAGTTAACTCACCAACAGGGAGTAAACCTATTCTAAATTGAAAGTATAGGGCCCTGTCTTTACGATTAGAAATAACATCCAAGTAGGGTTCGCAAAAGTAAATTTCTTTAACCAGAAGAAAATCCAGAGTGGACCTGCACAAATTAGCATTACTGTTTCTATTACTCGCCACCCAATTCCAGTAAATCTTTTTTAACTCGGACTTAGGGGGAGCAGTTCTATCAGACCAGGCCTCGCCCAGACCTAGGCAAACGAGGAGACGCTTAACCTCCCTCAGCCAAAAGATCTTGGGCCAGCCTGTTAACCCCAACACCTCGTTAAGGCCATCCGCATAACTAGACAGTTCAGGTGTTCTCCATATACGCGCCCATAGGAGGAGAGGGCGGAGCCTAGCCTGATCACTGATTGGCCGGGTACCCATGTCCAAGAGCAGTGGAAGAGTAGGGGTGCCATAGGGTAGCCCCATGAGATCTTTATGGAATTTATTTTCAGAGCGGGACAGTTGGTCAACCTTGTGGACACCCCAGAGTTCCGCCCCATACAGAGCTGCGCTAACCCCCCTTGCTCTATATATATCAAGAACGGGAGCAATGGGTTTCACTGGTGAGGCACGATGTTCCTTAAGCAAGGCACCCACCACCCTCTTGTGGGTCAGCAACATCTTTTGATGATGGCACTTCCAGCTCATGGAGTCGCAGAGGCGGATACCAAGATAGTCAAATTCTGACACTCTTTCGAGGGTAACAGAGTCCAAGGATGGTGGTTTGGCCAACCTTTTCGGGGGGTTAAGGACCAAATACTTGGTCTTCGCTGTATTAATAACTAACCCTCTCATGTCACAGAAGGACTTGAAGTTGGTTAATAGACTCTGCAAACCTACCGGGGTTTTGGAGATCAGGAGGGTGTCGTCCGCGAATAGAAGGGTTGGTATTTTCCTGCCAGCCAAGGTTGGTGCATCTGCAGGATGTTGGAGCAGGTGCTCCACCACTCCGTTGACATACAATGAGAACAGAGTGGGGGCAAGAACACAACCCTGGCGTACCCCTCTATTAACAGGAATACGAGCTGTTTTCTGACCCTGGTCTCCCCACCTGATCTGGGCAAAATTATCCGAATGGAGATTTATCAGCAAACTCAGCAAATAGGGTGGAATACCCTGTTCGCTGAGTACACTCCATAGTTGGCTGCGGGGAACTAGGTCAAAGGCAGTCCGCAGGTCGATGAAGGCAAGATACAGACTGCCTTTGCCCAATAGAACCACCTTCCAGTATAACATCAGAAGGCGAAACGATTGCTCTATTGTCCCTGTGCCTGTTCTGAAACCCGCCTGGAAGTCCGAGAGAATGTCATTTTCCTCTACCCATTGTAATAACCTTGCCAGAACCACTTTTCCTGCCACTTTTTGTGAGGTGTCTAGCAGGCTGATTGGGCGATAATTAGCTGGGTCGTTACGACATCCTTTTTTGAAAATAGGAACGACCTCAGCGCCCTTCCAAGAGGTCGGCAGGGATGCCCCTTCAAGACTGGAATTCAATAGGGCGGAAATGAGTATTCCCCATTCCACAGGATTAATGCGTAGCAAATCACCTGGGATCCCATCCGGCCCAGCAGCTTTATTGGGCATAAGGGAAGTGATTGCCTTAAACACTTCCTTGGGTGTAAACAAAATCTCATCGATAGGTTGAGAGTGGGAATGGTAAAAACTCGAACTCTCAACCTGGGCCGGGGTCATAGAATAAAGCTGAGAGAAATGGGAGACCCACGCGCTCTCGGGTACATTGCATGTGATCAGAGTATCCATAGGTCTCTCTCTATTTCTAAGAAGGTCCCAGAATCCCTTAGCATCTTTCCTAAGACTTGCGGCCTTCAAGTCACACCAAAACTGTTCTTCCCAATCTAATTTTGCCTTTGCTAAAACCCTCCGATAGTTACCCCTTGCGGCACGAATCAAGGCATTGATCTTAGATCTAACTGCCCTTAAGAGTTCCCGTTTGGCCAGGCGACAAGCAACTGAAAACCACCCGGCAGGACCCTTCCTGCCCCCTCTCTTGTGGGCCATTTTTCCATCCTTAGGGACTATGAATAGTTCACCTATAGCCGTTATGGTTTGTTCAAAAATGGCAGGCGCCTCTTGCACAGGAAATGAGGGGGAATCTAGAGAAAGCATGATGTTAGCCATCACAGATTGTACCTCCAACATCTTAGCCTCATTATCAATAATATTTTTCCATTTCAGGCGCCTACCACAATTAGAGGGGCGCACTTCATGGGTTGTTTTCCAAACATGAGGGGTTTGAGGGAAAGACCCACCCCTCCAAAGTTGGGACAGAGACAGAATTAGAGGATTGTGGTCACTATCTATAGAGGGCCGAACCTCCATATCCACCAGGAAAGACCACAGCCGAAAATTCAGCATAATGTAGTCGATCCTAGAGGAATGCCCTATTCTATTAAACGTATGTGCCCCCGTTTGGTCTGATTTGGATCTACCGTTTGTTGCTCTAAGACCATGCTCCAAGCAAAGGGCATTAAGGTCTATTGCATTTTGGGTCCATCTTCTGATGGGGGGGATAGACAATGGAGGGATGCCTCTCCTTGCATCATCCTCCCCAATGCCTAGCACATCTTCCAAAGCAAGTGGTTCGTATGTGCAATTAAAATCCCCGGCTAATAAAACAAGGGAATCTGGGCCACAACGCTTGAGTTCCTCGTCGATACCAGATGAGGCTAAAATAGATAGACCACCTCTAGTGCTTCTGACATAGATATTAAATATTTCGAGCACTCCACCACCAGACGGGCAACTTACAGTTAGTCTCAAAAGATCTGGGGAATTGGTGACTATGCTTTTACTAGAATACCGCAAGGAAGTGCTTACCCAAATTAACAAACCTCCGGAGGGGCGCCCTTTGCCTCCCTTCGGACGAACCGCTGGTACAAAATAAGTAGTGTAGCCAAGCTTATATTGTGGGTCCATGCACCAGGTTTCCTGGAACAAACAAATGGAAAAGGATTCGATAAATTTGTTCCAGTCTGGGATACCCATATTACGGGCTAAGCCGGCAATGTTCCAGCTTACGACCCTCAGGGGGTTGTTAGAAATCCCTCCGTGCCCCAAAACCAAGGCACCTGCAGAGTGAGAACAATCCGTGACAATATCCCCATGGCCAACAGGTGATACCACCTGAAGGGGAATTCGAGAATTTTCGCCAGGCATATCCCTCTGCAGATAGCCCCTAAGTATAGGGGAGGGAGGCGGAAAAGTAGGAATTGGAGAGATCACCTGCAACTCTCCAGGGGGTGAATTTTCCAATAAAGGCTCCCTTAATGATTCAGCTTGT
Organism: Triturus cristatus; assembly: GCF_964204655.1. Taxonomy (NCBI): domain Eukaryota; kingdom Metazoa; phylum Chordata; class Amphibia; order Caudata; family Salamandridae; genus Triturus; species Triturus cristatus. The sequence goes on along the minus strand of NC_140591.1, from coordinate 612,373,204 downwards.
GACTCACGTATGGGTAGAATGACCTGTCAGTAACCATTCCTCAGGTGGCCCTGCAAATAACCAGGACCACTGCTAAATAAGCTGTGTATAGAATTACAGCCACCAAAATATCCACGGTCCCGACCAACCCTCAAATGGGTGCCGGACTCCCGTGGCAAAGATGAAGGATAAAAATAACTGAGGTCACACGTACCAATTGGGCCCAGGCTTCCTACTGGACTATATTCCTTAGCAGCATCACTACATATAAAACTGGGGATCCTTGGATCTTCAAAATTTACTATGATGCAATCGCCAGAGAGATCTTTATCCCTGGAGCCAATCCAGCCGACTCTGCGTACATGTAGAATCCTTCCTCCCCAGAACTCAGGCAACGGTCTATTTTCTTTGAGCCAAAATAGGGTTTTGTTGAACAATTCGACATAGGACTCTTTCTTACCTGCACTAAGGGCGGGAACCCCTGTCAAAACGACTACATAGGGCTTACACTCAGGGGGAAGATTAATAGTGGGGTGTCTCCCACCGAGAGGGACCTCGCCTGGATACAACCCTTGGACTTTTGCATTCTCTGGTGATTCCATGGTCGGGGATAAAATTTTACTAGTGGAAGTAATCTCACCTACGCTAGCCGCTGCCGAGGGACAAACAGTTTTTTCCCCCCGAATGTTAGCTGTAGCTTTGGGGGATTTAGGTTTCGCAGCCGGCTTACTAGAGGACAAGCCGATGGAACTAAGAGTGCCAACGCCAGGCGCCGGAAAGATCGGGTTGTGATGAGTTGCCTCCAGAGCTATAGGTTTGTCAGCTGTAGAAACTAGAGAATGTCGGGCAGTAGGCGTCGCCTTTTTGTCAGACTCCCTACCCAAGCTATCATCCCTAGATTTTAAATGCATTTTCATAAAAGATTTTAATGAGAAAAAATTATCCAGGGTTGTCTGCTCCAGTTTGTCTAATCGTTCGGATATCCCGCTAATTTTATCTAATACTGGCAAGAGTAGAGATTTCATTATTGCCTCCATTTTTTTAGCCAGGGGTGAATCAGAGAGGGGAGGGCCTAAACTATCACCAGTTTGAGTGTTGGTGACAAATATTGCATTCCCCTCAGCAGAGCCATCATCTTTATCTTCCTGAAATTGACTAGATTCGCCTCCTGATGCCTTATTAGGGAAGCCCCTCCTAACCGCCACCCGCCTCTTGTGTTTGCAAATTCTAGAAAATCTGTTACTCTGTAAGGAGGACTGTTTTCTAGATTTTAGAGGGGCTGGGTGGACATCCGCCTGGACCAAGATAGACTTCGGGCTAGGTATAGTTAAGGGATTAATGGTGGCATCCAAATGGGCAAAAACAGTAGCTGGCTTGCTTCCTGCTACAGCTGGGGCCACAATGCTTTGGGTATTAAGTGCCAAATCTGACAAATTTTCAAGCCCTTCTAGATTGGCTCTCAAAGCCGCTACACGAGGATGATCCGGAGGAGAGGGCCCAAGAGGGTGGAGAAGTGGAACCAAAACATGTTCCGGTGTAGATATCTGAGCTAGCGGACCGATCGAGGAACGTCTATCGCCAAAAGAGTTTCCTGATAGCCGCCGCTAAGCCATGGATATTTCTTTGTCAATGACATTGGCCACACGGGTAATAAACTGGTCCATGGATCCAGCCATACCCCCCCCGTTCCCCCTCAGAATTTTCCCAGAACGTGTTGACATTTGTAAATCAGGACCGAACCGTGAGACAAAACTACACAAGCACTGCACAGGTGGACAATAAACAACAAAAGTATATGTCCAGAGCCAACAGTTAGGTAAAATGGGGGAATCAGACACAAAAACACCTTACATATATGTGGCGGCAAAACGGGAAATAGTCAATAGGCACTACCCAGTCCACAACAGATGATGGGTGGTTCTGTTACTCGGACTCAGTACCGAGTTAGTGTTCCCAACATCCAGCCTAGCAAATTAGGGGGGTGGCCCAGCCCGGCCTCTTCCGTCCCCTGACGGCCACAGACGGCCCGCCCTTTGCCCGGGCTTAGCCCGGCGCTGCCCGCGCGCGGACCCGCGAGGCGGGGGCTCACGTTTCTTTTAAGCGCCTCCAGGCGCGAGAATACAGGAGGCGGGTTCAGGTTCCGCTTCCTGTCCGCTTCAAAGGATCCTGGGAAAGGTAGTCCCCCTCCGCACTGCGGCCGCGTTGAGGATGGCGGCGGCGGGAGGGAGACGGCGATGGACGTGAAACGGCGCCCAGGGAATCCGGCAGGTAAGACAGAGCGTGTTGGTCACAAGTGCAGGGTTAGAAAGTTGCCCGCTCTGTCAGGGGCTCACGTTTCTTTTACTGCCTTTCACATATGAAGCTACTCACACATGTACCACTGAGACATCCTTTTACTCACCAACAAAGCCAGACACACACTCACCCACCCATACAGCCCCTCACAGACATACTCTTGAACCCATATACCCAGTGAATCACCCCCTTGCACATTCATGCAGGGAGTCATACACCCCCACTCACCCACACAGACACTCAAGCACCCATACAGATACTCAGACAACCAATCAATAACCCATATAGACACTTATGTAGCTACTCACCAACCCATAGAGCCGCTTACACACCAACTGACAGACTGATGCAGACATTTACACAGTTTAGTCACTAACCCATGCATTCACTAAGACACGTTTAATCACTCACTTATACAGTCAGTCAGGCACCTACCAGATAATCCTTGATGTAACATGTGACATCATCAGCAGTGCATTGCAGGGGTGCGAGTTATATTTAGCTGAACTAACTATAACAGCCGAATTTTCTGGTTTTGTATGAGGGAAATGTCCAATCCACTATAATGTCCGTGAAACCTATGGTTTTTCCAGTGAATTGCAAAGGTTTTTTAAATGCTTATTTCTAACTATAACATGGCTGAAACCTATTGTTTTTTTCAGTGAATATATAAATATATATATATATTTCAGTTCCTTCCCATTTGCTGACAGGAAAGCTCAGTATCAAAGACCTCAATTCAATAGAGTGTCCATAATTATTTACTCCACATGGCGAACAACCCAACGTGTTTCGGCATTGAACACGCCTTGTTCACAGGTAGGGGAGGTTTGGTAATGGCATACATTTTAAGTGCAAATCTGTAACATAAACATAAACAAAGGACAATACATGTCAGAAGGTACAACAGACAGAAGAAACTTGCTGCCTCTTTAGTACATTTTGTGTTTTCACTATTTAACATAACATCCAAAGCATGATGCACCATACACTTGGCACAAAAAGGTGCAAATCCATGCTGATTACGTAATCTGTGTTAACACTGATAATCTTCAATCACATGATAAATGCAATCAAATTTTCTAAATCCATGCTGGGATATAAATATGTACCATAAGGAAAATAAATCATTTTAATATCAAAATTGAGTTTGACAAAAGAAAGTCCCGTTTCAAAATCAGATAAATGCACTTATCGCTATCTATTATTGTCTATCTTTGTTCCAGAGACAGGTGTATTAATGCCAACAGGTGAAGAAAATGACAATAAAAGAGTGGGTCAATCAAGCCCCAGTGGGCATAACCTGTGTCTGCAATACTTGTATATATCAAAAATCAGAGAAATCGTATGATGACTTATGTGTATTATTCTGAATAGATCTACAACAATTTAGGCTCAGTGGGCATAGTAGAGCAAAGTCTATCTGATTTCCATGTGCCCATACAGCTCATTGTTTGAGTCATAACAATGAAATCAAAAACAATGAAAGGAATTGAAATACTGATAATATACCTTTGATTCTCAGAGAAGACCAAGGAAATTAAGCAATAATATATATTGTCCTACTGATAAGCTGAGTGTAGAAATTATTCAGCCTTCTAAAAAGTAAGGAAGGGAATGATCAGCCTCAAAAATAGGCGTGCAGTGCTCTATTAGTACAGCATACTGTGTACCGTCTGACGGCAGGTCCAGTGTGAAACAGAACAGAAAACAAACCTGTTAAAATTCACTATTTGCATTGTGAGTTAGAGACATTTCATCAGAGACATATTATTATTTCCAGAATTGGCATTACTAGGGACGCTGAACCCTGACACGCACCAGTGCTGCTCCTGGCTCCCGGCTGTTGCAGGACGTTTGTGGCTCTTGATATATATATACACATCTGAAAAGAAGTCCTGCAAAGGAAACCGGTCACGTCAACACTGGCCGGGCTGATGCAGGCTCACAGGTGTAGGACCTGTCTTTAATATTTGAAAGAAACTGGAGCATGACGAAGTCCGAGTGAGGGTAAAACACATTGCCAATAAATATTTCTTTTGAAATCCAAAAATTGTGGAGTGCGAGCTTGCCTGGACTTCATCTTATGTTCCAGTTTCTTTCCAAACCCCAATTGCGAACAGTGGGCGCCAAAGACTGACATACAATTCACAACAATGGCAGAGGAGTGGGTTAAAAAACGAGAAAAAGAGGCCCTAAATATTTTTAGCGATGCAGATACTGGTGGGTCTTCAGCTACTGGCAGCAATATATCGAGAGATCCACAACCAGTGAGTGATGTCAAAAGGCTTACACATGAGCTAGAAAAACTGAGGAAGACGGAGGTCTCGAAATGGTGGGAGTGCAAATCCCTGCAGAGGTATTTAGACGTTGGACGCATCCCCAGGGGCTTGAGAATTTTAATCGCTCCAACATATGAGAACCCAGATCCAGCCATGCTACAAATGTGGGCGGAAAATAGTGTGCAGTCATCAAAAAACATGTTGCAAATTTTGATAAAATTCGCTGCAAGTGACCGAGAAAAACTTATGGATAGAATAAATCAAATCCTTAAACAATTGCAAGAATTAGAGAATCAGGATGAAGTTACCAAACTACTTATGGAAATTGAAACGAAAGTATCTAAACACGAACAGACCATAAAAGAAAGAAAAGCCATGAAATTCCAGAGAGACAGGAATGACTATCTCCAAGGGAGAATTTATACATTTTCAAAAAAATTTGATAACATCAGGAGACAACAATTATCAACATCAGCAGGCAATATCCCGAGATTCAGTGACCCAAGTGAGTCGGAACTAAGCTCTGAACTGGAATCAGATCCTGAAGGTGCAATTGCTAAGGACCCAACTCACAGTGCCCCTACACCCATCCAAGAGTTTGGTTTTTTACGTCTAGAAAGAATAATGAGTCTCAGACCACGAACGTCAAGACCAGACCCAATGCAGAAAAACCAACAAAAACAAAAACAAAAAGAAGGCGAAGGAAAAACAGGAGGTGGGGTAAACGTGCAGCAAAAGACCGGAAAATCAACATACAGAAGAAACAAACGCAAATGAATATAAATGAAGAGTCAGATAACACAGTGATTAATCTAAGTAAGATGGAGATAACAGATAAAGAAAAAAAGATTCTATCATTAGGACTCTCATATTGTACCGTCACAAATTTTGATTATACTCAGACGAGAATAGACTTTTTCCACTACATTCGGAAACTGAAATTGTGCAAATATTTCTACAATGTTAACAGAAATCAGACACCAATGCCCTCGAATGACAACACAGAGACCACTACAAATATTCCAACAGTAGCAGATATGCCTCTCCTTCAGAATCTAGAAGAATTGAATCAAGAAATGAGCCAGATATCTCCTACTGATGCAGCCACAGGTTCAAATATAAATATATTTCTAAAAACGCAGAGCCCCTTCAAACCTAAATCAATTTTTTTACCAATGATGCCGAGAGACGGCATAGACATTTTTTCAGAAAATGTGATCAAAGACCTGAAAGAACTAGCCACAATGAGTAGTAAGCATTTCAAAGCAAATACAAATAAGAAAATCTTTGAATACAACAACTTAATGACAAAAATTAAATCAAGAAATGACATTATGGTTAGATGGTCTGACAAAGGAGGCAACATAGTCCTGTGGCCTACGGACATGTATCAGAAAGAAGCAATGAAACAACTCCAGGATAACAACTGTTACTGTCGCATCAGCTCTACACACTCGACAGGAGTAAAAGAAAGATTTCATGCAGCTCTATACGAATGGAAAAGAGTTGGATTGCTATCTAAGGAAGAGATGGAGTTTTTGAAGAATGATTTCCCGGTTACACCAGAACTATATCTCATTCCAAAAATTCATAAAGGTCCGCTAAGTCCCCCTGGGAGACCGATCATCTCAGCAATTGGGGGTCTATTCGAAAATACGAGCAGGTATATTGACTATTTCCTTCAGCCCTTTGTTCGGAGCCTACCAGCATACATAGGAGATACCAGAGACTTCTTGAATAAAATCCAGAATCATCAATGGAACGACAATTATGTTTTTCTGACACTTGATGTACAAAGCTTGTACACGAGTATCAAGCATAAAGACGGTTTGAACGCCATGGCCTTTTTTCTAAGTAAAAGAGAACTGGAATTTTACCAACATACAGCCATGTTATTAGACATGACACAATGGTGTTTGAATAATAACTTCTTTTTGTTTGACAGGTTGTATTATAAACAAATTCAAGGTACAGCCATGGGTACCTGCTTCGCCCCCAGTTATGCTAATTTGCATATGGGCTGGTGGGAGGAGCAGGTACTCAGGCATCAATACTCACAAGAAATGTCAAAAAATATTAAATTATACACTAGATATATTGATGACATTTTTATCTTGTGGGAAGGTACAGAAGAATCTGCTATGAAATTTGCTAAGGATCTTAATAACAACGATCTAAATTTAAAATTTACGTGTACTACCAGCAAAGAGGTGATTCACTTTTTGGATTTAGAAGTATACACTGAGAATGAAAAGATAGAGACTAAAACATTTAGAAAATTAACATCAGGGAATTCTATATTGCACGCGAGCAGCTTTCATCCAAACAAACTTATTGATAACATTCCGTATGGGGAATGCTTGAGGATGAAAAGAAATTGCAGCTCTGTCACTAGCTTCAATCAAGCCAAGAAAGAACTCTTTACGAGACTCAGCAATAGAGGGTATAACAAACAGATATTGAAAAAAGCAGAGAACAAAAGTGCTAAAATCCAAAGAACAGAGCTACTGAAACCAGACAATAAAAAAACGTTAGATGTGACAGGAGATTATCAAAAAAAGACGACACCTAGACTCATCACTGGCTACAATCTCTACCACAATAATCTAAGAAAAATAATGTTGAGACATTGGCCATCAGTACGCAATGATCCAGTAATAGGTGAGATATGTAAGAAACCCCCGCAAATTACATTTAGACGGGCAAAATCTATGCGTCAAGAACTTGTATGCAACTCCCCTAGACTGAGTACAAAAACAGAATGGCTCAAACCGCAAAACGGATTTTTTAAATGCGCGAAATGCAAGGCATGCAAGTACGGCACCAACACCCGCAGCCTTTCATTACCATTCAGGAACACTCCGTTTGAATTCCGTAGTAACTACTCTTGTAAAACCGATTTTGCGGTTTATGTCTTACGGTGCACCTGCAATAAATTCTATGTAGGCAGCACCATTCACCAAGTTCACGTAAGAATATTGCAGCATCTACGTGCCATTAACAAGGATGATCCAACATACCCAGTGGCACGACACATAAACACCACACATAATGGTAGAAGCGAAGACCTTACATTTTTTGTAATAGACAGCATCCCAAAGAACAACAGGGGAGGAAATAGATTACTGTCTTTACGAAAATTAGAATCCAGATATATAATGTTGTTAGACAGTAAAATCCCTAAGGGATTGAACGCTGATGAAGCTTTAAGTGTGCATCTGCAATAATTATTGTATTCTAAACTTAAGATTGTTCAGGAAATAAGGGCTCTCTCTCTTCTTTGTTAGTTCTAACCCACTCCACCAACACAGGTAGCACCATTAAGTATGTACAACTTATTTCATTTTTGTTGTTTCCCAACCATAAACAGTGGTTCTATGATAAATATATACACATATACATATCCAGAAATATTTCAATAGGAGCCACATGCAATCACTACCCACTAGGGTAAGATTTATCATAGCTGTTTTCTATGAAGTCAACAGCGAGTTGATGTGTGATGATATTAAGTTTAAATGTGTGAGCATACATTCAATAGTATTTGATTCGCGTATTTTTCTTTGTTGTAAAATGGGATTATTTCTATCTCTATGACTAACTGGTTGGGTAACCATGACAACGTTGGATTTAAATATATGGTAATTGTGCTGTACCTGTGTTCAGTGACCAAGGCGGCAAGACCGTCGAAACGCGTTTGGCCATTTTGTTGTGAATAAATATTTTTCTTTGACGAAATCTCCCACGGAGTCAGCGCCTCTTCAATTATAGTTTGAACTGGATTGTCGAATATATATATATATATATATATATATATATATATATATATATATATATATATATATATATATATATATATATATACACATATGTTTTCAGGGACGGACAAATTTCTCTGGTTTTGTCTGAGTGAGATGTCCAACTAACTATAACGTCCCTGAAACCTATGGTTTTTTCATTGAATTTCTAAAGTTTTTTTAATGCTAATTTCTAACTAGAACATCCCTGAAACCTATGTTTTTTTTAGTGAATTTCAAAGGTTTTTTAAATTTTTTTTTTTAACTATAACGTCCCTGAAACCTATGGTTTTTTCAGTGAATTTCAAAGGTTTTTTAAATGGTAATTTTAGATTATAATATTTATAAAACCTATCTTTTTTTCTGTAAATAGAATTTTTTTTTATATTTTGGAACTGTAATGTCCTTTAGTTATAATTTATTTTTTTAAATGATGTAATGTCTTGTGTCTTCTAAAATATATATATTTTTTTTAGGAAAAAGTGGAGTCGTGTACTCATCTTGGTGGGTGCGTGGATTCAAGGCACCATATTGCTTAAGTCGTGAATGATGCGCGTTTGGTGTGTGATCGGTGCGAGGTGCCGGGTCCCGCGTAACGTCATGTACATATGGGGTCGTGTGCGCGTTTGGTATACGACGGTTGCGCAGTGCCCGGCCCTGCATTATGTCATATACGTATCAGATCACGTCGTGTGCGCATTTGGTATGCGACAGGTGCACGGAGCCAGGCCCCGCGTAACGTCATATACGTATGGGGTCACGCCTGGTGCACGACTTCCACATTTTTTTTATGTCTTAAAACTATATGTATATAACTGTAATGTGTATATAAAAGCAAGAGATTATCTAATCGATTTATAAAAATCAGATATTTCTACTTGTAATAAACTTATATTATTGTTAAATATATTTTGCGAAGTCGCGTCAGGTGCGCGCTGGTTGCCTGCCAGGTGCACGACTCCCATGTGACTTTAAAAGAAAGCATTTCATTGGTTCATAAGGTTTTTCATTCTAGCAGTTCAAGGACCCCACCCATTTTTGTCATTCTCTCTGCAGCTTCACTGGAGAGACACCTGTTGTGTTTTTGCAGCTAATCTGTAATTTTCTTGGGTGTTTCCTGGAAATTTATGGCAATGGCTTCTTCCAATCCTGAGCAACAACATACTTCTGATGAAGAAGAGATTGAAGAACCACCTCTCAGAGACCAGAATCCATTGTCTAGAAGTTTTTCACCATCCCAGATCGTGAAAAAAAAGTAAATGCAAGGAAGGTCAGCTGTACTCTCTGTCCATGGATTTTGTCTAGAGGAAGTAACAAGTGACAAAAAATACTCTTGTGGGACGTTGAGTATGTACAAGCACCTCCAGACGATCCAACAAAATATGCAGCAAGGTGACCAGGGAGCTGGTCCCAGCCCTTCAGGAGCGTCAACTACGTCATCTCGCTCAGAGTTTGCAGACTTAAAACAGCAATGCATAAAATGCAACGCCATACTATGTTGTGGTGAACAATCAGTAGATGCTGTTTGTTCTGCAGAAAGGAACCATCGCTGCTAATTTTTTTTTTTTTGTTGGAATGACTTTACAATTCTAAAAGTTAAGACTTTAGCCTGTTGCTTTTTTCGGTTTTCCAAAAACACCCCAAAAAATTACAAAATAGTTTAAAAAAACACATTTTTTTTTTTAAAAGAGTTATTTTCAGAAAAAAGAGAAAAAAGTGCATTCAAATGCCTGGATGATTGCTGGAGTATATGTGTAGAGCATGATTGATTCAAAGAGTGCATGGGTAGTGCATGGTGATTGTATGAGTGCATGAGTACAGCCTCCAGGATTGCACAAGTGTATTTGTAATCCCTGAGTTATCGAATGAGTGGATGGATAATGCCTGGGTGATTTCATTAGTATATAAGTGGTGGTTGAGTGATTGGAAGAGTGAGAATGAGCAGTGTCTAGGTGGTTAGAGGACTGCATGGGAAGTGCACATGTGATTGTAGCTGTGCATGTGTTACTGCCTGGGTCATTGCATGAGTACATGGGTATTGACTGGATGATTAGAGTACTGCAAAGAGAATGCATGGTGAATTTATAAGTAACCCTGGGCGTAGTTTACGTAGCCGTGCTACGCGAAGCTATGTGAAGATGTTAAAGCACTACGCGAGCTATGCGTAGCAACGCGAGCAGGTGTTGTTGCTTGTTGCGCCCGTTCGCGATGCATTCTTCTTGTTCATGAACACGTTGTGCGTGTTTGGGACACAGTTTGCGTGCTCAGGGGATAGTATCTCGCGAACTTGCCCATGTGATCGCCTGTGGGGGCGGCCATCTTGTTTTTCCATTGTCCCGCCCATTCGCGATGCCTTATTTCCTGTTCCAGGTCGTGTATAGCGTGTTTGCAATGCGCATTTACTGTTTGGGAACACGTTTTACTTGTTCGCTATGCTTTTTGCGTGCTCGGGGGAAAATAGCGCGCAAACTTACCCACGCGGTCGCGATGGGCGCGGCAATCTTGTTTTTCACTCTATGCTATGGTTCTGGGCCTGCTTTTCTATCCTCCCCCAATCTTTGCAATCCTTAGTTTTTACACAGTTTTTCAGAGTTTTTTTTTATTTATTTTCTATCTCTCTCTGTCCTTAAGTCTATATTTTGCATTTTATTTCTACTTGTACTGTGTTTTTTTACTTTAAGCTCCTGCTTCTTCCCCTAACTTTATTTTTTCCTTCTAACTTTTCTTTTCCGCCTCCCACATACCCAGAACCATGGCGAAGGGTAGCACTACCGGCTCCAGGGGCAAGGTGCCTGTGCCCAAGAGCCGCCTGCCTTGTGGCAGATTGCGCACTGCAGGGGTGCAGGCCTGGCAGCTTTTTTGCGAGGCGGAGGTGGCCGCCCTTGTTTTTTTTGTGCAGTGCCACTTCCCCTTGACCTTGGCAGCAGGCGGCAGGCCAGGCTCCGGGTACCCTACCCACGAGCATCACCGACGGTGGGTGAAGGTGCGCCGGGCAGTGTTTCGCTGCTCAGGGGTCCAGCGCACCCATAACCAGCTGGCCCACCGGTGGTCAGACATCCTGGACCAGGAGCAGGACTTGTTGGACCTGCTAGGTGTCGAGGTCGAGGGGCTTGGTGAGTAGTTAATATATAGTAGTATAATTATTGTATATAATTTTTTACGAATAACATGAATACTGCTGCTTACATTGCAGGTAAATTACGTTTCAAAATCTTCTGTGATTGTAGGTCACAGGTGCTCGGCGCTACTCTTACTTGTTTACAACTTTGCGCTCGCTTGGGCTGATGATTATTATGTAAGAGTTTACTTTAGAGAACTTAAGGTAGGTAATGCTATTGCTAGAGAGACTCTAGTCCTTCCTTTGTCCTCCTGTCAAATAGTGGTTGATGGATTGACACTAGGTTTAGTTAGTATTAGTTGATAATTTTTTTGTGGTCTGCGTGACGCATCCTCTGTCACTGAGTGCTGCTTACCCCAGTCCTTACTTAGTAGAACCTTTTGTAGTTTGTTTAGTGAGTGGTAGACTTAGCAGTTTCAGTCAGTAGCAGAACATCAGACGCAACCAACCAACAATTCGGTGTATGCATAAATTTATGCATGTGTCCTCCATCTCATCCATGCATTTTTGAGGGCTAAAATAAATAGAAATGCAGACTTAGTGAACAATTGGCCCGTCTGGAATAGGTGGGCTAGGGCAGGTGGTACTTAGGCTTAGTTAGTATTCTGGAATCAGAATGACACACTGGATTAGTGTTCATAAATAAGTAGACGGTCCGTGAATCCCGCAAGCCAGTAGTCGATCTCATTAGATAGGTCAATTTTATTGCAATTGTTGTTTCCTAAAATGTTTTTTGAGCGTTTTTAAAAAATAATTTATTTGTTTCACAGCAATCATTAATGTTTGTCTTTTTCTTTATTATATCTTACATGATCAGCAGCACCCAGGGGCAAGAAGACGGGGTCCGAGTCAGCGGGACAACCAGAGGACCTCTCCTCTACAGAGGGCTCTGCTGCTGGCCCCAGTAAGTCCTCCAGTGTTTAATGTTAACAATTATATTTCCCTAACTTTTACTGCACCTTATTTTTTCCGAACTATTAATTCTGATTCTACTTCCTAATTCTATTTTTTACAAAAGCTCCTTTGATCTTGACTATCTGTTTCTAAATTCTGGTTATCCCTGCCTCTAAGTTCTAACTGCCTCTGCTATGACTCTCTGTACCACTAATATTAGTCTGTCTGTAGCTAAGCTTGCCCAGTTGGCCACTCTTTATTTAAGGTTTTGAATAAAACTCAGATTGACCAATAGCTCTAGCCACTGAGTCCAGTCCTTTGGGTTGTCCTCTTCTAGGCTTCTTAATCTTGAGGCTTTGACAATTCCCACCAACAAAATGCCCAACCAGATATTTGACTATTTTTGATAGGATATAGTACATATTACTACTGTTGTGGGGATTCTGCACAGCCACATACAGAACTATGCACAAAAAAATAGGATGTTGGTGATGGGAGGTTGGACCTTCCTCTCATCTCAGTCAGAACCCACAATCCTCTGACCGACTAGCTATAGTGTCTCATTAGGTCCCCGGACCCCCACCCGAAGATACCCAATGATTACACAACCCAGAACATAACACCCTTTCGCTCACTCACTCGTGTAAGTCCACCACCACACCAAATACCACAGAGTCTATATGTAAGTTCAAAAGGTTTATTTTCAACTAACAAGCTGTGTATGTTGTTCTATAAAATTCACTATACTACAGCCAGCTCCAACTGCAAAGTGAATAAGCTTAAAACAATAAACATTGTTACAAGTGCATAGAAGACAAAAGATCTGTGCGAATTCTGGGAGACCCCTCACCGTAGAACGTAGAAGTACTGGTTACATGCATCATAAGCTCTGCAAATCTCTGGTTCGTAGAAGGAATGGTGCGCATTAGATAGAATAATGCAAGCATTTATCAGTCATGCCAAAAAGTATAACATGTTATGGCTAAGCAATATGGACTAACCGAACTCCATAACAAAGTGGCTTCTTTTTCGACCTCTTGTACGCAACGCTCAGACAGTAGCTGTATGAGCTCATGTGGGCTCAAAGGCGTCTTACTGCACAACAAGCTGCAAGGTAACATGCGCAAAAGACATGAAGCTTACATTTTGACAGAGCCAGACAAAAGGCATATACAGCAACCTAGCATTTTCAAACATAAGTGACTAAATCAATGCACCGCTGTCAGTCATATCACTATACTCGACTCCACCACTACACGGACATGTAGGTCTGCTGTGGTTCTTGTTAAATTGTTGTGTTTACCTTTTATGCCACTTCATGAAATGAAGTTATTCCATCAATCAACTCCGATCCTACTAACTGACTGCGAAGAGTATAGTATGTGGTCATCATGATCATGGTGTCCAACTCAGTCTGTAGTGCACCGAGTGAGTCCAGAGTCCATATTCAAATATCCAATGGATCGCCCTGCAGTAGAAGTACAACTTTGTTACTAAACAACAAGTCTGCTTCCAGCATTAACCTGAAACAGGACACATATACAGCAACATAGCATTTTCCAAATTAAGTAACTAAATCAACACATGGCTGTCAGTCACACCTCCACTACTACACTCGACTCCACCGCTACACAGACATGTAGGTCTGCTGTGGTTGTTGACTTATTTACCTTTTATACCACTTGATTTGAAAGTAAAAGCCTCAAGTTATTCCATCAATCAAGTCCGATCCTACTAACTGACTGCGAAGAGTATAGTATGTGGTCATCATGATCATGGTGTCCAACTCAGTCTGTAGTGTACCGAGTGAGTCCAGAGTCCATATTCAAATATCCAATGGATCGCCCTGCAGTAGAAGTACAACTTTGTTACTAAACAACAAGTCTGCTTCCAGCATTAACCTGAAACAGGACACATATACAGCAACATAGCATTTTCCAAATTAAGTAACTAAATCAACACATGGCTGTCAGTCACACCTCCACTACTAGACTCGACTCCACCACTACACAGACATGTAGGTCTGCTGTGGTTGTTGACTTATTTACCTTTTATACCACTTGATTTGAAAGTAAAAGCCTCAAGTTATTCCATCAATCATCTCCGATCCAACTGACTGACTGCGTGCAAAGATAGTATGGTCATCATCATGGTGTGGTACGTGTTGTCCAACTCCAACTCAGTCTGTAGTGACTCCGATTAAGTCCATATTCCATATTAGAAAATTGCAACGGATATTGGCCTGCACCTGTAGTAGTAGGAGTACAATTTGGTTATTAAACAACAAGAAGGGAAACACTGACTGTCACTTGAGTCACTTTTACTTGGTAGATTAACTAGTAGAGTTTGACTTCATGCACAACATCAACACAAAAAACAACAGCAATCGCTCAGAGTCAGCAAGCATCCAATGCATGCCATCATTACCTGTCTTGCGCTTCTCTTTGGCTGTCAGATCAGATGCCTAGTTCTGACAGGTGTGTGTTTTTTTAACGAGGCAGTGGCCTCATCATTACTCCACATTCATTTTGAGTGTTGGTCGCTGTTTCGGTTTTCTTCTTATTCATCTGTGGCACTTTGTCGCTGTTGAAGTTGGTTGACATGCTCAGCGCTGTGATGGCAGGCCGCGACCTGGGTAGAGGTCATTGGTCAATTGAGCTTGCAGAAATGTGAGCAAGTTTCTGCGAAGAGTCTTGTCTTTCTCTGCCAAGTACCTTCTGTTCTGATAGTGATGAGCTTTGGATGCCTGCTGAGGCTGTAGCCTTCTGACAGTGATGAGTTTACTTTTGGATGACTGCCTAAGTTCAGACAGTGAAGAGTTGTGGATGCCTGCAGAGGCGGTAGCCTTCGGACAGTGATGAGTTTCGGCTCAGAAACAAAACGGAGGATAACTATAGTCATGTTTCACTTCTTCTGGAGGGACTGTTAGAGGCAACATTTCTTGTACTATTCTCCATCCAATGTCTGGCTTGATGGAAATGTATTTAGGGCGAGTCAGGAAGATGGAGCAGGACTCTGAGGAGTGGACAGTTAAATGCACAGAGGTGCAACTCCAATAGGGAAATAAAAAGAGAAGACGGTAGTGATGGATTTGTTGTGATTTGATTTGAACCAGAAAGACAGATACACACACAAATAAAGGAAGAAAGAAAGTAACAATTTGAAAGCCTAGTTGTGAGGGAAGAGGCGCTTGTCCTCAAACTCTGGTGGTTCGAACAGAAGTAGGTCATGTAACCCACTACTTCCGTCATCGAAGTCGCTCTCCTCTTCCTGCTGTGATTCACGTATTTTGAACTCTGGTGGTATAAAGTGCTGACTCATTTTGATCATGGTTAACCTCTCCATGCTTTTGGGCAAGAGACTGGTCCTTTTCAAAGTTACAATGGCACCAGCAGCACTGAAAACACGCTCAGAAGAGACACTTGCGAAAGGGAAAGCCAGATACGTTATCGCCAGCCTGCTGAGCACTGTCCATTGGCTTCTTTTCCCATACCAATACACCAATGGGTTTCAATCCATGAAGACCTCCGTTGGGTCATCCGGATAGGCCTGGACTGTCTGCTCAATGCTCAGGGGTGCTCCAATGTGCTCGGCCTCTTTTGCCTTTGCATCAGCACTGGACTTACCATACCCCTGCCGTAGAAACCAATCAGTTGCCAATTGTACTGTGGATGATCCTGTTCTTGCTGTTGTAGATGTTGTTGGTAGTGTTGGTGTCGGTGACTGCTGGGAGGCAAATTCACTGCCCTCAGGCTCTGAAGTAGAACTTGACTCTGGATGCGCTGTAGTTCTTGTTCTGACCTGGGGCGGGGGGCCTCTAATTACAAGCCGTTCATTTTCAAAGTCAATGGCTTGCTCAGCTATCAAAGTTTTGTACTTGGCAACATCCACTTCTGAAAAAGAAATTACTGCCTTACTGTTCAGAAATACTTTGTACCGTGGATCCAAAATTGTGGCAGTAATGTAACGTGGATTTGACACAATGTTATTTTGAATCCTTGTATTTTCAGATAAGCGAACGGCTAAGGAGTCTGCCAAATATTATGCGTCTTGTTTGTCATCCACACCTGCGTACGTTTCAGACACCTCCTTCAGCTGTTGTTCTAGCATGTGCAACAATGGGAAAGCTTGGCCCATAGTACAGTCCTCCCTGCTGACTTCACGTGTGAAGACCTCAAAAGGAAGTAGCATCTCTGTCAGGCATTTAACGAGGTCCCATTGGCCTATCTCAACGGTCATGCCTCTCATAGTAGGATCCACTAATCATTGCATGATATAAGCATTAAGGGGTATGTACTGCTCAAACAGACGATCAAGCATGTAATAAGTTGAGTTCCAACGTGTTGGCACCTCCTGGATGAGTGCTTTGACTGGCATTTTCTGCTCACATTGAATGACCCTCAGCTGCTTCTGGGCTTTAAAAGAATGGCTGAAATGTGTGCATATTCTTCTGCAGGTGGCCAGTAGATTGCTGACTTTGTATTCGTTTTTCAGAAAGTCTTGAACAACAATGTTAATGCAGTGTGCCAAACACTGGACCCTGAAATAGCCAC
Source organism: Triturus cristatus (assembly GCF_964204655.1). Lineage (NCBI taxonomy): Eukaryota > Metazoa > Chordata > Amphibia > Caudata > Salamandridae > Triturus > Triturus cristatus. Next base: position 612,356,286 of record NC_140591.1, on the reverse strand, counting down.
CATCTTTCATGGTCCTAACTACATTACTGCCATTGTCCGTGGCAGCAAAACCAATTTTAAGCCCTCTTGGGCGCAGCCACTGAAAGACCTTGCTGTTAAACTAATCATAAATGTTTGCAGCAGTATGAGATTTCTCCAGGGCAAACATGGCTACAGTTGCATGTTTGCAAGTGGCATGAAAAATCTCAGCAGCGTCAAACCCAGCAGGTATCTGTTCTCTAACCCCCACAAAAGAGATCCAGTGTGCAGTGATGAACATGTAATCAGTGGCCTGGCAACTGGTCCACATGTCTGTTGTCAGGTGGACATTCTGAGCAGCACTCTGCTTCAAGGCTTTTCCAAGCAATTCCAGCAAGTTGTGATGTAGTGCTGGAAGAGCAACTCTGGCAAAATAGTAGTGGCTGGGAACCTGCCATTTTGGGCAGATGGCTGTCACAAATTCCGGAAAACCTACCCCTTCAACAAAAGAAAAAGGGAGAAGGTCCAGTGCTAACATTTTAGCCAGCTTCGCATTGTACAAACGTGCTATTGGGTGGTTGTGTTCGTACTGCCCCTCCCCCCTAAACATGTTGATAATGGTAGGCTGCAAGGTTTTCCTTTCTCTTAGGCTCAATGGCGCACTTTTTTTCATGGTGGTACTCCTTGCTTTCTCAGGCTGACTCTTACTCTTGTGCCACTGAGAAGTTGCTGAAGATGTGTGCAACGACAACACTGCACTGCTGGGGACAGGGCTATTTTGTGTACCACTACCAGAGAGAATGTCTCCCTGTCCTACCTCTTCCACCATGATTGGATCTTCTACTCGTTTATCCGCACCAACACCAATGGTTGCAGTTTTTATGCCGCAAAGGTGGTCCACCCAGTCGATCAAGTGGTGTTTTTTCAGATGGGTTATTTGGCCTCCGGTACCATAGTTTGTACACAGCTTACCCCGACTAACAGAGGTATTACAAATGGAGCATATAGCAATGTTCTCTCCTTGTCGCTACCCGTAAAGAAGTCCCAAACAAGGGAGCTTAACTTTTGCCTCCTGCTGGAGGTGCCACTTACAATGCCGGATGAACTGGAGGGTGTGTGTTGAATTTGACTCTGTGCTGTAACACTACCTACTTCTACTGAGGTGGTGGTTGTGCTGAACGTAGGTCGCTGCCGGGCCTTTGCTAATGTAAATATGGAAGCTGTAGGTTGTGTTGGTGTTACCTGTGTTGGAGGTATGTGTGCTACATTCCTCTCAGCGATTTAGGATAGGGTAATAATGTTGGTCTCCATCTGCTTGGGTCCGGGAGTGATGTTCGTGATGACTGGCTCATCATCATCAGCCTGCTGTTCTACATCGACCTCCATAAGTGTAAGGCTTTCTGGAACCTTCCTTTTCCCTAGCCTGGTCTTGGGACGTGTCTCCCTCTCAGACTCAGTTTGTGGCTTCCAAGTGGCATCTAGATCATCAGAAGGGGTGCTTGGCGAAGAACTTGATGGACTAACCCTCCTTTTCCTTGCTGGGGATTTGGAAGACAATGGATCTTCTGAATGAGTGGCTTCCTCTTCTTCTTCCTCTGCATGAGGGTCAATTTCCTGAACTACCCTTACTTAAGGAGGAACAACAACTACTATTGCAGGCGGGGGTTGTGGCTGTTGTTGTTGACCACTTATCTGCTTTGTTTCCTCCTGCGTTGATTGGGTACTACTTTGAGATAGCAATAAGTTTATCTCAGGCTCAGCATCACTCATTTCCACCCTTAGGCTGGCTACCTCTTCCACACTCATGTGCTTGGGCCTGGGTTGGTGGGTTGGGCCCTCTGATGCGGAGGTGCTGCCCCCAGCTTGCCCCCCGGACACATGGCTAAAAACAGGTTGGAAAGTTACACAACAACCACAACAACAACAACACATACACATGCAAAAAAGGCATTTATTTAACACACCCAAAAAGTGAGATACACCCCAAACCCCCCCCCCCCACATTTTGCAATTCAATCCAATGCCATCCATGACCTAAATACAATTCAACAGACACCACAGAAACAGTTGTTTCATGCACCCATGAGTACCTCTGGGCCTACTGGCTGAAAAGGCCTAACACACACCCAAAAAGTGAACCCCTCCTAAAAAACACAATTTACAATTCAATCCAATGCCATCCATGCCCTAAATGATATTTAAATTCAACAGACAACACAAAAACAGTTGTTTCATGCACCCAGGATGATTGATGAGTACCTCTGGGCCGACTGGCAGACTAGGCCACAAGCTTGGAGGCCTATGGCAAAGCCCAGTGGCTGGTCCCACAAAATGGCCGCCACCACATGGCCAGGCCACCCACAACAACAAGAAAAGGCAGACAAGACAGACAATGCAGGCCTATGGCAAAAGCACAATGCCCGGCTTCACAAAATGGCTACCACCCACATGGTCAGGCCACACACAATAACAAGAAAGTGAAGACAAAGGACAGGACCTGGAAGTTGGAGAATCTGGGGAACTTCCTTCCTCTTTAAAAAAAATTGTAAAAAAATAAAACTCCTTGCTCAAAAAACTACAGCCAAATTACAACCTGAGGAGTTTTTTGAGCAAAAATCATCATTTTCGAGAAGGTTTTATGCTGCTCGAGAGATAGTCTTCACGAGATTGCAAATTCTGCATGTTCGGCATCGCGATCTTTACAAAAAGTCGTTATCGGGTGCGCGAACACACATATTGAGCAAGCAAAGAAGAAAATCAGTGTAAGTCCGTGTGGTCGCGCAGTGCGGAGTTGCCAAAACTACACGAGCTGAACGCCCAGGGTTACCTACTGGCTGAAAAGGCCTATTTATTTAACACACACCAAAAAACTTAACTTCCACCCCAAAAACCACATTTTGCAATTCAATCCAATGCCATAAATGATGTTAAAATTCTATAGACAACACAGAAACAGTTTTTATGCACCTATGATGACTACCTCTGGGCCTCCTGGCAGACTAGGCCACAAGCTTTGAAACCTATGCAAGCATGCTGCCTTACTCTACAAAATGGCCACCACCCACATGGCCAGGCCACCCACAATAACAAGAAAGTGAAGCCAGACAATGAATGCAGGCCTATGGCAAAAGCAGTTCACACAACCTGGATGGCTCCGCAAAATGGCCGCTAGCCACCCACAACAAAAAGAAATGGAAGACAGACAATGCAAGCCTATGGCAAAAGCACACTGCCTTACTCCACAAAATGTCCGCCACCCACATGGCCAGGCCACCCACAATAACAAGAAAGTGAAAACAGACAATGAATGCAGGCCTATGGCAAAAGCACACTGCCTGGATGGCTCCACAAATTGGCCGCTAGCCACACACAACAAAAAATAAATGGAAGACAGACAATGCAAGCCTATGGCAAACGCACACTGCCTGCCTTCACAAAATGGCCACAACCCACATGGCCAGCCCACAACAACAACAAGGATAAGCCAAGGGGAAAAAAAGAAAAGACTTGCAGGCCTATATGGAAAAAGCAGCACACTACTAAACTACCACCACAAAATGGCCCCAAGCCACATGGTCACTCACAGTCACAACAGGCCGTGGCAAACATTGAACTCAAGCAGACATATATATGACCAGACAAAGGAGGCCTACTAAACAACAAGCTTTAATACAAAAATGCAAAAACGAAAATCAACAGGGCTACGAAAGGTTGGAAAGTTACACAGCAAGCACACACACACATTCAATAAAGGTATTTATTTATTAACACACACACAAATAGTGAAATACACCCCAAAAACCACATTTAGCAATCCAATCCAATGCCATCCATGCCCTTCATGATGTTTAAATTCAACAGACACCACAGAAACATGCACCCATGGGTACCTCTGGGCCTACTGGCTGAAATTTCAACTAGGCCCCTACTGAAACTCCAGGTCACCCACAACAATAAATTTTAAAAACGATTAAAATCCCCAATAAATTTAGGTACAAACAAGCCCCAATCAAACAAACAAGTACACCAATTCTCCAAATTACTTGTAAAATCTCAAATCCAAAAGTCCTCAAATCCAATCCAATGATATGATGCAGCAGACAGACACAAAAAGTGATCCTTCCAGCTCCAAATCTAAATGAAAGTGAACAGCACATGGACAAAGCACTGGGAGGATCCTGCTAGACAGGAACGGGAAGTTGGATACTCAGGGGCACTTCCTTCCTCTTGAAAAAAAAGTAAAAATGAAAAAGGACTCCTTGCACAAAACACTACAGCCAAATCACAATCTGAGGAGTTTTTTTGAGCAAAATGATCATTTTCGAGAAGGCTTTATGATGCTCGAGAGATATTCTTTGCCAGATTGTAGTTTCTGCATGTTCGGGACCGCGATCTTACCAACACTGCCGCCGGAAGTCAGATCGCGCGTCTGAATGACGTGTTCGCGTTCGCACACTCTCGCGGGATCGTGCGCCCAGATTCCAAATCTTGTGGCGAACGGATGGGAAATCTCGACGGCAAACGCAGAATCACGGTAAGTCATTACTGCGAGCGCGAGAACGAATATTGAGCGCGCGAAGAAGAAAAACAGCTACGCTACCTTGCAGATTGCGTAGTATTTGATAACTACGCGTTCTACGCGAACCGCGAAGTTACCGAAACTCCACGAACTCCGCAAGCATAGCGTAGTTCACCGCCCAGGGTTATTTATAAGTGCTTGGGTATTGGCAGAGTGATTGGATTAGTACATGGTACTGGCTGGGTGATTGGAGAAATGCACGGGGAGTGACAGTGTGATTCCTGGAGTGCATGGTAAGTACCTAGGAATATGAAGGTGTGAATGAGCAGTGTTTAGGTGGTTAGAGGACTGCCTGGGTAGTGCACATGTGATTGTAAAACTGCATGTGCTAGTGGCTGGGTCATTGCATGAGTACATGGGTAGTGACTGAAAGATTACAGTACTGCAAGGAGAGTGTATGGGGAATTTTTAAGTGCTTGGGTATTGATGGAGTGATTGGATTAGTACATGGTACTGGCTGGGTAACTGGAGGAGTGCACGAGGAGTGACAGTATGATTGCTGGAGTGTATGGTTACTACCTGGGAAAATGAAGGTGTGAATGAGGAGTGTGTAGGTGCTTAGAGGACTGCATGGGTAGTGCACATGGAATTGTAGCACTGTATGTGTTAGTGTCTGGGTCATTGCATGAATACATGGGTAGTGACTGGATGATTAGAGTGCTGCAAGGAGAGTGTATGGTGAATTTATAAGTGCTTGAGTATTGGCGGAGTGATTGGATTTGTACATGGTACTGGCTGGGTGACTGGAGGAGTGTACGGGGAGTAACAGTGTGATTGCTGGACTGCATGGGTACTACCTGGGGAATTGAAGGTGTGAATGAGCAGTCTCTAGTTCTTTTTTATAATCTAAATTTATAAAAGTTTCAAACTTTAGAATTTGGGTCTCTAACAGTGAAGAAAAAATACAGTTATAACATATAATATTATAATTTTAAGAACACAACATAATTTTACCAGTATATAACATATTCAGTTTTCCTTTTTTGCTGTTCTCAGAATCTATTGAATTTCACCATCGACAGTGATTTCAATGTTGCTCATCATGTAACAGCGGGCAAAAAAATACAATCACTAAGATTGATAAAAAAAAATCTGTGTTAAAAAAATTTACAACAAACTCAACTATGTGTTCACATTTCCTAAAATAAACATCCTCAATAACATTGCATATAATACAAATATTAAATATATGAAATGCTTCTTTCTAAGACAATTTTCTAAATACAATATCAAAGAGCACAAACTATAGTTGAATCAGCAATTATTTATCTCTTCCCTATAGTCTAAACGATGTTCTTGAATTCATTTGCAGTGAGAATATCCAAAATACACGTCTTAATTCATATCGATATCTTCCCACTAGGCTGAGTGATGTTTCTGAAATCCTTTGTATTTAAAATATCCAAAATAATGTTATCAGAATTTTGGCATTAAAAATATTAGGTATGAATTTGGCAATTCATTAGGCAACTGATATTTGAAAAGCAAATGGGCATCATTACAATGTGTTCATCCTTTATTGCACTTTAAATAGACAGTGTAGTGTCCAGATGTTGTAGAAGGTCCATTGTGGAAAATAATTCCTACTGCTTTAAAAGTTCTTCCTGATATTGATGGTTGACTTGCTACAAATTTTTTTATTAAAGTTTCCAATTTTCTTCATCTGGTCTGCAACGTTGTATCATTAAAATGACATATTGTTTAAATCTTTCTATAAATAATGTTGATAACATTTCAGATTTGCACTGACGACATTCCATATTTTGATTTTTTTACTAATTTGTTAAAAGGCACTGTTTTACAATCTGGTATTGTCAAATATATGCATCTTTCAGTGTCTTTTTCAGTGGTATAAGTAAATGTACAATCTTCACACTCATGTTCCCATCTGTAACGAAGTCCAAACAGATTTTCAATTTGTATTCCTTCATCTTCCAATACTGCAAGCATAAACATAAAAAAATTCCTGAGCATCTTGCTGTACATTCTGTGTAAATTGTGAAGAACCAGAACACATATACAGAAGATCTCGAATGCCAGAAACACTTTGTATTTTAGTTGTATCAGTTCTCAATTTTTCAAAAATAGAATGCAACAAGTAACAAAACCATTTTTCACGATTCTCCATAATTTGTTTGTGAGATTTTCTAGAAAAAATACGACATTCACAACTACATTAGCATAACAGAGGTTACCTGAACTGTTTTCTAAGTGATATCCTACCATCTCTTCAACAGTGTCCTTTTTCTTGTTGTTTGGAATCTCAATATTCTATTGATTTTTTTTCTTTTTTCCAACCTCACTACATAGTTTCTCATAAGTTCGTTTTCAACATATTACATGCTTTTCATATACAGGATATTCACCTAAGTTGGGAGCATACAGTGTTCTTAACCGATTATACTATTTTCCACAATTTGCATCTGCATTAATCTTTCTCTCATCAAAATCAATCAAATACAATCCAGATAAAGTTCTGACTCGGGACAATGCAACATATGCCATTCCCTCTTTAAACACGGTACTTCCAATGTTTACCAAAGCACTGTCTACACTTAAACCTTGAGATTTATGAATGGTCACCGCATATGCTAAAGGAAGAGGAAACTGTTTTCTACGAAAATGTCCAATCTGTTTTACCTCTTCAATCTGATCAAATTTAATCTTCAAAAATTCAATTCCATCTCCATTTTGATAATTAACAAAATCAACAACTTTTCCCATTGCTCCATTTACTAAACCTTTTTCCACATCCAAATTACGCCGTAAAATTACCCGACAGTTTTCACATACATATAAATTATTTTCTAAACCAGCAGCCTTAGATATAGATTTTTCCAATTAATCCAATTTTGTTTTTAATTTTTCTGTCAAAATAATAGTAATTCCTTCGTGCTGTATTATAAAAATGGCTTCCATTTTTATTACTTGTTGTTTTTCCAGCTTTAAAAGTTCTTCATTGAATGTAGAACACTCTCGCAGTGTTGGCATTAGGCAGATTATATATTTACTTTCTCCAGTTTTTTTGTATATTATTCCCGGAGCAACATTTTCATTTGGAAACAAGTTTGTAAGTAGTCGACTTTGCAAAGCTTCTTTACCATGTTTTGTCAATACACCAATTCTTATGTCTTGAAAAATGCTTCCATAATCTTCATCACTTGCCTGTCACATATATCTTTATTAACTTCTTTGTATTCAAAATATGACCAAATGTTCACGTTTCCAATACTTCCCAAAGACTTTCTGGTGTCTTCATGCACAAGTGTTACATACTGGTTGCCCTTTTACAGGAGGAAGTTGCAGTAGATCGCCAAAAACTATCATGTTTTCCTCCAAATAAGACATCGTATTGTGTTTTTAAAATTTGCTGCATTCTTAAATGCACAAAGGCAAGCATTAAGTTTGAGACCATGCTCACCTCATCAATAATCAGAGGTTTCATTTTCTTTAGTACTCTTGAAACTTCCAAACAAGCTTCTCTAGAAAGCTTGTGATATTCGAACTTGTTTTCATGTTCAACAGGTAGCATTAGTAAGAGATGTAATGTAATTCTTTAATGTTGTGTGCTGCTAACCCAGTTGAAGATAAATGTGATTCAGTGGTTTTCTGTATATAAGTTGTCAAAACTTTAATTAAGAAACTTTTTCCTGTATCAGCTTGACCACTGATATACATTTGAATAGGTTTAAAAGATGTGCAAGTGCATTATTTTTTTCATGAAGAAAACCATGGTCGATCTGTTGCGTCACTTGCTGATATATTTCTTTTTGTTCAAAATGTAGTTGTTCTTCCAAGTTTCCTAAGTCCATATTATCATGTTGAGCTTGATGCATTGTTGTTTCCACTTCACTCATGGTGATTGCTGCTTCATTTTCAAGAATTGGTTGTCCTAGTGGATCTTGACATAGTGGAGCAGAACTTTGACTATCTTGAGAACTGTCTCTAGCAATCTCAACTGCAATACTAGCTTCCTGTTCAATTTCTTTATTCAACATTTGGAGATAATTTGGAAAAACTGTGCATTAAATGCTATCTTTACATGCATTGAAAGAATCTTCATAGGACTGAAAATCTCCAAGCAATTCCATTTCAGTACGCCAAGGCTTGAAGAGTTGCAGAAGTGCTAAATAGTAAAATTCCCTTTCATCAGGTGTATCATAACTCAGTTTCCTGTGATTAATCAGATTTCCTTTATTATGTTTTACCAAAATCCGTCTGAACCAATCACTGCATATTTTTCTTCATTTATGTTCTCTGTCATAGTGCTCTTAAAACTGTAATACTGCAGCACTTCATAGAGACATATGTTTTCTATTTGGATAGTGCGTATCCAACATGTTTGTTTTAACAATATATGTGCTTTCCGGATCACTTAATGCTAAATATTCGATTTCTTGTATAGATTTAAGTACTCGATTTCATGTTGCAGCAAGACCAAGACTAACCCAAATGAATCCTCTTGACTCTGAATATAAACTTGCAGAGGACAACCGATCCGAACACGCGTAGGATCTAATCTGTCGATGGGACAGCATCTTCAAACTAAAGCTGTACAATTTCTTACCATGAGTCTTCTCTTGGGAAATTTCTTTCCACATTTCTTTCAACTCTGTCTTTTCAGATTTTGTTATGTATGACATTACATACCAAGCAACAGCAATGGAATTATCCGCAACATACTGGATATCCATATTAGCAATCCACATCGACAAAATAACTGGATTATAATCATTAATATACTTTGATTGTTCACTTTTTTTTAAATTGTAAGTGTTTTTGGGAGATTTGCTAGTGATAGTATGCCTTACTGCTGACATGAAACTCTTGACTCTTCCTTTGGATATTACTGGGCGTGGAAATCCAAAACAACATTTGGTATAAAACTTTTCCTTTGACTTGTATTTCCGTTGACAGTATTTGCCACATCAATGAGTTTGAAACCATAAAACTTGTTGTCTTAAAGTGTTTTCTTCTCTTGTTTTTGGTATAGCACATGTAACATAGTCTTCAATAAAAGATAAAACAGTCTCATCCAAATCAGTTCCAAATTTGGGTGCATCCTTGATCCATAAAAGCATATGAATATGAGGAGCACTCCTTTCTCCAAAAGAAATCACTAACTTCCCCAAGAGGAGGATTGTTTTTATTGCAGATAAAAGCCATCATAGTTTGAAACCTATGATTAAAATATCTGCACACATTTACAGGATCCCAGGAACACAGTTCTCCAGGTGTCTTGAATTCAATGTTTTTAATATTTGAGTTTGCTTCTCGAAGAAATTCAAGCAAATTGTCGCATGCAAATTCAGCACAGCTTAGTGTAACAAACCACATAGGAGTTCCTAAGTTCCTTAACATACATTTAAGTTCTCCGTGACGACAATACCAATTACTCATTAGTACCATGTTGAAACGCCATCAAATTAATCAATTGAGATTCTAAATGATCATCTCTCTGATGTACTTCGTCCATGAGTTCCTTTGCAGAAACATTTTGAAGATGAACTCCTGTTTTTAATATCCGGTTGACTACATGTGAAAGTCCAGACATGTCACTTTCAAACAAAAGATGAAATATATATGGGATAAATTGTCGAAATCTTGGATCTTCAGAGTACAATCTTGTTGTCTGATATTCTGATACGGGAGTCTGTACTGGTCATTCATCGTATCGTCCACTTTTCCAGTGGGGAAGAGCTGGGGAAAACCACAAGCTTCCAAACTTTTTTCCCAAACACTCATGGGAGTCCCCTATGCTTTCTTCATTTGGAATAATTCAATAGTATTTGCCATCACTTCTTTGGAATGTAAAGGATGTACACTATTATGTTCATAAATTTCTTTATTTTAAAAAATATACACTTTTTCAATTCGGCCACTTGAAATTTTGCTATCATCTCCTAAAACTATTTCTTCTTCTTCCACATACACATTTTTGTAGTAATCATTGTTTGTTTTTTGTGAGATATAATGTAGCCTTTTGCACTTTGCTCACATCTACTAATTCTTGCCATATTTTACGACTCTTCATAGGAACGCCATTACCTAGAATAATTACAGGTTCAATTTACTCTGTCTCTACACCAATAGTTTCAATATTTTTCTTTAAATCTAAAGGTAAATACACAACTCTCCCTTTTAATCCTCTTTGTAAATGTGTGGAAGGCAACTTACCTGTTTTAGGCTCCATACGAACAATAGCCTGAAACGGGTGCACAGATTGAATCAGAATGGACTCATAAGTGTTTAAATCTACCAGCTCTGGAGGAATACCTACCAACTCTAGGTTATTCTGTACAGCTCTAGCTGGCATTTTGTTATCCTCTAATTTGGTATAACAATATTTACAAATACGTTGATCACTACCCAAATCAAAGCAATCTTCTACCAACAAATAAGTTGCAAATTCCTTACACTTATCATTGTTTTCTTTTTCACTTTTTAAATACAGATCATGATTCCTAGTTTGATTTTTATAGTGAGTTCATCGACAACAAATATAAACATAATTTGGTCTTTCACAACAAATTACCTTAAACTTTGTAATTTCTTCTTCAAACTTTTCAGTACTACTATCTTGCACGTCTTCTTCAACACCTACTTCTATCAATGTCTCACTTTCTCTACACTCTTTTTCAGGACCATAGTAACGAAACTCTATTTCATCACAAACTTTGTTTACATCTGGTACTGACCCATGCAAAAGAGCACTATTTAAATCACTTAAAATTATTGCTGGACTTTTTGCATAGTACAGTCTTTTGACTAACTTCCTCATTTGAGAGTGATATACTGCTAACATTCTGAAATGATGAAAAACACTTTGACCCACTCTTCTAGAAAGACAAGCCAGAGAATGACCTTGGAAACCAGTATTTTTTCTCACTTTGCAAGAATCTAGTCTTTGCAGCATCTTAACCCCTTCGCTGCCAGGCCTTTTCCCCCTCCTGTGCCAGGCCTTTTTTTGGCTATTTGGGGTAGTGCGCGCTTAGGCCCCTGTAACTTTTTGACCGCATTAGGTAGCCACGCCAAATTTGCGTCCTTTTCTTCCAACATCATGGGGATTCTAAAGGTACTCAGGGTTTGTGGATTCCCCTGGAGGGGTCACAGAAAAGAGCCAAAATACAGCAAAATTTTGTTTTTTTTTCGGAAAAATTGGAAAAACGGGCTGCAAATGAAAACATCTGGGTTTTTCCCTGCAAATGTTATCAAAAAAGGGTTTGTGGGGTTGAAATCACCATTTTCCCAGCTTTTCGGGGATACCTAACTTTTGTCAGAAACCCAACATTTTTTACACATTTTTGGCATTTTTCTGGGACATAGCCTATTTTTGCTATTTTTTGTGCTTTTGACCTCCTTCCAGTTAATGGCAGAAATGGGTGCAAAAGCAATAATGGATCCTGGAAAGCTATACATTTTTGAAAAGAAGACAACATTTTGAATTCAGCAAGGGGTCATTTGTGTAGATCCATCAAGGTTTTTTCATAGAAACAAACAGTTAAATATAGGATAAATTGAAAATTAGTTGAAAAAAACAGCCTTTTGTGTAACGTTTTCGCCTGTAACTTCTTCTAATTATGACAGCTCTTTGAGAGCAATATACCGTTGCATCCGCTGGACATTACTGGTTGTGGGGATATATAGGACTTGTAGGTTCACCAAGAACCCGACGAACCCAGAGCCAAAAACTGAGCAGTAACTTGCAATGGTTTTTTATTATGTACCGTGGTATATAGTAATTATTCCGTAAAAAAGTGTACATGGAAAAATCGGTATGAAAGACACCTATGTATTTCTGAAATGGGAAAAAAATATAGAGTTTAGAAACAGTAGATATTTGCACATTTCTGAAATTGGGAATACTCATACTAGCATGAGAATTATCAGTCCTTTTTTAGAATGACTTCTTTTTTACACAATATCTTTCATTTGCAAAGCAGAAATGCATCGAAAGTCAATAGATAATAACAGTTCCTTTACAAATCTGAATTACCATAAGTCTCCCGATAAAAATGGTACCTCACTTGTGTGGGTAGGCATAGTGCCCACGACAGGAAACGGCGCAAAACGCAACGTGGTCACAACTCAATATCGCAGTGAAAATGTACCCTTTTTTTGCAAAGTGCCTAGCTCTAGTTTTTGAACCCTAGCTCTGCGGGCACCTTGGGAAACCTAGCAAACCTATACATTTTTGAAAACTAGACACCCAGGGGAATCCAGGATGGGGTGACTTGACTGCCTCCCACCAGGGTCTGTTACCCCGAATCCCTTGCAAACCTAAAAAATTGTCCAAAAAAACACATTTTCCCCACATTTCTGTCGTGGAAAGTTCCGGAATCTGCGTGGATCCACAAATTTCTAGGCACCCCGCGTTCCCCAAAGTCTTACAAGAAAAACGGTACCTCACTTGTGTGGGTCGGCCTAGTGCCCGCGACAGGAAACGGTGCAAAACGCAACCTGGTCACACCTCAGTTTCGCAGTGAAAAATGACCCTTTTTTGGCAAAATGACTAGCTGTAGTTTTTGAACCCTAGCTCTGCGGGCACCTTGGGAAACCTAGCAAACCTATACATTTTTGATAACTAGACACCCAGGGGAATCCAGTATGGGGTGACTTGACTGCCTCCCACCAGGGTCTGTTACCCAGAATCCCTTGCAAACCTAAAATATTGTCAAAAAAAACACATTTTCCCCACATTTCTGTCGTGGAAAGTTCCGGAATCTGCGTGGATCCACAAATTTCTATGCACCCCGCGTTCCCCAAAGTCTTATGAGAAAAACGGTACCTCACTTGTGTGGGTCGGCCTAGTGCTCGCGACAGGAAACGTCGCAAAACACAACCTGGTCACACCTCACTTTCGCAGTGAAAAATGACCCTTTTTTGGAAAAATGACTAGCTATAGTTTTTGAACCCTAGCTATTCGGGCAGCTTGGGAAACCTAGCAAACCTATACATTTTTGAAAACTAGACACCCAGGGGAATCCAGGATGGGGTGACTTGACTGCCTCCCACCAGGGTCTATTACCCAGAATCCCTTGCAAACCTAAAAAATTGTCAAAAAAAACACATTTTCCCCACATTTCTGTCGTGGAAAGTTCCGAAATCTGCGTGGATGCACAGATTTCCACCCACCCCGCGTTTCCCAAAGTCTTACGAGAAAAACGGTACCTCACTTGTGTGGGTCAGCCTAATGCCCGCGACTGGAAGCGGCGCAAAACGCAACGTGGTCACACCTCAATTTCGCAGTGAAAAATGACCCTTTTTTGGCAAAATGACTAGCTGTAGTTTTTGAACCCTAGCTCTGCGGGCACCTTGGGAAACCTAGCAAACCTATACATTTTTGAAAACTAGACACCCAGGGGAATACAGGATGGGGTGACTTGACTGCCTCCCACCATGGTCTGTTACCCAGAATCCCTTGCAAACCTAAAATATTGTCAAACAAAAATACATTTTCCCCACATTTCTGTCGTGGAAAGTTCCGGAATCTGCGTGGATCCACAAATTTCCACCCACGCCGCGTTCCCCAAAGTCTTACGAGAAAAATGGTACCTCACTTGTGTGGGTTGGCCTAGTGCCCGCAACAAGAAACGGCGCAAAACGCAACCTTGTCACACCTCAATTTCGCAGTGAAAAATGACCCTTTTTTGGAAAAATGACTAGCTGTAGTTTTTGAACCCTAGCTCTGCGGGCACCTTGGGAAACCTAGCAAACCTATACATTTTTGAAAACTAGACACCCACGGAAATCCAGGATGGGGTGACTTGACTGCCTCCCACCAGGGTCTGTTACCCAGAATCCCTTGCAAACCTAAAAAATTGTCAAAATAAACACATTTTCCCTACATTTCTGTCGTGGAAAGTTCCGGAATCTGAGTGGATCCACAGATTTCCACCCACCCCGCGTTCCCCAAAGTCTTACGAGAAAAACGGTACCTCACTTGTCTGGGTCAGCCTAGTGCCCGCGACTGGAAGCGTCACAAAACGCAACGTGGTCACACCTCAATTTCGCAGTGAAAAATGACCCTTTTTTGGAAAAATGACTAGCTGTAGTTTTTGAACCCTAGCTCTGCGGTCACCTTGGGAAACCTAGCAAACCTATACATTTTTGAAAACTAGACACCCAGGGGAATCCAGGATGGGGTGACTTGACTGCCTCCCACCAGGGTCTGTTACCCAGAATCCCTTGCAAACCTAAAAAATTGTCCAAAAAAACACATTTTCCCCACATTTCTGTCGTGGAAAGTTCCGGAATCTGCGTAGATTCACAAATTTCCACCCACCCTGCGTTTCCCAAAGTCTTACGAGAAAAACGGTACCTCACTTGTGTGGGTTCGCCTAGTGCCCGCGACAGGAAACGGCACAAAACGTAACCTGGTCACACCTCAATTTCGCAGTGAAAAATGACCCTTTTTTGGAAAAATGACTAGCTGTAGTTTTTGAACCCTAGCTCTGCGGGCACCTAGGGAAACCTAGCAAACCTATCAATTTTTAAAAACTAGACATCCAGGGGAATCCAGGATGGGGTGACTTGACTGCCTCCCACCAGGGTCTGTTACCCAGAATCCCTTGCAAACGTAAAAAATTGTCCAAAAAAACACATTTTCCCCACATTTCTGTCGTGGAAAGTTCCGGAATCTGCGTGGATCCACATATTTCCACCCACCCCGCGTTTCCCAAAGTCTTACGAGAAAAATGGTACCTCACTTGTGTGGGTCGGCCTAGTGCCCGCAACAGGAAACGGCGCAAAACGCAACCTGGTCACACCTCAATTTCGCAGTGAAAAATGACCCTTTTTTGGAAAAATGACTAGCTGTAGTTTTTGAACCCTAGCTCTGCGGGCACCTTGGGAAACCTAGCAAACCTATACATTTTTGAAAACTAGACACCCAGGGGAATCCAGGATGTGGTGACTTGACTGCCTCCCACCAGGGTCTGTTACCCAGAATCCCTTGCAAACCTAAATAATTGTCAAAAAAAGCTCATTTTCCCCACATTTCTGTCGTGGAAAGTACCGAAATCTGCGTGGATCCACAAATTTCCACCCACCCCGCGTTCCCCAAAGTCTTGCGAGAAAAACGGTACCTCACTTGTGTGGGTCGGCCTAGTGCCCGCGACAGGAAACGGCGCAAAACGCAACCTGGTCACACCTCAATTTCGCAGTGAAAAATGACCCTTTTTTTGAAAAATGACTAGCTGTAGTTTTTGAACCCTAGCTCTGCGGGTACCTTGGGAGACCTAGCAAACCTATAAATTTTTGAAAACTAGACACCCAGGGGAATCCAGGATTGGGTGACTTGACTGCCTCCCACCAGGGTCTGTTACCCAGAATCCCTTGCAAACCTAAAAAATTGTCAAAAAAAACACATTTTCCCCACATTTCTGTCATGGAAAGTTCCGGAATCTGCGTGGGTACACAAATTTCCACCCACCCCGCGTTCCCCAAAGTCTTACGAGAAAAACGGTACCTCACTTGTGTGGGTCGGCCTAGTGCCCGCGACAGGAAACGGCACAAAACGCAACGTGGTCACACCTCAATTACGCAGTGAAAAATGACCCTTTTTTGGCAAAATGACTAGCTGTAGTTTTTGAACCCTAGCTCTGTGGGCACCTTGGGAAACCTAGCAAACCTTTACATTTTTGAAAACTAGACACCCAGGGGAATCCAGGATGGGGTGACTTGGCTGCCTCCCACCAGGGTCTGTTACCCAGAATCCCTTGCAAACTTAAAAAATTGTCAAAAAAAACACATTTACCCCACATTTCTGTCGTGGAAAGTTCCGGAATCTGCGTGGATCCACAAATTTCCACTCACCCCGCGTTCCCCAAAGTCTTACGAGAAAAACAGTACCTCACTTGTGTGGGTCGGCCTAGTGCCCGCGACAGGAAACGGCGCAAAACGCAACCTGGTCACACCTCAATTTCGCAGTGAAAAATGACCCTTTTTTGGAAAAATGACTAGCTGTAGTTTTTGAACCCTAGCTCTGCGGGCACCTTGGGAAACCTAGCAAACCTATACATTTTTGAAAACTAGACACCCAGGGGAATCCAGGATGGGGTGACTTGACTGCCTCCCACCAGGGTCTGTTACCCAGAATCCCTTGCAAACCTAAAAAATTGGTAAAAAAAAACACATTTTCCCCACATTTCTGTCGTGGAAAGTTCCGGAATCTGCGTGGATCCACAAATTTCCACCCACCCCGCATTCCCCAACCGTCTTACGAGAAAAACGGTACCTCACTTGTGTGGGTCGGCCTCGTGCCCGCGACAGGAAACGGCGCAAAACGCAACCTGGTCACACCTCAATTTCGCAGTGAAAAATGACCCTTTTTTGGAAAAATGACTAGCTGTAGTTTTTGAACCCTAGCTCTGCGGGCACCTTGGGAAACCTAGCAAACCTATACATTTTTGAAAACTAGACACCCAGGGGAATCCAGGATGGGGTGACTTGACTGCCTCCCACCAGGGTCTGTTACCCAGAATCCCTTGCAAACCTAAAAAATTGTCCAAAAAAACACATTTTCCCCACATTTCTGTCGTGGAAAGTTCCGGAATCTGCGTGGATCCACAAATTTTCACCCACCCCGCGTTCCCCAAAGTCTTACAAGAAAAACGGTACCTCACTTGTGTGGGTTGGCCTAGTGCCCGCGACAGGAAACGGTGCAAAACGCAACCTGGTCACACCTCAATTTCGCATTGAAAAATGACCCTTTTTTTGAAAAATGACTAGCTGTAGTTTTTGAACCCTAGCTCTGCGGGCACCTTGGGAAACCTAGCAAACCTATACATTTTTGAAACCTAGACACTCAGGGGAATCCAGGATGGGGTGACTTGACTGCCTCCCACCAGGGTCTGTTACCCAGAATCCCTTGCAAACCTAAAATATTGTCAAAAAAAATACATTTTCCCCACATTTCTGTCGTGGAAAGTTCCGGAATCTGCGTGGATCCACAAATTTCCACCCACCCCGCGTTCCCCAAAGTCTTACGAGAAAAACGGTACCTCACTTGTGTGGGTTGGCCTAGTGCCCGCGACAGGAAACGGCGCAAAACGTAACCTGGTCACACCTCAATTTCGCAGTGAAAAATGACCCTTTTTTGGAAAAATGACTAGCTGTGTTTTTGAACCCTAGCTCTGCGTGCACCATGGGAAACCTAGCAAACCTATCAATTTTTAAAAACTAGACACCCAGGGGAATCCAGGATGGGGTGACTTGACTGCCTCCCACCAGGGTCTGTTACCCAGAATCCCTTGCAAACCTAAACAATTGTCCAAAAAAACACATTTTCCCCACATTTCTGTCGTGGAAAGTTCCAGAATCTGCGTGGATCAACATATTTCCACCCACCCCGCGTTTCCCAAAGTCTTACGAGAAAACCGGTACCTCACTTGTGTGGGTCGGCCTAGTGCCCGCGACAGGAAACGGCGCAAAACGCAACCTGGTCACACCTCAATTTCGCAGTGAAAAATGACCCTTTTTTGGAAAAATGACTAGCTGTAGTTTTTGAACCCTAGCTCTGCGGGCACCTTGGGAAACCTAGCAAACCTATACATTTTTGAAAACTAGACACCCAGGGGAATCCAGGATGGGGTGACTTGACTGCCTCCCACCAGGGTCTGTTACCCAGAATCCCTTGCAAACCTTAAAAATTGTCAAAAAAAGCACATTTTCCCCACATTTCTGTCGTGGAAAGGTCCGGAATCTGCGTGGGTCCACAAATTTCCACCCACCCCGCGTTCCCCAAAGTCTTAAGAGAAAAACGGTACCTCACTTGTGTGGGTCGGCCTAGTGCCCGCGACAGGAAACGGCACAAAACGCAACGTGGTCACACCTCAATTACGCAGTGAAAAATGACCCTTTTTTGGCAAAATGACTAGCTGTAGTTTTTGAACCCTAGCTCTGTGGGCACTTTGGGAAACCTAGCAAACCTTTACATTTTTGAAAACTAGACACCCAGGGGAATCCAGGATGGGGTGACTTGGCTGCCTCCCACCAGGGTCTGTTACCCAGAATCCCTTGCAAACCTAAAAAATTATTAAAAAAAGCACATTTACCCCACATTTCTGTCGTGGAAAGTTCCGGAATCTGCGTGGATCCACAAATTTCCACCCACCCCGCGTTCCCCAAAGTCTTACGAGAAACACGGTACCTCACTTGTGTGGGTCGGCCTAGTGCCCGCGACAGGAAACGGCGCAAAACGCAACCTTGTCACACCTCAATTTCGCAGTGAAAAATGACCCTTTTTTGGAAAAATGACTAGCTGTAGTTTTTGAACCCTAGCTTTGCGGGCACCTTGGGAAACCTAGCAAACCGATGCCTTTTTGAAAACTAGACACCCAGGGGAATCCAGGATGGGGTGACTTGACTGCCTCCCACCAGGGTCTGTTACCCAGAATCCCTTGCAAACCTTAAAAATTGTCAAAAAAAGCACATTTTCCCCACATTTCTGTCGTGGAAAGGTCCGGAATCTGCGTGGGTCCACAAATTTCCACCCACCCCGCGTTCCCCAAAGTCTTAAGAGAAAAACGGTACCTCACTTGTGTGGGTCGGCCTAGTGCCCGCGACAGGAAACGGCACAAAACGCAACGTGGTCACACCTCAATTACGCAGTGAAAAATGACCCTTTTTTGGCAAAATGACTAGCTGTAGTTTTTGAACCCTAGCTCTGTGGGCACTTTGGGAAACCTAGCAAACCTTTACATTTTTGAAAACTAGACACCCAGGGGAATCCAGGATGGGGTGACTTGGCTGCCTCCCACCAGGGTCTGTTACCCAGAATCCCTTGCAAACCTAAAAAATTATTAAAAAAAGCACATTTACCCCACATTTCTGTCGTGGAAAGTTCCGGAATCTGCGTGGATCCACAAATTTCCACCCACCCCGCGTTCCCCAAAGTCTTACGAGAAAAACGGTACCTCACTTGTGTGGGTCGGCCTAGTGCCCGCGACAGGAAACGGCGCAAAACGCAACCTTGTCACACCTCAATTTCGCAGTGAAAAATGACCCTTTTTTGGAAAAATGACTAGCTGTAGTTTTTGAACCCTAGCTTTGCGGGCACCTTGGGAAACCTAGCAAACCGATGCCTTTTTGAAAACTAGACACCCAGGGGAATCCAGGATGGGGTGACTTGACTGCCTCCCACCAGGGTCTGTTACCCAGAATCCCTTGCAAACCTAAAAGATTGTCAAAAAAAACACATTTTCCCCACATTTCTGTTGTGGAAAGTTCCGGAATCTGCGTGGATCCACAAATTTCCACCCACCCCGCGTTCCCCAAAGTCTTACGAGAAAAACAGTACCTCACTTGTGTGGGACGGCCTAGTGCCCGCGACAGGAAACGGCGCAAAACGCAACCTGGTCACACCTCAATTTCGCAGTGAAAAATGACCCTTTTTTGGAAAAATGACTAGCTGTAGTTTTGAACCCTAGCTCTGCGGGCACCTTGGGAAACCTAGCAAACCTATACATTTTTGAAGACTAGACACCCAGGGGAATCTAGGATGGGGTGACTTGACTGCCTCCCACCAGGGTCTGTTAGCCAGAATCCCTTGCAAACCTAAAAAATTGTCAAAAAAAACACATTTTCCCCACATTTCTGTCGTGGAAAGTACCAAAATCTGCGTGGGTCCACAAATTTCCACCCACCCTGCGTTCCCCAAAGTCTTACAAGAAAAACGGTACCTCACTTGTGTGGGTCGGCCTAGTGCCCGCGACAGGAAACGGCGCAAAACGCAACCTGGTCACACCTCAGTTTCGCAGTGAAAAATGACCCTTTTTTGGCAAAATGACTAGCTGTAGTTTTTTAACCCTAGCTCTGCGGGCACCTTGGGAAACCTAGCAAACCTATACATTTTTGATAACTAGACACCCAGGGGAATCCAGTATGGGGTGACTTGACTGCCTCCCACCAGGGTCTGTTACCCAGAATCCCTTGCAAACCTAAAATATTGTCAAAAAAAACACATTTTCCCCACATTTCTGTCGTGGAAAGTTCCGGAATCTGCGTGGATCCACAAATTTCTATGCACCCCGCGTTCCCCAAAGTCTTATGAGAAAAACGGTACCTCACTTGTGTGGGTCGGCCTAGTGCCCGCGACAGGAAACGTCGCAAAACGCAACCTGGTCACACCTCACTTTCGCAGTGAAAAATGACCCTTTTTTGGAAAAATGACTAGCTATAGTTTTTGAACCCTAGCTCTTCGGGCACCTTGGGAAACCTAGAAAACCTATACATTTTTGAAAACTAGACACCCAGGGGAATCCAGGATGGGGTGACTTGACTGCCTCCCACCAGGGTCTATTACCCAGAATCCCTTGCAAACCTAAAAAATTGTCAAAAAAAACACATTTTCCCCACATTTCTGTCGTGGAAAGTTCCGAAATCTGCGTGGATGCACAGATTTCCACCCACCCCGCGTTTCCCAAAGTCTTACGAGAAAAACGGTACCTCACTTGTGTGGGTCAGCCTAATGCCCGCGACTGGAAGCGGCGCAAAACGCAACGTGGTCACACCTCAATTTCGCAGTGAAAAATGACCCTTTTTTGGCAAAATGACTAGCTGTAGTTTTTGATCCCTAGCTCTGCGGGCACCTTGGGAAACCTAGCAAACCTATACATTTTTGAAAACTAGACACCCAGGGGAATACAGGATGGGGTGACTTGACTGCCTCCCACCATGGTCTGTTACCCAGAATCCCTTGCAAACCTAAAATATTGTCAAACAAAAATAAATTTTCCCCACTTTTCTGTCGTGGAAAGTTCCGGAATCTGCGTGGATCCACAAATTTCCACCCACGCCGCGTTCCCCAAAGTCTTACGAGAAAAATGGTACCTCACTTGTGTGGGTTGGCCTAGTGCCCGCGACAAGAAACGGCGCAAAACGCAACCTTGTCACACCTCAATTTCGCAGTGAAAAATGACCCTTTTTTGGAAAAATGACTAGCTGTAGTTTTTGAACCCTAGCTCTGCTGGCACCTTGGGAAACCTAGCAAACCTATACATTTTTGAAAACTAGACACCCACGGGAATCCAGGATGGGGTGACTTGACTGCCTCCCACCAGGGTCTGTTACCCAGAATCCCTTGCAAACCTAAAAAATTGTCAAAATAAACACATTTTCCCTACATTTCTGTCGTGGAAAGTTCCGGAATCTGAGTGGATCCACAGATTTCCACCCACCCCGCGTTCCCCAAAGTCTTACGAGAAAAACGGTACCTCACTTGTCTGGGTCAGCCTAGTGCCCGCGACTGGAAGCGTCACAAAACGCAACGTGGTCACACCTCAATTTCGCAGTGAAAAATGACCCTTTTTTGGAAAAATGACTAGCTGTAGTTTTTGAACCCTAGCTCTGCGGTCACCTTGGGAAACCTAGCAAACCTATACATTTTTGAAAACTAGACACCCAGGGGAATCCAGGATGGGGTGACTTGACTGCCTCCCACCAGGGTCTGTTACCCAGAATCCCTTGCAAACCTAAAATATTGTAAAAAAAAACACATTTTCCCCACATTTCTGTCGTGGAAAGTTCCGGAATCTGCGTGGATCCACAAATTTCCACGCACCCTGCGTTTCCCAAAGTCTTACGAGAAAAACGGTACCTCACTTGTGTGGGTTCGCCTAGTGCCCGCGACAGGAAACGGCACAAAACGTAACCTGGTCACACCTCAATTTCGCAGTGAAAAATGACCCTTTTTTGGAAAAATGACTAGCTGTAGTTTTTGAACCCTAGCTCTGCGGGCACCTAGGGAAACCTAGCAAACCTATCAATTTTTAAAAACTAGACATCCAGGGGAATCCAGGATGGGGTGACTTGACTGCCTCCCACCAGGGTCTGTTACCCAGAATCCCTTGCAAACCTAAAAAATTGTCCAAAAAAACACATTTTCCCCACATTTCTGTCGTGGAAAGTTCCGGAATCTGTGTGGATCCACATATTTCCACCCACCCCGCGTTTCCCAAAGTCTTACGAGAAAAATGGTACCTCACTTGTGTGGGTCGGCCTAGTGCCCGCAACAGGAAACGGCGCAAAACGCAACCTGGTCACACCTCAATTTCGCAGTGAAAAATGACCCTTTTTTGGAAAAATGACTAGCTGTAGTTTTTGAACCCTAACTCTGCGGGCACCTTGGGAAACCTAGCAAACCTATACATTTTTGAAAACTAGACACCCAGGGGAATCCAGGATGGGGTGACTTGACTGCCTCCCACCAGGGTCTGTTACCCAGAATCCCTTGCAAACCTAAATAATTGTCAAAAAAAGCTCATTTTCCCCACATTTCTGTCGTGGAAAGTACCGAAATCTGCGTGGATCCACAAATTTCCACCCACCCCGCGTTCCCCAAAGTCTTGCGAGAAAAACGGTACCTCACTTGTGTGGGTCGGCCTAGTGCCCGCGACAGGAAACGGCGCAAAACGCAACCTGGTCACACCTCAATTTCGCAGTGAAAAATGACCCTTTTTTTGAAAAATGACTAGCTGTAGTTTTTGAACCCTAGCTCTGCGGGTACCTTGGGAGACCTAGCAAACCTATACATTTTTGAAAACTAGACACCCAGGGGAATCCAGGATTGGGTGACTTGACTGCCTCCCACCAGGGTCTGTTACCCAGAATCCCTTGCAAACCTAAAAAATTGTCAAAAAAACCACATTTTCCCCACATTTCTGTCATGGAAAGTTCCGGAATCTGCGTGGGTACACAAATTTCCACCCACCCCGCGTTCCCCAAAGTCTTACGAGAAAAACGGTACCTCACTTGTGTGGGTCGGCCTAGTGCCCGCGACAGGAAACGGCACAAAACGCAACGTGGTCACACCTCAATTACGCAGTGAAAAATGACCCTTTTTTGGCAAAATGACTAGCTGTAGTTTTTGAACCCTAGCTCTGTGGGCACCTTGGGAAACCTAGCAAACCTTTACATTTTTGAAAACTAGACACCCAGGGGAATCCAGGATGGGGTGACTTGGCTGCCTACCACCAGGGTCTGTTACCCAGAATCCCTTGCAAACTTAAAAAATTGTCAAAAAAAACACATTTACCCCACATTTCTGTCGTGGAAAGTTCCGGAATCTGCGTGGATCCACAAATTTCCACTCACCCCGCGTTCCCCAAAGTCTTACGAGAAAAACAGTACCTCACTTGTGTGGGTCGGCCTAGTGCCCGCGACAGGAAACGGCGCAAAACGCAACCTGGTCACACCTCAATTTCGCAGTGAAAAATGACCCTTTTTTGGAAAAATGACTAGCTGTAGTTTTTGAACCCTAGCTCTGCGGGCACCTTGGGAAACCTAGCAAACCTATACATTTTTGAAAACTAGACACCCAGGGGAATCCAGGATGGGGTGACTTGACTGCCTCCCACCAGGGTCTGTTACCCAGAATCCCTTGCAAACCTAAACAATTGGTAAAAAAACCCACATTTTCCCCACATTTCTGTCGTGGAAAGTTCCGGAATCTGCGTGGATCCACAAATTTCCACCCACCCCGCGTTCCCCAACCGTCTTACGAGAAAAACGGTACCTCACTTGTGTGGGTCGGCCTCGTGCCCGCGACAGGAAACGGCGCAAAACGCAACCTGGTCACACCTCAATTTCGCAGTGAAAAATGACCCTTTTTTGGAAAAATGACTAGCTGTAGTTTTTGAACCCTAGCTCTGCGGGAACCTTGGGAAACCTAGCAAACCTATACATTTTTGAAAACTAGACACCCAGGGGAATCCAGGATGGGGTGACTTGACTGCCTCCCACCAGGGTCTGTTACCCAGAATCCCTTGCAAACCTAAAAAATTGTCCAAAAAAACACATTTTCCCCACATTTCTGTTGTGGAAAGTTCCCGAAACTGCGTGGATCCACAAATTTCCACTCACCCCGCGTTCCCCAAAGTCTTACGAGAAAAACGGTACCTCACTTGTGTGGGTCGGCCTAGTGCCCGCGACAGGAAGCGGCGCAAAACGCAACGTGGTCACACCTCAATTTCGCAGTGAAAAATGACCCTTTTTTGGCAAAATGACTAGCTGTAGTTTTTGAACCCTAGCTCTGCGGGCACCTTGGGAAACCTAGCAAAACTATACATTTTTGAAAACTAGACACCCAGGGGAATCCAGGATGGGGTGACTTGACTGCCTCCTGCCAGGGTCTGTTACCCAGAAACCCTTGCAAACCTAAAAGATTGTCAAAAAAAACACATTTTCCCCACATTTCTGTCGTGGAAAGTTCCGGAATCTGCGTGGATCCACAAATTTTCACCCACCCCGCGTTCCCCAAAGTCTTACAAGAAAAACGGTACCTCACTTGTGTGGGTTGGCCTAGTACCCGCGACAGGCAACGGTGCAAAACGCAACCTGGTCACACCTCAATTTCGCATTGAAAAATGACCCTTTTTTTGAAAAATGACTAGCTGTAGTTTTTGAACCCTAGCTCTGCGGGCACCTTGGGAAACCTAGCAAACCTATACATTTTTGAAACCTAGACACTCAGGGGAATCCAGGATGGGGTGACTTGACTGCCTCCCACCAGGGTCTGTTACCCAGAATCCCTTGCAAACCTAAAATATTGTCAAAAAAAATACATTTTCCCCACATTTCTGTCGTGGAAAGTTCCGGAATCTGCGTGGATCCACAAATTTCCACCCACCCCGCGTTCCCCAAAGTCTTACGAGAAAAACGGTACCTCACTTGTGTGGGTTGGCCTAGTGCCCGCGACAGGAAACGGCGCAAAACGTAACCTGGTCACACCTCAATTTCGCAGTGAAAAATGACCCTTTTTTGGAAAAATTACTAGCTGTGTTTTTGAACCCTAGCTCTGCGTGCACCTTGGGAAACCTAGCAAACCTATCAATTTTTAAAAACTAGACACCCAGGGGAATCCAGGATGGGGTGACTTCACTGCCTCCCACCAGGGTCTGTTACCCAGAATCCCTTGCAAACCTAAACAATTGTCCAAAAAAACACATTTTCCCCACATTTCTGTCGTGGAAAGTTCCAGAATCTGCGTGGATCAACATATTTCCACCCACCCCGCGTTTCCCAAAGTCTTACGAGAAAACCGGTACCTCACTTGTGTGGGTCGGCCTGGTGCCCGCGACAGGAAACGGCGCAAAACGCAACCTGGTCACACCTCAATTTCGCAGTGAAAAATGACCCTTTTTTGGAAAAATGACTAGCTGTAGTTTTTGAACCCTAGCTCTGCGGGCACCTTGGGAAACCTAGCAAACCTATACATTTTTGAAAACTAGACACCCAGGGGAATCCAGGATGGGGTGACTTGACTGCCTCCCACCAGGGTCTGTTACCCAGAATCCCTTGCAAACCTTAAAAATTGTCAAAAAAAGCACATTTTCCCCACATTTCTGTCGTGGAAAGGTCCGGAATCTGCGTGGGTCCACAAATTTCCACCCACCCCGCGTTCCCGAAAGTCTTAAGAGAAAAACGGTACCTCACTTGTGTGGGTCGGCCTAGTGCCCGCGACAGGAAACGGCACAAAACGCAACGTGGTCACACCTCAATTACGCAGTGAAAAATGACCCTTTTTTGGCAAAATGACTAGCTGTAGTTTTTGAACCCTAGCTCTGTGGGCACTTTGGGAAACCTAGCAAACCTTTACATTTTTGAAAACTAGACACCCAGGGGAATCCAGGATGGGGTGACTTGGCTGCCTCCCACCAGGGTCTGTTACCCAGAATCCCTTGCAAACCTAAAAAATTATTTAAAAAAGCACATTTACCCCACATTTCTGTCGTGGAAAGTTCCGGAATCTGCGTGGATCCACAAATTTCCACCCACCCCGCGTTCCCCAAAGTCTTACGAGAAAAACGGTACCTCACTTGTGTGGGTCGGCCTAGTGCCCGGGACAGGAAACGGCGCAAAACGCAACCTTGTCACACCTCAATTTCGCAGTGAAAAATGACCCTTTTTTGGAAAAATGACTAGCTGTAGTTTTTGAACCCTAGCTTTGCGGGCACCTTGGGAAACCTAGCAAACCGATGCCTTTTTGAAAACTAGACACCCAGGGGAATCCAGGATGGGGTGACTTGACTGCCTCCCACCAGGGTCTGTTACCCAGAATCCCTTGCAAACCTAAAAGATTGTCAAAAAAAACAAATTTTCCCCACATTTCTGTTGTGGAAAGTTCCGGAATCTGCGTGGATCCACAAATTTCCACCCACCCCGCGTTCCCCAATGTCTTACGAGAAAAACGGTACCTCACTTGTGTGGGACGGCCTAGTGCCCGCGACAGGAAACGGCGCAAAACGCAACCTGGTCACACCTCAATTTCGCAGTGAAAAATGACCCTTTTTTGGAAAAATGACTAGCTGTAGTTTTGAACCCTAGCTCTGCGGGCACCTTGGGAAACCTAGCAAACCTATACATTTTTGAAGACTAGACACCCAGGGGAATCTAGGATGGGGTGACTTGACTGCCTCCCACCAGGGTCTGTTACCCAGAATCCCTTGCAAACCTAAAAAATTGTCAAAAAAAACACATTTTCCCCACATTTCTGTCGTGGAAAGTACCAAAATCTGCGTGGGTCCACAAATTTCCACCCACCCTGCGTTCCCCAAAGTCTTACAAGAAAAACGGTACCTCACTTGTGTGTGTTGGCCTAGTGCCCGCGACAGGAAACGGCGCAAAACATAGTGAGGTGACATCAAAATTGCCTATCTCAAAACCACCTGATTTTGCAAGGGGGGTCACTTGGGTTTTTGGCCCGGTGCACGGCGGCCATCTAGGGAGGCCTACCAAACCCATACATTTCTGAAAACTAGACACCCGGGGGCTTCCAGGTAGGTATGGCTTGCATGGATCCCCCAATGTTTCCTTACCCAGAATCCCCTGCAAAACTCAATTTTAGCTGAAAAAATCACTTTTTTCACACTTTTTTGTGTGGGAAGGTTGTGGCATCACCGGGCTCACTCAAATTTCACACCTCCCAGCGTTCCCCTGGGTCTCCTGGTAAAAATGGTGCCTCACTTGTGTGGGAGGCCCAAGTACCCGCGACAGGCAAGGGCCCAAAACGTAGTGATGCGACATCAACATTGCCTATCTCAAAACCACCTGGTTTTGCAAGGGGGGTCTCTTGGGTTTTTGGCCCGGTGCACGGTGGCCATCTAGGGAAACCTACCAAACCCATACATTTCTGAAAACTAGACACCCGGGGGCTTCCAGGGAGGTATGGCTTGCGTGGATCCCCCAACGTTTCCTTACCCAGAATCCCCTGCAAACCTCAATTTTAGCTGAAAAAATCACTTTTTTCACACTTTTTTGTGTGGGAAAGTTGTGGCATCACCGGGCTCACTCAAATTTCACACCTCCCAGCGTTCCCCTGGGTCTCCCGGTAAAAATGGTGCCTCACTTGTGTGGGAGGCCCAAGTACCCGTGACAGGCAAGGGCCCAAAACGTAGTGATGCGACATCAACATTGCCTATCTCAAAACCACCTGGTTTTGCAAGGGGGGTCTCTTGGGTTTTTGGCCCGGTGCACGGCGGCCATATAGGGAAAACTACCAAACCCATACATTTCTGAAAACTAGACACCCGGGGGCTTCCAGGGAGGTATGGCTTGCGTGGATCCCCCAACGTTTCCTTACCCAGAATCCCCTGCAAACCTCAATTTTAGCTGAAAAAATCACTTTTTTCACACTTTTTTGTGAGGGAAAGTTGTGGCATCACCGGGCTCACTCAAATTTCACACCTCCCAGCGTTCCCCTGGGTCTCCCGGTAAAAATGGTGCCTCACTTGTGTGGGAGACCCAAGTACCCGCGACAGGCAAGGGCCCAAAACGTAGTGATGCGACATCAACATTGCCTATCTCAACACCACCTGGTTTTGCAAGGGGGGTCTCTTGGGTTTTTGGCCCGGTGCACGGCGGCCATCTAGGGAAACCTACCAAACCCATACATTTCTAAAAACTAGACACCCGGGGGCTTCCAGGGAGGTATGGCTTGCGTGGATCCCCCAACGTTTCCTTACCCAGAATCCCCTGCAAACCTCAATTTTAGCTGAAAAAATCACTTTTTTCACACTTTTTTGTGTGGGAAAGTTGTGGCATCACCGGGCTCACTCAAATTTCACACCTCCCAGCGTTCCCCTGGGTCTCCCGGTAAAAATGGTGCCTCACTTGTGTGGGAGGCCCAAGTACCCGCGACAGGCAAGGGCCCAAAACGTAGTGATGCGACATCAACATTGCCTATCTCAAAACCACCTGGTTTTGCAAGGGGGGTCTCTTGGGTTTTTGGCCCGGTGCACGGCGGCCATCTAGGGAAACCTACCAAACCCATACATTTCTGAAAACTAGACACCCGGGGGCTTCCAGGGAGGTATGGCTTGCGTGGATCCCCCAACGTTTCCTTACCCAGAATCCCCTGCAAACCTCAAATTTAGCTGAAAAAATCACTTTTTTCACACTTTTTTGTGTGGGAAAGTTGTGGCATCACCGGGCTCACTCAAATTTCACACCTCCCAGCGTTCCCCTGGGTATCCCGGTAAAAATGGTGCCTCACTTGTGTGGGAGGCCCAAGTACCCGCGACAGGCAAGGGCCCAAAACGTAGTGATGCGACATCAACATTGCCTATCTCAAAACCACCTGGTTTTGCAAGGGGGGTCTCTTGGGTTTTTGGCCCGGTGCACGGCGGCCATCTAGGGAAAACTACCAAACCCATACATTTCTGAAAACTAGACACCCGGGGGCTTCCAGGGAGGTATGGCTTGCGTGGATCCCCCAACGTTTCCTTACCCAGAATCCCCTGCAAACCTCAATTTTAGCTGAAAAAATCACTTTTTTAACACTTTTTTGTGAGGGAAAGTTGTGGCATCACCGGGCTCACTCAAATTTCACACCTCCCAGCGTTCCCCTGGGTCTCCCGGTAAAAATGGTGCCTCACTTGTGTGGGAGACCCAAGTACCCGCGACAGGCAAGGGCCCAAAACGTAGTGATGCGACATCAACATTGCCTATCTCAAAACCACCTGGTTTTGCAAGGGGGGTCTCTTGGGTTTTTGGCCCGGTGCACGGCGGCCATCTAGGGAAACCTACCAAACCCATACATTTCTGAAAACTAGACACCCGGGGGCTTCCAGGGAGGTATGGCTTGCGTGGATCCCCCAACGTTTCCTTACCCAGAATCCTCTGCAAACCTCAATTTTAGCTGAAAAAATCACTTTTTTTCACACTTTTTTGTGTGGGAAAGTTGTGGCATCACCGGGCTCACTCAAATTTCACACCTCCCAGCGTTCCCCTGGGTCTCCCGGTAAAAATGGTGCCTCACTTGTGTGGGAGGCCCAAGTACCCGCGACAGGCAAGGGCCCAAAACGTAGTGATGCAACATCAACATTGCCTATCTCAAAACCACCTGGTTTTGCAAGGGGGGTCTCTTGGGTTTTTGGCCCGGTGCACGGCGGCCATCTAGGGAAACCTACCAAACCCATACATTTCTGAAAACTAGACACCCGGGGGCTTCCAGGGAGGTATGGCTTGCGTGGATCCCCCAACGTTTCCTTACCCAGAATCCCCTGCAAACCTCAATTTTAGCTGAAAAAATCACTTTTTTCACACTTTTTTGTGTGGGAAAGTTGTGGCATCACCGGGCTCACTCAAATTTCACACCTCCCAGCGTTCCCCTGGGTCTCCCGGTAAAAATGGTGCCTCACTTGTGTGGGAGGCCCAAGTACCCGCGACAGGCAAGGGCCCAAAACGTAGTGATGCAACATCAACATTGCCTATCTCAAAACCACCTGGTTTTGCAAGGGGGGTCTCTTGGGTTTTTGGCCCGGTGCACGGCGGCCATCTAGGGAAACCTACCAAACCCATACATTTCTGAAAACTAGACACCCGGGGGCTTCAAGGGAGGTATGGCTTGCGTGGATCCCCCAACGTTTCC
Source organism: Triturus cristatus (assembly GCF_964204655.1). Taxonomy (NCBI): domain Eukaryota; kingdom Metazoa; phylum Chordata; class Amphibia; order Caudata; family Salamandridae; genus Triturus; species Triturus cristatus. The sequence goes on along the minus strand of NC_140591.1, from coordinate 612,325,879 downwards.
TTACCCAGAATCCCCTGCAAACCTCAATTTTAGCTGAAAAAATCACTTTTTTCACACTTTTTTGTGTGGGAAAGTTGTGGCATCACCGGGCTCACTCAATTTTGCACCTCCCAGCGTTCCCCTGGGTCTCCCGGTAAAAATGGTGCCTCACTTGTGTGGGAGGCCCAAGTACCCGCGACAGGCAAGGGCCCAAAACGTAATGATGCGACATCAACATTGCCTATCTCAAAACCACCTGGTTTTGCAAGGGGGGTCTCTTGGGTTTTTGGCCCGGTGCACGGCGGCCATCTAGGGAAACCTACCAAACCCATACATTTCTGAAAACTAGACACCCGGGGGCTTCCAGTGAGGTATGGCTTGCGTGGATCCCCCAACGTTTCCTTACCCAGAATCCCCTGCAAACCTCAATTTTAGCTGAAAAAATCACTTTCTTCACACTTTTTTGTGTGGGAAAGTTGTGGCATCACCGGGCTCACTCAAATTTCACACCTCCCAGCGTTCCCCTGGGTCTCCCGGTAAAAATGGTGCCTCACTTGTGTGGGAGGCCCAAGTACCCGCGACAGGCAAGGGCCCAAAACGTAATGATGCGACATCAACATTGCCTATCTCAAAACCACCTGGTTTTGCAAGGGGGGTCTCTTGGGTTTTTGGCCCGGTGCACGGCGGCCATCTAGGGAAACCTACCAAACCCATACATTTCTGAAAACTAGACACCCGGGGGCTTCCAGTGAGGTATGGCTTGCGTGGATCCCCCAACGTTTCCTTACCCAGAATCCCCTGCAAACCTCAATTTTAGCTGAAAAAATCACTTTTTTCACACTTTTTTGTGAGGGAAAGTTGTGGCATCACCGGGCTCACTCAAATTTCACACCTCCCAGCGTTCCCCTGGGTCTCCCGGTAAAAATGGTGCCTCACTTGTGTGGGAGACCCAAGTACCCGCGACAGGCAAGGACCCAAAACGTAGTGATGCGACATCAACATTGCCTATCTCAAAACCACCTGGTTTTGCAAGGGGGGTCTCTTGGGTTTTTGGCCCGGTGCACGGCGGCCATCTAGGGAAACCTACCAAACCCATACATTTCTAAAAACTAGACACCCGGGGGCTTCCAGGGAGGTATGGCTTGCGTGGATCCCCCAACGTTTCCTTACCCAGAATCCCATGCAAACCTCAATTTTAGCTGAAAAAATCACTTTTTTCACACTTTTTTGTGTGGGAAAGTTGTGGCATCACCGGGCTCACTCAAATTTCACACCTCCCAGCGTTCCCCTGGGTCTCCCGGTAAAAATGGTGCCTCACTTGTGTGGGAGGCCCAAGTACCCGCGACAGGCAAGGGCCCAAAACGTAGTGATGCGACATCAACATTGCCTATCTCAAAACCACCTGGTTTTGCAAGGGGGGTCTCTTGGGTTTTTGGCCCGGTGCACGGCGGCCATCTAGGGAAACCTACCAAACCCATACATTTCTGAAAACTAGACACCCGGGGGCTTCCAGGGAGGTATGGCTTGCGTGGATCCCCCAACGTTTCCTTACCCAGAATCCCCTGCAAACCTCAATTTTAGCTGAAAAAATCACTTTTTTCACACTTTTTTGTGTGGGAAAGTTGTGGCATCACCGGGCTCACTCAAATTTCACCCCTCCCAGCGTTTCCCTGGGTCTCCCGGTAAAAATGGTGCCTCACTTGTGTGGGAGGCCCAAGTACCCGCGACAGGCAAGGGCCCAAAACGTAGTGATGCGACATCAACATTGCCTATCTCAAAACCACCTGGTTTTGCAAGGGGGGTCTCTTGGGTTTTTGGCCCGGTGCACGGCGGCCATCTAGGGAAACCTACCAAACCCATACATTTCTGAAAACTAGACACCCGGGGGCTTCCAGGGAGGTATGGCTTGCGTGGATCCCCCAACGTTTCCTTACCCAGAATCCCCTGCAAACCTCAATTTTAGCTGAAAAAATCACTTTTTTCACACTTTTTTGTGTGGGAAAGTTGTGGCATCACCGGGCTCACTCAAATTTCACACCTTCCAGCGTTCCCCTGGGTCTCCCGGTAAAAATGGTGCCTCACTTGTGTGGGAGGCCCAAGTACCCGCGACAGGCAAGGGCCCAAAACGTAGTGATGCGACATCAACATTGCCTATCTCAAAACCACCTGGTTTTGCAAGGGGGGTCTCTTGGGTTTTTGGCCCGGTGCACGGCGGCCATCTAGGGAAAACTACCAAACCCATACATTTCTGAAAACTAGACACCCGGGGGCTTCCAGGGAGGTATGGCTTGCGTGGATCCCCCAACGTTTCCTTACCCAGAATCCCCTGCAAACCTCAATTTTAGCTGAAAAAATCACTTTTTTCACACTTTTTTGTGAGGGAAAGTTGTGGCATCACCGGGCTCACTCAAATTTCACACCTCCCAGCGTTCCCCTGGGTCTCCCGGTAAAAATGGTGCCTCACTTGTGTGGGAGACCCAAGTACCCGCGACAGGCAAGGGCCCAAAAAGTAGTGATGCGACATCAACATTGCCTATCTCAAAACCACCTGGTTTTGCAAGGGGGGTCTCTTGGGTTTTTGGCCCGGTGCACGGCGGCCATCTAGGGAAACCTACCAAACCCATACATTTCTGAAAACTAGACACCCGGGGGCTTCCAGGGAGGTATGGCTTGCGTGGATCCCCCAACGTTTCCTTACCCAGAATCCTCTGCAAACCTCAATTTTAGCTGAAAAAATCACTTTTTTCACACTTTTTTGTGTGGGAAAGTTGTGGCATCACCGGGCTCACTCAAATTTCACACCTCCCAGCGTTCCCCTGGGTCTCCCGGTAAAAATGGTGCCTCACTTGTGTGGGAGGCCCAAGTACCCGCGACAGGCAAGGGCCCAAAACGTAGTGATGCAACATCAACATTGCCTATCTCAAAACCACCTGGTTTTGCAAGGGGGGTCTCTTGGGTTTTTGGCCCGGTGCACGGCGGCCATCTAGGGAAACCTACCAAACCCATACATTTCTGAAAACTAGACACCCGGGGGCTTCCAGGGAGGTATGGCTTGCGTGGATCCCCCAATGTTTCCTTACCCAGAATCCCCTGCAAACCTCAATTTTAGCTGAAAAAATCACTTTTTTCACACTTTTTTGTGTGGGAAAGTTGTGGCATCACCGGGCTCACTCAAATTTCACACCTCCCAGCGTTCCCCTGGGTCTCCCGGTAAAAATGGTGCCTCACTTGTGTGGGAGGCCCAAGTACCCGCGACAGGCAAGGGCCCAAAACGTAGTGATGCGACATCAACATTGCCTATCTCAAAACCACCTGGTTTTGCAAGGGGGGTCTCTTGGGTTTTTGGCCCGGTGCACGGCGGCCATCTAGGGAAACCTACCAAACCCATACATTTCTGAAAACTAGACACCCGGGGGCTTCCAGGGAGGTATGGCTTGCGTGGATCCCCCAACGTTTCCTTACCCAGAATCCCCTGCAAACCTCAATTTTAGCTGAAAAAATCACTTTTTTCACACTTTTTTGTGTGGGAAAGTTGTGGCATCACCGGGCTCACTCAAATTTCACACCTCCCAGCGTTCCCCTGGGTCTCCCGGTAAAAATGGTGCCTCACTTGTGTGGAAGGCCCAAGTACCCGCGACAGGCAAGGGCCCAAAACGTAGTGATGCGACATCAACATTGCCTATCCCAAATGTCGCATTGGATTTGGCACGAGGGCGAGTGATGGTTCAGTATATTAAATTTTAATAACAAGAGATTTCACAAAAATGAAATGCACTGTCAATAATTCAATGGAGAAAAAACTGAACCAATGACTCGCAGCTCGTGAGCTGTAAAGCCACGGCAAGGCACCAACCGCTTTACAGGCCATTCACACACCTTTCATACGTGATACACACAAGACCATTCGCACCACCAGGCACAAAAACAACACATTACAAAATTCACAAAAGGGACAAGGTACACCCTGCTTCAGAAAGGCAAATATTACTGCACAGCCATCTAATCCTCAAGCACACACACATACTGGTTGGATTTGGCACGAGGGTGAGTGATGGTTCAGAATATACAATTGTATTAGCAAGTGATTTCACCAAAATGAAATGCACTGTTAATAATTGAAAGGGCGAGAAACTGAACCATTGACTCACAGCTCGTAAGCTGTAAAGCCACGACAAGGCACCAACCTCTTTACAGGCCATTCATACACCTTTCATACGCGTGAGACATACAAAACCATTCACACCGCCAGCCGCGGGCCCATCACATAACAAAACTCACACCAGCACACAGCGCCATTCAAGGGCCCATCACTTTCACACGCCCACATTCCTGACACAGCAACTACACAAGCTGATGGATTGCGTGGGGTGGCACTCAGCTAGCAGTGTGTGTAGTGACCAGCAGCAAGTCACTACTCACACACAGCCAGCCGAGCGCCAGTCCACGCACACCGCTAGCCGTGCGCCAGTCCACGCACACCGCTAGCTAAACACCAGTCCACGCACACCGCTAGCCAAGCACCAGTCCAGGCACACCACCAGCCAATCGCCAGTCCATGCACACCGCCAGCCAATCGCCAGTCCATGCACACCGCCAGCCAAGCACCAGTCCACGCACACCGCCAGCCAAGCACCAGTCCACGTACACCGCCAGCCAAGCACCAGTCCACGCACACCACCAGCCAAGCACCAGTCCATGCACACCGCCAGCCAAGCACCATTCCACGTACACCGCCAAAGAAGTGCCAGTCCACACACACTGCCGACACATTTAGGATTTTTTTAGACAAAAATAAAAACACAAACAAATCACAAATAGATACAAATCTACAAACACAAAATCAGAAACTAAACACATTGCACTAACGCCAACCTTGAAACAGAATCAAATTTTTCAAAGAATACAAACCAATCAGTTAACTTTACCACTCATGAATGCTCCCAAAAATTATTTTGCGTATGGTACGCTCTAAAACAAGCAGGGACACACAGCCCAGGTTTAGATGGACAGTCGGGGCAGTACAAACGAATTTCCTTCCGCGTACCTCTTCGCCAACAGACTCTGCATCTCCTAGTGGGAAAATCTTTTGCCGGTGTGGGAGGGATGAAATCAGGAAAGTGGCGATCTTTCAATCAAACCACATCCTCCACCACTCCAAATCTAGGAACACTTTCCTGTTCCACAACAACAAGGCTAGCTATCACAGAGTGCTGAAACTGAAGAAATGTCAACTTTGACGCAGGAGAACACTCCTTGAACACAATAAAAGCATTGAACATTGCTAATTCGAAGAAATGGATGGACAACTTCTTATACCAAACATAAGCCTTCCGAATAGCAGAGTAAGGTTCCAACCTCTGATCTACTCTGTCAACACCACCCATGTGCTTATTGTAGTCTAGAATGCACACAGGTTTGCGCACTTCAGCAACCTGACCCCAAACAGCCACAGGTGAAGTACTCTCATCATGGATGGTAGTCAGCATGTACACATCCCTCCTGTCCACAAATTTTACAGCTAGTATTTCATCACTACACAAGGAACTGCACTGCCCCCTCTGAGGTTTTTTGCAAACAAGCTCTTTCGGATAACCTTTACGGTTAGAGCGGATTGTGCCACTTGCAAAAGTGTCCACTTTATACAATTCCTTAAATAATTGCACAGCAGTATAGAAGTTATCAAGGTACAAATGGTGGCCTCTGTTAAACAGTCTTCTAGCAAGATCCCACACAATTTTCTCTGCAACTCCAAAAGTGGACGGACAACCTGGGGGGTCAATAGTAGAATCTCTACCAGTGTACACACGAAAATTAAAAACATATCCTGACCTACTCTCAGACAACATATACAGCTTAATTCCATAGCGTGCCCTCTTGCTAGGGATGTACTGCCTAAAAACCAAACGGCCCTTGAACAAGACCAAAGACTCATCAATAGATATTTCTTTCCCTGGAGTATAGATCTCAGAAAATCAATCTACAAAGTGATCAAGAACGAGTCGAATCTTAAAAAGACGGTCACAGTCAGGGTGATCTCGTGGCAACGCCATAGAATTATCAACAAAATGCAGCATACATAGCAAAAGTAAATACCGATTACGAGTCATAACTGCAGGAAATATGGCAGTTGCCAACAAGGGGCTAGTAGACCAATATGAAGCCAAGGTTGGCTTCCTTACCACACCCATCAATAAATTCAAACCCAAAAAATTCTTAATCTCTTCCAGATATGTGGGAGTCCACCGGGTAGCTCTAGACTGGGGCCTAAGTTTGTCGCTGTTGTTCCTCAAAAACTGTTCAGCATACAAATTTGGCTGCTCAACAATCTCACCCAAAAAAACATCATCCATAAACAACTGAAAAAACTGTATAGGCAAAAAGTTTTCACAATTCACTGTACACCCTGCATCACTGCTAAAGGCAGGCAACACCGGCTGCACCATGTTTGGATCAACCCAAAGTCCAGCACTTCCAGTAGGAAGCCTAGCAGCCTCAGACTGCAATCCAGATGCCTCTTGCACCATCAGCACAGCAGTTTCCTCCTCTAAGACAGGCACTTCATGCGCACTGAGAGTTGCTTCATCCACACCAAGAGTACCTTCATCTGCACTGAGAGTACCTACATCATCCGATGATTCCATGTTGAGTGAAAACTCACTGCCAGAATCTTCCCCTCCCTCCTCTCCCTCAGACGCACTGTCAGTCTCATAATCATGCTCAGAGGAAGATTCAAGAAGCATACCGACCACCTGTTGAGCAGTCATTCTACGGCTAGCCATATTGCTTACTAATAAAGGTCACTTGTCAAACAAGTCAACAACAACAAACTCTTTGTAAAATAAGTAATAAACAAAAAGCACCTTTATCAAAAACTCAAATATACTCCAAAACAATACCACTCACTTGCCAGAGGCAGCTAAACTACTCACCACCACCAACTCTGTACAGACACAGTATGGATCAACAATATCCCACTAAAAAAGAAAGAGAAAAGCAATTACACATAAGACCATGCAAAACACATCGCAAAGAATTTCATGCTCAAACCACTAACTAAATATGCCGCCATTATGATATCACTTACAAAAAAATTCATTCAGACATTACATTATTACTCATTTGGTGTAAATACAACAACAAAGAAATTCTTACCAAAACAATGCAACTACACAAAACTGCAGAACAGCCACTGTCGAAAAGCTTTAGACTAGAATAAAAAGAAGAAAAAAAACTTTATTGTAACATATGCATATAATGATCTAGACCATCACGTACTGCGCAAAATTTATTGCTTGAACCTCCCACTTTCAAAAAGGAAAGATCGATGGCCCAATCCTTTACAAGCAACGCGGCGAGAATCTGGAACTGAGCCTCAGCTCCGGACCACCCCCTCCCTCTTCCCAGACCTTCAAAACTGACCTCAAAGTTCTCCTCCTGCAAAGACACTTCCAAACTTAATTCACACCCTCTCTATTGTGTGAAGGAAGTCTTTACATTATAGGAAATTCTGTTCTCCATGCCCGTAGAAGTGCCTTCCCAGTGTGTTCCTGTGTTTTGCGTGTCTGCCATTTATTGCACTTTTATACCTCTACTTGTACTTTGTACTCTTTTGTAAGTTGCACACATGTCACTTTTCCTCTTGTAACGTATTGTTTGCTACCTCTTGTATTTTGTTTACTTTTGATACATGCACAATTACCACCATTGGCTCATGTAACATAACGTTTGCTCTTGTTTTCAGAGTGTCTGCCATTTATTGCAGTATTTTACCTCATGTGACATCCATCAGAGAGCTGCGTGAATAATTACGTGGTAATCCCCTCATCACAGTGCAAACACCCACCCGAAATAGGTACCCAGTGAGGTCACAACGTTCGCATCGCCCTAACCTGCTCAAGGTTCATGTGACCTCAGTGACAGTCACAGTGACTGGATCACTGTTGCTCTAGGGTGTGCTGCTTCGTAGGCCTGTCACCAACACTGGAGATGAACTTCAGTATGGATTGTGGTGGACAGGCCTTCAAGGATAACCCACAATTGACACCACTACAGTACACCTGCTTGTGCTAAGACATCAAGCCTTCTAAGGTCTAGTGGGGCCTTCTACGGTCTAGCATGGGAATGTGCTCCCTCAGTACAGTGGTGTGGTGGACTGGTCATGAATGCTGAGCCCGGTTCCCCATTTCCAAATTCAACAGCTCCAGCCATAGTGCCACATCCCCACTGAACCCCATACTTGCCCACTGAGAGAAACTCGCACTGCCTTCAGCTATAACCTAATTGTGCCCGCTATAAACACTTGGATGTGGCTCAATTCAAATTATGCACTTGATAAGAGTAATACGCTGCCTAAAAAAAGAAAAAAAACACTCCTAGGGAATGCAAAGCATGTGAAATGTAAGCAGAAACAACATGGTTACCTAAACGATCTCTCACTAACTATTCAGAAATCAGCGAGTGGTTTCACCTGAAAAGTTATGGACATGACTAGAGGGCCCTGAAGGGAACCGTTTCACTGTCCATTGCTTACATCCTTACAAAACATAAGCAGTATGGTAGACCACATCCATAAACACAGAACCATGGTGCACATTGTGTTTTCCAATTCACCCATCAAACAGATATTGCAGTACCTCCAGGAATGGTACACTCTCCCACCCTGGAAACAACAATGCTGTTCAAAGGAAGACAAGAAAACGAAAGTAGCACTTCACTGGCAAACTCTGATGCTGGTGTACTTGGATGCAAATAAAATCACTCTGGCCACTTTGCAACCCCTCTGTCTTACTTTATTTCGCCCCCCCTGGGAACAACAATGCTGTTCAAAGTTAGACGAGAAAACGAAAGTAGCACTTCACTGGCAAACCCTGTGATGCTGGTGTATTTGGATGTAAAATAAAAAAAACAATCTGGCCACTTTGCAACCCCTCTGTCTTACTTTATTTCGCCCCCCCTGGTAACAACAATACTGTTCAAAGGAAGACGAGAAAACGAAAGTAGCACTTCACTGGCAAACTCTGATGCTGGTGTACTTGGATGCAAATAAAATCAATCTGGCCACTTTGCAACCCCTCTGTCTTACTTTATTTCGCCCCCCCTGGGAACAACAATACTGTTCAAAGGAAGACGAGAAAACGAAAGTAGCACTTCACTGGCAAACTCTGATGCTGGTGTACTTGGATGCAAATAAAATCAATCTGGCCACTTTGCAACCCCTCTGTCTTACTTTATTTTGCCCTCCCTGGGAACAACAATGCTGTTCAAAGTTAGACGAGAAAACGAAAGTAGCACTTCACTGGCAAACTCTGTGATGCTGGTGTATTTGGATGTAAAATAAAAAAAAACAATCTGGCCACTTTGCAACCCCTCTGTCTTACTTTATTTCGCCCCCCCTGGGAACAACAATACTGTTCAAAGGAAGACAAGAAAACAAAAGTAGCACTTCACTGGCAAACTCTGATGCTGGTGTACTTGGATGCAAATAAAATCTATCTGGCCACTTTGCAACCAATCTGTCTTACTTTATTTCGCCCCCCCCTGGGAACAACAATACTGTTCAAAGGAAGACGAGAAAACGAAAGTAGCACTTCACTGGCAAACTCTGATGCTGGTGTACTTGGATGCAAATAAAATCAATCTGGCCACTTTGCAACCCCTCTGTCTTACTTTATTTCGCCCCCCCCTGGGAACAACAATGCTGTTCAAAGTTAGACGAGAAAACAAAAGTAGCACTTCACTGGCAAACTCTGTGATGCTGGTGTATTTGGATGTAAAATAAAAAAAAACAATCTGGCCACTTTGCAACCCCTCTGTCTTACTTTATTTCGCCCCCCCTGGGAACAACAATACTGTTCAAAGGAAGACGAGAAAACGAAAGTAGCACTTCACTGGCAAACTCTGATGCTGGGGTACTAGGATGCAAATAAAATCAATCTGGCCACTTTGCAACCCCTCTGTCTTACTTTATTTCGCCCCCCCTGGGAACAACAATACTGTTCAAAGGAAGACGAGAAAACGAAAGTAGCACTTCACTGGCAAACTCTGATGCTGGTGTACTTGGATGCAAATAAAATCAATCTGGCCACTTTGCAACCCCTCTGTCTTACTTTATTTCGCCCCCCCTGGGAACAACAATGCTGTTCAAAATTAGACGAGAAAACGAAAGTAGCACTTCACTGGCAAACTCTGTGATGCTGGTGTATTTGGATGTAAAATAAAAAAAAACAATCTGGCCACTTTGCAACCCCTCTGTCTTACTTTATTTCGCCCCCCCGGGAACAACAATACTGTTCAAAGGAAGACGAGAAAACGAAAGTAGCACTTCACTGGCTATCTCTGATGCTGGTGTACTTGGATGCAAATAAAATCAATCTGGCCACTTTGCAACCCCTCTGTCTTACTTTATTTCGCCCCCCCTGGGAACAACAATACTGTTCAAAGGAAGACGAGAAAACGAAAGTAGCACTTCACTGGCAAACTCTGATGCTGGTGTACTTGGATGCAAATAAAATCAATCTGGCCACTTTGCAACCCCTCTGTCTTACTTTATTTCGCCCCCCCTGGGAACAACAATGCTGTTCAAAGTTAGACGAGAAAACGAAAGTAGCACTTCACTGGCAAACTCTGTGATGCTGGTGTATTTGTCTACAAATAAAATCAATCAGGGCACTTTGCAGCCCCTCAGTCTTACTTTATTTCACCCCCACCCCCTACGCTAGCAGCACCCACCGATCGCAATATATCCCCCCTCCTCAGCCCCAAAACTTACCTTTACTCTCCGACGCGCAGGAAGCAAATGGCTTCCTGCGCCTCGGAGAGCAAAGGGGAAGCCTCCGATGACGTCAGCGTGCCTCGCGCGCTGACGTCATTGATGACACGGGCGGGGGGACGGGGGGAGGCAGGGGAAGGACTTTCCCTGCCTCCCCAGTAAAAAAAAAAAAGATCGACCAATCACGGGGGGAGCGCCAGCGCTTCCCCCGTGGGTGGGTCTCATGACGAGATGGTCTCGTCATGGGCACAGCGCGCCTCTGCTCCATGACGAGACCATCTCGTCATGGGCACAGAACGGGTTAATCTTTTGTTTAACTCTTTTGTTACTGTATGCTCGTAAGAAATTTCGTAACATATCAATAGACTCCTGTTGTATACTACAACTACTACTGCAATCCCAAGTATACACTGGGGCTTTAGTACGTCTCCCTAGAACTTCATCAGCTATCACTTCTTCTACATTTCTAGGAACCAGATTTTCTTTTTCAATTGCTCAACCGTTCTTCACTTCATAAGCACGACCACTGGTATCAACTGTGTGAACTAATGTATTGGTTTGAAAATAACTCTCTTCATTAAAAAAAGGCTCTGAACTTGAACTGTGCTACCATTCACCCAAAAAATATCACAAAAGTTAGTTCTGTTAGTTAGTCTCTTCTTTTTACTTTTGGCCTCATAATATGTATTGGCTTATCTAATGATCAAATTCTATTCAAAACTAAAATGGATAGTTTCCTTTTTAATTCAAAAGCCTTTTCAACAATAGTTTCAACCTGTTTCTTCTTTTTATAAATTGCTGATCTTTTATTATATTTCTTGCCATCTTTTAATACATTTAATACTATTTTATTGTGAAACATTCTTTTCCTTATTACATCAAATTGATTCTTTCTCCTTTTACCATAAATTGTTTTTTCAAAACGTGATTTGCCATTAATTTGTCCTTTTTTCATTTTCTTCTTCTTTGTTCTTGAGGTATTCTTTCTACTTTCTACATTGTGCAAACTGTTTCTAGTCCTTGAAAGTCTTTTAATAAAGTATTTGACTTTTTTCCCACATGTTGTAGTTCATCCAATTCTTGCCGTTGTCTTTTCATTAAATAATATTCTTTTTTTTCTTGTTTCCTCTTTTCTGTTTTTTTGGTCATGGTAAGTCTCTTTTAATCATGATGAAGAATATCTGAAAACATATATATATTAATATTAATATAACTATAAAGAAATATACTATTCTATTACTACACCAACACATTCTACATAAAAACCAATTAAATGCTTTGTTTTGAAATCACATTGGGTTTGCTGCACTATACAGGTACTACCTCGATAATTGGAGGAGCGAATGAGTAGTGTTTAGCTGTTAGAGGACTGCATGGATAGTGGACAGGGGATTGTACCAGTGCATGAGTTAGTACCTGGGTCATTGCATGAGTACATGGGTAGTGACTGGATGATTAGAGTGCTGCAAGGAGAGTGCATGGTGAATTTATAAGTGCTTGAGTTTTGGCACAGTGATTGGATAAGGACATAGGACTGGCTGGGTGATTGCATGAGTGCATAGGTAGTAACAGGGAGATTACTGAACTGTATAGGTAGTGCCCAAGGGATTGTAGAACTGCATGAGTTAGTGCCTGGGTCATTGCATGACTACATGGGAACTAACTGGAAGATTAGAGTACTGCAAGCAGAGTGCATGGTGAATTTATAAGTGCTTGGTTATTGGTGCAGTGATTAGATAAGTACATGGGACTGGCTGGGTGATTGGAGGACTGCATAGGTAGTAACAGGGAGATTACTGAACTGTATAGGTAGTGCTCAATCGATTGTAGAAGTGCATGAGTTAGTGCCTGTGTCATTGCATGAGTACATGGTTAGTGACTGGATGATTAGAGTACTGAAAGGAGAGTGCATGGTGAATTTATAAGTGCTTGGGTTTTAGCGCAGTGAATGGATAATGACATGGGACTGGCTGGGTGACTGGAGGAGGGCATAGGTAGTAACAGGGAGATTAATGAACTGTATAGGTAGTGCTCAAGGGTTTGTAGAAGTACATGAGTTAGTGTCTCGGTCATTCAATCAGTACATGGGTAGTGACTGGATGATTAGAGTACTGCAAGGAGAGTACATGGTGAATTTATAAGTTCTTGGGTGTTGGCGCAGTGATTAGATAAGGACATGGGACTGGCTGGGTGATTGGAGGATTGCATAGGTAGTAACAAGGAAATTACTGAACTGTATAGGTAGTGCTTAAGGGATTGTAGAAGTGCATGAGTTAGCGCCTGGGTCATTGCATGAGTTCATGGGTAGTGACTGGATGATTAGAGTGCTGCAAGGAGAGTGCATGGTGAATTTATAAGTGCTTGAGTTTTGGCACAGTGATTGGATAAGGACATAGGACTGGCTGGGTGATTGCATGAGTGCATAGGTAGTAACAGGGAGATTACTGAACTGTATAGGTAGTGCTCAAGGGATTGTAGAACTGCATGAGTCAGTGCCTGGGTCATTGCATGACTACATGGGAACTAACTGGAAGATTAGAGTACTGCAAGCAGAGTGCATGGTGAATTTATAAGCGCTTGGTTATTGGTGCAGTGATTAGATAAGTACATGGGACTGGCTGGGTGATTGGAGGACTGCATAGGTAGTAACAGGGAGATTACTGAACTGTATAGGTAGTGCTCAAGGGATTGTAGAAGTGCATGAGTTAGTGCCTGTGTCATTCCATGAGTACATGGTTAGTGACTGGATGATTAGAGTACTGAAAGGAGAGTGCATGGTGAATTTAAAAGTGCTTGGGTTTTAGCGCAGTGAATGGATAATGACATGGGACTGGCTGGGTGACTGGAGGAGGGCATAGGTAGTAACAGGGAGATTAATGAACTGTATAGGTAGTGCTCAAGGGTTTGTAGAAGTACATGAGTTAGTGTCTCGGTCATTGCATCAGTACATGGGTAGTGACTGGATGATTAGAGTACTGCAAGGAGAGTACATGGTGAATTTATAAGTTCTTGGGTGTTGGCGCAGTGATTAGATAAGGACATGGGACTGGCTGGGTGATTGGAGGATTGCATAGGTAGTAACAAGGAAATTACTGAACTGTATAGGTAGTGCTTAAGGGATTGTAGAAGTGCATGAGTTAGCGCCTGGGTCATTGCATGAGTTCATGGGTAGTGACTGGATGATTAGAGTACAGCAAGGAGAGTGCATGGTGAATTTATAAGTGCTGTTGTTTTGGCGCAGTAATTAGATAAGGACATGGTACTGGATGGGGGATTGGAGGAGTACATAGGTAGTAACAGGGAGATTACTGAACTGTATAGGTTGTGCTCAAGGGATTGTAGAAGTGCATGAGTTAGTGCATGGGTCATTGCATGAGTACATGGGTAGTTACTGGATGATTAGAGTACTGCAAGGAGAGTGCATGGTGAATTTATAAGTGCTTGGGTTTTGGCGCAGTGATTGGATAAGGACATAGGACTGGCTGGGTGATTGGAGGAGTGCATAGGTAATAACAGGGAGATTACTGAACTGTATAGGTAGTGGTCAAGGGTTCGTAGAAGTGCATGAGTTAGTGTCTGGGTCATTGCATGAGTACATAGGCAGTGGCTAGACGATTAGAGTGCTGCAAGGAGAGTGCATGGTGAATCTATAAGTGCTTGGGTTATGGTGCAGTGATTAGATAAGGACATGGGACTGGCTCGGTGATTGGAGGAGTGCATAGGTAGTAACAGGGAAAATACTGAAATGTATAGGTAGTGCTCAAGGGATTGTAGAAGTGCATGAGTTAGTGCCTGGGTCTTTGCATGAGTACATGGGTAGTGTCTAGATGATTAGAGTACTGAAAGAAGAGTGCATGGTGAATTTATAAGCGCTTGGGATTTGGCGCAGTGATTGGATAAGGACATAGGACAGGCTGGGTGATTGCAGGAGTACATAGGTAGTAACAGGGAGATTACTGTACTAGATAGGTGGTGCTCAAAGGATTGTAGTAGTGCATGAGTTAGTGCCTAGGTCATTGCATGAGTACATGGGTAGTGACTGGATGATTAGAGTACTGCAAGGAGAGTGCATGGTGAATGTATAAGTGCTTGGGTTTTAGCACAGTGATTGGCTAAGGACATGGGACTGGCTGGTTGCCTGGAGGAGTACACAGGTAGTAACAGGGAGATTACTGAACTGTATAGGTAGTGCTCAAGGGATTGTAGAAGTGCATGAGTTAGTGCCTGGGTCATTGCATGAGTACATGGGTAGTTTCTGGATGATAAGAGTACTGCAAGGAGAGTGCATGGCGAATTTATAAATGCTTGGGTTTTGACACAGTAATTAGATAAGGACATGGGACTGGCTGGGTGATTGGAGGAGTGCATAGGTAGTAACAGGGAGCTTACTGAACTGTATAGGTAGTGCTCAAGGGATTGTAGAAGTGCATGAGTTAGTGCCTGGGTCATTGCGGGACTACATGGGTACTAACTGGATGATTACAGTACTGCAAGGAGAGTGCATGGTGAATTTATAAGTACTTGGGTTTTGGTGCAGTGATTGTATAAGGACAAATGACTGGCTGGGTGAGTGCAGGAGTGCATAGTTAGTAACAGGGAAATTACTGAACTGTGTAGGTAGTGTTCAAGGGATTGTAGAAGTGCAAGAGTTAGTGCCTTGTTCATTGCATGAGTACACTAAGCATACATGCAAATGTATAAATAGAATCTAAACACATAGATAACTCATTACATACTATCTAGTTAAGTAGATAAGAACAACATGCCAGAAAGGGTAATATAGGGTGGTTTCGTTTTGAGTTACATCTTGACCATTCAATCTACAAATATGCGAAATCATTAAACTATACCTCTCAACAGACTTAAGAAAGAAGAGCAATTAACAACACCTTAAATGAGCATTTTTAAAACCAAACTTTTATTATACATCTTCAGCTTTGTATCTAAAATTATGTGGCATCATTCAACTATACCTTTGCTTGGACTACAAAAAGCATCCTAATTAACAGCACCTTATTTCACCATTATTTCTTTAAATATATAACATCATTTAACTTCACCTTCTGTACAAACTAATAACAGAATTCTAATTAATAACACCTTATATGATCATCTTTCAATCAGCACAGTTGTGCTGCATCTTTACCTAAGTATCTATAATTATGCAGTATTATTTAACTATACCTTTGTAGAGAGAAGAAAAAATGAAGGCTAATAAACTACACCTTATATGAACATCTTTCAAAATACACATTTGTACTACATCTTCAACCAACTATCTAAAAATATGCGGCATCATTCAGCTATACCTTTGAAGAGACTTAAAAAACATCTTAATTAATTACATCAGTAATCATCTTTAAAAATACACATAAAACTGTTCAGACTGTTTTTTAAACTAACTTCAAGTATAATGAAATTAATTCCAATATACATCTCTTCATTTAATAATATATTTCAAACAACACAGTTTTACAATAATGTCAAATACTTTTAAATAATCCTCAAAAATGTATAACTCACCTTGCAAATAAATGTGTTGAATGAAAAATCTCACACACTCAGACAGGGTTTTCTTTTGCACACAGACAATATAATTCACCAGACTCTGCGAGCTGAAACAAGTAATGACAAGGTTTCCCTCTCTTTTTCCAAACAAATACACATAAGCAACAAATGACATTGCTTCCCAGAGATTTTCAAATTGTAAAACACATTTTCATTGGTCACAGATAATAACCCTTATCAACTGACTTTTTTACCCCTTCTGCTTAATGCCAGTTTCCATAGTAACAGGTCATGCAACATTCAACTTAACTGACAGGTCACAAGTTCACCATATTTTCAAGTTCACCACACAATGTTGCAAATGAAAACAGCAGGTGTGGTTGGCTTTGCAAAACATGACCTTATACTTTCTACTGTACCTTTCAAACATCTTTTACTAACCAATAGTAAACTTGCTTTTTAAACAAATTAAAATGCACCCTATTTTAGAATGTACAATGTTCTTAAACAGCATCTTGTCCACCATTTTAGATATCTCTCATTCTACCAACTGACTACCTCAGCTACAGACATATTTTCATTACCTACAGTCATTCCTTCAAGAAGCATTCAGTGTGGATTGTTGGGCACAGCTATGTTTTCTGGTGCAAAAGGTATGCTGGACGCAGAGGTATTGACAAAGACCTAGCTTTGCAAAATGTAGACATTAAATGGATTGAACAGAGAGGATTAAAGTGGCACCAATTGATGCATTTGGTTAAAACCTTTTTGCATTTCCAAGCCCCAGACCTCATGATTTTGCACTGTGGTGGCAAGAACCTAGGCATATTGACTGGGGTAGGTCTGGAAATGCTAATGAAGGACACCTTTGCAGAATTGATGTTGCTTTTCCCCCAAACTGTCTTTGTATACTCTAACATATGCCAAAGACAGAAATGGAAGTGGTCCAATCAATTTTGTCCTCAGATTGAGAAATCTAGAAAAAATGTCAATAAATCTTTTTCTGCTTACCTCAGAGACCATAGGATGGGCTCCATCTATAACAACAATCTTCGTTTCAATATGGATGGCATCTACAGAAGTGATGGAGTACACTTCACTGATCAAGGCAACAGAGTGTTTCTCAAAAGCCTGAAGCTCTGCATCCGCACTTACATGTAGCTACAACAATCTGCCTATAAAAACAAGGGCTCTTTTTATAACCACTCAATAACACAACAGATAACCTAGGTTTATATTTTAAAAAATCGTAATTATTTTTGCTGGAGCCGCGTCCCCAGCGTGACTGACGGAGCCGTGCACCCCTCCTGTTCACAATAGCGGGCTGTGCTGGGAGTCGTGCACCCCTCGCGTTCACACCAGGGGGCCGCACTGGTAGCCGGACACCCCTCGCGTTCACACCAGGGGCTGCGCTGGGAGCTGTGCACCCCTCATGTTCACACCAGGGGGCCACGCTGAGCGCCGTGCAACCCTCGTGTTCACACCATGGGGCCGCGCTGAGCGCAAGGGTCGCGTCTCCAAACTTTGGCGGAATAAAATGTCTACTACTATTAATTGATATTCACCCCGGGTATCCCATCCCCTGGAGAATGCCAAAATTATTATTATTATTTTTCTTTAAAGGGAGGGGGACCACGTGGCTCCCCTCCCAGGCCATGAAGCAATGCAGGAGTTTGCCATGGCAGGGCGGGAGCCGCACGGCTCCTGACCTGTCATTGCAAACAGCAATGTCCCGGAGGTGTGCACCCTGGGACACTGCAAGAGCCGGCCCTGGGGGTGGCGGTCCCCAGGGCCATTGAGGGCTCCTGAGGCCCCCCTCCCTTCTTTTCATTGTCCCAGTGAGGAGGTGGTCCCCGGGGGTCCGCAACAGACCCCCGTATTTAAATATTAACTTCCCCGGGGGGGTGGTGGTCCCCGGGGCAGTGTGGGGGTATTGCCCCCACACTCATTTATTTTTTCTTCCCCAAGGGAGGAGGCAGTTCCCGGGGTTGCGGGGACCCCCGCGAGACCCGGCACATTAATTCGCGAGTGCCCCTGGGTCCTGGCCCACCTGGGGGCTTTTCAAAAACGACAGTCCATGCTTCTTATTTATTATTTTCTTGGCAGTATTCGCGACCCCAATGCGACTTCTGCCGTTTAAAAAAAAATATATATATATATTTTTTTTTGTCCTTGGGGGTCCTTGTGGGACCCCCCCTAAGCAGCCCTAGGGGGTCAGGGTGTTTCTACCCTGCTCCCTTTTCTT
Source organism: Triturus cristatus (assembly GCF_964204655.1). Lineage (NCBI taxonomy): Eukaryota > Metazoa > Chordata > Amphibia > Caudata > Salamandridae > Triturus > Triturus cristatus. The sequence goes on along the minus strand of NC_140591.1, from coordinate 612,307,379 downwards.
CATTTTACACTTTATTTTACTTTCTTCTTGTGACTCGATTCTACCGAGTCACAAGATGGCTGCCAACAGTTCCTGTTTTGGAGTGTTGGCAGCCAATCAGAGTGAAGCTCGTGCTCTGGAGGGTTTGCGAACCCACCGCTGCCCTAGATATCAAAACTTTTTCTTTTTCAAATTTCTCAGGAACTACAAAACGGATTTACACCATTTAAAAAAAAGGGCTCTTTTTGAACCAAGGGCTATCTTTTTGCCAAATTTAGTGTAAGTCCGTTCAGCAGTTCGGGCTGTAGCTTTGTCTAAAGATTCCTATGGAAAAAACCATGGGGGAAACGTGTTTTGGGAGCCCCCTTTTTTCTCAACCCCCATTTGGCGAATCACCCCGAACTTTTCAAGACATGAGCTGACCGGAGCTGATCACTAGTTTTGAAAATGTATTGAAGATTTGTGAACCGGCGCCAAAGTTATTGGGAAACAAAAAACGCTTTTCCTATGGAAACTAGCTCCTAACTATAACTACCTACTGGCGACTGCCAGTAGGATATATATATATATATATGGGGAGCCGTAATCTGCAGTGAATTTGGAGCACCACCATCTAAGGGTTTTAACACGGACTACACCTCCCAGAACACAACGTGAAATCTCATACAGAGTTGTCCAATCAGGACTCACGATATGGTGGAAAAGGAAGGTGTGGCCACATGCGTGCTTCTGACTACACTTACCCTTTGAAAAAGAGAACTCTCGAAACGCGTCAGGGCTGTGGTCTGCTGCCTTATTGACCGGGTCAGCGCGACTGTTTTACCAAATAAAGCCTTTGGGAAAAGCTCTTCTGTGTTCGAGCGCAGCCCAATTGTTGGACCTTCCCGTGGGCTGGATATATATATATATATATATATATATATATATATATACATATATATATATATATATATATATATATTACCTACTGGCGGTCGCCAGTAGGTAGTTATAGTTAGGACCCTGTTTCCATAGGAAATCCGCAACATTCTATTTGGAATAACTTTGGCGCCGGTCGACGAATCCTCGCAAAATTTTCAAAATAGGTGGGGCGCTACGCTCCGCTCCTACCCTGAAAGTCTCAGGGGGATTCGTCAAGCAGGGGCCGAGAAAAAAGGGGGGTCCCAAAACGCGTTTTCCCCATGCATTTTTCCATAGGACCTTTAGACACAGCTACAGCCCGAACGGCTGAACAGAATTACTTGAAATTTGGCAGAGAGGTAGCCATAAGGTCAAGGAAGTGCCTTTTGCAGGTCTGGTGTAAATCTGTTCAGTATTTCCTGAGAAAATAGCATTTAAAAGCATATATATATGTGGGCGGAGCCTAACCACACATCTCATCCTGAGATCTGATTGGCTGTCAGCACTTCATCCAAGAAGTGTTGGCAGCCATCTTGGGACCAATATACATGATAGCACCTCATTAAAAAGCATTGCAGTTAATAGAAGGTTTTAAGACTTTAGTTACATTATAAATCATTTGTTGATGGTACCATACTCATTTTAGGAATTGTGGTATGTTCTAAGGTGATTTCACCATGTGAAAAAGCCTTCTGCTGGGATATCATGATTGAGAGAAAAATATTTTCTCATGCTTTTACCACAGAGGTTTGGAAGGTGATCTATAGGCTAAACTGAGAGCTTATTTTCAGTAAATTCACATTATCTTTCTCAGTCATGTGAGAATGAAGTCTGACATTCTCAGTAAAACATGTACATCCAACAAGGGCAGAGACTGTCAGTTGATTCCTTTGTGTTCTACTGCAGCTTCCCAGAGTGTTCCAAAGAACTACTAGAGCGCTAACAGTCCTACTTATGATAAACGTATGGCACACCTGAAGCCATCTTGCTTGGATTAAAGTGGTAACTCTTAAAACATTTAATTTAAAAAGGAACAAAATGAGGGGGTTCATTTTTCCATAAAAAGTATGATTAGTGCTGCAGAAAGAAAAATTAGGGCACATTTTGAGTGACTTCTCAAATCCTCTTCTATTTCATTAAAAAATTCTGACATGCAGACTGAAACATGCACTTTCAATACCAGCAGCAGTTTTCCCTGGTGAGCAGTAGCTTTACTACAGTGATCTAATGAGCAAAAAGAGTGCTAACATTCTGAATTTATGGCAAATGTGTGACACATCTGAATGCCTTCTTGATGGAATCAAAGTAAAAAACTGAAAGTATTTCCTACTGAGGAGACTGCAGTAAATGAGGAAATTAGGAAACTTCATAACAAATAAGTCTCCCAAGATGGCCACCAGAGACAAAAGAGCCCAAATGTAGCCCAAATATCACCCAGATGTAGCCCAAGTATAGCCCAATGACAGAATGTCCCAGAATGTTCTTAAAAACAACTAGAGCGCTTACTGTCTTCATTATGACAAAAGTATGGCACACCTCAAGCCATCTTGATTGGAATAAACTGGTAACACTTAAAACATTTAATTTAAAAAGAAACACAATGAGGAGGTTCATTTTGCCATAGAAATTATGATTAATGCTGAAGAAAGAAAATGAGGGCACATTTTGAGTGACTTCTCAAATCCTCTTCTATTTCATTAAAAAATTCTGACATGCAGACTGAAACATGCACTTTTAATACCAGGAGCAGACTTCCATGGTGCAGTAGTTTTACTACAGTGATCTAATGAGCAACTAGAGTGCTAACATTCAGAATTTATGGCAAATGTGTGACATATCTGAATACCTTCATGATGGAATCAAAGTAAAAAACTGAAAGCATTTCCTACTGAGGAGACTGCAGTACATGAGGAAATTAGGAAACTTCATAACAAATAAATCTCCCAAGATGGCCACCGGAGACAAAAGAGCCCAAATGTAGCCCAAAATCACCCATATGTAGCCCAAATATAGCCCAATGACAGAAGTGTGCAAAACACTTATTATTTTGTGTTTTTGCAGTGTTATATAGTGCAGACTTGTCAGGTATTGGTGTGCTTTACATGAGCATTGGTTACATCACACAAGAACAAATTCATTTTGGTTGTAGACATGGGGAGACTAAGTGATTTGACCAGAATCACAGAATGTCGAGCTGAAGCAGAAACTTCAACCTGGTTCCCCAGTTGCAAAGTCTGCAGTTCTGGAAGTAACACCACATCCTCTCCCCTAAGTGCAACATTTAATCAAGTGGTCAACTGGATAAAAAAACATAAAGATAACAAATAATTTAAAAGTGCTTTGTCGCTATTTGAAAACTCAGAAAATATGTCCTTATTTTAGTCTTTTAGAGCACTAACCATAATTTTGATGCCAATAAGACCCTCTCATATATGTAATTTCTAAAGGAAATGCTCTAGGTATTACAGTTTTGATTACATCAAGATGATGTCAGGCGTTCCACACTTTTGTAATAAATATAGAATGTTAGCAATCTAGTTGTTCATTAGGATACTGTTGAGAGGCAGAGGCCAGGGGCACGGACTCTGAAAATTGAAGGCAGGTAGGAGGGTGCAAAGGCAACAATTTAACCACACTGAGCAGGCAGGAAGGGCCGTGGAAGCACAACAGACTATGGAGGGCAGTGGAAAGGGGGGCAGGGGCAACAAACCAACAATACAGGACTTGCAAGAGAGGCTGTTGGAGGGAAGATCTATTACGGGTCAAGGAAGCTAGGGGCGGTCCCCAGATCCCCGGGAGCCACCACAGAACTGGAGCAGGAGAGTGAGTCAGGGACAAAAGGGGCACCTTAATTTGAGCCGGGGTGCCTAGGAACGCTTGCTCCAAAAATGAAGAAAACAGACATATGAGACATGGAATTGGAGGCAGAATACAATGGCAGTTTAATGAGAAGATGCAACTTCAAAGAAACCGCAGAATAGAGACATAAAGTACAAAATACAGAATCCAGATAATCATACAGCTGTCATAATATTCTCTGTATCTCAATTAATGTACTGACAGAGAGAGAGAGAAAACACATCTATAAATGCATCATGGGAAACAAGTTACACCAAGGAAAATGTTACCTAGGAACACTCACGTTTACTCTTAGAGCAAGCATTCCTGCAATTACAATACAAAATCTTTTAAATGCAAAAGTAAAGAGAACAATGGTTAAACATAACATGACATTTCATATAGGTAAAATAGAATAAGATACTTCAAGCAAAGCAGAGCAAGACATTTTAAGCAAAGGAAGACAAGAGCTCCCAGCTCTTGGGGAAAACCTGCACTGCCTGTTAACCTACATACAGACGGCGAGGTAGTCCGTCGATATCTGTGGGTGCTCCCTTTTTATATCATTTTGTGGGCTCCTTTGCACGCTACATCTACCTACGTATGCTACCCAAAAGCTTCGTCTGCAGATTTTACCAGACATTTCGTCATTTACCCACTTAATGCTGACAATGGACTGGGTGAAAAGGTCAGTCTCTCAGGCCAATCGCTTATCGTAAGTTCCATAGAGCAAGCAGAAAATAATGGGTATTGTACGGGAATTCAATATATTCATGTATAAAATCTCCTCAGTTCTCCTAACTTGACGCTCTGCGGTTGCCACTTCCTTAAAAGCGGGAAACCTGCCCAGGAAGCAAGTACCAGTCCAGGATGCAGCCTACTGTATGTCGACAGCTTCAGGGGGATGTTGAACTTTGATACCGAGCACGGAGCACTCGGGTAGGGTGGGGGCTACTAGTTTGGATCAGAAGGCCTCGCAGACCTGCCTTCAGACTACTATACACTAAAATTGCAGAGCTATGGTCAATTTAACAGAGGCCTACATATTGAACAGAAGGGCCTACACAGGGGTTTTATGCTGGCTGAGTGGTAAGGATGTCTCAGGATAATTATATAGCAACACAGGACCCGCTGGTCAATTTAATACGGCCTACAAATGCAGCTGGCAGGGCAAGGACAAGGGTCTCATACTTCAGGTGTGGACAGAACGGGCCAGGGGCCCCCTGTGATACAAAATCTACCCTCCTTTAAGGCTGTGGCAATGTAATAGACCATTGTGGGCAGAAGGAAGAGGCAATGGTAGTACAACCATACATGCCAACAGACCCGATTCAGCCAGGAAACGTCCAATGTTTTTAAGCTCAAATGGGCTTTATTTGATCTGTCTCCTGTCTACAATATCCTCTTTTTCAATGTAACTCAAAGGGGAAAATCAATACCCCAGTTTTTTTTCAAAATCTCCCTCTTACCAAGTTCAAAATGTTCGCAAGTATGGTACATTGGATCATGGAAGGAAATGGGATAGGGACATGGACTTGGATAACAGAGGACAGGAGGGACATGGAGAGGTGCACCAAACTGACCCTGCAGGGCAGGCATCAGGGTTTGCAGCAGCACAATACACCACACAGGGCATGCAGGACGGGAGTGCAGCACAACAATCCATAGAAAGCAAGAGGGAGGGGACAGGACCATGCACATGGACAACAGAGAACAGAGGGGCAAGAGGCAATGGTAGCTAGCTGACCATAATGGACAGACAGGAGAGAAAGCTGCAGCATAACAGACCATAAAGGGCAGGAGGGACGGATCAGGGGCATTACAATGGAACAGACAAGCCAGGAGGGAGGGAGTAGGGCTGGGGGCAAGGGGGCAGGGCAGGAGCAGCAAGATAGCCATGGAGGTCAGGCAGGATGGGCACTAGAAGCAAGACACACCATGAAGAGCAACAGTGAGACTGTTATGGCATACACACAGACCATGGAGGGAAGGTGGGAGGGGGTCAGGGGCAGCTAACTGACCACACAGGGAAGGTGGGAGGGGCCATGGCAGCACAGAAGACCATGCATGGCAAGTGGGAGGGTTAGTGGCAGCACAATGGCTATGATGGGCAAGAAGGAGGGTGGAGGGGCATGCACAAAGGACGATGGAGGATAGAAGGGAGGGTCAGGACCTGTGCACAGACAAGAAAGTTCAGGGGAAGGGACGTCACAACAGACCACACGGGGCAGGCAGGAGGAGCAGTTGCAGCACAACAGACCAGGGAGGGCAGAAGGGTGTGGCAGTACAATGGACCATGTAGGACAGGAGGAAGAGGATAGGGGCATGGCATGTGGACAGGCAGGGTGGAGGTGGCAGGGACAGGTTACAGTCATCTGACAATGCTAGGCAGGTGGGAGGGGAGTGGCAGCTCAACAGAACACTCAGAGTAGATAGGAGTGGCAGGTCCATGGGACATGGTGGGCAAAAAGGATGGAGCAGGGGCATGCACAAAGACATCGGAGGGCAGGGGGAAGGAGAATAGGGGCAGCAAGCTAAGCACAGAGTTTAAGCAGGAGGTCAATGATGGGGCATAGAATTGGGCAATGGAGGGCAGGAGGAGTGGACTGGTACATCATACTAAATTGAGGGCAGTGGCAGCACATCAGACCATGCATGGCAGGAGGGAGGAGGCTAGTCCATGGATTCACACAACAGAGGATAGGGAGGAAGGGGATGGGGCAGCAAGCTAACTGTTCAGAGAAGGCGGGTATTAGGAACTTTATTGTTTTTAAAACATTGTGTCTGTGCGAACTACTTAAAATATGAACAAGTATGCAGCATAATCTCACTTTTATTCAGGAAGAAGAGGACGTTTGTGACTGTGACTCCGGGCTCACTTGGCAGAAACACCCCCTGACCCTCCACCCCCTATCGCAAAATGTAATGCCCGTGAAAAGGGTAGGTGAACACAGTGTTATATAGAACATAGTCCTGAGAGCACGATTGAAAATGAAAACTAGATATAGTGTATGGTATAAACTATGCACCAAAAAGTGTGATATAAGATGAACCTGGCGTGAAATATAATATGCAATACATTGTGCGCAATGACAGATTCATTGGAGAGCGCGAGATAGCACAGGCACTAGCGCGTGCTATGCGATATGCGCCTTGGAGTGTAATATGCACAGGGCAGTGTTGTGTAACCTAACTAGTCTCTAAAGTTGTAATATAAAATATGTGCTGGGGAGTGTAACGTTGCATATGCACTGTGACAAAGATATGGATCCCAGATTGTAATATGTATGGCATAGCACTGTGCGTTATAACATAGGCATCGAGAAAGGCACGTTAGATGGGGCAATATAACCCTTGCGAAGACAAGTGTGGCATGACATATTCACGGGGTGGTGTTACAGTGCACATGGGCTAGAGAGTGTCATAGCATATGCACTAGCTAGTGGAATACAACACAGAGGTGTGTGGCACTCGGCAGGCAATGGTGGGTGTAACACAGCATTGGGCTCTGTCAGGAGCACGCTGTGACTCTCAAGTGATGTTCGTCCCCTTTCCAGAGAGTAAAATAAAAAGTATTACACATCCGGCAGTGGATGTGTGTTTTATTAACCGTGAGGGGGGTTTCTTGCATAGTTTTGGTCGAATTTTTGTCGAATCCCCTTTGAATGGCTTGGTGTGCATGTGTATTAAATGTGCCCGTCAATAGCTACCCATGTTTGTATAAATAAACGACAAGGGTGTCTACCAGGATTAGGCACGGTAGGTCATCAGACATGTCAGAGCTTCACTAGTGGTGTAAATACATTCCACGTGGATTCATTGCATGCATAGTCGCCTTTTAATGAATATCACGCAAATCGTCATGGTGATAGGTACGTACGGTTTGTCCAGCATGTCCTAGGTGTGTCTATAAATATATATTTTTTTAAAATAATAAAAAACAGTGGCCGGCCCTGGGGATTGGGGTCAAAAAAATATAATTAGGAGACTGGCCCTGGGGGATGGGGTCATCAGGGCCAATAAATTAGAATAAGAAGGGGAACCAAACAGCCCCCCTTCTTAAAAAACTAAAATAAATAAAAGACTGGCATCGTGCCGGAGGCCATGCCCCCTCCGTGCAGCACTCTGCAAACGCGCCCCCAACAGGCATCTCCAGTATGCGTCAGGGAGCTGCGCTGCAGCCAGGTGTTCTGAGGCCAAGCCCCTTTTTACACCTCTCTGCAACGCAGCTCTGTGGCGCTTACTGGAGGTACCTAGTGGTCTAGTTTGACCCTAGGGACCCTTAGGATTCAAGGGGACTTAATCTCTCAACTTAGAACAGCCACAGGGCGCGTTTACACAGTGGTGAAGGGAGGGGACGGGGCCTGAGGTGACGTGTGCAAACACGCACTATGGCACGTTTTAAATTGGGGATATAATTTCCCTTCAATACTGAGGGCCCCTGGGGGCTAACTAGCCCACCAAGTGCTTCCAGTAAGCGCCACTGAGCTGCATTGCAGAGAGGTGGTCCAGGCCGTGCCACTTTTTACACCTCTCTGCAACGCAGCTCTGTGGCACTTACTGGAGGTACCTAGTGGGCTAGTTGGAGCCTAGGGACCCTCAGGATTCAAATGAACTTAATCTCCCAACTAAAAATGGACACAGGGCGTGTTTACACAGTGGTGAATGGAGGGGACGGGGCCTGAGTTAACGTGTGCAAAAACGCTCTGTGGCCTGTTTTAAGAGGTAGTTTTAATCTCCATGCCCTATTATATACTAGGGGCTTACAGAGGAGGTCATGCTAATCACAGGGGGACCCCAACGCATAATGTTCCCTAGTGTATGTAGGTGTTTTCACTGTATTCTAAGTGTCTTTTAACATAGCACTGGCTCTAGGACTGGTTAGTCAGACTCAGTTACCACCAGTATCCGTCTGAAAAAGTTGAGGGTACAGGATGATTTTGCAACAAGGCTTCTTTCTGCTCTTCTTTTTGTTCTTTCTGCACGTTATCCTTCTTCCTGCACTTATCTTCGTATTTGAGGACTTCTGTTGCTTCTTTCTGCACTTCTTTTGTTTCTTTCTGTGCATTTTCTCTTCTTTCTTCACATGTCCTATCTCTGTAGGCATAGTTAGAAATTAGCATTTAAAAAACCTTAGAAATTCACAGAAAAAAACATAGGTTTCAGGCACGTTATAGTTAGGAATTAGCATTTAAAAAACCTCAGAAATTCACTGAAAAAACCATAGGTTTCCGGGGTGTTATAGTTAGCTGGACTTTTCACTTGTACAAAACCATTGAAATTCCCCCGTTATAGTTAGTTCAGCTAACTATAACTCGCGCGCCCGCAATGCACTGCTGATGACGTCACATATTACATCACTCATGACATGGTCACTGACATCACTCATGACATCACTGATGACATCTCAAATGACATCACTGATGACATCACTGATGACATCATCCAGTGAATGTGTGTTTTTCTGAAAATTAAATATGTTTTATATATGTATATCTCAAGGTCGATGGAAGAATAAATGGGTATATAAGTGTCTAAATGGATGATTTGTTTTTGAAAAATTGATTGTGTAACTGACTGATTAAGTGTATCATAGTGAATACATGGCTTAGTGAGTAATGTTTAAATATGTAAATATCTGTATCAGTCTCTCACTTTGTGTATAAGTGGCTGCATGGGTTGGTGAGTAGCTACATGGGTGTCTATATAGGTTATTAGTTGTTTTTTTGAGTATCAGTCTGAGTGTCTGCATGGTTCGGTGGGGGGTATTACGTAGTGCATAGGTGCATGAATGAGTGGCTCACTGTTTGTATGTGTTGAACACAGCATGTGTGCAGGACTGTATGGGTGGATGAGTGTGTGTATGGGTGTTAGTGAGTGAATGACTGTCTCAATAGTGTCTTTATGAGTAACTACATATGTTTTAAACTAGTATATGTGACTATTGGTGTATATATGTGAGTATATGTGAGAGTGAGAGATTGAAAGAGTTCCTGTATGAATAAGTATGTGTTTCTATAAGTGATTGTTTAAAAGACTAAGTATGTGTAAGTTTCCGTAGAAGTAAGTATGGTGGTGTGTGTATAACTGTATATGCAAGTAAATGTATGTTTGATTCTTTATTAGCATGAGTGACTATGTGTGTGAGTAACTCTATGGATGAGTGGCATTGTGTAACAGGATGTATAGGTGTATGAGTACATATGATGAGTGAGTACATGTTTGAGTGACTGTATAGGACTGTTGGTGAATGAGTGGATGTGTATGTGGATCTTAGAATTACTGAAGAGGTTGTTGTAACTGGTATTGGTATGTCCATTGTTTTGAAAATGTTAGCCTCTATTTTTGAATGTGTGTATCAAAGGTTATATTAGGGTGAGAGGAGGTCTGCCACTCTATCACAAGGATGATGTCATCAGTGATGTCATCAGTGATGTCATTTGAGATGTCATCAGTGATGTCATGAGTGATGTCACTGACCATGTCATGAGTGATGTAATATGTGACGTCATCAGCAGTGCATTGCGGGCGCGCGAGTTATAGTTAGCTGAACTAACTATAACGGGGGAATTTCAATGGTTTTGTACAAGTGAAAAGTCCAGCTAACTATAACACCCCTGAAACCTATGGTTTTTTCAGTGAATATATATATATATATATATATATATATATATATTACCTACTGGCGGTCGCCAGTAGGTAGTTATAGTTAGGACCACGTTTCCATAGGAAATCCGCAACATTCTATTTTGAATAACTTTGGCGCCGGTCGACGAATCCTCGCGAATTTTTCAAAATAGGTGGGGCGCTACGCTCCGCTCCTACCCTGAAAGTCTCGGGGGGATTCGTCAAGCGGGGGCTGAGATAAAAGGGGGGTCCCAAAATGCATTTTTCCCATGCATTTTTCCATAGGACCTTTAGACAGGGCTACAGCCCGAACGGCTGAACAGAATTACTGGAAATTTGGCAGAGAGGTAGTCCTCAGGTCAAGGAAGTGCCTTTTGTAGGTTTGGTGTAAATCTGTTCAGTAGATTCTGAGAAAATAGCCTTTAAATCAATATATATATCTGAGCCAGCTTACGGTGCGCTTACCGTACGCTTACCGTACGCGTACGGTGGCGTGCGCGAGCGCGATTCTGATTGGCTCTTAGATCTAAGTAAACATTCGAATCGGCCGAAACCAGGAAGCGGCGGCCGCCATTTTCTCTCTCGCACTGAGAGTGATTTTTAAAATATAAAGCCCAAAAACATGTAAAGGGGCTGTTTAGACAGCTCCCACACACATAGCCATGTTGAGGGAGTCCCCAAAGATCCCCCAAGGCCAAAAACGGAATTTTTATTTTTTCGGTAATTTCGGCGATTACGCTTACCGTACGCGTACGGTAAAAAATTTAAAAAAATAAATAAATTATCCACACTCTCTCCACCCCGTGTGCAATTTGTGCCCGAAGGGCATCAATTGTGCATGGCTTATCACACCTGAGATAAACTAAAATATTTAAAAAAATAATAATAAAAAAAAAAAAAAATCCACACTCTCTCCACCCCGTGTGCAAATGGTGCCCGAAGGGCACCATTTGTGCATGGCTTATAAAATATACGAAAAATTAAAATATTACCTTTCAAAATGAAGTGCATCATATGTCCTCCATGTGCGCACGGTGCTCGAAGCGCATCGTGCGTACATGGCCCATCTAGCGTAACGTGGGCACGCGGTGCGCGTAGCGCACCGCGTGCCCACCGTGTGTGCACGGCACTAACTGCGTAAAGTGGGCGCGCGGTGCGCGAAGCGCACCGCGTGCTCACTGTGCGCGCACGGTCCGCGAAGCGCACCGTGCGCGCACGGAACGAACTGCGTTAAGTGGGCACGCACTCCACGAATGGCGTAAAGTAACTTAGCATTTAAAAAACCGTACAAATTCACTGAAAAAACCATAGGTTTCACACACGTTATAGTTAGGAATTAGCATTTAAAAAACCTTGCAAATTCACTGAAAAAACCATAGGTTTCACACATGTTATAGTTAGCGGAAATTTTACTGATAAAAAACCAATGAAATTCCCCCGTTATAGTTAGTGCAGGCAACTATAACTCACGCGACCGCAATCTTCTGCTGATGACGTATGTGTCTTTATGAAAAAAAAATATTTGTAATATATGTATAGCTAAAAATTTATGGAAGAAGACATGGGCAAATAAGTGTCTAAATACAGTATTAGCATCAGCAGAGGATTGCGGTCGCGTGAGTTATAGTTGCCTGCACTAACTATAACGGGGGAATTTCATTGGTTTTTTATCAGTAAAATTTCCGCTAACTATAACATGTGTGAAACCTATGGTTTTTTCAGTGAATATATATATATATATATATATATGCGGAAGTGTCTTCTGTGTAGAAAGTACCTCCTCCAAATCGGAAGTCGCTTCATTACGAGAGGACCCCACAGAAGCAGGTCCTGTTAAATTCTGTCAAATTCTTCTTACAACTTAGAAGAAAAATGAAGCCTTGTGCGGTTCCTTAATTCTTATATTCAGCCACTTTTCCAAACACGGTTCGAGTGCAGCGCACTCTTGATCACTGACAATGGAAACTGTAGCGAGCGGCCATTTTACATTATTTCCCACGTGATTTGACTAAACTACAATTTAAGTGCATATGAAGAAAGACTTGTAGTTTTTTCGTTATTTCATTACTTTAAGCATGCAGCACGATACATTGAACAAATGCTTTAGTTAATATTTATATTAATACTGTATAAACTAAAATATTTAAAAAAATAATAATAAAAAAAAAAAAAAATCCACACTCTCTCCACCCCGTGTGCAAATGGTGCCCGAAGGGCACCATTTGTGCATGGCTTATAAAATATACGAAAAATTAAAATATTACCTTTCAAAATGAAGTGCATCATATGTCCTCCATGTGCGCACGGTGCTCGAAGCGCATCGTGCGTACATGGCCCATCTAGCGTAACGTGGGCACGCGGTGCGCGTAGCGCACCGCGTGCCCACCGTGTGTGCACGGCACTAACTGCGTAAAGTGGGCGCGCGGTGCGCGAAGCGCACCGCGTGCTCACTGTGCGCGCACGGTCCGCGAAGCGCACCGTGCGCGCACGGAACGAACTGCGTTAAGTGGGCACGCACTCCACGAATGGCGTAAAGTAACTTAGCATTTAAAAAACCGTACAAATTCACTGAAAAAACCATAGGTTTCACACACGTTATAGTTAGGAATTAGCATTTAAAAAACCTTGCAAATTCACTGAAAAAACCATAGGTTTCACACATGTTATAGTTAGCGGAAATTTTACTGATAAAAAACCAATGAAATTCCCCCGTTATAGTTAGTGCAGGCAACTATAACTCACGCGACCGCAATCTTCTGCTGATGACGTATGTGTCTTTATGAAAAAAAAATATTTGTAATATATGTATAGCTAAAAATTTATGGAAGAAGACATGGGCAAATAAGTGTCTAAATACAGTATTAGCATCAGCAGAGGATTGCGGTCGCGTGAGTTATAGTTGCCTGCACTAACTATAACGGGGGAATTTCATTGGTTTTTTATCAGTAAAATTTCCGCTAACTATAACATGTGTGAAACCTATGGTTTTTTCAGTGAATATATATATATATATATATATGCGGAAGTGTCTTCTGTGTAGAAAGTACCTCCTCCAAATCGGAAGTCGCTTCATTACGAGAGGACCCCACAGAAGCAGGTCCTGTTAAATTCTGTCAAATTCTTCTTACAACTTAGAAGAAAAATGAAGCCTTGTGCGGTTCCTTAATTCTTATATTCAGCCACTTTTCCAAACACGGTTCGAGTGCAGCGCACTCTTGATCACTGACAATGGAAACTGTAGCGAGCGGCCATTTTACATTATTTCCCACGTGATTTGACTAAACTACAATTTAAGTGCATATGAAGAAAGACTTGTAGTTTTTTCGTTATTTCATTACTTTAAGCATGCAGCACGATACATTGAACAAATGCTTTAGTTAATATTTATATTAATACTGTATAAAACATGCGTAGAGCAATATGTATAAAATATACATTTAAGAAGATTCTTAAATAAATAAATATTTATATATATAGTAAATTATCTCTTTTAAATATTATAAATGTTTTAAATATTTTCTTTAATTCATCATTTTAGCCCAAGTGGGCTGACTCTAGCAGAACTTTGCCTCTCTTTGCTGCTCATCGTTATTGCCTCAGTGGGCATACCATGCTTACTAATGCAATTCAATTCATTCCACAAGTCTAAAATTATCATAATTCTCAACTTTAAAAACGAATAAAGCTAAATATCTCAATATTCAAACTAGATGAGTATACAAATCTTCTTGTATGTTCAGGCCATCTGGTTGTTTAGAGTTCAATTCCACTATATACCGTGACTCCAATTTTCTCAATCTTTTTTCACGATTTTAGACTTGTGGAATGAATTGAATTGCATTAGTAAGCGTGGTATGCCCACTGGGGCAATAATGATGAGCAGCAAATAGAGGCAAAGTTCTGCTAGAGCCAGCCCACTTGGGCTAAAATGATGAATTAAAGAAAATATTTAAAACATTTTATAATATTTAAAAGAGATAATTTACTATATATATATATATTTATTTATTGAAGAATCTTTTTAAATGTATATTTTATACATATTGCTCTACGCATGTTTTATTCAGTATTAATATGAATATTAACTAAAGCATTTGTTCAATGTATCGCGCTGCATGCTTAAAGTAATAAAATAACGAAAAAACTGCAAGTCTTTCTTCATATGCACTTAAATTGTAGTTTAGTCAAATCACGTGGGAAATAATGTAAAATGGCCGCTCGCTACAGTTTCCATTGTCAGTGAACAAGAGTGCGTTGCACTCGAAACGCGTTTGGCAAAGTGGCTGAATAAAAGAATTAAGGAACCGCACAAGGCTTCGTTTTTCTTCTAAGATGTAAGAAGAATTTGACAGAATATATATATATATATATATATATATATATATATATATATATATATATATATATATATGTATTACCTACTGGCGGTCGCCAGTAGGTAGTTATAGTTAGGACCCCTTTTCCATAGGAAATCCGCAACATTCTATTTTGAATAACTTTGGCGCCGGTTGACGAATCCTCGCGAATTTCTCAAAATAGGTGGGGCGCTACGCTCCGCTCCTACCCTGAAAGTCTCGGGGGGATTCGTCAAGCGGGGGCTGAGATAAAAGGGGGGTCCCAAAACGCGTTTTTCCCATGCATTTTTCTATAGGACCTTTAGAACGAGCTACAGCCCGAACGGCTGAACAGAATTACTCAAAATTTGGCAGAGATGTAGTCCCTAGGTCAAGGAAGTGCCTTTCGTAGGTTTGGTGTAAATCTGTTCAGTAGATTCTGAGAAAATAGCCTTTAAATCAATATATATATCTGAGCCCGCTTACGGTACGCTTACCGTACGCTTACGGTAAGCTTACGGTACGCGTACGGTGGCGTGCGCGAGCGCGATTCTGATTGGCTCTTAGATCTTAGTAAACATTCGAATCGGTCGAAACCAGGAAGCGGCGGCCGCCATTTTGTGTATTTCACTCTGAAAAAAAAGAGTGAAAACAAGGAAAGGGGGCAATGAGGAGAGTTACAGACCCCCTAACATTTGTAAGGGGGTCAAAGAAGGACAGAAAAGTACAAAGAAAACATTTATTGATTTTAAAAAAAATCACGGGGTACGCGTACGGTAAGCTTACGGTAAGCGTACGGTAAAAAAAAATAAAAAAAAATAAATGAAAAGCAGATTTAAGAGTTTAGATATTAGGGAGCTCTAAAAAGAGCTGTTGTGTTTATGAAGTCATTTTTTTAGTGGTACCTACAAGTAAGTACCGATGCAGAGTCTAAGGTTCAAGAGGAAGACTCTGTTCCCTTCATCATTGAAGTGCACACCATCTCCTCTATAAATGTCTTGCATGTCATAACGCAAGTTGTTGTGGTAAATGGCACCCATACCATAGTCACGGAGGAAAGCAGAAACAGATTTGTTGACGTGCTTTCGTGCTTTGTCAATCTGTGGACAGAAATGATTGGACCAGTTCCATTTTTGCCTTTGGCATATGTTGGAAAACACAAAGGCAGTTTTAGGGAAAAGTGTAAACAGTTGTGCAAAGGTGTCCTTCATAAGCATTTCCAGACCTACCCCAGTCAAAGTGCCTAGGTCATTGCCACCACAGTGCACTATTATGAGGTCAGGGTGTTGGATTTGAATGAAGGATTTCACCAATGGCATCAATTGGTGCCACTTTAACCCTCTCTGACCAATCCATTTAATGTCTACATTTGGCAAAGCAAGGTCTCTCACCATACCTGTTTTCTCTACAAACTTAACACTCCAGAAGGCATAGCTGTGCCCTACAATCCACACTGTGAACATCTTCAAAGGAGAACTGGATGCACTCAGGAGGTGTCTTTCAGTAGAATGGCAATATGAAAGGAAAGACAGTTTGGAAATGGAGGCATACATATTTTTTTCAAAACAAAAAGAACTGATTGGCTGTTTCATACCATTCTAGAATAAAAACTAGGCTGTATGTGTAAATTAATAGAAGCATGTTTTTTATTGGTAAAGAAAAATGTGTTACCAAAGAACAGTACTATGGATTTGCTGTTAGGTTTGAAAAGTCAAGCACTCTTGCTCTGTGGAATTGAAACATTGTTTGGCGAACTTCTGACCTAACTCAACACAGCAGTGTTCCATGAGCTGTTGCTATGGTAGCAGGCAGAAGTCAAGTTGGGGGAAGGGTACTAGGCAGAAGTCAAGTTGGGGGAAGGGTACTTTTGGAAAAGGGTTGGTTTTAAACCAATAGAAATGTGTGATTACATTTGAAAAAAAGGGGGAAGCACTGAGATTTGAAACTTACATGTATATGTGTGGAAAAATAGAGGGAAAGTTTGCCATTATCTGGTTCTGCTGAGAGGAGAGAGGTGAACACAACAGAGATCCTGGCTCTGATAATCTGCTGTTTGAGTGTCACATTTCTTTCACAACTAACTAATTTTAAAGGTGAGTTTACAGTTTGAGAGGGGATGTATGTGGTAACTTAAGAAATGAATAATAGAAATGGAAATTGTTTTTGTTGTAGTTACACATGGTGGTTTCATAATGTGTCAGCCTGTAAAAGTGATTTTCACTTGCCCCGAAAAAAAAAAGAGCAGTAAGTGTGCTTTCAAATTGGCAAAGAAATTTCGTTTTGGGACTAATGTGAAAACATGACTCTGTGTGCAGAGAGGAATTATAGGCAGAGATTTATTGCGTCTTGCTCTGGTGATTTCAAAGTTGCATTAGATGGAAAGGGGGAGCGAATTTTTGGGGGAAGAAGCAGAGTCTTAGCACACACCCATGTGCTTGCCATGTATAGTCATGCACAGTATTTACAAGCGAGTGGGGTTTTCAGGTTTCAGTCTGTAATGCAAATACATTCAGCATCAATAAGGCTGGTTGCCCTTGCTGGAGTGTAGGCAGTCACCGAGAATACACATGGTGGTGGTCTGAAAAAACAGTTTGGACATGTGCATTTAAATAAATCAAAAAAAGTGGTTTCATAATGTGTCAGTCTGTAAAAGTGATTTTCACTTGTAAAAAGTGATTTTCACTTGCCCCGAAAAAAAAAGAGCAGTAAGTGTGCTTTCAAATTGGCAAAGAAATTTAGTTTTGGGACTAATGTGAAAACATGACTCTGTGTGCAGAGAGGAATTATAGGCAGAGATTTAAAGCGTATTGCTCTGGTGATTTCACAGTTGCATTAGATGGAAAGGGGGAGCGAATTTTTGGGGGAAGAAGTAGAGTCTTAGCACACACCCATGTGCTTGCCATGTATAGTCATGCACAGTATTTACAAGCGAGTGGGGTTTTCAGGTTTCAGTCTGTAATGCAAATACATTCAGCATCACTAAGGCTGGTTGCCCTTGCTGGAGTGTAGGCAGTCACCGAGAATACACATGGTGGTGGTCTGAAAAAACAGTTTGGACATGTGCATTTAAATAAATCAAAAAAAGTGGTTTCATAATGTGTCAGTCTGTACAAGTGATTTTCACTTGTAAAAAGTGATTTTCACTTGCCCTGAAAAAAAAAAGAGCAGTAAGTGTGCTTTCAAATTGGCAAAGAAATTTAGTTTTGGGACTAATGTGAAAACATGACTCTGTGTGCAGAGAGGAATTATAGGCAGAGATTTATTGCGTATTGCTCTGGTGATTTCACAGTTACATTAGATGGAAAGGGGGAGCGAATTTTTGGGGGAAGAAGCAGAGTCTTAGCACACACCCATGTGCTTGCCATGTATAGTCATGCACAGTATTTACAAGCGAGTGGGGTTTTCAGGTTTCAGTCTGTAATGCAAATACATTCAGCATCACTAAGGCTGGTTGCCCTTGCTGGAGTGTAGGCAGTCACCGAGAATACACATGGTGGTGGTCTGAAAAAACAGTTTGGAGATGTGCATTTAAATAAATCAAAAAAAGTGGTTTCATAATGTGTTAGTCTGTAAAAGTGATTTTCACTTGCCCCGAAAAAAAAAAGAGCAGTAAGTGTGCTTTCAAATTGGCAAAGAAATTTCGTTTTGGGACTAATGTGAAAACATGACTCTGTGTGCAGAGAGGAATTATAGGCAGAGATTTAAAGCGTATTGCTCTGGTGATTTCACAGTTGCATTAGATGGAAAGGGGGAGCGAATTTTTGGGGGAAGAAGTAGAGTCTTAGCACACACCCATGTGCTTGCCATGTATAGTCATGCACAGTATTTACAAGCGAGTGGGGTTTTCAGGTTTCAGTCTGTAATGCAAATACATTCAGCATCACTAAGGCGGGTTGCCCTTGCTGGAGTGTAGGCAGTCACCGAGAATACACATGGTGGTGGTCTGAAAAAACAGTTTGGACATGTGCATTTAAATAAATCAAAAAAAGTGGTTTCATAATGTGTCAGTCTGTAAAAGTGATTTTCACTTGCCCCGAAAAAAAAAAGAGCAGTAAGTGTGCTTTCAAATTGGCAAAGAAATTTCGTTTTGGGACTAATGTGAAAACATGACTCTGTGTGCAGAGAGGAATTATAGGCAGAGATTTAAAGCGTATTGCTCTGGTGATTTCACAGTTGCATTAGATGGAAAGGGGGAGCGAATTTTTGGGGGAAGAAGTAGAGTCTTAGCACACACCCATGTGCTTGCCATGTATAGTCATGCACAGTATTTACAAGCGAGTGGGGTTTTCAGGTTTCAGTCTGTAATGCAAATACATTCAGCATCACTAAGGCGGGTTGCCCTTGCTGGAGTGTAGGCAGTCACCGAGAATACACATGGTGGTGGTCTGAAAAAACAGTTTGGACATGTGCATTTAAATAAATCAAAAAAAGTGGTTTCATAATGTGTCAGTCTGTAAAAGTGATTTTCACTTGCCCCGAAAAAAAAAAGAGCAGTAAGTGTGCTTTCAAATTGGCAAAGAAATTTAGTTTTGGGACTAATGTGAAAACATGACTCTGTGTGCAGAGAGGAATTATAGGCAGAGATTTATTGCGTATTGCTCTGGTGATTTCACAGTTGCATTAGATGGAAAGGGGGAGCGAATTTTTGGGGGAAGAAGCAGAGTCTTAGCACACACCCATGTGCTTGCCATGTATAGTCATGCACAGTATTTACAAGCGAGTGGGGTTTTCAGGTTTCAGTCTGTAATGCAAATACATTCAGCATCACTAAGGCTGGTTGCCCTTGCTGGAGTGTAGGCAGTCACCGAGAATACACATGGTGGTGGTCTGAAAAAACAGTTTGGACATGTGCATTTAAATAAATCAAAAAAAGTGGTTTCATAATGTGTCAGCCTGTAAAAGTGATTTTCACTTGCCCCGAAAAAAAAAAGAGCAGTAAGTGTGCTTTCAAATTGGCAAAGAAATTTCGTTTTGGGACTAATGTGAAAACATGACTCTGTGTGCAGAGAGGAATTATAGGCAGAGATTTAAAGCGTCTTGCTCTGGTGATTTCACAGTTGCATTAGATGGAAAGGGGGAGCGAATTTTTGGGGGAAGAAGCAGAGTCTTAGCACACACCCATGTGCTTGCCATGTATAGTCATGCACAGTATTTACAAGCGAGTGGGGTTTTCAGGTTTCAGTCTGTAATGCAAATACATTCAGCATCACTAAGGCTGGTTGCCCTTGCTGGAGTGTAGGCAGTCACCGAGAATACACATGGTGGTGGTCTGAAAAAACAGTTTGGACATGTGCATTTAAATAAATCAAAAAAAGTGGTTTCATAATGTGTCAGTCTGTAAAAGTGATTTTCACTTGTAAAAAGTGATTTTCACTTGCCCCGAAAAAAAAAAGAGCAGTAAGTGTGCTTTCAAATTGGCAAAGAAATTTAGTTTTGGGACTAATGTGAAAACATGACTCTGTGTGCAGAGAGGAATTATAGGCAGAGATTTATTGCGTATTGCTCTGGTGATTTCACAGTTACATTAGATGGAAAGGGGGAGCGAATTTTTGGGGGAAGAAGCAGAGTCTTAGCACACACCCATGTGCTTGCCATGTATAGTCATGCACAGTATTTACAAGCGAGTGGGGTTTTCAGGTTTCAGTCTGTAATGCAAATACATTCAGCATCACTAAGGCTGGTTGCCCTTGCTGGAGTGTAGCACTCTGGACATGGGCTTTTTAAAAAATCTGAAAAGTGGTTTCATAATGTGACAGTTTGTAAAAGTGATTTTCACTTGCCCAAAAAAAAGAGCAGTTTGTGTGCATTCAAAATTGGCAAAGAAATTTCGATTTGTGACTATTGTGAAAAGAAATGTAGTAATATATTTAAATACAATAAAGGATTTTTTTTTTAGTTTTTTTCAGGTATTGCTGAAGAGCAGTGAACAAAATTTAAGATGCCTACAAAATCCAGAGTTCAAAAAACGCTAAAAAAAAAACTATATTTGAAGACAACTGGAGGACCAAAGTTAGTAGAAGATGCTCATGTTGGGAAAAAGAAAAAATCTTCTGGTAAGCAGAAAAAACAATTTCTTAAAAATATATTCAAAACAAAGAAAAATGTACAAAATGTCTGTACTGGAAAGAATGTTACAAAAGGAAGAGAACAGGAAAAAATTGAGAATTTAGTTAATGCAAATATACCTTCTGCAACTGAAAAGATTTACATAAACAGAAAAACAGCGTTTAAAGAGATACGTAGAAAAATGTTTCAGAGAAGAGTTATGTCCAATTTGATAAAGGATGTGAAGAAATATAAGCAAAAGGCAAAATATTACAAGAGAAAAAAAGAAATTGAAGCCATTGCAGCAAAGGCATTAGAATTAAAAAGGAAACTATTCATATTAATTTTGAATAGGATGCGTACATTAGACAAAATGGTTAATGTACTGAAATCACATAGCAAAAGGAAAAGAGTAGTGAACAGAACAAACTTTTGTAAAGTGTTTTTAGGAAAGTGGATGCATAGTTCAAGTAGTGAACCTTTTTTTAATGAAGAGAGCTATTTTCAAAGTAATAGTTTGCTGCATGCAGTTGACACCAGAGGCCGTTCATACGAAGTAACAAATGGTTGCATAATGGAGAAGGAGATAATGGTTCCAAGAGATGAGGTACAAGTGATGGCAGATGAGGCAATGGGGAGACGTCCTAAAGCCCCAGTGTACACTTGGAATTGTAGTAGTATTTGCACTGTGCGTCAGGAATCTATTGACAAATTTCGAGAGTTTCTAAGAGAATATAGTAAAAAAAGTGTAAAACAGAAGATTAAGGTGCTTCAAAGTCTGGATCCATGCAGAGTGAGAGAGAATACTGGTTTGCAGGGTCATTCTCTGGCTTGTCTATCTAGAAAAGTGTGCAATAGTGTTTTCCATCATTTTAGGATGCTGGCTGTTCATCATACTGGAATGAGAAAGTTTGTGAGACGGTTGTATTTTGCCAAAAGTCCAGCAATAAAGTTAAATGAATTGAATAGGGCTCTGTTCCGAGGAACGGTATCAGATGTAGAGAAGGTTGTTGATGAAATTCAGTTTTGTTACTTTGGTCCTGAACAAAACAGTGCAGAGAAGGACACAGTAAATGAGGAAGAAGTGGAAGAGAATGTAGAACCTTCTGTAAGTAAGACATTTAGGGGCATATGCATCAACCAAACTAATACCGATTCCTTAATAGCGAAAAATAAGGAATCGCCATTAAGGAATCGGTAATTGGCATGCATCAACAGATTCGGTAAAATTTAGCGATTCCTTAAAAATCGCTAAATTTACCGATTCCTTAATAGCGGGGCACGCAAACGGCCCCACTAGCAAATAGCGAGTTCGGTAATACCGATTTGGCTAATAGCGAGTTCGGTAATACCGAATTAGCAATTACCGAATCGGTAATAGCGAAATCGCAAATTGCCGCGTCGCACCGGGAACAGGCTGATGACATCACCAACCAGGAAATACTGCTGCCCCACCCACATAGCCTCGACAGAGGAGCAGACAGGAGCTGGAAAGAAGGACAGGCTGTGCAGAGTGAGGCCACACAGATTCTGCCAGTCACAGCACACATCCATCATGTCGCAGGAAGTGCCATTCAGCGCTGAATCTGCACGCAAGCGCAAGAAGAAGTTTTCAGACAGGGAGCTGGAGTACCTCATCGAGGGAGTGGCCAGCAAACACGACCGCCTCTTTGGCAAGCTGTCCCTCAAGGTGCCTGAGTCCGAGAAGCGGCGCATCTGGCAGCGCATCCGTGAGAGGATCAATGCGGTTGGCGTCACTAGCCGCAGCATCGACGATCTCAAAAAACGGTGGTATGACCTCCGGAAGCGCGCAAAAGAGAGGATTGCTGAGAGGCTCCGGGAGGCAAGAAGGACTGGAGGCGGAACAAGCACTGCACCATCCAACACAGCCCTGGAGGACCTTGTGGAAGGGACGATAGAGCGGGAAGCCGTCGTGGGGGTGATCCAGATGGACACGTCCGGCGCAGCCACAAGTGCCCAAGGTAAGATGCATGCCTGTGCCACACCCAGCATAGCGTAAATCCATACCCATGCCCCCAGCCCAATCTCACTGTGTCTGCAGCTCTGGCACAGACAGTTCCACACATGACACTACTGCATCTTGGGAGTTGTAGTCTAGTCAGCCCAGAGTGCAGGCACAGGCGTAAATCCTCACACAACACATATGTTGTACATGGCTGTAGACTGTTCATTTGTTGGACCACAGAGGGACATTGATGGGTACAACACTATGTAGGTGTAATCATCCCACTAATCATGCACTGTTTCACACACAGATGCATCACCTGGGGACTCTGACGACAGCGACCAGCTGATCATCTCTGAGACACCCGTGGAGTCAGACCAGGAGACTGTGCAGGATGTGCACGCACCGCCAACACCTGCCACCCCACCAGCACCACCTCCACCAGCGCCACAATCATCGGCACCAGCACCAGTGCCACAAGCCAAGGCACCTGCGCCACAAGCCAAGGCACCACCACCTGCGCCACAAGCAACGGCACCAGCAAGCCAGCCTGCAGCCAGTGCAGCCACAATACCGCAGAGGCACAGGCACCAAGTTGCGCCCTTGCAGGAGATGGCAACCCCCCCCCTCAATTGGCACCCACGCAGCGCACATCCACACCACCTGCTGCACCACATGGAGGCTCAAGACACGCACGGCGTCACAGGGCCCGTCGCAGTTCCGTCTCCTCAGCTGACCAGGATGTCCCAACAACCTCTGCAATTGAGGAGAGGATGCTGCGCACACAGAACCTGCAGGGAAGACATGTGGCTAGCATCAGCTGCAACATCGTGCGCCTAGCGAGGGAGATGCGCGCCATGACTGCAGCAGTCACCGACATGGGCTCCGCGGTCAGGGACATGGGCACGGCGGTCAGGGACCAGACCACTGCGGTTGCTGATGGCAATGCTCAGCTCAGGGAGGAGGTACGTGAGCTCACCCGTGCCATCAGGGAGGGCCATGAGTCCCAGAGGAGGAGTAACCGGC
The DNA here is from genome assembly GCF_964204655.1 of Triturus cristatus. Lineage (NCBI taxonomy): Eukaryota > Metazoa > Chordata > Amphibia > Caudata > Salamandridae > Triturus > Triturus cristatus. The sequence continues at coordinate 612,283,664 of NC_140591.1, read as the reverse complement.
AGCTAATGTTGCGTTCTGCCGCCGCTACCAAGGCCATACAACGGCACAGCAACTGCACCGCTGTGTTGGAACGCCGCACAGTCTCCCTGCAGGTGGACCTTGGGCACTTCTGCGGTGATGTTGCCAAGTCACTGAGACACATCACCACTGCTGTGGAACAACTTCAGAGCAGCACATGCAGTGCTGCAGCATTGGGAGGGGATGACACCAGTGAGGCTGCCTCCAGTGTCAGCAGCGTGTCACTGGCAGAGGCCAGCACCAGGCGCCGAAGTTCGCGTGCCTCCACGGGGACAGGCCGTGGAGAGGGTATGGATGCACCTGAGCGGAGGCTTGGTGTACGTGGCAAGCGGCACTAGAAATTTGTACATGCTGCAGGTCCATGGTGGAGCAACCATGGCCATCCAATTATTCTGTTTGCACAGGCCTGACTTTAAGGAACCTTTTATTTACATTTATGCAATCGGAGCATGATTCACAATGCTAGTTCTGTTGCACATTCCTCAGTGCTACTGTGCATTAAACAGTTGCACCCAACACCAACTTGTAATGTCTCATTTTACCCAGGGTCAAAAATGATTTTGCGTTATGTCTGTCTGCCTCCTATGGCCCTCTGCTGTGTTTGGGATGTGTGCCGGTCGTCGTTGGGCGGGTGGTTGGTCAGCCTGGGGGTCGTCATCCCTGTCCACCTCCATGGGTATCCCCCTTCTGGTGGCAATGTTGTGCAGCATTGCACATACAGCAATTATTCGACAGCATGTGTCTGGTTGGTATAGCATAGCGCCGCCAGTCTTGTGGAGGATACGGAAGCGGCTCTTGAGAATCCCAAAAGTCCGCTCTATCACATTCCTCGTGCTGATGTGTTCAGCGTTGTAGCGATGTTCCTGCGGGGTTGCTGGATTTAGGTATGGGGTTAGTATGTATTCCCGCAGGGCGTATGCACTGTCACCTAGAAGATGGAAGCATAGACTTAGCATTGGTGATGTACATACATGTGTGGTGTTGGTGTGGGGAAGCGTAGTTCTACTTACCTAACAGGAGTCCCTCTCCAAATTCGCCATTGAGTAGTCGCCTGTGCATTCCACTGTTGCGGAAGATGTATGAGTCGTGTGTGCTCCCTGGGAATTGTGCCACTAGGTCCGTTATGATGTTGTTGGCATCGCACACAACCTGCACGTTGATCGAGTGGTATGACTTGCGGTTCCTGAAAAGGTACTCATTTGCTGACGGAGGGCATATGGGGATATGCGTGCAGTCGATGCATCCAATCACATGTGGAAATTGTGCCACCTGGTAGAATGCCTGTTTTGTGCGGTCCAACTGCCGTGGGGTTGTGGGGAAGCTGATGTGTCTGTGGAGCATTGTCAGCATGGCATCTAGGAATTTTTGGAAGAAGCGTGACAGTGCGCTTTGCGAAACACCTCCGGCAACCGCAATTACCCCCTGGAAACTCCCAGAGGCCAGTAGGTGCAGGCTGAATAGTACCTGAACGTGCGCAGGGATTGCATTTGTCCGGTGGGTCTGGTGCTGCAGTAATGGTTCCAGGTCTGCAATCAGGCGCATGATCATAGCGCGATTGAGGCGATATTTCTGGTACACCTCGTCCTCATTCTGGCCGAGCAGGGTTATGCGCAGTCTGAACACTCTCTCCTGTACCCTTCTCCTGCGCTGTCCTGCTGCATTGATCCGCATCCTCCTTGCAAGCACGTAGAGGGCAGCCATTTTGGGGGAGCCAACAGGGTCTCCTGGGCCAAATTTAAGGGTTTAGTGATTGCCTCAATCATTTGCACATGTAGGAATTTTTTTTTTTTTTTTTGTGACTTTACCTCCAGGTTTTGATTCCCCTTATTTAGCTCTGGCAAAATAGCGATTTTTTGGATTTTCGGTATTAGCGAGTTTTCTTGCATTGGGGTGCGATTCGTTATTTGCTATTGGCAATTTCCGGGAGCTAATAGTGATTTCGGTAATTGCGGATTCGGTATTTAGCGATTCGGTAAATTAGCATTTTTGGTATTAGCGATTCGTTATTTGCTCGGGTTTTGGGTTGATGCATTGGGATTGGGTATTTTTAACACAATACCGGGAGCTATTACCGAATCGGTATTTTACCGACTGGATTTTGGCTTGATGCATAAGGGTGCTAATGATCACATAACAAAATTTGCAATAGTCTCTAATGAAAGACCAAATGTTACTTGTATTTGTTGCCGCAGAACTCATTATAGAAAACAAACTAGGAATGTTGATCTCTACAGAAAGAGTGAAAATGAAGATAATTATAAGTGGAAGGATTTTGCCACATATATATTTCTAGAAAATTGTTTTGAATTGGGTGAAGATCAGCGTATTTGTAAATACTGTTACAACAAGTTAGAGGAAAATAGAATGCCGACCAGAGCTGTACATAATAATTTAGAATTGGATGCTATTCCTGCTGAACTTTCTGAATTAAATACATATGAGTCTATACTCATTCAATGTGTTTATCCGTTCCAGACCATAGTACGTATGGAGCCCAAAACTGGTAAATTACCTCCTTCAGATTTACTGAGAGGTTTAAAAGGTAGAGTGGTGTATTTGCCCTTGGATTTGAAAAAAAATATGGAAACTATTGATGCGGATACTTTGGAAACTGAACCATTAATTATTCTGGTTAATGGTGTACCTACAAAGAATAAGAAGATTTGGCAGGAGCTGGTAGATGTGCGGAAAGTACAAAGAGCAAATTTGTATTTGAAAAAAAATAACAAATGGTATGAATCAATTTATATAGAAGAAGAAGAAGAAGAAGAAGATTTTCAAGAAGACACAGAAACACCAACTGACCAAATTGAAAAAGTGGACAAGTCAAAGGAAGAAGAAATTTATGAACATTTTAGCATACATCCTCTTCATTCGAAAGAAGTTATGGGAGACAATATTGATCTCTTTCAGATGAAGAAAGCAAAAGGAACTCCTGTGAGTGTATGGGAGGAGAGCTTGGAAGCTCGATGTTTTCCTCAGCTGTTTCCTAAAGGAAAAGGAGGACGATACGATGAACGTCCAGAACAGATTCCAGCTTCAGAGTATCGGACTACAAGACTATATGCTGAAGATCCCAGATTTCGACAAAGTATTCCTTATTTGTTCCATCTTTTATTTGAAAGCGACTTGTCTGCACTGTCTTATGCAGTAAATCACATTTTAAAAAGTGGAGTACATTTACAAAATGTGTCTGCTAAGGATTTTATGGAGAAAGTGCAGCACCGAGATGATCATTTGGAAACACAACTGATCAATCTGATGGCTTGTCAGCGTGGGACAAATGAATATTGGTACCGACGCCATGGTGAACTAAAATGCATGTTACGGAATTTAGGAACATCAACATGGTTCCTTACCCTAAGCTGTGCCGAGTACGCTTGGGATGATTTACTGGATTTTCTACGAGAGGCCAATTCAAACATTAAAAACATCGAATACAAGACAGCAGGAGAACTGTGCTCATTGGATCCGGTTAATGTTTGCAGATATTTCAATCATAGATTTGAGGCTATGATGTCCTTCATCTGCAATAAAAAAAATCCACCCCTTGGAGAAGTAGTGGATTTCTTTTGGAGAAAAGAGTACCAGGCAAGAGGTGCTCCCCATATTCATATGCTGTTGTGGATCAAGGATGCCCCAAAGTTTGGAACAGATGCTGATGAAGCAGTGTTATCTTACATTCAAGAATATGCAACATGTGCTATACCAAAAAGCACAGAAGAGAACAAGTTAAAGGACCAAGTTTTACGTTTCCAAAGTCATCGGTGTGGAAAATACTGTCGACGGAAATACAAGAGCAAAGAAAAATACTACACTAAATGTCGATTCGGATTTCCTAGACCTGTTCTTTCAAATGGAAGAGTCAACAGTTTTATGTCAGCTGTGAGACATACTATCACAAGAAAATCACCTAAGAATACCTACAACCTTAAAAGAAAAGAAGAATCAAAAAATATAAATGACTACAACCCAGTCATTTTATCCATGTGGAATGCTAACATGGATATACAGTATGTAGCTGACAATTCCATTGCTGTGGCACGATATGTAACGTCTTACATTACGAAATCAGAAAAAACAGAATTGAAGGAAATGTGGGAAGAGATTTCTCACGAGAAGACTGTCAGTAAGAAGCTGTACAGTTTCAGTTTGAAGATGTTATCGCATCGAGAAATTGGATCCTACGAATGTTCAGATAGGTTATCTTCTGCAAGTCTCTACTCGAAGTCAAGAAGAATAATTTGGGCAAGTTTAGGCCTTGCAGCAATGAGAAATCGGGTACTGAAATCTGTAGGAGAAATTGAATATTTGGTCGAGAATGACCCAGAAAGTACAGATATATTGAAAACAAACATGTTGGACACATATTACCCAAAAAGAAGTCATCATCTTGAGAACATGTGTCTCTATGAAGTGCTGCAGAACTACATTTATTCAAGGAAAGCCGCAGAAGACATCAATAATGGAAAATATAAAGTCGTTGGTGAAGAAGGATGTTTGGTGAAGCAAACAAAAGGAAGTTTGATAAATCACCGGAAGCTGAGTTGCGACACTACTGACAAGAAAGAATTTTACTACTTGGCTCTTTTACAGTTGTTTAAACCATGGCGTACAGAGGATGAACTACTGGGAGAATTTCAAAGCTATGAAGATTCATTTAATGCTTGCAAAGACAGCATACAATGCAATACATTCACAACTTATCTGCAAATGTTAAATGAAGAAATTGAACAGGAAACTACAATTGCAGCAGAAATAGCTAGAGACAGTTCTCAGGACAGCCAAAGTTCAGGAACACACAGTCAAGATCCCCTAGGACAACCAATCATTGAAAATGAAGCATCAATAGCCATGAATGAAGTGGAAACGGCTATGAATCAAGCTCAAGAAGAATTTATAGACTTAGAAAATTTGGAAAGACAACTGAATCAAGAGCAGCAACAAATTTATGAAGAGATCAAAAACAAAATTGATCACGGATTTCTACATGTAAAAAAAGAGTGCTCATGCACATCATTTCATCCAATCAGGATGTATGTAAGCGGACAAGCTGGAACTGGAAAAAGTTTCCTAATAAAAGTCATCAGAAGCTACCTACAGCAAAAAACGGATTCTACTTTGTCTTGTGTGGTTACTGCTCCAACTGGGTTAGCAGCATATAACATAAAAGGAATCACCTTACATCGTTTGCTAATGTTACCAGTGGAGCATGAGAACAAAATACAATTCAACAAGCTAACTGGAGAAGCATCCTTGGAAGTTTCAAGAGTATTGAAGAAGATGCAAGTTCTCATTATTGATGAGGTGAGCATGGTATCAAACCTAATGCTTGCCTTTGTGCATTTAAGAATGCAGCAAATTTTGAAGACAGACTATGACATGTTATTTGGTGGAAAACACGTCATAGTTTTTGGAGATCTTTTGCAACTTACTCCAGTTAAAGGACAACCAGTGTTTAATACTGTGACACATGAAGACACGAAGAAGTCATTGGGAAGCATCGGAAATACAAATATTTGGTCCTTCTTTGAGTACAAGGAACTTACTACTAATTTGAGGCAAGCAAACGATGAAGAATATGGAAGTATTCTGAAAGATATCAGGATTGGACTACTGACAGAAGTTGGCAAAAAAGCATTACAGAGTCGGCTGCTACATAATTTATTTCCAAAGGAAGAAATAGTTGCAGAGAAGATATACAAGAACATTGCAGAAAACAAAAGTGTCATCTGCTTAATGCCAACTCTACGTGAATGCTCAATATTCAATGAGGAGCTTTTGAAATTGGAAAAGGAAGAGATCAGGAAATTGGAAGCAGTGGACAAAATTGAGGATGGTAGAATTACTGTCACAGTAACAGGCAAACTGAAAAATAAATTGGACTCACTAGAGAAGAACATCTCCAAAACAGCTGGATTAGAAAAAAATCTATATGTTTGCATGAACTGTAGAGTGTTTTTAAGGAGAAATTTGGATGTTGAGAAAGGTTTAGTTAATGGAGCGATGGGAAGAGTTGTGGGTTTTATTAATTACCAGAAAAAAGAAGGAGTTGAATGTTTAAAAATAAAATTTGATCAGATAGATGAAGTTAAAGATATTTGTCGTTGTACAGTTCGTTTTATGCTTGTGAAAGACTTATATGTACGTAGGAAGCAGTTTCCGTTTTCTCTAGCATATGCTGTAACTATTCACAAGTCTCAAGGATTGACTGTAGATTGTGCATTTGTGAACATTGGTTCAACTGTGTTCAAAGAAGGTATGGCATATGTTGCTTTGTCACGAGTCAAAACATTATCAGGTTTATTCATGTTTGACTTTGATGAGTCAAAAGTTAGTGCTGATACAAACTGTGTAAAAGAGTATAATAGATTAAGAAGAAGCTATGCTCCTCATTTAGGTCAGTATCCTGTGTTGGAGAAACGTGTAGTTTCTCGTAAAAGAAAAAATGAGAATATCTGTAGTGAAGATGTAGAGAAGAGGAAAAAAAAGAGGAGTGATGTAATTGCAAGCAAAAAGAAAAAGGAAAATGAAGAACAGGTTGTAGGATGTCATTTTGAAAATAGCTCTGGTGTCAACTGCTACGCAAATGTAGTGCTGAATGTTGCATTTTATCTGGAAAGTTTGCAAGAGCAGATAATAGTAAATCAGGGAAAAAGATTCTGTTCAGAGCTGAGTCTCCTTTTTCAAAAGCTGAGTAAAGATAAAACTCAAATAGAAAGTGCTACTGACATTAGAAAACTTTTAGATGTATGTTCAGGACGAACACAGTTTTCTCAAAATGAACAGCAAGATGCACATGAATTTTTGATGTATTTTCTTCAGGTAGTGGAAGAAGAAGGAGTTCCCATTGACATTTTTTTTGGTCTCTCTTATAAATGGGAACATAGTTGTGATAATTGTTATAATATATGTGGCTCTATTGTTGATAATGAAAGGTTTATTTATTTGACATTGCCAGAGAGTAAAACAGTCACTTTTGCAAAATTAGTTAAAGATGCTAATCATAGCATGAAATGTGGTGAGTGTAATTCTGACATGTTTTCAACATTAATTTTAAAGGAATACGGACAGTATGTAATTTTAATGATGCAACGATGTAGAGCTGATGGTTCAAAATTGGATACTTTAATAAAGAAGTTTACAGGACAGCAATTATCAATTTCAGGAAAAACTTTTTTAACTGTTGCAATAATTTTCCATGATGGACCTACTGTTACTTCTGGACATTACACAGTTTATCTTAAATGTGAAAAAGGCTGGACACTGTGTAATGATTCCCAATTGATTTTCAAACAACGTTTGCCTTTTGATTTAGCAAATTCCTATCTAATCTTCCTGAAACCTAAATTTTAGAGAGACTTGGCAAGATCTGGACAAAACAATTTTACCATTTTACTGGATTACCATTGCAATTTTGTAAAAAAAACATTTTTTAAATTATCATTTGGCCTAATGGAAAGATAACCAATTGTAATGTGGACTTTTTTAATTTTTAATGAAACTTTGAAAAACCAATAATTTAGAGATTATCGGTAACTTCTGCACATTTTAAATTTTGGAATATTATTGGACTGCCATTGGAAATTTTTTCAAAAATGTTTAAAAAAATTACTATTTGGCCATGTGGAAAAGTAACCAATTCTATTGTGGACTTAATAAATTATTCAAAAAATTTTCGTGAACCAAAATGTTACAGAGAATCGGTGAGATCTGGACAAATTAAACTTTAGAATTTTATTGGATTACCGTTGGAAATTTATTCCAAAAAAAAATTTAAAATTACTATTTGGTCTAAAGGAAATGAAATCAGATGTATTTTGGAGTTATTTGAGATATAATATTGTGATTATACTTCTGAAACAAACATATCAGACGGTATTTTAAAGAAATAACTATTGGTATTAGATGAAATTTTTTTTAAATATTATGCTTTTCTATAATGTTAAGTTTAAGTAAAAAGAGATTCTGGGCTTTTTTATTACAATCTTTGTGATTGTTATTTTTTTTTGCCCGCTGTAAAATGATGAATGCAATTGCTTTCACAATTTATAGTGAAATGCAATATATTCTGAAAACAGCAAAAATAAGGCGAAAATATTTTTTGGAAAAAAATGTAAATGTGTGTACTGTATTATAAAATGTTTTTAAAATATTAATACTTTTTTCTTTTTTTCCAGATAGATATAGAAAATTTTCGAAAACTACAAACATTTTTAAAACTATTTTTTTAAAAAACAAATGAATAAATATTTTTTCAGTGAGTATGGTAAGTCAATAATAATAATTGTAGTCTCTCAAGGACAATGTAATGTGATAAATGATTTTTAGTGTTTTTAAAAAAAAAAAAAAAAAAAGTACGCGCACCGTACGCGTACGGTAAAAAAAAAAATAAAAAAAAGTTTTTAAAAACATATGTAAAAAAAAGATGAAAGATAAGGTTGGCTCTTAAAAGAACCGTTGTGTTCATGCAGGGACAGAGGAAAGGAAGCATGGGAAAATTATTCAAAGCGACAAATGTGCTGATCTATTTTGTTGTTCACTAGGGAAACACTGGTCTCCCTATGGCAAATTAGATCTTTACAAAATGTGCAATGAATATCAACCTTCCGAAAACGAGGGTTCATTTCAAGAGGGCCAGCAAAAGGAGATTGTCCCCCCACAGATGAAGGGCTCACCTGACCTGCAGAAGAAGGAGTCAGCCCTGCAGATGATGGTTCAGGCTGAGCTACTGTGGATGTACTGGCTCGTCTTTCTGAAGAGTTACCTCCAAAAAGATGACCATGTGTCCTTCTGTGTACATCCTGGAGGTGTCTCTTCATGGTGTGATTCCCAAAGGAATACTTCCTGTTAGGATTACCTCTAGAAAGTACACGCTGACACAGCTTACAAGTCACTAAGGGTGCATTTACCTTTTGCTGGCCTTCAGGAAAAGTAAAATAATCCCATACATAAGAGGGCTTTTGTTTCCTCGATCTCTGCCTCAAGACAGTGCTGCTAGTGCTAGCCTCACTCTCAGAAGAGCTCTGCTGTTCTGCCATCGTATCCCAAAGACAAACCAGCTCCTTCTCCCAAGGGATCACAAGCAGAAATGAGGGGAATGGGTGTGGTGTAGGAGAGTTCTAGAACTGAAAGTAGTTTCAACCAATCAAAAGTTGTGTTTCATGATCACATGACCTACCGTACGCTTACGGTACGCTTACGGTACGCTTACGGCAAAAGTGCGCATGCGCGTAAAAAAGACACGCGCTTGCGCGCATGCGCATAACAGTCACTACCCGACACTTCCGCGTAACGTGCGCGTGTGGCGTAAGCGCGCACGCGTCCCACGCGCAGTACGCGCCGCAACGCAAAGTGCGTAACTATACGCAAGCAGCGTAGATAGATTACGGACGTTGCGTAAACCGTACGCTTACCGTAAGCTTACGGTACGCGTACTAAAAAAAATATTTTTTTTTAAAAAAAAGTACTGCAAATAAATTTTACATGTTTATTTTTAAAAATATATTTAAAAAAACATATTAAAGAATTTTAAAAATTTAATCATAGTCTTTATAAAAGGTAAGATAATTAAATTAAAAATATGTTAGAAAAAAAAAAAAAAAAAAAACAATTAGCATTTAAAAAACCTTGCAAATTCACTGAAAAAACCATGGGTTTCACACACGTTATAGTTAGGAATTAGCATTTAAAAAACCTTAGAAATTCAGTGAAAAAACCATAGGTTTCACACACGTTATAGTTAGGAATTAGCATTTAAAAAACCTTAGAAATTCAGTGAAAAAACCATAGGTTTCACACATGTTATAGTTAGCTGGACATTTTACTCGTAAAAAACCAATGAAATTGCCCCGTTATAGTTAGTTCAGCTAACTATAACTCGCGCGCCCGCAATGCACTGCTGATGACGTCACATATTACATCACTCATGACATGGTCAGTGACATCACTCATGACATCACTGATGACATCTCAAATGACATCACTGATGACATCACTGATGACATCATCCTTGTAATAGAGTGGTAGACCTCCTCTCACCCTAATATAACCTTTGACACACACATTCAAAAAAAGAGACTAAAATTTACAAAACAATGGACATACCAATACCAGTTACAACAACCTCTTCACTAATTCTAAGATCCACATACACATCCACTCATTCACCAACAGTCCAATACAGTCACTCATACATGTACTCACTCATCATATGTACTCATATACCTATACATCCTGTTACACAATGCCACTCATGCATAGAGTTACTCACACACATAGTCACTCGTGCTAATAAAGAATCAAACATACATTTACTTGCATATACAGTTATACACACACCACCATACTTACTTCTACGGAAACTTACACATACTTAGTCTTTTAAACAATCACTTATAGAAACACATACTTATTCATACAGGAACTCTTCCAATCTCTCACCCTTGCATATACTCACATATATACAACAATAGTCACATATACTAGTTTAAAACATATGTAGTTACTCATAAAGACACTATTGAGACAGTCATTCACTCACTAACACACCCATACACACACTCATCCACCCATGCAGTCCTGCACACATGGTCTGTTCAACACATACAAACAGTGAGTCACTCATTCATGCACCTATGCACTACGTAATACCCCCCACCGAACCATGCAGACACTCAGACTGATACTCAAAAAACCAACTAATAACCTATATAGACACCCATGTAGCTACTCACCAACCCATGCAGCCACTTATACACAAAGTGAGAGACTGATACAGATATATACATATTTAAACATTACTTACTAAGCCATGTATTCACTAAGATACACTTAATCAGTCAGTTAAACAATCAATTTTTCAAAAACAAATCATCCATTTAGACACTTATATACCCATTTATTCTTCCATCGACCTTGAGATATACATAAATAAAACATATTTAATTTTCAGAAAAACACACATTCACTGGATGATGTCATCAGTGATGTCATCAGTGATGTCATTTGAGATGTCATCAGTGATGTCATGAGTGATGTCACTGACCATGTCATGAGTGATGTAATATGTGACGTCATCAGCAGTGCATTGCGGGCGCGCGAGTTATAGTTAGCTGAACTAACTATAACGGGGCAATTTCATTGGTTTTTTACGAGTAAAATGTCCAGCTAACTATAACATGTGTGAAACCTATGGTTTTTTCACTGAATTTCTAAGGTTTTTTAAATGCTAATTCCTAACTATAACGTGTGTGAAACCTATGGTTTTTTCACTGAATTTCTAAGGTTTTTTAAATGCTAATTCCTAACTATAACGTGTGTGAAACCCATGGTTTTTTCAGTGAATATATATATACACACACACACTCACATATATTCCTTTAATTCATAGATGAATTCTGTTTACTTTAAATTCCAAAAAGAGGCAGCCGACACATGTTTCATCCACCAGGACTTTTTCAAGGCTAGATGCATGGACAATCACTATAATGTCATGCGCAAATCATCCACCATATGTATTTATGACACCAAGGTGCCGATCACGATCCGGTAAAAAATGTCCCCGTACGACTCGTATCGGGTCTTTTTACCGTACGAATCGTACAAGTGCCGTACGAACTGGCAATCACGATTCGCATGGTAAAAAGTCCATACGAACCGCACTGGGAATCATTCCCCACACGTCCTCGGGTCGGAAAATGTGTCCGACACGTCCTCGGACGATTTACCTTACAAACGTAAAAAGCCAAGTCCGACCGAGGAATCACGATCCATCCCGTGCGTCCGAGCCTACAACCGTATGGAAAAAACACCGTCCGCACCGAACACCAATAGCAACCATGGAGACATGTGCCCGCATACGCGCCCAACACTCCCCCCAGCCCCCGTACGTCCGACACGTACCCCCCGTATATGTATACCCCCACCCGTCTATGTACACCCCAGTACGTTCCAGTCGTACCCCCACCCCAGTACGTGTCGTACCACCGTCAATGTAAACCCCCCCACCCCTGTACGTGTCGTACCACCGTCTATGTACACCCCAGTACGTTCCAGTCGCACCCCCACCCCAGTACGTGTCGTACCCCCCGTGTACCTACACCCCAGTACGGTCGAGCCACACCCCCACCCCAGTACGTGTCACAGCCCCGTCTACCTACACCCCAGTACGTTCCAGTCGTACCCCCACCCCAGTACGTGTCGTACCACCGTCAATGTACACCCCCCCACCCCTGTACGTGTCGTACCACCGTCAATGTACACCCCCCACCCCTGTACGTGTCGTACCACCGTCTATGTACACCCCAGTACGTTCCAGTCGTACCCCCACCCCAGTACGTGTCGTACCACCGTCAATGTACACCCCCCCACCCCAGTACGTGTCGTACCACCGTCAATGTACACCCCCCCACCCCTGTACGTGTCGTACCACCGTCAATGTACACCCCCCACCCCTGTACGTGTCGTACCACCGTCTATGTACACCCCCCCACCCCTGTACGTGTCGTACCACCGTCTATGTACACCCCAGTACGTTCCAGTCGTACCCCCACCCCAGTACGTGTCGTACCACCGTCAATGTACACCCCCCACCCCTGTACGTGTCGTACCACCGTCTATGTACACCCCAGTACGTTCCAGTCGTACCCCCACCCCAGTACGTGTCGTACCACCGTCAATGTACACCCCCCCACCCCTGTACGTGTCGTACCACCGTCAATGTACACCCCCCACCCCTGTACGTGTCGTACCACCGTCTATGTACACCCCAGTACGTTCCAGTCGTACCCCCACCCCAGTACGTGTCGTACCACCGTCAATGTACACCCCCCCACCCCTGTACGTGTCGTACCACCGTCAATGTACACCCCCCCACCCCAGTACGTGTCGTACCACCGTCAATGTACACCCCCCCCACCCCTGTACGTGTCGTACCACCGTCAATGTACACCCCCCACCCCTGTACGTGTCGTACCACCGTCTATGTACACCCCCCCACCCCTGTACGTGTCGTACCACCGTCTATGTACACCCCAGTACGTTCCAGTCGTACCCCCACCCCAGTACGTGTCGTACCACCGTCAATGTACACCCCCCCACCCCTGTACGTGTCGTACCACCGTCTATGTACACCCCAGTACGTTCCAGTCGTACCCCCACCCCAGTACGTTCCTGGCGCACCCCCAACACAACCTCCTAAGTACGGAGCGCACCCCATGCCCCAACATCACAACCGCATGTACGAGTCGTACAAAGCCACACACAAGGACCAAATCGTACAACCAAATGGCCCATGTACACACCGTACACATGCTCAAAACGCACGTACACAACAAGGACAAAACAAAACAACTCAACAATACACCATTCGAAAGGCACACAGCCACTAAACATGGCCAACAACCACTAAAATAACACAATCACTGACCTGCAACTGTCAAAAACAAACAGAGGCCCAATACACCACCACTCCTTATAACACACCCACCCAAAATTCAAACACTGCCACACCCACCCATGGACCAATAAAAAGGGCCCACACACACAAACCATGAGCCTTTGCAACAGACCCACTGCTGCCAGACACCACAGAACCAGACTACAAGCGACACCACATCTTACACTTGCACACCTTCACACGACCACCCTCACAAACACCCTCTCATCACATTCACACACACACACAACCATCCACACCCCCCCCAACATCCACACACCCCCCACACCCACACCATCCCCACCCACACCCCTCACCATGCCCACTACCAAGAATCCAAAGTTCAGTCACCGAGAGTTGGAGGTCCTTGTTGATCAAATCCTCAGAGTCGAGCCACAGATCTTTGGAACATTGGTCAGAAGCACCAGCCAGGCAGCCAAAACAGCCATGTGGCAGACCATCGTCGATGCTGTGAATGCTGTTGCGGACACCAGGAGGACCAAGCAGGATTGCCAGAACAGGTGGTACGATCTGCGGAGGAGGGTCAGAGCCAAGAGACAGGAGGAACACGACCAGGCCAACGCCACCGGAGGAGGGCCCTCCCGCAGACCCGTACAGTACCATCCCTGGGAGGAGAGGGTGATGGCCATACTGCCGGTGGAGGCAGTTGAAGGAGTAGAAGGACTCCGAGACCCGGGTGAGTACACAAACAACGCACCTCACATGGGGGGAACTGCAACCACAACCAAAATTAATAACAGGCACGCAAACACCACAAGCCATCGCATTACTCAACCACACTCCATGAGCAGGCACATGCCACTGCTGCCACCATGCCCCATGCACCCAGCTGGACAATGTCAAGTCACAGGCCACAGAAGACAACAACACATGACACGGTAACCCGGATGGCGGGAGTGTGGGCACCAAGAATCACATAGTGCGACTCCAAAGCAGACAACAATGCCCTCTGCCCATATGGCCTAGGTCACAGCCAGACAAACACTGTGTCCCAACACAGGAATGACTTGCCAGCAAATGGCGGATGCCTTGCATCAACACATGGGGGTGAAGGCACTGTTTTGCACATGCCAGCAGCTAATGAACAGCCAACAGTGTGAAAGAGTGGCAGCACACACCACCACAGCAGCAGCGCACAGACACACAGCAGACAAAATGGGTGCCTGGAGATCAGAAACAAACTCACATCAACAGGCCAAGGGCCACTCAAAGATCTGCTAACAGTGTGTGCCCAGGAAGCTGGGCCAAGGTGACAGAGGGTGACACACGGAGGGAGGGAGAGGGGGACACAGAGGGAGGGAGAGGGGGACTGAGAGGGAGGGAGACACAGGAAGATGGACAGAGGGAGGAGGCTGACACACAGAGGGAGGGAGAGGGGGACAGAGAGGGAGGGAGAGGGGGACAGAGAGGGAGGGGGACACAGGAAGATGGACAGAGGGAGGAGGCTGACACACAGAGGGAGGGAGAGGGGGACAGAGAGGGAGGGAGAGGGGGACAGAGAGGGAGGGAGAGGGGGACAGAGAGGGAGGGAGACACAGGAAGATGGACAGAGGGAGGAGGCTGACACACAGAGGGAGGGAGAGGGGGACACAGAGGGAGGGAGACACAGGAAGATGGACAGAGGGAGGAGGCTGACACACAGAGGGAGGGAGAGGGGGACACAGAGGGAGGGAGACTCAGGAAGATGGACAGAGGGAGGAGGCTGACACACAGAGGGAGGGAGAGGGGGACACAGAGGGAGGGAGAGGGGGACACAGAGGGAGGGAGAGGGGGACACAGAGGGAGGGAGAGGGGGACAGAGAGGGAGGGAGAGGGGGACAGAGAAGGAGGGAGACACAGGGAGAGCAAATCAGTCCTTTGGTGTGTGGGAATGTCTGCTCGTCAGCAGGTGGACTGCGTGCATGTAGACAAGGGTGCCCAGTGCCAGAACCCCCCCTCTTCATCATGGCAAAACGCAGGGCCATGTTACAACCTGTACACGAGCACAAGGACAGCCACCTGCATCATATGAGTGTGTGGATCCACTCCATGTGCACATGTACAGTGCTACAAGGAAGGCGCAAACGCATAGCTCGGCACACATGCACACTCCACTGCTGACTGCAGTCACACTTGACGCAGCAAGTAAGACTGTGCCACACATAGTTAAAGGGGCCAAATTGGTGCCCAAGGGACACACACATGCACAAGTGCACTGTGAGTGGAATGCAAGACAGATCCTAATTCCAAGAGGAAATGTGCCAACTTTGTAACGGATGAAACATGGATGTTGCATGGATCAAAAGTAACATTGTCTCTCTCACACACAGGTCAACGTCGTGCTGCACCCCCCAACACTGGGGGGGAACACTCACAGGACCCGGATCTGCAGGAGACCGATCCCACCGGCAGCGACCACTCTCACCACTCTGCGGACGACCCCGACCGACCTGGCCCCTCTGGTGTCCAACCACCTGCAGCACCTGCGTCAGGTACAACCGTGCCAACCACCACCCCCACTCCTGCCACATCCCAGGAGACACCCAGGATCCCTGCCCCAACACCACAATGCAGCCAGGCTCGCCAGGAGGGACACGGTGTCCCGGGCACCCAGGAGGAGGCAGGCGACAACGCCAATGCCACCCCTCAGGGGTCCCGGAGACCCCATGTGCCCACAAGTGCAGGCCAGGCGCAAGTGGGCAGGGGTGGTGGGAGTGGAGAGCGGCGGAGGCGCGAGCCTGACCAGTTGGCTGGGGATCCGGTATTTTCCCATGTCCGTAACATCCTGGACTCATACCGGCAGGACACCACGGGCATGGCCCAGGTTGTGTCCGTCCTCGAGGGGATCAAGGTCCAGCAGGCCCAGCAACATGCGGAGCTAATAGCCTGTCTACAGCTACACCAACGGAGGATGGAGGACAGACAGGCTGAGCAAGTGACGGCGTCCCAGGGGATTCACGCTGAACTCCGTCGGATGGCCGACACCATGGCCGACCCTCCCTGTGCCAGAAGGCGGAGAACATCACCACCCACAGGGAGGGATCATGAGGAGGAGGAGGAAACATCCGACGGAGCATCCCAGACGTCGTCACGGCCTGCTGCTGAGGTTCCCCGCAGGAAGCCGGGTCGTCCACGGAAAGGACCGTGAGGGTGGCTGCTACATCACCATCTCCCAGGACACCTGGCCTGGCACCTGGCCCACTGGAGCAACAGCATCACAGCATCAAGAGACATTCTCTGCCACATGGCCCTGCTGGTCACTGGCTGACCAATGTTGACAAAGACTGTGGCATGGACTCTGAGGATTTCCAATGGCAAGGACACCAACTCCCCTACTGAACTTTGGATTCCCTAATCCCGGAAAGGCCCTCACTTGGCCCCCCCCCCCCAATAATAAATCACACTATTAAGAGTAGATGCCTGCTGGTAGCATTATTACCTAACATGTGTCTTGTACAGTCTAAACATGCCTGAGTCATCTGTTCACTTCAACCATCCACACCCTGGGGCCTGAGTCTGGCACAGGACACATGGGTCACAGTTTTCTAGGCAAGACAGACATGGAGCACCATACACACCCGTGATGGTCAGAACCAGCTGAGGGGGTGGCCGAACAACCGTGCTGACAGACACATTGAGTACAGCAACAGTCATGCGCAGAGGTCAGGGATCCTGGCCCGTGTCCTGGGGGGCACCCAGGTACGTGTAGACAGGTGGCAGAACCATGTCCTGCAAGCTTGAGTCCGGTGGATGCAGAGAATGGGGTCATGGACAACGTTGGATGCATGGGGATGGCACATGTCACAATACCCACACAGTCATGGACATCATGCCCATTACACAGTCTCAGCACACACACACAGCTTGCATCTTGCCACTCGACACATTGACACATAGCCACAATCAGGGAATACCATGCCAGACATGCAGGATGCACCGTGCCAACACACCAGCATTGACTGAGAAGAGGCACCTTGGAGGCATAGGGACACCTTTAATAGTCATGTGTTTGGGATTGCAGAGGCAACTTGAAGGACACATGAACACATCATGTGGAGTAACATGTGGCTCCAACACTGGCACCCCCCTTCTGCAGCACAAATGCGTGATAGCCATGGAACTGGCACACAAGTGTCGGATAATAGCTAAATACCCACAGCTGCTCACGGAGAGCCTGCCATACACCATACATCCGCTGATGTGGAAGTCCCACGCCATGTCAAGACAATGTGAACCGTATGTGTCCGAGGGCAGTGTCACACACATTGATGCCTTCATCACAATCCACCATCCCATCACTGATGACTGACAACCAGGCAGCCCATCTATTCAGGTGTACCCAGCTGCATGTCGTGTCCCATGGGGATGCCACATGTCTGCAGAGGACCCAAACCCCGACCGGGGCAGTGTGCACACATCGTGAACAACTGCCACACCCAATACATCCCAGATGCATCCCTTACCCCATGGAGACTTCCAAACGTGTCCGTGCCTGTAACGCTGAGTCAGCCCACGATGCCATGTCCATGAGGAATAGCAGTGCCACAACAATGCAACCAGCAAACGGCATGCGCAGGTACCTGGGGAAGAGAGACACACAAGAAGTCAGCCACAAGAAGCACAGCCACTTGCATGTGCATGTACTCGACACATGTATGTATGACAACATGCTAGGTCACAATTATGCCTGGGGAAATACTACCATCACTGCCACCATCACTCCAGTGACACACCCACACACACCTCTGACCCACGTGCCATACATGCAGGTGGAGACACACATCACAACGCATGCCACACGGGGACCAATGCGTGCACACTCAGACCCTGGTACTCACCACTAAGCAAAGAAGTCGCGTATGAGCCGAGTCCGGATGTCCTCTTGCGGCTCCACATCCTCCACATCACTAGCCCCATTGCCAAGCCCTTCGTCCTCCACGGGTGGATGGTCCTCGTCATCTTGATCCAGGATGAGGGGCACAGCTCTTTCAACTGCCATGTTGTGCAGCATGCAGCAGACCATGAAGATCTTGCAGACCTTCGCCGGGGCATATGGGAGTGCGCCGCCGGTCTTGTGGAGGCACCGGAATCGGCTCTTCAGCATGCCAAACGTCCTCTCTATCACTCGCCTTGTCCGGCCATGGGCGGTGTTGTAGCGGAGCTGGGCCGGCGTGATGGGGTTGCGGAGAGGTGTCAGCAGCCAAGGCATGTTGGGATAGCCAGCGTCCCCTAAATGGAAAGCACATGGATATCGTTAGAACAGGCGAAGCGGTAGTGCTGCTCGGCCAAACAGAATACAGGACAGACAGACTGTACCCACCAACAACACATGCACGTTCGTTGCGCAGCTGCATCATCATATCAGGCATCCCGCTACGCCTCATGATGTAGGCATCGTGTGCTGATCCTGGAAAACGTGCACAGACATGTGAAATCACCATGTTGGACAGACACACCACAAGGGCATTGATGGAGTGGTAGTGCTTCCGATTGCGGTACGCCACCTCCCGTGCGTGTGGTGGTACCAAACCTACATGTGTCCCATCTATGGACCCAATGACATGGGGCATCCCTCCCAGGGCATAGAAACCACGTTTGACCTCAGTCATCTGTTCAGGGGTTGGGAACTTGATGAAGTCATCCAGGTGAATCAACATGGCCTCCAAGAAATCATGCAGCACACCGCTGAACATGCTCTGGGACATGCCACCAACATGAGCTATGGTATATTGGAAGGTACCCGTGGCAAGGAAATGTAGGGCAGCCATTACCTTCAGCTGGGGTGTCAGTGCCGTAGGATACCTGTGCTGCGGTTGCAGGTGTGGTGCCAGTCTCGCCGTCAACTCCAGAATCAACGGTTGGGTGAAGCGGTAGAGCCGGATCCTGTCATTCTCCTGCATGGTGGCCAAGTCTGGAATTCTTCGGGCAACAGGAGGCGCTCTGCAGTAATTTGGAAGTGACAAGGAAGAGTGAGTGCACTACGAGAACAACTCATGTCTACTGAGCACATGTAAATCTGCCAATACACACATGCCACATAGGGAGTCAGGCATGTGCTACATGCCCAGGACACGTATGGATGCAAGGTGACACTCCTTCCAAGACCCAGCTACACACGGTGATTGAGAACCTCCCCATGCCACGCCATGGGAATAGCTGTGTCCCAGTGCAAGTGCACTGCCCGACGCAAGACAGGAGTGACATACACCCACACATCAGCAGAAGTGTGATGCTGATTGCAGAGACTGGCAGCGGAACACTTGAGCCACAGGTCACATGACATTACACTAGTCCAGCCCACACACCTTGCCATGAAGGTGCACATGTCATGACTCCCCACACATTCCTTGTGAGTTTGCTGACATGGCCTTGTCACGCTACTCCGTGTCCCATGCATACATGTGCACCTCACATCAGATACCACATGTGGCATGGTGTGCGGAACAGTGTGCAATGACAATCTACACACAGACACATGTTGGTTGCTGCAACGGCTGCAGCTTTTGAGGGTGCTACAACATCAACCTGATGTAAATCCCGGACACATAAATGACATAGTCACATTGTGCACTGTGGGTAGTGACAAGTCAGGTGTCATGACCCCTGTACCGGGCATCATGGGACACTTCAGTGTGTTGGTGTCCGTGCCATGCCAGTGACGCTCACCCCAAGTGCGCAGTACGACATGCACACATGTCAAAGGAGTCAAGGGCATGCCTGGCACACATTGCACCCTCACACAGTACACCTGTACACATCTCATCATACATCTGGTGCCTCCTCCACTCAGGAGGCATGTTCCACATCACAGCCTGTCACACCTGTGCCCCACACATGTAGTAATGCACAGACGATGCCTTGATGTCCATTCCTGGACAAGTATGTCCATCCATGGACAAGTATGTCCGCCCTATTCCTACCTGTGTGTCGACTATCACCACAGTGATGTGTACAAACCGGCGTACTGCTGCTAAGAGGGCCTGTGTATGTTCCCCAATCACTGTGGGAGTGCTGCCGTATGTGTACCCATCGTGATGGCGAGCGTACAGGCATTTGTACGGTCCGTACCACAACGAGTACGCATACGCGTGCAGAACCATAGTGATAGTGAGCGTAGATGCGAGTGTACGGTCCGTACCACTACGTGTACGCATACGCGTGCAGAACCATAGTGATAGTGAGCGTACAGGCATTTGTACGGTCCGTACCACAACGAGTACGCATACGCGTGCAGAACCATAGTGATAGTGAGCGTACAGGCATTTGTACGGTCCGTACCACAACGAGTACGCATACGCGTGCAGACCCATAGTGAGAGGGCCGTACACTCGCATGTACGCTCACTATCACTATGGGTCTGCACGCGTATGCGTACTCGTTGTGGTACGGACCGTACAAATGCCTGTACGCTCACTATCACTATGGGTCTGTGTACCCGTAGTGATAGTGAGCGTACATGCGAGTGTACGGTCCGTACCACTACGTGTACGCATACGCGTGCAGAACCATAGTGATAGTGAGCGTAGATGCGAGTGTACGGTCCGTACCACTACGTGTACGCATACGCGTGCAGAACCATAGTGATAGTGAGCGTACAGGCATTTGTACGGTCCGTACCACAACGAGTACGCATACGCGTGCAGAACCATAGTGATAGTGAGCGTACAGGCATCTGTACGGTCCGTACCACAACGAGTACGCATACGCGTGCAGACCCATAGTGATAGTGAGCGTACATGCGAGTGTACGGCCCTCTCACTATGGGTCTGCACGCGTATGCGTACACGTAGTGGTACGGACCGTACACTCGCATCTACGCTCACTATCACTATGGGTCTGCACGCGTATGCGTACACGTAGTGGTACGGACCGTACACTCGCATGTACGCTCACTATCACTACGGGTACACAGACCCATAGTGATAGTGAGCGTACAGGCATTTGTACGGTCCGTACCACAACGAGTACGCATACGCGTGCAGAACCATAGTGATAGTGAGCGTACAGGCATTTGTACGGTCCGTACCACTACGTGTACGCATACGCGTGCAGACCCATAGTGATTTTGAACGTAGGCATGCATGTACGGGCCGTTGCCATGCATTTGGGGTGCCCTATGGCCCGGAAACGCACCGTATCTGTGTGTGATTCTCCTAATTACATAGGGGACAAGTATTAAGGCCTACATGCATGCTGGTTGTCATGGCGACCAGGTTCAAATTTCGATTTTGTTCTGGAAGGTGCACAGCAGAAGTCAGTTGGAATTCTTCTACTTTGTTGCAATGTGTTTGTGGGGCTGACATCATGCAGGAGAATGAAACCGATAGAGAACCCACAGACTGCTAGGTTTGAAGGGATTGGTGGAAACATAGGATGCAAATGTGAGTGACCAATCACTCTGTACTCCTGTGCATGAGACTGGGCAGAAGGCCACATATAAGGCAGCCAGGTCCCATGAGGGATTACTTGCCTGCACATCTTTGCATTTGTCGACCAAGCTGCTGCTACTGATTCCCTGGAACCATGTCAAGGGCTGTGGAGAGGACACAGCCATTCACCCTGGAGGAGAACATGGCTCTGCTGGATGTGATCCTCCCACAGTACCCCATGCTGTATGGGCGACCAGGGTATCAGGTGAGTGCATAGGCCACTGCCACAGACTGTCCCTATGTTGTGACTGTGTCTTCAGGCATTGTGACCCGGTGTGACACACATGCCATGTACTGTCGGGGGGGTACCAGGGGGGGGGTGCCTGATGTCTCCCAGCAGTGCCCTGAGACAGGAGGGGTGTGTGCAGAGTCCTCCCAGCAGTGCCCTGAGACAGGAGGGGTGTGTGCAGAGTCCTCCCAGCAGTGCCCTGAGACAGGAGGTGTGTGTGCAGAGTCCTCCCAGCAGTGCCCTGAGACAGGAGGTGTGTGTGCAGAGTCCTCCCAGCAGTGCCCTGAGACAGGAGGTGTGGGTGTGATGCACAGTGTGAGCCTTGATCATTGATTGTGACATTGCCATCATTCCACCTGAGTACCCACTATGGCACGTACTGCCTTTTCCCTCACCAGAGGATGATGTCCCTATGACAGAGGTGCAATGCGTTGGCTGCATTACATGCCATGTAGTAACCAGCTATTATGTTCACATATGTCTCTCTGTGACATGTGGCTGGTGTATTGATGTGGTGTCACTTGTACTCCCTCACAGGTAGGCGCCACTGCCAAGGAGCAGATCTGGCTGACCGCCGTCAGTGCCGTGAGGCGTGTGGATGGTCGGAGGCGGAGCCTGTCCCAGGTGAGGAAACGCTGGCAGGATATCCGGTGCTGGACGCGGAGGATTGCACGGCTCCTGCTGGGGGACTCACCTGAGAGCCACAAGAACCGCGGCCGCCGCCGTCTGACCCACCTCCACAGGCGTGTGCTGCCGGTGGTCTTTCCAGACCTGGAGAGGCGCTTACAGGCGATGCAGCAGGCGGAAGGGGGTAGGTACATGTGCGTTTGTTGTGTGTCACCGGCATTTGTAAGGGCACAGTGGCATTAATTCACTGGCAGGGTTTAAAGGTGCTGTGCCCATCCAGTTTGCCCAAGTGTAGCGCTGCGCCCCTGCCACCCTTCCCCTCCTTGCAATGTGTTCCCTGGTCTGTGTGTAGTCACTCCTTCACAAGGTAATGTAGGCTGGCGCTTTGTCCACGAGAACAATGACTGTAGCATCATGGGTGGTGGTGGTGGGTAACAGGTTGTGGGACCTTGCCTGTGAACTGTCAAGTTCACTGCATGTGGGTTCCATGTCAGTTGGCACTGATGCTGGCTCCAGACATGGGAGTTGGTCTCCCATGTGTCATGCCTTACAGCGCGCATGTCCTATGTAGTGGCCTGTGACATGATGTGCATGAGTGTGCGCTACGCATAGTGCAGGGATGGTGACGTGTGTAGCAGTCATTCCCATTCAGTAGCATGTAGTTGCGTGCCCAATACTGTCCCCTGGGGCACCTTATCCTCAGTGTTGTTTGTGTCATCATCAACGTGGACACTCTCACTGTCTACAGCGTAGGTTGTGCTCTGTGCCATTGTCCCCTGTCACCTTGTATATAGACGTGCTATTATGTACAGGTGTCCACTGTGCAGCCTGACCTGATTGTCCCTCTTCATACTCACAGTTGCCAGTGCCTGTGTGTCTTGTTATACTCATCTGAGGATGGGCACTGGTACCTCATTATTTGTACAGGCGCACCTTTGCTGTTTTGCGTCCAATCTTGCCTTTTGCCTGCCACTGTGTTTATCACCCAGACTATGAGATGTTGGTGCCACCTGTGTCTCAGCAATTAGCATCGTGTGGGGGTTGCTTGGGGCGGGCAATGCCTATGTGTCAAATCCTGATTCCTAATTGCTGGGTCTGGACAGTGTGTGATGTTACTGGACACACACGCAAGGTGCAGTGACCGAGTTATGTTGGGCATGTTTGCAGCATTACCTATGCAGCATGTGTCTCAAGTTCATGGATATTGTCCCTGGTCATAGGTATTTTCACAAACGCTGTGTGGTGCAGAGGCAGTGCAGGATTGTCCCCAGGGCCTGGGTGCTATGTCAGACTCCGTTTCCTGTCATCAGCTATTGTCTCATGCTCTCCATGGTATTTCAGTGGCATGGTGGCTCAACCAACTGTGTTTCATGCCCTACATCGGTACCTTGTTTTGCAGATGTTAGGGATCTGCCTCTTCAGGCTATGCAATGTTGACTATGTAGATTGGACTCATGTGACAGATGTGTACAGGTGTCTGATTAATTTCTGTCTCTCCACCCTGCCCACAGCATCGTCGGGGGACACAGAGGGAGACATGGACACGGACCAGGCGGAGGGACCGAGCACCAGTGGCAGCCGTGACATCGGGGCTGGCACATCGAGTGGGACAGAGGCGGAGGATAGTGTGGCCGAGGACCTGTCGACTGGCACATCAGACTACGAAGCTGACAGGTCCGAGGAGGATGTCTCAGAGTTGGCGGAGGCTGCACCAGCAGCTGACAGTGGAACAACACCTGCCACCGCCCCCTCAGTTCCCACCAACCGCCTCCCACTTGCTCGTGTCCCTTCCCAGCGTGCCCGGTCACCGCATGTCTCCTTCCTGCCAGGCACCGCACCCCCTGCCCCTGTCTCCACTGCTGCCGCCAATGCTGAGTCTATGGACATCCAGCGGCAAATGCAGGTTGGTCAGGCTGCGATCCTGAATGTCCTCCATTCCCACGGGAAAACCCTCACCAACATCGAGGCATTCTTGGAGGGCATTCATTCTTTGCAGGCTGACCAACGCAACTTGCTGAGGTCCCTAGACTCCACACTGACTGCAGCAGTGGGTCTCCTGCAGCGCGACCTCCCCCCACCTACCCCTGCCCCATCCACACTTCCCACTTCCATGCCTGTCCCACGTACACCCAGACGTCGGCATGCACCCACCACAACAGACACAGGCACCACACCAGCAGGGAAGGTCCACCGCACTCCTCCTGACACGCACACACAGGGTGAGATAGGCACACCCACTGGGTCGGGGGGCAAACGTGTGACACGCAGCCAGAGTGGGAGTCCGCATTCCACACAATCCACTCCCTCCAAATCCCCTCCCCTCAGCTCTCCTGGCCACATCTCCCCCAAGGACTCCTTCATGGCCGCTCTGTCCCTGAGCCCCACAGTTACGCCACCACGCAAGCGGTCAAGGAAGTCCTCGGTCAGGGTGGTTGAGTCTCCCCCCCTGTCTCCACCCTCCCCCGGTGGCGCTGCAACCCATCCCTCTGAACCCCCCCCTCCTTGGGGCCTGAGGTCACTTCGGGTGCAGGGGACTCCCTGGAGGACCTTGCTAAGGTGTGTAGTGCCATCCTGGCCTCCGCCTTTGGCCATGACACACCCCCTGTGGTTGAGTCCTCCATCCCTGCACCCACAACGCCGCCCCTTTGCCCTGATGTCCCTGCGGTGCCTGTTGCTTCCCCCCCCCCGATGCCCTCACCAGTATGGAAGACGATGCCATTTGACTGTGCAGGCAAGGTAGGGGACACACATCCCACTGTGTCCCCCATGCAGCTGGGAATCATTGACTGCCCTATGTCCTTTGTTGACTTTGAACTGCCTTTGATCCACGGACATTGTGCTCATGCTGAATAAAGCTTATTTTTGTTGTCATTCTCACACTCCTGCTATGGTGGTATTGGTGTTGGTGGGGCTGCTACATTGTTTTGGGTGGTGTTTAAGGCTTTGGGTGTGTGGGATTTGTAGTAGTGTTCTGCTCTTTGGGGCCACCCTAGGATCTGTGTGCCATCACAAGGTGTTGGCTAACTTCCTTAGGTCATGTCAGCAGTTACTGCATGGTTCAATTGTCCCAGGGTGTATTCCTTCCTCTGTGTACCCAGTTTCTTCCCTGCAGGGTGTTCCCAATGTTTAGCGCAGAGCTGTGTGTACATGAGCTGTGTGTGTGACGGAGCCCTTCTACTTTGGCCATGCATGCATGGCCATGTCTCCACCTGCAACAATCGTGGCATCCTTGGTGATCACTGTACTTGTGTGTGGAGTCAGTTGACATGAGTTCATGGGGACATGTTCCCTTGTAGGCAGTATGGATGTGGGTAATTGTGGCATCACACACATGTGTTACACCCCTCCTGGGTGTGGACACTGCTGGGAGGACTCTGCACCCACCCCTCCTGGGTCTGGACACTGCTGGGAGGACTCACCACCCACCCCTCCTGGGTCTGGACACTGCTGGGAGGTCTCTGCACACACCCCTCCTGGGTCTGGACACTGCTGGGAGGACTCTGCACACACCCCTCCTGGGTCTGGACACTGCTGGGAGGACTCTGCACACACCCCTCCTGGGTCTGGACACTGCTGGGAGGACTCTGCACACACCCCTCCTGTCTCTGGGCACTGCTGGGAGGTCTCTGCACACACCCCTCCTGGGTCTGGACACTGCTGGGAGGACTCTGCACCCACCCCTCCTGTGTCAGGGCACTGCTGGGAGGACTCTGCACCCACCCCTCCTGTGTCAGGGCACTGCTGGGAGGACTCTGCACCCACCCCTCCTGTGTCAGGGCACTGCTGGGAGGACTCCACACCCACCCCTCCTGTGTCTGGGCACTGCTGGGAGGTCTCTGCACCCACCCCTCCTGTCTCAGGGCACTGCTGGGAGGACTCACCACCCACCCCTCCTGGGTCTGGACACTGCTGGGAGGACTCTGCACACACCCCTCCTGGGTCTGGACACTGCTGGGAGGACTCTGCACACACCCCTCCTGTCTCTGGGCACTGCTGGGAGTGATGGGCACCCACCCCTCCTGTCTCAGGGCACTGCTGGGAGGACTCCACACCCACCACTCCTGTCTCAGGGCACTGCTGGGTGGACTCTGCACACACACCTCCGATTTCTGGATATGTGCGCTTGGCACATACACGGTGGGGTTACGCACACTGCATTAGAGGTGAGGGTACGAGTCTACTGACACTGGTGTGGTGGGGGTACGCTCCGTACGTCCGCGGGTGTGGGTACGGGTCGTACTTACACTGTTGGGCAGGGGGGTACGCTCCATGCATACGCGGGTGGGGGTACGGGTCGTACTTACACTGTTGGGCAGGGGGGTACGCTCCTTGCATTCGCGGGTGGGGGTACGGGTCGTACTTACACTGTTGGGCTGGGGGTACGCTCCGTACGTCCGCGGGTGGGGGTACGGGTCGTACTTACACTGTTGGGCTGGGGGTACGCTCCGTACGTCCGCGGGTGGGGGTACGGGTCGTACTTACACTGTTGGGCTGGGGGTACGCTCCGTACGTCCGCGGGTGGGGGTACGGGTCGTACTTACACTGTTGGGCTGGGGGTACGCTCCGTGCGTCCGCGGGTGGGGGTACGGGTCGTACTTACACTGTTGGGCTGGGGGTACGCTCCGTACGTCCGCGGGTGGGGGTACGGGTCGTACTTACACTGTTGGGCTGGGGGTACGCTCCGTACGTCCGCGGGTGGGGGTACGGGTCGTACTTACACTGTTGGGCTGGGGGTACGCTCCGTACGTCCGCGGGTGGGGGTACGGGTCGTACTTGCACTGTTGGGCTGGGGGGTACGCTCCTTGCATACGGGGTGGGGGTAGGGTCCGTACATATCCGTCCCCACGCTATGTGATGTTTGTGCGGCCCGTACCCAGGCCTTTGCCACGTGGGTGCGATCCGTCCCGCCATTGTTGGGGTGACGTGTGTGGGCGTGGTCCGACTCGTACCCACGCTCTTCAGGCGTGGGTACGGGACGTACCTGTCTGGTTGTGTTGCCGGTTCGCGTGGTGACGGACTTCCGTTGTGGCGGTCGCTGGATTATCAGGACACGCCCCCACCCCCTCGTGGTGACCAGGGCATGGGAGTCAGGTATGTCCAGGCCATGTGTAGTGTGTCACTCATGTGGTTGTTTTGTGGCCTGCCCTGGTCGTGCCACCCCCACCCCACCCCACTTTCCCCCCTCCCTTAGTTATTCTGACCTTCTGCGGCGTCTGCGTCGTAACCTGTAGAGGAGGTGTACTGCTATGAGGGCAGGGATGACTCGTAGGTTCGGGTCCATGTCTGTCCGTCGCGTACTGGTACTCCTTGCTCGCGTCGTCCTGTCGCGTACGGGTCCTCCGTGATCGCGTCGTCCTGTCGCGTACGGGTCCTCCTTGGTGGCGTCGTCCTGTGTGTCCGTCACGTACTGGTCCTCCTTGTTCGCGTCGCCGTCTGTCCGTCGCGTACTGGTGGTCCTTGTTCGCGTCGTCCTGATTTCCCGGCAGTTTTTGGCTGCCGCAAAATATTCACCGTGCGGGGTGACGTCGGTGCGAATCGTGATTCCTGGGTCGTGAATGGCTGGCTGCGTGCGTCCCGACGTCAGGTCGGCGCTTTCCCGGTTCGCATTGGTAGGTGTTTTTTGTTCGGTCGGTCTTTTTTACGATTCGTACGGTAATGGTGTACCCGTGCGAATCGTAATTCCATGTTTGTATATTTTGACGACCGGGTACGCGTCGGACGGAGAATATGCTCCGTCCGACGGTTCGTACCCGGTTTTTACCGGATTGTGATCGGCACCTAAGCGTGAGCAATGGTCAAGAGTGGTATCCAGAAATAGCCCCCAATCTGTAGACAGGCATGGATCATTCAAAATCGAGCAACAGTCCCTCCATCATTTGGAGTACAAGGATGCCTTGTCATTCCAGAAACAGCAGCGCCTGCCGGACCATGATAAACCTGCTTAACAAGCGTCAATGTTCCCAGATGCCAAAGCACAGCACACCATGCAAAGTTTGCTTTCTTACCCGTGATCAAGGCATGTGGCACGCTGAAACACATTCAGTTACTCGGCTATACTAACAATAAATGTATCAGTGTAAATTACTGGCTGTTATTGTCTGTGGAATCGAATGCATGTATTCAAGCATCTGTGGAACATTATACATTCAGGCTTCCTCATACTCTGACGTGCACCAGTGCCATTCCTGGGTCCTAGCTTCTAATTTTGCGGAATGTGACATGTATATATACATATATACATATATATATAGATACATTTATCAAAATATATCCCCCAACTCCTATAAGAGAAAGAGAACCGGTACTCAAAGTCAGGGAAATATAACATGTGTTTTGAACCAAGTCTCCCCAGACAAAGGAACACACAAGAGACGTGTTTCTACCGTACAACTACTTTTTTCAATCTGGCAAGCACCATATTGGTGCTCCATTTATACTTCAAACATGATAGACATAAACAATATACTTCCCACTTGCAGCAATAATGATGGAACATATGAAAAGATGTCAGACATTTAAATTATACAACAATTCGGTGGCTTCTCTGTATTATTAACAATGCATCTCTTGAATGAGTAATTGAAAATAACGTCTAACCACTACCCCTGAGTGCCCTTCCATAAATTCAATGATTTTACAAAGTTCCTTCTCACATCACAGTGGCATGTATAAAACCCGGACTGGAGTGTAATTCGGGTCCTCTGCTGCCCTACAAAAATCTTATATAACTATAAATAAACGCAGACCTATTTGCAATTGCTAAATAAAATTCTGAATAAAGGACTAAAAAATGACTATTTATGCAGCCGTTTTCTATTCACATCCAGAGACTTATTTTAAAATTAAATATTCACATCCCAGTCCTCGAGGAGATGTTCTGCCTCATATTTCCAATCAATATTAAACACCTTTCTCTGAGTCTCATACTTTTCCTTACAATAGTGGGTACTTACAGGGAAGGCGGAACACAACTTGGCTAAGGTCCATGTTTCTGGTTCGATGTAATCCTGCAACCGGTGTTTGGGTCCCATGACTTTCACCACATGGCCAGTTCCTTTATCATGGTGCCCAGCTCCAAGGATGGTATGCAATTCTAGGGTGAGGTTAAAGGAGGCTTGTTGTGAAGGATCCACAGTCTGCGCCAATATATAGTTGTTATATTGGTAAATATAAAAGCGGTTCTAAAAATATAATATAAGTTACAATTAATATTTATTTTACTATTTTATATTATATATATATGTATATAAAAATACACACTTTCATATATTATATGCGTGTTTAAATTAGTAAATATTCATATATCTTTCTAAATATTATTTAAACACATTTACTTTTTTGAATTTACATTATATTAATGTTACATGTAAAAATATATGTTTCACTTATTTAAACTATATATGTAGTATAAAAAAAATATATATTTGTGTATATATTTTTCGATATTTGTGTAAAACAATATTTTTTTTATATTTTTGAAATTCCATTATATACATTTTTGTGATCAATTTTTTTGAAACAATATTTTGGTATTACGATATTTAGGTTTCGATATTTTGTCAGTCATTGGAATAGAGCTGGGTCTCCCCTCCTCTCTAACAGTGAAACATGGGACTAAGGAGTTAACTGCGAGTTATTCTGTGCCAGTAAGTTTAGATGGCAGTGGCAGATTCCTACGGTGAATCGTAACTTCCACACAGAAGAGCCTGTGCCAGACGGGATTTGGGAACCCCTGGGGCACCCTCTGGGAGTGGGGTGAAGAAATCATCTGATTATGGGGTTGCACCAGAACACAGGGAAATTATTTTTAAATGTGCACAAAGGGAATTGCGTATTTATCAATGACTTTTTAAAATTATATATAGACTGTTGATTATGTCAGATATGTTTTCCATGCATTCTCACAAAGAATGGCATTTCTTTGACTAATACGTGAAATGGTGAATTACTGTTTTGAATAATGAACTGCTTTTATGCGCTGTCTCTGAGTTATCAACAGCCGTTGATTTCACTCTCTCTCTTTCTCTCTCACTCTCTTTCTCTCTCTGTCCACTGCCTAATATCTTTTTCTTTCAGGATACATTTTGTTGTATTTATCTTTCAGGGTGAAAGTGCATATTGTGAGTGAAAGGCACAATGGGTAATGGAAATTCTAAAGGAAATGGGAAGGTGGCAATCTCCTGTATGAAGAAAAACACTAGAAAGTTGTTTAAATAGCTGGCAGGAAAAAAGGTTTTAAAGTATCACCTGATAGCCTTGCAGCTCAGGTACTTCAGAAGACAAATTGTCTGAAATATGTTAGTCCGATTTGCATGCTAGTGTGGACGTGGACAGAAATTCCTATTTCCTAAATTTGACCCTCTTTAGATGAATGATAATAAATATTTGACAGAGACTATGGCATTACGGGGTGACCCATCATGGGATTTGCACTATATGAGTGATTGTTTGCAGCAGTGGCATTCAACTGCTAAACAGAGAGCTCTCCTTTCAAAGAAGAAAGGCTAGAGAAAGTTGAAACAACGGTCTCCTGATACTGAGTCCAGGGACTGTTCTCCAGTAGCAGTGGTAAACAGTGAGTGTGCAACACCTAAAAAAAGAAACTAGAATTGGGAAAGGGTTGGCCCACATCATAAAGCCAAAATCTATTAGAATTAAGTAATGGTGTGCTAACAGCACAACATTTTCTGTGCAAACACTGTGACTTTATATCCGCTGAAGTCGACAGGGTTAGAGCCATACCAAACAGCACAACTTCTAGAACGGCTTCCACTCTGCTGTGCATCTGGATGCACAGACAAGTTCATGTTTATGTAAATAAATTGAATAAACTGTTTATGGCCTCTAAGTCTCAAAGCCTTTATGTCAAACTAGGAGATTGAAAAGATAATGAACAAGTAGCTGGGAGTTCATTGACTGAGGAGTAGATAATATTGTTAGCTGAGGAAGAAATAAAAAGATATAGATTTAATGCGAGTGTTGAATTATGTTCCTGGCTCAAGGGTAGAGATGTTGGTGGGAGTGGTCACCCGAAACAGGGACAAAACACCTTTTCTGTAGGGACTGTTGAATCTTCATATTATTTTACAGCCCTTCCTCTCCCACCTTCTATTTATCCATCTCTTTCAGGCCCCTACTTATAATCTGAGAGGAACAGCGCACAAGCACAGACACACGCTTCACCAGCAGGTTTAACACATGTCCCTTATTTTCAGATATCCCTGGAAGGGGATTTAACAAGTGTATCTGACATGTCAGCTAGCCTTAGAGAAAGTGGTTTCAGAACTCCAGTTCTCAATGGACACCTTTTATTTAAGGGGGGGACATGCCATGTGCTTTAGAAACCCTGGCTCTGACTTTGACTTTTTGCCTGGGGAAGGATTTAGGGCTGAGTGCAGCAGAGCAACACAACAAGGAATAATGAGGAAGAACACAAGCCTGAGGAGAGAGCAGACAAGTTCCAGGGGGAGGTAAACACTGACAAGGAGGTAATACAACACAATCAACTCACAAAAAGGGCTGGTTTAAAGACCAGCAGGGGATGACTCCCCTCTATCACAACTAGAAAACACAAAAAAGGCTCCTGGGTCTCAGTACAGAAGAAAGAGTGCTGGGGTTTCCCTTTTATAGGATGTTTTCTTCACCCACCCGAAGTGGGCATGCTTCATCGTAGGGTAACGTCCTCGCATTTGTGAGCCTGGTCACAATGCAGGCGACAACTCCCTCGCTGAGAGGGAGGAGTTCAGGAATGTTTTATTTGTGATAGAAGCGGTATCCTAAAACCCATAGAAGAGGAGGGTGTGGTGGAGGTAAGAAAAGAAAGAGTTTATTTCAGCTAAAACTAACTCTAAGGTCCACCAAGGTAAGGTCTAAGGTATTGCAGCATCCAAAGGTCAGGATTAAAAATAAAACGATGACAGGGGGTTGTTCAACCTGTCATAGGACACTGGGGGTCAAGAAAACACTCCATTTATAGACTTCAGGGTAAAATAGATAACAGGGAAGGACTGATACTTGCACAGTCATGAACACGTGTGCTAAAAGGAAAGGGTGAGAATACATTTACTGATAAAATACTAGTGAACACTTAAATAACTGCATAAAAAATAATTTTGGGTGGGACAGCAATGTTAAAGGCATGGACTCCCTTTGAGGTGGCTCAGATGGCCAAGGACACGCCAGACCCATTCACAGCCAGTGTGAAATATTATAAATGGCTTCATAAAACGTGCATTGTGTATGCCCCACCTCCTAGAGATGTATGTAAAAAGTGCTTTCCAAATTCCACAGGAAAGTGATTAGACAGTACTGACTAATAATATGGATGTCACAGAATGTAGGATGACTAATTGGTCTCTTGTGCAGGCACCTGAAATGTGCTTTCAGTAGGCCAAATGTCTGATCAATGACACTCCTGGTGCTACGATGTACATTGTTATATTTGCGCTCATTTCGGGAGGTGGGAGAAAATTATGGTGTGAAGATCCATGGACGTAGGACATACACACTGTCACTTGCAAAACAGACATAGTTGTGAGGCTACATGACATAATGAATTGTTGACCACTCACATATTTCTCTTAGTAACTTTCTATTCTGTACCTAATAGATATTCATCATCAAATTCCCCTCTTTCCAGCCATCTGTTTATTTGGCTGAGTCTAACTAAACATGTAGGAGTTATAGGTGCTTCCTGGATATTACAACACAGTACCAGTTATGATACTGTGGGCATTGCATACCACCTGAATGTTGAGGGAATGTGCACATTTCCGGTTTCTGAAAATGTATTTGAGATGGAATGTGTACATGTGTCCCATCTATACACCCACCCTAAATCATGGGAAGGATTTGCAATCCTATAGAAATCCAATGTGGTCTATACATTTCCTGGGCATTCCTGGATAGGCATATGTGTTGGTGGGTGTAGATCAGCATGGCATTCAGGAATACACAGAAGAACCATTAAATCACACTCCGGGATACCCCTCCTGCTACGGCAATCACACCCTGATAACTGCCAGAGGCTAATAGGTGTAATGAGCACAACACTTGTACATGAAGAGAGATTGCAATAGTCCACAGGCTCCTGCTTTCAAGATGTGGGTACAAGAGTGGAATAATCTCCAATATGACAGTGCTACTTAGCCTGTATTTCCACTATATTTCGTCTTCAGTTTGCTGAAAGGCCTAAATACGCTCTTTTCTCCACCTCCTCTGCTGAACAGCCAGTATTTGCATCCTCCGTGCAATAAGGTAAAGAGCAGCCATTGTGGTAAACCCTGAAGCGTTCTGGGTCAGTTTATATACGCTCCACCCATTTACCATCTGTTCAAAATCTTTGCTAGATTGCATGTGCAAAAGCTCCATTTTGCGACCATTCGCTATTTGTGAATGAGACGAACGAGTTGCAAATAGTGATTTCCCATTTGCAAGTTGGTATTTCCATTCACAATTTTTACCAACTCGCAAAACAGTTGCATGACAATTTGGGGTTTGCAAATGGCTTTTGTACATCGCTGACAGCCATTTTTGTGGTCGTAAACTCATTTGCGACTATTTTGCAACTCGTAAAATGTTTGTATATGTGGCCCTTAATCTCCCCATGCCTACAAAAATGGATGTGTCCTTGCGTACTGGAACAGGTGCTCATGTAAAGCATTCTGATACCTTAGGGTCAGGTTTGTGCTATATAAAATAACTGAGACCTTTCCACTATCCAGTCTAGATGGTGAAAACAGTAAAGATGTATTAAGAATTTGCTATTGTGCAAAAACAAAGCAAACCTCTTTTCTGGTTGCAAGAGAGGATATTAAGCAAAACGATTTTCTCTAGTCCCAATTACATAAAGAAGTTTTCAACAATTTCCACAGCAAAATGGAGGAAGCAAATTGTTAATCAATTTCAGAAATAAATGGATCTTGTACTTACAAATACATTTGCACGCGTGACATTTTTTTAACGGTGAAAGCCTGGTCCGAGAATAATCCTTGTTTAAAAAATATGGAGCAAAACTAATATTACACTGCCTGTTGCCTTTCATATAAAGAATGGTTAAAACTAAATTTGCCTCGATTCCTCAAGCTCTAAATCAGCCCCAGTGACACACCTAATCCAAGCACTGATCTTCAAAGGAACAGCCCTTCCTGTGCCTTGGTCACCTCATACATCCACCTTGTGGCTCGCTGCTTTTTTAATTGGTAAATTGGAGATTAACACCCCCTAAAATTCACTCACTAGGCTACACCCCTGGAAATAGGGCTCAGGCACAATTCAAATGCCTTCCCTCACGTACTCAGGGTCACATCTCCTTTCTGTAACACCAAACTTCTCAGAGGGTATATCAAGTGGGTAAAAATGCCCGCTGTGCCCCGAGAGCAGTGCCTCTTATCCATTTTATTGCGCTGTAGAAAGTCCATATGTACAGAGTCTCCCAGGGGCATATTATCAAGGGCCATATCAACGCTTTTTTGGCTTTAAAAGCCAAAAAAGCGGAGATAATATTATCGCCCTATTAACAAGGCGGCGCTAACATGCATTAGCGCATGTTAGCAGCCGTTTTCCCCACGCCTCCCCTTGCATCGCTAATGAGATGCAAAGTAGGTGTTCGTTTACAAAACAACATGAAAAAGGATCACTAACTGTACTTTGCGGTATTAACAAGCCGGCCCAGGACAGGACACCCATAGCGATATTAAAAGTCGCGCTAACCTCGCTTATCGCCGGAAGCTAACGTCTGCTAAATTTCTGACTTAGCTATATGTATAAAGGGAGGTGGATCGTCAAGCTAAGTCCACCATGGCCAATCACAAGGAATTCCCTATCACTACAGTGTTATCTCTGTATTTCCAGCGATATACCCGCATTTTGCATCTATCACTGGATTAATTATCGTAGCGTTGTTAATAACGCGCTAACCGGGCGATAACATCCATCAATAGCCGTCGATTAATGGAAGCGCGCTATGCACGCTGTGCGAAATTCATGGCCATCTGCTGATAATATACCCCCCTGTGTTTTACTGTCATTAAAGCCCGCTGAGAATATGGCCATTCAACTGGGTTTGTCTTGCTGCCAAAAATGCCATTTGATAAAACGAATGGTAGTTTTATTAAAATATTTTTCTGTCTTGGTCCTTGTTCTTCTAGCATTTATTAACGGAATAGGTCAAATGATATCCTGCAGTTGTTGACCCCCAGAAACAGGTTCTCTCTCTTATTCCACCCTCGCCCTTAAATGCCTTTAAATTAAGACCCTGGAGTTCAAAGTGGTAGCTCCGGAAAATTAATGGGGCTTTTAGATGGCTCTTGATTTTCTGTTTCTGCTGAAGCCTTCATGACTCCTGACAGCAAGAGCAGCAAGATCAGTGTCATGGGGTAGCACCTGTCACCTGTGGTGCTCCTACTTGGTGTCTGTGGTGTTTAATATGTGTTTTCCATCAGGGCAGCATAGGCTATATGGGACACAGAGAAACCATACTTGGAAGCTAAAAACCTGGGTGTGGCTTCTAATGGTGTATGGACAGAGTAAGCATCAGATCTATACTCGGGCAAACAGTACTAAGGGAATTCATACAATATTCTTGCACACACATAATTTACACCCCCTTCATTTCCTCCTATAGATGGGGGAACTCACTCACTATAATCCTGCAATAAAACATGTGGCAAGTATGAATACATTTTTCATGGCATCTTTTAGCTCTCAATCCTCTACTGACTACCATTAAATATGGTCTCAGCTACTGACAGCTTTACCTGTCTGTTGGAGACCTAATGTTTCCAATAAGTTACATATAATTGGAGTGGAATTTGGGTCAACCCTTAGCTCATGATTAGGTTGTTTTGTTACCAAGCTAATTTACCTGCTGCTGATTCAATTGATTTTCCCGCCTACTGTTGTGTTTGTTCCACTCTAGAACATTTTGTTCTCGCAGTGTTTTGATTGGATGCTGTATCCTTCCATTTCTGATGTCAGACTTTGCCTTGAAGTGCATGTGAGGGACTATTTTCTCTCCTCCCTCTTTACCTTCTCCCCTTCCTCTCCAATACTCTTCCTTAAGCGATCTTTTTTTCTCCCAGTGTTAACTTAATCCCCTACACCCATTTACTCATTGTTCACCTCATATTTCAGTATTAGTGGGTGGCTGTATCTCAAAACAGCACACACATCAAAGAGAAAGAAGCAGCACCTGTGGCTTGCTAAAAATGCTGTGTGCCACCTAGTCTGTACCCATGTCATCATACATGGATTTGTGTCCTGCCTTCTTTCTGCATGTTTTATGTTAACAATGAAAATATGTGGGAGTCTGTATTCTGCCACTGTGTGGTCCCTCCCCCACCCTCACCAGACAGCTCCTTACTGTCTTAGAGTGCCTAGTGGATCTCCCTGTCTTGAGGCCATGCAGCCTTTCTTCCATCCTGCATGGTGGCTGGGGCTGAAGCCAAGGTGTGTGGGCTACACACAACTTGCACCCCCTTCACCCCACTATGGGGCATATTTACAAAAGAATAGCAGAGCGTGGCGTTAATCCAAAATAGCTAATGCAGCGCTCCACCATTCTGAAAACGCACTGGCCCTGAACTCAAGCGCCTAACGCCAACACAGGCATCCTTGCAACATAGTTAAAGGGTTTCTGCATTGGGGGAATGAATGTTTATGTGCAGCAAGGTGTCCCTTCCTTCACACAAACAATGCAGAATGGTGAATTGAAAATGATATGTGTGCTGCATTGTGCAGTACACATAGAAGTTGCAAATCGTCATTTTTTAAATGGTTGTTTATGTGCTGGAAGGCACACCTTCCTGCACATAAACAATCATTCACAGCGATTTGCTATTTCTATGTATGTTGCACAATGCAGCACACATAGAA
This sequence comes from Triturus cristatus, assembly GCF_964204655.1. NCBI lineage: Eukaryota > Metazoa > Chordata > Amphibia > Caudata > Salamandridae > Triturus > Triturus cristatus. The sequence goes on along the minus strand of NC_140591.1, from coordinate 612,246,049 downwards.
ACAGCAAAAATGAGGAGAAGTAAAGCATTTCTCCTTGTTTCACCATGTTAAGGCCAGGTTGTCCCTGGTCTTAATTTTGGGGTTGCCTCCTATTTACGCCATCCTTGTAAATAGGAGGCAGGTTCAAAATCAATGGGTGTTGTGGAGGAACACCCATCGCAACACCCATTCCCCACCACTTTCACGGTAAGTATAGAGTGAAAGAGGGCCTTATTTACAAGCTGGCGTTAAGCCACGTTAAGTGGTTTAATGCGGCCTATAAATGAGGTGACCCCCCTATTGCCACAGGAAAGTGGCCAAAAAGTGACATTCCTGTTGAGATAGGCGCTTGTAAATATGCCCCTATTTCTTTCCTCGCAGTTCCAAATACATCAACAGTATGAACAGAGTCAGGTGCTTAGTGGTGTGGCTCAAGCCATGCTTTGTGGCCATTGCACAGAAGCCCACGAAACTCAGCCCTGGCCGGAAGTAAAAACTTGTTCTAATAACAAAGACTGTAAGCTTTTTAATAGTAGCTGTAGGAGAGTAGGATCTGCTTCACATGTTTACCCCCATGTTTTGCTGGTGTTTCACTGTTTTTCGACTTTAGTCTGGCTGGGACCCTGCTATTCAGGGCCCCAGCCTAGCTGCTTCCACTCTAAATTGATTGCATGTACTTTAGATACACCACAGATTGGATCCTGAGGTACCCTTGTGAGTCCCTAGTATATGGTATACTATGCACCCAGGGCATAGGTACCCAGAGGCCTACCAGGGGATGAAGCATGTATTATGCCACCCCTGGACAGCCACCCAAAATGACACCACAGGTCTGCTACTGTAGCCTGGGTAAGGTGGTGCATGCACCCCTCACTGAGGTATAGGTTTGCCATACCTCACCTATCACTGCACAAACAAACCTATCAGTCACTCCTATGACAGGCCTTAACAATCCTGGAGGCAGAGTACTTGGATATATGTGAGAGGGTGCCCAGGCATGAGCTGAGCCCCTCTGCAGCCTTTGGAATCCCTTCTCTGGGGTTGTCAGTGGTGCAGCCTGACCATATACTCTTAAGTGCATTATATTTTAAACGTTAATGCTAACTTTGGACTGGCTGCACGGAAACATGGCGTGTTTGGTGTCAAACACCTTGGAATCATACCCCCACATCAGTTCTTGATGTGAGGATATGATCCCACCCTTCTAGAGGGAGAGACATGGCAGTACTGGTATACCCGGTAGGAATCTAATAGAGCCCTGGCATCACAAAATGGATGCTGCAGCCACAGACACGGGTCTGGCCTCCTGCTGCTGACCGAAACTCCGGCAGGAGAGGCCTGGACAATAGGTTTCCTGTCACAGGGAGGGGTAACCACCTCCCAGACAGGGTTATGTGTATTGGGGCTGGGTGGGAGCACTCTCTGGGTGCTTTGAAGTCCTGCACTGGGGGCACATTTGGTGTCCCTGTGCATAGTCCAGCTCAAACCAGTACAGGGGCTTCCAGCCCCTGCTCTGGTGGAAAACTGGACAAAGGAAATGGGTGTAGGCACCCCTCTTTCCAAACCCTCCCATAGGTGGGTCCCCAGAGTTAGTCCAACCCCTTCCTTAGGTATAAGTAAGGAACCTCTGTAACCAGAACTTTAGATATCCCTGGACGAAACTCTGAAGCTGAATCCTGGAACTTCGACGCTCTACTAAAGACTAGAGGACTGAAGAAATCTCCCTTGGGGTCTAAGAGTGACTCCCCTGCTTGGCAGGCACCAATGAAGCATTTTGCTGGTCTGCATTTCTAAAGCTCCAGCCGGACTCCAAAGTATTTGCAGCCCAGGAAGACAATTTCCAAACATCTCAGAGGCCGACCCGAGTCCCCAGCAAAGCTGAGACCCGCAGCCCTCGTGAGTAGCGTGGAACCGGAACTCCTGGTCACTGTGCACTTTTGCAAGTGCATTGACTTCTCGACATCTCTTGAAGTCGTGCTTGGAGATAATTGTAGCCCCCACATCAAGCAAAAGATCCACTAAAGATTGTCAGCCTAGTCACCCTGACTGACTCGTGGCTTGCCATTTTGTGTTTCCTCTTGAGGTCCCTTCACAATCCCTGGTCCGTCCCTGAGGGGGTGACTTTGATTTTCCTTGGACTTCCCTGGCTGCTCCAGATGTGCCCTGACTCCCAACCAATTGGTGAGTCCCTCAGATCTTGCTGGTCTGCACCGAAGCATCTTTCTTCTTTCTGCGTGGGTTGCTGTTGCCAAGGCTTGTTGTGTCCAATCCGGGCACCGATGCTGCAGCACTCGACATGCTTTGTGGAACAGCTCGAATCCAGCTCATGGTTGTCCTCGACACCACCTGGTCTTCGTGGCTGAAGAGTCAAGCTTCACCTTCTTCACCTGAAACACCTGACATCGGTGGGCATCCGCCTATCGCCTTCCTGGTCACTGGCAAGTGGCCCAGACTCTGTCCCCTCTGCTTTCAGGTTCTTCTCATCTTCGATCCAGGCTTGGATCTCTTCGGACACTTTGCATCTTCCCGGCAGCAGTACTTCTTCACCAGCTCCCATTGAAATCGACGACGCAACCCGACACCATTTGACACCTATGCTCCCGGCTTCCCTGGGTGAGGTAACACGAGTACTCCAGTGCTCCCATGGGTGTCGACCCTAGAACTTCCTAAGCCCCAAAGGGTTTGGTCCTGACTCAATTCTAAGTGTCCCTAATCTTTAAAACTCTAACCGCGACTTTCCCCATAGAAGGTAACAGGAGCTTGCGGCTGTGTTCTCACACTGCACACGGCCCCCGTGGGTCCCCTGTGTCACTACCTTGGGTGGTTCCTTGGGGTCCCAGCAATTCTACGGGCTCTAGGCCTTGTGTCTAGTTAAGTTGTGGTTCTTATACCACTATTTTAGTATATGGTTTGGCTCGCCCCTAGGGCCTAACGTGTATTTGTGCTTATTACTGTCATATTTGAAGTGTAACTTATGCGTTTTGACCTCTAGTCTCATAAAGAGACTAGGAGGGTGTGTTTAGAAATAAATACATATATTTTATATATATACCTGGTGTGGTTGTCTTTCATTTAGTCATTCAAGAGATTACAGACTGGTAAAACAAGCTGCTTTACATTCCTTCAAGACTTAGCCTGAAGGCTGCTCTCCATAGCTACCGCTAGTATAACTTTCAATAAAGGTTGTCTTTAACCTATAACCAATAAGGGGTTGTTTGGACTGGTACAGGGTGCCTACTATAACTAGTGGACCGCATATACCAGGCCAACTTCTCACAGTAGCCATAAAACAAAATTATTTCTTCAGTTTACTGAGAAATTATGTAGATATTCTTACTCAGTTTACAAAATGGCCGGGCACCTGAGAGTGTACATGAAGGCTTTATGGCTATGTAAAGCAAACAAAAGGAGATGATGGACGGAGAGCTGAAACTTTTCAGACACTCACCCACAGTGACAGATCTGGGTTGAATCCATCATCATTCTTTAGCTTACTTCGCCACCTCAGTTCAGACCCAGCTATATATGCAAATTAGTCTTGACCCTGTGCCTCATGGGAACAGTCCAGCCCGAACTGCCAAGCTAGGTCTTCCCTAAACCTGAAACAAGCATTCTGGGACTGGTTTCTGGGTAACACCCTTCATCAGCCAGGCTAGCATGAATCCAGTTGCAAAGTGAGCAAGGGACCCACGTCTGGGCATACTCTGCCAACTTAGGGTGAACAAAGCAAAAAAAAAAGGAGATGATGGACGGAGCACTGAAACTTTTCAGACACTCACCCCCAGTCACAGATCTGTGTTGAATACATCATCATTCTTTAGCTCACTTTGCCACCTCAGTTCAGACCCAGCTATATGCAAATCAGTTGACCCTGAGCCTCATGGGAACAGTCCAGCCCGAACTGCCAAGCGAGGTCTTCCGTGAACCGGAAATCAGCATCCTGGGACCGGTTTCTGGGTAACACCCTTCATCAGCCAGGCTAGCTTGAAGCCAGTGGGCGCAGGGTCAAGAAATGATTTGCATTTGGCTGGGTCCAAACTGGAATGGCGTGGTGAGCAAAAAAACTATGGATTTAGGCCCAGATCCTTGTACTGGGGTAAATGTATGACATTGTTCTTCATTCTGTCCATCAATTGTTATTTTTGCATGTGTCTCTCCGAGTGGAACGGGTATACCCAGACGTGGGTCCCGTGTTCTCCATGACACTGGAGTCAAGCTATCCTGGCTGGTGAGGGCTGAAAGCTCGAAACCGGTCCTAGGATGCTTGTTTCCAGTCCAGGGAGGACCTGGCCTGGCAGTTCGGGCTGGACTGTTCCCATTGGGTGCAGGATCAAGACAGATTTGCATATGGCTGGGTCCAAACTAGAATGGCGTGGTGAGCAAAAAAACAATGGATTTATGCCCAGATCTTTGCACTGGGGTGAATGTATGACATTGTTCTGCATTCTGTCCATCAATTGTTCTTTATGCACTTGTCACCCCGAGTGGGACGGGTATACCCAGACGTGGGTCCTGTGCTCTCCATTCCACTGGAATCAAGCTATACTAGCTGATGAGGGCTGAAAGCCTAAAACCGGTCATAGGAGGGTTGTTTCCAGTCCAGGGAGGACCTGGCCTGGCAATGCAGGCTGGACTGTTCCCATTGGGGGCAGGGTCAAGACTGATTTGGATGTGGCTGGGTCCAAACTGGAATGGCGTGGTTAGCAAAAAAACTGTGGTTTTAGGCCCAGATCTCTGCACTGGGGTGAATGTATGACATTGTTCTGCATTCTGTCCATCAATTGTTCTGTTTGCATTTGTCACCCCGAGTGGGACGGGTATGCCCATACGTGGGTCCCGTGCTTTCCATGCCACTGGAGTCAAGCTATCCTGGCTGATGAGGGATGAAAGCCCAAAACCGGTCTTAGGATGCTTGTTTCCAGTCCAGGTAGAACCTGGCCTGGCAGTTTGGTCTGGACTGTTCCCATTGGGCACAGGGTCAAGACTGATTTGCATATGACTGGGTCCAAACTGAAATGGCATGGTGAGCAAAAAACCAGTGGATTTAGGCCCAGATCTCTGTACTGGGGTGAATGTATGACATTGTTCTGCATTCTGTCCATCAATTGTTCTTTTTGCATTTGTCACCCGAGTGGGACTGGTATGCCCAGACATGGGTCCGTGCTCTCCATGTCACTAGAGTCAAGCTATCCTGGCTGATGAGGGGTGTTCGACCTGTTACCATTGGCGTGAGTCTACCTTCCATTTTTCACTGATTGCCTCCTCTGTTTTTGATCTGTTTGTTGGTTTAGATGCTTTGGGCACTGTGCCACTGCTTTTCAGTACCACAGTGCAAGTGCTCCCTATGTTAAATTGATGTATTGATTAGTGACTCCATGATTGGCTTATTTGATTTACCTTAGTATAGTGTACCATGTGTTCCCAGGGCCTGTAAATCAAATGCTGCTAGTGGGTTTGCAGCACTGATTGTGCCACCCACAGAAACAGCTGGTAAAGTGTGTCTCAGGCCTGCCATTGCAGAGCCTTTGTGCAGTTCAGTACTGCCATGTTGACTGAATAAGTGCACCCACTTGCCAGTCCCTAAACCTTTCCTTTACTACATGTTAGCCACCCCTAAGGTAGGCCCAAGGGTAGGGTACATTGTAAGTATAAGGTAGGACATGTCCTGATGGGTGTGGCATGTCCTGATAGTGAATTACAGCCATATTCGTTTTTTCACTATTGCAAGGCTACCTGTCCCCATAGGCCAGAATGGGCAGTTTGATTATAACATCTTATAATCCTAACTGACCCAGGGAACATGGTAGAAATTCGATTTTAGTATGCCTGAACTCAGAATGATAAAATACATCTTTTAGTCAGTTGGTTTTAACATTCTGTGTTTGAAAATACCACTTTTAGAAAGTAGGTATTTTCTTACCTAACCATCCAGCCTGCCTCTGCTAGCTTGTGTATTGTATGTCTGGGGCTGGGGAGACTCCAGGAGACAAGGTGAGTCAGCACAGGGCTGAATAGACCTATCTGCATGTAGAGTGGTGGGAGGGGTAGCACCTGGTTCTGAATAGGGCTGTGCCTGCCATCCACAATGCTGGCTCCACCTTCTGTGGTGTGTCTAAGGATCCTGGCTCAAACTGACAAAGGAAAAAGGTGTACACTGGCAGAATGTATCCAGAACTGGTTTGAACTAGGTACAGGACCCTCTGCCTTCAGAGGACAAAGGACTTTGCAGTATAAATATTGGGGCCCAAACCCCAGGACTTTCGATCACTTCTGGAACAACGATATGAACCTTTTCCAAGGAGAAGAACCAAAGAAGCTGCAGGAGCTTGGACTGCCCCCCTGCCAGTGTGTTGTGTTGCTGGGTTGGCCTGCAGTGGTGTCTTCATTGACCAGGAAAGGAGAAGGAGCTTTTAAAGAACTTTCATCATCTTGCAGAATATTTCTCAAGGTCTTGAACTTGTGCCTGCCTCCTGCTGAAGTCTCAGGGACAAAAGACTTCACCACCAGCTCCCCACTGAATTTCCTTGCTGGGAATTCTGTCTGCAGAAGCCTGCGTGTCGCTGGGAGCGCGATTCAATGCGAAGAAGCGTGTCGCAGTTGCAGCTGCTGCCGCCGCATCGCCGGAGAAGCATGTCACCGCCGCAGAGGTTGCCGCCGCATCACCAGAGAAGCGTGCCTTCGTCGCAGCTGTTTACCGACGCATCATCGGAGAAGCATGTTGCCACCATGAGGGTCGCCTTAGCATCACCGGAGAAGCGTGTTGCAGGGCCTGTCGCGGCTCCAAAGTTACAGAGTTTGCCTCACGCCTGTCTTCACATCGTCGCATCGCATCAAGGGTGCCATCTTATCGCATCGCACTGGATTGTCGCATCGCATCAAGGCACGATCTTGCCGCATCGTAACCGGAACGCAGTACGAGAATCAACGCATCACCTCCTCCCCGGTAAGGAACAAGACGTATCCCCTACTCTGCGCAAGCAGTGAAGAGCGACGCTTCACCTCCCCTGAAGCAAGGAACTGACGCATCACCCTCCCTGCGAACCTTTTGTTTGTTTTGCGTTACGCATCCAGGTACTTTTGTGAGAAATGTGTCGCATTTATCATCAACTTGAACTCAGTTACTTCTACCATCTTTAAGTATTTTTTTAGTACAGTATTGGGGATTTTTGTTGTTTATGGTCTTGTGTTAAGTCTATATAAAGAATACTTATTTTTATTCAGCCTGTGTGGTGTCCATGTATAGTGTTTTCACTGTGTTACTGTATGTGTTCACAAATGCTTAACACACTGCCTCTGGGATAAGCCTGTCTGCTCGTGCCAAGCTACCAAGGGGGTGAGCAGGGGTTATCCAGGAGTGTAATCCCCTTTCCCTGACTTAGAAGCAAGGGTCCCTATTTGGTCAAAGGTACCTACCTCTGCCAACTAGAGACCCCCAGTTCTAACAAGGGGTGAAACCCCGAAACCGGTCCTAGGATGCTTGTTTCCAGTCCAGGTAGGACCTGGCCTGGAGGTTCGAGTTGAACTGTTCCCATTGGGCACAGGGTCAAGACTGATTTGCATATGGCTAGGTCCAAATTGGATTGGCATGGTGAGCAACAAAACGATGGATTTAGGCGCAGATCTCTGTACTGGGGTGAATGTATGACATTGTTCGGCATTCTATCCATCAATTGCTCTTTTTGCATTTGTGTTTAGTGAACGCACCTTCTATTGTCGTCTTGCAAGGGGCAAATGTCCTCTAATTGTTCCTATATAACAAATAATGAGCATGTGTAAATTTTACAATTGACGGAAAAAGGAGAATTTAAGTCACTGTAGTGATAGCAACAAGGCTCACAGTGAGGAGTTGAAGAGCAGCTAACATGGCCTCTGATCAATAAGAGGATGTCCTGCAAGTTCAAAACACTGTGTTTTAGAAAGAGTAAAAGATACTTTATATCGAGAAAGGCAGATTGCTGAAATGCGTCTGTCAGTGCAGGGGGGGGGGTTTGCACGAATAAAGTAAGTCTATGCAAGCACCTGCGAGTGCTCTCCCGTTTACGCTATCGAAATCGCTGGGTTTGTTGAGGAATATATATACATAATCACAGAAAAAAGCATAGGTTTCAGGCATGTTATAGTTAGAAATTAGCATTTAAAAAAAACATAGAAATTCACTGAAAAAAACATAGGTTTCAGGGACGTTAGAGTTAGTTGGACATTTCACTCGTACAAAACCAGAGAAATTCAGCCATTATAGTTAGAAGAGCTAACTATAACTCGCGCCCCCGCAATGCACTGCTGATGATGTCACATATTACATTACTCATGACATGGTCAGTGATATCACTGATGACATCTCAAATGACATGCTGGGTGCTACAGGTAGGGGGGCAGGGGCCTCCGGGAAGTTCCCGGTCTCTTTTTTTCTTTTTCTTTTCTGGGAGCGGGCTGTGTGGCCCCCCTTCCCTGGTCTACTTTTGACCCTGGGGACCCCATTCCCCGGGGCCTGGACTGTTTTTTTTATTATTATATTTCCAGGGAGGGGGGCCGCGTGGCCCCCCTCCCCTGGGCCATTTCTGGCCCCCGGGGACCCCATCCCCTGGGGCCTGACCTTTTTTCAATTAATGTGGGGGGCCACGTGGCCCCCTTCCCGGGCCACTCCTGGACCCAGGGACCCCATCCTCAGCATATTTTTTTTTTCAAACGGGATAGGGCCGCATGGCCCCCCTTCCATGGGCCGTTTCTGGCCCCGGGGACCCCATACCCCGGGGCCTGCCCTTTTTTCAATTAATGGGGGGCCATGTGGCCCTCTTCCCGGGCCACTCCTGGCTCCGGGGACACCATCCCCCGGGGCCAGGCCATTATTTTAAAATTTACGTGGAGGTGGCCATTTGGCCCCCCTCCCAGGCCACTCCTGGCCCCGGGTCCCCAGCCCCCGGGGCCGGTCCTTCCCGTTGGGGACCGTGGGGGGAGCCCCAATGCCCCCACGGTCCCGCCAGCTCCCCGCCTGCTGTGGGAGCCGGCATTGCTTTTCAGCGAAGGGAGCTGCTGACATGCAGCTCCAAGTGCTCAAAAGCAATCTGCTTTGGTTTTTCGAAGCAAGAGCAGGTTTCCTGGTCTCGCTTCGAAAAACCAAAGCAGCGTTTGCTATGACAGGGCGGGAGCCGTGCTTCCGCCCTGTCATAGCAAACAGCAATGTCCCGGCGGTGACGGTCTCCAGGGCCATCAAAGGTTCCTGAAGGGGAGCCATGCGAAACCCCTCCCTTCATTTTGAAAGCCCCAGGGAGGTGATGGTCCCCAGAGCGTGTGGGGGGCTCTTTCCCCCCACACTTCTTATTTAAAAAAAAAAACCATAGCCCTGGGTAGGTGGCAGTCTCCAGGGCTGTGGGGGGGCCATGTGCCCCCACATACAATTAAAAAAGCCCCGGGTAGGTGGCAGTCCCTGGGGTAGCATTGGGGGTGGGACACATTGATTTTGTTTAAAGCCCCAGGGAGGTGGCGGTCCCCGGGGCTGCGGGGGCCCACATGCCCCCTGCACATAATTAGCATAGCCCCAGGGAGGTGGCAGTCCCTGGGGCGGCAGTGGCCCCCACTATTTTTTGGGGCATTGCCCCCAGGACCTTGTCCACCCGTGGGCCTCATTAAAATGAAGCAGTGGAGCCCACACTTCATTTTTTTAAAACTATTTGGAGGGATTCGCGACCCCAACGCGAATTCTGCAGTTTTTTGGTCCCTGGGGATCCTTGTGGGACCCCCTGAACTGGCCTAGGGAGTCAGGGGGTTTCTACCCTTCCCCCTTTTCTACTTTTTTAAACTCTTTTTCACTGTTTTCTTGTGACTCGGTTCTACTGAGTCACAAGATGGCTGCCAAAACTTCCTGGTTTGGAGTGTTTTGGCAGCCAATCGGAGTGAAGCTCGTGCCCGGGAGGGTTCGTGAATCCTCCTCGGTGCTCAGATATCGATATTTTTCTTTTTCTACTTTCTCAGGAACTACTTAATGGATTTACATCATTTAAAAAAAAGGTCTCTTTCTTAACCAAGGGCTACCCTTTTGCCATATTTGGAGTAATTTTGTTCAGCAGTTCGGGCTGTAACCTGTTCCTATGGAAATTAACATTTTGGGACTCCCTTTTTTCTTGGCCCCCGCTTGACGAATCACCCCGAAACTTTCAGAACAGGAGCTGATCAGAGCAACCCACTAGTTTTGAAAAATTCGAGAAGATTCGTCTGACGGGGTAAAAGATAGTGGCAAAAGAAAAAATGCTATTTGTATAGAAACGAGGTCCTAACTATAACTACCTACTGGCGACCGACCGCCAGTAGGTAATATGTATATATATATATATATATATATATATATATATATATATATATATATATATATTCACTGAAAAAACCATAGGTTTCACACACGTTATAGTTAGGAATTAGCATTTAAAAAACCTTAGAAATTCAGTGAAAAAACCATAGGTTTCACACATGTTATAGTTAGCTGGACATTTTACTCGTAAAAAACCAATGAAATTGCCCCGTTATAGTTAGTTCAGCTAACTATAACTCACGCGCCCGCAATGCACTGCTGATGACGTCACATATTACATCACTCATGACATGGTCAGTGACATCACTCATGACATCACTGATGACATCTCAAATGACATCACTGATGACCTCACTGATGACATCATCCAGTGAATGTGTGTTTTTCTGAAAATTAAATATGTTTTATATATGTATATCTCAAGGTCGATGGAAGAATAAATGGGTATATAAGTGTCTAAATGGATGATTTGTTTTTGAAAAATTGATTGTGTAACTGACTGATTAAGTGTATCTCTCACTTTGTGTATAAGTGGCTGCATGGGTTGGTGAGTAGCTACATGGGTGTCTATATAGGTTAGTAGTTGTTTTTTTGAGTATCAGTCTGAGTGTCTGTATGGTTCGGTGGGGGGTATTACGTAGTGCATAGGTGCATGAATGAGTGACTCACTGTTTGTATGTGTTGAAGACAGCATGTGTGCAGGACTGTATGGGTGGATGAGTGTGTGTATGGGTGTGTTAGTGAGTGAATGACTGTCCCAATAGTGTCTTCAGGAGTAACTACATATGTTTTAAACTAGTATATGTGACTATTGGTGTATATATGTGAGTATATGTGAGAGGGAGAGATTGAAAGAGTTCCTGTATGAATAAGTATGTGTTTCTATAAGTGATTGTTTAAAAGACTAAGTATGTGTAAGTTTCCGTAGAAGTAAGTGTGGTGGTGTGTGTATAACTGTATATGCAGGTGAATGTATGTTTGATTCTTTATTAGCATGAGTGACTATGTGTGTGAGTAACTCTATGGATGAGTGGCATTATGTAACAGGATGTATAGGTGTATGAGTACATATGATGAGTGAGTACATGTATGAGTGACTGTATAGGACTGTTGGTGAATGAGTGGATGTGTATGTGGATCTTAGAATTACTGAAGAGGTTGTTGTAACTGGTATTGGTATGTCCATTGTTTTGAAAATTTTAGTCTCTATTTTTGAATGTGTGTATCAAAGCTTATATTAAGGTGAGAGGAGGTCTGCCACTCTATCACAAGGATGATGTCATCAGTGATGTCATCAGTGATGTCATTTGAGATGTCATCAGTGATGTCATGAGTGATGTCACTGACCATGTCATGAGTGATGTAATATGTGACGTCATCAGCAGTGCATTGCGGGCGCGTGAGTTATAGTTAGCTGAACTAACTATAACGGGGCAATTTCATTGGTTTTTTACGAGTAAAATGTCCAGCTAACTATAACATGTGTGAAACCTATGGTTTTTTCACTGAATTTCTAAGGTTTTTTAAATGCTAATTCCTAACTATAACGTGTGTGAAACCTATGGTTTTTTCAGTGAATTTCGAAGGTTTTTTAAATGCTAATTCCTAACTATAACGTGTGTGAAACCCATGGTTTTTTCAGTGAATTTGCAAGGTTTTTTAAATGCTAATTCCTAACTATAACGTGTGTGTAACCCATGGTTTTTTCAGTGAATTTGCAAGGTTTTTTAAATGCTAATTTTTTTTTTTATTCTTCATTTTTTTCAAACATATTTTTAATTTAATTTTCTTTCATTTTATAAAGACTATGCTTAAATTTTTAAAATCCTTAAATATTTTTTTTTAATATATTTTTTAAAATAAACATGTAAAATTTATTACCAGATTTTTTTTTTTTTTTTTTTTTATAGTACGCGTACCGTAGGCTCACGGTAAGCGTACGGTTTACGCGACGTCCGTAATCTATCTACGCTGCTTGCGTATAGTTACGCACTTTGCGTAGCCGCGCGTACTGCGCGTGGGACGCGTGCGCGCTTACGCCACACGCGCACGTTACGCGGAAGTGCCGGGGAGTGACTGTTATGCGCATGCGCGCAAGCGCGTGTCTTTTTTACGCGCACGCGTACTTTTTGCCGTAAGCGTACCGTAAGCGTACCGTAAGCGTACGGTAGGTCATGTGATCTTGAAACACAACTTTTGATTGGTTGAAACTACTTTCATTTCTAGAACTGTCCTACACCACACCCATTCCCCTCATTTCTGCTTGTGATCCCTTGGGAGAAGGAGCTGGTTTGTCTTTGGGATACGATGGCAGAACAGCAGAGCTCTTCTGAGAGTGAGGCTAGCACTAGCAGCACTGTCTTGAGGCAGAGATCGAGGAAACAAAAGCCTTCTTATGTTTGGGATTATTTTACTTTTCCAGAAGGCCAGCAAAAGGTGAATGCACCCTTAGTTACTTGCAAGCTGTGTAAGCGTGTACTTTCTAGAGGTAATCCTAACAGGAAGTATTCCTTTGGGAATCACACCATGAAGAGACACCTCCAGGATGTACACAGAAGGACACATGGTCATCTTTTTGGAGGTAACTCTTCAGAAAGACGAGCCAGTACATCCACAGCAGCTCAGCCTGGACCATCACCTGCAGGGCTTACTCCTTCTTCTGCAGGTCAGGTGAGCCCTTCATCTGTGGGGGGAGAATCTCCTTTTGCTGGCCCTCTGGAAATGAACCCTCGATTTCGGAAGGTTGATATTCATTGCACATTTTGTAAAGATCTAATTTGCCATAGGGAGACCAGTGTTTCCCTAGTGAACAACAAAATAGATCAGCACATTTGTCGCTTTGAATAATTTTCCCATGCTTCCTTTCCTCTGTCCCTGCATGAACACAATGGTTCTTTTAAGAGCCAACCTTATCTTTCATCTTTTTTTACATATGTTTTTAAAAACTTTTTTTTTTTTTTTTTACCGTACGCGTACGGTGCGCGTACTTTTTTTTTATTTTTTAAAAAAAACACTAAAAATCATTTATCACATTACATTGTCCTTGAGAGACTACAATTATTATTATTGACTTACCATACTCACTGAAAAAATATTTATTCATTTCTTTTTTTAAAAAATAGTTTTAAAAATGTTTGTAGTTTTCGAAAATTTTCTATATCTATCTGGAAAAAAAGAAAAAAGTATTAATATTTTTTAAACATTTTATAATACAGTACACATATTTACATTTTTTACCAAAAAATCTTTTTGCCTTATTTTTGCTGTTTTCAGAATATATTGCATTTCACTATAAATTGTGAAAGCAATTGCATTCATCATTTTACAGCGGGCAAAAAAAAATACCAATCACAAAGATTGTATTAAAAAAGCCCTGATTCTTTTTTTAATTAAACTTAACATTATAGAAATGCATAATATTGTAAAAAAATATCATCTAATACCAATACTTATTTCTTTAAAATACCATCTGATATGTTTGTTTCAGAAGTATAATCACAATATTATATCTCAAATAACTCCAAAATACATCTGATTTCATTTCCTTTAGGCCAAATAGTATTTTTTTTTTTTTTTTTGGAATAAATTTCCAAGGGAAATCCATTAAAATTCTAAAGTTTAATCTGTCCAGATCTCACCGATTCTCTGTAACATTTTGGTTCACGAAAATTTTTTGAATAATTTATTTAGTCCACAATAGAATTGCTTACTTTACCACATGGCCAAATAGTAATTTTTTAAATCATTTTTGAAAAAATTTCCAATGGCAGTCCAATAGCATTCCAAAATTTAAAATGTGCAGAAGTTACCGATTATCTCTAAATTATTGGTTTTTCAAAATTGCATTAAAAATTAAAAAAGTCCACATTACAATTGGTTATCTTTCCTTTAGGCCAAATGATAATTTAAAAAATATTTTTTCTACAAAATTGCAATGGTAATCCAGTAAAATGGTAAAATTATTTTGTCCAGATCTTGCCAAGTCTCTCTAAAATTTAGGTTTCAGGAAGATTAGATAGGAATTTGCTAAATCAAAAGGCAAACGTTGTTTGAAAATCAATTGGGAATCATTACACAGTGTCCAGCCTTTTTCACATTTTAGATAAACTGTGTAATGTCCAGAAGTAACAGTAGGTCCATCATGGAAAATTATTGCAACAGTTACAAAAGTTTTTCCTGAAATTGATAATTGCTGTCCTGTAAACTTCTTTATTAAAGTATCCAATTTTGAACCATCAGCTCTACATCGTTGCATCATTAAAATTACATACTGTCCGTATTCCCTTAAAATTAATGTTGAAAACATGTCAGAATTACACTCACCACATTTCATGCTATGATTAGCATCTTTAACTAATTTTGCAAAAGTGACTGTTTTACTGTAAAAATTTGCCCTCTAGAATTTCAGGAGAAATTAATTACAAGCATGCTGCCAGAATTTTATGTATGTACAGATGTAAACGCCAAAGATATAGAGTTTATTAGTAATTTTACATCAATCACTGCTCAAATAAGAAAGTTATTGTGGGTTGATTCCAAAGGTACGAACACAAGGAAGAAGAGGTGGTTTGATACTGAATGTACGAAGGCGTATAAAAGTTTAAAATATGCTATACATGCTACTGAGAAGGATGTTGACCTAATCAGGAAGTGTAGGAGTGTCTATAAGCAGACCCTTAAAAACAGGAAAAATGCACTAAAAGTAGAAGCATGGGATGCTTTATGTGACGCCTCGTTAAATAAAGATTCCGCCTCATTCTGGCGAGTTGTTAATGCCCCTTTTTTAAACTTTAGTGACACGGACCCACTAGATGTAGCAATCACTGAGAATGAGTGGGCCGAGCATTTTACTAATTTGTACTCCATTGTACAGGATCATATTGTTAGTACCAATGATGATAGTTACTTGAGAGATCATGTACAGAGGAGTATTCAACTCGAACCTAAAATAACAATAACAGAGGTGCAGAAATGTATTGATGCAAGTTTGGCAGGGAAAGCACCAGGCCCTGATGGAGTCCCTGTTGATTTATTTAAAAACAACAAGGAACTCTGGGCACCAATCCTCACACGTATGTTTAATGCCACTCTGAAAGAAGGCCTCCTGCCATCGTGGTGTGAATCCCTGATAGTCCCAATTTTTAAAAAGGGCGATCGTGAAAACTGCAAGTGTTACCGCCCAATATCACTCCTGGATTCTACTATCAAAATTCTAGGAAGGGTAATCTTAAATAGGTTACATACATGGGCTAATGAAGCAAATATTTTAAGTGACTTGCAGTACGGTTTTAGGAAAGGTCTTGGTACAATTGAACAGTGTTTGAATTTGCATATTTTAATTGAAAAATATACCAAAGTGAAAGAGGGACGAATGTTTTTAACTTTTGTAGATCTTACCTCAGCATTCGACTCAGTAACACACTGTAAACTTTGGTTAGTAATGGACAAAATGGGTGTGGATAAGCAGATTATTGACTTCCTGAGAGACCTTTATGCAGGAGCATCGGCCCGAGTAAGATTTGGGAAAAATGGTGAATGTACTAGATCATTTGCAATCAGAAGGGGTGTAAGACAGGGCTGTGTCCTGGCGCCGTTTCTTTTTACACTTTATATCAACAACGTGGAAAAGACTCTGATAACAGAGTGTAGGGATGTACCAATGGTAGAAAATAGACCAATCCCAATTCTGTTATATGCAGATGATGCGGTATTAATGGCTAGAACACCGCAGGCCATGCAAAGAGTAGTCACTTCTTTCTCTGATTTTATGAACCAGTTAGACTTAACTATAAATTGTTCTAAGACATTCACCATGCACTGCGGGGCGGGTGCACAGAGGAAGAAAAAAGCAATTTATATTGGAACCACCCCAGTTGAGGATACTTTAACATTTCCTTATCTAGGAGTCTTAATCGATAGCTCTGGGCTATGGAATAATACTATTAAGACAAGGAAACTCTTGTACTGTAAATCTATTATGGCCTTAAAGAACTTTAGCCGGAAAATAGGGAAGAAACCAATTAAAGAAATGTTGACTGTTTACAAAGCAACTTGTGTAGCAATTGCCACTTATGGAGCAGGCTTATGGGGATATGCTAATGTCAGCACACTACAAGTTGTTGAAAACAATTTTATGAAATATCTCCTGGCTGTCCCACAGAGTGTGTCAACATACTCTTGCCATAATGAACTAGGGGAAACATACTTAGAAGATATAATAAAAACTGCACCAGTTCTTTTATGGCATAGAATATGGACCGTAGATGAATCTGGTTTAAATAGAATGATTATGAGAAATGCAATGGGTCTAGAGAAGTGTGGGAAGATTAGATGGTTGCACTATATCAATAATTTTCTCACGCTATTGGGTTTAGGGGATTACTTTACTGAGCCTCTCTCTCTTTGTAATATTTCGAGGAAGTGTTTAAAAGATAAATGTATGACCTATTTGCAAGAAACCAGACTAAAATCAGAATCCAAGAAAACTACGGTAGTAGCTCACGAGCTAATTATAATCTGCTATAGTTTACAGCCATATCTAAAGCTACAAATGAGTGATTATGAAAGGTTTTTATTGACACGTTTTAGATTTAATCTATTATTTAGAGCACTCAGCTTTCCAAATATGAATAATTGGTCAAAAATTATGAGTAAATGTCCCTGCGATGATTTATCAGTACAATCTGACATGCATATACTTTTCTTTTGTAAATTTTATACCAGACCAAGACAAATGTTTGTTGTACCTTTGCTAAAAATGATGGAAATTAATCGCTGTCGCCCTGCTTTTTTAGCTGTACAGAAGTTGGACAATATTTTAACTGTCGTATTTATTTCCTCATTCCTGAAAAATGTTTTTAAATTACGGAAAACAATTGAGATCTGAACTTACTCGGTTTTTATTATATGTGGCCCTATGTAATTTTATGTAATTGTGATTTTGTTTTTGTACTTTTATGGTTATTTTGGTATTAATAACCGAATAAAGAATAACTTGACTTGACTTGACTGTTTTACTCTCTGGCAATGTCAAATAAATAAACCTTTCATTATCAACAATAGAGCCACATATATTATAACAATTATCACAACTATGTTCCCATTTATAAGAGAGACCAAAAAAAATGTCAATGGGAACTCCTTCTTCTTCCACTACCTGAAGAAAATACATCAAAAATTCGTGTGCATCTTGCTGTTCATTTTGAGAAAACTGTGTTCGTCCTGAACATACATCTAAAAGTTTTCTAATATCAGTAGCACTTTCTATTTGAGTTTTATCTTTACTCAGCTTTCGAAAAAGGAGACTCAGCTCTGAACAGAATCTTTTTCCCTGATTTACTATTATCTGCTCTTGCAAACTTTCCAGATAAAATGCAACATTCAGCACTACATTAGCGTAGCAGTTGACACCAGAGCTATTTTCAAAATGACATCCTACAACCTGTTCTTCATTGTCCTTTTTCTTTTTGCTTGCAATTACATCACTCCTCTTTTTTTTCCTCTTCTCTATATCTTCATTACAGATATTCTCATTTCTCCTTTTACGAGAAACTACACGTTTCTCCAACACAGGATACTGACCTAAATGAGGAGCATAGCTTCTTCTTAATCTATTATACTCCTTTACACAGTTTGTATCAGCACTAACTTTTGAGTCATCAAAGTCTATCATGAATAAACCTGATAATGTTTTGACTCGTGACAAAGCTACATATGCCATACCTTCTTTGAACACAGTTGAACCAATGTTCACAAATGCACAATCTACAGTCAATCCTTGAGACTTGTGGATAGTTACAGCATATGCTAGAGAAAACGGAAACTGCTTCCTACGTACATATAAGTCTTTCACAAGCATAAAACGAACTGTACAACGACAAATATCTTTAACTTCATCTATCTGATCAAATTTTATCTGTAAACATTCAATTCCTTCTTTTTTCTGATAATTAATAAAACCCACAACTCTTCCCATCGCTCCATTCACTAAGCCTTTCTCAACATCCAAATTTCTCCTTAAAAATACTCTACAGTTCATGCAAACATATAGATTTTTTTCTAATCCTGCTGTTTTGGAGATGTTCTTCTCTAGTGAGTCCAATTTATTTTTCAGTTTGCCTGTTACTGTGACAGTAATTCTTCCATCCTCAATTTTGTCCACTGCTTCCAATTTCCTGATCTCTTCCTTTTCCAATTTCAAAAGCTCCTCATTAAATATTGAGCATTCACGTAGAGTTGGCATTAAGCAGATGACACTTTTGTTTTCTGCAATATTCTTGTATATTTTCTCTGCAACTATTTCTTCCTTTGGAAATAAATTATGTAGCAGCCGACTCTGTAATGCTTTTTTCCCAACTTCTGTGAGTAGTCCAATTCTGATATCTTTCAGAATACTTCCATATTCTTCATCGTTTGCTTGCCTCATATTAGTTGTAAGTTCCTTGTACTCAAAGAAGGACCAAATATTTGTATTTCCAATGCTTCCCAATGACTTCTTTGTGTCTTCATGTGTCACAGTATTAAACACTGGTTGTCCTTTAACTGGAGTAAGTTGCAAAAGATCCCCTAAAACTATGACGTGTTTTCCACCAAATAATACGTCATAGTCTGTCTTCAAAATTTGCTGCATTC
Organism: Triturus cristatus; assembly: GCF_964204655.1. Lineage (NCBI taxonomy): Eukaryota > Metazoa > Chordata > Amphibia > Caudata > Salamandridae > Triturus > Triturus cristatus. The sequence goes on along the minus strand of NC_140591.1, from coordinate 612,227,136 downwards.
TTAAATGCACAAAGGCAAGCATTAAGTTTGATACCATGCTCACCTCATCAATAATGAGAACTTGCATCTTCTTCAATACTCTTGAAACTTCCAAGGATGCTTCTCCAGTTAGCTTGTTGAATTGTATTTTGTTCTCATGCTCCACTGGTAACATTAGCAAACGATGTAAGGTGATTCCTTTTATGTTATATGCTGCTAACCCAGTTGGAGCAGTAACCACACAAGACAAAGTAGAATCCGTTTTTTGCTTTAGGTAGCTTCTGATGACTTTAATTAGGAAACTTTTTCCAGTGCCAGCTTGTCCGCTTACATACATCCTGATTGGATGAAATGATGTGCATGAGCACTCTTTTTTTATATGTAGAAATCCGTGATCAATTTTGTTTTTGATCTCTTCATAAATGTGTTGCTGCTCTTGATTCAGTTGTCTTTCCAAATTTTGTAAGTCTATAAATTCTTCTTGAGCTTGATTCATAGCCGTTTCCACTTCATTCATGGCTATTGATGCTTCATTTTCAACGATTGGTTGTCCTAGGGGATCTTGACTGTATGTTCCTGAACTTTGGCTGTCCTGAGAACTGTCTCTAGCTATTTCTGCTGCAATTGTAGTTTCCTGTTCAATTTCTTCATTTAACATTTGCAGATAAGTTGAGAATGTACTGCATTGTATGCTGTCTTTGCAAGCATTAAAAGAATCTTCATAGCTCTGGAATTCTCCCAGTAGTTCATCCTCTGTACGCCATGGTTTAAACAACTGTAAAAGAGCCAAGTAGTAAAATTCTTTCTTGTCGGTAGTGTCGCAACTCAGCTTCCGGTGATTTATCAAACTTCCTTTGGTTTGCTTCACCAAACATCCTTCTTCACCAACAACTTTATATTTTCCACTGTTGATGTCTTCTGCAGCTTTCCGTGAATAAATGTAGTTCTGCAACACTTCATAGAGACACATGTTCTCCAGATGATGACTTCTCTTGGGATAATATGTGTCCAACATGTTTGTTTTCAATATATCTGTACTTTCTGGGTCATTCTCAGCCAAATATTCAATTTCTCCAACAGATTTCAGTACCCGATTTCTCATTGCTGCAAGGCCTAAACTTGCCCAAATTATTCTTCTTGACTTCGAGTAGAGACTTGCAGAAGATAACCTATCTGAACATTCGTAGGATCCAATTTCTCGATGCGATAACATCTTCAAACTGAAACTGTACAGCTTCTTACTGACAGTCTTCTTGTGAGAAATCTCTTCCCACATTTCCTTCAATTCTGTTTTTTCTGATTTCGTAATGTAAGACGTTACATATCGTGCAACAGCAATGGAATTGTCAGCTACATACTGTATATCCATGTTAGCGTTCCACATGGATAAAATGACTGGGTTGTAGTCATTTATATTTTTTGATTTTTCTTTTCTTTTAAGGTTGTAGGTATTCTTAGGTGATTTTCTTGTGATAGTATGTCTCACAGCTGACATAAAACTGTTGACTCTTCCATTTGAAAGAACAGGTCTAGGAAATCCAAATCGACATTTAGTGTAGTATTTTTCTTTGCTCTTGTATTTCCGTCGACAGTATTTTCCACACCGATGACTTTGGAAACGTAGAACTTGCTCCTTTAACTTGTTCTCTTCTGTGCTTTTTGGTATACCACATGTTGCATATTCTTCAATGTAAGATAACACTGCTTCATCAGTATCTGTTCCAAACTTTGGGGCATCCTTGATCCACAGCAGCATATGAATATGAGGAGCACCTCTTGCCTGGTACTCTTTTCTCCAAAAGAAATCCACTACTTCTCCAAGGGGTGGATTTTTTTTATTGCAGATGAAGGACATCATAGCCTCAAATCTATGATTGAAATATCTGCAAACATTAACCGGATCCAATGAGCACAGTTCTCCTGCTGTCTTGTATTCGATGTTTTTAATGTTTGAATTGGCCTCTCGTAGAAAATCCAGTAAATCATCCCAAGCGTACTCGGCACAGCTTAGGGTAAGGAACCATGTTGGTGTTCCTAAATTGCGTAACATGCATTTTAGTTCACCATGGCGTCGGTACCAATATTCATTTGTCCCACGCTGACAAGCCATCAGATTGATCAGTTGTGTTTCCAAATGATCATCTCGGTGCTGCACTTTCTCCATAAAATCCTTAGCAGACACATTTTGTAAATGTACTCCACTTTTTAAAATGTGATTTACTGCATAAGACAGTGCAGACAAGTCGCTTTCAAATAAAAGATGGAACAAATAAGGAATACTTTGTCGAAATCTGGGATCTTCAGCATATAGTCTTGTAGTCCGATACTCTGAAGCTGGAATCTGTTCTGGACGTTCATCGTATCGTCCTCCTTTTCCTTTAGGAAACAGCTGGGGAAAACATCGAGCTTCCAAGCTCTCCTCCCATACACTCACGGGATTTCCTTTTGCTTTCTTCATCTGAAAGAGATCAATATTGTCTCCCATAACTTCTTTCGAATGGAGAGGATGTATGCTAAAATGTTCATAAATTTCTTCTTCCTTTGACTTGTCCACTTTTTCAATTTGTCCAGTTGGTGTTTCTGTGTGTTCTTGAAAATCTTCTTCTTCTTCTTCTTCTTCTATATAAATTGATTCATACCATTTGTTATTTTTTTTCAAATACAAATTTGCTCTTTGTACTTTCCGCACATCTACCAGCTCCTGCCAAATCTTCTTATTCTTTGTAGGTACACCATTAACCAGAATAATTAATGGTTCAGTTTCCAAAGTATCCGCATCAATAGTTTCCATATTTTTTTTCAAATCCAAGGGCAAATACACCACTCTACCTTTTAAACCTCTCAGTAAATCTGAAGGAGGTAATTTACCAGTTTTGGGCTCCATACGTACTATGGTCTGGAACGGATGAACACATTGAATGAGTATAGACTCATATGTATTTAATTCAGAAAGTTCAGCAGGAATAGCATCCAATTCTAAATTATTATGTACAGCTCTGGTCGGCATTCTATTTTCCTCTAACTTGTTGTAACAGTATTTACAAATACGCTGATCTTCACCCAATTCAAAACAATTTTCAAGAAATATATATGTGGCAAAATCCATCCACTTATAATTATCTTCATTTTCACTCTTTCTGTAGAGATCAACATTCCTAGTTTGTTTTCTATAATGAGTTCTGCGGCAACAAATACAAGTAACATTTGGTCTTTCATTAGAGACTATTGCAAATTTTGTTATGTGATCATTAAATGTGTTACTTACAGAGGGTTCTACATTCTCTTCCACTTCTGCCTCATTTACTGTGTCCTTCTCTGCACTGTTTTGTTCAGGACCAAAGTAACAAAACTGAATTTCATCAACAACCTTCTCTACATCTGATACCGTTCCTCGGAACAGAGCCCTATTCAATTCATTTAACTTTATTGCTGGACTTTTGGCAAAATACAACCGTCTCACAAACTTTCTCATTTCAGTATGATGAACAGCCAGCATCCTAAAATGATGGAAAACACTATTGCACACTTTTCTAGATAGACAAGCAAGAGAATGACCCTGCAAACCAGTATTCTCTCTCACTCTGCATGGATCCAGACTTTGAAGCACCTTAATCTTTTGTTTTACACTTTTTTTACTATATTCTCTTAGAAACTCTCGAAATCTGTCAATAGATTCCTGACGCACAGTGCAAATACTACTACAATTCCAAGTGTACACTGGGGCTTTAGGACGTCTCCCCATTGCCTCATCTGCCATCACTTGTACCTCATCTCTTGGAACCATTATCTCCTTCTCCATTATGCAACCATTTTTTACTTCGTATGAACGACCTCTGGTGTCAACTGCATGCAGCAAACTATTACTTTGAAAATAGCTCTCTTCATTAAAAAAAGGTTCACTACTTGAACTATGCATCCACTTTCCTAAAAACACTTTACAAAAGTTTGTTCTGTTCACTACTCTTTTGCTTTTGCTTTGTGATTTCAGTACATTAACCATTTTATCTAATGTACGCATCCTATTCAAAATTAATATGAATAGTTTCCTTTTTAATTCTAATGCTTTTGCTGCAATGGCTTCAATTTCTTTTTTTCTCTTGTAATAGTTTGCCTTTTGCTTATATTTCTTTACATCCTTTATCAAATTGGACATAACTCTTCTCTGAAACATTTTTCTACGTATCTCTTTAAACGCTGTTTTTCTGTTTATGTTAAACTTTTCAATTGCAGAAGGTATATTTGCATTAACTAAATTCTCAATTTTTTGCTGTTCTCTATGTTTTGTTACATTTTTCCGAGGACAGACATTTTGTACATTTTTCTTTGTTTTGAATATTTTGTTAAGAAATTGTTTTTTCTGCTTACCAGAAGATTTTTTCTTTTTCCCAACATGAGCATCTTCTACTAACTTTGGTCCTCCAGTTGTCTTCAAATATAGTTTTTTTTTTAGCGTTTTTTGAACTCGAGATTTTGTAGGCATCTTAAATTTTGTTCACTGTTCTTCAGCAATACCTGAAAAAAACTAAAAAAAAATCCTTTATTGTATTTAAATATATTACTACATTTGTTTTCACAATAGTCATAAAACAAAATTTCTTTGCCAATTTGAATGCACACAAACTGCTCTTTTTTTTGGGCAAGTGAAAATCTCTTTTACAAACTGTCACATTATGAAACCACTTTTCAGATTTTTTAAAAAGCCCATGTCCACAGTGCTACACTCCAGCAAGGGCAACCAGCCTTAGTGAAGCTCAATGTATTTGCATTACAGACTGAAACCTGAAAACCCCACTCGCTTGTAAATACTTTGCATGACTATACACGGCAAGCACATGGGTGTGTGCTAAGACTCTGCTTCTTCCCCCAAAAATTCGCTCCCCCTTTCCATCTAATGCAACTGTGAAATCACCAGAGCAAGACGCAATAAATCTCTGCCTATAATTCCTCTATGCACACAGAGTCATGTTTTCACATTAGTCCCAAAACGAAATTTCTTTGCCATTTTGAAAGCACACTTACTGCTCTTTTTTTTTCGGGCCGAGTGAAAATCACTTTTACAGACTGACACATTATGAAACCTTTTTTAAAAATTTATTTAATTGCACATGTCCAAGCTGTTTTTTTTTCAGACCACCACCATGTGTATTCTCTGTGTCTGCCTACACTCCAGCAAGGGCAACCAGCCTTAGTGATGCTGAATGTATTTGCATTACAGACTTAAACCTGAAAACCTCACTGGCTTCTAAATACTGTGCATGACTATACATGGCAAGCACATGGGTGTGTGCTAAGCCTCTGCTTCTTCCCCAAAAAATTCGCTCCCCCTTTCCATCTAATGCAACTGTGAAATCACCAGAGCAAGACGCAATAAATCTCTGCCTATAATTCCTCTATGCACACAGAGTCATGTTTTCACATTAGTCCCAAAACGAAATTTCTTTGCCATTTTGAAAGCACACTTACTGCTCTTTTTTTTTCGGGCCGAGTGAAAATCACTTTTACAGACTGACACATTATGAAACCTTTTTTAAAAATTTATTTAATTGCACATGTCCAAGCTGTTTTTTTTTCAGACCACCACCATGTGTATTCTCTGTGTCTGCCTACACTCCAGCAAGGGCAACCAGCCTTAGTGATGCTGAATGTATTTGCATTACAGACTTAAACCTGAAAACCCCACTGGCTTCTAAATACTGTGCATGACTATACACGGCAAGCACATGGGTGTGTGCTAAGCCTCTGCTTCTTCCCCCAAAAATTCGCTCCCCCTTTCCATCTAATGCAACTGTGAAATCACCAGAGCAAGACGCAATAAATCTCTGCCTATAATTCCTCTATGCACACAGAGTCATGTTTTCACATTAGTCCCAAAACGAAATTTCTTTGCCAATTTGAAAGCACACTTACTGCTCTTTTTTTTTAGGGCCAAGTGAAAATCTCTTTTTACAATTTGAAATCACTTTTACAGACTGACACATTATGAAACCACTATTTTTGATTTATTTAATTGCACATGTACAAACTGTTTTTTTTTCAGACCACCACCATGTGCATTCTCTGTGACTGCCTACACTCCACCAAGGGCAACCAGCCTTAGTGATGCTGAATGTATTTGCATTACAGACTTAAACCTGAAAACCCCACTGGCTTCTAAATACTGTGCATGACTATACATGGCAAGCACATGGGTGTGTGCTAAGCCTCTGCTTCTTCCCCAAAAAATTCGCTCCCCCTTTCCATCTAATGCAACTGTGAAATCACCAGAGCAAGACGCAATAAATCTCTGCCTATAATTCCTCTATGCACACAGAGTCATGTTTTCACATTAGTCCTAAAACGAAATTTCTTTGCCAATTTGAAAGCACACTTACTGCTCTTTTTTTTTAGGGCCAAGTGAAAATCTCTTTTTACAATTTGAAATCACTTTTACAGACTGACACATTATGAAACCACTATTTTTGATTTATTTAATTGCACGTGTCCAAGCTGTTTTTATTTCAGACCAACACCATGTGTATTCTCTGTGTCTGCCTACACTCCAGCAAGGGCAACCAGCCTTAGTGATGCTGAATGTATTTGCATTACAGACTTAAACCTGAAAACCCCACTGGCTTCTAAATACTGTGCATGACTATACATGGCAAGCACATGGGTGTGTGCTAAGCCTCTGCTTCTTCCCCAAAAAATTCGCTCCCCCTTTCCATCTAATGCAACTGTGAAATCACCAGAGCAAGACGCAATAAATCTCTGCCTATAATTCCTCTATGCACACAGAGTCATGTTTTCACATTAGTCCCAAAACGAAATTTCTTTGCCATTTTGAAAGCACACTTACTGCTCTTTTTTTTTCGGGCCGAGTGAAAATCACTTTTACAGACTGACACATTATGAAACCTTTTTTAAAAATTTATTTAATTGCACATGTCCAAGCTGTTTTTTTTTCAGACCACCACCATGTGTATTCTCTGTGTCTGCCTACACTCCAGCAAGGGCAACCAGCCTTAGTGATGCTGAATGTATTTGCATTACAGACTTAAACCTGAAAACCTCACTGGCTTCTAAATACTGTGCATGACTATACATGGCAAGCACATGGGTGTGTGCTAAGCCTCTGCTTCTTCCCCAAAAAATTCGCTCCCCCTTTCCATCTAATGCAACTGTGAAATCACCAGAGCAAGACGCAATAAATCTCTGCCTATAATTCCTCTATGCACACAGAGTCATGTTTTCACATTAGTCCCAAAACGAAATTTCTTTGCCATTTTGAAAGCACACTTACTGCTCCTTTTTTTTCGGGCCGAGTGAAAATCACTTTTACAGACTGACACATTATGAAACCTTTTTTAAAAATTTATTTAATTGCACATGTCCAAGCTGTTTTTTTTTCAGACCACCACCATGTGCATTCTCTGTGACTGCCTACACTCCACCAAGGGCAACCAGCCTTAGTGATGCTGAATGTATTTGCATTACAGACTTAAACCTGAAAACCCCACTGGCTTCTAAATACTGTGCATGACTATACACGGCAAGCACATGGGTGTGTGCTAAGCCTCTGCTTCTTCCCCCAAAAATTCGCTCCCCCTTTCCATCTAATGCAACTGTGAAATCACCAGAGCAAGACGCAATAAATCTCTGCCTATAATTCCTCTATGCACACAGAGTCATGTTTTCACATTAGTCCCAAAACGAAATTTCTTTGCCAATTTGAAAGCACACTTACTGCTCTTTTTTTTTCGGGCCAAGTGAAAATCTCTTTTTACAATTTGAAATCACTTTTACAGACTGACACATTATGAAACCACTTTTTTTTCTTTTATTTAAATGCACATGTCCAAGCTGTTTTTTCAGACCACCACCATGTGCATTCTCTGTGACTGCCTACACTCCACCAAGGGCAACCAGCCTTAGTGATGCTGAATGTATTTGCATTACAGACTTAAACCTGAAAACCCCACTGGCTTCTAAATACTGTGCATGACTATACATGGCAAGCACATGGGTGTGTGCTAAGCCTCTGCTTCTTCCCCCAAAAATTCGCTCCCCCTTTCCATCTAATGCAACTGTGAAATCACCAGAGCAAGACGCAATAAATCTCTGCCTATAATTCCTCTATGCACACAGAGTCATGTTTTCACATTAGTCCTAAAACGAAATTTCTTTGCCAATTTGAAAGCACACTTACTGCTCTTTTTTTTTAGGGCCAAGTGAAAATCTCTTTTTACAATTTGAAATCACTTTTACAGACTGACACATTATGAAACCACTATTTTTGATTTATTTAATTGCACATGTACAAACTGTTTTTTTTTCAGACCACCACCATGTGCATTCTCTGTGACTGCCTACACTCCACCAAGGGCAACCAGCCTTAGTGATGCTGAATGTATTTGCATTACAGACTTAAACCTGAAAACCCCACTGGCTTCTAAATACTGTGCATGACTATACATGGCAAGCACATGGGTGTGTGCTAAGCCTCTGCTTCTTCCCCAAAAAATTCGCTCCCCCTTTCCATCTAATGCAACTGTGAAATCACCAGAGCAAGACGCAATAAATCTCTGCCTATAATTCCTCTATGCACACAGAGTCATGTTTTCACATTAGTCCTAAAACGAAATTTCTTTGCCAATTTGAAAGCACACTTACTGCTCTTTTTTTTTAGGGCCAAGTGAAAATCTCTTTTTACAATTTGAAATCACTTTTACAGACTGACACATTATGAAACCACTATTTTTGATTTATTTAATTGCACGTGTACAAACTGTTTTTTTTTCAGACCACCACCATGTGCATTCTCTGTGACTGCCTACACTCCACCAAGGGCAACCAGCCTTAGTGATGCTGAATGTATTTGCATTACAGACTTAAACCTGAAAACCCCACTGGCTTCTAAATACTGTGCATGACTATACATGGCAAGCACATGGGTGTGTGCTAAGCCTCTGCTTCTTCCCCAAAAAATTCGCTCCCCCTTTCCATCTAATGCAACTGTGAAATCACCAGAGCAAGACGCAATAAATCTCTGCCTATAATTCCTCTATGCACACAGAGTCATGTTTTCACATTAGTCCTAAAACGAAATTTCTTTGCCAATTTGAAAGCACACTTACTGCTCTTTTTTTTTAGGGCCAAGTGAAAATCTCTTTTTACAATTTGAAATCACTTTTACAGACTGACACATTATGAAACCACTATTTTTGATTTATTTAATTGCACGTGTCCAAGCTGTTTTTTTTTCAGACCAACACCATGTGTATTCTCTGTGTCTGCCTACACTCCAGCAAGGGCAACCAGCCTTAGTGATGCTGAATGTATTTGCATTACAGACTTAAACCTGAAAACCCCACTGGCTTCTAAATACTGTGCATGACTATACATGGCAAGCACATGGGTGTGTGCTAAGCCTCTGCTTCTTCCCCAAAAAATTCGCTCCCCCTTTCCATCTAATGCAACTGTGAAATCACCAGAGCAAGGCGCAATAAATCTCTGCCTATAATTCTTCTATGCACACAGAGTCATGTTTTCACATTAGTCCCAAAACGAAATTTCTTTGCCAATTTGAAAGCACACTTACTGCTCTTTTTTTTTCGGGCCAAGTGAAAATCTCTTTTTACAATTTGAAATCACTTTTACAGACTGACACATTATGAAACCACTATTTTTGATTTATTTAATTGCACGTGTCCAAGCTGTTTTTTTTTCAGACCACCACCATGTGCATTCTCTGTGACTGCCTACACTCCACCAAGGGCAACCAGCCTTAGTGATGCTGAATGTATTTGCATTACAGACTTAAACCTGAAAACCCCACTGGCTTCTAAATACTGTGCATGACTATACATGGCAAGCACATGGGTGTGTGCTAAGCCTCTGCTTCTTCCCCAAAAAATTCGCTCCCCCTTTCCATCTAATGCAACTGTGAAATCACCAGAGCAAGACGCAATAAATCTCTGCCTATAATTCTTCTATGCACACAGAGTCATGTTTTCACATTAGTCCCAAAACGAAATTTCTTTGCCAATTTGAAAGCACACTTACTGCTCTTTTTTTTTTCGGGGCAAGTGTAAATCACTTTTACACACTGACACATTATGAAACCACCATGTGTAACTACAACAAAAACAATTCCCATTTCTATTATTCATTTCTTAAGTTACCACATACATACCCTCTCAAACTGTAAACTCACCTTTAAAATTAGTTAGTTGTGAAAGAAATGTGACACTCAAACAGCAGATTATCAGAGCCAGGATCTCTGTTGTGTTCACCTCTCTCCTCTCAGCAGAACCAGATAATGGCAAACTTTCCCTCTATTTTTCCACACATATACATGTAAGTTTCAAATCTCAGTGCTTCCCCCTTTTTTCACATGTAATCACACATTTCTATTGGTTGAAAACGAACCCTTTTCCAAAAGTACCCTTCCCCCAACTTGACTTCTGCCTAGTACCCTTCCCCCAACTTGACTTCTGCCTGCTACCATAGCAACAGCTCATGGAACACTGCTGTGTGCAGTTAGGTCAGAAGTTCGACACACAATGTTTCAATTCCACAGAGCAAGAGTGCTTGACTTTTCAAACCTAACAGCAAATCCATAGTACTGTTCTTTGGTTACACATTTTTTTGTACCAATACAAAACATGCTTCTATTAATTTTCACATACAGCCTAGTTTTTATTCTAGAATGGTATGAAACAGCCAATCAGTTCTTTTTGTTTTAAAAAAATATGTATGCCTCCATTTCCAAACTGTCTTTCTTTTCATATTGCCATTCTACTGAAAGACACCTCCTGAGTGCATCCAGTTCTCCTTTGAAGATGTTCACAGTGTGGATTGTAGGGCACAGCTATGTCTTCTGGAGTGAAAAGTTTGCAGAGAAAACAGATATGGTGAGAGACCTTGCTTTGCCAAATGTAGACATTAAATGGATTGGTCAGAGAGGGTTAAAGTGGCACCAATTGATGCCATTGGTGAAATCCTTCATTCAAATCCAACACCCTGACCTCATAATAGTGCACTGTGGTGGCAATGACCTAGGCACTTTGACTGGGGTAGGTCTGGAAATGCTTATGAAGGACACCTTTGCACAACTGTTTACACTTTTCCCTAAAACTGCCTTTGGGTTTTCCAACATATGCCAAAGGCAAAAATGGAACTGGTCCAATCATTTCTGTCCACAGATTGACAAAGCAAGAAAGCACGTCAACAAATCTGTTTCTGCTTTCCTCCGTGACTATGGTATGGGTGCCATTTACCACAACAACTTGCGTTATGACATGCAAGACATTTATAGAGGAGATGGTGTGCACTTCAATGATGAAGGGAACAGAGTCTTCCTCTTGAACCTTAGACTCTGCATCGGTACTTACTTGTAGGTACCACTAAAAAAATGACTTCATAAACACAACAGCTCTTTTTAGAGCTCCCTAATTTCTAAACTCTTAAATCTGCTTTTCATTTATCTATTTTTATTTTTTTACCGTACGCTTACCTTAAGCTTACCGTACGCGTACCCCGTGATTTTTTTTAAAATCAATAAATGTTTTTTTTGTACTTTTCTGTCCTTCTTTGACCCCCTTACAAATGTTAGGGGGTCTGTAACTCTCCTCATTGCCCCCTTTCCTTGTTTTCACTCTTTTTTTTCAGAGTGAAATACACAAAATGGCGGCCGCCGCTTCCTGGTTTCGGCCGATTCGAATGTTTACTAAGATCTAACAGCCAATCAGAATCGCGCTCGCGCACGCCGCCGTACGCTTACCGTAAGCGTACGGTAAGCGTACCGTAAGCGGGCTCAGATATATATATTGATTTAAAGGCTATTTTCTCAGAATCTACTGAACAGATTTACACCAAACCTACAAAAGGCACTTCCTTGACCTAGGGACTACCTCTCTGCCAAATTTTGAGTAATTCTGTTCAGCCGTTCGGGCTGTAGCTCGTTCTAAAGGTCCTATGGAAAAATGCATGGGAAAAACGCGTTTTGGGACCCCCCTTTTATCTCAGCCCCCGCTTGACGGATCCCCCCGAGACTTTCAGGGTAGGAGCGGAGCGTAGCGCCCCACCTATTTTGAGAAATTCGCGAGGATTCGTCGACCGGCGCCAAAGTTATTCAAAATAGAATGTTGAGGTTTTCCTATGGAAACGTGGTCCTAACTATAACTACCTACTGGCGACCGCCAGTAGGTAATATATATATATCCGAAGCACTTTCCCGACTCTTCCCACTTCCCGACCGGCGAAGAGAGAAAAGAGAGTCACGGACACCAGTTCCTTCGTGGCAAAATCAGGTCTTTATTTCAATGTTGCAGCTCTTCTGACGCGTTTCGGATAACACAGTATCCTTGTTCACATGCGGAAGTGCAGTCCGCCAACAGTTTTTATACCCGTGTATCTTTTTTTGTGTGTTTTTTTGTTTCTTAGTGATGGTCTTTTGCCAATGGTGCTTTCGTGTCATGTGATACTAAACATAGAAAACACCCTTATATTGCGCTAGTATGCTTTCTTTGGTCTGCCATAGTTGCATTATGCTAAAGAATAATAAACGTTACATTGGTGGCTTTGTAGTTGTTAATATTAACATGACAAAAAGCAATTATTATTGTCTACACACTTTTTTAGCACCTGTATAAATACCTGCGTGAATGCCTGATACAATGCACATTGTTCCACAGATGGTCTCAGTTGTTAATACTATATTGCACTATGCAACCTAGATAGGATAAATCCTGTACCACCTGATGAATACATTTCTTTTTGATCCATTTGACAATGAATACACTAATTATAAGAACATGAATGCAATTACCGGTAAAATCATCTAAGAATAAAATTCATAAATATTAGTGCAAAAAAGATTGGTAAAAACACAAATTATTAACCACCAAAATTCTTGTGCAAAACTATACATTTATGTAAACCATTAGAAGCACCCATATCATCTATGTTATGCTTGAAAGTGCAAAGCGCTGTGTTTGTAAAGTGCTGGAATTTTGTGCAAATAGTGCGATTGGTTTATCCATTAAAGAATTTATGAATAATAAAAAAAGATTTAAGATTAAAAACAAGAAAAGGGGGGTTTTTGTTTGCAGCTGAGGAGAAGTTTCTATTATGTTTACTGCTATGTGGAGTGTAACCTAAGGGGATGCATTATACAAAGTTATGGAGATCTTCAGTGTTATTCAGCCCATTAGGATGTTTGGTGTCAAGCTCAACAATCATTCTTGACTCCAATTGCCGTAAGGATCTTTCCCGATTGCCCCCCCTTGGGGGATTTGGGACGGCTGCGATTACAAAATATTTCAGGCATTTAAGATCGTTACCATGTACTGCTTTGAAATGTCGTGCAACCGGGTACGCAGTGTCATTGTTAACAATTGCACGTAGGTGTTGAAGAATTCTGACATGCACCTGCAATTTTGTACTGCCTACATATTTGAGGCCGCAGGTGCATGTCAAAACATACACTGCGTACTCGGTTTTGCAGTTGTAGCTGCCCTTAATCTTGCATTCAATAGGGCTGAAGGGAGTCATGTAATTGATAGTAGTTTCTCCAAATCTACATGCTCGGCATGAAGCACATTAGTAAAACCCCTGTCTTGGTTGCAGCCAAGTTGATTTTTTGGCTACATTCTCAGGGCTTTTTTTGACTATTTGGGATCTCATAGACATGCCTCTTCTGAATGTAATGGTGGGATTGTTAGGAAGATCAGGAGCTAGAACAGCATCTGTCAAGACGATCGGCCAATTACGTTTAATTATGGACCTGATTTGGCGTTCCTGCTGGGTAAAGGTAAGGATAAGTCTGGGCGTGTTGGGTTCTTGTGTTTGCTCAGATAAACTGCTGTTACTTTCTAGTAGGGAATCTCTGGATCTTTGAGCTACTTTAATGACTGCCTGATTTAGAGTGTGTGCACTGTATCCTCTTTATTTGAATCTTGTGAGTGCCTCATTGGTGCATTTCTCCTGTTGTTCAATGGTGCTGCAAATTCTTTTTAACCTGAGGAGTTCACCATAGGGTATGCTTTGCACCAGGTGTCGTGGATGGGCACTCGACGCATGTAGCGTCAAGTTTCCTGCTGTCTCCTTTCTATGTAGGGTGGTGTTTATCTTGCCCTCATGGATATAAACTTTTACATCAAGAAAGTCAACTTCTTTTTCACTCATATGTGAGGTGAATTTAAGGTTAACTGCATTATTGTTGATGTTGTTAACAAATGAGATGGCATTTTCTTCATTGCCATGCCAAATGACAAACACGTCATCAATATATCTGAACCAGTATTTTACATGTCCAGTATATTGTTCAGACCAAGTTGTTTTGAGGGTCTGCTCCTCCCACCAGCCTACCATGAGACAGGCGTAGCTGGGGGAGAAGCAGGATCCCATCGCTACGCCTCTGGTTTGTTTGTACATTTGTGACCCAAACATAAAATAATTATTGTTCAGACACCAATGAATACATTTGATTATGATCTTATTATGTCCGTAATACTCTACAGGTCTTGAGTCTAAAAAGTATTTGGGAGCTATATATATTCTATATATTCTGTCCATGTTGAGAGAAAAGAGTTCTTAATTTGGAAGGTGCTCACCTTGTCGAGTCAATTTGTGCTCCTATTTATCCTGGAGGCCGTTCTCCTGGTCAGAGAGGCCGTTTATATCTTTTAGTATTTCGCATACTATCAGTGGTTAATTTGTGAAGAAAGAGTGCTGATGCCTGAAGCTCTGCTCAGAATCCAACGACCAGTGCAATTAAATGTCAACACGCCAAATACCAAGGCCGGTAGTTTTGTATCCACTAGCAAACACTCCCAACCCCTTTTATCACACTTGTAGGTCCACGCTTTCTGTTTGTGATGGATTTGCATACTTTTCCTTTTTCATCTTTCCGATCTACGTGTTTTTCCCTCTCTTGCACTCAGTAAATGTCTTATCCAGGAAGAATATGTGCAGGTCCTCAAAATAAATGTCTGCATCGCCCTCCAACAACCACCAGCTTAAATTTAGCAGTGCATGCTATGGTCCACATTATGAGTTGGGGTAATTCACCAAGCATGATAACTCTGGGAAACACCGGGACTGCCACTTTGGCTACTGGGCTGCACACAGACAATTTTTATCTGCCTCTTCCAGCCTCCTTCATCACTCTGGGTGGAGCAGTCCATGCTCTCTCCAGACTGGCACAAGTATGTCCTGCAACCACCCACCCCCACCTCCCCTCCAATACCCCCACAGACACTTTCTGCCTGTTCAGAACAGATGGAAGATGTCAGTGTTTTTTCACTGAAATAGGGAAAAGCTGTTCATAACAGGACTCAGTAAATCCAAGTCCAAAGCAGTTAGTCCCTTTTTTAGGAGAAAAACCTCATAGTGACTGAACCATACTGGCACGTAGTTTTAATTCCAGCACCCTGGTATCTCCACACCAAAGTCCAGTCAACTAATAATGAGGGTCTGTGTACTTTTATTGCATATGTATGCTTGACTGCTTATAGGCGTTTTTTCTTTGTGTCCATTGGGGCCTGTTTGTGAATGTACGTCAATGTTTAACAGTTTGTGTTCATGAATGCTGGAAGTTGTCTTTATGTATGTGCATGGGTGCCTAGTGGCTCATACGTAATGTTATTTTGCTGTGCTTGTCAGCATGAATATACAGGTTTCTGCGCACATGGGTTCAGGCATGTTTCTTCTTTTTCTGCATCCACTTTTCTGTACAAAAGCCAGACCTATTAGCATGACCAATGCTTGTTTCCTGTATGCTCATGTGCATGCAGGGTTGCAAGTCAAAGCCAAGGCCCAGATTTACTAAGGGTTTGCTTTACCTTTACGTCACGCAAGGCATCGCAAGCCCTCAAGTCAGATTCACTGAGCTATGGAAAGTCACCTTGCCTTGCAATGTGCAGCTTATCAATGCTAAACTAACGCAAGGCAGCACAACTCCCTGCCTTGCATTACTCTGCATTGGGAAGGCGTTCCATGGGTGGAGTGTGGGCGTTCCAATGCATCCACCCATGGATTTTGGTACATTCGCAGATTTACTAAGATTAGTAAATCTGGGAATGCATCAAAATGCTACACCATCCCAACAGAGGCTCAACGAGGAGAAACATATGCATTTCTCCTCATTATTCCCTCTTTTTATGTATACTCCATTCTGCATCAAACATAGTAAGAGGAAATGTGGATTGTTTTTGTGCAGGAAGGTTTCTCTTCCTGCACAAACACAATCCTGCTTGAAATGCAGGCAACCTTGCACCATGGCACAAGAGTGCCTGCGTTGGCACTATGCAGCACTCACTGCGTCAGCACAGATAGAGTAGTAATGCAACATATATCAGTAATAGTGGTGTATTTCTGCTCTCTCCATTTGATGCAGTGCAGCAAGTTGTCTTGCTGCATTGTGTTGCACCAAATGTTAGCAAATCTGGCCCCAAGTTTGTAGTGCACCATTTAGTCTTATAGTTTTTTGAACATTGAATGTGAAAATGTTACTAGAGAGTAAAGAGAAAGGGCTTATAAAATGGTGCTGGCGCCAGACTGTGTAGCACTGCTTCCAGGTAATTCTGCAGTAGCATTTGCAATGAAGATCAGTGCAAAAATTGTATTTGCATCAAGAGCAAACACAATATGCGTACTGATAGATCGGGAAAAAAGAAAATGTTGTGCTAGTCAGATAATGAATTGTCTGTTATGGCCGGGACTAAAGTGTCCTACAGTGCAATACAGGTTGGTTCCTATCTAAAACTGACCACTACCAGTGTATTAGGTCTCTCCTACAGAAAGATGTTGCTGTCTGTTGCAGATCAATTGTTTCCAGTACATTACCTATGTTTTGAGTTGGTTTTGGGTCAGCCCCTTGCTTATGATTGCATGTCTTTTTTGTCCATGTTAATTACCTGCTCCTGATTTTATGACTTTTTTTCCTATCCCTCTGTTTGTCCCACCTACCTTGCTGTGCTGCCCTGCGCCACAGGAAAATGGCAGGAATGCACTGTATGTATCCAATATGTGGCATTCCTGTCCTTTCCCCCTGCTCTTGCGCCGATTTGGCAGCCTACTGCCAACACAGGTGCCCTTGCACCATGGTGCAAGGGTGCATGTGTTCTTGGCAGGATTGTTTTTGTGCAGGAAGCGGCACCTTCCTGCACAAAGACAATCCATCTATCGATGTTTGCAGCGGAATGCACCACACATAGAAAAAGGAAAATAATAGGAGAAATAAAAATATTTCTCCTCATTATGCTTCACCTCGTAAGAGCTAAGATTTTGATGCATTCACAGGTTGACAAGTCCTTTTAATCTGGGAATGTGCCGAAAACCATTGGAAGTTGCGTGGGAACACCTTCCTTGCCCATATTTGTGAAGCCATTAAAAGGCACGCAAGGTGGCTTTGGTAGCTTCATAAATATGACTTGGGCCTGTGAGTCATTCATGAACCACTTTGTGTGGTGCAAGCCAGTGAGTCAAAATTACTTTATTTGGTTATTTAAAACCATAAAAGCATTCTACACAATTTTAAAAGTTAAAAACATTAATATGACATTAGTTAACTATGATATTGCACTGGTTATATAAACAAGGTGGGCAAACAGTTTAAAATACAGCTTTAAGACCTGATTATTAAAAATGAATTGTTATGAACTAGATCATGGGAATCACTCTCACTTTTTTTCTCCTTATTCTGACTGCTGCTGTGAAGAAACTTGCTATGTTAAAAATTTCCTCAGACATTAGACAACATCTGTAAATATATTAGAGCTGGTTTCACCTGTAAAATTTCTGTGCCCTTTAAAATTGGGTGAATAAAACGTTTCCGACTATGCAAAAAGTGCTCGCAGAATAAAACGAAGTGCAATATGTCTTGGGAGGAGAAATTATCACATGAACAGACGCCCAGGTTCTCCACCCTTCTCCATCACGGTGGTTCTGCAAGTAGAAAGTGTGGTACAAGTATGATGCAAGGCCCTCATAAATATACCCCACAGTGTTTCGGATGGATGATATCAGACCTTGCATTGGAGTGCATGCAAGATCTATATTCTCTCTCCATCAAGACACTCCCCTCCATCCCTCAACCTCCTCTGTTTAATACCTTCCCTTTTCGAATCTCCACCCAGCATCTGCCTGCCCTGCAGACTCCAATGCTTTCTACACCACACTCTCCACTGTTGGCCATCTTTAAATGTTTTTTACCCATGATGGAATTAACAAAATTGACAAATCCAGTAGGTTTTAAGGCCTAAGACCGGTTGTCTTTACCAATGCTTGTTCCCAGAGGATGTATCAAGAACTGCTGTGCTGGCATAAAGTAGAGCTGTGCGTCTGTTTGTATGTATTTGCACTGAAAGTGCATACATTTAACTCAGAATTTCTCCAAACTAGTGAATTATTTTCAGACAGGAGTACTCGGAACCAGAGAGCAGTGATTGCCTCTATACATAAGACAAGAAATTCAGAGTAAAATGTATGCACTTTAGCGAGTGCATACATACAGTCACTATACGGCCAGCCAAGAAGTAACTGTAGACATCAGACGCACACGTAAGAACATTAGAACAATGCATTTGCATAATTATAAATACATTCATTTAGGCCACATATGTGTTTGTTGAAAAAAACCTCAAAAATTGCATTCAGTTTGATATGGTTTGCAACACTTCTGCAGCAGATGGTAAAAAAAACTACAACATCTACAAAAAGATTAAAAGGGTTAAATACTCTGGCAGGGGCTAACATTTTGTCAATAGCAAAGTAGCCGACCGATCCCGCCGTCAGAATGATCTCAGCCTAATCAATTACCTCTGTGAAGTAAACAGATCTGTCCCTTTGGCTGCCGCGAAACCTGATCTTTCTTCCTGTTCTCACTAACACCATGAATGGAAGAATAATATATCCTGGGGTTATACCGCCGCTCCGGCTGAGGTAATAGAGCTATTTAAAAAGTGCTCCTCTCCTCAAAACGCTAAACTCGTTATAAAATAAAAATGGAAAATATGTGGTATTCCAATTAGCGCTGCCGCGCCAATCAATAACTAGAGCGCAACCAACCTGCACGTAAACTGCATGGGCGCGTGAATAATATATTATGTTACTGTCTGGATAAAGGGCATTATTTCTGTAAATACTAGCCTTGTGATTGATTGTTGATTCTTATACCTCAGAATCAATGTTGATGCAGGGAAATAGACTGACACTTCCACATTTTCTGTAAAGGTTCAGATATATTAAATGCGCACATGTGATATTGTGACAGCGCCTTCTCTTCTACACGTCTCTCTCTGCCTCCCTTCTGTTCTCTTAGTACAACTGTGTGGTATACGTGTCTCCAAGCCAGCACTGCGCGTTCTTTGCACTGTATTGTGTCATATTGTGTTGTTTAATATTCATGGCCATCAGAAACAGTTAAAGATTGCACCATTACCTAATTCCTCTTGAGTCCCCCTGAGCTGTCAAGCTTGCTGCTTCGCTAGAAGCCGCAAGTTGTGGTCTACGACCCGCCATCACAATTTATCTAAGCGAGACACCATAAGTGTGGCGGTACCTTGGATGTGGCTTTGTGTCACTGTGCCACTGGACTCCAGCTGAACCTCTCTGATGATGCCTAAATGGCTAAAACCGGTCTTAGGTTTCTTGTGTTCCCTTCTGGAGGGAACCAGGTCTGGGAATTTGAGCAGGACTGTTCCTGCTGGAGCAAAACCAAGTCTCATTGCATAATACTTGAGTCGTATGATAGTAAAAAAAAAGATTTGACTGGAATTTGGCCCAGAGTATTTACTAGTGGTTGAGACTGATTCAGGCATTCTATCCATCCATTTTTAGGTCTGGTGTGCATCAATACCTTTTGTTTTTCATAAAATATATAATATACACATATAGTGAGCTTTGAGTCAGGCTCTTTCAACGATTGGCTTAATTGGCACGGGACCTTTTAGAATCCGGGTTCTCTGGTTGGCACAGGTAGGTACTTGTGACAAGCAGGGAACCTTTCCTCTAGTCAGGGTAAGGGGTTACACTCCTAAAATAACCCCTGCTCACCCTCTAGGTAGCTTGGCGCGAGCAGACAAGGCTTATCTCAGAGCGTTATAGGTTAAGCATTTGTGAACACATACAGTAGCCAAGTGACAACACTACAAATGGACACCACACAGGTATTTATATTAAAAATAAGGAATCTTTATATAGGATTATCACAAGACCATTAAACGATTAAAAATACACAATACTGTTGCTTAGTTGGTAGAAGATTGCTTAGTTTCTCTTAAGTTCTTAAATGCAAAACTTTAAGTCAATGTACCTTAGATGCGACACGCAGGGCAACGAAAGTGTTGCAGCGCTGCAGATGCGTTGAAGTTCTTGGTGCAAAAGAAATAAAGACGGGATCTTCCAGATGTGTTACGCTTCTCCGATGTTGCGAGAAGGCTCGACTCGATGCGTTAGCTACAGCGGCGTCACCTTTGGCGAGATACGACGACAGGGGACTTGGCAGCGGCACTCTTCTCCGACGTTGCGAGACGCTTCCGCTCGATGCGATGCTGCAGCGGCGACACCCCTTCTGCGAGGTGCAGCCATGCTTCTCCGTGGATGCGAGGCGCTTTTCTGGATGCGGTGCAATGCGACAACTATGATGGCTGCGATGGCGACACGCTTCCTCCTCGATGCGAGACTCTCCTCTCGATGCGGCGCAATGCGACAACTACGATGGCTGCGATGGCGACACGCTTCTTCGGCGTTGCGAGACACTTCCGGAATGATGCGAGACGCTTCCGCTCGATGCGATGCTGCAGAGGCGACACTCTCTGCGAGATGCGACGGCAACAGCTCTGACGGCGACACGCTTCTCTTCCTTGCGTCGCGCTTCCAGCTCCTTGCGACACGCAGTGCCTCAGAAGGCCCAACAACAGCAGTAGGCACTTCCAAAAGACTCTGGGGAGCTGGAGCAAGCAAATACCAACTTTCTAAAAGTGGTATTTGCAAACACAGAATATTAAAATAAACTTTACTAAAAGATGTATTTTATTATTCTGAGTTCAGGCATACTAAACTCGAATTTCGTCCATGTTCCCTGGGTCTGTTAGGATCATAGGATGTAACAATTCTAACAGCCCATTCTGGCCTATGGAGAACAGGTAGCCTTACAATAGTGAAAAACGAAAATGGCTGTAATTCACTATTAGGACATGCCACACACATCAGGGCTTGTCCTACCTTATGCTTACAATGCACCCTGCCCTTGGGCCTACCATAGGGGTGACTAATATGAAGTTAAGGGAAGGTTTAGGGACTGGGAAGTGGGTGCACTTGCCCAGTCAGCATGACAGTACCAGACTGCACGCAGGTTCTGCAATGGCAGACCTTAGACACATTTTACCAGGCCTCTTCTGTGGGTGGCACAACCAGTGCTCCAAGCCCACCAGCAGCATTTGTATTTACAAGCCCTGGGCACTCCTAGTGCACTTTACTGGGGTCTGACAGTAAACCAAATAAACCAATCATGGAATCCAACCAACATATACATTTTAAATAGGGAGCACTTGCACTGTGGCACTGGTTGGCAGTGGCACAGTGCTCTGAGCAGCTAACACCAGCAAAACACATAAGGCACAGCGACAAAAAGTCGAAGGGAGACTCACGCCAAGGTGCCAGGTCTAACAGGACCCTTCAGCCACTGGCTTGCGCACAGGAGTATTATAGTCTCATTGT
Source organism: Triturus cristatus (assembly GCF_964204655.1). Taxonomy (NCBI): domain Eukaryota; kingdom Metazoa; phylum Chordata; class Amphibia; order Caudata; family Salamandridae; genus Triturus; species Triturus cristatus. Next base: position 612,205,455 of record NC_140591.1, on the reverse strand, counting down.
CTTTCTATTGGATGTTTGGGCGTATCCTTACTCTTTCTTTGGAGTGCATGAGGGAGTAGATTATATCCCAAACGTATGCTCAATCATTATACATTCAAACGCTCATGTCTTACATTCATAATTACTATTCACAATTAAATATTTTTTTCATTACTGCATAAGGGAACGCCCTGTATGCCGGTATCCCCGCATACAGTTTGCGTCGCCTACAACAGATACAAAACCAGGCGGCTCGCCTGGTCTTCAATCTCCCTAAATTTCACCATTCCACCCCACTTCTGAATTCACTACATTGGCTCCCCGTGCGAGCTAGAATTCAATTCAAGCTCGCATCCATTACCTTTTTGGCCCGATCGGGCTTGGCGCCAGCCTTCATTTCTTCTGAAATTGCCTCTTATATCCCCACCAGGACTTTACGTTCCTTCTCCCAGTTCCTCCTCACCATCCCACGCTTCCGGAGAAAGAAGTGGGGAGGATCTAAATTTGCTATCCTTGCCCCTACCCTCTGGAATTCCCTTCCCCTTGAACTTCGTTCCATCACCCTCTATTCACAGTTCCGCAAATGCCTTAAAACCCACTTATTCGCTAAATCTCTTGTATAAACGCTCCCCCTTCCCTCCCTGTTTTTTTTAACCTCAGTTTCCCGTAAGCCATAGCGCCAAGAAACCGCTGGTATACGTGCGCTCTATAAATACTTTCAAACTCAAACTCAAACTTGTTTAACTCTTTTTCACTGTGCTTGAGTGCAAAATGGCCACCCAGCAGCTACTCTCCAGTGCTGCCCGAAAAACTTAGTTTCAGACTGGCACTTGTCTGCTGAAAAATAGAGTTAAAAAACACCCTGATACAGTAACAAAAAAAGAACTAACAATTGCCTTGTGACTAGCAGCTAAGTATGACATATACTTTGTAATAGTGGCTCTTCTTCTCTACCATCAGGGCCCGACTAACAGAGCGAGCATGCACATTATCTCCTCTGCCCGCCCGATAGGGGACAGACTTGGACACTGAGCACGCCAATCAGCTTATTTCCAATGGTGTGACAGATTGATTTTTTCTGCTTCCAAGCCGTGCCTCCTATCAGCACACCTTTCAGCTGTGCTATGATTCTGGGCTGCTGCTAGGCATGACTAGCGGCTACTTTGACCTTCTACTAACAAACATTGGCAAAGCCAACGTGTCTGGCTTGTAAATCGCAATGCAAGCCAGAAAACTGTCCATGGGTGCGGTTGCACCGGTCTTTAGATGGCAAGTATCTATATTTAGGGTTTTACTCTCCGAAGGTTAGTGCGCATGTGCAGTTATGGCTTAATCTAGGAAGTGAAGAGCATCTTCTGGTGAAAAGTGTTAATATTTAGGAGAGGTTCCAGTTAATGGAATAAGCATACTGCCTGGTGGTGATGGAGGTAGTGGACAGTTCAAAGAGATAGAGATGGGATTGAAGTGGGACAGCTACCCATGGGAGTTGTTAGTTGCCAGACATTAGGTGAGTTTTGTGTCACATTTGAATGTTGGATGTGAGGTTGCAGCCTGGAGCTGATAGGGGATGACATTCCATCTGAGAGACCCAAATAGTTGAAAAGTTGTTATCAATGTGTGGTTTGTCCACTTACTAGTTCCCCATAGTTACTTGCACTGGTAGGTGGCAATCATTGTTCACCTGCGGTGCTAACACTAATCACTCCCCATCATGAATTATGATCTGAGAGCCATATTTATAACCAGGTGTGCGTCACTTCTGCAACACACAACGTGGTGCAAGAGCGACACAAACCGTAAGTCAGATTTTTGAAGCAACGCAAAATCACTTTACATGGCTCAGATTGGTTAAAAAATCGGGAGTAATGCAACGCGAATCGCTGTATTTGTTCCTCTGCCCCAGGCAGGCATTCCATGGGCGTTGCAACGGTAATCTCACACAATCCCCATAGTTTTTGACTCATTCCCATATTTACAAGACTTTGTAAATCTGGGAGTGGGCCAAGAATATGCTCCTCACCAGGGGAGGTGTAACGAGAGAAATATCTTTAGTTCTCCTTCTTACTTCCTCTTTCTGTGTGTTCTACATTCTACAGCACACAAAAAAAGAGGAAACTGCCTCTTAAGATTGTTTTGGTGTAGAAAGGTGTTTCTTCCTGCACAAAAACAATCCTGCATGCAATGCAGGCACCCTTGCACCATGGTGCAAGGTTGCCTGCATTGACATTAGCCATTACAAAAATGGGGTAACCCAATAGTCGAGGACCTGGGTGCAATTGCGATACAAAAAACAATGGTCCTAGACCTTCATTACCAGTTGCCGAAACAGAGCGGATCCAGTTTGGCTTGAGATCCAGTTGATAGAGACACTCACACGTCCTTATGTGGATCCTGCATTCTTCTACTTTAAGTTTTCAGCCACTGATCCAATATGTATCCGTAAGCGGACTAGCACGCTTGGACACAGGAACTATGATCCTTATCCCTCATGTCCTATAATGATGAGTCCCGCCCCACGATCGACAGCGGGCACACGAAAAGGTCCAGCATCTATCCAGGTTGCCCCATCTGTCCTGATGAAGATCCGCACGGCCAAGGATTAAGCCACCCTCAAGGCCATTAAGACGGGTCGAAACGTCGACGCCCCCAGTTTATTAGCCTGGGACACGTTACTTCCCCACGTGCTAGACTAGAATTGTTTTCTAGTTTAATTTGTAAATGTATGATTCAGATTGCATACTTTGAAACGTGACCAGGCCCTGTAGGACGGTGATTCAATAGTCCAATATTGAATTGTGCCAAGTTTCCCTATGTCACTACTCTGAATTCTCTCTTCTCTCACTCACTCACCCTTAAGCACCCTTGCTACATGCACGTTCCCTCTGGAGCAACCCTGACTGTAATATTTGTCAAAAGTAAAGACTGTAAGAAAATAAATGTATGGTGATTTAGATTTTGTTTTGTTGCTCTCCTTGTTTATGTTGCATTGACATTAGGCTGCCAAAAGCGTGCCAGCACAGGGGGAAAAGTCAGGAAGGCACCATATGCCTTAAATACAGCACATTCCTGCCTTTTCCCAGTGGTTCAGTGCAGCGCAGCAAGGTGACTTGTGGTAATGGTTAAATTATGTGAAATATAGTTTACTGTGTTTGCAGGCCGGAGAGCGGGCTGGACATAAACTCTGTCATATTATGATGTAACAAGGGGAGGGGAGGGGAGTAATGTTGGGGCACAAGGGGGGGGGGATGTTTGGTCAAAATGCATCCTCTTTAGTTAGTTCCTTAAACTGCATCGTATCCCAGGCTGCAGCGATAGGGTGCCGGCGTTTTCATTGGTTTCTTCCCAATTAAGTGCAGAACTTTTTGCCTCTTCCCATATGAATAGTGCTTTGTGCCATTGAGAGAGACACGAGGGGTTGTCGGGCCTTCCAGTTCATGGTTAGGAGATGCTTGGCCAACAGTAGGGTGAGGTTGGCAAAGCACGCCCGCACCTTATGGTTTTTCTTGCTTGGTCCAAAATACCTAAGGCAGTAGCCTCCCATAAATTTCTGTCACCGTGGCTATGGAAGTATAAACTGCACGCCAGTACCTTGCTATGCTGGGGCACAACCAAAGGATATGCTGGAGGTCGGTGAACTGGGTAAGACATCTGGGGCGGGTGTGAGTGGTCATGGGGAATATACGATTTAGTCGAGAGGGTGTAAAATACGCCCCTTGAAGGATTATATATTGGATAGTTTTGAAAATAAGTGTTCTTCGAAACAGTTTTAGGTGACTCCAGTGTTCTGGACCACTCAGTTTCGTGAAGATGTCTTGCTAAATGGTGGCAGATTTTTGTAGATGACTGGTTTAATCTTCTGTGATGATGACGACCTTGTTCAATTAATGACATATGACCTTAAAATGTCGATGATTATAGGCAATCGGCTGCTTCAATAAAAATTCCCTGGAGCCTGCCATTGAATCTATATTTCTATCACAGTTGGGCCTTTATACAAGTTTATACATTGTGCTGTTTTAATTGGTCTTTGACTGTTTCACTTTGAATCACTCATCACAGCGCCATTTACACTTCTTGCTCACATTTTGCCAACATATGTGTTATTCCATACACTGATTTAAGTAAATGATAATATATATTTCAAGTTTATTTACCATTAAAATCAAATACATTGATTTAGGAAGCACTTGTTGGCCTCCTAGACCACTAGTTTTTCTTTTAGTGATTTCATTTCATGACATCTGATTCTAGCAACAGGAAATAGTAGTTGGGGGGCAGGATGTCCTGCTCCCCACCTACCATTTCCTCTTCATGGATTTCAATGGGCAGCGAATGCATCCTTTCATAGAACACCGGAAGTGCAGCCATAGTAGTTTGAACTACACTTTGGGTGAATACAAGAAAATAGGGAAATTCTGCATATTCCCCATAATTTCCTGATTTTTCACAACCATGCTTACACAATTGAAATGTTACACATCCCTAATTGTGTGGTGTGTGATTGAGCACAAATGGGAGTGTGTTTGCTGATATGTGTTGTAGCCTAGGTGAATTCCGGAATGAGAGGTCAGTGACACAGCAGGATTGCAATGGACATTCATTCCAGTGAGGAAATTGCCACCACTACTCACAGTTTGGTAGTAAAAGAGCCATAAGGGCACTGGTGCTAGTGTACCTGCTTCACTGTTGGTAGCGACTCCCCTGTGTGGGTTGGATGTTCCCAGGATATGCAGAAAGACTACATTCCAGTATACTTTGGGCATCTTCGTTCCACCTGCACACCTTCCTGTGCATTTGACACCCCTGCCCAAAAGTAAAACCCTTGGGGGCGTGGTCAAGATGGCGTTGCATTCAGACATGTTGTTCCACTCCTCCGACCGACCACCACCTTGGCGTGCCCATACAGCAGCACCCCGATCGCCAAAAATGGCCCACAAGGAAGTGGGTGATATGGAGAGCCGTAGGCAAGAAATGAACTGCGGCGGGGGCTCCCGCACTCCAAAACAGACGTGAAGCCAGCCAGGAGCCTCCTAGAAGCCTTGCACAAGATGGGGGCGGCAATGAGCATGGAAGCCAAGCCTGGGCCATAAGTGAACCTGTGGCTGCCCTTGGCGAGCGATCCCAGGTGGAGTCATCCATAGTATAGCTGCTGGTATGGCCACAGACCGAGGAGTGAGGGTGCTCACCAACAGCGAGGAACCAGCCGGACTGCTGAGGCCTGCGATGGAGGCAGATGACAGGGGCCCGCTACCACTGATGGGTGTGGTGGCTGGGCGAGGGGAGTCGCCTCTATAGGACTGGAGTGAGAGTCAGGGCCCCAAACCAGCACTGGCCCCGGGTGCTGTGGTCCTCATGTACTGGGCTGTCTGGTGCCTGAGGGACCTGAGAGCACAAAGGAACAATGCCCTTGAAAAGGAAAGCTGGTGAGCGACGGCTACCCATTCCCCACTCCCCCGGAGAGGCACAGTGCATGAGCAGGGTTGAGGGGTGTGTGAATACCGGATGTAAGCTTGACCCCCCTAAGATGCTTTGAGAGCTATTCTGGGAGTGCCCGTTGCGACCTCTGAGAAGCACCAGTGAGTCGTGCTGCCTCGACTGCGGAGCCTGGAGAGACAGCTGGGGGTCATGGGGAACTGCTATTTTTGAGATATGGAGCACCCCCACAAGACCAGCTTGAAAGTCTGTGCCTGGGGGGCACCGATCCTGGGACCCTTGCTCAGGCTGGCCTAGGTGGCGCCTGGTACCTGGTGGGGCTGGACTACAGTGGAGCACGTCTCTCTCAGACCAGGGGGAGCTGGTGGTGACCTGCTGCACCTCCCCTTCCTCCCTAGAGGGAGTTTACGGTGTGTGGGGATACGGGAGTCGAAAATAGCAGAGGCATGGATGGCCACCCCTTAACAGCAGACTGGGGGATACTCTTGGGCACACTGAAGCATAGACTGTGATACTGCACTGTCAGTCCCCAGTCTGGCAGATACTCCCTTCTCACACTTTGTCTATTCTGAAAGCCACTTCCCTGCTGCCTGCAGGGACTTGAACCTCCGCTTGCAACGCTCAATGTGAGAAACCATGGGGCCCCGTAGAGGGCCCCCCGGCATTGTGATTGAAGACATGGGTCTGACTAGTGGAAATACTCCATAGAGGCCTTTTGGAGAAACTTGACCCTAGCAGTCGCGATGTCAAGCACCAGGGTAAAGAAAGAACGCTTCCTCAAAGAGATGCTTATGAGATTGGCTGGTACTGCACCTAGGGAGGGAGTACAGGCTCTGAGACTGACCACAGAGATGGAGGGGAACGAGGAGGAAGCCCCGTTAATGAGATTCTTCATGGAGGCACTCTTTGCATCTCTTCATGAGGACATTCAGGCAGTCGGAAAGGAGCTCAACCGAAATCTTTAAGAAGTCAAAAAGAATCTGTCAGACACTGGTGAAAGGGTGTCCATGCTCAAGGATCATGAGTCCGTCCGCAATGAGGAGATTGAACTTTTGCAGCAGGAAGTTATCCAACTGTGGAAACACCAGGAGGGCCTGCAAGCACATAATGAGGACCCCAAAAATCGTTCCAGCAGAACTAACATCTGCATCCAAGGTGCACAACATTCTAGTTTGTGTACACAATTTTCAGCTAAAGGAGTCTGTACTGCACAAAGCACGATATGGACAACCTGTGCAGTTCAGAGGCCATTCCATAACATTATATGAAGAGCCAGCTGCGATCAACCTTCAGAAGCGACAGGAATTTCAACCTATCACTGCTTTCCTCAGGAGCAAAGAAATCTGTATTTATGGGGCAATCTGTTCCACCTCATCTTCTACTGGAATGACAAGCTACACCAACTCACCACCTCGATGGAGGCCCGATGCCTCCTAAATCTTCCAGAAGCAGATGAAATTACCTTGAAGTGCAAATCTGCTGGACAAATTGTGTGGTGGCGCAATCAATGGGCAAAGGCCCAGACTCCTTCCAGGGGCCCACGGACAGGATCCTGCTACCATGGCATTGGAGCGAGAGGTAGTGCTTGAGAGACTGGCCGGTGACCTGGAGCAGCACGAATAGGCCCGAGTCTTTTCGAGCCAGTGCCATCCGGATATCCTAGCACTAACAGTGCTCATTGCCTGGCTAAGGGGCAAGGTGGCAGGGAGGCAGACAACACCATCACAAGTACTTGGAGGTGACCTAGATGGACAGTTACCCAGATACCCCAATGTGACTTTGGGGGTTAGCCTTGGCACACAGAGACCTTGTTTTGTTCATGTTTTGGTTACTCAAGTGGATTTTTAGGGATTTTCAAAAGAGGGACACTGACTCACTCATTGGCGCATAGCTACAAGGTGGGGCATCCCAGCTCACTCTGGTGGCCAGAAATAGATGTCCCCCACATAGATGGAGATGATTCTGACCCCCCTTTCTGCAGCAACACACGTCACTAACCCTCTCTTACCACTGCATACTAATTTCACGATCATCACATTAATGTGAAAGGACTGAATAACCCGGTAAAGCCCAAAGCTATCTTGTCTTACCTGGAGAGTGTAGGGGGCGATATTTGCCTTTTGCAGGAGATGCACTAATTAGCAGGAGACTTGCATAAGTTTAAATCTCGCCACTTATCATGAAAATAATTTTCTTCCGATGCCACTAAAATGGGGGGAGTTGCCATTCTAATTGCACATTCTTTTTGAGGCAGAGGGGATATAAAATCGCGGAAATGAAGGGGCCACCTCTAGCCTACCAAATACACTTAAGCGGCATCACATCCACGCTAGCTTCCATCTATGCACCCAATGACAGTTGCGAGCAGTTCCTTAAACGAGCCCCAACGGAGGTGATGGTCTCCCCGGATCAAATGGTTCTAAAATGTGGAGAATTGAATCCGGTGATGAGCAATGACACTGATAGGTCTCGACAGAGCTTTGGACTGCTGAGGGCCATTTCCAGGGAGGGGTTGAGATGGCTGCGAGAAATGAGTCTGATCGACAAAAAATATACATTCTACTCTCATGCACATAAGACATACAACCTTGTCAACTTTTTCCTGGGCACCGAGCACAAGTCACGGCAGCTGAGATAGAACCCCGAAGTCTCTCAGACCATGTCTTTGTAACGCTTACTTTATGGGTACTGTTATTAGGACAAGGGTCCCATCAATGGCGCTTTAGAGTAAATATGCTCTATAGGCCAGAGATGCTCAGCTCTATCAATCAAGCGCTTAAAGCTATTTCTGAGATCATTGATCACGCGGACACCGCTATTGCTACTCTCTGGGAAACCTTAAAAGCAGTAATGTGAGGGGAATGTATTGATATCCCTGCAACGGACAATGAGGCCTGCAGAGAGAAAATGAGGACAGATTCAGGGGAGAGTGTGGGAACTAGAGGTGATCCACAAATGAACAGGGGCTCCCTGGATATGGCGACAATGTGAAGCAGCCCGTGCCCACCTGTGGCTTGGATTTAAATAAGGCAGAATATGCGGCGCTCCACCTCCAACACTCCTTCTATGTTGGGGAGACAAATGCGGCAGACTATTGGAAAGCAAGTTGTGGGCTAAACGACAAGCAGAGAGAATAGATAAGACCCATCTCCAGAATGGTGCGGAAATAACCAGGGATGTAGCCATAGACTATTATATGTCCCTGTATGCTGCCCAAGACCAATTCCCAGAAGCATCACAGAATATCAAGCGCAGTGCAGCTACTCCCATGGAACACCCCAGCAAGCTACGGTTCTTGACCAGCCCATAGGCACTAAAGAGGTAGTGTCAGCCATAAAACACCGGAAGTGGGCAGGGATGGGTTTTTTGCCCTCTTCTACAAACAGTTCTACCAGATTCTTCCTCCTATTCTCACGCAGCTCTTCAACTCCTTCACAGAGGTCGTCACTCCGCGCCCTCCATGCTTTAGGCTTCCAACTCAGTTACACCCAAACCTGGGAAGAACAGGCAGCAGTGTAGCTCCTCTCAGCCTATCTCGCTCATCAATGTGGACACAAAGCTTTTCACGAGTATGCTAGCAGCCAGATTCACACCCTATATGTCGGGACTTGTGGATCCTAATCAATTGAGATTCATAGCGCATCACCAATGCGGGTCTTACACATTGTGGATAAGGCCTTGCGCTACCATAAGGGTGAAAATGCTCTTAGCAATTGATGCTGAGAAAGCATTTGATTGGGTGCATTGGAATTACTTTGAAGCACCGATAACCCAATTTGTCATCGGAGACAGATTCTGGGTCTGGACTCTTACCAACTACAGTGCTCCAAGGGGGACAGTGCGAGTTAATGGCATAGGGCCCGATTCACAGAACTAACTTAAGACAAAATCCTAACTTACTACCATTTTGGTATTCACAGAAGGCACTTACTCATTTTGGTATTGACAGAAGGCACTTACTCATTTCGGTATTCACAGAAGTTAGGAGTCCTAACTTTAGGACTCCTAAATGCCTTCTGTGAATACCGAAAGTCTTCAAGTTAGGATTTTTCTCAGTTTAGGAGTAGTAAAGTTAGGACTCCTAACTTTAGGACTCCTAAATGCCTTTCGTGAATACCGACAGTCTTAAAATTAGGATTTTTCTAAGTTTAGGAGTAGTAAAGTTAGAACTCCTAACTTTAGGACTCCTAAATGCCTTCTGTGAATACCGAAAGTCTTACAGTTAGGATTTTCCTCAGTTTAGGAGTAGTAAAGTTAGGACTCCTAACTTTAGGACTCCTAAACTGAGAAAAATCCTAACTTTAAGACTTTCCGTATTCACAGAAAGCATTTAGGAGTCCTAAAGTTAGGACTCCTAACTTTTGTGAATACCGAAATGAGTAAGTGCCTTCTGTGAATACCAAAATGAGTAAGTGCCTTCTGTGAATACCAAAATGGTAGTAAGTGTAGGATTTTGTCTTAAGTTAGTTCTGTGAATCAGGCCCACTGTCTTTGCTTCCTTTACTATTGCTAGAGGGACTAGGCAGGGGTGTCCACTGTCACCTCCTCTGTTCATGTTGTATATGGAGCCACTGCACAGAGAGTGTGAGATTATTTGCACATTACTGGGATGCAGTTTGGAAATTAGGAGCGCACAATCAGTCCTTACGTTGACGATGTGATAGTGACCCTAGAGGACCTGCTAAAAGCCCTACCATCCTTCCTAGAAGAACTGGGGCAGCTTAGAGACGCCACACGCTTTTGTATTAATCTTGAGAAATCACAAGCTCTTAACCTCTCAGTTTAGCCTGAGGTTCTGACCCAACTAACCGCTGGGTCCCCATTCCGATTGGCATACAACTCCTTATCATATTTGAGTATTCCAATCTCGGTCACATTCAAGGACACCACAGTCATTAATTATCAAGCCTTTCTCAGGCAGACTCGTAGTGAGCTAGCCCATTTGAAACACAACTGACTGTCTTGGCATACTGCAACCTTGCAGATGGAAGCTAATAATTTTGTTTTGTAGGGAAACAGGGCCATGTATGAGCTGTGAACAGGCCTACCGGCCAGGCAGCAACAGATATCTGGGGATCCCTAACTTCCGACGCTACTACCAAGTGAGCCAGCTCCACTTTATGGTGGAGGGGAGTAATTTCAAAATGGAGAAATACTAGTGCTTTACAGATAGAGCAATGCAAAAAGAACAATTGATGGACAGAATGCAGAACAATGTCATACATTCACCCCAGCACATAGATCTGGGCCTAAACCAATTGTTATTTTGCTCACCATGCCATTCCAGTTTGGACCCAGCCACATGCAAATCAGTCTTGACCCTGCGCCCAATGGGAACAGTCCAGCCCGAACTGCCAGGCCAGGTCATCCCTGGACTGAAAACAAGCATCCTAGGACCGGTTTCAGGCTTTCAGCCCTCATCAGCCAGGATAGCTTGACTCCAGTGGCATGGAGAGGCACATGGTCAAGACTGATTTGCATATGGCCAGGTCTAAACTGGGGTGACATGGAGAGCAAAAGAATGATGGATTTAACCCAGTGAATATTGGATTTGTTCTGCATTCCGTCCATCAATTGTGTGTCTTTTGCTTCCTCACCCTAAGTGCGCCCAGTATGCCCAGACGTGGGTCCCGGGTTCACTGTGCCACTGGATTCAAGCTATCCTGGCTGAAGAGTGGTGAAACCCCAAAACCGGTCCTAGGATGCTTGTTTCCAGTCCAGGGAGGACCTGGCTTAGCAGTTCGGGCTGGACTGTTCCCATGAGGCACAGGGTTGACAGATTTGCATATGGGCAGGTCTAAACTGGGGTGGCATGGTTAGCAAAAGAATGATGGATTTAACACAGATCTCTTGACTGGGGGTGAATGTTTTGATTTGTTCTGCATTCCGTCCATCAATGTGTGTCTTTTGCTTACAGATAGAGAAATCGCTGGTGCTCACCTCTGGAAAATTCCCTTTTTGCGTAGACAGCAGAGAGCTTGGGGTTTACACTCCTCTCCTATTACCACAGCCACGCTCGGCATCTGGGACCAGGTAGCTGCTCGCAGTGGACTGACTTCCTTTCCGCCGCCCCTGACACCTATATTTGGCAACTCCGAGTTTACTCCGGGGCTCCATACCTCTACTTTTCGCACTTGGCAGTCGGCCAGCTGCCTGCTGGCAGGCCACATGTTTGAAGCAGATGAACCCCACTCTTTTGAACAGCTCAAATCAGACTTCAGAAACGGAATAGCTGAGAAGTATGCAAATCAGGCAATGGGTCACCCACCCCAAAATGCGACGAGGCACTCAGCGCGTGCTCACCCACTTTATTTTGAGGGCTGCTAGCCAAAGATACAGACCGCCGCCTCATCAATTAATGAAATGCAATTCACGACATACACCTACAAAGGGAAAGACAATGGGGAAGACATGGTAGGACCACAAACTAGTGTGGACCCTAACATGCAAGGAGTGGGACGAGATATATTATAGGGCGATGTACAAAGCATGCAACACTGCAAACATAGAGACTGCTGTTAAGATTGCCACCTATTGGCACCTAACCCCGGTTCGTTTGAACAGGGGTAACACCAGATGTAGGGCAGAGTGCCGGAGGAGATGCTGGGCTCTGGGGACATTATTCTAACTTTTTTATGAATGTCCGAAACTCAAGCTTTACTGGGAGATAGTTTTAAATGGCAAACACACACATTGATACACAGCTGCCGTGCTTCCCAGTTTACCTAATCCTGGGTCTCCCCAATCAGCTGACTTTCCCACTCATAGTCCCATTATTGGCAACACGCCCCACCCACACCACAACAGAATATGCATGCATAAATAAATACACAACACAACTTTTGTTTGGGAAAAATATTGCTGCAGGTTTATTCCATACAAAAGTATGCAATATGGTGAGTTATCTTACGGGCGATCCAAGGGCAGGCAGCTGTACTAACCTATGCTGCCCTGCCCGCCTGATGAGCCAAGCACTGTGGAGAATCCAATCAGCGCTACCCTTTTGGGGGAGATCCCCTTACTAGATCATGTGACACATTGGTCCCTTATTACTCACGCCCCTTTCAGGGTGGAGCGTAGCAAGGCAAGCCCCCGGTTGTTCAGGCCCCCAACCGCCCGAAGGACTAACGGGGCGCCGACGTAATTATTCCAGGCCTCTCTGCTGAGGTTCCTGGGATTTGGCTCTGGCACCCCAATTGAGCTCTTGCAGAGGTACCGTTCTGTACCCATATACTTCCAGATCGCCCTGTAACTCCGCCTGCAACGACAAAAGAAAATATTACAACGTTCTATATACTTCGCCTGACAACCCCACGCCGGGTGAGCGGTAGGGTGGGAGACGGCGTGTCCGGCGCAAAGAGGACGCCAAGATGGCCGGGGGAGGCATAAATACCTCCCCACCTCCTCAGAGCACCGGAAGTGACACGCCTCTCGCGTCTGGTAAGGGGACTCCTCCTCAAGTCCCCCATTATTCGTGGGGGTGGCGAAGTGCCCAAATGGGACTAAAGGTGCCACCCGTTGAGGGTGACCCCCTGCGGGGGCCGCGGGCAGCCGCAAATCCCATAGGGATCGGCACAGTGGGCTCGCACTGGGAGTGGCTCTCCAGCCATCCTACCCCAATGGGGTACAGGGAAGCTTCCCACACAAGGCTTGGCTAAACCGGATGTGGCACATCTAAGGCATGTGCGCCTGATGCTAGCACTAACCTCTCACTTAGATACCTACTGGTACCTCTGGAAGCCGTTCATTAACTTGTTTTCAACTGAATTCTATGAATTAACATGTCCCAGATATCTTGGTGTACTGTGCTTGACCGAACAGGCTGACGTGGCCCGAGAGAAGAGAGGGGTACGCAAAGAAGGAATGTATCTCCATCAAGTGGACTGGTAACATTACAGCGGAGTGAGTGTGAAGGGGGGGGGTGATGGGGGAGGGAGGCGTAGGGGTATGTGTTTGTTTATGTTGTTTATCTTTCTCTGGTGCAGCATAACAGGGGAGTGCTATGCTCGCCCCAATGTTGTATGTCGTATTCTATTCTTAAACGCAAAAAAATACATTTGAACCACAAAAAGTAAAAGACTGGGATATCCACATTTTATACTGATTTAGCGATGTTAGGCAGTGATAAAATGGCGAATTAATGTAACTGCGGGAGTGGGGTCATACCAAAGCATCTACGAACACCTTATGTTTTTCCTGAAGTATAGTTTCTTTTGAGCATGAAATCTTTCTTTACGTCCGTTTCAAGGTCTTCACACCAGCCATAAATGAAGCGGCTGCTATTGTCTGAAGAGGAAATCCCTCATGGCACGGATTAACTTACAGCTTGCAAACATCTGTACTGCTCATCTGGCTAGAGAAACTAGAGCTGCAGATTCTGCAACATAACAGAAAGTCATGAGTTGGCATGTACGTGTGTCCTTCAGCCTCAAAGTTAAGGAATGGAACGTTTAAAAGTGAGAATTTTAAAAATGATTTGCCCTGACCCTGGTTCAATAAAGGGAAAGCAACTGAATCATTAAACCACCTCTTTCATCACAATATGTCAGGCCATAGTTCTATTTCATTACCAATTGTCTTAGAGAAAACAAAATAATATTTAGGATTCTGGCGGGAAGGGACTCTGCTATAAACTGGTGGAGTATCCTGTCCAACACATTGTTGGTGCGCTCGCTCTATTTAGAGTCGAGCAAACAATGATGTTTCTGCCAGGGGTGGCCCTACTGAGTCTGCTGAGAGAAATCTTGGACTTCTGGTTGTCAATATCAGGACTTAAAACTGTCTGTCGTATTTTAGGGCAGACATTATGATGCCCTTTTCTCTTGTTCAGAACCATAAGGAAAAGTCTAGACCAGACACAAAAAAATGAAGATTAGCCCCATTCCCTCGCAATATACATTCAAGGTGGCAGGGTCATTTGATTTTGTTTTTCCAAAACAAACTCCAGCTTCTGGAGTTTGCTTTTTTAACAATAAAAAAATGCTGAGTGGCAGCGTGAAACTTGCAACAAATTGCAGTGCCTTCAGAAGAGCCGCCATGGTGTTTGCTCCTCTAAAGTTACAGAGATCGATTGCTAAATATGACAGGGGGTCATCTGGCAGAGGGGCTGAGGCCATGACCTCCGCCACCCTCGCGGGACCGCAAGACACCTGCGTAACTCTAAATGATCCACTTAGGATGAGCCATACATTGCATTGCAGATGTGATGGTGTATATAAAACAACTTGCGCGTTCTCCACTCGAAGGTTGTTAGTCACCGTCCATGGAGCTCAGCTTTTATCAGAGACAATGTACTGGAGTCTACAGGGTGTTATGTCCCTAATGTTTTATGAGCTGTCAGGGCTGGAATGCTTTTGAGCTACAACTGCCCTGTCAGTACTTTGGGGCAGATCTACAAGAAAGTGATGCATCTGTAGAGATGCGTCACTTTCCCGGCGCCAACATGCCAAATCCTTGCGTCACCGTGGATGCGCCGTATTTGCAATACGGCGCACCATGGCGCAAGAATTGACAGATGTGTCAGAAATTCTGACGCATCTGTTGACGGAAAAGTCACGCATTGCTGGAGTCGTGTCGCAAGCACGACGCAACTCCAGCAATGCTCAGGGGCGCCCTATGACTAACATGCTGTGTCACTCCTTACGCCTGCTTCAAGCAGGTGCAGAGTTTTGACGCAGCATGGACGTAAAAGTGACTCAGTGAAATCTTGTAGATTTCACTGCGTCACTTTTACCTGGCTTCCTGCGATGGAACGCCCACCCTGCATACATTAAACCTGACACAGGTTTAATGTGGCGCAGGGCTTCACAACGTGACGCATCTCCCTAGATGCGTCACGTTGTAAATCGGCCGCAACTTTTACGCTGCCACTGCGTCACAAAAGTGACACAACGACGGTGCAAAAGTGGCGCAAGGGGCTTGTAAATCTGCCCCTTTGTTCATTCTTTGCCCTCCTCTAGTCATCCACATTGAGTGTGGGAGTCAGGGAAAGGGACAGAGAACACAGAAGGCACTAAGAACACTCAGTTTTATCATATGAGCAGCACATGAAGACTCTGCCCGAGAGTACCAGCAAGAGCTGGAGTTCATTTTAAAACTTTAAATGTGTAAAAACATGCACAAGCTTTATTTATGACAATGCAACATGTACCAGTTGTGTTAGTGTAATTACCAGCCCATAGAATCACTACAAATGTGGTTAACTTCGATAAATCGAATCAACATGTAAGCAATAGTTACTAAAGGATGTGGTGTAAAGGCCAGAGCTGCCGACTTTGAAACTAGGGAACCGTGCTCGAGTCTCGGCTTTAGCTCACCATCCTGTGATTGAGGGCAAATCACTTAATTTCCACTTGCATAAAAAACACAAAAAATAATACGCCCTTGTGTAATGTAACTGGTGCGCAAGTTAAGTGCTTTAGATCCTTCGGGTCGAGTTTGCGCAGTGGTGGCTCCTCTGCTAAGGAGGAGGAGTGTCGCCCCACTGCTTTTCAGCAGTGTAAAAAAAGGCAAAATAAAATGATAATAACTCGATGTTTATTATCATTTTATTTCTTCCTGCTGAGGTAGTTTTGCGGGGCTGGACTGGGCTGGGCTGCTCTACTCACAGAGAAGCAGGAGGAGGAGTGGTGGCACTCTGTAAGTGTGCTTGACAGTTTGGCCAGCTGTCTTGGGCTGGCCAAACAGTCATGCGCACTTAGCATGTTCTGCACCAGGCTGTATTACAGCCTGGGTGAAGAACATGCACAGGCCCATAGTCCCCGTCTGAGTTCCGTACCACGGTGCTCAGACCAATCACGACGCTGCTATCAGCTGCATCTTGATTGGCTATGGGAACCTGTGTGCCTCACTGCTTCCTGCTTCTGTCCGGCCATGGAGAGACGACAAAGGAGAGACGTGGTGGTGAGGTAAGTTTATTTTTATTTTTATACACCCCCAACCTCCCACTCAGCCACTCCGATCGGTGCCAGCCACCACTGTGTTTGCTCTTTATAAAACTGCAACAAAAAAATGTAATGTAAGGTAGACCTTTACATTTCATCCCGCAATATGCGTCACAAATTTGCTTTTATAATATATAATTTGAGCTCATGCCCTTAATGAAATAGAGATATCTATTTAGGTTTATGCATATCGGAATAATTTTAAATTGATTGTACTTAAAAAAAAAATCGGGTAAAATTAGATTTCTGCTTGTTTTTGTAGTGTTTTGTAAGATTTTGCTGTGTGTTCCATTCTGGATGATTTTAGATTTTGTTGTACGTGAGAGCTTTATTTTCGGTTGGCCCAAAATTAATATTGGAACCCGGGATTTTGGACCTAGGGGAAGGAATTGTGGAGATCTAGGATTAATGCATAATATATGAGCTGGGACTCATAGATCTTCCTTAAAGTCTTAAAACATATGTTCTCTGCTGTAATCCTGAAATGTGTCATCTATCTGCCTTTCATGAGTACTGTTTATCCAACTTAACTAAAAGCCATCGGGCTAATTAATGCTTGCAAATGGTGTGACATCTTGCTGTGATATGGAGGTCTTGCCTTAAATCCGGAGGAAAGTAATATGTGCATCAGAGTACAGCATGGTGTTTATTGAGTCACAAATACCGTGGTAAGGGTTGAGAATGAGTAATTCCTTGGAAAATTCCAAAGGACCTTAAAAGGCTGGCAACTGGAAAACCTTTTGACCCGTAATCTTAAAACAAGCATTGGTAAAGCAAATATGTCTGTTTTTTAGAAAGTGTTTTCTAAGAGCTGGGCGACTTTGTGTATGTTTCCACCAGCTGTCCTAGAAAGAAAATATTATAATGAAGCAACATATGGACTGCCACAAAAAGAAAGCTGAGTGTGTGCCCTACTTGCAAAACAGGTATCTTTAGCAGATTTAAGCGGTCCCCTGAAAAAAGACGTTAGGAAAAGGGGTCAGAAGATTACCTTTGTGTTCTAACTGGTGAGCATAAACACTTTCCACAACAAACTATTGATCACTAGACATTTTGACAAAGGTCCAATATTTTGGTTTCACCCTTGAGGAAAGCATTTATGCGTCTACATCTTTGCACTGTCAACAACAACAGCAGTGAATCCAACAACATGTTATCATGACAGCAAAGTAAATAAAAAAAACCATAAGCAGATAAAATCAAATGAAAAGAAAAAAATTGAAATGAAAAAAGCCATGTCAGTAAAGTGCCATCTAAGTGTGCTTTGCTCCAAATCGTTTATGCACTTAAAAGGTTTTATGAATTCCATCTAATGTACAAAGTGTGTATTTGCACCTAATTGTGATTTTTGCTCCTGTAATCATTTCAACAACCCTGTTGATGTTACACAAAAGGTTCATTTTGCACCAATATTTAATCTTTCGCATACCTGTGAATTTGTAACCTAATGTATTTTTCCTTCTAAATATGATGTCTACTCCGAAATGTGTTTCCACACTTCTGCTGATGTTGGACAAGGGCAATATGTGCCCTAATATGATTTTACACCTAACTGTGGGTTAGCTCCTAAATTTGATATTCCTGTGCTGTTCACTTTGTACCAATGGTCGTTATGCTCCCCTACATGAGATTTAGCATCTAAATGTGATTTGTGCTCCTAAATGTTCCAACACTAACGTTGTACCAAAGGTGATGCTGCACATCATTGTGCTGTCAATCAAATGTGATGGAATACTGATGCAGACCTTTACATTAAACCGTGCCTTACTACCATATTTTCTCTTTGTGCTGAATTTGGTTCAGGGATCCAAATGACTTTGCATCATTTTTTTTTTCACTTATCTCTATGTGTAGACTTAAATGTGATTTTTGCCCCTAAATATGGTTTTTCAGTAAATGTATCCCTATGCTCCTGTTGAAGCAGTATCGGTGGTGGTTTTTCATATAACTGTGATTTTGCACCTAAAATTGATTTGCAACTAAGTGTGTGCTGGCATGAACATGTGTTAGTTGTTTGCTCCTATACGTTTTTTCACTCTCCTGTTGATATTGCAAGGGGGATTTTTCACCTAAATGTGATTTAGCACCTGCATGTGTTATCCTCCTACATGTGATTTGAGCTCCTACAAGTATTTCCACACTCTTGATGGCCTAAAGTAGCGGATCTATGATACGTTTACCTTATCACTTAAATTGGTAATGAAACCCATGCAAATGATGACACAGTAGAGGAACACAAATAGATAACTGACTGCTGAGTTCTATTTTCTCTGTGGATACTGTATGTTCATTAAAGAAGACAGGTGGTCTCCACAGTCCTTGTCAAATACATTGATTTTTGTGAGAAAAGGACCCTCACACCAGAAACCTCAAGTAATTAAATTATAGTACAAGCTTATTCATTTAATACCTTAGGAACAACCTTGGGTTTTGACTTAAAAGGCAGCAAGGCCAAGTCAATATATAGTTAACACAACAAAAGTACTGCCAATGCTGCAATAGATATGAACAAGATACTTCGGATCATAGACTGAACAAAACAGTACTACTATAAACCACTTTTTCCGTTTGATTTTAATCGACAATTTTTAGGGGGTCAGTGCTTCATTAACTCATTTTTAAGCACGGTTTTATTTATACAGAACACATTAGCAAAAATAGTAGAAAAAAACAATACAACATTAATATTTACATTGCCTACACAAATACACACGACACTGCTACTGGCATACAAGTGTCAATCATACCATCCATTCATACTACTCAATCATACTGTGGGACAATTTGAGACAAATAATCAATGACAGTTTGGCGATTTTTTGAAAAGAAGGGGGGGCTATCGAAGACTTGTTTACAGCCTAATGGTGGTAGTTTAAAAGTGATTGAGTTGTTATTTGTGCGATTAGCCCACAGCGAAGAGGTCTACGCGTTTCGAATCCCACTTCCTGTAAAAGGGGATTCCTTCCTGTTGCACCGTCAACAATACCTGCATTGGCGTTACAAGCTCGGACTACGGGTTCCCTGTAAAACTTTTTGCAAACTACCTCGGAAGACGACATTTTAAGTCTTTCCGAAACATGAATCATCTTTTCCAATAGCCGGTACTTTGGCCGGAGGAACTTCAACCCACGCCAGTAGAAAGATACACGACATTGGCAGGCTGACAAGTTTTTTTGAAAAGGTCTATATTCTATAATCGCAAGTCTCCCCTTGGTTGGCATTGGCTGCAAGTGAGCATCTGGTCCTGATGAGAATCCCCACAACTTGAGGGATTCGAAACGCGTAGACCTCTTCGCTGTGGGCTAATCGCACAAATAACAACTCAATCACTTTTAAACTACCACCATTAGGCTGTAAACAAGTCTTCGATAGCCCCCCCTTCTTTTCAAAAAATCGCCAAACTGTCATTGATTATTTGTCTCAAATTGTCCCACAGTATGATTGAGTAGTATGAATGGATGGTATGATTGACCCTTGTATGCCAGTAGCAGTGTCGTGTGTATTTGTGTAGGCAATGTAAATATTAATGTTGTATTGTTTTTTTCTACTATTTTTGCTAATGTGTTCTGTATAAATAAAACCGTGCTTAAAAATGAGTTAATGAAGCACTGACCCCCTAAAAATTGTCGATTAAAATCAAACGGAAAAAGTGGTTTATAGTAGTACTGTTTTGTTCAGTCTATGATCCGAAGTATCTTGTTCATATCTATTGCAGCATTGGCAGTACTTTTGTTGTGTTAACTATTCATTTAATACAGCACAGCACATAAAATCTAGCGGCAAATGATAAATAAAACAGTTCTAGTTTTCTCATGTGTGAGAAACATTTGGACCAGGATAAAATCTCTTGGTTTGACTTCTTTCTTAAGGAAAACCCTCCACCGGGGTACAGGGTGAGTGGTAATTCAATTACTAACATTGGAAGCAATATAATCTCAACCATGTACGCCACTGCAAAAACATTGATTTGCCAATTAAACTAAATTATCATCCAGGTTGAACTACCGCAAACTACAGTAACCGGTTTTAAATTTGAAAGGCAGAATAATTTAATTGACTGGGCAAAGAAAGAAGTGGTAAGTACATAGATGAGCTGTAATTGTTTACCCATTCAACAAAAGGTTTGTTCCCTCCCAACTTTCTTGAAAGCACATGTAGAAGAATTTAACAACCCAGGCATGATGCCCATCAAGACAGACCACAACAAGAGAGCTTCAGGGTCTTCAGATCAAAACGTTGATGTTAGGTTGGTATCCCTGATGTCACCAACTATGAAGTGAGCAGTCAGGATCTCAGTGAAAATATTGTACACAACATGCACTCTGAGGACATATGCCCTTTATGAATGATTGTTTCCACCAAGGAACCAAGCAATACAATTTGTAGTGCTTCTCATCTTGGAGGGAGGATACCAATAATTCATTGGGAAGAAAGAGCAGAGATCACGCTCTATTCAGGACTTTATTGAAAAAAGTTGAAAAGGCTGCAAAAGTGAATTAGACCAGAATTCAGCTCAATGGACATAATGCTCTAGTACCTGCAAAATGTAATCCATTATTTGATAAAAACTCCTTTAGAACATTCCAAATGCATGGTTAAAACATGCAATGTTTTGAAGTTAATGGAGAATGCTGTTTTAGATCAAGCAGAACTTGAGAAATCATGTCAATTTACTGACATAGATCATTTGAGTTCAGGGGATGAGGGGATTGTGAATCAACCACTATCTGGAATGACCCTGAAAATATGTCTAATAGGAGAGACACTGCTGGGTTAAATGCTTCAGTAATGCCATTTTGCTCCTTGAAGCCCAAGATCAGATTAGAGCATTTAGAATGTGCAAATCTAATCACATCAAAATAACCTTTATTCAAAATCACAAAGTGAATCATAAAAGCTACAAAATACATCCATGACAACGTTTTAAAACCTGAATACAAGTTAAAACAGAGTACAACAGGTTACTATATATAAAAACAGTCATCGACTGCATGATCACTCAATTTCTATTTACAGCTGCTTCCTGTAATTGATAACGGCCAGCAGAAATCGTGACATTACTGCACATGTGTATAAGTTCGGTAGCATCTGCAGGTATGTAAAAGCTGTGCGACATTTTACAAAACTCAGCTGTAATAACAGAGGTTTGATGAATTTCTTTTTCAGCCCAGAAAATATTTACAGAAAAGCACAGTATGTATGGTGCTCTGTGGTGAGGTATCATCACAAGGCCAATTCCCCAGGTCAGGTGACCAGAGGTTAATAGTAGGGAAACTAATTAAACGGTGGAAAATGTCCAACCGAAAGTGGGTCAACACGAACCTGGGTTGCGGGTTATACACTTTGACTAAGTATACTTGCATGTAGTACTAGTCAGAATCATCTGATTCCTCAACACCGAAGGTTTCCAAATTTCAGAAGATAATCTAGTTTCCTCCAATAATGAAATGCACTTCAGTTTCAGTGCTTTTCTTTGGACGCTAACTAGGCTAGGTGATTGAAATACTCGGGATGGCTGAGGTCTGTCAGGAAATTGTGCACAAATTTAAGCCAAGGGATAATGAGAGTGTGCATAGATTTTAAACAGTCAGCAATTATGGCTCGATTGAGAGAAGGGTGTTTGGATGACAACATTTTATGCCAGAGAAGAACTGGCTGAATCCTGATCAGATCTGCTATGTAAGGGGCTCCTAATTCAGAGTGACAAATGTAGGTTGGGCTACTTTTTGGGAGTACAAGGAGATTCCTTGGAAAAGCATTTTCTTCAAGTTGAAATGTATCAATCTTCCCATGCCCCAGAGCTCAAACCCGTACATAGCAGTGGATCTGCATTTGGCCTTATAGATTGCCATCAATTCCCTCGGGTGTTTAATGCCAAGCTGTCCAGCAAAATTTAGGAAAGCCATTATCGTTTTAACAAAATGAAGTCGCCTTGATTTAATTGCCCCTTGCCAGTTCCCAGATTGACTAAACACAATCCCCAAATACGAAAATGTTGCTGTGACCTGAATTTTAGAGCCCTCAATAAAGATGTCACAGCAGCGGGAGGCCTTATTCCTAATTTTCTTGGCAAAGGTTTTTTCCTGATGTTAATTTTTAGCCCGTGGTTTAGCATAAACTGGGCAAACTCGTCAACTATACGCTGGAGGCCAAGTGGAGTGCGGGCCATTAATACCGCGTCGTCGGCATAAAAAAGCGCTGGTATAAGCCGACGTCCCACCTGAGGTAGGTCCGCACACTTGCTTGCCAGTGTGTCGCCTACACTGTTGCTCAAAGAGAAAAGAAAGTACTGTACCTATATGTTTCAAAAAGTACAGTGTATCATCTCATTGGTATACTAACACTTAAACTAGACCTACAAGGCAGCAGTTTCAAAGAAATTTCAGCACATAATCAAAGAAAGATTCATTAGTGTTTTATTTTTCAGTTTAGTCAATTTCAGAGAAATGAATTCAATACATAGAATTATTGGTAATTTGTGAGAATAACATAAAATAACAAAAACACAAATATGAATAGGTCCCAGTCACACTCAAACGCACACAAGCTCACAAACTTATACCGGTATCATATCACACCATAAAAACAGACATCATACATCTACACATAAAAATGCAACTAACCAACTAGGGGTCCAAAAAAGCCACAGCAATCAATGTATAGACAAAGGCATATGAACATTCAATACTGTGCTAAAAAGTACATGTTCGAATTTAAGGAACTAGGGCTTGGGTGGACCCCGTAGAAGCGCCGACGCGCGTTTCGGTGAACACACCGAAATGTTGGTGCCACCTTCCTCAGGGCGAACAAGGAAATAGCTTTAGAGTTTTTGCTGGGACCTAACAAAAATGAGATAACAAATCAACAAGTAATCCAAATGTAATTCAATAACATCTTTTGTCTTAATAAGAAACTAGATATGCAAAGGTCATTAGTCATAAGTGTCGACCATCATAACTTAAAGACAATAAATCCAAATAGGAGAATTATTAAGGAAACGTAAACACTGGCGAGTCCCATACCACCACCATAAGTGATCCTAAGTAATGAAATAGTGAAGACTCAGGGGAAGTAGAATAGAAAACTAAGTACATAGTGGATATCAAATTTCTTATACCCATGGCTACACAAGGAGGGGGTTAGGAAACAAGGGTGGAGGGTTAGGGTGGGGGGGGGGTTATTAGAGAAAAAAGGGGGAAGAGGAGAGATGGGAAGAGAAAGAAAAAAAGAGAAGAAAAGAGAAAAAAGAAAAAAGGAGAAGAAAAGAAAAGAAAAAAAGGGGAAAGAGGAGAATACAGATCACCTCAAGGGAGCTCTGGAGCAACGGGGTTAGCAGACGATGGGAACGTTTCCGCTCACCTGTGAAAAATCTCTAGGCGGGGCAGATAAGTCAAAAATGAGGACACAGGCGGGACCGCTCTGGCCTCAAAGAACGGGGGTCAAAGCGTTTACTTAGGTAGAATCTGCTGGATAAACATACATGCAGGTTTTAAAATAAAAGCTCGAGCTTTAAAAGGAAGACGCAGCCATCTTACAAGAGCACTGTAGAACTAAGCGTGTACATACATAATGTAGACACAAAGGATTGGAAGAAAAAACAAAAAAGCAAGTAGTTAAATGGCTAATTTTATATCATTAACTGCCAGAGACAGCAGTGTGAACTAAATGGCTAGTAACGTAAACAATTGCTCCGGAAGAAACAGGCACAAAAGTGCAAAAATCCAAGGCGTGCTGGCGCCGAAACGAGACGAATGAGGGACAAGCGTTATACCATTCAAATAGTTAGGCACTTAAAAAATAAATGCAATCAGAGATGATAACGGATAGAACGAGATAGAAATTTCACCTGTTAAGGCAGTTGAGGACTCAAAGTCAGTGCCAGACCTTTCAATCATGGGATTTCAGCGGCGTGATAATTAGATTTAGATCCCAGGTAAGACTAGAAAGCCTAAAAACATGTACTGGTGAAAATGAAAGTAAGGATAAAAATAAACATAAAAATAATAAAGGAGAGTTCAAGTGAGGTCAGAAAAAGGCTGTTTAATAGGTATACAATGGGCCCGTACCTGGGAGAGCAGGGATTTATATATCGATAGAGAAAAATAGCAAAGGCAACATCGGGTTATTTACGGAGGTTTTCGGCTTAGCAATGATGTGCGTGCCTGAAGAAAATAAATAATGGCCAATTACTAATGAAGCAGAGGAAAAAGCAACTGAAAGCTATCGAGGAGAAATACAGTGTCTGATTAACATACCTGATAACGCGCAAGTCACACGAAAAAAACACACCGTCAGAAGGAGGGACTCCGAGAGAGATGAAGTCCTCGAACAAGAGAATGGAAGTAAACGACCGGTCCGGGGAACACCCAGAGAGGTTCAAAGGCCGTTTAAATAGGCCAATGCACGATCGCATTAAGGAAAGAGGGGAGGGAGGGCGTGTCTAAATTTAAAGGGCCGAGAGGCAGAACAAATCTGTAACTTTGGAGGGAGAAAGGTCTCACGGTCGCATTGGCAGAAATCTGGGAACATAGTATCCAATCAAGAATACGCGCGAGGGCGAAAACTGATCTAAAGTAAAAACTACAGAATAGAAGATAAGACTAGTATTGGCATCCATACAAAGGTACAGTGCCAAACAGAGCCTAATCTAATGCGAGAAAAGTGAGGTAAAAGATATAGCTTCAGAGAAGTGGCAATAAGCGGCAAGATTTGTATCGCTTAAACAGGATCCCAGGAGTCAAATCAAGTGGATAGATAACAATTCTTAAACAGTGGCTGCCGGGGAGTTACAAAAGTAAAATGGGAGAAAAGTAAACAAAAGCAAAAGAGACCGCATTTAAATGTATGGTCTAAGCGAGATCTACGGTGCTCGGGGCATGGCGAATGAACGTGGAAAGGATCTTATGATTTATGAGAACACATGACAGCTGAAAATGCTTGGACTTAAAGAATGGCGTTTTCCCATGGAAGGGATTCATTTAGTCCCTTGTCCTTAGATTTGAGGACAAAAATCCAGTATACTTCTCGCTTCTTACGGACATTATTGCTGTCAGTGCCTCTTTGTTGGCGAATCTTTTCTAAGATCGTCCAGCGAAGGTCGGTTTCAGAATGTCCCATTGCAGTCCAATGATCTACTAAGGGGGTTCCATGTTTAGTTTGTCTGATGTTGGACTTATGCTCACCTATTCGAATCCTTACTTCTCTGGCAGTCTCGCCTACATAGGTGAGCAAACATGGACATTGGATGGCATAAATGCAGTTGGATGTCCTGCAGTTGGTCATGTCTTTCATATTGATGTTGTAGTCATTGACGCAAATATTATTGCCGACTATGGCATTAGCACATGCGTGGCACATGCCACATCTGTGATTGCCATTGATGGGGACAGTCCCCTCGATAGATTTTTGTATCCAGCCTTTTGATTCAGGTTGTTTAGCTCTAACTATCCAATTTCTCAAATTTTTGTTCCTACGGAATGCAAAAAGAGGTTTGGGGATGTGAGTTGTTTCTGGCTCTAGATTTAACAAGTGCCATTGTGAATTCACAATTTGTCTGATTTTATTGTTTATCACAGAATGTTTTGTGACGCAGACTAGTTTGTCCGGCTGGTTCTGTATTTTAGGTTAAAACATGGAGTCGCGATTATAGAATCGGGCTCTCTTAAGAGCATTCCTTACCATTCTGCGGGGGTATCCTCTTTGTATGAATTTTTCTTTCATGGTTTCAGCATGAAGAAGGTAGTCATTGATAGTGGTGCAATTTCTGCGCAAACGGAGGAATTGGCTAAATGGTATTCCATCCTTTTGACTCCTCGGATGGAAACTATCGAAGTGGAGGAGTGTGTTCCTGGCTGTAGGTATGGTATAGAGGGAAAAACAAAGTTTGGATTCCCGATGTTCGACCCAAACGTCAAGGAATTCTAATTTGGTGGTACTCGTATGCGCAGTAAATCTAAGGTTGACATCAGCTGAGTTGATCCATTTGATGTATTCATCAAGGGACAAATGGTCACCGGCCCAAATGAAAAAAATATCATCTATGTACCGTGACCAGTGGCGTACATTTTCGAAAAAGGGGGCTATTTCATTGTAGATGTTACATTGCTCGAAATGCCCCATGTACAAGCAGGCAACACTGGGGGCACAGGCTGCCCCCATGCTGACTCCCTGAACCTGTTGGTAATAGCTGCCATCGTATTCAAAGAAGTTTTCTTCTAGAACTATTTCCAGACACCGTGTCAGGAATCTGCCATTGTGTAAAGTTTGATCTTTTTCGATAATGTTGGTCACAACACTGCAAGCTTCTGTTTGGGGAATATTTGAATATAACGATTCAACATCTAGGGTAACTAGAATTTCCTGTTGAGGGTTGTATTGCAATCCTTCTAACTTTGAGATAAAATGACCCGTGTCCTTCACGTAGGAGTGTAAGGATTCCACCATAGGTTGTAAAAATGTATCGATATATTTCGATAGTGGTTCCGTGGCAGAACCTATTGTGGAGACAATAGGTCTCAAAGGAGGGTTGGCCTGATCTTTATGTGTTTTGGGAATCCCGTAGATAATTGGAATACGGGTATGTGTGGGAGTAAGGAATTGTGCTTCTTGGATACAACTTTCCTCTCTGTCGACTGCTTGTTCAACCTCGTACAGGATCCTGCGTTTAACCCTAGATGTCACGGCAGCGGGAGGCCTTATTCCTAATTTTCTTGGCAAAGGTTTTACTGATGTTAATTTTTAGCCCATCGTTTAGCATAAACTGGGCAAACTCGTCAACTATATGCTGGAGGCCAAGTGGAGTGCGGGCCATTAATACCGCGTCGTCGGCATAAAAAAGTGCTGGTATAAGCCGATGTCCCACCTGAGGTAGGTCCGCACACTTGCTTGCCAGTGTGTCGCCTACACTGTTGCGATAGAGATTAAACAGGAAGGGGGCTAGTACACATCCTTGGCGTACCCCTCTTCCTATTTTAAATGGCTCTGTACAGTTGCCATTGAGGCAGTAATGAACTCTGCCCCTGCCTTGGGCGTACAGATCTCTGAGAAAGTTCACGATAGGGCAGTCCACGCCCATGTTACCCATGATTGACCATAACTTGTCATGAGCCACAATATCAAGCACAGAAGATAAATCTACAAAGACTAAAAAAAATGGCCTCCTTTTATATGCGACTATTTGCCAATGAGTAGGTCCAGAATAATGGACCGCTCTGTAGTCCCAAGCCCAGCCCTAAAGCCGTACTGCAGATCAGAGAGAATATTGTTTGTTTTTGCCCAGTCCTGGAGTCGGCCTAGAGAATACGACCAGCCACCTTTACTACACAATCCAGAAGAGAAATAAGCATGTATTACGCTAGGTTATTACGGTCACCCTTCTTGATTATAGAGACAATAAGCGACTCAGGCCAGTTCGGTAAAATTCCTTGTTCCCAACAGGCTCTGAAAAGCAAGGTAAGGATAGGGCCACAAAGGTCGGTGTTAGATTTAAACAGGTCAATAGGGATCCCATCAGGCTCCAGGGCTTTACCCCCCTTCCTTGTTTCAGTGCCAGATCAACTTCATCCAGGGAAAATTCCGGATATTTCAGGTTATTCAAAGGTCGAATAGAAATGGAAACGTTGGGTGGAAACGCGGGCCCAGTATGAGAAGAAGGAAGCAATAGGGGAGGGGATCGCAATGTCTTCCTTAGGAGAATACAAATTTGTAAAATGTGCTATCCATACAGCCTCTGTGATGGCTATCTCAGCTCGAGGGCAGTCTGGGGAATTATAAGAAGGAGAGTTGATGACACGCCAAAATGTGATGTTATCATTGGACAGACTAGCTTCGAGTAATCTGTTCCACTTTTCCTCCTTTAGGTTTCTTTTCCGTTGTTTAATGGCTAGTTTATATGCTAACCTGCATTGCCGGACCTCATTAACGGATCTTTGTTGTTTAGCTAAGGCTAGTTTTAAATTTCTGTGGGTTTTTGTGCAAACTGGATCAAACCAGCCACAATGACCGGCCTTTGCTATTTTGTAATTTACGTGGAGCCCCTCTCCAATGCTCTTTTTTATGAGATTGAATGCTGAAATAAATTAGTATGCCTCTGTAGTTTCGTCTAGACATATTTCGAAAGCCTCCCTCTCATTATGAATTAGTTTTACTATAAAGTTAGATGGATCCACCAGGGACCATCTTAACGCGTACCCATTATGACGGGAGATATCAATTACCTCTATGCGGTAATTTTTTGTGCATCTCCTATCTGGACAAAAAGGTCAAGATTCAGGGCAACACTTTGGGGGAAAGGATCCCTGATCGCTATGTCATAGATAAGAAACACTAAAACCAGTGCTTAATAGCACTGGGGAAACAATAAAAAGTCTATCACGCTATTCTCGCCCCTGTCGTTATAGGTACACCTCACCATAACTGGTGTGCGGGTAAGTTCATTACAAAACCACAAGTTGTGTTTAAAGAGTAAATCATTTAAAGTATCCCCGTACTCCGAATGGAGGAAGTGGGTAATATCGCAGTTATCAGGAGATGTCATGCCACACACCTTGTTGGATGACTCAGGGCAGAGACATATGTTAAAATCTCTGTCCCATAAGATCATTGGATCCCTACAGTTGTTGGGGAAAGCTTTCTCCAAGTCATGGTCTAGTTGGTGGAGAACTGTAGTGATTTCCGATGTTCAGGCGTTATTGTAGAAATTATCAATGGCCAGAGTCAAATGTGCAAATCAGAACCCTGCATTATCCCACTAACATCTACCAGCCCTGGCGATGATCAGCTTGGCTCAGGTGAAGATATAGCTCTCCCAACCAATACAACCTACCCTTTCCTATCTGGGTTTCTACTTAGGTAAACATCTATGTTGTGGCCCGTCATTGGCTGCAAATGTACCTAAATCCACTTCCTCTGGTCCCACAGGAGTCTGAAATTATTTCCTCTTTCACCCTAAAGAATTCACTACCAAACTTGATAGGTGTTAATAGCAACCCCAGAGGGATTGCACATAGGAAAGACAGCAAAATATGTACTAGACATTTACCCAACAAGGTAGCATGGACTAATTAACCAGACACTCAAACAGCCACTTATTCATCCAAAACATCATAAGTCAGTCAAGAATCTCAATGAGCACTATACTCAACATGTGGTACAAATACAAACTTTTCTACAAGAAGTACAATAAAGCCCAAGTGGGCTATTGCTATCCAACAGGTGTAATAAAAGCTTTGCAGTGGTTCAATAAGTAAAAAAGAGAGATTTATCCCACCAGGTTTTTATTTCATAATTGCCCTACTCTTCTCACACCAGGCTGTCCCATGTGTGTTTCATTATATAGGTCCCGCAATAACAAAAATTAGAAAAAAACTATAATTCGTGTTTGTACCATATGTTGAGTACAAAGCTTGTTGAGCTTGATTTGGTTGTTTGCCTGTTTGATATTTGACTTATTGACAGATTTTGCATATATTAACTTTTTGAATGATTATTAGAGTGATATAAATGTTTATTTGTAAAGTTATGTTAATATACTAGATACAATAAGTACTGTCACACATTGCATAATGTTTAACTGAGGGAACTGTCATACAATTAATTTCTCAAGCTATATTTCATAGTTTCTCTATGTGAATTACTTGTTAAATATATCAGATATTGCATTTGCTACTTATGTTGTTAGGTACATCCCCTTTTATGCTCTGTAACACTGGTGATAGCTTTGTTGAAGCATTATGACCAAGACCGGCGTCAGAGTAGGTGGCGCCCGGTTAAACAGACTTTTCTGGCCCCCCAGAATGAATACCTTCTCCACAGATTCCCTTACTACCACACTCCAACAGTGTATCTCATCTCTTCATAGCCCCTCTCTCACATGCATTTAATTTGTCTTATAGTGCTAGTCATACCAGTGTAGGGTGTTGGAGCACTTTATATCACAATCATATTTAACAACACCAATTGGTCATACATGTGTAAATGAGTCTATAGGAAATGTTACATATAATAATGAGGATTACAAGGCGTTAGAATCAAATGACATCCACACTAGTAGGGAGTATATTTTAAGACTGTTTGCTCTGGAGAAGCACAAACAAAGGATTTATACGTACCATAGTGACGGGGGTTAACTTTACTACCTGCAATGCATTTCTACCCAAACAAACCCTTTTTAGCAACATAGGATCATGAAAGGGGGGGGGACATAACGTTTTAACCTATACCATGTAGTTTGCATGCAACTCGTTCATAGGCCACTGTGCTATACTATGATTGTACTTTATGAACTGCAAGTAACAAAATGATCTGTTTGACCAATTTAGTAACCCACTGAGCTATCTACGTAAAATAAGGTTCTATGATCTGCATGGTACACATCCTTTGCAGCAGGCACATTAGCCTTCTTTCCTACTGTATAATTAATTAAAACTGCCACTAAACAAAACTCAATCTCTCTCTACCAGGTACATTAATCACAAGAGTTATCTTGACATTGTATTGTTCTTGAAATCTGCTGGATGCCCAAGGAACTCTGCAACAAGTACTTTAGTTATTTCCATGACCACTGGAATTATGCAATTTTTGAGCCATTTTTTTGCATACTTAGAGATTTGCCACATAATCCACAATATGTTGCAAAATCTGAAGATTTGAACAAAACATATTTTGGTTCTAGCTCAAACAGGTCAAAAGATACTTACAATACCTCCCTTTCCAAAGCTTGACTGGTCACATTTCTGGTTGCTTATTGTTATATTTGAGTGTTAACCTGGAACAAATAAGGTGCAACCAATGCCTAGACAGTTAACAGTGTTAATATGACAAAATTATGATGTAATACTGTCTTAAAATGTGCCGGATTATGCAGCTTAATTTGATGTTTTTTGCCTCATAATTTACTCAACTTTGGCACATTATTTGGCCCTCCTTTGAGGTGTAATTCCAGTGGTACTGGTTATTTCTAAACACAGCCCTATCCCCCCACCCGAACTCAGCACTAGGTGCTGCTGCACCAGTCACACCAGCCTATAGCAACCCTGACTACGACTTAAAACCACCACTTACCTGTCCTTGGGGCATATCAGCAAGGGCCGGCGATAATTATCGCTAAGCGCACTTAGCGCTAGGATAATTATCGCCGGCTATCGTGAAATTTTATCGCTGAGATAGCGTGCTATCAGCAACGCTTATCTCAAGAGCGATAAAATTCCTCGCGCTAACAGCCAAAAGTGAGATTATCGCTGGAAATCCAGCGATAATCTCACACATTTTGGCGTTAGCTTGCTGATAAAGTAGGGCATACTTAGCCATTATATCCACCTTACATTGGATATAATGGCTAAGTCAGGCGTAAGGAAAGTAGCGTCAACTGTGGTTAGCGCTACTTTTCTTATCGCTATGCCTGTTAGCGATTGCCTTGATAATTGGAGAAATGTCAGTTAGCGACATTTCTCCAGTTATTTTTGGACGGAACGCCCACTTTGCATCTCATTAGAGATGCAAAGGTGGGCGTTATGGGAAAGGGAGCTAAAGCAAGGAATCACGCGTTAGCGTGACCTTGCTGATTAAGCGATAAAATCATCGCTGCTTTTCGTCCGAAAACAGACGCTAAAGCGGCGATAATGTTTTATCGCCAGTTTGCTGATATGCCCCTTAATTTGGCTATTATATACATTGCACATCTCAGATTCCCACGGCAATCTATTTCAGGGCAAATCGTATTTCTAAACTAGGCAATTAATTGCTTCTTTATACTGTGATAGTGGTGAAGAAGGCAGTTGTAACTAAGGAATGAGAAAGGTTATGAAGTTTCATTTTTTGAACGTTTCATTAAAGTTTATGGAAACCGTTGCAACTTTGTGAACGCAGCAAAGTTAACATTTTTATTTTCATATTCCATAAAGTTTTTTTTGCAACAATGTATGCAATCCATAGCTTACAAAATTGTTCCGAGGAGGATCTTCTTTGCAGAAAACAGTTTATGTTCTTATCCTGCGCAAGCAATTCTTAATAGAAAAGCTCAGACAAATGTAAATTTTCAGAAAGAAATCTACATACGTTTATTGCCCCCATCCAAAGAAACGCTCCACAAAAGGTAAACTAGCAGTGAAAAAATTGTGCTTCCATTTTTCCGTTTGGCTTGGTATGATTAGGGGAAAATTTATTTTCAGATATGATGACAATTATCTTGCTATATGGAGAAAACTTTACAAGGGTGGTAGACAAGGAAACTACAATACTTTTCAAAGCTCGCAAAAAGTGAAAAATTAGAGTTTCACAAAACGTTTCCCACGGAAAAAAACGAAATTTGTACATTCCTCTTGTCGGTTCAGGTCTAGCTGAAAAGTTGCATTCGTTTGGTTTTTTGTATGCCTACGGAAAATGAATGTGGTGTGAATCTCATTTTCCCATGTTCATTTCTTCTGAGTAGAACGTAGAAGAGTTTTGTTTCACTTCCTATGTAGTAATTAAAGGAACGTTTAAGATTATTACATACAAGAGAAAAAGACCCTTACGACAAATGTAAACTGTCTCTCAGCTGCAAGCGAGTGGCTATTACACTTGTAAATCCAATTTGGGGCTTCAGAACTGATGGCTTTCCAAATCCGAATTGTTTTCAAATGTATCCATTCAATTTCAAAGATTAAAAGAGATGGGTCTCGTGGAAGCTCTAATCTGAGATGTGATTGAGTTAGGTTACTGCTGTGATGAATGACGCGGTAGCCAGGAAATGATCGAGATCTGTTTCCCAGGAACAGAATATGCAGGAAAGAGGGAAATCACCAAGAAAAATGACTGAAGCCTAAATCAATAGGAGGGCAAAGGTCAACAAGATTCCTGCTGTTGGGCTGTCAGAAAGTAGTCAGTTCATTTACTACTATTCACAAAATAAATGATGGGAAGGACAGAAACTCAGTAATGTAAGGATTTTTATTTTTGATATGTTCTTTAAAAATATCTACATGATGAGTTTGCAGGTTGGTAGGCCAGACAGCTTAATTCAGTGGCGTTGCAAACTAGGTAATACTATTTATAAAAAGACGAAGTGGAAATTAATTCACATTTGCTATAATTGAAAAAAACTATTTTTTGCAGTTGTTATTGATATGATAAAAAACAGAAGATTCTAAGATAAGGAAAACAACATGGACATTCTCCTTAAAAATCTGAACCTAATCTGCAGCCATTAATGAAATCATACCTGTACTGTAGTGATCTAACTGAACCCTAAGAGTGTACGTTTGACAGGCTCAAGGGAAGAGCAAATCTGTCATAACAAGGTCGTACATATTTACCAGCACCAATTTCCTTCAATATGTCTAGGGTTTGAAGTGAGCAGCAACTAGGCAGTAGTGAGTTTCAATACTTTCGTTTTTGTTATGAAAAGTTTCCACTATTTTTTAAAACAATGTTTACTATTTTAGATCAGTTTTGCTGTTAAAATATAATTGTATTTCATAAGTTCTTTATTTCACTTGTGCTCCAACTAAAATGAGGGAATCTAAATGGCAATCTTTTTGAACTATCTCCCTCTTAATCCCAGCATGCTCCTTCCCCTCCACCCCATCGGTCACCATTCTTCCATGAAGGCATCCTCGTCCACTGGTCATAATTCTACCAACTCCGCATCTTCTCCTACCTCAGCCTCAACAGTCTCATTTTCACCATCCCAGCATCCTTTCCTGCTTCAACTCCACCAATCACTATTTACCCAACTGAGCATCCTCCCCCACCTCATATCCACCTGTCACAATTCTACCTTTGAATATGTCCCCAATTCAACCTCTGAATAGATCCCACAATGACCAGCATAGAATAGAAACGAGGACCTGACTTGGAGCTGGGTAGTAATGAAAAATCCCCAGAGTTATACAGAAAGTGCTTAATACAGAGCAGAAAACACTGTTTAATTTTGTACATTCTTCTAGACTTAAGGTGGGGGAAATTTCCCAGTGGATACTGCTTTAGGTTTCGTACTCCCACCAGAAATCAGTGAACTTGATATAACCACCTACCTCTAAATCACAGCGCCTGATTGTCAGGTTCTCTTTTTCCTGACTCTGGACTCTTGCATTAGTCATACTGCGCTGCTGTGTGGCCTAAAGTAACTTTAACTCATGTCACCAATCATGTACTTTCAGATGTTGCAGTGATGTTATCAATGATGTAATAGATTATGACATGAGTGATGTAGTATGTGCCATTATGAACAATGCATGGCAAGGGTGTGCGTTATAGTTACCTCAGGGCACAAGTTATAGTTGATTAACTACAGCTGGTGAATTTGAGTGTTTTTGCTGATTTAAAATGGTATGTATTAACTGACATTTTCACCTTACTGTCACATCCCTTTAACTTTTGGTTTTTTTTGTCAGTGAATTTCTAAGGTTATTTTTTAGTGTGAAGTAACATATTATTACAATTCCTAACTATAACATCGCTTTCCCTTTGTTTTTTTTCAGGGAATGTTAATGTTTTTTTAACATGAGGTAAGATGTCATCACTGTGCATAGTGTGGGTTTGAGCGCAGGGCCTGGCCTTTGGCTAGGCCCTGCGCCCAACCCCTCATTGGCAACCATAGTGAAAGGGCAAGGGCCAGCCCCCTGCTCATGCCCAACCCCCTGCTGCGGGTGGCCTTCAGCTGCATGTGATGTGGGTTTGGGTGCAAGTGCTGGCTTGTGACCAGGCCCTGTGACCAACCCCTATGGGCGCCCTACCCCCACAGTGCACTTTGGCCCTCCCGTTGTGAGGTTGGACACAGGGCTTGCGCCCAACCCCATGGATATGTATGTTTGACTATTTGATGTAACAATATAAAGGGTGTCATTTTAAGAGAAGCAGACCTAATGACTTTATCAAAGGGCCAGTAGACCAAAATATAAAAAGGGGATAACATAATAACATATAAAAAATAACTATTGTCTTTGTCAAGAAGTCAGAAAACATTGTAATAAAATATATAGTACATAAATTCACACATTGCAATGTTTAATAAAAGTGATTATGCTAAAAATATAGTAACAAAGCTTTATAAAAAAATTAATGCAATTGGCTTTGAGTCTTTCTTTCAACATTTTTAAAGCCACAAAGTGCAGCTATAGTACCCATTAGAGCCCTCTGCATTCCACCTGAGGGGACAACAGATCCAACTCAGAATGAATTAAAAAAAGATGGCAACATCTCCTGGGATCATAGATTTAATGACCCAGAAGACTTACTGTGCTTTCTTAATGTTGCTGTGGGGCTGCTGCACTCTTCTCAGCCCTCCACAACATTAAACAAATGCTTTGGGGTGCTTCTGCTCCTTTAAGGAGCACCACCAAGATCCAATAATATTTTTGGAAAGCCCTTTCAGTGCATTATGGGGTGCTCATCAGACAGAGAAGTGAATAATAAATGAGCGGCTCCTTACTCTCATTTATTCTTTTTTGTTTATTTTTTAAATTTATTGGGTGCCCCAGTGCCCACACCTTTGTCTATGTTGGGGACTGTGAGGGGAGCCACGCAGTCCCAGACGGTTTCCTGGCTGCCACTGTGGTGGGAGCAGCCAATGTTCTTTTTTTAAACTTTCCTGTTAAATACCCCGGTGCCCACTCAGGGCACCCACATTTACTTATATGCTGGTGGTTGTGGAGAGAGCTCCAAGGCTTCCATGGCCCCTGTCGGTTCCCTAGCCAACACCAATTGTGGTGATTGTGTGAGATGGCACCATTCTCCTTTACTCCCCACCTGGGAAGGAGCAGCTGATTTCACTGTTCCTTCCGGGTGGGAGAAATTATGTGTACTAGAACTAGGGTCTCTGGTTGTCATAGTATACACCCTGTACAAGCAGAAACCACCACTCTGGTCAGAGTAAGCTAGATACACACCAAAAGATAACCTGTGCTCACCCTCTGTTAGCTTGGCACAGAGCAGTCAGACTCATCTAAAAAGGCATTGTGTAAAGTATTTGTGCAACACACACA
Source organism: Triturus cristatus (assembly GCF_964204655.1). Lineage (NCBI taxonomy): Eukaryota > Metazoa > Chordata > Amphibia > Caudata > Salamandridae > Triturus > Triturus cristatus. The sequence continues at coordinate 612,169,139 of NC_140591.1, read as the reverse complement.
CACACATGCACAGTAACACAATGAAAACACCACAAAATACTCCACACAGGGTTAGAAAAATAGATGATATATTTATGAGTAAAACAAAACCAAAATGTCAAAAATCCAAGAAGTAGAACCAGAGTTAAAAAATGATTGTGGACCTAACTCTAACTACCAAGTGGGGCCCACCACTGAGTGAATTCCACCCACCACTGGGTAGTCATACTTAGCACCATGTCCTATACGTCTTATACCAATCAAGTATAGCTTTGGTGGCAGCACCTTAAGCTTCTGTAAAACAAATAACAGTTCCGGGCAGAGGGCAGTAGCTTAGGCATCTTTTCACAGAACGGGTTCTATATGTGAAGAAGCAGTACAAGAATTCCTTTGTCTGCAAAGTAAGCATTTGCTACTGCTCCCCATGTGCTACCTCCTTGGTGTTTTAATTGTTTTAACCCGTTCCATAATTGTTACTGTACTGTGGTACAGATCATGTTAGTGGCCAAATGTGTGAAAGCGCTTACTAAACCTCACCCAAAACTGCTGTGGCAAAGACTTACTTTACAAATTTTCCAACTTTTAAACTTTATTGTCTCTCACTAAGACATTTCCCTGACTTTATAAATCCTTTTTCAGACATAAGGAAACCCTTTTTGTCCTCAATGAGTATATTTTATGTGCTCACTCTTCTAATTCAGTAGTAATAACATTAATTTACTTAACTAGCCCAATATTTCTTAGACATTTATTTCCTATTCTTTCAATTTGTCTGCTTGGAGTATTGACATACTTCTCATGCTAAATAGAGCAATATGATACAGTAATTACAGCTTGCACAGCCAAAATTGGCAATGTATTGAAAGCGTCATGAAATATAATCATTGTAAACCATTGAATACCGTATGGCAATGACTCCACAGAAAAGTCAATATTGCATCAAATCATTACCCATTCTAACTAGTATAGACATGCCAGCTGGGATTTTAGCCACATACTTCTTTCCCAAGTAAAATACAGACTCTTACAATTTTATACTACTCCAGAAATGAGTCAAAAGTATTTACAAATGAGTATCGATCTACTTATTTTAAGTTATTATGGAACGCTACCTGTCTCCTCTCTGTTACTTAATAACACAAGGTGTAAAACATAGTGGGGAATTTAGAGAGCAATCTATGAACAGAGGTCTTCAGTCCAAACTTCCTCTCTGTCACTGTGCCAGGAGGTAAGGAGTTTAGATTAAAAACACAGTGAAACAATTTGGTTTTCAGTCCCTGCTGATTGTGCAGTTTCTATTGGGCACCTCCTGGCCGACCAAACCCCACAAGTATTATGCACCTCTGTTCCAGTAAGCCTTGCATATGGTACCATTCATTTTATTCTTTGTTCTACCATGCACTGGGATCAAGCTGAATACTTTCAAGGCTGTTTTTATGGAGATACAATGCCACGTACCTAGGAGCATTTAGATCACTTAGTTCTGTAGTTTAGGAAGCCTTTTGCTGACAGAGTTGGCAGACAGGTTGCTGCGTGGCATCATAACGGATATTCTGTCCACCCTAATACAAGTGCCACAGGATAAAATGTACGTGTAATAGGGTGGACCGGATATCCTTTACGTTGCAAGGGAGTAGCCTGTCTGCCAGACACTAAACCGCATCCATACTTTGGAAACTCCATGTTGACAATTTGTAATACACAAGGACTCTAATCTACTCTCCTCGATGGTCAATGTGGAAGAGTGGAAGAATTCTACATCAAGGAGAGAGCAACGAATTGATGATTTTGGCCCCTCCACTGCACTGGGAAGTGAAGCACAGCTCAGAGTCATATATAACTCCCCCTTTCCTCGCTTTTATAGGGTTGGAAGGTGAAACTCCTACATTTGTGTGCCACATGAATGTCAGAGAGGTGGATTGTTCCCCTCATACCATCAGGATTTCTATTTTGGCTCCATTCAGGCAAAGGTGTTGGCCTCAAGACTTTATCAAGGTGTATGACAAAATAAGGTGCACCATATGTAATGAAACATCTATAAGAGGCCTAGTGTGAAGTCACTGGGTAGAAACCCTGATGTAGTCTTGAGATCAATGATAAGAAATGTAAAACTGTAGGTAGATTGGTTTTGTGAGGATAAATGCTGTGTTTTAAGTGTTGAGGTCAAAATGGATCCCGGTTCAGAAAGTGGAAATTTCCATATTGCTGTGTCTGCAATACCTCATATATTTCTGTTACATAGAATACATATAAATAATTATATTGAATACATAGAATAATTATAGTTTAACATTTGGACTAGTTTACAAAAAATTTACAAACTTTGTGGCTCTTTGATAAGAGCCACTATTAAGTGGCCTTTTGGTTCAATAAGAGGGATGCCCGCCTTCAGTATTGCCTTGAGAATCAGGATGAATCTTGGCACTTTTTTGGGCCTTTGGGATGGGTGTTCAAGCAGCAAAAAGACGTCCAAGGGTCACTCTGAGACTCCTCCAGGAGTTACAGTGTGGGATTACTCCATGTTGTCTGGTGAATATTGGAATCATGCCTTGCATTTAAGGTTCCTAGTGATGAATTGGTGGTCTGGCTATGTCAGTCACAAGGGAGTTGAGATGAACATCAATTAGTCTTTACATCAAGCTGAAAAAGCTTAGGGTTTCATTCCAAAGATGATGATTTGCTATGGTGAGCTTGCTTTAGTTCGCTGTATACCCCTTCATAGCTTCCTCATTTTTACATTTGTCTTGTATTATGATTGTTCCATTGGCTTAGCTTCTGATTGTTATAATTGTTTTGAGGGAATAGAGATGAGCAGATCTTCAAGACTAAGATCTCCTTGGATATTGAGGCTTTTCACTATAAAAAATACATTCTGAAATACGCATTTCCACATCAGTTTGCATATGTACCATATGATTTTGTTTCTTAATTATTCCCATTTTCCTACTTTTGTGTTACATCAACAGTTAAAAAATGTGGAAAGGATCTCACTGTGGATTTTTAAATCCTTTGTTATTGTTTGTATAGTGTGGTTAATAGGTAGTTGATAAGGAAACGTACCGACCTGCTCGTATTCATGTTATCCTTACATTTACTCATGCCATTCTATTTTTTATTGTTTTCTATAGGACTTTGTGCCTTTATACTTTATGGTGTACCTTGTTATGGCAAGGAGACTCATGACATGTCAAATTAAAATATCACTTGTGAGATCATTTGGAACCTAAAATGTGTTTTTACATACGTTTTATGGTCAAAGTAATCTTTGCTTGTCAGACAGAACATAATTTATCTCAAGAACTGAAACATTTATAATGAAAATATTACAAGGGCTTGGTACGCTCTATCAATCAATTCTGTTTATTAATTTGTTCAAAAAGAATACAAATCTACCGCCTCCAACCCGGAGGCTGGTGTGTTCATGTCATGCTGCAACATAAGAGAAGAAACTCCAACAAAAAATACGGAAACAACTCGTACCTCCCTCCCTTTCCCAACCACCTACACTCTAAACTAAAAAAGATATCTTGCACATCGTAGTCACTACTCCCTGCACGTGAATCGAAAGCTTCTAGCCTCTTACTCCGTAAACTATTTGTAACTGATCAACCTATTGTTATGTGCCCCCAGTGTCTCTATGTATATGGGGTAATATATGCAGTAGTTTGAGATATTTGGGGCATACCAATTTGTTGAATTTGGATAAGAGGAGGTTAATATATGGAGTCAATGTCTTGGTATGCTTGTACACTATGCTCAAGGGTGAGTGTTAACTTTTACATTCCTAGTAAATGTCAGAGTTTATGAAACCAGGTGTTGTGGACATGATCGGAGGAGCGCCATAGGGAAAGGATCACCAATGCATTCATTTCTTTTATGTCTACAGAACATAAAGGTTCACTTTGTGCCCCACCACTAGGCCTAAAGCAATTTTTCAACCTTTCTTAGGGCCTTATTATGAGTTTGGTGGTGCGGGAGTGGGACCGCCCTACTCCCACACTGGCAAACTCATGTACTAACCACCCACCAGATTAGGAGTTTTCTCCTGATTGGCGGGCGGTTCTTAGGTGTTCCCAGAGTGATGCCTACAAAATAGACACTGCAATGGGAACATCAAAGGCAGTACCTGCACGACACGGACTGCTGCAGTTCATGCTGTGCAGGTACTGGTATGCATGCACACAGGGGACACATGTTGTGCCCCCCTGTGTGCATTTACATGGCATGAGACACAAGGGGGCCTGTAGGGCCCCCTTTGTTTCCTCCATAAAAAGTGTGGCTGTGAGGAAACTCATAATATGCTTGACAGGGTGGCAAGTGTATTGCGGCCTCAATAACACCACAACACCACCAGGGATCTCGTGTTCCTGGCAGTTACGGTGGTGCCAGGGCAACCCGACCTCCTGGGTAGTAATTGGGTGGTCAGAAGACCGCCACCACTGCACCCCCTGCGAGTCTGGTGGTTTGTGGACCACCAGACTCGTAATAAAGCCCTTAGACATCAATAGGACAGTTAGTTGATTGGGAAGATCTAAAAGTACATAGACTGTGAAACGTGAGATCTTTGTAGCAAAGAATATATCTATGTCATCTAGGACTCTCTCCTAGTATCGGGTCATTGGTACTCTTTAAGTACGGAACTAGTGATCAGCAGAGTGCAAGTATCTAGAATACTTTAATTAAGTTTTCAAGGGAATAAAGCTGCCCATCACTAACTAACACATCTCTACATGGTTTCAGGCTGAGCAGAATAGGCAGTTTTCTTTTTATTTTGCAAAACACATAAAACAGATGCCAATCTGTTAATAAATGAAGGTTTCATCAGAAGCTAAAAGTCTCCAGATTCTATTTCTGTAATTAGCAACAAAATATTAGAAAGGAAAGAGATTTTACTAGTGCAAGTGCAAATTTACACCAATATGTCTGGGTTATGTGCGAGTGCACTGATGCTGCTACAATTTCCCAATAACTTTCTCATCAATCGGTCAAAATTTTCAGCTGATGAAAATGTAGGTTTCACCCTTGTCACTGCAAATACATTTTTGTTCTGATCAATGGGTACAGATGTCACTAAACAAGTGTACTACTTTTTTAGAAGTTGGTATCATTCCAATGGAGTGCCAGTGCCCTCTTGTAGTTGTTGTAGCTGGTCTTTAATGTTGTTGCAATGCCATGCAAGTCCTAGGGGTAACCTATTCTTGAATTTCCAGGAGTGCGACATGCCACTAATTAACAAAACATATTACTGTGTCTTCTGCTTGCAACCTAAAGAGGAAGTCACAACTAATACCAGGGTAAAACACTCACAGAAAAATCTTGGCAAATCAGGACTGAGGGCCAGATGCACTAACGTTTTTTGAGGGCGCAAATGGGTTTTAGACCCATTTGAGACCACAAAAAACATGTAGCCCATGCACTAATCCTATTTTGTGAGACTCAAATCAATTTGCAACTCGCAAAATAGGATTAGCGACTCACTATTAGGAAAGGGCGTTCCAAGGGTGACTCCTGAAGCTATGTATGACTGTTTTGCGACTGCAATTGCGGTTGCAAAACAGTTGCAGTTCACCCTCCTTCACAGAAGGGTAGTAAACTACTTGCAAATGGGAAGGGGTCCCCAGGGGACCCCGTCTCCTTTGTGAGTGGCTCTCAAAATATTCTTTAAGGGCAGGCAGTTACCCATTATCCTTTAAGGAAAACGGGCTGCATTAAAAAAACTGTTTTATTTAAAAGCAGTCCCAGACATGGTGGTCTGCTGACCCCAGCAGGGCACCATCCCTGGGAGATGCCAACCATTCCCAATGGGATCACAAATTGCGACAGCCTCATTAATATGCATGAGGCATGCAATTTGCGACCCCATTGTGAATCGCAAACAGTGTCTCAGACACTGTTATTCACACAATTTGCGAGTCACAAATTGCGAGTCGCAAATTGCGAGTCGCAAATTGGTGAGTCGTACATATGGCCCTGAGAATTTAGTAGTAATTAACTCCAAAGACAGGAAACAACACAACTACTTCAGAAAAAATATTTTCGAGTTAGACTGCTGTGATAGGTAAAGAGTACATGCCTCAAGGATCAAGTTGGGAAGTAAATTGTTGCAACATTAAAATATGACATTACCTTGATTGGTATTGAAGGAGCCCTTGTAATCACAAATACCATTTTGGAATCCAGCCATTGCTGTGGTTGCTTGATTCAAAGGAGGGTGCAGTATATTTCCCTACCACCAAGGATAGTGCATCCACTCTGTTATACAGAAGTTACTAGAGAAGTAGTTTCATTTTCCACATCATTTTCAGTAGACGTTAGCGTGAAAGATGCTTTACATTTGCTGATGTGTCTGCTAACTTTATATGTATGTTCATTCAGCACCACGGTTCTATTGCAGTCAGTTTTGTCAATCACGCTTACTTATTTCAATTTTTGTGATTAATGTGCACTATAGTTCTGCTCTGTGAATGAGAAGGAAGTGAGAGAGTTTGTGAATATGAGAGAAATAAAAGGAGAGTGAAAAAGAGACGGAAAACTGGCAGCAATACAAAGGACACCTTTCATACTTATACACCTAAAACCAGAAATCAAACCACCCACACCTTTACGTTTATTTAAAACTGATTAATTCATCAATTGGCCCAAATATATGCAATTGTATTCCCGTGCATCTATGCACCCTCAGCAATGTATTCAGCCAGCTATCCATCCAATCCTTCAGATCATTAATTTATGTAGGCACCACATCCATTAGTCTATTTATGAATATATGTATCTATTCTGTCACTCAGTATACCCAGATACTCATGCATTGGGCAATCCACTTGCGTACATGTGTTTGTACATGTGCTGACTAAATGTTTATGAGCTTGTATGGGTGTATATGTGTAAGGTCTTGTTTTCTTTCACTTACCATTTACAGAGCAAACCATAAATAATGCAACATAAACCAAACGTTTTGACTCTTTCCAGAAGGGGATTTAGTCTTGGCAAAGCTCACCATGCTCTCGCTTTTGGATCACCTTAGACAACTGGGTTGATGAAAAATGGAGAAGGACCTATGATCCTACTGGATTTATGAGCTGTCCTCAGCACCATTGATCACGCCATCTTGGAAGTTGGACTATATATATTTTGATTTTTTTACTTTGTGTACTCTCTAGATGCCGCCACATTGAGCCACCATGCGTTGTGATGATATGTCATCACATTGCATGATGCAACATGGTAGCCACCTTGAGAGTATAAAAAGTATACAAGCCAATGATTTCTATGCTTTCAAGATCTTTGTTGCGTCATCATGTTGTATGACGCAATGTGTCAGCCATCTCGCAACTATAGCAAACAGTGTTTTTCATACTTTTGGCATGGCCAGTGACTACTATTTGCTTTGCCAATGCTGGTCCATAATAAAAGCATCTGACATTAGGAAAGCCAACAGCGGTGGCCACAAAGCATTGGCTAAGTAAGACTAATGGTGTTGCCAGTGCTTGTCATATCTTGGGGACTTACAATGAAAGTTGATACTAACTTCATACCACATAAATGTGAAAGAACATGTAAAAACACAGCTTTTCATTTTAATACTCATTTAAAGCTATCTTTGTGTAATGTAAAACCAAAATGTAAGATTTTAGCAAATGTTCTCATATACTCTAAATGAGGATTCGAGATCATTGGTTACCACATACATTGTGGAGCTCTATAGAACGTATTGTCTGAACACATGGGGTCAATTAAAATGTCAGGCGGATCGCCACCGCCCGCATGGCAGTGGCGATCCGCCAGACATTCTCTCCCGCCCCATGCTATAGTAATATGGCGGGGGGACCCCGGCAGATGGAAAGAAAATCCTCCGCTTTTCCGCCTGGTCGATGAGTCGACCGGGCGGAAAAGGTTTTAATATGGTGGCGGTGTCTGTTAGACACTGCCATCCATATTACAATACATGCAGGGATTTGCCACGGAGAGGCATGCGGTCCTTGCCATTAGGGCCCGTAGTGGGCCCCCAGGAATTCTGGGGGGTGGGGGGTGCACAAGGGGGGTGCCTATGGTACCCCTCTGCGTTTGCATGCACAACATGGCAGGCACCGCGCGGTGCCTGCCACGTTGTGCATGCAAATGCACAACATGCATTTTTGGCATTGCTGTGGGTGGTGCTGGAAGCACCGCCCCTCACGCAATGTCAAAAATGCAGGATGCGCCTGCCAGTGTGGCGGGCGCGTCCTAATCTCCCCAACGGGACCGCTGCACTTATGGCGGGCGGCCCCTTTTTACGTCGGGATGGCGGGCGGACAAAGTATGCCCGCCGTCCTAATGATGCCCTCAGTTGTCCCTGTTTAAGTACTAGAGTTACAAAATACATTACTGGAACCTATAATAAGCCAAAGAGAGGTAGTTTAATGTTTTTTTCTTGTAGAAGATTGAGTATATGATAAAGTCTCTTTAGATTATGGTTTGCTGAATCGACCACCTGGTTATGGAAATGCAATCAATCACAACTTTGAAAAAAAGTTTGGTTTTTGTCTCTATTCACATTTTGAAGACCCGTCATACATTTTAGAAAAAATAACACTTCAGGTGGCAGGCCGAATGAGGAATTTGAAGAAAACTTGAATATCATCTAAGTAACTTTGAAATGAAGATCAAGGTCTTCACTGAGCTGATGCAGAGCTGCACATCAATCAATCAATCAGGATTTATAAAGAGTGGCTAATCACCCTTGCAGGTCCCGTAGGCCTATTCGAACAGCCAGGTCTTGAGGGCCATTCGGAATTCCGGAAGTGAGGTGAGGATCCAGAGCTGCTTGGGGAGGCTGTGCCAGCTCTTTGCCGCAGTGTGGGATGAATGAATTAATTAATATTGAAAAGCAAAAGTCGAAACCATAGCCCATGAGGAAGTTTAAATGGTATTTGGATTCATTTGGAATCTCAATCGCCAATGCAAATTCTAGAACGCTGTTGCTTTGGAAGGATCTCAAACAAACTGGCACATCTACCACTTCATTCAGTCTGGTCAGAAAACTGGAGAGGTCAAGGGTGTCAAATATGATAGACTAATCTGTTAAAGGTAGTATTACAGCGGAGCACTCGTGACTCATAGGAATGTTACTCTGACCCTTCAGTTGTGCCATTTTAGTACTACTCTTAGGGATGAATCCATCCTGATAGCCACTCACTCAATGTAGGATGGTCTTCTAGAAACATCTAGAGGTGCAACAATACTTCATTAAAAAAAAAATCAGTAGAAGACTCTCTTTGGACATTGGCCTATATTTACAGAGGAGGAATGGTTTAGAGATGGCTTTTTATCAATATTTATTTATTTTAGAACAGGGTGTGTTTTCTATAAACTGACAATTTATCACATTGCATGTTGTAAGTGTATCTATTTCTTTTTTGTGGCCATGGGTGCTGTTTTATGGCAGCAAAAAATCAATATTTCTATTTGGTCTTTGTAAAAAAAGAGAAACATTGATTTTTTTACCACAAGTCAGTGCTGACTCACATACAGTCCACACTTTCAGTATTTATTATGTTAAAGGCACCAGTTGGGCATTTTATGCAAAATGGTGATGCTTAGGTGTTATTTAGCACCACCCAGACATTTTAGGTAATCTGGACCCTGATACAGAGCTTGATTCCAAGGAACTGATCAGTCATCATTGTGATGTGGGTGATAAGGGTGCAGGTCAGAATTCTTTCCAGTATTCAGGTTACTGTACCAATTCTGAAAAAATCTATGGTATTCGTGGGAGATGCAGTGGAAGTACTAGAAGATGAAATGGTAATACCACACAACACCCAGTAATCGTTTGACAAGTGTTTTTGCAGCAAGGTAAACAATATATAATTACCACTGGAAAGGATGCCTTTTCTGGTTCTATCCCAAAATTACCAGCCTGAAATCTAAATACGGAGGAAAGGGCTTCCATAATGCTATTATCGTCTCAGTTCTGTCTGAAAGAGTTTTCGGCCAAGAACATGCTTGGAGTCAAGGCCTGTAATGTGAGAAAGCATGCATCTCCTGAAATTGATTTGTTAGATTCATTTATCTCAAAATCTTCCTGACATCTTACTCGGAAATCTCCGCAAAATTAGTTCTGGTTATTGGCCAAGGTATAAGAAGGTTGATTATAAAAGCAGGCTAGAATGGCTGATTGCAGACCAGTTCATGGATTGGACACATTTGCTGGTAATTTTTAAATGAAAAAAGAGGAAATGATGGAGGAATGGAGAGAAATTCAACATTTCATAACTCATATATACTAAAGTTCCTCTTTCAAGACATCATCTTGTCTTTAGCATTTGCATATCTAAACAATACACACAATTGTGTAACCTCTTTCAACAACCTAGTGCATTACTATCTTGACTTTCCACATAACAGAATGAGTCGAAATTTCTGATCTGTCCCAAAAAGTTGCAGAGGAAAGAGCATTCTTCTTTGAGTTTCAGTGCTAGCTGCAGCTGCAACAAGGAGACACCAATTTAGACAGGTGAAATACATTTTAGCCCTACTTTGTATTTTGACAAATGTGTGTATTTATACATGCTGCATGCCATGGAAGCTGCTGCATAACAAGAGCTGTTTGGAACAAACAAACAGAAAATATGAAACTGAGAGGCAGAATTTCTAAGCATTGTTCAGCACTATAATAGCTGTGAGTATCACTAATAACATTCCTTTCTAGAGACCAAGAGAGGCCCATGCACAAGTTCGACCTACACACATGTGCAACCTAGCGGGTACAGGTGACTGTGTTTTTATTCACAAAAGGACATAAAACAATTATGCACCATATATACGCTGTTCGTTTGCATTGGGTGACTTGTTCAGCCAGCCTCGCTGAATGAAATCCACGGTTAAACTGCTCTATGACAAGAATGGTAGACTGATTGATTGATTGACTGATTGATTGATTAATCAATTGATTGATGTGTTACATATCTGTAGTACCTTAATGGACAATAACTGTTTTGAAAGGATCAGACTTCTTAATAGTGCTTTGAGAATTTGCTTTACAGTACAAGACTCTTAATTGCGCTGTGAAAGTAGTTCAAATTTTAGGACTCCAGAGGGTGATATTTTTCTTTCTAAAGCGAATTTCAGGACTGTGTGTGTGTGTGTGTGTGTGTGAGAGAGAGAGTAATCCCATTACTCCAATTCTACTTCTCTATCCCAGTCCTTATATTGAGGGGCACCCGTTGCCACCTAAATAAAAAAAATGTGAACTCCCATGCTCTCTAGGTATGTCAATAATGGAAGGACCACCTCTACCTAGAAACCTTCTGAGTCGGCCACCAAAGCCTCCAAGCAGATTGCAATCAAAGCTGGGCACACAGCATGCACAGTGGGAGGGTTGTAAGGACTGGAATAAGGAAGCATAATCAAAGTAATGGGTTTACCGATATGTAATCAAAGCATTACCTTTTCATCACTTCCACATAAAGGCCTTCAGATCATGAGGTATGCCAAAGCAGACAGGACAGACATTAATTACCCACTGCGGTAGCCAGCTGCAAAGGTCACAATCCAGATTCAAAGGAGGAAGTGGCAAACCCAGAAGGTCAACAAAAATCCAAGCAGTAGGGTCAAAGCAAGCCAACTTGCACTAGAAAGAAGCCCATAAGGCAGAGGGCACAACCACTGTGCCCAGAGGAGCAGGGCCCCAAATTATGGGCATCGATCATGGCGACCCACAAGAGGCAACAAGACAGCCAAGTAAACCAACATCAGCAGCACAAACCCACACCAGTGATGCAGCTAACGACCCAGAAAGATCCAAACGTCATCAGCCCAAAGTCATGTCGGAAGGCACTCCTCAGCTCATGCAAAGATGAGAAGCCATGCAAGATAATGTCACTAAATCCTACCACTGGGGAGAGAGAGGAAGAGTAACACCAAATGAGAAGGCCAAGAATGAAACAAGAGGCAGGGACCCCCAAAACAAACCCATCTGCAAGCACCTATGACTTTGCAGGGAGAAGGCCACAAACAGGCACTGTGTCGTACCCAAAAAAAGGCACAAGAGCACATCAACCCAAGCAGGGCACTAAAGGCAATATGAAGGGGAGTGCCTGTAGCAGAGCCAATAGTCAGCAAAAAGGCACCAGATAAGTATCCAACACAAAAAATGGGAAAGATCGAACCCTGTGGTTCAGGGCAAAAAAGAAACATCCACGAAGGGTGCAGGGAAGTAAACTATACACAAAGGTCAGAACCCAACATGGCATTTTCGGACACAAGCCCACAACATGAAATCTATGCACACCAATCACAAAGGCACACCTACTCCCACCACAGCATAGGAGTGGTCATGCAGACAAAGGACCTCCAGATGCAATACAACTAGGCCAACATACACTAGTGAATATGAAGTAAGGGAATCACTGACAGAATATCGAGGAGAAGAATATCGAGCTGCCACAATATCGAGGTAAAAATATTGAGTGACAGAATAGCGAATTCCTATCTACAAACAGGTAAGTACAGAAATATCGAATCCTAAATATAGTTGTTAATAATATAGTTTGCTAAAATATTGACTTTTTAAAATGTTTTAAAAGTAATATAAAATGAATGTAATAATAAAAATAATTAAGTAAAACATAATTAAAAAATAATTAAAGAACGTTAAAATTAATAAATAATAAATGTAATGTAAAAAAAAACCATGCATTTTTTAGAACTATATATTAACTTAATAATATTAAAAATAAAATAATTAATATTTTTATTTATAAAATGTTATAAACATATTCTAAAATATAATTACACATATATATAAACAAAGCTATAATATAAATATAAAAATAAATTATATATAATAAGTTAAAACATTAAAATAATTGTTTTTTTAAAAATAATATTTTAGACTACATTAAAAATAACAATACTGAAAACGTTGCATAGTGTAGGGGATAAAATACTATTCTCACTCCAGCTAGTGATACAGTAGGGAAAGTGTTGGATAGCGGGTGGATACAAATTATTATTTCCTCTCCAATGAGTGCAACAGTAGGGAAAGTGTTGGATAGCGGGTGGGTAAAAATTACTATTCCCACTCCAGTGAGTGCAACAGTAAGGAAAGTGGTGGAAAGCGGGTGGGTAAAAATTACTATTCCCACTCCAGTGAGTGCACCAGTAGGGAAAGTGTTGGATAGCGGGTGGGTAAAAATTACTATTCCCACTCCAGTGAGTGCAACATTAGGAAAAGTGTTGGAGAGCGAGTGGGAATAATTTAATATTCCCACTCAACCAAGTGTAACAATAGGAAAAGTGTTGGATAGCGTAGGGAAATAATTTAGTATACCCACTCCTGAAGTATAATTTACATTAATTAACAAGTAATTATTTTTTCAAAATTTATTTACCTCCCACCATTTTCCCCTATAAACGTCACCTACAAGATTGTAAAATATTAATATATTAACATAATTAATTAACAATTAATTAACTAATAACAATTAACAATAAAATGACTAACCATCCAATCTAAATTAATTCACACAATTAACACTATAAAATAACTTTTAATAAATATATATAAAAAATAATAAAAATTACATTAAAACTAAATTACTTCCTACCCTACTACCCTATCAACCCTCAACCCACTCCTAAAAAAAGTACACCATTAACATATTTACAAATTAATAATTAATAATTAATATCTAATTAATTACTAATTAATACATTGTTTAACATAATTGCCAATTAAATATTAATTGTTACTAATCAACTTATAATTAATAATAATGAATGAATTAACTTAATTAACAATTCAAATGATTTAATACTACATTATTAATTAATTAATTTCAATTAAATTACTTCCCACCCTGTTCCCCTATAAACCCACAACACGCCACAGAATTAAATTACACAAAAAGTAATTATCATATTATCAGTTAATTCTAAATAATTCTTAAAAAATATATTATAATTAAATTAATTCCCACCCTATTCCCCTATAAACCCACAACCCACCACGGAATTAAATTATGCAAAAATTAAGTAACATAAAATTCATTACTTTAATAAAATTCAAACATACATTACAAAAATAATACATACTTTTAACACATATACTAACATTTAAAACACAAAAAAATCGATCTTTTTAACAACGATATTATGACTGTCGATATTACGAACTTCGATATTATGAAAAAAGATATTTCTTACCTGCATTTCGATATTCTGCACCACTATATTTTTGAAAGTCAATATTATGTCAACTCAATATTTAAAACTATATTGCCATATCGATATTTAAAATGAGATATTTTGAATGCTTACCGAAGAAAGGAACCAAAGAGACACTCCAAGAGCAGATGTAGCCTGTTCCAAGAGCCCAGCTGAAAACACAAGACAAAGCATGTTACCACACCCCATACCAAAAAGAGATGAGGGAGTTCAATGTGCCGGTAAGATGGCATGTAACAGTAGGCAAATCAGGCACAGTGAAAGGCAAACTCACAATACAACATCCAGCACAAGGGTGAAACCACCAGTCTCCAGCTCCAACAGTCCCAACTAGAAAGTTAGAAGCAACCAGAAGAAGCACCAGATCATCCCAAGCCCTAAGCTGGAAGGCCCAACATGCAGCTTGTCACTGGAGGTCCAAAAAAGAGAACAGATGAGAATGAGCAGAGTGGAGCAGCTGAAGAACCGACCACTTGCAGTGTAAAGACCAAGCAAGCACCTGAGACCTGGAAGGACAGGACCATTAAAAAAAGGCACAGCACCACAACCCTAGCTACAGGAGCAAGTATCAGCCCTCAAAAGCCCAAAGTCCAGATAGGATGTAAGCCAATGCTTCACCCCTTTTGACAAACCCCTATCACTCCATATGCAGATGTGCTGAAGGAGCAAGACTCAAATGGTGAAGACAAGGCAGCACACATTAGCTTACACACCCAGAGGCAATCAGAAATGGTGAAGGACAGAGGCAAGCAAGAAATGAGAACCAGCCAGGGAGTCCAAAGGCCTAAAGACCCAAGCTCCATGACCGACAGGGGGTAAGGGTGCAATGTACTTGTAGAACAAGCAACAAACATACAAAGTATACAAGCACCCAACCCTAAAAATCAGGAAACCTATCTGTGGGCCACACGTGAGTAACAAAAGGGCAGAGCCACTGACAGAGCCCAGGAAGGTAGTTATGGTCACATGAGATGTCTACAACACCAGCGTGGCTGTAAGAGCAGTGAAAGCCCCATAATAAAAAAGAAAAATCTGAGAGGAGCCCAAAGACAATAAGCCAACCATGGCGTGAGAGGAGCAGTCCCAGCAGTACACAAGTGCACCATCCCTAAAGTAGGCCAAACCCCATTGAGAAGCACATGGGACTGCCCACCAACAAACAACATGTGAAACCAGCAGGATGGAGGCAAATCCACTAAAAAACAGAAGCCCCAACAGAAGAACAAAATACAATGTAATGCGGCCACAGTACCCTAATTCCCACCAAGAACTGAGGAAGCAACAGAAATCCTGGGCAGAGGGGCAGTAACAGGCATGGAGGACACATGGCCAATAACCACACACTCCAAATCTAAGAGGAAATAAGAGAAACATACCCAGATTAGACCCAAAAGAACGAAGGCTGTAATAATTTCAGACTTGTAGTGTGCAAACCTCTCTCTTTTTCCAGCCGCTCACCCTTGTCTCTGACACATTTGCTACTCAGGCCCTAATTTGGATGTTGGCTGGTAAGCCTCCGACCCCTCGTCGGAGGCTTACCAACCGACTTCCTTGGTTTGGATTCCGACCGCCGTATTACGATCACGGCGGTCAGAATACAAACCGGCAGTTCAATCCAGCGGCCTTCTGATGGGCTTGAGGAGCCCATCGGAAACCGAACATAATCCCTTAAGGGCGGCAATTCCGCAGTCTGGATTATGATGTTGGTTTCTGACAGGCTTTCCATGTCAGGCTTTCCAACACAAAAAGCCGGAAAGTGACTTTGGGGGCCCCTAGCAGGGCCCCCTTCTATCCACAGCATACGGTTGTGGGCTGGGGGCACCTATGAGGTTGCTGCCACACGGTGCAGGGATTTACAGAAACTCCCATTTCTCTATGGGAGCTTGTGCTGGGGCCAGTTTCCGATCACCTCACAAGCTCCCATAGGGAAATGGGAGTTTGTGACTGCACTATGGGCCTAATTATGATAGCGGTGAACCCGCCAGCGACAGGCTGTCGGTGGAGGGTTCACCGCCATCGTGCTGCCATTTTCCACCCACCAGATTGTGATGGCAGGCCGTGTGCTAGTGGGCGGGCAGGCAGAAAGCCCAACCGCGACAGCTCCAACAGAAGCAATCGTTCTGATTGCCTGTCGGACCCCCCCAACACCCCCAGAATGATGGTGGTGCCTAGCAGGTACTGCCCGGCTGATTGGGATGCAGGATCCCCGCCAGTCTTTCCATGGTGGTTCAACCGCCATGGAAAGGCTGGTGGGGATGTACTTCAGGGGCCTGTGGCCGGCCCCCCTTGACCAGGGGCAGTTCGGGATGCACTTGGGGGGCACCTATGGTGCCCCTCTATATTTTGAAGTACTGGGTATTTTAGACCCAGCGGTGCAGGGGCACACACCCTATGACTTCTGGGTTCACCCTGTTCCAGACCTACAGAAACACAGAGTCTTCTGGGTGAAGTCAAAGATTCGTTTATTGGCTGCAGACCAATGACAGGTATCCTAGAAGTACAACAGCGTGTATGTTCTCAGGAGACTGCTGAAAATCATAGGAACGGGCTTCTCCTTAAGTACAAAATATCATGCTCCAGGCACACATTCCTTGGTTTACGATATGGCCATTATAAGTATACATTACAAACGAAAAAGCAGAGTCATGATGACCATCCCACATTCCAGTTCGGCCAGCCCACAATGATTTACACAGTAAGGTTCAGATCCCACATTTGATGTCAATAGACCCCCCAATAAACATGAGCATCTCCTGTTTTGGGAAACAAGTCATAAAGCAGGAACAAGCAGGTGTGGAAGAGATTAGCCGGGGGATTGTATAGAATGAAAGGGTTTTATGACGGGTCAAGCCCTGATGCTAATCACAGGTGGACGGAGGAAGGGGAGCTCGTGAGACCGGTTTGACCTGGGGCAGCAGAGCCAGCTGCCCAGGTCACAGAGAAGTCAGAGGGAAAGCCCATGTACTGTGAGGCCCGTATTTACTCCATTATAGCCTATGTGAGGGCAATGACAAGATGGCCACTGCTTCCAAAATGGAACCCGCGTAGTGAAGCAGAATAACGTGTACACAGTGCATTCATAGCTAGAACGATATATAAAGCACTCGTACATGCCGCATTTACCATTTGCGGTTTGTTAATACCAAGATAGACAGGGGTAGAGCCCCGTCCCCTACGCGATCCTGAATATTAAAATACGACAATTTCCCTGCACAATGGGCCAGGCACCGCATGGTGCCTGCCACGTAGTGTAGGGAAATGTTCACAGTGCATTTTTTATATTGCGGCGGGTGCTGCAGCTAGCAGCACCCGCCGCATAAATATTGCAGATACGGCTGCCATGTTGGCGGTCGCATCTTAATTCCATGTGTTAGTTTCGAAATCTCAGGGATGTCGATCGGAGGCAACTCCGACCGACATCCTAATTAGGGCCTCAGTAGTAAACTTACCCGCATGAGAATCTCCCCATGAAAACTAGAGAGACGCACGTGGAAATTTACACGCATAGGTTTTTGAATATAATTTTTTAGTACGTTAGCAGTACTTTACTGTTACTGTTAAACATACTACAAAATACAGTTTCTGAATAGGCCCTATAGTCTCTAGCAAGTAGTAAATATTCTTTAGCAAGTATTTACAGTTTTTTCATTGTACAGTGGATACAATGGGCCCTATTCACAAATGTAAATTTACACATGAGTAAGACCGTAGAGACCTCTTTGTTTACGGTCTGCAGCCTTGCCCCACTGAAGGAATCTAAGACCCAAAAAAGTGGCTCAGTACAAAATAAATTCTGACCTAAGGCACCAAAGGTTTCTGACAGACAAAGGACCTTGTCTGGTTTCAAAATTTGAATTTCTCCCACTCAAAGCTTTAATGGCAAAAACCATTGGCTTCACCAAAATATTCCAATCTGTGTGAAGTTCTCATTGGCTACAGTCTGCTGTCCCACTTGAGACTTTGGACTGATTTTTTAAACTAAGCACCAAGGTAAATCCTTCGATCAGGTTGAACCTGGTCTTTGCATCTGACCTGCACTCCATTATGGTCAGCTTCAAATCACACTTTAGTCCAGGTCTACTGTGACCAGTTGATGGCAGGCTTAAAGGGCCCCTGTCTTTCATCAGGACCAGGATCTCTAGAGCTCTATGTGTTCTTTTTCTAACAGTTACCAGCATTCACACAGTAAGTAAATCATGCTTATGTTGCTTGATAATACTTGCATTTTCTGCATCAGTTGCATAGTCCCTAAGTTTGGGGGTTGTGGAGCCAATGGAGGAACATCCGAGGGGTACCTTATTGTCACACATTGGTTAAAGGATTTACCATGTATTCTTGCTGGCCCTCCTTCAATAGCAGTAATTCCTTTGGAAGGAGCCTGAAATGTTTAACCCACACTCTGTATCATGCACTTCTTTCCCAAAAGTACTGCCTACCTTCCTACAAGCACATTCATCAATATAAACATTTCTGATGAGTGTGGTGGGTGCATGAAGAAGAATGACACCTAGGTAGGAGTGTGAGGCCTTGCCATACAATTTTTAATTATCGCCGGGTCCTTGCTACACAGACTTCAGGGCCCCAACTATCTGGGTAATTACACCCTTTTTTGGGGGTTTAAATAAAAACGGTGTTGCTTAAGGTGGGTAATCACATCCCTTAACAGCCCAATTTCGTATGCACACTATGGATAGCAATAATGGGATTAGACTCAAAGCTGGTCTGGCAGTGAAAAAATCTGGGCTGACATTTGACCACAAGCTGTCTTTAGTGATACAAGTTACAAATGTTTCATTAGCTTTTTTATCTGTTTAGACTGCTCCAACAAATTGTACCCCCCGATCCAAGTCATTGATTTGCAGTTACCAGTGCATTTATTCAGGGTAGTTTATATCATAAATTTACTATTTATCTTGGTTTGCCACTAAGAATTTTGCATTGCTTACACCCTATTCACAATAGAACAGCCAGATTTCTTATGGGTCTGTGGAAAAGCAACAATGTATCACCTGCGTTAACCACATCATATTGGCTACCTGTAACCAAAAGAGTTTCTATTAAGTCCATTGAAATCATTCACTGAGCTGTAGCTGACAATTCACTATGTTTCCTGTGCTCCTGTCTTCGATGCAGTGCTTAACTTGAGTTAGTAGTTGGAGGTGACTGGCCCTTATCTTTCCTCATCAGAAATTGACCCAAGCAAAAGAGAGAAATCACACAAGAGGGAAAGAAATAGGAAGAGAAAAGGGAAAAACAATGACAAACAGAGAATGCAGGGATGAAAAATAACCTAAAAGAGTGTAATAAAAGGGCAGGGCATGTCTGATGGTGAATGAAAAAGGCATGATGTGGAATCAAGGCTATGCAGCCTTGGTATTCAACACCCCGAAGTTTGATAGTCCGACCACAGTCGTTTGGGCAAGACATTGGGGTTTGGAATTTGTTCTTCAACAAATGAAGCACTGCTTAGATGGCATCAGCTTAGGCACATCTCAGGCCATCAGAATGAGATTTCGATGTTTTTAGAACATCGGATAGCACTTACTCAGTAGCTGCTGCTACATTATTGAATTCTGTACCTTTTTTCTTTATGAGTTAGTCCCATCTTTTTACGATAAGTGGATGCCTTAAATAAAGCTGTTTTTGTTTACTGCTTCATACTTTCTGTCAATAATCACAAATGTGTGTTTCTATAGCCCAAGAAACTACAGAAAATGTAGTCCAATATAAGAAGATTTAACATATCATCAATCATGGTTTAGTTTTTGTGCGGAGACAGCAGCACTCTTCGTTGTCTAATCCATTTCTGGTTTCTGGCCTATAAGCCAATGTTGGCCCAGACGAGGGCAGCCGAAACAACACCTAAGGCAAGCCCGTCTGCGCCCGCCATGCCTGGACATCGTCAGGAGCTAGGACCCCTGGTCCATTGGAGAGAACAGCGGACTCTTTTCCCCGAATTTCCTACTCACCTGCCTCCCTCTATCAGATTAAAACTAACCCCGGGCGGGTAACGCCACGCCATCAATAAAGTTTGCAAATTTTTGCCTACTCTGCGCTCCTTTTCAAACGCCGAGTTTAGGCAAAAACTCCCCTCCGTGGCGGAGCGGAGTTAGCCAGCTCCGCAGTTAAGTGCCTTCTTTTTTATTTTTTACTAATTTGGGAGGGGGGAGGGAGTGTATCGTAGAGTAGCATAGCATAGTGTATTTCCACAGAGTTTTATTCAAACTCCATGAAAATATGCGTAGAGGCACTACACCTGCTACGCCCACCCTTAATTAAAACTAATCTTTCAAATGATCAGTTCTGTAAGAATACCTTTTCCAAATTTCTGGAGGGCCCTCTGGCCTGCCCCCTTTGCCACTTCCAAAATCATGATCTACCTGCTGTTACCCGGTCAAGACACTAACTCTGCTATACCTAAATTCAGTTTAACATATAGGAACGACTATCTGACTCTTGCATCTCCCGAGTTCCATCCTATATCCCCTCCATTATCTACACTGAAACTACCATAAAAAACTTTCTTTGCAATGTGAGATCGTTAACAAAACATTCCATTGAAGTATTGGATGTCATTACCTCCCTACCCCCCATATATGTTTTCTCACAGAAAGTTGGTTGAATGGCAATAACTTACCGGCCATTACTCTAGCTATCCCGGATAATTATCAATTAAGTAGGCTTGATAGAAAATTGGAGGGGGAATCGCCATCGTTTTTAAAGAATCTCTTAACATCTCATGGATTAGCACCATTGCTTCTGAATCCTTGGAATGAGGCATTTTTAAAATAACTCTATATGGTGCAAAAAGCTGGAAGGGCACTCTGTTATATCGCCCGCCAGGACCTGAGAAGGGTTTCAGTCAACTTTAAGTGGAAGTAATAATCCCTCAGGTTTTGGCAACTAATTCTTTTTGTTTCCTGGGTGAGCTTAATTACCATGGAGAAGACTTAGTTGACCCCGAGGTGATGCATCTCATTGCAGATATGGAAACCCTAGGTCTTCACCAATTAGTCACCAACCCTACTCACAAAACGGCCCACTCACTGGATGTGCTATTCAGCAACAGTGAGGCTGTTTCTTGTGAATCACCTAGGCCTTTAATTTGAACGGATCACTACATAATCCCTTTCCAAATTCAATCCTCATTAAAATCCAACTTGGAGAAAAACAGATGTTGGGAAAATCTGCTGAGAAGGCCCTGGCACTCAGGGCTCCATTACGATTGCCACCGTAACAGAAAACGGGACCGACTGCCAGAGGTGCGGCGGTCCCGCTGGGCCAATTAGGATGCGACCGCCATTCCTCATTTTTTACATTGCGGTGGGCGGTGCTGTAAGTAGCACCCGCCACAATGTAAAAGTTGCATGTTGTGCATTGGCACGCACAACGTGACAGGCACCGCGCGGTGACTGCCACCTTGTGCATGCCAATGAAGGGGGGTACCATAGGTACCCTCCAGTGCAGCCACCCACCCCCCCACCCCCAGGGACCTGCAACTGGCCCCCAAAGCCATTTACCGTATGCCTTTCCATGGCAGAGTCTCCACCATGGAAAGGCATACACACTACATGCATCATAATATGGAACACCGCCACCATATTGTATGCCTTTTCCGCCCCGCCGGCAATCCGACCGGTGGAAAAGCGGAGGACGGACTTTCCATCCACCGCGGTACCCCCGTCATAGTAATATGGCGGGGGTAAATTGTGGTGTGATGTCGTGCGGATTGCCACCGCCCGCCACCATCGGCCAGGCGGTGGCGATCCGCACGACATCCTAATGGGCCCCTCACTCTCCTCGGATGTCTTTAGTAAGTCATTTTAACTTGCTGTTCCCTCAAATTGTTCTGATGCCAATGCTCAGTTAGGTAACTTTAAAACAGCCCTAACAGAGGCTTTGGACAAAATGATACCTTCAAAAAAATGGGTTCCTCTAATCCACGTGTTTCTGCCCCTTGGTAGACAACAGAGCGAAAAACTGAAAAATAGGCCTTTTAATATCTAGAGAGGAAATGGTAAAGAACTAAAAATCTACATGACAAGGAACTTTATAAACTTGCCCTGTCTAAATATCATTCTAATATTAGATATACACGCATGTTTTTTATTACCAACCCTCATGCGCTCAGCCACCCTTAGAATCACAGGAACTGTGTGACTCCCTTGCTACACTTTTTCTTTTTTTCTACATAATCTTTATTCATTTTATTTTAAATACAGGAGTGTCCAACCCCACCCCGGACCCGACCCACCTCAGACAGGTAAAACTTCATTACATCAAACATAATAAATCAAGTGTGAGTGCAGTGCAATATATAACATAATACATAACATATTTTCATAATTAAAATAAATGAATATAACCTCCCAAGGATCTGTCCATCCGATACAATCCTGTTAAATCACAATTTGTGAGACACCAATACAAATTCCTAAATTGACATGTGCAGGTTTCCTCTTACAATATAAGAGCCATTATTTAGCAAGAAGAACCACAGTGGACAAGAAATAAATAAGTACATGTACTCTATCTTGTTCCTCTTTGACTTTGAATCCATATAATCAAGGGGTCCCAAATTTTCATGCCTTTTCGGCGTAGGCGGCTCCTTTCCATTTATATATAGCTATTTCCAAACTATACGTTGCTAGTAATCTGGCTAGCCATTGTTGATAAGCGGGGGACCTAGACTCTAGGAAGCCAGAAGCAATACACATCCTTAACACCGCCATAGATATAAATATCAATTCATGTCCCTTCCCCTTTCGATTTGCTTTAGAAATCCCTAACAATATTACAATTACATCCTTTGACAATATTATTTCGGTTTTTAAAACCTCTGATAGAAAATCTGATATATCCTTGATTAATTTTTGCAATACGTTACAAGACGCAAAGATATGAATGATATCAGCATTATAAAGTGCATATCATGGGCAGAATGTTCCTTTTCCAACCCCCATTTTGCAATCTTTGTCGGGCATATAGTATAAAGAAAAGCAGGTCTTATAAAATTTATCTTGTAGCTTAGTGGACATTAAAATAGATTTTGACATCTCATACGCATAAAGAAAATTCTCGACTGAAACCCCCAAGTTCAGCTGCCATGTTTGAGAACATTTGTCCAAATCATCGGGCATAGCAGCATTTATAAGGCTGTAGATCTACCCAATAGAGCTTCCTTTGTAACTATACATTCAATGGTTTCTACCCTCTCAAACTTGGCCCGTCCCCCTCCTTTTCGTAAGAGAAAATCCCTAATCTGGAGAAACTTTAAAAAATCACTACAGTCTCGAATGTATTCTTCTTTCATCTCATCAAGGGACCGGAGTCTTGAGAGGGAGAAAAAACAGCCAATCTGATCTATTCCAGCCCTTATCCATTTATCCATATACAAATCTCCAAAGAGCTCAGGGAGATTGCAATTATTACATATAGGTGTATAAAACGATAATCGACCAATTCCCAGGGTTCTATGTACAGCTCGCCATACTCTAAAAGCCCTTAAAAGAGTTTTAAAGCGAACTTTTTTGTAATAGCTGTCGTATTGTAGTCGCCAGAAGCATCCTCCTGTCTCTCCCCCCAGCATAAGTTCAAACAGAGAAGGAACCTTAGCCGTTCACGTGTTATCTACATTCATCCTGAGCAATTTGCGACTATAGATCAGTTTAGATGCCCGTTAGTATCGTTTCAGGTTCGGAAGAGCCAAACCCTCCCTGTCCTTCCATAGGGTAAGAAACCTAAATGCTTGGAGAGGTCGCGAATATGCCCATATAAACCGGGAAACTATATTTTCTATTGCTTTAAAACAATGAGGAGTAAATTCTAAACAGATGTCCCTAAAGAGATATAAAAAGTTCCGGAAAAAGAGCATTTTATTTCATTACCCCCATGGACTACTGTAGGTTATTCAACCTTGCAAGATATTTTTTAGTGTTCTCCATTAGAGGCTCCAAATTGTCCTTGACCACATTATCCAGCGTGGAGGTTATACTAATACCGAGATATGTAGCCTTTTCAACTGCCCGGTCGTCTATCATTTTGACTTTATCATTAAGGACAATCTGCGTCTTGTCTTGATTCAGAGCGTATCCCGAGATATGCCTGAAATGCTCAGCCTCATCTTCAATCACCTTTATGGCAGCATTTGGATGTGATGTAACAAGGGCAATATCGTCTGCGTAGGCCAAGGTCTTGATTGCCCAATTCTGTGACCATATTGCCGGTATTAGCACATTACTTTCTAGCTTGCGGATAAAAGGATCAATAAACACTGCAAATAAAAGAGGGGTGCAAGGGCAGCCCTGCCTGGTCCCTCTGGAAATTACAACATTTTCAGAAAGTGTACCGTTCACCATTACTGCCGCTAATGGTTCAATTTATAATGTTTTGACCGCTTGAATAAAACCCTCCCTGATACCTATTCTAGACATGGAAGTCCATAGATAATGCCAGTAAACGTGGGCGTAGTGCTCCGCTCCGCCCGCGGAGTGTGCGTAGTGCTGCCTACTTCGCGGTCCGTGAAGTAGGCGCAGCAGGCAGGCTACGCACACACCACGGCGGAGCAGAGTTGCCTGCCACCCACCTCCCGCCCGCCCTCATTTTAAAATTACTTACAACGTTAAAAGTAAGGAAAATGACTTACCTGAACTGCGGTGTCCCGGGGCTCCCTCTTCCTGCTTCCTCGCCGACTTCTTCCTTACAAATGCGCATGGCGTAACAAGAAATTTCCAAAATAGACCAGTAGAGCATGGGGCAGCGTACGCTCAGTAGATGAGTGCCTTGCAGGTGATAAGGGAAATAGATGGACACGTTGTACTTCCTTGTCCCAATCCCAGTCAGAAAGTTTGGGTAGGGAGCCTTTCGGCATATTAATTATAAAATTCCCTATATCATTCCCCTTTCCATTTTTGGGGATCCCCAACAACCTCAAATTATTGTGGCACTGGCGATTCTCATAATCCTCCAGTTTCCACATCACATCTTTCAGGGTACTCTCCTGCGACGTAGCCTGAGCCATCAGTGTATCCACTGTATTTTCTAATGCCTCAATACATGTCTCAATCATATTTAATCTCTCCGAGATATCAGTACAAATTTTCCCAAACTTTCGCACAGATCCTTGGAGTTTTTTTTAGGCCAGCCGTGCTTGACGATTATCAGACTTGCATTCATCCTGAAATAGTCGCAGGGCATACAAAATTAAAGAAAGGGAGGGTTCATCCATCTTTCTATCGTTTGATTGCTCCATTTGATAGTTTCTCTTTTCCATTGACATCTTCTGGGGTTAGCAGTTGTGTAGCTGAGTAATCCCAACCCAGCTCCTCCTCAGCCTCATTATCACCTAGGTTTTTCTTGCGAGCCTTTTTTCAGATACTCTTTTGGGTTTCTTAGAGATGGCACCTTTCTCTTGTAGGCTTCTATTACTTGAGGGAGAACCTCCGCCATCGCTACTAGCAAATGGGCTGGTGTCAGATACCCCTGATTCTTCAGTCAGAGAAAAAATATTTTCCAAAGAATCTGGGAATAAACAACCAGTCTCCATAATTTTTCTTTGGGATACACTCCCTTTAGATGTGCCATGTTTACTTTTGTTTGTCAAATCTGGTGCACTAAACCCCTTCTCATCATTTGATTTATCGCTAAGTATATCAGGGAAGCGGTTCTCCTTACTTCCAGTTTCATCCACTGGGCAGGTATGTGAAGGTGCTTCCAGAATAGTGTTATCACAATATCACAATTTGCAAGCCAAGGGTCACACTTCTAGATGAGAAATTCTCACTTTCCTCCCCTTGCATGCCGGTATTGCAGCCTGTTTAGGACTGTTCACAAGGTTACACACTTCCCCATTCCCATCCCCATTGCCTAAATGTTGCTGTCCTTCCTGCCCAGTCTTTTACATTTCACTCATGTCTACGGGTAGAAAAATGCTCGAGATGGAGGGTTGCAGCCTGCCTACCTCTCCAGACGCCTGTAAGCGTCGGGGGATTGTCTTTACATGAGGCTCTATTTTTTCCTTGTACAGCTTGTCCCCCTTACCGGCACAAGAGTCTCCTTTCCTGCCCTCCAATTTGGCCTCTGCCCCTTCACGCCGTGCTTGAAAGGAAGTGGTAGCGGGGGCTGCCATCCATGGTTTTCCTTTCCTGCGAGCAGCCATCACTGCTGACTCTGCAGTCTGCGTTCCAGCCTTTGGAGCATTGCCATATCCAGGCAACAAGGATGAGCAGAATTGTCAGCGTGCGGGTTTCCCCTTGACTACCATCAGCAGTAGGCGCATTAGAACCTCCATGGGGCCAAAGCAGGAGCCCGTTGTTCCCCAGCACAAGCGTGTCCGGCACCCACCTCGTTATTCTCCTGGAGTGGGCCTGTAGAGATCTCCGATCAGACAGTAGCACTAGGGCATAATCTGGTTTCTCAACACAGAGAGATGTCCAGCGAGAGAGGAGACAGATGAGTGGTGGCCTCACTTAGACACCATCTTGCCCTCCCAGCCAACTTTTTCAAGAGAAAATTCCACAGATTTTTTGAAACTTCATCATCCTGTCCCTGAGCGACCCTGGGGAGACCAGTAATGTGTTAAATTTGGAAGGAGATGGGACGCCCTCTCTAATCAGGTTTGAAGCTTTTTCTCTGGAGAGGGTCCAGAGGACTCTAGACTTGGCAAAATTAGGCTCCCCCTTGATATCTGCCCGTCCAAAGTTATGGCTTCACTATCCAAACACCTTGCACCGGCCATGCATGCCCTATTTACTTGTTCGGTGGAAATGGGCCCCATCCCCTCTGAGTAGAAAGCAGCCTATGTCCTACCGAGCCTAAAGAAAGTTAACCTTGATCCCAGCATTCTATCAAATTACTGTCCAATATCTCTGCTACCTCTTTTTTGCAAACTGCTAGAAGGCCTAATTAACAAACAATTAACAACCCAGCCTACCTTGAAAAGAATAAACTTCTGGACCCTTCAAAGTCCAGTTTTAGATCTGGACATAGTACAGAAATGGCCCTCCTAGCAGTCACGGATTCATTGAAACGTTTTCTGGATGCTGGAACCCCTACTATGCTCATGCTGCTGGATCTTTCCACAGCGTTTGATACAGTTCCCCATGCTAGGCTGAGAGAGAGACTTTGTGAGATAGTTATTCAGGAAACCGCCCTCAAATGGCTTGACAACTTCTTGGATGACAGATTCCAAACAATCACCCTTGACCTCTACTCCTCTCGCAAGATTCGTCTGGACAAGGGGGTACCACAGGGCTCATGTTTGAGCCCTATCTTGTTTAACATCTATATGGTACCCCTTGCCAAGATTATTGAGCCTTTTGGCTTTGGAATTATATCTTATGCTGAAGATACCCAGCTGACCTTCACTTTTGACTCTGATCTTGCTGTAACCAAAGACCGTTTTGCAAAGGGAATGCTAGCCATTTCGTGTTGGATGACTGACAATTGTATACAATTGAATGCAGATAAGACAGAGTTACTGCTGTTTGGCAAAGCTACCTTTCTGTGGGCAAGCGAATGGTGGTCCTGTCAAATAGGATCAGCCCCTGTCGCATAAGCTATCTGTGAAGAATCTTGGCATTAAAATTGATCAGACTCACTCCATGAAAGATCATATTCAACAGCGGGCATATGCTACCGCATTATGCACATGCTGCGCAGAATATTTCCATTTCTTCAGATTTCTGCCAGCAGAACATTAGTCCAAGCTCTGGTAGTAAGCAGGCTAGACAATGGAAATTCTCTACTGGCAGCAGCTAATGAGACTATGGTTGCAAAATTACAGGTGGTGCAAAACACGGCAGCCAGACTTATTGTAGACCTTCCACCAGGCACCCCGATGGCTCCTTCATTAAGAAAGTTGTATTGGCTATCAGTCAGGAAAAGGAGCATTTTCAAGATATGCTGTCTCACTTATAAAACCCTACAAGGTATCTCCATAAAGAGTCAAAACTTATACCCTCACCAGAAGTGTAAGATCAAAGGATACATTCTTGCTCTGTGTCCCCCGCATCTGTTGGGTGAGATGTGGGGGGAGATCCTTTTCTTACATGGCTCCTGTCTAGTGGAACGGGCTGCCCATGCACATACGCATTTGTCCAAACTACTACCAATTTATGAAATTATTGAAAGCTTCCCTCTTCTTGTGGTGACATCCGTAGAGAGAAGCTGTCTGTTACTGTCTCATAGCACCAATATGCCTATTGGTGATCCGAGCGCTTTATCAAGTATAAATAACAAAAGTATAAGATAACATGGTATTCAAGAAGGGAAAAAATTGTTAGCAGTACAATTCTTTTTTTTTGTCCTCATTCCGACAACTTTCTTGCTGGTAAAGCTCTTACCTCTCAAAGAGGGCTTTGTAAGTTTGTCTCTGCAAAGAATGTTGCTGCTCCTACATTCCTCTCCCTCCCTTATTGATAAAGAGATGGGGAGGAGCCAGGATCGCAACATATAGGCTTAATCATTGGACTCACTTAGCTGTTGTTTCCAAGCTGTATAGGGTACCCAAAACCTCTCCCAGCTCCTAGTTTCACTAGCAATTTCAATCTGACATGTAAGCTTAATGCGGCTGAACTAGTCAATCCTCAGGGGGGAGTTTTTAGATTTCCATAATTTACAAATCTTCCGCCTCGCCAATAAAATCACATAAAAGACGAGGTTTATTATGACGGGATTAACATGTAGACTTGCTTCTGAACATAGCCCAAAAAATATGAGGCGAGGGCTTACCTCTAACCGTTGTCCAGTCACTTCCTCGATGAACTTGCACACCAACATCCAAAAAGCAGCAATCTTTGGACACAGCATGAACATGTGAAGGTCGTCCGCCAAAGGAAGCGCACACTTGGGACATACATAATCATTCCCAGTCACTCTTGAGAGCCTAGCCGGTGACCAATACACCCTATATATTGTAAATAGTTGGTTTCTCTTAAGTGAGGCAGGTTTCACAACTGCAAGTAGTATGGAGAAGGAAGATTGCCATGCTTACATTAGGTCCCCTTCCACGTATCTCTCTTCCCATAAAATCGGATATGTCCGTTGGGCTGTTATCTTCTTTCTCCAAAAGGGCCCAGTGCCATATTGACACTTCCTTTTTTAACTGACCCGTTCTCAGTGCCTGTTCTAACCATAAATCCTCCTCCTCCTCCACCCACTCTTGGGCAGCCCAACAGGAGCGTAGCTGATAATACTTAAACCTTGTGAGTTGTCCCATAGTGCAATTGTTCAGGACATCCCAGCCTACCAAATTAGACCCCATTTTGAGATCTGCCCAGTGATTTAAACCTGCAGATTTTAAGGGTTGGGTTAGCAGCACAATTCATAAATTTTCAAAGGTTCCCAAAACCTTTATTCCCGTATCTTGCACTAATTGTTTTATTTATGTCATTCCCATAGCTAACTTCTTAATCTGATTATTTTTTATTCAATTATTTGTCAACAGTTTACATAAAACTTAAATGTAAACTTTATTATTTAAAGGCTAAAATATTAAACTAGATATAATTTAGCAACAAACATGGCAAGAAAACATATTTCAAAATCATAAACTTGAAAACATTGAAAAAGACTACTCTATACTAAAATGTTAACATCCATTATAGTAAACAAATTCACTGGTATACTGATTGTAATCACATGATCCAAATGTTCATGTGTATTATTAACTGCACCAACATTACAACTACATGCATGTAGAGCAATCAATAAAAGCCCACATGAATACTGTCAGAGTGAGTGCTAACAGTAGAATGTACATTAAAAATCAAATGCCTTGTCCAGGATAACAGATCATAATGATCAAATATTAGGTAAATTGCCACTGAGAAGGCCCTGTCCCCAAGAGAATGATAGTGGAGTCTAGGAACCACCAAGATGTACTGATCTCTGGATTCTTGGAGCTTTACTGAGATTGAGCCACTTAAAACACTGAGAAAGAGGAGAGTGCTTTTGTCATGGAAGAATTTGTGCACTAAGCAAAGGGATTTAAACTAAGGTCAAGCCCTGACAGGAAACCAGTGCAAAGAAGCAAGTGTGAATGAGATGTGGTCACTTTTTTTTGGCCCAGACTAACCTGGCTGCATAATTTTGGACCAGTTGGGGTTTATTCACAGCGCACTGGGACAGGATCAGTTAAAAAATATTACAAAAAAACAACTGCATGAAAATAAAAGCATTCTAAATGTGAACCTTGTGTGGGAAAGAAAAAAAGAGAGAGAACTGTTCAAGGGAGGGAAGCTGGAAAAAGAGGGAGCGAACCACAGCATTTACTTGATTGAGAATAGAGAGTGCAAAGTGAAATTTAAACCACAATTTTAACACTGATTATGTGGACTGGTTTTTGGCCGAGTGAGGAAGGCCAGAATGACAATTCCCAAAAAGGGAGGACCTAGCAGGGGGTAATACCTCGGACTTCAAATCATTCAGTTTAAGTTGATCATTATAGATTCAAAATTTGACTTTGTTCATACAATCATGCAAATTAGAGGCGCAGCTGGTAACCTCATCCGGGATTGTTAATGTGATTCGTATGTTGTTAACATACACAAAAAGACCAAAGCTGAATGATTGGATGGAGTGGGCCAGGGGGATCTTGGAGGGATTAAAGACCTGTGAAAATAGACTGGAACTCCAAGAGACTCCACAGGTAAGTGTTTTAATTGAAGATTTGTAGGAAGAAAGAGCAACCCAACCTGCTGCTGACAAATCATGCAATATAAACACAGTTAGGATTTCAACAACAGAGCAGGGGCGCCATCCGCTTAGCACAGACACAAAGATCATTTCCGCCTTCAGTCCAAACAAAAACCTGCTGGGAGTGGATGAAGAATATTGTTATATTTTACTTGGTCTTTTAATATAGTAAATACTGCCATTTCTAATTACTAGCTAGATAAAGAAGTTGGGAAATGGATCGATAACTAGCTAGATCTTCAGGATTCAGTTTAGGGATCTTCGATAAGGGGGTTATACAAGCATGTCTGAACTCACTTGGGACTCGTCCTGAAGAGAACAATGCTTTCGAAACAGAGGAGTATCAACTATTACTGGATATATTCATGGATTTAAGCTGGTACCTAGCTGGTATCTATTTTTCAAAAGTCTTCCTTAGTCCTTCAAGTCCACAATAATATTGAACTCCTGAACTTTATTGATTCAGTATAAACAGGTGAGGTAAGTTCTTATAGCTAGATGAGCGATAACAGAGTGGCTGATGCTGTACAGGCAACATTTTACTGCCAATCTAAATACACAGTCGTGCGTAGAAATCCCAATCTTATTGACTCAAGTGTAGCAGCCATCTCAAACCCAATGTTTCTTTTGAATCTAAAGCAGCCGTGTTGCAGATAACATCTGCACCATTGCTCGCAGGTGGCAGTACCTTAGCCAGGTAGGTCTTTTTGCAGCCCAAGACTGAATACCCCCTTATCTCAGTTAAATCTGGCAACGCTTCCCACTAAGGTTTCAACTGATCACCTCTTAAAATTAAACACAGTTTCCAATTACAAGTTCAATTAGAATTGTAAAATAAATGAGTTATAAGAATGTCAACCAATAGGAACTTTTTCCATGTCCTCTAGAGAATAATCATATTCTGACAAACAGTGCAGGTTGATTCTTACCACTCAATGTTTTAATCAATAACATCTTAGCCTATCGCCATTGTTTACAAAAAAGCCTGGAGGGATCTCTTGTGGTTTTCAGGTCTTTATGCTTTTTAGGTCTCAACCTAGAGACAACTTTATCTGTCTATTATTGAAGACATATTGTCTACAATACAATGCACATGTCCTTGCTCTTCAGTGGATGGCTTTCTTGTCTATCTGTGTTCCTTTCTTCTTATTCAATAGGTTTCCTCCAATTTCTTGCTTTTATCGAACTCTTTTAGCATCATGTTGATGGTTGTCTTGCATCCTTTTACTGCTGATGTGCATGGGGTAGATTTTTTTTATCTTGCTAGCATGCCATGGGGGGCATGGCTTTCTTGCTTTCTTCCCTGCCCCTATTTATTTTTTATTAACTGCTTTTTCTTCTATTTGTGAAGCTGCACACTGCTACCAGACCACTCACCTTTTGGCATTTTCACCCTCTGCCTCTTGAACCTTCAACTTCCCCCACAGCTCTCATGCCATCGACTTCCCACCACCTGTCACATGCTGTCAGCCTCTCTCCACCCTCACATCATCATTAATCCCTTTGTGGATTCATTCTGTTTCTCATGGTTCCTGTAAACAACATATAGCATACGAACTCACAATACTTCCCTCTATCTCTGTCCCCCACAAAGTTTCTTTACACCTGATATATGCCAAGAGCATATTCTTAGTGGACATGTTTCTGTAAACACAAGATTGATATTTAAGTCTATGTTGATCAATCAGTGTCAGCTATTATCTAAAATACATTTTAACTGTGCATGGTAAGATTGGGCACACCAGTAAAATCCCACAGTGACATTTGATGAACACTGATGTAAAGTCCCATCATAACCTGTCCTAACCTCTTTATAGCATTCTGCCAAAGATGATTGTAGTCCTGAATATCGACTCCCAGAGTATTGTGGTACATGAATATCGAAAACGGAATATCGAGGGACAAAATATCTAAAGGTAAGTTCATATAGGGAAGTATATATGTACTATTCCCCAAATTAATTATATATGTACCACATAGGTACATATATCTGGAGTTAGCTATAGAAATCTAGACTTAGTAACCTATCAATATTGTTTTTTACATTTTGTTCTCAATATTGCATCCCATCGATATTGAGGGGTTAATGTTCAGGGTGCACACCACCAAAGAGGATATTAGCTGTTGTACTCCAAGTATGAATATTACTTTAAGACTAGAATGGAAGAAAAGAATTCTAAGTTGGAATGTGTTGCTTGGGGAAGCAAAAATGCTGAGGGTTGGCGAAAGGAAGAAGCTGTTCGGGTCCTGTATTAATCCTGCTTGTACTTGAAAAAGGCACTTGAAAAACATTTTAGGAGCTTTCCTTCACTGGCAATGAGGTTTGGACAGGCATCTGCAGGACCCTATTAAGCATTATACTGCATTATAGTGGCCATATTGCAGTTGTGACAATTTGAAGCAGTAAGTTATGTCGGATGTTTGATTTTGCGCTGGAGTGGCAATAGATGACTGTTCAGCACATCTGGGGCTAGCAGAGTTTCTGTTCTCAAGTAATTGTGCGTCTGGAAGTGAGAAGAACTTGGAAATACAATATACTGTGCTTTGTGGTGATGTTAAAGACAGTTTGAGTGGCACGAGTTGCTGAGTGAAATTACTGACAGTTTGTGTGGCGTTGAGCGGCTGATCACGAGGGGGCCAATTCACAGAACTAATCTGAGATAAAATCCAAAACTTACTACTTTTGGTATTCACAGAAGGCATTTAGTAGTAGTAAAGTTAGGACTCCTAACTTTACTACTACTAAACTGAGATAAAATCCTAAATTTACTACTTTGGTATCCATAGAAGGCATTTAGTAGTAGTAAAGTTATGACTCCTAATTGTACTACTACTAAATGCCTTCTGTGAATACCAAAAGTAGTAAGTTTAGGATTTTATCCCAGTTTAGTAGTAGTAACGTTAGGAGTCCTAACTTTATTACTACTAAATGCCTTCTGTGAATACCAAAAGTTGTAAGTTTAGGATGTTATCCCAGTTTAGTAGTAGTAAAGTTAGGAGTCCTAACTTTACTACTACTAAATGCCTTCTGTGAATCCCAAAAGTAGTAAGTTTAGGATTTTATCTCAGATTAGTTCTGCGAATCGACCCTGAGAACGGGTGCATGCCAGATTATGAGATGCGAGTAGAAGATGAGAAGTGACTGTCAGAAGTCTGAACACGTTTATGGAATCTGACGAGCATGTTTAAGTGGAAGCACTTCTGCGTGACCTGCATTTCCGCCGCATCTCAAAGGAAGAAAAGGTGAAAACAAAACTAGAAGTACATTTAGGTGGCTTACCTGACTGCCAGTTTATGACCAACCTGAACTTGACCAGCGGTCCATACCGGAACAGTTATCAGGAAGGAATTCGTTCAGGAACATGTGATCCAGCCACACAATAATGGAAATAGGACTGGAAAAAATGGACTGTAACGAACTGTCTAATGTCTAACTAATCTAAACATAAATATGAGATGATGGTGAACCACATTTTGATATTAATTTACTGTTTTGGTTCCCTGACAATGGTGACTACTTATTTGTGCTATAGTTGGAATATAGTTATGGATATAGCATGGAATCAATAACGACACCACCAATGTTTTTACCGCATCCGAGACAACCATCAATGGCATTGCAAGATTGGAAGGAAGCTTTTAAAACTTATATGGAAGCAATTGGAGGTGATGCTTTTGTCCCCCCAAAAAATGTGCCTTATTAAAGCATAACTTGAGGACATGGCAGGAAAAGTTTTTAAAAATTAACCTCTTAATGAGGAACTGGATGAGGATGATATGAAAATGGATCGAAATTACATATCTTGTAGGGCAGTTGAAGCACTCTATGAACATTAAAGTAGAAAGGTAAAGGTGGTGGGTTAAAGGCATAATTTGTTTTCAAGACAACAGTTATTATCAGGTAAATTTATAGAGCAACGTTGATTTTTCAAATTTTTTAGCTGATACATGTAAGTTTAAGGATTTACATGATGAAATTGTAAGAGATCAGATACTTAATCTTAATTTAAATTGAAAAAATCAGTAAAAGTTGTTAAGTGTTGGTGAACCAGCATACATTTCTATTGCCATTTTTAAAAAAGTGGAAAATATTTCTACTGACAAAAAAGTTTCGAATCATTTCAGCAATAAAATTTTTTACCTCAAATTAGGATTTTTGATGCTTCCATTGCATTTACAAGTAATTTGATTGTAGGAAAGGTGTATGTGGTGGAAAGTAGGAATTTATAATTAGATTGGAAAGAATACTAAAATGTAGGCATTAAATTAGAACCTTATCACCCTGACCAAGTTATGGTTTGAACGGTAGTGGAAACTAACAAATGGAGAAATTAATTTCCAGACGTATATTTCAAGATAAATTGGGAATGTTGAAGGTATTTTGTCATTGAATCATCCTTAAAAAAGGAGCTACTCCTAAGGTCCACAAAGTAAGAATGGTTCCTGTGGTTATGTAAGAAGCACTGAAAGCCGAAATAGATAAACATTCTACTCAAGGTATCATTGAGCCTATCGAACCATTGAAGTGGCTTAGTCCAATTGTTCTAGCACAGAAGCAAAATGGAGATGTATGCATGTGTGTTGACTTGCATGATTTAAACAGTATTTGGGTGGACCGACAACTGCTGCCAAACATAAATCACATTTTAAGTACTCTGGGAGAAGACAAATGTTTTTCAACACTAAATTCGTCAAAACCATACCCTCAAATTGTGTTGCATCCAGATAGTAGACATTTAACATAAGTTGTCATGCCACAAGGAGCTTTCAAATATTTAAGGGTGCTTTTGGGGTTAGCATCAGCTTTTTCAGTTCTTTAGAGTGTGATGCAGAAGATTGTAGATGGTATACAAGGTGTTACAGTATTCCAGGATGATATACTGATTTATAGCAAGAAAAAACTAGATCATGATATGATTCCGAGACTAGTTCGTAGAAGTCTGCAAAAGTGTTGGCTGAATATTTGGTGTGGAAAAATTAGCAGTACCTGAGTTTGAGTATTTGGTTCATATTATTAGGCCGAGGGCAAGAAGCTTAAACTTAAACTGTTACAGGCTATTGAGTGTGCTTCTAGTCAAATCAATAAAGAACAATTGAAGTAATTTTTTGGATTGGCTGATCACTATGCAAAGTTAAAAAATCATTTTACTGACATTACATCACCAATGGTTGCTGTTAAAGGAGGGGGAGGCATTTCTTTGGTGTACAAGAGGGCTTTTTCTTTTGTCAATAAAAGTATAGCTAAGGCAACAATATTAAAATTGTACAAATCAGCATATAGAACAGTTTTGGTGACAGATGTGAGTGCATATGGCCTTGGTGCAATTTTAATGCAGTTGCAGAACGAGAAAGAGTGGTTCATAGTTTTTGCATCAAGAAGATTAAAGTGTGCTGAAAGTAGTTATTCTGTAATTGAGAGAAAAGCGTTGGCGTGTTGGTGGGGAGTGCAATGTGTTAGAACTTGCTTATGGGGAACAAGGTTTGAATTGAGAACAGATCACAAACCTTTGGTAGATGTTTTCTTGACAAAGGTGGGATGAAGGCAAACCCCCGTTTAGCAAAGTAGTTGCTCCAGCTCCAGGAGTACTCATTTGAAATGAAGTATCTACCAGAAATGAGAAATGTAAGGGCTGATTTTGAGTCCTGATTACCTTTGTCCAATATAGATGATTGTGAAGCTGATGATTGCATGGTAGCAAACGTGGCAATGCCACTAAATGGTGCTACTACTCCAGAAGAGTGGAAGATGGCTTTAAATTAGGATGAAAGTATATTGATGGTAAAACAAAACCTGGCAGAAGGATGGAAAAGAGAATAGACTAATAATGAACTACTGGTGAAATCCAAACTGGTTTGGTCAGAACTGTCTGTGGTGGATGATATGTTGTACAGAGGAGAAAGATTGGTAGTAACAGGATCCATTTGTAAAATATTGATTGAGCTATTACATGAAGGGCATGGTGGCATGTCAGCTATGAAAAGTAAAGCAAGTATTAATTGTTGGTGGTCAAATATGGACAGAGATATAGAGAGATATTTAAGGAACTGCTGTAATTGTCTTTGTAGTGGAAAATCTTCTGTTGTCAGAGATTCTCCCATAGTGTCAATCAAATAAATATTTAGAGATATAGAGAGATATATAAGGAACTGCTATAATTGTATTTGCAGTGAAAATTCTTCTGTTGTCTGAGAATCTCTCACAGTGTCAATCAAATATCCTGATAGTCCATGGAAGAAAGTGGGAATTGATATGCGTGGTCTGTGTAATCATAATGGCCTAAACTGGAAAATTGCTTTGATTATAATTGTTAATATTGGCAACGGCCAGAGGTTTGAATTGCAAATGAAATAAAAACAGATAATATAACAAGTTTTTTACAAAGAAATATTCTCTTGCGATTTGTTTCAGAAAACATGTCTGAGTTCTTCAAACTATATAATATATAGCATCACAAGACTGCATTATATAATCTTAGAGAAAACGGTTTCGTTGAGAGATTTAGCAGGGTGTTGGTAGAACGTTTACAATTGGCTGTAAGAAGTAATTTGGACTGGAAACAGGGACTAAGGAATATGTTGTGGAATGATAGGTCTATGCCTCATTCAGTTACCAATGAATCATCATTTATGCTTCTACATAGAAAAGAGCCTGCAACTATTGATTGTCCTTGGTGGATGAGGAAGGAGATGAAGAGGAAATATAATGCTGAAGCAGTGAGTGGAAGAGTGAGAGACAAGCAGATTAAGTATGAACAAAGACATAAAAATAAGTGGAAAACAGGTGTATGCAGATTTGATGTTGGGGTTTGGGTGTGTGTGAAGTTGGGAGTTAATGTAAAGAAAATTGAATCCAAGCTTTCTGATTCAAGAAAAATCAGCAAGGTGTGGGGTAACCCCGTGATATTGGAAGGTGGAGAAAACCGAATGGCAGAGGGCTGGTTTGTGATTACTGCAAGGAAGGAGGTGATGAAGGTGATAAAAGTGTAAACTGCTAAAATTACTTAGATGAATGCAAGAGGTGAACAAAGGAAAGTATATTCAAGAACAAAAAAACATTTCCGGAATGGGTGAAAGAATAATGTCCATACAAAATTAGGTTCTTTACCAGAAGGAAAGTCTGTCACTATTCCAATGTATGTATAGAGTACTGTATTTCTATTTTTATTATTTTTTTCCTTCATGTTATAAGGTGCAAGTATTATATATCTCTAGTTTTGTGCATGTATATAGTATTATTTTGCCTGCTATCTTTAAAAGTAGGGAGATATGATGTATTCCGTGTATGAATATTACTTTAAGAGTAGAATAGGAGAGGAGAGGAGACTTCTGAGGTGGAATGTGTTGCTTAAGGAGGCAGGAAAGCTGATGGCTGGCAAACGAAAGGCACTGTTGTTGCACTGTATTATTCCTGCTCTCACTTGAATAAAGTCACTTGAAAACATCAGAAATTTAGCAAGACATCTTAAAACAGTACACATGATTGTGAAGTACCGGGTTTTTAGAACCCAGCGGTGCAGGGGAACACACCCTAAGACTTCGGATTCTTCCTGTTTCAGACCCACAGAAACACAGAGTCTTCTAGGTGAAATCAAAGATCGTCTTTATTGGCTGCAGACCAATCACAGATATCCGAGAAGTACAACACGATGTATGTTCTCAGGAGACTGCTCCTGAAACAAAAACCAG
This sequence comes from Triturus cristatus, assembly GCF_964204655.1. Lineage (NCBI taxonomy): Eukaryota > Metazoa > Chordata > Amphibia > Caudata > Salamandridae > Triturus > Triturus cristatus. The sequence goes on along the minus strand of NC_140591.1, from coordinate 612,130,571 downwards.
TCTTTACTTATATACACAGAATTACGCTTTGGGGGCAACACCGCCCCTGTTTTACAAGTGGTCATTCACATATTTTAGTTTCAAAGGAACAGAAGAGCCATAATGACAATCCCACATTTCAGTTCATTAAGCATGCAGTCATTGTACCCCGCAAGGCTCGGAACCCTCATCAGATAACAGCAGACCCCAATAAAACGGGCACCTCCTGCTCGTAAAACAAGCCATAAAGTAGGAAACAGAGTCAGGTGTGAAAATAGCTTAGTCAGAGATCGTGTGCGAACAGGGACTTTATGATGGGTCGAGCCCTGATGCTAATCACATTAGGCCGCGAGAAAGGAACCGGCCGGACAGGATTGACCTCGGGCAGCGGAGTCGGCTTGCACAGGTCAGACAGAAGTCACAGAAGTTGTACGTGTCCTTTTAGGCCCAGGCATGGCCTTAGTGCGCAGCCTATGTGAGGGCAACCACAAAATGGCTACTGTACTAAAATGGAACCCACGGGTACAACATGTAGTATCGTGTACACGGTGAATTCATCAGTGAAACATGACGAAAACACTTATACATACCGTGTTGCTCATTTGCGGTTCGCTGATACCAAACTTGGCATGGTGGGACCATGCCACCTACACGGTTCCGATTTTTACAGTACCACAGACCCTCCTTTTGCCCTTACATAGGCAAGAACTATACTAATCTGAGTCCAAGTCTACATTCATAAAGTCATGGAGATGTTGCTGTATCATTATCCTATTGCTTAGCTCGTCCTTCGATATAGGTTTCCTTACACATGATGTAATACAGAGGCTACACATGACAGGAGCAGACTGTATACATAAACAGAACAGGAAAAGAATGGCTAAGATCATTCCAATGACTATTAGAACCTTCCATCCCCAAGCTGATATTAGTTCCCAGAACCATCCCATCATTGACCAATCTCCTTTATCTACGTGAATGGATTCGGAAATCTTATGCAGTTTGAAAATGGCTTGGTAGACTTTCGGAGCGTTATCTGGTATGAAAATACAACAGCTTGATTGGATGACCTTGCATACCCCACCACGGTCTGCAAGTATGACGTCTAGAACCATACGGTTCTGCAACGTCATCAGGCGATCCGCTTGAAGCTCAGCTGTCAAGTTACCAAGGGCACCGGTCGTTACATTAACAGTGGATTCAACTACACGGGTCAGTTGTCTCAGGTTCCGACTATTGACCATTGGTCCCCAAAACGGCAGGAAACCCAGGAAAAAGTCTCCCGCTTCCTGACCAGCAGTATCTTCCTTACTAACAACGCCTCTCACAACCCTGGTCTTGTGATAATCAGAGGCGGCAGTAAATGTTGGCGGTAGCAAATTCTCAACATAACATGTGCCCGAGAAATCAGGGGGCAACCATGTATACGCTCGATCATTGCAGACAAAGTATGTACCCTTGGCAGCCAAAAACGCAGGGGAAAACTGCAATGGAAAAGTATATGTTTCAGTACAGTTACTCTTCCCTAGTTGAGCTCTTGGATTCTGACCATTACCTTGTAGACAGAACCGACCTATGTGGGGTACGACCCAAATTGGAGATGAACTTTTGCGCTGTTTTTCGCCCAAACTGATGCTATACCCAGTCGCGTTCCAACCTACATAAGCTCGCAACTCATCCTTGGGAATAGATGTATATGCATCGATATCTCTACTCATATCTGCAACTCCTTTCATCAAGGCTTTATTATTCGAGTTAGGTCTAACGGAACGCGGTGGTCGCTGGGAGTAGGTTTCAAGCGCAAAAAGAAACATGGTTTGGAATGCCCATGACGAACCATTGTAGCTGAACGGCAGTACTAGATATGGGATGCCCTTATTAATGGTGTGTGGCATCAAACCACAAACCCAGCAGTTCGTTGTATTCATAACTAGTTGGTGCTGGTGCAGGAGTTGAATGAACAAATTGTTTACAAATTCAGCACGTCTAGCTTGTTCGTGTTCTGGCAGAGGGTGAAAAGAGTGTTGGGAAACAGTAGGAAGAGGTGTGGGCTGTACAGTGGGTGCAAATGACACTTGGAAAGACAATAATACACAACCTACAGAAAACATCATTATGCTAGAGAGCACAAACAGACATAATACTATAAAACATTTGCTATTCATTATTTTACATATTCTGCTCTTGAAATTTATTTCCTCGGTGGGCCTCTTCATCCTGAAAAACTCCATCCTCTAATCGTGCTGCTCGCGGCGAATGAGTATCTTCTGCTAAGGGGTACACCTGTCAGTTCAGGGAATGCCCTAGACCAACCAGAACCGTTGACCTAACGTCCCCGGCTTGTACCCCAAAGTCGTGGCACCGCGACCCTGCAGCTGAACCCGGATGGTGGTTCGAAAAACAAAAAGTCAAAAGGTTTTTTTTCAGGTCAGAGAGCTGCACTTTTTGAAGATATCAAAGAAAAAGAATCTTTATTTGTCCATAGTTCTTGGCCTCAAATTATACCTATTTCTGCCAGGCACTGTTTGGTCTTGAAACAAGAGTTCAGGCTCCGTGGTATCCAATCGGATTGATGGCGATACAGCTTCCTGCAAAATGTCGTCGCTTTCTTGCTCTGTATTTGTCCCCTTTATACGTGCATCGCTGAATGGCACAAAACGAGGCACAGTCTCAGCCTCGGAGTCAGCGATCCCCTCCTGGACCCACCGATCATACGGTAGGGGTAAAGGGATCCTTTTACAGTGTATGCCGTGAATCCAATTCTTTTTCCCTTTCACTCGAACTGCTGATCTTGTCGATAGCAGGACTAGGTGGGGGCCGATCCAGCGGGGCTCATCATTCTTTGTACGTTGAAAATTTTTAACTAGCACCCACGTTCCAGGATTAATAGGGTGCCCTGGAGCTTCAGAGGCCTGGGGCGGAGTATCGTGAACCTGTTGGTGTAAGACACGCAATTTAGCCGTCAATTCATACAGGTAATCAAGCAGTACTGGATATTCGATTTCATTGAACTTTGTCGGCCTTGGCACTCCCCATACATTGGCCGGACGGCCAAACACTATCTCATATGGACTAAGTCCCACTCGCGAATGCACAGTCATTCTTGTTGATAGGAGTGCTAAGGGCAGAGCGTCAGGCCATTTAAGACCGGAGCTTGCCTGAATTTTGGCCAACTTAAGCTTCAAGGTGCCATTGTAGCACTCTACTAGGCCAGCTGATTGGGGGTGATTTGCAGCGTGAAACTTCTGCTTAATGCCTAGACCCTCACACACATTCTTCATCACTCGGCCTACAAATTCACTCCCGTTATCACTCCACACCATCCTTGGCATTCCGAACCTAGGGAAAAATTCTTTGACAAGGGCTTTAGCTGTGGATAAGGCAGTATTGTCTTTTAGGGGATATGCTTCTATCCATCTTGAAAAAGCACAAACAACAACCAGTACATATTTCAAATTGTTGCATCTTTCCATGTGGATGAAGTCTAGTTGCAGAACCTCAAAAGGATATGATGGAGGCGCAAAGTGACCAGGTGGAGTTGGGGTTCCCCTACCAGGATTGTATTTCAGACATACCATGCAATTTTTGACTACATTCTCTGCACATTTAGGGATTCCAGCATTCTGTCATACTGGAGCCAACAACTTACAAATCCCTTTCACACTGATATGTGCCATTCCATGCGCCATCGTAACCACTGGAAGCACATATGCATCAGGTAACAACCATCGTCGGTGTTCTGACAAATCAATCCAACAACCGTTTTCATCTAATTTACCCTTACTCTCTTTCCACATACTTAATTCTTTCTCTGTAGCTTCAGCTTGAAGAGACTTCACACTCTCTATCGTGTCTTCACACATTCCAACATCACCAACCCATCTTGCAGGGCCTACAACATACATTCGGGTTGTCACATCTTTCGCTGTTTCTTTCGCGGTTTCGTCAGCAAATGCATTACCACGCCCAACATCATCGGTAACCTTCTTGTGTGCGCTGCATTTCACAATCGCGACTTATAATGGCAAGGTCAGCGACTCAAGGAGATCATTCACTAGCTGACCATTCTGAATCTTAGCTCCATGCGAAGTCAGGAAACCACGTTCTTTCCATAAACGCCCAAAACTATGGGCCACGCCAAAAGCATACTGACTGTCAGTATATATGTTCACTTTCATTCCTTTCGACAACACGCATGCTCTTGTGAGTGCAATTAATTCTGCTGCTTGAGCCGAATTATGTGGTATGCGTGCAGTTTCAACAATCGTGTGCAGAGTCGTGACAGCATACGCAGCAGTCGTATCACCATTCGGAAGCTTGAAGCATGAACCATCCACCCATAAGGTACCATCACATTCAACCAGGGGAGTATCTTTAAGATCCACTCTCCCTTTTGTTTCTTCTTCTGTTCTGAACAGACAATCATGCTGTTCAACCTCATCTGTGTCTGCTGAAATTGGCAATAATGTGGCTGGATTCAGCGTATTGCACCTCTTTATGTGCACATGACTCGCTAGCAGCGTCAACTCGTAACTTGACAATCGAGCATTAGTTAAATGCTGTGTCTTGGTCCTATTTAACAATGTGTCCACCGCATGAGGAACCATTACTATCAATGTGTTATTCATCACTAGTCCAGCAGACTGTCGAATAGACGCAGCTGCTGCCGCTGTAGCTCTTAAACAACTTGGCAATGCCCTCGCTACAGGGTCCGAAGTCGATGAAAAATACGCGCATGGGCGCGGACTGTCTCCAAAAGGCTGTGTCAGTACTGACAATGCACAACCGTCCCTTTCATAAACATACAAGGTAAAAGGCTTACTATAGTCGGGGGTACCCAACACAGGAGCTGAACATAATGCCTTACGTAATTCCACAAAACTTTTCTGGCACTCTTCGGACCATGGGACAGGATTTGGTATATCTTTATATGTTAATGCTAGCAATGGTTTTGCCAATAAAGAAAAGCTCGGGATCCAGTGCCTACAATATGAAGTGATGCCCAGGAAAGCACGCACTTCTCTCTTTGTCTTTGGCACGCTTAATTGTGCAATGGCTTGGATTCTTTCTGGGGTCAGTTTCCTTCCCTCCTTCGAAAAGAGATGACCTAAATAGGTCACTTCTTTTCGACAATATTGCAGCTTAGAGAGAGAGACACTTTGTGATGGAAGGTAGACAAATGACGCAACAATGATGATGTAGCTTGTTTACAACTCTCCTCAGTACCTGCGGTGATTAATAAATCGTCAACATACTGGATAAGGGTAGCACCCTTAGGTAAAACAAGGGCATCAAGCTGTGCTTTTAAAGCCTGACTGTATATTGATGGGCTTCCACAGTAGCCCTGTGGAGCACGTTTAAAACGGAAACTTCGACCTCCTAAACAAAAGCCAAAAATATCCCTGCTCTCCTCTGCAATTGGGATGCTAAAGAAAGCATTCTTTAAATCAATTACTGAAAACCAAGCAGCGGAAGCTGGGATCATAGTCAACAAGGCGGTTATATCAGGGACCACTGGTAACTGTGGCACAACTACCTTATTGACCTTTCTAAGGTCGATCACAAATCTGTAAACAGGTGACTGCGAAGGGTCAGTACGTTTCAAAACAGGCAGAACCGGACTATTGCAAACGTTGCCTCTTGTCTCTACAATGACACCCTTCTCAATTAAATCATAGATAATAGCTAACAACGCTTTTTCACCTTCCTTAGAGATCTTGTACTGGGGAATGCGGGGCAATTTGACATTGGCTTTTAAAGTGACAACATACGGCGGTATTTCCAAAAGGCCCACATCATTAGGGCCAGTGGCCCACAGGGAATCAGGAAGAGACGACAATTCAGCTGGTAGTTCAGTCTTTGACAAATACATGGGAGAAATCCCTTCCTTACCCAGCGTAAGTTGTACTCCTGAGGGAGAACAATATAATGTGGCATGTAATCTCTTCAACAGGTCCAATCCTAACAAGTTTTCATTACATCCTGTCGTCAGGATGAGGGGTGCTTTCAGCTCACAAGGTCCAACAGAAAGGGCCATAGGACTTGAGATCGGGTTCCTAACCGGGGCGCCAGAAAAACCTACGGAAACATTCATTTCGCCAGACAAAGGCGCGCCAGGGAGTTTGGAGCGCATAATAGAACTCTTTGCAGCACCAGTGTCCAGCAGAAAGGGCTCTGTTATACCCGCTGTAGTCACCTTAACATACGGTCCGCTCTGATCCACTGGCACTGAAACAACTCCCTCTCTCTGTCTATGGCTGTCCTAGTAATCATTCCCTTCCGTATTATCATCTTCTGCATAGTAGTCATTATTATAGTACTGCGCTGTCTTGCCAGTCGCATTGGCTTGCTGATCAAAACTATTCAACGTATTTTGAGGCGGAAGAGGACGCGCGTTCTGGGGAACATTTCCACGCCCTCTACCTCTTGGGGCTTGCTGGCCACCTCTACCTCTTACGCCATAAGCATTATTCGTGCGCTGCAACAATTTAAGACAATTATTCTTAAAATGACCTTCCTCTTTGCAATATGAGCACTGATTGGGACCGATCGGGACACGTGGTTGATAATACCCATACATTTGCTGATAATTCTGGAACTGTTGGGGTTGCTGATAGATACCCTGGGTTTGCCTATAATTATTCTGACCTGCACGTGGTGGATAAGCCTGCTGTAAAAGAACCTTCGTTTTCAATTCTTTCGTTTTCTTATCTGTTCTATCCTTCTCATCTTTATCCCTATTTTCATAATACTGTGCAGTAGCCAGTATTTGTGCTGAAGAGGAAACGGCCCAGGAACTCTCCGAATCTTTTAATTTCTTACACAACTCTGGAAGCAAATTATGCACAAATTTATTGACAAATAACCGTTGGCCACCTTCTGTACTCATGTCCTGACCACTGTGGTCGATAAATGTTTCTTCAAACCTAGTGAAGAAATCGGACACTGTTTCATCTTTCTTCTGTTTGCACGCGGATAATTTATCCCAATTTACACGTATTGTGGGCATTAAAGTTTTCATATAATTAATTATCCTACCAGGGAGTTCTGCTACCACGGGCTCAGGCTTGGCACCACCAACCTGTCTATTGTCCGCATTAATGATATTAGCCCATGTGTCACCTAGATCTGCAGCATGATCTGCATTACGAATCAATCCCCACAAAGGCTGTGGAACAACATTTCCGAACAACATATCTATGTCAGCCAGGTTCATGACACACGATTCTGCAGTCTGCGATAACTCCTTATAATATCCTGCAGGGTTCTTACGGGGGTCAGGCAATGTCTGTTTAAGGGCTAATACTTCAGATCGTTTCCAGGGAACATGTACCCAAACACGCTGAAAATGTGGCAGAACAGGTGGAATAGCATTCGCATCACCAGGTCTCCAAACTGGAGGAACCTCACGCATCGGGTATTGTCGCGCTTTTACCTGTTTCCCTTCAGGGAATTCCTGTCCAAACAACGATTGTTGACAATCCCCATTCCTGAAAGACAGCAGTGTCGCATCTGCTTTCTCAACATCAGAACCCACAATCGTACCTTTTCCAAATTCAAATCGCACTTGACACAACTCCTGCGGACTGGAGTCTACATCATTATCTTCCAATTCCTCACATAGAATTTCACACATTTTCTCAAAAACGTATCTCTGTTGTGGCGCTTCCCACTGATGGAAAACATGCACAACAGAGTCTACATCATATCTAGAAGGAGAAACAATCCATCTACGCGCTAGGCGGTCCAGTTCTTCTTTCTCTCTGGAACCAGGTATTTGACTACGTAACTGCTTACGTTGTGGACCAGGGGTCGTAGATGACCCAAAGAGGGGTGATATAAGACTAGTGACTGCACTAGCTATTCGTTGTCTTGCAGAAGGAGAAGTCGAGGCAAGAACCGGGGGAAAAACAGAGGGCAGAAACACGGGTGTAGATACAGATACAGGGGTAGCAGCAGGTAGGGCACCAAGAGAGGCAGCTGATGCACTAGGGAAAGTCACAAGGGGCACAGAAGTGGTAGGTTGCAAAATCGGCGGCCCTTGGGAAGGCTGTGCTAACAGGACAGGAGCCGGCTGAGGAGGAGCCGGCGGCTGCGGGAAAGCTTGCTGCGCATTAGCTGGAGGCTGCATATTTACGAGCTGTGGAGGCGCCGTAGCATTTTGCGCATAAGGGGGAGGCGAACTCAGCAAATGTGACATTAGGGAATCCTTCTCTTTCTCTTTTGACTCATCTTGTTGAAGGGGTGGCAAAACTGGGTAACATTTATCAATGACTAGTTTGCGTTGCCTGTGCAACTGTTCATTCATTCGGTCCTCTTCATTATCCTTAAACTGCAAAGCTGCTTGCATCATCGATATACCCCTCTCTCTTTTATTTTTCTTTGCTAATTTAATTTCTTTTTGTTTGGCTTCCTTTCGCCATAGGCGGAAAGAATCAAACATCGCCGGCCGGGCTTTCTTCTTGAACAATTTAACTTCTAAATTATCTAGGATCTCTGTGTCGAAACTACCATTTTGGGGCCATTTTAAAACACCATCCTTTCTGGTGTATCGGACCCATACTTCATTATATGTAATGGGGCCCACGCCATGTTTCACATAAAGCTCATAAGTTGGAGTTCCAATCGGAGGAACCGGACACAAATCCTCCAATCGGGAGTCCCTTTTACAACCAAAACAAAACAAATTTCCAAATATACTAGAACCAGGCATCTTCGCTCACTAGTTTAGTTTCAAACTTCAAAGGATTATCGAATACGATAGTCTTGTGAATACACGAGTCCTCTGGCTTTGGCACTTGCAAGACCCAAATCAAATCGATCCCGAAGGATCCCAAAATCCCGAAGGATACCAAACAAGCTGGGAGACGCTCCACTTATACTTAACTGAGGTATCGATGACTTCACCAGAAGACTCTCTCAATTGTTTCGCTCTACCAAATCGTCAAGGGTCCAAAACAGGGCGATTAATCAGGGCAGCAGTCCTTCGTAGCCGTCGGGATGCGGAGAACCTCGCAGAAAAGACTTTCGGACCACGTCGACATGCAGGGGTCGATGAAGTGGCGGCCTTCCTCCAGAATTTCCACACGAAGCTCCTCACGAACCTCTGGCTTGGACCGGTACCACTGAAATCGCCCCGAGTTGGGCGCCAACTGAAGTACCAGGTTTTTAGAACCCAGCGGTGCAGGGGAACACACCCTAAGACTTCGGATTCTTCCTGTTTCAGACCCACAGAAACACAGAGTCTTCTAGGTGAAATCAAAGATCGTCTTTATTGGCTGCAGACCAATCACAGATATCCGAGAAGTACAACACGATGTATGTTCTCAGGAGGCTGCTCCTGAACCAAAAACCAGTCTTTACTTATATACACAGAATTACGCTTTGGGGGCAACACCGCCCCTGTTTTACAAGTGGTCATTCACTTATTTTAGTTTCAAAGGAACAGAAGAGCCATAATGACAATCCCACATTTCAGTTCATTAAGCATGCAGTCATTGTACCCCGCAAGGCTCGGAACCCTCATCAGATAACAGCAGACCCCAATAAAACGGGCACCTCCTGCTCGTAAAACAAGCCATAAAGTAGGAAACAGAGTCAGGTGTGAAAATAGCTTAGTCAGAGATCGTGTGCGAACAGGGACTTTATGATGGGTCGAGCCCTGATGCTAATCACATTAGGCCGCGAGAAAGGAACCGGCCGGACAGGATTGACCTCGGGCAGCGGAGTCGGCTTGCACAGGTCAGACAGAAGTCACAGAAGGTGTACGTGTCCTTTTAGGCCTAGGCATGACCTTAGTGCGCAGCCTATGTGAGGGCAACCACAAAATGGCTACTGTACTAACATGGAACCCACGGGTACAACATGTAGTATAGTGTACACGGTGAATTCATCAGTGAAACATGACGAAAACACTTATACATACCGCGTTGCTCATTTGCGGTTCGCTGATACCAAACTTGGCATGGTGGGACCATGCCACCTACACGGTTCCGATTTTTACAGTACCACAATTGAGGAAAACTCTTCGGAGGATAATGAAGTGAATTTGAATCTATGGAAACTAACACAGATGTTGATGTTATTCAGGATTATGAAGGAGCGTTTTTAGAAAAATGGAAAATAATTAAAGTTAACGTGCAGACTTAGATGAACTTAAAATACGTTTAAACCATGTAAAATGTAGTGGGTAGCCATACTTACTCATACTAGGCCTCAAAAATGTTTAAAACAGCTTTGCTTAGCAAGTAGCTTGATAAGATGTGCTGAAACACGGATACATAAAATGATTAATTCTTGACCTTTCATAGATCATGTTCTTTTATTGAATTAAGTAAATGTTTCCACATAGCTGCAAATCATTACGTTATACAAAGTAGGATGTAATTGTTTGATGAAAAATTGTTGTTTATTAGAATTGTGAAGAATAACCACCTATAAAATGCAGCAAATAAACGGAACATGGCCTCTTATAATATACTTAATTTACTTCCAGGGGATGATGTCATGCTCAAAGTTTTATTTTGCTACTGCAGGAGTTTTGACTTCTGCATAGATCATTGTTAGCAAATTATACAATCTGATATCTAGGTTAGACATTTAATCATTGCATGGGAAAATAGTTCTGAAAGAGTAAATGTTCCAAAATAAGAGTAAAAGGATACATTGAAATTCAAAATCTAACACTGCCATCTGTGGACTATTGTTTTTTGTGTAAGAAGTTGAGGAGTTATCCTGTTGCAAGGGGAAAACCGAAAGCTGATTGGACGAGAGGAGGAGAAGATGTAACATGAAGACTGCAACAATGTTTTAGTCTGTTTTATAAAAGTGCATGCTCCTAGAGTAGGTTAATGCTTTTACCCCACTTTTTGTCTGACCCACTGTCCAGGACACTTCTTCTTTTTTTTTTTGCCCAGACCTTATTGTTGTTCGCGGTTGCTACTGCTACTGCACATTTGCCATGTTTTATTCCATGTTGCTCTGAGACTCTACTGAGTTTCTTGAACCTCACTTTATGGGAGGTTCTGCTCCTATTGATTATTCGTTATTTTAATTAATTTTGAGCTTTAGGGTTGAATTCTTCAGGGGTTCTTACTGACACCGTTTTACCCAATTTCTTAGAATAGGGGTTCTTTCCTTCATGGAACACACTTAATGCATGTTATTATGATCTCAAATTAACCATTTTTATGATCAATTTCTGTTAATGAATGAACCTAAAATGAATAAAACTTATGATTTTGAATAAAGTTGACTTACCAAAATTTGAATGATAAAACCCTTAAACTTTTGTTTAATTCTTGTTATTGACTAAACTTAAAATTGAAAATTGTGTTTATAATTTATTTGATGATTGGCTCCTGATCTTCTCTCAAAAGCTCCATTCGGCCTTTTTGAGAGAACACAAAGTGGGAATCTTTCCTATGTGAGATGGTAAACCGATTTTTTTTAAACTGATTCCCGCTCCAGCAATTGTATTTTTAGGCATTGATGAGTCCTATAATCCCCCTAAATGTGGGGTAAAACTTGTAGGAATGGATGTTGGTATGTGGGCAGATTCCTGTTTAAGGAGCTTTTCTCCATTAACCAACCCAGCTCCATTTCCTCTTTCCTATTTACTTCCTCAAGAGCAATGAACAAGATAGGATGACTCACCATATTGAATTCAGAGAAGAGGAAGACCAGTGTTGCAATGCTCACTTTATCCAATGTATCCCATATATTAAATACCGTCTCCAACAGGTCTTTTTGTTCACAGTAGCTTGGTTGGAAGCTAAGCCGGTGGGTGTCTAAGATACTATTTTATTTCAGGACCAATTGAATCCGAGTTGGTTTAAATTTTGAGTTACCTTTCTGCCAATGGATGGTAAATAATCAGACACCCTCGATTTAACCCATCTTTCTTCTGGTTTAATGTATGCATTTTTTACTTTTTAAAACACATGTAACAACCCATTTAAATAACCATGGGCCTGATTATGACTTTGGTGGTTCTACAGCGGGGCGGCAATGCGGCATCCGCTGTAGGACCACCAAAGCCAAAGCCATGTTGCGACCGCCTGCCAGATTAGGAGTTAAATCCTCGTCTGGCGGACAGTCCTGTGGCAGTCTGATGGCAGCTGCTGTTAGGCTCAGAGAAGCGCCTAACATGCAGACCGCTGCCGTAAGAGCGCCGACTACACCTTCCTGTACCTTCCTGCATGGTGTGGCATTTATGCCATACTGAGTAGGAACTGGGGCTGCAAATCCAGGGGGGCACTACATGTGGGGCTCTAGAGGTACGCCAGGAATTGGCTACTCTACAACTTACCTTACAATTTGAATTTCCCACGCATCAGCTGGGTCATTTACTTGCACCTATTTTTGCCAACTGGGGAGCCTTAGTTTTGAAGCCCCCGCTTCCTGTCTTGTGGTAGGATCACTTTTTGATTTCTTTTTCAGTGAGGCTGCCCAGACCAAAGGTTCAGGTGAAACCCAAAACAAAAACAGTACACAGGAAGTGGGTTGGCTTCTGTCAGGAGGATTTTAATAATGCCCTTTTACAGGGTGTGCTGCCGGGTGGCCTGAATGCTGAGGGTGTCTGTGTTGCTTTGGACAGGCGGATTACGGAGGCATTGGACTGCACCACTCCCTGGACATTTAAAAGGCCGGGAAGGGGTCAGAAGTCGGCCCCCTGGTATAATGCTGCCTTGAGAACGGCTAAAGCAGATTGTAAATGCCTAGAATGGCGATGGAGGAAAGATTTCTCTGCCCTAGTGAAGAGAGAGTATAAAACCACTCTAAAGAGCTATTAGGCGCTCATCAGTAGGGCTAAGGCATCCTACTATCAGGAAAGAATTGCGACGGCCGAGAATTCAGTGAAAGAACTGTTTAGGGTCTATAAAGAAATATCCTCCCTAGCGAAAACTGTAGCTCCAGTGGTTGGCTCAGAGGAGTCCTGCAATCATGTGGCTGTTTTCTTCGCAGAGAAGGTGGAGAAGATCTACTCTACCTTCCTTGTCTCTGCTCGAGTAGGACACGGGACCTCGGTCGAAACGGGTTACAGTCTGGAGATAGAATGCATTGATAAATTCACCGTACCCCCCCCCAGAGATTCTAATTAAAACTATTCTTACTGTCAAGTCAGGCTCTGCCAGAGATCCTGCCTCCCCTAGGGTGCTTAGAGGGAGCATGTGACTCTTGAGCCGTGCATCAGACATCTCTTGGAGATGTCTTTTATGGTGGGTACGGTGCCTAAAAGATGGAAGGAAGCAGTTGTTCTTCCATTACCTAAGAAACCTCACATCGGTCCAGACCAACTAGATAATCTGCGTCCTATTTCCCTGGTTCCTTACTTCGCAAAAGTTGCGGAGAAGGCAGTACATTTTCAACTCACTGCGCATATCTGTAAACACAACCTCCTTCACCCCACTCAATCCGGTTTTCGGTCCCTTTATTCCACCGAATTGGCTCTGTTATTCTCAATCGAGACCATCAGGAAATATGTGGATGCGGGACAGACATCGGCCTTAATTCTTTTAGATTTAAGTGCCGTGTTCGATACGGTTGCCCATCATACCCTGTTGCATTGTTTGAGGAAAGGAGGTGTGGCAGGCAGTGCTCTGAGCTGGATGGAATCCTTCTTGTCTGAGCGCAGCTTTCAGGTGGCGCAGTGATCCTATCACTCTAAAGTTATTAAATTGAAACAGGGGGTGCCTCAGGGGTCTACCCTGAGCCCTACCCTGTTTAATCTCTACGTCACGCCTCTAGCTGAGATTGCAGAGGGTTTTGGAGTCACGGTTGTGTCCTATGCCGATGACACTCAACTGGTGGTTTCCCTTACACAGGCACAGGATGCGGCAGCCCTCAATTTCGTGTCATGCCTGCAAGAACTGGCATCCTGGATGGCAATTCATTGCTTGAAACTGAATGGTAATAAGACCGAGGTGCTTGTGATAGGGAAGGCTCCATCAGTGTGGTCATCGGCGTGGTGGCCACAGACTCTGGAACCCACCCCCACGCCCTGTGAACAGGCTAAGAACCTTGGGGTATGACAGGATACCAAGCTCTCGTTTGAGTATCATACTAGGCGGGTGGCAGGCGCCTGTTTTGGAGTCCTGCGGGGCCTACGGAAACCCTGGATGTGCGGCCTACTGAAGCCAGGAAAACCATGGTGCATGCCCTGGTGACATCGCGCCTGGACTATGGTAATGTACTGTACCTGGGTGCTACCGCTAAATGCGTGCAGAGACTCCAAGGTATCCAGAACACAGCTGTTGGTTTGGTTCTTATGCTCCCGAGGACAGCCTCTCCTAAGAGGGCACTTGCTTCCCTCCACTGTTTGCCAATCAGGGAGAGAGTTCTGTTCAAGGCGCTGTGCGTCTGCCACCGGATCATACATAGGACGGGCCCCTCTTACTTGTTCGCTCTACTTACAGCCTACTCACCGACCCGGCAACTCAGATTGAGCGGGACAGGTCAGGTGTGTGTTCCTACCATCAAGAGAGCAAGGATGGGTGGCAGCTCCTTTCGCTATGTGGCAGCACAGCAGTGGAACAAACTCCCTCTGAGCCACCAGTTGGAGGTTTCGGAGGCTATTTTTCATAAAAAATGTAAAACTTATCTCTTTCCCTCCCCATAGTCTCCCTTCCAGGGTAAGGCTTTCTGGCTGCTGAGGGCAGATTGCACCGCAGAGCGGGGACACACTAGTCCATGTGTAACCAGGCGCTTTATAAGTGGGATTATTATTATTATTATTCTTATTATGACCCACCAGGAGCAGCAGGGGGCCCTGTTAGGGCCCTCATAATTGCCTCTCTGCCACTCTTTTCATGGCGGGCTCACCACCATTAACTGGGCAGTGGATAGGTAACTTGAAATATGCTCAGCGGTGCAGCAGTGTCACCACCTGCATATTGCTGCCCCTGTCAGGACCACCTCCGCTGCACGTGATCCTTGATCCCAGCAGAACCAGTGGTTTTGTGGCAGTTCGACCACCACACTCAAAATACTGCCTGTGGAACCGCAGTGTGGCGGTGGTCGGACCGCTACCAGGAATACAGCGGTCCTGTGGAATGCCGGTTTCAGAATCAGGCCCTATATCCGTTATAGTAAAAAGTTAGACTGGAACCATGAGAAAGGAACCAATTGCTTTAACTGGTTTTAAAATGTGGACTTTTTGCTCTATGCTTAACAATGGAAGGACATTATGGTATTATACTACTAGGGGGCATGTGTTTGAAACAATAGTCACCTGAATGTTGCTCCTTATTGTACATGCTTTAACAGAGATAAAAATGTTGATCTTACTACATGACCTTATGGTGTTGGAGTTTCTGTTCCCTTTGCTCAGGAATCACAAGGTTTTGCATCATCTTAGAGAGCTCCCAGATTTCAATGTTTGACTTATCATTGTTTCCTTAATAATAACTGATTTTAGTTGACTAAACAGCTTCATACTCAATTGCTAGTTGAGTCCTACCGCACCCTTAGATTTGAATCACACAGTTCTATTGATATTAGCTTGGAGCTGTCTCAAATTCAGTTTTAAGATTTTGAATTCAGGTACTGACAATTTTTGGGAATCTGAAATCTGAATTTATGTCTGGGCCACGGAGTTTGGAATCCTAATTACCAGCTGTTCCAGTTCAGTTCAGGGTTGTGCAGAGCACCACTTAAATAATCTCATCCCTAACAGACACATTTGTTTTGTTATTCATGCGAGCATTAGCCAGTTGCCTGATTGTAGGCATTGTCATATTTTCACATTAGCTTAAATGTGGGCACAAATGTCAGTTAAAATTCCCTAAAATCAGGGTTTGAGTAGGATCTTTAACTGAGTCCATAATTAAATCTAGAAGTGCTCGGAAATGTTGGTGTCATAGGTAGGAGATGTATTTACCTAAACTCAACAAATGACTTCTCCTCAATGTTCTTGGTCTCAGGAGTGAACTTACCAAGAAAACTGAGCTGTACATTATTTCCATTAGAAGGGGGGTGATGTGCAAGTGCTAATTCGAGGACATAATACACAACAGCTATGGTTTTTTGACCACATATCATTCACTATGTGAGTTATAGAGTGCTCTCAGAGTCTTGATAAGCTTTTCAAGGATTGAGTAACAAGAACATAACAGAAGAAAGTGTTTGGTTTTGAGCATTTTAATTTAGCCAAATGCTTGTTCTCCAACGTTTGAGAGCCATTGCACTGTTTCTCAGGGAGTTCCCTTGGATATACTGCCACTCGGAATCTGTAAATGTTATCTGTTTACATAAGTTGCAAAAGACAAGACAAGGTGAGCGAGCCCAGCTATGGAATAAGCTCCTAGCCATTCTTAGATCATCAGCTGAACTATTGCAATTTAGGATAGCACTGAAGATCTGGCTTTTCTTTATGTAATCTTGTTGCATGACCATGTTCTTACACCAGCAGCAGCTTTGTCCAGATAGGAGCACTCAGTGCCAGAATACCTGTACGGTGACTGTTGCGCTTTACAAATGTTACAAATAAATAGTTTGAGCACCTACAAATTCCCCACATTTTATCTACCGCCTGCACAGCAATCTGCATTCTAAGATGACACTTGTTGGCTCGATCAGACATGTGGCTCGTAGTTTTCGGCACTATTGGCATATTATACAAAAGTGCATTTCTATCTTCCTTCATATTACCCACTTCAAGAGCTGTTGTGTACATCTTAGTTATTTTTAATGTGCTCCTCTTACGCTCTGCACTGCAGACAAATATAGTGGAGTAAACAATCTTAACAAAGACACATTTCAGAGCAGACTGTTCGCCAGCCAGGTAGGCAAAGACAGACCACATAGGGGCCTGAAATGAACGCACACCGTGGCCGGGGGTCTGCAGGAGTGAGAGAGTAAAAGCCTGCAGAAAAGGTGCGCCAGTGATTGGCTGGCATTCTTTGAATCGCCCAATGCGAGAGTCAGGATGTGAAGGAAGGAGAGGTCATAAGCAAGGGCACAGGGACAATTTGCACAATTTGACTTCTCCAAACGAAGGACAAGTTGACCTCTCCACACGAAGGACACGGATAGCCATAGGACCATCGTGCAATGCTCAGCGACCATGAAAACCAGTGGTCGACTGCCGCAACCCAAGCCAGGACCGGCTAAACACCCAGTAGTGATCAATCAATCAATCAATCAATCAATCATTTGTAAAGCGCACTACATACCCACAAGGGTTTCAAGGCGCTGAGGGTGGGGGGGGGGTGCTGTTGCTACTGGTCGACAGCCAGGTCTTGAGTTGTCTCCTGAAGGTTAGAAGGTCTTCGGTTTGTCGTAGGATGAGGGGGAGGGTGTTCCAGGTCTTGGCGGCATGGTGGGAGAAGGATTTGCCTCTGGCTGTGGTTCTACGGATGCGTGGGACGGTAGCCAAGGAGAGGTCTGCGGAGCGGAGTTTCCTGTTGGGTACGTAGAAGGAGAGTCGACTGTTGTCTTGTGGAGTGCCTTGTGTGCATGGATCAGGAGCTTGAAAGAGATTCTTTTGTCGGCAGGGAGCCAGTGCAGATTCCTCAGGTGAGGGGTGATGTGGTTGAGGCGCGGGATGTCGAGGATCAGGTGTGCAGAGGCATTCTGGATTCTTTGCAGTCTGTTGATGAGCTTGGTCGGGGCTCCGGCGTAGAAGGCGTTTCCGTAGTCGAGTCTGCCTGGGTGACTGTTTTCCTTGTGTCTGTCGGGATCCATCTGTAGATCTTGCGGAGCATACGGAGGGTGTTAAAGCAGGTGGAGGAGACAGCGTTGACTTGTTTGGCCCTCGTGCACTCAGAGACGGATTGCCATTCAGGCAATTTCTACGTCTTCATAGAAATTGTTCACAAAAAGAGGATTACATGAGGGAAGCCCAGTTTTTAAAAACTAAACTAATAGCTAGAGGTTATCCCAACAGACTAGTAAGGCATTCATTGAAACGAGCTTGGTTCTGCCCCAGAGAAGAATTACTAACCCCAAAAGAAAAGACACTTCTTGAGAAACTGGTTTGTGTCACTACCTTTGGTGTACATACAAACAAGATTCAAAGCTTAATAACAAAGAATTGATATCTCATTAAGAGCATATATCCCTTAATAGAAACGTCCCTGTTTGCAAACAAGCGGGGCAAGAATGTAAAAGATCATCTAGTGCACTCCTCTGCACACGACAACACTAGGCCAAGGACCAGGAAACTTGAATCAGTCTGGGGCTTGCCTGAGATAAAAGGCCATTTCAAATGTGGGAGTTGTGTTGCATGTACCTTTACTTTTGACATGGATCCTTTTGAACATGCTAATGTCAAACAAAATCTCAACTTTTTCTCCAACTGTAACACAAGAAATGTTGTGTATTGTATATGGTGCCCTTGTAATTTGCCATACATTGGCCAAACCTCACAAACCATTAAAGCACGCATCGGACAACTTTGAAGCAGGATAAGATGCTCATTGCTGACTGCCCCGCTGGTCTCTCATTTTACTGAAAAGAACCACACAACGGATGAAATAAAGTGGCAGGTCATTGATAAAGCAAACATACCTGAAAGAGGAGGGGACATTTCACAGGTGTTGCAGACTTGAATGTCAATAGATAGAAAGGACTAACTCTATTACTCAATGACTAAATACAGCAGAGGAATGGCGCGGCTTTGTGGCCACTCTTTTACATTGACTGTCACATACTGAGTGATTCCGTGAATATTCAACCACTGCCATGTAACAACAATTGGACAATTCATATGTGTACCTTTATTCATGTATGGTTATGATCTACAATGAGCAGATGTATTATATGACCTTGAATGTCCTTACACTATAAGATATGACTCTTTGTTATCTTCCTGCATTTCTTATTCTCTACCGCCCTTGCTATTATTATTGTCCAGCAATATCCATAGAAAACACTTGCCAAGACCTTCCTCTTTTTATGCCATCCTTTATGCTATTCACATAGGAATTCCTTCATAACTTGCAATCTATAAACATTCTGCATCTGCACCAATGTGTTTATACCTGTTTTTCATCTATCCTATATTGATATATTGTCTGTTGTGACACACAGCATACAGTTGGGTGGACCACCTTTCTATGGTTGCACAATAGTTGTGATGGACATAGTAAACATCTGAATTTTTTTTTTTTTCGGATTTTGTCTTTTTGATTTGTATTAATATACTTTTTTGGTCCCTGTACAATCATCTGTGTCTCAACTATTGGTCCTTGCACCGTCGCGCTTTCACAGGGTCCCCTTCACTGCATCGTTCACCCGTGAGCATCACAGGCCACGCACCCATTGCAGAACGATACACGGTGAGGTTGAGCAATCTCCAGTGATGCCTGGTACGTCTCCCGTTTCCGGTGGGGAACACTCCTGTGTTAAGAACACCTGCAACGGCCGTCTCCTTGTTAGCCAACAAGTGGAGATGGGCTCATGCAATTTCCCTATCTTTACCAAAGCCGACACACACGGCCTGCGCCTGTTATCCTCAAGTTATCCTTAAACTGGGTAAGCGCCAGCAGCAGCCACTGCCTTGTCTGCTAAGCTATGCACTTGATATACACCAGCAATTACACATGCTCTCCCCTTCCTTATGTCTTTATCGGTAGCGTTCACCTTATCTACACGAACTGTCGTGACAGGAACAAGTATTGAGTAATAGAGCTGACGCTAGCGGCTTCATGTTACCCTGTTTAGTCACATCGTGAGCCTCGGGGTGAGAGCAGTTGGCATTTAATTTACCACTTTTTAGTGAAGTAATCACCAACAACCAGTAAAGAACCTTGTATGTCCTTGTTCTAGTGAAACAATGGATCCTTATGGTTTCACCATGACATGCTCCTATTTGATGTAACATTTCAATTACGGAACACACATGACTGTCAGCCCCTTCCCCTCGCTGTGGTAAGTCTACCTTCCTTTTATATTATTGGTCTTCCTGCATTGTAATTTGATGAGGACTCAAAATATTTGTCATCTTTTTATTCCTATTCTCATTAGTTCCCAGCCGGGTTCCCTTGAGTACCCTTCCTGTTAATTTTTCACGCCCGTGGGCTGCACTCATTTCACTCTGACAGCAGAATCCTAATTCAGGTACTACTACCAGTCTACACCCAGTCTGCATCCATTTCTTGATTTTCCAGGCCCCCACTGATACGTATTATCGTTTTTTTAGGTGTCCCTTCATTGTTGGCAGGGTCGAAACGTTTTAGACAATTTCAAAGTGAACCAAAATCAGCCTCTGCTATTGCATCAGAAGGCTGTGTTCATCTATTATTTGTGTTTTGCTTCAACTATGTAAATATAGAAACCATTTTTGTATGTCACATAAGCTCACGAAATATGTTAGTTTCATGTTCACTGGGGACACTATGCACCTGATTGTGATTATATATTGGAACTGTATACATAAACATTTGAACTTACAAAACATCCTGTAGTTTATAGTGCAATATATCTCTTCGACATCCACTAACCCCCTTTTATCGACATTAAGCTTGATTGCTATTGTCTAGTAATTACATTTGTCCATAGGAGCCAATGTCTCTGTTTATACCGGTTAAGAAAATGGCATTGCTGCACTTACTAAGCGTGTACCCCAGAGTGAAAGACAGGCCACACTTAGCGAACAGTTTAACCACACATTTCCTGATACCATATCAGGGTCCCCAGATCCACCATCGCTGCCAGAACTTAAAGTATGTAGCTAAGATGAAAGTTGACAAGGACCTTCTGTCCTGTAGTTCCTAGGATTCCCCAGGACCTGTAAGTTTTGGATGGCCTAAACTGAGGACTTGGTGTCCCAACTGCTTCCGGACACCCCAACAGGATATGTCAGCCATTAGACCAGGTAGCTCTACAGTGCCACTACCACCCCCCTGTATCTTACAGTGGTGTAGGTAGTTTCTGGCAGCCACTGAACATGACAACCCTGATTCCTCAGGTATTGTGGAAAACAGTACAGTACTATTCGCTCAGCCACTCGTGCTTACTTATTCTCAGAAAATACACAGGATGGCTATTAGGACGTTTCAATAAGTATTTATTGGTCCAGCGTCGGTCTTGTGTAAGCATATTTGCTGCAATAATCAGGAGACAGAAGCATACGAAAAAAATCGAAAGTACATTTCTACCATAGTGCTAACAAGATGAACATAAGCAGTTCAGATAAAAACAGTAGCATTTGCATATTCCTAAAATGTGCACCCTAATTTGCCTAAATGTACCTAGCCTGGATATCTAGGTGTAGCCTGTATATGTGTATGTAGCTAGGAATCCCCTAGGGGATCCAAGAATCCTCTAGGGAAGAACAATCCCCCTCACCTGATGGTAGAGAATGAAAGACCCCATCTCTGCGTCGAGGACGACACCCCGCAAGGGTTGTCAGACCGCTGCATGTTGAAGATTCAGCACGCAGGACCCCATGTCAGCTTGGAAGGAATTCTCTAATTGGCAGGGGGAAATAAGGGTCATATATACTAGAGTGGTCACTCCAGGATTTCTCCTAGAATTGATATGTTTTGAAAACAGTCACAACTGTTTTGAAAACAATCATAAATGTTTTTCCAAATAAATTCGATCATGCACAGCTGGCTGTTGGCCAAGGATGGAAAAAGTAGTGACCCTTATACAGAATAATTATGCTTTGCCTGAGGGCATGTTTATGTACGTCAGGTATAGGGATTATGATAGAACACTAAGAGCTCGTGTCGAAGAGACAGGAGAAAGCTACTGGGTTAAAGGTCACCTGTTCAGAACCGTTAATGTTGTGTGGATGGGACAATGTATGTAAAAAGGGGTATACATGACAGGACTAGCCTAAAGGACATGACACCCACTCCTCATCAGCAGCTAGATAATGGTAAAGCTAAGGCCATTAAAAAGCATAAAAATCATTTATAATAAAAATATTAAAAGCACTTTAAAAGCCTGAAACAATATCCATAAAAGAAAAGTAAATTTTCGCTAAAAAGCGTTCAAAAGGTCCTCTAAACTTTTATATGTAGTTATTATTACACTGAGCACCCTGAAAGACATTATGCACAGTTAGAGCAGAGAAGGAAAAAAATAAAACAAAGTCAGTTACGACCTTCAATTTGGTAAATGTTTAAAAAATGCTGAATAGTTCCCAGCACGGGAAAGGCCAAATTGTTTATGAATCCTGTGCCGAAGACTCAACATCGCTGAACATCATATCCACAGATGGCAATCCCTCCAGAACTTCCAGTATCATGTCGAGTGAGCAAAGATGATCATCTCTGGTTCCCACAGCAGCCGCCATGGAAGAATTAGATGCCTGCACACCTGGAACCGATGCCTGTACCTCTGGAGCAGAGCCGATTACCCTTCCAAAAGGAGTCAAAGCATCCCTTGGAGGCTCTAGAAATGCCGTCATCAACATTGGAATACGCTGTGGACATCTGTACATGTGGGCCTGCAAGGGCTCCAACACGCAGACAAATTCACAGAAGAGGCAACGGAACACAGACAGGTCACAGTCTAGCCAGACCAGTCTAAAAGGCAGGAACCAATGCTTACTCTGCTCTCGAAGCCTAGGCGTACCCAGGTAGAACTCCATACGCTCATGCCAACATCATTCCAGCAGTGTTCTCTCCATGACTTGAGGGATTGAGACATCCATTGCGAAGCAATAGGATTAAAATCAGGATGCCCGCTTGTCGCGGCCTGGAATCCTCAGGATCGTGCGCTGCTCTATAGGGGTCCACCTCTCGACACCCTCAAGGTCTGAAATAGATATTCACAGACTCTATGAGGTGGTCCAGTGGGGGAAGGAAAGGATGGGGACAGCAGGGAGGGAGACCTGAAACGAGAAAGAAGAGGAAGATCAGTACACCCCTACCCTAACTGCCTTTCTGCTCTGTCCCGGCCCCTTCCCACTCCTAGTGCCCCGGCCCTACCTGTAAAGGAAAATAATGCGCTGCTCTGGCTGGAACCTACTAGACGTAGGGAAGGATTCCCTGAGTTCTAAAAAAAAGATATGAAATGTTACGAGAGCTGTCACCCACCCGTGAGCCTCAAGCGCACTAGACTGATAACGGAGGTGGGGTAGGAACATACCATACACTCAGAGTCTTAAGGTAACACAGGGGAGCAGAAGAGCGGACCTCCAGCTCACTCACAATACCCCTGCTGAATGATAAGAAAATAAATAGTAAGCCTTTTGGCCTTACGAAGGTCCACAATCTCCGGGATCACACAAGGTTCAAATGCGTGCACATTAGCATTACATCATGCGGACATTTTTAGGCATAACCAGCATTCCAATGACTGATTCAGAATCAACAACAATGTTTCTCGCAAGTACTAATAACCTCTCGTAATGCAGGCCAAATGTACCACGCCCTTTCTCTCCCCGCATGAACCGTGGAAGTACCGGTTCGCCAACGCGGGAGAAAGGCGTACAAGGGTCACCGTGCAATGTGACCGTAAGGAATTGTATCCGTTTGCTTCCAAACAAGGTATAGTTTGGTACTCGAGAGGTAGGAACAAAGGTGTCCCCACAACGGTTACTTGGTGTTGCTTCGCAAGGAACCCGAAGTGGGCTTCCGCCAACGAAGCAACGGGGCAATCATGAGGGACTCGGAGTTGCTTCGCATGGAACCCTCCTGGGAAACCGCCAACGAAGCAACGGGGGGACAACGAGGGATTGGCCACAATACCTGAGCTGTGCAGAAGTCTCCGAATAGGAAGCGCGGTGCTCACAGCACCCTTACCAGCCTCCTGCTCGAACGCGGCTCAGCTCCCGGCATGGAGTAATCGGCACCGTGAAGGTGTCCCGCAAGCCCTTTGTCTGCTTCCGCCCCCTGGCGTCATGACGTCACGGCCGCCTGCCGCCCGCGAAGGCTCTTGGGGATTGAAGTTTTCTGTCCCTTCGGTTGCGCTCGCGCGCGGGTCGTTAGTGTTCCTAGGACCCTTCTTCCATGAGTCCTGACAGTACATCCCCTTCCTGAAGAACACTGACAGAGGCAGGGTTTCCTGGGATAGCGTTGATGAAACAATCTAACAAAACGTGGTGCATGAACCCCTTCAGCTGGTTCCCAGGAGTTTTCTTCATCTCCGTACCCCTTCCACGCTATGAGATACCACAACTTAGAGCGGTGGATTTTGGAATCAAGAATACCCCTTACTTCATATTCCTCTTCCTCGTTTACCACCACTGGGGGAGCCCCCTGCTTTCTAGCTGAACGCGCTGGTTTTAGTAAAGAGGTATGGAAAGCAGGATAGATTCGTAGAGAAGAGGGGAGGAGCAATTTGACCACAACAGGGTTGATGAGTTTTACAATGCGATAGGGACCAATATATTTGGGGTTGAAGATGCTGTATTTTTTAAAACGGATGTTTTTGGTGGAAAGCCAAACGTAGTCTCCTATTTTGTATACTGGCCCTGGTCTCCTATGTTTGTCCGCATAGGCTTTATATCGCCCCTTCGCTTTTCTCAACATGTCTTGCACGAACCCAAGGGTTTTCTGGATACGCCTGACTCTTTCCTGTACTTCAGGAATGTTTTCTGCTTGCCCAGGGTGTAAGAAGGGGATAAATCGGGGATGAAAACCGTATGTGCAGAAGAAAGGGGAAAGCTGGGTGGAACTGTGTGTTGCGTCATTATATGCAACCTCTGCCAACCATAACGTGTCGATCCATCTTTCTGTTGTGCGATCTACATAACACCGTAAATACTGTTTAAGTGTTTGGTTCACTCTCTCCGTCTGCCCGTCGGTTTGGGGGTGGAAACTGGTGGAAAGATCCGGGGCTATTTGTAGAGAGGCACACCATTCCTTCCAAAATTTCGCAGTAAACTGGGGCCCCCGGTCCGAAACCACCCTCCGCGGCAATCCGTGTAACCTGACTATGTGTGTCAGTAATAATTGCACTAACTGACCGGCGGTGAGGAGCTTTTTACATGCTATAAAATGTGCCATTTTTGTCAGATAGTCAACTACTACCAGAATCACCGTATGCCCTTGATCACTGGGCATGCCAACAATGAAGTCCAGGGAGATATTCTGCCAAGGGCCTTCTGGAGTGGGCATGGTTTGTAACAGTCCTGCCGGATGGGCGTGAGAGGCCTTCATCTGTTCACAGACCGCACACTTCTGGACCCATTGACGTATGTCTGCCTGAATCGACGGCCACCAAAACTGGCGAAGAACTCGTTTAGTGGTTTTTTCAACCCCTGTATGACCAGCGCTTGGGAGAGTGTGACACCATCGAAACACTTGTTGTCTGAGGGCATTGACAGTAACCAACAGCTGTCTTCCACGAAGAGGTAACCCATCTTTCAGTCCCCACTCTGAATGCTGCGATAACCATGTTTTCCATTTGTCTGTTTTCATCGCGTTTGCCACACTTTTTAAGAAAGGTTCCGTGACCGTAGTACATACGACCTGGCGCGGGTCAATAATGGTCTGTTTGAGTGGTTCTTCCATGATCTCTGAGCTTGATTGCCGTGTTAGTGCATCTGCCTTTTTATTGTCCTTTCCGGGATGATACCTGACCAAGAAGTTGTATTCCGCAAAGAATAATGTCCACCGCAACTGACGTGGTGATAGATGTCTAGCTGCCGTCATGAACTGGAGGTTGCGGTGATCAGTGAACACCGTTACCACGTGTTTGGCTCCTAGAAGATAATGTCGCCACTCCTCAAAGGCGTCTTTGATGGCTAGAAGTTCCTTCTCCGCGATGGTGTAGTTGGATTCTGCAGAGTTCAGCTTGCGGGACCGATAGGCCACCGGGTGTAATTGACCCGTTGAGGGGTGGCGTTGTGACAATACCGCTCCCACCGCATAGTCAGAGGCGTCCGCCTCGACGATATAGGGTCGGTCCGGGTCTGCATGTACCAGTACCGGTGCTGACACGAATGCCTTTTTTAGCTCCTCAAACCCCCTCTGTGTTTCTTCTGTCCAATGAAAGGGTACCTTCTTCCGCAACAATCGTGTCAACGGGGTTGCCAATCCAGAAAAATGCCCAATAAACCTCCTGTAGAAATTGGCAAAGCCGAGGAAACATTGGATATCTCGAACGGTCTTGGGGATGGGCCAATCTCTTACTGCCGCTATCTTCCGCTCTGACATCTCCTGGCCGTGAGGAGTTAGTATCAACCTCAGGAATTCGATGGTGGAAACTCCGAATTCACATTTGTTAATCTTGCAATAGAGGTGATTCTCCTGTAGTGTCTGCAAGATGGCGCGCACGTGATGTACATGGCTCTCGACAGAGGGGGAATAAATGAGAAGGTCGTCGATGTATACCACAACGATACGATCCAGATATTTGCGGAGGACGTCGTTCAAAAAGAACTGAAAGGCAGCGGGCGCGTTACATAGCCCAAAGGGCATGACGAGATATTCGTATAATCCGTACCGCGTTTTAAACGCGGTCTTCCACTCGTCGCCCTTTCGCATGCGCACCAAGTGGTATGCCCCTTTCAGATCCAGTCGAGTGTAAATGACGGCCTTCTGTACTTGTTCCAGTAGTACCGGTATTAATGGGAGAGGATACCGGTTTTTAACGGTAATGGCGTTTAACGCCCTAAACTCTATATATGCTCTTAGTTCACCGTTAGCCTTGGGAATAAAAAACAACGGCGAGGCTGCAGGAGACATAGAGTTACGAATAAAGCCAAGAGCAAGATATTTGTCCAAGTACTGTTTCAGAAAGATGTTCTCAGGCTCTGTCAAAGCATATACTCTCCCTGTGGGTACCACAGCTCCTGGGATTAAGTCAATCTGGCAATCGTATTGCCTATGAGGGGGTAACTTTTCCGCTTTGTCTTCGTTGAACACGTCTTTGTACATATGGTACGCCTTGGGTAACGTCACCGGGTGTTCTGCCGCGGTTGCTACGTGGTGTAGTACTGCCAACATCATCGCCGGGCGATGATCTTGGGGTAAGCAATGCCTCATACAATACTCCGATGTGAAACGCAGTTCTTTTTTCACCCAATCCATGTGTGGATTGTGCTGTTGTAACCAGGGTAGCCCCAATATTAATCCATATTGAGGCGCCTGGATGACGTTAAAAACCAGTGTTCCACTCCTAAGCATATTTCCAGGGCTTCCGTCTGAAACCGAATGGGTCCTGCCGATAACAGTTTCCCGTCTACGGCATACACGTTTTCTGGAGTCTTCTTTTCGTCAAGGGTAATGCCTAAACGAGATACCAAAGACTGATCGATAAAACATCCCGTGGCCCCGGAATCCAACATGGCCTTCTCGTGATAGGGTTTTCCTCTAACGAACAGTGAGAGGACAAGGTTGAAGTGTGGATTAGGGATAGGTGTCTTCGAACACAAGGAAGGGATGTACCTCTGGCTTAAAGAATTCCCTTCTTCTTTCCTTAAGCAGACTCGTTTCCCAGGGCTCCTTCTGAAGTAGCCGCAAGTTGTTTGCGGGGCTCGGCGCGGGGATTCTTGCTTCTTAAGCTGCATTCTCTAATAAAATGCCCTTTCTTCCTGCAGTATATACACAGGCCTTTCTTCCTCCTGTAGTCCCTCTCTTCACTCGTGAGGGCTGAACGGACCGCTCCTACCTCCATAGGTTCAGCTCTAGTAGTTGGTGTTATCTCAGTGCTACGGGGAGCCTCCGCCCTCCAAGACCCACAGTCCTTTCTTTTAGGGTCAAATCTTCTTTCGCTAAGTCTATGATCCAAGCGAAGAACCAAAGATATCAACTCTTCGCATGTAGCCGGCTGGGGGTCAATCTGAGCTAAGATGTCCTTCATCTCCTCCTTGAGCCCTCGATGAAACACTGCAGACTGCTTGACCTCGGGCCAGTCTGTTTCTGCGACTAAATGCCTGAAATCATTAAGATAAGGGATAAGATCGCGATTCCCTTGTCTCAGTTCTAGAAGGTCTTTATCCACCGAAAGAGTGGCTGCTCGGCGGTTGAAGGTCTTCTCAAATTCCCTGATGAATGAGTCCCAATCATATAATAAGGGATCATCTTGTTTCACCAACGGAACTGCCCACTGAGCTATGTCCCCTGCCAAGTAAGAGGTTAAGAAAGCAACTCGCGCATGCTTGGTGGAAAAGACCTTGGGTTTGCATGAAAAGTGCAGCATGATCTGCGTGAGAAACACATGCACCTTGCTCCCTTCTCCATGGAACCTTTCCGGGGTAGCTAAGGGAACTGGGGTGGGGATCTCTACTACTAAAGGAGCCGAATGAGAGGCTCCGGGGTTCCCGATACTAAAAGGGTTTCTTTGTATTCTGTCTACGGTGACCTGTAAAGCTGCGATTTCCGCTCTGGAGGCAGCTAACTCCGCTTGTACTAACTGTAAGGCAACGAGGACGTCTTCTAACGTCGCCATTGCACCTATAAACCAACGCACAACCGGGAGGATAGAAATCGTGGGCCGATTACTCTGTCGCGGCCTGGAATCCTCAGGATCGTGCGTTGCTCTATAGGGGTCCACCTCTCTACACCCTCAAGGTCTGAAATAGATATTCACAGACTCTATGAGGTGGTCCAGTGGGGGAAGGAAAGGATGGGGACAGCAGGGAGGGAGACCTGAAACGAGGAAGATCAGTACACCCCTACCCTAACTGCCTTTCTGCTCTGTACCGGCCCCTTTCCACTCCTAGTGCCCCGGCCCTACCTGTAAAGTAAAATAATGCGCTGCTCTGGCTGGAACCTACTAGACGTAGGGAAGGATTCCCTGAGATCTAGAACAAAGATATGAAATGTTACGAGAGCTGTCACCCACCCGTGAGCCTCAAGCGCACTAGACTGATAACGGAGGTGGGGTAGGAACATACCATACACTCAGAGTCTTAAGGTAACACAGGGGAGCGGAAGAGCGGACCTCCAGCTCACTCACAATACCCCTGCTGAATGATAAGAAAGAAAATAGTAAGCCTTTTGGCTTTACGAAGGCCCACAATCTCCGGGATCACACAAGGTTCAAATGCGTGCACATTAGCATTACATCATGCGGACATTTTTAGGCATAACCAGCATTCCAATGACAGTGATTCAGAATCAACAACAATGTTTCTCGCAAGTACTAATAACCTCTCGTAATGCAGGCCAAATGTACCACGCCCTTTCTCTCCCCGCATGAACCGTGGAAGTACCGGTTCGCCAACGCGGGAGAAAGGCGTACAAGGGTCACCGTGCAATGTGACCGTAAGGAATTGTATCCGTTTGCTTCCAAACAAGGTATAGTTTGGTACTCGAGAGGTAGGAACAAAGGTGTCCCCACAACGGTTACTTGGTGTTGCTTCGCAAGGAACCCGAAGTGGGCTTCCGCCAACGAAGCAACGGGGCAATCATGAGGGACTCATAGTTGCTTCGCATGGAACCCTCCTGGGGAACCGCCAACGAAGCAACGGGGGGACAACGAGGGATTGGCCACAATACCTGAGCTGTGCAGAAGTCTCCGAATAGGAAGCGCGGTGCTCACAGCACCCTTACCAGCCTCTTGCTCGAACGCGGCTCAGCTCCCGGCATGGAGTAATCGGCACCGTAAAGGTGTCCCGGAAGCCCTTTGTCTGCTTCCGCCCCTGGCGTCATGACGTCACGGCCGCCTGCCGCCCGCGAAGGCTCTTGGGGATTGAAGTTTTCTGTCCCTTCGGTTGCGCTCGCGCGCGGGTCGTCAGTGTTCCTAGGACCCTTCTTCCATGAGTCCTGACACGCTACTGATAGCAGGACAAAAGGAAGCCCTCCAAAAATGAAAGAGTGTATGAAAGCTGGAATTACTCCACGAAATGGTCTGAAAGGTGGTTAAGAGACCTGATCCAAGACGCTTAAATGAGTGTACGATCCCACTCGTATCAGACATGTTAAAGATACGATGAACCATTTCTCCGAAATGGATGGGGAAGTTCGTACGGGCCAGGGCCTGTATCTCTGCCAAAGACCTTGCAACCTGGAGATCAAAAGTCTCTCGGGCTGAGGTTTAAGCCATATTTTGTTGAAAAAACATGGCTTTCAGTCTGTTCAGCGAATTGAACCTTCCACTGGAAACATTCAATGAAGGCCACAGTGGTGCCTCCCTAACTGTGCAAGCCGGGGGAAACAATACTTGCTTACAACAAACAACCCTGAAGTTTACTGTGACTAGATAGGCAATGCCTGGCGCCATCCCACAACAGCCTTGATCATTCAGCATTAAATAACTCCCATTTAGAGCAACTCGAAAACTGGATGAACCACTGCAGCTGGGGAGCCCTTCAAGAAGCAAGATAATTTGGGGCGTGGCCAAGATGGTGGCATGCATGGATGCGCATTGCTGAGCTCCGTATGAGGCTTTCCCAAAAATCCTGTTAATATACTGCATATGCTACTTATGCGAGGTGCAAATAACCTATAATGTCTCCTGAGATCGGGCTGACACTCAGTACTGGAGCTGACCTACAGTAATCATTGCGTTAGAGGCCCGGCGCTGTGACGACTTGCAACCATGGACCTCGAGCGCGAATGATCTGCCTGGACACAGCTGAGATCGGAGGACGAGGGGAGGGACACCCAAAACGGAGTCGCTCGGGAAAGTGGGCGGCCGCGCTCTTGGCGATGAGCCTGTGGAAGGAGAGACTACATCACACGCCCGATCCAGATGGAGACCTGTGGCCGCTTCTGCTCGAGTGATACAGGGTTAGTGCCCGGGCAAGTGTTGCGGGGGCGCCCTCCCTCCTTTGCTGCCTGGGGGGCCCTCAGCTCCGATTGAATAGTGACTGCCGCTTTCAGTACTGGCTGTGTGTGCGCCTGGTGATGTATTGATCACAGTGTGGGGAACAAATGGGGCCTAGCACCTGCTATCACCAACGTCCCTGCATCGGGCCCATGCGGTCGGAGAACAGCACCTATCTCAGTGGGTATGGCATCGGCCACTATCAAATTAAAGGCCCCACGACTCACCCTCTATCTCGAGCATGACTGCGCTGCAGGAACGCTTCACCAGCTGTGCCTGTGTGCTAATGAGGGCCGCTGCTGGAGGACTTGAACTGACGTAATACCCTCCTGCTGTGCGTGCACCATTGTGAGGGCGCGGAGCAGCCGAGGGTTCTGCAATGTGTTCGGGGCACATACAAGTTAATGTGGCATTCCCCCCGGGTCTGTCTTGCTCCGTGGCCTCTCCTCACTGGAATTCCTATAATTGATTTATTTTTGGTCTCTTGCTCACTGCCAACCCTCACACATAGATTTTGTGCATGCCTGTATGCCAATGGAGGCGAGATCCCTTCAAAGCTGCTGATTGCCTTTGTCTGTTCTTCTTCTGAGCGGCCCTCCGCCTCATGTGTACAGACACTGCATTTACTTGCGCACTACATACTGAAAAGCAGTGACGGTATGGCATAATCCTCAATGCTGCTGGAGTGGAATGTCACCTGAATATTTATAGCAGTCCACCACGTAGGTAGGTTCTATACTTCCTTCACCAGTGGGTCTCCGCACTAT
Organism: Triturus cristatus; assembly: GCF_964204655.1. Classification (NCBI taxonomy): domain Eukaryota; kingdom Metazoa; phylum Chordata; class Amphibia; order Caudata; family Salamandridae; genus Triturus; species Triturus cristatus. The sequence goes on along the minus strand of NC_140591.1, from coordinate 612,099,207 downwards.
ACTCTAGATCCACCTGAGCTACATCGCCACAGTCTCTCTTGTGTGCTGCCAATCCTGGTGTACAGTCTCAACTCTCTCTATGTATGATAACATCACACAGGCACATCTTAAAGTTACGTTACAAGACTAATAGGCAGGATGGGAAAGCCCCGTTTAGACAAGACACAATCCCAACCAACTGATGCAACAACTTCTGCTACTGGTGGGAGTGATTTCTCACAACATGCTGCCTTAAATCTGAGTGCTCCATCAGACCATTCACATCGAGTTGACAAACTGATGGCAGCAATATTGGACATTAAAACTACACTGGGTCAAAAAATTGACTCATTATGTGCAGAAATGGGTTTCTTGAGAGAAGATCATAAACAACTGAAAGACAGGGTGGAGGAGTCGGAATCCACGCTAGCATCCTTACGCCCTACTATTTTCACAGCTACAGACCAGATCAAATCTCTACAGCAAGAGGTGGAATACTTGAAGAACTGGGTGGAGGACCAAGAAGGTTGATCCCGCAGAAACAATATTCATATCGTGGGACTGCCGGAGAAAGTGGAGGGGCCTAGTATGGACCTGTACATAGAGTCCTGGCTCTCAACAGATATCCTCCAAGGCACTGCCTCGAAATTCTTCTCAATAGAAAATGCGCACAGGGTACAGGGTGGCCCTCCACGCCCAGTAAACCCACCTAGGCCAGTGGTGGTGAGGTTGTTCAATTACCGAGACAGAGACCATATGCTCCAAGTGACCAGAGGTCGTGGCCCCTGGCAAGTTGAGAATGCAAAAGTACACATTTATCAGGATTACACCCTGAGGGTGCAACGCCGCAGATCATTCTACATGGAAGTCAAACAACGCTTAGGAAACACCAGATACAATATTACTCGACCCCTGAGGAGGCCCGGTCGTGGATAGATCAAAACGGATTTGCCCATTTCTCACCCACTACCTTGGTAGATTCCCGACAAACTTGGAGACTCGTGGGCATGTGTAGGGGTCACGGAAGAGGCAGAGTACAACGGCCTACTAAGGCACAATTGGCAAAAGAACGTGCGCAGGTTATAAAGACGGGAGAATATCTGAGTTTCTCTACGACGCCCACCAGATCCAACTCGGACGTGGTGCAAGATCAGCTGCAATCCCTAACAGACTCACAACATGCAGCGTTATGGGGAGGAGGCCCAGAGATTACCCCACAGAAGGCATATGAACTTGGGTGACGCCCCGACAATCATTTCGAACATTTGTGGACTGGGCATTGTTGGCTTCTCGCCGGCGCGGGATAGACTTGGTTATCTTTATCTCTCTTTGTGCTAAAACAGAGTGCAGTACCGTAGGACATTGCAAATTTTGCTCCATACATGGCAGTCAATCTCAGATAGTACATAGTATTGGTGCACCCCCTATTAACATTAAGTGGCTGTTATAGCATCTAATCTAAAATAAGTTCGATTGCATTTCAGTGCAGATGGCCAATTGCCCATTGGCAAGCTGGCCTTGGGTTGGTGTTGGGGAATTTTTATTGTTTAATGCGATCTATCCCTCTTAATCTGTAATGTATAAAATACAGGATGGATATTGTTGTGAACAACATTGTGGTCGTGCGGAGGGGGGCAGGAATATTAACTTGGATGTTGGGGCTGGGGAGCTGCATATTGTAGTGCTCTTTTTCCTTCTTCTGCTGTTGATTGGATGGCAAACAGTGATTACACTTTATTAACCTGGAATGTGCGGGGATTGGCAGGGTATGTTAAACAACATAAAGTCTATCAATATCTGTGTAGTCACAAGATTTCAATTGCATTAATATAGGAAATGCGTCTTACTACACAAACACTCACCTCACTTCGCAAGCGCTGGAGGGGCACTGTCGTAGGAACCACTTACTCTGGGTAAGCTAGAGGCACTCTTATATCATGGCACCAAGTACACATTTAAAAGTTCTACACACCCGTATCGATGCTCAAGGTCATTATGCAGTCTTAGAGGGTCTTTTAGATGGTTCCCCTTCTCAGCTTAGTCTTTGGCAAGGCTCTAGGTATGGAAGGGTTTCCAGGTAAACAGTGCTCAGCGCGAGGACACCCTTGGGTAACAGTGTGCTTTATAAACCCATATAACATAACATAACCTTAATCTTCCTGTATACCCCAAACTCAGGGCAAGCGGTGTCCCTGCAGACACTTACACCATCCCTGCTTTCTGACCCCACAGCACCAGCATTCTGGGGAGGAGATTACAACTGCACCTATGATCTTGACTGGGATCGCTCGCGTCCGCAGCTTCCAGGGGCACAATCCATTCAGCTAACACGGCACAAGAGAGACTGGGCAGTTAATACGCAGTTGCACAATGCATGGCGAAGTCAACACCCTGAAACATGTATATATTTGCTTTATTCCTCGCTACATGATCTCCAAATGAGGATTGACCCAATATATTGTTCTGTGGATGCCTTGTCTAGGGTATCGCATGCAGAATACCTGGTGTGCACAATCTCTGATCATAACCCACTACAATTACACCTTTGGTTGGGCACTCACAGGGCTGGAATACTGACCTGGCATCTCTCCGTTGCAGCTCTTATGGACACGACATTTCGCTTCTCTCTCTCACAATCGGTCACTGCATATTTCCGGACCAACACAGGTACCACCTCCAACAGAGGTGTAGAATGGGACGCATTTAAATCGGTTACTCATGGACACGCCATCAAAACAACATATGGTTCCCGCATGGCGCTTACATAAGAGCTACAGAAACATGAGTCTGAAATTCAAAGGTGTCAGAGCTTGGCACCCACAGATCCTTATTTTGTTCCTCTGCTAGCTGAGACACATCTGGAATACAAGGAGACATTAGATAGTCTCTGCGTGCTGGATTATGAGCAATATCTAGCTTGTCAACACTCAGAAGGTGACAAAGCGGGCAAAATGCTGGCTTGACTGTTGATAACTGATACTTTACAACACCCCATTACGGCGATATACAATAATATGGGTGAACTGGTAAATATTCAAATATCAAATAGAGAGTGGATCACTGGTCCTGAAAGAACCAGGGTTAGCAACAACAGTACAGAGTACTGTTAAGAAACCCTCAATCACGTTATTGCAGGTGGGAATTAGCGGTATGTTCGATTATCCGCTATTTGCTAGACAGCGTGACAGCATCATCATTGGGTTAATGAATGCTTCCTCCACCCGGAGGTTTTTCCTCTGGTTTTTTCAGTAGTGATCAGAGAACCGTGTTGGGTGTATAGTGAAGTGATTTACAGTGAATGAAAATTAAAATTAAAAAACTCGTAAAGCCAGTTTGTAATTTTAATAAAACTGGGTTCGAGTTGAGTTAAAAAGGCTTTTCGTGCACAAGGCAGACAATTTAGGGTCTGGTGCACTATAAAAATGTGTCCGAAAAGAGGTCGACATGTTTCAGCCCTATCTAATGCCCATAAGGGTCATGTAGGCTTTCATCAGGACCTTATTTATGTGTGGAAGACTCTATTGTTAATAGGTCTCCGTTGTGAAGTGGATGAATTATATTCTTCACCAGCAAATATATGTTCAATTTGAACCTGTTTCAAAAAAAGGAAAAGAATGAGGGGTGAAAGGAAAAAAGAGACAAACTGTATTCAGTCAGTATGTAAGCTGTAAGGATTTTCAAAACTCGAGACATCAACTGTCGTAGCAACTAAAAAATAACAATACTTTTCAATGTAATTGAGCCTATTTGGCAATCAATTCTTATTCATATGCAGTAACGGCAAAATAAGCCCTCCTTTCTATTAATCTGCAATTGTAAGAAAAAAACAAAAAACACAAACACAGCATCCATTTTGTCATGAAAATTAGAACAGGTAATGTGTGCCTGGTGGGGCACTAGGTTTTTTGGCACTAAAAACTGGTCACGTCGGGTACCATAGAAGCGAGTATTACATGGCGTCCAAATATTGCACCTTCATGCCAGTTACATTGGTTGCATCATAATATAGACCATAGGGAAAAGATTTAGGTACATGAATGTACAGGATGTAGTACGATAGGTCTGTGAAAGGCAGAGTCTCTCAAGTAAAGCATCGAGAAAACGGGATTTGGAAACATCATGTAACTGACGTAACAAGCCTCGTTAAAATATCGGAAGAGGTGACACATGCAGTAGAAGGTATTATTAACATTCTAACTAGTGCTTTCTAAATGTTAGACAATGTTACAAAAAAGGGGCAGTGGTGCCATGCATTATTAGTTACTTCCATATTCAGGATCAAAATTATAAAATGTCTTTTTGCAGCATTTTGAAGTAGAGGAAAGAAATACCTTATTTATTCAAACGGAGGGTTACATCTGGTAGAAAAGGCTTTTCCCCGCTCTTTAAAAAGGGATGGGAGACAGGAAAACGGAAAGTATTAGAAAGTTAAATACATTACATTTCTTCGTCGGCGTCCTCGTGTGTTGACGGGAGTAAGTGACTTGTTCTGTCGCTGCCTCTCTCTACCCGGTGTGGTTTGCGGTGTAACCAGGTCAGAATAAAAAGAGACAGGGGTATTCATGGATAACAAAAGATGACTTTCATTGCAGCTCCCTGGTCCGTTTTGTTAATAGAAGTGTATCGCTTAATTAGTACTTTAGTCAGCAGATTGTGCGAAAATACAATAAAATAAAGGCTTCGTTTATATCATGATGTTACTAACCATTAGAAAAATCGGTTAGGTTCGATAGATTCTTTTCAGGATAGCGTGTTAATTTTGCATGAAATCTTGTCAATAAAGTTCTGGTTCTTATTAGAGATGAAAAAGAGAGAAGGGCAAAACCCATTTTTGCACAGAGGGAAGGCATAAAAATTGTCAACTTATTTCGTAGCCTTCATACACAAAACATTTTGCTTATGAACGAGGTACGTGCTTTCTGAAAGGTGGTAAAAAAGTGCATATCTCCAAAATAAGGGACGATGGTACTTTGCATCCAGGGTATCACTTACCCCTGCCAGTCCCATGATTACAATAAAGTTAATGAGTAGTAATCCCTTGTTCATGCCATGATTCATAGTACTTTATGGTGATGTGTTTTGGTGTGGTATGGCCGGGAATACCTAATTCAGGGTGTGATTACAGTAAGCCAATAATTTATAATTTTCATTCTAGGTATGGTTCTGGATTCTTCATTATGCTGAGATTCTTATTTCTTGATGCTTAGCCACGGGATGCCAAAATGGATGCAGTGTTTGTGTTTTTTGTTTTTTTCTTACAATTGCAGATTAATAGAAAGGAGGGCTTATTTTGCCGTTACTGCATATGAATAAGAATTGATTGCCAAATAGGCTCAATTACATTGAAAAGTATTGTCATTTTTTAGTTGCTACGACAGTTGATGTCTCGTGTTTTGAACATCCTTACAGCTTACATACTGACTGAATACAGTTTGTCTCTTTTTTCCTTTCACCCCTCATTCTTTTCCTTTTTTTGAAACAGGTTCAAATTGAACATATATTTGCTGGTGAAGAATATAATTCATCCACTTCACAACGGAGACCTATTAACAATATAGTCTTCCACACATAAATAAGGTCCTGATGAAAGCCTACATGACCCTTATGGGCATTAGATAGGGCTGAAACATGTCGACCTCTTTTTCGGACACATTTTTGTAGTGCACCAGACCCTAAATAGTCTGCCTTGTGCACGAAAAGCGTTTTTAACTCAACTCGAACCCAGTTTTATTAAAATTACAAACTGGCTTTACGAGTTTTTTAATTTTAATTTTCATTCACTGTAAATCACTTCACTATACACCCAACACGGTTCTCTGATCACTACTGAAAAAACCAGAGGAAAAACCTCCGGGTGGAGGAAGCATTCATTAACCCAATGATGATGCTGTCACGCTGTCTAGCAAATAGCGGATAATCGAACATACCGCTAATTCCCACCTGCAAAAACGTGATTGAGGGTTTCTTAACAGTACTCTGTACTGTTGTTGCTAACCCTGGTTCTTTCAGGACCAGTGATCCACTCTCTATTTGATATTTGAACGTTTGAGAAAAAGAAGCTGAGTGGGTCATAACCCCTTCTTTCTCCCCCCCTTTTGATTTACACATGAACTGGTAAATACACAGGAAGCGATTAATGATTCCTTTCACAAGTATTATACTTCTCTGTACAGCGTGCCTACTACTGATAACCTCCCCAACATGCAACGGTTTTTGTCACAAGTCCAACTACCACCGATCACACAATCTCAATATGATTAGCTTGAGGAACCCATCTTAGAGGACAAAATAGCTAACGCTATTAAACAGCTGGTGGCGGGAAAATCCCCGGTAACTGATGGCTGGCCCTCAGAGTTCTATTCTACTTATTCAGAACAACTTGCACCTCAGCTGACCAATGTATATAAAGAGGCATTTGAGAGGGGAGAGCTTACATCATCTTTGCGCGAAGCGGTATTAGTGATGCTACCTAAACCGGGGAGGGATCCCCTCTAGATGGCATCGTATCGGCCTCTGTCACTATTAAATGGTGATTATAAAATTTTGGGGAAAATATTGGCCAACAGGCTAATAGAAATAGCACCCCTTCTGATTCATGAAGACCAAAATGACTTAATTCCGGGGAGGAGTACTGGTCTGGACCTGCGTTGACTGTTTAAGTTACTGGATTGGGCTCGGTCAGAACCTGACACCCCCTGGTTAGCAGCCTTAGATATTGAAAAGGCGCTTGACATCTTGGATTGGCAGTATTTGCTGGATGTGTTGAGAAAATTTGGCATTGGACCTAAATATTTACGAAGGGTATGCATATTATATACAAAACCACATGCAAGAGTAAAGACAGGCAGCGTAATCTCTCAACAGTTTGTAATAGAGTGGGGCACCAGACAGGGCTGTCCCATCACTCATTTTGTTTGCATTGGCCATGGAACCTTTGGCATGCAAACTACGCCAAGGGGTGTTGGACTGGGGCATCCACGCAGACAGACATGACATATAGTATCGTTATATGCAGATGATGTGCTAGTCTACCTGCGTGGCGAGATCACTGTACTACAAAAATTGATGAGACTGCTAGATACCCATGCTCAGGTCTCGGATCTTCGGGTTAACTGGTCTAAGTCTGTAATGTTTCCCATGAAATTGCTTTCACCAGACCAGAGACAGACTATGCCATGTACTCCATTGGAATGGGCATTTGACACTTTCAAATATTTAGGTATACAAATGTATCATTCCCGGCAGATATTATTGATGGGAACCTGGGTAAGGCAGTAACCAGAGCTCGCACAGCACTTCCGTTATGACGGAGTCTCCCCTTGTCTCCTATGGGTAGGGTGGCCATTTCCAAAATGCTTTTACTCCCACGGCTTCTGTAATTTTTTACCGCCCTCCCTCATGAATTACCACAGAGCATAATTAAGGATCCAGAATCATTGTTTGTTTCTCTGATATGGAGGGGTTCAAGATGCAGGATGGCACTCCGTAAACTGTACCTGCCACTTTCAAATGGGTGCACCAAATTATGAACATTGCTATGCTACAGCACAGCTGCAATGCCCAATGAGATGGCTAGCGGGTGATAATATTACTGAGCTGTCTTCCTGGCATTGCCATTAAGACAACCAGCCATAATGGAATGGCTTTCAGGTTCACCCACTATACTACAGAGGAAACAGGGAAACGTGCTAATGATGGTGGCTAGGCGCAGCTGGTTAAGATATGTGTTACCTAAAGGCCAACCTGCACCATATGCACCCATGCTACCTTTGGAGATTCTTCCGGGCTCATTTACTTGTCACGACCGTCCAGAGCTAGAGTCCTGGACAGCGGCGGGACTAGATACCTGGGGCAACTTATTTGAAGATTTACAGCTGCAGAATCTCAGAGGGTTAATAGAGGATTTCAAGATACCACAGGGGAATTTCATGCCTCATGCATTATTAACGAGACAATTACTCCAAACATGGGGGAACAACCATACAGAACCCATCACGTCACAGATACTGCAAACATTACTTACGCATGGAAGAGGCAGACATACTGTGACAGCGATTTACAGCTCTCTTAGGCCTAACCCTAGCTCCTTATTAGCATCACTTCACGTGTATTAGGACTCAGAGTTGACATTTACTATCAGGGATAAACAATGGTCACAATGTATAGATTATCCTAGAAATCATATCCACGAACGTTAGGCTGAAATATACACAGTTCATATGTACCCCACCTCTACTGATGTCTGCCCTCACTGTTCATCTTCAGAAGCAACGTTCCTTCATATGGTCTGGACTTGCCCTCGCCTTAGCACTTATTGGAATGAGGTAGCGGCGATACTAGCGGAAGCGACAGACGTCAATAACAGCTCAAGGCCCACACTTCCTACTTGGTATTACTAAACGCATTGCTGCATGTAAAAATCATAATACATTTTTAGATTTAGCTCTGGATTTGGCAAAGCATAGAATAGCTATGTCATGGAAGTCGAGTACAGGTCCTAGCATATGCACTTGGCTCTTGTACCTCAGCAGGGCACTAGTGGCAGAATATACAGCACAAGCACTCACTACTCCTCGTACTTCCTCACGGACCAGTCCTATACAATTGCGAGAACACCTGTTGCTCATAGAAGCTAGATTGAATGTGTCCAGTTCAACCAGGGTGTGAGGCGGCTCCTCGCCCCGCATACTCGATACAGCACACTGTTGCATAAGTGCATACGTGGTATGCCTTCCGTCAGGTATAACTGAGTTTGATATGAGCTCAGGCTAGCATTTATATGCGTTTAAGTGGAATACAGAGCATCCCCCTCCTCTTCCCTCTGTTTCAAAAACATTCATACATAAATAATTAGTCCTGCTCACATGTGGTCTACACCATAATGCAAATTTAAGTTAGATGTGATCATATAATTTTAGGTAGTTTGCAGTTTGATTGTAAAACAAAAAAAAATAGAGAGAAAATAAATGTTTTGCTTTATTTGCTGGTTTTAGTGTCAATAACATTTAATGGCATGCACAAAATGTTATTTACGTTTCATGGCACCAGCATATGACAATGCTTGGTACCCCGCCAAGAGTCGATTTAGTAAATGTCACTGTGATGCTTTGTATAATAAAGTTGGCGAAGTTTCAAATATGCACAACCTGTTGAAAGCCAATGAAGACGATTTAAAAAAAAGTAGCAAGATACGTTCGCTTTTGAAACATTACACGCTACATGAAGTGAGACCTCCTTACACACTAAATATCCACTTAAAGCCTTCTCACAATCTGTTCCACTTGAGAAAAATTCAGTGTCCTTATTTCTGCACCTATATCTATACGGTAACTCCCAGGTTTCCTGTACGTACCCTTCACCCAACACTTCATACCTGCATGCTTGGATGTATCTATGGCAGTATAAGAGTTGGAATGTCGTGACTGGCAGTGTGATATAGCCATGAATTACCCATTCCATAGACGGTGACTCTGCTTCTGTAAAAGGTAGCTTCTCTAATTTTTCAATGAGCAGCATGGTGTACTTTACATCTCTGCATGCCATGGTCAATTGTCTGTCGGTCAGATTATAAGCTGAAAACAAATTTGAGCCGTTAATGTACTGCCATGGCACGTGGCCAGAACGCAATAATTGTACCGTCCAGCTTAAAAGCAAAATGGAGCACAATTGAGATTTCCCATGTTGTAGAATAGACAAATCTTGTGCCATTATGTCAATTGCTGAGGACACAATGTTGCGCAGTGAAAAAATACGCAAAGAAAGTGTGGTCGTACCATTGTCTACCACAGCCAAGGCCTTTTCTAGGTTAAGTCTATCAATATCACGTAATCTCTCAGCAGCATCCTGTTGGGAGACTTTCTACAGTTCACTGTAGATGGCATATAAGAAGCGTTTTTTACATGGTTTCTTGGGACCGAGCAAGAAATCTCAAAGATCCATGTTGTCTGACAGAAGGGACAAGTGTTGTTTCACCTGTAATAGTGTTGAGGTTTTTGGCCATTCTAGGCACAACTTCCCAACACTATAAAAAGTCGCTACCCTTGGATCTTATGTGTGCACATAGCGTGGGTCAGGCCTATGGATACTAAACCCTCCGGTGGTACCCCTGAATCTTGACTGACACCTATTTGTGTTGATAGGCCAAACCAACCATCCCTTCCAATTGGAAGCTGATGAATTGTTGTATGTACCATTCTGTATTTTTGTACCCAGCATCTCCTCACTTATCAGTGTGTCATTTAATAAACCTTCAATAGGTGTGGGTAAGGGGATGCATGGTGTTTTCAGGTCTTTTATTTTTTGCAAACCCGTAGCTGGTAGTCTTTTGCACTGTTCTAATCAGGAATATCATCTGTAACGTTATGAGGCAAGCTCTAAATAAAGCCTCTGTTCTCTGAACCTGCCAATCTTTAGTCCCCCAGTTGGATTTTCTGTCTATCGTGTCCCTCCAATAGTCGTACCCTTGTATAGACAGTTAGGAGATAAAAGGTGCCGAATATATGAGCTTGGTGTTTGTCAACATCATTTTCTTCGCAGTTGCATTCTTCTGTACTAACTTATAGTAATATGACATTGGGTCTGATGTATTGAACCCTGAAAAGTATGCACATTTCTGTGCGAATGTGGCTGAACTACCTTTTGGTGGTGTCGGGCAATGTTCCCATTGATGGTAAGCATTTCCAGTTCATAGGACACTAGCTCTGTGCAAAAAGTGATGACCATAATGCTGGTAACAATACATACTGTCGAAGTCAGGTGTATCTTCATACAATTCTCTGTAAGAAAATGCAGCAGATTGTTCTAAATCTGAGAGCATAGTATTTACAGTCTCGATGTCCCAATCATCAGAGAGTGCACTCGGAGTAATGAAATCATTCAATGAAAATTTAAATACATGTGGAATTTTCAAATGTTCAGTAGGACCAAATACATCATATAAAACACTATCCCAAACTATAACATCTGATACTGGAACTGCTGTAATGTTCACTAGGGACAGGTCTCTATGTTCATGGTGTGATGACGTATAAGGTTTCAAGACCAAGTTCACAGGTTGTACTGCAGATCATTGTGGGAAGTAATGTCCATTCAATAGTAGGAAAAAGACAGTTACTATGCCAATCCAAATTAACAGGAACAGGATCTCTAATGCAAACCAAAGATGCAACCAAGGGGACACAAAGTAAGTCTTTTTCTGCCAGACATAGTATTGTCAGAATGTTTCTTTCTTGGAAATGGGTGGTGTTTCCTCAGCTTCACTTGGATCTGAAGAAAAGTAATCGAAGTAGCCAGGTCGATCTATCTTTGGTAGCTCAGCAGTGTTTGTAGAACAGGCAGTTGCTTATTTTGAAGGCACATTGATGCAGAATTGCAATTTGTGTTTCATTTGTATTTGGTTGTTTTTCAACTTCAACCAGTGTAATTCGTACTCCATTATTTGATACTCCTGCATCTTGCACAGAGTAGTCTTGAAACATTTTTAGTCTTTCCATCTGAGCTTCCTGTATAGTAGCGAGAGGGGATCTGCGGCTACTCAGGATTCCACATGGCCTGCTGTTGAGAATCGGCCACATAGTGTGGTTTGATCGGGTCAATGGAGACAAATCTTTTTTCTTTTTTGCTGTCAAGAGATGGAAGAAGTACTGTTCTTGTTCCCTGAACAGCCTGGAAAGGTACAGGTGTTCTGTAGAATGGCCCAAACTCATTCTTGTCCACGATCTTTTCTTTGACCAGGTCCCCAACCTTCGGGACCCAGGCAGTTCTTGCCGGAACCAGTTTCATTTCCCCAGTGGCAGTGCATTTTACTTGGAATTTGCTTTGTAATGGTCAGAATTCATTGAGTTCCTGTTAAACAGCCAAATGATCATTCAATTCAAATGGGATTGCACCCACCACTGTGTTGCCACAATCAAGGTCAGGTACCCACATTCTCGTCCCAAACAGGATCTCATAGGGGGTACGTCCTCCCAAGGAACTTCTTGACATGTTGTTTAGTGCCCTCTGGACCCCATATAGGTGATTGACCCAAGTACCACCGCACCTAATATCATTGCTGTTAAGGATTGATATAGGTCCCGGTTTTTCCTCTCCACCACCGAATTTCCCTTGGGGTCGTAGGGGAAGGAGTACCACTAGGACACGCCCATACTTTCCATGGCTTCCTTGAAAGCCTGAGAGCTAAACACAGGGCCACGGTCAGAATGTAACATGCCAATCGCGTATGTCCTGATGAAGACTCACAAATCCTTTTTAACAGTTCGAGCGTCAGCCGAGCACTGAGGCCAAACCCATACAAAACTAGAGCATAAATCTACTGCCACCAAGATGTACTTGCAAGTCCCGTCTGAATTTAGGGGGCCCCAGTGATGCAAATAGACACATGCGAGAGGTCTGTCTGAAATGTGTAATGGTGTTTGTGGTGTCCGTGTTACGGTGGAACCTTTCATCTGCTAACAGATGTCGCACTTTAGGACGTAACCCTTGGTTTTGTTTGACAAACCTGCACACCACAATCACGCTTCAGTAATGAAATTGTAGCAGGGACTCCTGCGTGTACTGAGCCCAGACCCTCGTGTGGAGCTAGAATTAAACCTAATCTGCGATCCATGTTTGGTATAACTCTATCTCCCACTCCTGGAATTTGAGCATACGTTGTGTTTTGCTCATCTAATTTATAGGAATATTTGAGTGGAAAGCCCTTTGGAATGGCAGAGACGGTCTTTGAGGTGTTGACAGCTATCACTATGTCTCCGTCTATCCTCGTGCTAGAACGAGTGATTGCACCAATGGCAGCAGTTCGCACTGACACTTGGCGGCTTCATCAGCGAGTGAATTCCCTTCAATGTGTATGCCAACATGCGGATGACTCAAGGTGTGAATAACTTGAGCCCGTGGCAGGCATGCTTTTAGCTTTGCAACTTGTTTCCATAACAATTTATGCTTAATTGTGCAATCTCTTAACCTATTCTGGATCCAGTAATGAAGATATTCATTATAGGACTGCACACAGTAATACGAATCACACACTATCAGTGTGGGGAATTCCCAATCTGTATACTTTAGTGCTAGTATCAGGACTTTTGGTTCTGCCAGCTGTGCGGTACAATCTCCTAGAGATTGTGCAGATGTATTGCTGGGATAGAACTTACCATCCCACATATGACCCTTCACTATAGCACATGCTGTGTTATATTGTTGTTTACTTCCAATGGCAGGCTGAGCAGAACCATCAGTATGAATGATGTACTCATATTTTTCTGGAGGCAAGATTTCATTTGGGGAGGGTATTCATTTTTGTACTGAAGGAACACTTGCGTTTTTAATGTAGGATCATATTTGTAATCTCCGTCTGTTGCAGTGAGAGAATTAGCCCATTGTATCCATCATGGATGCAGTGCTTTTGCATTTGAAATGCTTGCTTTGGTAATTGCTTCTAAAGTTGGTACCAGGGCTACAGCGATTATGTGTTTCCCCTGTGCTAGTGCTCGCTTCTCTCACTACAGCAGTCTGTACTGCTGTCAGTGTTTTTTCTCTGGCCGCAAATCTCATTTCAGCATTTGAGTATAAATGTGAATTGTATGCAATTGGTACTGTCTCACCTTCATTGAAAGTGATGTATGTATATCCTGATAAGCCCGGAACTACCTGGATCACCAAGTTGGCAGAATTCACGTGTGTGCAAATGTTTAGATGCTATCATGTCAGCCTGAACTGAACTTAGTATATCTGCATGTACTTGTGCCCACTGATGTGCTGTGAAATCAGGTCTGATTAACTTGTAGAAAGCTTTTACTCTTTCTGCATAATATAGAATGTATGTTCTGCCAAAATTTAGAAATCCTAAAATGGATTGCAAACCCTTTAGATTCTTTGGAGGTTGGAGCAGCGTACACTTTTCTAAAGAGTTGGCTGCCAGGCTCTTGCTATCACTTGATAGCTCATATCCCAAAAATAGGACATTGAGATGGGCAATTTTTGATTTCTTGAAATTAAATTTGTAGCCCAAGTTAGAGAAACCCACAATTATGTTGTTCACCCTGCTCAAGTGCTCAAGCAATTCATCGTACATCAGATAGATGTCATCTACATAGGACACAGCCTTCTCATCGCATGTTTGTAATATTTCTGAAACACTTGCCGAGAATAGCCACGGGCTGTTCTTATACACCTGGGGCAAACGACGGAAGTGACGCTGAGTGCTGAGGGCAGAAAATGCTGTCAAATGTCTGCCTTCTGGAGCTATATTTTGGCATAAGAATCCATTCGAGATATCTAATGTTGTTTTGTATTTCTTCCACACAATATTATTCATTAATACAGCACTATGGGGGTTTTTAACTGCAAATGTTAATGTGCATGAGTTTAAATGTCGGTAATCCAAAACTAGACGATATGAGTTGTTAGGTTTCATTATGGGAAACAAAGGATTGTTCATCGGGGAGGTGCAGGTCTCAATCACACCTTGGTATTCAAGTTGTTCTAAGATTTCTTTGACCTGTCTTTTTGCATCATTTTTAATAGGGTACTGTCTCTGTGGATTTGGAGTAGTTTTTAATCAGATTTTGTGGTGGGTAGACTCCACGTCCCACCCTACATGGTTGTGGTATAATGCCGGAACTAGCGCTAGTGCCCACTCCTGCGCATATGAATGTTTTAAAGATTTTGGAACGGGGAATGGGCTCTGACGATGCTAGACAGTGTGGCAGAAGTAACCATAGCTCGCCAGAACCTGAAGGATTTTCTGGTGACAGCAGTATTGAATGAACACATCACGGTGGAAACACCTGATACAAGAGTTAGTGTCCCACATAGACTTTACGAAATTAAACTCCAAATAGAGGGGGACAGCTCTTTTGGGAGAACTTAACATATGGATATGATATCCTGTTAGCGAAAAAGATTGGATTGTTCTTCTCTAGGGGATTCTTGGCTACATATGAATATACCGGCTACACCTACATATCTATGCTAGGTATATTTAGGCAACTTACTTAGGGCCCGCATTTTAGGAATATGCAAATGCTACTGTTTTTATCTGAACTGCTTATGTTCCTCTTGTTAGCACTATGGTAGAAATGTATCTACTGTTTAATATATCAGTACTTGCGATTTCTTTCGTATGCTTCTGACTCCTGACTATTGCAGCAAATATGTTTTACACAAGACTGATGCTGGACCTATAAATACTTATTGAAACTTCCTAATTGCCATCCTGTGTATTTTCTGAAAATAAGGAAGCATGAGTGACTGAGCGAAAAGTACTGTACTGTTTTCCATGATCCCTGAGAAATCAGCGTTGTCATGTTCAGTGGTTGCCAGAAACTACCTACACCACTGTAAGATACAGGGGTGGTAGTGGCACTGTAGAGCTATCTGGTCTAACGGCTGACATATCCTGTGGGGGAGACCGGAAGGGGTTGGGATACCAAGCCCTCAGTTTAGGTTATCTAAAACGCGCAGGTCCTGGGGATTCCTAGGAACTACACGACATGGCACCGCCAACGTTGGTTTGGTTCTTATATTAACAGTGAAAATCTGAGTAGTTCAGTCGTGCTTTCTCAGAAAGCCCTACTCACACTTTTCAGTCGTCTGAAGTGGGAAGGGAGATCCGCCTCCGCTGAGCAGATATATCCTGTGTATTGACTAAAGGTTTAAACAAGCTTGTAAGGATAAAAGGTTCCCACATTGTGCAAAACCCTAGTGCTTAATTTTTCTCTTCTCCTTTAAAAAAATTACTGACCCTGCGAGTAGTTCAGGGGAAGAAGAATTTGCAAACGCTCTTAACATCACAGAGAATTGCAGACATGTAGTAACTATAAAGCTGTTAAAACACGGCATACCCACAACAGGTGCCTGTGTTACCTTCGTGACTGAGGCACATGAGGTGTTCAGATCAGAGGTATTCTATTCTTGGATTCAGTTCCCATCTGCAGATTCACAGACTAAATTGTTCCACACATGCATTGTCGTTGAACTACCAGATTAATACATTCCATACAAAGACATTGCAGTCCCGTTAACTTACCAGGAACACAGAAACTGGTTTCAAGGCACCCTCCCACAAACAACATCTGTCTTGATACTCGGTCCACTCAGCATAGACTTGGCAGGTCTTAGCAACATACACTCCACATCCCGAGATAGATACACTACAGGAGGATGAAGTCCATACAATATACAAAGACATAGTTAGGCTATACAGACACATTGTCCAGTTTGTTATGTGAACATTGATAGTCCAACCTGCGAGAAATGCTCCAGCTGGTCCACATCAGATCACACCAACAATTAACCCACATACACTGAAATCAGTAATAGGGACAATACCTTCCAAACTGGATCAAACTCCGTTTTGGATTGCACAACAAATAGCACAGCTGGAAGCAGTATTTCCCCATACGGGTGCACCGGAAAAACATAGAATGCTAACCATTTGCTTGGGAATGGGGATGGTTCCCTCTTTTGAGGATTGTACCACTTAGGGAACAATCTTTGCTACCGGTTACATCAGTATACACCATACCCCTTCCATAGCAGTCACTCCAGAAATATTGAAACAGATACAGAATGAGTACGGGGCAGGAACTGCCCGAGACTTGGGATGAAACTGAAGGGTAATTTTGCCCAAGTCTCTGCAATCATGCTGAGCAACATAAAGGGGGAGGCAGCAGCAATGGCAATACACAGCAGCCAAGGGAAATAGCACCTATAAATAAGGAGTGAGAATTACCAAAAATTATCGAAGACAACCTATGCTGCATTAGGTAGAGATAATTTGTGAACCAAAGCAGGGAAAAGTCCAGACAAGGACAACTTAAAGCAAACACCTGCTTCTTCTAAAAAGAAATGGGAGAACAAACAATCCAAAAATAACAATACAGAAAATAATTCACGATCAAGGGTTGGGTCTCCCCAACGGGAGTCCTCTGAAAAGAGGTATAACCTTAGGAATCGTGATAACTTTAGGAAATCTGATAGGTATAGGACACTGATACATGTTTTTTTTGCTCCTTTGAGGGTTCATCAAAAAACTCAGAGAGGGACAGGCGATCAGAAAAAAAGACTGAAGATCGACCAAAGACAAAAAGGGAAACACATCGTACTTTAGATTATATTATCAAGCAGGAAGAGCAGCCTAAAATGAAACTTCAATTCAAAAAGAAGAAAGTAGCTGGCTTAAAAATTAGACATGACCAGGTTACTGAGGGCTCAGCTTCTGAACGGGGAATGGGCTCGGACGATGCTAGACAGTGTGGCAGAAGTAACCATAGCTCGCCAGAACCTGAAGGATTTTCTGGTGACAGCAGTATTGAATGAACACATCACGGTGGAAACACCTGATACAAGAGTTAGTGTCCCACATAGACTTTACGAAATTAAACTCCAAATAGAGGGGGACAGCTCTTTTGGGAGAACTTAACATATGGATATGACATCCTGTTAGCGAAAAAGATTGGCCGCCTAAGTTTGTGATGGATTGCCCAAAAGGGGAAAGTGTAATTTTGCTTGCTTTCTCTGACCTCGTTCCAAAATCTTTAAAACATTCATATGCGCAGGAGTGGGCACTAGCGCTAGTTCAGGCATTATACCACAACCATGTAGGGTGGGACGTGGAGTCTACCCACCACAACATCTGATTAAAATCTACTCCAAATCCACAGAGACAGTACCCTATTAAAAATGATGCAAAAAGACAGGTCAAAGAAATCTTAGAACAACTTGAATACCAAGGTGTGATTGAGACTTGCACCTCCCCGATGAACAATCCTTTGTTTCCCATAATGAAACCTAACAACTCATATCGTCTAGTTTTGGATTACCGACATTTAAACTCATGCACATGAACATTTGCAGTTCAAAACCCACATAGTACTGTATTAATGAATAATATTGTGTGGAAGAAATACAAAACAACATTAGATATCTCGAATGGATTCTTATGCCAAAATATAGCTCCAGAAGGCAGACATTTGACAGCATTTTCTGCCCTCAGCACTCAGCGTCACTTCCGTCGTTTGCCCCAGGTGTATAAGAACAGCCCGTGGCTATTCTCGGCAAGTGTGTCAGAAATATTACAAACATGCGATGAGAAGGCTGTGTCCTAAGTAGATGACATCTATCTGACGTACGATGAATTGCTTGAACACTTGAGCAGGGTGAACAATATAATTGTGGGTTTCTCTAACTTTGGCTACAAATTTAATTTCAAGAAATCAAAAATTGCCCATCTCAATGTCCTATTTTTGGGATATGAGCTATCAAGTGATAGCAAGAGCCTGGCAGCCAACTCTTTAGAAAAGTTTACGCTGCTCCAACCTCCAAAGAATCTAAAGGGTTTGCAATCCATTTTAGGATTTCTAAATTTTGGCAGAACATACATTCTATATTATGCAGAAAGAGTAAAAGCTTTCTACAAGTTAATCAGACCTAATTTAACAGCACATCAGTGGGCACAAGTACATGCAGATATACTAAGTTCAGTTCAGGCTGACATGATAGCATCTAAACATTTGCACATATGTGAATTCTGCCAACTTGGTGATCCGGGTAATTCCGGGCTTATCAGGATATACATACATCACTTTCAATGAAGGTGAGACAGTACCAATTGCATACAATTCACATTTATACTCAAATGCTGAAATGAGATTTGCGGCCACAGAAAAAACACTGACAGCAGTACAGACTGCTGTAGTGAGAGAAGCGAGCACTAGCACAGGGGAAACACATAATCGCTGTAGCCCTGGTACCAACTTTAGAAGCAATTACCAAAGCAAGCATTTCAAATGCAAAAGCACTGCATCCATGATGGATACAATGGGCTAATTCTCTCACTGCAACAGACGGAGATTACAAATATGATCCTACATTAAAAACGCAAGTGTTCCTTCAGTACAAAAAAGATTGTTAGAGAACGGAGGACCCCGTCTCTGCGTCGGGGACGACACCCCGCAAGGGTTGTCAGACCGCTGCATGTCGAAGATTCAGCATGCAGGACCCCGTGTCAGTTTGGAAGGAATTCTCCTCTAATTTGCAGGGGGGAATAAGGGTCTTATATAATAGAGTGGTCACTCCTGGTTTCTTCTATAATTGATATGTTTTGAAAACAGTCATAACTGTTTTGAAACAAAAATAAATGTTTTTACAAACAAATGCTATCATGCACAGCAGACTGTTTGCCAAGAATGAAAAAAATGGTGGTACTTAAACCGAATAATTATGCATTGCCTGAGGGCATATTTATGTACGTCAAGTATAGGTATTATGATAGAATACTAAGAGCTGGTGTCGAAGAGACAGGAGAAAGCTACTAGGTAAAAGGTCACCTGTTCAGAACCGCTATTGTCATGTGGATGGGACAATGTATGTAAAAAGGGGTATACATAACAGGACTAGCCTAAAGGACATGACACGTCAGGTAGGGAGGGTAGCAGACCCATTTGTGAACCCCCTCCTCCCTCCAGCACTTTGTGGTTTGCCCGTTAGGAGCATTACCCATAAAGGAGGAAGGGAAGTATATTGTCTCATACATCACCTATCATACCTGCCAGGTAAATTAATAAATGACTAGGTGGACTAGGACAGCTGCACCGTAGCTTACGCAACCCTGGATGAAGCAATGGACCTGATCAAGTTGGCAGGTACAGGGGCACTGCTTTCTAAGATGGATATCAAATCCACCTTTAGGCTGTTGCCAGTGAACCCAGACAGTTACCACTTGCTGGGTTCCCAACTAGACAAGACTTTCTATTATGTCAGGTGTCACCCAATGGGTTGCGCAATCTCTTGCACTTATTTTGAAAACATTCAGCAGTATCCTGGAATGGGAGTTAGGAACAAGGCACCCAGCAGGAGGATGCATACACTATTCAGATGATTTTCTTTTCATCTGCTGGCCAGGGTCCTTGGAATGCGCAGGCCTCCTCCAAGATTTCGTAGGAGTTAGGGGTTCCTTTAACGGCAGAAAAGACGAATACCCAACCACACAACTGTCGTTCCTTGTGATCGAACTAGACACAGTGGAAGGGGTTTTGCAGACTGCCCCAGGTCAAAGTGGCAGAGCTACAGCAGATAATCGGCCAACTACTCATCAAGGAGAAGGAAACACTAAGGGAGCTGCAACAGGTGCTAGGGAAACTCAATTTTGGCAACCGAGTCATCACAGCAGGCAGACCATTCGCCAGGTGCCTGGCCTGGCTTATGAAAGGGCTTACGAAGAAACACTACAGGGTACTACTCGCACGGAGGTGAGGGAGGACCTGGAACAATGGGTGGCATTTCTGTCTACCTTCAATGTCACGCTTATATGGCAGGAACCTTGGGTGAACACAGGGCAGCTTGAACTGTTCACTGCTGCAGGAGAGGGCCACGGCTTCAGAGCCAACTTGGGGTCCGCTTAGACAGCCCCCGGCTGGACGGACATCACAAAAAACATGATGCTGTTAGAATTGTTTCCCATCATAGCTGACTTTACCATATGGGAGCATAGGCTTAGCAACAGGCAAATCACTCTCTGGGTCGATAACCACGCGGTCGAGCAAGCTTTGAACTTAGACACAGCATGCTGCCCGGCAGTGGTCCATCTCCTGCACCATTTAGTAAGCTGTCAGCCGTGAGCTAACATTGCAGTGAGGGCCAGACACATTTCAGGCTGCGTCAATGCAGTAGCTGATGTAATTTCTCATTTTCAGGGGGGAACATTCAGAAAGCTTGTGCCACACACACAGCAGAACATGACACCGTTGCCAAAGCAGCTTTGGAACTTCGTGGAATTGCCTTAAAGATGTTGTTGGAAAACGCACTGGCACCCAAGACAGCGCCGAAGTGCTATAGGAGCTGGGAAGTTTTTAAGACCATGACAGGTGCAGAGAGCTGTGCGGATGTGAGAAATGGGAATGTGACGGATTTCATCCAGTGTGCTTTTTTGGAAGGAGAAAGCAGGTCAAGCTCCTAGCCACACCTCAGTGCTGTGTCCTATTACTCAGAATTGGTAATGGGAAAAGACCCTGCAGCTTCATTTTATTGCAAATCAGCAATGAAAGGGTGGGGTCAGGTGCAACCTAGGCGCAGGGACCACAGGCAGCCCATTAAATTCACTTTGCTACTGAGAGTCCTAGGCACCCTACGTAAGATTTGCAGGTCTGATCATGAGGTGGTGTTGTTCAGGGCAGCTCTTGCTCTCATCTTCTTTGGGGCATACAGAGTCAGTGAACTTGTAGCCCCTGCCAAATCCAACCCAGGTTCAGCATGCTTAGACGCAGAAGATGTGCACTTGGCGAATGGGTACATGACAATCCTTCTATGCCAGTCCAAGACTGACCTGGAAGCCAAACGAAAAAACATCCAGCTGGACTGTCTGGATGGGCACAACTGATGCCCAATCTGCCTCTTGAAAGACTACATGCACCGCAGAGTAAGCAGAGGGTGCCAGCTTTTCAGGCACAAGCATGATATGTTCCTTTGCCATTACCAATTTCCAGCAGTGCTGCGTTTGGCCCGGGCCAAAGTGGGTTTGGATCCCAATGAATTTGGGTCTCATTCATTTCAGGTAGGCGCTGCAACAATAGCAGCAGGGAGAGGATTGATTGAGGAGCGGATAAAGTACCTTGGGTGCTGTTGTCAAGTGCCTTTAAAGGTTACATACGACCAGCAGGTATCTGATTAGTGTTTTCCTTGCAGTGAGGCTATCGGGCAGCCAGAAAATAGTCTGGATTGTGGGGCACTCTTATGCCGCAAGAGCACAGCAGTGGGCGGTGTGGCATCAGGAGTACAAGGGGATATGGCTGCACAAATCAGAAGTAACATAACTGGGTCGTCCAGGCATGAGAAGGGGTCAATGGATGCGGCTGTTCAGGAGGCAATTGAATGGAAAGGAACAGCAGATGCCGTAGTAGTACACCTAGGGCGTAATGACCTGACTGGTATGGCAGGAAGGGTCTGTTAGGGGCCATGATGGCAGGCATTACTGAGATTGCCAGGTCTTATCCACCTAGCGGAAGTCATATGGTCCGAAATTATTGCGCGGTGCAAATGAAGGGGGGGCTGGACAATGGGACTGTGGAGAGGTCCATGCGTAACCTGAACATCTCTATGGCAAAAGCATGCAGGGTAAAACCTGGGGATTCGTGAGACACAGCCTGATCAATCTTAGGACACCGGGCTTCAATGTGGCGGATCGGTTGCACTAGACCAGGGTAGGCATGGACGTGTTCCTTCTCAATACAGTTGGGATCCTCGAGCAGCTTGGGTTTTTATAGACAGGTGGGCAAAGGGGGAGCTGCCAACGGTTGGGAAACAGCCAGCAGCCAGGTGGAGACAGCAAGCAAAGACAAACGCAAAAGATCAGTAGTCCAGTAGAAAGAGTGGGTCAAATGGTGTCTGTGGGAAGCCTCATGGCAGGGGCACTGGGAGCGGTTGATTAGTCAGCAAAGGTCAGGGTCAAGCAGACACAACACTGCAGCCGGGATGGACCTGACGGCCACACACACAGATCATGGTAGCAAGGGAAGCATTGAAGCTGCATCCACTAGACACCTGATACGGGGCTGGCCAAAGTGGACTGTCAAAGTATTAGGAAGGACAGCCACTGTGTAAATACTGTCCGTTTATGCTTGTGATTCCAAAAACCAAGTAATGTGTTTGATAAACTATGTGTTATGCAAGATATAATAAACTGCTGCGTGTTTTGCACCATAAATGGTTTTCAGTGTACTCAATAAAATGAAGGCTGCTCAGGTCGGCCGGGAGGGACAAAGACCACTCGCCCGTCTGGGAGGTGTTCAGCATAAGTATGCCCACCAGAGCCCAGAGACATGCTTTTGGAGGAAGGGATACCCAGTATACTTTCAAAGGCTGGACTTGATTACATTTACAAGTTGAAACTGGCAAAGGTGGGATTTCCTGTGGTAAAGATCATGCACGACCACTGACTGTTTAGCGTACAGACCTCAACCTGCTCAATGTTTTAAAATCATCCACACATTTAGTAATATGAGTGCTTGTCGGGCATAGGGAGTGCATGTCTGTCACCAGATATTCACCAGGAGACTAATGAATGGGTACTTTGTGTGGAATCTTTCAGAAATATGCATATTTAACAGTAGCCATTGTCCAGTTTGTGAGGTGGGGTGGGCGTAGGGCCGGGATTCATGCTAATCAGAAAGGATGGAGTGGAAACATTCCTAAATTTGAGCACTATAATAAGAGTAAGGCACGAATACAACCCTGCAATACTTCACAATGCACATTAGGCCATGCCTCTCAGGTACTGTGGAGTTGCAATAGAAAGCAGCGCGGGTGCAGCAATCTTTGAGTTGAAGATATTCCTTCTAACTCCTGGTTCCCTGGAGCAAGTTGTTTCTCTGATTACCCTCTGTAAGGTATAAACCCTTGTTCTTTAAGAAAACAAAAAGCTGTCTCCAGTGCAAGTCTTCAAAGAGTGCAGTCCTTTTACACATCCCTTTCTCTCTTCCCTGTGGCCTTCAAGGCTTTCTTCTACTTCAGATTCTTGGTGCAAGTATCAGCTGCCTATGAGCTATGCACAGCACATGTCTTCACTTGAATCCCTGGAAGGTCTTTGAGTTCTCGCTAGCATTGTCACTGTTGCATTGATGTGCCACTCAAATTACATTCCATTTTTAGATTATCTACCCTCAAACACTTTTAAATGAATATTTTGTATACAAGTTTTATTTTTGTGCATTCTTTCTTTTTAAATATTTTAGATCTTTATAAAATTAAATTAGTAATGGTTAGGTCGACAGTCACACTTCAGTTTTTTCTAAACCATTTTTCTTTTATTAAAGAGAGACGGCGTACTCTAGGGCAAGGTATACATTCAATGAGGAAATCGGTCTTTACATGTAGTTAACGTGACGGTCGAAAGAAAGCGTTTTTAAGCATACACTCGACAAGAATTAAGCTGCATTTTTGTACACCTGTCCGCGCTCTCTAGTGAAGCCCTGCTACTATTTCCACGATCAAGTAAAAAACATTTCTGGCAGGAAGCAAACGAAGAATGTATATGGTCATTTAATGCGTTTTATGAAAACCTCACACATTCATCGAGAACGTTCCTGGAGATGCACGTGTCGGAAGGACGACAAGTGCAGTTCGAAATTCCCAGCCTTCTGCATTGGGATTTGAAAACACGTAAGCGTGAGGCGTCTTTGAACACATGTCCACTGGCACAAAGCAGAACAAAGTCAACATTTCTCTCCACCTGGGATTTGTTCCGCACTGTGGGCAACGATACATAGGTCTGAAATTCTCTCTCTCTCACTCTCTCTCTCTCTCTTGTTATAGTAGAAAAAACGAATATAGAAATATAAAACATGTACTCGCTGCACTCAAAGGGTCTTTATGGTAAACTTGGGTACAAATGTATATTTTTGCAAAGTGTTGGTGTCGCCATGATGTTATTAAAAGTAAGGCCTTCCCTTGTTTTCTAGATGTGACATTGTATGTAGAAACCGTGGGTGAAAATTAGTCCCCAGTTGATAACTAACTACCTGGTCATGGCAAAACTGCACAAATGAAAATATCAAATGCTTACTTTGTTGAATGGGAGTTTATCTCACATCCACCTGAGGCAACATTATGGATTTTATACTTCATGCAATAATGGGATAATGCAAGCAGCTATTTTGACACGGATAAGTCGTTGCTATCTTATTTACTTTCAAAATTGTCCTTTTAAAAAACACCATTGCGTCCACCACATTACACAGATTACACTAATGCTACTTAAATTTTGCATTAACGTTTCTAGATGGTGTACATTGAGCTGGTGCCAGTGAAATATCCCTTTGGCATCTTCACCAATTTTCCGACAGACAACTGGTGTAAAATGTTTCTTATGCACTGGTCACTATGGTAACGTTACTGCAAAATTTCACTACAATCTACATAATTTTGTCCAAGGAGCATGTATCAAAACCACTTGCTACAACTTTATTTTTTTACCTGGACTTGGAGCGATTAAAATGCCTTCTGCTATAGCACCATGCATCACCAAGATAGTAGATCACACATTAGATGCAGGCAAATTCCCTGAAATGCTAAAGAAGTCAGTACTTGACCCACTGATTAAAATATAAATCACTGGATCCCTCTATCAAAACTACAAGTCCTATTGCAGGCCCTCTCAGGTATCAAAAGTTTTAGACAGGATAGTAGCATTTGGGCTTCAGGATATCTTAGATTCTCATCACATTCTTGTCCACGGCATGATGCTTATGAGTCAGGATTCAGACCACATCACAGTACCAAGACAGTGCTTGTGGCTCTGCTTGAGGATGTAGTTCCTACTGTGGATGACGGTCCTAACTCGATGTACACACACAAATGGTGATGGGAGGAATGCTTGTAAATAGCCTAAACCCTGGCAATCGCTCAGGGTAGCCTCCAAACTCATTGTTTTTCACCCACTGTGCCACTCTAGACAGAAGCCTGCCTTATACAAATCAGTACTAACCCTGCTCATCATGGGAACAGTTGATCCTGAATGATGGAGGGTTCCCATGAGGAGTGGGGTCAGTACTGATGCCGTGTTCCCAGTAGTTGGACTATTTGCACGCACTCTTTTACTCACCTTTTGTGTGATTGCCATTATGCCATTATGTCACTGCTTATCTTGCTGGATCTGTCAGTGGCATTTGACATGGTGCATTTTGACCTTCTGCTTGATTAAGTTGGGTCAGAAGCTGCTGTTTCGGATGCATTTATGAGATGGTCTCAATCATTTCTGTTTTGACGTACACAGAGTCAAACCCTTCCCATTAATCTGAAGCAAGTGTAGAATGCTACGCATTGTCACCCATATACTTCAACATAGTCATCAAATCACTATTTTCAATGAACATGGCCAAAGGATAGCAGTATAATACCCAGATTTATATGTGTGTCAATGGTCCTGAAGCTAACTTTAGCATACTTATAAAAGAATAGGAGGACATACCCAGCTGGATGAAATAAAGTGGATTGAATGTTGTGTCAAAAACAAAAGCTTCTCGTGGGATCAAGCCAAAAGATAAGGGTTGCAAATACTATTATTCAAACTCATTAACCATTTGGCCTTCCCACCACCTTTCCCAGTTGCAAGACCGCAAGACTCGTAATCAGCCCCTTCGTTATTTATATTGTATTCAAGATTGTAGTGGTTACAACTATTTAGTGCAAATATACATTTTATGGTATTATTGTTTGAATAATTTATATTTTTTGCAATTAGTTTGTAATGTTAAGTAACCTAGATTATTTTAATTTTATTTTGTAATAGCAATTTATAGTATTGTAGCAGATTGTTGGGTCTGTAGAGGGATAAGGTGGGAAGTTGATTAAGTAATAATTAATTATTAATTAATTAATAATTTGTAAGTAAGTGATTGATGTTAGTTTTGTACATTATGTTATATTGATTTATTTTAGGTGTGGGTTGCCAGGAATGCAGGGGTACAGGATAAGAAATTAATTAAATAATGACTAAATATAATTTGTTACATTTTATCAATATGTCAATTGATTAGTAATTATGTATACTGTTTAATAATGATATAGGTTTGTTATATTTTAGGTGTGTGTTGGTGAATTTCTAGGGTTATAGAGTGAGAAGTTTATTAAGTAAATATTTATTAACAATTAATTAATTATTTAATTGATTATTATTAATGTGAATTGTGGTATACTTATTTGTTTTTGTTATATTTTAGGTGTGGGCTGCTAAGTTTGTAGGGGTATATGTTAGGAAGTTAATTGAATTACAAATAAATTATAATACTTTTCAATTGATAATTAACTATTAAATGGTTTATTAATTACGTAAATAGTTGAATCATTTTGATTTTTAATATATACATTTTATGTAAATTAATATTGTTTATATTGAGTTTAAAAAAATATACATATTATTAGAGTTATTCAAATATGTAATGTGTTCGAAATGAAGTACTTTCTCTACTGTTTCACAGACTGGAGTGGGAATAGTAAATTTAACCCTTCCGAAGTACAAAACTTTCCCTAATTTAGCACATACTGGAGAGGGCATAGTAAATCTCAGCCCTCTAAAGTCAAACGCTTTCCCTACTGTTACAGATTAGAGTGGGATTAGTATAGGTAACCCCTCTGAAGTGCAAAGCTTTCCCTACTGTTGCACAGGCTTGATTGGGAATAGTAAATCTTACCTCCCTAAAATCGTGCATTTTCCCTACTGTTGCATAGACTGGAATAGTAAATGTAACCCTTCCGAAGTCCAACACTTTCCCAATGTAGCGTAAAACTGGAGTGGGAATGGTAAATCTTGCCCCTCTGAAGTCCAGCGCTTTCCCAACTCTAATATATAGACTGGAATGGGAATAGTAAATGTAACCCCTCAGAAGTCCAACTCTTTCCCCCTCTGTTGTACAAACTGGAGTGTGAATTGTAAACTAAAACCCTCCAAAGTCCAACTTCTTCACTACTCTTTATAGTATTTTTCGTAAATGTGTTGTGGTTTTAAGTTTGTGATATTTAATTCAGTGTCTAAATTAATTAATTTGTTATCGAATTGTTTATACTTTTATGGTTTTAATGTGTTGTATTTATATATATATTCACTGAAAAAACCATAGGTTTCAGGGGCGTTATAGTTAGCTGGACTTTTCACTCGTACAAAACCATAGAAATTCCCTCGTTATAGTTAGTTCAGCTAACTATAACTCGCGCGCCCGCAATGCACTGCTGATGACGTCACATATTACATCACTCATGACATGGTCAGTGACATCACTCATGACATCACTGATGACATCTCAAATGACATCACTGATGACATCACTGATGACATCATCCAGTGAATGTGTGTTTTTCTGAAAATTACATATGTTTTATATATGTATATCTCAAGGTCGATGGAAGAATAAATGGATATATAAGTGTCTAAATGAATGATTTGTTTTTGAAAAATTGATTGTATAACTGACTAAGTATCTTAGTGAATACATGGCTTAGTGAGTAATGTTTAAATATGTAAATATCTGTATCAGTCTCTCACTTTGTGTATAAGTGACTGCATGGGTTGGTGAGTAGCTACATGAGTGTCTATATAGGTTATTAGTTGGTTTTTTGAGTATCAGTATAAGTGTCTGATGTCTGTATGGTTCGGTGGGGGGTATTACGTAGTGCATAGGTGCATAAATGAGTGACTCACTGTTTGTATGTGTTGAAGACAACATGTGTGCAGGACTGTATGGGTGGATGAGTGTGTGCATGGGTGTGTTAGTGAGTGAATGACTGTCTCAATAGTGTCTCTATGAGTAACTACATATGTTTTAAACTAGTATATGTGACTATTGGTGTATATAAGTTAGTATATGTGAGAGTGAGAGATTGAAAGAGTTCCTGTATGAATAAGTATGTGTTTCTATAAGTGATTGTTAAAAAGACTAAGTATGTATAAGTTTCTGTAGAAGTGTGGTGGTGTGTGTATAACTGTATATGCAGGTAAACGGATGTTTGATTCTTTATTAGCATGAGTGACTATGTGTGTGAGTAACTTTATGGATGAGTGGCGTTGTGTAACAGGATGTATAGGTGTATGAGTACATATGATGAGTGAGTACATGTATGAGGGACTGTATAGGACTGTTGGTGAATGAGTGGATGTGGATGGGGATCTTACAATTACTGAATAGGTTGTTGTAGCTGGTATTGGTATGTCCATTGTTTTGAAATTTTTAATTTCTATTTTTGAATGTGTGTATCAAAGGTTATATTAGGGGGAGAGGAGGTCTGCCACTCTATCACAAGGATGATGTCATCAGTGATGTCATGAGTGATGTCACTGACCATGTCATGAGTGATGTAATATGTGACGTCATCAGCAGTGCATTGCGGGCACGCAAGTTATAGTTAGCTGAACTAACTTTAACGGGGGAATTTCTATGGTTTTGTACGAGTGAAAAGTCCAGCTAACTATAACGCCCCTGAAACCTATGGTTTTTTCAGTGAATTTCTAAGGTTTTTTAAATGCTAATTCCTAGCTATAACGTGCCTGAAACCTATGTTTTTTTCAGTGAATTTCAAAGGTTTTTTAAATGCTAATTTCTAGCTATGCCTACAGAGACAGGACATGTGAAGAAAGAAGGAAAAACGCACAGAAAGAAAAAAACGAAATTCAGAAAGAAGCAACAGAAGTCCTCAAAGACGAAGAAAAGTGCAGGAAGAAGTATAACGTGCATAAAGAACAAACAGAAGAGCAGAAACACGCCTTGTTGCAAAATCATCCTGTACCCTCAACTTTTTCAGATGGATACTGGTGGTAACTGAGTCTGACTAACCAGTCCTAGAGCCGGTGCTATGTTAAAAGACACTCAGAATACAGTGAAAACACCTACATACACTAGGGCACACTATGTGTTGGGGTCCCCCTGTGATTAGCATGACCTCCTCTGTAAGCCCCTAGTATATAATAGGGCAGGGGATTAAAACTACCTCTTAAAACGCACCACAGGGCGTGTTTGAACACGTCACCTCATGCCCCGTCCCCTCCCTTCCCCACTGTGTAAACACGCCCTGTAGCCGTTTTAAGTTGGGAGATTAAGTCCCCTTGAATCCTGAGGGTCCCTAGGGTCCAACTAGACAACTAGGTACCTCCGGTAAGCGCCACAGAGATGCGTTGCAGAGAGGTGTAAAAAGTGGCACGGCCTGCACCACCTCTCTGCAACGCAGAGCAGTGGTGCTTACTGGAAGCACCTGGTGGGCTAGTTGGACCCCAGGGTCCCTCAGGATTGAAAGGGAATTATTTCCCCAACTTAAAAACGCGCCACAGGGCCTGTGGGCGTTCTGAGTTGAGAGATTAAGTCCCCTTGAATCCTAAGGGTCCCTAGGGTCAAACTATCCCACTAGGTACCTCCACTAAGCGCCACAGAGCTGCGTTGCATGGAGGTGTAAAAAGGGGCGTGGCCTCAGAACACCTGTCTGCAACGCAGCTCCCTGGCGCATACTGGAAATACCTGTTGGGCTAGTTGGCCCTCAGGGACCCTCAGTATTGAAGGGGAATTAATTCCTCAACTTACAACTGGCCAGGGGGCGCGTTTGCAGAGTGCTGCAAGGAGGGGGCGTGGCCTCCGGCGATATGCCGGTCCTTTATTTATTTATTTTTAAGAAGGAAGGCTGTGTGGCCCCCTTTCTTTTTCTAATTTATTAGCCCTGGGGACCCCATCCCCCAGGGCCTGCACCCTAATTTTTTTTGTTAAAAAAAAATAATTTGGCCCTCCCAAGGCCTTACTCGGCCCCTGGGACCCCAACCCCCAGGTCATGGCCTTTTTAAAAAAAATGTATTCTTTAGGAGGGGGGCTGTCTTGCCCCCCTCCTCAGGCCACTTATGGCCCCAGGGACCCCATCCCCCGGGGCCGGCCTTTGTTTTTTATTTTTAAAAAAATATATATATTTATAGAAACACCTAGGACATGCTGGACAAACTGTATGTACCTATCACCATGACGATTTGTGTGATATTAATTAAAAGGCGACTATGCATACAATGAATCCACGTAGAATGTATTCACACCGCTAGTGAAGCTCTGACATGTCTGACACCCTACCGTGCCTAATCCCGGCGCCCCCGCTGGTGGGTACTCTCCAAGTAGACACCCTTGTCGTTTATTTATACAAACATGGGTAGCTATTGACGGGCACTTTTAATACACATGCACACCAAGCCATTCAAAGGGGATTCGACAAAAATTCGACCAAACTATGCAAGAAACCCCCTCACGGTTAATAAAACACATCCACCGCCGGATGTGAAATACTTTTTATTTTACTCTCTGGAAAGGAGACAAACCTCACTTGAGAGTCACAGCGTGCTCCTGGCTGAGCCCAATGCTGTGTTACACCCACAAGTGCCCGCTGAGTGCCACACACCTCTGTGTTGTATTCCACCAGCTAGTGCGTATGCTATGACACTCTCTATCCCCTGTGCACTGTAACACCACCCCGTGAATATGTCATGCCACACTTGCCTTCGCACGGGTTATATTGCCCCATCTAACGTGCCTTCCTCGATGCCTATGTTATAAAGCACAGCGCTATGCCATACATATTACAATCTGGGATCCATATCTTTGTCACAGTGCATCTGCAATGTTACACTACCCAGCATATATTTTATATTACAACTTAGAGACTACTTAGGTTACACAACACTGCCCTGTGCATATTACACTCCAAGGCGCATATCACATAGCAAGCGCTAGTGCCTGTGCTATCTTGCGCTCTCCAATGAATCTGTCATTGCGCACAATGTATTGCATATTATATTTCACGCCCCGGTTCATCTTATATCACACTTTTTGGTGCATAGTTTATACCATATACTATATCTAGTTTTCATTTTCAATCGTGCTCTCAGGACTATGTTCTATATAACACTGCGTCCACCTACCCTTTTCACGGGCATTACATTTTGCGATGGGGGGTGGAGGGTCAGGGGATCTTTCTGCCAAGTGAGCCCGGAGTCACAGTCCCAAACGTCCTCTTCTTCCTGAATAAAAGTGAGATTATGCTGCATACTTGTTCATATTTTAAGTAGTTCGCACAGACACACATTTTAAAAACAATAAAGTTCCTAATACCCACCTTCTATGAACAGTTAGCTTGCTGCCCCATCCACCTCCTCCCTATCCTCTGTTGTCTGAATCCATGGACTAGCCTCCTCCCTCCTGCCATGCATGGTCTGATGTGCTGCCACTGCCCTGCATTTAGCATGATGTACCAGTCCACTCATCCTGCCCTCCATTGCCCAATTCTATGGCCCATCATTGACCTCCTGCATAGCCTCTGTGCTTTGCTTGCTGCCCCTATTCTCTTTCCCCCTGCCCTTCGATGTCTTTGTGCATGCCCCTGCTCCATCCTTTTTGACCACCATGTTCCATGGACCTGCCACTCCTATCTACTCTGAGTGTTCTGTTGAGCTGCCACTCCCCTACCACCTGCCTAGCATTGTCAGATGACTGTAACCTGTCCCTGCCACCTCCACCCTGCCTGTCCACATGCCATGCCCCTATCCCCTTCCTCCTGTCCTCCATGGTCCATTTTACTGCCACACCCTTCTGCCCTCCCTGGTCTGTTTCCATGTGCAGACCCCTATTCCCTCCCTCCTGGCTTGTCGGTTCCATTGTAATGCCCCTGATCCGTCCCCCCTGCCCTTTATGGTCTGTTATGCTGCAGCTTTCTCTCCTGTCTGTCCATTATGGTCAGCTAGCTACCGTTGCCTCTTTCCCCTCTGTTGTCTGTTGTCCATGTGCATGGTCCTGTCCCCTCCCTATTGCTTTCTATGGATTGTTGTGCTGCACTCCCGTCCCACATGCCCTGTGTGGTGTATGGTGCTGCTGCAAACCCTGATGCCTGCCCTGTAGGGTCAGTTTGGTGCACCTCTCAATGTCCCTCCTGTCCTCTGTTATCCGAGTCCATGTCCCTACCCCAATTCCTCCTGCCTTCCATGATCCAATGTACCATACTTGCGAACATTTTGAACTTGGTAAGAGGGAGATTTTGAAATAAAACTGAGGTATTGATTTTCCCCTTTGAGTTACTTTGAAAAAGAGAAGATTGTTGACAGGAAACAGATCAAGTAAAGCCCATTTGAGCTTAAAAGCATTGGACGTTTCCTGAATGAAACGGGTCTGTTGGCATGTATGGTTGTATGACCACTGCCTCTTCCTTCTGCCCACAATGGTCTATTATATTGCCACAGCCTCTCTTGCCAGTCCTGTATTGTTGGTTTGTTGCCCCTGCCCCCCTTTCTACTGCCCTCCATAGTCTGTTGTGCTGCCACTGCCCTTCCTGCCTGCCTAGTGTGGTCAAATTGTTGCCTCTGCACTCTCCTACCTGCCTTCAATTTTCAGAGTCCGTGCCCCTTGCCTCTGCCTCTCAACAGTATCCCAATGAACAACTAGATTGCTAACATTCTATATTTATTACAAAAGTGTGGAATGCCTGACGTCATCTTGATGTAATCAAAACTGTAATGCCTAGAGCATTTCCTTTAGAAATTACATATATGAGAGGGTCTTATTTGCATCAAAATTATGGTTAGTGCTCTAAAAAACTAAAATGAGGACATATTTTCTGAGTTTTCAATTAGCGACAAAGAACTTTTAAATTATTTGTAATCTTAGTTTTTTTATCCAGTTGACCACTTGATTAAATGTTGCATCCAAGGGGAGAGGGTGTGGTGTTACTTCCAGAGCTGCAGACTTTGCAACTGGGGAACCAGGTTGGAGTTTCTGCTTCAGCTCAACATTCTGTGATTCTGGTCAAATCACTTAATCTCCCCATGTCTAAAACCAAAATGAATTTGATCTTGTGTGATGTAACCAATATTCATGTAAAGCACTCCAATACCTGACAAGTCTGCACTATATAAAACTGCAAATACACAAAAAATAAGTGTTTTGCACACTTCTGTCACTGGGCTACATTTGGGCTATATCTGGGTGATATTTGGGCTACATTTGGGCTCTTTTGTCTCTGGTGGCCATTTTAGGAGATTTATTTGTTATGAAGTTTCCTAATTTCCTCATTTACTGCAGTCTCCTCAGTAGGAAATGCTTTCAGTTTTTTACTTTGATTCCATCAAGAAGGTATTCAGATATGTCACACATTTGCCATAAATTCTGAATGTTAGCACTCTAGTTGCTCATTAGATCACTGTAGCAAAGCTACTGCTCACCAGGCAAGTCTGCTGCTGGTATTCAAAGTGCATGTTTCAGTCTGCATGTCAGAATGTTTTTATGAAATAAGAGGATTTCAGAAGTCAAAATGTGCCCTAGTTTTTCTTTCTGCAGCACTAATCATAATTTATATGGCAAAATGAACCCCCTCATTTTGTTCCTTTGTAAATTAAATGTTTTAAGTGTTACCACTTTATTCCAATCAAGATGGCTTCAGGTGTGCCATACTTTTGTCATAAGTAAGACTGTTGGCGCTCTAGTTGTTCTTTAGAGCACTCTGGGAAGCTGCAGTAGAACACAAAGGAATCAACTGACAGTCTCTGCCCTTGTTGGATGTACATGTTTTACTGAGAATGTCAGACTTCATTCTTACATGACTGAGAAAGATAATGTGAATTTACAGAAAATATGCTCTCAGTTTAGCTTATAGATCACCTTCCAAACCTCTGTGGGAAAAGTATGAGAAAATAGTTTTCTCTCAAACATGGTTCGTGATATCACAGCAGCAGGCTTTTTCACATGGTAAAATCACCTTAGAACACACCACAATTCCTAACATGAGTATGGTACCATCAACACATGATTTATAATGTAACTAAAGTCTTAAAACCTTCTATTAACTGCAATGCTTTTTAATGAGGTGCTATCATGTATATTGGTCCCAAGATGGCTGCCAACACTTCTTGGATGAAGTACTGACAGCCAATCAGATCTCACGATGAGATGTGTGGTTAGGCTCCGCCCAGATATGTATGTGATTTTACTTTTGATTTTCTCAGGAACTACTGAACAAATTGACACCATATATGCAAAAGGCACATGCCTGACCTGAGGACTACCTCTCTGCCAAATTTCAAGTAATTCTGTTCAGCCGTTCGGGCTGTACCTTGGACTAAAGGACACTATGGAAAATTGCATGGGGAAAACGCGTTTTGGGACCCCCCATTTTTCTCAGCCCCCGCTTGACGAATCCCCCCGAGACTTTCAGGGTAGGAGCGGAGCGGAGCGCCTCACCTATTTTGAAAATTTCACGAGGATTCGTCAACCGGCGCCAAACTTATTTCAAATAGAATGTTGAGGATTTCCTATGGAAACACAGTCCTAACTATAACTATCTACTGGCGACCGCCAGTAGATAATATATATATATATGTAT
Organism: Triturus cristatus; assembly: GCF_964204655.1. Lineage (NCBI taxonomy): Eukaryota > Metazoa > Chordata > Amphibia > Caudata > Salamandridae > Triturus > Triturus cristatus. Next base: position 612,064,362 of record NC_140591.1, on the reverse strand, counting down.
ATATATATATATTACCTACTGGCGGTCGCCAGTAGGTAGTTATAGTTAGGACCCTCTTACCATAGGAAATCCGCAACATTCTATTTTGAATAACTTTGGCGCCGGTCGACGAATCCTCGCCAAATTTTCAAAATAGGTGGGGCGCTGCGCTCCGTTCCTACCCTAAAAGTCTCGGGGGGATTCGTCAAGCGGGGGCTGAGATAAAAGGGGGGTCCCAAAACGCGTTTTTCCCATGCATTTTTCCATAGGACCTTTAGACACAGCTACAGCCCGAACGGCTGAACAGAGTTAAATGAAATTTGGCAGAGAGGTAGTCCTCAGGTCAAGGAAGTGCCTTTTGTAGGTTTGGTGTAAATCTGTTCAGTAGATTCTGAGAAAATAGCCTTTAAATCAATATATATATCTGAGCCAGCTTACGGTGCGCTTACAGTGCGCTTACCGTACGCGTACGGTGACGTGCGCGAGCGCGATTCTGATTGGCTGATAGATCTTAGTAAACATTCGAATCGGTCGAAACCAGGAAGCGGCGGCCGCCATTTCGTGTGTTTCAGTCAGAAAAAAAAAGGGAGATAACTTGAAAAGGGGGCAAGGAAGAGAGTTACAGACCCCCTAACATTTGAAAGGGGGTCAAAGAAGGACAGAAAAGTTAAAAAAAAACATTTATTAATTTTTAAAAAAATCACGGGGTACGCGTACGGTAAGCTAACCGTACGCGTACGGTAGAAAAAAAAATAAAGAATGAAATGAAATGCAGATTTAAGTGTTTAGATATTAGGGGGCTCTAAAAAGAGCCGTTGTGTTTATGAAGTGATTTTTTAGTGGTACCTACAAGTAAGTACCGATGCAGAGTCTAAGGTTCAAGAGGAAGACTCTGTTCCCTTCATCAGTGAAGTGTACACCATCTCCTCTATAAATGTCTTGCATGTCGTAACGCAAGTTGTTGTGGTAAATGGAACCCATACCATAGTCTCGGAGGAAAGCAGAAACAGATTTGTTGACGTGCTTTCTTGCTTTGTCAATCTGTGGACAGAAATGATTGGACCAGTTCCATTTTTGCCTTTGGCATATGTTAGAAAACACAAAGGCAGTTTTAGGGAAAAGTGAAAACAGTTGTGCAAAGGTCTCCTTCATAAGCATTTCCAGACCTACCCCAGTCAAAGTGCCTAGGTCATTGCCACCACAGTGCACTATTATGAGGTCAGGGTGTTGGATTTGCATGAAGGATTTCACCAATGGCATCAATTGGTGCCACTTTAACCCTCTCTGACCAATCCATTTAATGTCTACATTTGGCAAAGCAAGGTCTCTCACCATACCTGTTTTCTCTGCATACTTTTCACTCCAGAAGACATAGCTGTGGCCTACAATCCACACTGTGAACATCTTCAAAGGAGAACTGGATGCACTCAGGAGGTGTAATTCAGTAGAATGGTAAAAAGAAATGAAAGACAGTTTGGAAATGGAGGCATACATATATATATATATTTTTTTAAATGATTGGCTGTTTCATACCATTCTACAATAAAAACTAGGCTGTATGTGTAAATTTATAGAAGCATGTTTTGTATTGGTACAGAAAAATGTGTTACCAAAGAACAGTACTATGGATTTGCTGTTAGGTTTGAAAAGTCAAGCACTCCTGCTCTTTGGAAATGAAACATTGTTTGGTGAACTTCTGACCTAACTCTGCACAGCAGTGTTTCAAGAGCTGTTGCTATGGTAGCAGGCAGAAGTCAAGTTGGGGGAAGGGTACTAGGCAGAAGTCAAGTTGGGGGAAGGGTACTTTTGGAAAAGGGTTGGTTTTCAACCAATAGAAATGTGTGATTACATTTGAAAAAAAGGGGGAAGCACTGAGATTTGAAACTTACATGTATATGTGTGGAAAAAGAGAGGGAAACTTTGCCATTATCTGGTTCTGCTGAGAGGAGAGAGGTGTACAGAACAGAGATCCTGGCTCTGATAATCTGCTGTTTGAGTGCCACATTTCTTTCACAACTAACTAATTTTAAAGGTGAGTTTAGAGTTTGAGAGGGGATGTATATGGTAAATTAAGAAATGAATAATAAAATTGGAATTCCTTTTGTTGAAGTTGTGTTTATCATTTTCTGTTTTGGGAGAAATTTAAATGTGAGGAACATGTAAAATAATATGGACTATGTTTTCACCATAAATTAAGGTGTACTGGTATAAATAAGGAATACTTTAAGGGTTTGAGGTTGCACTCAGTAATGCAAATACATTCAGCATCAGTAAGGCTGGTTGCCCTTGCTGGAGTGTAGTCAGTCACCCAGGCTACACATGTTGTTGGTCTCAGAAAGCTGTTTTTTATTGCTCTGGTGATTTTACATTTGCATTAGATGGAAAGGGGGAGGTATTTTTTTCTGCAGAAGCAGACTCTTAGCACACAGCCAGCTGCATATCATGTGGAATCATGCATAGTATTCACAACCGAGTGGGGTTTGAGGTTTCAGTCAGTAATGCAAATACATTCAGCATCACTAAGGCTGGTTGCCCTTGCTGGAGTGTAGTCAGTCACCCAGGTTACACATGTTGCTGGTCTGAAAATGTTGTTTGGACATGTGCTTTTTTAATAATCTGAAAAGTGGATTCATAATGTGTCAGACTGTAAAAGTACTTATCACTTGCCAAAAAAAAGAGTAGTAAGTGTGCTTTCAAATTGGCAATGAAATTTCGTTTTGTGACTAATATGAAAACATGACTCTGTGTGCAAATAGGAATTACAGGCAGAGATTTATTGCGTATTGCTCTGGTGATTTTACATTTGCATTAGATGTAAAGGGGGAGCTATTTTTTTGTGCAGAAGCAGACTCTTAGCACACAGCCAGCTGCTTATCCTGTGGAATCATGCACAGTATTCACAACCGAGTGGGGTTTGAGGTTGCAGTCAGTAATGCAAATACATTCAGCATCACTAAGGCTGGTTGCCCTTGCTGGAGTGTACTCAGTCACCCAGGTTACACATGTTGCTGGTCTGAAAATGTTGTTTGGACATGTGCTTTTTTAAGAATCTGAAAAGTGGATTTAAAATGTGTCAGACTGTAAAAGTATTTATCACTTGCCAAAAAAAAGAGTAGTAAGTGTGGTTTCAAATTGGCAAAGAAATTACGTTTTCAGACTAATATGAAAACATGACTCTGTGTGCAAATAGGAATTACAGGCAGAGATTTATTGCGTATTGCTCTGGTGATTTTACATTTGCATTAGATGTAAAGGGGGAGCATTTTTTTTATGCAGAAGCAGACTCTTAGCACACACCCAGCTGCTTATCCTGTGGAATCATGCACAGTATTCACAACCGAGTGGGGTTTGAGGTTGCACTTAGTAATGCAAATACATTCAGCATCACTAAGGCTGGTTGCCCTTGCTGGAGTGTAGTCAGTCACCCAGGTTACACATGTTGCTGGTCTGAAAAAGCAGTTTGGACATGTGCTTTTTTAAGAATCTGAAAAGTGGTTTTAAAATGTGTCAGACTGTAAAAGTATTTATCACTTGCCAAAAAAAAGAGTAGTAAGTGTGGTTTCAAATTGGCAAAGAAATTACGTTTTCAGACTAATATGAAAACATGACTCTGTGTGCAAATAGGAATTACAGGCAGAGATTTATTGCGTTATGCTCTGGTGATTTTACATTTGCATTAGATGTAAAGGGGGAGCATTTTTTTATGCAGAAGCAGACTCTTAGCACACACCCAGCTGCATATCCTGTGGAATCATGCACAGTATTCACAACCGAGTGGGGTTTGAGGTTGCACTTAGTAATGCAAATACATTCAGCATCACTAAGGCTGGTTGCCCTTGCTGGAGTGTAGTCAGTCACCCAGGTTACACATGTTGCTGGTCTGAAAAAGCAGTTTGGACATGTGCTTTTTTAAGAATCTGAAAAGTGGATTTAAAATGTGTCAGACTGTAAAAGTATTTATCACTTGCCAAAAAAAAGAGTAGTAAGTGTGGTTTCAAATTGGCAAAGAAATTACGTTTTCAGACTAATATGAAAACATGACTGTGTGCAAAGAGGAATTACAGGCAGAGATTTATTGTGTTATGCTCTGGTAATTTTACAGTTGCATTAGATGTTAAGGGGGAGCTATTTTTTTATGCAGAAGCAGACTTTTAGCACACACCCAGCTGCTTATCCTGTGGAATCATGCACAGTATTCACAACCGAGTGGGGTTTGAGGTTGCACTTAGTAATGCAAATACATTCAGCATCACTAATGCTGGTTGCCCTTGCTGGAGTGTAGTCAGTCACCCAGGTTACACATGTTGCTGGTCTCAGAAAGCTGTTTGGTATTGCTCTGGTGATTTTACATTTGCATTAGATGGAAAGGGGGTGTTATTTTTTTATGCAGAAGCAGACTCTTAGCACACAACCAGCTGCTTATCCTATGGAATCATGCACAGTATTCACAACCGAGTGGGGTTTGAGGTTGCAGTCAGTAATGCAAATATATTCAGCTTCACTAAGGCTGGTTGCCCTTGCTGGAGTGTACTCAGTCACCCAGGTTACACATGTTGCTGGTCTGAAAATGTTGTTTGGACATGTGCTTTTTAAAAAATCTAAAAAGTGGATTCATAATGTGTCAGACTGTAAAAGTACTTATCATTTGCCAAAAAAAAGAGTAGTAAGTGTGCTTTCAAATTGGCAAAGAAATTTTGTTTTCAGACTAATATGAAAACATGACTCTGTGTGCAAAGAGGAATTACAGGCAGAGATTTATTGCGTATTACTCTGGTAATTTTACAGTTGCATTAGATGTAAAGGCGGAGCTATTTTTTTGTGCAGAAGCAGACTCTTAGCACACAGCCAGCTGCTTATCCTGTGGAATCATGCACAGTATTCACAACCGAGTGGGGTTTGAGATTGCAGTCAGTAATGCAAATACATTCAGCATCACTAAGGCTGGTTGCCCTTGCTGGAGTGTAGTCAGTCACCCAGGTTACACATGTTGCTGGTCTGAAAAAGCAGTTTGGACATGTGCTTTTTTAAGAATTAGAAAAGTGGATTTAAAATGTGTCAGACTGTAAAAGTATTTATCACTTGCCAAAAAAAAGAGTAGTAAGTGTGGTTTCAAATTGGCAAAGAAATTACGTTTTCAGACTAATATGAAAACATGACTCTGTGTGCAAAGAGGAATTACAGGCAGAGATTTATTGCGTTATGCTCTGGTAATTTTACAGTTGCATTAGTAGGAAAGGGGGAGCTATTTTTTTATGCAGAAGCAGATTTTTAGCACACACCCAGCTGCTTATCCTGTGGAATTATGCACAGTATTCACAACTGAGTGGGGTTTGAGGTTGCACTTAATAATGCAAATAAAAACATGTAAAATAATATGGACTATGTTTTCACCATAAATTAAGGTGTAGTGGTATAAATGAGGAATACTTTTAGGGTTTGAGGTTGCAGTCAGTAATGCAAATACATTGAGCATCAGTAAGGCTGGTTGCCCTTGCTGGAGTGTAGTCAGTCACCCAGGTTACACATGTTGCTGGTCTCAGAAATCTGTTTGGTATTGCTCTGGTGATTTTACATTTGCATTAGATGGAAAGGGGGAGCTATTTTTTCATGCAGAAGCAGACTCTTAGCACACACCCAGCTGCTTATCCTGTGGAATCATGCACAGTATTCACACCCGAGTTGGGTTTGAGGTTGCAGTCAGTAATGCAAATACATTCAGCATCACTAAGGCTGGTTGCCCTTGCTGGAGTGTAGTCAGTCACCCAGGTTACACATGGTGCTGGTCTCAAAAAGCAGTTTGGACATGTGCTTTTATCAGAATCTGAAAAGTGGATTCAAAATGTGTCAGACTGTAAAAGTACTTATTACTTGCCAAAAAAAAGAGTAGTAAGTGTGCTTTCAAAATGGCAAAGAAATTTCGTTTTCTGCCTAATTTCAAACCATGACTCTGTGTGCACACAGGAATTGTTTTTAGATATTTAATTTGTGATGGTGTTATTGTGATTTTCACTTGTAGGAAAGGGGTATATAGTATTTTAAGATTTGAAAAGATCATAAAAAATGTAGTAATATATTTAAATAAAATAAAGGAATTTTTTTTTAGTTTTTTTCAGGTATTGCTGAAGAGCAGTGAACAAAATTTAAGATGCCTACAAAATCCAGACAAAGGAAAAACCACAAAAAATCTATATTTGAAGAAAACTGGAGGACCTAAGTTAGCTGGAGATGCTCATGTTGGGAAAAAGAGAAAGTCTTCTGGTAAGCAGACAAAAGATTTGTTAAAGAACATCTTCAAAAAAAGGAAAAATGTACAAAATGTCTGTACTGGAAAGAATCTTTTCAATAGAAAAGAACAGGAAAAAATTGAGAATTTAGTTAATACAAATATACCTTCTGCAATAACAAAGATTAACTTAAACAGAAAAACAGCGTTTAAAGAGATACGTAGAAAAATGTTTCAGAGAAGAGTTATGTCCAATTTGATAAAGGATGTAAAGAAATATAAGAAAAAGGCAAAATATTACAAGAGAAAAAAAGAAATTGAAGCCATTGCAGCAAAGGCATTAGAATTAAAAAGGAAACTATTCATTTTAATTTTGAATAGGATGCGAACATTAGATAAAATGGTCAATGTACTGAAATCACAAAGCAAAAGGAAAAGAGTAGCGAAAAGAACAAACTTTTGTAAAGTGTTTTTAGGAGAATGGATGCATAGTTCAAGTAGTGAACCTTTTTTTAATGAAGAGAGTTATTTTCAAAGTAATAGTTTGCTGCATGCAGTTGACACCAGAGGTCGTGCTTACGAAGTGAAAAATGGTTGTATAATGGAGGAGGAGAAAATGGTTCCAAGAGATGAGGTACAAGTGATGGCGGATGAGGCTATGGGGAGACGTCCTAAAGCCCCAGTGTACACTTGGAATTGTAGTAGTATTTGCACTGTGCGTCAGGAATCTATTGATAAATTTTGTGAGTTTCTAAGAGAATATAGTAAAAAAAGTGTAAAACAGAAGATTAAGGTGCTTCAAAGTCTAGATCCATGCAGAGTGAGAGAGAATACTGGTTTGCAGGGTCATTCTCTGGCTTGTCTATCTAGAAAAGTGTGTAATAGTGTTTTCCATCATTTTAGGATGCTGGCTGTTCATCATACTGAAATGAGAAATTTTGTGAGACGGTTGTATTTTGCTAAAAGTCCAGCAATAAAGTTAGATGAATTGAATAGGGCTCTGTTCCGTGGATCGGTATCAGATGTAGAGAAGGTTGTTGATGAAATTCAGTTTTGTTACTTTGGTCCTGAACAAGACAGTGCAGAAAAGGACACAGTAAATGAGGAAGAAGTGGAAGAGAATGTAGAACCCTCTGTAAGTAAAACATTTAATGATCACATGACAAAATTTGCAATAATCTCTAATGAAAGACCAAATATAACTTGTATTTGTTGCCCCAGAACTCATTATAGAAAACAAACTAGGAATGTTGATCTCTTCAGAAAGAGTGAAAATGAAGATAATTATAAGTGGAAGGATTTTGCCACATATATATTTCTTGAAAATTGTTTTGAATTGGGTGAAGATCAGTGTATTTGTAAATACTGTTACAACAAGTTAGAGGAAAATAGAATGCCAACCAGAGCTGTACATAATAATTTAGAATTGGATGTTATTCCTGCAGAACTTTCTGAATTAAATACATATGAGTCTATACTTATTCACTGTGTTCATCCGTTCCAGACCATAGTACGTATGGAGCCCAAAACTGGTAAATTACCTCCTTCAGATTTACTGAGAGGTTTAAAAGGTAGAGTGGGGTATTTGCCATTGGATTTGAAAAAAAATATGGAAACTATTGATGCAGATACTTTGGAAACTGAACCATTAGTTATTCTGGTTAATGGTGTACCTACAAAGAATAAGAAGATTTGGCAGGAGCTGGTAGATGTACGGAAAGTACAAAGAGCAAATTTGTATTTGAAAAGGAATAACAAATGGTATGAATCAATTTATATAGAAGAAGAAGAAGAAGATTTACAAGAAGACACAGAAACACCAACTGGACAAATTGAAAAAGTGGACAAGTCAAAGGAAGAAGAAATTTATGAACATTTTAGCATACATCCTCTACATTCAAAAGAAGCTATGGGAGACAATATTGATCTGTTTCAGATGAAGAAAGCAAAAGGAACTCCCGTGAGTGTATGGGAGGAGAGCTTGGAAGCTCGATGTTTTCCCCAGCTGTTTCCTAAAGGAAAAGGAGGACGATACGATGAACGTCCAGAACAGATTCCAGCTTCTGAGTATCGGACTACAAGACTATATGCAGAAGATCCCAGATTTCGACAAAGTATTCCTTATTTGTTCCATCTTTTATTTGAAAGCGACTTGTCCGCACTATCTTATGCAGTAAATCACATTTTAAAAAGTGGAGTACATTTACAAAATGTGTCTGCTAAGGATTTTATGGAGAAAGTGCAGCACCGAGATGATCATTTGGAAACACAACTGATCAATCTGATGGCTTGTCAGCGTGGGACAAATGAATATTGGTACCGACGCCATGGTGAATTAAAATGCATGTTACGGAATTTAGGAACACCAACATGGTTCCTTACCCTAAGCTGTGCTGAGTACGCTTGGGATGATTTACTGGATTTTCTACGAGAGGCAAATTCAAACATTAAAAACATTGAATACAAGACAGCAGGAGAACTGTGCTCATTGGATCCGGTTAATGTTTGCAGATATTTCAATCATAGATTTGAGGCTATGATGTCCTTCATCTGCAATAAAAAAAATCCACCCCTTGGAGAAGTAGTGGATTTCTTTTGGAGAAAAGAGTACCAGGCAAGAGGTGCTCCTCATATTCATATGCTGTTGTGGATCAAGTATGCCCCAAAGTTTGGAACAGATACTGATGAAGCAGTGTTATCTTACATTGAAGAATATGCAACATGTGCTATACCAAAAAGCACAGAAGAGAAAAAGTTAAAGGAGCAAGTTTTACGTTTCCAAAGTCATCGGTGTGGAAAATACTGTCAACAGAAATACAAGAGCAAAGATAAATACTACACTAAATGTCGATTTGGATTTCCTAGACCTGTTCTTTCAAATGGAAGAGTAAACAGTTTTATGTCATCTGTCACAAGAAAATCACCTAAGAATACCTACAACCTAAAAAGAAAAGAAGAATCAAAAAATATAAATGACTACAACCCAGTCATTTTATCCATGTGGAATGCTAACATGGATATACAGTATGTAGCTGACAATTCCATTGCTGTTGCTCCATATGTAACGTCTTACATTACTAAATCTGAAAAAACTGAATTGAAAGAAATGTGGGAAGAGATTTCTCACGAGAAGACTGTCAGTAAGAAGCTGTACAGTTTCAGTTTAAAGATGTTATCGCATCGAGAAATTGGATCCTACGAATGTTCAGATAGGTTATCTTCTGCAAGTCTCTACTCGAAATCAAGAAGAATAATTTGGGCAAGTTTAGGCCTTGCAGCAATGAGAAATCGGGTACTGAAATCTGTTGGAGAAATTGAATATTTGGCCGAGAATGACCCAGAAAGTACAGATATTTTGAAATCAAACATGTTGGACACATATTATCCAAAAAGAAGTCATCATCTGGAGAACATGTGTCTCTATGAAGTGCTGCAGAACTACATTTATTCACGGAAAGCCGCAGAAGACATCAACAATGGAAAATATAAAGTCATTGGTGAGGAAGGATGTTTGGTGAAGCAAACAAAAGGAAGTTTGATAAATCACAGGAAGCTGAGTTGCGACACTACTGACAAAAAGGAATTTTACTACTTGGCTCTTTTACAGCTGTTTAAACTATGGCGTACAGAGGATGAACTACTGGGAGAATTTCAAAGCTATGAAGATTCTTTTAATGCTTGCAAAGACAGCATACAATGCAGTACATTCTCAACTTATCTGCAAATGTTAAATGAAGAAATTGAACAGGAAACTACAATTGCAGCTGAAGTAGCTAGAGACAGTTCTCAAGACAGCCAAAGTTCAGGAACACTTAGTCAAGATCCCCTAGGACAACCAATCGTTGAAAATGAAGCATCAATAGCCATGAATGAAGTGGAAACGGCTATGAATCAAGCTCAAGAAGAATTTATAGACTTACAAAATTTGGAAAGACAACTGAATGAAGAGCAGCAACAAATTTATGAAGAGATCAGAAGCAAAATTGATCACGGATTTCTACATGAAAAAAAAGAGTGCTCATGCACATCATTTCATCCAATCAGGATGTATGTAAGCGGACAAGCTGGAACTGGAAAAAGTTTCTTAATAAAAGTCATCAGAAGCTACCTACATCAAAAAACGGATTCTACTTTGTCTTGTGTGGTTACTGCCCCAACTGGGTTAGCAGCATATAACATAAAAGGAATCACCTTACATCGTTTGCTAATGTTACCAGTGGAGCATGAGAACAAAATACAATACAACAAGCTAACTGGAGAAGCATGCTTGGAAGTTTCAAGAGTATTGAAGAAGATGCAAGTTCTCATTATTGATGAGGGGAGCATGGTATCAAACTTAATGCTTGCCTTTGTGCATTTAAGAATGCAGCAAATTCTAAGGACAGACTATGACGTGTTATTTGGTGGAAAACATGTCATAGTTTTTGGGGATCTTCTACAACTTACTCCAGTTAAAGGACAACCAGTGTTTAATACTATGACACATGAAGACACAAAGAAGTCATTGGGAAGCATCGGTAATGCAAATATTTGGTCCTTCTTTGAGTACAAGGAACTTACTACTAATATGAGGCAAGCAAACGATGAAGAATATGGAAATATTCTGAAAGATATCAGAATTGGACTACTCACAGAAGTTGGCAAAAAAGCATTACAGAGTCGGCTGCTAAAAAAATTATTTCCAAAGGAAGAAATAGTTGCAGAGAAGATATACAAGAACATTGCAGAAAAGAAAAGTGTCATCTGCTTAATGCCAACTCTACGTGAATGCTCAATATTCAATGAGGAGCTTTTAAAATTGGAAAAGGAAGATATCAGGAAATTGGAAGCAGTGGACAAAATTGAGGATGGAAGAATTACTATCACATTAACAGGCACACTGAAAAATAAATTGGATTCACTAGAGAAGAACATTTCCAAAACAGCTGGATTAGAAAAAAATCTATATGTTTGCATGAACTGTAGAGTATTTTTAAGGAGAAATTTGGATGTTGAAAAAGGTTTAGTTAATGGAGCTATGGGAATAGTTGTGGGTTTTATTAATTATCAGAAAAAAGATGGAATTGAATGTTTAAAAATAAAATTTGATCAGATAGAAGAAGTTAAAGACATTTGTCGTTGTTCAGTTCGTTTCATGCTTGTGAAAGACTTATATGTACGTAGGAAGCAGTTTCCGTTTTCACTAGCATATGCTGTAACTATTCACAAGTCTCAAGGATTGACTGTAGATTGTGCTTTTGTGAACATTGGTTCAACTGTGTTCAAAGAAGGTATGGCTTATGTAGCTTTGTCACGAGTGAAAACATTATCTGGTTTATTCATGATAGACTTTGATGACTCAGAAGTTAGTGCTGATACAAATTGTGTAAAGGAGTATAATAGATTAAGAAGAACCTATGCTCCTCATTTAGGTCAGTATCCTGTGTTGGAGAAACGTGTAGTTTCTCGTAAAAGGAGAAATGAGAATATCTGTAATGAAGATGTAGAGAGGAGGAAAAAAAAGAGGAGTGATGTAATTGCAAGCAAAAAGAAAAAGGAAAATGAAGAAGAGGTTGTAGGATGTCATTTTGAAAATAGCTCTGGTGTCAACTGCTACGCTAATGTAGTGCTGAATGTTGCATTTTATCTGGAAAGTGTGCAAGAGCAGATAATAGTAAATCAGAGAAAAAGATTCTGTTCTGAGTTGAGTCTCCTTTTTCAAAAGCTGAGTAATGATAAAACTCAAATAGAAAGTGCTACTGAAATTAGAAAACTTTTAGATGTATGTTCAGGACGAACACAGTTTTCTCAAAATTTACAGCAAGACGCACAGGAATTCTTGATGTTTTTTCTTCAGGTACTGGAAGAAGAAGGGGTTCCCATTGAAAATATGTTTGGTGTCTCTTATAAATGGGAACATAGTTGTGAAAACTGTTACAATACATGTGGCTCTAATGTTGATTCTGAAAGGTTTATTTATTTAACATTGCCAGAAAGTAAAACAGTCACTTTTGCTAAATTAGTTAAAGATGCTAATCATAGCATGGAATGCAGTGAGTGTCAATCTGAAATGTTTTCAACGTTAATTTTAAAAGAATACAGAAAATATGTAATTTTAATGATGCAACGATGTAAAGCTGATGGTTCAAAATTGGATACTTTAATAAAGAAGTTTACAGGACAGCAATTATCAATTTCAGGAAAAACTTTTGTAACAGTTGCAATAATTTTCCATGAAGGACCTACTGTTACTTCTGGACATTACACAGTTTATCTTAAATGTGAAAAAGGCTGGACACTGTGTAATGATTCCCAATTGATTTTTAAGCAACGTTTGCCTTTTGATTTAGCAAATTCCTATCTAATCTTTCCTGAAACCTAAATTTTAGAGAGACTTGGCAAGATCTGTACAAAACAATTTTACCATTTTATTGGATTACCATTGGAATTTTCAAAAAAAATGATTTTACAAATTATCATTTGGCCTAATGGAAAGGTAACCAATTGTAATGTGGACTTTTTAAATTTTTAATGAAACTTTGGAAAACCAAAAATTTAGACAAAATCGGTAACATCTGCACAATTTAAATTTTGGAATGTTATTGGATTGCCATTGGAAATTTATTCAAAAAAGATTTTTAAAATTACTATTTGGCCATGAGCTTTCTTAAAACAATCTTTGAGATTGTTATTTTTTTTTTGCCCGCTGTTAAATGATGAATGCAATTGCTTTCACAATTTATAGTGAAATGCAATATATTCTGAAAACAGCAAAAAAAAGGCAAAACATTTTTGGGGAAAATATGTAAATATGTGTACTGTATTATAAAATGTTTTATTAAATATTAATACTTTTTTCTTTTTTTTCAGATTGAGATAGAACATTTTCGAAAACTTGAACCATTTTTAAAGCAATTAAAATTAAATTTTAATTAATAAATAATTTTTTGAGTGGGTATGGTAAGTCAAAAATTTCATGGTCCCTTTTTTCCACTTCTCCACAATCACATTTTCAGTTTTTCATTGTAGTCTCTCAAGGACCTTGTAATGTGATAATTGATTTTTAGTGTTTTTAAAAAAAAAAAAAAAAAATTACGCGTACCGTAAAAAAAAAAAAGTTTAAAAAAATATATAAAAAAATGTTGAAAGGTAAGGTTGGCTCTTAAAAGAGCCGTTATGTTCATGCAGGGACAGAGGAAAGAAAAAATGGGAATATTAGTCGGTACGACAAATGTGCTGATCTATTAAATTGTTCACTAGGGCAACACTGGTCTCCCTATGACAAATTAGATCAGGACAAGTGGCGCACCAAATTAAAACCCTCGCAAACCAATGGTTGGTTTCCAGAGGACCAGAAAAAGGAGATGCTCCCCCCACAGATGAAGGGCTCAGATGACCTGCCGAAGATGGACTCGGCCCTGCAGATGATGGACCAGGCTGAGCTGCTGTGGATGTGCTTGGTTGACTTACTGAAGGGTTACCTTCAGTATGTCGAGCATATGTCCTACCGTGTACATCATGAAGGTGTCTCAACATGGTGTGATTCCCGAAGGAATACTTCTTGTTGGGATTCCCTCTTGAAAGTACACGGTCACAAAGCTTACAAGTCACTAAGGGTGCATTTACCTTTTTCTTGCCCTCTGGAAAAGAAAAATACTCCCATATGAAAGAGCTCTTTTGTTTCCTCCTTCTCTGCCTCAAGGTAGTGCTGCTAGCCTCACTCTCAGAAGAGGTCTGCTGTTCTGCCATCGTATCACAAAGACAACACAGCTCCTTCTCCTAAGGGATCACAAGCAGAAATGAGGGTAATGGGTGTGGTGTAGGAGAGTTCTAGAACTGAAAGTACTTTAAACCAATCAAAAGCTTTGTTTCTTGATCACATGACCTACCGTGCGCATACGTTCCGCTTACGGTGCGCTTACGGAGCGCTTACGGCAAAAGTACGCATGCGCGTAAAAAAGACACGCGCACGCGCGCATGCGCAAAACAGGCACGCCCCTTCACTTCCGCGTAACATGCGCGTGCAGCGTACGCGTTACGCGCTGCGCACGCGTGACGTACGTCTATGCAAATTGCGTAAACGAACGCAAACAGCGTAGAAATCTAACGTTATAAAAGCAAGACGTGCGCTTACCGTACGCGCACGTTAAAAAAATACTAAAAAAAAAAAAAAGGGAAAAAAAAACCAATATGTTATATTAATAAATCTTACCTGTTTAGTTTAAAAAAATGGTAAAAATAAAAAATATATTGTAGAATTTTTAAAATTTAACCATAGTCTTTAAAAAAGGATAGAAAATTAAAATAAAAATATGTAAAAAAAATTGAAAAAAAAAAAAAAAAAGGTAAATATAAGAATTAGCATTTAAAAAACCTTGCAAATTCACTGAAAAAACCATGGGTTTCACACACGTTATAGTTAGGAATTAGCATTTAAAAAACCTTAGAAATTCAATGAAAAAACCAAAGGTTTCACACATGTTATAGTTAGCTGGACATTTCACTCGTAAAAAACCAATGAAATTCCCCCGTTATAGTTAGTTCAGCTAACTATAACTCGCGCGCCCGCAATGCACTACTGATGACGTCACATATTACATCATTCATGACATGGTCACTGACATCACTCATGACATCACTGATGTTTGAAACCTTTTGAAAAGTCATATTCTTATTACATGTATGCTGGATTTTTGTCGTTGTGGTCTTGTTGAGTTTAGTTAAAGATACTTTATTTTTCTAAACTGGTGTGGTGTCCATTTGTGGTGTTATCACTGTATTACTGGGTGTTTTGAGTACACATACTTTACACATTGCCTTTGGGATAAGTCTGTCTGCTTGTGCCAAGCTACCCAGGGGGTGAGCAGGGGTTATCTAAAGTGTGTATCCCCCTTACCCTGACTAGAACCAAGGGTCCCTATTCGGACAAAGGTACCTACCTCTGCCAACTAGAGACCCCCATTTCTAACATTGGTAGTCAGCAGTGACGATTTGAACTTGTATTTGTATTTGACCCATATTGATTGGTAACATCATTAATTTAGTGCAGACCACTATGTAACCACATATTGTGTTCTATTTTTGATCTGACCCTTGAAGTATCCACGCACCATGTCTCTGAGTGGAAAACCAGCAAGTGAGGCTGCAGAATTGGAGTTTGACATTGAAATGTTAAGTAGTTACAAAGTAGAGCAACTCAAGTAGTTCTGCAAGAGCTCTGGATGTCCAAAGAAGAGCAACTCTAGGAAATAGGAGCTACAGAAGGCCTTAGGGGCCTGGTGGGAGGCTAGACAAGCTGAGTAGACAGATGATGGATGGGGGTGTCCCAGAAGGCGGTTTCAGGTCCCAGGATTTTCCTGCTGGGAGAGCAGCCTCTAAGGATGGCAGCAACCATTCTTCCAGGAATTGGGCTCCAGAGGAAATGGGGAAAATGCACAGGGCCGGGGATCATGAGTTGGAGGTCTTAATGCCCCAGACCAAGGCAAGGAAGAGCAGAAATGCTTGTTTCCTTGGAGGAAAAGAAATTGATCTTGCCCCTTGCGTCGAGCATGAGAGAACTGGAAATCAAGGCCAAACAGGTGGGGTCCAGTACAAATGGTGGCAGCGTACAGCCAGTGCAAGGGGGTAAGGTTTACATTTCCAAGGACCTAGTACAGAATTTCTTGAAGTGGGAGGATATTTATGTATGGTTTTTCATCCTATGAGGCAGCACTGCATATGAATGAGGTACCTGAGAAGAATTGGGGGCAGGCCTGTGGAGATACTTTGAGGCCAATGGGAAGAACACCATGACACCTTTGGAGGAGGCAGATGCTGTGACCTTTCCCAATACGAAGGAGGCTTTATGTACTAGGTATGGGCTCAAACCAGAGCAGTACCAGGAAAAATTTACGTATTTCAAACTTGAATCCAATAAATGAGTTGAGTGTGTGAACCTTTATTGCAGATCACTGGGTGGTTGGATAAAGGGCAGCAAGGTAACTGATTACCAGGGTTTGTACAACTTGATTGGTTGGGAGCGCTTGAGTAGTCTGTGTGCTCCCAACCCTGCACCAACATCTGATGGATAGTAAGCTGACTGACCCCAGGAAGCTTGTTCAGGAGGCGGACCGCTGGACGAGTACCAGGTTCCACAAGTGGTATGTGGTAAACCCAGCCAAAGGTGGGCAGGGTCCCTAGTAGAAGAGTGGGGGGGCAAGGGTAACCAAAAGGAGTTCTCTAAAGGGCCCCTAAATAGTTCCCAGGGTAAAGATTCCCAATCCCTCCAGTTCTAAGAAGCCATGACCCCACTAAGGGTAGGCCAGGCAACTGGGGTCCCCACAAGTGTTATGCATATGGTCAAGAGGGTCACATGCAGAATGATCCCAAGTGCCCCAAAGCACCACCAGCACCCACTGGTGCACCATCACCGGGGTTAGTTAGTGAAGTGCTGGGGGAAGAGTTGGTTCCTAGTGAGGGTGGAGAGCCAGCTGTGATGACCCTTATTTCATTAGAAGATGGAGAGATGGTCCAGGAAACCTGCCTGCCGGATAACACTAAAACGTACATGCAGTGGGTGATCATCAATGGGAGGAGGGTGAAGGCTCTGAGAGACACAGGAGCCAGTGTGACATCTGTCAGGAAGAGCAGTTTATTCCCAATGTGCCTAACCTTGTGGTTGTTGCAAAGAACTCTGATGGCCTTTGTAAGGTGGCACGGGTTCCCTTTGAGTGGGGAGGGGTCTCAGGTTCCTTGAAGGTCATTGTGAGTACATCCATGCCTGTTGACTGTCTGCTTGGCAATGACCTGGAGAGTTTCTCTTGGAAGGAGGTGGAGCGCCAGGCTCATTTAAAGATGTTGGGTCTGCCTGAAAGATGAAGGGCAGGGACATGGGAAACCCAACCCAGAAGTTCCCATGGTCCAGGAGGAGGTAGAACCTGAGGCGGATGCCCTGGAACCTACAGGGGTGCAAGTGGAGACCTGCCTGAGCTGACCCATTGGCAGAAGGAGGGGGGTCCCTCCAGGGAGAAGTTCTTCTAGGCACAAATGGAATGCCATACTCTTGTTGGTTTGCAGCAGCAGGCTGCAGACCAGGCAGCAGGTGGTCAGTCTGGATCACACTTGATTTATTATGACGATGGTCTCCTTTATAGTGCGATTAAGGTTGCTGAGCCTGGGGCAGCCCATGTGGTAGTGGTTCCCGCATGCTACAGGACCGTCCTACTGGGTCTTGCTCATGATGTGCCTTTGTCAGGACATTTGGGGTGTGACAAGACCTATCACAGGCTTGTCACCCACTTTTACTAGCCCCAAATGCAGAGGCTTGTTTGCACACATTGTAGGTCTTTTTAGGCTTGCCAGGCAAGTGGCAAGAGTAGAGGGGACTGTAAGGCTCTCCTCGAACCCTTTCCTGTGGTGAGCACCCCTTTCGAGCGGGTGGGCATCGACATTGTGGGGCCACTGGAATCCAAGACAGCCTTCGGCAACAAGTTTACCTTGGTGGACCATGCCACCTCAGTACCTAAAAGCTGTCCCTCTCAGGTCAATCACGGCCCCTGTGGTGAGCCGTGCATTAATGGGGATCTTTTCCCATGTGGGGTTCCCCAGGGAGGTGGTCTCTGACCATAGTACCAACTTCATTTATAGGTAAATTAAGTCATTGTGGGAGGAGTGCGGTGTAATGTACAAATTCACCAGTCCTTACCATCCCCAAGGAAATTGGTTGGTTGGGAGATTCAACCGAATCCTGAAGGGCATTATAAAGGGTCTTGCAGAACCCATAAAATGTAAGTGGGATGTCTTCCTGCCGTGCCTCTTATTTGCCTACAGGGAGGTACCGCAGAAATCCTTAGGGTTCTTTCTCTTTGAATTGCTGTATGGGCACCCTGTGACAGGACCTCTGAGCCTCGTGAAGGAGGGCTGGGAGAAAACTCCTGATAAGACCCCCCAAGCTGTGTTCAGCTTCATGCTGGTCTTCAGGAACCAGACTCAGGAAAATCACTCAGGCGAACTTGAAAGCCAGCCTGGAGGAGATGAAATGTCGGTACAATCAGAATACCGCTCTGGTTGAGATTCTGCCTGGCCAAAAAGTATGGGTGACGGCACCAGTGGAGCCTTGTGCACTCCAAGACAAATGGACTGGTCCATTTGAGGTGGTAGAGTGCAAGAGTGATGCGACTTACTTGGTCAACTTGTAGACTCCCAGGAACCCTTCGAGGGTTGTGCACGTAAACCTCCTCTAATCTCACTTTGAGAGGTCTGAAGTAACAATGCTCCTGGCAACAGATGGTGGAATGATAGAGGAATGAGCATCTTCCTGACCTCCTTTTAGCCAAGGAACATGATGAGTCAGTGGAAGGAGTGAACCTCTCTCCCACCCTGACCCCAGAGCAGCTGAGGGACAGTCGCCAGGTGCTGGTACAGTTCTACTCCTTGTTTTTCCTGACTCCAGTAATCACCAATTGGTGCGCCCATGATGTGGACATGGGGACAGTTTACCTGTGAAACATAACATTTACAGAGTAACTGACAAAGTCAGGGCCAGCATTAAGGAAGTGGCTTCCAAAATGGTGTTGTTAGGGGTGATAGAGCCCTCTAGCAGCCCCTGGGCTAGCCCAGGGGTTTTGGTTCCATAAGCTTCTGCACCTGGTACCACTCCTGAACTTCGGTTCTGTGTGGACTACCGTGGTATCAATGCCATCACCAGGACTGACACGCATCCCATCCCCAGAGCTGATGAGCTGATTGATCGGCTGGGAGCTGCCCAGTACCTTAGTACGTTTGATCTAACGTCTGGGTACTGTCAGATTGCCTTGACTGATGGGGCAAGAGAGAGGTCTGTGTTTTCAATGCCAGGGGGGCACTACCAGTTCTGTGTCATACCCTTTGGCTTGAAGAATTCCTCAGCCGCATTCCAGAGACTGGTCCACCAGGTACTGTCACGCTGGAGGAATTCAGCGCCGCCTACCTGGA
Source organism: Triturus cristatus (assembly GCF_964204655.1). NCBI lineage: Eukaryota > Metazoa > Chordata > Amphibia > Caudata > Salamandridae > Triturus > Triturus cristatus. Next base: position 612,045,230 of record NC_140591.1, on the reverse strand, counting down.
TGACATTGCTGTGTTCAGCTCCAGCTGGGAGTGACACTTGCAACACCTCTGTGAAGTGTTGAAGGCTCTGCAGAAGGCAGGCCTCACTATCAATGCCAGTAAGTGCCAGATAGAGCCTGTCTCCCTTGTACAATGCTGTCTCCACCCCCTGCAGTCATACTGTACCATTGAGGACAGAGCTGGTTTGGACTGGGCTCAGAGACCCTTGCACAAAGAGAACAAAGACATTTTGGGGTATGAGTATTACACCTGAGACCCCAGACTTTTAGATCACTTCAGGACTCAAGAGGAACCTTTACCTAGGAGAAGATCTGAAGAGCTGTGAGGAGGAGCACTGCACCTTTGGTGTGTGCTGTGTGGGGTTGGCCTGCAGTTGCTGTTTCTGCCAAGGAAAGGACGAAGACTGGAACGTTTTGTGAACCAGCTTGAAGAAGATCCCCAAGGGCCTGTGTGTGTCGCCTCCTGTACTAAAGTCTCAGGGACACAAAGAAGGGAAGGGGGTGGTTAGTCTACTCTGTCTAAAACCATGACAGCTCCTTTTATGATTTATGGATTACTTTAGATGCTGACCATATTTGTGTTAGCCATTTTCTTACACATTGTGGCATATATACTGCATACTGGAGCAAAATAGTTAAAATAAATATTTTAAATGCTTCTTGTCTCTCTGTCAGATCTAATTGTGGACAAGTATGAGTGTGAGAGCGAAAAGGTGTGTCATGTCACCACAATTCCTGAGAGGGTTGGGAGTTTTGTGTTCTGGGATGTCTTGTCACTTGTTTCTCTGTGAGTGAGTAGGAGGGCAAGTGAGACATTATAGCTAGTCATTCCCAGGCTTATGGGTACTAAGGCGGTAGCATAACTCAGTCCCTGCCTATTAAGTTTCTATGGTCCCAACCATAGTTCTGTGACTCTGTAGAATCCCTTGAACAGGCTACTGAGGATCGTTGGGGGCCAAGAATCACTATTGTTGCTACAAGTAAGTCCCCCACAACGTGATTGCTGAGACCTCTAGCGAGACCCAGCCCTCTTTCTCAACCACTCAGCAAACACGCCTCCAGCCGCACTATTGGTTGGGGGATGAGCTCCCTTTGTCAGCTGAGGGTCGCTGGGGACCAATAACCCCTGTTGTTGCCACAAGTAGGTCATCCACAGTGGGATTGCTGAGACCTTGTCGAAGCCCTGCCCCATTCCTCAACCACTCAGTAAAGGGCTTTCCTGGCACACTACTGGTTGGGGGATGAAGTCAACTTGGCTACTGAGGGTCGATGGAGGCCAAGAACCCTTATTGTTGCCTGAGAGGGTTCTGCTAATGTTCTCCTCATTTTCTGCCTGTTTCTGCTCACTTCTAACCTTTATTTTGCCTCTTTCTGCTCGTTTCTGACCTCTACGTTGCCTCTTTCTGCTTGTCGTTGACCTTTAGTCTGTCTCTTTCTGCTCACGCCTCACCTTTATTTGGCCTCTTTCTGCTTGCTGCTGACCATTATTTTGCCTCTTTCTGCTCATTGCTGACCTTTATTCTGCCTCTTTCTGCTCGTTTCTGACCTGTATTCTCCATCCCTCTGCTTGCTGCTGACCTATATTTTGCCTCCTTCTGCTTTTTTTTCACCTGGGTCCTGGGGCAGTCTCTAGGCCACCCCGGTTCCAGTTGGCTCCCTGCCTCTGGTGGGAGCCGGCATTGCTGCTGCATGGAGGGAGTTGCTGGAAAGGCAGCTCCCTCCAAGCAGGAGCAATCATTTCATCTCTTTCCTTGCCCACATGTCTGCGCGCAGGGAAAACTGATGAAACCTCTGCTTCCATTTTGACAGCTCCTGCCTGCTGGAACTTGAGTGTTTCTTTTAGCTTGCCGGGATCTATGAGCTCCCGACAAGCTAATAAAAACAGCTCTGACTCAGGGGTTGGCAGGAGCTGGCTCTGGAGACAGCTGGCCCTTGGAGGTGGCGGTCCCCGGGGCCATTATTGGCTCCGGGAGGGGGTAGCCACATGGCCACCTCCTTTGATTTTCAAGGTCCTGCCCAAGGGTGGTGGTGGTCACCAGGGCCAAGAATGGCACGGGAAGGGGCTGTGTGGTCCTTCTCCCATTGTTTTGAATGTATTTGGCCCCGGGAGGTGGTGGTCTCCGGGGCCCGGGAGGTCTGTGGGGTGCCCATTAGATTTTTTTTGCCACAGGGAGGTGATGATCCCTGGGGCTTGGGGGATCTGCGCCACTCCATCAACGTTTCAATAGTCGCAGGGAGGTGGTGGTCCTTTGGGTTTATAGAGCCCATGGAGGGGGGCACCACGTACCCCTTTTTTTTATATAAAATGCCTCGGAGGCCCTTTTCAAAACAGGAGCGGAGTCCGAGGCTGTGTTTTTTTGCCACGATTTTCCTAATATCGCGATTTCACCGAAACTTTTTTTTAAAAAATGCTTTCTTCACCGGGGGCAGCCCCTCCGGGACCAGATGTCAAAGTTCCTACCCTGCCCACTTTTCTTTTCTTTTCTTTTTTTTTCTTTTTTTCTGGGGATTCGGCTGAATCTGAGTCCCAAATTGGCTCCCAAAACTTCCTTATTTACACCAAATAACTGAAACCATGATCTGCGTAAACAAATCTACCTTTCTGCCAAAATTGGTGTAATTGCATCCAGTGGTTCGGACTGCATTCTCAACTAAAGGTACTATGGGAATTAACATGGGAAAACGCACTCTTATTGACCCCACTTCTTCTTAGCCCTTGCTTGATGGATCGCCCCAAAACTTTACATGCACAACAAGATCTACCGGGGCACATTTTTAGGGACATTTTGTGACGATTCATCAAACAGCCTCAAAGATAAAGGCAAGCAGAAAAACGCTTTTCCTATAGAAACATGGTCCTAACTATATCTACCTATTGGGGACCGCCAGTAGGTAATGAATATGTGTGTGTATATATGTGTGTGTATGTGTGTGTATATATATATTCACAGAAAAAACCATAGGTTTCAGGGGTGTTATAGTTAGCTGGCCATTTCACTCATACAAAACCATAGAAATTCCTCCGTTATAGTTAGTTCTGCTAACTATAACTCGCGCGCCCGCAATGCACTGCTGATGATGTCACATATTGCATCATTCATGACATGGTCAGTGACATCACTGATGACATCTCAAATGACATCACTGATGACATCATCCAGTGAATGTGGTTTAGTTTGAAATTTAAATATGTATTATATATATACCAATCTGTATTAAAGATTTAGTGGATATATAACTGTCTGGATGGAGGATTTAGTAGCTGTCTGACTGTCTTTTTTAGTGAGTAATCTAAAGTGTCTCACTTAATACATGGATTAGTAACTAAACTATGTGAATGTGTGCAGCACTGTCTCTGTTGTTGTATAACATGCTGCATCAGTTGGTCACTAACTACATGAGTGTGCATATTAGTTATTGATTAGTTGGGTGAGTATTTGTATGGGACACTGAGTTTGTGTGTGGTTGGATGGGGTGTGTGTAACTCTATGCATAGAGGTGTGAATGGTTGATTTACTAGGTGTATAGTTTTAGGAGTGCATGTGGAAACAGTTGTTTGGGTGGCTGAGTGTATTTATTTTTGTGTTGGTGAGCGAATATATGTTTTAGTTGTACATCTTCAACAAAGTAAAAAACATAAAAGGCATTGTATGTGAGAGTTGGTGTATATAAATAAGTATGTGTAAGAGTAACTATATGAATGAGTGTATAATTGTAATGGTGCTTTTTAACATATTAACTATGAGTTACTATGTGTTTGAATAAATGAGGTGTTGTTGGATAATTGTGTAAGTGAGTAAATGTAAGTGCAATTAATTTTTCATGAGTGAGTAGGATGACTGCATAACCGATTAAGATGACTACTGATGTGTCAATGTCTATATATGTGTATAAGTACATTTGATTTTGTTCTATTAATTAGTGACTGCATGTATGAATGATTCTGTTATTGAAGGGGTAGTTGTGTGTGTAGACTTGGGAATCAGTGAATGGATATGTAGTAACTGGTATTGGTGTGTCAATGGTTTCAAATATGGTACTCTGTATTTTACAGTGAGTGATGAAAGGTTATACTAGTGTATGATGAGGTGTATCAGATTGTCACGTGGATGATGTCATCAGTGATGTCATTTGAGATGTCATCAATGATGTCATCAGTGATGTCACTGACCATGTCATGAATGATGCAATATGTGACATCATCAGCAGTGCATTACGGGCGCGCGAGTTATAGTTAGCAGAACTAACTATAACGGAGGAATTTCTATGGTTTTGTATGAGTGAAATGGCCAGCTAACTATAACACCCCTGAAACCTATGTTTTTTTTCTGTGAATTTCTAAGGTTTTTTAAATGCTAATTTCTAACTATAATGTCTCTGAAACCTTTGTTTTTTCAGTGAATTTCAAAGCGTTTTTAAATGCTGATTTCTAACTATAACGTCTCTGAAACCTATGTTTTTTCAGTGAATTTCAAAGGTTTTTTAAATGCTAATTTTTAAGTTTGATAGTAGTTATACCTATTTTTTTGTACTGATTTTCTGCAGTTTTTTAACTGTTTTTGTATAAATATTTTATTCATTAAATAACATTATATATTTTTCAGAAAATTGCACACAAAAAAAAATTTAAACTGAAATACTGATTAATTTTTCTTGTTTTCATTTTTTATTTTAATATATTTATATTATTTTCATTTTTTTTTAAAATCCAATTTTTTTCGGAGTCGCGCACTTAAAGCGTACACATCACGGTGGGTGCGCGCATTCTAACCGCCATTTTCGAAAAGTCATGAAGGATCCGCGTATGGTGTGCGATGGCTGCATGTTTTTCAGTTACATCATATACATTTAATATCACGTGATGTGCGCGATTGGTATGTGACCAGTCCGCGACTCCTGCTCCCGTGCATTCGCGACTCATGCACATTACGGTACGAGAAGTGTGCGCAGTTGCGGGTCCCGCGTGACATCATATACGTGCTGTGGCGCGCTGGGTGCGCGACTCCGGCAAAAAAAAATTATGTTCCAAAATTATATGTATGTGTCTTTAATATACATATTAGGACAAGAGATTATGTAATATATTCATAAAAATAATATATTTGTACTTATAATAAACTTATATTATTTTTAAATATATTTTCGCGAAGTCGGGTGCGTGCATCGTGAGTGCAGAAAACCAGGTCAGCAGAGCTGCTGGAGAGCCTGAGAACCAGGTAAGCAGAGCCGCTCTAGAGCCTAAGAACTAGGTCAGCAGAGCTTCTCTAGAGCCAGAGAACCAGGTCAGCAGAGCTGCTGTAGAGCCAGGGAAACCAGGTCAGCAGAGCTGCTTTAGAGGGAGAGAACCAGGTCAGCAGAGCTGCTTTAGAGCCAGAGAAACAGGCCAGCAGAGCTGCTTTAGAGCCAGAGAACCAGGTCAGGAGAGCTGCTTTAGAGCCAGAGAACAGGTTAACAGAGCTGCTCTAAGCCAGAGAACCAAGTAAGCAGAGCTGCTTTAAAGCTATAGAACCAGGTCAGCAGAGCTTCTTTAGAGCCAGAGAACCAGGTCAGCAGAGCTGCTCTAGAGTCTAAGAACCAGGTCAGCAGAGCTGCTCTAGAGCCAGAGAACCAGGTCAGCAGAGCTGCTTTAGAGCTAGAGAAGCCAGGTCAGCAGAGCTGCTTTAGAGCCAGAGAACCAGGTCAGCAGAGCTGTTGTAGAGCCAGAGAACCAGATCAGCAGAGCTGCTCTGTAGCCTAAGAACTAGGTCAGCAGAGCTGCTCTAGAGCCAGAGAACCAGGTAAGCAGACCTGCTGTAGAGCCAGAGAAACCAAGTCAGCAGAGCTGCTTTAGAGAGAGAGAACCAGGTCAGCAGAGCTGCTCTAGTTGACACTGACTGACTGACACTGACTGACTGATACTGACTGACTGACACTGACTGATTAACACTGACTGACACTGATTGACTGACACTGACACTGACTGACACTGATTGACTGAAACTGACTGACTGACACTGATTGACTGACACTGACTGACTGACTGACACTGACTGACTGACACTGACTGACACTGACTGACTACTCTCTACTACTCTATTAATTACTCTCTACTACTCTCTACTACTCTCTTTCTACTACTCACTCTCTACTACTCTCTACTACTCACTCTCTACTACTCTACTACTCTCTACTACTGACTCTCTACTAATCACTCTCTACTACTCACTCGCTACTACTCTCTACTACTCACTCTCTACTACTCACTCTCTACTACTCACTCTCTACTACTCACTCTCTACTACTACTCTCTCTACTACTCACTCTCTACTACTCTCTACTGTTCACTCTCTACTACTCACTCTCTACTACTTTCTACTACTCACTCTACTACTTTCTACTACACTCTACCACTCACTCTCTACTACTCTACTACTCACTCTCTACTACTCACTCGCTACTACTCTCTACTATTCACTCTCTACTACTCACTCTCTACTACTATCTACTACTCACTCTACTACTCTCTACTACTCACTCTCTACTACTCTACTACTCACTCTCCACTACTCTCTACTACTCTCTCACTACTACTCACTCTCTACTACTCTCCCTCTACTACTCACTCTCTACTATTCGCTCTCAACTACTCTCCACTACTCACTCTCTACTACTCGCTCTCTACTACTCACTCTCCACTACTCACTCTCTACTACTCATTCTCTATTACTCTCTACTATTCACTCTCTACTACTCACTCTCTACTACTCTCTACTACTCTCTCTACTACTCACTCTACTACTTACTCTCTACTACTCTCTCTACTGCTCACTCTCTACTATTCTCTACTACTCACTCTACTACTCTCTTCTACTCTCTACCACTCACTCTCTACTACTCTACTACTCACTCTCTACTACTCTACTACTCTCTACTACTGACTCTCTACTAATCACTCTCTACTACTCACTCGCTACTACTCTCTACTACTCACTCTCTACTACTCACTCTCTACTACTCACTCTCTACTACTCACTCTCTACTACTACTCTCTCTACTACTCACTCTCTACTACTCTCTACTGTTCACTCTCTACTACTCACTCTCTACTACTTTCTACTACTCACTCTACTACTTTCTACTACACTCTACCACTCACTCTCTACTACTCTACTACTCACTCTCTACTACTCACTCGCTACTACTCTCTACTATTCACTCTCTACTACTCACTCTCTACTACTATCTACTACTCACTCTACTACTCTCTACTACTCACTCTCTACTACTCTACTACTCACTCTCCACTACTCTCTACTACTCTCTCACTACTACTCACTCTCTACTACTCTCCCTCTACTACTCACTCTCTACTATTCGCTCTCAACTACTCTCCACTACTCACTCTCTACTACTCGCTCTCTACTACTCACTCTCCACTACTCACTCTCTACTACTCATTCTCTATTACTCTCTACTATTCACTCTCTACTACTCACTCTCTACTACTCTCTACTACTCTCTCTACTACTCACTCTACTACTTACTCTCTACTACTCTCTCTACTGCTCACTCTCTACTATTCTCTACTACTCACTCTACTACTCTCTTCTACTCTCTACCACTCACTCTCTACTACTCTACTACTCACTCTCTTCTACTCTCTACTACTCTCTCTCTACTACTCACTCTCTACTACTCACTCTACTACTCTCTACTACTCACTCTCTACTACTCTCCCTCTACTACTTACTCTCTACTATTCACTCTCTACTACTCACTCTCTACTACTCACTCTCTACTACTCGCTCTCTACTACTCACTCTCCACTACTCACTCTCCACTACTCACTCTCTACTACTCATTCTCTACCACTCTCTACTACTCACTCTCTACTACTCACTCTCTACTACTCTCTACTACTCTCTCTACTACCCACTCTCTACTACTCTCTACTACTCACTCTCTACTACTCACTCTCTACTACTCTCTACTGCTCACTCTCCACTACTCAGTCTCTACTACTCGCTCTCAACTACTCTCTACTACTCACTCTACTACTCACTCTCTACTACTCTACTATTCTCACTCACTCTCTACTTCTCACTCTCTACTACTCTCTCTACTACTCACTCTATACTACTCTTTACTACTCACTCTCTACTACACACTCTCTACTACTTGCTCTCTACTACTCGCTCTCTACTACTCTCTAGTACTCACTCTACTACTCACTCTCTACTACTCTCTACTACTCACTCTCTGCTACTCCACTACTCTCTATTACTCACTCTCTCCTACTCACTCTCTACTACTCTACTACTCACTCTCTACTACTCTCTACTACTCTCTCTCTACTACTCACTCTCTACTACTCTCTACTACTCACTCTCTACTACTCTACTACTCTCTTCTACTCACTCTCTACTACTCAGTCTCTACTACTCACTTGCTACTACTCTCTATTACTCACTCTCTACTACTCACTCTCTACTACTCTCTACTACTCACTCTCTACTACTACTCCCTCTACTTCTCACTCTCTACTACTCTCTAGAATTCACTCTCTACTACTCACTCTCTACTACTCACTCTACTACTTTCTACTACTCTCTACCACTTACTCTTTACTACTCTACTACTCACTCTATACTATTCTCTACTACTCTCTCTACTACTTACTCTCTACATCTCTCTACTACTCACTCTCTATTTCTCACTTGCTGCTACTCTCTACTACTCACTCTACTACATTTTCTACTACTCTCTACCACTCACTCTTTACTACTCTACTACTCACTCTATACTACTCTCTACTACTCACTCTCTTCTATTCTCTCTCTACTACTCTCTACTACTACTCTCTACTATTCACTCTCTACTAATCACTCTCTACTACTCTCTAATACTCACTCAACTACTCTCTACTACTCTCAACCACTCACTCTCTACTACTCTACTACTCACTCTCTACTACTCTCTGCTACTCTCTCTCTACTACTCACTCTCTACTACTCACTCTACTACTCTCTACTACTCACTCTCTACTACTCATTCTCTACTACTATCTACTACTCACTCTCTACTACTCACTCTCTACTACTTACTACTACTCTCTCTACTACTCACTCTCTACTACTCACTATCTACTACTCTCTACTACTCTCTCTACTACTCACTCTCTACTATTCTCTACTACTCTCTCTCTACTACTCACTCTCTACTACTCTCTCTACTACTCTCTACTACTCACTCTCTACAACTCATTCTCTACTCCTCTCTACTACTCACTCTCTACTACTCAATCTACTACTCTCTACTACTCTCTCTACTACTCACTCTCTACTACTCACTCTCTACTACTCTCTACTACTCTCTCTACTACTCACTCTCTACTATTCTCTACTACTCACTCTCTTCTACTCTCTCTACTACTCACTCTCTACTACTCTCTACTACTCACTCTCTACTACTCTCTCTCTACTCCTCACTCTCTACTACTCACTCTACTACTCTCTACTACTCACTCTCTACTACTCATTCTCTACTACTCTCTACTACTCACTCTCTACTACTCACTCTCTACTACTCTCTACTACTCACTCTCTACTACTACTCCCTCTACTTCTCACTATCTACTACTCTCTAGAATTCACTCTCTACTACTCACTCTCTACTACTCACTCTACTACTTTCTACTACTCTCTACCACTCACTCTTTACTACTCTACTACTCACTCTATACTACTCTCTACTACTCTCTCTACTACTCACTCTCTACTTCTCTCTACTACTCACTCTCTATTTCTCACTTGCTACTACTCTCTACTACTCACTCTACTTCATTTTCTACTACTCTCTACCACTCACTCTTTACTACTCTACTACTCACTCTATACTACTCTCTACTACTCAGTCTCCACTACTCACTCTCTTCTACTCTCTCTCTACTACTCTCTACTACTATTCTCTACTATTCACTCTCTATTAATCACTCTCTACTACTCTCTAATACTCACTCTACTACTCTCTACTACTCTCAACCACTCACTCTCTACTACTCTACTACTCACTCTCTACTACTCTCTCTCTACTACTCACTCTCTACTACTCACTACTACTCTCTCTACTACTCACTCTCTACTACTCACTCTCTACTACTCTCTCTACTACTCACTCTCTACTATTCTCTACTACTCTCTCTCTACTACTCACTCTCTACTACTCACTCTACTACTCTCTACTACTCACTCTCTACTACTCATTCTCTACTACTCTCTACTACTCACTCTCTACTACTCACTCTCTACTACTCACTACTACTCTCTCTACTACTCACTCTCTACTACTCACTCTCTACTACTCTCTCTACTACTCACTCTCTACTATTCTCTACTACTCTCTCTCTACTACTCACTCTCTACTACTCACTCTACTACTCTCTACTACTCACTCTCTACTACTCATTCTCTACTCCTCTCTACTACTCACTCTCTACTACTCACTCTACTACTCTCTTCTACTCTCTCTACTACTCACTCTCTACTACTCACTCTCTACTACTCTCTCTACTACTCACTCTCTACTATTCTCTACTACTCACTCTCTTCTACTCTCTCTCTACTACTCACTCTCTACTACTCACTCTACTACTCTCTACTACTCACTCTCTGCTACTCTCTACTACTCACTCTCTACTACTCTCTACTACTCCCTCTCTACTCCTCACTCTCTACTACTCACTCTACTACTCTCTACTACTCACTCTCTACTACTCATTCTCTACTACTCTCTACTACTCACTCTCTACTACTCACTCTCTAGTACTCACTCTCTACTACTCTCTCTACTACTCACTCTCTACTATTCTCTACTACTCACTCTACTACTCTCTCCTACTCTCTAGCACTCACTCTCTATTACTCTACTACTCACTCTCTTCTACTCTCTCTCTACTACTCACTCTCTACTACTCACTCTACTACTCTCTACTACTCACTCTCTACTACTCTCTATTACTCACTCTCTACTACTCACTCTCTACTACTCTCTACTACTCACTCTCTACTACTCTCTACTACTCTCTCTCTACTCCTCACTCTCTACTACTCACTCTACTACTCTCTACTACTCACTCTCTACTACTCATTCTCTACTATTCTCTACTACTCACTCTACTACTCTCTCCTACTCTCTAGCACTCACTCTCTACTACTCTACTACTCACTCTCTACTACTCTCTACTACTCCCTCTCTACTACGCACTCTCTACTACTCACTCTACTACTCACTCATTACTACTCATTCTCTACTACTCTCTACTACTCACTCTCTACTACTCACTCTCTACTACTCTCTACTACTCTCTCTACTACTCACTCTCTACTACTCACTCTCTACTACTCTCTACTAGTCTCTCTACTACTCACTCTCTACTATTCTCTACTACTCACTCTACTACTCTCTCCTACTCTCTACCACTCACTCTCTACTACTCTACTACTCACTCTCTTCTACTCACTCTACTACTCTCTACTACTCACTCTCTACTACTCTCTACTACTCACTCTCTACTACTCACTCTCTACTGCTCACTCTCCACTACTCACTCTCTACTACTCGCTCTCAACTATTCTCTACTACTCACTCTACTACTCACTCTCTACTACTCTACTACTCTCTTACTCTCTCTACTTCTCACTCTCTACTACTCTTTCTACTACTCACTATCTACTACTCTTTACTACTCACTCTCTACTACACACTCTCTACTACTTGCTCTCTACTACTCGCTCTCTACTACTCTCTAGTACTCACTCTACTACTCACTCTCTACTACTCTCTACTACTCACTCTCTACTACTCCACTACTCTATGCTACTCACTCTCTACTACTCACTCTCTACTACTCTACTACTCACTTTCTACTACTCTCTACTACTCTCTCTCCACTACTCACTCTCTACTACTCGCTCTCTACTACTCTCTACTACTCACTCTCTTCTACTCTACTACTCTCTACTACTCACTCTCTACTACTCACTCTCTACTACTCTCTACTACTCACTTGGTACTACTCTCTACTACTCACTCTCTACTACTCACTCTCTACTGCTCACTCTCCACTACTCACTCTCTACTACTCGCTCTCAACTATTCTCTACTACTCACTCTACTACTCACTCTCTACTACTCTACTACTCTCTTACTCTCTCTACTTCTCACTCTCTACTACTCTTTCTACTACTCACTATCTACTACTCTTTACTACTCACTCTCTACTACACACTCTCTACTACTTGCTCTCTACTACTCGCTCTCTACTACTCTCTAGTACTCACTCTACTACTCACTCTCTACTACTCTCTACTACTCACTCTCTACTACTCCACTACTCTATGCTACTCACTCTCTACTACTCACTCTCTACTACTCTACTACTCACTTTCTACTACTCTCTACTACTCTCTCTCCACTACTCACTCTCTACTACTCGCTCTCTACTACTCTCTACTACTCACTCTCTTCTACTCTACTACTCTCTACTACTCACTCTCTACTACTCACTCTCTACTACTCTCTACTACTCACTTGGTACTACTCTCTACTACTCACTCTCTCCTACTCACTCTCTACTACTCTCAACTACTCACTATCTACTACTACTCTCTCTACTTCTCACTCTCTACTACTCTCTACAATTCACTCTCTACTACTCACTCTCTACTACTGTCTACTACTCACTCTACTACGTTCTACTACTCTCTACCACTCACTCTTTACTACTCTACTACTCACTCTATACTACTCTCTACTACTCTCTCTCTACTACTCACTCTCTACTACTCACTCTCTATTTCTCACTTGCTACTACTCTCTACTACTCACTCTACTACTTTCTACTACTCTCTACCACTCACTCATTATTACTCTACTATTCACTCTATACTACTCTCTACTACTCTCTCTCTACTACTCTCTCTCTACTACTCACTCTCTACTACTCTCTACTACTCACTCTCTATTTCTCACTTGCTACTACTCTCTACTACTCACTCTCTACTACTCACTCTCTTCTACTCTCTCTCTACTACTCTCTACTACTACTCTCTACTATTCACTCTCTACTAATCACTCTCTACTACTCTACTACTCACTCTACTACTCTCTACTACTCACTCTCTACTACTCACTCTCCACTACTCTCTACTACTCTCTCGCCACTACTCACTCTCTACTACTCTCTCTACTACTCACTCTCTACTGTTCTCTACTACTCACTCTCTTCTACTCTCTCTCTACTACTCACTCTCTACTACTCACTCTACTACTCTCTACTACTCACTCTCTGCTACTCTCTACTACTCACTCTCTACTACTCTCTACTACTCCCTCTCTACTCCTCACTCTCTACTACTCACTCTACTACTCTCTACTACTCACTCTCTACTACTCATTCTCTACTACTCTCTACTACTCACTCTCTACTACTCACTCTCTAGTACTCACTCTCTACTACTCTCTCTACTACTCACTCTCTACTATTCTCTACTACTCACTCTACTACTCTCTCCTACTCTCTAGCACTCACTCTCTATTACTCTACTACTCACTCTCTTCTACTCTCTCTCTACTACTCACTCTCTACTACTCACTCTACTACTCTCTACTACTCACTCTCTACTACTCTCTATTACTCACTCTCTACTACTCACTCTCTACTACTCGCTACTACTCACTCTCTACTACTCTCTACTACTCTCTCTCTACTCCTCACTCTCTACTACTCACTCTACTACTCTCTACTACTCACTCTCTACTACTCATTCTCTACTATTCTCTACTACTCACTCTACTACTCTCTCCTACTCTCTAGCACTCACTCTCTACTACTCTACTACTCACTCTCTACTACTCTCTACTACTCTCTCTCTACTACGCACTCTCTACTACTCACTCTACTACTCACTCATTACTACTCATTCTCTACTACTCTCTACTACTCACTCTCTACTACTCACTCTCTACTACTCTATACTACTCTCTCTACTACTCACTCTCTACTACTCACTCTCTACTACTCTCTACTAGTCTCTCTACTACTCACTCTCTACTATTCTCTACTACTCACTCTACTACTCTCTCCTACTCTCTACCACTCACTCTCTACTACTCTACTACTCACTCTCTTCTACTCTCTCTCTACTACTCACTCTCTACTACTCACTCTACTACTCTCTACTACTCACTCTCTACTACTCTCTACTACTCACTATCTACTACTCTACTACTCACTCTGTTCTACTCTCTCTCTACTACTCACTCTCTACTACTCACTCTACTACTCTCTACTACTCACTCTCTACTACTCTCTACTACTCACTCTCTACTACTCACTCTCTACTGCTCACTCTCCACTACTCACTCTCTACTACTCGCTCTCAACTATTCTCTACTACTCACTCTACTACTCACTCTCTACTACTCTACTACTCTCTTACTCTCTCTACTTCTCACTCTCTACTACTCTTTCTACTACTCACTATCTACTACTCTTTACTACTCACTCTCTACTACACACTCTCTACTACTTGCTCTCTACTACTCGCTCTCTACTACTCTCTAGTACTCACTCTACTACTCACTCTCTACTACTCTCTACTACTCACTCTCTACTACTCCACTACTCTATGCTACTCACTCTCTACTACTCACTCTCTACTACTCTACTACTCACTTTCTACTACTCTCTACTACTCTCTCTCCACTACTCACTCTCTACTACTCGCTCTCTACTACTCTCTACTACTCACTCTCTTCTACTCTACTACTCTCTACTACTCACTCTCTACTACTCACTCTCTACTACTCTCTACTACTCACTTGGTACTACTCTCTACTACTCACTCTCTCCTACTCACTCTCTACTACTCTCAACTACTCACTATCTACTACTACTCTCTCTACTTCTCACTCTCTACTACTCTCTACAATTCACTCTCTACTACTCACTCTCTACTACTGTCTACTACTCACTCTACTACGTTCTACTACTCTCTACCACTCACTCTTTACTACTCTACTACTCACTCTATACTACTCTCTACTACTCTCTCTCTACTACTCACTCTCTACTACTCACTCTCTATTTCTCACTTGCTACTACTCTCTACTACTCACTCTACTACTTTCTACTACTCTCTACCACTCACTCATTATTACTCTACTATTCACTCTATACTACTCTCTACTACTCTCTCTCTACTACTCTCTCTCTACTACTCACTCTCTACTACTCTCTACTACTCACTCTCTATTTCTCACTTGCTACTACTCTCTACTACTCACTCTCTACTACTCACTCTCTTCTACTCTCTCTCTACTACTCTCTACTACTACTCTCTACTATTCACTCTCTACTAATCACTCTCTACTACTCTACTACTCACTCTACTACTCTCTACTACTCACTCTCTACTACTCACTCTCCACTACTCTCTACTACTCTCTCGCCACTACTCACTCTCTACTACTCACTCTTCTACTCTCTACTACTCACTCTCTACTACTCTCCCTCTACTACTCACTCTCTACTATTCACTCTCTACTACTCTCCACTACTCACTATCTACTACTCGCTCTCTACTACTCACTCTCCACTACTCACTCTCTACTACTCATTCTCTACTACTCTCTACTACTCACTCTCTACTACTCACTCTCTACTACTCTCCACTACTCTCTCTACTACTCACTCTCTACTACTTACTCTCTACTACTCTCTCTACTGCTCACTCTCTACAATTCTCTACTACTCACTCTACTACTCTCTCCTACTCTCTACCACTCACTCTCTACTACTCTACTACTCACTCTCTTCTACTCTCTACTACTCTCTCTCTACTACTCACTCTCTACTACTCACTCTACTACTCTCTACTACTCACTCTCTACTACTCTCCCTCTACTACTCACTCTCTACTATTCACTCTCTACTACTCACTCTCTACTACTCACTCTCTACTACTCGCTCTCTACTACTCACTCTCTACTACTCACTCTCTACTACTCACTCTACTACTCTCTACTACTCACTCTCTGCTACTGACTCTACTACTCTCAACTACACTCTACTACTCACTCTCTACTCTCTATTACTCATCCTCTACTCTCTACCTCTCTACTTCTCTCTACCTCTCTCTACTACTCTCTACCTCTCTACCTCTACCTCTCTACCTCTACTTCTCTACCTCTACACCTCTACCTCTCTACCTCTCTCTACCTCTCTCTACACGCAAACATATGCACATATATATATATGCATATATATGCATATGCATGTATATATATGTATGTGTATATATATACACACATAGATAAACATATATAGAATCTGCATATGTATATAAATACAAATATAAATGCATGCATACATATACATATACAGATATGCATGTTATGTACATGAAAGTTTGAAAAACACTAATACAAGCAAAGCTAAAAAGCCACCTAATTATAAACAGAATTGCTTGAACTTATACGAGGGCGAGACCTATTGCATTTTCAATGCGTGTTTACTTTGGTTCCATCAAGAAGGCTGTTGGAGCCGGCCTCGTGGCGTGGTCCTGTTCCCCCTCGCCAAGCCGCACGAGGTCCCCTGCACCTCGGGGCTCCTCCATTTTGGATTGTACGTGACTCTGCGCACCAGCCTATGTGACCCCGCTCAACCCGGCCTCGGCCCCAGCAAGCCCCGACATCAAGGCACCAACAACTGGCCAGGGGGTACCACGTGAAAACTTCCCCACTCCCGGCGGAGGGCAGTATCGATGGGACCCCCCACCGTCCTCCCACACCTAGGTGCGATCGCCCCACAGCTCTCCTGGGCCTGGCGCCTCTCCTGCTGAGCGTCTGGCCGCTCCCGACCCGGCCTCTCCGCCCCCCCCGGGCGCAAGGGTCCGGACATCAAAGGGCTCCAGACCTATATCTGGGGCGATCCTGCAACAGGACAGCAGTTGTATCCCGGAGTCAAGAGCCCTGCTGATCGGATCGCGGCTGACCCTACAGAGAAAGACTCATCCTGGAACCACGCTCTGAGCCCTGCTGACTACGTCGCGGCTCCACCGTGCTTAAAGACCTTCACGAACCTTTGGGGCCCTGCTGACGCTGTCGCGGCCCGACCTTGTTGAACTTGCCATCAGAGCCCAGCTGACCTCGTCGCGGCTCGACCGAAGCGGACCTACCACTGGAGCCCTGCTGACTGTGTCGCGGCTCAACCCAAGCGGAACTACCACCTGAGCCCTGCAGACACCGTCGCGGCTCTCCACGTCCGAGCTGCTTTGAGACCAGCACCTGCCGCTTCGATCCCCGGAGCCACCTTCGGCCTAACGCAAGGTCTGGCGCAGAGCTTCCCCGTACCAGGCTGGTACTAAGACTGTCCCGCTACCCTGTCCCTACAAAGACATTGAGACTCTTTCTGGATCTCTCGATCCCCCTGTAAATATTTCGAATGTACTACTATTGATAAAGTACCTAGATAAGCAACTGATACGGAGTCCTGTGTGGTGGTGTTACTGGGCCTAGTACGATCATAGGAGAAAGACCTCTCCTAGGAGGCTTCTCAGCGGCGCTCGGCTATAACTTTGCGGTAGGAAGGTGCCCCGGAGTGGGCCCCCTGACTCCCCGGTGGTCCTCCCTCCAACATTTGGTGGCCAGCGACGGGATCCGAGCGAGACGCAATCGTACAGGCAAGTAACGCACCCGCTGCCTAACCAGACGGAAAAAGAAAGAGAACCATGAGCAGCCAAGAAACAACCGTGGCCGCAACCTTCCAGCAAGAAAGGTTGGAAGAATACACCCACAAAGAATTGAAACAATTCTGCAAGGACAAAGTTATCCCAACTACAGGATTGGGCACCAAGGAAGAAATGCAGAAAGCCCTGAAAGCCTGGGCAGAATCCGAGGCCACTCCACCCCAAGGCGAAGGGACCTCGGCCCGGGACGAAAACCTGCCGCCGACCATGACCCCGGCAGATGGGGGACGAAGCATCCCGGAAGCCGGCCTATCCCACGAAGAAATGCGAGAACGGGAGAGGGTCCGGACACACGAATTGGAACTCGCACGACTCCGGCTGGACGGTGAACTCCTGCTGGCGGAGAAAAAGTTGGCCTTGGAGCAACTACGGCTGCAGGAGGAAATCGAAGAAAAGAAACGGCATCGAGAAATAGAAGAGAAATGGCTAACCCTCGAGCACGAGAGGGGCCTCAAGGAACTCGAACTGAAATCCAAAACGGGGGAGACCAGCACCCCCCGGATCCCGGGACGCTCTGCCACTGACCGAGCCAAAGGTTCATATCCCCAAGGATGTCGTCAAGGAGTACTATAAAAACGACGACATCCAGCAATGGTTCCGAGCATACGAGGTAGCCATGACCTCCCATCGGGTACCCCGGAAGGATTGGGGTGCCGGCCTATGGGGAGGTTCCTCTGCGAGGGCCAGGATACCCTGCTGCAACTCCCCGACGCGGTGATGACCTCGTACGACCACATGAAAGAGGCCCTACTCACCCGCTACGGACTATCAGCCGAGATGTACCGGCAGCGCTTCCGGGACTGCAAGAAGCTCCCCGGTACCACATGGGTCGAATACGTGGACTTCTTCAGCAGAGCCTTTGAAGGGTGGATAAGAGGGAGCAAGGTCACCTCGTACAACGAACTGTTCGACCTCATTGTCTGGGAGCACCTCGCCAACAACTGTTTTGTCGAACTAAGGCAACACCTCCTTGACAGCAAACTGACCGAGCCCCGGAAGCTCGCCGCCGAAGCCGACCGATGGGTCAACACCCGGGTCCCCCGGAACCCCGTGGGGGACTACCAACAGAGTACCACGGGACCTCCTCGCCAGCGGGGCGGAGGAGGAGGGTCCCACTGCAGTCGAGAATTCCCGGCCGGGCCGCCCCGAAGCCCGCCACGAGGCCAAGCCGCCAACCACACGTCCCCGACCCTGGCCCGTAGGGGGACCCCCATCGCCAGGCCTGGACCCCGACCAACAGTGACCTGCTTCGGCTGCCAACAGACAGGCCACTATGCGAGCGACCCGGCCTGCCCCGTGAACCGACGAAACGGGACCGCTGGGCCCCCTCCCCGACAAATAGCCACCGCCGCCCTGGGGGAAGGAGAAGAAGAGGAGGAAAACCGCGACGTCGGGCCCCCCGAGTGGGAACCGGCTGCCATGTCACTCGTATGCCTGGGCACCCGAGAAATGGTGCCCCGAGCCCCCATCCCGAGCAACACACAGAAGTACCAGCAGTGGGTCACCATCAATGGGCAACAGGCCGAAGCCCTCTGTGACACTGGGGCCAGTGTGACCGCTGTCCGCTGCCACCTGGTGACCCCCGAACAGATCCTGCCGCATGTCCTATGCCCTGTCCGGACCGCGGACAACACCGAAAGCATGTGCCGGATGGCCCGGATCTACTTCGAGTAGGGAGGAGTGTCAGGCACCCTGAAAGTAACTGTCCGCGAGGACGCTCCAGTGGACTGCCTCCTGGGGAACAACCTGGAGAGCTCCCCCTGGGCCCAGGTGGAGCGCCAAGAGCATCTGGGGATGCTAGGGCTGCCCGAATGGGCCTGCGCCACCACCCGGTCCATGACCGCCCAACCAGCCGCTGCAGCGGCCCCCGTCGAGCCTGCGGGTCCAGAACTGCCACCCTCCTCCGGCACGGAGGAGCCTGACGATGAGGCCGGGCCATCTGAACTTTCCCCCGACGAGGCCGCCTCCCTCAGCGAGATCCCCGAGCTGGCCCAGTGGCGCCACGACGGGGGCCCCACCCGCGAACAGTTCCAACAAGAACAGAAGGCCTGCCCGTCCCTCGAGGGGGCCCGACAGCAAGCGGCCGCCCAGGCCACGGGGGACCCCACGGGAACCCACTGGATCGATTGGGACAATGACTTGTTATATAGCGAACAGAAAGTCTCCGAACTAGGAGCCGGCCGTGTGTTGGTGGTTCCCCTCCGATTCCGAGAGTTCCTCCTGAACCTGGCGCATGACGTGCCCCTCGCCGGACACCTCGGGCGAGACAAGACCTACAGCCGCTTGGTGATCCATTTTTATTGGCCCCGAATGCGGAGAGACGTGGACCACCACTGCCGGTCCTGCCAGACCTGCCAAGCCAGCGGGAAGACTGGGGGTCGAGTCAAGACCCCCCTCCAACCATTTCCAGCCATCCACACCCCGTTCGAACAGGTAGGGATCGACATTGTGGGGCCCCTCGACCCCCGAACCGCCCTGGGCCACCGCTTCATCCTGGTACTGGTCGACCACGCCACCCGATACCCAGAGGCCATCCCCCTCCGAACTGTGACAGCTCCAGTGGTGGGCTGGGCCCTGATGGGCATCTTCTCCAGGGTAGGGTTCCCCCGAGAAGTTGTGAGCGACAGGGGTACGAACTTCATCTCGAAATACATGAGATCCCTCTGGCAACAATGTGGGGTCACCTACAAGTTCACCACCCCTTACCACCCCCAGGGGAACGGACTGGTCGAGCGGTTCAACAGAACCTTGAAAGGAATGATCAAGGGCCTGGAAGAGCCCCTGAGGAGGAGATGGGACGTCCTGCTGTCATGCCTCCTGTTCGCCTATCGAGAGGTTCCACAGAAATCCCTGGGCTTCAGCCCCTTCGAACTGTTGTATGGGCACCCCGTCCGAGGGCCCCTCAGCCTGGTCAAAGAGGGCTGGGAGGCGAGCGTCCAAGATGCCCCCCCCAACGTCTACAGGTACCTCTTGACCCTGCGGAACCAGACTCGGAAGTTCCGGGCCCTGGCAAAAGCCAACCTCGAAGCCAGCCAAGAAGACATGAAACGCTGGTATGACGAAAATGCCTCGACCATCGAGTTTGAGCCGGGCCAGCAAGTCTGGGTCATGTCGCTCGTGGACCCCTGCGCCCTTCAGGACAAATGGACCGGACCCTTCAAGGTGGTTGAGAAGAAGATCCCCGTCACCTACTTGGTCGACATGGAGTCCCCAAGGAACCCCCTCCGGGTCCTACACGCCAACCGGCTCAAGCCCCACTTTGCCCGAACCGAACTAAGCCTGCTGCTGGCTACCGACGATGGGGGCGAAAGCGACTCCGAGCCCCTACCCGACCCCCTGGGGTCCTCGGACCAAGACGGCTCCATGGAGGGCGTCAAACTCTCCACCACCCTGACCCCAGAACAGCACCATGACTGCCGGCAGCTGCTGCAACCCTTCGCTGCCCTCTTCTCTCTCACGCCCGGGGTGACCCCCTGGTGAGTCCACGACGTGGATACCGGGGACAGCCCCCCTGTGCGACACCGCACCTACAGAGTGCCCGACCGGGTCCGAGCCTGCATACAAACGGAGGTCTCCAAGATGCTCGCCCTCGGAGTCATTGAGCCATCCGACAGCCCGTGAGCCAGCCCTGTGGTCTTGGTGCCAAAGGCCGCCGCCCCCGGCACCCCCCCGGAACTCAGATTTTGTGTGGACTACAGGGGCCTAAACGCAGTCACCAAGACCGATGCCCACCCCCTGCCACGGGCAGACGAGCTGATCGACCGCTTAGGGGCTGCCCGCTACCTAAGCACTTTTGATCTCACCGCTGGGTACTGGCAGATCAGGCTCACCCCCGGCGCCCAGGAACGATCCGCCTTCTCCACCCCCGACGGGCACTACCACTTTCGGGTGATGCCGTTCGGTATGAAGAACGCCCCAGCGACCTTCCAGAGACTGGTGAACAAGGTCCTGGCCGGACTAGAAGTCTTCAGCGCGGCCTACTCAGACGACATTGCAGTCTTCAGCAACCACTGGGCCGCGCACCTAGGACACCTCAGAGAAGTCCTGGCCGCTCTCCAAAGGGCCGGGCTCACGATTAAGGCCAGCAAGTGCCAGATCGGTCAAGGATCAGTGACCTATCTGGGCCATCAGGTGGGGAGTGGCCAGGTGGCGCCCCTCCAGTTGAAGGTCGATGCCATCCAGGCGTGGGAGCCCCCCGCCACCCAAACAGCTCTCTGGGCCTTCTTAGGCCTCACAGGCTACTGCCGGCGATTTATAAAAGGCTATGGCAGTATTGTGGGCCCCCTCACGGAGCTCACTTCCAAAAAGCAGCCCAAGACGGTGCACTGGACACCCCGCTGTCAGACCGCTTTTGAAACCCTCAAGGCGGCAATGTGCGCTGCCCCTGTACTACAGGCCCCTGACTACGGCAAGGAATTCGTGGTTCAGACAGATGCCTCGGAGTACGGGGTTGGGGCGGTCCTCTCCCAGATGGACACCGAGGGCCTCGACAGACCTGTGGCCTTCATCACCCGCCGACTGCTGCCCCGAGAACAGAGGTGGAGCACCATCGAGCGGGAGGCCTTCGCTGTGGTATGGGTTCTCAAAAAGCTCTGGCCCTACCTTTTCGGCACCCACTTCCGAGTCCAGACTGACCACCGGCCCCTGCAGTGGCTAATGCAGATGCAGGGCGAGAACCCCAAATTGTTGCAATGGTCCATCTCGCTGCAAGGGATGGACTTCACCATAGAGCACCGGCCCGGCAACGACCACGCCAATGCCGACGGCCTATCCAGATTCTTCCGCCTCGGCGAGGAGAACCCCCAAGGAGATGGGTGACTCTCCCTGCCTTCAGCTGGGGGGGACGCTTGTTGGAGCTGGCCTCGTGGCGTGGTCCTGTTCCCCCTCGCCAAGCCGCACGAGGTCCCCTGCACCTCGGGGCTCCTCCATTTTGGATTGTACGTGACTCTGCGCACCAGCCTACGTGACCCCGCTCAACCCGGCCTCGGCCCCAGCAAGCCCCGACATCAAGGCACCAACAACTGGCCAGGGGGTACCACGTGAACACTTCCCCACTCCCGGCGGAGGGCAGTATCGATGGGACCCCCCACAGTCCTCCCACACCTAGGTGCGATCGCCCCACAGCTCTCCTGGGCCTGGCGCCTCTCCTGCTGAGCGTCTGGCCGCTCCCGACCCTGCCTCTCCGCCCCTCCGGGCGCAAGGGTCCGGACATCAAAGGGCTCCAGACCTACATCTGGGGCGACCCTGCAACAGGACAGCAGTTGTATCCCGGAGTCAAGAGCCCTGCTGTTCGGATCGCGGCTGACCCTACGGAGAAAGACTCATCCTGGAACCACGCTCTGAGCCCTGCTGACTACGTCGCGGCTCCACCGTGCTTAAAGACCTTCACGAACCTTTGGGGCCCTGCTGACGATGTCGCGGCCCGACCTTGTTGAACTTGCCATCAGAGCCCAGCTGACCTCGTCGCGGCTCGACCGAAGCGTACCTACCACCGGAGCCCTGCTGACTGTGTCACGGCTCGACCCAAGCGGAACTACCACCCGAGCCCTGCAGACACCGTCGCGGCTCTCCACGTCCGAGCTGCTTTGAGACCAGCACC
The DNA here is from genome assembly GCF_964204655.1 of Triturus cristatus. Taxonomy (NCBI): domain Eukaryota; kingdom Metazoa; phylum Chordata; class Amphibia; order Caudata; family Salamandridae; genus Triturus; species Triturus cristatus. Next base: position 612,021,846 of record NC_140591.1, on the reverse strand, counting down.
TGCCGCTCCGATCCCCGGAGCCACCTTCGGCCTAACGCAAGGTCTGGAGCAGAGCTTCCCCGTACCAGGCTGGTACTAAGACTGTCCCGCTACCCTGTCCCTACAAAGACATTGAGACTCTTTCTGGATCTCTCGATCCCCCTGTAAATATTTTGAATGTACTGCTATTGATAAAGTACCTAGATAAGCAACTGATACGGAGTCCTGTGTGGTGGTGTTACTGGGCCTCGTATGATCATAGGAGAAAGACCTCTCCTAGGAGGCTTCTCAGCGGCGCTCGGCTATAACTTTGCGGTAGGAAGGTGCCCCGGAGTGGGCCCCCTGACTCCCCGGTGGTCCTCCCTCCAACAAAGGCATTCGGATGTGTCACATATTTGCCATAAATTCTGAATGGTAGCACTCTAGTTCCTCATTAGATCACTGTAGTAAAGCTACTGCTCACCAGGGAAGTCTGCTGCTGGTATTCAAAGTGCATGTTTCAGTCTGCATGTCAGAAGTTTTCAATGAAATAGAAGAGGATTTGAGAAGTGAAAATGTGCCCTAATTTTTCTTTCTGCAGCACTAATCATAATTTCTATGGCAAAATGAACCCCTTCATTTTGTTCCTTTGCTAATTAAATGTTTTAAGTGCTACCACTTTATTCCAGTCAAGAAGGCTTCAAGTGTGCCATACTTTTGTCATTTGTAAGACTGTTAGTGCTCTAGTTGTTCTTAAAAACACTCTGGGACATTCTGTCATTGGGCTATACTTGGGCTACATCTCGGTGATATTTGTGCTACATTTGGGCTCTTTTGTCTCTGGTGGCCATCTTGGGAGACTTATTTGTTTTGAAGTTTCCTAATTTCCTCATTTACTACAGTCTCCTCAGTAGGAAATACTTTCAGGTTTTTTACTTTCATTCCATCAAGAAGGCATTCAGATGTGTCACATATTTGCCATAAATTCGGAATGTTAGCACTCTAGTTGCTTATTAGAACACTGTAGTAAAGCTACTGCTCACCAGGGAAGTCTGCTGCTGGTATTGAAAGCGCATGTTTCAGTCTGCATGTCAGAATTTTTTAATGAAATAGAAGAGGATTTGAGAAGTCACTCAAAATGTGCCCTAATTTTTCTTTTTTCCGCACTAATCATAATTTCTATGGCAAAATGAACCCCCTCATTGTTTTCCTTTTAAATTAAACTACTCACTCTCTACTACTCACTCGCTACTACTCTCTACTACTCACTATCTACTACTCATGCTCTACTACTCTCTACTACAACTCTCTACTACTCACTCTCTACTACTCTCTACTACTCACTCTACTACTCTCTACTACTCTCTACCACTCACTCTCTACTACTCTACTACTCACTCTCTACTACTCTCTACTACTCTCTCTCTACTACTCCCTCTCTACAACTCACTCTACTACTCTCTACTACTCACTCTCTACTACTCACTCTCTACTACTCTCTACTACTCACTCTCTACAACTCACTCTCTACTACTCCACTACTCTCTACTACTCTCTCTACTACTCACTCTCTACTACTCACTCTCGAATACTCTACTACTCTCTACTACTGACTCTCTACTACTCTCTACTACTCACTCTACTATTCTCTACTACCCTCTACCACTCACTCTCTACTACTCTACTACTCACTCTCTACTACTCTCTACTACTCTCTCTCTACCACTCACTCTCTACTACTCACTCTACTACTCTACTACTCACTCTCTACTACTCACTCTCTACTACTCTCTACTACTCACTCTCTACAACTCACACTCTACTACTCCACTACTCTCTACTACTCTCTTTACTACTCACTCTCTACTACTCACTCTCGACTACTCTACTACTCTCTACTACTGACTCTCTACTACTCTCTACTACTCACTCTACTATTCTCTACTACCCTCTACCACTCACTCTCTACTACTCTACTACTCACTCTCTACTACTCTCTACTACTCTCTCTCTACCACTCACTCTCTACTACTCACTCTACTACTCTACTACTCACTCTCTACTACTCTCTCTCTACTACTCACTCTCTACTACTCTACTACTCACTCTCCACTACTCACTCTCTACTACTCGCTCTCTGCTACTCTCTACTACTCACTCTATTACTCACTCTCTACTACTCTCTACGACTCTCTCTACTACTCACTCTCTACTACTTTCTCTACTACTCACTCTCTACTACTCTCTACTACTCACTCTCTACTACACACTCTACTACTCACTCTCTACTAATCTACTACTCTCTACTACTCTCTCTACTACTCACTCTCTTCTACTCTCTCTACTACTCATTATCTACTACTCTCTACTACTCTCTCTCTACTACTCTCTACTACTCACTCTACTACTCATTCTCTACTACTCTCTCTCTGCTACTCACTCTCCACTACTCCCTCTCTACTACCCTCTACTACTCACTCTCTACTACTCACTATCTAATACTCACTCTCTACTACTCTCTACTACTCATTCTCTACTACTCTCTCTCTGCTACTCACTCTCCACTAATCCCTCTCTACTACTCTCTACTACTCACTCTCTACTACTCACTATCTAATACTCACTCTCTACTACTCTCTACTACTTGCTCTCTACTACTCTCCACTACTCTCTACTACTCACTCTCTACTACTCTCTACTGCTCACTCTCTACTACTCTCTACTACTCACTCTCTACTACTCACTATACTACTCTCTCCTACTCACTCTCTGCTACTCTCTCTACTACTCTTTACTACTCTCTACTACTCACTCCCTACTCTCTATTACTCATCCTCTACTCTCTACCTCTCTACTTCTCTCTACCTCTCTCTACTACTCTCTACCTCTCTACCTCTACCTCTCTACCTCTACTTCTCTACCTCTACACCTCTACCTCTCTACCTCTCTCTACCTCTCTCTACACGCACACATATGCACATATATATGCATCTATATGCATATGCATGTAAATATATGTATGTGTATATATATATATACATACATATATAAACATATATAGAATCTGCATATGTATATAAATACAAATATAAAAGCATGCATACATATACATATACAGATATGCATGTTATGTACATGAAAGTTTGAAAAACACTAATACAAGCAAAGCTAAAAAGCCACCTAATTACAAACAGAATTGCTTGAACTTATACGAGGGCGAGACCTATTGCATTTTCAATGCTTGTTTACTTTGGTTCCATCAAGAAGGCATTCGGATGTGTCACACATTTGCCATAAATTCTGAATGGTAGCACTCTAGTTCCTCTTTAGATCACTGTAGTAAAGCTGCTGCTCACCAGGGAAGTCTGCTGCTGGTATTCAAAGTGCATGTTTCAGTCTGCATGTCAGACGTCTTTAATGAAATAGAAGAGGATTTGAGAAGTCAAAATGTGCCCTAATTTTTCTTTCTGTAGCACTAATCATAATTTCTATGGCAAAATGAACCCCCTCATTTTGTTCCTTTGCAAATTAAATGTTTTAAGTGTTACCACTTTATTCAAATCAAGATGGCTTCAGGTGTGCCATACTTTTGTCATAAGTAAGACTGATAGCGCTCTAGTTGTTCTTTAAAACACTCTGGGACATTCTGTCATTGGGCTATACTTGGGATACATCTGGGTGATATTTGTGCTACATTTGGGCTCTTTTGTCTCTGGTGGCCATCTTGGGAGACTTATTTGTTATGAAGTTTCCTAATTCCCTGATTTACTAGAGTCTCCTCAGTAGGCATACTTTCAGTTTTTTACTTTGATTCCATCAAGAAGGCATTCAGATCTGTCACACTTTTGCCATAAATTCAGAATGTTAGCACTCTAGTTGCTCATTAGATCACTGTAGTAAAGCTACTGCTCACCATGGAAGTCTGCTGCTGGTATTGAAAGTGCATGTTTCAGTCTACATGTCAGAATTTTTTTATGAAATAGGAGAGGATTTGAGAAGTCACTCAAAATGTGCCCTAATTTTTCTTTCTGCAGCACTAATCATACTTTCTATGGCAAAATGAACCCCCTAATTTTGTTCCTTTTTAAATTAAATGTTTTAAGAGTTACCACTTTATTCCAATCAAGATGGCTTCAGGTGTGCCATATGTTTATCATAAGTAGGACTGTTAGCGCTCTAGTTGTTCTTTGGAACACTCTCGTAAGCTGCAGTAGAACACAAAGGAATGAACTGACAGTCTCTGCCCTTGTTGGATGTACATGTTTTACTGAGAATGTCAGACTTCATTCTCACATGACTGAGAAAGATAATGTGAATTTTTCAGAAACAATGCTCTCAGTATAGCTTATAGATCACTTTCCAAACCTCTGTGGGAAAAGCATGAGAGAATAGTTTTTTCTCAAACATGATTCATGATATCCCAGCAGAAGGCTTTTTCACATGGTAAAATCACCTTAGAACATACCACAATTCCTAAAATGAGTATGGTACCATCAACAAATGATTTATAATGTAACTAAAGTCTTAAAACCTTCTATTAACTGCAATGCTTTTTGATGAGGTGCTGTCATGTATATTGGTCCCAAGATGGCTGCCAACACTTCTTGGATGAAGTGCTGACAGCCAATCAGATTTCACGATGAGATGTGTGGTCAGGCTCCGGCCAGATATATATGTGATTTTACTTTTGATTTTCTCAGGAACTACTGAATGGATTTACACCATTTAAGCAAAAGGCATGACTCTGAACCAAGGTCTACCTTTCTGCCAAATTTGGTGTAATTCCGTTCAGCAGTTCGGGCTGTAGCTGCAGCTAAAAGGTCCTATGGGAAATTGCATGGGGAAAACACGTTTTGGGACCCCCCTTTTTTCTCAGCCCCCGCTACACGAATCATCCCGAAACTTTCAGGATAGGAGCGGACCGGAGCTGGCCAATAGTTTTGAAAATTTCACGAACATTCGTCAACGGGCGCCAAAGTTATTCCAAATAGAATGTTGCAGATTTCCTATGGAAAATAGGTCCTAACTATAACTACCTACTGGCGACCTCCAGTAGATAATGTGTATATATATGTGTGTATATTTATATATGTGTGTATACATATTTATATTATATATATATGTATACACACATAAAAATCCGATTCCTGAAAATAATATAATTATTCCCAAATGCAAAATATTAAAAAATAAAAACAAACAATATTAAACAATGATATACAAAATAACATTTGCTAGTGTAACCAAAATTACAGAGTATGAGTCTCCACAGGCATTAGATTTACTATGCCAATCTAAGTAACAGTAGAAAATGTGCTGGACCTTCAGGGGGTCAGGTTTACTATTCCCACTCCAGTCTAAACAAGTGTAAGGAAAGTAGTGAATTGCAGAGGGCTTATATTTACTATTCTCACTCCAGTATAAGCAACAGTAGGGCAAGTGTAGGACTCCAGAGGGGCTAGATTTAATATTCCCACTCCATTTTAAGCAGCAGTAGAGAAATGTTGGACTGCTGATGCCTTAGCTTTAGTATTCCCTCTCCAGTCTAAGCAACACTAAGGAAAGTGTTGTACTTAGGAAAGGTTAGATTTACTATTCACACTCCAGTCTAAATAACAGTAGGAAAAGTGTTGTACTTCAGAGGGGTCAGATTGCTTCTCCCAGACCAGTCTAATCAACAGTAAGGAAAATGTTGGATTTCGGAAGGATTTCATTTACTATTTCCACTCAGTCTAAACAGTAGGGAAAGTGTTGGCCTTCGGAAAGGTTAGATAAACTATTCACACTCCACTCTAATTCACAGTAGGGAAAGAGTTGGCCTTTGAAAGTGTTCTGCTCGATTTTCCCGGCCTTCTTGTGTTGAAAAGTAATTGAATGTGACTTCAGTTTCTTACCATTCAAGTCTAAGGGTTAGAGTAGTGAATGGAGCCTATTTACTAGGCACTTCGACATGATCCTGTGCTCTTCCCCATAGATCAGGGCTTGCACACATAGCCTAGGGGATAGATTCGTTAGTATTAGGGATAACCTGTCCTGCAGTGAGGGTATTTCATGGAGCCGTGGTGAATTCAGGCCTGGTAGGCCTCAAACGGGAGAGACTCCATCTTTCTTTCTGCTCCGGCAGCTTGGGATGCTTCTAGGTCAAATGTAATGTTTTAGTTATGAGGTGTTATTCGCTTGGAGAGAACCGGTTCAGGCCGGCCCTTATCGAAGGATTGTATTTTTCTTCATGCCGAAGACACTACATCAGGCCGGCCGGCTGGGAACGTGTCCTTGGTACGGGGAGGTACAAGAATTTGGTGGGCGGCAGGTTACGGGCCGGAATTTTCCATGAGGAAACGCACCTCTATATTAGTGAAAGTCTGAGGCAGTTACATGTTCAGGCGGCATCTAGCCGTTAGCAGTAAAGCTACTACTTATTCCAGGGAAGACAGACGCCATCTTGAAGGCGGAGAAGAACTGAGAGACAGATACTCTCCTAGCAGAATAGCCAGAGAGGAGAGAGTAGCCGATAAAGAAGAGGTCCCAGTGACTCGGAGAAGGGTGATCCGTGACTGCGGAGGTGTGACTTCCAGGCGAGCCGAGGCACAGACGAGAAGGGAACCTAGATGACCACTGAGTGCAGGCTACATACTACTAAGGTGATGTCGACCCTTTCTTATTAGAGTGTACAACTTAATCTTTCACTTTTCTTTGCAGGTTATGTGTTATATTGTAATGTTATGTGATTGCGTATGTAATGAGTAATAAAGTACCCAGTTTGTAGTGAACCAACATGTGCTGCGTGTTCTTGTATGAGAGGGTAGCCTATTCTTCTAGTCAGCTGCGGCTACATGAACAGATGTTAACCCTGATCAGGTAAGTGGTAACTGAATAAGGGAAAGAGGAGCCCCTCGAACCGGAGAACAGGCTATGCTCGAACTGGCAGTCCTTGTGTGATCTGATGAATAGTGAGACTGATTCCCTTTTTGTATGTTATGGTGATCATAGGATGAATTGTCGTATGAGACTGCCGTCTGGGTAGAGAGGTCTGGATTCGTATGGGATCGCGAGGCCGCCACTTGTGATACTGTCGTATGGGCAGAGAGGTCTGGATTCGTATGGGATCGCGAGGCCGCCGATTGTGCTGAGACTGCCGTCTGGGTAGAGAGGTCTGGATTCGTATAGGATCGCGAGGCCGCCACTTGTGATACTGTCGTATGGGCAGAGAGGTCTGGATTCGTATGGGATCGCGAGGCCGCCACTTGTGATACTGTCGTATGGGCAGAGAGGTCTGGATTCGTATGGGATCGCGAGGCCGCCGATTGTGCTGAGACTGCCGTCTGGGTAGAGAGGTCTGGATTCGTATGGGATCGCGAGGCCGCCACTTGTAATACTGTCGTATGGGCAGAGAGGTCTGGATTCGTATGGGATCGCGAGGCCGCCACTTGTGATACTGTCGTATGGGCAGAGAGGTCTGGATTCGTATGGGATCGCGAGGCCACCGATTGTGCTGAGACTGCCGTCTGGGTAGAGAGGTCTGGATTCGTATGGGATCGCGAGGCCGCCACTTGTGATACTGTCGTATGGGCAGAGAGGTCTGGATTCGTATGGGATCGCGAGGCCGCCACTTGTGATACTGTCGTATGGGCAGAGAGGTCTGGATTCGTATGGGATCGCGAGGCCGCCACTTGTGATACTGTCATATGGGCAGAGAGGTCTGGATCCGTATGGGATCGCGAGGCCGCCGATTATAAGAGGTCTTGGTATGTATAGTAGGAATTCCCTGTCCTTAGGTGGTAGATATATGTGGTTGCACTATTGTAAATAGGCCCTAGGGAGGGGGTAACGTTCTGGCTGGGTTAGCGAGGCTCTGATGAGCGGGTTCTATCTGATCCGAAAACCCAAGCAGAACATTTGGCGTCACGAACCGTTTACGAAACCTGTGTGCGTTGTGGTTGTATCGTGTTTGCTTTCGGCGCGTGCGTGGTTTCGTTTGTATATTATTTTTATATAATTGTCTGTAGTTTTTTTTTTCCTTTCTTTCTTTCTCTTTTTTTCTTTTTCTTTCTTTTCCGAGATGTTTTCTAGAAAGTCGAAATCTACTTTTAAGTTGCCCGTTGATATTCCCGGTTGGGATTCAAAGCCTTATGAAGCCTTAGCCCGTGAGTGGGCTGATTCTACTGGTTTGAGTGAGAATTGGAATTCTTTTTTGGAGCTGGCGGAGCCGGCTAATGTGATTACTTGTTTACAGAAGGCGCCGGTATCTAAGGGTGATGAGCTTCCCGTTTTGGGGCGCAGAGGTTGGATTGTTCTGTCTGCGTACAGGATTCTGCATGAGAGGTTTTTGAAGTTACAGACGTTGCATAAGGATGTGGAAGCGAACTTTGTTGAGATTCAGAATGCTCATACTTTGTTGCGGTGTCAAAATAAGTTGCTTGCTGACAAACTTGAGACGTACCAAACTATTGCAGAGAGGGCGGCTGTGCGAATTGCTCGTTATAAATACAAGAATAGGCGTGGTCGGGTTTCGACGCGAAAGGTGCGTCTGGTCGTGGCGAAAGCCGGACTGGATTGGAATCCTGATGAATGGGATGGTAATATCTGGAACTCGAGTGATTCTCCTTCCTCGGGTGAGGAGTCTGCCAAGCGCGAGTCCTCTCGCTCCGGCCGTGATTGTAAGTCTGCTTCTTGCGCCTCTGATGGTGCACCCCGTGATTGCGCTCGTTCTTCGAGCGGGGTCGATGCTTCTTGCACTGATTGTTTCTCTACGTGTACTGGTCGAGCTCCTTGTGATGCTCGTCCCGCGGTCTCGGTGCATCCAGTTTTTCGGCGGAAGTTGCAGCAGGCTCCCGGTGCTCCGAATGGTATTGCTTTAGACTCTTTGGAGGATTTTACTCAACAAGAAATTAGTGATATTTTGCAGCGATTTCGGCAGCGAGCTGGTGAGACCTTACTCACATGGATGGTGCGCCTTTATGAACTGGGCGCTGCTGGCATTATGTTGGATGTTGGCGATTGTTTGAAGTTTTGTTCCTTGAGTTCGGATTCTACTGTACAGGATCATTTTCGTAACTTTAATGGTGGTGGTCAAATTTCTTTGCTTCAATTGGCGACTGAGGGTTGTAATCAAAAATATCCTACTGAGTCTGACTGGCCTGTGAATGACAAACCGTGGTATACTTTGCGCGATGCTGCACAACGTCTCAAAGAGGAGGTGATGAAAACGGCAATTTTTCTGAATACTGCTGACAGGTTGCTTGATGGTTTGTTGACATCTTCTGTGCGGAATCGTATTATTCGTTCTTCCCCTGTTGCTTATAAGCAGGTCATGATGACTTTATTGATTAATCAGACTGGTAACATATTATCTATGGTGCTGGAATCGGTACGCCAACTCGGTGAGTTGGGTGAGTGGTTTAAACCTGAACGGCAATCCCGGCCTGACACTCGTACTCCTGGTGACAATAAACTTACTAGACGTGATATTTTTTTTGGTCTTATGGCCGATGGTGTGCGGAAGGAGGACATTGACGGTGAGACTACTTCTCGTTTGTGGGAAATGTTTCGCAAACGTGGCTTGGATCGAAAGGAGGGTGCCCGGCGTGTTCGGACGACTGAGTGTGATCGTGGTTTTTCTGACGGTAGCGGTGATGACGACCGCCGTGGGCGCTCTGATCGTCGTGATGATTGACGTTATGTACGTGATTTGTCCCCCCGTCGTGAGAGAGACAGAGAGAGAGAGGGGGAAAGAGAAAGGGGGAGAGAGGACTATGTTAACAGCAGACGTAGAGATGATAGGGATCAATCCCCTGAGTTGAGAAGGAGAGAGGATCGACACAGATTGGCCGATCGAAATCCGCAGTACAATGCAGAGAACAGGAATCCATTTCGTAATGGAGATGGATATGAACAGGAGGTATCGATACCTGGGAAACGTGAGAGTCTTTATCCTGATTTATCCTGGTACACAGAACGCAGTAAAAATGACTAGGAAATAGGTCAAGCTCCAGTACACAGATGGGCTCACAGAGATAATAGACCCTATGTAGATATTGATATTTATTGGAGACATCGTAATATCCAAAGGGCCCGAGCATTGGTAGATACAGGAGCGGAGGCCACTCTTATTCATGGAAAATCAAAGAAGTTTAAAGGTCAGCCTTTTACAATTACCGGATTAGGTGGAAAGGAAACTCCCGCAGTTCAAACTTTACTTGAAATGAGAATAGGTAGAATTCCTAGAAAAGAATACTCTGTATTAGTGGTACCACTCTTAGAATTCATAATTGGAATTGATATTTTGAAAGGAATGACTTTGCACTTAGGTGATGGATGTTACCAATTTGGAACTAAACATTATATATCGTCCAGGCCTGTACGGGTTGGTCGTTTAAGAATGCCCCCCATAAAAGTTCCCCAGGCGACAAAAATGGTTCGTCAGAAGCAGTATCGTATTCCAGGTGGTCATGAAGAGATTAGTACCACTATTCAGGAGTTGGTGGATGCAGGAGTTATAACCCCAGTTACTTCTGCTTGGAATAATCCTGTTTGGCCTGTACGTAAGAGTGATAATTCTTGGCGCATGACTGTTGATTATCGAGAATTGAATAGACACACACCCTCTTTGAGTGTTGCAGTACCGGATGTTATTACCCTAATTGAAAGAATCCAAAAACATCCAGGTACATGGTATGCGTCCATTGATATTGCTAATGCTTTCTTTTCGATTCCGATTGCCCCTGAGTGTCAGGAACAATTCAGTTTTACGTGGAACGGGCGTCAGATGACGTTTAGAAGTCTTCCCCAGGGCTATGTGCATAGTCCTACGATATGTCACCGGCTGGTGGCAGAGCATCTGGCTGAGGTACCGGTTCATCCGCAAATTCAGATATGTCACTATATTGATGATATTTTGATCCAAGGCGAAACACAAGAGGAAGTTCAGACCCAATTGGACAGAGTCATTGAGTGCCTGCGTGAGAAAGGTTGGGAAATCAACCCGGATAAATTACAAGGTCCGTCCCAGGCTGTGAAATTTTTGGGTATTAATTGGCATGAGGGACACCGAGAAGTGATCCCTCAGGTTAAACAGAAAATTCTTGATTTTGCAGTTCCGAGGAATAGGAAAGAAGCCCAAAGCTTCATTGGTTTGTTTGGTTTTTGGCGCCAGCATATTCCTCATTTGAGTCAAATATTGGCCCCTTTGTACCATGTCACTCGAAAAAAGAATGCATTTGAATGGGATAAACCACAGCAAGATGCGTTCAGTCTGGCAAAAGAAGCAATTCAGCATGCTCTGGATTTATGGCCTGTATGTGATGGTGATGTGGATTTGAATGTATCTGTACAAGGCCTTTATGCGAATTGGAGTTTGTGGCAGAAACAAGGCAAGAGTAGAGTACCGTTAGGTTTCTGGACCAAAAAGTTACCTGATGCTGGTGAGCGTTATACACCTTTTGAGAAACAGTTACTTGCATGTTATTGGGCTCTGGTGGATACCGAGCAATTGACTTTGGGACATGATATAGTTTTGCGACCTGAAATTCCTATCATGCAGTGGGTTATGAGTTCGCCGAAAACTCACCGAATTGGACACGCTCAAGAGGCGAGTGTGATTAAATGGAAATGGTATATACAAGACAGGGCACGTGTGGGACAAAAAAGGAGTTGCATCTTTGCATGAGCAGGTGGCACGGGCGCCATCGACTGAGACTGAGAGTGAATGTTCCGTACCTTTAGTACAGGAGTCTCCTGTTAAGTGGGGTAGACCTTTTGATGATTTGTCCGCAGAGGACAGAAACCATGTCTGGTTTACGGATGGTTCAGCAAGGTTCATAGGGAGGAAACGGCATTGGAAGGCAGTGTCCTATAATCCGATCACACAAAAATTGCTGAGTACAACTGGTGAGGGTAAGAGCAGTCAATTTGCTGAACTTTATGCTGTTTATCAAGTTCTGAAACAAGAGTTACCTGGCACATGTCATATTTTCACCGATTCTTGGTCTACTGCCAATGGACTGGCAGTTTGGTTACCGACTTGGCATTCCCATAGTTGGAAAATCCATTCAAAAGAACTGTGGGGAAAAGAATTATGGCAGGAGATTTGGGAAATGCTCCCACAGAGTACTGTTACAATCTTCCATGTGGATGCTCATACCCCGATAGACTCTCTTGACAAATTCTTTCATAATATTGCAGATGAGAAATCTAAAATTGCTGAGGCAGTGGTGGGCACGCAAGATTCTGATATTGCGGGATTGGCGAAATGGGCCCACCAGAAAGCAGGACACTTTGGAGAGAAAGCCACTAGCAGGTGGGCTGCTGATCGAGGACTTTATATTCCCCTAGATTTAATCAAAAATGTTATTCTACATTGTCCCATTTGTCAGCATATCAGGCAGCGAAAAGTGTCCCAAATTGTTAAAGGTCATTTACATCGCGGGAAATTGCCCGCTCAAATTTGGCAGATTGATTACATCGGTTCACTTCCTATGAGTAGGAATTGTCAATATGTTTGTACTATTGTTGATACATACAGTGGCCTGTTGGTGGCCCTTCCCTGTAAGCAAGCTACCCAATTGAATACTATTAAAACATTGGAATTGATTATGATGTATTATGGTGTGCCATTCCAAATTCAATCTGATAATGCATCCCATTTTCGTGGAAGATTGGTACAGGAATTCTGTGTGGAAAACAATATTGAATGGGTGTTTTATATACCATATTATCCACAGGCCTCGGGTCTTGTGGAGAGGTTGAATGGACTGCTGAAAGATCAGTTACGTAAATTAACAGATGACAAGTATAAGAATTGGCGAGACTTTTTGCCTCAAGCGCTATTGATTTTGAATAACCGTCCTTTCCTAAATGCTGAATCCCCACTTATGCGTTTGTTTCCTCCGAATGTTGAGGCTAAGCCCAATGAAATCAGAGAGACTGTGATGTACTGGGAAATTACTCCCGGAGCTTTGGCTCCATGTAGAGCGACCCCAGGGTCGGCAGGTTTAGACTTGCATGCCATGGATGACACCGTTATAAAAAGTAAGGATCGAGTCATCATTGAAACTGGTGTTGGTGTTCATATACCAACTGGGAATTTCGGATTAATCGCCCCTAGATCGGGGCTGGCTGTAAAAGGCGTTCAGGTGCTTGGAGGGATCATTGACAGTGATTATCAGGGAGAGATTAAGGTGCTCCTGCTGAATAGCAGTGAGGTTGACTTACTGATACATCAAACTGACCGAGTGGCTCAATTGCTAATAATGCCTGTTTTCAGTGGTGAGATCACAAAAGGCACTGCCCCAACGTTGCTAACTGTACGAGGCCAGAAAGGTTTTGGCTCCACAGATAATCCTGGGGCCAGAGTTTGGGTGAAGTCGCCTAAGAATCCCCCTGAACAAGCAGAAGTCATTGCAACCGGTCAAGACAACACCATTTTAGTTATGAGACCAGGGAAAGATAGCTGGGAAGCAGTCCCGGCTGACAAATGTTACTTACGAGAATGAATAATGCCTGTATTTGATTTTCTTTCAGATCATTCTTTGGACTGTTGCTGCAGGATGTGTCGGCGTTGGACTCCTTTTGGGCTGGTACGACGAGAGAGGAGGGATCCCATCAACCCGGGCTGAGTTGAGAACCCGAGTGTCGCGTTCCTTCGCTGCGTGGGATTCGTCGTCGAACTTTTGGACTATGTTAGCCAAACGAGTAACTAAAGCCCCTCATTTCTGCTTGACACCGATGAGATCGGTGACTGACATTCTAGCGACTTGTTTAGTTGCTGTCCCTGCTTCATTGGAGACTTTGACTCATATTTTTAATATATCGAATGCTCGCCCCAATGTTCTTCTGGGCGATTTTGCTACCCATGAGTATTGCCCCTTGTGTACTGTACTGTCAGACCCGATACCCCCCATCCAGTCCCACATAGTTACCTATAATATCACACAGGGTGATTTGTGTTTTTCCCTTACTTGTGATCCTAGTGCGATTTCTGAATGTATGCGTTTAAGACTGAAAGGTGCCACTTCATTCACCGCTCATGAACGTACTTTGTGCCTTCAAAGGACACCGAAAACATGTACTTCTGTTCAGAATAACATGACTTGCAAGAGTTTGGTAGTTACCGCCAGTCATTATCGCACGATGTTACTACCTGCCGGAAGGCTTTTCTCATGTGGTAATACTTCCTGGCCATATATCCCTGCAAATATTTCTGGAGGCCCTTGTGCCATTACTAGACTGAGCTTGTTGATGTTTTCATCACATCCGAATGCCAACTCTCGTGTGATTCGAGATACAGTGAGGTTACAGGAGGATTGTGACTCATCTTTGCATTTATATTCCAAGTCTGAATACCTTAGCCTGGCTATTTCAATTGTTGGTGTTCCTGCTTTGGCAGTTTATAATGCCAAATCTATTGGGAAAATGGCCTGCTGGATGGTAAAATCCATTAATCATACTTCTACAGTCCTGTCTGACATGCTATTAGACGCCCAGGGTGAACGTAGAGCTATCTTGCAAAATCGAGCGGCCATTGATTATCTTTTGCTTAAACATGGACACGATTGTTCTGATTTTGAGGGTCTTTGTTGTTTTAACTTGTCTGATCATACAAAATCCATTCAAGCTCACATTGATAAACTACATGACTTGACAGAAGAAGTTAGAAAACACATTGACCAGGGCTGGTCTGACTGGCTCTTTAATTGGTTACCTGATTTGCATATGTTACGTCAGATATTAGGAGGTATTCTGATTACTATCGGCATTTTGATTTCTATCTGTTGCTTTATTCAGTGTATTCCTTCACTATTTCAATTCTGCACACCTGGTACTAGACATAGATCAGTTAGTCTTGTTTCATATTATTCTTCCACAGATATTAGTTCTGTTTAATGAATGTATAATAGACTGAAGTCAAGGGTGAAATGTTCTGCTCGATTTTCCCGGCCTTCTTGTGTTGAAAAGTAATTGAATGTGACTTCAGTCTCTTACCATTCAAGTCTAAGGGTTAGAGTAGTGAATGGAGCCTATTTACTAGGCACTTCGACATGATCCTGTGCTCTTCCCCATAGATCAGGGCTTGCACACAAAGCCTAGGGGATAGATTCGTTAGTATTAGGGATAACCTGTCCTGCAGTGAGGGTATTTCATGGAGCCGTGCTGAATTCAGGCCTGGTAGGCCTCAAACGGGAGAGACTCCATCTTTCTTTCTGCTCCGGCAGCTTGGGATGCTTCTAGGTCAAATGTAATGTTTTAGTTATGAGGTGTTATTCGCTTGGAGAGAACCGGTTCAGGCCGGCCCTTATCGAAGGATTGTATTTTTCTTCATGCCGAAGACACTACATCAGGCCGGCCGGCTGGGAACGTGTCCTTGGTACGGGGAGGTACAAGAATTTGGTGGGCGGCAGGTTACGGGCCGGAATTTTCCATGAGGAAACGCACCTCTATATTAGTGAAAGTCTGAGGCAGTTACATGTTCAGTCCGTAGGCGGCATCTAGCCGTTAGCAGTAAAGCTACTACTTATTCCAGGGAAGACAGACGCCATCTTGAAGGTGGAGAAGAACTGAGAGACAGATACTCTCCTAGCAGAATAGCCAGAGAGGAGAGAGTAGCCGATAAGGAAGAGGTCCCAGTGACTCGGAGAAGGGTGATCCGTGACTGCGGAGGTGTGACTTCCAGGCGAGCCGAGGCACAGACGAGAAGGGAACCTAGATGACCACTGAGTGCAGGCTACATACTACTAAGGTGATGTCGACCCTTTCTTATTAGAGTGTACAACTTAATCTTTCACTTTTCTTTGCAGGTTATGTGTTATATTGTAATGTTATGTGATTGCGTATGTAATGAGTAATAAAGTACCCAGTTTTTAGTGAACCAACATGTGCTGCGTGTTCTTGTATGAGAGGGTAGCCTATTCTTCTAGTCAGCTGCGGCTACATGAACAGATGTTAACCCTGATCAGGTAAGTGGTAACTGAATAAGGGAAAGAGGAGCCCCTCGAACCGGAGAACAGGCTATGCTCGAACTGGCAGTCCTTGTGTGATCTGATGAATAGTGAGACTGATTCCCTTTTTGTATGTTATGGTGATCATAGGATGAATTGTCGTATGAGACTGCCGTCTGGGTAGAGAGGTCTGGATTCGTATGGGATCGCGAGGCCGCCACTTGTGATACTGTCGTATGGGCAGAGAGGTCTGGATTCGTATGGGATCGCGAGGCCGCCGATTGTGCTGAGACTGCCGTCTGGGTAGAGAGGTCTGGATTCGTATAGGATCGCGAGGCCGCCACTTGTGATACTGTCGTATGGGCAGAGAGGTCTGGATTCGTATGGGATCGCGAGGCCGCCACTTGTGATACTGTCGTATGGGCAGAGAGGTCTGGATTCGTATGGGATCGCGAGGCCGCCGATTGTGCTGAGACTGCCGTCTGGGTAGAGAGGTCTGGATTCGTATGGGATCGCGAGGCCGCCACTTGTGATACTGTCGTATGGGCAGAGAGGTCTGGATTCGTATGGGATCGCGAGGCCGCCACTTGTGATACTGTCGTATGGGCAGAGAGGTCTGGATTCGTATGGGATCGCGAGGCCGCCGATTGTGCTGAGACTGCCGTCTGGGTAGAGAGGTCTGGATTCGTATGGGATAGCGAGGCCGCCACTTGTGATACTGTCGTATGGGCAGAGAGGTCTGGATTCGTATGGGATCGCGAGGCCGCCACTTGTGATACTGTCGTATGGGCAGAGAGGTCTGGATTCGTATGGGATCGCGAGGCCGCCACTTGTGATACTGTCGTATGGGCAGAGAGGTCTGGATCCGTGTGGGATCGCGAGGCCGCCGATTATAAGAGGTCTTGGTATGTATAGTAGGAATTCCCTGTCTTTAGGTGGTAGATATATGTGGTTGCACTATTGTAAATAGGCCCTAGGGAGGGGGTAACGTTCTGGCTGGGTTAGCGAGGCTCTGATGAGCGGGTTCTATCTGATCCGAAAACCCAAGCAGAACAGAAAGGTTTAGATTTACTATTGCTACTCCAGTCTAAACAACAGTGGGGAGAGTGTTGACTTCAGAAAGGTTAGATTTACTATTCACACTCCAGTCTAAACACCATTAGAGAGAGTGTTGAACTTCAGAGGGGTTGGATTGTTAGTCCCACTCAAGGCCAATCAGCAGTAGGGAAAGTGTTGGACTTCAGAGGGGTTAGATTTACTAGTCTCACTCCAGTCTAAACAACAGGAAGGAAAGTATTGGGCTTCAGAAGGTTTAGGTTTACTATTCCTACTCCAGTCTAAACAACAGTAGATACCGTGTTTGACTCTGGAGGGGTTTGATTTATTATTCCCACTCCAGTCTAAGCAACAGTGGGGAAAGTGTAGGACTTCGGAAAGATTAGATTTACTAGACACACTCCAGTCTCAAAAAGAGTAGGAAAAGTGTTGGACTTCAGGGGGGTTAGATGTAAAATTCCCACTACAGTGTAAACAACAGTAGGGAACGTTTTGGACTCTGGATGGGTTAGGTTTACTATTCCCACTTCAATCTAATATACAGTGGGAAAAGTGTTGGTCTGCATTTAAGAAAAAAGTATATATATTTTTTATACGTTTTTTGAAGAGTTGGCAGTGGTTCCCTGGACCACTGCCCACCTCCAAATAAACATTTTTTTCATTTTTTCATTCATAAAGTGGAGAAGTCCCACAAGGACCCTTTCCCTTTCTAATGAGTGGTTTTCTCCTTTGAGAACTAGGTAAACTATGAATGGTTTGCAACTGAAATTGTGGTCAAAACCATTGATACATTTCAGTTTGGAACTAACGCTCAAAACAAGCCCATTCCAAATTGTGGTTCGGAATGTATTGCAAAATCAATTTGGTGATTTGGTAACTTTTAACTGAATTTTAAAATAGGTTTAGTACATTTAAAAAACCCATCTAGCGGTTGCAAGCCCTGTGATTTAGAGAATCCCAGGCTTTGTGACTGCTGAATGGCTTCATTGATCTTGCCTTGGATATCATCAAACTAGTAAGTCTTTAAGAATTTTTGTCTTATTTAAAAAAAATAGGCATTTTTGTAAATTAAGGACCTGATCCACAAAGAGCGACCGCACTCATGGTGGAGGCCTCGCAGCCGTTTGAGAGTCTCTGCACTAGGGGCAGAAACTCTGCAATAGTTCTCATTGCAGAGATTCTTCCCCGAGTGCAGACACTCCCCACGACTGCGGGGCCTTCACCATGAGTGTGGAAACCTTTGTGAATCAGGCCCTCAACTATTTCAGAATGTCCCCGTTTGTTTGAATATGTTTTTGACAATGCTACCTTGGTACAATGTTACTTTTAATACTGAAAGTTTTTGTGCACATGAGTGGTGTATCATTTGCTTTTATCCCTGGAATCAAACTTTTTTCCCTAGAGGCGTACTAGGCTCTTAACAGTGCTTGTGTTACAAGGCCTTTAAGGCCAGTTTACTGCTTACACCCCTATGCATTCCACCAACCCTGATCTCTGAATTGTTGAGAAGTTATTTTTACCGCATACGGTTCATTGCTTTCAAAGCCAACAAAAAGCCTTATAATGACACTCTGCGCATTGAGGTTATGGACATGTACACACTTTTCCATTCAGCCTAGGGTTAGTAGAACATTGTAAAACTCAAGAGCCCTGTCCCCTAGATCCCTAGATGTAGTGGCTCATCTACACCAATGTAATGGTGGGTAAGACAAGACATAGACAGGGTTTTGACTTGCATGTCATTGCTAAATGGATTTTTCTAGCAGATACTGTAGGATAGGGGACTGTAAATGCATAGCAACTCTGCTTAATTGCCAGTGAAGAAAGACGTACTAATTTGAGTAAAGTAAATAGAATACCAGTGATCAGAGCTGGATAGCAATAGAATGAATGGGGGAGCAAAGAATCCTGAGCACTTCAAGCTGGCTCTGATAATGGGCATTTCCTTTGTACACAACACATAATGTCCCTTAGAACTAGTAACAACAGGTTTGAGTTTTAGGTGCCAGGAAGTACCCCAAGAGCAACACCTCGCTTTATTCATTATGCTTCCTGAACAAGACTTGAGGTTCCATGAATTCAATATAGATTGGCACAGGCATCACAGTTCAAGGAAAATTATTCAGTACCCCAGTGGGGTACCTCCACAAGAAATCCATCAGGTAAGTGTTGTGATTTAGTTGACTGTTTAGTGCGTGCATGTGTGTGTGTGAATGTATGTGTATTTGTGAGTGAGGGTTGTGAATGGGTTTGTGTGCATGTGAATGCATAGGTGTGAGTGAGTGTGCATGTGTGTGTGTGGGCCGCCTCTAAGCTGTACTTACTGGCTGTCACTCAACAGTGGCTCCTCCACTAAGGTGGAGGAGCATTGCCCCACTGCTCTGCGAGCAGTTTAAAAAGGAAAAATAAAATGATAATAACGCAATCCTATTATAATTTTATTTTTCCTTTCCTGCTTAGGTGTGGGTTAGGGCTGGGCTGGCCAGAGCAAGGGCCAAGCGGAAGAGTGGTAAGCACACTAAGCGTGCATGACAGTTTGCCCGGCCTTCTTGGGGCAGCCAAACAGTTGTGTGCACTTTGCATGTTCTGGGTGGAGAACATGCACAGCCTTCCAGTCCCTCTCCGAGCACCGAACCACGGTGGTCAGACCAATCACAACGCTACTGTAACTCAGAGTCGGTAATTGGCAAGGGGAGTCTAGATACCTGTGTGCTTCCTGGTTCCTGCTGAAGAGCCGAAGAGGATTGGCCTGCAGCTAAGTGGTTTTTTTTTTCATTTACCCCTTACTCCCTCTACCCCCCCACCCACCACCCCCATTAAGTAGCTGTCGCCACTTCTGCTACTTTGTACATATTTTTAAAGAGCCGGTTGATTTTGTAGGGACTTTTCAAAGGGCTGGTATTCTTTTGCCATGAATAACTCCACTTTGGTTCCCTGTTTCCTCCAGAGAATTGTAAAATTTGCTTTCAGTGATGAATTAAAAGGCCCCAAACAATGTGTAGTTAATAATATTAATAAGAAGAAGATTAAGAAAAATGTCTTACACCACCCTTCTACCATTTCTTAATCAATGTATGTAAAAAGTATTGCAGTTACTTGACAGTGCTTCATGTATTGCACTTCAGTTAATTCAGAGTCGTTAGTATTATGCCGCGGTTCCAAATCCCTATGCTGGGCCTTGTCGTTGTCAAGCAACCGCTACCAGGGAGACTTGAGATGTGTATCGAGGCCCTGCTACACACAGAGAAAGGCGTATACCTTAAGGATAGATAACAAAACCTAAAATAAGGATAAATGAAAAGAAGAAAGGACAACATAAAAACGAGGGGAATAGTGGGAAGAAGAGAATACCCTGCAAAGCCATTCCATATATAGCCCCGTCAATAAAATGGGGCCATTAACCAACAACCGACTGTGGAGAGGATGGCATTTTCGTTTACCTTAAGTTCTGCTTTTTGTTTGTTTCCTTATGTTAAAAGACCATAAACACGTGCAAAACCCTTATTTTACAGCCAATAGGACATGTATGGTGAGGCGGAAAAAGAGACGTGTGTTTCTTTGTATCAGCCTTATCTTCGGGGCAATAGTGTGAAATAAGCAGTGGCTTATCACCTCGGAGCAGGAGGCCTGTACGCAGTGATATATCCCAGGAATAGTTACCACTTGTTGCTTTCACAAAGGAAAATATTATCGTACGTTTCCTGCCCTATAAGGAGCACATCAAAGCAGGGTTCGACTTCAGGTTATTGCCAGTCCTGGAACATGTTTTAATATCCTTGGTCTTCCACAGGACGAACATGCGCAGTAAGAAACTCTCTCTTCAGAATCGTGTGGTAGATTTAACCCGGACTGATTTCAACATATGCTGGGCCCAGTTTACCAAAGATTCTTACGGCTTTGCATTAGATTTCAGACTGGAAATGGTCTGATTTTTTTTTAAGGAGCTACTCTAGCACTTAGGGCCTTGTTTACAAGCCCCTTGCGCCACTTTTGCGTCACTTTTCCCATGTTACAAATGACGCAAAAGTGGCGCAAGGGGCTTGTAAATCTGCCCCTTATTATCTGTGTACATTAGTCCTGTTTGACAAACTGTGCGTACTGGTTTAATTGTGCAAAATGTATGCGTGAAATGTAGTCAATGCAGTGGACACTCACATCGGTGTAACAGTTTCAGTGCTTTACACCTGACAGATTCAGCTGTGCGTGCTGCTAAGATGGTAGGGAAGTGCACCATTAAGACGCTTTGGGGAAGATTTATGTTGCACTTGCGCCACTTTTCGCCGCCGTTGTGTCACTTTTGTGACGCAGCAGCGGCGCAAATCCTGCGCCATGGTGCGGGGCATTCACAACGTGACGCATCTGGGAGATGCGTCACGTTGTAAAGCCCTGCGCCACATGTAGGCGTTCCAGGTCAGGTGGGGGCGTTCCGGCGCAGGAACGCCTCCTAAAAGTGGCTGAGTGAAATCTACAAGATTTCACTCAGTCACTTTTAGGCCCATGCTGCGTCAAAACCCTGCGCCTGCTTGAAGCAGGCGTAAGGATTGACGCAGCATTGTAAAGATAGGGCCCCCCAGAGCATTGCTGGAGCTGCGTCGCGCTTGCGACGCAACTCCAGCAATGCGCCACTTTTACGGCACAGATGCGTCACGCATCTGTGCCGTTTTTGCCCCATGGTGCGCCGCATTATAAATGCGGCGCATCCATGGTGGCGCAGCTGTGGCGCATAATAACTGGCACATCCCTACTGATATGCAGGGATGCGCCAGGCATTATAAATCTGCCCCTTTGTACTTGGCGTGAGTTGACGTGGTAATCGAAAGGCGCGGCTTGTTGAAAAATATTTTGAAATGAAAAAGGAAAAAGCTAAAATATAACTTTTTAACAGTACTATTCCTAGCCATGTAGGGTTTTTGATGCAGAAAATGCGCAGGTGTGGTCTAGGAAAACAGGCGATGATCCGTTTAGCGGCCATTCACTTACTAATATTTCTGCAAAAAAGCATACAGTAAATTGACAGAGTCGTAATATTTTTTTTAGAATAATTGAAATAGGATTCACATCTATTCTATTTTCTCAATGCTCTGCAACAAGGGTTTTTGTCTTTCTTGCGTTGGACAAGTTTTTACATAATGTTTTGTGCTGTAATTCAGTCATATGCACCAAAATGCGTATATATATTTTGCAGAATTGTAGATTTTTTATGGAAGTTTGACTCAATATACTCAATAAAATTTAAATGCAATATTGTGGTACATTTTCCCAGGACAGCTATGTTACACCTGACATCCTTGGAGTGATTTTCCCCCTAAATTTTCTCTTCCAACTGTCTTGTTTGCTGACTACGATTTTGCTGGCATTAGGATTCTGTGCACCCTATCACTGCTTACCAGTGCTAAAATGCTTGTGCTCTCTCCTTAAACCATGGTAAAATTGACATACCCAACTGGCATATTTAATTTACTTGTAAGTCCTTAGTAAAGTGGCAGTATCTGGCCCAGGGCCGTAAATGAAACACTACTAATGGCCCTGCAGCACTGATTATGCCACACACTTAAGTAGCAATATAAACATGTCTCAGGACTGTCTGTGTGTGCAGTTTTCAAACTGCCATGTCGACCTGGCAAAATAAATCTTTTGCCAGGCTCAAGCCTTCCTTTTTAATACATATAAGTCACACCAAGGTAGGCCCTAGACAGGTCAGAGTGCAGGGTATATAAAAAGTTGGACATGTATGTTTAGTGTTACATGTCCTGATAGTGAGAAATACTCTTAGATGCGTTTTTGCGTTTTTCACTGCTGTAAGGCCTACCTCTCCAATAGGCTAGCATTGGAGTTACCTTGTTACATCTAATAAGTGATCATTTCTACATGGAAGCAGTGTAGCCAGATAATGTTTGGTGTCTTTGAATTGGAAGGAAAAATCATCTCTCACAGTAAAGTCATATTTTAAATTACAAGTCTGAAAATGCAACTTTTAGAAAGTTGGCATTTTCCTGACTTAGCTATCTAAGACCTGATTCACAAAGGTAGAGCCTAACTTAGACCAAAAGTCTAACTTTTCTACTTTGTTCGGTGTTCACAAGGGACTTAAGAGTATTATCACTATGTCTGCTGAGGTTCCACATCAGTGCGGAGGGTGGAACCTCTGCACTCAGGATGGAAGGACCTCACTTGGGGAAAGTGTAATTACATACACCTGCAGACAATTAATGCCACCTGCAACCTATGCACTGCAAACCACATAAAAGCAGCACACATCCAAGACTCAGTTTTTTCCAAACACATTCTTGACCTGGCTGGTCTGCACCTTGCCTTGTCTACATGTAAACACATTTTATTATTTTCATATTAAAAAACAGCTGCTGCATGGATTTGTTACAGAGAATAAATAGAGCATCAAGAATAATTAAAACATTTTTTAAATTGACTAGCAAGCAAGAACATACACTAACTAGGGTGAAATAGAATTAAAAATGTAATAAATAAGTTTAAAAAGACCAGCTACAAAGTACATGTAATAAATAGGTTAAAAGTGACAGCTATAGAAGTAATGACAAGCCAGCAAATACATACAAAAAAAGGTTAAGATTTCAAGCAAACAAATATATCAAATACCCAACACGCAAATATGTGTAGTAATAAGGTAAAAAGTATCAAACAAGCAAGTGCATCTTTCAAATAGTTAGGCGTATTTTTACAAGGAAGTTCATCAAGCAAGTACATCATTCGAATTGTTAGGAGTTTGCGCCTTGCCTTGTCATGCCTACCTGTCAAGTGTCAGCATGTTGAATGTGAGGAGGAAGAACAAATTCACAGAGGAGGAAACCCAAATGATAGTCACATTTTAGTGGAGAACTACAAATAGCTCCCTGATCTACCTCCGTACATCACCAGTGCAACACAGAAGGCAGCCCTATGGCAGCACTTGGGTAATGAAGCCAGTGCATTTGGGGAAGATGTCTGGACCATCATTGACATTAAAAAAAAAAGTGGCAGGATGAGAGGAAATTGCTCAGTGAGAAGTTCACCAGGATAGAGCTGGCACCCGCTCTCCCTTGTGGACAAACTTGAACTTGTCTCCATTTCACACCACTTGAGAAGGACACCCTCTCCACCATGCACCCCCACCTGCTGCATGAGCTGTCTGTGGCTGACAGCCTTATTTTGGTGTCCTGTAAGATGTGATGATTAAACAATGGAGCCATTTCACAAAGAGCCTCCACACCAGTGGCAGAGTCACTGCAATGAGAAACTGCAGTGCAAAGATTCTGCTATGACTAAGGAGGCTTTTTGTGAATTGGACCCAATGACTTTATTAGAAAAATGTTTAATTAGAAGTGCAAATGTGACTATGGAAGTCACTTTAAGTCTGTGCAAATATTCATGGTGAATTGTACTCTTGGATGTAGAATGATGATGTCAGAAGAGGAAGTTTAGAAATACAGAGCGTGGCCACCACCCAGTGACCTAGGAAGGTGCTGGAAGGAAGGAGTGCTCCTGTCTCACTACTGGCAGTGTTTTGCAAAGTAAAATTCTTTGAAAAGGAGTTGTAGCTTCTTACTGAGGAATGTGTGGCACACATGGATCAGCTCTTTGGCAAGGCATCATTCACTGTTCCTGAGGCCCAGAGGAACAAGATATAGAACAGCATCCTAGAAAAAGTAAGCTCCCTTATTGTCACCCAGAGGACCATACAAGAGATCAGGAAATGCTTTTATGACATAAGATCGAGCACCAAAGAGAAGGTTGCCAGCAGGATGGCAGAGGTTCATGGCACAGGTGGTGGACCCTCCAAACACCCCTCTCCCACACCAATAAAATCACTGATTTAGGGGACTGTTGAACCAGAAAGTGTGGTGGGAGTGTCAGACATTGACAACTCCAATCCTGCAGGTTCCAGTCAGTGTAAGTCATCTTAACTTTAATTACTTAACCAAACATAATGCTTGTATAACATCCCAGCTCACAAAACTCTATTGAGATGTTTGCTGTACCTTGGCAATGCATTATGGGCAGCACCTGCCTGTCTGTAGGAGATGAGGAATCATGAGGAATCATGCCCCCAACCTTTTCCTGGAAAGAAGAATGTGTGTCATGCTGAACAAAGGTCAGCTTGGCAGACACTCTTCTTTCTCAGGTCAGGCAGCCACTAGCTGGACATGTGCAAATTTTGATGCACCTGGCTGCTTAAGTTGAACTTTGTGAGGCTGAGTATTTCACAGTATCACAACAAAATAACGGTTATGGCCTGAATTCTGTCTGCACTCCATTCAAATGTGATCACTCTTTTGAGCCAACCGAAAAAAAACGAATTCTGTTTTTTGACTCGTGACACTGCTGACAGCTGATTCCAACGAGGATCAGGAGGCACTACACACTTCCATGGCCGAAGAAATGCGCGGCAAGGGACGATAGAATTTGTTGCTTGATGAAAAAAGGACTTCTGTGTGAACCTACATAAAAACTCTTTTGGATAGCCCAATTTGGGGGATTGCAAAGAAAGAGTGGAAAGGAACAAGATAATGCGCTTGAAAGTGATTGTTGCTGTTGGTATGCCTAAGAGGCACTGGATGTACAGAGATGATATGTGAGGTTGTAATA
Source organism: Triturus cristatus (assembly GCF_964204655.1). Taxonomy (NCBI): domain Eukaryota; kingdom Metazoa; phylum Chordata; class Amphibia; order Caudata; family Salamandridae; genus Triturus; species Triturus cristatus. The sequence continues at coordinate 611,996,299 of NC_140591.1, read as the reverse complement.
GTGGATAAGGATTGTTCAGCATCCGAACTGGCGGTTTGAGATAAGACTTCGCCTGATTTTGAGTGCTGCCCTGAAGAAGTCCCATGAATAGGGACGAAACGCGTATGCTGTTTTCGTCTTGTATTTGTCATCCTGCTTTTCCCCGAATATTTGAGTAATTTTTTAATAAAGATGATGAAAAACAATTTGAATTGTGAAATTAATCTGCATGTCATATGACTAATAGAATTCTTTTGCTGTCATTTACTGTAATGCAAACAGTGTATACATTCTGTGATTTATAAAAGATCCTCTTAGACTCTTTCATGAAAAGTTCTATTGTGCTCCTCAAAACTGGCGGTTTGAGATAAGACTTCGCCTGATTTTGAGTGCTGCCTTGAAGAAGTCCCATGAATAGGAATGAAACGCTTAGGCTATTTTCATCTTGTATTTGTCATCCTGCTTTTCCCCGAATATTTGAGTAATTTTTGAATAAAGATGATGAAAAACAATCTGAATTGTGAAAATAATCTGCGTGTCATATGACTAATATAATTCTTTTGCTGTCATTTACTGTAGTGCAAACAGTGTATACATTCTGTGATTTCTAAAAGATCATTTTAGACTCTTTCATGAAAAGTTCTATTGTGCGCCTCAAAACTGTGAGTTTTTCACAGCCCTGTGGGCGTGACCTCCTCAGCCTGGCAAAAGTGCCTTGAGGCCCGACCCCCTCGTGATGAGGTGTATCATCACCCATTGCCTTGGACCTGGGTGCTTCAGTCTGACATGGGCCGAGTTTCAATCCGTGACACCTTATCACGGAGTGGCGTGGGGTCAGCAGTCTCACTGACCCCACCCCAATTTCTGACAAGGTTGGTTCTGCTGCTTTCCATCATTTACTGACCTAACGTCAGCCAATGAGGGAAAGCAGCAGTCCCAACTCTCCTGGGACATCTGAGGCTTTGGACTGCTGGCTTCCCTCATTGGCTGACCTAAGGTCAGCCAATGAGGGACAAAAGCAGTTTCAACCCTACTGGGACCTTGAGGCTTTCTTCTCAGTGATCTGCATGTAAGGTAAGTTTTATTGTTTTCTTTTTATGTTTGGTACGTGCATCCGTGTATGAATAAATGTATGTGCATTTGTTAGTGAGTGTTGTGAATGGGTGAGTGTGCATGTGTGAATACATGGGTGTGATGATGTGTATGTGTACTTGTGTGCACCCCATCACTCCGCCCCCCCTTGGTAAAATTACCAGCCGACACTGATTATGGGACTTGTAGTACTTCTAAGTTACATAGTGTACTGTGTGGTGATAAATACACTACACATATCTGTATATTACCTACAAGTCACAAAACACCGAAATCACAGTTTACAACAATGTTGTGAACAAACATTAACCATTTATTTATCTTAACTAAATATATATATATATATATATATATATATGTCCCAACAACGAAGTACCACTCGTGCTCTCAGACAGCAAATAACGTAGAAACAGCGGACTTCATTCCAAATGAAATTGGGGGTTTATTTTAGTCATAAACCCGCCGTGACGCGTTTCGCCACCATCGTGGCTTGTTCACACAGCGTTAGAAATGCAAGAGACACCATTACATACTTGTGCCTGTCATAGTCATTGAAAGAGGACTTACACGTCCGAATGCATAGTAGATGAAAACAAAGGATAAATGTTGAGCGCCATCTTAACAAGTGCAGATGTAACTGTTATCGCATTTGTACTAGTTTCCATTCCTGCCATGTAGTGCGCTTATTAGTATTACGCGGTTACCTTTACTCAAATCAATATTGTCAATAAAGTTACTTGCAAAAGGTTAATAATGGAAATACCTTAGAAACATTGCGTGCATGTCAATAAAGTTACTTGCAAAAGGTTAATAAATGGAAACTCCTTAGAAACATTGCGTGCATATCATTACATCTTCAAAAGATGGTAGTTATCCCATATTTTACGTACGCTGTTTCTACGTTATTTGCTGTCTGAGAGCGCGAGTGGTACTTCGTTGTTGGGACATAATAATTACCGGTTCTGCTCCGCCGGTCTCGTGCCACCCCTCAATAGATTGAGGACACCGTAAGGAGGATCTTGGATTATATATTTCCACAGTCACACCCAGGCTGTGTCAGAAACAATTAATGCTGATTAAGCCACTAACACACCAGGAAATGGAGGACAGCACAATTGCAAGTCCTACGCCTATCATTCCAACTCCAAATACTAGGAGAGGAAACGTGGCACCACTACCAGACTTTGAAGAAGGTGATGAGGACCAATCCCAAAAGAGCAACACAACTACATCAGTGGGCAGGACATACAGACACAGAAGAGTCCAACAAGCAACAGCCCCAAGTGATACTGCGTCAGATGACATGTCAGACTGTTCTCCTTTGTTTGTTGGCCAGGAGAAATCCTTCATCTCAGTACAGTGCCTGCAAGCCATACAGATTAAGACTGTTAAAAGACATCTGCAAAGCATGTCAAGGTCAATGCTGCAGTTGCAGAAAGGACAAGACCATTGGTTTGCAGCCATGGAGAAGGAAGACCGCCTGCAAAGATACAAGCACAGACAACACATGGCACGCTATGATGCCTTCACTCGATCCATAAATAGATTGGCAGCACCTACAACCATACTTGCCAGGAGAACTATACAGAATGATATGGGGCACTGTTGTTAAGATGTTGTACATGAGCTAATGCAAGTAGCCACAGCCCTTGAAAACATACAGACACATAACCTGTCTGTCCCTAACATCTTGCCACCACCTGAGAGTGAAGATGGCTCTAGCATCAGTGCCACATCTGTGCAAGAAGGAAGCTGTTCCAGGAGTACAAGCCGAAACACATCAGAAACGGACATATCCCCTCCTCCACAGCCCAGTCATGCTGAGAAGGCAACCAGCGCCAAAGGACTTAAAAAGTAAATAATGTAGAAACTCAGAACTATGAGGCTGCTTTGGGCCTGATGTAGATCTTGGCAAATGGGTTACTCAGTCAGACCAGTGATGGATATCCTGTTGGCCAAAATATAAATCCCTTAGGATAATATGGGATTTATATTTCAGCAGATGAGATATCCGTCACCGTTGTGATGGAGCAACCCGTCCTCCAAGATCTAAATCAGGCCCTTTGTAATGTTTGTGTTTGTATACCTTGCTGTTTTGTTCACACAATAGTACATCCCCTGTGGATACAGTTGAGGATGAAGATGTATATTTTATGAGAAACCTGATTAAAAGGTGATATTTCAGTCACACACAAAAAATGTCCTCCGTGTATGATGTTTTTCTATGATCTGCTCATCGATCGTACTTTAAAAATAGTGTTGGTGGTCTCTGTATGTTGAGCTCGACCCTCTGCTGCATGTGTTCAATCCTGCTAAATTTGTAGTGGTGATAGTTCCTCATCTGAGACACAATGTAAATGTAAATGTATGTGTTTTTTGTAAAGCGCACTGCTGCCGAGGCGTCGTGGCGCTGTAGTCCGCTGGGGAACCCGTCCTGGCTATCCCTGTGAGATGGTCCCTCATGGGTATCTCCAAGGTGAAACCAGGAATCCCCGGCGAATGTGGGGGGCCATTGTGGAGATGAGGCAAGCTAATGCCCAGAGTTGCCGAGTGTGATCCCTGGTTAGAGTAGGCACCGAGGTGAGAATTATCGAGTCCGCTGGCCCTGGTCCAAGACCCTGCCATGTCGGGAATTGAACCCTGGTCCCGGGCCGTCCTCTGCTTCCGGGTCTGCTGCCTCAAACCAGTGAGCCACACTACTCCACAATCTGGCTCTCTTTCGATGTTGTTCAGACCCGTCTCATGGCGATGTTGTGTAGAATGGCAGAAGTGGCACTGATTTTGCAACACGTCTCAGGTCTGTAAAACAGTGCTCTGCTAGTCTTGTGGAGGCAGCGGAACCTGGACCTCAGCATGCCAAAAGTACATTTGATGATGGACCTTGTTGTCTTAGGTGTGCTGTTGTACTGCCTTTCACTTCTGGCTCTTGGAGTCAAGTTTGGTGTCAATATCAAAGGACACAAGGCATAGGTGCTGTCTCCTTTAAGAGCATGAGAAGGATAAACCATTAGGACACATTACGCAAACAGTTCTGGCCACTGCATGCATTGTGTCAGTCATTCTCTTACCAAGTAAAAGACAACGCCAAATTCACACTAAGACAATCAGTCATCTATTCCACTGTGGTGGAATATTAAGAAGTCATTAGTGCTGCCTGGGATTCTGGCCCCAATGTCTGTTATGTTGTATGAGAAATCACATACCACACACTGCCTGTACATTGACTGAGTGTGAGCTTTTTCTATTTCTATATATGCATTTATTTGCTGAGGGGGCACATATGGCAATATGGTGCCATCAGCACTGCCGGTACCATTGGGGAACTGTGTTACTCAGTAAACATTAATTTGTTGCAAATCTTGGGGGGTATGTGGAAAATATATGTATTGATTAGCTTGGCGAACCATGATGTCCATAAATCTGTGAAATAACCTAGAAAATGCACCTAGTGACACCCCCATGCCACTGTTATGACCCCCTGGTAACTACCAGAAGCTAAAAGGAATAGACAACACAATACCTGCACTTGTGGTGGGATTGCATTGCTTCTGAGGGTTGGGGTCGGAAGCTGAGGTTGTAACTCAGCAATTAATTCCTGGATTACCTCACTACTGAGTCTGAGCATCTCATATATCTCCTCCTCAGTCTGTTCAATCAGTGTGACCCTATCCCTAAATATCCTCTCCTGTCTCCTCCTCCTTCTCTGCCTGTCAGCCAAAATCTTCATCCTCCTCACCAAGGAAAAGAGAGGCATCATTCTGAAAAAAACAGATGCATTTTGGGTGCCTTTTTTTAGTTTGCACCTGATTACCACCTGATTCAGATTGATGGTAATTGCATTTCCTAAATGGCCATTTTGCGACTATTAGCAATTAGGAAATCCTTTGTACATGGCGTTAGAAAATCGCTATTTGAAAATCCCTATTTGTTATTTCCTATTTAGCAGTTTCAAAAATGCAATTTCTACTAGATAGAAATCACATTTTGCACCACTGAAAATGCCTTTTGTACATTCAGAAATAGCATTTTGCATTTCTAATGGCCGGAAATCACACTATTAGGAAATGCAAAATGCCTTTGTGCATATGGCCCTATGTTAAAAGTTGTACACAATCATCATTTGTCTCTTGATTTCTTCTTTTAATTTCCACATACAGCCAGAGTAGATCCACCCACTGGATCAGAGGTTCCTGCACCTGCAGGAAGGCAACATCATGGGTCAGATCAACCACTTTCACCAGCACAAACTGGTATTTAAATATGGTTAGAAGTGGGTCCCCTGTGCCACATTATTATCAGACCACCTATTAAAATTTTTCTCAAACTCCATAATTTGTTTCACACATGATCTTAACTAGAATGAAAATGAATTTATACTCATATCCTGTTATGCCCTGTGACGTTGAAGACAACACATGCTACAGTGACCTCTGCTCCATGTATGGGTGTGATATATGGTAAGGCACCAACAATAGGGAAACTACATGTGACTTGGGGGGGGTGGGCTTTATTTTGCATGTTGACCATGGACTCTTCTGTTAAAACAATGATTTAACTGTGGAATTAATTCTATTTAACACATGTACATAGACTGGTTCAGCTGACGCTTCCTGACATCTTTTATTATGTCGCGCAACCCCGGTCAAGTTCACCTGTCCATTCTGCTTGTTTTCCTTTCCCCATTTCCATTAGAGAGTATTTATTCAAAATTATTTTTGAAGGATTCGTTTTAAAGCTAAAATTTTGATCACAATATAGAATAATGTTCCAAACCATCTTTCTGCCTTGTGTTTTTCATTACATATGTCAGATTCAAAGTAGTGAATCTACATCTGAAGGTATTTTGTATGCTTTCATCATGATACCTTGTAACACGGATGGTCCTACAAATCAACATGTAATACTCACACATATTTATAGTCAAATATATGTCCTACAACCAGATTAACAATTGAACATAATCAAATATTAATCAACTCAGGATAGAAATATTGATTTATAAAAATATTAAGCTTATTTACATATTTTTCGAGTATTTACATATTATCAGTGGTCACAGGGGATCTCTCTTGAAACTTCGCAAACGTAGTGGAGAGGTACTCTGAGTTAGTGTGCATTCTGGGTAGGTGCCAATGTAGGGGTGGGTGTGTGGCATCTGCCTGTGCAGGTGGGTTAGGTTGCTTAGTTGAGGAGTGTGGGGCCAATACAGTTTGTGCGGGTGTTTCCCAGCACCTGAAAGACAGAGTTTGCAACATATTAAGTATATGTCATAGTATATCATGTGCTACAACAGAACAGTTTGAACAATTCTTCTTTGCATCTATCTGAAGTTCCTTAAGAAAAGGAAAATGTAATTACATACATACAATACAATCAAGGAGTCAGGTACAGCAGCAGACATCACAGGGAATATCAATACCACTCAGATCTGTGGCTGGAACTGAAGAGTGTGATTTTGCATTGCACATCTTCTTTAAACACCTCAATGCTACAGTGTGAGCTACCACCTGTAGGTTTACACAAACCAGAACAAGTTCAAGGCATGATTGTTTGTAGTATGTGTAACCCAAAATTCAAAATATGACACCTATTTTTAATCTTTATATGTTTCACACATAACTGTAGGTTTCCAACTTGTACACAATGCCAATCCTCACTGACTCTATGCATAAACATGACTCATAGTGACATAGGATGCAGACAAATGTTCATAAGTCCACTGTCTGGGAGGTCTCACACATGCAGTGACATTTTCTGCCCTAAGGCAATGAAGTCTTTTGAGACTTTGCCCAAACGAATTACTATCATATGAAAGAAACGTGTTGCATGGCCTATCTTTTGACTCTTGACAATACCTTTTGTTTCCATACATTATGTATGGCTTACAGAGCAGTACAGGAGGAAATGTATGGACAGAGTGTTAAATGTCCACTAATCATCATTAACAACAGAATGTGAAACTACATAAAGGTCGTAACACAACTGGTGGCTCAAGAGGAAAAAGTGTCACCCAGTCAGTCATGCACCTGCATACCCTGCTGTCTGTTTAGGACAATGTCCCAGTTCCCTGGATTCAGACCTTGATGAGGGTTCAGAGGTATGTGTAAACTTTGATGTACTGCAATGTTCTACAAGACACAACAGGTTACTATTATCTTGCACACAACTTCCGGGTAGTACAGCAGCACCCCTGTAAGGTCAAGACATCTGAATCACAACCTTATGAAACTAAATGTCCGCTCTAATTTGCTCATGTACGAATGTGTGCCCTATTGTACCTACGCTGAATTACAGTGTAAGAAATTGGGCTGTTGGTTGACTGGAGTGTGAGCCCTGGTCAAGCAGCAACCACAATCCTTGTCAGGGTAAGGCACAAGCAAATCCTAAATTAACCTGTGATCAGTTCCCTGGGAGCCTGGAACAGAGCAGTCAGGCTCAACGTAGAGGCAATGTGTAAAGTATTTGTGCAACACTTCAAACAGTAAAACAGTGAACACCATACAAAAACATCCCACACCAGGTTAGAAAATTATAGCCAACTGTAATAAATAAAACAAGACCAAAATGACATATTACTGTTGGGTTCTCTCGAGGGCATCAGTGTTGTTATCTCAATTTACTGGTGATTTAGTACTTTTTTTTAAAAATGAAATCAGATGAATTTTCATATTGATTAGTTGAATATAAATGTAGGGCCCCCTTTGTTTCCTCTCCACCACGGTTTTCATGGAGGTGGAACTGCCATGAAAACTGTGTTGAAGAGGAAACTCGTAATATTTTTAGCGGGACCGCAGCGGTCATGCCAAGCACATGCTGCCTCTACCCTACGGCATCACAGCCAGGGAACAGCGGTTCCCTGGAGGCCGCGGTGGTCCCAGGGTGGTCCGACCGCCCAGCTCGTAATGGGGTGGTCAGACTGCCGGTGCAGCGCTGGCTGAACCGCCAATGCCATGCCACCATGAGTCTGATGGTCATTAGACCACCAGACTCGCAATCAGCCCCTAAGTCATGTTTCACATTACAACTGTGACCTTGCTCTTCTTCAGCCTACAATGAAAGTTCATAACTTTCATTATATAAAATAGAGACTTTAACACTGATAGAGAGACATAGTACATGTGATAACGAGAGATTACTTACAAACGCCTTTACCTGTGTTTAATTACATTGCATTTTGTGACTGGAAATGTTAAAGAACTCTCCAAATGTACATTGTGAAGTGTTGCTTATTGATTTGAGTTACTGTGTAACACAACATTGATTAACAGAGACTTTAACACCTTGAAAAAGAATATATATTTGCCCCTATTTGATATCACAGCAAATCAAAAGTAAAGCATTAATAAAAGGTGTTCAAGAAAACATTTATAAACCTTAAAATAAATTGACAGTGATGGAATAAAACTCATTTCAAAGGCATCTCTATGAAAGCCAAGTATTCACTGTCCAGGCCTCTGCACTTTATAATCTAATTTCTTCTAGTCTTTGCCAAGCTGCATGTTCTCCCAGGTCAATTGCTTGTCCAAATTGGCTGGAATCCTCTTCAGTTTGGCCAACTGGGCTCAAATCTTCTTTCTGGCAAGTTATCATGCCTGGAGATGCTTTGGATATTCTGTTGCTTTTCATATCATTGTATGACTACAGCACTATGAAAATTTTAGGGGCATATTTGCAAGGAAATGGCAGAGCGCTGAGCTGCGGCAAATTAGCCAGCGCCACACTCTGCCATTTCCAAAACACAGGGATGCACCGCATTTACAACAATACGGCGCACCCCCATGTTTTCCTTAGCACTAGAGCTAAAAATAGCTGCCTAACACAAACACAGACACCCTTGCACCATATTGCAAGGGTGCCTGATTCGCAGGGAATGATTGTTTATGTGCAGGAAGGTGTCCCTTCCTGTACATAATCAATCAATAATGGTGATCTGCTACTTCAATGTGTGCTGCAAAACACAGCACACATAGAAAAAGAAAAAACTGAGAGAAATAAAAGTATTTCTCCTCGTTGAGACATTCTAACGCCTGCTATTGCATGATGTTAGTTTTTGGCGATGTACCAGATTTGCAGTTCCTTGTAAATCTGGGACAGCCTCAAAAAGCAATGGGTGTTGTGGTTGAACGCCTGCGCAACACCCATTGCACGCCCCTTTTAAGCAGATACCTGCGTGAAAGGGTACCATATGTACAAAGCGACGTTAAGTCACAAAAGTGGCTTAACACCACTTTGTAAATATGGTGCAGGGCAGTGTGTCACCGGAAAGTCAGTAAAATTGATGTTCCGGTGGTGCAATCTCCTTGCAAATAAGCCTGTAAATGTTTTGCTTCATGCACTGCTCCTGCTTCTCAGTCTATGATATAGTAGTTTGATGCTTTTCCTAGAAAGATTCTGTTTTTCCTTCTGGTGGATTCTATTTGAAAGAAAGCTTCTGTCGGTATTCCCTCCAGTGAACATCTAAGTACTTTGATTTTTTCATGACCTTAATGACCAATTGTCACTATTGTTGTGTCCCTTCACCTCTTTCCACCCCATCAATGTGCCTGATATTCGCCTTTGAATATGTCATGCTTACAAATACCACAACACAACGCCACTCAGAAGCATTATGCTGGAATCTGGTTTCTCCTACACCTTGTTTGGTAATGATACTCACATATTCTTCTCGCGCCCCCTCCCTTAAAGATTCTCTATGACCACTCGGAAGAGTGCATGATCACTCCTTAATTAGCCTGTTTTTCCTCCACATTCTAGCCTTTCTCATCCACAGAGCGTCTCTTGCTTATGACATAAAAAAAAGGTTCCATTTCAGGGAACATATTTAAAAAGGAACCCAGAAAATCACCTACTCCAGGAGAAAAATGTTGCCTTCAGCTGCCTCATGTGCACAATGTGCAGCTATTATGTTACCCCAAATTACATTTCTGTGATGCAACTGTAAAATAAATGCAATTTTCTGATTTATGCCTTAATTTATGCTGTATCTGCAAAAGAAATGCAATGGGCTGCCATGTGTCAGAGAATCATGCCCACCTCATCAGACTCTCCCCAAGCACCGGTTCTTCACTGTAATACCCAATGTTTCCAACAGTGGTGGCCAGCACCGGTAAGAGCGGTGCGGTGGCGGGGCGGGCGGGGCAGGGTAGAGTTGAAGTCGACAGACGACGGAATAGGTAAGAATAAATTTTTAAAAAATTATAAAACCACTTACCTTGCTCTCGCCGCATCCCCGAGTCGCCCCAACACTCTTACTTGTTTGTGTTGGCCGGCACTAGTTGCCACATTTTTACTCACCCTCACTAGTGGCCTCTCTAAACTTCCCCTGACATAACGATGGACACGGCAAAACAATCTACATATTGTGGTCATCTACATTGCCTCATCTTAGGAAGGATATTATGCACTTCTAGTTGGTCAGAGATGTAGAATAATTACATTGCAAAAAGAACTGTTGATGGACAGAATGAAGAAAAATGTCATACATTCACCCTTGTGTGTTTTGCTGAACAATTACATTGACAGGAAACTCATGGAAAATATTTTGAGTGAAGGTAAAAATAAAAAAATATCTTATATGAGTAAATTGACCCAAAAAAGGCTAATGCTTTGAATTTCACAGAGTGTAGAGATGGGATCTCATAGTGTGGAATTCCTTGGGAGGGAATAACATTCTCCACAGCCTTAATTGCAATATGTGTGCCAGACAAACACTTGTGTACCACATTCATAGATCTTATTTTTCAAAGAGGACAGATATCCTGCAGTGGAACTGCTTTGCTTTTTTTTGTTGTGCTAGCTGAGCAGAAGACTTAAAAGCAGGGGCTGCTGGCTCTGAAGCCTTCCTCTTGAAATATCTCTTCATAACTTTGACTTGCAAGGCGCACTCTTGCAAAGAAGGTAGGGGAGAAAGTACCAAGTATAACTAAAAAAGAACATAAACTGCAAGGATGCAATAATGTATTTACATTTCCAAGATAAGCGAGCGCTTGAGTAATAATGCTAAATGTTATTTCACTTTTCCTCTTTTTATCTGAAGGCTTTATGCCTTTGTATATGTTCCCATCAAACCATGACAATTTAAATCCTACAGTGGTGTTAAATCTGACAGAAGAGGCTGTTATGGTGGGCACGACAAAGAGCAGCTTGAAATGTTTGTGGCGTTGGCCTACATAGATCATTTTATCTGTGGAGCGGGTAATGCACTCAGAGTTTAGCTCCTGGGTCCGAATGCAGCAAAAATGGCTGATCTGACAGTACTTCATAAAGCGTGAATTCAGCCTAGCTGTGCGACTCCTTATACTTTTGAAAAGAGCTCGGGCTTTAAATTTACTCTACAAAGGATGATAAAAAGAAAAAAAAGAACTTCAGTACTAAAACGCTGCTATGTCTGAATGCTTTTTTTCGAACAGCATATTTCTCTGCAGTAGGGCAGTAAAATGCTGAAGAAAGGGACATGTTCGGGTCATCTTCAATTACAATTAGCCGAGGATTTTCCCAAATTAAGAACATAATGTTTCGATAGTGAGATATATCAATTAATTTTCATGTTATCTCGAAGATGCCCTTCTTCAACTGAATATATACAGTAGCTGGAATAGAGCAGTGCAACGTTCAATTCTGTATAGAATTTGCAGGCATATTCAACAGCAGAAGGAAATTCCTTACATAAAATGAAAAATAATGTCTATAATGTTATGATTTTACTCTTAGGGTTTAATTACGAATCTGGCGGCCCACGGACCGCCAGACCTATTGGGGCACGGCAGTAGCGCTCTCCCAACCACCTTATTACAATGAGGGTGGTCGGATCGCCATTGCCTCGCCGCAGCCGCCGGGGAACTGCCGTTTCCTGGCGGTATTGCTGCAGTCAGGAGGCAGTGATATGCTTGGTGGGACCGCTGCGGTCTCACCAAGCATATTACAAGTTTCCTCTCCGCTATGGTTTTCATGGCTTTTCCAGCGCCATGAAAACCATGGCGGAGAGGAAACAAAGGGGTGCCTCACGGTCTGTGGATGCAGGAGGCAATAAAATGCTTCGTGGGACCGCCACAGTCCCACCGAGCATATTACAAGCTTCCTCTCTGCGTCGGTTTTCATTGCGGTTCCACTGCCATGAAAACCGTGGCAGAGAGGAAACAAAGGGAGCTTTACAGAGCCCCCTGGTGCCTCACGCTCTGTTGATGCACACAGGGGGCACAACATGTGCACCATGTGTGCATGCACACCAGTTCCTGCCCAGCATGGACATAACAATCCATGACGCGCAGGAACTGTTTTTGGCATTCGCATTGCGGTGCCCATTTTCAGGGTGCGGCAGTGGGGCGGACCCGGCATGACACCGCTAAAGTCGTAATCAGGCATTTAGTGGACACAGTGCTGCCAATTCACAAAATTGGTAAGTGTTGCAAAAGTGATATCACACATATTTGACCCCTCCTATTGACTCAGAGCAGGTGACATTGTGTGGACTTTAACCACTATGATACTCACACCACAGAAAGTGACATTGAAACTCTAGCAAATCACCCAAAGGCGAGGTCATGGAAAGAAATTTCAAATTCCATCATTAGAGATAACACATCTTTAAAACCTTGCTGAAATAGATAAGAAATGAGTAAGGTGCACCACACCTGACATATAGTGCCAGGATCAGTATCCCCAGGGGCGATCCCTCTGAAGACAATTCCATGTCCAATTTTCGGAGAGTTAACTACCTGCAGTAGATGGATATTAGCTAGGATGTATGTGGTGGAGACAGCAGGAACCATTGATGCTTTTGTATTTAACAGTCTTTATTGAAAACATGAGCTCCCAGCATGTTAATCCATAGTGAACAGAAGTTGCAATGCAGTCCATAGGTTTTACAAACAACAACAAAAAAGGTAGTAATTTTAGCGCTTTGCTAAGTGACAACAATTTTAGGGGTGATATATAGATCAAGTCTGGATCAGGGTGAAAAAAAACAAGCCTTTAACAGAGAAATTAAATGCCTTCCCATCTATCCATGGTGTTTACCAAGTTCTTACTCATTAGATAAAGGATGTGAAGTGGTGTTAAGGTCCTTTTCAATATCAAGTTAACAGGTTACACAGGTTCTAAAAGAAAGAATTGTGATCCAGTTCCTATAACCGAAAATCTATTAAGGGAAAAAATCAAATTCTGTATATAGATGTTCACCAGGGCTCATCAAGAGAGTTTATAGAACCCTGAATGAATATAAGAGAGCATTTTAAATCCGATTCACTTAAGACAATTAACAGTTTAACAACAAGTACCATTTATGATTGATATTGAACAATAAAACCAGTAAAATTAATTTATCAGCCAGACCAGACAATCCAAGCAGCAAGATGGTGCCCTTGAACAGTTAATAACAAATTACGTATGGATTTTAAGATGTTCTTAAATACATAGCTTTTGTATTACTCGACACGTAGTGTTACCCATCTCTTGCACATAAATAGTCTTAAATTGGAATTTGAAATCAATGAGTCTTTATTTTATTTCTGCATTTTCCATAGCCCTTAGTCATGGACAGATGTTACGGAAAGTTATTTTATTCTTGCCACATACAAATAAAATGCGTCATACCATTGTTTTGTCTTGGGAGTTGGACTTTAGAGTTGAAAGACTTTTCTTCACAAACTTTGTGAAAGCTTTTTCAATCAAATGGGACAGAAAGAATCCTCATAAATTGGTTTTGTGTGAGAAAGTCCTCAGCTAAAAATGAATCTGTACATCTGTATATTTTTTCATTACATTGCTAATAATGTAAAACATCACAATTAAGGGTCCTCATTATCAATGTTCCCCCTAATTTGTTATCTCTCTGTGCGGCAATGTAGCGTCTCTGTGCACTGCACCAAGGCTACAGTGCACAAAATGTACGTGGCAATTCAATATGGAAAATTATGTGAGATATTAAATGCTACAAATAGTGCTTCTGATTTGATTCCCATTGCCGCATCTGACTTTCATCTATCCTGTATGTGTTGCTAAAATAAACTGGTTCAAATGCTAAAGTTTTTTTATCATTTCTTCCTGGGTGATGCCAGAGCTTTAAACCCTTCCTTTCTTGATCCCTGGGAATAAAAGAGTGTCTTGTTCCTGGGACACCAATGGAACACAACAGTATCCACCACAGATAGTGCCCCATTGTAACGTGTGGCCCCAGAGCCCAAAGAAAAACACCCAGTTGTGATGATTTATTTATGCTATTAGTCTCTTTTTTTTTCTGTAGACTTTAAGAGTAATTCGAAACTGGGTCTGATTTATGTAGTGAATGCTATAAAAAATAACAATGACAGGCCCCCCCTCAGCAAGGTCGGCAGTTCACTGGTTTGGGCTGGCACCACTGCTAGATGTGGTACAGTGGATCAATTTTAGCTGTGGAAATTAGATACTCAACATTTAAATCCCTGCTTTACCATTACCTAAACATGCTAAGAAGAAACATTATAATAGAAACGTGTGCATGGCCCCCAACATAGTTGCATTTACCGGAGAAGGGCAGTGTCTTCACCGTGTCATTAGAACTACCCCACATGGTTTGGGGTCCAGTGGACAGGGTGAAAACTGTGGAGTCAGGAGAAATGGATTATAATCCCAGCCTCCCTACCCCACATGGACAGATTATGTGTTCTTTGTCAATCACTTTTTGAATGTACTCCTCTGCGCTCATGTTTTGACAACAATGGGAGAATTTATAGTCAGGCTGAAGGCTGCAATAAATATGAGATTAAAAAAAAAACTGGACTGGAACTCATTGGCTACAACCCTGTGAGAGACAACAATTAGGGGTCCATTACGATAGTGGGCGGAGAAAGTCCGCCCACCACCGCAACGGAGCATGGGACCAACTGCCGAAGTCGCGGCTGTCCCACAATGCAAATTAAGATGCGCCCACCACACTGGCAGACGCATCGTGGGCATTTGACATTGCGGGTGGATCTGCTGGCTGCAGACCTGCCCGCAATGCAAATGCAGTGCCTACATCATTGCCATGCACTACATGGCAGGCACCACGTGGTGCCTGCCACGTTGTGCAGTGCACCCCCCAACACCCTGGGGGCCCGCAACGGGCCCCAAATGTCAGCCACTGCATGCCTTTCCATGGCGGCAATACTAATATGTCGGGGGGAGTAGCAGGGACATTCGGCGGGCGGATCGCCACCGCCGGCCCAGAAGTAGCCACCGCAGGCCCGGCGGTGGCGATCCACCCAACATGCTAATGGGGCCCTAAGTCTCATTGTATGTTTACCAAATATATTTACGTGTGAAAGTTAGTTGTTGGAGCTAGCGCTACTACATTGCCGTTTCAGTTTGACTAGTTTTCCAAACCGTTTGAATTTGAACAAATCCTATTTCCCTTGTACCTGGGTCTTCTATTTATCTGCCAATATTTGAGAACTGAGTACCCCAGACACTGACTGTGGAGTTGGCTGCATTAGCAAGAGTTGCATGTTGCTGTTACTTCCCAACTGGTTTCCCCACTTCTCTGCGCAGAAGCATGCACCAAGAGACATATCTTTCCATCCGCTTGAAATTAAAAGGCAAGTCTCTATCATGGCATGTAGATCAGAAAGTACCCCAGTCTACTGGATGAGGCCAGAAAGAGGAGAGGGCAACGGAGAGCACTAGGGAAGAGCAAGAACAGAGAGCACTGGAACAGAACAGCATAAAGCACTGAGAAGAGGGAGGGGCGGGGGGCACAGGAAGAGAGTAACAGAATAGAGCAAGGCAAGCAGAGAAGGGTTCAGCAGACAGCATCAGAGAAGAGCATGACGAGGAGGGGGGAACATACAACCCTGGAGAATAACACTGGTGAAGTACTGGAAGCAGTGTCTTAAGTGGGTCTAAAAAGTGAGAGTTTTTAAAAAGGAGTGTGGCCTGTATAATTAAGGGAGTGTCTCAAACACCTAATCTAAATTTCTGTGGTTTTCATAGTATGCTATTCGACCAGTATTTTGATTCCTCTGTATGCATTCTGTTATTGCTTCTATTCATATATATCATAACAACTGACATACACATAAAACCAGCCAGAACTATTGGCTTTGTCAATGGTTGTTAGCTGTTTAAGGTAAATTAATAGCAACAATAATTTTGTTGTAAATAATTATTATTCAAAAAATTTCAGTTAGGAAATTGTGAGACTGTTAATTAAATATTACTGCAGCTGTGAAAGGGGTTGTGATCTTCTGTGCCTCAATCACACCCGTTGTGTTCACTCTGTTAGACAATGAGGCCATTTTATTGCCAAATCTGCATATCTAACACCTTATCTTTGTCCTATTCAGCACCCTCTTTTCACTAGGTCTTGAATGCACGTTCTTGCATCTCCTTCAATTCACCCCCCCCCCCCCCCCCCCCAACACACACCACATCTACTCACGTGTAGGCACCGTATTTTCTTTTCTTTCACCTTGTCAATATTTTGACAACTGTGAACTTCCTTTAGAAAAAAATCACTCAGAATCACAATTGTGACTAGAATACATGAGTATTGCTCTGTGCGCTCTGCAAAGAGGCCAAGGATTGGATGTCCATGTATTTTGAACACTTTTATGTCCCACTGACAGGCCCTCTGAGAAACTCGCACTGTCTTCAGCTTCCGCCCTGGAGTACTCAATCATGGCCCGTTGAAACACATAGAAGCAACTTAGTTCAAAATATGTACAATGCAATAGAAATATGATACATAAAAAATACGGAAACACAACATCCTGAAAGGGTTAATTCTCCTAGGAAATGTGCACTTAAGTTAAACATGTGAAACATAAACAAGAATTCACTGCATACCTAGTGCAATTAATATGTCAGCACAAGTCAAATTTTGAATAGGGAGTGGATGGGGCAGCAATCATTTTGCAGGGCACTCTACTGAGCGTACAGTATGGACAGCTTCGAGGCTTACTGCGAAAGACTTCCTAGAACTAAATTTAGATTACACCCAAGCACAGTCTGCTCGACCACATACTCAAGTATGAGCTTGATTTAATTCAGTTTCACAGGAAGCTAATTAGTACACATTACTTTTAAGCGATGCCTTGTGGGAGACTAAGGGGCATATTAGCAAGGGCTGGCGATATAATTATCGCTGCTTTAGCGTCCGTTTTTGGGCGAAAAGCGGCGATAATTATATCGCAATATCATCAAGGACACTCTAGCGCGTGTTTCCTTGATGTAGAGCCCGTTTTTTTCACAGCCTCGCCTCGCATCGCTAATGAGATGCAAAAGAGGTGAGGCTGTGAAAACAACACATGTTAATATCGCGAAGGCAGCTTCGCGATATTAACAAGGAGGTGCAACGATAAAAAAAATCGCGCTACCTCAGAATTAACTCAGGAATTTAACGTCTGTTATATTCCTGACTAAGGCATACTTTTAATGGGATATGGATTATGCTGATAGGACCACAGGGTCCTATCAGCAATGTTATCGCTGTATTCAATGGAACATCGCTGGAAAACCAGCGATGTTCCATTGAAAACACCGCTATCGCTGAAATATTATCGCCATAGCGCTATGCGTTGTAAATATAGCGTATCATGGCGATAATATTCAGCGATAGCTGGCGATAATATTTCAATCGCTATGAACGGCCAGCGATAATTATCGCTGGCCGTTGATAATATGCCCCTAAGTTCTGTAGTTAAAATAGCCATTATTTAGCCCAGTCCAGTGAAATAACTCCTAAAGTGGAAAATCCAGTCCCAGTCTGCATGGGAAGGGAATGGGTCCCGTTTCAAAAGAGCTTCACAGTAGGAGACTGAATGCCTTTGGCGTCCCTGGCAGGCAGTTTGTTTTAGCTCTATATCGCTTCTCACCTCGTAAATAGCTCGTCTCCCATTACCGAATGCCCTTTGTAATGAGGCGCATAGAATGAGCCTCTGCGAGGGGACAAATCAAAATATGCGCAGGCGCGCAGTTTTGGGGGAACATAACTCATTATGATGTTGGGCAGAAATCCGACAGCTTGTCGGACGCCTTCCACCCGACTTCAGAGGTTTTCGTCTGACCGCCAGATTACGATACTGGCGGTCAGAGGGAAACCCGTGAGGGAATTCCGCTCCCCTTCTAATGGGCTCATTAAGTCCATCAGATTGTTAGTCAGAAAAGTGATCCCAAAATGGCAGCAGAGCAAACCTCGGCTCCACTGTCGCGATTACAATGTCACATTTGTGTGCCCTTTTATGGTGGTCTGACCGCCATGAAAGGGCAGACGGAAAGTGACTTTGGGGACCCCTATCAGGGCCCCTCTGGAGCCATACATGGTCCTGAGGACCACCACCCCCCATGACTGGCTCCTGCTATGTCCCGGTGTACCCACTCCCGGGACGTAGCTGTTTGCTTTGGCTTTGGCTTGGCAGGAACTGACAGCTCCTGCCAAGCAAAAGCAAACACTCTGGTTGCAGCTGGGAGGAGCTGTCAAAGTGCTCCCGCCAGCCAGCCAGAAGCAGAGGTTTCATCTCATTCCCTTCCAGCAGACATGCGGGCAAGGAAAGAGCTGAAACAATTGCTCCTGTATGGATGGAGCTGCAAAATAAATGTGAGAAACAAGCAGAAAGAGTCAAAATAAAGGTCAACAACAAGCAGAAAGGGGCAGAATAAAGGTCAGAAGGAAACAGAAAGAGGCAGAATAAAGGTCAGAAAAAAAGCAGAAAGAGGCAAAATAGTGGTCAGAAACCAGCAGCAAGAGGCAAATTAAAACATAAGAAATGAGCAGAAAGAGGCAAAACAGAGGGCAGAAAAACCAGCAGGAAAGGCATAACACAGGTAGGAAAGGCAAAACAAAGGTCAGAAAATGAAGCAGAAAAGGCTAAACAAAGCAGAAGAGTGCTAAACAGAGAACACTCAGACACTCACAGACCCACTCACAGACCCACTCAGACACTCTCACACTGACTCACACACCCACTCAGAGAATCACACACCCGCTCACAGACTTACTAAGACACTCATGCACTCACTCACACACTCACTGTCAAATGTTAGTGGTTACACTTATGAAACTAATTTTAAAAAACTTAGAAATTCACTGAAGAATCCAAAGGTTATAGGGACATTATAGTTAGTAAACATCAATAAAACACTTTGGAAATTCACTGAAAAAAACAAAGTTTAGAGGGACCTTATAGCTAGGCTCAGATTTCACTCTTACAAAACCAGTGAAATTCAGCAGTTATAGTTAGCTGAGCGAACTATAGTTTATGCCCCAGCTGTACAAAGCACATAAAGATGAAATTAATATGGTGAATGCGTGCGCTGGGCGTGGGAGGGGATCGCAGACAAATAGGTACAGAAGCGTTATAAGAACCATCTGCCACACTCGCAGCAAAACCCTCCTTCCCCCTTTACATGACAGAGGTGCGGCTCTCTGGACTGGGACACTGGGCAGAAAAATGTTCGCCTATTTATGCTCAGATTGCCAGTGCCTCCCCACTTTCACCAATGTCGCCACACACAAATTCATGCCACTAGACACACTATTGTACTATCGAATCAGGCCGACCTGTAGGAACACAAACAACACGTTCCCTGACCCTCCACCAGTCACCACGGTACTTGAGTAAGTTCACATGATCAAATCACAGCATAAACTCACAACCGACTCTATTCATTAATGCTAGCTGCCTCCCCACTAGACACTTCGCTGGCTCGTCAGGCATGGGAACTGGGCATGTGTCTGGATATATCAGTGGCAATGCTGCCGTAGCCAAACTGAGTGGCTCTCCCCAAACTATAGATTGCGACTGATGCACTCAAATATTTACATACAATCTACCATCACCCTAAGTACCTATATAGGTACTGATGCAAGTTGCCTACGATGTTCTGCACTGGAGGCCACATTCACCCACTTTGTTTGGACCTACCTGAAGGTGGCTGAATATTGGCAAGCTGTATGTGAAACGATAAACACCATTATGCAAGACCCCCTAACGCCAGACTTAAAACTTTGTTTATCAGTATATGTTAGAGAACTCTCAGACACACACCGTCAATTAGAATTGATGCTATTGCTGCTGGCCAAGCGCAGTGTGGCAATGCACTGTGGTCGCAAACTGACACTATCAGTGAAGCCGTGGCTTGCAGATACTACACTCTGCTAAACACAACTGAGCACATACTGGGACCTTGTGTCCCCATCAAATCACCCCCACAACATCTGGGACCCATTCACAACATACCTACACGTCGCTAAGTGTACCCCAGTAAAAACACCACCTGAGCAATCATGCCAGCTGACTTTAATACTGTATGCTCCAGCTACACTCAAAGAAGTAATATGTAACACTGTACATTATGTCGCTAGCCATACATGTCAAACTGCTATCACCAACCTGATACTACCAATCTGTTATACAGAAATGTTGCTAAACAATGTATACCTCTTTTGAAATACGAATAAAGCTGTATAAAACTTTTTTTTAAACGAAAACTATAGCCTATGCCCCCGCAATGCACTGCTTATGACTTTACATATTACATCACTCATGAGCCCGTTATTACCTTGTTTGCCCTTCCTGCCCGACCACAAGCTCCAGAGGTCATCGCGGCCGGTGTGCCGCCGTCACCACTACTCACGTGTGCCAGAAGGCGCACAAAATGTCTACGGGACTCCTGCAATGCAGGAGCCCGTTACTACCTTGTTTGCCTTGCCTGCACGACCACAAGTTCCAGAAGGCATGGCGGACGACGTGGCACCATCACCGCTATTCACGCATGCCAGGAGGTGCATAAAACGTCTACAGCACTCCTGCAGCGCGAGACGGGCAGAGGATGGGCGCAGGCATGCCCGGGCTGCACCTGTCAGAGCCTGGGCGAGGCTTGGCTGGGCCTGGTCTCTTGGTTCTTGGATCCAGCCATTTAACTGACAACAATACTGGTAGTACAACAAGGGGCAACTAGAATAGACCTCCTGCTCAAGTAATTCTGATCTACACTTGTAATACACTTCTCCTGGAATGGCAGCAAAAGTGAAATCTATGGGGGAAAAGCACTCACTCCAAAACCTCTGTCAAATTCTACACTCGACAGCTTCTTCCTACGGGCTGCTAAGGCCATCGACAAGGAGATTCAGGTCGGAGAGCGTTGTTTGTCGGTGGGAGCGGATTCGGCTGGTCTTATAATTGACTCTCCTGTTGAGGATACTACACAAGCTGTTCCAATAAGTGACTTTGGTCAGAATAACCATGCACTCAATAGAAGTCCATCTGTTCCACTTCCTGCCCAGCATCTTTGCCCCTCTCCTATAGCAACTCCTGTGCATGAAATTGCAGTCAAAAGGAACAAAAAAGTGAAACATTTGGAGCCCTCACGGGTCATACGGACTAGATCCAGGAAAAAGACCCAGGACCTAGCACCAGAAGCCACTCCTGACACATTGCAAAGGTTTTCTCCTATAACTGGCTCTAACACAAATTTGCCTTTTCATTCCGAGGAACTATCCCAGCAAATCATTGTGACACTGACATCGTGCATAAAAAAAAACTATTGCCAAAAATGTTCTATCTATCTTAGCTAGACTTGATAAACTGGAGTCAAATGTAGATCTAATTCATAAATTAGTTGTTGATATATCATTCGGGGCTGGGGTTAAAACGAAAACGCATAAATGGGGGGCTGATTCTCTCGGGGGCTCAAACCCTGGTGAGGGGTCTCCTGTGATAAATGTCAATCCATTGACTTATACCTCAAACACTGGTCCCCACAGGAATGTTATTAGTTTAGTACCACAAGAACAGATAGGGCCTTTGCGCTCTAGTCATCTGGGGAGTGCAAGCCAGCCCCTTAAAATCGGGCCTAGTCCTCCCAGTGTAACCCCTACTGGGAACTTGATAGGCTGTAACCAACAAGTACCCCCTGAATTGCTGCTTCAAAATGGTCTGATTGACCACGATGATAAGGTGACACTTCATCTTCCCCCTGACTGCTGCCCCTATGTGGCTATTCTAACTAATGTCCCCCCGATACAGGAAAATTAAAAAGAATCACTGAACCAGTTGAAAAACAAACTTTGCCACTGGTTGACACAGAATATGAATTACCTAAAAACCAATTACAGTGATATTATGTTCTTAAGACGGGTAAGCTAGGTTGGCCCGTTACGTAAGTCCATTGCTGGAGATTGTATTATCATAAATTGTAGATCCTCAATCTTAGCCTGACATTTGCTCAGCTGGGGAACAAATTAATTAATTCAGAGGCCAAGACTAGGAATTGACATCGTACCGCTGACTTGGCTGTTCAGGCTGGACTGTTTCCATGGGGCACAGGGTCAAGACTGATTTGCATATGGCCAGGTCTAAACTGGGTTGGCATGGTGAACAAAAGATTGATGGATTTTACCCAGATCTCATGACTGGGGGTGAATGTTTTGATTTGTTCTGCATTCCATCTATCAATTGTGTGTCTTTTGCTTTCTCGCTCTAAGTGCGCCGGGTATGCCCAGACGTGGGTCCCGGGCTCACTGTGCCACTGGAATCAAGCTTTCCTGGCTGAAGAGGGGTGAAACCCCGAAACCAGTCCTAGGATGCTTGTTTCCTGTCCAGGGAGGACCTGGCTTGGCAGTTCAGGGTGGACTGTTCCCATCAGGCACAGGGTCAAGACTGATTTGCATATGGCAAGTCTAAACTGGGATGGCATGGTGAGCAAAAGAATGATGGATTTAACCCAGATCTCATGACTGGGGGTGAATGTTTTGATTTGTTCTGCATTCATTCCAACAATTGTGTGTCTTTTGTTTTTTTTATAGGCATCTTGAATGTGCAGGTCGGAATACTCTGGTCACTAAGCCACCTATTAAGAAGCCCCTACGGGACAGGAGTTCCACCTCCTGGAACTGAGAAATAGATTTCAACCTCTGACTGACCTGGACTCCCAAGACTGACTATCCATTGTAACTACCAACTCATATATTATATCTGAGGAACCACCTGCTATGCAGTCCGTAGAACTTACTAAGATCTATAATAATACCAAGACAGCACATCGCGGCCCAATAACTAAGTATTGCCATCATTCTCAACAACTAGAATGTGAGTGAGCAAAGACCACTCTAGGATGCACCCAGGAACACTCGCTAGAAATCCAGGATTTGAAAATTTTATCCTGGAATATTGCAGGTATAAAGTCTAAGCTAATTGACCCTGAATGGTGCAAGCTAGTGGATGACTTTCACCTATGTTTATTCCAGGAAACCTGGGCGGTAGGGCAGGTTCACATGGTGGGGTTTACTACTTACAGTATAGAAGCTAGGCAGTCTACAGTTGGTCAACCAGCCGGAGGTTTATTGATCAGGGTCAAGAATACATTAGCAAGCAAAATCAAGGTGCTAGAACAAGGTTCAGAGGAAATACTTGGGCTGGAACTGACCGCTTTGAAAGGAAATATCCACCTTAGGCTCCTTAACATCTACAATCGTTTTAGTAGCCCCCACAAGGTATCTGATACACTAACCACATTGACAAACTATCTTGATTTAACTAAGGGGAACTACCAGCTCATAGTCACAGGTGACTTTAACACAACATTTAAACCTGTTGACTATATACAGGAGCTATTATATGACGGAGATAAAGCCAGAGGAGTGGAAAAGCTCCAGATCCCTCCCATCAATAAGTGTACCAGGGTGGGGCAACAGGTTTTATCATTCACTATTACCCATGGGGTCCTAGCCTGCAATGGTCGGACATGCTCTGATATAGAAGCATGCCATACTTTCAAGAGGGGGGGAACAAAGACCAGGATTGACTATATTTTAGTTGACCTTTAACTCTGCCCAAGTGTTAAAGATATGGTCGTATTAATCCGGGATGATAGCGACCATAGCGCCCTGGCACTCACGTTGTTTGGCCTAGTACTTTTATATAGACAGTCTTGGCTTAAGATCGCCCCTGTAACTACCACCAACAATAATAAAATAGTAAAATGGCCACAAATACTGACTGATCGAATTATCCTCCCCAAAATATATTCTGAGGTAGAGCAGACTCTCCCCGACATGAGCAATACTGCTGCTAGCGCAGATGACATCCAGCAACTGACCTATATAATAAGACCATTCTTTAACAAACAGTGTAATCAAGATCTATTCATGCAGAAAACCGCCCTGTGGTACAATAAGGCTTGTAAAAAAGCTAAGGAGGATTGAATTGTGGCAGCAAAAGGAAAATGTCGTATAGATATTGCAAATAGCAGGAGGCTGTATAAATCAGCAGAAGACAAGGCAAAAAGGGACTCGGAGTCAGGAAACTGGCACTCACTTGTAGAAGCATCGAAGCAGAGGAAGAGCCAATTGTTTTGGCATCTCCTGTCGAAAGGGTCACCCAAACTGAAAATGGAAACAGATTTCCATATACAGCCCCATTAGAGGGAGGAGTATTTTAAGCATCTTTATGCAGGCCTACGGGTTGCCCTTGATCCAGGCCCCCAGTTGAGTT
Source organism: Triturus cristatus (assembly GCF_964204655.1). NCBI lineage: Eukaryota > Metazoa > Chordata > Amphibia > Caudata > Salamandridae > Triturus > Triturus cristatus. Next base: position 611,971,781 of record NC_140591.1, on the reverse strand, counting down.
TTCAAGACTCCACATTAACAGAGGAAATTGCTATTACCATAGAGGAAACTATTACAGCTATTAATTCTCTACAGAATGGGAAAGCCCCGGGCCTAGATAAGCTTCCGGGAGACATGTATAAAGCTGAGCCTACAATTTGGGGACCTCTGCTACAAGTGGTTTTCAATGCTATCTTGTGTGGGGGTGAAATCCCGGTGACCTGGAGAGGTGCGGAAATTACCCCAATTTACAAAAAGGGAGACAAAGGGTCTCCCGCAATCTATAAGCCCATCAGCCTTATAGATGTCTCCCAAAAGATCTTCTGTAAAATTATTTTAACCCGGATCCAAAACTGGATTGAGGAAAATTACATTCTATCAATTTTGCAGGCAGGATTTAGGGCCTCCACAAGCACCACAGACCAAGTCTTTAGATTTCTTCTTTTATTTTGGAAGGAAGTGACCATCAGAGGAGGTCACTTGTATGTAGTGTTTGTGGATCTAAAAATGTCCTTTTACTCAATAGAACGTACTAAAATTTGGTTAGCTCTAAGAGAATTAGGACTCTCCTTCACACTTACTTAAAATGTTGATTCGCCTGCACCAAGACACTTATGCAAAGGTCAAGTGGAATTCTGATGCCAGTCTCTCAAATGATATCTGTTCAAAAAGGTGTACGTCAGGGTTGTGTTCTTGCCCCAACATTATTTACCCTTTACATAAACGGGCTAATAGGAGAGCTGCATGATTGGCGAGGTGATCCCCCAAAATTAGCGGGCAGTCCTGTGCCTTCTTTGCTTTTCGCAGATGACACGCTACTTATTGCTAGGACGCCAATGGGGATACAGAATATTTTGAATACATTTGCTAAAGCCTGTAAGGATAGGGGATTAGAAATCAACTGTTCCAATACAAATTATATGACGTTTAACCCCTACAAATCCCATAAGGGTAAACTGATGTTGGGCCTGCAAACCCTGGAGCAGGTCAAGACATTTGATTACTTGGGAGTACGAATTAGTGACAGGCTGGTTTGGACACCACAAAATGAAAACAGTACTCTGACCATCCAGTATGCTGATTGTGCAATAGCCAGGAGGGCTAGGTCGTCTCCATATCGACCGATCTCCCCTATTATGGAACTCCATAGAGCTAAAGGTCTAGGAGCAGCCCTATATGGGGCTGAGCTATGGGGGCTGGAGTACCTCAAGGACTAAGTCATCGGTGAGAACAAATTTATTAGGACGATCCTCAATCTACCCGTGAACACTCCCCTTATGCTGCTTAGACTTGATCTTGGTCTTAAACCTATTAATAAATTTGCTATTCTTAGGGCTCTCCTATTTTGGGTAAGGATTTGGACGAGTGACACACAGGTTCCAGTGAAGGAGGCCCTGGAAGAGCTACTGATCTTACAAAAACAAACAGGCCACATTACGTGGTTCAACAAGATCAAGGATTGTCTCTTAAAATTAGGGCTGGGGTGTATGCGGGAGGATCCGGGGTCTATAACGAAAACAATGGTCCCTCTCCTTAAAAAAAGGTTTTGGGAGTATATGGATACACAAAGTATTGATGGTAATCCACCAGTTTTATAAAAATAAAAGGTTGTTTTGGTGTTGAATTGTTCATGGATGACATAGAACCCCCTCAGGCAAGAGCTCTGTACATTCAATTCAGATATGGAGTTCTTCCTCTAAATTCCAGAAGAAGTACCTTGGGAAAATGCATCTGTAACATCTGTGTGCCAAACCTGTCATGCCTTCCCTGAGACCCTTGATCATTTTCTTTTTTTGCCCCTCTTATGTTGACCTTTGTAAAATCTGGTTAACCCCTTCTTGCCGCTTACTATCTTGTACGCGTCCCGCTGAAGCCTCACGCATCTTTAATCCCTTCGCTGCTAGGCCTCCCCCCGCCCCCCCCCCCCCCCGTGCTAAGCCTTTTTTTCTCTATTTGGGGTAGTTCGCGCTTAGGTCCCTGTAAATTTTTGATCACATAAGGTATCCATGCCAAATTTGCATCCTTTTCTTCCAACATCATGGGGATTCTAAAGGTACCCAGGGTTTGTGGATTCCCCTTGAGGGGACCCAGAAAATAGCCAAAATGTAGCTCATTTTATTTTGGGGGAAAATGGGAAAAACAGGGCTACAGTTGAAAGCGTCTGTTTTTTTGCCCTGCAAATAGTATCAAAAAGGGGTTGTGGCGCTGAAATCACCATTTTCCAAGCTTTCAGGGACAAGCAGACCTTTGTCAGAAAACCAAATTTCTTTACACAATTTTAGCATTTTTCTAGGACATAGCCTATTTTTGCTATTTTTTGTGCTTTTAACCTCCTTCCAGTTAATGGTAGAAATGGGTATGAAAGCAATAAAGGATCCTGGAAAGCTATCCATTTTTGAAACGTAGACAAAATTCTGAATTCAGTAAGGGGTCATTTGTGTAGATCCTTCAAGGTTTCTTTATAGAAACTAACAGTTGAATATAGGATAAATTGAAAATTACTTGAAAAAAACAGCCATTTGTGTCAACGTTTTCACCTGTAACTTCTTCTAATTATGACAGCAGTTTGTAAGCAATATACTGCTCTATCCGCTGGACCTTTCCAGTTGTGGGGATATGTAGGACTTGTAGGTTCACCAAGAACCCGACAACCCCAGAGCCAATAACTGAGCAGTGTCTTGCAATGGTTTTTTATTTTTTACCGGGTATATAGCAATTAATTTGGGAAAATATATACATGGAAAAATTGGTATGAAAGACACCTATGTATTTCTGAAATTGGAACAAAATATAGAGTTTAGAAACAGTAGATATTTGCACATTTCCAAAATTGTGAGTACCCATACTAGCATGAGAATTAAGAAATAATTTTTCAAAATGACTTCTTTTTCACACATTGTCTATCATTTGGAAGGCAGAAATGCATCAAACGTCAATAGGTAATAACAGCTGCTCTACAAATCTGTGTTACCATAAGTCTCCTGATAAAATGGTACCTCACTTGTGTGGGTAGGCCTCGTGCCCGCAACAGGAAACGGCTCAAAACGCAACGTGGACGCACTTTATTTTTACAGTGAAAACTGACCCTTTTTTTTCAAAGTGCCTAGCTGTAGATTTTGAACCCTAGTTCTGCCGTCACATAGGGAAACCTAGCTAACCTATACAGTTTTTAAAACTAGACATCCAGGGGAATCCAGAATGGGGTGTCTTGACTGGCTCTCACCAGGTTATGTTACCCAGAATCCCTTGCAAACCTAAAAATGTATAAAAAAATCACATTTGCTCACATTTCTGTGGTGGAAAGTTCTGGAATCTGTGTGGATCCACAAAATTCTACCCACCCGTGTTCCCCAAAGTCTTCCAAGAAAAATGGTACCTCACTCTGTGGGTAGGCCTAGTGCCCGTGACAGGAAACAGCCCAAAACACAAAGTGGACACATCACATCTTCATAGTGAAAACAGACCCTTTTTTGCAAAGTGCCTAGCTGTAGATTTTGAACCCTAACTCTGCCGGCAACTATGGAAACCTAGCAAACCTATACATTATTGAAAACTAGACACCCAGGGGAATCCAGGATGGGGATACTTGTCTGGCTCTCACCAGGTTCTGTTACCCAGAATCCTTTGCAAACCTCAAAATGTGTCCATAAAAACACATTTTCCTCACACTTCTGTGGTGGAAAGTTCTGGAATCTGCGTAGATCCACAAAATTCCACCCACCCCGTGTTTCCCAAAGTCTTCACAGAAAAATGGTACCCCACTTGTGTGGGTAGGCCTAGTGCCCGTGACAGGAAATGACACAAAACACAACGTGGACACACCGGGCCCGATTCACAGAACTAACTTAAGACAAAATCCTAAACTTACTACCATTTTGGTATTCACAGAAGGCACTTACTCATTTTGGTATTCACAGAAGGCACTTACTCATTTCGGTGTTCCCAGAAGTTAGGAGTCCTAACTTTAGGACTCCTAAATGCCTTCTGTGAATACCGTAAGTCTTAAAATTAGGATTTTTCTCAGTTTAGTAGTAGTATAGTTAGGACTCCTAACTTTAGGACTCCTAAATGCCTTCTGTGAATACCGAAAGTCTTAAAATTAGGATTTTTCTCAATTTAGTAGTCCTAAGTTTAGGACTCCTAACTTTAGGACTCCTAAATGCCTTCTGTGAATACCGAAAGTCTTAAAATTAGGATTTTTCTCAGTTTAGTAGTAGTATAGTTAGGACTCCTAACTTTAGGACTCCTAAATGCCTTCTGTGAATACCGAAAGTCTTAAAATTAGGATTTTTCTCAATTTAGTAGTCCTAACTTTAGGACTCCTAAATGCCTTCTGTGAATACCGAAAGTCTTAAAATTAGGATTTTTCTCAGTTTAGTAGTAGTATAGTTAGGACTCCTAACTTTAGGACTCCTAAATGCCTTCTGTGCATACCGAAAGTCTTAAAATTAGGATTTTTCTCAATTTAGTAGTCCTAAATTTAGACTTAGGACTACTAAATTGAGAAAAATCCTAATTTTAAGACTTTCGGTATTCACAGAAGGCATTTAGGAGTCCTAAAGTTAGGAGTCCTAACTATACTACTACTAAACTGAGAAAAATCCTAATTTTAAGACTTTCGGTATTCACAGAAGGCATTTAGGAGTCCTAAAGTTAGGACTCCTAACTTCTGTGAATACCGAAATGAGTAAGTGCCTTCTGTGAATACCAAAATGAGTAAGTGCCTTCTGTGAATACCAAAATGGTAGTAAGTTTAGGATTTTGTCTTAAGTTAGTTCTGTGAATCGGGCCCACCATATTTTCACAGTGAAAACTGACAATTTTTTGCAAAGTGTCTAGCTGTAGATTTTGAACCCTAGCTCTGTCGGCACCTAGAGAAACCTAGTAAACCTATACATTTTTTAAAAGTAGACAACCAGGGGAATCCAGGATGGGGTGACATGTCTGGCTCTCACCAGGTTCTGTTACCCAGAATCCCTTGCAAACCTCAAACTTTGTCTACAAAAACACATTTTCCTCATATTTCTGTGGTGGAAAGTTCTGGAATCTGTGTGGATCCACAAAATTCCACCCACCCCGCATTTCCCAAAGCCTTCTGAGAAAAATGGTACCTCACTTGTGTGGGTGAGTCAAGTACCCGTGACAGGCAAGGGCCCAAAACGTATTGAGGAGACATCAAAATGACCTATCACAAAACAACCTGGTTGTGCAAGGGGGTCACCCCCACGCATAAAAAAAGCCAGTGTAACCGCAGTGCCTAGTGAGCTCTCTGCCCTGGGGGCAGCTCAGGGGCCGCTGCCCCATCTGCCCTCCCGGGGGAGCACAGAAATACTGGAAGATCTCTGGGGGGTTACGGGTATTGTCATGCCAATTTTGGTCAGCCCCTACCCCTACACGAATAAAATAAATCCCTGGTTTCTAGTGGGCTTTTTGCCTCCCCGGGTGGGCATATTGGGGGCCACATCTCCCATCTGCCTCCCGGGGGTGCAGAAAGACTGTAATTTTGGCAGGAGATGGGGGCATTGACATGCCCGTTTTGGGCAGCCTCTACCCTAATTAAAATTGCCCAAAATAAAATCCCTGGCGTCTAGTGAGCTTTCTGCCCTCTGGGGGGGTCAGATTGGGGGCTATTGCCCCCATATGCCCCCCAGGGGGCAGAAAGGCTGTAATTGTGGAAGGGGTGGGGGCATTGGCATGCCCGTTGTGGGCAGCCCCCACCCTAATTACATATGGCAACAAAAAAATCCCTGGCATCAAGTGGTCTTTCTGCCCCCCCCGTAGGGACAGATTGGGGGCTACTGCCCCCATCTGCCACCCAGGGGGCAGAAAGGCTGTCATTTTGCCAGGGGGTGGGGGCATTGGCGTGCCTGTTTTGGGCAGACCCCACCCTAATTACATATGGCAACAAAAAAGTCCCTGGCATCAAGTGGGCTTTCTGCCCCCCAGGGGGGCAGATTGGGACTACTGCCCTCATAGGCTGTAATGGTGGCAGGGGGGGTGGGAGCATTGGCATGCCCGTTTTGGGCAGCCCCCACCATAATTACATATGGCAACAAAAAAATCCCTAGCATCAAGTGGGCTTTCTGCCCCCCGGGGAGGGCAGAAAGGCTGTCATTTTGGCAGGGGGGTGAAGGCATTGCCGTGCCCATTTTGGGCAGCCCCCACCCTAATTACATATGCCAACAAAAAATTCCCTGGCATCAAGTGGGCTTTCTGCCCCCCTGGGGGGGCAGATTTGGGGCTCCTGCCCCCATCTGCCCCCCGGGGGGGCAGAAAGACTGAATATGGCCAATTTGTTTGGGGAGAGCAGGGGCCATTGCCCAAGGGGCCGCTCCCCCCTCCCTGGTGTCTAGTGGGTGGATCCCTGCTCTGGGATCGCCCTCCTGAGGTGATCCCCAAGCAGGGATCCACTGGGAAGGGGTATCATTGGAATGGGGAGATTCTCCCCTTTCCAATGATACCCCTCCCATCTTACTACGTGCTCAGGGGGCTGAGATAGCCCCCTGAACACATAGAAAGTGAAACTGAAATGAGCCTAAAGGCTCATTTCAGTTTCGGTTTCTGTGAAATGACGTCAGCGCAATGTTTTTTTGTTTTTTTGGGGGTATTTTTGCTTCTTTTATATAGCGCAAACTCGACCCGAAGGTATTGGAGCGCTGTACATGAGCACCGTATTCACATTACATATTCAGGCATGGGGAGATTAAGTGATTTGCCTAGAATCACAGGATGTGGACGTGACCCAGAGGCTCGAACCCTGGTTTCCAGCACCAAAGTCGGCAGTCTAGCCGACCGACCACATCCTCTCCCCATGTGCGCGCTGATCGTCATTTCACAGAAATGGGGGGGGGCCTAGGGAGCTGGGGAAGCTCTTCCCCAGCTCCCGAGCTACAAGGGAGAAAAATAAATCCCTCTGGTGCCTGCACCAGAGGGATTTCCGGTGCCATGTTACAGGACTACCGGGAGCCGTCCTGCGCACACGAGCACCGTGGCGCAGGACGGCTCCCGGTCATTGTGCGCACGGAAAGGATTAATTTAGATACCACAAGGTGACTAGTGTTCACAATCTCGAGATATATGCTCTTTGCTTGGTGGAAGAGGTTAAAAATGATTAACAATGTCTCTGTGAACCTAATATGAAAATGTATGCCACATTGTTCTGGGGCCTTTAATTGGAAATCATTGAACAGTATAATGGAATTTCATCAACATAGTTTTTTAGGAATATGGTAATTGCCTTTCTTAAACTACTTTTCTAAATGGTGGAATTATTGAGACATTTTAATACTGCTAGAGCCTTGTGATAGCCTGCTTTTCAAAATCATTCTTTTATGATGTAATGAAATGGAACATTTTATTCTTTTTATGGTCATTGATTTTTATGATGTAAATGATCATACTATTGATCAAATAAATACAATAATCACTCATGACAAGGTCAGTGGCATCACTGTTGACATCTCAAATTACATTACTGATGATATCATCCACAGAAGCACTCACACCCATAAATAACCTCTCAGATATCCACTCAAAGGCCCACACAACCACTCACATACCCATTAACAGGCCCATACAAGTACTCATACAACCACTCATTCATCCATTAAGCTACTGATAAAACCAGTCACTTTCCAAACAGCCACTCACACAGCCACAAACTCATCTATACAGCTACTCACACACCTTTGTATTTACCAATACAGCCACTCACACACTCTCACTAATACAGCCATTCAAGCACCCACTCACTCACCAATACAGTCCTTCACACACCCACTCAACCACCGATACAGCAACTCACACAGTCACTCATTCACCAATACAGTCACTGATACACCCACTCACTCACCAATAGTCACTCACTCATCCACAAAGCTACTCACACACCTATTTATACACCCATACAGGCACTCAGACACCCACTCAGACACAGATACACAGTCACACAGCCACTCACATAATGTATATTAGAAATAGTATCACTCATTAGTAGTACAGAAAGTATACTATTTTAACTTTTGTAGTACCTTGGTATATATGTTTAACATTCATAATCTTTTAGAAAATACTCACACTCACTGGATTATGCCATCAGTGATGTCATTTGAGATGTCATCAGTGATGCCACTAGCCATGTCATGAGTGATGTAATATATGAGATCATGAGCAATGCATTGTAGTGGCTTAAGTTATATTTAGCTCAGTTAACTATAACTTCTAAATTTCACTGATTTGGATGAGTGAAATCTGAGACTAACTATAACATCCCTGTAACATTTGGTTATTTTCAATCATTTTCTAAAAAAAAAAATTATTCTGGCTCCTACCTATAATGTCCCTGTAACCTTTTGTTTTTATACTGAATTTCTAATGTTTTTAATGTTGTTTCCTAACTATAATGTCCCTGTAACGTTTCTTTTTTTAAGTGAAAATATGTATGTATATATATATTTATATTCACTGAAAAAACCATAGGTTTCAGGCCTGATATAGTTAGGAATTAGCATTTAATAAACCTTAGAAATTCACTGAAAAAACAATAGGTTTTAGGGGTGTTATAGTTAGCTGGACATTTCACTGGAACAAAACCATTGAAATTCCTCCAATATAGTTAGTTGTACTAACTACATCTCGCGCGCCTGCAATCCACTGCTGATGATGTCACATATTACATCATTCATGACATGGTCAGTGACATCACTGATGACATCTCAAATGACATCACTGATGACATCACTGATGACATCATCCAGAGAATGTGGTTTGGTTTGTTATTTAAATATGTATTATATATATAGCAATTTGCATTGAAGAATGAGTGGATATATAGATATAAATATCTGGATGGAGGATTTAGTAGCAGTGTGATTGACTGTTTACTTGACTAATTTATAGTGTCTCACTACATATATTGGATAGTGACTAAACTGTGTAAATATCTGTATCACTTTGTCAGTTGTTGTGTAAACTGCTGCACTAGTTGGTTACTAGCTACGTGAAAGTCTATATTATTTATTGATTAGTTAACTGACTATTTGTATGGGAGAGTGAATGTGTGTGTTGTTTGGTGGGGGGTGTGTGACTGGATGTGTGAATAGTTGGTTCAGTAGGTATATGAAGTTAAAACCACATGTTATAACAGTTGTTTGGGTGAGTGTATATCTTTATGGGTGTGGCGATGAGCAAATATATGTCTCAGTGGTACAGGTCCAACAAACTAGAAAAATAAAAGCCAGTGTATGTGTCAGTTGTTGTATATAAATAAGTATACATAAGACACAGTGATTGTATGAGTGACTGTATGGATAACTGTATAGTTTAGTGATTTTAAAACACACTAAGTATGGGCTATTATCTATATGAATAGATGAAGTGGTGTTTTTATAAGTGTATAGCTAAGTAAAAGTAAGTATGATCCATTGTTTGCAAAAGTGAGTAGGATGACTTCATAAGTGATTAGGATGTGTGCTGGTGTGTAATGTCGATATAGGTTTATAAGTATATTTGATAGTGTTCTATTGATCATTGACAGCATGTATGAATGAATCTATAGGTAAGTGATTAGATGTGTGTATAGATCTAGGAATCACTGAGTGGATGTTTAGAAACTTGTATTGGTGTGTCAATGGTTTTAAATCTGGCACTCTATATTTTACAGTGAGTGATGAAAGGTTATACTAGTGTATGATGAGGTGTAGCTGATTGTCACGTGGATGATGTCAACAGTGAAGTTCATCAGTGATGTCATTTGAGATGTCATCAGTGATGTCACTGACCATGTCATGAATGATGTAATATGTGACATCATCAGCAGTCGATTGAGGGCGCGCGAGATGTAGTTAGTACAACTAACTATATCGGAGGAATTTTAATGGTTTTGTTCAAGTGAAATGTCCAGCTAACTATAACACCCCTAAAACCTATTGTTTTTTCAGTGAATTTCTAAGGTTTAATAAATGCTAATTCCTAACTATATCAGGCCTGAAACCTATGGTTTTTTTCCGTGAATTTCAAAGGTTTTTTAAATGCTAATTCCTAACTATATCAGGCCTGAAACCTATGTTTTTTTCAGTGAATTTCAAAGGTTTTTTAAATGCTAATTTCTAACTATATCAGGCGTGAAACCTATGTTTTTTTCAGTGAATTTCAAAGGTTTTGTAATTGACAATTCTGAATGTATTAATTGTTATACTGATTTTTTTATACTGATTTACTACATTGTTTAAACTGTTTATTTTTTGATATTTTATTTGTTTAATTACATTATACATTACAATACAAAATATACTTTCTCAGAATGAATTACTTTAGTTTAAATACTTTGCAAATAGGCAATAGACTTTTAAGTACAGTAGTTACAGTTGTTGCAATGGGCAACACAATTTCAAACACAAAGCAACATTGAGCTCAATGTGAATTTCTAGTCAAATGCAATTAGTTACTTTATGGATTACTTTTCTAACCACATTACTGGATGCTAGATTCAGTTCTTGGACATCTCCTGTAAACAGTTGAGTAAAAGCGTTTTGGTTACAGTAGAAATTTTTAAGGATTATTATTGTATTTTAAAAGTTGACAGAAATTTTTTCACATAGAATCACCAATGTTATCCTATGGCAGAAAATTCACTTAGCAGGTAAGTACTGTTATCGTTACTTTTTCTTACTCAGTGGTGGATCCTGGATCCAGCACAGGTGAATCTCCTGTAAACAGTTGAAAGAATGTGTTTAAGTCATACAGATGATTTTTTAGGAATATTTTTAGTTTGTGAAAATAGACACTTAGAAACTTTTCTACTTAAGAGCACAAAATGGATTCCTATTGAAGGAAATACAAGTTACTGGTAAGTACACTTAGAATTATTTTTCCGGGTCAGTGCTGGGCTAAATAATTGCAGCCCTGGGTTCTCTCCAGATAAAACGTGAGTAAATCGGAATTCGTAGTTCGGCTGATTTTAGAGGAATATTTGTATGTTTCAAAAATGGACACTTCGAAACCTTTCTGCTGAAAACCACACAATGGATTCCTATGGAAAGAAATACAAGTTACTGGTAAGTATGCTTAAAATTACTTTTCAGGGTCAGTGCTGGTCTACAAGATGCAGCCCTGGGTTCTCTCCTGATAACAGGTAAGTAAATCGGAATTTGTAGTTCGGCTGATTTTAGAGGAATATTTGTACATTTCAAAAATGGACACTTTGAAACTTTTCTGCTGAAAACCACACAATGAATTCCTATGGAAGGAAATACAAGAGACTGGTAAGTACGCTTAGAATTATTTTTCAGGGTCAGTGCTGGGCTAAAAGATGCAGCCCTGGGTTCTCTCCTGATAACAGGTGAGTAAATCTGAATTCGTAGTTCGGCTGATTTTAGAGGAACATTAGTACGTTTCAAAAATGGACACTTTGAAACTTTTCTGCTGAAAACCACACAATGAATTCCTATGGAAGGAAATACAAGTTACTGGTAAGTACGCTTAGAATTATTTTTCAAGGTCAGTGCTGGGATAAAAGATGCAGCCCTGGTTTCTCTGCTGATAACAGGTGAGTAAATCGGAATTCATAGTTCGGCTGATTTTAGAGGAATATTTGTACGTTTCAAAAATGGACACAGAAACTTTTCTGCTGAAAACCACACAATGGATTCCTATGGAAGGAAATACAAGTTACTGGTAAGCACGCTTAGAATTATTTTTCATGGTCAGTGCTGGGCTAAAAGGTGCAGCCCTGGGTTCTCTCCTGATAACAGGTGAGTAACTCGGAATTCGTAGTTCGGCTGATTGTAGAGGAATATTTGTACGCTTCAAAAATGGACACTTAGAACTTTTCTGCTGAAAACCACACAATGGATTCCTATGGAAAGATCCACAAGTTACTGGTAGGTACGCTTAGAATTACTTTTCAGGGTCAGTGCTGGGCTAAAAGATGCAGCCCTGGGTTCTCTCCTGATAACAGGTAAGTAAATCGGAATTCGTAGTTCGGCTGATTTTAGAGGAATATTTGTACATTTCAAAAATGGACACTTTGAAACTTTTCTGCTGAAAACCACACAATGAATTCCTATGGAAGGAAATACAAGAGACTGGTAAGTACGCTTAGAATTATTTTTCATGGTCAGTGCTGGGCTAAAAGATGCAGGCCTGGGTTCTCTCCTGATAACAGGTGAGTAAATCGGAATTCGTAGTTCGGCTGATTTTAGAGGAATATTTGTACATTTCAAAAATGGACACTTTGAAACTTTTCTGCTGAAAACCACATAATGGATTCCTATGGAAAGAATTGCAAGTTACTGGTAAGTACGCTTAGAATTATTTTTCAGGGTCAGTGCTGGGCTAAAAGATGCAGCCCTGGGTTCTCTCCTGATAACAGGTGAGTAAATCGGAATTCGTAGTTCGGCTGATTTTAGAGGAATATTAGTACGTTTCAAAAATGGACACTTTGAAACTTTTCTGCTGAAAACCACACAATGAATTCCTATGGAAGGAAATACAAGTTACTGGTAAGTACGCTTAGAATTATTTTTCAAGGTCAGTGCTGGGATAAAAGAAGCAGCCCTGGTTTCTCTCCTGATAACAGGTGAGTAAATCGGAATTCATAGTTCGGCTGATTTTAGAGGAATATTTGTACGTTTCAAAAATGGACACAGAAACTTTTCTGCTGAAAACCACACAATGGATTCCTATGGAAGGAAATACAAGTTACTGGTAAGTACGCTTAGAATTATTTTTCAGGGTCAGTGCTGGGCTAAAAGGTGCAGCCCTGGGTTCTCTCCTGATAACAGGTGAGTAACTCGGAATTCGTAGTTCGGCTGATTGTAGAGGAATATTTGTACGCTTCAAAAATGGACACTTAGAACTTTTCTGCTGAAAACCACACAATGGATTCCTATGAAAAGATCCACAAGTTACTGGTAGGTACGCTTAGAATTACTTTTCAGGGTCAGTGCTGGGCTAAAAGATGCAGCCCTGGGTTCTCTCCTGATAACAGGTAAGTAAATCGGAATTCGTAGTTCGGCTGATTTTAGAGGAATATTTGTACATTTCAAAAATGGACACTTTGAAACTTTTCTGCTGAAAACCACACAATGAATTCCTATGGAAGGAAATACAAGAGACTGGTAAGTACGCTTAGAATTATTTTTCAGGGTCAGTGCTGGGCTAAAAGATGCAGCCCTGGGTTCTCTCCTGATAACAGGTGAGTAAATCTGAATTCGTAGTTCGGCTGATTTTAGAGGAACATTAGTACGTTTCAAAAATGGACACTTTGAAACTTTTCTGCTGAAAACCACACAATGAATTCCTATGGAAGGAAATACAAGTTACTGGTAAGTACGCTTAGAATTATTTTTCAAGGTCAGTGCTGGGATAAAAGATGCAGCCCTGGTTTCTCTGCTGATAACAGGTGAGTAAATCGGAATTCATAGTTCGGCTGATTTTAGAGGAATATTTGTACGTTTCAAAAATGGACACAGAAACTTTTCTGCTGAAAACCACACAATGGATTCCTATGGAAGGAAATACAAGTTACTGGTAAGCACGCTTAGAATTATTTTTCAGGGTCAGTGCTGGGCTAAAAGGTGCAGCCCTGGGTTCTCTCCTGATAACAGGTGAGTAACTCGGAATTCGTAGTTCGGCTGATTGTAGAGGAATATTTGTACGCTTCAAAAATGGACACTTAGAACTTTTCTGCTGAAAACCACACAATGGATTCCTATGGAAAGATCCACAAGTTACTGGTAGGTACGCTTAGAATTACTTTTCAGGGTCAGTGCTGGGCTAAAAGATGCAGCCCTGGGTTCTCTCCTGATAACAGGTAAGTAAATCGGAATTCGTAGTTCGGCTGATTTTAGAGGAATATTTGTACATTTCAAAAATGGACACTTTGAAACTTTTCTGCTGAAAACCACACAATGAATTCCTATGGAAGGAAATACAAGAGACTGGTAAGTATGCTTAGAATTATTTTTCATGGTCAGTGCTGGGCTAAAAGATGCAGCCCTGGGTTCTCTCCTGATAACAGGTGAGTAAATCGGAATTCGTAGTTCGGCTGATTTTAGAGGAATATTTGTACATTTCAAAAATGGACACTTTGAAACTTTTCTGCTGAAAACCACATAATGGATTCCTATGGAAAGAATTGCAAGTTACTGGTAAGTACGCTTAGAATTATTTTTCAGGGTCAGTGCTGGGCTAAAAGATGCAGCCCTGGGTTCTCTCCTGATAACAGGTGAGTAAATCGGAATTCGTAGTTCGGCTGATTTTAGAGGAATATTAGTACGTTTCAAAAATGGACACTTTGAAACTTTTCTGCTGAAAACCACACAATGAATTCCTATGGAAGGAAATACAAGTTACTGGTAAGTACGCTTAGAATTATTTTTCAAGGTCAGTGCTGGGATAAAAGAAGCAGCCCTGGTTTCTCTCCTGATAACAGGTGAGTAAATCGGAATTCATAGTTCGGCTGATTTTAGAGGAATATTTGTACGTTTCAAAAATGGACACAGAAACTTTTCTGCTGAAAACCACACAATGGATTCCTATGGAAGGAAATACAAGTTACTGGTAAGTACGCTTAGAATTATTTTTCAGGGTCAGTGCTGGGCTAAAAGGTGCAGCCCTGGGTTCTCTCCTGATAACAGGTGAGTAACTCGGAATTCGTAGTTCGGCTGATTGTAGAGGAATATTTGTACGCTTCAAAAATGGACACTTAGAACTTTTCTGCTGAAAACCACACAATGGATTCCTATGAAAAGATCCACAAGTTACTGGTAGGTACGCTTAGAATTACTTTTCAGGGTCAGTGCTGGGCTAAAAGATGCAGCCCTGGGTTCTCTCCTGATAACAGGTAAGTAAATCGGAGTTCGTAGTTCGGCTGATTTTAGAGGAATATTTGTACATTTCAAAAATGGACACTTTGAAACTTTTCTGCTGAAAACCACACAATGAATTCCTATGGAAGGAAATACAAGAGACTGGTAAGTACGCTTAGAATTATTTTTCATGGTCAGTGCTGGGCTAAAAGATGCAGCCCTGGGTTCTCTTCTGATAACAGGTGAGTAAATCGGAATTCGTAGTTCGGCTGATTTTAGAGGAATATTTGTACATTTCAAAAATGGACACTTTGAAACTTTTCTGCTGAAAACCACACAATGGATTCCTATGGAAAGAATTGCAAGTTACTGGTAAGTACGCTTAGAATTATTTTTCAGGGTCAGTGCTGGGCTAAAAGATGCAGCCCTGGGTTCTCTCCTGATAACAGGTGAGTAAATCGGAATTCGTAGTTCGGCTGATTTTAGAGGAATATTAGTACGTTTCAAAAATGGACACTTTGAAACTTTTCTGCTGAAAACCACACAATGAATTCCTATGGAAGGAAATACAAGTTACTGGTAAGTACCCTTAGAATTATTTTTCCAGGTCAGTGCTGGGATAAAAGATGCAGCCCTGGTTTCTCTCCTGATAACAGGTGAGTAAATCGGAATTCATACTTCGGCTGATTTTAGAGGAATATTTGTACGTTTCAAAAATGGACACAGAAACTTTTCTGCTGAAAACCACACAATGGATTCCTATGGAAGGAAATACAAGTTACTGGTAAGTACGCTTAGAATTATTTTTCAGGGTCAGTGCTGGGCTAAAAGGTGCAGCCCTGGGTTTCTCCTGATAACAGGTGAGTAACTCGGAATTCGTAGTTCGGCTGATTGTAGAGGAATATTTGTACGCTTCAAAAATGGACACTTAGAACTTTTCTGCTGAAAACCACACAATGGATTCCTATGGAAAGATACACAAGTTACTGGTAGGTACGCTTAGAATTACTTTTCAGGGTCAATACTGGGCTAAAAGATGCAGCCCTGGGTTCTCTCCTGATAACAGGTGAGTAATCGGAATTTGTAGTTCAGCTGATTTTAGAGGAATATTTGTACGTTTCAAAAATGGACACAGAAACTTTTCTGCTGAAAACCAAACAATGCATTCCTATGGAAAGAAATACAAGTTATTTGTAAGTACGCTTAGAATTACTTTTCAGGGTCAGTGCTGGGCTGAAAGATGCAGCCCTGGGTTCTATTCTGATAACAGGTGAGTAAATCGGAATTTGTAGTTCGGCTGATTTTAGAGGAATATTTGTATGTTTCAAAAATGGACACTTAGAAACTTTTCTGCTGAAAACCACACAATTGATTCCTATGGAAAGAATTACAAGTGATTGGTAAGTACGCTTAGAATTACTTTTCAGGGTCAGGGCTGGCCTATAAGATGCAGCCCTGGGTTCTCTCCTGATAACAGGTGAGTAATCAGAATTCGTAGTTCAGCTGATTTTAGAGGAATATTTGTACGTTTCAAAAATGGACACAGAAACTTTTCTGCTGAAAACCACACAATGGATTACTATGGAAAGAAATACAAGTTACTGGTAAGTACGCTTAGAATTACTTTTCAGGGTCAGTGCTGGTCAAAAAGATGCAGCACTGGGTTCTCTCCAGATAACAGGTGAGTAAATCGGAATTCGTAGTTCGGCTGATTTTAGAGGAATATTAGTACGTTTCAAAAATGGACACTTTGAAACTTTTCTGCTGAAAACCACACAATGAATTCCTATGGAAGGAAATACAAGTTACTGGTAAGTACGCTTAGAATTATTTTTCAAGGTCAGTGCTGGGCTAAAAGATGCAGCCCTGGTTTCTCTCCTGATAACAGGTGAGTAAATCGGAATTCATAGTTCGGCTGATTCTAGAGGAATATTTGTACGTTTCAAAAATGGACACAGAAACTTTTCTGCTGAAAAGCACACAATGGATTCCTATGGAAGGAAATTCAAGTTACTGGTAAGTACGCTTAGAATTATTTTTCAGGGTCAGTGCTGGGCTAAAAGGTGCAGTCCTGGGTTCTCTCCTGATAACAGGTGAGTAACTCGGATTTCGTAGTTCGGCTGATTGTAGAGGAATATTTGTACGTTTCAAAAATGGACACTTAGAACTTTCTGCAGAAAACCACACAATGGATTCCTATGGAAAGATACACAAGTTACTGGTAAGTACGCTTAGAATTACTTTTCAGGGTCAGTACTGGGCTAAAAGATGCAGCCCTGGGTTCTCTCCTGATAACAGGTGAGTAATCGGAATTCGTAGTTCAGCTGATTTTAGAGGAATATTTGTATGTTTCAAAAATGGACACTTAGAAACTTTTCTGCTGAAAACCACACAATGGATTCCTATGGAAAGATACACAAGTTACTGGTAAGTACGCTTAGAATTACTTTTCAGGTTCAGTGCTGGTCTATAAGATGCAGCACTGGGTTCTCTCCTGATAACAGGTGATTAAATCGGAATTCGTAGTTCGGCTGATTTTAGAGGAATATTTGTACCTTTCAAAAATGGACACTTCGAAACTTTTCTGCTGAAAACCACACAATGGATTCCTATGGAAAAAATTACAAGTTACTGGTAAGTACGCTTAGAATTACTTTTCAGGGTCAGTGCTGGTCTAAGAGATGCAGCACTGGGTTCTCTCCAGATAACAGGTGAGTAAATCGGAATTCGTAGTTCGGCTGATTGTGGAAGAATATTTGTACGTTTCAAAAATGGACACTTCGAAACCTTTCTGCTGAAAACCACACAATGGATTCCTATGGAAAGAAATACAAGTTACTGGTAATTACGCTTAAAATTACTTTTCAGGGTCAGTGCTGGTCTAAAAGATGCAGCCCTGGGTTCTCTCCTGATAACAGGTGATTAAATCGGATTTCGTAGTTCGGCTTATTTTAGAGGAATATTTGTACGTTTCAAAAATGGACACTTTGAAACTTTTCTGCTGAAAACCACACAATGAATTCCTATGGAAGGAAATACAAGTTACTGGTAAGTACGCTTAGAATTATTTTTCAAGGTCAGTGCTGGGCTAAAAGATGCAGCCCTGGTTTCTCTCCTGATAACAGGTGAGTAAATCGGAATTCATAGTTCGGCTGATTTTAGAGGAATATTTGTACGTTTCAAAAATGGACACATAAATTTTCTGCTGAAAACCACACAATGGATTCCTATGGGAAGAAATACAAGTTACTGGTAAGTACGCTTAAAATTACTTTTCAGGGTCAGTGCTGGTCTAAAAGATGCAGCCCTGGGTTCTCTCCTGATAACAGGTGATTAAATCGGATTTCGTAGTTCGGCTGATTTTAGAGGAATATTTGTACGTTTCAAAAATGGACACTTTGAAACTTTTCTGCTGAAAACCACACAATGAATTCCTATGGAAGGAAATACAAGTTACTGGTAAGTACGCTTAGAATTATTTTTCAAGGTCAGTGCTGGGCTAAAAGATGCAGCCCTGGTTTCTCTCCTGATAACAGGTGAGTAAATCGGAATTCATAGTTCGGCTGATTTTAGAGGAATATTTGTACGTTTCAAAAATGGACACATAACTTTTCTGCTGAAAACCACACAATGGATTCCTATGGGAAGAAATACAAGTTACTGGTAAGTATGCTTAGAATTACTTCTCAGGGTCAGTGCTGGTCTAAAAGATGCAGCCCTGGGTTCTCTCCTGATAACAGGTGAGTAAATCGGAATTCGTAGTTCGGCTGATTTTAGAGAAATATTTGTACAATGGTAAAGGAAGGGGGCGGGACCTGAGGTGATGTGTGCAAACACGCCCTGTGGCGCGTTTTAAGTTGGGGAATTAATTCCTCTTCAATCCTGCGGTCCCCTGGGGGCCAACTAGCCCACCAGGTACCTCCAGTATGCGCCAGGGAGCTGCGTTGCAGAGAGGTGTTCAGAGGCCACGCCCCTTTTTACAACACTCTGCAACGCAGCTCCATGGCGCTTACTGGAGATACCTGGTGGGCTAGTTGGCCCCTAGGGGACCTCTCAATTGAAGAGGAATGAATTCCCCAACTTAAAATGCGCCACAGGGCGTGTTTGCACAGTATCACCTCAGGCCCCGCCCCCTATCTTCACCACTGTGCAAATGCGCCCCGTGGCGTGTTTTAAGTTGGGGGATTAAGTCCCCTAGCGGCCAACTAGGCCACCAGGTACCTCCAGTAAGCACCATGGAGCTGCATTGCAGAGAGGTGTAAAAAGTGGCGTGGCCTCATTACACTTCTCTGCAAGAGAGCCCCCTGGCGCATACTGGAGGTTCCTGGTGGGCTAGTTGACCCCCAGTATTCAAGGGGAATTAATTCTCCCTCTGCAAACACGCTAGAAGGCACGTTTGCACATTGGTGTAAGGAGGGGGCGTGGCCTCCGGCCCAATCCCGTTTTTTTTACTCCTTCTTTTTTTAGAAGGGGGGCTATGTAGCCCCCCTTCTTTTTCTATTTTTTGACCCTGGGGAACCCATCCCCCATGGTCTGACCCCAATTTTTCTATTTGAAAAAAAAAACGGGAACGGGGCCGCGTAGCCCCCCTCTGGAGGCCATAATTTGCCCCGGGGACCCCATCCCCCGGGGCATGGGCCTTTTAAAAAAAAAAATGGAGGGGGGCTGCGTAGCCCCCCTCCTCTGGCCACTTTAAGGTTTAGGTGACCCCATCCCCCGGGGCCGGCCATTTATTAGTTTTTTTTTATTTAATGGGGAGGGGGCCACTTTTTGCCAGGGCCTGGCCTCTCGTTGGAGACGGTGGGGGGGTCCCCAATACCCCCACAGTCCCAGCCGGATCCCCCGCCTCCTGCAGGAGCCAGCATTGCTTTTTCACATGGCTCCCCATGTAGAAAAGCAATCTGCTTTGCTTCATTGAAGCAAGAGCAGGTTTCCCTGCTCTCGCTTCAATGAAGCAAAGCAGTTTGCAATGGCAGGTTGGGAGCTGTGAGGCTCCCGCCCTGTCATTGCAAACAGCAGTGTCCCGGGGGTGGGCACCCCGGGACACTGCAGGAGCCGGCCCTGGGGTGTGGCGGTCCCCAGGGCCAATACAAGGCTCCAGGAGGGGGGCCGCATGGACCCCCTCGCACATGTACTAGTTGCCCCAGGGGTGGCAGTCCCCGGGGCTGCGGGGGGGCCGTGAGCCCCCCGCATATATAATCTTGGAGCCCCGGGGGGTGGCGGTCCCCGGGGCAGTGTGGGGGGATTGGGACCCCCCCCACACTTTTTTTTCTAATTATGCCCACGGGATTTGGCTCCCGGGGCAAATTAGAATATTCAGTGCGGGAGCCCGCGCTGAATTTTTTTAAAATTTTCGTCCGAAATTCACGCTGGGTTCGCGAATCTCGACGATTTGTTTTTAAAAAATATATATTTTTTGGGCCCTGGGGGTCCTTGTGGGGCCCCCTGAGTAGGCCTAGGGGGTCAGGGTGTTTCAACCCTGCCCCCTTGTCTCATTTTTCGCGTTTGTTTTTTAGGTTTCTTGTGCCTCGGTTCTACTGAGGCACAAGATGGCTGCCAACACTTCCTGATATGGAGTGTTGACAGCCAATTAGAATACAGCTCGTGTACGGCTGGGTGGGCGCTGGGTGCGGGGAGGGTGCGCGGATCCTCCGAAGCCATAGATATATCTATCTTTTTAACTCTAATTTTCTCAGGAACTACTGAACGGATTTACACCATTTAAGCAAAAGGCATGAGTCTGAACTGAGCACTACCTCTTTGCCAAATTTGGTGTAATTCCGTTCAGCAGTTCGGGCTGTAGCTGTGTCAACAGGTCCTATGGGAAAATGCATGGGGAAAATGCATTTTGGGCCCCCCCATTTTTCTCGGCCCCTGCTTGACGAATCACCGTGAAATGTTCAGGATAGGAGCGGACCAGAGCTGGCCAAAAGTTTCGAAAATTTCGCGAAGATTCATCAATCGGCGCCAACGTTATTCCAAATAGAAGGTTGCGGATTTCCTATGGAAAATAGGTCCTAACTATATCTACCTACTGGCAACCGCCAGTAGGTAATATTTAATGAAAAAAACAAAGGTTACAGGGTCATTATAGTTAGGCTCAGATTTCACTCATACAAAAACAGTGAAAATAAGCAGGTATATATAACTAATGCCTGCACTATGCACTTCTTATGAGTGGAGAGAAGACGACCCTAGGGCTGTCAGGTCCAACAGATATATAGATATATATGTATAGCTATTATACACCACTTCAAATTTTCTGATGCCTACTCAAAGGCCAAAGGTACTTTTTTGGTAAGATAAATGGCAACACCAAAGTCTTGCAACTCAGCCAGAACCTTGATCATAGTACTACCATAGTTCTATTGCATAAAAGTCACAAAAAGAAAAAAACTGACTTCATCTTTCTAAGGGACAGACTTCAAAGACATTCTGCACCCAAGACCTGCTGCACACTACAAAGGCCATGAGCATTAGGGGATATGTGGTCACAGCAAGATGTGCCCAGGGTCTGGCCACTGGACAGCACTGGGGCCAACCTCCTCTGAGGATGTCCTAAAGCCTCATGTGCAGGGGTGTTGGAACTTAAGAACATCATAAAAACAATGAAATTATTTGTAAAATAAGTGTAAAACCACTGAAAGTCATCAGTTATGGCATCAACTAGCACACAAAATACAACATGACTCACAGTGTCAGTATTGCACAAAAAACTATTTGCCAACAACACAGATATATCAAAACAGTTAACAGAACAACATGACGGACACCATGAGTTCTGGCATGTGTTGTGTGCGCTGGTAACTATAACTGCCAAATTTAGGATTTTATCAGTGTTTTTTTGGTGATTTATATATATATATATATTACCTACTGGCGGTCGCCAGTAGGTAGTTATAGTTAGGACCACGTTTCCATAGGAAATCCGCAACATTCTATTTTGAATAGCTTTGGCGCCGGTCGACGAATCCTCGCGAATTTTTCAAAATTTTCAAAATAGGTGGGGCGCTACCCTCCGCTCCTACCCTGAAAGTCTCGGGGTGATTCGTCAAGCGGGGGCTGAGATAAAAGGGGGGTCCCAAAACGCATTTTTCCCATGCATTTTTCCATAGGACCTTTAGACAGGGCTACAGCCCGAACGGCTGAACAGAATTACTAGAAATTTGGCAGAGAGGTAGTCCTCAGGTCAAGGAAGTGCCTTTTGTAGGTTTGGGGTAAATCTGTTCAGTAGATTCTGAGAAAATAGCCTTTAAATCAATATATATATCTGAGCCAGCTTACGGTGCGCTTACGGTACGCTTACCGTACGCGTACGGTGGCGTGCGCGAGCGCGATTCTGATTGGCTGTTACATCTAAGTAAACATTCGAATCGGTCGAAACCAGGAAGCGGCGGCCGCCATTTTCTCTCTTGCACTCTGAGGGGGGGGCTGTAAACAAAGGCAAAAAACATATAAAGGGGCTGTTTAGACAGCGCCCATGCACATAGCCATGTTAGTTGAGTCCTCAAAGATCCCCCAAGGCCAAAAACTGTAAATTTTTATTTTTTGAAAATTTCGCCGATTACGCTTACCGTACGCGTACGGTGCGCTTACGCTAAAAATTTTAATAAAAAAAAAAAACACTCTCTGTGCATGGCATATTATTGTCATCACTTACAAATTAAATTTAACAGATTACCTATCACAAGGAAGCGCATAATATGTCCTCCATGTGCGCACGGTGCGTAACGGCACTAACTGCATAAAGTGGGCGCGCGGTGCGCGAAGCGCACCGCGTGCTCACTGTGCACGCACGGTGCGCTTCGCGCACCGTGCGCGCACGGAACGAACTGCGTTAAGTGGGCGTGCACGCCACGAATGGCGTAAAGTAACTTAGCATTTAAAAAAACGTACAAATTCACTGAAAAAACCATAGGTTTCACACACGTTATAGTTAGGAATTAGCATTTAAAAAACCTTGCTAATTCAATGAAAAAACCATAGGTTTCACACATGTTATAGTTAGCTGGAAATTTTACTGATAAAAAACCAATGAAATTCCCCCGTTATAGTTACTGTAGGCAACTATAACTCACGCGACCGTAATCCTCTGCTGATGACATATGTGTCTTTATGAAAAAAAAAAATTGTAAAATATGTATAGCTAAAATTTAATGGAAGAAGACATGGGCAAATAAGTGTCTAAATACAGTATTAGCATCAGCAGAGGATTGCGGTCGCGTGAGTTATAGTTGCCTACAGTAACTATAACGGGGGAATATATATATATATATCTATATATATATATATATATGTATATATATATTCACTGAAAAAAACAAAGGTTTTAGGGGCGTTATAGTTAGGAATTGGCATTTAAAAAACCTTAGAAATTCACTGAAAAAACCATAGGTTTCAGGGGTGTTATAGTTAGCTGGACATTTCCCTCGTACAAAACCCTAGAAATTCCCCTGTTATAGTTAGTTCAGCTAACTATAACTCGCGCCCCCGCAATGCACTGCTGATGACGTCACATATTACATCACTCAACCTTTGGTTTTTTCAGTGAATTTCAAAGGTTTTTTAAATGCCAATTCCTAACTATAACGTGCATGAAACCTATGTTTTTTTCAGTGAATTTCAAAGCTTTTTTAAATGCTAATTCCTATCTATAACTTATCTCTGAAGATATCATGAAAAGCATTATTTTTTAAAAGTAGGGTGCACATTAGTTTTGTGGAAAAGCATCTTTGTGATTGGTTAAGAAAAAGCAGTTTCAACGTGGAGTACATATCATAGGATAAAATTTGCTCAGCTCAACCACACCTGCTACTTGCATTTGGAAGGCACTGTTCGAACTTAAAACAATCGTCAAATTTTAACCTGCACGTGTCATTAAATGTTCAAGAAAATGTTACAAAAAAATATCGTAAAGTTTTAAAAAATTGATGAACTTTTAACCTGCACGTGTTGTAGAATGTTCTAGAAAGTGTGTTGATAGAATACGTTGCAGTTCTGACTTCTATGTGTTGTTGAATATTAAAAAAACGGATCATATGGAAAATTAAAAAGAATCCAATAGAGAAGTTTTGAAACCTAAAAGAATCAAGGAATTATTCTAATTTATTCTTTACATGTATTTATGTGTGCAGCAACAAAATTATAGACACAACAGCACCAGGAAGAGGAAGAAGCAGGGAGTGGGGGGATGAGGGGAGATGGGCAGAATGGCACACATGCACAATTAAGTACAGCACAAGTATAGATAAACAATGGCCAAAATGAAACACACCAACAAGGAGCACAAGTCACACAACCTGCCAACATCACACCACTGAACGAGCACAGAAGTGAAAATCACGCTGCATTCATACAGGATGTGTACAAAGGCCAGTCGTTGGAGTTGTGGGATGTCTGCGACCGTGGTCATCATGGATGAGATGCCCAGCATGTGGCACATGGTTGAGTTCACTATGTATTATGTTGCCAAACGGCGGATCCTCCCTCCCACGAGCCCCCACACTTTTGTACGGTGAGCTGTTGTATCTCGTGCACTCGTACGGCACGCCATTATAATGCCTATTTGCGCATGTCCTGCTACATTCCAACAACAACATCACAGTGCCGTTTGGAGGTGGTACATGCCACTTTACAACATCGACTGCTGCGGCTCTTGTAACAGGCCACACCAGAACACAGAGAAACACTTACCGCACTTCCTGTACACGGACATGTCCGTGACACCCCATTCCCCTTGCCGGATAGGCACACCCCTCCACTGACCTGTGAACCCCAGACCAGCACATGCTAGTTGTGCATGCAGGAGGATGCGTACGTAGCTACAAATCCAGGCTCACTGCCAACGCTGAGGTGACAGCACACTGTGATGTTGCAGGGCTCGTGCCTATCATGCTAAGACAATGACCACAGGGACACACTTACTAAGATATGGGTTTGGGGGGCATTGGCGGTCCTGGAGTTGTTGAGATGAGTCTTCTGGCCCTCATGGGTATCCCTGTATCATGCTCATTGACTTTATGGCACCTGTGGGTGTTCTGGTGTGGCTCTTGGCTGTGTTCCCTTTCATGGTGCAGGTAGTTGTCCTGCTTAACACCAGCAGAAAGCAGGTGTAAAATCCCTGGTGCTAACGTGTCTTATCGCCAGAATTTGTTTCACATTGCAATTAGTGTGAAAGTTGTGATGTGATTTTTTTCGTATGCAGAACAATATACAAACTGAGCAGTGTATCTCATCAAGATCCAGCACCTGACGCACTGTTCCCAATCAATATAAATACAATGAGATTTCTTAATAGATTTCGTGTGTACACTGTAAGTGCAGCCAATACCTCAGTGCTATACAATACAGGATTTTAGTATTTAGAATAAATCGCAAAGGTGCACATCATGTCTTTTTGCACGGGAACGGCTACTCTCCATTTCATTATCAGCACTTTAACGGAAGTAAAGTTGAGATAAATCTAACACACTATTCAGAAGTTGGTGCAAACTACAGATATCACTAGTATTCCAGCGATAAGTGCCCCAAAATTTAACACCATGGTGGACTCCATCAAATAACAGTAATAAGAACAAGAAAGAGTCACACAGCAGTTAAGAGAACAACCAAACACATTATTAATTTTTTTTCCAAACTTTATTTTTTATAATAATAAATATATAAACGATAAACTATTTTCAAACTTTATATTTTTATTAACATAAATATAAACAATAACTTAACCCCTTCGATGCTCATGACGGAACGGTTCCGTCATGAGCATCGGTTGAGCTGTGCTCATGACGGAACCGCTCCGTCATGAGCACAGCCCCCGGGGGAAGCGCTGGCGCTCCCCCCCTGGGGCATCGATCGTGCCCCCACAGAGGGGGATGGCAGCGGAAGAGTTTCCGCTGCCACCCCCGAGCCCCCCCACGCTTCCCCATGACGTCAGTGCGCACAGAGCGCGCCGGCGTCATCAGGAAGCGTTGGACGCGCTGGAATCCATTTCTTCCAGCGTGTCCAAGGGGGTAGAGGTAGGTTTTCTTGTCCGGTGGGGGCCGCGGCGGTGAAATTTGTAGTATTGAGGCATCGGGGGAGAGGAAAGAGTATTTCCTCTCCCCTGATGTCTCAATACAGGGCATTCCTGCTCCACGATCGCGCACAGCGTCGCGATCGTGGAGCAGGGATGCCCCACTAGACACCAGGGATGTTTTTTTCTTTATTTGGGAAGCGACCCCTTGGGCAAGGGTCGCTTCCTAGGCGGCCAAATTATTTTGAAGACTTTTCTGCCCCCCCTGGGGGCAGATCGGTCGTCTTTCTGACCGTTTCTGCCCCCAGGGGGGGCAGAAAAGCCCACTAGACACCAGGGATGACTTTTTCATAATTTAGGAGGTGACCCGTTGGGCAAGGGTCGCTTCCTAGGGGTGCCAATTTTTGTGAAGTCTTTTCTGCCCCCCCTGGGGGCAGATCGGTCGTCTTTCTGCCCGTTTCGCCCACTAGACACCAGGGATGTCTTTTATGTTATGTTGGAAGCAACCCCTTGGGCAAGGGTCGCTTCCTTCGGGGGCAAAATAATTTGAAGACTTTTCTGCCCCCCTGGGGGCAGATCGGTCTTCTTTCTGCCCGTTTCTGCCCCCAGGGGGGACTAGACAGCAGGGATGTCTTTTTAGTTATGTAGGAAGCGACCCCTTGTGCAAGGGTCGCTTCCTAGGGGTGCCACATTATTCGAAGACTTTTCTGCCCCCCCTGGGGGCAGATCGGTCCTCTTCCTGGCCGTGTCTGCCCCCAGGGGGGGCAGAAAAGCCCACTAGTCACCAGGGAAGTCTTTTAGGAAGCGACCCCTTGGGCAAGGGTCGCTTCCTAGGCGGGCATAATAATTTGAAGACTTTTCTGCCCCCCCTGGGGGCAGATCGGTCATCTTTCTGCCCGTTTCTGCTCCCAGGGGGGGGCAGAAAAGCCCATTAGACACCAGGGATTTCTTTTTCTTTATGTAGGAAGCAACCCCTTGGGCAAGGGTCGCTTCCTTTGCGGCCTAATTATTTAGAAGACTTTTCTGCCCCCCCTGGGGGGAGATCAGTCGTCGTTCTGTCTGTTTCTGCTCCCAGGGGAAGGGGCAGAAAAGGCCACTAGACACCAGGGATGTCTTCTTTTTTATTTAGGAAGCGACCCCTTGGCAAAAACTTTTTGCATTTGTGCTCGATGTGTATTTTCTTGTCTTGTGAGTAATTTGTTTTTTTTTCTTCTTTCTAGTTGGATATCGTTGGTATTTGCTGTGTCACTGCAAAGTAGGTTCTGGTGAGTGTAGCTGTCTCTTGTAATTGAATTCTATAGTTTTTGAGTACATTGATCATTGTGATAAAGGTACACATTTCGTTACTTACTTGGTTTGCACATTGTTGGTTGTTGTTGACTTGTTTGTGCAGTCTTCAATCTTAGTAAGTATAATGGCTAGCCGCAGGATGACTGCTCAGCAGGTTGTTGGTTTGCTGTTTGAGTCTTCCTCTGATATTGGTTCAGAGACTGACTCTGCATCTGAGGGAGAGGAGGCAGGGGACGATTCTGGCAGTGAGTTGTCTCTCCGTATGGAGTCATCGGATGATGAAGATACTCTTAGTGCGGATGAAGTGCCTGTGTTAGAGGCGGAGACTGAAGTGCCGATAGTGCGGCAAGAGGCATCTGTGCTGCAGCCTGGGGCTGCAAGGCTTCCAGTTGGTGTAGTGCGGCAAGAGGCATCTGGGCTGCAGGCTGGGGCTGCAAGGCTTCCCTTTGAAAGTGATGACCTCTGGGTTGCCCCTGGCATGGTGCAGCCGGCATTGCCAGAGTTTACTGGTGTTCCAGGGTCTAGAGTGAATACTGAAAACTTTTTGCGGGTCAATTTTTTTCAGTTGTTTATGGACGATGTGTTTTTTGCAGAGATTGTTCAGCAGACTAATTTGTATGCCGAACAGTTTTTGAGGGACAACGGTGCCAGTCTTAAGCCATACTCTAGAGCTGCCCGGTGGACTCCCACAAATGTTGAAGAGATGAAGAAGTTCTTGGGTTTAACTTTTTTGATGGGCTTGCTAAGGAAGCCATTAATGTCTTCATATTGGTCTAGCAGACCCTTGATGGCAACGTCTATTTTTCCGGCAGTAATGACTCGTGACAGGTATTTGCTTCTGCTTCGGATGATGCATTTTGTTGATAATGGTTTAGCGTTGCCACGAGATCACCCTGACTGTGACCGTCTTTTTAAGATTAGGCCTGTCCTTGATCACTTTGTTGATCGATTTTCTGAGATTTATGCCCCTGGGAAAGAAATTGCAGTGGATGAGTCTTTGGTGTTGTTCAAGGGCCGCTTGGTTTTTAGGCAATACATTCCTAGTAAGAGGGCACGCTATGGAATAAAGCTGTATATGCTGTGTGACAGTAGGACTGGATATGTCTCTAATTTCAGGGTGTACACCGCTAAGGAATCTAGGTTTAACCTCCCTGGTTGTCCGTCCACTTTTGGAGTGACTGAGAAAATTGTTTGGGAACTTGGAAGAGGATTTTTTAACAAAGGCCACCATTTATATGTAGATAACTTCTACACTGGTGTGCGGTTGTTCAGGGAACTGGCCAAAGTGGACACTCTTGCTTGTGGCACAATCCGCTCTAACCGTAAAGGTTTCCCGAAAGAACTTGTTTGTCAAAAGCTTGTGCGGGGGCAGTGCGTTGCGTTGCCAGGAGCTTCTTGCTGTGAAGTTTACAGACAGGAGAGATGTCTACATGCTGACTACCATCCATGATGAAAGCACTGCACCTGTGACTGTTTGGGGTCAGGTCGCTGAAGCGCGCAAACCTGTGTGCATTTTAGACTATAATAGGCACATGGGTGGTGTTGACAGAGTAGATCAGAGGTTGGAACCTTACACTGCTCTTCGTAAGGCTTACATTTGGTACAAGAAGTTGGCTATCCATCTTTTCCACTTGGCAATGTGTAATGCTTTTGTTGTGTTCCAGGATTCTTGCCCTGAGTCAAAGATGACTTTTGCTAAGTTTCAGGAGTCTGTAATAGGCAGCCTTGTTGTAGTGGAACAGGCAAGTGTTCCTAGAGTTGGACTGGTGGAGGATGTTGCTAGATTGAAAGAACGCCACTTTCCAGATCACATTCCTCCCACACCCGCAAAAGATTTTCCCAGTAGGAGATGTAGAGTCTGTTGGCGAAAAGGTTTGCGGAAGGAGAGTCGTATGTACTGCCCCGACTGTCCTTCTCATCCTGCACTGTGTCTCTCTGCTTGTTTTAGAGCGTACCACACACGAAATAATTTTTGGGAGGATTCTTGAGTGGTAAAGTGAACTGCCTGGTCTGTATTCTTTGGATAATTTCATTCTGTTTCAAGGTTGGTGTTAGTGCAATGTATTTAGTTGCTGATTTTCTTTTAGAAGATTTGTATCTATTTGCAATTTGTTTGTGTTTTTATTTTTTTCTAAAAAAAATCCTAAATGTGATGGCGGTGTGTGTAGGCTTGCGCTTGGCTGTTGGTGTGTGTGGACTGGCACTTGGTTGGTGGTGTGCGTGGAATGGTGCTTGGCTGGCGGTGTGCATGGACTGGCGGTGTGTGTTGACTGGTGTGTGGCTGGTGGTGTGCGTGGACTGGAGCTTGGCTGGCAGTGTGCGTGGAATGGTGCTTGGCAGGCGGTGTGCGTGGACTGGTACTTGGCTGGCGGTGTGCGTGGACTGGTGGTGTGTGTGGACTGGTGCTTGGCTGGTGGTGTCCGCGGACTGGAGCTTGGCTGGTGGTGTGCGTGTACTGGAGCGTGGCTGGCGGTGTGCGTGGAATGGTGCTTGGCTGGCGGTGTGCGTGGACTGGTACTTGGCTGGCGGTGTGCGTGGACTGGTGGTGTGTGCGGACTGGTGCTTGGCTGGTGGTGTCCGTGGACTGGCGCTTGGCTAGCGGTGTGCGTGGACTGGTGTTTGGCTAGCGGTGTGTGTGGACTGGTGCTCTGCTGGCTGTGTGTAAGTAGTGACTTTCTGCTGGTCACTACACACACTGCTAGCTGAGTGCCACTCCACGCAATCCATCAGCCTGTGTAGTTGCTGTGTCTGGATTGTGGGCGTGTGAAAGTGATGGGTCCTTGAATGGCGCTGTGTGCTGGTGTGAGTTTTGTTATGTGATGGGCCCGCGGCTGGCGGTGTGAATGGTTTTGTATGTCTCACACGTATGAAAGGTGTATGAATGGCCTGTAAAGAGGTTGGTGCCTTGTCGTGGCTTTACAGCTCACGGGCTGTGAGTCAATGGTTCAGTTTCTCGCCCTTTCAATTATTACCAGTGCATTTCATTTCTGTGAAATCACTTGCTAATACAATTGTATCTACTGAACCATCACTCACCCTCGTGCCAAATCCAACCAGTATGTGTGTGTGCTTGCGGATTAGATTGCTGTGCAGTAATATTTGTCTTTCTGAAGCAGGGTGTACCTTGTCCCTTTTTGGTGAATTTTGTAATGTGTTGCTTTTGTGCCTGGTGGTGCGAATGGTCTTGTTTGTATCACGTATGAAAGGTGTGTGAATGGCCTGTAAAGTGGTTGGTGCCTTGACGTGGCTTTACAGCTCACGAGCTGTGAGTCATTGGTTTGGTTTTTTGTGAATTTAATTATTGACAGTGCATTTCATTTTTGTGAAATCTCTTGTTAATAAAATTTAATACACTGAACCATGACTCGCCCTCGTGCCAAATCCAACCAGTATGTGTGTGTGTTTGAGGAATAGATGGTTGTGCAGGAATCTTTGTCTTTAGTTTCTCTGCCAAGGTACACTTTCCATGCAAGAATAACCCACCAACTGTAGATATTGTCGAAAACCCATGGGAGTTCATGGTGATGTCTCTCTTGTGAATTCAAACAAATTTTTTATCCCCAATGTCCTGCAAACCTCAAAATGTCTGCCACATTTTCTTTGCAATATTATTCCAAAATTCTCACGCTGTAGGAACAATAGTTAATCTGGTTTTGCAAGGGGGGTCACTTTGGTTTTTGGCCCGGTGCTCGGCGGTCATCTAGGGAAACCTACCAAACCCACGCATTTCTGAAAACTAGACACCCGGCGGCTTCCAGGGAGGTATGGCTTGCGTGGATCCCCCAACGTTTCCTTACCCAGAATCCCCTGCAAACCTCAATTTTTGCTGAAAAAATCACTTTTTTCACACATTTTGGGGTGGGAAAGTAGTGGCATCACCGGGCTCACACAAATTTACCACCACCCAGCGTTCCCCCAGGTCTCCCGGTAAAAATGGGGGCTCACTTGTGTGGGTGGCCCAAGTACCCGCGGCAGGCAAGGGCCCAAAACGTAGTGAGGCGACATCAAAATGGCCTATCGCAAAACCACCTGGTTTTGCAAGGGGGGTCACTTTGGTTTTTGGCCCGGTGCTCGGCGGCCATCTAGGGAAACCTACCAAACCCACGCATTTCTGAAAACTAGACACCCGGCGGCTTCCAGGGAGGTATGGCTTGCGTGGATCCCCCAACGTTTCCTTACCCAGAATCCCCTGCAAACCTCACTTTTTGCTGAAAAAATCACTTATTTCACACATTTTGGGGTGGGAAAGTAGTGGCATCACTGGGCTCACACAAATTTACCACCACCCAGCGTTCCCCCAGGTCTCCCGGTAAAAATGGGGCCTCACTTGTGTGGGAGGCTCAAGTACCCGCGGCAGGCAAGGGCCCAAAACGTAGTGAGGCGACATCAAAATGGCCTATCGCAAAACCACCTGGTTTTGCAAGGGGGGTCACTTTGGTTTTTGGCCCGGTGTTCGGCGGCCATCTAGGGAAACCTACCAAACCCATGCATTTCTGAAAACTAGACACGCGGCGGCTTCCAGGGAGGTATGGCTTGCGTGGATCCCCCAACGTTTCCTTACCCAGAATCCCCTGCAAACCTCAATTTTTGCTGAAAAAATCACTTTTTTCACACATTTTGGGGTGGGAAAGTAGTGGCATCACCGGGCTCACACAAATTTACCACCACCCAGCGTTCCCCCAGGTCTCCCGGTAAAAATGGTGCCTCACTTGTGTGGGAGGCCCAAGTACCCGCGGCAGGCAAGGGCCCAAAACGTAGTGAGGCGACATCAAAATGGCCTATCGCAAAACCACCTGGTTTTCCAAGGGGGGTCACTTTGGTTTTTGGCCCGGTGCTCGGCGGCCATCTAGGGAAACCTACCAAACCCACGCATTTCTGAAAACTAGACACCCGGCGGCTTCCAGGGAGGTATGGCTTGCATGGATCCCCCAACATCCCCTGCAAACCTCAATTTTTGCTGAAAAAATCACTTTTTTCACACATTTTGGGGTGGGAAAGTAGTGGCATCACCGGGCTCACACAAATTTACCACCACCCAGCGTTCCCCCAGGTCTCCCGGTAAAAATGGTGCCTCACTTGTGTGGGAGGCCCAAGTACCCGCGGCAGGCAAGGGCCCAAAACGTAGTGAGGCGACATCAAAATTGCCTATCGCAAAACCACCTGGTTTTGCAAGGGGGGTCACTTTGGTTTTTGGCCCGGTGCTCGGCGGCCATTTAGGGAAATGTTGGACCCGGCCTCGTGGCGTGGTCCTGACTTCCCGGAGATTGGGCCCGTTCCCCGCCCTAGCCTCCCCGAGCTACCCGTGCGGGCCGCACGAGGTCACCTGCGCCTCGAGGTTCCGCCATTTTGTCCCCTGCCACGTGACCCTGCACACCAGCCCTCAGGACTCCGCTCAACCCGGCCTCGGCCCCAGCAAGGCCCAGACATTGAGGCACCAAGAACTGGCCAGGGGGTGTCACGTGAACACCTCATCGCCCTGGCAGAGGGCGGTATCGATGGGACCCCCACCCGCCCCCACACACCGAGGTGCGATCGGCCTCCAGCTCTCTTGGGCCGGGTGCCTCTCCTGCTGGGCATCTGGCCACCTCCACCCAGCCTCTCCGCCCCCCCCCGGGCGCAAGGGTCCGGACATCAAAGGGCTCCAGACCTATATCTGGGGCGACCCCGCTACAGATCGGCAGTTGTATCCCGGAGTCGAGAGCCCTGCTGATTGAATCGCGGCCGACCCTACGGAGAAGAACTCTTGCTTGAACTACCACGAGCCCTGCAGACTGCGTCGCGGCTCCTTCTTGCTGAAACCTTGAAGCCACCCGGAACATCGGGGCCCTGCTGACGCTGTCGCGGCCCAACCTCGCTGAAACCTCCCTCGGAGCCCTGCTGACGACGTCGCGGCTCGAGCTGAGCAGAAACCATCTTGAGAGCCCTGCTGATCTGATCGCGGCTCTCCACGAACTGAACGCCAGAGCCCTGCTGACGCCGTCGCGGCTCGACCTCTCCGAGATCCGGAGGTCCTCCAGCTTGAGGATAAGAACTGGGCCCCAGGTACCCTCGTACCGAGCTCCTGCCAAAGACTGCCCCGCTACCCCTACCCTTCTAAAGAGACACTGAGACTTTTGGTGGATCCCTCGATCCCTTTCGTGTAAATATTGATCCCGTAACCTTTAAGTGCTGATAAAGAATTGCTCGTCTTGAGATAACCTCCTTGAGTCCTGTGTGGTGGTGTTACTGTGCCAGTACGTGATAGGAGAAGGATCTCTCAGGAGGCTTCTCGGCAGCGCTCGGCTTCTTCGTACAGTGTGGGGGCCCCCCCTGAGTGGTCTCGCCGACTCCTCGGGGTCCGCCTTCCAACATTTGGTGGCCAGCGACGGGATCCGAGCCGAACGCAGTACGTACCAGCCAGTACCCACTAGCTACCCACCCAGTCAAACAGAAATCATGAGCAACCAGGAAAATAACGCGACCATGGAGTTCCAGCCCGAACGGTTGGAGGAATATACGCACAAGGAATTGAAACAGTTCTGCAAGGACAAAGGCATTGCAACCACCGGCCTAGGTACCAAAGAGGAGATGCAGAAAGCCCTGAGGACCTGGCGGGAGGCCGAGGCAGGCCACTCCCAGGAAGAAGGTCCCTTGCCCCTGACTGAGGCCACATAAACCGCACTGACTCTGGCAACCGGAGGAAGAAAAAGCCTAGAGACCGGCCTCTCCGAAGAAGAAATACAAGAGCGGGAGAAGGTCCGGAACCACGAACTAGAGCTCGCACGACTGCGGCTGGACGGCGAACTCCAGCTGGCAGAAAAAAAACTGGCCCTAGAGCAGCTACGGCTTCAAGAGGAGATAGAAGAGAGACGGCACCGAGAGTTGGAGGGAAAAAAAATGACCCTTGAGCACGAGCGAAGTCTCAAAGAGCTCGAAATCAAGGCCAAGAACGGGGGGACCGACACCCCCAGTACTAGAGACACCCTACCGCCGGCCGAGGCCAAGGTACATATCCCGAAAGAGGTCGTCAAGGAGTACTATAAGAATGACGACATCCAACAATGGTTCAAGGCATACGAGGTGGCCATGACCTCTCATCGGGTGCCCCGAAAGGACTGGGGCGCCGGCCTGTGGGGGCAGTTCCTGAGTGAGGGTCGAGACACACTGCTCCAGCTGCCGGAGGAGGTGATGACCTCCTACGACCACATGAAGGAGGCCCTGCTCACCCGCCACGGGCTAACCGCGGAAATGTACCGCCAGTGGTTCAGAGACTGCAAAAAGATCCCGGGCACTACCTGGGTGGAATATGTGGACTTTTTCAGCCGGGCCCTAGAAGGATGGATCAAGGGTAGCAAAGTCACCACCTACGGGCAGCTGGTCGACCTCATCGTTTGGGGACATCTCTCCAACAATTGCTTCGTGGAGCTAAGGCAACACCTCCTCGACAGCAAGATGACCGACCCACGAAAACTCGCCGTCGAGGCCGATCGATGGGTCAACTCCCGAGTCCCCCGGAACTCGATGGAGGAGTACCAGAGGAACCCCACCGGACCCCCCCGCCAACGCGGTGGAGGGGGAGGGCCGAACAGGAACCGGGACCCCCCCGCCGGGGCCCCCAGGAGCCCCCCTCGAGGGCCTCCGCAGCAACACCTCTCCCCGAGCCTAGCCCGAAGGGGGGCGACCCCGGCCAGAACCGGACCACGGCCACCAGTAACATGCTACGGCTGCCAACCAACCGGACACTATGCCAGCGACCCGGTCTGCCCCCTGAACTGAAGAAGCGGGGCCGGCGGGCCCCCGCCCCGACAGCTGGCGGCCGCCGCCCTGGGAGAAGGAGAAGAGGAAGAAGAAACCCTCGACCGAGGGACCGCCGAATGGGAGCCGAATGGGAGCCGGCAGCCATGTCCCTGGTCTGCCTGGGTAGCCGAGAAATGGTGCCCCGCACCCCCATCCCAAGCAACACCCAGAAGTACAGGCAGCAGGTCACCGTCAATGGACAACGGGCCGAAGCCCTTCGTGACACCGGCGCCAGCGTCACCGCTGTCCGCTGCCACCTGGTGACCCCCGAACAGATCCTACCCAATGTGCTGTGCCCTGTCCGGACGGCCAACAACAGCGAAAGCCTGTGCCAGATGGCCCTGGTCCCCTTCGAGTGGGGAGGGGTGACAGGCCTGCTAAAGGTGACGGTCCGCGACGACGCACCCGTAGACTGCCTCCTGGGGAACGACTTGGAGAGTTCCCCCTGGGCTCAAGTAGAGCGACGAGAGCACCTCTGAATGCTGGGACTATCAGAATGGGCCTGCGCCATCACCCGGTCCATGACCGCCCCGGCCCCCTGCTCGTCCTTGGCCCCCGGTGCCGCCCAGCCCAAGGGGCTCGCACCACCCCCCGCCTGCGACGAGGGGGAGGCGGACACCGACCCTGGACCTAGTGAATCCTCCCCCGAGGAGATTGCTTCCCTGGGCGCCCTACCAGAACTTGCACAATGGCGACACGAAGGGGGCCCCACCCGGGAGCAGTTCCAGCAAGAACAGCAGTCCTGTCCCTCTCTCGAAGGGGTCCGACAACAAGCGTCCGCACAAGCCAACGGGGACCAGACCGGCACCCACTGGGTCTACTGGGCCGAGGGCCTGTTGTACAGTGAGCAAAAAGTGGCAGAACTCGGGGCCAGCCGCGTGTTGGTGGTCCCCCTACGCTTCCGGGAGTTCCTGCTCAACCTGGCACATGACGTGCCCCTCGCCGGACACTTAGGGCAAGACAAAACGTACAGCCGTCTGGTGACCCATTTCTACTGGCCCCGGATGCGGAGAGACGTGGACAACCACTGCCGGTCCTGCCAGACCTGCCAAGCCAGCGGGAAGACGGGGGGTCGGGTCAAGGCCCCCCTCCAGCCCTTTCCAGCCGTCAGCACCCCGTTCGAACGGGTCGGAATCGACATCGTGGGGCCCCTGGACCCCCAGACCGCCCTGGGCCACCGCTTCATCCTGGTCCTCGTTGACCACGCCACCAGGTACCCGGAGGCGGTCCCGCTAAGAACTATAACGGCCCCCGTGGTAGGCCGGGCCTTGATGGGAATCTTCTCCCGAGTGGGATTTCCCCGCGAAGTGGTGAGCGACAGGGGCACGAACTTCATTTCCAAATACATGCGGTCCCTGTGGCAGCAGTGCGGGGTCACGTACAAATTCACAACCCCCTATCACCCTCAGGGGAACGGACTGGTCGAGCGGTCCAACAGAACCTTAAAGGGAAAGATCCAGGGCCTGGAAGAGCCCCTAAGGCAGAGATGGGATGTCCTGCTGCCGTGCCTCCTGTTTGCCTATCGGGAGGTCCAGCAGAAGTCCCTGGGGTTCAGCCCGTTTGAACTATTGTACGGACATCCGGTCCGCGGACCGCTCAGCCTGGTCAAGGAGGGCTGGGAGACGAAGCTCCAAGGCGCCCCTCCTGACGTCTACCGATACCTCCTGACCCTCCGAAACCAGACCCGCAAGTTCCGAGCCATGGCCGAAGCCAACCTCGAGGCCAGCCAGGAGGACATGAAGCGGTGGTACGATCGGAACTCCTCTACCATCGAATTCGAGCCAGGCCAGAGAGTCTGGGTCATGGCCCCGGTTGAACCCTGCGCCCTCCAGGACAAGTGGACCGGGCCCTTCAAGGTGGTGGGGAAGAAAAGCCCCGTCACATACCTAGTCGACCTGGAGTCCCCCCGGAACCCCCTCCAGGTTCTACATGCTAACAGGCTCAAACCCCACTTTGCCCGGACCGAACTGAGCCTGCTACTGGCGACCGACGAGGGGGGCGAGGACGACTCCGAGCCCCTGCCCGACCTCTTGCAGTCCAACGTCCACGACGGATCCATCAAAGGTGTCCAACTCGCCTCTTCCCTGACCCCGGAACAGCGTGACGACTGTCAACAACTGCTGCAGGACTACGCAGCCCTCTTCTCCCTCACCCCGGGGGTGACCCACTGGTGCGTCCACGACGTCGACACCGGGGAGAGCCCCCCCCCGTGCGACACCGAGCCTACAGGGTACCCGACCGAGTGCGGGCATGCATCCAGGCCGAAGTAGCGAAGATGCTGGCCCTGGGGGTCATCGAACCCTCCGACAGCCCGTGGGCCAGCCCTGTCGTCCTGGTACCAAAGGCCGCAGCCCCCGGCCACCCCCCGGAGTTACGATTCTGCATAGACTACCGAGCCCTGAATGCGGTGACCAAGACGGACGCTCATCCTATACCCCGGGCTGACGAACTCATCGACCGCTTGGGGGCCGCCCGCTACCTGAGCACGCTGGACCTCACCGCCGGGTACTGGCAGATCCAGCTCACCCCCGGCGCCCGAGAAAGATCCGCCTTTTCTACCCCTGATGGGCATTACCACTTTCGGGTGATGCCCTTCGGCATGAAGAACGCCCCGGCCACTTTTCAGAGACTTGTAAACAAGGTTTTGGCCGGGCTCGAGGCCTTCAGCGCGGCCTACTTGGATGACATTGCCGTGTACAGCAACCACTGGGCGGAGCACCTCCTTCACCTCAAAGCCGTCCTGGCCGCCCTCCAGCGGGCCGGGCTCACGATCAAGGCCAGCAAATGCCAAATCGGCCAAGGATCAGTGACCTACCTGGGCCATCAAGTGGGAAGCGGGCAGGTGGCCCCTCTCCAGCCAAAAGTCGATGCCATCCAGGCCTGGGAACCCCCCACTACCCAGACCGCTGTGCGGGCCTTCCTGGGCCTCACTGGGTACTACCGGCGGTTCATCCGGGACTATGGGAGCATTGTTGGGCCTCTCACAGAGCTCACTTCGAAGAAACAACCCAAAAAGGTGCACTGGACTCCTCGCTGCCAGTCAGCTTTCGAAACTCTCAAGGCAGCGATGTGCACTGCCCCTGTACTCCAGTCTCCTGACTACAGTAAGGAGTTCATCGTGCAGACAGACGCCTCCGAATATGGGATCGGGCCGTCCTGTCTCAGGTTGATGAGAAGGGACTCGACCACCCGGTGGCCTTCATCAGCCGACGGCTGCTGCCCCGGGAGCAACGATGGAGCACCATCGAGCGCGAGGCCTTCGCCGTAGTGTGGGCCCTTAAGAAGCTCCGGCCCTATCTCTTCGGTACCCACTTTCGGGTCCAGACCGACCACCGGCCCTTGCGGTGGTTAATGCAAATGAGAGGCGAGAATCCCAAGTTGCTGCGGTGGTCCATTGCCCTGCAAGGGATGGACTTTTCAGTCGAACACCGACCCGGCAATGACCACGCCAACGCGGACGGCCTGTCCCGCTTCTTCCGCCTTGACGAGGAGAATCCCCAAAGAGATGGGTGACTCTCTCCGCCTTCGGCTGAGGGGGACGCCTGTTGGACCTGGCCTCGTGGCGTGGTCCTGACTTCCCGGAGATTGGGCCCGTTCCCCGCCCTAGCCTCCCCGAGCTACCCGTGCGGGCCGCACGAGGTCACCTGCGCCTCGAGGTTCCGCCATTTTGTCCCCTGCCACGTGACCCTGCACGCCAGCCCTCAGGACTCCGCTCAACCCGGCCTCGGCCCCAGCAAGGCCCAGACATTGAGGCACCAAGAACTGGCCAGGGGGTATCACGTGAACACCTCATCGCCCTGGCAGAGGGCGGTATCGATGGGACCCCCAACCACCCCCACACACCGAGGTGCGATCGGCCTCCAGCTCTCTTGGGCCGGGCGCCTCTCCTGCTGGGCGTCTGGCCACCTCCACCCGGCCTCTCCGCCCCCCCCGGGCGCAAGGGTCCGGACATCAAAGGGCTCCAGACCTATATCTGGGGCGACCCCGCTACAGATCGGCAGTTGTATCCCGGAGTCGAGAGCCCTGCTGATTGAATCGCGGCCGACCCTACGGAGAAGAACTCTTGCTTGAACTACCACGAGCCCTGCAGACTGCGTCGCGGCTCCTTCTTGCTGAAACCTTGAAGCCACCCGGAACATCGGGGCCCTGCTGACGCTGTCGCGGCCCAACCTCGCTGTAACCTCCCTCGGAGCCCTGCTGACGACGTCGCGGCTCGAGCTGAGCAGAAACCATCTTGAGAGCCCTGCTGATCTGATCGCGGCTCTCCACGAACTGAACGCCAGAGCCCTGCTGACGCCGTCGCGGCTCGACCTCTCCGAGATCCGGAGGTCCTCCAGCTTGAGGATAAGAACTGGGCCCCAGGTACCCTCGTACCGAGCTCCTGCCAAAGACTGCCCCGCTACCCCTACCCTTCTAAAGAGACACTGAGACTTTTGGTGGATCCCTCGATCCCTTTCGTGTAAATATTGATCCCGTAACCTTTAAGTGCTGATAAAGAATTGCTCGTCTTGAGATAACCTCCTTGAGTCCTGTCTGGTGGTGTTACTGTGCCAGTACGTGATAGGAGAAGGATCTCTCAGGAGGCTTCTCGGCAGCGCTCGGCTTCTTCGTACAGTGTGAGGGCCCCCCCTGAGTGGTCTCGCAGACTCCTCGGGGTCCGCCTTCCAACAGGAAACCTACCAAACCCACGCATTTCTGAAAACTAGACACCCGGCGGCTTCCAGGGAGGTATGGCTTGCGTGGATCCCCCAAAGTTTCCTAACCCAGAATCCCCTGCAAACCTCAATTTTTGCTGAAAAAATCACTTTTTTCACACATTTTGGGGTGGGAAAGTAGTGGCATCACCGGGCTCACACAAATTTACCACCACCCAGCGTTCCCCCAGGTCTCCCGGTAAAAAACGTAGTGAGGCGACATCAACATTGCCTATCCCAAATGTCCCATCACTACGTTTTGGGCCCTTGCCTGCCGCGGGTACTTGGGCCTCCCACACAAGTGAGGCACCATTTTTACCGGGAGACCTGGGGGAACGCTGGGTGGTGGTAAATTTGTGTGAGCCCGGTGATGCCACTACTTTCCCACCCCAAAATGTGTGAAAAAAGTGATTTTTTCAGCAAAAATTGAGGTTTGCAGGGGATTCTGGGTAAGGAAACGTTGGGGGATCCACGCAAGCCATACCTCCCTTGAAGCCGCCGGGTGTCTAGTTTTCAGAAATGCATGGGTTTGGTAGGTTTCCCTAGATGGCCGCCGAGCACCGGGCCAAAAACCAAAGTGACCCCCCTTGCAAAACCAGGTGGTTTTGCGATAGGCCATTTTGATGTCGCCTCACTACGTTTTGGGACCTTGCCTGCCGCGGGTACTTGGGCCTCCCACACAAGTGAGGCACCATTTTTACCGGGAGACCTCGGGGAACGCTGGGTGGTGGTAAATTTGTGTGAGCCCGGTGATGCCACTACTTTCCCACCCCAAAATGTGTGAAAAAAGTGATTTTTTCAGCAAAAATTGAGGTTTGCAGGGGATTCTGGGTAAGGAAACGTTGGGAGATCCACGCAAGCCATACCTCCCTGGAAGCCGCCGGGTGTCTAGTTTTCAGAAATGCGTGGGTTTGGTAGGTTTCCCTACATGGCCGCCGAGCACCGGGCCAAAAACCAAAGTGACCCCCCTTGCAAAACCAGGTGGTTTTGCGATAGGCCATTTTGATGTCGCCACACTACGTTTTGAGCCCTTGCCTGCTGCGGGTACTTGGGCCTCCCACACAAGTGAGGCACCATTTTTACCGGGAGACCTGGGGGAACGCTGGGTGGTGGTAAATTTGTGTGAGCCCGGTGATGCCACTACTTTCCCACCCCAAAATGTGTGAAAAAAGTGATTTTTTCAGCAAAAATTGAGGTTTGCAGGGGATTCTGGGTAAGGAAACTTTGGGAGATCCACGCAAGCCATACCTCCCTGGAAGCCGCCGGGTGTCTAGTTTTCAGAAATGCGTGGGTTTGGTAGGTTTCCCTACATGGCCGCCGAGCACCGGGCCAAAAACCAAAGTGACCCCCCTTGCAAAACCAGGTGGTTTTGCGATAGGCCATTTTGATGTCGCCTCACTACGTTTTGAGCCCTTGCCTGCTGCGGGTACTTGGGCCTCCCACACAAGTGAGGCACCATTTTTACCGGGAGACCTGGGGGAACGCTGGGTGGTGGTAAATTTGTGTGAGCCCGGTGATGCCACTACTTTCCCACCCCAAAATGTGTGAAAAAAGTGATTTTTTCAGCAAAAATTGAGGTTTGCAGGGGATTCTGGGTAAGGAAACGTTGGGGGATCCACGTAAGCCATACCTCCCTGGAAGCCGCCGGGTGTCTAGTTTTCAGAAATGTCTGGGTTTGGTAGATTTCCCTAGGTGCCGGCAGGGCTAGAGTTCAAAAACTACAGCTAGTCACTTAGCCAAAAAAGGGTCATTTTTCACTGCAAAATTGAGGTGTGACCACGTTGCGTTTTGCGCCGTTTCCTGTCGCTGGCACTAGGCCGACCCACACAAGTGAGGTACCATTTTTCTCGTAGGACTTTGGGGAACGCGGGGTGGGTGGAAATTTGTGGATCCACGCAGATTCCAGAACTTTCCATCTCAGAAATGTGGGGAAAATGTGTTTTTTTGGTCATTTTTTTACGTTTGCAAGGGATTCTGGGTAACAGACCATGGAGGGAGGCAGTCAAGTCACCCCATCCTGGATTCCCCTGGGTGTCTAGTTTTCAAAAATGTATAGGTTTTCTAGGTTTCCCTAGGTGCCGGCTGGGCTAGGGTTCAAAAACTACAGCTAGTCACTTTGCCAAAAAAGGGTCATTTTTCACTGCAAAATTGAGGTGTGACCACGTTGCGTTTTGCACGTTTCCTGTCGCGGGCACTAGGCCGACCCGCACAAGTGAGGTACCATTTTTCTCGTAGGACTTTGGGGAACGCGGGGTGGGTGGAAATTTGTGTATCCACGCAGATTCCAGAACTTTCCATCCCAGAAATGTGGGGAAAATGTGTTTTTTTTGTCATTTTTTTACGTTTGCAAGGGATTCTGGGTAACAGACCATGGTGGGAGGCAGTCAAGTGACCCCATCCTGGATTCCCCTGGTAGTCTAGTTTTCAAAAATGTATAGGTTTGCTAAGTTTCCCTAGGTTCTGGCAGGGCTAGGGTTCAAAAACTACAGCTAGTCACTTTGCCAAAAAGGGGTCATTTTTCCCTGCAAAATTGAGGTGTGACCACGTTGTGTTTTGCGCCGTTTCCTGTCGCGGGCACTAGGCCGACCCGCACAAGTGAGGTACCATTTTTTTTGTAGGACTTTGGGGAACGCGGGGTGGGTGGAAATTTGTGGA
The DNA here is from genome assembly GCF_964204655.1 of Triturus cristatus. NCBI lineage: Eukaryota > Metazoa > Chordata > Amphibia > Caudata > Salamandridae > Triturus > Triturus cristatus. Next base: position 611,929,567 of record NC_140591.1, on the reverse strand, counting down.
CCCACGCAGATTCCAGACCTTTCCATCCCAGAAATGTGGGGAAAATGTGTTTTTTTTGTCATTTTTTTATGTTTGCAAGGGATTCTGGGTAACAGACCATGGTGGGAGGCAGTCTAGTGACCCCATCCTGGATTCTCCCGGGTGTCTAGTTTTCAAAAATGTATAGGTTTGCTAGGTTTCCCTAGGTGCCGGCTGGGCTAGGGTTCAAAAACTACAGCTAGTCACTTTGCCAAAAAAGGGTCATTTTTCACTGCAAAATTGAGGTGTGACCACGTTGCGTTTTGCGCCGTTTCCTGTTGCGGGCACTAGGCCGACCCGCACAAGTGAGGTACCATTTTTCTCGTAGGACTTTGGGGAACGCGGGGTGGGTGGAAATTTGTGGATCCACGCAGATTCCAGAACTTTCCATCCCAGAAATGTGGGGAAAATGTGTTTTTTTTGTCATTTCTTTACGTTTGCAAGGGATTCTGGGTAACAGACCATGGTGGGAGGCAGTCAAGTCACCCCATCCTGGATTCCCCTGGGTATCTAGTTTTCAAAAATGTATAGGTTTGCTAGGTTTCCCTAAGTGCCGGCAGGGCTAGGGTTCAAAAACTACAGCTAGTCACTTTGCCAAAAAAGGGTCATTTTTCACTGCAAAATTGAGGTGTGACCACGTTGCGTTTTGCGCCGTTTCCTGTCCCGGGCACTAGGCCGACCCGCACAAGTGAGGTACCATTTTTCTTGTAGGACTTTGGGGAACGCGGGGTGGGTGGAAATTTGTGGATCCACGCAGATTCCAGAACTTTCCATCCCAGAAATGTGGGGAAAATTTGGTTTTTTTGTCATTATTTTACATTTGCAAGGGATTCTGGGTAACAGACCATGGTGGGAGGCAGTCAAGTCACCCCATCCTGGATTCCCCTGGGTGTCTAGTTTTCAAAAATGTATAGGTTTGCTAGGTTTCCCTAAGTGCCGGCAGGGCTAGGGTTCAAAAACTACAGCTAGTCACTTTGCCAAAAAAGGGTCATTTTTCACTGCAAAATTGAGGTGTGACCACGTTGCGTTTTGCGCCGTTTCCTGTCCCGGGCACTAGGCCGACCCGCACAAGTGAGGTACCATTTTTCTTGTAGGACTTTGGGGAACGCGGGGTGGGTGGAAATTTGTGGATCCACGCAGATTCCAGAACTTTCCATCCCAGAAATGTGGGGAAAATGTGTTTTTTTTGTCATTTTTTTACGTGTGCAAGGGATTCTGGGTAACAGACCATGGTGGGAGGCAGTCAAGTCACCCCATCCTGGATTCCCCTGGGTGTCTAGTTTTCAAAAATGTATAGGTTTGCTAGGTTTCCCTAAGTGCCGGCAGGGCTAGGGTTCAAAAACTACAGCTAGTCACTTTGCCAAAAAAGGGTCATTTTTCACTGCAAAATTGAGGTGTGACCACGTTGCGTTTTGCGCCGTTTCCTGTCGCGGGCACTAGGCCGACCCGCACAAGTGAGGTACCATTTTTCTCGTAGGACTTTGGGGAACGTGGGGTGGGTGGAAATTTGTGGATCCACGCAGATTCCAGAACTTTCCATCCCAGAAATGTGGGGAAAATTTGGTTTTTTTGTCATTATTTTACATTTGCAAGGGATTCTGGGTAACAGACCATGGTGGGAGGCAGTCAAGTCACCCCATCCTGGATTCCCCTGGGTGTCTAGTTTTCAAAAATGTATAGGTTTGCTAGGTTTCCCTAAGTGCCGGCAGGGCTAGGGTTCAAAAACTACAGCTAGTCACTTTGCCAAAAAAGGGTCATTTTTCACTGCAAAATTGAGGTGTGACCACGTTGCGTTTTGCGCCGTTTCCTGTCGCGGGCACTAGGCCGACCCGCACAAGTGAGGTACCATTTTTTTCGTAGGACTTTGGGGAATGCGGGGTGGGTGGAAATTTGTGGACCCACGCAGATTCCAGACCTTTCCATCCCAGAAATGTGGGGAAAATATGTTTTTTTTGTCATTTTTTTACGTTTGCAAGGGATTCTGGGTAACATACCATGGTGGGAGGCAGTCAAGTCACCCCATCCTGGATTCCCCTGGGTGTCTAGTTTTCAAAAATGTATAGGTTTGCTAGGTTTCCCTAGGTGCCGGCAGGGCTAGGGTTAAAAAACTACAGCTAGACTCTTCGCAAAAAAAGTGTAAATTTTCAGTGTGAAAATGTGGTGTGTTCAGCTTAGGTTTTGAGCCACTTCCTGTCGTGGGCACTATGCCTACCCACACAAGTGAGGTACCATTTTTATCGGGAGACTTAGGGTAGTTCAGATTTGTAAAGCAACTGTTATTACCTATTGATTTTGGATGCATTTCTCCCTTCCAAATGAAAGACATTGTGTAAAAAAAAAGTCATTTTGAAAAATGACCAATAAATTGTCATGCAAGTATGAGTATTCCCAATTTCGAAAATGTGCGAATATGCACTGTTTCTAAACTCTGTAGTTTGTTCCCATTTCAGAAATACATAGGTGTCTTTCATACCGATTTTTCCATGTATACATTTTCCCACAATAATTGCTATAGACCCGCAACAAAAAAAAAACCATTATAAAATGCTGCTCAGTTTTTTACTCTGGGTTCGTTGGGCTCTTGGTGAACCTACAAGTCCTATATATCCCCACAACCAGGAAGGTCCAGTGGATGTAACGGTACATTGCTTTCTAAGAGATGTGATAATTAGAAGAAGTTACAGGTGAAAACGTTGACTCAAAAGGCTGCTTTTTTCAACTAATTTTTAATTTTTCCTATATTTAACTGTTAGTTTCTATAAAGAAACCTTGATGGATCTACAGTTCAGTTCAATTAGCTTTATTCGGCAATTAAGTCATAAAAGCACATACAAACATTACACATAAATACATATAAATTACCTAAAAAGGATAAAATTGCAATTAAATTTACAGTGGCCGACGAGCTTGCAGTAAAAAATCTGATTAAAAAGACATTACATGTCAATTTATAATGTACAAAAAATTAGCTAAACAAAGCTTTCACATCCCAATACTCTGTTTGTTAACAACCGAAAAATTATCCAGGGTGGATAAGCAATTTATGTGTTAAGACAAAGAAGAAGAATTGGCAATTTGCCTCAGTGCTTTTGTTCTTATACACCAGGCCCACCCTAGAAATTTAGCCACAGCTATACATATTGGAGGGGTAGGATCAGAACACAGGATACGAAGGGCAATAGCATATCTTCTAATACCAAAGAACTTGCAGATGGGTTGTATCCATCTTTTACGAGGTGCCATATACATTGGGCAGAAAAATAACAGGTGCCCGATATTCTCACATGATGCAGCACATCTGTAACACTTATCATTATTACTGCCTTGCCTCCCCCATCTAGAGGTAAATTCCGCTATGGGTAGTGTACCCACCCGCAGCTGGAAATACAACTTGCGGTCAGTTGTTTTTTCAATGAGATCCCAGTAATCCTCTCGATGAGGAAGGGCTTTTAAATCCAAAAAGCGGGCTGTTAGATGGGTAGAAAGGCCTTGGGTGGTTTCCAATCTATATACCCATTCCCAGTACATGTTTTTCAAGTTTTCTTTGGAAGGAAAAATGGTGTCTGCGGGTTTTTTCCAGAGATCTATCAGGCCTATACTTCCCAAAAGGGATTTTATCCCTTGTAGCCATGATATTTTTTGTGACCTGTCAGATTCTATGATGTCTTTAAAACCACTCCTGTAATGGATTAATTCATCAGTACACCAGAGTCGACGCCAATATAATATTGGACGTAGCCTCACCAGATGTTCTAGGGGTTTTTTGCCCAAATCCAATAATAGCGGTCGCAGTGGTGTGCTGGAAGGGAGGTTTGTGACTCTGCGCAAAAAAGCATTTTCTAGGGCTTTCAAGCTAATCAAGTTATTGAAGCCCCAGAGCTCGGCCCCATAGAGGCATGAGCCCAGGACCTTGGTACCATAGATTTCTAAAACTGGAGAAATTGGCTTAGTTAGTGAGGTTTTAAATCTAGCCAACAAGGCCCCTGCTTGTCGTTTATGTTGTAGGCCAGCCCGATCTAATTGGCAACCCCAGCGCATGTCATTTTGCAATGTTATCCCCAGATATGTAAATGATGTCACTTCCTCCAGGGGCGACTTATTCATGATTATTTTTCCTCTAAAGGTTTTTGATCCATTAAAGGACATGTACTTTGTCTTCCCCGTGTTTACCTCCAGACCTCTTTCTGCGCAAAATTCCTCAAAACACCCGACAGCCTTCTGCAATCCGCCAGGGGTCTTAGAAATTATCAGCGTGTCATCCGCAAACATGAGGATAGGGATACGCACTCCTGCCAGAGTCGGCGCATCGGTGGGGGTCCGCGAGAGCCAGTCGGCCACCCCGTTGACGAAGATAGAGAACAGGGTCGGCGCCATGACGCAGCCCTGCCTCACTCCCCTGCCAACCGGGAAATCCTCCGTCACCTCCCCCGGGCCCCCCCAGCGGACCCTGGCAACATTTCCCTCATGCAAGCGGATGATCACGGTGAGGAGTTCAGGTGCTATTCCCAACTCCATTAGGACCTGCCAGAGCTTACTTCTTGGGACCAAGTCAAATGCAGCTTTTAAGTCTACAAAGACTGCATAAAGGGCGCCTTTCCCCAAGACCACCGTCTTCCAATATAAGTTGACAAACCGGAAGACTTGGTCGATTGTACTTATCCGGGAACGAAACCCTGCCTGCATTGGGCTGAGGATGTCATAGTCATCCATCCAGGTTTGAATTATATGTAAAAGCATACGGCCTACGATCTTTTGGACCGAATCAATCAAACTGATTGGTATGTAATTGCTAGGGGTTGCTTTGTCTCCTTTTTTGAATACTGGGACGATTTCAGCGCACATCCATGAAGGCGGTATGTCTGCCCCCTGTGCAATTGCGTTGGCAAGTCGCATAATATAGCTCGACCAGAGGCTTCTATCATTGGTAAACATGTCTGCGGGGATACCGTCCATTCCCGGGGCCTTTCCTCTGACTACTCCATCTAGTGCTTTGTCCACATCCTTAAGCGTGAATATGGCCTTTTTGTAGAATACATAGGGAGAAGTCTCAATAAGAAAGTTTAGGGCGGGCGCGGCATATTGGGGTTTGAAGTGGTCAATCCAAGCATTCTGTGGCACATTGTTTTGAGGACGCTCTGCTATACCACCCCTATCCCATTTGTAGGTATCCCAAAAAACTTTGCTGTTCTTACTTTTTGAAGCCTCAAGAAGATCCTTCCAAATTTCATTCTCCCAGGTTACCTTTGCCTCTTTGAGAGTTTTCCCATATTTTGACCTAGCGAATCTTACGAGTGTTGGGTCCTTCTGCTTGAGTGCACTGCCTAATTCGTCGCGGGCCTTCCTGCACTCACTGTTATACCATCCCGCTTTCCTTTACGGCGCGGAGCTCCTGGGAGGGACGGGTTTGAGGAAATATTTCCGCAGGCCCGCAAAAAGCCTTGCGTGAATTTCCACTGTACGTTGATGGAGGTCCTGACCCTCGACCGGTAAGCTCAGTTCTTCCAATGCAAGGGTAACTTCTTCTTTTATAGCTAATAAAACTTCTGGGTCATCTACAACCTGGTCCCATTTTAGGTGGCGCATGTCGTTAGACAGGCGATGCTCTGACTCGTATATTATTTGTGGCTTTTCTATAGCTCCAAGTAAGGATGAATTGAATGATGAGACCAACGGGTGATGATCACTCTCGGTTCTATTTACTACCTCCATATCTATGAAGTAGGGCCAGAGTTTGGTATGAATCAATAAATAATCGATTCTACTTGCCCTACGACCATTGTCAAAGGTATTTGAGCCACTTTTGTCGGACGTGCTCCTGCCATTAGCTGCTCTCATATGACTCCCTAGACATAATCCGCTTAACTGGATTGCCGCCCCAGACCACCTTTTTACTGGGGCTATCTCAAGGGGTCGGATGCCCCAGCTTGCATCTTCTTCAGCCGCAAGCTGAGATATATCGTGATCCAGGGGCTCAAACGAGGTATTGAAATCGCCTGCTATAATGGGTAGATAATTAGAGGGCAGTGAGTCAATTGTTTCTTCCAGCAGGTGTACTACTGGAGACTCTTTCCCCCCCGGCAGACCTCGTGCATAGACATTAAAGATTGCGAGGTTTACCCCGTCCTTTGAGGCAATCTTTACAAGTAATATATCGTTACTAATGTTAGAACTTTGGGTGACTTGACATCCTAGGTCTTGCTTAATCCATATAGTTAGCCCTCCAGATGGTCGGCCTCTTCCTTTTTTTGAAGCTGGGATATGATAATTGAGAAATCCACTGCATATCAAGGGACCTATCAACCAAGTCTCTTGAAAGAGACACATGTCAAATTTTGATATAAAACCCAGCCAATCAGGGTCTACCATCTTTGAACCTAGGCCTGCTATGTTCCAAGACATTACTGACAATTGGCCACTTACTTGTGGTCTTCCCTTATAAGGGCTTGAAGGCCCTTGTGGTAGGCTTAAGCTTTCCCTTGCTAAAGAAGTCAGGTTGATGATACTACTAGTTTTCCCATTAGTTAAAGTATCAGGCATGACATTACCAGATGTACCAGCTACAGCTATATCGGTATTCAGTGGGGATATCAGTCGGGTCCCAGCTGGAGGCCGGTATATTTCCCCCAGCTGGCGCTGGTCCAGTAATGTATCATTAGTTATGTTAGTGACAATGTTGGCATCCTTGGTTATGGTATGGTAAGCTACCCCATTTTCTGCAAGGTTTACATCTGTATTGCACGTGTGTTTCCTAGACCTACAGGAATTTGATCGTCAATCGCAGTCTTCCAGACCAGAGGATATGATACCCTCCGTCTGCACATTAGGATATCTGTTACTTCTAGGCCACATATTGTTACCACTGTAACCGACATCCACTATATTGGGGCGCTGACAATTATCATAGAAGTAGGACAAAGGCAGGGAGAGGATGGGAGTGCGAGGGTTTGAGTTTGGCCAGTGACAAATATGTTCAACTGCCCTGGGATCTCTAAAATTAATAATTACGCAATCTCCTGCTATGTTTTTCTTTTTGGGGCCCAACCAATTAACTCGACGGGCAAAAAGAATTTCTGTAGAAACATTCTGGGGTAAGGGGCGATTGGAATTTAGCCAATACACACACTTATTCTTCAAATCCCCGTAGTCCTCCCTAGAGTCTGAGCCCAAGGGTTTAACTCATGCCAATATTATAACATAAGGGCTTGATTCAGGGGGGAGGTGAATATTTGGGTGTTTCATTGTCGCTCGAAGACTATGATCTACCCTATCTGCTGTTTTTGTTACATGGCTACTGTTAGCTGTCGCTTGTATAATCCCCCCACTCTCTAGGCTACCTACATGTGAGGTGTGCATTGTGTTCCCTAAGGCCTTGACAGGTGGGTTGGTTGCAGCAATAATTGGGTTGGAAGTGGGTACGATATTAGTAGCTGGAGCATTTTTATTCGGGGATTTCACAGTAGATTTTTCACACCCCCGGCTATTGGTAGCATGTTTCTGCCGGGACTGCGTTGATGAACACAACAACTCCAAACAAGTCAATCTGTTTTCAATTCTGTCCAGCCTACTATAAATTGGTTGACAAGTTTTGTAAAAAATTGATTCCAATTTCCCCCAAAAAACTTCATCCAAATTATGCAAGTCCTTGAGCGGGATCAAGGGGGGTAGCATAGAAGCGCTCTCCTTCCCGCTAGCTAACAATACTCCTTTGGGGTCAGGGATATTCTCAGGTGGGGCCCCTAAACTAATTCTTCTGGACTTTGCTATGTGACCAACGTCCAGTGGTTCTCTCCGCTTTCTCTTAGGTTTCAAGGTTTTCAGGGATTCTTTGTTATTTAAGGTGGGTGCTTTAGCCTTTAAATTCGTGGCAGACCTGGTCTTTACACTTTCCGTCACACCAATAGTTTGTGGGGGATTAGTGGAGCCCTTTTTTGGTCTTGTGTTGAGATTAGTTCCATCAAATTCTGGAATGCAAAACATTGGTGAGTCATGGCAAGAGGGATTATTATCACAGTCGTCCGGCACAGGGATTACATTGCCGGTATCAGTTCCCGATTCCAAAGTACGAACAGGGGAACGTACTTGTGATAGATAGCCCAACGAGGAGCGTTTGTTGGCAATAGAACCCAGCGACAAACGCTTCTCGGTAACATCAATCTCCTTGTCCAAGATAGAAGAAACTCTTACCAAGAATTGGTCTAATGTACCAGCAAGGGACTTCCGGCCTGTTACTGGTGCGATAGACATCTTTCAATGGGGAATATTCGACTCTTTGCGTACAGTTCCAATTAGGCAGCAGAGCTCCAAGCACCAATGCAAGTTATACAAATGTTGTACAGCTATGGTGCTTGGTGGGCTGGGGCCGCTATATCAAGAGTACTTGAGGACACACAACTTTCACATATCCAGCATTCACTGACCTTTTGACGAGATTTAAAGGGGGTGGGCCCGGCCCGGCCTCACTCGGTCTCTAACGGGCACAAACGGGCCCGCCCGCCGCCCGCGCGCGTCCCGCGCTGCGGCGTGCCCGAAGGGCTTAACAAGGGGCTAGGCACTAGTGGATGACGTCCTCAGCAGCCGCCCAAAGCCGAGGATTCTGGGGGATGTAGTTGGAACAGCCGTTCCCCTCACGGCGACGATAGTGCTTGCCCAGCAGCAGAGCGTCTCCCCCTTGCTGGCCGTTTCCCTCACGGCAGGAAAAGAATGCAGGAATTCAGGTTAGTAACAGCCTGAAAGCAAATGCGCGTCCCGCGCTGCGGCGTGCCTGATGGGCTTAACAAGGGGCTAGGCACTAGTGGATGACGTCCTCAGCAGCCGCCCAAAGCCGAGGATTCTGGGGGATGTAGTTGGAACAGCCGTTCCCCTCACGGCGACGATAGTGCTTGCCCAGCAGCAGAGCGTCTCCCCCTTGCTGGCCGTTTCCTTCACGGCAGGAAAAGAATGCAGGAATTCAAGTTAGTAACAGCCTGAAAGCAAATGCGCGTCCCGCGCTGCGGCGTGCCTGATGGGCTTAACAAGGGGCTAGGCACTAGTGGATGACGTCCTCAGCAGCCGCCCAAAGCCGAGGATTCTGGGGGATGTAGTTGGAACAGCCGTTCCCCTCACGGCGACGATAGTGCTTGCCCAGCAGCAGAGCGTCTCCCCCTTGCTGGCCGTTTCCCTCACGGCAGGAATTCAGGTTAGTAACAGCCTGAAAGCAAATGACCCCTTGCTGAATTCAGAATTTTGTCTACTTTTCAAAAATGTATAGCTTTCCAGGGTCCATTATTGTTTTTGTACCCATTTCTACCATTAACTGGAAGGAGGTTGAAAGCACAAAAAATAGCAAAAAGAGGGTATGTCCCAGAAAAATGCCAAAACTGTGTAAAACATGTTGGTTTTCTGACAAAATTCTGTCATTCCCTAAAAGCTGGAGAAATGGTGATTTCAGCCCCACAAACCCTTTTTTGATACCATTTGCAGAGAAAAACCCAGAAGCTTTCATTTGCAGCCCGTTTTTCCCATTTTTCACAAAAAAACCAAAATGTTGCTGTATTTTGACTAATTTCTGGGAACCCTCTAGGAGAATTCACAAACCCTGGGTACCTTTAGAATCCCCATGATGTTGGAAGAAAAGGACGCAAATTTAGCGTGGATACCTAATGTGGTCAAAAAGTTACAGGGGCCTAAGCGCGCACTACCCCAAATAGCCCAAAAAAGGCTTAGCACAGGAGGGGAAAAGGCCTAGCAGCGAAGGGGTTAATAAACAAAATGTAACAACAATAATACAAAACAACAAAGCAGAACACTCCTGTGGGAACCACGGATGTCGACGACAGACCTGGAAAATCAAAAAGATTGTTAAAAAAAAAACCATGGTATTCTTAACAAAATACCACAAGAAACAAATCACAGATATATAAAATGTATACAGCTAACAAAAACTGTAAATGTTGCCGCTTTAAAATAAATAAACATTTCCCGAATCTGAGGAGTTTTTTTTGCAGAAGGCACCGCGCCCACAACGTTTTTCATCAGTGGTGAAGAAATTTTTTATTTTTTCCAAGGGGCAAGCAAAGACCAATGTCACCTTCTTCATTCGCAAGATTTGCCAAAGAGTTCTGTTACGAGGGGATCCTAACAAAAAATACTCATGCGGCACAGCAAGTATGACGAAACACCTACGGACCCTTCATCCAAACAATCTTGCATGAGAAGAGTGCAAACAGATGAGAAACACTCCTGTTCTGTATCTGTAAAAAAGAATCACAAATAAATGTATATTAATAACTTTCAAATATATACTATTCCATTACTGTACAAACACATTTTATATAAAAACTGACTTAGAAACTATAGCCCTGAACCACAAGTGTGACGATCGTTAAAACACTACATGCATAGTGCATACTACTTTGAAGCAGTTCATGCCCTAAAGCCTACCTCACTAAAAGACTACGTGCTAACTGACTAAATGATTACAGTACTATAAGGAGACACACTGGGTGAGTGACAGGGTGTTTGCTAGAAGAGTATGAATACTAACTAGAGAATTGAAGGTGTGAAAGACAACTGTGTAGGTGATTAGAGGCCTGCATCAATACTGCATAGGCATTTAAAGCAGTCCATGTGCTAAGGCCTGGCTTACTGCATGACTACTTGGGTACTGACTGAATGATTAGAGTACAGCAAGGAGAGTGCCTAGGCGAATTTATAAGTGCTAGGATTTTCGCACAGGGAATGGATTAGTACTTGGTACTGAATGAGTCACTAGAGGAGTGCAAAGGCAGTCACAAGTGCTGGACTGTATGGATACTGACTAGGAAATTGAAAGTGTGAAAGACAAGTGTCTAGGTGGTTAGAAGACTGCGTGCATAGTGCATAGGGGTTTGAAGCAGTCCATGTGCTAAGGCCTGGCTCAGTGTATGAATACTTAGGCACTGACTGAATGATTAGAGTACTGCAAAGATAGTATCTTGGTTAATTTATAAGTGTTTGGGTTTTAGCACAGTGAATGGATTAGTACATGGTGCTGAATGGGTCACTAGAAGACTGCAAAGGGAGTGACAGGGTATTTCCTGGAAGTGTATGGATACTGACTAGGGAATTGAAGGTGAGAAAGACAATTGTGTAGGTGATTAGAGGACTGCATGCATAGTGGATAAGGGTTTGAAGCAGTCCATATACTAAGGCCTGGGTCACTGGATGAGTACTTGGGTACTGACTGAATGATTAGAGTACTGCAAGCAGAGTGCCTGGGTGAATTTATTAGGGTTTGGCACAGTGAATGGATTAGTACATGATGCTGAATGGGTCACTAGAGGAGTACAAATGGAGTGACAGGGTGTTTGCTGGAAGTGAACGGATACTGACTGGGGAATTGAAGGTGTGAAAGACAAGTGTGTAGGTGCTTAGAGGACTGCATGCCTAGTGGATAGGGGTTTGAAGAAGTCCATATGCTAAGACCTGGCTCTGTGACTGAATCATTAGAGTACTGGAAAGAGAGTGTCTTGGTGAATTTATAAGTGTTTGGGTTTTGGCACAGTGAATGGATTAGTACATGCTGTTGAATGGGTCTCTAGAGGACTGCAAAGGAAGTGACAGGATATTTCCTGGAAGTGTATGGATACTGACTAGGGAATTGAAGGTGTAAAAGACAAGTGCATAGTATGTTAGAACACTACATGCATACTGCATAGACATTTGAAGCAGTCTATTTGGTACTTAGAAACTGACTAAATAATTAGACTACTTCTAGGACAGTGCTTAGATAAAACTTTTACATTTTCAGTTCTGCCACAGTGAACAGAATAGTACATGGTACTGCACCTTAGTGTCAAACCCTGACTCATTTTATCAATGCATAAGCAAAGACTAGCTTCTAATGCTACTAAAACTTGACAACATGAGAGGTTTTAAATTAGTTATCTGTCAGCAAATACACGATGTTACCAAATGCCTCTCTCACAGTGGTTCTCAAATGCACACAGACTCACAGTGTGATTCTAGACAACCGCCACTATCCCTAGGAGTTTACCAAAACTCATTCACTACAGTGGAAGTGGTAAGCGAACTGCACACAATCTTCATATTTCAGGACTGCACTTTTATGTCAAAGCCTGACTCATATAATCAAAGCATAAGCAAAGACTGGCTTTTAATGCTACTAAAACTTCACAACATGACCGGTTTTAAAACAGGTATATGTCAGCAAATACACGATGTTACCAAATGCTTCTCTCACAATCCTTACCCAAATGCACACAGACTCACAGTATGATTTTAGACAAGTAACACTATCCTAGGAGTTTACCAAAACTCATTCACTACTCTGGAAGAGTTAATGGTTCTGCACACAATCTACATATTTAACTACACCACATCAGTGTCAAAGCATGACTCATTTAATCAACGCATAAGCAAAGACTGGATTCTAATCCTACTAAAACTTCACAACATGACAGGTTTTAAAACAGTTATCTATCAGCAAATACATGATGTTACCAAATGCTTCTCTCACAGTGATCCCAAATACACACTAACTCACAGTGTGATTCTAGACAAGCACCACTATCCCTATGAGTTTACCAAAACTCATTCACTACAGTGCAAGTGGTAAGGGAACTGCACACAATCTACATATTTCACAACTGCAATTTACTGTCAATGCCTGACTCATATAATGAAAGCATAAGCCATAACTGTCTTCTAATGCTACTAAAACTTGACAACATAACATGTTTTACAACACTTATCTGTCAGCAAATACACAATGTTACCAAACACTTCTCTCACAGTGGTTCCCAAATGCACACAGACTCACAGTGTGATTCTAGACAAACAACACTATCCCTAGGAGTTTACCAAAACTCATTCACTACTGTGGAAGTGGTAAAGGAACTGCATACAATCTACATATTTCACAACTACACTTTAATGTCAATGCCCGACTAATTCAATCAACGCATAAGCAAAGACTGGCTTCTAATGCTACTAAAACTTGACAACATGGCAGGTTTTAAAACAGTTATTTGTCAGTAAATACACGATGTTACCAAATGCTTCTCTCACAATCCTTACCCAAATGCACACAGACTCACAGTGTGATTTTAGACAATCAACACTATCCTAGGACTTTACCAAAACACATTCACTACTGTGGAAGGGGTAAGGGGACTGCACACAATCTACATATTTAAGTACAGCACATCAGTGTCAAAGCATGACTCATTTAATCAACATATAAGCAAAGACTGGATTCTAATGCTACTAAAACTTCACAACATGACAGATTTTAAAACAGTTATCTGTCAGCAAATACATGATGTTACCAAATGCTTCTCTCACAGTGATCCCAAATACACACTAACTCACAATGTGATTCTAGACAAGCACCACTATCCCTATGAGTTTACCAAAACTCATTCACTACAGTGCAAGTGGTAAGGGAACTGCACACAATCTACATATTTCACGACTGCAATGTACTGTTAATGCCTGACTCATTTAATGAAAGCATAAGCCATAACTGTCTTCTAATGCTACTAAAACTTGACAACCTGACTGGTTTTAAAACAGTTATCTGTCAGCAAATACACGATGTTACCAAATGCTTCTCTCACAGTGGTTCCCAAATGCACACAGACTCACTGTGTGATTCTAGACAAACAACACTATCCCTTGCACTATATCAAAGCACATTTCTTCATCTAGAAGTAGTACTACATTTTAGTATAGAAACATAACATAACTCATTTCACAAATTCATAAACAATGACTGGTTTCTAATTCTACCAAAATATAAAAACTGCACGGTTATCTGTCTACAAACACATGAAAAACACAAATGCCTATCACAGAATGGTTTCTACATGCACACACATTGTAGAGAAAAAAAGTACTCCCTACACTTTAGCAGGAAAAATACATTAGTCTGATTAAAATCAAAATAGTCTACATACATCCCCTCACAATTAAATAACTCATCTTTCAAATTATTTTGTTGATTAAGGAGTATATCAATCACTCACCATATGTTCTTTTACAGAATCTCTGCACTGTGCACCTCTCAGCAAAAGCAAAGAATGAAAAAGATTTCCTTTCATTTTCCACACATATACATGTAAACATCAAATCACAATCCTTCGCACATAAACTCAAAAGCAAACACACATTTTATTGGTTAAACATTTCAACCCTTTCCAACTGAAATACATTTCAACCCTTCCCTCAATCTGCCTTCTGCCTGTTACCATAGAAACAGCTCATAGAACACTGCACTGAGATCACAGGTCACAAGTTCAGCACACAATGTTCCTACACAAGGCAGGAAGTGTTCTTGACTTTTCAACATATCAGCTTATCATATATAATGTTCCTTACAATCTGTTTTTGTTAACCAATAACAATCATACTTTTAAAAAACAAAAATATACACCCTACCTTTCAGTGTAGAAAGTTGTTATACAACCAATGATTTATTGTCGTTTTTCAAAAAACGTTGCTGTGGATCCGCGCACCCACCGCGAGAGAATCCGTGCATCCAACGCGATAGGATGCGCGCACCGTGCACACATTTCGCCGCTTTTTTTTTTTTAAAAAAGGGGGGCCACAGGGAGTCCTTCTGGGACCCCCTAAGCAGATCTAGAGGGTCAGAGTATTTCCACTCTGCCCCCTTTATATCTTTTACACACTTATTCCCCTTCCATCTTCAGCCTCGCTTCTACCGAGGCAGAAAATGGCCGCCAACAGTTCCTGGTTTTAAATGTAGAGAGACGCTCGACAGCCAATTAGCATTCAGCGTGTGATCGGGAAGGTGCGTGCTCGGTTCGGGGAGGGTGCGCTTACGGTGCGGGTACGGTCCGCGGATCCTCCGCGGCCATAAATATCACTAACTTTTTTACCCTAATTTTCTCAGGAACTACTGAACAGATTCACACCAAATATGCAAAAGGCACGAGTCCGAACTGAGGACTACCTCTTTGCCAAATTTGGTGTCATTCCGTTCAGCGGTTCGGGCTGTAGCTGTGACAACAGATCCTATGGGAAATTGCATGGGGAAAATGCGTTTTGGGACCCTGCTTTTTTCTCGCCCCCTGCTTCACGGATCACTGCAAATCTTTCAGGGTAGGAGCGGAGTGGAGCTGGGCAAAAGTTTGGAGAATTTAGCGAAGATTCGTCAATCGGCGCCAAAGATATTCCCAATAGAATGTTGCGGATTTCCTATGGAAAATAGGTCCTAACTATAACTATCTACTGGCGACCGCCAGTAGATAATATATATATATATATATATATATATATATGTATATATAGATATATTATCTACTGGCGGTCGCCAGTAGATAGTTATAGTTAGGGCCGTGTTTCCATAGGAAATCTCAAAATTCTATTTTGAATAACTTTGGCGCCGGTTGACGAATCCTCGCGAAATTTTCAAAACTAATGGGGCGCTCCGTTCAGCTCCTACCCTGAAAGTCTCGGGGTGATTCGTCAAGCGGGGGCCGAGAAAAAAGGGGGG
Organism: Triturus cristatus; assembly: GCF_964204655.1. Classification (NCBI taxonomy): domain Eukaryota; kingdom Metazoa; phylum Chordata; class Amphibia; order Caudata; family Salamandridae; genus Triturus; species Triturus cristatus. The sequence goes on along the minus strand of NC_140591.1, from coordinate 611,914,053 downwards.
TCCCAAAACGCGTTTTCCCCATGCATTTTTCCATAGGACCTTTAGTCGCAGCTACAGCCCGAACGGCTGAACAGAATTACTTGAAATTTGGCAGAGAGGTAGCCATAAGGTCAAGGAAGTGCCTTTTGCAGGTCTGGTGTAAATCTGTTCAGTATTTCCGGAGAAAATAGCATTTAAAAGCATATATATATCTATATGCGCGCAGGGTGCGCGCACCGTGCGAGCACCCTAACGTGCGCGAGCGTAATTCTGATTGGTGGTTACATGTTAGTCAACGTTCGAATCGGTCGAAATCAGGAAGTGTCGGCCGCCATTTTGTTTGTTTTCAGTGCGAGAGTGAAAAAGGAAGGTGGCGAACGTGAAAAGGAGGCAGGGTAGAGAGTTCCTGACCCCATAGCCCGAAGGCAAAAAAAAATAAAAAAATTTTTTAAAAATCGCGGGGGTGCGCGCACAGTGCGCGCACCCTGAAAAACACAAAAAAAAAAATTTAAAAAATCGCAGGGTGAAAACCAAAAAAAAAAAATAATAATAATTTTTAATACGTAGTTTATTGTAAAATAAATATATAAAAAAAATAATACATAAATAAATTAGCGTTTAAAAAACCGTACAAATTCACTGAAAAAACCATAGGTTTCACACACGTTATAGTTAGGAATTAGCATTTAAAAAACCCTGCAAATTCACTTAAAAAACCATAGGTTTCACACATGTTATAGTTAGCTGGACATTGCACTCATAAAAAACCAATGAAATTCCCCCGTTATAGTTACTGCAGGCAACTATAACTCACGCGACCGCAATCCTCTGCTGATGACGTCAGATATTACATCACTGATGACATATGTGTCTTTCTGAAAAATAAATATTTGTAATATATGTATAGCTAAAGATTAATGGAAGAAGACATGGGTAAATAAGTGTCTAAATACAGTGATGTAATATCTGACGTCATCAGCAGAGGATTGCGGTCGCGTGAGTTATAGTTGCCTGCAGTAACTATAACGGGGGAATTTCATTGGTTTTTTATGAGTGAAATGTCCAGCTAACTATAACATGTGTGAAACCTATGGTTTTTTAAGTGAATTATATATATATATATATATATTATCTACTGGCGGTCGCCAGTAGATAGTTATAGTTAGGACCCTGTTTCCATAGGAAATCCGCAACATTCTATTTGGAATAACTTTGGCGCCAGTCGATGAATCCTCGCGAAATTTTCAAAATAGGTGGGGCGCTACGCTCCACTCCTACCCTGAAAGTCTCGGGGGGATTCGTCAAGCGGGGGCTGAGAAAAAAGGGGGGTCCCAAAATGCGTTTTTCCCATGCATTTTTCCATAGGACCTTTAGACACAGCTACAGCCCGAACGGCTGAACAGAGTTACTTGAAATTTGGCAGAGAGGTAGTCCTCAGGTCAAGGAAGTGCCTTTTGTAGGTCTGGTGTAAATCTGTTCAGTAGTTCCTGAGAAAATAGCATTTAAATCAATATATATATGTGGGCGGAGCCTAACCACACATCTCATCCTGAGATCTGATTGGCTGTCAGCACTTCATCCAAGAAGTGTTGGCAGCCATCTTGGGACCAATATACATGATAGCACCTCATTAAAAAGCATTGCAGTTAATAGAAGATTTTAAGACTTTAGTTACATTATAAATCATTTGTTGATGGTACCATACTAATTTTAGGAATTGTGGTATGTTCTAAGGTGATTTCACCATGTGAAAAAGCCTTCTGCTGGGATTTCATGATTGAGAGAAAAATATTTTCTCATGCTTTTACCACAGAGGTTTGGAAGGTGATCTATAAGCTAAACTGAGAGCTTATTTTCTGTAAATTCACATTATCTTTCTCAGTCATGTGAGAATGAAGTCTGACATTCTCAGTAAAACATGTACATCCAACAAGGGCAGAGACTGTCAGTTGATTCCTTTGTGTTCTACTGCAGCTTTCCAGAGTGTTCCAAAGAACTACTAGAGCGCTAACAGTCCTACTTATGATAAACGTATGGCACACCTGAAGCCATCTTGCTTGGATTAAAGTGGTAACTCTTAAAACATTTAATTTAAAAAGGAACAAAATGAGGTGGTTCATTTTTCCATAAAAAGTATGATTAGTGCTGCAGAAAGAAAAATTAGGGCACATTTTGAGTGACTTCTCAAATCCTGGCATGCAGACTGAAACATGCACTTTCAATACCAGCAGCAGTTTTCCCTGGTGAGCAGTAGCTTTACTACAGTGATCTAATGAGCAAAAAGAGTGCTAACATTCTGATTTTATGGCAAATGTGTGACACATTTGAATGCCTTCTTGATGGAATCAAAGTAAAAAACTGAAAGTATTTCCTACTGAGGAGACTGCAGTAAATGAGGAAATTAGGAAACTTCATAACAAATAAGTCTCCCAAGATGGCCACCAGAGACAAAAGAGCCCAAATGTAGCCCAAATATCACCCAGATGTAGCCCAAGTATAGCCCAATGACAGAATGTCCAAGAATGTTCTTAAAAACAACTAGAGCACTTACTGTCTTCATTATGACAAAAGTATGGCACACCTGAAGCCATCTTGATTGGAATAAACTGGTAACACTTAAAACATTTAATTTAAAAAGGAACACAATGAGGGGGTTCATTTTGCCATAGAAATTATGATTAATGCTGAAGAAAGAAAATGAGGGCACATTTTGAGTGACTTCTCAAATCCTCTTCTATTTCATTAAAAAATTCTGACATGCAGACTGAAACATGCACTTTTAATACCAGGAGCAGACTTCCATGGTGAACAGTAGTTTTACTACAGTGATCTAATGAGCAACTAGAGTGCTAACATTCAGAATTCATGGCAAATGTGTGACATATCTGAATACCTTCATGATGGAATCAAAGTAAAAAACTGAAAGCATTTCCGACTGAGGAGACTGCAGTACATGAGGAAATTAGGAAACTTCATAACAAATAAATCTCCCAAGATGGCCACCGGAGACAAAAGAGCCCAAATGTAGCCCAAAATCACCCAGATATAGCCCAAATATAGCCCAATGACAGAAGTGTGCAAAACACTTATTATTTTGTGTTTTTGCAGTGTTATATAGTGCAGACTTGTCAGGTATTGGAGTGCTTTACATGAGCATTGGTTACATCACACAAGAACAAATTCATTTTGGTTGTAGACATGTGGAGACTAAGTGATTTGACCAGAATCACAGAATGTCGAGCTGAAGCAGAAACTTCAACCTGGTTCCCCAGTTGCAAAGTCTGCAGTTCTGGAAGTAACACCACATCCTCTCCCCTAAGTGCAACATTTAATCAAGTTGTCAACTAGATAAAAAAACATAAAGATAACAAATAATTTAAAAGTGCTTTGTCGCTATTTGAAAACTCAGAAAATATGTCCTTATTTTAGTCTTTTAGAGCACTAACCATAATTTTGATGCCAATAAGACCCTCTCATATATGTAATTTCTAAAGGAATGCTCTAGGTATTACAGTTTTGATGACATCAAGATGATGTCAGGCGTTCCACAGTTTTGTAATAAATATAGAATGTTAGCAATCTAGTTGTTCATTAGGATACTGTTGAGAGGCAGAGGCCAGGGGCACGGACTCTGAAAATTGAAGGCAGGTAGGAGGGTGCAAAGGCAACAATTTAACCACACTGAGCAGGCAGGAAGGGCCGTGGAAGCACAACAGACTATGGAGGGCAGTGGAAAGGGGGGCAGGGGCAACAAACCAACAATACAGGACTTGCAAGAGAGGCTGTTGGAGGGAAGATCTATTACGGGTCAAGGAAGCTAGGGGCGGTCCCCAGAGCCCCGGGAGCCACCACAGAACTGAGCAGGAGAGTGAGTCAGGGACAAAAGGGGCACCTTAATTTGAGCCGGGGTGCCTAGGAACGCTTGCTCCAAAAATGAAGAAAACAGACATATGAGACATGGAATTGGAGGCAGAATACAATGGCAGTTTAATGAGAAGATGCAACTTCAAAGAAACCGCAGAATAGAGACATAAAGTACAAAATACAGAATCCAGATAATCATACAGCTGTCATGATATTCTCTGTATCTCAATTAATGGACTGACAGAGAGAGAGAGAAAACACATCTATAAATGCATCATGAGAAACAAGTTACACCAAGGAAAATGTTACCTAGGGACACTCACATTTACTCTTAGAGCAAGCATTCCTGCAATTACAATACAACATCTTTTAAATGCAAAAGTAAAGAGAACAATGGTTAAACATAACATGACATTTCATATAGGTAAAATAGAATAAGATACTTCAAGCAAAGCAGAGCAAGACATTTTAAGCAAAGGAAGACAAGAGCTCCCAGTTCTTGGGGAAAACCTGCACAGCCTGTTAACCTACATACAGACGGCGAGGTTGTCCGTCGATATCTGTGGGTGCTCCCTTTTTATATCATTTTGTGGGCTCCTTTGCACGCTACATCTACCTACGTATGCTACCCAAAAGCTTCGTCTGCAGATTTTACCAGACATTTCGTCATTTACCCACTTAATGCTGACAATGGACTGGGTGAAAAGGTCAGTCTCTCAGGCCAATCGCTTATCGTAAGTTCCATAGAGCAAGCAGAAAATAATGGGTATTGTACAGGAATTCAATATATTCATGTATAAAATCTCCTCAGTTCTCCTAACTTGACGCTCTGCGGTTGCCACTTCCTTAAAAGCGGGAAACCTGCCCAGGAAGCAAGTACCAGTCCAGGATGCAGCCTACTGTATGTCGACAGCTTCAGGGGGATGTTGAACTTTGATACCGAGCACGGAGCACTCGGGTAGGGTGGGGGCTACTAGTTTGGAGCAGAAGGCCTCGCAGACCTGCCTTCAGACTGCTATACACTAAAATTGCAGAGCTATGGTCAATTTAACAAAGAGGCCTACATATTGAACAGAAGGGCCTACACAAGGGTTTTATGCTGGCTGAGTGGTAAGGATGTCTCAGGATAATTATATAGCAACACAGGACCCGCTGGTCAATTTAATACGGCCTACAAATGCGGCTGGCAGGGCAAGGACAAGGGTCTCATACTTCAGGTGTGGACAGAACGGGCCAGGGGCCCCCTGTGATACAAAATCTACCCTCCTTCAAGGCTGTGGCAATGTAATAGACCATTGTGGGCAGAAGGAAGAGGCAATGGTAGTACAACCATACATGCCAACAGACCCGATTCAGCCATGAAACGTCCAATGTTTTTAAGCTCAAATGGGCTTTATTTGATCTGTCTCCTGTCTACAATATCCTCTTTTTCAATGTAACTCAAAGGGGAAAATCAATACCCCAGTTTTTTTTCAAAATCTCCCTCTTACCAAGTTCAAAATGTTCGCAAGTATGGTACATTGGATCATGGAAGGAAATGGGATAGGGACATGGACTTGGATAACAGAGGACAGGAGAGACATGGAGAGGTGCACCAAACTGACCCTGCAGGGCAGGCATCAGGGTTTGCAGCAGCACAATACACCACACAGGGCATGCAGGACGGGAGTGCAGCACAACAATCCATAGAAAGCAAGAGGGAGGGGACAGGACCATGCACATGGACAACAGAGAACAGAGGGGCAAGAGGCAATGGTAGCTAGCTGACCATAATGGACAGACAGGAGAGAAGGCTGCAGCATAACAGACCATAAAGGGCAGGAGGGACGGATCAGGGGCATTACAATGGAACAGACAAGCCAGGAGGGAGGGAGTAGGGGTCTGCACATGTAAACAGAGGGCTGGGGGCAAGGGGGCAGGGCAGGAGCAGCAAGATGGCCATGGAGGTCAGGCAGGATGGGCACTAGAAGCAAGACACAACATGAAGAGCAACAGTGAGACTGTGATGGCATACACACAGACCATGGAGGGAAGGTGGGAGGGGGTCAGGGGCAGCTAACTGACCACGCAGGGAAGGTGGGAGGGGCCATGGCAGCACAGAAGACCATGCATGGCAAGTGGGAGGGTTAGTGGCAGCACAATGGCTATGATGGGCAAGAAGGAGGGTGCAGGGGCATGCACAAAGGACGATGGAGGATAGAAGGGAGGGTCAGGACCTGTGCACAGACAAGAAAGTTCAGGGGAAGGGGCCTCACAACAGACCACACGGGGCAGGCAGGAGGAGCAGTTGCAGCACAACAGACCAGGGAGGGCAGAAGGGTGTGGCAGTACAATGGACCATGTAGGACAGGAGGAAGAGGATAGAGGCATGGCATGTGGACAGGCAGGGTGGAGGTGGCAGGGACAGGTTACAGTCATCTGACAATGCTAGGCAGGTGGGAGGGGAGTGGCAGCTCAACAGAACACTCAGAGTAGATAGGAGTGGCAGGTCCATGGGACATGGTGGGCAAAAAGGATGGAGCAGGGGCATGCACAAAGACATCGGAGGGCAGGGGGAAGGAGAATAGGGGCAGCAAGCTAAGCACAGAGTTTAAGCAGGAGGTCAATGATGGGGCATAGAATTGGGCAATGGAGGGCAGGAGGAGTGGACTGGTACATCATACTAAATTGAGGGCAGTGGCAGCACATCAGACCATGCATGGCAGGAGGGAGGAGGCTAGTCCATGGATTCACACAACAGAGGATAGGGAGGAGGGGGATGGGGCAGCAAGCTAACTGTTCAGAGAAGGCGGGTATTAGAAACTTTATTGTTTTTAAAACATTTTGTCTGTGCAAACTACTTAAAATATGAACAAGTATGCAGCATAATCTCAGTTTTATTCAGGAAGAAGAAGACGTTAGTGACTGTGACTCCGGGCTCACTTGGCAAAAACACCCCCTGACCCTCCACCCCCATCGCAAAATGTAATGCCCGTGAAAAGGGTAGGTGAACACAGTGTTATATAGAACATAGTCCTGAGAGCACGATTGAAAATGAAAACTAGATATAGTGTATGGTATAAACTATGCACCAAAAAGTGTGATATAAGATGAACCAGGCGTGAAATATAATATGCAATACATTGTGTGCAATGACAGATTCATTGGAGAGCGCGAGATAGCACAGGCACTAGCGCGTGCTATGCGATATGCGCCTTGGAGTGTAATATGCACAGGGCAGTGTTGTGTAACCTAACTAGTCTCTAAAGTTGTAATATAAAATATGTGCTGGGGAGTGTAACGTTGCATATGCACTGTGACAAAGATATGGATCCCAAATTGTAATATGTATGGCATAGCACTGTGCGTTATAACATAGGCATCGAGGAAGGCACGTTAGATGGGGCAATATAACCCGTGCGAAGACAAGTGTGGCATGACATTTTCACGGGGTGGTGTTACAGTGCACATGGGCTAGAGAGTGTCATAGCATATGCACTAGCTAGTGGAATACAATACAGAGGTGTGTGGCACTCGGCAGGCAATGGTGGGTGTAACACAGCATTGGGCTCTGTCAGGAGCGCGCTGTGACTCGCAAGTGATGTTCGTCCCCTTTCCAGAGAGTAAAATAAAAAGTATTACACATCCGGCAGTGGATGTGTGTTTTATTAACTGTGAGGGGGGTTTCTTGCATAGTTTTGGTCGAATTTTTGTCGAATCCCCTTTGAATGGCTTGGTGTGCATGTGTATTAAATGTGCCCGTCAATAGCTACCCATGTTTGTATAAATAAACGACAAGGGTTTCTACCGGGATTAGGCACGGTAGAGCATCAGACATGTCAGAGCTTCACTAGTGGTGTAAATACATTCCACGTGGATTAATTGCATGCATAGTCGCCTTTTAATGAATATCACGCAAATCGTCATGGTGATAGGTACGTACGGTTTGTCCAGCATGTCCTAGGTGTGTCTATAAATATATATTTTTTTAAAATAATAAAAAACAGTGGCCGGCCCTGGGGATTGGGGTCAAAAAAATATAATTAGGAGACAGGCCCTGGGGGATGGGGTCATCAGGGCCAATAAATTAGAATAAGAAGGGGAACCACACAGCCCCCCTTCTTAAAAAAATAAAATAAATAAAAGACTGGCATCGTGCCGGAGGCCATGCCCCCTCCATGCAGCACTCTGCAAACGCGCCCCCAACAGGCATCTCCAGTATGAGCCAGGGAGCTGCGCTGCAGACAGGTGTTCTGAGGCCAAGCCCCTTTTTACACCTCTCTGCAACGCAGCTCTGTGGCGCTTACTGGAGGTACCTAGTGGTCTAGTGTGACCCTAGGGACCCTTAGGATTCAAGGGGACTTAATCTCTCAACTTAGAACAGCCACAGGGCGCGTTTACACAGTGGTGAAGGGAGGGGACGGGGCCTGAGGTGACGTGTGCAAACACGCACCATGGCACGTTTTAAATTGGGGATATAATTTCCCTTCAATACTGAGGGCCCCTGGGGGCTAACTAGCCCACCAAGTGCTTCCAGTAAGCGCCACTGAGCTGCATTGCAGAGAGGTGGTCCAGGCCGTGCCACTTTTTACACCTCTCTGCAACGCAGCTCTGTGGCACTTACTGGAGGTACCTAGTGGGCTAGTTGGACCCTAGGGACCCTCAGGACTCAAATGAACTTAATCTCCCAACTAAAAATGGACACAGGGCGTGTTTACACAATGGTGAAAGGAGGGGACGGGGCCTGAGTTAACGTGTGAAAAACGCCCTGTGGCCTGTTTTAAGAGGTAGTTTTAATCCCCATGCCCTATTATATACTAGGGGCTTATAGAGGAGGTAAGGCTAATCACAGGGGGACCCCAACGCATAATGTTCCCTAGTGTATGTAGGTGTTTTCACTGTATTCTAAGTGTCTTTTAACATAGCACTGGCTCTAGGACTGGTTAGTCAGACTCAGTTACCACCAGTATCCGTCTGAAAAAGTTGAGGGTACAGGATGATTTTGCAACAAGGCTTCTTTCTGCTCTTCTTTTTGTTCTTTCTGCACGTTATCCTTCTTCCTGCACTTATCTTCGTATTTGAGGACTTCTGTTGCTTCTTTCTGCACTTCTTTTGTTTCTTTCTGTGCATTTTTTCTTCTTTCTTCACATGTCCTATCTCTGTAGGCATAGTTGGAAATTAGCATTTAAAAAACCTTTGAAATTAACAGAAAAAACCATAGGTTTCAGGCACGTTATAGTTAGGAATTAGCATTTAAAAAACCTCAGAAATTCACTGAAAAAACCATAGGTTTCAGGGGTGTTATAGTTAGCTGGACTTTTCACTTGTACAAAACCATTGAAATTCCCCCGTTATAGTTAGTTCAGCTAACTATAACTCGCGCGCCCGCAATGCACTGCTGATGACGTCACATATTACATCACTCATGACATGGTCAGTGACATCACTCATGACATCACTCATGACATCTCAAATTACATCACTGATGACATCACTGATGACATCATCCTTGTGATAGAGTGGCAGACCTCCTCTCACCCTAATATAACCTTTGATACACACATTCAAAAATAGAGACTAAAATTTTCAAAACAATGGACATACCAATACCAGTTACAACAACCTCTTCAGTAATTCTATGATCCACATACACATCCACTCATTCACCAACAGTCCAATACAGTCACTCATACATGTACTCACTCATCATATGTACTCATACACCTATACATCCTGTTACACAATGCCACTCATCCATAGAGTTACTCACACACATAGTCACTCATGCTAATAAAGAATCAAACATACATTTACTTGCATATACAGTTATACACACACCACCACACTTACTTCTACGGAAACTTACACATACTTAGTCTTTTAAACAATCACTTATAGAAACACATACTTATTCATACAGGAACTCTTTCAATCTCTCACTCTCACATATACTCACATATATACACCAATAGTCACATATACTAGTTTAAAACATATGTAGTTACTCATAAAGACACTATTGAGACAGTCATTCACTCACTAACACACCCATACACACACTCATCCACCCATACAGGCCTGCACACATACTGTGTTCAACACATACAAACAGTGAGTCACTCATTCATGCACCTATGCACTACGTAATACCCCCACCGAACCATGCAGACACTCAGACTGATACTCAAAAAACCAACTAATAACCTATATAGACACCCATGTAGCTACTCACCAACCCATGCAGCCACTTATACACAAAGTGAGAGACTGATACAGATATTTACATATTTAAACATTACTCACTAAGCCATGTATTCACTATGATACACTTAATCAGTCAATTACACAATCAATTTTTCAAAAACAAATCATCCATTTAGACACTTATATACCCATTTATTCTTCCATCGACCTTGAGATATACATATATAAAACATATTTAATTTTCAGAATAACACACATTCACTGGATGATGTCATCAGTGATGTCATCAGTGATGTCATTTGAGATGTCATCAGTGATGTCATGAGTGATGTCACTGACCATGTCATGAGTGATGTAATATGTGACGTCATCAGCAGTGCATTGCGGGCGCGCGAGTTATAGTTAGCTGAACTAACTATAACGGGGGAATTTCAATGGTTTTGTACAAGTGAAAAGTCCAGCTAACTATAACACCCCTGAAACCTATGGTTTTTTCAGTGAATATATATATATATATATATATATATATATATATATATATATATATATATATATATATATATATATTCTGTCATAAGGCCTAGAGCATGAGGTAGGTTACAGCATTTCCTTTTGTGCGGCTATGTTTTTCCTCCTAGTTCGAACCAAGTGGCTGCCAGGCACGGGGAGCAGGAAGTATTGAGCCTATAAAGGGTGGACAGTTGGGGGATGGGCACAGCAGTATCTTTGGGGCTTACTAGCTTCAGGATCCTACCTTCTGTTTGGTGCACGAGGGTGGTCTGAAGGTTGAAGGAAAGACTGAGGGGAGGAGGGTTAGTTCCTTGTTGCTACAGGGCGTAATACATCCTTGTTGCAGTTCCAGAGCAAGGAGACACAGACTGAGCTTCACTGAATTCCGGGTAAGTTTAACAGAGATTCCCTGGAAGTATGGGGGCTAATTACTCAGTGCATTGAACATGATGGTAATTGTTTGAATGAATGTTGTGAAAGACAAGAAACAGCCATAGCTTTATTTTTTTACGGTCAAGCTGTATAGATGATACAAGGGCATGTGACAAAAAAGAAAAGAAAAAAAAGTTGAATGAAAAATATCTTTGTTTTTTTTAGACTTAAAACAGGAAGGACCCCATTTAAAAAAAAATGGGTTTTACGTGCTGTGTTCCTGCTCTTGTCCCTCCTAGTTCATCTCTTTCTGGCGCAGAATTCTCTTTGGAGGAATCAGATGGCGGGCACAGCAGGAGATAGCCAAGGTGCTCCTTTCCTCCTGTTTCAGATCAACAGTTTGGCTTCAGAGAAGGACAAGAGAATGATAACTTCCAACGGTTATGGATTCAAGGATCAAGCCCAGATGATATTGGTGGGTCCTTCCAGTTCAAGATTGTATGCCTGCCGTGAGGAAGTTGAGATTATTCTTTAACGCTGAGGGCAAATCTGGGATTCCCAGTGCCTCTCCTGAACCTGACTCCACCCAGAACCTTTTTTGCTCAGTGTGAAAAGAATGAAGGGGCATATTAGCAAGACCGGCGATAATATTATCGTCGTTTTAGGGGCAGGAAACTGCCGCTAAAACAGCGATAATGGGCTTGCTAATAGGCGTTATAGAATTCCAATAGAAGCCCAGGTTAGATGTGCAGGACATCTAACCTGGGCTTCTCTTGGAATTCTATAACGCATATTAGCAGGCCCATTATCGCTGCTTTAGCGGCAGTTTCCTGCCGCAAAAACGGCGATAATTTTATCGCCGGTCTTGCTAATATGCTCCGAAGAATGCACTCAGAGAAATCGAGGAGTAGGTAGGGATCCATAGGATCTAATGGAAGCAAGCAAAATGGGCCCATCTCCTTATTTGGTAGTAAAAAATCTATAACGGTGGTGCTACAGACCCCCTCAGATCGCTAAACCTTGGTGCTGCTGCACCTGCTGCACCATTGATGGCCATGCCACTGTGATAAGTGTAATCACTAGTACATAATTTAACTGCTGTGACTTATTAATTGGTGGTACCTTAAGACTACTGCCTTGCCGTGTGTTATAGAGGTGATGACCCTCAGAGCTCTAGCGCTGCGCTTCTTCTCCAGAGCAGGAGAGCGAGCGCCAAACATACATTTAGCAGAGATCTGTCAAGAAACATTGTGAAATAAACAAATGTACGCTCAAACGGGGTTTTAAACAAACTTAGGGGCATATTATCAAGGACGGCGTTAAAAATTATCGCCGGTTTAGCAGCAGAAAACTGCCGCTAAAGCGACAATAATGGGCTTGATAATATCCCCTTGAGAATTCCAATAGAAGTCCATGTTCTAGTGTGAACATGGGCTTCTATTGGAATTTTCCAGGGCATATTATCAAGCCCATTATCGCCTCTTTAGCGGCAGTTTTCTGCAGCTAAACCGGCTATAATTTCAACGCCGTCCTTGATAATATGCCACCTTAGGTGCATATCATCAACGAAGCAATAAAAAATCATCGCCTCTTTTGCATCCGTTTTCGGACGAAAAGCGGCGATAATTTTATCGCCTAATCAGCAAGGTCACGCTATCGCGTGTAACCTTGCATTAGCGCCTGTATTCTGAACACCCAGTTTGCATCCCCAATGAGATGCAAAGTGGCCGTTCCTGCCCTGACATAACTGGAGAAATGTCGCTAAGCGACATTTCTCCAATTATCAATGGGCACGCTAACCTGCAGAACGACAAGCAAAGTAGCGATAACCCCTGTTATCGCTACTTTCCTTACGCCTGCTTCAAGACTGACTTTGCCATGATATCCTATGTAAGGTGGCTATCATGGCTAAGTATGCCTTGCCCTTTCATCAAGCTATCTCCAAACTTTGTGAGATTATCGCTGGATTTCCAGCGATAATCTCACATTTGGCAGTTAGCGCTTGGAATTTTATCGCTTTTGAGATAAGCGTTGCTAATAGCAAGCTATCTCAGCGATAAAATTCGGCGATAATTATCGTAGCGCTAAGTGCGCTTAGCGACAATTATCGCCGGTCCTTGATGATATGCCCCTTGAAACCTTTAAAATCAAAACCAGGCTCAACCTGTTAATTCTTGAAAGCCCTTTAAACTGCTTGCTTTGGCCACCTCCTCTGCTCCCGTTAGAGTTTGCTCCGCTGTCCCTCCAGGATTTACTCCGTAGCTAAAAATTACCATAAATACTGAACAAAAAAAAATGTTTTACAAACACCCGTTTACCAGACATTTATTGAGGATGTGCCATGGCCACATGCCATCGTTGCAAGACAATGGTCTGAAACACTTAGACGACGCTCCTTTGAGAACAGTTTTCTTCTCTGCCGTAAAGCACGCCACTGTTTTTTAATTATTTATCCTCTCCAATCAACATTGAAGGCTCCTGGGAAACGTAAAATGTCTGTTTGGGAGACACCGAGCAAGCGGAAGTCTTGTAGGTGTGCATCGGGAAAAAGGTCTCCGCCACGTGATGTGGAAATACAGAATCTTCTTTGTGGCTCCAGCTAAAAATACTCATACATTACAAGGGATGTGATGATGTAATATGTGTGCATAGAGGTTACTGCTAAACAAGCACACTGCCAAAAAAAAGGTGGGGGCACCCTCTCTCGTTTATCTGTGCCTCATTCTGACCAGCCCTTTATTTATTTGCAAACCACAGCACGCCTATCCCGCCCCTACCCATTCAGGCCGCGAATTTATGAGGCCCTATTAATCTTCTGCCCTGCTGACTATCTGCGTTGGTGAGCGTCAGCAGACTTTTGTACCTTGCTAATGTACAAAGGGCTTCCTGTGAGTAATATCAGCATTTTGCCTTTTAATTGCACATATAATTTTCAGGTCTTACAGCTAATAAGGGAATTGAGCCCACACTTCATCACTGTCTCCAATGGTGCTCTAGGGGCGTGGGGACTGTGGAAGCTCCGAAGGAAGCAGTTGAAAGGATTCCAAGCGATTGTTTCTTTTCAACGGCACGTGTCTTCGTGTTGTGTGCACCAGACCCCCAATGCACAATACACCTCTCAAGTCAGTGAAAAATGTATACTAGTGATCCTCGGACACCCAAGAGTTCTAGTATTACCTAAAAAGACATTGTTATTTTTATTATTATTACTGTTATTAATGTTATCCCTGATTCTTATGTTTCTTATTAACATGACATTTTCAAAACAATAATAGGTAATGGCAATGCAAATCTAAAGTAATTTACGAGAAAATAGGGGAGGTTTTCTTTTATAATTTCTAAGGAAACAATAGGACAATGAAAGTTCATGAAAGTTTATTGTAGTTCATGTATTTATATATGTATTAGTGTATTTGTATGTATATGTCTTTATTTAATTTTTTATAATACACAAGCCACAGACCAAAACATATACCTCTATATTAGAAAAGGAGAAAAATAGTAGAACAGTCTTCTTTTCTGTACCTTCCCTAAACCATGAAGGAGGGAGGGCAATTCTTAATAGACTGTCCGAGTGGACCGAGGAAAAAAACATCTTCTCGGACACTCAATACGGATTTAGGGCAGGGAGGTCCACTAGTGACCAGTGCCTGAACCTTTATTGGGAGGGCAATTCTTAATAGACTGTCCGAGTGGACCGAGGAAAAAAACATCTTCTCGGACACTCAATACGGATTTAGGGCAGGGAGGTCCACTAGTGACCAGTGCCTGAACCTTTATTTGCTGACTGCCAAGTATACCATGGCTAGTGATGAATCCATTTACATGGGTTTCATGGATCTGGCAGCAGCATTCGATCACGTCAATAGGGAAAAATTGTGGGGCATGATGCTTAGTATGGGGATAGAGAGTGGTCTAATTAATATATTGAGGGAACTGCACAGTGACACCACCGCCAAAGTCCGCTTTAATAGGGAGGGGGGGCTGACTAGTTCTTTTCCCTGTAAGAGTGGAGTCCGACAAGGCTGCATTCTTGCTCCCTTTTTGTTTTCCCTTTATATTAATAATTTGGAGCAGTTTCTGTTGGGTCTGAAGGCAGATTGCCCAACGGTTGGGTCGCGTCATATTCCTGTTCTGCTTTATGCAGATGACGCGGTACTGATCGCACGGACACCAAGGAGCCTACAAATCCTGATTGATGGTTTTGTTAGGTTCATGAGTGCCTTGGACCTTTCTGTAAATCTGAGTAAATCCTATGTGCTCCTGGCGGGGAAAAAAACCACCTCTAAATTTACATACAAAATAGGGAGCCACATTGTGGAAGAGGTCAAAACGTTTCCATACCTTGGTGTAACACTCGATGGTGCCCTGCGGTTTGATACCCTGGTGGAGGAACGTTGTGGTAAAATGATTGCATCTAACGGGGCAATTGCTAGCTATGGCAGGAGGCTAGGAAGATGGTCCCCGGAACAGGTGATAAATCTGTACAGCTCAGTATCATGCTCCAAGGTAATTTACGGGGCAGAAGTATGGGGCTTTGTCAATACCACTAGTATCCAACGTGAAGAAAATAAATATCTGAAATCACTCTTGAGGGTACCACAAAGTACTGCTGGTTTGATTGCCCATAGGGAGCTAGGGAGACCATATATAGAAGATTTGATAAAATTGAGGCCTATTATCGCTTGGTTAAAAATCTGGTACAATCCTGATGCGACACTTAGTAGAGAAATCTTATTGGACTGCCTAAAAAGGGACAAGTGTATGCGCATCCCCTGGCTCCTTTATGTGAAGAATACCCTGGAGGAGCTATGTTTTGGGAACCTCTTTACTCATCCTGTAACTATTGTAGCCCAGAATAAACTGCATGTAGGGAGAATTTTTCTAGAGCGGAAAAACCTACGCAGAGATGAGGCTGAAGGGTGTAAAAAGACAGTGAGGGCCCATCACCTAGTGAAGAGCGTGGAAGGTATGGAGCCATACTTGTTCCTCATGTACAATGCACAGGATAGGTTCCTGATGTGCCGTTTCAGATTGAACCTTCTCCCATTTATGTTGGCATCACCAGCGGGGTTTGCTACATCAATAGAACAGAAGGGGCCCTGCGGCTGCGACAACAGGTCTCCGCAAGACTCCCTTCATTTTGTTCTACTCTGCCCCTTTTACTCAATGCCCAGACGCAGATACCTTGTAAATATTTTGAAAAATGCTAATTTGGTCCACGCTAGGGAGGCACTTGTATTCTTACGGAAAGCTGAGGAACCCCAAACACTGTGTAGTATTATGAACTTTATCAAGGTAGCACTTCGTTTAAGGCTTACTAGAGGAGAAGACTGAAATGTTTTTACTTTAACTTTTAAGTGTTAAATATGGCTATATTGTTGTATTTATGTTTTGTTAATTCACTGTACAAAGAACCCTGAAATGTTTAATGACTTTTTAACATGTAAATATGAGTGTGCTTTTATGGTGTTTTTTAATCACCGAATAAAGATTCTTTGTTACTGTATATGTATTAGTGTATTTGTATGTATATGTCTTTATTTAATTTTTTATAATACACAAGCCACAGACCAAAACATATACCTCTATATTAGAAAAGGAGAAAAATAGTAGAACAGTCTTCTTTTCTGTACCTTCCCTAAACCATGAAGGAAATAGGGCCAGACTAGGTAAGCAAGAGCAGAACTAACAAACCAATCCTTGCTTTCCTCTACTAACTCTTTCTCTGCCTTTCCATCCATCCATCCGTCCATGCATCCATCCATCCATCCATTTTTTCTCTCTTGTTCTGTCCTCTGTCTCTTTGATTTTTTACTCTTTCTCTCTCCATTCCTCTCTTTCTCCTTCTCTCTCTGAAGCCCCCTTTGCCTGTTACAAATATTTTGTGGGAGCTGTGGAACATAATACAGGCGCCAACAGTTGCTTTCAAAGCTGAACTCTGGTGGCTCCAGGCACCGAAGAATTGTCTGATGGAATAAAAGGCCTGTCCTGTGAGAAGATAATTCTTTCTTTATGGGAATGAGAGGCGATTCCACAGTAAGGGACCCAAAACAGAGAATCTGCTGTGCCTTCAGGACCTAAACTTGGTTCTGGGTACCATCATTAGACATAAGTCTCCTGAGTGCAGAAGACGATTGCAGGCATGACAGGGAAATTTGTGGTTCAGATAGTACAGTCAAAGCCAGGTAGGCGTTTATGAATTAGGATGAGAATTTGGATGTCTTCCCTGGCATTGACCAACAGCCAGTGCTGACAATGGGAGAGTAAGTCTCCTTTTCGCCGACCAAAAACTAGATGAACAGTGTAATTTTGAACATGCTGCAGCCACATCTGTTGACAGCACAGTCAGTCTCCCACTAAGGTGTTACCATAATCGAGTGTGAATTAATTAGAGTGCCCACTGCTAAAAGATGTAAGTATCTGGTAGGAAGTGGAAGACTCTGGATAGCTGGCAATGTTGAACCAGCAAAGGTTGAATTTTCTATGATGCTACTCTGAACCTTGGGGTAAAAAATATCCCTCTTATTCAAAGTTTAGTCATCTATAATGTTATGTTGTTTATTGCCCTGACAAGTATCTGTTCCTGCTTCCAACAGGGAGAGAGGAATAATGGGGAACCATATACGATATGTAAAAAAAAAGTTCAACAAGAACTCCTTATATCCTACTGCTCACCCCCCCAGCCTCTGAAAAAAACCTCCCCTGTCCATCTTTAAATATAAATAAGTGCATGTCCTTCTTCAACTCACACACGCCACCCACACCATCAACCCCCCCCCATCAAAGCGGACCTAATAATACCCAGCCTCTTGCACCATCCCCCTCCACCCTAGGCAAAAAACGGACTCCAATCCCCCCGCCAAGACTGAAAAATATAACCTGTTGTGCTGTAATCCACCATCCACACTGTCAAAGTAACCTCACCACCTCCAAGCCCAAAGCTGCTCTCCCCACCCTCACACTAAGAGTAGAGACCTGTCAAGACACTGAAGGCTGCTCCGCAAGAGTGCAATGTCATTTCCCCTGTCATTGCCTGTCTATAGGGACCTCTGTTAACAGGAAAGAACATGGTTGGCACAGGCACAGTGCTGCTCACGTTTTCCAGTCTCCCTTGAGTCTATGGAGAGCCGGGAGAGGTGGGAGATGGCAAATGAGAATGCCAACCATTATTCCACTACCATTCTTGGTTCTTGGGAGACTCAGGTAAGGTAGCAGAACAACGGGGAAGCATGTGTTTCCACTAGGTGATGTCAGAACAGTGGTTAAAAACTTTGGTTAACTGCTATCAGAATTCGATCTGTTTATTCGTAAGAAAGCCTTCCTATAGATGCTATATACAAAAAAAAGTAAACTACTTTAAACTAACTTCCTCTATTTTTATTAAAGATTCCTGCATGTTAAGAAAGAAAGCTATTTGGAAGCTATAGCTGCTATATCTTTTATACACACATCTCATTTTAGCATTCCAATGTCCTGAAGTCAGGAACTCAACTTCCTGATATAACTAGCCTCAACTGAAATCTGCATGTTTGTAAATTTCAGTGCCTAGAGGACCTTGTTATTTTCAGTCAAATATTTGTCAGCTACAAAAGGCAATCTGAAAAGCTATGGATACGAAAGCGACTTCATGGTTTACAGAGTGACTCCAGCTGGGTTGCTTCCCACAAGGACTCAGTGTGCAGGGCCTTTGCCCAGCCCACGGTGCAATTCAGCTGAGCAGCTATTTCAGTGCATTTAACCTCTGTGAATGCCAACAGTGATGCTAGCCTATGTTGGTAGTTGTCACCGCAGCCTCACCCTTTTGCTCGAGTCATTCTTCATTTCCCTGATGTGTCTCTATTTTCTTTGGCCTGGATGACAGGTGGAACGAACACATCTGGTGGTACTGTTTCAGAGTTCCAATAGCTATAGGAAGTTTCCAAATCATAAAAACTCAGTTTTCCAGAAGAAATTTTGTCTACTCCTCATCATAGGCTTAAAGTGTTTGTATTTCCTCGAGTTACAACACTTGTTTATGAATACATTTTCCTATCTTGGTTGTTTTTGGTGTCAAAGATCAAATGGTCTTGAGATTTCATTTGTGTTTCTACTATGCAGATTTATCACAAAAAATAAGACTTTGAGGTGACTTATTACTCAATTGATCACTTAATTGTTCAGGCTTTACACAACATCATGACATTGGCACTGTATAAATTGCCCAGCCTTGTCACATCCTAGAACCAGCTCCTTCCATAACACTCTACTCTACTTGGAACTAGGCACCCTTGCTAATGGAATAAATAGTAACTGATGAGATATACGGTGAACATAGGTGGGAGATTGCGTGGTCTCAGAATATTTTTGTTAGTCTCTGCAGCCTAGAAAGTGGCTGCAACTTGAGCGGAAATACAGGGTTAAGACAAAGTGAATGATGTACTTGGTGCAATATGTTTGCCTGTCTGCAGAACCTTACACATGGTTTAATATGTTGATGTGTCTCTTTCACCTGGCAATGACTATTAACTCTTAATTCGAGATTAAGGCTATAGATGATCCCTTCAAATCCATTTACTTCTTTCAGTGCCTCAGTGGCAGGGAGTTTAGAGTATGAAACTGAATGTATATAATCACTTCACCCAACAACAGCACCTGAAAATTCAAAGGATTTTTCTCAATTTCTTTTCAGTGCAGAAAAAGCATAGGCAGTCAATTTAGACACTTTGATCTAGCCTTGGACATTTGACACTACTCGTCTGAGGATCGAGGAGAGAAAAACTAATTTGAAGTAAGTGGGATGCCAGAGAAAATACTTTGGAGTTATCAAGTCCAGCATTCCTTGGCAGATACATGGAACATTGCTTACTCTTCAAAGAGATTATTTTATAGCTGTAGGTTCCAGCTTCTTTGCAAATTCTGTACTGTTTGGTAGCTAAAGAACCACAACAGCTGATTTATATAAATTTTGTACACTTCTGGGTTCCATTCGCTGAAAGAAGTTACATAAATTTGCTGCATATAAAGGACTGTTGACACCAAACTAAACATGATAAATGCTAAAGAGGACAGACAAATGCGACCACCAGAAGAATTATTCGATAAAATAATTTTCTGATGTGGATCCCTGGAAAATATCTTCCTAGAGGTTTAGTTTGCTTTGAATTGTGTTTCATATTTTATTACCTAAAGTATTCAAGGTGTAACATCCTGGTTTAATTAATTGGTGGTGTATGTTTGATGCTTTGATTCCTGTAGTTGGGATATAAATATTTGAACAGCTGGAATTAATCAATTTATTCCCTGATTGTTTTGGGCACTTATAAAACTTTTATTTGTGTAGGAGAGTGTAAGGTAGGCATTGGAATCACTTTTTTAAACATTAATTTTCCACTGTTACAGTACAGGCATGTCACACAATTATAGGGATGGTCATGTATTTTCACTACCTCTGAAGCCTAAAATTGCTCATGTTCATTCCTACAAATTGAACCATCCTCTACTGGGCTGGTTATGATTATAATCAAGAAAGTAAGGAACAGGATGTCCAAGCTTTCAAAAATTTCCAGATGAGGGATGCAAAATTAGCATTGCAAAAAAACAAAGAACAAAAACATGTTGAACTTTTTGTGAAACAGATTGATCAGTAAATGTAGAAACTCAATCACCATGATGATAAGGGATTAAAACAGAAGAGCCACACAATAAAATGTTTTGTAAATTACTTATGTATAGGAAAGAAGTAGTGAAACTGAGGATCAAAACAAGGAGGAAGAATATTGTCATTTTGGAGAAAAAAGAGAAGGAAAGGTTTGAAAAAGCTCAGGTCACTTTCCAGACACACATTGAAAAGCCTATGAAGTTCTTTCGAATCCTGGCAAAGCTTGTGCCAGGGAAGAAGTAATGGATTCAGTCATTCTGACAGTGCTAAATCAAGCCTACTTCCTGATCCAAACCACATAAAATCATGATGTATCAGCTTGTGAGCCAAGACTGCCACTATAGAGGAGATCAGGAGCATATTATGTATTAGGCCAACCACATAAAACCTGAAAATGAATACCATCACCAAAACCATAATACCTGAGGGGCCAATGACATTATCCGATCTCATCTCTGTCCTCATCATTCTGGCCAAAGCAAACACTAAATTGTGAATCAGAGGAAGCCATAGAATCTCAAACAACAAAGATCATAATGTACAGATTAAGATAGCTAGTCTGATGGAGAGAATGAGTCTGCTCAGCAAAAGAAAAGCAAGTGGGAATCACAGAATATTGCAACAATAGAGAGCCACTTCAGAAGCACTGTGTTTAGGAAGGAGGTTCATGTAAGGTATGCATATAGCTTCCCAAGAAGAAGCAAAAATCTTCAAGGATGTGAGACAAACAGAGTCCATTCATCAACTGTCCTACATTGTGAAAGGTATTACAGCCATAAAACTGTAAACCGCAGAGGGACATCAAGTGGTGCAAGGGTCAAGGAATGACCAAGTGATGCTACTGTGGGTATTCTAGGAGCTCAAAGAGAAGGAAGCCAATCATGA
Organism: Triturus cristatus; assembly: GCF_964204655.1. Classification (NCBI taxonomy): domain Eukaryota; kingdom Metazoa; phylum Chordata; class Amphibia; order Caudata; family Salamandridae; genus Triturus; species Triturus cristatus. Next base: position 611,892,620 of record NC_140591.1, on the reverse strand, counting down.
GCACTGAAGACTCCTAATGAAAGAGCTCCATTCTTAAGTCGTGGGAGATGCTGTGGCCAAATTAGCAGATGAGGGCATTGAGAGAAAGCAGACAGACAAGCTCTTCCATAGACTCAATGGATCTGTGGTGAATACATTTCAGTCTGAGCCAAGGAGAGGCCATGGGGAGGCACTCCCTGAAACAAAAGTGAGAGTTTCCTGTACAAACAAAGGGCTTAGGCTGTAAGGGTTCATAGGGAACATTCAGATGATCCAGGCAGCTGAAGTTCTATAATAATTGTGACTCAGGAGGACAGTCTGTAACACAAAGTTTGAACCTTGCCTATGCGCTGTTATGGACTTATAGGTTAAAGCCCAACATTCATGGAAGCCACATGTAAAATGATGAAGAGCTCCAGGAGAGGAGAATCCAAAACAACTACAAGAGGGTTCAGTGTGTCACTAACTGCATGCCTGACAAGCAGCCAATTCCACAGAATACCAAAGATGCCGCCTCTCAAACTCAAGCATTAATCACCCGGATTGGTGAAAAACACATTGGACATATCTGTCTACCTCAATAGCTAGTGCTAAGCACTTATCTTCTATCTTGGAGACCCTGCTACTTGACGTGGAATAAAGTTTGCTTCCAAGTATATTCATGTTTGGCTACTAACAAGAGATTGCTTGTGTCAACCAAGAAATGATACAATACCTGTCCTCTGTCCCAGTACCAACCCACCTGTCTCTTGTTTAGCCAAACTGTGCTGAGACCCATCCATCCTGTAGTATATCAGGATCCTGGAGATGCAACCTTCATTGGGTCAATCAGACCTCAGCAAGGATGCTGAGTGAAAAGGCCCAGGAATTGGATAAATGGTTAAAGCCACCCTGCCCAAACATATGTCAGTCACAATCCCAACCACATTCTGCAAAAGATGATGGGATGCACATCAGTGATGGAGAGTCCTTCAAAGCCGAAATGTGCTTTATTGTAATTAAGTTAACTGCAGATAAAGCCAAATGGGGCTGCTCATCACCAATCACCACGCACAGGGCCCGATTCACAGAACTAACTTAAGACAAAATCCTAAACTTACTACCATTTTGGTATTCACAGAAGGCACTTACTCATTTCGGTATTCACAGAAGTTAGGAGTCCTAACTTTAGGACTCCAAAATGCCTTCTGTGAATACCGAAAGTCTTAAAATTACGATTTTTCTCAGTTTAGTAGTAGTATAGTTAGGACTCCTAACTTTAGGACTCCGAAATGCCTTCTGTGAATACCAAAAGACTTAAAATTAGCATTTTTCTCAATTTAGTAGTAGTAAAGTTAGGACTCCTAACTTTAGGACTCCTAATGCCTTCTGTGAATACCGAAAGCCTTAAAATTAGGATTTTTCTCAGTTTAGTAGTAGTATAGTTAGGACTCCTAACTTTAGGACTCCTAAATGCCTTCTGTGAATACCGAAAGTCTTAAAATTAGGATTTTTCTCAATTTAGTAGTAGTAAAGTTAGGACTCCTAACTTTAGGACTCCTAAATGCCTTCTGTGAATACCGAAAGCCTTAAAATTAGGATTTTTCTCAGTTTAGTAGTAGTAAAGTTAGGAGTCCTAACTTTAGGACTCCTAAACTGAGAAAAATCCTAATTTTAAGACTTTCGGTATTCACAGAAGGCATTTAGGAGTCCTAAAGTTAGGACACCTAACTTCTGTGAATACCGAAGTGAGTAAGTGTCTTCTGTGAATACCAAAATGAGTAAGTGCCTTCTGTGAATACGAAAATGGTAGTAAGTTTAGAATGTTATCTTAAGATAGTTCTGTGAATCGGGCCCCAAGTGTCTACCCTCTCTTGAGAAGACCATCTGCTATTTTTTAGGTGACTTCAAATCGCTAAGCAAGCCTCTGGTTCTACCTATGACAGACGATGAGTCAATTATCATTTACAGCTCCTACAACCATAACTTCGCCCATCCTAACTCTGGAATGTTTAATTAGGGGTATGAATGTCTTTAAAGGAATTGCATCTTTTACTCCAGCTCATCTACTATAAATGATGGGGCCGATTCACAGAACTAACATAAGACAAAATCCTAAACTTACTACTTTTGGTATTCACAGAAGTTAGGATTTTGTCTTAAGTTTGACTTAAGACAAACTTAAGACAGACTTAAGACAGACTTAAGACAGACTTAAGACAAACTTAAGACAAACTTAAGACAAACTTAAGACAGACTTAAGACAGACTTAAGACAGACGTAAGACAAACTTAAGACAAAATCCTAACTTAAGTCTGTCTTAAGTCAGTCTTAAGTCTAACTTAAGTCAGTCTTAAGTCTGTCTTAAGTCAGTCTTAAGTCTGTCTTAAGTCGGTCATAAGTTTGTTTTAAGTCTGTCTTAAGTCTGTCTTAAGTTTGTCTTAAGACAAACTTAAGACAAAATCCTAACTTCTGTGAATACCAAAAGTAGTAAGTTTAGGATTTTGTCTTAAGTTAGTTCTGTGAATCGGGCCCGTAATGTGTAAATTCTTAAAGTGAAATTCCCTTGGGTCAGTTATATCAGTCAGTAAATCTTGACTTAAAGCAATGGTCATCTGTAGACCTGGGGGACGTTTTCAGCCTTTGCATATATGCTGTGTGTTTGTCAGTGGCATAACAAAGGTCCCCACAGTGCGGGGGCCCCGAACTCTAGGGGGCCACCTCAGCACAGTAACCTGGCCTGAGAGCTCCTGAGTGAGTTCAGAGGGGGTGCCCCTCCATTTATTTGCAGGGGGGCACCCCAAGTTTCGTTACGCCGCTGGTGTTTGTATAATTTTTCATTTTATTTCAGGCTAGTTCAATAGAACCCTCATTAATAACTAAGCAGATTTAGAACAGATGACACAGGTGGTATCGCTGCACATAATTCTGCCTATTATGAGTATTTCCCTGTGAATGATAAGTTCCCTAATGGAGCCATTTCTTCTGGGTCAAAATTCTGCATTCTATTCCCTTTCCCATTTGGATTAATGCTCCCATTTACCACATGTTTTGAGCAGGTTGTAAATGGCAGTTGGGGGCGGTGCAAGGTGGGCGGGAGATCAGGATGATGGAGGGGAGGATGTCAGGGGACAGGACAGGATGTGGGATAGCAGGCAGGAGCATTACATTTTACCTCTGTTGTAGGAAGGGGTTCCGCAGGTTGGGTGGCCGTTACCCGCTACTCTTGCCCCCCCAAGCCGCATGTGTCTTTTACCAGATGCGTTTTAATGTTGCTAAAATTGGAATTGGTGTTCCCGCACTTTCAGATCTCCAACTCTTCAGGTGAAACTTGACTGCCTCAGAGCCCTATCATTTCTGCCTCACTATCCAATCCATATATGCACCCACCTGAGCAGGTATGGAAAAAGAGATACATATAGCCAATAAAACCTGTGATACATATCTATATTTTCAAATGTTATGTTGAAATTACAACCTTAAAATTCTTTCTCAGAAAACCAATCAACTGGATAAGTTCTTTTTATAAAAGCTAAAGTCGGTAAAATCCAAAGTCATTATCCTATGCTGCATTGAAACACCCCCTCCGTTCTTAGCCTCCCAAGCTACCTGATAAAGAAGCTAGGCACCTCGGGAAATGAGAAGTGCAGGAGGCAAATCCAGCCTCCTACTGGAGGACAGAAACAGGCGTTCTCCTGCTAGATTCCAAGAATATGGTACAAACGGCTAGAGATAGCCTAAGATTGAACACTACACTACTCGCATTCCGAAAGGCTCTAAGAACCTATCTCTCAAGATCTCATCTAGCCATGGAATGACTATCAAGGCAATAACTGTGTCCCACCCATTATCCCCTCACAGGAAGAATCTGCTTCACCATGAACATTGTAATTCATCATTTATCATTTGTATAGTCCACGGTCAATGCTTATGTACGTGTATTTAACTTTGGCATTAGCCCTCCTTTTCTGTAATCAGCAATGTTGATTCTTTATTGTTCAATAAAAATAATTATTTAAAAAAAAAAACTCATCTAGCCATCAGGAAATTGTCATACATGTAGTCACATGTACTGTACTAGAATGCTGTCAATTATTATTATTACTGTGCTTTGTAATCTCATGGGGATTCATTTACGGGGCCCTACCGGCCCTTTTGCGCTGCCGGAACGTCACTTTTTTGACGTTCAGATGGCGCAATGTGCCACTCGCATATTTATAAGGCCACGTAAAGCCATGTTACGTGGCTTTTCATGGCCTTAAAAATATGTGCCCCTTTCAGGCAGAAAACTGCTTGAAAGGGGCGTTCCATGGGTGTTGCTGGGGGCTTTCCAAGCAACATCCATAGATTTTTGACAGTGCCCCAGATTTACGAGAAATCGTAAGTCTGAGGCAGCGCCAAAAATGTGCATCTCCCCAGGAGAGGAGTAAGGGAGCCACAACGATGAGAAATATCTTTATTTCTCCTCGTTTCTCCTCTTTCTATGTGTGCTGTGTCCTGCAGCACACATAGAAAGAGGAAAAAACCTCATGTGATTGTTTTTGTGCAGGAAGGTTTCCCTTCCTGCACAAAAAGAATCATCCCTGTAATGCAGGCAGCCTTGCACCATTGTGCAAAGGTGCCTGCATTTGCGCGCGGCAGTCCATTGTGCACCGGCGCAGGGGAAAAGGACAGGAATGCGCCGTATCTAATATATATGGCGCATTCCTACCCTTTCCTTGCCATAGGCAATCCCCAATGAAAAGTACTTCCTTAATTTTATCTGTGAACCCTACCAGCCTCATAGTCTTAACTCTCTCCCTCACCATCTCTAATAGAAGGTGCAAATGTGATGTGAAGGATACATTGAGAAAATGTGTGGATGAATGTGTTAGATATTGTAGGATGTTGTGAGTAGGAAGATAGAGCCAAATAGAATTGAAATGTTCATTGCTTTATGTTTTTGTGAATGTGAGGGCATTCACATTTTGTGAACCCTTCTGAAAACAAGGATACCACCCGAATGTGTGTTATAGTAATGTGGTGCAGTTGTAACATGTTCCCCTATAGTGTATGTCAGCGTATGATATAACATTGTGCATTGTAATGTTAAAGAAATATTTTGTGCTGGAAATGTCGATGTCTATGATGCTTTATTTTATTGTGGATGTGATTTATGTGATGTGGTATTGTATATTTGAAAATATGTTTGTGGTTGGAGAGAGTGTATGGTGACAGTTTATATAAAGGTAAAGTTAGTACTAAGGGAGTGGGGCTAAATTTGAGATAGTACCTTAATTCGTGAATTTCTTCTAATCTTAGGTTTTGATATTCTTCTCAAAAGTCTAAGCTAGGTCAGTGTTAGACCAGCAATGGCTCCTCTGATATGGCAGAGGGGCATCACCCCCCGCCAGCAGACAAAAAAATAAAAATAAAATGATTATAAAACTGTGTTTATTATCACTTTCTTTTTCTCCATACGGTCGTGTCTAGGGGGCGGGGCCATGGGGATGACAGACAGAGGGGGAGTGGTAGGTGCACTGTTGTCAGTGCGCATGATGGTTTGGCCGGCCATCTCAGGACGGCCAAGCCGTCATGTGCACTGATGATGTCTCTAACCCGAGCTGTGTTTCAGGGTTGGAGACAGCAAGCACAGGCTCCCATTCTATCTGAGAGCGCAAATTCAGAGCACTCCGGCCAATCCTGTTGCTGCTTTCAGGATTCAGGGATCTAGTGCCTGTACGGAGCCAGAGAGGAGCGTCAGAGGGGCAGGCAAGTTCTTTCTTCTTTTTTTTTTTATTTGGTTGTCCTTCATCCCCGGTCCCCCCCACCCCCACCTCACCACTTTGCAAGAACACCGTCTGTGTTAGACAACCCATTTAGTGAATTACACAAATGTTTTAGGGTCTGGCGTTAGCTAAGATATTTTGATTTTTCTAAAATTATATGTACAATATACTTACTTTTATGGGTATCTATCCGCCCTCCTTCATCCATTGGTCTGTTATTGAATTGTTCACATTCTTCTTCCACCCACTAAAGCATATGTTGTGGGGCAATGGGTAAGTCATTTTCAGCCATTGCCTTACTTTACTGTGTGTAATGGCATTCTGCCTTTTCACTAGAAGCATACCCACAAAGTAGTTTCGTTTAGTGCAAGGAAGTAATACACTATAATAATGTGTGTTTTTAAGACACAGAATAGCCATTTTTTAAAGATTGATGAGGTCCTGGCAGCTTCTCTAAAAATATTTTTTTCCAGAACCCATGGGGGAAAAAACAACCATTGACAAAGCCAAAAAAGGAAGTGACCAATGCAAGACCTCCTGACTTTGCCATTGTTTCTTTTCTGATGGTGTCCGAAGGGTTTGTTATGGTCAATGGTCCTGCCCATATCCACTACCATTTATGGGGTAAATTACAGTATTTTATTGAAAGTGTGCTTAAAACAGCGACATTCCTAAACACACAATTATTTTCCTCCGAAACGATTGTAAATGGAATCTGTGCTGGGAAGAAAAATAAGGGAATTCAAGCCAACATAAAGAAAACATGTAATATCATTAGAAAAGCATTACTACAATGTTAGTAGACACCTTGCTAACTCAGGTTCATTTATTGTTACATTTCAGTGATTGTGCATGTTCTGCATTGTAAATACCAATATTTGTTTAACATGTATTTTAACAAGTATAATAAGGAAGCTTGATGAAGTGCTAACTGTGCTTTTGTGTAATCAGATGACATTACTGCAGAATGGGATTTATAGGTATAATATTTAGATGGGAGTGAGAGGGCAATCAATGTGGTTTGCAGACAGTTTAGAGGACTAATCCTGCACTCACGTCTCTGTTTGTTCTCCCTTGTGGTCTCTCCGTGCCATGTTCTAATCCTATTGTGACTCGATTGTCTGCAGCTAAGTGCCCCTTTGAGGCCTGTAATTGGTAGACGTGGTTCAAATTAGTTTCTGTGTGCTTAGGAAACGCAAGGGTCATTTCACATCAGCACATCTCATTACGAAGCAAAGAGCAAAGCCCTTGTTTATGAACAATATTTAATGTGACTGCTCAAGATCTTGTCAGCAGTACAAACCAAAATGTGCACTGTAGTTTTCAGTCTGTAGAATAAGTACCCTGAACACAACATTTATTAGTGTGGGTGACCCATCCTGAAAATCAACCGGTCTTATTTCTTCTATGACGTTCTAACAAAATACATGGATATTTGTACCTGCAAGTCGTAGTGCCTCATTAAAGTTGGAACATCCTATTAATGAAAGCCTGAGTCAGGCTTGCCAGTACTTCAACTAATGAAACAAAATGTACATAAAATACGCATTTATTGCTTTTATCAATTAAGGTGTCTAGACAATTTGTGTTCTTGCGCCCTTTTTTTTATAAGTTTTGTTAAAGTGCTTCTAGCTGCAGACTAGTGCATTGTTATTAGCATAATGGTACACGACATAGGAAATTACATCACCTGTCTGCCTTGGCAGAGGAAGGGTTTAGTGTAAAGGAGGTGCAGGTGACAGCTAATATTGAACCAAAAAATGGTGGAGCATTGCAAAGGCAATGACAGGAGTGTAACTTCCATTGTTGAAACAGGTGCAGTGGCACCTGGGCCCAGAGCCCTGAGGGGCCCTCTGAACCCTGATGATTATCCCTGTATTTCACAGTTGAAACAGCAACCGGGGGTGGGGGGAGGTGCAATTTCCTTCCTTGCACTTGGCACATGACGCACTGGCTACGCCATTGGGCAGAGACACGGAGGAGGCTCCACACCATGTTGGAAAGCCCATTCAATTTATATTGTGAGGCACTACATCATATAGGACATTACTTCGGAAGTAGGTACACCTAAGTATTTTTGTAAAAATAAATTACATTTTTTATCATTTTCCTATATAAGTATGTGTGTCTATATTACCTACTGGCAATCGCCAGTAGGTAGTTAGAGGTAGGACATAGTTTCCATAGGAAAATAGTTTTTTGGTTTCCAAATAACTTTGGTGCCATTTGACAAATCTTGATGAAATTTTCAAAACTAGTTTACCAGTCACTTTAGCTGCTGTTTGGAAAGGTGTGATTCAACAAGCGGTGGCTGAGAAAAGGGGAGGATCCCATAGAGATTATAGACACGACTAAAGCCCAAACCATTGAATGAATTGCACCAAATTCGGCAGAAAGCTAGATCTTGATATAGAAAGAGTGTTTTTTGTAATTTGGTGTACATCTGTTCAGTACATTTGGAGTTACTAAAGTAAAAAATGTATCTATATCTAGATCCGTGCCCCAACAACAATGCTATGATTGGCTGGCTGCAACCTAAGAGGACAGTTGCGGTTGACATTTAGTGCATCAGGACATGGTTTGCAGGGGGGAAATAAAATGTAAAAGCAATAGGGGGGTCAGAGTAGAGGTACCCTGACCCCATGGGACTGATGGATAGGTCTGTGAGAGACCCCTCATGGGTAAAAACTGTCCAAATCTGTTATTTCTTTGGAGCGCACAAGGATCCTCGGATCCACCTGGATCATCATGGATTTTGGTTGATTCAGGTGGATTCGCGGATCCAGACCCTAGTTTAAAAAAACACAAACCCCCACTCATAGACCCACACACCTACTTACAAACTCACTCAATAACCCACTTACGCGCCCACACAGCCACTTGCACACCCACAAAACCATTCAAACGCCCACTGAAAAACCCACACAGCCACTCACACACCCTCTCACACCCCTACGTATACACCCACACAACCACTCATACACCCACTCACACACACATACAGCCATTCACACACCCACTCACTCATGCCCTAAGGTAACTATAACTCGCACACTGGCCTTGCACTGCTAATTACCCCAATATTACACCACTCATGACATCTTCTATGACATCATTGATAATAGCACTGCAACATTTGCAGTGAAATTATTGATGAGAAAATTGTGCTTGGTGGGGGCACAAGTTATAGTTACCTTAGGGCATGAGTTATAGCAACTATAAAGATAACTGCTGAATTGCTATGGTTCTGTGTGTGTAAAATCTGAATCTCACTATAACGTCCTGGTAACCTTTGTTTTTTTCAGTGATTATACATAAATATATATATATATATATATATATATATATATATATATATATATATGCCAAGCACCAATCCACCTGCCGTCGCGCCTACATTGTATATACATACATATTGGGTGATTACGGCACTCTACGTTGTCAGTGATGCAGCTCGGATAGCGGGACCACACCTTTACAATTTCTCCACAAATATTATTCCTTGTCACAAAACGAGTCGCACTCTTGAGCAGGATTTATATTTCATTTTATTGAAAAAGGGGTTGACAGACAAACCTAATGCATTTTGGACCCCCGGATATCAGAACATTAAGAATGCACATTATAAAATCATTTCTATGATCCAAATAATTATGCACATACAAAAAGAAAAGCAAAAACTGATGGAGTGGGAACTGTTCGCCACAAACAGGAAATTACAAGTACCAGAATGCCTTGCGCAATTTTGGAGGTGAAAGGCAGGAAAGCAGGCTTGATTAATTGGGACAATGTTTAATTCAGAAGTGCAAAGGACGAGTTATGTGCAACAAAATGTGCAGTTTCATGGGCGATAGACACTCTTGATGAATGAAAAAAATTATCGCTAATCACGATAAGTCCATGAAAGTTAATAATTGGGGAAAAAGAACATTAATTTGCTGAAGGAGAAGACTTGCTAACTTCTTAGTGCTTCCTCTCTCACTGTGCTGTGTTTTTAAAATAATTTATATCACTTTTGCAGTTTATTCACTATTTCGACAATCTTTGCACAATTTTACACTAGTTAGCACACACTCCAACTCCCAGGATATGGGAGGTCGAAATGGAAATGAGGAGAATGATGATAAGGGATATAAACAACAAAGAAGGACTAAACCAATAACCAGTGAACAAGGTCTTGGGAGAACGAAACCTGTTGGGTTTGTCTGCCAACACCGTTTTTTTTAAAGGGGTCACATTTGTGTTGAAAATATATCTATATATATATCCAACCAAATTGCCCTCAAGCTTAAGGAATGCCACTCGACAAGAAACAAGTTCACAGAACTATTTATTTCCGAAACCGGCTCCAGCTTTTCAATTAATTTACATCCCTGACGCGTTTCGAAGCCCTTGCTTCTTCTTCATGGGGAAAGCACAAACTGTCAGCTCCGGAACTAACCAGCGCAATGCCCTTCCTTCTTGCCTTCATTTATTAAACCCTCAGTGGGACTCGCACTCACAGGTGAATAATTAACAGTGCATGATGGGAATGGAAGTCTTTACGCTGTGACAATTCATCCCCGTCAGTGGGGTCCATTTCACTGGCAGTTCGAGGTTTTAAAACAGTGCTATTGATTATTTTTAACTTAAGCCCTCCAGTGGGTCTCGAAAAATCCGGACAGTTCCCAATGTTTTAGTTTCAAGTGCTGCATACCGGTTTGGCAAAATTCCAACCTTGCAGATCCATATGCTTTAATGGCGGTGCACTCCTTCACGGCGAGGCTGCCGTGTGAAAATATCCAACCAAATTGCCCTCAAGCTTAAGGAATGCCACTCCACAAGAAACAAGTTCACAGAACTATTTATTTCCGAAACCGGCTCCAGCTTTTCAATTAATTTACATCCCTGACGCGTTTCGAAGCCCTTGCTTCTTCTTCATGGGGAAAGCACAAACTGTCAGCTCCGGAACTAACCAGCGCAATGCCCTTCCTTCTTGCCTTCATTTATTAACCCCTCAGTGGGACTTGCACTCACAGGTGAGTAATTAACAGTGCATGATGGGAATGGAAGTCTTTACGCTGTGACAATTCATCCCCGTCAGTGGGGTCCGTTTTACTGGCAGTTCGAGGTTTTAAAACAGTGCTATTGATTATTTTTAACTTAAGCCCTCCAGTGGGTCTCGAAAAATCCGGACCGTTCCCAATGTTTTAGTTTCAAGTGCTGCATACCGGTTTGGCAAAATTCCAACCTTGCAGATCCATATGCTTTAATGGTGGTGCACTCCTTCACGGCGAGGCTGCCGTGTGAAAATATCCAACCAAATTGCCCTCAAGCTTAAGGAATGCCACTCCACAAGAAACAAGTTCACAAAACTATTTATTTCCGAAACCGGCTCCAGCTTTTCAATTAATTTACATCCCTGACGCATTTCGAAGCCCTTGCTTCTTCTTCATAGGGAAAGCACAAACTGTCAGCTCCGGAACTAACCAGCGCAATGCCCTTCCTTCTTGCCTTCATTTGTTAACCCCTCAGTGGGACTCACACTCACAGGTGAGTAATTAACAGTGCATGATGGGAATGAAAGTCTTTACGCTGTGACAAGGAACAGACCCGTTTTGGCCGTAGCCTTCAACTGGGTCATAGAGTAGTAGCACAGAGTGTCAAATTTAAAGACAATCAGCCCTATTTCCCACCACCTAGTTAAAATAACATTTAGTTTTTTAAAGGGGATTAGATCATATGTCCTGCTTTTATCACAATTCCATTTGCTTTCTACAAGTCAAAAATACATTGTTTCATCATATTTCTTCTTTTTATCACTGTAAAGTACAATCTTTTTGTTCTAGTACATTATCGAAAATTACCTACCTTAAATATGTTTGTGAAGTATACTCATATTACCCATTTGGTGTCAACTTTTCTTGTGTGTGTTCAAGTGTTTTTTGTATATATTCACACTCATAAAACCTCATTAAAACCTCTTTTTTCTTGGCCAAACAGATGCCAGAAAAAATGAGTGGGGGGTGGGCAAGGAGGGGGGGAAGAGAGGAAGCGAGGGAATAAGGGGAAGGTAGAAGACAATTGACAAACCAAAATGCAACCAAATTCATTATCTCATCTCCAGCCTTGTTCTCCTCTAGGCCATCAACATCGACCTAAAACTCACATTGAACAATTAAACCTCAAAAAAGGACCATAACCAGAAGGGCAAGATGCAAATCAGACCAATCAGAGTACCACTATATAGTACAGCCCACAAATCCTGACATACATAGGGAACTTAATGAAAATAAAGTGCTTGTACCAAATAACCATATTAACAATATTATCCAATCTGATCGGAGATGATTCCGCAGGGGGCGTGGCTTAGGAGCCGGAGGGAATGGCTGCCGCGATCGTCGGAATCCCAGAGCCGCTCTCTCATGCGGCGGAACATCTTTGCTTCGTTTCAGGGCTCTTGCGGCGGCATCGGGTGAGCACTCAATTATGCTTTCTGTCTTCTCCTCTCCTCCACGGTTCGCCGGTAAAACGCGGCCGCCATTTTAGCATATTTTGCCACTCCCCGTGTGCATTGCTGCTGTGCTGCATATATTACCAGATGTTCTCGCCCTGAGTAATATTTCAACTATTTTGATGCCATAGAAGCAGCTTTTCACAAGTACCCTTGAATTTTTGTGGGCAATAATATTGTTTTTGGCTCTATTGGACTCAGCTCTTACTTCTCCTCAGCACCCTGACAGTGCTCATGAGCACCATTTTAGATTTTGGATTTTGCCTGCTAGTTCTTTTTTCTTTTAAATGAACATACTGTAGTATAACCATTTAATCTCCTTTGCATTTTTCCTTACCACTGGACATTATGCTTACTATGTTTTACACATAATGTGTTTCTAGTTGAATTCTCCATTCCCTCTGAGGAATATTTCAGCAGATTGCCAGATGCCATTTTAGATCTTTTGAGCCAGTTTTGTCCCTCTACATATATATATATATGTATATATATATATATATATATATATATATATATATATATATATATATATATATATATATATATATATATATATATATATTCGTTACCAGCTTTTGTGATCCAAAAGAATACCAGGACACGCAGGAGTGTAATCAGCAAGATTTAATGGGCAAGGTCACGCCACACCAACGCGTTTCGCTTTACAGCTTTATCACGATGTAATTCACCGAGTTTCACTTCCTGTTTTTAATCCTATACAATTCATGAACATGAAGAAAGGACTTCAAGAATGAACCATCATAGTTGAGAGTAAACAACAGCGCCATTTTAGCATGTTGAATCGGAGTCTAGCAGCAATACCCCAGTATAATACTAAAGACTGCATAGACAAACATTTCATGTGATATTAATTGCAAATAGCAGTACATTCGCAAAATTCGTTATCTTGACATTTCCTCGTTTTTAAGATTGAAACTCGAAAAAAATTTGAAATTTTTTTTTTTGTTAATATCACATGATTATACACACGTATAGAAGGTTCATAGATTAGAAGTAGTACCCACAAGGCTGAATAACTTGTAAATTCAAATCCTTAAAGAAATACTGAGAAAACAATTGCGCCCCAGTGGGCTCAAATCTTCTGGAATATTGTCACATGGTCTACATAATTGAATCACTTTCAAGAAACATCAATTCAAGTTAATTTCAAAAAATGTTACAAATGATCTCGCCCCAGTGGGCTAATAGTGTGGGTGTTCACGAACTGTATATAGAATTTTTTTTTTTTTTTAAAAAGAACCTTTTTCGAGGAAAAAACTCTGGTTTATAAATAATCTTGACCTCCAATGTTGTTATTTACCAACTTGCTAAAATCTCAATAGAATGCTACATAGTATCTTCATACAGTAAATCAAATTCATTTTAGTAGAAACCCCATAATATTTAAATTTCAAGATGTACAGCCATTTCTTCGCTAGAATTGAGTCCTTCCGGCATCACGGTGTCAAAATCAATAATGTACCTCGATTCCAAACATCTGAGTTGGCGCTCTCTGTCACCACCTCTCTCTTGTCGTTTGATTGCATCTAGAACAACATAAGATAGCAATTTTTCATTCTGTTTGTGTACACTGAAAAAGTGACGAGCTACAGGATATTGGACATCGTGTTTTTTTATGGCACGTAAGTGCTCCAGAACCCTTTTCTTGGCTTGATGCACTGTGCTTCCTATATAAAATTTGCCACACGGGCAAATTAAACAATAGACACAATAGTCTGTTTTACAGTTAAAATTACCTTTTATCACAAAATCTCTTTTCATTTTGGGCAAGTTCAGAATCTTGCAATCTGCACTGTGGGCACAGGCCTTGCAACGTTTGCAAGTCACAAAACCTAAGGGACATTTAAGATGATTTAAGTCTATGGTGGTTATAGCATTTTTACTTAAATCATCTTTCAAAGATCTGCTTCTTCGAAATGTGATCTGCGGATTTTCATTTAGATATCCACTAAGCACACGATCATTCTTAAGAATATGCCAGTTTTTTTCAAACAGTTTTCTTATTTTGAACGCACTTTTCGAAAAGGTCGTTATAAATCTGACTGATTCTTCAGTTTCAGATGGTTTTGGTTTCTGGCATAGCAGGTCTGATCTCTTCAATGTATCTGCTTTTGTCACAGCTTGTTTTATGATTTTTTGACTATACCCCCGTTGTTTAAATCTGTCACACATGATTCTTTTTTCATTTTCATACTCATCGGATGTACTACAATTCCGTTTAGCTCTGATCAATTCCCCATAGGGGATACTGTGGATCAAGCTGGACGGGTGAGCACTTTGGGCATTTAAGAGACTATTGCCAGCAGTTTGTTTCCTATGCAATTTGGTAATTAACCTGTTGTTCAAAATGGAAATTTCCACATCTAAAAACACAATGTTGTCAGGACTGATCTGGGAAGTGAATTGAAGATTTTTGTCATTGTTATTAAGGAGATTAATGAATGATTTAACAGATTTTTCATCTCCTTTCCAGATTAGGAATATATCATCTATAAACCTTGCCCAGGTGACAATATTGTCACCATGGGCTTCCTGACAATGGAACACCTGCTCCTCCCACCAGCCCATGTAAAGATTCGCATAGCTGGGGGCGAAGCAGGTGCCCATTGCTGTCCCTTGTGTTTGTTTGTATATGTTTTGATTGAACAAAAAGTAATTATTTGTCAGGCAATATTGGATCATCTGTAACAACATTTGGGTATGTGCCAGTAATGAAATAGGTCTTGCTCTTAAAAAATGCCGTATGGCCTGGATCCCCAGGTCAGGTGGTATGCTGGTATAGAGGCTGGTTACATCCAATGTTACCAGCAAAAAATCATTTTCCCATGATACATCATCAATCAATGTTAAAAAATGGGTAGTATCTTTGAGATATGCAGGTAAAGCACTTACAAAAGGACGCAAATAATGATCAATAAATTTGGATGTTACCTCAAGTTGGGAACCCATAGATGACACAATGGGTCTACCGGGGGGCTTTTGGCTGTGTTTATGTAGTTTTGGGAGCAGATATAAGATTGGCAGTCTAGGGTGTTTACAATAAAGGCTGCGAAACTCATCCCACTCTAGTAGGCCTTGATCTTGCCATTTGACTAATAGTTCATTGTAATGTGTGTATGAAGCTAGCACATCCGATTGATTACTAGGTATATAGCATGTCGTATCGCTAAGTTGTCTCATACCTTCTTTCAGATAGTCAGTTTTGCTCCAAACCACAACATTGCCCCCTTTGTCGGAACATCTAATTACAATAGAATCATCTTCACGTAAGCTTTCAATGGCTTTAAATTGATGCTGATCTAAATTGCATCTAGCATTACCATTAGACTTAAATCTCATTTTCCGAAGTTCTTTGGTAATACTGTTTTCAAACACTTCAATCGCTTCACAATGCACGTTTGGTATAAATGTTGATTTTGACTTGAAACCACTTGACTCACTTACATCAACTCTCAAGCCCCATTCATTCAAATCACTTATGGGATCTTCTTGGTGCATTGTGTTCTCATTAAGTTGTGCCATAGTGTGTAAAGTGTCAATATCAGAAATACATAAACGTTCAGGGCCCACAGTGGAAGCATCTTTTTCTCTTTGTTTTAAGGCAGTCCGAGTGTGAAACCATTTTTTTAGTTTGAGTTTCCTCAAGAAACAGAAAATGTCAATGCGAGTCTGTACATAATCTAAGCGTCTAGTTGGACAAAACGACAATCCTAGAGAAAGTACATTATTTTCAGATGATGTTAACTTACGCTCTGACAGGTTGACCACGTTCATTTGGTTCCCCTCTTGGCACGTGTTGAAAATGCTACGGTTCTGGTTGGCTCGCCTTTTTCTTCTTCTTGACCTGGCCTCCTGGTTCCTGCGGTTCCTCCGCGTCCTCTGCTCCTTCCTCGTGTACCGCGTCCTCGGCCACGACGAAAATCCTGGTCTTTTTGCGTTGGATTCATTTTAGCTCTCGTTATCATTTGAAATTGTTTCAAAAAATTGCTGTTCTTGCCCCCATCTATATCAGGTACATTCCGTGCTAGTGTTTCCACTGAAATCTCGGAGCCCGTACTGTCCGATATATCACTTTCTTCAGTTAGTTCTTCTCTTGTCGCTCTTGGAGCAATTTCTAAGGTATTCATTGTTGTTACCTCATTGAACAAGTGATCGTATTTCTTGTGAAATGTCAAAGTTCTACCCGACTGGTAGTCTTTGAAATCTCTGATGAATTTCCTTTGTTTTTTACTAGTGATTTCATCTTCCAGTTTGGTGAGTTTAAGCTGCATTTTAACCATAAACTCTTCAAATGTTTCTTTTGTAATTAGTTTCAATAATTCTTCACTGATTTTTTCTAAATCCTTAAAGATTTCAGCACGGTCCTTAAGGGCATATTTTATGAGAATCCGCATCATGACCGTCGAGCATTCTTTCGAGTTCCCGGCCCATTCTTCCAACATTTCCGGGTCTGGATTTTCGTGTGTTGGTACTGTATAGATGCGTAATCCTCTTGGGACCCTGCCAACATCGATGTATTTCTGAAGGGATTCAGCTTCCCACCATTTTGAAAGTTCGCGTTTGTGAAGTTTCTCTAATTTGTCATAGAGTGTTTGAATCTGCATTTCCTGATTGATGTAAATGTGCTCTTGGCTTTGTAAACCTGCATTCGATTGCCCTTCTGTCATCTGTATGAAAAACAATTTATTAGAGGTTTCTTTGCGTCCTTTTGTAAGTGCTTTACCTGCATATCTCAAAGATACTACCCATTTTTTAACATTGATTGATGATGTATCATGGGAAAATGATTTTTTGCTGGTTACATTGGATGTAACCAGCCTCTATACCAGCATACCACATGACCTGGGGATCCAGGCCATACGGCATTTTTTAAGAGCAAGACCTATTTCATTACTGGCACATACCCAAATGTTGTTACAGATGATCCAATATTGCCTGACAAATAATTACTTTTTGTTCAATCAAAACATATACAAACAAACACAAGGGACAGCAATGGGCACCTGCTTCGCCCCCAGCTATGCGAATCTTTACATGGGCTGGTGGGAGGAGCAGGTGTTCCATTGTCAGGAAGCCCATGGTGACAATATTGTCACCTGGGCAAGGTTTATAGATGATATATTCCTAATCTGGAAAGGAGATGAAAAATCTGTTAAATCATTCATTAATCTCCTTAATAACAATGACAAAAATCTTCAATTCACTTCCCAGATCAGTCCTGACAACATTGTGTTTTTAGATGTGGAAATTTCCATTTTGAACAACAGGTTAATTACCAAATTGCATAGGAAACAAACTGCTGGCAATAGTCTCTTAAATGCCCAAAGTGCTCACCCGTCCAGCTTGATCCACAGTATCCCCTATGGGGAATTGATCAGAGCTAAACGGAATTGTAGTACATCCGATGAGTATGAAAATGAAAAAAGAATCATGTGTGACAGATTTAAACAACGGGGGTATAGTCAAAAAATCATAAAACAAGCTGTGACAAAAGCAGATACATTGAAGAGATCAGACCTGCTATGCCAGAAACCAAAACCATCTGAAACTGAAGAATCAGTCAGATTTATAACGACCTTTTCGAAAAGTGCGTTCAAAATAAGAAAACTGTTTGAAAAAAACTGGCATATTCTTAAGAATGATCGTGTGCTTAGTGGATATCTAAATGAAAATCCGCAGATCACATTTCGAAGAAGCAGATCTTTGAAAGATGATTTAAGTAAAAATGCTATAACCACCATAGACTTAAATCATCTTAAATGTCCCTTAGGTTTTGTGACTTGCAAACGTTGCAAGGCCTGTGCCCACAGTGCAGATTGCAAGATTCTGAACTTGCCCAAAATGAAAAGAGATTTTGTGATAAAAGGTAATTTTAACTGTAAAACAGACTATTGTGTCTATTGTTTAATTTGCCCGTGTGGCAAATTTTATATAGGAAGCACAGTGCATCAAGCCAAGAAAAGGGTTCTGGAGCACTTACGTGCCATAAAAAAACACGATGTCCAATATCCTGTAGCTCGTCACTTTTTCAGTGTACACAAACAGAATGAAAAATTGCTATCTTATGTTGTTCTAGATGCAATCAAACGACAAGAGAGAGGTGGTGACAGAGAGCGCCAACTCAGATGTTTGGAATCGAGGTACATTATTGATTTTGACACCGTGATGCCGGAAGGACTCAATTCTAGCGAAGAAATGGCTGTACATCTTGAAATTTAAATATTATGAGGTTTCTACTAAAATGAATTTGATTTACTGTATGAAGATACTATGTAGCATTCTATTGAGATTTTAGCAAGTTGGTAAATAACAACATTGGAGGTCAAGATTATTTATAAACCAGAGTTTTTTCCTCGAAAAATGTTCTTTTTAAAAAAAAAAAAAAATTTCTATATACAGTTCGTGAACACCCACACTATTAGCCCACTGGGGCGAGATCATTTGTAACATTTTTTGAAATTAACTTGAATTGATGTTTCTTTAAAGTGATTCAATTATGTAGACCATGTGACAATATTCCAGAAGATTTGAGCCCACTGGGGCGCAATTGTTTTCTCAGTATTTCTTTAAGGATTTGAATTTACAAGTTATTCAGCCTTGTGGGTACTACTTCTAATCTATGAACCTTCTATACGTGTGTATAATCATGTGATATTAACAAAAAAAAAAATTTCAAATTTTTTTCGAGTTTCAATCTTAAAAACGAGGAAATGTCAAGATAACGAATTTTGCGAATGTACTGCTATTTGCAATTAATATCACATGAAATGTTTGTCTATGCAGTCTTTAGTATTATACTGGGGTATTGCTGCTAGACTCCGATTCAACATGCTAAAATGGCGCTGTTGTTTACTCTCAACTATGATGGTTCATTCTTGAAGTCCTTTCTTCATGTTCATGAATTGTATAGGATTAAAAACAGGAAGTGAAACTCGGTGAATTACATCGTGATAAAGCTGTAAAGCGAAACGCGTTGGTGTGGCGTGACCTTGCCCATTAAATCTTGCTGATTACACTCCTGCGTGTCCTGGTATTCTTTTGGATCACAAAAGCTGGTAACGAATTTATTGGTTTACGGAGCCCATCCAGGACCGCCGCGTCAGAAGCACCGGACTTCCGTAACCTTTGGCTGTGGATATATATATATATATATATATTTTCTTTTTTTTGGTAAAAATGGCCTGCTCTAATTGCAACGCTTCACAGCACATGAATGCTGTTTCCACGTCATTAGAGGATACCAATCCCTTTAGTATGCTACATGATAATATGGAGGAAACGCTCAATGACTCTGTTGGAATAAAAGGCACCTCTTCTAATATCTCTCGCTCAGGCACTAAACCTAATTCCAAAATTCCCTCCACATCTGGAAAGTGAGTAAAGACTAATCCTCCCTCTCCTACCAATTCTGCCTCTTCTATCTCCATGGAACTTTTACTTGAGGAAATACGTTCACTCAAACAATATATGGCTGAAACAAATATCCATCTTCAAAGCCTTGAGGACAACTGGTCTCACACCGAGCAAAGAGTTGCGGATCTTGAAAGAAAAGTGACTTCAGTGTAGGTAGTTTCAGACCAGGTTCCAGGTATACACAAAGAAATACAATTCCTCAGGCAACAGGTTGAAAATTTGGAAAACCGCAACAGACGCAATAACCTACGTATTTACGGTCTGGCGGAAGGCCTTGAGGTATCGAATACTATATCCTTTTTTCAATCTTTCTTGCCAACACTTCTGGGTCTTCCAAACTCCCCTCCATTAAATATTCAGCGAGCTCACCGATTGGGCCAAATATCTTGCTCATCTAATTCTTCAGCCTCTTCAGCAAAACCCAGAGGAGTCATGCTATACTTCCTAGAATATACTGACCTGATTAAACTCATCCAGTCAGCCAAACAGAAAGGGAAAATTACTTGGAATGTCTCAAATCTCTTTTTTGCTCAAGACTACGCCAAGGCTACTGCTGACCAGCGCAAACAGTTTCTAGACATGAGACCTGCTCTATGTGCCCTGAACGCTCGATATGGATTATTTCATCCTTGCCTTTTCAAAATAACTCACAACAATAAAACAACTACCTATGAGGATCTGGCACTTCTTCAACGCTTTTTGGACACATGCAGAGATGACTCCATGGACACTCCTCGATTATAATTGTTTTGACTCGAGCCACATCTTTTTGTCATTATTTGTCCTCATCCCTTTCCTATTGTATTTATTATGTTGTGAAGGTATCCTCCTAATGTTTGTCTTTTTTTTTTATCAGGTGCGGTTCTGTAATCCTTTTGTTGTTTATGACTTCTCCGCCTGGAGGCGTTCTTCCCTTACTGCGTCCTCTTGGAGTCTTTCGTTCGGTGTGCTACCTACCCTATGTGGCTCCTCCATCCCCACTCTCATTGTCTTTTTGTGGTATGTCTTTTTGACATTATTTTGTATTATCAAATGTTTGACTTGTTTTGTTCTCCTGTTCAATGTCTCCTTTTTCCTTGTCCTTTCCTCTCTCTCTCTTTTTTATTCTCTTTTTTACCTTTTTCCTTTTTTTGATTTACTGTTTTTGATGAAAATTTCTTGGTTTCTCTTCCTCTTCCTTTCCCTTTTTTACCTCGTAATTTCTATTTCACTTTCAGCGGTCCTACTTTCTATTATTTTCTAAATAATAATTTTAATTATCTCACTGTTTGCATATTATCTGTTCATGTTAATTTATTTGGTTTCCTTTAGAGTTGTTACATGGAATGTTAAAGGAAGAAATAATCCTATAAAAAGACAATGGGTGTTAACCCATCTAGCTAAATAAACGCAGATATAGCATTAATTCAAGAGACACATTTATCTGATGCTGAAGCATCTAAATTGAAACATTGTTGGGTGGGCAATGTTTTTTCTTCACAGGCTCTAGGTAAAAAAAATTGAGTCTATTTTATGTCATAAAAAGTATCAGGTATCAATCACTCATCAAGAAGGTGATTCGATGGGGCGTTGGATTATAGTCAAACTTATCTTAAATCAAATTCCCTTAGTCCTTTTTAATGTCTATGCACTTGTTAATGTTGATAATATTTTTTGGACACATATATCTGAGAAGCTCCTTCTGTTTGATGATGAATATATTATCTTTGGTGAAGATTGTAACCAAGTTATTGACCCCATATTAGATAGACACTCTTCTGTTAAATTCTCTAACACTAAGATGCATTCCCAATTTGCTTCCACCATACGGCGTAAGTCCCTAGTAGATGTCTGGAGACTTTGCAATCCTGATACCCGAGAATATAGCTTTTACTCCCCCTCACATCACTCACAATCCCGCATAGATTATCTCTTTTTTAGTAAGTCCTTATCTCAACAAGTTTCCTCTTCTGAAATTGGCTCCATCTTAATATCAGACCATGCTCCAGTTTCTGTTGATTTTGACCTCTTACCTTATACCCCTCATACCCATAGATGGCGATTCAATAATGCCTTATTATCTGATCCTAAGTTCACAAGCCAATTCACCTCTTTTGCTTCCGAATTATTTTCCTTTAACTCTATCCCATCTTCTTCTCCTGTTATGATTTGGGATTCCTTTAAAGCTAAAGCCAGAGGCTTTATTATAAATTTTGTTTCTCAAAAGAAGAAATCTTATGAAATTAAAACTACCCAAATGCTTGCTGAGATTCAACAACTCAAATATATTTATTATCATTCAAACTCTGAACCTTCATTAAAAAAACTTATCGACGCAAAATTTAAATTTAATAAAATGTCTACTGATGCTGCTTCTTCATGCCTTTTAAAGAGCTGTGCTCGCTATTATGGAGGTCAAAATAAAATGGGGAAATTATTGGCTAATTTTTTTTAAGTAAGACGTGAACGGACTAAAATAGAATCTATACGAATAATGCCGGTGTTTCTTTATTTAAAGACGATGATATTTTGAACGAATTTGTTTCCTTTTATAAAAATGTATACACTCCCGAACGACAACCGACTCTAACTGACCTCTCCTCTTATTTTCAATCGATCGATCACCCTTCACCTCATAATACTGACTTTACTTCTTTAGAAAAAGATATTACTCTCTCTGAAATTACTCATGCAGTCTCAGTTCTAAAGAGAGGAAAAGCTCTGGGTCCGGACGGATTCATGATTGAATTTTATGCGCATTTTGCCAACTTTTTACTCCCACAACTTTTATTACTCTTTAATTCTTTCATTTCATCGGGTATATCTACTGGAACATTTCAGGAAGCCTTGATCTGTTTAATACCCAAAGATAACAAGGATCCTTCTTTATGCAAAAACTACCACCCTATTTCATTAGTCAATCTTGACTATAAGATATTTGCAAAGATTCTTGCTCTTCGTATCGACCCAGTTTTGCCTAGTCTCATTGTCCCCGAACAATCAGGTTTTGTGAAAGGCCGTTTGTCATTCCATATTTCAAGAGTCTTTTTCAATATACTTAGTAAAGCATCCTCTCTTGATTGCCCTATTGCAGCGATAGCGTTAGACGCAGAGAAAGCATTTGATTGGAGACGATGGGACTTCATGTTTCAGGCATTGAGGTGGATAGGGTTTCCTCCTAAATTAATATCCTTTATTTCATTATTATATTCAGGACCTAAAGCTTCTATTTTTGGTAACGGGAAAACCTCTGATTACTTTCCTCTTTTAAGGGGTGTAAGACAAGGTTGCCCCCTCTCTCCGCTTTAATTTATAATAGCATTAAAACCCTTTTTAACTAAAATCCGACAAGATGCTCAGATTACGGGTTTCCAGTTAGACACTTCTCATGTCAAAATGTCTGCGTATGCAGATGATATTCTTTTATATTGTTCTAACCCTTCTATGGCCATCCCCTCTTTTATGAAACAAGTTGATACCTTTTTGTCAACTATCCAGCTATTGTCTTAACTCAGACAAGTGTGAAATTCTTCCCCTCAACGTGCTTTGCCTTAAACAAGATTTTGCTTCTACCGGTTTTTCTTGGCAAACATCTAGGATAAAATATCTAGGACTCTGGTTTTCCTCAAACATTCCGGATACACTGAAACTAAATTTTTACCACATTACAACATTTTTATCTGATTCTATTGATCACTGGCATCCGCTCTTTCTTTCTTGGTGGGGATGACTAGATTCCATCAAAATGATGCTTTCTCCTTAAATTCTGTACATTATTTCTATGATTCCGGTACACATCCTGGGATTTTATTTAAATAAAATTGATTCTATTTTAACAAAATTTATTTGGAAAAACAAATCTCCTTCAATCGCCCTGTCCTCTTTAAAGGCAGACAAAACCTCTGGTGGTCTTAAGTTTCCTGATATAAAAAATATCATTATGCTTTCTCTGTAAAACAATCTTCCCATTGGCTCTCCCTAGATCAGTTAATGCACCCCCCCATCTGGTTGACTATAGAATTTTTTTTTACCTCACCCTTACAATTTAAAGAATCTCTTGCCTTTACCAACAATGTATCTTCCTTTCGAACTCCAGTTATTTCACACGCTCGTAAAACTCTTTCCTCTCTATTACCCTCTTCTTATCCCTCACTTTCTTCGCTATTCGCTATGCATAACAATTTATTACGCATTAAAAACCGCACCATTTATTAGAAATCTTGGAGATCTAAAGGATTGCTTTGGATTTCACAGTTAGTGCTCAATAATATTCCTTTATCGTTTTCAGAACTTCAAGAAAATTTTTCTATACCAGCTTCTTGAAAATCTCAGTATGATCTTCTATATTCTTCTCTTTTCCAATATCTTCGATCCTTACCGTCCACATCCTCTCCTCCATCCAGCTGCTCCATGATTTTCCCTTTATTAACTACTTCTCCCTCAGCTTCATCTTTATATAAATGTTTGTCTCTTTCCTCAGATAGAAATAAAACAAAGGCTGAAATGGCTTGGGAAAGGGATCTCAAGGAATATTGGTCAACCCCTTTTTGGGATAAATTGTGGTTAAAAATCCATAAAACTTCCAGGGCTGCTAACACCCCTCAAACTCTGTATTTTATATACCAATGCCTTCTGTTCACCCCAGAAAAATTAGCCTCCTTCTCCACAAACTCTATTTCTGCTTGTTGGTCTTGCCCCTGCTCAAAAGCTGACCTAAAACATATGCTGTTTGACTGTCCTCCCATACAACATTTTTGGAAATTGGCTTGGTCACAGATTAACAGAATTGTTAACACAAAAGTTCCCTTTTCCCCCCACTATTTTTCTAGGTTCTATGTCTCCTGTGTGGCCCCAATCTCCATCCAATTTTAAGCTAGTGGATCTGTTACTGGCGATAGCTCTCCACTTAATAACCTCTAATTGGAAACAAGCCGACAAAGTCACTTCAAGAGCGTGGTGGAACGCTGTTTGTTTTCACTTGATACTAATTATGTTACACCTATCTCTGTATCCATCAAAAGAGATATTTTATGGCTCCCTATTTCCACTTACTTAACTTCTATTGCCTCTAATAGTGATCCACCAGTTACCACTTCTGATGAAGTTCAAAAACCTCCCTGACTCATTCGTTTTCTATCCATTTAAAAATGTTCTCATTGATATTCTCTTCGATGTTTTTCCCTTGTTCTTATTACACCTTGTGGTTTTGTTTTTTTAGATTGCCTCTTATTCATACAGATCTTAACTCCATGTGATGTTTTTTCTCTTACGATTATAATAGTGTTTTAGATGATAATAGTGTATACATTTTTTCTATCCCTTGTTTCTTTTCCTCCCTTCCCCTCCCCTCCTTCCCCTCTTTTATCTTTTTTCAATGTTTTCATAAGGTATTTGATTGATATACATTCATATTCTTAATGAATTGTTCTCTGTTGTATTCGCTGTTATTACATGAATGTTAATTTTATTGCTAAATAAACTCAAATCTAAAAAAAGAAAGAGATGATTCCACAATGCCCTAAAATGAGCAAATATTGCAAGCAGCAGCAGAGCTATGTTTTTTCTATTTTTGTCACTTGAGTAAGAACCTGTAAAGTGCTAAATGCTTTAAAAAAAGTGTATATAACTACACAGTAATACAACAGGTAAAACTATTTCTATAGTACTTTGTAAAATGCGCAAATCTTGGTAGTATGTTTTCATTTATAGAGGTACATTCAAAGTGCTGGATGTTTCTGATTCTAAAATACACAAGCATTGCTTCATCTCAAAATCCTTACACGTGACTTGAAGATGAAGCAATGCCACACTCTCCTAAGGATGTGCAAAAATCTCAAAGTTATAATCTTAAACAATACCTATCCTTGGTACAAGTATATATATATATCTTTTCCAAAGTGCATAACCAGTAACAGGACCATGCCTTCCTTATAACAATACTTATATAGATATATAGAAAAGGTGCATAGTGTTTCTAATGTTAAAGTACACATAGAATATTACCCTAGTCTCAGTATCTTGTTATATAGCATCAATTTGGCAGCAATTCTATTTCACTGTATATCGTCATTCATATAAGTGCAAAACGTTATCTAATGAACAATGCCCAGGCAGTAATCTAATTATCTAAAATACCCAATCATGACCTCCATTACATCTTATACCATTAGATATTCATGTTTTACTCATACATATCCTTTTCCTTACTTATAGATATGTGTCCAGTTCCGCTTCTGTTTTCAGGCCTCATGGAATCTCAGTTCCATCTTGATTCCGCCTTCCTTATTGCTGCTTCATGATCTCCTCCTCTGATCTTATTTGCAATATGGTCAATGTCAGAAAATGTCAAATTATTAAAAGTCCCATTGTGTTCTTTTCAAATATGTTTGGACATTGTATATGTGAAGTGTTTGTTCAAGATCACTCTCATATGTTGCAAAATGCGTAACTTGAGCTTATTTACTGTGCTCCCGCTATATTGTTGTCCACAATCACATTCCAAGATGTATACTACATATGTTGTTTCTTATAGTATCCTTTATTTGATCTTCTTTGTTGTGCCATTGAGGATCCTGATGTCTGCCCGATTCTGTCCATAGCTGCAAGCCTTATATTTTTGCCATTTTGTAAATCCATTCCTTTATAGCCAAATTACTTTTTGTGCCCCCCCCCCTCCTCTCATAAAGTAATTCTGAGTTAATAAGACTCTCAGTGATTGTACCTTTCTGTATGTGATAATCAGGTTCTATGATGTTAAACCCTTGAGTTCCTCATCTCTTCTCAATAGTTTTCAATGATTTCCTTGTGCTCTTTTAGTAGCTTTATTTGACAAATTGTAATGAATCTTGTCACCTCACTAGTCTCTGAATTTCTCTTTGTTGCTTTTGGTACAAGCAAATCTTTTGTTTTGTTGCTCTTGCTTTAGCATTATCTAGTACAGACATCGCATAGCCACATCTCCTAAATCTTTTATACCGATTGTTTATTTGTTCCTCATATTCCAGATCTTCTGAGCAGTTCCTGCGATAAGGCACACTCCACTTGAAAGCTTTAGGATGGGCACTGTTGGCAGCTAAAATGCTGTTACAGACAGTGGATTTTCGAAATAGGGTTGTACAGATCTTACCATCTTCAACATATATTTGAATATCCAAATAATTAATCGTGTTCTTACTGATTGTATAGGTAAATCTCAATTTCACGAAATTCTGATTTAAAGAATGCAAACAATACTCCAATTCCTCTACTTCACCTTCCCATATTAAAAATAGGTCACCAATATAACATACTCAAAAGACCACTTTTTCCATTTTTACATTATTTTCTTCCGACCATATACATTCCACCTCCCAGTATCCCATGGTCAGATTGGCATACATAGGTGCAAAAGAAGTACCCATGGCCGTACTTCTCTTTTGTTTATAAACTTTACCATAAAAAATTATCATGCTATTGGTCAAACAGAAAGACATCATGTCTAGTAACGTGTATATGAATGAGTAAACTCAGAGAACGTTTCCTCAAAATATACTTACAGGTTCTCGGGCCATCTTCATGGGCAATCGATGTATACAAAGAAAGCACGTCAGTCATGACCATTACATATTACGATTTCCAGGGTATTTTACTAATGCGGTTCAGAAAGTCCATAAAATCATGAATGTACGAAAGTAAGTTGGCCACATATGGAAACAAAAAAATGTCCACAAACCTAGGGAACCACAAGAGCTGACAATCGGGTGTCCCGGGGGGATTTTCTAGTCTCTTAGGTACTTTAGGAAGCACATAAATAGTTGGCACAATTGGATGAGTGATCTTTGGATATTGCAGTTCATCTTCATCTAAAAGGTTTTGTTTATAGCATTCATGTAGCATTCATGTAGTTTGGTGTGGAATTCCAGCACAATCCTATTGGTGGAGATATATACATGATGATATACAGGACGCGCATGCCGCTTCAAGCATTCTGTGACCAAAATGAGATTGCCCATTCAGGGCACAATTATGAATTGGATGTCTTTAACTTGTTATCATGTCTTTGTTATCCTGCATATTACACATTGAAACTGTAAATAGCCTGAATGGATTTGTATTAATTATCTGATTCATTGATTCACTAGTATCGATTGCCCATTCAGGGCTCAATTTAGAGATACCATTTTGAACTGTATGGCAAAAAAAAGGAAAAAAAGAGAAATATGTGATTGAAACATATCTATAAGAGATTGAGACAAAGTTAATGATCCCCTATGTGCCACTATTCAGGAAAATGTGTAATAGGATGCGGAAATTATTCTTATATTATATTATTGCTTGCACTTTCATTATACACTGTATAGTTTAGAGCACGCTCAAAGATGGCCGCCTTGATTCTGGCAAAATGAGTGAGGCCAGAGAACCGTTTTTGTTGTTTATTATTATCACGTGGTACACTGGGTTGGATTAAATGACTCCGTGACAACATTGTAACCAACATCGAAAAAAGCTTTACGCCGAAACGCATCTGTTGGTGCAGGAGGCTTGCACATTAAAGAAGTATATATATATATAGTATGAAATTATGTGTGAGTCACTACAATCTTCTTTCCCTTCACACATTGCAGAACCAACTTCAGGCAGCTAGAATACATTTTTATTTTTAAATTCACACTTTTACTTATATTCACTTAGAGATTTTTATCATTGGAGTAGAAATATCCATAGACATATGCACTTTAGGCTTTAGGCACTAGCACTTTATAGAAGTTAACAGGGACGGCTGTCCTATTTCATGCACTGAGCAGAAACAATGCATTTTTTGCACATAGCCTTTGCACTTTATCATATATGTGTATATATATACTTTCTTGGAATGAAGCAACAATGATTGTACACATAAATTCCATGTATTTGCAAATATGGTTCAAACATGTGACATTGGCCAACCAGGATATTTTAGATTATGTTATTAGCATTAATGCAATCATACAGATAGGATATATTGTAATGAAATGGGCAATATATATCCATATTCAAATATCGTGATGTTCAACAGATGACAAACTGGCCAGAGCTTTTATATAATAATTTTATCGGATTTTAGCACATCTGATTTTATTATTCACATGCATGCATTTAAGCAGTTATTTATATATTTATTCATTTATTTATATATTTATTGAATCATTAATGATCACATGTTGGACATTGTTTACATATAGTACTGTGATTGTTGCTGAGAAGTAATATTGAAAGTACACATAGGTACGACACTTTTTTCTATGTCTATGGTTCTCAAGAGGCATCACATGATGCATCACATGACTGGGGAGGTGGCATTTGCAAACATAAAAAGTAAAAGGGGACTAAAGTTTTCCGTATGTGATCAAGGGCACGGAGGTGCTCGAAACGCGTCATATCGGCTTGAATAAATAAAACAACCTACTTTGCCACGCATTTTGGAGTCCGGGTCTCTCTTATCGCCGCAGCGGAAGTTTTGTGGAGACCGAGTACCTTCTCATTTCGAATAACGGAACTGGGTTGATTCCGTGAACGGACCCCCTCCTTCTGAGCAGGCAGCCGCCCACAACCTGTGTTCTCCGAGGCATCCTGAAAGGATCTTTCCGGTGGCTGCCCCCTACCACGGCTAAGAAAAACACACGCCGACGAAGGTAGAACGCCAGCGATAGAGTCGGAGGACTCTTCAACGACGCTGCCATATCGGTGAGTTTTCGCATAGCTGTTGTGTAGGTTGGGAGGTGTGGACAAGGTTTCCGCCAGAAGCCCCAAACAGTTGGGCTTGGCACACGCAATAGCCGACTATGTCAGCGGAAGTAGTCCGGGAGAGAGAAGCTGCAGCTGAGGTGTTGTTCAGCAATGTGCCAAAAGTCTCTGCAACTGGTTTGGGATTGGGCAATGATGGTAATCAGAACAATGACAGTGGAAGCGCTAAAATCCTACTCAGAAAATTGGAGAAGTGTATGAAAAGCGAAGTCACCAAATGGTGGGAAAACAAATCGCTAACTAAGTACCAGGAAGTAGGTCGTGTACCTCGAGGTCTGAGGATTTTACTGGCGCCCAGTTTCTACAACCCCAATCCTTTGATGTTAAAGGAGTGGGGAGAAAGCAATCTTGCGGCATCGATGAACCTTGTATGTATCCTTATAAAATATGCTGAAATAGATCGGCTAGAACTGGTCAAAGAAATTGAGAACATCAATGAGCAAATCACTAAACTGGAACAAAATGAATATATAAGCAAAACACGCAAGGAAATAAATGAACGCTTGAAAAAACAAGAAGAAAAAATTAAAAACAGAAAAATAATCAAATTTGCACGTGACCAAGCCGACTATGAAAATGGCCAAATATATACATTTGCACGCAAATATGTAAATACCAGAAAAATGAAATTAGATGCAAGAAGTAAACAAAATATTGATCCGAATGAGAAATGCCAATCCAATGATGCAAGGGCTTCTACATCAGCAATAGATTCAGACTCACTGACCAGTGACACTGGTTCAGAATGTGGAAGTCTCTACAACTCGAGTGCCACAGAAGCAACTCGCCTGAATCTGGGGGAAGAGGTTGATTTTTTAGCCCTAGAACGTCGCAACACGCTGAGACCATGAAAACAGCAAATACACGACGAAATGTCAGACGGAGGGAAAGACGCAAAAAAAACAAATCAAAAGTCCACAAGAAAATACTGGCGCAAATAGATGATATGGAGGACAATACCATTATCAATCTATCCAATGTGAATTTTACGAAAGCAGAGAAACAAACATTAATGCTAGGTCTTTCCTTCTGTCCACCTGAAGATCTAAATTATGCACAAACAAGAATAGACATGTTTTGTTTCATTAGAAAATTAAAACTCCAGAAATTCTTTGCCATCAAAAATGGACTGGCGGCTAACAAACATGAACAAAACAAATCAAGAATAACAAGTAATCTACAAGCATCAGACATTTCGCCACTTCTAACAATACAAGAACTACATGATGATAATGACAATCAATCATCCAATGTCTCAACACAGCAAAACCTACTTGACTTGGGCATTACACAACAAGGGGCAGGCAGTAGTCCCTTCAAGAATAAATCGACATTCATCCCCATGATGCCCAAAGATGCGATTGACATCTTTCATGAGAGGGTCACAGAGGACATAAAACAACTTTATCGAAAAGTGAAGCGGAAAAAACGGAATAAGAAATACAAAGAAATTGAATATGCAAAACTAATCAGGAAAATCCAAAGTAACCGAGAAATTGTGGTAATGCAACCAGACAAAGGTGGCAACATTGTGATCTGGCCTAAGAATGAGTACATAAAAGAAGCGACAAGACAACTTTCTGACTCAATGTGCTATGAAAAATCAACCATTCAGGAATACAGCAAAGCAAAGGAAATTCTATCTAAGAAATTACATCAATACAAGAGAGAAGGACTAATATCGATGGAGGAGTTTAAATATCTGTGGGTGGAATATCCCAAAATGCCATCAATATATTTCATCCCTAAAACTCACAAAAACACGAATCCTATTCCAGGACGTCCAATAATCTCTGCTATAAATAGCATAGGTGAACATGTATCCCAGTATGTAGATTTCTTTTTGCAACCCATGGTTAAAGCATTACCAACATATGTTAAGGACACGGGAGACTTTTTAAACAAACTAAGCACTATCATATGGACAAATGACATGCTATTGATGACCCTAGACATAGAGTCCTTATACACTTGTATCGAACATTGTTCAGGAATACAGGCTATTCAAGAGTTTTTGAAGACCAGACCGCTAGAATACCACAATCATAACAAAATTTTGATTGATTTTATCCTATGGTGTTTGAACAATAATTTCTTCATGTATGACAATCAGGTGTACAGGCAATTGAGAGGGGTGGCGATGGAAGCTTGCTTCTCCCCTAGCTATGCCTGTTTGATGGTTGGCTGGTGGGAGGAGCGGGCTCTCAGGGCCACCCACTCAGGCCTGTTTGACAAGCGTGTGAAACATTATTTCAGATATATCGATGATGTGTTCATTGTATGGCAGGGCGATGTGGAAAGTGCAAATACCTTTGTCAATTTCATGAATACCAATGATGTCAATCTCAAATTTACATCACATATTGACAAGGCTAGTGTGGATTTCCTGGATGTTAAAGTATACATAAAAGATGGGAGTATAGCGACCACGTTACATAGGAAAAAACTGGCAGGAAATTCCACGCTCCATGCAAGTAGCGCACACCCACATCACCTCATCAAAAGCATCCCCTATGGGGAATTTCTTCGTCTAAAAAGAATATGCAGTACCCAGGAAGACTTGGATGTGTGCATAAAGGACTCAGCCACTAGATTCAAAAGTAGGGGCTATAGTGAAGCCATTATTACAGAGGCAATAACCAAAACATCCACTAGGCCTAGAAATTCATTGCTGAACCCAGATATTCTAAACAATAGCGAGGAATCATCTGAAAATAGCACACCTAGATTGATCACCACTTTTAACCGACAGGAAAGAAAAATACGATCAATTGTCAAACAGAATTGGCCAATAATGCATACAGATGCCGTATTGGCACCCACACTAACTAAGGATCCTACTATAACTTTCAGGAAAGGCATATCCATGAGAGCACAAATAGTCAGGAACAATCCAGAGTCAAATCCGAAAAAGAAAAAAACTTGGTTACAATCTAGACAGGGATTCTTTAAATGTTCCACCTGCAGGGCGTGCAAATTTGGGGAAAATAAATCCAAATATAGCACTCCCTTCCAAGACGATGAGATCACTATTAAAGGCAACTACAATTGTAGGACAGAATATGCTGTCTATGTTCGGACATGCACCTGTGGTTTACAATATGTGGGTAGTACCAAGCTACAGGTGAATGTCAGAATTCTACAACATCTTAGAGCTATTGTCAATAATGACACAACATATCCAGTTGCCAGACACTTCAAGGCATGCCATAATAACAACTTGAATTGCCTTAGATACTTTGTGATCTCAGCAGTGCCCCCTTTACCAAAGGGAGGCAACAGGGAGAAACTCCTCCGTCAATTGGAATCACGCATGATTCTTGAACTTGACTGTAAAGCTCCTAAAGGTCTGAACAACACGGAGGATCTTCATAATTTTTTATGAGGTATTCTCTCTATGTCGACTTTTTCCGTTTCACACCTACAAATTTGTGTTTTCTTCTGGCAAATTACAACAACAGTGCAGAGCGTATCATAGGCTGAAGGGTTATACACACACATAGTATGAAATTATGTGTGAGTCACTACAATCTTCTTTCCCTTCACACATTGCAGAACCAACTTCAGGCAGCTAGAATAAATTTTTATTTTTAAATTCACACTTTTACTTATATTCACTTAGAGATTTTTATCATTGGAGTAGAAATATCAATAGACATATGCACTTTAGGCTTTAGGCACTAGCACTTTATAGAAGTTAACAGGGACGGCTGTCCCATTTCATGCACTGAGCAGAAACAATGCATTTTTTGCACATAGCCTTTGCACTTTATCATATATGTGTATATATATACTTTCTTGGAATGAAGCAACAATGATTGTACACATAAATTCCATGTATTTGCAAATATGGTTCAAACATGTGACATTGGCCAATCCAAGATATTTTAGATTATGTTATTAGCATTAATGCAATCATACAGATAGGATATATTGTAATGAAATGGGCAATATATATCCATATTCAAATATCATGATGTTCAACAGATGACAAACTGGCCAGAGCTTTTATATAATAATTTTATCGGATTTTAGCACATCTGATTTTATTATTCACATGTATGCATTTAAGCAGTTATTTATATATTTATTCATATCTTTATATATTTATTGAATCATTAATGATCACATGTTGGACATTGTTTACATATAGTACTGTGATTGTTGCTGAGAAGTAATATTGAAAGTACACATAGGTACGACACTTTTTTCTATGTCTATGGTTCTCAAGAGGCATCACATGATGCATCACATGACTGGGGAGGTGGCATTTGCAAACATAAAAAGTAAAAGGGGACTAAAGTTTTCCATATGTGATCAAGGGCACGGAGGTGCTCGAAACGCGTCATATCGGCTTGAATAAATAAAACAACCTACTTTGCCACACATTTTGGAGTCCGGGTCTCTCTTATCGCCGCAGCGGAAGTTTTGTGGAGACCGAGAACCTTCTCATATATATATATATATATATATATATATATATATATATATATATATATATATATATATATGTATATATATATATATTTTTTTTTTCAGGAAAGGCAGAGCAGGTTATATGGGCCTTACCCCCTCATACAAGAAAATTAGAAAATTAGAGGCTTGGGGTTTACTCACACTATATTAAATAGTATATATATTTAAAAAACTATATATTGTGACATTTACAAACTCCATGGATAAAAATCAATTAATATATTCATTTAATGCCGATGAGTCTCTGGGATCTTCCATTTGGGACTGGGAGTCAGTTTCCGCTCACCCATCAGCCCTTTTCATTTCAAGATTTGTTCAGTGCACCATGTTGGGCAGCGTCGAAATAAAAGTGGCCCCCATTAGGAGAATTAACTGAAAAGTGGGCCACATTTGGAAAATATAACTTGTAAAAGTACACTGTATACACGTTTTGCAAGGTATGGAAGACTCAATGGATTTGAGCTTGCTGCAGTGAACGTTTGTGTTAATATCAGGGACATCAACAGTAAAATATAAGTACTTTTTCCAGTGCTCAACCGTTTCTTATGCTTATTGTGTTAGCCCAAAAGATGCAGTGATGTTTGTACAACCCCCTATTATTGTAACACTTTCTAAAAGTGGTGTTTCTAAAATAGTAATGTTAAATCCAACTTTACCAGTAAAGAGGATTTATCAATACCATTCCAAAGATGTAAAACATGATGCAGTTACTCCTTTCTAATAAGGAATTACAACTTATGTGATCTATCACTGAATAAAAGAGCTGAATTTTGAGTTGAAAAGAGAGTCTCTTCTTTCCCTCCAGAGTTACCCCACCCAGCTTACAGGAATGCAGCAAAATACAAATGTGTCTGGGGGATTTCTCTCCTCTTCATGTCTTCACCAGGCAGGCCTAGGCTTCTCAAAATAGAACCCAGGGTCCTCCATACACTGTGCCATTGAAGGCACACTCACTGAGTAGTGCTGAACATAAACTGTGGTATAAATGTACACTATCTCTATGCATTGTACCCTCACATGTACACATGCATCCAGCACACACTGGTCAGCAGTGAAGCCTTCATATCTTTTTTTTACAAATCTGTTTATTGAAATTTTACACGAAAACAACGGTCACCATAAACAACGTAAAACACTAGAGACGCATTATGCCATTATAAAGGTTCCTACGCTAGCAAAAGGATTGGGCAGTGTGTAGGAAACATACAGCATCAGGTACGTTAGAGATAGGAGGACGCATCGTATAAGAGCTGTAACATAAGCGAGACTCAGGTATCATACAACATAAGGCATATTTGAGTGGAAAGCTCAACACTTCACCAGTGGTACAAGCGTAATGCTCACAGCAGATGGTGGAGTTTCGTTGATGATGACCGAATAGCAAAACTTTGGGAAAGCTTTCATATCTTTAACCACTAACTCTGTGTGTGCACAACTCTTCATCCTTGATGTACTGTACTTCATTCAAGCACACATACATCCAGCACATGTGGTGCCTGTGAATAAACTACACAGCACTAGATCTCTCATTTTATGTATTCCTCTCAGGCATACATACACCCAGCACATGTACTAACCACACATGTACGGCACAGTACTGCTTCATCCTTGTACAGTGCTCTTCACTACTCCTGTGCTGCGCAGCACTCCATATCTACCTGATGTACGCCAAGGGCGAATTAAGCACACAGCAGCAGAACTTTTCAAAAGGTGAGTGCCTGTAGGCCACACTCCGGTGACAGAGGGTAAAAAGGTCCTGTTCCCTACTAATGATCACCACACTATGGGGCCGATTCTGATTCCGGCCACAAAACAAACCGACCGACACGGACCCGCACCGAATACCGACCGGCACGGACCAGCGCCATACTACCCGTGCAGTATGATGCAACGCAAGTGAATTACAACCGACACGTACGGAATCAAAGCCGTACGAGCTGTAGGGAAAATAGTGATCCGGCCTGAAAACCAACGATATTTTCACCGACTGACACGAACCCAGAATGATCCGAACCCAGAATGATCCCGACCGACCCGTACCCGTGATGTACGATTAGCGCAGTACGATGCAATGCGTGTAAAACCAGACCGACTCGCACGGAGACCAAGCCGCATGACGACACACACAGACAACCCGGCACACAAGCAATAGAGACCGCTGCGACCGACGCGTACCAAACACAGAAGGTAGGCAGTGTGAACGAGGCGGAGAAGCCCACACGAGACAACAGCAGCGTCCGTTTCCATCACATGAACGTCTCCTTCATGCCTACAAAACCCAAAGGAAAAAAGACAAAAAAAGGACCAAACAAGCAATGACAAAGCCAATAAATAGTAAATACCAAAGAAAAAAACATGGGACAAAGACACACCCACAACTCCAACTATATAAAGGACTACAATCACTACCATCATCCCTTGCAAACAGGAGACACAGCCAGCAGCAAACACCAGTACACAGCAACCACAGACACACTCACAACTCACCCATCACACAACTCACACACCATCACACCTCATACAAAAGCACACACACATACACCCAGCAAAACCAACACCAAACCACCCTCACTTGCACCCTCACACACACATCCCTCACCACCACCACCCATCACCATGCCCCCAAAGAAGAATCCAAAGTTCACAGATAGTGAGTTAGAAGTGCTGGAGACGAGATCATCAGAGTAGAGCCACATTTGTTTGATACATTGGTACAAAGGACCCCCAACTCACAGAAAACCAAGATGTGGGCGAGGATTGTGGACAAGGTGAACGCTCAAACACCAGCAAGGTGCACAAAGAACGATATCCAGAACAGCTGGTATGACGTGCGCAGGAAGGTCAAGAAACTCATCGAAAAAGATCACGCCCTGAGTCAGTACACCGGCAGTGGCCCTCCTGCCAAACCAGTCTAATTCAGGACCTGGGAGGAGAAGGTGCGGGACATCCTACCACCAGAGAGCGTCCATGGCATAACAGACATCCCAGAGCCTGGTGAGTACACAAACAACATACCCAAGATTATGTGACAGTGAAACCATGCACCGCAAGCAAAGCTACACTAACCAATAAATAATCATACCGCAATGTGTATGCCAGTCAGACAAACACAAATACCTGCCATCTCATAGTGACTGGGAACTGTGTCATGACATGCACCAGCCTACAAACAAATAGAGCAAGCCAGTGGCACAAAGTCAAATAGACCCTGCCAGACAGTTTGCCACCACAAACACACCACCTCACAGTGCAGCTGACTGTCAGGGAGGAATAGTGGGGATGCAGGTGAAGTGAGTGTAACCAAAAGCATGATGGGGTCTGTAGTCACAGATAATGCTCCCCCTCCTGATTGGCCCATCAAAACCTCTCTGAAACATGCCCACATCACAGGGAGTGAAAAATGACTGACAATATGGCTGACACTGGGTCCTGCTGTGGGGAGCACAAGGCCCTGCTAGGGGTTGTGTGCAAATCAGAAGCAGGACACCACTGACTGACATCCTGAAAGACAACTTGCACGCCCTACAATGGAAGCACGTTTCATGATAGGAAGGAGGACTGACAGCCCTGACCATACTTACCAGCATGTGGAGACACCCCCCTCAACACAAACTCCACACAACTCACCGGATACAATGCATTGACACACACCTTATTGAAATATCAGCAAAAGATACCCTGTACTGGATGCTGCTGTGTGAAGCACAGGGGCTCACTTTGAACATGTAGCCAAACAAACACCAGGATTTCACAGTAAGCCATCTTGCCACTGCTGTCACATTCCCTCACAGGGAAGCAGAGTCAAGAGGGAGGAAGTATGGGCATGCTGGGAAGGGGGTGTAGCCAAGAGTATGATGGGAGTCACAGTCACAGACAATCTACACCCACCCACATGGCCCAGCAAGCTCACACTGAACCATACTCACCTCACAGGGAGTGGGAAGGGACTGACAAGATGTCTGACACTGGGCTCTGTCATGGGGAGCACAAGGCCATGCTGGCAAATGGCCAACAACAAACACCAGGACTACACAGTCAGCCATCTTGCCATTGCTGTCACACCCCCTCACAGGGAAGCAGAGTCAAGAGGGAGGAAGTATGGGCATGCTGGGAAGGGGGTGTAGCCAATAGTATGATGGGAGACGCAGTCACAGACAATCTACACCCACCCACATGGCCCAGCAAGCTCACACTGAACCATACTCGCCTCACAGGGAGTGGGAAGGGACTGTCAAGATGTCTGACACTGGGCTCTGTCATGGGGAGCACAAGGCCATGCTAGCAAATGGCCAACAATATCAAACTCTGTCCGTGACAAGCAGGGAAAAAGCAGTGTACATGCAGGCATCTGTTCGAAAAGTAGAAAATGTCATGTTTATGAACCATTGATGCATGTAGAAACATAACTCACATTGTGTGTCTCTTCCAAACACAGGTGGTGCTGGGCACCCAGCACCAAATGATGAGGATACCCAGTCCCAGACTCTGGCGGACACTGAGCTCTCTGGTCTGACTCTCTCTCTGTCCTCTTTGGATGACAATGACCAACCTGGCCCCTCCGGTGTGAGCCATCATGCAGCACCAGCAGCATCAACATCTGCACCCTCTGTACCCATGCCTCCAGCATCTGGACACCGACAGGGCACCCCCGCCAACATGGACAGACCAAGGCCAATCAACACCCAAAGCACAGGGACACAGGACCCCCCGGAAGCTACAGCAAACACCACCAGCAACACCACCCAATGGGTCCCAGTGTCACCTGTGCGTCCCGCCGCTGGTCCTGGCCGTGTGGAGAGGGGTGCTGGGAGGGGTGGGAGGCAGAGAGCGCGCCTTGCAGAGGGGTCTGGACTGCATGATGACCCCCAACTGGCACGCATCTCAGATGCGTACCAGGATAGCACCGGAGGATTTGGCCAGGTAGTGGGGATCCTCAAGGACATGCAACACGAGCAGGTCACCCACCATGCCCGCATGGAGGCCAAGTGGGATGACATTACTGCGGTGCATCGGGACATACTCCAATGCCTCCGCCAGATCAACACCAACCTGCCCACACCCCCATGTGTGGCCACAACATCTGTCACCACAGGGAGGGAGGAGGACTCTGGTGGAGAGACCCCTGCACCGCAGAGGCCTGCACATGAGGATCCCCCCCGGAAGAAGAGGGGTCGTCCGAAGAAGGACATGTGAGAGGCAGATGTCCCAGCACATCCCCCAGGGCCTCTAAACCTGTTCTGGACAATGTCCTTTGTGTGCAACCCTTACACCTTGTCCAATCGCACACAACTCGCCCACATGACATGGAGGGTTCATGTTGGGCCAATGTATCAGATGACTGTGAACTTTACTCTGGACATTTCATCTACCAGCACTTCCAACTCCAATGTGAACTTTGGATTCCCAAACCAATGTACAGCACCCACCATCCTGTGCACTTCCCTTACACATGTTTGTAAATAAACTCACCAGTACACCATACTTGCCTCTATTGTGATTCCAACTTGTCATGTGCAGGGAAATGTCGATCTGCTACACAACACAGTGCATGCCAAGTACTGCAACAATGTGACCAAAGTAAGGTGAGTCATGGTGATGTGACACATGTGAGGGAGACATATCACTATGGCAACACAAAACATACTCACCATGGCCATATTACTCATCACACACAATGATGTTGACCTGAAACGCATTGGCATGCGCAGACACAACACCAACCCCAGTCAGTGGTAATAAGTCCACAGGTGAGGTAAGCAGATGTCACTCAGATGTGGGAAAACAGAAAACACACATAACAAAGCGTAGCACAGATTCATTACACATCAGCAACACGTTTATTCCACAATAGTTGCGCGGTAATTCTACATAACAGTGGACACACGCTCTCAATGTGTTGGAGAATGGGAGTCCAGGGATGTGTGGTACATCAGTTGATGGGAATTGTCAACTTCCACACTGGTATTGGATTCTGGGTGTTGGGGGGTCAGTGTTGACCACACAACAGGCAAAGTACCCTGGGAAGGACAGACAAGATACAGTTAAAAATACAAAAGAACAGGAGAGAAATGCAATACACATGCACAAAACATGTTGCAAGACACCTACACAAACACTAGTTAGCAGTACTACCCTATTGTGGAGTACACACAACCTGAATGGACACATCACAGTACACATCCAGTCAAGTGGCACACAGACACACTCAGACAGCAACACAGCTGGCACAACATATTCCAGGCTACCACCATACAATCACATAACAACCCTGGAAACTCACATTCAGGTGAAGAAGTTGTTGATGAGCTGTGAGCAGACGTCACCCTCATCCTCATCATCACTAGCATCTTGGCCCAGGCCGGGATCCTCCACAGGTGCCGGAGGTTGGTCATCGTCATCGTCATTATGGATGAGAGGCACCTCCTTACGCACTGCCATGTT
Source organism: Triturus cristatus (assembly GCF_964204655.1). NCBI lineage: Eukaryota > Metazoa > Chordata > Amphibia > Caudata > Salamandridae > Triturus > Triturus cristatus. Next base: position 611,852,309 of record NC_140591.1, on the reverse strand, counting down.
GTGTAGCATGCAGCAGACAAGGATTATTTTGCACACCTTTGCAGGCTCATTTGGGAGGGCCCCTCCGGTCTTGTCCAGGCAGCGAAAGCGGCTTTTCAGGAGGCCGAATGTCCGCTCAATCACCCTCCTGCTCCGACCATGTGCCTCATTGTAGCGCAGCTTGGCTGGTGTCACAGGTTTCCTGAGGGCTGTCAGCAACCACGGCATGTTGGGGTATCCAGAGTCACCTACACACACAAAAATGAACAAGTAGCTGAGTTTTGTAGGAGTGAGGAATACAACATTGACAAACGCACATAATGAGAAACAGTCAGTACACACTGACAAGCCAGGCATGCTGAGCTGGCATCTGTGACATCAGCGTTGCAATGCGACTACTCCTCATAATGTCGGCATCGTGCGCAGAACCAGGGAACTGTGCACACACATGTGTGATCGACAGGTCAGCAAGACAGACCACCAGAGCATTGATCGAATGGTAGTGCTTCCTGTTACGGTATGCCTGCTCATGTGCCTGTGGTGGTATCAGGACAACATGTGTCCCATCAATAGATCCGATGACGTTCGGCATCCTCCCCAGTGTATAAAAGGCATACTTTATTTCAGGGAGTTCAGCTGGGCTCGGGAACTTGATATACAGGTCTAGGAATTGCAACATCCCCTCCAAGACATCGCGTAGCACCCGACTAAACATCGTTTGCGACATCCCACCAGCAGTAGCCACAGTGTACTGGAAGGTACCAGTAGCAAAGAAGTGCTGGGCTGCCATCACCTTCACCTCTGGGGTCAGTGCTGTAGGGTATGTCCGGCCAGGTAGCAGATGTGACGCCAACTGCTCCTCCAACTCCTCAATCAGTGGCCTGGTGAAGCGGTACAGTCGGATGCAGTCGCGTTCCTGCATGGTTGCAAGGTCTGGGAACGGCCGATGGACAGCTGGTGCCCTGCAGTACAGAGATGCACAAAGGAAGATTGTCAGTTCATCCACCCATGTGGCCAAGACCACGATCAATATCACATGCTAGATCATGACATTACACAATATACTGAGGTGTGTGCTGTTGGGCATGGACACATATGTCACCTACAAGACCACCACCTCACATCTCAATTCCACATGTCCACATGAGTCCCATGTAGTGCAATGGCCAATCATCTGGCTGTGTCACCCAACCTATGTGCTGCTGCAACGTTCCAAACACACACCACAGTGACAAGTGAGGCCTCATGTCTCCCAGGCATCACAGATCTTTGCCATGCAGAAACCCAGGGTCCCTATATTGCCACATCGACACAGCAATGGACATGGCGTATCACGTGCACACCACAAGGCAAGTGAAAGTCCCACAGGTAGTGGCCACTGTTGTTCCTGCTGGCCCTACATGTACGTCTCTTAGACTCACACCCCATCAAGGGCACATTTGATCAGACACATCTGAGACACAACATGCACACAGACTGTGGGTGCACATCAGTATTGTGGCTACAGGTTTCACTGTGACATACATGCCATCACCCCCAGGACTCAGGGTGTATGTGACATGTCCTAAACATATCCAACCTGACACTGTGTCCGTGACTCATGCCCATTACTGTACAGTTGCACATCACACTGGCAATGTGCACAACACACAAAGGATTATGCCTCCATGTACATGTGCAAAACCTGGGAGTGGCTGCACAAAGTGCCAGCCAAAATACCAGGTGTGGCCCCCCACAAACACCCAGGGGATGCAGCCTTACATGCCATGGGACACTGTGTGGCCAATGCTGTAGTGTGGTAAGTGTGCACAGGTGTCCCTGGCCAGTAAATGTATGCTGCATCCGTATAATAATCACACCAATGATGTCCGACGCGAGTGGCAATGCATACGCATTGCACGGGTCATGACCGAGCCGTGTGTACGCTTTGTCATTGAATGCAATGATGTCTGACGCGGGTGACAATGCGTACGCATTGCATGGTCATGACTGAGCCGTACGCACGCTTTGTCATTGAATGCAATGAGGTCCAACGTGGGTGACAATGCGTACGCATTGCACGGGTCATCACTGTGCTGTGCGTACGCTTTGTCATTGAATGCAATGAGGTCGGACGCGGGTGACAATGCGTACGCATTGCACGGGTCATGACCAAGCCGTGCGTACGCTTTGTCATTGAATGCAATGAGGTCCGACGCGGGTGACAATGCGTACGCATTGCACGGGTCATGACCGAGACGTGCGTACGCTTTGTCATTGAATCGTATGGAGACGGGTGCATGTGTATATTCAGAATACGCGCTGTACAGTCAGTTGAATGAGCCGGGCAAACCCATTGGCTCCGGACTGTCATGGAGACGGATGCGGATTCAAAACTTGTACGAGTTGTGCATTGGAAATTCAGTTGGATGCCTACAACAATGTTGCAATTTCAAGTGTTCCATGAAGGTGAAGATTTGAACGATGCAGAAGGCGTGTACGAGTCGTACATTTAAATGGATTGGCCAGATTCATAGAATGCAACCGTGTTGGACCTATCACTTGGGACACATGGCACAGAGTCTGCCTCTGCAGCACAGATATAAGGCTGGCTGGCCCCCAGGGAGCTCACCTGCCTGCACTACATGCTACTGGACCACATCCCTGCTACCACTGCTGCTGTCTCTGCATCCTCTGGCTCCTGCTATGGCACATACTCTGGAGAGGGCCCCAGCTTTCACTGAGGAGGAGAACCAGGCCCTGCTGGACGGGCTCCTTCCACAGTACAGCAAGCTCTATGGGAAACCAGGGGAGCAAGTGAGTGGGCAGTCCACTGCCTTCCTAATTATGCATGTTGTCTGACTAGCAGGACTAGCAGTGTGTACACCAGTGGCAAGCATTCTTACTGACTACTTTCATCCCCCAAAGTGTGTAGGTACATGTACTGAATAGGTTTCCTACTGCTAAAGGGCATTAGTGCGAGCTTAAACTATCCAGGCATTGTTAACATGTCAGACATGCAGGTGATTTGTCCTTCCCCATGGTTGCTACCTGTGTAATTCATTTCCCTTTTGTGATGATGACATGTATATCCAAATGTGTGCTGCACAAATCTGGGGCATGTGTGTTAATGTACTTTTCACTTTGTCATTCTCACAGGTTGATGCCCACCAGAAGCAGGAGATCTGGCTGACCATCGCCCAGGCTGTTCGTTTGGTGGGGGTCTACAAGCGCCGGATCCGCAACTGCAAGAAGAGGTGGCAGGACCTTCGGGCTGGATCCGGAGGATAGCTAGAGTCCAGCTGAAGCTGTCCCCTCCACGCAGGAGGGTCGGACACCGTACCCTGACTCCCCACATGCTCCGGATACTGGCGGTGGTCTTCCCGGACCTGGATAGGCAGCTGAAGGCCAGACAGCAGCAGGAAGGGGGTAAGTCCATGCCTGATCTGTGTACTATGTCTGACATGCTAATAGCAGTCTTTTGGCCTGGTCACACTTCCCCATTACGTAGATCTTGTAGTCCAATACTCATGTCCCTCAATTGTGTGATGCACTCTCCTCATCTGTTCCACAGGTGTGGCCCCTAGAGTCTGTTGTTTGTGTCACTAGGGCACTGTGTCCCTGCAGTCAGCTTTGCTTCAGCTACCAGTCAGCATCTGAACCTGTGACTCTTTTGTGTGTTTCATGGGTGGGTCAATTGTTCACACAATGCCTGAGATCTGACATGTGATATGTGTGTGCCCTTGAGATGTGTTCCAATTGCTGGTCTGACTCGCAACATGTGGCTGGGGAGTTCCAAACAAACCCATGCAGCAGGGGACTCCACTTTTTGGGCTTCAGGAGCATGTATATCGAGTATGTCACACTTGCTTAGCCACCTGACTACTGTCCAGGGCCAAACACTGTTTCACGTAGACCTTGCCAGTCATGCCTCCTCAAGGGAATTTAGAAACACTCTGTAATCCCACTCCTGTGTATGAAATTGCAGGTTGTGCTTAGTGATATGTGCCCTCAGTTGTCTGCCTCTGTGTCATTTGGGAGTGGCTTGTTGTTACGTACAACTGGGGTGTCCATGATTCAGAGAGTCAGCATGACATCTGAGATGTGACTGTGAGACACAAGACCTGTGTGACATATAGGTGTGTGATCATCTGACAGCGCACAACGGTGTATGCAACTGTGTCCTTCAGGCAGCTGGGTTACATGCATGGCAGACTGTGATGTGTTAATGTACAGAGATTTGTGTTTGCAGAGACTCAGATGTCTGATTTGCATGATGTGGGGTCTTCTGGCTCCTGGACACGTTGTTTGCATGGGATGGGCAAGTGAGCCGGTCATCTGCAGAGTTAGCTTTACCCTTGAGCTAGGATTGTGAGTCAGTGCATATTGTTGTTGTCTGGATGCCCTGCCCCTGTGACAGGAGACAGTGTTGACTGACTTTCAGGGCATCCCAGTGCCATGGCATTTAACTTGCTATGGGTGATCCTGCATTGTGTTCAAGTGTGCACCATGAACACCATTGTGGCATTACCCATCAGGACATGAGAACATCATAGTGTGTGTTGCTGGCATGCATCACAAGCATGTGAAATGAGTCTCTGCCCATCCCTTCATCCGGACACCTGTACTGATTCAGTAGCAAGAGATGTGCTGTGTGTATAGTGACATACTCCTACATGTTCACTTGCATGTCCAACTAATGTGTGGGTGGGGCATGTTGGCACATTGGGGTGTTAGCATCCAACATGCAACAGACATATGTGTGAAAGTCAAGGAGGGATATGTGTGCCATGGTTGATGTTGAGAATGACAATTGTCTTATCCTACACAGTGTTGGCACTTTGAGCTGTGTTCAGCTGATGATGCCAGAGCTTGCCCTGTGATGTGATGTACTCACTGTGCTGTGTGCAGTCAGTGCAGGTGACTGATGTTCTCTTACTTCCTATTCCTATCCAGATACATCCACAGCCACAGGAGGGGACAGCTCCACGGACCAGGAGGAGCCACAGAGCCTTACAGGGACAGAAGAAGAGGAGTCGGGTAGACCCAGTGGCACGGATGGAGCCACACAGAGGAGTTGTCAGCACCATCCCTCCCAGCTGAGGGCCACAGCAGCTCTGAGGATGACTCCCTTGTGGAGGCGGATGTCAGCAGCCACCATAACCCAGCTAGTGAGGCTGTCCCCACCACTGCCACCACCACCACCACCACCCTCCCATCAGCTCCCATCCCAGAGGTCCCAGTGGGCTCCCATGTTCTTGAGCATGTATCCTTCGTGCCCGGCACCGCACCCCCTGCCCCTGTGTCCCCTGCTGCCCTGAGTGAGGAGTCTGTGGACTTACTTCGACAGATCCATGTAGGGCAGGCGTCAATGCTGAAGGCCCTCCATGTACACACAGGTCTGTTGACACAACTGGTATCATTCATGGAGGGCATTTCCTCTGGCATGTCTGCCCTACAGAGGACTAATCAGTCCGTGGCCTCCTCCCTGATGGCAGCAGTGTCCCTCCTCTAACAGTCCTGCACCCCTCCTACCCTGCACCACCGACGATTCCTAGCAGCCTACCTGTCCCAAGCGCACAAACACCCAAACCAAGGTCTAGATGTGCACACAAGCAAGCGCAAGGGACTGAAGACACACTCACAGGGGCTGGTTTGCAGACACACACACAGTCATCCACAACCACTCCGCAGTCCTTCCGAGACCTCTCCCTCCCAGCCCCCTTCCCTTGCATCACTTGCAACCCCATCTCCCCAGAAGCTCTTCCTCTGTGACCTTGGCCTCTTCCCCACCGACCCAGCAGATCCTGATTACAAGGGGAAGAGGAAGTCCCCACACACAGAGGGGAGTGCCCCTCACACCCGGACACCCTCCCCCAGGCGCAGTCAGAGACCCCCACCCGCAAGTCCCCCCAGCGCAAGACGAGCAAGACCCCCCGCCACCATGAAGCTCCAAGGCAAAGTCTCCGTCCTCCATCCCCCTGGCAACCAATCCAGAGGTTCCCCTGCCACTCCCTGCCCCGGGTTCCCCCACCCACAGATACACCATCCCCAAAATGCTAAGGCCCTCCCCTCCTGGCACTTGCTCCTCCACACCTGGTCAGACGGTTAGTGCCACTGATGTGGGGACCGTGTCCCCCCTGCCCTGCCGGCCTCACCTGCCCCCATTCCGCTCCCATGGATGTAGGCACTGCATTGGAGTCCACGACCACCCCGTCTGACTTGGGCACTGCAGTGGTGCCCCAATCCACTCCATCTGACCTGCCCACTGGAGTTGTGCCGGCACCCACCCCATCTGACTTGTGCCCCACAGTTGTGACAGACCCACCACTTCAGTCAGCTCCACTGCAGTTGCAAGTGTCTCGCCCACATCCACCACCCCTTCACTGCCTCCTTCTGCTGCGCCCTGATCCTGTCCCTGCGGTACCTGGCCTGCCCCCATGTATGTCCCTCCGAGGGGATGACCCCAGTCTTAAGCAGTGCAGGCAAGCAAGGTGTGACAGTTGTCACTCTACTTCACTCCTTAGTATTTGGACATGGACTGGCCATTGGCCTTTTGTTTGAAGAGACGTTTAACTTTTAATATGCTGAATAAAGCTTTTTTCTTTATCCCTGTGAACTTGATTTAGCTGTACATTATGTTGATGATGTTTAACATGCCCTTGCACCTGTTATGCTTGGTTTCCAATGTTGAATACTGATGTGTTGCTGTGAGGTACTCCCTGTGGTCCATGAGATATGTATCCTATTCTGGTGGGTATCCATGTCATCCTTTGCAGCTACCTGGGTGTGTCAGGATCAACGATTTGTGTACATCTCTGTGAACATTTCATTTGCATGGTCAAATCTCTGGCTTGCACCCCTGCCCATATGATGTGCTTCCCATTGTCCAATTTGTCACTTCAACAGACTTTGTGCTCCTCAACACTGGACTTACAGGTGTGAGCATCATTGGTATGGTAGCAACATGGTCCTCTGTGCAACTTGCTAGACATATGTTTTGGGTATGTGCAGATGACTTAGGGGAGACTCCCGTACTCAGGCTGTTGTGACCAGAGCCTTCATTGTGTGGTAACTGAAGGCTGAATGACCAAGTGCTCTGCAGACATGAGTGAGACGTGCGGGGAATATGTTTGGCACAGCTGGGCTTCCACAGGAGTTGGGTCCCCTCAAGTAAGTGTGTTGTCCAGTGACATGGCCTCGGCCCATGGTGTGTGTTGTATGAGCATGTGTGTGTGTCCACATCCATGTTCATACACAGACAGTGTTCCTTTGATATGTTCCTGTTGGTGATGCTTGCTGAGTGGTACTGGGTTCATCCCACTACTTTTCCAATGTGCTACCAGATGTGTGGGTGCCTGACACACTACTGTTAATTGGTGTATCATCATTGGGATTTGTTAGTTCTGAGTGGTGATGATGTTGTCAGACACTGATGGGACACAGTCAGGGTTCCCCAAGGCACCTGTTTATTTGCTAAATCATGTAGTTGTCCCTAGGTGGTACCTTTCAGTGATTGAGACATTTGTATGTGTGTGTGACTGTTCCCACTTGTCGGGTTCATGGCTGCGATGCTGGCAGGTGTCAGCATGTGTGCCTTGTGGTTCTCCTGGGCTTCTGCATTGTCCTGGGACTGTGGCAGGGATTCTGAAGGTTACGTGAGCTTTGAGGTCATGGCCATGTACCGCATACTGCGCAGTATGTCTGTCATTCCCCAGGGTTGTAAACGGTCAGTGTGTGATGTGTCTGTGCACCTTAGTTCCTCCCAACATTCCTGTGTTTGTCATGGGTGCATGTGCAATGTCACCTGTCCATGTGGGCTTCACAGATACACATTGTTGCAGTTCAGGGTGTGTGGTGTTGAGGGTGGACTGATGTAAATGTTTGCACGGATGGTCCCCTAGCTCCCGTTTGGCCATGGATGAGGGGCCATGCTGAGCGATTTGTGTTTGTGTATGTGTGATGTACGTTTGTGGCACAGGACACATGTCTGGGTTTCCCAGTTTGTACGACATCTGCCTTTGTCATCACAGTGGAGGTGTCATGCCTGCTTGTGTCACCCCAATGTCTGGTCCCTGGGGGTATTGTTGTTTTGTGTCAGTCTCTTGCTGTGTAAGTTTGTGTTAATTCCAGCTTGTGTCACATGTGTCTGTTGTGCTCCCTCTCACCTCCCAATGCCTGATTGCCCACTGAGGGTGTCCCAATGATGGTTTACTTTTGTGTGGCACTGTGTCCACATCTGTGTCACTGTGGTTCAGTCCCCCTCATGTGTAGTGTAGTTGCCTGGGGGTACTGTGACACACACACACACATGCTGTATCAGATGTGCAGTATGAGGTTGCCTGTTTGTGTTTGTGCATCTGCACGAGTGCATTGGTATCGCTGTTGTGGGCCTTTGTCTGGATGGTGTTTCTGTGATTTTGCCTGCTGTCCCTGTGAGTCATATCACATCACTGTGCACATTCATCCGGGTTGTTAGGTGCCATTGCTGGCATGGAATGCGTGTTTGTGAGCTGACACCTACAGTCTGCACATGTTGTTTTGATTAGTGTGTCTATTTTCGAGATGTGAGCATGCTTGGTGATGGTCACTTCTGCTCTTGTATCATTGTACACTTAATGCATTGTCAGCCCCCATGTGTGGTGCTTGTCTGCACATGGCCGAGAGTCTGTTATGTTTTCACAGCACTGTTAGCCTCACAACATCTCTGTGGGAATGGGACACAACCACTAGTTTGCCCCAGAAGTGTTTAGTGTGTTGGGAGCAGGGATCATACCTGCTGTTTGTGATTTGCAGCTTTGACCATGATGACACTTACCTTACGGTCACTGTGATGAGGGGGGGTTTAGTCCCCATCACCACAATGCTCAACATCTGCTGCATTTTGGAAGCCCACACTTAACTTCTGTTCTACACAGTGAGGGGGTGTTATTTTTACATTGCCCCAGTGCTATAGTGATGCTTGCCTTGTGTATGTCACACTCATGTGTTGGTCACACGTGCTGTTAGTTACATTGTATGTTGGAAGTCATAATCACTGTTGTGGGCATTTGTCACAGACTACACACTGTTGTCATGATGTTAGGGGGATGTATATTGCTGACATACCTGATGTTGGAGTTTGCTGGATGTGTTGCGCATCACCCATCCTATGTGTGGGGGTGGCAGTAGTGATGGGCAACAGGTCTTCTATGGGTGGGGGTGGCAGTAGTGATGGGCAACATAGTCCCTATGGCTGGGGGTGGCAGGGGTGATGGGCAACATAGTCCCTATGGGTGGGGGTGGCAGTAGTGATGGGCAACAGGTCTTCTATGGGTGGGGGTGGCAGTAGTGATGGGCAACAGGTCCCCTATAGGTGGGGCTGGCAGTAGTGATGGGAAACAGGTCCCCTATGGGTGGGGGTGGGGGTGGCAGTAGTGATGGGCAACATAAGCCCTATGGCTGGGGGTGGCAGAGGCGATAGGCAACATAGTCCCTATGGCTGGGGGTGGCAGGGGTGATGGCCTACATAGTCCCTATGGCTGGGGGTGGCAGGGGTGATGGCCAACATAGTCCCTATGGGTGGGGGTGGCAGTAGTGATGGGCATCATAGTCCCTATGGCTGGGGGTGGCAGGGTTGATGGGCGACATAGTCCCTATGGATGGGGGTGACAGTAGTGATGGGCAACAGGTCCCCTATGGGTGTGGGTGGCATTAGTGATGGGCAACAGGTCCCCTATGGGTATGGGTGGCAGGGGTGATGGGCAACATAAGCCCTATGGCTGGGGGTGGCAGTAATGATTGGCAACATAAGCCCTATGGCTGGGGGTGGCAGTAGTGATGGGCAACATAAGCCCTATGGCTGGGTGTGGCAGGGGCGATGGGCAACATAGTCCCTATGGGTGGGGCTGGCAGTAGTGATGGGCAACAGGTCACCTATAGGTGTGGGTGGTAGGGGTGATGGGCAACATATGCTCTATGGCTAGGGGTGGCAGTAGTGATGGGCAACATAAGCCCTATGGCTAGGGGTGGCAGTAGTGATGGGCAACATAAGCCCTATGGCTGGGGGTGGCAGGGGTGATGGGCAACATAGTCCCTATGGGTGGGGCTTGCAGTAGTGATGGGGAACAGGTCCCCTATGGGTGTGGGTGGCAGGGGTGATGGTCAACTTGAGCCCTATGGCTGGGGGTGGCAGGGGTGATGGGCAACATAGTCCCTATGGGTGGGGGTGGCAGTAGTGATGGGCAACATAGTCCCTATGGCTGAGGGTGGCAGTAGTGATGGGCAACATAAGCCCTATGGCTGGGGGTGGCAGTAGTGATGGGCAAGATAAGCCCTATGGCTGGGGGTGGCAGGGGTGATGGGCAACATAGTCCCTAAGGGTGGGGGTGGCAGTAGTGATGGACAACAGGTCCCCTATGGGTGTGGGTGGCAGTAGTGATGGGCAACAGGTCCCCTATGGGTGTGGGTGGCAGGGGTGATGGGCAACATAAGCCCTATGACTGGGGGTGGCCGGGGTGATGGGCAACATAGTCCCTATGGCTGGGGGTGGCAGTAGTGATGGGCAACATAAGTCCTATGGCTGGGGGTGGCAGGGGTGATGGGCAACATAGTCCCTATGGGTGGGTGTGGCAGTAGTGATGGGCAACAAAAGCCCTATGGCTGGGTGAGGCAGGGGTGATGGGCAACATAGTCCCTATGGGTGGGGGTGGCAGTAGTGATGGGCAACAGGTCCCCAATGGGTGTGGGTGGCAGTAGTGATGGGCAACAGGTCCCCTATGGGTGTGGGTGGCAGGGGTGATGGGCAACATAAGCCCTATGGCTGGGGGTGGTAGGGGTGATGGGCAACATAGTCCCTATGGCTGTGGGTGGCAGTAGTGATGGGCAACATAAGCCCTATGGCTGGGGGTGGCAGTAGTGATGGGAAACATAAGCCCTAGGGGTGGGGGTGGTAGTGGTGCTGGCCATACAACCCCTATGGTGGGCTGTTGTTAGTGGCCAGGATGTGGATCCCCTGTGTGTGTGTGCCATTTTGTGGGTACGTGTCATTTGTTTGTGTGGTAGGTGTCTGACTTACCGCCTGCGCCGTCGGCGTCGGTTCCGGAGCCGGTCATAGATGTAGAGTACTGGTATGACCTGCGCGATGGGATTCATGATCTGTTTGTGTCGTACACGCTGCTTGTTGCTCCGTCTCGTACCCGCTGCAAGTTGGTCTATCTCATAGCTGTGTATTGAGTTGTGGCGCGAATCGTAGCTGATATGCTTGTTTTCCGGATGCTGTGACGTCCCGTACGTGGCGACCCATCCGGCGCGTAGGAAGTACTCTTCGTACTTGTCATGCCGGAAACTGCTATGGATACTGCTTCCGGGCGACTCGGTTCAGTGTTAGCGGTTACGTCTCGGACAGAGAATGGAGCTTCAATCACAGCCTACGTGTCGGTCGGGTTTTTGGCAGTTATGCGCATCGTACTTACTCTACAGGACGGACCGGCTCAGGGGACGTGCGGTCACACTGTAAGGCTACGGACAGCTGTCTGACCGGGTATCGGAATCTGCCCCTATATGCTTCCACCACTGCATTTGTGCTGCTTACCTCCTGGTGAAGATGGTAGCCTTTCACTACTATGAGGGTAACAGATTGGGTGGCCCTTCTGGTCCATAAAAACCACAATCTAGAATGCTGGCCTATGTTACGGCATACATGCATGATCCGTATTCCTCTATGTCTAAAAATCAGCATTAGGGATCCAGACAACAGTAACATTGGGCACTCAGGGCAGGGGTACAGGTCTCTTGCCATGCAGATGACTCTTCCATCCCAACAGTGTTGCTGAGTTCTGAATCTTTACGCTTAACAGCCTACCGAGTAAGGATTGGACTGCTCTAATTTGTAACTCAAGGGTCAAGTGGCAATCGATGATACCTGATGTTCTTTTTATCTCAATAGCACGATTGCTCAGAACACCAAAGGTAACAGACTTCAAACAACACAATTTGAGCCTAATTTCCCAAGCACCCCGAACCATGTGCTGCACACTTTTGTCATTCAAGTGTCATGCAAGTGTAGTTACAGTGGCAGTGGGTTGAGAAAAAGGGGAAGGATGAGACTCCATTTTCCAATTACCATAACATCTGTCTCTCCCACTGCGCAGTGGGAAAATAAGTAGAGGAAAGTGAAGTTTAAGTAGTTGAAATTTGAAAAGCAGAGGGGCCAAATCACTAATATCCTACTACATCTCTATAGTTTTCAAAGAAGTATTTTCATTCAATTGTACTACAGAATATAGAGGCTAGGAATATCGGAATGCACTAATATCGTGGACAGAATATATAGGGGCAAAATATCGAAAGGTAAGTGCATGGAGAGCAAAGTATAGATTTACTTTTACTTAACTCCACATTAATGTACCTTGAATACATATATATTGTCAAGGTACATATATATAAGTAGTTAGGAATAGAAAATCTATCCTCACTTACCTTTTTATATATTGTCCTTCAATGTTGTGTCCACGATATTTGGTGCCTTGGAGATTCCTATCTTGATATTTCTGAGGGCACACCTATTCATCCTAGTCTTAAAATAGTACGCAGAAAAGTACAGAGGAAGATTTTTGCCCAGCTTCATTTCTTGTTTACTTTTGGGAAATATTCTTATTTTCAAGATGTAGTTTTCTTGAATTAATGTTCACATCCTTATGCTCAGGTTATAGGATGAAAATGACTAGTTATATGGATGTAGGCCTGAGGCCATTTTACAGAAAGTGCCGGGGGGAAGTAAGGGGGGGCAACGGGTATATGCACCCGCTTTGTGCGCCCCTGGAGCACTTTGGTATTTCAGAAAGGGCCACAGACTCTTATGCAACCACTTTTGTAATACTGATAGCGCTAGTGAACATGTAGCTGCAGCATTATCTCAAGAGGGCATTCCCTCATTTTCATGCAAATGAGGGAATCTCTTTACTACTGTGTACAGATGCAAAACACACAAGATGATGGACGGAATGTTGCACATTGGCAAAACATTCACCCCCAGTCACAGATCTGGGTTTTATTCCATCGTTATTTTGCTCACCACGCCACCCCAGTTCCGACGTGGCCATATGCAATCAGTCTTGACCCTGTGCATCATGGAAACAGTCCAGCCCGAACTGCCAAGCCATGTCTTCCCTGGACCAGAATCAAGCATCAAGGACCGGTTTCGGGGTTTCACCCCTCTTCAGCCAGGATAGCTTGACTCCAGTGGCGTAGTGAGCACGGGACCTACGTCTGGGCATACCCTTCCCACATAGGGTGAACAGCAAAACACACAAGATGATGGACGGAATGTTGTACATTGGCAAAACATTCACCCCCAGTCACAGATCTGAGTTTAATCCATCGTTATTTTGCTCACCACGCCACCCCAGTTCCGACATGGCCATATGCAAATCAGTCTTGACCCTGTGCCTCATGGGAACAGTCCAGCCCGAACTGCCAAGCCATGTCTTCCCTGGACCGGAATCAAGCATCCTAGGACCGGTTTCGGGGTTTCACCCCTCTTCAGCCAGGATAGCTAGACTCCAGTGGCATAGTGAGCACGGGACCCACATCTGGGCATACCCTTCCCACATAGGGCAAACAGCAAAACACACAAGATGATGGACGGAATGTTGCACATTGGCAAAACATTCACCCCCAGTCACAGATCTGGGTTTAATCCATCATTATTTTGCTCACCACGCCACCCCAGTTCCGACATGGCCATATGCAAATCAGTCTTGATCATGTGCCTCATGGGAACAGTCCAGCCCGAACTGCCAAGCCATGTCTTCCCTGGACTGGAATCAAGCATCCTAGGACCGGTTTCGGGGTTTCACCCCTCTTCAGCCAGGATAGCTTGATTCCAGTGGCATAGTGAGCACGGGACCCACGTCTGGGCATACCCTTCCCACATAGGGCGAACAGCAAAACAAACAAGATGATGGACGGAATGTTGCACATTGGCAAAACATTCACCCCCAGTCACAGATCTGGGTTTAATCCATCGTTATTTTTCTCACCACGCCACCCCAGTTCCGACATGGCCATATGCAAATCAGTCTTCACCCTGTGCCTCATGTGAACAGTCCAGCCCGAACTGCCAAGCCATGTCTTCCCTGGACCGGAATCAAGCATGCTAGGACTGGTTTCGGGGTTTCACCCCTCTTCAGCCAGGATAGCTTGACTCCAGTGGCGTAGTGAGCACGGGACCCACGTCTTGGCATACCCTTCCCACATAGGGCGAACAGCAAAACACACAAGATGATGGACGGAATGTTGCACATTGACAAAACATTCACCCCCAGTCACAAATCTGGGTTTAATCCAACGTTATTTTGCTCACCACGCCACCCCAGTTCCGACATGGCCATATGCAAATCAGTCTTGACCCTGTGCCTCATGGGAACAGTCCAGCCCGAACTGCCAAGCCATGTCTTCCCTGGACCAGAATCAAGCATCCTAGGACCGGTTTCTGGGTTTCACCCCTCTTCAGCCAGGATAGCTTGACTCCAGTGGCGTAGTGAGCACGGGACTCACGTCTGGGCATACCCTTCCCACATAGGGCGAACAGAAAAACACACAAGATGATGGACGGAATGTTGCACATTGGCAAAACATTCCCCCCCAGTCACAGATCTGGGTTTATTCCATCGTTATTTTGCTCACCACGCCACCCCAGTTCCGACATGGCCATTTGCAAATCAGTCTTGACCAGACTGTGTACAGATGATGGCACAAATGCAAAGAAGCTGTCAGGAGACGCACTGAAAGTGCGACACAAAAAGGTGCTGCACTGCCAGTGCGTTCCCTGATGTCAGCCCTCTGGTGGGGAAAAAGCGGATCCCATGGACCTCCAAACATCCCCTTGCCGGCAGGTGTAGTCACTCACTGCACTCGCATGAAAAGGTATCTCTAATCCCTCTTTAAAGTGCAGGCGGGTTGCCAACTGCACTGTGAAACACCGAGCAGCTCTGAAGCAGCCACTCTGTATTTTACTTGAATTCATTGCTCCCAGGGCAGCACGAGTTTTCGGCTGCCATGGAGGCAGTGTATTCTGTGCAATAGGGTGCACTTTCCCTGTTTGCGCAAAAGTGGCGTAACACAACTTGCCAGGGCCCCCCTGCAAAGTACATGGAGGGGCCCCCCACGGAACTCACTCAGGAGCTCTCAGGGCAGGGTACTGTGCTGAAGGGGCCCCTTGTAGCTCTGGGGAGCTCCTGCACTGGGGGGGGGGGGGGGGGGGGGGCTCTGTTACGTCACTGTTGCGCACTGCGCACCTTAAAGGTATGTAATTTCACAAACAGGAAAAGTGCTGCCTATGTAGAATCGGGCCCCTGGTTGTTTACTACAGTGCTATGGAGCCCATTTCCTTCGTCTTTGAAAGCGTATTACATTATGCTATTTTGAAAACTAAGACAACTTAAAAACTTCTCAGATACACGATCGCACTACTTTAAATGCATTCTGCGGCGCGGGAAAAGAAAGATCGGTAGCTTGACAGAATTTGACGAAGCAAGTCTGGTGAGAAATTGTGGGTCAGGAAGAGTTCATTCCCAGCAACACAAATAACAAATCACTGCCACTGAAACAGCAGACGGAAAATAAAGTCTAAAAACATCAATAACATCATGCTCGCCCTTTAATTATTATTAGCTTGGTAATAGTCATTAATGCTAATGATTCTATGGTTGTGCTGATTTCGTAAAGATCATTTAATAACAAATAGGGGTCAAATGTGCACCAGCCAAATGATATCGCGTTCCCAAGACATTACGTTCAGTTTCTGATGACAATGCCCTGCAGTGTTTTTTTCTACCAGATCTTGAGAAACAAATTCTCATAAAAATATGAGGTCACCATCTTGATTTTTTTTACTTAAAGCAGGTTGGCTACTATTACTGCTATCTTGAGAAAAAAATCATAAAGCATTTTTAGCAAACTTACCTTTAGCAAAAAGATGAAAATATAAATAAAGAACATTAGCAGTTTGAGATTTGCAGGGAGGGGACATAGCAATGCTCTGTAGTCCACTGCCTGCTCACAGCTGTGCCCCTTAATGCATGAAAGGGAAGCTCAGGATTGGTTGGGAGACTGCTTGTCCGCCAACTGAAGACTCGTGTCCCCATGGCGCCTATCCACGAAGCACGAGACAACCAGAAGCACAGATTGTGTTAAGGAATGGAAGAAACAAGAGCCACCCAGTAAGTCTGAGGATGAGTGGTGCCCCATCCCCTCACGTTTAAGTTATCTGCTTCCACCTACCCTAAGCAGCTGTCCAGGAAGCGTAATCTTGCCTAGCTGCAAGATAAAGATATTATTGTAATGTGACATCTGCAGTTTTTGTTAGGATTGTACAACAGAGACTACTTTCTCCACACGGTACTACTTTTTAAAATTATCCTGGAAGGATGAAAGGATGTGTCGGTCCTGCCAATATTTGACACTATGGATGAAGTTGACAACAAAGCTCAGCAGAGAGTATTTTGCTCACTGAATTACCTCACTCATACATGTCAATAGAACCCATTCAGACGGGAGACTCCCGATTTTTCAAGGTGTCTCCCACTTGCACTGTTGCTGCTTCAAAGGAAATCAAAGGGGGTAAACTATTCTCCAGATTTTGCTTTGCAAATCTCACACTTCCTGTTCTAAAATGTTGGCAAGTATGCCCACTGGACGTGATTTGTAACATTATGCAACTGCAGATGTGCAACAGAGGACGGAACTATTTCTTAGGGACATTGCTTCATCCACCTCTTGCTTTTCTATGTGCATTATATGCAAAGGTTTTTTAATCCTTATACTGGTTCCTCAAAGTTTAAGTGACATGCTTAGTCATTGAAAAAAATATGAATCGGGGTTGTCTTATTCCTAGAAATTCCACAGTAATACAGCCTTAAAATAGGAGCAAGACACAACTATTAATTGAAGAAGCTTTGTGAATGCGACCTTCCATGTGCACCTCTTGCCTTCTGGACTGTCAGTTAGCGTCTTAGCTGTTTCTGTTTATATTTGAGTCTTTAGACTTTGGTGATCTACTCATTCTCTATGCAGGAGCACAGAGAGACATAATTCTAAGCTCAGGGTCATTAACATCTTTAGGGGATGTTTAGAAGTAGTTAATAATGGGACATGGGTCAATAAAATGACTATTGGCCTTCCTTTAAAGAGTGTGAATGCTCGATCTACACGAATAAGTCATAGCCCCACGTACCTAGACAGACGTAACATAGCCGTTAAGGAGAGAACCCCTATCCTTCACCACACAGTATCTCTGTGAGTTCTGGAAGAACACTTTGGTCCTGAAGAAGGAGACACGCTACTTACAGCTAGTCTCCGAAACGTACGTCGACCTACCAGTAACAACAACCTCACTCTGAAGAGATCCTCAGAAGAATTCGATCTGATAAATTTATGACCCTCGAATTCTATAGGGCATATTAATAAATGTCTAAATCTTATGGACAGAGATTAATTCTGCCTACAGTGTTACTGAAGTAGGATCCTTAGAGAAGTGTTGTTGGTTTTTAATGAAAAATGATTTGTGGAGAATGTCTGTTAGTATGCAGGAGTGAATGAGAAGTGAGAATGTGCATGTGATGGTTTTCCTTTAAATCCTTTTTTCTATTGGGGTCTCTAAAAAACTTTTTTCCTATGTTTTTGTATAAATACGTTGTTTAATTTGTGAGCAAACTAAGTGTACGTTTTACATGTGAATTAGATACCTATGTAACAATTGTGAATATAATGCTATGTATTACTTTGTCTCTATTTTTATATATAAAAAAAAGTAAATAAAATGACATATGAAGAAACAAAAATGGTTTTTGAGTAGCTGTGCACAAGTGGGGGTTTGTGTAATATATTAGAGATTAATTTCCACAGGAATAAGACAGGTCAGATAAGAGGTTCTTCCTTATTTATTAGCAATGACATAAGAGACACGATCCAAATAAAGGCAGTCGTTCTGACTTCTTACCCGAAGGGGACCGTTCTTTCCATTTCCTTCACTTAAACATTGCAGTCCTGGACAGAAATACTTTACAATGTCCTATACATCAGAGTCAGTGCCCTCTAAATGAAGATGACTTATGATATTTCTGGACCTCTTAGTTGCCTTTGACACAGTTGACTATCCCACACTCACATGCACCCTGGAGTCCCAAATGGGATTCACTGGTAATGTCCTTCACTAATGTCTTCTGCCTATCCAGCTGACACCAGTTTGTTCACATGGGCATCTCTAGGTACCAAAAGATCCATGTCACCTACAGAGTTCCCCAATGATTAATACTGTCTCATTCGTCTTCAACCTTTACATGTGGCCACTTGGGGGTCTACTCATAGATAACAACATCAAGATTCCCCAATCTGCTGATGTTACACAACTCTTCTTGAAAGTCTCCTCTGCTTCACACATTAAAATACAACAAATACTGCCTGTGAATTATCTGGATGAACATTGAAGGGTTTGAAGCTAAACTTTCACTGAAAGCCAAGCCTCTTAGATTCACCTTGGATACCTACTTCACCCTTAAAGAACACATTGCCTAAAAAAGAAATATGGCATTGTAACAGGTCTCTCTTTTAAAGAAAGTGAAACCATTTTTCTAGAAAGTTCCTTAAGAAGTACTGTTCAAGCCATGATACTCTTGCATCTGGATGGTGGGAAGGCCTTGTTCCATGTCCTCTCAAATACCACACTGGCACCCATTAGGTGCATTCTGAATGCCGTAGCATCTCTCAATCAGGCCCTAAGCAAATAGAGTACATCACCCCAATCGTCATGGAACTCCATGGGCTCCCCTTGCCAGCCCACACCATTATCAAAACAAGCAGTATCATTTAGAAAGCCATCATGACCAGCACCTTTGCTTATCTTGCCGACAAGCTCTCCATCCATCTATGGTGGTTCTCAACAGACCTGCAGCCAGGACACCATCAGACTACAATCTAAGAAGTTAAACAAAATGTAAAACAAGGCAGCAGGCCTTTTTTTTTCATACTCCCTGGATCTAGAATGAAATCACCGTATCCATTATGGCTCCAATTTAGGAAAAAGTTGAAAATGCACCTTTTTAAAAAACACTACATCACAATGCATTAACAGTCCACAAACCAGCTACCTCTCCTAAAGTTGTTCAACTGTAAGCAGTAAAGCATTATGCTGCCTTTTGACTAGATTCACACTATATAAATACCACATACATGCACATTATAATTATCCCCTTAATCTTCATACCCATGGCTATCAGTGACTATTCAACAGTTCACACGAGCCGATACTTCTTTGCTCCTGTGATTTGATTTTGGTACCAAAAATGTCTCCCTCCTCAAAGTTAGTGGCACCTACACTCCTACAATGTTGTTTTAGTTACTTCATTAATTTGCTATAGTTAACCTGGACGTGATGTTCCTATATTTCTCCATCACTGGACATGGATAGACTTGTCCTACATTCAGAGTCCAGTCGTTAGGAATTGCGCCCAATTACCAAAATGTCACTAGTGAGGATGATGCAGTTTAGACTTTCCATAGCAGATCTGACCACAGTCCTGACCACTGGACCTCCTAATGAATTAAAATTGTTCGCTATTGTGAATCCATTTGAGCGCCTTCCAAGTATAAATCATGCAAGTTATTTATCCAAATGTATGCCCTCCTTCTGATGTAGTCCCAGTTCCAACCACAATGACCAGTCAGTTCTCTGGCTGTACGTTCCTAAGTAGTACGTTTGCGCTCCTGCTATCCCCACTTCTTCCCACAAACTCAATAAGGATAAAAATATGGCAGATGCAATGAAAGAAAACATTTTCAAAGTGAAATCTTATAGAATTGTTGGTTTGGTACCCTATCCTTTTCTGGCAAATCATCCAATGACAACAGTGAAACAGATGTAACCATTATATTTTCATCATATGTATGCCCACAAGAAATCTGTAGAATAGTGCCCCGATTGACTAGCTTTGGGGCTCCATGGAAAAATATATATTTCTATTATGTTCTCAAAAGTTGTCAAAGGATAGCATTTCCTTTCCACTTTGAGCAGGGACATGTCTGTGGCAAAGGATGATCTTCACACACGTTCCTTCAGGTTTTCTATGTTTAGGGATACTACATGTGAAGTTTTAAATAAACAGAGTGCAGTCATGCAACACATAAGATGCTGTGGTTGGGTGTTTTCAAAAGGAGGTTGAGCATTTAATATGATTTGGGGTTTCTGAGGCTGGTTTGAAGATATCAGCCCATGGACCTTAGACAAAACATGGCAAAATCAATGTATTTTCAGAATCTACTTACTCAAATGAAATTATAATTGGGTAGCCTACTGACCTGTCTCTAACTTACTGGTTGGAGATCAGAAAGGGTAAGCCCTTGTTATGTCTTTACCTGTCTGCTTGGCCTACTGCTATCAACATTAAGACAGATACTTAGAGCGTTGTTTCCACCCAAAAGGAGTATTTCTCTCTGTTGTCAGGCTGTTTGAATGTATCTTTCTGCTTTCTGCAGCAATGCTTCAAAGTGCACTCAATTGTCACACATTCACTTCTTTATTATTGTAAATATTATATAGAAATCATTTGTTTTTCATTGTTAATGCACCACGCATATTAATTGTTTCTAATTGTTTTTTTCAGTGCTTGAGGAAAAGTCTGATCCTAAGATGACTAACTATTCTCTTTTATTTCAGGATGACTTGACTCCAAGATGGCCACACCAAAGTCTTGAACTGTTAAGACTTCCTTCCGGTGGTTATCTTACTTTCAATATTCCTGGTGCCTCCTCATAATCCTGCATCCGGGATAATGCTGCTTTTCAATGCACACAGCCACCATTTTTTTGCAGTAAAAAATCAGTCAGCCATATAGCTCTTTGCACGCTTGACTGTATCTTTAATGAGTAACAACAAACGCTACATGAAGAGGACAGACCCAAGGAGAAAATCTTTAAACCATGAGGATTGTCATAGTCTGAGTGAAGCAAAGGATCTACATCTTTGAACCTTCAACTGAGAAAGAGGTGGAACTCACAAAAGACAAGAGTGTCCTACCCACTGTCAATGCACTCCACGTGACTTGAATACGAAATCAATGACTATCAATAATGTGTTTAATAATGTGGAATTTAATTTGAAAGTTTTGCTGAGGAAAGTATTAGGGATTGAAAATGCAGTTTGGTAGCACAGCTTGGCATTCTGGAACTATACAGGAAAAGAGGGACGTGTCCTTAGAGGAGATGGAGGAGCTCAAACACTCCTGGTTAAAAATGTTATGAAGTTAGATGTTAAAGTAGATGTCCTGGTTAACCTGAGTAGGGGAGCACTGGTGAGGGTTTGGTGGATCTCAGCCATAATCCATATGGGACCCTATCTGAAGGATGGAGAAGGTACTTTAAACCTTAACTTTGTAACATGATGACGTAGCACTCCCTAATTCAATGAACCTACACATCTATTCTACAAAAAAGCCAAAATCCAGAACTGACAGAAAATAAAGTGATGGGTTAATGTACTCGATTCCATATGTTTATTAATGTAGCAATAGCAACCTAACAGAAAGACAGTTTTTGGTGGGGGTGTTTGCAAATGTTTGTTTCCGGGCCTAAGTTCAGACACACTGTCCAGGAAAATGAGTTGTGCTATCCACAAAACATGATTTCAACTTACTGGTTGTCAGGACCTACCATTGATATAATACTTAAGTCTAGCAGCAGCTCCCCACAGACACCACATTGTATTTGGCAGGGGGTTGTGGGAGACTCTCCACTCAGCACATGGTTGACAAATCTGACACCCGGGATCCTCTTTAATAGTCAGGTGGTGAAAGAGATGGGAGCAGGTTTGTTGTTTCAACAAGCATCATTTTCGCAGTATGTTCTGTTCACTCCAGTTGAGTGGTCTTGATCCAAGATGTTAGTTGCCTTTCTCAACGTCTGTTTCTGGGATATCAGCTGTGGCAGGAGCATAATGGACAGTCTGGAACCTAACACTGGACAATTGTCTGGCTAGTCTGGTCTGTTTAGTGAGCTTCACCTCATTTTTAGTTCACATTTGGCCCTACTCTCCTCTCCCCTGCCCCTTTGTTGTTTTCTTGAACCTTCTCTTGGGGTTTCTCCAAGCATATAGACTCTCCCTTGATTTTCAACTTCTCTTTTGTTATTGCTATGCGTTTCGTTTTTTTTCATTTGCCGTTTGAAACTTGCTACTGGTGGTGCCAGCCTAAAGATGATGCTTCAATAAGTCTGCAGGTAGTGACGGTACTTTGCCTATTCTGTGAAGGGCTGCTACAATTAAGTTTGTGTGGTGCACCCTTTGCAAATTCCTGCCATTTCTAAGGTCCAGATGTCCGGAATTTCGCCCTTTAATTTTCACCTCCCATATCCACTGGGTGGGATTCACAGCACCATTTCACCTAAAGCCTACTCAAAACTCTAGACATCAGAGAGGCAGCCCAATAATCCACTCCAATCCAACCCTTTACATGAGGTAATGGCACTGGTAATAAAATCATCGTTCCAGAATTGCTCAATGCTTAAAGTAGAAAACCAAGGTAAGAAAGATATTTGAGGCAAGAGGAAGATGCTAAAGTGTTTCTGGGCAGTGTAAGAGGTGTTATTGTCCTGTTCCGCAATGGCAGTCATAGTCCACTAGTGCTATATTCTGTTGGTGCACTGAAGTAGCTTGGAGGCTGTGCATGCTCAATTCTGAGAGGGAGTTAGGACATGTTGCTAACATGAGATTTATTTTGACAGTTTTGTTCCTCGGTCCTGATTCCTTCTCTCTCTTATGTCCCCTTGGACTATTGTGTATTTGATAAGTGAGCACTAGATATATGAGAGAAACAATACCCATAAATACTTCTCTCTTGCAGTGTTATAGTGTGTAATGTAATCTTGAGGCCCTATAATAAGTTTTAAGGCCATGTGGGAGGATGCTACATTTCTTCCAGTTAACAGCAATACAAAATAATAGAGAAGTCTAGTGTATATGATGATTATGAGTTGTAGTCATTTGGTTGCAACTATGAAGTCCTGGCCTAGTAAGAAAGATAATACACTGGTGAATGTTCAGCTTCAGCAAACTCAAAGGAATCTCATTATCATAAAACTTTACTCGGTTTAAAATGACCATAAAAGTATATAATAAAAAAAACAAAGCATACAATAATATACAGGAGTTGATGCACAATTCATACATTTTAACGTTAGATTCAATCATTAAATCTCCCTTATCTCATAATCTGGACCCCGTACGGCCGATATAATAACAATAAACAAGCCAACATTAAAAGCTACTATAGTATGTTAGATGGCCAAATGATCAAAAATATCACACATTTCATAAACCAATACAATTTATTCTTAGATTCTCCCCAACAATATAATCTATGCCCCGGTGCGTGGTATGTGAGTTCAACTGGTCTGACATAACACATAAGAAGTATTATAAATGCAAAACATCATTAAAGAAAAATACACTGAATAAGTGACATGCAATGATACAAAAAGTCTTGTGCAGCCGGACCATTATATTATGTTAGACCTCCAGCTAGAAAGCCAATACCCAAAGTACATTTAAGGGTTGGGCCCACAATCAAAAAAATTCACAGAGTCCCATCATCATATAGCTCTCTTAACTTCAACGATGAAGCCAGAAAGCAGGCTATTGCATTCGTTACTCGAATGTCTGGGAGTAGCTGGAGAAACCTAAGAATAAGCTTGACCTGTACAAATTTGAGGGATTTTAACAAGGGTAACAGAAAGGTCTTACAGGGAATATTGTAGAATGCCCCAAAAAACATAAAATGAACAAGATCCTGGGCAGAAAAATGATCAAATGTACAGACACCAATCTGTCTATTCCCCTTGTTAGGCTGGGGTAAGGCTAGAAACGAATGTATTTGGTTGAACCAGAATCTAGTGAGGAGAAATCGGTGGTGACCATTATCTACATTAAGCAGATAGGGTTTGATGACAAACCCTGTTAAAATCTGCACATGGACGTGCACCAAAGGATTCTCAAGCTCCTGGCCCCCTCTCATAGCCTCCCACCATAAAAACATTTCTGCCTTCACAATATTCTCAGGCGACTCAAACAGAGTTACTCTACCCAATTTAGCAAAGGTGTCCCTTTTATCCAGTACCCATTTGATTGACCTCCACCCATGAAGCTGCATACAGTCTATGATAATCTCTCTATTAAGGTGACTTTCAGGATGTGCCCAAATGGAGAGCCACTTGAGCAAAGGGTGCAATGCAACAAAGTCCGAGAGATAGGGCAAAGCCAGTTCCTTATGAGCCATAAAAGCTGGGGTATATGTCGGAACTCCCAGAGGGCATCTACAGAAGCCATTCTCCTCCACCTGGAGTTCTGAGGTATCTATATGAACCCACACATCACTGCCATACATGACTGAAAAGATCAATTTATCTCAATATATCTAGGTCAGTTCACCCAATAGTTTGTTGCTAATTCTAGAAGAAAAGGAGGAAATAGCCCCATTGGAACGGGTCAGGGACAGCATTTTGGATTTCCTCAATAGGTCCCATGAGGAGTGATGTTGAAAATCGACACCTAGATGAATGTGTGAGGGTATTCCGCTAGCCAGAATCATGCTCTGCATTCACAGTGCCGTCATTAGAACGAATGCGTCTTTAGTACGCATTCGTTCAGCACGCAAGTCGATATAATAACTTTCCTTAGGGGGCACTGGATTTTGGAATATGTTAATTAACTATTCCAACTCCAGTATGCGCAACAGTAGGGAAGAAGTTGTTGGACTTTAAATACAACACCATTTCACCAATGCACCCCCTTTAGGCATGTTGGTATAATGACTTACGTGCTGAATGAATGCGTACTAAAGATGCGTTTGTTGTTTTGCCGATGCTGTAAAGGCAAAGTGGAATTCCGGCTTCAGTCTGAAGGCCGTGTCCCCACCTAGATATGTGAAAGTTCGAACCTTGGTTAACTTATAGCCCTGGACCTGATAAGATCTAGACTTGGTCCCCCTTGGGCCCAGAACCATCACCTGTGATTTACCATGATAGGTATCAAGACTATTCATGAAGGCGACAAAACTGTCAAGCAATGGTTTGTGACTAAGTGCAGTTCTTGCAAGCAAAATGGCACCGTCCATTTATAACAGTGCGGGAATTAGGCCATTACCGACATGTGGGCAATAAACCTGCTTATCTAATAACCTGGCTCCTAGATTGTTCACATACAAAGTGAACTGGAATGGAGCCAATATACATCCTTGTCTAACTCTGCATATCAAAGAGAAGGCACTAGTACAGGACACATCCACATTATACCAGCCAACCGACGTCATGTCCCTGTGAAGCTCACTAAGAAAGGAGGCAATCTCTATGTCCATTCCCAGGTCCAACAAAATGGGCCACAGTTTGAACATGTTCACCATGTCAAAAGAGGAGATTAGATCCACAAATGCAATGAACAGGAACCCGAGTCTCAACACAGTGTATTGGTTAAATAACAAGAACTAGGTAGATCTCTCATGCCCTTCTGATGTACAGGGATAATGATTAACTGAGACCACAAATCTGGAAGGCCCATTTGAGTAGCCAGGTTATACATGCAGGTTAAGATTGGTGCCCATAGTTCTGGAGTCACCATAAATTGATCTACAGGAATCTCATCGGGACCGGGAGCCTTATGTGAAGTCATTTGACCTATGGCTGATTGAACCTCCTCCACAGTAAACATTAGATTACATTGGTAGGCAGATGATGGTGTGGACTCACATTGACCCTCACTGAGCAGGGTGTTAAAAATGACCTCGAAATGAACTATCCATTTCCCATGGAGAGGCCTATCCCAATCCAGGGCTCGTACAAGCAGTTCTGCAATGTTAATATTAATGCACTTATGGTCACTAAACCAAGTGGCATTTATCCTGAAATGTTTCAGAGAGTTCCACAAAAAAGCTGAAACAAAGATGTAATCAGTAGAAAATTAGTAAATGTGGGAGAGAAACTATCATCCGGATATTGAGATTGTTTGGTCATTAGACTCCATGTTAAATTCAGTGAGGAGATGGTTTAACAAAGAATCAGCATGGGTGTGTTCCATATTGGTACAATCATCATAACTCACATGATCACATCAAGTAAACGATTGTGGACATGGATGTATATTTAAATCCCCTGCTAAAATAAAATCAGCTCCTGCATTGTTACAGAATTCAATGTGAGGCATATGTTTCCTAAGGGTAGAAAGAGTATCACATAATATGGGGCTTGTGGTTGTATTGTAAAGGTTAATCAAAACACATTACCAACCACAGGGGAGCTAATAAGAAGCGCCTGTATGTTTGCAGAGCTTGATACCAACTCCTTAATTTTACAGTTCAGAGACAGAGAAACTATAATTATCAAACCTCCCCTAGGGTATACCCTTAGTGAGGGCAAAGCGGGGTTGAAGTATGATTTATAACCTTCAACGAAAAAGGAGCCTTACACTCCATGTCTCTTGTAAACATATTATGGCAAACGATAATTAGCTATAACAACCAGTCAGGGTTGTTTCTTTTATTATTTATGCCTGCTACATTTCAGGAGGCTAACATGGGCTGGCAGGCATCGATATCCCCTTTACTTGTGTGATCGATAAGGGTATCTAGCGAACTGAGTAGGTCACCCTCAGTAGATGGTATGTGTCCAATTCTGTATGACCCCCTGTGTCAGCTTGGTGCCTAATTCTCCAATAGCAAGTGCCTCAGTCCATATTCCCTGACTATTGTATGACACAGGCTGACCAACATTAGTGTTCCATATATTTGTGCAATCATCAGATGTGTCAGGCAAAGTCGGGGGATGATCCTCTCTATGATGATATGAGCTCCAATCTGCGAGGCCCCCATGCCAGCTGGTCTGACACCCCAAGGGCTATTACCACATTGCATTTTCTCTCACTGCCATACAACCATGTGTAGTTAAGGTTGTAGAGTCAGTCTAACAAGCCTGTCCCCAAAACATCAAACCTATTATAGGTGGCTATGGCAAAATCAATATTAACAAGTGACTTCTGGGCCCCGTGGCCAATGCTCACACTATGATCACTAGCCCATGATTGAGGTTGAACTGCCAATGGACTGGATGTTAGTCTTGTGAGTAAACCTTATAGATAGGTCCAGGCCCATTTGGACAGCTCTGAGACAGTTAAAATGTATGACACATAATCCCTCTGGGTAGTTTTGGGAGTCGGTCCAAACCATTCCACCCTCCAAGCCAAAAATTACCTGTTTATCAAGGTTCACCCTTCACCACCCATTTGCGATAACCAGTAGCTGGCCTTATTTCTCAGACTGGGATAGTGTTCCATATCCCAGCATTCCAGCGTGAGGACCCCAGTCAGTACCACAACATAAGGAGCCATGGCAGAGGGGAGGCCAAGAACAGCTTGTGAGGATACAGGGCCATCTTTAGAGCTTGTAACACCCGCCCCCCCTTTTAAAGGCTTATGTGCCATATTAGCGCTAGGGCCACTCTGTTGACCTATAGATCTTACTGGCCCTGACTCAGTGGGTGGGACAGGTGGTTTTGATAGGCTCCCCAGGCTCACAGTCGTCGGTATATGCATTTATGGCATGGTAAGTGGAGATGACAGACCTTCTTTAGACAAACTAGGTACGCTAAAAGATCCCTGAGAAGCTTCCCTATGGATCACAGTTCCCAGCATAGCCCACCCCACCCCATCCCCTTAGATACGGGGCACGCACAACAAGTCAGCAACATATTAGCTTTACAAAACAGAGTTAGGCTGCTTAAACTACATTCAATTGTAGCCCATTTCCCCAGTCAAAAGCGGGGTTTATCATTGATTGAATTTTGGGTACAATTTCATCAAAATTAACAACCTGGGTGTGATCTTTTGAGGCTTTGGGCCCACAACGCTTTGCAGTGTGAAGGAGATCTGAGTGGACCTTTGATTTAGGCCATGACGGAACAGAAGCTGCATCAGGCTTTCTTTTGCACTTAGGTGCGGGGGCCATTATCTAGGGAAGAGTTCTTACCCAGAGTCACTGGGTGGTGAACTTCTGCAACTGAAACTACTTTGGCTGACATTATATCAGAGTCCAGGGCGAATACCCAGTTTTTCCTCCACTGTGCATATTTCTTTACTAATTACCCCACCGCTGGTGTCAGAAAAGAAAGAATCGAGGATTTAGAGGCACCATTTGGGACTATGTCCTAAGAGGGAGGTGCGGATACTGTGGCTCCAGGGGCTACTGAGGTGTGTTTGCGTTACCCATTCCTCAACAAAACAAAGATACCGACACTCATATGAAAGAGGGGTTGCCTAGCCCAGCCACTTTCGATCGATGATGGGCAAAGACGTGCCCAGGCACTAGCCCAGGTGCGGCCACATCGTGGTAGCAGGTAAGTGCTTTAAAGCACGTTATGCCCCTCCTCCTGGTTGTGTGGGCTGCTGGGGGACATGGTCCCATCCCAGCAGCAACAATAGCAACATCAGGGAGCAAGGGCTTGGTCTGGCACATCCGGCGCCATGGTAGCAGGGAAGCTCTTTAAACAGGGTTAGGTTGCTTAAACTACATTCAATTGTAGCAGCCAATTTCTCCGGACGTTTTTCAAAAGGGGCCTCTATCATTGATGGAATTTTGGGAGCAATCTCATCAAAATTAACAACATGGTTGCGATCTTTTGAGGCTTTGGGCCCACAACCCCTTACATTGGGAAGTAGATCTATGTGGCCCTTTGATTTAGGCCCTGACTGAACAGAAGCCGCATCAGGCTTTCTTTTGTGCTTAGGTGCGTGGCCATTATCTAGGGAAGAGTTCTTACTCAGAGTCACTGATTGGTGAACTTCTTTAACTGAAACTACTTTGGCTGACCCGCCCGACTGAGTCACATCACCCATCCGATGCTCGCAACAACAGAAGAAAGTAGTGACATTATATCAGAGTCCAGGATGACAGGATGAATACCCAGGTTTTCCTCCACTGTGCATATTTCTTTATCAATTGCCCCACTGCTGTTGTTATAAAAGAAATAATCCAGGATTTAAAGGCACCATTTGGGACCATGTCCTTAGGGGCAGGTGCGGACACTGAGGCTCCAGGGTCTACTGAGGTGTGTTTGCGTTACCCATTCCTCAACAAAACACAGATTGCAACATTCAGATGAAAGGGGTTGTCTAGCCAAGCCACTTTAATTCGATGATGGGCAGAGCAGCGCTTTAAAGCATGGTATGCCCCTCCTTCTCCTCCTGACTGTGTGGGCTGCTGTTTGAGGTAGTCCGACCCTAGCAGCTGCATTGGCAAAGTAAGGGAGCAAGGGCTTGCTCAGGCACGTCCCCTATGTAAGAAAGTTCTGCCCAACAGAAAGCTCAAAGGTTTATCCAAACTTTGCGGGTACATGTCCAAATGATACAGGTCTTCTACAGTCTGAATCTTTTTCAGGTTGCTCACTCATGGAGGCGGGACTGACACAGAAAGGAATTCCTAGTTATAACACCCTAGCCATCTGAGCGCTTCTGGGCTGGATGCTTTTCCTATTGACAGCCTGACAGTTGAAAAATGGCCTTCTCTGAAGAGTCACTCCAAACTTTTTGCCTTCCTTCTCCTATTGTTCTGGTCTTCTTTATGTTGGCCTTAGGACTCTGAGCACATTACCACTGTTAACCAGTTCTAAGGTCATATGCCTTTCCCCTAAACATGGTGCCACTGGTGTATACATGATTGGCATATTTAGTTTACTTATGAGTTCCTTGTAAAGTGGTACACCATATAACCAGGGCCTGTAATCTTAATGCTACTAGTGGGCCTTCAGCACTGGTTTTGCCACCCACACAAGGAGCCTTTCAAACATGTCTCAAACCTGCCATTCCAAGACCTGTGTGTGCAGTTTACTGCCACTTCAACTTGCCAATTAAAGCCACTTGTCAAGCCTTAAAATCCCCTTTTCTTACACATAGGTCGCCCCTAAGGTAAGCCCAAGTAGCCCTAAGGGCAGGGTGCTCTGTAACTAAAAGGTAGGACATGTACTTTTAAGTTTTACATGTCCTGGTAGTGACAAACAGCTACATTTGTGTTCCATTATTATGAGAACTACTCCTCTCATAGGCTAGCATTGGGAATTCCTTAAACACTCTTCAACTGTAATTCCTGATTAGAAAGGAGTAGCTGCATTATGTTTCATTTCTTTGAAATGGTAATGATAAATTCTCTTTAGTGGTAAAGTTGGATTTAACATTACTGTTTTAGAAATGCCACTTTTAGAAAGTGGACATTTCTCTGCTCTTACTGCTTTGTTTGCCTTGCAGCCTGTCTCCAATACACATCTGGGATGGGTGACAGATAAACTTTGTGCATACCCTCTAGACAGTCACAAACTCCGGAAGGGTGGGTCTGACAGAGAACACATCTGCATTCATCTATATTTTGATAGCTCTTTCAGGGCAGTGCAGGGGTGTTAGAGCTATATCTTACACCTGAATAGGCAGTGTCCTATGTCCCACACAAATGACTGATTACCCCCTACTGATAGTCCAGAGCCAGGGCTGGGATAATAAGGGGACCTGTGAATTTCAAGGACTTGCTTTGAAGTCACTGCCACTTCAAAGGCACATTTCGGTATATGTACTGGGGCTCTAGCCCTACCAAGACAGTACAATAGGGTAGCTGTGAAGAACTCTGCCAGGAGTAAAGTCTACTGTGCCACAGGGATCGCCATGTTGCCTGACTGCTGCTCTGAATGAACTGCTTTCTGATTTGCTGAGCTGCCCTGCTGATCTCTGCCATGCTGAAGACAAGGACTGGACCCATCTTACTTGAACCCAGAGTCACTTCAAGGGCTTGCTGGCTTGACCCCATTCTGAAGTCTCAGGGCCATCAAATAATTCCCTCAACTCTGCAACAGCACCTGGACTCTGCCATCTGAGTCCTACCCTGACAAGTGGTGTCAACTCAATCCTGGGCCCTTGAAAGTTGATTTCTGGTGTCTAGAACCCTCAAAATCGACACACTGGAGACTTTGCGTCGATCGGAACCGATGCATTGCCCTTTGACATTGACGCAAGAGCCTATCGATGACATTGTCTCAAAAAAGACTGCACAGCTTGATGATGATAGACAGTGCGGCTCGAGAACGATGCATTGCCGGCACTGTAAAGGGCTTCTTCATTGCCTGTGCAGATCCGCACCGACTCATCGAGACTTCGACGTCGACGTTGATGCTTTGCTCCATCCAATAGACTTTCTCTGCAAGACCTGCGTGAGTCCTGTAGCCGGCCGGCCCTCCATCTCGGTCGGCCTGAGCTTTGGATTTTCCCCAGTGCATTGTGACCTCAAGTAACCCCTTTGCACTATTGATTTATTCTTTAAAAATTCATGACTCCAGTCCTACTTATTGGATTTTGATATTGTTTTGCTCATAAAATTTTAAACCTGTGTGGAGTATTTTTGTAGTGTTCGCCTTGTGTTACTGTGTGCATGCGTACTGCGTGCAAACCTGGCGCCGACATGTTGGAGCCATCGAACTACCGCCCCATCTCCCTTCTCCCTTATTTCTCTAAACTTATGGAGGCTCACGTCACTCGCTGCCTGTCCAGGTTTATAGAATCCTCTGGCTACCTTGTACCAACTCAGGCCGGCTTCAGACCCGCCCATTCTACTGAAGCCGTTATCCTGGCAGTCCTTGACACACTCAGAGGCAACGCGGACGCGGGAAAACCCCAAGCCCTCGTCCTACTGGATCTGTCGGCCGCGTTCGACACGGTGGATCATGACATCCTTCTCCACCGTGTCGGGCAGGCGGACATCCAGGGCGTTGCTTTTGAGTGGGTCAGGTCCTTTCTTACGGGGAGAACCAGGCGGTCCGCCTTGGCCCCTACACTGCTAAAAAAACTCTCACATCCTGTGGTGTTCCCCAAGGCTCTTCCCTTTCCCCGCTCCTCTTTAATCTTTACCTCCGACCACTTATTCAATCACTTCTGAAATGGGACATCGTCACTTATAACTACGCTGACGATCTCCAGATCATCTTCCCCCTCAACTCACCAAATGCCATCAAATCTTTTCATGGAGCCATGACTCATATCCAACTCTGGATGAACCAGAACCAATTGAAGCTGAACCCCGGTAAAACTGAGCTCCTACTTCCTGGACTCAGTTCCACCTACTGGGGTCCACAGTTCTGGCCTCCAGAGTTCGGCTCCCCCCCCGTCCCTGCAAAAACAGTAAAAAGTCTAGGTGTCATCATTGACACCGAGCTTTCTCTCAGGGCTCAGGTGGGAGCGGTGGTTTCCTCCTGTATGTTTCAACTTCGGAGGATCCGCAAAATCCGCCACTTTCTTCCCCCGGCAGCACTCACCCAAACTGTTATCTCGCTGGTACTTTCCCGTCTGGATTTTTCCAACGCCATCTATCACGGTCTACCACAATACCTGACTCAACGCCTCCAAATCGTCCAGAACCAGGCTGCCCGCTTGATCCATGGAACACCCAGATGGCAATCAGCTAAACCTTTGCTTGTGAATTTGCACTGGCTCCCGGTCGAGCGAAGGGCTGCCTTCAAGGTGGCTTGTCTTACCTTCAAGGCACTTCACGGCCCTTCCCCTGCTTTCCTGAAATCTACCATCCACCCTTACTGTCCTACACGCCATCTTCGATCCGCCCACCTTGACTTGTTGATCATCCCCAGGGGCAAAACTAAGAGATTCGGCGGACGCCGGTTCTCCCAGTTGGCCCCTGGACTCTGGAACACCCTCCCTCTTTCTATCAAATCCTGCTCTTCTTTCCTCAACTTTAGGAAAATGCTAAAAACTTATCTTTTCCCTACCCCCACGTAGATTCTGTTACCTCTACCTCCTCCTCACTCTGTTCTGTCTACCAGCGCCAGGAAGCTTCGGTGTCAGTGCGCTTTACAAGCAACACTTAACATAACATAACATAACATGCGTTGCACAAATACTTTACACATTGCCTCCTTAAATAAGCCTGACTGCTCTGTGCCAAGTTACCAGTGGGTGAACACAGGTTATCTTTTAGGGCCTGATTACAAGTTTGGCAGTTCTAGAGTGGGCTGCCATGCCAGCGCCTCGCTCCAGGACCACCAAACTCGACTGTCGCACGCCCACCTGAATATGAGTAATCTCGTTGTCTGGTGAGGCGTTCCTTTGGCGTTGCCATGGCAGTGCCTATTAAAGAGGCACGGGAATGGGAACGCCAGAGCCGGTTCCTGCACAGGATGGACTGTGAAGTCCATGCCGTGCAGGAAAGGGGGTAAAGCACACGGTGCCCCCCTGCAGGCACCGCTTGGCCCTGAGGCAACAGGGTGTCCCGTAGTAGGCCCCCTTTTTTCCTCATCGCCACAGTTTTCATGGAAACCTCACTGCCATGAAAATGATGGCGGCGAGGAAACTCGTAATATGCTTGGTGGTGCTGTAGCGGCGCCACCAGGCATATTGCAGCCTCAAGACCGCAGTGCCAATGGCAGGGATCGCTTATCCCTGGTGGTTGCGGCAGTCCCATGGAGTTCGACCACAACGGTTGGACCACTGGTGCGGCGGTCCCCAACCGCGACCGCACCGCCATCAAGTCTTAGGTGCACCTATGGACTGCCAAACTCGTAATTAGGCCCTTAGTGTGTATCTTCCTTACCATGACTAGGATCGGGGTTTCCTACTTGTACAGGCTGCATACCTCTGACAACTGGAGAACCAATTTCTAACACTGACCAAATCAAAGGAATCTATTCTCCAGTCAGTGGCTAGTGTACGGGAGAAATCTGGCGCTCCTAACGCACACACCCACCTCAACATATCACAAATGTGATATAACATTTGATAACAGACTTGTTTTTATATTCTTTATCTGGTTACATATACATTTTCTTCATTTTAGCAAATGCATAGCAAACCCAAAGGAAGTTGGGGCCAGCCACAATGTATCATCTATTTTTTATTTTGTTGTATTTGGTCAAAGCAAAGAAAGGATGAATCGTATTTTTTAAAAAATTTGTGTTGTACTAATTGTCGTGCTCAGCTTTTGTTTGATGTTTTCTTTAATGGTCATCTGTGCACTGAATATGGCAATGGTTGACACGAAGCTGTAGATTCTCGAACTTTCCAATGTCAGCTTGTTAATATGAAGATTAAATTACGAAATGTTCAATTTTTTACAGAACCAAAAATACATTCATACATAAAGTGCATACTTACATATTTGTTTGTAATGGGTGTATGAATGGGTCCATTAACTTGCATTTTATGCAGTTTTATATGGAATGGCAATACCATTTCTAGGAGTATAGCACTGGTGACTGAGCGAATATGCACTGTAAGCAAGGCAATGAGTATTGATGCATTAACGGTAATTGGCTGAGTAGGATCTTTTGAGACTGTTTTTAATGTATACCGTGAAATTAATCAATTATAAAAACAAAAATACATTTAAAAAGGAAATCTAAATCTGAAATCTTGGAATATTTTGATGATACAAAGCTAATTGCATTTAATTAATTGATGTAATTAATTGAAGAAGGCACGATCACTATGTGCATAGTCTAAGGAATTCCCACATTTATTTGTAATGCCCAGTTGCAGTTTCACAGTCAAGTACTGTTTTTTCACCTTCAATGGGTGTTGATCACCTTAGCGTAAACTCAGAGATATTTGGCGGGGCTGATCAATAACCTGTGGTAATACAAGAAAAACTGCAACAAGACAGTACCAATTTTAGACCATCAGTTCCTCACTACAGATGAATGTGCACCAACTATACTTATGAGCACCAATTTTACTCATGGACATATAATACAACAGAGAAGAACACAAGATTCAATGAGATGGGGCTATATTTCGAATTATATAGTGAACTTGCATACCCGTTGGGAAATGTACACTACGCAAAGTCCTTGAGAAAGTTCAGTGGGAAACTCATAAAGAGTCGATCTTGATTTGAGACCCCATAATGAGCAAGACATGTGTGGGCTGTTCATGTGAAATTGTGTAGGATAAACGAAACCCTGGCTCATATAAAAGGAGACAATAAAACCTACACACTGCACAGATCAAGCACCCAATTAGTTAAACTTTGTGTAGGAGCAAAGATGAATGAAATACCAACAGAAGTGAAAATGCACAGGCTATGAATTAGTAGAACGCCCCAACGTAGCTTCCATATTGCAATCACTGATGAATATTGTCTGGAGAAGTTAGTGTCAGAGAAAGGGAGCACCTGACTTTCACAAACTGTCTTGTACAACATAAATGAGATGAAGTATGAAGCAAACACTGTCTTTAGTGTTATTTTATTAAGTGTTTTGGCAATAGATACTTTGCATAGCAAGTCAAGTCAAGTCAAGTCAAAGAATTTATATAGCGCACTACATACCCGGAGGGTCTCAAGGCGCTTAGGGAGGGGAGGAGGATTACTTGTCAAATATCCACGTTTTAAGTTGCTTTCTGAATGCTAGGTGGTTCTGGGTAAGGCGAAGGTAAGTGGGGAGTGAGTTCCATGTTTTAGCAGCCAGGTATGAGAAGGATCTGCCTCCCATTGTGGTCTTGTTGATGCGAGGTACAGTGGCGAGGGCTTGGCTGGAAGAACGTAGTTGGCGGGAGGGGGTGTAGAAGGACAGTCGTGAGTTGAGGCATTCTGGTCCGATGTCGTAGAGTGATTTGTGTGCGTGGGTTAGCAGTCGGAAAGTGATCCTCTTATTGACGGGTAGCCAGTGGAGGTCTTTCAGGTGACCAGAGATGTGTTCGTTGCGCGGGGTGTCTAATATGATCCTGGCTGAGGCGTTTTGGATTCGTTGGAGTTTCTTCTGGAGTTTAGCGGTAGTACCTGCGTAGAGGGTGTTTCCGTAGTCCAGTCGGCTCGTGACCAGAGCATGGGTGACTGTTTTTCTGGTTTCGGTGGGGATCCAGCGAAATGTTTTTTTGAGCATGCGAAGAATGTTGAAGCAGGATGAGGATACGGCGTTGACTTGTCTGTGCATTGAGAGTGAAGAATCCAGGATAACGCCTAGGTTCCGTGCGTGGTCTGTCGGGATGGGTGCTTTTCCAAGAGCTTCCGGCCACCAGGAGTCGTCCCAAGCAGAGGGGGAAGTACCTAAGATGAGGACTTCTGTTTTATCTGAGTTCAGTTTCAGACGGCTGTGTTTCATCCATTCGGCAACTTCTTTCATTCCTTCGTGTAGGTTAGTTTTGGCGGTGCTGGGGTCATTGGTGAGAGAAAGGATCAGTTGAGTGTCATCCGCGTAGGAGATGATGTTGAGGTTGTGTTGGCGGGCGATGGTCGCGAGGGGACTCATGTATACGTTGAAGAGGGTGGGACTGAGTGAGGATCCTTGTGGTACGCCACAGATGACTTCAGTGGCCTCGGACTTGAATGGTGGAAGGCGGACTCTCTGGGTTCTACCGGTGAGGAACGAGGTGATCCATTCAAGTGCTTTTCCTTGTATTCCGATATTTCTGAGGCGTTGTAAAAGGGTGCTGTGGCAGACTGTGTCGAAGGCTGCAGAGAGGTCGAGGAGGATGAGGGCGACTGTGTCTCCATTGTCCAGCAGAGTTCGAATGTCGTCTGTTGCTGCGATGAGGGCGGTCTCAGTGCTGTGTTTTGCTCGGAAGCCGGACTGTGAGGAGTCGAGGGATTTGTTGGCTTCGAGAAAAGCGGCGAGCTGGTTGTTGACAGCTTTCTCGATTACTTTGGCCGGGAATGGAAGGAGCGAAATGGGGCGGTAATTTTTGAGTTCGGTGGGGTCCGCTGTGGGTTTTTTCAGAAGGGCGGTGAGTTCAGCGTGTTTCCATTTTTCCGGGAAGGTGGCGGAGTTAAAGGAGCAGTTGATGACGTCTCGGAGGTGTGGTGCTATGACAGAGTCTGCTTTGTTGAAGATGTGGTGAGGACATGGGTCTGTGGGGGATCCTGAGTGGATGGAGTTCATCAGGCGGATGGTGTCCTCAGTGGAGATTGGGTTCAAGTCGTTAAGGGTGTTCAAGGGGGGAGAATGTTCGGCATATGGTTCGGTGGGTTGGTCTCCGGGTTGGTTGTCGAAGCTGTTGTGGATGTCTGCAATTTTGTTGTGGAAGAATGAGGCTAGGGAGTCGCAGAGGGTTTGAGAGGGGGTGATGTCGTTGGAGTTGGCCGAGGGATTGGTAAACAGTAGAAAGATACAAAAGGTCATCTGCAGTTTGGGTTTAGTACGCTTTTCAAAGGAAGGTATGAGTATGGAGAAGGCTTCTCCCATGAGTAGCTGGTGAGCTACTGGTAGTTCTCCAGCTACCTGGAAGTAGCTCTCCCGTGTGTAGCCACACCTACTAACGTAGAAGCTATTGCTTGGCTGAAATAATTTACAGATACCAAAATTGAGAATGTGTATTTGCGGTGAAAATGTGTTTATTTTATTTTCAGAACTCATCAACTGATATGGCCGAATTTCAAAATATATTTAAAGCTAATATTTGAGTGATAAATCATGTGGCATTGAGTATACGTTTTACAATTGTTATTACCTTGCTAGTAGAGGCATTGCAGCTATGGCGTATCCATGTAGAGGCATTTTATGCTGACAAAGCCTTTTTTACATTTCTGCTGGCGACCATGCCTGATGCACTTTGGCGATGGCTGGTAGTAAACTGCTAGAAATCTTGCAATGGTGGCCACTATTACAATGCTAATAATATCAGTAGCTCTCAATGAGTTTCATTGAACATAAGTGGCTCTCATTACAGAAAAGGCTGGAGACCCTTTGTATAGAGTAAGTCCAAATAGTAGACTGTTGCACTAGTTCAACGTGCTCAGAACGAGTGAATAATAATGTGCTCCTTCTTTACAAAAGGGTAGGTGGGGACACATTTTATTACTATTAAGAATTCAAGATCAGGTAGGAATGCTGTTAAAGGGATGTGGAAGGCCATGGTCACAGTAGGACTGGAAAACGCACCGAGGTTCTTGTCGGAGGTGTGAAAGTGAGAGTGTTAGGGAAGCAGAATAGGAATTCGTAGATTTGAGGGTTTAGAAATAGCAAAGAAAGAAATAATTTCAGTCTAGAAAAAATTTAACATAACAGAACTGGCAGCCGTCCTCTGTAAAAAGGCTATGAGGCAGTTGGAGACTTTGCATTGGAGCTTGGGGTGAATGTTGTTTAGGAGAAGCAATTTGTGTATCTTTGGCATATAGATGATATGAGAAGCAGAATGACAAGATAATGCCTCCAAGTTGTGGAGACAATTAGTGCACCCAGATCCAAGCATTGGGAAACATCAAATGAGAGAGGAGTAGGACTGGAGAATGATGAACAAAAAGAGACAGAAATGGACTGGATAAATAGCTAGGAGCAGAACTAGTTGAGTGCTTGGTTAGCTATCTCTAGCGTGGAGAATGTTGAAAGGAGAGTAGTGTTGTTAACAAATTGGGAATGAGAGTTGCATAAAAACGTCTAAGTCATGTTGCACTAAAGCCTCCACACATAAGGACCTTTTTCTTTACCTTTGTCAAGTTAACAGCCCAAAAATTGGATCACATTTGGGTTTTCATGTACTCTGAAAAAAGAGAAACCCTCAAAGTCAATATCAAGGGTACGTATTTGGCAGGACGTCTTCACATTGTGTAGAAAGACCCATTTCAACTCAAGGCAGCATCATCAAACCTAGTTTGCTAGCGGACACTTGTAAGTCATGCATGCCACTTGTAAGCCATCATCCATGTGTTCAATTAATTTGTTTATCCCTTTTCTGGGGAAAGTAAAGGCCCCAATTTACCATCAGCAGGTGATAAATAGAT
Organism: Triturus cristatus; assembly: GCF_964204655.1. Classification (NCBI taxonomy): domain Eukaryota; kingdom Metazoa; phylum Chordata; class Amphibia; order Caudata; family Salamandridae; genus Triturus; species Triturus cristatus. The sequence goes on along the minus strand of NC_140591.1, from coordinate 611,813,586 downwards.
GCAGGGCTTTCCTTTGGCCACGGCAGAAGCATTTGCAGCTCCACTTGTTGTGAAGGAGCAGGGTGACAGATTGGCAGCAACATTATGCACTGGATCCAATTGGAGTGATGCTTAGTTCTGCTTCTCATCATTCGCACCACTGATTACATACACAGAAATATGAGGGCTAATGGGATAGGTGGGGAAGAGAAAATAAAACGAGACCCAGGACTCCTCAACTTCTGCCTCGTTAGTCAGCTTGTCAATTCGGTCTGCGGACTGTATGTGCATTCCTACAAAACAAAGAGATATCATTAGTATTCAGTCTTTCAGAGAATGAAACCTAACTACAATTGTGAATAGACACATCTGAATTCTCTCTCAATGTTGCCAAACTTCTGTAATTCAATAAAAAAGTGGATATTCTTGGAAACTAACCATATGAAAAATATGGATTTCAAAAGTGACACTTGTAAATATAGATTTCTCTATGCTTATTATAACTACCTCGTGTCTTCAGTACATGATCTGTGTTGAAGATTAACTATATTCTCTACTTGAGCTCTGTAAACTGGAAAGGTAACTGATATCATTAATGTCCTGGTTTTCCAAAATCTAAAAATGATCTTACCAAAAACTCTAATATCTTTTTCATGAAATTGTGAATTTATATATATACTTATATAGTGATTCACTAAGCTTTCAAGAATAATTCTTTTGTTTCATCAACAACACAACTTTAAAACAGTCACTATTATTCTTTGCATGTTAATCCCAGTTTTCGATAGATTGAAAATGGTTAAAGTTGAAAGTTTGTTATGGTGGTGGCCCCCTGCCCTGGGCACCACCCCCAAGCCAACGGACCACACACGTAACCTGGGCTTCATCCTGGACTCCTCCCTCACGATGACCAGACAAGTCAACGCCGTCTCATCATCGTGCTTCAACATCCTGCGCATGCTCCAAAAGATTTTCCGATGGATCTCCACCGAAACCAGGAAGACGGTTACCCAGGCACTCGTCACCAGCCGACTGGACTACTGAAACACCCTCTACGCCGGAACAACAGCCAAACTTCAGAAAAGACTCCAACGCATCCAGAATGCCTCCGCACGACTCGTCCTGGACATCCCCCGACACAGCCACATCACCAGCCACCTGAGAGACCTGCACTGGCTCCCCGTCAGCAAGAGGATCACGTTCAGACTCCTCACCCATGCACACAAGGCTCTCCATGACTTGGGCCCCAAGTACTTCAACAGCAGCCTGAACTTCTACACGCCCACCCACCAGCTACGGTCGACCAGCCTCGCCCTCGCCGCCGTCCCACGCATCCGCAGAGCCACCGCCGGAGGAAGATCCTTCTCCTACCTGGCAGCCAAGACATGGAACTCCCTCCCCATCCACCTTCGGCTAACCCAGGACCACCTCTCCTTCAGGAAGCAACTCAAGACCTGGCTTTTCGAGCAGTAACGGACCCCTCTCCCCCAGCGCGTTGAGACCCTTCCGGGTGAGTAGCGCGCTATACAAATGTCATGATTGATTGATTGATTGGTTATCCTTGACATCTCAACTTCAATAGTTCGAAATGAGTTCAAGTTCAATTCACTATTTCATCAACAATACAGTTTCAGGACACTTTTGTGTCATCCATTCATTGAGACAATCAATCCTCAATAACTAACTGATCTTTTTAAAGGGAATCCAGAATCATATAGGTACATTGTGGAATTATCAACCAAGAAGGATGGTATCAACCATGAGTAACGTAAGATGGCTGTCATCTCGCTGGAACATGCAAGAGTTCGCTGCACTGGGATTTGAAGTTGACATCTAGCGCACTGGTGCCCATCACTTCCTCAATGCATCTTCAGTCCATATAGCACAGCACTGTGCGATGACTGCTGAGCTCCCATTGACTGCAATACACTCAGCAGGTAAGGGCATGACACACTGCCTCTATGTGTATAAAGACAACACAAAGGTAAGCGGCGCCTCCAGCCCTGCTTCCAGATACAGGTTGGCAAAGGTGCCAGGGATGCAGCTGCATTTAGCCTCTTCACCTCGGCATCAGGGTCAGAATCAAGGACTGGCATTGCAAGGAAAACTGTTGTGGACCATTTGTAATAAGGGTCTAAGTGATAAGTCAGTTGTTAAGGTCACACCACACTGTGCAGCATTTAATAACTCTGATACTGGCAGTACCAAGCAAAGCCAATGAGTCAAATAGAAATAAACCATGGGTTACTTGTTGTTAGCTTGAGCATAACTGCAGTTCTGAACTTTGTTACTTAATTGATTAGGCCCTGATTTGCAGCCAAAGATTTCTGACCCCAGTGGAATTATGAGGTGTGTGGAGTTTACTGCATCCAGTAATTAGAGGATGCATTAAAGTCTGCAACCTTCATTCAATTTTGTCAGGTCGACCATGCAGTAATTTAACAATGAAAAGAAATGGGGACTGATTCACAAAGGTAAACTGAGACAAAATTCTAACTTTATGACTTTCGGTATTCACAAAGGGCATTTACGAATAGTAAAGTTATACCTTCGTGAATTCGGCCACTGTAATTTGCACTGAGTCTATTTTGGTACGGTAAGCATCAAAATCCACATGTTGTTCCCTAAAACCTAAAAATAGGTGCTATTTTTGCACCCGATATATTCTGAAGCACTGAAGAGTCACATTTTTTCAGATGTGATGAATAGCACTTTCTCTCTGCAAGCTGATTTACAGTGCATTATCTTATTAAGGTACAAGAAGCTCTTTGCTAGCAACTTGCAAATACCATACACAAATAAACTTTTGTATTTGAAAATGTTGTGTGAAAAAGAAAAACGAAAAAAGAAAGAAAAACAAAAAAAATACGGGGGTAAATTAAAATAAGCATCTGCAATATAATCGGTCTCGCATTTGTGAAAGTTAAAGCTATTGATATTGTAAATGATAGTTGGCATTATTTATGAGCCCCTTACCCTGCCATTGCATCACTTTTTGTGATGCTGTGGTGGCGTAAAAAATGTGCCACACTGAGCCATATTTACAAAGTGACGCATCTAGTTAGATGCGGCAATTTCTAAACCACTGTGCTACATTATACCTGCGTCAGTTATTATGTATGTAGGGTGGGCGTCCCCGAGCAGGAAAGGCTTGTAGAAGTGTCAGAGCAAAATCGATGAGATTTTCCTGCGCCACTTCTGCGGCCTCACTGCATCAAATCCTTACGCCTGCTTGAAGTAGGCATAAGGACTGACGCAAGCCTTTTCACAAGGGGCTTTCCCCATGTGAAATGACACATTGCTGGAGTTTCATCTAGTTCCAGACACACTCCAGCAATGCGACATTTTTGCGCCTACAGATATGTCATACACAACAGCTTCAGAACACAACCAACGCTCCCCACGACCAAACCAACGCCCCCCACCACCACCCTCAACGCCTGGACACCGATCAACCTCGAAGACACCATCAGCACGATGAACTCCATCCACTCCGGATCCCCAACCGACCCTTGCCCTCACCACATCTTCAACAAGGCCGACGCTGTCATCGCACCCCACCTGCGGGACATCATCAACACCTCCCTCGACACCGCCACCTTCCCTGAGAGCTGGAAGCACGCCGAACTCAGCGCTCTACTAAAGAAACCAACGGCGGACCCCACCGAACTCAAGAACTACCGCCCCATCTCGCTCCTCCCGTTTCCAGCCAAAGTCATCGAGAAGACCATCAACAAGCAACTGGCAGCCTTCCTCGAGACGACTGGTTCCCTCGACCCTTCCCAGTCAGGCTTCCGGGCCAACCACAGCACCGAGACCGCCCTCATCGCTGCCACCGACGACATCCGAACCCTGCTGGACAACGGAGAAACAGCGGCCCTCATCCTCCTGGACCTCTCCGCGGCATTCGACACTGTCTGCCACCGCACCCTAGTGCAGCGCCTCAGCAACGTCAGGATCAAGGAGAAGGCACTGGAATGGATCATCTCCTTCCTCACCGGAAGGACACAGAGAGTCCGCCTGCCCCCGTTCAGATCAGAAGCCACGGAAGTCATCTGCGGCGTCCCTCAGGGCTCCTCGCTCAGCCCCACCCTCTTCAATGTCTACATGAGCCCCCTTGCGGCCATCGCACACCAACACAACCTGAACATCATCTCCCACGCCGATGACACCCAGCTGATCCTCTCCCTGACCAACGACCCCGCCACCGCCAGAGCCAACCTACACGAAGGGATGAAAAACGTGGCCGAGTGGATGACGACCAGCCGCCTGAAACTGAACACAGACAAGACGGAAGTCCTCATCCTGGGCTCCTCACCCTCCGCCTGGGACGACTCCTGGTGGCCCCCCGCCCTGGGCAACGCACCCAAACCGACAGACCACGCACGCAACCTGGGCTTCATCCTGGACTCCTCCCTCTCCATGACCAGACAAGTCAACGCCGTCTCCTCGTCCTGTTTCAACATCCTGCGCATGCTACGTAAGATCTTCTGGTGGATCCCCACCGAGACCAGGAAAACAGTCACCCAGGCCCTCGTCACCAGTCGACTGGACTACGGCAACGCCCTCTACGCCGGTACCACCGCCAAGCTCCAGAAGAGACTCCAGCGGATCCAGAACGCCTCGGCGAGACTCATCCTCGACGTCCCCAGACGAACTCACATCTCCAGACACCTGAGAGACCTGCACTGGCTCCCGATCCACAAAAGAATCACCTTCCGGCTCCTCACCCACGCACACAAAGCCCTACACAACCAAGGCCCGACCTACCTCAACAGCCGCCTCAACTTCTACGGTCCCAAACGCCACCTCCGCTCGACCAGTCACGCCCTCGCAGCCGTCCCCCGCATCCACAGAGCGACAACAGGAGGAAGATCCTTCTCCCACCTGGCCGCCAAGACTTGGAACGCCCTCCCCACCGACCTACGCCTGACCCAAGACCACCTCTCCTTCAGGAAGAAGCTCAAGACCTGGTTGTTCGAGCAGTAACGGACCCCCCCCCCCCCAAGCGCCTTGAGACCCTCCGGGTGAGTAGTGCGCTTTATAAATGCCTATGATTGATTGATTGATTGTATTCCTAATGTTTCTGTAAATCTTTGCGACATGGAGCGTCGTATGATAAATATGGTGCATCCATGGTGTCGCAAGGAGAGCGCACTAAAAAGTGTTGCATCGCTGTTTTACCGCAGCAATGCAACACTTTTCATGAATGAGGGCCAATGTTTTTTATTTTATCTTTTTTTGTTTGTATTGGAGTAACGTAACAGGTGAAGCAGCTGAGTTTGGAATTGGTGAACTAAGTTCAAGTTTTTAGATTGATTAACCAGAACAGCACCCGTTCTTGGATTACATGCCAGCAGTATGCAGAAATTCATTAGCCCACATTAACAAGCTTGAAGTTGAAATAGCCCATCTCAAGTAAAAATGTAACTTAAAAATGCAAATGCCGATTGTTTCTTTTGTTCGCAACATCTATGATTAAGCTGAGAAGAGCTTCATTGAGATTAACTAAACTTTTAAAAAATGTGAAATCAGTGATTTTTAAGTTCATGAATGGAGACAGTGCCTTTAATTTAGACCAGGAGTGAAGTGGTCAGCCTAGCTTGGTCATGGATGCCAGCCTCTTGTGATATTTCTTGTTGACAAATGGCTAAGTGTTTATTATATATAATGGCAAGCAAATTATGTTCCCCTAACCCTTTAATAATCAATTTATACAACATCAAAGCCTTTGTGTGTTGTATTTGTGTTTCTTTTTACAAGTTTGTGTGTGTCCATCAAAGGTTGGCCCGGGGTGCGAGTCCTTGAGCCCATCATGGTGCTTAGTGCTGTCGCCGCTAGTGGGTGATCAAACCCCTGCACCAATGGAGATCCCTGTATTCTTTAACTGCAGCACATCATTCTGAGAGTTGCCATTATTGGAGGAGATTGTCAGAAATTCTCTTGACATCTCTGTGTAACTGCCCGGCACCCAAGGAAAGTTCCTTTTTGTTGTTTATTCACTTGATATTAGCTAAAAATATGTTTGAAAAACATAACCGGAACTCACTGCCAAAGGCTGCTTGCTCCCATAAGAGAATTCCCAAGACGGATTAGCCAATCTTTCAAGGTAGGTGTAGCCCATTTCTACCGGGCCTGATAAAGCCTTTCTTTTGATTGGCAGGGACAGGTGGAGTGTTCTTGGCTCGGTGGATGCAACTTATAGCTGTGGACGGTGGCAGATGGTGACAGGCCCTGAAATCCTATTCTCAAACATTGGATGGAGCACCGACATAAACTCATGTTAAGTGAGTTCGAAGGGCGGGAGATGGTGGAAGGGGAGGGCTAGGAGCAGAGGCTGAACAGCAATCTTTTTGATTGGTAGGGACGGGCAGGGGTGTCCCTGGCTTGGTGTGTACAACCTATGGCCCAGGACAGTGGCAAGTGTCAACCTGTCCTGAAATCTCATTCCTAAACACTGGATGGAACACCGACATGAACTGATGTCAAGTGAACTCGATGGGCGGGAGGTGGTGGTGGGGGGAGGGCTGGGAGCGAAGCTGATTAGCAAATGTGGGCGGAACGTGTTATTGGGAGGACAGCACAGCATGGGGAGAACAAGTGAAGAGATGGTGGTAGGGGGACAACTGGGAGCTGCAGCTGAACAGCACCAAAGAGCAAGCAGGAAAGAAATAATAAACATGCAGGAGGGAGGATGAGGAGGCAGCTGCAGCCCGAGGAGAGAGCCAGTGTGGATGTGAGCGAGTTCTTGAGCCTAAACAAATAAAAATGAAATAGAGTGCTCACAATTGTAAGAAATAACATGACGAGTAAGAGCACATGTAACATGGGCAGACCTCAGGGGAGGTTCCAAAAGTGGAAAAGGAGTGACCTCTGAGTATATTAACCAAGAAAAGCAGTCATTTCTAAAGGCAGATGAAAGAACCAATGCTAAGCGCTGGGCACGTTCAAAGCCCATAGACTGAATCCCACATGTCTCAAAGACAGCGCATGCGCTGCCTAGGTGAGACCTAAAATCAGTGTCAGACACAAAAGATGTCACTATACCTCAAAAAACTATTATTATGAATACATTATAAATGGTATATTAAGAATATCATTACAGTTTAAATAACAAAAAAAATTAATTAAAACCTATAAAGTATCATGTAGTTTTAAAAACGTCATCATCAAGCAAAGCCATGCGGTCTGGGATTGGTTGCCAGGTTTTTGGCGTTGCCAATGTTTGTTTTGTTTCCTTATTGATTTTGTAAACTGTTTAGTTGGGAGAGCTGCTAGGCCCTCGTAATATTGAAAACAAAGCAATCACATGTTTGTGCTGTTGAAAATCGCGCATTGCCATTGTGGCCTCTATCATAAAGGGATCTACTTTGGGTGCTCCTTGTGAAAGACCAGAATGCAGCAACTCACAGTGAAATTAACCAATGGCTAAAGTGAGGTGAACAGTTTCCTCATGCTGTATGCTGCAGTGGGTGGAAGAAAATGTGAATAATGCAACAACAGACCAATGGATGAAGAGGTCTGACTGTAAGCCCCTAAAAGTTTAATACTTACATAAATTTTGTAAAATCAAAATATATTGGCTGACGCTATGCCTTAAAAGAGTTATGAAAAAGATTTACATATCTTTTGGACAAAAAAATCTGAAATGAGGCCTTATTACAATGCAACTGTGAACAATTGCACAGCAATTTTTTTCAATTGAGCTACCTTGATGATTGTGGTAGCTGCTGCATTTCACACTACCAGTGGCTTGCTTGTGTACTCTGTACATGGCTTTCAGTGTGATGAGGTCTGAGGGGATTGTGTCTAGAACCACAATTAGGTTAGGTTTCGCATGCACAATTCTTGAGCTGTGCTTGCAAAATCTCTTGTAATGAAAAAACAAATCTTAAAAGGGGCTTACATCCCACCCATTACTTACCTTTACTTACCATAGGTTGGCTCCCACGGCACTCTAGTTTCCTTGCTTCCTATTGGTCAGCATTTCCTCCTCGCCTCTGGGCTCACTCTGGCTTCCTTCTAGATTCCAGTATTTGTCGCAGCCATGGAGCTTGTGCCAAGTACAGCTTTCTGTGGCGCGTGTCTTTCCACTGGCCACAGCCACTCTTTTTCTGCTTTTTAGCCTGCACTCGTAGAGAGAGTGTTTGCATCTGCAATCCCTCTCCTACTACCCTGCCCCGCTCTCCATTTTGTTTAGACCAACCCGACCCCCCTCCCGCTCTGGCCTTGTTTTTAATCCTTCTCCCACCTTCCATATCCCCCCCATTTTCACCCACCCTCCCCACTCTCTGTTGTGTTTCCCACCCTCTTCTCTCATGTTCTTTGACCCCCTTCCTGACCCCTCCACATCCCGTGCTATTTTTAGACATAGGGCTTGTTTGCCTCTGAACACACCCGTAGCCCCAGTAAACTCACACCGAGAATGCTGTTTCAGGAATGCTGTGAAAGTTTCGGAGGTAGGTCATAATTTTTCCCATGCTGGTACACTCTTTTGCCAGGAGACACTGTAATTAGTAGGGCAAGTGAGAATGAATGATTTTTAATGTGATACATGCAGTTTGCACAAATCAATGTAGACTCATGATAAAAACTGCAGGTCCTCTTGTAGTTTCCACTCAGCCAGCTTTGCTGAGAAGCCCTAGCCATCGGAGCTCACTGATACAGCCTTCTAAACTTCATGGCGCTTAGGGGAGGACATTTTTTCAAGTGAAGTTGGTGTAAAGGGTCAGCCATCTTGGGAGGGGTGATTTTGCTTCACAGCAGTTATTGTTCTCACAGTCTATGGGTAATTTATGTTTTATGGGAGCAACTTTTGTGGAAACAGGGGTATTATTATGCAGTCACTGCACTGTGGAATGTTCATTACTTAACAGAGGTGCAAATAGTGTGGCAAAAACATAACGAATGCTGTCCCCTTGACATAGTTACAGTTGCACATTGTTCTCGTGGCGTGCAGATCGTGTCAATTGTGAAAAAAATGAAAGGGAACCAAATAACCGTTTGACCCTTGCGGCTAAAGCTGTTGCTTTGCAACTGATAATTCATGGTAAAATCCAGGCCTCAGCTCACCTTCCTTTGATTCTAGGCAAATCACTAAATCTACCCATGCCAAAAAACGATGTAACCTATTCTGGTGCTCAGGAATAGGGCTGTTATACTCTTGGGCCAGGCTTGAAATTTAAAACTGCAAATAAATAATTAAATAAAAATGTGCACACTATCACGTTTCCTGAATTATGTTGCGTAGTGTTTTAATGCCTAGCGGGACGAAGGTCTAACTTTTCGTATGTATTCACTTTTGTTCACCGTTTTTAATTAATTTTTGCAGCACCCATTATTTTCAGTTTACTTACCTGACGTGAAAGTCTAATGTATTTTCCTCATCATTGGTAGTAAGCCCTATATAAATGCAATTACAATATTGCACAGCAGTGCGGGCTGCTGTGTAACATGGTGTAACGGAAAAAGCGCCATGACGCGGTCAGAGCTGGTCAATTCATAGCACTTTTTTTTTTTAAACTTTAGGCCATGTTCCAAAGTAGTTCACGCTGCCGGGCGAAAATATTGACTTCTTTTTTTTTGCTTGTCTTTATTACTCACATCCCTCTTGTTTGAGCTTAGCTCCCCGTCATGAAACTCGACAGGTATTTATGGAGGTTTCTTTAAAATCGCAACCAGAGCAAATAGGTAATTTACAAAGTGGTAAGTAGGTTCGAAATCTGTTTTATACTCCCTCTTTTACGGTATCATTAACATTTGGTTTCCAATGATGTGTTTTAATAGAAGGCATGATAGTTCCTTATCTTGGTGTTCGTACTATTTTTATGTGATTTTTTTTTATGTAGAGCATTGATAAATAAAGAATCAAGACACGTCCTGATAAAGCTTTGGTTGAATAATTGCTCGCCTTAACTATGCAGGCAGAAATGCGAACCTAGCTACCTTTCTGATTGAAATCATGATTGATTCGCATGGCTCCCTTTCAAAACGTAATAAAGTTAACTACATTTTGAATGATTACCTCATACTGGAATGATCCGCAGCATTTTGAATTGTAATTATTTTCCGATTTAATTTACTTTGTATGTCGCTAATTGTGTAAGTAATACACCGCTTAAATCTTAATTTTATTATTACCAAGTATTTACAAATAATAATTCTGACCACGTAACTTTTAACTTCTGCTATTGTTATTGAGAGGCAGTATTTAAAAAGCAACGGTTTGCTGCTGTTCTAGAACGAACACTTACCAACCATTCAAAACTGCCTTTCCAACATGATGTGATAGAATGGTAAAAACGGAATGATGTCGTTCGTGGTGAAGAAATTAGCAGATTTCCAGAAAAAAACGAAATTTAGACTTTTGTTCATAGTTTCAACGTTTTTTAGTGCAACCGAATGTATTATTCATGTAAAAAATATGTTTGTGTCTAACCAATAAATAGTCAAATGCTTTAATTAGCAGACATTCAATCGCAAGGTTTTCTTTTGGAATTCAAGTAGCAAAGGTCTATGGAGAAATGAGGATGAATTAAAAATTGTATGCGCAAGTGTTTATGAAATCGTGTCTTTTTAACATGTCGCACAATTCAGAAAGATGAAAAAAATGTAAAATAGGGTTTCTAGACTTTGCTTCTCAGCTGCACACAAGCATGTTCTTGCCTATTAAGGCACATACATGTTTCCGTTATAAATGACAGAAATGGCCTGATTTAGATGTTGGCAACTTAAGAAACGCAATTTTCTAATTCTACCAGATAAACAACATCATCCTATGTAGAGTTGCAAGGAATTGTCACAAACCACTTTGAGCATGTTGTACAGATGTGCCTCCGTGTATACCAATATGTGGTATTGAATTCCTACATATCAACCCTCTTTGTATCTCTCTGTTAGCGGTGCCCATTGTACCACACTCGTAATGTCCCTCCCTCTCCTGCATGGCTGTTTCTCTCCATATCTATCTCCTCCAGTCGATGATGGCTAGGGGATGAAAATTGCTGTGTGCATAGATCATCACAGTGGATTTCTAGACCTCTTCCTTGTGTGGGTATCTCTCGTCAACTCTTCTTGGAAAAGATTCCTAGAGAGGTTTTTGAAGGAAAAGAATGTTCATATTTCTTTATTCAGTTACCCGCAATGTATAAGTATGGTGTTATGGAAGGGAAAGGTAATGGCAAATGGGTAAACCAGACTAGGTGTATTGGGCCTGGCAGTAACTTCAGGGTGATGCAGTCAGGATCAAATCCTACGCCTCATTGAGGCAGGCAAAAGAAGGAGAAAGGTAGCTATAGTTAGGACCTAGTCTCCATAGGAAAATAATTTTTTGTTTTGCTAATAACATTGGCGCCCTTTGACGAATCTTAATGAAATTTTCAAAATTAGCTTGCCTCTCGTTTCAGCTGCTGCTTGGAGAGTTTTGGGGTGATTTGTTAAGTGGGGGCTGGGAAAAAGGGGGGGCCCCAAAACACATTTTCCCAATGCATTTTTTAATAGGGATTTTGAACATGACTACAGCATGAACTGCTGAAGGGAATTACACCAAATTATATACATAGATTAGCTTTGATCGTGAAAGGATCGCTGACAGGATTTTGGTTACCATATATATATATATTATATTATATTATATATATATATATATATATCTCTTTCAACAAACTGTCTGCAGCTGGCGCGCTCGTTACTAGCGGGTGCCGGTGTCGAGATCAGACGAACCTCGAATTTCTCTGTCACACCAAGGATTACACCGCACTCCAGGACACAGCAGGTTTAGTGAAGTTTGTTTATTTAAGCATATAATCTCTACCAAACACCACCACCAACGTTTCGAGCAAGAGATGCTCTTTATCACGGTTAAGTGAGTCCTTTGTCTATTTCACCCTTAAATAGTGTTCATTGCCTAGCTAGGAATTATGGGATCTGTAGTTTTCGAAATCAAACTTATTCTTTTGTTTCAGTTTAAAGATTTTTTGCAGATTTATAGCATGATTTTCAATGGCATGATTTGCGTCTCTAGTCCCCAATTTATTAATTCTAAAGTAGATTAATCATAAGTTTTTATAGTTCTAGTACCAATATTAATTACAGTATGGAGATCAATAGACCAATGTTATTATGGGTGTAGTACCCAATGTTTTTCAAGCAATTGGAATTAGAGATGTACATGCAATTCTTCATCCCCATTAAGACCAAATGGGGTTTTCGTTCTGAAACGAATGATGAGGCGTGATTCTAGTTGTCTCAATTTCAGTGTACGATTTCCTCCTCTTTCATTCATAGGCATTGTAGCTATGCTAAAATACCGGATATTTTCCCAATTCGTTTTGTGTTGTATGTGGAGATGTTTGGAGATTGCATATGTCAGATATTTGTTGTGGATAGCTCGTAAATGTTCCAATATTCTTTTCTTTAATGGACATATCGTACTTCCAATGTATCTCATTCCGCATGTACATTCGATCATGTGTACCACATACGTTGTTTCACTTGTGATTCTGTCCGTGATGTGAAACATCTTACCCCTGAAGTCTTCAATGCTGGAAATTGATTTCCCAATTTTGCACGCCTTACATTTACCACAGTGGATAAATCCTTTTTGTTTCGCAGCCAACCATGTAGCTTGCTGTGTGGTTATAAAGTGGCTATTTACCAGTTTGTCCTTCAGAGATGTGGCTTTACGAAAGGTTATGTTTGGTCCATCTCCACTTGAATTGCCGATATCCAGATCTTTTTGTAAAATATTCCAGTATTTTTGCTGAATTTTTCTGATCTTAAAGCTTTCTCTACTGTATGTAGTAATGAGTCTGATGGAATCGTCTGTTGGTTTTTCGTTTTTATTAATCAACGTTTCTTCTCGAGAGGTATTTCTAACTTTGTTCAGACCTTGTATCACATCTCTGTGTTTGTATCCTCTGTGCATAAATCGTTCATAGCTTTCTTGATAATTGTTTTCAACAGTTTCATTGGTAGAGCAGTTTCTTCTTATTCTGATGTCACTGACCATGTCATTAGTGATGTAATATGTGACGTCATCAGCAGTGCATTGCGGGGGCGCGAGTTATAGTTAGCTGAACTAACTATAACAGGGGAATTTCTAGGGTTTTGTACGAGGGAAATGTCCAGCTAACTATAACACCCCTGAAACCTATGGTTTTTTCAGTGAATTTCTAAGGTTTGTTAAATGCCAATTCCTAACTATAACGCCCCTGAAACCTTTGGTTTTTTCAGTGAATATATATATATATATCACACCAGGTTGCCCCAATGGAGATGTCACTCATGGAAGGGTTACTGAACATAGCCTCCGGCAGCAGCAGCCGCAGCTAACCCTCGCCCTTACCTATTGAAATTTGCCAAACGCATTTCGAGCCCTACAGCTCTTGATCACTGGCTTTCAACAAAATTACGGAGACAGCGATGTTGGTCAAAATCGCCATTTTATGCAATTTTCAAAGTCCCGCCCAAGTGGATGTCAGCAACAGGGCATCATAGTTATGGTAGTCTGTATAATTGCCAAGACTTGAATTCTGTGAAAAACCCCGGTGGGTACTCCATACCAAATTCTGACCCCTGTGAAGACGTCACTCTCAGGGAGCTCACTCCATCTCTATGGAGGATCATAGGCAGTCAGTTTGCACCCCATTTCAAATGTTCAAGCCTGACGCGTTTCGAATGTCTCTCATTCTTGTTCACAGGCCATACAATTCCAAGCACAGCAACCGCACTGTTCAACACTTGCTATTATTTATAGTTCCGCCACAGTGGGCGTGAGCATAACGGCATGCTGGTATTTGCAGTTTGAAACAGCAATCTCTCCCAAGTGGGGGCTGCCGGTCCTGAACTATAATACAAAATTACATATCCCAAATGGGTTGTTGAAAAGTGGCAAAAACATATACCGCCTGTATAATAAAAACCTTTAATTTATGGACTCCCCGCTCCAACAGCGCAGCCCATCTGGGTCATAGCCGGATCCGCATCTCAAGTGGCAGGGCATCTTCGCAGCCGGACCAGGCACCACAAATCCATCCAAACAAAGGTTACCCCAGTGAAAACGCCACTCTCAGGGAGCTCACTCCATCTCTATTGAGGTTCACAGGTAGTCAGTTTGCACCTCATTTCAAATGTTCAAGCCTGACACGTTCTCCTGAAGGTTTTTATTATACAGGCAGTAGATGTTTTTTCCACTTTTCAACAACCCACTTGGGATATGTAATTTTTTATTATATAGCTTATGGCTGTCTGACAGTGGCGGTCTGTGAGGCTCATAGAAGAGCCTCACATGCAGACCACTGCTGCCAGAGCGCTGCCTGCACCGTCCTGCATGGTGTGGTTGCATACATGCCACACCATGCAGGAAATGTGAGTGCAAATCCAGATGGGCACTATATGTGCCCACCTGCATGCACCCCCTCGGCCCAGAGGCCGCAGGGAGCCCTATTGGGCCCCCTTAGTTGCCTCACTGCCACCCTTTTCATGGCGGGCTCACTGGCATGGAAAGGGTGGTTGTTAAGAAACTCGGAATATGTCGGGGGTGCCGCTGCTGCACCACCAGCATATTCCCACCTCAGACCACCACCATCCACCACCACCGTCTGCCACACAGAATGGACCACCAAACTCATAATAAAGCCCATAACAATTAATAAATATGTAAACAATACAAAGAAAACTATTAAACTCCAAGAATAATAAATATACTATTCCAACTTCAGTATGTGCAGCAGTAGGCAAAGCATTGGACACCAACGAGGTAAAGTTTACTATTCGTATTCCAGTGTGTGCATGATTAGGGAAAGCATAGGACTCAGGAAGGGTAAAATTTACCATTCCCATTCCACTGTGTGCAACAGTAGGGAAAGTATAGGACTCAGGAGGGGTCAAATTTACTATTCCCACTCTACTGTGTGCAACAGTAGGGAAAGCATTGGATGCAAGAGAGGAAAAATGTACTATTCCCACTCCACTGTGTGCAACAGTAGGGTAAGCGTAGGATTCAGGAGCGGTTACGTTCTGCAGTAGGTGCAACAGGTGGGAAAGCGTTGGACTCAGAAGGGGCTTAATTAACTATTTCCACTCCAGTAGATGCATTAATATGGGAAAGTGTTAAACTCAGGAAATGTAAAATGTACTGTTACCACTCCACTGTGTGTAACAGAAGGGAAAGCATTGGACTCAGGATCGGTTAAATTTACTATTCCCACACCAGGAGGTGCAACAGTAGGGAAAGTGGTGGACTCAGGAGGGGTTATGTGTATTATTCCCACTCCAGTCTGTTCAACAGTAGGGTAGGTGTTGGACTCAGAAAGGGTAAAATTTACTATTCCCCCACCAGTCAATGCAAGATTAGGGAAAGTGTTGGACTCAGGGAGGGTTACATTACTATTCCCAAACCAGTCGATGCAACGTAGGGTAAGCATTGGACTCAGGAGGGGTAAAATTTACTATTCCCACTCAACTGTGCGCAGCAGTAGGAAAAGCGTTGGACTCAGGAGGGGTCAAATTTAATATTGCCACTCCAGTGGGTGTAACAGTAGGGAAAGTGTTGGACTTAGGAGGATTTACATTTACTATTCCCACTCCAGTAGGTGCAACAGTAGGAAAAGCGCTGGGCTCAGGAGGGAAAAAGTTACTATTTCCACCCCATTCACTCGTACAGTACGGAAAGAGTACTTCACTTCAAACAAAAAACATATTTTAACAACTCTATCAAATACCCAAAATATAACATTTTAAATATTCAAATTAAATGTCTGAATTTTAACAAAAAATTAAAAATAACATGTAATGTTAAATAATTATTAGCAATTAACACAAATATTATTAATATAATTAAAATACCACACTATAGTCCCACAAACATAATAGAATACAATAGAATATTAATGAAATAAAAACGTATAACACGGTTACCATATTAAATAATAGATTATTTTAAATAAATGAATAATTTGGTTTTATATTTATGATTACTTAAATAAATTCCACATTTCTCTACAAACGAAACAAACAATACCTAAAAGATAACTTAACACATCTGATAAGTTCACAATTAACACAATTACCAATTAAATACTTAATATCAAAGAAATAATAACTTAAAAATACATTAATTACATAATTTACATACTTAATTATCAATTAAATAATTACAAATGAATTATTAATTAATTCAAATTATTTCACTTCCCACCCTGTATCCCTACAAGCCCTACAACCCATACCTAAAACATAACTTAAAAAATACAGTAAAAATACAATTTAGATAATTCATTATCAATTAAATACATAATATTAATTACAAATGTAATTATTAATTAACTAGAATTAATTTACTTTCCACCCTATAACCCTACGGACCCACAACTCGCACCTAAAACGTGACTTAAAAAATGAATCAATTGCACATTTCACATAATTACTTATCAATTACATAATTATTATTAATTAAAAAAATTTAAATATGTATAACTAAATTACTTCCCACCCTATACCCCTAACTAAGAAAAACCACAACCTGCTTCTACACTCAAAATTACAATAAACTATTTAATTACATTTGAAAACAACTAAAAATGTGGAAACTATATTAAAAATATTAACAATAATTACACTAAGAATGTATAACATATACAATTAAAACATATACTAAAATACATAAGAATAATTGAAAAATTATATTATTAGCAACTATATTTTTGTAAACGATATTAACAACATAGATATTTTTGAAATCGATATTACTTACCTTAGAAAATCGATATTCTTGTCAACTATATTCCTACACGTCACAATATTTGTGGATCACGATATCAAAAACTCGATATTTCCGCACCTCAACATTCTTTATTCGATATTTTGTCCAACAACCTATATATATATATATATATATATATATATATATATATATATATTAAAGATAACTAAACCATCATCAATTTAGCAAAAATAAATCTTACAAAAGCAGAAGAGCAAATTTTAAAATTGGGGGTATCGCATTGCCTGGAAAGTAATTTCAACTATGTCCAAACTAGGATGGATGTATACCGCTGCATCAGAAAATTAAAGCTCAAAAAATTATTTATGATGAAAAATAATGATAACAGTCCCATGGGGGAATCACAAGATCTGAGCCAGCAGCAACAAGAGATATCCAACACAGCGGATGCAGACAGACCTCTACTATTAGATCTACAAGACCTATGGGATGAGGGTCAGGTGAACGTAGAACGAGCTACTGCAACATCAAACTGCGCAAAAATAGACATAGAACCTCTCCAACCAACTCCTTTCCGAGGAAAGTCTACTTTCAATCCCATAGTGGGAAGAGATTCAATCGACATTTTTAACGAACAAACAGTGGCCCAACTGAAAACACTACATCATAAGGTTGAAAATTCAAAAAGTAAACAAAATCAGCATACTATGAATTACTACAAGCTCATCAATCGACTGGAAAAAGATAATTCTAATGTCATCCGTAATGCTGACAAAGGTGGCAACACAGTTATTTGGGACAAAAAAGAATATATTAAGGAAGCACTATCACAATTAAGTGATCAAACTTGCTATACAAAAAGCAATGGGGTGGAACTATAGCAAACATACAAAAACTACAATACCAAACTAAACACTTGGAAAACCAAAATCTTAATAACCAAAGATGAATTAGATTTTTTTTTAAATGGTCAGCCAGTGACTCCTTCAAGTAAAGTTGGCTATGCAGTGAGCGCAAGTTAAATAGCTTTATTTTTGTATTTACTTACTTTACTCCTGGCTGTCGTATGTCCGACTCCAATACACCCCACCGTGTCACTCCCTCGCCCGCCCCACCGCCCGCAGCACTCACTCTGCGAGCTGCCATTGCCCCTAGGCCTGCTCAGGGGGTCCCACAAGCCCCCAAAAAGGTTTTCTTTTTAAATCGGCAGAATTCACGCTGGTTGGAGGAATCCTGCTAAATAAAAAAATGAAGCGCGGGCTCCCGTGCTTTGTTTTAATCAGCCCCTGGGTGGTCCAGGTCGCCGGGGCAATCAAAAAATATAGTGCGGCGGAGCCCACGGGTGCCCCCGCAGCCCCGGAGACCGCCACCTCCTCGGGACCATGTTGATTACATGCGGGGGCACGCAGCCCTGAGGACTGCCACCTCCACGAGACTTCTTTTTAAAATTAAAAGTGTTGGGGGGGCTCCTGCCCCCCATGCTGCCCAGGGACCGGCAGCTCTCTGGGGCTTTGCTATTATGTGTGGGGGGCCTCGCAGGCCCCCCAAGCCCCTGGGACTGCCACCTTCCTGGGGCTTTACACACGAAGGGAGGGGACTGCGCGGCCCCCCTTCTTGGAGCCCTTCATGGCCCTGGGGACAGCAAACCCCCAGGGTCGGCTCCAGCAATATCCCGGGTGCCCAACCCCGGAACATTGCAGTTTGCAATGATAGGGCGGGAGCCGTGCAGCTCCTGCCCTGTCATTGCAAACCATGCTTCGCTTCATTGGAGCAAGAGCAAAAAACCTGCTCTAGCTTCAATGAAGTGAAGCAGATTGCTTTTGGACAAGGGGAGCTGCATGTCAGCAGCTCCCCTTGTCCAAAAGCAATGCCAGCTCCCACAGGAGGCGGGTAGCCAGCTGGGACGGCTGGTCCCAAGTATGTGGCCAGGCCCGGGGGGATGGGGTCCACGGGGTCAGAAGTTGCCTGGGAGGGGTGCCACGCGGCCCCCTCTAAAATAATAAATAAAAAATAAAGGCTGACCAGGCCCCGGGGATGGGGTCCCTGGGGCCAGAAGTGGCCCAGGGAAGGGAGGCCACACGGCCCCCCTCCCATAATTAAAAACAAAGAAACGAGGCCTGGCCCCTGGGGGTAGGGTCCCCGGGGCCAATAATGGCCCAGGGAAGGGGACCCCCTCCCGTATTAATAATAAAAAAAATTAAACAAGGCCATGTCACAGGGGATGGGGTCCCTGGGGACGAAATCGGCCTCGGGAGGGGGCCGCGCAGCCCCTTTCCTGTTTTATTAATTTGTCAGGCCCTGGAGGATGGGGTCCCCAGGGCCCACAACATATTAAGAGAAGGGGGGCCACACAGCCCACCTTCTAACAAAAAGAAAAGAAATGAAAAACCGGCATCTCGCCAGAGGCCCCGCCCCCTCCCTGCACCACTCTGAAAACATGCCTCCTGGCATGTTCTAAGTTGGGGTATTAAGTCCCCTTGAATCCTGAGGGTCCCAGGGGGCTAACTAGCCCTCCAGGTACCTCCAGTAAGCCCCACACAGTGGGATTGCTGAGAGGTGGTCCGAGGCCACGTCCCTTTTTACACCACTCTGCCAACGTGCCTCTTGGCGCACAGCTGGTGGCGCGATGAAGTCCACATGTGTCCTGAGGACCTCAGAACTAAAGTGGACCTCATCTCCCGAGTAGCAGTGCGCTAAAAGGCACGTTTGCAGAGTGGTGTAAAAAGGAGGTGTGGCCTCGGACCACTCTCAGCAATCCGGCTGTGTGGGGCTTCCTAGAGGTACCTTGTGGGTTAGTTGGCCCTCAGGGACTCTCAGGATTAAAGGGTACTTAATCCGCCAGCCAAGAACGCACCAGCAGGCGCGTTTGCTGAGTGGTGGAGAAAGGGGACGTGGCCTGTGTCCACCTGTCAGCAAGCCCACTATCTGGGGCATACTGGAGGTATCAGGTGGGCTAGTTGGCCCCGAAGGACCCTCCTATTACCTCCAGTAAGTCCTAGACAGTGGGATTGCTAAGAGGTCCTCGGGGGCCACACACCCCCCCTTTCTCCACCACTCTGCAAATGCACCTCTTGGGACACTACGGGTTGGAGGATGAAGTCCACTTTACTCCTGGGGGACTGTGGGAGCCAAGAAGCCCTCCTAGTACCTCCTGTAAGTCCTACTTAGCGGAATTCCTGAGCGCTGGTTGGAGGCACAGCCCCCTTTCTCCACCACTCTTCAAACGTGACCACTATGTCATAATTAAAAATTTGCATTTAAAAAACCTTAGAAATTCACTGAACAAACATAGGTTTCAGGGACGTTATAATTAGAAATTAGCATTTAAAAAACCTTAGAAATTCACTGAAAAACCATAGGTTTCAGAGACGTAATTAGCATTTAAAAAACCTTTGAAATTCACTGAAAAAACATATGTTTCAGGGGCGTTATAGTTCGAATTTTGCATTTAAAAGACCTTAGAAATTCACTGAATAAACCACTGGTTTCAGGGACATTATAGTTAGCTGGACATTTCACTCGTACAAAAACAGAGAAATTCGGCTGTTATGGTTAGTTGAGCACTGCTGATGACGTCACATATTACATCGATCATGACATGGTCAGTGACATCACTGATTACATCACTGATGACATCTCAAATGACATCACTGATGACACCATCCACTTAATATCTGACGCACCTCCTCACACCCTAATATAACCTTTCGGACAACCATTCTAAAATACAGACTACCATTCTCGAAACCATAGACACACCAATACCAGTTAGTAAATACCCACTCACTGATTCATAGGTCACTCATCAATACAGCCTCTGATATATGCACTTATACACCCATACAGACACTTGCATACTGCCACTCATCAACAGAGGTACTCACACACCTAGTCAGTCACCCAAAGACTCAATCACACTCTCATTTACTCACCAATACAGTTATACAAATACCAACTCACTTATGCATACAGATACTAACACATACTTACTCTCTTATACAATCACTGACAGAAGCACACCCTCATACATACAGACACTTCCACAATCACTCACGCTCACATATAGTCACTTATATACTCCAACATTTACATACACTGCCTTTCACATATGTAGTTACTCACAGACATCCTGTAGACTCACTCAACCATACAGGCCCTCGCAGATGCACTCATGAACCCATACACCCACTGAATCACCCACTCACACATCCATGGAGGGAGTCACACACCCAGGCAGGTAATCAGACAACCAATCATCAATCCATATGGACACTCATGTTGCTACTCACCAACCCATGCAGCCACTTACACACCAACTGACAGACTGATAAAGACATTCACACAGATTAGTCATTCACCCATGCATTCACTAAAACAAGATTAATCTCTCACTTAAACAGTCAGTCACGCACCCACTAAATCATCCATTCAGACAAGCATACACCTATTCATTCTTCAATAACCCTTTGCATATCTATAATTAACATTCTTAAACTTTTAAAATCACCCAGTCTCTGGATGATGTCATCAGTGATGTAATTTGAGATGTCATTAGTGATGTCATCAGTGATGTCACTGACCATGGCATGAGTGATGTAATATGTGACGTCATCAGCAGTGCATTGCAGGGGCGTGAGTTATAGTTAGCTCAACTAACTATAACGGACGAATTTCTCTGGTTTTGTATGAGGTAAATGTCCAACTAACTATAACGTCCATGAAACCTGTGTTTTTTTCAGTGAATATATATATGCATATGTACAAAAAAGATGGATCTATACAAATACATACATATATATCTGTTCAGGCTGCAAGATGTGGGGCTCTCGTCCGTCACTTGGGGGTCGATTCTAGTCTGTAAAGACTCTTAAAAGCAGTGATATACTTGCTGTAAAGGCGATGGCATTCATCCCCCTTTTTTATTTATCCACTCTACTCTGCTCTTTGATGCTTGATAGTTAGATTAGGTTTCATATGCACACTCAATAAGTAAAATAACAAGTAACCATAGCACTCTATAAATAGACAGATAAATAAATAAATCACCCAGGACACATCAGTACACGCAAAGTCTTCTTCTTTACTGTCATCCTTCAATGGTGCTTATTTTCTTTACTCAAAAGCTCGGCACAGCACTATGCTTTATCAAATATCTGGCATTGCAAGAGCATGAGCCGCATATATGAACATGAGGTGCACGTGGCAGTGCATTTATTTTTGGAAGCTACTGTTACACATTCATTGTTGCACTAAAGAGCCTGCTGTATTTTTGCTGGGCAGTCACATGTTAACTTCAGTTTCCCTTTTGCATTCCAGTTTGTTTTTTAATTTCAGTACATACAGTAAAAATGGAGGAAAAAAGTGTGTTGTTACTCAATACATCGCTGGACAACGAGTGCATCCTTTTCTTACGGTACCATGCCGAGATCCTGTGGGCAGCCTATAAGGCATTACATAACACCGAGGTGTCCAGTGGCGTTTGAGGTCCTGAGAAGGTTCTAGTGTCGGGGTATGTTTGAACAAGAATGCTTCTGTTAGAGCACGTCGGCATATTTAGAACACACTATCGTGGTGAATGGTGGCTCCTCTGTGAAAATATGACACACAATATATATTGTGCTGAGCGTTCATCAATTTCGGGTGGTTGGCATAGGTCCTATTGAAAAGTTCAGGACAGACTTTCCTGGGCCGTGTTTGCATAATTCTATTGTGGGGTCATGCCTTTTTGTATGAAAGGCCACCAGAAATTCTCACGGCCACAAGGTCATATTTCACCACTCTATTTTGATTTGGGGGTCTAGCTACAGTATAATTGTGCCTAATATATTTGAAGTCTATAGTCACCACATGCAAATCAGGGACTTTTTAAATTATCACTTTGATTATTTAATGGTTTTCCCTAATTTTCCCAAACAAAAATTAATGGCATAAGTATAAATTACTGCTCAAGAAGACTCTACTTTTCAGATTCCTTTATCAAGCTTGCAGAGGAAGTCAGAATATTAAAACCCAAACTGATCTCAGGAAATTGGCATGCGAGGTAATTTTCACTTTTCCACGTTTGTATTTTTTAATACTTATGTATATCTTAATAAGGAATCACGTGGTACCAATTGTTTTCACAAGGAAGTGTTTGATTAGGCTGGGAAGTACTGTTATGAGCTCCAATGTACCCCAATATAGACCTAGGTAGATACACAACCTTTTACCTACATTTGTCCTGCCTTGTTCTACATAACGGTTCTAGCACTGATCTCTTACCTAGTTATGTGCCGAATAAATGTTGTGTGGTTTTCTTTGAAAACATGCCTAATTTATTATGCATGATGATTCTCAGTATCACAGCAGGATTACCATCTTCTGTATAATAACTGTACAAGAGTCACCACTATCGTCATCCTTGAGTGACTGTCCCACAGTACCATTCTAGGTAGACCTCCTGCGGGGTCTTTTTGAGTATATAAGCACCACATCTTTACTGGGCAAACCAGAGGAGAGGCTTCCATGCTGACATGAGAGATGCTGAGGTCCCTGCAAGCAGACACTCCAGCACGCAGTGGTCTGACAATCCTCGCGGGGTGTCTAACTTGAGACTAAGATAGGGTTCTTCATTCTCTCCCATCAGGTAATGGGGTTTGCTCTTTTCTAGGAGGATTTTTGGCTATACACACACATACATGCTAGGTACCATTAGGTACATTTAGTTAGGGTTTGCATCTTAGGAGTACTCATGATTACTGCCATGTATCTACTTGTCTGCATATATTCACTGTTTTAGCACCATGGTACAATTCGACCATTTATTACTCTGTTGGTGCTTATAATCGTATATATCTGTTTCTTTTTAATGGTTTTAGCAGCACACGTATTTTATACTAGAATGACGCTGGTTTAATAAATGCTTTTGAAAAATATCCCCATCGTTTATTCTGTAGATCTCTCTGGAGCGACTGAGCGAAAAGTACTGCACTGTTTCCACGATCCCTGCAGGATCAAGGGTTGTCATGTTCGCTAGTTGCTCGACACTATTTGCTCCTTGGTAAGGTTGTGGGGCTTATAGTGGCACTGTGAGCTAGCTGGTCTGCAGACTAATATATCCTTTGGGGGAGTCTGGAATCAGTCTGGACACCAATCCCTTAGTTTATGTTATCTAAACGTGCAGACCCTATATAGATTTTTAGGAACTACATGACATGATGCCGCCAACGCTGGTTTGATACTTATTTAACGGTCAAATCTGAGTAGTTCAGTCATGCTTTCTCAGAGAACCCTGCTCACATTTACCCAGAGACGTCTGGAGTGGGTAGGGACATTTTGCCACAGTTGAGTAGGCATACCCTGTGTATTGGCTCTGTAGGTATATTCAAGCTTGAAGAATTATGGTTCTCTACATTGTGCACGGACCTTATCTCTATTTTCTTGAAATTCCTTTTGCAATGTCTGTCTAGGACGGTACTGCAAATGCAGGGTAAGAAGAGCACAAAGGTGCTCTGAACATACCAGAGAATTGCAGAAATGCACATACTTTAAAATTTCTGGGAAGACAGAGACTCCTCGGCAACTGCCTATCGTTTATGAAATTGACAGAAGTTGTGGTAGCAATCGGGCAGAGTGCTGCTCTATGGTGAAAAGCTTTGCAGCTGTTTCTTTTTCCCTACTTTTTCTAACTGTATTGAAGGCTTCCCATTGATTAATGTATTCTAGGTGACCTGTGATTGGCTGGGCAATATGTGTGACATTTTTACAAGTTAGTCAGCTTAGGAGGGAATTCTTTCCAATGGTGGCATTTTAGATTCTATTTATTTTTAGTTTGTTTGTCTGTAGGTTACTTTAGTAGTTGCAATGGGGAAGTATAGTATGAAGAGGAGTAGGCCGCAGTCCCCTGAACCAGAGGAGGGGAGTGAATCTCACCAGTATATACCAGCAAGGGGTTCTGGTTTTGTCCTAGCTGGGGCTTCAGTATCCCTGATGGCCTTGGAAGTACAGGCATGATTGATGCCGCAGCCATCAATGCCTGGTCCTACAAGCGTGAGGCTAGGTGTCCCTCAACCCTGCTGGATGAGGATGATGATGTTTCTGTGACAGAGTGGTACCTGGTGGAAAGTTTATAACTAGGGAAGAACTGGCCGACATTCTGTCACACATCCGAGACAATCTGGGTATGGCACTGCCTCTGGTGGAGGAGGCTGCTGAGGATCTCTTTCGCAATTCACCAAGCCTGCAGCGCTGGCTTTGGCCTGACATCCTAGGACCAAGGAGCCGATTTTCAGTTCCTGGGGAGAACCAAAACCTAGCCAGATTACCCATTTTCTCCAAAAGTCCTATGCCCTGGAGGAAGGGGGTAAATTGTTGCCACTTTCCTTCAAGGTGGATTCCATCCTGGCTCCTGTCATTGAACGTTTCTCATTAAATCCTGATGACTGTTTACCTTTATATCATGTGGATAGAAAAATGAATGGTGGAATTAAAATAAAAAAAACTTTCACTGCTTCTAATCTGGTGAACAGGGCGGCATTGTATGGGGCATTGTTGGCTCAGCCCTTAGTGAAGGATTTTGAGATCTTGGTGGAGGCCATGCAGGAGGGTTCCAATGTGACAGATGTCCCTATGCAAATGGAGCAACAAGCAAAGTTCCTGGCTGATGTTTCAGCAGATGTCATCAAGGCAGCTTCAGCAGCTCTTAATCAGCTATCATGGCCCGACGCAACTGGCGTTTGCAGAACTGGAAAGCAGAGCTGGCAGAGAAGACTTCTTTTCTTAAGCTACCGTTTGAGTGAAGCAAGCTGTTCGATGAGCTGTTGGATGGTCTAACCCGGAAGACCTTCAAGGATAAGAAGCACACTTCTTCCTATCGGTCCACTTCCAACAAGTGTTCTTAGACTTGGAATCGACAGATACAGCAGGGATTTCCCTCGCAAGGACAACCGTTTCTATTCGTTCTGCAGGAAGAGATTCCAGCCCAGAAATGTTAAGCAGTAGAATGTCACCCCTAAGGTGAGGTCCTCCAGTCAGCACTCCTGACTATAGGATCCCTATGGACTCACATTCTGTGAGTGGATGGTGAGCGGCATTCCTTCCAACATGGGAGCTTTCCATCTCTGACAAATGGGCTTGGAGCATCATTCAGAGTGTCTATTTCATAGACTTTGTCTCCCTTCCTCCAGGCATCCCTACTCCTGTCCCAAGGAATCCAACAAAGAAGGTAGCTCTCTTGGGGGTCATCCCTATGCCACTGGATCAGGTCAGAGAAGGGGTGTTCTCTATCCTTTTCCTGGTTCAGAAGGTAGTTTCGGCCAGTGTTGGATTTAAAACATCTCCACAAATAAGTGGTGTTCATTTCCTTCAATATGCTGTCTCTCCAACTCCTCATTCCCCTGGTGTCTCTGGGGGATTACTTGACTACAGATGATCTGCATGATGTGTATCGACACGTTCCAGTTCATCTGAGTCATCAGAACTTTCTGAGGTTCGCAGTGGGAGCGACACATTACCAATTCCAGGTCTTGCCATTTGGTCTAAAGTCTGCTCCATGTGTTTTCACCAAGGTGTTGGCCACTCTGATGGTGGTCCTTCATCTTCAGGGGATTTCTGTCTTCCCGTATCTAGACAACTGTTTGGTCAAGCGGGCATCTCTACACCTAACCTATTTACATGTGCAGACAGTGCTGGATCTTCTGTCATCTCATGGCTTATTAGTGAATGCGAGGAATTCCCAGCTGCTTCCCCCTCAAGATTGTATCTTCATTGGGGCCCGGTTTGGGATGGATCTGGGCAGTGTGACGTCGCCGAACTCAAGGTTACTGAAAGTTCATTCACATATGCTGAATATACTGTTGGCACGTGTTCCGCCAGTCTACTTTTGGAAGAGTGGACAAGGCGATCTGGCAGCTACTGTGTTCTTGGTGCTCTGGGTTCGGTGGCACCTCAATATTTTCATGGGGTTCATTCTGAGCAGGTGGGTGCCCAATGTGTGGAATTTGACATGTGTTCTTCCTGTAACAAGTGATCTGGAAGTATCTGGGGTGGTGGCTGCTTCCGTCCAACATCCAGAAGTGGGTATCCTTGTTGACTCCAGATCAGTGATCACCCTGATGGATGCCAGAGAGAGTGGCAGGGGGGCCTGGTCAGGGGGTCTCATGGTTCAGAGCCTGTGGCAGACATGCCAGAGTTCCCTGTCATCAACTGGAGGGAGTTGTGGGCAAATTGTCCGGCTCTCCTTCCCTTTTTCTCTCATGTGTTGGGCAGGGCTGTCATCATCCAGACAGACAACACCACGGCCATGCCCTATGTCAATAGGCGGGGGGATTGAGGGCCCTGTCTTTGTCTGCAATTGCGGATCAAATGTTCCTTTGACCTCAGTCAACTGTAGGTTAAAGCCAATCACCCGAGCAGGGAAATTCTGTCCTTTCAGGACTTTTGTCTTCCTCCCAAGGTTTTTACCAAAGTGTGTCAGTTGATGGGTCACCCCCAGGTGGACCTGTTTGCGATCCCTGGCAATGCACTTCCTCCCTGTTTTTTTTCAAGAGCAAGGGAGGAGTTGGCTTCAGGGATGGATGCCCTGACAATATGGGCTGGATTCTTCTGTTTCCTTTTATCCAGTGGTTTCTGGTTTGGGTTCAGATGGAGAAGGTTCAGATTGTTCTGGTGGTTCTGGCATTGCCCTCCTTAGTCTAGTTTCCTCTGCTGATGGAGATGAGGGTGTGTCTGGAGTGGAGATTTCTGTTGGTCCCATCTCCCATGAGGTTTCTAAGACTCCAGGTGCCCTCCCTGTTGAAGTTCAAGTTGGCGGCTTGGAGATTGAGTGGGGAGGCTTAATGTTATAGGGTCTCTGTGCCTCTGACTCCTCTTCCATGCAGGAGTACATGTGGTTGTCTACCAGGTCTTCTTATGCTAGGCATTGGAAGACGCTTCAAGCTTGGTGTAATCGAAGGCAGGTGATTTCTCTTTCTGTTTTTCTTCCTTAGGTGCTGCAATTTTCAGTTGGGTCTGTGTCCTGTCACTCTTAAGGTACAATGAGCAGCGATTAAAGCTTTTCAGTCCCCCTGGCGATCTGGTGGGTGATCAGTGTCTGGTCTCCAGGAATTTAAGTGGTTTTCAAATCTTTGTCCAGTCCCTCAGGTGGTGTGCACATCTTGGGATTTGCTGATGGTTTTCCAGGCTCTCCAGTATCCCCCGTTTGAGCCTTTGATGTCTGTGGGGTCACACCTTCTGACCTTGAAGGTGTGTTGTCTGGTGGCTGTTATATCTGCTCTCTGGCTTGGGGGATTAGGCTCATTGTCTTGTCTGTCTCCTTTCTTTCGTGTGTGAGGACAGACTTCTTCTTCGGTTGGGCCCTGGCCTTGTGCCCAAGGTGAATTCTTTGTTTCATCATCAGCAGGAAGTGATCCTTCCTGTGTTTTTTTCAGCCCCTCAATCTCATCTGGAGCTGGCGCTTTATTCACTTGATGTGTGAAGGGCGGCTCTGATCCATTTGGAATGGGTGAAGGAGTTCCGGGTCTCCTACACTTTATTAGTGGACTTTGTCCCTCCTGGAAGGGGGGGTATTCTTCGACTCAGACTTTGAGCAGGTGGATCCAGGGGAGGTCTACTAAGGACATGTCTGCTTCCATGGCTGATTAACAGGGTGATTCTTTGCAGGAGATCTGTCGGGCTTCTACTTGGGCAGTTCCTTCTACCTTTGTGTCTCATTATCGGGTGGGCCAAGTTCTGGGGGTTCCGGATATGTTGGGTTCTGAGGTGCTGGCTTCTGTATTGTAAATGTTTTTTTGCCTGCGTATTAAACTTCTGTTGGCATATTCTGTGCAGTTGTTCTGGTCCACATATTGGCTTGGATACTACTCACTGAGTGAGTCATCACAGCGAGAGGGACGAAAGGGTAATGCTGTGACTACTTACTGGTAATAGCATTAATCTGAGTCCTTCTCGCCATGATGACGCAGGCCCTCCCTCCCACCCTTTTCAGCCAGTCCAACTGTGTGGTGTTTAGGCTTGGTATGGCACAGCAATTAAGGCGGGGGCATTTTATATGTGGGCAAATGTTTGAGATTGGAGGCACAGGGGCCTCACTCAGTGAATCATCATGACAAGAGAAGGACTCAGAGTAATGCTATTACCGGCAAGTAATCGCAGCATTATCTTCTCAGTGAGTGATTATATGTTTACCAGGTTGCTATTGAGTTCACTATTGGTGCGCATGATTAACTTGTGGCATTTTCAAAGTGACTGTGCACACTCTATATTTGGGTTAGGCAAGACTCATTCAAGTGTATGATGTCAACTGTTGTGTAAATTAAGAGTGGGTGAGTCGAATGCAGGTCGTTGTGACTTTCCAACCTCATAAATAAATGTGAAATATGAACAAAGTGTCTGTGGGTGATTTTCTGCTTGTAACGGTGAAAGCTCCCACATCTTTCAGACATCAGTGCTTCCTGTCCTTTACTCATCTTTCTTCCTGACTCATTGTTTATCCCCAGCACAAGGTTCTGCTGGACTGGGATTGCACTGAAAGTTAATTGCCACCCATAGTAAAGTGGCTATTGCCTCCTAGTAGATCATAAGGGAGATGATACTTTAATAGGTTTTGACATTTTAACTCGTACCTCTGAAAGATGAGTCTTGTAAATGATGTGACCTTGTGTAATGTAACTGGTGCTCATGTAAAGAGATCCAATACCTTCGGGTCGAGTTCACACTATATAAAACTGCAAATAAATGACGTTTTGCATTGTTTCAGCTCAAAGTGCTGGCTTGCAGTAAGATTGAGGCACACATTGCTCTTATTATGCATATCCCTTAACCACACATAGTACAGGGATAATCCCCTATTCCACTTACCAAGATCTCAGGAGGGCCCTCTGCTATCCGTCGGGGGTTTAGTTGTGAATAGTAAAGCAGGTGCAGTGGCACCGGGTTACCGGCGTGAGAGAGACCCAGTGAACCCCAAACCCCTTCCCTAGGAGCTGGTCTGAGAAAATTGCCAGGGTTGCTTTGGGTTCCCAGTCCGGCCCTGTTTACGCCCATGTCACTTTTGTTACGCAACTGCTCCCCACACTAACAATGTATTTTGAAACGTGACTGGGCCAGTGTAAGCGCATGAAGTCATTTCCTCAGCGGTTCTTCACCGGAACAAGCCTCAATGTATGCACAGTCAGTAGGCCAGGAGCTTGATATTTCACTTCACATCGCTGTTAATGTCAGCTCTGCATTAAACCATCATTAAACAGCTCAGTCCATTACTCACAAGAGCTGGCGGAGGCCACCGAGCTGTGCGCGCCGGCAATACTGTTATTTGATGTTGACTGTTTAGTCGCACAAAGCTGGTCTCAAAGCACTTACTCTCAAAAAGAAAACGACAAATGCTTGGCCTTTGGGCTGTAAATATTGTGTCACCATTGATTTTTAACATACAAAGTGTATTTTCCTGAATGTCAAGTATTCTGAAAGTGCGGGGACTCCCATGAGCACAAAGCGAAAGGAATTAAAGGCGGAGATTAAAGACTGGGGCTGGAAGAAAGCAAAGAACAAAGGAGCCGTGAGAATCAAGAGCTAAGGCCGATAAAGACATTTACAAAGTGGCCCTAAATACTACGGTTCATTTAACAGCTTAGATTCTGATCCCGGAAGAAGAACGAGAGAAGAATTGTCTGCCTCTGGAGAGGGAAAAACGAACTTCAGAAAGGGCTAAGCGTGCGATTTCAAACACATCTTGTTCTGTGTCAAAGACACATTTTATTAGTGAATCTAAGGAAATATTACACAGTACAACCAATGAAATTCGTAAGTAAGAGCTAACCAAACACGAACAATCGGTATGTTGCTGCACTGTAATTGCATTTATATAGTGCTTACTACCCATAACGAGCCACTGAAGCACTTTTTGTCAGCAGCACACTGTTATTGTATGCATGTGAAAATACAATATCAGATACTTTTTATAGGCACTATAGTCAGGCTACCGCTAGACTTCCGCTCCTGCAAGGTCAGCTGATTAGGGGTTTTTATTGTAAAGTCATTGCTGGGTGCATGTATGAAAGTTTTAAACTGTGCTGGAAGGAAGCAGTAACCTCAAGATCATCGCAATGTGAAAAGAAATGTAGAGGGAACAAAAGTAAACATTGAACATGATGTAATGAATGTCTTGTGAAGTTCATTCTTAAGTGTGGCTCAAAGTATTAACTTCAAAAAGAAGTGGTATCCATTTGGATGCCTCTGGTTAGGGATGTCTCAGCGTGGAGGGTGAGTATAGCCTCTCCATTTAGTAGAAGTGTACTGCCCGCATTTCTCTGGCTGGGGAGTGGGTGACAGGCAAATAGGTTTGCTCACTAAGTTCTGCAAGAGGTTCCAGAAGGAAATTCTACATTTGATGAATTTTACACTTTAGAATAGAATTAATAAATGCAGAAAATATCAGAATCTGTAGACTTACTGTGGGGCATATCTACAACGCGGCAATAGAAAATTATCGCCGCTTTTGCGGCCGTTCTCGGCCGAAAAGCGGCGATCATTTTATCGCCTGATTAGCAAGGTCACGTTAACACGTGGAACCTTGCATTAGCGCACGAATTCCAAACGCCCAGCTTTGCATCTCTAATGAGATGCAAAGTGGGCGTTCCTGACATGATATGACAAGAGAAATGTCGCTAAGCGACATTTCTCCTATCATCAAGCCCCACGCTGTGAAGCATAGCGGCAAGAAAAGTAGCGATAACCCCTGTTATCGCTACTTTCCATGCGCCTGCTTCAGGACTGACTTAGCCATGATATCCTATGGAAGGTGGATATCATGGCTAAGTTTGTGAGGCCCTATCAACAAGCTAACGCCACATTTCGTGAGATTATCGCTGGGTTTCCAGCGATAATCTCACATTAGGCAGTTAGCGCTAGCATTTTTATCGCTTTTGAGATAAGCGTTGCAAATAGCACGCTATCTCTACGATATAAATCCACATTAGCCGGTGATAATTATCCTAGCGTTAAGTGCGCTTAGCAATAATTATCGCCGGTTGTTGCTGATATGCCCCTGTGTTCCTAAAGTTTGGAGCAGGGAATGTGTCCTTTCTGGGATGGGGGGTGGGGGGGGGGGGGGGTAAATTACTGCAAAATGCAATCAACATCTACAAACTCAAAGGTTTGCTGTTATTCACAAACAACTTCCAGGCAACTTCTGCCTGAGAAATAACGTGCACTTTTCCCCTTTCACAGGCTGGACTTTGTGAACCTCAATCACTAGACTAATAAGCACCTCCTAATTTACCTGGTAACTGAGACGGTGAGTTCTTCGAAGGAAAAAAATAAATATTAGAAATGGGTGAAAATTGATGCTGAATTATGCCATTGTACACAAAAGTCACACAAGCTACTTGCTCTATGTATTTTGCTTACATTTTCTGCTTGGATGGGTTTTGCATGAGCAAATGTTTCATGCAAAGTTTAAGCAGGAAAAAAACAAAAAGTATGCAAAATTACGAGTAGTAGAATAATTGGGAATTATGGAATATCCTACTCACATAAAATCATTTTTCAAATGCCTAAAAATAATCCTGTTGAATACACATTTCCAAATATGTACTCATATGGAATGTTCTACCTGGCAAAAATTTTACGTGAGTAGATTACTGTGTGGGATTACTCTTGAAAGTCTATGGCTGTCATAAATTTCAAAACTTTGTCAAGGCACTCTTTGTGAATAACATAGAAGTTGTAACTCTACGCCACTCGATTTTTTACTTCAAATCCCTGGCTATGTTCAGTCAGGCTGAATATGTATTTTATGTTTATGAGAGATTTGGATCATCCTCCTACACCATTGTCAAAGTTGTGAATGCCACGCACTCCCGTTTTGTGCAGCAAGTAACAAGGCTAACATTTAAAATAGAGTGTGCAAATCCTGACTAAATACAAACACTATCAACCTTCTGACATCTACTATTCTTACTAACAAACAAATTGCACTCAGAGTGGGTTTTGACATTGATAGTTTTTTATATTAACTACATGGGAAGGCATTATGAATATTGACCATGGTAAAAGAACTCTCTCCAGTTCATACGGAAGACAAATGTGGTACTCCAGATACATCGACAGTACCAAAATTGCCTCAGTAGAAATAGGGCTTTCAAATTGGGAGAAAAATTCACATTACTCTACCACACACATGTGAACGTCTAGATATACATGTCTTTCCCAACACAAAAACAACTATCTATATCCCTATCTTTTGAAACAAATGATTTCTAGTGTCATATTTTTTTCAACTCAACTCCTCACCTAAACCAATCTACCAGCACTTCTTTCTTGGAACAAACAACACAGCTGCCTAATTCGTATTTCAGGTTAAAGTTCCTACCCTATCTTAGACCTACTCTTGAAATAGAAAAAACCCATTTACGTTTTACCACATTCTTGACAAGCTTATCATCCTTGCACAAGCCTCTAATTAAGTTATGTTTCTCTTAATTTTCTCTTTTTTTCCTTGTTGGTTTTGGTGTACTCACCATGAGCTTTCACTTTTTTTAATTAGTGTTCGGCTGGTGTTGACTGCAGCTTTCTTTTCCTTTTTCTCTTAGATTTTGTGGAAAGCCTTGGTTCTTCGGGATCAAAGTGAAGAAGAACATGCAACAATACTGCTTACACATTGTATTATGTTTTGTTGATAAGAATTGTATTGAGAGGAACTTTATCCAACGAGACATTAAATCACCAAATGAATACAATATTCTGATGTTCTCTTTCTACATAAAGACCTAAGCAGTGTTCATTTCACAAATCAGTAGTCAGGACACTTTAAACAGGTCAGGACTGGGAATCTACTCCCTTAATAGCACATGCTGTTATGATAGTAAATATTGGAGTGCCGGGGTACAAGTAGTTTTGAAAAATTCTTGATAACGAATTCCACTGGTATCTCCGTTGAGCCAACATCTGTGGTAGTGGGATGTTACTGTTACCTTGAGGGGCACCATTACACAAATAAGAATCTGTCCAGAAATAACTAGCATGAACTAAGACTTTTTGTAGGATTGGAGGTGCAGCTGTCGAAACCACCATTACCTTTGCTGTATCATTGGAAAGCCTTGGTGGTGGCCCATACTTTATTTGGTGTTTCCTGAGATAAAGCGTAAGTTGTAGCACACTTGTAGCATTAATGTGAAGTGTAGTACTTTTCTTTGGTGAAAATTGTTTAGGGTGCAGGTGGGTACTGCCCTCTGATCTCTGGCGTTGCTATCTAAATCACTTGAGTAGCGTTGTCTTGAATTAGAACAATGTCCCCACTTTGCACTCCTGGTTAGTGCAATAGAGTAATTTCTTTACTTAAAAGAATGTTCATGCAGTCATCACTGTTTTGTAATGAAGGTTTTCATTTATTTCATTTTGAAGAATTCCTATTCATCGTGTTGACCCATCACACGCTGAACTTTACTTTCCGTACAAGTTCCGAAGCATTTTAGGACAAGCGCTTCATCAGGAAAAAGAATCCTACAATGTAATCAACAACCATTGTTCAAATATTCCATAATCCGAGAAAAGCAGTCTGCCTTAAAGTTAGGTGGCAATGGGTAACCAACGTGTGTAACCAAACACAATCATCAACAATGACCTATGGCAACAAACTTCCCAACTTCCTCATCATGAAGAAATCATAAAAAGATGCTAGGACTCGATAGATCACACCCTCTGCACGCCTGCATCAAACACCACCAGGCAAGCCCTGACCCGGAACCATTAAGGGAAAAGGATAAGAGGAAGGCTAAGACACACCTGGCACCGAGGATTTGAGGCTGACTTCAAGGGGATGGACTGCACTTGGAGGCAAATTGAAAGAAAAGCCCATGACAGAGATGGCTGGAGGGTCCTGGCTGACGGCCTCTGCACGAGGAGGGGTAGTAAGCAAAGTATGTAAGTCTTTATTTTGGATATGGACAAGTCCTAGGACAGCAAACGTTTGTTCTTCAGAACCTAATGCTTGGGTTTTTTAAATGTTTGTCACATTTGCAGTTATATTACAATGGTCTTGTTGATAGGAGCAAATCTACATGTGTAGAAATAGACACATGCTTTCTAGTTTATATGTTTCCAAATAATTTCTTCTCTCCCATTTGATACAAACTAACAACATAATATCTCCTGTGATAAAAACAATAGCAACTTACATGTCTTATGACACAATACTGACCCACAGTTATGCAGCACCCATGAAATTATAGGAAAGTCACATGTAAATTGTTTACAATTGCATCTGTATTTCAGAATGTATAATTTATGATTGTGAATAATTAAAATAACTGGTACGGTTTAACAAGAAAGTGATTTCTGAATGTTCTCATGTATTTTACTAGAATTATTATATCAGAGCATATGGACATTTGTGTTGCAGTGGTGAGCAATTCATTAATTGAGGAGAATTATATCGTTTTAACTGATAATTTTCAGGTGGATCGAGCATAGAGTAATCCAGCTTTTCTGGCCATGGGCAGTGTTCTGATTCTGGTCTGATAGCACAAAGCTTGTTTTAAGTCTGGATGCTATCAAGATTAATGATGTGTTATTACATTCTGGGTGATGGTCAGCCACTGCTCCCATATACCTCCTTTTTTGTGGGGACAGAGTATACTTCCAACATATTTAATCCCACAGGCTTGTGAGTCACTCATTATTCCAAAAGAGGATCTTGGAACATAGCTGTGTAACCAAAAATAATGACCATTACTATCCAGTAGTACACACCTGTGACCCAAATGCATCAATGTGACCTTTCCTCATTAAACTATTTTAAAACTTACATTATGGGGAAGCATAGGTCAGTGAATGACAGAATCAGAAATAAATATTTGATTAGAGGTATGTCATAAAGTTACAAACAAAATGTACATTTGGTCACAATCAAGATGAAGAATCATACATGCATCTGGTGTAGTATGTTGAAGAAGAATGTATGTGCCCTGAGTTTTTGATGAACTGATAAGACTTTATGAAACTGAAAGAGTTTACAGTCCCAGAAATGAGCTTTTTCGAGGTCTTTATTGAGTCTTGAAAAGGAGGTTGAAGAAGGTATAAGTTAAGTGGACAGCAAGGATCATTGATAACATTCAATAATTATGCAACTGGAAAGTAACCTGGGTGTGTCAAACCAAATGATGATAATTTATAAGTACACGCTATAACCGTGATCATGGTCAATACAAATATGTTACAAATGCCACAGAAAGATTGCATATGGACAATAATAGGAGTCCACAAGGTATGCAAAAGGTATAACTCCATCAAGCCCCAATCTCATGTGAAGCATGAATCTCATGAGTGAGCTATATTTAACTTTGTGTCCCAATGGACGGCATTTGAACAATGAAACTAGACACAACCTAAAGAGGCCATCCTATTTACAGGAAGAAATAGTTCCTTATACGCACTTCTGCCTCTCTAAAAATCACTAACGCTGGGCATTCCAGAATGTTTCTTTGTGTGATAATTTCTGCTTGAAACTGAATGCAGATAAGACGTCATCTTATTCTTTAATTAAGCATCCCACCCCTCCGGGACTATGGTGGCCTGTGGAGCTTGGCTCCCGACCGATTACTAAGGACTCGGTCAAAAACCTTGAGTTAGATGGGATAAGGATTTGGCCCTCTCGGTACAAGTCTGGCAAGTCTCAGCAGCCTGCTTCGGTAAGATGAGAGCTATCAGGAAATTCCTTGGCTTCCTGCCAGAAGAAAGCCGGAGGATTACGGTTCATGCCCTGGTGACTTCTCATCTAGACTATGCC
This sequence comes from Triturus cristatus, assembly GCF_964204655.1. Taxonomy (NCBI): domain Eukaryota; kingdom Metazoa; phylum Chordata; class Amphibia; order Caudata; family Salamandridae; genus Triturus; species Triturus cristatus. The sequence goes on along the minus strand of NC_140591.1, from coordinate 611,777,125 downwards.
AACAGTCTGTACCTAGGAATGCCAGGGTTCTTGATCAAAAGGCTGCAGAATGTGGCATCTAGGCTTATCCGCAAGGTCTTGCTGCGCCAGCACATTTCCCCTCACCTTAACCAACTCCATTGGCTCCAGGTAGCCAGGAGTATCGAATTCAGGCCCTCACCTTCGCCTTCCGTGCCTCTCAGGGTAAGGGCCCTGGATACCTCAGGAAGAGGCTTAACCTGTACCACCAGGAGCGAACATTAAGATCCAACCATCGGTGTAACCTTGCTGTCCCCGGTTTCTCAAACTCAAGGCAAAGGGGTAGGTATTTCTTGGTTAGGACGCCAAACTTTGAAATGCCCTTCCACACCACTTACGTATGCTGAATTCAGAACAGGATTTCAGAAAGGCGGTGAAAACCTTGCTCTTTAAGCAAGGGGAATAGATCCTCGAGCCTCAAAATCTGTAGTTTGCTGTACTAGCGCTGGGACACCTCATCCAAGGTAGCCGTGTGCTTCATAAATGTTCTTTGATTGATTGATTGGGTTTTGACCATTCATAGGATGGCCCCATTCAATTGGACAACTGTATATGGAACATTGTGAAACTGATGAATGTCCTGGAACCAATGCCCCTGGCAGATCGTCGGTGATGAACTAATAAATGAAGGGTCCATGTGATAGCTATGGAATCATGTTTTTTTCACATTTATTGCATGTAAGTTGCTCCCTTTCACAAAGGCGTATATCATATTTGCCCAACTTCAAACCCGATAAAAAATAGGACTTAACTGCACTTTACATATCTTCACATTCCCACCCAAATCAAAGCAGAGGGGTACTGTGGGCATAGTAAATGGAAGCCTAAACATAGCATAAACAGTTCTCAATAAATTCTAGGTTAGGCATATAGACATGACTCCATTTTCAACGCGATGAATGACTGCCCAGCCTCACTAGATTGAGTAAAATCTGTCATTCTATCTATATTATCTATACAATATATCTATAATCTATCATTCTATTAAATAATGCAGCACAGCGCAAAAGGTAACTACCAAGTAAATACGGTCAATCCTATTTGCAAAGAAAGTTGGAATGCTACTTCTGTAGGTTCCCTCCAAAGCTGTATGTGATTTCTGCCTTTTGTGATATTCACAAAGGTTTCCAAAACTTCTTATTGACAGCCTCAACAGTCAGAACCCGTGGGAAGTCCCATTAAAGACAATGCAAATGCATTTCTGCGTACATCAATGCATATAATGTAGACTTATGTATGAACTGCTATATTTCATTAGTGAAATTAAACTTTGAAACTTTTTATGGCTCCATAGTGAAACTATCTCAACGAGAACTGTCTTTCAATAAACCCCTCACTGCTTTTATAGGTGCCCGAAGGAACAGAGAAGGACCTGTTCTCACTCAATATACACAAGGGACAAGTAGCAGGTCATCCTTAGAGGATCTAAAAGGTGTAGATGGAGATTATACACTATCTCCGGTAGAGGGTAAACATACAAAATATGCCTTTATCATAGAAGGCACAATGCACTATGCAAGTGTTTTAAAGCCAACAAAGAGCTGTCAAATGTGTTAATGAAGCCCAAAACTGGATGAGCAGCTACATTCTGGATGGTCTGGAGCTGAATTCTCCAAACCTAATCCTTGCCACGTTTAATACTAAATTATAGGTTAGTGTATAAAATTAAATTCAAATGAATTGAATGCATGTTAAATTATTAATACATAATGATACCCCAATCAACCCCTAATGCTAAGCCCTAAAACATTGCACAGTTTACAACAGAACTGCATTGTGAGAGCCGTCGAATGTGTCACTATTGGCATATCAGGGTACGGTGCAGGTGCAAGCACAGGTGCATTGTCAAAGCTCTGTGGGTGTCTCCTGTACAGCTCTGGTTCCAAGTGGGAAGAGCTGTAAGAAAGACATCCTGCCAAGTCTGCTGAAGACATTGTGTCACACCAAAGTGGGCTCGGAACTGCTTGCCAGCTACGGAGAGGGAGAGGGAGGGACTTTATATTTTAAACTTTACACTGGCTAATTGGCCCTTTTTAGTTTTTTAAATACTGTTTACTGATTTTCAATATTGTTTAGACAGATCCTACGACAGTGGGAGTTTCGCATGTAATCTTACGACCGTTTATAGAAAAAACATTACTGTACATGCAAGCAAAGCAATAATCTGAAATTAGTGCAGTTCGGGATCCTGCGATTTCAGAATTTTCCATTAACTACTGGGCATATTTGTTACTTACTGGCTTTGGGCGCGTCTCTGTGGGCCCTACTATATAGGCACTTGTTAGGCGATTGGGGGTTTAAGACGGTCCGGATTCCTGTGCAGGGTGAGAGAAGTTGGTATCGGGTCAATTTTGGGGTTTTTTGATCAGGCCAGGTGCTTTGAGCCAGGTGGTTGTAGGTCGGGGAGGTGAGGGTAGGGGGCTAAGGCGGGCCAACACCAGCATGATGATAGGTGATCCTGTAATGAGGGGACATCTATGGCTAATTGGACCTTTTAAATATAGATCTTCTTATCTGAGAATCTCTGCTACCAAAGAGGTGTTGGTGCCTCTAAGGCTGTGCACTATTAGCTACCTCTTCCCTGCTTCTTATGATTTTGCTGCACTTCACCTTCCTCTTTCTGGCCCCTTTCTGCTCTTTCTGTGTGGGGAGTCCCCACTACAGGGGCCATTTTGCGACCACTCATGCCTGCTCAGATCCTGGCCGCCTCCTTTCAAGTCTGTTCCTATCGGTATTGTAACATGGCGCTGCACTGTGAATGCTATAGATGTGTAATGCAATGGATGTAAACACCTCAGTCCTTATTGTTGTGCAATGCAAAAGAAAGCAATCATGGGACTGCTGACCCTGAAGAAAGGTGCAATGGCACAGGACAAATGCCCTAGGTGTCAGTCCAGAAGAAGAACAGAGGTGCAGTGTCGGCTTAGCCTCGCTGCAAAGTTTATGGTCACGCGACGCAATATCTACCCTTCTTTATTTCTCAGCATTTGTTGCTCCCTCAGGTAAAACTATAATACAAAGTGCTTTCCATGGCAGGTGCCTATGTCATATATAAGTGCACTTAATTATCTGTGTATAACTTCATTTTCGACCCTCGCCATCACAGTCCGCCAGTCTAGGGTCCTAGATTTTATTTAAGGTTTTTTAAATTCCTATAATCTTCTGAGAAGACATTGAGCTGAACGTTGGGGAAGGCGTTGGCGAACTACTAAAGGCGAGCTGCTTCTTTTGATAGACCGCAGGGAATAGATGTCAGGCAAGCGAGAAGCCTAATGCAAATATATATAGAGGAAATGCAGAGGAGAAGCCGAGAGTTTTCGATGCTGGGGGGCAGGGAGGAGAGAACATCGGGGAGGAGAGGCGCAGAACGCCGTAGAGCCCCAGGGAGACGCCACGGAGCCTGCAATGCAAGTTCAATTGGTCATTATACATCTTTCTCGACTCTCGGATCAAAGGCAGGGTCCCCAGGGGCCGTGTGAAGGAAGCTAACAGATATTCCGCGGCTCAATCCTCAGCAGACCTTATTTATTATTGACTAGGGCCTTCAATGGGCAGAGCAAGGCCAGCATCGTTTAAAATTGTTTTCACACACAGTTTTCAGGAGCTTTTGAAAAATATAATGTTTCTGGATTATTATTTCAGGAACTCGGAATCCGTGCTGCTACGACATTCCACAGACAGAAAACATTCTTAGTTTTATAAAAGTGTATCTTTTTCATCTAGGAGGTAGAAAACTAGGCGCACTTAAATATTATTGCAACTTTTTACTTAATAACTTTGATGTTGTTAATGCATGTTTGAATTGTTTTCAATTTAGCCTGGACACTTAGAATAGCATAAAAAAGAAATACCGCCGAATATGTGCGTTTTCTATCTTTGTCGGCTGTTTTTAAAGATTTTTTGTGACCTTGGCAAAGAACCTACAGGTGCAAATATTAACATACAATGACGATGCTTAATATTAATTGTATTGGGATGTTATAACTCTGGTAGGTAACAAAAAATGTGATTGTAAAGCATTGCTTTGCTTTTAGTACTCATAGTACTCATTTATTTAATTTTTTTGTCAATTTAAATTTGCACTGGCTTTTAGGATGGGTTCGATTTTATGTTGTTATTTTATCCTATGTTAGTTGAACCATCGTAATTTTTTGGACTGATGGGGGTGGACAAAGCGTCACCTCGGTACCTGGGCAGACAGAATGGCAAGACTGAGGCGTAAGTAATAGCGGTATTTCTGCCTTTTAAGGATCACAAAACTGGATTGATCAACAACGGAAGGATAGGTTTACTGTTATCATCTTCCTTTAGATTATGCCCTAGGTCGAAAGTAAGATCATACATACAGAATAAAGTAAACCCCAATGAACGCGATAAGGCAATTTCACGTCACTTTTCTCATATGTTAGTACTACTTGATGGAGTGGGAGCATAAATGCTTTAAATGTGTTCATTCCAAAAAATAGTTTGTGATATTTATGTTTTCAGGTTATTGACTAAATCATTGGTAATGACGTTTGTGATCTAACAAGTGATGTTATCAATTATGTCTTTTTTTATCACTGATGCAACTTGCAAATGGTGTGGGTAAAAGGTATGGTTTCCACAGTTCACTAAAAAAGGAGAATGTCTGTGGCATTTAGGTTTTGCATTGGAACTGAATCACTTTAACTGTGCTTATGAGAAAATTTCAGAGGGTTTTATAAACAAAGGTTAATTTCATCTGAGAAAAGTCAAAATGAATTTAAAAAAAGATTTTCATAGATTTTTTTGATGCCCGGGACCAGGCTCCATCCCACCAAATCCAGCTGCACATAGAATTTGATCCCATGGCAAACTCTTCCATCAGCCAGGGCCGTCTTAACGGATGGGCACGCTGGGCAGGTGCCTGGGGGCCCCACGAGCATAGGGGCCCCATGCTAATCTATGCACATACCAGAATTGTATGTATTGACTCATCTTTGCTGTACAGAATTTCACTGTTTTTGTTGGAGGTACCAATAAATATAAGTTTATTTTATTGATAATTTACATTTTTATTCCTGTGAGTGGCTGTTTGGGCAGGACCCAGTGCACTGTCATGGCGGGGGGCCTTTAATGCTGTTAATATAGCCCTGCTTTTGCCAAGGCACAATGACTCCTGGGCACAGAGCCTGTCCTACACCCAGACATTGAATGACCTGGCCTATGTAATAAAGCACTATATCGTAGCATTGAACCATCAACCCAGTGTGCACCAACTTCTTGATAGAGAGGCTGAGTCACCCAAATCAGCTGTGCACATCTTTTCGCTGTGCCCTCGGACGTCTTCTCACCGAATAAGGCAAGCATATCCTTAAGGTATCTACACTGATCTTTATGTGAAGTGCATGGCCTCAGGCCTTACACCTTCTCCGATGCACACAGATAGGTTTCACCCACCCTTCGTCAATGAACTGCACTGCCAATCTGCACTGTCTCCTCTTTTAAACAAGGATTAAACTCAAAATCTGCTGCTTATTCTAGAAAGATCCACTTGAAAAATCCACCCTACTAAGCCAACTTACTAACCATTTCCGGAAGCTTAGATGTGTCTGAGAAGCAGGGACTTTCTTATGCTAGAAACACTGAAGTTCATAATATCTCAAATCATTTAATAATCCTTCTCAGGGATTGCCACTTAGCCATGGATCTTTCTCCCAGTCCATATCACTCTCCTCCAGAAAATTCTTGAAGATGCACCTTTTTCAGAGGCACCTAGCTAAAAACATAAACCCGCTGACTTCACTGTGATTGGCAGAAGTTATGAGGCAAGAGTACACTAGTTATAGTGTAAAACCCAATCCCTGTTCCAGTGAATCAGCTGTGCACATCTTACTGTCTTGCAAAGCAACCTGAATGTTTTCTATTTTTCTTTTTTAAATACACAGCCAGATTCAAGTATCCAAATGCAGTTATAGTTTAATCAATTAACTATATCATGTGGCCCAGTCCTGCACTACTTACGACCTCATATGTCATCATGACACTTTAAATGACATCATTGATATCACCACTGATTGCATTTAAAAATACATAATTGATTACATCACTGATGATGTCATCCATGATGCTTCAATTCACACTACTCCACAAACCGTTACATAATCTTTAAAAAGAAAGTTCATATTAAAGGGCATACAGTCATATACAACATAAAATTACTCCGTGTACATGTATTGTTCCATTTAAATGTAAATAGTGTAGGGCCTGGAGCCATGTTAGGCTGAGCATAGTGAAAGGTGTATTCTGGTGTTTTACCTACTAGTAAAGGTTCCAGTGCAAGCAATGCTCTATGTTAAACAAGATAAAAGGCACTGGGTTTGTTTCAAAGTAGGTTGTGAATTAAAGCCAAAGCTTGCTGCCAAAACTCAATGAGAAAATCCAACGCTTCTGTTCACTATAGATTATGCGCCTTTGGTTCTCTGGGCACATGCACCATGTCAAATAGATGCGATACAGGGCTATAGACAAATTGCACGAAAAAGTGAACATTTATAAGGTGTTGATTTTTATTTGCAGAACATCCCTGAAGATTTTGAGTCATTTCAAAGTGTTGAAGAGTATACAATGTAAGGGTGACCACTTAAAGATGATTTAACTCACATTGTGGTTGTAGGCATGACTGTAAGGTTGTATGCCATTCTGATAATTTCCGGAATGTGTGTGGTGTATTTTACTACACTTCAAAGGGTTTCCATAGGTCCAACCTAAAGATGCCTTTGTTATGTCCCGCAGTTAGTTTACGTTGTCCTCTTTTCATAATAACATTACTGCTGCGACCTTTTGCACATATTCACATGCGTGAAAATGTTGGATTAGTTTCTCTGAAACTACTTCTTTTTACATATCTGGCTTTGCATAACATTATCACAATGCCTCGAACACCAAGTACAAGGCCTTTACGCACAATGTACAAATGTCATTCTACCTTTATCCAAGGGGCACCAGGGCTATTTACATATCCATAACATTGCTAATCTATATGTACATTGCAAGGAAGCTTTTTATTATAAATAATACGCATCTGCGAGAGTTAGCAGAGCAGGCACTTCAACTGACACCAAGGGTCCCTGCCTTCTGAGACTTTACCACACAGTGGTCTGACATCTCCATGAGGGGTGTCTAATTGGTGACGAAGACGGGGTCCTACATTCTCTCCCACCAGGTAATGGGGTTGGATCATTGCGTGGGGTGATTCTTGGCTCTACACCTGCACACACTCTAGACATACACCGTGTAGGGTTTACATAGTATGAGTAAGCCTGATTTCTACCATGTATATTATGTCAGCATATATACACTGTCTTAGTACAATGGTGGAACTATATCTGCTATTTATTCCTTTGGAGCTTGTAATCACTTTCATCTGCTTCTGTCTACTGATTATCGCAGCACATATATTTTATACAAATAACGTAAGTTCCAGAAATGTATTGAAAACGTCCCATTATGTATTCCATGCATATTTCTCTGAGAGCAAAGAGCAAGGGTGACTGAGCGAAAGGGTCCGGATCTGTTACCATGTTTCCTGAGGGATCACGGTTGTCATGTTCAGTGGTTGTCACAAATCATTCTGTCCTTGTCAAGCCTAGGGGGGCTTGTGGTGGCACTGTGAGGTACCTGGTCTCTAGGCCAAAATATTCTGTGGGGGCGCCCGGAATCCGACTAGGCACTTCGACAAAAGTTTATGTTGTCCACAAATGTGCAGGTCCTACAGATTAGTGGGAACTACACAATATCTTATCAGTAGCTTATGCATACCTGTTAACCTCTTAACTTAAAATAGCGGGTCATGTGAGGTGTTTAAGAGAATGTTCCCAATAAGGTCAATAGAGAACAAAGGCATTTTGTAAGGCGTTCAAGATTTGAAAAGTGGGTGAACCCAAAACGTCTACAGACGTTTTGTTTGTTAGTTGGGTGATTACATGTAAGAGGGGGGGAGACATACAGCAAATATAGATGAGTTGACAAACATGCAACGTGTCCTGCATTTTGCCATTGCCATTGCCATTGAAATTGCCAATGGTTATTACTATGATTAGATGATTAGAATTGTTTGGTAACAGAAGATTGGGCACAAGCGTAGCTTGTTGAATAACTCCCAGAGCACAAAGCCTGTAGCACACTGCCATAATCATTGGATGAAGTCAGCAGTGATTTAATTTGAGGTGTGATCAATGTTGTTATCATTGGTGTCATTAAACAAGCCTATAGTGATGTAATATGTGAGATCATAAGCAGTGCATGACAGAGGTACAAGTTACAGCTAGTTGACAAAAGCATACCTGGCAACTTTCCGTGGTTTTTTGTTTTTTAAATGTTAGTTCTTCTGTTATTCCATCCACTCACTACAACGTTACTTTAACCTTAGTTTGGTTTGGTGAATTTCTGTTTTTTTTAATCATATTATAAATGTAGCATGTGTAACTCCTTCTTCAGGTGGGCAACCCCACAGTGCAGGGCATAGGGCCATGGGCAATGAGTGTTGTGCACAAGGCCTGGACTCTGGCCAGGTCTTCTGCTCAACCCTCTGCAAGCATCCATCCTCATAGCCTTTGCCCACCAAATTCTGCGTGTGTGCAGAGGAGATTGGATGCAGGGCTTTGTTTCTGGGGAATGTTTTGTAAAGGACATTTTTATCTTTTTCTAGGTTTAAACTTTACAGTGTTGAACTATTGTATTATTTGTTCTACATATTTTTTTGTGTTTTTTTTTATATGGTCCCGCATGGCCTTAATATGTTTATTTTTCTCCCCTGAAGATACAACTTTCAGACAGTGTTTGCAGTATGTAGCAAAATGCTCCACATTCTCTTTGGCCTTTTCTTGCTGTTGATGCTGCACTTCCAGTGGTGCAATTTTATCTCGTTCTGTTAATTATTGACTTCTCTCCACCCCAGCTCATACTATGTTGTTGGGGTAAATAACCAGCAGGTGCTTCCATATCTAGCTTGAATAGCCAATGGAGTAATGGTATAGTTTATCTCTGTAAAGCACATAGTTGCACAAGTTGCACATAAATTCTTAGGCATTATTTTTTTCCCAGCTGGAGAGAATAGGAACTTCAGCATCACCAATTTCTTTCCAGCCCAGATGTTTGTCCTACTCAAGTTGTTGATGGCAGCACAATAACGTAGTCATCAGGTAATATTCCAGTGGGGGTAGAGCCTGTGGTTGGAGCATTAGGTGGCTACTTCTGTGGAGTTTGTTCAGAAGCCTTAATGCTGGTGAATTCTCTGACCAGCAATCTCTATGTAACCCACCAATGTGTTAATGGTTTTCAAGAAATTGCTTTGAGATATTTTCTGAAGACTGGGGGTTTAGGTTTTCAGTAGTTTTTTCCAGAGCAGCCAATCAGTTTGCTGCTTTGTGTTATTGATGTCCCCTTGGCACAGTGGTATTTCCTTGGGATCCACAGTGCCAGTGATAGAGTACTGAATCACTCCTGTGATGCATGTACTTCCTTTTTTGTGGACTGCTGTAGTATTGCAGTTTTCAAAAAAAGTTTAGTTTAATATGAAGGGTCAATTTATTTCTACTTTGAGCCTATGGATGCATGAACAGGAATGTTGTGTTTTTTATTGCAATTTGTGTGTTGTTAGGTGTTGTGGTACATTGAAGTGGTACAGCAAAACCAATGACTCCCAGTAAAACCATATCTGATTGGTTGGTGTAATTGTATTGATCCCATTGGAAGTAGCTACAGTCCAATTTCCTGCATCAGGGATATTGAAGTCACTCGGGTAACACCTTGTGAATCTGTTCTCTTTTTTGGACTTCCGCTTTTGCTGGGGAATGTTAAAACATATTGGAGGGTGGCAGCATCAATACCCTGAAAAGGTGGGGCGAAAAGTAGAGGCCCTCCTAAATCAATAGTTTGGGAGTTCTTCTCAATTCTAGAAAGCAAAAGCCGGTCTATGCATAGTAGCTGAAATGTAAAATATCCTTACGTTAATAGTAGTAGTGGTGTAAGACAAATGTCACACATCCCCCAGGGCAGTATGCAAAATCTTATAATCAAAAGAACAAAAAGCAGTGGTGATACAGTATGTTTCATGCCAGTAGGTGGTCTGACAGCAAGTAACACTGTACTACTGGAGAATTTTAACAAGCATTGGCATAGCCAATAGGTCTCGCCTTTGGGACCTTCTAAGTATTTAGTTATGCAGAACAATATCCTTACTGCAACAACATTAACTGTTGCTTGGCTACACACTTATAAGGTCCGAAAGGCGAGACTTATTGGCTATGCCAATGCTTGTTGTTCTGAAGGTGCCGTGTACCGCTGCTTGTTGTTGTTATGCGTTGGGCTGGAAGCGCCACATGCTCTGAATTGGCCTCCTAATATCGATAGACTGAAGTACAATGCATTAAAAAACATAAGCACACAAAGCATGGCTAAACATAACATCCCTACAGCTGGCATGAACTAAATATAATATAGCAAACCATGAAGGCAACTAAACCGATATCAATAAACAGAACAAAATAACACATGCTGGTATGAAGCATGACAGCTGTACACAATGTTGCTAAATATTTCACACCAAACATAAAATCACAGGGCCCGATTCACAGAACTAAATTAAGACAAAATCCTAAACTTACTACTTTTGGTATTCAAAGAAGGCATTTAGTAGTAGTAAAGTTAGGAGTTTGTATTAAGTCTGTCTTAAGTCTGTCTTAAGACTGTCTTAAGTTTGTCTTAAGTCTGTCTTAAGTCTGTCTTAAGTCTGTCCTAAGTTTGTCTTAAGTCTATCTTAAGTATGTCTTAAGTCAAACTTAAGACAAAATCCTAAACTTACTACTTTTGGTATTCACAGAAGGCATTTAGTAGTAGTAAAGTTAGGATTTTGTCTTAAGTCTGTCTTAAGTCTGTCTTAAGTCTGTCCTAAGTTTGTCTTAAGTTTGTCTTAAGTTTGTCTTAAGACTGCCTTAAGTCTGTCTTAAGTTTGTCTTAAGACTGTCTTAAGTCTGTCTTAAGTCAAACTTAGCACAAAATCCTAACATTACTACTACTAAATGCCTTCTGTGAATACCAAAAGTAGTAAGTTTAGGATTTTGTTTTAAGTTATTTCTGTGAATCAGGCCCACATAAACTAATCTTATATGACCACAAATAACAAACAATAACATATAGCTAAGCATGAAAACAGCAGTACATAGCTGTACAAAACATACTTAAATTAACTTAAACATACCAACTATAATAACAACACTAAACTAGCATAGCCAAACAGAAAACCAATATTAAGTAACTAAACCTCACTCTCTCGGCACAGACCGTAAACACAATACAGATACATTTATTTGCTGTTTTATATAGCGGGAACTCGACCCGAAGATATTGGAGCTCTTTACGTGAGCACCAGTTACCTTACACAAGGACACATTCATTTTTGGTAGGCTCCGAGAGATTAAGTGATTTGCTCAGAATCACAGGATGCTGAGCTGACCCCGAGGCTTCAACCTGGTTCCCCAGCTCCAAAGTCAGAAGATCTGGCCGTAAGGCCACATTCTCTCAGTTCTGCATGTAATGACTTATAAATCCCATGTAGCGTGAGATGGACACTCCTGGGGCTGGTGGGGGTCGGATAGGGTTTGAAAAGGATGGGATTCTTTATGGCTCATACTAAAGATAATGATGTTAATCCCTATGCTGTTTTGTTTTCTAAAGAGCTGTAGAAGGCAAGCATTTACTCTGTAAAGCACAACCCGAAAGTGCAAAACCCAATAAAGAAGTATGAACAAAAAGTAACTAAATCTAATGTGCTTAAGCATAACATCATAAATTACTAAAAATATAAACCTAAAAATAAAAAAAACACAAAACAAAACCTAATCAAACACAATATATCTAAGAAGATAGTCAATAAATAATAACTAAAGCTAACATCCCTAAGCATACAGAGAGTTCACTTAACTACACATGGCAACACACCGTCAGTGAAAATAGCATACCCAAATTTACATAACTAAACATATCAAACGATAATCAAATATACACAGCTGAATATTTAATTTAGCACCCCATCTAAATCCAGCTGTGACTGCTCGTCTACCTAAATCTAGTGTGTCTGCACCTCCAGCACGCACACACCTTTCACTGGGTCATTTGTCGAAAAGCTCAGTTTGATGGAATTAACCTGTCAATGCGAACTACTCCGCAATGTGTTCTTAATTCAACCGTAAATGTCAAAGCTTCATCCATAGAAGTGCTTCGACTCAACAATAAGTATGGGTTTAACAGTGTGAGCATATTGAGAACCATGCAGTAAACAGAGTATTATATATTAAACAACTACTTCAGGGCCGGCTTTAGGGCGATGCAGCCCCACTGGGTGCTGACCTGCGGGGGAGGGGAGTGGTGGGGGGGCACAGACCTCAAGGAGGGGCGCTGTGTTTAGCTATTGGGGGGGCAGTGCGGCATAGACCTCAGGGAGGGGTGCAGTGTTTAGCCATAACTTGTAATTTAAAAGCACCTGCTGCAGAGTTCCTTGTGCATTCATCTTTTAGGTAGCAATACAAATGTCAAGATAACTGTTGTGATTAATGTTCCTGCTAGAAAGAGAGATGGCATTTTATCCAGTGACAGTTTTGACTCCCCATCAAGAAGCGTGGATGGTTGGTATGCCTGCTGCAAAGAACAGATCTGCCTTTTACGTGGATAGCCGAGGGGATTAGAAAAGCCAGCCTTTACCAGCTCTTCAAAACAAATCAAATTGTTGTGAGAGAATTCGAAGAGGAGGCCATGGGACGGGACCGTCAAAAAGACTGTCACACCTGGCGCCGCCAGCACTAAAGCCTGCCCTGACTGTGCTATATATTGTAGAACTTTTCAATGGTGGTGTGTTAGGGGCAGATGTGAGTTGGCTGGGTTTTCCAGTTCCAGCTTGTGATTTTATAGGGAGTGTTTCACGAGCGGAAGGGAGAGTAGGGCATTCCACAGAAGACGGCTTGAAGGCTCCAAATCTCTCATGTGTTGTGGGGTGGGTGCGTGTGTTCCAATCAATAATGTGGGCTAAGGTGGCGGGGTGGCTCAGTAAGTTAAGGCGATGAGTAGGTCGCGAGCTCAACTCTGGTGAGTCCTGTCCACTTAGCATCCCATCCTTTCGAGGTCGGTTAATGTAGGAATCGTAACACCTGGGAATAACAGAGCTGAGAAATGACAGAAGTGTGAAATTAAGCGTTATATATATAAATAAAAAAACAAGTCATTTTATATGTGTCCTACTTTCCACTTAATGTTTATCAAAGTAATCTGGGTCTTATTTTTTCATGTAAAATGTACAGTACTTACTAGAATAAAGTTTGTTTTATGGGCTATAAGCTACTGCTTTACATACCAGCGGGCAGTGAAGCATGACAAGAATGGGTGAAACAGGTAGTCTGAGTAGATCGCCAGACTTCAAAGGGATTTCCGCCGAATTTGCCCTTTCTGCTCCTGTTTTAAAGAGCAATAAAGGGATATTACCTTTTTCAATTATCTGGGCCAGATCACAGTTAAAAATATGTGGATTATTCCCTTGGCTGGGGGTGGAGGGGTAGAGGTGAAGGGGGCGTGAGGAGAAGAGAAGGGCTGGTCAGGGGCACGTGTTGTGGGAGGAGTGGGGCTGGAGGGGGCGGGAGAAAGCGTACACATGTTTACACCCATCGAGCAGGACAAACGCTTTATTGTTAACGTTGTTTGGTGACCTAGTTAGATCAGGTAACAAAACATGTTGGTGGAGTGCTCTGAAGAAGACTGACACAAAGACGAGGACCAAATATAGTCACTATATTAACACAGCGACATATGAACCTCACGTATAGAAGAGGAGGGTAACAAGAGGAGAACCCACAACAGGGTAAAGTTATGGAGTGGGTGGAAAGGAAAGCAATAGCACAGGCGGAGAGCGCAACCAGTGACTGGAGAGGACAAGGGGAGGAGAACAGAGCAGCAGCTGGACACAGGACTACTGAGGGCGCTGGGAGGAGGGGAAGAGCAGCAGCACCAGCCGGCCCATGCCGAGGCTACGGGAGGAGGAGGCAGCCACACTGCGAAAGCGGCTTGAGTAAAATAACAATATATCAAACTAGCATGGATGGTGTGAAGCGGGCGCCACAACTGGAACACGAGCTCTAGTTAAAATAGAGATAAAACACAAGCGTGGCCCCGCGGCCGTGAAAGTTAACTATTAACTGAGAGGGGGAGCAGGAGGTGAGCCTGCGAGTGGTGTGCACGCACGCCTGGAAGAGCGACGGCTAAAGGCCCATTTGATGCGCGCGCTTTAAGGGTGCCCGCGAGTGGTGCGCTTGAGCGATGCGCTTAATGAGGACAAGATAGGAAAGCCAGATGGCGGCTGTGCGCGTAACCACGCACGTAACCGCAAGCTTTAGGCTACAATCAAAAGAGTGTGGTCGTATTTCTAAAGCCTACTCACCTACTGTCTCTCCAGACCAGCGCATGCGCTGGCTCAGCCGAGACCTAAAAACGGATATGGAAAACTTTGAATCCAAATTAAGCATTTCAAATATGCTGGGGCACATCCACACTGGACTTTATCAAAGTTAAATCTGTGAGGTTGAGCATTAATTCCAGTTATATTTACAACAAAAAAAGAACAGAAACACGGTCCTAACTATAACTATCTACTGGCGACCGCCAGTAGATAATTACCTACTGGCGGTCGCCAGTAGGTAGTTATAGTTAGGACCACGTTTCCATAGGAAATCCGCAACATTCTATTTTGAATAACTTTGGCGAATTTTTCAAAATAGGTGGGGCGCTACGCTCCGCTCCTACCCTGAAAGTCTCGGGGGGATTCGTCAAGCGGGGGCTGAGATAAAAGGGGGGTCCCAAAACGTGTTTTTCCCATGCATTTTTCCATAGGACCTTTAGACAGGGCTACAGCCCGAACGGCTGAACAGAATTACTAGAAATTTGGCAGAGAGGTAGTCCTCAGGTCAAGGAAGTGCCTTTTGTAGGTTTGGTGTAAATCTGTTTAGTAGATTCTGAGAAAATAGCCTTTAAATCAATATATATATCTGAGCCAGCTTACGGTGCGCTTACGGTACGCTTACCGTACGCGTACGGTGGCGTGCGCGAGCGCGATTATGATTGGCTCTTAGATCTTAGTAAACATTCGAATCGGCCGAAACCAGGAAGCGGCGGCCGCCATTTTCTCTCTCGCACTGAGAGAGATGATTAACAAACAAAGCACAAAAACATTTAAAGGGGCTGTTTTGACAGCTCCCACACACATAGCCATGTACAGGGAGTCCCCAAAGATCCCCCAAGGGAAAAAAACGGAATTTTTATTTTTTCGCTAATTTCGCAGATTACGCTTACCGTACGCGTACGGTAAAAAAATATAAACAAAAATAAAATCTCCACAATAACCCCACCCCATGTGCAATTGGTGACCGAAGGTCACCAATTGCGCATGGCTTATCACATAATTAAAAAACGAAAAGATTAAAAAAAAAAATATTAAAAAAAAAAATTATCCACACTCTCTCCACCCCGTGTGCAAATGGTGCCCGAAGGGCACCATTTGTGCATGGCTTATAACTACTGCGAAAAATTAAAATATTACCTTTAAAAACGAAGTGCATCATATGTCCTCCATGTGCGCACGGTGCGCGAAGCGCATCGTGCGTACATGGCCCATCTAGCGTAACGTGGACACGCGGTGCACGTAGCGCACCGCGTGCCCACCGTGCGTGCACGGCACTAACTGCGTAAAGTGGGCGCGCGGTGCGCGAAGCGCACCGCGTGCTCACGGAACAAACTGCGTTAAGTGGGCGCGCACGCCACGAATGGCGTAAAGTAACTTAGCATTTAAAAAACCGTACAAATTCACTGAAAAAACCATAGGTTTCACACACGTTATAGTTAGGAATTAGCATTTAAAAAACCTTGCAAATTCACTGAAAAAACCATAGGTTTCACACATGTTATAGTTAGCGGAAATTTTACTGATAAAAAACCAATGAAATTCCCCCGTTATAGTTAGTGCAGGCAACTATAACTCACGCGACCGCAATCTTCTGCTGATGACATATGAGTCTTTATGAAAAGAAAATATTTGTAATATATGTATAGCTAAAAATGTATGGAAGAAGACATGGGTAAATAAGTGTCTAAATACAGTATTAGCATCAGCAGAAGATTGCGGTCGCGTGAGTTATAGTTGCCTGCACTAACTATAACGGGGGAATTTCATTGGTTTTTTATCAGTAAAATTTCCACTAACTATAACATGTGTGAAACCTATGGTTTTTTCAGTGAATATATATATATATATATATATTCGCCACACTTTTTAAACCAAAGCAGGCTTGTTAACTAGCATATATATATATTCAACCTCTTCACTAGGAAGTAATCGAAGGGACACACACAGCGGGGGCATCAAGAAGCCTCTTTATTGCAGGAAATGTTGCATGACGCGTTTCAACGGTAATTGTCTTTATCAAATGCCTTCACATCGGTTTTGGCTCCAAACGCGGCTTTTAAATAATTATGCTGTTAACCCATTGGTTGTAGTTCAGCTGGACTGACTTCTGATTGGAGCCTTATTGAAGCCCACATTGGTGAACTTCAAATCCCAGCAAGCACCATGACGGCCTGCCAGGTAAGTGTCTCATTTCGGTCCCAATGTTCTCATAATGAGTGCTGAATATTATATCTATATGATGGCCTGGCCCTGGGGGGATGGGTTCCCCGGGGCCCAAATCAGTCCAGTGAAGGGGGGTCCTGAAGCCCCCTTCCTACAAAAATAGGGGAAAAAAGCCAGCAAATCGCCGAGGCCCGGCTCCGTTTCTCCACCACTCTGCAAACGTGACTTCAGGGGCTCTGTTGGGTGGGTCCTTAGGGGCCAACAAGTCCTCCTGTTGCCTCCAGTAAGCCTCACACAGTGGGGTAGCTGAGAGGTGGTCTGAGGCCAGGGCCCCTTTCTGCACCACTCTGCAAATTGCCTCTCGGCGCACTGATGGTGGGGCGATGAGGTCCCCTTGAATCCTGAGTGCCTCAAAACTATAGTGGACTTTATCCACCAAGCAGTAGTGTGCCAAGAGGCGCATTTGCAGAGTGGTGCAGAAATGGGCTTGGCCTCTGACCATCTCACAGCAATTCAGCTGTGTTGGTCTTGCTGGACATAACAGGAGGGCTAGTTGGCCCCAAAGGACCCTCAAGAACCAAGGGAATTTTATCCCCCAACTAGTAGTGTACCAGGATGTGCTTTTCCAGAGTGGTGGATAAAGGGAGAGTGGCCTCCAAAAACCTCTCAGCAAACCCACTGTGTGGGACTTGCTGGAGGTAGCAGGATGGGTAGTTGACCCCCAAGGACCCATAATAGCCAAGGGGACTTCACCCCCTAGACGTAGTGCACCAGGAGGCACGTTTGCAGACTGGTGGCAAAGAGGGGGCATGGCCTCATACGATTTCTCAGCAATTCCACTGTGTGGGACTTATTGGAAATAACAGCAGGGGTAGTTGGGCCCCAAGGATGTCCTTTCGGCCAACTACCCCTCCTGTTACCTTCAGTATGACTGACCCAGTGTGATCGCTTAGAGGTGTTTGGAGGCCACGCCACTTTTCTCCACCATTCTACAAATGCGGCTTGTTGCGCACTACTGATTGGGGAATGAAGTCCACTTTACTGGTAAGGGACCTTGGGGGACAAGACGCTCTCCTGGTACCTATTGCAAGTCCTACACAGTGATTCCTGAGACCTGGTTGTAGGCCCAGCCCCCTTTTGCTACCACTGTGCAAATGCAACAAAGGTACATGTCATGTTACTTTTAAAAGGCACTTATGCAGTCATTGAGGTCTCTAGAAAGACCCTGACACTAATAAGATTGGCATGACCGCAGTCGGTCTTTCATTTTTGGATAGGCCTGGCACTGTTACCTCTGTCTCTCTAATCAAACTGGTAGAGAAATGTCAGGTTGAATACATAACCCAAGTGTATTAATCACTATCCTCGTATATATAAGTCTCTGCAAAGGTACACTGTAAGTAGGCAAAAGGTAAGAGGAATGTTATAGTTAGGCATTACCATTTAAAAAACCTTAGAAATTCACTAAAAGAAAGAGGTTACATGGATGTAATAGTTAGGGGCAGGTTTTACTCATACAAAACAAGAGAAATTCACTGTTATAGTTAGCTGAGTTAACTATAACTTGTGCCCCTGCTATACACTGTTTATGACCTCACATATTACATCACTCATGACATGGTCTGTGACATCACTCATGACATCACCGATGACATCACTGATAACATCAGAGATGACGTCATCCACAGCATCTCTGATGCACCTATTCACACCCCTATAGACTCTGATATACGCACACTGCCACTCCCACACAACCATTCTCAAACCCATTCACAGGCTCATACCAGTACTTATACACCCACTCACTGATTGATAGATCTACACACCCATCCACTTGCTCACCCATACTGTCACTCATCACCCACTCACTCACTAATACAGCCATTGACATACCCACTCATACACCCATACATGTACTGACCCACTGAGTGAGTCACCCATAGAACTACTCACACACCTAAACACTCACCATAAGTCAATCACACAGCCACTTACTCAAACAGTTACACACACACCCACTTACTCATACAAATAGTAACATATACTCACTCACCTATACAGTCACTGACAGAGCAAGCACTCATTCATATAGCCACTCTCATATTCACTCACTCACGCATCGAGTCACTCATATGCCCCATCACTCACCTATACTGCCTTTTACATACCTAGTTACTCACCCATACTGACACATGCACTCAGCCACCGACACAGCCATACATACATTCACTCACCCATACAGCTTCTCACACACACTCAGTTTCCCATACAGCAAGTGACTCACCCACTCACTCATCCATACAGGCAGTCACACACCTCCTCACCCACATACACAGACACCCAGACAATCATATAACCTTTTTTTTTTTTAGTGAATATATATAATTATTGATATATATATATATATTCACTGAAAAAACATAGGTTTTACAGTCGTTATAGTTAGGAATTAGCATTTAAAAAACCTTTGAAATTCACTAAAAAAACATAGGTTTCAGGGACGTTATAGTTAGTTGGACATTTGACTCATATAAAACCAGAGATATTCGCCCGTTATAGTTAGTTGAGCTAACTATAACTCGTGTGCCTGCAATGCACTGCTGATGACGTCACATATTACATCACTCATGACATGGTCAGTGACATCACTGATGACATCACTCATGACATCTCAACTGACATCACTGTGATGACATCACTGATGACATCATACAGTGAATGTGTGTTTCTGTAAAGCTTAAATATTTTTCACATATATCTATGCCAAGGTGTATTGAAGAATGAGTGGATTTACAAGTGCCTGAAGGGATTATTTAGTAGGTGCGTGCCTGACTGTATTAGTGAGTGATTAAACGTGAATTACTGAATGCATGGGTTAGTGACTAAACTGTGTGAAAGTCTGTATTAGTCTCTCAGTTGGTGTATAGGCGGCTGCATGGGTTGGTGAGTAGCTACATGAGTATCTATATGGGTTATTGATTTGTTGTCTGAGTATCTGTATGGGTGCCTGAGTGTCTGTGTGGGTGGGTGGGGGTGTGTGACTCTGTGCATAGATGTGTGAGTGGGTGATTCACTGGTTGTATGGATTCAAAAGTGCATCTGCAAAGGGCTGTATGGGTGAGTTAGTGTGTGTATGGGTGTGTTGGTGAGTGAATGAATGTCTCAGTGGTATACGTGTGAGTAACTGCATATGTTTTAAGGCAGTATATATGAGTGTTGGAGTATATAAATGACTATACGTGAGAGTAAGTTATTTGAAGAGTGGGTGTATAAATGAGTGTCTGCTTGTATCAGTGATTGTATAAGACAGTAAGTATGTGTTAGTATCTGCATAAATAAGTGATGTGGTGTGTGTATAAATAACTGAGTTGGTGTGTGTAACTGTATACGTGAGTAAATGGGTATGTGATTGATTCTTTGCATGACTGACTAGGTGTGTGAGTAACTCTATGGATGAGTGGCGGAGTGTGACTGTATGTATAGGTCTATGAGTGCATATTATAGTACTGTATTGATGAGTAACTGCATGTATAAGTGACTGGATTTGTGTGTAGAACTGGGATATAGTGGGTGGTATGGAGTATCTGGCATTGTTGTGTGTATGGTTTCAAAAATAGTAGTTTGTAATTTTAGAGTGGGTGTATCAAAGTTTATATTAGGGTATCAGTATGTGCATCAAATTATGACATGGATGATGTCATCAGTGATGTCATCAGTGATGTCACTGACCATGTCATGAGTGATGTAATATGTGACGTCATCAGCAGTGCATTGCAGGCGCGCGAGTTATCGTTAGCTCAACTAACTATAACTGGCAAATTTCTCTGGTTTTATATGAGTCAAATGTCCAACTAACTATAGCGTCCCTGAAACCTATGGTTTTTTTAGTGAATTTCAAAGGTTTTTGAAATGCTAATTCCTAACTATATCGTCTGTAAAACCTATGGTTTTTTCAGTGAATTTCGAAAGTTTTATAAATGTTAGTTTCATATTTTAATATTTAGAAAACCTATATTTTCTCTATTTCTTTTGTAATATTTTTTAACTCTATTCTCCTTTTTTTTAACTTTAAAAATGATGTAATGTTTTACATCTTCCCCCAAAAATATGTATTTATTTTTTTTTGTTGAGAAAACTGGAGTCCCGTACCAGTAGTGTACCAAGCTCCATCAGCACACGAATCCTATCTGCCATAAAGTATATCTAAGTAAGTTTAAAGTGTATATGAGAGTTAGCGATAATCTAAAATATTTGAAACATTTATATATTTCTAACTGTAACAAATTTATATTATGGTAAATATATTTTCTCAAAATCGCATCGGGTGCGGCCCCCTTGCGCGCTCGGTGCGCGATTGCGACGTGACCTTAAAAAAAAGCATTTGATTGGTTCATAACATTTCCCATTGTAACAGTTGGAGGACCCCACCCATTTTAGTCATTCTCTCTACAGCGTTTGATGAGAGACACCTTTTCTGCTTAGAGAGCTTTTGTGAAAAGTTTTTTGCAGTGTACACATATCTTATACTACACACAACATGCAACGATCATCTTGATCAATTTTCATGGTCTGTACAGTAGTCTTTCACGTGTGATGGCCATGCATCTGAAAAATTACATCAAAAAACAAATGTGTGTTACTCGATGCCCCTGGTGTGTGTGTGTGCGCATTATTGTGTTGCCTTTCGGCCTGGGTATTGGTGGCTCGAAGGGGTATCATCGGCCACGGAAAGAGTGCACATCCTAGATCACATGTGACAAACAGTAAAGAGTAATGTGTAGATTTGTGTTGCAGTATGCTCTGTTGTCAGGCTTTACCAGTATAGTAGTGTGTCATATGTGAGACTTTCAGATTCACGTTTGACATGCATTGCTTGACTGTAATGAGCGTTATCCCTGTGTATGACGTAGCCTCACTGCTGATCCTCCCTCAATCCAAGCACATTCACATGTGTGCGCTTCGCGATAGCAACAATTTCAATAACACCGCACACCATTGACATGCATGTCTGCGCATATCCACAAGCTTGACAACGACATGTGATGTTGGCCATTCAATGTTTTTGGACAGCATCTCATTAGTGATAGTTGCCACCCTCCTGGTACATGCTACATTAATGTAAATTGTGGATTGTGCGACGTCAAAACTGCAACAGGGACACCTACATATTACACTTCCTGACCAGGCAGGAACTGAAAAATGCCCAGGTCCCCGGAATAATTATTCACACCCCTACGCTGGCCTGTCGTACGCAAGCCCAGCCCACTTTGCGTACGTATAAATAGGATAACGACAACGCCACATGTCCCAGTTCTTCCACACTGCCTCAGGTGATATGGCCGCATCCACCTCACATATCACAATGCGCAATAAAAAAAAGGGATCCATGAGGTGTACACCATCCTGGCAATCAAAACTCGATTTGAATTGTGAACCCTGCTGGCCGTTGTGTTTGGACACACAACAATGACAGCATGTGAGCAGTGGGGCCTGGGTGCACAGGGGCTGCAATTGAACGCGGTGCGGCGGGAGGGGTGGGGTGAATCAGCCTGGGTGCGCAGGTGCGAACAAGCGATGTTGCCGTGCTTTCTGACCTCATTCAGTCACATCTCTGTCTCACTTTAAGGACCTGCTGGACCGTACTGTAGGCCTGAGCCAGCGGGCAGCTCTGCCCTACAGATACGTGGCGTTGGCTTTTGGGGCACTGTAATGAGCTGATTACTCAGGGCACGATTCACAGAACTAACTTAAGACAAAATCCTAAACTTACTACCATTTTGGTATTCACAGAATGCACTTACTACTTTTGGTATTCACAGAATGCACTTACTACTTTTGGTATTCACAGAATGGATTTACGACTACTAACTTTACGTCCACACTCGGGCCGGAAATTCCGGCCCAGAGGCTGAGCTTCCGGCACGGAGGCTGAGCTTCCGGCCCGGAGGCGGGGCTTCCGGGCCGGAAGCTCCGCCTCCGGGCCGGAATTTCTGGCCCGAGTGCGGACGTAAAGTTAGTAGTCGTAAATCCATTCTGTGAATACCAAAAGTAGTAAGTGCATTCTGTGAATACCAAAAGTAGTAAGTTTAGGATTTTGTCTTAAGTTAATTCTGTGAATCGGGCCCTAAGTGTACATGCACACAGGTTTGTGCCACTGCATTACACGCACACATTATGCTTCTAGCATGCGCTCTGGCTCTTTGTATGTGAGTGTTGGCATAACATATTATTATTTAACCTTGTGTATTCTCGTGCACTCCAACTCCTCTTTGAACCACGATCACTACTAACAGTTGGTTGATCGTACTTCAAGAAGGAAGGATGCACTCAACTGGTGTTCTCTATTAAGCTTGAAATAAACCTTCATTTACCTCAAGACACTGAGTTGGTTGCGCCAAAATGGGCCGGGCGGGTGCTCAGCCCGTGATGATGTCCTGGGCATTCTGACGACTTCCATCGTGGTCTCAAGACACCGTCCCCGACCGGAGACCTGCTGTACCACCCTGAGAGAGACACCCCGGAGTCGGAGCTCGCACCGACACGTCGTTGGACACACCGGTGGTAGCAGGTGAGCAGTGAAGCCTCAGTGCGCAGGAGCTGCAATTGAGCACAGTGCGGGGGAAGCAGCTGGGGTGCAGCAGCCTGGGTGCACAGGTGCAGGCAAGCGATGTAGCCATAGATAATAATGTAATCTCTGGTCTCATTCATACCTCTGTTTCATTTTAAGGACTTGCTGGACCGCACTCTTTCTCATGGACCCCAGCGTCCCAGACACACGGGTAATGGGAGCTGAACAGTGAGGTCTGGGTGTAGTAGGCCGACGCTCTCTCTCCTCCTCCCTCTGTTCTTTTGACTCTCCCTCCCCTTCTCCCTTCCACCCACTCGCTCTCTGTCCCATTCTCACTTTCTTCCTTACATTCTGACTACCTTTCTTTTTCTCTTGGACATGGCACACATACTTATGTTTGTTTTTTGTCTTGCAGGTTTTGTACGCTGCTTCCGGAGGACTCCCACCCACTTATTTCATGTTATACTGTTGTTTGTTCGAATAAAGTTGCGTTTCCATTTCTTTGTGTTGTTTTGATAAAGTTTATTTTTTTTACCAGTAAATAAGTTAGTGTATGCGTCTTCTTTCTCTGACAACACTTGTCTGTAGTTTATTGTGAAAATCGGCAGTTGATAGGAGGTTATGAAGGAAAACATTTGTAATTTTGCGGTGCACCTATCAAATATAAACCAACAGACTATTACATAAATGAAGCCTGGGTAATTCTACAACTGCAAGGGTTCTATGAGTGTATCACTATATAACACCATGAGTACTGCCCGTGTGACTACAGAAGCAATGAGGCACTGCCTAGGACCACCAAGGTTTCAGGGACTGGTGAGACCCACCCTGCATATTTAAGTAAAGCAAAACAACAACAGCCCCAGCACAAAATACATATAAGGGTATGACAGCTTTAGCTACAGTAAGTCAAAACAGTGCAACAAGTGTTTAGAACACATTTCTTTTGTTCTTTTATTCTTCATTTTTTCTATATGAACGTGAGGGTAATGTTGTGATGCGTCCCAAAAGAGAACAGATCCAGAGTAATGGTCTGTAACCTTAATTTAGAGCGGCGTCATCGCATCTGTTATCCTCATTGCGTCCTCGAGTACGACATATTGTGTGGGTTGGAATTACCACCACAGTTTAATAACATATCAACACAGGACTTAGGAACCTTGAAAAAGTCGCGGGGTTAATCCCCATGCTGGCGACGTAACACGTGTTGGCTTCTTAACCTGCATATAAAGCCTGAGAACAAAACAATCAAAACAAAAAAAAGAAGAAGAAAAGAACAAAGGAATTGTGTTCTAAACACTTGTTGCACTGTTTTGACTTACTGTAGCTACAGCTGTCATATCCTTATACGTATTGTGTGCTGGGGCTGTTGTTGTTTTGTATTACAAGTGTGGCACAGGCTGCACAAATTTGGGGAGGCTTGTGGTTCTCCCTACCCTACAGCACCTTTGAACAAGTACTTATATGTACATTGATAGTGAGTGACATCACCTTTGTAGCGCCATTTCCCTAAAATGTTTACCAGTGTTCAGTCATTATATTTAAGTAAAGGCCCGGAGGGTGGCGATCCCCAGACTTGAGTTGGCCTCGAAGCCCCCCGAACAATTAGTAAACAATACCCGTGGAGGTGGCGATCCCCTAGGCTGCAAAACGTCTCTGTGATCTCCCACGCCTAATTTACATGTGAGATTAAGGTCCTCAGTGCTGCAGAGACCCCGCAATATAATATAGGATTGGCCGCGGAGCATTACCCACCAGGGGGCTCCTTTAAATGAACGGGTGAGACCCTGCATCATTTTTTTTTCTCCATTTTTACCATCCGGATCTGCTTTATTGAAGCGATACGAGGTTTTCCTCCTCTCGCTTCAACAAGGCAAACAAGGGTTTGCTATCACAGGGTGGAAGCCATGCTCCCGCCCTGTAATAGCAAACATAAATGTCCCTCGGATGCACACCCTGGGACATTGTATGAGCTGCGCCTGGGAGGTGGCGCTCCATAGGGCCATGATGCATTGGTTACTGCATAACTACAGATTTAGTATAAACGTATACTAACACTACTTACACACATGTAGTACAGCGACCAGAGTGTAGTGAAGAGGCAGAGGAAGCCCAAAATCAAAAAATATAAATCCTACCAGAGGTCGGATTACATAGTTCGATGAGCCGACGACCCTGGGATGAGTAGAAACAGCTTCACGAAGAAAACGGGTCTTCGGCAGAACGCAAGGAAGCTCGAAATATTGGTGAGTGCTGCCTTCTTTTGACCTTCTCCCGCTTATCGCCAAATGTATGTAGTGAAGAGGCAGACAGCAGTGGATCCGATAAGTAGATTTATTGCAGCAAAGAAGACAGCTTAAACAGCCACCAACAGGAGCAGACAGCAAGGCAACCATCTTCTCCAATACTGTGTACAAACTCCCCAAGATTCCCCTCATGCCAGCCCTACATTCTAACATTACATACTTACATTCTAGTAGCATTACATACTAACATTCTACTATGACGTACCTTGGAATACTACACAGAGCACATGACTTTACAGCAATGAGCTCATGGTTTCATCCATGAGTCTTGAGACCGGTAGGGGTGAGTAGTTTGCTTCCCACTCCCTGTATTGTATAAATGCAAACTAACACTACTTCCACAGGTATGCTACAATGCCCAGAGCACATCACTTTACAGCAATGAGCTCACGGTTTAATCCCAGAGTCTTCAGACCAGTAGGGGTGAGTAGTTCGCTTCCCACTCCCTGTATAGTATAAACACATACTAAAACTACTTACACAGTTATACTCCAGCGGCCAGTATGCTATAGCGCCCAGAGCCCATCACTTTACACCTATCAGCTCGGTTTGATCCCCGAGTCTTCACACTGGTAGGTGTGAGTACTTCGCTTCCCACTTCCGGTATAGTATAAACGCACGGTAGAGGTCAGTAGTTCGCTTCCCACTCCCTGTATGGTATAAACGCCTACTAACACTACTTGCACAGGTATGCTACAAAGACCAGAGCACATCACTTTACAGCAATGAGCTCACGGTTTAGGCTTTCAGTTTCATACCCGAGTGTAGCAGCATCTCATCTCAGCACCATGTCACTCTGAGCAACACCGCACTTTCAGACCGATAGGAGTGACTACTTCGCATCGCAATCCCCCACAGAGGTTACAGTGCTCCTATCCTCCTGTTTCCTACTCTTTTCGTCTTTTTTTCCCCTTACTCGTTTCAACGGAATCACAAAATGGCTGCCAACACTTCCTAGTTGCAACAGCTCGCAGCCAATAAGCAGCAAGCTAGTGCTCGTAACGCCTCAGCCAATCAGATGGCAGAATTCCCAAATATCGATGTCTGCAAATTTCGATATTTCTCCAAAACTACTGAACAGATTTACACCAAATAAACAAAAGTGTGCGTTCTAGACCAAGACCCTTCTCCCTGCCAAATTTGGGGTGATTCCATCCACCCGTTCAACCTGTAGCCTTGTCTAAATTTTCCTATGGAAATTAACATGGAGAAAACATTTGGGACCCCACATTTTTCTCGGCCCCCCCTTGACGAATCACCCCCAAACTTTCAATATAGGAGTTGATATGAACAAAGAATTAGTTTGGAAAATGTTATGAAGATTTATCTAACGACGCCAAAGCAAAACAATAAATTCTCTTCCTATGGAAACTTGGTCCTAACTATAACTACCTACTGGCGACTGCCAGTAGGTAATATATATATATATATTCACTTAAAAAACCATAGGTTACACACATGTTATAGTTAGGTGGATATTTCACTCGTAAAAAACCAATGAAATTACCCCGTTATAGTTAGTTCAGATAACTATAACTCGCGCGCCCGCAATCCACTGCTCATGACGTCACATGTTACATCACTCATGACATGGTCAGTGGCATCACTCATGACATCACTGATGACATCATCCTTGTGATAGAGTGGCGGTCGCGCGAGTTATAGTTATCTGAAGTAACTATAACGGGGGAATTTCATTGGTTTTTTACGAGTGAAATATCCACCTAACTATAACGTGTGAAACCTATGGTTTTTTAAGTGAATTTGCAAGGTTTTTTAAATGCTAATTCCTAACTATAACGTGTGTGAAACCTATGGTTTTTTCAGTGAATTTGTACGTTTTTTTAAATGTTAAGTTATGTATTTATTATTATATTTTTTATATATTTATATATTTATTTTACAATAAACTACGTATTAACATTTTTTTATTTTGTTTTGGTTTTTCACCGTGCGCGCACGGTGCACGCACCCCTGCGAATTAAAAAAAAATAATAATAATTTATATTTTTCTGCCTTCGGGGTCCTTCAGGGACCCCCTGACAAAGGCTAGGGGGTCAGGAACTCTCTACCCTGCCCCCTTTTCACGTTCGCCACCTTCCTTTTTCACTCTCGCATTGAAAACAAACAAAATGGTGGCGGACACTTCCTGATTTCGACCGATTCGAACGTTGACTAACATGTAACCACCAATCAGAATTACGCTCGCGCATGTTAGGGTGCTCGCACGGTGCGCGCACGGTGCGTGCACGGTACACGCTTATAGATATTATATGCTTTTAAATGCTATTTTCTCAGGAACTACTGAACAGATTGACACCAGACCTGCAAAAGGCACTTCCCTAACCTGAGGACTACCTCTCTGCCAAATTTCAAGTAATTCTGTTCAGCCGTTCGGGCTGTACCTTCGACTAAAGGTCCTATGGGAAAATGCATGCGGAAAACGCGTTTTGGGAACCCCCTTTTTTCTCGGCCCCCACTTGACGAATCGCCCTGAGACTTTCAGGGTAGGAGCTGAGCGGAGCGCCCCATTAGTATTGAAAATTTCACGAGGATTTGTCAACCGGCGCCAAAGTTATTCAAAATAGAATTTTCAGATTTCCTATGGAAACACGGTCCTAACTATAACTATCTACCGCCAGTAGATAATATATATATATATATATATATATTGATAGATGTTGGACGTGGCCCTTTTTGGCTAAACGTTCCCTAAATGTGTTGCCTTCCCCTTAGACCTTGTTTTCTGACATGGTGTTGACAACTTAGATGCTTTGGGCACTTTGCCACTGCTGATCAGTGTCAAAGTGCAAGTGCTCCCTGTATAAAGTGATATAGTGATTGGTTGTCCATAATTGACATGTTTTCCCTACTAGTAAAGTCCCTAGTAAAGTGCACTATGTGTGCCAGGGCTTGTAATGCAAATGCTACTAGTGGGCCTGCAGCACTAACTGTACCACCCACACAAGTAGTCCTAAAGAGAGAACTCTAACTGCCATAATGTCCTGACAAGTGCACCCATTTGCCAGGCCTTACCTTCCCTTTTTATGCACATCAGACACCCCTATGGTAGGCCCAAGGTACCCCCCGTGGCAGGGTGCAGTGTATGTGAAAGGTAGGACATGTACTGACAGACAGAAACCGACACATAGGACAGAAAGAAACCGACACCGAGGTGTGTACCATGTCCTGACAGTGAAATACTCTCCATTTCGTTTTTCACTGTTGCAAGGCCATCTTGCCCATAGGATAGAATGGGGAAGGCTGTGTAATATGTTTCCAGCCTATCTTCCCATAGGTTTAAGATGGACAGGTGAAGTTTAGTGGGCCTGATATCATAATTTAATAACACATCTTGTTGTGAAGGTGGCTTTTTGAATTGTGTGTTTAGAAACCATGCTTTTAGAAGTGGCTGTTTTTTCTTATTCTAACAATTCTGTGTGTTTCTGCCTGGTTGTGGATTGACTGTCACGATTTGAAAGTGATAGGATCTGGGGAATGTCTTGACCCAGGGAAGGAGTAGGTGAGAGCCACAGGCTGACCTGCATCTGGAGTATAGGGGGGAGGAGTAGCCCTCTGGAGGTGAAGAGGCCTGGGCTGCTGCCATAAAACAATGGCTCCACCTCCTGCTGAGTGATTGAGGAACCAGACTCCTACTATCAAAGGAAGAAGGTGTCACTGGCAGGGAGGCACCCAGAACTGGTTTGGACAGGAGTCAGTGCCACCTTACAGCGGACAGAGTCTAGTGCTCGCGTGCTCCAATCGACCTCTGGTGGTCCTAGAACTGCGTTCCCCTGATGTTCTATTGATCCGCATGATTGAATCCTCCTAGTGCTCACTCTAGGAACACAGCAGCAGTAGAAGACCCACGTTATTGACTATCTTTGGTTCTGGGTGTCCGTCTGCGCATTCTACACTCCGCGAGATCCGCTATACTCCCTCTGGCGACTTAGGTCTGTGGTAATTGCACCAAGATCGCAAAGTTCTCCTACCTCTGCCA
Organism: Triturus cristatus; assembly: GCF_964204655.1. Classification (NCBI taxonomy): domain Eukaryota; kingdom Metazoa; phylum Chordata; class Amphibia; order Caudata; family Salamandridae; genus Triturus; species Triturus cristatus. The sequence goes on along the minus strand of NC_140591.1, from coordinate 611,747,609 downwards.
CTGAATTCACTCTGCCTGACTCTTGGGAGAGGTCTGGTCCCATTGCTTGTGTCCGAGACCTAATCATCACTCTGCCTCCATGCTGTACCTCTGCGTCGCAGCATGGGCCGCAAAGACCATAAGCAGAGGACCTTGCCCTTTGGGAAAATAGCAGACGGAACTACTGACAAGGCCTCCACCATGGCGGAAGGTGCCCAGAATGAGGACCACGTAGACGACCTCCCATCATTGTCTGCATCGATGCTCCAGGAGATGAGGGCGGGTTTCAAGGCCCTAGATGGGAGATTCGACGCTCTAGACAAAAGCCTGGCAGACATAGGGGCAAAAGTTCAAGCACATGCCCGATGCCTTGATGTCGCAGAAGCCCGCGTCTCGGACATTGAGGACAGCACGGCGCAGTCCCTGAAACACCTGGACAGAATAGAACGAATTCTAAAAGAGGTCGCAATTAAGAATATGGACCTAGAAGCATGCAGCCGGCGCAACAAGGTGCGCATTTTAGGCGTTCTGGAGACTGCTACTACGGGGAAGATGAATCTCTTCGTTGAACAATTGCTATCTGATTGGCTTGGCAGGCAGGCCTTCACTCCAGGGTTCGTCATAGAACGTGCACACCGATCCCTAGGCCCCAGGTCTAGTCCTGGCCTTCCACGAGACCCATCATAGTGAGGATCATGAATTTCCGTGATCGTGACTCGGTCCTAAGCCTTGCCCGGGAACGTGGAGACAACATATGGCAGGGCTCCAAACTTTCCTTCTTTCCAGACTTCACTATAATGGTTCAGGATTCCGGCCGCAAGTTCAGCGAGGTGAAGGGCACCCTTAGAAACCTGGGACTGAAATATGACAGGCTTTACCCTGCACGGCTAAAGGTGGATGTGGGAGGCCGTTCCCGCATTTTTGACACTCCGACAGAGGCACAAGAATTTTGCCAATCTTACAAGAAAAGCAACATCGGGGCTGGGATGGGTGCGGGTGGCCCCTCTCCTCTGCACAGCGGATCTGACACCAGCATGGAACTCTTCTCCAATTTAGGGACTGGGTGATGGGGCATTCTTAGTCTTTTATGTTGATTCTGCTGCCATTTTTGATAATGCATTCTATACATCTGTTTAGTCATAAATTGTTGTCCGACTGACGTGACGTTGCCACCCCTCATGGGGTACACCTTGTTCTTGTTTCTGTTTCAGTTTACGCAAAAGTGCCTTTAAGGGATCCTTCAGACAGATGTACAGTTAGTTGGTACTTTCAGTTAAATGTTTGGTCATGGTAGTGCCTTACTTGGGTTTGGGTGAGGCTGGGTGGTGGGAGGGAAATTTGCATTGTTCACGTGTTTTCACTCACTCTAGACAAAGATCACTGTCACACAATATTACTTTAATTAGCAATTTGTTCACATATTTCTTGATGCACATCCACTATGGCACAGCTAGGTAATCTTGTTGGACCCTCTGGATTGTCCCTTATGTCCTGGAACATACGGGGCCTCAATAATACTCGCAAGCGACACCAGGTGCTTAACTACTTATTGCGGCATAAGGTCGGCATTGCCTGTCTTCAGGAAACGCATTTATCCAAAACTGACACTACCCGCTTGGCTACCAGTTGTGGAACACACAGATATTTCACTAATTACAGTAGCTACGCTACAGGTGTTGCCCTCCTGATTCACAAGAGAGTTCCCTTTAGCCCTGGCAAAGTGGTAAAAGACAGTGACGGCTGAGTCCTGATTGTTACTGGCACACTCATGGGACACTTTGTAGCCTTGGTAGGCGTTTATGGCCCGAACGTTGACACTCCTGACTTTTTCCACTCCTACATGTCCACTTATTGAAATTAACGCCTAACCTCATTATAATGGGAGGGGACTTCAATTTATTGTTAGATCCCAGTTTGGACAGCACCTCTTCTTCTTAAGACACCAAGCCACGCTCCCGTCGTGCTCTACAGGACATTTGCAGACCCACTTGCCAGGCCTTCTCTTCCCTTTGTATGCACATTAGATACCCCTATTGTAGGCCCAAGGTACCCCCCTGGGCAGGGTGCAGTGTATGTGAAAGGGAGGACATGTACTGAGGTGTGTACCATGTCCTGACAGTGAAGTACTCTCCATTTCGTTTTTCACTGTTGCAAGGCCATCTTGCCCATAGGACAGAATGAGGAAGGCTGTGTAATATATTTCCAGCTTATCTTCCCATAGGTTTAAGATGGACAGGTGAAGTTTAGTGTGCCTGAACTCACAATTTAATAACAAATCTTTTTGTGAAGGTGGTTTTTGAATTGTGTGTTTAGAAACCATCCTTTTAGAAGTGGCTGGTATTTCTTGTTCTAACAATTCTGTGTGTCTCTGCCTGGTTGTGGATTGACTGTCAGGATTTAAAAGTGATAGGATCTGTGGAATGTCTTGACCCAGGGGAGGAGTAGGTGAGAGCCACAGGCTGACCTGCTATTGGAGTGTAGGGGGAGGAGTAGCCATCTGGAGGTGAGGAGGCCTCGGCTGCTGACATAAAACAATGGCTCCACCTCCTGCTGAGTGATTGAGGAAACAGACCCCCACTATCAAAGGAAGAAGGTGTCATTGGCAGGGACGCACCCAGAACTGGTTTGGACAGGGGTCAGTGCCCCCTGAACACAAAGACTTCAAAGAAATTTAGGGGTATAACTATGAGAGCTAAAACCCCTTGACTTTGGACTTATCAAGACTGAAAAGGATTGAAACTACTTCTCGGTCAAGAGGAACCTCTGCCAAGGAAGAACAGCTGAAGAGACTGAAGAGAAGGACTGACCCTTGCTGTGTGTTCTGGGGCTGGCCTGCAGTTTGCTGATTTACCTAAGGAGAGGCTATGGGACTTTGCTGCGTGCTGTGTCCCCCTGCTTGAAAGGACTTTGCTGTGTGATGTGTCCTGAAGTAACGTGTCTCCAAGGGCCTGAGGAGAGCTTGCTCCCTGTTGTGGAAACTCAAGAACATCAAAGTTTCCAAGTGTGCCTCAGCGGCGCTGTGTGCTTGTGCTTCTTGCAGTCTGAGAGCTTCGTAAGAACTGCCCCATGATCATGTGCACCCGGAGTCCAAGTGAGTATCAGCGACACTGTGTGCGTGTGCTACGTGCAGCTTGAGACCTTCGTAAGAACTGCCCCGTGATTGTGTGCACCCGGAGTCCAAGTGAGTTTCACCAATGCTGTGTGCGTGTGCGAGGTGCAGCCTGAGACCTTCGTGAGGATTGCCCCATAATCGTGTGCACCCAGAGCACAAGTAAGTCTCAGCGACGCTGTGTGCGTGTGCTTTTAGCAGCCTGAGACCTTCGTAAGCATTGCCCCGGGACTGTATCACCCGAAGCCCAAACAAGTTTCAGTGATGCTTTGTGCGTGTGCAGCCTGAGACTGCTGTGGGGTCCGTGGCGCTGGTTAGAAAGTGCCCCGTGACTGCAGTGCCCCCACAGCGTGAATTATCGTCCACGCTGCTTTGTAGCCATTTGCGGCCCAAGCAGTCATCGTAACGGAGGCTGCGTATCAAGATCGCCACCGCCGGCCCAAGCTGCAACGTGCTGATGGAAGTCGTGAGGTAATTGTGATCGTTGTTCGCAAGAGGAATTTGCCCAAGATCGTCAGCAACCGAGAAGACCACGCCGTAACCTGTCCGGCTACAGCGTCGCCTTGCATCGGAGCTGCTTTTCATCGGAAGCACCCAGAAGGACGTCTGATGAGCGGGGAGAGAGAGAGAGCGAGGCAGCGCATCCCCCAGGTAAGGCTTGGACTCCGATCTTGAGCCGCCAGCGTGTGTGGCCTGGGGAGGCGCAGGAGGAGTACAGGAGTGTTCTGTCTCTTTCCCGTGGCATCACATTAGACGCGCTGAGTCCTTGAGCAGCCTGGACCTGCCCGGCAGGACCGGGTCTGCCCTCGGAGGTTCAGTACTGTTGTCTGTGGTTGGGGACTAGTGGTGCCCGCAGTAATCGCGTTGATTGGCCTGGTAACATTCCTGTATTGCGAATTGCCTGATTACGTGCATTGAGAATTGCATTATTCTTGCATGACAAACTGCCTGCTTACATGCATTGAGGAATGAATTATTCTCGCATTACGAATTGCCCTATTACTTGCATTAAGGAGTGCGTTATAACTTGCAATACGAACGGCCTTAGTACTTGCATTAAGGAGTGCGTTATATTTGCATGACCAACTGCCTGATTACTTGCATTGAGGATTGCATTATTCTTGCATTACGAACTGCCTGATTACATGCATTGAGGATTGCATTATTCTTGCATTACGAACTGCCTGATTACTTGCATTGAGGATTGCATTATTCTTGCATTACGAACTGCATTAGTCTGACAATACGAATTGCATTACGAACTGCATAGCATTGCATCAGGACTGCATTTGAACATCGTGAACTGCTCATTAATATCACAAGAACCTACAAGTGTTTGTTGGCCTAATAACTGGCAAAGGTAAATATTATGAATACGCATAAGTTGGATTTTTATTGTGTGGTCTCATCATATCTTTTTTTATATGAACATATAATTGTTTTTTTATGAAACTCATGTGGTGTCCATTTGTGGTGTTATCACTGTGTCACTGAGAGCGTGGTTGCAAATACTTTACACATTTGCCTTGGAGATAAGCCTGGCTGCTCGTGCCAAGCTACCAGTGGGTGAGCAGGGGTTATCTACAGGTGTGTCCCTCCTACCCTGACTAGAAGCAAGGGTCCCTATTTGGCCTAAGGTACCTACCTCAGCCAACTAGAGACCTCCAGGTCTAACAATAGATATGTAAGTATGGTTAAGTGTGGTATTTTTCAACACTTTAAAAATCTAAAATTGGCATTATTAAGGTTCATAGTCTAATGTACCTGCATGTAGCTGTTAAAACTGATGGAGGATTGGGCAGGTTCTGTAGGCACAAGAGCTGTATAGCTTCCACCTGACCCATCCTACAGCAAGCGCGAGCATGGATGGTCCTCTATTCCTGGGTGCAACCTCTTCTGCCCACTGGCATCCTCAACTCTTCCCCTCCATCCTCAACTGCGCTCCTCTCTCTGCGGAAGAAAAAGAAGCAACAGGAACAAATATCAAGTCAAGCTGAAAATGACAAAAATAAACCACAACTTTAAACCAAGGCTTGTCATGTATGACACCTAGAATCTGACAAAACCTTGATAAAGATAAAAGACTGATTGATTGCCAGGTTTCTTTCACAAGCAAAAGCCTGAAGATCCTGCTTCAGGAGCTGGGGATACAGGTACGAGATTTGCGTCAGCGCAACATCCTGAGATTCTGGGCAGATCACTTGATCTCCCCGTGCCCATGGACAGCGCCTGGATATGGGCAATAGGACGCTCTATATAAATCTACAAACTTTAACTGTTTATCCAATCTTATTTGTAAGTCCCTTATAACCGACCCTATACTCTCCTTCTACTTTATTTCGCCACCCGACCTTGTTCATCTCATCAAGAATTGGTCTTCTTTTCTCTGTGCTCCTTGCTACATTTCAGTTAATATGACTCCACCTTTCATCGCTTATTTTCTTGTTAATTGTAAATGCTCCTTTGCCCGTGTAACTAGTTCTGCGCTATATAAATATATTTAATACATTAATAAACATAGAAAATCAATTTAGCTGTTAAAAATCAGTAAGTGTTTTATTGCTGGTAAAGTGCTGCCAGCTTTTTCTATTCCATGTTTACACACCAGGCAGGAGGAGAGAATTTTCAGGCATCCTGTTGTAATAGCTTGAAAGGAGTGGTGTCAGAAGTAAACAAATGACTTTAGGGATCAAATGGAGGGTAGATGGCCCTTGCTGCTGTGCCGTGTTGCACCAGAGGTTCTCTCACACGAGACAGTATAATAAATGAGGTTGATAGCATTTTCTTCTTTTTTCGTTTAGAAATGTAATTTTTGCTGAAATGCTGAGAGCCTCAGCAGGAAAGTGAAAGAAAACTGAGTGTTCGGCACTTGCCAACTCACGTTTAGAGGCAGAAGACAGGGGCCGAGGGAGAGGATTGTCAGTGGTGCTCTGCCTGCAGGCACCTTGCGACATTATTAATCACAAGTAATAGATTCTTACACGTCACTAGTGATTTGTTTCCAGTTACAAGCAAGTGTTGTATTAGAATAAGAAAATAAGAAGAATATAAAAATCAATGACACACGTTTAAACAGATACCAGGAAGAGAAGCCTTTATGATTTATCACAGTCTACAACCACGAATTAGTGAAAATGAGCCACCTTTTATAATACACTGAACAATCTTGGAAGTACACCAGGATCCGGCCATGTGTATATAGAGCAAAGTTCTTTTAACACTTCTTTTAAAAGATGGTCGAGCATCATATCTATCTATCTATATATATCTATGTATTTATTTGATTTGTAATGTGCCAGCATGCTTGTAAGGTCACTATGCAGCGTGTGTAGAAAAGGGTAGATACAACAGAGCGCATCTTCAAACCTAGGGACAAGATGTAAGGGTTAGATTGCTGTTGAATTACCACACTGTGAGCTAATATGAGTGACTTAATGCTAGGTGATATTAAGGGCCGGATATATCAATATTTAATGCAGAGCACCACAGCAAGACAACTTGCTGCACTGTGCTTCACTGCATCAAATGGAGAGGGCAGGGAAGTTACATTTCTACTAAGATATAGCGCATTCCTACTCTCCCTCTTTTTTGGCGCACTAGTGGCTTCCAAGAACCAACGCAGACACCCTTGGACTGTGGTGCAAGGGTGCCTGCGTTGCAGGCAGGATTGTAACTGTGCAGGAAGGGGCACCTTCCTGAATGCAGCACATGTAGAAAGAGGAAAAAACAAGCAAAAATAAACATATTTCTCCTCCGTATTCCTTTCCTTGGAAGATACAGCATTTTGATGCATTCCCAAGTTTACTAGGTTAGTAAATCTGGGAATGTGCCAAAAACCATTGGTAGATTTGTAAAAATGCCCATGCTCCACCCACACCTTCCCAGGGCAGATAACACAAGGTAGCAACTTGCGCTGCCTTGTGTTACTCCAAGGTGGCTCTCAGTCACATAGTAAATCTCACTCAAAGGCTCGTGTTGACCTTATGTCACCTTCTCTGAAGCAAGGGCAATGTAAGCAATTGATAAATCTGGCCCTGGGTGAGGGGATCATGACACAGATGGATGCATCCTACTAGAATAAGCTTAAGGATCCCATGTTTCTTTATTAGGTTTGTCTTCAGTGCTTTGGAATGCTACGTTGGGGAGTACATGCGAGAGCTGGTCCAAGAAATTCTACAGAAACCTTCTATGTGCTCTCACTATCTGTCACATTGCTGATGCTACATCTGAGACTGCACCCTAGTGTGTAAAGAGCGATCAGTTTATTGAGACAGAAAGGGCCATCTTTTCAGAAGGAACTGAATAAAGCAATGTTCTTCCATGACTAGGGTGAGATGTCATTAGGTTTATACAGAGTATTGTCTCAGTTCCTGGTTCTGTATCTTTCAAGGGTTCTGAATTCCCTTCTGTGGTGTTATTTCTAATGACCCTTCTTCTGGAGTAGCCTTTCTTCCACCATTCTGTCTTTGCACTACACAGGACTAGCCTTCTTGTTCCTTTTTCTCACTTCAGGGCCAATTCACAAAAACAAAAACATATGTGTACAGGACCTGATACTACAGAAGTACTCATATAATTTCATTTACATGTCTTTATGAATAAGACTGAAACGTCTAAGTTTCTGTTCGTAACAGTGCAAAGAATGGATAGCCATTTCTATTTGCACTAATTATATCAGAGTTTTTCCCGAAATATTCCAATTTATTCCCAAATTGGGTGTTTTGGGCTAATTCTCAGAGGCATTTAACAGTATGTTAACAAGTATACAGGAATACTTCTTCATATTCTCATAAATGCCTTTGTTAATTGTCCCCAAAGTATCTAATATACAGTTTACTCTCTCAGTTTTCTTTATGGAACAATCTGTCCTGATTTCTCTGCCAGGTGTAATCACACAATGGCTTTCTTCAAAACTATGTAATCTACCTGTGCATCACAGTGTCCAAAATTCTACCAAAACCTCAGATCATACTTTAGCCATGAAAATCTTAAAAGAAGCAGTTATTAAAGCAGCATTATATGTTATGTGTATTTTCAAAGTGTACTATCACTCCTGAGGGTATTCTGGCACTGTGCAGGTGTAGGAGCCTGGCCCAGAGGGTGGGAAGTGGAGCTACTCGAACAGCCAACTTGTCATCCTCTTGCGGATTTCAAGAAGCGAGCAGGAGACTCTGATATGAAGTGGGAGGTCACTTCATGCTTTGGGAGCAGTGTACGAGAAGGCTTTCCCTCTGATTCTGTTCTTGTGTATATGTGGGATGTGTGAGTAGATGTCTAACTGAATGCAGGTGTCTGAACAGTTGGTGGAAGGAGATGCTGCTGTTCAGTGGAGTTCCTTCAGGTGTGGTGTGATGAGAGTCAGGCATGAGAGGGTGAGAACGAGTCTCGTTACTGCATTCTGGATGACTTGCAGTCTTCTGGTGAGATGTTTGGTGATCCTGTCATAGAGAGGGTTTTCATAGCCCAGCCATCTGGTGATGAGAACATGGCTGACAGTTCTTCTGATATTGCTCGGGATCTTCCTCAACATCTTCAATGTGAGGTAGCAGGACGCTGCTATGGCGTTGAATTGTGTGGTCAAGTACAGAGGTTTCTGGTGTGTGAACTGTGAATGGGAGTTGGACCAAGATCAGCTCTCCACCAAGTGGAGGCCCACTTGGAGGTGTTTTTTCCAAAGATCACTACTTCTGATTTGTCAGGGGTAATTTTGAGACAGTTACACTTTATCCAGGTGGTTAATTCAGACATGCAGGCAGTGAACTTGTTCCCCATACTAGGGGTTTTGTCCAAGTGGGACAGTTTATTTTGTGTGTCATTGGTATAGAAGAGGATCTTGATGTTGTAGCTGCAGATGACGTAGGCCAAAGGGTTCATGTAGATATTGAAGAGAGTGGGGCTGAGTGATAAATTAATTCTTGAGCTTCTGAGGAGTATGGAATCTGGTTGATTGTCAGAGTTTTTTTAATCAGGAACGGTCAGACCCCAAGTAGGGCAGGTCCTTGGATGTCTATCTTGTGTAATCGTCTGACAAAGATGGGGTTTGGAATCGTGTCAAACACCGAGAGGTTCAGCAGGATAAGGGCTGCAGTTTCTCCTTTATGCAGGATCATGCCGATGTCATCTGCTGCTGCGTTGAGAACTGTTTTCTTGCTGTGCTTGGGTCTGAATCCGGACTGCATGCTGCAGAGGAGCTGGTGGTTGATGAGGTGGTCAGTGAGTTGTCTGTTGATTGCTTTCTCTAGGATCTAGACTGGGTAAGTTAGGAGGGATATAGATCGGTAGTTTATAAGCCTGGCAGGGTCTGCTGAGAATATTTTCAGTAGGGAGTTGACTGCAGTGTGTTTCTATGGTTTCCGGGAAGGTGGCTGCATTGATGGAGATGTTGAGGATGTGAGTGAGTACTTCGCTGATGATGGTGAGTCCGGTTTTGAAGATATGGTGGAAGTATGGGTCTGAAGGGGCCCAGAAGTGAATGGACCAGTATCTGCATCCATTTACACATCACAAAACATATACACCTCACAGATCTGTACGCCTTACAAAATTTAGGACCACATACTAAACATCTCTGAGAAAGAACATTGTAATAATGATGTTCCATGCGTGGAGGTGATGAAGTAGACGTAGCCAAGTAGTGTCTTTGTAAGTTATTTATTAAGTCCATAACATCAGTGGTAGCAGCCCCTCCAGGAGCAGCCTCCCTGCTGCTCAGCCAATCTTCAACTGTCAACACTCACACCAGGCACACAAGCATTCCACTCATGTCCATCACACCAACATTCCATACAGAACACTCACACTGGCTGAGCAGCTAGTAACCAGGTAACAGGGAACATTGTAAACACAGCAGGAAAATACTACAAACATTAGGCCATATGTACTATTTACTGGCCGCAAATTACAGATCACAAATTGCAATCAGTTTTTTTCGAGACCAGTAAAGACTTTTATGGCCTGACCTATGTATTATTAGGTAGGTTCTTAAAATTCCAAACAGTAGTGGGTCAGAATCTGACCTATCTCATGTATCTCAATGATGTAGGTCGCAAGTTTTGACTCACTACTGTTGGAGGCCATCACGGGGATGGTGGCCCACTAAAGTCAATAGCAAACCATTTCTGTGATTGTTTTTTTAATAAAGGAAAAACCTTTTTTTAAATGCAGCCCCTTTTTCTTAAATAAAGTGAGACTGAGTTTAAAAAGAAAAGCTTATTTAGTTTATAAAGTTTGTTTGAGGAGGCATTGGTCACATGGACACCTGCCTCCGCTTAAACAATTAATTTTTCTACATCAACAGAGTTGACAGGATCCCTTTGGACCCTTCCTTTCTGCAAATGGCATATCATCTCCTTTCAGGTGTCAGTAAAAAAAACAATATTTTGCAAGCAGATTTGTATTGCAACACATTGACACAATAGATATTGATTCTGCATTTAAAAGGGACTCCTACAACATGCCCCTTTCAGATACAAATCGATCTCTATTTGGAATCGCATTTTAGTATTTGGAAAAAATCTTCTGACTCTTAAAATGGTAATAGTAAATAAGAAACAGCAATTTAACTGTTGAAAACCTTGAATCGGAGAATTGTGACTGTTATAAAGCTTAGTGCACCTGGCTCATCAATCCTAATGTAATGCAAGATCATACAGAGTCTCTTCAGAAGAACTATAAATTATGTGGATACGAGTAATAAAATCCCACAAGAGCTGAAGGTAATTATGTGATGTGATAAATCTATTTCTAAAAGACATAGACCAAATCTTCTTGGCACTAGAGGACATCTCACCACATGCTGGAAATTACGGAACTTGCCCTCTACAGAATCAACAACTAGGTTTTCTGGGGCAGATTTACAAGAACTGGCGCATCTCTGCGTATTAGCAGAGATGCATCAGTGAAACTGCGGGATGGAAAAAATGCCTTGTTCCACCATGGATACGTCGCATTTACAATGCGGCGCACCATGGTGCAAAGATAGACAGATGCGTGATGCATCTTTTGGCAGAAAGGCAGCGCATTGCTGGAGTCGTGTCGCAAGCACAACGCAACTCCAGCAATGGTCAGGGAGGCCTATTCCTATCATGCTGTGTCACTCCTTACGCCTGCTTCAAGCAGGCGCAAGGTTTTGACGCAGTGGCGTCGTAAAAGTGACACAGAGAAATCTTGTAGATTTCACTGCGTCACTTTTACGAGGCTTTCTCACGGGGTAATGCCCACCCAGCATACATTATACCTGAAGCAGGTATAATGTAACGCAGGGCTTTACAACGTGAGGCATCTCCATAGATGTGTCACGTTGTAAATATGTTGCAACGTGGCGCATTGTTTATGACGCCGCTGCATCACAGAAGTGACGCAATGGCAGCGTAAAGTTGTCGCAAGGGGCTTGTAAATCTGCCCCTCTGTTTTTAATGGAAATAAATGGAGTTTGTCCTACAGCTCCAGGAGCTTTGTATTTCAGAGATTAGCTGCTGGCAATGGCCTGCTTCCTGATCTTGCAAGTCACTGTGAATTGTTACCTCCAGCGAAAACACCTGCATCCTTCATGGCTGCGAGATATGGGTATCATACCTGTATATGGTTGGAGAATTGGGTTAGGTATACAAAGGAAGATGGTGTCCTAGCATTTCCAGAACATGGTTCATTTAATTTGGCCGTGTTGAGAAATTTACGGGAAAAGATGTTATGTCTTGACCCAAGACCAAGGCCGACACAGTTTGAGGCTTTAGTGGAATGGGAAGAAGAAGTACATGAGCGAGAAAAACAGAGGTCTGGAGGAAATGACAGACACATGTTTGGAAGGAGGCATGATCGTGAAACTCATAATGATCGAATGAAAAGATGGCGAGATGCTAGCATGTCAGAGGGATTATATCCTATGAGAACAGTTGAAGAGAGAGAAGAAAGGAAGGGAGCAGAAAGGGTTTCTGAGGCAGAAGTGAGAAGATATGGAGTTAATGAGTATGAGGATGAGGTCTTGAATGACATGATTTACAAGAGACCACCTCCATATAGACCAGAACCAGAAGAGAGCACACCAGTTGTTTCTCCGATAAGAGATACATTGCGTATCATTGAGACAGAAAATGTGACACCTGAGTTAAGAAGTGGTAATCCTTTCAGGGAAAGAGAAAATCGATGTGGTGACGAGAATACAAGAGAATTAGCCAGAACTACAACAGAGCTGACTGAAATGATTAGAGAACTAACAAAGAATCTAGAAGCTGTTACGGTACCTGTAACTATAGGTCCAGTTATGCCTGTTTTTGATAAGCAGAGGACAGGTGAAAATGGTTTGGTGATTCCATATGTTGGAAATAAGATAATAAGTTTAGCTGGTCCCTCAGGAGATTCAGGAAGAAGGACAGAAAATAGTGATCTGAGACAATCCAGACATGACACATGTAGTGAAGGATTAGAGGTACAGTCTAATTTGAGATTGGATGCTAGTGAAGCTAGTTGTTCAGGGATGCCGATTTTAGAACCGCAGAAGAAAGTGGTTTCAGTGAGAAAGACTACTGAAATTACAGCTGAAGATTTGAATGATTGGATGAAAGTTCTTCAAAAGAGGGATAAAGATTCACAGGCAATTGATGTGGCTAGGTTACGTGTAGAATTAGAAGAGCTTGTTGCAGGGACAGTTCCTACAGAAATTCTAAAAAACCATCATGAAGGTGAACTGTTGTTTATGTGCAAAAACATCACCTGGAGAGCAAGAAATACACATGACAGATTAAGAGCAGTAGCGAATGAACAGGGAGTTGACATCGATAAAGTGAAAGCTTTGCAGAAGTCTTACAGGATGGATTTCACGGATAAAGACATTGAAAATTTGAATGGTGCTGGTAGAACAGGACAGATTAAAGAAATGGTCGCATTATTGCGAAGATGGGGTGATGTAGAAAAGTGGAAGGATAGGTGGTACAAGAAAAGAGAAGAATCAGGAGACAGGACTTATTCAGCATTTCCTGTGAGAGAAAAAGAGAAAACAGTGGATACTTATCCTATGAGAGAAATACCTGGAGGAGGATATGTACATGTTCCTTGGACCAGACAGGATATTCTATCATTTACGAATGATTTCCCTCGACTGAGAGAAAAGCCCGTCGAGTGGTATAGGCAGGTAGACAGGTTTGTGAAATTGTCAAAAGTGCTGTGGATTGACCTGAATAGTCTGTTTGATATAATTGTTCCAGCAGACTTGTGGACTGAGTGTAAAATAGTTGTGAGTTGGCCTACTGAGGAATATCCAAGAGATCAGAGAACAGGAGCACCAGATCCAGAGGTAATGAGAAAGTATGAACAGGTGATGGTATACCTGAAGAGTAAGGTACCTCCAAAAGAGACAGACTGGGTTAAAATAGATCGAACACAACAAGAAGCAAAAGAATCAGTTCATGCTTTTTACGAGAGGCTGATACTGGCTTTTAAACAATTCAGTGGAGATGAACACCTGGGTGACAAAGATTTGAGTCATTTTGTATACAGATTTGTATATGGCCTGAGACCTGAGATTAGTGAGAGAATTCGTGAGCATACAGTGGACTGGCAGAGTAAGAAAATAGATGAGATTCTGAGACATGCAAAATACTTCAGTGATGAAATTGAAGCAAAACAGAGAAAACTGAAAGAGAAAGCAATGTGGGCACAAGTGAAAGTTGCGGAAAGACAGGAAGCACAGTTGGTGGAACAGGCGAATAGTGCAGGAAATAATGCAGGGAATAGGCCTAGGTATGCAGGGAAAGGAAAGGGGAATCTTGAGGAAGCAAAAAAGAAATTCCCATGTCACAACTGTGGCCAACTGTAACATTGGAGATCTGAATGTACTAATCCACCATTAGCGAATAATGAGGGTAAACCCTTAAATCAACAGGTGCAGAACGAAGGGAATAATCGACAGCAGCAACAACCTTCTGTTGTGAGACAGCAGAGTCAAGAGCCAAAACCGCCCTTGCCGCAGAATAGAGGGTCACAAAAGTACAATCAGGATTCAGGATTCTACAATGATGAGCAGGTAAACAAACAAAGGCGTTCTAACCAGGTACAACAGTATTTGTTAAAGAATGAAGGGAGTGAGTCTGAGGGTGATTATTGACGGTGCCGAAGAGAGGAAGAAGAGTGCATACTTGGTGCAACTCTAGAAATAGACCAGGCAGGACCATTTGTAGATGGGAAAATAAATGAAGAAAGTGTTACTTTTTTAGTAGACACAGGTGCGACACGATCGACTGTCAGGTCAACAGATATTAGAAATCTTCCTCTCTCGGATGAAGCAATCCAAGTAGTTGGTGTAGCCAATACACAAATCAAGACACGTCTTACTGAACCAGTAAGAGTACAAATAGGGAAATTTTCAGACATGCACAGATTTATTGTCTGTGACACTAGTCCAGTGAACTTGTTAGGCAGGGATCTGTTATGTAAAATGAACTGTACAATTTTTTGTACACCGGATGGAATAGCTTTTGAAACACCAGATGAGGATGTTTTGTACCGAATGACTCTAGGAAATAGAGAAAGTGAAATGGTTGGTGCATTTGCTGTGTTTGATCCGGAGGATTTGCCTCAAGAGTTGAGAGATACAGTGAAAAGGACAGTTTGGGATTTTACTGGAGAAGATGTGGGATTGATAAATAATGTAGATCCTGTGAAAATTTCAGTGAAAGAGGGAATTACTTATCCTAACATTCCTCAGTACAAAATGACACCAGAAATAATTGAAGGAATAACTCCTATAATTGAAAAAATGATTCAGCAGGGAGTTCTGAGAGAACTACTGAGTAGCCCGTGTAATTCACCGATAATGGGGCTAAAGAAACCTAATGGGAAATTCAGGATTGTACAAGATTTGAGAAAAGTTAACCAAATTGTAGTGGCATGTTGTCCAATTGTGCCAAATCCGTCAGTGATTTTGTATCAAATTCCACATGATGCTGAGTGGTATACGGTGATTGATTTGTGCATGCTTTCTTTTCAATTCCATTGCATCATGACAGCCAGCCGATTTTTGCATTTAGATTTGGCCAGCGTATTTTAGCATGGTGTCGTATCCCACAGGGGTATACAGAGAGTCCTTCGATATTCAATCAGTTATTGAAAAAATCATTGGAGAGTTTGATAATGCCTGAAAACTCAGTACTAGTGCAGTATATTGATGACCTACTTGTGGCATCAAAGACACATGAAGCTTGTGAAGTAGATACCATAGCTTTACTGAATCATCTGGCAGATGGAGGGTTAAAGGTCTCTCCAGCCAAATTTCAATTTTGTAAGAAAGAGGTGCATTATCTTGGACACAATATTGAAAAAGGTCTGAGAAAGGTGACTGATGACAGGATCAAAATCATCAGGGGAATGAAGGCCCCAAAGACCCAGAGGGAAGTGAGGATGTTCCTGGGTATGGTGGGTTATTGTCGTCAGTGGATAATTAATTTTTTTCTGATAGCAAAGCCACTGATTAAGCTGACAAAAAGTGAGATGACAGACCCATTGGAACTAGATGGAGAACAAATGGCAGCATTTGAGGAGCTGAAAAACAGAATGTGTGAAGCCCCTGCTTTGGGTATGCCAGACTATGAAAAAGAGTTTGAGCTGTACTGCAGTGAGAGAAATGGATGTGCACTTTCAGTGCTAATCCAGAAGCATGGACAGCTGAGGAGGCCTATTGCGTACTTCTCATCGACACTTGACCCTGTAGCTGTAGGTTTGCCAGGTTGTCTGAAATCTGTGGCTGCAACATGCAGAAGTCTGGAACAGAGTGAAGGAATCATAATGGGATATCCTGTAAGGGTATTCGTACCTCACAATGTGGCAATTCTTTTGACAAGAAGCAGAACCCAGTATATGTCACATAGTCGGCTGACTAAATATGAGAAAGTCATTCTGGGAGCATCAAATGTGACTCTTGAGAGATGTGTGAATGTGAATCCAGCGACATTGTTGCCGGATATTGAAAATGTGGGTGTGAAGACAGAAGATGATCACAATTGTTTGGATGTGCTTGATTACTGTACAAAACCGAGACCAGACATAAGGGATCTTCCCTTGCTTGAGAGTGATCATGTGCTGTTTGTGGATGGTTCATGTCTAAGGAATGATGAGGGTGTGCTGTGTGCAGCATATGCAGTGTGCAAGGTTTCAGAGGTTATGGAAGCATCACCATTGAAAGGAGTGAAATTTGCACAAGTTGCTGAATTGGTGGCATTGACAAAAGCTTGTGAAATTGGGAAAGATCTGAGAGTGACTGTGATAACTGATAGTCAGTATGGATTTGGAGTTGTGCATGATTTTGGCCAGCTTTGGCTACAGAGAGGTTTCTTGACGTCGAGTGGGACTCCAATAAAGAATGCTGAAGTGATTGGGAAATTACTTGAGGCAATACAGCTGCCTAAAGAATTAGCAGTTGTGAAATGTGCTGCTCATGGACAAGGAGATGATTTTATAACTGTTGGAAACAGATATGCAAATGACATTGCTCAGTATTGTGCAAAGAATAACCAATCGATTAATCGGGAACGAGAAGGTGAAATGTCTTTTTGTTCTGTGATGTTTACTAATGTCCTAGAGATGTGGGATGAAGTGAAACAGTTGCAGGATGAGGCAGGAAAGGAAGAAAAGAAAGACTGGATCAAGGCAGGTTGTTCCCCAAGAGAAACAGACCATGTTTGGGTCTATAGAGATGGCAGACCAGTCATGCCAAACTCTATGTTGTCGACAATGGCAAGGATGTATCATGGCCAGGGACATTTGGGAAGGGATGTATGACGTTACAACGCACACTTTTACAACGCATGCACTTACAACGCATTTTTTACAACGCATAATCCATTACAACGCATGACATTACAACGCAGGACACTACAACGCATTTTTAAAAAATACCTTTACAACGCATTACCATTACAACGCATACTACCTTTACAACGCATACCATTACAACGCATAATATTAAATTACATTTAAGGTAAGTATTAGATAGTATAGGGGTAAAAATTACTATTCTAACTCCAGGGGGTGCAACAGTAGGGTAAGTGTTGGATAGTGTAGGGGTAAAAATTACTATTCTAACTCCAGGGGGTGCAACAGTAGGGTAAGTGTTGGATAGTGTAGGGGTAAAAATTAATATTCTAACTCCAGGGGGTGCAACAGTAGGGTAAGTGTTGGATAGTGTAGGGGTAAAAATTACTATTCTAACTCCAGGGGGTGCATCAGTAGGGTAAGTGTTGGATAGTATAGGGGTAAAAATTACTATTCTAACTCCAGGGGGTGCATCAGTAGGGTAAGTGTTGGATAGTATAGGGGTAAAAATTACTATTCTAACTCCAGGGGGTGCATCAGTAGGGTAAGTGTTGGATAGTATAGGGGTAAAAATTACTATTCTAACTCCAGGGGGTGCATCAGTAGGGTAAGTGTTGGATAGTATAGGGGTAAAAATTACTATTCTAACTCCAGAGGGTGCAACAGTAGGGTAAGTGTTGGATAGTATAGGGGTAAAAATTACTATTCTAACTCCAGGGGGTGCATCAGTAGGGTAAGTGTTGGATAGTATAGGGGTAAAAATTACTATTCTAACTCCAGGGGGTGCATCAGTAGGGTAAGTGTTGGATAGTATAGGGGTAAAAATTACTATTCTAACTCCAGGGGGTGCATCAGTAGGGTAAGTGTTGGATAGTATAGGGGTAAAAATTACTATTCTAACTCCAGGGGGTGCAACAGTAGGGTAAGTGTTGGATAGTGTAGGGGTAAAAATTACTATTCTAACTCCAGGGGGTGCAACAGTAGGGTAAGTGTTGGATAGTGTAGGGGTAAAAATTACTATTCTAACTCCAGGGGGTGCAACAGTAGGGTAAGTGTTGGATAGTGTAGGGGTAAAAATTACTATTCTAACTCCAGGGGGTGCATCAGTAGGGTAAGTGTTGGATAGTATAGGGGTAAAAATTACTATTCTAACTCCAGGGGGTGCATCAGTAGGGTAAGTGTTGGATAGTATAGGGGTAAAAATTACTATTCTAACTCCAGGGGGTGCATCAGTAGGGTAAGTGTTGGATAGTATAGGGGTAAAAATTACTATTCTAACTCCAGGGGGTGCATCAGTAGGGTAAGTGTTGGATAGTATAGGGGTAAAAATTACTATTCTAACTCCAGAGGGTGCAACAGTAGGGTAAGTGTTGGATAGTATAGGGGTAAAAATTACTATTCTAACTCCAGGGGGTGCATCAGTAGGGTAAGTGTTGGATAGTATAGGGGTAAAAATTACTATTCTAACTCCAGGGGGTGCATCAGTAGGGTAAGTGTTGGATAGTATAGGGGTAAAAATTACTATTCTAACTCCAGGGGGTGCATCAGTAGGGTAAGTGTTGGATAGTATAGGGGTAAAAATTACTATTCTAACTCCAGGGGGTGCAACAGTAGGGTAAGTGTTGGATAGTGTAGGGGTAAAAATTACTATTCTAACTCCAGGGGGTGCAACAGTAGGGTAAGTGTTGGATAGTGTAGGGGTAAAAATTACTATTCTAACTCCAGGGGGTGCAACAGTAGGGTAAGTGTTGGATAGTGTAGTGTAATATTTTTCGTTGTAATGGTATGCGTTGTAATGGTAGTATGCGTTGTAATGGAATGCGTTGTAAAGGTAGTTTTTAAAAATGCGTTGTAGTGTCATGCGTTGTAATGTCATGCGTTGTAATGGATTATGCGTTGTAAAAAATGCGTTGTAATGGTAGTGCGTTGTAAAAGTTGCGTTGTAAAGGTTGTTCCCCTTTGGGAAGGGATGCGATGATCAGGTCTTTTAAACAGACTTAGTACAATGCAAAGTTCAGGACAATTGCAGAAAGCATCTGTCAAAGATGTTTGATTTGCCAGCAATTTAACACTGGGAAAAAGACAGTGGTGAGTCTGGGAACGATAGGTAGAGAAGGTGGTCCTTTCACGAGAATGCAGATTGATTTCATTGAAATGCCCCAAGTGAACAGACTGAGGTATGTTCTAGTGGTAGTCTGCTTGTTTTCAAGATGGGTGGAGGCCTATCCGACTAGGAGAAATGATGGAATAACAGTGGCAAAGTTACTGTTAAGGGAGTTGATTCCTAGGTACGGGTTTCCAGTAACGATTGAGTCTGATAGAGGTGGACACTTCTATAATGAACTTATGAGTTTGATTTGTGAAGCATTGGGCATACAGCAGAAGCTACATTGTGCATACAGACCAGAGGCTTCTGGTGTTGTTGAGCAGATAAATGGCACGATCAAGAACAGGATTGGTAAGATGTGTTTAGCCACTGGAATGAAATGGCCTGATGTCTTGCCTCTAGTGCTAATGACTATTAGATCTACTCCAGATAGAACTACTGGTTTAAGTCCGCATGAAATCTTGATGGGACGTGCAATGCGACATGCATATGTGCCTGTCAATAAGTTGATGACAATAACTGATTACATGATTTTGGATTACTGTAAAGGCCTGGCTGACGCAGTTCATTCTGTGTTTCACCAGGTTGGAGAAGAAGCTACCACACTTGAGAAGAAGCAAGCTCATGATCTGAGTCCAGGGGACTGGGTGAGGATTAAAGTGCACAGAAGAAGAAATTGCTTGGTTCCAAGGTGGGGAAGGCCGAGACAAGTCATTCTGACTACGACAACTGCAGTAAAGTGTGCTGGTGTGAAAAACTGGGTACATGCGAGTCATACTCTGAGAGTTCCAAATCCAAAAGATGGGACTGGTAAGGTGTATTTTGAAGAGTCAGATTCCAGTGATGATGAAGAAACAGAACCAGTAAAAGAGTCAGAGAAGACTTCTAGAGAGCCATTGAGAGTCTCAGAAAAAAGATCAGATTCTGTAAGAGTGTCAGAAGTTCCAACGAGCAGTGAAGGAAAAAGAAGAGAAAAGAGCAATTCCACAAAGACTACTCCTGAATCAGAAGAGGAGATTGAAGAACCACTTGAGATTGTACTTGAAGAAGCAGGGTTAGAAGAAGATAGAGAGGGACAGATTGCGGAAGACCCCCGAGGAGGTGTAGGGAACATTCCTGATAAGCTAGGTGAAGGGACAAATAGACAGCAAGAAGATTGCGTGTCGGAGACCCGAGGAGGGAAAGAGTTAGGGAAGTCTCAAACAGTGGTGAAAAAGACTGTGGAGCGAAAGAAAACTGCTGAAGAACAAGAGGCATTTGAAACAGAATCGGATGAAAGTGAGAATGAGAAATCAGAGGGTCGAGTTCTGAGAAAGAGAACTTGGATTGGAGAGAGAAATAATAAAGAAACAAGACCAAAAAAGGTTGTAAGAGGAGATCTTTGGCCTAACAACAGAATAAAGAGGCTGAGATATAGACTGATACGAGCAAATACCTTGAAAGC
This sequence comes from Triturus cristatus, assembly GCF_964204655.1. Taxonomy (NCBI): domain Eukaryota; kingdom Metazoa; phylum Chordata; class Amphibia; order Caudata; family Salamandridae; genus Triturus; species Triturus cristatus. The sequence goes on along the minus strand of NC_140591.1, from coordinate 611,727,170 downwards.
TGAACAAGTGAATGAGGTGTCGAGTCAGAATCCAGCAAAAGGTGAAAAGAGAAAAGAGTCAAAAGAACAAGAACCAGAGGGGATCAAAAGAATCAGAAAACCTAACCAGAAGTATAGGTCGCCGGAATGGACGTACGTGGCACTGTCTGAAGGTGAAGAGGCAGAAAGTCAAAGAAATCCAGAGGAGACCGTACGAGAAGTGGTAGAGGAAGATACAGGTGAAATCCTGAAAGTTATCTTGACTGACATTGATGAAAAGTCGGATACTGAGGATATTGTTGGAGATCTAATACAATTTGATGTCGAAGAAGTTGAAGTGAAGAATGATGAGTATCCAAATTGAGTGAACAGAAGAAATCACTTGGAGAAAGTGAAAAGAAGAAAGACTGAAAATTAGTTGTTTGAAGTAACTTAGAGTTCTAGAAACTCAAGTGGTGGAGTAGTAGAGGCTAAGCCAAAAGACACGGTCAAAGTAGTAAAATGGCTAACATAGAGAATAATCAAAGTAGATGTGCCTTCCTAAAAAGATGGTGTAGAATGTGCTGCTGCTGTACTGGATTATTAATGCTATTATGGGGTGTTTTAGCTTTATTAGTTACCTTTAGGGTTACATTAGACACTTTAGGAATACACACTGAGAATGTGACTATTGCAGAGAAGAGTTTGCATAAGGTAGTTCCAACTAGAATTAGTAACACTTACGTACATAAAGATAGGTCAATTAATGATTTTTCTAGTAATGTTTTTTCAAAGCTGTTATACGAATATGTGAAGACAATGGAAGTTAGGGATTGCTACGTTTGTATGCAATTACCTGCATCCGTTTCAGAGGGTGTTACTTATCATCATTTACCAGCTACGTATGGAATTTCTTGTAGTGTGTTAAGTAGTGTGTTTTATTTGTTAGGGAAAATAGATTATGAGATGTCTAACAAAGATAACATTTTCGGGCAATTGCCAATGAACAAAAAGCTGAATCCAGCTAAAGATGCTAATATTTTTGGTGAGATTTTTATTGAAAAAGAAGAATTAACATTAGATTACATTTTTAAGAATAATTTAACTTGCAGTCTGAAAGAAGAGGAGAAAGCTTTTCTAAATATGGTGGAGGAAAGGAGATTGAGCATGCATGAGAAAGCAGGGAAATATAAAGTGAGTGAGACAATTTGGGACATTGAGATGGAAAAAGAATTGAGAAATGGGGCTAGTCCAACTTTAGCTCTAGATGCACCACAGAAGGGTAAGCTGTGCATTACAAGAAAGAGATCCCAATATGATACATATTTTGTTGGGACTAGTGAGTGTCATGATACATACTTCATTGCAACAGGATGGGGTTTCAAAGGAGGAGAGGATCCAGTTTTCCCAGGAGTGTATTATGTTTGTGGGAACAAGGCTTATTACAAGTTGCCTGACCATTGGTATGGCACGTGTTATGTGGGCCTGGTCTTTCCAAAGATCTTTCATATAGATAGAATAGAAGATGTAGAACATATTAATTTACTAACGCGTTTTAAGAGAGAAACTTGGTCTGAAATAGTGGGTGACATTTTTGGAGCTTTAATTCCTGCAGTGGGAATTTCTTTGAATGCTTATGGAATTCGGAAACTGTCAACAGTGGTGGATCGCTTATCGACAAATACCGCTGGAGGGTTTCTGTTGGTGAATACGGAATTGATTGCTGTACGTGCCATGTCAATGCAAAATCGACTTGCCCTTGATATTCTATTATCAAGGAGGGTGGAGTCTGTGGAATGCTGAAAGTTCAACATTGTTGCACTTACATTCCAGACGAAAGCAAAGACCTGAAGGTCTATATCAAAAATATTACTGATTTGCATGAAGAATTAGTACCACTAGAAGCTGAGAGTATTTGGACTAAAATAGCTAATAAAATAGTTGCTGTTAAGAGTTTTATTGCAAGAATAGGTAGTACTATTATAGGTAAGATATTGTTTCCTTTGACTTGTATAATTGTTGCTTTATTGATACTAAGATTGGTGTGTTTGTGTTGTAAAAACAGGGGAGGGAAAAATAAATTAATCAAAAGAAATAATGAAAAGAGAAATAAAAGGTTGAAAAGAGAACCACAAGAAATTGAATTAGAAGAATTGAGGGAGAGTGTTTACTTGGAGACAAAGAGGGATGATGAAAGGGTGTCTGGTGTGTAGTGTTGTGTAAGGAGAAAAAGACATTTCCAAATTTCTCCTAAAATGGGACTCAATTTTACAATTTTTTTTTTTTTGGGTTGTTTATTTGGTGATAAAATCACCAAAGGGGGGATTGCTGGAGCAGAGTTTTCTGTTGAAAATCTATTGGGTTTTTAAGCTCCGCTTTGTCTATGTGTCAAAAATTAAAAATATTAATCTGTAACGTTAATTATTTGTTTTGTGTAAATGTTCTGACTAACCAACATGAATTAACAAGAGAAAACGAGACGTGGGAATGCGTTCGTATTGCTTACTAATAATGTGCATGTTTTATTAAATAAACGTTGCTGGGTGCTGTTTATTTTAAAGCACAAAACGCTTTTGAATTGTCGTGTACTAATGCTTTTCTGTGTTGCAAAGGCTAGATAATTACATACACATAAGGGTATTAGTGGGGTTAACACTGTTTAATCACTATGCTGTGGTAACGTTGTTTTTGTCTCTTTTAATTAAGATGTTACGTTTTGGCCTAGTATAAAATGGCTGCCGTTTTCAGCCTGGGCTCGAGTGAATGATTTGTGATGAGAAGGCCTTGCTGAACATGGTCGAGAGTCATCTGACCACAGTCTTCGCCTGGTTTGAAAGTTTTCCGTGAGGACAGCAGCTCTGGGCGAACATCCAAGTACATCTGAGTAACCTTGGAGGACAAAGGAGCCATAATGAATGAACTCTGAGATCATAATGCTGGTGCCGAGGAAATATGAACATGAGGGGATACATTCGAAAGTTTAGTTCCGTCTTCCGTCTTTTTATTTTTGTGATTTTTCTGAGCGGAGGTTTTCCGAATGTAGCGATGCTACCTCCTTTCCTGCTCGCTCTGCTCAGCGGCTCAGCGGATATCTAAAACATTTTATGTTGCTTTCTTTTGTTAAAATTATTATAAATATTGTTAGCCTAGAGAGGGTTTTTGCCACTTTGCCACTTCTTCCCAAACCTGCGTTGGTGAGGATCTATGCTGTGAGGACGGCGACTCGGGAGACTTCTACTGAGAGACCTGTCCTGACCCATTCTGACATTTAGCTAGAATAGGTAATTATGAGAAGAAATGATTTACTCTGATTGATTTTCTTTGACTAATTTTAGATAAAGTACCATAATTTTAAATACAGTGTTGGTGGTTATTTCTTGTCAATTATTGAGTACTCTATTTTGATTATTGTTGTATAGATTGTTTAGATCATGACTCAGGACAGTCACAATTAGGTCTTATCGACCTCAGTGTAGATGCAGGGTGTTTAGGAGTTTTTCTTTCCACAGGTTCAGTGATGGTAGAGTATTTGAGCGTATGTTAGTAAAATGGGCCCAAGCGTATGATGAGTGTGTGTGCGTGCATCTGTGATATTGCTCTATCCGTGGAAGTAGGGAGAATTTGTACACCCCAATCTGCACCAGCACCAGCAGGTTCTGATTTGTGAATCACAGAGCATGTAAGGGAATTTATCTCCTGAACATAGTGGTTACAGAGTGTGTGACTATTAGTTATACATTAAAGGTGCACCTTGTATGAGGGTTCCACGATATGATTATGTTGGCATGAACTAGCCAGCAGCTTGGAAGCAGCATTTCAGACTAATTACAGTAGATATGGCATTATTTCTGGGGCTCACAAGTGAATATCAAAGTACAGCTTTTTCTGTGTTGAACCTGTTGTGTGTACCCTGCAGCTGTAGTACCATACCCAACCCATTGTGAGTGAGTGGCTTGGAATGAGGCAACCTTGTTGAACTATGTGTGGTACAAGGGAGAGGAATAGCAGTAAAGATAGAAGCAAATACTGAAGGGTGGTGTGGAGCTATTAATAGGCCTCAGTGCTGGGTTACCAGTGGAGGCATACTTTGGGTGTGAGGTGCATTACCTAGATGCAAAGGAAAAGTTCAGACAGGAGCTGCTTTGACATTATAACATGATTAATACTGGAATAAAAGCTGCGGTTGTGGCTCATAAGTGGAATAGTAGTGATAGTAGTGGTGCTGCAGGTCAAACCTGAGTTGCAATGTCAGACTGGGAAATGTGTTGATGACTTAGCTGGGAAAACAGGGGAATCGCTGGTTAAGGCTGTGTTATTTCACGTAATTAGTGCAAAATGGCAAATAATTGGGGGGAAAATGAGTATCTACCGAAATCTAATAGCGAGTTTTTCACACTAAAATAGGTAAACATAGTGTAAGTGGCAAGTATATTTGGGGGCATACTAACTGAGTTTATAAAAAATGATAAACTAATATTCAATGCAAAGCTGTTTTAAGGCATAGGCAAAGTGGACACATGCCCAGGGCCCCCACTTTTCAAAGAACCAACTGGTAAAGTGATATTTCTCACATTCTATCAATCGGAACATCTCTCTGCCTTTCTCTACATCTAACCTTCTCTACCCAGTGTCCTTTTTAGGAATTTTGGTCCCAAGAAAGACTTCCAGCTGTTTTTGTGTGAAAGTTAAAATATGATTCAATATTGTGTGGCATCGTGTAGATGTGAATTAGAAGAAAATAGGTAATACAATTCTAATTTGTTTCGCAAGAGGCCCCAAAAATCCTTAAGATAACACTGGTTCAATGACTACAATTCATGTAACGAAAAATGACGATGTCTAGACACAAAAGGAATTCACTCACTAAAAGTGAAAAGCTGGTGTTTATTGGCAAATTATCATAAAAATGCAAGAGGTTATTTGGGGACAAATTGAATTTAGTTACTAAAACTGGAAACAGCTAACTGGAAACAAGATAGAGAGAATTTCCAGAAACTGATGTTCGGAAACATACTTATTTTATTTAGTAAAAGTGAAATGCAAGTATTTATGGAAACATGTTTGTTTCCCTCATATTACTGTATGTACTAAAATTCGCTAACTACTTCAGAAACGGTCTAACAGTTTGCGACATCATGAATGCCAAACCAAAATACTGGTGCTGAAATGTTACTGAATATTCATTCTGATTTTATAAATCATGTAGAGGCTTCCAATGATCTATATTGGCCCCCTTTATGTCCTTATTTTCATGATAGCCCTGCTGTCCGGGTCTGAAACTGAAACAGTGGGGTGACCTAGGGATATATCTGCTGTCTAAACTTGTCATATGTCTGTCACCTGAGAGTTACTTCTGCTCAGTAGGTCTTAAAAGAATGTCTAACCCGGTGGATAGTTGTTTGGTTCAAGACCTGATATTGTTTAGGAAATCAAGATCCTCTAATGCACTACTGAGAAGCCTCTACAGTCTTATTATATGACCAGACACAATTCTACTTGGAATAGACCGGATAAGAAAATGAAACAAGCATTTGCAATGCAATAGGTCTCGCATTAGTGAAAATGTGAGCTATTGGTGTGGCAAATGTCAATGTTTTTTTCTTGTTTAAAATTATGCCAGCAGCAGCATACATAATAAGAAAGAAATTCCACATGAAGGAAAAGGTGCAGTACCACAGGCGGGGACACCTAGTAACAGCCTGTGGTATTGCACCCTTTCCTTAAGACATAATATATGAATTCCAATACCATGAGGCTTAAGAAACGAGCACGAGCATTTTAATCTTTTGTAGCCTTTGCGATAAAAAAATTAATTCCACTAATAAAAAAAAAATTCTTGCGCTCGTTCCTTGAGCCACATAGTAATGGAATTCCTATATTGTGTCTTCAGGAAAGGGTGCAGTACAATAGGCTGTTAATAGGGACACCTAGTAAGAGCCTGTGGTACTGCACCCTTTCCTTCATGAGGAATTTCTTTCTTTCCTATTATGTATGCTGCTGATGGCATAATTTTAACCCCTTCGACGCTTATGACGGAACGGTTCCGTCATGCACGTCGGTTGGGCTGTGCTTATGACGGAACCGTTCCGTCATGGCCCCGCCCGCGCTCAGAACCTTCAGCACTGCGCGGAAATCCGCGCAGCGCTGAAGGGGTTAAACAAGAAAAAAACATTAACATTTGCAACACCAATAGCTCACATTTTCACTAATGCGAGACCTATTGCATTGCAAATGCTTGTTTTCTGTTTGCCACCTGGAGTCTGCCAGTGGCTCGGCGAAATGTGTGGCACTTTATAGACTTTATACAGTATGCGCATTCCAAATCACAATGGACACGTGCAGCATATATAACTCACAAAACCAACCGTGCATTAAATACACAGGGTTCGATTCCAAAGGGTCCACTTTGAAAGGGGGTGAGGGGGCTAGTGTGAAAGGTGAGAATACATCAAAACATGGAGAAGTGGGTGTGCCTTCACTCTCTTTTCATGATGTGCTGTCTCCACCACATGCACAAACTCAGAGTTTGCTCGTGCCCTACAGATAATGCACTTTTTGTGATTGGGCGCTCGACTAAAGTAGAAAAAGTTCCTATTTCTAATCTGTGCACACCCTCCCTGTGTATAGGTGCAAAAATGACGATATTTACCCATCTCAAGATATGGCTGGGGAGAGTGCTGACAGGAACTCAAGAAGTGTTTGAAAGTTTTGGTGCAGTTACAGCCTGGCAATAGCCAAGGGAAAGACAGGATAAAACTCAGTGTAGGCTAATGTAACTGTAGCTAGAGGCTCCATGATAATGCTGTAGGCTTGAGAAAGAGACTGGCAATAGTTTTGTGAGGCACTTATACAGTAACCTCCAATGGAGGAAAATTGATGTCCTTAGCTTTTTTCCTTTTTGAAGTGGAATTGCTGTTCTTATCACGAAGGCTACACAAGCCTTAAAAAAATGGAAAGAAATGCTCACGCTTGTTCCTTAAGCCTCGTGGTAATGGAATTCCTATATTAGGTTTTAAGGAATGGGTGCAGGCTGTTACTAGGTGTCCTTGGGACACCTAGTAACAGCCTATGGTACTGCACCCTTTCCTTAAGGCATATTTACATTCTATTACCATGAGGCTTAAGGAACTAGCACAAGCATGTTTTCCTTAATAAGTGGAATTGCTGTTCTTATCAGAAAGGCTACAAAAGCCTAAAACAATTGCACAGAAATTCTCGTGATTGTTCCGTAAGCCTCGTGGTAATGAAATTCCTATATTAGGTATTAAGTTTAAGGGAAGGGTGCAGTACCACAAGCTGTTACTAGGTTTCCCTGGGACACCTAGTAACAGCCTGTGGTACTGCACCCTTTCCTTAAGACACATAATACAGGAATGTCAATACCATGAAGCTGAGGAAACGAGCGCGAGCATTTTGAGCTTTTGTAGCCTTTGTGATAAAATAAATAAATTCCACTAATCAAGGAAATAATGCTCACGCTCGTTCCTTGAGCAACATAGTAATGGAATTCTTATTCTGTGTCTTAAGGAAAGGGTGCAGTACCACATGCTGTTACTAGGGGTACCTAGTAACAACCTGTGGTACTGCACCCTTTCTTTAAGACATAATATTTACATTCTATCACACAGATGGAGTGGGCTATGCTAATGAAGCCCAGGTGCATGATTGCACTATGTGAGAATGCAGGGGCTGGGCGAGAGAGCACCAGAATGAGGCTTCTCTCAGGCAAAACTGCCCTGGAAGGAAGCAGCACTAGGGACTGGCACAAGTAGCCGAGGATGATGCAGCAGTGGAACAAGGCTGCACTGTGTCTTTAGTTTATAAAAAACTGTGGCAAGGAGAACCATAAAAATATCTAAACGTATAAGCATGGCAGGCAGTGAATCAGGCGCCATGACGATAAGTGAAGTAGTCCAAAAACAAAACCGATGCAGCCCTGCAGCGCAACCAAACTGTAGTTGGCCGGTGTTGCCTGCGATGAGATGGAAGTGACATCTCGGAAGACCCAGCCTATAGGGAGCTAGGAATGCAGAGCAACGCTAGAATGAACCAATGACAAGCAGCAGGAAGCAGCAGGCGGGATTATACTCCGTATACCCATTACACCAGATCTTGCAGACAGTGCATGCGCGCAGCCTAGGTTCAACCGAAAAAGCGAGAGAAGGAATTGAAGGGAGTTGAAGGGAGATGTCGTGTTCAGGAGATTAAACTGTATATACAGTCTACAGCTATTAATTTCTTTTGGAAACTGTGATGCAAAACTCACTGTTTGACACACATTTTCAACATCTCTCCTTGGGGGTAATATCACTTCAAGCCCTAAGAGCGGCAGGACATGCTAGCTTCCTTTGCTTACTCTGTGCAACAAGGGTCTACCATTTACAAAATATCTAAAGGCTTAGCCAATTTTCATAAAGATATTTAACATTTTGAAATCAAACAGAGAAGAATGTCTCATGTGATGTAGATTTGCATAAATTTAATTTTAACATCCCTGGGAAATATTCATAATAATTAATAAATATGTTTATTATATATTATGGAACTTATTCATGATAGGACAATAATCTCAAAAGTACAACTACAATCCTATAGCACCAAGTACTGGTGTTGCAATCACCATAAAAAAGATAAGCATTAATCAGAACACAGTTGCTTTTAAACTAACAATATAAGGATTTAACTGGCAATGTTGTGTCTTTTATCCAAAAGCGTTAATTTCTTCTTTGGCACCCTTGACAGCAACTACTATATTTTGGAGGCTCAATTGTACCTTATGCCATAGAAAACATGACTACCTAACAGTAGAAGTCCCATCAGCTGGCTTTAGTATCCAAGAAAAAGTCTCTAGGCTGTATCACATAAAGTGAGACCTGGCGGCGACCACAGTTTTGGGGTGACTGGTGTCTTACATGGTTGAAGAGCTGAAGCAGTGCTATCTTACCAAATTAAGAAGTGGTAAATGGTTGAATGTCATAGAAAGTTCAAAAGTATGTGATGCTTTTGACTGGAAATATGGATGTGTTTGTTGTCATATCGAAAGTAAGCAACTAAACATTGGACAATAACATACAAAAAGCAAATATAACACCACAATATAAAACATAACAGGGCACATCAGAACAAAATGCAACACGAAACTGCAGTACAACAAAACAAAATCACATCGTAATAATGCAGCAAGTAAAATAACAGCACACAGCCCAAAAGGTGCCTCACAGCAAATGTGCACAAACGTTCTTGTCACACATTACTACCTAAAGAATCCTGTATTTATACTATGGTATAAGGTGTTTAGAGCAAGCACTACCTTAATAGAGCCAGTCAAAAATGTTGATTAACCTGCCCATCCTGCCTTAAGTAATGCAATTTTCAATTCATGTTAGCACTATCAACCATTTCTTTCTTTCATGCTTGTTCAAAATTAATTTAAGAGAAAATAAAACACTGGTTTGAATATTTCTCTTAAGTAATAAGCATTGGCAAATCCAATAGGACTGGTCTTTGAAAGCTGGTGCATTGATTATTTTTTATTGAAAGCAAATGCCAAAAAGATAAAAAGAAAAAAAGGAAAATATGTCATCACCTACACGTAGCTGACATAAAATTGCAACAAAAATATTAAAATATTTTATCATTGCATATAATTTAACTCGAACAGTATCGGTGCTGTCTAGCAGGCAGACTTATAAATAACAGTCACAGAGGCCATTTTTATGCACATCACACAAAATATGATTCTTATTGGCACAAACAAAAGTTGCTATTGCCTTTAAATGTTTGCAACCAGAAGACATACTTTAAATACACAACAATGGTTAAAAAAGGATTGAGAACAGTAAGAAAAAAGCCTTGGTAAAAAAAAAAAATTCTATTTATTTACGCGGATGTATACACGTGATAAGAAAAGATACTGTCACATAGAGTGAGAGGAAATGCCAGTGGCTAAAGTGGATTGACACACAGCCCCAGGATATATTCTCTGGTATTTTGAAGAAAATAAACATAAAATGTGAACGACAATGGAGCAGAGCATTGGATAAGGAGGGCTGACCAACGACCTCAGTACATATGTATATGAGTATGGATTTTTTTATTTATGAATTCTTTTACTACAGAGGTTGATGAGACAGCAAAGCTCTCTACATTGGTGGTTGGGAAAAGCAGCTTTATTACAATGTATTACATTCAATTGTAATGTTACTTATTTTCTTATTTGATTGGTTCCAGACAAATGCATTATTACTAAGAGCCGAGAGTATTAATTTATTCTACTATTAAAAAAATGTTTTCGAGCAAAATGCTAATGAAATGCTGTTTCTCTCTCATGGCTTGGATCATGCACAAGCAATGTAGACCTGACATGTCAAAGCGTGGACTGTGCATGCTTGCAGATGTTTCTATGCAAAAACGAAGAATAAATACTGCATTTATGCTCTTCTACCAGAATGTTCACCATAAGCCACTAATGCAACATTATGACTTGAACACATGTATGTCTATTGGAAGAGACCTTCAAAGCTTAAGGATGGCCAGGTGCTGCTAATGATGGAATTGGTCAATTTAGATCTGGTAAAAGCCAGAAGTGTTTGGGAAACGTCCCAAAAAAGATTCTGATTTACAAACCTTCATTTGAAAAGTTGTTTTTCATAGCTGTGTGGCTATTGTATGTGTACATTTCCAAAGCACTGGAGGGGTTTGTTTCTGTCGTATATATTTACTCTCACGTATCAAAGAAGAATTAACAACAGCAGAAGTCCTACCTCATTCGCTTCTGGCAATAATATTTCTGACCACAACATGGTCAGACATCAGGCTGAGGACAAAGATACTCTCAGCACTAGTCTGGGTGCAAGAAACCTCAACCTTTAGAATCATCTACAGCAGAATTGCTGGGAAACTTTTAAGGTCCGAGGACGTATGCTCTTCAGGCACCGCCCCAATTGAATTTTAAAAAGCGCACAGTCTGCCCCTGACTTCTGTTGTGGACAGTCTGAGCAATGGATTTTCTGCTAAGAGGTTTGACCTCCACCACAGAATTACACTTGAACTTAAGATGTAAAAATTTGATCAGGAGGTCAAATACATGGTTTGTGTCCTATTTAAGAGCTTCCATCATGCCTGACTTTTGCCAAGCTAGAAAAGGTATTAAATCTTAGCATGCAAAATAAAGATTAGAAAGCCATTTCGACTGGTCGACGTGCCACACATGACATAGTGCCACTTCCATACTATGCCTCTATGCCTGACATATTGGACCAACAAATGTGTAGTAATAGAGGGTGTGTTTGGATAATCACTGTTATTGTGTGATGTGCTGGGATTTTGCTGCCATTTGAGGCACATCATAGTCCTTTGATATGAGCCACACATATGATAGAGCATAAAATGTGTGCTATCGGCTGCTGGAACGTGCTGACCTAAGCATCTCAGGGTGTCAAATCTGGACAATGATGGAGGTCATTTATCAACATTATATTACACTTTCCTTATGACATGACTGGGGACGTCAGGAAAATAACGCTGAACTCTAACAATTCCTCATGTTCCCAACACTTTCGCCTTCACATAGGGAGCCTATCACCATAAATGTGACTTTTGAACCTTAAACAATAATAATGAGTCCTTATTAGAACATTAGAATGTTGGGAGCACCATTGAAGACAATGAAATGGCCCGTGATTAAAAATGGCTGGTGTAAGCCTTTCATTCCCACATTTCAATGTGTGTCTTTCTGTTCCCCCCTTTTTAATTTAGAACATTCTACCCTCAGTGGGTGGAATGGTCTAACAGCTTTATAGCTCTTCTGCCTTGGGCTATACTGGTTGTTAAAGGTCCTCTCCCTTGTTATAGGCCCTTGCCTGTAGCTCAATCCTGTAACTCTGGTTCAGGGCCTTTAACAACAGATATAGGCCTCGGCAGTGGACTAAAAGGTTATAATAACTTTCATGGATTCACCTTCAGGATATCCCCACCTAGAAGAAAATGGGTATGAAAAGTTGTTCAGTCATCGTGTGCTTGTGTCATTCACCTAGACACAGACATCAACTTGACAAACAATGTGCTGTATGCCAGGGTTTTCCCATGTCCCCAATCTGTGACCCAATAGAAGGGCCCATAAGTCTGCTTTCTAGTACAATGACCATGGAATCATTTGCATTGTGACTTAGTTAATCACCATCAGAATAGGAGAATATATTTTCACACAGGAACTCTAATGAACAAACTAAAGAAACCCAGGGCCTAGGGCTGAGGAAGGCAGGGCAAAAAATACACATCAGGTCAAAATGTGACAAATATGTGGGAAAATAATATAAAAACATACGACTGACTTAAATCAAGGCAAAAATATTCTGAAAAAAATAACAAATCAACCTAATTAGTATACCCCTACAGGACTACCTTAATATTAGCCCCACAAGAGAGACAGACCCCTTGTGCCCAATATCTCATCTCATGAAATGTTGGTGGACTAATAAACACAAAATTAACTTTGTCCATTGAAAATTGTGTAAATAAAGTGTACATTTGCTTTCAAGCAAGAAGGAACTTTAGTTATATGGTAATGCTTAAGTTTATTTTGCTGTGTAACTTAACACGTTAAAAGTTCTGATTAATTAAATAGTTGAAAGGTATTAGAGCATATTCTTACAAGTGAAAAAGAAAAAGGAACTGGGCAGGCTATGATCTCATGAATGCGCCAACATAACCAGACTTAAAAAGAACAGGTGTATGTCCACTGGAAGTTTTTGAGGTAAACTTTGGATATCTACAAAAAGAAGTTCAAAGAAAGTTCTGTATTTGATATTGTGATCTGAAGTCATGAATTTCACTTGTTCTTCATCAAAAATATTTATCAATTAACACATGAGTTACTGAACTGGCATACCAATGGGTGTACATTCAACAAAGACTAATATTATCATACGAAAGAGAAGCCAGGCACTGCTAATAAAAATTCTCTTACCTTAATTATTCCAAAACGTCCTACATCCAACATTCTTAGACTGCCATGAATGGGAATATGCATCTGGTAAAAAAAAGAAAGGACAACAGTCAGTACAGGAGTTCCCTGACACTGCTTCTCAAAGGTAAGATTCCCATATCTCCTCCATTGTATACTAACGTCATAATACTTCAGTTAAGATTTGGTATTTTGGATAAGCATTCCAGTAGAAGGAGAGGACACCCTATATATCTTCTTGCTTCACAAAACTGATGTAATAAACTCTACAAATTATGAAGAAGCACAGCTAATTCATAACTGGTACTTCGCAATCGCTGGCTTGGCAGCCACAACAATTGTACTCCCAGCACTATGGGCCTAATGTACAAAGAAACAGGTCGCAAAGAGTGGTTGTAAATTGCACACCAGCTATTTATGATCTGTCTCTGATAGTGCAATGCGACCTATGAATTAATAGGTTGTGTTTTAAAATCTCCAGTCACAGGGTGTTGCAAAAGGAACTGCCTAAAAAATATGAATTAGGCAGGATGCTATTTGTGACCTGAATGATTGACTCAAAAACTGGGGTGGTGGCCTGCAAGAAAAAACAGACCATCCTTCCTGTGTTGGCAGTCTCAAATAGGATTTATTTTTAAAGTAGCCATGTTGTTTAAAGGAAACATTGTTGTTTTAAAAAAAAGTGTTTTCCATTTCTGAAGCTATCAGATCCTAGTGGCCACCAAACATGGTTCCCAAAGGGAAAGCTGTCCAAAGAGGACCGTTTCCCCTTGTTAATGGGCTACCACCTCCTTTGAAGAGTCAGTAATTTATCAATGGTTTACGGCCACAACTGTGGTCACAAACCATTGATACATTGGAAAAGAGTTTTCTGAATCGCAAAAGCGGTTTCGAAGGTAACTAAAAACCATTGTGGAGTCGCAAATGGCTTCATCCATCAGACGTTAAAAGTCTTAGTGTGGACTTAGTGGAGGTCTAATTTGGTTTCCTCTCGATATGAAATCACTATGGAATCAATTGGTTACCCAACAGAAAAGGTCTTCTACACAAGAACACATAGGACAAAACGTTACTTGTATGACACATCAGAGACTGGACTCAAGTATCTATAAATTTTAGAGGTTATAATGATGTTTGATCATAATGGAGGCACATAGTCATCTACTTAAGTATTGAGCCACCTGCAGTATCTTTTTCCAATGAAGAAATAAGTAAAGATTGTTATTTGATTGTGATTAGTATGATTTTTATACTATTTAAGTTTTAATAATTCTTTAGTAGTTGATGTGCCTTTAAATATTTAAGCATTTATGAAATGAGAGTGATTACTTTTGTAACCCGCACAAACAATACAAGGAATGAGTGCTGTTGTGAACATTTATACTTTCTTGACTAATGGATAGAGCAGTATTGAAATGGTGTTACATTTTTCAACTTTGGCATATAAGAAATATGTAGCATGTAGCATGTTGTAACTAAACTATGCAGTCCAAAGAGCTCATGTAATCATAATCGGATATATGTAAGTTGTAATTCAGGTTTTTAGATCATATATTTGTATTGTTTTATGTGACATATATTCCAAGAGCAATGCATATAAACAGTTATGATGAAAAAAATGAAACTGGGTTTCCAGAGTTTCTTTTTAATGACCCTCAAAAGCATCAACCGTGAAGGGAGGGAAGACAAGACCAACCTTTTTCAAAGGAACCGTGTATGAGAGAATAAAGAATTCATACACTTGTGCTGGTGATTATCAGTGCTCGCCAATTGTGCTGGTGGAAGCCAAGTGAGCTGGCAAACCATCACCACCCACAATAATGTACGTCAAAGATCGAGGGCAGAGAGAAAATGTCCCCAGATCTCAGTGACACTAGAGACTGAGATGCATGCCTGGGACTTACATAATGATGGAAATTTGACTAGTAGTACAAAGGAATTGGAGACTCATGACCAGAGTAAAGAGGTGAAATACCCAGACTAATGTACTTAAAGTATGAAGGTCCACAGAAGTTAACAACCTCAATAAAAAAGTAGTTTAAACACATTTTTTGAATGCTGTTAGCTCTCTGTGAGTCTGTCTGTCCCTGTGTATGCATGAGTGCACATTTGGGTACATGAGTGTGAAGCATAATGTTGGCAGGCATATGTGCCATACAAATGCCCACCATTTGTAAAATGCTTGACCTGGCATGATAGGGACTTTCATGTCATGATAGTACCGACCTCTAGTAAAAGGAAAGATTAGTGGCCTGTTGGGAATATCTGTGGCATGACGCTGCCTAAACCTCACAAAATGCTCTTCCTCACAAGGTTAATGTTTTTGTCCTTTTTTACCAAAGCCCTCATAGGTTCCAAGTATAGGTTGGATAAGTAATGGGATAGCTGAGCACCCTTGGGCTCTTCATTAGTAAAGTAGGGGATCTATATGATTCCACTTGAGATCATGATGATAGTAAGGAGGAGAACCATTTCAGCACTTGACCTTTAGTTACCATTCAGGTAGATAGGATCGCAAGAAGGGTTTCAGGATTTGTAGTATTAAATGCTGATGAAAGGTCCAGCTCCCATTTAGGACAGAATCTTGATTGGTAAGCATTTAGGAGATTATTTAGCTGTGTGACTCAGTAGTTGTATTCAAGCAGCATTTTCTGTTATTTTCACAGGAAATGCAATGTAAATACTGGTCTAAGATTTTTAAAGTCTAGAGGGTCATGATTGGGTTTCTTCAGAAGAGGGGCAATCTGGCCTGACCAGGTAATGATGGATATTGGTGGGTGGAATTTTAGAGGATTGGGAAACTGTGATTCTTTGTTTTAGATCTTTGTGTATATTTAAGATCTTTTATCCAAAGACTTGGCAATTCTGGTGATGATGTTTAAAGACACAGGAATGTTGGTTTTTTGAGTTGGGTTGATAAAATGTTTGATATTTTGGACAAGAGCTTTAAATTACTTCTTAGATTTGGAAAAATCTTGCTTTTGTCTTAATTATTATTTGCGAAATCTAGTCTGTTCTATTACCATGGATAGAGATTCATTAATTTGTAGTGTTTTGTTTACACTTTTACTGAAGTTAAGTTCATTTGTGGTCCAAGCACTGGAAATTCTTATTTTGACAGATTTGAGTGTGGGTGTTGCTAGTTTCTTCAAAATGTTAGTTGTCACTCTTTTGCAGTAGTTTCATTTAAAGGTGTGTGACTTCTCAACACATTTCATGCCTATATGGAGTGTGTCATCGTTGTAATTGCAGAATGCCTGTCTGATATGAGGTCGATGATTATCAAATGGTCAAGATGATGGATGAGAGGGTGGTTGATCAATGATCAGTTCCTGTGTTGTGGCGTAGTTGTCCCTGAAATGTATTAATATTAAACTATTTGACGCAAATACATAGAGGGGAAACCACATACATGTCGCTTTCTCAACTCATACAAAACTATGGTTTTGAAGTATTTATAATGGGAAATGTTTTTCATGGATCTTCTTTAGTTTTGACAATTTGCATGTAATAAATTGTATATTTAATGGCGTTTTGATCGTAATAGAAAATAATAGAAAGTGGAATATTGATGTGTAGAGAGGTGCTTGTTAAAGAGTAAGCCATGGAAAATTAGTCAAAGTTGGAGTCATTGTCATCAAGTTCCCAGCGAAGCTGTTGGATTTGTTGCCAAATGCTCTGAGTTGGACAAAGCTGGATTTTGCAGCCATGGGGTTTCTTCAAAGATGGCTTTGCCACCTTGCTCCGGTCCAAGATTGTACCATTGGACTTATTTTCTTTTTAAGGTCTTAAAACACTCTAATAAGTCAGGGCTGGAAGGTATAGCTGTGTAGGGCTCCACGAGGCTGGATACCTTCACTGTGATGGCCCACTGATCATCTGAATGTTGTAATCTTTTCTCCAACAGTTGGGAAAGCTCCTGCTGGTCACTCTTGGAGCCCCTAGGTCCTCTGAATACGTTTTTAGGCTTCAAGGGCCCGATTCACAGAATTAACTTAAGACTAAATCCTAAACTTAGTACTTTGTGGTATTCACAGAATGCACTTACTACTTTTGGTATTCACAGACTGCACTTACTACTTTTGGTATTCACAGAATGGATTTACGACTACTAACTTTACGTCCGCACTCGGGACGGAAATTCCGGCCTGGAGGCGGAGCTTTCGGCCCGGAGGCGGGGCTTCCGGGCCAGAGGTGGAGCTTCCGGCCCGGAGGTGGGGATTCCGGCCGGTGGCTGAGATTTAGCCACGGCCGAAATCTCCACCTCCGGCCCGGAAGCCCCGCCTCCGGCCCGGAAGCCCCGCCTCCGGGCTGGAAGCTCCGCCTCCGGGCCGGAATTTCCGGCCCGAGTGTGGACGAAAAGTTAGTAGTCGTAAATCCATTCTGTGAATACCAAA
Organism: Triturus cristatus; assembly: GCF_964204655.1. NCBI lineage: Eukaryota > Metazoa > Chordata > Amphibia > Caudata > Salamandridae > Triturus > Triturus cristatus. The sequence goes on along the minus strand of NC_140591.1, from coordinate 611,709,851 downwards.
AGTAGTAAGTGCAGTCTGTGAATACCAAAAGTAGTAAGTGCATTCTGTGAATACCACAAAGTAGTAAGTTTAGGATTTAGTCTTAAGTTAATTCTGTGAATCGGGCCCCAAGTCTTTCTCATCCAGAAGGGTTCAAACTTCTGTGGTCAGCTTGGCCTTGTTTGAGTTAGGAATTATTCCGTTTTTTGTATACCTGAAGCATAAAAACAAAATGCCTGACACCTGACCCTTGGAGAGTAAGTCTAGGCCATGGGTGCCAGGAAGTGTCAGGAGTCCTCGAGTCCACTTCTTCCAACTGCAGTCAAGACTCCTTGACTCCATTTCTTCCAACAGGGCCTTCTTAGTCAGGTATAGTTTACCCAGGCACAGGGATGCCCTGATGAGATGGTGGTGGGCTCAAGTCATATCTAGGTCACTAACCAGTGATTGGAGTGTTTTGCCTACGGAATCCTGTCTACTTTCTTGTCCTATTCCCATCTTCTTTTGCAACATATGCTTTTCACTACACTGTAGAAAATCTCGAAAGCTCTAAATTTAAGATGGCTGAACCTTTCGTCCCTCTGGAAGACCTCCCGGTAGGGCCTTATCCCCTCACCTATTTAGATGTGGAAATCTGTCTTTAGCCAAACTGGTTCTCCCTCCTGATGGTTTTCTAGCAAAATTATCTAGGAGCGCTCTGGACATGAATGGGAGCACATCCTGTTGGCCGCATTTAGAATCAGCAAGTCAAAATAGGAAGTGTTAAAACTGTCCTTTGTTCTGCCAACTGTCCTGAGCACATAGCCGAGGGCTGATACCTGCTAAATGGTCATTTCTTGACAACATCCCTGCCTTCCTAGGCCCAGAGACCAGGCCATTGTCCCTTGCCAGGCAGAATCATTAACTCCAGCCATTAATGTGCAATGGCCTCAGGGGGCTTCATGAGTGGTAAGCTGGTTTTAAGTCCATTTTAGACAGCCAAAAGTAAATTTTTATCAAGTTACTTTCAACTAAAGTTATCAAAAATTTGATTTCACTATTAAATCACATTTTGAAATCTTAGTGGACAATTACTTTGAATTATTTGTGTCTAGTAAATTTCAAATTTATTTGTATTGCATGGTTAATTAAAACAGTTGCAAAATATTATACACACATTTAAAATATACTTTTAAGAGCATGCTGTGAAGAAAAATAGCAAATTCGTTAAAATGATCAGTTCGTAAAGCCACAATCCTTTCCATAAAGTTCCAAAGTGCCAATAGATAACAGCGGGTTCATTGACTGACCCCATAGACTTTTTCATAAGGTGAAGAAGGCTAACAGCAATGGGGACACCATTGATTTATTAAAGCTTTTTGTGCTGAAAAAAGAGCATCTGGAGTCTAGAATTATGCCTAGGTGCTTATTCTCTTGGTGCTGAGAAAGCTCTGTGGTATTTAGGTACCAAGTGCCAGCCTTTGACTTGGTTCTGGCAAATGTTACTACCTTTATCATTTTAAGATTGATTTCTAGACAAATGTAAGCTAAGTATTCATCCAGAGAATTTAACAATCTTTGCAGGCCAGCTTTGGTCTGACTCAGGAATACAATATTATCAGCATAAAGAATACTGCTTATTGACATCCTGCCTAGTTTTGGAGCATGGCCACTGCCCAAATCCAAATTAGATGGAAGTTCTGAAATAAAGGTGTTGAATAAAGTAGAGGCCAGTCCCAACCTTGCTTCCAGTCGAGGTCTATCATTTTCATTAACTTACTTTTCCAGTAAAGTTATCAAAATTCTGGTTCCATCATACAATAAGACTTTAAACGTTTAGTGGAAAATAACTTTGAAATATTTTTCTTGCATTTTCCCAAACAGAGACATAAAGTGGACATTTTAATCACACCAAGGCAGGTTTATGCAAAACATAGCCTAATTTACACAATGAAAACAGCTTTTATGCTTCATCTACCATGGCCTTTCTGGAAATTTAAATAGACCAATTGATGGAAACCAATCTTGCCTGTACAATTTTAGGCAGTATGTACACACTTAATTGTAGTGTCAAAGGGCACAGAGTGCTAAGAACAGCAAAAATAAGGTCCAGTATCCTATGCTTCTCCTGGGGTGCGGAATGATGGTATGCCAGATTATTTGTTCCTGCAGTCATCCATAATAGTATCTCTTCTTGTTTAGTTGGACATTTTCTCATTAATGTATTACGGGATGGGATTATTTGTTTGCAGTAAAAACTGCTTGTAGAACAGTGGTGTGTTCTGTTGTTCTCATCATTTCTCCATATGTTGGCTAAGCTGTCTGTAAAGCCATAGTTTCTTATAACATTGTTGTAGCTCATCATACATCTTGTGAATCACAACTGGACGAGACATACTCTCACCCAATGCTGGCCTGGTGTGGCCTTGTTACATTAACATTAACAGTAAAATTAACATTACATTAACCTTATGCATCCAACCACTTGTAGCAACTCTTTTGGGACCACTGGGAATGTTCATGCAAAAATTGAGGCTATCTCTATCTGTTGAGATGGAATTAATCTCTTTGGAAATTAACAGGCGTATATTGCTTAAAAGGCACCTTCTGACTGCTATGGCATCAAAATTTGAAAATGTGTAAACACATTTTCAGTGACAGAAATCGAGATAGCAGAGAGCACAAACAAGAAGTCTCCTTCTGTAGAGGGGAGTCCCACTGGGCGCATATTGCCTGTATAGCTACAGCCACTAAGGTTACACAATATCAGGTTTTTATCAATTAATCAGGGCCCTTTTAAGAGCTAAGCTTAACAAATTCTTCAGAGGAATAGGGTGGTCATCTCCTAGCTAAAGGAAATAATGTTACCAATATTAACCAAAGTTATCTGAAGCCCCATGTATGACTGCTTGGAGTTATGCCCATTATTGAATCAACATTTACATTAGATGCATGCCAAGGATATGGGCAATCCCACAAGATTCTGCTTACGCCCACTAATGGTATACTTCGTTTGTCCAATCTTGTAAAGGAAACAGTCAGGTGCTTATACTATCCAAGAGGGAAGACCCACCTAGAGTCTTCCAGTCAGCCCTGCTAGAGACTTAGCAGTTTATTGGTGGATTCCACTTAGATGGCCCCTCAAGTCAGCACACACATAGGACATGCAGATATGTACACTAAATGTCTTTATTATACACCAGCCTAGCATAGAATATGAGTAGCAGAACAGCTTCAAAATCATGATTATATTAGAAATAATAAACATGAAGAAAGTGTATAGGATATAAATCGCAAGCATTACATGTATACATGTGTATATACATACATAGTCTAGCATCCCTGCTAGAAGCAGATCATATGCCATAATGAAAAGCAAGATGTGAGAGCTGAATAGCTCTAGCAAGGATGAATGCAGCCAGAGCTATCAAAGCCCCTGAATTACAATAGGTGAAGCCTGATGATGAAACCAAATGCCCTTGTCTGAGCAGCTCCTTGGACAGTTCAGTCCTTTTTGTCTGTTGGATGGAGCATTGTGTACTTTTGTAGTTGTTCACACAAGGTGAAACAATGCATGAGAATGTGTGAGAATATTAACTTGATAACTTGTGCTGTAAATATATTTATATGTAAGGACTAATGGCTTATTGTATTTTTGAAGGTTAGAGCTTTCTGTTACTAATAAACAACAACAGAATACCTGTGCATTGTCTATATATCGTAAACAATATAGGGTAATAATAAAAGATAGGCATATCATTACTACATTTTATAGGGCATTTTCTAAAAGAATATAGGATTAGGTGAGGGAGGATAGGCAACAGGATATAGACTCCTTAGATGTACCCATAACAGAAATAACATACATACATAAGAGGACAACATAGGGAACCCATAATCTCCAGGCCTGATAACACTGAGTTATTATTGGGCCCCAGCCAGGCATAACCAATGGCCATGTAACAATGTTAAAAACCAGAAACAATGTAGTGGAATATTTACAAGCCCCTTGCTCCGCCGGTGGGTCACTTTTTTTGATGCATTGTCGGCACAGTTTGGTGCACCATATTTACAAGGCCACGTAAAGCCACCCTGCATGGCTTTTTGTGGCATTGTAAATACGGCCCCTTTTCACACAGCACTTTGTGTGAAATGGGCATGCAATGGGTGTTGCTGTGGGTGTTCCCATGCAACACCCATGGATTCTGCTGCATTCCCATATTTACAATGTTTTGTAAATCTGGAAATGCATCAGAATTCTACAGAAGGAGGCGCACTGAGGACAAATACTTTTATTTCTCCTTGTTTTTTCCTCTTTCTATGCGTGCTGCATTCTGCAGCAAACATAGAAAGGGGACAACACCTCTCGTGATTGTTTTTGTGAAGGAAGGTGTCACTTCCTGCACAAAAACAATCAGCCCACAATGCAGGCACCCTTGCACCATGTTGCAAGGGTACCCTTTGCACACAGAGGGAGAGCACGTAACTAATCACAACGGTATGCTTACAGCACCCGGTACGCTTCCGCCCCCTCGACTCACCATTTAAGATAACTTCATGGCAAAACGAAATATTGAGGTGCCAAATGCACTTCATGCACAGTATGCGATCAACATCATGCCTTGATGCTAAGGCATGTTTCTCTTTCCCTTCCGCTGGCAACAACAGAAAGCGAAAAGACTGGTGGAAGTAAGGCCCTAAGAAGTACATTAAACTAATGCGCCCCAGTGATCATTAACAACTGCACCCACGCTATTGCTGGTTCATTCAAAAACTACAATTGATATGTAAGGCGCTATTTTTAATATTTTGTGGCACACACAAGTAAAGAACAAAAACGGATTCAACTTATCCTCATCATTACTGTTCTCCTTGATTTAGGAAACACGTGTCCTACCTGAACCCTGTCCTGCCCTGATGAAGACCTTCTTTCAACACATCGGTCTGGTCCCAATATGAAAGTCGAAACGCATTGGCTTTTCTCTTCATGAGGCCAGGAGTAACTAAAAAGAAGAACAGCATAGTGAACAGCAGACTTTATGAGCTTGATTGAACAAGCTCAGAAATAGATTTTTCGAATAGTACTCTGACCTCTCCAGGACCCCAAAAATAGAAAGTATTGAGGACATAGAAACAAGAGGTCCTGATACCAGACAGAAGTCTGTAGGACGTTAAGTTTACGTGGAAATGTTTGTATTTTTAAAAATAGAACAAAATGCACAATAATGTTTGATGTTGTCTTTATGTTTGTGAAAAGAGTATTAGTTATTGACTAATCGTATCGTATCATATCGTGTTCTTATATAGCGCAACTGTCACCCTATGGGTATCCTGGCGCTAGGACCGAGATGGAGGAAGAAGCTTTTAGCCAACCCAGTGTCTACAGCTTACAGCAACGAGAAAGAAGAAAGAAAAGAAAAGACCGACCGAGAGTACAGGATTAGGAAGTCATATGCCCCTCCCTGGGAAAGAGCCAGGTTTTCAGACTCCGCCTAAAGTCCGTCAGGGAATTGGCCTGTCTGATATTCAGCGGGAGGTCATTCCAGCAGCACGAGGCCACTGTACTAAATGCCCTGCCTCCCATCCTGGCCTTCTTAACTCTGCCTGTGATTAGCAGAGAGGCCTTCGAGGAGCGTAAAGCTCTTTGTGGCTTATACCAGGAAAGTCTCTCCTGCATAGAGATTGGGCCCAGGCCATGTGCCGCTCTAAAAACAATGCATAAGGATTTAAACATGATTCTTTCCTTTATGGGGAGCCAGTGGAGCTCTTGTAATGCTAATGTGGTTGAAGAGCAGAGTTTTCTATTCAGTGCTAATTTGGCTGCCATAGACTGGACTCTCTGCAAGCTCTGGTAGATGTAAAGAGGAGCTCCCAAATATAGGGAATTGCAGTAGTCCAGCCTACTCAGGATAATGCTGCGTACCACCAAAGGTCTGTCTCCCACAGGCAAAAGAGGCAGAATCTGTCGTAGAGCTTTCAGAAGGGCAAAGCACACCCCAAATGTTTTTTTGGCTTGGGAAGCCATTTGAAGATTATCATCCAACATGACCCCCAGATTCCGCACCGTTGTCACAGGGACAATGGGCTCCGACTCTGGGGTCAGTTTAAGGTCAAATGGCATATGCTGCACTCCCGCCGAGGGACAGTAGATCACCTCTGTCTTTTCTCCATTAAATTGCAGGGAGTTCTCCCTGAGCCAGTCCAATGTCTGCCACATACACTTCTGAAAGCTGTCCATAGTCAGTGCACCCTTTCCCTCCAATGAGACACCAGTTGGGTGTCGTCAGCATAGTTGACCAGGTCAATCCCATGCGACTTGATAATAGGGATTAAAGGCTGCAAGTAAATGTTGAAGAGGATGGGGCTAATGGCCGATCCCTGAGGGACCCCATGCTCCACCAAGGTCCTACCAGAGTTGAAAGGGGACAGGGTAACCACCTGTTGTCTCCCTGTAAGATAGGATTGTATCCATCTCAGGGCACGGCCCTTAACTCCCAAACGCTCCAATCTACTCAGCAAGATTCTGTGGTTAACCGTGTCAAACGCGGCTGACATATCTAAGAGGACCAATACCGACGAGAGGCCTCTGTCAGCCCGCATCCGCAGATTATCTAACACGGTGACCAGAGCGGTCTCTGTCCCGTGGCCTGGCCGGAAGCCAAACTGGTCCTTGTCCAGAAGATGAAACTCTTCCAGATACCCTGAGAGAGATCTACTCACTACCTTTTCGAGATTTTTTATGGGAAAAGGCAGCAGTGAGATAGGTCTAAAGCTAGTAGGATCTCCCGGGTCCAAGGAGGGCTTCTTTAATAATGGGGTAACCACTGCCTGCTTCCAGGCTTCTGGCACCACCCCTTCCTCCAAGGATTGGCAGCATATCTGCCACATCCGAGGGAACAGTGCCTGCGCGTGCTCTTTCCAAATTTTGTTAGGGAGAGGGTCTAACGGAGACCCTGACCTGACATTCTGTGCACAGCTATTAAACAGTTCCTCTGTAAGGGGTGTGAAGTGCTCCAGAGAAGTTTCCGCCCAGGGTTCCTCCATTGGCATGTGTCCCTGAGTATTTTGGAGGGTGGGGTCACAAGATGTTAGCCCCCCTACAATTTTTGAGATTTTCTCCTCAAAATGGGTGGCGATTTTATCACATAATGCCTGTGAGGCAGCCACTTCGTTTCCCAGGCTAGTGGGGCATGTAGAGGTCTCTAACGATCTTAAAGAGGGCTCTGGCGCTATTTGGTGCTGACAGAATAGTGCTAGTAAAAAAGTCCACCTTGGCCTTAGCAATCAGCTCTTTATACTGAGCTAGCACCCTTCTTAGTATTACTTTGTCAAGCTCAGCATAGTGCCTACGCCATCTCCTCTCTGCCTGCCTGCAAGACCTACGTACTAAATGTATGTATTTCATGTAAATACTGTTCCTTTGACACCGTTTTTTGTGAATATTGCAAAAGATTCAGAGGTGTATGTTTGAACTTATGATATGGGGAAAAAAACCTTTGAAAAAACAAAAGAGATCTTAAAAGAATGAAGCCCGGAGTCAATAAAAAGGACTACTGAGGTACTAGTAATGTTTTATTTATGGTTACAGAGGTATTTTTGTATGGTTAATACGTAATTGATTCCAGCCTCTGTATTTCTCAATTGAATCACTCCCCCACTTTGGTAGTTTCTGTCCTTTACTAGCACTGGCACATGTTTGCCTGCCTAACGTCATGGCGCAAGATGCCTTCATTGTAGGCAGGATTGTTTTTGTGCAGGAAGGAAAACAATCCTTAGAGGCATCAGAATGCAGCACACATAGAAAGAGGGAAAAAACTAGGAGAAATAAAGATATTTCTCCTTGTTACGCCTTACCTGGGAAGGCATAGCATTTTGAAACATTCCCAGGTTTACCGCTAATGGTAAATCTGGGAATGTGTTGAAATTCATGGGTGAATGAGAGGGAACACCCACGCTCCAGAATAACGCAAGGCCGCGATTTGTGCTGCCTTGCTTTACTCTAGATTTATCAAGCCGTGCAGGGCCCAACAAGGTGGCCTTGCGTGGCTCGATAAATCTCACTTAGGTTTTGCATCACCCTTGCGCCCTCTTTTGTGGAGCAAGGTCGACACAAAACCTAGTTAAATCTGGCCCTTGACGTTTTTACCTTCTAAAAAAAAGAAATTGTAAAAAGAAATGATCTTAGCATTTCAATGTTTTATCGTTACCAGAGAGTCTAATCTTTGAAAATAAATTATGCTTGTGGTTTTGAAAATATTTGCTTTTATTTGTGTATACCGATGCATATGCCTGGTGCTTGGACAAATTATACCATCTGTTTAAATTATCAATCACAAAGAACGTCAAGGAGAGAGCGCCAATCAAACCCAACCCCTACATTGTCAATTTACAGTGCGTGTCTATAAATGCAAAAAACGTTTGCACGCAGTTACTTTTTGTGGTTTTTGGAAAATCCAATTTTCCATTTTTTTTGCACAGAGGAAAAGATCAAGCTGTCTATCATTCAGCTGAAGATAACGATGCTGGCAGTTTTCCTTAGAGGGTTAGGTGTAGAAAAGTCATAGTGTTGCTAGCATTAGATCAGTTCCTGTTTCTGACACAATTTCACCCTCCTCTTCCCCTCCTAATGAAAACCTGTCTCTGTGAGCAGGCTAACAATAAGACTTCTGCAGGGGATGCCTCCTTGCACAACAGGGACACAGGTCACGGATGAGTGGCATGTGTAGCAATGAATTAGACAGTGTCAGATTCACTCATGCACATCCTCTGGTGTCACAGACGAGCGAGAAGCATTCAGAGACAAAGGGGAAATCTGTTCATTTTATTACAAGGTACATGCTGAGTTAATTTGCCAATAAAGAAAACGTAATTAACCCTGCGCCCATGTGCTACTTTGAAAAAGTCACAAGAGTCAGAGCTTCCAATGATCGGTTGACTGATGGATAAACATGTCCATATTACTGTAGTCTTCTGAGTCCTAGATCACTTGAAGTGGTTGTTCACGGGCCATTACTGCTCGCTTTGTCTTTAAAGTGGCACGAATTTCATGCATTTGTCATATTACGTGTCCTGACGTCAGCCTGAGGTTTGTCATTTAGTACAGAGCTGATGCTTCTGCTTGCAGATAATGTTGCAGGCAAATAGCTGTAGCCGCATCCTTTGTAATTTAAATTTGCCCCCAAATGGCAGAGAAGACAAAACGTCTATGCATGCCTGGCTTTAAACAGTTACAAGAAAAAGAGCAGATGCTAGTACCGAGGTGCTATATTGAGATGAAATCAATATTTTAGCTGTGTAAATAGCTACTTTTTTTAAATTTGAAAAAAACAAAACATTGCTTTAATTTTGAATTGCACCATCACTGACATAGTTACAGCCATGGAAGACATTTGTCTTTCTGCTCTCAATATAATGTATACAAAACTGAAAATCGACAGCAATGTTGAGATTTCTAGTCAGGCCGAAGCTGTGATTTTTTGCTGAAAAATAATTTATAGAGCACCGACCTAGATAACTGGACCACGAAGCATTTCACATAAAACAAGAAATGCAGTACCAAACCCAGAGTTCTAATTTTTGACAAAGAGTAAAGTGATTTTTTTGGACTGATTCTGAAAAGACAAGCTTTCAGCTTTTTCTAGAAGGAAAGAATGTTGTGTCTAAGGGCCAAATGATGTCACGTCTCCCTTATTACAAATGCATTATATACCATAATGCACTTGTAACGAAGTGGGTGTAGTACCTGTGACGTTTGTGGTGGAGGACTCATCCCCCAGGCTCTAGATCAGGGTCTAAGTTTTGGTAATCAGGCCCAAAGACTGAGATCCACTGGTTGGCAAGCCCATATTCCTGGTGCTTGATATGAGATTACTTGATTCACTTTTGGATATCATACATTGTGGTGGTATTAGGTGTAGGCACAACTTACTTCCAGTGTTTCTCTTTCCTCAAATGATTGGGAGTTCATCTTTCAAATTGTTGGGTAGCAAGAGATTTATAAATAATGAAAGCCCTTTTGAAGTGAATTATTTCTTCAAAAGAAAACAGGTGAAAGTCTATTATAGCGAGAATAATTTAACCAGATTTCCTGGCACTTTCTACAAGGTGGGCGGAAGCACAGAGAATTGCTTTGAGAGAGGTTATGGCCATCTTTGTGAAGCACTGCTTTGCCACCGTCAAGGTATGATCGGAAAAAGTTGAGCAATAGCTCTAAAGTCCCAGGGCGAAGGCATAGTTTGAGTTTACTTTCCAGGTGAAGTGAATGAGGCACTTTTGGTGAGTTTGCAGGGGATCATAGTAATATTTTGGCCAATGATGAAACCTAGAGATTTGGCAGAAGGAACGAGTGTTGGTGGGAAGCTAGTAGCAAAGAGGTCTTCTAACCATATTTAGAATTCATTTGGAGATTCTCTGCTGTATGGGAGGAGGGATTCTGTATTTGTTGGATTCAGTTTTAGAGAGAAAAGGGCTCATCCAATTTGAAGATGTGCTTGGAAGATTTTTATAGTTGATATGTTAGAAGCATTAGAGGTCCTGAGGTATAGTTGAGAATCTTCAGCTCAGTGCACTTGTGTTTGGTGATCTATTTTGAATGTACCATTAATTCAAATAGTTTAAAGTGAGGATCAAATAAAAACAGGGGAAGGATTGAATCTTGCACCATACTGGGGCTGATTCACAGAACTAACTTAAGACAAAATCCTAAACTTACTACTTTTGGTATTCACAGAAGGCATTTAGTAGTAGTAAAGTTAGGATTTTGTCTTAAGTTTGACTTACGACAAACTTAAGACAAACTTAAGACAGACTTAAGACAGACTTAAGACAAACTTAAGACAGACTTAAGATAGACTTAAGACAGACTTAAGACAGACTTAAGACAAACTTAAGACAAAATCCTAACTTAAGTCTGTCTTAAGTCTGTCTTCAGTCTGTCTTAAATCTGTCTTAAGTTTGTCTTATGTCAAACTTAAGACAAAATCCTAACTTTATTACTACTAAATGCCTTCTGTGAATACCAAAAGTAGTAAGTTTAGGATTTTGTCTTAAGTTAGTTCTGTGAATCGGGCCGCAGAAATTAAGGCAAACTTAGGGGTTAATTTTTGCAAATAATGATCTTGATGTGTTGAATGACGGCAACCAGTTGAGTACTGAACTTTCCATTCCATTGCTGGAGGAAAGAATGATGAGCAGTCTTTTCTATGACAACACATACATATTCATGTCTCTTTCTTTCATACACAACAAACACTTTGCTAATGTGTTTTAATATTTGTATTGTGATTTTCATTTAATCATAAGTATTGCAGCCTTGAAAAAGACTTGATTAGGCGAAATATGTTTCCTGACTGATCTTATTCACAAATACTCAATCAAAATCTGTTTGAATAGTTTAGATAACTACCAAATAAATCACTGGAATTTCTGAACTGCAGTTCCAATTACCTATGTACCGACAAAGGCTGTATTTGGACATGTGTTTTAATGTCATTTATTTTGGGCTGTTGAACTGTGAACTATTTCGTTTATAATCTGTTTACGCTCTCTTGGTAACAGGGTGTAGGACGCCATGTGAGCATTGGTGTATTGGCACTGATAACTAGATGTGATTTGTTACTTAACTCTAAAGTTTTGTGCTCTGGCATTTTTGTATTCAGGAGCTGCCAAAAGATTTCTATGTGGTTTTTTTTTTTTTTGTAAGCCCTCATTGTGCAATACCGGATATTGAGATTTCTCAGGGATCTCTTGGCACTTACGTTGCTCTCTTTCCCTTTTTGCCAAGGACACTGTATCTCTTTTACCCTTTTGAGGAAGGTGGGAAAAGCTAGCCATGATTTCAGATTTAGACTGGTTGACCATATATCCAGAAATTGCACCAAACTGATTGATAGATACCTCGATATCATGGAGAGATGTTAAGAAGTTATCTGTGAAAATCATCAGATCATCTGCAAAAAGAGCGACTTTTTTCGTCCAGCCATTATAAGAGAATGGAGATATGTTAAGGTTGTTCATTAATTTTGTTGCTAGAGGCTCTATATATAGATTAAAGAGGAGTGGCGACAGAGGACAACCCTGTCTGGTGCCTCTCATGATTTGTATCTTGTTGGAAAGACTGTTGTTAACTAGGACTCTAGCTGATGGGTTTTTATATATTAATTTGATTGAGTCTTGAAAGTTGTTACCTAGCTCATATATATTCAGCACCGCGTTCAAATATGCCCAGTTAACCCTATCAAACGCTTTAGCTGCGTCTAAGGTGATGATAGCCAGTGGGAGTTTTTCCTGAATCGCTAAGTCTATAGCTGTGATAAGCTCTTGAGTTAATTCTTGAATTTGCCTACCCTTCATAAAGCCCTTCTGGTTTTTATCGATTAGGAGGCTGGCTACTTTGGATAATCTTTTTGTTAAGATTTGTGTATAAACCTTATAGTCGCAATTCAACAGGGATATGGGCCTATATGGGTTTTTTCCGGGTTTCAGAATAATTCTGATAGACGCTTCATTCCATGAAGTCGGGAGATTCTTTTTATTAATGAAGATGTCATTCATTAATTCAGTAAAGTGTGGGATTATGACTTCACTTAGCGACTGATAAAATTCATTAGGCAAAGCGTCTGGTCTGGGAGCCCCCCCCCCCGTGAAAGCTCCAAACACAAAATCTCCCCCCATAGCTAATAATCAGACGGAGGATAAAACTCCGAACATTAATCCAGCGCCAACAGGCGATAACCTGACTTTGGGGGGTTCGGATGAGGCTAATAGTGATATTTGTGAATGGAATAAGAGAGTTAGCTATTGTCTAAGGAATAAACAATTCCTAGCTGACTGTTCTCCGACTAATCTTAATTTAAAAGCCCCACAGATTACTCCTATTAGCACTAAGAAAAGTAAAGGAAGGAAGAGAGGCATTACGATAAAACCGCCATCAGCCTCTTATTCAAAAAACAGAAGTAAACAGGACAGGACCAATTACCCCATTCTAGAGGCAGGCCTTAAACCTAAAGTAACACCCTCTCTCAGATCCTTTTTTAAAATACAGACCCAAGAGGAAAAACAACTGAAAAAACAAAACGCTGAAGCAATCTTGCAACCTAGGGCAGACTGCGCTGCCTTTGATCAAGACAATACTTCAACAGAAACTACCTTTACTGCTAATATGGATCCGGTAGGCAACAGAGATAACGTTAGGAGTAGCTCGAGTGAGACAGAAACAGCGACTATCATCGAATCTATTTCCGATCCAAAGTCTCTACCAGATCCCAGGGGGGAGAGGGCCTCAGCAAGTATACATCCTTGTATTACAGACAGTGACTTCTCTCATGTGGATTCACCGGAAGGTCAGTCCCCCGACCCTAACACGGTGGATCATCAAACATCAATAGCTTCCTCGAGTACTCTTCTTGAGATTGTCTTGGCAGAAATGAGAAACAACTTTGCAATTTCTGAGAAGAACCAATTAAAAATCCAAGAAACTTGCGAGGCCTTTGATACTAAGCTGAATGCTCTGAGTGAAAGAGTTAAAATAGTGGAAACCACAGTGGAATTCTTGAGCAAGGAGGTAGCGTCCTCGCAAAGCAAGATCAGTATCCTGAAATCTAACGAGGTAGCCCTGCGCGACAAGTTGGAATCGCTCGAGAATCAATCCAGAATGAACAACATAAAAATTCTCAACATACCAGAGGGCCGTGAGGGTGGAGATACGAAAGGTTTCGTCACAGGCCTAATTAAAGAACACTTCCCTTGGGCAGATTCCGCAGTGCTAGCAGAGGATATACAAAGAGCACATTGAGACCCATTTGGGAAAGACAAACTTAAGAAAAACCCGAGAAAAATCCTTGTTAATTTTAAAACTTACTCTCTCAAGGAAAGAATACTGGGCGAGGCCCTTAAAAAGGGGGTATACAACAAAGATGATTGGTCTTTCAGAATTAGATCCGATGTCGCCAAGGCCACCCAGGACAGGCAATGGCAGCTTGGACAATTCATGTCCGAGTTAAAATCTCTTGGGGCAACAGTACAAATTAAATTTCCAGCTTCTCTAAGGATCATGTTGAGAAACAAAATGTACAATATTAGAGATCCAAGGGAGGTTGAGCAATTACTGATACAAATAAAGGATCAACAATAAGAAATTAAGTTACGGACTGGTAGGCAACGAGCTCAAAACGGGCAAATCAATTTGCCAATAGAATCAAGGGAGGCTTCCTCGGGGTGGGTCTCCAGAGATTATGTGAATCAAACAAGTAAAACAGTGCACAACAAGGGTGGGGAGCATAATAGGGGAAAAAAAATATATAAAAAAAATGTCCTCAAAACAAAAATAGGAAGGTGGAAGGGGGTCTAAGGATAAAAAATATATTCCCCAGCATGGAGAAAAAGGCAAATGGATGATTTAACGACTGTAAAAATTCTATCCTGGAATGTTAATGGACTTAGGAGTAAAAATCGAAGGAGGGTGATTTTAGAATATTTGAAATTGTCCGAGTGTAACATTCTGATTCTTCAAGAGACTCATCTGCTGAAGGAAGAATGGGAGGATATTATAAAAAATCTTAGATGGATAGATTCATATGTCTGGCAACACAAAGGGAATAATCATTTTATTTAAACCATCTGCTAAAGCATCTATTGTAGCAAGTTCAGTTGACAAAAAGGGGGGATGGGCTATAGCCAATATAAAATTGCAAGGCTTCTCTTTCACAATTGTCGGCTATTACGGCCCTAATTTTGATGACTCTGAACCTCTGCAAAACCTCTACACCCAACTACTATCATCAACAACCCCCATAATTTGGGGGGGGAGACTTTAACATTATTCTAGATTCAAAACTTGACAGACAGCCTCCAAGGAAAGAAATAAATCTACCAAATATGAGAAGATGGATATCATTGAACATTAAAGATCTTGGTTTGGTGGATATCTGGAGAGTAGAAAATCCCGGAAAAAGGGATCCACCTTTCAGAACAAAAGGCTGGGCCACTCCTCCCGAATTGATTTCTTCCTCCTAGATTCCAGCTTAGGATCAAATATCACTCGAGTAGACCATATTCCAGCACATCTATCAGATCACTTTGCAATAGTCCTGGTCCTACAGATGAAAAAGAGCAACGTTCCAGGGCGCTGGACAGTAGATCGCACAATCTTTCTGGATAAACAGACTATAGATCTTCTTAGGACGGAGACCGTAGAATTCTTTAAGATCAATAAAAAGGTGACGTCACCTCAAACAGTCTGGGACACCTATAAGGCAGTCATGAGAGGCAAAATCCTAAATATTGCAGCCTGGAAAGCTAAAACGAGTAAATCCAAGATTAAGCTTATGGAGGACGATTTAAAAAATCTTGACACCAAACTTGAAGGAGAATTATCAGCTCCAAATAGAGCACAACTGGCTGTTGAAAGAACTAAAAAAAAAAGCAAATCTAACGGATCACTTAGAGTCTAGATTAAAGGAGAAATGGGAGATGAGTAAACTTTCGCATCATGAATATGGTGAAGGCTGTGGGAAGTTACTAGCATGGAAATCAAAAACTGAACAAACTAGAAATAAGATTCTCAAGATACGTAAGGGCCTCTCGGGAAAATATACAGCAGAAGATGCAGAAATTAGAGAAGAATTCCAAAATTTCTTCAGTGACCTCTATAAAGAAGACTGCTATCCGACCGAGGCCCAACTCCAAAACTACCTGGAGTCAACAGACCTCCCCTCTATCAGTGAACAAGAAAGGACAGAACTGAATAAGAGAATAGAAGAAGAAGAGGTCAGAGAAGTTATTAATAGCCTTAAGAAAAGATTTCTGTGTTATAGGAAAAGTAATGTAGTAAAAATATTTTTTGTGTGTAATTGAAATAAGGTCTTTCTGATGTTTCAGAGGAAGTTGTGTAGAAGAATATTGATTGAGCTGTAACTTGCGAGATAACATGATACCGACAAGTTTGTTAAGTGTTCGAGAAAAGATGCATTGTGTCTTTTAGAGATTGCATATGGCATAGAAATATATGGTTTTGGTTTAAATTTACCTGATAGTAACAAAGAGGATTGACATAAAATCTACAGTAGTTTGGTGTATGATTGCTAGGGCTTCTCCATTCCTGGTAGAGGCAAAAAGTGAGGTGGCCTAGCTGATGTGTTCAGGCAAACATTACGTATCACTCAAGTTGACAACATCTCCATAAAGAATTGTGAGGCTCTTCTCACTAGATGCAATCCTACACCGTCTTCCTTCTGTAACTTCCTGCTCCTTTACAGACCTCCACCTTGCAAGGCAACATTCCCAGACATACTTCTAGACACAGTTTCAAAACTGATAACAATACACCCCAGCCTATACATTCTGGGTGACCTCAACATTTGGTTTGACAAACCCAATATGCCCCATTCAAAAAGAATATATATACTGGCCTAGACTCACTGAGCCTGCATCAGATCGTCCACAAACCCACAAACATCGCTGGAAACATCCTAGATGTCATTTTTGCCAATACCGAACTAGTTACCTTTCAAATTATAACTCCAGTCACATGGTTAGACCACTATTTGCTTGCTTCCCAACATTAAACAACACTAAGTGACTCACCTAAAACCACCTTTCATGCATCACCTATCAACCGTGGAACAAACTCAATTTGGAACACTTAGAAACACAACTAACATCCAGTACAGATCTGGAAATAATACATTTGGTTCAAAAACTATATGAGTGGCTACATGAGGCTTTTGATATCCTGATATCACTCAAAACCACACAACAGAACAAAAGAAAAGAAGCACCTTGAAGAAATACAGAGATAAAAGACATAAAACAACAAATTAGAAAGCTGCAACGTGCCTGGCTCAAAACAAACTCCAAACAAGACAAATTTCACCTACAGAAAATTAACAGATTATATAAGTCAGCTATCAAAAAAGCAAAGGAAAGGTACTATTCAGACAGAATTCAAGATGCTAAATGTGCAAATAAAGAATTCTATCAAATACTCAATGAATTTCGTAAACCAAATTGCCTAGAAGAAACTCATCCCGTTACTCAAGATTTCACAGACAAACTGGCAAATCATTACACGGACAAAGCAGACACGTTGGACTCCTAATTAAAACAGAGACAAAGCACCAGCACTAACCCTTTTACAAAACAACAATCCAAGAATACTCTAACCCAGCCTCTAAGTTCCTTCCAACACATTTCACATGATGAATTTATAGACCTGGTCAAAGCAAGTAGGCCTGCCGGCAGCCCTTCTGCCTGTGTCCACCTCAAACTTTCAAGACAATTCTTCTAACAGCCTCTGCTGCCACTTCAGTAAGAAGAATCATCAATGATTCCTTAACTACCAGAATATTTCCAGAAGATTTTAAAAAATCATACATACGCCCTTTACTGAAGAAAACAAGCTTGAACCCGCTGAACCCTGGCAACTACAGACCCATTACAAATTGACCATTCCTGAGCAAACTGATAGAAAGAGCAGCGTTCGCCCAGATGTCGCAATTCATTGAAGAGAATGCCATACTTTCTGACTTCCGAACAGGATTCCATCCGGGAAGAGGCGCTGAATCTGCCCTCCTTGCCATCTGGGATGACCTGAAGAACACAGTTGACCGCAACGGGGTTGCTGCGCTACTCCTCTTGGACCTTTTGGCTTCCTTTGACACAGTTGACCATGACACTCTGATACAAAGACCCTACAAAGCCGGCATAGAGGGGACTGCTCTAGACTGGATCGCGTCCTACCTTCGAAACAGAACTAATGCCATCCATACCCCACCTTTCTCGCCCAAACCGTACTCCACAAAAGCAGGGGGTCCCTCAAGGCTCTATCATCTCGAATATGCTTGTCAACATCTACATGAAGTCATTACCGGTACTGATCAATCAATTTCACTTCACATGCTATAACTATGCAGGTGACATGCAAATACTCCTTCAACTGGAATGCCCCAAAGATATTGGAAACTCACCAATTTTCAGTTGCCTCAGAGCCGTGTATTAATGGATGACTTGGAGCCATCTCAAATTTAATGCTTCCAAAATGGAAATACTCACGTGTGGCGATTGGAAGCATTATGGCCCACTAGCCGCCTGGCCTGATGAACTAGGATCACCGCCTAAAGTATCGAAGGAAGTAAGAAACCTTGGAATGACCATGGACTCCAAGATATCGATGAATGCCCAAGTGGGCAAACTAGCGAGATCAAGCTTTGTTACTATAAAAACTCTGCAACAAATCTTCCCCCATTTGGGATTTCCACACAAGGTCCAAGTTGCCATCTCCCTTGTTGTGTCCAAACTCGATTACGCCAATAGCCTCTACCACGGATCACCTTTAATGACCATGAAAACACTACAATGGATTTAGAACTCGGTTGCCAGCTTACTCTTGCATATCAAACTGCGAGGCCACATCTCCCCTGCCTTGAAAGCCCTGCATTGGTTACCAGTTGCCAGAAGATCCATGTTCTACCTGCTCTGTATCATCCAGAAAGTGAAACGTGGAATGGGACCACTCTTCATCAGGAATAAAATCACCAAACACATTCAACAAAGGAACCTCCGCTCTAGAGTGGTGCCTCACCTCAAAATCCCATGATACAAGAAAAACAACATGGGTGGCACATCCTTCTCTGTTTAAGCAGCCAAACTATGGAACTCTTTACCCCCAAAATAAGATCCACGGACAACAACCTTATCTTCAGAAAACTACTCAAGACAAACAGAACTATACAGCATATCCCTCTGTGTATAAGCATTTATTTGTACTATAGATATGTACCTATATATGTGTATTGCTTTGAATAAACATGTAGAATAATTATGTTTAAAAAAAACATTTAAGCACAACAACACTTGAAAACCAGAGTTTACCTAATACATCTTTAATCTACATACACTTACTTCCTTTATGCATCTATATACCTTCCATGTACATGGATCTATATATTTATTACTTTTCTCTAAAAAAAGCATATTTAATGCACTACCCTATTTATCACCCTATACCTCTATCAATATCCTTAATCTACATATACTTAATTCATGTATTCATCTAGTTTACTTTCCATATACTTATGGATCT
Organism: Triturus cristatus; assembly: GCF_964204655.1. Classification (NCBI taxonomy): domain Eukaryota; kingdom Metazoa; phylum Chordata; class Amphibia; order Caudata; family Salamandridae; genus Triturus; species Triturus cristatus. The sequence continues at coordinate 611,690,815 of NC_140591.1, read as the reverse complement.
ATATATTTATTACTTTCTTCTAATTCAGCATATTCAATGCATGACCCTATTTCTCAACCTATACCTCTCTCAATATATCTGCTACCTCAACTCTCTGACTTACCTCAAACCTCTTTCTACTACTCTTTCCAATGCACTACCCTTTTTCTCACCCTATACCTCCATCAATATATCCACTACATCCACTCTCTCATTCATTCCAAACCCCATACCACTACTGTGATCCCCAAAATAACCCTTTCTAGACTCTCCCCTATTCTACCCCTCCTTGCATTATCTGACACCTCTTTTACTATACCGATCCCCCAAAACAAGCCTTTCTAAACTCTTCCCTCTGACTCTTCCCCTCCACATCCCTTTTTGCTCTTCCCAAGCGTCCTCCTACTGCTATGACCTCCCAAAAAAAGTCTAAATCTGTCACTCTTCTATTCCTCCACTATCCTTTTCAATCAAAATAACAGACTAACATGTCCACTTCTCAAATTTCATATTTCACTATACGAATACAACACTAATCCTTTATGGGTTCCCGAGTGGCGTGCTTCTCGCCACAAAAACGCTTCAACAGCTCATCAGGGGTAGCAAGCACTATATAAATGCAAACCTTCTTCCCTCTTCTTTCCCTACGCTACCCTTCTCTATCCAAATATCTGAATAACATATCCACCACTCAAATTACTTTGGTATTTCACTATACTAATTCAACACTAATCCTTTTATGGGTTCCGGAGTAGGGTGCTACTTGCCAAAAAAGCGCTTCAACACCCCATCAGGGGTAACAAGCGCTATATAAATGCAAACCTTTTTGCCTGTTCTATCCCTCCACTACCCTTCTCAATCCAAATAATTTACTAACATATGCACCACTCAAATTACTTTCATATTTCACTATACTACTTCACCACTAATCCTTTATGGGTTCCAGAGTAGCGTGCTACTCAACCAAAAAAGAACTTCAACACCCCATCAGGGATAACAAGCGCTATATAAATGCAAACCCTTTTACCTCTTCTATCCCTCCACTATCCTTCTGAATCCAAATAACTGACTAACCTATCCACCACTCAAATTACTTTCATATTTCACTATACTAATTCAACAATAATCATTTATGGGTTCCGTTGTAGCGTGCTACTCCCCGAAAAGGCGCTTCGATGCCTCGTCAGGGGTAGTAAGCACTATATAAATGCAATTAGAATACAATATATTCTTGGTAAGGAGAGTGTAGCCTTTTGGAACAAGAGCATTAAATGATGGAATAGCTATGGGGGAAAGACAGCCCCTTGGTGATAAATAGTAAATGCAGAGTGTGGGATGTGATTAGGTCACCAATTTCACAGGGTAAGCATAAGCGGAGATCATATTATTAAACATACATTGTTATTAGCCACCTTTATGAATAAAGTGTTAGAAGTGAGAGTGGTAATAATGTGGATTAGGGATCTAGGATGAATGCCTTACTAATAGTTTAATGTGGGATGTGAATGATTCTACATGACCTAAAGACGAGGACTGGGCAATCCTTTGTGTTTTGATAGATACACCCTACTGTGTCAGAAAGATCATAAAACAGTAAGTTAAATCAGTAAAATGATCTGGATTTACAGTTCAGACATGACTACCTGTGCCAAAGAGTGATCATGTGGCAGTGGTTCGATTTTAGACAAAAATGGACTATGATAAGTATTACCAAGTTGGCCGCTGGTGTTAAAGAGCTTTTCCCTTGGAGCAGTCTACATGTATTGTGTTAAGAACACTGAGCCGAGGATGTGCAGTGCTAATTCCGTTTGAGCTCCAGATCCAATTTGATGTGTTCACTGGTCTCATAAAATCACTCTAAACCAACAGTCTTGATGACTTATCCTGTGCTGGCAGAAAGGAGGCTGTGTGAGTGGGGCTTGGGATACAGTTGCAACACCATCTCCCAGAATCGCTCACAGTACTTCTCAGCACTAGAGATGGGGTAGGGAATACATGGTTGATTTCTTTAAAATGGACAGTTTCCATTGATCAACCAGGCAAGTCAAGTCACAGAGCTTTGGGACCTTTCTGAATAAGCCAAACCTTAGTGTCCTCAAGGTAGAACATGAGGATGGCTGCACTAGACAATCCCAGGCACATTGAAGGAGAAGTCACAGCTGGTAAAAGTAATGCAAGGTATATTTCCACAACAGTGCTCCACAGACTTATTAACAGCATCGATCTCTACAGAACAAGGTCAGTTTACGATCTGCAGAAACTGTCAAAGGATAAATAGGTGTAAGTTTAGCGGTAGAAATAAAAACCGATGGCTCATCAATACTAGTAAAGACTGGCCCAATTAAATTTCTTCTTAATGTGTTTGTAGTAGCTCCTAAGGAGCTTTTTTAGAGCCATTTCGTTTTTTGGGTAAGGGTGTGTCATATAAATATCAGAAATAAGTTGAAAATACAATTGTCTAAAAACCATTCAATTAGATCAGTGTTTGGCAGTTTTTCACTAATCAAATGAACTTTAAAAGTTTTGATATTTCATGAAGCATATTCGACATCTGTGTGCCAAGTTTATTCTTTTGGTTAGAACCTAATCGCATCTAGAACAATCTTTTTTTCATCTATCTCAATAAGTTATCATTCTCCAGAAGCACTATAGTTTGGCCTCACAGTGTCAGAAAATTAACTGGGGTTGTTCTCCAAACAAAACACTGCATAAGCAAAGCAAGATAATAGCAAGACAAATTACAATTCTCCTAAACTAATCACGAAATGACATTTTAGCTGTTCCTTTATGTTGCTGACTCACTGGAAACTTACCTTCTGTTTTGTGTCAAATCATGCTTCACCTGGGAGGAGCCTCTTAGGTACCTTTGTGTTTAAATCTTTTTTATTAAGTCTTATGCTGGAAATGCATACAATACAGCATACATATGCCAAAGCGTGCACAGGAGAAAAGAAAACATGTCAACATAAACCAACAACAGGTAGGTCAAGCATCGTATGGATTCAAAACACTCTTGCCAGATCCAGGGGTACCATTAAAGCAGATATAAAATATACAAGAGGAGGGGAACGCACCAATTTGCAACCACAGGTAAGTCGTGGAGGTCTCTAGGAACAGAAAACTAAACCTGTGCAGGGTGGAGTGAACCAGGGGAACAAACACGAACACGGTCAATGGGAGACAAGGGGAGAAAACCCTGGACTGTGAAGCTCACAGCAAGGAGACAGCAGTAAGGAAGAAAAAGTAGGCAAGGGATTGGTGATGGGGTCGCAAAGACCCTTATGGTCAAGACAACGGGCCAGGATCGAGATAGTGGCCAAGGGTGAGAATGGGGTGGTAGAATAGCAGCCATGTAAACATGCAAACAAGTCCCAAAAGACAAACTCAAGAGGAGAAAAGTCTTGATGCAGATCCACCCAATAGCCTGGGGTCTAGGGTGGTGGCAGCTCACCAAAGTGTGTCAGGGAGTTGGGGCCCCCAAATATTAGTAAATAAATGTTCCCAATCATCCAATCGGTAGATCAGCCGTTCATGTGCCGCCATGATTACCACACTTTCAAACCAGTCCTCTTGAGAGGGAACAGCTCAGTGGTGTAGCTAGGGGGGGGGGGGCGGTGAGGGCGGTCCGAGCCCAGGCACCACTATTTTGGGGGCGGACAAAGGCATTCTGATAAGGCTCAGCTTGCTTTCGTGGACGTTCGGAGACGGGCAGAGAAGGAATAGGACTCAGGCAATGTCCTCTTCTTTTTGTGCTGGCAGGTGTCCCCCCCTCTCTTCCTATTATTCCCTCTCTTTCTGTCTTGCTCCTCACTTACTGAAAACCGTGACTTGAATAAACGGTTCACAACCTTGCTTTCCTTCTTTCATTTAGTTGCTTCCCTGTGAAATGGATCCAAAAAAGAAAAACACTCTTGCGGGAAATGCCCTTTTTCTGACATTTTTCTATTCAAAGTGCAGCGGGATGGAGAGAAATAGAAGGTTTTAAATATGAAAAATAAATACATATCTAAATAAAGCAAGACAGTTGCAAAGTGGCCAGATAGGTTTTATTCACATCCCAACACATCAGCCTCACTTTACAGAGGTTGCCAGTAAAGTGCTACTTTTGTTTTCTAGTCTTTCTTTGAACAGCATTGTTGTCCCCAGGTGGGAAAGTGTACCACTCCTGGAGGTACTGCAATACCTGGTTGATGGGTGGATTGGAAAACAAAATGTGTACCGTGGCTCTGTGTTTATAGATGTGGTCATTTTAAACCATACTGCTTACGTTTTGTAAGGATATAAGCAATTGACTTTGAAACGGTTCCCTTCAGGGCCCTGTAGTCATGTCCTTAACTTTTCAGGTAAAACCACTCGCTGATTTCTGAATAGTGAGTGAGAGATCGTTAAGGTAACCATGTTGTTTCTGCTTACATTTCACATGCTTTACTTAATCTTGTATTCCCTATGAGTGTTTGCTTGTACTTTTTTTTTAGGCAGCATATTACTCTTATCAAGTGCATTATTAGAATTGAGCCACATCCAAGTGTTTATAGCGGGCACAATTAGGTTGCAGCTGAAGGCAGTGCGAGTTTCTCTCAGTGGCGCAGTATGGTGTTCAGTGGAGGAGAGGATGTGGCACTATGGCCAGAGCGGTCGAATTTGGAACTGGGGAACTGGGTTCAGCCTTCATGACCAGTCCACCAGACCACTCTACTGAGGGAGCATATTCCCATGCTAGACCTTAGAAGGCCCCACTAGACCTTAGAAGGCTTGATGTCTTAGCACAAGCAGGTGTAGCCTAGTGGTGTCAATTGTGAGTTAACCTTGAAGGCCTGTCCACCACAATCCATACTGAAGTTCATCTCCAGTCTTGCAGGCAGGCCTATGAAGCAGCACACCCTAGAGCAACAGTGATCCAGTCACTGTGACTCTGTCACTGAGGTCACATGAATCTTGAGCAGGTTAGGGCGGTGCAAACGGTGTGACCGCACTGGGTACCTATTTCGGGTGGGTGCGTAGTGTTTGCAAGTATATTATGGTCTAAAAAAACTTTCTGCCTCCTTCCTGACCTCCAGCAATTTTCAGAAACAATAAAAATGTCATGATAACTTCGGTGATTAATGTACTTCCTAGTGAGAGATCCCAGTTTTGTCTAGTGGAAGGGTTGACTCCTGGAAAGGTAACACAGAGGGTTAATGTGCCTGCTGCAAAGAACATGTACCATGCAGATCATAAAGTGCACTGCTTTAATGGGTGGACCATGATGAATGGTCATTTAATGTCAGCTGTAGATGATGGATCCCTGAACAGTGTCATGTATGTGCATGTTTGCAGCGCTGAGGGGATTACCAGGTAATTGTTCACGCAGCTCTCTGATGGATGTCACATGCGGTTTTTCTGAGTCCCCAGATAGATCATGCAGTCTGTGTGTTCTCTTTTGTACTGCCAGTCAGTGCCAGTCACCGGTGTATTCAACTGTGTAGCCTTGGACCGTGTCATGTATGTGCATGTAACTTGCATGATCGAGGTAACTGTTAGCGGCGATACTACGTGTCTCTCGGTCCTCTTTCAAGTGCTTGCCGTCCTTTTTCCCCAGCAACTCCCCCTCCCAGGGGCGGCAATCTGAGGGATAGCCCCGGGTGCCACAAGCTCTAGCTATGCCTCTGGAACAGCTCGGGTGGACCACTGGCGGAGGATACACAGCTTGGTTGCATTCAGTAGGAAGTCCACTCAGCTGACATTATGAGAGGTGAGTGCTGGGAGGCCCTGTGCAACATGGAGGATCGCCAGGTGGGCTTGGAGGGTAGTGGTGTGGCCGAGCATATCTTGTAGTAGACGATCAACCCCAGTTCAAAAGGGTATGAGCTCCGGGCAGTACCAACATATGTGCAGTATGTCAAAATTTGGGCACTACATAATAATGGGGTCACCCACAAAGCAGAAGGACTTGGGTGCAATGCAATACATACAACAAAAATTGTCCTGACGGACATTTAGATTAGATTAAATTAATTAAGGTATCCTAACTCAATACAGATAATCCTAGACTGTGAATCCACAGGAAAGGGGTAGATATTGCTTCTAAAATTACATCATACAAAGATATTACAATTAGATTAAAGAAATTCAGAATGTATTGAAAATCACAATTTGGGACACACCAACACTAGCAGGTTGATGTAGGTGTCAGTTGTGCTCTGCGTAGCTTAGTCAGAGACCAATGCCAGTCTTACATGATTTTGAGGTCACAACATTTCCTTCTGGCCTTCCACACTTCCCTACCATGGGAAGCCAAGAGCAGTGACGATTGTTCTAGAGAATAAACAAGTTGGGGAAGAGTCTACCATCAAATCTGTAGGAGGCATTCCAGTGATGCAGAGAACAATTTGGACACCAACAGTCCATAGTGTCCACAGACCATAATTTTGTCAGATCCCCATGGCACCAGATTGGTGTGGAGTGATGGGGCCAGGCTACCCCACACAGTTGTGTGTGAAGGCAATGTTGAAGCTGGAGGTACAGTCAAAAGTGGGAACCCTGAAATATGGTAGTCAGCAATAAGACTCTCAAAAGACTTAAGGGTATCATCAGTCAGGAGTCGGTGGATTTCCAAAATTCCCATTCTGGACCAATCAGGCCAGAAAAACTGTAGGTGGTCAATCATGATGGATCCATGGTGCCACAAAGGTGCTTTTGCAAGTAAGAAGCCATCTTCATTCAGGAGAGCGTGAGATGATTTCCAGACTCTATTCATTGCTAACAACATGGGGTTGCATGGGTCTTGCGACATCTGTGGTCCCGTGTAGAGGACCAAAAGGCCCTGGATGTCATTGTAAATGCTCCATTCACGTTTGACCCATAAGAGAAATGCGTGTGTGTGGCAGAAGGTGATACACCATCTGAGATAGATGTTGGGGCCCATATTAGGACCAAAAGTGGGGAAATGGGAGTCCTCCATAGGTCATAGTGGCATAGTGTTTGGTAGGAGCGAGTCTCGATGGCAGAAAGCCCCAAACATATTTGGGGACCAGAGAGTCAATCTTCAAGAGAAGACCAGCTGGTACATGGAAAGGAAGTATGTCAAACAGATAATTGAACCTCATGGCTGTCACCATTTTTCAGAGTCTGGACTCCGGATCTTGTTTTGCCGAGTCCAGGAGAGGGTAAAAATTATCCTGCACCATAGTATGAAATTATTTGGGCCTGATTACAAGTTCGGCAGTCCATGGGACAACCAAACCCAAGTGCGATGGTCGGACCAAAAGAGGACCACCGCAACCACCGGGTATCTGCGATCCCCGGTGGTGGCGCGGTGGTCCTGAGGCCACAATATGCCTGGCGGTGCCGCTGCGGCACTGCCAACCATATTATGGGTTTCCTCCCCACCTCACTTTCCACATGAAAAGTGAGGTGGGGAGGAGACAAAGGTAGCCATACAGGGCCTCCTTGTGCCTCTGGACCTGGGGATACATCCAGGAGGCACATGTTGTGCCCCCCTTTGTGCAGGCATCCCCTGTTTCTGCACAGTATGGACTTAACAGTCCATGCTGTGCAGGAACAGCCCTTGAAATTCGCTTTGCAGTGCCCTTTTGAAAGGCACTGCTGTGGGGATGCCAAAGGATCACCCGCCAGACTACAAAAATACTTGTAATCTGGTGTGCGACCTGCGGTGAGCTTTGGTGGTGCAGGAGCAGGGTCATGGCGTGGCAGCCCCCTCCTGCACCGCCAAAGTTGTAATCAGCCCTTAGAATAAACATGGACTGCAGCTTGGCTACAAGACTCAGACTGGTCCCGCTGACAAAGTTTTGTTGCCGAGAGTACAGTGCGTCAGTTTCTATTCAGTTCCAGTCAGGTTGAGGCATCAAAGTCGAGCCTCGAAGTCGGGACCTCGGATCGGCGAAGTGTCATTGTCAAGCCCCGCAGGGATGTCTTTAGATTGACACTGTGTCGGTGTTAAAGGGCACTGCGTCGATTCTGATCAGCATATTGGTGACAATGTATCAGTTTTGAAGCAAAACAGCTGCAGAACCCACTTCTGAGACCCTGAACTGGAGGGGGCACCTCAGGAAAGGGTAAGACTCATAGATGTCCGAGTCCAGCAGCAACAACAGAGTTGCAAGAAGTTTTTTATGACCCTGAGACTTCAGAAAACAGGAAGCAAGGCAGCAAGCCCTTGGAGTCACTCTGGGTTCAAGTGAGATGGGCCCAGTCTTTATCTTCAGCAGGGCAGAGATCAGCAGCCAGCAGTGCAGCTCACCAAAGCAATGAAGCAGTACTGTCACCCAGCCCAGACATGTATTGGAGACACACTGCAGGCACACAGAACTAAGTTAAGAGCAGATAATTGTCCACTTTCTAAAGGTGGCATTTCTAAAATAGTAACGTTAAATCCACCTTTACCTTAAAAGAGGATTTCTCATTAGTATTCCAAAGATATATAACATGACGTAGCTACTCCTTTCTAATCAGGAATTATAGTTTTATAGTGTTTTAAGGAATTCTCAATGCTAGCCTACGAGAGGAGTAGGCTTCACAGCAGTGAAAACCTTATTGTTTGTTACTACCAGGACATATAAAATGTACAAGTACATGCCCTACCTTTTAGTTACGCAGCACCCTGCCCATAGGGCTACCTAGGGCCTACCTTAGGGTGGTACCTATATATAATAAAAGGGGTGTTTAAGGCTTGGCAAGTGGTTGTAAATGCCAAGTTGAAGTGGCAGTCCACTGCACACACAGACCTTGCAATGGCAAGCCTGAGATAGGTTTGAAAGGCTACTTGAACTGATGGTGCAGGCCCACTAGTCGCATTTAGATTGCAGGCCCTGTGTATATGGTATACCACTTTACAAGGGACTTATAAGTAATCTAAATATACCAATCATGTATATACCAATGTCAACATATTTCAGGGGACCAGCACATGCACTTTAGCACTGGTTAGCAGTGGTAAAGTGCTCAGAGTACTAAGGCCAACAAAAAGGTACAACAAAACATGGAGGTAAGCAGGAAAAATGTTGGGGGAAGACCACTCTAAGTATGACAGTCTAACCGTGTGATTGTTGGTAGTATGTTTTTAAAATAACACACTCTGGTACAATACAGAAATGCTGCACTAGTCAACAGTGTGCACAGACTGAATGTTTTTGCTGGATGTAGTTATGCTTTTGGTGGCATAATACATGAGTTTAACAGTGTTCTGCTGTAAGTGTGCTGTGGATGTACAGTGCCCGCACTGGTACAGTACATGAAGGACCTTGGGTTCCATTTTGGGAAGCCCAGGCCTGCACATTGGAAAACTTGAGGAGTAGAGTAATACCCCCAGGAAGATATGTGTATTGCTGCGTTCCTGTAAGCTTGGAGGGACATGACCTGCAGAATGGGAGAGCCAGACTCTTTCAGTGCGCGTCAACGGGCTCTTTGATTAAACAATAGATCACCAGGAATGGGTCTGGACACATCTCAGGAAGAGAGAGATGGCACTGAAAAGGGAATCATAAAGAGTAGAGCTGGGAATCCAGGATGAACCTTTTGATTCACATATCACTGTGGCTGAGAGCTAGGTGTGAACACTGGTCATTTCCTTAAATCTTGTTCTGGGTTCAGAGCCCTGCCTACTGTGACAGACACCCTTCAGGAGGAAAAGAAAGGGAGAAAATATCGATTTCAAAGAAGCAAAACCCCAACATAAATCTTCAAAGACTTAGACACTAAATTACATTTTGCATCTAGAAAAGGAATATACATAGGGAAGTTTAGGAGACCCCAAATTGTGACATCTGTAGAGAAGCCAGACGAGCTGTGTGAGGAGGGGAAGCTCTGTAAGACTTCTGCCTGTGACCAGGGCTGGGGACCCATGTCTGCTAGTCTCCCTGCTGAGGGAGGAGACATCACCAAGGGAAACCAAGACCACCTGCCTTGGAGCCTGTTGCATCACCACCTGCCTGCTCCCCAAGACCAGGGTCCCATGTGAAGAAGAGGAGAGTGTTGGACGAAGCAAGGTCCAGGTGGGATCCCTATCATGAGGACTCCCTGTGCAAGGTGTGAAGAATCTGCTCTTGCACCAATGGGGCCGAAGCCCATGTGCTAGATTGTTTCAGTGGCCTGAGTGCCAGGATGAATCGCCCTCGACAGAGAAGAGGAGCGAGGTTTGTGTGGATGATGCCAGGTCTGCTCCACCTCGTGGTGGGTGGTCCCGTGTGCCAGAGAGGGGGCCACCGTGAATCTCAACCTAAGGTCAGCGTGACCAGGCTTGTGAGTGCAGTGGTGGTGGCCCATATTCCAGGAGAGGCCACCGGAGAGAAACTGAGGCCAAGTGTTTGCGCCATCGCTCTGGACCGAGAAACTGCTGCTGTGACTAAACTGGGTGCAGCCCGCATTGTGAGAATTACACTGAAGGAGAACCGAGGATCAAAGGACATCACCTGAGTCCCTCCGGAGCAAGAAGATCAACCCCCCACTGCCAAGGGAAGTGTGACTTACCATGTGATCACCAGAGCGGGAACAATTCTGATCTCTAGAACTAGCCAGTATCATGGCTCAGAGGCAGAGAGCCTTCACTTGCTGGGTGCTGCTGTTTGTGACTGCACACAACCCGAATTTGCCGTTCTGGAGCTGGACTTCGCTGCACCACTGAAGGATCCCATACCGCCAGAGCGGGTAAGCCAGGAACTGGGCCTCTGGGGCCCTGGGGGACATGCTGCTATTGTTACTGTGACCCCGTAGACTCTTGTGACTTAACTTTCAAGGACAGTCAGGGGGATGAACTATTGAGTATGGCCTAATATTTAACATTCCCTGGCTGTGGCCATCAATGAATGGGGAATAATATTGATCCTGTTGCACTAACATTAGTAGCACAGGGAGTGGCCTGACAACTACTAGAGCTCTGACCTGAAGGGGGATTGTGTTATTGCTTATGAATGTTGTTTACCTTTGTATGTCTAGAAGTAGAATTAAAATACTTCTTTTTATATAAAAACAAGTATTTGACTGGACATTGATGTGTTGAGTCGCATTCAGTGATCTGTATCTGCGCTTCTCCCCAAAGGAGCCTTGACTGCACGTCCAACACTACTTAACTGAGAGTCAGGTGTAGAAGGGGTGCTTGGCCCAGTTGAGGAGGATCCATAGTAGGGCGGACCCCGGGACATTGGGAGTAAAAGGCCTCAACCACCACGGTTAAGGCCAGTAAATTCTGCTTGCTTCGTGGTCCTCTGAACAAGGTTCTGACACTCTCACATACTTTGCCATGTTTCTACCTCCCTACATAGATGTCAGCTGATCTAGCTTTGCATTGCAGAAAATCCATGCACTTGGCTTTTTGACAGTTTTGCTGGAACTGCAAAGATTTGGCATCAGCCTTGTTACCCATTCTGCATTACTGTGTGCAGAGGCACTGCGGATGCACCTCTGCATTCCTTAGGTGCCATTCTTGCATGCAAAAGCGAACCATCCTTTTCTTCCAGTCATCTTCCTATAGTGGAGCAAATGCCTGGGCAAAATAAACCTCTGTAAGGCACCCATAGAATGTGTGCCATTCACAGGGTTACATACATGTTGAACTCTGTAATCTGGAGGATGTTTGAGAGAAGTACTGAGGGTGGCACAAGCAGTTAAGCATCAGGAGCCCTCTGGTGGAGCCCTGACTTCTTCCTAATGCCAGGCTGGGTGTTCCCTGATGCAGAGCTAGACATCTCCACTATGACTCTTCATTCCCTGGGCCTGCACACACTTGCTGTCTGCAAGCATTTGAGAGTGGTTTGAGGTTCTAACAAGGAAGGGGCAGATTTACAATAACTGTCGCATCCCTGCATATCAGCAGGGATGCGCCAGTTATTGTGCGTCACGGCTCCGCCACCATGGATGCGCCGCATTTACAATGCGGCGCACCATGGGGCAAATAACAGACAGATGCGTGATGCATCTGTGCCGTAAAGGCAGCGCATTGCTGGAGTTGCGTCGCAAGCGCGATGCAGCTCCAGCAAGGCTCTGGGGTGCCCTATCTTCACAATGCTGCGTCAATCCTTACGCCTGCTTCAAACAGGTGCAGGGTTTTGACGCAGCATGGGCTCAAAAGTGACTGAGTGAAATCTTGTAGATTTCACTCAGCTACTTTTAAGAGGCGTTCCTATGATGGAACACCCCCCCCCCTGCGCAGGAACGCCTACTTCTGGCGCAGGGCTTTACAACGTGACTCATCTCCCAGATGCACCACATTGTAAATACCCCGCAGCATGGCGCTGGTTTTGCATCGCCGCTGCGTCACAAAAGTGAAGCAACGGTGGCGTAAAAGAGGCGCAAGGGGCTTGTAAATCTGCCCCGAAGTGATTAATGGCTTGAGGTTCTAACAATGAAGTGTTTAATAGGAAATTGAACACATCCGTGTTGGAACCCATGGGCACTCAAATGCGGCATTGGGACATAGATATCCTCGAAGAGTGGTCGGTAAAACCCCTAATGAGGCAGCCTTCTAAAAGCAGTGTGCTGCAGATGCTCACATTATTTCAATATGAGCCTGTGACCCGGACAGTTGCATAAATTGTTTAATCACCCCTGCCCCTGTAGCACATTATCAAGAGGTACATTCAGCATCAGACAGCCCTTAGGTACAAAACGTTAGCAAAATAATTTTGTGAAACAAGCCTACTTGCTTTAGAGTAGCTCTCTTTTTGGCAGGTTGAAAAGAAAATGTAGGAGGGTTTTTGTTCAGAAGACTACACTTGGAAAGTGCGTTGCATTTTTCCACACTTGCTTTATCAGATAGGTGATCTGTTGGAGCATTGGTGAATCATCAAGACCCCTTTTCTCTAGAGCCAAGTACCGCTCCAGATTTCCACTATGACAGACATATTAAGTCAGCATCTGAAGGCAGAGGCCCAGGAGCCTTACGCAAGCTCCTCATAATTGTTGGACTGATGACTGAGGATCAAGGAGAAGACCACTTCTGGTAGTGTTGAGTTTAAGTAGACCACTATGCATTTCCTTTCATGAACCTGTTGGATTAAATCTCTTCAAGACTGAATCTGTCCATGAACCTGTGAAAAGGTAACTCATTTTAGAAAAACTGAGATGTAATTTTTGTCTTGTAGGAGGAAGAATGCCTCAGGAGTTCGTTGTTGTCATTGTCAGTAAACAGGGACTAATTTGAGAGTAGAAGTGCCACAAGGTACTTTACTGTGGAGGGAGCTACGTTTCCACAGAACAGGCCTAGGTGTGATTGAAATAACTATGTATCATAGCCTGGGAAAATGCTATCAGAGTCCTTGTACATTATATTTTACTTAATTTTCATAATCTAATTTAATGGTGACATTTCTAATTAATAAGTGGAAAAGTAACTTTGTAAAAATGAATTTTAGGGTGCCTGACCCAGAACTGTTCTACCACTCATCACACCCCCAGAGCTGGAATATACATCCTTGGCTGAGAGGGTTAATGCTCAGAAACAATGGCCTATCTCTGATCCCAGGGAGGACAAGGAGGTATTAAATGCTGATTATTTAGCATAAACTAGATATCTTGGAGTGGACAGTAAGCCATTGACAGCCTTAGTACTACCTCCTATTTATCAGCAGAAACCTCCTAGACTGCAAGTCTGAAGTCATAGCATGGGATGGAACCAGTTTGGACTCCGGCAAGTGGGAGAAGAACGCCTCTACATAAGAGAGTGACCAATGACAGGGGAGAGGATGTAGCCTAACGACTAGAACGGATGACCTCCAAGCTTGGGAACCGTGTTCCAGTCTTGGCAAGTGATGTTCAACATTCTGGGCAAATCATTTCATTTTCCAATCTTTATTTCGACCGTTTGGTCATAAAAGATGCACATACAAAAAAATCACATGAATTCTGTCAGATTTGTTAAAACATCAATACATGATTTTAAGATCAACACAAACAATAAAAACAGTTATTAAGAATTGAAGTGATTCTAAAATCTACCCAGCATTTTTTAAAAGACGAATACGCGTATACCAAACATTAGTAAAGAATTTGGAAAGTGCAAAAACGGTTGGGCCAGAAACATCGGATTTTAAAATCCTGTACATAGGTGTATATTCCCTGCCACCCAAATTCTTAATCAAGGGAAGCAGCCAATGCTTTCTGGCTGCCTTGTAGGCTGGGCAGAAAAAGATCACATGCAAATAATTTTCCTCTTTATCAACGCAAAGAGGACAGTATTTGGTGGAAGGGACTTGTAGCCAGGTGCTTGAAAAGGAGCGAAAAGGCAATGTACTGTATCTCCACTGGAGAAATAACTTTCTGGTGAGTATGGGAAATATGGGATCGAAAGCCTTCTCAAATCTGTAGAGATCCTTAGTTTGCAGGAATATGGAAGAGAGGGACCCCTCTGTCTGGGTAGCTAAGGCCCTTGCCCTTTTGTGTTCGTGATACAGATTCGCCAGGGATCTCTTAGAGATTCCTGGTGCTACATTCGCTGGTTCGGTCCACAATTCAGGGAGCCCCAGATCGGTGCAAATTGACTGGATGTTTTTGACCCAGGGAATACTGAGCGCCTTGGGGTGCTTTAATAGTTCGGCCAATTCCGCCCTATAGTCGGCGAGATCATCGCTGCTCCATAGCCTGCGCCAGAAGGCAATGGGTCTTAGACTTATCTCGTCGGCAAGTGGCCGTAGCCCTAGATCAAGCCTCAGAGGAAGAAGTGGAGTGCTAGGGGGAAGTGCGGTTATTTGTCTTATAAACCTATTTTCCGTGGAAGACAGGTTCCGACATGGAATGTGGCCCCACAATTCAGCCCCGTACAAGATCGCCCCCCTAGCCTGGGCTTTATATATCTGAATTAAGGCCCCCAGTGGGCGGTAGGTCGAACCAATCATCATCCGGGATATACCCCCGGTAATTTGCACTAATTTAAGGTTAGCCCTGCTCTGATGGGTCCCCCAGATCATATTTTCGTTGAGCGTCACGCCGAGATATTCAAACGTGGCTACTCTTTCCAACCGCACAGCTCCCAGTTGGGGATTCGGGCGCTGTTTGGGGCTCGGATTCAATACCATATATTTGGTTTTTGTGGCGTTGATTTCCAACCCTCTATCCTGGCAGAAGGCCACAAAGGCATCGAGTATCCTTTGGATGCCCATGGGTGTTTTAGATATTAACAATGTGTCGTCCGCGAACATTATTGCGGGCACACTGTTGCCATTTAATTTGGGGGCATCTGTGTAGTCGGTGGCGTTAAGATGGGCGATTACCCCGTTGACAAAGAGGCAAAACAGGGTCGGCGCCAGCACACAGCCCTGTCTTACCCCTCTGCCAACGGGGAATCTGTCAGTCAGTTCCCCCGACCTTCCACACCTCACCTGGGCATAATTGTTATGATGCAACCTCTGCAAGGTCAATAAAATATCTGGTGGTACGCCCATCCCTGCCAAGATAATCCAAAGTTTTCCCCTGGGCACGAGGTCGAAGGCGGCCCGTAGGTCCACGAAAATCGTGTACAAACTACCGCCCTCGAACCTCACTGTCCTCCAATAGACCAGATTCAATCTAAAAACCTGGTCCACAGTCGATACCCCTTTCCTAAATCCTGCCTGATAGGGACTGAGGGCGCCCACCTCCTCTATCCAGTCCTGGAGCCTATTCAGGAGAACCCTGCCGAACAGCTTCTGCGCTACGTCTATCAGACTAATCGGTCTGTAGTTGGCTGGGAGGAGGGGGGATCCCTTTTTGAAAATCGGGACCACCTCAGCCCCCAGCCAAGTACTAGGGATTTCCATCCCACCGAGGATACCGTTAAAAAGAGCAGCGAGGTGAGGCGCCCAGACGGTGGGCTCCTGCTTGAACAGGTCTCCCGGTAGCCCATCCAGTCCAGGCGCCTTCCCCGAAGCCAGGCCTGAAATAGCAGCAGTGACCTCACTCAGTGTTATTGGATCCGCCTGAGGGCCCAGCCTCTCCGGTTCGATTGGCGCAGGGAGTTCTCCAGACTCAGCGCTATATAGGGACTGGAAGTGGGCCTGCCACACTCCAGGAGCTATGTTAGGCTCCACTGCCGAGTGTAGACTCCCTGATCCCCCATTCACAATTCTCCAGAACAGGCGTTGATCTTGAATTGCTAGGGCCTTTGTAAGTTCTTCCCACAGATTTTCCTCCCATTCTATTTTGGCCTGAGCAAGAAGCTTCTTGTAAGCTTGCCTGCGTTGCTTAAGGCGTTCCCCTCCTGTGCCCTCCTTAATTGCTCCAAGGAGTTCTGTTTTGGCCCGTCTACAGGCTACATTATACCATTGTGTTTTACCTTGGCACCTCTCCCTTGGCTTTCGTATGTTACGAGTAAAGTGGGGTGCCGCAACTTTTATAAGTTCCTCATGGGCAACAGACAGTTTGCCCCTTATATCTATTTTATTTGCCACACTGTCAAGATCCCCAACAGTTTCCAGGATGGGAGTAATCTCTGCATAAAGCAGTGGGAGTTTATCCTTGCTTGTGACCATATGCTCCCACCTAATTCTTCTCCTACTGTTATCTATGAGGAGCGTGGGGCGATTCCCTTCCTCATGGGTCACTGGGGCCTGAGGTGCTGGATGAGCAAGGTCTAACTCGAGGGCATTGTGGTCACTGTCCAACCTGTCTATTACCCTGAAGTCCTGTATTGTTGACCATCTCGCCAATTGGACCAGGACATAGTCCAAATGAGATTCTCTTCCCCGCCGATTGTAAGTATTTTTGCCTGGTATATCGGATTTAATTCGCCCATTACACGCTCTGAGTCCAAACCTTAACGTAAGGGCAGTGATTTGCAGTGCCAGTGGGGTCCAAACTTTCGGAGATGGCACATCAACCCATGGTACTGCCCACCTAACTTCTTCTTCTGATAAGAACCCTTCCTGGAGGCCGGGGAGTGGCTCAAAGTGAGAGTTAAAGTCCCCACCCACCACATAATATGAATCAATCGACAGTTCAGATAAGAAGTTCGAGAGTTCATCAAAGGTCGATGATTCTTTTGCCATTCCCATCGGCCTGGAATAGATGTTGACCAGCAGGAGGTTAGCTTTGTTTGGCCATGTTAATAAGACAGCAAGGATGTCATCAGAGTTGAATGGGAGCCGTGTGGCCACACAGCCCAGGTGCGCAGCAACCCACGTCGTAAGGCCCCCTGATGGGCGGCCTTTGCCTTCCCACCTTGCTGGGATGAAAAATGACGAATAGCCTTGATGTCCATAGTCCTCTCTGGCCCAGGTTTCCTGGAACATGCATATGTCACCAGTTTCTATGTACTTTGCCCAAGCCGGGTCTTCCAGTTTGTTAGCTAATCCCGCGATGTTCCAGGAAATTATCTTCAAATGTTCGGAGGTGGCAGATGCCATACCATGAGGGTTGGAGGAGGTGAGTCCATGCCCCACTTCAAATGCGGGACCTATAGTAGGGGCAGCAGAAGATGCATGTGGCACCGGTAGTCTTGGCGCACCATTGCCCACAAGGAAAGGAACCGTAGTTATCCCCTCAGCAACAACTACCCCATCAGTGGCTTGGTGAAAAGATTCAGTTCTGCCATGGTCTGAAGCAGCTGGATCATTCAGGGGGCCAGAAATTGAACCGGAGGACACAGCGGGGGAGCCCGAGACCCCTGGCACTGTCTTACAGACGGTAAGTCAGTCGACCCCATCGAAACCGTTCAGGCAGTTAAAGCGATTAAAATTGCAAAAAGGTGTTTTAGGCGGTTGGAAGTACGGGCGTTGTAGAAAGCCTTTGTGTTTACGTCTGTGTTCCACCCTTGTCCAGTCATCGTGTGTTGGGACCTGGTGCCTGGGAATCGGGGGGAAGAAAGAAGATACTGGAAGGGTCTGTATGGTGGAATCAAGGGATCGGTTCGTTCCTCCACAAATGTGTCGTACCGTTCCCGGATCCTTAAAGGTTACCATAATACAGTCCCCCACTATGGTTTTCCTTGTCTTCCCTAGCCATGGAACCCTTCTCACCGTGATGATTTCGTTATTAAAATGGGATGGCAAGGGTCGGTTCCAGTTAAGCCATTTGATTACCTTTTTCTTAAGGGATTGGTAGTCCTCATTTTCCCCTGATCTTAAGTGGGGGGCACCAGCTAAGACCACCATTAATCTATTAGCTTCAGGCGGGAGGTCTGGCCTTCGTGGTCTGGGAGTTGGGCAAATGGGCGTGGGTGGGGGGGCGTTAACCTGATCTTGATGTATTCCAAAGGACTCTATTTGAGAGCTATGGGAGGCTAAGTCCACGGGGTGGGTAGGTCTGTTGCTTTGATTATTGTGCCGTGCCTGGAGTTGGATGGCCATAAGGGGTTGCAGAGGGGGGGCAGGCGGTGGGTTTCTGAGTGGGGCTTTATTGGCATTAGTTGCAGCTTCTGCTTTGGAAGGATCCCCAACAAAGGAATGGGTTCCCACTAGCTTTGTCTGCTTACTTACTAGAGTGTTCAAAGTGGTAAGAGAAGTTTCTAATAGGGTGAGCCTGATCTCGACTTTTTTTAAGCTGTCGGTAATGGGCTGCAAAAGGGAGCGGAGTAGGAATTCAATGCTCCCTTTGGCAGAGAGTGAGAGGTTTAAGTTTGAAGAAATTACCTCTGGTTCTTTAGTGGTGGCCGTTATACTGGGGTTTGGGGGCGTGTGCGGTGGAATGGTAGGCACTATCTCCGTAGGCTTCCCCGATAGAGCGGTGTTAGTGCGTTTCTTGCCAAAGTCAAGATGTGATATTTTGGATTTCCCCCGCCCCCCCACTGTTTTCCGAGCACGTTTACTGGGTGGGGGCCTATGTAACTCCGCCACTACATTTAATTTGGACTTGCTCTTATTAACCAATTGCGTAGGTGGGGTTTGAGTTACCAGGTTAATAGGGGTATGGGAGAACTCGAGAGGGGCTGGCTCTGTGTTTTTTCCAAGCGCTATCCCTGGAGTAGAAGGAATTTCCCTTAGTAAGACGGGGAAGTCCTCGAGTGTCGATTTAATCAGACTGCTGGGTGGAGTGCCTTCCTCTTGAGTGGTGGGATAAGGAATAATATCGGTCAAGGGCCTGGTTTTCATAGATTCAATGGAGCGCCTGCGCTCCACCCTACGCTTCTCAAGCGAGCTTTCCTTGTCCGCTTCTCCTTTAGTGGGTTTAAAGTAATCATCCAAAGTCCCAGAGCTGGAGGCACCATCCCTTGAGGGGGTTTCCCGTGGTGGGGGCGAAGGCATTGCCTTAATTGTAACACAAAGGGGGATCAAGAGAGTGGGCCCAGCCCAGCCTCCTTCGGCCACTGACGGCCAAAGACGGTCCCGCCCTTGTCCCGGGCTTCTCCCGGGACGCTCCCGCGCGCTCCCGCGCAGCGGTGTTCGTGCTCTTACTTATGGCCTAGGATATAATTGGGTAATGGGTAAGGGCGTGGCGATGAGGGAGAGCGGCCCAGGTGTTGCGGGCGGAGCTGAGCTGTGACTCTTGGGAAACTGAGTCCAGCCCCTCCTGCTCGCAGCCCTCACAGCCCTTAGCCCTGGTCTGTCCCAACAACGGCAGCTCCCAAGTTCCAGGCGCCCCTTGGCGAAGCGGGACCCGCGGAGCGGGTTCCGCAAGGCGTGAGGTCAGAGGCAAAGGCAATGGCGATCCAAACGCCGTCCAGCAGGTCCATGTACTGCCCAGGTATGTGCGAGTGTTGTCCCACGTAGAGGGAGGAATCCGGCAGCTTTCACTGGTCAGCTGAGGGCGGGGCGATGAGGGAGAGCGGCCCAGGTGTTGCGGGCGGAGCTGAGCTGTGACTCTTGGGAAACTGAGTCCAGCCCCTCCTGCTCGCAGCCCTCACAGCCCTTAGCCCTGGTCTGTCCCAACAACGGCAGCTCCCAAGTTCCAGGCGCCCCTTGGTGAAGCGGGACCCGCGGAGCGGGTTCCGCAAGGCGTGAGGTCAGAGGCAAAGGCAATGGCGATCCAAACGCCGTCCAGCAGGTCCACGTACTGCCCAGGTATGTGCGAGTGTTGTCCCACGTAGAGGGAGGAATCCGGCAGCTTTCACTGGTCAGCTGAGGGCGGGGCGATGAGGGAGAGCGGCCCAGGTGTTGCGGGCGGAGCTGAGCTGTGACTCTTGGGAAACTGAGTCCAGCCCCTCCTGCTCGCAGCCCTCACAGCCCTTAGCCCTGGTCTGTCCCAACAACGGCAGCTCCCAAGTTCCAGGCGCCCCTTGGCGAAGCGGGACCCGCGGAGCGGGTTCCGCAAGGCGTGAGGTCAGAGGCAAAGGCAATGGCGATCCAAACGCCGTCCAGCAGGTCCACGTACTGCCCAGGTATGTGCGAGTGTTGTCCCACGTAGAGGGAGGAATCCGGCAGCTTTCACTGGTCAGCTGAGGGCGGGGCGATGAGGGAGAGCGGCCCAGGTGTTGCGGGCGGAGCTGAGCTGTGACTCTTGGGAAACTGAGTCCAGCCCCTCCTGCTCGCAGCCCTCACAGCCCTTAGCCCTGGTCTGTCCCAACAACGGCAGCTCCCAAGTTCCAGGCGCCCCTTGGCGAAGCGGGACCCGCGGAGCGGGTTCCGCAAGGCGTGAGGTCAGAGGCAAAGGCAATGGCGATCCAAACGCCGTCCAGCAGGTCCACGTACTGCCCAGGTATGTGCGAGTGTTGTCCCACGTAGAGGGAGGAATCCGGCAGCTTTCACTGGTCAGCTGAGGGCGGGGCGATGAGGGAGAGCGGCCCAGGTGTTGCGGGCGGAGCTGAGCTGTGACTCTTGGGAAACTGAGTCCAGCCCCTCCTGCTCGCAGCCCTCACAGCCCTTAGCCCTGGTCTGTCCCAACAACGGCAGCTCCCAAGTTCCAGGCGCCCCTTGGCGAAGCGGGACCCGCGGAGCGGGTTCCGCAAGGCGTGAGGTCAGAGGCAAAGGCAATGGCGATCCAAACGCCGTCCAGCAGGTCCACGTACTGCCCAGGTATGTGCGAGTGTTGTCCCACGTAGAGGGAGGAATCCGGCAGCTTTCACTGGTCAGCTGAGGGCGGGGTGATGAGGGAGAGCGGCCCAGGTGTTGCGGGCGGAGCTGAGCTGTGACTCTTGGGAAACTGAGTCCAGCCCCTCCTGCTCGCAGCCCTCACAGCCCTTAGCCCTGGTCTGTCCCAACAACGGCAGCTCCCAAGTTCCAGGCGCCCCTTGGCGAAGCGGAACCCGCGGAGCGGGTTCCGCAAGGCGTGAGGTCAGAGGCAAAGGCAATGGCGATCCAAACGCCGTCCAGCAGGTCCACGTACTGCCCAGGTATGTGCGAGTGTTGTCCCACGTAGAGGGAGGAATCCGGCAGCTTTCACTGGTCAGCTGAGGGCGGGGCGATGAGGGAGAGCGGCCCAGGTGTTGCGGGCGGAGCTGAGCTGTGACTCTTGGGAAACTGAGTCCAGCCCCTCCTGCTCGCAGCCCTCACAGCCCTTAGCCCTGGTCTGTCCCAACAACGGCAGCTCCCAAGTTCCAGGCGCCCCTTGGCGAAGCGGGACCCGCGGAGCGGGTTCCGCAAGGCGTGAGGTCAGAGGCAATGGCAATGGCGATCCAAACGCCGTCCAGCAGGTCCACGTACTGCCCAGGTATGTGCGAGTGTTGTCCCACGTAGAGGGAGGAATCCGGCAGCTTTCACTGGTCAGCTGAGGGCGGGGCGATGAGGGAGAGCGGCCCAGGTGTTGCGGGCGGAGCTGAGCTGTGACTCTTGGGAAACTGAGTCCAGCCCCTCCTGCTCGCAGCCCTCACAGCCCTTAGCCCTGGTCTGTCCCAACAACGGCAGCTCCCAAGTTCCAGGCGCCCCTTGGCGAAGCGGGACCCGCGGAGCGGGTTCCGCAAGGCGTGAGGTCAGAGGCAAAGGCAATGGCTATGCAAACGCCGTCCAGCAGGTCCACGTACTGCCCAGGTATGTGCGAGTGTTGTCCCACGTAGAGGGAGGAATCCGGCAGCACTTAATCTCCCCATGCCTAACCCAATGAATGTGTCCGTCTGTAATACAACAGATCGTTGGTCGTGTAAAGTGCTCTGATACCTCCAGATCAATTACGCGATATGTAAATCTCCGGAGGGAAAAATGTCCTTAAGACAGGCCTGATTAGTGGTTAAAGGGTTCTGCCATATTGAACCAGGGGTTCCTAGGTAATTTCAGTAGGGCAAAAAGGAAGATGGGGGACTACAAAAAACTGTTAGGATTGGGTAGCACAATTTTCCAGTCATTGGCTAGCACACAAGATAAATCTGGCACCTCAACCACCACCACCTCCTCAGAAACATTCTCAACCTGGTAAAAGTCCATCTGAAGAAGTAGACCTCTCCGGAAGAAAGAAGACTCCTCACTCCTGAGGAAAGAAGAGGGCTCTCTCAAGGATATCTGATGCCAACTGGCATCCAGGGACTGGAACTGCTCTTCAAGGGTCCAGTGGTTAGCCTTCTGTTTGCCTCTTTTAGGAACCCACAAATGGAGAAGGATGCTTGACTCCAAGAGGATCCAGCTGACCATGGAGGACTGGACCCTGCAGGAGACATGGCTCGAAGGAGAACTGGTACCTATAAGCCTCTTCGTAGGATCTAGAGGCTGCAGAACTGACCAGAAGAAACCTTCCCAGAAGAAGGGGAAAAGTGAGAATTAGTAATTTTCCCTAACTCATAGATGGCAAAATGTGCTGACACCTGAAGAAGAATTCCATGCTGGAGGAAAGAAGGCAAGGACTCACAAATCCTGCTGCTACACAGGGACTGGAACTGCTCTCCTGGGGTCAGGCAGCAGACCTCCTTTTTGCCTAGTCAAGGACTCCTGACTCCAAAAGGGCGCATCGGACCAGAGAGGACAGAAACCTGCAGGAGACCTGACAGGAGAGGGATCTAGTGCCAAGAAACCTGTCCTAAGGAGCTATGGGCAACAGAACAGACCATCAGGAACCTTCTGAACAGTTGGAGAAAAGTGGGACCATCATTGTTTACCCTTCTGCTGGCTGGGACAAGGTGCTGAGGCTTTCCTGAGAGAGTTGCACCAAAGGTGGGCAAAGAAATCAGGTTTGTTCCACTTAGAGCTTTTGGTACCACTGAAAACAAGTTCTGGACCTCACAGTAAAAGTATACAGCCTCATGGAGCCAGAAAACTGACTACAGCTTCCAGACTTGCCCAGCTTGAAGATTTGGACTTCGATTTCAAAGTCTAAGGGCCTGGCTTAGAGTGCAGCCGAAAGGATGCTCCATCGCAAAGGCAACAGAGCATTCTTTCCCCTGTACTGAAGGTCCGCCAATCTCATTTAGTCAGGCGGACCTTCAGTATGTCAATGGAAGCGAGTACTCAGTCACCACCTCTGATATATGTATACCTTCAATGGCCCGGCAGAATAAAGACCCTCAGCCATTTGACCACCCACCCGATTTAGAGTGGGTTGCAAAATGACCAGTTTTCACTGTCTATCACTGGCAGTTAAAACCTGGTGTTGTGGGCGAGTGAAAACTTGTAAATAACCCCCACACCACAGGAGAAACTAACCATGGTGAGATTATTTATTATTATTTTTTTCAAAAACATAATTTTACTTGGGATTTTGTTTTGAAAATACAAAAAATATTGAATGGTTGCCATATGGCTCAGGTACTCCGTCAAGATGATAGAGTACTTTACTCTGTCACTCTGATGGACTAAATCCTGGCTGCGGAACTCTAAATCAGGCCCTAAGTCTAAAGGTAAGGAAACGTAATGTTAACAGGATGGGATGCTGGGTGTATCCTTCCTATGCTCCATTGTAGTCAGTCTGAGTCGAGAACCACTTTTTTGACTTAAATGTTATTTTATATCTCCAGTTCACCATATTTTCTCTCTTTTGGTGACCAGTAAACCTTTCTCTACTTTTTTAATTGGTTTGAGAATTTTAATGTAGTCTGGTCTTTACTTTAAAATTGTTGGTACTTCTCAGAAAATCACTTCCTGCTGCACCGCAGCAACTAAAAATTGTGCAGAGCTTATCTCAGAACTATGTTTTGCCCTAACCAGATTGTATTTATTAAGTTGGTAGGGGTCACCCACTCCCAAATTAATAATCCAAAGTGTTTAAACAAGCCTATCAGAATTTAGCAGCCGTTATTTGAGAACTTTTGCTTTTACTGAAAAAAAATATTTTTAAGTCAGGATCAGTGGTGTGTAAAAGGAGCATTTGTCTTTTATACCCTTTTTGCTGCTTGCTTAATAATATTGTTTCTAAATGTCAACATCTGGTCAGATGTTCTTATCGATAAGAGAACCATCACCTTGCTTCCTCAGAATAGAAGAGAGACAGAATGCCTTACACAATTGAAGGCGAGTCTAGAATTAACATAATTCATATTCCGGGATTAACTACTTTTTGATAAACAATGACTTAGGGCCTGATTTCTAGTCTGGCAGATGGTATACTTTGTCACAAAACGTGACAGATGTCTTGTCTGTTGTATTACAAATGCATTATATTCTATGGCATTTGCAATATGACGGACGGGATATCTGTCACGTTTGTGATGGAGTATCCCATCTGCCAAAGTATAAATCACACCTGTAGTAATAAAGACATTGAAATACCTTGGTTGACAGTGTAGCCCTCTTATCTTAATGCCAGTTATATTATTACAAGGCAATGTATCTCAGGAACCAGAAACATTTAAAAAGTGGAGAGCAGATGCCTTCATTCTGAAAAGATTCAAAGGTGGTAAGCGAACTGAAGGAACAGATTTGTGGTGTCAACATAGGATCAGCACAAACATCATTATAGTTTGGGGTGCTTTTAAGACTATACTTAGAGGTAAACTGATTAGTTTTTCTGCATATTACAGAATGAACAAAGCAGTTGAAAGAGCAGCACTATAATATGTTCTTAAAAATGGGGGGTAACTCTTAATTAAGCAAAGGCCCAGGTATTTGTAGTTGAGGAGAAAAGTGATCAAGGCCAGGTATTTAATTCATATTTTTGGTAAAATATGTGCAGCTAGATCTCCACTCCAGACCAAGAAATCATTTGAATTGAGAGGGAAAGGTAAAGTCACACCATACACCATACAGGCTGAAGAAAGCCCAGAACTGAAATTTCATAAGAGGAGTTAGAGATGTGTAATGTGTAATGGGAATGATTAACTGCTAATGCAAAATGTCAGAAATTCTGTCTGTCTTTGCATAAATCAGATCCTTATTACCCTGTTTTAGCAAGGGACCTCCCTTGCAATCTGCCTATTGCGAAATGTTCTATGAGGGGCAGGAATATAATGGAAGATCTAATTTAGACCAAAGAAATTCTAATCTCAATAAAGCATTTAAATTGGGACAATCACTAGGACCTGATGGGAAATTAAAGATTTAATTTAAAATCCAGTTAAAAGTACTGTGCCATGTTTTTCTTCTACATTTAAAATAAATATATACATTTAATTTACATTCACATTTAACATAAATATATTTGTATTAATTTATTATAAAGTCTGAACAACTTTTTAAATTTTTCGTTTATACTTTACCATAGGGCGAGCTTCACCCTGACTGTGGAGTCTCCCTATCGTAAAGTAAAGGGAAAAGCAAAAAAATTCTTTAACTAAAAAAATGAAATTGTAGCAATATGTTCACATTAAATATCATTGTAAATTAATGTTATATATTTATTTTACATGTGGAACAAAACAAAAAATGTAGCAGCACCATTCATTTAATTTGGAATTAAATCTTTAATTAATTTCAGCATATTAAAATAAATACAAATTATTTCGCTGAAGTTTAAATTTAAAAAACTAATTCCCGCCTAGAATAAAACAATATTTTTACTATGAATTAATATTTATTAAACATGATGGGGATGTATAGAATGGATGAAAAGTAATTTAATAATATGCCAAAAAATGTTTCTCACATATTTTATAATTAAATATTAAATATGTTTTATTTTTAGGATTTTTTAACATTATATATATATTTTTTAAACTATTTGAAAGAATTTAATTGAAAGTAAAACTATTTCCTATGAGGTTTCGTTTTAAGCCCCTACCTCCAATATTTTATGTGGGAGGGTGTTGCAGTGCCAGTGGTTGGTCATGTTTGGTGGTGGACTTACTCCAGCTCTAAGCTGGAGTAATTTACAACTGTTTTGGGTCTGTTTTTGCTGTAGTAACTTTAGAAGTGCAGTCTATGAATTGCAATGGGCTTACTCTTTTGTGGTTGAGTGCATGTTCCTCCTTAAACCCCACACTAACCCTCCCCAAACCTCTCCTTACTCCTCCCAAAACCCCTTTGAATTTAATAGAAAGTATGCCCCTTTTTCCAGCCACTGCCCGATCCCTCACACATTTACTAAGCAGTAAACTAACATGTGTGAGGATCTTCTCATAGAAAACATAGGAGAGTTGGAGTTGGAGATTTACATTCGTAGGTTTGTAAATACCATTTTGTAATGTGAATAGGGTCCACCATGTCTAACTGTGATTGCTGGGCTATGTGGAACAATTGCGCTCATTACCTGATATATTACAATCTACGTTGACCTTTCTTTCGGAAACATTCACATAACACCACTTTATGCCAACAAGGGAGTAGAGAAGTACCAAAAATCTGTTTACGAACGAGGTGTCAACCCTGATGCATTAAATATTTCCCCTGCTGGATCACCTTACAAATTGATAGATTCACCAACCAATCAGGATTTCATCAAACTTTGTTTTAAGAATATTTTTATTGGGGCTTGCACCAAACATTGACTAAATGAATTCCAATCGGAGGACAGGAAATGATAAAAAAAAGAAATTAGAGCAACTACATCGAGGGGTAATATTTACTTTTAAAGAACAATACTGCAAGGCTGACAACAGAGATGGAAAGCAGCAAGCAACAAACCAAAGTGTATGACCTTTTAAATAAAAAGAGTCAGCACTTGCAACCTCAGATTAGAAATTCAGATGGGTTTAAGAGTAACTTTGGCTTCACGGGTCCTCAAGATTTCAAGGGTGCAACAGGGGGTGGATTAAGGATAACTGCTCAGGGTAAAAATTAGAAACTACAAAATCAGTTGTCTATAGGCTCTAATCAGACACAAATGTGCCTGCTCTATAACTGGGGAATACACTGCCCCAAAATGCTGTGGGAGTCATCTAATTTACACCCAGAGTCAGTAACTTTTTTTCCAAAACATAATACAAAGTCATTTTGTTGTACTCCATCTAATAAGGCAACACACAGCTAGTTGTATGTATCCAGGGCCCTTTGACGATGTCGGGCGGAGAGCTTCCGACTGCTGGAAAGTCGAACCGCTGTATTAGGATGATGGCGGTCAGAGTTTAGACCTGCGGGGAGTCCAACGTGGTTCCAATGGGCGGTCAGTCCGAGAGGCTGCATAATCCCTTAAGGATGGCATTTCCACCATCGGGATTATGATGTTGGTTTCCGACAGTCATTCCATGTCGGGCTTTGCGACATGGAAAGGCTGTCGGAAAGCAACATTGGGGGGCCCTAGCAGGGTCCCCTTCCCCTTGGTCTTCTGCAACTGCCCTGCGGGGCACCTATGGTGCCCCCCTTAACATCCCTGCATGGTGCAGGGATGTGTCCAAACTTCCATTTTTCAATGGGAGATTGTGCTGCTGGCATCGTAATGAGGGCCAAAATGTATAATCCAACATTGCAGATCAAACAACCAGCTCAAAACGATTGTGATAGAAATGTAGCTTCTCAAACAATAACATGAGTGAAAAAGAGTTTTACATAATGTTGAACCCTAAACCTCACATCGCCAGCAGTATAAAAGAGAAATTGCTAAAAGATAGAGTCAGGAAGTCTGTGGTGAGCAAACATGCTAGGTCTCATGTACTAACAGCTTTAGTTGGTTGTTGGTAAAGAGAACTATTGGATTCAATGCAGAATTAGCATAGGCTCTGTGTCCTTCACTTGTGAATTATTTGAAATCTTTCTTGTCCATCATTTCTCCCGTGCTCATGATTTGAATGCTTTCCTCCCTTTTATTGCGTTTGACCCCCCCTGAAGCATTTTGGTCTCACTGTGTTTTCCGACATGCTCCCATGGATGCTCTCCTCCACACTCCCACCTACCCGTGTACTTTTTGCTTCTTTTTTTCTAATATTCTTGTGAGGAACTGGCAGTTACTCAGTCCTCCAGGCCACTCATTAGCCCCAATGCTTTATTTACCATTCCATCTTGAAACGGTATGAAGTATAAAAATGGCTACTATCTTTGGAAGATTTTCCTTTCCCATAAACAATAATCATTCAGTGATGGCCACCATGCTTGTGCCACAGCCATCCTGTAATGCTTTTTCTTAAAGCACTTATGCAGTGGCCAACTGTGTGTGATTTTTGTTTACGTTTAAGAAATCTTTACAAGATGGCCGCTGCACACATGTTCATATCACAAGTGAGACCTACTGGTTTTGTCAATGCTTGTACTCATTTTAGGCTTTTAGAAAAATAGGTAGTCTAAAATCCTGAACTCTCACAAGACATGCTAGACAAACAGTAAATTTAGGAATGCCTGACTTATTAAAACATAATTTTAAACATTTTATCACCAGAAAATCTATAGCCGTATTAAAAGTAAATTATCGAGTTACACTTGCTATTAAAAGATTGTAATTAAATATAAATTCGGCAGAGCATTTTTGTTTATTTATTTAATTTCTATATAACTCACCTTCTCTCACCTCTTTTTCCCTCTTTCCCATTTTTTCCCCTCTCTGTTCCTTCCACCTCTCCACCCTCTCTGCCATGATGATTATTCTGTTTACACTTCCCTCTTCCAACTTCATTATTTTCTTTTTTCATTCTTCTTATCCCTTCTCTCTCCATTCTTCACACCCCTTTTCTGCCTATATTCCTCTTCACCCCTTAACTCGCATTCTTCTCCACCCACCATCTTACTCAATTCATCTTAGAATACTTAGTCTTTCAACATTCCTCTCTGTCTCTTTTGTCCATTACACAGCTCCCTACTCTTTCTCTAAACTCTAAACCTTTCTTTACTTCTCTCCCCAATCCACTATTATCTCCATTCCCTGCTACTTATCTCTACACTCCTCTCTCTATTGACCTCGGCATCTTGTCTCTTTTCCCTTAGCTTCAGTCTCTCGGTTCCTTTCCTCGCTCATTAGTTCCATAAATTTCAAGAATGCTTCAGTTTATCCACTGTTTGATAATGTTAAGCAATGGGACATTGATCTGAGAATGCAGCTTAGCTCTGTCTAGTCTAACACTATTGACTACCACATATGATTTTGACATTTGTATAACTTTTGATTTCTCCACTTCTCATGTGCTCTATGAATCTATCTAGAAGTGGCCGGATGAAAAAATAAAGTGAAGACAGATGCTATTCAGAGGTATGAAGCAGGGCCACTGTGGCGAACGAGGGACCTCAATCCTTCTGGAGGTCTCCAACTCTTCAAGGGGGTCCCTCCCAGCCCAACGTCAATGAATATCTATGAAATATGAGAGACTCGGTGGGACCTTATCACATTATGAAACAGGGTGGGCATCACTTTGTTTTACACCACTGATGCTATGTACATTTTTGATAAATAATAGTCCATGTGAAATTCCATAATCATCTGTATTTAACTGCCTGTTATACATATAGCTCATTAGCTAATTTAAAGGGGATTTTGACCAAAAATACCACTCTTTTTTAGCAATTTGGCAAAGATTTCTGGAGGAGAGTAAGGCTTGCCCAGCATACCACATAAGCATTGGAATACTTAATTACGGCCTCCTTAAAATCTCTGCATTTTTAGTCCATTTACGTGAAAATTGTGCGATAAAATACACCATTTGGCACCATTCAATTAAATTTCTCAAGGAGAGGCCAAGTCCCAAAAAAAACATTAAAATTGCTCTGGCCCACTGTTTTGCTGAATCACACATCATAAAAAGGAAGATATCTATGAATGACCAGTTTAAATGTTGAGCAACTGCCACAACTTGCAGGGAACACCGATGGTAGCACTGACCACAAGAGGTGGTGACCAGGATGGAAGAGAGTGTCCCCAGTAGAGGCTGTCTGTGGTGCCCTCCTAAAGAAAAAGACTGGGCAAAGCAATTCTGTTTTTTTAAAACGTAAGTATTTGGTGTGGGGGGCAGAGGATTTTTTGGAAATGTACTAGTCCGGGAGTACTACTTCCAAAGAAACGCTTAGGCATGCTAGCTGGGCAAACAGCTCCTCTGCCTCTCAAGCCCAGCAGAGAGTTCCAGTTCATCCCAATTTCTTGCCCAACATAAAACACAGCATGCCCATCAAGGTTAAAGACAGTCTTAAAATCAACACAGATCCAGTTTCAGAGCCAGTCCTTTAGGGAAAGAAATTTGGCCAATAGAACTGCCTCTCCAGACCGTCTTATTAAATAAAATAGGGAAAGAGCTTTGAAATCTTGACCCAATCAACTCTTCGGGCCACAGCTATCTTATTACCTAACAAGACTTCCAACTGGTCCATCAAGACTAACAAAAGTCTAAATGATACATTTTACATTCACTCCTGACCTTTTGTTATACCTATTTCGCGAATGCAGTTAGTTGCATGACATCTAGACTGCATACTATGGTTCTAGCACCCTAGTTTGCGAACTTATTTATTTGTATGCCATATGTAACAAGTTATGTTGTTTTAAAGGGCCGTATGGCTACTTATCGCTGGGTTGAGATTCATCCTCATCTAGAAAGGGCTAGGATAAGTAAGAGGCACGAGCTAGGCATTGAAATATAGTAAATCACTACTAAAATACATCAAAACTATTCTGCAAAACGAATACACCTCTTTATTTATAATGTGACTCTGGATATAAGTCAACAACTAAGGTAAATACATGTAGCAATTTAAGCTTGGCTACCTTTATTGAGTTTGCTCATTATGCAAATGATTAGATGAATAGATTGCTCAAAATCGCCCAAGTGCCTTTGTTCATTTCGGAAAATAACAAAATTAAGGGCCTTCACAGAGCTGTAACAATATTGGCAGTAAAATGAATTCTGTTAATTGGCTGGTGTAATCAATAACTAATTTTCATTCTTAACAAGGTTCTCCGAGTGGCTTAAATAAGCCAACAGAAGATCATTTATGTCTCAATAACAATCCTTAACAATGTCATGCCGTTAAAGGCGTCACCGGCTCTCAATAATGCGGGTTAGTCACCAGTCAGGGACTTATTACGCGGGTCATGTCCTGGGGGGACAGCCAGCAGCATGACAGGTTTCGTGGCATGGATCCCTTCCCAAAATGACAGCACTCTCTCCTGGGAGTGACAAGGCCAGTTGGTCAAATTCTGCTTTGGAAAGGATGCCCTTTTGTTTTGAAACCTCTACGATGGAGAGTGGTGTTCAGTTTTTGAACAAGAAAGGGCCAAATAGACTAGCACTTTCTGAAAAAGTTTCCTTCTGTACATTAACAAAGTTTAATTAAGCAACACTCCTTTTACAAAGACTTTTAAGGCGCCATATTAAATAAAGGGATCTTAGCCATATGTTCTGTAACATTATGCAGCAATGCTACTTTTACAAGAGGCATTGACAAAAACACTATCATGGTGTTTACTGCTCATATACTTAAGGAACTCCTAAGCATCCAAGTACATTTCAGATATGTGCACTTTTTTAATTACCTCCTTTATTGAAATAGCTGTGCCATGATGTATCCACCCCACAATAAAAGGCTTCGCTTGTTGTGCCTTCAAGAAAATACCCCAAAGGTCCCTTTGAGGGAATATAAAACTATTACTGTAAATTAAATATTAAAATGAACTTAGTTTTGCTTGAGAGTGTTGTCAAATAACTGTGACAACTGTTCCTAACATCAAGTATATATATTTTTTTAGAACCTGTTTCCAGCAGTGATGAAAAAATGATGTTCAGGGACGTTTTGTTTTGCGGATGGCGCGCGCTAGTGCGCGGAATATTGCCCAAGGTAGCAGCTTAAGGGGGGAGCTATTACAGCCTTAGTTTAGCGATTAAGAAATACAACATTTTCTGAAGAGCTGGGCCTTTTAGCCCAGAATGGATTATCATTTGATCCCTCCCTAAGCATTTTTATACAGGAGTGCATTATCCCCGGAGCCACCCAGGGCTCCATGCCTCATTAACCTGGGTGTTAGATAAATCAAAGGCGGTCCACGAGACGCAGATAAGCAAACTGCAGGCCAGCGAGACGATGATGTATGGATCCGGGAGGCTAATAGGAAAGTATTGACAGGAAAATGGTGTGCTTATCCTGCAATCACTGCATATTGCAATGAGAGCTCCCAAAAGCAGATGGGATACACTGTGGGGAGCGCGCGAGGCCGAGATGGTTAGGAGGAAATGGATCCTGCTGTCTTAAATCCTGGGCGCAGCTTACTTCCGCTGCTGCAGCACTTCCGAGACGCGGCAACCTTTGCAGCCGCCGAGAAAGGCAAAGAAGTCAGGCACTAGACTGTATCAGAAGCCCATTCTGGCAGCAGTGCCCTTTGTGAGGCGCATCATTTACAAACGCAAAAAAGTCAACACTGACGTTTTTAATTAAGCATGTCTGCTTTAGGGATTTTCTGTACTTTTCCTGTGCTTCTTGGTGAATATCTCTTTTCCAGGTTCGCTATTAACCCACAACCGTCTTGTCCTCCGGATCACAACCATTGGTCTTTGTCGCTACTTAATAAAAACACTGGGGCAGATTTACAAGCCCCTTGCGCCTCATTTACGCTGTTGTTTCGTCACTTTTGTGACGCAGCGGCGGCGCAAATCCTGCGCCATGTGCGGGGTACTTACAACGTGACGCATCTGGGAGATGCGTGACGTTGTAAAGCCCTGCGCCACATGTTGGTGTTCCTGCGCAGGGGGGGGCGTTCCGGCGCAGGAGTGAAATCTACAAGATTTCACTCAGTCACTTTTAGGCCCATGCTGCGTCAAAACCCTGCGCCTACCTGAAGCAGGCGTAAGGATTGACGCAGCATTAACAAGATAGGGCCCCCCAGAGCATTGCTGGATCTGCGTCGCGCTTGCGACGCAACTCCAGCAATGCGCCACTTTTATGGCACAGATGCGTCACGCACCTGTGCCGTTTTTGCCTCATGGTGCGCCGCATTGTAAATGCGGCGCATCCATGGTGGCGGAGCTGTGGCGCACAATAACTGGTGCATCCCTGCTGATATGCAGGGATGCGCCAGTTATTGTAAATATGCCCCACAATTTCTCGTGCACTAGAAAGGAGCCTGTGAAAACGCATCGTTTTTTTGTTTTGTTTTTTGCAATTTTATATAGCGCGAACTCCATCCGAAGGTATTGGTGCACTTTACACGAGCACTAGTTACATGAGCACTAGTTACTTATGTTACACAAGGATACATTCATTTGTTTTGGTAGGCACGGGTATATTAAATTATTTGCCCAGAATCACAGGATGTTTGTTGAGCTGTCACCGAGACTCAAACCTGGGGGCATATTATCAAGAATCGGCGATAAAGTTATCGCCGCTTTAGCGGCAGAAAACTGCCGCTCCAGCGGCGATAATGGGCTTGATAATATGCCCTCGAGAATTCCCATAGAAGCCCATGGTCTGGTGTCAACATGGGCTTCTATTGGAATTCTCAAATGCATATTAAGCCCATTATCACCGCTTTAGCGGCTGTTTTCTGACGCTAAAGCGGCGATAATTTTAACGCCGTGCTTGATAATATGCCCCCTGGTTCCCCAGTTCCAAAGTCGGCAGCTCTGACCCGTATGCCACACCCTCTCCCCTAATAGGTCAGCCAATGAATGACGACACAACACAGCTCAAAACCCAAGCTGACACCATCAAATAAAGGAACATTCTAGAATTCTTATTGTAGGTATTTTGTTAGGGATCCGGGACGTGGAAAAGGCTGCTTTTTCCTCTTTTCTGGATGGCCCCATTAAAGTGGCATTTTAAGTCCTCAATCAGAATTGTAGGACAGTTCATCTTAGAGATGGAATGCGTGAGGTCGGGCGCTAATAGCTGCTGCGGAATGCATTGCCCTGGAAGGCGGCGCCTGCAAAAATATTGGCGATTCCAGCACCGAGCAGGTTCCCGTGATGACAGAGGTCAGCTAGCTAATCTGCCCAATGAGGCTTTCAAAAGGGACGGTAAAATATGTAACTAATTTGTGATGCAATTTGGAGTCTTAACCAATTTATAAGGTGATGTCGAAATTCCACATTATTACTATGCTTTGAACTTTGACCTCAAATCCCAAGCGCTGGAATTGATTTGAGATATGCGGTTTTTAGAGGAGGAATGCAAATTTGTGTTGAGAACTAGGCTATGGATTACTAGACTTCTATATTGTTATTTTGGTATATTTCTAGAAGTGAAATGGTTCTTTCTTATGATGGCAAAAAACTGTTGGAGCAATAAATGCAAAGAGATTTAAAAAGACTTCTAATTTGTATTGACATTGCATAGTTTCTATTGACAACATCATATGGTGCATAATATTTGATACTCAACGTGCGTTAAAGCACCTCTGTGATGGAAATTATAGATACAGTTATTGACATTCGATATTTTCAGTTATTGCTACGGTATTTAACTAACTCTGACAAAGCCACTAGCTTTTATGTGTTAAAAGTAAAATACACGTGTACCCACCACATACACACATAGAACAGACATGGAAAACAAACACACACACAGAGAACACACTCACTTTCTCTCTCTCTCACACACACACAAACATCTAAAGCATGGACATTAACAGTGTAAGAATATCT
Organism: Triturus cristatus; assembly: GCF_964204655.1. Lineage (NCBI taxonomy): Eukaryota > Metazoa > Chordata > Amphibia > Caudata > Salamandridae > Triturus > Triturus cristatus. The sequence goes on along the minus strand of NC_140591.1, from coordinate 611,656,227 downwards.
GATATGACAAGGCAGTGTGGAGAGCAAGAGATATTTTGGGGGGTGATGAGGAACAGATGCAAGCAGCAGAAAAGGAAGTTTTTTTTACCAACATACAGCATAAATTTCAATGGTTAGGGTCTTCTCTGATACACTGTGTTAAACGTTTTGAGGTTACATTAGGATTTTTTTTGGTTAATTTATAAAGGCCTGTTCTGGGCTGTTGGCTCTAGTTATCAAAGTCTTATCTGAGGTATTAATTCAGATACATTGTACCATGCTCAGAGGTTATTTTAGCATAATGTGGCAGTTTCTGAAAAATATATCCTGCATTCTCATCTGGACTACTGTGTCCAATTCTAGAAGCACCAACTAAAGTTTTGTGTCCAGTTAAAAAGGACTTATTTTGATTTTTCTCAGTCCTAGATGTTATTTCTGGGATATTTCCACAAGCTTAGGAAGTCTAGGCTCAATCACTATATTCATTTGTGTATGCCATACTTAGATTGTTGTGTCAAATTATGGAGGTGTCATCTGGAGTATTGTGCCTAGTTATGTTATAACAATCTGTACAGCACACAGCTACTCAGAGAGTGTCCCGGGGCACTTGGCTTAAGGCACCAAACTTAGAACCTAGACTAACTGTGTGAAAAGCCATGTTTTCAGTTTCTTCTTGAAAACAGTGAGCTCACTGACTAGGAGGAGGTCTCTTGGAAGTTTATTCCAGGTGAGCGGACCTACATACGAGAAGGATCTATTGCCCATTGTAAGTCGGTGGAACCGAGGCACTCTTGCCAGGTGAGCAGAGGAAGATGGCAGAGTGCGAACTGGGGTGTATTCATGAATCCTCTCTCTGAGATAAACAGCTTCAGAGTCGTGCAAGTCCTTATGCACTAATGTCATGGCCTTAAATTGCACCCTCTTTTTTACAGGGAGGCAACGAAGATGGGTAGACATGTGAGTCCTAGGTGGGAGCTTGAGTAGAAGTCTGGCTGCCGACTTCTAAACCACCTGAAGTCTGCTAAAAAGGTACTCATGGAGTCAAAGATAAAGGGCATTCCCATAATCCAGTCTCATCGTGATCAGAGCCTGGATAACCTTTTTGCCGACAGACTCGGACAGGAGAGGTAGGAATCTTTTCAGAATACGAAGAGTGCTGAAGCATGAGCAGATTAGAGCTTGTATCTGCAGTTGGAAAGAGAAAAGTCAAATTTAATGCCCAGATTCGCCACAGAATTTTGAAGAGGACCTGGCTGGGGCGCATCTTTAGGCCAGCAAGTTCTCAGTAAGTTAGGAGGGCAATCTCCATCTTATTTAAGTTGCATTGCAGTTGGTGCCGGGCCAACCACTGAAACACCATAGCAAGACATTTTGAGATGATCTCCCCGTCCAGCTCCTCTCACTTACCACAGGAGAAGAGAAGCTGCGTATGAAATTACTTTTGTGCCCATTGACTCTGCCAATGTTCCAAAGGGGTAAGGTAAATGTTGAATAGGGTGTGGCTTAGGTCAGATCCCTGGGGTACACCCTCAGTCAGTGTTCCAGACTGTGATGAAAATGGGGGCAGCCATAGACGTTGGCTTTGATTGCACAAAAAAGAGGTCAACCATTTGAAGGCAACGGTTCTGATCCTTATTGCTTTAAGACGTAATTTTAAATGGGGCACAGTGTAGAAAGCTGCAGTTAGGTCCAACATGATCAGAATGGCCTTGCCTCCCTTGTCAAAGGTGTTTTCTGACATGCTCCACTACTTCAAAAAGAGCTGTCTCAGTACTAAAGTGAGGTCAAAAACCTGATTGGCTGGGATGTAATAATTTGTTTTCTTCCAGGTAATGGGACAGTTGACTGCTGACTTCCTTCTCCAAAATTTTGGAGAAGGCAGGGAGGAGGCAGATGGGCTATAGTTTGCCGGTTGCTTTGAATCAGCCGAAGGTTTTTTCAACAAAGGGATCACTTTCGCCCTTTTCCAGCATGCAGGGACGATGCCAGATGACAGTGATGTGTTTAGTATATTATTTACTATAGGATTGATAGTTTGGGCGACTATAGTTAACAGGTTAATAGGTCATGGGTCCAATGGGGAGCCCGACTTCAGGCGGTTGATCGCTGTTAGTGACATTTTAAGAGGCAGTAGGCAGAAACTAGCCAGGGGGAGATAACGGTGAGAGAGATGTGGTTTTCCGGGAGATCCACAGGCCAGGTTGTACATTGTTAAGAAGATTGGCCTGGATGGTATTGATCTTTTCATAAAAGAATGAATCTAACTCTTTAAACCACTAAGATGTAATTTTACATTCTCTTGATATGACCTCGGGTCTAAGAAAGGAATTGACACTTTAAAAAATCTTATTTGACTTCTTGCCTGCCTCCTCGATCTTTGTTTCAAAGACGACCGTTTGAGCTAGAGACACCTTCATATGGTATCTTTTTAATGAGAGCTTATAAATTGCTTTATCTTCTAGATTAAAATTACGTCCCCATACCCTTTCAAGGTGTTTACAATGTTTTTTGCATGATCTAAGGTCATCATTAAACCACAGGACCGATGGTTTTAACCTTGCTGAAATTTGCTATGTAATAGGGGCTAACTCATTGATGGTTGCTAGAATCCAGCTATCGAAGCTTGCAGTGTCCTCTTCCATAAAGCCAGACAGAACCAGTGTATTTATTGTCAAGGCTAGCCTCAAGTCATCTAGCTGAATTTTGTGGTAAGCTCAGTATGAGGTCAGGGTATTTTCCTTAGGAGGTGACCTATTACGTTTTGGGGGCCACGAAAATTAACTAATGTGATGTTCAGACCATACAAGAGGGGATGGTTGTGACACCACCAGATTCACATTTGAAAAGACCTGGCCTAAAGTATGGCCTGCTTGGTGAGTGGGAAAAAAACTGTTGCTTAAGTGCAAAAGTGCTCAAAGTGTCTAAGGGTGTTGAAGCTCTAGAAGATTTAGTCTAATTCAGGAAGCCACCTCTAGCATACTGTTTCAAGTTCGATGCAAGCTCTAGAGAATTTAGCGCTAGAGGTGAAAATGCCAAAGCATGCCCTGTTTGGAAGTTGTGCAAGTTTCTGTCATATCCACCACAACTCCACTGGCTCCCAATCAACAAGAGAATCACCTTCAATTTCCTCACAAATGCCACTCAAGATCTCCACGACTCAGGGCCAGCCTATCTGAATCACTGCCTCACATGCCACACACCCGCTAGACAACTTCACTCTGCCCACCTTGCCCTGGCCTCCGTCCCACAGATCCACAGGACCAGAACCGGAGGAAGATCCTTCACCTACCTCGTCTCCAAGACCTGGAACTTCCTGCCCCTCTGTCTTAGGCAATCCCCATTGATGTCCCAATTCAGGAAGGTATATATACAATGAAGGTAGTGCGTGCACTGCTAGGTGGTTACTTAAAAGTTGCAAGTTTTTCCAAGTTTTTTCCGTGCTCTCTGAACTGGAGTGCATATAAAATCATGTAGGCTGCATACCCTTATGTGATAGGGTGTGTCCCCTGGGCACTGGTGTATATCTCAAGTTCTGAGATTTTGTTCTGTTTCAAAAAGCATTGGTCAATATTAAAACTGGAATCAAATTTTAACAACATTTTTGAACAAGAACCCATTTTTGCATATACCAGAGCTAAGAATTTAGGAGAGATTATCAAAAATCCCACTCAACAAGACAAAAACGCAAAGTACAAAGGAACAATAGCATGTTGGAACTGCAACAACTGCAACAACATTATTACCGGCCCCTACATAACACATCCTATGAAAGGACATAAAATCAAATTGAAAGTAACAGCCACATGTAATACAACCAATGCAATATATTTGCTAAAGTGCCCTTGTGGAAAAATCTACGTGGGGCAAACGGAGAGAAAAATAAAAACGTGCATTAATGAACACAAGAGTAACATCAGAACTAAAAACCTGAAATCTACAGTAGCAAGTCACTTTATAGAGGCCGGACACAATATTAGCCAATTGAAATTTTGGGTCTTAGAAACAATTACAAAAAGTGAAGGCAAAGACAATCATAAAACATTACTACAGCGTGAAAATCATTGGATACGCACATTGAACTCCATGAAACCCCATGGGATGAATGATCGGATGGAATATATTTGTTATCTCTGATTGACCCGATTACAACTACACTGTATAGGTTTAATAGATACAGTGCATTTAATTTTGATGTTTTATAATATTGACATTAAGTTAAGTTTCGTTGAATTAATTGTATAATTTGTTACTATATCGTATACATTTCACAACACACGGTAGTCTTTTTTCACTTTCAGCTTCAGCTAGATAGTCCTATCTTTATTTCTAACTTTCACAAACACCGTTGTCTAATGCCGGCGTTCACTTTCATGCATGCACGCCAGGAGCAACTTCAGCACGTTTCCACACCGAACGCGCTTGAGAATTTCACCAACTCATATCTTTTATATTGCAAGTAAGTGAGTACGCGCATGCGATATACATATTTGCGAGCAACTTTTTCTTTTGTTTTTACTTTTTTTTATAAGCGGCACTCGTAAATCCTTTTTCACACGAATCACCCTATAACGTCACGTTAATGATTGTGCACGCCTAAATAACGTTTACAAACACACCTTTTGTTAAACGTTCTGCACTATCTTTAAGCACGTATAACAGCGAATTCGAGAGCAACTAACATTCAAAAGTGACACAAAAGAATCGATTGACTTGAAGTTAGGGGCACAACTAATTTAATTTACTTGACACCGCATGGTCCAAAAAGTGTTCACAAACTAATAGCTATTATGTAACAAACATGACAATACAACTGCATATTTAGCCTAGTTCGTATATGATTTGTTTTCAGATATTCCCCAGATGAAGGCGCTTAGCCAAAATGCATTGGGATATATAATAAGAGAGCTTTGTAAAATGAACGCATCATGGAAATGAAGATTCATTTCTTGATGGAAATTTAAACAACAATCAACTAACAACGTTGTTGAAACTTTATTGAAACAGAACAAAATCTCAGAACTTGAGATATACACCAGTGCCCAGGGGACACACCCTATCACATAAGGGTATGCAGCCTACCCAATTCAGAAAGACCCTCAAGACCTGGCTCTTTGACTAAACCTCCAGGCTGAGACGGAGCAGCAGCCCCCCGCGCCTTGAGACCCTCACGGGTGTGTAGCTGGGCTATATAAATTCCTGATTGATTGATACACAAGAGGTAAAGTCTGTGCTTCTGTGACTTGGATAGTTTCCAGCTCCTCTTCCTGTGGTCAGGTTACCTGTATGAAGGGGCAGTTCATGGATACCCTGTGTTACTGAGCCTTTTTTATTTCCCTAAATGTGCCAATAGAAGTTTACTTTAGTCAGTTGTGCCCTTCCCTCAAACCTTGGAGACATTATTGATCGGGAGTCGAAACTGACAAGCATATACATGGTATCATACTGCTGTCAGCAAAGGCAAGAGAACTGCTAAGATCAGGAGTAAGAGTGTTTTCATGGTCTTAATGGAGAGGCAACGCTGTCATATTTATGAAGGGTGTGGAGCCAGTGGGCCTTCCAAGGGGAGATACTTGTCCAAGTCTGGAAACACAATTACAGTTAAATGTGCAAAGGCATATATGTTTTAAATTTAGTCATGTGGGATGTCTTACTGTTTAAAATATGCAAGCCTAAATGTTACACATGTAATTGTTCCTGGAAATAAAGGGGTATGGATTTAGAGGAGTACTCACAGGATTCTTTGTGTGTTCTATGAAATGAAAGTTACTCCAAAATAGCAAATGGTCCTGCAGGATCAAATTTCTATTTTTAAGATCCAAGGCTTTGTGAATCAGGTCCAAGGTAGTAAGTTGGCCAGTGTCAGTGGTTAAGTGGAAAGAACCCAAATGATAGCATATTGGGTTGCCTTAGCTAAAACTACATACCCACAGGGAAGGCAGCTCTGCATCTTGGTCTAAACAGATCAGTTACTTACTATTCACTATGGAGAGTTCTGTAAAAAAACTCTTTACAGAAGACCATCTGCCAGTAGATTAGTACAACCTTGTGTCCATCATTCTGATCACTCCACTCCACTCCTCGAGCCCCTCAGCACTTGATGTATCAAGATTGAGCCCGTAGTAGCAGGCAACCATAAGAGAGCTAACACCAGTGATCCACTGATAGGTATGCACCCTTGCCCTGAACAACCTAGCTGCATGTTATGTGGTATTATCTGTGTTATGGCCCAGCAAAGATTACAAAGAGGTTTAGGCTTTTTGATCCCATTCTGAGATTCAGAGCTGGGTTCTGTCGTCAGAAGGGGTGCACTATACTTGCCCTCTAATGGGCAAAATATTACAGTATGTATCCTAGATCATGTACATTAAGCAGTGGTGGCAGAATACAGTTTTTGTAATTCATTGAGCTATACAGATCTTTTTTCTGTTTAGGTTAGTGTGGTGCCCACCCAAGTACATTTACACTTGAATGTAGTGCCCAGACCCTGCATTTAAGTACTTTATGAATGTGAGTCATGTATTTGGTGTTGGTAGCAAGACTCATTGTTTCAAATATGATTGTGACTGAAGAGACCAGTTTAATCAATTCTGGATTCCCACTTGGTTCCATCCTTGTTATCACAGAGGAGGGGTGATGCCTCAGGGTACTAAAAAATCCTGAGATCCAATGTGCTGACATTGACCCTCAATCTGCCAGAGGTGATAGGACATCACCAAGAAGTAATTAAAAACTTTCTCTCTCGCCTGCATATGGATTATGTTTGATGTATATACAATCTTGATTATTGTTATATATCTTAGCCAATAGGACCTATTGTTTTTCATATCACCAAGAAGTTTGCAAAATCTTTCCGGAAGAAGCTGTGGGTCTGTCTGGGGCCCTTGGATGAGTTCTGCTTACTGAGAGAGGAGAAGGTAAATTAAATCTGGCAGAGTCGACAATTCGAAAGAAGGAGAGACAGCTGCTGTACCCAATGTGTTAGGCAACCAGAGGAGCAGACGGAAGCAAGGAAGTGGACCATGACGAACCTGAGTATTGGAGTGGGCCCACCCAGCATTCCTACAATCAATTGTGACTGATCAACATGAGGCATACTCGCCAGTATCATCTGAGAGAGATGAGTAGTGAGGCTATGGACTCTGTGCAGCTCGACTTGTTGACCAAAGCTAAGGACCTTTGCTGATGTTTGTTTTGCAGGGCAGAAATCTCCCAGACATGACAAGAAGAGGGTGATCCTTTCTGCTCCTAGAAGTGCGCTGAGAGGAAACCTGCTGTGATCTCCAGGTCAACCACTGTGAACCTTCATGACTTAGCAGAGTAGTCCCACCTGCTAGGCATCTTGCCAGCAGCGATAATTGCTTTAGTACTGTGAATGGAAGTATCATGCTGCATAAAAAAAGTGTAAGGAGTACTGCGGAGTATTAGGGAGTGTTACTAGATAACATCACAAAACACCTTAATGATGGGGACTTAAAAGACTGCCCCATGGGTCACAAACATCAGGCAAGCTGCTCAAGTATAAAATGATATCTGTGCCTTACCTACATCTGAAGTGTGCCTTACCCTGTAGCAGTCAATTATTGCAACCTTGTACTGACGGCCTATCACTGTGTGTAGTAGTTAGTACTGGTGTGTGTATATTAAAATGCTTCTCTTTTATAAAGAGAAGTACTGACCGTGGCAATATTTATTGTGTCTGTTCTGGTACCTTGGCACAGAGCAGTCAGGCTTAACTTGGAGGCAACGTGTAAAGTATTTAGGCAGCACTTCAAACAGTAATAAATAGAAAACATCACACAAGAAAAATCTCACACCTATTTAGAGTAAATTGGAACAAATAAATCGAGACCAAAATGACAAAAATCCAATCAGTAGAATTAGAAATAAGCAGTTTTCATGATTTCAGTAAAATAACACCAAAAACCACAAAGTGGCAACTGTGGTTATCAGATTACACCGTACCAGGACAAAGTTACAAGTTCAAGCTGACTACGATGGAGCGATGTCCGGCTACAGGGACCCACCTACATATGTTGAACACAGTACCATAATCCTTGTTGCGAAGAGATGCGGGGTCCCACGTTGAGGATGAGTCGTGCTGCAGAGGCGATGCGAGGTCTGAGCGAGGAGATATGTCGTGCATCAGTGGTTCTGGAAAGTTGTGAAGTGTGAGGCGATGTCCTTGTGTGGAGATGCATCGCACAACTGCAGTTCCAATGGGCTGCATTAGGCAAGGTGATGTCCTTGCGTGGAGATGCATCGTGAAGCGGGGGTTCTGAAGGGCAATGATGGGCAATGTAACGTCCTTGTGTTGGTGAAGTTAGCGTAGCAGAGGCGATGTGTCAGTTCCGTGGTTGATGCATTGAGCAGCAGCGGTGAGGCTCCGGTTCTGCAGGAGGTGTGCTAAATCGTGGAAGGGATGCATTGGTTTTACTGTATCCACAGATGGCTGGCAAAGCAGCTTCTGGCCCACTTCCAAGGGTCCAGGACTGGGGTGGCACCACTTGGGAGGGCAGGAATCACAGGTGGCACAGGTGCTGGCTTCAAGGTTGTTGGAAGCCTGTTCTGTCCATGAGGCTTCTGAGCAGGAGGCCAGCCAAATACCCCATGGAATCACTCTGGGGTCCTGGGTTTAGAGATGCAGGCCTTGTGATTTTCACCGGAGTAAGAGGACAACAGGCAGTGGGGCAGCACAGTGGAACAGCAGTCCTTTTGGAAACCCTTCAGCAGAATGGTAGTCTTTTAAGCAGAACAGCAGTCCTTCTTTCTGGAAGAGTCTACAGGTCTGGAAGTGTACTTAAGAGTTCAGTCAAAAGATCCAATATTTAGTCCTGGTGTCTACTTTGAAGTTGGAGAAGCTTATAGAGGTCCCCACTCCTCCGTAGGTGTCATGCATCTTCTTCCTCCATGTCCTGGCCCAAGAAACTAGTGACAAACTCTTTCTGAGAGTGCTCAGGCATAGCCTTTGTGATGTATAAGTCCATTATACACTTTAATAAATGCACTGGGCCGTCTGTATGTAGCCTATCTACTGGATGAAACACTTGTCAGTTGCCAGAGAAATTCAAGTATTAGAAGTCTAATTAAGACTTGTATGACTGTTAAAGGAGGCAACACATGAACAACAAACCAAGACTTGTGGGACTTTGTTGTGCTATTCTCAATAAAAATTAATTTTGTTGTTTGTTTTTTCTGAGAAAGACTGAATAATGTAACTGTTTTATACAGTATTAATGTGTGCTTCGGCAGTCATATATCAGATTGTGGATCAGATGTGCTGGGTGACAGGTTTGCAGTTCTCAGTCAGTAGTAGTAATGGTGGTGGCCAAATAAACCATGCCTGCCCCTATACTCCCAAAAACATTCAGATATTTCTGTTGCTAAATTTCTTTTTGTTGTTGTTGTGTGCACCCTCTACATAAAAACAAAGAAATAGAGCCTTAGCAACTCTAAGAGAGAGAGCACATATAAATTGTAATAGTCTAGATGAAGGGGATGAGCCCTGAAGGGTAACGCACTGCACTGCCACCCTCTTCGATTTGAGTGACGAAAATGACAAAGGTTGATGTGACCTTCAAGAATAGTACAGAAGCCTCTCAATATGGTCTGTAAAATCTAGTAGCAGCAAGACCCTGCATCAAAATCCTGCTGTGCACTGTGTCAAATGTGGCTGTGAGGTCTATAAAGACAACTCCAACAACTTCACCATCATCCAGGATGGCTCTGATGTCTTCTGCCATGATCACCATTGCTGTTTCCATTCGATTTCCACAGTAGAAGTCCATTTGCAGTATAAAACATTAGATTCTTTCAAGACATCCTCTAGTTATTTATGTGCAATGTGCTCTAGCATTTTGACTAATGTAGACAAGAGAGTATTGAGGTGTCATTTATTGACGTCGTCCAAGTTGAGGAAAACTTTCTTTAGCAAAGGGGAGAAACCTCTCACGTTTAATGAATTGGGAACCACAGCTGTCAACATCAAGCTAGATGTGTTTGGCAATAATCATGTTTAATCATCCAAGGGCCAGATGTATTATTGTTTTGGGAGTCACAACTTAGTCACTAACTGGTTTCTAATTGCTAAAACAAGTACCCATTGTAGCAGGGTCAAGATTGATTTGCATATGGCTGGGTTCAAACTGAGGTGGCATGATGTGCAAAATAACAATGGACCGGGATGCAGCCTGAGTAATTACCAATGGCTGAGATTAATTCAAGCATTTCATCCATCACTTTTTTGTATACTTTAATATTACACAATACAGCAATTTGAAAAGGCCTTCCCATTGAACCAAATGACAGCAGCTCAGACGAAGAAGATATCCAACCCCCCAACCCATATCCATAGATGCCACCAGGGCTGCAAAAGGCAAAAGATGGAGAGCAGAAATCAAAGACAACCATTTGTAAAGTAAGCGCAACATTATAATTTAAATCTCATTATAAACTTTTTTATGTAGTGATCAACATTTCTTCTTTATTGAAAATACATGCATCAAAATGTTAAAGCAACATAATCATGAAACCAGTATTATTAATTCACTAAATACACTTTTTCACTTACAGAAAACAAATGTATTGTATACATTGTATTCTACTTCTTCCATCCTTTGGTACCAGTTAGTCTTTTTGTAAATGCTGTAGACTCAAGGGCAGATGAATCACTAATACGATGGCCTCACATTCCTACACAGAGATCCCACTCTCTCTCTGTGGCATTTGGTATGATTGAATAATTTCTAACGAATTAGCAACCATTCACAAAACGTTGACCATCTTACTGTTGCAGTGACCAATTTCTAAATATTTAATACCTGCTCAGGGTAGGAGTTAAATAGTTTAAATATCTGCATTGAAGTCCCTGGCATCTGGGAAAACCTGTGAAAAGGGTCCCATAAATTCAAGTCCATCAGATTATTCCCCATTCCAGGACTTTATATTGTCATCCCCAGTTACTCATAGGGCTATACTGGCTGGGTCTCTATTCCATCCCCAGTATGTCCCTGGGGTGTTAAAGGGGAACTTGTAATGATGGCCAAAGTACTATTTATGTACTATGTATTCACCTGTACTGACCACTGCTGCTTCAGTTTCTTCTCTTTATGATCTCTCTGCAAGATCATTGGTACATTTCTGCAGAGAACAGTTAAAATACCACATCAAATCTTCAAACTCTGCTCTCATGTATCTACAACATGACAGTGTGGTAGTGCTAGTGCTCACCAACAGAAGTCTTGTGGGATGGAAGAACATCAATGGGAAATACAGAATTCTTAAAGGAAGGGGCCTCTAAAGAGAAGGGTGGAACCCTAGCCTGGAATATATTCAAGAACTTATTTAAAGTAAATCAGTAGTGCAGGTAGTTGCAAGTTAGACTAGCATATTGTAGCTCTTTTTTCACAGGGTTTGTTAGACCTGGCATCTTTTGGTGCGGTTTCCCCTTTTGCTTCTGACCTTCTATTCTTGACTGTGTGCTGAACTTCATTTTTGCTTGTTTTAGGACTCTGGGCACTCCACCACTGCTGATCAGTGATAAAGTGTATGTTTTCTGTGTCCAAAATGTAATGGCATTTGGTTTCTCCATGATTGGCATGTTTGATTTACTAGTAAGTCCCTAGTACAGAGCACTACATATGCCCAGGGCCTGTAAATCAAATACTGCTGCACTGATTGTGCCACCCACATGAGTAGCCCTTCAAATATGTCTCAGGTCTGCCACTACAGGGCCTGTGAGTGCAGTTTTAAACTTCCACGTTGACCTCTCACGTCCACCTACTTGTCAGCTAAAAACATTCCATTTTATTACATGTAAGGCACCCCTAAGGTAGGCCCTAGGTAGCCTCATGGGCAGGTTGCAGCTTATGTAAAAGTTAGGACATGTACTTGTGAGTTTTTCGTGTCATAGTAGTAAAACACTGCTAAATTAATTTTTCCCTACAGCAATGCCTATCTCTCCCATAGGTTAAAATTGGAGCTGCCTTGCAACACTCTACAGGTGCATCTTCCAATTTGGAGCAGATAGAAAATTGGAGTTTGGTGTTTCTGGACTCACAATTTTAAAAACATCTTTTAGTGAAGTTGGTTTTGAAATTCCAGGTCTGGAAAATGAAACTTTTAGAACGTTGGCATTTTCTTACTTAACCATCTTGTGCCTCTGCCTGTCCCTAAAATACACGTCTGGGTTGGATGACAGTTGGGCTTTGTGAATTCACTCTAGACATTCACACACAAAGGGAGTTGAGGTGTGCCATGCATATCCTGATGGCCCATCACCATGCTGATGAGCCTTCCTGAGCTAGGGTGGTGGGAGGAGCTGACACACTTGAAGAGGGCTGTGCTTGTCCTCACACAAAGAGCTGCATACTCCTATGTAGTGTGTCAGGAGCCAGGTCAAGGAAAGGCAGGGTCTTGTGCACTACAAAGACCTTTGTTTGAAGTCTCCCTTCTTCAAAGGCCAAAATGGGTATAAGTACTGGACCTCTGACACCATACACTCAAAACACTTCTGGACTAAAGATATTCTGCAGAAAGACGAGCTGTTGTGCTGCCAGGAGGGGCTGCCACTTTGCAGCTTGCTTTGTTGTGTTGGCTTGCTGCCTCTTGACTGGGAGTGATAGGGCTGGACTTTACTCTCTACATCCTGTTTTCTAGGGTTCTCCAAGGGTTTGACGGAGCGTGCTTCATGTTACTGAAGTCTCAGGGACATCAAAGGCTTCACCTGCATCTTGCTTTCAGCACCTGGGCTCCTCTGCTGTGAGTCCCGTACTGCCAAGTGGTGCCAAATCCAGTCCTGGGCCCTTGGAGGTGAATTTGGTGATGCAACCAAGAGACTGATGCATTGACTCCAAAGCGTCAGTTCGGAACTGGCACATCCATGAGAATCGATGCATCACCGCTCCCTGCACAGAAGCCGTGGACACGGCAATGACCTAGACTGTCAATGCAGCCCCAACTGTGCCTCAGTGCCTTCGAAGAACCACTGCTGCGTGAGTCTTGCGCCCCACATCATTAAAATCTGTGACGCATTGCTCCGACTCAGCTCCGACCCTGCATGGCTTTCAACTGACGCATCACCTGCAGCCCAGCGGTTTGACTTCGATGCCGTAGAATCAACACCTCACGTTGTTGACATCGACGCATCATTAATGCCGCGTCACCTTCAGGAACCAAGGCCTCGCACCAGCAACTGCCACATCACCTCCTCTTTGCAATGCATTGTCCCTGGTGTTAAAGCATCAATGACCTTGCACCGCCTTAAGGAACTGACATATCACCTGAATTAGCGATGCCTCACCTCCTCTGCGCCATGCATCATCTTTGATTTCCGACGCATTCAAGGTACTGTAAGGGGATCTGCATGATTCCTCTATCTAGCCCGCACTCTATCGTGGTCAGACTGAACCTTTGGATTTTTTCCAGTCAGGCACAACCAGATAATGCTAGTTGGAGCTCTAGACTTCTAAGCACTGCATTTTGATTTAATGTTAAAAAATTCATATTTTGGCTTATGTATGATGGATTTTTTCTGTTTTGGTCTTTTTTTACTCAGATAAACATTGGTAATTTTTCTTAATTGGTGTGGAGTACTTTCTTGGTGTTTTCACTGTGCTACTGTGTGTTTGTGCACAAATACTTAACACATTGCTTCTTTAGTTTAGCCCGACTGCTCTGTGCCTACCTACCAGAGGGTGAGCACAGGTAAACTTTTATTGTTTGCTACAATTATCCTGACTAGAGTGGGGATCCCTACTTGCACAGGGTTCATACCTTTTTCAACTAGAGACACAATTTTTATCATGGTTCATAGTGCTAATTGTCAGTACTTTTTTCTACCATGTCAATATTTGCAGTTCATTCTGTGGTCGCTGCAAATATGGGAGTATAGTACTTGTCCTGTCACACATGAAGATTTCAGTCAATGCATTGTCAAGCTCTTCAAGCTCCATTTTATTTACTACAAGCCCCACTTCAGTAGAGGTTCATGTGTCTGCTGGGCATCCTTGGCTTTGCCTTAGTTAATTTGTGATTACCAATTAGGTAATCTCAAATTAGCTAATGGATACCCAATCAAACCTATGGGCCTTCCAGTCCATAGGAACAAATGGAGTAATATTACCTAATAGCGAATCGCAATTAGGTAATGTTAAGGAATCACAAAATCTTTGGTGATTCCTACATACATAGCATTTTGTGATTTCCAATAGTGATTTGCTAAAAATCGCTATTTGAGAATTGCAAAATGCTTTTTGATACATCTGGCCTTTATATATTAGATTTCAAGCAATACTACACTTCATCTGCAACAAATAGATCCTCCTCTATGTTGTAGACTACTTTGGAGGAAAAAAACCTCAAGCTGGAAGTGCTTCACATATTCAAATGCTACTCTGGGTAAATGGTGCACTTAATTCAGACAGGGTACTGATGAGTCAGTATTGTCATTCATTGAGCTGTACATTACATTTAAGATTCTCAATGAATCTCAAAACAGAACCCTTAAGCAACGAGCATTTTATTATTTCAGAGCTACAAACAGAGAAAGTATTGTCGTAGATACTGAGCAAAAGAAAAATACTGCACAAAGTGTTGCTTTGGAGTTCATAGGCCTGTTATCTCACATGGAAGAGTGAACAGCTTCATGTCTGCATCATATAGACAATCACTGGTAAATCTCGTAAGAAAACATACATACAACATTAAAATAAGTGAGGCTTCCAATCTTTTCAATGACTATAATCCTGCCATTTTGTCAATGTGAAATGCTAATATGGACATTCAGTCTGTAGCAGACAATTCCATTGTTTTTGCTTGATATAGTACATCAAACAGTGCAATGTTTGAAAAGACAGAAATGAAAGAGGTATGGGAAGAGATATCAGCAGAGAAATCTTAAACTAAGAAGTTGTATAACTCTAGTTTGAAGATGCGTTTACACTAAGAATTTATTTTTTAAGCCTGTGACTGACTGAGCTATTCTAGCATATACAGTAGGAGCCACTCTATAGTTTAGATTAGTTTAAGTACAGCTTATACATGCAAGAAAGTGTCCAAGTCATATGCTGAGGTTGAGAATCTTGCCCACCCTGATCCTGAACATTGAGATAGTGAAAACTACATGATGGACACATATTATCTGAACCAGAGTAGTCATTTGGAAAACCTATTTCTGAAGTAGTTCAGTTCTACACATGCAGAAACGATGTTGGACAAAACATTGAAATTAGGCTTTCAGACTCTGGCTGTAATGGTTGTTTAGAGAGAAACACCAAGCCAAGTTTCATTAACCGCTATAAACTCAGTTCCCAAACTGCAAATAAAAGAGGTCTTAAACCATTGCAAACTGAGGAAGAAATTTTAGGTCAATATGACTGCTATGAAGATGCTTTCAGTGCAGATAAAGACCAAATTTAATGTCCAGTGTTTCCTATGTATCTGAAAATGTTGAATGATGAAATTCAAGAAGACGAAACTATAGCTGCAGAGTTTGCAAAAGACAGTTCATAAGGTAGCCAGAGTTCAGGCACTCATAGTCAAGATCCAATAAAAATAAGGCAGCTATAGCTGTAAATTAAGTAGAAAATGCTATGGATCAAGTGAGGATTGAGTCTATTGACTTAGAAGATTTATTTGCTCAACTATATGAGGAGCAGATACAAATTTGCAAAAAACAAAATGTTGATCAGCTGATCATGGAATTTTGTATGAGAAATCCGAATGTGCATGCACCACATTCAAACCTACACCTCTGTATGCTAGTGGTCAGACATACACTAGGAACATTTTCTAATAAAAGTGCTTACTGTGCTTGTCCAAAAAACAGATTGCATCCTTTCTTGTGTTGTGACAGCATCCACTCAACTATCTGCACACAACATAAAAGGTACTATTTTCATTAAGTTACCTGGTGATGCACCAGCATCCTGCCAAACTGAGCCACAAACAAACCAAAAACTCTTTAGGTAGTATTAGAAATGTTAACATATTGTTAAATCTTTAATACCTAGAATTAACTTGGCATATGAGGCAGGCTGGAGATGTAGAGTATTGAAAGACTTTAGAATAGGAATAGTCACAAAAATTGGTATGAGAGCTCTTGAGAGTAGCGCTTTAAGTACTTTCTTTCCACACAAGAGGTCAGATACAGGTATAATGGAGGAGCTCCATGAAACATGCAAGCAAGAGTGTGTGCCTCATGCCAATATTAGATGAGTGGGCACAGTTTAATACAGAAATTCTTCAGTTAGAGCAAGATGAAATGATTAATCTTTCATTTATAGATAAGATAACGCAACAAGGCTTAAACTTACCACTATGTCAAACAGTGGTAAAGAATCTTGACGGACTTGAAAAATATGTTTTGGAGAAAATCTATTCTTCAGTAAAAATTGCAGGTTACTTTTTGTGATGGAATTTATATGTGGAGGGGGGTTTATTCAATGGAGCCGTGGGGAATGTAGTAGGCTTCATCACATATCTCAATAAAAGATTTGACCATCCAGAAGAGGTAAAATAAATAGGCAGGTGCAGTGCCAGGTTCCTGCTGGTTAAATACCTCTTCATATAGTTTCCTCCATATATGGCCCATTTTGTAAGCATTCTTAAATCTCAAGAGTTAAGTGTGCATACAGCACTGATAATTATAGACCCAAAGGTTTTAAAGAGGGTATGTCTTATGTTGCACTGTCATGCGTTAGGTCACTCTTAGGAATGTACCTTGTAGAGTTTGATGAGAGCAAAGTAAATGCAGACAGCTCATGTATTAGAAAGTATATGTGATTGAGAAGTCTGTAAGCTCCTCATCTTGGTCAGTAGCCAATCATTGAAAAATGTACCATCTGTTCTAAGAGCAAGTTTAGTAAAATAGCTTAACAAAGCACAAAAGTGGGCAAGGTGAAGCAGGTGGTAAAGAAAAGTAAGAATTAGAAGAAGAACAGAAGATGGTAGATTCCCATTTTAAAATGTTTCTGGAGTGAGCAGTTACTGCACGGTATGTGTAAATGTTTTATTTCATTTACCTGCAATAATGGGGAAAATTACCAAACAAAGCTAAGGGACGCTTTGGATAGTACAGGATTAACCCAATTAGTTCTAGATCCTACCCATGAGGCAGGACACACCCTAGACAGCATCTTTTCCAATCACCCCCACCTGCGTTATTTAGGAGTACTGCAGTTCAGCTGGTCAGATCATTCAGCTGTCTTGTTCAAAGTGGCCCTTGCAGGCTACATGACAACAACACCCCAAAAAATGCATTGGCTTTGTGGGCTTGGAACAAAATCAATGGATCTCTCCTTGGAGACCTCCTTACTTCCAATATCACTCCTCTGCCCACTGACATAGCAGCAGCCATGTCTTGGTATACATACTGGGTAGACTCCGCCTGCAGAGTCATGGCTCCTGAAATAAACATTAAACCAAAACAACAACAGTGGACAGCCCCTTGGTACTCTGAGGAACTTTGCGAACAAAAACTTTGTTGCAAACGCAAAGAACAGATTTGGCGAAAGACATATAGCTGTCCTGAAAAAGCCAAATATAACAAAATCTTAACAGAATATAAATCGCTAGTTACCCAAATGAAGAAAGACTACTTTGCCAACCAGATTTGAATGGCTAAGCATTCCACCAACGAACTATTTACAACTGTATCAAGATTAGCTTCACCCTGTTCTCCTAAAGGAGTAAGCAGTCAAGCTCTCTTTGAGGAAATGGCATCCTTCTTTCTACAAAAAGTAGAACAGATTTTTTCTTTGTTCAATCTCCCTTCACAGGCAGAAACAGGGACCCAAGGGACCCTTGTGCCCAGGGGGGTAGCGACCCACACACCATCTCTGCTGTAACAAAATCTCCATAAGTTTTTACAGACTGTAATCCTCTCACTCATAAGCAAACTCTGGATTTAGTTCTGACGGTCAAATAAGGCTCCCCACATGATCCCTGTCCAGTCTCAGTTATTAAACTGGCCTCGCAACTAGTGGCAGAGATTCTCACATCAATTTTTAATGCCATGTTTACTGTCGGACACTTTCCTAAAGTTTGGAAGACGGCCTCTATTTTACCTTTACTGAAAAACCCCAATCTTGACCAAATAGACCCAAGTAAGTGTTGGCCTATCTCTCGGCTACCCTTCCCAAAGAAATTGGCTTCTTTGTGGGATTCCACAGGGATCCTCCCTTAGCCCAACCGTTTTCAATCTTTATGTTTCTTTCCTGGTCATCCTGATTATAACTTTCGGCTTTCATCTTACTTCTTACGCAGATGACACACAAATAGTGGTGTCTCTGCTACCTAGCCAAGAGGCAGAAATAGGTCTGAAATTCCACGACTGCATGAGGGCAGTCAATATTTGGATGATGAAAAATTGCTTAAAACTGAATTTCAGTAAGACTGAGGTAATTTTCTTTAGTAACAACGCGAACATTTGGTCTCCCAGATGGTGGCTGTAAGAACTAGGGACCCTTCCAACTCCAGTTAGGAAAGCTAAGAATCTGGGCATAGTGGTGGATAATAAGCTTACCTTTGGAGAGCAGGTGAATGCAGTTACCTCAGCTACCTTTCATACCCTTAGGATGATAAGGACAATACTTCATCTCATGCCTCCTGAGTGCCGACAAACAGTGATTACCTTCCTGATTTATTCTAAATTAGACTACTGCAACAGCCTATAGCTGAGCATTCAGCAGCAACATCTGAATAAACTCCAACTACTTCAAAATGCGGCAGCTAGGCTGCTAACTGGAATTCCCAAGCACACATCAGTTAAAAGAGGAATAAGTAAGCTCCACTGGCTGCCAATAAGGCAATGGGCTAGATTCAAAGCACTCCGGTGTCCGTCAAAGCTCTCAATGATATAGGTCCCGATCACCTTAGGCAACGTTTTAGTTGGTGCACCCCTGCAAGAGCCCTGCGCTCCCTTGTAGCAAAGATGATCGTTGTGCCCAAATTTTAAAGAGCCAAAGGGGGGGGGGGGAGTGTAGTTTTGTCATCTACACTGCTAGGGCATGGAATACTCTTCCTTTCCATATCTGTGCCTCCCCAGAACTGCTTTCCTTTAGGAAGTCGTTAAAGACCTGGCTTTTCAGGGGTTAGTAGTTCCGGGCCTCCATTTTTCCTGTCTTACAGTATGTTGAGCTAAGCGCCAGGACACCTTATGGTAATCGTGAGCTCTAGAAGTATAATTAAAAAAGAAAAGCCATTATGCAGAGCACTATCAACTCTATATAGGACAGATCAAGTTGACAAACGTGTTTCATTTTGTGACAGCTATACATGACTGGGTTGACATATGTGCTTGTGTCACACATTTTACTTTACATGCCCTAGAAGATGCTCAGGAATTTGTTTTATTTTAGAGCTAGGTAGTCTAGAAAAGGAGGAAAATCCAATCAATGGCATGTTTTGAATAAGCTGCTCTTGGCAACATGAATGTGTGATTTGTCAACATGTTTCAACAACTCACATACATTTCAAGTAATTTGTGTATATAATAATACCAGATTAGAATCAGTGCCATTTCAAAAATTAAAATATTTGCAAAATAATTTGTGCCCTGACCGTAGGGCAGAACTACTATGAACTTAAGTAGTTAAAGAGAGCAAGAAATATGTCACCCTGATGCTTCAAATGTGTGAAGTAGATGGCAGTGAAATAAATACACATATCTCAAACTTTAAAGCAGGTCAGATATAATTGTGTGAAAAACATACACTACTGTCACCATCATTTTGCATCTAGGAGATAGTATTACAACATGTCGATAAACAGTCTATTTGAAGAATAGGACTGGATGAACTGAATGCAAAGACACTTGTCTTACATAAGATTACCACAGAATTTACAACATTCCTATCTCATGTTTCTGGAACCAAAGTTCTAGGACATGTAGAGCTGTGTGCACTAGCAAGGTGTACATAGAAATATTGTGGATACATTGTGGATTTATGTCATCAAGGGTGACAACCAGTTTAGGCCTTGACATCTTTTGGGAGGAACACCTCTATTACTGTTCACTGTTATTTTGGGACACTGTACATGGAGCTCTTTAATACCTGATGTGCTTTTTGTTACTTAGAAATTGAGAACATTGATAGTGAAAATGTAGTATGACTGATAGTGATGTGCAGTATCTGCTCTTAACAAATTCCAGTCTGACATGCACAGTCCTTTTAGGGATTTTTCAAAATCTAGATGTTTTTATCCCCATATTTGAAGGATGACAAACATTTCTTTGACTGGTAGCAGCTTTGTTAAACAGAAGCTTTTGAAACCTGCATGTTACTATTTCGAAATTTGTCATTAAAATATAGATTTCTCTAGGTTGAAGCCAATTACTTCCACAGTGATTAATACATCCCAATTAACACCCATTAAGTAGCAAGACACCTACTAAATACAAAACAAACTGCAGTCCTTCACTGCATTCAAACTATACACAATCTCACTACAAACACCGTATATCCTATAGATGGGTCTTCATGCAGAGTCTATTTCCTCATCTTTCCAAAAATCCATTAAATGGGTAAGGCACTACAATGTATCTCTCATCATGCTGTAACGAGCTTTTCACAGACAAGCCAGTTCTTTACAACAGAATCCTTATCACATGTTTAAGCATAAACTACTTTCAGAGTACAGTCTGTACTATGCTGTTCACACAGAGTTAGTCGTTCCCCACAGTAAAGATTGATTGCATTGGTAAACTCCTTCTATGCACAGTCGTCACCCTATACACAGATCTTCATAGAGAGGTTTCTTCCTCACTACATTAAACCCACCTTATGTGACCAAGCCCTTACCATACACAGAGTTTACCCTGCAAGTATATGTTTACACACAGACTGCTCCCTCACCATACCAAAGCCCAATTACGTAAGTAAGTCCCTTTAATATACAGTTTTTACCTTTTTAAAAGCTGGTCAGAGGAACACCAGTTACTTACCTTGTGTAAGCCCCATTACATGTATATACTTCTACTATGAACACAGTTACTTTTAAAACATTTTAATACCAAACTCTAAGTTTCTCTATCTCACATTTCCTACACCAGAGGGAAGAAATCCTACACTGCCAATTGGACCACAGACTCCACAATGCAACTAGAAAAGCTGCCAACCAGAGGATGTGCATTTGAAATGAGGACATCAGCCTGTGGGGAAAATCGGCGTGTTATGGTGCTGGCTTACCTTTGAAAAAGTTCCAGGCAGGAATGAAACGCGTCAGGACTGCGCCTCATGCTGTTTTACCATTGAATAAATATGCAAATCAAAAGTTTCGAGTGCGGCTCAACCTCTTTCCCGTGAGGGAAGAATTTGTGAACATAGCATCGGCTTGGTTCTGCCGAAGAGCGACGCACCACCACAAGAGCGCCATCATTTCCCGACACTGAACCAACTCTGTAGCCCGTGAAAACGAAAAGGGAAATGCGGTGCCGCCGAAGACTGTCTTTGGTATTGGACCCGAGTCAGGCTTGAAAAGTGGGCTTGACATGGGGAAACTGATTGCGGAAATAAATAAATAACCTAAAATTGAGTTTGTTACTCTCAACAACATCAACAAGCACCGCCCACCAGAGGGAAGAAATCCTACACTGCCAATTGGACCACAGACTCCACAATGCAACTAGAAAAGCTGCCAACCAGAGGATGTGCATTTGAAATGAGGACATCAGCCTGTGGAGAAAATCGGCGTGTTATGGTGCTGGCTTACCTTTGAAAAAGTTCCAGGCAGGAACAAAACGCGTCAGGACTGCGCCTCATGCTGTTTTACCATTCAATAAATATGCAAATCAAAAGTTTCGAGTGCGGCTCAACCTCTTTCCCGTGAGGGAAGAATTTGTGAACATAGCATCGGCTTGGTTCTGCCGAAGAGCGACGCACCACCACAAGAGCGCCATCATTTTCCGACACTGAACCAACTCTGTAGCCCGTGAAAACGAAAAGGGAAATGCGGTTCCGCCGAAGACTGTCTTTGGTATTGGACCCGAGTCAGGCTTGAAAAGTGGGCTTGACATGGGGAAACTGATTGCGGAAATAAATAAATAACCTAAAATTGAGTTTGTTACTCTCAACAGCATCAACAAGCACCGCCCACCAGAGGGAAGAAATCCTACACTGCCAATTGGACCACAGACTCCACAATGCAACTAGAAAAGCTGCCAACCAGAGGATGTGCATTTGAAATGAGGACATCAGCCTGTGGAGAAAATCGGCGTGTTATGGTGCTGGCTTACCTTTGAAAAAGTTCCAGGCAGGAACAAAACGCGTCAGGACTGCGCCTCATGCTGTTTTACCATTGAATAAATATGCAAATCAAAAGTTTCGAGTGCGGCTCAACCTCTTTCCCGTGAGGGAAGAATTTGTGAATATATATATATATTTTTTTTTAATTTATTATTTTTATTTTTTTTAAACAGAGAAATTCACAGAAAAAAAACAAAATTTATAGTTACATTATAGCTGGTACAAAATTAACTCCATAACTTTTAACTTAAAGAAAAAAAACATAGAAAGTCACAGAAAAAATCTAAAGACTAAACGGAAGTTATGACTAGGTTGAAGTGTCAGTCCCTTTGTGACGATTTGAACTTTCAAACCATTGAAATTTGCTAGTTATAGTTTGCTCTGCTAACTAGAACTTGAACCACCAAGCAATGCTAATGACATTACTTATTACATCACTCATGACATGTTCAATGAGATCAATGATGACATCACTTATCGCATCTCAAATGACATCACTGGTGGCATCATTCAGTGAGTGTGACAATATGCTATGCACTGCTGATACTGGAAGGTTATTTATTTCCTATAGATTCTGTATTGCCAATGACAGTAATTTTTTGCAATGTTTGGGCCACTCTAATATGGTCAACACATAACATTGTGGATTCAGCTGTTGTATGATTGGTGAGAAAGGATGCTCTAACAGCAGAACCATGTCTTCTTCATTCTACCATGTGAAAACCCTTAATAAAATTGAGGAAATTTGATTAACACTTTCTTATGGAGCGTCAGCGTCTATCTGTTGAACATCTACACGTGGCGTTGCAATAAGCTCTCCACATCGAAACAGACCAATTGTATGTGTCCTCCCAATGCATATTCTGGATCTTAGCTAGAAAATCCCTAGTGCCTTTTACATATGATGTTAAATTCTGTACATACAGGAAAAGAAAATGGTCTGTGTAATGTATTGTTTTCTCCAATAGGTAACGCCCAAATTTCTATGGTTTTGTACGAGTGAAATGTCCAACTAACTATAACATCAATGAAACCTATGGATTTTTCAGTGAATTTCTAAGGTTTTTTAAATGCTAATTTCTAACTATAACGTGGCTGAAACCTATGGTTTTTTCAGTGAATCTCAAAGGTTTTTTAAATGCTAATCTCTAACTATAACGGCCCTGAAACCTATGGGTTTTTCAGTGAATTTCTAAGGTGTTTCAAATGCTAATTACTAATTATAATGTTCATTAAACCTATGGTTTTTTCAATGATTTTAAATGAGCGTCCCATTCTCAACCTTGTGAAAACAGCCGATATCGCTAATTTTCCAGCAATAGCTTCTGCAAAAAAAATTGCCACCAATGAGAGCAACAACTAATGCAAATGATATGCAGAGTAGGCGTTCCCGTACAAAAATAACATGAAAACACCACTTCCCGATATTGTCAACGACCAGCGAAATCTGTGATGTGATCCAAAAACAAGCGATAAGCCGTGTTAGCAGTAGGAATTTAACATCTGCCTTTTACTGGTGTAAAGCAGGACGACTACCTACAGTGTAAAAGGGAGCCCAGCCCAGAACCACTTCTGAAGACCAACACATGTCATAGAGCTACTAATCATGTAACTCCGACACCCAAGAAGGCCACAACACCCACCGCCACCACCATCAGGACCTCCCCCTCGGAACACCCCCCTACGACCACCGAGGCAGCGCAGAACAGAACAGCAAACCTTCCCAAAATGGCATGGCACCTCAGCCACACAATAGCTGAATGTTGGTAAACGTGGGAACGAAGTATGTGTAAAGGATGAAAGTCACCCATCAATAACAATGCACACAATGCCAAGTGTAGTGGTAATGTGCTGGACAGACCTCACTATGCAGAGCACAGACCTCTCCATGTGTACATATACTGCTGGTGCTTGTAGTGTTTGGGACATTGCACGCAACCATGTTACCTCAGGCAGTGGGGAAGCTCTCGGTCATGTAGCTGTGTCGTCCGCCCAATAAGCGGAACCGGAAGCGGAGTGGGCTGGTCCAAAGTACGCCACTCCAGTGTAGAAGTGTGAATAAATAGGTCAGGGCTCTGGGCGTAGTTCACTTCTGGGAAGGCCAACGCCTCTGCCAGAGTGGCGGCCCTCACCCTGCCACGAGGCCGCCGCCTTGACCACGGGCCTCTTCGACACAGGCCCCCTGCAAACCCAGAGGCACAGCACCACAGAGTTATGTCTGTACAGACTACTGCCTTCGATGTACACTGCCGACAGCAGGGCTCACAATTCAGATCGATTCACAATTGCAGATGACGCAGTCCAGTAGGCAAGAGACATTGCTCCCAGTGCGGCCCGCCCTGAGCATGCATCATCGCAGGCTGCACACACGCTGAGTGCTTCAGGTACCACTAACTCTGTGCACCATAAGTCATCACCACATAGCCTTATTAGGGCATAATTCATTAGACAAAAGACATTGCTGCCAGTGTGGCCTGTCCGAACCACGCATCTTCGCAGGCTGCGCACACGCTGAATTCTTGCTGTGCCACTAACTGTGCAGCTCAAATCTATGCCATGTGCCTGTAGGCTCTTGCTGACCGCTGCCTCCAGCCTACACTGCGGTGAGCGGTGCTCACAACTCAAATTCAGTCTTGATTCATTAATTTGAGAGTCCTGTAGGCAATTACCTATAACGTCCCCGAAACCTACACATTTCGACAAAGTATTCCATACTTATTTCATCTTTTGTTACCTACACTGCGGTCAGCAGAGCTCACAATTTGAATTCAGTATTGATTTATTAATTGCAGACAGAATTGTACTCTATGTCCTCGGATTTTGTCAAGAGGAAGGGACAAAAAGCATTCCTCAATGTCTGTGCTGACTACTGCCTTCAATCTACTCTGCGGACAGCAGGGCTCACAATTCAGATCGAGTTGCGATTGCAGATGACTCAGTCCAGTAGGCAACAGACATTGCTACCAGTGCGGCACTGCCGGACCACGCATCATCGCTGGCTGTGCACATGCTGAATGCTTCTGATGCCCCTATCTCAGTGCACCACAACTCATGGACCCTTTAAGATAGAATGTTTTGAGTATAATTTCAGATCTGCTGCCCCTACCTCAGTGCACCACAAGTCATTGACCCTTTACGATATTATTTCACATCTGGTGCCCCTACCTTAGTGCAGCACAAGTCATGGACCCTTTATGATTGAATCTCTGTATGTGATCCGATAATTACTGTTGTACTTGTTGCCAGCACTAATCATTCCCTGAGGGCTGGCTTACACTCACCCCACATGCATCCAGCACAGACGTCACTGGACATGTGACCCCGGTAATAAAAAGGAGCCGAGTGCACGTGCCCGTACCCAGTACCACTATCTATCTAACTGTGTCAGTGTGTTCATTATGTATGCATGATGCTGCCCCTGGGCCCTACCACATTACATTGTGCTGTGGACTGCGCACGCAACCATGTTACCTCTGGCAGTGGGGAAATCTTTGGTTATGTAACTTTGTCATGGTCATTGTATAAGTACATGTGTATAGACTGGATCATTGGAGTACTGCACGGAGAGTATATAGTGAATGTATAAGTGCTTGGGGATTTGCGGAGTGATTGGCTAAGTACATATGTTGGTGCACCCTAACCCCCGAACACAAGCTTGGCTCTAATTGGCTGCCCTCCATGTGCCAAATACTGACATTTCAACTTTGCATGGCCCTGTATTGCTACAGATGCAACACTTCACTAAATATGCAATAAACATTTATATCCACACAGATGTGTCATGTCCACGCTCGTTCATGTGTGGAAGTAAGGATGAATGTAGGGTCAGTGATTCCCCCTACCTTCCATGTTGGCCATGTTCTGGGTCTTGGGACACAAGGTGACACATTGGCGCTTACGGCCTGGGTGGTGGCAGCACTACAACAGAGACACCTGAATCAGTTGATTCATCATACAGTCCAGGACAGAACCACACCCATAGCTCCAGAGTCATTCTTCACAGCCTCACGTAGGACTGGCAAATGCCAGGCCAGCCCACTTCCCTTACGCTTACAGGGAGAGACGACAACACTACATGGCCCAGGTTTTCATTGCAGTGATCTGCTGGTCACAAGTCTAGTTGTCAGTACGCCACAGCCACTCCCTCATGGCTGGTTTACACCCACACCACACCCATCAACCACAGGCGTTACCGGATATGTGACCCTACCAATAAAAAAAAGCAGGCGCACGTGCTCTACGCCATTTCCATTTAAGGCTTACTGGCACTGGATGCACTGTGGCCGGCACAGGCACACCACCACGGGATGGTGACTTTTGGAGCACTGAGGTAGGGGCACCAAAGTGCTGAGCGGGTGTGCAGCCTGAGATAATGCCCCGTCCCGATGGTCCAGACAGCTCAGGTTTTGTGTGCCCTGCTGGACTGCAGTGTAGGCCTCAGCCATCGAACAGCGGGGGCCTACCTCCACGTGGCATGGCCTCGCTGGTCAGAGAGTTAGTGGCACCGCAAGAGCTGAGCGGTTGTGCAACCTGTGATGATGACGGGTGCACTGGTATGTCCTCTGCCATGGTAAAATCAAGACGCAGCACCAAATGTGAGACCTGGTGGCCTGCGGAGCCGGGCTGCATGATGTGGAGGGTGCCCTGTCCGTGGACCCTGGGCTTGGGGCTTGTAGCGGCACATGGTGGGCCCTTATTTCTACACGCAAGTGGTGACATGTGAGCAGTGAGGCCTGGGTGCGCAGGGACGGGCAGACACCTCTGGGTGCTGGGAGTGGATGGTGTGCAGCAGCCTGGGTGCACAGGGGCAGGACAGCAATGAAGGCGTGTGCAGTTGTATGTACTTTGCCATTACTGATTCTATTCTATGTTTCAGATGAGTGAGCTTGAGGGCTGCAGTATGTCCCGGCACGTGGTTGGAGACACACCAGTGGCAGAAAGGTGAGCTGTGCGGGTTTTGTCTTGAGTGTCGGCACTCACTCTCCCTTTCCATCTCTTCCTTTCTCTCTCTCACACACTTTCTCTCTTTCTTCCTTTCTCTCTCACTCTTTCTCTCTTCGTCTCTCTCACACTGTTTCTCTCATTCTCTCTCTCTTCCTCTCTCTCTCACTCTTTCTCTCTTTTTCTCTCTCTTCCTCTCTCTCTCACTCTTTCTCTCTGTCTTCCTCTCTCACTCTTTCTTTCTTTCTCTCTTTCTCTCTCTTCCTCTCTCTCACTCTTTCTCTCTCTCTGCCCTTTGATGGGTGCATGACGCACAATCTTATCTTGCTTTTTGTCTTGCAGGCTGTGATTCACAGATTGTCAACCCCCCCGACATGGGCCTCCCGCCATGTGGCAATGACTTGAGTTCCACTGAGTTAGTGCCACCAGAGCTGAGCAGGTGTGCAGCCTGCGATGATGCGTGGCCTTGATACACCATCCTGGCAATCAAGACCCGATTTGAATTGTGAGCTCTGCTGGACCGCGTGTACGCCACACACTCCTCGGCGGGGTGCATTGATATGTTCTCGGCCATTGCGATATCAAAACCCAGAATCAAATGTGTGACCTTCACGTCATGGACCCTCTTACACACTCGCCAGTGGCGGAAGGTGAGCAGAGAGGTTTATTTGAGCAGCGGCGGGCAGTCACCTCTGGGCAGTGAAAGTGTATGGTGTAAAGCAGCCTCGTTGCGCAGGGGTGGGCAGACCCCTCTGGGCAGTGGGAGTGAATGGTGTGCAGTAGCCTGGGTGTGCAGGGGCGGGCAGATACCTCTGGCCATTGGGAGTTCATAGTGTGCAGCAGCCTGGATGCGCTGGGGCAAGCAGACGCCTCTAGGCAGCGGGAGTGGGTGGGATGCAGCAACCTGGGTGCACATGGGCAGCACAGCGATGAACACATGTGCAGTTGTATGTATTTTGCCATTACTGATTCTATACTATGTTTCAGATGAGTGAGCTTTAGGGCTAGAGTATGTCCTGGCATGTGGTTAGAAACACACCGGTGGCAGAAAAGGGAGCTGTGAGGATTTTGTCTGCAATGTCGGTACTCACTCTGCCTCACCATCTTTTCCTTTCTCTCTCACACTCTTTTTCTTTTTTTTCTCTCTTCCCCTCTCTCTCACTCTTTCTCTCTTTCTCTCTCTCTCTCTCTCCTTTGATGGGTGCATGACGCACAATCTTATCTTGCTTTTTGTCTTGCAGGCTGTGATTCACAGATTATCGAGGGATGACACGCCATGGCTGTACCTACTTTTATTTTGTTGTTTTTGTTTAAATAAAATGTTTTATATGTAAATCCATAGATGACTGATTCTCATTTGTCCAACCTCACATGCATCTTGATTTTTATAATTGTGCGACATCAGCCAATTTGTTACATTTCAGATTCCGGAAGGTTGCTATCACATTTGTTTGTTGGGGTGGACGGGAGGGGGGGTCGCGACTCCAAACTTTTTTTTTTTTTTAAACGTTCATTTTCATTAATTTCTTTTTAAAGGGGGCCACGTGGCCCCCCTCCCAGGCCACTTCTGGCCCTAGGGATCCGATCCTCCAGGGCCTGGCCTCTCTGTTGGGGACCGTGGGGGGAGCCCCAATGTCCCCACGGTCCTGCCGGCTCCCCGACTCCTGCGGAAGCCGGCATTGCTTTTAGGAAACGGGAGCTGATAACATGTAACTTCCCTTGCCCAAAAGCAATTCTCCTTCCTTTATTGAAGCGGGACGAGGTTTTCCTCCTCTCGCTTCAACAAAGCAAACCACGGTTTGCTATCATAGGGTGGAAGCCAAGCTCCCGCCCTGTCATAGCAAATGGCAATGTCCCAGGGGTGCACACCCCGGAACATTGCAGGAGCCGGCCCTGGGGTATGGCGGTCCCCAGGGCCATCAAAAGCTCCAGGAGGGTGACCGCACGGCCCCCCTCCCTCTATTTTCAAAGCCCCGGGGCGGAGGTGGTCCCCGGGGCTTCGGGGGGCCCACGAGGCCCACCCTGCATATTTAATTAAAGCCCGCAGGGTGGCGATCCCCGGGACTTGGGGTGGCCTCAGAGGCCCCCGAACAATTACAAAACAAGCCCCGGGGAGGTGGCGATTCCCTGGGCTGCGAAAGGGCCATGTACCCTCCCGCACCTAATTTACATGGGAGGTGGCGGTCCTTTGCGATGAAGAGGCCCTGCAGGCCCCTGCAATATAATTATAGGATTGCCCCCAGAACCTGGCCCACCCGGGGGCTCATTTAAATAAAGTGGGGAGCCCCTTCTTCATTTTTTTTTGTCCGGATTTGCGCACCCAGTGCCCATTCTGATGTTTTTTCTCTGAAAAAAAATAATTTTTAGGCCTAGGGGTCCTTGTGGGACCCCCATGAGCAGGACTAGGGGTTCAGGGTGTTTCTACCCTGCCCCTTTTCTTCTCTTTTAATCTTTTTTCGACTGTTTTCTTGTAACTCGGTTCTACCGAGTCATAAGATGGCTGCCAACACTTCCTGGTTTGGAGTGTTGGCAGCCAATCTCAGTGAAGCTCGTGGTCGTGGCACCCAATCACAGTGAAGCACGTGGTCGGGAGGGTGCACGAACCCACCGCTGCCCCAGATATTGATACTTTTATTTTTTTAATTTCTCAGCATTTACTGAACGGATTTACACCATGTGAAAAAAAGATGCTTTTTGAATCAAGCACTGCCTTTTTGCCAAATTTGGTGTAACTCCGTTCAGCAGTTTGGGCTGTAGCCTGTAATAAAATTTCCTATGGAAATTAACATGGAGAAAACACTTTTTGGGACCCCCTGTTTTTCTCTGCCCCCGCTTGACAAATCATCCCCAAACTTTCAGGATAGAAGCTGACCTGGATAGACCTTTTTTGGGGAGAATTTCGCAAACATTCATCAAACGACGCCAAAGTTAATAGCAAATCAAAAAATGCTTTTCATATGGAAACTAGGTTCTAACTATAACTACCTACTTGTGACCGCCAGTAGATAATATACATATATATGTGTCTGCAGCGTGAGCTCGGTGCACCGACTTCGGAACTATCTACCTTCTTCTGCCGGACAGAGCACCTCCACTAATCCACTGTGAGGCACTCTATAAATTAAGGAATTTGGTTGCTGATGTTTGGTGCGGCCACTAGCACCTCGAGCCCCCGTCCTCAAGATTTCGGCGTATCAGTGGCAATTTTGGGAGTTTTCTCAGCATTTGGGAAACGCGTATCAGTGGCAATTTTGGGAGTTTTCTCAGCGTTTGGGAAACGCCAAACCGCCACATTTCGCCGCAAAATGCTAGCCAGTTATCCTCTGGGGTGTGATTATACATTGATGCCAATACTTACTTGGGATGTTGGTGTCCCGGCATGCTGTGGCAGTAAGCGGCTGGACGAAGGACTGGGATTTGTGCTCCCCCTTTCCATCTGTGAATCCAGGCTGTTGAAGTGACGCTGCAGACCCCGCCCACTGGGGTATGTACTGACAAGAATGTGTCTGCAGCGTGAGCTCGGAGCACCGAGTTCGGAACGATCTACCTTCTTCTGCTGAACAGAGCGCCTCCACTAATGCACTATGAGGTGCTCTATAAATTAAGTGACAGCGAGTGGAAAAGCTATAAGGCATTTGAGAAAGGCGATCCACGCTGAAACGCGTCATGCCGCTCACCTCTACTTGATTAAAAACAACATAAATCCCTGTGATCCAGTGTGGCTCTGTTCTTTTCTTTCAAGAGAGGAATTTGGTTGCTGATGTTTGGTGCAGCCACTAGCACCTCTAGCCCCCGTCCTCAAGAGTTCGGAGTATCAGTGGCAATTTTTTGAGTTTTCTCAGCATTTGGGAAACACCGAACCACCATATGCCGCAGCAAGATGCTAGCCAGTTATCCTCTGGATTGTGATTATACATTGATGCCAATACTTACCTGGGATGTTGATGTCCCGGCATGCTGTGGCAGTAAGCGGATGGACGAAGGTCCGGGATATGTGCTCCCCCCTTTCCATCTGTGAATCCAGGCTGTTGAAGTGACGCTGCAGACCCCGCCCACTGGGGTATGTACTGACTAGTGTGTGTCTGCAGCTTGACCTCGGAGCACCGAGTTCGGAACGATCTACCTTCTTCTGCCGGACAGAGCGCCTCCACTAATCCACTGTGAGGTGCTCTATAAATTAAGTGACAGCGAGTGGAACAACTATAAGGCATTTGAGAAGGGCGAACCACGCTGAAACACGTCATGCCGCTCACCTTTACTTAATTAAAAACTACATAAATCTCTGTGAGCCGGTGTGGCTCTGTTCTTTTCTTTCAAGAGAGGAATTTCGTTGCTGATATATATATATATATATATATATATATATATATATATATATATATATATATATATATATATATATATAGAGAGAGAGAGAGAGAGAGAGAGAGAGAGAGAGATATTACCTACTGGCAGTTGCCAGTAGGTAGTTATAGTTAGAACCTATTTTCCATAGGAAATCTGCAACATTCTATTCCCAATAACTTTGGCGCCAGTTGACGAATTTTCGCGAAATTTTCAAAACTTTTGGCCAGCTCCGGTCCACTCCTATCCTGACAGTCTCGGTGTGATTCATCAGTGGGGGCAGAGAAAAAAGGGGGTCCCTAAACATGTTTTCCTCATGCAATTTTCCATTGGAACCTTTAGTCGCAGCTACAGCCCGAACTGCTGAACGGAATTACACCAAATTTGGCAAAAAGGTAGCCCTTGGTTCAGAGTCGTGCCTTTTGGTAAAATAGTGTACATCCGTTCAGTGGTTCCTGAGAAAATCAAAAGTAAAATCACATATATATCTACGGGCACGGTGGATCCGCGCACCCTCCCGATCAAGAGCAGTATGCTAATTGGCTGTCAACACTCCAAACCAGGAAGTGTTGGCAGTCATCTTGTGCCTCGGTAGAACCGAGGCACAAGAAAACAGAAGAAAAAAAACGCAAAACGCAAAAAGGGGGCAGGGTAGAAACACCCATACCCCCTAGGCCTGCTCAGGGGGTCCCACAAGGTCCTCCAATGCCCCCAAATGTATTATTTTTTTTAAATCGGCAAAATCCGCTCTGGGTGCGTGGATCCTGCCGATAAAAAAAAAACGAAGCGCTTGGGGGCAATGGTTATTATGTAAAGGGGGCCCCCAAGCCCCGGGGACTGCCACCCCAGGGGCTTTTTTTAATTATGTGCGGGGGCTCTTAGGCCCCCAGCCCCAGGGACTGCCACCCCCGGGGCTTCTTTAAATTAGTTGCAGGGGGCTCTCAGGCTCCCCCTGACCCAGGGACCGCCACCCCCGGGACTTTAAGAAATGAATGGCGAGGGGCTCACGGCCCCCCCGTGGCCCCGGGGACCGTCACCCCCGGGGCTTTATTTTTTTTTAAAAAATGCCCTGTGTGGACCACACGCCCCGGGGACCGCCACCTCCCCGGGGCTCTAAATATTTAAATAGGGGGGTCCATGATGGACCCCCCAGCCCTGGGGGCCATCACCCCCGGGGCTCTGTAGAGCCCCGGGGGTGCCTCGTTGGAGGGGGTCACATGGCCCCCCTCCTGGAGCCTGTGATGGCCCCGGGGACCGCCACCCCCCAGGGCCGGCTCCTGCAGTGTCCCAGGGTTGCACATGGGGAGCTGCATCTTAGCAGCTCCCCATGTGGAAAAGCAATGCCGGCTCCCGAGGGACACGGGGAGCCAGCAGGGACCGTGGGGGGATTGGGGACACCCCCACGGTCCCCAACGGAGAGGGCCAGCCCCAGGGGATGGGGTCCCCTGGGCTACAAGTGGCCTGGGAGGGGGGCCACGCGGCCCCCTCCCCAAAATGTAAATAATTTGTAAAAAAAATTAAAAAACAAAGGCTGGCCCCGGGGGATGGGGTCCCCGGGGCCTTAAGTGGCCTGAGGAGGGGGGCAATGCATCCCCCTCCAAAAGAATATTTTTTTTTAAAAAAGGCCATGGCCGGGGAAGGAGTCCCTGGCTGATTTAGGCCTCGGGAGGGGGGTCACACGGCCCCTACCCAAAACTTTTTAAAAATAAATACATTTGGGGCAGGCCCTGGGGGATGGGGTCCCCAGGGGAAAGAAATAAGGGGAGCCACACAGCCCCCCTTCTTAAATTTTTTTTAAAAAAAGGACTGGCATTGCGCCGGAGGCCACACCCCCTCCTTTGAGCTGCAAACGCGCCCCCTGGCACGTTTGCAGATAGATGGGGAAAGAATTCTGCTTGAATACTGGTGGTCCCTGGGGGCCAACTTGCCCACCAGGAACCTCCAGTATGCGCCAGGGGGCTGCGTTGCAGAGAGGTGTTCTGAGGCCACGCCCCTTTTTACACCTCTCTGCAATGCAGCTCTGTGGTGCTTACTGGAGGTAGCTGGTGGGCTAGTTGCACCCCAGGGACCCTCAGTATTCAAGGGGAGTTAACTCCCCAACTTAAAACGCACCACGGGATGCGTTTGCACAGTGGTGAAGGGAGGGGGCGGGGCCTGAGTTAACATGTGTGCTAACACACCCTGTGGCACACTTTAAGTTGGGGAATTAATTCCTCTTCAATCCTGAGGGTCCATGGGGGCCAACTAGCCCACCAGGTACCTCCAGTAAGCGCCACGGAGCTGCATTGCAGAGTGTTGTAAAAAGGGGTGTGGCCTCTGAACACCTGTCTGCAGCGCAGCTCTCTGGCGCATACTGGAGGTACCTAGTGGGCTATTTGGCCTCCAGGGACCCTCAGACTTGAGGAGGAATTAATTCCTCAACTTAAACCGCGCCACAGGGTGTGTTTGCACACATGTCACCTCAGGCCACGCCCCCTTCCTTCACCACTGTGCAAACACGCCCTTTGGCGCATTTTAAGTTGGGGGATTAACTCTCTTTCAATATTGAGGGTCCCTGAGGGCCAACTAGCCCAACAGGTATCTCCAGTATGCGCCAGGGGGCTGTGTTGCAGACAGGTGTTCAGAGGCCACGCCCCTTTTTACACCTTTCTGGAACACAGCTCTGTGGCGCTTACTGGAGGTACCTAGTGGGCTAGTTTGACCATAGGGACCCTTAAGATTCAAGGGGACTTAATCACTCAACTTAGAACGGCCACAGGGCATATTTACACAATGGTGAAGAGAGGGTACGGGGCCTGAGGGGACGTGTGCAAACTACGCTGCGTTGCAGAGAGGTGGTGCAAGCCGTGCCCCTTTTTACACCTCTCTGCAATGGCGCTTACTGAACGTACCTAGTGGGCCATTTTGCCCCTAGGGACCCTCTGGATTCAAGGGGACTTAATCTCCCAACTTAAAACGGCCACAGGGCGTGTTTACACAGTGGGGAAGGGAGGGGACGGGACCTGAGGTGACGTGTGCAAACACGCCCTATGGCGCGTTTTAAGTTGGGGAAATAATTCCCATTCAATACTGAAGGCCCATGGGGGCCAACTAGTCCACCAGGTGCTTCCAGTAAGTGCTATTGCGCTGCGTTGCAGAGAGGTGGTCCAGGCCGTGCCCATTTTTTCGGCAACGCAGCTCTGTGGTGCTAACTAGAGATACCTGATGGGCTAGTTGTACCCAAGAGACACTCAGGATTCAAGGGGACTTTATCCTCCAAATTAAAACGGTAATAGGGCGTGTTTGCACACGTCAGCGCAGCTCCCCCCTCCCTTCACAAGTGTGCAAACGCTCCCTGTGGCGCGTTTTAAGAGGTAGTTTTAACCCCCCTGCCCTATTATATACTAGGGGCGTACAGAGGAGGTCATGCTAATAACAGGGGTACCCCATTGCATAGTGTTTCATAGTGTATGTATGTGTTTTAACTGTATTCTGAGTGTCTTTTAGCTTAGCACTGGCTCTAGTACTGGTTAGTCAGAGTCAGTTACCACCAGTACCCATCTGAAAAAGTTGAGGGTACAGGATGATTTTGCAACAAAGGCCTCTTTCTGCTCCTCTGTTTGTTCTTTTTGCACGTCTACCTTCTTCCTGCACTTTTCTTCGTCTTTGAGGACTTCTGTTGCTTCTTTCGGCATTTCTTTTTCTTCTTTCTGTGTGTTTTTTCTTCAATCTTCACATGTCCTACCTCTGTAGGCATAGTAAGAAACTAGCATTTAAAAAACCTTTGAAATTCACTGAAAAAACCATAGGTTTCAGGGGCTTTATAGTTAGCTGAACATTTCACTCATACAAAATCATTGAAATTACCCTGTTATAGTTAGTTCAGCTATAACTATAACTCGCGCGCCCGCAATGCACTGCTGATTATGTCACATATTACATCACTCATGACATGGTCAGTGACATCACTCATGACATCTCTGACATCTATAACGGGGGAATTTAAATGGTTTTGTACGAGTGAAATGTCCAGCTAGCTATAACGCCCCTGAAACCTATGTTTTTTTCAGTGAAGATGTTCGCAATAAAACGTAAGCGGAAACCCGGAAATGAATCCGGACAGCAAACAGAGTAGGCGGACTAGTACTGAAGTAGCAACATTGTGTCCAAAAGGACGCCATTATGGAACAGTTAGAGAAGCAATTGCGCAATACATGAGTCTGTGAAAAGAACGTAATGCGTGTATGTAGAATACTGCGAAAAGTGAAAAAAACTAACCGAACGGTATATAGTGAGAGAAACCGAAAAAATAACAAGACAGATCTAGATGGAGAAACGAAAAGTAGATAATGAACAATACCAGACTGATAAACAGATGGATAAGAAGAGAGCCACGGGCAGCATTTGTGTTTTAACCCTCCAGAGTGTGGCTTCCCGAAACGGCAACTTTATGGTTTGGAATATATATATATATATTATCTACTGGCGGTCGCCAGTAGATAGTTATAGTTAGGACCGAGTTCCCATAGGAGATCTGAAAATTCTATTTGGAATAACTTTGGCGCCGGTTGACTTATCTTCGTGAAATTTTCAAAACTAATGGGGCGCTCCGCTCAGCTCCAACCCTGAAAGTCTCGGGGTGATTCGTCAAGCGGGGGCTGAGAAAAAAGGGGGGTCCCAAAACGCGTTTTCCCCATGCATTTTCCCATAGGACCTTTAGTCAAAGGTACAGCCCGAACGGCTGAACAGAATTACTTGAAATTTGGCAACGAGGTAGTCCTTAGGTCAGGCATGTGCCTTTTGCTTAAATGGTGTAAATCCGTTCAGTAGTATCTGAGAAAATCAAAAGTAAAATCACATATATATCTGGGCGAAGCCTAACCACACATCTCATCGTGAGATCTGATTGGCTGTCAGCGCTTCATCCAAGAAGTGTTGGCAGCCATCTTGGGACCAATATACATGATAGCACCTCATTAAAAAGCACTGCAGTTAATAGAAGGTTTTAAGACTTTAGTTACATTATAAATCATTTGTTGATGGTACCATACTCATTTTAGGAATTGTGGTGTGTTCTAAGGTGATTTTACCATGCAAAAAAGCCTTCTGCTGTGATATCATGAATCATGTTTGAGAGAAAACTATTTTCTCATGCTTTTCCCACAGAGGTTTGGAAGGTGATCTATAAGCTAGCTGAGAGCATATTTTCTGTAAATTCACATTATCTTTCTCAGTCATGTGAGAATGAAGTCTGACATTCTCAGTAAAACATGTACATCCAACAAGGGATGAGACTGTCAGCTGATTCCTTTGTGTTCTACTGCAGCTTCCCAGAGTGTTCTAAAGGACAACTAGAGCGCTAACAGTCCTACTTATGACAAACGTATGGCACACCTGAAGTCATCTTGGTTGGAATAAAGTCGTAGTTCTTAAAACATTTAATTTAAAAAGGAACAACATGAGGGGGTTCATTTTGCCATAGAAAGTATGATTAGTGCTGCAGAAAGAAAAATTAGGGCACATTTTGAGTGACTTCTCAAATCCTCTTCTATTTCATTAAAAAATTCTGACATGCAGACTGAAACATGCACTTTCAATACCAGCAGCAGACTTCCCTGGTGAGCAGTAGCTTTACTACAGTGATCTAATAAGCAACTAGAGTGCTAACATTCTGAATTTATGGCAAATTTGTGACACATCTGAATGCCTTCTTGATGGAATCAAAGTAAAAAACTGAAAGTATTTCCTACTGAGGAGACTGTAGTAAATGAGGAAATTAGGAAACATCATAACAAATAAGTCTCCCAAAATGGCCACCAGAGACAAAAGAGCCCAAATGTAGCCCAAATATCACCCAGATGTAGCCCAAGTATAGCCCAATGACAGAATGTCCCAGAGTGTTCTAACGAACAACTAGAGCGCTAACAGTCTTACTTATGACAAAAGTATGGCATACCTGAAGCCATCTTGAATGGAATAAAGTGGTAACACTTAAAACATTTAATTTACAAAGGAAAACAATGAGGGGATTCATTTTGCCATAGAAATTATGATTAGTGCTGCAGAAAGAAAAATTAGGGCACATTTTGACTTCTCAAATCCTCTTCTATGTCATAAAAAAATTCTGACATGCAGACTGAAACATGCACTTTGAATACCAGCAGCAGACTTCCCTGGTGAGCAGTAGCTTTACAACAGCGATCTAATGAGCAACTAGAGTGCTAACATTCAGAATTTATGGCAAATGTGTGACACATCTGAATTCCTTCTTGATGGAACCAAGTAAAAAACTGAAAGTATTTCCTACTGAGGAGACTGCAGTAAATGAGGAAATTAGGAAACTTCATAACAAATAAATCTCCCAAGATGGCCACCAGAGACAAAAGAGCCCAAATGTAGCCCAAATATTACCCAGATGTAGCCCAAGTATAGCCCAATGACAGAATGTCCCAGAGTGTTCTAACGAACAACTAGAGCGCTAACAGTCTTACTTATGACAAAAGTATGGCACACCTGAAGCCATCTTGACTGGAATAAAGTGGTAACACTTAAAACATTTAATTTACAAAGGAACAAAATGAGGGGGTTCATTTTGCCATAGAAATTATGATTAGTTCTGCAGAAAGAAAAATTAGGGCACATTTTGACTTCTCAAATCCTCTTCTATTTCATAAACAAATTCTGACATGCAGACTGAAACATGCACTTTGAATACCAGCCGCAGACTTCCCTGGTGAGCAGTAGTTTTACTACAGTGATCTAATGAGCAACTAGAGTGCTAACATTCAGAATTTATGGCAAATGTGTGACACATCTGAATGCCTTCTTGATGGAACCAAAATAAAAAACTGAAAGTATTCCCACTGAGGAGACTGCAGTAAATGAGGAAATTAGGAATCTTCATAACAAATAAATCTCCCAAGATGGCCACCAGAGACAAAAGAGCCCAAATGTAGCCCAAATATCACCCAGATGCAGCCCAAGTATAGCCTAATGACAGAATGTCCCAGAGTGTTCTTAAGAACAACTAGAGCGCTTACTGTCTTACTTATGACAAAAGTATGGCACACCTGAAGCCATCTTGATTGGAATAAACTTGTAAAACTTAAAACATTTAATTTAAAAAGGAACACAATGGGGGGGTTCATTTTGCAATAGAAATTATGATTAGTGCTGAAGAAACAAAAATTTGGGCACATTTTGAGTGACTTCTCAAATCCTCTTCTATTTCATTAAAAAATTCTGATATGCAGACTGAAACATGCACTTTTAATACCAGCAGCAGACTTCCGTGGTGAGCAGTAGCTTTACTACAGTGATCTAATGAGCAGCTAGAGTGCTAACATTCAGAATTTATGGCAAATGTGTGACATATCTGAATACCTTCTTGATGGAATCAAAGTAAAAACCTGAAAGCATTTCCTACTGAGGAGACTGCAGTAAATGAGGAAATTAGGAAACTTCATAACAAATAAATCTCCCAAGATGGCCACCAGACACAAAAGAGCCTAAATGCAGCACAAATATCACCCAGATGTAGCCCACATGTAGCCCAATGACAGAAGTGTGCATAACATTTATTTTTTGTGTATTTGCAGTTTTATATAGTGTAGACTTGTCAGGTATTGGAATGCTTTACATGAGCATTGGTTACATCACACAAGATCAAATTCATTTTGGTTGTAGACATGGGGAGATTAAGTGATTTGACCACAATAACAGAATGTTGAGCTGAAGCAGAAACTCCAACCTGGTTCCCCAGTTGCAAAGTCTGCAGCTCTGGAAGTAACACCACATCCTCTCGCCAAGGTGCAACATTTAATCAAGTGGTCAACTGGATAAAAATAGGAAAAACACACATAAGTCCCTATTTTGGAGCTTATCCTAGTAAATCACAAGCACAATCAGAGGACTGTTATTTCATACCAAACCAGAAAAATCTGCACAGAATACTGTATCCTAGATCTGCACTAAATAAAACTTTGTAGAGGACTTGTTGCTTAAAACATAATCATTTATTACATATCATAAAAATTCATTAATACAATCTATCTATGCCTCCCAGAATGGGTTACACTCTATAGTTATCGCTATAGAGTGTAACCCATTCTGGGAGGCATAGATAGATTGTATTAATGAATTTTTATGATATGTAATAAATGATTATGTTTTAAGCAACAAGTCCTCTATAAAGTTTTGTGACACCGGCCTCGTGGCGTGGGCCCTTCCAACCAGCAAGCTACCCTGCAACCGCACCGATCCTCGATGTCACAGACTTCCGGCCCCCATGGCCCAACATCCCGAGGGCCGGCCAGATCCCCAACACGCATGTCCGGCCGAGGAAGCCCGAAACCCCCCAAACCAGACCGAGAGGCGCCGACCCTGTCACCCCTCTGGTCTCTTCCCCGAGGGAGGTTTCGATCGACCACCAGGCCCCCGGTGAGCGTCCGCCTCGCCTGTTGGGCGTCTGGAGTCCCTCCCGGACCCACCTGAACAGATCAAAGGGCCGAGCGACAGGAAGTCCCGACACACCGCCCCCAGGCACCAAGACCCCTCTCGGCGAGGACTCCGGACTTCAAAGAGGAGGGGGAGTATAACTAGGGGTGCTGAAGGGACGGGAGGCAGAGAAGACCTGGACTGACGAGAGCCTGCTGACCTGGTCGCGGCTCGATCACTCCCCGAACCGAAGAACTCTGAACCATCTGAGCCCTGCTGACACTGTCGCGGCTCCCCGAACTCTGAACCATCTGAGCCCTGCTGACGCTGTCGCGGCTCCCCGAACGCCGAACCATCTGAGCCCTGCTGACGCTGTCGCGGCTCCCCGAACTCTGAACCATCTGAGCCCTGCTGACGCCGTCGCGTCTCTTCGAACTACGAACCTCCGGTGCCTGCTGAGTGACTCGCGGCCCGCTCCTCCAAGAGAATCGGCAGAGATTGCCGAGAGAAGCAACATCCCCTCAGCTCGAGGATTGAGAGTTGTGCGCCGGATACTCCGCAGAGACACTGATTCAAAGACTGTCCCGCTACCCCTTACCCCTCATCACAAGATCGCTGCCGCTTGTGGCACTAATTCTGCTCCTGCCTTCCGGATCATAAAGATCCCTGACAACCAACGATAAAGTCTATTATCTTGCAAAGAATTACTGTGTGGTGTCCCTCTATCTGAAGAGAGTAAGTGCAGCGTGTGCGATCCTAGGTACGAGACCCTTCCAGGAAGGGCCTCCCCGCTCTTGCTCAGCCTAACTTTGGGAAAAGTGGGCCTCCGGGTGGTCAGGAACATATTCCGCAGCCTCCCCGGGGAACGCTTTCCAACATTTGGTGGCTGGCGACGGGATCCGAGCCAACACCTAGAGATCGTGCAGTAGACGGCTAACGCACTACCCAGAAGAAATGGAAGGAGAAACTTCCCTAGGTGCCGCAGGCACCAACCCGAGCACGACATTCCGAGAGGACCAGTTGGAATCTTGTACGCACCGAGAACTGAAACAATTTTGCAAAGACTTTGGAATCGCTACCACCGGACTAAGCACGAAAGAGGACTTCCAGGGAGCATTAAAAACCTGGGTTGAGGCGGGAACTCCCCGGACACAAACAGAAGGAGAGCCTCCTAACGAACCACGAAGCACCCCGGGGAGCAACGGCGCCCCCGAGGGGGGCCTATCCCCAGAGGAACTAGCGGACCGAGAAAGAGGTCGCAACCACGAACTAGAACTAGCAAAATTAAAAATCGAAGGAGAGCTAAAACTGGCCGAAAAGAAGCTGGCGGTAGAACAGTTACGCCTACAAGGAGAACTCGAGGAAAAGAAACGACAGAGAGAACACGAAGAAAGAAAACTCCAACTGGAGCACGAACGTAGCCTGAAAGAGATCGAGCTCAAGGCTAAGAATGCGGAGGCCAGACCCTCGGAAACCCGACCCCTCTCCTCCAACGTGGAACCAAAGGTCCACATCCCCAAAGATGTGTTGAAGGAATACTATAAGAACGACGACATCCAGCAATGGTTCAAAGCCTACGAAGTCACCATGACCTCCCACAGAGTCCCACAGAAAGACTGGGGGGCTGGGCTGTGGGGCCGGTTCCTGAGCGAGGGGAGAGATACCCTGCTGGACCTGCCCTCCACGGTGATGAACTCCTACAGTCACATGAAAGAGGCCCTAGTAGCCAGATATTGGCTCACCCCTGAAATGTACCGGCAACGGTTTAGAGACTGCAAGAAGATACCCGGTACCACCTGGGTGGAGTACATGAACTTTTACAGCCAGGCCTTGGACGGGTGGATCAAGGGCAGCAAGGTCTCCACCTTTGAGGAGCTGTTCGACCTAATCGCATGGGAACACTTGTCCGCTAATTGCTTTGTAGAGCTGCGCCAGCACCTCCTGGACAGCAAACTCACAGATCCTCGAAAGCTGGCCGTCGAGGCTGACCGGTGGGTAAACACCCGGGCCTCCCAGGGTCCCGTGGGAGACTACGGTCGCCACAGTCAGGGACCCCCCCGCCAGAGGGGCAGAGGGAATCAAGGCCGGCCAAGGGAACTTCCGGGGGGATCCCCGCTCAGCCCCCCCAGAGGACAACCTCCACCCTTTCCAGCTCCACCTCCAGCCAGCACCGGGCCACCGGGGAGGCCGGGGCCCCGCGTGAGGATCACCTGTTTCCGCTGCCAACAGACCGGACACTATGCCAGCGACCCTCAATGTCCCATGTACCAGCGAACCGCCACAACAACCCCGCCGGCTCGACAAATGGCCTCCGTGGCCCTGGGGGAAGAGATGGAAGACTCTGAAGAATGGGAACCAGCCGCCATGGCCTTGGTCTCCCTAGGGGACCGGGAGATGGACCCCGGAACGACCCTGCCCGCCAACACGAAGAAGTACCGACAGCAGGTGATGGTCAACGGTCACCGCGTCGAGGGCCTCCAGGACACGGGGGCGAGTGTCACAGCGGTTCATTGTCACCTGGTCTCCGAAGATCAGGTCCTGCCCGGCGCCTTTTGTCCCGTCATATCATCAGACAATTCCGAGAGCCTCTGCCGGATGGCTCTAGTTCCCTTCGAATGGGGGGAGTCACCGGCAAGTTAAAAGTGGCGGTCCGAACCTCCCAGCCCGTGGACTGCCTCCTGGGCAACGACCTTGAGAATTCCCCGTGTGGACAAGTGGAACGAAGAGCCCATCTCGAGATGATGGGCCTACCCGAATGGGTATGCGCCACCATGCGCTCGATGACTCTCAGAGTGCCTTCCTCCGAGGGGGGGGAGACCATGCCGCGGAGCACCGCCACCATCCCCGAGGTCCAGGATGCACCACCCGAGGCCAACGACCCCCTTCCGGACGAAGCAACCGTTCCCGACGAGGGGTCCGTGCCTTCCGACCCCGAACCCCTGACCGAGCTCGGGGACCTGCTGGAAATGGCCCAGTGGCACTGCGAAGGAGGCCCCTCCCGAGAAGAATTCTGCCAAGAACAATCCACCTGCCCTTGCCTCATTGGACCCCGACAACAGGCCGAGGCCCAAGCAGCAGGCGACCGGACCAGCACCCACTGGGTATACTGGGAAAACGGCCTCCTGTACAGCGAACAGAAGTCGGCTGAGTTGGGATCGGCCCGAGTACTGGTGGTACCCCTGCGCTTCCGAAGTTTCCTCCTGGGCCTGGCCCATGATGTACCCCTGGCCGGACACTTAGGCCAAGATAAGACCTACCAGCCACTCGTCACCCACTTCTATTGGCCGAAGATGCGAGCGAATGTGGAGGCCCACTGCAAGTCCTGCCTCACGTGCCAGGCCAGCGGAAAGAGTTGGGGGAAGCGCAAGGCTCCGCTA
Source organism: Triturus cristatus (assembly GCF_964204655.1). Classification (NCBI taxonomy): domain Eukaryota; kingdom Metazoa; phylum Chordata; class Amphibia; order Caudata; family Salamandridae; genus Triturus; species Triturus cristatus. Next base: position 611,612,930 of record NC_140591.1, on the reverse strand, counting down.
CAACCCTTCCCCGTCGTCAGTACCCCTTTTGAGCGGGTAGGAATCGACATCGTGGGACAGCTGGACCCCAAGACCGCCCAGGGCCACCGGTTCATCCTCGTCCTGGTGGACCATGCCACCCGCTACCCCGAAGCCATCCCTCTCCGCACCGTGACGGCCCCAGTGGTAGGCCGGGCCTTGATGGGGATCTTCTCCCACGTGGGGTTCCCCCGCGAAGTCGTGAGTGATCGGGGTACGAACTTTATCTCCAGATACATGAGGTCCCTCTGGCAGCAGTGCGGAGTATCGTACAAGTTCACCACCCCGTACCACCCCCAAGGGAATGGCCTAGTCGAGCGCTTTAACAAGACACTGAAAGGAATGATCATGGGCCTCGAGGAACCCCTACGCCGGAGATGGGACGTCCTCCTCCCATGCCTCCTGTTTGCCTACCGAGAGGTTCCACAAAAATCCCTGGGGTTCAGCCCATTCGAACTGCTATATGGACACCCCGTCCGGGGACCCCTGAGCCTGGTCAAGGAGGGTTGGGAAACGACTCTCCGGGGGACCCCTCCGGATGTGTTCCGATACATCTTGGCGCTCCGCAACCAGACCCGGAAATTCCGAGAACTCGCAGAGGCGAACCTCGAGGCTAGCCAGGAAGAGATGAAGCACTGGTATGACCAGAATGCTACGCTGGTCGAGTTTCAGCCGGGCCAACAAGTCTGGGTCATGGCCCCGGTGAAACCCTGCGCCCTCCAAGATAAATGGACTGGACCCTTCAAGGTGGTCGAGCGGAAGAGCCAAGTCACCTATCTCGTCGATGTGCAGTCCCCGCGGAACCCCCTCCGGGTTCTCCAAGTGAACCGCCTTAAACCCCACTTTGTAAGGACGGAGTTGAGTTTACTCCTGGCCACCGACGATGGGGCCAAAGAAGACACCGAGCCCCTTCCAGACCCCCTGGGGGCGAAAGAGACAGATGGTTCCATGGAGGGGGTGAAACTATCAACCACCCTCACAGCCCAACAGTCCGACGACTGCCGCCAGCTACTAAGGCAGTTCGCGGACCTCTTCTCCCTAACCCCTGGGGTCACCAACTGGTGTGTCCACGACGTGAACACCGGCGACAGCCCGCCAGTGAGACACCGGGCCTACCGGGTCCCTGATCGGGTCCGAACCTGCATCCAGACCGAGGTAGCGAAGATGCTGGCCCTCGGGGTGATTGAACCCTCCGACAGCCCCTGGGCCAGCCCGGTAGTCCTGGTTCCGAAAGCGGCTACCCCGGGTGTCGCCCCCGAGCTGAGGTTTTGCGTGGACTACCGAGGACTCAATGCGGTCACCCGAGCGGACGCTCACCCTATCCCCCGTGCCGACAAGCTCATTGACCGCCTCGGGGCCGCTCGCTACCTCAGCACCTTCGACCTAACTAGTGGATACTGGCAGATTGCCCTCACCGAGGGAGCCAAGGAGCGCTCCGCCTTCTCCACCCCGGATGGGCACTACCGCTTTAGGGTGATGCCGTTTGGAATGAAGAATGCCCCGGCCACCTTCCAGCGGCTGGTGAACAAGGTCCTGTCCGGACTAGAGGGGTTCAGCGCAGCATACCTCGACGATATAGCGGTATTCAGCTCCCAATGGACCGAGCACCTCCAGCACCTCCGGCAAGTCCTGCTGGCTCTTCGCCGGGCCGGCCTCACCATCAAAGCCAGCAAATGTCAAATTGGGCACGGCTCCGTAACCTATCTGGGGCACCAGGTGGAAAGCGGGCAGGTCGCCCCCCTCCAGCCCAAGATCGACGCCATCTTGTCCTGGGAACCCCCCACGACCCAAACGGAAGTCCGGGCCTTCCTGGGCCTCACAGGTTACTACCGGAGGTTTATTAAGAACTATGGCAGCATCGCAGGCCCCCTCACAGAACTAACCTCCAAAAAACACCCCAAGAAAGTACAATGGACTCCCTCCTGCCAGAAAGCGTTCGACGCCCTAAAAGCCGCTATGTGTACGGCCCCGGTGCTTAAAGCCCCCGACTACGCCCAGGAGTTTGTGGTCCAGACGGACGCCTCGGAACACGGCATCGGGGCAGTCCTCTCCCAGTTCGACGACAAAGGCATAGATCAGCCCATAGCTTTCATCAGCTGAAGGTTGCTGCCCCGAGAACAGCGGTGGAGCACAATTGAAAGAGAGACCTTCGCAGTAGTCTGGGCCCTCAAAAAGCTACGGCCCTACCTGTTCGGAACACACTTCCGAGTACAAACAGATCACCGACCCTTGCGGTGGTTGATGCAGATGCGAGGGGAAAACCCCAAGCTGCTACGCTGGTCCATCTCCCTCCAGGGGATGGATTTCACTGTGGAACATCGCCCCGGGACGGACCACGCCAACGCGGACAGCCTGTCCCGATTCTTCCGCTTCAGCGAGGAGAACCCCCAAGTGGATGGGTAGTTCTCCCCGCCTTTCAGCTGGGGGGGGCACGTGTGAGACCGGCCTCGTGGTGTGGGCCCTCCCAACCAGCAAGCTACCCTGCAACCGCACCGATCTTCGATGTCACAGACTTCCGGCCCCCATGGCCCAACATCCCGAGGGCCGGCCAGATCCCCAACACGCATGCCCGGCCGAGGGAGAGCGAAACCCCCTAAACCAGACCGAGAGGCGCCGACCCTGTCACCCCTCTGGTCTCTTCCCCGAGGGAGGTTTTGATCGACCACCAGGCCCCCGGTGAGCGGCCGCCTCGCCTGATGGGCGTCTGGAGTCCCTCCCGGACCCACCTGAACAGATCAAAGGGCCGAGCGACAGGAAGTCCCGACACACCGCCCCCAGGCACCAAGACCCCTCTCGGCGAGAACTCCGGACTTCAAAGAGGAGGGGGAGTATAACAAGGGGTGCTGAAGGGACGGGAGGCAGAGAAGACCTGGACTGACGAGAGCCTGCTGACCTGGTCGCGGCTCGATCGCTCCCCGAACTGAAGAACTCTGAACCATCTGAGCCCTGCTGACGCTGTCGCGGCTCCCCGAACTCTGAACCATCTGAGCCCTGCTGACGCTGTCGCGGCTCCCCGAACGCCGAACCATCTGAGCCCTGCTGACGCTGTCGCGGCTCCCCGAACTCTGAACCATCTGAGCCCTGCTGACGCCGTCGCGGCTCCTCGAACTACGAACCTCCGGTGCCTGCTGAGTGACTCGCGGCCCGCTCCTCCAAGAGGATCGGCAGAGATTGCCGAGAGAAGCAACATCCCCTCAGCTCGAGGATTGAGAGTTGTGCGCCGGATACTCCGCAGAAATACTGATTCAAAGACTGTCCCGCTACCCCTTACCCCTCATCACAAGATCGCTGCCGCTTGTGGCACTAATTCTGCTCCTGCCTTCCGGATCATAAAGATCCCTGACAACCAACGATAAAGTCTATTATCTTGCAAAGAATTACTGTGTGGTGTCCCTCTATCTGAAGAGAGTAAGTGCAGCGTGTGCGATCCTAGGTACGAGACCCTTCCAGGAAGGGCCTCCCCGCTCTTGCTCGGCCTAACTCTGGGAAAGGTGGGCCTCCGGGTGGTCAGGAACGTATTCCGCAGCCTCCCCGGGGAACGCTTTCCAACAAGTTTTATTTAGTGCAGATCTAGGATACAGTGTTCTGTGCAGATTTTTCTGGTTTGGTATGAAATAACAGTCCTCTGATTTACTAGGATAAGCTCCAAAATAGGGACTTCTGTGTGTTTTTCCTATTACTGATACCCCGTCCCTCTGTGTGGTGCACATTGGGGTAACTCCCCTCTTAATTTTGAATTCCAACTGGATAAAAAAACATAAAGATTACAAATAATTGAAAACTCAGAAAATATGTCCTCATTTTAGTTTTTTAGAGCACTAACCATAATTTTGATGCAAATAAGACCCTCTCATATATGTAATTTCTAAAGGAAATACTCTAGGTATTACAGTTTTGATTACATCAAGATGACGTCAGGCGTTCCACACTTTTGTAATAAATATAGAATGTTAGCAATCTAGTTGTTCATTGGGATACTGTTGAGAGGCAGAGGCCAGGGGCACGGACTCTGAAAATTGAAGGCAGGTAGGAGAGTGCAGAGGCAACAATTTTACCACACTGGGCAGGCAGGAAGGGCAGTGGCAGCACAACAGACTATGGAGGGCAGTGGAAAGGGGGGCAGGGGCAACAAACCAACAATACAGGACTGGCAAGAGAGGCTGTGGCAATATAATAGACCATTGTGGGCAGAAGGAAGAGGCAGTGGTAGTACAACCATACATGCCAACAGACCCGTTTCAGCCAGGAAACGTCCAATGTTTTAAAGCTCAAATGGGCTTTATTTGATCTGTCTCCTGTCTACAATCTCCTCTTTTTCAATGTAACTCAAAGGGGAAAATCAATACCCCAGTTTTTTTTTCAAAATCTCCCTCTTACCAAGTTCAAAATGTTCGCAAGTATGGTACATTGAATCATGGTAGGCAGGAGGAATTGGGGTAGGGACATGGACTCGGATAACAGAGGACAGGAGGGACATGGAGGGGTGCACCAAACTGACCCTCCAGGGCAGGCATCAGGGTTTGCAGCAGCACAATACACCACACAGCGCATGCGGGACAGGAGTGCAGCACAACAATCCATAGAAAGCAATAGGGAGGGGACAGGACCATGCACATGGACAACAGAGAACAGATGGGATAGAGGCAATGGTAGCTAGCTGACCATAATGGACAGACAGGAGAGAAAGCTGCAGCATAACAGACCATAAAGGGCAGGAGGGACGGATCAGGGGCATTACAATGGAACAGACAAGCCAGGAGGGAGGGAATAGGGGGTCTGCACATGGAATCCGAGGGCTGGGGGCAAGGTGGCAGGGCAGGAGCAGCAATTTGACCATGGAGGTCAGGCAGGATGGGCACTAGAAACATGACACACCATGGAGAGCAACAATGAGACTATGGTGGCATACACACAGACCATGGAGGGAAGGTGGGAGGGGGTCAGGGGCAGCTAGCTGACCACACAGGGAAGGTGGGAGGGGCCATGGCAGCACAGAAGACCATGCATGGCAAGCGGGAGGGTTAGTGGCAGCACAAGGGCTATGATGGGCAAGAAGGAGGGTGCAGGGGCATGCACAAAGGACCATGGAGGATAGAAGGGAGGGTCAGGACCTGGGCACAGACAAGAGAGTTCAGGGGAAGAGGCCTCACAACAGACCGCGCGGGGCAGGCAGGCGGAGCAGTTGCAGCAAAACAGATATGGGAGGGCAGAAGGGTGTGGCAGTAAAATGGACCATGGAGGACAGGAGGAAGGGGATAGGGGCATGGCATGTGGACAGGCAGGGTGGAGGTGGCAGGGACAGGTTACAGTCATCTGACAATGCTAGGCAGGTGGGAGGGGAGTGGCAGCTCAACAGAACACTCAGAGTAGATAGGAGCGGCAGGTCCATGGAACATAGTGGGCAAAAAGGATGGAGCAGGGGCATGCACAAAGACATCGGAGGGCAGGGGGAAGAAGAATAGGGGCAGCAAGCTAAGCACAGAGGCTAAGCAGGAGGTCAATGATGGGCCATAGAATTGGGCAATGGAGGGCAGGAGGAGTGGACTGGTACATCATGCTAAATGGAGGGCAGTGGCAGCACATCAGACCATGCATGGCAGGAGGGAGGAGGCTAGTCCATGGATTCAGACAACAGAGGATAGGGAGGAGGTGGATGGGACAGCAAGCTAACTGTTCAGAGAAGGTGGGTATTAGGAACTTTATTGTTTTTAAAATGTGTGTCTGTGCAAACTACTTAAAATATGAACAAGTATGCAGCATAATCTCACTTTTATTCAGGAAGAAGAGGATGTTTGTGACTGTGACTCCGGGCTCACTTGGCAGAAACACCCCCTGACCCTCCACCCCCATCGCAAAATGTAATGCCCGTGAAAGGGGTAGGTGGATGCAGTGTTATATAGAACATAGTCCTGAGAGCACGATTGAAAATGAAAACTAGATGTAGTATATAGTATAAACTATGCACCAAAAAGTGTGACATAAGATGAACCGGGGCGTGAAATATAATATGCAATACATTGTGCGCAATGACAGATTCATTGGAGAGCGCGAGATAGCACAGGCACTAGTGCATGCTATGCGATATGCGCCTTGGAGTGTAATATGCACAGGGCAGTATTGTGTAACCTAACTAGTCTCTAAAGTTGTAATATAAAATATGTGCTGGGGAGTGTAACGTTGCATATGCACTGTGACAAAGATATGGATCCCAGATTGCAATATGTATGGAATAGCGCTGTGCGTTATAACATAGGCATCGAGGAAGGCACGTTAGATGGGGCAATATAACCCGTGCGAAGGCAAGTGTGGCATGACATATTCATGGGGTGGTGTTACAGTGCACATGGGCTAGAGAGTGTCATAGCATACGCACTAGCTGGTGGAATACAACACAGAGGAGTGTGGCACTCGGTGGGCACTGGTGGGTGTAGCACAGCATTGGGCTCAGCCAGGAGCACGCTGTGACTCTCAAGTGAGGTTCGTCTCCTTTCCAGAGAGTAAAATAAAAAGTATTACACATCCGGCGGTGGATGTGTGTTTTATTAACCGTGTGGGGGGTTTCTTGCATAGTTTGGTCAAATTTTTGTCGAATCCCCTTTGAATGGCTTGGTGTGCGTGTATATTAAATGTGCCCGTCAATAGCTACCCATGTTTGTATAAACGACAAGGGTGTCTACTTGGAGAGTACCCACCGGCGGGGGCGCCGGGATTAGGCACGGTAGGGCGTCAGACACGTCAGAGCTTCACTAGCGGTGTAAATACATTCCATGTAGATTCATTCTATGCATAGTCGCCTTTTAATGAATATCACGCAAATCGTCATGGTGATAGGTACATACGGTTTGTCCAGCATGTCCTAGGTGTTTCTATAAATATATATATTTTTAAAATATTAAAAAACAAAGGCCGGCCCCGGCGGATGGGGTCCCAGGAGCCATAAGTGGCCTGAGGAGGGGGGCAACGCAGCCCCCTCCTAAAGAATTTAAATTAGAAAAAGGCCATGACCCGGGGGTTGGGGTCCCCGGGGCCGATTAAGGCCTTGGGAGGGCCAAATTTATTTTTTACAACAAAAAAAATTAGGGTGCAGGCCCTGGGGGATGGGGTCCCCAGGGCCAGTAAATTAGAAAAAGAAGGGGGGCCACACAGCCCTCCTTCTTAAAAAAATAAAATAAATAAAAGACCGGCATCGCGCTGGAGGCCACGCCCCCTCCTTGCAGTGCTCTGCAAACACTCCCCCTGGCCAGTTGTAAGCTGGGGAATTAATTCCCCTTCAATATTGAGGGTCCCTGAGGGCCAACTAGCCCAACAGGTATCTCCAGTGTGCACCAGGGTGCTGCGTTGCAGACAGGTGTTCTGAGGCCACGCCCCTTTTTACACCTCTATGCAACGCAGCTCTGTGGCACTTACTGGAGGTACCTAGTGCGCTAGTTTGACCCTAGGGACCCTTAGGATTCAAGGGGACTTAATCGCTCAACTTAGAACGACCACAGGGCGCGTTTACACAGTGGTGAAGGGAGTGGACGGGCCTGAGGTGACGTGTGCAAACACGCCCTGTGGCGCGTTTTAAGTTGGGGAAATAATTCCCTTTCAATCCTGAGGGACCCTGGGGGCCAACTAGCCCACCAGGTGCTTCCAGTAAGTGCCACTGCTCTGCGTTGCAGAGAGGTGGTGCAGGCCGTGCCCCTTTTTACACCTCTCTGCAATGGCGCTTACTGGACGTACCTTGTGGGCTATTTTGCCCCTAGGGATCCTCAGGATTCAAGGGGACTTAATCTCCCAACTTAAAAAACGGCCACAGGGCATGTTTACACAGTGGGGAAGGAAGGGGACGTGCCCTGAGGTAACGTGTGCAAACACGCCCTATGGCGCGTTTTAAGTTGGGGAAATATTTCCCCTTCAATCCTGAGGGCCCCTGGGGGCTAACTAGCCCACCAGGTGCTTCCAGTAAGCGCCACTGAGCTGCGTTGCAGAGAGGTGGTCCAGGCCGTGCCACTTTTTACACCTCTCTGCAATGCAGCTCTGTGGCGCATACTGGAGGTACCTAGTGGGCTAGTTGGACCCTAGAGACCCTCAGGATTCAAATCAACTTAATCTCCCAACTAAAAACGGCCACAGGGCGTGTTTACACAGAGGTGAAGGGAGGGGACGGGGCCTGAGTTAACGTGTGCAAACAAGCCCTGTAGCGCGTTTTAAGTTGGGGAAATAATTCCCCTTCAATCCTGAGGGACCCTGGGGGCCAACTAGCCCACCAGGTGCTTCCAGTAAGCACCACTCCGCTGCGTTGCAGAGAGGTGGTCCAGGCCGTGCCCCTTTTTACATCTCTCTGCAACGCAGCTCTGTGGCACTTACTGGAGGTACCTAGTGGTCCAGTTGGACCCTAGGGACCCTCAGGATTCAAGGGGACTTAATCTCCCAACTTAAAACGGCCACAGGGCGTGTTTACACAGTGGGGAAGTGAGGGGACAGGGCCTGAGGTGACGTGTGCAAACAAGCCGTGTGGCGCGTTTTAAGAGGTAGTTTTAATCCCCTGCCCTATTATATACTAGGGGCTTACAGAGGAGGTCATGCTGATCACAGGGGGACCCCAACGCATAGTGTTCCCTAGTGTATGTAGGTGTTTTCACTGTATTCTGAGTGTCTTTTAACATAGCACTTGCTCTAGGACTGGTTAGTCAGACTCAGTTACCACCAGTATCCGTCTGAAAAAGTTGAGGGTACAGGATGATTTTGAAACAAGGCTTCTTTCTGCTCTTCTGGTTGTTCTTTCTGCACGTTATCCTTCTTCCTGTACTTTTCTTCATCTTTGAGGACTTCTGTTGCTTCTTTCTGCATTTCTTTTTTTTCTTTCTGTGCGTTTTTTCTTCTTTCTTCACATGTCCTATCTCTGTAGGCATAGTTAGAAATTAGCATTTAAAAAACCTTTGAAATTCAATGAAAGAAACATAGGTTTCAGGCACGTTATAGTTAGGAATCAGCATTTAAAAAACCTTAGAAATTCACTGAAAAAACCATAGGTTTCAGGGGCGTTATAGTTAGCTGGACTTTTCACTCGTACAAAACCATTGAAATTCCCCCGTTATAGTTAGTTCAGCTAACTATAACTCGCGCGCCCGCAATGCACTGCTGATGACGTCACATATTACATCACTCATGACATGGTCAGTGACATCACTCATGACATCACTGATGACATCTCAAATGACATCACTGATGACATCATCCAGTGAATGTGTGTTTTTCTGAAAATTACATATGTTTTATATATGTATATCTCAAGGTCAATGGAAGAATAAATGGGTATATAAGTGTCTAAATGGATGATTTGTTTTTGAAAAATTGATTGTATAACTGACTGATTAAGTGTATCTTAGTGAAGTGTACCCCCGCGAAATTTGGAAATAATAACAGTCGAGCTCAGCACTGGTAGGAAGAAGGCAATCGCCGAAACGCGCCCCAGGCGCAAGACTCATGCTTAATACACTGTAATTTTATGCTGTATGGTGGAAAATAAAGCACTGCTTACACGAGACCCCAGCTGTGTCGGACCTGTTTTCTGAAGAGGAAGCGGGATTGGTGGTGATGTGTGTGCGGAGGTCGGCTCCGCAATTCTGGCACGCCTCTCGATTAGGAGCTCCGTGGCTGCCGACAAACTGTTGGTGTGATGCTGGGAAGCATACCGCGGCGCCCCCCCGATCTGAACTATCTTTGGCATTGGGGAGAGAGTAGCGGATCACCGCTGAAGGGGTCAGCCAATAGCAGGACACCTCCACCCTGAATCCTGCATGGGAGAAAACAGCTGGCACTTTACAGAGACGACGATGTCGCAGCTTTATTAGAGGCTTGGGCGAGGTACTTACTTAGCCCACATATGTTTGGTGTCGGCGAATTTTGACTGGCGGGATCGGCATAAGGGGGCACAACGAAGGAGAGAAAGAGGTAAGGTACTCACCTCATGAACTTTCAAGTCCTCTTTCTATGCCCATAACGCTGCTCCAATGAGACTCCTCCGTGATGGATAAATGCAAACCCCCGCGAAATTTTGAAATAATAACAGTCGAGCGCAGCACTGGTAGGAAGAAGGCAATCGCTGAAACGCGTCCCAGGCGCAAGACTCATGCTTAATACACTGTAATTTTATGCTGTATGGTGGAAAATAAAGCCCTGCTGACACGAGACCCCAGCTGTGTCGGACCTGTTTTCTGAAGAGGAAGCGGGATTGGTGGTGATGTGTGTGCGGAGGTCGGCTCCGCAATTCTGGCACGCCTCTCGATTAGGAGCTCCGTGGCTGCCGACAAACTATTGGTGTGATGCTGGGAAGCATAACGCGGCGCCCCCCCGGTCTGAACTATCTTTGGCATTGGGGAGAGAGTAGCGGATCACCGCTGAAGGGGTCAGCCAATAGCAGGACACCTCCACCCTGAATCCTGCATGGGAGAAAACAGCTGGCACTTTACAGAGACGACGATGTCGCAGCTTCATTAGAGGCTTGGGTGAGGTACTTACTTAGCCCACATATGTTTGGTGTCGGCGAATTTTGACTGACGGGATCGGCATAAGGGGGCACAACGAAGGAGAGAAAGAGGAAAGGTACTCACCTCATGAACTTTCAAGTCCTCTTTCTATGCCCATAACGCTGCTCCAATGAGACTCCTCCGTGATGGATAAATGCAAACCCCCGCGAAATTTGGAAATAATAACAGTCGAGCGCAGCACTGGTAGGAAGAAGGCAATCGCCGAAACGCGTCCCAGGCGCAAGAATCATGCTTAATACACTGTAATTTTATGCTGTATGGTGGAAAATAAAGCCCTGCTGACACGAGACCCCAGCTGTGTCGGACCTGTTTTCTGAAGAGGAAGCGGGATTGGTGGTGATATATTATATATATTACCTACTGGCGGTCGCCAGTAGGTAGTTATAGTTAGGACCACGTTTCCATAGGAAATACGCAACATTCTATTTTGAATAACTTTGGCGCCGGTCGACGAATCCTCGCGAATTTTTCAAAATAGGTGGGGCGCTACGCTCCGCTCCTACCCTGAAAGTCTCGGGGGGATTCGTCAAGCGGGGGCTGAGATAAAAGGGGGGTCCCAAAACGCGTTTTTCCCATGCATTTTTCCATAGGACCGTTAGACAGGGCTACAGCCCGAACGGCTGAACAGAATTACTAGAAATTTGGCAGAGAGGTAGTCCTCAGGTCAAGGAAGTGCCTTTTGTAGGTTTGGTGTAAATCTGTTCAGTAGATTCTGAGAAAATAGCCTTTAAATCAATATATATATCTGAGCCAGCTTACGGTGCGCTTACGGTACACTTACCGTACGCGTACGGTGGCGTGCGCGAGCGCGATTCTGATTGGCTCTTAGATCTTAGTAAACATTCGAATCGGCCGAAACCAGGAAGCGGCGGCCGCCATTTTCTCTCTCGCACTGAGAGTGATGAATAAAATACCAAGCTCAAAAACATGTAAAGGGGCTGTTTAGACAGCTCCCACACACATAGCCATGTTGCGGGAGTCCCCTTAGATACCCCAAGGCCTAAAACGGACTTTTTATTTTTTCGCTAATTTCGCCGATAACGCTTACCGTACGCGTACGGTAAAAAAATTAAAAAAAAAAAAAAATTATCCACATTCTCCCCACCCCGTGTGCCAAAGGTGCCCGAAGGGCTCCATTTGTGCATGACATATAACAGCTGTTGAAAAATTAAAATATTACCTTTCAAAACGAAGTGCATCATATGTCCTCCATGTGCGCACGGTGCGCGAAGCGCATCGTGTGTACATGGCCCATCTAGCGAAACATGGGCACGCGGTGCGCATAGCGCACCGCGTGCCCACCGTGCGTGCACGGCACTAACTGCGTAAAGTGGGCGCGCGGTGCGCGCACGGAATGAACTGCGTTAAGTGGGCGCGCACGCCACGAATGGCGTAAAGTAACTTAGCATTTAAAAAACCGTACAAATTCACTGAAAAAAACCATAGGTTTCACACACGTTATAGTTAGGAATTAGCATTTAAAAAGCCTTGCAAATTCACTGAAAAAACCATAGGTTTCACACATGTTATAGTTAGCGGAAATTTTACTGATAAAAAACCAATGAAATTCCCCCGTTATAGTTAGTGCAGGCAACTATAACTCACGCGACCGCAATCTTCTGCTGATGACATATGTGTCTTTATGAAAAAAAAATATTTGTAATATATGTATAGCTAAAAATGTATGGAAGAAGACATGGGCAAATAAGTGTCTAAATACAGTATTAGCATCAGCAGAGGATTGCGGTCGCGTGAGTTATAGTTGCCTGCACTAACTATACGGGGGAATATATATATATATATATATATATATATATATATATATATATATATATATATATATATATATCAAAAGCCAATCCCGATAAAGACGAAGGCTGTCTGTTAGGACGGTCCGTGTCGGCGTAATCGGCAACCCCAATTATGAAACTCCACACACTTCTTCTCCAGAAAGTATACACGGACACCAGGGAGATTTGCAGTTTCAAAATCGGTTTAATGGACTGCACACACATATATATATATTACCTACTGGCGGTCTCCATTAGGTAGTTATAGTTAGGGCCTATTAGCCATAGGAAATCCGCAACATTCTATTTGGAATAACTTTGGCGCCGGTTGACGAATTTTCGCGAAATTTTCAAAACTTGTGGGGCGCTCCGTTCCGCTCCTATCCTGAAAGTCTTGGGGTGATTCGTCAAGCGGGGGATGAGAAAAAAGGGGGTCCCAAAACGTGTTTTCCCCATGCAATTTTCCATAGGAACCTTTAATCGTAGCTACAGCCCGAACTGCTGAACGGAATTACACCAAATTTGGCAAAAAGGTAGCCCTTGGTTCAGAGTCATGCCTTTTGGTTAAATGGTGTAAATACGTTCCGTAGTTCCTGAGAAAATCAAAAGTAAAATCACATATATATCTGGGCAGAGCCTAACCACACATCTCATCGTGAGATCTGATTGGCTGTCAACACTTCATCCAAGAAGTGTTGGCAGCCATCTTGGGACCAATATACATGATAGCACCTCATTAAAAAGCATTGCAGTTAATAGAAGGTTTTAAGACTTTAGTTACATTATAAATCATTTGTTGATGGTGCCATACTCATTTTAGGAATTGTGGTGTGTTCTAAGGTGATTTTACCATGTGACAAAGCCTTCTGCTGGGATATCATGAATCATGTTTGAGAGAAAACTATTTTCTCATGCTTTTCCCAAGGAGGTTTGGAAGGTGATCTATAAGCTAAACTGAGAGCATATTTTCTGTAAATTCACATTATCTTTCTCAGTCATGTGAGAATGAAGTCTGACATTCTCAATAAAACATGTACATCAAACAAGGGCAGAGACTGTCAGTTGAGTCCTTTGTGTTCTACTGCAGCTTCCCAGAGTGTTCTAAAGAACAACTAGAGCACTAACAGTCCTACTTATGACAAACGTATTCCACACCTGAAGCCATCTTGATTGGAATAAAGTGGTAACTCTTAAAACATTTAATTTAAAAAGGAACAAAATGAGGGGGTTCATTTTGCCATAGAAAGTATGATTAGTGGTTTTCTTATGTATGGTTTGTTTCCTGTGCACCTGAACTGGGAATTTGTCGTGGTACCCCAGGGGTTTGGAGGCAAGATGGCGTCCACTGGGTTGGACGCGTAAGCCGGCTGCTCCCGGGTGACAAAAACCCCCGCACCATGCTCGTTCTAAATGAATACCTTTGAGAGAGGAGTTGCAGGGAAGGGCTGTGCAAGATGCTGATTGCCACGGCCGCAATTTCATCTGAATTTTTCCGCTTACAACATCGCTATTGGTGGCTGTACGTCCGGAGTTGGAGCTGGCGTTTTCCTCCGGTGCCTGCATTCTACGGCGGCCGCAGAGGGCTGGACAGAGCCGCGTCAACGATGCCTCCCAAGGCAGCAAGAGGGAGGACTCGCCCTCTGTTGGACAATGCTGGAACTACAACTAAAAATGCATCAAACACAGTGAGTGGCTCTATACCACCAGATAAAGACACTGGGCCCGATTCACAGAACAAACTTAAGACTAAATCCTAAACTTAGTACCATTCTGGTATTCACAGAATGCACCTAGTACTTCTGGTATTCACAGAATGAACTTACTACTTTTGCTATTCACAGAATGAACTTAGTACTTTTGCTATTCACAGAATGGATTTACGACTACTAAACTTACGTCCGCACTCGGGCCGGAAATTCCCGCCCGGAGGCGGAGCTTCCGGCCCGGAGGCGGGGCTTCTGGGCCGGAGGCGGAGCTTCCGGCCCGGAGGTGGGGATTCCGGCCGATTTAGCTATGGCCGAAATCTCCACCTCCGGGCCGAAATCTCCACCTCCGGGCCGGAAGCTCCGCCTCCGGGCCGGAATTTCCGGCCCGAGTGCAGACGTAAGTTTAGTAGTCGTAAATCCATTCTGTGAATAGCAAAAGTACTAAGTTCATTCTGTGAATAGCAAAAGTAGTAAGTTCATTCTGTGAATACCAGAAGTACTAGGTGCATTCTGTGAATACCAAAATGGTAGTAAGTTTAGGATTTAGTCTTAAGTTTGTTCTGTGAATCGGGCCCACTGTGTTAAAGGGAGGAAAAGGAGGGAAATTGACGGAGAACATTGTAAAGCGTACTACACCGCTATTATTCTCTGCTGGTAAAGTAAAGGATAATGGGGAAGCTATCCAAGCTATCCAACCTCCTAAATGCTTGTCTTCTGCTATTGCATTAGGACTCACCTCAGAACCAGCGAGGATTGAAAGTGCCTGCAATTGGAGAGATGTGGACGCTGTTGATATGAATAACATCAGCGCGGGACCACTCCCTATATCTAGGGCTATCCAAGTTAGAGAACATGTCGAGGATGTCAACAGGGAGGGGAGGTTTCCCAGCAATCCAGATGAACGCCCTACTCTGGTACCTCCTGTTGGTCCCGCTTCTAAATCCAAATTGATTAGGGACAATGATACCGGCTTGGCTGCCATCCAAGACACAACAGGTGATGCTACCAGTCACAAATCTACAATGCAGGATATAGATACTGGAGACTATTTTTTTTCATTATCTGACCAGTCAAATTCCTCAAATGACGACCTTGAGTCTATGTTAGGGGCTTCAGCTAGAGCTGGTCTTTCAGATGATGAACGTAGTGATGGTAGTGTACAACTGGAGGACTCTGGGGATATATCAGATAGTAGCCCCCGTACAGTGCGCAAAAAATTGGATCTGAAAAGCGGTGCCAAATCAAGGAATGGTGGCAATGGAAGCGATGTCCTCCAGTGGGACTATTCCTGCTCAACTGACTTAAGTATGGAGAGTGGGCGAGCCACGGGAACCGCTACAGAACCATCTATCAAGGCTCCCGAGGATAAATCTTTAACATTGATCTATCAAACTATGGTCACTCACAGAGAGGAGGCTCGAGTAGAGAACCAGAGAGTACAGGGCTCATGTCGCAAACTACAGAACTCGGTACGACGTATAGCCAAGACCTGTGCTGAGTTCACAACAAGATTTAGTGAAGCAGAATCAAGAATATCCTCTCTCGAAGACGAACTGGCTGTACAGAAGGCTTTAACCAAATCTTTACGATCCCTAAAAGATGATACACAATGGAAGCTGGCTGACATTGAAAATCGCTCTCGAAGGAATAATCTTAGAGTTTTGGAAATTCCAGAGGGGATCGAAGGTCAAGACCCTCGCAAATTTATCATCGATTTATTTACGGAAGCTTTTCCAGAGCTGAGTAAATGGGATTGGTCAAGAGAAGTAGAGAGAGCGCATCGATTCCCATTTAATCCTCGCCCAAGACCTGGCCAATCTTCGGATAGACCCAGAGTGATTCTGATCTCTCTTAACAGTTTCTTGGCTAGGGAAGATGTGTATTCTTTGGCACGCCCTGATAGAAAAGGGCAGGGAAAGGGCTCGAATTTTTTGTAAGGCCTGACTTTTGCCATTTAACGGTGGAAAGGCGCTGGCATCTACGTCAGCTTATAGCACCATTTCAGGCCAAAGGAGCGCAAGTCTTTTTGTTAAACCCAGCCAAGCTTAAAGTTATGGGTGATTTCAGTATGAATTTGGTAGATTGAAAAGCTGGGCAGGAACTTAGGTCTCAATTTGTAACCATATCTATTATTGTTCTGGTTGTTTTTTCCTTTCTCTCTCTCCTTTCTCTCTCTCCTCTCTTTCGTGTGCTGTCCCACCCTATGTTGAAATCTGGTGCTATAGTTAAGGTGTAGTTGGCATCAGCAATAGTTCTATGGTCTAAGGATGTTTTAAATTTGCATGACCTATATGATGTCTTGTCTGGTTCATAGGGTGACGGGCATGGTGCGGGGGCATTCACCTGGGTGTTGGGAGCTTGACATCACAGAGACTATTGGTCCCAAAGCCTCATGGAAGGGTAGGGGTAGGGCGGTGTGGGGAGGGTTTGGGGGTGAGCAGTGGGGGGTTGTGGGGTTTGGGTGGGGTAAAATAAAAAAAATAATCCACAGTATCGATATAACTTTGAGTTTGAGCTTAAGTCTAAGCTTAATTGATTTAATGTCTGTTTACAGAGAATTTAACATTGGATTGCCCCTCTATTTATCTAATGGCTAGGTCTGGGTTCCGAATATATTCATTGAATGTATGTGGCCTAAATAGCTATAATAAAAGACAAAGGGTAGCTGCTGAACTTTGAGTGATTCAACCAGATATGGTTTGTCTACAAGAAACCCATGTACCGTGGGGTAAACGGAAAATTTTAGCGGAAATGGGTTTTGTGCTTCTAGCAGCTTCTCATCAATCTACGTCCACCCGGGGAGAGGCGGTATTAGCTAAACCAGCTATACAAAGTTCGGGACGGGAATTGGCTGACAAGCTGGGGCGGTGGCTTATCATAGAATGTTCAATAGGGGCAAAATAATTTACGCTTTGTACTGTTTACGGCTCCAATCTTGATGAAGCCTTGGTGTTGCAAAAACTTAATGTGGAGCTCGCATTATGGCCCACCCCTTTGGTGCTATGTGGAGATTTTAATATCAGCCTGCCCAATAAGGAACTTCAGTTGGATATGCAAAATTATAATGGTAGGAAACCTAGGGTTTTCAAGGCATTATCTCATCTACTTATGGATCATGGTTTGGTTGATGTATGGGATCATCTTTGCCCACTTGATACTGGCTTTACATTCTATTCCTATCCCCATCAAAAGCTAGTACGACTAGATTATTTTTTTGTTTCACCGACATTATTCACAGAAGCTAAAATCCTAGTTTTTCCGAAAATTACATCTGATCATGCACCAGTAGTCCTTGATATACCTGCATTAGGCTCTTATGTAAATCTACAAACTTTTACTTTTAATAGGAAATTGCTTCTGGAAAAACTCTTTATAGATCATATTAAAAACTGGATCAAGGTTTTTTTTCAAGATAATCGGCATTCAACCTCCGCTGGAGTCCTATGGGATACCTTTAAGGCCTGTCTTAGAGGGGAGGTCCTGAGTTATGGATTGTACCAGCGAAAGAAAGCTAATCTGGCAATGCAGGAATTATAACTTAAGGCTGTGGAAGAAAACTTAGCACAGGGGATTTGGGCCAAGAATGATATTATTGATCTACAGACTAAGGTGGCGAGATGTAGGGCTAACATTAATTTATCCTGGAGCAAGGAAATCGCCGCTAAATATCTAGTATATAAAAAGGAATGCTATGAGTATGGAGAAGGGGTCGGGCGTTGCCTGGCTAACAGATTACGCTCTAAGGAAGCTACCTATAGAATAGCTGGTATGAAGAACCAGTTAGGTGATATGATCTATGATCCCCAGGAAATTGTCCAGATCTTTTTTGAATTTTATGAAAATCTCTATTCGGGAAAAGAGACAGGGGTATATACAGGGGACTTAGCAATACAATACCTAGTGGAACGAATCGGTCAGGAGGAGGCAGAGATTTTGGAAAGTCCTATTACTATGTCAGAGTTAGAACTAGCCATAAATAGTATGGCGATTGGTAAGGCAGCGGGCCCCGATAGTCTCCCTTCGGAGGTGTACAGGGCTTTCTTTCAGGAGATTAAAATAGATCTGTTGGCCGTTCTCCAAGCCGCTCAAATGGGAAATGCACAGCAATCTTGGGATGAGGCCAACATTGTTATTTTTAGGAAAAAAGATAAGCCATCGGGTTTGCCAGGGTCATATCGCCCGATCTCTCTCATCAATTGTGATGGGAAGATTTATGCTAAAATTCTAGCGAATAGGTTAGCAAAGATTATATCTCCTTTGGTCTCTCAACATGGATTTATTCCCGGCCGGGGGACTGTGAATCATATTAACAGAATTGTGACGCTCTTTGACATTGCACAGGTTGAGGCTTGGGATTTAGGGCTGATCCTACTAGACACCGAGAAGGCGTTTGATCGTGTGGCGTGGGATTTCCTCTGGGGTATTATGCAGCGGATGGGGTTTGGTCAGGGTTTTATCCAAGCTGTAAAAGTATTATATCGATCACCCACGGGTAGGATCTGCTCTATGGGTCTGGTATCAGACCCTATAAAAATTTCAAGAGGCACACGGCAGGGCTGTCCCTGCTCTCCCCTGCTGTTTGCCCTTTATATTAACCCTTTTATAACAATGCTAGAGAGAAGTACTCAAATTAAACCTTTTTGCGTACTTGAAAACCAGTTCCGTGTATTCGCATACGCGGACGATATTGCCATTATAACATCTGACCCTCATACTGCTATATCTGAAGTAGAACGCCTAGCATCTGAGTTTGGCGTGGTCTCGGGCTATAAGTTGAATACATCTAAAACCCAGATTTTGTGTACTAAACAGATCATGGCTAGTGACCCCAGAGTGGTTAAGGAGGTTACTTATCTGGGAGTTAAGATCCGAGAAAACCTGAAAGATCTGGTCGATATTAACTGGGGAGATATAACTCACAAAGTGAAGCAATCGTTAGATAGTTGGGAATGCCTACATCTCACTTTTGTGGGTAAAGCTAACATTCTTAAAATGAATATACTCCCGAAGGTGTTGTAATTTTTTAGATCAGTACCATTGGAGGTATCCCGTGCCCAGTTACAACATCTGCAAGCACTCTGTGCTAAGTTCCTGTGGGCTCCAGGGAAACCCCGGAGAGCAATGCATTTCATGACTCTTCGTAGAGAGAGGGGGGGGGGTCAGTCCCCGACTTTACACTATATTATTATTCTTGTCTTCTATTGAATATGCAAATAATGCTGACTGGAGAGGACGTCAGCAATTTGGCCGAGGCTCCTTCAATTTATCAGATGGTTTTGGGTTCAGAAGTCAAGAACTGTCTGTTTAAGAAATTGGATAGAAGTTATTATAAAAGAACTACGTTTTAAAATTCTAGGGGCTGTATTCAAAGTCTGGAATGCAGTCCGAAAATAATTACAAATTCAGAGATTACATTTCTATACTCCAACTACGGCCGTAGGTATTCTGCCATCAATATTTCATGATCAAGTTGCTCGTAGTTGGAGGCGGAATGGCATCTCTCAAATCGGGGATTTTTATGAGGCTAGGGGGCTTTATACTACTTTTTCAGATTTAGCAGAAAAATTCTCTCTTCACAAAAATCAGTTTTTTAAATTCTTAAAAATAAGTGATTTCTTGAGTAAAGTACCCACGGCGATGGTACCACTTAAAATAGTTGAAGCTATTAGGGGTCAAGAAAAAATAGGGGTTCTATATAAAATCCTATTAGCTTCAAGGAGGGATGATTTGGAAAAACATAATTGTAAGTGGGCAGCAAAAGTCGGAGAGCCTGATGTGTCTATGGAGAAGGCTATTGCCATTGCCGGGGAAATTTGTTTATCGGCCAATCTTAAAGCTCAGTGTTATAAAACTGCATTTAATCTTTATCATACTCTGGCCAAGATGATGAAATGGGGGAGGGGCAATGATGGCAATGGCTTCCGATGCAGCACGGACAACGCTGATAGTCTCCATATTTTTATGACTGTGTTAAACTTGGGCCATATATACAACACATAGAGAAATTCATGACAGAAATTGTGGGGGTCAGGGTCAAAATCTCTGCCTCTATGATGTTGCTGGGTGTTAGTGAGGATCTCGAGCAAGGGAGACCCATGCATAAATATCGGTTTTTGCTCTTTATCGCTTTGGCGGTTGCTCGACTATGTTTAGCCTCTTTTTGGCTCCAATCGGAAGTACCATCTTTTGAAATGTGGCAAGCCCGGTTCTATAATATTTATAACTTGGAGCACAGTTTGTATTCTGCGAAAGGATCAAGGAAACGCAAATTAGGTTTATATATATGGGGGGCAATGGCCGATCATATGAAATGTTGAAAGATAACCAATCCAAATTAAATTAATTTTTGTTTTGTGGTATAATGGAATGAATTCAATTGCTGTTTTTCTTTGTCATGTTATTTGATTCTGTATGTATTTGTTTTTGATACTGTGAATTAATAAAAATATAAAAAAAAAAAAAAGAAAGTATGATTAGTGCTGCAGAAAGAAAAATTAGGGCACATTTTGAGTGACTTCTCAAATCCTCTTCTATTTCATTAAAACATTATGACATGCAGACTGAAACATGCACTTTCAATACCAGCAGCAGACTTCCCTGGTGAGCAGTAGCTTTACTACATTGATCTAATGAGCAACTAGAGTGCTAACATTCTGAATTTATGGCAAATGTGTGACACATCTGAATGCCTTCTTGATGGAATCAAAGTAAAAAACTGAAAGTATTTCCTAATGAGGAGACTGTAGTAAATGAGGAAATTAGGAAACTTCATAACAAATAAGTCTCCCAAGATGGCCACCAGAGACAAAAGAGCCCAAATGTAGCACAAATATCACCCAGATGTAGCCCAAGTATAGCCCAATGACAGAATGTCCCAGAGTGTTCTAAAGAACAACTAGAGCGCTAACGGTCTTACTTATGAAAAAAGTATGGCACACCTGAAGCCATCTTGATTGGAATAAAGTGGTAACACTTAAAACATTTAATTTGCAAAGGAACACAATGGGGGGGTTCATTTTGCCGTAGAAATTATGATTAGTGCTGAAGAAAGAAAAATTAGGGCACATTTTGAGTGACTTCTCAAATCCTCTTCTATTTCATTAAAAAAATCTGACATGCAGACTGAAACATGCAGTGCTAACATTCTGAATTTATGGCAAATGTGTGACATATCTGAATACCTTCTTGATGGAATCAAAGTAAAAAACTGTAAGCATTTCCTACTGAGGCGACTGCAGTAAATGAGGAAATTAGGAAACTTCATAACAAATAAATCTCCCAAGATGGCCACCGGAGACAAAAGAGCCCAAATGTAGCCCAAAATCACCCAGATGTAGCCCAAATATAGCCCAATGACAGAAGTGTGCAAAACACTTTATATTTTTGTGTTTTTGCAGTTTTATATAGTGCAGACTTGTTAGGTATTGGAGTGCTTTACATGAGCATTGGTTACATCACACTAGAACAAATTCATTTTGGTTGTAGACATGGGGAGATTAAGTGATTTGACCAGAATCACAGAATGTCGAGCTGAAGCAGAAACTTCAACCTGGTTCCCCAGTTGCAAAGTCTGCAGCTCTGGAAGTAACACCACATCCCCTCCCCTAAGTGCAACATTTAATCAAGTGGTCAACTGGATAAAAAACATAAAGATAACAAATAATTTAAAAGTGCTTTGTCGCTATTTGAAAACTCAGAAAATATGTCCTCATTTTAGTTTTTTAGAGCACTAACCACAATTTTGATGCAAATAAGACCCTCTCATATATGTAATTTCTAAAGGAAATGCTCTAGGTATTACAGTTTTGATTACATCAAGATGACGTCCGGCGTTCCACACTTTTGTAATAAATATAGAATGTTAGCAATCTAGTTGTTCAATAGGATACTGTTGAGAGGCAGAGGCCAGGGGCACGGACTCTGAAAATTGAAGGGAGGTAGGAGGGTGCAGAGGCAACAATTTGACCACACTGGGCAGGCAGGAAGGGCAGTGGCAGCACAAGAGACTATGGAGGGCAGTGGAAAGGGGGCCAGTGGCAACAAACCAACAATACAGGACTGGCAAGAGAGGCTGTGGCAATATAATAGACCATTGTGGGCAGAAGGAAGAGGCAGTGGTAGTACATGCCAACAGACCCGATTCAGCCAGGAAACGTCCAATGTTTTTAAGCTCAAATGGGCTTTATTTGATTTGTCTCCTGTCTACAATCTCCTCTTTTTCAATGTAACTCAAAGGGGAAAATCAATACCCCAGTTTTTTTTCAAAATCTCCCTCTTACCAGGTTCAAAATGTTCACAAGTATGGTACATTGGATCATGAAAGGCAGGAGGAATTGGGGTAGGGACATGGACTCGGATAACAGAGGACAGGAGGGACATGGAGAGGTGTACAAAACTAACCCTACAGGGCAGGCATCAGGGTTTGCAGCAGCACAATACACCACACAGGGCATGCGGGATGGGAGTGCAGCACAACAATCCATCGAAAGCAATAGGGAAGGGACAGGACCATGCACATGGACAACATAGAACAGGGGGGAAAGAGGCAATGGTAGCTAGCTGACCATAATGAACAGACAGGGGAGAAAACTGCAGCATAACAGACCATAAAGGGCAGGAGGGATGGATCAGGGGCATTACAATGGAACAGACAAGCCAGGAGGGAGGGAATAGGGGTCTGCATATGGAAACAGAGGGCTGGGGCAAGGGGGCAGGGCAGGAGCAGCAAGATGACCATGGCGGTCAGGCAGGATGGGCACTAGAAGCAAGACACACCATGGAGTGCAACAGTGAGACTATGATGGCATACACACAGACCATGGAGGGAAGGTGGTAGGGGGTCAGGGGCAGCTAGCTGACCACACAGGGAAGGTGGGAGGGGCCATGGCAGCACAGAAAACCATGCATGGCAAGCGGGAGGGTTAGTGGCAGCACAATGGCTATGATGGGCAAGAAGGAGGGTGCGGGGGCATGCACAAAGAACCATGGAGGATAGAAGTGAGGGTCAGGACCTGGGCACAGACAAGAGAGATCAGGGGAAGGGGCCTCACAACAGACCACGCAGGGCAGGCAGGAGGAGCAGTTGCAGCACAACAGACCAGGGAGGGCAGAAGGGTGTGGCAGTAAAATGGACTATGGAGGACAGGAGGAAGGGGATAGGGGCATGGAATATGAACAGGCAGGGTGGAGGTGGCAGGGACAGGTTACAGTCATCTGACAATGCCAGGCAGGTGGGAGGGCAGTGGCAGTTCAACAGAACACTCAGAGTAGATAGGGGTGGCAGGTCCATGGAACATGGTGGGCAAAAAGGATGGAGCAGGGGCATGCACAAAGACATCGGAGGGCAGGGTGAAGGAGAATAGGGGCAGCAAGCTAAGCACAGAGGCTAAGCAGGAGGTCAATGATGGGGCATAGAATTGGGCAATGGAGGGCAGGTGGAGTGGACTGGTACATCATGCTAAATGGAGGGCAGTGGCAGCACATCAGACCATGCATGGCAGGAGGGAGAAGGCTAGTCCATGGATTCAGACAACAGAGGATAGGGAGGAGGTGGATGGAGCAGCAAGCTAACTGTTCAGAGAAGGCGGGTATTAGGAACTTTATTGTTTTTAAAATGTGTGTCTGAACTACTTAAAATATGAATAAGTATGCAGCATAATCTCACTTATATTCAGGCTGAAGAGGACGTTTGTGACTGTGACTCTGGGCTCACTTGGCAGAAACACCCCCTGACCCTCCACCACCATCGCAAAACGTAATGCCTGTTAAAAGGGTAGGTGAACGCAGTGTTATATAGAATATAGTCCTGAGAGCACGATTGTAAATGAAAACTAGATATAGTGTATGGTATAAACTATGCACCAAAAAGTGTGAAATATAATATGCAATACATTGTGCGCAATGGCAGATTCATTGGAGAGCGCAAGATAGCACAGGCACTAGCGCATGCTATGCGATATGCACCTTGGAGTGTAATATGCACAGGGCAGTGTTGTGTAACCTAACTAGTCTCTAAAGTTGTAATATAAAATATGTGCTGGGGAGTGTAACGTTGCATATGCACTGTGACAAAGATATGGATCCCAGATTGTAATATGTATGGCATAGCGCTGTGTGTTATAACATAGGCATCGAGGAAGGCACGTTAGATGGGGCAATATAACTAGTGCGAAGGCAACTGTGGCATGACATATTCACGGGGTGGTGTTACAGTGCACATGGGCTAGAGAGTGTCATAGCATACGCACTAGCTGGTGGAATACAACACAGAGGTGTGTGGCACTCGGCGGGCACTGGTGGGTGTAACATAGCATTGGGCTCAGCCAAGAGCACGCTGTGACTCTCAAGTGAGCTTCGTCTCCTTTCCAGAGAGTAAAATAAAAATTATTACACATCCGACAGTGGATGTGTGTTTTATTAACTGTGAGGGGGGTTTCTTGCATAGTTTTGGTCGAATCCCCTTTGAATGGCTTGGTGTGCATGTGTGTTAAATGTGCCCGTCAATAACTATCCATGTTTGTATGAATAAATGATAATGGTGTCTACTTGGAGAGTACCCACCGGCAGGGGCGCCGGGATTAGGCACGGTAGGGCGTCAGACACGTCAGAGCTTCACTAGCGGTGTAAATACATTCCACGTGGGGAGAGGACGTGGTCCGTCGGCTACGCTGCCGACTTTGGTGCTAGAAACCAGAGTTCGAGCCTCGAGGTCGCGTCCACATCTTGTGATTCGGGGCAAATCCCTTAATCTCCCGTGCCTGAATGTGTAATGTAAATACAGTGCTCCAATACCTTTGGGTCGAGTTCGCGCTATATAAATATGCAAAAAAATAAAAAATAAATTGTTTGCATAGTCGCCTTTTAATGAATATCACGCAAATCGTCATGGTGATAGGTACGTTCGGTTTGTCCAGCATGTCCTAGGTATTTCTATAAATATATTTTAAAAAATAATAAGAAAAAACAAAGGCCGGCCTCGGGGGATGGGGTCCCCGGGGCCATAAGTTGCCTGAGGAGGGGGACAACGCAGTCCCCCTCCTAAAGAATAAAAAAAAAAAGGCCATGCCCTGGGGGTTGGGGTCCACGGGGCCGATTTTATAAAAAAAAATTAGGGGGCTGGCCCTGGGGGATGGGGTCCCCAGGGCCAATAAATTAGAAAAAGAAGGGGGGCCACACAGCCCCCCTTGTTAAAAAAATTAATAAATAAAAGACCGGCATCACGCCGGAGGCCACACCCCCTCCTTGTAGCACTCTGCAAACGCGCCCCCTGGAGAGTTGTAAGTGAGGGAATTAATTCCCCTTCAATACTGAGGGTCCCTGAGGGCCAACTAGCCCAACAGGTATCTCCAGTGTGCGCCAGGGAGCAGCGTTGCAGACAGGTGTTCTGAGGCCATGCCCCTTTTTACACCCCTCTGCAACGCAGCTCTGTGGTGCTTACTGGAGTTACCTAGTGGGCTAGTTTGACCCTAGGTACCCTTAGGATTCAAGGGGACTTAATCTCTCAACTTAGAACGTCCACAGGGCGCGTTTACACAGTGGTGAAGGGACGGGACGGGGCCTGAGGTGACGTGCGCAAACACGCCCTGTGGTGCATTTTAAGTTGGGGAAATAATTCCCTTTCAATCATGAGGGACCCTGGGGGCCAACTAGCTCACTAGGTGCTTCCAGTAAGCGCCACTGCGCTGCGTTGCAGAGAGGTGGTGCAGGCCGTGCCCCTTTTTACACCTCTCTGCAATGGCGCTTACTGGGCGTACCTAGTGGGCCATTTTGCCCCTAGGGACCCTCTGGATTAAAGGGACTTAATCTCCCAACTTAAAACGGCCACAGGGCGTGTTTACACAGTGGGGAAGGGAGGGGACGGGACCTGAGGTGACGTGTGCAAACACGCCCTATGGCGCGTTTTAAGTTGGGGAAATAATTCCCCTTCAATCCTGAGGGCCGCTGGGGGCCAACTTGCCCACCAGGTGCTTCCAGTAAGCGCCACTGCGCTGCGTTGCAGAGAAGTGGTTTAGGCCGTGCCCCTTTTTACATCTCTCAGCAACGCAGCTCTGTGGTGCTTACTGGAGGTACCTAGTGGGCTAGTTGGACCCTAGGGACCCTCAGGATTCAAGGGGACTTAATCTCCCAACTTAAAACGGCCACACAGTGGTGAAGGGAGGGGACGGGGCCTGAGGTGACGTGTGCAAACACGCCCTGTGGTGCGTTTTAAGAGGTAGTTTTAATGCCCCTGCCCTATTATATACTAGGGGCTTATAGAGGAGGTCATGCTAATCACATGGGGACCCCAACGCATAGTGTTCCCTAGTGTATGTAGGTGTTTTCACTGTATACTAAGTGTCTTTTAACATAGCACTGGCTCTAGGACTGGTTAGTCAGACTCAGTTTCCACCAGTATTCGTCTGAAAAAGTTGAGGGTACAGGATGATTTTTCAACAAGGCTTCTTTCTGCTCTTCTGTTATGTTCTTTCTGCATGTTATCCTTCTTCCAGCACTTTTCTTCGTCTTTAAGGACTTCTGTTGCTTCTTTCTGCATTTCTTTTTTTTCTGTGCGTTTTTCCTTCTTTCTTCACATGTCCTATCTCTGTAGGCATAGTTAGAAATTAGCATTTAAAAAACCTTAGAAATTCACTGAAAAAACAATAGGTTTCTGGGGCATTATAGTTAGCTGGACTTTTCACTCGTACAAAACCATTGAAATTCCCCCATTATAGTTAGTTCAGCTAACTATAACTCGCGCGCCCGCAATGCACTGCTGATGACGTCACATATTACATCACTCATGACATGGTCAGTGACATCACTCATGAAATCACTGATGACATCTCAAATGACATCACTGATGACATCATCCAGCGAATGTGTGTTTTTCTGAAAATTAAATATGTTTTATATATGTATACCTCAAGGTCGATGGAAGAATAAATGGGTATATAAGTGTCTAAATGGATGATTTTTTTATCTTAGTGAATACATGGCTTAGTGAGTAATGTTTAAATATGTAAATATCTGTATCAGTCTCTCACTTTGTGTATAATTGGCTGCATGGGTTGGTGAGTAGCTTACATGAGCTATATGTGCATGGTGAGGATGCAAGTTATAGTTACCATAGAGCACAAGTTATAGTTGCTTGAAAGAACTATAACTGGTGAATCTCATTGTTTTTTTCTTTTAGTTTAAACATTGGGTTGTCACTGAAAATGTCCCCTAATTATAACGTCACTTTAAACTTTGTTTTTTTGGAGTGAATATACACATCCACTCACACACGCAATAATGTATGGGGTACACATATATAAACGTACATTAAGTTATATACATATTAACATTTAATATTATTACATATAAATAAAATATTAAAAGGTTTAATATAATAATTAGCTGCAAACTAAGGCACTACAGTTGTAAAAGCATGCACCATAAAAGTACTCCTGTTGTAATGACATGCGATGTAAAGTCACTTCGGATGCAAACACAGCAGAGTAACAACCCCTGAATTAACTTAAAAGTAACAACTGACATTCACTGTAGAGCATATATTTGCTCTCATTAGACAGAAAACACAAATCTTACAGATGTGTACTTTGAGCAGCAGATCTATAGCAGCACTAAAGAGAACATTTGTCAGTCTCTGGCATTGTATAGCGAGCTACCATATAGTCCTGTACAGAATCATTCACGTATTGTAAGACTGCATGTACAGCACAAGCTCAGATCCAAGGCAGGACAGCTGCAGTATAATATTAACTTTCACCATCAACTGTACAGAATCATTCAGATTCTACTGATTCCTTGAAACTAACATAAGCTGCCTGTTACCTTTTCAGCCCATTCCACACTTTCTTTGATGAATGAAGAATTGAAGATTTGCAGTATTAACAGTCCACTATGGTACTTTGATGATTTATTTTTAAGTGATTCGAGTCACTCAATACAGGAGATCTGACCCCTGCACTGTGCATAAAGAAATAACCTATAGGGGCAGAGCTTGTCTTCTGTGAAGATTGTTGCTTTCTGAGTTGCCTGTTCCTGACTGCTCCTACAGGTCCATGAAACATGCTCTTAATGGCCTAAATGTCAATGGCACCAGATGGGTGGATGAACACTGACCCTCAAGAAGCCAACAAGAACATGTTAAGACTGCTCCAGCTATGGAAGATGCCATTCCGGTCTGAGGCCCTTCAGTGGCCTCTGACCACAACACCACTTACTGTCCTTCCCTGAGCCACTGGACCTATGGAAAAAAATCAGCGCCTGCCCTGCTTTTTAATTCCTGGGATGAAGAGGTGCTGTTGCTGTTGTTAAGATCTAAAATGGTATACAATCTTCTCACTTCCTGCATGATACTGTCCTACGCTCATCACTAGCTGAGGGCCTCTGTGATCTCAACCTGGCCACATAGGGCAACAACTCACTCCCTCTGACAGACTGTATCCCTGTGAGAAGGTACTTACAGTGGCTGTTACCCCCTGTCCCTTTCCTGCTGTTGTCTTGGATTGGGCTGGCCTTCTACAGATGACATTGTCAGATTCATTGAGTGCCAACATTTTATTTCCCCAGAACAGTAAACCTTCCCAAGCTGACAAATCCTTCTGGTGTCAATTGAACGGTATTGAACCCTGTTTAACATCCCCTCACCACCCACTCGATTGACTCCTGAGACCATGTACAGTGAACTCGTCTAGTTCCAGCCCTCTTACAGAAATATCCACATTACAGATTGGTATGTACCTACCTATGTACTCTATGGATAAAAAAGAATAACTCTTGTGAAGAACTGAAGACAGCACAAAGAGGAAACTGACTTAAAGGACTTTCAGGGACTCTATGCTGCAAAAGAAATACTCAACTTGAATAGACTGACATGACCAACATGGCACCAGGCAAGGGTACATGAATATAGCATGTTACATCGCATGCTATAACATCGGGTTCTATTACAACGTGGTCGTTACAACAACCACGCTGTTAGAACGCGATACCTTTACATTGCAAGTCATTAGATTGTCTTGCCTTAGGGGGCGCGCTGGACTTAGGAATAGTATAATTTAAAATTCCAACTTCAGCCTGCGCAACAGTAGGGAAGGTGTTGGAATAGTAAATTATACTATTCCTTAGGTTAGAGCGCCCCCTACAGCAAGTTGATCTAATGACTTGCGATGTAAAGGCATCGCGTTCTAACAACGCGGTCGTTGTAAACGCTATTTCCCGGGTACATTACAGTCCCTCTCAAAATAATCTCCACTGTCAGGCTCGAAGGCATCATTGCAGCATTTGTTTTCTGTAGCCATGTGGAGTGCAGAGTAGGGCCAAAAAAAGGCCATCACAAACAGCACCAGATCAAACAATGGCGCCTATCACTCTGGATACTCTTATGCATGAACTCAAGGTTATCGAATTATCAATAACCTCCACATAACAGATTTCAACTGAAGCTATTTGAGAATTAAAAATCAGTGGAAATGTTGATGTTTAAACAACAGCTGCACACCTCTGATAATAGATTAACTCATCTAGAAAAAAGTGCACTTCAAACGCCATATTGGGATTCTTCATAGAAAAGTCAATGAATTAGAGGATAGAAGCAAATGGGACAATGTCTCCATCTTTCATATACGTGAAACAGAAGAAGGTGAAGATATGATTGGTTTTCTTATTCATTTTCTGCCCAATCATCTGGGGATTGACTTTGCTGGCACCATCAAGCTCCAAAGAGTGCTCAAAATGCACAGTAGGAGGTAAACATCCACAGATCACCCCAGGCCAATCATTGTGTGTTTTCTGAGGCATCTACATGCTAAGTTAGTTCTTCAAAATGCTAAGCGCCACGATCCATGTGCTTACACAGAGGTCAACCTTTCATTTGCCAGAGATTTCACCTACTACTCACACTTCTTCCAAAAGAAATTACAATCTTTGCACTCCCTAATCTAATGTAAAGGGTCACTTATGGGCTCTTGGTCCCAGCAACAATGTTCATTATCATCAAAGACAAGACACATGAATACTATGATCAACAAGAATTGGAAAACCTCATAGAAACACTAACCAATACTCAGATGGAAGGCAAACAGCCATCAATGACTGAAGAAGCACTGAATGTGATAAGTCAATCAGATTCTATGGAGGCTGCAACAACGCTTCCTGAGACATTGACCAACAGAACCTGGCACCCTCCCAGGGACAGATCCCATGAGGAATCCCCTCACCACAGAGACAGAAACCAATCTCAATCACCCCTTACAGAGTGCACTAAATGGTGGTAATCCATTAACATGGTATTTTGCATTAGCATCACACAATGTCACCCTTAAAGCAAAGTTCTATACTTAGGGCCACATGTACGATCAAGAAAATTGTGCATCGCAAATTGCAACTCTTTTGCGAGCCGCAATTTGCGAGGCGCAATTTACGATGTACAAGAGTGCATTTCACACTGATTGTGATTCCTAATGGGGTCGCACATTGCCAGGCTCATTAATATTAATGAGCCTCTCGCAATTTGCGAGCCCATTGGGAATGACAGCCCTCTCAGGGATGGTGGCCTGCTAGGCTCAGCAGACCCCCATGTCTGGGACTGCTGTTTAATAAAGCATTTTTTTTTAAAAATTGCAGCCTATTTTCCTTAAAGGAAAACGGGATGCATTTAAAAAAGAAAAATGAAACTTTTCAGTTTCATTTTTTAAGCGCAGGCAGTGGTCTCTGGGACCACTGCCTGCTCCTAAAAAATATATTCCAACATACTCACAAAGGGGAAGGGGTCGCTGGGGGACCCCTTCCACTTTGCGAGTGGTGTACCACCTACTTGAAGTAGGTGGGAAACTGCGAGTGTTTTGCAGCCACCAATGGTGTCACAAAACACTAGTACATAGCATGTTGACTCGCTATTAGGAAGGGATACCCCTTCCTAATAGTGAGAGTCACAAATGCTATTTTGCGTGTCAGGGACTCGCAAAATAGCATTTGTACATGTTATTACCCATTTTTCCGGTTGCAAATGGGAGGTTCTCCCGTTTGCTCCCGCAAAAAAGGGTCGTACATCTGGCCTAAAGACCACTATTATTCCATGAAAAGTTCATAAATAGTAGAAACACACATTCTTTCTGGTTTCACAACACGTTGTAATATTATACCCTCCTCTGGGCTCTCACTTCTTGTGCACTCCAGCTTAGGCAGAGCATTACTTTGTCCAGTGGTTGATTGAACACTTCAGCTGCTAATTTTTAATAGTAATCATTAGGAATGGCACACAGGTCTTATCATTTTGATCCCTCAGTGTTCATAGTCTCACTATTTATGTCCATAGGTAGAAGGTGTTGACATATCTAGGTTTAAAAAAAACAGGTGTGATCATACTGCATAAACCCATGTTGGCTGGCAAACCCATTCAGAACTGAGTTGCAACTGTGGTTGCAGGATAAGACCCCAATATTCCTCCACCTTGGTTGGATTTATCAACATTTTCATACAGAAAAGCAGGAGTGCCATCCTTTTTGTGCAAAACTCTATTGATAAAACTGTACAAAACTTGGTGTGATCTTCAATGCATATCTGTCTTTGCCAATGTAATGTGCCAAGGCCATACCTACATATTTGTGTCTGTAGACATCTCCAATCTAGATAAAGTTGACTTCATGGCCAAATTTAATAGAATACTAGCAGAAACTGGACACCGGAAGAATCTAATGGGAGCAAATCTGAATCTCTCAATTGATCTAATTCTGGACAGCTCTGGCTTCAACAAAGTTACAGATAGAGTCATCCTACGAGACCTTATGGCAGACTTCTCTCGGATAGAGACTCCTACATTCTGAAGACAGAGAATACACAGAAACTAGGAGCGATTACTTCTTGGCACCAGCAGAAACTCTCCCTGAAATCATGAAGTGTGACATATGAGATCAATGCATATCAGATCATAACCTGATTACCATTGAATTTTATCTCAAATTGCAGGTTTCCAGTAACAAATCATCGAGAATATATATACTGATATTCAAACTTCCTGAGGAAATAAAAGACACTAGTAGAGTACTTCAAAGAATACTTAGCCCTGAAGGAACATTCTGTGCCTTTCTCTCACAGCCTCTGAGCCGTGGGGAAAACCAGAGGTCTACTAATGAGTGATTCTACACATGCATGCAAACTGCTACAGTGAAAAAGCATGCACTGGAATCGGATCTTACTATACTCACTCGGAAATACCATATGGACCACACAGCTGCAACACTTCAATTTGTCACTGAGAAAAAGCATTAACTCACAGCCATCCTTAGGATGCAAGTGAAGAAAGCTTGTCAGCATATTAAAGGCCGCCTATATGGACACAGGGAAAATGCTAGATGACTCCTAGATTTTCAGTTAAATCAAAGTGCAGATAAATCCAACATTGCCGCCATTTACGATAATATCAAGGTTTTTGGAAATCAATCCCAAAGATGTCACAAAAGCATTTGCTTCCTTTTATATTACAATATATATATCAGAAACCCCCATAGATGATACTACTGAACAGCAAATTCTGCATGCCCTACATCTCCCTACAATCACACGCAAATAGAGAATATCTAATTGTGGATATATTAGATGAGGATGTTGTAGAATCCATCAAAAAGACTCCAATGGGCAAAGGTCCAGGAGGGGACAAATTTCCTGCAGAATTCAACCAGGTCACAGCAAAGCTGATTATTCTGGGGTACATGTTCAGAGAATCCCTCCTAACTGACAGGCTTCTCGCTGAATTCAACCTTGCTTTTATTTCATTGATCCCTAAACCAGGTAGGAATCCACTCCACTGTGAGAGCTATCAGTCAATTTTGCTGATCAATTATTACATAAAAATTCTTGCTAAGATCCTGGTAACAAGATTGCAAAAGGTAATAACATCTTTGGTACAGAAGAATCAAGCTAGATTTGTCACAGGGTGCTCCTCTCGCAATAATATGCACACACTATTGCATCTCCTTTGGTTGTCCTGCTGTGCCACTGATGAACGAGTGGCCATGTCCATCAATGATGCTGAAAAAGTATTTGATCGAGTGGAGTGGGGGCTACCTTTTCCAAGTGCTCAGCAGGATGTTTTTGACTTGACCTTTCTCACCGTTGTACAGTGGCTATACCAAAATACAATGGCAATTGCGAACTGCAATAGATACCTCTCTGAGAAAATCAGCATCTGCCTGGGCATACCCTGCCAACTTAGGGCATACAAAGCAAATACAAGGAGATGATGGACGGAGTGCTGAAACAATTCAGACACTTACCCCCAGTCACAGATCTGGGTTGAATTCATCATTGTTTTTTAGCTCACTTTGCCACCCCAGTGTAAACGGGTATGCTAAGACGTTGGTCCCTTGCTCACTTTGCCACTGGATTCAACCTAGCCAGGTGAGGGGTGTTACCCCAAAACAGGTCCCAGGATGCTTGTTTCTGGACCAGGGAAGACCTGGCCTGGAAGTGTAGGCTGGACTGTTCCCATGAGGAACAGGATCAAGACTGATTTGCCTATGACTGGGTCTGAACTGGGGTGACGAAGTGAGCAGAAGGATGATGTATTAAACCCAGATCTGAGACTGGGATGCGTGGTTGAAAAGTTTCAGCGTTCCGTCCATCATCTTTTTGCGTTTGCTGTGTTTGCCCTAAGCTGGCAGAGGAGCCCAGATGGGGGTCCCTTGCTCACTTTGCCACTGAATTCAAGCTAGCCTGGATGATGAGGGGTATTACCCCGATACCGGTCCCAGGGTGCTTTTTTCCGGTCTAGGGAAGACCTGGCCTGAGAGTTTGGGCTGGACTGTTCCTATAAGGAACAGGGTCAAGAATGATTTGCATATGGCTAAATCTGAACTGGGGTGGCGAAGTGAGCAGAGGAATGATGATGGATTAAAACCAGATCTGTGACTGGCGGTGGGTGGTTGAAAGGTTTCAGTGCTCCGTCCATCATCTTTTGTGTTAACTTTCACTCAGACAGCAAATTGGAATCTTATATAGTGCATGAATTTGGTTAAACTTTTCAGCACAGGCCTCAATCTTAATATGAGGTGTGGCTGAGCTCCAACATTGTCAAACCAATGTACCTCATAGCTCTAAAACAGATTTCTGTGAGGAATATTGAGTTTGCACTTGGTATTTTGCTACTTATAGCAACACCTGCATTAAATAAACAGCAATACAAGAATATCATTAAAGTTAAAAAATAAATAACGTGAAAAATCTGAGACCAATTTACCTAAATAGTGTAAAATCTAATTATTAAAAAGATAACAAAAGAAATTTATAAGAAACAGAAAATCCAACGTTACCCTTGCCTACAGACTCCCAGGTCCATGCCCCACCTTCTGAAGGGCCATCGCCGAATGTATCATCCCTCTTGCCATCAACTCCAAAGACTTTGTCTTCCTCAGTGATCTCAACTTCCACCTGGAAGACCCTAATGACACCAGCACCAACAACCTACTCAAAATCTTGGAAATCCTGAAAATCTATCCGTTGGTCACCGATCCTACACACATCACCGGAAACACTCTCAACCCCATTTTTTCAGCCAGGAACAGAATCAGATACAGCCACGTAACATAGAGAGAAATTTACATCCACCCGCTATCCAAGTGATTTGGGACATCAGCTACTATGTATCCCAGAATTTAAATCTAGGGGCTCACAGGATGTACTAAATCGTTCAAGCATTTTAAAACTAATAAGGACGCTATCAGGCCTAGACCATGTAGTATCAGATGATATCCTTGCCATCAAGTTCCTACCAGCAAGAGGGTGATAGCACTCAAACCCCACCCTTGTCACCTTTGCTGCCACAGATCTTCATGTCCAGGTTATAGAGAGAAAAAAGCAACTGAAATCCTGGGGCATAGAAGTAATAGCTTACCAGGGGGACAGATACAGCCACGACTGTGTCTGTACTAATAAGGACAATGGGCGGACACCCCCTTATGGGCTACACTAAGGGCACACTAGGCCAATCCAATTTTACAATTGAAGTAACAAGAGAAGAAGGGTTTTCCAAACAGCGAAGAATTATAACAAAACACGAATCCCAAAAGAACTGGTGCTGGCTGCCCACATTCCTAACTCAGACTGCAAACTGAAAATATTGAATAGTGGAATTGCCAGTCACCTCTGAATGGGATGGCTTAACCATTTGCTCCTGGAACATTTGTGATTTGCAGACAAAAGTTGCAGACCCCACCATTTTACACTATTTACGAGCTTTTGACATAATAATTCTCCAGGAGACCAGGGTTCAAGGTAATATCCCACTGATTGGATAGGAAGAATTTCGAAAACTGGCCGAGAAAAGCAGCATTTTTGGAAGGGCAAAAGGCACAGCCTGGCAATCTACATTAACACCGACCTGTCAGTTGAGGTTACAGAGCACTCATGGCTGAACCATGCCTCCTGACCCTGCAAATGGACGGCTGGGCCAAGCACCTAAACAAATCTCTTATCCTCATAAAAGTGTATGTAAGTCCCAAGAGGAAAGCTGAAACAACAGAAAAGCTTGCAGCACAGAAGGTTTATCTAAAAAACACATACCATCCATCCTACTAGTTAGTCTCGGGAGTCTTTAATCTCAATCTATTCCA
The DNA here is from genome assembly GCF_964204655.1 of Triturus cristatus. Lineage (NCBI taxonomy): Eukaryota > Metazoa > Chordata > Amphibia > Caudata > Salamandridae > Triturus > Triturus cristatus. The sequence goes on along the minus strand of NC_140591.1, from coordinate 611,577,291 downwards.
TCACCCGAGGAGGAGAATGCGTAAATGGTTGGGTCCCTTCCAGTACAAAATATGCCCCCTCACAATCGAAAGGATAAAATAAGTGAGGAACTAGTCAAGGTATGTGTTACATCTGTACTATGTCTCTTTAAGTGCATGTGCCAGTCAATCTGTATGGCAGCATGCGCTGTGTTATGTTTCACATTACATTCTTTATTCTGTATTGGAATGTAGTATGTTGGTTCCAGTGGAAGCTCAGTTGTACTGGAGACTTTCATCTGGAAACAACATACTGCCGTGCTGTGTTAAATAAACACTTTGAAGATTTATTGGATTACAGAGTTTCAATATTGGCGACGAGTTGGGATCATCTCCTGTCAGTTTCAGCACGGGTACGGAGAGAGAAGAAACCCAGAAGTATTAAAAAAAAAAGAAATTTCGTTTGGATGCTGCGTGTCTCGACCGTTAAAGAAGAAGAAAAAAAAGGATTTGTTTATATTGCAGCGTTTTGACCAGAAGGAAGTAATTTTTTTTTTGTTTCATCTATTGGTTTGGACCGAGTTTAATCTCAAGAGTAATACAAGAAAATTGAGGAGACCGGGTCAGCTTGAACATAAACAATCCTACCGGCATCAAAGTCCTTAGAAGCGGAGAGGGAGCGAGCGCCGTATCCTAGCAGCTTTGTTGGGAGTGTTGCTACGGAAGGTGCGTCATCTCGTTGTGGACGCAGAATCGTCATTGAGTCATCAATCACGCAGTTGTAGACGACGCGCAGAACGCTGTGAGGGACATCACCAGTGCCTAAGCAACCATTTGTTTATGGAAAGTAACGTCGGCGCACAGCATTTAAGCGTCATCAGTTCCTAAGCAACTGATCATTTCCTGGGAAGGAACGTCAACGCGCTGTTGTGTTTGCGTCATGTAATGCATTTTGTGAAGCATTACGGTTGATTTAAAACACTGGCATTGCTTGCAAGTACTGAGAACAACTTTGCGCGATCGTTTGGCAAGGGAATGTTTCAGTATTCTGTGTTCACACTCTGGTAGGAATGGAATTTAAAAGTGGTTTAAATTTTGTTTTGGTGTAATATAAAAGGAAAACATCGCGTGAGACACATAGAAGAATAAGTCTGGATTTGAGACATTTGAAAAAAATATATACACAATTTCTTTTGTGTGTTGCGTTTAAGTGAAATTACCCAGAAGTCTGATTGGGAAAGTTTCAACAGTGTAATTTTTTTTTTGGTGTGGTGTTGGTGGGTAATAACATCCTAAAAGAAGCATGCAGTTTGATCCACCAGGGACATTTTTACAAAATAAGGGAGATCCACCTTTACCATGGACGAGGTGGAAGGAAGAATTCTTAACGTATATGAAGGCGATTGATGGAGAAAGAATGGGAGCAGAGAGGAAAAAGAGCATTTTGCTTCATTGTTTAGGGTCAGAAGGACAGGATATTTTCAGGGCTTTACCGCAAGTCACAACACAAGTAGGGGAAGAAAATCTGAACGTGTATAATGAGGCTCTGCAAAGACTTGAGAAGCGATTTAAACCAACAGCCAGCATTGCCTTGAACAGATTCAAATTCTACACAAGGGCACAAAAAGAAGAAGAATCTTTTGATGATTTTTTAACTGCGTTAAGATCATTATGTGTGCATTGCAAATTCGGTATGATGGCAGATGAAATGATTAGAGATCAGATAATTGTTCATGTAAGAAACAAAAAGGTACAAGAAAACTTATGGGTGATGGCTAATCCTACTTTGACGGAAGCAATAGCAAATGCAAAAGCAGTAGAACAATCTGAGAGCTGGATGCAAACAGTTGACAAAGTACGAAGAAGAATGAGTGTGTGGAAGAAGTATGTGTTTTAAAGAACAATTTAGGAAATAGTACACAAGCACAAAGCAACAAGCTGGAAGTTAGTCAAAAGAAGACTATAAACAACAGATACAACAGTGGAAATGCATTTAGAGGTAGTGTGAATATAGGAGGTCAAAGTGCGTGTTTCAGATGTGGGAATAAAACACATTTAGAAACTTTTACAGGGTGTCCTGCAATTAATAGACAATGCAGAAAGTGTGGTAGGTTTGGTCATTTTAGTAATGTCTGCAGAGATAACAGAAGGAGTAATTCGTTCAATGTCTCTGCAAGGCCAGTTTCGACAGTGAGTGGTACGGAAAATGTCATTGAGGATTTTCAAAGGGAAGGAAATGTCGTTAATTCAGAATGTGAGAGAGGTTTTGTTGTATCTATTGTTGGTAAAAGTGTAAGTGAATACAACAAGAAGGTGTTAGTGTCTCCAAAGTGTTTTGTTTGCGTGTTAGGTGTTGAGTTGCAACTCATGGCTGATTCAGGATCACCATGGACGATAATTACAAAAGAGTATTTCAAAGAGAAATTGGAAGTAGTTTGTAAAAAAGAGAAATTACATGCCAGTGATATCATTGCAGAGAGTTTTGATGGAACAAGGATTGATATGGAAGGTTTTTTCTGTGTTTCTTTGTGTTTTAAAGAAAGGTGTGCAGAAATAAAATTGTATATTGCGGTGAAAGGAGTAAACGTTCTTGGTTGGCGTGACCAATGGAAGCTAGAAATTATTTTAAATCCACGTGCTACAGAACCAGTAGGTTTAGGAAGTGATTTTATCAAAGGAAATGTGTCTGTTTTAGACCATAGTGTCAGAGTGAGGAATTTAGTTTGTAAGTACAGTAATGTATTCAGTGATAAGTTGGGAAGATTAAAAGACTTCGAGCATAGAATTGTTTTGAAAGGTGATGCATGTCCCGTTGTACAAAAATTGAGAGGTGTTCCTATTAATGTTCGAGAGGAACTCAGGGATAAGTTGAAACAACTCACTGATGAAGGTGTTATTGAGGAGATTGAATCGTCTGAATGGGTTTCACCCATAGTTTTAGTACGGAAGTCAGATAAGAATTTGAGAGTGTGTGTGGACCTCAGAGCGTTAAATTCAAACATTGTGATTGATTGTCATCCTCTTCCAAATATCAACGAAGTTGTATCTATGTTGGAAGGAGCAAAAATATTTTCAACCTTAGATTTAAGGTCTGCGTACCACCAGATAAGTTTGTCTGAGGAATCAAAAAATCTCACGGCATTCATAACTCCTCAAGGACTTTATCGCTATACAAGGATGCCGTTTGGGTTGGCATCGGCAGCAGCTGTGTTTCAAAGGATTATGTTTAAAATTTTTAGAGATGTTGACCATTTTGTAAAGTGTTTCCAAGATGACATCTTAATTTTTTCAAAAAATGAGGTAGAACACAGTTTACATCTTAGGGAAGTTTGTGGAAGGTTGGAGAAGAATGGTTTGACGCTTAAGGAAAACAAATGCAAGTTGTATAAGAAATCCGTGGAGTATTTAGGTCACACGTTGTCGGGGGATGGTGTGGTACCAAAAAAATCTAATGTAGATGCCATCATTAATGCCCCAGCTCCTACAAACAAAGACCAATTGCTAAGTTTTGCAGGGTTGTGTGAATACTACAGTAAATTTGTTAATAGTTTTGCTTGTAAGATGGAGCCATTGAGAGAGTTACTTAGAAAAAATGCAGTGTACATTTGGAGTGAGAACCAACAGAAGGCTTTTGAAAGTATTAAAAAAGAGATTGTGTGTGCTCCCACTCTGAAACCCTTTTGTGTAAAAAAAAAATTGCATCATCACAGTAGATGCAAGTTTGTATGGTGTTGGTGGAGTACTCTCGCAGAAATATGGTAGAGAAGAGTGGAATGTTGCTTTTGCGTCAAGAACGTTAAATGAAACAGAGAGGAAATATGCGGAAATCGAAAGAGAGTTATTTGCTTGTGTGTGGGCCATTGAGCATTTTAAATTATATGTTTGGGGTAACAAGTTCACTTTAAGAACAGATCACAAGCCTTTAGTAAATATCCTTTCATCTGGTGGAGGGTGGAATTCGACCGCAAGAATTGCTAGACTTGCTTCTAGACTTCAAGAGTATAATTTCAACACAGAGTATGTTCCAGGGAGAAATAATGTAACAGCTCATTTTCTTTCAAGATTACCGTGTGGTCAAGGTGGTGTGAATGTTGTTACTGAAAAGGAGTTTGATTTTGCTATCAGTGATATTATTCCCCCACAGTTTCAAGAAATTAGTGAAACATTTTGGGAAGAGTGTGTAGGAAAAGACAAGGATTGGTTAGAAGTTAAAAAATACATTATGGAAGGTTGGCCAAAAAAGGATCAGATTAGACCCGAGTTGTTATCCTTTTTCAAAGTTGCGGATGAACTAGGATGTGAATGAGATTTTCTGTTCAAGAACTATAAGTGTATCCCTCCTAAAGAAATGCAAGAAGCTATTCTTAAACTAGCTCATAAGACACATCCTGGGATTTCAGCCATGAAACGTCTTGTCAGGAATTATTTTTGGTGGCCTGGCATGGATAAGTTTATTGACAGAGTAGTCAGAGATTGTAATTTGTGTGTTTCCAGTGAAAAAATGCTGTTTACTAAAACTCCTCCATTAAGAATGGTAGAATGGCCAAAAGCACCTTGGCAAAAGTTAGCGTTGGACATTTCTGGTCCATTTAGTATGCTTCCAGAAAAATGTAGGTTCGCAATAGTTTTAGTAGATTATCACTCTAAGTGGGCAGAAGTGAAATTTGTAAGTAAAATCACGACAGAGGTTGTGTTAAATTTTTTGAGAGAAATTTTTGCACGGGAAGGTTGTCCGTCGTACCTTGTCACTGACAATGGAGTACAATTTACTTCCTCAGTTATGAAAGATTTTGTGAAGGAGTGTGGCATAACGCATGTTTTAACGTCTCTTTATGGCCCACATGAGAATGGACAGGTTGAGAGGTTCAACAGAGTTTTGAAGGATTACATAGTGGAATCTGTGAAACTAGGTGGAGACTGGTTAAGTAGAGTGAGGGAGAGGTTATGGCTTTATAGAATCACTCCTCATTCAACAACTGAAGTCAGTCCTTTCAAATTGCTGAAAGGTAGGGAACCAGCTTCTAAAATCTGCCCTTGGTGGTTTCATCAGAAGTGTGTCAAGCAACACATGAGTAGCGAAGGTGTTAATGACATTGCGGTTAGAGTGGGGATCAAGCAGCAGAAAATTTGTTCTTGGTTTGATAAGAAGTGGAAAACTCAGGTTCCTTCTTTTCATGTTGGGGATTGGGTCAGAATTTTAAAACCTGGCATCGTCAGTAAGGGTGCTAACAGGTATGGTAAACCTATTCAAATTATGAGAGTTTTTAGAAATTCTGTTGCCACACAAGATGGGAAGATTTGGAATGTTAGGAGAGTGGCAAAGTGTCCATCCAATCTACGAAGTTGTGTTCCTACAGATTCAACTAATGAAACTGATGTTGAGGTTGGTATGGGAAGTGGGTCTGATAAGGCAAATGATAAGTTGTCTAGTTTTCCTAATGTTAGAACTTCTAACCGTGTGAAATATTTTCCAAAGAAATTGTATGATTATGTTTAGTTATTTTCTCTGTTTAATTTTGGTGCAGTTTATTGGTGTTATTTTGTTGCTTTTCTGTTCACTGTAATTTATTTGAATGAGGGAGATGTGTTACATCTGTACTATGTCTCTTTAAGTGCATGTGCCAGTCAATCTGTATGGCAGCATGCGCTGTGTTATGTTTCACATTACATTCTTTATTCTGTATTGGAATGTAGTATGTTGGTTCCAGTGGAAGCTCAGTTGTACTGGAGACTTTCATCTGGAAACAACATATTGCCGTGCTGTGTTAAATAAACACTTTGAAGATTTATTGGATTACAGAGTTTCAATAGTATGTGAACTAATTGGCCTGCTTGTCCAGAATGGTCGAAAGCCCCCTGCATGGGCCAGAACATCAGGCAAGTTGGTCTCCTTTCTAGATTACACGCTGGTGTGCCTTGCACTATACAAGCAAGTGTGGGAATTTAGAATATGCCATTGTGAGGAGAGTGACCATCGCCCACAGGTAATTAAGGTAGGGAAATCCCGACGCAAACATGACATAACAACAGCTCAACAAGTAGAGACCGACACCGAAAATTTGAAATGCCTGAAGTAGAGCTCAGTGAAGGATCCAGCAGAAGAAGAAGTGGTCAGGCTTGAGGACATGGCTGCAGAGGACACTAACCAGATACTAGTATGGGAAGCATTCGCTAGGGAACTGATTAATAGCATCCAGTCAGTAGAGACAGTAGAGTGAACAAGGGAGCTCCTCCTGGGCGCCATAAAAACATAGTCATGTCATGATGCGTCCGCCTGAAGAGCTCTACTGTAGGCAGGCTCCTCAGGCAATTTCGGGAAACCCCTGAGGATATGAACCTACTAAAAAGTCAGCATAAAGAGAGAAGTCTATAAAGAAACAGAGACATGGGCCTTTAAAAAATCCAAGCAGAAAACGCTGTGGGCCCAAGTGCTATATGGCTCAAAGTCAAATGACTCAAAAAAGTTCTGGAAACTTATTAACAACATTAAAAAAGGCAGAAGAGCAATCCACAATGCAAATATAAGCAAATATGACTGGGTTGAGTACTTGAAATCTCATTTTAAAGGAAGCACCCATGGCGCAACCAGCCTACATCAGTCCCAAAGGGACAGCTGGGCCACAGGGCCATTGGCGCACCCACCAAATACGCCGGCGGAGATAAAAATAATTATTTACAAATTACAGGCCGGGTGCGTGGCTAGCAGCCAAAGAGAATGGCCGCACACTAACGCGGCTCCGGAGCCCTCGCCGATCATCCTGCCAAAATCCTGACGTTTCTTTTGTGAAATTACCCACAAAATATGGTGCACCTGGTTCCAGTAGTGCAACTTGTGAGCAATTCCCGGCTGGGAGAATACATGGGCGGCGTAGAAACACTGGCGTGCCTGGAGCCCCGAAGGAACATGGCGGCGATCCCTAGCGTGACGTATTGAGGACGCACGCCATCTGTACCAGAGCCCACTGCGGTAATCGGAGTTGCCGTGGGCATGCAAGCGCGCGCACCAAGTGGATATCTGGATACTCAGGAGGAAGAGAGGCAGGCTCTGGCCAGTGGCGGCGCAGGAGGTGGGCCAGCTGCTGCAGCAACGGAGGCCCCGGCTCGCAGGGCCTAGCCAACAGCAGCACTGATGGCCCGGGGGTGGTGCGAAAGCGGCAAACAGACACTGCTGGGAGAATTATAGGCACTCCCACCAAGCCCGGCAAGTCTTTTGGAGACTTTTGGGAAGCCAGCAACTGACATAGAGGAGATTTGAAGCAGCGGGCCTGCAATCTACACGACAGTAGGCCTTGAGATCGGCCAGCGATCCGGACGCACCGACAGCCGCGAACTGTATCGGCGCAGCAGAAGGCTGCGTTCCGCCACAGTCAGTCCAGGGCCTGTGCAGAGAAATATCAAAAGCCGCAGTGGGAGTTTGGGTACTCCTATATATTTCTCCTGGGAGCAGCTTTTTGGCCATATCAGTGGAGTGATAAGGGGATGCTCCCCCGGACAGACAGCGCAGATCGTTTTTGAGATCGCCTGGCTGCGGCAGTAGCCACGCCGCAAATCTAATTCCTGCTAGACTCTGATCCCCTCCCCTAAGGTGAGCGGTGGAAGGGGGGGAGGGGTGACCTAAGTTGCCATATTGAACTCGGAGGACTCATCCAGAACTCAGATATATCACGCTGAGTCGCATTTACTCTAGCTCACTCCTCTGCTACTAGGCGGTCAGCTGCACAGGAAACCTGATAGGCCACTGGAGGGTATTAACCCCCTCTAGGCAGGCAGCGGTGACTACTGGAGCTGATCCTTGAACGCCCGGGTCTCACACTGCTCTTGACGACCGATAATGGCCAGTGGGAAGGGGTCTAAAACAGTGGCGCAAAACAAACTGGCCAAATTTGCCTGGGCTAAGGCTGGAGACGAACAAGACGCTACACCTCTGGAGGATCCAGACAATGGACAAAAATCCTCAGACACAGCAAGACCTGACGCTCCAATATATAATGGCAGCAATCACGGGAGTGCGCACATCCCTGGAATCTTGCCTTGACACAGTAAACATCGAGATCTCCCTCATCAGAGCGGACCTCAGAAAGATGGACGCAAGAGTGAAGGAAGTAGAGACGTCACATCGGAACTGAATAAAGACACTGCTCTACTTAAACAACAAGTGGGTCAATTGCAGGTGCAGCAAACCAAAATGGAAGGGCAGCTTGACGAGTATGAAGGTCAAGCGCGCAGGAACAATATACGTATTCTAGGGGTCCCAGAGCGCGCCGAAGGCCCTGCGATAGACCTATTTGTGGAGGACTTAATTCTGAAGCAGCTGCAACCAAAGAGACTCTCAAACTACTTCTCTATTGAACGCCCCCACCATGTCCCGGGGTGGAAGCCTAGATCAGGGACACCCCCACGGCCTATCATAGCTCAAGTCTTTAATTTTAGAGATCGGGATGTCATCCTGCAGGCTGCATGGGCCAATCCACAGCTCAAATTTGAAACTAATGTGATCACATTTTTTCCAGACTTTACATCGAAAGTCCAAAATCAACGTCGCAGCTTCCTAGCAGTTAAGTGGGCGCTGTGAGAAAAGGAGCTGAAATCTGCCATGCTTTTCCCAGTGAAACTTTGAGTAGATGCCGACAGCAAGGCCTGGTTCTTCTCCTCCCCTGAAGATAGGTGGGAGTGGCTGGAGGGCTGGAGTTGAGTGGGGAACCCGCGCAGGGAGAGGCATGACGGACCCCGGAACAACAAACTGGACCATGGCGCTGGGCAGCAGGGCGAGTTTGCCGGGAAAGAGTCGGACTCAACATCACTCAACTGATATCGCAATGCTTCTGGTCCCAATTTGACCATATTTCCTGCAGATAAGTGGGACAGAGGCGGAAGGGGATAAAAGTGGGGTACTCCTTCAAAGCGTAATCTTATGTCTACCCACTATTGTTGCATGGATTCTGCTCATGCACAGAACTATGCGCAGGAAAACAGGACCTCAGTGCCCAGAACCCCTATCCGACCAACATCAGTGTCTCATTCGCTCTTCATACCATATAGAAGCTACCAATGATTAGACAACCCAGAACAAGCGACTTTAGAGTACTCTCAGGAATGGTGGGAATCAGAAATACCTGTTTGTTATTATTCTCATATCAGACCACAACAAGAGTATTCAGAGACACAGTAACGTTTAAAATGTTTATTTTATAAACTACGTGTCCTAAGATGCAGTACTTTGGCTAACATAAGCAGACAAATGATTAAAATTAAAACCATCAGCTTTGTTACAATACCATAAAAAATGAAGGGAGAAATCATATTATAAATGATAGTGGAATACAACCACCCTCCCTTCGTTAGTAAGCTAGTATTATTAGACTAATAGAAGGTCTCTAGGCTTGAATGGGGAACCCCATACCGTAAAGATCAGCTTAGGTGAATCACATCACAGGATCAGCTTTGCTCTGCGTCTGGAAAAGTTCTTCTCCAGAGTGTGTGTGTAATGCATGCAAACTGCAATATTAAAGGCGCTCGAGTTTCAGATATTTGCAGCTGTGTGCGTGTTATGGCTAGAGCGTGGGCCGATCAACCTGAATTCAAAAGCATACATTGTTTGTTGGCCCAGACTGTTTTTGCACACATTGTTCAGACCAAGGTCGCAGTGCACGTCTAGGGATGTGAACAACAGACAGTTCTCATGTGAAGAAAAGGCAAGCAAGCAGTTTTCAAATAATAACATCTATTTGCAGTGTCGTGTGCAAGAGCAGCAAAAGTGGCAAGATGGCGTTTCTAACATCTAAGACGCTTATGTTAACATAGCAATGTGTGCATCTAAAACTCCGCCTCCACTACACTATAGGACACATTGATAAATTATCTACCAGCAGTTATAACTGGATAGGGGGGCAGGGATCTGCTCCAGAGATTCTGTTTATATAAAGCAACTTTTGGGTTTAGGCGGGGGTAGGGCTGTAAACTAGGCACCTTTTCATTTAAGAGGGAAAGTGACAGGCACTCTGCCTTGTTGGGGAGTGGGTAGTTTAAAATCCACTGACAGGGAGGCAGGGAGGGGGAGTTGAGGGGTCAGGGAGAGGGGGTAATGTTTTTTCAAATCACGAAGTGTTGAAATTTATTATCAGCTATAGATATTCTTCCTACAAATGAAGGAATTGTGGTCATGCTGGTTTTTAAGGAATGTATGGCCAACCGTCCATTAATGTCTATATATTGGAATGCACTGTTGAACACTGCAGTTGTTGCCACTCATGATGTGCCCCGCAGATCCTATGTTTTTTGTTTACCAGACACATGGCAGGGACAATGGTAGAAACGTCACTTTCTGTTATGACCTAAAATGTAAATGGGATGGGGATAAAGTAAAACAAGGCACTGTGCTACAATACCTTGAGGGACATGCCCCTGATCTAGTTTTGCTGCAGGAGATGCATCTAGTGGGAAATAAGTGGAAGGCACTCACACAATGGGGATATAAATTATTGGTTCACGAGTGGTACACTTAGGGATCGAGGGGCACGGGTATCCTAATCCGGAAAAGCCTTGCACTCACCCCAACACACTTGTTTGCAGTTTTAGAGGCAACTTGGGAAGGGAAAGTGCTGAATGTAGTTTTGGTGTACCTTCCACCAGCGTTAGGTAAGGAGGCACTTATAGACCTCGGGACTTCAATATGACCATGGATGACCAAAAAGACAGACACTCGCAGCATCCCTGAATGCGCCCCAGTATCCGAATGGAAGAGTTCACGAAGGCCATGGGCTTAACAGACGTATGGCGCTCTCTACAACCAGATATGACCTATTACACTTACCATTCTAATGTACACAAAAGCATGTCCCGAATAGACTATTTTCTAACACACTTAGTGGATATCGGACATTTTCGTAATCCGTGTGGCCTGCCGCGGGGCATCTCAGACCACTCCCCAGTATGGGTTGAGCTTACATACTATACCCACTATACCCAGCTACAGCATAACACCTTAGTTCTGAATCCCTGGTTGCTCAAAATTCCAGATATAAGGGATAATTTGCTTACTCAAACCGACAATTATTTCAAAGAGAATGTTGGCTCGGTGGACTCAGCGCAGACGTTGTGGGAGGCTTTCAAGGTGGTGCTGAAGGGGCAGGCACAAGCGCTCAAAGTGAGTTATAATAAACAACAACAACAGCAAGTACTGCAATTAGAGAGTGAACTTAGACAGCTGGAAACGGACTGTGCTGGGTCGCCGAGCAAGGCTCTCACGCACCAATTAATGGTCAAGCAATTTGAATACAGAACCTTGGCTGGGGAGCAGATGAAGGCCAAAATACTGCGAACACAACACAAGCTGTACGAGATGGGGGACAGGGCGGGGAAAATGCTAGCCTCGCTGGAGAAAAGGGAGCAGGGAGAGCGATGAGTACCCAGACTGGCCCAAGAGGACACAATGCAAATTTCGGACCCACAAGAAATAGCATAGGCATTTGCAGACCACCTAGAGAAGGTTTATACCTCCTCGACCACGTACACGGCGGAGGACTCCCGTCAGCTGCTGGCAGATATGCATTTGCCCACCCTGTCAGTGGTAGATAGGGATGCAATGGAAGTGGACCTTACAGATGATGAAATTCAACAGGCAATTGCTAGTGTACAGGCAGGGAAGGCAATGGGACCTAACAGAGTTCCTATTGAATTTCTGAAAACAGTGGCCTTGCACGTTGCGCCCCACTTAAAAGATATGTACAACAAAAGGTTTGAAATAGGAATCCTGCCTGAAGACCAACGTCTTGCTTCTATTGTTATCCTTCAGAAGCCAGGGAATCCCGCCAAGAGTTGTTGATCTTACAGGCCGATCTCGTTAATTAATGTAGAAGCAAAAACCCTGGCAAAACTCCTGGCCTCTCGCTTGATCTCTACACTCCCGTCTTTGGTCCACCCCGACCAATCGGGTTTCGTGCAAGAGAGGAACACGGCATTGAATATGCGCCACCTTCATAATGTCTTGGGGAGACAGAAGTATATAGCAGAAGACGCAGTAGTGTGTTCCCTGGATGCCGCAATGGCATTCGATTCTATAGAATGGCCGTACCTCTTTGAAGTGCTAAGGCACCTGGGGTTCGGCCCCAAATTTTTGGGCTGGATAAAACTGTTTTATACCAAACTGAGGGGCCAAGTCATGGTCAACAATCGCACATCCTGAACTTTTACACTAGAAAGAGGCACCAGACAGGGTTGCCCCCTCTCCCCCTTATTTTTTCCTTGATGATGGAACCACTGGCACACTGGGTAAGAGGTGACGTTTTGCTTAGAGGGCTGAAATGGCGGACAGTCATGAAGACAGGATATCGTTGTATGCGGACAATTTTCTGTTATATCTAGTGTCCCCCAAGAAGTCAGTGCATAGAATTTTAAATATCTTTACAAACTTCGGTAAAATCTCCGGTTATTCCATGAACTAGGTCAAGTCGGTGCTTTTTGTCCTTCGGGGTCCTGATCCTCAACATCCCGCAGGGTGTGAGGTGGAGATAGCCCATGACTGATTCCGCTACCTTGGGGTTTTATAATCCCCACACACTCAGCTGTTCCATGACAAAAACCTAGCTGTTCCTTTGAACAGACTACGCAGTGATGTTAAACATTGGAGATCCCTGCTCTTTTCTATGTTGAGTCGAGCGGCCCTATTTAAGATGTTGGCTCTCCCACGTTTTTTGTACAAGCTACACCCTTGTGGCCCACTCAAAGGCTAGGACGCCTGTGTCATTAACCAGGGTGTGATAAATGGAACACAATTGGAATATCGACTATAGGTCACCTAGTAAAAAAGGGCAACATCCTCACATTTAAGGAGCTACAGGAGAAGATCCAATTAGCCCAAGGGGAGATTTTTCGCTATCTGCAGGTTCATCATGCACTGAGAGCAGCACTCCCGGACTTAGGCAACATAACAGAATCATCCCCTTTAGAAGACAGATTGCTTTCCGAACCGATTTTAAACAAGGCTATATCTTTAACATATCGTAAACTATGTAATAACCTACTGGACCCGTTTCACACTCTCCAGAACAGGTGGCAGGAGGACGTAGGACACATTGATGATGATGACTGGCAAACAGCACTTATGTCTCCAAGAGAGGCGGCTATCACTTTGCGCCTCCATCTGATCCAGTTAAAAAACGTACATAGGACATATCTTATTGGGGTGACTCTAGCGAAGATGGGTGCCAGGTTGGATACTCTATATCTACGCAGTTGTCACCATAGGCAACCTTTTACCATACCATAAGGGAATGTCCACTAGTGAGATCCATGTGGGACCGCGCAACAACACATATGCATGACGTACTAGGGAAAAAGATAACCCTAACACCGGCGCTGGGGCACCTCAACATCTGGGAGACCACAGACCTAACGGAAGTGGAACAGCAACTGGTCACATTGGGGTATACCTTGGTAAAGCGGGCAATAGCAATGAAGTGGGGGGTCGCAGAGAGGCCACTGATGGGAACCTGGTCACGCAACTTAGATAAGTGTATGATTGCAGAGAAGGAGGTGTTTAAATATAGAGGGTGTCCCAAGAAGTGGGATAAAAAATGGAGCAGATGGAATGCATACCGGGGAGACCTGTGTATCTCCCCGACTAAGGAAATGGAAATTCTCTTGAACCAAATGACTGAATACCTATATCATGTCATGTATTTGTATACCTGCTGTAATATGGCTGCGATTTATGGCGACCAATGTATTTTATTTGTTGTTTAAAATCAATAAAAATATTTTCCTTCCCCAAAAAAATGACAGGCCGATTGTGCCCCTGGCCCAAATGGGTTTCCACAAGCGCTTTACAAATACTCACCTTTGAGATGGGCAACCTTCCTGCCAGCAATGTTTACACATATTCTGGTAAAAGGAATCATCCCCGAAAGCTGAAAAGGCTCAATAGTCCACCCCATCTTTAAAGGAGGTGCTGCATCTTCACCAAGCAATTATTGCTTAATTGCACTTTTGGACATATACCTGAAATTCTTTTCTACACTACTACGCAATAACTTGGAGACATGCACACTAGCTATGGGCAGACTCCCACTTAACCAAAGCATATTTAGATGGAGTCAAGGCATTTTGGTCAACTTTTTGGCAGTGGGATTGACATTTACCAGAGCCAAGGCCACAGGCACCCCCCTCTATTTATGTTTTGTTGAATTTAAGGCAGCGTTTGACTGTGTTCTGTGCAACAGGCTATAGGCCAAATTTCAACAATGAGGATTTTCATCCAACCTCCTGAGAGCAAGTAGGCGGCTATATTCAGACACATGGGTTAAGATTTTGATCTGAGATGGTACCCACCTGTCAAGGGAAGTGAAAACATCAACCGGCCTGATGCGAGGCTGTGTTTTAGCACCTCTCCTTTTTAATGTATTTATTGCAGACCTTTCTATAGAATTGGATGGTCAGACAGCCCATGCGCTGACCCTTGGAGGTCAGCAATTGTCAAACATTCTGTATGCTGATAATTTGCTACTTCTTAGCAACACCAGAATAGGCCTAGAGAGGCTACTGAACTGTCTCAGATCATATGCAGAGGACAATGAGCTGGAAATAATTCACAAAAAACACAAAAGTGATCTCATTTAATCATGTGTCTTAAATCATCGGATTCAGGAGTCAAAATTGATGCAAGAGCCACTTTTACACCACAGAGAGAGGCAATCAAGAGAAAGGAACAGACACTCAATCATGCTTTTACAACACTGGCAAAATCCATTTGGGGCCATAACCTAAAGCCATTAGTAGCAGCAATGAAGGCCAAACTGTTACCAACACTCACATATGGATCAGAAATAATGATAGGTGCTGAGGCCAGACTCCGTGACAAAAGCATGACAAGATCCTACAAACAAGTTTTCGGGCTACCCAGATTGGCATCACCTGCCCAAGTTAGGCTAGAGTTCTCATTGATAAAGCTGACACTTGACAGGCCTGCGGCATATATTAAGTGTTGGTGTAAACTATGGTCAGCTGCCGAAGGCACACTGGCGAATCTAGTCTGGTCCAAAATCAGTCTTCAAAATGGGAATAGTGAATATAAAAAATACCTCGAAAAAAGATGCTTGAATTGGGCGACCTGTGGAATACTAACACACCTGGCCAAGCCTTCAGAAGGGCAGTAAAAAAGCAACTAAATTGCAAAGTTGGACGAAAGAAAAAGAAAAGGTGTCCAAGCTGTTGCACACGTGGTTGGTACGGTAATCATACAGAGTCCAAAGAGAATCAACCTTCCTGGAAACCACCTATCACCTAAAGATAAAACAGAGATTACTGGCACTAAGATTCAGTGACATGCCAACATTAGACTGTCTTTCCAAGTGGAGGGAAGATGGCCAAAGAGGAGACAAGAAATGCCACCTATGTCATCAGGTAGACAAAACCTTGCAGTACGTTATATGTATCTGCCCTGCTCTGGCCACACAGTGAAGAGGTTTGCTGGAAAAAAAATATTAACCCAAGGATGAGGTCCTGTAGATCAGCACAAATGGAGTCACTGGATCCAAGGAACACAATGCTGAACATTAGACTGGTACAGTTCCTGGACATTTTCAAATCTCTTGCCATGGCAGATTCACGGATACAGGTGGGGTAAGATGAATGGTGGAGAAGGCCTTTGAAAAGAAGATTTGTATGTATTATTTTATGGCAGGATGCTAGGTGCCAGGTATTCTCTTCATCTATCCCGTCAGGTTGAGCACCAGTTCAACACTGCTCCATTGTTCTTTTGGCTAAACATTAGCACATTTTGTCAAAGGTTTGCATATTGCATAGGCTTCTGCCAACTCTATACACCAATGTCAGCACTTTACGCTGAATCTGTTCACAATGTAGTCCCTGCTAATTTTGCATTAATGGCGAGTGTCCTAATGAGAAAGAAGGCTTGCACTTTTGCACTTTATGCTGGTGCGTAATAGAATTATTTCAAGATCTGTTGCCTAGTGCACAAAGTACTTAACGGCAAGGGACCCAGTTATCTTATGGAGTAACTCATTCCTTATCGACCAGAGAAGGTCTTTAAGATCAATGAACAAGTCACTACTTACAGTCCCACGAATTAACAAAACTTTCTCTGGCGGCAGAGCTTTTTCATTGCTGGCCCCTGATTATTGGAAAAAACGTCCTGTTCACATACGAGAATGTACTGTTCACCGTAGCTTTAGGAAATTACTTAAAACAAACTATTTTAGTATCATAGTCAATGCCTGTGTTCTCTCTGCTGTGTCGAGATACTCCTCACAGGGGGTGATTCATGTGCATTACAAATAACTTCAACAAGACATAACATAACGTCTTGCACATGCTGGTATCATCAGAACCAGAGAACCACTGGCCTAATCGTTCCCTTTGCATAATTCTACACATTGTATATGCCTTAGTCGTTTTTGCTCTAGTGCATGTTGCTACGGGGCACCAGATAGGATGTCCATCTCGCACTTGTCGGCATGCTTGTAAATGATTGATAACGCTGCTCTAGATTTTATATATTTATATGCTTAGATTTGTATGTTTTAAACCATGTTTATGGGTTTTATTGACTAAGGCAAAGTGTAATTTCTCAATAAATCCCGTAGGCTTGTTTAGTTGTGTCCGTAAATCCTTTATTCTTAATGTCATTTGTATGATCGTGTACGTTTGTATTTGGCCATATGTCTTTGTTTTTGTTTTTGCTTTTCACGCTCTTCCCATGCCGTATGCCCTTTGCCATTATGTCTCTTTTTAACAAGTGTCCTATGTTGAGTGAATATATGTGTTTGTACATATATTTATGTTTTTTATATATTGTAACTTACAGCCCTGAAGAAGTTCATTTCAAATGAACGAAACCCGTTGGCTGGAACTTGTTATTGTTGGATGACATTAAGAATAAAGGATTTACTGACACAACTAAACAAGCCTATGGGATTTATTGAGAAATAACATTTGAGTAGCGCACCACTCCAACTTTGCCTTAGTCTTATCTCTGCCTGGCAGCTGGCACCTAACAACGGTGGGTGGAGGAGTTGCATGTGCACACTATTTCGGACTACCTGTGGATAAAATCATAAAGGGAATACAGCAGGAAAGTGCGGTTATCTGGTCCGCCGTTGCCCGTCTTCTTCCTTAGCTTGGGTTTTATTGACTAATAAATGAATTTACTACTACTAATACTACTAAAAAAAGATACAGCAATGCCACCAAGATTACCTGAATTGACCACTCCATTGTCCACTTTCACATCACAACACCCCCACCCCCGTTCACTGCCACAGTGCCCCCCCAAGACCCTCTACAAGAGCTGGAGCAAAGTAACAGTAGACATCTGCACTAACTCCCTCAAAGCTCCCCCCCCCTGACACCACCACGGGCCTCGAAGTGGCATTCGGAAACGTTAACGCATGGCTCAACACGTGCACCGGCAATGTCCTCCCCTGAAACCTACCAAAACAAACAGATACTCCAAACATCCACAACTGGTTCATACTAGAGATCAAAGTGCATAAGTGCTCCTACAAGCGACTTGAGAGAATCAAGCAATCCAGCAAAACTAACATTGATTACGACAATTTCAAACTATCCCTGAACAGGTACCACCACCAACTCAAAATCGTGGAAAAAACATACCCTGGTCCATCTCCTGGACACCAGCTCAATCCACATTAACCCGTTCGACGCGCCCGTCGGGCAACGGCCGTCGCGAGCACTACCTCCGTAGTGCTGTGCACGTCCGTTGGCCGACGGGGCCCCGCCCGCGCAAGAATTTACCCGCGGCTGATTTTACACCGCAGTTAACGGGTTAAGGAGCTTTTCAGTGTCATGGTTCTGGGAGGCTTTGGTGGTCCCGGTTGATTGCGGTAGGTGTGTGGTGCTCCTCGGCATATACGGAAGTAGATCGCCTAACTTCCGTTCCGATGGAGGTTGGCGGTCTAGGTCCGCTACCGGAAGTCACCGCTATGGCATCCAACGCATCCGGGGGAACCACATATGAACCACAGTTCCCGCCGGGTCGGCACTTCAGATCTGCTTCCGATGTTCAAATGCCTGGACCAAGGCATTCGTCTCATTCAGGTATTCCCATGTCAGTGCAGGAGCGCTGCTTTGATTCTTCATTCCTCCCTGCTTTCTATCCAGCGCGGGCGCGCTGGGTTCTTTCTGGTGACAGTTTGCTTCGGGGCATAATCGCTCAGGAGCGCTTTGTCTTCTATGCCCGTGACACGCTAGTTTCTGTCCCTGATCTCCGCGCTGGAGCACTATTTTTCGTGAGTACTCTTCACGCTGGAGAGCTTCATTCTGTGGTGAACCACTGCGCTGGAGCGCTTTGTTTGCATGGTTATTTCCGCACTGGAGCGTTTGTGTAATTGACTTAGAGGTCGTGCTGGGGCGCCAACATTTATCTTTCACGCGCATGAGCGCTTTTTGTTTTACAAGCACATTTCTGCACTGGAGCGCATTGTTTTTTTGTTTGCACATCATCGCGCTGGGGTGCCTACATTATTTCCTTTTGTGCGCAGGAGCACTAGTTCATGGTGACTCCTGCTGCTTATGACTACCTTACTTCGTGGTGCTTCTCTGACAAGGTGATTGCCTATTACGCATATGTCTGTGCGTATGTGGAGTAAGGGAAGTGTTTGTGTCCTTAGTAATAGGGTCTGTTCTTCTCTTTCCTAGTTCCCGGTGCTTCACGGACATCCCCCAGACTGAGGGAGGTTCCTTAACCGGTCTTCAGAACACAATCTCCTTCTTCTCTGGCTTTCTTCCCCGAACCCATCACCATCCTAGACAGTATACACATTTCTGCTGGGGTAAGGTGGGAACGTTGGTGGTGGCTCATGTCGTCTCTGCCAGATTACTTCACAAGTGGAAGGTAAGACTGGTGGGGTATTCGACAGAATCCGAAGCCCAAGTAATATATCTTGCCCAGGCGACATGAGCGATCCCGAGATAACCCCACAGGACATAGCGGCTAAGCTTACCAGCATACAAGCAGAAACACAGCTTACGACAGGACATGGCGACCTTACAAGGTCAGGTCACTGCTGGTGTAGCAGGTCCCTGGGGTCGACCTTCCCCTTCTAGGGTTAGGCAGGAGGGGTTGCTACGACCACCCGTGTTTACCTTCAAGAGCGCATCTACTCCTCCCAACCTCGATAACACCATACAAGTAATAGCGCCACACCCCGTCCTGTTAGCGTCACCTGAACACTTTCATGGTGAAGGCACCAAATACAGTGTCTTCCTACACCAATGCCACCTGCATTTCATGGCTTGAGCAACTGCCTTTCCTGAAGACGCGTCCAAGGTCGCCTTTATACTCTCCTACATTGGGGGGATGCCGCCCAATGGTCCATTTCGTTGGTGGAAAACGACGACCTGATGCTATACAACCTACCAGTTTTCAAGGAGGCTATGAGCCGTATGTTTGCCCGCCACACCTTTGTCCAAGCCGCAGACAATGAGCTACTCAGCCTAAAACAAGGCAACACAGACCTGCTCCATTATATCACCTCCTTCAGTAGACTGGTCATTGAACCCCGTTGGCCCGAGTCCAAGAAGGTATCCGAGTTCTACAGGGGCTTACGTGACGAACTGAAAGACCTAAAAGCACAGATGCCTGAACCACCAGAAGAAATTGGACCGTTCATCGATCTAGTGGTCAAGGTGAACTACAGGTTACAGGAGCGCAAGACCGACAAAACCAAGGGAGGCGAAAACCATTTCTTAGCTTACAAAAACAAAACAAAGACGAATCAGCACAACCCAGTGACGTGCCAGAACATATGCAGATAGGCGGTGTTCAGGGACCGCTTACCAATGAAGAAAGAGAGAAAAGGAGAAAACAGAACCAGTGTTTGTACTGTTGCAAGAACGGACACTTCGTCAGGGAATGCCCAGTAAAACCTACCCCAGCGAGAGGAACAAGGCATTTTGCACTACCCGTATCCAGAGGAGACAAGTCAGGAAACGGAGAAACCCAGTAGACAGAGGGGGCCTGACTACTGGGTTCTTCATCCAATGAGACAGCATACCTGCCTTCTTCCGTGGCAACCATCACCTGGGTGTGGAAGTAACCTTACGGGAACACACAGGCCAGGAATGGTGGCTTACCGCACTTCTCGATTCAGGAACCACCAGCAATTTCATTGATACCCAGTACATGAAGGATCTGGGTATGGCTTCCATACAAAAGACAAAACCGGAAACAGTAAAAGTAGTGGATGGTACGGATCTCACCTCCGGCCTCATCCGGTTCCCAACTGAGGAAATGATGATGTTGTTCGATAATCACCACACGGAAACCATCGCTTTCGATGTCATTGATGCACCCCAATTCAGAGTGATACTAGGCCTTCCGTGGTTGGTGTACCACAATCCACGTATCGTTTGGGCGTCCGTGATCATGACCTTGGATTCAGTCACATGTACCTCTTCCTGTTATACACAGAGCGAATCACCCAGTGTCAGAGCGGTACAGGCCCATGCTCTACCCTTGACTGGAACAGGAATGATTACCCACGGAAACGTACTGGATGAATACCTGGACCTAGCAGCGGTGTTTGACAAGAAAGGAGCCAATATTCTCCCTCCTCACCGCCCCTTTGACTGCAAAATAGACCTGATCCCTGGCTCCACGCTTCCTTGCAGTCGGATATATTCCCTAACACAAAAAGAAAACGTACTTGGATGAGTATTTACGTAATGGGTTCATACGCCATTCCAGGTCTCCAGTGTCCTCTCCCCTGTTCTTCGTGGCAAAAAAGAGGGGGACCTTAGGATCTAGATTGACTTCAGGGCTATGAATGCCATCACGATAAAGAACAGGTATCCTCTACCCTTGATATCCAACCTGTTGGACCAGGTAAAGAACGCCTCCATATACACCACACTAGACCTGCGTGGGGCCTATCATCTCTTCAGAGTCCGTAAGGGTGACGAATGGAAGACCGCGTTTTGGACCAGGTTCGGTCTCTTCGAATACTAGGTTATGCCTTTCGGACTCTGCAACGCTCCGGCGGCCTACCAGTTCTTCATCGATGAGGTGTTAAGGGAACACATCGACCTGTGCTGTATAGTATACATCGATGATATCTTGATTTACTCACAGACCACTGCAAAACACATCCAACACGTACGGACCATCCTGCAACAACTAGAACAGCACGGTTTGTACATCAAACTGGAGATAAGCATCTTCCATATCACTGCTGTTGAATTCCTAGGACACATCATTACCCCTGCGGGTATCAAAATGGACAACAAGAAAGTGGAAGCTATAGTGCAATGGCCATCTCCGACTACCGTGAAGCATGTCCAAAGGTTCTTGGGCTTTGCGAACTACTACCGTCGTTTCATCACAGGCTTTTCCGGTATAGTGAGTCCAATCACCAAACTGCTATGCAAGGGTGTACTATACTGCTGGGATTCCAACGCAGAACATGCTTTCAGGAACTAAAAAGGAGGTTCAACACGGCTCCCATCCTGATTCACCCCAACCCAGAACAACCATTCATAGTGGAAGCTGATGCCTCACAAGATGCTCTAGGGGGTGTGTTGTCTCAGAGAAACATCAGAACAGGTCTACTGCATCCCATGGCTTTTTAATCCAGGAAACTGCAACTGGCCGAACAGAACTACACCATTTCAGACCGAGAACTCCTGGCCATCAAGACAGCATTTGACGAATGGCGCCACTACATGAAGGACGCCAAACACCCCGTGACCATCTACACGGATCACAGGAATCTGCAATTCCTCCGCTCAGCCCGTGCCCTTACAACCAGACAATTGCGTCGGACTCTGTTTTTTAACGATTATGACTTTCTTATCACGTAGCGACCTGGTAGAGAGAACGCCAAGACCGATGCGCTGTCCACCTCAAGGAAACAGACAAAACCACGCCAACAGCTGAGCCGGCATCCATTATTCCTGAACGCTGCTTCCAAGGCGTGGT
The DNA here is from genome assembly GCF_964204655.1 of Triturus cristatus. Taxonomy (NCBI): domain Eukaryota; kingdom Metazoa; phylum Chordata; class Amphibia; order Caudata; family Salamandridae; genus Triturus; species Triturus cristatus. The sequence continues at coordinate 611,555,381 of NC_140591.1, read as the reverse complement.
CTTTTCCTCTGCCTTCCTCTCCCAACTACGAGACAACATTATCCGGGCGGATCCGGCTACCTTGGTAAGGAATCATGAAGGGATCTCCTTTCAGAACGGACTCATGTATAAGGAAGACAGATATTACCTACCGGTGGTTGCCCGCCAACAACAAGCGCTGTACATGTGTCATGACCATTCGTTGTCCAACCATCCAGGATATCATAAAACCGTGGATCTGTTGCAGAAACGATTCTGGTGGCCTACCATGGAGGCTGACACCCAGACCTACATAGCTCGTTGTGCGGTTTGTGCACAAGGAAAGAACATGTATGGATCCTCTGTAGGATTGTTACATCCCATCCCTGTTCCTCCTTATGCTTGGCATACCATTGCCATGGATTTCATGGTGGAATTGCCCGCCACCAAATCAGGATACACCACCGTTCTTACCATCGTGGATCACCTTACCAAGATGGCTCATTTTGTACCCCTGAAGAAACTGCCTTCGGCAGCAGAGCAGGCGGTGGTCTTCCTGCAAAACGTGGTTCGACTACATGGCATACCGTCTGTGATTATTACAGACCGGGGCTCTCAATTCGTGTCCGGGTTCTGGAATGAAGTGTGCACAGCCATGGACATGGACGTACGCTTATCGTCTGTGTATCACCCCCAGACCGACGGTCAGGCAGAAAGAACGAACCATACCATGGAGCAATACCTCCGCTGCTTGCTGTTGGCGGTGGACAAGGAATGGGCGGAAGTACTATGGATGGTGGAATATGCATACAACAACAACATGCATTCAGCCATAGGCATGTCTCCCTTTTATTGCCTCCAAGGGAGACATCCGCGAACCGTACCCTGGGTGGAGCATCTGACCTGTTCCTTGCCCACAGTCCAGGAGTATCACACCATGCTTCGCAACCTCTGGCAACAAGCCCGATTTGAACTGGCTAAGGCCAAAGAGACTTACAAACAGTACCCTGACAAGCACCAGAAAGCGGAACCCGCCTACAAGAAAGGAGACAGGGTGTGGCTCTCTATACGTAACCTCAATGTGCATGGCCCCAAGAAGCTTCTGCCCCGCTTTGTGGGTCCCTACTCCATAGAGAGAGTGATCAATCGTATTTCCATGAAACTCTCCCTGCCCCCACATATGAAGGTGCACCCTGTCTTCCATGTGTCCCTCCTGCGTGCTGTTTACCCTGATTGCAACGTGTCCTCTCCTCCTTCTCCGATCCTTGGAGACGACCACATTGAGTATGAGGTCAGGGCTATTCTCGATTCCCGTTGTACCTGGGGTAAGCTCTTTTACCTGGTGGACTGGAAGGGGTATGGTCCAGAGGAGCGGTCCTGGGAACCCTTGTCCCATGTATGCCATGCTCGCCTGTTGGTTCGTGCTTTCCATGTTAGCCATACCCTTCGCCCTCGCCCTGCCACCCCTGTCTGAGCCTGCAGGTGTTTGGGTGGGAGTTCTGTTTTGGTAGGGGGTTCTGTCATGGTTCTGGGAGGCTTTGGTGGTCCTGGTTGATTACGGTAGGTGTGTGGTGCTCCTCGGCATATGCGGAAGTAGATCGCCTAACTTCCGTTCCAATGGAGGTTGGCGGTCTAGTTTCGCTACCGGAAGTCACCGCTACGGCATCCAGTGCATCCGGGGGAAACCGCATATGAACCGCGGTTCCCGCTGGGTCGGCACTTCGGATCTGCTGCAGACGTTCAAATGCCAGGACCAAGGCATTCGTCCCATTCAGGTATTCCTGTGTCAGCGCAGGAGCGCTGCTTTGATTCTTCATTCCTCCCTGCTTTCCATCCAGCGCAGGCGCACTGGGTTCTTTCTGGTGACAGTTTGCTTCGGGGCATAATCGCACAGGAGCGCTTTGTCTTGTATGCCCAGGACACGCTAGTTTCTGTGCCTGATCTCCATGCTGGAGCGCTATTTTTCGTGAGTACTCTTCGCGCTGGAGCGCTTAATTCTGGGGCGCCTACATTATTTTCTTTTGTGCGCAGGAGCGCTAGTTCATGGTGACTCCTGATGCTTATGACTACCTTACTTCGTGGTGCTTCTCTGACAAGGTGATTGCCTATTCCGCATATGTCTGTGTGTATGTGGAGTAAAGGGAGTGTTTGTGTCCTTAGTAATAGGGTCTGCTCTTCTCTTGCCTAGTTCACGGTGCTTCACGAACATCCTTCAGAATACCATCTCCATCTTCTCTGGCTTCCTTCCCCGAACCCATCGCCATCCTAGACAGTATACACATCTCTGCTGGGGTAAGGTGGGAACAGTGGTGGTGGCTCATGTCGTTTCTGCAAGATTGCTTCACAAGCGGAAGATAAGACTTATGGGGTATCCAACATTCAGCATCATCAAAGAATTCTCCAACCCAAGCCACTGAGAATATCATCACCCTCTTGCAGGAGCTCTGCAACTCCCTCACAGACTTTTTCTACACCAAAATCGCCTCCCTCAACCCCCAATAAAAAAACTCAGTGGCTTCCTCAACAACCGTGACACCCACGATAGATCACTAAACAACTGAGAGCCTCTCTCTGCTATCACAACTGCCGCCATCATGGGCTCCATTTACTTGGGAGCCCTCATGAACCCCTGTCCCCACCACGTGTTCAGCTTGGGAAAAAAGCACCATCAGCAAGGATCTCACAACAGTCATCAACGCATCAATCTCTTCAGCCTCCTTCCCCGAAGGCTATAAACAGATCAAACTGCTGCCTAAAAAACCCTCTGCAGACCCCAATGACCTAAAAGATTACCAGCCCATCTCCCAGTCAAAGTACTTGAGAAAGCAATAAACCTCCAACTAACAGCCCACCTGGAGAAAAACAACCTTCTTAACTCCTCTCAATCCATTTTCCACTCAAACCACAGCATCAACACCATCCTAATTGTTCCCACAGACAACATCAGGACCCTCCTAGACGGGGGAGAAACCACCGCCCTGATCCTCCTTGATCTCACCACTGCATTCAACACTAGCTCCAGCCACACCCTCCTCCTGCAAGGCCTCCATCAAATGAAGATCCAAGAGAAAGCTCTCAAATGGATCTCATCCTTCCTATCTGGTCACATCCAAAGTGTCCGTCTTCCTCGTTTCACTCAGGCCAAAAACATTGTCTGCAGCGTCCCACAAGGATCCTCTCTGAGCCCAACCCTCTTCAACATATACATGGCACCACTGGTCACTCTGGTCAGATCCCATGACAGGAACATACTCTCCCACTAGGATGACACCCAGCTCATCCTCTCACTCTTCGCAGATCAGACTAAAACCAAAGCCAATTTTCACAGGTGCATGACCAGCATCGCCAGATGGATGCACTGTAGATGCCTCAAACTACTCTCAGACAAAACCAAAATTCTCATCTTCGGAAACAGCATCTCCAGATGGGACGACTACTGGTGGCCAACGGAGCTCAGCCCGTCACCTGCACCCACAGAGTATGCAAGAAACCTCATAATAATGCTCAACAGCAAGCTATCCATGAGGCAGATCAGCGTGGTCTCTTTGGCCTGCTTCCTCAGAAAAATGTTCAGAAAAATCTTAAAATGGCTCCCCCTCGACATCAGATGCACCGTGACCCAGGCCCTCACCAGCCGCCTGGACTACGGCAACTCTCTCGATGTGGGAATCAACACCCAACTGCTCAATAGACTCTAAACCATCTAGAACACAGCAGCCAGGATCTTCCTCTGCCTCCTGAAGTGTACCCACATCTCCCCTCACCTAAAAACACTACACTGGCTCCCCTTCAGCAATTGTTGCCAGTTCAAACTGCTCACCCAAGCCTACAAAGCCCTCCATAGCAAGAGCCCAGCCTACCTCAACCACAGGGTAAATGTCCACCAACCCACCTGCACCCTTCATGCCTCATCCCTCTTCCCTGTCCACTCCCCCCGCATTCACAAAACCCGAAGCTGCCCTTTCACACACCTGACTGTCAAGCCCTGGAACAGCCTCTCCCTCTCCCTCCGCACTTCACCCACCCTTCAAGAGTTCAAGAAAGACCTGAGGACCTGGCTCTTGGACTAACTCAGCCCTGCAGCAGCACCCTCCCCCCAGCATCTCGATACCCTCAGGGGTGATAAGCAGCACTTTACAAATCCTACTTGATTGAATGATAGAATATAGGGCTGGCTAGGTGATAGACAGCCTCAATTGCCAACTGAACAAAGTCAGGAAGCTGATTCCAGGTCTTCCCATGTCTCTGTCACCCTAGATAGTTTTGAGAAAAGCTCAGAGGAACTTTGGGTCCCTGTCATTTGCTTTTTCCAGTGAGGAAAACATAACAAAAAGGTGCATATTACACCACGTGAACATCTTACAAAATAAAAAAGGAAAGAGCCTCCACCGTCCCCTTCAATTGTTAAGTATGGGTATCAGGTGTTCTGTAGCACCAGTGAAAATGAAGAGGACATCTAACAACTTATAAACATGTAACAACTTAAGAACTTCACTGTTGCAGCCTATTAAATAAAAATGAACATTGACTGATAATTTTTATTTTCTTCAATTAGCAATATATAATGAGGATACATTTTCTACTTTTTGACGAGGGCTATAGAGAAATAGGTTTTTGAAATGGCATGCATTTGAAATGTGATACTTGGCTGCATTGCACTAAAACTCATGCTATCCTTTTTCGATAGAAGCATGTTCACATTTTACACTGTAGAATTAAGCATCCATCCATGATAAGACACATTGAGAGCTGACTTATGCAATGTTAAATCTAGCATTTTAACTGCACACCAGTGTTTCTCATACTTTAAACATTCAGCCCTACTTTCCATGTGTTACATAGCTATGTTCTCTTGTGGTAGAGGTTATGTCCCAAATATGAGTGAATTGACTTCTCTACATGCTCACATTTAGAATTTGACCTTTAGGCAGCTTGTGGCATTTGTATGCACTTCACAGCTGACTTATAACATTTTCAAATATACCAGAGAGAACAGGGAGTGAAGTGGAAGGGGAGGGGTGGAGGGAAGGGAAAAGTAGAGGTGTAGAAGAGTGAGAGGAGTTCGAGAAGAAGAAAGGGAGGGTAAGAGGGGGTGGGTCTTTCAATCAACCGGGTGGAAGGTAAAAGGTAAACAAGCATTGGCATAGCCAATAGGTCTCGCCTTTGGGACCTTATAAGTATTTAGTTATGCAGCACAATATCCTTGGTGCAATAACATCAACTGTTGCATGGCTAAACATTTATAAGATCCCAAAGGCGAGACCTATTGGCTATGCCAATGCTTTTTTTTCTTTCTCACAAACATCCAACACTGTTTGGATATACCACAAAATCAGCTAATAATGAACTCTCAACTGCCCCTGCCATCCAACAAGGCATATTAATGTATTTTATTTCTAGAGCTCTAGACTGCTAAAGGTGCTTTCTGGCGCCAAGTGACGTAAAAGCAGTGAACTATCAAATTCAGAACGATGTGTGTCGTTTATTCAACAAACAATCACATCCAAAACAAGATGGCTACTGTGTTGAAGGATTCCAAGGTAGGTAGATCCGCCGCCAGAAGTAGTGGGTATTAAATCTCCCTCTTCCGTTCGTGGCTGAATTTGCAAAACTGTCCATCTTGAAGATCGAAAGTCAGGTGTGAGTGCCTACCGTCAAAATGTTTTTGCTGGAAATTCAAAACATTTTATTTAGTCCTTTCCAACAGAACATAATTGATAGACCTCCTAACAGTTGCGTGTGCAGTGTGCACTGCACAACATCAAAGCCACGTGGCTGGCAAAATATTCCAACATCAACAGCACTTCCTCCTCCTGACCACACAGACTTCCACCTTAAAAGCCTTCACGGCAACTTACATTAAACATAGCAAACGTGCACAACACTGAAGCTATAGATTCGACTGGTGAATGCCCTCACAGGCAGAGTACTCATATCAGGAATGAGGAATGGACAACCTTTTATCCCAGGTGAACTACATAAATCGCTAAGTCATTTGGCGCACACATTCATGATGGACTTCTGAGATTCTTGGTGAAGAGATAGGCCAGGCCATATTTTACAAAACATTATCAAACAGTACATAGAATAAAATCGGGAGCTGTAACCACACAGTCAACGGAAAAAAAAAAACAATGTGGAAAAGAGCACCCATAGTCTAAAAACGCTGCGGTACATCACAGATTGTTTTAGTTATGCATTTATTTATTTTTGCATTTTTATAAAGAGTGAACTTGACCCGGCCCGAAGGTATCAGAGCACTTTACCTGAGCACCAGTTGCATTACACATGGACACATTTTTTTTTAGGCATGGGGAGATTAAGTGAGTTGCCCAGAATCACAGGATGCTTGAGGCTCCGCCAGACTCGACACTGGATCCCCTGCTTCAAAGTCGGCAGCTCTAGCTATTAAGTGGTGAATAAACAGCACAAATGTGCCCCCCTGCGCACTCCCTCACCACCTGGTGTGTTCCCTCACTTCAACAAATGATGCCTTGTTTCCAAAATAACACAATTTGGGCAGAGTCCCCGCCATAGAGTGCCACGGGCCTTTGATTCCCCACCCACAGAATGACGTGTACTCGCAGGGACGTGGCTACCATTGGTGCAGCAGGTGTAGTGGCACCAAGGCTCAGTGCCCTGCGGAGCCCATTAAAATCTGAAAATTGCTGTAACTAACACCTTATCAGCATTCTACCCGGGCCTGCATCGGGCCTGTGGTACCCTTGCTACGCTACTGTGTACCTGCCTAGTTTCCCCTCCAAACAAACCTACCTAGTGACCAGTGTGTGCTATCACCAGACGCGCTCTCAGCCTGAGCTTCTCTCAGGCATGTCCTGGGTGCCAGCTTCCATCGGTAATGTGCTCAGAGTAAACTTCCCTCAGTGTGAGATTCTCTGAGCAATGCTCTCGATCTGAGCTTCTTCAAAAAGAGCTCTAAGTCTAAGCTTCATCGAGCAGTGTTCTCAGTGCAAGCTTCCGTCATCACTGCACAGCATGTAAACTTCTCTCGGAGTTGTCGTGTCCGACTCCTCAGAGTAAGCTTATCTTGGCAGTGCCTGGTGGTTTGAGTTCCTCTCAGACTTAGAAGTGGTTTGAATGTAGCCTTGCTACAGCAGTGAGAGCTTTCCGCTCCAGTTCTCTTACTGAGTTTCCCTCAGCACTGCCCTGAGCTGCACGCGCCCAGGTGCGAGCGCTCCACAGAGTGAGCTTTTCCCTGCAGTGCCCTGAGACTGAGCACGAGCTTTCCTCGGCAGAGTCCTCAGCCATGCCTCCAGGGCAGCTTGCCCTCAGCGGCGCCCACATTCCATGCACGAAACTGGGAAGGGAGTAGATTGTAAGAGTTAATAAGCAGAAGAACACGAAATGCTACACAGTAGGCACAGCACATGGGTAACGTTGTTGCTGTTTCAGACACAACTGGCAAAAATGCTCCCAAACTCAACAGAGTCGATCTGATGGGGAAAAATGTTCAGTCACCATGAAAACAAGCATGCGCGCCTCGTGCAAGTAGGGGGTGGGGGGGAGTGCGGCCTAGAGCAGGCAGCGTTTCCCTTGCAGGAGCGAGCGCAACAATTGCTAACATATGGTGCCACTCGCTCCCGCAAGGGAATCGCCAAGCGTGCACGCGTTGCATTGAAAGCAATGCAACGCGTGCACCTTTTTGCCTGCAAAGCTGAATATCGTGAAGACGCAGAAGTTTTTTTCCCGCCCGTTCGCAGTATTTTCTGCGTGATCGTGGCTCGCCAACTTACCCATGCGGTTGCTCACGGGCGCGAGATCTTAATCATTTCATACTCTCGCGGTGCATGATCGCGAGAAGAAAGATATGATCGTGCGATGAATGACGTGATCGCGTGACAAATGACGTTAATGCGGGCGCGAACTGTCGCGAGACAGCGCAAATGGCTACCAACAATCCAACATCTCGTGGAGAACGTGACCGGATCGGGAAAACTTGTCGGCGAACGCGGGGATTCAGGTAAGGTGATCGCGCGCACGCAAGAATGTATTTTTTTACAGCGCGAGCAAGAAAAAAAATTCCGGTAACATGCGGATTGCGGAAATTTTGACATTTTCGCGCTCTCCGCGCAACGCGAAAATGTCAAATTATCGCAATTTCCGCAAGCGGAACGAAATTTTAGCCCAGGCCTAGTGGTGGCAAGCATCATGAAGGTGCAAATGTGTTATTAGTTTGGAATTTATACATTATAACGGCTTAAACCAACCCATGTAAAATGTAAATGTAAATTAGTTGTATGTGTAAGCCAAAAGATGCAGGCATAGATTAACAATGTACAAAAATGTGTAAGAAAACAGAACAAATAGAGAAAGCAGCATGAGAACTGGAAACAAAGGAAGTGTCCTGAAATGTATACCTCAATCACAGCACGATCAGCAGATGGGTACTAATTAAGTTGAATAAATCCATATTTGGTCAATGCTCACAGAAAGAAAAGGAAGTGACACCTGACATGTGCTAGCCAAATAGAAGGCAGCAAACAAAAGTGACAATAGAGCCAACGAATGGTAAGCAATGGGCGGACTCCAAGTCCTGTACTGTAAATAATACACCTCACAAGCGAGAGCGCCTCCAAGTCGCAGTTACTGATAATGCGTGCTATTACCCAGAATTACCACCCCATCACTACACTTTAAGGGGCGATTACGAGTTTTAGGCCTGGAATGGGGAATGGCGCATCTTCAGAAGTACCAGGCCATTTACTGCATGTTTCCAAATTACTGGGATTGCTTTCAGTTAAGAAGTGCACCTGCTTTTAACAGGTGGAACACGTGACAAAAAATCAGGTGGATTTAACACATGATGTATTAATAGGTGCAGAATCCCACATGATAATACAGGTGATATTTCGAATGACCTGTAATCATGTGGAGTGGTGTTTCCACATAATAGATTTGGAAATACAACTCCGTGATGAGGCCAACCTCGTGATGGTCTACTGGTTAACTATAACCACTAATACTAAAGGACACTGTTAGACACAATAACCAGTTCCAAGCTTCAAGATTAATTCATGTTTTTGCATAACAGTTAAGGACATTTCTAAAAACACATAAGTCAGAAATTGAATTCAACAGAAACCTTTTCCACTGACAGCGTTAGGCTGATTTGCATTTGTGAAAGGTTTGTGAGGATTCATGTATACAAAAAAATGTTTTTTAAATGAATGCTGTGCTGTAACCCTAATGCCAATTCATTTGATGTGTCCGTCTAGTCTATTGATTGTGGTTGTTTATGCTGGAAGCTAGACGAGCGTTTGCCCCAGTAATAGCTGTCTCTCAAAAGTGCTGTGATTAAAACACAGTTTGCACGTTGTCATAAGCCTATTTACATCTAACGAATATTCGTATTAGCAATATACCTGTAGGGTCTTGAGATTATGCAGCTAGGACCCTTGCGGTTCTGAGTGGACTCTAAACAGGAATTACGTAATCTGCTGGGAGGTGTTAAGGTGTGGTTATAAAAGTTATGATGCAATGCGTGTGGTGTGTGGTTGTATGTTGAAGAATAAAGACGTATGTTGCAGAGCTCCATGTGCGGCGTTTTTCATTTGCATGCTATCGGGCTGGGGAGAGCGCTACAATACCCATCTGAAGAACCAGGATATCTCAGCAAACACACACTGGGAGAATGGAATAGTCATTCCTGTGTGTGTGATACAGATACAGCCCATTAAGTTATGACAGATAAATTGTGACATGTACCATCATCTAAACAAATACTGGAAATCTCAATAGGTCTGGGCTTCAAGAAACACAATAAGACATGCATCAGCAGGAGAACGCCGTCTGAAATGTATTTGGTATGTTTTTGCAAACATATGCAATTGGGGGATGCAGGCAAACCAAGCATACCAGTCAGGCAGCTGTGCATATGAGATCAGACAAAATACTACCACTAAAGTGCAAGCCAGGCAATGGATGCAGTGGGCTGACCTACTTCCCCATCCTGTTTGCTGTGGTGGTGAGAAGCAAAATGTGTATGATATTTGAACAGTCCGATGGATGATGAAAGACTAGGTATGTATGTACATATGTATGCACTTTTAATTGTGATTTTTTTATTTAGAAAATATAGATCCGGTGAGTAAATTAGCAAGATTAAAATACTACTGACCGCGCACTGATGTTTTGTGATGAAAGTACAAATAATGGATGAATTGGTAGTTTGTAACCCAAATAGTCTCTAAATTAATACATACAAAAGCGTTTTTATCTCACTATTCGTTGTTTAGTTTCTTTGATTGGCTTCTTTTGTTCAGTTTGTGTCTGCTTTATCTAAACTTCTTCATTAGTCATTGAGCAACGTGATCAATGTGTGTTCTGACTGGTACAAGGCACATTTACGGGCGAGTGGTCATTCAGCAAGCATGTGGGTCCTCTGTTGAGTCACTGGTGGTCCCTGTCCCTTTAAAAGCTTTCCCTTTATCTGCCTGGCCCTGCGGCCTACAGCTGTGCCTCCTGATGGCCTGATGGACTGGACGCTGCACCCTGGGACACGGGCAGGGTGCATCCATTACTCATGTCTGACAATAACCAATCGAGGAAGATGTAGAACTCAATTCCAGCAGAAAGACCTATAATGTTGAAGTCAGAGGTTATCGCTGAGGGACCTGCACCTTGCTCTTTACCGGTCTTATCGAAAGCTTTACAGCCTCTGCTGGAGCTGCCGCTTGTAAAGCTGAGGGACGCAGATTTTGGGGCCAGATTAGCATATATGGCTTGTTTTAAATTCTTGTAAATTTAATTAAAATCGAGGGCTGTGGTAGCTTTCCTGCGATTCTTAAAAAGCAGCTGGGTAAATAACGGATGCATTTTAAAGTACTGCAATGTGTACAAGGAATAAAGTGACATTAATTCAGAGTACTGGGTACTTCACCCCTCAGCTCACCTTACCACCGTCTACAATGACATGTGTGATGAAAGTCTAAGGATATGTCATGGCATCCATAATTAACATTACATTTACCCAATAATTAGATAATTAACATGTTCCCCAAGGAAAAGAAGGGAACAGAAAATGCCTTTTTAAATCTTAATATTTCTTTTCTCAATACTGCTCTGTGTGGTTTCAGAAAGGCAAGAACAAAGATGAACAAGACACATAATATGCTGCAATAAAGGGTAAAGAGAAGAAAACAACATAGAAAGAAAGGGGGGAAGCCAGGAGGAGAATGAAGAAAGGAAGGAAAAGGGAAGAAAAGTAGTGGAAACAAAATGGGGAAAGGGAACGAAAGAATGAAAGAAACAAACAAAAAGAGAAACACGAGAAGCAATGGTAGAAGGAAGTACTGTAAAAAGAAAAATCAATACATTAAGATAACAGAATAGAGTGTGAAGAAAAGGAAAAAGAAAGAAAGAAAGAAAGAAAGAAAGAAAGAAAGAAAGAAAGAAAGAAAGAACTTATTCATTTGGTTCATATAGCGCACAAAGGGGGATATTCTCATGAACGTGTGAAAACTATTGCAAAATTTGCTTAATGCAACTTTGCACATCGCAGTAAATCGCGGGCAAATAACGCCATGACAACGTTGTATTCTCAACCCAGCGGCACCATGCGATAGTCTCACGATAACGCGCCAAATTACCGTGTTAAAATGAACGCGACGCCCAAAAATCGCGAATCACGAACACGAAAAAAGTTGCGATGTGGCCAATCGCATTACAAAAATCAGCGATAACCAGCAACAGGCCTGCAATTCCCACACGTCATGGAGGAAAATGCAGTATAAAAGAAAATAAAACAAGGCCAAAAAAAAGTAAACTGTGTAGCACCATGGATGCACCCGGACCGAGTGCAGAGGACAACGCAAACCCCACAAGCCCCACAGACGACGAGCAAGGAACCTCGGGGTCGGGGAAGGCCAAGGAGACAAGGAAGACACGTTTCAGTCTGCAGGAAAACCGAATCATCCTTACGGAGGTGACAGAACACCACCAACAACTGTTTGGCACCGCAAACGTGTCATTGGCAACAAAGACGCAAATATGGCAGACTATCCTGGACCATGTGAATGCAGTTGCAGCGTTGAGGAGGACAATGGAAGAGGTCAAGAGGCACTGGAATGAAGTGAAGCCCAAAACCAAGAGGAAACTCGATGCCAACATGAAAGCAGCAACGCTCATTGGAGGTGGGGGTCCAGCGGCACACCAGGAGCTGGTTGATATTGAGAATATGGTGGCCACAGTCATCAGTCAGGACACGATGCCAGGAGTTGGGGATCCGAACACTGCCCAACATGACCCGACACAACATCAACAGGGTGAGTACTGACCAGGGATTGGGGGGACGGGGGGAGATGGGCACATTGGCACACATGCACAATTAAGTAGAGCACACTGCACACCCACATTGACTCTGGATCATGTCCCTGATCTCCGTGGCACACCGCAGCACACACACAAACACCAAGTAGGCCCCCGTACCTCATGTCCCCTAAGGGGTCACACACCACACATCACCAATCTCACCACTAACACATGCACACATGCGTAACCCAGCAAAGAATTGTATTTGTGAGCCGCACTGACAATGTAAGTGACACTACATGACATTGTGCGTGCCAAGACACTGAGGTGGCTGAGTGTGAACCACATCCAGAAAGAAGCACAAACAACCCCTGATGTCAACAACACATCTAAGGACAAACCATGCCCAAGAGTCACAACCCGACCAAGAGCCCAATTCACCCAAGTTCGGTACATCTCAGCACGGCAGAAGCATAGAAGACAAAGGCACACTGCCTGAAAGGGATAAGGGGCCACAATTTCAGAGCTGCAGGGGCGACTCACCCACAATGCTGCACACACACATAAGAATAAGAGCACCCCAACATTGACAACGATGTGGTACAAACTGCAACACGTTCACAACAGAACAGAGGACACAATTGGTGCCGCACAGGTGTACAAAATGGCCAATCACTCCTGGCATAGCAGGAAACTGTGAGATGACAAGGTACGAGTACAACCTCATATCCCTGATGTCGTACAAATGTCCACTGTCCAGCATCAAATAGGCAACTCACCACAAACAGTCACAATGTACATTGTCATGCAGTTAACTTCGCTTCGCAAACGCGGCAATATACATGAAACACACTGTGAAACTGCATCTCCCCTTCACATTGCAGAGGGACAATCAACACCTTCTGCAGAGCAGACCCTACATCATGTCAGTGATGATGGAGATGACCACCAGGACATCGACCTGGATGAACTCCAACGGTTCATGGACACCCTCCGCACCCCACCTCCAGCAGCAGGTCAGCCCAGCACCATCGAGGTGAGCCCACCCCTGCACAGACCACACAGCAGGATGCACCCACCACCACGTCGGCCTCCCAGCACCTCACCCAAGAACACATGGCATTCCAACGCCGTGTGTTAGACTGCCAGAGGGGGCTGGTTGAACAGGTGCGGCTTGGGTTCCAACTCATGGCAGCCAAACTGGATGCCATACGTGGGTGTCTAAGTCCCATCAGGGATCACTTACAATCCCTAACGGTCACCCACAGTCCACCCCATGCCCTCCAACAATCCATGCCTGGCGTCACTGGAGTCATGAGGAGGAGACAACAACAACTATCCAGTCAGAGTGGCCACAGCAATGTCATCCGTGATTTGGGAAACATGAGGAGGGTCATGGTGAAAATGAAACGAATGCAGGCGCAAAAAATGGCTACCGCGGCTGCACACGAGAAAGCTGTAGATGGGATCTTCCACGCCCTGCAGATCCTCATCATGGGACTGATGCCACAAGACATTGCGCAGATGAATGCTGCTGCTACTTCTACATCCACATCTCCGGCACCTGATGTGTCAGTGTCACACAGTGCTGCAGACCAAACACCACCACCCACATGTGAGGCACATGAAACGTCAGAGGACAGAGATGAGGATGAATCTCCCTCAGTGGTGAGTAGGAAGCAGTAGCATTCCTCTCCGCCATATGGCTACTCACTGCTTGGTTCTGCACTCTGCATCGTGCCCTGGAATGACTCCTTCCACTGTCCCCCGACACACCCAGCCACACAAACCTTGCACCTCAACAGGGACTGCCACATATCGTTTGCAAAACAATGACACAGCAATCAGCCTGCGGACTGGACTCTTTCCCTTCCCAGTGACTTGTCAATCCCTATAGGACTTCGGCTGGCCCTCCACTGGGCAACATTGTAAAGTGTTGTCTGCATGGCCTAGTACTAAGACAGCTTCAACACTCCACTGTACGTGAATAATACCTTCCAATACACACAAATGTGTCATGTACATGATTAATCAAATATGAAAGCATGTACTAATGTAGGGGCAGTGATTCCCCCTTATGTCCATGTTTCTCATGTTGTGGGACTTGAGTCACAGGTTGCATCCCTGCATCATGGTGGTACATATCTGACCCCAAGAGAAGCCCTGTTGTTAATTGAAGATCACAAATGGCAGCCCCTATGCAATGATGTGGCACACATGTGAGACGCTGATGTGTGGTATTCCGTACTACCCCTGACACACAGAAATGACATTTCGAATACGTGACACCCCAAACAGCCTCTCTGTACAGAGGTGACACACTCAACACCTATTCCAAAATTTTGAGATTGTTAGCACTACATGTTGCAATTACACTTATCATAGTGATGTGACTGTACACAGGAGTGACATGCACTCAGTAAATGTGTGTTTGAGAGAATTTATTTGCACATGCTGTGCCTGTGCTCATTTTGTACTGTCCCATGTCTGCTAAGGACTGTGACTATGTGACGTGCTCATGTGAAGAAATTGTCAATGATGATGTTCCTATGAGCTATTCCTGCTGCAGCTAAAGTGGGGTGTGGTCCACATGCATCATCTTCATCATCATCGTCCGGTGCATCTGGCACTCATAGTCATTAGGCATTGGTGCCTACACATATGTTGTGCAACACACAACATGCAACGATCATCTTGCACACGATATCTGGGCTGTACAGGAGCCTTCCACCTGTGATGTCCAGGCACCTGAAATGTGACTTCAACACGCCAAATGTGCGTTCCACAATACCCCTGGTGAGTTTGTGGGCCGCATTGTACTGCCTCTGTGCCTGTGTGTTCGGGGCTCGGAGGGGTGTCATCATCCAAGGGCAGAGGGCATATCCTTGGCCACCTGTGACAGTGCAGAGAGACATGAGTCAATAGTTGGTTCAGCGTGATGTGTTTGTAGGCTCACTGGTTCATTGGTGTGTGATATGTGTGTCTTGTGGATTCCTGTTTGACATGTACTGCTTGTAGCAAACGAGTGGCATCAATGTGTATCACATAGCCTTACAGCTGCTCCTCCCTCCACCCAAGCCCATTTATATTGTGCACAGCGCCGTTGCATCACTTGCACTCCTACGGCACACCATTGTCATGCCCATCTGTGCATGTCTACAAGCCTGACTACGACACCGTGATGTTGTGCGTTGAAGGTGGGTGGTCACGTGTGTGTAGGCCTATGGTTAGGACAGAGCAGACACATATGTAGAGTTCATGACTGACCTTTTGCATATGCTGCGGCAATGGCGACACACACAACAGTTGGCATGTATGATCCCGGACCCCGAGCAGGCTTGAGCCCCCTCATTTACCCCTTCGGACGAGCACGCACTCCGGGGGCATGATACATTGCAACATTGTCTATTGCTTGACGGGTGGCACCGCCACTACAACAGGGACACACGCATTAGTTACTGACTTGGCAAAGCCATCACTTAACCACGCCTAGAGCCCCGGTGTCCCTCATGCATACATAATGACCACACGGACACACTTAGAAAGTTCACGAACTGGCTACGGGCACATGTGCCCAGCCCCTTTCATTGCCAGGGTCACATGTACAGTGACACCTGTGCTGGATGTGTGTGGGGTGAGTGTAAGCCAGCCCTCATGGAGATGTTTGCTTCTGGCAACATCTAGAACAGTGATCACTATCGAAGCGGGATCTGAAAACACCAACATAACACAAACTACTACGAGGCATCATGGTGTTATCCAGAGCAAGTACAGAGGTCACCCATTATGCAATTAGTAGGGTCCGTGAGTCATAGGGCATTATTGTTGGGGCACCAGAGCTGAGCGTGCTCATGTTAAGGGGTTGTGTCCAATCAGGAAATTCCTGCTGCAGATGCAGTGGTTTGTGTCACACCTGCCTCATCTTCCCCATCATTGTCCCAGGTCTTCCCCACTGCCTGAGGTGACATTGCTGCGTGAGTTTTCCACAGCATAAAAACTCAATCAGAAAGGGCTCATGAGTTGTGGTGCACTGAGTCAGGTGCACTTTAAGAGCTGAGGAGGGTATCAAGCTGATAATGGCATCCACGACAGGTGTGAGCAACTCTGGTAGTCTGGCTGTAAGGCTCTTTCAACTCTGTTGTTGTTGGTTGGAGGTGGTCCTGTCGGTGGTGGCGTGTGCCTCCTGCGGTGATGCTTCGTCCGGGCAAGTCAGGACTTGATTTGATGTGTGAAACCTGTTACGCCACAGTGGTGGCCGGTGGCAGCGGTTAGCGCAGGCCCACAGACACATGGCGTTGAGGACTGCCAGGCCATCAACACAGAGGCCATCCAATATTCAATCAGACAGGGTCCATGATTTGAGCTGCACAGAGTTAGTGGCCCTGGATGCAGTGGGGCCGGCACAGGCACACCCGCAAAGGATGGTGACTTGCGGTGCACTGAGGTCGGGCCACGGGAGCTGAGCGGGTCCTCGTCGATGTCCAGGGTGAATGTCACGGAGTGTTTCGGGGCACAGTGGAAGCTGTTCTCCCAGGGCATGATGCATAGGACAGTCCAAAGCAAAAACAGGCAATATGGAGGAGATGGATGCTACAGACTCATTCTTAACACCAAGTCAATATCAGCTACATGATGATGCAGACAACCCTCAGGCCATATACTCAGATGCCACCAAAGTCCAACCAGAGACTGTCCATGACTTTTGGGGCACAGAGTCAGTGGCACCAGAGCAGGGAGGGGATGCAATCTGCGATGATGCATGTACAATGATGTAAACTCTGCAATTAACAAATCAAGACTCAGTTCCAAATGTGTGACCTACAGGACCGCAGTTTAGGCCGGAGGCGGCGGTCAACATTGGCCCACAGCCACGTGTCGTTGGCTTGCGATGCACAGAGTTATTGGCACCAGAGCAGTTGTCGGTGGTGTCCGATCACCTCCATAACGGGTATCCTTTTTTCCTCCGGACTGAACCACGTCTTCCTCTTACTCCTCTCCTGATGTACAATGATATGAACTCTGCCATGAAGAAATCAAGACTCAGTTCCAAATGTGTGACCCACTCGACCGCTGTGTAGGCCATAGGCAGTAGTCAGCAAGGGCCCACAGACACGTGTGGTTGCAATGCTATGCACAGAGTTGGTGGCACTACATCGAAGGGAGTATAGGGATTTAAACTTGGCAACAATATGTGTACTCGGCCATTGTACAGTCAAGGCTCAGTTCCAAATGTGTCACCCACTTGACCGCTGTGTAGGCCGGTGGAGTATGTCAACGAAAAAGGAGTACTGCAGACCTGTCTCGGGGAGGACAGTGATGGTCTGAGGAGGCTGCCAAGGTCACGGGCCTCGGGCTTGGAGCTTGCACAGGCACGTGGTGGGCCCTCTTTGACACATGCCGGTGTCGGCAGGTGAGCGGTGTGGCCATGTTGCACAGGGGCGACCATGATGGCTCTGGGGACCTGCGGCCTATGGTGCGGCAGGCGCACATGGTCACAGGCAAGTGCCGATCACGATGTCGGCCTCGTGGTGTGCTGGGAGGCACCACCCTGGCAGACACATTGGCAATTGCAGAAGAGAACCACAACCAGAGCTACGGGCTTTTTATTCACACCCCTATGCTGGCCTGGCGTACGCTGGGCCAGCCCACTCCGCTCACGCTTACTGGGGGGGGACGTAATTAGCTAATTTCCACGCTCTTCCCCACTGCCTAGGGTGACGTGGTTGTGAGCACTGTCCCCTACACTCCAGACACCAGCAGTATGTTTCGACATAGGCATGTCTGTGGTCTGCATACTGCAGTCTGGCCAGCGCATCCACGCCACACTTGGCATTGTGTACATTCTCATTCATGGGTCACTTGCCTTCTTCGCACATGGCTGGTTCCCACCTCTCCCCACATTCTGCTATTGTGTGCCTTAGGTGCCATGCCGTTGATGGCTTGTGTACATGGCTAGCCCAGGTTACCACAGTAAGTTGTACGGTTCTGTCTGGTAGGTGGGCATGTTGTTTGGCATGTTGTGTGTGAGTCTGTAACGTGTGCATTCCCAGAGTTGTGAGTTGCATGATTGTGGATTTGAGGTTGTGGTGTGTTCATTTGGTACTTACCAATGAGTTCTGCATTCCCATAGGTGCCAGCCTCAAAGCGCTGGTTGATGTTGGACTGTCGGAAGATGAAGGAATCATGCACACTGCCTGGGTAGTTGTCGACGACATTGGTGAAAAGTCTATGGTGGTCCACTATTGCCTGCACATTGATGGAAAGCGTGTGCTTCCTGTTGCGGTAATTGTGTGCAGTGGTGGCAGGGGGCACGAGGAGTATATGTGTGCAGTCGATTGCCCCCAACACATGCGGGAAGGCAGCTATAGCATAGAAGCCTTTCTTGGTTTCCAGCTGTTCCTGCGCAGTGTGTGGGAAGTGAAGGTACTGGGGTACCAAGCTGATGATGGCATCCAAGACAGGTGTGATGAACTTGGATAGCTGGCTGTGAGACTCCTCCGACTCTGGCAGTTGTTGGTTGGAAGGTCCCAGAGGCTAATATGTGCAGCACAGCCAGCAGCTTTGTCTGCGAAGGGATGTTAGTTGTCCGCTGTGTTGGTACCGTCAGCCTGTGGGCAATGATGGTCTGGATGCATCGGATGGTTGTCCTTTTGAGCCTGTAGTGGGCAATGACATCCTCTCGTTTTAAGTCTGTGAGGCTAGTGTGTTTTCTGAAGGTCCGCTGTCTTTGTCTGCGCTGCCTCCGTGGTGGTCCGGGGGGAAGGGTGGGAGGCGTCTGGGGGGGTTACGGACCTGGGGGTGGTGGCGGTTGGTGTTGTGGCCCTTTTGGGGCTCCAATCTGCATGATGAGTAGCTCCATGGCATCTGTTGTTCTTTAGGTGTGGCTCTGGGCTGGACTCCCTTTATGGTACAGGGTGTCGTCCGGCTTAACACCAGATCGAACAGGTGTTAAATCCCTGCTGCTAACGCACCTTATCGCATGTTTTGTGTACTTATCGCCAATCTGGCTGGTCGTTGAGAATGTTGCAAAGTGGTGTTGTCGCGGCTTTTTGCATGAGAATGCCTAGTAGCGTTACTTGCCGGAGTCATCTGTGGCGATGTTTTTTGCGGCTGCTATCGCACCAAAACTGGTGATATCAGCTCTTAGCACCAGCTTGTGAATAGTGCGATGGATTTATCGCCACTTTGGCGGAGATAAAGTGCTGCTAACTTGGCGATAGGTCCTTGAGAAGATTACCCCCGAATTTTCTTTATGCTTTACAACAGGGGTTTGACCTGCATGTACTCACCTTTTCAGAGGAGCTAGTGAGTGTTCTTTGAAATTTTATTTAACTTAAGAGACATATAAAAGTGTACGTGCATTGTAATTACCCCAGGTTTCCCTCCCTTAACTTCAGTGTCTCCTCCTTTCTGGTTATGTGGAGGAGCACAACCATCCATGGACAGAAAGGCAACCCAAATCTCAAATTAATACTGATTCTATGAGGTTGGAGTACTTTAGCGTACTTCTTCTAGTCAACAGGGACTATCACAAACAGAGCCAATAGCTTACAATTGTGCCTTCACTATCTATCCCTAAAATGGCAATATTTCATCAGCCTATGGTATAAGTTTACATTATACAAACAGAGAACCGGACCATAGAGGTGATGGCAGATTGACGCTCTGTAGCAAGGAGACCCCAGCACTGATTTTTTATTTGGAATGGCGAATCATGGGTCAAGGAATGAGGAGTGAATTATTTTTCTGCTATATGTAAGTAACTGGGAGACTGACAAGGTTCTACGAGGACAGACCAGAGTAAAGCAAGGCGTAAGATCAACAGTGAGAATGGAGTTCATCTAGGGTTTGCCAGGAGCGGGACTTCTGCCAAAAACTTCAGAAAACCTGTTGGCCTCCCGCTTCATTGAGAGACCTAGACCCTACTTGATTTTCAACAACGGCTCTGCTGTCAGAAATCTTTAGCTGGTGGCCCATCTACCAGAAGACCACCAGGCCACTGGTATCTGAACATATGGGCCTGTCCAATTTAGGGCCGGCCTTATAACGTCAATTTTGAACATGGCTACCCCTGGTAGGAAAGGACAGAAATGTCCCTAAACATTGGCAAATAACTCTCAACATGTCAGGGCTATTTGTGTTTTTGTTTTCAGACATGCTTTCTGGGGTCTGTTTTGCCACTAGCATCTGAATATAAGATCCTGTCCAATTTAGGGCAGGTCTTCTAACATCAGTTTTGAACATGGCAGCCCCTGGAACGAAAAGACAGAAATGGCCCTACACATTGGGAAATAACTCTCAACTAGTCGGGCTGTTTGTTTTGTTGTTTTCACACATGTTTTTGGGGTCTGTTTCGATGAAACAAAAAAATGCAGTTTGCCATGCCATGACCACCCTGCATCACATTTTTGCCAAATGTATTCTCAGCATGTCTGAGGGGGCACTTTTGTGAACATTTCCCTTCTGTGTCAGAAGGGAACTTTAGATAGGTAAATGATCCCTAGACGCCTTACTCAAAGTTTTCAGGAATTATTTGCCATCATTATCACTATGTGGAGACAATAACATTTTCTGAGAAGGATTCATGAAGATGTTGTGGGGAAGTCAAACAGCATAGATGACCATAGGGAAAGTTATGAAAACCTACTTTTTACCTGAGGTTCTGACACAATGGAGCTCATGTAATGTGCTTGAGCAGACCTCGGTGGTCCTTTATGAATGAATCTACATTGAATGCATGTTAAGTTTAAAATATGTCCAATTGCACCTTTTGTGTTTTTTTAAAGGGCTGTCTACTTTGTTTTCTCTTAATCATTTTAATGTTTCTTTTTAATGAATTCATGTCTTTCCTTTCCCACTTGATATAGAACATTATTGTTTAACAATGTATCCTTACCCAATTGTTTCATGTCTTAACTATTGCTTTGTGTGTCTTTCCACCTAAACTTTCCTGCTTCACGTCAATTCAATCAAAATTACTGTATTCACCTCATATTCCTTCCATACATCTATCCCAACGTTTTCAATTTTCAATAACTAGCTCTGCTACTTCGTTCATATTTAATTTACTTTGCCTTGTGATTAAATGTGCCCATTCTCTGGCACACCCTTGGGCATATTCTCTGGTGTTCCACCCCCACCCCACTCTGCTGTCCTGTTTCTCTTATCTGTAAATTCTCTCCAAGTAAGTCTTCTGCCATTCACTTCTTTGTAAGTGTGGCATAGACATAGCTTTACCTTCTTGCCAGCCTCACATAGTAAAGAAAACAAATACAAATATTTACAAAACATTATATATATATGGGGGCTTTATATCAGCCCTCTTCGTTCGCTAATCTGTTCGGCTGTCATTCGCATTTTGCTTCCACCAAGCACAGCAAACAGCATAGGGCAGTGGGTCAGCCCACTTCAGTCATAGGCTCTCTTGCACTGTGAGTGGCAGCAATGTTTCTGATCACATGCACACATACACCAAAAAAGAGGAGTACTTCTGTCCCATGTCTGGTGGGTCAATAATGTACTTTGTGTTTTTTGCTTTCCATTCTGTATTTTTTTCCTTTTGTAAGTCTTTTTTTTATATTTAGACTACAGCCCACCTTACGAGCAGCCTGGTTAATTGCAATATGTGGACAGGCAACTGTCACCCAACACATTACAATTATGAGTTTTATGATAAATATCAGCAGCTCAAACCCGCTGATATTTATTTGGGAATATGTCTGATATTTACTGGAATGTGTGGATTTTAGTAGCAGGATAAGCACCACACCTAGAATTAGTCCTCAAAAACGTGTAATTGGGTGATATTAATCAAACCCAATAAATTCAGTGGAGCCAGATTTTGTGAAGTGCGATAAATATCACACCTATTACCAGGCCACTCATAATGAGGGCCTAGGTATTCTGGTATCTGCGTCAATACGAAACCTTTTTTCCTGTTATGTGCATTAAAACTAAAAATCATTTATATGCCTGTTCCAAGTACACCTGTCTGCTAGGAAGCACCTGTAAGGTTCCATTAAAACTTTATACAATGGTATTTTTTTTTACTTATTTATTTTTGCAAGCATATGGCCACTACTTTTAGGGGCAGCATGTTTTCTTATTCTTGGTATAAAAAGGGAATATTGCATCAGCCTATCAAGGCCAGACGTAGAAGCCCTGTCAATGATTGTTCTAGTACGAAAACTGTGGAATGAGCTTCTGGCTTATATCAGAAGGGTTACAACTCTAAGTCAATTCAAAAGAATACTAAGGACACAATTATTTCAATCTTCTAACCACCCTTAATGTTGTTCTTAATCATGAGACTGAACATTGTACACTGTTGCCTTTGCTCGGTTTTGATGAAAGTGCAATAATAAATAAGTGCAATAAATTGTTGTATAAGTCTTTTTGATATTGCCATTGATGCCCATGTTGATAGGAAAATAGTTGTACTAGATGTTTAATCACATTTGATAAATAATAGTTTGTATTTGTATAGAATAAGTATTAGTCAACTCATTATGACATAATGATGGTATGGAACCTTGATGTGTTTATTTATTCATGTATTTCACTTTGTTATGTAGCGCTGCTCTCCCTAAACAAGTCTGTTTACAACATAACAGCTGATAGGTTGGCTCTCCTTCCAATGCAATGAAAAATAAGGCAAATGCAAGAGAAAGAAAGAAGAGGGCAAAGACTTTAATGGGAGGGAAAGCTTGGAAGAGGATTATGAAACTGTAGGGTAATATGTATGTTGTGTCTTAAGGATCACAGGGAGAAAGAAAGATTATTCAAGAATCGGAGATGATGATGTTTGTGAATAGTTGCCAAGGTAATGATTTAATAGGACATTTTTCAGTTATCCTGAGATTCGAAGCAGATTTTATTGAAACCTGAGTTTTCAGGAAGAGCGTTCTATAAAGTTAGGTTTCTCCTGAGAAAAATTGTCCTGCTGAAAGGTGAAAATTGAATTTCGATTATTGGGTTATCTGTATTTCTTCTGGGTTTCTTTCCTCCAGATATTTTATGAGACGAGTCAAGGAATGGTGGAAGATTAAGATGCATGACTTTGATGATGATGAATGGCAGTTTGAAAATGTTGTGGGTTTGATCAGAATCCAATGGAGATTTTATAGCAAAGCAATTATGTGCCTGATCCTTTTCTTTATAAACAGTAGTCTTGCAGCTAAATATAGCACAGCTTTGAGGGGCAGTAGTGTAGTATTTTAGGAGCCGTTAGGATACAGCTTTTGCATAGTGCAGGCTTACATCTAACAGAGCCTGGACAATTGAATGGAAGTCTTTTGGGGTTAGGAATTGTTTTAATTTCTTTATAGATTGGACTGCTGCTCTGTGATATTTTAGTAAACAATCAATGTGTACATTTATAATGAGATGTTGCTAGAGTCAGAAGCCCATTGATTTTGCTTTGAGTTAGGGATATGTTGTGAAGCTGCTTAGATCAAGTTCACAGATCCACAGCGTGTTAAAGTTTACTTTGATTTGTCCGCTAAGAACAAAAATTATATTTTATTGGTAGGAGACTTAAAAAACGTAACCTCAATCAAACGCTGAAGTATTTGCAGACAAGATCACTCATGTTTCTGGCATCAATGGAGGTGATATTCATGTACATCTAAGCATTGTATACATGTTGATATATGGAGATGCTGGCCTCCACCGTGAAGACTCTCAGATGCATCATATACAAAATTAACACTAAGGTCACTGGGATCGAATCTTGTGGTACATCACTTGGTAACAGAGGGTAAGTCTCTCATTCCAACTAACTGTTTGTGATTGGTTCTTCAAGAAAATAATCCACTTAGAACAGTGCCTCCCATGCATGCTTCTAGGATGTGTAGAAGTCTCTCATGATCAATTGTACTGGAAACCATAGAGTGGTCGAGAAGACAAGCATAACAGGTTGTATGTCACAGTGTGACAGTTAAAATGCTGACCTGCCGATATATCTTGACCATAATACCAACTATCAAAATATTGTCAAGTAAGTGTAAATTTGCAATTATTCACTCCACTGTGAAGATATTTTCGGAGTCAATATTATGGTTGCAATAAACATGTAGGCTGAAATTTCTTTTTTTTTTTATTTCAAAATACTTATATTGTGTGATGTTAGAAATGGGATTTCTGGTTGGCTAGGGCTCGCGCCTAAGCCAGGCAGAAACCACCACTCTAGTCAGGGCAAGGGAGTTACACGCTGAAGATAACCCTGCTCACCCCCTTGGTAGCTTGGCACGAGCAGTCGGGCTTATCCCAGAGCCAATGTGTAAAGCGTTTGCGCAACACACACACAGCAGCAACATACTAGGCACACCACAAAAGGAACTCCACACAAGGTTATATATAAAAATAGCCTTTGTATTATGATAAACACATTCGAATAGTAATCACACACTATACACTTACCAACTGGCACTAGGTAATATTTACAGGGGATTATATGCACATGACAGTGCCACTTGGGCCAAATTTAGAACCATCACAAAGTAAAGATAGCAAATGTAGAACCAAT
Organism: Triturus cristatus; assembly: GCF_964204655.1. Classification (NCBI taxonomy): domain Eukaryota; kingdom Metazoa; phylum Chordata; class Amphibia; order Caudata; family Salamandridae; genus Triturus; species Triturus cristatus. The sequence continues at coordinate 611,530,627 of NC_140591.1, read as the reverse complement.
AATAAACGTAGAACACAACCAGTAATTATCGGCAAACACTCTACTCAGCATTATATCCTGCAACACAAATCATGTTATGCACAGTATCACATCATTGTAAAATACATTATGCGCCAACCTCATGAGCCTAAAAATTTTAAACCGTAACCTCCTAATCATAAATCACATTAGAGGCATAAATCATGGTAGAAAATAACCTCAAAAGCATCAACCACAGTATGCAAATAACCTCATAACATAAACCACATTAGAGGCATAAATCTTGGTGCATAAATCACATTTCCTGCGCACCACATAAATCACATTAGAGCCCAGCGCCCTATCAACTTAACACAGTCCCCCTTGCCAATTGGCCTTTACAGAGGGCTCAAATGCCCTGTGTCCATAATGTCCGGGCTTGGGCTGCCAATGCAGCAGAATTCACAAGTGCGCAATTGTGCTGGGGCAGAGGAGTGTATCTCACTCCTGTCTCATCCAAAATGCCCCCAAAGAAATGATGGCCTAAACGTTGCAGCTGTTGCTGCCGCTAATTGCTGTGCAGCTGGGAAACAAAACATGGGCACTGGCACTGACTGAGCCCTGAGAGCCCGACTGGGACTCTAGAAACAAATGGGCAAGATGTTGCAGCTGCCCTCTCTCAGGTGGGGCAGCTGGGAAAGCCACATGGGCACTCACTGGGCCCTCAGAGTGGCCACGGAGGGCTGGCATCGACAATGTGCCCCGAAGTGCCCCCCCAATGTTTGAGCGACCCGCAACGGCGGGACCGCTCAGGACAAGCACCGACAACGTGCCTAGAAAGACACCAACAAGGCGCACGTGGAGCCCCCACTCACCGGGACTCTCTGGGCGTCTGTTCCTCTCTGCGCCAGTCCTCCTGGTGCTGACTTCGGCACCGCCAATGGCCAAGCGTAGCCCCCACTCTTTGGGGACTCTCAGCACTAGGAGACCTGGAGGCTCCGGTTGGATGCCTCCTCTCCCTCAGTCAGCATGTGGGGTGCTTTCCAGACATGATAGCCCCACTGACGATCCAGGGCCAGCTCGCCTGGCGTCCACTCACCGGACCTCTCCTTATTTCACCCGGGCCCCCTCATGGGACCCGGGACTTCGATGTGGAGCCTGCGAGGCTCCGGACGTCCGGCTTCTCTTTTGCGTCCCCTTTCAACCAGGCAAGGCCGCCTGGCTTCCGGGTCGCTGCGCTCAATCGTGGCAGCTCCGGTGGAGATTTTCGAATGCGGTGTGGGCACCCGCTCGCTAAAGTAAAAATCCTCAATGCGGGGTGGGCACCCGCTAAAATAAAAGCATAGGCGGGGTGGGCACCCGCAATTTAAATACCAATAAGCTCGGTGAGTTCCCGCTCGGTACACAAAGAATGCGGAGTAGGCACCCACCCCACGGCATCACGGGGGAATCCCTACAACGGGGATTCCCTCTAAAAAGACAGGCAGCTCAGCACTGTGCAGCCCATGCTCTCCTCCTCCTAATTAAAATACAAGGTGCTAGATGCAGCCAAAGTCCTGGATCTAAAGAGAAACAAAAGGTCCAAGCAAAAAGTTCTTCTAGGTCCATGGGGCATAGCTGGGCCCAGGGAGGCCAGCACACAGGGCCCTCTAGCAGGGAGGCAAGCCCCGATGGCAGTTCCTCCTGGGCCCCAGCAGCAGCAAGCCCCAGCAAGTCAGGAACAGCACAAGCACACATTCATGAGGTCACAGCCCCTATACTTATACCCATATTCTCTTTGTCTGCTGCGCAGGGCTTGGGGGAACCAGATGCAATTGGTTCAGGGGGAATAATTGGAGCACTTTGTTTGCCAAGCTCCTCTTCCCCTTTGTTAGGTGGGGGCTCGGTGATCAGACACACCACAGGGGGCGGATCCAGCATTGTACAGGGTAGGCACAGATCTATTCAGGGTCAGGGGATTACTCCTCCCACTACTCCCAATGCAGATGTCTCATTCAGCCTAGTGCTGACTCACCCTGCCCCTCCTGGAGCCACACACACCTCCCAGCCCCTGTCACTCAAAAGCCAGACATGCAATTAACATCAGGCAGGCAGACACATAGCACACAGAAATGCCAACTTCTAAAAGTAGCATTTCTAAAATAGTTATAATAAATCTGCGCACACCATTGCGAAGCATTTATTATGACAATTCCAAATATACTAAACTTGCCTCTCATATCAGGAATTACCACTGAAACACTTATCAGGGAATCCCCAATGCATTCCTATGGGAGGGCAGCCCCAAAGTAGTGAGAAACCAAAATGGCTGTTTGTCACTACCAGGACATGTCCTACACTTAAGGTACATGTCCTATCTTTTACCTACAATGCACCCTGCCCATAGAGCTAGATAGGGCCTACCTTAGGGGTGACTGACATGCAGGAAAAGGGGGGTCACAGACATGGCACACACTTTAGGTGCCATGTCATTGCGGCTGTGACACTGCGCGCACAGGCCCTGCAATGGCAGAGGCCTGAGATAGGTTTGAAAGGCTACTTTGGTGGGTGGCGCAATCAGCGCTGCAAACCCACCAGTAGCATTTATGTTACCAGCCCTGGGTATATGAGATACCACTTTACAAGGGACTGAAATGTAAATTAAATATGCCAAACAGGTGTAGACCAATCTTACCAAATGTAACACACAGAGCACACGCACTTTACACAGGACAGCAGTGATAAAGTACCCAGAGGCCTAAAACCACCAACACCATGTCAGAGAAAAGGCTAGGAGAAAGGCAATATGTTTAGGGATGACCCTGCAAAAAGGGCCATGTCCAACATGTGACTAGACTGCATAACATTGTCCTATATTCAGTGAATGCCATTAAGTATTTAATTATGGTGGTTTTTATGCTGCACCCTTTGAAGACATTCAAATCAGTCTGGCATGGTGCTAAAATGTTTATTTCAATGAAGGAGATAAGCTGTTCTGAGATTCATTTCATGTTACTTTGTCCAAATAAATAAGGTTTCCTAACAGGTAGTTAATTGTTAAGTTGAATTGTATCTGGATGGGTTATTTTTCTGAAGGCCCACTTTTAGAGAATTGTGGAGGATGCCATTTTGGAGAGAAATGTTAATTAGTTAACATCATTGCTTGCTTGCAGAAGATGTTAAGGCTCCTATTGACTGTTGCTGCAGAGATGATTTTGTCTAATAGAAAGTTGAGTTCATTCTTTAACTATCTTTGTTAACTGTTGTTCCATTATGGGAGGACCATGTCCCAGTTGAGAAATATGAGGAGGGAGCACAACATTTTAAGAATTAACAGTTTCTGAATGTATCGATTTCCTGATGGGGATGATTTTTTTTGAGTGAGAAAGATGTTTTGTAACACTTTGTATTAGATGTGTATTAGATAGGACTTTGGTTCAAGTTTGATGTTCAGTTTTACGATTGAATTTAGTTCTTTATGCTAATTCAGAGTTTTTCAGGTCTTACCTTAAAGAAATTTGCCCTGAGGAATAAAAATATGTTTTTTGTAAATCTTTCTGTTTGTGATCATTGTTGAGAGTAGCCTGGAACTTTTGTAGGGAGCTTTATTGGCTTTCATTTTACTGAGATATTTTTTCTCTTATCATTTAATCATCACTGAAACAAGTATTATTCTGATTATGATGGGCTCTCTTTAGGTTTAAAAGGCAATCTTATCAGTCACAGTTTGGATGGTCTTATTGAATTTTTTAAAGGTGGAGTTTACACCTATGAATTCTTTGATAGTGCAAAGCTCCGTATCTAAGGTTTAGGCTAGGAAGTGACTGGTACTTAGCTAACTACATTTCTAGTGCTGTTTTATTATAATGTTGAATTGTGTTTAGATTTGTGCGCAGATGAATTCTGAATGGATCAATCAAGTGGTCAAACCATTCCACTTCAAGAGGTTTGTGGCATTTGTAAGGTTACTGATGGCAAGGTGTAGTGTCTCACCTTTGATATGTGTGGATTATTTCAAGAAAAATATAATTTTGAGTTAAAAAAAGCCGAACCGGGGATGGGACCTCACTTGAATTTTTGGAACCCAGAAGTCTTCACTTATCCTTCAATTCATGTGTACTCTTAGAAGAAACATCTTCTGTTTTCTTACTTACTTTGTCCAAAGATTAACATTCCATTCACACTCTATTTTTCATGACACTCTCAGAACACACCTCATCCCACAGTTGACCTACGGGTTTAGTGCGCTCTATAAATACCATCTTATCTTATCTCAGATCTAAACATGCTTCTCAAATCCCACTTGGAGACACAAGCACATAGCCTTTTAATAGTTCAAAGACTACTACTTCCATGCTAAAGTGTAGGCAACAGTTAAACACAGTGAAAGTCAACCCACCTATACCAGGTACCGTGGAAAGGCTAGTCAATTCATAAATCCTACCGAGCAAACAAACCACACAGGATCTTACTCATCTGGTATGCGTTTCCCATAGTTGAAATTGAGGTTGCAATTGAGGCGGCAGGCAAAGGTCTGTGGAACCATTGCTAATGAAAGAACCTAGCACACAAACTACATTTTGGAGTATGTAAGTAGTACTACAATAGTACTGCTCACATACTACCAAATGCTATTCACAAACCTACATGCACAGGTCTTGATCTCTGCCTTTCTTATTTGTATGTGTGGAGATCTCTGCCTGACTTTGGAGGTCTCAGCAAATGTAAGTATACATTTTAGTAGTACATGTGAAAAGAAAGGGGAGGGCTGCAAAACTGGCTAGGGAGGGATTTAGAGAGGGTCATGTCATTAGCCACAAAAGAGTAAGCCCCTTCCAATTTTCAAATTGTACTTCTAAAGTTTCTACACCCAGAATGAACCCAAAATAGTCATAAATATACTCAAGCTCAGAGCTGAAGCAATTCCAGCACCACCTATGAACACTCACAGGTAACACTTACAGATACTTCAACACTCTCCCATAAAAATAATGGAGGTAGGGACTTAAAATAAAGTGACAAAGGAAAAAAGTCTAAAATAAATTAACACATTTTTTTTTAAAAATATGTAAACAATTATTTTACTGTTAAAATGGAATATAAATTGTGAATAAATAATATTTAATTTTACAATAATTCACTGAACTTTTTAATTTAAAAATAAATATAACTATGTAAAAATAAGTAAAATGAATTAAATGAATGTTCTACATAACTTTTAATAACTTTTGATGCATAAGGCATAAATATCATAATTTTTCTTTAGCTGAGTTTAATTTGTAGAAAAATCTTTAAATTTTATATAATATAATCTATTTAAATGTTATTTAAAATTTAGTTAATAGTGCAATAACATTAAAAAGAATCTACATTGAAAATATGCTTTAAAAATGATTTCACAATAAAAATTAACATACAAGAATGTTTACCTATTTTTTTAAACATTAATAAGCTTTTATTAATTTCGCTACAGTTACCGAAATGTGCTGATCATCAAATACAGTTATAAAGTCATTATTAGAAGTAACTACAGTAGTGTGAGATGTTTTTACTGATTCAGCCCAAATTTCACGATTTAGGGACATGTAAGTCTACACTTTTGAGTAACTTTACATTTGTAAATGGTGAATAATCAAAAGTAGTTAAGTTACTCAAATATAATAGTGTAAACCCACATGTGCAGATTTACTTATATGTAAGTTTAGCTTTGTAAATAGGTCCCTAAAAGTCTTAACTCTAAACACGTTTGCCAGCCTACCCATGAATTCACCCTGTTTCAGCATGTCAATCCATTGGCCCCAATGAAAATAAGGATAGTCATAAAGGTACCACGATCTCAATTTGAAGTAGTCCTCATGTCCCAGGCAAAATGTTATATGGTAACGTTTTTGTGAACTAAACATTCATAAAGGCATCATGGCACTAAAACCCACAGTGATTGCATAATCTGAGTTAATCAATGGGTGAATTTGAATAGATACATTTTCAGTGTTTTCCTAAAATTATGTGAATTAGATTCAAAACAGAGAGAGGGGAAGAGAATTCCTTGACCTATCAGCAGCAATTGAGATTGCTCTATCCCCATACTTAACAAGATGTGATCTTAGCACAGTAAGCTGAAAAGCCTGGGCAGAGCTTAGAGCTCTCTTGGGGATACAGAAAGAGAAAATTGGTTAGAAAGTCAGAAGAAGATTGATAAACTGCCCTATGAACAATAACCATAGTCTTAGAGAAAATCCTCCTTTTCACCAGTAACCAGTGAAGCTGAACAAAGATGGGAGTGATATATGCTCTTTTAGCTGTATGAGTGACCAACCTTCCAGTAACAATTTGCACAACTTGAAGTTGTTGAAGAAGAGCATATGGGGCAGCTAGGATAATGGCATTGCTATAGTTTAGCCTTGTCTAAATGAGGGCAAGTAGTATTGACACGTGGTGAACATGGTCAACGACTGGCAATAATCATCTTAATATTTTGAGGCGCAAAAAACATGTTTAGGAAACTTTATTCACCTCACCTTTTAAGGATAATTTTCCATCAGTCATGATGGCTAGATTATGGGATGCTGGAAAAGGAGTGGGACAGCTGCCCGTAGTTTCTGAGCAAGTATAGGAAGCAGAATGTTTTAATTTGCAATCTCAGATATCATTCTTTGAATATTGTTTGAATAAAACGTTACTGAATTTTTGCACAATTCTGGGAAAGGCTTGACTAATGACATATTTACTGCAAAGGAGGACTGAAGTTCTTTTAGGACCCTACAATTTGTTTTTTTTAGAAAAGCTAGGACCTTTATTATGCTCTTTTGGCAGGCAGTCTTAATCTGTTCCTGATAATGCTTAATAAAGTGAGTGATTTAATTTTTAGGGCATGCACTTAGTTTTTCACCATGTACGCACCAGATGCCTGGTGTGCATTTTGTTTTTTTGTAGGCCCTATGTATACCATGGTTATTGTGCTTGGCTTTAACCTATTGCTTAGTATGCAGCATCCTGACATTTTTAAAATGTCTGTCAAGCTTTGGATGGGTGAGGAATTGGTGACAGCAAGGAGAGCTATAAATAAGCATGATAGCTATTAGATCAGGAAGACTTCATTCCCAATTACACCCTACTAGGGTCTAACTAACTAAATTGTGTTTTAAATGCTCAAATAACTGGATTTCAAGTGGCACTAGAAATAGTCACCCTAAATTAGTGAAGTATGTTCTTGTACTCCTCCTACATTGATTAAGATGAATATGGGGGTTACGCAAATCTCCTGCGCAATGACACAGACTGGGTATTGATCAGGCTTAGGTTGCAGGTTTCCGTAGCATGCCTGATCTGCAGGGAAAGACCTTAATTTGACTCAAACCAGAAACTGGACAGATGACATTTTTGCTATGCAACACTCGTTTGCCAATGACTTCCATTAGTGAATTTAGAACAGCCATGGGTGCTTTCAAGGTGTAGTGATACATTAACAGTAAATACAAGGAAGACATACAGTGCTACAATTGTTGCTGAGACTGGGGTCGGGTAGGCACGTCGTGGAATGGTTTTATAGTGATCTGAATTTAATGGCATGGAGACCACTGGATAACCTATAGGGGAAGTGGGAGAATGCATTGCAGCATGTCATCCCACAGCAGGAATGGAATCGGATGCTGGCTTACCTGCAGACAGTGTCTACAAAAGTGCAATTAAAATATATCCAGTTTAGCTATTTGCACCAAACATACCTGGCCCTCACAAAATCAGAGCTATTTATGGAGGAGGGGAGGGACAGTGCCCCCGATGTACACATCAATATGAGGACTTCATTCACATTACTTGGTCATGTGTGCATATGGGAGATTTCGTGCAGCTGTTGGTTGGAGGTTGAGCTCCACACTTGACCGGACAGTGGAGTGCAACATGGGGGCCTGTTTACTCATTGCATTCCCTAGAACAAAGCCCAAGAAATTTGGGAAATGCTTCCCAAACTTGGGTTGGCTCTGGTCAGACACAGAATTGCACTAGTTTGGAATTCTAGGACTGGCCCGACCATACAGCAGTGGTAAAGCGGTGTGACTGTGTCGGGGTGGGTGGAGGAGAGATTGTGGGGTTCACAGGCGGACGATCGAAGATTTTTGGACTGAGGTCATTGAGGAGTTTGAAAGTCCTACAGACCAGTTGCCGGGGACTTTGGAGCATCCAGATGCAGACTCAGTGGTCATTTCATAGGACACATACCAGGACCTAGTAGTTGTGTGGGGACCCAGCGTATGGCTGTGATGGACAGACCCCATGCTGCAGCACTATTTAGGTGGCCACATGGTCTGCTACACCCTATTCCCACACTCCAACCTAGACTATCAGGACACCTCAGGTGCTCTTGCTGGTGCCCCTTCCCCTAATAATGCTTATAATTGTTATTGACTCCGGGTTTGTTTGCCACCATGTTATAGTGTTTTTACTTTTATTGCAGTTACTGTTAAAGTTGGTTGAGGCGGACTGGGATGCTAGTGGCCTGTACATTGATTACATAGAATGTATTCCTTCATACATTTGTGCATGAAAGGCCATGTGTAACTGACGTCAGCGCACTCCTGGTATAGATGTACAAATGTTGTATTTACATTACTCCTATAGGCATGCTGATGATGTAAAGTTTGCTTCTGACACATGACATTCCCCAATGTAACCATGAAATGCCTAAAAAATTATGTTGGGAAAAAAAACACTTTCTAGACGGGATAAAATCATTTATTTGCCTTCCCACAGGTTGCGATGTTCATGAGAATGTAAACAGTTGGCCATCTACATTTAAGTTACTGCTGTATGTGTTTCTTATCTCTCTTGAAACTTCCCTCACTACAGTGCATACAGATGTGGGAGTGCAACCTTTGCCACTGAGTAGGGGAATATATCTGCTTCCCTACACAGTTTGTCAGAGGATATTTCATTGTGATACTGTAGTAGACACAGCATAGTAGTGCAGTGCAGGATCTAGACACAGGAGTCATGAAGCAGCTCTGCCTACAGCTGAGCAATGGTGAAATCTACTATTGATCATGTGGCATGGGAGGCTTGTGCTAAGTGTATGAAGTCTCCCTTATGCACAGCAACAGCGGATAGTCCTGGTATCCAGTCAATCAGAAAGAAAAACATTTAGAAAGCTAATTTTCCACAAATTCACTTCTAAAAAAGCATTACAGGAACACTGAAGCAAAAGAATTTACTGTCGAGATGTGGCCTAACAGTCAGAGCTGTTGACTGTGGAACTGGGGGACTTATTTACAATCCCCTTGGACGCCAGTGTGTCACTTTTTATCACATAAAAAGTAAAGCACCGATGGCGCAAGGGGCTTATAAATAAGCTCCTGGGTAACCATTTTTCAATCCGGCGTCGGCTCAACATCCCAAGATTTCTGCCAAATCACTTAGGGCCAGATGTACGATGCTTTTTAGCGTGTGCAAATGGGTCTTAGACCCGTTTGGGTATAATAAAAAGCTTGGGCCCATGTAGAAACAGCCTTTTGCGAGTCGCAAATAAATTGCGGCTCGCTAAATACTGTTTTGCGACTCGCTATTAGGAAGGGGCCTTCCTGTCCTAAAAGCGACTGCAAAGCTATGCACCAATGTTTTGCATCCACAAATGCTGTTGCAAAACACTTGCAAATTACCACATACTTCAAGTAGGTGGTAATGCATTTGCAAATATGCAAAATATTTTTTGAAGGGCAAGCAGTGGTCCCACTGCCTGCCCTTAAAAAATTAAACGAAAACAGGTCATGGCAGGTCATGTCTTCTCATACAGGAATTCATTGTTTGTCCTCCAATTACATCCTGACACAGCTCTATTAACATTATACTTGGCATTTGGCATCAACGTTAGTCTATTCACAGGATCCCCATATATATGAAAAACACAATAGAGGTAAGAAATTAGATACTTGAAGACTATACATATACCATCGTATTGCCAGTAATCGGCATTGGAGTTTATTTATAAGTATTATAACATATACCTTCTCAATTTATTTTCGCTACAGAGTGAATATTATCCTCTTTCCACTGAACGTTTACACAGTATTTATGGAGTCACAACTACCCTTTAAAAACTATTATATTCACACACGTTTTCAGCTGTGATGAAATCCTAACGATTTTGAGATTATCGGGTAAGCCTCTCTACCCTTTCCTTTGAAGTATTCATATCATTAGGACCTTCACCATATTAAATAGATTGCTCATGTGTATAAATCTTCAACATCCTGTGCTTTTCTTTATTGTTTTCTTAGGTGTCCTTTCCATACTTAGCGCTGAAATCAGTTTCAACTTATGTCCCATTGTCAGATGATATACCACATTTAACAAGGTAAATATCTTTTAGATCATGAAGAACCTCCACAAATCCACCTGACTTATTATCACCACAAAATTGTTGATGTTGTTTAGCTCTACCTCAAGAATAAGATATATTCTTGTATACACATGGCGTTCTAAGTGGCTTTTCCTTTTCTACTATCATCTTTTCACAACTTAACGGTGGTTGGTTTTTTAAGGAATGTTCTATCAGTCGAAATTTGGAAACGGTTCTATATCCCCTTTTCTTTCATCTTTTCCTTCCCATTCTCTCCCTCCCCTTTTTTATCTTCTCAAATCTGATTAAAACATTTTTTCCTCTGTGACATTTTTTAATAAATCCTTCCCTTACTTAAACAATGTTTAATAGCAGAAAATGTTAGTAGGACCCTCAATGTGTGTTCAGAGCAATTTCTTATATTTGTGTTTTCTCTTTACATTATATCAGACCAACATGGCTACGTTAGCCATGACCACACAGTTTGGTTGTCTAAAACAATATATGTATTGAATTCTTTGTCTGGATTCTATTTTATAAGGTTATGTTTAAAATCACAATATCATGTGTGACTTGCCTCAACAAAATATGATGTATCATTAGGCCAGGTATGAATGAATAAGTATGAGTGAATACTGTTAGCAACAATCATACATTCATTTTTGTACTCACCACACAGGCCACAAGAGAAATTGCATGTCTATCAAAATTGTTATTGATGTCTTTTTTTTTCAATGTCTTTTTTTCCCTATTATATAAAAAGATACAATATTTAAAACATTTAACAAAAAAAACTTTGTCTTCTTAAATAATAAAAATTATATCTTTGATACTTTAGATTCTCTGGTCACCCATTGTTTCTGTTCATTATAAGGTCCACCCTTTTTACTCATTTCCTAAATCATTTATTCAGATGCAGTTATTTGGCAGGTCGTACATCTGGCCCTTATGAAGGAAGTGACCCATTAAGGGCCACCCAGGTCTATTTAAGACCTCCTATTAGCCTTCTAACAAGTGAAGAGTCGATCAGACAGTAGAGAATATGAACAATAGTTTATTAGTAACTTACACTGCAGTGGAGCCCAGTCAGAGCAGCACCCATAGGTATATGTCGAGAAGACTGGTTCCCCGACCCAGTGACGTAGAGTACAGTGTTGTAGGGTAGAATAGTGTTGCGTAGAGTGCAGTGATATGGAGTGCAATGATGTAGAGTGACGCAACATGCAGTGGCATACAGTGCAGTGACATAGAGTAGAACGTTGCAGAGAATAGTGGCATAAAGTGCAGTGGTACAAAGTAGTTGGCATAGATGCAGTAGCATAGTCTGCTGTGGTTTAAAGTACAGTGACATAGCAGAGACTGCAGAGGTTTAGAGGGGCACAGCGTGCAGTGGCATAGAATGCAGAAGCATAGAGTAGATTATTTCAGAATAGTGTGGAGTGGTACAGGTAGAGTATAGTGGTGCAGGGTGGAATGCAGTGGAGTGGCATAGAGCGACATAGAGTAGAATGGCACAGCATTAATTGCAGTGGTATAGAGTGCAGTGGCGTAAACTAGATTGTTTCAGAGTGGAGCGAAATGGTGTAGAGTGGAGTGGCACAGGGTAGAGAGCAGTGGTGCAGGGTAGAGTATAGTGGTATAAAGTAATGGTGCAGAGTGCATTGGATTAGAGTGCAATGTTGCAGAGTGGAGTGGCGCATAGTAGATTGGTGCAGAGTGGAGTGGCCTAGACTGGAGTTTTGCAGAGTGCAGTTGCAAAGAGTGCATAGGTGTATAGTAGAGTGGGATGGAGTGCGTGCTCTGGAACCGAGTAGAGTGGTGCAGAGTAGAGTAGAGAGACAAAGAGTGAAGTGGCATAGAGTACAGTGTCATAGAGTGCAGTGGTGCAAGTAGATTAGAGTGGCATAAAGTGTAGTAGCGAAGAGTGAATTGGTGTAGAGTGCAGCAGAGTGGTGTAGGGTGGTACAGAGAAGAGTGCACTGGCACAGAGTAAAGTGGTGCAGAGTAGAGTGTTATAGAGTGCAGTGGTGTAGACTAGGGTTGCGTTGAGTGCATTGGTGTAGAGTGAAGTGGTCTAGAATGATGCAGAGTAAAGTAACAGAGTTCAATGATGTGTCATAGAGTATAGTAGCATTCAGTGCAGTGGTGCAGAGTAGATTATCGTGGAGTGCACTGGCGTAGTGTATTGGTTTTGAGTAAAATGGTGAAGAGCGCATTGATGTAGAGTGCAGTGACATAGAGTGCAGAGATGCAGAACAGAATGGTGTAGAGTGGAGCAGAGCGGAAAGAGTGGTGTAGAATGCAGTGGCATAGAGTAGATTGTTTCAGAGTAGAGTGAAAAGGTGTAGAGTGCAGTGGTATAGAGTAGAGTGTCATAGAGTGCAGTTGTGCAGAGTAGATTAGAGCAAATTGAAGTAGAATAGAGTGGCATAGAGTGGAGCAATGCAGAGTAGAGTGGCATAGAGTTCAGTGGCGGAGAGAGAAGTGTTGTGGATTAGAGTGATGTAGAGTGAAGTCGCATAGAGTAGAGTGGTGCAGAGTAGAGTGGATTGGTGCAGGGTAGAGTGCAGTGGCATAGAGTGAAGTGATGTAGATTAGAGTGGCATGGAGTGCAATGGCGTAGAGTGCAGTCATGCAGAGTAGAGTGTCAGAATGTAGTGTCAGAGTGTAGTGTCACAGAGTGTAGTGCCATAGAGTGCAGTGTCGTAGAGCACAGTGGCATATAGTGTTAGAGTGCAGTGGAATAAAGTGCAGTGGCATAGAGTGAACTGACAAAGAGAGCAGTGGCATAGAGAGCAGTGGTGCAGAGTAGAATAGAGTGGAGTAGAGTGCAGTGACATGGAGTGCAATGGTGTGGAGTGACATAGCGTGCAGTGCAATGGCATAGAGTAGAGTGTTGTAGTGTATAGTGGCGAGAAGTGCAGTGGTGCAAAGTAGTTGGCGTAGGTGCAGTGGTGTAGGGTGCATTGGTTTTGAGTAAAGTGGTGTAGAGCGAACTGACATAGAGTGCACTGGATTAGAGTAGAGTGGCATACTATAGAGTGCTGTGGCATAGAGTGACGTCACATAGAGTGCAGTGGCTTAGATTGGATTAGTGCAGAGTAGAGTAGAGTGGCATTAGAGTACAGTGGCATAGAGTGCAAAGGTGTAGAGTAGATTGTTTCAGATTAGAGTGATGTGGTGCAGAGTGGAGTGGTATAGAGTAGTAGTGGAGAGTGCATTGCCATAGAGTGCAGTGTTGTATAGTGGAGTGACAAAGAATTGTGTGGTGCAGAGTGGAGTGGTGTAGAGTGTAGTAGTGAAGAAAGCAGCGGTGCATTGTAGAGTGGGGTATAGTGCAATGGCATAGAGTATAGTGGTGCACAGTAGAGTAGAGAGGTGTAGAGTGAAGTGGCATAGAGTGCAGTGTCAGAGTGCAATAGAGTGCAGTGGCATAGAGTAAATGGGCACAGAGTAGAGTGGCAAGGAGTAAATGGAATAGAGTTTAGTGGCATAGAGTCCAGTGGCATAGAGTTCAGTGGCAGAGAGTGCAGTGCTGCAGAGTAGAGTCTTGTAGAGTGCAGTGGTGTAGAGTAGAGTGGCAGGAGAGTGCATTGTTGTACAGTGCATAGGTGTAGAGTGGTGCAGAGTAAAGTGACATAGAGTGCAATGGTGCCGAGTAGAGTAACGTAAAGTGCAGTCACGTAGAGTAGAGTATAGTGGCATACAGTGCTGTGGTGCAGAGTAAATTAGTATACAGCGCAGAGGTGTTGAGTGTATTAGTTTTGAGTAAAGTGGTGTAGTGCACATTAGTGTAGAGTGCAGTGGCATAGAGTACTGTGATGTAGAATAGAGTGGCGTAGTGTAAAGTGGCATAGAGTAGAGTAGCGCAGAGTGGAATAGAGTGGTGCACAAACGATAATGTGTGGAAATGTCATCACCCAATGTCTTGATCTGACCATCAGCACAGTTCATTTACAGACATTTGCATGTTGTGCGTGCTAGAAAAAAAATAGCATTGCACAGCCCTCCTCCAGTAGTCAACATGATTGTCACATAACTAACTACACTCACTTTTAAGTCAGAAAAAGAAAAAGAAAAAGAAACACCAAGCTCCTCGGAGAACTCAACCTGACATTTGACCGCCATCTTTAAATGCACGACAAATGAGACAAGATAAGAAAAATAATTAAAGGCCTGATTACAGAAAGCGAGTTTGTGGAAAAATACAGTAAACAAGGTTTAGAAACAGAAGGGACGAACTCGAGCTGGACAGCCTAAAGCAAATAAAGCCAGCAAATAGAAAGCCAGAAAAAATATGAGTTACAAAGCCAATGGTAAGCAACGGGCATAAAGCATTCCTACGTCAACTTTCTGAATGTTCCGAAGATGTCTTTAGCAAAACAGACAGCTACGCTGCCTGGTAGGCTGCAACCTGAACAAGCATTTGCAATGCAATAGGTCTCGCATTTGCGAGAGTTTCAGCTATTGGCATTGTAAATGACAATGCGTTTTATTTAAATGTTTGTTTAATAGCATAAATAAAAGGCATTGTCATTCACAATGCCAATAGCTTAAACTCTTGCAAATTATTGCATTTTTTTTACCACAGGAGTTTAAGCTATTGGCATTGTAAATGACAAAGCCTTTTATTTATGTTTTAAAAACCAAAACATAAATAAAAGGCATTGTTATTTTCAATGCCAATAGGTCATACTCGAGTACATGCGAGACCTATTGCATTGCAAATGCTTGTTTCATGTGGCATGAAGAGAAACTGAGGGTCTGAATATGTAGTTACTTAGAGAGCACGTGAGCGCTGAGAATTATGTGCTTTACATGGTAAGAGTAACAGTGACAAAACTCTTACAATAAAGTGGAAGAAGCACACAAGAGATGAGAAGCTTGCAGGGGACTGCAGCTAGCGCCTGGCGAGTGAGAGAGTGCTGGAGCAAGAAAGAGCCGGAGCTAGCGAGAAAGGGCCGGAGCCAGCGAGAGAGAGTCGAAGCAACCGAGACAGGGTCGGAGAAACAGAGAGAGGGTCAGAGACAGCGAGAGAGGGTCGGAGGAAATAGGGGAGGAATAGGAGAATAGGGGAGGAATAAGACGAACTGGGAGGGTGAAGGAGGAGGGAGGCAGAGGTAAAACGTGGAGTGAGAATGGGGAGACGAGGAGGAGGGGGCAGAGGTAAAACTTGGTGAGAATGGGGAGACGAGGAAGAGAGGGGGCAGAGGGGAAGTGTTGGAATGGAGAGGAGTTTGCATTAGGAAGGTGCAATTAGGAAGTAGGGGGAGAGGGAATGTAAGTACACAGGAACCAGAATAGGGAAGAAAGAGAACAGGGGAGGTATGGAGACATAGGAGTTACTTTACATCAGACCCGTTCACCGCACCACAAAGCTCTCTGGAAACCTATCGAATGTGAGGGAAAACTGTGCGCTACTCCAAAAATAATCAACCCACAGATTTAATCCGCGAACCCACATGCATGTGTTTCATTCATGACGGCACCAGTGGGAACTCTACAGCCCCCTCTCGGTGAAAACAAAAAACTTGATATCTGTGACATGGTGCAAGGGTGTGTGAGTTCTCTGAAGTATAGGTTTTGTTCTGGAAGGGCTCCCTTCTATTACAAAACCTATGCGTGATGGAAAATTGGAAAAATGAAGCAACATGAAAACATTTCTCCTCATTTCGATTGCCTCAAGGAGAATTTAGATTTAGATTTTGGCACAAATACCTGCCTACCAATGTTTGTAGATAGGGATTTGGGTCAAGACCAAAAGATGGTTGAATGGAAATGCCCGTGCACCCTCCCTGGAACTCCTCATTGCCGCAAATTAACACAAAGTAGCACAATACACAATTTTGCGTTTCTTAGGGATATTATAAAATGTAAACCCTGATTTGCATTGGATAATAAATCCACTCTAACACGTTGCGCCGCATTTGCTTCCCCAAAGTGTAGCAAACCTGCCACAAGGGATTCGTAAAATGTGGGCACCAGTATCCAGTACAATGCATTTGTGCATTAAAAAAAACTTTGCATAAGCTCCATTTGCAGAGAAGAAATCTGAAAGCATTTTCCAGATTAGCTGGATTTGAATAAATGATAAATTATCTCTCAATGCAGAAGAAACCTTCGCTCAAGTGAAAACAAATGTAAAATGAGAAATCTAGCTAGCTTTGCTGGCAAGAAAAATATTTGCCCACTCAGAGTATAAAACAGCCACAGTGTTTGCCACCTGTTATCATTGAAAATAAAGAGTGATGAGGTAGAACAAATATGTTTGGATTTATAATGGTAAAATGATTGTTTAAAAGGCTTACATTTGTTATTTTTGATATTTGTAACATGTAATAATCTTTTAGAGAAATAGAACAGAAACTATTTATTGGTAATACCAATTAGAACAACTAAAATTCCCCCTTTGTTCAATTATTATGACACTGCATTTGTCAACTTTTGGTATGCGATTTAAAACACTAATGACTGTTGGACTTGAAAAATGAAGGGAGATAGAAAATATATTTGTTGGACCCCAGTCGGCGTGCCACAATACGACAGGGGCAACTGAGCCTCAACCGCGATGGTTGAAGATGTTTGCCTGTGGTGCCCTGGGGTACACAACTCTAGCACTGGATTCTCTGGGCAGGTTAGGGGAGTAGTCAAAATATTCTCAGAAAGGTAGTGTTGGGAAGTAGAGACTCAAAACAAAAAAAGTCAAACAGACATTATAACTTATTGTCCGGCCTCATGATTAGCCTAACAGAGACAAATAGTTTAATAGCTCAGAAATACGAGACACTGCATGCAGTAAGGGGGTTTCAGGTACAGGCTTCCACGAAATTCTATTATGAATGCTCTAGTCACTTTCTACAGTTCCCACACCACTTGCAGAGTCCTGACACAATGGCTGAGTTCCCAGACCACTACAGTATTTGAGCACAATTGCTACAGTTCCCACACCAGTACAATGTTCTACCATTACAGCAAAGATCATTTGTGTGTAGTCACTAATACGCTTATGTGATTCATTATTGAGCTGGGTAACCAAAAGGTCAGTTCAGTTTGTATCTTGCAAAATAATTCATGCTAGCAATCCTTTATCCTTTTAACATACAGTTCTATCTTTTGAGTTTAAGGCACATTTTCTCAGTGTTTCTTGGGAGGCGTTGTATTTCCTCTCCATGGGATGTGGTCCAACACAGGATTGGTGATATGCCCTTCACAGCCACAACGTCAGCACCTCAGCCAGCTGCTATGGTATGTGGACAGCAGCCCTACCTTTTGGATCTTGTTGCTGGAGACAACCAGCAAAGCAGACCTTGCCTGCGGTAGATCATCTTTCACAGGTGGATCGCCAGGCTGGGGTGTTCTGGCCACTACGGGAGTGCTCGTCGGGCCTCGCTGATATTACAGCTCATAAGGGCAGTGGGAGAACAGTTCCACCCGTCACATCACAGTGATGCCAATTGAGGAGGTTATTGATTCTTCATGTAGTTTGCCACAACATCCACACAGGGGCGATTGGTGACCTTATACAGACCAAATCAGTGCCTGTTATACTCCCCCAAGAAGGTCACTGTTCTGGGTGCCCCTCACACCAGGAACTGTGATTGACCTTTCTTTCTGAGCAGTCTCTCCTCCTGCAGGGCAGGCATACTACTTCCCTTTCTAAACAGGCAGGCAAGCTTCTAAGTGCTGAGAGGCCTACAGCTATCCAGCAAAATGCAAAGGCGTCAGCTGATGTCCCCTCACCTGTGGGAGATTGGCTGTTGGGCAGGCTCCAGCCATGGATAACACCAGCTTTTCAAGGTCCCATCTTTATACTGATTTTTCTGGTGTTGATCTGTTGTCAGTGATCCAGGAACTGGACTTTGTGTGCCTCCTTTTCAAATTTCATTTTCTGGGTGCATTATAAGCAGAGTCTTTGAGCAAGATGATGGTTCTCAGATCAGCTAGAGATGCTGCTGGTTCCTAGCAAGAATATCCAAAACTAAGCACAATGAAGTGTCAAAAATCTGCACCTAGTAGTTGCCAATCTTTCTGAAGTAGAAGACAGGAGAAGACAAAGGACAGATCCTGCATTTAAACTTCCCTACCCCAAACAACAAAATCGACAACTCACCCTTATTCCTGTCATTAACTGAGTGGCAGTGCTCAAGATGGAAGAATCAGCAATCTGCTGCAAGAAAGTCCACATAAGATTTCAAAGGATAGCCCTGACTCCATCCTCCAACACTTCATTATCTGGGACTCCTCCTTTAAGAAGCATGCAGGCAATACACTTACACTGTCTGCAGAAGCTGTACTCCTTCCTCTGTCTGTGTCACATCAAACCATGAGCAATACAAAATCGATCCTCCTGCTCCCAGCAATCATCTCCTCATCACAGTATGGAGCCTTACTTCTATCCATACTTTACATACATGTACTTGACATGCACACAGGTTGTAAGCGTAAAGATGTGGGTGCCATATATAATCAAAACTTTGCACAAGTGAGGCCAGTTGGCACCGCAATAAATGTAAACCATGAAGGTCTGTTCAGTACAATAATAAAACAAATGTACACTGTCAATAACCCAGAACCCATGGCATTACAGAAGGCACACTTGGTGCACTCGTCCAGATCACAGAACAGGTTCTTGACAATGGAGTCATCATAAACAGGCCCCTAGGCATCATTGCACCCTCTGGATCAGCCTGTTCGCTGAGATAAAGATAAGTCAGAATATCAGTTTCACATGCAGTGAAATAACTCAGTTTAGGAGTACACACCCATTTACCATGCGGGGACATTATTGTCCCAAAACTAGTATTAGTATAATATGAAGAATAAAGAACAGACACAAATGGAAAATGGGAGGACTGCGATGGTATATTCATCACATACAGTACATCTTCATGACCTAACAGTAATGCATGCAATCAAATATGTGTAGGTTTCTGTGCCAGAAAGATGATCACTGAAGAACAATAGTCAAATTATGGAGTTTACAAACATTAATTTTTTGATTGCTTTATGATAACTGACCATTACAAGAATTTCAGATCCCTTTAAATTTGAGGGAATCTTCCAGAGATTCCTCTGCATTTGGTTTTAGGCTATGAATACTAAGGAGAGTATTGTAGCACTTATCAACTAGGCTACACTTACCATTTTTCCATTTGGCAGCTATAACCCTTAGTGTGGAAGCGAGTCATATCTAACAGTTTGCACATTTTGTTAAAATGTACAATTTTTTCTTGTACATTTTGACTGCATGCCCATGTCAATCACAGGCCAAGTGACAGGTATTTTATTTTATTTAACACATTGTTGGAAAGGTTTGTGTCTAAAATAATGACAGCTTGATCAATTAAAATCAATATGACACTCAGTTTCCAAAACAGTGGCAACATGAATCAGAAATATTAAAATTAGCTTTATGCATTGGTGGAGATATTCATAAACTTCAATGCAAAAAGTGTAATGACTATGGGGGTAATTTGGACGATGTCAGGCAGTCCTTGGTGGCTGTAGGGTGGTGGAGGCCTCACCTCCTGCCACCTCGCTGCTCTAAGCCTATCCTATTTCTAGCTGCAGCTATAGCCTATTTCTGATGAATGTGGTTCTGACCATGTATTAGGAGCAATAAATGGTTAGCAGGCACAATATTTTTTGGAGCATTCAGCATTAGTTTTTTGGTTTTCACAAGCAAGTCCCAAACCAGGTGTTTGTTTTGGAAAAATGGGAAACCAATTCCATAACACACACGGACTGTTGTTTGTTTTCTCTGGCTTTGGCTACCATTTCTAGCATGGTAGTCCCAGGCAGGAAAAACATGCATCGGGCGGTGTGGGCGGTGCTCTCAATCGTGTGAACCTACTGATGCCTAAAGGGAACAGGAGCTCTATCGCTTGATATTCTCCGTTTCCAAAAAGCTCATGTCTCATTAGAAGCTCTTGATGCACCAAATTTATCAAGTTATTTTTTCTTTCGTACATTTACATCAAATTCCTGTGCCATTTCTTTCCATAAATAATTTCCGATTCTATGATAAATATGTTTCTTCATTATCTTCCAGCATGAATTATTATAAATCAGGGGCTAACATAGGGACTTTCATCATTTGCTGATAGGAGACATACCATTCTTCACAGACAAAGTTTGTCCTAAAAGGTAATTTGTTCTGGATTAAAAAGTGGATACATTTTCAGTTTTTTGTGAATGCTCATCTTTATTTTCATGATTGAGTGTAATGTTTCTTTTTCTGATGCACTCACTTAATATCCTACTTTATCCACTCCTTCCCTTTATGAATCATGAATCCGTTAAGCAGCTTGGCATTGTACAAATATGTATATTAATTATGGTTTTTAAGATATAAAGCCATTCTTTTGGTCTGCTCAACAAATGTTTATATTACTTATGTTTAAATATATATATTTAATATTCTATGCTTAACATGTAAGTTATTTCAGTAGATGCGTATGAGTCTCTGTTTTATTTATCTATCAGAATATGTAAATATTATCATAACTATTCCATCTACAAATGCCTCACTGTTAAAATATTGAAGAAAGTATAAAATTAGAATGAAATTAAATAAAAAATAGTTATAAAAGGATACTAATAAATGGCCTTCAAGTACAGCAACACTTGAAATTCGAAACTTATGCAGTACAACTTTAAGTGTTAAAATATTAACTTCCTTATACATGTATAACCTTTCTATGTAGTTATGTATCTATATATGTATTATTTTACTCCTACTGTAGAAGAAAAAGAAAAAACCTTTGACTCTCTCCAATGCACTACTCTGTCTCACCCTATACCTCTCTCAATATATCCTCTATTTTCACTCTCTGACTCATCCCAAACCTCATTCTACAACTCTGATCTCCAAATAACCCTTTGTAGACTCTTCCCTCCTCCATCCCTCTTTAGCTCACCCCAAGCCTCACTTTACTACTATGATCTCTCACACAACCCTTTCTAAATTCTTCTCTCACGTATCCCTCCTTTGACTCATTCTAAACCTCATTTTACTACTATGATTGCACCAATCCCTTTCTAGAGACTCTTCCCACCCCCATCTCTCCTTTTTCTCATCCTAAACTTCATCTTACTACTTTGAGCTCCCAAATAACACTTTCTAGACTCTTGCCTCTTTTATTTCTCCATTATCTTATTCAATCCAACTAACAGACTCTCATGTCCACCACTCAAATGAACTTATATTTCCCTATAGTAATCCACCACTAATCCTTTTTGAGTTCTGGAGTAGCATGCGACTCGCTGAAAAGCGATTTGATGCCTCATCAGGAGTAGTAAGCGCTATATGAATACAATTACAATTGCTTCATAGTGAGATAGCAGATTTTACAACTTTGCAATGGACAAATAAATCATATCTCCTTAAAGTTGTAAATGTAACAGACACAGTTATTTTGAGTTTTGGAAAACATGAATGTACATATTTTACATATTAAGATAATATAGATTGACCAAGACCTGCTCTGCCCTAATCAACTACATTTTATTATTGGGTAAATCTTCAAATCACAAGGTACACTGTGTAAGAATGGAGGCCTCATTAAACATAAGGTAACTCCAATGAGACATTTGAATATCTACAATTTATTTGTTGCAAGAAAGTTAAAGAAAATCTTACATGTACTATAATACATTGGTATGGACTGATAGAGGAAGAATGAGCGAGTAATGGATGGCCAGTAGAAGAACAGTAATTGTGTACTGCATTTAGCCTGCTCCACCATAAAGATTTAAAGGAGGCCATTATTTTAGCAGAACTGATGTGAGTTTTACTGTCCTGTATCGGTACCATTCTGTTCTATAAACCTGAATCTCAGGTACAGAATGGTACAACTATATCTTTCTCAAATTAAATTTGAGTTAAATTATTCTAGTGTGTTGGAAACTGTTGCCAAAATATCAGCACATGTTTTAATTGCTGATATAGGCCCTTTCTCCCTTGTGAATCTTTTATCCAGTTATTGCTGCTAATCTGTTCATGTAGAAGTTCCAAGGCCAAAATAAATAGTCTTGGTAATAAAGTTCAACTATGACATGCATTTCTATGTAATGAAAACCTTGATGTATTGGATAATTAACACACATAAAAGCAGTATAAAAGCTATATAATACTAATCATGCTCATCAAATCCATATGTATACCATGTCACTCTGAGCTCCAAACAAAGATCATCTCAACATGATCAAAACACATTTTTCAGCATTAAGGAAGGTTAACAACCATGGCTCTTTTAACAATATTGGAAATATTAGGTAGGCTAGAAGTTTTCATTGGATTAGTGTTGATCTCCCACTTATGAATCTATATTGATTGAGTTTCATTAAGTATAAACCTTTTTTAAAGTGAGGCCCGAATTTTACTAAAACACTTACACTCTGTGAGAGAAAAAAGCCTATTGTTGCAAACTAGTTGGACTGCTATGAGATTTTGAAAATATTCAACCATAATTTGCAGCAAATTGCCACATCCCGCTCCTATTAACATAAGGTCTGATATAGCTCCAAGAGCTTGGAGGTATGCCTATACATTACTGAAAAATGTATCTTGTAGTCTAACAGTCCTGGGCACCTAACCACATTTGAGACGGAAAATAGCCCATTCAGGAGATTAATAGAAAAAGAAGTTGGCTTTGTGTAAAGTACGCTTACTTAGCCTCTTCAGGTTGACTATGTCAGTAAGGACAATGCTGTTCGAAGAGTTACTTTCGGGTGCTTATGTAGCTGTATCATACTCAGTAAGAACGTCTTGATATTTAATGCATAGAATGCCACTACTATCATATAATGCTGACACTTTTTTTTTATTACTTTGTGATTTTTAAGTAATTAGCTAGGATTTTTCCTATTCAAATTCCACCCATGTATAATTAAGCAAGCTGTGTATTTTATTTTAAACTCAAGTGGAGTGGAATGTAATACATTTATCGAAGTTCTCATTTCAACACCTAACTATAACATCACTTCAATCTTTGTTTTTGTCAGTGAATTTCTGTTTGTTTTATCAAATTCTAAAGTGGACTAGCACACAACTCTCTTTGAGTGCCCAACCCCAATTGAGGGTTGGCCATAGGCCTTGCTCCACAGTCACACCCAGTGCCCAACTCTAGCTGGTAGCCAAACCCCACTGCTCACAGCCACAAGCCATGGGCACTTGGGGTTGGACACTCAACCAAACCTCTGTGGGCATCCCTCCGCAGTCACCCAACCACAGCTCCACACAAAGTTTGTCTATCGAAATTCTTACTAATTTAAAATTAGGGAGCTGTGGACTGAAAAGATGAGTAGGGCAATAAACAAATGTGAAAAGGTGATGCTGTTCTTATGCAGACATCTCCCAGTTTACCTATTTTTTGCAACTTTAAAATTACATTATGCTTTAAATTACTAAAAGCCCTACCACCACATTTGTAACCATTTGGCTTATACCTACACAACACTCTCAAAGCTCATTTACTTCAACCTGCTCCTCAGGAAAAGCTTTTAATTTAACAGCCCCTATTCCAACAAAATACCAATCAGGGCTGCCTCACTTTTGTCTTGAATACTAAATGCTAGAGCTCAGTTGTTGTTTAGAAAGAAGTCTGTGGTGAAACTGCAATTGATCACCAGAGACGTAACTGACAATCTTCTGCTAGTGCTGGCAGTACATGTTTCAGTATTCATGTCAACATGTATAACTGACATGGATGAGGAAGATATCCGAGAACTCATAGACAATGTGTCCTGATTTTAGCTTCCCAGAGCACTAACCATAATTTCTATGACAAAAAGGACATGTCGTTTCTTCATTTACTGTAGTATGCTCTATAGGAACTGATTTTGGTGTAAAAGGTTTAATTTCATCAAGCTGATGTTTATGTTTACCAGACTTTTGTCATAAATGCAGAATGTTAGTGTTCTTGTCGAACACTGTGGTGAAGCTGCAGTAAAACAATGGAGAATGAACTGACAGGTTAATGTTGGAGTTGGAATTACATGTTTCACTCAGCATACCAGCCTTTCCTCACACTGATGAGGAGGATAGTTGAGATTTTATAGAAAATGTGTCTTCATGTTAGCTTCCTGGAGCACTTGCCACAATTTCTATGACAAAATAAACTTCCTTATTTTGCTAATTGACTTCAGTATCTTCTGTGAAAAATATTTTCAGTTTTACAACTTGATGTCATTCAGGTGTGCCACACGTTTGTCATAAATACAGAATGTTAGCACTCTAGTTGTTCATTAGAACACTGAGGTAGAGCTGCAGTAGAACCCTGGGAAATAATCTGACATAAAGCTTCTGTTGAAAGCACCGGTTTCACTCAGAATATCAGACTTTGTCTCACACAGATGATGAATGTATTCTCATTTTAGCTTCTGGAGCACCTTTCTTAATTTCAATGGGAAAATCACAAATGACAACTATTTTCTCTCAAACATGCTTTATCAAATCCCGGTAGAAGTTCAGCATTTTTTACAGGGTAAAACCATCTTATAACACACCAGGATTCCTAAAGTGAGTATGGTACCTCCAACAAACAAAGGGCGTTATTTAGAGTTCAGCGGATAGGTTACTCAGTCACAAATGTGGTGGGTATCCAGTTTGGTGTATTACAAGTGTCATTGGATATAATGCACTTGTAAAACGGTGGATGGGATATCCGCCATGTTTGCGACAGGGTAACTCGCTCAACAAACACTAAATAGGCCCTAAATTCTGTTATCACCCTTCATATGTTTTCCTTTTTGTGACCCTTATAAGCAGGTTTTTGCTACAGTGCATTTCAATGGGGACCACGCCCCCAAATGCTGTAATGGCTGCCACAACATGTTGTTTATGTTGTGGTCTGCTGATCAAGTGAGGGTGGTCCCATTAGGACCTCCGCAAATGTCCCTGGGGGTTATAGTGTGCTCAGCTTGCCGTCTTATATGTTTTTATTCATTCATTTTCAGGATGAAGGAACATATGTCTATGCCCTATAATGGCTGCCATAACATATTGTTCATGTTGTAGTCAGTCATTCAAGATTGAACCATCTCATTTAAATTAGTCAAGCAGAGCACATCTGGACACCAAATGCCTCAAGATTGCTAACATTTACTGGGGGTAAACCACTTCATACCCACCCTAAGTACTTTTTAAGTGATATTTTCTTGAAAACTACTGGATGGATTTACAGCAAATAGCAAAAGAGCACACTTTCTGATTAAAGTTCTAACCTTATGTCAAATTTGGTGTAATTCCTTTCAGCTGTGTTTTCTGTATCGGAGAGTAAACTGTCCTATGGGAATTAAAAAGGGAAATCATTGTTTTAGGAACTCCCCGTTTCTCTTGGCCCCCATTTAACGGTTACGCGCAAAACATCCCAAGAAGCAGCCAAAGTGGATGACATTTTTTGGGGAGTTCTTCAAACAGATTTCTCAGACGACCTCAAAGTTGTTAAAAGAACAAAAAATGCCTTTACTATGGAGTCTGACCGAAATATAACCTTTTTTGGTACTATCAGTGTAATTATATATAAAACCCCTTCGTTCATGGTGCCCTATGAAAATACAAATTTCAGAATCTTAAAGCAAGTTCCCCACCCCTCTGTAAATCCTTAACATTGTTAGAGCTACTAGAATTATGCTATGTGAAAGACCAAATTATGTGCAAGGTTATTTAGTTTATTAAGCAAAAAAGCTAATATTTGCATCATGTTGTCTGGTAGTGTTATTTTCATCCGTTTGAGCTGGAAACATTTTTCGTTAAATCTGAAAATGCTACTAGTTATGTGGCAAATTATTTAGCAAATGCATAAATCCATTATTATATGGAAAATGCTACAGCCACACAGGCACATAAAAATCGCCTGGCCGATCTCTGTTCAAGAAATTGAAATGTGGGTATGTGAAAAAACTGCAGGGTGGAAGTAAAGCTAAGCACGTGTTAGCTTTTTATGGATATAATGAACACAACAGCAAACATAGTTTTGAAATACTTAATTTTTAGAAGAAATTGCGACATTTAAAGTAAAGGTTAGCATTAGGTTTAGGTTAAGTAATAATTGTTAATGTTATTCTTCGGTATGGACAGATGGTTCTGGTTAGGGTCAGGGTGCTGGGCTAGAATAGTTTAATGAATAGCCTTAAACAAAGGGTCCGGGTTATGGTTAGACAAAGAGTTAGCATTAGAATAGAAGACAGGACCCAGATTTGTCTTAGTATTAAGGATGGCATTGACTTCAGGCTTAGGGATTCTGGTGAATATTAGGCTTAGGTTCAGGGTTGGGTCATCAGATCTATTTTTTATGTTTTTATTTATTTTGGGATTATCATTTTGGGATTAAACTATTAACAATGTTTTCAGGTACTTTCATTAGTTCGTGCTCAACATACTAGTTTCAGCATTGCACTTAGAGCTTAAAACCTATAAAGTCATAGTACCTCTTGTGTCTATTGGGTCAAAGGTTATCAACCAAACATTTTTTAGTCAGCTGAATATGACACTGCCCAAAAGAGAAGCAAGAGAGAAGTATTGGTCATTTAGAGTGGATAAACTGACCAATGACTCTCAAGTAGTGTGTATTTTATGATGGAAGAATGTCTACAACATCATATATAACTTCAGCAATTCTTTTCTGAAGCTCAATTTGTGCTTTACCATTTAAATCCATGTAAGAAATTGTCATAACATATTATCAGAGTAAATTGCTGATGGTTAGGTTTATACCCAACACCAGTAGTGTTTCTATTGTTCAGAAGCTGTATTAATTTGTCAGAGGTATCCTTACAACATTGTTGGCAAAAACAATGTGCATTGATTTTGCATGAGATAAAGGAATGTGTGCCATCAATGGGAGAACAAAAAGGAAATGTACCATTCCAAAGTAGCAAGTAGGAAGATACAGGGAATACGGTTATTAAACCTTCTATACAGTTGGCAGTACATCGAGATTTTCCCAGTTGGCAAATCTATATAGTATACCCAATGGATTTGCAGAACAATGCCTCATAATTCAATTGGATGTATTTCTTTTTTGGTTGTACTTGAGGCTAGATGATTTATTTTTTCAGAGGTACATAGTATGAACCAGCCATTTTGGCCAGATCAATGAGAGAAGACAGCCTTCAGGGAGTGATTTTACAGGGGTCGATAAACAGATGAAAAATGATGAGCTCATGATAGTTTGTGCTCCAAATTTGCCCGCTTGTCTAGTTCACCTGCAGAGCAGATTTGGGTGGAGTCTTAGCTAAGTTTCACACCACAAGAAGACTAAAAAGGTTGATTTCACCAAATTGGCTTTGTAGCAAATGTGTTTACTTAGAACTTTTAGTAAAGTATATATGCCGAACTATAACATATTCCATTTGGTCACAGAATATTAAAAGGAGCAAGCATTCAAGAATGTTAAATATATGTGGTATGTGAAATATTAACTTGTGGGTTGGTTGACAGGTCATTGCAACGTGGAGAAAGAAATACAAAAGAGATGTGAGAAGATACTTTGATGCCTATTCAGTTATCCCTTTAGAAGCAATAGATTATTTCGCTGTCTATATAAAACGATAACATCTCATAACAATTATACCAGTGCCCTCAGTTTATTAGTTCCATGATACATCAGGACACTCAAATACAATCACCCATTTTCCTAAACTGTATCAATGCCCCAAATGTAAAGAAGCATGATCAGCCAGGTTCAGTGATGGTGCTGCCTTGATGATAAAAATAGTGGTATCTGATATTCTTCAGTTGCTATTTTTGTAGTTCGATATTTGTAATTTGATATTCTGACAACCAACCCCATTTTGCTAAAAATGGTGTTCTGAACATCCAACAGTGATGTCTCATTTCCACATTTCAGTCTGTTCACTCTCCTAACCTGCAATGCTGTTCTAGGTGCTGAAATATTCTTTCTATATACGTGGTTTAAAGAATTCCCCTTATGAATCATATAGGTTCCTTTATTGAGATGTATGTTTTAAAATACCAATGTCATTGAGGTAACTGAATCATTGCAACATGATAATTTAACTTGCTAGAATATATTCATGATTATTTTTGCATGGTTTGAATTTCTTTTCTGGTTATTGGTTGTAAATAATGAGCAATCATTTATAGAAATTGATATCTTGATTTCTCAGTTTTTGTTTTTAAACACTAAACAATGTTTCAATAAATATAAGTAGGTTAAATGCGAGAGGGACTTCTTTGTTTATAGTATCTTCTATTGATATTGTGTGCATAGGATAGGATTTCATTTTAATAAATCTTGAAAATATATTCCTAGTTTCCTAGAGCTCTTGAGTTTTTCTATTCATGATTAAAGAAGGTTTGTGTTCCACTAATTATTTCTGTGATCTTAAAGGACTGACAATTACCTAATATGCACTTTACTTATGTAATGCTCAGTGGGTTGCGGGAGGTGGAAGGCTGCAGCCCACACGTTCTCTAGCTCATGTTGGCACATGGATTATGTTTCTAGTGCCAGAGGGTCTGGAAAAATCACCCCAGGACAATGTTTTGGAGAGAAACTCAGAAAATGTATTATTGCCACCTTATGTGGGAGCAATCTTGGGTGGCAAACAGAGGACCTTGTCAACTATAACAATAGCAGAAATGTTCACTGTAATATGGGTCTCCTCTCTCAGTTGAGATAGGTGCCTGACTAATAAAAGTTATTTCCCACTTTGATTTGAGTTTTGAATATCATGTTTTGGATCTATTTTATAACGATACAGCAACCTATTCTGCTAGGAGTACCTTTTAGGGCACAGTTTACACAACACTTCTTGGCTATGCATTTGCCTAACACAGGGGGTGGGTTAACTTGTAATTGCCCATGCTGCATTCCCTTTTGAAATATTTTAGTTGTGGGTGGGATGTGACCCTGTAGATCCCAACACAGGAACTGTTTATATGTACAGAGCTGCTGTAATGCCTGTTAGTTATGTACCCTATAGTGAATTCCCTTTAGGCTATCAAGAACATCAGGCATGATTTGGTGATCAACTACCTAATGAAATTCAAAATATTAGAATGGGTCCCATGAGTAATGAAAGGGGCCACTTGGCCAGTATTAGGCAGTAGATCCTCATACAACATGCCAGGATATGCCTAGGATGCTTCCACCTGTAGAAGAGTGTAATTCATTGAAACCAATAGTTCTGAGTTTCTATACTACTATGCAATGGTTTACCCTCGCTGGTAGTGTTAGCAGAAGTGTTAGAAAATACAAAAAGAGCACAAAGCCACATCAGCTCTTAATTCAGGAATTAAATTAATGAAACAGTTCCCTCTACAGTTCTGAGTAACTTTTGAGGAGAAGCTGCAGTTCTGGCAGACGTTCTTGATAAAGATCATGAACTGGACCTTCCTACAATGTGAAAACTTAAACATCTACTACAAAACAACACCTCAAAGTAGAAAACAAGAGGGCTCCAGTAAAGAGAAAGCTGCACCAGAGTTTAAGAAAAAGCAAACATCAAAACAGAGTCAGAACTGGATCTCCTCCATGGCAGGAATCCAGTAAGGGTGGATATAATTTGAGGGACCATGATAAAATCAGAAAGCCAGATAAGTATCCATACTCTGATAGCCATTCTTACGGTTCTTTGTAAGACTCTGGCAGCAGTAAAATGACAGAAAGAATTGGATGGACTGAGTATCAGAGAAAGGACCTATGTGTCAATTAGAAAAGTGAACCGATGTGTGAAGAAAGACAAGAATGGTTCGGACTTAAAGACTCATTAAGGGTAAATGGTTTGCCAGACTCTCAAAAAGCATCTGGCATCTAGTTTTCACACCAACTAAAAAGATATACAGATTTAAACTTTGAATGGACAAGTAAACCCTTTACACAGGGTTCATGAGATATTATGCTGCGCAAAATTAAAGCTATATTTTGGTCAAATGTATTGGCTGCTTATGATATTATCCTTGAAGAAGATGGCTTGCCCACTGTTTTTCGTATGGTATGTACCTCAAGGTGAGGAGGTAATAAACCAAAGGGCTCATTAGGATGGCGGGCGGATTTGATCCGCCCGCCACAGTAGCGATGATTGGGTCTGACCGCCATGCGTGCGGCAGTCCCGCCCATCCAATTATGATGGGACCGCAACCGCTGCAGTACCCTTAACAGTGCAGCAGTGGCTGCTGACAGCAGCACCACCACGATGTTAAAAAGAGCATATTGTGCATTTCACTGCACTACGTGGCAGGCACTACACTGCCTGCCACTTGGTTTAGTGAAATGTAGGGGGGTACCCATGGTACCCCCATGCACCCACACTTCCCCCCCAACACAAGGGGGGCCCGCAACGTTCCCCAGAAGACATTCTCTGCCAGCCTTTCAATGGCAGTTCAACCGCCACCATTGTGAGCATGCTGACCGCTCTGCCAGACAATCATGATGATTGCTACCGGTGGAAAGGTGGTGGCCGGACTTTCCCTCCACTACTGTACCCACTGCCATCCTAATTGGGCGGTGGGTAAATCCTGTGCGATTGCTGAAGGACCACCGGCCCGGCAGTGGCGATCCTTCCCCCATCTTAATCGACCCCTGAGTGTTTTCCTCATTTGTACCTGAAGAGTTCAGAAAAAAATATGAGCGCATGTGGGATTTAAAGATACTCCAGGATTGTATAGAAACCAAGCGGGTTGTGATAAAGGACATTTTCCACATGTATATATATTTTAAATATTGTTAGATATATCGAATGGATTCTTCTCTCAAAATATACCACTTGAATCCTAGTATCTAACCACCTTTTCATTTGGTGGTTTTCAATATGCTTATACAGTTTTCTCTCAGGTGTATAAGAACAGCTCTAGACTCTTTGCAGCTAGAGTTATGGAGATTGTACAGGACAATTCCATGGTGCTACAACATCTACATTGGAGACGATGACTTGGCTGAATACTTAGAAAGGGTGGACAACATAGTGACACGCTTTTCAGTGGTATAAAATTAATTTAAAAAAATCAAAAATTGCATAACTTAATGTGATTCTCCTTGCATATGAATTGGCCAGGGATAGTAAAGGATTGACACAAAACGTCCTGCAGAAGTGTTCAACTTTAAAGCCTCCAAACACATAGGGGAAGTTACAAGCCCTGATGTTCTTTCTTACCTTTGGAAGAGCTTACTTGCCACATTATGCTGAGTGGTTTAAGCCCTTGCACAAATTAGTCACTCCCAAGTTTTCCGAAAAGAACTGGACAAAAAGGCACACAGCTATTTTAAGTGGACTGCAAGCAGATATGTTAGGGGCGAGTATCCCTTTAAAAACATATATATGTCAAAACATATCTATTTATCTATCTATCTATCTATCTATCTATCTATCTATCTATCTATCTATCTATCTATCTATCTATCTATCTATCTATCTATCTATCTATCTATCTATCTATCTATCTATCTATCTATCTATCTAGCTCTTACATTAGAAATATATATAAAGTCAATGAAAAAAATGGTTAAAGTGACAGTTATAGGTAGGTATTTAAAATAACCTTAGAAATTCACTGAAAAAACTAAGATTAAAGGGACGCTATACTCAGGTGGGCAAACAAAGCCACTGAAATTCACCAGTTGTAGTTACATCAAGTAACTATAATAAGGATAATGTGTGTCCTAAAGTAACTATATCTCACGCCCTCACCAGGCACTGATAATTACTTCACATATTATATCAGTCATGACATGTTTAATGACATCATTACTAACATCACTACAACATCTGAAATGATATCACTCGTGACAAAACTGTATATGGTGGAGGCGAAAGTTACATTTACTTTAGGGCATGAGGTATAGTTCCTTGAGATAACTGTGAATTTCAGTGGTTTTGTTAGTTTAAAACAGTATGCTTAACTGACATTTTCACCTAATTATAATGTCCCTTTAAACTTTGTTTTTCTTCAGTATATATGTGAGCAAGACCCCAATGGCCAAAATGTGTCTTCTCCGTGTTTGTACTTGGAAATAACTGGATTCAGCTATACTCTAACCGTATTAGTAGGCGTCCAGTAAGAGGCTGCTGCTTGGCTTTGAATATATATATATATATATATATATATATATATATATATATATATATATATATATATATATATATATATATATATATATATATATATATATATATATATATATATATATATATATATATATATATATATATATATATATATATATATATATATTCACTTAAAAAACCTGTTATAGTTAGCTGGACATTTCACTCGTAAAAAACCAATGAAATTCCCCCGTTATAGTTAGTGCAGGCAACTATAACTCACGCGACCGCAATCCTCTGCTGATGACGTCAGATATTACATCACTGTATTTAGACACTCATTTACCCATGTCTTCTTACATTAATCTTTAGCTATACATATATTACAAATATTTATTTTTCATAAAGACACATATGTCATCAGTGATGTAATATCTGACGTCATCAGCAGAGGATTGCGGTCGCGTGAGTTATAGTTGCCTGCACTAACTATAACGGGGGAATTTCATTGGTTTTTTACGAGTGAAATGTCCAGCTAACTATAACATGTGTGAAACCTATGGTTTTTTAAGTGAATTTGCAAGGTTTTTTAAACTCTAATTCGTAACTATAACGTGTGTGAAACCTATGGTTTTTTCAGTGAATTTGTACGGTTTTTTAAATGCTAAGTTATGTATTTATTAAATATTTTTTTTTTTTCAGGTTTTTCACCGTGCGCGAGTTATAGTTATCTGAACTAACTATAACGGGGGAATTTCAATGGTTTTTTACGAGTGAAATGTCCAGCTAACTATAACATGTGTGAAACCTATGGTTTTTTTAAGTGAATATATATATATATATATATATATATATATATATATATATATATATATTCACTGAAAAAACCATAGGTTTCACACATGTTATAGTTAGCTGTACATTTCACTCGTAAAAAACCAATGAAATTCCCCCGTTATAGTTAGTGCAGGCAACTATAACTCACGCGACCGCAATCCTCTGCTGATGCTAATACTGTATTTAGACACTTATTTGCCCATGTCTTCTTCCATTAAATTTTAGCTATACATATATTACAAATATTTTTTTTTCATAAAGACACATATGTCATCAGCAGAAGATTGCGGTCGCGTGAGTTATAGTTGCCTGCACTAACTATAACGGGGGAATTTCATTGGTTTTTTAT
Source organism: Triturus cristatus (assembly GCF_964204655.1). NCBI lineage: Eukaryota > Metazoa > Chordata > Amphibia > Caudata > Salamandridae > Triturus > Triturus cristatus. The sequence continues at coordinate 611,497,163 of NC_140591.1, read as the reverse complement.
GAGTGAAATGTACAGCTAACTATAACATGTGTGAAACCTATGGTTTTTTCAGTGAATTTGCAAGGTTTTTTAAATGCTAATTCCTAACTATAACGTGTGTGAAACCTATGGTTTTTTCAGTGAATTTGTACGGTTTTTTAAATGCTAAGTTACTTTACGCCATTCGTGGCGTGCGCGCCGAGTTAACGCAGTTCGTTGCGTGCGCGCACGGTACGCTTCGCGCGCCCACTTTACGCAGTTAGTGCCGTGCACGCACGGTGGTCACGCGGTGCGCTGCGCGCACCGCGTGCCCACGTTATGCGGGATGGGCCATGTATGCAAGATGCGCTTCGCGCACCGTGCGCACATGGGGGACATATTATGCGCATCATGGAGAAATGTATTCTTATTAATTTGAAATCTGTGTTAAGCCATGCACAAATGGGGCCCTTCGGGCACCATTTGCACACGGGGTGGGGAGAGTGTGGATAATTTTTTTAAAAAATTTTTTTTACCGTACGCGTACGGTAAGCGTAATCGTCGATTTTCCGAAAAAAAAAAAAAAAAATGTGGGGGGCTTGGGGGGTTTTTGGGGACCCCTATATCATTGATGGGTGGTTAGGATCTGAAGAAACTGCCCCTTTAGACATTTTTGGGCTTCATTTTTGCTGCCCAACTCTGAGAGCGAGAGAGAAAATGGCGGCCGCCGCTTCCTGGTTTCGACCGATTCGAATGTTTACTAAGATCTAAGAGCCAATCAGAATCGCGCTCGCGCACGTCACCGTACGCGTACGGTAAGCGCACCGTAAGCGCACCGTAAGCTTGCTCAGATATATATATTGATTTAAAGGCTATTTTCTCAGTATCTACTGAACAGATTTACACCAAACCTACAAAAGGCACTTCCTTGACCTGAGGACTACCTCTCTGCCAAATTTCAAGTAATTCTGTTCAGCCGTTCGGGCTGTAGCTGTGTCTAAAGGTCCTATGGAAAAATGCATGGGAAAAACGCGTTTTGGGACCCCCCTTTTATCTCAGCCCCCGCTTGACGAATCCCCCCGAGACTTTCAGGGTAGGAGCGGAGCGTAGCGCCCCACCTATTTTGAAAAATTCGCGAGGATTCGTCGACCGGCGCCAAAGTTATTCAAAATAGAATGTTGCAGTTTTCCTATGGAAACGTGGTCCTAACTATAACTACCTACTGGCGACCGCCAGTAGGTAATTACCTACTGGCAGTCGCCAGTAGGTAGTTATAGTTAGGACCCCTTTTCCATAGGAAATCCGCAACATTCTATTTTGAATAACTTTGGCGCCGGTCGATGAATCCTCGCGAATTTCTCAAAATAGGTGGGGCGCTACGCTCCGCTCCTACCCTGAAAGTCTCGGGGGGATACGTCAAGCGGGGGCTGAGATAAAAGGGGGGTCCCAAAACGCGTTTTTCCCATGCATTTTTCCATAGGACCTTTAGAACGAGCTACAGCCCGAACGGCTGAACAGAATTACTAGAAATTTGGCAGAGAGGTAGTCCCTATGTCAAGGAAGTGCCTTTTGTAGGTTTGGTGTAAATCTGTTCAGTAGATTCTGAGAAAATAGCCTTTAAATCAATATATATATCTGAGCCCGCTTACGGTACGCTTACCGTACGCTTACGGTAAGCTTACGGTACGCGTACGGTGGCGTGCGCGAGCGCGATTCTGATTGGCTGTTAGATCTTAGTAAACATTCGAATCGGCCGAAACCAGGAAGCGGCGGCCGCCATTTTGTGTGTTTCACTCAGAAAAAAAAGAGTGAAAACAAGAAAAGGGGGCAATGAGGAGAGTTACAGACCCCCTTACATGTGTGAGGGGGTCAAAGAAGGACTGTAAAGTACAAAGAAAACATTTATTGATTTTTAAAAAAATCGCGGGGTACGCGTACGGTAAGCTTACGGTAAGCGTACAGTAGAAAAAAAAAAAAAAATAATAAATGAAATTCAGATTTAAGTGTTTAGATATTAGGGGGCTCTAAAAAGAGCCGTTGTGTTTATGAAATGATTTTTTAGTGGTACCTACAAGTAAGTACCGATGCAGAGTCTAAGGTTCAAGAGGAAGACTCTGTTCCCTTCATCATTGAAGTGCACACCATCTCCTCTATAAATGTCTTGCATGTCATAACGCAAGTTGTTGTGGTAAATGGCACCCATACCATAGTCACGGAGGAAAGCAGAAACAGATTTGTTGACGTGCTTTCTTGCTTTGTCAATCTGCGGACAGAAATGATTGGACCAGTTCCATTTTTGCCTTTGGCATATGTTAGAAAACACAAAGGCAGTTTTAGGGAAAAGTGAAAACAGTTGTGCAAAGGTGTCCTTCATAAGCATTTCCAGACCTACCCCAGTCAAAGTGCCTAGGTCATTGCCACCACAGTGCACTATTATGAGGTCAGGGTGTTGGATTTGCATGAAGGATTTCACCAATGGCATCAATTGGTGCCACTTTAACCCTCTCTGACCAATCCATTTAATGTCTACATTTGGCAAAGCAAGGTCTCTCACCATATCTGTTTTCTCTGCAAACTTTTCACTCCAGAAGACATAGCTGTGCCCTACAATCCACACTGTGAACATCTTCAAAGGAGAACTGGATGCACTCAGGAGGTGTCTTTCAGTAGAATGGCAATATGAAAAGAAAGACAGTTTGGAAATGGAGGCATACATATTTTTTTCAAAACAAAAAGAACTGATTGGCTGTTTCATACCATTCTAGAATAAAAACTAGGCTGTATGTGTAAATTAATAGAAGCATGTTTTGTATTGGTACAAAAAAATGTGTTACCAAAGAACAGTAGTATGGATTTGCTGTTAGGTTTGAAAAGTCAAGCACTCTTGCTCTGTGGAATTGAAACATTGTGTGGCGAACTTCTGACCTAACTCCACACAGCAGTGTTCCATGAGCTGTTGCTATGGTAGCAGGCAGAAGTCAAGTTGGGGGAAGGGTACTAGGCAGAAGTCAAGTTGGGGGCAGGGTACTTTTGGAAAAGGGTTGGTTTTCAACCAATAGAAATGTGTGATTACATTTGAAAAAAAGGGGGAAGCACTGAGATTTGAAACTTACATGTATATGTGTGGAAAAATAGAGGGAAAGTTTGCCATTATCTGGTTCTGCTGAGAGGAGAGAGGTGTAGAGAACAGAGATCCTGGCTCTGATAATCTGCTGTTTGAGTGCCACATTTCTTTCACAACTAACTAATTTTAAAGGTGAGGTTAGAGTTTGAGAGGAGATGTATATGGTAAATTAAGAAATGAATAATAGAAATGGAAATTCTTTTTGTTGAAGTTGCGTTTATCATTTTCTGTTTTGGGAGAAATTTAAATGTGAGGAACATGTAAAATAATATGGACTATGTTTTCACGATAAATTAAGGTGTACTGGAAAAAAAAAGAATAGTTTAAGGGTTTGAGGTTGGACTCAGTAATGCAAATACATTCAGCATCACTAAGGCTGGTTGCCCTTGCTGGAATGTAGGCAGCCACCCAGGTTACACATGGTGGTGGTCTGAAAAAGCAGTTTGGACATGTGCATTTAAAAAAATCAAAAAAGTGGTTTCATAATGTGTCAGTCTGTAAAAGTGATTTTCACTTGCCAAAAAAAAAGAGCAGTAAGTGTGCTTTCAAATTGGCAAAGAAATTTCGTTTTGGGACTAATGTGAAAACATGACTCTGTGTGGAAATAGGAATTACAGGCAGAGATTTATTGCGTTTTTTTCCGGTGATTTCACAGTTGCATTAGTAGGAAAAAGGGGGAGCGATTTTTTGGGGGAAGAAGCAGACTCTTAGCACACACCCATCTGCTTGCCATGTACAATCATGCACAGTATTTACAAGCGAGTGGGGTTTTCAGGTTTCAGTCTGTAATGCAAATACATTCAGCATCACTAAGGCTGGTTGCCCTTGCTGGAATGTAGGCAGCCACCCAGGTTACACATGGTGGTGGTCTGAAAAAGCAGTTTGGACATGGGCTTTTTAAAAAAATCAAAAAAGTGGTTTCATAATGTGTCAGTCTGTAAAAGTGATTTTCACTTGCCAAAAAAAAAGAGCAGTAAGTGTGCATTCAAATTGGCAAAGAAATTTCGTTTTGGGACTAATGTGAAAACATGACTCTGTGTGGAAATAGGAATTACAGGCAGAGATTTATTGCGTTTTTTTCTGGTGATTTCACAGTTGCATTAGTAGGAAAAAGGGGGAGCGATTTTTTGGGGGAAGAAGCAGACTCTTAGCACACACACCCAGCTGCTTGCCATGTATAATCATGCACAGTATTTACAAGCGAGTGGGGTTTTCAGGTTTCAGTCTGTAATGCAAATACATTCAGCATCACTAAGGCTGGTTGCCCTTGCTGGAATGTAGGCAGCCACCCAGGTTACACATGGTGGTGGTCTGAAAAAGCAGTTTGGACAAGTGCATTTAAAAAAAACTGAAAAGTGGTTTCATAATGTGTCAGTCTGTAAAAGTGATTTTCACTTGCCAAAAAAAAAGAGCAGTAAGTGTGCTTTCAAATTGGCAAAGAAATTTCGTTTTGGGACTAATGTGAAAACAGGACTCTGTGTGGAAATAGGAATTACAGGCAGAGATTTATTGCGTTTTTTTCTGGTGATTTCACAGTTGCATTAGTAGGAAAAAGGGGGAGCGATTTTTTGGGGGAAGAAGCAGACTCTTAGCACACACCCATCTGCTTGCCATGTATAATCATGCACAGTATTTACAAGCGAGTGGGGTTTTCAGGTTTCAGTCTGTAATGCAAATACATTCAGCATCACTAAGGCTGGTTGCCCTTGCTGGAATGTAGGCAGCCACCCAGGTTACACATGGTGGTGGTCTGAAAAAGCTGTTTGGACATGGGCTTTTTAAAAAAACTGAAAAGTGGTTTCATAATGTGTCAGTCTGTAAAAGTGATTTTCACTTGCCAAAAAAAAAGAGCAGTAAGTGTGCATTCAAATTGGCAAAGAAATTTCGTTTTGGGACTAATGTGAAAACATGACTGTGTGGAAATAGGAATTACAGGCAGAGATTTATTGCGTTTTTTTCTGGTGATTTCACAGTTGCATTAGTAGGAAAAAGGGGGAGCGATTTTTTGGGGGAAGAAGCAGACTCTTAGCACACACACCCAGCTGCTTGCCATGTATAATCATGCACAGTATTTACAAGCGAGTGGGGTTTTCAGGTTTCAGTCTGTAATGCAAATACATTCAGCATCACTAAGGCTGGTTGTATTGTGGAGTTATTTGAGATATAATATTGTGATTATACTTCTGAAACAAACATATCAGACGGTATTTTAAAGAAATAAGTATTGGTATTAGATGATATTTTTTTAGAATATTATGCATTTCTCTAATGTTAAGTTTAAGTAAAAAGAGATTCTGGGCTTTTTTAATACAATCTTTGTGATTGTTATTTTTTTTTGCCCGCTGTAAAATGATGAATGCAATTGCTTTCACAATTTATAGTGAAATGCAATATATTCTGAAAACAGCAAAAATAAGGCAAAAATTTTTTGTGATAAATATGTAAATATGTGTACTGTATTATAAAATGTTTTAAAAATATTAATACTTTTTTCTTTTTTTTCAGATTGATATAGAAAAATTTCGAAAACTAGAACCATTTTTAAAGCTATTTTTTTAAAAAACAAATGAATAAATATTTTTTGGAGTGGGTATGGTAAGTCAATAATAATAATTGTAGTCTCTCAAGGACCTTGTAATGTGATAATTGATTTTTAGTGTTTTTAAAAAAAAAAAAAAAAAAAGTACGCGCACCGTACGCGTACGGTAAAAAAAAAAAAAAAAAAGTTTTTAAAAACATATGTAAAAAAAAGATGAAAGATAAGGTTGGCTCTTAAAAGAACCGTTGTGTTCATGCAGGGACAGAGGAAAGAAAGAATGGGAAAATTATTCAAAGCGACAAGTGTGCTGATCTATTTTGTTGTTCACTAGGGAAACACTGGTCTCCCTATGGCAAATTAGATCTTGACAAAAGGCGCATCGAATATCAACCCTCCGAAATCGAGGGTTCATTTCCAGAGGGCCAGCAAAAGGAGATGCTCCCCCCACAGATGAAGGGCTCACCTGACCTGCAGAAGAAGGAGTCAGCTCTGCAGATGATGGTCCAGGCTGAGCTGCTGTGGATGTACTTGCTTGTCTTTCTGAAGAGTTACCTCCAAAAAGATGACCATGTGTCCTTCTGTGTACATCCTTGAGGTGTCTCTTCATGGTATGATTCCCAAAGGAATACTTCCTGTCAGGATTACCTCTTGAAAGTACACGCTGACACAGCTTGCAAGTTACTAAGGGTGCATTCACCTTTTGCTGGCCTTCAGGAAAAGTAAAATAATCCCATACATAAGAGGGCTTTTGTTTCCTCGCTCTCTGCCTCAAAACAGTGCTGCTAGTGCTAGCCTCACTCTCAGAAGAGCTCTGCTGTTCTGCCATCGTATCACAAAGACAACCCAGCTCCTTCTCCTAAGGGATCACAAGCAGAAATGAGAGGAATGGGTGTGGTGTAGGAGAGTTCTAGAACTGAAAGTAGTTTCAACCAATCAAAAGTTGTGTTTCATGATCACATGACCTACCGTACGCTTACGGTACGCTGACGGTACGCTTACGTCAAAAGTGCGCATGCGCGTAAAAAAGACACGCGCTTGCGCGCATGCGCATAACAGACACTACCCGACACTTCCGCGTAACGTGCGCGTGTAGCGTACGCGCGCACGCGTCCCACGCGGAGTACGCGCGGCTACGCAAATTGCGTAACTATACGCAAGCAGCGTAGAAAAATTACGGGCGTTGCGTAAACCGTACGCTTACGTAAGCTTACGGTACGCGTACTAAAAAAATATTAAAAAAAAAAAAAAAAGTACTGCAAATAAATTTTACATGTTTATTTTAAAAAATATATTAAAAAAAAACATATTAAAGAATTTTAAAAATTTAACCATAGTCTTTATAAAAGGTAAGAAAATTAAAATAAAAATATGTTAAAAAAAATAGAAGAAAAAAAAAACAATTAGCATTTAAAAAACCTTGCAAATTCACTGAAAAAACCATGGGTTTCACACACGTTATAGTTAGGAATTAGCATTTAAAAAACCTTAGAAATTCAGTGAAAAAACCATAGGTTTCACACACGTTATAGTTAGGAATTAGCATTTAAAAAACCTTAGAAATTCAGTGAAAAAACCATAGGTTTCACACATGTTATAGTTAGCTGGACATTTTACTCGTAAAAAACCAATGAAATTCCCCCGTTATAGTTAGTTCAGCTAACTATAACTCGCGCGCCCGCAATGCACTGCTGATGACGTCACATATTACATCACTCATGACATGGTCAGTGACATCACTCATGACATCACTGATGACATCTCAAATGACATCACTGATGACCTCACTGATGACATCATCCTTGTGATAGAGTGGCAGACCTCCTCTTCCCCTAATAAAACCTTTGATACACACATTCAAAAATAGAGACTAAAATTTACAAAACAATGGACATACCAATAACAGTTACAACAACCTCTTCAGTAATTCTAAGATCCACATACACATCCACTCATTCACCAACAGTCCAATACAGTCACTCATACATGTACTCACTTATCATATGTACTCATACACCTATACATCCTGTTACACAATGCCACTCATCCATAGAGCTACTCACACACATAGTCACTCATGCCAATAAAGAATCAAACATACATTTACTTGCATATACAGTTATACACACACCACCACACTTACTTCTACGGAAACTTACACATACTTAGTCTTTTAAACAATTACTTATAGAAATACATACTTATTCATACAGGAACTCTTTCAATCTCTCACTCTCACATATACTCACATATATAAACCAATAGTCACATATACTAGTTTTAAACATATGTAGTTACTCATAAAGACACTATTGAGACAGTCATTCACTCACTAACACACCCATACTCACACTCATCCACCCATGCAGTCCTGCACACATGCTCTGTTCAACACATACAAACAGTGAGTCACTCATTCATGTACCTATGCACTACGTCATACCCCCCACCGAACCATGCAGACACTCATACTGATACTCAAAAAACCAACTAATAACCTATATAGACACCCATGTAGCTACTCTCCAACCCATGCAGCCACTTATACACAAAGTGAGAGACTGATACAGATATTTATATATTTAAACATTACTCACTAAGCCATGTATTCACTATGATACACTTAATCAGTCAGTTACACAATCAATTTTTCAAAAAGAAATCATCCATTTAGACAGTAATATACCCATTTATTCTTCCATCGACCTTGAGATATACATATATAAAACATATTTAATTTTCAGAAAAACACACATTCACTGGATGATGTCATCAGTGAGGTCATCAGTGATGTCATTTGAGATGTCATCAGTTATGTCATGAGTGATGTCACTGACCATGTCATGAGTGATGTAATATGTGACGTCATCAGCAGTGCATTGCGGGCGCGCGAGTTATAGTTAGCTGAACTAACTATAACGGGGGAATTTCATTGGTTTTTTACGAGTAAAATGTCCAGCTAACTATAACATGTGTGAAACCTATGGTTTTTTCACTGAATTTCTAAGGTTTTTTAAATGCTAATTCCTAACTATAACGTGTGTGAAACCTATGGTTTTTTCACTGAATATATATATATATATATATATATTCACTGAAAAAACCATAGGTTTCACACATGTTATAGTTAGCTGTACATTTCACTCGTAAAAAAACAATGAAATTCCCCCGTTATAGTTAGTGCAGGCAACTATAACTCACGCGACCGCAATCCTCTGCTGATGCTAATACTGTATTTAGACACTTATTTGCCCATGTCTTCTTCCATTAAATTTTAGCTATACATATATTACAAATATTTTTTTTTCATAAAGACACATATGTCATCAGCAGAAGATTGCAGTCGCGTGAGTTATAGTTGCCTGCACTAACTATAACGGGGGAATTTCATTGGTTTTTTACGAGTGAAATGTACAGCTAACTATAACATGTGTGAAACCTATGGTTTTTTCAGTGAATTTGCAAGGTTTTTTAAATGCTAATTCCTAACTATAACGTGTGTGAAACCTATGGTTTTTTCAGTGAATTTGTCCGGTTTTTTAAATGCTAAGTTACTTTACGCCATTCGTGGCGTGCGCGCCCAGTTAACGCAGTTCGTTGCGTGCGCGCACGGTGCGCTGCGAGCACCGTGCACGCACAGTGAGCACGCGGTGCGCGAAGTGCCGTTCATGCACGGTGGTCACGCGGTGCGCTGCGCGTACCGCGTGCCCACGTTATGCGGGATGGGCCATGTACGCACGATGCGCTTCGCGCACCGTGCGCACATGGGGGACATATTATGCGCATCTTTGAGAAATGTATTCTTATAAATTTCATAGATGTCTTAAGCCATGCACAAATGGTGCAGTTCGGGTACCATTTGCACACGGGGTGGGGAGAGTGTGGATTTTTTTTTTTTTTTTTAATTTTTTACCGTACGCGTACGGTAAGCGTAATCGCCGATTTTCCGAAAAAAAAAAAAAAAATTGGGGGGGCTTGGGGGGTTTTTGGGGACCCCTATATCATTGATGGGTGGTTAGGATCTGAAGAAACTGCCCCTTTAGACATTTTTGGGCTTCATTTTTGCTGCCCAACTCTGAGAGCGAGAGAGAAAATGGCGGCCGCCGCTTCCTGGTTTTGAACCGATTCGAATGTTTACTAAGATCTAAGAGCCAATCAGAATCGCGCTCGCGCACGTCACCGTACGCGTACGGTAAGCGCACCGTAAGCGCACCGTAAGCTGGCTCAGATATATATATTGATTTAAAGGCTATTTTCTCAGAATCTACTGAACAGATTTACACCGAACCTACAAAAGGCACTTCCTTGACCTGAGGACTACCTCTCTGCCAAATTTCAAGTAATTCTGTTCAGCCGTTCGGGCTGTAGCTGTGTCTAAAGGTCCTATGGAAAAATGCATGGGAAAAACGCGTTTTGGGACCCCCCTTTTATCTCAGCCCCCGCTTGACGAATCCCCCCGAGACTTTCAGGGTAGGAGCGGAGCGTAGCGCCCCACCTATTTTGAAAAATTCGCGAGGATTCGTCGACCGGCGCCAAAGTTATTCAAAATAGAATGTTGCGGTTTTCCTATGGAAACGTGGTCCTAACTATAACTACCTACTGGCGACCGCCAGTAGGTAATATATATATATATATATATATATATAAACTATACTGGCGGTCGCCATTATAGTTAGGACTTTGTTCCTATTCAAAAAGTGTTTTTACTTTTTACAATATCTTTGGCGCCGGTTGACGAAGCTTCACAAAATTTTCAAAACTAATGATGTGCTCCGGTCAGCTCACGTCTTGAAAGTTTCTGGGAGATTCTTCAACAGGGGCCGAGAAAAAAGGGGGGTCCCAAAACACATTTTATCCATGTTAATTTCTGTAGAAAACATTTGTCGCAGCTACAGCCCGAACTGCTGAACAGAATTACACCAAATTTGGCAGAGAGGTAGCTCTTTGTCCAGAGTGCACTCTTTGCTTTAAATAGTGTAAATCCATTCAGTTGTTCCTGAGAAATTCAAAAATAAAAATATTGATATCTGGTGACCGCGGTGGATCCGCGAACCCTCCCGATCACAAGCTTGACTCTGATTGGCTGCCAACATTTCAAACAAGAAAGTGTTGGCAGCCATCTTGTGACTCGGTTGAACAGAGTCACAAGAAAAAAGGTTAAAAATGAAGAAAAGGGGGCAGGGTAGACACACCCTGACCCCCTAGGCCTGCTCAGGGGGTCCCACATGGACCCCCAGGGCCAAAAAAATCATTTTTAAAAAAAAGAAATTCAGCGGGATTTGCGGATCCCGCCAATCCCGCCTAATTATTTTTAAAAAACGATCGGTTGGTGTGCCACCTCCCCGGGGCATATTCATTACAAAAAGCTTTGGGGGGCTCCTGCCACCCACGCTGCCCCAGGCACCACCACCTCCCGGGGCTTTCCTAAATAATGGATGGAGGAGCCTTTTGGGACCCTCAAGCCCAGTGGACACCACCTCTCCAGGGCTAGCTTTAAAAATTATGTGTGGGGTCTCAAGGCAACTCCCCGGGGCTATGCACAAGTTGGGAGGAGGGCAGTGCGCCCCCCCCTCCTTGAGCCCTCCTTGGCCCTGGGGACCGCCACCCCCCAGGGCCAGCTCCAGCAATGTCCCAGGGTGCCCACAGCAGCAGGAGGTGGGGAGCCTGCAGAGACCGGGGCATTGGGGCTACCCCATGGTCCCCAACGTGAGGCAAGCCTCCCGGGGGATGGAGTCATTGGGGCCAAAAGTGGCCAAGGGAAGGGGCCCTTAAAGTTAAAAAAAAATACAAAAAGAGGCAAAGCCTCGGGGGATGTGGTTCCCGGGGCCAAGAAAGGTCTCAGGAGGGAGGCCGTGTGGCCCCCTTCCCATTAAAAAAAAGAATTATTTAAGAAATGTCTCAGGCCCTGGGGGATGGGGTCCACAGGGTCCAAACATATTAAGAGAAGGGGGTCCACACAGCCCCCTTTCTAAAAAAAAAAGAAAATGGAAGCCGGTATCTCGCCGGAGGCCCTGCCCCCTCCCTGCACCACTCTGCAAATGCGCCTCGTGGCGCATTCTAGGTTGGGGTATTGAGTCCCCTTGAATCCTAAGAGTCCTTAGGGGCCAATTAGCCCTCCAGGTACCTCCAGTAAGCCCCACACAGTGGGATTGCTGAGAGGTGGTCTGAAGCCATGCCCCTTTTTACACCACTCTACAAACACTCCTCTTGGCATACTGCTGGTGGGGTGATGAGGTCCTCTTGTGTCCTGAGGACCTCAGGATTGAAGTGGACATCATCCTCTGAGCAGCAGTGCCCCAAGAGGCACATTTGCAGAGTGGTGTAAAAAGGGGGCATGCCCTCATACCGCTATCAGCAATCCAGCTGTGTGGGGCCTACTAGAGATAACAGGAGGGCTAGTTGGCCCCCAGGGACCCTCAGGAGGCAAGGGGACTTCATCCCCCAACCAAAATCACACCAGGAGGTGTGTTTGCAGATTGGTGGAGAGAGGGGGCATGGCCTGTGTCCACCTCTCAGCAATCCCACTATCAGGGGCTTACTGGAGGTATCAGGTAGGCTAATTGGACCCCCAGCAGTGAAGATGACCTTAATCCCCATCCAAGAGCGCACCAAGGAGCAAGTTTACAGACTGGTGGCCAAAGGGGGTGTGGCCTGCTATGAGAACTTACCAATGCTGCTGTGTGGGACTTACTGGAGGTAATAGGAGGGGTAGTTGGCCCCCAAGGTTGTCCTTGGGGGCCAACTACCCCTCCTGTTACCTTCCGTAAGTCCCACACGGTGGGATTGCTAAGAGGTCTTCGGAGGCCACGCCCCCTTTCTCCACCACTCTGCAAATGTGCCTCCTGGCACACTACAGGTTGGGGATGAAGTCCACATTGCTCCTGAGGGACTTTGGGGGCTAAGGCGCCCTCCTGGTACCTACTGTAAGTCCTGCGCAGTGGAGTTCTTCAGCAATGGTCAGAGGCCCAGCCCACTTTCTGCACCACTCTGCAAATGCGACTACTATGTTATAGGTAGAAATTAGCATTTAAAAAACCTTAGAAATTCACTGAAAAAAACAGGTTTCAGAGACATTATAGTTAGGAATTAGTATTTAAAAAACCTTAGAAATTCACTGAAAAAAACAGAGGTTTCAGGGACGTTATAGTTAGTAATTAGCATTTAAAAAGCCTATTTAATAATTCACTGAAAAATACACAGATTTCAGGGACGTTATAGGTAGTCTGACATGTCACTTGTACAAAAACAGAGAAATTCGGCTGTTATAAATAGCTGAGCTAACCATAACTCGTGCCCCCGCAATGCACTGCTGATGACGTCACATATTACATCATGCATGACATGGTCAATACATCACTGATAAAATCTCAAATGACATCACTGACGACATTATCCACTTAATATCTGATGCACCTCCTCATACCCTAATTTAACCTTTCATACACCCACTGTAAAATACAGACTATCATACACAAAACCATAAGCTCACCAATACCAGTTAGAACATACCAACTCACTGATTCATAGGTCTACACACATCCACTCACTCAACCATACAGTCACTCATACACGCAGTCACTCAATATAGCCACTGATATATGCACTCATACACCAATACAGACACTCATATACTGCCACTCACCCACAGAGATACACACACACACACCTAGTCAGTCACCCAAAGACTCAATCACACTGTTATTTGCTCACCTATACAGTTATGCACACACCACCTTACTTATTCATACAGACACTAACACATACTTATTCTCTTATACAATCACTGACACAAGCACACACTCATCCGTACAGCCAATCTCACAATCACTCACCTTCACATATAGTCACGTATATACTCCAACACTCCCATATACTGCTTTTTACATATGTGGTTACTCACACATATACCAGTGAGACATCCATTCACTTACCAACACAGCCATACACACACTCACTCACCCATATAGCCCCTCACAGATGCATTTATAAACCCATACACCCACTCAATCACCCACTCACATATCCATGCACACCCACCCACACAGACACTCAGGCACCCATACAGGTAATCAGACAACCAATCATTAACCCATATAGAAACTCATGTAGATACTCACCAACCCATGCAGCCACTTACACACCAACTGACAGACTGATACAGACATTCACACAGATTAGGCATTCACCTATCTATTCACTTAGACATGTTTAATCACTCACTTATACAGTAAGTCACGCACCCTCTAAACCATCCATTCAGACACTCATACACCCACTCATTCTTCAATAAACCTTGGCATGTATATATATAACATTCTTAAACTTTTTAGAAACACTCAGTCACTGGATAATGTCATCAATGATGTCATTTGAGATGTCATCAGTGATGTCATCAGTGATGTCACTGACCATGTCATGAGTGATGTAATATGTGACATCATCAGCAGTGCATTGCGAGGGTGCGAGTTATAGTTAGCTAACTATAACGGCCGAATTTCTCTGGTTTTGTATGAGTGAAATGTCAGACTAACTATAACGTCCCTGAAACCTGTGGTTTCTTTAGTGATATATATATCTTCTGAAACGCGTCAGAGACAGCACCATTCAAATTAATTGAAGAAGAATTTAGCACCAGCTATATATCGAGTCTGTGCCCCTGCTTGTGCGTGAAAGCACTGGGGAGCCTTTTGTTTGACATATATATATATATATATATACACACACACACACACACAGAGTGAGCAGATGTGAGAGTGCTTGTATGGATGTGTGAATGGGCATGTAAGCAGTTGTGGGGGTGTGCGAGTGCTTGTATGGGTGAGTGAGTGGCTGTGTTGAGAGGCTGTATGGGTGAGTGAGTGGGTGTGTGAATAGCTGTATGGATGAATAAGTGGGTATTTGAATAGCAGTGTGGGTGAGTGTGTGGCTGTGTGAGTGGCTGTATGGATGACTGAGTGGTTAAATGAGTACTTGTATGGGTCTGTGAATGGGTATATGAGTGGTTGTGTGGGTGTTTGAGCGAGTGTGTGAGAGGTTGTATATGGGTGTGAGTGGATCTGTGAGTAGTTCTGTGGATTAGGTCATCAGTGATGTCATTTGAGATGTCACCAGTGATGTCTCTGACCATGAGTGATGTAATATGTGAGGTGATAAGCAGTGCATTGCAGGGCTGTAAGTTATAGTTAGCTCAAGTAACTATGACTGTTGAATTTCACTGGTTTTGTATGACTGAAAATTGAGACTAACTATAACTGTGTGGGTGAGTGTGTGTCTGTGTGAGTGACTGTATGGATGACTGAGTGGTTGTATGAGTACTTGTATGGATCTGTGAATGGGTATGTGAGTGGTTGTGTGGGTTTGTGAGTGAGTGTATGAGAGGTTATACAGGGGCATGAGTGGGTCTATGAGTGGTTCTGTCAATGAAGTCTTCAGTGACGTAATTTCAGATGTCATCAGAGATATCACTGACCATATCATGAGTGATGTAATATGTGAGGTCATAAGCAGTGCATTGCAGGGGCATAAGCTATGATTAGCTCAGGTAACTATAACTGTTGAATTTCACTTGTTTTCTATGAGTGAAATTTGAGCCAAACTGTAACGTTCCTCTACCCTTTGTTTTTTTAGTGACTTTCTAAGGTTTTTTAATTTACATTTCCTAACGATAACGTCTCTATAACCTTTGTTTTTTCAGTGAAGTTCTAAGGTTTTTTAATATTATTTCCTAACTATAACCACCAACCTTTGAGAGTCCCTGAGTGGGTCTGTGAGTGGGTGCATGAGTGTTCAAGTGAGTCTGTAAGTGGGTGCATGAGTGTCTGAGTGGGTCTGTTAGTGGGTGCATGAGTCTCTTAGTATGGAGCGTGAGTGTCTAAGTGGGTCTGTGTTTGTGTACATGAGGGTCTGAGTGAGTGAGGGAGTGTTTGTGAGAGTACATGAGCTTCTGAGTGGGTCTTTGAGTGAGTGCATGGGTCTTCAAGTAGGTCTGTGAATGGGTGCGTGAGTCTCTGAGTGGGCGAGTGAGTGGTTCTATGAGTGTCTAAGTGGGTCTGTGAGTGAGTGTGTGAGTGTGTCATTGGGTCTGTAAGTGGGTGCATGAGTTTCTGAGTGGGTGTATATGTCTGAGTGCTCTTTGTTTTACCTTCTTCTTCTCTGTTTTGCCTTTTCTCTTGTTGTTCTGCCCTCTGTATTGCCCTCCTCTGCACCGCTTTGCCTTTCCTGCTCAATTTTCCACCCTCTGTTTTGCCTTTTTCCCTACTTTTTCTGCCATCTGTTTTGCTTTTCTGCTAATTTTTTTGCCCTCTGTTTTGCCTCTTCTGCTTGCTTTTCTGCCCTCAGTTTTTCATCACCCAGGGCCCAGCCTTTAATTAAATGGGGGATTTGGGCCCTGGGGCCTGGCCATATATCTTGGGTGCCCTTTGGTATTGAATGTGCAGGATCGGGCTTGCGGGGGGAGCCTCAAGTCCCCCACAGTCCCAGCCTGCTCAATGCCTCCTACAGAAGCTGGCATTGCTGCTGCACAGAGAGAGCTGCTAGAAAGGCAGCTACCTCCATGCAGGAGCAATCATTTCATCTCTTTCCTTGCCCTCAGGTCTGCAGGCAGGGAAAGAGATGAAACCTCCACTTCCAGCAGGTGGAAGCACTTCAACAGCTCCTGCCTGCTGAAACCAGAGTGTTTGCTTTTGCTTGGAGGGAGCTGAACAGGAACAGAAGCAGCCCATGTCTGGCTCATCAATCAGTGGTAGCTTAGTTCCAGTGACACAGTGGGCACAGGACCCACATCTGGGCATACCCTTAATACTTAGGGTGATACATCAACCTTACAAAATGTACTGGGAGGAAAGCTTGCAATAGGTTTCATTAACAGGATATTATTGGGCTATATTGGTACCCTTATTAAATACTAAATTTGGATTGCTAGCAAAATGCTTCTTACAATCTTTTAGGTTGTAATTTAATGTTCTCTTTGATGGTGAGGTTGGAATTTAAAATATTACCTTAGAAATAACACTTTTAGAAAGTAACTAAGAAGGTCACTATAACTCGTGCCCCTACCATGCACAGTCTTGTCATTATTGACAAGATGAATATTCTGACATAAAACCTATAAACTTGTATTAAGGTCTGATGGATTACCTACATTTGCTGCGTTCTTCCTTGAGGATGAAGCCTTACGCTGCCATTGTCTAAGGTGCAGTTCAGGATCCGCCTCAAGTGGCAGGTTCCATTTTAAGGTGGAAGAACCGAACCGTGAGAGAGGAGGTGTGGGTTGCTGCTGTCACTGACAAGAGGGAGACTTGCCAGGTCTTGCAGTTCTCGTCTTTTGGAAGCCAGGAATTTTATAGTGCAAATTTGAGAAAGCAAAATCTTCTTGCTTTCTCAAATTTGCTTTAAAATGCGCCATTCGCAACACTTTTTAAAAAATATCTCGGGTGGAGATCCCCCACCCGAACTTGAATTTTGTTGGTAAGACATGCTCACTTAGCTCGTGCCTGACATACCATGTATGTACAACTATTGCATCTCACCATTTTAAATGTCACCAGCCGCCACTGGTAGCATCAAAGCAGTGTTGGATTGACTTCCATCTGGAATTCCATGTGTTTCTGTACATTCCAAAACTGGTACAGGGTTTTAAAAGGAATGTGAAATACTTTGCCAGGGCTTAAATTTCTATCCTTCAAAACATTTATGCCTTCAGCAGGTGAAGTGATGATAATTTCTCTTGCTCTATGTCACTTACATTGGAGTGGTGCGATTACATTTGCATTCCTGCAAATAGGTATGGAAACACACCTTGTTATCTTGGAGGACTGACACACAGACTTTCACATTTGTGTGTAAAGTAAATCAATCTGCAATGAAGCAGTGTAGCGCCTGGTTTCACATACCTTCTGTGGGACTCTCTTGAAGATTCTCTTAACTGTCTTAGCAAAATAGTGTTTGGTGTCTTTTATGGACGAACTGTAACTCTGACAGCAGTCCCATATTTCTAATTAGATGGTAAAGGCTGAATCCAAAGGTCACAGTTGACACCAAGGAGCGGACCAGGTATTAACTATGCGTTGACACCACAGTGGCAGTGTGAATCATCCGCAAAGCAACACATAACAAATGAATGATGCACATCTGATTCCTTTTAGAATGATTGAGATGAGAGTACATTGTGGCGGTTCATAAGTGGGTGAGCTTTGGGACTGATTAATGGACTTCCGAGCCCATGGTGGAGGTACAGTAGCGGTCAGGGACTGCTGCACCGGTGGTCATATCGCCGTATTACAAGTTTGGCAGTTGGAGCATTTTGGGACTGCCACAACCACCATGGAACGTGGCATGCGTTCTGGGACAGCAATATACTTGCCGGTGCCGCTGCAGCACCACCAAGCATATTCTGAGTTTTCCCACCGCCAGCCTTTT
Source organism: Triturus cristatus (assembly GCF_964204655.1). Taxonomy (NCBI): domain Eukaryota; kingdom Metazoa; phylum Chordata; class Amphibia; order Caudata; family Salamandridae; genus Triturus; species Triturus cristatus. Next base: position 611,479,128 of record NC_140591.1, on the reverse strand, counting down.
CCTGACAGTGAGACTGCCATGAAAAGGCTGGTAGTGGGGAAACAAAGGGGACCCTCAAGGGCCCCCTGTTGCCCCTGTACACTGGGATGCATGCAGGGGGGCACATAGTATGTCCAGTTCCTGCATGGCATGGACTTAACAGTCCATGCCATGCAGGACCTTGCTTTGGCGTTCCCACCGCAGTCACTTTTTCGAAACGCACCGCAATGGGAATGCCAAAGAACTACCCGCTCGGCCAGGAGATAACTCCTAATCTGGCAGGCAGCTGGCATTTGAATTTGGTGGTGCAGAACAATGGCGTGCTGCCCCGCCCTCGCACCGCTAAAGCCCCTATGTCTTATGGCAATGGACCCACGGATAGGTGCAAGGTAAACACCACCTCTTATGTGACAGATGCTTGTGTTAACTGAATATCAGACATGTTTGCCAATGGTCTGCAGGGGAATCATTTGGAAAGATGGCATGCATAGGGTACTAGCACTGCTCATTTAAGAGCATGTTTGTCTATTGGTTCGACACACACTTGCCCTCATTACAAGATGCCCAGACTGGTATCCCTGAGGCAGGGAGGACACCGCTCTGGGCAACTAAATGCTTTGCAGTGTTTCTGAACCTGTAATTTTCAGGTTCTCAAACTCCAGACCTGATAATTACGGGTCTGAAGACACTGGATCAGGAACCGTCAGAGGAAATGTGGGGGCTGTAGACAGCTGCTCTGCCTACCCTGGCCTGAATCCACATATTTCATCATGGTGGAAGCAGAAGACGTTATGCCAACCTGAAGATAATAAATGCTTTCTGTCCTACATTAGAAAGGCCCCCTGCCGCCCCCGCCCCAAGAAAGAGTTAAAGCCCCCAGAGCATCTATCATCTGCTCCAGGTAGGTGGAGGATGGTGGCAGATTTGGGCCAAAAGAAAGGAGGTAAATCATGCAGAATTGTACCTAGTATTACTGGGTGCAAATTTTATTACCCATTCCAGGAAAACTACCCGTAATCCCCGTTAATCCACAGGGGGAACCCATCTGGAATTGTTAATTCTGGCACTGGTCTCTTGCCTCTCGGTGTTAATGGGAAACTCAAAATGAGGCCCACTCTATTCAAGGATCCGGTCCACACAGTGCTGGTAAACCATCATAAAACCAGAAAAACAAGTGGATAAAAAACTAAAATTTACAGTTATATTTGCTTTGGTCTGCCCTCTGCCTTACCCAGTATCAAGACACATGTGGAATTCGAATAGTGTGTGTGTGCGCGTGTTTGACTGGGATTCCTTCCGGTTCCACTGCATGGTGATCATGCGGAAGCCTCATTGACTGAGCACGTGCTTTGATACAGCTGCTTCCTGTCTTCTATTTCGATCACCCTGCATCAGAAAGGGTTGCTCTGTTCATTTGCCTTCAGCATCTCCTAATTGTCAAATACACTGTCTGCATGAGTATAAACTGTTTCGAGAATTGAATTCTATTTTTCATACACAGATTATAAAGATCAACAGCAGGTGCTTTATAATTCCCAGTCAGTTATTGTGGACTGTTGACACACAGGTGCATTGCATTAGCATGAAATCCTGATTATCAGGCACTCTGAAAGGATGCACGCCAGGTCACCTCACAGATTGTGCTGTTTATCAATCATAGACTAACTGCCTAGATACTTTATATGCATTTTTTTACATTCTCCCACAGTGAGGATAACGTTTTTATCGGGCATAAAATACTGTATTCACTTTGGGTCTATTATGGTGTGAATTTGTTATATGGATATATGCTTGTGATCCATGCTGTCATACACGAAACACGTGGCATTGTTTATGTCTCTGCATGTATTTTGAAGCTGGCCATGTCGATTATTTGTGTGAGTTTAGCAGTCCATTTATTTTGCCTTCTCTGTGCAAATATTTTGGGCATTTGCTATTGGTAGTGACTAAGTTTGAGTTCATGTCATCTTTAGGGCAACTATCACCATCACCGTCCTGCTCTTGGCACAAGACCTACTATGCTGATACAGATTGTTCTTCTGTTAGAGATCCTCCTATGTATGATGCTATGTTCACTGAGGTCCATTGCATCCAGATCCCAGTTCGGTTTCATATATGGCTGCTTACTGATTTCAATTGCCATGGCCACCTTGTGGTAGCCATTTATATTGTTCTTTGGTAAATAATTATTCTGAACCATCCTAGATATCTCTCTACTTGCCCTGTCCCGGCTATAAAGTAGATTCTTGTTTCATCTTAACAGCAGTTTCTTCCTGGAGGAGACAAGCTGCATTTTGCTAGTTTTATCTTCTACACAAGCATAGGTGTTCCTGCGACTACTTTAAGTTCAATTAAAGCCTTCCTGCTTCTTTGAGCCAACTAAGAGGAAAACCTCTACTCCACCTGATGCCTCCCCCATTTTGTACTTGATGATGTTGAAACGTTCCACACTCCACCTCTGTGTATGGCACTCCGTTGCTGCTTTGCTAGGTACACTGTGTCAATTCCTGTACTATCATCATGTAACAGCAATTCACTTGGTGGGAGCGGCTTTATTTGGGTTTTGGGATTCACATTTTGAAATGATGTGATAATGTTGACCTGCTTCACTTTCTGTATGTCCTCATGGTCATCAGATGTGTTCTCTTTTTTGTACAGTATTAGCACCAGCCAGTGAACAAACCCTTTTGAATGCAGTACACTAGAAAAGCCATCATCCCCTGCATAAGAAGTTTTGTTAGGTAGTGATTACCTACATAAAGAATCTGCATTCCATAACTGTCACTGAACAAAGGGAGTTTTCGGGATTTTAGAGGAGGTGATGTTGGCTTTATGTTTAACTTATGCTGTTAGATGAAGATCAAACTAACTGTTCTCATTAGTGAACTGTTAAGCCAGCCACCAGCCATGACTTCAATTATGTATTTGACAATTCTTCACAAAATGTTCCTGAAAAAGTGCACTGGTGATTCTTGTGCATGGGACATTTTGGGGTGATCTGTCAAATGGGCACCCAGCAAAAGGGGATCAAAAATAATATTTTTCCCATGTTAATTTTCATAGAGATTTTAGACACGACTACTGCCCGAACCATTGGACGGAATGTGGCAGAAAGTTAGCTCTTGGTCCAGAAAGAACCCTTTTTGATATTTGGTGTAAATCCATTCAGTAGCTTTTGACTGATTAAAAGAAATCCAAATTTGTACATATAGGGACACAGATCCTCCGAGGATCTGACAGTCCACGTGCTGAAATCTGATTGGCTGGCAACACTTCAAGCAGGAAGTGCTGGCAGCTGTTAGAAATGGGGGTCTCTGCAGTGGCGTACACCCTGTCATATTAGGGATCCTTCCTTCTAGTCAGGGTAAGGGAGTTACACACCCTAAATAACCTCTTCTCCCTCCCTTGGTAGCTTGGCATGGGCAGTGAGGCCTATCTCAGAGGCAATGTGGAAAGCATTTGCACATAAATGAATGGTAATACAGTGAAAACACTACAAATGTACACCACACCAGATTAGAAAAATAATCAATCTTTATCCAACATACACAGATCAAGGTATCACTTTAAAAAAGTTTAAAACAATTCAGTACATATAGAACTATGAATGTGTCACTTTTAGCACAACGCACCTGGATACGTCAATATTACAAGACAAAAACAGGTGCAGGGGAGGTGAGGCACCGGAAAGCAAAGCAATGGGTTGGTTCCTTACACACAGGCAAGGTGATGCGTCGGTTCCTTGTTGCCAGGGGAGGTGATGCGTTGGTTACGTACTGCTATGCATGGAAGGTGATGTGTTGGTTCCTTCCTGTGAGAGGAGGTGATGCATCGGTATCTCACTGTGCAGAGAGATGAAACGCTGTTTCTCTGGGCACGTAGTCTCGGTTCCTTACTGAAGGCCAGGGTCAATGTAGACTTGGTGCACAGGTGCGATGCGTGGAAAATCTGGATGCGCTAGAGTCAATGCGGCGGCAGCAAAACAAGCGCTGCGTCGATTTTTCCAGCCGCAAACAGGTGATGTGTCACTTCCTTCTGCAGCACACCAGGGCCTGCATCGGCATCAGAACGCGGGTCTCGGATGTCAGAGACACTGTGCTCTGGACTTGGGCTGTGGCGGTTCTTCTGGCAGTGAAGAGGCGCTGCATTGATCTTTTTTCGGCCACATTGCGGCGATTTGTAGGCTTTTCACCCAGAAGTCAAACTTGTGGCGTGCAAAATATCGCTGAAGGGATGACGTGAATTTTCAGTTCTAGAAGCAGCAAAATCACCTCCAAGGGTCCAGAACTGGAATTACAACCACTTGGCATTCCAGAGCTACCAGCAGAGGAGTTCAGGGGGGCAGTAGGTAAAGTCTTTGATGGCCCTGAGACTTCTCAAAAGGAGGCAAGTACATGCAGGCCCTTGGACAATCTTCTGAAGCAGGATACAAAAGCAAAGTCCAGTCCTTGTTCTCTGCAAGACAGAAGCAACAACTGCAGGCCAAAGCCACACAAAAAAACAAGAACAAGAAAAGAAGTACTCCTCTTGACAGCTCTCCAGTTCTTCCTCATGGCACAGTCTCTGCTTGATCCAGAAGTGTTCTCTAGTTATGGTGTCACAGCTCCAGTACTTATACCAGTTTCTGCCTTTGAAGTAGGCAAACTTCAAAGGAAAGTCTTTGTAGTGAACAAGACCCTGCCTTTCCCTGACTCTATTCACACTACAGGGGGTGTAGACAGCTTTGTGTGAGGACAGGCACAGACCTATTCAGTTGTCAGTGACAGCTCCTCCCACCACTTTAGCTCTGGAAAACCCATCAGCCTGGTGATGGGTCATCAGGAAATAGAGGACACACCTCTGCTCCCTTTGCGTGACAGTCTACAATGAATACACAAACAGCCCAACCGTCTAAACCAGACGTTGATTACACAGGCAGGCAGAGGCATACAATGATAAAGCAAGAAAATTACCATTTTCTAAAAGTGGCATTTTCAAATGCAACTTAAAAACTGGCTTCACTAAAATATGTATTTTTCAATTGTGAGTTCAAGGACCCCAAACTCCACATCTCTATCTCTTCCCAATTGAAAGTTACACTTTACAGAGATTACAAGGCAGCTCCAATGATAACGTGTAGGAGAGATAGTCCTTGCAATAGTGAAAAATGAAATTGGCAGAATTTCACTATCAGGACATGCACAACACACCAGCACACGTCTTACCTTTCACATACGTTGCACACTGCCCATTGGGGGGGGCATGGGACTACCTTAGGGGTGCCTACCATGTAGAAAAAGGGAAGGTTTGGGCCTGGCAAGTGGGTACACATGCCAGGTCGGCATGGCAGTTTAAAAACTGCACTTACAGACACTGCAGACATGTTTGCAGGGCTACTCGTGTGGGTAGTACAATCAGTGCAGCAAGCCCACAAGTAGCATTTGATTTACAGGCCCTGGGCACATGCAGTGCACTTTACTAGGAACTTACCAGTAAATTAAATATTCCAATCATGGATCACCAATCATAATCGCAATTTACACAGGGAGCACTTGCACTTTAGCACTGAACAGCAGTGGTAAATTGACCAGAGTTCTAAAATCAGCAAAAAACGAAAGGCTGCACACAACCCAAAACCCAAAACAAGGCGTCAGAAAAAAAAGACAGGGGAAAAACACACAAAAAAAAAATGACTTGGTTTCAGCCAACTTCCACAAAAAAACATTTTAAAAAAAGAAAAGGGGGCAGGGAAGTAATACCGTGACCCCTCAATTCTGATCATGCCATGGCAATAAAGCTTTTAGTTTTTAAATGTTGCCGTGGAAACACGACGGAGCTCCAAATCCGTGGCAAAAATGTAACCCCCTTCTCCCTTCTTTCGTACGAGGGATAGCACCAGCCTGCCCCTATTGATACAAGTGTTGTTACAAATGGAAGCAGGATGGTCCCCACCCATTTTGTATGCCTATTGTTTACTTAATAAACACACAAAAAACAAGTGCGGGCTCCTGTGCTTGTTTTGAATAGTGCACCTGGGTGGGTCAGGTCCTAGGGTAATTTTTTTAAAAAGGAGGGAGGCTCACAGGCCCCCCTCCTAAGACTCATTAAGTTCTGGTGACCAGCACCTCCTTGAGGTTTTATTCATAAAAAAGGAGGGAGAGGGTGCATGGGGCCCCCTCCTGAGGCTCTATAGGCCCCGGGACAACTACCTCCCAGGGGCTAAAGAAACAGTATTGGGGCCGCATGGACCCCCAGAGCCCTGGGGACCACCACGGACCTGGATAAATAACAGCCATGTGTCCCCCTTCCCTATTTGGTTGTGGCCTGGACCCAGGTCCCCACAGTCATAATCTGCCCGGGACAGGGGGACCTTCACCTCCTTCCCATCACATTTCAGACAGGTCAGAGGAATGAGGTCCCTGCAGCCATAATCTGCTTGGGGATCAGGGCCGCTGTTAGAATCCGGGTTCTCTGGTTGGCACAGGTAGGTACTTGTGACAAGCAGGGAACCTTTCCTCTAGTCAGGGTAAGGGGTTACACTCCTAAAATAACCCCTGCTCACCCTCTAGGTAGCTTGGCGCGAGCAGACAAGGCTTATCTCAGAGCGTTATAGGTTAAGCATTTGTGAACACATACAGCAACCAAGTGACAACACTACAGATGGATACCACACAGGTTTTTATATTCAAAATAAGGATTCTTTATATAGAGTTATCACAAGACCATTAAACGACAAAAAGACACAATACTGTTACTTTAGATGGTAGAAGTTTGCTTAGTTCTCTTTAGTTCTTAAATGCGACACTTTAAGTCAATGTACCTTAGATGCGACACGCAGGGCAACGAAAGTGTTGCAACGATGCTGATGCGATGAAGTTTGTGGCGCAAAGAGATAAAGACGTGAAGATCTTCCAGATACGTTACGCTTCTCTGATGTTGTGAGAAGACTCGACTTGATGCGTCAGCTACAGCGGCGTCACCCCTTTACGCGATACGACGACAGCGGCCTTGGCAGTGGCATTCTTCTCCGACGTTTGCAAGACGCTTCCGCTCGATGCGTTGCTGCAGCGGCGTCATCCCTTTACGCGATGCGACGACAGCAGCTCCGACGGCGGCACGCTTCTCCGAGGATGCGAGGCGCTTTTCTTGATGCGGTGCAATGCGACAACTACGATGGCTGCGATGGCGACACGCTTCTTCGGCGTTGCGAGACACTTCCGGAATGATGCGGGACGCTTCCGCTCGATGCGATGCTGCAGCAGCGACACCCTTTGCGAGATGCGACGACAACAGCTCCGACGGCGGCACACTTCTCCTTCTTGAGACGCGCTTCCAGCTCCTTGCGACATGCAGTCCCTCAGAAGGCCCAACAACAGCAGCAGGCACTTCCAAAAGACTTTGGGGAGCTGGGGGTTGTTGGACTTGGCCCTTTTTGCAGGGTCATCCCTAAACTTTTTGCCTTCCTCCTGTATTTTTCCTGACCTGTTGTTGGCTGTTTTATGACTCTGGGCACCTTTCCACTGCTGACCAGTGCTAAGTTGCATATGCTCTCCCTATGGTAAAATGTTGACATTGATTGGTTTCCATGTTTGGCTTATTTGGTTTACTATCAGCCCCTAGTAAAGTGCACCAGGAGTGCCAGGGCTTGTAAATACAAATGCTGCTAGTGGGCTTGCAGCACTGGTTGTGCCACCCACAGAAGCGGCCTAGTAAAATGTGTCTAAGGTCTGCCACTGCAGAACCTGCGTGCAGTCTGGTACTTTCGCGCTGACTGCGCAAGTGCACCCACTTGCCAGTCCCTAAACCTTCCCTTAACTACATATTAGTCACCCCTCTGGTAGGCCCAAGGGCAGGGTGCATTGTAGGCATAAGGTAGGACATGCCCTGATGTGTGTGGCATGTCCTAATAGTGAATTACAGACATTTTCGTTTTTCACTATTGAAGGCTACCTGCTCTCCATAGGCCAGAATGGGCTGCTGGAATTACTACACGCTGTAATCCCAGTGGACTCAGAGAGCATGGTAGAAAGTCAAGTTTAGTATGCCTGAACTCAAAATAATAAAATACTTCTTTTAGTAAAGTTTATTTTAATATCCTGTGTTTGTAAATACTGCTTTTAGAAAGTTAGTATTTACTGACCTGGCCATTTCAGTCCGCCTCTGCTGTGTGTGTGTGTTCTGCCTAGTAACAGGGAAGAGCAGGGCTGGGGAATTCCAGGAGACAGGCCGGCTGCCAGGTGGTGGGTAGAGAGATTACACCAGGATGGGTGGGAGGAGTACACCTTTGACTCTGAATAGACCTGTGCTCTGCCACCACAATGCCGGCTCCGCCCCCTGTGGAGCGGCTGATGTCTCTGCCCTGCTGCTGAAAGGAAAGAGCAGAGTCACCACAACAAAGTGCTCCAAAACTGGACTGAGCCAGGCCCAGGCCCCCTGGCGACAAAGAACAAAAGAATTGTGCTATAAAAGAAGGAGCCCTGCTCCTAAGAAATCAGATCCTGTTTACGCCAAGACGAACCTCTGCCTGAAGGAGAAGGACCTGGAGAAGCTGAAGGAGGAATACTGTCTCTCTGCCTAAGAGATTGGCCTGCAGTGGGTGCCTGTCTGCTGGAAGGAGAGGAAAAGACTACAGAAAAAGACTTTGATTCAACTTGTGCTTTTAAACAATCTCCAAGGGCTTGCTTGTGAACTTGTCCCCTGATCTGCGCCCCAGGAACAGTGGGCGCTACTTTTTCCCCAGAAGAGGAGAACTGCTGGAAGCAACTCTGTAAAGCTGACCCCTGAGGACCTTGTGCCCCTCATCTGAGCACCGCGACATCTGCCACCGGGGCTACTGCGAGCACCGCAAAGAACTGTCCATCTGGTCCAAGCACCGCAAGCAACTGCCCCCTGAGCCGTAGCTCGCACCGCGAAGAAAGAGACTGAGTAGGCTCCAAGCGCCGAGCCTCTGCGACCCCCGGGATGTGGAAGCCCCTGTGAGGACCTGCGACGCCTTTTGGGCCCTCGCCGTGAAGCTGACAGCGCGACGCGCTGGGAATTGCCCCGGAGCTGCCTCCCCCTCCTCTGAACTTTGTCGTGTGGCTGAGACCTTCTTCGAGTGTGCCATGAAGCACCGCCGCCCTCTGACTGTGAGGGACGACAACGCGACGTGGGACACCTCTCCGTGGAACCCCGAGGCTGCAGTGACCATCCCCGTTAAAGAACCAAGGTATTTGTGACTTTCGCTCTGTAAGTACGGCCCGTACCTGCCTTCGTACGAGCCGTTCCGGCCTTTGAGGAATTACAGACTTGTGCGCTGAAGTACGGCCCGTACTTGCCTTCGTACGAGCCGTACCTGCATCTGGGGTATTGAGACTGGTGACCCTTGGTACGACCCGTACCCGCCTTTGTTTGAGCCGTACCTGCTCTGCCGTCCTTGTGCGGCGCGTCCCTGCCTCTGTACGGTACGTACAGAGGGAAATCCATTGCCGGCGCTCACGTGGGAAGCGTGACACTTGGCAGGAGAAGCCTTGAACGAGTTTGACGCGTACCTATGAAGGTACGGCCCGTCTGGTTCACGGCCGGCATACGCGTACTCACGCGTGAAGCGTGGGAAACGGCACGACGTACCCAGACAGCGGTACGAAGCATACCTGAAGCGCTACGAAGCGTACAATACCCCAAAGAAGCTTATTTTTAACGGAACTGGGCCATTTTAACAACTGTGGACTGCCTTTAAGCATTTACAAGTAACTGGAACATTATTTAACCAAGAGAACTGTATTTTATCAACCTGCCTGACAGAAATCCTTTTATATAAAGACCTAGATTTTTACAGAAATACAGCCTTGTGTCTTTGTGTGGTAGGGAGGTGATTATTGTGTGAGACAACTTGAAACGCTTAACCTAGTGCCCTCTGGAAATCTAGCCTGACTGGTCGCGCCACGTTACCTAGAGGGTGAGCAGGGGTTATTTTTAAAGAGGTAATCCTTTGCCCTGACTTAGAGGAAAGGGTCCCTGCTTGTCGCAAGTGCATACCTGCGCCAACCAGAGACCCCGGATTCTAACAGGGGTGAAGTCCACTGGTCCTGGGACTTCGTTCAGGGGGCAAACTCAGCACAAGCCCTTGAAGATCTTTTAAGCACAAGTTGAATTAAAGTCTTTGTAGTCTTTTCTCCTCTCCTTTCAGCAGCAAGGCAACCACTGCAGGCCAATCCCCCAGGTCAGGGACAGTACTCCTCCTTACAGCTTTCCCAGTTCCTTCTCCTTAGGCAGAGGTTCTTCTTGTCAAGCAGGATCTAATTTCTTGGGAGCAGGGTCCCAATACTTATACCCCTAATTGCTTTGTTCCTCTGGGGTAGAGGGGCCTTTGCCCAGTCCAAACCAGTTCTTGAGCACTTTGTTGACATGACTCTGCCTTTCTATTGAGGGTGCAGGGCAGAGACATCAGCCGCTCCACAGGAGGTGGAGCCAGCATTGTGGTGGCAGAGCACAGCCCTATTCAGAGTCCAGGTGAACTCCTCCCACCCATCTGGATGTCAATCTCTCCATTCACCACCAGGCTACCTAGCCTAGGGTTTCCCCAGCCCTGTCACTCACACAAACCAGACAGGCAGATACACATCATAGCAGAGGCGGGCTGAAATGGTTAGGCAAGCAAATACCAACTTTCTAAAAGTGGTATTTTCAAACACAGAATATTAAAATAAACTTTACTAGAAGATGTATTTTATTATTCTGAGTTCAGGCATACTAAACTCAATTTTCTACCATGTTCCCTGGGTCTCTTAGGATCATAGGATGTAACAATTCTAACAGTCCATTCTGGCCTATGGGAACAGGTAGCCTTACAATAGTGACAAATGAAAATGGCTGTAATTCACTATTAGGACATGCCACACACATCAGGGCTTGTCCTACCTTATGCTTACAATGCACCCTGCCATTGGGCCTACCATAGGGGTGACTAATATGAAGTTATGGGAAGGTTTAGGGACTGGGAAGTGGGTGCACTTGCCCAGTCAGCATGACAGTACCAGACTGCACGCAGGTTCTGCAATGGCAGACCTTAGACACATCTTACTAGGCCGCTTCTGGGGGTGGCACAACCATTGCTGCAAGCCCACCAGCGGCATTTGTATTTACACGCCCTGGCACTCCTGGTGCACTTTACTGGGGTCTGACAGTAAACCAAATAAGCCAATCATGGAATCCAACCAACATTTACATTTTAAATAGGGAGAGCATATGCACTTTAGCACTGATCAGCAGTGGTAAAGTGCCCAGAGTCATAGAATAGCCAACAACAGGTCAGAAAAAATGCCGGAGGAAGGCAAAAAGTTTAGGGATGACCCTGCAAAAAGGGCCAAGTCCAACACGACCCCCTTCCAACCAAAACGCAGGGTAGCCCAATCACCACCGTGATGGGCTTCCCTGCTTCGGGCGATAGAACAAGGACCTGGCCCGCAACTGCAGGGGCAGACTCCAGTTCTATGCCAATCTGAACCTATTGGAATCCCTCTGTCCATACTCTCAGGGCCCACCAAGCCAATCCATGGGGAACCCTTCTCCTCCCCTGTGGATACCACCTGTGCAGCACCTAACCTTAACTGGCTCACAGGTGTGTCCCAACAGACAGACAGACAAATGTTACAGTGGCCACTGACAGTAGTCAGGGATGAGACCCAGGCTGTATGCCTCTCAGGGCTCTCAAACCTCTGTGGCGCCATGGAGCGGGGGGCAGTAGCCCCAGGTGCTTGGCAACCTTTGTCCATTCTCCCTCCTGTCAGGTCAGGTATGACATCCTGGCACTGACCCACCAGCCCCAGGTCCGTACCCGGCGGCTGGACCAAAGACTGGGGTGGCCTCTCCCACACCCGGTCCTCCTCCTTGGGGCTCTGTACCCTCCCACTTGGAGTGGTACCCCCTTCCAGAATTGCCAGGGCACCTGTGGCAGGTGTCCTGCGCAGTTCGCCCACCAGTTCAGGGGTTCTATCCTGCAACTAGGCGTCCAGGTCAGGGGGGACACCCTGAACCTGGCCCTTCAAACTAGGGTCTAAACCCTTCAGTTGAGGGGGGGCCGGGGGTGGGGACTCCCTCCCTCTGCACCCCCCTCCAGATGGCTGTACCCTCCCACTTGGAGTGGCACACCAATAAGCAACATGGGTCAGGACACTGATTACAGATGCCCCTCCCTCCAGGTCAGACAACACCTGAACCTGGCTCTCCAACCTAGGGTCTAAACCCTCAGGCTGCCCCGGGGTCAGAGGTGAGGACTCCCTCCCTCTGCACCCCCTTCCAGAGTACTGCACACTCCCAACTGGAGTGGTACCCCTAGAAGCAACATGGGTCAGGACACGGATTACAGTTGTCCCACACCCCAAGTCAGACAACACCTGAACCTGGCTTCCCAACCCTGGGACCAACCCATGCGGTTGAACGCTTGACTGGCGCACCAGGACTTCCCGGGGAGCACGCATGCCCCCCCTGAGGGTGACACATAACTCCTGTGTCGTGTGACAGTCTGCCTGGCGCAGATCTCCCAACCCCTGTCCATCTGACAGTGCTCGAAGATCCCCCAGGACAAAAGTGGTGTCACCATGGTCATTCACTGGTGACGCAGCCCTTCAGACTGGCCCCTGACCCACTGGTTTTTCCACTGGGGACTCTTTCCCCCTCTCACCCCTCAATCTGGACTTCTGCACCCTCCCAACGGGAGCGGTACTACCAGACACCAGAACTGAGGGAGACCTGCTTACAGACACTCCCCGTTCACCAGACACTAGAGGATCCCACACAACGGGCAGCCCCTCAGGACAGATTAGGCTCGCCACCTGGTGTTCCCTTAAAGAACCATCCAAGCTCTGAGACTGAGGTTGGGCACTACCGGGACATAACCCATTCTCACTCCTTCCCCTTAAACACAGGACGTGAGGCCCTACACCCCTCTTACTACTACAGGACCTAGTTGGGCTACTCTGAGCCACTTCCACCACACGGGGTTTGAAGATACCTGAACCACTCCTCTTGAGATCACTCCCCAATGCCTTTCCAGACCCTTTGGACTCCACCAAAAGGTCTGCCTCCAGTGTGAGCTCCCTGCGGTCAGAGAACTCACTCTCCCACAGGTGTTGGCATAGCTCTGGAAAACAGGGACTTACAATATGCTCTTCCGCAATTGGATCACACAGCCCCTTTGCAGGGTTGACCAAACTATCCTTCACCTCACCATCCAGTTCCTCGCACATGTACTCCACACCACTCTCCTGAGACTGGCAAGACAGTATCTGACTGTCTCTGTCACACAACCCACACTCTTCTGGGCGGTCTTTACACTCACATACCAGGACTTCAATTTTGGGGGAACCCCTCTCCCTGCACCTCTCATCTAGAGTCAGTAGAGTGTCCCTCCCACCACTAGGACCCCTGCGCCAGTTACCCTATTCCTCTCAGGGACACTGCGCACTACTGGAGCTACCTCATGTCCTTGAACCTCCTGGTGTATGTTAACCGCCTCCTTCAAGTCAGGTGCCATGTCTCTGGGTGTGTGTACTATTCTCTCTGCACTAGAAACTCAATATTGCTGCCACCATCTGAGCTGGATTCCTCCTCCCACTCAACAAAGCTCAATCTCTGAGCTACACACATTTCTTGTTGCTGGGCTGAGACACTCATGGTCTCAAGCCTTTCGAGCCCTAAGTCAAGATTCCTCATGATCAACTCATGCTCCCTTTCCATTTTTCTTTCTTCTATTTCCAGCCTTTTTTGTTCCATTGACAGTTGTCCATTTAGTTTTGCCATCTCTATCTCATGAGCTCTGGTTTCCTTCCTGTCTGCCAACTCCTCTGGAGATAAACTTTTACTAGAAACACTGCTACCTGCAGGGGAAGGGGTTCTCCTTCCTCTTGAACCTACTGGCCCATCCAGCTGCTCATCTGCATTATCATCATCAGTGGCATACCTTGCTTCTACCCAGGCCCTCAGCACCTTGTAGAACTCTGCCTTGTTTCTACATCCAGTAGTGCAAACATTACATTTCTTGCAAAATAATTTCAGATGTGATAACTTGTAGCTTTCCAGTTTCTCTTCTTCCCATTCAAATTCAGTATTAACAGATACTATGGATGCTGCTTTCTCCACCATGGTTAAGCTTGGCAGTGCTCAAAAATAGACAGTCCCAAAAGAAATCTACCAACAAGTATTGGTTGCGTTACGGTCTGCACTCACTAAGTAGTGTTCACTAATTACTGTACATGAGTCACAAATGCAAGTCCAGAATCCTCACCGCTGACCACCAATGTTAGAATCCGGGTTCTCTGGTTGGCACAGGTAGGTACTTGTGACAAGCAGGGAACCTTTCCTCTAGTCAGGGTAAGGGGTTACACTCCTAAAATAACCCCTGCTCACCCTCTAGGTAGCTTGGCGCGAGCAGACAAGGCTTATCTCAGAGCGTTATAGGTTAAGCATTTGTGAACACATACAGCAACCAAGTGACAACACTACAGCTGGACACCACACAGGTTTTTATATTAAAAATAAGGATTCTTTATATAGAGTTATCACAAGACCATTAAACGACAAAAAGACACAATACTGTTACTTTAGATGGTAGAAGTTTGCTTAGTTCTCTTTAGTTCTTCAATGTGACACTTTAAGTCAATGTACCTTAGATGCGACACGCAGGGCAACGAAAGTGTTGCAACGATGCTGATGCGATGAAGTTTTTGGTGCAAAGAAATAAAGATGTGAAGATCTTCCAGATGCGTTACGCTTCTCCGATGTTGCGAGAAGACTCGACTCGATGCGTCAGCTACAGCGGCGTCACCCCTTTACGCGATGCGACGACAGCGGCCTTGGCAGTGGCACTCTTCTCCGACGTTTGCGAGATGCTTCCGCTCGATGCAATGCTGCAGCGGCATCACCCCTTTACGCGATGCGACGACAGCGGCCTTGGCAGTGGCACTCTTCTCCGACGTTTGCGAGACGCTTCCGCTCGATGTGATGCTGCAGCGGCGTCACCCCTTTACGCGATGCGACGACAGCAGCTCCGACGGCGGCACGCTTCTCTGTGGATGCGAGGTGCTTTTCTTGATGCGGTGCAATGCGACAACTACGATGGCTGCGATGGCGACACGCTTCTTCCTCGATGCGAGATTCTTATCTTGATGCGGTGCAATGCTTCAGCTACGATGGCTGCGATGGCGACACGCTTCTTCGGCGTTGCGAGACACTTCCGGAATGATGCGAGACGCTTCCGCTCGATGCGATGCTGCAGCGGCGACACCCTTTGTGAGATGCGACGACAACAGCTCCGACGGCGGCACGCTTCTCCTTCTTGAGTCGCGCTTCCAGCTCCTTGCGACACGCAGTCCCTCAGAAGGCCCAACAACAGCAGCAGGCACTTCCAAAAGACTCTGGGGAGCTGGGGGTGAAGTCCACTGGTCCTGGGACTTCATTCAGGGGGCAAGCTCAGCACAAGCCCTTGGAGATCTTTTAAGCACAAGTTGAATTAAAGTCTTTGTAGTCTTTTCTCCTCTCCTTTCAGCAGCAAGGCAACCACTGCAGGCCAATCCCCCAGGTCAGGGACAGTACTCCTCCATACAGATTTCCCAGTTCCTTCTCCTCAGGTAGAGGTTCTTCTTGTCAAGCAGGATTTAATTTCTTGGGAGCAGGGTCCCAATACTTATACCCCTAATTCCTTTGTTCCTCTGGGGTAGAGGGGTCTTTGCCCAGTCCAAACCAGTTCTTGAGCACTTTGTTGACATGACTCTGCCTTTCTATTCAGGGTGCAGGGCAGAGACATTAGCCGCTCCACAGGAGGTGGAGCCAGCATTGTAGTGGCAGAGCACAGCCCTATTCAGAGTCCAGGTGAACTCCTCCCACCCATCTGGATGTCAATCTCTCCATTCACCACCAGGCTACCTAGCCTAGGGTTTCCCCAGCCCTGTCACTCACACAAACCAGACAGGCAGATACACATCATAGCAGAGGCGGGCTGAAATGGTTAGGCAAGCAAATACCAACTTTCTAAAAGTGGTATTTGCAAACACAGAATATTAAAATAAACTTTACTAGAAGATGTATTTTATTATTCAGGCATACTAAACTCGATTTTCTACCATATTCCCTGGGTCTCTTAGGATCATAGGATGTAACAATTCTAACAGCCCATTCTGGCCTATGGGAGCAGGTAGCCTTACAATAGTGAAAAACGAAAATGGCTGTAATTCACTATTAGGACATGCCACACACATCAGGGCTTGTCCTACCTTATGCTTACAATGCACCCTGCCCTTGGGCCTACCATAGGGGTGACTAATATGGAGTTAAGGGAAGGTTTAGGGACTGGGAAGTGGGTGCACTTGCCCAGTCAGCATGACAGTACCAGACTGCACGCAGGTCCTGCAATGGCAGACCTTAGACACATCTTACTAGGTCGCTTCTGGGGGTGGCACAACCAGTGCTGCAAGCCCACCAGCGGCATTTGTATTTACACGCCCTGGCACTCCTGGTGCACTTTACTGGGGTCTGACAGTAAACCAAATAAGCCTATCATGGAATCCAACCAACATATACATTTTAAATAGGGAGAGCATATGCACTTTAGCACTGATCAGCAGTGGTAAAGTGCCCAGAGTCATAGAACAGCCAAAACAAGTCAGAAAAAATGCCGGAGGAAGGCAAAAAGTTTAGGGATGACCCTGCAAAAAGGGCCAAGTCCAACAGCCGCCTAGGGGATGGGGCCCCCATGGCCAAATCGGCCCTGGGAGGGGGCCACATGGCCCCCATTCAATTAAGTCTGAACCACTAGGAAGTGGTCAAAATCGTCCTGGGGAGGGGGGCAGCACGGCCTCCATACCCTGTGCAGAGGAGGGAGGGAAAACAAACAGAAAGGCAAAAGAGAGTGCAGAAAAATAGCAGTAAAGGAAAAACAGAGAAGAGAAACGAGCAGTAAAAGGCAAAACAGAGGGCAGAAAACAAGAAGAAAAGACAAAACAGAGGGCAGAAAAGTGAGCTGGAAAGGTAAAACAGAGCAGATGAGGGCAAAACAGGGGGCAGAAAATGAGCGGGAAAGGCAAAACAGAGGCAGAAAAATGAGCAGGAAAGGTAAAACAGAGGGCAGGGAAACAAGCAGAAAAGAAAAAGAGAGCAGAAGAGGGCAAATCAGAGAGCACTCAGACACTCACACACCCACTCACAGACCCACTCAGAGAATCATGCAACCACTCACAGACACACTAAGGAACTCAAGCACCTACTCACAGACCCACTCAAACAAACACACCCACTCACTGACCTACTCAGACACTCATGCAACCACTCACTTACATACTCAGGGACTCAAGCCCTACTCAGAGACTCATGCACTCACTCACAGACCCACTCAGAGAGTCATGTACTCACTCACTGACCCACCCAGACACTCCCACACCCACTCACAGATCCATACAGAGACTCACACACCTACTCACAGACCCACTGAAACACTTGTATATGCACAAACAAACCCACTCAGGAAGTCATGCACCCACTCACAGACCCACTTAGATACTCACAAACCCACTCACAGGCTTACTCAGAGACTCACGCACCTATTCAGACATCCACTCAGACACTCATGCACGCACACACCCACTCACAGAACCCCTCAGACACTCATGTATCCACTCACAGACATAGTGAGACACTTATGTAGCCACTACTAGACTCACTGAGATACCTCTTCACCCACTGACAGACCCAATCAGACACTCTCAAACCCACTCACAGACCTACGGAGACACTCATGCACTAACTCACACACTCACTTTCAAAATATACTGGTTACAGTTAGGAAATAACATTTAAAAACCTTAGAAATTCACTTAAAAACCAAAGGTTACAGGGGTATTATAGTTAGGAAATAGAATTTTAAAAAACCTTAGAAATTCAATGAAAAAAACAAAAGGTACAGGGACGCTATAGTTAGGCTCATATTTCACTTGTACAAAATCATAGAAATTCAGCAGTTAATGTGAGCTAACTATAACTTAAACCCCCGAATGCACTGCTTATGACCTCACATATTACATCACTCATAACATGGTCATTGACATCACTGATGACATCACTGATGGCATCTCAAATGACGTCACTGAAGATATAATCTAGTGAGTGTAAGTATTTTCTAAGTTTTTATGAATGTTAAACATATATACTAACCTATTACAAAAGTTAAATTAGTATGCTAGGTGCACTACTAATGAGTGATATTACTTCTGAAATACATTATATGAGTGGCTGTGTGACTATATGTATCTGTGTTAGTGGGTGTCTGAGTGTCTGTACGGGTGTGTAAGTGGCTGTATGGATATATAATTTCTAATGAGACGGGCAAGCCTGATATGACTGAAGAAAGGAGTGCTGGAAGCCAATGTATTGCCACCCCATTGAAAGACTTTTAGTGTGGCAAGCCAAGAATTCAGGTGGCTTTCTAGGAGTGTGTTGCCTTAGACCAAACCAGACATATGAAGAGCCTGCCTAAAGTATAGAGGTGCAAGGCTGGCATAATATTTTTATTATTTCATTGGGTTTAGCTGGCAAAAAGGCTCCTCCCCACACTAAACATATAGAGTTTGAGGTGGAATTTGATCAAACATAAAACCCAATGACTTGGCAATAATGCCTGGCTAGTGCGGCATTTTCATGTAATGGCTTCTATCCAATTCTGGGTGTGAGTCAAAGAGGAGGTGGTTCAGAGTCAACTTTACCATGAACTAGGCATAGCAATCATTTATCAACATATTGACCCGGGCTATTGAAGCAATTAGTACTCTGTATGTTTGTTTGTAATGGTACTTAATGTATTGTGAACCATGCTTTAGACCAACCGACATTTAACAGTAGGTGAGAGCCGCTGGATGCTTTAAGATCACTTATAAGAAGAAGGTTAGATGGAGGTTCATACTGTGTCTGAGGCGGGAATGTTCTTTGGAGAGATGGGGCTTCAATTCATTTCAGACATGCCGAAGTGTGGGAGCAGTTCTGATCCCAGTGGGGAGATTTTTCCAGATCCTCGTTGCTTCAGTAGAGAAAGCCTGCCTTCAGCATGATGTAGGTTGGTTATTTTCTTTCAGCACCACACAGTAGAAGCTTGTATGCTATATGCATTCGAAACAGCATACATTGAAGTGTTCCATCTCTAGTTGAGGGAGGGATTTGTTTTTCATATCGTTATAGAAAACCATAATGAGCATCTTAAGTAAGCATACAAATGTCTGTAAAATATCATCAAACTATCTTAACTATGAATGCATGTTATTTTATAGCATACAGTATAGATCTTGAAGCCTTTGTGTTTGTCAGGAAGTGGAACTCCCTGCTAAAGAGGTTAATTAACCGTGACACATGGGTAAAACTTGCTTTGCATTATATTCGAGCTATCACTTACAATTCAGACTGTACTGCATTGCTTGTTCAATAGAACACTATATTATCATTAGTATTATTTTTAGTATTAATATTATTTTGTTGTTGTTTGTTATTTTTATTATAATTATTGCTGCTATTGCTATTGTTTGTTGTTATTTTTATTATTGTTATAATGATTATTGTTATTAACAATACATACGAATAAAAATAAGAATAAAAATGCTAATAAGAATAAGAATGACAATGAGAATAAGAAAAAGATTATTATTAATATTTATTGACCTATTTATTTATAAAGCACACATACACTGTATAAAGCTCAATAGATTGATATGCTGTTGTGTTTAGACAGAACACCACAGAGTAAGTCATGTTGCCAAACATCATGATGAATTGAAAACCATGAAACAGATCCTCTCCCAAGGCTGGAAAGGCTATTCTGCATGTATTTGAGGGTAGTATTCAAATGTGGGGGTAGGAGAACATCTTTCGTTAAACAATTATCTGCAAAAGTATTTGACGAAACGTGGTTTGAAAGTCAGTTCTTTGTTCTTGTGGCAGGAATGTCTCAGTGAAACCTTCAGTAAGAGGCACTGGTACCACTGGGAGCTTCTGCTCAGGCCAACATATGTAATGTACACATTTCCCTTTAAGCCACATTACCAGAGGAGGCATCCTGTAAGATGGACGCGTACAGTTCCAAGTATTTCAGCCCACAGGGACAGCCACCTGAACTGACCTGATTTTCCATCTCTTACAGCTAGCTGACAAAAATGGTTCTTCTTTGTTTGCTCGGTGAGTCTTAGCAAGCATTATCATTTGTCCGCGTAATTTCTCTGTGCAGTCAGCATAGTCATTACGTTCGCTTTACTACACTGAACTGACCGATTAAAAAACAGGCATATACTGGCACAACAGCAGAGCAAAATCACATCCTGCTATGTTGCAGATGCATATTAAAAAGAAACAGAATGTGGTGGGCATATATATATATATATAAATATATATATGTAAAAAAAGTTTTTATAAGAAATGCTTTCATCATGTAATGTTGAGACTTGTGTTTTCTATGAATTATGTATTGTATTGGCAATATAAAACCCACTTGGGCTTAAAAAACAAGGTTTATCAAGAAGGCCCACTTGGGCATCATTAACGAAAGACAAATGATTAATTGTTTTATCGAGCATAAATGTGAAATTACAGTGAATTCATTTACTATTTGAGTTTGATGAAATAACATAGGATTGTGATTTCTATATACTGCCAACAGCATACAATCGTGTATATATATGCAAAAACTACGAGTCTGTTTTCTTATACACTAAATTTGTAGTTGAAAAGTCACGTGTGAAGCAAAGTTAAATGGCCGCTGAATACTTTTCTCAACGTCAGTGAACAAGGGTGCTACGCACTCGAAACGCGTTTGACGAACGGCTGACTGAGGAATAAAAGATTTGCTTAAAACCACACAAGGCTTCGTTTTTCTTCCGGATATATTGGGGAAGATTTCTCTGCAATATTTATATATGTATATATATATATTATCTACTGGCGGTCGCCAGTAGTAGTTATAGTTAGGACCGTGTTTCCATAGGAAATCTCAAAATTCTATTTTGAATATCTTTGGCGCCGATTGACGAATCCTCGCAAAATGTTCAAAACTAATGGGGCGCTCCGCTCAGCTCCTACCCTGAAAGTCTTGGGGGGATTCGTCAAGCGGGGGCCGAGAAAAAAGGGGGGTCCCAAAACACATTTTCCCCATGCATTTTCCCATAGGACCTTTAGTCGAAGGTACAGCCCGAACGGCTGAACAGAATTACTTGAAATTTGGCAAAGAGGTAGCCCTCAGGTCAGGGATGTGCCTTTTCCATACATGGAGTCAATCTGTTCAGTAGTTCCTGAGAAAATTTCAGTTAAAGTACATAAATATCTATAGCCGCGCACACCGTGCGCGCACGGTGGGCGCACCCTGACGTGCGCGAGCGTAATTCTGATTGGTGGTTACATGTCAGTCAACGTTCAAATCGGTCGAAATTAGGAAGTGTCGGCCGCCATTTTGTTTGTTTTGAGTACGAGAGTGAAAAAGGAAGGTGGCGAACGTGAAAAGGGGGCAGGGTAGAGAGTTCCTGACCCCCTAGCCTTTGTCAGAAAAATATATTTTAATTTTTTTAAAAAAAATCGTGGGGTGAGCACACGGTGAAAAACCATTTAAAAAAATGTAAAAAATGTAATACGTAGTTTATTCTAAATTAAATATATAAAAAATATAATAATAATTAATAAATACATAATTTAGCATTTAAAAAACCGTACATATTCACTGAAAAAACCATAGGTTTCACACACGTTATAGTTAGGAATTAGCATTTAAAAAACCTTGCAAATTCACTTAAAAAACCATAGGTTTCACACATGTTATAGTTAGGTGGACATTTCACTCGTAAAAAACCAATGAAATTCCCCCGTTATAGTTAGTGCAGGCAACTATAACTCACGCGACCGCAATCCTCTGCTGATGACGTCAGATATTACATCACCGATTACATATGTGTCTTTCTGAAAAATAAATATTTGTAATATATGTATAGCTAAAGATTAATGGAAGAAGACATGGGTAAATAGGTGTCTAAATACAGTGATGTAATATCTGACGTCATCAGCAGAGGATTGCGGTCGCGTGAGTTATAGTTGCCTGCACTAACTATAACGGGGGAATTTCATTGGTTTTTTACGAGGGAAATGTCCAGCTAACTATAACATGTGTGAAACCTATGTTTTTTTAAGTGAATATATGTAGCTAGACATTCTTTGTATGCATTGGGCAAACAAGGCTGAGAGACGGAGAATTTTGTTCCCTAATTGTTGGTATTCACCAGGGGCATTCAGGTCCAATACTGGTGTCCTTGATAAATGAATAAGATGTTTATGTTTAAACTGTGCACTCCAGGCAGAGATAGGATGGGGCATTATGCTGCCAAACTAAATAAGATGCTATTGGTTTTAATGAGCAAAACATTTTAACAGTGGATTATTATTTTTTAGCATTTTTATGATATTTTATCAATGCTATGATTTTATCCATTTTAATGTATTTATATATTTATCTGTATTTATTTACTATGTTTGGCGTCATTTTGCACTTTGATATTATATCATGGTACTGTATTACACTGCGTTATTTGCACAATTCTGGGAGCACCCTGCATACGTGGGGTTGCTCTGTTCTCTATGTCTATGAATGGAAGTGGGAGTGTTTTTTAACACGTTTTTGCGCACTGGCACTTTAAAAACTGAAAAAAACTCTGTATCAGCATATCATGTGATCAAGGCCTCCGCGAGGCTGAAACGCGTAATGGCGATGGTGTAGGGGCTCGGAAAATAAATCTTTGAATGAGCACACAAACCTGGGTCTATCTTCGTCCTTTCGGAATGCATGTCGACGGAGTAATGGAAACAAATATACCGCGCCTGCTTCAACGGTATCGATTGACCCCTCCTTCTGAAATTGGGCCGAACGGCAGGAAGCTACGTTTTGGACTTTTGCCTGAAACTTCACGTACTCCCGGGAAAGGAGCAGCCGTAGTAGCCCCCGGACAGTTGGATTGTTTTTGCCGGAAGGAGCAGTGAACGGAGCTCGTGTCGGAGGACCCGGGCGAAGGGATTACTACCCCCGAGGTAAGAACCAGCTTAAAAGTCCGGTGAAGGAGTGTGAGCGAGCGTGGTGAGGGTATTGTTCTGCTCACCAGCACGCGAAACAGATATATTGCCCACACACACACCGATATGCTGAGGAGTCGGGAGGCAGCAGCGGATGAACTTTTTGACAATTCTCCGAGTGGGGAGACAGCTAATCAAACGCAAACAAACACAGCGTTACCTATGAATGCCAGTGCCAAAGAGCTATTCAGGAAATTAGAAAAGTTGATGAAAACGGAACAAGCCAAATGGTGGAAGAGTAAGTCTTTGAGCCGCTACTTGGATGTGGGACGGATCCGAGGGGGCTTCGCATTTTACTGGCCCCCAGCTATGAGAACCCTGACCCCTCTATGTTGGCTGAGTGGGCGAATTGCAACTTGGAATCATCGCGGAAATTGGTGGTTCTATTAGTGAAATATGCAGACAGAGACCGATCTGCAATACAGATAAAAATTGATGAAACCAATGTAGAAATATCTCAATTGGAAGACACGCCCTCAATACAAAAACTGCGGGAGGATATGTTGGTGCGCTTACGTAGAGAGGAAGATATAATCAAGAAACGTAAAGCATACAAGTTTCAAAGGGACAAGGTAGATTATGAACAAGGCCGCGTGTTCACGTTTGCAAAAAAATACGACGCGGTTAAAGCTGCCAAACCATCTGTCGCTATGAACCCAGTCCAACCAGGGAATAGTGGTACCACACCTTTATCTTCATCTATCTCCTATTTGAGCTCAGCAGTGGAAAGTGAATCGGAAAATGACCAGCAGGCGACGGCCAGAAGACAGGGGCTTCCAAAACCCAGCCTCGCCCAGGAACTGTATTTTGTCAGGCAAGACAGAATCAGGTCATTACGACCGCATGCCCAAAATGTAAGCATCAACAGGGACTCAACCTCAAAAGACGGGAGCGGCGCAAACACCAGCACCTATGCAAGGAACAACAAAAATCCAAACAACAAAAAATGGAAGCGCAAGTGAGAGGACAATCCAATGCGCAGTCCGTAATCAATTTAACAGACTGTGCACTCAGTGAGAGCGATTCGAATATACTTGCACTTGGATTATCCTATAGCCCTCCCAGCAATTTCGATTATGCGCAGACCAGAATAGATGTCTACAAATTTGTTCGCAAACTGAAATTGCGGAAGCATCATCTTGTCCAGGGCACCCAGAACAAATCTAAAGATGTCAACTCACAAGCTCACAAGTGCAGGGCAGTGGTACGGCATTAACAGCAGGGGACGCAAACTTCCTTTCAGCCATGCATGAATTACAAGGGGAAAGCAATGGGGATGAAAATGAATCAAGTCTTGAAATGATGCAGTCAGGTGGGGGCGCACAGTCCAACTTCAAAACGAAATCAACATTTTGCCCCATGATGTTGCGAGACAATGTGGACATTTTCCACGACAATATAACATCAGAACTAAAGAAATTACAATGCTCCGTCTCCTATGCTCCCAAGAAGTATACAAAACAGGATAATATATACTTCCAATTGATGAAAAAATTGCAAGGGGATGATAAGATCATTATTAGACAATCCGACAAAGGAGGCAACGTTGTGCTGTGGCCACGTTCTTTGTATATGGAGTAGGCTCTCTCACATCTCAATGACAGAGAATGCTACAAACGTAGCGACATGCAAGCAGTTAGAACCTCATGGAGCACGTTTTACACAAAATTGGTAGCTTGGAAATCATCTGGTTTACTGACTTTGAATGAATTTAAATTTCTAAAAATTCAATTTCCCATCATTCCAATTATTTACTTTATACCTAAAATCCACAAGCATGCAGCTAAACCCCCAGGTAGACCAATAATCTCTGCCCAGGGTAGTATCATGGAGAATGCTTCAAAATTTGTTGATTACTTTCTACAAGAACATGTCAAGAAATTACCTTCATATATACAGGATACGGGGTATTTTCTTGGCAAAATTGAACATGTGAAATGGGAGACTGGATATATATTAATTTCCTTAGATGTGGCATCATTGTACACGAGTATTCACCACAAGGATGGATTAAAAGCTGTTGAACATTTTCTGAATACACGTCCCCTCAACAGACTTCCACATAACAGAATGATTTTGAACATGATCACTGATTGTCTGGAAAATAATTTTTTCTTGTTTCATAATCAAGTGTATCAACAGGTCAGGGGCGTTGCCATGGGGGCTTGTTTCTCTCCGAGCTATGCTTGCCTGCATATGGGGCTCTGGGAGGAGCAGGTCCTCATGGCAAACCATGGAGATACTGTAAGACAGCACATTGTTTGTTGGTACAGGTATATAGATGACTTGTTTTTAATTTGGAATGGCACAGAACTATCTGCACAGGAGTTTATTGTTAACTTAAACGTGAATAATCTGAATCTGAAATTCACGGCGGTGATGAGCAACAGCAGTATATTCTACCTAGATGTGGAGGTCTTTGTGTTTAACAACAGACTGGAAACACGACTTCATAGAAAACCCACTTCTGGCAACACAGTCCTACATGCGCACAGTCATCATCCACCACATTTAATCAACAGCATCCCCTTTGGGGAAATGCTGAGGATTCGTAGGATTTGTAGCACAGATAAGGAATGCACACTAGCTCAGAAGGAATGCAAAGGGAGGTTCCTTGACAGGGGATACTCAGAGACAGTCTTGGATCAAGCCATGACTAAGGCAAACAAAATACAGAGATCGGACACATTGAGACGTAAACCCATTTTAAATACCGATCTGGTCCAGCCTACTCATCTCATATTGACATATAACGTACAACACAAATCAATACGTAGAATTGTCAATAGAAACTGGCCCCTAGTCTGTAATGATCCTGTCTTGGGCAAGGAAATGAACAAATCTCCTAATGTTGCTTTCAGAAAAGCTCGTTCTGGTTAAGAGTAGCCCAGAGGTCAGGCTCACAAACACTTGGCTTGGAAAAAGCAAGAGTTTCATGAAATGTGCTAGCTGTAAGACATGCAAACATGGTATTAATACACAAACATACCAAGTGCCATTCCAGCCCAGTCCTGTCAAAATCAACAAAGCCATAAACTGTAAGACGGAGTATGCATTATATGTGCTGGAGTGCTCGTGTGGCCTGCGGTACGTCGGGAGTACGAAACTACAGGTTCACAAACGAGTGCTCCAACACATTAGAGCCATCAATAACTGTGATGCGGCATACCCAGTGGTTAGGCACTTCAAGGAGTGCCATGAAAACAACTTAGCACACCTTAAATATTATGTCATTGACTCGGTGTTGCCACTAAGAAGAGGGGGTAACCGTGAACGGTTGTTACGACAGATGGAAACTAGGTATATACTCAAATTGGACAGTAAGACACCACAGGGCTTAAATGCAAGTGAAGATTTTTTTACCTGTCTATAAATTTGAATATACATTGGCTTTTATCAATATTGTAAATCGCTGCTGCCTCTTGATTGTAATCTATTTTCTTTTAATTTATTGAAGTTTTTAATTCTGTGTATAAGTTGTGGGAAAAAGAAATCATATTCTCATTTCCCTGTTGTATGAGTTTACATGTCCTAAATCACGGCTGTGACAGGATGTAACTTGGCATACTTTGCACAGCACAATTTTGCACTTTATTCTTCCCACGTTTGAAGATCTAGGCCCACTGGGGCAGGTAGCTAGACATTCTTTGTATGCATTGGGCAAACAAGGCTGAGAGACGGAGAATTTTGTTCCCTAATTGTTGGTATTCACCAGGGGCATTCAGGTCCAATACTGGTGTCCTTGATAAATGAATAAGATGTTTATGTTTAAACTGTGCACTCCAGACAGAGATAGGATGGGGCATTATGCTGCCAAACTAAATAAGATGCTATTGGTTTTAATGAGCATAACATTTTAACAGTGGATTATTATTTTTTAGCATTTTTATGATATTTTATCAATGCTATGATTTTATCCATTTTCATGTATTTATATATTTATCTGTATATATTTACTATGTTTGGCGTCATTTTGCACTTTGATATTCTATCATGGTACTGTATTACGCTGCGTTATTTGCACAATTCTGGGAACACCCTGCATACGTGGGGTTGCTCTGTTCTCTATGTCTATGGAAGGAAGTAGGAGTGTTTTTGAAACTTTTTTGCGCACTGGCACTTTAAAAACTGAAAAAAACTCTGTATCAGCATATAATGTGATCAAGGCCTCCGCGAGGCTGAAACGCATAATGGCGATGGTGTAGGCGCTCGGAAAATAAATCTTTGAATGAGCACACAAACCTGGGTCTATCTTCGTCCTTTCGGAATGCATGTCGACAGAGTAATGGAAATATATATATATATATATATATATTTACAAATAAGATCCTCCGAACTGCGGAGCCCCCGACCCTTCAGGGCGGCCTCAAGACAATAGGCACGGAGCAGCCCATCAAATCACCACTGTGAACGAAGCAAAAATTGAGGCCCACTACTGGAAACAACCTTTATTCAGCGTCCAGTAGCACAGCATGCTTCCATTTCCTAACGTTTCGGCGCTATCGGCCTTGACCACAGGTGGAAGTGAAACACTCAAATTGCAAAGTGCGCTAGTGCGTGCTTTAAAAATAGTCAGTCACGTGATTTTGCTGTTAAAAATACAACTCCCATAGTGCAATGTTCGATCTTTCCAAATAAGTGAACTGGAAGTCCTCATTATTTTTTTGTACTTAATGTGAATTCTTACTTGATAATTGCACTGATGTTGGTGTGGAATATTTCAAAGTCAATCAGGTGTGTTCATATTTCTGCATAGTGCTGTCGTTCTATGACATATATGTGTGTATATATATATATATATTTTTTGCAGAGAGGTGGAGAAAGGGGGCGTGGCCTGTGACCATCTCTCAGCAATCCCACTTTGTGGGGCTTACTGGTGGTAACAAGTAGGCTAGTTGGCCCCTATGGACCCCCAGCAGCAAAGGGGACTTCAATTCCATCCAAGAACGTCCCAGGGAGCACGTTTGCAGAGTGTGAAAAAAGGGGGCGGTCCTGCTTTAAAAACTTAGCAATCCTCCTGTGTGGGACTTACTTGAGGTACTAGGAGGGGTAGTTGGCCCCCTAGTATGTCATTGGGAGCCAACTACCCCTCCTGTTACCTCCAGTAAGTCCAACACAGTGGGATTGCTGAGAGGTCTTCGGAGGCCACGGATCCCTTTCTCTACCACCCTGCAAATGCACCTCATGGCACACTATTGGTTGGGGGATGAAGTCCACTTTACTGCTTAGGGACTTTGGGGGCCAAGAAGCCCTCCTGGTACCTCCTGTAAGTGCTATGCAGTGGAATTCCTGAGCACTGGTCAGAGGCCCATCTCCACCACTCTGCAAACGCCACTACTACTTAAAGAAGCATTTGTAATGTAATAGGTCTCACATTTGTGAAAGTTAGGGCTATTGGCGGTGTAAATGTAAACATTTTTTACTAATGCTTTTTGCGGTGGAGTGGATGTACGTTGTGTGTAGTGGAATTATGTGGTATGTTGTGCAGTGAAATTATGTGGATAGAAAGTATGTGGTATTTAGTGTATAGGAATTATGTGGAGTGGGATCATGTGTTATGAAGTGTAATTTTGTGATATGGTAGTCTGTGTTGTGGAGTGGTAACCTCAGGTTTAGTCTTCCTTGTTTCCATAGAAGCTAAACTATAAACTCAATGAGACAAAATGAGAAGGAACCACTGAGGAGCTCTTCTGGACCTAGTCTCTGGAATTAGGTGACTGTTCAGCTGCACCAATGTTCGCATTAGACTCTTTCTGCACCTCTCTTGCCTCTTTCTGCTCCTGTCTTGCCTCTTTCTGCACCCTTCTTGCCTCTTTCTCCACCTCTTTTGCTTCTTTCTGCACTTCTCCTGCCTCTTTATGCACCCCTTTTGCCTCTTTCTGTACCTCTGTTGGTTTTTTCTGCAATGTTCTTGCTTCTCTCAGCAACTCTCTTGCAAATTTCTGCACCCCTCTTTCTGCACCTCCGTTGGTTTTTTCTGCACCTCTCTTGCCTCTGCCTGCACCCCTGTCTTCTCTTTCTGCACCTCTGTTGCTTCTTTCTGCACTTCTCTTGCTTCTTTTTGCACCTCTCTTGCAAATTTCTGCAACCCTTTGTGCACCCCACTTGCCTCTTTCTGCACCTCTTTTGCTTCTTTCTGTACTTCTCTTGCCTCTTTCTGCACCTCTGTCTTTTCAGTGGAAACACATGTATATGTATATATATATATATATATATATATATATATATATACATATATATATATATATATACATATATATATATATATATATATATATATATATATATATATATATATATATATATATATATATTTTTTTTTTTTTTTTTTTTTTTAATCGACAAACGCCCTTGAGCTCCAAGAAGGCACACAGCTGTTCACCCACCATCCGGTCTGTCAATATAACTCTCCGTAGTCGCTCGGTTCTGAGTTTTCAAGCCTGACGCGTTTCGAGGCATGGACGCCTCTTCCCCATAGGCTTCTCTGTGACAAAAGTGCAGGTAAGGCCTTCTTTGATTTCAGTGCCTTTTAATCATTTCATCAACCTATAGTAGGTTTCGCCAGGTGATTAAGGCGCATAGCATGATGGGACACGTAGTCCATGATTATACAATAATCCCTAAGTGGGGTCCGGTCACTTTTATCAAATTGTTTCAGCATTAAAATCCTTTAGTAAGGTCCAAGTGACCACGGTGAGTTCTCTTTACTGGGGTTCACTGCGCTGATTGCTTCGGACACAGTTCCGTGCACAGCCTCTCAATTCACATAAGATGGTGCTCCTCTTCACGGCGGGGCACGCCGTGTAGTAATTTTAATCGACAAACGCCCTTGAGCTCCAAGAAGGCACACAGCAGTTCACCCACCATCCGGTCTGTCAATATAACTCTCCGTAGTCGCTCGGTTCTGAGTTTTCAAGCCTGACGCGTTTCGAGGCATGGACGCCTCTTCCTTATAGGCTTCTCTGTGACAAAAGTGCAGGTAAGGCCTTCTTTGATTTCAGTGCCTTTTAATCATTTCATCAACCTATAGTAGGTTTCGCCAGGTGATTAAGGCGCATAGCATGATGGGACACGTAGTCCATGATTATACAATAATCCCTAAGTGGGGTCCGGTCACTTTTATCAAATTGTTTCAGTCTGAGTGTCTGCATGGTTCGGTGGGGGGTATTACGTAGTGCATAGGTGCATGAATGAGTGACTCACTGTTTGTATGTGTTGAAGACAGCATGTGTGCAGGACTGTATGGGTGGATGAGTGTGTGTATGGGTGTGTTAGTGAGTGAATGACTGTCTCAATAGTGTCTTTATGAGTAACTACATATGTTTTAAACTAGTATATGTGACTATTGGTGTATATAAGTGAGTATATGTGAGAGTGAGAGATTGAAAGAGTTCCTGTATGAATAAGTATGTGTTTCTATAAGGGATTGTTTAAAAGACTAAGTATGTGTGAGTTTCTGTAGAAGTAAGTGTGGGGGTGTGTGTATAACTGTATATGCAAGTAAATGTATGTTTGATTCTTTATTAGCATGAGTGACTATGTGTGTGAGTAACTCTATGGATGAGTGGCATTGTGTAACAGGATGTATAGGTGTATGAGTACATATGATGAGTGAGTACATGTATGAGTGACTGAATAGGACGGTTGGTGAATGGGTGGATGTGTATGTGGATCTTAGAATTACGGAAGAGGTTGTTGTAAATGGTATTGGTATGTCCATTGTTTTGAAAATTTTAGTCTCTATTTTTGAATGTGTGTATCAAAGGTTATATTAGGGTGAGAGGAGGTCTGCCTCTCTAACACAAGGATGATGTCATCAGTGATGTCATTTGAGATGTCATCAGTGATGTCATGAGTGATGTCACTGACCATGTCATGAGTGATGTAATATGTGACGTCATCAGCAGTGCATTGCGGGCGCGTGAGTTATAGTTAGCTGAACTAACTATAACGGGGGAATTTCAATGGTTTTGTACAAGTGAAAAGTCCAGCTAACTATAACACCCCTGAAACCTATGGTTTTTTCAGTGAATTTCTGAGGTTTTTTAAATGCTAATTTTTAACTAGAACGTGCCTGAAACCTATGGTTTTTTCTGTGAATTTCAAAGGTTTTTTAAATGCTAATTTCTAACTATGCCTACAGAGATAGGACATGTGAAGAAAGAAGAAAAAATGCACAGAAAGAAAAAAAAGAAGTGCAGAAAGAAGCAACAGAAGTCCTCAAAGACAAAGAAAAGTGCAGGAAGAAGGATAACGTGCAGAAAGAACAAAAAGAAGAGCAGAAAGAAGCTTTGTTGCAAAATCATCCTGTACCCTCAACTTTTTCAGACGGATACTGGTGGTAACTGAGTCTGACTAACCAGTCCTAGAGCCAGTGCTATGTTAAAAGACACTTAGAATACAGTGAAAACACCTACATACACTAGGGAACATTATGCGTTGGGGTCCCCCTGTGATTAGCATGACCTCCTCTGTAAGCCCCTAGTATATAATAGGGCGGGGGGATTAAAACTACCTCTTAAAACAGGCCACAGGGCGTTTTTGCACACGTTAACTCAGGCCCCGTCCCCTCCCTTCACCACTGTGTAAACACGCCCTGTGTCCGTTTTTAGTTGGGAGATTAAGTTAATTTCAATCCTGAGGGTCCCTAGGGTCCAACTAGCCCACTAGGTACCTCCAGTAAATGCCACAGAGCTGCGTTGCAGAGAGGTGTAAAAAGTGGCACGGCCTGGACCACCTCTCTGCAATGCAGCTGAGTGGCGCTTACTGGAAGCACTTGGTGGGCTAGTTAGCCCCCAGGGGCCCTCAGTATTGAAGGGAAATTATATTCCCAATTTAAAACGTGCCATAGTGCGTGTTTGCACACGTCACCTCAGGCCCCGTCCCCTCCCTTCACCACTGTGTAAACGCGCCCTGTGGCTGTTCTAAGTTGAGAGATTATGTCCCCTTGAATCCTAAGGGTCCCTAGGGTCAAACTAGACCACTAGGTACCTCCAGTAAGCGCCACAGAGCTGCGTTGCAGAGAGGTGTAAAAAGGGGCTTGGCCTCAGAACACCTGTCTGCAGCGCATCTCCCTGGCGCATACTGGAGATGTCTGTTGGGCTAGTTGGCCCTCAGGGACCCTCAGTAGTGAAGAGGAATTAATTCCCCAACTTACAATTCGCCAGGGGGCACGTTTGCAGAGTGCTGCAAGGAGGGGGCGTGGCCTCCGGCACGATGCCAGTCTTTTATTTATTTTAATTTTTTAAGAAGGGGGGCTGTGTGGTTCCCCTTCTTATTCTAATTTATTGGCCCTGATGACCCCATCCCCCAGGGCCTGTCTCCTAATTATATTTTTTTGACCCCAATCCCCAGGGCCGGCCACTGTTTTTTATTATTTTTAAAAAATATATATTTATAGACACACCTAGGACATGCTGGACAAACCGTACGTACCTATCACCATGACGATTTGCGTGATATTCATTAAAAGGCGTACAATGAATCCACGTGGAATGTATTTACACCACTAGTGAAGCTCTGACATGTCTGATGCCCTACCGTGCCTAATCCCGGTAGACACCCTTGTCGTTTATTTATACAAACATGGGTAGCTATTGACGGGCACATTTAATACACATGCACACCAAGCCATTCAAAGGGGATTCGACAAAAATGCGACCAAAACTATGCAAGAAACCCCCCTCACGGTTAATAAAACACACATCCACTGCCGGATGTGTTATACTTTTTATTTTACTCTGTGGAAAGGGGACGAACATCACTTGAGAGTCACAGCGCGCTCCTGGCAGAGCCCAATGCTGTGTTACACCCACCATTGCTTGCTGAGTGCCACACACCTCTGTGTTGTATTCCACTAGCTAGTGCATATGCTATGACACTCTCTAGCCCATGTGCACTGTAACACCACCCCGTGAATATCTCATGCCACACTTGTCTTCGCACGGGTTATATTGCCCCATCTAACATGCCTTCCTCGATGCCTATGTTATAACGCACAGTGCTATGCCATACATATTACAATCTGGGATCCATATCTTTGTCACAGTGCATATGCAACGTTACACTCCCCAGCACATATTTTATATTACAACTTTAGAGACTAGTTAGGTTACACAACACTGCCCTGTGCATATTACACTCCAAGGCGCATATCGCATAGCACGCGCTAGTGCCTGTGCTATCCCGCGCTCTCCAATAAATCTGTAATTGCGCACAATGTATTGCATATTATATTTCACGCCCGGTTCATCTTATATCACACTTTTTGGTGCATAGTTTATACCATACACTATATCTAGTTTTCATTTTCAATCGTGCTCTCAGGACTATGTTCTATATAACACTGTGTTCACCTACCCTTTTCACGGGCATTGCATTTTGCGATAGGGGGTGGAGGGTCAGGGGGTGTTTCTGCCAAGTGAGCCCGGAGTCACAGTCACAAACGTCCTCTTCTTCCTGAATAAAAGTGAGATTATGCTGCATACTTGTTCATATTTTAAGTAGTTGGCACAGACACACATTTTAAAAACAATAAAGTTCCTAATACCCGCCTTCTCTGAACAGTTAGCTTGCTGCCCCATCCCCCTCCTCCCTATCCTCTGTTGTGTGAATCCATGGACTAGCCTCCTCCCTCCTGCCATGCATGGTCTGATGTGCTGCCACTGCCCTCAATTTAGTATGATGTACCAGTCCACTCCTCCTGCCCTCCATTGCCCAATTCTATGCCCCATCATTGACCTCCTGCTTAAACTCTGTGCTTAGCTTGCTGCCCCTATTCTCCTTCACCCTGCCCTCCGATGTCTTTGTGCATGCCCCTGCTCCATCCTTTTTGCTCACCATGTTCCATGGACCTGCCACTCCTATCTACTCTGAGTGTTCTGTTGAGCTGCCACTCCCCTCCCACCTGCCTAGCATTGTCAGATGACTGTAACCTGTCCCTGCCACCTCCACCCTGCCTGTCCACATGCCATGCCCCTAACCTCTTCCTCCTGTCCTACATGGTCCATTGTACTGCCACACCCTTCTGCCCTCCCTGGTCTGTTGTGCTGCAACTGCTCCTCCTGCCTGCCCCGTGCGGTCTGTTGTGAGGCCCCTTCCCCTGAACTTTCTTGTCTGTGCACAGGTCCTGACCCTTCCTTCTATCCTCCATCGTCCTTTGTGCATGCCCCTGCACCCTCCTTTTTGCCCATCATAGCCATTGTGCTGCCACTAACCCTCCCACTTGCCATGCATGGTCTTCTGTGCTGCCATGGCCCCTCCCACCTTCCCTGTGTGGTCAGTTAGCTGCCCCTGACCCCCTCCCACCTTCCCTCCATGGTCTGTGTGTATGCCATCACAGTCTCAGTGTTGCTCTGCATTGTGTGTCTTGCTTCTAGTGCCCATCCTGCTTGACCTCCATGTCTATCTTGCTGCTCCTGTCCTGCCCCCTTGCCCCCAGCTCTCTGTTTACATGTGCAGACCCCTACTCCCTCCCTCCTGGCTTGTCTGTTCCATTGTAATGCCCCTGATCCATCCCTCCTGCCCTTTATGGTCTGTTATGCTGCAGCTTTCTCTCCTGTCTGTCCATTATGGTCAGCTAGCTACCATTGCCTCTTGCCCCTCTGTTCTCTGTTGCCATGTGCATGGTTCCGGCCCCTCCCTCTTGCTTTCTATGGATTGTTGTGCTGCACTCCTGTCCCGCATGCCCTGTTTGGTGTATTGTGCTGCTGCAAACCCTGATGCCTGCCCTGCAGGGTCAGTTTGGTGCACCTCTCCATGTCCCTCCTGTCCTCTGTTATCCAAGTCCATGTCCCTACCCCATTTCCTTCCATGATCCAATGTACCATACTTGCGAACATTTTGAACTTGGTAAGAGGGAGATTTTGAAAAAAAAACTGGGGTATTGATTTTCCCCTTTGAGTTACATTGAAAAAGAGGAGATTGTAGACAGGAGACAGATCAAATAAAGCCCATTTGAGCTTAAAAACATTGGACATTTCCTGGCTGAATCGGGTCTGTTGGCATGTATGGTTGTACTACCATTGCCTCTTCCTTCTGCCCACAATGGTCTATTACATTGCCACAGCCTCTCTTGCAAGTCCTGTATTGTTGGTTTGTTGCCCCTGCCCCCCTTTCCACTGCCCTCCATAGTCTGTTGTGCTGCCACTGCCCTTCCTGCCTGCTCAGTGTGGTTAAATTGTTGCCTTTGCACCCTCCTACCTGCCTTCAATTTTCAGAGTCCGTGCCCCTGGCCTCTGCCTCTCAACAGTATCCTAATGAACAACTAGATTGCTAACATTCTATATTTATTACAAAAGTGTGGAACGCCTGACGTCATCTTGATGTCATCAAAACTGTAATACCTAGAGCATTTCCTTTAGAAATTACATATATGAGAGGGTCTTATTGGCATCAAAATTATGGTTAGTGCTCTAAAAGACTAAAATAACGACATATTTTCTGAGTTTTCAAATAGCGACAAAGCACTTTTAAATTATTTGTTATCTTTATGTTTTTTTATCCAGTTGACCACTTGATTAAATGTTGCACTTAGGGGAGAGGATGTGGTGTTACTTCCAGAACTGCAGACTTTGGAACTGGGGAACCAGGTTGGAGTTTCTGCTTCAGCTCGACATTCTGTGATTCTGGTCAAATCACTTAGTCTCCCCATGTCTACAACCAAAATGAATTTGTTCTTGTGTGATGTAACCAATGCTAATGTAAAGCACTCCAATACCTGAGAAGTCTGCACTATATAACGCTGCAAAAACACAAAATAATAAGTGTTTTGCACACTTCTGTCATTGGGCTATATTTGGGCTACATCTGGGTGCTTTTGGGCTACATTTGGGCTCATTTGTCTCCGGTGGCCATCTTGGGAGATTTATTTGTTATGAAGTTTCCTAATTTCCTCATGTACTGCAGTCTCCTCAGTAGGAAATGCTTTCAGTTTTTTACTTTGATTCCATCATGAAGGTATTCAGATATGTCACACATTTGCCATAAATTCTGAATGTTAGCACTCTAGTTGCTCATTAGATCACTGTAGTAAAACTACTGTTCACCATGGAAGTCTGCTCCTGGTATTAAAAGTGCATGTTTCAGTCTGCATGCCAGAATTTTTTAATGAAATAGAAGAGGATTTGAGAAGTCACTCAAAATGTGCCCTCATTTTCTTTCTTCAGCACTAATCATAATTTCTAGGGCAAAATGAACCCCCTCATTGTGTTCCTTTTTAAATTAAATGTTTTAAGTGTTACCAGTTTATTCCATTCAAGATGGCTTCAGGTGTGCCATACTTTTGTCATAATGAAGACAGTAAGCGCTCTAGTTGTTTTTTAGAACACTCTGGGACATTCTGTCATTGGGCTATACTTGGGCTACATCTGGGTGATATTTGGGCTACATTTTGGCTCTTTTGTCTCTGGTGGCCATCTTGGGAGACTTATTTGTTATGAAGTTTCCTAATTTCCTCATTTACTGCAGTCTCCTCAGTAGGAAATACTTTCAGTTTTTTACTTTGATTCCATCAAGAAGGCATTCAGATGTGTCACACATTTGCCATAAATTCAGAATGTTAGCACTCTTTTTGCTCATTAGATCAGTGTAGTAAAGCTACTGCTCACCAGGGAAAACTGCTGCTGGTATTGAAAGTGCATGTTTCAGTCTGCATGTCAGACTTTTTTAATGAAATAGAAGAGGATTTGAGAAGTCACTCAAAATGTGCCCTAATTTTTCTTTCTGCAGCACTAATCATACTTTTTATGGAAAAATGAACCCCCTCATTTTGTTCCTTTTAAAATTAAAGTTACTACTTTAATCCAAGCAAGATGGCTTCAGGTGTGCCATATGTTTATCATAAGTAGGACTGTTAGCGCTCTAGTTGTTCTTTGGAACACTCTGGGAAGCTGCAGTGGAACACAAAGGAATCAACTGACAGTCTCTGCCCTTGTTGGATGTACATGTTTTACTGAGAATGTCAGTCTTCATTCTCACATGACTGAGAAAGATAATGTGAATTTACAGAAAATAAGCTCTCAGTTTAGCTTATAGGTCACCTTCCAAACCTCTGTGGGAAAAGCATGAGAAAATATTTTTCTCTCAATCATGATATCCCAGCAGAAGGCTTTTTCACATGGTGAAATCACCTTAGAACATACCACAATTCCTAAAATGAGTATGGTACCATCAACAAAAGATTTATAATGTAACTAAAGTCTTAAAACCTTCTATTAACTGCAATGCTTTTTAATGAGGTGCTATCATGTATATTGGTCCCAAGATGGCTGCCAACACTTCTTGGATGAAGTGCTGACAGCCAATCAGATCTCAGGATGAGATGTGTGGTTAGGCTCCGCCCACATATGTATATGATTTTACTTTTGATTTTCTCAGGAACAACTGAATAGATTGACACCAGACCTGCAAAAGGCACTTCCCTGACCTGAGGACTACCTCTCTGCCAAATTTCAAGTAATTCTGTTCAGCCGTTCGGGCTGTACCTTCGACTAAAGGTCCTATGGGAAAATGCATGGGGAAAACGCGTTTTGGGACCCCCCTTTTTTCTCAGACCCCGCTTGACGAATCCCCCCGAGACTTTCAGGGTAGGAGCTGAGCGGAGCACCCCATTAGTTTTGAAACTTTCGCGAAGATTCGTCAACCGGTGCCAAAGTTATTCAAAATAGAATTTTGAGATTTCCTATGGAAACACGGTCCTAACTATAACTACTGGCGACCGCCAGTAGATAATATATATATATATATTCACTGAAAAAACCATGGGTTTCACACACGTTATAGTTAGGAATTAGCATTTAAAAAACCTTAGAAATTCACTGAAAAAACCATAGGTTTCACACACGTTATAGTTAGGAATTAGCATTTAAAAAACCTTAGAAATTCAGTGAAAAAACCATAGGTTTCACACATGTTATAGTTAGCTGGACATTTTACTCGTAAAAAACCAATGAAATTGCCCCGTTATAGTTAGTTCAGCTAACTATAACTCGCGCGCCCGCAATGCACTGCTGATGACGTCACATATTACATCACTCATGACATGGTCAGTGACATCACTCATGACATCACTGATGACATCTCAAATGACATCACTGATGACATCACTGATGACATCATCCAGTGAATGTGTGTTTTTCTGAAAATTAAATATGTTTTATATATGTATATCTCAAGGTTGATAGAAGAATAAATGGGTATATTACTGTCTAAATGGATGATTTCTTTTTGAAAAATTGATTGTGTAACTGACTGATTAAGTGTATCATAGTGAATACATGGCTTAGTGAGTAATATTTAAATATGTAAATATCTGTATCATTTTTTCACTTTGTGTATAAGTGGCTGCATGGGTTGGTGAGTAGCTACATGGGTGTCTATATAGGTTATTAGTTGGTTTTTTTGAGTATTAGTCTGAGTGTCTGCATGGTTCGGTGGGGGGTATGACGTAGTGCATAGGTGCATGAATGAGTGACTCACTGTTTGTATGTGTTGAACAGAGCATGTGTGCAGGACTGCATGGGTGGATGCGTGTGTGTATTGGTGTGTTAGTGAGTGAATGACTGTCTCAATAGTGTCTTTATGAGTAACTACATATGTTTTAAACTAGTATATGTGACTATTGGTGTATATATGTGAGTATATGTGAGAGGGAGAGATTGAAAGAGTTCCTGTATGAATAAGTATGTGTTTCTATAAGTGATTGTTTAAAAGACTAAGTATGTGTAAGTTTCCGTAGAAGTAAGTGTGGTGGTGTGTGTATAACTGTATATGCAGGTGAATGTATGTTTGATTCTTTATTAGCATGAGTGACTATGTGTGTGAGTAACTCTATGGATGAGTGGCATTATGTAACAGGATGTATAGGTGTATGAGTACATATGATGAGTGAGTACATGTATGAGTGACTGTATAGGACTGTTGGTGAATGAGTGGATGTGTATGTTGATCTTAGAATTACTGAAGAGGTTGTTGTAACTGGTATTGGTATGTCCATTGTTTTGAAAATTTTAGTCTCTATTTTTGAATGTGTGTATCAAAGCTTATATTAAGGTGAGAGGAGGTCTGCCACTCTATCACAAGGATGATGTCATCAGTGATGTCATCAGTGATGTCATTTGAGATGCCATCAGTGATGTCATGAGTGATGTCACTGACCATGTCATGAGTGATGTAATATGTGACGTCATCAGCAGTGCATTGCGGGCGCGCGAGTTATAGTTAGCTGAACTAACTATAACGGGGCAATTTCATTGGTTTTTTACGAGTAAAATGTCCAGCTAACTATAACATGTGTGAAACCTATGGTTTTTTCACTGAATTTCTAAGGTTTTTTAAATGCTAATTCCTAACTATAACGTGTGTGAAACCTATGGTTTTTTCAGTGAATTTCTAAGGTTTTTTAAATGCTAATTCCTAACTATAACGTGTGTGA
Organism: Triturus cristatus; assembly: GCF_964204655.1. Classification (NCBI taxonomy): domain Eukaryota; kingdom Metazoa; phylum Chordata; class Amphibia; order Caudata; family Salamandridae; genus Triturus; species Triturus cristatus. The sequence goes on along the minus strand of NC_140591.1, from coordinate 611,439,629 downwards.
AACCCATGGTTTTTTCAGTGAATTTGCAAGGTTTTTTAAATGCTATTTTTTTTTTTTATTCTTCATTTTTTTCAAACATATTTTTAATTTAATTTTCTTACCTTTTATAAAGACTATGCTTACATTTTTAAAATCATTAAATATTTATTTTATATAAATTTTTTAAAATAAACATGTAAAATTTATTTCCAGATTTATTTATTTTTTTTTTTTTTTTTTTTTTTTTATAGTACGCGTACCGTAAGCTCACGGTAAGCGTACGGTTTACGCAACGCCCGTAATCTATCTACGCTGCTTGCGTATAGTTACGTACTTTGCGTAGCCGCGCGTACTGCGCGTGGGTCGCGTGCGCGCTTACGCCACACGCGCACGTTACGCGGAAGTGCCGGGGAGTGACTGTTATGCGCATGCGCGCAAGCGCGTGTCTTTTTTACGCGCACGCGTACTTTTTGCCGTAAGCGCACCGTAAGCGTACCGTAAGCGTACGGTAGGTCATGTGATCATGAAACACAACTTTTGATTGGTTGAAAGTACTTTCAGTTCTAGAACTCTCCTACACCACACCCATTCCCCTCATTTCTGCTTGTGATCCCTTGGGAGAAGGAGCTGGTTTGTCTTTGGGATACGATGGCAGAACAGCAGAGCTCTTCTGAGAGTGAGGCTAGCACCAGCAGCACTGTCTTGAGGCAGAGAGCGAGGAAAGTAAAGCCTTCTTATGTTTGGGATTATTTTACTTTTCCAGAAGGCCAGCAAAAGGTGAATGCACCCTTAGTTACTTGCAAGCTGTGTAAGCGTGTACTTTCTAGAGGTAATCCTAACAGGAAGTATTCCTTTGGGAATCACACCATGAAGAGACACCTCCAGGATGTACACAGAAGGACACATGGTCATCTTTTTGGAGGTAACTCTTCAGAAAGACGAGCCAGTACATCCACAGCAGCTCAGCCTGGACCATCACCTGCAGGGCTTACTCCTTCTTCTGCAGGTCAGGTGAGCCCTTCATCTGTGGGGGGAGAATCTCCTTTTGCTGGCCCTCTGGAAATGAACCTTCGATTTCGGAAGGTTGATATTCATTGCACATTTTGTAAAGGTCTAATTTGTCATAGGGAGACCAGTGTTTCCCTAGTGAACAACAAAATAGATCAGCACATTTGTAGCTTTGAATGATTTTCCCATGCTTCCTTTCCTCTGTCCCTGCATGAACACAACGGTTCTTTTAAGAGCCAACCTTATCTTCCATCTTTTTTTTACTTGTTTTTAAAAACTTTTTTTTTTTTTTTTTACCGTACGCGTACGGTAAGCGTACCTTTTTTTTATTTTTAAAAAAAAAACACTAAAAAACATTTATCACATTATAAAGTCCTTGAGAGACTACAATTTTTATTATTGACTTACCATACTCACTCAAAAAAATATTTATTCATTTGTTTTTTTAAAAAATAGTTTTTAAAATGGTTGTAGTTTCCGAAAATTTTCTAAATCGATCTGAAAATAAAGAAAAAAGTATTAATATTTTTAAACCATTTAATAATACAGTACACATATTTACATTTTTTACCAAAAAATATTTTTGCCTTATTTTTGCTGTTTTCAGAATAAATTGCATTTCACTATTAATTGTGAAAGCAATTGCATTCATCATTTTACAGCGGGCAAAAAAAATTACCAATCACAAAGATTGTATTAAAAAAGCCCAGAATCTCTTCTCACTTAAACTTATCATTACAGAAATGCATATTATTCTAAAAAAATATCATCTAAAAACAATACTTTTTTCTTTAAAATACCGTCTGATATGTTTGTTTGAGAAGTATAATCACAATAACATATCTCAAATAACTCCAAAATACATCTGATTTTATTTCCTTTAGGCCAAATAGTATTTTTTTTTTTTTCCTGGAATAAATTTCCAAGGGAAATCCATTAAAATTCTAAAGTTTAATCTGTCCAGATCTCACCGATTCTCTGTAACATTTTGGTTCACGAAAATTTTTTGAATAATTTATTTAGTCCACAATAGAATTGCTTACTTTTCCACATGGCCAAATAGTAATTTTTTAAATCATTTTTGAAAAAAATTTCCAATGGCAGTTCAATAGCATTCCAAAATTTAAAATGTGCAGAAGTTACCGATTATCTCTAAATTATTGGTTTTTCAAAATTGCATTAAAAATTAAAAAAGTCCACATTACAATTGGTTATCTTTCCTTTAGGCCAAATGATAATTTTAAAAATATTTTTTCTACAAAATTGCAATGGTAATCCAGTAAAATGGTAAAATTATTTTGTCCAGATCTTGCCAAGTCTCTCTAAAATTTAGGTTTCAGGAAGATTAGATAGGAATTTGCTAAATCAAAAGGCAAACGTTGTTTGAAAATCAATTGGGAATCATTACACAGTGTCCAGCCTTTTTCACATTTTAGATAAACTGTGTAATGTCCAGAAGTAACAGTAGGTCCATCATGGAAAATTATTGCAACAGTTACAAAAGTTTTTCCTGAAATTGATAATTGCTGTCCTGTAAACTATGGTATGGGTGCCATTTACCACAACAACTTGCGTTATGACATGCAAGACATTTATAGAGGAGATGGTGTGCACTTCAATGATGAAGGGAACAGAGTCTTCCTCTTGAACCTTAGACTCTGCATCGGTACTTACTTGTAGGTACCACTAAAAAATGACTTCATAAACACAACAGCTCTTTCTAGAGCTCCCTAATTTCTAAACTCTTAAATCTGCTTTTCATTTATCTTTTTTTTTTTTTTTTTACCGTACGCTTACCGTAAGCTTACCGTACGCGTACCCCGTGATTTTTTTTTTAAATCAATAAATGTTTTTTTTGTACTTTTCTGTCCTTCTTTGACCCCCTTACAAATGTTAGGGGGTCTGTAACTCTCCTCATTGCCCCCTTTCCTTGTTTTCACTCTTTTTTTTCAGAGTGAAATACACAAAATGGCGGCCGCCGCTTCCTGGTTTCGACCGATTCGAATGTTTACTAAGATCTAACAGCCAATCAGAATCGCGCTCGCGCACGCCGCCGTACGCTTACCGTAAGCGTACGGTAAGCGTACCGTAAGCGGGCTCAGATATATATATTGATTTAAAGGCTATTTTCTCAGAATCTACTGAACAGATTTACACCAAACCTACAAAAGGCACTTCCTTGACCTGAGGACTACCTCTCTGCCAAATTTCAAGTAATTCTGTTCAGCCGTTCGGGCTGTAGCTCGTTCTAAAGGTCCTATGGAAAAATGCATGGGAAAAACGCGTTTTGGGACCCCTCTTTTATCTCAGCCCCCGCTTGACGAATCCCCCCGAGACTTTCAGGGTAGGAGCGGAGCGTAGCGCCCCACCTATTTTGAGAAATTCGCGAGGATTCGTCGACCGGCGCCAAAGTTATTCAAAATAGAATGTTGAGGTTTTCCTATGGAAACGTGGTCCTAACTATAACTACCTACTGGCGACCGCCAGTAGGTAATATATGTATGTATATATATATATATATAAATATATATATATATATATATATATATATATATATATATATATATATATATATTACCTACTGGCGGTCGCCAGTAGGTAGTTATAGTTAGGACCACGTTTCCAGAGGAAATCCGCAACATTCTATTTTGAATAACTTTGGCGCCGGTGGACGAATCCTCGCGAATTTTTCAAAATAGGTGGGGCGCTACGCTCCGCTCCTTCCTTGAAAGTCTTGGGGGGATTCGTCAAGCGGGGGCTGAGATAAAAGGGGGGTCCCAAAACGCGTTTTTCCCATACATTTTTCTATAGGACCTTTAGACAGGGCTACAGCCCGAACGGCTGAACAGAATTACTTGAAATTTGGCAGAGAGGTAGTCCCTAGGTCAAGGAAGTGCCTTTTGTAGGTTTGGTGTAAATCTGTTCAGTAGAATCTGAGAAAATAGCCTTTTAATCAATATATATATCTGTGGCAGCTTACCGTGCGCTTACGGTGCGCTTACCGTACGCGTACGGTGGCGTGCGCGAGCGCGATTCTGATTGGCTCTTAGATCTTAGTAAACATTCGAATCGGTCGAAACCAGGAAGCGGCGGCCGCCATTTCGTGTTTTTCACTCAGAAAAAAAAGAGTGATATCTTGAAAAGGGGGCAAGGTGGAGAGTTACAGACCCCCTAACATTTGAAAGGGGGTCAAAGAAGGACAGAAAAGTACAAAAAAAACATTTATTAATTTTTAAAAAAAATCGCGGGGTACGCGTACGGTAAGCTTACGGTAAGCTTACCGTACGCGTACGGTAGAAAAAAAAAATAAAAAGAGAAATAAAATTCAGATTTAAGTGTTTAGATATTAGGGGGCTCTAAAAAGAGCCGTTGTGTTTATGAAGTGATTTTTTAGTGGTACCTACAAGTAAGTACCGATGCAGAGTCTAAGGTTCAAGAGGAAGACTCTGTTCCCTTCATCATTGAAGTGTACACCATCTCCTCTATAAATGTCTTGCATGTCGTAATGCAAGTTGTTGTGGTAAATGGAACCCATACCATAGTCACGAAGGAAAGCAGAAACAGATTTGTTGACGTGCTTTCTTGCTTTGTCAATCTGCGGACAGAAATGATTGGACCAGTTCCATTTTTGCCTTTGGCATATGTTAGAAAACACAAAGGCAGTTTTAGGGAAAAGTGAAAACAGTTGTGCAAAGGTGTCCTTCATAAGCATTTCCAGACCTACCCCAGTCAAAGTGCCTAGGTCATTGCCACCACAGTGCACTATTATGAGGTCAGGGTGTTGGATTTGCATGAAGGATTTCACCAATGGCATCAATTGGTGCCACTTTAACCCTCTCTGACCAATCCATTTAATGTCTACATTTGGCAAAGCAAGGTCTCTCACCATACCTGTTTTCTCTGCATACTTTTCACTCCAGAAGACATAGCTGTGCCCTACAATCCACACTGTGAACATCTTCCAAGGAGATCTGGATGCACTCAGGAGGTGTAATTCAGTAGAATGGTAAAAAGAAATGAAAGACAGTTTGGAAATGGAGGCATACATATTTTTTTCATAAAAAAAAGAACTGATTGGCTGTTTCATACCATTCTAGAATAAAAACTAGGCTGCATGTGTAAATTAATAGAAGCATGTTTTGTGTTGGTACAGAAAAATGTGTTACCAAAGAACAGTACTTTGGATTTGCTGTTAGGTTTGAAAAGTCAAGCACTCTTGCTCTGTGGAATTGAAACATTGTTTGGCGAACTTCTGACCTAACTCCACACAGCAGTGTTCCATGAGCTGTTGCTATGGTAGCAGGCAGAAGTCAAGTTGGGGGAAGGGTACTAGGCAGAAGTCAAGTTGGGGGAAGGGTACTTTTGGAAAAGGGTTGGTTTTCAACCAATAGAAAGAGAATAGGAGAGAGGTGTAAAGAAAAGAGATCCTGGCTCTGATAATCTGCTGTTTGAGTGCCACATTTCTTTCACAGCTAACTAATTTTAAAGGTGAGTTTAGAGTTTGAGAGGGGATGTATATGGTAAATTAAGAAATGAATAATAGAAATGGAATTCCTTTTGTTGAAGTTGTGTTTATCATTTTCTGTTTTGGGAGAAATTTAAATGTGAGGAACATGTAAAATAATATGGACTATGTTTTCACGATAAATTAAGGTGTACTGGTATAAAAAAAGAATAGTTTAAGGGTTTGAGGTTGGACTCAGTAATGCAAATACATTCAGCATCACTAAGGCTGGTTGCCCTTGCTGGAATGTAGGCAGTCACCCAGGTTACACATGATGGTGGTCTGAAAAAGCAGTTTGGACATGTGCAATTAAAAAAATCTGAAAAGTGGATTCATAATGTGTCAGTCTGTAAAAGTGATTATCACTTGTCAAAAAAAAGAGCAGTAAGTGTGCTTTCAAATTGGCAAAGAAATTTCGTTTTGTGACTAATGTGAAAATATGACTCTGTGTGCATATAGGAATTACAGGCAGAGATTTATTGTGTACTGCTCTGGTGATTTCATTGTTGCATTAGTAGTAAAAAGGGGGAGTCATTTTTTGGTGCAGAAGCAGACTCTTAGCACACACCCAGCTGCTTTCCATGTGGAATCATGCACAGTATTTACAAGCGAGTGGGGTTTGAGGTTTCAGTCTGTAATGCAAATACATTCAGCATCACTAAGGCTGGTTGCCCTTGCTGGTATGTAGGCAGTCACCCAGGATACACATGGTGGTGGTCTGAAAAAGCAGTTTGGACATGTGCTTTTTAAAGAATCTGAAAAGTGGATTCATAATGTGTCAGTCTGTAAAAGTGATTGTCACTTGACAAAAAAAGAGCAGTAAGTGTGCTTTCAAATTGGGAAAGAAATTTTGTTTTGTGAGTAATGTGAAAACATGACTCTGTGTGCATATAGGAATTACAGGCAGAGATTTATTGTGTACTACTCTGGTGATTTCATAGTTGCATTAGTAGGAAAAAGGGGGAGCCATTTTTTGGTGCAGAAGCAGACTCTTAGCACACACCCAGCTGCTTACCATGTTGAATCATGCACAGTATTTACAAGCGAGTGGGGTTTGAGGTTTCAGTCAGTAATGCAAATACATTCAGCATCACTAAGGCTGGTTGCCCTTGCTGGAATGTAGGCAGTCACCCAGGTTACACATGGTGGTGGTCTGAAAAAGCAGTTTGGACATGAGCAATTAAAAAAATCTGAAAAGTGGATTCATAATGTGTCAGTCTGTAAAAGTGATTATCACTTGTCAAAAAAAAGAGCAGTAAGTGTGCTTTCAAATTGGCAAAGAAATTTCGTTTTGTGACTAATGTGAAAACATGACTCTGTGTGCAAAGAGGAATTATAGGCAGAGATTTATTGCGTATTGCTCTGGTGATTTCACAGTTGCATTACATGGAAAGGGGGAGCCATTTTTTGGTGCAGAAGCAGACTCTTAGCACACACCCAGCTGCTTACCATGTTGAATCATGCACAGTATTTACAAGCGAGTGGGGTTTGAGGTTTCAGTCAGTAATGCAAATACATTCAGCATCACTAAGGCTGGTTGCCCTTGCTGGAATGTAGGCAGTCACCCAGGTTACACATGGTGGTGGTCTGAAAAAGCAGTTTGGACATGTGCTTTTAAAAAAATCTGAAAAGTGGATTCATAATGTGTCAGTCTGTAAAAGTGATTATCACTTGTCAAAGAAAAGAGCAGTAAGTGTGCTTTCAAATTGGCAAAGAAATTTCGTTTTGTGACTAATGTGAAAATATGACTCTGTGTGCATATAGGAATTACAGGCAGAGATTTATTGTGTACTGCTCTGGTGATTTCATAGTTGCATTAGTAGTAAAAAGGGGGAGTCATTTTTTGGTGCAGAAGCAGACTCTTAGCACACACCCAGCTGCTTTCCATGTGGAATCATGCACAGTATTTACAAGCGAGTGGGGTTTGAGGTTTCAGTCTGTAATGCAAATACATTCAGCATCACTAAGGCTGGTTGCCCTTGCTGGTATGTAGGCAGTCACCCAGGATACACATGGTGGTGGTCTGAAAAAGCAGTTTGGACATGTGCTTTTTTAAGAATCTGAAAAGTGGATTCATAATGTGTCAGTCTGTAAAAGTGATTGTCACTTGACAAAAAAAAGAGCAGTAAGTGTGCTTTCAAATTGGGAAAGAAATTTCGTTTTGTGAGTAATGTGAAAACATGACTCTGTGTGCATATAGGAATTACAGGCAGAGATTTATTGTGTACTACTCTGGTGATTTCATAGTTGCATTAGTAGGAAAAAGGGGGAGCCATTTTTTGGTGCAGAAGCAGACTCTTAGCACACACCCAGCTGCTTACCATGTAGAATCATGCACAGTATTTACAAGCGAGTGGGGTTTGAGGTTTCAGTCTGTAATGCAAATACATTCAGCATCACTAAGACTGGTTGCCCTTGCTGGTATGTAGGCAGTCACCCATGATACACATGGTGGTGGTCTGAAAAAGCAGTTTGGACATGTGGTTTTTTAGGAATCTGAAAAGTGGATTCATAATGTGTCAGTCTGTAAAATTGATTATCACTTGCCAAAAAAATGAGCAGTAAGTGTGCTTTCAAATTGGCAAAGAAATTTCGTTTTGTGACTAATGTGAAAACATGACTCTGTGTGCAAAGAGGAATTATAGGCAGAGATTTATTGCGTATTGCTCTGGTGATTTCACAGTTGCATTAGATGGAAAGGGGGAGCCGTTTTTTGGTGCAGAAGCAGACTCTTAGCACACACCCAGCTGCTTACCATGTGGAATCATGCACAGTATTTACAAGCGAGTGGGGTTTGAGGTTTCAGCCAGTAATGCAAATACATTCAGCATCACTAAGGCTGGCTGCCCTTGCTGGAATGTAGGCAGCCACCCAGGTTACACATGGTGGTGGTCTGAAAAAGCAGTTTGGACATGTGCTGTTTTCAGAATCTGAAAAGTGGATTCATAATGTATTTTTCTTTTCCAGAGGGGGAGAAAAAGGTGAATGCTCAATTGGTCACTTGCATACTTTGTGGTCTGGTCCACTTTATCTCTAAAAGATTTAAAAAAATTAGTTATTAATTTCTCAAGGATCTTGAGATGTGGTAATTGATTTTTAGTGTTTTAAAAAAAAAAAAAAAAAAATACGCTTACCATACGCGTACGGTAAAAAAAAATTAAAACAATTTTTCAAAGAAAAAATAAAAAAAAGTTGAGAGGTAAGGTTGGCTCTTATAAGAGCCGTTGGGTTCATACAGGGATGGAGGAAAGAAAGAATGGGAGTATTATAAGCGTCTACAAACATGCTGGTCTATCTTATTGTTAATAAGGGTAAGACTGATCTCCCCAAAAACAATAAGACCACCACATTTTGTACACCTCATTTCAACGCTCCCAAATCGAAGGTTGATGTCCACAGGAGAAGAAAAAGGTGATGCTCCCACATCACAGGAAGGGCTCAGCTGAGCTGCCGATGATGTACTCGGCTGAGCATCTGAGGCTGGGCTCTGGTGACTTACTGAAGGGTTTTCTTCAGCATGTCGAGCAAAGGTCCTTGGGTGTCTGTCCTGGAGGTGTCTCTTCATAGAGTGATTTCCAAAGGAGTATTTCCTCCTTGGATTTCCTCTTGATAAAACACGACCACAAAGTTTGCAAGTGACCAATGGAGCATTCACCTTTTTCTCCCCCTCTGGAAAAGTGAAATACTCCCATACAAAAGAAGTCTTTTGTTTCCTCCTTCTCTGGATCATGGTGGTGCTGCTGGCCTCACTCTCAGAAGAGGTCTGCTGTTCTGCCATTGTATCCCAATGTCAATCCAGCTCCTGCTCCTAGAGAAAATCATCCATTTAGACACTTATATACCCATTTAATCTTCCATCGAGCTTGAGATATACTTATATAAAACCTATTTAATTTCCAGAAAAACACACATTCACTGGATGATGTCATCAGTGATGTCATCAGTGATGTCATTTGAGATGTCATCAGTGATGTCATGAGTGATGTCAGTGACCATGTCATGAGTGATGTAATATGTGACGTCATCAGTAGTGCATTGCGGGCGCGCAAGTTATAGTTAGCTGAACTAACTATAACGGGGAAATTTCATTGGTTTTTTACGAGTGAAATGTCCAGCTAACTATAACATGTGTGAAACCTTTGGTTTTTTCATTGAATATATATATAAATATATGTGTGTATATATATATATATATATACATATATATACATATATATATATGCACACACATATATATATATATTCACTGAAAAAACCATAGGTTTCAGTTAGCTGGACTTTTCACTTGTACAAAACCATTGAAATTCCCCCGTTATAGTTAGTTCAGCTAACTATAACTCGCACGCCCGCATTGCACTGCTGATGACGTCACATATTACATCACTCATGACATGGTAAGTGACATCACTCATGACATCACTGATGACATCTCAAATGACATCACTGATGACATCATCCAGTGAATGTGTGTTTTTCTGAAAATTAAATATGTTTTATATATGTATTTCTCAAGGTCGATGGAAGAATAAATGGGTATATAAGTGTCTAAATGGATGATTTGTTTTTGAAAAATTGACTGTGTAACTGACTGATTAAGTGTATCATAGTGAATACATGGCTTAGTGAGTAATGTTTAAATATGTAAATATCTGTGTCAGTCTCTCACTTTGTGTATAAGTGGCTGCATGGGTTGGTGAGCAGCTACATGGGTGTCTATATAGGTTATTAGTTGTTTTTTTGAGTATCAATCTGAGTGTCTGCATGGTTCGGTGGGGGTATTACGTAGTGCATAGGTGCATGAATGAGTGACTCTCTCTTTGTATGTGTTGAAGACAGCATGTGTGCAGAACTGTATGGGTGGATGAGTGTGTGTATGGGTGTGTTAGTGAGTGAATGACTGTCTCAATAGTGTCTTTATGAGTAACTACATATTTTTTAACCCCTTCAGCGCGGCGCGGATTCCCGCGCCACGCTGAAGGTTCGTTGCGCGGGCGAGCTCATGACGGAACGGTTCCGTCATGAGCACAGCCCAACCGACGCTCATGACGGAACCGTTCCGTCATGAGCGCCGAAGGGGTTAAACTAGTATATGTGACTATTGGTGTATATAAGTGAGTATATGTGAGAGTGAGAGATTGAAAGAGTTCCTGTATGAATAAGTATGTGTTTCTATAAGTGATTGTTTAAAAGACTAAGTATGTGTAAGTTTCCGTAGAAGTAAGTGTGGTGGTGTGTGTATAACTGTATATGCAAATAAATGTATGTTTGATTCTTTATTAGCATGAGTGACTATGTGTGTGAGTAACTCTATGGATGAGTGGCATTGTGTAACAGGATGTATAGGTGTATGAGTACATATGATGAGTGAATACATGTATGAGTGACTGTATAGGACTGTTGGTGAATGAGTGGATGTATATGTGGATCTTAGAATTACTGAAGAGGTTGTTGTAACTGGTATTGGTATGTCCATTGTTTTGAAAAGTTTAGTCTCTATTTTTGAATGTGTGTATCAAAGGTTATATTAGGGTGAGAGGAGGTCTGCCACTCTATCACAAGGATGATGTCATCAGTGATGTCATCAGTGATGTCATTTGAGATGTCATCCGTGATGTCATGAGTGATGTCACTGACCATGTCATGAGTGATGTAATATGTGACGCCATCAGCAGTGCATTGCGGGCGCGCGAGTTATAGTTAGCTGAACTAACTATAACGGGGGAATTTCAATGGTTTTGTACAAGTGAAAAGTCCAGCTAACTATAACACCCCTGAAACCTATGTTTTTTCAGTGAATTTCTGAGGTTTTTTAAATGCTAATTCCTAACTATAACGTGCCTGAAACCTATGGTTTTTTCTGTGAATATATATATATATATATATATATATGTATTCACTGAAAAAACTATAGGTTTCAGGAGCGTTATAGTTAGCTGGACTTTTCACTCGTACAAAACCATTGAAATTCCCCCGTTATAGTTAGTTCAGCTAACTGTAACTCGTGCGCCCGCAATGCACTGCTGATGACATCACATATTACATCACTCATGACATGGTCAGTGACATCACTCATGACATCTCAAATGACATCACTGATGACATCACTGATGACATCATCCAGTGAATGTGTGTTTTTCTGAAAATTACATATGTGTTATATATGTATATCTCAAGGTCGATGGAAGAATAAATGGGTATATGTGTCTAAATGGATGATTTGTTTTTTTAAAAATTGATTGTATAACTGACTGATTAAGTGTATCTTAGTGAATACATGGCTTAGTGAGTAATGTTTAAATATGTAAATATCTGTATTAGTCTCTCACTTTGTGTATAAGTGGCTGCATGGGTTGGTGAGTAGCTACATGAGTGTCTATATAGGTTATTACTTGGTTTTTTGAGTATCAGTAGGAGTGTCTGAGTGTCTGTATGGTTCGGTGGGGGGTATTACGTAGTGCATAGGTGCATGAATGAGTGACTCACTGTTTGTATGTGTTGAAGACAGCATGTGTGCAGGACTGTATGGGTGGATGTGTGTGTGCATGGGTGTGTTAGTGAGTGAATGAGTCTCAATAATGTCTTTATGAGTAACTACATATGTTTTAAACTAGTATATGTGACTATTGGTGTATATAACTGAGTATATGTGAGAGTGAGAGATTGGAAGAGTTCCTGTATGAATAAGTATGTGTTTCTCTAAGTGATTGTTTTAAAGACTAAGTATGTGTAGGTTTCTGTAGAAGTAATTGTGGTGGTGTGAGTATAACTGTATATGCAAGTAAATGGATGTTTGATTCTTTATTAGCATGAGTGACTATGTGTGTGAGTAACTCTATGGATGAGTGGCGTTGTGTAACAGGATGTATAGGTGTATGAGTACATATGATGAGTGAGTACATGTATGAGTGACTGTATGTTATGTTATGTTACTGAGGTTTATAAAGCGCGCGATTACCTTGCGGTGTCCTGGCGCTGAGCACATGATAGCCTGCACTAAAGAGAGAAACTAAAACTGGGAGAAGAACCAGGTCTTAAGATCTTTCCTAAAGGAGCCAAGATCTGATGCCAATCTCAGCTTCAGAGGCAGCTCATTCCAGATTTTAGAGGCCCCATAAACAAAGCTCCTACCTCCCCAGTTAACCTTTTTGATGGAAGGAGTGTTCACTAGCTTAGCTCCAGTAGATCTGAGCATTCTGCAAGGAGTGTACCAGGAAAACTTGTCTTTGAGAAACTCCGGACCTGTCCCGTTCAAGGCTCTGAACACTATACACGAAGCCTTGAACCTGGCTCGCAGATGGATCGGGAGCCAATGCAGTGTCTTAAGATCTCTTTTAGCTGACACACATCTGGGGGTCAGGGTCAGAAGTCTAACAGCTGCATTTTGAATAACCTGCAGTCTGTGTAGATGTTGTGACTGCATGTTAACATAAAGACTATTGCAATAGTCAAGACGGGATAAAATGAGTGCGGTCACCACTGTGCGGAGACACCCCTCAGAAAGATATGGCCTGATTTTTTTGATCATTCTGAGTACCATAGCGCAACCAGAGGTGACCCTGCTCACCTGGTCCCCCATACAGAGTTTGTCATCGATTACCACTCCCAGGTTTTTGGCTTTCTTACACGGCACAGGGCAGTGACCTAGTGAGTCAGGCCACCAATCAGGTGTCCACATGCGAGGATTATTGCCAAACCTCACCACCTCTGTCTTAGCTGAGTTAAGCTTAAGGCAATTAGCCGACATCCAGCTGGAGATGGAAAGCAAACATTGTGAGAAGCGAAATCCAGTTTCCTTTTCAGCTCCCTCCCTCACAGACAGCACAATTTGCGTGTCGTCTGCGTAGGAGGTAAGTTGGAACCCAAACGATCTGATGATGCCAGCCAGGGGTGCCACGTAGATATTAAAAAGAGTGGGGCTCAAGGAGGAGCCCTGCGGCACCCCGCAAGGCAGAGAGAATGGTTCAGATGTGGCTCCATTTATTTCGACTGTTTGATGTCTGTCCTTTAAAAAGGAATCAAGCAACTTCCAGGCTTGTCCTGATATCCCGATCTCTGACAACCGATTGAGCAGTACTTTATGATGCACGGTGTCAAAGGCCGCGGATAGGTCCAAAAGGACGAGCAACGCGCTACCGCCTTTGTCCAGAGCTTCTCTGATCTCCTCAGTAGATTTAATAAGGGCAAGTGCGGTACTGTGGTGAGATCTAAAGCCATATTGCGAGTGATCCAAAGAATCGTTCAATAGGAGGAAATCGCTGAGTTGTTTATTCATGGCTTTTTCAAGCATTTTGGCTGGTAGGGGCAGTCTGGAGATAGGGCGATAGTTAGCTGGATCATTAGGGTCTAGAGATTGTTTCTTAAGGAGAGGGAGCACAGAGGCCTTTTTCCAGGGGCTAGGAAAAGTAGCGGTACAGAATATGTTGTTAAAAAGGGGGGTTATAACGCTACAGGTTATATCTGCGATCTGTTTAATAATCCCTATAGGACAGGGGTCATTGGGGGAGCCTGATTTTATATTATTCATGAGATTCATTGTTTCTTCTGAATTAAGAGGGGAGAACTGATCCAGGGTACTGACCGGGAGAGAAGGAGCCTTCAAGGTGAAGTCCGAATGCTTTTTATTAACCTGGTCAGACAGAGAAGAAAAAATAGTTTCTACTTTTGTTTTAAAAAAATCGGCAACCGTGTTGCAAAAGTCTGGTGCGACTGGACCGCTGGGCGTCCTAGGGTTAGAAAGTCTGATGACTGTTTTAAAAAGCTCCTTCGAGTCAGATTTGGCTTTAGTAATTAGAAGTGAAAAGTACTCCCTCTTGGCTAACAGAAGGGAAGATTTATAAATCGCAGTCACTGATTTTAGGTCTGTTTTATCAGCCGTTAAATAGTTTTTACGCCACTGTCTTTCAGCCTTTTTGCATAGTAGTTTCTTATCTCTGAGCTCATCTGAGTACCAGGGGGCCGTAGGTGTGACCCTTCTCGGTATCCATTTTCTTGGGGGGGCTGCGAGTAGGCACGCCTTGTCCAGCCAATTGTTGAACAAGCGAGTAGCTACTTCGGGATCAGGTGCGTCTATGGGCATATTTTCCATGAGGGCAGTTTTAAGATGTGTAACATTGACTTTCCCCCAGGCTCTGGTAGTGATCTCCTTCTTCTCCGTAAAACCTGAGGGACCCTTCATATCGTGTTTGAGCTGAAACGTGATTGTAGAATGGTCGGACCAGGAAATCGGGTGAACCGAGATATTGACCAGGTCACAACTGTTAGAAAAGATCCCATCCAGGGAATGACCTTTTATGTGGGTAGGGACGGAGACCAATTGTTCCAGGCCACCTACTGCCATAATACTATTAAGTCTGGCAGTATCGGGGTCCTCCAATTTTTCCAAATGGAAATTAAAGTCTCCTAATATAACAAAAGTTTGTTGACACAGAGCTTCTTCTATTAGTATATTAAAAGAATTGAGAAAATCAGTCTTACTTCCTGGAGGGCGGTATATTAGAATCCCTTTAAAGGGTTTATAGTGAGCTGATACAATATTGAAAGACAGGGCTTCGCAGCCTTGATCATGCATAGGTACGAAATGTGGAGTCAGAGAATCGTGGTATATGACTGCGAGCCCTCCGCCCTTTTTATGAGTACGATCGTGAGAGTAGCAGCAAAAACCGGAGGGAGTGGCCTTCACCAAGTCAGGACCTGAAGTGCTATCCAGCCAGGTCTCAGTTATAAAAGCAAGTTTAACATTATTGTTTTCCAAAAAGAGAGCGCATTCCACTGAATGTTTAACGAGCGATCTAGCATTAAATAGGACGCAATTTAAGTTAATGTCCGTAGCGGCAGTTTTGGAAACTTCATGGGCCGGTTCCCTGTCTTGAGTAGGGAGATTAAGAATAACTGGGAGCTGAACCAGACACGACCTACATATAAGGGAACCACATCTTCCATAGACCGCAACATTTGCATCATAGATGGAACCCGGGAGCAACTTGTGACACTGTAGACCTTTGTCTTTAAGATTCCACCGCTGCAATTCCCTACCAGTATAGGAGTACCTTACATCCGGTGGCAAAGAGCCAGGGAGACCGGCCCTAGGCCCGGCCTCGGCGCGGACGGGCGCAGACGGGCTTGCCTTGTGCGCGCCTTCGGCGCGCCCGCTGCGCGCGTCCGCTGCGCGGGCGGGACAGCGTCTTCCTTATATCCTCCCCCATAAACCACTAGACTGCTAATCGGCGGAAGTGGTGTTCTGCTGGCCGAGCAGGGCTCGGTAAAGTGCGGTGCAATGAATCAGCAAGGAACTGAACTCCCCTTTCCGGACTTCACATTAAAATACTCTCAGTAGTTCTCTTTAAAACATACTATTTAAAACATACAATTTAAAAAGTAAGACTTCACATTAAAATTCTCTCAGTAGTTCTCACAACGCGCCACAACGAGCAATGAACACAGCTTCGTTAGGACTATCAAAGGCTGCGCGGGCGGGACAGCGTCTTCCTTATATCCTCCCCCATAAACCACTAGACCGCTAATCGGCGGAAGTGGTGTTCTGCTGGCCGAGCATGGCTCGGTAAAGTGCGGTGCAATGAATCAGCAAGGAACTGAACTCCCCTTTCCAGACTTCACATTAAAATACTCTCAGTAGTTCTCTTTAAAACATACTA
Source organism: Triturus cristatus (assembly GCF_964204655.1). NCBI lineage: Eukaryota > Metazoa > Chordata > Amphibia > Caudata > Salamandridae > Triturus > Triturus cristatus. The sequence goes on along the minus strand of NC_140591.1, from coordinate 611,423,486 downwards.
TTTAAAACATACAATTTAAAAAGTAAGACTACACATTAAAATTCTCTCAGTAGTTCTCACAACGCGCCACAACGAGCAATGAACACAGCTTCGTTAGGACTATCAAAGGCCTGTTGGTGAATGAGTGGATGTGTATGTGGATCTTAGAATTACTGAATAGGTTGTTGTAACTGGTATTGATATGTCCATTGTTTTGAAAATTTTAGTTTCTATTTTTGAATGTGTGTATCAAAGGTTATATTAGGGGGAGAGGAGGTCTGCCACTCTATCACAAGGATGATGTCATCAGTGATGTCATTTGAGATGTCATCAGTGATGTCATGAGTGATGTCACTGACCATGTCATGAGTGATGTAATATGTGACGTCATCAGCAGTGCATTGCGGGCGCGCGAGTTATAGTTAGCTGAACTAACTATAACGGGGGAATTTCAATGGTTCTGTACGAGTGAAAAGTCCAGCTAACTATAACGCCCCTGAATTTTTAAGGTTTTTTAAATGCTAATTCCTAACTATAATGTGCCTGAAACCAATAGTTTTTTCAGTGAATTTCAAAGGTTTTTTAAATGCTAATTTCTAACTATGCCTACAGAGATAGGACATGTGAAGAAAGAAGAAAAAACGCACAGAAAGAAAAAAAAGAAATGCAGAAAGAAGCAACAGAAGTCCTCAAAGACGAAGAAAAGTGCAGGAAGAAGGATAACATGCAGAAAGAACAAACAGAAGAGCAGAAAGAAGCCTTGTTGCAAAATCATCCTGTACCCTCAACTTTTCAGACGGATACTGGTGGTAACTGAGTCAGACTAACCAGTCCTAGAGCCAGTGCTATGTTAAAAGACACTCAGAATACAGTGAAAACACCAACATACACTAGGGAACACTATACGTTGGGGTACCCCTGTGATTACCATGACCTCCTCTGTAAGCCCCTAGTATATAATAGAGCAGGGGATTAAAACTACCTCTTAAAACGCGCCACAGAGCGTGTTTGCATCTGTCACCTCAGGCCCCGTCCCTTCCCTTTCCCACTGTGTAAACACGCCCTGTGGCCATTTTAATATGGGAGATTAAGTCCCCTTGAATCCTGAGGGTCCCTAGGCTCCAACTAGCCCAATAGGTACCTCCAGTAAGCGCCACAAAGCTGCGTTGCAGAGAGATGTAAAAAGGGGCACGGCCTAGACCACCTCTCTGCAACGCTGCACAGTGGCACTTACTGGAAACACCTGGTGGGCTAGTTGGCCCCCAGGGTCCCTCAGGATTGAAGGGGAATTATTTCCCCTACTTAAAACGCACCACAGGGCGTGTTTGCACACGTTAACTCAGGCCCCATCCCCTCCCTTCACCACTGTGTAAACCCGCCCTGTGGGCGTTTTTCGTTGGAAGATTAAGTTCATTTGAATCCTGAGGGTCCCTAGGGTCAAACTAGCCCACTAGGTACCTCCAGTAAGCACGACAGAGCTGCGTTGCAGAGAGGTGTAAAAAATGGCACGGCCTGGACCACCTCTCTGCAACGCAGCTCAGTGGCGCTTACTGGAAGCACCTATTGGGCTAGTTAGCCCCCAGGGGCCCTCAGGATTGAAAGGGAATTATTTCCCCAACTTAAAACGTACCATAGGGCGTGGTTGCACATGTCACCTCAGGTCCCGTCCCCTCCCTTCCCCACTGCGTAAACATGCCCTGTGGCCATTTTAAGTTGGGGGATTAAGTCCCCTTGAATCCTGAGGGTCCCTAGGGGCAAAATAGCCCACTAGGTACGTCCAGTAAGCGCCATTGCAGAGAGGTGTAAAAAGGGGCACGGCCTGCACCACCTCTCTGCAACGCAGAGCAGCGGCGCTAACTGGAAGCACCTGGTGGGCTAGTTGGCCCCCCGGTTCCCCCAGGATTGAAAGGGAATTATTTCCCCAACTTAATAGGCGCCACAGGGCGTGTTTGCACACGTCACCTCAGGCCCCGTCCCCTCCCTTCACCACTGTGTAAACGCGCCCTGTGGCCGTTCCAAGTTGAGAGATTAAGTCCTCTTGAATCCTAAGGGTCCCTAGGGTCAAACTAGCCCACTAGGTACCTCCAGTAAGCACCACAGAGCTGCGTTGCATAGAGGTGTAAAAAGGGGCGTGGCCTCAGAACACCTGTCTTCAACGCAGCTCCCTGGCGCAAACTGGAGATACCTGTTGGGCTAGTTGGCCCTCAGGGACCCTCTGTATTGAAGGGGAATTAATTCCCCAACTTACAATTGGCCAGGGGGCGCGTTTGCAAAGTGCTGCAAGGAGGGGCCGTGGCCTCCGTCGCGATGCCGGTCTTTTATTTTTTTTAAGAAGGAGGGCTGTGTGGGCCCCCTTCTTTTTCAAATTTATTGGCCCTGGGGACCCCGTCCCCCAGGGCCTGCACCCTAATTGTTTTTGTTGAAAAAAATAAATTTGGAAGGGGGCCGCGTGCCCCCCTCCCAAGGCCTTAATGGGCCCCGGGGACTCCAACCCCCGGGTCATGGCCTTTTTTTAATTCTTTAGGAGGGGTGCTGCGTTGCCCCCCTCCTCAGGCCACTTATGGCCCCGGGGACCCCATCCCCCGGGGCTGGCCTTTGTTTGGTTTTTATTATTTTTAAAAAAGATATATTTATAGAAACACCTAGGACATGCTGGACAACCCGTATTTACCTATCACCATGACGATTTGCGTGATATTCATTAAAAGGCGACTATGCATACAATGAATCCACATGGAATGTATTTACACCGCTTGTGAAGCTCTGACGTGTCTGATGCCCTACCGTGCATAATCCCGGTGCCCCCGCTTATGGGTAATCTCCAAGTAGACACCCTTGTGGTTTATTTATACAAACATGGGTAGCTATAGACGGGCACATTTAATACACACGCACACCAAGCCATTCAAAGGGGATTCGACAAAAATTCAACCAAACTATGCAAGAAACCCCCCTCACGGTTAATAAAACACACATCCACCGCCGGATGTGTAATACTTTTTATTTTACTCTCTGGAAAGGAGACGAACCTCACTTGAGAGTCACAGCGTGCTCCTGGCTGAGCCCAATGCTGTGATACACCCACCAGTGCCCGCCGAGTGCCACACACCTCTGTGTTGTATTCCACCAGCTAGTGCGTATGCTATGACACTCTCTAGCCCATGTGCACTGTAACACCACTCCATGTATATGTCATGCCACACTTGCCTTCGCACGGGTTGTATTGCCCCATCTAACGTGCCTTCCTCGATGCCTATGTTATAACGCACAGCGCTATGCCATACATATTACAATCTGGGATCCATATCTTTGTCACAGTGCATATGCAGCGTTACACTCCCCAGCACATATTTATATTACAACTTTAGAGACTAGTTAGGTTACACAACACTGCCTGTGCATATTACACTTCAAGGCGCATATCGCATAGCATGCGCTAGTGCCTGTGCTATCTCGCTCTCTCCAATGAATCTGTCATTGCGCACAATGAATTGCATATTATATTTCACGCCCCAGTTCATCTTATATCACACTTTTTGGTGCATAGTTTATACCATATACTATATTTAGTTTTCATTTTCAATCATGCTCTCAGGACTATGTTCTATATAACACCTCCTCCACCTACCCTTTTCACGGGCATTACATTTTGCGATGGGGGTGTTTCTGCCAAGTGAGCCCGGAGTCACAGTCGCAAACGTCCTCTACTTCCTGAATAAAAGTGAGATTATGCTGCATACTTGTTCATATTTTAAGTAGTTTGCACAGACACACATTTTAAAAACAATAAAGTTCCTAATACCCACCTTCTCTGAACAGTTAGCTTGCTGCCCCATCCACCTCCTCCCTATCCTCTGTTGTCTGAATCCATGGACTAGCCTCCTCCCTCCTGCCATGCATGGTCTGATGTGCTGCCACCGCCCTCCATTTAGCATGATGTACCAGTCCACTCCTCCTGCCCTCCATTGCCCAATTCTATGGCCCATCATTGACCTCCTGCTTAGCCTCTGTGCTTAGCTTGCTGCCCCTATTCTCCTTCCCCCTGCCCTCCGATGTCTTTGTGCATGCCCCTGCTCCATCCTTTTTGCCCACCATGTTCCATGGACCTGCCACTCCTATCTACTCTGAGTGTTCTGTTGAGCTGCCACTCCCCTCCCACCTGCCTAGCATTGTCAGATGACTGTAACCTGTCCCTGCCACCTCTACCCTACCTGTCCACATGCCATACCCCTATCCCCTTCCTCCTGCCCTCCATGGTCCATTTTACTGCCACACCCTTCTGCCCTCCCTGGTCTGTTGTGCTGCAACTGCTCCTCCTGCCTGCCCCACGCGGTCTGTTGTGATGCCCCTTCCCCTGAACTCTCTTGTCTGTGCCCAGGTCCTGACCCTCCCTTCTATCCTCCATGGTCCTTTGTGCATGCCCCTGCACCCTCCTTCTTGCCCATCATAGCTATTGTGCTGCCACTAACCGTCCCGCTTGCCATGCATGGTCTTCTGTTGCGCCATGGCCCCTCCCACCTTCCCTGTGTGGTCAGCTAGCTGCCCCTGACCCCCTCCCACCTTCCCTCCATGGTCTGTGTGTATGCCATCATGGTCTCTCTGTTGCTCTCCGTGGTGTGTCTTGTTTCTAGTGCCCATCCTGCCTGACCTCCATGTTCATCTTGCTGCTCCTGCCCTGCCCCCTTGCACCCAGCCCTCTGTTTCCATGTGCAGACCCCTATTCCCTCCCTCCTGGCATGTCTGTTCCATTGTAATGCCCCTGATCCGTCCCTCCTGCCCTTTATGGTCTGTTATGCTGCAGCTTTCTCTCCTGTCTGTCCATTATGGTCAGCTAGCTACCATTGCCTCTTTCCCCTCTGTTCTCTGTTGTCCATGTGCATGGTCCTGTCCCCTCCCTATTGCCTTCTATGGATTGTTGTGCTGCACTCCCGTCCCGCATGCCCTGTGTGGTGTATTGTGCTGCTGCAAACCCTGATGCCTGCCCTGTAGGGACAGTTTGGTGCACCTCTCCATGTCCCTCCTGTCCTCTGTTATCCGAATCCATGTCCCTACCCCAATTCCTCCTGCCTACCATGATCCAATGGACCATACTTGCGAACATTTTGAACTTGGTAAGAGGGAGATTTTGAAAAAAAACTGGGGTATTGATTTTCCCCTTTGAGTTACATTGAAAAAGAGGAGATTGTAGACAGGAGACAGATCAAATAAAGCCCATTTGAGCTTAAAAACATTGGACGTTTCCTGGCTGAAACGGGTCTGTTGGCATGTATGGTTGTACTACTACTGCCTCTTCCTTCTGCCCACAATGGTCTATTATATTGCCACAGCCTCTCTTGCCAGGCCTGTATTGTTGGTTTGTTGCCCCTGCCCCCTTTCCACTGCCCTCCATAGTCTGTTGTGCTGCCACTGCCCTTCCTGCCTGCCCAGTGTGGTCAAATTGTTGCCTCTGCACTCTCCTACCTGCCTTCAAATTTCAGAGTCCGTGCCCCTGGCCTCTGCCTCTCAACAGTATCCCACTGAACAACTAGATTGCTAACATTCTATATTTATTACAAAAGTGTGGAACGCCTGACGTCATCTTGATGTAATCAAAACTGTAATACCTAGAGCATTTCCTTTAGAAATTACATATAAGAGAGGGTCTTATTTGCATCAAAATTATGGTTAGTGCTCTAAAAAACTAAAATGAAGACATATTTTCTGAGTTTTCAAATAGCAACAAAGAACTTTTAAATTATTTGTAATCTTTATGTTTTTTTATCCAATTGACCACTTGATTAAATGTTGCACTTAGGGGAGAGGATGCGGTGTTACTTCCAGAGCTGCAGACTTTGTAACTGGGGAACCAGGTTGGAGTTTCTGCTTCAGCTCAACATTCTGTGATTCCGGTCAAATCACTTAATCTCCCCATGTCTACAACCAAAATGAATTTGATCTTGTGTGATGTAACCAATGCTCATGTAAAGCACTCCAATACCTGACAAGTCTGCACTATATAAAACTGCAAATACACAAAAAATAAGTGTTTTGCACACTTCTGTCATTGGGCTATACTTGGGCTACATCTGGGTGATATTTGTGCTGCATTTGGGCTCTTTTGTCTCTGGTGCCCATTTTGGGAGATTTATTTGTTATGATTTTTCCTAATTTCCTCATTTACTGCAGTCTCCTCAGTAGGAAATGCTTTCAGTTTTTTACCTTGATTCCATCAAGAAGATATTCAGATATGTCACACATATTCCATAAATTCTGAATGTTAGCACTCTAGTTGCTCATTAGATCACTGTAGTAAAGCTACTGCTCACCACGGACGTCTGCTGCTGGTATTAAAAGTGCATGTTTCAGTCTGCATATCAGAATTTTTTTATGAAATAGAAGAGGATTTGAGAAGTCACTCAAAATGTGCCTTAATTTTTCTTTCTTCAGCACTAATCATAATTTCTATGGCAAAATGAACCCCCTCATTGTGTTACTTTTTAAATTAAATGTTTTAAGTGTTACCAGTTTATTCCAATCAAGATGGCTTCAGGTGTGCCATACTTTTGTCATAAGTAAGACAGTAAGCGCTCTAGTTGTTCTTAAGAACACTCTGGGATATTCTGTCATTGGGCTATACTTGGGCTACATCTGGGTGATATTTGGGCTACATTTGGGCTCTTTTGTCTCTGGTGGCCATCTTGAGAGATTTATTTGTTATGAAGTTTCCTAATTTCCTCATTTACTGCAGTCTCCTCAGTAGGAAATACTTTCAGTTTTTTACTTTGGTTCCATCAAGAAGGCATTCAGATGTGTCACACATATTCCATAAATTCTGAATGTTAGCAATCTAGTTGCTCATTAGATCACTGTAGTAAAGCTACTGCTCACCAGGGAAGTCTGCTGCTGGTATTCAAAGTGCATGTTTCAGTCTGCATGTCAGAATCTTTTTATGAAATATAAGAGGATTTGAGAAGTCAAAATGTGCCCTAATTTTTCTTTCTGCAGCACTAATCATAATTTCTATGGCAAAATGAACCCTCTCATTTTGTTCCTTTGTAAATTAAATGTTTTAAGTGTTACCACTTTATTCCAATCAAGATGGCTTCAGGTGTGCCATACTTTTGTCAAAAATAAGACTGTTAGCGCTCTAATTGTTCGTTAGAACACTCTGGGACATTCTGTCATTGGGCTATACTTGGGCTACATCTGGGTGATATTTGGGCTACATTTGGGCTCTTTTGTCTGTGGTGGCCATCTTGGGAGATTTATTTGTTATGAAGTTTCCTAATTTCCTCATTTACTGCAGTCTCCTCAGTAGGAAATACTTTCAGTTTTTTACTTTGGTTCCATCAAGAAGGCATTCAGATGTGTCACACATTTGCCATGAATTCTGAATGTTAGCACTCTAGTTGCTCATTAGATCACTGTAGTAAAGCTACTGCTCACCAGGGAAGTCTGCTGCTGGTATTCAAAGTGCATGTTTCAGTCTGCATGTCAGAATTCTTTTTATGAAATAGAGGAGGATTTGAGAAGTCAAAATGTGCCCTAATTTTTCTTTCTGCAGCACTAATCATAATTTCTATGGCAAACTGAACCCCCTCATTTTGTTCCTTTGTAAATTAAATGTTTCAAGTGTTACCACTTTATTCCAATCAAGATGGCTTCAGGTGTGCCATACTTTTGTCATAAGTAAGACTGTTGGCGCTCACTTTTGTCATAAGTAAGACTGTTCGCGCTCTAGTTGTTCGTTAGAAAACTCTGGGACATTCTGTCACTGGGCTATACTTGGGCTACATCTGGGTGACATTTGGGTTACATTTGGGCTCTTTTGTCTCTGGTGGCCATCTTGGGAGATTTATTTGTTGTGAAGTTTCCTAATTTCCTCATTTACTGCAGTCTCCTCAGTAGGAAATACGTTCAGTTTTTTACTTTGGTTCCATCAAGAAGACATTCAGATGTGTCACACATTTGCCTTGAATTCTGGATGTTAGCACTCTAGTTGCTCATTAGATCACTGTAGTGAAGCAACTGCTCACCAGGGAAGTCTGCTGCTGGTATTCAAAGTGCATGTTTCAGTCTGCATGTCAGAATTTTTTTATGAAATATATGAGGATTTGAGAAGTCAAAATGTGCCCTAATTTTTCTTTCTGCAGCACTAATAATAATTTCTATGGCAAAATGAACCCCCTCATTTTGTTCCTTTGTAAATTAAATGTTCTAAGTGTTACCACTTTATTCCAATCAAGATGGCTTCAGGTGTGCCATACTTTTGTCATAAGTAAGACTGTTAGCGCTCTAGTTGTTCGTTAGAACACTCTGGGACATTCTGTCATTGGGCTATACTTGGACTACATCTGGGTGATATTTGTGCTACATTTTGTCTCTGGTGGCCATTTTGGGAGACTTATTTGTTATGAAGTTTCCTAATTTCCTCATTTACTACAGTCTCCTCAGTAGGAAATACTTTCAGTTTTTTACTTTGATTCCATCAAGAAGGCATTCCGATGTGTCACACATTTGCCATAAATTCAGAATGTTAGCACTCTAGTTGCCTATTAGATCACAGTAGTAAAGCTACAGCTTACCTGGGAAGTCTGCTGCTGGTATTGAAAGTGCATGTTTCAGTCTGCATGTCAGAATTTTTTAATGAAATAGAAGAGGATTTGAGAAGTCACTCAAAATGTGCCCTAATTTTTCTTTCTGCAGCACTAATCATACTTTCTATGGCAAAATGAACCCCCTCATTTTGTTCCTTTTTAAATTAAATGTTTTAAGAGTTACCACTTTATTCTAATCAAGATGGCTTCAGGTGTGCAATACGTTTGTCATAAGTAGGACTGTTAGCGCTCTAGTTGTTCTTTAGAATACTCTGGTAAGCTGCAGTAGAACACAAAGGAATCAACTGACAGTCTCTGCCCTTGTTGGATGTACATGTTTTACTGAGAATTTCCGACTTCATTCTCACATGACTGAGAAAGATAATGTGAATTTACAGAAAATATGCTCTCAGTTTAGCTTATAGGTCACCTTCCAAACCTCTGTGGGAAAAGCATGAGAAAATATTTTTCTCTCAAACATGATTCATGATATCACAGCAGAAGGCTTTTTCACATGGTAAAATCACCTTAGAACACACCACAATTCCTAAAATGAGTATGGTACCATCAACAAATGATTTATAATGTAACTAAAGTCTTAAAAACTTCTATTAACTGCAATGCTTTTTAATGAGGTGCTATCATGTATATTGGTCCCAAGATGGCTGCCAACACTTCTTGGATGAAGTACTGACAGCCAATCAGATCTCACGATGAGATGTGTGGTTAGGCTCCGCCCAGATATATCTATCTTTTTACCTCCAATTTTCTCAGGAACTACTGAACGAATTTACACCATTTAAGCAAAAGGCACGAGTCTGAACTGAGGACTACCACTTTGCCAAATTTGGTGTAATTCCGTTCAGCAGTTCGGGCTGTAGCTGCGTTAACAGGTCCTATGTGAAAATGCATGGGGAAAATGCGTTTTGGGACCCCCCTTTTTTCTCGGCCCCCGCTTGACGAATCACCGTGAAATTTTCAGGATAGGAGCGGACCGGAGCTGGCCAAAAGTTTGGAAAAGTTCGCGAAGAATCGCCAATCGGCGCCAACGTTATTCCAAATAGAATGTTGCGGATTTCCTATGGAAAATAGGTCCTAACTATAACTACCTACTGGCGACTGCCAGTAGGTAATATATATATATATATATATGTATCAAGCTGTATTGAAGAATGAATGGATGTATAAGTATCTGGATATAGGATTTAGTAGGTGTGTGACTGACTGTTTAAGTGAGTGATTAAATTTATCTTTCTGAATACATGGGTTAGTGTCTAAAGTGTGTGAATGTCTGTATCACTCCGTCTGTTGTGTAAGCTGCTGAATCGGTTGGTCAGTAGCTACATGAATGTCTATATGGGTTATTGATTAGTTGCCTGCGTATTTGTATAGGAGACTGAGTGTGTGTGTGGTTGGGTGGGGGATGTGTGACTCTGCATAGATGTGTGAGTGGTTGATTGACAGGGTGTATGAGTTTAAGAGTGCATGTGGGAACAGTTGTATGGGTAGGTAAGTGTGTGTATGGCGTCTTGGTGAATGAATAGATGTCTCAGTGCACATGTCCAGCTAAGTACATATATAAAAGGCAGTGTATGTGAGAGTTGGTGTATAGAAATGACTATGTATGAGAGTCAGTGATTGTGAGAGTGGCTGTATGTATGAGTGTATACTTGTATTAGTGATTATATAAGAGACTAAGTATGCGTTACTATCTGTATAAATAAATGAGGTGGCGTGTGTATAACTGTGTAGGTGAGTAAATGGAACTGTGATTGATTCTTTGCATGAGTGACTAGGATGAGTACATAACTGACTAGGATGAGTGCTGGTGTTTCAATGTCTATATAGGTGTATGAGTGCATTTGATAGTGTTCTATTGATCATTGACTGCATGTATGAGTGATTGTATGGGTGAATGGGTAGTGTGTGTAGACCTCGGAATCACTGAGTAGGTATGTAGTAACTGGTATTAGTGTGTCAATGGTATTGAAAATGGTAGCCTGTATTTTACAGTGAGTGTATCAAAGGTTATATTAGTGTGTGAGGAGGTGCATCAGATTGTCACATAGATGATGTCATCAGTGATGTCATTTGATATGTCATCAGTGATGTCACTGACCATGTCATGAATGATGTAAGATGTGACGTCATCAGCAATGCATTGTGGGGGTGCGGGTTATAGTTAGCTGAACTAACTATAATGGTGGAATTTCTATGGTTTCGTATAAGTGAAATGTCCAACTAACTATAACGTCCCTGAAACCTATGGTTTTTTCAGTGAATTTCTAAGGTTTTTAAAATATTATTTTCTAACTATAACATGCCTGAAACCTATGGTTTTTTCAGTGAATTTCAAAGGTTTTTTAAATGCTGATTTCTATCTATAACGTGCCTGAAACCTATGTTTTTTCAGTGAATTTCAATGTTTTTTTAATGCTAACTTCTAATTATAATGTTCATTTAACCTATAGTTTTTTCTGACACCCAAGAAGGACACAACACCCACTGCCATAACCCTCAGGACCTCCGCCCCGTACATCCCCTCTCCCTACTACCACCAAGGCAGTGTAGAACAGAACAGCGAACCCTCCAAAAATGGCATGGTCCCTCAGCCATATAATAGCTCAATGTTGGGAAATGTGGCAATCGTTTTTTCAGTAAATTTGAATGTTTTTTTTAAAATACTAATTTCTAACTTTAATGTTCCTGAGACCTATGTTTTTTTGTTAATTTCAAAGGTTATTTAAACACTAATTTCTAATTATAATGTTCATAAAATCTATGTTTTTCTCAGCAATTTTGAAAATAATAATGTGATATATTGTAACTTTGATATCCTAAAAATAGTTTTTGTAATTTTTTTATTTGTTATTTAAACTATATAATGTCTTCTTGTTTTTTAAATATTAAACAACTACATACAGTATGAAAAGGTGCCCAGCCCAGAGCCACATCTGAAGACCAACACATGTCATGGACCTACTGATCAAGCAGCTCCGACACCCAATAACGCCATAACACCCACCACCACCCCAGGACCCCCCCTCTACCACCGAGACAGTGCAGAACAAGACAGCGAACTTTCCGAAAATGGCATGGCCCCTCGGCCACACAATAGCTGAATATTGGGACAGTGTGAACAAACTATATGTGAAGGAAGCAATTCACCCATGAATAACAATGCACACAATGCAAAGTGTAGCGTGATGTGCTGGACACATCTCAGTGTGCAGAGCACAGACCTCTCCATCTCCACAAATACTACTGGTGCTTGTAGTGTTGTGGACAGTGGACCCAAGCATGTTACCTCAAACACTAGGGAAGATCTATGTCATGTAGCTGCTTTGTCCCCCATTGTAAGCATAAGCGTAACCGGAGTGGGCTGCTCCGACATGCGCCACTTCAGTGTAGGAGTGTGAATAAATAGGCCGGGGCTCTGGGCGTGGTTCACTTGTGAACTGTGAAGACCAATGACTGTGTCTGAGCGGCGGGCCTCACCCTGCCACGAGGCTGCCGCCCTGACCACGGGTCTCCTCTACACAGGCCCCCTGTGAACCCAGCGGCACAGCACCGCAGACTTATGTCTGTACAGACTACTGCCTTCGATCTACACTGCGGACAGCAGGCATCACAATTCACATGGAGTAGAGATTGCAGATGACGCAGTCCAGTACGCAAGATACATTGCTCCCAGTGCGGCCCTCTCGGACCACGCATCATCACAGGGTTCACACATGCTGAGTGCTTCAGGTGTCACTAACTCAGTGCACCACAAGTCAACACCACGTGGCCATATTGAGGCAGAATTCAATAGACAAAAGACATTGGTCCGAGTGCGGCCCACCCGGCCCACGCATCATCGCAGGGTATGTACACGCTGAGCGCCAAAGGTACTACTAACTCAGTGCACTATAAGTCATTGCAAGGAAGAGTGAACAGTTTTATGTCAGCAGTGAGGCATACTATCACTCGAAAATCGAATTGAGGCAGAATTCAATAGACAAAAGACATTAGTCCGAGTGCGGCCCCCTCCGGACCACGCATCATCACAGGGTACGTACACGCTCCGCGCCAAAGGTACTTCTAACTCACTGCACCACAAGTCATCGCCACATGGCCTTATTGAGGCAGAATTCAAGGCAAGCCGCAACACATGGTTCCACTAACCCTGTTCAACACAAGCTGGCAACACGTGGTGCCAATAACCCTGTTCAACACAAGCCATGACACGTGGTGCCTCTAACCCTGTTCAACACAAGCCGCGACATGTGGTGCCACTAACCCTGTTCAACAGAAGCCGGCGACACGTGGCGCCACTAACCCTGTTCAACACAAGCCGATCCCACATGTGGAACTGTGTCCTGAGTCCTGAATGGCAGTGACCCCAAGTCCGTGGCAGCGACCACAGCACCAGACTCCCTTTGATCAGTTAGGCATATTTCCATATGCAAGGCCGGCGACACGTGGTGCCACTAACCCTGTACAACACAAGGCGTGACACGTGGTGCCACTAACCCTGTTCAACACAAGCCAATCCCACATGTGAAACTGTGTCCTGAGTCCTGAATGGCAGTGACCCCAACTTCGTGGCAGCAACCACAGCACCAGACTCCCTTTGATTAGTGACGTGTATTTGCAGATGGAAGGCCGGCGACACGTGGTGCCACTGAACCTAAACTATGCAGGCTGGTGGGGCCACCAACCTGTGCACGTAGCTGTGGGCCCTTGCTCACCGCTACCTCTGGCCTATACTGCGGTCAGCAGGGATCACAATTCAGATACAGTCGCGATTGCAGATGACACAGTAGGCAAGAGACATTGCTCCCAGTGCAGCCCGTACACGCCAAGCAGCATCACAGGCTCATACACTTCTACAGTGTATTCTATACATATTTCATCTTTTCATGATACGCCTACACTGTGGTCAGTAGGGCTCACAATTAAAATTAAATCTTGATTCATTAATCACAGAGCCCACTAGGCAAGTAACTATCACAGGCCTTAAACCTACATAATAGCCTTTTAGTATCCTTACTTCAAGAACTTTTTTTAATATCAGTTATAGCTTTAGTACAATCACCAAATTCATCTTCAAGTGCAAGTGAACACTCAATAACAGTGTACACTGCGGGCAGCAGAGCTCGCAATTCGAATTTTGGACACGTGGTGCCACTAACCCTTTTCAACACAAGCCGCGAAACGTGGTGTCACTAACCCTGTTCAACACAAGCTGTGGAACTGTGTCCTGAGTCCTGACTGGCAGTGACCCCAATTTCGTGGCAGTGACCACAGCACCAGACTCCCTGTGATCAGTCAGGCATATTTCCATATGCAAGACCGGCGACATGTGGTGCCACTAACCCTGTACAACACAAGGTGCGACATGTGGTGCCATTAACCCCGTTCAATACAAGCCGATCCCACATGTGGCACTGTGTCCTGAGTCCTGAATGGCAGTGACCCCAACTTTGTGGCAGCTTTATTTGCTGTTGTTTTGTTTATATGAACTGTTTTATATGTAATTCTATACATGACTAAGATTCTTGTTTGTCCAGCCGCACAGGGACATTTCCGGGCCCAAAAAGGTTGTTGGGGGTATGTTGGTAAAGTGGGAAGAGGGTATGTTACTTGCTGATGTGGGGAGAGGCTATATAAAGGGAAACAACGGTTCCTGTGGACTCATAAAAATGATTCAAGCAATACAATTTGCAGAATCGCAATAAAAGAGGGTAGAGGGCAAGGAACCACCAACAAATTTGTACATGTATGACTTGTTTTATAAATTACACAAAAAGAACAGACTAATTATATACATTGTTTCAATTTACAAAGAACAGATATTTGTGCACTGTGTCCCAAAGTGAAAAATGGAACCTAATCGTAAGTGACAGGGTGTATATTTATATAAAGGTTTTCACAAATCATTGCACCGTTCTTGAAGCTGACTCATTCAGCTTCGGAAAACAGATGCTGTGATTCATCACGCACAGAATATTATCCGGACTCACACAGTGCATTGTCACTGTTTCCAGAACTTACCAGGGATTAACCATACCGCTATGGCTATAGCGAGTTGATGTAAAGAGCCGGTCGGCCAAACTGTATCCCTGAGTGCCAGCCTTTCCTCACATTGAGTACCCGGACGGGTCCTCATGTGAGTAACACCCTTTCTTCACTTCTCACTTGTGACACATCACTAGCTAACGGGGCTACACATTAAGCAATCCAGATGTCCCTGCATCACTTGTCCTGAGGAGACCCCGCATTGATAGAGGGTCGAAACGCCGTCGACAAGCTGAAAGAGCGAACCATTGCCCAGCGCGTATTATTATATACAGTTGCTGTTCTTAAAGAAATTATACAAGAATGGTCGCCTTTTAAGATTTGTGGAAACCTTGTATATAAATATACACCCTGTCACTTACGATTAGGTTCGATTTTTCACTTTGAGACACAGCGCACAAATATCTGTTCTTAGTAAATTGAAACAATGTATATAATTAGTCTGTTCTTTTTGAGTAATTTATAAAAACAAGTCATAAATGTACAAATGTGTTGGTGGTTCCTTGCCCTCTGACATTATTCTACGCTCTTTTATTGCGATTGTGCAAATTGTATTGCTTGAATCATTTTTATGAGTCCACAGGAACCGTTGTTTCCCTTTATATAACCACTACCCTGGTTCCGTTAGTGAGTAGGGTTCCCCTGTCCTTTCTCTTTTGATGTAGGGAGAGGCAGCGTGAAAGGGGTATCTCTCACAGAAAGAACTCCGGTATGTTTTCAGAAATGCCTCGGACAGATGCCAGCTGACGGACTGAATCACAAAATGGCTTTTCAATGCTTATGTAGTGTAACTTATGAACAGTTTGTACCCAGGCTCGCAGAGGGACAACTGTGGCCCGTCCGCTCGACTCACAGATGCAGTACTATGAGCCATGGGCTCCCAAAGGAACAGCAGTGTAGTGGCTCGCAGAGGTACAGGCACAGCAGCGTACTAGCTCTCAAAGGTAGAGAGCTGTGAGCCGACAGACTGGCTTCAAACGGCATAGCTGCAAAGTGGTGATGTTGGGCAGAGGGAGCGTGAAAGGGTTATCTTTCACAGACAGAGCTCCGGTATATTAAATTGCCCCCGGGACCTTTCTTTTATATTTTCACTCCATGCGAGAAACCGCGCTTTCTGGACCAAGACCTTTCTCTCTACCAAATTTGGCATAATTTCGTTCAGCAGTTTGACCTGTAGCCTTATCTAAAGTTTCCTATGGAAAATCCATTGAGAAAACACATTTTCACACCCCCCACATAGCTACCTGTCGCAGGCGTACTCGCTGTTGGTGTGCAGGTCAGTGGTCTAGTTGTCAACATGTCACAGCCACTCCCTGAGGGCAGGTTTGCACACACACCACACCCATCCGGCACATGCATCACAGGCCACGTGACCACGCAAATATAATGCATCGACAACGTCACATCCTTTATTGAAGGTGGTGACTGGATGGCGGATGCTCCACGGGTCTCAATCATAAACAGTCCATGAAAAGGTGCGCAGAGGGTTAGTCGCACCCTAAGCTGTAAGGACGTCAGGGGCCTACTACCACGTGGCGCGGACTTGACTTGCAGAGGGTTAGTGCCACCCGAAGATGATGTGACCGTCAGGGGCCTACTACCACGTTGCACGGACTTGAGTTGCACAGGGTTAGTGCCAATCCAAAGCAGATGTGGCTGTCAGGGGCCTACCACCACATGGCGTGGACGTGAGTTGCACAGGGTTAGTCCACCCTAAGTTGTATGGCCATCAGCGGCCTACCACCACGTGGCGCTGACTTGCGTTGCACAGGGTTAGCGGCACCAAAAGCTGATGTGGTCTCCGCCATTGATGACTCAGGACTCAGCGACATGTGTGGGATCTGCTGGGCCGCGGAGCGGGTCCACATAATGTGCACCAAGCCATGGTGGTGGGACCGGACCCTGGAGCTTTTACGGGCATGTGGAGTGCCCACTGGTAGAAACTCCGGTGGCAGCATGTAATTATTTGCTCATGGATGCACAGGGGTGGCAGTGTCTCTCTCTCTCACTTTCCTCTCTTCCCTCTCTTCACTTTCTGTCTCACTCTCTTCCTTCCTTTCCTTCTATCTCTCTCCCTCTCTCTCCCTTCTCCGTTTCTTTCCTTCCCTCTCTTTTTCAGTCTGGATTTTTTTTTCTTCTCTCTTTCTCTGTGTCTCACTCCTTTGATATGCATATTACACACGTCCTTATTGAATGCTTTATTTTCCAGGCTGTGTCGTCGACATTAATGGACCCGACAGGAGTCTTCCGCCTTGTTGTTTTGTGTTGAGTTTGTTAAATTTTGTTTATCTTCTATATGTATGTAAACGTAAAAAGAAAGTTTGAAAAAAAAAAATTCAATAAAGTTTTTGGTTGTTACTTAAGTGCTGTGTGACTCTTTCTTATTCTTATTACTGTTATTTGGTGGTGTCCACCATGGTGTTACATTTTGGGGCAGTTATCGCGGGAATACTGGTGATGTGTGCAGTTTGCACCAGCTTCTGAATAGTGTGTTAAATTTATCTCAACTTTAGTTGCATTAAAGTGCTGATAATGAGATGCAGAGAAGGCGCTCCCGTGCAAAAACACACAAGGTGCACCTTTGCGATTTATTCTAAATACTAAAATCCTGTATTGAATTGCACTGTGGTGGTGGGTGCATTTACAGTGTACACACAAAATCAATGAAGAAATCTCATTGTATTTATATTGATTGAGAAAAGTGGGTCAGGTGCTGGATCTTGACGGAATACACTGCTCAGTTCGTTTATTTTTCTGTACACAAAAAAATCACATCACAACTTTCACAACGAAAGGCAAAAACTGCTATGCAAAACACATTCCGGCGATAAGCCGCGGTAGCACCAGGGATTTTACACCTGCTTTCCGCTGGTGTTAAGCAAGACGACTACCTGCAGCATGAAAGGGAACACAGCCAAGAGCCAAACCGGAACACCCACAGGTGCCATAGAGTCAATGAGCATGATACACGGATACCCATGAGGGTCACAACACTCATCGCAACAACCCCAGGACCCCCAAAGCCCCCCGAACCCGCATCTTAGCAAGTGTGTCGGTGTGGTCATTGTGTTAGCATGATGGGCACGGGCCCGGCAACATCACAGTGTGCTGTCTTCAGCGGACGTTGTCATGTCACCTCAGCGTTGGCAGTGAGCCTGGACATGTAGCTACGTACGTATCCTCCTGCATGCACAAGCGGCATGTGCTGGTCCGGCATACACAGGTCAGTGCAGGGGTGTGCCTATACGGCAAGGGGAACGGGGTGTATCGGATATGTCCGTGTGCAAGAAGTGCGGTAAGTGTGTCTCTGTGTTCTGCTGTGGCCACCACAAGGGCCGCAGCAGTCGATATTGTAAAGTGGCATGCACCACCTCCAAACGGCAGTGTCACAGTGTGATTGGAATGCCGCAGGACATGTGCGAATAGGCATTACAATGGTGTGCCATAGGAGTGCACGGGATACAACAGCGCAGCGCACAAAAGTGTTGGGGCTCGTTTGAGGGAGGAGCAGCTGTTTGGCAATGTAATACACAGTGAACCCGCCCATGTGCCACGTGCTGGGCATCTCATCCATGATGACCAGGGTTGCAGACATCCCACAACACCCACCACCTGCCTTTGTACACATCCTGTATGAATGCAGCTGAAGAAGTTACTGCAGGGATGAAAGGTTCTTTGTCTGAGCTATCTTACGCTAACACATCTGCTGCTCCGAGAAGGAACTTGCAAGTGGCCAGCTCCCCCTGACAGATTCGATATTTGCATCCGTCTTCCACACTACGCACTGCCCAATTTGAGAACGAGTACACATCCCACACTCAAAAGTCCTTTGTCGTAGTTAGCGTGCATGAAATGGCCTTCACACATACTCCCACCACAACCCTGCAGTGCACCCATTGCACACAGACCCGGCTCATTGCACCAATCTGTGCCATTTCATCCGCAAGCCAGTGCAGCTACAAGCATAGCCACTGACGCAATGGCAGGGCATCCTGAACACATGGTCGACTCCATTCACATCCACCTATACCTTGCATGTCTGCTGCATGTCCTGGGTGCACTACCTTTGGCAGTGCTGCAGATCACTTACCGGCTGAGCTTCCGCATTGCAGACATCACCAGCGTTCAACCTGTATTGCAATGTCGCACATGCCTATCCGAGTGGTGCATGGACGTGTGCCTCTCCAACGTGTGGGTAGCTGACATGGATTACGACGGGTGTGTGCGCCCCCTGTTGGCCTACGACCAGGAGTGTCATGGTGATGATGGTTTATGGCATGCATGGATGTTTGGCATGCATGTTGGGAACTGGGCCTGGGAGATTGCACGTGTCATATTATGCAGTGAGCAAATTGACCCACTTCCCGAATCTGCTTTGGTGCACATTGGGTACAGTGGTTGGAGTCAGCACATCTGTCCCGGTCAGCTGATGGATTAAGTTGACGACATGTCAAATATTGTGGCCAACCATCACTCATTAGAGATAGTGGCTTATGCAGCTGCACTCGCGTTCATGGACGAGGGACAAGGTACCTGCAACCCCGACTCGATGTGCCACATTGCATGTGTCCCGCCGCATCATTGCACGTTGTGCATCTGGTCACATGTCCCAAGACGACAGTGGACATGGCTGCATTGGCATTGACTCATGTCCGAGGCGTGGACAACCAATGCTGCTTGACACTGATGTGTGTTGGTGATGGACTACCCCGAGGTTAACATGGATGTTTTCCTACGTTCCTTATTCAGGCATGCTGCTGCATTTGTCTGCATATCGTGGCACTACTGTTGGCCGTACTGACACACACTTTTTTTAATAAAGTTTCCACATTTTCACTTGTCTCCAAATGTGTTGTGTCTTCATTTGTATGCCAATGTGTGTGTCACGGACTCTCAGGCTGCTTGCAATACGTGAATTGCTACCCCATCAGGACTGTGGGTTTGTACTTATGCGTTCTCATGTGCCTGTTTCGTACTGACGCTTTTGGACGTTTATCTGCCACAGGCGAGTGTATTTGTGTCCTGTGTTCGAGTGTGCAAATGTTTGTGCTTGGACAACATTGTGTTGGATGTTGGTGTACTCTGCTTCCTATGTGTGTGTGCTGCATTGTGTGTGAGATGTCCCTTCATGTGAGGTTTTGTTCACCCTTCTCCCTTTCATGCAGTGTGGTTTTCACTTCTGTGCTTGTTCAGTGGTGTGATATTGACGAGTTGTGTGACTTGTGCTCCTTGTTGGTGTGTTTCATTTTGGCCATGGTTTGTCTGTAGTTGTGCTGTACTTAATTGTGCATGTGTGCCATTGTGCCCATCTCCCCTCGTCCCCCCACTCCCTGCTTGTTTCTCTTCCTGGTGCTGTTGTGTCTGTAATTGTGTTACTCTACACATAAATACATGTAAAGAACAAATTAGAATAGTTCCTTGATTCTTTTAGATTGCAAAACTTCTCTCTATTGGTTATTTTTGAATTTTCCATATATACAGTTTTTTTTTAATTCAAGGACACTTAGAAGTCAGAAGTGCAATGTATTCTATCAACACACTTTCTAGAACATTCTACAACACATGCAGGTTAAAAGTTCATCAATTGTTTTAAACGTAACAATTTTTTTTGCAACATTTTCTCGAACATTTAACAGCACGTGCAGGTTAAAAGTTCACGATTGTTTTAAGTTCGAACAGTGCCTTCCAAATGCAAGTAGCAGGTGTGGTTGAGTTGACCAAATTTTATCCTATGATATGTACTCCACGTTTAAACTGCTTTTTCTTAACCAATCACAAAGATGCTTTTCCACAAAACGAATGTGCACCCTACTTTTAAAAAACAACGCTTTTCATCTCCCAATCAGTTATCATTTTGAATGAAAAAAAAAAGTAGTTCCCCACCTTTAAACATATCTCTTATTCTACGAATGGACTGCAGGAGCTACAGACATCTATCAATACTTCCCAGCCATACCTTCAAAATGCTAGTGTGGATCGTAGGACATAGCTATGTTTTTTGGTGCAAGAGGTATTCAGAACAGAGACGTATTGACTTAGACCTAGGTTTACAAAATGTGGACATTAAATGGTTTGGACAGAGAGGATTGAAGTGGCACCAATTCATGCCTTGGTTAAAACCTGTTTGCATCTCCAACACCCTGACCTTATGATTGTGCAATGTGGTGGAAACGACCTAGGCACATTGACTGGTGTAGGTTTGGAAATGCTAATGAAAGACACCTTTCGACAATTGATGTTGCTTTTGCCTCAAACTGTCTTTGTGTATTCCAATATATGCCAAAGACAGAAGTGAAACTGGTCAAACCAATTTTGTCCTCAGATTGAAAAATCTAGGAAGAATATCAACAAAGCTGTGTCTGCATACCGCAGAGGCGATAGAATGGGGTTGATCTACAACAACAACATACGTTTCGATATGGCTGACATCTACAGAAGTGATGGAGTGCACTTCACAGATCAGGGAAATCTAGTTTTTCTGAATAACCTGCAGCTGTGCATCCACACTTCAAATCAAATCAAATCAAATCAAGGGATATTTATTAAGCGCACATATCACTACAAAAGTCTCATGGCGCTGGTGGATAACTCTAAAATAAGATGGAATTTGTGCAATTAGATGTCAAACAGCAATGCCTTCAGCTTCCTACGAAAGCAGTTATGGTCCATTGTAGCGCGTAACTGGAGAGGCAATTTATTCCAAAACAGAGGGGCCAGAAAAGAGAAAGATCTACCTCCGTAAGTGGCGGTGCGAATACTTGGAGATACAAGAAGGGTTGTGTTGCTGGATCTCAGAGTTCTACCAGGGAGATACCAGCTAAGCTTTTTAGTCCAGAAACCAGGACCTTTTACGTACATGTTCTTATGTGTCAGGCAAAGAATCTTAAATTGTATACGCTTCCTAACAGGCAACCAATGCAAAAGTTTCAGAGTGGGGGCCGATGAGGATCTGGGTGGAAGATTAAGTACCAACCTGGCTGCAGTATTCTGCACAACCTGAAGCCTTGACAGTAGATTATCATTTATGGCTGCAAGTAAGGCATTACCATAATCCATTCTACTAACAATTAGTCCCCACTTATATGTAGCTCCAACTAATAAACACAAGGGCTCTTTATAGAGCTGCCTTATATTTCCAATATCGGTTCGCAGAGTGACAGCTGCGATCCGGCTAGCACAGGGAGACCTGGGGGCCATCGGGCTGGTTCGCAGAGGAAGAGCTGCTGCCCGTCGGCTCGACTCGCACAGGTAGAGCTATGGGCTTTTGGCTCGCAAACGCACACCAGCGTGCTGGCTCGCAGAGGGAGAGCTCGGGTCTAACTCGCAAAGGGACACCAACAGGCCAACGCCCTGCTAGCAGAGACACACCTATCACCTAAGGGACTGGCTCACACATGTACAGATAGGGACACGATGGCTCGCAGACGCAGACCTGCAAACCGACGGACTGGTTTTATGCTTTAGGGTAGTAGAGTGGTGTTTGTGTACTGTAGGGGGTTCATGCTGGAGGTAGCGTTTTAGGGTTTAAGGTAGTGCAGTGGTGTTTGGGTAGTGTGAGAATCATGCTGGAGGTAGTGCTTTAGAGTTTACGACAATGCAGTAATGTTTGGTTAGTGTATGTTTTGGGGTTTAGGGTAGTGCAGTGGTGTTTGTGTAGTGTAGGGAGTCATGCTGGGAGTAGTGTTTTAGGGTTTACGGCAGTGCAGTGGTGTTTGGGTAGTGTAGGGGGTCATGCTGGGAGTAGTGTTTTAGGGTTTACGGCAGTGCAGTGGTGTTTGTGTAGTGTATGGGTTCGTGCTGAGAGTAGTGTTTTAGGATTTAGGGTAGCACAGTGGTGTTTGTGTAGTGTGGGAAGTCATGCAGCGAGTACTGTTTTAGGATTTAGAGTATTGCAGTGGTGTTTGTGTACTGTTTGGGGGTTCATGCTGGTGGTAGCGTTTTAGGGTTTAAGGTAGTGCAGTGGTGTTTGGGTAGTGTAAGAATCGTGGTGGAGGTAGTGTTTTAGAGTTTATGAAAATGCAGTGGTGTTTGGGTAGTGTAAGGGGTCATGCTGAGAGTAGTGTTTTAGGGTTTAGGGTAGTGCAGTGGTGTTTGTGTAGTGTAGGGGTCGTCCTCGGAGTAGTGTTTTAGTGTTTACGGTACTGCAGTGGTGTTTGTGTACTGTAGGGGGTCGTGCTGGGGTAGTCTTTAAGGGTTTAGGGTAGAACAGTGGTGTTTGGGTAGTGTAGTGGGTCGTGCTGGGGGTAGTGTTTTAGGGTTTATGGGTAGTGTAGTGGTGTTTGTGTAGTGTAGGGGGACATGTTGGGAGTAGTGTTTTAGGGTTAAGGGTAGTCTAGTGTGTGTTTGGGTAGTGTAGAGGGTTGTGCTGGGGATAGCGTTTTAGGATTTACGACAATGGAGTGGTGTTTGGGTAGTGTAGGGGGTTGTGCTGGGGGTAATATCTTAGGGTTTAGGGTAGTGCAGTGGTGTTTGGGTAGGGGGTCGTGCTGGGGGTAGATTTGGGGTTTAGGGTAGTGCAGTGGTGTTTGGGTAGTGTAGGGGATTGTGCTGGGGTAGTGTTTTAGAGTTTACGACAGTGTAGCGGTGTTTGGGTAGTCTTTGGGTAGTGTAGGGGATCGTACCGGCAGACGGACTCACAGAGCTCCGAGCCGACGGACGGACTTCTAAAGGCATAGCCGCGACCTGGTGATATGAAGAGAGGCAGCGTGAAAGGCATATCTCACACAGACACAGATGCCAGTGTTGCCTCACAGAGGTAAAACTACGAACCTGATGGCTTCTACATGGAGAGATGCGAGCTGACGGAGTAAATCACAAAATGGCTGCCAACACTTCCAGGTTTCAACTATTCACAGCTGGTGCTTGTAACTCCTCAGCCAATCACATGTCAGAATTCTCAAATATCGATATCTGTAAAATTTGATATTGCTCCAAAACTACTGAAAGGATTTACACCATTTAAACAAAAGCGTGCTTTCTGGACCATCACCTTTCTCCCTGACAAATTTGGCGTAATTCCGTTCGGCAGTATCACCTGTAGTCTTCTGTAAAGTTTCGTTTGGAAATTGCATGGAGAAAACACGTTTTAGGACTCTCTTTTTTCACAGCCCCATCTACACCATTCACCCCCTAAACTTTCAATATAAGAGCTAATCAAAAAAAGAGAAACTTTTTGGATAATTTCATAAAAATTTGTCAAACGACGCCAAAGTTACAAGCACATAGAAGGCTCCAGAAGGGGGGCCGCGCAACCCCCTCCCTACATGTGTGGACCCCAGCGCACCGCCGCAACCCCTGCTATTATTTTTTAAGAAATGCCCCCGGAACCTAGCCCACCCAAGGGCCTCATTAAAATGAAACGTGAGAACCCGAGATCCCAGCTTGAATTTTTGCCGATTTTATATTTTTTTTTTAAATGATTGTTTAGGCCCTGGGGGTCCTTCTGGGACCCCCTGAGCTGGCCTAGGGGGTCAGGGTTTTTCTACCCTGCCCACTTCTCTTGTTTTATACCTTTGTTTATCTGTTTTCGGGTGACTCGCTTCTACCGAGCCAAAAGATGGCTGCCAACACTTCCTGGTTTGGACTACTAGCAGCCAGTCACAGTGAAGCTCGCGCACGCGACTTAGGCTCCGCCCAGATATCAAAACTTATATTTTTCAAATTTTTCAGCAACTACTTAACGGATTTACACCATTTTTAAAAAGTTCGCTTTCAGACCCAAGCACTACCTTTCTGCCAAATGTGGAGTAATTCCATTGAGTAGTTTCTGCTGTAGCCCTGCACAAAGTTTCCTATGGGAAATTGATTTTTTGACTCTTATTTTTTGAATTTCTCAAAAACTACTGAACAGATTTACACCATTTAAAAAAAGGTAACTTTCTGAACCAAGCTCTACCTTTTTGCCAAATTTGGGGTCATTCCGTTCAGCATGTCGGGCTGTAGCTTGTAGCAAACTTTCCTATGGAAATTAACATGGAGAAAACAAGTTTTGGGACCCGCTTTTTTCTCAGCCCCGCTTGACGAATCACCCCTAAACTTTCAGGATAGGAGCTCACCTGGATAGACTTTTTTGGAGGAGAATTTCAGGAGGATTCGTCAAACGACGCCAAAGTTATTAGCAAATAAAAAATGCTTTTCCTATGGAAACTAGGTTCTAACTATAACTACCTACTGGTGACCGCCAGTAGGTTATATATATAATATATATATATATATATATATAGTTTTCCATAGGAAATCCGCAATATTCTATTTGGAATAACGTTGGCGCCGATTGCCGAATCTTCGTGAAATTTTCCAAACTTTTGGCCAGCTCTGGTCCGCTCCTATCCTGAAAATGTCACAGTGATTCGTCAAGCGGGGGCCGAGAAAAAAGGGGGGTCCCAAAACACGTTTTCCCCATGCATTTTCCCATAGGACCTGTTGACGCAGCTACAGCCCGAACTGCTGAACGGAATCACACCAAATTTGGCAAAAAGGTAGTTCTCAGTTCAGGCTCGTGCCTTTTGCTTAAATGGTGGAAAATTAGAGTTAAAAAGATAGATATATCTGGGCGGAGCCTAACCACACATCTCACTGTGAGATCTGATTGGCTGTCAGTACTTCATCCAAGAAGTGTTGGCAGCCATCTTGGGACCAATATACATGATAGCACCTCATTAAAAAGCATTGCAGTTAATAGAAAGTTTAAAGACTTTAGTTACATTATAAATCATTTGTTGATGGTGCCATACTCATTTTAGGAATTGTGGTGTGTTCTAAGGTGATTTTACCATGTGAAAAAGCCTTCTGCTGTGATATCATGAATCATGTTTGAGAGAAAACTATTTTCTCATGCTTTTCCCACAGAGGTTTGGAAGGTGATCTATAAGCTAAACTGAGAGCATAATTTCTGTAAATTCACATTATCTTTCTCAGTCATGTGAGAATGAAGTCTGACATTCTCAGTAAAACATGTACATCCAACAAGGGCAGAGACTGTCAGTTGATTCCTTTGTGTTCTACTGCAGCTTCCCAGAGTGTTCTAAAGAACAACTAGAGAGCTAACAGTCTTACTTATGACAAACGTATTGCACACCTGAAGCCATCTTGATTGGAATAAAGTGGTAACTCTTAAAACATCTAATTTAAAAAGGAACAAAATGAGGGGGTTCATTTGCCATAGAAAGTATGATTAGTGCTGCAGAAAGAAAAGTTAGGGCACATTTTGAGTGACTTCTCAAATCCTCTTCTATTTCATTAAAAAACTCTGACATGCAGACTGAAACATGCACTTTCAATACCAGCAGCAGACTTCCCTGGTGAGCAGTAGATTTACTACAGTGATCTAATGAGCAACTACAGTGCTAACATTCGGAATTTATGGCAAATGTGTGACACATCTGAATGCCTTCTTGATGGAATCAAAGTAAAAAACTGAAAGTATTTCCTACTGAGGAGACTGTAGTAAATGAGGAAATTAGGAAACTTCATAACAAATAAGTCTCCCAAAATGGCCACCACAGACAAAAGAGCCCAAATGTAGCACAAATATCACCCAGATGTAGCCCAAGTATAGCCCAATGACAGAATGTCCCAGAGTGTTTTAACGAACAACTACAGCGCTAACAGTCTTACTTTTGACAAAAGTATGGCACACCGGAAGCCATCTTGATTGGAATAAAGTGGTAACATTGAAAACATTTAATTTACAAAGGAACAAAACGAGGGGGTTCATTTTGCCATAGAAAGTATGATTAGTGCTGCAGAAAGAAAAATTAGAGCACATTTTGACTTCTCAAATCCACTTCATAAAAACATTCTGTCATGCAGACTGAAACATGCACTTTGAATACCAGCAGCAGACTTCCCTGGTGAGCAGTAGCTTTACTACAGTGATCTAATGAGCAACTAGAGTGCTAACATTCAGAATTTATGGCAAATGTGTGACACATCTGAATGCCTTCTTGATGGAACCAAAGTAAAAAAACTGAAAGTATTTCCTACTGAGGAGACTGCAGTAAATGAGGAAATTAGAAAACTTCATAACAAATAAATCTCCCAAGATGGCCACCAGAGACAAAAGAGCCCAAATGTAGCCCAAATATCACCCAGATGTAGCCCAAGTATAGCCCAATGACAGAATGTCCCAGAGTGTTCTTAAGAACAACTAGAGCGCTTACTGTCTTACTTATGACAAAGGTATGGCACACCTGAAGCCATCTTGATTGGAATAAACTGGTAACACTTAAAACATTTAATTTAAAAAGGACCACAATGAGGAGGTTCATTTTGCGATAGAAATTATGATTAGTGCTAAAGAAAGAAAAATTAGGACACATTTTGAGTGACTTCTCAAATCCTCTTCTATTTCATAAAAAAATTCTGATATGCAGACTGAAACATGCACTTTTAATACCAGCAGCAGACTTCCGTGGTGAGCAGTAGCTTTACTACAGTGATCTAATGAGCAACTAGAGTGCTAACATTCAGAATTTATGGAAAATGTGTGACATATCTGAATACCTTCTTGATGGAATCAAGGTAAAAAACTGAAAGCATTTCCTACTGAGGAGACTGCAGTAAATGAGGAAATTAGGAAACTTCATAACAAATAAATCTCCCAAGATGGCCACCAGAGACAAAAAGAGCCCAAATGCAGCACAAATATCACCCAGATGTAGCCCACATGTAGCCCAATGACAGAAGTGTGCAAAACACTTCTTTTTATGTATTTGCAGTTTTATATAGTGCAGACTTGTCAGGTATTGCAGTGCTTTACATGAGCATTGGTTACATCACACAAGATCAAATTCATTTTGGTTGTAGACATGGGGAGATTAAGTGATTTGACTAGAATCACAGAATGTTGAGCTGAAGCAGAAACTCCAACCTGGTTCCCCAGTTGCAAAGTCTGCAGCTCTGTAAGTAACACCACATTCTCTCACCTCAGTGCAACATTTAATCAAGTGGTCAACTGAATAAAAAAACATAAAGATTAAAAATAATTTAAAAGTTCCTTGTCGCTATTTGAAAACTCAGAAAATATGTCCTCATTTTAGTTTTTTAGACCACTAACCATAATTTTAATACAAATAAAACCCTCTCATATATGTAATTTGTTAAGGAAATGCTCTAGGTATTACAGTTTTGATTATATCAAGATGACGTCAGGCGTTCCACACTTTTGTAATAAATATAGAATGTTAGCAATCTAGTTGTTCATTGGGATACTGTTGAGAGGCAGAGGCCAGGGGCATGGACTCTGAAATTTGAAGGCAGGTAGGAGAGTGCAGAGGCAACAATTTGACCACACTGGGCAGGCAGGAAGGGCCGTGGCAGCACAACAGACTATGGAGGGCAGTGGGAAGTGGGGCAGGGGAAACAAACCAACAATACAGGACTAGCAAGAGAGGCTGTGGCAATATAATAGACCATTGTGGGCAGAAGGAAGAGGCAGTGGTAGTACAACCATACATGCCAACAGACCCATTTCAGCCAGGAAATGTCCAATGTTTTTAAGCTCAAATGGGCTTTATTTGATCTGTCTCCTGTCTATAATCTCCTCTTTTTCAATGTAACTCAAAGGGGAAAATCAATACCCCAGTTTTTTTTCAAAATCTCCCTCTTACCAAGTTCAAAATGTTCGCAAGTATGGTACATTGGATCATGGTAGGCAGGAGGAATTGGGGTTGGGACATGGACTCGGATAACAGAGGACAGGAGGAACATGGAGAGGTGCACCAAACTTACCCTACAGGGCAGGCATCCGGGTTTGCAGCAGCACAATACACCACACAGGGCATGCGGGACGGGAGTACAGCACAACAATCCATAGAAAGCAATAGGGAGGGGACAGGACCATGCACATGAACAGAGGGGAAAGAGGCAATGGTAGCTAGTTGACCATAATAGACAGACAGGAGAGATAGCTACAGCATAACAGACCATAAAGGGCAGGAGGGACGGATCAGGGGCATTACAATGGAACAGACAAGCCAAGAGGGAGGGAATAGGGATCTGCACATGGAAACAGAGGGCTGGGGGCAATGGGGCAGGGCAGGAGCAGCAAGATGACCATGGAGGTCAGGCAGGATGGGCACTAGAAGCAAGACACACAATGCAGAGCAACACTGAGACTGTGATGGCATACACACAGACCATGGAGGGAAGGTGGGAGACACACCATGGAGAGCAACAGTGAGACTACAACGGCATACACACAGACCATGGAGGGAAGGTGGGAGAGGGTCAGAGGCAGCTAGCTAACCACACAGGGAAGGTGGGTGGGGCCATGGCAGCAAAGAAGACCATGCGTGGCAAGCGGGAGGGTTAGTGGCAGCACAATGGCTATGATGGGCAAGAAGGAGGGTGCAGGGGCATGCACAAAGGACCACGGAGGATAGAAGGGAGGGTTAGGACCTGGGCACAGACAAGAGAGTTCAGGGGAAGGGGCCTCACAACAGACCGCGCGGGGCAGGCAGGAGGAGCAGTTGCAGCACAACAGACCAGGGAGGGCAGAAGGGTGTGGCAGTAAAATGGACCATGGAGGACAGGAGGAAGGGGATAGGGGCATGGCATGTGAACAGGCAGGGTGGAGGTGGTAGGGACAGGTTACAGTCATCTGACAATGCTAGGCAGGTGGGAGGGGAGTGGCAGCTCAACAGACCACTCAGAGTAGATAGGAGTGGCAGGTCCATGGAACATGATGGGCAAAAAGGATGGAGCAGGGGCATGCACAAAGACATCGGAGGGCAGGGGGAAGGAGAATAGATGCAGCAAGCTAAGCACAGAGGCTAAGCAGGAGGTCAATGATGGGGCATAGAATTGGGCAATGGAGGGCAGGTGGAGTGGACTGTTACATCATGCTAATTGGAGGGCAGTGGCAGCACATCAGACCATGCATGGCAGTAGGGAAGAGGTTAGTCTATAGATTCAGACAACAGAGGATAGGGAGGAGGTGAATGGGGCAGCAAGCTAACTGTTCAGAGAAGGTGGGTATTAGGAACTTTATTGTTTTTAAAATGTGTGTCTGTGTGAACTACTTAAAATATGAACAAGTGTGCAGCATAATCTCACTTTTATTCAGGAAGAAGAGGACGTTTGTGACTGTGACTCCGGGCTCACTTGGCAGAAACACTCCCTGACCCTCCATCTCCCATCGCAAAATGTAATGTCCGTGAAAAGGGTAGGTGGACGCAGTGTTATATAGAACATAGTCCTGAGAGCACGATTGAAAATGAAAACTAGATATAGTATATGGTATAAACTATGCACCAAAAAGTGTGATATAAGATGAACTGGGACGTGAAATATAATATGCAATACATTGTGTGCAATGACAGATTCATTGGAGAGCGCGAGATAGCACAGGCACTAGTGCGTGCCATGCGATATGTGCCTTGGAGTGTAATATGCACAGGGCAGTGTTTTGTAACCTAACTGGTCTCTAAAGTTGTAATATAAAATATGTGCTGGGGAGTGTAACGTTGCATATGCACTGTGACAAAGATATGGATCCCAGATTGTAATATGTATGGCATAGCGCTGTGCGTTATAACATAGGCATCGAGGAAGGCACGTTAGATGGGGCAATATAAGCCGTGCGAAGGCAATTGTGGCATGACATATTCATGGGGTGGTGTTACAGTGCACATGGGCTAGAGAGTATCATAGCATACGCACTAGCTGGTGGAATACAACACAGAGGTGTGTGGCACTCGGCGGGCACTGGTGGGTGTAACACAGCATTGGGCTCAGCCAGGAGCACGCTGTGACTCTCAAGTGAGGTTCGTCTCCTTTCCAGAGAGTAAAATAAAAAGTATTACACATCCGGCGATGGATGTGTGTTTTATTAACCGTGAGGGGGGTTTCTTGCATAGTTTGGTTGAATTTTTGTCGAATCCCCTTTGAATGGCTTGGTGTGCGTGTGTATTAAATGTGCCCGTCTATAGCTACCCATGTTTGTATAAATAAACAACAAGGGTGTCTACTTGGAGATTACCCATAAGCGGGGGCACCGGGATTATGCACGGTAGGGCATCAGACACGTCAGAGCTTCACAAGCGGTGTAAATACATTCCATGTGAATTCATTGTATGCATAGTCGCCTTTTAATGAATATCACGCAAATCGTCATGGTGATAGGTACATACGGGTTGTCCAGCATGTCCTAGGTGTTTCTATAAATATATATTTTTTTTAAATAATAAAAAACAAACAAAGGCCAGCCCCGGGGGATGGGGTCCCCGGGGCCATAAGTGGCCTGAGGAGGGGGGCAACGCAGCACCCCTCCTAAAGAATTTTTTTAAAAAAGGCCATGACCCGGGGGTTGGGGTCCCCGGGGCCCATTAAGGCCTTGGGAGGGGTGCCACGTGGCCCCCTTCCAAATTTTATTTTTTTCAACAAAAACAATTAGGGTGCAGGCCCTGGGGGACGGGGTCCCCAGGGCCAATAAATTTGAAAAAGAAGGGGGGCCACACAGCCCTCCTTCTTAAAAAAAATAAAAGACCGGCATCGTGACGGAGGCCACGGCCCCTCCTTGCAGCACTCTGCAAACGCGCCCCCTGGCAAGTTGTAAGTTGGGGAATTAATTCCCCTTCAATACAGAGGGTCTCTGAGGGCCAACTAGCCCAACAGGTATCTCCAGTATGCGCCAGGGAGCTGCGTTGAAGACAGGTGTTCTGAGGCCATGCCCCTTTTTACACCTCTATGCAACGCAGCTCTGTGGCGCTTACTGGAGGTACCTAGTGGGCTAGTTTGACCATAGGGACCCTTAGGATTCAAGGGGACTTAATCTCTCAACTTAGAACGGCCACAGGGCGCGTTTACACAGTGGTGAAGGGAGGGGATGGGGCCTGAGGTGACGTGTGCAAACAAGCCCTGTGGCGCGTTTTAAGTTGGGGAAATAATTCCCTTTCAATCGTGAGGGACCCTGGGGGCCAACTAGCCCACCAGGTGCTTCCAGTAAGCGCCACTGAGCTGCGTTGCAGAGAGGTGGTCCAGGCCGTGCCACTTTTTACACCTCTCTGCAACGCAGCTCTGTGGCGCTTAGTGGAGGTACCCAGTGGTCTAGTTGGAAACTAGGGACCCTCAGGATTCAAGGGGACTTGATCTCCCAACTTAAAACGGCCACAGGGCGTGTTTACACAGTGGGGAAGAGAGGGGACGGGGCCTGAGGTGACGTGTGCAAACACGCCCGGTGGCGTGTTTTAAGAGGTAGTTTTAATCCCCTGCCCTATTATATACTAGGGGCTTACAGAGGAGGTTATGCTAATCACAGGGGGACCCCAACGCATAGTGTTCCCTAGTGGATGTAGGTGTTTTCACTGTATTCTGAGTGTCTTTTAACATAGTACTGGCTCTAGGACTGGTTAGTCAGACTCAGTTACCACCAGTATCCGTCTGAAAAAGTTGAGGGTACAGTATGATTTTGCAACAAGGCTTCTTTTTGCTCTTCTGTTTGTTCTTTCTGCACGTTATCCTTCTTCCTGCACTTTTCTTCGTCTTTGAGGACTTCTGTTGCTTCTTTCTGCATTTCTTTTTTTTCTTTATGTTCGTTTTTTCTTCTTTCTTCACATGTCCTATCTCTGTAGGCATAGTTAGAAATTAGCATTTAAAAAACCTTTGAAATTCACTGAAAAAACCATAGGTTTCAGGCACGTTATAGTTAGGAATTAGCATTTAAAAAACCTTAGAAATTCACTGAAAAAACCATAGGTTACAGGGGCGTTATAGTTAGCTGGACTTTTCACTCGTACAAAACCATTGAAATTCCCCTGTTATAGTTACTTCAGCTAACTATAACTCGCGTGCCCGCAATGCACTGCTGATGACGTCACATATTACATCACTCATGACATGGTCAGTGACATCACTCATGACATCACTGATGACATCTCAAATGACATCACTGATGACATCACTGATGACATCATCCTTGTGATAGAGTGGCAGACCTCCTCTCCCCCTAATATAACCTTTGATACACACATTCAAAAATAGAAACTAACATTTTCAAAACAATGGACATACCAATACCAGTTACAACAACCTATTCAGTAATTTTAAGATCCACATACACATCCACTCATTCACCAACAGTCCTATACAGTCACTCATACATGTACTCATTC
The DNA here is from genome assembly GCF_964204655.1 of Triturus cristatus. NCBI lineage: Eukaryota > Metazoa > Chordata > Amphibia > Caudata > Salamandridae > Triturus > Triturus cristatus. Next base: position 611,390,755 of record NC_140591.1, on the reverse strand, counting down.
ATCATATGTACTCATACACCTATACATCCTGTTACACAACGCCACTCATCCATAGAGTTACTCACACACATAGTCACTCATGCTAATAAAGAATCAAACATCCATTTACTTGCATATACAGTTATGCACACACCACCACACTTACTTCTACAGAAACTTACACCTACTCAGTCTTTTAAACAATCACTTACAGAAACACATACTTATTCATACAGGAACTCTTCCAATCTCTCACTCTCACATATACTCACTTATATACACCAATAGTCACATATACTAGTTTAAAACATATGTAGTTACTCATAAAGACACTATTGAGACAGTCATTCACTCACTAACACACCCATGCACACACTCATCCACCCATGCAGTCCTGCACACATGCTGTCTTCAACACATACAAACATGAGTCACTCATTCATGCACCTATGCACTACGTAATAACCCCCACCGAACCATACAGACACTCAGACACTCATACTGATACTCAAAAAACCAACTAATAACCTATATAGACACTCATGTAGCTACTCACCAACCCATGCAGTCACGTATACACAAAGTGAGAGACTGATACAGAGATTTACATATTTAAACATTACTCACTAAGCCATGTATTCACTAAGATACACTTAATCAGTCAGTTATACAATCAATTTTTCAAAAACAAATCATCCATTTAGACACTTATATACCCATTTATTCAACCTTGAGATATACATATATAAAACATATGTAATTTTCAGAAAAACACACATTCGCTGGATGATGTCATAAGTGATGTCATCAGTGATGTCATTTGAGATGTCATCAGTGATGTCATGAGTGATGTCACTGACCATGTCATGAGTGATGTAATATGTGACGTCATCAGCAGTGCATTGCGGGCACGCATGTTATAGTTAGCTGAACTAACTATAACGGGGGAATTTCAATGGTTTTGTACGAGTGAACAGTCCAGCTAACTATAACGCCCCTGAAACCTATGTTTTTTTCAGTGAATATCTATATCTATATCTATATATACATATATATATTCACTGAAAAAACCATAGGTTTCACACACGTTATAGTTAGGAATTAGCATTTAAAAAACCTTAGAAATTCAGTGAAAAAACCATAGGTTTCACACATGTTATAGTTAGCTGGACATTTTACTCGTAAAAAACCAATGAAATTGCCCCGTTATAGTTAGTTCAGCTAACTATAACTCGCGCGCCCGCAATGCACTGCTGATGACGTCACATATTACATCACTCATGACATGGTCAGTGACATCACTCATGACATCACTGATGACATCTCAAATGACATCACTGATGACATCACTGATGACATCATCCTTGTGATAGAGTGGCAGACCTCCTCTCACCTTAATATAAGCTTTGATACACACATTCAAAAATAGAGACTAAAAATTTCAAAACAATGGACATACCAATACCAGTTACAACAACCTCTTCAGTAATTCTAAGATCCACATACACATCCACTCATTCACCAACAGTCCTATACAGTCACTCATACATGTACTCACTCATCATATGTACTCATACATCTATACATCCTGTTACACAATGCCACTCATCCATAGAGTTACTCAAACACATAGTCACTCATGCTAATAAAGAATAAAACATACATTTACTTGCATATACAGTAATACACACACCACCATACTTACTTCTACGGAAACTTACACATACTTAGTCTTTTAAACAATCACTTATAGAAACACATACTTATTCATACAGGAACTCTTTCAATCTCTCCCTCTCACATATACTCACATATATACACCAATAGTCACATATACTAGTTAAAAACATATGTAGTTACTCCTGAAGACACTATTGAGACAGTCATTCACTCACTAACACACCCATACACACACTCATCCACCCATACAGTCCTGCACACATGCTGTCTTCAACACATACAAACAGTGAGTCACTCATTCATGCATCTATGCACTACGTAATACCCCCCACCGTACCATACAGACACTCAGACTGATACTCAAAAAAACAACTAATAACCTATATAGACACCCATGTAGCTACTCACCAACCCATGCAGCCACTTATACACAAAGTGAGAGATACACTTAATCAGTCAGTAACACAATCAATTTTTAAAAAACAAATCATCCATTTAGACACTTATATACCCATTTATTCTTCCATCGACCTTGAGATACACATATATAAAACATATTTAATTTTCAGAAAAACACACATTCACTGGATGATGTCATCAGTGATGTCATCAGTGATGTCATTTGAGATGTCATCAGTGATGTCATGAGTGATGTCACTGACCATGTCATGAGTGATGTAATATGTGACGTCATCAGCAGTGCATTGCGGGCGCGCGAGTTATAGTTAGCTGAACTAACTATAACGGGGCAATTTCATTGGTTTTTTACGAGTAAAATGTCCAGCTAACTATAACATGTGTGAAACCTATGGTTTTTTCACTGAATTTCTAAGGTTTTTTAAATGCTAATTCCTAACTATAACGTGTGTGAAACCTATGGTTTTTTCAGTGAATTTCTAAGGTTTTTTAAATGCTAATTCCTAACTATAACGTGTGTGAAACCCATGGTTTTTTCAGTGAATTTGCAAGGTTTTTTAAATGCTAATTCCTAACTATAACGTGTGTGAAACCCATGGTTTTTTCAGTGAATTTGCAAGGTTTTTTAAATGCTATTTTTTTTTTTTATTCTTCATTTTTTTCAAACATATTTTTAATTTAATTTTCTTATCTTTTATAAAGACTATGCTTAAATTTTTAAAATCCTTAAATATTTTTTTTATATATATTTTTTAAAATAAACGTAAAATTTATTTCCAGTTTTTTTTTTTTTTTTTTTATTTTTTTTTATAGTACGCGTACCGTAAGCTCACGGTAAGCGTACGGTTTACGCAACGCCCGTAATCTATCTACGCTGCTTGCGTATAGTTACGTACTTTGCGTAGCCGCGCGTACTGCGCGTGGGACGCGTGCGCGCTTACGCAACACGCGTACGTTACGCGGAAGTGCCGGGGAGTGACTGTTATGCGCATGCGCGCAAGCGCGTGTCTTTTTTACGCGCACGCGTACTTTTTGCCGTAAGCGTACCGTAAGCGTACCGTAAGCGTACGGTAGGTCATGTGATCTTGAAACACAACTTTTGATTGGTTGAAACTACTTTCAGTTCTAGAACTCTCCTACACCACACCCATTCCCCTCATTTCTGCTTGTGATCCCTTGGGAGAAGGAGCTGGTTTGTCTTTGGGATACGATGGCAGAACAGCAGAGCTCTTCTGAGAGTGAGGCTAGCACCAGCAGCACTGTCTTGAGGCAGAGAGCGAGGAAAGTAAAGCCTTCTTATGTTTGGGATTATTTAACTTTTCCAGTAGGCCAGCAAAAGGTGAATGCACCCTTAGTTACTTGCAAGCTGTGTAAGCGTGTACTTTCTAGAGGTAATCCTAACAGGAAGTATTCCTTTGGGAATCACACCATGAAGAGACACCTCCAGGAAGTACACAGAAGGACACATGGTCATCTTTTTGGAGGTAACTCTTCAGAAAGACGAGCCAGTACATCCACAGCAGCTCAGCCTGGACCATCACCTGCAGGGCAGACTCCTTCTTCTGCAGGTCAGGTGAGCCCTTCATCTGTGGGGGGAGAATCTCCTTTTGCTGGCCCTCTGGAAATTAACCCTCGGTTTGCGAGGGTTGAAGTACGGTGCGCCACTTGTCACGATCTAATTACTTATAGGGAGACCAGTGTTTCCCTGGTGAACAGTAAAATAGATCAGCACACTTGTCGTACCGTCTAATATTCCCAATCTTTCTTTCCTCTGTCCCTGCATGAACACAACGGTTCTTTTAAGAGCCAACCTTATCTTTCATCTTTTTTTTACATATGTTTTTAAAAACTTTTTTTTATTTTTTTTTACCGTACGCGTACGGTAAGCGTACCTTTTTTTTATTTTTTAAAAAAAACACTAAAAATCATTTATCACATTACAAGGTCCTTGAGAGACTACAATTATTATTATTGACTTACCATACTCACTCAAAAAAATATTTATTCATTTGTTTTTTTAAAAAATAGTTTTTAAAATGGTTGTAGTTTCCAAAAATTTTCTATATCGATCTGAAAAAAAAGAAAAAAGTATTAATATTTTTAAACCATTTTATAATACAGTACACATATTTACATTGCTACACTCCAGCAAGGGCAACCAGCCTTAGTGATGCTGAATGTATTTGCATTACAGACTTAAACCTGAAAACCCCACTCGCTTCTAATTACTGTGCATGACTATACATGGCAAGCACATGGGTGTGTGCTAAGCCTCTGCTTCTTCCCCCAAAAATTCGCTCCTCTTTTCCATCTACTGCAACTGTGAAATCACCAGAGCAAGACGCAATAAATCTCTGCCTATAATTCTTCTATGCACACAGAGTCATGTTTTCACATTAGTGCCAAAACGAAATTTCTTTGCCAATTTGAAAGCACACTTACTGCTCTTTTTTTTTCGGGCCAAGTGAAAATCTCTTTTTACAATTTGAAATCACTTTTACAGACTGACACATTCTGAAACCTTTTTTTTAAATTTATTTAAATGCACATGTCCAAGCTGTTTTTTTTTCAGAGCACCACCGTGTGTATTCTCTGTGACTGCCTACACTCCAGCAGGGGCAACCAGCCTTACTGATGCTGAATGTATTTGCATTACAGACTTAAACCTGAAAACCCCACTCGCTTCTAATTACTGTGCATGACTATACATGGCAAGCACATGGGTGTGTGCTAAGCCTCTGCTTCTTCCCCCAAAAATTCGCTCCCCCTTTCCATCTACTGCAACTGTGAAATCACCAGAGCAAGACGCAATAAATCTCTGCCTATAATTCTTCTATGCACACAGAGTCATGTTTTCACATTAGTGCCAAAACGAAATTTCTTTGCCAATTTGAAAGCACACTTACTGCTCTTTTTTTTTCGGGCCAAGTGAAAATCTCTTTTTACAATTTGAAATCACTTTTACAGACAGACACATTCTGAAACCTTTTTTTTAAATTTATTTAAATGCACATGTCCAAGCTGTTTTTTTTTCAGACCACCACCGTGTGTATTCTCTGTGACTGCCTACACTCCAGCAGGGGCAACCAGCCTTAGTGATGCTGAATGTATTTGCATTACAGACTTAAACCTGAAAACCCCACTCGCTTCTAATTACTGTGCATGACTATACATGGCAAGCACATGGGTGTGTGCTAAGCCTCTGCTTCTTCCCCCAAAAATTCGCTCCCCCTTTCCATCTACTGCAACTGTGAAATCACCAGAGCAAGACGCAATAAATCTCTGCCTATAATTCTTCTATGCACACAGAGTCATGTTTTCACATTAGTGCCAAAACGAAATTTCTTTGCCAATTTGAAAGCACACTTACTGCTCTTTTTTTTTCGGGCCAAGTGAAAATCACTTTTACAGACTGACACATTATGAAACCACCATGTGTAACTACAACAAAAACAATTCCCATTTCTATTATTCATTTCTTAAGTTACCACATACATCCCCTCTCAAACTGTAAACTCACCTTTAAAATTAGTTAGTTGTGAAAGAAATGTGACACTCAAACAGCAGATTATCAGAGCCAGGATCTCTGTTGTGTTCACCTCTCTCCTCTCAGCAGAACCAGATAATGGCAAACTTTCCCTCTATTTTTCCACACATATACATGTAAGTTTCAAATCTCAGTGCTTCCCCCTTTTTTTCAAATGTAATGACACATTTCTATTGGTTGAAAACCAACCCTTTTCCAAAAGTACCCTTCCCCCAACTTGACTTCTGCCTAGTACCCTTCCCCCAACTTGACTTCTGCCTGCTACCATAGCAACAGCTCATGGAACACTGCTGTGTGCAGTTAGGTCAGAAGTTCGACACACAATGTTTCAATTCCACAGAGCAAGAGTGCTTGACTTTTCAAACCTAACAGCAAATCCATAGTACTGTTCTTTGGTTACACATTTTTTTGTACCAATACAAAACATGCTTCTATTAATTTTCACATACAGCCTAGTTTTTTTTCTAGAATGGTATGAAACAGCCAATCAGTTCTTTTTGTTTTGTAAAAAATATGTATGCCTCCATTTCCAAACTGTCTTTCTTTTCATATTGCCATTCTACTGAAAGACACCTCCTGAGTGCATCCAGTTCTCCTTTGAAGATGTTCACAGTGTGGATTGTAGGGCACAGCTATGTCTTCTGGAGTGAAAAGTTTGCAGAGAAAACAGATATGGTGAGAGACCTTGCTTTGCCAAATGTAGACATTAAATGGATTGGTCAGAGAGGGTTAAAGTGGCACCAATTGATGCCATTGGTGAAATCCTTCATGACTCTGTGTGCATAGAAGAATTATAGGCAGAGATTTATTGCGTCTTGCTCTGGTGATTTCACAGTTGCAGTAGATGGAAAAGAGGAGCGAATTTTTGGGGGAAGAAGCAGAGGCTTAGCACACACCCATGTGCTTGCCATGTATAGTCATGCACAGTAATTAGAAGCGAGTGGGGTTTTCAGGTTTAAGTCTGTAATGCAAATACATTCAGCATCACTAAGGCAAAAATGGAACTGGTCCAATCATTTCTGTCCACAGATTGACAAAGCAAGAAAGCACGTCAACAAATCTGTTTCTGCTTTCCTCCGTGACTATGGTATGGGTGCCATTTACCACAACAACTTGCGTTACGACATGCAAGACATTTATAGAGGAGATGGTGTGCACTTCAATGATGAAGGGAACAGAGTCTTCCTCTTGAACCTTAGACTCTGCATCGGTACTTACTTGTAGGTACCACTAAAAAAATGACTCCATAAACACAACAGCTCTTTTTAGAGCTCCCTAATTTCTAAACTCTTAAATCTGATTTTCATTTATTTATTATTTTTTTTTTTACCGTACGCTTACCGTAAGCTCACCGTACGCGTACCCCGTGATTTTTTTTAAAATCAATAAATGTTTTTTTTGTACTTTTCTGTCCTTCTTTGACCCCCTTACAATTGTTAGGGGGTCTGTAACTCTCCTCATTGCCCCCTTTCCTTGTTTTCACTCTTTTTTTTCAGAGTGAAATACACAAAATGGCGGCCGCCGCTTCCTGGTTTCGGCCGATTCGAATGTTTACTAAGATCTAAGAGCCAATCAGAATCGCGCTCGCGCACGCCACCGTACGCTTACCGTAAGCGTACGGTAAGCGTACCGTAATCGGGCTCAGATATATATATTGATTTAAAGGCTATTTTCTCAGAATCTACTGAACAGATTTACACCAAACCTACAAAAGGCACTTCCTTGACCTAGGGACTACCTCTCTGCCAAATTTTGAGTAATTCTGTTCAGCCGTTCGGGCTGTAGCTCGTTCTAAAGGTCCTATGGAAAAATGCATGGGAAAAACGCGTTTTGGGACCCCCCTTTTATCTCAGCCCCCGCTTGACGGATCCCCCCGAGACTTTCAGGGTAGGAGCGGAGCGTAGCGCCCCACCTATTTTGAGAAATTCGCGAGGATTCGTCGACCGGCGCCAAAGTTATTCAAAATAGAATGTTGAGGTTTTCCTATGGAAACGTGGTCCTAACTATAACTACCTACTGGCGACCGCCAGTAGGTAATATATATACATATATATATATATATATATATATATATATATATATACATACATATATAAATATATATTACCCATCAAAATGCCCAAGCATATAGGGGCGCACTCACGGCAACTTGCACCAGCCGGTTCCTCCCAGACAGGTATCACCATCGGCGTCGTTAAAAGGACATGACCACGCAAAACTTATCTTGCAAGCAATCTTTAATGTGGACCTGACGCGTTTCAAAGCATTCGCTTCTTCCTCAGAGGTCACAGTTCAAACAGTCACAGGGAGCTCCGATGCAAACTCCGCCTTTAGTAGGACGCGCTTAGTGCGCGCTTTGCATTGTGGAACATATAGTCAGATCGGAGTGTTTTCCACCTATAGTAGGTCCTGTGCAGCTGTTCCTATTACAATCATTGTCTCACCCTTAGTGGGCCTCAGAGAAGTTTCCATAGTCTCGTTTAGTCCCAAATTGCCGTACCGCATACAGATTGGAAACGTTCCGATCAGCGGCCTCCTCTTTGCTGGATGTTGCTGCCCCCCACGGCAGGACTACCGTGTGTAAAATGATCCATCAAAATGCCCAAGCATATAGGGGCGCACTCACGGCAACTTGCACCAGCCGGTTCCTCCCAGACAGGTATCACCATCGGCGTTGTTAAAAGGACATGACCACGCAAAACTTATCTTGCAAGCAATCTTTAATGTGGACCTGACGCGTTTCAAAGCATTCGCTTCTTCCTCAGAGGTCACAGTTCTAACAGTCACAGGGAGCTCCGATGCAAACTCCGCCTTTAGTAGGACACGCTTAGTGCGCGCTTTGCATTGTGGAACATATAGTCAGATCGGAGTGTTTTCCACCTATAGTAGGTCCTGTGCAGCTGTTCCTATTACAATCATTGTCTCACCCTTAGTGGGCCCCAGAGAAGTTTCCATAGTCTCGTTTAGTCCCAAATTGCCGTACCGCATACAGATTGGAAAAGTTCCGATCAGCGGCCTCCTCTTTGCTGGATGTTGCTGCCCCCCACGGCAGGACTACCGTGTTTAAAATTAGCCATCAAAATGCCCAAGCATATAGGGGCGCACTCATGGCAACTTGCACCAGCCGGTTCCTCCCAGACAGGTATCACCATCGGCTTTGTTAAAAGGACATGACCATGCAAAACTTATCTTGCAAGCAATCTTTAATGTGGACCTGACGCGTTTCAAAGCATTCGCTTCTTCCTCAGAGGTCACAGTTCAAACAGTCACAGGGAGCTCCGATGCAAACTCCGCCTTTAGTAGGACTCGCTTAGTGCGCACTTTGCATTGTGGAACATATAGTCAGATCGGAGTGTTTTCCACCTATAGTAGGTCCTGTGCAGCTGTTCCTATTACAATCATTGTCTCACCCTTAGTGGGCCCCAGAGAAGCTTCCATAGTCTCGTTTAGTCCCAAATTGCCGTACCGCATACAGATTGGAAAAGTTCCGATCAGCGGCCTCCTCTTTGCTGGATGTTGCTGCCCCCCACGGCAGGACTACCGTGTGTAAAATTATCCATCAAAATGCTCAAGCATATAGGGGCGCACTCACGGCAACTTGCACCAGCCGGTTCCTCCCAGATAGGTATCACCATCGGCGTTGTTAAAAGGACATGACCACGCAAAACTTATCTTGCAAGCAATCTTTAATGTGGACCTGACGCGTTTCAAAGCATTCGCTTCTTCCTCAGAGGTCACAGTTCAAACAGTCACAGGGAGCTCCGATGCAAACTCCGCCTTTAGTAGGACGGGCTTAGTGCGCGCTTTGCATTGTGGAACATATAGTCAGATCGGAGTGTTTTCCACCTATAGTAGGTCCTGTGCAGCTGTTCCTATTACAATCATTGTCTCACCCTATATGTATATATATAATGCAGGGGCGCCACCTTCCCGAGGCTGTAATCTAAAAAAATGCTGGGGCCGCCTGGACCCCCCCACAGTCCCAGGACCACCACCTCCCTGGGGCAATACAAAACAATGGAGGGGGTGTGCAGCTCCCCTCCTAGAGCCAATATAGGCCCTGGGGAATGCCAATCCCAGGGCTGGCTGAGGCAATGTTCCAGGGTGCCCACCCCAGAGACATTGCAGTTTGCTATGGCTTCTCCCGCCAAGCCATAGGAAATGCTGCTCTGCTTCAAGTAGGCGAAACACTGTAAAATGCTCTTACCTACTCATAGCAGAGCAGAATTGCTTTTGGATAGAGCAAGCTACATTTTAGCAACTTTCTCTGTCCAAAAGCAATGCCGGCTCCCGAAGCATGCAGGGAACCGGCAGGGACAGTGGGGGCCTTCAGGCCTCCCTGTGGTCCTATTGGTGAGATGGATGCCCTGGAGGTAACCACTTTAAATGGGGAGGCCCTGGGGATGGGATCCCAGGGGCCCAATTCAGCACAGGGAGGGAGGTCGTGCAGCACCCCACCCCATCGGTAAATGGCCAGGCCCCGGGTATGGGGTCCTCAGGGACAAAATTTGCCCAGGAGATGGAGCTATTTGGTCCCCCTCCCTTGTTTTATAAAATTATTATTTAAAATTAAAGTGCAGGCCCAAGGAATGGGGTCCATGGGGCCACATGGCCCCCCTCCCTTTTGGCACCATGGGATGGCCAACATTGGCCTAGGGAAGGGGGGCATGCCCCACTATTCCTTTAATTGAAAACTATTTTTAAAAAATGTAAAAAGAAATGCTGGGCCCCAGGGGATGGGTTTCCCAGGGCTGTAATTGACCCAGGGGCTCCCCACCCAAATCTGAAAATACCTGGCCTGGGGGAATGGTGTCCCCGGGGCCAAATATAGCCCAGGAAAGGGGGGGCATGTGGCCCCCTTTGCTTATATTTAAAAAATAGAAATAAAATGCTACTGGCACGATGCCAGAGACCCCACCCACTTTCTGCCGCACTCTGCAATTACGCCTCCTGGCTTGCTGCTGGTTGGGGGATGAAGTCCCATTGGGGGCTGAGGGACCTTAGGAGCCAACTACCGCTTCTGGTACCTTCAGTAGTCCCACACTGCAGAATTGCTGAGAGGTCTTCGTGGCCCCACCCTCTTTCTCTACCACTCTGCAAACATGCCTCCTGGCACACTACAAGTTTGGGAAGGAAGTTCTCCTGGTTGCTGAGGGTCCTTGGGGGCGAAAAAACCCTCCTGTTACCTCCAGTAAGTCCCACACAGCTGGATTGCTAAGAGGTCTTTGGAGGCCACGTCCCCTTTCTCCACCACTCTGCAAACATGTCTCCTGGTGCATTACTGTTTGGGAAATGAAGTCCTCTTGGATGCTGACGGACCTTGGGGGCCAAGAAGCCCTCCTGATACTTTCTGTAAGTCCTACAAAGTGGGATTCCTAAGAGCTGGTCAGAGGCCCATCCCCTTTCTACATTACTCAGCAAACGCCATTACTACTTAAAAAATCATAGAAATTTACTGAAAAAACAAAGGTTACAGGGACGTTACAGTTAAGAAATGGAATTTAAACAACTTAGAAATTCACACACAAAAACAAATGTTACAGGAATGTTATAGTTAGGCTGAGGTTTCACTTGTACAAAACTAGTGAAATTCAGCTGTTAAAGTTAGCTAAGATAACTATAACTCTGGCCCCCGCAATGCACTGGTTATGACCTCACTTATTACATTACTCATGACATGGTCAGTGACATCAAAAAGAGGTGAGAAAGGAGCAGAAAGAGGCAGAATAAAGGTCAGAAACGAGCACAAAGAGTCCAAATAGATGTCAGAAACGAGGAGTAAGAGACAGAATAAAGGTCAGAAATTAGCAGAAAGAGGCAGAAGAAAGGTCAGAAGAAAGAGGAAAGATAAAGGTGAGAAAGGATCAGAAAGAGGCAGAATAAATGACAGTAATGAGCAGAAAAGGCAAGATAAAGAGGAGAAATGAGCCGAAAGAGGCAGAATAAAGATCAGAAATTTGCAGAAAAGGCAGAATAAAGGTTAAAAATGAGCAAAAAGGGCCAAAATAAAGGTGAGAAACAAGCAGAAAGAAGCAAAATAGAGGTCAGAGATGAGGAACAAGAGACAGAATAAAGGTCAGAAACTAGCAGAAATATGCACAATAAAGGTCAGAAAGATCAGTAAGAGGCAAAAAAAAGATAAGAACTGAGCAGAAAAAGGCAGAAAAAAGGCCAGAAACAAACAGAAAGAGGCAAAATAGAGGTCAGAAATGAGAAGCAAGAGACAGAATAAAGGTCAGAAACAAGCAGAAACAGGCAGAATAAAGGTGAAAAACAAGCAGAAAGAGGCAGAATAAAGGTCAGAAACGAGCAGCAAGAGACAAAATTGAGGTGGGAAACAAGGAGCAAGAGACTCAATAAAGGTAAAAAACGTGCAGAAAAAGGCAGAATAAAGGTCAGCAACGAGAAGAAAGAGGCAAAATAAAGGTGAGAAATAATCAGAAAGAGGCAGAATAAAGGTCATATATGAGCAGAAAGAGGCAGAATAAATGTCAGCAATGAGCAGAAAGAGGAATGATAAAGATGAGAAATAAGCAGAAAAAGGCAAAATAAAGGTCAGAAACGAGCAGAAAGGCAGAATAAAGGCCAGGAACATGTAGAAAGAGGCAAAATAAAGGTAATAAACAAGCAGAAAGAGGCAAAATAGGGGTCAAAAACGAGCAGCAAGGGGCAGAATAAAGTTCAGGAGCTAGCAGAAAGAGGAAGAATAAAGGTCATAAATGAACAGAAAGAAGCAAAATAACAATGAGAAACAAGCAGAAAGAGGCAGAATAAAGGTCAGGAACGAGCAGCAAGAGACAAAATAGAGGTGGGAAACAAGGAGCAAGAGACTCAATAAAGGTAAAAAATGTGCAGAAAAAGGCAGAATAAAGGTCAGCAACGAGAAGAAAGAGGCAAAATAAAGGTGAGAAATAATCAGAAAGAGGCAGAATAAAGGTCATATATGAGCAGAAAGAGGCAGAATAAATGTCAGCAATGAGCAGAAAGAGGAATGATAAAGATGAGAAATAAGCAGAAAAAGGCAAAATAAAGGTCAGAAACGAGCAGAGAGGCAGAATAAAGGCCAGGAACATGTAGAAAGAGGCAAAATAAAGGTAAGAAACAAGCAGAAAGAGGCAAAATAGGGGTCAAAAACGAGCAGCAAGGGGCAGAATAAAGTTCAGGAGCTAGCAGAAAGAGGAAGAATAAAGGTCATAAATGAACAGAAAGAAGCAAAATAACAATGAGAAACAAGCAGAAAGAGGGAGAATAAAGGCCAGGAACGAGCAGGAGGAGGCAAAATAGAGGTCAGAAACAAACAGCAAGAGGCAGAATAAAGGTCATAAACAAGCAGAATGAGGCAGAATAAAGGTGAAAAACGAGCAGAAAGAGGCAAAATAAAGTTAAAAAACGAGTAGCAAGAGGAAGAATAAAGGTCAACAACAAACAGAAAGAGGCAAAATAAAGGTCATAAAACAGCAAGAAGGGGCACATAAAGGTCAGAACAGAAACTAGCAGAAAGAGGCAAAATAAAGGTCAGCAGCAACCAGAAAAAGACAAAATAGAAGTAAGAAACAGCAGCACAAGGCAAAATAGAGGTCAGAAATGAGCAGCAATAGACATAATAAAGGTCAGGAGCGAGCAGGAAGAGGCAGAATAACAAGCAGAATGAGCAGAAAGAGGCACCATAAAGGGCAGGAGCAAGCAGAGAAGAGGCAGAAAAATGAGCAGAAAACGAGCAGTGGAGGCTCAAAACTGAAGGCAGCAGAGGGTAGTAGACTGCAGGCAAGCTGGACAAGAGGACTAGCTCACAGGGGTGCTGGCAAAAGGACCTGCTCCCCTTTCCTCTCCTACTTTGTTTACTGTGCACCCACTGACAGATGACTCTTACACTCATTAACCCTCTCACAGACTCACTCACACACACACACCAACTCACAGACCCACTCAGAGACTAGCACATCTACTGACAGACACACTCAGACACTCATGCATCTACTCACAGATCGATTCAAGCACTCACTCACCCACTAACAGATCCACTGAGAGATTTACACACCCACCCATACCCTCACAAACCCACTTACGGATCCATGCAGACACTCAGGCACCAACTCACAGATCCACTCAGATACTCATGCACCCACTCACAGACCCACTCAGATACTTATGGACCCACTCATAGGCCCACTCTGAGACTTGCACAACCACTCACAGCCCCACTCAGACACGCACACACCCACCGACTCACTTACATTCTCAGAGACTCACACACCCACACACAAACTCTCAAATGTTACAGGTTACAGTTAGGAAATACTTTTTTTTTCAAACGTTGAAATTCACTGAAAAAACCAAAGGTTATAGAGACATTATAGTTAAGAAATAGAATTTTAAAAAACATAGAAATGTGCTGAATAAGTTAGGTTAGAGTGGCGTTTTAATTAAGAAAAATTATTTCAAAAACCTTAGAAATTCACTGAAAAAACAACATTTACAGGGATGTTATAAATTGGCCCAGATTTCACCCATACAAAACCATAGAAATTCAGCAGTTATAGTTACCTGTGCTAATTATAACTTGAGCTCTCAGCAATCCTGCTGTCTGGGGTTTACTTGAAGTAACAGGACGTTTTTTTGGCCCCCAGTGACCCTCAACATCCAAGGGGACTTCATCCCCCAACCAGTTGTGCACCAGAAGGTGCCCTTGCAGAGTGGATGAGAAAGGGGGTTGGGCCTCTGACAACTTCCCCCAAGGTTGGCCTTTTTTTAAATGTATTTTTATTATCAGGGAAGGGGGGGCATTCGGTCCGTCTCCCAGGGCCGTTTTCGGCCCCGGTAACCCCATTACCGGAGCTCTGGCCTTTTTTTAAATGTATTTTAATTTGGGGAGGGGGCCCTCATGGGCTGATTTAAGCCCCAGGGACCCCATTCCCTGCCATTTAGAAATGGGGAGGGAGACCCCCTAGCAAGGCCGATCGCTGCCCCGGGGACCTGATCCTGTAGGGCCAGGCCATTTGTCTTAAGTGTTCTAGGGCCCCCAGTCTGCAGTGGGACCGGGAGGACCCTCAAGGCACCCGCGGTCCCTACCGGCTCCCCACCTCCTGTGGGAGCCAGCATTGCTTTCACACACAAGGAGCTGCTAAATATGCAGCTCCCTGTGTCTGAAAGTAATTAGTCTGTTTCCCTGCTTGCTTGACAGCAGGCAAGGAAACAGACAAATGCTCCGCTTTCAGCAAGCAAGAGCATTTTCACTGCTTTCGCATGCTAGAAGGGTGTGTTTTCTGTGGCTTGGCAAGAGCAGTTAAAGACCCTGCCAAGCCACAGCAAGCAATTATGTCCCTGGGGTGGCGGTCCCCAAGGCCATTATTCGCTACAGGAGGGGGCCATGTTGCCCCCCTCCTTTGAAGTAGACGTGCTGGCCCCGGGGAGGTTGTGGTCCCCAGAGCTGTTTATGGCCCAGGAGGAGGGCTATAAACAGCCCCAGGGCCCGGGGGGCGTGTGCCCCCCTCCTTTAATTCAAGCATGCCCCCAGGATGTGACCCACCCGGGGGCCTGTTAGTAAAGTAGCGAGGGAGCCCACGCTTCTTTTTTTTTTCTCGCCGGAGACACAGCTTCAGCGTGGCTCCCACCAATTTTGTTTTTTAATACATGTTTTATGCCCTGGTGGGGTCCCTCTGGAGCCCCCTCCAAGAGGCCTAGGTGGTCAGGGTATACCTACCCTACCCCTTTCTCTTTCTATAATGTTTGGCAGCCAATCACATTTGATCATGGGGACTGTTGGATCCTCAGAGGATATACACATTAGTTTTTTTTTTTAATTTCTCCAAAACTACTGAATGGATTTACACCAAATAACAAAATGCACTCTATCTGGACCAGGAGCTAGATTTCTGCCAAGATTGGTTGTAATTCTGTCCAGCAGTAAGGACTGTAGACGTGTTCAAAACTTCTGATGAACCCTCTTTTTCTCAGCTCCTGCTGGACGGATCACCCCAAAAATTTCCAAGCAGAACAAGACTTACTATGACACTTTTTCAGGAATATTTTGTAAGGAATCGTCAAGCGACACCAAAGATATGGTCAAGTCAAAAAATGCTTTTCCTATGGAAACATGATCCTAACTATAATCTAGTGGTATTCGACACTAGGTAACAAACGTTAGGTCTGCTCTTCCATTGGAAGAGCGTTTTGTGATTTTCTGTAACTTTGATACTGTTTGATGAACCTTCAAAAAACTTTCCAAACAAACAGTTCATCCACATCAGCTCCTTTCTGGAAAGTTTTGGGGTGATCCGTCAAGCAGGGGCCAAGAAAAAAGAAGGACTACAGCACAAACTACTGAACGTTATTATACCAAATTCGTCAGGAAGCTAGATCTTGGTCCGCAAATTGTGCTTTTTGTGATTTCTGTATAGTTTTTGAGAAATTTAGGGTCAAACATAATTGTATATGTAGGCAATTGGGTCTGAGAGAGTTTTGAGGGCCCCCTCCCGGAGCTTCTAAAGACCCTGAAGAGCCCACCTCGGGGCAAAAAACAATGTTTATGGGGAGGGGGGATGTGCTGCCCCACTCCCTGAGCCATCAGAGGCCCCACTGTATGCAAAGAGTCGGCTGGGGCTGCAGGGTCGCGGGACTCCCTCCTGGTCCACAACTAATGTAAGGTGGGTGCCCTGGGTGGGCACCAGTGCCCCCAACTTTAATTGTACAGGGTCCTGAGACATAGCGTCCTTTGGGCAGGATGGCCGCGTCCCTCTCTCCCCCCAAAAATAATGCTGTACCCTAGGGGATGGGGTCTCCAGGGCCAATATTGGCCTAGAGAGGGGGGGCGTGTGCCTCTCTTCTCCTAATAATAATGACGGGCCCTGGGGGATGGGGTCCCCAGGGCCGAAATTGGCCCAGGGAGGAGAGTCATTTGCTCCCGCTCAAAATAATGCTGGGCCCTGGGGAATGGGGTCCCTAGGGCTAAAATTGGCTCGCAAGGGGTACCGCGTGCATCCCGTCCCCTCAAAATAACACTGGACCTGGGGGATGAGCGTCATAAGTACTCCCTGTCTCTCAAAATAATGCTGGGCCCTGAGAGTTGGGGTCCCCAGGGTCAAAATCAGCCAAGGAGGGGAGCCACATGCCCCCTCCTCTTTATTTAAAAGAGTGGCCCTGGGGGAGGGGATCCTCTGGATCTAACAAGACTCGGGAAGGGGGACCACGCAACCCCCTCTCCTCTTTAGTTAAATAAATGGTGCTGTGGGATGAGGTCCCTGGGGTCGATAACAGCTCAGGGAGGAGGGACGCGCACCCCCTTCCCCTTTAAAATAAATACGTCCCTGGGGATGGGAATCCCAGGGCCATAATGAAGAACATGAGGATATCTTCACCAAACCAAGAAGCACTGACTTCATATAATTAAGAGGAAGTTCCCTTGTTTGGTGGAGATTCAACTCTTTGTCTGTAGTCTTGTCTTCTCTATACGAGGATTGATGTTGTCACTAATTTCAGTATGAATACACAATAATAACAATCAAAATTGCCAAAATTACATGTACATAAGTTCACAGGAGACATTACCTCGTGGTCCTTTATGCAGCTGTAGTTTACGATATGCACTAAACAAAACCAAAGGGTAAAGTAACACTATTGTTAGATATGATAAAAAAATCAGTTTTTCTTTTTTTTAAAACCCTAGAAATTCACTGAAAAAAACAAAGGTTAAAGTAGCGCTATAATTAAGGGAATATGTCAGTGACAACATTAACGTTTTGAACTAAAAAAAAAATACAAAAATTCACTTGTTATAGTTAGCAGAGCTAATTATAACTTGCACCCCGTCATGAACTATTTATGACTTCACATGTTACATCACTCATGACAAGTTCTATTACATCATTTATGACATCTCTGTCATTTTTGTTTTTACAATGAGGCATCACCAATGGGGTTCTATTTTCTTAGATGCTGTGTTGCTTTGTGAAAATTTCAATATGCTGCAGATTGAGCCACAGGAAAACGTGTCACCAACTGCAGGATTGCATATCAAGTTTACGTGATCCATCTGCTGCTTTTTCTACAGTTTATTTCTTTAAAGCTGTCTTTGTGAATTTTCTTTAAAAAAACATATGGAGCAAACAAAACAACAATTGCTCTGGGGCATGCTCAGGGACATAGTCAGTACAACCAAGGAGCATGGCATTGCAATGCACAAAGCAATATCATATAGAATTTCCTTGCGAGAGGAACAAAAAAAGGCAATGAAAACATGGTGGAGAAGGCATTACATGCAAATAAGGACATGACACTTCATCAAAGAACCTAGAGAGCCGAAGGGGGTTATTAGTGAGTTATAGGCCACGGTGCCAATGCCGCTCCTGGAGATGGCAGGCCAAGGTATCCATTGCAGTGATAAAGAGGAGAGGGGAAAAGGGGTATCCCTGTTTGCCCCCCAAACTATATTGAAGGAGCCGGTGTGTGTACGGTTCACCTGCAGTCAAGCCACGGGGTCAGAATAAATTAGAATAATCAAGGACACAAAGTAGTTGTAAAAACACAGTTTAGCGAGTGTCACCCTCATAAAGGCCCACTCCAAGGAGTCCAATGCCTTTTCGGCATCATGTAATCCTACAGTCGCAGGGACCATTGGGGAGACTCTATTCAAGACAGTACACAATGTCAGCAAGTTGAAGGAAGTGGATCAGTGGGGGAAAAACCTTGAATGTACCGAGAGATAATCTGTTCCATTAGCAAAAAGAGTCGAGTGGCAAGGACCATGGCTAAGATCTTATTATCGAAATCTAGAAGGGAAAGGGGATGATAGCAGGAGCAGAGCTGGGGGCCCTTACCTGGTTTTAACAGAAGTATAAGTACCACTTCTCATAAGGTAGGCAGCAAAAGGCCGGTCTCGAGGGATTCGCTGTACATGTCAAGGTGGTGAGGTGTCAGCAGGTGTTTATCGGTTTTGTAGAATGATCTAGTGAGGTCATTTAGGCTGGGTGCATTGGATCCATCGAGAGAGTCCACAGCCTTTGCAATTTCCTTGCTAGTAATGGGTTCACCAAGGAAATGCTGTTGGCCACTGGAGAGCCAAACTATCGCAACCTCGGCCAAATAAGTTGCGATGCTTTCTAGATCTCCAGCTAAGCATGAGGAATAAAGTTGGCCATAGTACTGCAGTAGCCATTATGCTGGTTTTGTTGGATATGGTATCGCCGGTAAAGGATTGCAGCTGAGTGATATGCCATTGAGCCGGTTGGGGTAAAGTAGTCATGCCAGGATGCGACCTGGGTGTTGCCCCTTGCCATTTCTCCTGGATGTGGCATGTTTGCCCATGTACACAATCTCCCATTCGGCTAGGTCACTCTGCCTGTTTGTGGAGCTGCGATAAACTGTCAGATCCAGAATCCTCCCAGTCCAAACTCTGTAGCTTGGACTTGGTCCGGTACAGTTGGTTGTGTATGTTGTGTAGAATAAAAGCGTGCTTGGAGATGCCTATACTGTGGATGTATGCCTTAAAGGCCTCCCAAAGGGTGGCCTGGGATGAGACTGAACCAATACTCAGTGACTTCATCTCAGAGCACTGATCGGAAAACTGAGTCACTGAGGCCCTCATTCGGGACTCTTCAAATGCACTCCAAGCTGCTACCATAAGGATCCGCAGAGTCAGCCGAACCGGGCAATGGTCAGGCAATATATGCCCCAGATGCGCTATATCCGTTGTACAGTGCAAAACGTTAGCAGTATGGAGCCAATAGTCAATCCCATCCAGACATTACGAGGTGAAGAGTAGAATGTGTAGTCACGGTTGAGGGGATGGTGCACGCGCCAGACATCATGAAGCATGTGGGTATCAGTGAGGTCGCAAAGGACCCCCGGGCCTGTGGTTTACCAGTTGTCTGAATGCCAGTAGTGTCTACTAGAGGGTCTTGCACCATGTTGAAGTCCCCACCCATGCGAATAATGTCTGCCTCCACATGTCCCATAAGCGCATGCACAATCTGATAGAAATCGGGTGCATCTGTTATGGGGCCATAGACATTTGCCAGCAGGGTGCATTTATCTGCCAATATGTTGACCAGTAGGACGTAGCAGCCATTTGGGTCAAAGATGCTGGTATTGTGGTTGAAGGGAATGCTTCTATGAAAGAGGGTGCATACTCCCCAGGAGTAGGAGCTGTGGCAGGAGAAATAACGATGCGCATACAGCCGAATAGAGTCAAGAAACTAAATAAATAAATAAAACGAATTACATTGCACGCGCTGCATAGCCAAATGCAATGCAGGGTTCGCAAAGAAATTTGTTTTATTTATTTATTTAGTTACTTAACTCTGTTCGGCCGTATGCTGTAGTTTACTACCCCCCACCCTGCCACCCCGCCCTGCCCCACCGCCCTTTAGCACTCCCTCCATGAGTCACTACTGTAAAGTAGTAGGTATCTATTCCTCATTTTCAGAGGCTGCAAGAAATGCTCCATACGTTAATGTCTGGTTTGAGTCTTCTAAAGACCCTGATGGCTCTTACAGTTTAATCCAATTGTGCTTTCAGAGTTACAGACTTGCATGGCTTTAGTTAAGTCTGGCTCCCCTCTTGAACAGGCCTCTCCTGGGACCTTAGATCGCAGAATGGATGATCCTGTCTTTACAGATCTCTTCAATACCTCTTTTATGGTGCCCAGGTGCCTCTGAGTTGGAAACATGCCTCAGCGGCTCCATTGCTTAAAAAGCCTCGAACATAGGTGGTCTCACTGGCACAAGGGGTGCAGCAGGGCTCTCATCTGAGCCCCACTCTATTCAACCTTTACATGAGCTTCCTGGCTGATGCCATTGAGCAACACAGCTTTGATATTTTATGATATGCTGATGACACTCAGATATTACTATATCTCCAAATTCTGCCAGTGGGGCTGCCTCCCTGAGGACTTGTCTGTCAGAGGTTACCCAGTGGATGGACCACAACTGCCTGAAGTTAAACACAGGCAAAACTAAGGTCATGATCTGGTGCAACCAGCATGCCATTTGGTCTCTGGTCTGGTGGCCGGCACCAATTGGCTCTTTTCCACAACCAAAGCCTAAGGTCAAGAACTTGGGCATGTGGTTTGATCAAAATCTTACTTTCAATGACCAGGTTACAGCTTTGGCAGGCAGGTGAGTTGGAGTTCTCAAATCTCTGAAGACCTTTATTGGTCTTTTACCATTAGATGCCCAGAAGATAGTGATCCAAGCCCTTGTCAGTCAGTCAAAATCACTTTATTCGGTTCATTAAAACCATAAAAAGCATACTAAAAAATCCATTGTTAAAACAAGAAAAAACATGATCAGCAAACAAAATCATTCAAACATGATGTAAGTTTCAAATCACAAACTGTACAAAAAATAGATTTAAAAAACATAATATTCGTCGACCAGGTTTACATGCAATTCATTCTGAGTTAAAAAGGGAAAAGAATTAATACCTCAGGTCATGTGATCCCTCTTTTTTTCCTTTCTCTGACTGCTGCCACCAAAAAACTAGCAACATTAAAAGATTCCCACACATTATTTAGCATCTGCAGATATGTTAAAGCTGGTCTAGCCTGTAGAAAACCTTTGTCTATTAAATTAGTAATATAAAACATTTACGAAGGTGCAAATAATGCTCACAAAAAAAGACAAAGTGCAGGGTATCTTGAGTGGAGAAATTATCGCAAGTGCAGGGACCCAAATCCTCTACCTTTCTCCAAACCTGAGCTTCAGCCAGAAGAAAATGCAGATAGTTGAAACTAAATCTTACTAAGAGGAAGCGATGATCGGGGTTAGTGACTACCTCCAAATAAAGCTCCATGGAGTAGTTTGTTTTTAGTAGTTGGTGGGCCTGTACTGTTGGTTTCATCAACTCCCTGGCCTCTCTTTCTGTATGTGCCATGAGTAGAAAGGATCTCTTGGCCCATGACAGATCTTTCTTGAGTAATTTATCTGGCACGTTAAATAGCTCAGGGCATCCTAAATTGCAATGCTGTCCTTTTGACGTGACACAACCAGGGGATATTATTTGCTCTATCTAAAACTAAGCAATCATGTATGATCTTCCGGTTCATTTCTAGTTCTGGATTGGTCCAGATAGAGATCCATAAAAAGGGGCCATTCTAGTTAAATCTGACATGAAACCAATACCTGTTTCTTGATGAAAAATGTAAGAAGGTATTGATTGTGGCACTAAGAGCAAGCTTCTTAAAAATGTATTTTCAACTATTTGAAGATCTTCAACATCTTTATATCCCCAAATTTCAGAGCCGTAATTTGAAATAGCAATACTTTTTTGCTCTATATATGTTTAGCATTGCTTTCACTGGCTTCACCCCTAGCCTGCTTGCAAAATCGAGCACCGCTGCTGTTGATCTAGCCATGGCATTTCTCTTGACTTTCCTTTCTAGTAGCCATGTACCCTTATCGTCAAACAGGACGCCAATGTATGAAAATGTAGAGAATCTAGCTATTACGTTTCCTTCACAATTATGTATTCAGGGTTTTCTTGGTTTAGCACCCATGATCATTGTATGTGATTTAGAAAAATTGACATTAAGATCCAACAATCCCATAAAAGCTGCAAACGTGCTCAGAAGACACTGAAGGCCAACCTCTGTGGGCTAAAAGGGCAGCATCATCCGCGTATAGGAGTGCTGGTATCAGCCGTTCCCCCACGTGTGGAATATCTTTACTGGCTCCACCTAAAACTGAATCTAAATTATTGATATAAATGGTAAACAGTAGGGGAGCTAAAATGCATGCCTGTCTAATTCCACTAATGATGAGTATGCCCTGTATATGATTGCCCCTTTGGTCAAACCTTAGTGTGGCCGTAAGATCCCTATGCAAATCTGATAAAAAATGTACAATATTCTTGCCCAAGCCAAATGACAGTTGTAAAATCCAAAGTTTGGATCTGTTCACTCGATCAAAGGTCGAGGACATATCCATAAAAGCCAAATGTAGTGTCCATTTCTTAGCAATGGTATATTTGACTGCTAGAAGATGCAGGTTGAGACACTGGTCTATGGTGCCCCTACCTTTCCTCAAACCATATTGCAGGTTTGACAATACATTACACTCATTTATCCAGTCTGTCAATTTACTAAGTATCACTCGGCCTAACACTTATCCGCCGAGTCAATCAGCGATATTGGCCTATAGCATCATGGATCTCCTCTCTGTCTAAATAACTGGGACAATTATTGACTTGGACCAGGATCTTGGCAACCCATATTGACACGCCATATTAAAAACATGTGCTAATATTTTGGACCATAGTGTTACATTCATCTTGAAAAGATCAGCCGGGACCACATCTGGCCCTGGGGCTTTATTACTTGTCATTTGAGTAATAGCCACAGCTACTTAAGCTTCGGAGAAAGCCAGATTGTAGGCTTCAACCACATGTGGTGTGCCTATGGGTCCCTGTTCCATCTTATCCCCATATATGTGTTTAAAATGGCTAAACCACTGCTCTTCCAGTATATTACATTCCACCATAGTACCATTGAGGCCAGAATAAAATGTTTTATTAACTTTTTATTAACTATGTCCCCAAACTTAGCGTTGTTCTTGATAACATTTACGGACAGTAGGTCACTCCAGGCTTCCTGTTTGATTTCTGTTTTACGGGTGCATAGGGACTGCTTATATGCTTTCCTTAGTGTAACTATTAAAATTCTTTCTTGGGGTTTTTGTTTCAGTGCACAGAGTAGCTTTTGGTGGGCAGCTGTACAGTTGTGATCAAACCACTTCTCGCCACTATTAGTAAAGTCCTTGTTAGGATACGTAAGGGCGCTAGCCACCTGCTTACTGACCCTATCAAATGCTATAAAAATATCTGCATTCATTTGCCTGCCCTCTTGGCATAGGTCTATCTTGTGCCCAACAGTATCTAATAGATTGTTTAAAAAAGAGTCCGGTACCACGTTACACCATTTAAGTCTACGACCTTGATCCGTTGTTTTAAAATTAGGGGCTAAGGTGATCCTCCCCTTTTTAGGTGTATCCTTAATGCACTCTGTTAACGTTAAATGTATGGGATTATAGCCACTGAAATGTGACCATTGGGCGGCATAGGCAGATACCAGGGGTTACAAGGCTGCATTAACAAATATGTAATCTATTGTTGAATTTGCACCACTTCCCTTAAAGGAAGGAATACCGACCTCTTCATTCATAAGATCAGGGTGTGATAAATCAGAATCCGCTAAAATATCCTCTGAGTATCCGCCATGTTGTGTATGTTCGAAATGTGTCTCTAGATAATAACCTGGGCCGAGATTCTCAGCGACCTGGCAATTCTTTTTGGACAAATGTGTCTTAAAATCACCCAATAAAATAACCAAATAAGGAGTAGTTTGTTTTTCTCTGTATGAATCTAGAAAGTGATTCAAACTGCATAAACGTTCATTATCCGAAATTCATTTAATTGAATTATAAAAATTAACAACCAGTACTTTAGGCGCATTAGTGGGCGTAATCTGGACAACAAGACAATTACCAGTCCCAGAATCCAGTTTACAATGGTTACCTCTGATCTTTAAGGAAATTAGGGTTATAAGACCACCTTTTAGTCTACTGGCTAGGGAAGACCATGCGGGCTCTAAATAAGTTGTATAACCATCAAGCCAAAGGGTAGTCTCGATTTCCCAAGTTTCTTGAAACCCCACCACATCATACTCCCTTATTAAATCAAACCACCTAACGTCATCTATTTTTTTCTTTATTCTCGCTATATTCCAGCTGAGTACCTTTGAGATTTCCTTTGTTCTAGCTTCCTCCCCCATTATTGTGCTCATAGTGGAAATGCTCTGATTAACAAGAGGCAGGCCATGCGTGGGGGAATGATTTGTTAGTCAGTCATTGGTATCTAGCTGACTCAAAGGAAGGAATCTGTTTGCTAATTCAAGGGTATTTCCTGCTGCCCCCTCTCTGGTTACTTCAGCGGTATTTAAAAGACATGTAGATGAATGAGAGGAGCTCGGGAAAAGGGGACGACCATCCACGTTCTTACATCTGATACCTGGCCTGTTATTAACTGACCCTGGCGGGCATCTAGACATGACAATGGGAGCTGTAGCCTGATTGCCCACTGCTGGGTGATAAAAATAGCCAGACGGAACGCTTTTATACCACCCAGGCCTTGATTACCTCCTTCTCGGAAAAGTCAACTTGCCTCATTTATCTGGTCAAAGTTAATAATAAGACAACCACCCTCTTCAGATTTAGCACCCCGACCAACGCATCCCACCCGCCTGGCCAATTATAATGTGTGACGATGCTCTAACCCCCCGTCTGACAGTTTCGTACACCAGAATTTTACTTTGCGGATGAGCTCATCTGTGGTTTCCGTTATGTTGTCTTTAAGGGGGGGTACCCTTACTAGCACTGCTACTAGAGGGGTGGTCTCGGGTAGTAAATGGAGCATACTTCTTTTGCCAGCCCAGTGCGAGGGGGTTTAACTATGCTCTCTCTGGACAGGAGATTCTGACGGCTGGTGGGACCCCATATAATTCGGAATGGCAGCCGCATGTCTTGTTTCTTTATTTTTCCCTGGAATATCAATATCAAGCTTAGAGGGCCCGGAGTGTGGAATATAATGTTGCACTCCCCTCGTGGATACTACCTTTTGCGCAGTAGGTTATTTTGGGCATTGTTAGGCACGTAATGCATCACATTATTTACATTGGCCTTAAAATTATGGTCCTTCAGTTCAGCCAATTGAGACTCTATTTGTGAGAGTTTTGTCATCATGCCTTCTAATACGCTCTTAACACACATGGTCAAGTCCTCGCTGAATGTCCCAAAGAATGTCTCCAGGTGAGTATGGATAAGGTCTCCTACTGCTGCATTAATGTGCGAAATTAACCGATCCTCCTGGGCCGAAGGTCCTTCTCCCCCCTCCTGGGTTGAAAAATCAAATTCAGTGGTACCCAACTTCAGGCATCTTTTTCCGCCTATTTTTATTAGGGGCCATAGTCGAGGCATGTGATGTGTTTTCAGTCAGTCTATCCCCTCTTTTGGTCATCAGACAGGAGGTGGCAGTGGCGATGATGAGGGTCTCATCGTTGGATTACTGTATGTTCTGTATCTGGGTGTTTCTCAATCGCCGCTGCTGAGACTCCAACGGGTTCAGAATTCCGCAGCTTGACTGCAAATAAAACTTCCTAAACTGGCTCCTATAGGCCCAGCACTTCTCAAACTTCACTGGTTCCCAGTGAAGAAGCGTTGCTTTTAAGGCCCTCTGCTACTGCTATGGGATTTCAGGAGGACTGGCGCAACCTATTTGCACTCTCTTATCATACCATATTCCCCTTTGAGGTATCTTAGGTCCTCTAGGGCCTTGTTGGCCCAGGTCCCAAGGGTAAAGAGAGTTCACTTGGGCGGGAGCTCTTTTGGCTATCTTGCACCCACGCTTTGGAACTCTCTCCCTTTACAGTTAAGGAATTCTGAAACAGAACTTCTGTTTTGGAAAAATATAATAACCTGGTTGTTTGGTAACTAGATGTCTACTGTTCTTGGGCCTGATTCCCAAAACTAACTTAAGACAAAATCCTAAACTTACTACTTTTGGTATTCACAGAAGGCATTTAGTAGTAGTAAAGTTAGGATTTTGTCTTAAGTCTGTCTTAAGTCTGTCTTAAGTCTGTCCTAAGTTTGTCTTAAGTCTGTCTTAAGTATGTCTTAAGTCTGTCTTAAGTCTGTCTTAAGTCTGTCTTAAGTCTGTCCTAAGTTTGTCTTAAGTTTGTCTAAAGACTGTTTTAAGTCTGTCTTAAGTCTGTCTTAAGTCAAACTTAAGACAAAATCCTAACTTTACTACTACTAAATGCCTTCTGTGAATACCAAAAGTAGTAGGACAGACTTAAGTCAGACTTAAGACAGACTTAAGACAGACTTAAGACAAACTTAGGACAGACTTAGGACAGACTTAAGACAGACTTAAGACAGACTTAACACAAACTTAAGACAAACTTAAGACAAACTTAGGACAGACTTAAGACAGACTCAAGACAAAGTCCTAACTTTACTACTACTAAATGCCTTATGTGAATACCAAAAGTAGTAAGTTTAGGATTTTGTCTTAAGTTAGTTCTGTGAATCGGGCCCCTTGTGCTTTGGAGCTGTTTGGTTGGTGTATTTGACCTTAGCGCTGGGACACTCCTATGGGAGTAGCAATGCACTTTATAAGCTGCTTTATTATTATTATTATCCACTGGTGCATCAAATATACAAGGCTGTCCGTTTACACAAAGTGTTTTTAGAGTCAGTGTAGTTGCGGCAGGCCTTCTGTTCAGCCATGGGGTATAGTGAGACAGCAGAGCCCTGATATAGGAAGTGGGCCATGTTCATGGGCCAGTTGGAGCGCTGTGTCTCTGTCCCTGTAGATGAGAAGGCGTGCAAAGATCAGGCATGGCGCTGCACCAACCGTGGTCTATGTCCCAGTGACCAGTGCAAGTGCTCAACCACAAAGGTGGACATGAAACTGCTGCTGTCAAAGAGATCTGCTAAGATTTGTTCGACAAACACATCCAGGCGCCCCATATTAGTGGTTTCCGCAATGCCCATTCCATAAACGTTATTTTTACGAGGTTGGGCCTTCAAATCTTCATTTTTGAGCACCTCCGTCTTCAGGAAATGCTCCAACCTCTCCAGTCATTTGGCTATGGACCCAGCACTGTCCTCCAGGCCAGATGCGCTCCTCAACATCATCAAGTCTGTTGTGCCGGTCTAGCTGATCGCCCATCAGGTCAAGACGGCTGGTGAGGGTGTCGAAGGATGCATCAATGGAGCGGAACCCAGTGCACAATTCAGCCATAATAGCAGCAGTGCCATTGGTGGGATCAGATCTAACGTCCCTGTCCGTAGGCTCATCTGTGTCAGAGTGGGAACCCAGAGGGCGACCAGTCTTGGGTTGCTCAAAGAGCAATTTAAGCTGTTTTGGGTCTTCACGGCCCATCCTGAAGCTGGCGAGGAGTGGGGATACAAAGCAGCATATGAAGCTGGAGGGCAGTAGGAACAGCGAGTGATGCAGGGAATTGCTAGACACCCCAAGTAGAACAAGACTCTCAGCATGCACCCCAGCAGACAGACCAGGTGAGTGGAAGGATGCAGGGGACCCCAGCCGCCAGCGAGGCTTCCACTATGTGCAGGTAAGTAGTTGAGTGCTGAAACAGGCCTCAGCCCGAGAGGGTGCACTGGGTTGCAAGGAGCAAGGGGGGAGGGGCCACAGCCTCAGGGGAGAGTCAACACGGTAGTAGGCCCAGAGCTCGGTATGGCAATGGACAGTAGCAGAGCAGGGCTCTATCTGGCAGTGCATAGGTCACTGTGAGAAATACACAAGGGGAGAACCCCATCAGAAAAAGTTGACAGGTCCCACCAGCGGCGATGACAGGAAACGAGATGAGGGTGTGTGCAGCGGACCGGTCAAGGTTATACAGAATGGGCCATCACAGGGCTGCAGGCAGACCGGGTGGTACGTGCAGTGTCAGGCAGACAATGAAGTAGTGCAGGACTCAGCACCCTGGGACGGTGCTGAGGAATCAGGGCACTTCCTGCAGTCAGGCCCCCGGCACACACACCTTAACAGCCACGGACCACAAGGGGAGCCAATGCAGGGGAGCAGTGTCAGAGGCAGAAGCCCAATGGAGGCGATTCACACATCCGCAGAGATGACAGGACAGTTTGCTGGGGGCTACGCAGGCATCCACCAGGCAACAGCAACAAAGCAGTATCCCAGGGGGGCACCAGCATGACCAGGTGGTCTCGTCTCAGGCTCACCCCCATCCTTTGTCTCCGCGGGGCCTCTGAGACAGAGCCGGGCCATGTGGGCCACCCGATGATTGTATGGTTTGGAAGCGGGGCCAGCAATGATTA
The DNA here is from genome assembly GCF_964204655.1 of Triturus cristatus. NCBI lineage: Eukaryota > Metazoa > Chordata > Amphibia > Caudata > Salamandridae > Triturus > Triturus cristatus. The sequence continues at coordinate 611,362,285 of NC_140591.1, read as the reverse complement.
ACCCTGTGTTCACCAGCACCGCAATGTGTGTGGCATGTTCCTGCCATCCAGATGACACAGGATGAAGGAGATGAGCGATCGCACAAAAACGGGCTGTAGCTGCAGGAGTTCTACAACTAGGTGGCCATTAGGTACGCACATGTGATCACGCCCCTCGCTTTTTTCTAAAGTTTGTATTTATTTAGTCATTTCTTTTGAATAATAAATAGTGGGACACATGCCTCTAGTGAAGGCACAAAAACTTAGTGCAGATACAAGCATGTAAACAAGGATTGGCATAGCCAAAAGGTCTCGCCTTTGGCACCTTCTTCTTCTTATTATTATAATGGAATTTATAAGGCGCAACAGCCACCCAAAAGGGTTTCCCGGCGCCAACCAGGACACGGAACAGCTGCCAGCTTCAAGATTATTGATTGAAAAGCCAGGTTTTTAAGGATTTGCAGAATTGGACATACGCCGTTTCATTCTGAATGGCTACAGGGAGGGAATTCCATAAGGAAGGGACAAGATAGGCAAACGATTGTCCGCCTATACGGGATAGTCTGACACTAGGCACAGAGAATTTCCCTTGAGTGGACGAGTGGAGACACCAAGAGGGCTCATAGGGATGAACTAGGGATTGCCAATATTGGGAAACCATGCCTGATTTTATTCTAAACATGTAGCTCAGGGCCTTGAACTTGATCCGGTTCTCCACCCTGAGCCAATGGAGGTCCCACAAGTGCCCAGAGACCGAGAAAGCTCTAGGAACCCGGCAGAGCAGTCTTGCAGCTGACTTCTGAACCAACAGTAGCCTTCGAGTCACTACGTTGTTAGTCCCCAGGTAAAGAATGTTCCTGTAATCCGGTCGAGAAGTGACAAGCGCCTGGACTACTGCTCTCTGAGTGTGTTCTGGCAGCATCCAAATAATCTTTTTTAGCCAGTTTAGAATAGTGAAACATGTGGCAGCTACCTTCACTGCATGTTGTTGCATAGTTAGTGAGTCATTTATGACGACGCCCAGGTTACGGGCTTGACAGGAGGGCTGAGAGAGGGTGCCCATCTCACTAGGCCACTGCTGAGAGCTCCATAGATCTTTGTTTTTTCCCAAGACCAGGACTTCAGTATTCTCTCCATTGAGCTTTAGGTAATTGGCCTGCATCCATGAGGCAATTTTACCCAAGCCCATCTGGAGGAGGGAAGTCTCAGTCACCCTCTGCATTGAGAGTGAGAAGATAATCTGGGTGTCGTCCGCATAAGAAAACAGAGACTGCCCAGCTTCTTCAGCAACATCTGCTAAAGGTCTAACATAGAGATTAAATAGTAGGGGGCTGAGAATGGAGCCCTGATCAACATCGTAGGGTGAAGGATGGATCTCTTAGCTGGCAACTGAAGGAAAGACTTGGAAGGTCCGGTTGGTAAGAAAGGAGATAAGCCAGTTAAGGGCTGTACCACAGATACCCAGAGATCTTAAAGATTTTACTAACACGGTTTGAGAGACCTTGTCAAATGCTACGCTTAAATAATGCAGTATAAGAGCCACCGTGTCTCCAGAGTCTAGGTGACCGCGCAGTCTTTCCGTGAATCCGAGAAGAGTGGTTTCAGTTGAAAATCCGGCTCGGAAGCCCGATTGGGATGGGTGAAGGAATTTTTGTGATTCTATGAAGTTCGACAGCTGCAAATAAATGTGCTTTTCCAAGATTTTGGAAAAAGCCGGTAACAGGGAAATGGGTTGGTAGTTGGAAGGCATTTGCCTTCTTCACAAGGGGGAGCACAATAGCATGCTTCCACTCTGATGGGACCATTGCTTCCTGTAAGGAGGCATTTAGAAGATTCATGATTACCAGCAATGATGATGGTTCAAGCTGTTTAAGCACGGAGAGAAGGAGAGGGTCCCTACGGGAGCCTGATTTGACACTATCTAAAAGATGTTTAAAGGAATCCATATCTAATAAAGACCATGTATCCAATCTGTTTGTGAGTGCGAAAAAACTCCCAATCTCGAGTCGAGCCGGCATTATCAGTTAGGGGTAATGTGGATGCTGGTTGGAGAGACGTACCAGTCTGTAGTTAAGGAGGACTGTTAAGCTGCAGTCTTTCAATTTCCGAATATATTTTGTCAACTTTTTGGAGAAAAAAGTTGGCCAAATTTTCACATTGCCGATTGTTAAGCGGAGGGGGCCTAGCTTGAGTTTCAGAACCAGAAAACTCCTTAACCATGTTGAATAATGTTTTTGACAAGTTCAAAGCTCCGAAAATGGTTACTGAAACATATTCCGCATGAGTAATCTTACAAAGATTGTGATATTCTTTTTTTGCCATTTTGTAAGCAATTTTGGAAGCAGGCGCATAGTCCCTCCTCCAGTGTCTTTGTAGCATCTTACATTTGGTCTTCTCTTTTTTTAGATTTTTATTAAACCAACCAAGGCGCTGTAGAATGGTGGTTTTTCACCTTATAAGTGTTTAGCCGTGCAGCACATTATCCTGTGTGCTGTGCCACCAGGGATTGAAGAGCTACACATATTCTGCACACTGTGTACCCTTTATAAGCAGTAGCCGTTTGCAAATGGTCTGATTAACCAATGAATTGGCAGTACTAGTAGCATAAGACACTCAATGTCAGGAAGTGGTAATGATATCATCCTAAGACCACCACTGTGAGGAATTTGCAAACATAACATCCACTATCAGTAAGTAGTGCAGATAATATCCTCAGACACTCAGGCGCTTGTAACATTGCAAGAATGAATGTAGTAAGGAATGTAACTACATTAAAAATAAAACTCTGGGTTCTCATACACCTCCGCACAGACACCTGTCAAGGTCAAGGGAAGTGGTCAAATAACCTTTCAGAAAAGGATGGTGCCCTCTGCTGGAAGACGACAGCACTTACTGCCAATGCTGAACTACAATAAAAACGTGCAGCCTGGTGTTCGCGTATGGGAGGCACACCGGCCGAGTGCAATATCTTCTCCGTGATAGCCAGCGGTCGAAGTGCATAAAGAAATATACCTGGAGCCACGCATTTCAGTAAGTTGGATTCTCATACTAGGGACTGCGTGTGCGTCCCTGCTTCCCCCCGCGGCAATACTCCATGGGAGTTAACTTGTAAGGAAAGGTGGGACATGCACCAATCATCAGCTATTAGCACACTTCCATTTTTAAATGGCACACACAAAGGTCAATCCTAAGCAAAGGAGGTGTCAAACCCCACAAAGCACATACAACAGATCACCTGACAGTGCAAGCGTTGTTTAGCCTTGACCTAAAAAGTGTTTTCATTAACACCTTAGATTATAGCACTTCATTATAAGGTATTTATTAGAAGTGATGTTTATGCCATCCACATCCTGACAACAATGTCATTAGTGAATTAAGAGGCATGTAATTTGTTAGGAGCACCCTCCGAGTTGTTCTTATGACTGGGACAACATTATAGTTTATTAAATCACAGGCTAGAGAAGGTTTTGTATGACACACATCCTAAATTCATTCAATTGAAGGTGCTCTCATATGAGGTCATTAAGGAAAGGAAGGTAAAGTGAAATAAAACAACTGCCTAGGATCATACAGTTTGGCCAAGCAAGGATTTCTGCTTTCACATTGTGGAATTCAGCCACTAGATGAGTATCTCACGATCTATATCAAAAGGTAATGCTCTCTTTCAGTCTTGGTTCATGAGGTTAGAGTGTGGGTGGCAGACAGAAAGCACTTGAAGGCTCTGTTTGTTGTCCACACCATGCACATGCTTTGCTCCCCCCAACACCCACCTTATCCCACCCGAACTTCACAATGCAGCCCTCGGGCATGCATCAGACCATACTTTTTGGCCCCTTGGGAAATATTTGCAAGTATCCTTGGTATGGGCCAAGCGGAGGATGAGACATGGCAGTGTTGTCTTCTCTCCCTCCACGGCTGGTGATGAGGTTGATGGCTGCAGCCCCTGCCTCTCTTCCACCATGGTCTTACAGGTTACAGACCAGCAACTGGTAGAACCAAGCCCGGATTTTCACCCTCAGCAATGCTTAGTTTGTAAAAAAAGAACAAGTTCCGGTCCTTTCTTAGGAGGCTACTGCAGCTTTTACCACTCATTGCCCTTGTCAGCGCTGCCAAAGTCAGTACTAATACAACTGCTAATCCTCACGCTCATTTAAGTGTGAAAATTCAGACTTCCCCAGGCCACCCAAACTTATAAGAATGGCGTTGGTGGCAGGAATAATTAATTTGTCGTATATTTTGAATTATCAAACACTCAGATGTTGAGCTCATTTTAAAATTAAACAGACAGTGCCACCATTTGGTGAACTATCGAAAGTACTGGTGTTGAGAATTATGTGCTGGTGCTGAGCACTGGCAAATACCAACTCAAATTAAGTCGCTCAGTAATTTCATGTCCAGAATCACCAACCACTCGTAGTATAGCAGAACATTGTCGCCTCTCGTGGAGCACCCTTCACCATGAGCTTAATAATGGCCTAAGAATATATCAGCCCTAATGAAAATTAATGCTATTCTTCCATTTGTAATAAAAGAATCACTGCTGAGACATGTTGGTACTCGCCCATTTAACAAGTAGAGCACTGTTACTGGGAAATGCCCCGGTTACTTACCGGTAATCTTCATTACTCCGAGTCCTTGTCTTCCTCGCCACAGTAATCACCAATGAGCCTTCGGCTCCCACAGAAACTTCAAGTATAATTTTTACAGTCTAGTCTCCCTCTCCCTCCAATATGGCCCCCGACCACACAGCCAAGTATCGGCTCATTGGTGATTACTGTGGCAAGGAAAACGGACGAGGAGGTAATGCCCCGCTTACTTACCGACTGAGGGTGGACAGGGAAGGACGCAAACCCCTACGGGACAAACCAAAATTCACAAAGAAATTGTCCACCTTGCAAAAAGAAGAAGTCCTATCCAGATAAATCAGCAAGGCGCGCCGAACATCCAGAAGATGAAGCAAGGACTCATCCACAGACGAAGGATCAGGACAAAGAACCGGAAGGATAACCTCCGTGGAACGATGAAAGAACAAATTCACCTTAGGAACAAAAGTGGGGAGAGGACGCAACACAACACGATCCTCCAGAACACATAAAAAAGGAGCAGACCGGAGGAAAGCCCCCAACTCCCCAATCCTCCTGGCAGAAGCAATAGCCACAAGAAAGACCACCTTAAGAGTCAAGAACTTGAGGTCAACCGACTCCAAAGGCTCAAAAGGACCCAACTGCAGCGCACGCAGAACCAGGGGAAGATCCCAAGGAGGAGAAGACAGAACAGGGTGGGGACGCTGAAAGGCCAGAGACTTCAACAGCTTGGACACCAACGGCGCCACAGAAAGCAACGGAAGAGCATGAAATGCCCGAATAGCAGCCTACTGCGCACGAAGAGTAGAAATGGCCAACCCCAATTCGAAACCCTCCTGCAAAAAGTCAAGAACGCGGGCAGGATCCAAATCAGAAAGAGGTAGATCGTGCCGCACACACCATACAGCAAAATGGTCCCAGACGGACGCCTGGATCGCTGAATAACATCAGCAACCACCGCCGAACACCCACCCTGAATCAGGGATTCCCTCTCAAGAGCCAGGCCCGCAGACCTAAGGTCCGGAACACCATAAGAGGAAGAGGAGGCCCCATCAGAGGAAAGGGATCGAATGGCAACAGCCACCCCGAGCCCACCGCCAACTCCAACAAGAGAGGAAACCATGGGCGGCGACGCCAACCGGGGACAATCAGAAGAACAAGGGACCCCTCCCTCTTGATCTTCTGCAACACAACTGGGATCAGGGGAACAGGAGGGAACACATACAATAGGCCCCTCGGCCACAGTAAGGATAGAGCATCCACCCTCCACGCTTCCGGACACGGCATAATTGTGCAAAAGCAACGGATCTTCGCATTGAATTTGGAAACAAACAGGTCCACAATCGGAGACCCAAACCTCCTCCGCAAAACCCTGAACATCTGGGGTGTCAGGGACAAGGAACCCATGGACGGAAAGACCCTGCTCAGGCAGTCCGCAACCACGTTTTCCTGACCCGGAAGATAAACAGCCGACAGAGAGACCAGGTGCAACTCCCCCAAGAACAAATCAGGAATCTGAGGGAACTGAGGGAAGGAACCCGGCAGCCCCCTTGATGGTTGAGATATGCCATGACCACCTGATTGTCCGTCCGGACCTGAACATGATGACCCAAGAGAAGGTCCGAAAAGGCCAACAGACCCAACTGGACAGCCTTCAGCTCTCTGTAATTGGACGAACAAGACTTCACAATCGGATCCCAAAGACCCTGAGCCGAAGAGTCCCCCAGAGTAGCACCCAAACCCAAAAGGCTGGCATCTGTAGTGAGGACCCAAGAAGGAATCACAAGGAAAGGACAACCCCGGGAGAGATGCACCACGTCCAACCACCACTCCAGGGCCACCCGAACCCCCACCAACACAGGAATCAGGAGGTCGAGATCCTGAGAACAGGGGTCCCAATGCCGCAAAATGTGGGAAACCACTGGGTACATGTGAAGGCGAGCCCAAAGAACCACAGACAGGGAAGCTGACATGAGACCCTGAACCCTCAACCAAAGTCTCGCAGGCTGGGAAGGACGTGACATCAGAGATTGAACAGCAGACATTAGGGTTTCCATGCGAGCAGGAGGCAGGAACACAGAGCCCAACAGAGTCATGAAACGAGCCCCTATGAAAGTCAGATCCTGCGCAGGAACCAGGGATGACTTCCCCACATTCACCAGGAAGCCGTGCTGCTCCAGGACCTGGCAAACCCTTTGGACATGGACCACCGCCTTAGAAAGAGAAGAAGCAGAAATCAATAAATCGTCCAGGTAGGAAAACACCTGAATTCCTTCCCCATGCAAATGACCAATGACAGGGGCCAAAACCTTCGTAAACACCCTGGGAGCAGAGCAGAGACCAAAAGGCAATACCTGAAATTGGAATTGTCGACCCAGGACACAGAACCGCAGGAAACGCTATGGAGATAGGCGTCCTGGAGATCGATAGACGCAAGAAAGTCCCCCCGAGAAATCAGAGGGAGGATCAACTTCAGAGACACCATTTTGAAAGTCTGAGGAGGAACGAACCCATTCAGCCATTTGAGGTCCAGGACAGGCCACAGATCCCCCGTGCGCTTGAACACAAGGAACAGGATGGAGTACACCCCTAACCCCAGCTGAGCCTCCGGAACCGGAATCACAGCACCTTTTGCCAGAAGAGCCTCGATACCGCCCAAAAGCGCCGCCTTCTTGTGAGCCAACCTGGGGCAGGGAGTGGACCTGAAATAGTCTGGAGGAACCTGGCTGAACCCAAGGCGAAAACCCTCGGAAACCACCTGAAAGACCCACCGATCTGACACAGTCATTCTCCAGGAATCCAGGAAGAACCGCAGCCGTCCCCCAACCGGACCCTTCCCCAGGGACACAGAGTCATGACTTTGAGGGAGCAGAAGCGGAGGATTGAACATTGGAGAACCGGGACTTATCAGTGGAAGGGGCACCCCGGCCACGCCCCCTACCACGAAAGGGCTGGTGAACACGGCCCCTACGAGAAGGCCCAAAGGCACGGGTAGCACCAAAAGAACGGAAACGACCAGCCCGATCTGGAGCCAGCAGTTTCCTATCCTCCGCAGTCTTCTTGACCATATCCTCCAAAGGAGGACCAAAAAGCTTGACACCAGTAAAAGGAATCTTCATAAGTAAAGATTTCTGGGCAGCATCAGCCTTCCACGAGCGTAACCACAACTGGCGCCTAGCCGCCACCGAAGAACCAGCAGCAGAAGCAGCCGCACCCAAGGCATCATAGGAGACGTCCGAAAGGAGACAAACCTTTTGCTCCATCATGGCCAACGTAGAGGAGACATCCTCGCCCTGGTCCAACAGTTCAGCCAAGAACTGAAAATCCTTCAGCAAGGACTGAATAGTATAAGTGGAATAAGTGGCAGCCCTGATGGAAACATTGGCAGCAGAAAAAGTGCGCTTTACCGCCCCATCCACCTTCCGATCCACAGGATCCGCCGGGGAGAAATCCTCAGATACCACAGACCCTTGAGAGACATCGCCGCCATCAATGAATCAACCTTCACCGAAGAAGGATACTTGGAAGAAAAGTCCAGCAAAGGGTAACGTTTCGCCAAGTAGCGCGGGAAAGCCCCTTTATCAACATCCTTCCACTCATTTTCCAACACCTTCACCACAGAAGAATGCATCGGAAGAGTATCAGGATCCGGACGCTGATTCTGCATAAAAAAATCATCCTCCATCGGGGCCACCGATTCAGGAAACATCAAGTTGGTGCGAATGTGCCCCAGGACGTCTTTAAGATCAGCACCCTGCAGAAAGCGACCACGAACCTTCACATCCTCCTCAGCGTCAAAGCCAACATGGGATTCAGGATCCGACCTGGGCTTTTTTGAAGGGGGCGCAGTCAACTTGCCACGCAATGCAGCAGCCACAGCAGAATCAATCATCTGCTGGAGTACAGACAATGAAGGCAAAGCCTCCTGAGACCCAGAAGCGACAGCCCCAAGGCCAGGAGTAACAGAATCATCAGCAACTTCCATCCCAAAACCAAACGTAAAGCAGCAAGGCGAGAATCAACCAGCAGAAAAATTCAGCCAGCCAACAGCCTTTTAAATGTCTACCAGGTGTAGCGAATCAAAATGCAATACAGGACACGCCCCCAGGACTGAAAGAAAAGAGAGCCGGAAGCCCGCGCCCTCTAATGCAGAAAAGAAAAAAAAAAAAACGCCACAGAGAAAGCCCCAGAAACGCCGAGGAAATCCACAAATCAGTGCAAGGAAGAATCTGAGGGAAGCAGGAAGTGCGATCACGAAGAGAGCGCCGTCCGCAGAAGTCCGCTAAAGCAGGACGCGCGGTCGGTAGACACTCAAAAACGCGCCTCTGAAGTCCGCTAAAGCAGGACATAGAGGCACATCAATATCAGGAGGCGGGACACAAAACGACCCGACCGCCGCCTCTCCGGGTTCGCTAAAGCTGAAACCGGAGAGGCACGCTGCACAGGGGGACAATCACACATTACAGAAAAGACCAAAGTCCCCCCAGCCAAGCGAACACGGGGCCCTAGAGTCCGCTAAAGCAGGACCGCCGCCCCACACATACCTGATCATCAGGAACACAGCACTCGGAGTAGTGCAGAAACGAAAAAACAGGTCGTTCTGGTGCATTATGTGTCCCTTTATGGGATTGGCTGTGTGGTCGGGGGCCATATTGGAGGGAGAGGGAGACTAGACTGTAAAAATTATACTTGGAGTTTCTGTGGGAGCCGAAGGCTCATTGGTGATTACTGTGGCGAGGAAGACGGACGAGGAGGTAATGCTAATGCTGGTGCTATGCCATTAAATGCGGAGATAGGTTGGTACTCGCCCATTTAACAAGTAGAGCACTGTTACTGGGAAATGCTGGTGCTATGCCATTAAATGCACTGCATCCCCGCTGAAAAGTGCTTCTCCTATGCCCTTTATATGTTTAGCAAACATGCAAAACTGTGCTGTGTTTCCCGAACTCTCCCTGGCAACAGGGTGGATGACAGATGCCTTGGAGGGTAAAATGGTGAAGGGGCCGCTGGGAGTCCCTGGTCACCTATTCATGGTGCTCTCCTCTGAGACCACCAAAAAGTCATGTGAATGAAAATGATCTTCCTCTTTATGTGTCGAATGAAGTGATCAGCCGAAGATCACACATTCTGGTTAAATCAGGATTACAACCAAGGTGAGAGGTTGTTTTTTTTTTCAGTTTTATATAGCGTGAACTTGACAGAAGGTACTGGCGCGCTTTATATGAACACCAGTTTCTTTATACAAGGAAACATTTATTTTTGTCAGGGAGATTAAGTGTTTGCCAGAATCACAGGATGTTAGCGTCCCTGCCGAGACTCAAACCTGGTTCCCCAGCTTCAAAGTCGGCAGCTCTGGCTGTTGGGGCATATTAGCACAAAAATCCTGAACTCTCACCTGGCACGTTTGAGAGGCAATGCGATTACACCATGCCAGTATCAACTTCTTGGAAACATTTTCACAAAATTAAACACACATGCACATTGTGTAATCAGAGTCACACACAAAGAGTTTTCACTAGAAAAAACTGAGGGGCATATCATCAAGAAACGGCGTTAAAATTATCACCTCTTTAGTGGCAGAAAACTGCCACTAAAGCAGCGATAATGGGCTTGATAATATGCCGCAGTGAATTCCAATAGAAGCCCACGTTCTTGTGTCAACATGCGCTTCTATTGGAATTCGCTGCGGCATATTATCAAGCCCATTATCACCACTTTAGCGGCAGTTTTCTGCCGCTAAAGTGGCGATAATTTTATCGCCGTGCTTGATAATATGCCCCTGAGAAAGGCCAATCAATCTTAAGGCTCATCTCTTGTCTTTCCTTCTCTAAGTTTCCCGGTCACATATACGTTGGCTTATTTACAAGCCCCTTGCGCCACTTTTGCATCACTTTTAACATTGGAAAAGTGACGCAAAAGTAGAGCAAGGGGCTTGTAAATCTGCCCCACAGTCTCTGGACACTTGGAGAATCTGAGCTACACTTCAGAGGTCATAAAGCAGCCTCTGCAGCTCCCAGGAAGAGGCTAGAAAATCACAATGGAAAGATGAAATACAGAAAACAGAAGCAACATAAACAAATGTCACAGTCTTAAACAAAAGAAATGGAAGGTGAGCTACTTTTGCGTCACTTTTCCTATGTTAAAAGTGACGCAAAAGTGGCGCAAGGGGCTTGTAAATCTGCCCCCCTGTGTTTAAGCGCTTGAATGATGAGCAGCTATTGGTATGAACTTGTTCAAAGCATTTATTATCGCTTAATGCAGCTCCTTTAAAACTGCTGTTTTGACTAACTACACAAGGTGGTCGCCAGGCTCGCCCCTCATTCTGTACCTACGGTCTGATTGTGGGCGAGGACTGTTTCGTTTTGTCTCTAGAGACAGATGGAAGGAAATTAAACTGAGGCAAGGGTTATGAGCGGCAACAACACCCTCCTCACCTTCCACTTCCGCTCAGTCCGACAGGGAGCTAAGCAAAACAAGCAATTTACGCACGACCTATTGCAGTGCAAATGGTTGGCATCACGGACAACGGGACGGAGGGCGTCGGGGAGAAGGCATGGACAACAGGAGGGAGGGTGAGGGGGGATAGGAGAAGGCACGGACAACAGGAAGGGGGCGGGGAGGGGAAATGAAGGCAAGGACAACGGGAGGGATGGCGGGGAGGGGAAAAGAAGGCACAGACAATTGGAGGGAGGGTGGGGGAAAGAAAGCACAACAACGGGAGGGGGGGAGAAGGCACCAAAGCAGGTCGTGCCTGCAGTAGGAGAACCTCATTAAAGAAAATAGTGCTGAAAGATAAAAGAAGACGTACCTTGAAACAACTGAAGTAAAGGGGCCAGTCACCATGTGAGGTGACAAATGAAGAGGAGGCAGTACCAAGGAGGGACTAACAAGCCTATTGACGAATCAGAAGCCAGCATTTAGGACAGACAATGACACAAGCAAATGGCAAATATTAGAGGAGAGTGGGAGGGGCTTCTATCCGTTACTCCACCACAACAAGTCTCGCAGAGCAGTGCATGCGAGCTGGCTCTAGGTTCGACCTCAAAAGCACCCAAATGAGAAATATAGCTCGGGAACCTATTATGACTGCCATAGGTTTGGCCCTGTTAAATTGTCCCCAAAGTTACAGATAATGGGATACTGGTAACTCAGAGTGGTGAAGTTAACCAAGATTACAGATGGAACCTGAGGTCCTTTTTATTCCTCATTTTGCCTGGAAAATTCAACTGCCAAAATCTCCAAGTAAAACAAAACAGATCTGTGGTGTTCCAGGGGATCTCATACATCTGATGGGACACATAACTGCTGTTACCAGCCCATTAAAATTAAAGAGGACCTAGTAATGCAGCCCTTGATGAATTAATGCACCATCTGCCAAAGTCTGACAGAAATCCCAATATCCCAGGTTGGAACCCCCATTGGTAGGGCCAACGCTTACAAAAGTGAGGTAAAGCAACAGCTCCTGGGAACAAAATGACTTCTAAATGCTAGAAAACCAGCCTGTGTTGAGTGAGTCGGGGCACTGCAGTAGGTAAAACTCTATTTTGTGTGGTGCACCTAAAATCCTAGCTCTGTTCCTATCGGGAGAGTTGTCTCAGTCTCTCACATTTATGAGTTTATTAAATTTAGCTGTTCTAGAATACTGCAACACATAATATTTGTAGTGTTATGCAAAGGTAAAATCCGTTGGTGGTATACTCTCATTAATGATGTATTTTTGGTGTTTTGACAGAGCCGCAGTGTCGCCTATTGGCCACATTAGAGTGAAGATCATCTTGGCAGGTTACAAAAAGATTTGGTGGTGCTGATCGAGCAGCAGAGTGCTCTTAAAATTGGTGAATTAACAAGAAATGCTGAGAAGAATGAACAATGTATAGAAACAGAGCATTGTTATACTTCCAAGAGCGGTGTTTGGAATTCCGAAAACTTCAGATTGGACACGCAATCAGAGATTTAAGCCCAATCTCACCCTTGCATTCCCAGTATCTATTTAAATTTGCAGTTGCCCAAGAGAAACATCTGATAACTGATCTGCAATTTCCTCTTCTTTCAGATCTTAATGTTGGTGCAAATGATTTATTTAAAATTAGGGCCAGTTTGCAGGCAGCTAGTGCACTAGTTCATGCATTATTTTGTTTTTACAGGGAAAGCATATCTGGTCCCCTTCAAACTACAAGGTCCTCTGTAACTCTGCAGATCCCTTGTTTTCAGGTCTGCACTACAGACAGTTATAGCTGGCTATTGGTAAGACCTACTCTTTTCAGCAGACACATGTATTTATATTTGGCTTTGGGTGAGCCCCTTGATCATGATTAATTGACTTTGTTGTCTATCTCAGTTGTCTGCTTCTGATTCAGTGTCTTTTCTCTGTATTGTTATGCTTGTCCCGCCCAGAAGCATTTTGGTCTCACTACCTTCTAATTGGGTGAGTTGTATCCTTTCCCAGTATATTTGAGTGGACTCTTTTGCTTTGTACTGAGCATGCCATTGAGTGCATGCAATTCCTTGCTCTCTTTCTCTGGCTAAGGCGCCATCCTGCATATCCCCTTAGCACTTCCTGCTCACCTGATGATCCCTACCCTTTTCCATGTTACTTTTTATTTATTTGTGTATTTATTTTACCAGGGCACAGCAGCTGAAAACTGCTCTCGAACTGCACTCTTCCTTTTACTTGCCTCTCTTCCCTCAGTGCTCCTGGACCAGCCCAGCTTTTTGTCCTGCTCACCATTTTGCATTTTTTTAAATGTTATTTAATTATTATTTATGCTATGATGGCCAGATATTTGCAAAGCACTGGTGGGCTGATTGTTTCCTTTTTTATGCTTCGTGTGTGGTTTTTTTTTTTGTACTCTCTTAACATTTTAATTAACCATGACCTACTGGATGTTGGCTACAATCGTCATGACGCATATGCGTGCATGCATCATCATGCCAGTGTCCACAGGAGTCATACTTTTTGCGATACACAGAAGCACCTGTCTCACGACTCATGCACCAGCATTGCCAGCCATATTGGAATGGGCTTGCTGCAATAGCAAACCCATCACAAGATTGCCATGCATGTCCATGCATCTTGGCACGTGTCTTCAAGCCAGAGGCAAAAAGCGTTGCCAAGGTCAATACGTCTGATGAGGCCTATTGGCTTTGCCAATGTTTGTTTATGACGGGACTGTGACTGCTGCTCAAAGCAGCTGCAGTCTCCAGGAGAAACTCCCATGAGAAAAGCAAGAATTGCCAGCACAACAAGACTCAGATTTACCATACTCCCATAATTTATTTCTCGTTTCTAAGTTCACCATCAAGGCCCCACTTGAAATCCTCACAAACTGCCAGAGGTAGCGGTAACTTTGGTATGGAAATCTCCAAGGTGTGAGGAGTAACTGTGCCTCACACAGGGAAACGTGCAATCACATTTCTGGGGGCATACAAGAAATAATTCACAGCTCTAAAAACTACTTTTGCACATGTGTTTGTTGTGCAAATGGCGCCTATAAGGCATACCTAAAATCCTTTGCAAGGTCCTACCGGTCTCTAATACGGCAGCGGGTTGAGTAATCGGGGCGATTCATCAGCAACAAATGCTCACAGTAAAATATACAAGAAAAAATAACACATTCAATGCAACTTTACTTACAGGAACGAAGAAGGAAAACATAAAAGCAGAGTTTTTCAATTGAAAGCAAAATGCGTCTTCCTTATTTCCTCACCTATCAAGTACATTTTTAAACACCTAGATTCACTGCTAACTGGTTTTGTGCAGTAAACTCGACGCCTAAATATTTCAGCAGCTGAAAGTCAATTGTTTACATTTGCCAGGAATGAAGAAAAAGTAAATTACCCTGGTGATAATTACTCCTAAACTGTAAGAAACCCTGGGATACATTATGGCTCCAGCAAAGGCAATTCTGCATTTATCCTGTTGCTAGTGCTCAGCAGAGAACTGTGAGCTGCAGTCTATAGAGGAGCTGGAAATTTGTACACAAGTTCATATTTTTTAAGTGCTGTGCCAGAGCAATCAGAACAGAGACTGCACTTAAGTCATTATTTAAACATGTTGGCTTTATCATAGAACAGGCTTCCATGAGTTTTTGTCTGTGGAGTAAATACATATCAGTCCATAATTTTGAGCATTGTGTTGATATACTTGCTGACCACAGATTAGGAAGATATTATGACCAATCTCCAAAGTGCCCCAAGTATCTCAGAAAGTGTTGGCAAAGAGGTTTGAGTGGTGACATTTGTAGCATTCAGTGCAGTATAATGACGCTTTGTCGGGCGTGTGCTGTATATTAGTTCTGCATGTATACAGATGTCGCATAATTGCACCAGTTGCAATATAATGTTAATAAGGTTACTGGCTACTGTCTCCTATGTGAAAGAGTTGCCCTCTGGTTTTGTGATAGGGCTGTAGGCTCTTTCACATAAATATAATCTCTCCAAGCCACTGGCTTGAAACCAGTTCATCATGCAAAGTAGGAGCTGTCAGGCACTCTGCTATGCCTTCAATGGCTAAGGCAATTTCAGATTGTCCTAGTGGTTGTAGGTGGTGGACCCTGGAAGTCATTTTTGGCAATGTGTACTTATTTCTGATAATTCAACATTCAGCAAGTTCAGAATTCAGTAGCCTTGGTGGCGAGTTCCTAAGGAAAATCCTGGCCCCCCCCCCCAATTCATTTTAGGTCTAGATGTCAGCGACCGATTGTGATGACCAAAAATAGAGCTTTGAGAAGCAGTATAGAGAAAGAGGCTTAGGTTCTACCACTTGTTGATCTTCCTCTCTACAAGCTTTGCTAGGATAAAAGCTGTATGCTTCTTCTGAAAAAGAGTAAAGCACTTGTTTTGCCTTTTGGACAGCTCATGCTCAATAAACTAGGGATGAGTGATTATAGCGACAAGCCGGCGATAAAGGTGATGAGCCCGACTGATAAAAGTTATGTGAGATGCCATAGATCTCATCAGTTTGTCATGAAGCGATCAGACTGTGAAAAGCATAGGTTAAAGGCAATATTACTTTAAGAGTGGATTGTTATTACACTGTGCTAAAGCCTGTAAACATGTTTTTCTTTACATGGAATCTCGCAGATTGCCATATTAGGAAAGAGTTTTGATGTTGGTTACTCACTTTGTTAAAACTTGTGTATAGAAGAGTTGCACTTCGAGAATACTTATTAAGTCCTCTTAGGAGCTTTAAAAAAAATGTGTAGGTATTTGTAATTTTAGGACTGTTTACCTGATGGTTGACTTGTGCAGTAGGCTCAGTTGATTTTTGTGACAAACCATCAATAAAGGTTATCAACCTGATTAGTTCATTTCGAAAAGTTATGTTAGACATCATAGGTTTCACCAGTTTATCATGGAGAGACGTGACAAAGGTGACAGGCCTGACCTATTTACTGTGAAACACACATGACACAGACAATAGGCCTTTAAGGGTTGATTTTTATCACACTGTGTTAAAGGTCATAGGAAGGCATTTCATTATATGGAATCTCATAAATCACCATTACCAAAACCTTTTCATAATATTTATATATTGGTTAAGCCAGCCCTGCGACTAACCAAGGGAGTAGATGATTGTGCATGGGTCAATGGGCCTGCCCACTTCAGCCACTACCTCTGTTGCTGCATGAGTGACAGCATTTTGTCTCATCACATGTTCATCCACATGAAAATGAGTGTGCTTAAGTACCAGGGCTGACAGGCTAGTGCTTACATTTCTAATGTTCTCCTTGGATGGCAGGTTTTCTTTCATTTTGTGCTTCTTTTTTAATTTTTGAACAATACACAATAGCTCCCCAGCCAGTGCTCAGGGCCACTTGGTTGCTGCTCATTTCATCTGCAGTGCACTGCATCCTTCATGGTGACTGGTGCTAAAGCATGTGGCATCTTCAAATGGTATTGTCTGTAGCATATTTTACTGTTCCAAGATCGCAACCATATTTATAAACAATCTGTCAGCCATTTTTGGAACAGCTAAATAATATTGCATTATGCACAATTCTATTCCACAATGGTTGTCCATAAATGTTTACTGAGCAGCCATCTTGGAATGGTCTTATGCATAGTATTTTATTGTTCTGCTATTCCAAAATGATCGGCAATTGTCACAATTTTATTACAAACATGCCCACCACATTTAGGCAGTGGTATTTTACTCTGCACTCAACTTTGGGGGTTTCTGAAAGAGAAAATCATGTGACAATAACATAGTGGAAGCCTGGGAGCACCGGTCATGAGATCTCTCCATATGATGGGAGGGGAGAGATGGTACCTGAGCCAGGCAGCCTAGCTGGCTGCGTGGCCAGGTTTAAATGACCCTCATGGCCTATTCAGTGGTATGTGGTCAGCACATTAGTCTATTGCTGCTGACCTCCTTGTGAGGTATGTTATTGTGCATGTATTGAAGTTGTAACTCATAATATTACATGCAGTTATGGCTTGTTTCTGTTTGTGTGTGGTGTTATCTCTTTCATGTATTAGATACTATATGGGATGAACAATAAACTAAGTGGTCGTGGGCAGAGCAAGCAGATGGTGGGGGAACCATTGCTTTAGTTATTGTGATTCATGAATGGTAGAAGTGAAAATTGAGGGAGTCTGGGAGAGCTTAGTGTGTTACTGAGTAGTCAGATAGTGGTATGTGGTACATTTCAATAAAGAGGTGCATTATGGGAGCCCTATGGATTTGTCCATGAAACGCTGCCTTTCTCCCTCCTCTCTCATGCACCCTAATCTCTATCGCCGTTATTTTTCTTTTACACGTGTCTTTTTTCACCTCCTGTTTTCAAACAATTTTTCTCTTTTGAGCTCTCATACACAAACACCCCCCCCACACACACACACAAACACACATGCACAGACACACACACAGCAATGATGCCTGTGTTGCTTACACTGACATATTTCCAAAATCAAAAACTGGGACATGCCATACAACAGAGTTAGAATTACTCTATGGCACTGATTATGGTGCACATAATTATGAAAATGACATTATCCATCAACATATGAGGAAGCTCTAAGATTCCAAGATCTGATTTTATCTCAAAATAAAAATGGGGACGTAAGATGTATCTGAAACACATGCACTTTTCTGTGTGGCTTAAATTGGTTAATAAAAGAGTATAGATTCACTCTTTGAACCTTGCCTGCACATCCATGGACCTGGACAGCAATGTTCCTAAGGTATCCTGGATCTTGGCTAGTCATAAGAGAGGAAGACAAATGGAAAAACACTTTTTAGGTTGAGCCTCCCACACAGTGCAAACTGTTGTGAAAGACGTATTGTGAGCTTACCAATAACTTACATTAGCTTACAGCTCACCCATTCCTTACCACTGGATGGCTTTATTGTCACTCTCATTTGATTGGTTCTTAACTGATGGCTTTCCTTGTAAATTTCTCACTTGGAGCATAACTTTTGCTATCCTCCTGGCTAGTTGACTCGTGTCCTTCCACTGCTAACTTTCAGGGAGCTACTTTTCTGTTTTTTCTTAAGTACGTGATCAGAGTGCATGCATTTTCCCACTCTCGCCCTCTTGTGTTTCTCTCTCCCTCAAAATACCCACCCTGTGCTCTGTGTTTGCTCTCTCTCTCTCTCATACCTGCGCTCATTCTTTCTGCTATGTACTTCTCCGCCCTCACTCCCATGCTCTGTGTTTCTGTCTCCCTTGTGTGCTTCTCTCTCTGCCCCCAAGTTGTTTTCTTCATTGTGCATTTCTTCCCTGACCCTCTATGCTCTCGACCTCATTCCCCTGCCAACTTCCTGTTGCTTACCCCCAAACCTTCATGTGCTCCTGCCTTGCCCCACCACATGCACCACTCATTTTTTAAATACATTTTCTAAAGATATTTTTTGTAACCGAGAGCCAGGCAGTAAATTGCTTCCAGCCCTCACAAAAGAACTTTTGTGCACTCACAATTTACCAATGTAAGTGGCACCCGCCATCTTAGATCAGACAATAAAAAATAAAAGAAAATGAAGCTGGCATAATTCTGTAGAAATGCACATGCATGATGCCGCATGCACATGCCTACAGAATAATGAGATAGCCAACAGCCGCTACGTCGCTGTTGTTTTTGGGGGTTGTTTCTGCCCATATTAAATAGCGGAGGCAGCACCCGGGCGTCATTGTAAGTAGCTTGTGAAGTGACTTTTACATTGCGTGCGGCTGCTCTTACTGTACGCTGTGCCTGCACATTCTTTTTGACTCCTTTTCTTTATGTTTACAGCCCGGTAACGTGCGGGCGTCCATTGCTCCTGCCAGTGGAGGTTTCTCATTGATGGGGCTAGGTAAGCACTCCCCACAGAACTAGTACACGTTTTTATTACACCATTAGCTTCCTGAATTTTTAGGCATAGCGCCCACAGTGGGAGTATGTAGGATATTTGCGATAACTAGCAGATCTAGCTTACGTTTGTTTCTCTATTTGACACCGCTCTGGGCCAGGGCTCCACTGAGAACTTATGAATTGATTGATCTGCATGTCTCGTGTGCCTGTTTCTTTTATCTTTCGTATGTAACTGATGTGCACACAGCAGTGGCACATGATGAGACATCAAGTTGTTACTGATGCTCATACCTGTGGTTTATCTTGTTTTTCTTTTCCTAGGTAGCGATCAGGAGCTGTTTCCATCATGCAGCTGTAGCCGCACCTTGGGTATACAGGTTACTGCCTTGCCCCGACTGTTTTAGAGGGTATTTTAATCCACCTTATTTCACGTGCACTTCATATTTTACCAGTCTGGTCCTGAAGAAGCGCCAACGACCTCTACGGCGACATAGGCGTGAAACGTGTTGACCGATGACCCTTGACCCCCGGGCA
The DNA here is from genome assembly GCF_964204655.1 of Triturus cristatus. Classification (NCBI taxonomy): domain Eukaryota; kingdom Metazoa; phylum Chordata; class Amphibia; order Caudata; family Salamandridae; genus Triturus; species Triturus cristatus. The sequence goes on along the minus strand of NC_140591.1, from coordinate 611,342,897 downwards.
TAATGTGCCTCTAGGGCAAGATTTTATTCAGCAGTTTTGTCTGCTAAGGGTATACAACTTAAGTTTTCGCTGCATATTTACCCTTTATTAACTCTTTTTCACCTGGCACGCACTTTCTACCCTCATTGGACCCACACCCCACACACCCGCCTGCATCATCCGGCAGTCCTCAGAAAGATCTCCGACAAAGAGACCCTTCGGGGGACCCGTAGGGAATTGCAGCGCCGGCCCTACGAGGAGCAAACGCCCGATGATGAAGCATGACACCTCTTGAAAAAGGGTGTGTGAGGGCATTAGAGGACAAATAAGTGGTCTTCCATCGCATGTGTGGTCCCTCTTCACCTAGGAAGTCTTCTTTTTCCTTTCCCCTTCTTTCTATTATGCACGGGTGACTTTTTGCACCCTGACGCATGGGTGACTTTTTGCACCCTGCTCTAGGAACAGTGTCCCCTTGTTGGTTTACATATTAAATAGCACCAACAAAAAGTATTCCTTTTTACAGATGCTCATCAGCTTCGCAAAAAAGCATTGGCATAGCCACTAGATCCCAAAGGCACAACTTATTGGCTTTGCTAATGTTTGTTAAATATGCTTCCCATGCCTTCTGTGAAAAAACATGAAGTGTATCTCATTAAAAAACATTCTGGTGACGCCAGGACAGACATCCCAAATCCAGGCCAGTCCCAGGCAAATCCAGAACATCTGATCATCGTACCTATCCCCAATGCCGATCAATATTTATCCAAGCTTGTACTAGTGAAAATAAAGCACTCTAAACACTGCAGCAAAATCGAATGGGTGCTCTGCTGATGATGTATGTGGAGCAAACAGTGTTCAGAACGATTTTGTGGATTTGTAGCTGTGAAAATGAAGAACAATGATGTTGTGGGATTATTGGAAACTCCTGGGTGTTGGTCTATTTGTTAGTTTACCATGCATTTAAGATTGCTACTTAATGCAACATACCTGCCAACTCACATTGACACACAATATCGGCTCCCATCACAAGGTCTCCCAGTGAGGAGCCAATTTCACACGGTGTTAGGAACAACCAGCTGAAAACCACTGTTAATAGGGGATTTCCAGCTCGTTTTCCAAGGCTTTGAACTGCTGACGTCCATTAAGGGGTGTGGCAACAACCCAGGAGATCGGCACCAGCCTCAGCATTCTTTTCTTCTTTGGGGGCGAGGGGGTTTGTGGCAGGGTGGGGTTCAAAAGTGCATCATAGGTACTTCTCGACACGAGCCACCGCCCCTTCAAGGCCCCGCCCCGTCCTCACATGGTGAGATTGTTCTTTACGTTGGCAGGTATGATACAACTGTGGACATATTAGATCATTTGCAGCAGCCCACTCACCCTGTCTCAGTAACTATGCTCAGGTCAGGCCCATACCCAGCAGCCCCTATGAAAGCTTTTTGCATACACATGAACGGGCTGCACGCCGGGTGACCCCAGACGTGTTGCTGCACCTGTCCTAACTGTTTGCAGCATTCACGGCATTGTTTACAATTGGGCAGGAGTGGGAGCACCTTCTGATTTCTGAGGAAGCAATAACCACATCGGAGCAACCAAAGTAAAATTTGCACTATTATAGTAGTGCGATGGAATTTTCAGAGGGTGGTTTACCAAATGAGTTTGCACTTCCTTTTGTAATAAAATTAATTTAATTTAGTATCAACCCTAAATCAGACCCCGTGTTTCAAGCTGAAATAATATGAGAAAACTGCACATTATCGTTTAATAGAATACTTTTTTACTTTAATTATGGTTGCATTGCTGTTTTACCATTTTACAGCTTTTATTTTTTGTTATTCTTTTGCAGAAATATGTCTAATTACCAGCCTCAGCAAAATGCAGACAAACTAAACTTTAAAAAATGATTTTTTTTATTTACTTCGCTTTATTTTTTCAACAAGCCGGCTTCTAATTAGCGCTCATTGTAGATTGTGCCAGAAGGCCTGAAAATGAACATATCACAGACAAATCGAGCAGGAAACACTGAGTACCACAAGGCCGTGCATAGATAAGCAGAAAATAGGGATTTCGTTGCATCGGATACCCGGAGGAATGCGCTGCTCCTGGAGAGAGGCTTGGAGATTGTCAGAGAAGATCTCAGAAATGAGGTCCCACAGGAGCCTGTCAGCCAGGGACCGCCTCCGGACATGTTGTTGACCCTTCCAGTATATTATTTTTTTACCCCTTTAAAGTCTGGCCGGCTTTTTAACCATTCTAGCACTTGTCAGACTTAAGATTCTAAATGAGTTGTGCACAAAGTTGTGTGCAAAACATGTAGCATTTAACAAGAACTGTATACAGAAGAACAAGAGAAATAATGAGGGAGGAGAGAGATTTGTTGCCTTTTTTCCATGCACAAAATGTTTTGTTGTGTTCCATATTTCATAAATTCTCCCACTAGCAGAAAAATAGCATATCAATATACTCATTGTTTTGACTTGCACATACTAATATTACATAAGACATATACCTTTCCTCAAGTTAGTGGTTGGAATTGAAAAATAAGATATCACATTCCCAAATAAAAGAAATGTCAGGCTTTCGGCAAACATGGCTTCCATTGGCTCCATTTGAGGAGTAATGTAAATGTAAAAAAATTGTAAATTTGATACTTGTATAGCGCACTACTCACCCGCAAGGGTCTCAAGGCGCTTGTACGAATACCGCTGTGGAACCTATCCTGAATTTCCCTGTGAGGCGTCCACTCCTGGGTACCCCCAAGGTGGAGGCCAGGCATCCTTAGTGTTGTGGGGGCCGTTGTGCAATGAATAATACCTAACGTGCAATGAAACAATAAATGATACTGTTCACGGTGTAAGGCGTTATGTCACACAGGGTATAAGAGGATGCCTGGCATACATTGAAAGGGGAAGACAGCAGTAGCAGCAGGGGTGTACAGAAAATGAACTAAGAGAAGTCCTCCTTCTGGCAAGCAAAACTCTTTTTGGTAAGCACAGCAAAATAGGCTATTTCCATACTTTTCTTATGCCCCTGTTTGCTTCAGGAAAAATATAAAACATGATATTTGGATCGAATCCATGAATGACGATAAAAGGGAATTGGAGGACAGTTAGAAATGGAAATATCTAAACCACAGCTCAATTAGACAGAGAACATTGCTCTTATATCTACAGTGCGGTTGTGACATCAGCGGAGAAGCATGCAAGTGCTATATTGACTGGATTTCTCTGTTCAATTTTTACATCTCTTTCAAATATATTTCTTTAATTTCTTTGAAATACATACTCATTCAGCATTCTAAATGATGTCAGTATACCAGATGATGTATGGCTCCACATATGACAGATTGGTACTCTTTCACGCAGTAAATTTCCCGTTGAAAGATTGATGGCCAGTAAAATGGCCAGCATGGATGAAGTAGATAAAGATTTAGGCACATTGAAGTATTTCTATATGGAATGGCAATTATACATGAGTCTGTAATGTAAGCATTGCCCATCTCTATGACTTCTCTAAATAATTAAATTATTTTGAAGTTAATTTGAATCCATTTTGTCATTTTTATGCAAATAACAATATACGTTGGTGACGTATATTATGTACGTATGTAAAGTTAACGCAATCAGAGATGTAGATGAGTTAGCAGCCGCATAGTGGCACTACTGACTGAAAAAGAAATGTGCTTCAGTTTTTATAATGTAAGCTATAAATCTGCATTTTACAATCGAATATTTCAGCCTCCGTCACAGAAAAAAATCCATGCCCCAGAGTGGGCAAACATTTTTTACTTGGAATGCACCCCAGAGTGATTGCAAATCGGTGAGATTTTTTTGTAATTATTCCACCAATCACCTTTTTTAACTTTAACCTAAGTTTAATTAGTATGCTTAGACATTGGTCCCATGCTGCTTGTTCTATAGAGTCCAAGCTGCACCTCTTTGATGAGGCTCAACAATGTGGCAATAGGTCTGAGGTTTGTCTGTGTTGCCATTCACAGGAGGTCTAGTCTAGCAGTTCGTATTGAACTGTTTCTATTGGAACAAACTGAAGACTGCATAGAGTTGCTCCGTGACTGGAGAGGATTTGAAATGCAGTGATTGCCTGTGGCTGAGAATGTAACAAACATTCATATGGGCATCCCCCAGCGCTCCATAGGATCCTCTCCTACGTCTAATCTTTCTCTCCACTCCTTCTACCTGCATGTTCATTCTCACTCAATTCCTGTGATCCATCGCTGAAAGAATCTTCACCTCCCCACTAGAGGGCATTGTCTTTTGATTGTTATAATGGTTGATGTCTTCTGTAATATCTTTTGTGACTCTTATCCCTACCCCACTGTAATCTGTCCTCCCATTAACTGCAGTTCTGCAGGTTCCATCTGTAACAACATCTCTACTTGCAACCTGAATCAGAAGCTTGATATCCTCATTCTGACAGAAACTTGGCTTAACCACTGCTCTACCTCAGTAATGGCAATTTCGTACTCTAACAACATCATCATCAGACATGATCAGTAGGGAAAAATAGGAAGTGGCATTGCTATCATCCACAAAACGAATCTATGCTCATCGCTCATTCCATCACTATATTTCTCTTCATTCGAAATCACTCAGGTTGATGTCTTCTATACCAACACTAGCAAACTAAGACGTGTTGCCATGTACCATTCTCCTTTGAACAATCTTCTATTTAAAATTAGCTCATTGACCTCATTAACTCTACCCTTCTAATCACATGTGACATTATCCTTAAAGGATGTATCAGTATCAGATAGAATAAATATTCTAAGCCACGTGCATTTGAACTGACATCTAGCCTCTCAGTTAATTATTTTATGCAACTCTGTAGTAAACCTACCCATGGCAAGGGCTCAATCCTTGACCTTATCGTCACTAAACATGGTCACATACAAAGCTTGAATCCTTTCATCTTGGGCTGGTCTGGCTGTTTCCTTATCCCCCTTTCTATATATCTCTCCCTACTACTGTTACTCTGATTCAAACTAAAAGACTACTCCCAGTGCCATGATTACCAGTACTTGATCTGAACTTTCCATCTTCTTTGCCTTCATGTATTCACCTGCTTCCTGTGACTTTAATCTCCTGTTTGAAAATATACCTACTCCATTGAAGCATTTGTTGATGATCTAACCCTTCTCTCCAGAAACTCCCTACCCAGATCCAAGGCATACAAAAGGTTCTAGCCATGATCAGTCACAAAAGGTCACGGTTAGAAGAGCTGTAAGGCTGTGGAGAATCACAAAAAACTCCTTTGTCACTCACTCAGCTCAAACTCCAAAGAAAAAGTGACAAATCCTCCATTTTTCCACTAATGTTGTATTTCTGAACTCACAAATAAACATCTACAAGAACAGACCAAAGAAACAGTTTAAAAAAGTTAAATCACAACCTTGCTAAATCACCGTATGGTCCTGATGTTACCAGGTTACCAGGTGTAACAAATTCTCATCATAGTTCTTGAGAAAATAAAAAATGTCAGGCAGTAAATGATTGTCTCTTAAATCCTCTCTCTATTCAATCAAGTCAGAACTCCTGTCCTCTTATGCCAAACTAGGAGCAAATCTCTTCCTGGGGTTGTTTCGCTCTTCTCCCAGAGGACAGATTCCTCACCATTGTCTTCAACATTAAACCAGTCTCATATACTAGTGCACCAATCTCTCCCAGTATTGCCATTTTGCCATTTTTGCGTTCAAGTCTCTTGCTTCCTTTGACTGGTCCTCAAAAATGCATCTTTTCGAAATAGTATTGTGCTGAAATGCCTCAAAGTTGCACACGTTAATCCTCTCTTCAAAAAAACTAACTTTGATCCCTCCAATGTTGAACATTATGTTCCCATATTTAGTCTTCCCTTTCTGGCCAAGGTAATTGAAAACAATTTGTGACACTATTGGTGATTGCCAATATATTTTGTGCTTATGATGAAGCCAGTCAATATTATTGACCTCCAAATTCTCGTGAACACTAAAATGGAATGGGCCTGGTGGGAACAGTTCAGAAGTGGTTTTGCTCTTATCTTTCAACGTATGCCACAATGGCAAAAACTGGTAACTATGTTTTGATCCCTCATCTATCTCATGTGGTGTCCCTTAGGGTGCTCTCCTAGTACACATTCTTTTAAATATCTATGTGAGACCACTGAGCTTAAAGATCTTGACATCTTGTTTCACCAGTACACAGTACTATCTCCACAATAAAATTATGAATTGAAAGCATTCACATATAGAGGGAGACAAAAACATCTCAAATTCAATGGCACACAACATCTAACAGACACTAAGAAACTGAAATACATTACCTCCCAAATTACCTGCAATTGTGAAAAATCGAGACACACTGCTCAATAATAACTGTTTGCTTTATGTTTAAATCTCTAAACATTTAAACTTCAAAATACCTCTCTCAAAACCAATCTTTTTCCAGAGGTTTTTGCTCTTGCAACATTCCCACAATGTGGAACCCCATCTCTTTTCATTTTTAAAAATCCCCCTTTTCTCTTAAAAAAAACATGTATCTGCACTTGCTAATCTAATTCCACACCTCATGTGTTTTTTCTCAGCACACCATTTTGCCCTCTGTTTTTCAGCTCCTCTGTGGACTATTCCTTTATACTCTAACATCTCACTCTCTCGGTTTACTCCCTTACCCTTTATCTTCTCCCCTGAATGACCTCATCTATATCCTCTCACATTCAAACTAACCTCTAATCTCTTGCCCATTGTATCTGCAAATAAGTCGATGACTTCTATTGATGTTCTCCAAATTAATTATATTTAATTTCGTCTCAAGCATACTTTTGTAAATTTTGTTTTATTTTATTAATGTTGCTCTTTTATAGCTGCAATGGTGTGTCAAATTTGAGCTCCTGGTGATTTTTAGAATAACTGTTGCCTTATATGTCATGCTGAACACATGTTTTCCCTACTCTGTTTGTCTTTAATAGAATATCCCACTTTGCTGCAATCTTCCATGTGTATTGTGCCTCTCTCAGCCCTTTTTTCTGTTTCTGTTTCTCCTTTACTGCTATTCCTATCTCAGCTCCATTCTCTTGCCTGCATCATTTGGCGCACCTGTAACATTTCCTGCTTCCTTTCTCTCTGACAAATATACGGTCTCGCCTATCGCTTCCTAAACAATTATATGTGTTCGCCTTCATTTGTACTTTACTCCATGACTCCAGGTCTCCGTATTTCCATATTTAAATAAAAATATCTCTGTGGTGAGCGCGTTTATTGTTTTTTCATTTAAAAGACCAATGCGTTCCTGCTAATTAGTGTTCCAAGATGATGACGTATCTTACACCCACCTTATGGTTACTCTCCATGTCTCAAATATGTAAAATGTACATACCTTTGCAAGTTTTGATTTGCTTATCCCAATTTGTGTTTTACTGTGATGACATAATATATTTCATCAGCCATAGGTTTACATTCATATTGCTGTAATTTTAGTTTCCTCTACAAATACTATGACCATTTATATACTATGGGAAAATCTGGCTGTTATGGCCCCACAGTCAATGTATGCTCAACGTGAAGTAGTTTACCTCACACTTATCCTGCTTTGTGGTAATGCTTTAGATCTGATTCTGAACTTCAACATGGTAATGTACCAACTCATTGCAGAGTGGACTGATCAGCACACTATTCTATTTGTAATTCCCACAACAGTGTGTAAGATTAAAATTGAACTAATCACCATCAAGTCTTGGAAAAAACACGTGAAAAGGTTTTTTGTGCAACCCTTTCAGAAGGCTTAGGAACATCACTCAAAAAGCATAGGAATTCATGACAACCAACTCCCTCACAAATTAATATAGTCAACAGCTGGCAGGGCTAACACATTCAAATAGCTTACTCTCAAAAAGAGGATAGAGAGGCCTCTAAATTAATAGTACACTAATAATCTAAAAGCAAACAAAAGGCAAATGAAAAATTTAGAAAAAAGTGGAGGGCTAAAATTTCAGAAGTTGCTCTCCTGTCCCTCTTTGAACAGAAAAAGAAACACATAGATTTGGTTATCAAGGCCAAGAACGTCTATTTCAAAAATAGGTTAGAGAAGCGAATAACGGCACAAAATGCTCTTTCCAAGCATTACATTTTTCTCCAACCAGCTCAAACAACCAAACATTCGAAGCTCAAAGGCCAAGGCCAGATAAGATAGCAGAATTCTTTGCGATGGAAATCCATATGATACACAAATATCTAGACCAGAGCCTCCACCAGTCTGTTCTTCTAGAAAGATTAGTTATCAAGAGCTCATATTTTCAATCTATAAACATCGAAGACTTCCATAAGAATATTTTGAACACAAATCCATCAATGCATTCAGACGAAGCTCTTGTGAGAACTCTAATGCCTAGAAAATCTAACCATTATTCCTCAAAATTGCAAATACATCACTAATGGTAGACAACTTTCCAGTCAATTTAAATGTTACTTCATTACTTAAGAAACCAAACTTAGAATCAGAGAACCTTCTAAATTCCAGACAATAAGTTTGTATCCAAACTCATAGGAAAATGTAATGAACACCCAACTTACAACACGCATAAACAAATACCAATTTGGATTCAGATCCAAATACAGCATGGATAAGCAACTCTTCAAGTCATAGATGAAATGAAATGAAATGGGATTTATAAAGCGCGATGGCTACCCGTAGGCCTCCCAGCGCTAAGGACAGAGAGCAGAGCAACAGAGACAGGAGAAAAAAATTAGAACAGCCAGGTTTTCAGAAGCCTGCAGAAAATTAGGAGGTTGGGTTCCTTACGTAGTTGAAGGGGGAGGGCATTCCAGCCCATCGCCCCGTTATAAGAAAAAGATCGGCCACCGCATCTGGTCTTTCTTATTCTGGGTTGGACTGCAAGAAAGGATCCGGATGACCGAAGATCTCTTTTTGGGAGGTAGGGAGTGATGAGAGATTACAGAATGACAGGACCCTTCCTCCAGAAGGCCTTGTGAGAGAGACACATAGCCTTAAACTGAATCCTTTGCTTAATCGGTAGCCAATGGAGGCTTTCTTATGCCGGTTTTGCAGATTTCTATCGAGGAATCTGCAAAAGTCTACGAGCCGCGCAGTTCTGTATTACCTGGAGTCTATTTAAGGTGTATTGAGGTGCTCCCAGGTAAAGAGCATTGCCATAGTCCAAGCGGGAAAGTATCAATGCTTGGACCAAAATTCTTCTGGCATGAAAGGGCAGCAAGGGTAGGACCTTATGAAGCATCCTCAAAAGTCCAAAACAAGTGGACGAGAGTTTGGTTGCCTGGCAACTGAATGAGAGTGACTGATCAATCCAGATACCAAGGCTCTTAATTTGATCTTTGGGCATGGGGGCAGGGCCCAAGTAGACTGGCCATAAGGAAGACGAATTAAAGAAGGGAGAGTTGCCTAACAACATGAGCTCCGTCTTATCCCCATTCAACTTGAGGCATGATTGGTCCATCCATTTGGCAACCTCTTGTAAACAGCACGCTAAGGTATTAGATGGTCCCTCCAGATGGTTGAGAGCGACCACGAGCTGAGTATCGTCTGCATATGAGACAATTTTTATACCAAATGGATGGACAATTTCTGCCAAAGGTTTCAGATATATGTTGAATAGGGTAGGACTAAGAGCGGAGCCTTGAGGAACCCCGCAGTGGAGGGGATACTGAATGGATACAGTGTCTCCCTCAAAAACCCTAAAAGAGCGGCCAGTGAGAAAAGATCTTATCCATTGTACTGCCATACCGGACACTCCCACATTCATGAGTCTAACACATAATGTGGTGTGATTGACAGTATCAAATGCAGCGCTGAGGTCAAGAAGGATAATGGCTGCAGTTCCCCCTGAGTCTAAGATCCTTCTTGATTCCTCAGTTACTGCTAAAAGTGCCGTCTCGGTACCCATTTGCGGGCGAAACCCTGTCTGGGAAGGGTGGAGTATTCCATTGTCTTCCAGAAAGGATACCAAGGTGTTATTCACATGCCTTTCCAGTATCTTGCTTGTCCATGGTAGCATGGAGATGGGGCGATAGTTTGCCAGAATGTCCCGATCCATATTAGGTTTTTTCAGTAAAGCTTTTACCATAGCTCCTTTCCAAGCTGATGGAACCGTCCCAGTGGAGATAGACAAGTTGAGCAGGTTCAGCATAGTTGGGCCGATAGTATCAGACACCATGGAAAGTGCTTGGGGAGGAGCAGGATCAATGGGAGAGCCTGATTTTATATGAGCCATAATTGGCTTTAACAGGGATAAATCAAGAAGGGGAAGTTGTTCTAAGAGAGGGAAGGGATTTTCTTTAAGTTCGACTGACCTAGTAGTAGCACTTGTAGTATGAGTATGGAGGGATGAGAAGGACTGATAGATCGTCTGAATTTTTGTGTGGAAAAAGCCTGCTAGCATATTACAATGTGCTACATGGTCGCTTAGTATGGGAGATTTCTGGGGGAGTTTAGTGAGAGTCCTGGCAATTTTAAAGATTTCCTTGGGGGAGTTAGCAGCTTGCATAATTTTATGTTCATAGAAGATGGCTTGTGTAGTTTTAATAGCAGCTTTATATTGTTTAATAGATTCCCTATATTTTGTTTTACTAAGGACAGAGTAATCCAGCTTCCATTTCCTTTCGAGCCGTCTACTATGTCGTTTAAGTGCCCGTAGGTTATCAGTATACCAGGGAGCAGTTTTCTGCCTGCACGCTATAGGGATAGGTTTTTTAGGAAGATTCATGTCCAATGAAACCTGGATCCAGGAGTTAAACTCCTCATTAGCTTTTCCTACAGTACAGGTATCCTCCCAAAGCGGTTTATTGGCTTCCAAAACCGGCTTCCACAGGTCGGCTGATAATCTAGGCCAATTGCGTCTACATACTGTGACACTATTGACAGATGTCTCGGGTCTGACGATTTCCCATATTATGGTAATCAAAAAATGGTCAGTCCATGGCAGAGGGACTGGGTGTCCTGTGGAAAGCTTATCACAATTACTAAGAACCGGATCCAGTAGATGACCCTTAGAGTGTGTAGGTTTTCCAACCTTCTCCATAAGTTGGAGGGCTGCTAGACTCTCTGTCATCTCCAATGCGGTTTTATTTAAGGGATCGTCTATATGAAGATTAAGATCACCTAGAAAGGTAAAATTCGCGGGCCTCATAGCAAGGTCTGCTATTTCAGCAGGCAGTGCGTTAATACATTTATTTGCATTGCCCGGAGGACGATATGCCAGGGTGCCCGAGAAGGTACTTGTGGAGGAGATCTCCAACGAGAAGGTCATACTCTCGCAGTCAGACAAAGTATTTTCAGTAAAATGACATTCAAAAATATTTTTAAAAATAATGGCTATACCTCCTCCTCTTCCGGATTTCCGGTCACACCTATGTATAGAATAGTCAAGAGGAATGGTTTGTACGAGGGTCGGGTCAGAGTCTGTGTGGAGCCATGTCTCCGTAAGAAAGAGAACATCAGGTTTTAAGTCTTCCAATAGCATGGTAATTTCAGTGGTATGTTTGGGAACAGATCTACAGTTCAGTAGGAACATATTAATGAGGACAGGGGGACCTGAGCTTTCAGACACTTTACTGGTCGGTGCAAAAGTAAAATCACAGTGAGAACAGTTTTGAGTTTCATCACTAGAAACGTTCATGGAGTGCATGCACATATCCAAGTTTTGAGTACGCACTGAGTGAAGTGAATGAGAGCTATAAATAATAGATTTCGGGCTGGTTCCGCCAGAGTTTGTGGCCCCTTGGCCCGGTCTGGCGCGGACGGGCGCAGACGGGCTTGCCTTTGGCGCGCCGCCGGCGCGCCCGCTGCGCGCGTCCGCTGCGCGTTTGCCAGAGCATGAGCTTTAATGGGGAAATGAGGCGCGAAAGCTAGAACACCAACCCCTGACACACCGGATGATATCCTCAAACTCTTAGGTGAAGGAGATGCTTGACTACTAGTGCTGTTAGACTTACCTGTATTCTTCAACTCCATGAAGCATATGGGCATTGATAGAACAGTACCCCAATTGATTCCATTGGTTCCTGACAGCCAGCTCAAAATTCTTAAAACTTGATGCTTTCAAATTATCAACTTATACTTGAAAGTGTGGTGTTCCACAAGGATCACCCATCCCCCCACATTTATTTAAACTTTACATGGAACCCTAGTCAGAGGGTACAAGACAAAAACATAATGTTACACTAGTTTGCTAATGATACATAGCTTTGCCTAAGGGTTTCAAATCCTTGAAACATAATCAGACTGAACATTTTCCTTTAATATATTATGGAATGAATGGCTGTCTTCTCACTGCAACTGAACCCAAGCATCATTGATTTTACACTTATCAATTACAAAATACCACCCTCCGATCAATGCATAAATGACTGCATACATTAATGCCCCTAAGAATCATATCATCTCTGGCTCCTATGGCCAAATCTTTGGGATTCTCAATTGATATTACTCTAACTTCAATGATCATATTAATAATTGGCTGAAATCTGCATCATGCCAAATTAACTTTCTAAGGAAAATGCAAAACTCCATCCCACCAGAGCACTTCAGATTTTTGACACACACTCAGGTGCACCCTGATACTGACAGTGCTATTGCCATCATAGCTGATCTCCCTAAACCAATAATCCTCCTCCTTAATGCCATATTACATATGGCAGAGGGACCAGAAGCATTTCCAAATCAACCTGATATCATAATATCAATCTTGAAACAAGTCATAGGGCTCCCACTAGACATTTACATCCCCGTCTAGATTGCCCAAAAAACACAACTCACTATGCTCAGGTCACCCAAGATACCTGCATGAAAAAGTACACACCTCTGTGGCTCAAAAAGAGACAAGAGGAAAAAACAGACTACTTAGGAGATTCCTACTTCAAAGATGAGCAAAACCGCCAAACAAGTCTAGCACACAAACCCTGGAAATCGGATTCTTGAAGGCATAAGAACAATCCCTAACTCATTACCTTCCATAAAAATCTCAAAGTGCATATTTTCAGACTTTGTCTTACTCAGTTTGCATTTAAATACCAGAGCCATGAAACTGGTAAATAGTTACAGATATGTGAAGAATATTTTATGTTACACTCTAACAATGCTTGTTTTGTGTAAATCTTTCCATTATACCAATGATTAAGGCTGCACTCTTTAGATTACTAGAAATAGATAACAATTTAATAAAAATGGTAACTTCATGTCTGAAATGGTGCAATCACCTCACTGATGTGGCCCAACAAGGGTGAAACTGGACTTGAGCAGCTTGTATTCCTGGTCAGAGTAAACATGGCATGGGAGTTTGGGATGGGCCCTTCCTATTAGAAGATCAAGGCTTCATGCCTGGTCTGATACCGTATTCAAAATACTATCAGACAGAATTTAGCCAAAGAGATTGAGAATATTGAGTCTTTTGTAGACATTCCACTCATCACCATGTGTTGTTTAATGCAGAGCCAGCTTTATGGCTGTGCTACCAGTGCAGCCGCACCTGGCACTGACCTTGGAAGGCGCAGCATTTATAAATAATTTATGGGTTAAAAGCAATTTCTGCAGAGGTCCTTGTGTGTCTGACAGTTTTCAGGCAGCAATAAAAATGTCAATATAACTTTGGTGATCAATGTTCCTGCTGGAGAGAGATCTGGAGTTTTCTCCAGTGGCAGATTTAACTGATCATAATGTAGGGTGGGGGGTTAATGGGCCTGGTGCGAAGAACGTGCACCATGCAGATCACAGAAGTGAGTGTGCATGAACTATGACTAGCGCCATAAAAAATGAAATGCATATCAGAGATGGGCTATGGAGAGATGACGGGCACAGTTGGAGGGTGGTAGTCAGCAAATTTGTGGAGAAGGAGGTCATGGGGGGGCATAAACAACTGTTGCACCAGGCACCTCCAGCGCTAAAGCCAGCCATGGTTTAATGCAACACCATAAGTGCAGCTGGTATTCCCAGATATGAGTTTTGTGCTCACTATATCACAGGAGCCCATCTGCACCTCACCGTTTCAAAAGTATAGCTTAAAGCCATGTTTTAATCTTCCTACTACATCTCCTAAATGAACGTAACTATCTAACTTAGGCATCATCTGTGCTCTTATTTAGGGGTCGCTTTGTAACCTAAGAGCACAGTGGCCACATCCTGGATATCCCAGAATCCTATGTTCATCTTTTCTGTCTAGTTCCAACCCTGCTTGCAGTGTGGCATTGCTACATTGTTTGATTGGCTTCAGCTTTACTGCGCTCTAGTAAACATTCTTTCAAAGAAACAATTGTGCATTATCTCTCTGTACTTTAGAGTCATTTACACTATAAGAATCATGTTTACTCTCAACCCTTATTATGCTATTTTCTATGAGCTGCACCATTTATGAGATTACTTACTTCTTTTTTGTATCCAAATCCCCCTAATCCCTACTTAAATTTATTTGCACTATGGATTCCATTGCCTTCAGGTTTATGCTACATTACGGCTTAATTGTGTTACTTTCAAAGAACGTGCATGCTAGAGGTTTTGGTACCTTGTATCGAACTAAGCATAAGGTTGTCATTGTAGGTGAAAAAACATTAGTAACTGTTCGTCTCAAATGTGGAATAATGCCATTTCCAATTGCTTGCTTTGATATCCCACATACAGGGGTTGTCCAATAAGCAAGTCCTTTTATGGGTCCATTGCGGTTCTCGAGTCTGCAACACCATTTACTCTGACAAGGGAGATTAATTATATTCAATTGGCATATAGGTGGAAATTAACATTGCCGTTCACCTGACATGGGCAAACAGCCATATACAACTATTAAAAAGTGAAGGAGGGGTGAGGACCCGGATGTTATTCCACAAGAAACTTCTTACCGTAACAATCCAGTCACTTACTGTGCTGCCTCTTAAGAATGAGGTGAGCAATGTCAGAGGCTATCCTGTTACATCATCGGTGTTTTTGAGGTGATTGACTATTGGGCTTTGATTTACTTTATCAAAAACACCCGACAATTAGAATACTATCAGACAACCTATATGGTAAGTTTCGAGTCCTGATGACAGGCTCTCCATGGTATCTAATGGTTGAAGGTTGATTATATTGTATTGTCTATTGTATTGCAGCATTTATATAGTGCTTACTACCCCTATGTAGGGTGTTGAAGTGCTTGCCTACATGAGTAGCACACTACCCAATTATGGTGTGTGGTTGGAAGAATGTTGTTTTAGTTTTGATCCTATGTGGGAAGTGTTTACATGTTCTGCTTGGTGACCACTGGGGTGTGGCTATTGTGTTATGTAACACAGCGCACAGCACTGGTGGATGATGAAGTTCAAGAGACATATGAGCAGTTTTATGGTTTTCAACATCCTGATAGCTTTGAACAGCTCTGCAAGACCCTTTATGGTATTTCATTTGAAATAGTCTGCTTAGCTGACTGCACTTGGGTTGTCCAATATGAGATTTTATGTATAGTTGTGGTCTTGAGCTGAGATGGTTGTCAAGTGAAAAATAAAAAATTGAAAAACCAATAGTGTAGTTGCTGCTTTTTAACATTGGCAGTATTACGCAACTAATCAGTCAATTAAGTCTAGTCTTAAAAGATAGGCTGGCTATGGGCTTGTGAGTGATGATATTAATGAGATATATATTATATATGTTTTCCTTAGTGATTGGTTCCACTGCTTGCACGAATGTTTAGTGGATGCTACCTTCTTTAAAATAATAATGAAGATGGATGCAGATTCTGATGTGGAAATGACTGTGCAGTTGTTGATGGATGTTATGTAATATGAGCCTTTTTCCACATGAGAATGAAGTGAAGTTAGATAGGTCGCAACTTAGTTTAGGGCGTGGTCTGTTCACTGCTCTGACTTGCTTTTTCATTTGACTTTGATTTTTGTATAAGATCATGGGGTATGTTTTTATTCACCTTTTTTAGGTCTGGAATTAGCCAAGAACTTTTGATTTTCCTAAAGCAAGAACCTGTTAATTCATTGGTCTGTTATTGTGCCATTCACGTTTTTCTTCCACTCACTGCAGCATACATCGTGGAACAATCGGACAGCCCACTTCAGCCATTGGCTAACTTCACTAGGAGTGAAGGAATTCTGCTTTTTCATAAGAGGCATATCCACACACAAAGTAGTTCCCTTCAGTGCCAGATACTCATATGTCAATGTGTGCTTTTTAAGACAATATTTTCACGTTTAATCTATCTTCGCATTTAGCCAATGTAGTTTCTTAGATTGGCTAGAGCCCAGCAGCTTCCTGAAGAATAACGCTTTGCAAAGCACATGGCAAAACAAAGAGCAAGCAGTGTCACAGCCAAAAATCTGGCTGCTAACGCCAGACCTTCTGGCTTTGTTAACGCTTGTTGAACCAATGCACTTATACTTGTTGCTAATGTATGTATTTTGGAAGAATATCAAATAATTAAAGAAAGCAATCTTTGGCACAGGTTTAAAGATGGAGGCTGTATGGTTTATTTGGGAATTTATCTTTTATACTACCCTTTTTTAGTGCATGGTATTTCCCCTTGTCCTTCAACTTGACAAACAAATGCTTTTTTGGGAAAAGCTCCCCATGCAGCGCCTTTACTTTAATGGCGGCCACACACCTTTCTTTAAATGCAGCTCATCTAAAGAAAGGGGAGCGGCTGCCATTAAGGTGAAAGTGCAGCTTGGGGCACTTTTACAAGCAAGCATTAGCAATGCAATAGGTCTCACATTTGCGAGAGTTTAAGCTATTGGCATTGTAAATGGCAATGCCTTTTATTTATCTATTTTGAAACCCAACACATAAATAAAAGGCATTGTCATTTACAATGCCAATAGCTCAAACTCTCACAAATGCGAGACTTATAGCATTGCAAATGCTTGTTTTTAAATTGCTGGTCTGAAAATTCCACTTTTAGAAAGCTCAACAAACACACAGATGCCAAAACTGACTTTACTTTGTAATCTGCAATGAAACCATGCGGTTGCCATCGCTCCCGGACAGCGAGTAAACGCCATATGAGCACTGAATAAAACTATGTGGATTGTACAAACAATTACTCAAATTGCTGAATTACCGAGACTAAAGTCATTCGGAGACCGTGTGTGGTGGAATATATGGGCTTTGTTCCCTTTTTCCAGTGTAAGAACACAAATACCGCATTAGTGCCTACGCTTCAAGCCATCTGAGGTTATCATGAGTGGATATCAGTTCTATGTCCTGAGGAGAACCCTGCAATGGATGATATAGGGGGTTTGAAACGCTTTGACCATTGTTGTGGGCCTACTGTCACAATTGAAAAACGTTCTAAATTCAGAGTGACTTCAAATTTCAGGGAAAGAACAATTGATGTAGAAAAAGATACGAATCTGGTGCAAGAAGTCAGCTGTAGGCAGAGGCTCATTGTCCCAAAAATCCGAGGGCAGCTGAATTTTGTTAATTAGTTTTACAGGGTATTGAAATATATTTCCCTTTAGTGCTCTGGACACTGTAAAAAAAGAACTGATTTATTGATGCTGTGTATTTGTGTTGAGTATTTCTTTTATGTATGTAATTGTGTGAATTGATTTTGTTTATATCCACTGAAATGTTTAGATATTTGTTGGTGGAAGGGAGGGACAAAAGATATTGTTAATCAACTGGATATGTTTTTTATGAGTGACAAAAAACAAAAATGAAAGGGTTTGTTAGATGCTGTATAAAGAATAAATAGCAATCGCTTTTATTGACTATAGCGGTCTTGGTTTCATTGCAGATTACAAATGAGAGTCAGTTTTGGCATCTGTGCGTTTGTTGGATTTTTAGGTGGCTCAGCCTAACTGACGATAAGAGCTCAACCCTGTGTGTTGTATAACTTTTAGAAAGCTGGCATTTTCCACTTAACCATTCGGTGCCTCTGTCTGTCCCTAGAATACACGTTGGGTTGGATGACAGTTGGGCTTTGTGAATTCACTTTAGGCAGTCACACACAAAGGGAGCTGAGGTGTGCCCTATATATCCTGATGGCCCATCACCAGGCTGAGGAGCCTTCCTGAGCTAGAGTGGTGGGAGGAGCTGACACTACCACCTGAATAGGGCTGTGCCTGTCCCCACACAAAGAGGTTGCCACCCCATGTAGTGTGTCTGAAGCCAGGGAAAGGAAGGACAGGGTCTTGTGCATTACAAACACTTGTTTATTTAAGTCTCCTCAATTCAATAGCCAAAATGGGTATAAGTACTTGACCTCTGACACCATACACTCGGAAACTTCTGGACTGAGGACATTCTGTCAAGAAGAAGAGGTGTTGTGCTTCCATAGAACCCGGACACCCCCCATCTCGCCCCTGCTCCTCCCCATCCCATGTACCCACAAAGTAACCTCACTCCTGATGTGGGAAAAAACAGGCCATGTTTAATACAATACATCTTCACAAACATGACAATCAAAATACCATTTGACAAATTCTTAGGTCATGAAGTTCAAGAACATCACACAATTAATCCAAGTGTTCATATTTCACAACCTAACTAATACCCTCCAGCACTAAGGGGCCTCCCGGCTCGCGTCTCCGCCGATTGAGAACCACGCAAGGCGCAACCCACCTGCGTCCATGAGTGGTGAGCCCCCAATGCCCTGGATCCTTGTCCGTGTATTACCGGGGGCCCACCCCCTCGCCACCAGGCTGTTCAAGGAGGCCCGTGTGACCTGTCGCCCTTGCCTCCCCAACAGCCGGTGTCCCTGTTCTCCCTGCGGAGAGCTTACCATCTCTCCCCTCAATGCTGGGTTCAGGAGTATGCCAACAGGCCTCCCGTTGTCTCAAATCACAACCCTGTGACCTCTATTCCGCCACTAGGGTGACCAGGGGCCATAGGTCCTTCACCCTCCCCACCAAAGAAAAGGTTCTGCACAAACGACCAAATCCCTTTGATCCATAAGTCCGTGCCGATGTCCGATAAGTGCACCCCATCAGAGTGAAACATCTGTTCACCAGAAATCAGTCTATGAGGGATGTGACATAGACGGCCCGATACTGAGCACAGCCTAGCCAACTCCCCATTCAGGCGTCTCACCGAAACGTTCAGGGCACGGGATCTGACCCCTCCCGACCATACCCGTCGGGGGATCATGCACGACCAAGCAATCCTGGCCTGTGGGAATGTCCTCCCTAGCCAAGCAAATTCCGTCAGTAAGTCCTCTCTGACCGCCATGCGACCCAAATCCACCATGTCGTTGCCACCCACGTGCAAAATTATCAAATCCGGGGACAGAAGTCCCTCGCTTTTTTGAGTCTCCAAAACCAACTGGCGCAACTGCCGGATCTTCAAACCACCGACGCCTCGCCACAAAAAGGATGCCCTCTTCAAACCGGCTGGTTTCACCACTCGCCTCTGCCGCAGCCGAACCGTGGCGCGCCGCACGAATGAATGCCCCAGCACCCAAACCACCTTCGTCGACATACTAATAAATGGGGGGAAAGAAAGCCATGTCAGCATAAGACAGTCCTGAATCAAACAAACCGTCACAGCAACTCAGGTCGCACATAGCGTTTGAAGCATGATGAAGACCAGCGCCCCACCTTCTTAACTGCCTCAGTGGTTAGACCAGCCCCCGCTGCGAGAGTTGCTGCCCCTATCCTGAAAGAATGTGAAGAATAACCTGTGGGTTCCCGCCCCAGAGCGCTCAACGCCTGTTTAAAAACTGCCTTGAACTGAAATTTCGACAAACAGGCGCCCTGCTCATGAATAAACAGCGCCTGCCCCACCCCGCTGGGGCGTAATGACAAATAAACCTCCATATTGGCTACCGGACAGGCCACGTCCCCTGAGGCTGGAGATAAACAGATAATGGCTCCCTTCCCCAGAGGGTCAGTTTTTGAACGCCTCAGAACCACCTCCAATCCGCCGGAGACTACTTTTGTGTCTTGCCATTGCAGTCCCCCTGTCTGATCCTCCTTAGAGGCTCCCACTAACTCCCCTAAGCGGAAGGCCCCATAAAAGGCTAAAGAAAAAGCTGCCCCAAACAAGGCGCACTCATACCGTGATGTGCAAACAGTCGGCAGTACTCCCAGGATGTCCCTTAACAACTGCACGTTAAGAGGCCTGCGTGTATCCCTCCTAGACCCCTCCAGTCTGGCCCATCCTGACAATGCCCTCCTCACCATGAAGCTAGCCCCAGGGTCTTGGATCCCAGCCAACTTTGCAAAGAAGCCTATCGCTGTGACGCGCGCCCTGGCATAAGACGCTGCTTTACCCTGGTTCCTCAATACCATTAAATATTCACAAAGCGTCACAGGTGAAAAAAGGAGGGGGCGATTTGGGCTTGCCTGCCCCACAAAATTCCTGTAATCCCTGAAATGCTGCTGATAAGTTCGACTCGTGTTTCTGCTCAGAGATGCTCCCACCAGCCCTGCTAATCCGGCACTCCAATCCTCCATAGTGAAGCTGGAAAAGCCGTCATCTGCTCGTCCGCCAGCGGATGGTACTTCCTGAAATCCTGCAACTTGAGGCGAGACAAAGCATCAGCAGCCTGATTACGTACCCCAGGAATATGTGCGGCCCTGAACACCAAATTCAATTTCAAACATGCCAAAACCAGATGCTTCAATAGTCGCAGCACATGCTTACATGAAGCCCCCTGCCTATTAATAGCTTCCACCACCGACATATTGTCAGACCAGAAGACCACAGTTTTGTTCCTGAAAAAGGGGGCCCAAATCTCCACTGCCACCACAATCGGGAACATTTCCAAAAAGGCAATATTTCTGGCCACCCCATTCTCATGCCATGCCAATGGCCAATTGCCTCTGCACCACTGGGTTCCCAAGATCGCCCCAAAACCGATGCTGCCCGCTGAGTCCGTAATTAAGCCCAATTCAGCGCAAGACCGCGCCGGTTCAGGCCATATTACCTTACCATTGAATCCCTTCAGGAAATCACGCCATACCCTCAGGTCCTCCTTGACCTCCGCCCGTAATCTTACATGATGGTGCTTCTGCGTGAGCCCAGTCATGGCCCGAGCAATGGACCTTGAGAATGGGCGGCCCATTGGAATAATACGCAGAGCAAAATTCAACTGACCCACCAAAACCTGGAGTTGATGTAGGGTTACCTTGGGGCCCGCCAAGGCGGTGTCAATGGCCTGAGAGAATGTCCTTACTTTGTCCAATGGCAGTCTGCACTCTCCCGCCACGGTATCTATTTCGATCCCCAGAAAGGACAGGCTAGTCACAGGACCTACAGTCTTCCCCGGGGCCAAAAGCACTCCCATTTCGGTCAACAAAGATACCAGCTGACCCAAAGCCCGCCCACAACTCTCCGACCCAGGCGGGCCCATGATCATGAAATCATCTAAGTAATGCACTATCTCCTTATGCCCAGTTTTTTCCACAAACAGCCAGTGTAACATCGTGCTGAACGTCTCAAAATACTTGCAAGACACAGCGCACCCCATAGGCATGCATTTATCAAAGTAATAGCGGGAGGCGACCTGAAAACCCAAGAGGTGATAGTCCTCCGGATGCACCGGCAGGAGCCGGAATGCAGACTCAATGTCAGTCTTCGCCAACAAAGCGTGAGGCCCCAGGGCCCGCAGTTTCAGTAATGCTGCATCAAAGGAAGCATATGTCACCGAGCACAAGGCTGGGTCTATTGCATCGTTCACTGATGCCCCCTGTGGGGCTGATAAATTATGAATCATCCTGAACTGCCCAGGCTCTTTTTTAGGTACTACCCCCAAGGGGGAGCACACAAACCCGGGCAAAGGAGGCGAACCAAAGGGGCCCGCCACCCGCCCCAGTGCCAATTCCTTGCCCACCTTACTTGTCACCACGTCTGAGTGCATCCGTGCTGACATTAGATTCTTACAGTAACCCACCGGAGGGACCCCAGTGGCAGGAATGCGGAACCCCACTGAAAAACCCTCAAACAACATTCTGGCTGCCTTCCTGTCAGGGTACCGATTTAGCCAGAGCATCAGTTTCCCTACGTTGACCGGCGTCGGTAACTCATTGTGCCGGAGGGGGCTTAGCTTCTCTCCCTTTTTCCTTGGACTTTTTGATACACTTGAACTCGGGATGGGAGGGGTGGCCACAGTAACCACATGCATGCCTGAACTTGCATGTCCCTGGAGCCCATGAGCATGTTTTCCTGTTGAACGCCCAACATGTGCCCTTCTTTTCACCCGGGCCTCCTTGGGAAGTCCGAAAGGGCTGCCTCACATGCAATTTGTTCACACTTTCTAGCCATACGTTCACTTCCGTCTGGTCCCACCCCATATCCGGATCTTCAACCTTCGCCCACCTAAAGTCCCTGTCGTAATCCAACCAAGCGCCACCCCCGTATGTCACCTGTACCTTCAAGATTTTATTTGCATAGCAAATCAACGGCACTGCCAAATCTGGCCTTTTTTCAAGCAGTATGATTGAAAACACGTTAAAACCAAACAGCCAGTTAGAGATGGATTCCTCCACCTTTGGCTTTCTATCCTTAAAGGACCCCTCCTTCTTATCTTTCTCTCCAGGGGCCTCGTCCCTTCGCTTTGGTCTGATCAGAGAAAATATGTCCACAAAGTCACCCTTCCAAATCTTTTCTTTCACATCCTGTGCCACATGCGCCGCCAAGTTCCCTCTCTTTGACAGCACTGTTTCAACACCCCTTGGCATTTTTGGGTCATTGCCTCCCCCACCAATCGAGCCTTCCCCTGCCTTACCTGCAGAGGTCACCTCGGGCACTGCCGGCGCGGGGGCCGCTTGACCCACCGCTGGTCCAGGCGCATTCGTCGCTGTTTCTTGTGCCTTACTTAATAGCGCCACATGTTTGCCCAGCTCTGCTAGGACCGCACCCCCCGCCTGTGGAACCCATGGCGCGGCCGCTGTATTGGTTGTTGCCGGGGCTCCCAGCTGTGACAACAATGTTGCCACGGTTGCCAGAATACTGGAGTGAGCAGTCTGACCGCCTCCCCCCAACGCACTAGGCACTTGCGCCCCCACTACCTCGGCTTGTCCCACTGGTATCACTGCCGGTGGTGAACACACCACCGGAACTTCCGGCACGGGGGGGGCAAGGGTACTCGCGGGCGGCGCTAAGGTCTTGAGAGCTCCCCTAATTTCCGCCAAAATCAAGCCAATATCATCCCTAGCTGGCCCTGCCCCCTCTTGTGTGGCCCCTACGGGCTCAGGAGTGACCGGAGGTGGCGCAGGTGGTAGTATAGGAGCCAGGGAGGGTACTACAGGAGCGGGGGGCGCAGGTTCGGGCAGGGGGGCTAGAGGGGTAGGGGGCACTGCTGGCGCAGGTTCTACTGGCAGCTGCGGCGCATCTGGCTGCAAATCTATCCTCTCTGGAACAGCCCCCTCACTCCCCTTCGTCACCTTCCTCCTCTTGCCCCCTTTTGCCTTCTTCACCAATGGCGGGAAAGCCGCCTTCGGCGGGACCATCGTCCTTCGTGGGCGCTCGGACGCTACTGGCGCTGCCTCCCCTTCGCTATCAGACTCGGGAGCCACACCCCCTTCCTCATCCGCCTCGCTGTCCTCCTCCCTACTCATCTTCGCTAGCACCAATTTCAACAATTGTGCTATTTCTGAATCCCCCCCTTTTCTCTTCTGGTTCCTTTTGGGGGGCATATTGCAGCGAGTGGATCTGGCTGGCTCAACCCCTGGCAGCTCGACGTCGCTAGCCCCCTCACACGGCCCAGAGGATATGTATGCACAATAGCCGTCCTCCCCCAGCACCCTGTAGCAAATTGAATATTGTCGTGCCTACGCCCCCCGAGCTCGCAGTGACCTTTATCACACTGTGCTGATATCACCCCCGGGCTCCACGTGCTCACGCCGACCAAGATCCCCAGGCCTTCAAGTCCCCGAGTCCACCTTCCCACCTGGTGACCAAACCACGCACCGCCAAACAACCCTCACTTCAGCGTTTTTACAAGAAAAGGCAGCTCTCCCCCGGTCAGGCAGCAGGCGCGGGTAGAACACCACCTATACCCCCGCTCGCACAGCCAGCAATACAGTAATACCCAACAGTACGGCCAGAAAGCGGAAGCGGGACAACACTATTCACGACCTAACCACACAATGCGCCTCACGAATCGCCCGCGAATTCCTCGCGCCCCGAATTGCCGCCGTTTTTGAGACAATAAGATACGCTGCCCCGCACTGCACAGTTAACCCCCTACTTCTCCTCATACGTTGCACGACCGCACGCGCCTCGCTCCGCACACAGATGCTCAGGGGAGCAGGCCCGCAAGACGCCCAGAGCCCCGTGGGAGCAGCACACAAATATACGCTGCCACCCGCAGAACCCCGGCGGCCGAGCCCGAGTCCACACCCCCCCAAGCACCTTACCTGGCAACAGCCCTTAGAAACGAACGCCGGACACAGACACCGTCGAAGCTCCGAGTCCCCACCAGCATGCACCCAGCAGCCCAGCAACCGACGCACAGCAGTCCCGACGACCGGCAAAGTTCCAGACCCAGCCCCAACGTCTCGCCAACGAACGCCTACACCGCTGCAAATAAACAGATCCCGAAGAAGATTCCGAGGTCGTCGTTGTCCCCGTAGGAAGAGAGGATGAGTGAGGGTGAAAAGCGGGCCTAAATAGCCCCTACGCCCCACCTCCCCTCATCCCGACCGGAAATTCACGTTCGCTCGACGTAGGTCTAACCCGGAAGGACACCCGCCGCCCGGCAACCAATTAGGCTGCCGGCCAGGCTGACGCCCCCTAAGGGGGTGTGTCGCACGGGGCGGGGGGGAGCCGGGTCCTAAGGGCGCGCTTCCGGATGGTCGCGCTTGGCAGGAGGGACTGCCACTTTGCTATTTGCCTTGTTGTGTTGGCCTGCTGCCTGCTGCTTCTGTCCTGGAAGTGAAAGGACTGGACTTTGCTCTCTACATCATTCTTTCTAAAGTTTCTCCAAGGGCTCGAGTTGAGCTTGCCTCCTGTTGGAAGTCTCAGAGCAATCAAAGAGTTTACCTGTAGCACTGGAGCTCCTCTGCTGAGATTCCACCTTGTCAAATGGTGCCAAATCCAGTACCTGGGCCCTTGGAAGTGAGTGTCTGTGCTAGAAGAAGAAACTGATGTTGAGCGACTTTGGAACCGGCACCTGTCTGCAACTTTGATGCTGTGCCATTGCCTGCAATGGAGCAGTGGTCCCCACTCGACGCAACAACCGCAACTTACAACGCAGGCTTCAATGATGCCACAGTGACTCCAAAGAACCGCCACTATGGGAGTCTCAAGCATTGCGCCACCGATGTCCATGACACACCGCTCTGACTCTGGCACCACAGCTGTGTCCCAGTGGTTCAACCTTGATGCCGCAAAACTGAAGCCTTGTGGCATGACCTCCGACATCATCAACACCGCACAGCAGTAAGGAACCGAGGGTAATTTTGGCAATGGCTGCTTCAACTCCCCTGCGCCCTGCAATATCCCCGGACGTCAACGATTCTCTGACTCTGCAATGCCACCAGGAACTGATGCCTCACTTGCTTCAGTGAGGCCTCACCTCCTTCGTGCAACTCACTGTTTTTGAGTGCTAACGACGTACATAACAGTAAGGAACTGATCTCGCACTTGCTTTCCAGATGACTTGTGACATCATAACTATCTGGTATTTATAAGGTGTGCGGTGCAGCAGAGGTAGAGATGGAGGCTTGCTGGCTATTTCCACTGCTGCTGGCTCCCAGAGACAAGATTGTTATGAGTAGCCTTTGTCTCATAATATTACTGTACTGTAAAAATATGTTTTTGTAGAAAAAGACAAGGGAAAACACGTAACACAGAAAAAGCATGTGTGTCATCTGTTGGCGGGACTACACAAGTTGTGGAAATGAGCTAAAGAAGTCTTCATTAATTAACAGAACAAAACCTTGGTTAGTGTAAAACTCTGAACACACTCATGTAAACACTAGTGAATTCTCATTATCATTCCGCCTATGGAATAACACTCTGCTTGCAACAAGATGCTAATTATCACAAATGATTTGAAAAACCTATATTCACAATTCAGTGCCATCGCAGAGACATGATAAGACACTTCTGCTGCCCTACTCACTGAACAGAAGTTTCTCATATTGCTTTCAACAACCAACAAGTATTGGCATAGCCAATAGGTCTCGCCTTTGGGACCTTATAAGTGTTTAGCCATGCAGCAGTTGCATAACTAAATACTTATAAGGTCCCAAAAGCGAGACCTATTGGCTATGCCGTGCGGCCGCGAAAGTGATCACGATCGCGATCAAACATCTTTCGCGGCCGTGCGGCCGCGAATGTTAAAGTAATCGCAGTAAAGCGCGGCGCGCGCGCCCATGCACTGTAGCTCTAGGCTGGCCTGGTAGCACTTTTTGGAGCCCTTACAAAATGTCTCGCCAGACCAGCGCATGCGCTGGGTCAGGCGAGACCTAAAAAGGAGGAGGATTAGGCATTTTTTACAACAAGCCAATCCCAATAAACCTTCTTCCCACACCAACCCTCATTCTAAACTCTTTCAAACTCCATTGTATATCCGTCATTGCCCTCTCAAAACTAACCATATCTATCAACTCCCAGGCAAAAGTAGTCAATTTTTCAAGAAACTTGACACTGACCTTAAATCATTAGTACTGCCATTTCACTCAACTTTCTTGGTGATTCAGGTGTGCATTTCAACAATTACCTACAACATACTCTATTCTAACAAATATCGTGTGATCACTTGCTAATGAACTCAAATTCAAAACAACGTACAACCTAGTCACCCCCTCTGTATCTCATTCTAGTATATTAAATACCATATGATTCTCCATCTAATATTGACCCATCACCATCTGAACATAGTATTATTCACGTGTTGGTTACCTCCAGCCCTCCTCTCTTCACTGACATGCATAGCTGTAAGAGAAAATACATTGTCTGTATTTTATTTTGGTGGGGGGGGGGTTTATATAGCTTTTATATAGCGCAAATAAGACCTGAAAGTATCAGAGCGCTTTACATGAGCACTATATGCGTTACAGATGGACACATTCATTAATTCAGTAATTGGATACGCAACTCTGTTATTGCACTGAGTTCTATCTGAGACCAGCTAACTTTTCACGGCACCAATGATGTCTCTCCGTGGCGTAATGTTGTGCCAATTACTAATAAAAACATGTTTTTAAAAAAAGCAAAATACATTCATCTATTCAATAATTATTTCAAACATGCCTTTGATTGGCTATTTTCTGCACCTGCTCCCAAATTGTTTTGTATTCACAGTCTTACATTATAGCCAGCATTCACAATTTGAAAATATAAAAATGTGAGTGTTCCTGTAAAAATGATGCACTAACAAGACCACTGACAACCGTGAGGCATACAAACATGCTCGGAGCCTACTATCCCCTGCCAATGACAATAAAAAGGAATCCTATTTTCAAAACAATCCCAGTTTACAGTAACCTTACCCAAAAAGAGACTTTCGCCCATCATCAACAATCTACTCTACCGCCACACTCATCAATTACACACCATTCTATATCAGCCAATGTTTGTGCTTCACATTTCTGTTAAGAACTAAGCAATATTATAAAAACCCTTGCTACACTGGTCAACTCCACCATGCTACATACGTATTATAGTCCAGCCTCACTCTGCTGTACTTTGCTGTACATTTACAGCTCATTCCCAAAATCAAATCTGCAACTTAATCTGTGTGTCATATGAATACTTCTGTCCACAAGCAAACAGACCTCCATCCCTTTCCGCCATGGTTCTTCTCAGTCTAACCTCTTTGTTGAACTTTTCCCTCACTTCTGGTACCTACCCACCATGCTTCAAATCTCTTTGCAAGAAGATCACACTTTTCCTTTCTCCCATTCAAATTATAGGCTAGTATCTCAACTATTTTTTTCTCTAAAATACTAACGCTACTGATTTTCAACCAAATCACATTCTACTCTAATAACTTAGTCAGTTCCCTCTTTCAGATTTCCGCGCTCTTGACTCATTGCAAGCTGCTCTCACATATGTCAGTACTGTATCACCCCAGCCCATTACAATCACCATACATCTATTCTCATGGGTTGTGATGTATCTGATGCCTTTTACACTGTCTCTGCTATCCACTCTAAACTCACTAGGCATTACAGGCCTAGCACACATATGGGTTTCCTCCTACCTTCCTTTCTCAGTTGCTTGGGATTCCAAATTATTTATACTCATTGTACTGCTGACTGGTGTCATTAAATGCTGAGTATGTGTCCCTGTCTTTTCTCTATTGTAGCTCTCTTAGTCACCTTATCTCCTCCTTTGGGTACTTGTACCATCTTTACGCACATGACAATCAAATCCTTTCTAATTTCCTCCTTTTCATGAGTATCTGTCTGGCCGTCACCTAACTACATCTTCTTTCCTCATCCACACCCATCTCTTTAACTGACTCAATCAACTTACCACTTTATAATGTGACATTTCCATCGTCCATTATAAACCTTTGAACTATTTTCAGCCTATCTATGAAAATTAAATAATTTATAACAGCTACTGTGGACAATACCAAGCACTGAACATACGCAATAGCCTGTTCAGTACTTATGTCTGGTTAATATGTGGGTGTTTGCACCACAATTTGCGACAGGAAAAGCTGACTCAAATCTCTAGTACTAACAACACATACAGCTGATTTTTACAACTGCAAGCAGGTTCATTTGTGCAAATTTTGCATATTATTTTCCATTATTAGAGTGTCAAATCGGAATTGTATAAAAATTGCAACCTGGTATTTATAGGCCCCAATCTAAAGCAAATTAGCGGGTGTACAATTTGCACATACCAAAGGCGGGCCAATTGTACTTGGGACAGAAGTACATTTATAAAGTATAGGAACACACTTGCAGCCTATCTTGGAGACGCAGACTAATCTCTGCACATGCCATCATTTGTCTGGCACTCTGGCCGAGCCAGAAGGGCTGGCCTTACATTTACACAGAAAGGATGAATTTGGTGACAGATGAAGCCTGCTGCCGGACTCATCCATTCGGCTCGTTCCTCTTCTGTGAATAGGAAGTTCAGATGTAAATGTAAATGTGTATGTGCTTATATAGCGCCGAATCACCCCTGGGGGTATCTCCGCGCTGTACTCATACCGCTGTAGGAACCCTTCCTGGCTATCCGTGTGA
This sequence comes from Triturus cristatus, assembly GCF_964204655.1. Lineage (NCBI taxonomy): Eukaryota > Metazoa > Chordata > Amphibia > Caudata > Salamandridae > Triturus > Triturus cristatus. Next base: position 611,313,835 of record NC_140591.1, on the reverse strand, counting down.
AGTGTCCACTCCTGGGCACCCCCATGGTGAAGCCAGGCATCCCAGTGCTGTTGGGGCCGTTGTGGAGACTAAGCAAGCTATTGCCCAGAGTTGCAGCGTGGGACCCATGATTAGGATAGGCACTGATGCGAGAATATCAGGTCCGAGGAATTTATAGCCCGAGACCCTGCCGCGTCGGGAATCGAACCCTGGTCCCGGACCAGTGCTCTGCATCGAGGTCTGCCACTATAACCATTGAGCCACACTTCTCCACCAGAAGCTCTCCTTTAAGAGGTCACAGACTGAATTGGCATTGAGAAGCCTATTGGTCAGTACTGAGAGATGTCATGAGAACAGAAAGAGGGTGCTCTTTTGGCTGTCACCAAGTGCCTGATCAGCTCATTGATAAAACACTCTTTATGTCACCAAGACATTCGCTAATTTGATGTTTAACACTAAGCGCCCGATTAGGAGTTTGGCGGTGCGACACTGGGTCTGCCCCGCCACTGCAGCGCCAAACCCGTGAGGAGGCCGCCCGCCAGATTAGGAGTTTCCACCTGTCTGGCAGGCTATTTTTGGGCATTCCCATGGCGGTGACTCTAAAAACGTGCACCGCAACGGGAACACCAAAAACAGCTCCAGCAAAGAATGGACTGAAAAGTCCCGCTGTCCAGGAACTGGTGTGCATGCACAAAGAGGGGCACATGTGCCCCCCTGTGTGCATCCACAGGATGCAGACACACACAGGGCCCCCTTTGTTTCTTCTCTACCAGGGTTTACATGGAGGAGGAACAGCCATGAAAACCCTGGCAGGAGCCCAGCAGGCATATTGATGCCTTCTCTGCCGCAACACCGCCAGGGAGCTGCGGTTCTCTGTCGGCTGCAGCGGGGCTGTGGCGATCGCACGGCCCAAATCATAATTTATAGAGGGCGGCGGGAAGATCGCCACTGCCACGCCCTCGTATTCTGCCCCTTAGGGTTAAACTGGGACAGAAAACAAACCTGGGCACCATAATAAAAGAGTCCCCCTGACACCCTTAGCGAATCAGACAGCTAAAAGACTATCCCAGATTTGCAAATCGGGCAGTGTTGAACATGTACAGACAGACAAGCTCTATGGGTGTTTTGGAAGGTAATGGGCACTGCATGCATGTGTGCCTACTGCAGGCCATGTGGTAATATCGGAGAAACCAGACCATAAAATAGGCCCCCACGTTTAGCCAACAAACTAGCCCCAAACTGACGTGTAGGACCAGCCCTTCTGGCACCGCCAGGTTGCCATACAAGTTAGCCCGACCCTATTAACACTTGCAATATGTATTTAACCAGTTACCCCTGTTTAATGTACTGCCGTGCCACCGAATCAAGGGGTTCACGGGGACACGCAGCCGTGTCCTCGCTAAATAATGAAAAATTAACACCTCGTTCAACATTAACCGAGACAGTTCGGGCCAGTCGTCCCGCGCAACGTTTATTGTTTCCCCCCATTAGCATCGTCTTTGATTTGAAGCCTGCTCTCCACGGCATCAAGACGAGGCCCTTTCTGTGCCTTAAACAAAGGATTATCCCCCTCAAAGGGGGGGCTGTCGACTCCCTTTATTGTTTTATGTCACGCCGGGGAGAAATGCTTTTGAGGCATTAGCTCTGAATTTCGCAGGGAGGAGAGTTTACGGCTCTGTAATCATTAGTCAATGCAGCGGCTGGAACCTTAGACAAAAGCAAACAAACTACAAACAGGCGCGCATCCCCCGAAGGCACATCAGCGCACCAGAGAGGGGCGGCGTGGATTTCAAACAAGACTGCCCAAGCATGTGCTAAATATTGCTGCTCCTGACTGGCAACAGCACACCAAGGAATACGACATCACCTCCCGGGCTTTGAAATAATACTGTGAACCCGCAGCCGTCAAATATATGGCGTCGCTTTAGCGAGCGCACTTCCCTCCTTCTCAGAGCCCCCATCACGATTCCGCTCCACACCTCACGCGCTCTAGCGTCGGTAAATCTGTTCACACAGGAGGCCGACGCACTAAGAACGCGCGCCTTCAAGAGAGACAAGCGCGACGCAAGAAGCTAGGAAAGCATTAGATGTGAGGAATGTGCAAAACAATTTAGCCTCCTGCATTCAAGTCAACCCAACTTTGCGGCTGCAGAACAATAACCACACAGTTGTTTGCTAAAACCGAATTCCCTGGTGGAAATCCCATTAGACCGATTACATATGGTGTAGAGAGTCAGCAATAGCACAGGAGTTTTGGGAAATTAGATTATAAATGACCAACGTGAAAAACAACGAAAATGCAACTGGCAAAATAAGCATATTAACAGAAGCCAACAGACTCTGAAAGTGACCAATAAACAAAGTCACTGCAATTACGCTGCAATGCACGGCCAAATTACTTGGCAGGATCTTTGTGGCCTTATTATCTATCTATTCTGACAGTTTTATATACTTCGGCAATCATACAAAATTGGTCCCAATGCTTTAGAATGTACAGAACTTGTTAAAAACAAGTACTGGCTAAGCCAGAATGTCTGGCGTTGGCTACCAGCCTTTTTGCTTTGCTAATGCTTTTTTTTGTTTCATCACTGCTTTTGTAAAACTTTATCGTTGAGGGAGCTCCTGTGCCCTTGCCAAGTTAAAAAAAAGTGCCTAAAGGCAAAAACGTTTTTTTAGTTAGTTACAAAAATTACACATTGTCATTGTAAAAGGGTGACTAGATTTTGAGAAGCAAAAAAACAGGACAGGTCAGGCATAAAAGTAGGACTAAAGCCCTTCATGTTACTTTTATGTCTTGCCGGCCTCGCTTTTTAATATACTTGTGAAAAAAAAATATAAGTATATATCCCAACACAGATAGCTCCTTTCAGAACCGGCAGACCCATGGGAAGTGGTGCGCACGCGGACGGAGCACGCCGGCAGTCACAGTATTTTTCTCCAAAGCCGTGAAAACACGCACCCTCAGAGCCAGGCACGGTAAATGCACAAATCCATTTATTTTTACATAAAGTGTTGCGGCTGCTCGGCACAAAGGTTACAGCGACATTATAGTTAGGAAACAGCATTAAAATAAACATAGAAATTCACTGGAAAAAAGGTTACAAGGACGTTATAGTTAGGAAATAGAATTAAAAAACCTTAAAAATTCACTAAAAAAAAACAAAGGTTACAGGGATGTTATAGTTAGGTTCAGATTGTACACACATAAAACCATAGAAATTCAGAAATTATAGTTACAGTTATCTGATGAAGCTATAACTTGTGCCCTTAGGTAACTATAACTCGCGCACTGCCATGCACAGTTTTCTCATCAATAATTTTATTGCAAATGTTGCAGTGATATTATCAATGATGTCATAGAAGATGTCATGACTGATGTAATATGTGGGGTAATTAGCAGTGTATGGCGAGTGCTTGAGTAATAGTTACTTTAGGGCACGAGTTACATTTACAAGGCTACATTTATATAACATTAGCTGTGGCAGGACCTTCACCCTGAGCCTTCCTGCCCTCCTCTCCACTCTGTCTTTCATCTGCTGTGAGCACCTCCTCCTCTGCTGTCTGAAATAAACAGATAATCACTTAAATTACTTCAGACTTTAGAGGCGCCTGTTGAAAGGAGAGCATAGTTTCAATTCTGCTTTGCTGAATGACGACCTTTGTCCCACAATCCAGGACATGTATTGAAAATTTGAAAAGTGTCGAGACACCGGGAAAGTCCTCTGAAAACCAGGACTATCCGGGGACATCCAGGAAGTCTGGTCACCCAACAGTGTACCTTCTAGCTTTAGAGGAACTACTTTGTACGTGGATGTGCCCCTTGTGGAACAGGAAAGGCGAAGGCCGTCATTCCAGTCAAGTAGAAGTGGACAAACCTATTGCCATATGCTGTACAGGGAAGTAGATACATGTGAATGACACTAGAAATGAAAGGATAAAGAGAGCAGCCTAACAACACCTATAAGTAAGTACATTGTATATATATTTTCTATTAAAAGCAAAAGGTCATGGCTAGCGCCAGACCTAAAAAGCTATCCAGACTGAGCCAATATTAAACAAAGCTTATAAAAAATAATTTGCTATTTGTCCCTGTATGGATTTGTTGACATATCTAAAGTAAACAAAAGAACATAACACAATAACATACTGTGAGAAAGTGGATTATTAGTTGGGGTGGTCCACTACAAGCAACAATGTCAGTATTCTTGTTCGGTCCAGTGAAGGTTTCAGTAATTTAACCATGATCTCAATCCCTAGCACAGAACAGACAGGCTTAATTTAAGAAAATTAGTAAAGCACTTAGAAGTACCAAAACAGTCAACAAGCCAAAAACACTATACCACAAAAATCTCATTCCAATTTATAAAAACCGATAATAATTTAATTAACAAAATTATACCCAAAAGACAACAATCTAATAAGGAGAACCAGAGATATGTATTTTTAATTTTTGTAATTGTTAAAAAAACATTTACATTAAAAAAAGCTCCAAAACTGCAGTCATCTGATTTTACTTGACCTGTACCTGGGTGCAATTAAAGTCCGACCGCATAGGAGTGTGGGTTGAATACAGAAACCAGGTTGGACCCATTCAAAAGGTTTGCCTTGGGACTCACCTCAGTCTCTGGACTGGAAGTCAAAACTCTACAGCAGGGCAAAGAGGCAGGCTGTGACTAAGAAGGCACTGAATAACCATTGAACGAAGTCCCAGTAAAGATGTTGATTTTTGGCAGGAAAGGTCGGAACAGGAGAAACCCAAAATTCGCACCTACGGAAGATCCCTTGCTAGCTGGATCCTGTTGGCACCTTGACCTGATGAAGATTCTACGTTTGGACGAAGTCACTTTTTTGAAGCTCAGATTCCTCCAGCGAGGCAAGGCTGCAAGCTGTAGCTGAACAAGGCTCCATGAGACTGAATTCCCTTTTCGTAACGTTCTGCTGAAACCGATCTTCTGCTGCGGAAAAGTTCAGAGTTGGAGCAAACTCAATCTGCTGCCCAGCGCCAATGTACCTTTGTTGGAATGACTTGGCTGGTTTGCCCTGGTCTTTCAGAGGTCTTTGGAGCCAAAAGTTTGTAGGTCCCAGATTTTTCAGGATGTTAGCAGGAGTACACTTTAATATAGCTGAGGGTCCTACAACCTCAGGAACAACACATAGGGGTCAAGACTTACTCCAGCAAAAGCCACTAGCAGGGTACAGTGTAGATCCAGTTGGAACTGGACAAGTGGGCTCTTTGGGAAATTAGGCTTCCTGCAGCTGGTGACCTTGGAGCTTACAGGAGCTGACCTTTGGAATCATCTTATTTGTCCTGGGTAAATGTGGGAGGTATCCTCATAGGTCTCAAGCTGATGTAGTCCTTCTTCTGTTTTCCACCGGTCCAGTAGTGTTTTGCCACTATAATGCTTGGCACAAGCCTGTTGGCAGGGGTGACTCCTGGCCCCTTTCCAACCAATCGGGAAAAAGTTCCCAGGAGTAACCCTTTCTACTTTTGCAGACGTTTCTGTGTGTACTACTACAAACATTGCCATAATGCCACTCTCTGCCCAAATCCAACATGGCAGACCCCTTCTCCCTCTGTGCCGAGTCTGTATGCCCACCCCAGAAGTATAGCTAGGGAAACGAACAACCCCTACTCTTTGGTCACTTCAAACCAGTTCTCTCTCACTGGTATTGGTGCCTGCCTGTCTCCCTGCCTGCCTGCCTGCCTGCTTGCCTGGGTTAACCAAGACGGACCCTTCCCAGGTGTCAACTAACATATGCCTGGGACAGGGTAGACCTCTTCAAAGTTAGTCAAGTTCCTGGGCGCATCCCAAATATTCATCCTGCCAATGTAAGAGAAACACTTTTCCACACCAAAGATTTTGTCCTGCTCTGAGAGAAGTTTTCGGACCCCATCAAGGGGGCTATTCAGCTGCCAGGTGGCAGTTTGAGCACATGCAAATAGGTATTTAGAGGCTTTAGGCAGTCAAAAATTACGTTTATAAAAATAACCTTTTCCAAAACATTTATTACAGATTCAACTTCGTCAGTGATTTGGGCTTTTAATAAATATAACAAATAGTCCAATGATAACATTTGTCTGTGTTTCCTAGCAGAAGATAACATTATTAAATTAAATAATTAAGTTTTGCATCCCAAAGATTTCTTATGGAACTCCCGACCCCGCTACGGTGGAAATAGGATTTTTGGCCTTTTCACTGTAGGCACGTTTAACGTTAAACTTTTACATGACCTACTTTTTAATATCAGGCCTACTTAGGGGTGACTTATTAATATTTGAAAGAAAGGGTTAGGTCTGTCAAAAATACTTATTTTGAGACATCAAATTTGCTGTTTTATGACTGCACAGCCAGGCTGAAGTGGTAGGCCTGCGGTCATGTTTGTACTGCTACTGAAATAGGTGACACAATGGCTGTTTTACTCCACTAGTAACATTTAACTTAAAGGCCCTTGGTACACTTAGTACCATATACCAAAGAATTGTTGTTAAGTTAAATATACCAATTTGGAGTATAACCAATTTTAACATGTTTTAGGGGTCAGGGCATGTTTACTGGGTCCAGGCAGGCAGAGTCCCAGGGCACAGAGTAAAAAAACTAGCAGCATCAGTCCACAAAAAATGGGGGTGACAATACAAAAAGAGACACTTTCCGATACATACACAATGCAACATAAATACACAATTAAAAGATGGAGCACAACACAATAAAAGATTAAAAAAACACACAACACACCAACCACAGTATAACACAGAAATATCACATTGCAATAATGTAGCACAACAGAACAGCAGCACAAAAAACAACAGAACAGATCACTAGCACAAAAGAATGCCACAGAACAAATATTTACAAACATTCTTGGCACACATTGCCACCTCAAGAAACTTGTATTCATAATATGGAGTTAAAAGGTGTTTGCACCAAGCATTGCCCTAGCTTACTGCCCTAGCTTACTACCAATGAGAAAGTCAAAAATGTTTTGAAATCTGGCCCACTGTTTCTGCCACCAATTTGGCTGCCTATCGCATTTATTAATTGGAGTGTGGGAGTAGCGCTATTGTACTGCTTTAGAAAACCACTAATATGTTACACAAATATAACTGAATCAATCCATTGTAGCATGAGACAATTCACATGGAACTTTTCTTAGTAATTATAACAGTGTTAATAGCAGGTAGTACAACAAGGACTTGCTGGAGAGAAGAAGAAACTTCAGCAGTGAAAGGATGTGCCTAACTACTCTTTATATTATGTCAGTACAACTGAATAAATACATTTGTCCGAAATGGATACATGAAAAAAATTAACACCAGTTCAACAGTTTCTCAATGGTATGGGAACTGAATTCCTAAGTGCCTCTATAACTATACACTACTTATACATTGTAAATCAGAGGCGGGAGAAACACCTGTCCTTTTGGTCATATAGACTGTTTTCATAAATATGCACTGTTAGACCTGGCATCTTTGACATGTTTTTCCCCTGTCTTTTTTACTTCTGACCTCCTGTTTTTGACTGTGCTGCATCTCTTTTTTAATGGTTTTAGGACTCTGGGCGCTTTACCACTGCTGACCAGTGCAGTGTCTGTGTGTGCAGTTCTGAACTGCCATGTTCACCTGGCAAGTGCAACCACTTTCCAAGCCCAAACCTTCCATTTTACTACATGCAAGGCACCCCTAAGGTAGGCCAAAGGTAGCCCTATGGGCAGGGTGCAGTGCATTTGAAAGGTAGGGCATGTATTGGTGTGTTTTACATATCCTGATAGTGAAATACTGCTAATTTCGTTTTTTACTATTGTATGGACTATCTCCCCTATAGGTTATCATTGCCGCTCCCTTGTAGTCTCTTATGAGTGTAACTTCCAATCGAGGAGAGTTAGAGAGGTGGAGTTTGGGGTCCCTGAACTTACAGTTTAAAAAGACAACTTTTAGTGAAGTTGGTTTTTAAATTCCATTTTTGAAAATGCCCCATTTAGAAAGTGGGCATTTTCTTGCTTTACCATTCTGGGTCTCTGCCTGCCTCTGGAATCCATGTCTGAGGGAGGTTGACAGTTGGGCTGTTTGTACATTCACTTTGAACAGTCACACAAAGGGGGCTGAGGTGTGCCCTGCATATTCTGATGGCTCATCACCAGACTGATGGGTTTTCCTGAGCTAGAGTGGTGGGAGGAGTTGTCACTACCCCCAGGATAGTGCTGTGCCTGTCTTCGCCCAAAGGTGTCTCCATGCCCCAGTAGTGTGTCAAGAGCCAGATCAGGGAAAGGCCAAGTCTTGTGCACAAAAAAGACTTTCCTTTTAAGTTTGCCTTCTTCAAAGGCAGAAACTGGTATAAGTACTGGAGCTGTGACAACATAGCTTCGGAACACTTCTGGACTAAGAGGACATTCTACCAGGAAGAAGAGCTGGATGTGGTAGTAGGGCTAACACTCTGCTTGTTGCTTTGTTGTGCTGGCCTGCTGCTTGCTTTTTCTGTCCTAGGAGTGCAAGGACTGGACTTTGCTTCTACATCCTGCTTTCCAAGGTTCTCCAGGGGCTTGTGCACAGTTGCCGCCTGTTAAAAAGTCTCAAGGCCATCAAAGACTTCACCTACCAGTGCCTGGGCTCTTCTGCTGAGTGCCTTTACTTGCCAAGTGGTGCCAAATCCAGTTCCTGGAAGTAGAATATGGCAATCTTAGAAGAAAATCCACACATCGACTCTCAGCGCCTGACATACATCTGAAAGATCACTGCTACACGAGACCCAAAGCCCTGTGTCACTGATGTCCGTGGCACACGCTCCAACTCCAACGTGGGTCCTGCTGTGAAGTTGAAGAATCGCTGCACCACTTATGTAGCAGCTGTGAAATTGACGCAGCTCCTGTTCCGTCGCATCGGCACAGCATGTCTGGATTGTCTACGCATTATCCCTGGGCACCAAGTTCTCCATTAACGTCGCCCAACCGTAAGGAACCGAGGCTGCGTGTCTGGAGATCGATGCATCACCTCCCCTCACTGTAAGGAACCGACGCATCACCTCTCCTGACAGTAAGTAACAGATGCATCACCTCCCCTGCACTGCAGTAAGTAACCGACACATCACGTCCCTTGTCAGTAAGGGACCGATGCATCACCTTCTCTGGGAGAAAGGAACAAACGCATCGCTTTGCTTTTCCGGCACCTCACCTCCCCAGCGCCTGTTTTTGTCTTTGAGTTTGACACATCCCAGGTACTTTGTGCTAAAAAATGCATCCCTAGAACTCTTGAAAAGTAATAATTTTACTTGTGTATGTTGGATTTTTGTTGTTTGGTCTTGTTTCATTCAGATAAATATTTATTATTTTCTAAACTGGTGTGGTGTCCATTTGTAGTGTTTTCACTGTGTTACTGTGTGAGTTTGTACAAATGCTTTACACATTGCCTCTGAGATAAGCCTGACTGCTCGTGCCAAACTACCAAGGGAGTGAGCAGGGGTTATCTCAGCTATGTAATCCCCTTACCCTGACTAAGGGTAAGAGGATTACATAGCTGAGTAAGGGTCCCTACTAGGACAGGGTGCAAACCACTACCAACTAGAGACCCTGTGTCTAACATGCACAGTGTAGGAAAGTGGAATATTATGTAGTGAGGCTGGTTAGGCTTCACTACGACTACTCTCACTATACCCCAAATAGGTCCTTTGGATTTAGAGTAATAAATCCCAAGTTCAGTCCTGGTATTGTGGCACAGATCAGTCAGGCTTCACTAGAGGAACATGTGTTAAGCATTTCAGAGAACCAAAATAGACAATAAGTAATTGACATAACTTGAAAGAAATCTGACACTAATTTATAACAATAAAGCAGATTTGAATATAATTGTTGACACCAAATCTAACACAATTGGATAAGTATAACCCAAGTTATGGATTTTAGAAGGAAAAATAAATCAGTGCAATTCACTACTGCAAAACTTTAATTTTGCTGTCAATGGAGAAAAACAGCAGTGACAATCGTTCACCTGCAGGTGGAGTCCAGTGGAAACCACTGAGGGGTAAGGTGATACGTGTCCCAGGACCAGGCCACGACAGTCACTTGAATTGTACCTGGGTCATAGGGCTTGGGTGCAAAGTTGTCCTGACTGTCAAGTGAAAGCAGTTTGCAGTGCTAACGCAGTCTGCACTTGTAGGACTGCTGTCATCTGTTTATTTTGGACACTCAATGTGGCACAATCAGTGCGTCAGGCCCTGATGACCCCTTGTTGTAGTCCAGGAACTGCGCGTGTGCTGGTTTTACCGCTTAGTCTGTGCTGGTGAGGAAACGGATGAAAAACCTCGACAACGGGGCCACTGAGGTGGCGGTTTGAAGAAGCTGTGGGGTTCCCTCGAGGCACATCATTGAACAAAGGTACTAGTAGTCAGACTGGGCCACCACAAAGCCTTGGCAGCAGCAAGCTTAGCCTGGATTTACTTCGACGTCCTGGAGTGCGGGAAAAAATGATAGCCGCCTGAAACTTGCTGGCAGGACTAGATTTCCCACAAAGGACTAGACCATTTACTTTTGGGTGATCCCTCGGCAGGGCAGATAGTCAGTTATTTTTATGTTCCAAGAGCTTATTTCACCTGCGGGCTGCAGGGGAATAGTGCCACTAGTCCAAGGGAGTTTTGGTGTTGCCTTTGGCTCTCAGAGGGGTTCCTCTTTCCTTTGAAACCAGCCTCTGGTCTGGGACGAGTCACAGTCGCACGGTTGCAGTGTGGTTGCCACAGGTGCAGGTTATACCACCTTTTCTTTGTGCAGGTCCTGAAGACGCTGACCCCCCCAGCGCTACAGCCCTTCGGCACTCTACACACTCAAAACCGGCAAGGACAACAACTGCAAGCTCTCTTCACCTATCGACACCCACGTACCCTTCACCTGCCACCACTGTCACCCCATCTCCTCCCTCGTCAAGACCCAGGACCCACCTCAACCCTCCAACCACCCCTCCACCACATCCAAAACATTGCAATGCATCCTCCTCAAAGTCCGCTCCCTCCACAGACACGCTGCAGAAATCTGGGACCTCCTCGACAGCACCACCCCAGGGTCGACTTACTCTTAGAAACCTGGACGAACGCCGCCTCAGGACCAGACATCGCGATCGCCATCCTTGAAGGATAGCATAGCTTTAGAACAGGGGGTACCTCAGGGCTCTGCCCTGAGCCCCACCCTGTTCAATCTTTACATGGCCCCCTTGGCTGAAGTGGTTGAATCGTTCGGCATTGAATTAGTCTCATATGCCGACGATACCCAACTCCTCATCTCCCTGTCCCAAGCACCCTCCATTGCTGCCGACAACTTTAAATCCTGCATGCAGGCTCTGGCAGGCTGGTTGACCCAGCTCTGCCTGAAGCTAAATGGTTCAAAAACGGAGGTTCTGGTAATTGGAGGCAGGGATACGAGCTGGACCAAGGAGTGGTGGCCATCATGTCTGGGGCCGTTACCCACTCCCTGCAAAGCAGCTAAGAACCTGGGGATCTGGGTTGATCCCAGACTCTCCTATGACAACCATGTGCACAAAGTGGTAGGGAAATGCTTCGGGGTGATGAAGACCTTGAACCGTACCCTAGACCTCCTCCCTCTTGAAGCCAGGCGCACTATGACCCAAGCTCTAGTGACCTCGAGGATAGACTATGGAAATGTGCTTCTGCTCGGAACAACACAAAAAAACATCAGGAGACTTCAAGTACTCCAAAACACGGCAGCACGCCTAGTCCTTAGACTCCCAAAAAGATCAGCCTCTAAACCAGCCCTAGCCACTCTGCACTGGCTCCCCATAAAAAAGAGAGTCCTATTTAAAGCACTTCTAATGTGCTACAGGATCATCTCACACAAAGCTCCCCCCTACATGACTGATATGGCTATCCCCTACGAGCCTAACAGAACTCTCCGCTCTGGGGGAACTGGATTGCTTAAAATTCCCCGCGTCAAGAAAGCCAGAATGGGTGGTTGTTCTTTTCGTGTAATGGCTGCCAAAGAATGGAACTCTCTCCCCATGAGTATCAGACTAGCGGATTCAGAGACCTTGTTCAGAAAACTTCTGAAAACCCATCTGTTTTCCTTTTAATTTCCCTCTCCTGGCCCTGACTTTTCTCCACAGCACGGGGACACGCCGGGATGGCGTCACCATGCGCTTTACAAGCCCCTTTATTATTATTATTATTATTAAGATCACCCGGAAGGACTGCTCCAACCACCCCTGTGGAGGCAATGTTATCGTCCACAAATCCAACCTCTGACAGCACCCACACCGACGGGACCTCAGACCTGATGGAACACCTTCACTTCAAGATCCAGACCAATCCGTCCACCTCCTTCCGAGGCACCCTCATCTACAGGCCCCCCAGACCCTGTGCACCCTGTGCCGACTCCATCACCGACATCATCTCCCCACAAGCCATCACCTCCACCATCTACACCTTGCCGGGAGACCTCAACTTCCACCTTGACAACCACCAAGACCCCAACTCCACCTCCCTTATGGACAAGCTCCACAACATTGGACTCAAAGAGATCATACAAGAACCCACCCACTCAGCAGGACACATCCTCAACCCCATCTTCACAGCGGGAAACTCCATCACCTTCAGGCACACTTCTGAACTCCCATGGATGGACCACTGTTGCATCCACTTCACCTTCAAAACAACCATCACCCACAAACGTCCACACCAGCTCCGGCACAGAATGTGGAACAAGATCTCCGATGACCAGCTCACTGCCACCCTCAACAGCGCCGCTCCCACCACCATGGACGACGAACCTACTGTGAGAAGTTGGCCTGGTATATGCTGTCCACTAGTTATAGTGGGCACCTTGCACCAGTCCAAACAACCCCTTATTGATGATAGGTTAAAGACAACCTTGATTGAAAGCTATCCTAGTGGTAGCTATGGAGAGCTATGGAGAGCAGCCTTCAGGCTAAGTCTTGAAGGAATGTAAAGCAGCTTGTTTTACCAGTCTATAATCTCTTGAATGGCTAAATGAAAGACAACCACACCAGGTATATATATAAAATATATGTATTTATTTCTAAACACACCCTACTAGTCTCTTTATGAGGCTAGAGGTGCAAACACATAAGTTACACTTCAAATATTACAGTAAAATAGCACAAATACACGTTAGGCCCTAGGGGCGAGCCAAACCACATACTAAAATAGTGGTATAAGAACCATAACTTAACAAGACACAAGGCCTAGAGCCGGTAGAATCACTGGGACCCCAAGGAACCACCCAAGGTAGTGAGGTAGGGGACCCACGGGGGCCGTGTGCAGTGTGAGAACACAGCAGCGAGCTCCCGTTAGCTTCTATGGGGAAAGTCGCGATTAGATTTTTAAAGATTAAGGACACTTAGAAATGACTTAGGACCAAACCCTTTTGGACTTAGGAAGTTCTAGGGTCAACACCCACAGGAGCACCAGAGTACTCGAGTTACCTCACCCAGGGAAGCTGGGTGCATAGGTGTCGAATGGTGTCGGGTTGCGTTGTCATTTTCATTGGGAGCTGGCGAAGAAGTGTTGCTGCCGGGAAAATGCGAAGTGTCCGAAGAGATCCAAGCCTGGATCGAAGTCGAGAAGAACCTGAAAGCAGAGGGGACAGAGTCTGGGTCACTAGCCAGTGACCAGGAGCACGATAGGCGAATGCCCACCGAAGTCGGGTGATTTCAGGTGAAGAAGGTGAAGCTTGACTCTTCAGCCACGAGGACCAGGAGGCGTCGAGGATGACCAGGAGCTGGATTCGAGCTGTCCCACAAAGGATGTCGAGTGCTGCAGAGTTGGTGCCCGATTGGACACAGCAAGCCTTGGCAACAGCAACCCACGTAGAAAGGAGAAAGATGCTTCAGTGCAGACCAGCAAGGTCTGAGAGACTCACCACGTGGTGGGGAGTCAGGGCACATCTGGAGCAACCAGGGAAGCCCAAGGAAAATCAAAGTTGCCTTCTCAGGGACCCACTAGTCGACGGACCAGGGATCATGAAGGAGCCTTGAGCTGAAATGCAAGAAGCGGGCTCACGGAACACTCGTGGAGTGTAGGCCTACAATCTTCGGTGCAGATGGTGCTCGGGGCGTGCGCTACAAGTAACCCAAAGCATGACTTTGAGAGACATTGGAAAGTCAATGCACTTGCAAAGGTGCACGGTGACCAGGAGTTCCGGTTCCACGTTACTCACGAGGGCTGTGGGTCTCAGCTTTGCTGGGAACTCGGGTCGGCCTCTGAGAAGTCTGGAAATCCTCTTCCTGGGCTATAATTACTTCAGAGTCCGGCAGGAGCTTTGTAGATGCAAACTGGCAAAATGCTTTGTTGGTGCCTGCCAAGCAGGGGAGTCACTCCTTGACCCCAAGGAAGATTTCTTCAGTCCTCTAGTCTTGAGTAGAGCGTCGAAGTTCCAGGATTCAGCTACAGAGTTTTGTCCAGGGATATCTAAAGTCCTGTTGCCAGGTGTTCCTTACTTACACCTAAGGAAGGGGTTGGACTAGCTCTAGGGACCCACCGATGGGAGGGATTGGAAAGAGGGGTGGCTACACCCATTTCCTTTGTCCAGTTTCATGCCAGAGCAGGGGTTGGAAGCCCCTGAACCGGTTTGAGCTGAACTATGCACAGGGACACCAAATGTGCCCCCAGTGCAGGACTTCAAAGCACTCTGAGAGTGCTACCACCCAGCCCCAATACACATCAGCCTGTCTGGGAGGTGGTTACACCTCACTGTGACAGGAAACCTATTGTCCAGGCCTCCCCTGTTGGAGTTTTAGTCAGCTGCAGGAGGCCAGACCCGTGTCTGTGGCTGCAGCATCCATTTTTTGATGCCAGGACTCAGTTAAGTTGGTAGCGGTATACCGGTGCTGTCATGTCGCTCCATCTAGAAGGGTGGGATCATCCTCCCACACCAATTACTGGTGTGGGGGTATGATTCCAAGGTGTTTGTAAATGTAAATGTAAATTGATACTTGTATAGCGCACTACTCACCCGCAAGGGTCTCAAGGCACTTGTACGAATACCGCTGTGGAACCCATCCTGGCTTTCCCTGTGAGGTGTCCACTCCTGGGCACCCCCAAGGTGGAGGCCAGGCATCCTTAGCGTTGTGGGGGCCATTGTGGAGATTAAGCAAGCTATTGCCCAGAGTTGCAGAGTGGGACTCCATGATTGGAATAGGCACCGAGGCGAGAATTGTCAGGTCCATGGAATTTTTGAGCCCAAGACCCGCCGAGGCGGGGAATTGAATCCTGGTCCCGGGCCAGACCTCTGCATTAGGGTCTGCCGCTCTAACCATTGAGCCACACTTCTCCATATTTGACACCATACACGACATGTTTCTGTGCAGCCAGTCAAAAGTTAGGATTTACCGTTTGGTTATAATTAGGCTGTCCGGTTTTAGGTTTAAACCTATAATAACTGATAAAACCCCACTGAAAGAGAAATAGCCCTCACCAGTGGAAACATATAAACACTGAAAAAACACCTGCACAACAACAAACTGAATGCCATTCAAAGAAAGCAAAAAGAGAGTGAAAGAGTCATTTTTCTTTCTTCCTGAAGGGACCAATACAATGTAACATCACTATACAATCTACCAGTAAGAAAGACTGGGCTAACATTATTCTGCTTGAGTTTTTTTGTTTAGGGATGCCACTAAAATATTGTTTCCTCTTTCTTTTTTTCAGTTTTGTGGTCTTTGGTCTAAAGATGCATGGTTTATAAGCATGTTTTAGGTCTTGTTTAATTATTTTATAAACTGTAGAAAATCAAGAAATATCAAAATCATATATGATATTTTGGCTGCATTTGATTTTTTACTGATATGTAAAATGGCTGGTTTCATAAGAATCTTTCCTAATATGTGTCATCACATTTACCCACAGAGAATGGGTAAAAATACTTAATACATCAGCCCCCAGTTTCTAGTGAGTCAGTATTGATAGTAGGTGAATTTCCAACACCTCAGGCTTTAAACATTCAGTGCAAGGTATAGTGACAAGTATATGTGAAATGAGCGCTATCACCAAGCATCTGGGATAGTGGTGAAAACATGACACCAGACTTTTGGAAAACATGGAACGCAGTGTCACTTGGAATGCTCTGCAAAAAAGGTTCTTTCCAAGTTCAACAAAGATTGGAGTTAATTTATTTGTATTTGCAGTAATTCAGCTATGTATATTAAAAAGTTGTGTGATGACCTGTCAAAATTGATACCTGAGCTGAAGTGCTTCCCTGTAAGAGATCCTTGCCACTTGTTAAATGGTTTGCTGAAAGCGTCTTTACAATCTTCAGAGTTAATGAGAAATGCTATTGACTTTCTAGTCCATTCTGGTGCAGTTGTTTTATGCGCAGGAACTAAATGCAAATATTTCTCATTTCGTGCATTGTGTGGCATCAAAGAAAGAGTCGTCCCAACTGTGTCCCTTAGCTGATGGTTCTCAGTCCAAGGGGCTATGAATGCTATATTATCCATGTGGCAACCGTTTACAGAATTTTTGCTCAGTGATGATGCCAAAGGCAAGAAATGTGAGGTTCTTTGGTCACATATTGATAGTGATGTGAAAAAAGAACACTCTACTGCATTCTTAGATTTTTACAGGAAAACATAACTGCTGTAGTGGACATAAAAAACTAGAGCCTGAAAACACCCTTGCTGGCCAAGTGTTCAGTATAATTGGTGTAGATGTGAAACATCTCCATGAGAGTAGGCTGCGCGACAGCTTTAGTGACTTTGGCACTGCAACATGTTCCATGTTAGAGTGCTTGTCACTTGGTAAGCAAAGCAATGTTGAAGAGAAATTAAGGAACTTTTATTTTACAATGTATGAGACATTGCTTGCAATGATGCATAGAAATATTCCTTCACCAACCATGGCATTTGAAGTCAATGAAACCTCACTGTGGTATGTGATGTTTCAGAACCTGCCATGAGAACCACAATCTTGAAGTGGACCAGTATTGGCATGGAAAGCTATGTCAGTGACCAGAGTTAACAATTTGTGTACTGGCTGTTTTGGCGTTGCCCATCTCAAGTGCCAATGATGAGAGGGCCTTTTCACAGAAGTTTACATGGGAAGGAAAGAGCGAGCGCACATGATTAAGGACTCACTGAAGAAGTATTGTATGGTGTACTACAATAAGTTTAATTTGAAAAAATCAATTTTGACCTCACGCACACTACACGTACACTGTCTATATACCATGCGCTATCAGCGCAGAAAGCACGCAATAATAAAAGCAAAACGTTCCATAAACACCGGAAAACACTGTTTCTGTAGTGTTTAATGGTTCGAAAATGTATAACCACTGATAACCACTGTTTTTTAAGGTATTGAAATCACTTGAAAACACTGAAAAAAAAACACCAGAATTGACCAAAAATAGAAACTGAAAGCAGGAAAGTCTAGTTATAATGCACTTAAGAGTATATGGTCAGGCTGCACCACTCACAACCCCGGGGAAGAGATTCCGAAGGCTGCAGAGGGGCTCAGCTCATGCCTGGGCACCCTCTCACATATAATCAAGCACCCTGCCTTCCAGATTGGTAAGGCCTGCCATAGGGGTGACTGATAGGTTTCCATGTGCAGTGATAGGTGAGGTATAGTGAACCTATACCTCAGTAAGGGGTGTATGCACGACCTTACACAGGCTGCAGTAGCAGACCTGTTGTGTCATTTTGGAGGGCTTTCCAGGAGTGGCATAATACATGCTTCAGCCCCTGGTAGGCCTCTGAGGTACCTATGCCCTGGGTACATAGTATACCATATACTAGGGACTCACAAGGGTACTCCAGAATCCAATCTGGAGTGTACTTAAAGTACATGGAATCAACTTAGAGAGGAAGCAGCTAGGCTGGGGCCCTGGATGGCATGGTCCCAGCCAGACTAAAGTCGAAAAACAGTGTTACAGCAGCAAAAAGTGGGGGTAACCATGTGAAGCAGATCCTACTCTCCTACACAACCCCCCAAACGCAGGGACATTAAACTAACCTTGACCAGTTGAGTCTTCATGTTCTAAGTGGAAATATCTGGAGAGTCCATCTGCATTGGCATGGTTACTCCCAGGTCTATGTTCCACTGTATAGTCCATCCCCTGTAGGGAAATGGACCACCTAAGAAGTTTGGGGTTTTCACCCTTCATCTGTTTTAGCCATAAGAGGGGCTTATGGTCTGTCTGAACAATGAAGTGAGTAACTAACAAGTATGGCCTCAACTTCTTCAAAGCCCAAACCACAGCAAAGGCCTCCCTCTCAATGGCCGACCAACGTTTCTCTCTGGGGTCAACCTTCTGCTTATGAAAGCTACTGGTTGATCCTGACCTTCATCATTCAACTGTGACAGTACAGCCCCTACCCCCAACTCAGATGCATCTGTTTGTACAATGAACTTTTTGGAGTAATCAGGACTTTGCAGAATAGGAGAAGTGCACAGGGCCTGCTTCAGGTCATCAAATGCCTTTTGACAGCTAGCTATCCATTAAACCTTTTTGGGCATTTTCTTAGAGGTTAAGTCATTCAGGGGTGTCACTATTGATCAATACCCTTGACAAATCTTCTGTAATACCCAGTCAGGCCTAAGAAGGCTCTCACCTGAGTCTGGGTAGTTGGAGCAACCCAGTCCATTATGATCTGGATTTTGCTCTGCAATGGTTGAACCTAGCCTCCACCTACAAGGTGGCCCAGGTACACAATCTGACTCTGCCCTCTCTGGCACTTAGTAGCCTTGATAGTTAGGCCTGCTTTTTGCAGGGCCTCCAAAACATTGCTCAGGTGGACCCGGTGACCCTCCCAGGTGGAGCTAAAGACACCAATATCATCTAGATATGCTGCACCATAGTCTTCCAGGCATGTAAGGACTTGATTCACCAACCTTTGGAAAGTGGCAGGTGCATTCTTCAAACCAAAAGGCATTACCACAAATTCATAGTGCCCATTAGGGGTAGAAATGCTTCTTTGGCTTTGCATCATCAGCTAGTCTGATCTGCCAGTAGCCAGCTGTCAAGTCAAATGTGCTTAGAAATTTGGCTGAGGCCAAAGTATCTATTAGCTCATCTGCCCTTGGGATGGGATGGGCATCAGTCCTAGTGACTGCTTGAGACCCCTGTAATCCACACAAAACCCCATCTCTCTCTTGCCATCTTTGGAGTGAGGTTTAGGTACCAGGACTACTGGACTATCCCAATGGCTATCTGAGGGTTCAATGACTCCCAAATCCAATATCTTTTGGACTTCTCTCCTTATACAGTTTCTGACATGATCAGGTTGCCTGTAGATCTTATTCTTCACAGGCAGAATGTCCCCAGTGTCCACTTCATGAGTGCACCAGGTGGTCTGACTTGGAGTCAGAGAAAACATATGTCTAAACTGGCTGAGAGGTTTTCTGCAGTCAGTTTGTTACTGGACAGTGAGGCTGCCTGCCAAGGCTACACCATGTACTGATCCGTCATCAGGGTTCTGAGAGAGCAGGTCAGGGAGTTGGTCACTCTCTTCCTCCTGTCCCTCATCTGTAGCCATGAGCAAGCCCATGTCTGCCCTGTCAACATATTGTTTAAGTCTGTTGACATGAAGTATCCTATGGGGACTCCTAGGGGTTCCAAGGTCTACCAAGTAGGTGACCTCCCCTTTCTGTTCAACAATTGTATGGGGGCCACTCCATGTGTCCTGGAGGGCTGCTGGGGCCACATGCTCCAACACCTACATTTTCTGTCCTGGATGGTAAACAGTCAGTACAGCCCTTTGGTCATGCCAGGCCTTTTGTAATTCCTGGCTAGTCTCAAGGTTTTTAGTTGCCTTTTTCATGTATTCAGCCATCCTGGCGCGGAGACCAAGTACATAGTCCACTATGTCCTGTTTAGGGGGTTTAAGAGGTAACTCCCATACCTCCTTCACCAGACACAAAGGACCCCTAACAGGATGGCCAAACAAAAGTTCAAAAGGGTTATAACCAACCCCTTTTTGTGGCACCTCCCTTTAGGCAAACAAAAGGCAGGGCAAAAGGATGTCCCAGCTGCGCCTAAGCTTATCTGGGAGACCTTTGATCATGCCCTTTAAGGTTTTGTTGAATCTTTCAACTAAACCATGGCACTGTGGGTGATAGGGTGTGGTGAATTTGTAATTCACTCCACACTCCTTCCACTTTGCAGTCAAGTAACCTGACATGAAGTTTGCACCCCTGTCAGATACTACCTCCTTAGGAAAACCCACTCTTGAGAATACTCCCAAGAGGGCTCTTGCCACTACAGGTGCTGTAGTGGTCCTAAGTGGAATGGCCCCTGGGTACCTAGTGGCATGGTCCACCACCACCAGGATAAATCTGTTCCCAGATGCAGTTTGAGGATCCATGGGGCCAACAATGTCAATCCCTACCCTCTCAAAGGGAACCCCCACCACAGGTAGTGGTATCAGGGGCACCTTTGTGGTTCCACCTGCCTTGCCAATGGCTTGGCAGGTTACACAGAAGCGACAAAACTCCTTAGTGTCTTCAGACATGTGGGGCCAGTGAAAGTGAGGGACAATTCTGTCCCAAGTCTTGTTCTGGCCCAGGTGTCCTGCTAAGGGAATATCATGGGCTAGTGTCAATAGGAAGCCCCTAAACTTCAGAGGTATAACCAACCTCCTGGAAGCACCAGGACTGGGTTCTCTAATATTGGAACATGATCCAGAATAGAGCTAGGGAGATGTAGCGTGTTGAGAACTATTCTGGGATTACAATGCTGGGGACATCTAGTCAACATCACCTTATTAGTGTGTACTTGTGATGCAGTCTGGAAGAGGGCCATCAGAAATCTCTGTGTCAGGAAGAAGTCTGTGGTGAATTCCCCACATGTAGGACAAGTAAATTATGTGAAGTGCAATGTAAAGTCAGTAGAAACAAATTATAGAAACAAAAATTAAGAAACTGTAACACATGTTAAGAAATTATCATATATTCTAGAAAGGTGCAGAGCAGACGTATCCAGTGAAGAGAGTAGTGTGAAGATTTATATCACGTCTTCATCGGGGACCTAATTGAATGATTTTAAATAAATAGGAAACAAACAGATGAAGATAAAACCTCTAGAAATCAAAACATTGACACATTCCCCAGAATATTAAAATGCTGGGGCAAATAATTCCCAACTTCAAATTGAAGGACATCTGAAGAATTCCCAATCACACACCCAAAGGCCTTCACTGGCTGGAAAGATGACCTTGATGACTCGCTGACAGAAGCTCAATGGCAATTCTGTTGCGGGCAATTAGAGATGTTGTCCCCTAATTACAGACTCCGCCTTATACACTTTAAGTTTTTACATCGCATTTACAGAACACCCTTACAACTTAAATGCATTGGACTCCGCCCGGAGGCAAACTGCTGGAGATGTACATTACCAGATGCATACTTCTTACACATGGCCTGGAGTTGTCCTGACATCGAGCGCTTCTGGGCTGTAATACTTGAAACAATCAATGAGACCCTCATGACCCATCTATCCACTTTGCCCAAACTATGTCTACTGGATTACGTGCAGGACTTTATACCGGGGCATCGTAGGCTTCTGGCCATGCTGTTGCTCCTGGCTAAACGCCGGATTGCGATGCATTGGGGCAAACAACACCCACCGTCTGTTAAAACTTGGGTACTGGATATCACGTTCTGCCAGGAACAACTGTTTACATATTGGGAGCTCTTGCCTCTGGCATCTCGACCCAAAGACATCTGGGGGCCTTTCTTGACCTGTCTGTCCACTCGTAACACAGATACTACACAAAGTCCAGAGACTTCCACTACATCCCATTGACGGACACTCACTGATTATATCCTTTGGCCACGCAATAACACTGTCTCTCTACACAATATGCAACTCTTCCATCCAAAACCTCTGTAGCCTTCGCCCTCTGACCTGTATGTGTTGATAATTTCCTCGATTAAAAATTTCAATGATGTGCCATATGACTGTGTTTCTCAATGTGATGCCTCTCGTTTTGGTTTAATGTTTCCTTGTTTTACCACAAATATTTTCTACCACACAATTTTACACTATTTGCCGATTGCTATGTACTTGTTATGCCAAATGCCAATAAACAAATAAAAAAAAGGACATCTGAAGAAAACACTAACTGTCTATCAGTAATTATAACTACTTCCATCAGTACAAGCAATACTTTTGCAGTGACTACGTTTTAGACAGTGGAAGACTCATCTTATCCACTAAAATATAAATTATGGCCTTCATTCATAACCATATTCTAGAAAACCTGCATTCCAGAAACCTACCCAATGTTTGGGATGCCCTAAGATTAGTGTTATGGCACAAGATAACTAGTTGTGCTTTTAAAGCTGATAAAAACACAGTTAGACCAAAGGACGACAACATTAAGCCACTTAAATGTAAAACCATTGGGGTTGCACTGACAAAAGCACATGGAATTTATAAGAACTAGAGCAGGAAAAAGACTGGTATTAAAAATTATAAATGCAAGCTGAAAATTAGGCATGTTGCCTAAGAGAGGGCAATACGCACTGCAACTGTTGGCGTTGCAATGTCATCAGAAAGATACCAGCATAAGATCACTAGTATTAGAGCTACACATTCACAGATGTTCACAAGATACAATAGCAGAAGACATCAAATTGGCTCCCAAACCAAGCTACTTAAGTATATGCTCAGTAATAAAATTTCAGAAAGGAGAATCAGTAAATTGAGCAAATCCATTGTCCTCTTGTGGAAACTATACAGATTCCTACATAACGGCTAGGGTTGTGGCTTAGATAGACTAAGTAATGAATGGAACAGTTTGAGGTTGTATTATCTGAGCACTGTCCTCCTAACAAAGAAACATACTCAGATTATACTCGGAGCTTAGTGCTAATGGGAATTTTCTTCACCTGAGCCTGACATTTGGACAAAAAATAGCAAAAGCCAATAAATAAACCCTTTAGTAAGACATTTGATAGAGTCTGATGGCGATTCCTGTAGCATACACGCACAGTACACTTTATAAAACCAATTAGAACACCATATAAAGAGCTTTAAGCTTCACCAAACATATGTGTGTCTGACACTCACAATGAGCATCTACTGTGACAGGATACAGGGATCTCACTTAGATGGCATTGCTTGCCTTGTAAATTTAGCCCTTGTCCATTGCTATCTGCAAACTCACAGCCAGAAGGCCACTGCACCTAAATGGGTGACAGAGAAAAATTGCTCTATGAGATGCACTAGTGTATTGTTGGAATTTTGAAAAGGCAATATACGCTTAACAGAAATAGCAGATCATTTTTGAAATGTTTTAGATTATAAAATGAAAAGCTTAAATACAAACATTTCCCAAGTCAATCATGATATATCCAGTGATCAGTCCATGGTTAAGATAAGGTCGAATATCCTAGTACGTAAATCTCAATTACCACCCAGTTGGAAATAATCAGTGAGAACTACAAAGACAAATGAAGTGAAATACAAAAAAATCTCAAATAGGCTGGAACAAGAATATCAATTGGGGCAGCTAGAGATAGCAGCTAGCTTGCCAATTGGTTCCCTAGGCCAGTGCTTAATTTGTGAAAGAAAGAGTGCCGATGCCTGGAACTTTGCTCAGCAGCTGGTGGCTGTTTCAAATAATGCTGAATACCAAAGGCATATTGTCTTTAATCCACTCCCACACAGTCCCTGCCTCATTGTCTGATTCTGGCAGTATCCTACTTTCTCTCTTTGTGATGGTTGCCAACTTTCTCTTCTTTCGTCTTTCTGAGCTATGTGTTTTCCTCCTATTGTACTCGCTAAATATCTGAGGCGGAAAAATAATTTCTAGTCCCCAAAAATTAATGATGTGCCCCCCCCCGCCATGGCAACCACTGGCTCAAATGAAGCACTGCCCTAGGTGCTGCTCTTGCTAGCACTGATCTCATTAGCAATGAAGGCAGAGATAGAAATTGAAAGTAAACAGAGCTCTTTCAACCTTGATTATGTTTTATAGCTTCCATTCTTTGCCCTTCCGACAGTACTGCATCAGAATATAGGAGATTATCGAGGGGATTAAAGGGGATTAAAGGGACCATCCTGTGTAGAGAATAATAATTTTCTTCATCCTCTGTCGCATTTGTAACAATCACCAACAATAGGCATTCCGGAATGTTCCTGTGCTTCTAATAATGTCTCCTTGGGTTTAAGATACATTGTGACATCGTTTGCCAAATGACTCCCTTTCAGGTAGGACAAGGGCTCAAACCTCTGATGTCATCAGGAATCAAATTACATTGAAGCCACTCCCACTATCTCTGGCAATTTCTTGGAGCCACTGCCATGTGTAGAAATCTGAGTCTGGAATGAAATTACCTTATTAAACATTTCGCAATGGTTCTTTTACTGTTTCTTCAATCTACATTGTAGTCAGTGAAGTAAAAAATAAACACAAAATATTTCTGCAAAGCCAGAACTATTATTACACATTCCCCTGGAACAGCAAGGCAAATGACCGAGGACAATTCATGAAAAGGACTCCGGACCTAAAGTAATTGGGGGATGGGTGCTCTCTGATCTACTGAAATGATGTTAAGAATGTACCATCAGGTTCCTGGAATAGTTACTCTCTAGGATAAATGTAAGTTGTCATGTGCTCTTGTGAAACCCTACCTCCGGAAGAGTTAACCATTCAGCCATCCACAATTATACATACAAAAAAGTTAGATTAAAAGGGATAAGTCGACTGTTTAATTTTGGGTAGATTTAATTAAATGTAATACACTGGGAATTATCAGATACATCTCTATCTTCTGAAGGGCACAGTTTCAACATAAATTAATGACTAGAAATACTGATGCAACTTTTGAAATACTGGTATTAAAGAATTAAGACATTTGAAAATGTGTTATTGTGTCAACTTTCATTGACAAAGGTTTTCCTCAGTTCAATACATACAACTCAGATTCTACAATCTGAAATTACAAATCTTTTAATGGAAATTAAAATATACACTCACTTTATTGCTCACAATTATGTGTCAAGTACTATGATCTCATATTCTGAGCAGAACAAACATAAATAGGAGCTGGATAGGTATCATGACTCTGTTTTTCTTTTTCCCTAACAACACCCCCCCCACCCCCCTGTGGAATATTGACTGAGAAGCTTTAAATTAAAGTCACAAGTTAAATGACCGGACCTCTGGTGGTTTGGATTTAGAAGTTGTTGAACGTTTGTTTAGTATGGTTTCTTTTTTATTATGTTGGCACTGATTGAATATATGTTACAGAGATGGTAAAGTAAACAGAGACGACATGTCTATGGGCAACCAGATATAAACAATAGATGCTCACCACCTTCCCACAGAAACAGAGCAACTAAAAATGTGACTGTTACAGAAATGTCTGTATTCACCAGAAATTACGTCATTATGTATTACTGTAATTGTGAGCGATATTGAGTTTAAGATTATTAATTATTTTGCAGGAAGCACCGGAAACGTTATACCAATTGTAGTCCAGCTATGTTGTACTGATTGTGCTCTTGCCGTGCTTCAACCACTGTACCGATTCTGTTTTGAATATATATACAAATGCCAATAAAAAGATATGAAAAAAAAAATAGGAGCTGGATAACAGAGTTTAGAAAAGAGGTGAGATAGTCACAAGACATAACATATTTAAGCACTTGTTTCAAGCAGAATTTATCTCTGGGTCATGCAAATGCAGGGCCTATTAAGCATTCCCAAAAAGAGAATGCTGGGTGTGCATATCAACTAGTAAAACTGGTACCCGATTCTGGCTGAAAAGGTTGAACTCAAAAAGACTCCTTGACTTTCTGGATAACCGTGCCGCACGATGAGTCCATGTAGAGTACAACACAATTACAACAGTTGTAATGAAGATGTGATTAGTGGAGTGCTAACATAATATGTTAACAATATGTCATAATATATAAATATTTTTGCAGTTTAAATGGAAGTTTAGAAAAATAACAATAACACAAAGTGCGATACAAAATGGTGTGCACAATGAATGAAGCAAAAACAGCAATTCAATTTGGCTATATACTCTATGTAGCGTTCACAAACCTCTAATGTTCATGAATCTCAGCTCTTTGTTTACCTATAATATTCATACCTATAACACACCTGGAATGGAAAGTTACAGGAAGTAACATCACTGCAGCTTTCAGCATCCATGTCCACCAGAACCAAGATTACTGTGTTTACTATAAGCTAACACTAACACAAGTGATATCAGTTGTGGGAGTTTCCTGTCAAAAGCATGTTTAGAAGATGCCAGACAAGTGAGCTTCATTCTCTAATATTATTCACCACAGGAAGTGACATTCCCCAGCATTCATCTCTAAAGAAGGGAAATCTTGATTCACATCCAAAACCATATATTAACTAAGAGAGAATTCAGACACTCAGACTCCATCCCAAGCATTCAGCCCCAACAGATGTGGCATTATTGGCATTTCACAGCACCCATCTCTACTGTAAGAGACATCCCTTCATGCTGTCTTCCTACTCCAATCAACTCCCCATGGTCTACCACCACCTCGGTGTCCTCAGCAAAGGGCAGACACAAACAATGGCTACTCTTTATTGGACCTGTTAGGCTTATGGCCAGGATCCCTTTCTAATTGCAACCTACTCAGGTACATACAAAATATTCTCAGAAGACATAGGGCCTAGTTACGAGTTACCGCCGAACCTGTGGTAGCAGTCCCTGGTCCGCCAGACTGGCGGTCCACCCGTCGTATTACAGCTGCAGTGTAGGGACATGGTAGAGCATGTAACTGAGTCAACATACTCCAAAGGCCACATTCTGGACCTTGTCTTTTCACCAACCAACCAGTAGTGCAAGCCTCCGTTATCCCTACTCTGGACTGACCACCTCGCCACCCCCATCACTCTACTCAGCATCCAACCAACCCATCAAGGTCAGCACACAAGTGAAAATAAACCTTCAGCACCTTCAAATACTCCTCAATAGAAAACTTAAAGCTGAAAATTATCTTTCACCCTGGCACCTACATATAGGAAATCAACACCCTTCTAATTGACTTTAATGCACATATAAAGATTAATCTTTCCTCCTGTTGTTACTTGACTTCTTAGATGCCTTTGACGCTTTGGACCATGCAAATCCCATTCACACCACGGAATCTCATATGGAATTCATAGGAAACACCCATAACTGGTTCTCCTCTTCCCTATTCAATCAATATCACTTCAATCATGTGAGAACCACCAGTACCAGAACATTCTAATGACATGCAGAGTTCTCCAAGGTTCCATTTTATCCCGTCATTTGTGACCTCTACATGGAGCTCCTCTGGGTTCTACTCCACAAAGCAACATAAAAAATCACAAATATGTCAACAAAGCAGAACTATATGTATACGTCTCCTCTGCTCCAGACATTCATTGCCTCAAACACTGCCTGCACCTAATCCAGACTTAAATGTCCAGCATCTCCCTGAAGCTTAACACTGGCAAAGCAGAAATCCTGCTATTCAACAAGAACAAAAAAAGGCAACTAGTCTAAACATGAATCATGACATGAACCTCAGCTAATTTGAGCCCCAACTTTCACTCAATGCCAAGCCACTCAAATTCACCATGGACACCATTCTCACCCTTAAGGAACACACATTACCAACAATGTCAAGAAGGCTTAGTGCCATGTCTCTCCCTTAAGAAAGTGAAACAATTCTTCCTAGAAAGCAACTTCATAACTGCTGTTCAAGTCCTCATAATTTTTTATCTGTATTGTGGCAAGGCCCTGCTCAAGGGACTCTCAGACTCCACACTGGTGCCAATTAAGGGCATCCTGCATGCTGCTGCACACCTCATCAAGGGCCTGAAGAAATATGACCATATCACTCCCACCCCTACGCTTCATTGCCTCCCCTTGCCAGCAGCATCATCTTCGAAATTAGATGCATCACCTACAAAGCCAATATGAATAGCACACCTGCCTAACTGGCTGACAAATACACCAGACTAGAGATGTAAATGTAAATGTGTATGTGCTTATATAGCGCCGAATCACCCCTGGGGGTATCTCCGCGCTGTACTCATACCGCTGTAGGAACCCTTCCTGGCTATCCGTGTGAAGTGTCCACTCCTGGGCACCCCCATGGTGAAGCCAGGCATCCCAGCGCTGTTGGGGCCATTGTGGAGACTAAGCAAGCTATTGCCCAGAGTTGCAGCGTGGGACCCATGATTAGAATAGGCACTGATGCGAGAATATCAGGTCCGAGGAATTTATAGCCCGAGACCCTGCCGCGTCGGGAATCGAACCCTGGTCCCGGACCAGTGCTCTGCATCGAGGTCTGCCACACTAACCATTGAGCCACACTTCTCAGATAAAGAAGTGCAAAAGATAGAAAACAAGATAACAATCCTTTACAATGTATACAACCAGGATCTGGAATGATATCCCCCTATCCAAGAAGGGCTGCCCTCACCTTGCTCCAAATTTAGAAAAGAGCTGAAGACGCACCTCTTTAAAAGAACACTGCTTTTTGATGCAGCAAAAGTTCACAAACCAGCTACACCCTCCTATCACATGTTGACTGTATCTTTGCGTTTGGCCCTGTAAAGTACGCTGCACCATTTAGGCTAGGTTTGTGCTATACAAGTACCACATCCTGAGAATGTTTGTGAAGCATAAAGATTACTGTAGTAAAAATGCAAGAATCACTTCCCCCCATCAAAATGGATTACCTTATAGTACATAGTACTTCAATAACATTGAAAGTTTATGACCCTACAGTTCATCTAAAGCAGTACTGCAACAAAGCAAATATGATTTTTAAAAAACCAACAGTATCTGCACTGCCGTCAAAGGAAGGGGTTTCTTGGATTTCAAGTGTGCACCTACTGCAACCACAGAATTACCCAGAATTCCAGGTTTAATGCCTTACCACAGATCACAGGGACCTCTGGGTTCAGCTTAGTGACTAGTCAATTGGTCCTGAACCACTGCAGGGTGACACATTTGAAAATAACAAAGGTGGTATAGAGAGTAGTACGCTTGTTACCACTTCACTTAATCTTACCTGTACATGTAACAATTGATCTCTTGGGCAGCCGTCCTTGTCCTCTGCTAAGGGATCTAAGGGGCTCCAGTGTACTTATGCGAACATTTGGGCTCATGAAGGTCATCCTTCCTCTGTTGCTAGGTAGTGCAGACTTCAAGGTGCTGGGTTGGTATCTCTGGTGTACTTGGGCTGGCCAAGGACTTCCAAACAGGCAAGGGCAGCACAAGCAGCAGGACAGGTCAGCAGAGCTTTCAGGTTTATTCCAGGGTAAGTGAAAGAGGATAGCATGCAGGATGCATGCTCTAGGTGCACTGATAGCAAAAGACTACACACAGGCTCTAGTTCAAAAGTTTTTCAGAGAGCTGGAGGGTTATTCCTGAATATTTTCCAAAAGCCAGGCAGCTGTCCAGTACCAATTACTGCCCAGTACATCTTAGAAGTTCCAACAGGCAGTCAATCAGGCTGTTTTCTTCGTCCCCTCCACAGAGTGCAATCTGTAATGTCATCTTCATGCAATGCACTGTATTGACCTCCATCTTCAAGGAGATGACCTGATTAAACTTCCCCAGGGCTGCTCTGGAGGCAAGGTACATGGAAACCCTGCAGAATGTCCTGTAACAGACAAGAACAGGAAGAAGGTAAGGTTGAGTTTGTCATCAGTGGGCTTCATCCATCCTCCATTTTGCAAAAACCATTCTTGCACCCAAGTAAATGTCTGAGAATTATGGCAGTTAACCCTAACAACATATGAAATGGTAATGTATACAAAGCCTTTTACTCTATATGCTAATTCTAATGTTTAAAAAAGTCACTGCAATCTGTACATAATGTTCACACACATCGCAATTATAAAAAAAATGAATTTAACTCCATGAACAGTGAACCACTCCACTTAATTCACACAAGAAGATTAAAAGCAAGATATACCCTTCGTTAAACTCTTTCTGAGCATAGTTTTGACCTCTTCGTAGGTTTTAGAACAACCCTTATCTTGTTTTCAGTCTTGTGCTAGGGAGACAGTAATGCAGATTTGAGAATATTTTCTTTTTTACTAAACGTTTGATCTCTTTCATCATTGTGCTTTATTTTTGTTTCCTTTCAATAATTCTGAATTCAAGATTTTAGAAATGTCAGCGAGGCATTCTGGTGCTACACAGGTTTTCAATGAATACACATGATGAATACAGTATACGGCAGAAACAAAATTTGAGCTGGGGATGAATAGAGAAGTCCAGAACAGAAAGACAAAGTGTCAGTAACTTGATGCCAGAGTAATATGTTGGGCAGAAGAATGCAGTGACTCAGAAGGAGATCCTTGTTGACCTCTTCTGAGTCGAGCTGTTCTGTGATGTGAATGAAAGCCTTACCTTGAAGTACATGCAATGAGGTATTTGGAGTCAATGTAGAAAACTAAAAGCTGGTTTGAAATAGTCCTGAAGCCCCCAAGCCTCTCAACCATTTGCATCTCAAAAAGGGAGCGATCATGTGATTTTGGAGGGAATGGTCATTTAAAGTAATGGAGATTAAACTGTTTTAGAGGGTGACGAAGGTTTTCAGGGATGGTGACTCCATTTAAAACATTGGCAGTTATAATGTTTGTTTGGATGGCAATGACGAGTCCTTGGAGGGTGGGGCCCTCTGAATGAAGGTGAGTTGAACCCTACCTGCTATTTGCATAACTTTGTCCTTTAAATACTGGCTAGATAAAATGACTCATCATTTCCTTAAATTGGTTTACATTTTGGAATGAGTGACAACTATCACAATTCTTGTATGTCTTACTGCCCTAACTTCTTAAATAAGAGTCCTTATTGTATAAATGTGGAGTTCATCTTTGTTGCTTTTCTAATATTTCATGGTGACCGGCTGCTCAACCCATCTGATTATTTTCTGGATGTTTTCTTTCTGGGAAAATAATATTGTGTTAGCCAAAATGTTGGGTGAACCCAGGCATGGGGAGGCAAATAAGTTGATTGATTCCTCTCTGTGAGCCAAGGACAGCTTCCAACTTTACAACTGATCGGTCGGATGTATTGCCGTTCGTAGTTTTGCCCTCTTGAGATGTTTTCATGCTTATTATTCTGAGGGCTGGTATGTTATAGTTAGTCCTATGTCTGGAGAATCTTCCCATTAAGGTTGCCTATAGGTGGTTATTTTCCTTACGTTTGAGAAGTGGTGAGGTCTTGTAAAGAAGTACCTTTGATGCTTTCTTCATTCCTTCAGCAAGCTAGAGTTGGAATATTTAGTACAGAATTAAACATTCTAGTGCTTGGAATTTCATCTGTGATCAATTCTTTTAAATTAGTGATGAATTTACTTTCAGTCTCTTCTAAACTAGAGCAAAGGAGATGCACTACTCTGATTTGTTGGAAATAGTGTCAGATGTATTTTGTCAGGGAGATTCTCACACATAATAGGAGCCCATTATACATATCAGAACAACTCAGATTATGAGTGTCCTCTGAGGATTCTCATCATATTTCCTTTGTACTTAAAGCTTTCCATTTGTGTTTCATTCTCAGCTATGTTTGGTGGACCCCTAAACTCAGTGAGCACCACATTGCACAGCCAGTGCTTCCCCAGGAACACCTTTTGTAGGTAATAGAATAAAGAGCCTAAGACTCTATGCCCACCAAATACATCTCAATCCAGTCTACTCTCCGCAGCTCTTACCTTGGTCCTGGCTTGTGTCAAACTTTTCGTAGTTTCAAGTACAACAGCCACACTCTAGGGAGATGGAGAAAAATACATGTGATTTAAAGTCAGTTATAATTGGGACTGCTGTCCTACACTTGAAGCAACAATGAGAAATTCCTACAGGTCATAAATCATAGAATGCAATTCAATTTGTTTCAGGGAGGAAAAGACACCCCAAAGTATACTCAAATTATGTGGCTATATATCTAACAATGTAATGTATTTTCTTATTTAAACAAATATAAAAACATTTGCCAAAATGCAACCTTTCAATTCTTTAGTCCATAGTTACAAAAGTCCATATTCGAGCACAATATTAGGTTTACAAGATGAATTTCACAAAATACAGCCTTGCACGTTTGATGTGTACAGCCAAAATACGGACAAGACACACCAAAGTATACTCAAATTAAGTGGCTATATATCTCACAGTGTAATTTATTTTCTTATTTAAACAAATATAAAAACATTTGCCAAAATGCAACCTTTCAAGTCTTTAGTCCATAGTTACAAAAGTCCATCTTCAAGCACAATATTAGGTTTACAAGATGAATTTCACAAAATACAGCCTTGTAAGTTCGATGTGTACAGCCAAAATATGTCCGCGAGCACCCTGCTTCTTGAGGAGAAGAGAACTCCTGCTTGATGCGCTCATCCAGGATTCCTTTTATAATATACAGCCTTTCAATCTTTACTGCTAAATTCCATGTTCTTCTGTATCTACAATGAATCTTAGAATTAAATTGCCAATAAGTGGTAGACTAGGTCGATCCATTTCGCAGTTTCAAAACTGGTTTCCATTGGTGTCCCCAGCTCAATAATTTACCCAATGATATCTGTGATGGCTGAGTCCGGCTGCTGTGAGCAGAGACTCAGGGTACTCAGATAACATTGGGCATAGTACTGAATACTTCATCTCCACATGAAGGGATTCACCATTCACATACATCCTGCTATATTGTAGATGATCTTATCACAGTGCTCCCATTCTTGTGTGTTTCCCTCTAGCTAGGTGTGTGCTCCACAAATACTAATGCACACATACATACTTACTGGGAGCATGACAGACCTATTTTCTCAGCAACATCCTTTCTCTATAGAAGCCCAATGTCTGCTCACACCTGAGTGACTTTAATGTTTGCACTCCTAACATGTATTAAATGTGATTGACAGGGGGCTGCTAGCACTTAGCAAAGACTGCACTTAGCTTTACCCTCTCCACTTGAAGGACTATTTCAACACAGAGCATAATTAATCCTCTTGAGTTTTTTTGGATGCTTAGAACTGAAAAGTGCCTGTTATGTACTAGGCCCCAAAGACCACTGTAAAGTTCTTTTGATCTTTCCTGGTACTGCTGCTATCTTGCGTACTTGGAAACATTGCATTTTACAACATCCACAAAGGTCTGTATAGTTTGAGAATATCAAAGTATGACCCTTGAAAATGACTGTTGAAATGAAGCAGTTACATTGATTCTATCAAAATAAGATAGAACAGATGAACCAATGTTTTTGATACAATGTAAGTACTCAGTGTCAGTTGTACATGGAAACTCAAGACTGACAAGAAGAGCAGAACCAGCTGATCAGACCACTTAAAAATCCACCCTAGCTCTCATCAGACAGGAACGCTCAGGCATGTCCTTCAGGTGCAGATGACCCACGGGAGGTGGCTTCTGACAAGCATGCTCCCCTCGCCCTCACTTCTACTGTTAATAGCAAACCTCACTTTTCCACCCCCCAGTTATGCCTCTGTCAAGCGAGCTGTGATGACAGGCACATCTGCAGTCTCTTAGCCCGGGTGGCACAAGAAGTGTCCCAAAGCCAAAGTTGACATTATACAAAGGCCCATCTGGTATGCTTGCTAGTCACAGAGTTTGCAGAAGGCACGGTGAAGTTTTGGTGCCTTTTTTCCTTGTGTGTTCATGTTAGTTTTTAAGCTTAAGCTGCTTCACTTCAGTAACCACAACTTTCCTTCCCTGTGTTGGAACTGCTGACCCAGCCTTGTTATCACATTGGGGCCACGAGATAACTGAGTTTTGAACATTTTGGAAACCTATTCATGCATTGGGAGTCAGAGCAGATCTTCGCAATGTAAATGATGGTAAAAACTCATTCACAAACACTGGAACCAATATAATATTCCAATAATTGTATTTTATTATTTTTTATGCTGATCACAATCTTTCACAATGACATTAGCCAACTCTTTCCGTTCCTATTCTAGAGGATAGGGATCCATACCTTTGAACAGGCTGCCTTTGAACAGCTGTTAAACTTCATGGGTGTGTAATGTCTCTTTAGGCGATCACATGGGAGTGGTCTGGTGTCTCTCTTGGGACCGCTGGTAACACAGTCATCTCATTCTGTCCGAGAATATTCAGAGGCCAAGTCTGTGAAAATATATTTCTGTGGTTCTTTTACATCCAAAACACATTCTTTGAATTTCTTCTTTCGAGGCAAGGACAAGTTGGCTTCTTTTGCTACCGACACATTTTCTGAGAAAGGAAGTGACATACGCTTTTGTTCCCAATCCTGTATTGTTGCTGTTCCAATATATCATGGGAAAGGAAGTAGCTCTATGTCACTTCCTGCTTTCTGTATCTCACTTCCTGTTCTTTTTACCCATCTACTTCCTAATTTTCCCTATACCATCAAAATAGCCTTCTCTAGTTATTCATTGGCACTGTGTATTGCGCAAGGGAATAAAATGCAGCTGTTGCCCGTGTTATTCAAACCTTGCATTGGTGCAAAACAATCGAAAAAAATCTATGTGGGGCATTTCTACAGGTTCTGCAATAGAAAACGGCGGAAACTGGTATTTGCTTAAAATTAAATTTTTGACAACGCATGGCGCAAACTGATTTCAAACTATTGTTACTTTCTGTACATAAAATAAATAAAGGAAAAAATAAATTCCATTCCACGTTTCAAATTCAACAAATTGGTCTAAAATTGAGGCATAATCAGAGTGCCCCACTTGTTTATTTTATGCATGGTAAAAACAGAGCAAAATCGGTTTGATCTATTTTTACTTTTTGAAAACTATCTATTGGCTTTGATGTGTTCGTTAAGATCTCTCTTAAAACATAATATTATCTATTTGCAATACCTTATAGATATGTTCAGAAATGGTTCTACAGTCCATATCCTCCACCTTTATCACAGTGTAAAGATTATTCTGATATAAGGATTGGAGCAGAATATGTTTGCTCCTCTCCTTATTACAGACACAGCAAAATAGTGAAAATAGATATTGTGTGTTTTTAGAACCAGTGCAATGTTTCTGTAATATGGCGTTGACTTCTAGCAAAAATGTACAGCATTTCCTGCTTAGGAAATACTTAAATGTCAGATTGAGCCTACATTTGTCTCTCTGGTTTTTTTAGGTTGTGCAATTTGTATGTATACACAAGTAAAGGACTCTGGGCGGAGCACCCATCATGGTCAAGCAATATCTGCCTACAAAAGTAGTGTTCCAATGCAGAGGATCAGGCAAAGGCGTACACCAGAAAAGAACAGACACAAACGGGTAAAGTGCAGGAACAGGAAAGAGAAAGCAAAGCAGCCTTATTCTGAACAAAAAGGAAACGGAACCAATAATGGACAAACACACTGGGTTACCACTAGGGTTGTGCATAGGTAAGACTTAGAACTTCCCACAGCAACAGGAAATGTCAATGCCTCCGTACAGCTTACCCCTACAGATTGTTACTCTACAAAACCCCATAGAAATGAGGCAGCAGAAGTGATTCTGTATATAGACCCTAGGGCACAAACACAGATTGTACTTACATACACAAGACAAGCCCTTATGGGGCCAGCTGGAGACTCTGTGGTGATTCCTAAGAAAATAGAAATGCCACACAGTCACAGTTAAGGCACCTAAAACTGTGTGTAACACAATACCGAGAATGGGAAAGGAATTGCCTCCTGGAAGCCAACACCTCTACAAAAGAACACACATACGCAGGTGAGGACAAAATAGCACCCTTACCAGACACAAGAGCCCAAGAGGCAAACCCAGAGAAAGTACTAGAAAAGAACCTAAGAGCTGCAGCAAATAGTCATGGGCAGGGCATTCAAGTAAGAACTGGAGAACAAATGGGCGAGTCAAGCACAAGGATTCTAGGAACTATAACAAGCAAGAGATTGGAACTTCAAGGGAACTAGAGACTGCAAGAGGATCACTGAGAAAGGGACCATAAACAAGGAGCAACATCTAGGATACTGAGGAGAAAATACAAGAGCAGTGACAAAAGAAAAAGGAATACGTAAAGGAAAATAATAGCAGGAACAGCAGGAACAATTATAAAACAGCAGTTTGGAGGTTGCACCAGACTGTAGAAAAAAGGCAGACAAGATAGTAAAGTAAAAGCAATATAGAGCTGGTAAAAATCTGCAGCAAGCTGCACAGAAACAGGACACAGTCTTTGGTTGAAGCAAGTCAGGAACCGGAGAGGAATACAGGCAACAAGAGGTCAGGAACAAACTTCAATGCACAAACAAGGAGCTTTTGCAAATTGCAGCTCATAAGGAGTGCCAGGCAGAAGCAAGCCCAGGGTGGAGTCACATGATTCGGCAGCACAAGACTAATGACTGGTGTGTGCAATTTCCATATCTCAAAAGTCCTGAAAGTAAGAATCCAATGCTGAGGAACAGCAGGACTACTCCCATAGAAAACAATGCACAGTGGATGCCTGGTCTTATTGAACACTCAGCAGTGCATTATTGAACCTGAAGTCCATGGAAGCAAATATAGGTTTTTTAATGAGTACACAATTGAAATAGGAAGTAGGCAGGAGTCATACAGGGGCTTTGGAAGAGTTTTAGTGGTAATTTCAGGTGGTCCCTGTACAACATCCCCTGGGCTGGCAAAACATTGGAATTATAACAATTTGTGGTATTTATATAGCATGAACCTAGCCAAAAGGCAGTGGAGTGCTGTATATGGTCAAAGACAAAGCCTAAAGTCAGCAGGTAAATGTCGAGGTAGCTGGTTTGTGGCGTTTTGATGCATTGTGATGTAGTGTTCTTTGAAGAGCTGCATCTTCAACTCTTCCCTAAATTGGAGCAGCATTGGGGCGATCCTGATGGATAAGGGGATGTTGTTCTAGATCCTGGATGCATAAAAGGAAAAGGTCTACTGCCTTGATTTTTTCTTCTTTACAGTTCATAGCCTGCAGTCCGATGGTGTCCTGGCTGTGAGAGTGCTGAGAACCAACGTGTCTCCAATACAGGCGGGGGTGCTTGTCATACTGGCTTTGTAAATGAAGCAACTGATT
Source organism: Triturus cristatus (assembly GCF_964204655.1). Taxonomy (NCBI): domain Eukaryota; kingdom Metazoa; phylum Chordata; class Amphibia; order Caudata; family Salamandridae; genus Triturus; species Triturus cristatus. Next base: position 611,276,901 of record NC_140591.1, on the reverse strand, counting down.
TTGAAAATGGAGCAGTCTGGCAAGGCAAGCCAGTGAAGTCCCATCAAGATGGGGATGATGTGATCATATTTCATCAGGCCCTACTGATAAGATATGCTGTGGCATGTAGGATGCCTTTTGGGATGCCAGATCGGAGTCTGGGATGCCCTAGAGCAGGGCATACCACCACCCCGATGTGAGAGTGTGAGGGCTTGAACAGCAAATCTGAAGCCACTTTCTGCAAGAAATGGTTTCACTTTCTTCAGAAGGGAGAGCTGGTCCTAGGCCATCTTCTATAATGAGGGTGGCAACCGTATAAGAAAAGAGGTGAAGTGGCCCATCAAGCCATCATGCCGCACTGTCTAATTAGCGTGACTGGTCGATAAACCAATCAATGTCTGTTTTAAGGAAGATGCATTTTAAATGACTCCTCCTTCTCAGCAAGCCCACCAGCAGAACTGGGCTTCTACAACTGAAACAAGGCTGTGCAAAGTAGCCACGCTATTACCCCCAACACATCTACATGCACCGTGACCTTTTTAATTTGCACTACTGTTGTTATTGTGCCTCTGCACCTGCTGCTTGTGTGTACTTGCAAATCTGAGTTCAGGAATAGCTCTTCTCTCATTATCATCAATAATATATTTAACTTCTTTACCATTGGTTACTTTTTAGTGGTGGGTAGTACTCCTGGAATCTAGCAGAGTTTTTTGTAACTCCGCTGAATTACACAGAGTAAAACTCTGTGAGTTCAGCCCACGCCTAGAAGAGACTGGTGTTTGGAAAAACAGGAGGAGAACCAGTGAACGACATTACTGGTAAATCCCATTCAATTCTACAGGTGCATATGAGGTTAGGACGGTCAACTATGTCTAAGGCAGATTAAACAGAAGGCAATATCAGGAGACAGGGTTCATCTTCATCTGTGGTTAGGAGGGCATCATCTACAAGGTGTAAGATAGTGGTCTCCATGTTGCAGCATGATCTGAAGCCAGACGGATACTCATGCAGTAGATGGCTAGCAATAATGTGATCCTGGAGTGGAACATAAACTGCTTTTTTAATGATCTTGCTGATGACTGGTATGTGAGTGATGGGCTGGTAGTTGATGAAGTCATCAGGGTCTAGTGTAGATTGTTTTCAGAGTGAGAGTGTCTGGCGTGTCTTGAGAGCATCTGGGAAGATGGCTTGAGTGAGGAAGCATTAACAATGGTAAGGAGGGCTGAGAGAGCATTCCCAGAAAAGGTTTTGAGTAGGACGAGGATAAGACATCATCCTCATAAAAAGTGCCAATGAGGGAGTTGAGTATGTAAGCAAGATCTATGACAGATAGACTTTGAGGGCTAGCCATTGCAGGATTGTATGGGAGGGTTAGGTGTAGGAGATGAAGAAGTTTTGGTGTTTGTGATATGCTGTTGTATATTCTATATTTTGTCACTAAAGAAGCGGTTGATAGCATTGCACTTTTCTGTAGACTTAGGAATAGGTGGGTGTGGCATTGAGGTTGATGCAGTGGTTGAGGTATGCAGACATAATCAATGTTTAAATATCGATATACCATTATATTGATGTTTAAATATTGATATGACAGAATATCAACCATCAAGAATTATTAATTAATATGTTTGTATTTAATAATTTATATTGTTAATTGTGTTAAATAAAATGTTGGCAAATAATTATTAATTGCTTATTAATAATTAATAATTAATTGGTAAATATATTAATTGTGTAATTTCTTGAGGAGTGGATTGTTGTTTTATAGGGGGTAGGAAGTAATTTAATTATAATTAAGTATTATTAATTGTATTAGTTAATATTTATGTAATTATTATTTTATATTGTTAATTATGTAAAAAATGTTATTAATTATTTATTAATTAGATATTAAAAATAAATTGGCAAATATGTTAATTGTGCAATTTTATGAGGAGCAGGTTGTGGTTTTAGACTAGAGTGTGAAGTAATTTAATAAAATAAATTAATAATAATTTTAATATTTAATATTTATGTAATTAATATTTTATGTTGTTAATTGTGTTAAACATGTTATTAATTAGTTATTAATTGCATATTAATTATTAATAATTGATTGGTAAATATGTTAATTGTGTACTTTTTGTATGAGTTGGTTGTGGGTTGATAGGGGAGTAGGGTAGGAAGTAAATGAATTTTTATAAAAAATATTATTTTATATACAATCTTTATTTAAAGTTATTTTATAGTGTTAATTGTGTAAACTAATGTATTTTTGATTGTTTTTAATTTGCTTGTTAATTGTTATTAGTTAATTATTTAATTGTTAAATAATCATGTTAATTGTGTAATAATTTACAATATTGGTGGTGACGTTTATAGGGGAATATAGTGGGAGGTAAATTATTTTTGAAAAATTAATTATTTGTTAAGTAATGTTAATTATTTCGCAGGAGTGGGAATACTAATTTATTCCTCTCTGCTATCCAACACTTTCCCTACTGTTACACTTGGTGGAGTGGGAATAGTAAATTATTCCCACCCGCTATTCAACACTTTCCCTACTGTTGCACTCGCTGGAGTGGGAATAGTAATTTGTTTCCACCCGCTATTCAAACCTTTCCCTACTGTTGCACTCGCTGTAGTGGGAATAGTAATTTTTGCCCAACCACTATTCAAAACTTTCCGTACTGTTGCACTCACTGAAGTGGGAATAGTAATTTTTACCCACCCGCTATCCAACACTTTCCCTACTGTTGCACTCACTGGAGTGGGAATAGTAAATTATTCACCTCCGCTATCCAACACTTTTCCTACTGTTGCCTTTCTGTTGTGTGAATAGTAAATATTAATTTTAGTATTTTAATATTTTAATTTATTACTAAATCATTCCCCTCTGCTATCCAACACTTTCCCTACTGTTACACTTGGTGGAGTGGGAATAGTAAATGATCCTGTGACTCATCAGGGCTGGGAAGGATACAAAACAAAGGGTGAGGGATATGAGGGAAACGGAAAGTAACACTGTCGTTGTTCTATCTAAAATACAGGGATGTAGGGAGGGGATCACTCTAAGTGCACCTGAGGATAAGGAGAGAGACATGGCGCTAGGTTAACAGTGACTGTTGTGGGTGTGCCGCTTTCATGGTTAATAGATCATGAATAGGGCTCCCGGTTTTCTGTTTTTTACGGATTTATACATATAAATACAGACGGAAAACTGTATTTCCTTTGTCTGTATTTATATTTAGTAACGGCAAAATACTAGCAAATTTTGCCGGGCTTCAGTGCACAAGACATCACGTGTGATGCCAGAAACAGGGAATGCGCGCAATGCTGCGATGCCTGTCTTTAACAGAATCATCCCGGAGCGTGCTGTGAAGGAAAGTTTGAGGACAGTGGAGATGCAGGGGCTCTAAGAAGGGGTGAAAAAAAAAACAAACCCTCGTTAACAAGTGAATGGTCTTTTTAAAGACTTGTGAAGTACTCGGTGTGCCTGGCAGCTCAAACACTGTCTGTGTGTGAAGCCACACACCCCCTGCTCTCCCCACGGATCAAGTTTGCAGAACTTCCTGTGCCGACGCAGTGTATGAACGAATGAATGGATTTGTTCAGCTCAGAAACCACAGATGGTTCATAATTTGATGTTAACACCTTTTTAAATATTAGTTCATTTTCTTTATTGGTTTTCTGAAATATCTATTTAAATACAACCCGCGACTGTGACTGTCAGAATCGTGCTGCTGCTGGCATTAAATGTAGTAATTCTAACAGAAACCTGAAATTGCATCTATTGCTTTTGACTCGTGAAAGACAATCGAGGTATGTGCTTCAAGCTCAAAAGTGAGAGATGTCACCTTGTAATCAGTGTTAACGTTCCTCTGCCAGAGGTAACAATTACGTATAGAGGGAGGCAAGTTGTGCTCCACGTGAATCCACATTTGTGTACCATGACTACCTGAAGGCATGGACAGTAGTGCTCGGTCATGCGTTTGTTGCCATAATTCACATAGGATAACTGTCCGGGGGAGTGGGCCCAAAAGATACATCTTCCGTTTTTGCCCTCCGCCCCACCTGCTTGAAAAACGTCCTGCGTCGCAGGTGGAGGTCCTGGGGAAATAAACAGCTCGGCGGGAACGTCTAGCACTTGTTGATGAATTTGTGGTCCAGCATGCTTTCGTCTTCCCCTTTTGCACATCTGTGGCTCTGGCATGTGGCCGGGGGGAGGACATGCAGCCGAGATGAAGCAGTCTGAGCCAAGACACAGACGAGAAACATCCATATCTTTCGAGAGACAGACGAACATCTGCGTGGGTGGGAAATTCCAGACCAGTGTCTGTCCCTCGATTCATACTGGGCATCACTGCAGATGGCACCCCACATTGGTTTATTGCCCCATACACTGTTCTCAAAGGAACTCGTCTGTACGGATCCACGCCGTAATGTACCAACCTATGCTTTTTTACTCAAGTGAAATATTCCGATCTGCTCGTGTTTAAAGTGGTGAGAACTGAGCGTTGCTCTGATTGTTCTGCGGGGGCTTTCTTCCTATGTCACTGGTTCCATCCCAGCCCTAGCGGACTTTCAGAGCCAATCCATTTCCAAGAATTATGTTACTATATGATTATTATTTTATTTTTGAATTTTCAAAAAAGATAAAACAAATACAATTGAGATTCCACCACGTTTCCAATTATGGTAGATGTGTGCATTGTCAATTTAAATAAATGTGGAAAAATACTAGCTGTAGCGTCATCTTTTGCTTGTAGCAAAAATAAATGTGGATAAATACAGAAAAAATACCCCAAAAATAAATATGGATAAATACAGACGGAAATGGCAAAAAAATAAATACCATAAAACCGGGAGCCCTAATCATGAATAATGTGCGGGAAAACACAATAAATGCAGTGACTGTTGTGGGTGTGCCGTTTTCATGGGTAGGACCTCATGAGAAATGCGCGGGAAAGTACAAGACATCGGATAGTGTGACGTGATACATTGTAACGGTGGGAAAAGAACAATAAGTGTGTGGGTGACAGGACTGGTGTGGAGTGGTCATTGTGTAATTTAGAACAATGACAGTGTTACTTTCAGTTTCCCTCATATCCCTCACCCTTTGTTTTGTATCCTTCCCAGTCCTGAAGAGTCACAGGATCACTCCTTATGATGAAATACGTGTCGGCTGGTTGTTTGGTATAATACAGTTGTTGCCTTGTGATAAATAACTTTTTCAAAAACTCTGCATTGTCAATACATGAATACACTTTTACTAACTTTGAAATATCCTCACCACGTGTGCCCAGGACTGTGCTCATTTTACAGTGTGGATCTTTCGACTCACACAAATCCGGGGGTTATCGGGTAAATCCCCCGACCTGGCAGCACCGCATTTACTTAGATACATATAAGACACTACGTGCAGTAGTCTGAGCGCCATTCTTCCTGTCCTCACTAAAAACCCTTCCCCTTGCCTTCACTTTATGGTTTCAGGAAGGGAAGCCGCAGCGTAACATACTCATGATACAACACCACCACATCTGGAAATGGATAGAGATAGGGTCTCATCAGAACTCTTCGAGAATCTGTCAAAAGGGATCACCATTAGTCCTGCATCCACCAGTAGCAACCCAACACACAGAGAGGGTCTGAAAGAAAAATGTATCAAACTAGAGAGACTCAAGAAGACAGAAAACTCTAGGTGGTGGGACAGCGCCACCCTCAAACAGTACCTGAGACTCAACAGAGTCCCAAGGGGATTACGCTCACATATCTTTCCAACGTTTGACGATCTAGACGACGATCTACTAGGTAAATGGGAAACCCTGAACTCTAATTCGAACACACTAATTAACATCCTGATAGAAAATGCTGAACGCAAAGTTTCCAGATTACAGACTGAAATTGCAAACCTCGAAACAGAGATATCTGATCTAAACCTACAAGAAGCCACAGGCAAAAATTACATCATCCTGAATGACATTCCGGCCAAAAACCAAAACAAAATAAAAGACAGAAAGACACGACAACTCAAGAGGGACGAAGCTGATTATAGGGAGGGACGAGTCTACACCTTCACTAGAAAATACGAAAAGCTAGTTAGCACCACCGTCCAGGTAGACAAACAGACTAGAACAGACATTGCCTCTCTCTCATCCAGCTCCACATCACTGAATACCATTCCCACTAGTGATAATGAGAGTGAGAATCAAGGCAGTAACTCACACAGATCAGGTCTGACGGCATCGTCTTTTTTAAGGGAAGTACAGGCCATAAGAAGGGAGAACAGATCACAACACAGACAGGCAGACAGAAGACCCACAGAGGGAAAAGGGCAGGGCTCAGAAGAGTACAAAATGAAACTCAGATCCGGTAATGGGAGGAACAAATAGCCCAAGGTGACTTAGGCGTACAGGTAGTCAACCTCTCCTCCGAACCCCTTAACAGCAGCATGATCTCTCTACTTAGCAGGGGGCTTAGTTTCAGTCCCCACAAACAGGGGGACACCTGCAGACATAAAATAGACCTTTTCAAGTTTATCAGGGGCATTAAGATCAAAAAATAATTTAGCGGAACTCCACCTGCCAGCAGAAACATCAGCAAGATCTGCCTTGACAACTCATCCGAGATGCAGAGCATCAAGGAAATTCAGGACACCCACCTACTCCTCTCAATCACGGATGGTGATGAAATGCCTGTCAACATGGAGAATCTCCTCCAAGATTTAAATATACAGGAAGATCTCAGTCTTTCCAGTGGCCTCAAGACCAAGTCCAAGTGGACACCCACACTCCCAGGGGAAAACGCAGTTGACACTTTCTATAATCTTGTGCTGACCGACATGGATAAACACAAGAACAAAACACTTAAAACCAGACACAGAACTAGAGACAATCTCCACAGAGACGAAAGAATAGCCTTAAGGAATCTCACCTCCAATAGAGACATCATAATCAAGGAGGCTGACAAAGGTGGGAACGTAGTGGTTATGAATAGATCTGACTACCACTCCGAAATCCTGTCCCAACTACATGACACATCCTGTTACCAATGGCTCTCCTACAACCCCACGGCCACACTTGTGACTAAAATCAACAAAAGTCTATCCGAGTGGCACACACTTGGTCTCATTGACGACCAAGAACTTCTGTATCTGAAAGTCCACAGACCGGCATTTCCCTGGCTGTACACCCTGCCAAAAATACATAAGTTGACTGGGGGTGAGTGCTTGCAATGTTCAACACTCCGTCCATCATCCCCTTTGGTTTTGCATTGTTCGCCCTAAGTTGGCAGGGTATATCCAGACATGGGTCCCTTGCTCACTTTGCCACTGGATTCAAGATAGCCTCGCTGATGAGGGTTATGAACCCGAAACCGGTCCCAGGATGCTGGTTTCTGGTCCAGGGAAGACATGGCTTGGAAGTTCGGGCTGGACTGTTCCCATGAGGCACAGGGTCAGACTGATTTGCATATGGCCATGTCTGAACTGGGGTTGCAGAGTGAGCTAAAGAATGATGATGGATCAAACCCAGATCAGTTGACTGGGGGTGAGTGCTTGCAATGTTCAACACTCCGTCCATCATCCCCTTTGGTTTTGCTTTGTTCGCCCTAAGTTGGCAGGGTATGCCCAGACGTGGGTCCCTTGCTCACTTTGCCACTGGATTCAAGATAGACTGGCTGATGAGGATTATGAACTCGAAACTGGTCCCAGGATGCTTGTTTTTGGTCCAGGGAAGACATGGCTTGGCAGTTCAGGCTGGACTGTTCCCATGAGGCACACGGTCAAGACTGATTTGCATATGGCTGGGTTCGAACTGGAATGGCATGGTGAGCAAAAAAACGATGGATTTAGGCCCAGCTCTCTGTACTGGGGTGAATGTATGACATTGTTCTGCATTCTGTCCATCAATTGTTGTTTTTGCATTTGTCACCCCAAGTGGGATGGGTATGCTCAGACGTGAGTCCCGTGCTCTCCATGCCACTGGAATCAAGCTATCCTGGCTGAAGAGGGGTGAAACCCCGAAACCGGTCCTAGGATGCTTGTTTCCAGTCCAGGAAGAACCTGGCTTGGCAGTTCGGGCTGAACTGTTCCCATAAGGCACAGGGTCAAGACTGATTTGCATATGGCTGGGTTCAAACTGGAATGGCATTATGAGCAAAAAAACAATGGCTTTAAGTCAAGACCTCTGTACTGGGGTGAATGTATGACATTGTTCTGCATTCTGTCCATCAATTGTTGTCTTTGCATTTGTCACCCCGAGTGGGACGGGTATGCTCAGACGTGAGTCCCGAGCTCTCCATGCCACTGGAATCAAGCTATCCTGGCTGAGGAGGGGTGAAACCCCGAAAACAGGTCCTAGGATGCTTGTTTCCAGTCCAGGGAGAACCTGGCTTGACAGTTCGGGCTGGAGTGTTCCCATGAGGCACAGGGTCAAGACTGATCTGCATATGGCTGGGTTCAAACTGGAATGGCATGGTGAGCAAACAAACAATGGATTTAGGCCCAGATCTCTGTACTGGGGTGAATGTATGACATTGTTCTGCATTCTGTCCATCAATTGTTGTTTTTGCATTTGTCAACCCAAGTGAGACGAGTATGCTCAGACGTGAGTCCCGTGCTCTCCATGCCACTGGAATCACTCTATCCTGGCTGAAGAGGGGTGAAACCCCGAACCCGGATCTAGGATGTTTGTTTCCAGTCCAGGGAGAACCTGCCTCGGCAGTTCGGGCTGGACTGTTCCCATGAGGCACAGGGTCAAGACTGATTTGCATATGGCTGGGTTTAAACTGGAATGGCATAGTGAGCAAAAAAATTATGGATTTAGGCCCACATCTCTCTACTGGGGTGAATGTATGACATTGTTCTGCATTCTGTCCATCAATTGTTGTTTTTGCATTTGTCACCCCGAGTGGGACGGGTATGCTCAGACGTGAGTCCCGTGCTCTCCATGCCACTGGAATCAAGATATCCTGGCTGAAGAGGGGTGAAACCCCGAAAAACGGTCCTAGGATGCTTGTTTCCTGTCCAGGGAGAACCTGGCTTGAAAGTTCGGGCTGGAGTGTTCCCATGAGGCACAGGGTCAAGACTGATTTGCATATGGCTGGGTTCAAACTGGAATGGGATGGTGAGCAAACAAACGATGGATTTAGGCCCAGATCTCTGTACTGGGGGGAATGTATGACATTGTTCTGCATTCTGTCCATCAATTGTTGTTTTTGCATTTGTCACCCCGAGTGGGACGAGTATGCTCAGACGTGAGTCCCGTGCTCTCCATGCCACTGGAATCAAGCTATCCTGGCTTAAAAAAGGGGTGAAACCCCGAAACCGGTCCTAGGATTTTTGTTTCCAGTCCAGGGAGAACCTGCCTTGGCAGTTCGGGCTGGACTGTTCCCATGAGGCACAGGGTCAAGACTGATTTGCATATGGCTGGGTTCAAACTGGAATGGCATGGTGAGCAAAAAAATGATGGATTTAGGCCCAGATCTCTGTACTGGGGTGAATGTATGACATTGTTCTGCATTCTGTCCATCAATTGTTGTTTTTGCATTTGTCACCCCGAGTGGGATGGGTATACTCAGACGTGAGTCCCGTGCTCTCCATGCCACTGGAATCAAGCTATCCTGGCTTAAAAAAGGGGTGAAACCCCGAAACCAGTCCTAGGATGCTTGTTTCCAGTCCAGGGAGAACCTGGCTTGGCAGTTCGGGCTGGACTGTTCCCATGAGGCACAGGGTCAAGACTGATGTGCATATGGCTGGGTTCAAATTAGAATGGCATGGTGAGCAAAAAAACGATGGATTTAGGCCCAGATCTCTGTACTGGGGTGAAAGTATGACATTGTTCTGCATTCTGTCCATCAATTATTGTTTTTGCACTGCATGTCCCCCCCCAGACTTTTCACCTGGTCACTTGGGGACAACCGCATGATCATGTCACATTTTGCCTTTGCTGTGTAGCCTTACGCCAATTGCGCACTATACGCGTTCCTTTACATCTTTTCTCCTCTGTACACATTACACCTCTCCAACCAAGAATTATTCTCTGCACTGAATGCCCAGGGCATTTCTCTAATCCTTCACCTTCATTATTCCCTCCTCTTCGTTCCAGTACGATCTTCTTGCCTCATTGCCACAGCTACGGCATTACCGATCCTCATCAGTTATTTCCATATATGCGCAGTAGTCCCCCTCTGTCACTCCGACTGGTGCTCTAGTGGCACGACCTACACCTCACTGGTCATACCAGACTCTCCTCCGTACACAACACACATGTACCGCCAACTCTAATATTCTGTGCGTTGTGCCTGTGGCACACTTATCAAACCCGCACCATCATTGCTCTCATTGATTCGCATTTTGCACCTTGACTACCCCGTTGCCATGACTGCAGCAATGCCAATTGCGTACAGTTGGTCCACACATGCACAGTAATCCCCCTATAGCCCTCCAATATGGTGGCCTATTGCTCCCCCTACGCGGTCTAGTCTTCCACGATCACTCCCCGGCTTAAATAGACGGTTCATTCGTACCAGGCTACTCCATTTCCAGTGTCCTTCGACTGCTCCCGTCCGAAGATTACAGGTAAGCTGCCTCCCGCAGCCACTATACCACCCATTCTTTACCTTGCTGCCTTTTCTGTCCAGCTAACCATGACCCACGTTCCTTCTTGTCACCCTTATAGGCGCACCCGCCTTTCTTACGCGAACTCCTAGTGGGTTGCCATTATTTTGTTCCTGGGTGAGTTCTCCCCCGTTTTCCTTATCTCGCATTTCATAGGGCTACATGTCTCCTGCCACTCCTGCCCTGCCTCACGCTTTGTGCCCTTTTTCACAGCCTTGCATAACCGCCAACACCCGGCGTCCCACCCCGCTTTCCGCTGTGACACTGGACTTCACACAGACTAAGCCTTGGGGTAAGTCCGCTCCATTTGCATTCCCGCATGTTCAGCCGCCTGGGATGTCTCTCCCTAATGCCCTCCTTTACCTTGTCCTCTTACAGTACGTGACACCCTTCTGCCGTCACGGCGCTCTCGCCTCGGCTCACTTTACCGTTACCTCAGCCCACGCTTCTATACCAGTCAGGTAAGACGTTGTCCCTTTCTTGCCTTTCCCCCAGCTCCGATGGCTACATTCTTTGTAAACACCTTGATTTCCTCCTCAGGGGCCCCGTCGGTAAAAATTGATACTTGTATAGCGCACTACTCACCCGCAAGGGTCTCAAGGCGCTTGTACGAATACCGCTGTGGAACCCATCCTGGCTTTCCCTGTGAGGCGTTCACTCCTGGGCACCCCCAAGGTGGAGGCCAGGCATCCTTAGCGTTGTGGGGGCCGTTGTGGAGATTAAGCAAGCTATTGCCCAGAGTTGCAGAGTGGGACTCCATGATTGGAATAGGCACCGAGGCGAGAATTATCAGGTTCGTGGAATTTTTGAGCCCAAGACCCGCGGGGAATTGAACCCTGGTCCCGGGCTAGACCTCTGCATCAGGGTCTGCCGCTCTAATCATTGAGCCACACTTCTCCACCATTGAGCCACACTTCTCCACCATTGAGCCACACTTCTCCGTCGGTCCATCTTCATCCTGATGCAGGACCATCAAGCAGTCTCCATAGACTAGCACCACGTTCATCGCTCATCTACTCTTGCGCAGCATACACCCCGTACCGGGTTGGAAATATCACCGGTCACATGGTGAGCTTTTATGTCTAATCCACCCCACCTCCTCGATGCCCCCACCCTTTGTCCATATGGTTAGACCTAATCCTTCCCCATGCCTGTTTCCCCTCTACGCAGGTGCCTGCTCTCCTATTGTTTCCAAACACGGAACAGGTAACCACCATATCTCATCTTTCAAATGCCACTTTTCAAGTACACCACGCGGCTTGTGGACTAGCCACCCACACATTCTTGTCCTCCTTGTCTCTCTTGCCCATTACTTAGCTTGCCCACTTCAGTTTCTCAGACCCTGTGCACTATCCCTGCATTCACACACATACCACATCAGTGGTATTTTGGATTCTTTAGGCCCTTATGTCCATTAGTTTTGCCTTAATCACTTTGAATTTCTGATAGACCACCACTATCCATGTATTTCTGTTTATTAATCACACAGCCTCTGCGGGTTTGCACAATGACCACACCACACCAGTCCTGTCACCCACACACTTATTGTTCTTTTCCCACCGTTGCAACGTATCACGTCACACTATCCGATGTCTTGTACATTCCCGCACATTTCTCATGAGGTCCGACCCATGAAAGCGGCACACCCACAACAGTCACTGCATTTATTGTGTTTTCCCGCGCATTATTCATGATCTATTAACCATGAAAGCAGCACACCTACAACAGTCACTGTTCACCTAGCGCTATGTCTCTCTCCTTATCCACAGGTGCACTTAGGGTGATGCCCTCCCTACATCTCTGTATTTTAGATAGAACAACGACAGTGTTACTTTCAGTTTCCCTCATATCCCTCACCCTTTGTTTTGTATCCTTCCCAGCCCTGAAGAGTCACAGGATCACTCCTTGTGACGAAACACGTGTCGGCTGGTTGTTTGGTGTAATACAGTTGTTGTCTTGTGATAAATAACTTTTTCTAAAACTTATACTGGTGTCGACCTCCGCATTGTCAATACTTGAATACACTTGTACTAACTTTGAAATATCCTCACCACGTGTGCCCAGGACTGTGCTCATTTTACAGTGTGGATCTTTCGACTCACACGAATCTGGGGGTTATCGGGTAAATCCTGGCAGCACCGTATTTACTTAGATACATATAAGACACTACGCGCAGTAGTCCGAGCGCCATTCTTCCTGTCCTCACTAAAAACCCTACCCCTAACCTTCACTTTCCCTACTGTTGCACTTGCTGGAGTGGGAATAGTAATTTTTACATGCCCGCTATCCAACACTTTTCCTACTGTTGCACTCGCTGGAGTGGGAATAGTAATTCTCCTCCGCTATCCAACACTTTCACTACTGTTACACTTGGTGGAGTGGGAATAGAAAATTATTCCCACCTGCTATCCAACACTTTCCCTACTGTTGCACTCGCTGGAGTGTGAATAGTAATTTTTACCCAACCGCCATCCAACACTTTCCCTACTGTTGCACTCACTGGAGTGGGAATATTAATTTTTACCCACCCGCTATCCAACACTTTCCCTACTGTTGCACTTACTGGAGTGGGAATAGTAAATTATTCCCCTCCGCTATCCAACACTTTCCCTACTGTTGCACTGTCTGTAGTGGGAATAGTAATTTTATCCGCTATGCTATCCAACATTTCCCTACTTTTATAGTTAATGTAGTGTAAAATATATTTTTTTAAATAAATATTAATTTTGATATTTTAATTTATTACATATATATATATTTTATTTTTGATGATGATGAAATAAGCTTTATTTCGATAAAAAATATCTTAAAAAGCACAAACAAATATAAATTGTACAAACATGTGATACCAAAAAACGAATCATATGAATATAATATCGACATATTCCCAAGATATACAAAGAATTGTAAAATACATGTAAACATTATAAATAGGACAATGTAAAATAGATATGCAGACAAACGATAAAAACAGTCTGGCTACTTAGTCAAGGGCTGCAAGGCCTTTGGATCTTAAGAGCCAGGACCACCTCAAATGTTTCGATAAAGCGCAAACGAACACAGATCGTGTGTCTGATTTAAGAATGCGCAGCGCTATGAGGTGGTCGCGTGTGCCCAAGATTCTGCATAAAGGTTTAAGCCAATCTGATCTTGGGATTTTATATTCTGGGCATGTAAAAAGCACGTGTGCAATAGAGTCAGGTTTGGTTACACAAAAAGGACAGGAGGGCGAAGTTTGGAAGGGAGGTTTCCAGCGAGCAGTCAGCTCGCGTACCGGAAGAGTGCCGATCCTAAATTTGAAGTAGAGGGCTCGGTCGTATGGCTTCTGGATAATATCAAGATAAGGCTCAAAGTGAACGTCATCTTTGAGCAGAAGAAATTCGGTAGTGCATCTACTGGATTGGGAGCTGGAATTCCTTTTTCCTATAACCCAGCTCCAGTAAAGTTTCTTCAGCTCAGCTTTCGGGGGCGAGGTTCTATTTACCCAAGCATCTTTTAGGCCAAGATCAAAGAGCAGGGACTTTACCTCTTTCAGCCATTTGATTTTATTCCAAGAAGGCATAGAGAGTATTTCGGATAAGCCCTCCGCATACTTGGCTAACTCGGGGGTCCGCCAGAGCCGGGCCCAGAGAAGTAAGGGGCGTACTTTTGCCAAATCTTTCAATGCATGGCACCCTAGATCCGATAACAGGGGCACTATAGGTGTGCTCTGCGGCAGTGCCATCAGTTCCTTATAGAAACTAGAATCAGATTTGGCACGTTCCTCAATATTATTTAAGCCCCATAGTTCAGCACCGTAGAGTGCCGAGCTCACGCCCTTAGCTTTGTAAATGTCCAGTGCTGGGGCTATTGGTCTAGATGAAGAGGAACGATGTTCTCTGAGAAGGGCGCCAGTGACCCTCTTGTGAGTTAGAAGCATTTTTTGCAGATGAGATGTCCAGCGCATAGTGTCTGAAATGCGAATGCCTAAATAGTCAAACTCTTTGACCCTTTCGAGAGAGACTGCATTCAAGACTGGAGGCTGACCTAATTTTTTGGGGGGATTCAAAATTAAATATTTTGTTTTGGTAGTGTTGATGATGAGACCTCTATCATTACAGAAGGATTGGAAACTGTCGAGAAGGGTTTGCAAGCCCATGGGTGTTTTGGACAGGAGGAGAGTATCATCAGCAAACAGGAGAGTTGGAACACGTTCGCCCGCCAGGGATGGTGCATCAGCAGGAACTTTCAGCAAATGGTCCACTACCCCATTCACATAAAGTGAAAAAAGGGTGGGAGCAAGAACACACCCCTGACGGACGCCCCTGTTTACTGGAATTCTCTCAGTTTTCTGGCCCTGTGGACCCCAACGTACTTGGGCATAATTGCCATCATGGAGTTTTGTTAGCAGGGCCAACAGGTGTTGGTCAGAACACGCCAAAGGGTATCGCGGGGGACAAGATCGAACGCTGTTTTTAGGTCTATAAAGGCTAAATAGAGACTGCCTTTTCCAAGGAGGACAACCTTCCAATAGATAAGGAACAATCTAAAGACCTGTTCTATAGTACCTGTCCCGACCCTAAAACCTGCTTGATAATCTGAGAGGACATTGTTATCGTTTGCCCAAGTTAGTATCCTCTCCAGAATCACTTTCCCGATGACCTTCTGAGATGAGTCGATCAGGCTTATTGGGCGGTAATTAGCCGGATCTTCTCGGGCACCCTTTTTAAAAATGGGGACGACCTCGGCCCCCTTCCATGATTCAGGGACCGGGGCGCCATTAGTAATAGCATTAATAAGGGTGGAGAGGAGCTTCCCCCAACTAGATGGGTCAAGTTTAAGCACATCACCGGGGATACCGTCCGGACCAGCTGCTTTCTGCAGGACAATAGACTGGATAGCACTGTGTACCTCCCTGTCAGAGAAGGGGCCAATTTTCGGAACGTCCACGAGGGGGAGCGCCCCCTCGGGGAAGAACTTCTCCACCTTCTCGGATCGAGTGGAATATAGATTAAGGAAGTGCTCATACCATGCTAGGCCAGTGATATTGCATGTCAGAAGTTCATGGGCTGGTCTATTCTTTGATCTGATTGTGTCCCAGAAGGCACCGGGGTTGCGTTTGAGGGAAGCCTCCCTTAAGGTCTGCCAAAACTGTTCCTCCCAAGACTTTTTAGCATTGGAAACCAAGGTCTTATAATCTTTCCTGGCTTTCTGGATCGTGGATATATTCCCGCTTTTTAGAGCCACTATTAGAGCAGATTTCTTAATCCTGCAACTTTGCGTGTACCAACCATTCTTGGGAGAGAGCTTTGGCCCTCCCTTCGGTGGGCCACCTTTGCTTTGTGTTCGGAATAAATTTCCCAGTTTGAGAATGGTGTCTTGAAAGACAGATGGGGCCCTATCAAGGGCGGCCTGATGAGTATTGGTTGAGGTCAGCTCGACTTGTGTAGCATATAAAATTGACCTGATTGATTCGACTTTACCATCATCCAGCATGACTTTGCGCCATTTAAGGCACCTCTCACAGTTGGCAGGAATAACCTCAGAAGATTGGAGGGGGTTAGCCACTGATGAAAGCAAGGACCCATGTGGTTCTGCCCAGAGTGATTTAATACAAAGAGATAGCTGATTATGATCGCTATCATGAGAGGGAATTATTTCCATGTCCACCATGTATGTCCAGAGCTTGAGATCGAGAAGTATGTAGTCGATCCTTGAGGTGTGATTAGGCCTATTGTACGTATGTGCGCCCTGGAGGTCAGAAGATGTTCTGCCGTTGGCCGCCCTTAGGCCAAACTCTAGAGTCATGGTGTTCAGGAATACAACAGATTTAGTCCATCTCTTGATAGGGGGCAGTGTTAGTGACGGAATGCCTCGCTTGGCGTCATCCTCAAGTAGATCGGGAAGGTCTGCTGAGGCAAGGGGCTCGAAGGAGCAATTGAGATCTCCTGCTACCAGGACGTAAGATGCATGTTGGCACTTGCGTAATTCGCCCTCAAGAAATACAAGTGCAGGTGATAAGGCTCCTCCTCTAAGGCCCCTCGCATAGACGTTAAATATCTCAAGAGACTTCCTTCCCTGGGCTCCCTTAAGGGTAAGCCTTAATATATCAGGGGAGACAATGTGGGCCTGCCTAATGGTACACCCAAGGGAAATACTAACCCAGATCAGCAGGCCACCCGAAGGACGACCTCTTCCTGTCGGAGATAGAATGGCCGGTATGAAAAAGGTGGTGTAACCAACCATATGGTGCGGCTCTGTGGCCCAGGTCTCCTGAAAAATACAGATGCTGTAGGATGTTATAGAGGAATTCTAATAGGGGAGATCTAATTTGCTGGCGAGGCCAGCTACATTCCAGTTTAGAATCCTGAAAGAAGGAGTAGTGATGGCTGCATCTTGTAAAATAAGTGAGTTGGAAAAATTAGGAGTAACCTGGGCCGAGCTGCAAGAGGAAGGTGATAGGAGATGGTTAGTACCCTGGGGAATTGAGGTAGGCTGGAGACAAGGCTGCTGAGCGTATGGACCCAGGCTGGTTTGGAGAGGATCCCTGTCAAGGTCAGTGGCTACTTCGAGATCATTTGCATTATTTTGGGCACCAGCAGAAAAAGGAATATCAGCCTCTGCGGAGATTCCATGTCAGTAATGCTCATAGCGGCTATAAGTGTCATAATATTTGCTTGGGGCAAATGTAAGAAAAGCCTTATCGCTGGTGTTCCAGACTCCCTTAAAATACCCATCGCAAGGTGGTTGGAAAAAAGAATGTTGGTAATGGGAGTAAGCAGTGTCAAAGTAAAATTGGCTTAAGTCTAGGCATCCTATGGCACTCATAGTAGGTTGTTGGTAGTTACAGATTAGCCTTGCAACCCGGGGATCTCTGAAATTTATGATAACACAGTCACCAGGCATATTTTTTGGTTTGTTACCCACCCAGGATACCCTTCTGACATGAAGAACATGACCGTCCAGATGATTTGGAAGCGGTCTGTTGGTGTTCAACCAGTGTGTTGTTTTATTACGCAATTCGGTATAAGATTCTGGCTTGCCAGCTTTAGGACGTGGAACTCCAGTCAGAACGGCAACAAAGGGTAGGCACTCCGGTGGAAGGTTAACATGGGGTAGGCTCGGTTCTTGGCCGGTGGAGGTTACTTTGGGATGGGCTTGTGTGAGATCATTAGTAGATGATTTAGAGAAGTTCTGTGCAGGCTCTACAGAGCTACCAGTCGAGCCGGAAACCTGTTTTTTATTAGTAGAAAGGCTGCCCGGGGGAGTTATGGGTATTAAAGGCCTTGGGCCTGATAGGGGAATTCCATTCTTTGGGCCTAAACTTGAGGCAGCGTTTGGATTAGACAATGCAGCTTGAGGCATAGGCTCATTGGGGATAATTAAAGAGGGGTCAACAGTGATGCCATGACCCTGGCCCATCTTTGAATACAATTTGATTAGTGACTTAAGAGAAAAGAAGTTGTCCAGAGAGGCTTGCTCAAATCTCTCAAGCCTCTCAGACAATAATCTCACTCTTTCCATCATGGGAAGTAACAGAGATTTAATCATTAGTTCGAGTTGACCAATAAATGGAGGTTGGGGCTCGAGGACAATTTGTAATCCAGATTGTTGGGGGGGTTGCTCTACGGGAGTATGGGTGGTCGAGTTGGTCGGATGGACAGGGGATGATCTTATTCTCTGCTGATGTGAAGTGGGCAGTACTGTTCGACCCGCTTGCTTACCCGCGGTGGTGCGTGATTTACTTTTGTATTTCTTAGATGCTTTTGTATGAGCCTCCTTGTTGCCACTACCCGCTCTTTTCCTTTTACTTGGAGCGGTTTTTGGGCCTTGTTAAAAAGTACATTTTCATAATGAAGACATGAAAGAGAAGTAGTTCCTTCATGGCATTTATTTTCAGAGAAGAGGTTCAATACAGCTCATCCACCCAACTGCCTCTGGCTCCACTCCTCCACAATTCCACATGAAGTCAGAGCAGCTGTCACCCTTCTAGAACCCACAGATGTCATAGAAATACATGAGCAAACACAGTGAGTAACATTATAACACATCTCCCTCCGTCAACTAACACAACAAAAAAACCAAAAAAAACATAAGTAAAACAAAAGTTAAATAACATATCCCTTTAAAGTACCAAAGGGTTACATGAATGTAAAAGTTAAAACATAATAGGTAAAAGTTAAAACATATTAGGTAAAAGACCCGTGGGTCCCTCAAATAAAAAGATCCACCTAAACATAAGAGTAATGACATAGCAATCAAGTAACATAGTCCTTCAAATATGAAGGTTCACGAATAACTCTCTTAGGCCTGATAGGACCATCCACAAAGCCTTTTCTACCAGTATTGTCACATGCAACAACTCCATGAGTAGAATTACCACACACCGCAACCCTGCTGAGGTTCCAAACCTTATGATCAGAGGTCCTGATTGCATTGCCAAGAATCTTGACCACTTTAAAAGGTTTCGAAAATTTAGAACCAGAATCACCAAAGCCAGGTTTCTTGATTCTTACAAAATCACCAACCTTCACCTTAGTGGGCTTAACCGCATGTCTCACATCAAAATTCTCTTTGCTTTTTAGACAAATGTGATCCTCCTTGCTCTTCCAAGAGCTTAAATCAGGAGTCACACCTTCGTCTACCAGAAATTTGTTCACCCATGGAGGTTCTAAAAATGTATCAGGTTGCCTACCACGGAATAAAAGGAAAGGAGACTTACCAGTAGTAGAATGTGGTGCAAAACGAAATACACAAACTCTCTTAGAAACTTCCTCTCTCCAGTTAAGACAATTTTGCTTAGCTAATGAAATTGTATCCTTTATTACCCTGTTAAATCTCTCAACAGTCCCATTGGATTCAGGATGATAAAGAGCAGCTTTCTTGTGGACAATACCACAATTAGTAAGAAAATCCTCCATCTCTTTGGACACCAGTTGCACTCCATTATCAGTCAAAAGAGATTCAGGTATACCCTCTCTAGAAATTATGCCTTTCAAAAAGTCAATTACAGTTTTAGTGTTAATATTCTTTACAAAAGAAATCTCTGGCCACCTTGAAAATAAATCCATCACCACAATGACAAAGGTATCAGAACCATCCCCATGTACAGGACCCAAAATATCCAGAGCAATGTCCTTCCACGGACCACTCGGACGTGATCTCTTCACCATCGGTTGAGTTCTGATCTTTAAAGATTTCTCACTGAGTGAGCACTGAACACATTCCCTAACCAACCTTTCAATTTGAGTATCCATCCCAGGCCACCAATAGGTAGACCGTATCCTTTCCTTAGTTTTAGAAATACCCAGGTGTGCCTCATGAGCTAGATCTAATAACTCCTTCCTTAATGACACAGGGGGAACAAGTCTATGACCTCTCCATAATATCCCTTGGCAATCAGACAACTGATCTCTCACTGACCAAAAGTCTTTCACCAATGGCCCCCCTTGTTCCTTGTACTGCCACCCAACACGAATAAGATCAAATATATCCTGAAATGTTTGATCCTCACGACAAGCAGCAGACCACTGACTCTGAGAAATTACTTTATAGTCAATTCCACACACAAAATCATGAGGTCGACCAAAATTTGGATCATCTTGACCATCAGAGGGGTTAAAAGGAACTAGCCTCGAGAGTGTGTCAGCAACAAAATTTTCTGAGCCAGGAACATACTTCACAGTAAAGTCAAAACCCTGTAAGCCAACAATCCACTTAGATATCCTTGGTGAAATAGAGTCAATCCCTTTACTAGTCAACACCTCACATAGGGGTTTATGGTCTGTCCTTACCACAAATGAATTGCCCCAAAGAAACTTTTTAAACTTCTTAATGGCCCAATACACAGCAAGCGCCTCTCTCTCAATCACCGAGTACCTAGATTCCGCTCCTTTCAAACTTCTAGAAACAAACATTATGGTATTGTCAGGATTGGTACCCCCTTGATACAAAACAGCACCCAAGCCTTTGAGACTCGCGTCCGTAGAAATAATAGAACACTTAGATGGATCAAAATTCCTAAGTTTAGGAGCAGCTTGTAATTTGCCCTTCAATTCAACAAATTCATTATCACACGACTGATCCCACAAGAATTTGATGCCTTTCTTAAGCAAATTCCTCATATTATAAGTGACTTCTGCAAAATTCTTAATGAACTTATTATAATACTCCGCCATACCTAGAAAACGCATGAGCTCTTCCTTTGACGACGGTGGAGTTAGGTCTCTGATGGTATTAACAAGTTCAGCTTTAGGAGTAACACCATCCGCAGTAATCGTGTGACCCAAATAATCAATCCTGTCTAGACCAAATTTACACTTCTCACACTTGATGGTAAGATTGTGATCAGAGAGACTATTCAGCACAGAACGAACTCTCGAACCATGTTCTGATTCATCACACCCATACACTAAAATATCGTCCTGATAAACACAGACACAAGGTATGCCAACTAGAATCTTTTCCATAACCCTCTGAAAAACAGAAGCAGCAGATACTAGTCCAAAAGGGAGTCTCACGAATCTAAATGTTCCAAAAGGTGTCACAAACGCAGTCAGATCCCTGGAAGATTGATCAAGCATGATCTGATGGTAAGCGGACGTTAAATCAATTGTGCTGAAGACTTTGGCCCCATGCACCATACTTAGAAGTTCAGAAATGTTAGGTAACGGGTATTTATCCACAAGTACACACTTATTGAGTTGTCTGAGGTCCACACATAATCTTAGAGAGCCATCAGATTTCCTCGCGGCCACAACCGGAGCCAACCAAGAAGTGCCTTCCACTTCCTCAATGATACCCTGTGACTTCAGCTTTTCTAATTCCTTCAACATCTCATCCTTGACACTAAATGGCACATTGCGTACCTTGCTAGATACCGGAATGGAACCAGGGACTAATTTTATCTTGTGACTATACCCTTTCAAACACCCAAGCTGATTACCAAAAACACGCGGGAACTCTTCCATAAGTTGAGACTGCAAAGAAGAAGTATGACCTACAGATTCCACTACCTTTCTCTCTTTAAGGATTATAGAAGGAGTGCTATTTGGATCTAACATAACCTCCAAATCTTTCTGATGCCACCAACTGATGATGCTATCACCCTTTCTAGAAACGTACACCTTCCCAGAAGTGTAACAACCTTCATACTCTATCAACCCAATGAAATACCCCCTTAAATCAATGGGTTCTCCACCATATGCAGTAGGGTATATATCTGCCTTTAGTAAGTTCACATTCTGACGTAAATAATCATCAAAAAATTTTGAAGAAACAATTGTGATCTTTGCGCCAGAATCAAATAAGACTTTTGTTCTTTTACCTTCCACCAGAATATAATCCAAGGGTCCCTCACCCCCTATCTGAACAACAATTTGGCCACATTCAAAATCATGTTGATCACAAGAACTTTCATAGTTTACTTCATGGACACTTTGCTTGGAAGATTTGATCTTACAAGCTACAACAAAATGTCCTCTTTTCTTGCAATAACTACAAACAGCGTTTAGTGCAGGGCAAGATTTATCATTCGCCCAGTGGCCAGTATTGTTACAGCGGTAACATTTATTCCCTTTATCAAACTGTATGCGAGGTTTCTGTAATTGTTTACCTTTGGTTTGAAACTTTGTCTTAGTATCTTTCAATTTAGTATCAGGAACAGAACTCATCTCCGTACTAACAATTGAAACATCTTTGTTAAGATCTTTTTTGATTTCCTTTAAACATTCTACCGAATGTTCAATTCTCTTAGCCACAACAAGAACTTCATCAAGGGTCGGCTCATCTTTCAACCATAACTCATCACGCACCTTTTCAGACACACAGCCCAACATAAACTGATCCCTAATTCTTTCCTCAATAAGCGTATCAAACTTACAGGTTGAAGCTAACCTTCTCAAATCTGTGACATAATTTTCAATGCTTTCCCCTTCCTTCTGCATTCGTTTCCCAAAATGGTAGCGTTCCAGTATAGTACTGACTTTGGGTAAATAGTGAGAGTCCAACTTATACATGCAGATTTCAAACTCATTGAGGCCAGCAGCTGCACTAGTAGGGACACATGGAAGGTGGTCAAAAACATCTTGGCCCTCAGACCCAAGACAGTGCATAAGCAAGGCTGTTTTCCTTTCAATGCTAAGGGAGGTACCACAAACCCGAGCATATCGCTCGAAAACTTTTTTCCACTTTGACCATTTTATTGGAGGATCACCAGGTGTCTGCAAAAAAAACGGAGCAGCAGTGACGTTTTGCATGACTACCCTTGAGCTGACCTTGCAAGGACGAGAAAAAAAACAATGCAAAATAAAGTGGAAAGAGAAGACAAAACAATGATATGTACGTAAACGGGTTGTGCGTTGTAAAAAAAACTACTTGTAAATATTGTGTATGTCTAACACAAATACTGTAAAACCCATATTTGCTTACACATCAACGTCGTAGAAACTGTGCCCATCTGCGTAGAATTAGCACAAGTCTGTTAAAATAAACTTCAATAAAGACCAGAGAACAAAACCAGCAACGAAGTTGAGAGCACTATACTGTGTACATCAGCGTTGAAAAAGAAAAAAAACGTGTCTTAAAAGATACATGAAGCTGTGCACATCAGCGTGCAGAACGTAGAAAGGATGAACAGGTCTCTTTAAGACTTAAAATTGTACAAACTGTGCGCATCAGTGTGAATATTGCATGTGGAAAACAAGGAAAAACTGTGAGCACAAAGCTGTGCACATCAGCGTAGTAACCAGCAATAAATAACTTGGAATATATCCTTGAGAGTCACTGCCGAGAAGTTGTGGATCGACAACCACAAAGAAGCTGTGAGCACAAAGCTGTGCACATCAGCGTGGGAAATCAGTATAAAATGAACCGTAATGTATTCTCGCCAGTCGTCTTGCTGAAGAGTTATAGAACGCTTCCTGTGTTGCTTCGTTGCTCAGCAACCAAACTCCGCCGAAGAGTTGCGGATCGCTCGCGTCTGAGCTTGAACTTCCCGACGTAACAGAAGAGCGTGTCACAGAAGATGGCGAAAGCAGAGACGCTCAAACAATGCTCCCTTGACAACGAGCATAGAGGTGCCGCAGCGCGAGTCTCGCAGCGCGAGCAAAGCCTCGGGGACAGATTCAAAAGTAAGCCACCAACTGTACATTGTCCCATGTGAATAAAACGTAGAAAAATACGGAAAATGCAACGTTATAGAGGCTATTGGAGGGCTTTGACGCTATGCTATTGGAGGGCTTTGACGCTATGCTGAGAAGAGAAAAAAAAAAACGTACGAAGAAAAATTCACAAATTCGAAGAAAGCGCAATTAACAGGCTGGATCCATTAACGTTTGGACTAAAACAAAAACGTTTCTTCAATCATCCACCCAGTTAATTAGGGAGCACTTAGCAGTTATTTACAGGACATTTAAGACAGAAAGGAGCCATAAATGTTAAGGAACAGTCTTACTTCTCACTGAAGAATGCGCAGAAAGTTCTTTTCGCCTACATTGACGCACGTAGATGAGATGAGGTTAACTTTTCCTTGTAGAAAATGGTAGATGTTAAGTCCTTTCTTTGTAGAATTAGAAGAAAAAAAAAAATTGTCCTTTCTTGGAGTTGAGCTGTTTCAGATCCCAGTCGTCGCCAGTGTTAAAAAGTACATTTTCATAATGAAGACATGAAAGAGAAGTAGTTCCTTCATGGCATTTATTTTCAGAGAAGAGGTTCAATACAGCTCATCCACCCAACTGCCTCTGGCTCCACTCCTCCACAATTCCACATGAAGTCAGAGCAGCTGTCACCCTTCTAGAACCCACAGATGTCATAGAAATACATGAGCAAACACAGTGAGTAACATTATAACAGGCCTACTACAATGGGTGACTCAGTGGTCGCAAGGGTTACAGGAGGTGAAGTGATAGTAATGGCAGAATCGGGAACAGCCTGGGAAGTGACTAACAAGGGAGAGTATGAGAGGTCTAGCGGTGTTACAAGAGCAGGATCAATGGGATTGGCAAGATTTATGTCCGCACTTGTCGGTGTACGCTGCATAATCTCTGTTATAGTGCCATCCACTTGAGTGTTCGTTTTGACGGGAGAAGCAGCTCGCGCAAATGCACCCATTGAAGAACGCTTGTCTTTTAGTGCGTCGAGGGAGAGTCTCCGCTCTGTAAGGGCAATTTCTTTCTCTAGTACAGAGCAGGCGTGAATAATAAAGTGGTCAAGAGTGCCACTAACAGAAGCCCCGCCTCCCTTTCCCGAACGTGTAGACATTGCCATGGACAATAAATAAATGCGCTAGTCACAACATGAAGTATAACAAACAATCAGTCACAAATGCAATACGCCAAGTCTATGGAGCAATGAAGTTCTTTTACCGGATAGTGGGTTGAGGCGGGGACAAGAGGGGTGGCCCAGCCCGGCCTCCTTTGGCCCCTGACGGCCACAGACGGCCCGCCCTCTGCCCGGGCTCAGCCCGCGCGCGATCCCGCGACGCGGGGGATAGCCTCGCTTTTGAAGCGCCTCCAGGCGATGTTGATTGGCCGAGAGCTTCCGCCCCAGGTGCTGCTGGGAAATGTAGTCCCCCCTCGTGACACGGCCGCGAGAGCAGCGGACACGGCGCAGGGAGGGAGACAAGCAGGGCAAAGAAAGATGGCTCAGGAAGCCTTAGGGATATGCACGGCACAGGCAAAGCACTCCGGTGCGACGACAATGGCAGTAAGTTCCCCCGCTCCACCGGGGATAGCCTTGCTTTTGAAGCGCCTCCAGGCGATGTTGATTGGCCGAGAGCTTCTGCCCCAGGTGCTGCTGGGAAATGTAGTCCCCCTCGTGACGCGGCCGCGAGAGCAGCGGACACGGCGCAGGGAGGGAGACAAGCAGGGCAAAGAAAGATGGCTCAGGAAGCCTTAGGGATATGCACGGCACAGGCAAAGCACTCCGGTGCGACGACAATGGCAGTAAGTTCCCCCGCTCCACCGGGGATAGCCTCGCTTTTGAAGCGCCTCCAGGCGATGTTGATTGGCCGAGAGCTTCCGACCCAGGTGCTGCTGGGAAATGTAGTCCCCTTCGTGATGCGGCCGCGAGAGCAGCGGACACGGCGCAGGGAGGGAGACAAGCAGGGCAAAGAAAGATGGCTCAAGAAGCCTTAGGGATATGCACGGCACAGGCAAAGCACTCCAGTGCGACGACAATGGCAGTAAGTATTTTTATATTTATATTGCAGGTTTATGTATATATATATATATCGGTCCGTCAGCTTGCTGCAGGAGCAGCCCCCAGGCCTACGACGTTGGTGCTGTTAGTGGCAGCAGCAGCCACTATAATCCGATCAGAATCTTGTATTCCGTGTCAATTCCAGGAATGAGAAGACAGCACACCAGGAAACCGCACAAAAACTTTATTGTGCACTAGCTTTAGAAGGACGACGCGTTTCGGCGTTTGCCTTTGTCAAGTAACTTCCGACATGCCAATCAGCCATAGAAATACACGTGCATGGTTCATTAACATGGAAAAAATACTTCAAGATTGCGCTACATCGTAAACGCTATGTAAGATAATTATAATACATTCATTCTATAATATTACGAACGAAAGGTGAATGCGGTTGCATAAAAATAAAATTACAATTTACTTGAAGAAGCATGCTGTGTAAATACGTGATTGTGTCAGCTAATCGTAGTATTGTTTGAGACAATAAAGTTGGATTTAATACAAACGCAAGTAATGACTACTAATTATAGACATCGTAATTCATAAATTCCTCTGCGCAATAGCGTCATTTGGAATACGAACAATTAATTAAATGTAGGCTGAAATAGCCATATGAATAATCCAGAAAGCTCAAAATTACACTAGAAGGCACAAACTATACGGACCGAATACTGACACATTCATGGTTATACTCAATCAAATGATACGGTAAATGCAATTGCATGAGCCACGAAATCCTATTTTGGGGGGCATGCTATTTGGATGGGTGTTCAATCCTCATGTTAAATGAACATAATGTTATGGGATTTATTATGACTTAATAAAGTTGGACTTGATATCTACACATCGATAATGACTGCCCATTATTTCCAACGTTGTAAAACATCACTCTGCACAATTGTGCCGATTGAAAAGTAAATTGTCAATTCAATGTAGGCTAAATTAGCCATAATTTTGATCTAAAGTGACATTCATTTCAATTATAATCACATAGGACCCGAAGATCATAGTTATTACGCTTTTGTGTTTAGTAACGGGCAGATGGTACTGACAGTAGATACTAATATTGTCAATAATGTTCTAATAGATCAATAATAGAGCTTCCCTATATTAATCTAAGTGGGTGACTGGCAAATTACTGAAGTATCCATTGCTAAATGCTGGACAGGAAGGAGTGGTGGATTAGTGATATATATAATGTAAATACGTGAAAGAGGAAGGGTAAAGGGGAGTAACTGGGATGAAAAGTAGGAAGCCCAGAAGGAGTTCCAAAAGGAGCATCCACAATTGTGGTAAACGCCTATGTGATATCCCAATTGGGAAATGTAATATCATCCTCAGTACACCTATGTCCCTATCTTGTTTAAAAGTGAGTATAAAAACAATTGTGAAAATAAATTTGAAAATAACATAAAATCCCAACTGCAGATTGGGAGTATTCATATTGCTATAGAGACCATATAGTAATTATACTACTTTTGATACCATAATATTGTTGACTACAAGCCTATGTGAGTTGCAAGTTCCTCCCCACTATTGAGTCCTTTAGGTATTTTGCAATCCAGATCTATGATAAATCTGGACTCCAGTACTCTTAAATTTTTCTCTCGATCCCCTCCTCGAATATGTTTGGGAATTCTCTCTACTCCAAAGAATCGCAAACTACTGTTGTCACTGTTGTGGAATTCAGAATAATGGCGTGCTACTGGATAGTTATGGTCACAGTTGGCAATGGCACGTAAATGCTGCAAGATTCTTAGTTTTAGTGGTAATTTGGTACTGCCTACATACCGGAGGCCGCAAGGGCACTCAAGTATGTAGACAGTAAAGTCACTGTTGCAGTTGATCTGATGTTTTATTGGACGTTTTTGTTTAGTGCCTATGCTATATTCTTTGCAGTTTATGCCATTGCGATCCGCCTTGCACATCCCACAGGTGGTGAAACCATTGGGCATTGTCAGCCACTGTGGTTGAGTAACCTCTTCGCGGTAGCTATGGACCAATTTGTCCTTGAGTGACCTAGCCTTTCTGTATGTTATTTGTGGTCTGGTTCCTATGGAATCCCCAATGATGGGGTCTGCTATGAGTAGATTCCAGTGTTTCCTCATGATTCTGTTCAATGTCCATGCTCCCCTGCTGAATTGTGTTATCATTCTTGGCATGCTAGACTGATTACTGTCATTGTTGGTTCTCTTGGTGGTACTTCTAGAGGGCTTAAAGAGTATGTCATGTTGTTTCAAATCTTTAAATTTACTTTGGGCTCTCTCTAGGGTTTCCTCTTTGTATCCTCTTGTTCTAAAGCGTGTAAGCATATTATGTTGCTCTTCCACAAAGTCACTGTTTGTGCTACAAGCCGACGGTCTGTTTTCGGAATAGACGTGTTGTGATGTTTTTCCTGGTGTGCTGTCTTCTCATTCCTGGAATTGACACGGAATACAAGATTCTGATCATATATATATATATATATATATTTATAACTTTTCTTCTATTTCAAACATTTTATAATTAAATTAAATAATTCTTTCTTAGGATTATTAAGTTAATATACATTAAAAAAAATGTTTAATTGTTTTTAAATTACATTTATTATTTTCAATTTTTAACAATTTTTTAATAATTCTAACTATGTTTTTATTAATTATATTTATTATTTAATGATTTTTATATTATTTTTAAGACATTTAAAAAAGACAATATTTTAAACAACGATATTTTGATTTCGATATTTTTGTACTATATTGTAGACTCGATATTCCTGTAGCTCGATATTCTGTCCATCGATATTCTGTCAGTGATCCAGTGGTTGATTGTCTTGAAAAGTATTCTGCTTCTATTTGAGACTTCATTGATGATGTTGATATAGTACTTTGCTTTGAATGATTTGAGGAGCTCCCTGCATGTTGTGTGGAGCAACTTAAGTATCATGAGGTCAGTTGGAATTCTGTTTTCCTCCCATTTTGTTTCCTGTCTGTGGATAGATCATTTACTGTCAGCAAGGTCTTTAGAGTACAAAGGTGCTGAGGGCTTTGCTTTGAACTTATGTGTTTTTTATTGAGGTGTGCATGCTCACATAGTTTTCCAGACATGTATTGAGCTGTTTAGAAGGGTGTCAAAAGTGGAGTTGATAGGGTGAGAGAGAAGTTCAAGCATTAGGTTGTCTATGGAAAAGTCAGTCTTTAAAGGATGTAAAGGTTTGGTCTTCTTTTTTGAGCTGACCTTGGTTTGTTGGCCGGACACTGAGCATGGAGATATATGGATGGTAAAGAGGGTGGGCCTGTCCAGAAGTATGGTGGTTTGCATTTGTTGTTCGTGTTGTTGAGAAGACGAGGTTGAGGATGCGACTTTTTGGAGTGTGTTGGTTGTGTGACATGCTGTACCATATTAAGTGGGTCGATAAGCCTGAAGAGAGTGTCTTGTTTTTTGGACCTGCATTGTCTGAGAGGTTGGAATCACCCAACAGTGTAGAGTGGGCATGTCAGATGGACTAGGTGGTGAGGAGATATGGGAATTCATTAACAAAGTCCTTGTTCTGCCTGGGAGGGCTGTAGTTTATATGGAAGGTGGCGGTTTGAGTTGCAGAGAGCGGGGAAGTGGCATGTTAGCAGCTCTATGGAGATGCATTTGTCTCACTATAGAGCACTGTTATATTGACTTTAGTGTGTGGTTTTCAGGATTTGAAACTATAACACAAAATACAATTTTCCTACAAACCCACCTAAATAATCTTTCTAACATTGTGGTAGTTTCCTACACATAAATGTTAAGTTAGCCAGTGAAGCGCTTTGTTCAGGTCCCTATTTTCTGTAGACAAATATCCTTTTGAGGTTTTACAAACCACATGCCAGTAAAATTGAGATTAAAGAGGCATTGGCAAAGACATTAGGTCTGGCCTGTGTTTACAATTAGAAGCACTACCTTTTGGTTTATGAATATATCTATACGAGAACCTATGTGTGTGCATATCATCACTTTGTTTAAAAAACCCAGAGATTTATTAACTTATCATGACAGCAAATAAAAATGAATGAAAGAGCAACTGCAATTAGGCAATGGTACACTGTCTTTATGACAGACTTAAATCAGAAGATAAGATGTCAGCCACATCTGTAGTCTAACAAACTAACTACTTTAGGTCGTATCACCAAAACCTAATGGAAACACAAATGGAATGATGTAGCTAGCTGTAAATTGTCATGGATTTGACAGTTACTCCATACATGCAAAAACAGCCATGAAAAACAAAATAAAGCCAATGGATGAGACAAGTTGGCCCAAAAACCACCCTCTCTCTCGCTATATTTCTTCTCATTGCACTTTCCTAAAGAATTAATGACAGCAGGTTGTCTAGTAATAAAGTTGTACTTGGCCAGATGTAAATGGCCGGAATTCATCTCAGCGTATGGAAGGGACATATAGGTGCATTTTCTTTTCTTGAGAAAAAAGAGAAATTGTCTACATTTTAATAAACACCCCAAATATTTAAAATTATCTGGCCCTTTCATTTACACTCCGATGAACTTCGTTTTCTCTGCTCTTACTTACTTTACCCTTCCCCCATTCAGTGCTTCCTACTAATACAAACATCAACAATGAATTTATTACGCCCAGAAGAAGATCTTCACAGGGGACTGTGCGCACACATACTGTGTAATAACCGCAAGTGTGGGACATTGTTTTTTGTCGAATACAACGTTGTATTAACAAACCCTTTACAGAAGTGCTAAAGGGGACTTGAGACAATCAGTAAACAGCATCCCTGAACCAAAGGATTAGTTTCAGTAATGCATCGTCTGCACTGTTTCATTTCTTACGAGAGGAGGAATGAGCATGGAACATAACTGCAGATTCCTTGCATTTTTGACCAATGCTATTGTATGTCCTTATTGGCAGCGGGTACAATGCTTGCTGCAAACAACTATTACCACATTATCAAGAAGGTGGGTTTGTGGTGATACTGTTATGTGAGAAGGGATTTTGTAAATGCTTAAGCAGAGGATTTTATATGAGGTACAAGAATAATGGAACCCAACAATTAAACAAAAACACAGCTATTCATTAAACCAAGAAAACAAATGCAATTGTGTTATAGATGTGGTACACAGTGGCGGCTTCTCTGCTAAGCCGCAGGAGAGTCGCCCCACTACTTTTTAGCCGCGAAGTTAAGGAAAAATAAAACGATAATAACTCACATTATTATCATTTTATTTAGTCCTGATGTCCGGTAGCTTTGCAGGGCGTGGTTGCTCTCACGACAAGAGCAGGGGGTAGTGGAGAGCACGCTGTAAGTGCGCATGAATGTTTGGCCAGCTGTCTTGGTCCGGTCCAAACATTCATGCACACTTTGCATGTTCTCCACGCAGGCTGCATTACAGCCTGCATGGAGAACATGCCCAGGCTCCCAGTCAACGTCTGAGCACCGGACCACTGCACTCAGACCAATCACAACGCTACATTGCAGCATGGGGATTGGCTGACTGGCAGGTGGGTGTGCTTTCTGTTCTGCCTGAGCGAGGTACTATGGAGGAGAGACATGGCAAGGAAGCGGCGAGAAGTTAAGTTCTTTTCTTTTTTTTTTATTTACACCCGCTTCCCTCGCATCCCCCCCCCGAGCCTGTCCCCCCACCCCTGATCCGTGCCGACCGCTACTGGTGGTACAGAACACACCAACACCAACACAACACATTACAACAAAAAGACAGCAGTACACCAAAACAAGACAGTCATGCATTCTTGTTGTGAACTTTTGGGTCTGTTGTTGGGCTAGGTTGTAATGTGCTGTGGTTTTCCATCATTGTTGTTTTGTTCTGTTAGTTTGTCATTCTTCTACTAATCTGGTGCCCAAAAGGAGCACAATATGTTAGTGGTGAAGTGCAAAAACACAATTAACACTGACTGCTAAGATGCCAAAATAAGGCTACCACCATTCTATACCCATGTATGACTCCTATCAGAATAATGCCGTTGTGGGTGGGAATGTTTGCACCAATCAAAAAGGGTTTTAAAACAAATAATATGCAAGCATTTGTCCTTTGGCAGCAATGGTCAGAAGATTCCACTGTTTTCATAGAGAATCAGTTTGAAGGCATTAAGCACTCACTGTCAAACCCATTGATCAAGTCGATGACAAAGTCATCAGAGAGCATTTTGAAAGCTATTTTCCAGGTTCTTCACTGAAGGGTCCTACTGAAAAATATATTACCTTAAATAAATCAATTAGAAAAAGGACCAGGAAAAAAACAATCAATTAATAAAAAGGCCTACTCGTGATGCTCGGGTCCTGTTGACACCTTCTGCTACCCAGAGTGTTTTCTTCACTTCAAGAATGTCTTATCAAGAGCCTCTATCAAATCAACCTGAGACCATGGAACTTGTTACTACCACCTGTTATGACCTTTTCTTGATTCAGTGTATTGAGGTTAAGAAAAGTGCCTCAACTTCCAGCCTACATCAGTCATTCCCAATCCAGGTCCCTACTGCATTTCCTACTAAAAATACATAAAAATATTAGGACACTTCCAAACAGGTTTCTACGCCAATTAATATCATGCTTTCCTAAAATAAAAACCACTTATTTCCATTCCACAACTATTATTGGTACTTAGTTATTTTTAAAATATTTTTATATCTGTCTTTCACTGGATCTTTTGTTCTCTAACTCTTATCTTTAATGGAACTTTACGCTTGCTCAAACAATCTAACTGAGAAGCTTATTCAACAGCCTTGTCTCATCTGTGTTTCTGAATAGCTGGATTTGGATGTTAAAAAACATGAATAAAGTATATTAATTCTCATCCTTCTCATATGCTCCCTCCTAGGCAGTGACATCCTCACATGGGGGAATAAATGATACAAATAGGACCTTTTCTAGAACAAGGACATGTATTTGCACCATTTTATGCAGGGCTTCCAATACATTTCCTGAAGCGTTGCCCACACTTGACGTCTACAAATGTGTTTTAGGTCCAACTGCTTCTAAGATTGAGCCTTTTCCTTTGTAAATTGAGGACATGTGAATTAGTTTAATCACATATTTCGGTATTTTAAGTTAGCAACACAAATAATGTTTGCGCTAGATGTCCCCATGAAAATTCCCAGCAAGTATAGGGATATCATAGTGAATTGCATGGCTTTTAGTAGCAAAAGTGTGGAAGGCATATGAGGCTGAGGCTTCTTCCTATTCAATTTGGATGCATGTGTTTTTCCAACTATGTAAAGGGCACGGGACACAATATCACCTTCAGAAGGAAATTGTCATATTTGCTTGATTCTGGGTTTGGTATTCACTGCTAATATGGTCATGCTGTCTTATGTACATTTATTACATTTTTTTGTATAAAAAGTATACATAGAAGTTGTTCATCCGGAATTTCCAAGTAATGTTCCTATTTTATAGTGCCTTAAAAGCCTAATAAAACAAGCATTATCAAAGACAATAGCTCTGGTGTTGGGCTGCCAGCATTCTACTTTTTTTAATGACTGTTTCTTTTGGTTTCTCCTGAGACAGCGCATGCACTGTCATCAAAATCTTTTGTAAAGAAAAAAAAGCTTAAAACGGACTTGGAGCCCATCCATTATTTGTCATTATTTACCATTTGTTGGCTTTGACGTCACCCTCGTTTCTTTGATTCGTATTGGTCAGCACCTTCTGCTTCCTCCTGGGGCTTCAGTGTTTGTCCCTGCTGTGGTGAATGAACCCAGTACAGCTTCCTGTCTGTGGCCAGTGTCATTCCACTAGCTGAACGCTCCTGCAGGTACTTTTTAAAAAAAACGTTTTGACATACAGCCTATAAGAGTTCATTTGTCTGCAGTCCATCTCCCTCCCCTGCCCTCCTTTGTGTTGCTTGTCCCCTCTGCCTTCATCTGTCTGCAAGCTTCCTCCTCCCCTGCACCTCCCTCATGTTACTTTATCGCTGTCCGTTGTTGCTGCTCCCTTCTCCCATCACCTCCCTCATGTTGTTTGCCCCCTGCGCTTTTTTAGACATATTGCACAGCAGCACGGGCTGCTGTGCAACATCACTAAACAAACCAAAACACTATGGCACCGTCAATGTTGGCCACACCACAGCACATTTTTTCTTTACTTTAAGTCATGTTGTACAGCGGCCCCCGCTGCTGTGCAGGATGCCCTAAAATAAAGAAAAAAGCACTATGATGCAGTCAACACTGGCCGAGTCATAGCGTTTTTTTCTTTACTTTAAGCCATGTTGCACAGCAACCCATGCCGTTGTGCAACATGACAAACCCAATAAATCAAGCATAGGCTAAACCTATTGGCTTTGCTAATGTATGTTTTGTTGTGAGTTTTGTATAATTTCCTTGTTGGATGAACTGCCGGACTCTAGCTAATATAAAAGAAACATTCACTAAAAGCAAAACATCGTCTTGGTCTCAAAAAGCACACATTGCTGTAGCTCCCTTTGAAATTGAAAGGGACTACTTTGTGTGTGAATGTGCATCTTGTAATAGAGCAATGCTATCACTCTCAGTGAAGTTAGCCGTTGGCTGACATGGGCTTACCCATTGTGCCATACTTTAAGCTGTAGCGGCCAGACATAAAATCTGAATAACACTATAAATATATTTCATATATATTTTTGGTAAAATCAAATGTTTTAGGCCAATGCCAGACCTAAAAATGTACTTATGCAATACAAGTTGCATACTATGCTGCTGCTCATTTCAAATGGTCTGCTTCTTGAGAATAGGCAGTACACCTACATTGCTATACTTATTCTTACTTTCAGCTCTAGCCTGTTATGTATGTGTTTTGAGGGCATTATGGAAGGGCTGTAAATTTTCATGTTTGGGAGGTAGGTATATTGAAAACAGGAAAACCTATTTAGCTTTTGAGAGAAGGTGAACACACAAAAAGAAGCACTCCATGTACACGCCTGGTTCAATGCATAATAAAAGGTTTCCCCACATTAAGCAGCTCCCCACTTCCTGTAAAGACTGATTTGGTTGCATATCTGCATTGTACATATTTCACATAATAAATGGTCCACTAAGTATGTCATAGTAATTTGCCGTAGTTGTGCATTTCTTTAAAAAAGTAACATTGCTCCTGAGCAGATTTTTGTTACCAAGGCAACAATATCTTTTAAATTATAAGTAATGTAAACATATATATCCATTTATTTTATGTTTCATGTAGCACAGTCAGAGGCCATTTGGGCATTAAAGTCTCAAATACAGGGTACAGATTGAGACTCCATAACAGAGGCAAGAATATCCACATTACTCAAAGGTATACAGGAGTTAAGATAAGATGCATCACCAGGTAGGGGACAGAGTAGTAGAGAACAGGCGAGGCACAGGACCTATATTACAATTTTCTAATTAATTAAGGAGTTCATAAGGATTACTGTATTGTGTTCGGCAAGAATAATGGAAACCAAAAACTTGCCATGTGTTATGCATTAGAGGCTGCGACTTGAAACTTGGCATGGGTAAGGCAGAGCAACATTTCTGAGAAAAGAAGAATTCAACAAAGTATGAACAAAGTAATACAATTAAGAGTTGACTTGTGGTATTTGAAGACCATCAAAGGTCACAACCTTGAAGGCATAGCCTTGCATGGACTAAAGAGAAGATGAAATATTATGAAGCTAATGAAGGCATTAACTAACGGCAACAGAATCTTTTTTAAAGTTTTCGGTGACTTGATAGTTAAGGTCCAATACAGGTACCAAAAAGATTAGTTCATCAGACAATTCAATAAATCATAATAAGCGAGAGGATAAAATAAAGTAAACCGCCAGAATATTTCTAAATACAGAGTCAAATCACAATGTGTCATGGAGACTGCTCAGTATGAAAGCAAGGAAAGGTCAGGCACACATCCCAAAAGTAAAACATTTTATAGGTTCAGAAGAGTAGAAAACCAAACTCTTTGCGTGGAGTAAAGTGGCACTATGAGCTGTACTAATAAAAGTTACATAACAGAAACAAATCAACATTTCAGAAATAGTGTTATGTAAAACAGGCTTTTCTAATAATGGGGCTAAAATTATTAAACAAGTATCCCCCTTTAACCTACATACAAGGGGAAATGACATTACACTACTAAACAATGCATTATTAAATAATGAATAGGAGCACAGTTGAGCCATCAGTCACCATTAGCCTTGAACATTTGCAACATAATGAAAGCATCTGCTTCTAAGTATATTAACTGATATAGTTGAAATAAACAACACCATGGAAAAAGTCATAAACAATGAAAAATACAAAAAAAGATAAAGAAATCATGCACGCAGTGCAACGTTCAAGAAACCAAAGGCCCAGTAAATTAGTTTTGTGGCCCACTTGTTCTATCTTAGACATATGAAAATGAACATTCACCTTTATCAATACATCTGCACTAACCTCGCACCTGATGATTTTTGAAATCGTCACAAAATACACTATACTACTCTACAGTAAATTATTAATTACTTTCAGCTTCTTCATTTTCATTTTCTTCAAGGCCTTCAATTCATCGGATATTCTGGATTTAACATCATCCATGCCTACATCTTTTTTCTTTCCTTTTTCTGGTCATCCTTTTCATTTCACAACTATACTTAAATTTATCTCTAAGTACGTTCATATAATATGATTGATATGATATTCACAATGGAATCTCTGTTCCCATTTCAGTGCCATGCAAAGATTTCTCAAAGTCTCATTCTTAAAACAAATTCCTCTATCTGATTTTAAAGAAGCTGGCAAGCTTGAAAAAGTTAGCAAACAGAATCTTGGGCTTCAACTCCCTCAACAGAAGCTTGGCTACATTCAGTGCATCACATTTCCTGCTTGGGTAAGCTTCAATCCACCTACTAAACAGACAACTAGGCCTGGGTGGTGAACTTTGCGCCGCTCCCGGAGTTTGCGGAGTTTTCCGCACTCCATGCTCCGTGGAGAAAGCAGAGTTCCAAAAAACTCTGCTTCACTCTGCGTGGCAGAGTTTTTTCCCCACTCACGCTCGCCAATGTCAAATTGGCGAGCACAAGCAATGAAAATCTACCTCCCGTGAGATTTCTTAACGCGGGCCGTCAGATTTCTCAAAGCAGGAGGCCGCGGATGGTCGCGACCGCTCGTGTTGAGAAACCTTCCGTTCGCGTTGAGAAAACTGTCGCTCAGGTAAAAGATCTACTCGAGCGGCAAGAAAAGAAGCAGTGCCCTCTTGCGGGACAAACACCCAGTGCTGAAAATCAATGCAAATGGAATGACCAAACACATTCTGCCGCTTACAGGACTTCTCATAGCACAGGAGAGTTTTTGGGTCAAGCGGAACTCCGCAAACTCCGCTCAGGCCTCCAAACAACTACCAAAATGCAAATTATTACATGGTGGCATTTCTACAAAATCTATTCGTAATTTTGTGAAAGGTTCTTCTGATTTCCCTATCAGGATGACTTTTGTACTCCTCCCAACATTGCTCTTTTGACAAATGAGACATCTCTGACACAGTGTTGTTATATTCCATATAGGTTCTATACTAAAGGCCTCGGTAAACACGTTACCCTTCACCCATGTTCTCTCCCTACATTACACTTGTCACGGATTACTGGGACTGACCTTTTACCTAGATATTACACTGCATTAAGATCGTGGGTTTTCCCTAGTTCGAAATCTCATACATTATGCATGAGGGTTCTTGAAGCACAGCAGGACTGCCATCTCCTGTATAAAATCTATATATGAAGTTCATGCCCAACGTCATCCTTAGGCTGACACAGTAATACAGCAAGGGAGGACCCTTGGGAGACTTATGGGTATATATACATCACATCTTGCTAAGATAGCTAGAGGAAACCGGGACTTCCTGGCCGACACACTGACCAGAGACGCTGAAGTTCCTGCATGCAGAATCTCCAGCTCACAGTGGTCTGAAAACATCCCTTGCGGGATGTCTAACTCGAGACCAGGACGGGGTCCCATAGTCTCACTTCAGGTAATGGGGTTGACAGAATCCTAGAGGAATTCTTGGCTTAACACCTACACCCATACTAGGTACACTTAGGTACATCTAGTTAGGGAAGCATTGTAGGAGTAGGCATCTTTTATCATGTGTTTTATATACTTGAATGTATTCATGATTTTAGTAAGATGGTAGAACTATAACATCCTTTTACTTTTATAGTACTGTTAATCATTTATATCTTATACTGTCTAGCGGTTGTTGCAACACATCTATTCTACACCAGAATAACAACTGTTCAATAAATGATTATTGAAAACGTCCAGCTTGTTTTTGGTGTATCTCTCTGAGACAGCATTTGCTAAGTAAGCATGAGTGACTGAGCGAAAAGTAGTATATTGTTTCCACGGTCCTGAGGGATCAAGGCTGTCATGTTCAATGGTTGCCAAGAACTAATCTCTCCTTGCTAAGAGGAGATTCTAGTGGCACTGTGAGCTAGTTGGCACAAGAAGGCCAACATACCCAGTGGGGGTGATTGGAGTTCATCTGACACCAATCCTACAGTGTATGTTGTCTAAACGCGCAGATCCTGTATATTTTTATAGGAACTACACGACATGGTGCCGCCAATGTTGGTTGGGTACTTATTTAACAGTAGAATCTGAGTAGTTCAGTCGTGCTATTCTCAGGAATCCATATTCACAAAACACCAGAGACGTCTGGAGTGGGTAGGTTAAAACTCTGCCACACCAGAGTAGGCAAAGATTCTATTTATTGGCTGCTGGTTAATCAAGCTTGAAGGATTTGAAGTTTCATTGGATTCAAGATGGCCGATTGGAGAGGAGCTTACTAAGAGAGCTCTGCTTGCTGGGGATCTCATTTTTTAAATATCCCCGTTTAGCCCCATCTGAACTTGCGTCGGAGCAGGCATCTGAATTTGCAAAGTAATTATAGATGTAAAGAAGAAAAGAAGAAGCAGCGTGTTGACCTCTACCAGTGTTACCTTGACGGCTGAACTGGTTGAAGAACGGAAGGAACCAGATTACATCACTAACTGCGGCAACGCGGATCCGTGTATCAGGAGGTACCCTCAACGGCAGTCACAAGATGACTCACCTCGACGACAATACCCATCCTAGCGGGCATAGCTGATCTTGTCAGCGGACGGAGCTGTGATATCACAGGGTGTCACCCAACAGCAAGGCCAGATCTTCCCCCTCAGCCGATGAGAAAACCTGGCTGCATGGGTCGCCTGATGTCTAAAGCTCCCACTGGCAGACGTGGAGCCTCGGCTGCCTTGACCGGTAGACAATCAGTTCACCCGCAGAACACCGAAAAGCTTTAGATGTCGGTGACGCCCTAGCCGGTTATGCATGGGCACACAATACTTTACCCTGTCCGGTGGTGAAAACTTCATGCCTCCCCGTCCTTTTCTCCCCAGTGGCAGCGGAACCTAGTACAGAGAAGGCTCAAGTGGCGTATGCAGCACCCTCCCTGGAAGCAGGAGAAGCCGAGAACAGAGTCTCCCCCAGAAAGCAGACAGATCTGAGACTGCCGAGGTGCCACGAATGTATACCAAACATCGCAGGCTTAGCACCTCCCCCGCCCTTCTTTCGCTGACGGCTTGTTTTCAAAATGCCCGATCATGCTCGATATAGTGAGACCAGCCTCCAGCCCCCCCATACGATGTGGCAGGCTCTCTAGCCCATGAGTCATCGCATCCGACGTGAGTGCAGGCAAGTTCCACTTCACACAACAGTTCTCCGCAGACAATTGGCAGTTTCGGGATATTTTCTCATTCTGGTTAAACATGTGAGCCTCATTGTGTGTGACAGTTTTGGCTGACCTTTAATAGGGCAGGATTAGTGGGATCTATAAAACGTGATCTTTCTGTTCATTGGTGTATATGCTGTGGCTCGATCTACACAGAGGGAGACCCCATTTTACTTCTCATCTTCATGTTTGTAAGGGGCCGAGGAGCACTTTTTGCCTCTACTCTTAGTACAAAATGGAAACAGTTAACATAGCCAGGGAGAAAGGACTAAGCCAAACATGGATTTAGCTAGAAAGAGACAGAGGACTCCCCCACGATAGTAGGTCATAGAAAATAAAGAAAGGACCATGCACTACAGTGCAAGCAAAAACAGAAATAGGACAACACCCCAAGAGGACCAAACAACTGCAAGAGAAAAAAGACTTCCTCACAGTAACAGAACCTGATAGTAAACACGGCGGCCATCTTGGACTAACTCATTCTGAACAGATGGTTAACCGAGATTTCCTGCAACATCCTTGAGTCCCCATCCAACATCCCAAATGGTCTCCCCTGGCTGTTTAGCTTCCACGTGAAGCTTTATCTGCCTGATCCCTCACAGCTGACAGAAGATAGCACCAGATACTTCCTGTGTCTCCAGCTTCGTTAGGATATTGTTTCTTCAGGATAATGCTAAGACTGGCCCACCCTGGGGTTTAGGGACCCTTTCCGACTCAAAATGTCCCCACCCTAGCCAGAATGGTAGGACCTGGCCTGAACTCTTACACTCTTGTTTATCCTCCCAACCTCTCCAAATCTGCTACAAAATCCTTCAAACACTCCATCCTGAAAAGGCACCCAGAGACCCTGATCTCTTAACCTTCAATATAGCGTTGACATTAGTACAGTCCTTAATTACCTCATTTTCTACTCCAGAAGAACATCCCTATGACGCATGCAACATCCCCGTACGGCACTAAGCTGACGATCGCACCCTCCCCATTCCTGCGATCCCCTGACCAACCCGCCTCACATGCATAGCCACCCACAAATCCCCTTACCAAGGGTTCACAATACAGGTCATCCTAGCCCCGCTACCTTGCTACCAGTGCCTGCCAACAGAAACGATCCCAAGCCAGTGGCCTCCTTCCCACAAGCTCATCCCCCTGACATGGAGACTGAAACTCTCTCAAAGGCCTACAACACAATTCGACCTAGCCGCGCCCACCTACCACCTGCACTCTCCATTAAAATCGAGCCCGACCCACCGACCTCAAGCATTTCCCTCTTATTGGGATATTGAAACTCTGCACCACAGAGCAGCCAAACTAACTCAGAACATCCATAACTCCATTCTGGAACTAAAGAACCTCCTTCACCTCACTGAACTCTCCTTCTCGAATTTCAAGCTACTGCGGAACTCCAACCCACCCCCTCCCTCCGAGCCCCCACATCGCCCATTACTACTATCCTTGAGACACCTTTGCCCTCACAAGCAGCCCTGCCACCTCTCAAAGAAGGAAATGATAGCCCTCCTCCTCTCCTACAATTCCGTCCCTGTAACCCCAAGTCCACTGGACCTCACAAAAGAAGAAATTCTAGCCATTCTCCTCACCTACATTTCTGCACCAGTAATCTCCAGTCCACCTGACATGAATGTCGAACAAGCACTCCGCACGATTGCGATCAAACCCAACAGATCATATACCCTCCGCAACAGAAGTGTGGTTGATAGCAACCTAGCACCAATAAGGGAGGGGGACCCCAAGAGTGAGATAGAGAACCGGTAAATGCGGGGTGAAAGGCAAAATGCTTCAAAAAGAGAACGAAACCGGTTCAATAGGTATGTAATAGGGCCTAATAAATAGGTACTTGATAAAGAACACGACTAAACTGGAACAGAAATAGACAGATAAAGATCAAAAATACTCACAAGAGATTATAGGTATAAAGATAGACCTTTAGTATTTATTTTACTTTTTTTGTAGAAAAATTCATTTTCAATTTGTACAAATGTTTTTCATCAAGAAAGAACATATATGAGTTTAATACAAACAATCAAATTCCATCAATAAATATACATTAATCAAGCACATCGTGAATGCCCCACTCGCAACCTAGCACCAGTACCCCTGCCCCAACTTTTGTCTCTCTCCCTGACCCCCCTTTATCTGGCCTCTTAATCAACTGCCGCTCAGCAGTTAAGCACGCCACTGACATCGCTAATCTCATCCTGAGCCAAAATCTCGATTTAGCAATTCTGACTGAATCGTGGCTCAATGAATCCTCTTCACCTTGCCTTGAGCTCTTAGTCCCACCAAACTACAACATCACAAGGCTGGACAGACAATCTAAAAAAATAGGGGGAGGCATAGCTTACATCTACTGTTCTAACCTCAACGTCACTGAACTCCTGGCAGAGTCTACAGACTCCTGCGAATACCTTGCACTTTCTTTATGCAGCAACACCACCCAACTGTGCAGCTTGCACATCTTTTACCACCCCCAGGCATGAATGACACCTTTACTGACCAGCTCATGTAAGTCATCACAGCCAAGGGGTCCTCCACCTCCAAAGTCATTTTCCTTGGTGATTTCAATCTGCACTGGAATGACCTCAAGGATCCTCTGGCCAACGCCATCAAAGACCTCCTGGCCGACCAAGCCCTTACCCAAGTCTGTTCACTTCCAACACACTCGAAAGGCGCCCTTCAAGACTGGACCATCACTAAGGAATCTGCAGTCAAGCTTATCGCTATAGACCCATTTGACTGGTCTGACCACCACGCTATCACTTTCCTAATACCTGGCACCCAAAAGACAAGGGCACCACAACCTGTGATTCCTAAACGTTGGGTTAGAGACACCAAGAACCTTGATCACAGAGAATTGGCGGCTCCCTGCAAGTCGGACCTCCCCCCTCCTCAGCATATCACAAAGGTCAATGACCTCAATGATCACTACTCCGTGACCATAACTAACATTCTTTATGATCTTGCCCCACTCAAACTAAAAGAAACCCAAATCTAAGACATAAACCCCTTGTTCAACGGACCCCTTAACAAACAGAAAGAAACTGGAGGCTGCACCCCTCAGCCGTACACTTAAAACTTCTCCGCCAGGCCAGAA
Source organism: Triturus cristatus (assembly GCF_964204655.1). NCBI lineage: Eukaryota > Metazoa > Chordata > Amphibia > Caudata > Salamandridae > Triturus > Triturus cristatus. The sequence continues at coordinate 611,234,367 of NC_140591.1, read as the reverse complement.
ATGCCTATAATAGGAACAACCTCAACTCAAAAAAAGAATTCTTCAGATCGGAACTGGGGACACCAAGAACAGACCTCGCAAGCTGTTTGAAATGGTCAAACACCAATCTGACAAACTGGCCAAAACCTCTAAAGAATTCCCCAAATCCCTAATTTCAACCGACGAATTCTCCACCTTTTTCTCCGATAAAATCACTACAAACTCAGATTCAACACCCACTTCCAACCCCTTCTGGATCTGCCCCCTCCCGTCACACTGCACCCACAAGCATCACCCAAAAACCAAGTGCACTGGACCAACTTCAAAGTGTATGACGAATAGTCTGTCTCGAAAATACTATCCTTCCTAAACCTGAACAACCACTTTAATGACCCACTCCCCTCCAGCTGCCTAGCTGCCGCCGCTGAATCCATCATTCCTAGTTGAACTGCAATAATTAATGCCTCCCCTCTACAGGGGTTGATACCTGATTCTCTGAAAGCTGGCCAAGTCCTCCCCATCCTAAAAAAAACATCGCTGGAGCCTGCTTCCCCGGACAATTTCAGGCCTATATCTAATATCTCACTCCTAGCTAAATTTCTGTAAAAACGTGTGTAACAGCAGCTGAGTCAACACATCCCTAACTTCCACCTACTAGATGACTTCCAATATGGATTCAGGCCTGGGCACAGCACTGAAACCACCATTCTCCACATCAAGGATGATGCCCTCCAAGCCCTTGACCAAGGCAAAACCTGTCTCCTAATCCTCCTAGATCTGTCCTCGGCTTCCGATACGGTCAACCATGAGAAACTACTTGAACGCCTCAAACTCAGGATGGGACTGGATGGCCCTGTTCTTGAATGGTTTAGGTCCTTCCTCCAAAACTGGTCACAGAGATTCCCAATCAATGGTAACCTGTCTGCTTCCTCTCTGATCACGTTTGGAGTCCCCCAAGGATCAACCCTGTCCCCCACCCTCTTCAACCTTTACCTCGAACCACTAGCCAAAGTACTACGCACTGCAGATATCTCCTACCACATGTATGCAGACAACACCCAGATCTATATAAAAATCTCTTCTCCCGAGGAGATTCTCTCCCTTTATGAGGCCTTGAAATTGACTGTCCAATGGCTCGCCTCTAACCAGCTCAAACTCAACACAAAAAAACAGAATTCCTCCTAATCTCCCCACCTAATACAAACCCTGACCTTCAGGAATGGATCAAGGTGATTACAGCTTTAACCTGCCCACCAACCATAGTGGACTCTGCCAAATCCCTTGGAATAACCATTGACTGCAGTTTGAACATGCGTGACCACATCAACTCGATGGCCAAATCAGCCAGGTTTCACCTGAGCTACCTAAGGAAACTGAAACCTTTCCTCGACACTCCCGACCTAAAAATGCCAGTCCTGGATCTTGTCATTTTTAGACTGGAATATGGCTGCTCTACCCTCTCATGTTTACCCAAGACCTCTCAGGCCCCTCTGTAAGCCTGCCTCAATGTGGCCGCCAGACTACTAACAGGCTCAAGGAAATTCAACCACATTTCTCCACACCTGATAGCTCTGAACTGGCTTCCTCTTGAGGCCAGAATCCAACTTAAATTAGGATGCATTATGCACAAGTCCCTTTACTCAAACTCCCCGGCATTTCTTGCTCAGAAACTCGTGATATCCGGAGGAACCAGAAACTCCCGTTCCGACAGAGACCTTTTGCTCCAACCAGCACGCTTGCGGAAAAAAATGTACAATCGAGCTTTCTCTGGGGCTGCACCAAGAATATGGAACTCAGTCCCGCCCGCCATTAGAAGAACTCCATCTTTGGCTCGCTTTAAAAAGGATGCCAAAACCTTCTTAATGGGCAAATTCCTCTCCTAAATACTGACTTGAAATCACCTCAGCGACCTTGTCCCCCTTCCATTTACTCTTGACTACTATTTCTCATCTGGTCTATCCTGTTGCCATCCACCCGGTACCTCTGGGCCCCTCACCCTGGGATCTGGGACTCTCTGATGCTCATAAAATGTTTTTGCTGTGTTTATCCCAAATGTTCCCACCCCCCCACACTAATCCTTTTGTTTACAATTTGCGAATTCTGTATAGCGCTCTGATACCCTTCGGGCCAAGTTCACTTGTTGTTACCCCAATTGTATCCCCCACCCCCCTCGAAGTCTCTTGTATACATCATATGAATCCTGTAAAGCGGTCTGATACCCTAACGGGTCAAGTTTGAGCTCTATAAAACACAAATAAATAAAATAAAAAAATAAGGACACAAAGTTCCTAAAATTGTGCAAAACACCTTATCTTAGTTTCCTTGAGAAGTTATTTTGTGTTCTATACACAATGACTAACAAGGAAATAGATAGGAAGATGCAAACGCAACACAGATTGTGGCACATTTTAGAAATACAGTCACCCTGAAACTGCTGGCGCATGGTCTAACACCAAGGGGTGGCATAGTAGCTTTTGTGATTGAGGCACACGAATCATACAGAACAGAAGTATTTTATTTGTGGGTTACATTACCAACAGCGAATACAAGAACAAAAACATTTCGCACCTACACAGAAGGTAATGCACCAGCGTAATATTGTCAGTTTTAGGACATTGAGGTTCCGCTTACGTACCAGGAACACTTATACTGGTTTAAAGGCGAACTACCCCATATAAGAAGAAGAGTACGACTCGGTCCAATCGGAAGAGAAGGAGCGGCGTGGCCAATTTTAGCAACATATACACCACATCCTGACATTGAAACAATGTCAGGACCAGACTTACTCATATTTCACAAAGAATTAATGATACTTTACAGAAACATGACGCAATACGTCATGAGGACATTTACAGTCCGGCCAGCAATGGCATCAACAAATACAGCTCAAGTCCAAAATACAGCGACTAAAATTGCACCACAAACATAACATGCAGTAATGGGTAAGATGCCCACAAAACATGAACAAATGCCATTCTGGATAGCTCAGAAAATAACACAGCTAGAAGCAGAATTCCCAAATACTAGCCCTTATGAAAAACACAGAATGCTAACAATCTGCCTGCACATGGGGATCACACCATAACTAGAGGATTGTAACTCGTGGGATACAGTTTTTGCTGCCATTTATACCAGAACACATGGTATCCCGTCATTAGCAGTAGTTCCAGACGTATTAAGACAAATACAGAATGAGTACGGAGCAGAGCCTGCTCTGAACTTAGGGATGAAGTTACTAGGTAACTATGCCCAGGTATCAGCTATAACACTGGCAAATATTAAAGGGGAAGCAGCATCAGTGGCCATCCGCCAATGCCTAAGGGAGTTCAGTCCTTTACAACAGGAGCACAAACTACCCAAAATATTTGAAACTGCGTATGCAGAATTAGGCAGGGAAAGTTTGGGTTGAATAGCATTGAAATCACAACTCATGGGTAGTCCCGAGAAGGAGGCTGTCAAGCAGGCATCTACTTTTCTAAAAAGAAGTGGGACAATAACAAAAAACTAAATATTAAACAAAATAGATCTCAATCTAGAGGTAGCTCTCCTCTACAGGAGCTCTCTGAAAGGAGGTATAACCTTAGGAATAGGGATAAGATTAGGAAACATGACAGGTATCTGGATACTGATACACGTTCCTCCTGTTCCTTTCAGGGTTCATCAAAAAACTCCAAGAGGGAATGAAGATCAGACAGACAAGAAGAGCGTACAAAGTCCAGATACCAGCAGCATGCTCAAGACTATAGTTCCAAAAAAGAAGATAAAGCCAAACCAAAACCACAGTTCAAAAAGAAGAAGGTTGCAGGTCTAAAGAGCAGACATGCCCTGAATTCTGAGGACTCGACTATGAACAGAGAATGGGCTCTGACGATGCTAGACAGTGAGGCAGAAGTAACAACAGCTTGCAGGAACCTGATGGAATTTCTGGTTACAGCGAACTTGAATGATTATATCACAGTGAAAAAACCTGATACTAGGGTAAGGGTCCCACATAAGTTGTATGAAATAACACTCCAGATGGAGGGGGCCAAATGTAGGACAGTTAGAAGTATCTTTTGGGAGAACCTGACGTTTGGCTATGACATTTTGTTAGCTGAACAAGATTGGCCGCAAGCATTCGTCATGGATTGCCCTAGGGGAGAAACAGTCATTTTACCAGCATTTTCTGACCACGTTCCCAAACATTTAAAATATACATATGTGCGGGAGTGGGCAGTAGCCCAGGCTCCAGCATTATACAAAAACCATGTTGGATGGGATGAAGATTCAACCCACCACATTATTCCAGTAAAAATAATCCAACTGCACAAAGGCAGTGTCCTATAAAGCAAGAATCTAAAAAAGAAGTCAGGGAGATCTTAGATCAACTTGAATACCAAGGGGTGATGGAAACTTGTACCTCTCAAATGAGTAACCCTTTGTTTCCAGTATCAAAACCAGACAATTCATATTGATTAGTTTTAGATTACAGACATTTAAACACTTGCACTAAGACGTTTGCAGTTCAAAATGCACACAGTGCCGCATCAATGAATAACATAGTGCAGAAAAAAAACTAAAAAACAATAGATAACTCAAATGGATTCTTTTGCCAAAATATAGCACCTGAGAACAGATATTTGAAAGCATTCTCAGCGCTAGTGTCACAGAACAATTTTGTCGACTCCCCCAGGGGTATAAGAACAGCCCGGGGTTGTTTTCAGCCAGAGTAACTGAATTCATTCAAAATATGGATGAAGAGGCATTGTCCTATGTGGATGATATTTATCTAACAGACGATGACCTGGAGGAACACTTGAACAGAGTGAATACCATCATTTTGTGATTTGCCTCGGAGGGTTACAAATTCAACTTTAAAAAATCGAAGATTGCCCACCTTAATGTACTTTTTCTAGGACACGAGCATTCAAGTGAAGGATAAAGCCTGGCAGCTAACTTTTTAGAAAACTGCGCTGCTCCAACCTCCTAAATCATTAAAAAACTTACAATCAATAATAGGATTCTTGAATTTTGGCAGAACATACATTTTGAATTATGCAGAAAGAATATAAACTTTCTACGATTTAATAAAACCTGACTTTTCAGTTAGACAATGGACATAGGAACACACAGATACACTTCGTTCTTTACAAGCTGATATGATAGCTTCAAAACACTTACAGACATGAATAAACGTACGCAACCTGGTGATCCGTATAGTTGCGGGTCAATCTGGGTACACCTATCTAACATATAATGAAGGTGAGACAGTACCTATAGCATACAAATCACATTTGTACACAAATGCTGAGATGCGTTTTGCATCTACAGAAAAAATTCTAACAGCAGTACAGACTGCTGTAGTCAGAGAAAGAACCCTGGCTCAAGGGAAATATATAATAGTCGTGACCCCGGTTCCAGCCTTAGAGGCTGCAACAAAGGCAAGCGTTCCTAACGCTAAAGCCTTACATCCAAGATGGATACAATGGGCTAATTCTCTCACTGCAACAGATGTAGAATACAGGTACGACCCAAATTTGAAAACATAATCATTTCTGCAATACGACCAGGAATATCCTCTACCAAATGAAATAATGCCTCTAGATCAGTATGAATATATTATTTACAATGACGGTTCTGCGCAACCGGCCATAGGGAGTAAACAGCAATACAACGCTGCGTGTGCTATCGTTAAAGGATGGATGCGGGATGGAAAGTTTCATTGGAATTGCACATAAACGCAGTCCCTTGGAGACTGCACGGCGCAGCTGGCAGAACTAAAAGCACTAATACTGGCTCTGGTAAACACTGATCGAGAATTCCCCACACTAATATTGTGCGATTCCTTTTACTGTGTACAGACATACAATTAATATTTATATCACTGGGGACAGAAAGGGTTTAAAGATGCAAAAGGTGGTCCAATTAAGCAGAAAACGCTATGGGAACAGATAGCAGAGTTGCAGAGTTGAAAAATGAACTACCAAGGGATCATGTGATACACACATTCAGTCATCAACATGATAGCATTTGGCGATGCAGCGCTCGCAACGAAATATTTTTTTTTCGTTACTTACCTGAAATCAGCCGTATGCCGCATTTTACAACCCCCACCCTGCCCCTCCCCCGCCCTACGTCCCAGCCCCGGTAGCACGCCCTATACAGGCCGTGGCTGCCTGTAATGGTTCAGTAGCAAACTTTTCCTGTCACTTAGAGGGTGCCCCAGCTGCCGTGATCACTCCAGCATTCAGACTACTTTTGAATTGGAGTTACTTGATGCTGAACGATCAAGGTTGCTGTGGGATGCTTCCGGGCATCGCATATCTGCTAACTGTAAATTCCAGGATTACTTGCTGTATGCAAGTATTGTTTTCCCCAACATATACAATCAGGGAGGCACCGCTATAGCCTTCATTAAATATTTCACTAATACGGTTTGATAATTTGAGCAAAATGAAAGCCATGCTTACACAGGAATCCGTGTCTTTAACCTCCGCTCAAGAGACTTTTGATCTCCAAGTAGCAAGGTCTTCAGCAGAGATAAAGGCACTTACATGTACGAACTGCCCTTTCCATTTCGCAGAAATAGTAAATCATATCTTTAACATGTCTGATATGACAGGCATTGTCCACCTATTTAAGAACATAGGTTCTGGACTGTTAAGCACCTTTTAGACGGTCCTCAGAGTTATAACAAACTTTATACACTCTGTATTGGGAAGAATTTTTGGAGGACTGCCGCTGATCCTGTTTCTAATAACAGGTATCCTGATGGTCGTGTCTTTCCTTTGCAAGGGACGTCCCAGTCACCAAGAAGATGGAAACAGTACTCCTGGAGAGAAAATACTGGGATCGCATGATACAACTCCTAGGCACACCTTGCCTAAGGGAACTAAGTGCTTGTTGGTTCTTGTCATTTAGACCAGTCTGGATAGACTGCATCTTACCTGTCCTCCAATGCCTGTTTTGCGGAGAAGAATGCGTGTTGGATCTCTGTCTGACACTCCCATCATGTGCGCAACCTGACTTGGAGGCTTTACTGGACCCGATAACGGCCAATGCTCTGCAGTGTCCCCTGCGTATTACAATGTTGATGACGGCATGAGCCACCAAAGGTAGTATCTGCTCCTGTTGGTATGGACACCGGCTCCTCCTCTGACACCCAGGCCTTGGATGGTGCACAGGCTGCACAGGCTGTCCCAGAACCGGCTGTGTACTGTGTGGAAGATCATCTGTGCTCAATAGACATAATCTGTGAGGTGTTACAGGGACCGCCAACTGTGGAAGCAAGCACCGAGAATGTTGCATCTACCAGCTAGGACCTTGAAAACAAGGAGAGGGGGCTCTCAGATCCAAAAGGTTGGAGCACCCAAAAATACAAGTATAAAAATATATGTACCTCTTGGAAACTGTTCTAGAATTGTTACTTCATTCACCACAAATATTCACATCCATACTTATTCAACCCCACCTCTCGCAGAATATGTTTGAAGCACTTATCATGAAACCAATTTGTATCAAATATATTTGTTTTTTAATAGTCAATACAAATTCATATAAAACATAAATCGTCAGGAATAAAAACAATGTTAATAAAAACACAGAAATTTCCACATAGAGTCAATTACGTATCCAGAAAGGAGAACACTTAAAGACAGACAATGTGTCATACATATGATAATTTGGATGCACAGTAGACGGTGTCAGGCATAAATCTCCAATCCCTGTCTATAGCTAACTAAACCAAATTTAACTTAAAACAAAAACAGGCGTCGACGCGTTTCGGTGGCAGAAATCCACATAGGACCACCTTCTTCAGGACACAAGATTTTTTCTCCATAAAGTGTATTTTCAAATATGGCACCACTTTCACCTATTAGAAAAACATATTTGTAAAATCTATGTAGGCCCATAATGACTGAATAAAAATTCACAAAATTCACTATATACAGCTTATTGCACATTCAAATATCTAATCATCATAAAGATATTCTCAATCAATGTTAAAATCATAAGTGCTCCAGACACTTCGGCGAGACCCTCCTGGGTCCAGAGAGAATATCTCCCTCTCTCTTTTTTAACCATTTTTTCCTCATTCATCTATCTTACATTCAATCAACTATTTATTTTATTTTGTTATGTAATTCTGTTAAATAACTCACCGGTGCTGCAGCACTGCGGTAAGGATATCTCCTCTCATTGGGAGTACATCTATAGTGCTTCAAGGGAAGCTGAAATGTTGCTAGAATGATAAAACACTCAGGTCAGTTCCTTCAATACAATACAGCTTATAATACCTAAAGTGGCCTATCTGGTTTTACATTTTTTATATGTTGTTTTATCATACCCTTCAAAAATAATTTTTTCCTTTTTTCCTAGACATTGTATTTCAGATTTTGTTCTCCCCCTTCATGCTCCTATAGCTAAGCTATATGCATCACTATACACTGATCCTCCATACCAATTTCCTCTGGATACTAGGACTAGATTTAGCATGCCATCTATATTCAACATGACTGTGTCTCTATGTTCATGCTCGAGGATTATCCCTAGTGTTAAAACTTAAAACCCACCTTGCTTATTAACAAGTGAAGCGTTAATGGTATTTTCTTTTTTTCCCTTCTTTTTCTTTCATCAATAATTATGGTGGCCGGATTCAGTCTCGGTCTCTAAGAAAGTATAATCTAAAAGGTTTTGGGGAACAACTGTTGTTATCTATATTGTTAATGATACGACCCTCTGAATGATACCACTTAATAAATGTACCTTATCATAAATAGCTCCCCTTTTCTGTCTGGAGTCAAACACAATCTTTCTGAGTTTAAAAACAATATCCCTCATTTCCTACAACATATCATTGATATATTAGCACAATCCCTTATTAGTTTTGGAATTCTTATAGAAGAGCTTTAATAAGCCCCCCTCTCTGCTATGTCTCACCTTGTTGCATCTAGGGGCGATCATTCAATCTATCGTCTCCCTGGGTCATCTATAAAAATCGATAGAAATATGTTAACCATCATGTTTCTAATCTTCTTCATGATGAAGACTTAATACATGTAATCCATCTAAATTTATACTCGATACTGTATAGTAAGTATGCTGTGACTGTTTATATTACCTTCCCCCAAGGATACTCCCCTCATCAACACGATAGCTTAGTGACTTTTATTCAGTATTCACGTCAAAATGATTCCTCTATTGTCGAGTTCCCCACTTCTACTAGGCATGCCTCATGTTTCCTGAAACTCATCTCTCCTGCTCCTTCTGTTTTACCTACGCTTGCACAAGAGCCTCATAACATGATGGAAGTCTTGCTTCAGTCAACTATCTGTCCACAGCCTCACCCCCCCCCCCTTGAGTCACTCTCATTCACTGTCTCTTTCTTATTTTCATTTTGGCACCTTTTGTATTCTTTTTGTTTAAGTCTTCAGTAATCACTGCTAAAGCACCTATAGTTTCTAGCACTTCCTGTCTCCATTCCTTCTTCTGTAAATGCAATCTCACATCCATCCAAAGTTTGACAGCCATGTTAATCTGTCCTTCTAACATTTTCTTATGTGCTTTCATAGTCACCACATAGTCCTTTACAGCTTCAAACTGTGCAGGTATATGCTGTGGCTTCATTTAAAAAGTGACATGTCTCAAATTCTGGATCATTTTCACTTCAAATGAACCATACATAGGAAACCATACCTTATTTATTGTCAGCAGTAATTCCATTCCATTATTTGAGCAATAGACATGTATGTCCCCCATGATCGATCAGCATCTCATGGTCAAGGGTACCAATCGGGGTGGAGAATTTCCCCCATAAGCAGAAATGGCTGGCTTATTCAAACGTGCACCATTTGTAATCTCAACCTAACTAACAATACAATACTGATACAACCAAGCTCAAAAGGATTTCAAAGCAAGCCTTGAAATGCAATACAAAAACCAAAACAAATACCTCGTCTTCCTACTGTGATATGGGTCAGAAAATCAAACTTACCATAGAATAGGGAAACACTAAATACTTTCAATCACACCAAGATAGGTTCACAACAAGCGGTAACCCACCTTTAAGTCAGTTTGTCCATTTTCCATGCAGAAAGAAAGGAACAACACTACCTTGACTAGTTAATACGCAGCTAGACCATCAAAGGCTACATAGGACTTTAAGCTATAGGACTTTAACCTACAACTTGAGATGACACCCCACACCTTTTCAGCAGACAACTTTAGTATTTATCTCATGAGCTTGGATTTCCATAAATCTGCTAACCTTATACATGAATCCAAAAAGCTTTTGCACATAAATCACAATATTTTTCATCAAGAGTAGATTTGTTAATAACTTTGCTGCTGTTTTACAAATGTTCACAAACATTTCCACAAAAAAGGTTAAGTTAACTCAGCTGCTTACTAGAAAGCTTTGGGGTGATCCGTCAAGCAGAGACCATGACAAAGGGGACGTACCAAAACACAATTTCCCCCGCCAGTTTCCCATAGAAAAAGTCAACAGCTCTACAGCCAAAATGGCTGAACAGAACAAAAAATTAGGCAGAAAGCTAAATCTTTGCTTATGATGATTTGGTGTAAATCCAATCAGTACTATTTGAGAAATGAAGGTTCAAAAGGTATATACATGGAGAGACACAGTAGTACCTGGGTCCGGCAGATCAAAAGGTTAAATCTGAAGGGCCGCCTCACATCAACAAATCTAAAGGCTAGAAATATTGAAACCTCAAATGGCCATCGGCAAGGCTATATACTTGCCCCCCTTTTGTTTTCTATCTATAAAGCAGCCATCTCAAGGACTTTAATGAAAGTCATGTCTTTTCCACCAAACCTAAGGCAAGCTGAAATATAACTTTTATTTTATGCAGACAATATGATTATCAGGGATTGTACACTAGTCGGCATGCAGAGATTGTTGGATGCTTTTGCAAAGTACTGTATTGAGAACTACCTGATAATCAATGTGTCAAAAACTAAAGTCATATCCTTTGCAAGGAAACAGCCCAAAATACATAAGTGAAATATATGTTTAAAGGAACAGCAGGTAGAGTTTGTAACAGAATATAAGTATCTGGTCAGAATCTGAATTTTAAAAAACACCTCAGTATGCTGGAACAGCGTAGTAAAGCAGTGGCTGGTGCTCTGGCCAGAATGCATTTGAGAATTGAGTCATAACTCTAAGGAGGTGCTGAGAAAGATATATAATTTGAAAATAATTATCAGTCGGCTGCTCTATTATGCTGACGTTTTGGTATTTGGAAATAATTGAAATGAACATTTGGGATTGCTGGCTGGGTCTTTTAAGGGGGTGAGCTAATTGTGCAATCTGACTAGACTAAGCTCTTGTAAATATTAAATTTAAATACTACCAAAGACTTTTGAATTATTGGGAGAGGATTGTGGAAGCAGCAAAAAACAGTTAAGACATTCCAAAATGCTATCTTCAGTCTATACCTTGAGTGCCATTGATGGTGAATCTGGCCAAAATCAAATGTTTGGTAGACACGATGGGGGTATTAAACCAAGAATTGTGTCTAAGAGCAGCCAGGAAGAAAATCATCAAACGTTTGAGGAAGGAATCATCTATTTTGTATCATTTTGAGGACTGTGGTCACTGCCCTCATCTGGTCCACACCCTGGACTTCACAAGATCTGGTAAAATGCAGCAATATCATAAAGATATAAAGGCCAGGCATGTTACACTTTGGATGTTGGAGTTAAGACTAGGTCATGTGCCGCAACTTAATGACTGAACAATTATGAACACCAGACTTATAAAATTATTAGAAAACTCAAACAAAATGTCCATTTTATGCAACAGGTTGTGGACACTGAGGGAGCTTTTATTTTTTTGCGCAGTTTTTGTACAGGAAAGAAGAGTCTTTTTATTAACTGTTTTTAGAGTTTTAAGTATCAGGGAAATTGAGACTTTGATGCATATTATCATGAAATGCGAAAATATAACCCTGTGATTTAGATTAGGTCAATTCTGTGACAGAATTAATTTGAGGTTAAGGTAACTGGCTACAGATGTAAGTCATAAGCCTCTAACCCTAATATGCACCTTATATAAAAGTTGACTGCTGCTAGGATACTAAAGCACTTTTGTTCTTGGACTTTTGCAAATACAATTATGCTTGCATTTTAAATAATATTTTAATTGTTTGTTGGGTTTTACCATTATAGATGAATGTGACAATGTACTGTGTATTTTAAAGTAGAGCAACTTTTCTATAGTTGAGTAAGTGCTGGATGGCTTATTAAGTCGGAAGTGGGCTGTGAGGTAAGCCTCTGACATGTATGTTAATTATTTTTTTTAGATGCTGTTAGGCAATATGTACACTTTGGTCCTTGGGGAAGTCTTAACATGATCTTTATATGCACTAACAAAGACGGTCTCTCACTGCAAAGTTTTATATGCACTTTCATATCTTGCTGCTTTTGGTTAAGTGATTGAGATATGTTGAGGGATATGGTTTAATTCTGAAATTTTAGCTTTGACGTTAAACTATTGTCATTTGGGTATTGTCATTTTCTTTTTCCGGGTAGCTATTGCAAGCAGATGGGTGGGCGTGTATAGGTCTTTATATATTCTTTGTATATATGTCACTTGTTTGTTTGTGTCAAAATTAATTTATTAAAAAAATTACATAGATTGGATGAATGTGACTGTAAAGTTTGTTTTGCCATATATCACAATATCAAACTTAATAAACCAAACAAAACTAAACTCACAACAACAAAGATGTTTGCCAGCCATTTTAGGACTCAGGGACTCAGTCTTTGTGCCCTAATTTTTTTTTAACATATAGGTAGGCAGGGTCGGGGTATACTGCCTCCTAGGCCTTCTGGGACAATCCATGAGGGACCACCCAAAGCCAAAAACTATTTTTCTCGTATGCTGTACTGCTGTAGTACTGCAGTACAGCAGTAAACTTTTTTTTTTAAATAGTGGGCTCTGAACCTTTTTAGTGGGATCAGGCACCCACTGAAAAAACAAAAAAGAAGATTTCCAGCTCCAACCTGCAATCTGGTTGGGTGCTGGCTGGGGAGCCAGCCGGACTGTGGACCATGGGCGTCCCCCCAAGGCCCTCTGCAATTTAAAGTTGTTGGGTGCCTCGGGTGGTATCGGGCACCCATGACATAAAATGTATGGCTGGCTTCTACTCACTGGCAAGTGCGAAAAAGGCTAGACCACAAGGGCCTTGTGTCTCCCACTGTGGCCCCCAACATTTGGAACAGTTCTCAGTGGTGGCTCACCGAGGGAGGGCTGCAGGGCAGTAGGGAGGGGCAGGGTGGGGGGCAGTGGCATCTGACATACGACAGACAGGAGTTAGGTAAGTAATTAAATAAATAAAACAATATACCTTGCGCGCACTGCATTTGCCAAGTTAGCGATGCAGTGCACACAAGGTAAATTTTTTATTAATTTAATTACTTATCTTACTCCTGTCTGTCGTATATGTCAGACTCCACTACCCCCCCCAACCTGCCCCTCCCCCGCCCCACCGCCCCGCAGCAGTCCCTCAGCGAGCCACCACAGGCAGTTCTTAATTTCCCCAGGTGGAAAAAAAATGCTCATTATTTTAGATTCACTGATCCTGCCAGAGAGGATCCCATAATGCTCCGCAAGTGCTATTATACACATAAGTACATCCTTGTAGTATCCACAAAAGGAGACGGGACACCACAAAGCACTCTTTTTTAAATGTGAGGGATGCAGAGAGAGCAGCAGTCCCTTAGGAGTATTTTTTTAAAAGTCTAATGAGTCATTGAATACATGACCCCAGGAGAACTTACAATGTTTTTTAAAGCACTCCGAGCTGAAGCTGCATGCTCTTCAACAGGAATGCGGGGACCCCTTGTGGTTGGCCGTATGGCTGCATTTTGAGACCTGAAATGCTTAAAAAAAGACTTAACACATGTTTTTGGTTGTTTTGAATACAAATATTTTATTTAAAATATTTTTTAAACAATAATTATTGTTATTCATTGCAGCATATGTACATGGAAACACATTGGATTATAGTTATTGATACATTATTATGATGATTTCTTGACAAAAGCAATAGGTCAGCTTTATATATGTTGATGTACTGACCACCTAATAAAGGCATTTGGCTGGCCTCTTATAATTTGGACTTCTGACCCTTTGACAGAACCAGTATGTCTACCTTACTAAACTTAAGGCCTTTATATTGATACTTTACATTAAAAAAACTCAGAAATTCACTGAAAAAGCAAAGGTTAAACTGACATTGTAGCTAGGTATTGTAATAACATTTTTATTTTACATTAAAAATCCTCAGAACTTCACTGGGAAAAAAACAAAGGGGAAAATCATGTTATAGTTAGGTGAAAATGCCAGTTAACACATAACGTTTTAAAATAATAAAAAAACTCTGAAAGGTACCAGCTATAATTAATTCAGGTAACCATAGGTCTGCTTTATATGTGTTGATGTGCTGCCCCCTAATTTGGGAATCGCCCTGGGTGATGGGGTCCCCTTCCCACTTACAATTACGTTGGGCCCTGGGGAATGGGGGTCTCGAGGCCCATAATTGGCTCAAAAGAGGGCCCCGTCCCTATCAAAATCATATGCCATGCCCCGGGATGATGGGACCTTTGGGGCCTAAATGGGCTCAGGAGGGGGCCCCACGCATGCACTTCCACATATTCCCAAAAAATCAATATGGTTTGACCACAAAGCCCTGGCCCACCCCTTGGGGTCATTTATGTAAAAAAAAAAAAAAGAAAGGGGCGTCATTTTTTTTTACCATGGTCCCGTGTGAGAGCTGATCTTACCGAAAAAAAGATTATTTTTTTTAAAACCTTTGGCTAGTGGTGTCCGGCTGGGGCACCTCACAAGGGCTGATGGGCGAGGTATACCTATCCTGCCCCTTCATATTGCTTTTTTAAAATGTTTTCACGACAGGAAACTAATTCCCCTGGTCCTGTAATTGCAGTTTCAATATTTCTTTTCATGTTGCGGCCGGACAATCAGAGTGCTCGCTCTGATAAAGACCCTTCAGCCAATCAGAACGCTTAATTTTTTTATTTTCAGCCCAATGGTCCAGATATACAAAGTTTTTAACATTAATTTCTCAAAATTACTCAACGGATTTACACCAAAATCACATTTTCTGGACCAAGATCTAGATTTCTAACAAATTTGGTGCAATTCTATTCAGATGTTTTGCGGTATCGCTATTCAATTTTCCTATGGAAATATTTATGGGTATTTTAAGTTTTGAAACCTCTGCCCCATTCGACAGATCACCCCAAAACTTTTCAAGAAGGAGTGGAGGTGGATGAACTTTATTTTTTTTTAAAGTTTTGTGAAGATTCAAAAATAGCCTCAAAGATATTAGTAATCCAAAAAATCTATATATATATATATATATACACACACCAACCCATTCCTTACCTCCATATCTCTCTCTCTTTCTCTCTACTGCTGAATCACATGTAAATCAGCTTCACACTCAGAGCAGAAGACAGGCGGAAAGAATAGAGAAAGATGTCCTAGACTGACCCGCATTTACAGTAACACTAATATAAACAGGCTATATTTCCATCTTTGGTGTTAATTTCATTGGGATGCTGGGTCCATGCTTTTTGTATGCAGTTTACCAATTAATTCAGATTATAGATCCCATCAACCAGACAGTAACTGACGTAACAGCTTCATTAGAACAAATGTAAATATATTTAAATGCATCTATTCAGATACACAAGCGTTAAAACAGGAAGTAGTTGTGCATACTTTTCCCCTTTCCGATAGTCCAGCTCTCATGTAAACTTACACTGTTATGTAGAAACACTTCAAAACAAAAAGAGCACCCACAAATGTTCCTAGGTTATAATCCATGTATATACTTACTCGCGGTTCAGTCACTTCCACCAATGTATCTCCTTCCATGCTCTTAGTGCCCCTGCAAAGAACTCTTGATGATTCTGATAGAGCGCTTTCAGCACTCTATTTTGTATGGGTGCATTATAGTCATAGTTGCCATGTCCCCACAATTAAGCATATTGAGTGCAGTGTTTTATAACCATGAATATGTATTTAGTGGAAATCATTTACACATTTACTGTAGTGTCCTGTTATAAAATGATCATGTATGTATCATCATGCCTGCGTATATAAAAGCAGTACAATTTACAGTCATATAATGTAATAATTTGTGTTTATCTTGCCCGATTTCTTAGGCCCAAGACTGTACTTGTTTTGCACCTCCTTGGCTTCTTGAGAATTAAATAATGAAATGCATGTTATTTTCAAAAAATAGCAGTGTTCTCACCCTACTGCAGGTATCGGAATGCCAACTCGTTATTTTCAGATGGGAGAAGATACAAGGAATGCTTTGAAGACAGAAGGAAGCGAGAAGGGAGGATATCTTTCGTGTCTGACTGTTCTAGGAACCAAGGCGACTGCACCGCACAAAGCCTTCTTAAATAAAAGGCGTGAACCTCCCCATTTAGAAAAAGTTGCAATGGAAAATGTTACCAGAATGTAACTGAGAATCAAATTCTATATTATATGATGCGCAGGGACAGAGACCCCAGACTTCTGCTAGCTTTTGGAGAGAAAGGAGCATCTTAGACCTCGCTCCTAGCCTTAAGCACTCTAACTCATGTGACGTAAGTTCTTCTCAGGAAGTCAACACGTGCTGACACCTTTGGGATCTTAAAGAAAGGCATTAAATGGGAACCCTTTTAGAATAGTGTAGGGACAGATTGGATTTATTTTCTCATAAAAAGAGAGTTGGACTCCGTTTCTATTTTAAGTTGTATCCTGCTCTTGGAGTTCACCATTTTATTCAAATTGTGCCGAATCACTTATATTCATAGGATCGGCTCTGTATTGATTTTCTTGTACCAAAATATGATGGTTTTACGATGTGTGTACATCTTATTATTCTTGGCCTTATAATAAATTGACAAACCTAAAGTCGGAGTCTGTGGAGATTTCAGGTACGATATTGTCATCGCGTTATGAAATGTTTTTCCCCTCCATCACTGTTTAGTGGGTAAATAAAAGATCCTGGGCGCTGATTGCGAGGAGGAAGATAGGGGTGCAATTTAGCGTAATCAAATGGGTAGCAGAGGATGGTTTACCCCTATATAGTGAGGGGAAGGGAGAAATATAGGGCAGAGTAGGAGGAATTGAGGTCCGGATGCGGCAGACTTAACATCGGCAAAGAGTGGCGGAATCTGGTAGACGTTGACGGTGCGGCGGAACGAAGAGAGGTGGCGTGAGTATGAACGGTTTTGTGAAGAGTGTTAGATTGCAGTGTATTTTATTTGTATGATGTCTTGCAGAGCTGGGATGCATGTTGAGTGATTGTGGTTGTTAGTACTGGTTCGAACACGTGAATTTGGTAAACGGGCTCAAGAGAAGTCCAAGATCCGGGATAGTATTACAATGTAATTGTCTGAGAAATTGTGGGAGTCGTGAAGCGCTGTTGACTGCTCACTTGTGTCAGGGAACTTTGTGTGAGTGCGGGAATCACTTGTTGTGAGACACCTAAGGTACCGGGGGTGGATCGTGATGAGTAAGTGACCAACGCAGGCCGGGGGTCATAGCAGATGCGTGTTTTTGTATGAGTGTTCTATCGATCTTTTAGTGGACAGACAACTACTTGTTATTGTAACTGTAAGTTATTGTGACTGTGTTAGGTCCGGTTACTTGGTTAATAACTTTGGGTTATACAGTTACTTGTAGAAGTGAATGTGTGAGCGAATTTATGAAGCGAAATTGTAAAGGCGGGTGAGCCGCTGCAAGGAGTGAGTAGTGACATCAGGGTGTGCCATGCTGAGATTGGTCGGTTGGTGTAACGCCGCACTGGGATTGGTTGCTTTGCATTTGTAGTCGACTATTGGATTGTGGGTTGCCAATCGAGTGATTGTCATGATGCGTTGTTTTTGGGTGTTGCGAGATTTGTGCAGAGGTGACAGAGGGGTGGTGACTCGGGTTGGAGAGGAAGCTCCACCGGAGGATAACCCTGTCCATTATATGGCAACAAATATGGGTTTGCATACAATTGCTTGGCTTCAGAATTGACATAAAATCACAGCGAAGGAAGGGGAATTGTCTTTCCCTCATTATGGGTCATTTCATATGGAGGTTCTGTACCAGCTGAGGGGTGTGATGGCCGCCCATAAACCTCCACCTCGAACCCACACAATTTGAGGCTTTAGACGCCTGGATGAGAGCGGCATTAGCAAATAAATGAGACACATCACAGGGACGAATGAGGAGAGCAATGAAGGCATACCAAGATGCCAGATGGGATGCACAGCTTAAACGATGGAGAGTAGACACTATAGAAGGAGAGCGCTTGTATCCCTTTCGAATGTTAGCAGGAGAATCAGAGGGAAAAAGTAAGAAAGATGAGGATAGTGATACAGACGATAGATTCCTGAACAGGCTCTTGGCAGAACGACCTCCACCTTGTGACTCCAAGACAGAGACAGAGAGGTCACAACCACTAGAGGAGACAGGGGAAGCTGGGCAGGTGAGGCTTGAAGTACAGCCCAATGGAGTCAAGAGACAAATAGCCATGGTACGGATCCCTGGAGGGTCGGGGGGAATGAGATACCCCAATTATGAACTAGCCCAGTCTGCAAGGAATATGCAGTTACCAGATGCCTTATCAGTGGCCAGATACCATTAGACCAGTAGTCCGCATATATACTTCTGATGACAGACAGAATGACAGTCAGCAATATACTGGTGACAGGGAAGAGACAATATCTGGGGGAAACCTTACACAAACTGGAGCAGGCTTAGGACAGGTACCTGTGGCTTATAGTACTCCATTACCTACTACTGCAGATCCATCATGAATGGATAGTGGGTCAGAAAGGAGACCAACAGGAACCTTGGCAAATTCTAGATCAGACCTCCGAATGTGGGTACAACCAGTGAGAGAGTCAATGTTGCCAAGAGAGGAAAGAACGAGAATAGAGCATTCCAGGATACTGTTTGTGCCGCAAGGTGTGTGTGCTGGTAATCACTGGAGGAGTAGGAGCTGGGATAGAGAAGATCGTTCTACAGCAAAGAGGGTAGAAGGAACCATACCGAGGAGAACACAGAGTTGTGACAGAGAAGATGTAGAAAGGGAAAGAAATCAGAAAGTGTTGCAGAGTGCAATAAAAGCGCCAATGTTGGATGTAGTTCAATTGAAGGTGGAAATAGATAAAGTGGTAGAAGGGAATTTGCCTCTGGAACGAATTGAGACAGAGAAGTGTGGCTCACTGGTTAGAGGCAGCAGACCCGGAAGCAGAGGACAGCCCGGGACCAGGATTCAATTCCCTACGCGGCATGGTCGTGGACCAGGGCCAGCGGACTCGATAATTCTCGCCTTGGTGCCTACTCTAACCAGGGATCACACTCGGCAACTCTGGGCATTAGCTTGCCTCATCTCCACAACGGCCCCCCACATTCGCCGGGGATGCCTGGTTTCACCTTGGAGATAGCCAGGAGGGACCATCTCACAGGGATAGCCAGGACGGGTTCCCCAGCGGTCTACAGCACCACGACGCCTCAGGGCAGCAGTGCGCTTTACAAAAATGACCCAAATGAATTGTTGTTTGTAGCCAAGGATATTACAAGAAAGGCAAAGAGGGCTTATGATGCCCTATGGCAGTTATCACGGAAGTATGATGTTGATTTGACAAAGACCAAGATGTTGCAGGGTTCTTGCAGATTAAATTACACAGACAAGGAGTTAGAAGAAAAGCGAACTGTTGGGTTGAAAGCTCAGATTAGAGAAATGGTAATAGGCATGCGAGCTTGAAAAGCATTAGACAGATGGGAAGAGAGGTGGGCCAAAAAGAAAAGCGCTAAGACCGGAATAGGTACCTCCTCATCTCAGGCAGAAGGGACGGAAGCCACTGTAAATTTCCCTTTGAGAGAAGTGCAGAATGGAGGATATGTACACGTGCCATGGAGCAGAGGTGATTTGGCTGCGTTTACGAATGATTTTCCTCGGCTCAGGGGAAAACCTGCAGAATGGTATAAGCAGAAAGACCGGTTTATCAAGATCTCAAAGGTGTTGTGGATTGATTTGAACACTCTGTTTGATATAGTGGTTCCGGCATATTTGTGGGCTGCATGCAAAATTGCTATTGAATGGCCAACAGCAGACCCACCACCTAGAGACTCTGTAACGCATGGTCCTTCACCTGATGTCATGAGGAAATATGACCAAGTAATTACTTGGTTGCAGTCTAAGGTAGTGCCGCAGATTGTTGATTGGCTCAAAAACGATCGTACTACTCAAGAGCCTAAGGAATCAGTGCATGATTATTATGAACGATTTGTATTCGCTTTCAAACAGCATAGTGGATTGGATACTATTGATCAGAAGGATATGGGACAATTTGTCTCTAAGTTTGTGTTGGGTTTGAGATCTGATATTAGTCTGATGATACAGCACCCCCTGATATGTTGACAGAATAAGTCGGTGGAAGAAATACTGCGGTATGCTAAATATTGTAGTGATCAAGTAGAATCAGCACAAAATAAATTGAAAGACAAGGTGATGTTGGCTCAGTTGAGAAGTGCAGACTACATGCAGGGGGTTGAAGGAGGTATAGGTTGAGTCAGAGGAAGCGGCCAAGGTATGGGTCAGCAAATGGCAACCCAACCAGGGCAGGGACGAGGAAGAGGTACAGAAATGAGTACAAGTGAGTGGGTGGCACAACAGAAAGAGGTGACTGCCTGCCATTACTGTCACAAGACGGGACATTGGAAGCGCGAGTGTCGCTTGAATCCGGCTAATCAGATTCCATATGAGGGAGAGGGACACATGAGCGAGACTCTACAGACAGTGACTCAACCTAGGTCCATGTACGAAGGTTGTGAGTCACAAGTACAGGTACAGCAGCCTCCCAGAATACCCACGTACAATCAGACATATCAACAGATGCCGTATTTTGAAATACAAGATAGATACGCTCCATCTCAGGGCCCTCTATAGTACCAGTATGGCCCTCTCGATACCATCTTGGAGGTAGATCAGAGTGGGCAGTTTGTAGATGCAGATGTGAACAGATATCCTGTTACCTTTTTAGGTCTCGGCTGCGAAAGGCTGCGCTTGCGCAGTCTCGCTCCGAGATTTAATGAGTTGGAGTGACTTTGAGAAGAGGGGCTTGCACCCGCCCCTCTTCTCTCCTGTTCTCCATTGGCTGGCCTCTTAAATGCTGGCCAGCCACTGGAGAAGAGGTCCAGTCACTCCGTTGAAGCCCCGTCCTTTTCGGATCGGGGGGCGTGTTTTTTCGTTGCTTTTCGCAGGGCGTGTTTTTCTCTCCTCCAGCCAATGGCAAGAGGAGAGAAAAAGAAACACGCCCCCGAATCCGAAACCGAGGCTGCGTTTCTCCGAGGCAGTTCTTCTCTGCCTCGGAGAAAGGCGGTGGTGTCCCGGCGTTGCCATCAGGTAAGGAATCTTTTGCAATCCGAAGAATGACTGAATTTGCAGGCCTGAAGTATATCTTCACATTTTGAGGTGGCATCCTTCTACTTGCGTTTTCAAATGCTTGCTTGTTCTTAATTATACAAAGTACTTCTTTTGTGGCAATCATTCAGTTTTTAAACCAGCATTCTTTGTAAATCTATTTGCCTGAAAATCAAATCAATCTGTTGCCGTTTAGAGGGGAGGAATTCTGAAAAGCCAACCCAAAAAATCAATTAACGAAATTGTTAACAGGTTTGTGAAAAGCCAATATTCATTAGCCAGTTTCTTAAACAGTAAAACATTAATTAGCCTGATCAGCAACACGGGAAGGGGACTCTGGGAAGTTGCCGCCCCTTCGTTTCCTCATCCGTGGCCATCGGCCCGAGACCAGTTCCCAGCCCATCCGTTCGTTTCCTTACGCTGAAAGAGCCCACGACCCCCTGCACAACACCTCCCCCTGGACTCGACCGAGGCCTCCGGTCCCTTGACCTTCTCATATTTCCCTGAGCCGAAAAAGCCTGGGACACGGCAGCCCTGCGCATACCCACCAGTAAATCGAGGACCCCCGCCCCATACAATCTCGCCATCATGACGTGGAGCCTCTCCTTACACATAGACGGATTGGGACCACGTGACCCCTGCAATTCTCGCCCAGGACCCCCGGCCCTGCACATTCCAAAGAGACAAGACAACTTGTGACGGGACCCCCAACCCCTACGACATATTCCCTGCATACCAGCGCGAGCACGGGATCCCCAGCCCTACAGTCGATCCCATCCGTACTTCATGAAGAGTGGAGGGACAGACATACGGGCGGTAGAGAGAGCCATAAAACAAGTAATCAATGTCAATATCCTCGCGTGCACCTGAGCCCCCTCCCGCACCCGCCTCGCGCCCAGTGTTTTCAAGACAATGGTGGCAGCCAGTCACCATCCGGACACGTCACCGGCGACAGAACGTGGTATTTTCATGAACAAGTTAATTAGTAAATGAGTCACTAGCCTCTGCGGGGGTGGCCAGCCCCCGCGGCCCCCACCTCACCACCCTGCCTCCTGGCATAGTGCATGGCATTGTAAATGAAAGGCTGTTTGCACTCCACTTACACCGCTCCTCTGTCACTTGTCACCTCAGCACAATGGCGCTTTGTTAGCATGCTTCCATTAATTACACAGGAAGAAACGATGGCCTCATTCACCATGCTCTTTGAGAGATGGGGTTTGTGTTGCCGCCACTTATGTCACCGCTGCGCACCAGCCCGGCTCCATTCATGGCTCGCATGGCACCGCGGCACCGCTTGAAATTGTTATCTCGAAGTGCGCCGATGGTTTCCGGTTACATGAAGATTGCCTGGGCCCTAATCTCCTGCAGCAACGTCTGCTAGTTTATGAAACCGGTGTACGTGGTTCACCGATACTAGCAGTGCTTCAGAGGGCCACGCTCAGCTCAGCTTTGTGTCAATTTGAATGCCATGTTTAAGGTTTGTGTGCCTCAGTACTATGACACTGAGCGTCTTCTCTGCTTGTATTTCATGAACATTGCCTTGTAAATGGAGGTGTATTTCATCCGATCTTTGAACATCCAATACCGAAAATTTTATTTTCACCAGTCATTACAGAAGGTACTCATTGCTTGGAACGCTTCTAATCCGGAAAATATATTTGTGTTTCACATAATTCAAAACGCATTCATTCATAAATCGATCCCAGGAATCTGAGTGATTGGTGATATGAGCCTGTCCTCTTTTATGAATGTTGCCAGTAACCTATACCCCTCCTGTATCCCAGTTGATCGTTGGAATGCACCCCACTTGATATCGTCTTAACCATGTGGCCTTCACGCATTCGAAAGATTGGTGCCCCAAACCCTTCTAATTTTGCCTTGCACTCCTCTAAAGAACTGACCGATTGGTTCCCTGCACCACCTGTGATTTGTGACCTACACCATGTATGTGGCCATCGTGTGAGAAGTTTGCCCCACACCACCTTTGTGAACTGAGAGCCTGTACTTTATGCTTACAGCCTCGCTGCCAATTCCAGCGCCATTTTGCTCAGCCTATGGAATGCTAGATGGTTCTGTAATAAAAACCTTTTTAATACTAACCCCTCTAAAACTTACCTTCACTGCCAAAACTGAAACTTGGATCGACCACGATGACCTTGCCATGCTGCCAACTCTACATCTTGTAAATGCCACATTCCTTCACTCTGTCTGTCCGTTAGGGGTGGAGGAGGAGAAGGCCTGCTGGATAAGAGACTGACAGAAAACTCCACAATACTTCACTAAACTACCCCACTCTCACCGGCGCACCTTACTGTTACAGCCACAACCTCATTTAATGCACGAAGTGTTATATAACACGCACCTTAACGCACCACATCCTTCTTTAAAAACCTTGCCAAAATTGTTAATCTAATATGCACCTCTACCTATCATCTATGGGAGCAACACCTAAATGCACAGAGCTATTTACAATGCAATGGTCTCGGCATTGGTAAAGTTAGAGCTATTGGCATTGCTCATGACAATGCCGTTTCTTTAAATGTTTTAAACACAAAAACATAAACAAAAATAATGTCATGAGCAATGCCAATAGCTCTAACTTTACCAATGCCGAGACCATTGCATTGTAAATGCTTGTTATTAGATACTGGAGCTGTGCGTTCCACAGTAAGAACAGATGTGGTCCCCAATCTATCTCTTTCAGGTCAATCGATACAAGTAGTAGGTGTCAGTAATCAGAGAATGACCAACCCATTGACAAATGCATTACCTGTCAGGATAGGGCCGTTCAAGGATAAGCACCAGTTTGTGGTATGCAATACAGGTCCGGTCTGTCTCTTGGGCCGTGATTGGTTGTGCAAATTAAATTGTAACATCTCATGCACTCCGAGAGGTGTGGAGTTGCAAACCTATGATGACGATGCTGATTTCAAAATGGCTAATATGAGCATGTGTGCAGAACTGTTTGTGGTTTTTACCAAGGCCGAATTGCCACACGATTTGAGAGACTCAGTTGACCCGCAAGTGTGGGATTTCACAGGTGAAGAGATAGGGTTAATCAGAGGTGTGGAACCCGTGAAGATACAGGTGCGACCGAATGCTGAATTTCCAAGAACCCCGCATTACAAACTATCTTCAGAAACAGTGGCTGGAATAACTCCTGTCACTGAGTCAATGATTGCCCAAGGCATTCTAAAAGAGATACGAGGAAGTCCCTGTAATTCACCGAATATGGGACTACAGAAGCTTTGCCGCAAGTACAAGATAGTACAAGATTTTCACAGGATTAATAAAATTGTGATTCCCTGTTGTCCTGTGGTACCGAATCCAGACGTTAATCTCTTTCAAATACCATGTGAAGAGAAATGGTTTACCGTCATAGATTTGTGTCAGGCATTCTTTTCTATACCGTTGCACGATGACAGCCAGTGTTTATTTGCATTTTGGATGGGCGACGGTGTCTTAACATGGTGTAGAATCCCACAAGGGTATACAGAAAGCCCCTCCATCTTTAGCCAGTGCCTGAAAAAGAATCTCGAAGAACTGGTGATGCCCCAGAAATCAGTTCTGGTTCAATATATAGACGACCTTGTGGTCGCCTCGGAAAATGAGGATGCGTGCAGGATCGATACAGTGGCTTTGTTAAACCATTTGGCAAAGAATGGACACAAGGTGTCTCTAAACAAATTACAATACTGTTTACCTGAAGTACAGTATCTAGGTCATCGCATTGAGAAAGGAAAGCGAACAGTGTCACCAGTTTTTGGGTATGGTCAGCTATTGCCGACAGTGGATCCCAAACTTCTCCTTACAAGCAAAGCCTCTGTTAAGATTGACACGTAAAGACATCAGTGATCCGATACCATGGGATGAAGAATGCTTGAGAGCCTTCCATGAGTTGCGAGAAAGCATATGTCATGCCCCAGCTCTTGGAATGTCAGACTACAATAAAGCGTTTTCGCTCTTCTGCTGTGAGAAGGAGGGATGTGCATTAGCGGTCCTTTTACAGACACATGGGGTGCCCGTAGACCAGCGGCCTATTTTTCAGCTACATTAGATCCAGTAGCTTCTGCTTTGCCCGGATGTCTGAAATCCATTGCTGCAACTGGTGTCAGCATTGAAAGATGTGAGAGCATCGTGATGGGTCATCCGTTAATTGTCTATGTGCCCTATTCTGTGGAATTGTTGATGACCCGTACAAAAACGCAACACAACACAAACAATAGATTAACTAAGTATGAGCAAGTTATTTTAGCATCTGAAAATGTTACGTTGAAATGTTGCACTACTCTAAACCCCGCCACATTGTTGCCTGTTCCCCAAGACGATGGAGATGACAATTGTGAAGAACATGACTGTTTGGATGTCACTGAACTATCTACCAAACCCAGACCTGACATTGTTGTTGAACCGTTATCTGACTCTGATTTGATCCTTTTTGTTGATGGTTCATGTCTAAGAGACAATGAAGGGTACCTAAGAGCAGCATTTGCTGTATGTACTATCACCGGAGTAGTAGAAGCTGCCTGTTTGAATAGAGTATTCTCTGCTCAGGTAGCAGAAATCATTGCATTGACACGTGCCTGCACTATTTCATATGGAGTCCGAGTGACGATGTATACGGACAGCCAATACGGGGTTGGTGCAGTTCATGATTTTGGACAGCTGTGGTCTCAAAGGGGATTTTTAACATCCTCAGGGTCTCCGATTCACAATGGTGAGTATGTGCGCCAACTATTGGACGCTTTGCAAAAGCCCAAGGCCGTAGCAGTTGGAAAATGCGCTGCTCACGGAAAGGGAGAAGACTTTGTCAAAAAGGGCAATAATTATGCAGACGAAGTAGCTCGTTTTTGTGCCATACATGCATGTGTTTTTATTGGGCAATATACAGGAGAAAGCACAGAAGAGACTGAGCTCAGCATGATGTTAGCTGTCGCTGATACATGGGAGGAGGTGAAACAGTTACAAGATGAAGTCTCAGAGGAAGAAGCTGCTTCATGGGTCAGAGCGGGTTGTACAAAGAGAGATGATGGCATTTGGGTGTCAACTGATAATAGAGCAATACTTCCTAATTGTTTGTTGAACCCAATGGCAAGGCAGATTCACGGAGCAGTTCATCCGGGACGAGATGCCATGGTGCGAGTGTTCAGGCAGACATGGTTTAATCCATGCTTTCTTGTGATTGCTGAAGAAGTATGTCATAGATGTGTTACATGTCAGCAAATGAATGCAGGGAAAAGAACTGTGGTTACAATGAGTCACATTGGATGATCAGGAGGTTCCTTTAACAGAATACAATTGAATTTTATTGAGATGCCAAGATGCAATAGGCTGAGATATGTTTTGGTGGTGGAGTGTATCTTTTCACATTGGGTTGAGGCATATCCAACTTGACGATGTGATAGTCTCACTGTGGCAAAGCTGCTGTTGCGAGAACTTATACCGAGATACGGATTTCCGACCTCAGTGGAAACAGATAGAGGAACTCATTTCAATAGTGAACTCATGAAACTGTTGTGTGCTTCTTTAAATATAGACCAGAGATTGCATTGTAGCTACAGACCGGAAGCATCTGGTCTAGTGGAACAGGTGAATGGGACAATCAAAATGAGAGTGGCTAAGGTGTGTTCATCGACTGCATTGAAGTGGCTAGATGCCTTGCCACTGGTTTTAATGAGTTTGCGTAGCACTCCTGATAGAAGAACAGGGTGATCTCCTCATGAGATATTGACAGGGAGAGCTATGAGATTGCCTGTGGTACCAGCAAACACCTTGATAAATATCACTGATGATACGGTGTTGGACTATTGTAGAGGACTGGCTGATGTGGTTAATTCTGTGTCCTACCAGGTCTAGGCTGCAACTGCATCCACGTCAAGAGACCTGCTGCATGATCTGAATTCCGGAGATTGAGTTCTTGTACGCAAGCACGTGTCTGGATGCCCGCTGGCGAGGACCATATCAGGTGATTTTGGTAACGAATACAGCGGTGAAGTGTGGAGGACTGCCACATTGGAGCCATGCGTCACATACCCGCAAGGTTCCGGAGCCTGTAGAGGAGACACCCATTCCCCAAGTTGCCTAAAGAACTACTCAATCTGAAGACTTACAAAGAGAACCAGAGCAGGAAGAAAGAGAACTGTCTTCGGAGGAGCAGAATACAGAGCCTGAAATCAACGACATTGTCGAAGTATCCTGTGAACCAGGCCCGAGTGAACGGCATGGCGCAGAAGGAGCAGACAAAGAGGAAGAACAGAGAGCAAGTGCCAGATCAGAGAAGTTGCCAGCTAGAAAAGAAAAGCTGAACATAAGACTCGCATCTGAGAAAAATCTTGCTCCGATTCCTGAAACGTCTGAATCCGAACAAAGTGAACAAGAAGATAATCCGGATGATCTAAGACGCTCAAAAAGAAAAAGAACACCGTCTCAGAAATACGCTTCTGTAAATGTAAATGTAAATGTACAGATATTTATATAGCGCAAATCACCAACCGGTCTCTAAGTGCTTGCTTAGGGAACCCGTCCTGGTATTCCCCTGTGAGATAACCCAGCAGGGCATCCACAAGGTGAAAGCCAGGCATCCCGCCGCGAGGGGCCATTGTGGAGATTAAGCAAGCTATTGCCCAGAGTCGCAGAGTGTGAACCCATGAATCGAGTATGCACTGGAGCGAGAATTATCGAGTCCATGGACAATTTATGGACTCAAGACCCAGCCGAGATGGGAATTGAACCCTGGTCCTGGGCTGACCTCTGCTTCCAGGTCTGCCTACTCTAACCAGTGAGCCACACTTCTCCTGAGTGGACATACGTGGTTGCAGATGCAGAGACCGAGGAATTCCGGGAGATTGGGAACTGGAACAGTGAGCTACGGAGGGGACACCCTCTCGATTGATATTCAGTTGCTAGTCCCAGGAGTTGAAGTCTTTGGAACCCTGACACTGCAAGTTCCGAATCCACCCAGGTTGAGTGGACTGCGATTCTTGATCCTTAACCAAGTTGTTTTTCCTTCTTTTGGTCGACAGCTTACTGCCTTGGAATTGGGAGAAATTTGTGCCGAAATCCTGCAAATGGTTTTCCAAATACTTGGCTCTAACCTCATTAGAGAGGAAGCTTGCACTGTAATCTGATCAAAGAACTCATTAGGCCTTATAAAGAAGATAACCTAGCCCCCAGTGAAAGAAGAATTTAATTTAGGGTCCTTTCAACAGAGAGGAATTCAGGATTAGGACCGACTACTTCTCTACAATAGGCTTAGTATTGATGGACTAAATTCTGCAATAATCGAGTGAAGAATTCAATAAGGGCATCGTAATTTGAAACTAAAAGTTTAGAGAAGAAAACAGAGACTTTGATAGTTTCTTTGGTGTGTCCAATACGACAGTGGAAACATGGCTTCATAAACATCTACTAGAAAACAAAAATGTATTATTGGAACTCTAATAGCAATAGTGCTGCTTGTCATAATCATGGTGATTGTCACATCATTGAGTGGGTCTTCCAATGATGAAAAGAATGGGGAACAACCTACCCGTACCCCACCTGGTTCAAATGTTGATATAGAGGATGGTCCATCTATGAAGGATAAGGAAATGATCAAGGAAACTAGTCGTAGATTGCATGTAGACCTGTCAAAGCGTGATTTCACGCTGAATTTATATGCACGTTTGTTGTTCGAGTACGTGGACACGATGGAAGCGAAAGACTGCTATGTGTGCATGCAATTACCTGCTTCAGTAAAGGAAGACATACAATACCATCATTTGCCCGTGACTTATGGCATTACATGTAGCATATTATTAAGTATGTTTTACAGCAAAGTCCATTTTGAATATTATTTCTCGAATTATGATGTGGTACTCTCTGAAGTGCCAGTTCTAAAATACATGAACAAATATGATTATTACAAGGAAGTAGAGCGCATGTCTAAGTACTTCGTGCCTACCATCACTTTAGATACGTCCTATGCACACAGACATAATTTAACCTGCATGCTAACTGACATTGAAAAGAAATTCGTAGATAAGATAGAAGATCGACAGAGGCAAACTTTGTTTCATCCAGATCCAAAGCTGAGGTATTGCCATGGACCAAGGAAGAATTAGATCACAAAGCAAAGGGGAGTTCAGGACCTATAGCTTTAGACTTTCAGCAAACAGGAAAATTGTGCATTAGACATCCGTCCACATATTACGACAAGATATTCGTGGGTGAAAGTGATTGTGAACACATTTTCCTGATTGAAGAATCCATAAGAAAAGCACTATTGGATAAATTGACCATAGTGCCTAATGTTTATTTTGTGTGTGGTAAGAATGCTTATGTAAAACTGCCCAAGAATTGGTAGGGGACATGTTATTTAGCCATCGTATTTCCCAATATATTTCATGTGGATGATTTGTGGCCCTTGGAAGGAAAAGGCTCTCATAGAGGAAAATGTGGTGTTAGTGCTGGAGAAATCATTGGTGCTGTGTTTGGAGTCATGATACCTAGTTTAGGTGTGGTTTTGAATGATGTAAAAATTCGAAAGCTGGCAACGATAGTGGATAAACTGTCTGTGAATACGGCACAAATCCTGTTATTAGTAGATGGGGTGATGGTCTCAAATAGGGCCATGGTTCTTCAAATTCGTCTTGCTTTAGACGTCCTACTAGCAAAAGCTGGAGGAGTCTGTAAACATTTGAGAGTCCAACAGTGCTGCACTTATATTCCAGACAATAGTCGGGATATAAGGAAATATAATGCTAATATTTCAGAAATCCACCAATAATTAAATAATTTGGCTGCTAAGGGACTCTGGGATCACATTGGCAAGGGTTTCGGACCAATTGGCAGTTGGTTTGGCAGTTTGGGACAGGGAATTATGGGTTATATCTTGAAACCCATTATCATAACTATCCTTTGCATAATTAGTCATCAAAGCATGCAAAGGGCAAAGAGCCAAACATCAAGAAAATGTCTTAAAGAAACAAGAACGGCAGATGGAAAGACTGCAGGACAGTCATACCAGCATCTTAAGGGGTTAGAAAGATTTAGACGCGGACAGCAAGCTACATCTTCTGTTTAGGTCGGTCTTTTCTACAAGGAGGAGATTCTGAAAGAATGTAATATGGTGTTATGACACTAGTCATAAGAGGGGGGAACTGATAGAGCGCTTTCAGCAATTTATTTTGTATAGGTGCATTATAGTCATAGTTGCCATGTACCTACAATTAAGCATATCGAGTGCAGTGTTTTATAATCATGAATATGTATTTAGTGGAAATCATTTTCACATTTACTGTAGTGTCATGTTATAAAATGATCATGTATGTGTCATCATGCCTGCATATATAAAAACAGGGCAATTTATAGTCATATAATGTAATCATTTGTGTTTAACTTGCCCGATTTCCTAGGCCCAAGACTGTACTTGTTTTGCATCTCCCTGGCTTCTCGAGATTTAAATAATGAAATGCGTGTTGTTTTAAAAAAATAGCAGTGTTCTCACCCTACTGCATGTATCGGAATGCAAACTCGTTATTTTCAGATGGGAGAAGATACAAGGAATGCTTTGAAGACAGAAGGAAGCGAGAAGGGAGGATATATTTTGTGTCTGACTGTTCTGGGTACCAAGGCCACTGCACCGCACAAAGCCTTCTTAATTAAAAAGAGTGAACCTCCCCATTTGGAAAAAGTTGTAATGGAACATTTTACCAGAATGTAACTGAGAATCGATTTCTATATTATATGATGCGCAGGGAGGGAGTCCCCAGACTTCTCCTAGCTTTCGGAGAGAAAGGAGCATCCTAGACCTCGCTCCTAGCCTTAAGCACTCTAACCCGTTTGACATGAGTACTTCTCAGGAAGTCAACACGTGCTGACACCTTTGGGATCTGATCGAAAGGCATTAGATGGGAACCCTTTTAGAATAGTGTAGGGACAGATTTGATTTATTTTCTCATGAAAAGAGAGTTGGACTCTGTTTCTATTTTAATTTGTATGCTGCTCTTGGAGTTCACCATTTTATTCCTATTGTGCTGAATCACTTATATTCATAGGATCGGCTCTGTATTGATTTTCTTGTACCCATATATGATGGTTTTACGATATGTGTACATCTTAATATTCTTGGTCTTATAATAAATTGACAAACCTAAAGTCAGAGTCTGTGGTGCTTTCAGGTACGATATTGTCATCGTGTTACGAAATGTTTTTCCCCTCCATCACTGTTTAGTGGGTAAATAAAAGATCCTGGGCGCTGATTGCGAGGACGAAGATAGGGGTGCAATTTAGCGTAATCAATTCTTTTTCTAAAAAAGGTACTTAGTGACATTGTAAGCAGGAGCCAGGCACTGACCTGAAGACAAGCCCGGATAGTGTTGATAACACACACTGGCAGGAAGAACGCAGCACTCTAGTGTCTCGAGAAGAAGGAAGAGAGCGGCTCGGCAGAGAAGACGTCGTGACATCATCCTCGGGGGTGTGCCGAAGACACACGGAAGAGATAGCCCGGGAAGAGAGAGAGAGAGATGCCGGCAACAAGTGATGGAGTCACAACGCGCAGAACAACGGACAGAGTGGTGGAATTCCCTGGGGTCTGCACAGAGATCCAGACCAGGTTGAAAGCACCGACGAACCCTCGACAAGGGAGAGTGACGAAGGAGGAGGCAAATCCAGTTTCCTGTGTATGGTGTTAAAGCCCGGTGGCCTGAAGAAAGATATGGACACCCTGGGGCCTGACGCCACAGCCCTGGAGACGGGTCGTGGCTTGAGGCAAGTACCCTCAAAGGGGTCAGTGTGGTGGGGTGGTGGGGCAGCACAAGTGTGTGAGGCATAAAAACCTAGTGGTGGGGAGCATGCTTACAACACTCAGAGTTCTTTTCCTCACTCTTCCCCTCCCATGCATCCAGTGTCTGGTGAAGGCATCACTGTGGTCAGGTGACCAAGTTTCTCTATTAACCACTAAACAAAACCCCTGTTTTGTTTTGTCTTTTACTTTAATTATTTTGAGGCCTGAGTGAAGTGTCCAGGACTCACAAGTTGGCCCAACATCGGCCCTGACAGAAGTCCTGTTAAGATCCGTGACCTCAAGCTGGAACAAGAGAAGACTCCTCTAAGAAACTGGGTCTCAGCTGTTTTGTTTTCTTCTTTCCTGGTCAACCCAGAATAGCAATAAACAAGGGGTACGAGCCCTATAACACTTCTACCTGTATCCCCCTCATTATTCCCACAGAGATATTTAAGTCAGTTTAATCATTTAGTGCATATGAATTGGAATTGTCTGAACAAAATCATGACATCCTATTTTACAGCGGGTCGAGAGGTGAATTAAAAGATGCTTTAGTGTGTATTCACCCACAGCAAAAGACCTATTAGCCCTGAAGAAGTGATGTCTAGATTGTCAAAGTCACGAAACGTGTTGGTTAGTTCTAGCTTGCTCTGTTTATAATGATTGCATAATATGAGGTCATGTGGATTAATGGGATCTTTGTTTTATGACCAGAAGGAAATAATAATAGAACTGGGTTTTTTTGCATAATCTATTTCAGACCCCATTACTGTCCTTGAACATTTTTTTAGATGCGATGTTACTACAGAAATATAAGGAGGAATGCGAGACATTGCTCCACCAATGAAAGCTACCGGGCTGTTAGATGAGGATGAAATGGAGTACCTGATTTATATTTTGGCAGATGAATACTCTATCAGAAATGTGGCTGATATCCTGTCTACCTTACTACAAATGCATTATAATCTTATGCACTTGTAATCAGGAGACAGGATATCCGTCACATTTGTGACAGAGTTCTCATCTGTCAAACTCTAAATCAGGCCCTAAATACCTCAGGGCAACTCCAAAAATGTACTGAAGATGTATATTAATTCAACTACACCACCTTATCACACAAAATGTAGCTGAAGTTAGAGAATCTTCTTCAAGATTCTTGTCTATATTTATGTTCCCCTTTGTGGAATCTCTGCTTTCTTATATATGAAGCACAGCAGATTTCCCAAGCAAGATGCAAGACATCCCCTAGGAAAGAACAATTACAATGGAAGTAGAGGTTTATCAGCTTTTTATCCATGCATTGATCATACTAAAACTAACTAGACTTGCACATTATTTTGTGGTACCAGATCTACCAGTTTGCTGCAATATACTTCAATACATTTAACCATGTAAGAATACTCTTTAACACAAATGTGCTCATGTTTGATATAAAAATTTAAACAAGCAAGAACAAAGCCAGTAGGTATCACATTATAATGTGAGTGCCAAGCTAATGGCTTTGCAAGTGCTTGTTTGTAAAAGCATTGTTAAAAAAAAGGAAAAGAAATAGAAATTCAAAATACTGGTTAAAATGTAAACACAAACATTAAGGTATCCTTAATTGTTTATTTTTCTATTACTTTTCACGCAGGAACCTCAGAAAAAAATAAGAAGGTGACCATTTAAAGGAAAAGGCTTGCCTAGGTCTAAATAACTTTTAACAAGACTTGAAACTGAAATATGTGCTAGAGCAACTTGGTGCTCAGCAGCAGCCCCGGAAGCATATTTATAGGCTGCTAAGAGAATAGACACCTCATTTTCAGTCACGCTAAATATACCTTCTGCCTCAAATGCCAACTAAAGGCCTGAGTACGAGTTTGGCAGTGCAGAGCCGGTTCCTTCCCACCCCGAGTGTTTCTCGTGTCTGGCAGGCTTTTTTTACATTCCCACGGTGGTGCTTCAGAAAATGAGCACCACAATGGGAACACCAAAAATAGTTCCTGCAGGGTATGGACTGTAAAGTCCATGCCCTGCAGGACCTGGGGGCATGCACACAGGGGGGCACATGTTGTGCCCCCCTGCATGCACCCTATGGCCCAGAGGCAACAGGGGGCCCTGTAAGGCTTACTTTGTTTCCTCTCCTCTACGGTTTTCCTGGAGGAGGAACCGCCATGAAAACTAAGGCAGAGAGGAAACTTTTAATATGCTTGGGGGACCGCCAAGCATATTGCTGCCTCTACACAGCTGCACCACTGCTAGGGAACAGAGGTGGCGGCTGCGGCAGGGCACTGGTGGTCCAACCGCCCTAATTGTAATAAGGCGGTCGGAAAACAGCACTCCCCCCACATCCCCCCGAGTCTGGTGGTCCATGGCCCGCCAGACTCCTAATCAAGCCGATGGTGAGTGCAGCAGCGCATCCCTCCTCCAGCAAAATCAAAGCTGAGTTTGTCTTTAGTCAAAATCCTGGCTGTGATTTTATGAAAGTGTTAGGAGATGTCGAAGCAATACTGAGAACATGCGGGGTCAAAATGTTAGGCGAGAGCAGCACATTGGAAAAGAGAGGAAGGACTCACATTCATTCTCTGTCACAGGCTGCAGGTAGGGAGGCTTGCAGGGCACAGAAATTTTTTTTGAAGTAGCCAATGTACATCTATTAAAGCTGGGGTGAACCACTCAAGAACTTCATGTACCAGCTTCCCATGGGGCAACCCGGAGGAGGAGCTAGCGGTGTGCGCTCCATTGCGGATGTTTATATAAATGGCTCCCTTGAGCTTTGAGCTGACGAGCGCCTGGACGACGCACCTGCGTGCCTGTGCGGGCACTGAGGCCCTTGACGGTTGCTTGGCGGCCCTCTCTTCCACCCCTAACTATTTTCTCTACTGAGGAGGGAAGTTATCCCGAAACCCGAGCCATGTCTCGGGCGATATTTTAAAACCCGGGACATGTATCGGGTCTAGAGATTATCTGTTTAACAAGTACTTACTTGCACCCACTGGGGTGAACCACTCAAGAACTTCATGTACCAGCTTCCCATGGGGCAACCCGGAGGAGGAGCTAGCGGTGTGCGCTCCATTGCGGATGTTTATAAGGATTATGTAGAGCCTGGAATTGCTAGGTATGTTCAACATAAACGCTTGCCTAATGTTTTATGCCAACCACCCCAGGGGATTAATAAACTATTCAGTCTGCTAAATAACATAAGTTGATGGTAAGTTGTTAAAATAAATGTCACTGTTGCAGTGCGAGCAGTATGTGAGTTTACGTTTTGCTGGGCTATCCTGTTTGATTGGTCCCTCTATCTGCCCCTCTCCTATTTTCTGAAAGTACTTGCTCCTCTTTTCCATTTATTCTCCCCTCTGCACTTTCTCACTGACTTGTCATATTTCCCTCTATCTCTGTTTTGTCTCACATCTCCCTCCTCTCTGTATTACCATTTCCTTCTATAGATCTTGTGTCTACCCATCCCTCGCTGAACATTTCATTACCTCCTTTAAGGCCATGCCTTACTATGGTATTTGTCTATCTCGGTCCATTTTTGTCCTGCGCTTTTCTCTGTCTCTCTCCCCCAATCTTCCCCTACGATGTATATTCCTCTTGTCAAAATCTGTGTAATCTCTTTCTCTCCCTCTCTCATTCTTATTCTCTAGCTCCTTCTCTCCACTTCTGGTTCCTCTTGCTTGATCATCTTGTGACTAGCCTTTGACTTTAGCTCTCTCTTTTTGTTTCTTTCCCTTGGGATCCACTGTTACCATTGAAGCAGGACCCAATTGGATAAGCATATGGCTGATCTCTGTCTGAAGTGGCATAGTGGTGGAAACATGATGGACTAGAATATGGCCTGGAACAATTGTTGCTGATAGTGCATTTTAACCAGTCTTCAGCCCATCATATTTGTTTTCTGTTAAGATAATTTCAGCTCTAAAGAGAGTGTGTGGGCTGTCAGGACA
This sequence comes from Triturus cristatus, assembly GCF_964204655.1. NCBI lineage: Eukaryota > Metazoa > Chordata > Amphibia > Caudata > Salamandridae > Triturus > Triturus cristatus. The sequence continues at coordinate 611,198,245 of NC_140591.1, read as the reverse complement.
GGCACATTGCCTCAGTTCCTCATTGTGGGACATAGCCTCTGCCTGACTTAAACATGCTAATGTGCCTAGACTGGCCTCTGCTCCTGTCCTTAATATCTAACTGCACTACTCCTCAGACTCTCTATTCTCCTATGTGGACCCATTAACCGTAAGTGTGAGGTCTATCTTTCTCCTTGAATTGCAGCATTACAGCATAACAGTATCTTTGTTAGTCTGAGGACCTCATACCTACCCAAAAGCAATCACAGTGTTCGCTCCCACCAAAAGCAGCATAAAAAATAAGAATGGTAAGTATTACTAAGTATGGTAAATACATTCAAACCCAACTCTATCTCTTATGCATGTTTCTGCTTCACTACAATGCATAAGCATATCTACAAGTTTCCTCTGGGCATATAATTCCATCAAAGACCCCACTATGTAATTCACTCTTTACACTTGCACAACAAATTGAGTATCTGCTTACTCGATCACTCTATGACCAATTTGTAGCCTTCTAAGAAAGTACTATGCTACAATACCATGTAATACAATATTCTACCACCTGGCCGCTATACCTACCCACCTTACCTTCTGCTTGTCTCTCATATTGTGCCACTCTACAAGTATGGTCTGTGCATCACACAACGCCCCATGAGGGCTCGGATCCTCGATCCTTAGTTCAGCTAGCAATGTGCCCCCATTTCCTGGTCATACATCGTGGTGTCTCTGTCCATCATCTCCTTGTGTTTGCTTTGTTTGCCCTAAGTTGGCAGGGTATGTTCAGACATGGGTCCCTTGCTCAGTTTGCCACTGGATTCAAGCTAGCCTGGCTGAAGAGGGATGTTACCCTGAAACTGGTTCCAGGATGCTTGTTTCCGGTCCAGGGAAGACCTTGCTTGGCAGTTCGATCTGGACTGTTCCCATGAGGCACAGGGTCAAGACTGGTTTGCATATGGTGGGTCTGAACTGGGGAGGCGAAGTGAGCTAAAGAATGATGATGGATTCAACCCAGATCTGTGACTCGGGGTGAGTGTCTGAAAAGTTTCAGCGCTCCATCCATCATCTACTTGTGTTTGCTTTGACACAATAACCACCATGAGACATTTTCCATAATGCCTATTGATTTTGATGTCAGAACGATTAAGCATGAAAGTCAAAGTGGATTGCTACCTTTGCACATACCCAGTATTTGACTAGTGTGAAAAATTACACAATTTCTAAGTACATTGAAAAGCTTAATATCACTGTGAAACCTAAACAACTGTAAATCAAAAGAATAACGGAACTGGCAGATACATTACCTCCTCGTCCGTCTTCCTCGCTACAGTATAGTTTCATTACCATGGCGAGGAAGACTAGATCTCGTAGTAATGATGATTACGGGTAAGTAACAAAGGTATTACCTCCTCGTCCGTTTTCTTCGCCACAGTAATGAAACTCTACTGTGGCAAGGAAGACTAGGACTCGGAGTGATGAAGATTACCGGCAAGTAACCAGGGCATTACCAAACATGTAGGGGCCAATTTGCAGCCTCATGTATGAGTAGCTGAAGTAATACCACTATTTCACAAACTCATAAATGCCTTTGTGAGTCGGCCGAAATGTCCAACTTCCTATTAGCAAAAGTAGAAAGAGAGCCTTTCTTTCTGTACTAATTATATATGAATACTCCCTGAATATTTCCATTTTAGATGTTTTGGGGCCAATTTACAAAGGCTTTTAAGAGTACGTGAAGTAATACAACAGGATTACTACTTCCTGTACTCATAAATAAATGCCTTTGTGAATACGCCCTCGCGTTCACTATTGAAATGTTCAATCTTCAATAGTGGTTTACAGCCTCATCACGGGTATGAAGTGCTATACACATTCTAAAACATAATATAATACAAGGCACAAAGTGGCCAAAACTTCATCAGTCTCTAAACGAGGACATTAATGACTCTCGGTTACAGGCAAAACACAACCTTCTTATTATGTAACGACGCAGGACAGAGATATTTCATCTTTCCTACAGTTATTTGACAGTGATGCATTTAATTCATTCCTTCGCATTGAGTGATGCATTGATATGCAGTTAGTAGCTTAAAATTCATAAATGATTAAAAGGCCCTGCCTTTTTAATTATAAGAAGAGGAAAGCCACCAGAACCCGCGTGCACAAAGTAATGTGCACATCAATAACGACTGCGCACACTCATGACACAGAGTAAGTAATGACTTTTAAAGTGCATGCAGTACAGCAAGCAACTTGTTGATGCATAAACTAAATAATGAGCACTTATGAGCTGCCTTGGTGCACAGAGGAAGCCAACTGCTCCATTACCATAAAACCAGCCACGCGCCCTAGCCCGCTCTGTCATTTGCCAAATACATTAGTAGAAGCTAAAAGCTACGTTCTCCCTGGGTTAATCAGACACCTGCCTTGAAAGGAGCAGCCATTTTAGATTTTGTAGCCAGAGCGCGCGCTTAAACTCCAGATAGAAGTTTGATCCCTGCCAAAGGCAACTTACTAACAAAGCCACCGAGTCAATTTAACCCAGTGAAACTGGACCCCACGGGCCGGGTTATCAGAGTTTTCTGTTGAGATAATTACAGCACTAAAGAGAGCATATGGGCTGTCAGGCCTGGCACGTGGCCTGCGCCAGCTGTTACCTGGGTGCTTTGGAAAGCCTTTTGAACAGCGTTTTGGACACAGTAAAGCTACATACCGGTTTTCGAAGATTTCTTCAGGGAGTTCTTCGCAATAAATTTCCTTTCAGCATTAGGAAGCGTTTTGTTCAATAACCTTACTGCAGGATGAAGAACAGAACAATAGCTCAGCACTTGCATAGCGGGAGCCATGTTCGATACCGAGGTACACAATGCGGTATGCTTTATTTTGGGAAAATAAATGCTGGTTTTTGCAAAATTATTCAAATATAGGAAAATATAAAGAACGAACGCAAAATATAGCATAAATGTGTCCTGGCCTTTCTTTTCACGGTGGGGAGTTTAGCGTTAAACACTAGAAGAAATAACTGGTGTCACCCACCAACATGCTCCAGCCAACCAGAGTGTCAGAGAAACAAAAAATAAAATGCAGCATCTACACAGCCAATAAAGTCCACACCTGCCAAAGTTGGAAATAACCCTGACAAAGACAAAGTGAAAAGTCACAGGACTGATCTTAATTGTGCCTGATTAGTATCTTAACAGCAAAGCCCCATCTTCAGTTTTTTTGCATCAACAGTGTTAGGTCAGTAGGGTTTATCTGATAAACAAATCCACATGTAATTGAGGTGGCAATTACTCTAAAGAGACAAAATGAAAAGTTGAGGGATTCATATTTAATGTACTAATCCCCAACTGAACAGGAGAACTTCAGTTAATAAAAAATAATAATTTGTGTTCAGTGTTATATCAGTCTGCTTCTTTTGGCTTCCCATTGAAATATGTCTTGCTCTCCTCCCAGCTGAAGAAGATAACATTCTTTCCTTAGCTCTTTCCATAGAGCAAACAAAATAATGTCATAATACTCAATTCAATACATCCTGGGTGAATACGAATTCCTAAAGTTGGAACAGGACCACATCAATTTCCATGGTGTCTATTGGATCCCAATCCAGGAGTCTAACAGGCTCATAAACTTTTCATAAATTTCAATCAATCAATTAATCAATCATGGAACTTATATCGCGCACTACTCACCCGTAAGGGTCTCAAGGCGCTTGGGGAAGGGGGTCTGCTACTGCTCGAACAGCCAGGTCTTGAGCTGTTTCCTGAAGGCCAGGTGGTCCTGGGTCATCCGCAGGTGGACGGGTAGGGAGTTCCAAGTCTTAGCTGCCAGGTAGGAGAATGACCTTCCTCCAGCGGTGGCTCTCTGGATGCGAGGGACGACGGCGAGGGCGAGGTTAGCGGAACGTAGCCGGCGGGTGGGCGTGTAGAAGGTGAGGCGGCTGTTGAGGTACCCTGGGCCTAGGTCGTGGAGGGACTTGTGTGCGTGGGTGAGGAGTCTGAACGTGATCCTCTTGTTGACAGGGAGCCAGTGCAGGTCTCTCAGGTGGCACGAGATGTGGCTGCGTCGGGGGACGTCCAGGATGAGTCGGGCGGAGGCGTTCTGGATACGCTGAAGTCTTTTCTGAAGCTTGGCTGTAGTACCGGCGTAGAGGGTGTTTCCGTAGTCTAGTCTGCTGGTGACGAGAGCGTGGGTGACCGTCTTCCTGGTCTCGGTCCGGATCCATCGGAAGATCTTTCGGAGCATGCGGAGGTTGCGGAAGCAAGCTGAGGAGACGGCGTTGACTTGTCTGGTCATCGATAGGGAGGAGTCCAGTATGACGCCCAAGTTGCGTGCGTGGTCCGTCGGTTCAGGTGCGGTGCCTAGTGCCGGGGGCCACCAGGAGTCGTCCCATGCGGAGGGTGATGGTCCCAGGATGAGGACTTCTGTCTTGTCCGTGTTCAACTTCAGGCAGCTGATGTTCATCCATTCAGCGACGTCTGTCATCCCTTCGTGCAGGCTGGCTTTGGCGGTGTCGGGGTCTCTGGAGAGGGAGAGAATTAGCTGGGTGTCATCGGCGTAGGAAATGATGTTGAAGTTGTGTTGGTGTGCGATGGCAGCGAGCGGTTTCATGTAGATGTTGAAGAGAGTGGGGCTGAGCGACGATCCTTGCGGGACGCCGCAGATGACTTCGGTGGCCTCGGAGCGGAACGGAGGGAGGCGGACTCTCTGTGTTCTGCCGGAGAGGTATGAGATGATCCATTCCAGAGCCTTCCCTTGGATGCCGGTGTCGTTGAGGCGTTGGACTAGTGTGCGGTGGCAGACAGTGTCAAATGCTGCGGAGAGGTCTAGGAGGATGAGTGCCGCTGTTTCGCCGTTTTCGAGCAGGGCTCGGATGTCGTCGGTGGCTGCGATGAGGGCGGTCTCGGTGCTGTGGTTGGCTCTGAATCCGGACTGTGATGGGTCGAGGGATCCGTTCGTCTCGAGGAAGGCTGCCAGTTGCTTGTTGACGACCTTCTCGATGACTTTGGCGGGGAAAGGAAGGAGCGAGATGGGGCGGAAGTTCTTGAGGTCGGTCTGGTCCGCTGTTGGTTTCTTCAGCAGAGCGCTGAGTTCGGCGTGCTTCCAGCTCTCCGGGAAGGTTGCTGTGTTGAAGGAGGTGTTGATGATGTCTCGAAGGTGGGGTGCGATGGTAGAGGCTGCCTTGTTGAAGACATGATGGGGGCACGGGTCGGTCGGAGATCCGGAGTGGATGGTGTTCATCATGCGTGACGTGTCTTCGGGGGTCACCTCGGTCCATGTCTGGAGGGTGGCGGCGGGGTGCGAAGGTACGACCGATGGGTGCGGGGGTGAAATGTCGAAGCTGTTGTGGATGTTGGCGATCTTGTGGTGGAAGTACGAGGCGAGGGAGTCGCAGAGGTCCTGTGAGGGAGTGATGTCGTTGTTGCCGGTGCTGGGGTTGGAGAACTCCTTGACGATGTTGAAGAGCTCCTTGCTGTCATGGGCGTTCTTGTCCAGTCGTTCCCACAGAGATTTCTTCTTGGTGGTGCGGATGAGCTGGTGATGTCTGCGAGTGGCGAGTTTGAGTGCTGTTCTGTTGTTGGCGGTCTTGTTGAGGAGCCAGGCCTTCTCGAGGGTGCGGCAGGCCTTCTTGAAGTCCTTAAGTTCGTCGGTGAACCAGGGGGCCTTCTTGCTTCTGGGCCTGGTGAGGGGGTTCTTCAGTGGCGCGAGGTCGTCGGCACAGGAGGTCAGCCACTGCGTGAGGTCGAGGGCAGCTGTGTTAGGGTCCGTGGTCCTGACAGGTGGGCTCTGGCTGAGGGAGGTGGCGAGCTGGTCGGCGGTGATCTTGCTCCAGTTTCTGTGGGGAGCCTGCTTCGGGTGATGGTGGACCGTGTTCTTTCTGAAGCTGAAATGGACGCAGCTGTGGTCGGTCCAGTGAAGTCCGGTGGAGTGGCTGAAGGTGACGTGCTTGCTGGACGAGAAGAGTGGGTCGAGCGTGTGGCCGGCGAAGTGGGTGGGGGTGTTGACCAGTTGCTGAAGTCCGAGGTTGGCGAGGTTATCCAGCAGGGCGGTGGTGTTGTGGTCATTGTTGTTCTCCAGGTGGAAGTTGAGGTCCCCGAGGAGGATGTAGTCGGCGGAGGGGAGGGCGTGAGGGCTGATGAAGTCGGCGATGTCTTCGCAGAACTGTGCGCGTGGTCCCGGGGGTCTGTAGATGAGGGTGCCTCTGAGGGTAGTCTTGGGGTCGGTGTGGATCTGGAAGTGCAGGTATTCGGCGGCGTTGAATACGTCGATGGAGTCGAATTTCAAAGCTATTGATGGTTTGTGCCACCACTATTCACTCATTGACCACACATCCCATTTTTTCCTAACCAAAATATGCTGGCTAGATAAAAGGTATAATGGCCATGAATGGAGGTGCGACATCCATAAGTATGACCATGGTACCCTTTGCCGCCCTCAATCTGGCTACAGAAATACCTACTCAAATTTAAAGAAACAGTGGCAATTTCTTGTCTTCCGAACAGATTTCCAATTTTCTTGCTCCAAACTATAACACTCCTACATGTAGCTATTGCTCACTTTGAATCTTGTTCCTCTCAAAAAACTTACTCAAGGACGTGGCAGTAAGTTTGGAAATTAGATACACAGGAGTCAGTTTAGACCCCTTTCATTCACAACACATATATAATGAAACAAAAAACATACACTTGTGGGTAAGAGAAGGACACAGTTATTGAACCCACAAATGAGTCTTTCGAGAAGGAAGAAGTCTCTTGTCACAGTTTTGATTATAAGGTAAAAATATCTGTGCCCGTTACTAGAATCCTATCTATCGCCAACTGCCACTCTACCCATATCCTGTAGATGTAACAGAAGCAACAATTTATTTTTTGCGGGGTTACACATTGGGTGCACCTTCGGCACAACATGTCCAAATGCTCTGCTGGGGAACAACACAATTATACATGGAGTATTTCCAGTGGGATCATTGATATCAGGTTCACTGAAGGTGAATCACAGAGTCATATAATTTTTCAAGGGCAATTTATGATGCCTAATGCCTGCTTGTAACCTTTAGGTCTTGTTTTCTGGTATTGTCTATTAATGCACCCACATGTGTGAACAGCGTGTTGCTTCAATTTAATATCTCGATTAATCATTCGGCTATGGTCATATTTAAAAGAATTCATCGCTGCTTTTATTGCGGGTGATCACCACTTCTATTTAGTTCCCTACTTGCAGGTATATTTTTCTGTGGATAAATGTTTTAGCAGGATACAGAAAATAAGACCTGCATTTAGTGCAAGCAGTGGTGGGATGCAGATGAATTCAGAAAAACACAGTGATCACATTTCACCTTTTGTACTGAAACTACAAATACATGGTTAGCTCAAATTATTCTCCTTCAAGACTATCTTTAATTTTGAAAATACAAAACACATAAATCCCTTAGCTCAGAGTGTCACCATTTTGCTAACAATGTAATACTGCAAAACCTACTAATCAAAACAGTGTGCGTGCTTTAGCAAGTGGTTAAAAACTGTAATTTTCTATCAAAGGTATTAGGTTTGCAGAATAATTATTTCTATACAAATATTTTCAGTGAGATGTAATTGGAGTTAATATTTCCATTCTGAGCCTACAGCACATAAATGCACAGTTGTTTTATAGTACTTAATTTTATTATTAGGATGTAAAGGTTTTTTGGAATAGTTCCATTTGGATGTAATTATTCACACACAACATGCACAGAAAATATTACAGTCTGAAAAATGTCTGGCGCCTCACACTTCCTCACAGGGAAATAAGATTTAATTTAACGGTGATCTCTTTTTTTTATTGCAACTTCTACATTCCAAGGTTTAAATATTTAGTTTATATTTAAATGTTTCAAGGCCGGGCCATAAAAAACATTTAGGATGCCTAATGAATTATATGAGAGTATATGGCCACATTCATTTCTGCAGACTCCTTCAAATGAAAGATTCTCCCAGAAGCACTCTAATTCTTATCTATGGAAGGCATTAAACTGCTAAACGCTAACAATTGGAATTAGTCCTTAAATCTGTAATGAGAATTATAAAACACGAATGCAGTTTATGCTGTAACTTGATAAGACCTGGATTTACTCGCAGCTAGTAAAAGTTCCTGATCAAGCAGTATGGCATCTAACTCCCTCAGGTCCGGGAAGCGATATCTGTCCTTTAGGAACATCCTTTGTGGTAAGCAATTCTTATCTGTGCTATCCTAGGACTGAGATAGCAGGGCAGTATCCGGTGACAGCTGCTTTATGGAAAGCTCCATTACTGATCTCAATCAATCTAAAGCAGGTGTAGTTCTACTTAACCCCTTCTGGGCAAAACTGATCCCCCCTCAAGACAGCAGGCGAAAAAACCGCAGGTAATGTGCATCCTTGTAGGTAATAAAATAAAAGAGAATGAATGTACTGAATCTGTACGATAAACTGGATTATTTTATGGATCTTGCATAGCTTATATATTAGATGAAGCATTCAAGCGTATTTATTTACCAAACTACTAATTTCTTTATTTAATTATAAATGTGTTTATTTAGTTCTTTACCTAGATTGTTATGTGGGTGGTTTTACATAGCACGAAGATTGCACAAAGGTGTTATAGCGCTTTGCTAGGGCAAGAATAAAATGCTACAAAGTTACAAGATATAGTAATGCAAATACAACATTATCAATGAACAACAGATATAAAACCAAAAATGAAGTACCAAGTGAGCATTCACTTTCACACTGGGAAAGTGCATATAAATATATATATATTGCTTGTTTTTTCCCACATATTTACTGAAAAAAACTAAGGTTAAAGTGATGTTATAGTTAGGTGAAAATTTTAGTGACAACATAACATTTTAAATTGTAAAAAAAATGACATTCATCAGTTATAGTTATCTCGAATAACTATAACGTAGGCTCCCTGTTTTCAGTTTTTACTGATTTTACAGATAAATACAGACAGAAAGCCATTTATTTTCCTGTCTGTATTTAGTATTAAAAGTGGATAAAAAGGGAAATTGGGTTGTTTTTGAGTGATTCTAAAAGCTGTCCGTCATCACTGCGAGGCAAAATGCTGTGCGGATTTACATGCAAGAGGATTAAAAAAAAAATAGGGATTTTATTAAAGAGCCTTAAAAAGCAGTTAATTTGCACAACCTTGATACTAAAATTTGCATATTTTCTTAAAAGTGCATATTTTACCATTTGAGTGTGTATATATCAATGAAACCTGTCAGACGTTCAGGCACGAGTGCACATTAACTGGTTAAACAAATGCAAAAATATACACATTTCAGCTTCATTTTTTCACAAAACCTAAAATAAATATGGATAAATGCAGGTAAAATTAGCAAAAAATAAATATGGATAAATACAGACGGAAATGACAAAGATATAAATACCATAAAACCGGGAGCCCTAACAATAACTCATGTCCTAACATAACTAGAACTCGCACCGCAGCCATGCAGAGTCGTGTCATTAATAATGTCACTTTAAATGCTACAATGATGTTATCAATGATGTCATTGAACATATTATGAGTGATGTAATATGTGGGGTAATTATCAGTGTATGGTGAGGGTGTGAGTTATAGTTACCTTGGGGCATGACTTATAGTTGCTAGAGATAAGAATAAGTGGTGAATTTTAGTGTTTTTTAGTTTATAATGTTAGATTGTCACTGACATTTTCACCTAACTATAGCGGCACTTTGTTTTTTCAGTGAATTCCAAGGATTTTTTTAAAACTAAAAGTAATATTTTATTACCATATGTAAAGCCAAGCTCAACCACGCACGGCCTTTGACAGTGCTTGGTGGGAGTTTGGTTGCAGGGCCTAAGCCACAGGCTCCCACACGGGCAGCCAACTTTCTGTCGGTCAGCCGCAGAACATGGGGAGAGCCAGCAATTCTTTAAAATAAATAAAAAACAATATATATATAGTGTGGAGAGCACAGGGCCACCTCCCCAAACCTTTAGGACCCCTGGAACCCCATCCCTGAGGCCATTTTATTTTATTAAGGGGAGGGGGACCTTGTCCGTCTCCCTGGGCCAATAGTGGCCCTATGGACTCCATGCCTACGGGCCTTCAACATATGAAAGGGGAGGGGGGTGTGCCCCCCCGTCCCAAGCCAGTATTAGCACAGGAGATCTTGGACCTTTTTTATTTTAAAGGTAGGTGGTGCGACACACTTCCACAAGCGTCTATAAGCTCCGGGAATCCTTCCTGTGGGACTTTCTATTTTAGTGAAGTGGAGGGGGCACACAGCCCTCCTCCCTGAGTGACTGTTGGCCCTGGGGACCCCATCCACCAGGGCCTTCATTTTTTAATAAGGGTAGGGTGGGGGCCCTGCCTTCCTCCCTGAGCTGCTAGTGGCCCTGGGGACCTCATCCCCGGGGCCTTTTCTATTGTAAATGGGTGGCCCAGTGCAAACCTGGGGCACCCACAAAACATAACATTGGGGGTTGCAGGGTGAGTCCCAGAGCACCCGCAGCCCCAGACGGCTCCCCCATGCACCTATCCTGGGTGCATCGGGAGCCGGCTTTGCTCCCACCCACATAGAGCATCTTTTTTGCTTGCTTCCGCCAGGTGGAAGCAGACAAGTCCCTGCCCATGCTTTTGAGGGCAAGGAAACTGTGTCCAGGGAGTGAGCTACCTGGGACACAGTTAGTAAAGCCGGGCCCAGCCACGGCCCATGCAGGTAAGAGTGGTGGGGTGGTAGGGCTGGGTGGGGGATTTGGACAGATGTAGTTGTCAGTCAAAATCCCCCCACTTGTCCTTACCACCCCACCGCTCTTACCTGCACGGGCCACGCCCGGCTGGGCCTCGGGTAATGGAGTCCCTGGGGCCTTAATTGACTTGGGTGGGGTGAAGCATGAGCCTCTTCCCTTTCAAGTGAAAGCCAGAGCCTAGAGGATGGCATCCCTAGGGCCACAATTGGCTTGGGGAGAGGGGTGTATACCTCTTCCCCTTAATTAATGTAGCAGGCCCTGGGGTATGGGGTCCCCAGGACCACAATCGGGTGAGAGGCCCACTCCCCTCTCTCCTTTATTAATGTACCCGACCTGGGCGATGGGGTCCCCGTGGACTTTAAAGGCACATGCCCCCTCCCCTTGTTTTATAAGTTGGCCTCAGTAGATGGAATCCTCAGGGTACAACATGGCCTCAGAAAGCCCCCTCCCCAAATAATGAACAAAAAAATGGTAGGCAGCCATTTTCATTTTTTGGGGCTGCAATCCTACAGGAGTTTCACATGGTTGCAGCAAAAAGCCTGCATTATTTAAATGTTTTGGCCCAGGGGGCTTTCTCTGGGACCCCCTCACCTAGCCTGGGGGTAGGATATTCCTATCCTGCCCACATATGTTTTTTTTTTTTTTAAATTGCAGAATAGGGGACTAAGTCCCAGAGTCCTGTAATGGCTGCCAGCAAAATTGTTCTTCATGTTTCTGGAAGCCAATCAGAGTGCTCGCTACCGTGGGAGCGTTTCTCCCACAGGAGTGAATGGGCTCAAGGGGAAAAAGCCCCCTGGGCCGATAAGGATACCCTATTTTTTAAAATTGAGTTTGAGTGACTGTCGTGAGAGTCCCTCGAGATCAGCAGTCGAGATATGAAAATATTTTTGAAACCTATCATCTCAAAATCTATGCAGGGTGAGTCCCAGAGCACCCGCAGCCCCAGACGGCTCCCCCATGCACCTATCCTGGGTGCATCGGGAGCCGGCTTTGCTCCCACCCACATAGAGCATCTTTTTTGCTTGCTTCCGCCAGGTGGAAGCAGACAAGTCCCTGCCCATGCTTTTGAGGGCAAGGAAACTGTGTCCAGGGAGTGAGCTACCTGGGACACAGTTAGTAAAGCCGGGCCCAGCCACGGCCCATGCAGGTAAGAGTGGTGGGGTGGTAGGGCTGGGTGGGGGATTTGGACAGATGTAGTTGTCAGTCAAAATCCCCCCCACTTGTCCTTACCACCCCACCGCTCTTACCTGCACGGGCCACGCCCGGCTGGGCCTCGGGTAATGGAGTCCCTGGGGCCTTAATTGACTTGGGTGGGGTGAAGCATGAGCCTCTTCCCTTTCAAGTGAAAGCCAGAGCCTAGAGGATGGCATCCCTAGGGCCACAATTGGCTTGGGGAGAGGGGTGTATACCTCTTCCCCTTAATTAATGTAGCAGGCCCTGGGGTATGGGGTCCCCAGGACCACAATCGGGTGAGAGGCCCACTCCCCTCTCTCCTTTATTAATGTACCCGACCTGGGCGATGGGGTCCCCGTGGACTTTAAAGGCACATGCCCCCTCCCCTTGTTTTATAAGTTGGCCTCAGTAGATGGAATCCTCAGGGTACAACATGGCCTCAGAAAGCCCCCTCCCCAAATAATGAACAAAAAAATGGTAGGCAGCCATTTTCATTTTTTGGGGCTGCAATCCTACAGGAGTTTCACATGGTTGCAGCAAAAAGCTTGCATTATTTAAATGTTTTGGCCCAGGGGGCTTTCTCTGGGACCCCCTCACCTAGCCTGGGGGTAGGATATTCCTATCCTGCCCACATATGTTTTTTTTCTTTTTAAATTGCAGAATAGGGGACTAAGTCCCAGAGTCCTGTAATGGCTGCCAGCAAAATTGTTCTTCATGTTTCTGGAAGCCAATCAGAGTGCTCGCTACCGTGGGAGCGTTTCTCCCACAGGAGTGAATGGGCTCAAGGGGAAAAAAGCCCCCTGGGCCGATAAGGATACCCTATTTTTTAAAATTGAGTTTGAGTGACTGTCATGAGAGTCCCTCGAGATCAGCAGTCGAGATATGAAAATATTTTTGAAACCTATCATCTCAAAATCTATTTAACAGATTTACACCAAATCACAAAACGCTTTCTGGACTAAGATCTAGCTTCTTGCCAAATTTGGTTTAATTCCGTTCATCAGTTTTTGCAGTAGTGCTGTTCCAAAACATGGAAAATGCATGGTGATTTTGAGTTTTGAACCCCCCCCACTTATTCACGGCCCCCGCTTAATGGATGGCCCCAAACCATCCTCAAACTAGGCAAAAAAGAACACTTTTTGCTAAAGTTTGTGAAGATTTGTCAAACAGCGCCAAAGTTAATAGCAAAACAAAAAAAAGCATTTCCCATGGAAACAATGACCTAGCTATCACTACCCTAAGGCGACTGTCACTGGGCAATATATATATATATATTTAAAAAATGTGTCTGGGCCATTAGGTGGGTAGTTTATAGTGATCAACAACAATGGATCATTGTAGATGGGTATGAAAGGGGTCCCCACCATACCATTCTAATTTCCACTGAAAACCAACCATGCAAACGAATGAATGAAAATCAGTGCAACCACGCTTTTCATAGTTGCACAGAAAGTAGAATTTTCTTAGCTTTCTTGAGTTAGGTCTTCTCAGTTTAGTCTCAGTGAAGAAACATACTGAAAATCTTCTGATTTCAAATTTAATTTATTTTTAGGTAAGATACTAAATATTACACTGAAGTAGCATAATGCAAATAAGACATTATTCTGAAGATGAATTAATATAAATTGAATTGGTATATATGTCCTTTAAGATGCAATTTTAAAAGGTATAGGTTTTAACAGTTGTGCTTGAGACAGAAAGTTCACATTAAGGGGTAAATTCACAAGAACGTGTGATAAACATCACCAAAAAATGTTAACGCAACTTTACACATTACAACCTATTGCGGGAAAATAACCCCGTGTCAATGTGGAATTCACAACAAGGCGGTACCATGCGATAGTCTGCCGACACCGCGGACAATGTCCGTAATACAACCACAAAAAAACCTGTGATGGGCCAAATCGCGACAAGAAAACAGTGACAACCAGCGCGAGGGCAGCAATACTCATGCATAATGCGGGAAAAAGCACAAGAACAGCATACAGAAAATGCCACAGAAATAAATACATCAACTGCGGAGTACCACGGATGCACCCTGACCGACTGCAGAGGACAACATGTATCGCACAACATCCAAGTACCATGGAAGAACAGAACCGACAGGCACACCACATGAAAGAGACCAGTGGCAGACAAATCAGAGCCACAGGAGCGACTCGCCCACCGTGCAGCATACGCACATAAGCATAAGTGCACCTCGATATTGACAACATCCTGGTACAAACACCAACACTTCCACAACAGAACACAGGACACAACTGGTTCCGCAAATGTGCACAACATGGCAAACCACATCTGAAACCGCAGGAAAATGTAACATGACAATGTACAAGTACAACCTGTAACCTGTAAATATGTTTTAATCACACATGCTGTGCAATGGACATCTTGTATTGTCCCATGATTGCCATGGACGGCCACATTGTGACATGCTCATAAGAAGTAAGTGTCAATCATGATGTTCCTATGGGCCATTCCTGCCGCAACTGCAGTGGGATGTGGGCCACCTGCCCCATCGTCACCATCATCCTCTGGTACCTCTGGAACTGGGATCCATGGGACATTGGTGCGAACACACAACATGCAACGATCATCTTGCACACGATGTCTGGGCTGTACAGGAGCTTTCCACCTGTGCCGTCTAAACACCTGAAATGTGACTTCAGCACACCAAATGTGCGTTCAACGATGCCCCTGGTGCGTATGTGGGCCGCATTGTACTGCTTCTGGGCGGGTTTGTCCGGGTCTCAGAGGGGTGTCATCAGTCAATACTTGGTTCAGCAGTATGTGATGGCAGGCCCACTAATCCAGTGACGCCTGTGCTGGCTGTGTGTGGGGTGAGTGTAAGCCAGGGAGTAGCTGGTGTTGGCAACAACTCCAACAGTCATCAGGCACTCAGAAATGCAATGTCAGAATGATTTGAGTCACACAGGGCTGGTAGCCCCGGATGCACAGCAGCCGACACGGGCCCACCGCCATGGGGCACTGACCTGCAGGAGACTGGGGTAGGGTCATGAGGGCAGAGCAGGGCCTCGCATCTGTCATAGATGCCTTCCGCGAAGTGTCATGGGGGAGAATGGGTGGTCCACCCCAGGGCTTGATGCAGAGGGCACATGCCAGCTGTGTCCGGCAACATGGTGAATATGAATGCCACAGACCCATGCCAGACACCAAGTTCGTACCTGCCTTTTGCTGATGACAACCCCCAGGCCACAGGCTCAGACACCAACGATGTTCCGCCGGAGGATGACGGTCACTCATGGCGCACAGGGTTAGTGGAACCACGTGTCGCCGGCTTGCATTGAACAGGGTTAGTGGCACCACGTGTCGCAGGCCTGCATTATGGAATTATGCCTCACTGATCAAAGGGAGTCTGGTGCTGTGGCCGCTGCCACGGACTTGGGGTTACTGCCATTCAGGACTCAGGACACAGTTCCACATGTGGGACCTACTGGGCCGAAGAGGACGCCTGTGGAGAATGTTAATAAGTAAGGTGTGATGTGGGCCAGCATCAGGGGGGCCAGCGATGGTCTGCGTAGTCTGCAGAGGTCGCGGGACTGGGGCTTGGAGCTTGCACCGGCACGTGGTGGGCCCTCTTTGACACACGACGGTGTCGGCAGGTGAGCAGTGCAGCCCTGGTGCGCTGGGGCAGGCAGGCCTGGTCTGTGCATCAGCGTCCTGGGGTGCAGCAGGCGCAGAGGGTCACAGGCCCCGCTGCTCACAGCGTCAACCTCATGGTAGGCGGTGCGGCGCCGCACTGTCAGTGACGTTGGCCTTCCCGGGAGTGAACCACGCTCTGCGCAACGGGGTTCTTGACCACACCCCTGCGCAGCCCTGGCGTACTCATGGCCAACCCACTACGCTCATGCACACAGGGGGGGACGCAGCATGCAACACTTCCACTATCAGACCTACGGCCTGGGGTGACATGGTTGCGTCCACTGCTCACTGCTCTCCAGTCACCAGCAGTTGTGGTCTGCATGGACATGTCTTTAGTTTGCATACCCATGTCTGTCCTGCACATCCACGCCTCACTTCTCGTTGTGTACATTCCCATTCACGGGTCACTTGCATCCTTCGCACATGGCTGCATTCTGCATCTCCACACGTTCAGCTGTTGTGTGGCTGTGGTGCCATGATATGTCTGTATTGGGTGCAGGGGTAGCCCAGGATGACCATGGAGTGGTGTTGTCATGTCTGGTAGGTGGCCGTGTGATTTGACATGTTGTATGTGGTTTGGTCACGTGTGCATTCCCACAGTTGTGCGTTGTGTGTTGGTGGCTTTGGGATGTGTGATGTGTTGATTTGGCACTTACCAACGAGCAGTCCAGTTCCATATATGCCATGCCGGAAGCGCTGGTTGATGATGGACTGTCGGAAGATGAAGGAATCATGCACACTGCCTGGGTAGCTGGCGACGACATTGGTGAAGAGTCCGCGGTGGTCCACTATTGCCTGCACATTGATGGAATGCGTGTGCTTTCTGTTGTGGTAGTGCGTGCAGTATCCGCAGGGGGCACAAGTGGGACATGTGTGCAGTCGATTGTCCCCAACACGGCCAGGAATCTGGCTATGGAATAGAAGCCTTGCTATGTCTCCAGCTGTTCCTGCGCAGTGTTGTGGAAGTGAAGGTACTGGGGTATGAAGCTGAGGATGGCATCCAGGACAGGTGTGATGAACTGTGATAGGGGTGGCTGTGAGACCCCTCCGACTCTGGCAGTTGTTGGTTGGAAGGTACCAGAGGCCAACAGGTGCAGCACAGCCAGCAGCTTTGTCTGCGGAGGTATGTTGGTTCTCCGCTGTGTTGGTACCGTCAGCCTGTGGGCGATGTGGGTCATGATGCAGAGGATGGTTGTCCTTTTGAGCCTGTAGTGGGCAATGACTTCCTCGGGTGCTAGGTCAGTGAGAGTGGTACGTTTTCGGTAGATCTGCTGTCTTACTCTGCGCTGCCTCTGTTTTGGTCTGGGGGAGGGGGCGGGTCTGGGTCCTGGGGGTGGTGGCGGTGGGTGGTGTGGACCTGTTGGGGCTCCGAGCTGCAAGATGAGTAGCTCCATGGTGTCGTTTGTTCTTCGGGTATGGCTGTGTGCGGGACTCTGTTGCCTACTGCAGGTAGTCGTCCGTCTTTACACCTGCTTGAGGCAGGTGTTAAATACCTGCGGCTACCGCGGCTCATTGACTGTTTTTGGTTTGCTTCGCAGATCTGGCAGTTCGTTGTGAAAGTGGTGGTGTGGTTTTTTTCGTGTGTTTTTGCACGAGAACGCCTACTCTGCATCTCATTAGGGTTAGTTGGTGGTGTCCACCATGGAGATAAACTTTGGGGCAGTTATCGCGGGAATACTGGCGATGTCTGCAGTTTGCACCAGCTTGTGAATGGGGTGTCAGATCTATCTCCACTTTTGATGTGTTAAGGTGAAGATAAATCGGAGATAAGTCCTTGTGAATATGCCCCTTAGTGTTTTTTAAAACCACTCTCTACTCTCACTAAGGCACTGATTGTTATTGTGATGTTTGCTCTTGCTGAACTATCCCCACACTACTAATGTAAGCTTGCATTAGTATATTAAAAACTTAGGGCTCACTTTTCAGTCAATATATTAAGAACTAGTTGGTCATGGTAAAGGTAAACATTTTAGCTCTCAAAGGTGATGACAATAAAGAAACCTAAAAACATAATTGGCATTTTATTTGGTAATTTTAAGTTATGTAGAATGTGCGCATAAAAGAATCATTCTCAATCAAAGCCCAAAGAAATTATAATACTTGCATTAACATTTTCCACATACCATAAAAAAATAATTGTAGACAGCACACTATATCTTTTAAACTGCTAGGATGAAAAGTTAATTTATTGCAAATAATTGCAATCTGCAAGATACCCTTACATGGGCAAATGTAAACAAATTATAATCTGTGATTTGAGTTACAACTGCCTTGGAAAAGTCCCTTTTGATGAAACGTGTTATCAGATTGGCTGTGTTTAGCAATTCATCATATTATTACTGTGAGCCTCTGAACCTCCCATAAAAAGAAGGCAATTGTGAATTTACTTTTGGATGTCAAGGACCCTGATTCCTTTTTAATTTATCACATGCCCTTGTATCTTATTTGAAACTACCTACTACAATACTTGTTGTCAGTGACCTACTTATGCCCTTGACTTTGATTATTATTTTAGGCCAGTCAGTCATAGAGATCACAGCAACTACTAAATATGTTCTATATTATAAAAATGATGCCCAGCATCGTTAGGAAAAGAAAGATTTCCTGCCATTAATTTGGGATTTTATTGAGGTATTATGTTTAAAAAATGACATAATACCCAAGTATGAAGCATGCCATTGGTTGCCAGACAAAGCTTTCTTAAAACACATCAACAAAACCATTTAACTTATGCAATTATTCAATACATTTAAGATACTAAGTTAAACCTGTTACACAGTGTTTCATAAAGTGAATGCTTCAAACATCAACTGCAAGTTCCAGGTGTTGTTTTGATATCTGTGAGATTCAACCTCAGAGAACAATAAGCTGCCACACATACAGCTGTTAATTCTCAACTGCCACAGGTGAGAGTCACCATACTATTGTTCCTAGAGAAATCGTTTGCCAGCAATCGCAATGCACTGACCTCTGTGGACATTACTACAGCCAGGCACCAAATGCATCTTTACATAAAAAGGCCTTGGTGGATGTATATATGGGTCCAACAGCACCAATACCATTATCCTGAGTTTGGGTGGCAGGACCTCTGAAGTAAACAAGGCCAGGGAAGAACCATGACATTCCTAGGGTTGCTTAATGTTTGAACAGTACAAAGCACATGGCTTCACTCTATTTGGTTACAGGCCTCTAGGTGTACTAACATCCTAAAAGGGTTCCTTCAAATTGATAGTCTGAGAACATGCTCAAAGCCCACCAATGTTCCTATGGAGATCACCACCTCTATTCAAACAAAATCATATTTGATATTTTCCAAACATGAAAAAGTATTAGAAGACCTAACCTTGGTGGGAAATTCTGAGGCACTGGGAAAATCAAGTGCAAAATCCAAAGAGGGAAATACATATATGGATGTATTTCACCTTTAAAAATGTGCTTAGTCAAAGCATGCAATCCTCTTCACAACATTGTTTATCTAGGTCTATGTGAACTAGTGACCTTTCCTTTTGCTTCTGCGTCTGCCTCTACCTCTTCCTCATTGCCTTTTATTTCAGGGAAGGTCTAACTGTAGCAACCTTATCTCTTCTAGAAAAATGTGTATTGTTGCAATGTTCTCTCCTCTGGTTCCAATTAGTCAATATTGAGGGTATTGTGTTCTCACTCTGTATTTTCTCTTTTTGTTGAGACTGTTCAACTCGCCCCTCAAAAACATGACCTTTTCTTTCTCTTAGTTCCTGCTGCCACTGAGAATCACTCTCTTCTTCCATATTTGCACTACATTAGAAATTAAGAGATGACACCATTGAAAAAAGGGGATATTTTATAAATGAAAATGAATAAGACATATTTATGTATTTATTCAACAAAATATTTATAGAGAACAAACTTCTCCATCAAGTTAGTGGAATGCTTTTCACGGGTATTGAATAACTATACAATTTCATAATGAGAGCAAATTAACAACACAGATAGCAGTAAAAAAGTTTTAGTGGATGGATTCCCCTCAAAGAAAATATACGATTTCAAATTGGGGAGAACAAAAAGCTTCTGGTAGCTTTAAAGAAGAACAAATACATGGGGACTAAATACTTTTTTTATAAAACTGCTTCTTACATATCTTGGGTGTCAAGCATAGGAAGTTGTGTTTTGTTGTTTTTCTTTTGTCTAAGGAATACTTAGATTGAAGCTGGATAGGCTCTTGGTTCTTCATTCACCAGCTGTTTGTAGATTTTGATTTAAGGTTAGATCACCTTGCCAAGTTTAGCACATTATAAGTAAAGAAGCAACCCTTGGAAATGATGAGCACTCAAGAGGAAGCTAGTAGAGGTGGGATAGTGTGTGGTGTTATGTGGTCAGATATTTTGTTCCAACTTGAAAGCAAACCTGGAAGCAGAGAATCAATCTAATGGGAGTCAGAGGGATTTTGGGTAGCCCTTCCAGAATTACATTCTCTGAATCAATATGAGACAGAATAGGGACACATACAATTGATCTGTAATGGTATTGAATAATAAGATGTTTCAATTTATGGATTAGATGTAGTTGAAAAAACACTCTTGTGAGTTCTATTGATGCAGGGCACTTTGGGAGGAATGAGCCAAGAGTGTATCTCTGGGGCACAGTGTTGGGGCAGGGGTAATTATTTTCACAAGTGAAGCCAGATCACAGGGTAAAGATTGGTTTACTAGATTACATAAATGGATAATGATTAATGATATAGGGATTATTCATGATAGCTTCTACTGTCCAGCAGATTGAACTCTGGATTGTTTAACTGGAATTTTGAAAATATCTCTTGAGCACATAAAAGAAGTGATACGATCAAGCTATAGTGAATATTGGTGTAGGGTGTAATGTGTGAGAAGGCTACACAATGTGTCCAAAAACTTAAAAAAACTCTTTAAAATAGTTTCCAAATGAAGAAAAGTGAGAGTACTGTTTCCTTCCTGTATTGTGTGATTAAAATGTTAATCAACCAAACACACGCATACCCACACACACATGCACACACATTCATACACATTTGGTAAAGTACAAACAAAAGGGAAGTATGTCGGGAATTTAATCGGCTGCATGCCCTTGAAGTGTAAAGCAACCACATTTATGCTTTGCAATTTACTGCCTACTCTTAATTAAATATTTCAAAGACCATCTGTTAATAAAACGCCGACTACTCCCAGTCAACAAATAAGGTTTTTAAACAGTAATATAAAGACAAAAATATCTGCAATGACTTACTGGTGACTCTTATAAATTATCTCATATCTCTATTCTATTTACTACAATGAACCAAATATTTACTCTTCTGTTTGACATAAAAGTGTGTGATTCTGTGTTTTTTAAGGTCAAAAAGGCTCCACCTGGTTTTCATAATATTCATAAACTACTCACCTTTCAGAGTCCTGCATTGTTTTTATCACTGGAATCCTCCAATGGCATTAATAGATCATTATACATGGTAAACCATTATAATTTATTTATGTATGTCTCTTTTTACAGTCCTATCATGCCATTCAGCAGTTCAGATGATGTCCTAAATATGGACCACAATACACATCAATGTGTCTTTTGGTGCTGAAGACATGTGTAACTATAACTAATCTGAGTGGTATTCATTTCATTGACTTAGGGGGATGTTCACAAGAACGTGTGCTAAACATCACCAAAAAATGCTAACACAACTTTACACATTGCAGCCTATCAGGGGAAAATATCCCTGTGTCAATGTGAAATTCACAACAAGGCGGTACCATGCGATAGTCTGACGAAACCGCGGCCAATGTCCGCGATACAACCACCTCCATGGAGATAAAAACACAAACCTCAAAACGAAAAAATATGCGATGGGCCAAAGCGCGATGAGGAAATCAGCGATAAACAACGCCAGGCCTGCAATACACACATGGCAGGCGATAAAAATCACTATAAAGGTTGAAAAAACACTCAAACACAAACTGACCAACACCCAAGCACCATGGACGCAGCCGGAGCAGGCACAGAGGATGAGCGCAACCCCACAAGCACCCTGGACGACCAGCCTGGGACCCCAGGGACAGGGAAGGGCAAGGACAAGAGGAAGACGAAGTTCAGTCCACAGAAAAATAGGATCCTAGTCACGGAGGTGATGGAACACCATCAACAACTGTTCGTCACCTCCAACATGTCATTGGGCACCAAAAGTGGAATATGGTGGGACATCGTGGACAAGGTGAATGCTGTCGGAGAGCACAAGAGGTCAATGGATTGACATCAAGCGCAAGACCAAGGAGAAACTTGCAGCCAACCAGAAGGCAGCAATGCAGACTGGAGGTGGGAGCCCAGTGCCACAGCTCGTGCTGGATGACATGGAGGAGCTGGTGTCGACAGTCATCAGTGTGGAGACTGTGGCCGGAGTCGGGGGACCGGACACTGCTCAACAGGACACAAAACACCGCAACAGGGTGAGTGACCACCAGGTACTGGGGGGACGGGTGGAGATGGCCACAATGGCACACATGCACAATCAAGCAGACCACAGTGCACACCCACAATGACTCTGGGTCATGGCCCTGATCTACAGACTGTCACAATGTACAATGCCATGCTGTCTGAATGTCAACATGTACCATGCGGCTACATGCATGTGGGCACATTGTAATACACCATCACCCCTTCACATTGCAGGGGCACCGTCAACACCTCCTGCAGAGCAGTCCCAGCCACTCTTCACTGATGACGAGGAGGACACCCTCAGCATCGACACCCAAGCCCTCCAAGACAACATTGACATCACATGCAACTCACCTCCAGGATCAGGGCAGCCCAGCTGCATCGAGGAGACACCACCTATTACCCAAACCACCCAGCACGAGGCACCCACAGCCCCTGCAGTCTCCCAAAACTTCCAGGAACAACACATGGCCTTCCAACGCCATGTGCTGGAGGGCCAGAGGGAGACAGCTGAGCAGGTGCGGGTGGGGTTCGCCATCATGGCTACCAAACTGAACGCCATCCATGGGTGTCTAGGTCCCATAATGGACCAGCTCCAGTCCCTAACGGACACCCACGGCCCGCTCCATGGTCTCCAGCGAGCCCTGACTGACATCGCTGGAGTCATGACGTGGAGAGAAGAACACATGTCCGCTCAGAGTGGCTCCAGCGATCCCAGCCGTGAGCAGGCACACATGCGGAGGCTCATGGAGGACATGGTGCGGATGGAGGCGGAATGGATGGCAGCCACCGCTGCACATCAGCGAAATGTAGCTGGGATCTACCATGCCCTGCAGATCCTCATCATGGCATTGCTGCCACAAGGCGTGGTGCTGATGAATGCTGCTGCCCCCACACCATTCACATATCCGCCCCCTGGTGTGTCAGTGCCTCACAGTGTGGCAGGCATATCCCCTCCAGCACCGATGTGTCACTGCCACATAGTGCGGCCGACAATCCTCCTCCGGCCCCTAATGTGTCAGTGGCACACAGTGCCACAGCCGGTACTGCAATACCCACAGGTGGGGCAAAGCATACATCCGAGGATGAGGACGTGGATGGGTTTGAGTTCAGAAGGAGGCACTAGCATTCATTTCTGTCACCTGGCCTGTTTTTGCTTGGTGCTACACATGGCCCCATGACCTTCCACTGACCCCCGATACACTCCGCTGCACTCACCTTGGACCGCGACATGGACTGCCATATCCTGTTTGATGACCAATGACACGGCGACCAGACTGTGGACTGTACCCTTCCTCTTCTGCAGTACTTACCATCCCCGGTTAGACTCTGGCTGACCCTCCACGGGCCCATATTGTGAAGTGTGTTTGGCATGTCCCTGTAACGCTCTAGCTGCAAAACTCCACTGGTTGTGCAATAAACATCCAGTAACGCACTGCTGTGTCATGTCTTTCATCATTCATGTATGAATGTGTGGATAAATGTAGGGACAGTGATTCCCCTCACGTCAATGATGCTCATCTAGTGGGATGCCAGTCACAATGTGCTACATTGCGTATTGTGTTCCGGGTGTCGTGGACACTACAACAGGGACACACGCATTAGTCATTTCCTTGTCCAGACATGGACTGAACCACACCCAGAGCCCCCGAGTCATTGTTGCAAGCCCTGTGCTGGTCCGGCTTATGCCAGGCCAGACCACTCTGCTTACGCTCTGAGGGGGGGCCCAAATAGCTACCTGTCGCAGGCGTACTCACTGGTGATGTACAGGTCACTGGTATGGTTGTCAGCATGTCACGGCCACACCCTGAGTGCAGGTTTGCACACACACCACACCCATCCGGCACAGGCGTCACAGGCCATGTGACCCCGCAAATATAAGGGGCTGACAACGTCACATTCCCCTCTGCCAGTGGTGACTGGATGACGGACGCTCCAGGGTTCTCAATCATAAAGGGCCCATGAGTTGTTGTGCACAGGGTTATTGGCACCCGAAGCCTTGCGGCCGTCATGGACCTACCACCACGTGGCGCTGACTGGTGTTGCACAGGGTTAGTAGCACCCAAAGCCTTGCGGCTGTCACGGGCCTACCACCATGTGGCGCTGACTGGCGTTGCACAGGGTTAGTGGCACCCAAAGCTTTGCGGCCGTCATAGGCCTACCATCACGTGGTGCTGACTGGCGTTGCACAGGGTTAGTGACACCGAAATAGCTGAGCGGGTGTGCAGCCTGCGATGATGACGTGTGCACTGATGTGGTCTCTGCCATTGATGGCTCAGGACTCAGAGTCATGTGTGGGACCTGCTGTGCCACGGGCGGGTCCACATGATGTGGACCATGCCATGGTGGCAGGACCGGGGCCTTGAGCTTGCACGGGCACGTGGTGTGCCCACTGATGGACACGCCGGTGGCAGCAGGTGAACAGTGGGGCATGGGTGCGCAGGGGCAGCGATGTCTCTCTCTCTCTCCCTTCCTTTCCTTTCCTTCTCTCTCTCTCACTCTCTCTCCCTTCTCTCTCTCTCTGTCTCCCTTCCTTTCCTTTCCTTCCCTCTCTTTCTCTCTCTTTCTCTCTCTGCCTTTCTTTCCTTCTCTGCTTCTCTGTGTGTTGCTCCTTTGATATGCGCATGACACACGTCCTGATTTTGTGCTTTATTTTCTAGGCTGTGACGTCGAGATGTCCCTGACGGACCCGACAGGAGTCTTCCGCATTTGTGTTTTGTGTTGTATTTCAATAAAGTTTTTGGTTGTTACTCCAGTGCTGTGTGACTGTTTCTCGTTCTTCTGGCCACACGTGTGTTTTTTTTCGGCAATGTGCGTCATCATGCGCTTTTTGTGGCTCTTGCGTCGTGCACGGTATGTGTATGTCCGGGGGGGTGGGCTGGGGGTGATGTCGGTGGGTGTTGTGGCCCTCATGGGTGTCGGAGCTGCATGATCATTGTCTCCATGGCATCTGTGGGTCTTCAGGTGTGGCTCTTGGCTGGGCTCCCTTTCATGCTGTGCAGTTCTGGCAGTTCGTTGTGAAAGTGGTGTTGTGGTTTTTTCATGTGTTTTTGCACGGGAACCCCTACTCGGCATCTGATTAGGGTTAGTTGGTGGTGCCACCATGTAGATAAATTTTGGGGCAGTTATCGTGGGAATACTGGAGTTGTCTGCAAATTTGCACCAGCTTGTGAATGGGGTGTTAAATCTATCTCCACTTTTGATGCATTAAGGTGGTGATAAATTGGAGATAAGTCCTTGTGAATATTCCCCTCAGACTGTATAAACATCTGAACCTACCTTCCAGGGTCTGACCAGTAACAGTCAAATTACGAACAAATCTGTGTTAGCATTCTTGAGCACTCAAGTGTTTTTTGGCAAATAAACTCAAATTTTAACATGAAAAATTCAGGAAACATTTTGGTGTGCTCTGTTGTCTTATGTCTTTTTTGTAACCATACTATGTACTAGAATTATTTTGTTTTTGCTAGTAACGCATAGTTAGTAGTTCTGCTTGAGTGTATAAATTCAACAAAATCGCGTGGAGTTCAGAAGCAAAACAAAATCTCTCTTTTCAAATGTTCAAGTTTGCAGGTTAATTAGGGATAATATGCTGTGACCTGGGTTGATAACTTCCTTCTAGACAACACATCGAAATGGTCAAACTCAAACTCTGTGAGCATGTACAAGATATCAGTTCTCTCCAGTGATGCACAGTGGAATTGGAAATGTGTAAGGGTGCCCCTGTGTGTTGGAAATGCATAGGAGCCCAGTCTTACACTGAAAGGCCAGAAATTATTAATTCCTTCAGGAGATGATGTCACTGTTGTTTTCTTATCCCCTTTACAGTCTTTGAAATGGCACCTGAAAACCTGTTAAACCATGTCTTCATTCTTTCATTTAATTTTCCAATATAATGTAACAAGGAATCCACGCGTGTAAAATGAAGTTACTTTTTTATAATGAATATTATTTGCATTGCATCACGATCGACATGGATTGACATGGATTAATCACGAAATTCAGTACATTAGGAAATCTCAATGAAAGTTTTATCTCTTCTGTTATTTTGGGTTGATTCGTACATATCACAGAGAATTTTGTCAGACAGAGTCACTAACTCTACAGTAATATTAAAAAAATGCTATTTGTCCTAATTCAGCAACAAACAGTCAACAAGTTAATAATGGGCTCTGAAATATATTATGCATATTCGAACATTTTGACAGAAGTCGTTCATGTTATATAAGACAGGAGGCAGCCATTTTTAAAGCTACCACAATTTTTTTTTTAATAGTTTTTCCTATTCTTGCTGAAGATGAACACTTAACTCATGCTTATTTTGATCGCAGGCAAATATGTTTTTGTCTAACAAAAGTATTAGAAGCAAACTACATAAGCTTCAAAACAGTTTATTCCACTTAAAGGTACTTATACTAAATTTTACCTAGGGAACAGAAAATAAAATGTCAAAAAATATTTATGTATACATTTAAAATAATTGACTATGTATGTGTAAATGAAATGCACTGAAAAAGTTGCATAGGTAATTGATGTCTCTGTTTCTACACGTATATAGTATCATGTATATTATGCATATGCATACTGAATACATTTTATTTACTCTGAGATTTCTAATTCCATTCTAGCGAACAACGAGGTTAAGTTATAAAATGGAAACTATGGTGTATGTGAAATTCCAAGAGAAGAAGATGCTACAAATATGTATATCCATAAACATAAACAAAAGATTTGCAAATTTTGTATGACCTTTTTATATACTCGTACTTTTAGCCAGTAGTCAGGCAAGTAGGTAAACACAAAGCAAAAAGATAGATAGATGGATGGACTGCAAAAGTGGAAAGCAATAACGACAATACCTATTTGCATTCAAGTTTGACAGAATTGAAAGAATATTTGAATTAAATATCATATACTGAGCTTGAATGTTTTGGTATCAATATTTTACATATCGTCCACTTCAAACGAAAACTGAATTAAATAAAAAAGAATTGCTATTCAGCAGACTCTTATTAGTACCAAAGAAGAAGGGTTGATGTAGCGATGTGTCTTATATGGTGCACATTTGCATATTATGAAATTAATTTCCTGTCACTACCAGCAATTAAGCAGCAGGTCATTTATAACGAAGATATGTGAGGGTTCACGTTGCTTTTTGAAATATGACTTAAAAAACATTGGCATGTGTTTTGTGATATGTATCTTAACGGGATAGACTCCATTTTAAATAAAATGGAGCTGAACTCAAATAACTAATCCAAAATGGCAGACAGAAATACAAGGCAAAAAGTATAATGGACGAGACGGAAGACAGAGTAAAAGCGTCCATGGAGGTATGGAAGAAAGAAACAGGGAAGACGAGACAGTAAAAGTGATAGACAGAAATAGAAACTGGGACCACATTCCTTTTTTAATACGAAAATAGAGAAAGAGTGAGGAGACAGTGGAAGAAAGGCAATCCACTAAAAGAAAGGCAATTTAGTGAAAGAGAGTGCCTGGAAAAGAAGAAGAGAGAGGGAATAAACATACATAAAGAGAGAGGAACAGACAGACGAAGTACAGAGCACGTCAGAGCTTAGCTAGAGAAAGCAAGGGAGGCAGGAGAGTGATCCGAAAGAGAAAGACCAGCTAGAGATAGGGGCAGATGAAAAATGTGAATTAGAGGGCATAGTGAGAGGCCGAGAGAAGAGACCGTGGATGAAGGAAGAGATACTGAGACTGAGCAAGAAGAGGCAGCTGGGGAGACTGAAAGAGACAGCACAACCCGGCAGCATGATTAAAACGTGACCACGGGGAAAGGAGGCAGACAACTCAGAGACAGAGCTGTGCAGGGAGATTGAGTGCGCACTTGTTTGAAGAAAATTATAACCTTTTCCTGCAGTGGCTTTTTCCTACTTGTAATATTTTATTAACTCGTCATATAGCTTATATTCGAGTGTTAAGAGACTTGATGGATTTTGTTTTAAATTGAACCATTACTATCATAGCAGCGTATATGGAAATGTCTAATTCAGAAAATGCATTTTAATCACTTACCGAATTAAGTTCTTTTCTTTATATTGTTGCAGAATTTGCATAGGGAAAACTTTTAATGCAGATTATAAAACTGAGTTTTATTTAATTACGGAGTCCTTTAATTATCTAATCTCGCAGTAGATGCCTAAGCGTACAAATATTGGTTCGCTTTATTAAAAAAACAACCCTAACTGCCTGTCTGTGTTCAGTGGGCAATTGAATTATTTTATTCATTATGCGAATAACACCAAAGAGCTTCCGCACAAAGATACTACAATAAGCAGACGTTTCCACAGGGCCTGGACACAGAGAGCAATACAATGGTATTCTTAGTAGAAAGATAAAAATAAAAAAAATTGTCTAGACTAGGCTGAAGTATTCTGTCACAGCTCACTCACACTCTAATGAGCACGTTCCACAAGAGAGGAGATTGCTTACAACTGGACCATCATGACACTGTGGTATCTATAAAGTCACAAATACAAAATGTTAATTTAAATTTGCTGCCCAGTTTATGGCAGGTAGCATTTAGCAATACTTTAATTTGCTTGCGTACCTATCAGTACTTTCTTGGAGTAGTACAGCGCCCTTGTAAAATTCTACAGGCTTTATAGCGCGCCTTGGACTGCAGAGCAGTAATGATGTCATAACGCCCGCTAACGGAATGGTAATCAGACAGTGCTCCGGTACAGCTGCAGACATAAATCTGATGGAACTTTCTAGACTCCCCTACGTTCTCAGACTTACCTTGAATGATGCTCGGGCGCTCCGGCGAGGTAAGGGCGGCAAAGTGCACGCAGAAGGCAGTCGGCAGACTCGGAGGCATCGTGTAGGCCACTTCGGCTGCCTCCCTCGACCCCAGGGTTGGATAAAAAAAAGAGTTTGCGGTCGGGATGAACTGCGGAAATAATTTCGGAGGGCTAGTGAGACCGAAAAAAAAGAATTTAGCCCCTAATACCCGCACAAATAAATGAGCGTAAGGCAATAGTGGCTCAGCTCAAAGCCTTTTGCCTTGCTGAATGAAAGCAATCCCTAAGACTGAATGGGTAATGAGAACCCGGCTCCTGAGATTTTAGCTTTCTTAATCATGTTCATAATTAATTCAAGAACATTGATAATTTCATTACATTCTTTTTGTGTTATCAATAAATGATGTGCCTGCACTTTTGGTCCTGTGTACAGAGAGGGAGAAGATGCGTTGGGTAATATTGCACCAGCAATTGTGTGTGTGTGTGTGTGTGTGTCTGTGCATACCTATAAATATATATTTATATATAAGTGGTCTAAAAGGTGGAGCGATGTTTATTTCCCTTGACCAGGCCTCTGTTATCAGAATATGATGACAAGCAGCTACAAATAATTGATAAGGCATACTGTGGAGCTGCAAAACCCTGGAAGAAATGGCTCTGCTGTAAGTCTAGCACTTGCAGTTTGGTCTTAAGCCATTAGTCAGACATAATAGGACCCCCTGGCAATGACGTCACACGCCAGAACTGTCAATCAATCAAAACTCAAAATACTAGCTTCAATTAGCATGCTCCTATTTGGTTACGTTTAATTTTTTGGGAGAAAATATTGGCATAAAATTGCTAAAATGATATATGAATTTACAGCATTATAAATAAGTCCAAGTTAAGATGGCAATAGCAAAGAACGCATTCTGTATGCACCTGCAGTCACCTTCAGAGATGTGTTATTGCTCAAGGAGTGTTTTTTTCATTCCTTTTTCAGAATCTTCACAAAGCCATCACTCATTAGTTTTTCAATCTTCTTCCGACGAGTCGATAAAATATTTAATATTACGCGATGGGATTATTATGCAGTGATTCTGAAATAGGACCAGTTCAAGACACTTTTAAATTGGCTGCTTTCAAAAGTATCAAATAAAGTACTCATTTTCTCTGAACGTTTTTTGGAAGCAAGTGCAACAGGGTGGAATTACCACCTCTCCATGGCAGTGGCCTTGGGTGGCTATGTCTCAGAAATGTGAAGGAACATGTTAGTATGTTTGTACATTGCAGGTTTAAACCTTTTGGTGTGGTGCTTGTTAATTTCTGTACTCACTTACCCTGACTCGTTTTGTTTTCACGGTGGCAGTGCTATGTTGCTTCGTTTTTCTATTCTGTAGTGTGGCTTGTGGCATCAGTTTATTTCTGAGTCAGAATTCTCAAAATCCAGACCTATAACACATATCTTTGTTGCAAAGATAGTTTGGGCCTGCTTCTTGAGAGATATATTCCAGGATAGAACCTGGTGCCCTTATCATTACCCTCTTTATGGATTTGTAAATTATCATTTTAAGCTGTTCATGGTGAATAAGTCCGGTAAACCACCTGCAAAGGCTTTCTACTGGTTCCAATAGGTAGCAGTGCAATATCAGACATAAACCAATCTGCTGCCCAGAACATTTTAGTAGAATCCATCTGCTTTGTGGGACTGGTTATTAGTGTCTAGGCGTATCCTATTTAGCACATAGAAGCCTCTGTGTAATTACCTCTGGATATATATTGCTCAATGTCTGATAACTTTGAAGTACTGGGTATTTTAGACCCAGCGGTGCAGGGGCACACACCCTATGACTTCTGGGTTCACCCTGTTCCGGACCTACAGAAACACAGAGTCTTCTGGGTGAAGTCAAAGAATCGTTTATTGGCTGCAGACCAATGACAGGTATCCTAGAAGTACAACAGCGTGTATGTTCTCAGGGGACTGCTGAAAATCATAGGAACGGACTTCTCCTTAAGTACAAAATATCATGCTCCAGGCACACATTCCTTGGTTTACGATATGGCCATATAAAGGTATACATTACAAACGAAAAAGCAGAGTCATGATGACCATCCCACATTCCAGTTCGGCCAGCCCACAATGATTTACACAGTAAGGTTCAGATCCCACGTTTGAAGTAAATAGACCCCCCAATAAACATGAGCATCTCCTGTTTTGGGAAACAAGTCATAAAGCAAGAACAAGCAGGTGTGGAAGAGATTAGCCGGGGGATTGTGTAGAATGAAAGGGTTTTATGACGGGTCAAACCCTGATGCTAATCACAGGTGGACGGAGGAAGGGGAGCTCGTGAGACCGGTTTGACCCGGGGCAGCAGAGCCAGCTGCCCAGGTCACAGAGAAGTCAGAGGGAAAGCCCATGTACTGTGAGGCCCGTATTAACTCCATCATAGCCTATGTGAGGGCAATGACAAGATGGCCACTGCTTCCAAAATGGAACCCGCGTAGTGGAGCAGAATAACGTGTACACAGTGCATTCATAGCTAGGACGATATATAAAGCACTCGTACATGCCGCATTTACCATTTGCGGTTCGCTAATACCAACATGGACAGGGGTAGGGCCCTGTCCCCTACGCGGTCCCGAATATTAAAGTACGACAGACCCTCCTTTTGCCCTTACATAGGCAATCACTATACTCATCTTAATCCGAGTCTAGGTCAATGTTCGCAAAGTCATGGAGATGTTGCTGTAGCATCATCCTATTACTTAGCTCGTCTCTCGATACAGGTTTCCTTACACATAAGGTAGCACAGAGACCACATATCGCGGGAGCACACTGTATACACAGGCAGAGCAGGAAAAGAATGGCTAAGATCATTCCAATGACCATCAGAACTTTCCAACCCCAGGCAGATATCAATTCCCAGAACCACCCCACCAGTGACCAATCTCCCTTATCCACGTGTATGGCTTCAGATATTTTATGGAGTTTGGAGATGGCTTGATACACTGTTGGAGCATTATCTGGTATGAAAATGCAGCAGCTGGATTGGATGACCTTGCATACCCCACCGCGGTCTGCAAGAATAACGTCTAGAACCATGCGGTTCTGCAGAGTCATAAGGCGATCTGCTTGGAGCTCAGCTGTCAGATTACTAAGGGCACCAGCCGTTACATTGACAGTGGATTCAACCACACGAGTCAGCTGTCTCAGGTTCCTACTATTGACCATAGGTCCCCAAAACGGCAGGAAACCCAAGAAGAAGTCTCCTGCTTCCTGACCGGCAGTATCCTCCTTACTAATTACACCTCTCACGACTCTGGTCTTGTGATAGTCAGAGGCAGCAGTAAATGTCGGCGGTAGCAAGTTCGCAATATAACATGTGCCCGAGAAATCAGGGGGCAACCATGTATATGCTCGGTCATTGCAGATGAAATATGTGCCCTTGGCAGCTAAAAACGCAGGAGAAAACTGTGACGGGAAAGTGTACGTTTCAGTACAGTCACTTCTTCCCAGTTGAGCTCTAGGATTCTGACCATTACCCTGTAAGCAGAACCGACCCATGTGGGGTACGACCCAGATTGGAGATGAGATTTTTCGCTGTCTTTCACCCAGACTAATACTATACCCCGTCACGTTCCATCCTACATAAGGTCTCAACTCTTCTTTGGGAATAGATGAGTATGCATTAATATCCCTACTCATATCGGCAACTCCTTTCATCAAAGCCTTATTATTGGTGATAGGTCTGATGGAACGCGGTTGGCGAGGGGAGTATGTATCTAGAGCATAGAGAAACATGGTTTGGAATGCCCATGACGATCCATTGTAACTGTACGGCAGCACCAGGTAGGGAATACCCTTGTTAATGGTATGTGGCATTAACCCACACACCCAGCAATTGGTCGTATTCATTACCAGTTGGTGCTGGTGCAAGAGCTGGATAAACGAGTTATTTACGAACTCTGATCGTCTGGTCTGTTCGTGCTCAGGCAAAGGGTGAAAAGAGTGAGAGGAGGCAGTAGAAAGGAATATAGGCTGTTGAGTGGGTTCAATGGGCTTTTGAGCGGAGAAGAACACAAATCCTACAATAAACATCATTATGCTACACAGTGTAAAAAGGCACAAAAAGACAAAACATTTACTTTTTACAATTCTACACATCCTTGCGTTAAAGTTCATTTCCTCAATTGGTCTCTCCATCTTAAAAAACTCCATCCTCTACTCGGGCCGCTCGCGGTGGATGAGTTTCTTCTGCTAAGGAGTACGCCTGTCAGTCCTGGGAAACGCCCTAGACTAACCAGAACCGTCGACCTAGCGTCTTCGGCCTGTACCCCAAAGTCTTGGCACCGCGACCCTGCGGCAGAACCCGGATGGTGGTTCGAAAAACAAAAATCAAGAAAGTCCTTCAGATGGGAGAGCAAAGAATGTCAAAAGGAAAAAGTGAGGAAATCTTTATTTGTCCATGGGCCTAGGTCTCAAATTATAGCGGAGACGGCCAGGTGCTGTTTGGTCTTGAAACAAAAGTTCAGGCTCAGTGGTGTCCAATCGACTTGATGGTGGCACAGCTTCCTGCAGAATATTGTCACTCTCTTGGTCTGAAACTGTGCCTCTTAAGCGTGCATCACTGAATGGTGTGAAACGGAGTACAGTGTCTGTCTCAGAGTCGGTGATACCCTCTTTGACCCACCGGTCATATGGCAGAGGCAAAGGGACTACTTTGCAGTGAGTACCATGGATCCAGTGCTTCTTCCCTTTCACTCGCACTGCTGATCTTGTTGATAGAAGAACAAGATGAGGGCCAAGCCAGCGGGGCTCGTCGTTGCTCTTGCGCTGGAAGTTCCGCACTAGCACCCACGTACCAGGGTTGATAGGGTGTCCAGGAGGTTCAGAGGCTTGGGGAAGAGTATCATGTACCTGTTGGTGCAAAACACGCAGTTTAACAGTCAAATCATACAGGTAATCGAGCAGTACTGGATGCTCTATTTCGCTAAATTTCGTCGGTCTTGGCACGCCCCACACATTAGCCGGGCGGCCAAAGACGACCTCATAAGGGCTAAGTCCCACTCGTGAGTGTATGGTCATTCTGGTGGACAGGAGTGCTAGGGGCAGAGCGTCAGGCCATTTAAGACCGGTGCTCGCCTGAATTTTAGCCAGCTTGAGCTTTAAGGCTCCATTGTAGCGTTCTACTAATCCAGCTGATTGGGGGTGATTTGCAGCGTGGAACTTCTGCTGGATGCCTAAACCTTCACATACATTCTTCATCACTTTACCCACGAACTCACTTCCGTTATCACACCACACCATTCTTGGCATCCCAAACCTAGGGAAAAACTCCTTCACAAGGGCTTTGGCTGTGGATAGGGCAGTGTTATCTTTCAGAGGATAAGCCTCAATCCATTTTGAGAAAGCACAAACAACCACCAGTACATATTTCAGGTTGTTGCATCTTTCCATGTGAATAAAGTCCAGCTGCAAAACTTCGAATGGACATGATGGGGGTGCAAAGTGACCAGCCGGAGTTGGGGTTCCCCTACCAGGGTTGTACTTCAAGCATACTATGCAATTCTTGACCACGTTCTCTGCACACTTGGGAATCCCAGCATTCTGCCATACTGGAGCCAACAACTTGCATATACCTTTCGTACTGATATGTGCCATTCCATGTGCCATAGTAACTACTGGAAGCACATATGCATCAGGCAACAACCATCGCCTATGTTCTGTCAAATCAATCCAGCAACCATTCTCATCCAACTTACCCATACTCTCTCTCCACTTGCTTAACTCTTCCTCTGTGGCTTCAGCTTGAAGCGACTTCACACTCTCTATTGTGTTCTCACACATTCCCACATCACTAACCCATCTTGCGGGACCTGCAACATACATTCTAGTCTTCACATTCTGTGCCGTTTCTCTCGCGGTCTCATCAGCAAACGCATTCCCACGTCCAACATCATCTGTGACTTTCCTGTGCGCACTGCATTTCATGATCGCAACTTGCAACGGTAGGGTCAGTGACTCAAGGAGATCATTCACCAACTTGCCATTCTGAATTTTAGCTCCATGCGACGTCAGGAACCCACGCTCCTTCCACAAACGCCCAAAATTATGAGCCACGCCAAAGGCGTACTGGCTATCTGTGTATATGTTCACTCTCATTCCTTCGGACAACACACATGCTCTCGTGAGGGCGATTAATTCTGCTGCTTGGGCCGAATTATGTGGCACTCGTGCAGTTTCCACGACTGTGTGTAAAGTCGTGATAGCATATGCAGCAGTCGTGTCACCATTAGGGAGCTTAAAACATGAACCATCTACCCATAAAGTGCCATCACACTCAGTCAGGGGAGTATCTTTGAGATCTACTCTCCCTTTCGTCTCTTCTTCTGTTCTGAACAGACAGTCATGTTGCTCAATCTCATCTGAGTCTGCTGGAATTGGCAACAATGTAGCTGGATTCAGCGTATTACATCTTTTTATGTGTATGTGATTAGCTAACAGTGTAAGTTCGTAGCCCGATAATCGTGCACTAGTCAAGTGTTGTGTCTTAGTTCTATTTAATAATGTATCTACAGCGTGTGGAACCATGACAATCAATGTGTTGTTCATTACCAAACCAGCCGATTGTCGGATAGACATCGCTGCAGCAGCTGTCGCTCTCAGACAGCTTGGCAATGCCCTCGCTACAGGGTCCAAGGTGGATGAAAAATATGCGCATGGGCGCGGTCTGTCGCCAAAAGGCTGTGTTAACACTGACAACGCACATCCATCTTTCTCGTGAACATACAATGTAAAAGGCTTACTGTAGTCGGGAGTACCCAACACAGGTGCTGAACATAATGCATTACGCAATTCCACAAAACTCTTCTGGCACTCTTCAGACCATGGGATAGGATTCGGTGTGTCTTTGCATGTTAAGGCTAACAAAGGTTTTGCCAGCAAGGAGAAACTAGAGATCCAATGCCTACAGTATGAGGTAATGCCCAAGAAAGCACGTACTTCTCTCTGTGTCTTTGGCACACTCAACTGTGCAATGGCTTGAATTCTCTCTGGGGTCAGCCTCCTTCCCTCCTTCGATAAGAGATGACCTAAGTAGGTCACTTCTTGTCGACAATATTGCAGCTTAGAGAGAGACACTTTGTGATGGAAAGCAGATAAATGGCGCAACAGTGACAATGTGGCTTCTTTGCAGATCTTTTCAGTATCCGCAGCGATCAGTAAATCGTCCACGTACTGAATCAGGATAGCGCCACTAGGTAAAACAAGTGCATCAAGCTGCGCTTTCAGAGCCTGACTATATATGGATGGACTCTCACAGTAGCCCTGGGGAGCGCGTTTGAAGCGGAAGCTTCGGCCTCCCAGACTGAAACCAAAAATATCTCTGCTCTCTTCTGCAATTGGGATACTAAAGAAAGCATTCTTTAAATCGATCACTGAAAACCATGCAGCAGAGGCTGGAATCATCGTTAACAAGGCAGTTATATCAGGGACAACCGGAAACTGTGGCACAACAATCTTATTAACCTCTCTAAGATCAATCACAAATCTGTAAACAGGTGGCTGTGAAGGATCCGTTCGTTTTAAGACAGGTAAAATCGGACTATTGCAAACGTTGCCTCTTGTCTCTTCAATCACACCCTTATTAATCAAGTCGCCGACAATGTCTAACAATGCTTTCTGTCCTTCATTAGAGATCTTGTACTGGGGAATACGTGGCAGTCTGACATTAGCCTTTAAAGTCACCACATATGGCGGTATCTCCAAGAGGCCCACATCATTGGGACCAGTAGCCCAAAGGGCATCCGGAAGGGATGACAATTCAGGCGGCATTGTGTTTTTAGACAAATACATTGGGGAAACCACTTTCTTGCCTAATGTAAGTTGTACTCCCGAAGGAGAACAATACAGTGTAGCGTGCAATCTTTTCAACAAATCTAATCCCAGCAAATTCTCACCACAACCTGTTGTCAGGATCAGGGGTGCTTTCAGCTCACAAGGTCCAACAGAAAGTGACATGGGACTAGAAATCGGGTTCCTAACTGGGGCGCCAGAAAAACCTACTGAAACATTTATATCGCCAGACAAAGGTGCGCCAGGGAGTTTGGAATGCATAATTGAACTCTTTGCAGCACCAGTGTCTAGCAGAAAAGGCTCCGTTACATTTGCTGTAGTCACCTCAACATACGGTCCACTCTGATCCACTGGCACTGAAACAACTCCCTCTCTCTGTCTACGGCTGTCCTAGTAATCATTATTTTCTGCATCACCATCTTCTGCATAATAATCATTATTATAATACTGTGCGGTATTACCAATCGCGTTAGCTTGCTGATCAAAGCTATTAATGGTATTCTGAGGCGGCAGAGGACGCGCATTTTGGGGAACACTTCCACGCCCTCTACCTCTAGGAGCTTGCTGACCACCCCTACCTCTTGCACCATACATATTACCATTCCGCTGCATTAACTTAGGGCAACTATATTTAAAATGACCTTCCTCTTTGCAGTATGAACATTGGTTGGGACCTACCGGGACACGTGGTTGATAATACCCATTCATTTGCTGATTGTTCTGAAATTGTTGGGGTTGGTGATAGACACCTTGGGGTTGCCTATAATTATTCTGACCTCCACGTGGCGGATAGGCCTGCTGTAAAAGGACCTTTGTCTTCAGTTCCTTCGTTTTCTTCTCCGTTCTATCTTTCTCGTCTTTATCTCTATTTTCATAATACTGTGCAGTAGCCAGTATTTGCGCTGAAGAAGAAACAGCCCAAGAACTTTCTGAATCTTTTAACTTTTTACACAGGTCAGGAAGTAAATTCTGCACAAATTTATCCACAAACAGCCGTTGGCCACCCTCAGTACTCATATCTTGCCCACTGTGGTCAATAAACGTTTCTTCAAACCTAGTAAAGAAGTCTGACACTGTCTCATCTTTCTTCTGCTTGCATGCAGATAACTTATCCCAATTTACGTGCATCGCTGGCATTATTGTCTTCATATACGTGATGATTCTACCAGGCAATTCAGCTACCAAAGGTTCTGGTTTCGCACCACCAGTTTGTCTAGCGTCAGCAGCAATAATGTTAGTCCATGTATCCCCTAGTTCTGCATTGTGATCTACATTACGAATTGATCCCCATAGAGGCTGTGGAACAACATTACCAAACAACATGTCTATATCGGCCAGATTCATAATGCATGACCCTGCCGTCTGTGACAACTCTTTATAATAACCTGCTGGGTTTTTACGGGGATCAGGCAAGGACTGTTTAAGCGCTAACACCTCAGAGCGCTTCCATGGAACATGCACCCAAACACGCTGGAAATGCGCTGCCACAGCGGGGTTACCACCGGCAGCTGCAACCGCTTCCTTCCATACCGGGGGAACTTCTCTCATAGGGTATTGTCGCGCTTTTGCCTTTTTCCCCACAAGGACCTCTTGTTCAAACAATGATTGTTGACAATCATCATTCCTGAAGGACAATACAACCGCAACTGCTTTATCTACTTCGCGGTCCACAATTATACCAGTTCCAAAATCGAACCTCACTCTACACAATTCCTGCGGGTTCGGATTTCTACCACTATCCTCCAATTCTTCACAGAGAATTTCGCACATTTTCTCAAACACATATCTCTGTTTAGGGGCATCCCATTGATGGAAAGTGTTAACAACTGATTCCACATCATACAGTGAAGGGAAAACGATCCATCTACGCGCCATGTGATCTATTACCTTCTTCTCATCAGGGTTAGGCAATTGGCTGCGCAACTGCTTACGCTGTACACCAGGAGTTGCACCAGATGACCCAAAGAGAGGAGACATTAATGTAGTAACCACATTAGCTAAGCGCTGTCGCGCTGAAGGAGAAGCTGAGGCGAGAACAGGGGGAAAAACAGAGGGAAGAAAAGAGGATGTAGAGACAGGTACTGGAGTGGTGGAAGGAAGAGTGTTAAGGGAGGCAGTTACTGGATTAGGCAAAGTCGCAGGAAGTGCGGGGGCAGTTGGAAGCACAACTGGCAGCACTTGAGAGGGCTGCGCTACAGGAATAGGAACTGGCTGCAAAGCAACTGGCGGTTGCGGCAAGGCTTGCAGTACATGCACTGGAGGCGGCATATTTACAAGCTGGGGAGGCGCCATGGCAGTTTGAGCATACGGGGGTGGCGAACTCAACAAATGTGACATCAAAGGATCTTTCTCCTTTTCTTCTGACTCATCCTGCTTAGAATGTGGCAAAGCTGGGTAACATTTGTCAATCCCTAACTTACGCTGCCTGTGCAATTGCTCATTCATTTGCTCCTCTTCATTGTCTTTGAATTGTACAGCTGCTTGCATTACTGACATACCTCTCTCTCTCTTATTCTTTTTCGCTAACTTAATTTCCTTCTGTTTGGCTTCCTTTCGCCATAAGCGGAAAGAGTCAAACATCGCCGGCCGGGCTTTCTTCTTAAACAATTTAATTTCCAGATTATCTAAAATATCGGTATCAAAACTACCATTTTGGGGCCATTTTAAAACACCATCTTTCCTGGTGTAGTGGATCCACACTTCGTTATACGCAATGGGGCCTACGCCATGTTTTACATAGAGCTCATAAGTTGGAGTTCCAACCGGAGGAACCGGACATGATTCCTCTAGCTGGAAATCTTTTCCACAACCCAAACAGAATAATCTACCAAATAATCCAGAACCAGGCATCTTCGCTCACTAGTCTAGATCCAAACGTCAAAGGATTATCGATTACGATATTCTCGTGAATACACGAGTCCTCTGGTTTTGGCGTTTGCAAACTCCAAAGTACCCAATTCAAATGATCCCGAAGGATACCAAAACAAATGGGAGACGCTCCACTTATACTTAACTGAATATTGCTGATCGATGGCGTCACCAGAAGACTCTCTCGATTGTTCCGCTCTCTCAAAACTCGTCAAGGGTCCAAAACAGGTTGATTAATCAGGGCAGCAGTCCTTTGTAGCCGTCGGGACGCGGAGAACCTCGCAGAAAAGACTTTCGGACCACATCGACATGCAGGGGTCGATGAAGTGGCGGCCTTCCTCCGGAATTTCCACACGAAGCTCCTCACGAACCTCTGGCTTGGACTGGTACCGCTGAAATCGTCCCGAGTTGGGCGCCAAACTGAAGTACTGGGTATTTTAGACCCAGCGGTGCAGGGGCACACACCCTATGACTTCTGGGTTCACCCTGTTCCGGACCTACAGAAACACAGAGTCTTCTGGGTGAAGTCAAAGAATCGTTTATTGGCTGCAGACCAATGACAGGTATCCTAGAAGTACAACAGCGTGTATGTTCTCAGGGGACTGCTGAAAATCATAGGAACGGACTTCTCCTTAAGTACAAAATATCATGCTCCAGGCACACATTCCTTGGTTTACGATATGGCCATATAAAGGTATACATTACAAACGAAAAAGCAGAGTCATGATGACCATCCCACATTCCAGTTCGGCCAGCCCACAATGATTTACACAGTAAGGTTCAGATCCCACGTTTGAAGTAAATAGACCCCCCAATAAACATGAGCATCTCCTGTTTTGGGAAACAAGTCATAAAGCAAGAACAAGCAGGTGTGGAAGAGATTAGCCGGGGGATTGTGTAGAATGAAAGGGTTTTATGACGGGTCAAACCCTGATGCTAATCACAGGTGGACGGAGGAAGGGGAGCTCGTGAGACCGGTTTGACCCGGGGCAGCAGAGCCAGCTGCCCAGGTCACAGAGAAGTCAGAGGGAAAGCCCATGTACTGTGAGGCCCGTATTAACTCCATCATAGCCTATGTGAGGACAATGACAAGATGGCCACTGCTTCCAAAATGGAACCCGCGTAGTGGAGCAGAATAACGTGTACACAGTGCATTCATAGCTAGGACGATATATAAAGCACTCGTACATGCCGCATTTACCATTTGCGGTTCGCTAATACCAACATGGACAGGGGTAGGGCCCTGTCCCCTACGCGGTCCCGAATATTAAAGTACGACAACTTGTGTTCTGCAACTGGATCTAGTGCATGGGTGCTTACAAACATTTTACCACGGGCCAAAAATATGGTCTGGTGTGACTGAAGGCCGCACTGATGCGGCAGGAATGGCGGCGGGCGGAAGGCAGGCATAGGGGAAGCAAAGCATGTACAATGTGTGCATTGTAAGTCATGGAGTTGAGGGTTTCATTCCATCCTGCCCTCTTAATTATGTCCCTTGTCTCCATAATCATCACAGATTTGAAAGTACGTGTTATATTGTATTTGAGCCGCTATCTCTCCATCTCACCCTGGGGCAAGCCTTTCCTGCTTGAAATCGCTAATTTTGGTGAGTCAAGTGCACAATGGAAGTAACTTGAAGATTGAGTTGGAATGAAATAGAATCTTAGGCCTCGCAAGCTCCTTATGCCTACAGTCTCTTATCTGTAAACATTAGGAGTGACTAGAAAGAGGCTTTGTTAACGTAGCAAGTGCTATAAAAAAAATCATGACAAATACATCCCAACAAGGTGTGCAGTTGACTGTGGTGGGCAGACACAACCACCCATCCTACACCGCTAGACATGGGACCGTGGGAAAGTTTTAGCCATGTCACTATGAGGCTTGACATTTAATACTGGCTTTCCCATTTTACCATAATATGGTAGTGGTGAAATCTGTATTTAAAGGCCACAGCGCCATATCTTTGGTGCTATTAGTCCCTGAGTCTCAGCATTGGAACCATACACATCCCAGTTGTGTAATGAGCAAGATGGAAACCAGCGAACCAAAAGGCATGTTTTTTATTAATCTCTGCCTACCCATGTGACAAATTGTGCACTCTTGGGTAATAACTTTCTGACCATATTTTTCTCATATTGGGTTGTTAGTTGAGAGGGATGGAAGCTCATTTAAATAATAAACACAATTCTTGTCTGAGACAGGCACAAAAAGTCACAAAATCAACCTGTGCTTAACCCTGTGGTAACTTGGCATACAAAATACTTTGGCGTAACTTAAAGGCAATGTGTAAAGTATTTATGCAGCACACAAACAGTAATAAGTTAAACACAACACAAGAAAAATCCTACACCAATTTAGAAAATAGGGTACATTTTAATAAGTAAAATGACACTAAAACGAATTAAATCTACTAATCGGTAGAACCGCAACTCTGGCTTCTTAAACTTTTAAGTGAAAAATAGTGTAAAAAAAATAACAAAGCGCCAACCAAGGGTAATTAGTTGTGCGAAACCAGGACAGAGTCACAAATTAAGGCTGACCTGGAGAGCGCAGGGGTAGAAGATAAGTACCAGGTTCGACCTGGTCAACAGTTCCCTTAGGACTTGGAAGAAATTGTGAAGATTTCCTGGAGGCTGTAGCTGACAGGAGGTGGTCAACGATGAGGAGCCACTGGATGAAGTCTCAGTGAAGCTGTCGACACAGGCAAATAAAGCTTTGAGTGGAAAAAGCTTGATTTTACACCAAGGAGC
This sequence comes from Triturus cristatus, assembly GCF_964204655.1. Taxonomy (NCBI): domain Eukaryota; kingdom Metazoa; phylum Chordata; class Amphibia; order Caudata; family Salamandridae; genus Triturus; species Triturus cristatus. The sequence goes on along the minus strand of NC_140591.1, from coordinate 611,156,046 downwards.
TCGTCATTGATGATGGGGTGTTGGTAGTTGCCGACCCCATTGAAGATTTCTACCTTCTGACTTAGACATTTTTCTAGAGCTCAAAATACCCCAGAGGGACGATGTTGCAGGCTGTAGCCAAAGAGAGCTCCATGAGGTCAGATACCATTGTTGAGAGGTCCCGCTAATAAGGATTTGCCGTCGCTGAGAAGAACGTCAGTGAGCTTCCAGTCTCCTGTTAGTTCTCAGGGCAGTTTTTGCTTAAGAAATACTTTTTTTTATAACATCCTTTTATTGAAGTTTGCATAGCATCATACATCCATAAATCAACAGGATTCATATCGAACAAGCATTTTGTTCCCAGCTGGTTACATATCAATTCCAAGATTAGTATCTCCCCCTCCGCCGTGCCCTACGGCAGGCGTGTCTGTGAGATGCCTAGCCCATGGTGGACCCCCTGCCAGTGTGGTAGGGGAAGCACATATACCGCCCATATGAACGTTCCGTTTTCCCCACACCCTGTCCCATTTCTGTGGGCATCCTCTACTCTGGTATACAGCTTTTTCTGCAGACATACACCAATACATATCTTGCTCCCATTCCAACCAGATTGGCGGCTCTGTCACTCTTAATTTCCGGGCGATATTCTGTTTGGCGATCATGAAACCCAATGTGGCCCAGAGTTGGTCAGAGCGGTGCATGTCAGAGGCCTCCCATATATTAAGTAAACACCTTTTGGGTGTCATTGGTAGAATGACACCGCTAACCCCGCCCACCCCGCCACAACATGGTTCCTGTACATCTGGATGACATGGCACTCCCAGAGTGTGTGATAGAAGGTGCCAGTCCCTCCACATCCCCTTGTACACTCATTGTTAATACTTCTAACCATCGTAATCAGTGAGGTACGGGAGATGTAGGTTCTATGCAGGATCTTTAACTGGATTAACCGCAGGCATGATGATATGGCCACTTCCCGCGGGGAGGACAAAGCATCTCGCTTGTCCTCCTCCTCTAATTCCCCCACGTCTACTTGCCAATGCCCCAATAGTTGCTGCAGTGGATCAGGAGTGTTGTTAATTATTTTGTGATAGGTGAGTGCAATCATTTAACGGTCTATGTGCTCCATAAATAACCTGTCCTCCAGAGGTGAAGCCTCCGGTACTTCTCCCTTGGTTCGGAGCACTGACTTTAAAGCATGTTTTATTTGAGTGTACCTGAACACCTCCCCAGCAGATAGATCATAATCTCTTTGTAGCTCGGCGAACATGATTATTTTACTATTTTTAACAAGGGCGCCCACTGTCGACAGGCCAATGGTGTCCCATTTATCGAATCCTCGATATCTGATGAACTTGCCCAGTATCTCAGTATGCCATAAGGGTGTGATCAGAGTAAGTTTATTGCACCTGCCAAGTCTTCTCGTGACTGCGTTCCACAGGGCCACTGTAAGGGCCGTTGGGCCTGAGAGCTGTTGCCTACCTGATTTGTGTGCAAGGCCTCTCTAAATCCCCCATTGTCCATCAACCACCTATCCATTCGACAAGCCGGGTCCAGCAGGGGGCCTTATATCCACTTCTTAATGATCGATAGCTGTGCCACCCAATAGTATGCCCGAATATTGGGTAGTGCTATACCTCCATTATACCACCCCGGACCAGTTTAGGTGCTGCAATACGAGGCGGTTTCCCATACTATAGTAGTGTGCAGACTTCTCCGTCTATTGAGTTGAAGTATGTTTTCGGGGACGCTGTATGTCGTGTTTTGTCGAGCATATAGGAAACGGGGAAGAGCCATCATTTTTTAGAGCGCTGCGCGCCCGAGTAGGGAAATTGGTAGAGCCCGCCAGTGCCGGACATCAGCTTGTAAGTGCGTCAAAGGGCCCAGTAGATTCCGCTCATGAAAAAGTGTTGGGTCGGCCGTAGCGAATATCCCCAAGGAACGAAAACTATCCGTCACTATGGTCACTCCGCATTCCGCCGGGAGGACAGGGGCAGGCCCCCGCAGCAGATATATTATCGACTTGGAACAGTTGATCTTGTAGCCAGAATACCTCCCATAGTTGGAGCAGATCTGAAGGACCCTATCAAAAGAAACGCGCGGGGACGCAACATATAGTAAAATGTCGTCCACATATAGTGAGATTCTATCCTCCCAGCCGTCTGTCCACTTTAATCCACATATCAGCAGATGTCCGCGTATCCAGCTCACCAAGGGCTTTGGATTAGAGCAAATAATTAAGAAATACTTTTTAAAGTCCCAGGTTTGGGATTTTGGTAGGATGGGTCCACATTAGCACCACATTGTGGTTCCAGAAATTTGGGGCACACCACTTGGGGATTAGGAGGCAGGTAAGCCCACTCCCCTGCTCTTCCTGAGTTTGGCTTCCAAATGTCTGGGGTGACAAAAGGCTAGTGTCAGGTTCCTTTGAGTATGCTGTAGGCAAAGTGCTTTGAAGTGGAAGTGGCACTGGATACAGCGCCACCCCCAGCTATCCTGGCAGAATGGCCAATCCTGTCTATACCTAGCTCCCTTTATCTCACTGTCTGACAGCAATACACAACCCATAACAACAGACTGTTGTAACCAGTCTCCTGGAAGAAAAGCACACTTGATTTGGGCACAACAATTCCAACTTTCCAAAAGAGCTATTTTTATAATTGTAACTTAAAATTAAACGTTAACATTCAAGACAATTTAAAATTACAATTCAAAAGAGACCAAGATGTTTGTTTCTAATTGTTCCGAATCAAAAGTTAGCACTTATTCATTGGAATAAGGCAGCCCAATGTAGGTCTTTGGGAGAAGCAGTCCTTTCAATAGTGGAAAACAGCTTCAGGGGTTTTTCACTCCTAGGACAAGTAAAACTTGAACCCACGCGTGTTCTTTTCCAAATACTATTCACCCTGCCCATGGAGCTTTTAGGACTTACCATAGAGGTGATTTATAAGTCCTAAAAAGGAGGACTTAGACTAGACAAAAGGTCTGTTTTGCAAAGTCTAAATGGCAGTTTAAAACTGCATTGACGCAGGCCTGAGACATCTTTTAAAGGGCTGCTGTAGTGGGTGGCGCAATTAGTGCTGCAGGGTCACTAGTAGCATTTAATTTACAGGCCCTGAGTACGTGTACTGCCATTTGCTAGGGACTTATACGTAAACTAAATGTGCTAATTAAGTGTAGGCTTATATTACATTTTAAAATGTTTTAGGAAGAGAGCACAAGTACTTTAACAATGGTTAGCAGTGGTAAACTGCACAGAGTCCTAAAGCCAGCAAAAACGAAGTTCAGCAAAACAAGAGGGGTGAAGGCAAAAGGTTTGGAGGACTACCAACCGAGGGTGGCAGGTCTAATACATAGGAACAATTTAAATCAAACTAAACACCCATAGAAAGTATCTGGTTAGAAAACAGGGCTGTATCCAAACATTCATTTTATTTTACCCATAGGGTAGAAAATATCTAGCCTCATAGTCCACTCACTAAAATAAGTTGTAATGATAAAGTTCTGAATCTTGAAATAAGGAGTCTTGTGGTGCTGGTACTCCTGCTTCACCAAATTGTTTAATAATAGTGAAATCATATACTACCTATGCTTTTGACCCCTTAATTGTTATCATGTGATAGATGTGGGTGAGGGCTCAAGTCAATGTCGTGATCTTGCCCAGCTAGATGTTCTGTATGATCCTCCGGCCCAATAAGAGCTGAACCTTCTGTCTGCCACCCATGCTCCAACTTCATGTGCCAAGACTTAAAGACCATGCATTAACATTTTATGTAAAATGATGGAGAAAAAGTGATAGCTCACTAATGGCTGAACTGCACAACGTGAAACCAGAAAACCTGGGATCAATCCCGGCTTCCCCACTTGACCAAACTGTCTGATCCTAGGCAGGAACTTGCCTGTTTGCTCACTATTGACATTGTTTTCAGTGTGGGTAACGCATGAATTTTTCTAAATTTATGTTTAAGTACTATGACTTTTAATACATGTCTTTCAATGCAGTGATATAAACCAATGCAACAAGGGGAAACGCTTACACATCTTAATAAAATACACGTTTTTGAATTTTGCAGTCTTCCTCACATTTTTGTTGCACACGTGTTTCTAAAAAGAAGTGATCCAGGGCTCCTTCTTTGTTTTGTTTCCTTTTATTTCAGTCAAACAGTAAATAAATAGCTACAATTTAACAGCTTTTTGAATGTCAGTGCTATGCCAAGTAAAAAGCTGGCCAGGGCGCCACCTGTTAAGGTCAGGAGGGTTGCATGCAGCCACGACCAGTCCAGTGGGGCTGAGGGGCCACACCTCCCACCTTTTTTGGCCCTCACGAATAGTGTCTGTCAGGCTGAACAAAGGTCAGCCTGACAGACACTGTTCATTTTCAGGTCAGGGACCCATGGGACTAAATGCACAGGCTCCTGGCTGCCTGAGCTGAACTTTGCTGGGCGAGGAAGTCACAGCTCCTGTGGGCGTGGCCTCCTCCGCTCAGTGAAGATCCCTGAGGCCCCTCTCCTCAGTGACAAGGGGTAGTGTCACTAATTGCCTCGCACTTGGGCGCTTCAGTTTTAATCCCTGAAGCACCCAGGGTCGAGTGTCAATCAGTGACACTTCATCACAGAGTGGAGTGGGGTCAGCAGTCTCACTGACCCCATCCCACTCTGTGATGACGTTGGGACTGCTACCTTCCCTTATTGGCGGACCTTAGGTCAGCCAATGAGGGAAGGCAGCAGTCCCAAGCCTCCTGGGACCTCCGAGGCAGAGCTGCAGGTAAGTGTGGTGTTTTCTATTTAATTAATGTTTGGTGCGTGTGTGTATGTATGAATGTTTGGTAATGAGTGAAGTGAAAGGATGTGTTTGTATGTGTGTGCGCACGTGTAAATGCATAGCTGTGAGTGTGTATGTGTGCATGTGTGTCCCGTCCACCCCCTCCCTCCTAAACGTAATGACCGCCACTGGTTGCATGCGCTCCCAGCCATACTTTGAGTATCCCTAGTGGAAACTATTTGTCACTGGTCAACTGGAATTGCCAAGTTACTACAGCAATGTATTAAGAAAGCAGTGTCAAATGTCAATTTCGCACTTTAATGAGTTGAGTTGGGATGACTTACAAAGAGTTTCACATTTATGGATGACCCTGAATTGTGACTGAGTGATATAACAAATGTACATGCCAAATTGCATCTCTATTCAAAAATACTGTTCGGTGTTGCAATGAAAAGCCAGAAAAAAAAAACACTTTTCATACAAATAACTTCTTATTGAAACACAACCAATTTAAAAGAAATCAGGATAAATACTGCTTTTATTAAGGAGAACTATAGTTTTAGCGACAGCAGAAGTATTCATCTTGACACTGATCCGATTACACGAGGGAAGGAGGTTCTGGATAGACAGTGCGGAATCACTTAGCAAGGCAAGCTGTCGCCAATGACATTGACATATGGGACGCCAGTGATGTATATACTGGGTGGCTTTATCAGTGAATCATTGACTGTACCGGCTTCCCTAAGGAACTGAGACCGTCCTAAGACGTGAGCGCTTTGTGAGAGCCACTAGTGTGTGGATTGTTATTGACACAACATTCAATTCCCATACGCCCCAGCAAAGATTCATTGCAAAAGAATAGTTTAATGTATTTAAGTAATTGCATTATTCTACTCAGTCCACTTCGTCTTGTTTTGGAAGCTCCTACACCAGGCACAACAAATGCTATCTGGAGAAATGGCGTTTTAGATTGTGAGCTCTCTTCATCAAGCGCCAAGTGACTGTAAACTCAGAATTCAGTAAAAATTGATGCTACAAGAAGTCTCCAAGCGAGAAGCATTTTTTATTACATTAACAAAAAAACTTCTAGTTTTATGTTAAGAAAAAGAAGTGCTCCTGAGATCTGGGAGTGTTAATGTCATGTTATTGATAGAGCACAGGCTCATCGTTAGGGTTTCTGTTGCAAATAAACAGAAGGGAGATTAGGTGAGACTGGTGCCGTGTACAGAGTGACATGCTGTTTAGCACAAAATGGTTTCTAGACAGTGTCCAATCTGCAAAAGCATAAGTGAAGGGGCCCTAAAATTGTATTATGAACTCGCCATAGGAGCTGCCAAATGAGAGGATTGCTAATACAAAGGGCCTGACTCACAAAGTTAAAAGTAAAATTTTGTGTTACAATTGTTTGCTATTCACAAAGGTAATTTATGAGTAGTATATTTACGATTGCGGAGTCTATGCACATAAAACAATTGGGCATTCCTACCTCTTTATGTGTGGAGACTCTGCAGTCTTAAAGATACTACTCGTAAATTAACTTTGTGAATAGCAAAAAACTGTAAACTTACACAAAATTATAAGTTTACCTTCGTGAATCAAGCCCTAGGTCTGCCTAGATCTGAATCCACTTCATGTCTCTTTCTTCCGTCATCCTACACTTCCTCTTTATTTATCTCACTTCTGCAGGTTTTTTTTATTGCTGCCTTCTCCTGTGGTCACAGTTTACTTTCCCCCCTTTCTGACTTTCTCTTTCTTGCTTTGAGTCACAGTCTGATAGTAAAAAGTGAGTTTTGCCGTACCAAAAAATGAGTGCTGTGCCCATCACATGCACCCACAGGCCCAAATCAGGCCCTGCCTTGCACCTCCTTGGGTATAAGGGGGATGGAGAACTCAGGATTTGGTCAGTAAAATATCAATAAACTGGTTTATTTCTACAAGGTCTGTCAAGTGTTGTTGTGGCTTGAGTTTATGTGTGTGTGTGAGACAGATATGTGGCTGCAGGAGCGCAGGTGGTGTGATGGGTACATGGCTCTGTCCATTCTTGCAGGTAGGAATGTCAGTATCACCTGGAACTAATGTTTGTGTTTTGTTCTGTCTGCACTTTATCATAAATTGCTTCTAGGTACTGGAGCACTTGCCATGAATAAACACTCTACTGGGCACAACTAGTTGTGTTTAAGAACTAAAACCAGAAGATGATCTTTAAAGAGAGATGCGTCATGTAGCAAGACACAAGGTTATAGTTTTGGTACAACGTTGACTTGCAAGACACCTTTACATGCTGTAAGTCAGCATTGCATCACGTAGGAGTGCAGTGTGTGGAAATTAAAAAAAAAACACACAGCTCAACACACTTGTTTTTACCAACACCCCACCACCTTGCACCATGGAAGGAGCATCAGGACGGTAGGGCACGAACCCTGAAGATGGTTCAGAAATACAGGGCAAAAGGAAGTGTAAGCTAAATTTCACAGAAAAGGAAAGCCAAATATTGATAACTGTGGTTACAAAAATGAACGCCTTTTGTTTGACACCTCTAAACTGACATTAGCCAAGAAGGATACTTTATGGCAAGCAATGGTGGACAAGATCAAGTGTTTGGCACCAAGAAGACTGTACTTGAATGCAAAAAATGGTGGCATGACGGCAAACGTGAGACAAATGTTAAAACTGTCCAGGAACCTTAAGGCTGCATTGAGGACTGGAGGAGGACCAGATGTCCAGAAGCAGTTAAACCCATTGGTGGAGCAAGATGCATTCCTCATTCCAAGTGAGTTAGTTGCCGGAGTCAAGGGCCAAGTCACTGCTGACCTAGAGGACCAATAAGAGGTACAGTGTGGGTGAGAACATAATGCATGTGATATGTATGTTCAAATTGAGAATATTATCACTTACAAACATAGGGGAACATTACCTAAACTTACACGTAATGCAAGGCAGCACACACAATTGTTGTACCGCATTGCATGAAAGTGAAAGAACAGAAAAGCTGCACATTTACAAAGATATTGAGCATTTCTGCAGTTTCCTTGTGCTGGATCACTGTGTGCAGACTAGGGCAAAGTAGGCACCCTTGCATTGCTGGCAAGCATGCCTGTGTTACAGGCAGGAATGTTTTTGTGCAGGAAGAGACACCTTCCTGCACAAAACAATTCTTAGAAGTATTTCCCTCTTTGTGTGCTGCAGAATGCAGCGCATGTGGAAAGAGGAAATATTGAAGAGAAAAAACAATATTTCTCCATCTGCAGCTTCTCTGGGGAAGAGGTACCATGTTGACACATTCACGGGTTTAAAAGTCTTTGTAACCCTGGATATGTGACAGAATCCGTGGGTGGATGTATTGGAATGGCCATCCTCCACCCTTGGAGCGGCTTGGAAGTGAAATTGCAATGTAACACAGCACAAGCAGTTGCCCTGCGTGACATTTATTTACAAAACCACACAAGGCCACACAAATCAGGCCTTGTCTGGCTTTGTAAATATCACTGAAGCCTTTGCATTGTTGTTGCTTTGCATTGCCTGACACAAGAACAACACAAAGGCTCCATAAATATGGGCCACAGTACAATGATCCTTTCATGTGAGCACACATAGAACAACTGTGTAAGTGTCACAAAATGTTGCAATATAATCGTATAGCGGACACTATGCAGAAATTCAATGATGATGTGTGTATGTGTAGGGGTGTACTGTAACACACTGGACATATCAGTAAGTTTTGGTGTCACATATCTACAGACCACCAGGTTATGTATGAAGCACAGAAACATAGTATCTAGGTTACAAATTGACCAGTAAAGTAGGCCAGCAAGCCAAACAGGAGTGATGAGCACTTAGAAAGTGAGTCACTATTACCATATTAAACTACATTTTATATAGTCTCACAATCATTAAAACCGATACCTTTGGTGCATTGTGTGCTGGCTACTTACCCATCTTACACACCTCCACAAAATAGGAAGGTTGCCTGCACTGCATGGTTGTATGCATCTGTAGGATTGTGTTATATCTTCAGAAATGTCACATTTATCAAAGAGACACAGAGGGCATGAGATTATTTTCCAAGATATGGCTTTGCTTATCTTCACTACTGACTCAGTACACTTAATTACATTAATATGTGTCACACGTCCATAATGACACAAGTATATCTCTTTCTTTTGTGGCCTGAATAGCGGAGCACCCTTACATGGGATTTATTGCTGGGGAGACCGGGCTGCTGGACAGTCTTCAGGACGATTTCCCTCCCGCTGCCGCTGCTGTTGGTGCTTGCAGCGGTCGCCGAGTGGAGGGTAAGGACTTCCTTCCCCAGAATTCCCCCAGTGATACCACCCCCAAACACTCCCACTTCCACGCCTGGAGGCGCCAAAAACGAAAGGCTCCCTCGGTGGAGCGGGAAACTCTTTCTTTTGTGGCCTGAATAGCGGAGCGCCCTTACCTGGGATTTATTGCTGGGGAGACCGGGCTGCTGGACAGTCTTCAGGACGATTTCCCTCCCGCTGCCGCTGCTGTTGGTGCTTGCAGCGGTTGCCGAGTGGAGGGGAAGGACTTCATCCCCCAGAATTCCCCAAGTGATACCGCCCCCAAACACTCCCACTTCCGCGCCCGAAGGCGCCAAATACGAAAGGCTTCCTCGGTGTAGCGGGAAACTCTTTCTTTTGTGGCCTGAATTACTGTGCGCCCTTAACTGGGATTTATTGCTGGGGAGACCGGGCTGATGGACAGTCTTCAGGACGATTTCCCTCCCGCTGCCGCTGCTGTTGGTGCTTGCAGCGGTCGCCGAGTGGAGGGAAAGGACTTCATTCCCCAGAATTCCCCCAGTGATACCGCCCCCAAACACTCCCACTTCCTCGCCCGGAGGCGCCAAATACGAAAGGCTCCCTCGGTGGAGCGGGAAACTCTTTCTTTTGTGGCCTGAATAGCGGAGCGCCCTTACCTGGGATTTATTGCTGGGGAGACCGGGCTGCTGGACAGTCTTCAGGACGATTTCCCTCCCGCTGCCGCTGCCGTTGGTGCTTGCAGCGGTCGCCGAGTGGAGGGAAAGGACTTCATTCCCCAGAATTCCCCCAGTGATACCGCCCCCAAATACTCCCACTTCCGCACCCGGAGGCACCAAATACGAAAGGCTCCCTCCGTGTCGCGGGACGCGCGCGGGCGGCTCCGGGCTAAGCCCGGGAAAATGTCGGGCCCTCTTAGGTCCTCAGAGGCCAGAGGAGGCTGGGCTGGGACACCCCTCTTACAGCTTGTGCTTTCATTGTGCCCCAGGTTTTTGTATGGTTGGGTGGTTTTTGATTGTGTCATATTTGATTTTGTGTCCCCGTTAAAGCGAGACACTAACTGGTGTTAATTAACTGTTTAGTATGGCTAAAGTTAGGAGTAAAACAGGATTGAAGGCAATGGGGAAGGGGACACTCGACAGCTATCTGAAACAGGTAGAAAAGGCTGTTGCCAGGGAGATTGATTTAGTTGAACGTAGATTGTCCCTGGATCCTAGTAGCCACCTATCTCCCCGGTCTTTAATTGCTCCTATTGATGCCCCATTGGATTGCTCACAACCTCACTTGATTTCCAATGGGTCAATAGCAGCTGACAATTCTATGATTTCTTCTGCTCTTCCACTTGAAACTAGTATAGCCCCTTCCCCTGTGGCCACAGGTACTAGACTATTGAGGGCCGGACAAAATACAGCAACTACTCGTAGCAAAACTGCCCCTATGAAAAGGAAGGCTAAAAACACTCTTCATGGTAGCCGGAAACAGGCAAAACTGCCAAGAAATAGCAAATCCGCATCTGGGCTGGCCCAAAATGATTTTATAGCTCCAATCATAGCTATGGAGAGCCGGTGGGAGGTTAGTAATGACTGTTTGAATTTAGATACTGAACATAGTAATGAGGAAAGTATGTTGGATTTTGTTAAAATTCTGGATGAACGTTTTAGGTCATTTGTTTCGCCCCTAATGGCCAAGCTGGAATCAATAGAAGACCGTCTTAAGTCCATTGAAACACATCTTAATATGAAGGACTTAAAGTTGGGGCCTTGTACTTCAGCAGCGCATTCATTAACAGTAGCCACAGCCTCTGTTAATAACCTGTTGGACTCTATAATCACCCCACTTCAACAACCGGCACCCTTAGTTGCTCCTCAGAGGGCCGGCCTTAGTATTCTATCTTTAGTGCCAAGAGTTACCAGAGCCACTAATGGTGAGAAACAGGGTCTCCGGAGTCCAGGGGAGAGACTAAGTTCTTCAGTACAGCCCCACGAGAGAGAATCGCCGTTACATTTACCTGCAGAGGCATGTCCCTATACTATAATACTTGCCAATGTCCCTGAAACTGAGAGCGGACAAAATGAACACTGGACCTCATTAAAAAATAAGGCCCTTCACTTTTTATCTAACAAAACAGTCTTGGGACAGCATTTGTTTGATAATTTTCTGATGATAAGAAGGGTGCCGTGGGTGGGTAGGACTAAGAAAAGCTTAGATGGCGACTGTGTCGTCATAAGCTTTAGGTCTCCCAGGTTGGTGGATAACATCCTGAGGCAGGCTGGGTCTGCCAGAATTCTAAACGAATATGTAAATGTACTCCCTCTGGGCTTTTTTTACCCCCCACATGACACCAGGCCAGTGAGCAGTGATCCATTTAAAGGGAGAGGTCCTTGCGAATTCACAGTCCCGGTCTTTAATAGATTTGACACTTTCTCAAATCTGGGCGATATTGAATGACTACGGACTTGTGAGGATACTCTTCTCCCAGTTACCCCGGTTAGTGCCTGTATCCCAGGGACTTTGGCAAGAAAAGCTTCCCCTGTAGATGGGTGTGCTTCAGGGGCTAGGGGTACACCTGTAAAGCTGGTAACATGGAACGTTGCAGGCCTCAAACATAAAATTGATGATCCAGCTTGGAGGGATTTTGTAGGTCTGGGTGACATTATAGGCTTACAAGAAACATGGGATATTGGGAATATTTTGACATTGGATGGATATACTAGTTACTTTATTCCGGCAGTTCCATCTATTATGAGGTGGGCGAAGGGTGGCCTGGTCACTCTAATTTCAGCCTCTATCCCCGGTACCCATACTCAACTAGACACGGGGTCACGAAATTGTCTAGCTGTACAAATTTCCTTGAGCGACACGAGAGTGGTTTTAATCATTAACTTTTATAATTCCTATGATAGAGTTACCCCGACTGATCACCTGTCTATGCTAAATCTTTTTTTGGCAGATTATAAGGAGGCTAATACTAATGAATGCTTCATCATAGTTATGGGTGATTTCAACATTCATGGTTGCCCAGACAAATGTCTGTCATTAGATCGGTTAGGCCCAGTTGAGCAAGGGGACACTCATTTTGAACACTCTGCACAGGGTGATCTCCTCGAAATTATTCTGGCGGACAATGGTCTGATGCTCCCAACAATGATGGATGAGGAGATACCCACTTTTAAGGGGACTGGAAGTCACTCAGTTATTGACTATATTTTTATTAGCTTAGCACTGGGAGATAGGATACAAGGTTATTCGCCGGTTTGGTTACAATTCAGTGACCATAATCCAGTGGTTCTCAGTGTCTTGGACCTGATTATTAAGCCAGGGTAGTTAAAAATAGAAAGGACAAATTCGATATCTGCCCTACGGACCAGGCCCGCAGGATTAGATGGAATAGAGTCATACCGGGTGATTTTCACACAAATTTAATAAGAGAGGTAGGTCCTGAGTTGGACACATGTTTGAACCTGCTAGCAGATGACGCGGGGGTCTTAGAGGCTTACTCAAAAATCTGTAATCAGATCTCAGTAGATCTTAGTTGTACAGGGATAGCCAAAGATCCTGCTGAAAAGGGATGGTTCGATCATAACTGTTCGTCAGACAACAAAAAGTTGAAGGCCGCCCTGAACTGTAAGCCAGTGAACCGGGCCACAGTGGCCTTATTAAGGAAAAATTACAATAAAGCATTGGAAACTAGAAAAAGGCAGATACGTGAGGATGCCCGGGAAGAATTAACCTCCGTGGATGTGCTTAGGAACAGTGCCAAATTCTGGGCTGTTGTAAATAAACCCTTTTTCCACATTCAATGCAATAATCAATTAGACTGTGGTATTCAGGAACAGTTGTGGTACTCTCATTTTAAGTCAGTCTATGAAGGGGATAATCTTGAGGAGGAGGTTATGTCCACCCCCATTTTTGACCCTTATACTTTAACGGTTACTGAGAATGAGGTGGCGGACGCTATCGGCAAGCTGATAAGCAATAAGGCTCCGGGACCCGATGGCGTCCCAGCCGATCTCTTTAAATCAGATATCAAGACCTGGTCTAGAGTTTTAACCAATGTTTTTAATAGGGTATGTACTGTAGGGATTCCTGACACTTGGTCTGAATCTGTCATCATACCCATTTTTAAGAAAGGTAATAGAGGAGACCCCAGTTGTTATCACCTCATTTCTCTGATTGATTCCGTGGTTAAGGTGCTGGGGCGAGTGGTTTTAAGCAAAATAAATGATTGGCTGGAAGATACAGATACCCTTTCCTGTTTGCAATATGGGTTCAGGAAGGGGCGAGGGACCATAGACCAAAGCCTTAACCTCCATTTAATAATTGGAAAATACACCATTGCCAAAAGGGGCAACCTATATTTAGCTTTCATTGACCTTTCCTCGGCCTTTGACCGTGTGAATAGGTCCAAACTCTGGGGATTGCTCCTTAAGTTGGGCATAGATAAAAATATTGTGTATTTTCTGGCCGATTTACACAGAGACCTAACAGCAACAGTTAGATATGATAGGTTAGGCAATTGCACGGGAAAGATTGGGATTATTAATGGGGTTAGGCAGGGGTGTATTTTGGCCCTCATTCTCTCTATATCAATGATTTGGGTGTGACCCTTATGGGGGCGTCCCAAGATATTCCAAGGGCTGGCAAGTTTTCTATTCCGGCCTTATTATATGCGGACGATGCCGCCCTTATAGCACGCACAGCGGTGGGGCTGCAATGTCTTTTAAATGTGCTTGCTAATTTTATGAAATTGTTGGATCTTAGTGTGAACTTTTGAAATCACATGTTATGATTGTGGGCAGCAAGCCCAAAAGACTTAAGACTTTGCACTGTGAAGGGAACATCCTATCTAGGGTTTCAAGATTCCCATACCTGGGGGTGATCTTTGACGATAAATCCACCTGGTTGCCCCAATTAGTAGCTAAACGCAATGCTTTCTCTGGGTCCATCCTGGCTGTTTTGGACTTTGCCCGTAATTTAGGGGCAAAACCTTTAGAGGCCGTATTGAAAACCTATGATGCAAAATGTATTTCAATAGCTATGTATGGAGCGGACCTGTGGGGGTGGAAAAATGTAAAGGCGTTTCAAATAGCTGAGGACAAGTTCTTGAAATCTATTTTATCTCTCCCCCAGTCGACACCTGGTTACATTGCTCATCAGGAGTGCGGGGTAGATTATCTTACAGATCGTATAGCCTTTGCCCCGCTACTTAAATGGATCTCAGTATGGCTAAATGTTGAATTAGAGTTGAATCATGAGATCCTTAGGGACTGTTTAGCCCTTGAGCATGATAATACCATTCCATGGTTGAATCATATTAAAAAACTAACCACAGAATTGGGTCGTCCAGAACTGTTTGATCACCCACAAAAGCTATTAAAGGGGGACGTGAAATGGGTGAAATATACATACAAACAGTTGGCATATTTAGCAAAGGAAGAAATGGAATTATGCAAACCAACAGTAAGGGCTCACCAGCTGTTAATCAGTACCAGTGGTTTAGAACCATATCTGAGAATTGTTAACAATATGAATCATAGATATCTGTTAACTAAGTTTAGATTGAGTAAATTCCATCTTTTGCTTACTGACCGCCCAGGGTGGACGAAGGGAACGGATTTGGAGATTTGTTCCGGTGATAGTTTTTCCATCAAAGACACTGTGCACTTTATTTTTTTTTGTAAACATCTTTGCCCAATTCGTAAAAAGTTCATTATCCCTCTTATTAAAGACAGAGGTTTTAAACATGTCAAACCCGCCCTTCTGTATTTACAGATGTTGTAAAATCCTTGGGTGATTTTTAATTTAGCAAACTTTTTATCAATAGCACTAAGACTGTGGAAAAATATCAATTGGTCACAGCCTCACAACGGGACATTATGAAATCTGTCCGTGCTTCCTGTTTTTTCTTTTTATAAAATTTTGTTTGTATATAAATGACTTAATGTATATAGCTTATAACAATTTGTTTTATTGTTTTGTCATATTTTAAATATGTGGTCCTGATATCGGTGTATTATGTGATATGCTTTTATGGTTTTTGATATGAACCGAATAAAGTACTTTTGACTGACTGACTGACACAAGTATAGATGTGCATGTAAGAACAAACATACTAGTTGTCACGTTTAGGGTCATATTGTGATATAATTTACATAGATGTTAAGCGAGGAAACATGGCCTCTCAATGTACCTCAAACACTTAAACTTGAAATAGACGCCCTATTCATTTCAATTTAAAATTACTCTCAATGTTGTGTTAAATGTTATAACGGATCAAATCTTGCACCTCCTGTACAAAATCAATTTTCAAATTATTGCTGTAGTTCATATAAGTGAGTGTAGCTTCAGATACCAATATTCACCCAAACACCTTTAAAGGCGAGAATCCATTCTGATGCATCCTGTGTTGTGAAGACTGGTGAATGTAGAATATCTTGTGGAACGGGTGCTTCTGTGTGTGTTAAGTTCAGAGATGTATGTGGATGGCAACAATCTAATTATATTTCTCAGCAATAATGTTGCTTTAGAAAGTTGTCTCTTGATATGTGAGTACTACTCAATGTCATACAAAGTAAAGAACCAAAATAAGTAGGAAACTAAAATGATGTAATGTTTTGCTAACATGTGGCAAACATGCATATAGTAGATATATACTATTAATTGTCTATATCTCATTGCAAGGAAAACAACTGTGAAGTGAAACTCAGTTTGTAATTAAATTCATCTCTAGGCATTTTGTATTAGAATGTTGATTATTCCTTAACTTTGACCTATGTACTGTTGTGTGTGCATAACTAATTTGTGTGGGTCAACAAGTTACATTGTTGCAATTTACATGTCATTTTATTTTATTACAAATCAAGGGTGAAGGAGAAAGAAGGAATTGTGATCCATTCAGCTTCCTTGCTAATACATATAATATCAAATGGGGAATGGATCACTTGACCTGAGTAACCAGGGTTTATGAATTTTCGTGTTGCGTACCGATAAAAAACCCTCATTCACGTACAGAGGTGGATTGGCGGTATATCTTGATTCTCCGCCTGTTTCTTATAAATGTGACAGCATCATCATAGGGTTAGTTGTTATGCTTCCTCCGCCTGGAGGTAAACCACTGGTTAGTACAGTAGTGATCAGGGAAAAAATTGTTGAGTTTAACTAGTGCAGTGAGTTTCAAAAAAATGGTGATATTAAAAAGCTCGTATAGCCAGCTTAATACTTTTATTAAACCTGGGTTGGAGATGTTATTAAAAATTGTATTGTGCACGTGAAGATTGGTTATGGATCTAACGCACTTTATAGTGTCCATAAAAAGGTCGACATGTTTCAGCCCTCGTGATTGCCCATATGGGTCAGGTGGGCTTTCTTCAAGACCTAGACAGAAAAGTGATGGAGACCGTGTGTGCAAGGGTCTCTGTGTAAAGAGACTGTATAATTGACAGGGTCTCTATGAACCTAGGTATATTTACCAGATTCTAACAAAGGTCCAAAGGTACCTCAGAGGAAGAGTCAGCAAAAGTCGTGCACAACCAGCGCAACAGCAGGAAATGAACTCCCTGGCCACCCGATGAAGCGTATACAATAAGCTAAAAAGGTACCACCTCTGTACGTGAATGAGGGTTTTTTATCGGTACACGACACGAAAATTTATAAACCCTGGTTACTCAGGTCAAGTGATCCACTCGCAATTTACATATCAACAATGTTATAGGCAGTAGCGGCCCGTAGTGGGAGTGCTGCAGGGCGGGAGAGGGTCAGGGGGGGGCAGTAAACTCCAGCACACGCGCACTGCAATTGTCTGGTCTTGGTTTTGTTTTCGTTTGTGCTAGTCATCATGCACATTTCTTCTGCCCAATAATAGCTGAAGGCGCAAATGATATTTTGCTCATTCTACTCAGTATAATGGCATCAATTAGAGTGAAAAGCTAATCCTGAATTTAATAGCTTGATGTACAAACTGTGTTACTGTGAAAGCAGTATTCATAATAACCACGTGCGCTAAATCTTCATAGATCAAGTGTGCTGACAGCAATTACTTCAGCAGAACAATATATCAACAAATAAACGATAAAATTCATGGAATGGTCTGCTTGAGCGCTCAAGACTAATACCAGTAACCAGCACTAACCAATAACACTAGACTAAATATTAACCTTGGTTCTGGAGCAGCGTGCAGCCACATATAAAGCACTTCAATGCCTCATCAGGGGTAGGAAGTGCTATATAAATGCTGTTACAATACAATAATGGGAGTACCCAGTGTCTTAATGGGTGGAAGATGGTGAATATGTCTTTATGTGATGCTAACCTAAAATTCTGTCAGGATCTAGTTCGATGCATAATCATATGCCAAAAATACTCTGTCACACAGTCTAATTTGACTACAAAACATACACAAAAGCAGTTATTTTCAGATCTGCCATACTGAAATAATTCTGCATAGGGAGGAACTTCATGCGGTATCATACGAAAATATGCGCATGCTCTAATTTTGAATCAAAATCTAATTATTTTCATGATTTGCTTTTTTATCATTCTCTAAATGAAGACCAAACAGGTCCCATCTGGTTCCCATTCTTGCAAGAGTTCATCTAAACCCCTCTTACATCCACATTACTTACCATACAAATCCTTGGTTGGGTAAGGGCTTATACTAGCATTTACTTGCGTCCTATCAATACCCGGGATGAAGTCCTTGAATTCAGATTGGTTGCAGTACAAAGTGGCGTGCTATTTACCTCTGCCACTGTCATATCATACTCACTACAAAGTACACTCAAGAAGTTCTGCTATCTACAATCTTTTTGAGGCACAGAGATTTAGAGAGAACAGACAACTGCAGCAATGACAGAGATCTGCATCAGTCATGTTTATGAGGACAGCAAACTACCAAAGATTCCCAGCCTCCCACTGGCGTGTAAAGGATACCAGTCCAGATGGATCATGGGGCTTGGACCATGTAGGCTGAATATTTTTCCCCTTGTAGGCCTTCAGGAACATTAAATGGCAGTTTCCACCAATCCTCAGCTTAAAACTGGTAGCACCCTGCACAATGGGACAGTTTTAAAAGGTTTCATAGGTTCCGCCAGTATCGACCATTTCATTGCAGTACCAACTGTTGTTTTGGTCATTGATGTAAAGTGTAGTTACTCACTGCCTATGTGACTAATGTCTCATTATAGATACTGCTCATAAATGAACAAAGATTTAGGGCCTCATGTAGGTAGCTAAATAACGGTCGGTAACGGCCGAAATTCGGTAAATATCCCGTTACCGACCGGTATATAGCCAATTGAGATGTAGGAGGCCAAAAACAAGGATTCGGTAAATATGAATCGGTAAATGCCGATTCATATTTACCGAATCCTAAATTACCGATTCAAATTTACCGAATACTTATTTTCCGAATCGGTAAACATGAAGTGGTAAAACGAGAAAAGAGATGTAGGTAAATTCGGTATTTAAGAAATCCCTGAAATTCGGTATTTAAGAGTCGGAAATTAACACAGATTGAAAGCAGGTGGTAATCAGCAACAGTGCATATAAGCAATCCCAAAATGCAACAGCGTGGACACCATGGCCGCACTGTATGTGATTGCAAGGCGCCTACGTCTACAGGCAGCTGGGCTGAGGATTTGGAGACGGGAGGAACGCATTTACAGACAGCGCATCACACTCTTTCAACAGACTGAGGCTGAGATACATGAAAGGTACAGGCTACACCCCCAAACCATCATGGACCTGATAAGGGACCTGCACCCACTCCTGGACCAGCCAACAACAAGGGCGCATGCCATACCACCACATGTGCAGGTTCTCTGTAGCCTACATCTACTTGCATCTGGCAGTTACCAGGTGGTGATAGCTGCGGAAGGCGGTGTATCCCAGAGTTGCCTGTCCCATTTCTTCAGGAAGTTCCTGGATGCCATGATGCTGAGAATGCTGAGAACTTCAGCTTCCCAAACACACAGGCTGAACTGCAGAAAACCAAGACAGACTTTTACCAGATGGCACAGTTCCCGCATGTCATAGGCTGTATTGATGGCACACACATTCCAATCTGCCCACCAGCAGCCACTGAGCACATCTACAGGAACAGAAAGTCCACCCACTCCATGAATGTGCAGGTAATCTGCGATGCAGGGAACATTATCACTGATATCGTAGCTAAGTTTCCTGGGAGCCCCCACGACTCCTTCATCTTCCAGAACAGTGGGATCTATACACGACTGCTTGCCGGAGAATTTGGAGAAGGATACCTGCTAGGTAAATCCCTGTGACGCTCCCTAATACTTATCGCAAATTAATGTGTATTGAGGCATGTGACTGATGGTTCTCTCTTACTCACCTAGGCAACAGTGCATATACCGTGCGGTCATTCATCCTCACTCCCTACCTACACCCATCAACCCTGAGTGAGAGACGATATAATGTGGCACACATATCAACACGCAACGTGGTGGAGCGCACGTTTGGACTATTGAAAAGCAGGTTCCGCTGCCTCCACAAAAGCGGAGGCACACGCCAGTACACACCCATCATCTGCTGCAAGATCATTGCCACTTGTGCAATGCTGCACAACCTTGCCACGAAGAGAGGTACAGAGGTGGAACTCACTGATTTTGAGGACAATGATGATGAGTCTGCACAGCCAGAGGCCAACGCAGCAGGAGTGGCAACAGCAACAGATGGGAGAGAGAGACGGGCAGAGATCACATGCAACTATTTCTGAGTAAGTAAGGGGACACAGTCAGTAGTTGGATGCCATGACGTAGTTTAATCATGCGGCACTACGCCACAACACAAAGGAAAACCTGTCCTATCAAAATTGTGCAATCACTAGTTGCAAGTCAAGGGTTACTTCACCCAATTGTCTCATGCTATACTGTGCAGCATTAGTGTCTGCGCCCACACACTACAGTGCGGGATGCCATTGATTGTGCGTCCTCACTGGCTGTGGGACCAGTGGCAGCCCCATGCCGCCTGCTGCTCCTCCGTGTGTCTGGGACAGGGGGGGTAATGCTGCTCCTGCTGGTGGTTTCTTCGCTGTCCCCAGCATCCACAGCACCAGTCATGGCAGACTGGCTTGTTAGTAGCACTTCAAGTGCACTGGTGACCCTCACGATCCCCCTTGACACGTCATTGCTGCAGTGCGTAAGGCCTTCCTGCATTGCCACAGAGCGCCTGCAGAGCAGCGAAGTGGCAGTTGCCAGCCGGTTCACTGCCCTTGTGTGATGGTCTTTTCTCTGCCGTTCCCGGCGCCGCGGTGCTCTGTCCTCATCAATCTTCATGCACAGCAGCATGACGGACTGGGACATGTCCCGCATGCCCACAGCCATCTCACTCATTCCCTCAGCCATAGCGCTTATGCCACTGTCAATATTTCCAAATGTATCTTTGAGGCCCCGCATTTGGCGCTGTACTGACATCATTGCCTTTGCTTGTAGGCGCTGTATCTTGACCATGGTGGCCTCCAGCCCTGAGAAAACTCCATGGCTCTCACCCTGTGGTGGTGGACTTTGCACCCGAGCCCTGCGGCGACGTCTGGCACCTGTGTGTGCTCCCTCAGTGGCGGCGGGCACACTGACATGGCTACCATCCAGGGGCACAGTGGATGTTTCCGCCCCCCTGGAGTCTTCAGATGAGGAATCCGAGACATGCAACCTGGAGGCAGCACGCCTCCTCGACCTGAGCAATGCAGGTGGTGATGATGCCAGTGACTCCAGCAGGAGTGGCGATGCTGGCTGTGATGGTGAGGCTGGCTGTGGTGGTGAGGCTGCATGTGGTGCTGATCTCTGCCCAGAACTTGTGGTGGCCTTCCCTGAGCTGTCCTTCCGGTATGCCCTCTCTCCCGTCTCATGTGCAGTCCTGCGCAAAGTATCGTCTGTGGACAGAAATGCAACATCAGCTCAGTGTACCTGAAGCCCTGCATTGCTAGCATCACAATACATTTCTGAAACACTCTCTCATTGTCCTCTGCCTGCTTTTCGCTAATGTGTGTAACATGCCTTGTTGTTCTGTGCTATTCTTCTCATGTTTGGGGTTTCCGAGACTACATCTCCCATAATGCATTGCTAGTATGCACTAACACCTGTACTGGAGTGGGATACTCATTGCCCAATTGGGGAGTTGGGATATGGGTAGGGGGGGGCCACATTGCTGTGCATGCGTCTTACCTTGTTTGGTGGTGGCTCTGGCAGAGCTGTCTGCATCCCCAATCCCCACGACACTCTCGGGCTCAATTGTTGACTCCACGAGCTCCTCAAATTCTGTCAGGGCAGGTGCCCTGTTCCTTCCCCCTCCTGTCCGGCTGGCCTCTTTCTGCAGTTCCCCCATCTTCCTCTTCGTGACGATACGGAGGTCGTACCACCGCTTCTTCAGCACGTCTATGTCCCGGGGGGGTCACTCCTATTGCATTCACCTGCGCCTGGATTACCAGTCAGATTTTCCTCTTCTCGGACTCAGGCACTTGCAGGGACTGCTTTCCGAACAGCTTCTGGTGCTGCTTGACCACCTCCTCCACTAGTACCTGCAGTTCCATTGGGCTGAATTTTTGTTTTCTCCTCCTTTCACCTCCATCTCTCTCTGTCTCCTGGCTGGACATTGTGTCAGTTTGTTGTTCACAATCAGGCACTGGCTCTGTTGCTCTGCTCTGCACTACCAGCCTCTCCAGAGTCTGATGATTGTGTGCACCTGCCTGGGTGTGGCCACTTCCTGGTTGGGTGGGGTTGGCCTTGCACGGGATTGGCTGATTCATCAAGTGATGTATATTTGAATTTCCGATTCGGTAAACTCCGATTCTGTATTTACCGAATCGGTAAATACCACTTCGGTATTTACCGATTCGGTAAATACCGCTTCATGATACCGGCCGGTATTGTGGATTCGGTATTCATTTACCGAATTTTACCGATTCGGTAATTTATACCGAATGTTTACCTACATACTATTTACCGATTCATAAATACCGATTCAGTAAAATTCGGTATTTATGAATCGGTAAATAGTATGTTACCTACATGAGGCCCTAAGTGTTTAAAAACTATGCGTCCAATTATTAGACTCCATTTTGTAGGGCATAATTAGAAATACATTAGTACTACTTAGTTGCTACAAAATGCAATTCACATACCTACGGGCGGAAATCTTCACCTATCCTATATATTCTATGGGGAGATCGCCACACATGTAAGTTTACTACTCCAACCCCGATTACAAGTGCATGGGTAAATTTCAATCCCTTGCCAAATGCATGTTTGCATAGGGATTGGAATTACGAGTTGTGTGTTAATTATCACACCTTCACAGCATTCCCCTTATATATTCTGGCAGGCCAAAACTGTTGGGGGAAAAGGCACATTCTCCCTTTCAAAAAAGTTTATTTGTACAGGCTCCCTGGAGGGTTTAAAGCTGCAGCAGGCAGGCTACACACTTAGGCCAGAAGCCATATTTTTCCTTGTCAGCCTAGTAGATGGCACAATATGGGCTGCAACCCACATTTAGCATTTAACTTTTCATGCCTCCGGTATATTTTTCTGGCCCATTTATTATAGCATTAATGGTAGGTTAAATAAGCCAGTTGGCTTATAACACAATGTTTTAGGAGGTCAGAACACATACAGTTTACAGCAGGGCCCCAAATTGCAGAGTTCATAAAACCGCAATACTAGTCAGCCAAAAAATGGTGGTGATTACACAATTAGAAGAATTTTCTCCCAGGCACAATGCTGTAATTATACAAGTTACCTTTTCGATTTACACAATTGTTTTATTAGGGAAACATTTTGTTTGACTGGCTGTTGAAACCCCTGATTATTCTGATCTGATTATCATTCAGTTGCTTGTAGTCTCTAAACAATATCTCATTCAGGGTTTTCTTTTCGACTTTGTTAGTAGCTTAGTGCAACACTGTAAGGAAATGCCTCTTTTTGCTTCAAAGGTTTTGGGCGCATGCTGCTGGTTTTTCGAAACTGAGAGTGCACTGAGTCCTGCTAACCAGACTTCAGTGCCAGTGCTCCAGCCCGTTACACTATGAATGTTGAATTGTCTACCCCCAATTGGCATAGGCCGACTTACTTATAGGTCCCTAGTATATGCTACTAAGGGTACCCATAAGACAGTATATAAGACAGAGTGTACCACCTAGTGTTCCGGCACTGATTGTGCCACTCTGTGGTGCCAAATTACAGGATGGCTCCTAGCCTGCCACGGCAGACTTTAAGAGCAGCTTTAAAGCTGCTAGTTCGACTTTGCCATTTAAACCAATGGAAAAGTCCCTACTTCCCTTAACAATATACATGTTTCCCCTAAGTAAGGCCTATGGAGCCCTAAGGCAGGGAGCTGTATTTTATTAAGTAGTGTTGCATAAACTATGACTTTGGCATAGTTCTAAAAGGTTTGCTTTCCTATTAAGGATGACACAGGTAAACTTAGTTCAATGCGCCAATGTCAACTACTGATTATTGTAGCTCCACAGAACATTACTGTATTACTGAAAGAGAGTTATTGCTTTTGGGTTACTAACAATCCATATGAAGGGATCAGGGGCATTGTTGTAACAGTAACAAGCCTATTTCGTTATTCACAATAACACACACACACTGCACTAAGATGAATGAACACTTTTAAGTAAAAGTATTACCACAGGAATAACCTGTTTAGGGGTATGTCTAACACAACAACACAGATTATGATATAAACAGCAAGAAGACACATTATAAATGACGAGAATAAAATGAACTTTCTAACATGGTTAAAATGTCTGCGCCCGTCCGCGCCTGGATTGGGCCCAGCGCCAGAATCCCTGGCCCCCGCGAACACCACGACACCAGACCCCGCTACAACACCAACACCCTCCACGCACTCAACAACGGACGAACACACACCTGCTTCCTGGCCGCCCCGAAGTGCACCAAAGAACACTTCTCATGTCGGATCTGCAGCTTCACCTGTCTCCGTGCCACCAAACCGCCCACCGCGACAGGACGCAACCACCTCAGATGCATACTACTAAACACCCGCTCCGCACGCAAACACACCGTTGAACTGTGGGACCTACTCGACACATCCTCCCCAGACGTAGCCTTCCTGACAGAGACCTGGATGAACGACTCCTTGGCACCCGACATCGCCATAGCCATCCCAGACGGCTACAAGATCACTCACAGAGACCACACCAACGGAGTAGGAGGTGGACTCGCTATCATCCACAAAACCACCCTCATGGTCTCGATCAACTCCGACGACACCCTCAGCACCGCCGAACACCTGCACTTCCAGATCCACACTGATCCCAACACCACCCTCAGAGGAACTCTGATCTACAGACCCCCGGGAACCCGGCCTCAATTCAGCAACTCCATCGCCGACTTCGTCAGCACGCACGCCCTCGCCTCCACGGACTACATCCTCCTCGGAGATACGAACTTCCACCTCGAGAACAACAACGACACTAACTCCACCACCCTGACCGACAACCTCGCCAACCTCGGACTCTGACAGCTCGTCACTGCGCCCACCCACTCCGCCGTACACACGCTTGACCTCATCTTCACCGCAAGCCCCCACATCTCCTTCAGCCACACCACCGATCTCCACTGGACCGACCATCGCTGCATTCACTTCACCTTTCAGAAACCCACCACACCACCACACCGAACAGGCCCCCTGCCGCAGCTGGAGCAAAATCACCGAAGACCAGCTAAACACCGCCCTCGCCCGATGCCCAACCGCTGACCCGACCGACCCCGACACCGCCGCCAGCAACCTCAGGAGTTGGATCGATGACCGCACCAACACTCTCGCTCAAGAAACCCTCCAACAGACACACCACCAAGAATGCCAGCTGGTTCTCCGCAGAACTCCAGACCTCCAAACAAACCTGCTGGAAACTAGAGAAGAAATGGCACCGCGAACAGACACCGGAGAACCTAGAAGCCCACAAGACAGCCATGCGCCAACACCATCACCTCATCAGAACCGCCAAAAGGACCACCTTCAAGGACCGCTTCGACAACAACGCACACAACAGCAAAGAGCTCTTCAACATCGTGAAGGAACTATCCAACCCCAGCTCCAACATCAACGACATCCCACCATCGCAAGACCTGTGCAACTCCCTTGCCACCTTCTTCCACCAAAAGATCGCCGACATCCACGACAGCTTCGACAACCTGACCACCCCAACAATCAATGACACCTCAGACCCCACGGCCACCACCCACAGCGACCCCCTGCTCATCTGGACCCACATCAACGACGATGACACCATCAAGATCATGAACAATATCCACTCCGGCTCCCCGTGAGACCCATGCCCACATCACATCTTCAACAAAGCCAGCGCCACCATTGCACCCATCTCCGCAAGGCCATCAACATCTCCTTCGAGACCGCGATCTTCCCAGAGAGCTGGAAGCACGCCGAGATCAACGCCCTGCTCAAAAAACCCAAGGCGGACCCGAGAGACCTCAAGAACTTCCGGCCCATTTCTCTGCTCCCTTTCCCGGTGAAGGTCATCGAGAAAGCCGTCAACAAACAGCTGACCTGCTACCTCGAGGAGAACAACATCCTAGACCTGTCCCAGTCCAGATTCCGCAGCAACCACAGCACCAAACCCGCCCTCATCGCTGCCACCGACAACATCAGGACCCTGCTGGACAAAGGCGAAACCGCGGCCCTCATCCTCCTGCTTATATCAGACGCCTTCGACACTGTCTGCCACCGCACCCTATGCAAACGCCTTCACAACGCAGGGATCCGAGACAAGGATCTGGAATGGAGCACCTCCTTCCTCTCCGGCAGAACCCAGAGCATCCGCCTCCCCCTTTCCGGTCCGAGGCCTCCAAAATCATCTGCGGTGTACCCCAAGGATCATCCCTCAGCCCGGCATTGTTCAACATCTACATGACCCTGCTCGCCCACGTCTCCAGACTGCACGACCTCAACAACGTCTCCAATGCCGACGACACACAGCTGATCCTCTCCCTCACCAAGGACTCCCTCACCGCCAAAACCAACCTGCACGAAGGAATGAAAGCCGTCGCCGAATGGATGAAGATACTACGGGTATGTAGTGCACTTTACAAATTTCATCATTGATTGATTGCTTGATACTTCTATGTGCTACACAAAGAGAGTATGGAATGCAAAGCAACTTTGCAGTCTACAGCTTCTTAGGCAGAAGAGGGGCACTGCATACCTTATTGACAGCTAAAACTGTCTTTATCAGCGGAGGCATGAAGTCGGTGTTCCCTGAAAAAGGCAAACAAACACTGCGGTAGCAGTCACCCTCCAGGCCTCTGCTTCAGGTAGGATGCAGCATCTGCAAAGTTGGCTAGCAGTGGGTGCGTGATTGGTTGTGTGAATGTCTGTATCAGTGTGTCAGTTGGTGTCTAAATGGCTGTATGGGTGTGTGAGTGGGTACTTGAGTGGCTGTATTGGTGAGTGATTGGTTGTCTGAGAACCTGTATGGGTGTCTGAGTGTCTGTGTGGGTAGGTGAGCGGGTGTGTAACTGCCTGAATGGATGAGTGAGTGGGTGAGTCAGTGGCTGTATGGGTTAGTGAGTGCATGTGTGAGGGGCGTATGGGTGACTCAGTGTGTATATGGCTGTGTCGGTGAGTGAGTAGATGTGTCAGTGGTCTATAGTGAGTACCTGCATATGTGAAACAAAGTATCGGTGAGTGTTGGATTATTTGAGTGACTGTATGGGGGAGTGAGTGATTGTGAGAGTGGCTGTGTGGGTAAGTGTGTGCTTGAGTCAGTGACTGTATAGGTGAGTGAGTATGTGTAATATCTGTATGAGTAAGTGAGTGGCTGTGTATGTAACTGTATGGGTGAGTAAGTGGCTGTGTGATTGACTATGGGTGACTGAGTAGGTGTGTGAGTATCTCTATGGGTGACTGAAAGTGTGTGAGTGGCTGTATGAGTGCATATGTCAGTTGCTTTATTAGTGAGTGGGTGTATGAGTGGATGTATGGGTTAGGGAGTGGATGTGTGTATACCAATGAATCAGTAAGCAAGTGTGTAAGTACTGGGATGGGTATATGAATGGGTTTGAGAATGGTAGTTTGGAAGTTGAAGTGGGTGTATGAAAGGTTAAATGAGGTGTGATTGGGTGCATCAGAGATTCTGTGGAAGATGTTGCTAGTGATGTCATTTGACTTGTCATCAGTGATATCATCAGTGATGTCACTGACCATGTCATGAGTGATGTAATATTTGAGGTCATAAGCAATTCATTGCGGGGGCACGAGTTATAGTTAGGCCACTAACCATAAAAACTGAATTTCACTGGTTTGGTACAAGTCAAACCTGAGCCTAACTAGAACGTCCCTGTAACCTTTGGTGTATCAGTGAATTTCTAAGGTTTTTTAAATGCAAATTCCTAATTCTAACATTTCTGTAACGTTTGGTTTTTTTCAGTGAATTTCTATGTTTTTTTTAAGTAGTAGTCAGGTTTGTAGAGTGGTAGATAAAGGGGGTGTGGCACACTACTAGTAGGGAGATGAAGTCCCCTTGGCTATTGATGGTCCTTAGGGACCAACTACCCCTCCTGTTACCTATAGCAAGTCCCTTACACTGGGTTTGCTGAGATATTTTCGGTGGCCACACTCCCTTTCTCCACCACTCTGCAAAAGCTCCTCCTGGCGCACTACTAGTTGGTGATTGAAATCTCCTTGGCTCCTGAGCATGCTTGGGGACCAACTAGCCCTCCTCTTACCTCCAGTAAGACCTACTCAGCTGAATTGGTGTGAGGTGGTCAAAGTCCACGCCCCCATTTTCCACCAGTCTGCAAACGCGCCTCCTGGCGCACTGCTGCTTGAGGGAAGAAGTCCATTTTAGTCCCGAGGCCCACAGTAGGCAAGGGGACCTCATCCCCTGACCAGCAGTGCACCGAGGCATGTTTGCAGAGTGGTGGAGAAAAGTGGCGTAGTCTCCAACCATCTCTCAGCAAATCCACTGTGTGGGGCTTACTGAAGGTAACAGGAGTCCTTGTCGGCCCTAAGGACCCTCAGCAGCTAAGCGGACTTCATTCCCCACCCAGTAGCATGCCAGGTGGTGCGTTTTCAAAGTGGTGAAGAAATGGGACGTGGCCTCCGGCGAGTTGTTGGTATTTTTTCCTTAACTTTAATTTATTCTATTTTTTAGGACCATTTTGGGCCCCGGGACCTCATCCCCCAGGACCTGGCATTTTTTTGGATTATTTTTAAAGGGATGGTGTCCCCTGGGACACCATGCCTCTGTGCTCGGCCTTTATTAATTTTTATTAACAGTCAAACAGGCTATTTTCAGCCCCGGGGACCCCATCCCCTAGGTCCAGCCCGTTTTAATTATTATTATTTTTTTAAAGGAGGGGGCCACTTGGCCAATTTCAGCCCCAGGGATCCCATCCCCTGAGGCCAGGCCTTTATAATTTTTTTAGAAAAAAAAGGGGAGGGGGCTCATGGCCCCCTTCCCAGGTCGATTTCAGCCCCGGGGAACCCATCCCCCGGGGCCTGGCCTCTTTGTTGGGGACCGTGAGCGAGTCTGAAGGCCCCCATGGTCCTGGCTGGCTCCCGCCTCCTGTGGGAGTTGGCACTGCTTTTTACACCCAGGGAGCTGCTGACATGCAGCTCCCAGTGTGTAAAAAGCAAAGTGCTCCACTTTGAACAAGCGAGAGCAAATTGCTCTCTATATTCAAAGCAGTCCACTTGTTTGCTATGGCATGGTGGGAGCGGTACTCCCGCCATGCCATAGCAAACTGCAATGTCCCGGGGTGGGCGCACTGGGACATTGGTGGAGCCGCCCCTGGGGGTTGGTGGTGCCCAGGGCCATCTAGGGCTCCAGGCAGGGGGCCATGCTAACCTCCTCCCCTGTTCACATTGGCCCCCGGGAAGGAGGTGGTTCCCGGGGCCAGGGGCCTGAAATGGACCCCTTTAATTATTGGATTTGTGCCCCGGGGGAGGTGGCGGTCTCCGGGGCAGCGGGGAAGGCCCTAAGGCCTTCCTCGCATTTCTTATTAAACGAGTGTGCAGTGGTGGTCCCCGCAGCAGGGGCGGGTCTGCAGGGTCACCCAATATTGTTTAAATTTGCCCTGGGGAGGTGGCATTCCCCGGGCCGGGGGTTCCGCAAGGTCCCCCCATATTATTTAAATTAGTCCCAAAGAGGTGGCTGTCCCTGGGGAGGGGGGGTCCGTGAAGCCCCCACATATTTGGAAATAGCCCTGGGGAGATGGCGGTACCCGGGCTGCAGGTGGATCCAGTGTGCCCGCCTGCATTCATAATGAAAATAGCCACTGGATGGTGGTGGTCCCCGGGGCTTTTATAAGCCCTTGGAGTGGCCTGTGCGTACCCTCCTATAATTAGCATTTGTCCCCAGGACCTGGCCCATCCGGGAGAGTCGCACTTGCTTTTTAAAATTGTATTTTGCTGCGGATTCGCGTATATCGCGATTTTGCTGCAATTTAAGAGAAAATGCTTTTATGCCTCGAAGGTGTTCCAGGGGAACCTCAAGACCATGGTTTGGGGGTCAGGGTATTCCTACCCTGCCCCCTTTTCTTTTTTTTAAACTTTTTTTGGGACTCAGTGAAGCTGAGACCTAAAAAGGCTGCCAACACTTCCTAGCAGAAGTGTTGGCAGTCAATCAGAGCAGTGCATTTCCCTGCACGAGCTAGTTTTTTTTCACAAAGGCTTCGTGACCAGAGATAGATCTATCTTTTGCATCTTAAATTTCTGAAAAACTGATTTACACCAAATAACAAAAAGCACAATCTGCATAACAACATCTGCCTTTCTGTCAAATTTAGCATAATTCCGTCCAGCTGTTCGGGCTGTATATTTGACAATGTGTTCCTATCGGAATTAACATTACAAGTACACCCTTTTTTGTGCCCCTATTTCTTGGTCCCCACTGCACGGATCCTCCCCAAACTTTCCATGACACACAGAACCTACTTTGATACTTTTTGGGAAAATGTGATGAAGATTGGTAAAACAACGCTAAAGTTATAGGCAAGTCAAAAAATTTAACTATGTCCTAGCTATAACTACATACTGGCGACTGCCAGTAGGTAATATATGTATATATATGCAGCAAGAATAGAGCATTATGGGACATGTAGTCGAGGTGACTGCAAAATCGTGAAATGTGAGGCATACAAGGATGGTAAATTATGAATACTATATTCACAAAGCATGAACGTATAAACTGCGAACATTTTCCATCTATGCCCAAGTTATTTGAAATATTATCACAAAATTAATTCACTGCTGCTTTAAATCATGTGTGGGCGATTAGTCCCTTCTCAATGTCCATAGCTGTTGAATATTTAAAAGAAACCAATGAACTGACCCAATAATTGTGTGCATTTGACAAAGACTCGCATGAGTTGAAACGCGTTATGCCTTCTGTTTGCCTGAAAATAAAACAACTTCATGAAGCACTGTCGGTGTGGCCTGTATCACGTTACCTAACAGTACGTGTTTTCTGGTGATTTTCAAAGGTGTCTGGCGCACCCTGACAGGCCCCGACCCGAGAGGCTGTGGCGCTCCTTTCGTCAGGAGTTTGTTTGGAGTTTATCTTAAAGAGGCGCCCGCCGGCTGTCCAAACGGAACATTGATGGAGTATTGATGGCAGGGCTGTCTGTGAGAGGCCCGCTTCTATTCTGGATAATGGATCTTTTGAATTGGCCAGGGTTTGCGACTGAACTCCTGTGTGCTGGCTGTAAACTTGAACAGTGACAGAATATTGATGGCAGGGCCACTGAGAGGAGGCTCGCTTCTATTTTGAAAGGTGGACAATTTATCGGCCAGTATTTCGGGTAAGCCAGCTGCACGCAGTGCTTCCAGGAACATTATTTTTAAGGCGTGAATATGGAAAGATCTGAGTTGGAGCGGTTCAGCCTGTATTTGGAATTGAATCCATGAATATTTGATGAAATCGTAAGGCACGATCAGAAAATGAGCTTACTTGTGTAATTGAGAACTATGAACAAGTACGAGCAGCAAGAATAGAGCATTATGGGACATGTAGTCGAGGTGACTGCAAAATCGTGAAATGTGAGGCATACAAGGATGGTAAATTATGAATACTATATTCACAAAGCATGAACGTATAAACTGCGAACATTTTCCATCTATGCCCAAGTTATTTGAAATATTATCACAAAATTAATTCACTGCTGCTTTAAATCATGTGTGGGCGATTAGTCCCTTCTCAATGTCCATAGCTGTTGAATATTTAAAAGAAACCAATGAACTGACCCAATGATTGTGTGCATTTGACAAAGACTCGCATGAGTTGAAACGCGTTATGCCTTCTGTTTGCCTGAAAATAAAACAACTTCATGAAGCACTGTCGGTGTGGCCTGTATCACGTTACCTAACAGTACGTGTTTTCTGGTGATATATATATATATATATATATATATATATATATATATATATATATATATATATTCACTGAAAAAACCATAGGTTTCACACATGTTATAGTTAGCGGAAATTTTACTGATAAAAAACCAGTGAAATTGCCCCGTTATAGTTAGTGCTGGCAACTATAACTCACGCGACCGCAATCCTCTGCTGATGCTAATACTGTATTTAGACACTTATTTGCCCATGTCTTCTTCCATACATTTTTAGCTATACATATATTACAAATATTTTTTTTTCATAAAGACACATATGTCATCAGCAGAAGATTGCGGTCGCGTGAGTTATAGTTGCCATCACTAACTATAACGGGGCAATTTCACTGGTTTTTTATCAGTAAAATTTCCGCTAACTATAACATGTGTGAAACCTATGTTTTTTTCAGTGAATTTGCAAGGTTTTTTAAATGCTAATTCCTAACTATAACGTGTGTGAAACCTATGGTTTTTTCAGTGAATTTGTACGGTTTTTTAAATGCTAAGTTACTTTACGCCATTCGTGGCGTGCGCGCCCACTTAACGCAGTTCGTTCCGTGCACGGTAATATTTTAATTTTTCGTAATTTTTATAAGCCATGCACAAATGGTGCACTTCGGGCACCATTTGCACACGGGGTGGAGAGAGTGTGGATAATTTTTTCTTTTATTATTTTTGTTTACAATATTTAGTTTTTGACACCGTGAATAAGCCCTGTGCATTTGGTGGCCTTCAGCCACAAAAAGCACAGGGGGTGGGGTGAGTGTGGATAGTGTTTTTTTTATTTCCATTTTATTACCGTACGCGTACGGTAAGCGTAATCGGCGAAATTACCGAAAAAATAAACATTCCGTTTTTGCCCTTGGGGGATCTTTGGGGACTCCATCAACATGGCTATGTGTGTGGGAGTTGTCTAAACAGCCCCTTTACATGTTTTTGGGCTTTATATTTTAAAAATCACTCTCAGTGCGAGAGACAAAATGGCGGACGCCGCTTCCTGGTTTCGGCCGATTCGAATGTTTACTAAGATCTAACAGCCAATCAGAATCGCGCTCGCGCACGCCACCGTACGCGTACGGTAAGCGTACCGTAAGCGCACCGTAAGCTGGCTCAGATATATATATTGATTTAAAGGCTATTTTCTCAGAATCTACCGAACAGATTTACACCAAACCTACAAAAGGCACTTCCTTGACCTGAGGACTACCTCTCTGCCAAATTTCAAGTAAATCTGTTCAGCCGTTCGGGCTGTAGCCCTGTCTAAAGGTCCTATGGAAAAATGCATGGGAAAAACGCGTTTTGGGACCCCCCTTTTATCTCAGCCCCCGCTTGATGAATCCCCCCGAGACTTTCAGGGTAGGAGCGGAGCATAGCGCCCCACCTATTTTGAGAAATTCGCGAGGATTCGTCGAACGGCGCCAAAGTTATTCAAAATAGAATGTTGCGGATTTCCTATGGAAAAGGGGTCCTAACTATAACTACCTACTGGCGACCGCCAGTAGGTAATATATATATATATATATATATATATATATATATATATATATATATAATCTGCGGGAAAATAAAGTAATCAAGCACAAAGTTGGTGTCCGTTTCCTACTTCGGAAGGTCTAGCAGTGCGATTCTTCCGGATCAGTTGGATTTCGACGATATATATATATATATATATATATATATATATAACACCAGGAATCGCCTCCTCCAACGCGCACCATCTAAGCGCAGAGACGAACACGGACCCAAAGTAAGTGCTGGAAGTCTTTATTTACGGACAAGAACTTTACACAGCCGCCATGACGCGTTTCGGCCTACAGGAGGCCTTGATAATCTGCGGGAAAATAAAGTAATCAAGCACAAAGTTGGTGTCCGTTTCCTACTTCGGAAGGTCTAGCAGTGCGATTCTTCCGGATCAGTTGGATTTCGACGATATATATATATATATATATATATATATATATATATATATATATATAATCTCCTGGCGGTCGCCAGTAGATAGTTATAGTTAGGACCTATTTTCCATAGGAAATCTGCAACATTCTATTGGGAATTTCTTTGCCGCCGATTGATGAATCTTCGCGAAATTCTCCAAACTTTTGGCCAGCTTCGCTCCGCTCCTACCCTGAAAGTTTCGTGGTGATTCGTCAAGCGGGGGCCGAGAAAAAAGGGGGGTCCCAAAACGTGTTTTCCCCATGCAATTTCCCATAGGATCTGTTGTCGCAGCTACAGCCCGAACCGCTGAACGGAATAACACCAAATTTGCCAAAGAGGTAGTCCTCAGTTCGGACTCGTGCCTTTCGCATATTTGGTGTGAATCTGTTCAGTAGTTCCTGAGAAAATTAGGGCAAAAAAGTTAGTGATATCTATGGCCGCAGAGGATCTGCGGACCCTTCCCGCACCGTATGCGAACCCTCCCCGAACCGAGCGCGCACCCTCCCGATCGCGCACTGAATGCTAATTGGTTGTTGAGAGTCTCTCTACATTCGAAACCAGGAACTGTTGGGGGCCATTTTCTGCCTCGGTAGAAGCGAGGCTGAAGAAGCAAGGGGAATAAGTGCGTAAAACATATAAAGGGGGCAGAGTGGGAATACTCTGACCCTCTAGAGGTGCTTAGGGGGTCCCAGAAGGACCCCCTGGGGCCCCCCTTTTTTTAAAAAAAAGCAGCAAAATGCACGCACGGTGCGCGCATCCTATCACGTTGGATGCACGGATTCTCTCGCGGTGGGTGCGCGGTTCCACGGCAACGTTTTTTGAAAAACGACAAGAAATCATTGGTTGTATAACAACTTTCTACAATGAAAGGTAGGGTGTATATTTTTGTTTTTTAAAGGTATGATTGTTATTGGTTAACAAAAACAGATTGTAAGGAACATTATATATGATAAGCTGATATGTTGAAAAGTCAAGCACACTTCCTGTCTTGTGTAGGAACATTGTGTGCTGAACTTGTAATCTGTGAGCTCAGTGCAGTGTTACATGACCTGTTTCTATGGTAACAGGCAGAAGGCAGATTGGGGGAAGGGTTGAAATGTATTTCAGTTGGAAAGGGTTGAAATGTTTAACCAATAGAAATGTGTGTTTGCTTTTGAGTTTATGTGCGAAGGATTGTGATTTGATGTTTACATGTATATGTGTGGAAAATGAAAGGGAATCTTTTCCATTCTTTGCTTTTGCTGAGAGGTGCACAGTGCAGAGATTATGTAAAAGAAAATATGGTGAGTGATTGATATACTCCTTAATCTACAAAAGAACTTGAAAGATGAGTTATTTAATTGTGAGGGGATGTATGTGGACTATTTTGATTTTAATCAGACTAATGTATTTTTCCTGCTAAAGTTTAGGGAGTACTTTTTTTCTCTACAATGTGTGTGCATGTAGAAACCATTCTGTGATTGGCATTTGTGTTTTTCATGTGTTTGTAGAGATAACTGTGCAGTTTTAATATTTTGGTAGAATTAGAAACCAGTCATTGTTTATGAATTTGTGAAATGAGTTATGTTATGTTTGTATACTAAAATGTAGTACTACTTCTAGATGAAGAAATGTGTTTTCATATAGTGCAAGGGATAGTGTTGTTTGTCTAGAATCACACAGTGAGTCTGTGTGCATTTGGGAACCACTGTGAGAGAAGCATTTGGTAATATTGTGTATTTGCTGAGAGAAAACTGTTTTAAAACCTGTCATGTTGTCAAGTTTTAATAGCATTAGAAGCCAGTCTTTGCTTATGTGTTGATTAAATGAGTCAGGCATTGACACTAAAGTGCAGTCGTGAAATATGTAGATTGTGTGCAGTTCCCTTATCACTTCCAGTGTAGTGAATGAGTTTTGGTAAACTCCTAGGAATACTGGTGCTTGTCTAGAATCACACTGTGAGTCTTTGTGCATTTGGGAACCACTGTGAGAAAAGCGTTTGGTAACATTGTGTATTTGGTGACAGAAAACTGTTTTAAAACTTGTCATGTTGTCAAGTTTTAGTAGCATTAGAAGCCAGTCATTGCTTATGCGTTGATTAAATGAGTCAGGCATTGACACTAAAGTGCAGTCGTGAAATATGTAGATTGTGTGCAGTTCCCTTATCACTTCCAGTGTAGTAAATGAGTTTTGGTAAACTACTAGGAATACTGGTGCTTGTCTAGAATCACACTGTGAGTCTTTGTGCATTTGGGAACCACTGTGAGAGAAGCGTTTGGTAACATTGTGTATTTGCTGAGAGAAAACTGTTTTAAAACCTGTCATGTTGTCAAGTTTTAGTAGCATTAGAAGCTAGTCATTGCTTATGCATTGATTATGTGTTGATTAAATGAGTCAGGCATTGACACTAAAGTGCAGTCGTGAAATATGTAGATTGTGTGCAGTTCCCTTATCACTTCTAGTGTAGCGAATGAGTTTTGGTAAACTCCTAGGAATACTGGTGCTTGTCTAGAATCACACTGTGAGTCTTTGTGCATTTGGGAACCACTGTGAGAGAAGCGTTTGGTAACATCGTGTATTTGCTGAGAGAAAACTGTTTTAAAACCTGTCATGTTGTCAAATTTTAGTAGCATTAGAAGCCAGTCTTTGCTTATGTGTTGATTAAATGAGTCAGGCATTGACACTAAAGAGCAGTCGTGAAATATGTAGATTGTGTGCAGTTCCCTTATCACTTCCAGTGTTGTGAATGAGTTTGGGAAACTCCTAGGGATACTGGTGCTTGTCTACAATCACACTGTGAGTCTTTGTGCATTTGGGAATCACTGTGAAAGAAGCGTTTGGTAACATTGTGTATTTGGTGACAGAAAACTGTTTTAAAACTTGTCATGTTGTCAAGTTTTAGTAGCATTAGAAGCCAGTCATTGCTTATGCGTTGATTAAATGAGTCAGGCATTGACACTAAAGTGCAGTCGTGAAATATGTAGATTGTGTGCAGTTCCCTTACCACTTTCAGTGTAGTGAATGAGTTTTGGTAAGTTGCTAGGGATAGTGTCTAGAATCACACTGTGAGTCTGTGTGTATTTGGGAACCACTGTGAGAGAAGTGTTTGGTAACATCGTGTATTTGCTGACAGATAAGTGTTGTAAAACATGTCATGTTGTCAAGTTTTAGTAGCATTAGAAGACAGTTATGGCTTATGCTTTCATTATATGAGTCAGGCATTGACAGTAAATTGCAGTTGTGAAATATGTAGATTGTGTGCAGTTCCCTTACCACTTGCACTGTAGTGAATGAGTTTTGGTAAGCTCATGGGGATAGTGGTGCTTGTCTAGAATCATACTGTGAGTTAGTGTGTATTTGGGATCACTGTGAGAGAATCATTTGGTAACATCATGTATTTGCTGACAGATAACTGTTTTTAAATCTGTCATGTTGAGAAGTTTTAGTAGCATTAGAATCCAGTCTTTGCTTATATGTTGATTAAATGAGTCGTGCTTTGACACTGATGTGCTGTACTTAAATATGTAGATTGTGTGCAGTACCATTAACTCTTCCAGACTAGTGAATGAGTTTTGGTAAACTCCTAGGATAGTGTTGCTTGTCTAAAATCACACTGTGAGTCTGTGTGCATTTGGGTAAGGATTGTGAGAGAAGCATTTGGTAATATCGTGTATTTGCTGACAGATAAGTGTTTTAAAACCAGTCAGGTTGTCAAGTTTTAGTAGCATTAGAAGCCAGTCTTTTCTTATGTGTTGATTAAATGAGTCAGGCATTGACACAAAAGTGCAGTCATTAAATATGAAGATTGTGTGCAGTTCGCTTACCATTTCCACAGTAGTGAATGATTTTTGTTAAACTCCTAGGTATAGTGGTTGTTGTCTAGAATTACACTGTGAGTCTGTGTGCATTTGAGAACCACTGTGAGAGAAGCATTTGGTAATATCGTGTATTTGCTGACAGATAACTAATTTAAAACCTCTCATGTTGTCAGGTTTTAGTAGCATTAGAAGCTAGTCTTTGCTTATGCATTGATAAAATGAGTCAGGATTTGACACTAAGGTGCAGTACCATGTACTATTCTGTTCACTGTGGCAGAACTGAAAATTTAAAAGTTTTACCTAACCAATGTCCTAGAAGTAGTCTGATTATTTAGTCAGTTTCTAAGTACCAAATAGATTGCTTCAAATAAAAGTGTTCTGACATACTATACACTTGTCTTTTACACCTTCAATTCCCTAGTCAGTATACATACACTTCCAGGAAACATCCTGTCACTTCCTTTGCAGTCCTCTAGAGACCCATTCAACAGCATGTAGTAATCCATTAACTGTGCCAAACCTCAAACACTTATAAATTCACCTAGACACTCTCTTTCCAGTACTCTAATGATTCAGTCACTGCCTAAGTATTCATGCACTGAGCCAGTTCTTAGCACATGGACTACGTCAAACCCATATCCACTATGCATGCAGTCCTCTAACCACCTACACACTTGTCTTTCACACCTTCAATTCCCCAGTCAGTATCCATTCACTTGCAGCAAACACCCTGTCACTGCCGTTGCACTCCTCTAGTGACCCATTCAGCATCATGTACTAATCCATTCACAGCGCCAAATCCATAAATTCACCCAGGCACTCTCCTTGCAGTACTCTAATCATTCAGTCAGTACCCAAGTACTCATCCAGTGACCCAGGCCTTAGTATATGGACTGCTTCAAACCCTTATCCTCTATGTATGCTGTCCTCTAACCACCTACACAAATGTCTTTCACACCTTCAATTCCCTAGTCAGTATCCATACACTTCCTGGAAATACCCTGTGACTCTCTTTGCAGTCCTCTAGTGACCCATTCAGCACCATGTACTAATCCATTCACTGTGCTAAAACCCAAACACTTATACATTCACCAAGATACTATCTTTGCAGTACTCTAATCATTCAGTCAGTGCCTAAGTATTCATACACTGAGCCAGGCCTTAGCACACGGACTGCTTCAAACCCCTATGCACTATGCATGCAGTATTCTAACCACCTAGACACTTGTCTTTCACACTTTAAATTTCCTAGTCAGTATCCATACAGTCCAGCACTTGTCACTGCCTTTGCACTCCACTAGTGACCCATTCAGTACCAAGTACTAATCTATTCTCTGTGCGAAAAGCCTAGCACTTATAAATTCACCTAGGCACTCTCCTTGCTGTACGATAATCAATCAGTAAGTACCCAAGTAGTCATGCAGTGAGCCAGGCCTTAGCACATGGACTGCTTTAAATGCCTATGCAGTATGGATGCAGTCCTCTAATCACCTACACAGTTGTGTTTCACACCTTCTATTCCCTAATTAGTATTCATACTCTTCTAGCAAACACCCTATGAGTCACCAAGTGTGTCTCCTTATACTACTGTAATCATTTAGTCAGTTAGCATGTAGTGTTTTAGTGAGGTAGGCTTTAGGGCATGAACTACTTCAAAGTAGTATGCACTATGCATGTAGTGTTTTAATGATCGTCACACTTGTGGTTCAGGGCTATAGTTTCATAGTCAGTTTTTATATAAAATGTGCTTGTACAGTAATGGAATAGTATAAATTTGAAAGTTATTAATATACATTTATTTGTGATTCTTTTTTACAGATACAGAACAGGAGTGTTTCTCATCTGTTTGCACTCTTCTCGTGCAAGGTTGTTTGGATGAAGGGTCCTTAGGTGTTTCATCATACTTGCTGTGCCGCACGAGTATTTTTTGTTAGGATCTCCTCGTAACAGAACTCTTTGGCAAATCTTGCGAGTGACGAAGGTGGCATTGGTCTTTGTTTGCTCCTTGGAAAAAGTAAAAAATTTCCTCACCACTGAAGAAAAACGTTGTTTGTGTGGTGCCTTCTGCAAAACATTTTCTTCAGATTCGGTAAATATTTTAAAGCAGCAACAGTTACAGTTTTTGTAAGTTAAACTTATAAACTTTTGTTAGCTGTATGCATTTTATATATCTGTGATTTGTTTCTTGTGGTATTTTGTTGAGAATACCATGTTGTTGTTTTTTTAACAATCTTTCTTATTTTCCAGGTCATCCATTGTCCCCACAGTAGTGTTCCGCCTTGTTGTTTTTTATTATTGTTGTTACATTTTGTTTATTAGTTTATTGTTCATATATATGCTAATAAAAAAATAAAGTTCGAAAATAGTTTTTCATTTATATATTTATTATTATAAAAAATAAAGTTTGAAAAAAAAATTAATAACGTTTTTGGTTGTTCTCTTAACTGCTGTGTGACTCTTTCTTGTTATTATTACTGTTATTTGATGGATTCCACCATGGTGTTACATTTTGGGGGACTTATTGCTGGCATACTGGTGATATCTGCAGTTTGCACTAACTTCTGAATAGTGTGTTGGATTTATCTCAACTTTACTTCCGTTAAAGTGCTGATAATGAAATGGAGAGTAGCCGTTCCCGTGCAAAAAGATACGAGGCGCACCTTTCCGATTTATTCTAAATACTAAAATCCTGTATTGAATTGCACTGAGGTATTGGCTGCAGTTACAGTGTCCACACAAAATCTATTAAGAAATCTCATTGTATTTATATTGATTGGGAATAGTGCGTCAGGTGCTGGATCCTGATGAGATACACTGCTCAGTTCGTATATTGTTCTGCACACGAAAAAAATCCCATCACAACTTTCACACCAATTGCAATGCGAAACAAGTTCCGGCGATAAGACACGTTAGCACCAGGAATTTTACACCTGCTTTCCGCTGGTGTTAAGCAGGACAAATACCTGCACCATGAAAGGGAACACAGTCAAGAGCCACACCAGAACACCCACAGGTACCATAGAGTCAATGAGCATGATACAGGGATACCCATGAGGGACAGAAGACTCATCTCAATAACTCCAGGACCGCCAATGCCCCCCAAACCCACATCTTAGTAAGTGTGTCCCTGTGGTCATTGTCTTAGCATGATAGGCACGAGCCCTGCAACATCACAGTGTGCTGTCACCTCAGCGTTGGCAGTGAGCCTGGATGTGTAGCTACGCACGCATCCTCCTGCATGCACAACTGGCGTGTGCTGGTCCGGCATACACAGGTCAGCGCAGGGGTGTGCCTATCCGGCAAGGGGAACGGGGTGTCTCGGACATGTCCGTGTACAGGAAGTGCGGTAAGTGTCTCTCTGTGTTCTGGTGTGGCCTGCTACAAGAGCCGCAGCAGTTGATGTTGTAAACTGGCATGCACCACCTCCAAACGGCACTGTGATGTTGTAGTTGGAATGTAGCAGGACATGCGCAAATAGGCATTACAATGGTGTGCTGTACGAGTGCACGAGATACAACAGCGCACCGTACAAAAGTGTGGGGGCTCGTGGGAGGGAGGTGCAGCCATTTGGCAACATAACACACAGTGAACTCGACCATGTGCCACATGCTGGGCATCTCATCCATGATGACCACGGTCGCAGACATCCCACAACACCAACGACTGGCCTTTGTACACATCCTGTATGAATGCAGCGTGGTTTTCACTTCTATGCTCGTTCAGTGGTGTGATGTTGGCGGGTTGTGTGACCTGTGCTGCTTGTTGGTGTGTTTCATTTTGGCCATTGTTAGTCTATATGTGTGTTGTACTTAATTGTGCATGTGTGCCGTTCTGCCCATCTCCCCCCCTTCCCCCACTCCCTGCTTCTTCCTCTTCCTACTGCTGTTGTGTCTATAATGTTGTTGCTGCACACATAAATACATGTAAAGAATAAATTAGAATAGTACCTTGACTCTTTTAGGCTTCAAAACTTCTCTATTGGTTTCTTTTTAATTTTCCATATGAACCGTTTTTTTAATATTGAACAACACAGAGAAGTCAGAAGTGCAACGTATTCTATCAACACACTTTCTAGAACATTCTACAACATGTGCAGCTTAAAAGTTCATCAATTTTTTAAAACTTACCGATATTTTTTTGTAACATTTTCTTGAATATTTAACAACACGTGCAGGTTAAAAGTTGACGATTGTTTTAAGTTCGAACAGTGCCTTTCAAATGCAAGTAGCAGGTGTGGTTGATCTGAGCAAATTTTATCCTTTGATATGTACTCCACGTTGAAACTGCTTTTTCTTAACCAATCACAAAGATGCTTTTCCACAAAACTAATGTGCACCCTACTTTTAAAAAAGAATGCTTTTCATGATATCTTCAGAGATAAGTTATTGAAAGGAATTAGCATTTAAAAAACCTTTGAAATTCACTGAAAAAACCATAGGTTTTAGGGGCGTTATAGTTAGGAATTGGCATTTAAAAAACCTTAAAATTCACTGAAAAAACCAAAGGTTTCAAGGGCGTTATAGTTAGCTGGACATTTCCCTCGTACAAAACCCTAGAAATTCCCCTGTTATAGTTAGTTCAGCTAACTATAACTTGCGCCCCCGCAATGCACTGCTGATGACGTCACTTATTACATCCCTCATGACATGGTCAGTGACATCACTGATGACATCACTGATGACAACTCAAATGACATCACTCATGACATCACTGATGACATCATCCATGTGATAAATTAGTGCATCTTCTCACACCCTAATATAACCTTTGATACACCGACTCAAAATTTCAGACGGCCATTTTGAAAATCATAGGTACTCCAATACCAATAACTACATACCCACTCATTAACTCTTAGGTCTACATACACCTCCACTCACTCACCTGTACAGTCACTCATACTTACAGTCACTCTGTACAAGACTAGCATATGCATTTATACACCTAGATAGACACTCACACACCGCCAATCATCCATTGAGGTACTGACACACCTAGTCAGTCGTGCAAGTAATTAAACACAGTCCAATTTACTCACCTATGCAGTTAAACACACTCAAGTTCACTTACTCATAAAAATAGTACCACATTCTTACGCTCTAATAGAATCATTGATACAAGCACACACTCATCCATACAGCCACTCTCACAATCACACACTCTCACATATACCCACTTATATACTCTTACACACATATATACTGCCTTTCCCATATGTAGTTAGTCACACATGTACCACTGAGATATACATTCAATCCCTAACACACCCATACATACACTCACCCAACCATACAGTCCATCACAGATGCACTCTTAAAACCATGCACCCATAGAATCACCCACTCACACATCTATGCATAGAGTCACACACACCCTACCCACACAAACACTCAGGCACCCATTCAGATACTCAGACAACCAATCAATAACCCATATAGACACTCATATAGCTATTCCCAAAACAATGCAGCCACTTATACACCTACACACAGACACATACAGACATTCACACAGTTTAGTCACTAGTCTGCAGTAAGATACATTAATGACTCCCTTAAAGAGTCAGTTACGCACCTACAAAATCATCCATTCACACACTTGTACACCCACTCATTCTTCAAAAGACCTTTCCCTATATATATTAAACATATTAAAACTGTACAGAAACACATACCGACTGGATGATGTCATCAGATGTCATCAGTGATGTCATTTGAGATGTCATCAGTGATGTCATCAGTGATGTCACTGACCATGTCATGAGTGATGTAATATGTGACGTCATCAGCAGTGCATTGTGGGGGCGCGAGTTATAGTTAGCTGAACTAACTATAACAGGGGAATTTCTAGGGTTTTGTACGAGGGAAATGTCCAGCTAACTATAACGCCCCTGAAACCTTTGTTTTTTTCAGTGAATTTCTAAGGTTTTTTAAATGCCAATTCCTAACTATAACGCCCCTGAAACCTATGGATTTTTCAGTGAATATATACATATATATATATATATATTACCTACTGGCGGTCGCCAGTAGGTAGTTATAGTTAGGACCCCTTTTCCATAGGAAATCCGCAACATTCTATTTTGAATAACTTTGGCGCCGGTCGACGAATCCTCGCGAATTTCTCAAAATAGGTGGGGCGCTACGCTCCGCTCCTACCCTGAAAGTCTCGGGGGGATTCGTCAAGCGGGGGCTGAGATAAAAGGGGGTCCCAAAACGCGTTTTTCCCATGCATTTTTCCATAGGACCTTTAGACAGGGCTACAGCCCGAACGGCTGAACAGAATTACTAGAAATTTGGCAGAGAGGTAGTCCTCAGGTCAAAGAAGTGCCTTTTGTAGGTTTGGTGTAAATCTGTTCAGTAGATTCTGAGAAAATAGCCTTTAAATCAATATATATATCTGAGCCAGCTTACGGTACGCTTACCGTAAGCTTACCGTATGCGTACGGTGGCGTGCGCGATTCTGATTGGCTCTTAGATCTTAGTAAACATTCGAAACAGCCGAAACCAGGAAGCGGCGGCCGCCATTTTCTCTCTCGCACTGAGAGCTAGGTTGTTAAATAAAACCAATAAACATATAAAGGGGCTGTTTAGACAGCTCCCACACACATAGCCATGTTGAGGGAGTCCCCAAAGACCCCCCAAGGCCAAAAATGCAATTTTTATTTTTTCGCTAATTTCGCCGATTACGCTTACCGTACGCGTACGGTAAAAAATGTAAAAAAAAAAAACACTATCCACACTCTCCCCACCCCCTGTGCTTTTGGTGGCCGCCGGCCACCAAATGTGCAGGGCTTATTTGAGGTGTGAAAAACCACAATATTTTAAACAAAAATAATAAAAGAAAAAATTAACAACACTCTCTCCACCCCGTGTGCAAATGGTGCCCGAAGGGCACCATTTGTGCATGGCTTATAAAAATTACGAAAAATTAAAATATTACCTTTCAAAACGAAGTGCATCATATGTCCTCCATGTGCGCACGGTGCGCGAAGAGCATCGTGCGTACATGGCCCATCTAGCGTAACGTGGGCACGCGGTGCGCGTAGCGCACCGCGTGCCCACCGTGCGTGCACGGCACTAACTGCATAAAGTGGGCGCGCGGTGCGCGAAGCGCACCGTGCGTGCACGGAACGAACTGCGTTAAGTGGGCGCGCACGCCACGAATGGCGTAAAGTAACTTAGCATTTAAAAAACCGTACAAATTCACTGAAAAAACCATAGGTTTCACACACGTTATAGTTAGGATTTAGCATTTAAAAAACCTTGCAAATTCACTGAAAAAACCATAGGTTTCACACATGTTATAGTTAGCGGAAATTTTACTGATAAAAAACCAGTGAAATTCCCCCGTTATAGTTAGTGTAGGCAACTATAACTCACGCGACCGCAATCTTCTGCTGATGACATATGTGTCTTTATGAAAAAAAAATATTTGAAATATATGTATAGCTAAAAATGTATGGAAGAAGACATGGGCAAATAAGTGTCTAAATACAGTATTAGCATCAGCAGAGGATTGCGGTCGCGTGAGTTATAGTTGCCTACACTAACTATAACGGGGGAATTTCACTGGTTTTTTATCAGTAAAATTTCCGCTAACTATAACATGTGTGAAACCTATGGTTTTTTCAGTGAATATATATATATATATATATAT
This sequence comes from Triturus cristatus, assembly GCF_964204655.1. Classification (NCBI taxonomy): domain Eukaryota; kingdom Metazoa; phylum Chordata; class Amphibia; order Caudata; family Salamandridae; genus Triturus; species Triturus cristatus. The sequence goes on along the minus strand of NC_140591.1, from coordinate 611,111,250 downwards.
ATATATATATATATATATATATCGAATCCTCCTTCCGAAGCACCAGCCGGTACTCCCAAAAGACACGGACACTCAAATGCTGGTTCAGGTTTTCATGCTCGATTTATTTTAAACAAAGTATAGGTTCAGACGCGTTTCGGCCGACACAGCGGTCTTGATCACATGATTAGCATAAACTGAACGTGGCTATTTAAAGGTGCCGTGGCCCCAGTTACGTGTAGACATAGACAAAATACTCACATATGGCTGTACATAACGATTTCACAATCAATTCAAAGAAATATAATAAATTGAATATTAAAGCATACAATAACTTGATGATTATTTCCAGTCCAAAATAGATAAACCATTGGCATGATTCAAACCCGGATTGTCAAAAAATTACGCTGCTGTCAATCATATAGCCGCAATCCGGGTAGAATGCCTGCACTGCGTTAGGATATAGCCATGATAATTGGTGGAAGGGAATCAAACGAGAAACACTCCTCATACATTATGTGCAAATGACGCATATCATGTGCAAACATAGCAGGAAATAAATGCATATGTCATTATCTGTGCAAATACAGAAAAGATGTGCAAAAATCCGCAAAATTATGTGCAAATATAGCAATCATTGTTAATATCCGTGCAAATACAGCCAAATGTGCAAATCTGCAAAGTAATGTGCAAAACTTGCAAGACATTAAAATGAGATCAATTTGACATCTTAAAACAATGGACCGGAAATCACATAAAAAACAATTCTAAAATGTATGTACATGATATATATACAGCCTATTAATGTCTAAAACGTCTAAATATCAAACTGGGTATCCGACTTAGATGGCACAAATACTAAAAAAGGCTAAATACAGCAATCAAATTGCATGTAAATATAAGCACAGAAGAAGCTGGATCACTGAAACACCCATAAATATATATAAACCTGTGAAATGTAGAAAAATTAGAAAAATATGAGACTTCTTTACCAGTATTCTATAATCTCATATAAGGCGAGGATATTCAAAGATGTACAAGGGTTTCCAAGTGCTGACGAGGTAGAAATGAGACCTAATTATCATAAGTGTTCAAAAATGATAAATACATACATTATTGCTATCACAGGTAACTATAAAAAATGATGTAAATCTTCCCCATTGTTCAAACCTCCTGGAATGCGTGTGTCCAACTCCACTATATATTTGCATTCCAGTTGCCTCAGAGCTTTTTCCCGGTTACCTCCTCTATTCAATTTAAGTACCGAGTCTATAATAAAATAGCTCAAACAGCTCAAATTGTTGTTGTGGCAAGTTTTAAAATGTCTCGCTACCGGGTAAGTTGGATCCGAGTTTACTATGGCCCTAAGGTGCTGTAAAATTCTGTTGTAAGCTTGCAGTTTCGTACTACCCACATATTTTAGTTCGCATGTGCATTGTAATACGTACACCACATGAGCGGTGCGACAAGTGTAATGTCCCTTGAGATATCTGGGACTGTCACTAAACGGTGTGGTGTATTGGTTAGTGTTTATACCAAATTTACACGCTCTACAGGAGGAGCATTTAAAAAACCCTTTCACTGGGGCTAGCCATGTACCACTAATGGATATTTCCGGACTACTGGATACCAGTTCGTCCCGCATAGAAAATGCTCGCCTGTATGTAATAGTGGGAGTTTTAGGAAGTACTGCCTTTAAAGTAGGATCCGTTAACACTATGGGCCATTCTTTACAAATAATTTTCTTAATAGTTTTAGCCTGTCTGCTGTAGGTAGTAATGAGTCTCATTTCACTTTCATTAACCTCATTGTCTGAAATAATTTCGGTAGGCGATAAGGTTACTTGATTTAATGTGTTTTTAGATATCAATAGGTCACTCCAATTCCTTAGGTTAGCTTTTATCATAGCTTTTGTTAAGCTTTTCTCATCATATCCACGCGCTAATAACCTATTCTTGGCATTTAACTGATGTTCATCACGTGCTGCTATGGTACTGCATGCTCTGTGGATCCGCAGAAATTCCCCATAAGGAATACTATTGATTGTATGTTGTGGGTGGAAGCTTTCTGCATGTAACACCGTATTTCCTGATGTACTTTTACGAAAAAGACTGGTTTCCAATTTACCATCCTTAAAATTAATCGTTACATCTAGGAAGTTGACAACATTGGAGCTAATATAAGCAGAAAATTCCAAATTCAAATCATTATCGTTGATATCATTAACAAATCCCAACGCCTCCTGTTCAGTACCCTTCCAAATGACGAAAATGTCGTCTATATAACGCCACCATGATATCACTTTGGTGGACCATATCTCCGCATGACGGACCATGAGGACATGCCTCTCCCACCAGCCTACATGTAAGCATGCATAGCTGGGAGAGAAACATGCCCCCATAGCCACGCCTCTCAGTTGTTGAAATGCCTCATTGTTGAAAAGAAACAAGTTATTACTTAAACAAATACGAATCATGCTAATTAACATGGCGTTATGTTTGTAAAATTCCATATTTCTTTCACCCAGAAAGTATTCTACAGCACGCAATCCATCATCATGGGCTATACTGGTATACAGTGCTGTAATGTCCATAGTTATTAAGATAATGTCAGGTGGTAAAGTGAGGCTATTGAGTTTGTGTAAAAAATCCATGGTATCCCGTATGTAACTAGGCAAATTCATCACGAACTCTTGGAGGAAAAAGTCAATATATTTGGAGGTATTTTCAAACATACCATTGATGGCTGACACTATAGGGCGTCCCGGAATTGGCATAACCCCTTTATGCACTTTGGGGATAAAATAAATGCTCGGTACAACCGGATGCTCTTTATGTAAAAATTTCACCTCCTCTTTGGTGAGCAAGCCCTCTCTGTGCCAAACCTCTAAATCGTCTTTATATTGCTTGTGTGTGTTAGCAATCAATGTTCTTGGAATCCTGCGATAACATTCCAAATTATTCAAATGGCGGTAGGCCTCTTCTTTATATTCCTTTTTTCCCCATAAAACCACGTTGCCTCCTTTATCTGATTTATTAAGAATGACATTGTTGTTCTTCTTCAGTTTGGACATTAATTTAAAATATTCTGTCAATTTGTGCGTAGAGGTTCTGTTACTGTTCTTTGATTGAGTTTGATGCTGTAATTTTTTTAATTCATCAATAATTCGGTCGTGGAATACGTCTATAGAGTCACGTGGCATCGTCGGCATGAAGGTAGATATCGGTTTGAACGGACTTTTGCAGCCTTTATATATATTTATCCCTTCATAATCTGCCACCTCTTGTGTAGTAATTTCAATTTCCTGACTTCTACTCAGTGCATTTAAGGTTTTCATTGCATGCATGTCAGATACAGCCAGTCCCTTGGTGTTAGTCACCACTATAGACGTGTTACTAGTATTCAGATCCAATCCCATCTCTTTATTGGCCTCTTTGCTTAGTTTGTTCTTGATGGTAAAGTATTTTTTTAGTTTGATCTTACGGATAAATTTAAACACATCAACTCGCGTGTGCACATAATTAAAGTTGCTCTCTGGGCAAAAGCAAAGACCTAATGAAAGTAATTGTTTCTCCACCGTATTTAATTCAACATCCGTGAGGTTGACAATAGTATTATCACTTACTATTTGTGTTGCCTCCATTGCTGCCGCTGCTGATTTCGCCCTCATGTGCTTCCTCCTTTGCCGCCTTCTGGCATTCCGCTTTTGGCGGATTGTGCTTGCTGTTGCCGTGGGCGTAGGGTCTGTTTGCGTTGCATACGAACGAAATCCAGTTCCTCTGCCAAAGTTAAAAGCCCCAAATCCCCCGCTTCATTACCCGACCTCCGGTTGTCAGAGTCCACTTCATTGGTAGTTGCGCTAGTCATAGCGCTCGTGTCTGTGGACAAATTGGAGGTTCCATCGTCATCAGTTTGAGGTTCTTCATTCCCGGAAGGCATAATAACTGGCATTGCTTTTTGCTGCACATTTTGATTTTGATTTTTGCGTAACTTATCGAACTTCCGGGCAAAGGTAAAAATCTGCCCCTGTTCATAATCACCCTTGTCCCGGGCAAATTTATATGCTTTCCTCGTTTTGATGACCAATTCCTGTTTCTTTATATGATCCTTCATTTCATTGATGCTCTTGTCAATAAAGTCTTTACTCGCAAGGTATTCTGGTTTAGCGAGTTCTTTCTGAATTCGATCTATTTCCTCCATATTCGAAGCTCTGTCTACTTTGGCATATTTAATTAAGAGGCATACTAATCGCATCGATGCTTCTAAGTTGCTCTCAGCCCACTCTTTGAGAAGCATGGGGTTAGGACTGTCGAAACTTGGCGCCAACATAATTCTTAATCCTCTTGGGATACGGCCCACCTCATGATATTTTTCTAATGAGGTAATCTCCCACCACTTCGTCATTTCGCTGCGGCTGTGCTTCTCCAATGATTTTATCAAACTTCTTACATCTCCGTTTTCCGAAATTTCCTTCGTGTTATTTTTGCTGCTCTGCTTAGTTACAGGTAGATTCAAAAACAGCTCCTCTGCTGCCATCTCACGTTCTCTGATAGTATCGCTAGACATGTTTACACTGAGGTTTGTCAATTGAACAAACCAATTACGAGCGCTGCCTGTTGAAATGCATAGGCAGTCACCCAGCTCCTCACACCTGCTGTTTGGCGCTTTTGCTGAACTTACTGCGTGCACGTAGATGAAGTCCCAGGTCCTCCGACTTGAAGTCCTTCTCTGATGTGCCTCGCTGTCAGTGTCTCACTGCCGATAGCAGGGGGCCAACTTAATTACTGCTCATAAACGAGCTCTGCTCCAACTCGACTCCAAAACCGTTGGCCTGCTCACAGGTGAGGGGTCCGTGTTACCGAGAAGACATCGATTCCTCGTATATAACGAATCCTCCTTCCGAAGCACCAGCCGGTACTCCCAAAAGACACGGACACTCAAATGCTGGTTCAGGTTTTCATGCTCGATTTATTTTAAACAAAGTATAGGTTCAGACGCGTTTCGACCGACACAGCGGTCTTGATCACATGATTAGCATAAACTGAACGTGGCTATTTAAAGGTGCCGTGGCCCCAGTTACGTGTAGACATAGACAAAATACTCACATATGGCTGTACATAACGATTTCACAATCAATTCAAAGAAATATAATAAATTGAATATTAAAGCATACAATAACTTGATGATTATTTCCAGTCCAAAATAGATAAACCATTGGCATGATTCAAACCCGGATTGTCAAACAAATTACGCTGCTGTCAATCATATAGCCGCAATCCGGGTAGAATGCCTGCACTGCGTTAGGATATAGCCATGATAATTGGTGGAAGGGAATCAAACGAGAAACACTCCTCATACATTATGTGCAAATGACGCATATCATGTGCAAACATAGCAGGAAATAAATGCATATGTCATTATCTGTGCAAATACAGAAAAGATGTGCAAAAATCCGCAAAATTATGTGCAAATATAGCAATCATTGTTAATATCCGTGCAAATACAGCCAAATGTGCAAATCTGCAAAGTAATGTGCAAAACTTGCAAGACATTAAAATGAGATCAATTTGACATCTTAAAACAATGGACCGGAAATCACATTAAAAACAATTCTAAAATGTATGTACATGATATATATACAGCCTATTAATGTCTAAAACGTCTAAATATCAAACTGGGTATCCAACTTAGATGGCACAAATACTAAAAAAGGCTAAATACAGCAATCAAATTGCATGTAAATATAAGCACAGAAGAAGCTGGATCACTGAAACACCCATAAATATATATAAACCTGTGAAATGTAGAAAAATTAGAAAAATATGAGACTTCTTTACCAGTATTCTATAATCTCATATAAGGCGAGGATATTCAAAGATGTACAAGGGTTTCCAAGTGCTGACGAGGTGGAAATGAGACCTAATTATCATAAGTGTTCAAAAATGATAAATACACACATTATTGCTATCACAGGTAACTATAAAAAATGATGTAAATCTTCCCCATTGTTCAAACCTCCTGGAATGCGTGTGTCCAACTCCACTATATATTTGCATTCCAGTTGCCTCAGAGCTTTTTCCCGGTTACCTCCTCTCTTCAATTTAGGTACCGAGTCTATAATAAAATAGCTCAAACAGCTCAAATTGCTGTTGTGGCAAGTTTTAAAATGTCTCGCTACCGGGTAAGTTGGATCCGAGTTTATATATATTTCTCAACAACTCGCAATGGAAGCTCCCTGGAAGGGAATCACGGGCGCAGACCTTTTAGAGTGCCAAACAGTTTATTCAATAATTATCCCCACCAAAGATGTCATATATATATAAATTTTACCAAAACAGATCCTTAAGGAATGGAGCACTCACAGGTAAGTAGGTTCTTGATTTATTATTTCTTTAGCCAGACACGTTTCAGCAAACACTGCCTTTCTCAATGGCAAAAAACACGCATATCGTCATATGAAATATTTACTTTTAAAATGGACCAAAGCGCTCCCATTGGATAATATATCATGACTGGCAGATCCTCGTCAATCCGCCTTCATGAAGTGTCAGACTAGCCAAACGCCATCGTTAGATTTCATGAACAGTTCGAATTATGATGGCGATACTCGTGAGTTTATTCAGGATTCAGTAGCTCTTTTAGCTGTATTAGGCGCTCACCTCACTTCTTCAGCCGGTAGTCATGTAGATATGACCTCGGAAGAGGTCTCCACTTCTTAACCTCTTGACCTTCGTTGCCGCTAAAGCCTTCACATGTAAACATCCAGGAGATATTCGCTCCGTAGCATACATCTCTACAGTCAATAATGTCCCGTTTCTGCTGGCTTTCACATTTTTTGGTCTGCTGCGGTTCTGGCAGTTATACTAATTGTTCCAACGAATGCCACTCATTGCCGAACACCGTAGAAAGGGTGCCTCCATCATGGCAGTGGACGCGCCACGTCAGCTGTGGTCGGTAGTGGGAGTAGCTGCCGGGCGATGACGTGGGGAGGAGGAGGGGCAGGGTGGGGGGTAGTAAACTATGGATAACGGAGGTTTACAGGTAAGTAAACATATAAATTAATAAAACGAATTTCGTTGTGCGCACTGCATCCCCAAATGCGATGCAGTACAAGCAACGAAATTCATTTTATTAATTTATATGTTTACTTACCTGTACACCTCTGTAATCCATAGTTTACTACTCCCCACCCTGCCCCTCCCCCTCCCCACATCACCGCCCCGCAGCTACTCCCACTACCGACCGTGGCTGCGCCACGTATATATTCACAAACAAAACCCTTAAGGATTGAAGCACTCACAGGTAAGTAGGTTCTTGATTTTTTTATTTATTTAGACAGACGTGTTTCAGCAAACACTGCCTTTCTCAATGGCAAAAAAACACTTATATCGTCACATGACATATTCACTTTTTAATGGGACTGAAGAGCTCCCATTGGATAATATATCATGACTGGCAGATCCTCATCAATCCACCTCCATGAAGTGTTAGACTAGCCAAACGCCATCGTTAGATTTCATGAACAGTTCGAATTATGATGGCGATACTTGTGAGTTTATTCAGGCTTCAGTAGCTATTTAAGCAGTATTAGGTGCTCACCTCACTTCTTCAGCCGGTAGTCATGTAGATGTGACCTTGGAAGTGGTCTTCACTTCTTAACCTCTTAACCTTCGTTGCCGCTAAAGCCTTCATATGTAAACATCCAGGAGTTGTTCGCTTTGTAGCATACATCTCTACATTCAATAATGTCCCATTTCGGCTGGCTTTCACATTTACTGGGCTGTGGTGATTCTGGCAGATATACTAATTGTTCCAACGAATGCCACTTACTGCCGAACACCGTAGAACGGGTGCCGACATCGCGGCAGTGGACACTCCACGTATATATTCACAAACAAAATCCTTAAGGATTGGAGCATTCACAGGTAAGTAGGTTCTTGATTTTATATATATATATATATATATATAAATATATATATATATATGTAAAAACACAGTGGCACATCTAGTATCAAGTTTCATAGGAAGAGTGTTTTTGGTTTGCTAATAATTTTGGCGCTGTTTGATAAATCTTCACAAAACATTCCAAAAAAATGTTCATCTACCTCAGCTCTTTCATGGAAAATCTTCAACTGATCCATCCAGTGAGCCCAAGATAAAGGGAATGTCCCAAAATACGTTTTCCCCTATGCAATTTCCATAGGAAAAATTGGACAATGATACAGAAAAAATGAATGAACAGAGTTACACCAAATTTGGTATAAAGCTTGATTTGTATCCAGAAAGTGTGTTTTGTGATTTGGACTGAGTCTGTTCATTAGTTTTGAAGGAATTAAGGTTCAAAATGTATAGATGCATTGACATTTTGTTTTGCGGGTATCATGCATTTAAGTAAGGCAGTAAGATTTTAACTTACTTCTAAAAAAACTTATAAATTCAAAGACAAAAAAGAAACCTTAAAATGGAGTTATACAAAGGAGTGCCACTAATAATAAAAAAATCTACAGTTTGAAAAAGAGCACTGAAATTCACCCGTTACAAGTAATTGACATTAATATAAATTACACTGCTATGATGCACTGCTTATGATTCCATATATTCCATCCCCAATGATGTCTGAAGTCTGTGGATGGGCAAGTTATACTAATAGGAGTCTTTGAGCAGGTATCTTGTGACAAATGAGTGCAAGGGAATAACTTATTCAAAGTTATGCAAAATTTCACATTAGTGAAATCTCACAAAATTTCCCTACATTTACATACCGTAAAATTCCAGATTTTACAAGATTTTCTCGGTTTAATGAAAATCATTCCCCTACACCTCCACCAAATACGATAGTGGTCAATGCTCCATGCCGCCCCACAAACACATTCATTTCTATCTTTTGTAAATATATTTTTTCATGTGATTTCATGGTGTGAAAATGCATGAAAAATATGTGTGAATACCTACATAGGTCTGACTTTGTAAGCGTTCCACAAATTTCCATGTACACCCTCCCATGCACATCCTCAATCTTTGCTTTTTAAGCCTATAAGCTTCATTTACTCTCCCATAAACGTCTACCTAAATAGTCACAATTGTCTACACAAGTAAGGGGATTTCTGCATGTAAAATCAGTCAAAACCATTCTGTGGATAAAGATAGCTATTTTACCACCATAATATCCAATTTTAAAGCACAGGTCTAGACTTAAATTTTCAAGTTTTACTCCTATGCTTGGAGCAAAGTTCTGACTTTTTAGGAATTCAGAAAGAAATTCAGTAGACCTTCTGGGAATCAACGTCTCTTCCTTGATTATCAAGAGCACTAATTACTGATAATATTTTTGTATATACAATACAACAGGGGCTTTTCCTCATGCTGAAATGTGACACAAAGTTTATTTTGCACCTGAAATTATCTTTTTAAATATACTATGGATGAGATATTTGTTCCCCTGCATACTATTTGAAAAGGTTTACCAATCCTGTTAAGCTACATTCAAAAGACAACGTATTCTTCATGATGATACTTTTATTCCATAACAAATCCATCGAATATCCAGCCCTAATAAAAATTTGGCGTTCTCTAGCCGCCAGCGGGCTGATCAGCTGGTGAATGCCTTAAGAATGAAGAAATAATACCTAATTAGGTGATGGTATTCGAAATTGTGGTGATGGAGCAACTTTTGTTGGTGCTCCCACTCAGGAACACCCACAAACCTGCTCACATGGAAATCCTACCATCCTAGCAGGTTTTCTTTGTGAGCAAATACCATCTGCAAAGCTCCTTGCACTTTACGTTCGCAAACAGTATTTTTTGCATATCTGAGCTTTACTCCGGTGTTCAAAAACCGTTAGGAACTCTTCCGGCATACTTGATACCAAGTGGCATCTTAAGTATTTTGGAGGCCCAGGTAAGACATATTTTGGAGCCCCTGTATGGGTTTTTATTTTATTTCATTACCTATTTCCTGCTAATTTAAGTCTGCATGATGTCAGACAATATTAAATTTAACAGTGCTGCTAAAAGCAATAGAAATATGCCTTTCCCGAACACTGGGTAGACATACAGTCAGACGTAGAGGTAGGTACATAGGGAGGCAGGAGGTTTAGATACAGCAATAAAATAGACGGAGGCAGTAGCGGCTCGTGGAGGGAGTTCGGTGGGCAGTGAGGCGAGGCGGGGGAGGGGCAGGGTGGGGAAATGTAAACACCGGAATATGGATGAATGGAGGTAAGTACACATTTAAATTAATAAAACAAATTCCTTTGCACGCGCTGCATCACATTTTGCGATGCAGCGTGCGCAACGAAATTCGTTTTAATAATTTAAATGTGTACTTACCTCCATTCATCCATAATCCGGTGTTTACATTTCCCCACCTTGCCTCTCCCCCGCCCCGCCTCTCTGGCCCACCGAACTCCCTCCACGAGCCGCTACTGGACGGAGGTGAAATAGAGATCAGGGGTGGCTCCTCCGCTATGGCGGTGGAGCGTTGCCCTCCATGCCATAAGCAGCAGATGAAAAACTTGAAAAATAAAATGATAATAAACCATGTTTATTATAAGTTTATTTCTCTCCAACCTTGTAGTCTTGGGGGCAGTGCCGCGAGATGACAAGCACTGAGGGGGAGTGGTGAGCAATGCCTTCAGTGCGCATGACGGTTTGACCGGCCGTCTGAGGCCGGACAAACCGTTATGCTCACGGAAGCTTTCTCCAACCCAGCTGCCTTGCTGGGTTGGAGCAAGCAATCACAGGCTCCCAGTCTCTCTGGGAGTGCAAACCGAGGGTGGCTAGGCCAATCCTGATGCTGCTCTCATGCTGTGAGAGCAACGTCAGGATTGGCTACAGGGCTGGCTGGGAGCCTGTGCCTGCAGTGGAGCCAGAAGAGGGATGATGAGGCGCTGCAGGCGAGATTCAGGTAAGTGTTTTTTGTTTATTTGTTTTTTGTTTTGTCCACTCCCCACCTCCCCTCGCCACGCCACTTTCTCCCGCCACCAGTCACGACTGATAGAGAGATTGTTCATTTTCCCATGTGCCCCTTAAGAGGTGGGGGCCCGGGCCAATTGCTCACTTTCCACATTCCTTAAAACGTTTCTGTTGCTACCAATTGGTGTGCTTGTGCAGAAAGGAATGATTTGCGACCCCGGTACACAAGTAGTACATTCGAATAACGAATCCTACACATTTTCGTATTCACATTTTGTTTATAAATAGAGATCTATTATGGGTCATCATGAAATCGCTGCTTACAAAGCTACATGTTTATGCACACTTGTTTACGCTGACAATTTAAAAAAAAATCCTTACATGTAAGCATTGTTATACTGGTGTTTAAACTGTTTTCTATTGTGTTGTTTTTATTACATAATTTTGACTTTCGCAATAACATGGCTGCACCATGTATTCCTTTTCCTTGGCATATACTGTTTTATTTCCCAGTGAATGCTAAACAGGCGTTTCACCGTGTGCCATATTATATTGCCACTGTACATATAGCGGTTTTGTTCTACTTGCCGTGACCTACTCAAGTGACATTTGCTTGAAGTATTTTTAACACCAAAGACAATCAATAATTCTGAAGCTGCTGCAACCAAAGACATTGAAGGCTTTTCAAAGAGAGGAGAATTAACGCAAAATATTCTGCTAAAGCGTATGCCTCGTTTATTAAAGAGTTAAGCTTTATGGATTTTCACTACACCATCTATAAATGTGCAGTGCATACAAAGATACCAGCTCGGTTAAAAACTGACCCAATGTGTCTGTCTACATTTATGTAGAAAGGTATACCTAAGCAGGCAGAGAAAAAGGACAGCCAGAAACAAACAGATGGACTGTTTAAGCAAATGAGAGACTGAACAGATGAACAAGCAGACACAGTGCAGACAGACAGATAGCTTGACGCGGATAGATAGCTAGATAGATCGACAGTGCAGACAGACAGACAGACAGACAGACAGACAGATAGATAGATAGATAGATAGATAGATAGATAGATAGATAGATAGATAGATAGATAGATAGATAGATAGATAGATAGATAGATAGACAGACATTGTCAGAGCATAGGACGAGCAGGCAGGCCAGGCCCTACTCTGTTTGTACACTGTCCATGCCTTTCGACTTGCAGTGTTTTTAATTGTCTGGCATTTCCTCGTCAAAGTATCTTTAGTAACCATTACTGCATCACCGTTTGATCCTTTCTGCTATTTACTTGTCACATGTACCTTGCAAGTTTGAAGCACATTATTTTCAATTCATTTAAATCAAATTAAATTAATTAACTTTTCTTTACTCTATAAAACTTATTTCTAAATGTAACTCTAACATTGAACTTTGTTTAAAATGTTATTAAAGGTATTTTTTAATGCGTTTACTCTCTGACTTTAATCCTTAAACTCTGGGCCTCATTATGAGTGCCCCAGAAATATCGCAATCCTGTGTTTTAGTTTATATATTAATTTTATGTGTTGTTATTGTTTGTATATTGTTATTATTTTTTTTATATAGTTCGCAAATTTAAGTGACTTAGATTATTTAATGAAATTGTTAAAAGTAATTTATAGTGTGATAGTGGGTTGTTGGGTTTGTCGGGGTTAGGGCGGCAAGTTAGTTAAGCAATAATTATTTATTTATTATTTAATCATTTTTAATTAAGTATGTGTTTCATAATAATTATGTACATTACGTAATAGTGATTTATTTACTTACTTTTATTTTAGTTGTGGGATGCTAGGTTTCTAAGATTATAGGGTGGGAAGTGAATTATGTTCTTAATTTTCATTCGTTTTTTAATTGATTAATATTTATGGTAATTGCATAATAATTAGAGAATTATTTTAGTTATATTTTAGGCATGGGTGTTGGGTTTGTAGGGGTATAGGATGGGAAGCATATAAAGTAAAAATTAAAAATTAATTAATAATTGTTAATTCATTATTGAATTGATTATGAATTATGCAAATTGTGTCATACATATTTTTGGTGTGTGTGACTAGGTTTGAAGGGGTATAGAGTGTGAAAATAATTAAGTAATAAGCAAATAATTATTTTTTAATTGATCATTAATTATTAAATTGTATATCAATTATGTACGTGTTTGACTGGTTTTCCTGAGGGCGTACGTTACTTTACTTTGGAATTGGGACATTGAATTTACCGGCACGCTCCGTAGACTTTCACGTAGCTAGTAACCAACTGGTGCAGCAGTTTACACAACAACTTACAAAGTGATACAGATATTCACACAGTTTAGTCACTATCCAATATATTTAGTGAGACACTATAAATTAGTCAAGTGAACAGTAAATCACACTGCTACTAAATCCTCCATCCAGATATTTATATTTATATATCCACTCATTCTTCAATGCAAATTGCTATATATATATAACACATATTTAAATAACGAACCAAACCACATTCACTGGATGATGTCATCAGTGATGTCATCAGTGATGTCATTTGAGATGTCATCAGTGATGTCACTGACCATGTCATGAATGATGTAATATGTGACATCATCAGCAGTGGATTGCGGGCGCGCGAGATGTAGTTAGCACAACTAACTATATCGGAGGAATTTCAATGGTTTTGTTCGAGTGAAATGTCCAGCTAACTATAACACCCCTAAAACCTCTGTTTTTTTCAGTGAATTTCTAAGGTTTTTTAAATGCTAATTCCTAACTATATCAGGCCTGAAAACTATGTTTTTTTCAGTGAATTTCAAAGGTTTTTTAAATGCTAATTCCTAACTATATCAGGCCTGAAACCTATGGTTTTTTCAGTGAATTTCAAAGGTTTTTAAATGCTAATTCCTAACTATATCAAGCATGAAACCTATGGTTTTTTCAGTGAATTTCAAAGGTTTTGTAAATGACAATTTTTAATGTATTAATTGTTATACTGATTTTTTTTATACTGATTTACTACATTTTTTAAACTATTTATTTTTAGATATATTTTTTTTATTAAATTATAATTACATTATACATTACAATACAAAATATACTTTCTCAGAATGAATTACTTTAGTTTAAATACTTGGCAAATAGGCAACAGACTTTTAAGTACAGTAGTTACAGTTGTTGCAATGGGCAACACAATTTCAAACACAAAGCAACATTGAGCTCAATGTGAATTTCTAGTTAAATGCAATTAGTTACTTTATGGATTACTTTTCTAACCACAGGACTGGATCCTAGATTCAGTCCTTGGACATCTCCTGTAAACAGTTGAGTAAAAGCGTTTTGGTTACAGTAGTTATTTTTAAGGAATATTATTGTATTTTAAAAGTTGACACTTAAAACATTTTTCACATAGAATCACCAATGTTATCCTATGGCAGAACATTCACTTAGCAGGTAAGTAGTGTTATCGTTACTTTTTCTTACTCTGTGGTGGATCCTGGATCCAGCACTGGCCAACCTCCTGTAAACAGTTGAAAGAATATGTTTAAGTCATACAGACGATTTTTCAGGAATATTTTTAGTTTGTGAAAATAGTCAGAAAATGTTCTGCTGAAAACCACACAATGGATTCCTATGGAAGGAAATACAAGTTATTGGTAAGTACGCTTAGAATTACTTTTCAGGGTCAGTGCTGGGCTAAAAGATGCAGCACTGGGTTCTCTCCTGATAACAGGTGAGTAAATCGGAATTCGTAGTTCGGCTGATTTTAGAGGAATATTTGTACAATGGTGAAGGAAGGGGGCAGGGTCTGAGGTGACGTGTGCAAACACGCCCTGTGGCGCGTTTTAAGTTGGGGAATTAATTCCTAATCAATACTGAGGTCCCCTGGGGGCCAACTAGCCCACCAGGTACCTCCAGTATGCGCCAGGGAGCTGTATTGCAGAGAGGTTTTCAGAGGCCACGCCCCTTTTTACAACACTCTGCAACGCATCTCCGTGGCGCTTACTCGAGGTACCTGGTGGGCTAGTTGGTCAATGTGATCACGACCCGAGTGGGGGTCGAAACACATTATGGCGGTCAGGCTGGGCAAGTAATTATATAAAAATATTCTGATTGGCACCATCCTTTGGGTCCGCTCTTCGTCTTTTTCTACCCGAGGGAGGCAATGGCAAGCGGTGATTGGCGTGCATGTATATATATATCTATATATATATTTTTTTTGTTCAAACAAATGCCCTGGAGCTTCGGGAGGGCACTCGGCAGCAATCCAGTCATCCAGCTTTCAATCTTGACTCTTCTCTGCAAAACAAAAACGATAATTTGTAGCCTGACGCGTTTTGATGCAAAAAGCATCTTCTTCATAGGCTTGAAAAAAACTACCACAGGAAAGGCTCTCTTTTATGTTTATTTCCGCATGTCTCATCATTTGTTTTCCTTGATAGGCTTTGCATTGTGCAGTTTAGTGGCATGCTGGAACAAGTAGTTCCATGCCGAGCACAAGTCTCCCCTAAGTGGGCTCCTGTCGGTAATTAATATTAAAATGCATGTCTTTTCCTTAGTAGGACTTTGAATGCAGAGAAAAGTTTCTTTGCTTTTCGGATCGCAGCGCTGCACAGTCAAGGAATGGTTTCCCATCACAGCCTCTCTGTTGCCTTTACTTGAGATGGGGCACCTCCCCCCGACCGGACCGCCGTGTGGATAAGTTTGTTCAAACAAATGCCCTGGAGCACTGGGAAGGCACTCTGCAGCAATCCAGCCATCCGGCTTTCATTCTTGACTCTCCTCTGCAAAACAAAAGAGAAAATTTGCAGACTGACGCGTTTCGATGCAGAACGCATCTTCTTCATAGGCGTGCAAAAATTACCACAGGAAAGTGTCTCTTTTATGTTTATTTCCGCATGTCTCATCATTTGTTTTCCTTAATAGGCTTTGCATAGTGCAGTTTAGTGGCATGTTGGGACAAGTAGTTCCATGATGAGCAAAAATCTCCCCTAAGTGGGCTCCTGTCGGTAATTAATATTAAAATGCATGTCTTTTCCTTAGTAGGACTTTGAATGCAGAGAAAAGTTTCTTTGTTTTTCGGATCGCTGCGCTGCACAGTCAAGAAATGGTTTCCCATCACAGCCTCTCTGTTGCCTTTACTTGAGATGGTGCACCTCCCCACGACCGGACCGCCGTGTGGATAATTTTGTTCAAACAAATGCCCTGGAGCTTCGGGAGGGCACTGGGCTGCAATCCAGCCATCCGGCTTTCATGCTTGACTCTCCTCTGCAAAACAAAGATTGCACTAAGCAAAGCCCATTGTGGAAATTGTTAATAAAAGCATGCCGGAAATGATCGGAAGTGAGCCTTCAATGCCTGTTTGTCTTGCAGCCCATGAAGAAGAGGTGTGTCAGCCTCGAAACGCATCGGCATGAAATAAAGAATGGCAAGAGAGAGGCGAGCTGCAGCGAGGTAAAGAGACCGGATGGTTGGGAGTGCCGTTGAGTGCCCCTTCAATGCTTCAGGGCATTTTGGTGATGAATTTTCCTGCACAGCTGCCCGGCCGTGGAAGGGAGCACCATTTTGCTACAACAGAAAGGCTGTGGAGTGGAACTGGTTTACTCCGTGCAGAAACAGCATTCCCGAATGAAAATAGAGCCCGCCTTGGCTTTGCCTATCCTACAAAGGATGTAAATATGTTTTTAAGAGATACAAACCTGGCATTGAACCTATCAAGGTATTCATTTGTACTCACCTTGAGGGACTACAAGTCCCATCATGCATTAAAGACATTGCACTAAGCAAAGATTGCACTAAGCAAAGCCCATTGTGGAAATTGTTAATAAAAGCATGCCGGAAATGATCGGAAGTGAGCCTTAAATGCCTGTTTGTCTTTCAGCCCATGAAGAAGAGGTGTGCCAGCCTCGAAACACGTCAGCAGGAAATAAAGAATGGCAAGAGAGAGGCGAGCAGCAGCGAGGCAATGAGACCGGATGGTTGGGAGCGCCGTTGAGTGCCCCTTCAATGCTTCAGGGCATTTTGGTGATTAATTTTTCTGCAGGGCTGACCGGCCGTGGAAGGGTGCACCATTTCGCTACAACAGAAAGGCTGTGGAGTGGAACTGGTTTACTCCGTGCAGCACAGCATTCCCGAATGAAAATAGAGCCCGCCTTGACTTTGCCTATCCTACAAATGATGTAAATATGCTTTTAAGAGATACAAACCTGGCCTTGAACCTACCAAGGTATTCATTTGTACTCACCTCGAGGGACTACAAGTCCCATCATGCATTAAAGACATTGCACTAAGCAAAGCCCATTGGGGAAATTGTTAATAAAAGCATGCCAGAAATGATCGGACACAATGCCTGTTTGTCTTGTAGCCCATGAAGAAGAGGTGTGCCAGCCTCGAAACGCGTCTGCATCAAATAAAGAATGGCAAGAGAGAGGCGAGCTGCAGTGAGGCAAAGAGACCGGATGGTTGGGAATGCCGTTGAGTGCCCCTTCAATGCTTCAGGGCATTTTGGTGATGAATATGTTTCGCCCTCCTTCTTGTTTTTACCCAATGATGCCTAAAGATTCTGTAGATGTCTTTAGTGACATGGTAATTGATGACTTGAAAAAATTAAATTTGTTGACTCACTCTAAATGTGGTAAAATTAATTGGAAATTGAGGAATTATTGGGCATTAATCAAAAAGATTTGTGATAATGGTCAGATTGTGGTCATGGGTGCTGACAAGGGAGGGAACATAGTTTTATGGCCTAAACTTGATTATCTCCAGGAGGCACAACGCCACTTATCGGATACTGATTGCTATTGCAAAGTAGGTCGAGACCATCTCATACAAATTAAAAAAACTGTCTCCTCCCTTTTGGCACAATGGAAAAGAATGGGGCTTCTTCCAAAAAATGAGTATTTGTTTCTTAAGAATGATTATCCAACTACAGCCACCCTATACTTTATTCCTAAGGTTCATAAGGGAATTCACCCTATACCTGGCAGACCCATCATCTCTGCCAGGAAGAGCCTTTTGGAAGCCATGTCTAAGTATGTTGACTATTTTCTTCAGTCACATATGATTGCTTTGCCGTCCTTTATTAAGGACACTGCCGATTTTTTGAAGAAAATACAAGAAGTCCATTGGCAATCGAATTTCATGTTGATCACGCTAGACATTGCTTCCCTCTATACTAGTATAGTACACTCACAAGGGTTGGCGGCTATAGAGTACTTTTTGGGCTTTCGCTCCATTAATTTCAAAGAGCACAATGACATGCTTCTTCAAATGATTGACCTTTGCCTCAATAACAATGTATTTCTCTTCAACAAAGTTTTATACAAACAACTCAGGGGCGTGGCTATGGGGGCATGTTTTTCCCCAACCTATGCCTGCCTTTTGGTGGGTTGGTGGGAGGAACATGTCCTCCGAGTCACACACAAGAACATGTGGAATTCACATAGTCGATACTATGGCAGGTACATAGACGATATTTTTATCGTTTGGGAAGGATCTAAAGAGGAGGCTTTCTCTTTTGTGAATTCAATCAACACCAACACTATGAATTTACAGTTTACGGCGAACATCAGTAATGAGAGGGTGGAATTTCTGGATTTGGAGGTCTTTATTTTAGACAACCACATAGAAACCAAATTGCATAGAAAAAGCACGGCTGGAAATTCCATCTTACATGCCAGTAGTGCTCATCCACCCCATCTCATATACAGCATACCTTAGGGGGAATTTCTTCGCCTACGGCGTATTTGCAGCCGCCAATCTGACCTTGAACAATGTCAGAAGGAAGCCTTTGATCGATTCCTTGCCCGAGGTTACAATCAACTTAACCTCAAAAGAGCACTTGATAAAGCCAATCTTTGCTCACGTGAATCCTGCCTTCCCACTGAACAACCCCATACCACATCTTTTGAGAGTGAAGTAACGAATGAGGTTATGCAACCTATAAGACTAATTCCCACTTTTTGCAAACAACATAAAAGTTTCCGTGGTATCATTTACAAACATTGGCCCATTGTTCTGACTGACATGACCCTCAAATTTTTGTTGCCTGATTTACCTAACATCACATTCAGGAGAGCACCCTCTATGAGGGATGCCTTAGTTAAATCTAACCCTAAAGTCATGGAAATAGTAACTTGGTTATCACGTTCTGGCTTTTTCAAATGCACTTCATGCCGTGCCTGTAAATTTGGAACAAATGTTTCTGAATACACCACAGCGTTCAGTAACATTCCAGTACAAATAAAACATCATTACACTTGTCGTACAGACTATGCAGTTTATGTGCTTGAATGCACCTGTCATCTTAAGTATGTGGGCAGTACCAAATTACCGGTTTTCAATCGCATTTTGCAACATCTTCGTGCGATTGTTAACTCGGATTCCACATATCCCGTTGCCCGACATTTTAAAGCCATCCATTCCAACAAAATCAGTGACTTGAAATATTTTGTCATTGGGGCAGTGCCCCCTTCAATCCGTGGGGGTAACAGAGAGAAACAACTTCGTCAGTTAGAATCCTCCTTCATCCTATTACTTGACACTAAAATGCCAAATGGGATGAATACGAGTGAGGACCTGCATAACTTTTTGTAAATACTTTATAAAATCTGTATCTGATCCTTTGGATGTTTTTCTATGCTGATTTGCAAAAAAACTTTTTGATTAGTCACTTACACATCTAGTTGTTTTATGCTTCTCTGGCAGTCTTAATATCAATTCTATTTTTTAGGAATATTTTTCTTTTTTGTCTTTTGCTTTACCTCATTTTCTTTTTCCTTTCTTTTCACCGCTTTTTATTACTTTGACTCTCTTTTACTCTTTAAAATCTTTATATTTTTTGATTCAAAGAAATTATTGTTTGCTTAATTTTTTATTCAGAGAATATGAGCATGAAACTATGGTATTATTAATCAATGAACCATGGATCTTGTGATTTAGTACATTTTAATCTTGATTGAGATTTATTACTGTATTCAATTAATTCTGGGGCACTTGCCAGACATTTTTAGTACAGTTAATGTATGCTCAGTATTATGATTTGTACTATTCTTTGTGATTTGTTGGAGTGTTGAATTCTTTGAAATGAATTCACGAAAGTTTCATGGTGATTTCTCAGTTCTCTAGTATTTTGTTTATGTTCATTGAGCACAAGAGGATTGATTGGGTGTTACTATCTTTTTAAAGGAAGGTCCGGTCTCAGCGCGTCATGTGATCAAGATCGCGGAGGCGATCGAAACGCGTCTGAGGCGGACACTTGTCTGACTAAATGGAATAAAATCAGAAATGAAACTTTAAACCGCTTGGCATATTCTCTTTGGACAACAGCAACGTGCATGGTTCGAGGTCCGTACCTGTTTTCTAGACTCCCCAGCTTGGATTGGGAGTTCAGGACTTGTTTGATGTGTATATATATATATATATATATCTAAATATACACACATATAGGCATATAAATATGTGTTTGTATGTTTATATAATTAGATATTTATATAAAATATTAAATATTAGTGGAATCTACTTAATTTACATTATATTAACTTTATGTATGAGAATATTTATGATTTACCACTTTAGCCTCAATGTATAATAAAACATCGATATTTTTGTATATTTTTGAATGATATTATTGTCAACGATATTTTTTTCCTGAGATTTTTGTACTTATCATTATAGGTGTAGGGAAACAGTTTTATGGTAAACAATATTTTTGACACAATATTTGTGTCAAATTATGTTGTTTACCTTGATATTGTGGCAGTGATCCATTCATAACACCGCCGTTCGCATTCATATTTGTAGCTTTGCACAACAAATTACCTGAAAGGTGCACTTGGGTAAAAAGTCTACCAGAAATGCTGCTTGCATTAAAAAATTACCTGAACGGTACACCTTGTGTTAAACTTTTCCCTGAAATTTTACAATGTAGGGTAATAGGGAAATCTCAGTAATTTTGAGTAGACTTTGTTATGCAAAATTACCAAAACTATACCAATTACTTCAGCATAATAAAAGAAGCCTAGGTGTACTTATTTGCTGTTTTGTTAGGAGCCTTCCGTTACACATGCACCTGAGCTCCTTTTGCCTGTTCTCTCATTCTGTGTTGTTATTCAAGTTTTCATGTTCCAGCATTGCATTATTTGTACAAGTGCCAGTTGAGCACATGCTTTCTCAAATTTCTATTCTAATCGTCCATTTGCCAGAAAGGCATTAGTTCTCCCAGGGCCTCATTGGTACATTCAGTGACTTCCTGTTCTAGTTTACCTTTAGCAACAGGGCATTAGACGTCCTACTTCCTGTTGAGTACAGCTTGCTTTTGATCTCTGCGTTTCTGGCAACAATATCTATTCATGATTTTCACCATAACTACTTGCTGTCTCTTTCACCTTAAAAGCTAGTGTCTACTGCTAATTAAGGGCCTGATTATGAGTTTGGCGGAAAGGCACCACTGTCGTTTTTTCAGCAGTCTTCCTACCCCCTGCCTTGGTAGTCTGACTGATTACATTCCTGGTGGGAACTTGGTTACAAGACTGCTTTTAGACTGCCGCGACCGCCGAGACTCCTGCTACTGCGTCGATGATGGGAAAGCCAGAGGCGGAACTTGGAGAGAGTCCCGCCATGGTTCCCACCATTCGTATTATGATCTGCACTTCCTTTTAGCTTTTCCTGGTAGGGACACCGCAATGTGCAAGTCAGCGGGAAAGGCACAAAACGAGGTGAAAACTCACCTTTTTTCAGGGTCCCACATTGGAATCTGTGTTGGACGCCATTATTCAGGTCCCTCCTGTACTGCTGCCACCAGATCACGACCCTCTACAACCCTGTTGGCACCGAATGCAAAAGTTGGCTTTACCCTCACTTCTCCTATATAGTGCATTGTAACTGTTTTTTATACTTAACATGCAAGAAAACATACAGTAAACATGACCAACATTTACATTACAACACATACACAACATATATATGTGTTTCAGATATACACATGTTGTACGTACCTATCTCTCCAGCAGTGAAACACCACTCCTTAGGGACACTGCCACCAAAAGACCACCAGCCCTTCGGGAACGTTGTAACATTGCGGACGGGGGAGACCACTGAGCCGGCATTCTTCTTGGAACCACTGCTGCAGTAGTATGGCTGTGAGTCCGCCAACCTCGTAATCAGGCCCTTAGTTCCTGTCCCTAGACTCTGTCTGTAGTTTATTACTAGCCATGGTCTTTGGTCTTCCTGTATCCTGATTTTTCATTCTACTTTGGTTTTCTGTCTCGTGCATTTGTTTACAGAGTGACCCTTGGTTTAGTTTCCCTTCTGATCACAGAAGGGAAAGACCTAACTTGTTGTGTCCATGTCATTTGAAGTCCTGACTGGCTCAATATTGTAGTTGGCACCTTTCCACTTTTACATTACTTACAATAGTCATTCAAGTATGGCTGATCTGTTACTCTGCAATATGAGTTTTGTTAAGACCAGCTGCCTAATCAACCATGAGACCACATTTCATATGCCAGTGCTTCCCTAAAAGGATTTAAAAGAAAAAGAAGAAATATACAAAACACTTATTCAGTCATGCTCCCCGGATATTTTACTGGCCAAATAACTAAAATAATTCTAACGTAATCATAATGACAAATAAATTAAAAGTATAACTAATAATGTAGGAATTGTGAAGTGAAACAGAGTATCCCAGACGTTTGAAAACCAATCCATAATTCTTGAAATTCTATAAATAATATAATTTAAAAGGCCTTTCATTTGGTCAAGAATGTGAAATTGTTCAATTAAACACCCAAGCTTTATTCAGCCTAGCAGTAGCCATAACAACTGTAAAACAGGAGTAAATGGATAAAATGTTTTCATCAAAAATGCCAGGCATCTCATGTGAACTGGGCAGGGTCAGGCTTCTACCAATGAGGAATCCTTTTTGAGTGGCAGCCCAAATCATCTTACTTTTAGCTTCTCCTGAAGCATTTATTGGTAGTGCAAGTCTTAAATTTAAAACATTTGACTAGATAAAGCAGAAGTAATCATATGCTTCTATTCTGCAACTTTCATCCTCTAAAAGTTAGTTTATTTTGAATTTATTCTAATCAAGAATATATAGGTTTTGGGGGGAGTGACTAGCGGCATGGCAGACTAGGACACATTTTCATGGAGCTCCAGCTGATAGCAAGAATCTGTGCATAAATCCGGCAGTTTAGAAGCCCGGATCGAGTGATTGCATACAAAAGCAACACCCGCACCCCAAACTGTACTGGGGAGTGCGAAAACATAACGGCACTATCCTGAATGCGCTGACTACGGAGCAACCTGGGCCTGCGGCGTGCTGAACACATGGCACCGAGCTGGTGAGCGGCCTCTCCAGCCTCACCACGACACCGCTGCAGTACCCTTGTTGAGGTGGCTCCCATACACTGGGACACAGCAGTGAAGAACACCAACGCTGCGCCCCTCATGGCACAGCGACAATGTAGTGGTAAACCCTTACTGGCGGAGGAGGAGGAATCTGTGGGTGCTGCTAGTCGCCGGGGCTCTACGTGACCCGGAGCAGAGCACAATCGCGGCACGCCGGGGCCTGAGGCCAAGGCACCCGGTGCCCCGACCCTCCCCCTGATGGACTCCTGAACGCTGGAGACTCCCAAGGCGGCGCTCCTTGTGGGCTCCCGGAGTGCACACCTGGTGACAGCTGACACGCGGGCCTTCACGCCTGAGGGAATTTGTGAGACCTCGACCGCAGAGATACAGAGTGCCGCATAACACCCCACGCAGCGGTAAGACAACCTGGACAGCTTGCGGGGCTGAAGACAATTCTGAGGGTCACTAATGGTGGAGTAGGTGGGCGTGTGACCTGCTGAGGGGGAGTGGACACCCCTGAACAGAGCAGAGGAAACTACGACGTGGTGGTGGGGCTGCTCCCAGGGGCCCCCACTGCGTATCTGGAGCCCTCAGTTCCTCCATGCAGGGAACCCTTGGTCCGTCTGGTCCGGGAGACTTGAGCACCTTAAGGCGTGAGATTGCCGTGATTACCTCCTCAACCCGGATGGGAGCATCCAGCGTTGCCGCCTGGTCCGGGGTGAGTGTGGACATGGTAATAGATTGGAGGTAGTCCAGGAAATCTTGTTCGGAAGTGGCCTCCGCTGCGTATAATTTTTCATAAAAGTCCTGGAAGGTATGGGCTATTTCATGATCCCCCGTTATCAACCCCTTTCTGCCCCCCCCCGCAGCGAGGACACCTGGATCCGTTGTCTTTGGGCCCTGAGCCTATTGGCCAAGAGGCGGCCGGTATGATGCCCGCCAACATAATAAGAGTGTTTTAGTCTGGCCGCCACATACTCCGCCCTGTCTAGGTCTATCCCAGCTAGTTGTGCCCTGGCAGCCTTGAGTTGCCTCCATACCCTAGACGCCCCAGTCCAACTATGGACCCTTTCAAGCTTGAGCGAACAAGGATGCTCTCAACTCCGTACACTCTCTCTTATTGGCCACTGCTATTGCTATTAGCTGCCCCCGTACTACTAATTTCATTGCTTCCCATATGGTCGTGGTTGCTATGTCTGGGGTGTCATTGAAGGCAAGATGGTCCTGAATACATTTAGTGAGTTGCTGTTCCACTGTTTTCTTGTGGAGCATATTTTCCTTAAGTCTCCAGCAGCCAACCTGGTGAGGGCCCAGTGTCTGCATTATGTTCACTGTCAGCGCGTCGTGGTCCGTATAGGGCGGCTGGTTCAAGGCCCACTGCCTTAACTACCCTATTGAGCTCCCTCGTATCCAAGAAATAATCTATGCAACCGTAGGATCTATGTGCATGGGAGAAAAAGGTGCATTGGGAGGAGGTAGGATGGGCGTCTCTCCACAAGTCCACTAGACCCATCTCCTGCGGCCAGTGCCTCCCGTCCCTCGACATTTCACCCCTATGGGAGTAGGAGGCCTGTGATCTGTCCTTACTCATGTCCATTACCAAATTTAGGTCCCCCCTATTAGAGTCATGCTGTTCTGGGAAACCATCGCATCGGTTAAAGCTGCTTTGAGAAAGCTCTCCTGCCCTGAGTTGGAGGTGTGTATGGAGCAATATGTAGGGAGCCAAATTGTATAGTGTAGACCAGCAATCCACCCTTCAACTCTGCCACTTTCTCTTTCACCACCCCCTTACAGCGATTAGATAAGAGTATGGCCACCCCCGCTTTCTTATCCCCTGGGGAAGAGAAATATTGTTGAGGGAGCTCATGGGGTGACAGTCCTTGGCCACGAGGTGTGTCTCCTGTAGTAGACATACGTCAGTCTCTGCATGTTCCAGATAGGACAGGATGGCACGTCTTTTAACAGGGTTATTGAGCCCTTTAACGTTAAGTGTAAGTATTTTCACTTCTTTAGTGACCATGACCGGTAATGGCAAGTGGCGCTGGCAGGTCCCCTAGGTGGGCCCCTCTCCCCTATGTACCAACCCTCACTCTTGTAGAGTGAGAAAAAGGTGCTGAGAAGACCCAGGATCTCTTGCAAAGTAACCACATATGAACCGGACCCCATCCCCCCTCCCCAACCCCAACAGGCAAACAACAAATCCCCCTCAACAGTTCGAGGTGCAGCCCCAAGAAGGTCCCGGCCCCACCTACCCTCAGCCTCCCTTTCCCTCCCTAACCTCAACCTTGAACCCCCCCAATTCCCATATCGTCCAGGCCTTGCCGACCCAGTAAGCGGGTGTCCGTTGCTCGCCGCCCAAAGGCATGGGCACCTGGAAAGAAAAATTGTATGGAGCATTTCATGGACCATAGTTCCCTGTCTCCCCGTTCCCAGCCGCCCCCCCCAGTTCTTCATAGCGGTAGTGAAAATGTCAGCCCCTCTCTTGTTATGAGCTGTCCCGGGCTGCCGTGTCCTTGCGAACCGACTCTAAGGCCGCCTGTCATTCCTGTGCCATGGTCGTGGAGTCTAGTCCTAGTCCGTGTTCTGGTGAGCGTCACTACCCAACTCTCTGCCATTTTTCCTTAACTGGCCTCCTCTCCTGACTGGCTGCTTCTTCTGGGTTCCGATATTCTAGGCCGAGGATCTTGCAGGCCTCCCGGAGGGACCTGATCTGGTAGAGTTTGCTGTTCCATTTAAATATCAAGTGAAATGGGTGCCCCCAAGAGTAGGCCACAACTTGTTCTCTGAGATGCGTGGTCACGCCTTTAAACTCCCTCCGCCTTTCCAAGGTAATGGAGGCCAAATCCTGGTACAGCGCCACCGGGTGTCTCAAGTATTGGAGCGGCTGCTTCGCCCTGGCTTCTCTTAGTAGGCGTTCTTTGAGGGTGAAGTCTGGGAGAAAGGCTAAGATGTACGGTGGGCGCCCAGGTGCGCGTCTTCTGAGCCCTACTCTATGCGCCCGGTCAATGCGAATGTCAACGTCTGCCGGGACCCCCAGTATGTCCCAGAATATCCCCTGTAGGTATTGGACCATATCTGCCCCCTCTTCATTGGGTGGTACTCCCTTCACCCTTATATTATTCTGCAGAGAGCGGTTCTCTAGATCTTCCATGTGTGCCTGGAGGTCAATTTGTTGTTCCTTCAAGAGGATCACCTCTTGTTGGAGTAGCGCCACTTCCTCTTCCCTAGCTTGCTCCTGGTCCTCAATACTGGCTACCCTTTCACCTATTGCATCGATGTCTCCCCGAATCTCCTTCACTTCCCCTGCCACCTCACTTTTGAGTGTTTGAAAGTCCTTACGCACAGTATTGAATAGCGCTTCTAAGAAGGAGTGAGTGATCAGGGCGTCTTCTCCCTCCGGGCCCATTTGTGTTTTCACCATTGGGGAGATCGACCATTCCTGTCTCCTGCTTGTGGGCATTTTGACAGCATTTCCTTCAATGTCCGTTCTTTTTTTCCCTGCAGCGAAGACATGATTGCCTGCGGTGGCCGAGGCCCACGCCCAGCGCCCCCAGAAGCTCGGCCGGCTGTCTTGCGCCCCCGCGCCAGCTGTTCTGTCTGGCCAACAAGCCGCAGTTCCCTCCGCCGCATCTTGTGTTCTCTGGGCCCCCGTCGCCCCAGTATGTGTTAAAGGTCTCCCCCGAGCCCTTACAGCTCAGCGCCTGTCTTGCTCTCTGATCCCCTCGTGCACTTTTGCATGTTTAGCGCCCGAGGGGCCCCTCTCTCCCTTCTCCCGTTATCAGTTTACCAGCCGATGCCCCTGGCCAATCTGACCCAGGCCAGGGCCCCCGAAGTTGTAGTGTTCTTTACAGCTCCCCAATGCCTTCTGCCTTTCTCCCTCTGCTAGGCCTCTCCAGGCTCTTTTCCTTTCAGGGAGCCCTCCCGACTCTGCGCCCACCTCCTGCCGCCACGGACCTTACTGCATAAGATCTCCTTGGTGGGCCCCCAGCCCCGTGCCGCCACACCTCGTACCTTGCACTTCAGCCCTCATGTGACTCTTGCTTTCAGCTACTCCACCAGCATTTCCCGGGCCGGCTGTAGTGCATCTCTTGTTGCAACTCCTGCGATCTTGGCCGGCATGGAGTCAGGGCCCCCCAGACCCTCCTCCGGGCTCTCTCTTTGTTGGGGTACCGTCCACCTCTGTGCTGTCTTGGGCCCTCAGAGCCAACGGTCTGTATGGGCAGTCCGCCACCAGCTCAGCCCACGCTCCTCTCCGCGATGCCAACTCCCAAAGGTCCGACCCCCAGCAGGTTGCTGTGGTCGCTAGCAGCTCCCCCACGCTGTTGGGGCCGTTTCTGGGCACTCAAGGGGCCTCCGGTCCTCCCCTGCCAATCTCGCCTCCCATAGTTTCCCTGTCCCTCAGCGGGCCCCACGGGGCATGTTTCCGCTCCTGTTTCCGCCGCTGCCTCCGGTGTCAGATCCACTCAAGAGGCTGTCTCGTCGCGCCCGAACGGATCAATGACTGGGCTGCCCTACATTTGACTGCCACTCAGGCGGGCTGCTGCGGTTGTCATGCCCCACTCTGGGCTCTGTGCTTCACGGAGGAGTCTTCAATCAATTCAATGGCTTGATCTACGGCCGCCCCTCCGGCCGTTACTCCGAGTGCTGCTCTCCGCCAGTTCCGAGCGCCATTTTCCCGCCCAACCCTCAGCGCGGCCAACTTCTGTAGTGCCGTCACCCCCATCCCCCGCTGCACTCCTACCGGGACACCTCAGGGACCGAGATTGCTTCCCTACGAATTGGCAGGAAAATCAGGGGTCGATTATGATGCTGTCGGAAAAGGCTCCGACAGTCAGTTGGAGCCTTTCCGACCGCATCGTTATATGCCAGTCGGATTCCTTTCCAACCGTCTAATTACGATGGAGGTAGTCGAAAAGGAATCCGAACGGTAATTTGCACTGGCTTCAGTCGGGCTCAGAGAGCCCGTCCACCGGTCGGAATGCAGACAGTAATCCCAAGGGCAGCTGTCGGAACTCGACTTTGGGGGCCACCAGCAGGGCTCCCTTGCATGCCACCGGTTGGAGGCTGAGGGGGCACCTATGGTGCTCCTCGGTTGCCCCTCTGTTGATCCCTGCACCCCGTAGCAGGCACCTTGAGGTGCCTGCAACAGGATGCAGGGATGAACTGCAACTCCTATTTTACAATGGCAGCATGCATTCCGGCCAGAAGACATGCTTCCATTGTAAAGTATAGGAATGCGACTGAACAGTGTTCGGTCACATCCTAATTAATCGGTTGGGACCGCCGACCGGGTGTCAGTCGGCCCCATGACCGAGACGATGTCAGGCGTAGAAAACTCCACCCGATATCATAATAGGGCCCATATTCTTCTTTCAACTTTGAGCGAATGGACTTTGATGCTTTGAAATCTTGTGTTTGTCTTCGCAAGATTTTCAAAGTTTATCTCCAGCATTTAGGGAGATTTGTGATAGATTTACTAATTTCATAACAATTCAAAGCTAAAGAGCATTCCCTAATACATCTAACAATTGCCAATTAGGCAGTTAAAATTGTGGGAAAAATAGGCGGGGTAAAATGATCCAGTTTTTTTGGGTTGGTTAGCAATTTGTTTTTAGTTTGGCTTTAGGATCACAGGACTTATACTCAAGTTCCACATCCAGGGACCAGAATGGTAAAAAGTTGGGCTTGGTGTTGTGGTGATGGACAGTAATTCCTTTTTAGAGGATTAGACAAGTTGGATGGTGCAGCACCTCAGTCTGGGATGGTGGTGGAGCATGAAATAGAGTTGTACTCATATGCAAATTGTTCACAGATGGCAGCCTCCTTTTTTGTTGTGCTAAACAGCCTGGCCATACAATTATCCAATATGGGCTCATGCAGAGGGATCTGGCCTTCTCCTTCCTCTTCCGTATATATATAGTACAATATGTTTTTGCTCAAGTTATTGTCAACAGCATTGTTTTCCTGTGCATCATGAATCCTCTAAAATGGCTGCAGTTATTACCAACCACATATGGATGAATGGCGTATGCAAATTCCAGCACAATATTGTTTGTTACTATAGCAGCAGCTTTATAATTGTGCTATCAACTTGGTGTTTCATTTCAGAATTCCTCATTTATCTTAATCATGAATCTATGCCCTAACATGATGGGAAGAAGAGGAGTTGCAGAAATCCATCCTTGGTTTTGTTTTTGTTTGAATTTGTTTAATGATTTTTTCAGGTTTATAACAAATTGTACAAACAGGATGACATGCATAGGAAGTGGAGTGCCCAGAAAGCTGAAAGCCATGACGTATTACAAATTATGCTTTACACAATAGGGCAGTACTGAGAGAATGTAGCCATACATCAGCATGCAGATGTCGCCAGATTGTACGCAACCACGTATGATGTAAAATGTAATACGAACATAGTAGCCCACAAAGAGGGCCAATAACATGTGCATCGAAAAATAGACAAACAATTGCAGTTGAAAGTAATACAAAAGAAAAAAAGAAACCTGAGCCTGACCCCCCATCCTGCACTCACATCATGTTTAGTCACGAGAACACATGGTTACCTATTCAACATACAAAGAGTGGGTCCTGGAATAAAGTGAACAGGGAAAGCCGAGATGCCGCCTAGATGTCATATGGTTTGGTAGGGTCCCGGTCATCCGCCGCTCCCTCCCCACCCTCTTGTGGGCCAACTGGAGCCTCAGTGGCATGCTATTTGGCACTCAGGATGGTGTCTCAATTGGTGGCAATGGGAAGTTTGTGCAGCCCTAAGTCTTCTTCCCTATATAGTGCAACACTTTCTGCCTGGGCCCATATGATGGGGGATTGTATCAAGGCTGCTAGTGCTGGCGGCTGAAACTGATTTCCAACTTTGAGAAATTAGGCATTTGGCTGTCAGCAAATCCAGATCGGGGAAATGGGAGGTGACCCTCTGTTTTTTATCCCTGTGGTACAAGCGTACGAGGCATATTTCCCACGTGTGCAATGCAGGGTGGCCTGTGCAAGTGGACAAATGAGATGTGACACCTCACCATTAGCGATGAAGAGATGGGCAGGCCCATAGCATGTGGAGTAGATCTGCATCGACTAAGGGACAGCAAGGGCAGGCAACATCCATGCGGGGTAAATTGTGATTTCTTTTGGTGGGGGCAAGGTACGCACTGTATGATGTAAAATTGGATAAGTCGTAAACAAATGTTGCATGGAATATGAACTGGGCTTTGAAAATAATGCAGCCCATTCCTTGTCCTTTGGGCTGAGGGGCGCTTTGTGGTTGGCATCGGTGTCCGCAATGGCGACTTCCAGCAGGGCCGCGAGATATCATTGCCTCCTGTGTGGTTTGATGAGGATTTGCAAGTCCGGTTGACTCCAACCAGTCCCATGCATCTCCCAGTAATTCGAAAAAAAAGTGTGTTGTCAGCGACAAAACGCAGGAGTGCTGGGAACAGGAGTGAATATCTTAAGTCCAGTTTGTGAAGGCGACGTTGCCAGTCAAGAAGGAGTTCTTTTGCCATTGCACTACCATGGTGTAGTCCAGGAAGAACATAATACAGGCATTATCAATGGTAATATCTCAAAGTTTCTGCATTTCCCATATGATGGAGTCATGGTCACAGTAGTGAAGCAGACAGAACAGCAGTGGTCTTGGTTGGAGCCAGGTGGGGGCTTACACATTAGAACTCGATGGCCCATTCAATTGAGAAGACCTGTGAGAGGGCAGTTGGAGGGAGTAGGTCATGCAGATGCAGTTAGCACTCCACGTAGGCGGCTCCATTTTACGCCTTGACGCCCCAGGGAGTCCAACTATGTGGACATTATTTCTCCTGGAACGGACCTCTGTGTCTTCTGTCCTGCACACCAGAGTATGCAAACGATCTACTAGTGCCTGTAATGACAATTCTACTTCTTGGGACTTACATTGAAGTTCGGCGAGAGTTTGTTCTGCTGTATGGACCTTATCAGCTAGTTTATGGTGGTCAGCATGCCGCAGTGTGAGGTCTGCTGTCACATTATCAATCTTGCTTTCCAGGGACAGAAGGGTGCTCACCAGGAAGGCCCTAGTTCTTTCACCAGCTTGAAAGACAATGTCCAGATTGTCCTCAATGGACATGGGATGGCCTGGGAGATCTGAAGTGTTGGACCGTTAGCCACCATGTCTGTAGCAGCAAATGGACATAATGGTGTGCTCTGGGTGCCCGAGCATGGGTGACCCATGTTGGTTCGATATGTGTGCGGATTCTAAGAAGGGAATTTCAGGGTGCTACACCAGTGGGCCAGCTTGCCGATGCCTGCAGTCCCCCCCCCCAGACATCGCGGCACGAGCAGCCCAGTGTGTCCAGGTGGTGACGGGCAACAGGAAGGGCACCAGTACTGGTAGCAATGAAGAGGGCAGTTATGTGAATCCACAAGCATCAGATGTGCGCAAGATATGGCAAGCTCAGTGGTGTAGGGCCAGTGTAGGTGTGATATGGTGGAGGCACAGCCACAGTAATTCACTGCTCCTGTCCCAAGCCACTGTGTGGAAGGGCCCGCTTGCATGCACCTTTGAGTGCGATGGGGCAATCCACCACAAGCAGCCCGGTGTGTCCTGGTGTCTTTAACCTGTGATTCCCCTCACCAAAGGTGCCCAACTAAGTGAAAGGAAGGGGATCGATCGAGGATGTGTCTCCTAGCAGTCCTGCATGTGTGTCAAGCAGACTGGGGAGTTTGCGTTGGTCATGGATAGGCAAGGGGGAAGGTGACCCATGAGAGACAGATGCAATATACATTAGGCTCCTGTGAGGCATGGTGCAACCCACGACAGACTCCCCAGGGGTCCCCAAATAGTTGCCCCCTGACCTTAGCCACACAGGGCCAACATGTGGGTCAGGGAACGGCCATACAGGGGTCCAACAAGAGAGCAGCTCCTAGCTGACTGGAGAAACACAGGGAGGGGAATAAGTATGGCACCAGGCGGAAGCAGAGTCTCATTGCAGCATCATCCACACTGCAAACGCCTGGGTGCTAATAGCAGAATTCTTTATTTATTTTGGAGGGAGGCAGGGTGGAAGGCATGAGGAAGGGATCCCTCTGTTTCCAGTTCTCCTGCCCAGTGCGTGTGTAGATCAGGGCCAGTCAGGCCAGTTGCAGTGGCCCCGTGGCTAGGCCTCGATCAGAAACAGCTTCATCAAGGCAGGGCAGCTAGTGAAGGGAGGCCCCTGCGTGGGGGCTGTGCCATCTCAATCACCCCCCACCGATTAACATATTTCTTCCTGGGATCTTGTGGAGCTGCCGAACTTGTGGTGTGGGAGCAGGCCCCCTCAGTGGTAATCCACCGTGCCACCTCCCAAATATGTGTTAGGGACTCCCAGGTGCAAGCAGAAGCGGAGTGAGCAGCGCACACATGTGCAGGGCACCGCCAACACAACAGGGTCTCCATGCAACAGGCCGCGCTGTGTGAAGCTTCAAGTCCCGGCATTAGGCCAGGTAGGGTGATGGTGTTGTCACAGCTGGAGGCTGTGGCGTCAAGAAAGAAGAAATAACAGCTTCATCTATGCAAGGTATGTCAGAGAGGGTGAGAAACTGATTCTGTTTTGCCAATGGCAGGCGATATGCAGGATATACGGCGGATAAATGGGGTTGCACAGCGGAATCTCATTAGAGTGCAGCTGCCATCTTGGCTGTGCAAGTCACGCCCCTCCCCCCCATAAATCCATCCTTAATAACATGAAGAAACATTTTTTCAGGCACTGGACCTCCCCAGCAGGTACTCCCACTATTTAAATTCCCAGACCACATGGTGAACTGAAACACTGCAATGATTATCATGAATTAAATGGAATGACAATTAGAAATCAATGTTTCAAAAGGAAAAGATGGAGGTAGAAACAGTGATTCATTCAGCTTCCAAAGACAACACACTAATAATCAGGAGGACGGGAATAAATCACTTGTGTCTAAAAGAGAGACCCTCAACCACATTTTCACAGTTTGCAGTATATATTTTAGCACCGCATGTGTGACTTGGTGGATAGTGTCATCATTGGGTCAGTCACTTGAGTGTTCCGTTCACCAAGTGACTTCATCATCCTCCACCAGGAGGGAGACTGTCTCGGTTTTGACAGCAGTCAAGAATTAAATTTATGTCCTGTCCTGGACCGAAAAATTTATAAAACACAATCAACCAGGAAAGGAACACACAAGATTAATTCCCTCCCCTCCTGATTATTAGTTTATTAGAACTCAAAATCGATTGCCACTGATCTCTGTTATCTTAGACCAGGTGAAATCAGCACTCTGGTTTACTAAATTAGACCATGGAGCAATCTATAACTTCGTAATGAATAAGGCATATGATGAGTTGAAGAGAGCATTCATCACCAAATATGGGCATTATAAATATCTAGCCACAGATTAAGTAATGCCCCTGCCACCTTTCAGAAGTCAGTCAACACCAACTACTGCGATATACTGGATGTGAATATTGTCAGTTTTCTAGATACTTATATACTGATCTTCTCTAAGACCCTTACAACTATCGTCATCATGCAAAGTTACAAATATACACTTTTGAGATCAATCAAGTCACCTTTTTAGGATATATGAATTTCTTTGAAGGAGTCACTAATGACATAAGGTAAAATCTGTTTTGCAATGGTCCACTTTAAACTATTAAAGACGTTCAGTGCTTCATTGATTTTGCCAACTTTTATAGGCAATTCATACAGCCCCTTCCCTCTATTGTAACTCCTATTACATAGTTGACAAAGAAATATGAGCTTTTCATTGGGTCCTCAACAAGTACAAACCTTTACAACTCTCAAGACAGCATTCACAACAGCCCCTATTTTACAAAACCTGAATGCCAAATGTCCTTTCATAATCGGAACCACTGCTTTCACAACTGTAATAGATTGCATTCTCTTGCAAAAAGATCCAGAAAAAGAAGCCCTGCATCCTGTGACTTTCTACTCTCAAACCCTGACAACAACAGAGCAGCACTATACAATTTATGATCTGGAATTACTGCCCATTAAAGATGCCTTTGCCCACTGGCATAATCATCTTGAAGGTGTTACTCAGGAAATGACTGTCTGGGCCGATCATAAGAATCTTGGTGTTTCACTCATGGAGATATGAAAATCATCATCATGTGATATGTTTGTTATTTTTTTCTTGTTTTCATTTGCAGATTAATTATCACACAGGCCGGAGTGCGGCGAGCGCTTAAGGAGCTGGGAGTGCACACAATGGGTGACATGTTTGCTGACGGCCATGTCAAAACGTGGGCGGCGGTGGCAGCCTCGGGCGCGGAGTGCACACAATTGCAGCGTTTTCAGTATTACAGAGTCAGGCAGGCCTGGAGACAGTTGTTGGGGAGAGATATGGAGGAGCCGGCGGAGGTTCAGGAACTGACATACATAATTAAGAATGATAGCCCCCGCGGGTTGATCTCTAAGTTGTACAGAATGGCGCAATCGCATAGAGTGCACGAGTTCGCAAAATGCAGACTGGACTGGCAAAGGGACTTAGGGATTACCATTGACGATGCAATGTGGGCGTACTGCTGCACGGGGATTAGACGCATCTCTCTGCATGGCAGACACCGGCTGGTCCATTTCAAATTCCTCAACAGGTACTACTACACGCCGGAGCGCTTGCATAGATATGGGCTGCGTGACGACCCTGTATGCGAACGTTGCAGACACCCGACGGCTGACTTCCTCCACCTGGCGTGGCAATGCCCGGGCATATACAACTTTTGGGTGGCGGTATGCCACCAGATAGTGGGGGTGACGGGGGTGGAGCTGGCTCCGGACCCGGCGGTGGCGCTATTGGGGCATTCAAGAGGTGTGCCGAGGGCTGCCAGACGCCTGGTTGATATGGGGATGCTAGTGGCGAAACGACGAGTGGCGATGAGCTGGATGCGTGGCCCCGTGCCCACAGTGGAGCAGTGGAAACGCGATGTGCTGTACTGCTGCACCCAAGCGGAGAGGTTCAGCGAGTTGCTGCCGCCGCGTAGCAGGCCTAAAAACTTCTGGGAATTGTATGAGGAATACCTGAGCGGGCGGGGGGCTGCAGCAGGAAGCCCGGATGGGGGCCCTGACACGGATGTTGCAGAAGAGGGAGCTCCCGTAGGAGGTGTTCGGGCGGGTGACACTAGATGAGGATGAGTGGCGGCTGAGTGCGGGATGCGAGCGATACTGCGACTAACTTAGGACCTCAGGGGTTTGGTTGGGGAGGGTGGGTTAGGGGAGTTGGGGGAAGCGTGAGGGGAGGGAGGGGGTTTGGAGTTTTATGGCCATAAAAAAGAGTGACTGTCCCCTAAGCTTTGGGGAAAGGAGCGCGTTAAAGCCTGACCGCAGACAGGGGGTCTGCCCCGCATGCAAGCGCTGAGCTGGAGGGACACTCGGGAAGCATTAGGTGTTTATTCAGTTTAGCACGGTGATGCCCGGCCTCCGGGATGTGGGATAGCCGATGTAATCGATTGCGAGATGAGACAAAATGGCGGGCCTTGGGTTGATGGCACTCGGATCTGTATATCACTGTTCCTTGTATGCAGTCAATAAACACATTTTAAAAAATTATCACACAGGCCACAGATATGGTAAGGCAGATTGAAACTAAGCCTTTATGCATACCATCTCCCAGGATCTTATTTATAGCTAGTGCTATTTATCCATTGGAGTTAGATTCATGAACAATGATGGGCTATTTCTTTTCACTCACTAACCTACCCACAGACACTAAACTTGCTGATATTTCCTAGAACGAAATAGTCAAGTTACATGGTCTGCCTCAAGCAATCATAACTGATAGAGATTCACAATACACACTAAAAGTTTGGTCACATTACTGACTTTCTTGGGTATTCGAAGGCAACAATCAGTAGTTATCATCCACAGTCGACAAAGGGAATGGGCCAATCAAGCACTAGAACAATAGTTATGCAGCGCCTCACACAACATGCCGAAGTGTGGTGGCGTTGTTTGCCCACTGCAGAATTGATATATAGCTTTTCTCTGCATATTTACCAATGTTGGTCTTCATTTTTATGTCCTTATCACTTCTGTGTGCTCCTGATCTTTTTGCTACCTACTACAATAGCTTCAGTTATGGCCTTTATGCATTTTCTACTTCTGATACATAAGCAGGTCATCTCATACTTCATGGTAGCAAGAGTGGCATAGAAATGTCTTGCAGATCCTCACTAGATCCAGCTCTGTCTTGCAAGGAGGGTGGTTCCGTCTGCCCCTCAAATCATTTTCTTTCTCTTCCATGTACACATTCCATTCAAACTATGTTTTGCGGGTCCCTTTTCGGTTTTGTCATTTTTAATTCTATGGCAGTCCATTTGACCTTTCCTGAATGTTGGCAGGTCCATATGATTTATCATGTGTCACTTCTACATTGCTGCTCCATTGTGTGTGCCAAAACCTCCTGTGATAGTTGGGTGTATGGGATGTATGAGTTGGAGCCTATCGTTAATTCACTTGTTTTTATAGACAGCTTCAGTATCTGATTGACTGGAAGGGCTAAAGGGCTGTGGATCACTCTTGGTAGCCTTGCTCATTTGTACACAAGCCCACTGTTAGTTTGCAAGTTCCACACTAGATTTCCTTTTAGTCCAGGAGGGCATTTTTAGGGTGGTGGCGCTATGAGTACTTACGTTCTGTGTCAAGATTCAGAAAGGTGTTGTTGGTTCAACATTGAGTTCAGCTTTAAGGTGAAAGACATCGAGGTTAGAGGATTAGGGAGCTGAAGGATCTGGTGCCTGGGTTTGGGATGGTAGTGGTTCAGGCATCATTTGAAAGTGGTGGCTCTTTTTTGTAATTCAAATCCTAGATGTAGAATTATCCCAACCCAATATGGCACACACTATAACTGAACTTCTCCTTCCTGTACCAGGTCATGAGTAGCAGTTAAAGAATAAAAGGCTTTTATAGAGAATACTGTCTGGCAACATTGTGAGTTGGTGGGTTTTCTGTTCTTCTATACAGCTCATCATTGCGCTCCTCCCTTGCTCTAGTTTATTGTTTGCTTCACGTTCCTTCCCTCAGCCTGGTCCTGGCTAGGAATAGTCCTAGTTTTTGGGTCTTGTGTTTTATTACAATCAGCAGTTGTTTGTAGTGGGAACAGTCTTTTTCACTTACTCTGGGACAGCAGTCCCCAGGCATCATAGGAGGTCAGTAATATCCAAATGCGTTGCTGTGATTATTACATTGTTTGTTATTTATAGCTTGGTGTTTCCATCTTCTGAATGTGTTTGCAGGTGCTAGAGCATCTCATCGGGTTCTGTTACATCTCTTATTTTCTCATTGTTGTGTTCCTCTGTGTCACCCTCGTTATCGCTCTCCTAGTACACAATATACAAATATTGAGTCCTGAGGACGTGTGTCTGGTGGCAAACTGAGGGCTCTCTACAGAGTTCTCTTTGGGTAGGCCAGATTCCAGACATAAAGCCAACAATGATTACTTCTGTTTTGGCAATCCCATGGTGCTTCCAGTTGCCTTTAATCCTGGCTTCTTTTTGATGGTAGCGGATGATTACATTAGTGTAATCATTTGAGATCCTGGGTAAGGTCAAAGTGATCTGTGTACAGTTATTGTTTGCCTGAAAATGAGTCTGTGGGTTATGATTATGTCAAGGACAGGTTCAGTGTATATGATAAAGACACAAAGAATAACGGGCAAGGCCAGTGAGACTTCAGATTCTGTCCCTGTAAGGACCGGCCTAGCTGCACTCTAGTGAAGCACTAGGTTAGAAATGATTACACTCAGGCTTTGGTGACCATACTGTATCCTTTCGTAGGAACCTTACTCCCCTACCGATTAAAGCACAGCTCAGACAAAGGCAATATTGCTAAAGATTTTACACACATCAGTGTTATAAGAAGACCCTGATATAATGCTGAGGGACACAAGTGCTTCCAGAAGCAGCAAAGACAGAGCACCAAGCTTGACTTTGACACCGTATTGGCCAACAACACAACATGGTATCCAATAGCCTCCCTCTGCACTGGCTATAATTACAAAATATACCACCAATGATAGATTGACCCCAGCTCAACATGCAGCGAACAGGGTTAAGCTACCAAGACCGGTGACAAGAACTATATGCCTGACTTCACCAAAAATGCACTTCATATTGTAGCACACATGATAAACTCTGTGTGAAGCTGTCTTACCATTCTGGCCAGAAGCATAAAGCTACATGTGCTGGCATACCCAAACGACACTCTGTACAGGCACATCTGTACAGTAGTGCACTGGTTGTGCAGGATCAGAGTTTTCTTTGATCAAGGGTCTCAAGTGGATGTCTGGGGACAGAAAGGTACAGCGGAGGACATAGACACACTGGGAATTGGGCTCCTAGAATCTCACAGTGGGAGGGACAAACATAGGTTAAGTGCGATGTCCAGGTAGAATGGGTGCTAAGTGCTCTAAAAATACTGTGAGCATTAACACAGTTTAAAAGGACAGAATATCCACCAAAAAGTGGTGCGTGAATTATCTGCCATATTTAGATTCCCATTGATATCAAAGTACTCTTGAGACAGCAGATGGGATTGTCCTGCATCTGTGAAAATGTAAGAAGACTACATGAGCCACAAGAGTGAAAGACATTTGCAGGAAAAATGACTGCTCATTAGTTGTCAGCTCTTTAAGAGTCACAGCATGACAAAGAGCAGAAAATCAGGGAGACTATAATGTGTCCATTTCCTTACTTCCAATATTCCTTCCTTTTGTTGTGTTTTTTGTTGTATATAAAACCTGTATTTGTCTGTTGTGCCAATGTGGGTTTTTCACCTAAAATCACATTCAGGGTACTTATTTTTTGGCGGACAAAGTATTAAACCTGGTTTTATATACTATATTTGTCCATCTTAATTCATATTTATTTTATGTAGTTTGTGTATTTGGTTGCAGCTTTTTTTTTCCTAATTGAAATGATTACTTTCGTGCCTGCGTCTGGTCATGCAAATGTTCTCCTAATAAGGGTACTTTTTCTTCAGTTGGTTTTGGCAAAGTGGGTGTGATTACCACCCCCTAGCCTGTTTGCCTGGTGTACTGTGATTGCTTTGCTTAGCCGTATACAGACATTTCTGTGCCTGTGTCCGCATGGCGGGTCCATCTTTGCTAGTTTTTGGTGATTTTTAGCCCATGTCCGATTGTACCCACTGAATGTGTCCATATGTGTTCTAGACCTGCCCCTTCTGCTGCTTACTTTCTCTGCCAGAAAGATCCCCTAAGCTTCCCCAATGACTGTCTAAACATCATACATAATCTATCATTCTAGTAAATTAATTGCGCGATAGTAAGTAAATAGTTATATCAATAATAGATATGTAACAAAAAAACAAGGGCTAACTGAATAAGAACCTATCCGTACCATTAAAAAACGAAAAAACAGACAATAACGAACATCAAAATAGGATATTTTAAGTGCCTGGGTTGTTGGCCCCAGATCCCAGCCCGTGACGTGTGGAGTGGTAGTGTGTCTTATTTCCTGTCTGTGCTTTGCTTTGTTGTAGGGGAACCGTGACCACGCTTATTAAAATCTTCATTGTTTGCCTTATGTTCAGACGTCTCCCCGCTGATTAGTGATCAGTCAGGTTTAGAATGCAGACTTTTAGTTGCCCGGGGTAAGGGAGGATGGGCCTGGATGGGGATTAATGGTGGTGATTTGTGCTTTGAACACTGTTCATTTTCACTTCTGTTTATTAAGGGTGTGCAAATAGGAAATACTGGTCAGTGGGGTGGTTCAGTTATTCTTTTTACACTTAAAGCTGCAATATATATGAGGTCAATTTGCTTCCACGCTGCAAAAATGGAAAACAGCCGCATTCAAGTTGGCGGGTGACCCTTCCTCCCCCCTCCTTTAAGATTTATAGATTTTTATTAATGGCCTCAAAGCCCCCTCGACATCAGACTGCATTGTGATTGCTGATCCAGCTGCCAAAAAGACTGGTGAGTGCTTTGACCCTGATGAGTGTCTGTCCCCGAGGGCATTCCTTTTTGAAATCTCTCCGTTGACGTCTCCGCCTGCTCGTTTTCAGTCCGTGCAGGAGATGCTGCACACTTTTCAACTCCGACATAAGGTTTCGTTCTGAAAAAACACTCCTTATCTGTAATTCTTCACTGAATGTTACTGCTTTATTTTGGTATACATGTATACATGCCAATGTCGTTATTATGTTATTTGTTTATTTACTTATTTATTCATTTATTCATAGCGAGGACGTGCACCCAAGATTGTCTTGGCGCTAGGAATCTAAAAAGTTAAACTAAGACGTGGGTAGCCAGGGTCAGCTCATAAAAGATGTAGGATTTTAGAACCTGTTTATATCGATCAAAGTTGGACAAACAGCAAAGTTGAAAAGGAGGAGCATTCCAAAGCTGGGCATATTATGTTAGGATATGTTACGTTATGTCATGTTACAATAAATTATGCTCTTTAATCCAAAAATTAATAGTTTGAATACACAACATCTTGCTACAATTATTTGTGTTAGCAGAGAGACATCAGCTGTTAGTGGGGTTCACCTCTGGGTTGGCCTGTGGGGTGGGGAGGCGTGGTCATGTTTTGCGACCAAGTGCAGTCATTAGAAGGTGGGCAGTACATAGTAATTGGTTGTTATTGGGTGCGTTCTGAGGGTTACCCTGTGTGTGTGTGTCACTTGATGTGGAGTGTTGTCTCAGTTATCAGTCGGATCGGCTGCTTGTAGGTTTCTGTATACAGGAGGTAAATATGAGAGTTAGGTCTGGCCGGCACCCCTTAAACATATATGTAAGCAGAATCTGGTTAGTGGGCTATTTCCTTTCCGCATGTGTGTATTGTGCTGGGAGATGGGGAACAATCTTCTTGAGTGACTTCAATACTTCAGTATTTCTCCCTTTGTTTCTACAGGTTTGATGGGGATTGATGTAGGCCCAATTACGATTTAGTGTGCGATTGCACCCCCCCCCCCCCAAAAAGGGGGAACTCGAAACGCAACTGAGAACTATAAATCAGGGAAATAAAAAAACAAGGGTGCTGGTAGAAATCGCAAGTAGTAACAATTAGCAATAGCAGAAGACATACAAAAAAACGGTACTAGATATACTTTCATTTCAAAAATAACTTTTTCATTATTTTTTTTCTTTAGCCTGTTTTGCAAGCATCTGCAGCACCGGGCACCGCCCTCGAACGAGGCTCAGATTCTGAAGAATGGGGTTATAGGAGGTCCTTGGGGTGCAGTTTCACTCCCCTTAATGAACCCCATGCTAGCACATCAATGGGATTCGCGACGCCATTATTCTGCCATTAACATGCAGCCCTTCCATTAGACCCTTTGAGCTGCAGACCAGCTGAAACGTTCACTCCATTCAATGGTGTCAGGGCAGAAGCAGAAACAGATCGAATTGCCTTTTCTTCGGCCTTTTTGAAGGTGGTTTGATCTAGCTGTAGAGGCAATGCATATATGGCCGGACATTATTGGCTGGGAGATGGGCGTCCCTCCCAGCTGACACCCCATAATATCCATAGCAACTCTATTCTGCTCGCTCCAGTTACACCAGCTGTAATTAAAAACAGACTCTGCTGGTGGGATGCTCAATAAATTCCAAGGAGGAAATAATTTTATTTTCAGTTAACGAAAATGCCATTTCTTACCACTAAAAATGACTCCCAGTCACAAATACGTTAACAAAAAATATACTTTTTCACCAGACTCTATTATAATTACGCAAAGTCATATTTTATATGAGTAGTGTTTATTTTGTTTTTTTCTGTTGAAAGAGTTTCATGCAAAAATATAATAACAGGGTATCAGGATTTTAAACATCAACAGTGATGTTCATTTCAGGTTTGAGCTTAATTGATTCAAACGAAATCTATTTTCAAACGAAAAAAAGGAATGTGAATGGAGCTAGGCTGTCTGTCTGTTCTGATATGGCTACTTTGCTTCTTGACTTTCTGATTGGTGGGATTTGATCGTGCGTTGGGCGGCCATGCTGCATGAAACTTTATTGTAGTGTTGCCCTTCTTGTCTCAAAAAACCTATATATGCAGTCATTTTTGCCTAGCTTCATTTAAATGCTTTCACTCCCTGAAAACATCACAGGCAAACACAAAAGGCCTGGCTTTTCTAGGTGTATGTTTTGTATAAAAGTAATGATGGTGGCACTCATAATGATACACACACAAACACCAACATGTTTTGATACACACCTACTGATGTGCAAACCACGTCACACGCCGCTTAGCACCTGCATAATATTAACAAACACACACAAGTTTATACAATAGCAATAAATAAAATGGAACATTAAAACATGTTCTTTAGAGCAATTGTATTAATAAACATGCATTAACATATTTATTACTAGGATACAAAAGTCAAATCAACATTTATCATCACGGCACAGCAAAAGTGACACGAGAAAACCACTTTTTACTGTCTCAAAGACTGCATGTAACAATTACTTCACAAATAGAAATAACACTCGTTGTTTCACTTTGCTGCACAAATGTAACTAATTGCAGCTTAGTTTTGGTAAAATACATATACACAGATACACAGGGTATTGTAGGAAACTGGCTCTGTATATACTATACCAAAATGAGGTATAGTGTGCACAGAGTCTAGTGGAACCCCAAAGGTAGGCAGAGGTAAAAGTGGATAGCACCGTACTCTCTATTTGTGGTAGTGTGGGCAAGCAGTATGGCTTTATCAGAGGGTAATGTTAAGCATTTGCTGTACACACTCAGGCAGCAAATGATGTCACACACTCAAAGACTGAACTCTAACCAATTTGTCTGTATACGAAATATTTTTTAGTTATATTTATTTTCTAGAACCAAGCAAGCCTGGTACAGGTAAGTGTAAATGGTACTTTGCAAGGAAGATTGAACAATACAAGCAAGCTTAATGAAAATGTCTTTGTTACAGGTTTATAAATTGTTTTAATACAGTGGAAATTACTGTATATTACTTTTGATTACTTTACAGATTACTTTATGGATTACTTTTTCTCCTCAGTGTGAAATGCTTAGATATCACACTGGGACATTTCCTAGGGAAAACGTAAGTAAAGCAGTTTTTAGTTATTTGCAGTTTTTAAAGTTCTCATACAAAACCAACTCATGCTTAGAACAATATTCAAAGAAAGACAGTCAATGTATTACTATGGAGAAAATGTGGTTATCGGTTAATAGGTAAGTACTTGGTTGTGGGAGTTGGTATTCTGGAGTTAGAACCAGGGTTCCTCCAGGGTCAAGGATGCACTCTTGAAACACCCTCAGCGGCACTAGGACGGCCGGATGCAGAGTGCTGAGGACCACTGTTATCCAATGGGGGATAGGGGACCTCCGGTTGGTGGCTGCTCATGAGCAGGCCACAAGGTTGTGGGAGCAGAGCTCCTGGTGTTAGGCTCAGGCTCAGGGCAAAGGGGGATCTGAGTAAGCACCCAAAGTACACCTGCAGCGGCGCAGGGGCGGCTGGGTGCAGGGTGCTGTTTTGGCGTCGGGTGCCCTGTTGATTTCAATGGGGATTCTCTGGTTGCAACAAAGACTGCAGGATCGGGGACAAAGATCTTCTGGAGGTGACCACCGGTTGGAGAGGTAAGTTTGGATGCATGGGGATGCTGGGAGAAGGCTGTGGGGTGTCAGGTGCAGGGGTGTCTTTAGGCATCAGGTTTTCTTACTAGCTCTGGCCGCGGTCAGAGGGATCCTCCAGAAAGAGGCTGCAGGCGTAGCTTGGACACTACGCCTGTTGGGCCACTCAAACTCGGGCCGTAGGTGTCGGGTTATTGCAGACTCATGGTTTTGACTGAGACCAGAGTCTGTGGATGAACAAATCCAGTGCTCAATGGAGACAAAGTCTTTGGGTTGGAAGGCAGGGCAGGTCCTCGGGGTTCTTGCGGCTGCTGGCTGCAGGACACACAGCGATTTCGCTGGATCAGGTTCGAGGTGCGGACAGGCCGGTAGGGCTGGAGTCAAGTCACTGGGCGTCCTCCTATTCTTAGTTCTAGCACGGCTTCTTAGGTTCTTCTTTTTCTTCTTTTCTTCTTGTCGATTCTTGCCTGAGGAGGCAAGGTTCAGGGTTGTCCCTAAATACTACATTTAGGGATGTTACAGGTAACTAAGGGTTGGGACCAATGGGTCCCTTTCTTGAGGTGGGTACACCCCCTAATATGCCACCCTACAGTGGGAGGGGGGACATATGCCTCATTCTGGTTGGCTGGGTCCCCCTATTTGCAAGATGGTGAGGACTGAGAGTTGTGCTTCAACTCGCCTCCCCCACCTGAGGGTGGGGTTGACAAAGGTCAGCACACTTCCCTTCCTCACTTCTTTGCAAGGTCCTTT
The DNA here is from genome assembly GCF_964204655.1 of Triturus cristatus. Classification (NCBI taxonomy): domain Eukaryota; kingdom Metazoa; phylum Chordata; class Amphibia; order Caudata; family Salamandridae; genus Triturus; species Triturus cristatus. Next base: position 611,066,697 of record NC_140591.1, on the reverse strand, counting down.
GCTGAAAAAACAGTCATACAAACAGAAACAGGAATTCTTGAAGGCACGCCAACTCCCTGCACACGTCTCTGAATGGGCCAGATTAAATTTAGGACCCTAAGAAGAAACGAGTAAACACAAAAATTCAATTTTATGAACTTGCAAAGGAAATCATTGTGCAAGAAGGAAGCTTGGCTAAGGGTTAAACGCAGTCAGCGGACCATAGGCAACCAGAGATTGATCTAGAGTGATTCAGAACTGACAGGAAGAAATACCGCCAGTATACATAATAGAGCTTCCATTTTATGAAGCATTTTCTAGTGATACATATTCCGGTTTGCCTAAGAAATAGTTGGACCAACTCATTAGTGGTCAACCTGTGCCTTGATTAGAAAGAACCAAGAACCATAGATGTTTTATTACCAAGAGCACTATTATATGTAGTTTTGAAAAAGAAGGTCCAAATAATATTAAACCCTCGAAACGCGTCGATGCCTGTCCATCACAAACCCAACGCTCTCAATCCACCCCAAATGCGGATGAATTTTGAAACATTGGGGTGTATGTGTATAGCCTTTGGTAGTGGTAGTGGTTGTGGAACTCAATGACAAAAATGTAATGTCTTTTTTATCCCTCGGACTGTCTTTTTAATGAATATTTTGTGTAATTGCTGTGTTAGATACCTTTTCTTAGATGAAATGTTTTTAACCTTGTAGTACTATTTTAATAAAATCAACATATCAGTACATCAATTGTAAGTGTCTGTGCCAACACTTAGACCACTGGTATTCTACGGTGACGCCCTTGACTGAATGTGGAAGAATGGTTGGATGAATGATAGTTGTGTCTGTGATAGAATACTGTGTAATTTAAAAAAAAAAAGTTTTTGGGGCATTCCCAGAGGACGCTCATTTTAAGAACCTCATTTACTAGCCCCATGTTTTGCCGCTGAGTCACATTTTTTGATGCAGAGGTGGCGCAATCAGTGCACCACACCACGTCATATCTAAATCTGATGCATTGGGTCCAATGCATCAATTTGTAAAGCCCTGCATCACATCATACCTGCACTCAATACAATTGCCTCTCATGTGATATCCTCCAGCAGATTTCTTCTTCTGGGTGACTTCAACGTCCATAGTGAGATCCCCAATGATTCAGATGCGGTCACTCTTTGGACCGAACTATCAACGTTAGGACTTACCAAAATTAATACTGCCCCTACACATGGCGGAGGCCACACTCTAGATTTAGTCCTTTCTAATACCCCGCACATCGAATACCTATCAACTAATCCATTGACCTGGTCTGACCACTCTTCAATAGAATTCAATTTATTCGGCCCTGCAGGTCAAATGACCATAAATAACTCACTATCACGAGAATACAGACAATGGTACAAATTAACCCCCACACTATTCCGTGACACATTCATCCCTCCTCAATATTCTGCCTCTGATTCACTTGATACATGTATAACCACCCTCCAAAATTCAATTAAATCTACTATAGATGCCATAATCCCCCTGAAACACTCCTCGGCTACCACTAAACGCACTCAGGCCCCTTGGTACACCGAAAACCTCCGTGCAGAAAAAAGCCACTGCAAAATATTAGAACGTCTATGGCGCAAAACCCAGGACCCTTTGGATAAAGGGAAATACAAATTAGCATTGGACTCCTATCATAAAAACATAAAATTTGCTTGGAAAAACCACATGGCCAACCTATTAAAGACTACAGACAACACTCCCAAAGTCCTTTTTCAAGTACTCAACTCCCTCATTAACCCCAAAGCCTGCAACCCAGAAGATGAACCCACTCAGGCACTTTGTGACAACATAGCCAATCACTTCTCACAAAAAATAAATGATATATATAATAAAATAACTACCACTACTACGTACCATAACCGGCAAATCACATTAGCCTCCCCTCCTTCCCCCACACTCTTCCTTCAAAAATTCCCTCTGCTCACGACTCAAGAAACTGAATCGCTCCTAAGATCTGCCAAGTCAGGTTCCCCCAAGGACCTCATTCCAGCCAAAATTTCAAAAAGTTTAGCAGGGGAACTGGCTACACCCCTCTGTCATATCCTCAACAAATCCATCAAGGAAGGCAAGCTACCCAATGACTGGAAGGCAGCACAGATCATGCCTATAAGAAAGAACACTAAACTTGCTCCAAATGTGATATCCAACTATCGCCCAATTTCATTACTCCCCTTACACAGTAAACTGCTAGAAAAATATATCAACATCCACCTGTCCGCATTCATTGAATCTTCCGGCTGTCTTGACCACACACAATCAGGATTTCGGCCTCGACACAGCACAGAATCAGCTTTAGTCAATGTCATTGATAACATTCGAATGCAGACGGACGCTGGCCGAGCAGTAATTCTCATACTGCTCGACCTGTCCGCTGCATTCGATACTATTTCACACCAGATTTTATTGGAAAGATTACAAATCATAGGAATACAGGACACGGATCTGGATTGGCTAAGGAACTTCCTTAAAGGAAGAACCCAAACAGTAAACTTGGGCCCTTTCAGTTCTAAGACCACCTCGGTCACAAAGGGAGTTCCTCAAGGCTCCTGCCTCAGTCCCTCCCTCTTTAATGTGTACGTAGCTCCCCTGGCCACTCTCCTGAGAAACATTGGATTCACTCCACTCTCTTACGCTGACGATACTCAGCTTCTCCTCTCTTTTGATAAAGATTCTCCCAACACCAAAAATATCTTCTCTGAAGGCATGAAAACTATAACATCATGGATGAGCAATAACTTCCTACAGCTCAATGCAGGAAAAACAGAAATAATGCTGTTCAAGGATGCAATTACTACTTGGGCACCGAGCTGGTGGCCCGAAGAACTAGGCCCCCCCCCCTTCCCCAAAACCAGTGGTTAAAAACCTTGGGGTCCTAATTGACAGCAAACTCAATCTGGATGAGCACATAAATTCAACTAAACGTGCATGCTTCCATGCCGTTGGCCTACTCCGTAGAGTATTCCATTTTCTCCCTTCCTCCACTCGGAAAACTTTGGTACATGCTTTAGTACTCAGCCGTCTGGACTTCAGCAATGCCCTACTTATTGCCGCAAAGGAGTCCTCCCTGAACAGCCTACAGGTAGTCCAGAACACGGCAGCTCGCCTGATAGCCAGTGCACCCCACCGCACACCCTCTCTTCCTCTACTCCGTAAACTACACTGGTTACCAATACGTAAGAGGATCCAGTTCAAAATCTGCTGTCTGGTGTTCAAAGGCCTCAACCATATGGGACCGACATATTTGGCGGACAAACTAGTTAGGTATTCCCCTTCACGTACCCTCCGTTCCCAAGGAAAAGGTCTCCTTACCATGCCAAGGATAAAACAAACCAGATTGGGAGGCAAATCATTCTCCTACCTTGCCCCCCAACTTTGGAATCAGCTACCTCTGGACATCCGGCTCTGCAATAACTACCTGTCTTTTAGAAAAAAACTGAAAACAACACTCTTCTAATTTCACTCAGCCTTCTCCCTTTTCGTCCGCCGCGCGGAGATACCCCACCCGGGGTGATTCAAGCGCTTTACAAATGACATAAATAAATAAATAAATGTATGCAGGTTAGGCATTCCCACACAAAAATGCTACGTAGAACTGGCGCAGTGAAATTTACAACATTTCACTGCGTCACTCGACGACTTCATTGTCTCACAATCCTTACTCCTGCTCAGACCAGGCAGGTGTAAGGAATAACGCAGGGCTTTTACAATGGGACTCACCTATGTGTTCTGACACATTGCTGGAGTTGTGCCAGTTTTATGACAAACTCCAGCTGTGCGTCACTTTTGTGCCAACAGATGTGTCTGAATTTCTGCCGCATCTGTTAATCCTTGCACCATGGTAACCTGTATTGTAAATACAGTGCATTCATGGTGATGCGAGGACATTTGGTGCAGACGCAAAGAAACTGACGCATCGAAGGCGATGCGCCAGTTTCTTGTAAATGAGACACCTGGTTCCCAAAGTACAAGGTCTATTGAGACCAAAGTAAAAAAAAACACTAGTCTAGTAGCAAAAACGGAGCCACTGCAGTAGGCTTAGTGTTTACCGCACACAGCCAGAAAAAAACTGAACTCCCCAAAATAAAATTAGTTAGATAAATACATTTTATTTATTTGTTTTGGGCAAATGAATTGACAGTAAAAAGGTGTTTGAAAGGTAGTTACTGTAGAACGTTAGCAGCAGAACGCATGTTGTTATAATTAACAGTGTAATTATACCAAAAGATTCATTAAAAAACAATATGATTGGCCATCAACGCATGTGAACGGTCTTTAGACTGCTCATCAGTGACAGTCATAAGTCAAGTTTTTTTTTTTTTTTTTTTTTTTTTTGAACAAAACTATATAGGAAACAATTCAACAAAGGTAATGCACAAACAATCAAACACTTCAGTTTTGAACCCCTATTGGTTGAATATGACAACTAATACACGTATTTTTTCATTAACTCATTTTATTTCTTACTTTCTTGTTCTCATTTTTATATATATATGTATAGCTCTTCTTTATACATATTCTGTATCAAACTCATTATGTCATATCATATTCGTGTAGACACTTGTGATTCTACTATACAAAAAAATACCAAAAGGAGACACAAAAACAATGAAAAACAGAAAACAACATAGGAAATAATCATTGGTTATGGCTAATGCTTGATTCTACGCGCGTTTCGGCGTTCAGCCTTCTTCAGGTGGCCATAATTCTGATACCTCCTTATTATTTTGTATACATGCCGCTGACTGATTTTCACTAGCTGGGGCGTTTTGGCAGGTCTGTCCACCTAGTACCGGGATGCTTTATTACTGTTAAGGAGTTATGGGACGTATTAGTACCAAAAGCTTCTTAAATCTCCGCGTATTTCCAATGGACTCCAGGTAGAAATTCCCGCCAACCTAAGGTGCATCAAACGAGTCGGTACTTTTCAGATTGAGTTCTTGTGTCAAAATCTAATAATGTTTCACCAACCCGCGATGATCAAATTTCTACCGTTGGATTTTAAATGTGCGGGTGAGCCACTGGTATTTAACAGATGTAGCAACGCGTGTTGAAAGAAGCTCACTGAAGAGCCAATATTGCCCTTCAATTTGACAAAGTGTAAACATTCAGCGTTGGGACTGTCCCATCCGAACCGCGACGTGTGCGTAAGTCGTTCGGTTTTTTTTGGGGAAAGACGTGCAGTAACGTCATCAAATCAGCGTTGGGGCTGTCCCATCCGAACTGCGCCGTGTGCGTATGTCGTTCATTTTTTTGGGGAAGACGTGCAGTAACGTCATCAGGTCATCTTCATTCTCTGCTCATCCAACTTCAGGGAATCGTATCAGTGTACAAACAATGATTTTGATACAGAATATGTATAAAGAAGAGCTATACATATATATATATAAAAATGAGAACAAGAAAGTAAGAAATAAAATGAGTTAATGAAAAAATACGTGTATTAGTTGTCATATTCAACCAATAGGGGTTCAAAACTGAAGTGTTTGATTGTTTGTGCATTACCTTTGTTGAATTGTTTCCTATATAGTTTTGTTCAAAAAATCTTTTGCTTTAAAACCCTAGGATAGGAAATCTAATTTAGGGGTACCCTTGTTAAATTACAATATAAGTCAAGTTTTAATCATTGAAAGTGCTCATGTTTCAGCTAAAACATGGTCTTGTCGTACATTAAGATGTGTTGACAAAGCTAGCGACACAGAACATATGGATAGTGTAATAAGTTGGATTATTATTTGAGGTAAGCGCACCGCAAGGGATAATCACAACTCTTGTCAGGGTGAGCCCCTAAAGTCACTAAATTAAACCAAGCTTGACCCAATAGCTATGGCACAGAGCAGACAAGCTTAACTTAGGGCAATGTGTAAAGCATTTATGAAATACCAAAACAGTAATAAAGTCAAAACGAGCAATAACGATCTCAAATTGAACTAGAAAAATAGAGTAATATTTAATAACCAAAATGACAACAACAGAACAAAAATCCACAATGCATTTTACTGTTTGCTACAGGGTTGCATCCGAAGAACGCAGCCCTGTAGAAAACTGTATTCTTTTTTTTCTTTGCAGAAAGAAAACCCAGAAACGAGATTTTCTTTCCAAAAAGAAAAAAAGTGTGGTAAGGACCAGTAGAATATCACTACATGTCCACCCATTCAAATTGGGAGGGCGGATATGTAGCCATTTTTCAAATGCCCCTTACTTCCCAGGGCTAAATATAAAAAAATAGTTGTTTAATGATTTTTCTACCTGATCCTATTCCTGAGATGCAGTATTAGTATTTTAGTCTGTACTCTGATTCTCTCCATATGACAGCTAGGCATGCCACTGTGGAAATAGACTTTGGGGCTTGTCACCATAGGGGTATGGTAGTATTAATTTTCTAAGTTACCAACTCTTAAATACATGCACCCTGCCATGTGAGTTACACGGCCTAAATAGAGGTGATTTACTAATATTTAAAAATACATTATTTTCCTTCTAAACAGGACGATGTTGACAAGCAGGGTTGCAGGTTTTGCACTGCAGAAGTCAGCCTACACAGATTGGCCCTGCAGCTATGTTTGCACTGCCACTGTGATGGATAGCACAATAGGTGTCTCAGTCCATCAGTGGTATTTAACCTCCAGGTTCAGGGTGCACTTTCTACACCATATGCTAGGGATTTACATGAATGTTACATTTGTCAATTAGGAATATGCTAATTTAACTCTTTTAATGGGGAGCACAGGCATTTTACTACTGTCTAGCAGGGTAAACTTGTGCAGAATTTTAAAAGCAGAAAAATTGAATCCAGCAAATGGCAAATAATTTGAGGTGACCTCTCAGGAAAGGTGGATTTCCTACAAATATATATGCACACTGTTAGAAATGGGGTTTCTGGATTGCATAGGTATGCACCTTATCTAATCAGGAATTCTCACTCTAGTCAGGGTAAGTTAGTTGCACACTAAAAGATAACCTGCGGTCACCCTCTGGTAGCTTGGCACAGAGCAGTCAGGCTTATTTTAAGAGGAGATGTGTAAAGTATTAGTGCAATACATACACACAGTAACACATTGAAAACACCACAAAAATACTCCACACACGGTTAGAAGAATAGATTATATTGTTATGAATAAAATAAGAACAAAATGATAAACACCTAATAAGTAGAACCACAGTTAGGAATTTTTAAAGATTAACCAAAATATAGTGCTTACAGCAGCGGTCTTTCAAACTTTTTTATGTCAAGTCCTCCCCCCCCCAGCACATTTTCTTTATGGGTTGGGCTCACCCCACCACCCGAGGAATATTTCTGGAAGCTTATTCTCTGCATCTTCGACAGCCATCCCCACCTGCATATCTCAGGTCATATTTGGTTTTATATGTCAAATAATATTAAACACAATAAGAGTTTTTAGCAAACTGAAGATTCTTAATTATATTCTGCTGAGAGTTGGCATTGGAGTTTTGTGCTTAGGGCATCCTTGCCTTCTCAGCTGTATATTTCTGGCTGAGGTGGGGAACTAATCAATCAGTCAACATTTGTAGAGCACAGCACTGTCACTCCTAGGGGTATCTAGCCCATCCAAATGCCAGGTCTTGAGTTTCGTTTTGAAGTCCATCAGTGAGGGTGTCCTGGGGGGAGGGAGAGGTGCTGGGTGGCTGGAGGAGGGAATAGGCAGGAAAAGGTCAAGAAACAAGCAGAAAAGGCAAAAAGAGGGCAAGAAACAAGCAGAGAAGGCAGAAAACAAGGGCAAGAAATGAGCAGAAAAGCAAAAAGAGGGTAAGAAACGAGTAGAGAAGGCAGAAACAAGGGGCAAGAAATGAGCACAGAAGACACAAACAGAGGGCAAGAAACGAGCAGAGCAGGCAAAAAGAGGGCAAGAAATCCCCAGAGGAAGCACAAACAGAGGGCAAGTAATGAGCATAAAAAAGCAAAATAGAGGGCAAGAAATGAGCAGAAATGGCAAAAAGAGGGCAAGAAATGAGCAGAGGAGGTAGAAACAGAGGGAAAGAAACGAGCAGAAAGGCAAAAACAGGGCAAGAAACACACAAAAAACACTAAAAGAGGTCAAGAAACAAGCAGAGAAGGCACAAACAGAGGACAAGAAATGACAAAAAAAAGAGGGCAGGAAACGAGCAGAAAAAGCAAAACAGAGGGCAAGAAATGAGAAGAGAGGGGGAAAAAAGGGCACAAAAAGAGCAGAAAAGGCAAATAAGGGCAAAAAACTATCAGAGAAGGCACAAACAGATGGCAAGAATGAGCAGAGAAGGCAAATAGGGCAAGAAACAAGCAGAAAAAGCAAAACAGAGGGCAAGAAGTGAGCAGGAAAGGCAAAAAGAGGGCAAGAAACGAGCATAGGAGACGGAAAAAGAGGGCAAGAAATTAGTAGAAAAGGCAGAAAGAGGGAAAGAAATGAGCAGAGAAGGCACAAACAGAGGCCATGAAGTGGGCAGAGTAGGAAGGCCAACAGTGTTGGAGGGCAGGATGGAAAGCAGGTTGGCTACAGGACTCATGCATGTCCAGCTGAAAAAGATATTTGGGTGGAGGAATCATCGACGTCAAGGACCCAATGCCTGGAGCAGAGGCGGCAAAGAGGTGTTGTCGATCCCGTGGATGTAAGCAATGCGTCAGTTCTGATCAGCGCAGTCAGTGAAGCCTCGTCGACAAACCCCTTTGTGATGCAGGTGATGCATCGTCTTTGAGCCGCGCAGTCCATCGTCATTGAGCGTGCGGTCTGTTTAAGTGGTATCATCGGGAAGCAGCTGCATTGGCGTCGAAGGGTGATGTGTCTTTACTGATCTGGCAAAAAGTGGTTGATGCTTGAATTCTGCTGGGTCAGTACAAAAACAAGCACTTCCAAGGGCCCTGGACTGGATTGGCACCGCTTGGCAAGGCATGACTCACAGATGGCAGAGTTCAGGTGCTGTTGCAGGATTGTAGGAAGTCTTTGATTTCCATGAGACTTTCAGATAGGGGGCAAACCAGCAAGCCCTTGGAGTCACTTTGGGTTTGAGTGAGATGTGTCCAATCCCTTTCACTCAGAAGGGCAGAGAGTAGCAAGCAGCTGGCAACAGGCAGCATATCAGAGCAGAAAAGCATGTCTTCCAGAGCAGCAGTCCAGAAGAGTGGCAGTCCTTGTAGCAGGAAAGCAGTCCTTCTTCCTCAACATGGTCCTTCACAGGCCCAGTAGTGTAGAGTCTTGGTAGGCAACCTTTTGTAAATTGGTGTAAATCTGTTCATTAGTTGCAGAGTTATACAAAGAAATTTCCAGTTGTATATATAGGGATGTGGAGGGTCCACGACCCCTCCCAATCTAGTGCTGAGACCTGATTGGCTGGCAAAACTTCAAACCAGGAAGTGTTGGCAGCCATCTTGGGACTCAACTTGAGCCAAGTCCCAGAAAAAAATGTTTAAAAAAAAAGAAAAGCGGGCAGGGTAAAAATACCCTGACCCCTTATGCTTTATGGGGAGGTCCACAGGGACCCCACAGGGCCATAAAACATTATTTAAAAAGACATTTTGGTGGGAACCACACTGGAGCCGCAAATCCCGCTGAATAAAAAAAAAACAAAGCATGGGCTTCCACTCTTTGGGGCACATGCATCATTGTAAGCAATTGCAATTCCATTATTGCGATTATTAAGGAATCGCAATTATGGAATCGCAATTGCGTATGCATGTAGATTTAGCTAAAATATTAGTGATTCCTACATATTCCTTAATTGCGAATTGCAAATTGCGATTGGCCATTAAGGAATAGCTTCTCATTCATTCTTATGGACCTAGAGGCTCATCGGAATGAATGGGAATTGCATGCGCAATTTGCGAGTACCAAATAGGTCCCCTCAAATTGCGCATGCAATTTCAAGGGTGCAAGGGGACCAAAAGGCCACCCTAATGCACACCTGAAATTTGTATGTGATCACAGGTTGCGCACACACATGCCCCAAGGGCATGTGTGTGTGCAACATGGCACTTTGAAAAATGCACTTTTGTGCATTTTTCAAAGTTTTGGGAAATTACCATCAACTTTAAATTGATGGGAATTTGCGATCCCAAATTGCGAAATCACAATTTTAAATTGCATCATGTATTGCATTTAGGGAATCGCAATTTGCGATTCCCTAAATGCATTCGCAATTTAGGTAATCGCAAAATTTGTGATTACCTAAATTGCAAGATTGCATTTGGGTTGATGCATCCCAAATGCAAAAATACCAGTAGCAACGAGGCAGAATCTGCACCTTTGCGACTGGTATTTACAATGATGCATGTTAATTATCGGCCCATGGGCGAGGTCCCAGGAGCATTTTCCAATAAATAGAGGGGGGTGCAAGGACCCCCCCTCCTGGGGCTTAATATGCCCTGAGGACCACCACCTCCCTGGGGCTTATTTAATGATAAATGAGGAGCCTCTTGGACCCCCCTAGGGCCCCAGGGACCACTCCCTCTCAAGGACCATACAGTAACAATACATTGAGGGGGCCTCGACGTCCACCACCTCCCCGGGGCTTATGCATTCTAAGGGGGGCCTCTCGGATCCCCCCTGGCCCGAGGACCATTACCTCCCTGGGGCCATAAACATGTATCAGTACAGGGTCCTCAGGGACCCCCGGGGCACCTGGAACCACTACCTCCTTGGGGCCAAGTTCATTTAAAAAAAAAGAAATCTCGGCCCCAGAGACTGCCATCTCCCTGGGGTAGGACATACAATAAGAAAGGAGGGGGGCCATTTGGCCCCCCTTCCTGGAGCCATAGATGGCCCTGGGGACTGCCACCCCTCAGGGCTGGCTCCTGCTATGTCTGAAGGTGCCCACTCCTCAGACATAGATGTTCGCTATGGCTAGGCAGGAGCATTACTGATTCAAGCAGAGGAGAATTGCTTTCACAGAGAGGGATCTGCATGTTCAGCAGCTGCCTCTCTGTGAAAGCAATGCCGGATCCCCCAGGAGGTTCCCCTGCAGTCCCCAACAGTTGTGAGTGGGTGCCCTGGGTAGGACCAGGGAACCATCAACGGAGGCCATGCCCCAGGGGATGGGGTCCCCCAGGCCAAAATCGTCCCAATTAGAAAAAAGACCGGCCCCCGGGGTTTGGGGTCCCCAGGACTGAAATCAGTCCAGGAAAGGACTAATAAATAAAAACAAAAATCCTGACTGGCAAGTTGCTGGAGGCCCTACCCCCTTTCACCACCACTCTGCAAACATGTCTCCTGGCACACAAATGGTTGGGGGATGAAGTTTCCCTGGTTGCAGAGGGTCCTTGGGGGCCAACAACCCCTCCTGTTACCTCCAGTAGGTCCCACACAGGGTGGCAATTCTTGATAGGTGATTGGAGGCCCACCTCCTTTCTCCACCACTCTGCAAATGCACTTCCTAGCGCTACTGGTTGGGGGATGAAATCCCCTTGGATGCTGAGGCTCTTTGGGGTCCAGAAACCCCTTTTGCTACCTCCAGTAAATCCCACACAGTGTGATTGCTGAGAGCTAGTTGGAGGCCCGCCCCCTTTCTCCACCACTCTTCAAATGCGCCCGCTGGCACACTACTTTGGGCGATGAAGTGCCATTGGCTGCTGAGGGTCCTTGGCGGTCAACAGCCCCTCTAGTTACCTTCAGTAAGTCCCACACAGCGGGATTACTGACATGTCATAAAATGCCACGCCCCCTCTCCCCATCACTCTGCAAACACGACTACTAGTTTACAAAATGTAGAAATTCACTGAAAAAACAAAGGTTACTGGGATGTTATAGTTAGGAAATAGAATTAGAGAAAACATAGAAATTCACTGAAAGAAACAAAGGTTACAGGGATGTTATAGTTAGGCTCAGATATTGCTCGTACAAAACAAGTGAAATTCAGCAGTTATAGTTACCTGCACAGCTTATGTCCTCACATATTACATTACTCATGACATGGTCAGTGACATCACTGATGCCATCATTGATGACATCTCAAATGACATCACCGATAACATTATCCTCAGAACTACTCACACACCCACTCATATCCTGATACAACCTCTCATACACCCACTCACACATCCATACAAGCACTCACATTCCCATTCACAGACCCATACAACTACTGACACACATACTCACTCACTCATAGTCACTCAGTCAACCACTCACTCACCCATACAGCCACTCACAGACCCATACAGCTACTCACACACCCACAAAACTACTCACATACCCACTTGCAGACCCATGTAGCCGTTAACTCACACACCCATACCACCACTTACGTACTCATTCATACACCCACACAGCCACTCACTCAGCCACTCACTCACCGATGCAGCCACTCACACAGCCACTCACTCACCCATACAGCTATTAACAGAGCTACTCACTCACCCATACAGCTACTCACACATCCATTCACTCATTCAAAAAACCACTTACATACCAATTCACAAATCAATACAATCACTCACATGTCCACTTACTCATCTATACAGCTGCTTCCACAAATACTTACTGTTCAAAACAGTCACTCATATACCCACTCACTTACGCATACATCCAGTCAAACAGTCAATTTCTTACCCATACATCCACTTATACACCCAGACACTCACCTATAGAGCCATTCACACAGCTACTCAGTCAACCATATAGCCACTCACACACACACTCATCCACCCATAGAGCCACTCACTCAGCCACCACAGTCAATGATACAGCCTCTCACACACACACACTCACCCACCCATCCAGCCACTCACACAGTCACTCACTCACCCATACAGCTACTCACACACCCACGTATTCACCCATACAGCCAATCACACACCAACTCACACACCCATACAGTAACTCAGACACCCACTCCCACACTGACACAGCCACAGTGCCACTAAGAAGACATATATTAGAAAGAGTATCACTCAATAATAGTAACAAAAGAATAGTTATTTAACTTATGCAGTACCTTAGTTTATATCTTTAACTCTCAGAAACCTTTACGAAACACTTACACTCACTGGATAATGTCATGAGTGATATCATTTGAGATGTCATCAGTGATGTCACTGACCATGTCACAAGTGATGAAATATGTGAGGTCATAAGCAGTGCATTACAGGGACATTAGTTATATATAGCTTAGGTAACTATAACACTATAACTGCTGAATTTCAATGGTTTTGAATGAGTGAAATCTGAGCCTCACTATAATGCTCCTGTAACCTTTGTTTTTTTCAGTGGAAATATATATATATATTGCCCATATGAATGACTTTAGACCTGATTTAGAGTTTGCCAGACAGGGTACTCCTTTGGAAATGTGACAGAGTACCCTGTCCAGTAAACCCTCAGTCTACCCCCATCATTTAGAGGAGGGCGTACCATATGTTTACCATCAATGGAGCACCCTCTGGCTCAGTGGATGGAAAGCTTCATCCAACAACATGATGGAGTCAGAAGAAGGGCATTGCACTGACCACCCTATTTAGAGTGGATGGTGTGATTTACCCTTTTTCCTGTCGGTCACTGCCACATAAAATTTGCCTGTGAGGGACAGAAAAAAATAAATATTGACCCCAACACCATGGGAAAAAACTCTCACAGTGTAAGGGTATTACATTTGTTGTTTTTCAGAAACAAACTCACACCTTGGGAGTTTGCTTCTGAAAAACAAAAACTTGGTAAATGTTTGACAGACATCCGTCAAAACCAACAGCAGCAATCAACCAAACGTTTTATACCTTGAAGGGAACCACAGTGACAATGATTCCTTTAAAAGTTCAGAGATGACCACTGAGCTGACGATTATCTCTAAATTTGGTAGACAGTAGTCTGTCAGTGTGGTGGAAGTAATGTCCTCCACCACCCTGATGGATGGAGTACCATCCGCCAAACCCTAAATCAGGCCCTCAGTTGTACATATCTAAAAGAACAACAGCAGCACTCTGCTATCAGCCATCACCATTTATCATGTGACAAAATCAACATGTTTGTCCTTCACACAAGTTTTTGACAAGATGAATGTGCCCTTCATCCTTGGAATCAAATATAGTTACATTCATAGATATTATAGAATCACTCTACTAGGGATGACTACTGGTGGCCCGCAGCACTGGGAATCCTCCACCACTCCCAAGGACCTTGTAGGAAAGCTCTGCATCATACTGGACTCCTCACTCACAATGAACCGCCAGATCAACGCAGTATTTTCATCTTGCTTACACATGCTACGTAAGACATTCAGATGGATCTTCACCAAACCCAGAAAGATGGTCACCCATGCTCTCATCAGCAGCAGACTTGACTATGGCAATGCACTCTACGCCGGCATCACCCAGAAACTCCTCAGAAAACTACAGAACATTCAAAACGCCGCAACCAGACTGGTCCTCAATCTCCTCTGCCGCAGTCACATCACCGAACACCTCTGAGAACTTCACTGGCTCCCAGTCAACAAAAGAATCACTTTCAACCTCCTCACACACACCTACAAAGCCCTCCACGACACAGGATCAGCATATCTGAACTACCACCTCTCATTCCACGTACCCACCAGACACTCCCGCTCCACCCAACAGGCCCTGGCCACCGTCCCACAGATCCACAAGACCAGAACCAGAGGAAGATCCTTCTCCTGCCTCACCTCCAAGACCTGGAGCACCCTGCTTCTCCACCTCAGGCAATCCCCGTCGCTGACCCAATTCAGGAGGGATCTTAAGACGTGGCTCTTCGACTGAACCCTGCACCCAGATGGATCAGCAGCCCTCACCCCCTCACCTTGAGACCCTCACGGGTGAGTTGCCGCTCTTTCTAAACCCCTGATTGATTGATTGATTGATTGATTGATTGATTGATTGATTGATTGATGTATTGATTGACTCTAGCCAGAATGTTATCTTGCACATTAATTCATCCAACAAATGGTTAATGTAAAAATCAAATTCCACTTATATACGACATTGACCTCAATGTAAAAAATATACTAACCATGATAACTGATGTGCTTGATCTAACATGCAAATAGACATAATGAAAGGATACTCCCATACTGGCAACCATGACTAGTTCATAGAGAGGCATCAAGTGCTTGAAAGAAACACGCTATGTATTGTCAATAACTATGTCATTTGTGTATATAAATAGACTATATCACTACCTTAGCAAGCACAAAGGTTCAAGGTCTGATCATGTGATACACAGATTCACCATTATACATCCCAATTTAATATAAGAGTTATATGGGATGTGATTGGCAGCATCGGAGTGCTAAAGAACAGCTATAATATGACTTCTACTACTAGCTACCACTAGATAATGCATAAATGGAATCAATATTCCTCATTGGATGAGGAAACTTAATCCAACGATGAATCACAGCATATTCCAACTCCAGAAGGCTCCAATCTGTAATGGTGAAGAGTTATCTATAAAAGACAGAAGAAATCTCACCTAAGTGGGCTAAGAAATGAAAGTCTAGTAGGCAGATGCACTCCTATGGTGTGTTGTGCAACGTAAATATGGTCCACATTGTACCGAACAAAACTGCTAGAACGTTATTGTTACAACATCACAAGCTATATAGAAAGAAATAAGACAATATAACACAATATAACACAATTGATGGTTGTGAGATAGGAATGCCACGATTATGAGAAACCAAAGCCCTCAATAAATCATCAGTCAATGAACATGTCAAATCTGGTTTGTTGCATTACAATGCCGTAATAAAACATCTAGATTTTTCTATGTCTCCATCCCGAATGATGAATTGATCATGAATGTATCTGATCCATTTTGGAATCTGTGATGTACAGTGATCATTTTTGGGAATCTAGACTACCCGCTCCTCCTACCTGCCCATGAAAAGATTTGCGTAACTGTGGATGAAGCAGCTGCCCATTGCAGTTCCATTAAGTTGTTGATGGTCAGTGGCTTAAAAAATGAAGATATTATGATTGATGTAACATCCCATCATATCCCATAGTATTTTTGTGTGATATGTTCTGTGATATATGTGCTATAGCCTCACTGACAATGAAACATTGATTTAAAAATGATTAACCAGGTGTAAATAAAATTGATTAAAAAATATTCCAGCAAGAAATCCCTACCACTATTACAAAGGATGCTGTGAAACATAGAACATAATAAAATAAATAGGAAAAAGAGAGAACGAAAAGAAGACAAGAAAACAGCTAAATATAAAGTTGTTTTTTATGTCTCAGTAGAAAAAAATGGAGCTAAAGATAAAAAAGATTTAAAAAACAAACTAAACAAGCATTTGCAATGCAATAGGTCTCGCATTTATGCGAGTTTGAGCTATTGGCATTGTAAATGACAATGCTTTTTATTTACGTTTTTTTTTTTAAACATAAATAAAAGGCACTGTCATTTACAATGCCAATAGCTCAAACTCGTATAAATGCGAGACCTGTTGCATTGCAAATGCTCGTTTCAATTAAAACTCTTTCCTTCCCCTCTTATGAAGGGGAGGGAGGAGGACAGAGATTGGAAGGGAGAAAAAAAGCAGGAGGAGGGGATGGAAGAAGGAGGAGGGGGCGAGAGAGCCCTGGATGCCGCTCTAGCTGACACAGACGGCAGGGTCCGCCTCTTTTCCTCCTCTTCCTCCTCTAGCAGTGTGTGGTTTGTGTTTATGCCAGGCCGTGGTCAGTCCCTCTCGATGTCGTGTTCACCCAGGGGGAGGGGAAACTGCTGCCAGGAGGAGGGGATTGAGAGAGAGCGAGAGACAGCCGCAAACCAAAAAAAAAAAAGCCCTGTGATTTTTTTTATCTTCCCAATCTGCACTACACAAAAAAGGAGAAAAAAAGCCCAAGGAGGAGCAATGTACTTGGGGAGACTGCAAGGACAATCTGTGCTGCTTTTTGGTTTGATTTCGTTTTTACGTTCTGGGATTTTTTGAGGGTGCTGTTTTCTGCCGTTGCTTCCTTTTTCCCCCCTCGTTCTCTGTTGTGTATTTAACGGGAGCGAGACAGGGAGGGAGCGAGGCAGGGAGGGGAACCACTGGGCCAGGCATGCCGGACTAGGAAAGGCTGGGGATTCTAAAGGCCTGAACACTGGGTGATTGTGGTTGGGAGAGGTTACAGGGAGGAGGGTGGGTCGGTTCTAGATCCCGTTAAAAAAAATTATTAACACAAAAATTAGATGCAGACGAGTCAGCAGGGACTGCGACTCCCTTTTTTTCTCCCTCTGCATGGGGGTAGAGCGACATAAAAAAGGAAATGGTTTTTGCCATTCTGGAGTTTGTAAATAGCTGGCGAAGGGCACCCAACGTTTCTAGATAGCCAAATGTATTCTTGCTTGCCTAAAAATACAAATAGAATTGTGGTTGTATTGTCATCAGCAATTTGGAAGCTTGGTTATGAGCGGGTACTTTTGGAAGTAAAATAACGTTGTTTTTCAGGGATTTTAGCTCATCTTTTTTTATTGGACCCAGGCATTTAAATGAGTTAAAGTTTTCAGAAGTGCTTTTAGTATTCTGTCCCATTTTAGTGGTTTAAGCCTAAAAATTTTAGCTGCAGGGATTGCCTTAGCCTGGACATGTACATATGTATGTTTTATTAATGTATTTATTTGTCAAACAGCTGTAGGCTAAGCGTTTGGTATAAACATGCATAAATCTATGTAAATGCATGTAGTTTATTTCTTGTTCAGTGTAAAACTGAGCTTTAAGTAGATTCCTAACACCCACATTTATGTTTTACCTTTGCTTTTCCCTTCCCTGCAATAAAGACCGCTCCTAAACCGTGTTATTGTTAAGAGTGTAATATACAAAAGCACCACTATTTCATGCATGTATCTTTTTGTATGGGAGAGTAACTTTGAAATACACAGCACCCTCATCTTTTTCGTACGGAGAAGGCAACTTCGCAACCTCGCAGCACACTGTAGTTAGCCTGCCTGCAACTTGCAATGCTGGCTTTAATGTAGCATTGAGGCAAGGTGCGGTTTAAAAACATGATACGTCCAGGGCGCAACGGCCGATGTTTATGCGCACAATAAATCACAGCGAACAACAAACAACAAGCGCGCACTGAAGTTGACGAGGAGGGAGTGGGAGGGGGAGTGGGGGCGGGCACAGTGGTGCAGGACATCAAAGGGGCCGCGAAAGTGAAAGAAAACAAGTGCTTTCAGGCTGCCAAATGGTGCGCGCGCCCGGGGCACATGCACTGTATTTGGAGGCCTGAAAGCACTCGTTTGCACTTCCAAAACTCGCTTACTATAAGTCTCGCCAGAGCAGCGCTAAAGCGCTGTCTCAGGCGAGACCTAAAAAGGAGTACAACGTCACATTTTATGGCGGTTTAAAAACTTCACCTTGAAGAAAAAGAATGTTAAATACAAATACACTAACATAATTAGTTCTGGTAAAAAAGCAAGATCTCTTTTAATGAGTTCCTGGGATGAAACAACATACATTCTATCAAGTCTGTGATTTCTAGATACCATTCCACCGAGCAAATAGGAGAGCTTAGAAAAGACTTTCCAACATTAAGCTGTTTGCTGAAGAACATTATAGATAAAAGAATCTAATATTTTACGGTCATTAATACTCTTACTATTATCCAAAAGAGAATGAGATACCAAAAATACATTTGAAAAGTGAGAGGAAAATAAATTAAATGTAAGAATATAATTCACCTACTAGGTTCCCGAAACTAAAATCATTGTCACAAGATATCAGCATTTATGACATAGATATCCTTTTGCTTTTTGGCATGACCAACATAAAACATCTGCACCAGCAACTGTATGTAATTTGACTAGTGTGTATGTAATTTGACTAGTATGCAGCTAGATTTCTTTTCCATAAGTGCTAATCAGTGAAATACTAAATGCTGTTGAAAGAATCCAATGACCCAATGTTACTCCATTCCTTAAAACACTACACACAA
The DNA here is from genome assembly GCF_964204655.1 of Triturus cristatus. Taxonomy (NCBI): domain Eukaryota; kingdom Metazoa; phylum Chordata; class Amphibia; order Caudata; family Salamandridae; genus Triturus; species Triturus cristatus. The sequence continues at coordinate 611,047,803 of NC_140591.1, read as the reverse complement.
TTCATACAGTCAAACATAAAAATAGGCAGTTACAATCATGAGGTTCTACAGACATAAGCAATGGAATGCACTAAATGATCTGCTATCTATATAGTTATGGGCATTCTAGTAGGTTCTCCCATCAGCCCACACTTAGACTTTAATATCTTAAACTTTAAGTTAAAAGCAGAACTTAACACAGTCCTTCACAGAGGCAGCTACCAATTGTTTTAATGCATTGTGAATAAAGTTTTTATTAGTTATTTTCAATTTAAAATGTCTACTGATGAAAGAGCATTTAATATCTGCATTTAGCTTTATTTTAGGCACTAATACTTTTGGTGGCTACTGTACCGCAGGTAATAGGATATAAAAATCCTAAAATGCTAATCTATCATTCTAAATTGAGAGACTTTTTTTTTGTTTTGTTAATAATTGAATGTTATGTATTGGCATAACCTTCATCTCTCATTTGCAGCCAAGAAAAGCATGACAGTTCATAAAGGAAAATGCTTCTAAGGCTCATTTTGTAACATAAGCTTAAACCTAGACAAAGCATAGAATTGAACCAACAAATGCATGTTTCTCAGTAGTGATTCATCAAGAACAAAGTAAAATAAAGTTTCACCCAAAACCCTGTCCCAATTTGAATTCTGTCACTAGTGATACACTTTAACTTTAGACAGGTGTTAAAGTGCAAAGTGAAATATCAGTTTTCAAAGGATGATTTTGAAAGTGTAATACTTGCCTATTATTCTTTAGTAGAGTGCAAACTTTCTTTTATGTTCATTTTTTGTTTGTCCGCATATATAACACAAAGTTACATGAAGACGCACAACCCTTCCAGCCCTGGGCTCGAAGAATCAGATATTAATAATCTTTTCCTAATACTAATTACAGTACGAAGCCCTGGAATGACTTGTAGTCAGGATATGCATAACTCTATTACCTAGTAGGATGAGCATTGGACTTTGGGCCATTTTGGCAACTTTTTGGCAGGCAATGTTCCATTACCAATTGAGTCAATGTACGTATGTAGAACATCCAACCAGTAAAACATAAGTGCATATACTATGCCTTCCCCAATACATGTAAAAGTGTCCAAATCCTAGGGTGTTTCAGGCTATTGTTTTGCATTCCATTAATCATACACCTCAAAGCTGGTGGAAATTAACTCTAATAGAATTATGCTGATGAAAGTACCAAGTAAAATATCAAGATGCAGGCCCACAAGTTTATTTGTTCCCAATATGGAGTGGCACCAAAAATAGTAAAAGGAATGCTTGGTTCAGTCTCATTATCAGTTATGTCACTAGTTGTACTGCAGACAGACTTTCAAAACTTTCTCAATGCTAGGCATTCAGCAATCACATGCACATCATCTGTAACCTGTGCTTCGCATCTAGGACAAGCAGTAGGAGTTGTATGGTTAATTTTGATTTGCTTTGCTGGATACAGTAGAGTCTGTCGACTGTGGTAAATGGCTACTTTTAAAATTAGCTGATACTATACAAAAAGTAACTTGCATAAATATACTTGCCACATTATTGCCAGCCTCACGTCTCAAAACTGTGTTGGCATCTGTATCTAAGGAGGCTCCATAGATGATTCTTCAATCTCCAAGAAGCAGTCATGTATTTTTGCAAGCTTGTTTTTCACCCCAGTAGTTGTAGTTTGTGCTTGTGCAAGTTCCAGCTTAGCGTATGATTCCATCAATGAGGATAAAGTGAAAGAGCACCAGAAAAGCATGTTTGAACTCTTAAACTTGACTGCTGACCTCATGCACTAGTTCTTAAGTCATGCCAGTCCAGAAGCCCAAAAAGATTCAAATAGCATAACATTCTTGCTTCCTACAAAAGCCTAGCTGCTATGTCTTGAAAGTTTGGGGCATCCGCAGTGAGTCCCAGATTGGTTGATAAGAGTACAATTCAGAGAGTACCTTCAGCGTACTTCACGCTTGTATATGAGGATGAAGGCTGCAGAACTTTAACTTATTAAGCTATACAATTAGAGAACATATATGAAACTCTATATTTCATCAAGGTGACTCATTGCTTTAAAAAAGTTACATAATTTACCCTTTATTTGAAAGCCTAACTATATAGCAACCTGTTTTAATTGTATAGCACAGCAATAAAGTTTTTGATCTTTGAAAGCTCAGCCTTCGGTCATTATTGCTTGTATGTATGTATGTATGTATGTATGTATGTATGTATGTATGTATGTATGTATGTATTACCTACTGGCGGTCGCCAGTAGGTAGTTATAGTTAGGACCCCTTTTCCATAGGAAATCCGCAACATTCTATTTTGAATAACTTTGGCGCCGGTCGATGAATCCTCGCAAATTTCTCAAAATAGGTGGGGCGCTACGCTCCGCTCCTACCCTGAAAGTCTCGGGGGGATTCGTCAAGCGGGGGCTGAGATAAAAGGGGGGTCCCAAAACGCGTTTTTCCCATGCATTTTTCCATAGGACCTTTAGAACGAGCTACAGCCCGAACGGCTGAACAGAATTACTAGAAATTTGGCAGAGAGTTAGCCATAAGGTCAAGGAAGTGCCTTTTGCAGGTCTGGTGTAAATCTGTTCAGTATTTCCTGAGTAAATAGCATTTAAAAGCATATATATATGTGGGCGGAGCCTAACCACACATCTCATCCTGAGATCTGATTGGCTGTCAGCACTTCATCCAAGAAGTGTTGGCAGCCATCTTGGGACAAATATACATGATAGCACCTCATTAAAAAGCATTGCAGTTAATAGAAGGTTTTAAGACTTTAGTTACATTATAAATCATTTGTTGATGGTACCATACTCATTTTAGGAATTGTGGTATGTTCTAAGGTGATTTCACCATGTGAAAAAGCCTTCTGCTGGGATATCATGATTGAGAGAAAAATATTTTCTCATGCTTTTACCACAGAGGTTTGGAAGGTGATCTATAGGCTAAACTGAGAGCTTATTTTCTGTAAATTCACATTATCTTTCTCAGTCATGTGAGAATGAAGTCTGATATTCTCAGTAAAACATGTACATCCAACAAGGGCAGAGACTGTCAGTTGATTCCTTTGTGTTCTACTGCAGCTTCCCAGAGTGTTCCAAAGAACTACTAGAGCGCTAACAGTCCTACTTATGATAAACGTATGGCACACCTGAAGCCATCTTGCTTGGATTAAAGTGGTAACTCTTAAAACATTTAATTTAAAAAGGAACAAAATGAGGGGGTTCATTTTTCCATAAAAAGTATGATTAGTGCTGCAGAAAGAAAAATTAGGGCACATTTTGAGTGACTTCTCAAATCCTCTTCTATTTCATTAAAAAATTCTGACATGCAGACTGAAACATGCACTTTCAATACCAGCAGCAGTTTTCCCTGGTGAGCAGTAGCTTTACTACAGTGATCTAATGAGCAAAAAGAGTGCTAACATTCTGAATTTATGGCAAATGTGTGACACATCTGAATGCCTTCTTGATGGAATCAAAGTAAAAAACTGAAAGTATTTCCTACTGAGGAGACTGCAGTAAATGAGGAAATTAGGAAACTTCATAACAAATAAGTCTCCCAAGATGGCCACCAGAGACAAAAGAGCCCAAATGTAGCCCAAATATCACCCAGATGTAGCCCAAGTATAGCCCAATGACAGAATGTCCCAGAATGTTCTTAAAAACAACTAGAGCGCTTACTGTCTTCATTATGACAAAAGTATGGCACACCTGAAGCCATCTTGATTGGAATAAACTGGTAACACTTAAAACATTTAATTTAAAAAGGAACACAATGAGGAGGTTCATTTTGCCATAGAAATTATGATTAATACTGAAGAAAGAAAATGAGGGCACATTTTGAGTGACTTCTCAAATCCTCTTCTATTTCATTAAAAAATTCTGACATGCAGACTGAAACATGCACTTTTAATACCAGGAGCAGACTTCCATGGTGGAGTAGTTTTACTACAGTGATCTAATGAGCAACTAGAGTGCTAACATTCAGAATTTATGGCAAATGTGTGACATATCTGAATACCTTCATGATGGAATCAAAGTAAAACACTGAAAGCATTTCCTACTGAGGAGACTGCAGTACATGAGGAAATTAGGAAACTTCATAACAAATAAATCTCCCAAGATGGCCACCGGAGACAAAAGAGCCCAAATGTAGCCCAAAATCAACCAGATGTAGCCCAAATATAGCCCAATGACAGAAGTGTGCAAAACACTTATTATTTTGTGTTTTTGCAGTGTTATATAGTGCAGACTTGTCAGGTATTGGAGTGCTTTACATGAGCATTGGTTACATCACACAAGAACAAATTCATTTTGGTTGTAGACATGGGGAGACTAAGTGATTTGACCAGAATCACAGAATGTCGAGCTGAAGCAGAAACTTCAACCTGGTTCCCCAGTTGCAAAGTCTGCAGTTCTGGAAGTAACACCACATCCTCTCCCCTAAGTGCAACATTTAATCAAGTGGTCAACTGGATAAAAAAACATAAAGATAACAAATAATTTAAAAGTGCTTTGTCGCTATTTGAAAACTCAGAAAATATGTCCTTATTTTAGTCTTTTAGAGCACTAACCATAATTTTGATGCCAATAAGACCCTCTCATATATGTAATTTCTAAAGGAAATGCTCTAGGTATTACAGTTTTGATTACATCAAGATGATGTCAGGCGTTCCACACTTTTGTAATAAATATAGAATGTTAGCAATCTAGTTGTTCATTAGGATACTGTTGAGAGGCAGAGGCCAGGGGCACGGACTCTGAAAATTGAAGGCAGGTAGGAGGGTGCAAAGGCAACAATTTAACCACACTGAGCAGGCAGGAAGGGCCGTGGAAGCACAACAGACTATGGAGGGCAGTGGAAAGGGGGGCAGGGGCAACAAACCAACAATACAGGACTTGCAAGAGAGGCTGTTGGAGGGAAGATCTATTACGGGTCAAGGAAGCTAGGGGCGGTCCCCAGATCCCCGGGAGCCACCACAGAACTGAGCAGGAGAGTGAGTCAGGGACAAAAGGGGCACCTTAATTTGAGCCGGGGTGCCTAGGAACGCTTGCTCCAAAAATGAAGAAAACAGACATATGAGACATGGAATTGGAGGCAGAATACAATGGCAGTTTAATGAGAAGATGCAACTTCAAAGAAACCGCAGAATAGAGACATAGTACAAAAAACAGAATCCAGATAATCATACAGCTGTCATAATATTCTCTGTATCTCAATTAATGTACTGACAGAGAGAGAGAGAAAACACATCTATAAATGCATCATGAGAAACAAGTTACACCAAGGAAAATGTTACCTAGGAACACTCACGTTTACTCTTAGAGCAAGCATTCCTGCAATTACAATACAAAATCTTTTAAATGCAAAAGTAAAGAGAACAATGGTTAAACATAACATGACATTTCATATAGGTAAAATAGAATAAGATACTTCAAGCAAAGCAGAGCAAGACATTTTAAGCAAAGGAAGACAAGAGCTCCCAGCTCTTGGGGAAAACCTGCACTGCCTGTTAACCTACATACAGACGGCGAGGTAGTCCGTCGATATCTGTGGGTGCTCCCTTTTTATATCATTTTGTGGGCTCCTTTGCACGCTACATCTACCTACGTATGCTACCCAAACGCTTTGACTGCAGATTTTACCAGACATTTCGTCATTTACCCACTTAATGCTGACAATGGACTGGGTGAAAAGGTCAGTCTCTCAGGCCAATCGCTTATCGTAAGTTCCATAGAGCAAGCAGAAAATAATGGGTATTGTACGGGAATTCAATATATTCATGTATAAAATCTCCTCAGTTCTCCTAACTTGACGCTCTGCGGTTGCCACTTTCTTAAAAGCGGGAAACCTGCCCAGGAAGCAAGTACCAGTCCAGGATGCAGCCTACTGTATGTCGACAGCTTCAGGGGGATGTTGAACTTTGATACCGAGCACGGAGCACTCGGGTAGGGTGGGGGCTACTAGTTTGGATCAGAAGGCCTTGCAGACCTGCCTTCAGACTGCTATACACTAAAATTGCAGAGCTATGGTCAATTTAACAAAGAGGCCTACATATTGAACAGAAGGGCCTACACAGGGGTTTTATGCTGGCTGAGTGGTAAGGATGTCTCAGGATAATTATATAGCAATACAGGACCCGCTGGTCAATTTAATACGGCCTACAAATGCAGCTGGCAGGGCAAGGACAAGGGTCTCATACTTCAGGTGTGGACAGAACGGGCCAGGGGCCCCCTGTGATACAAAATCTACCCTCCTTCAAGGCTGTGGCAATGTAATAGACCATTGTGGGCAGAAGGAAGAGGCAATGGTAGTACAACCATACATGCCAACAGACCCGATTCAGCCAGGAAACGTCCAATGTTTTTAAGCTCAAATGGGCTTTTTGATCTGTCTCCTGTCTACAATATCCTCTTTTTCAATGTAACTCAAAGGGGAAAATCAATACCCCAGTTTTTTTTCAAAATCTCCCTCTTACCAAGTTCAAAATGTTCGCAAGTATGGTACATTGGATCATGGAAGGAAATGGGATAGGGACATGGACTTGGATAACAGAGGACAGGAGGGACATGGAGAGGTGCACCAAACTGACCCTGCAGGGCAGGCATCAGGGTTTGCAGCAGCACAATACACCACACAGGGCATGCAGGACGGGAGTGCAGCACAACAATCCATAGAAAGCAAGAGGGAGGGGACAGGACCATGCACATGGACAACAGAGAACAGAGGGGCAAGAGGCAATGGTAGCTAGCTGACCATAATGGACAGACAGGAGAGAAAGCTGCAGCATAACAGACCATAAAGGGCAGGAGGGACGGATCAGGGGCATTACAATGGAACAGACAAGCCAGGAGGGAGGGAGTAGGGCTGGGGGCAAGGGGGCAGGGCAGGAGCAGCAAGATAGCCATGGAGGTCAGGCAGGATGGGCACTAGAAGCAAGACACACCATGAAGAGCAACAGTGAGACTGTGATGGCATACACACAGACCATGGAGGGAAGGTGGGAGGGGGTCAGGGGCAGCTAACTGACCACACAGGGAAGGTGGGAGGGGCCATGGCAGCACAGAAGACCATGCATGGCAAGTGGGAGGGTTAGTGGCAGCACAATGGCTATGATGGGCAAGAAGGAGGGTGGAGGGGCATGCACAAAGGACAATGGAGGATAGAAGGGAGGGTCAGGACCTGTGCACAGACAAGAAAGTTCAGGGGAAGGGACCTCACAACAGACCACATGGGGCAGGCAGGAGGAGCAGTTGCAGCACAACAGACCAGGGAGGGCAGAAGGGTGTGGCAGTACAATGGACCATGTAGGACAGGAGGAAGAGGATAGGGGCATGGCATGTGGACAGGCAGGGTGGAGGTGGCAGGGACAGGTTACAGTCATCTGACAATGCTAGGCAGGTGGGAGGGGAGTGGCAGCTCAACAGAACACTCAGAGTAGATAGGAGTGGCAGGTCCATGGGACATGGTGGGCAAAAAGGATGGAGCAGGGGCATGCACAAAGACATCGGAGGGCAGGGGGAAGGAGAATAGGGGCAGCAAGCTAAGCACAGAGTTTAAGCAGGAGGTCAATGATGGGGCATAGAATTGGGCAATGGAGGGCAGGAGGACTGGACTGGTACATCATACTAAATTGAGGGCAGTGGCAGCACATCAGACCATGCATGGCAGGAGGGAGGAGCCTAGTCCATGGATTCACACAACAGAGGATAGGGAGGAAGGGGATGGGGCAGCAAGCTAACTGTTCAGAGAAGGCGGGTATTAGGAACTTTATTGTTTTTAAAACATTGTGTCTGTGCGAACTACTTAAAATATGAACAAGTATGCAGCATAATCTCACTTTTATTCAGGAAGAAGAGGACGTTTGTGACTGTGACTCCGGGCTCACTTGGCAGAAACACCCCCTGACCCTCCACCCCCTATCGCAAAATGTAATGCCCGTGAAAAGGGTAGGTGAACACAGTGTTATATAGAACATAGTCCTGAGAGCACGATTGAAAATGAAAACTAGATATAGTGTATGGTATAAACTATGCACCAAAAGTGTGATATAAGATGAACCGGGCGTGAAATATAATTTGCAATAAATTGTGCGCAATGACAGATTCATTGGAGAGCGCGAGATAGCACAGGCACTAGCGCGTGCTATGCGATATGCGCCTTGGAGTGTAATATGCACAGGGCAGTGTTGTGTAACCTAACTAGTCTCTAAAGTTGTAATATAAAATATGTGCTGGGGAGTGTAACGTTGCATATGCACTGTGACAAATATATGGATCCCAGATTGTAATATGTATGGCATAGCACTGTGCGTTATAACATAGGCATCGAGAAAGGCACGTTAGATGGGGCAATATAACCCGTGCGAAGACAAGTGTGGCATGACATATTCACGGGGTGGTGTTACAGTGCACATGGGCTAGAGAGTGTCATAGCATATGCACTAGCTAGTGGAATACAACACAGAGGTGTGTGGCACTCGGCAGGCAATGGTGGGTGTAACACAGCATTGGGCTCTGTCAGGAGCACGCTGTGACTCTCAAGTGATGTTCGTCCCCTTTCCAGAGAGTAAAATAAAAAGTATTACACATCCGGCAGTGGATGTGTGTTTTATTAACCGTGAGGGGGGTTTCTTGCATAGTTTTGGTCGAATTTTTGTCGAATCCCCTTTGAATGGCTTGGTGTGCATGTGTATTAAATGTGCCCGTCAATAGCTACCCATGTTTGTATAAATAAACGACAAGGGTGTCTACCAGGATTAGGCACGGTAGGGCATCAGACATGTCAGAGCTTCACTAGTGGTGTAAATACATTCCACGTGGATTCATTGCATGCATAGTCGCCTTTTAATGAATATCACGCAAATCGTCATGGTGATAGGTACGTACGGTTTGTCCAGCATGTCCTAGGTGTGTCTATAAATATATATTTTTTAAAAATAATAAAAAACAGTGGCTGGCCCTGGGGATTGGGGTCAAAAAAATATAATTAGGAGACTGGCCCTGGGGGGGGCCAATAAATTAGAATAAGAAGGGGAACCAAACAGCCCCCCTTCTTAAAAAACTAAAATAAATAAAAGACTGGCATCGTGCCGGAGGCCATGCCCCCTCCGTGCAGCACTCTGCAAACGCGCCCCCAACAGGCATCTCCAGTATGCGCCAGGGAGCTGCGCTGCAGCCAGGTGTTCTGAGGCCAAGCCCCTTTTTACACCTCTCTGCAACGCAGCTCTGTGGCGCTTACTGGAGGTACCTAGTGGTCTAGTTTGACCCTAGGGACCCTTAGGATTCAGGGGGACTCTCAACTTAGAACAGCCACAGGGCACGTTTACACAGTGGTGAAGGGAGGGGACGGGGCCTGAGGTGACGTGTGCAAACACGCACTATGGCATGTTTTAAATTGGGGATATAATTTCCCTTCAATACTGAGGGCCCCTGGGGGCTAACTAGCCCACCAAGTGCTTCCAGTAAGCGCCACTGAGCTGCATTGCAGAGAGGTGGTCCAGGCCGTGCCACTTTTTACACCTCTCTGCAACGCAGCTCTGTGGCACTTACTGGAGGTACCTAGTGGGCTAGTTGGACCCTAGGGACCCTCAGGATTCAAATGAACTTAATCTCCCAACTAAAAATGGACACAGGGCGTGTTTACACAGTGGTGAAGGGAGGGGACGGGGCCTGAGTTAATGTGTGCAAAAACGCCCTGTGGCCTGTTTTAAGAGGTAGTTTTAATCCCCATGCCCTATTATACACTAGGGGCTTACAGAGGAGGTCATGCTAATCACAGGGGGACCCCAACGCATAATGTTCCCTAGTGTATGTAGGTGTTTTCACTGTATTCTAAGTGTCTTTTAACATAGCACTGGCTCTAGGACTGGTTAGTCAGACTCAGTTACCACCAGTATCCGTCTGAAAAAGTTGAGGGTACAGGATGATTTTGCAACAAGGCTTCTTTCTGCTCTTCTTTTTGTTCTTTCTGCACGTTATCCTTCTTCCTGCACTTATCTTCGTATTTGAGGACTTCTGTTGCTTCTTTCTGCACTTCTTTTGTTTCTTTCTGTGCATTTTTTCTTTCTTCACATGTCCTATCTCTGTAGGCATAGTTAGAAATTAGCATTTAAAAAACCTTTGAAATTCACTGAAAAAACCATGGGTTTCACACACGTTATAGTTAGGAATTAGCATTTAAAAAACCTTAGAAATTCAATGAAAAAACCAAAGGTTTCACACATGTTATAGTTAGCTGGACATTTCACTCGTAAAAAACCATTGAAATTCCCCCGTTATAGTTAGTTCAGCTAACTATAACTCGCGCGCCCGCAATGCACTACTGATGACGTCACATATTACATCACTCATGACATGGTCACTGACATCACTCATGACATCACTGATGACATCTCAAATGACATCACTGATGACATCACTGATGACATCATCCAGTGATTGTGTGTTTTTATGAAAATTATATATTTTTTATATTTATGTATATCTCAAGGTCAAAGGAAGAATAAATGGGTATATAAGTGTCTAAATGGATACTTTTTTTTGGAATTTTTTTTGTGTAACTGACTGTTTAAGTGTATCATAGTGAATACATGGCTTACTGAGTAATCTTTAAATATTTAAATATCTGTATCAGTTTCTTACTTTGTGTATAAGTGGCTGCATGGGTTGGTGAGTAGCTACATGAGTGTCTATATAGGTTATTAGTTGGTTTTTTATCACTATGAGTGTCTGAGTTTCTGTATGGTTCGGTGGGGGGTATTACTTAGTGCATAGGTGCATGAATGAGTGACTCACTGTTTGTATGTGTTGAATACAGCATGTGTGCAGGACTGTATGGGTGGATGAGTGTGTGCATGGGTGTGTTAGTGAGTGAATGACTGTCTCAATAGTGTCTTTATGAGTAACTACATATGTTTTAAACTAGTATATGTGACTATTGGTGTATATAAGTGAGTATATGTGAGAGTGAGAGATTGGAAGAGTTCCTGTATGAATAAGTATGTGTTTCTATAAGTGATTGTTTAAAAGAGTAAGTATATGTAAGTTTCTGTAGAAGTAAGTGTGGTGGTGTGTGTATAACTGTATATGCAAGTAAATGGATGATTGATTCTTTATTAGCATGAGTGACTATGTGTGTGAGTTACTCTATGGATGAGTGGCATTGTGTAACGGGATGTACAGGTGTATGAGTACATATGATGAGTGAGTACATGTATGAGTGACTGTAGAGGACTGTTGGTGAATTACTGTATGTGTATGTGGTTCTTAGAATTACTGAATAGGTTGTTGTAACTGATATTGATATGTTCATTATTTTGAACATTTTAGTTTCTATTTTTGAATGTGTGTTTCAATGGTTATATTAGGGGGAGAGGAGGTCTGCCACTCTATCACAAGGATGATGTCATCAGTGATGTCATCAGTGATGTCATTTGAGATGTCATCAGTGATGTCATGAGTGATGTCAGTGACCATGTCATGAGTGATGTAATATGTGACGTCATCAGTAGTGCATTGCGGGCGCGCGAGTTATAGTTAGCTGAACTAACTATAACGGGGGAATTTCAATGGTTTTTTACGAGTGAAATGTCCAGCTAACTATAACATGTGTGAAACCTTTGGTTTTTTCATTGAATATATGTATGTATGTACATATCTATATGTATATGGTATTTCTATAGCATGAGCCAAAAGACGAGCATAAAGTCAAAGACAAATAGGAGAGGAAGCTGGGTAGTGGATGGTTATTGCCCTGTGGTGTAGGGTTCTTTGAAAAGGAGAGTCTTCAACTCATCCTACAATGGAGCAGTGTTGGAGTGGTCCTGATGGATACAATGATGTTGCTCCAGATCAAAAAGACCTTCTGTCTTGTTTTTCTCTTTTTTGCACTTCTTAGTCTGATGTGTAATGATGTCCTGGCTGTGATTGTGATGAGAACCACCAGAGATGGTGAGCTTGTCTGCAAGATAGGTGGGGGTGCTATCCTCTTTCCTTTTTGTAAGCATTCCTATTCCCTTATATACACAAATAATTCTGATGAGCAACAACTATGTCTTGCCAATCTTTGTTCTTTTAAAATACAGTGAGATGTTCTTTAAAAGTAATGACATTTTTGGGAGAATAGACAATTTAATCATGTTAGTTCTTTCAAGGATGGCTAAAGCGATGGCGTTCCAAGGTGCCAGATTTGATTGTTTTAGCCTACCTCAGCCTGAAAAGCTGGAAGAGTAAGAGCACCTTTTAAATGAACACCATAATGAAACATATTAATAACAGCTTTTATAAGAAAGTGAATTATTATTTGGGTTGAATGGTAGTCCACCACATGTAATAAAGTCGCTAACTTGTTAGGTGAAGGTCAAGGCTTCAAATATGTAAACCTGAGCTGACCCCTGGTAGCTATGCAAAAGAGATGTCAGGCTTACTTTAGAGAAAATGTGGTAAGTATTTAGAATTACCAAAACTGCTACATAAATCAAAAATACAATATAATAAAAATCCAATTCATAAAAATAGAAAAAAAGAAACAAAATGATACCAAAACAACAAAACTCTATTAAGGCGAACCAGAGTTAGGAATTTTTTAATTTTAAGAGAAAAGCACCAAGAAAAAGTGAAGCTCCAATCAGTAATCTCTGTTAATGGGTGGTTATGACTTAGGAAAAATTTCAAGTCAACCACAATGTAATGCAGGTGAGATACACAAAGCAGGATCGTCCCAGTCAAAACATTTACTTTGTGTCAGTCTCTGAAATGGAAGTCGAATTCCTCCAGCAGGACAAGGTTGCAGACTGTATCTGAGGAAGTCTTCTTGAAGCCAAGTAGCCATTGGACAAGGTCCCGCTGATGTTGTTAGTTTTGATAAGAAAAGCTCAAAGCAGGAAAAGTTCACATTTCACACAAGGGAGGTCCGCTAATCGGTCAGATACTTTTCCTGCCTTCCCCCGGTCAAAACTTCTTCAATCAAACCTGGCTTCTTTATTAGAGATCAGAACACTTAAGTGGGGCAAGGCTGCAGGTTGTATCCAAGAAGGTCGCACTGAAGTCAGACATGTTTGCCACGAGGTTTTTTGAGTGGCAAAAAGCTCTGAACAGGACTAATTTGCTTTCCTTACCCAGAGAAGGTGTGCCTTGGGTGAATTTCATTATGTTTGTAAGTCCTAGCATTTCAGAGTATGATGGGAAAGTCCAACTGGACACAGCCAGCCTGGACCTCAGGGACAGAACTTAGGGGTCAGAACTTACACTAGCAGAGGCTACCAGCAAGGTCCAGTTCTTGTCCAGTTGCATCTGGTAAGGTCAGCACTTCAGGAGAAAGTTCTCTTGTGGCTTGTTGTGTCCCTGTGACCACACAGGATATCAACCAACTGACCCCTGCCATCTAATACCTTGTCCTGAGTATAAGTCTTTCAGATCTTCTCATCGGCATCAAAAGTCAGGTACAGTCCTTCTGTTCTTCCTAAGGTCCAGAAAGTGTTCTAAGGGGCTAGTAGTGAGGCCCACTTTTGTACAGTTCAATGGCCAGTGGGTGGGGTGACTGCAGGATGCTCTCTAACCAATGAGGAAAAGGTTCACGGGGCAACCCTACTGACTTTTGCAGCACATTATGTGTGTTGTACTACAATCTGGCCCTGAATTCACTATTCTAGAGGGAATCCAAGATGGCACAGGCATTCTGACACGGGAGGGAGCTTGTGTGCCATTCAAAGGTGTGTATTGGAAAAGGAGCAGTCTACTAAGCTGCACAAACCTGGTTGTGGGTCCAGCTTCCCCTTCCACTGGACTGGTGCCCATCTGACAACCTTGGGCCTAAGGAATAAAGGTTTTGTCTCCTTTAGGTTTTCTCCTTACACTAAATTATTAATGGGCAGGTTTTACCTCTGTCCCTTTCAAGTTATTAAAATCCCTAGAACCTCAGATAGGGATCACATGACCCACACCTAGTCCATCCTGTCACCAGCTGAAACCATTGTCTCTGCTTTGGGAGCCATTTTCACACCTCATTGAGGTCAAGCACTGGCAGATGACTGCTGTCAGGCTAATGCAAATTAGTCTACAGGAGCCTCAAGCAGGGAAAAGGTAACTTTCTACAAATTACTTTTCCTAAATATTTACCAAAAAATGTAACTTCAGTATAGGACTGTTTTTTTTATAACTATTTAAAATAGTAGTTGGACTATTTCTGTTGCTTGTTACAAACCTGAGATAACAGACTCAATATTGAATCTGTACCCTAGGTTTCATGATACGACAGTCAGAGCCTTCAACACTGAAAATTGCTTTTGAGGGTTTGAAGTTGCAGGCACATGGTAACAGTACATTTCTACATGTTCCACTTTTAGCTATCATGCTTCCTAACTTGTGGGTTGCTCAGCCTAGGGCATATAAGGATCACATATTTAAAAAGGAAGATTTTTCCGCTGTCAAAATTGTTATTTTGAAACACACAAAAGGGGAATGCTTGCAATTTGTCTAACCACTGGTAGCAACCCAACCGATCCTTCTTTTGCTCACTATGCCACCTCAGTTTGGGCCCAGCCAAATGCAAATCAGTCTTGACCCTGCTCCTCATTCGAAAAGTCAGACCCAAACTTCCAGGCCAGAACCATCCTAAATTGGAACACAAGCGACCTAAGACCGGTTTCACCCTAGTTATTGGCTCATCATCTGGGTACAGCTTGGTTTCAGTGATACAGTGAGCACGGGACCCATGTATGGGCATACTCCTACCACTTAGAGAGGTATACGTAACACAAAAGGTGATGGGAGGAATGCTTGCATTTTGTATAACCACTGGTAATCACTCGGGTTGCCATCTCAGTTTGGTTCCAGCCATATGCAAACCAGTCTTGACCCTGCTCCTCATGAGAACCAGAGAACCTGAGGGTGCCAGGGCCTGTAAATCAAATGCTGCTGGTGGGCTGGCAGTACTGATTGTGTCACTCACACATGCAGCCCTGAAAAGGGTTATCAGACCTGCCACTGCAGTTTCTGCGCGGTTTGTAACTGCCATGTCAACCTGGCAAGAGCACCCACTTGCCAGGCCCTAATCTTCACTTTTCTTACATTTGAGTAAGCCCTAAGGTAGGCCCAAGGTACCCTTGTGGACAGGGTGCCATGTATATTAAAGGTAGGACATGTACTGGTGTGTGTGACATGTCCTGGTAGTGAATTACAATGTATTTCATTTATTACTATGGAAAGGCTATCTGTCCTATAGGATAGAATGGGAGTTTACTTATAACATCTTATAAGCATATCTAAGATAGAAAAATGGGTTTAGTATGCCTGAACTCAGAATATAAAAATGCATCTTTTAGTAAAGATGATTTTTATGTTCTGTGTTTGAAAATGCCACTTTTAAAAAGTAGGTATTTTTCTGCATAGCCATCCTATGTGCCTCTGCTGGGTTTGTGGATTGACTGTCTGGCTTTGGAGTGACAGGAGTGCATTCTCATCAGATAGACACTGGGGCGGGGGGTCAAGGTGTGTCCTGCCTTTCCTGGATGAATCAGGGCTGGGCTGAATAGACCTGGGCTGGATTTATAGTAGTGGGAGGATTTATAGTAGTGGGAGGAGACTTCCTTGTACCTGAAAGGGCCTGTTCTGCCTTGGACAATGCTGTTTCCACCTCCTGCCAGGAAGCTGGGCCAGAGAGGATGGAACTGGTTTGGGCTGGGCACAGCCACTCTCTGCCCAAACACACAAAGAGGAACTGAGTATAAATATTGGTAGTTGTTATGAAATTCTTCTACTTAGTGGGAACGCTTGAAGACAGGGCAGAGTTGATAAATTGCTCTCTCCCCTTCTTATATTTTATATATTTGTTTTTGAATTATAGGTTTTAAAAGACAAATTTATCTACAGATCTTAGCAAGTTTATGGAAGCAGAATTAAAAAACCTAAGAACATTGGTTTTATAGGCGAGGTACAGCTTTTAGTTATTTCACGGATTACAAAGAAAAAAGGAATTCTTATTTGATAAGGGATGTTATCTTACAATGGCTGTTTCCATTTCTCTCCTCTGCACAATGTTTTCATAGAATAATACCCACTATTAACATTGAGGAATTGTGTGGTTAATGTGGAGAATCAGAATCCTCTAAGAAGGAATGTAACACTTTCTCCTTCCTACAATCTTGTTCTTTTCATCTGCTTAGGTGGGTACACACCTCTATAACTATAAGTATTAATATCAGAGCACGGTAGAATATGGATGGTGAATAAATGCAAATGCCCCTCCCTCTCCCCGTTATTTAAAACGATCATATGATTGGTGTGACATAAAAGGTTTGTGTGGAAGACAAGAAATCTCCCCTATATAACCCATTCACATATATATATCTGTGATCAAGGTCCCACGAGGATCGAAACGCGTAATGGCGGCGGTGCAGGGTTCAAAATAAAGAAAAGAAGCTCTGTAAACTTTGGGTTCGCTTCGCCTTTTCCATGACAGGAAGTTTGAGACGAGTCTTCATGGTATATATATATATATATATATATATATATATATATATATATATAATTATTATTTGTGATGGGCTTAACCTTTAAGGAATGTATACATTACGAGTTTTGGAACTCAAGGCACGGATTGAGTGATATGTTTGGAATCGGTATGTTTGAATCACCACGGATTGAACCGCAATTGTATTACAGATGTCTTTGTTGTATTAGTTGAATGTTTTTTATAAAGTTGTTCATTGTAATGTAAATTTGATACTTGTATAGCGCACTACTCACCCGCAAGGGTCTCAAGGCGCTTGTACGAATACCGCTGTGGAACCCATCCTAGCTTTCCCTGTGAGGCGTCCACTCCTGGGCTCCCCCAAGGTGGAGGCCAGGCATCCTTAGCGTTGTGGGGGCCGTTGTGAAGATTAAGCAAGCTATTGCCCAGAGTTGCAGAGTGGGACTCCATGATTGAAATAGGCACCAAGGCGAGAATTATCAGGTCCGTGGAATTTTTGAGCCCAAGACCCACCGAGGCGGGGAATTGAACCCTGGTCCCAGGCTAGACCTCTGCATCAGGGTCTGCCACTCTAATCATTGAGCCACACTTCTCCACTCCAATGTGCTTTATTATGCAGTTATGTTTTATTAATTGAATCTAATATGTTGATTTTACATGAATATTTTTTTAGATTACTGTGTTGGGAGACACCAAAATATAATTGTCAGCCTGAAGAAGGTGGTATATTCAATCAAACCACCGAAACGCGTCGCTGTGTTCTGAAGTCGCACCCAAGTATCATTGGTCTTTTTTGGCAATAGGGATTTGAATGAACATTTACACCTGTGTCATATAACTTCCAACTTTAAATATTTACGAAGCCTTTGTGTCTTGGTGTGCGTAATCGAGTTAATGGACTCTATAGTGATTCATTTTTGTTGTATTCTCCCATGTGTCTTGAATATGAGTTGTTTTTAATAACATTGTCATTTCATGTGTTTTTTAATGAAAATTGACTAATGATTTTTTAACAAAATCTGAATTGAATAAGGATCCTGTCAATAAAGATATCTTGTATTTTACTTTTCTGGTTTTCAATTCCATTGATGGTGGTTAGATTGTATGTAAGATTGGTGCGATATATAGTGTGCTTATGAGAAACCCAAAGGGATCTTGTTTTTGACATATTGTCTGTTTTTGGTGTCCTGTTCCTTTGGTGAGAAGGACCCCTCTCTCTAATTTTGGATCTTGTGCACAGTCTTTCTGACTGGAGAGTAGTTGGGCATTGCCCTGTTAATGTGAACCTTATACATTGTCAGACCATTTGACCTAACTTGCTGAGGCAAATGGACTCATTTAAAACTTTTGGTTTCAATAAAGCACAGTATAATAGTATTATTAATACCATTTTGTTAGTCTTTATTTTGACCAAATTGATCATAAAAGACAAGAATATTTGCATTATCACATATATAAAATCCATTTCTCATCAGAGACTATACAAATAGTATAATAATACATATTAAAAAGACAATAATAACAACAATTAAGATATCACTAAAAGCTGACCAACATAAATCCCCTGTAGAAAAATTAAAAACAATACATACTGGGAGAAAAGCATTTCATATAGTGGACTATGCCAACTGACTCCTGTGCAATTATACAAATATGTGAAATTTAAGAATATATGTATACCATGTATAACAATGCTAGGAAACTAAGCAGAAGACAGAGCATTGGTAAGTATTGTCGCAGTCTGCTTGTTTTCTATCTGTTGTCTTATTCTCCAGGCCCATCCCAAAAATGTTGCTATGGCAATTACAATTGCTTCTTGGGTACTAGTCTTTAGTATTCTCAGCGCAACAATACTTGACCTAGTGCCAAGGTTCAGACAAATTGGTTTTAGCCATTTTCTCAGAGGAGAACAATATGCTGGGCACGCAAAAAATATATGGGAGATTGTTTCATCCATACTTTGGCAAAATAGACATTTACTATCTTGGGAAGGATGCAAGGTCTTGGTGAAAGCTTTGGTAGGCAACGTTCCTATCCGGAACTGAAAATAACGTTTTCTATCAATGGGCTTGGTTATAAAATCCCAAAATTCTTCATATAAAGGATCCAGCTTATGATCCAGGAAGGCACTGGCCAATGATATAGACCCGGAATGGCTCAAGATATCGGATCTAATCATAGACCAGTACACATCTTTGAATGCTTTTTTGGATGGAAAAGTATTATGTGCTGGATCGTCCCAGAGATGCCTCATGCCCATGTCCACCAGGGATCTTTTAACCTGGTGTAGCCATCCAATCTTAAGGGAGGTATCATTTCCTCTGATGTCTATAAGGGCTGAGGCATAATGGTCTAGTTCCGGAGTAGACCAGAGCCTTCTCCAGTAGGCCAATGGTTTAAACGTGCCACCTCTGTTAGCTGATGACACCCCAAAGCCAAAATAAAGAGGAGTAAGAGGAGTACTTTTGGGGAGTCCAACCAAACCTCTCAGAAAGTTTTTTGAGCTTGAGCTAATGAAGACAAGTGTTCAATCCCCCAGAGTTCTGACCCATACAAAATGGACACCATAACCTTAGCATGATAAATCTTAAGTGCGGGGCCAACAGGCTTGGTTTGAGAAGGCATATGCTCTTTCAGAATCACCCCTGCTATTTGTGAGTGTTTAAGCGCCATTAGTTCTATTTGGGGCTTCCAATCTAGCTTACGATTAATGGTTACTCCAAGATAGGTAAATACATCTGTTTGCTCTAGAGACTCATTGTTCATAACAACCCTTGACTTGATGACTTTGTGGTTATGTAACACCATAAATTTTGTCTTATCCACATTTACCAATAAATGTTCATGTTCAATACAGAATGTCTCAAAACGTACCAGGGCTTTCTGCATCCCAGCTTAAGTTTTGGATAAGATTAAAGTATCATCCACGAACATGAGTATTGGTACTTTGATGCCCGCAACAGAGGAAGCATCAGTTGGGTGATCAGAAAAATAACTAACCACACAATTTATAAAAAGTGAAAACAGGGTTGGAGCCAACACACATCCTTGGCGTACCCCTTTTGTGATTGGAAATTTAGATGTAGTGTTCCCTTGTGAACCCCATAGAACCTGCGCATTTTATTCGTGCAGTTTGATCACCAGCTGCAACAATTCTGGGGGAATACCTAAATGTAAATGTAAATGTTGTAGACTTGTAAAGCGCACAGCTGCCCCAGCAACGGGGCGTCCCGGCGCTGTAGACCGCTGGGGAACCCGTCCTGGCTATCCCTGTGAGATGGTCCCTTTCTGGGTATCTCCAAGGTGAAACCAGGCATCCCCGGCGTCTGTGGGGGGCCGTTGTAGAGATGAGGCAAGCTTAATGCCCAGAGTTGCCGAGTGTGTTCCTGGTTAGAGTAGGTACCGAGGCGAGAATTATCGAGTCCGTTTTGACCCTGGTCTACGACCCTGCCGCGTCGGGAATTGAACCCTGGTTCCTGGCTGATTCTCTGCTTACGGGTCTGCCGCCTCTAACTAGTGAGCCACACCTCTCCACTAAGTCTCTCAATACAGTCCAAAGCTTGTTCCTCAGGACTGTATCGAAAGCTGATTTGAGATCTACGAAAGTAGCAAAAATGGATCCACCCGCCAGCAATACAACACGCCAGTAGATTAATACAAAATAGAAAACTTGGTCTATCGTGCTTACATAAGCCCTGAAACCTGCTTGGAAGGGGGATAGTATGTTATTCTCCATTATCCATTCTGTATTCTATTCAGAACCAATCTAGCCATGATCTTTTGGGTGGAGTCGATCAGGCTGATAGGTCTGTAGTTATTGGGACTGGAGCGATCCCCCTTCAAATTGGAGCTCAAAAAAGGATACCCATTGATCAGGGGCAATATGATTAGACCGGGCATTTCCTTGGCCCCCACGGCCCCATTTAACAAGCTGCGAAAATGATTGAGTATTATTCATTTTACTTGCTACCAAAAGTTCCTGCCATCTTTTTTCATCCCAAGCCTTTTTTGCCAATAATTGTGTGGTTTTGTACTAGTTACGGGCTATTCTTATCCTATCTATACCTTTGGATTTAATGGCCCAGGACAACTGTTTATATGCTATCTTGCATGCCTTATTGCACCAATGATCACGCCTTGGTAACGATCTCTTGGGGGTTTCATAAGGTTTGGTGAAAAAACACCTAATGTTTTCAAACATGGTCTCGTGAATTCGTGTAATATTATGATTGATTTCCTCCTGATTTATAAGTTTTTCAAGAAAATCTAGAGTATTTACCACCTCAGCGTTCATACTTATAAAAGAGCTTTCATTTTCAATTACTCAAGACCATGTGACCCTCCTCAAGTCATTACTAATTATGACATTGGCGGTCTCGGTTACCTCGACTGGGGGCGAAGGTCCTACTTGGAGTAAGCCTTTTACTTCTAGTAGTAGTCGGTTGTGATCACTTTTGATCCTTGTGCAGACCTTCATAAACATTACTGAGGACCAGTACTCTACATTAATAAGGATGTAGTCTATCCGACTACTTCTCAGGCCATTGTTATAAGTGTGTGATCCTGAGCGGTCTGATGGTGTACGTCCATTTACTGCTCTCATACCCCTCTCTAAGCTAAATGCTTTCAACTGTAAGGCTGCCTCAGTCCATTTTTAAATTGATGGAATTTCCAATTGGGGAATACCCCATTGGGCATCTTCATCTGCACTTAGGTGGCCGTCCTCATGGTCCAAAGGCTCAAAAGTGGTATTAAAGTCTCCAGCAATATTTATGTTGTACCGTTCACCCTTACTGGCTAGAAAGTTGTTGAGGGCAGTAATAGTCTTTGAGGACCTGCCACCCGCCATACCCCTTGCATAAACGTTTACTAAGAGTATTTTAGGCAAATTTTTAGGACAGATAAGCAGCACCAAAATATCCATATTATCAGTCTCGAGTTCGATTATCTTAAAAGTGGGGCACTGCCTTACCCATATTGTTAAACCTCTGGAGGGTCTTCCTTTGTGCCCACCTACGGCCGCTTTATGAAAAGTGAGGTAGCCATGATGGAAGACCGGGGCCAACACCCAGGTCTCCTGAAACACTATAATATCCAGTGTTTCAATAAAATCTGTCCAATTGGATGAATTGATCTTATTGGGCAACCCTGATATATTCCACAATATCAATCTTAATATAGATGGATCGTGGTACACTGTGTTGTTATCTGAGCTAGCCACCATTGTTGTACCTATTACAGAAGAGGCTGAAACTGAAGTGTGTTTTGGATTTCTCGTTTGAGTATAAACTACTCTCGGTGGTCGAGAATAGGTCCTAAGCAAGTCATCAACACAATCTATCCCTACTGAACCAGTACCTGGGGGACAGCTCATACAGGAACTTTCAGCCCCTCCTGTTGGGCTAGACACCAAGGATCCTCCCTGTAGATACACACCATTTAGTGGTCAGTCTATATTTTGGAGGGATGAATCCCCAATTCGCTTTGATTCATATGCATTAGTGGGAAAATTATTTAAGTCAGGAGGGTTCAGCTTCAACCTAATATTTGTATGAGTAAGGTGTGAGGTTCTTAACTCAAATGCCAACAGATTCTCTACCAGCAGTGGCGAGACAATGGTAAGGCACACATAGTCAGAGTCTACATCCTTCGAACGATGTCTTACAGCAGAGGATATATCCTCCCTGATTAATGATCTGCACTTACGAACATGTCGCAGCCACTGGATACTCTTGTTAATCAAAGACTGTTCGTCCTCTCTAATTAGACTGGGCAAGGTCTTGGGAAAATTGGTTAGGAAAATATGTGGCTTTGGTGGCCGAGGGAAAAAATTCTCAGTAGTGCTTACTCTTGTGGGTAGACTTGTCCTAGAATAGTTAGAGGAAATATACGGGGATTGGGTTTCCCTTCTATTAAATATGTTGGACAATTTACCTGATCTACTTGCTACTTCACTGGTAACTGCAGATTTCCGCGTGACATTTGGATCGCTAGATGGTCTTTTGGGAGCCCTTTCCGTTTGTACATTAACTATGTTCTTCACAATTGAGTAGTTTTGGTTTCCTTTGGTAGTCACTAGTGCACTACAAGCTTGAGTATGGGGCAGATCTTGAATAGCTAAATACTCTTTAACAGAGCTTGTTTTTGGCGCTCAATTAAGGCTATCTATCATTCCCTTAAGTTCCTTAACTTCCCTCATAAGGTGCCTAGTCTGATCTTTTAGATCGTTTATCTGATTTCTAAACTGTGCTAAACAAGAACAATGAGCCCAATTCTAAATATCATTACATCTGTTACTTACATCCTCAATCCCCTTAGATTCTGACTGGACACTTTCTTCCTGAGGAACTTGCAATAGGGGCAGAAAACGATTAGAACAGGTAATAGTGGGCTCATTTGCGCAGGTTGACACAGAACATGGTCTAGGCAAGGAAGAATTAGTATTTTCTTCATGTTGACTGAGGTCAGGGTTAACGGGTTGTTGTCCCTTTGAAGATTGTTTTATGAACATTTTCGGAATAACTGGGACAATTTGTTTATTACTTGTGGTTAATATCGGGGGAGGTACGCTGGCCACAATGGTGAAAATACACGGGCCAGAGGAATCAAGTAAAATCTCCTCGCATTCACCAACAAGGTTGGCAATGCGATCCATAACGGTGTGGGTTTTACTCAGCGTTTTAGTTGGTTTTCTAACTCTTTTGCCATTCTTTATAAGTCCACTCTCCCCACTATCCACAGCTTTTCTTTTCCCCATTCTAATGCGCCAAGGTTACACTTTTTAAAATCAAAACAAATGGGCAATATTAAGCCACAATAATGTATATCAGATGATCACATTAAAGAAAAATAAGGACAGTTCGGCAGTTAGTGGTATGCTAAAAAGTACCACACTATTGAATTGGGGACATTTTTGAGAATTAGACCACCTGCCAATTAAAGAAAAAAAGAAAAACAAGGTCCAATAATCACAGCAAGGGAAAGATGTACCCTGGAAATCCTTTGCCACAAGTGGTACGTGCTTTGTGCCCGAGGGCTCAGGGGTGGTGGCCCTGCCCTGCCTCGAACAGGCACGGACGGGCGCAGGCATGCCCGTGCGTGTCCCGCGCTGCAGGGGTGATTTTTAGGGCCTTCGGCGCAGCGGGAGATACGCGACAGCAGAGCGCCTCCAGCGCGAGTTCCTCTGGGGCTTGGAGTCCCCTCCATGCAGTCGGCTCCTAGTGCGGGCAAAGTCTGGAGAAGTTGAAATGCATCCCGTGCTGCGGGGGCCCTGTGGTGATATTTAGGGCCTCCGGCGCAGAGGGAATGACGCGACAGCAGAGCGCCTCTGGCGCGAGATCCTCTGGGGCTTGGAGTCTCCTCCGTGCAGTCGGCTCCTAGTGCGGGCAAAGGCCGGCGAAGTTGAAACGCGTCCCACGCTGCGGGGGCCCTGTGGTGATTTTTAGGGCCTCTGGCGCAGCGGGAGTGACGCGACAGCAGAGCGCCTCCGGCGCGAGTTCCTCTGGGGCTTGGAGTCCCCTCCGTGCAGTCGGCTCCTAGTGCGGGCACAGTCCGGCAAAGTTGAAACTTAATGCCAAAAAGAGCAATAAAGTTTGAAAGAGTGGTCGATATAGAGATTCAGAATATTGTGAAAACAGAGTTTTTCTCGAGAATACAACTTAGAGAAGGAACAAAGAATAGCAATTAGCACTCTTAAAGAAGATTACTCTATAATGATCAAGCCCGCAGATAAGGGCAGGGGGGGGTGGTGGTATTTGACACCCAGGATTAAAATAATAGAATGCTTAAGCTTCTTAATGTTCAGACACATTATGAGAAGGTACAAAATAGGGAGCTTGAAATTTTGGTGAAAAATTGCAGTGACCTTTTGGAGGAAGCTAGAACCAGGAGTGGATCTGCGAAGAGGAATTTAAATTCCTCCACAACAACAATCCCAAAATACCAGCAATATATGGATTTCAGAAGGTGCATAAGGACCATAATGGCCCTCCCATGCAACTGATTGTAAGCTGCTTGGGTTCATTGCTTGAATCATTAAGCAAATATATTGATTTTTTTCTAAAACCCTTGGTGAGCCAACTTAAATCTTATGTTAAGGACTCTACCCATATTATCAGCCTGGTTGAACACAAATATTTCTGTAAGGACACTCAGGCGCCGATCACGATCCTGTAAAAACCGGGTACGAACCGTCGGACGGAGCATATTCTCCGTCCGACGCGTACCCGGTCGTCAAAATCTACCAACATGGAATTACGATTCGCAGGGAAACACCATTTCCGTACGAATCGTACAAAACCCCGACCGACGAAAATAAACATACAAATGCGATCCGGGAAAGCGCCGACCTGACGTCGGGACGCTCGCAGCCTGCCATTCACGAACCAGGAATTACGATTCGCACCGACGTCATCCCGCACGGTGAATATTTTCCGGCAGCCAAAAACTGCCGGGAAATCAGGACGACGCGAACAAGGAGTACCAGTACGGGACGGACAGACAGGAAGACGCGAACAAGGAGTACCCGTACGCGACGGACAGACATGGACCCGAACCTACGTGTCATCCCGGCCCTCATAGCAGTCCACCTCCTCTACAGGTTACGACGCAGACGCCGCAGAAGGTCAGAACAACAAAGAGAGGGGGGAAAGGGGGGGGGTGCAGGACCAGGGGCAGGCCACAAAACCCCCACCATAGTCACACAGCACACATGCCCTGGACATACCTGACCATCAGGCCCTGGTCACTACGAGGGGGTGGGGGCGTGTCCAGCTAAGCCAGCGACCACCACAACGGAAGTTCTTGACGACGCGAACCGGCAACACAACCAGACAGGTATGTCCCGTACCCACGCCTTAAGAGCGTGGG
Organism: Triturus cristatus; assembly: GCF_964204655.1. Lineage (NCBI taxonomy): Eukaryota > Metazoa > Chordata > Amphibia > Caudata > Salamandridae > Triturus > Triturus cristatus. The sequence continues at coordinate 611,022,485 of NC_140591.1, read as the reverse complement.
TACGAGTCGTACCACGCCCACACCTACGTCACCCCAACAATGGCGGGACGGCTCGTACCCACGTGGCAAAGGCCTGGGTACGGCCCGCACAAGCATCACATAGCGTGGGGACGGATATGTACGGACCGTACCCCCACCCCGTATGCATGGAGCGTACCCCCAACCCCAACAGTGTGAGTATGACACGTACCCCCACCCGCGTATGCAAGGAGCGTACCCCCCACACCAACAGTGTAAGTACGACCTGTACCCCCACCCGCGTATGCATGGAGCATACCCCCCATGCCAACAGTGTAAGAACGACACGTACCCCCACCCGCGTATGCAAGGAGCGTACCCCCCACCCCAACAGTGTAAGTACGACCTGTACCCCCACCCGCATATGCATGGAGTGTACCCCCCATGCCAACAGTGTAAGTACAACAGGTACCTCCACCCGCGTATGCATGGAGCGTACCCCCCATGCCAACAGTGTAAGTACGACACGTACCTCCACCCGCGTATGCATGGAGCGTACCCCCCATGCCAACAGTGTAAGTACGACACGTACCTCCACCCGCATATGCAAGGAGCGTACCCCCCACCCCAACAGTGTAAGTACGACCCGCACCCCCACCCGCGTACGTATGGAGCGTACCCCCACCCCAACAGTGCAAGTACGACCCGTACCCTCACCCGCGGACGTATGGAGCGAACCCCCACCCCAACAGTGTATGTACGACCCGTACCCTCACACGCGTACGTATGGAGCGTACCCCCACCCCAACAGTGTATGTACGACCCGTACCCTCACCCGCGTACATATAAGTCCCACCCCAACAGTGTAAGTACGACCCGTACCCCCACCTCGTATGCATGGAGCGTACCCCAACCCCAACAGTGCATGTACGTACCGTACCACCACCCCAACAGTGTAAGTATGACCCGTACCCCACCCGCATACGTATGGAGTGTACTCCCACCCCAACAGTGTAAGTACGACCCGTACCCCACCCGCGTACGTATGGAGCCTACTCCCACCCCAACAGTGTAAGTACGAACCGTACCCCCATGGAGCGAACCCACACACGTGTATGTACTAAGCGTACATACACGTAGGAGGGGTGTGTGCCTATCACTCCCAGCAGTGCCCAGAGGCAGGAGGGGTGGGTGCCTAACACTCCCAGCAGTGCCCAGAGGCAGGAGGGGTGGGTGCCTATCACTCCCAGCAGTGCCCAGAGACAGGAGGGGTGTGTGCAGAGTCCTCCCAGCAGTGCCCAGAGACAGGAGGGGTGTGTGCAGAGTCCTCCCAGCAGTGCCCAGAGACAGGAGGGGTGGGTGCCTATCACTCCCAGCAGTGCCCAGAGACAGGAGGGGTGTGTGCAGAGTCCTCCCAGCAGTGCCCAGAGACAGGAGGGGTGGGTGCCTATCACTCCCAGCAGTGCCCAGAGACAGGAGGGGTGGGTGCCTATCACTCCCAGCAGTGCCCAGAGACAGGAGGGGTGTGTGCAGAGTCCTCCCAGCAGTGCCCAGAGACAGGAGGGGTGCCTATCACTCCCAGCAGTGCCCAGAGCCAGGAGGGGTGGGTGCCTATCACTCCCAGCAGTGCCCAGAGACAGGAGGGGTGTGTGCAGAGTCCTCCCAGCAGTGCCCAGACACAGGAGGGGTGTGTGCCTAACACTCACAGCAGTGCCCATGAAACGCAAAGGGTGGAGTAGCCACAGATACCATGCCCACAAATGTCAGTCAGGTGCACAAAGACCCTGCAGTACATGTACCACATGTGTGCGAGGCTGGGAGTATACGCATGCATAGCGCAGAAAAGAAAACATGTCCACATGAAGTCATGTCAATAGTCCACACACACAAGTACTATGACTACCAAGGATGCCACGAATGATGCAGGTGGAGACATCGCTCAGCATGCATGTGCAAAGTTGAAGGAGTCCGTCACACACCCAGCTGATGTAGACACAGCTCAGCACCACATATTGGGAACACCCTGCAGGGAAGATGTCAGGGTACACAGAGGAAGGAATACACCGTGGTACAATTCCACCATGCAGCAACTGCGTACATGGACAGAGAAACCTAGCTAAAACCGTGTGATGGCACACAGATACCAGGGTCCCCCCTATGACCAGCACACTACTACATTTCCCACACACCCAACACATGATCACCACCCAAATTCATGTAGCAGCCCCACCAACAGCAATATCAGTAAAGCAGTAGTGTTCAAAGGAAACAAAAATGGCTTTAATCAGCATTATCTTAAATTGTTTGTTCGTAGAAAGTGCAATAGTAACAAAGCCCATAGGGCAGTCCAGAAGTCACAGCTGGATGGGGGACACAGTGGGATGTGTGTCCCCTAGCTTGCCTGCACAGTTACAAGCCATCGTCTTCCACAGGGTTGAGGGCATCATGTGGGGGGGAAGGAACAGGCACTGCAGGGACAGGAGGGCGAAGGGTAGGCGACATGGGTGCAGGGATGGAGGACTCCACCACAGGGGGTGGGGCAGGGCCAAAGGTGGATTCTAGGAGCGCGCTGAACACCTTGGCAAGGTCCTCCAGGGACTCCCCTGCACCCGAAGGAACCACAGGCCCCAAGGAGGGTGGGGGGTCAGAGGGATGGGTCGCAGCGCCACTGGGGGAGGGTGTGAACAGGGGGGGGACTCAAGCACCCTGACCGTGGACTTCCTTGACCGCTTGCGGGGTGGTGTCAATGTGGGGCTCAGGGACAGAGCGGCCATGAACGAGTCTTTGGGGGAGATGTGGCCAGGAGAGCTGAGGGGAGGGGATTTGGAGGGAGTGGATTGGGTGGAATGCGGACTCCCACTCTGGCTGCGTGTCACGCGTTTGCCCCCCGACCCAGTGGGTGTGCCTACTACACCCTGTGTGTGCGTGTCAGGAGGTGTGCGGCGGACCTTCCCTGCTGGTGTGGTGCCTATGTCTGTTGTGGTGGGTGCATGCTGACGTCTGGGTGTATGTGGGACAGGTATGGGAGTGGGAAGTGTGGAAGAGGCAGGGGTAGGGGGTGGGACGTAGCGCTGCAGGAGACCCACTGCTGCAGTCAGTGTCGAGTCTATCGACCTCAGCAAGTTGCGTTGGTCAGCCTGCGATGAATGAATGCCCTCCAAGTATGCCTCCATGTTGTTGAGGACCTGGCTGTGGGCATGGAGGACATTAAGGATCGCAGTCTGACCAACCTGCAACTGCCGCTGGATGTCCACAGACTCGGCATTGGCGGCAGCAGTGGAGACAGGGGCAGGGGGTGCGGTGCCTGGCAGGAAGGAGACATGCGGTGACTGGGGACGCTGGGAAGGGGCACGAGCATGTGGGAGGCGGCTGATGCCAATGGAGGGGGCGGTGTGAGATGTAGGGCTGCTGTCAGATGGTGGTGCAGCCACCGCCCACTCGGAGAGATCATCCTCGGACCCGTCAGCTTCATACTCTGTTGTGCCAGTCGACAGGTCCCCGGGTTCACTCTCCTCCGCCTCAGGCCCACTCGATGTGTCAGCCCTGATGTCACCGCTGGCACTGGTACTCGGTCCCTCTGCGCCGTCTGTGTCCATGTCTCCCTCCGTGTCCCCGACCATGCTGTGGGCAGGGTGAAGAGACAGAAATTAATCATACACCTGTATACAGATGTCACATGAGTCCAATCTACTTAGGTTACAGTGCATAGCCTGAAACAAAAGAAGAGTTACAACTACTAAAAAAGGTACATATGTAGGCCCTGCAAGACACAGTTGTTTGACCCACCATGCCACTGAAAAACTATGGAGAGCATGACACAATAGCAAATGAGATGACATGGAATTTTGCCTGAGGAGCAAGGCCCTGGGGACAATCCTGCACTGCATCTGCACCACACAGCGTGGCAGGAAATAGGGATGAGCAGGGACCATAGCCAGGAACTAGAGGCACATGCAGCATAGGTAATACTGATAACATGCCCACCCTGACTGGCACACTGCACCTTGAGTGTATGTCCAGGCAAACATCACACACTGGCCAGTCCTAGCAAGGAGATTTCAGGTCTTGACATGTCGGCCATGCCCGCACCACCCACCCCCTACATGAGACAATTCTATGGAGACACAGGAAGCACGTACATCTCTTAGTCTGGGTGAAATACACATGGGATGCAAAATTTCTATATTGCACACAAAATACCCAGGGTGCGCCTGTCCAAATAATCATGTACAAATGGGCATCATGAGATGATTGTAACAAGACACACAGGCAATGGCCACCGTGAGTATGTACTGTGAAAATCAGGTCAGGCTGGACACTGGACACTTGTACTACATTTCACATCAATATACATGGTGCCAGGGGACAATGGCACAGAGCACAACCTATGCTGTAGACACAGAGATTGTCGACATTTTCGGATTACACACATGAGACCTAGGAAAATATGCCCCTGGGGACAGTAGTGGCCACACAACTCCATGCTCCTGAATGGGAATGACTGCAACACACGCTAACATCCCTGCACTATGCGTACCGCACACTCATGCACATCATGTCACAGGCCACCACATAGGACATGCGTGCTGGAAGGCCTCGCACTTGAGAGATTAACTCCCATGTCTGGACTCAGCATTAGTGCCAACTGACATGGAACCCACAAGTCCAGAACGGGACAGGGCACAGGCAAGGTCCCAATACCTGTTACACACCACCCCCACACATGATGCTGCAGGCATAGTACACTTTGAGAAGGTGCCAGGCTACATAACCTTGTGACGGAGTGACTACACACAGACCAGGGAACACATTGCAAGGAGGGGAAAGGAGGCAGGAGAGCACTGCAACACTGTGGGTAACAGGATCTGCACAGCACCATAAAACCCTGGCAGTGTACCCATGGAACAGTGCACGTACAAATGCTGGTGAAACACAACAAACACACATGTACCTACCCCCTTCCTGCAGCTGCATCTCCTGTAGGCGCCTGTCCAAGTCTGGAAAGACCACCGCCAGCACATGCTTGTGGATGTGGGAGAGACAGCGGCGCCCGCGGTTCTTATGGCTCTCAGGTGACTCCCCCAGCAGGACCCGTGCGATCCTCCGCGTCCAGCACCGGATATCCTGCCAGCGTTTCCTCACCTGGGACAGGCGCCGCCTCCGACCATCCGCACTCCTCACGGCGCTGACGGCGGTCAGCCATATCTGCTCCTTGGCAGAGGCGTCTACCTGTGAGGATGAACAAGTGACACTACATCAATACACCTGGCACATGTCACAGAGACACATATTAGAACACATTTGCTGTTTACAACAAGGCATAGTATGCATCCAACGCATTGCACCTTTGGCATAGGGACATGATCCTCTGGGGAAGGTCAAAAGCAGTACGTGCTATTGAAAGGACACAGGTGGAATGAGGGCAACTACACAATCAATGATCCAGGCTCACACTGTGCATCACACCCACCCCTCCTGTCTCTGGCCTCTGCTGGGAGGACTCTGCACACACCCCTCCTGTCTCTGGGCTCTGCTGGGAGGACTCTGCACACACCCCTCCTGTCTCTGGGCACTGCTGGGAGGACTCTGCACACACCCCTCCTGTCTCTGGGCACTGCTGGGAGTGATAGGCACCCACCCCTCCTGTCTCTGGGCACTGCTGGGAGGACTCTGCACACACCCCTCCTGTCTCTGGGCACTGCTGGGAGTGATAGGCACCCACCCCTCCTGTCTCTGGGCACTGCTGGGAGTGATAGCCACCCACCCCTCCTGTCTCTGGGCACTGCTGGGAGTGATAGGCACCCACCCCTCCTGTCTCTGGGCACTGCTGTGAGTGATAGGCACCCACCCCTCCTGTCTCTGGGCACTGCTGGGAGTGATAGGCACCCACCGCTTCTGTCTCTGGGCACTGCTGGGAGGACTCTGCACACACCCCTCCTGTCTCTGGGCACTGCTGGGAGTGATAGGCACCCACCCCTCCTGTCTCTGGGCACTGCTGGGAGGACTCTGCACACACCCCTCCTGTCTCTGGGCACTGCTGGGAGTGATGGGCACCCACCCCTCCTGTCTCTGGGCACTGCTGGGAGTGATAGCCACCCACCCCTCCTGTCTCTGGGCACTGCTGGGAATGATGGGCACCCACCCCTCCTGTCTCTGGGCACTGCTGGGAGTGATAGGCACCCACCCCTCCTGTCTCTGGGCACTGCTGGGAGACATCAGGCATTCCCCCCCCTGGGACCCCCCTACAGTACATAGCATGTGTGTCACACCTGGACACAATGGCAGAAGTCACAGTCACAAAAAAGGGACACAGTCTGTGCCAGTGGACACTGCACTCACCTGATAACCTGGTCGCCCATACAGCATGGGGTACTGTGGGAGGATCACATCCACCAAAGCCATGTTCTCCTCCAGGGTGAATGGCTGTGACCTCTCCACAGCCCTTGACATGGTTCCAGGGAATAAGTAGCAGCAGCTGGGTCGTGGAATACAGAGATGTGCAGGCAAGTGCTCCCTCATGGGACCTGGCTGCCTTATATCTGCCTTGCTGGCCCATTTCATTCACAGGAGTGCAGAGTGATTGGTCACTCACATTTGCATCCTATGTTTCCTCCAATCCCTTCAAACCTAGCAGTCAGTGGGTTCTTATTCTGTTTTTTTCGTCAGCATGATGTCAACCCCACAATCACATTGCAACAAAGTAGATTCATTCCAACTGACTTCTGCTGTGCACCTTCCAGAACAAATTCAAACTTAAAACTTGGTCTCCATGACAACCAGCATGCATGTAGGCCTTAATACTTGTCCCCCATGTGTCCCCTATGTAATTTAGAGCTTCACACACAGGTATGGTGCGTTCTGGGGCCCTAGGGCACCCCAAATGCATAGCAACGGCCCGTACACACGCCTGTACGCTCCCTATCACTATGGGTGTCCTCGCGTATGCGTACTCTTAGTGGTACGGCCCGTACACACGCCTGTACGCTCCCTATCACTATGGGTGTCCAAGCGTATGCGTACTCTTAGTGGTACGGACCGTACACACGCCTGTACGCTCACTATCACTACGAGTACGCATACGCTTGGACACCCATAGTGATAGGGAGCGTACAGGCGTGTGTACGGGCCGTACCACTACGAGTACGCATACGCGAGGACACCCATAGTGATAGGGAGCGTACCGGCGTGTGTACGGGCCGTACCACTACGAGTACGCATACGCGAGGACACCCATAGTGATAGGGAGCGTACAGGCGTGTGTCCGGGCCGTACCACTACGAGTACGCATACGCGAGGACACCCATAGTGATAGGGAGCGTACAGGCGTGTGTACGGGCCGTACCACTACGAGTACGCATACGCGAGGAAACCCATAGTGATAGGGAGCGTACAGGCGTGTGTACGGGCCATACCACTATGAGTACGCATACGCGAGGACACCCATAGTGATAGGGAGCGTACAGGCGTGTGTACGGGCCGTACCACTATGAGTGTTCTTGCGTATGCATACTCGTAGTGGTACGGACCGTACACACGCCTGTACGCTCACCATCACGATGGGTACACATACGGCAGCACTCCCATAGTGATACGGGAAGGTACACAGGCCCTCTTAGCAGAAGTACGGTGTTTTTCACACATCACAGTGGTGACAGGCAGCACACAGGAAGGGATAGGGCTGACATACTTGTCCATGGATGGACATCAAGGCATTGTCTGGGCAGTACTACATGTGTGCGGCACAGGTGTGAAAGGGTGTGATGTGGCACAATACTCCTGAGTGGAGAAGGCACCAGATGTATGATGAGATGTGTACAGATGTAATGTGTGACGGTGCAATGTGTGCCAGGCATGCCCTTGACTCCTTTGACATGTGTGCATGTCGTACTGCACACTTGGCATGAGCGTCACTGGCATGGCACGGACACCAACTCACGGAAGTGTCCCCTGAGGCCCGGTACAGGGGTTACCACACCTGACATGTCACTACCCACGGTGCACGATGTGACTATGTCATGTATGTGTGGGGGGTTTACTTTAGGTAGATGTTTGAGCTCCCTCAAAAGCTGCAGCCGTTGCAGCAACCAACATGTGTCTGTGTGTAGATGGCCATGGCACACTGTTACGCACACCAGGCCACATGTGGTATCGGATGTGAGGTGCGTATGCATGCATGGGACACGGAGTAGCGTAACAAGGACATGTCTGCATCCTCTCTATGAATGAGTGGTGAGTCATCACATGTGCACCTTCATGGCAAGGTGTGTGGCCTGTCCTAGTGTAATGTCATGTGACCTGTGGCTCTAGTGTTCCGCTACCAGTCTCTGCAATCGACATCCTACTTCTGCTGATGTGTGGGTGTATGTCACTCCTGTCTTGCGTCTGGCTGTTCACTTGCACTGGGACACAGCTAATCCCATGCCATGGCATGTGGAGGTTCTCAATCTGCGTGTGTTGCTGGGTCTTGGTAGGAGTGTCACCTGCCAGCCATACGTGTCCAGGGCATGTGGCACATACCTCACTCCGTATGTCGCATATGTGTATAGACAGATTAACATGTGCTCAGGACAAATTATTTGTTGTTGTGGTGCACTCACTCCTCCTTGTCATTTCCAAATTCCTGCAGGGCGCCGCCTCTTCCCCGAGCAATTCCGGACTTGGCTGCCATGCGGGAGAATGATTGTATCCGGTGCTACCGCTTCCCCCAACGGTTGATTCTGGAGTTGATGGCGAGTCTGGCACCACACCTGCAACCGCTGCACAGGTATCCTACGGCACTGACACCCAAGCTGAAGGTAATGGCAGCCCTACATTTTCTAGCCACGGGTACCTTTCAAAATACCATAGCTCATGTTGGTGGCATGTCCCAGAGCATGTTCTGCCGTGTGCTGCATGATTTCTTAGAGGCCATGTTGATTCACCTGGATGAGTTTATCCATTTCCCAACCCCTGAAATGTTGACTGGGGTCAAGCGTGGATTCTATGCCCTGGGAGGGATGCCCCATGTCATTGGGTCCATAGATGGGACACATGTTGCTTTGGTACCACCACACGCACAGGAGGTAGCGTACCGCAATCGCAAGCACTACCACTCCATCAATGCCCTTGTGGTGTGTCTGTCCAACATGGTGATTTCACATGTCTGTGCTCGTTTTCCAGGATCAGCACACAATGCCTACATCATGAGGCGTAGCAGGATGCCTGAAATGATGACGCAGCTGCGCAACGAATGAGCATGTGTTGTTGGTGGGTACAGTCTGTCTGTCCTGTATTTTGCGTAGACTTCCAGCACGACCGCTTCTCCTGTTCTAACGATGTCCATGTGCTTCCCATGTAGGGGACGCTGGCTATCCCAACATGCCATGGCTGATCACACCTCTCCGCAACCCCATCACGCCGGCCCAGCTCCGCTACAACACCGCCCATGGCCGGACAAGGCAAGTGATAGAGAGGACGTTTGGCCTGCTGAAGAGCCGATTCAGGTGCCTACACAAGACCGGCGGCGCCCTCCCATATGCCCCGGCGAAGGTCTGCAAAATCTTCATGGTCTGCTGCATGCTGCACAACATGGCAGTTGAGAAAGCTGTGCCACTCATCCTGGATCAAGATGACGAGGACCATCCACCCGTGGAGGACGAAGGGCTTGGCAATGGGGCTAGTGATGTGGAGGATGTGGAGCCGCAAGAGGACATCCGGACTCGGCTCATTCGCGACTTCTTTGCTTAGTGGTGAGTACCGGTGTCTGAGTGTGCACGCATTGGTCCCCGTGTGGCATGTGTTGTGATGTGTGTCTCCACCTGCATGTATGGCACGTGAGTCAGAGGTGTGTGTGGGTGTGTCACTGGAGTGATGGTGCCAGTGATGGTTGTATTTCCCCAGTCATAATTATGACCTAGCATGTTGTCATCCATACATGTGTCGAGTAAATGCACATGCAAGTGGCGTTGCTTTTTGTGGCTGACTTCTTGTGTGTCTCTCTTCCCCAGGTACTTGCGCATGCCGTCTGCTGCTTGCATTGTTGTGGCACTGCTATTCCTCATGGACACGTCATCGTGTGCTGACTCAGCGTTACAGGCACAGACACGTTTGGAAGTCTCCTTAGGGTAAGGGATGCATCAGGGGTGTATTGGGTGTGGCAGTTGTTCACGATGTATGCACACTGCCCCTGTCGATGTTTGGTTCCTCTGCAGCCATGTAGTATCACCATGGAACACATGACATGCATCTGGGTACACCTGAATAGATGGTCAGACTTGTTGACAGTCATCAGTGATGGGATAGTGGATTGTGATGATGGCATCAATGTGTGTAACACTGCCCTCGGACACATACGGTTTGCATTGGCTTGACATGCTGTGGGACTTCCACATCAGCGAATCAATGGTGTATGGCAGGCTCTCCGTGAGCAGCTGTGGGTGTTTAGCTGTTAGCCGACGCTTGTGTGCCAGTTCCATGGCTATCACGCATTTGTGCTGCAGAAGGGGGGTGCCAGTGTTGGACCCACATGTTACTCCACATGAAGTGTTCATGTGTACTTCAAGTTGCCTCTGCAATCCCGAAAACATGACTAATAAAGGTGTCCCTATGCCTCCAAGGTGCCTCTTCTCAGTCAATGCTGGTGTGTTGCCACGGTGCATCCAGCATGTCTGGCATGGTTTTCCCTGATAGTGGCTATGTGTCTATGTGTCGAGTAGCAAGATGCAAGCTGTGTGTGTGGGATGAGACTGTGTATTGTGCATGATGTCCATGACTGTGTGGGTATTGTGACATGTGCCATCCCCATGCATCCAACGTTGGCCAGGCCCCCATTATGTGCATCCACCGGACTCAAGCTTGCAGGACATGGTTCTACCACCTGTCTACACATACCTGGGTGCCCCCCAGGACACTGGACATGATCCCTGACCTCTGCGCATAACTGTTGCTGTACTCAATATGTCTGTCAGCACGGTTTTGCGGCCACCCCCTCAGCTGGTTGGGCCCATCACGGGTGTGTATGGTGCTCCATGTCTGTCTTGCCTAATACACTGTGACCCGTGTGTCCTGTGCCAGACTCAGGCCCCAGGGTGTGGATGGTTGAGGTCAAAAGAGAACTCAGGCATGGTTAGACTTTACAAGACATATGTAAGGTAATAATGCAACCAGCAGGCATCTCCTCTTCATGGTGTGACTTTTTATTTTAGGGGGGGGGGGGTATGACATGAGGGGCTTTCCGGGTGTTTGGAATCCAAAGTTCAGTAGGGGAGTTGGTGTCCTTGCCATTTGAAATCCTCAGAGTCCATGCCACAGTCTTTGTCAACATTGGTCAGACAGTGACCAGCAAGGCCATGTGGCAGAGAATGTCTTTTGATGCTGTGCTGCTGTTGCTCCAGTGGGCCAGGTGCCAGGCCAGGTGTCCTGGAAGATGGTGCAGTAGCGCCGACCCTCACGGTCTTTTCCGTGGATGACCCGCCCTCCTGCGGGGACCCTCAGAAGCAGGCCGTGACGACGTCTGGGATGCTCCATCGGATGTTTCCTCCTCCTCCTCCTGATCCCTCCCTGTGGGTGGTGATGTTCTACGCCTTCTGGCACAGGGAGGGTTGGCCATGTTGTCGGCCATCCGACGGAGTGTATCGTGAATTCCCGTGTACGCCGTCACGAGCTCAGCCTGTCCGTCCTCCATCCTCCGTTGGTGTTGCAGTAGACAGGCATGTAGCTCCGCATGTTGCTGGGCCTGCTGGGTCTTGATCCCCTTGAGGACGGACACAACCTGGGCCAGGCCCGTGGTGTCCTGCCGGTATGTGTCCAGGATGTTTCGGACATGGGAATATACCGGATCCCCAGCCAACTGGTCAGGCTGGCGCCTCCGCCGTCCTCCACTCCCACCACCCCTGCCCACTTGCACCTGGCCTGCCCTTGTGGGCACATCGGGTCTCCGGGACCCCTGAGGGGTGGCATTGGCGTTGTCGCCTGCCTCCTCCTGGGTGCCCGGGACACCGTGTCCCTCCTGGCCAGCCTGGCTGCTTTGTGGTGGTGGGGCAGGGATCCTGGGTGTCTCCTGGGATGTGGCAGGAGTGGGGGTAGTGGTTGGCCCCGTTGTACCTGACGCAGGTGCTGCAGGTGGTTGGACACCAGAGGGGCCAGGTTGGTCGGGGTCGTCCACAGAGTGGTGAGAATCGTCGCTGCCGGTGGGATCGGCCTCCCGCAGAGCCGGGTCCTGTGAGTCTTCCCCCCCAGTGTTGGGGGGTGAACCACGAGGTTGACCTGTGTGTGAGAGAGACAATGTTAATTTTGGTCCATGCAACATCCATGTTTCATCAGTTTCAAAGTTGGAACATTTCCTCTGGGAATTTGGATCTGTCTTGTATTCCACTCACAGTGCACTTGTGCACAGCTTTGGCGCCTTTAACTATGTGTGGCACAGTCTTACTTGCTGCGTCAAGTGTGACTGCAGTCAGCAGTGGAGTGGGCAGGTGTGGCGAGCCGTGCATTGGCGCCTTCCGTGTTGCACTGTACATGGGCACATGAAGTAGTTACACACACTTCAATGATGCAGGTAGCTGTCGTTGTGCTCGTGCACAAGTTGTGACATGGCCCTGTGTTTTGCCATGGAGGAGAGGGGGGGTGCTGGCACTGGCCACCCTTGTCTACATGCACGCAGTCCACCTGCTGACGAGCAGACATTCCCACACACCACATGGCTGATTTGCTCTTCCTGTGTCTCCCTCCCTCTCTGTCCCCCTCTCCCTCCCTCCGTGTGTCAGCCTCCTCCCTCTGTCCGTGTCCCTGTGTCTCCCTCCCTCTCTGTCCCCCTCTCCCTCCCTCTCTGTCCCCCTCTCCCTCCCTCTGTGTGTCACCCTCTGTCACCTCAGCCCAGCTTCCTGGGCACAGACTGTTAGCGGATCTTTGAATGGCCCTTGGCTTGTTGATGTGAGTTTGTTTCTGATCTCCAGGCACCCATTGGGTGTAGTGTGTGTCTCTGCGCTGCTGCTGTGGTGGTGTGTGCTGCCACTCTTACACAATGTTGGCTGTTCATTAGCTGCTGTCATGTGCAAAACAGTGCCTTCACCCCCATGTGTTAATGCAAGGCGTCCGCCATTTGCTGGCGAGTCTTTCCTGTGTGGGGACACACTGTTTGTCTGGCTGTGACCTAGGCCATATGGGAAGAGGGCATTGTTGTCTGCTTCTGAGTTGCACTATGTGAATTTTGGGGCCCACCCTCCCGCCATCCGGGTTACCGTGTCATGTGTTGGTGTCTTCTGTGGCCTGTGACTTGACATTGTCCAGCTGGGTGCATGGGGCATGGTGGCACCAGTGGCATGTGCGTGTTCATGGAGTGTGGTTGAGTCATGCGATAGCTTGGGGTGGTTGCGTGCCTGTTTGAGAGTTTGGTTGTGGATGACGTTCCCCCCATGTGAGGTGCATTGTTTGTGTACTCACCCGGGTCTCGGAGTCCTCCTAATCCTGCGACTGCCTCCACCGGCAGTATGGCCATCACCCTCTCCTCCCAGGGATGGTAGTGTACAGGTCTGCGGGACGGGCCTCCTCCAGTGACGTTGGCCTGGTTGTGTTCATCCGTCATCTTGGCTCGGACCCTCCTCCGCAGATCGTACCACCTGGCTTGGCATTCCTGCTTGTTCCTTCTGGTGTCCGCAACAGCATTCACAGCATCGACGATGGTCTGCCACATGGCCGTTTTTTCTGAAATGCTGGTCTGTCTGACCAATGTTCCAAAGAGCTGTGGCTCGACTCTGAGGATTTCATCGACAAGGACCTCCAACTCTCGGTTACTGAACTTTGGATTCTTGTTAGTGGGCATGGTGAGGGGTGTGGGTGTGGATGGTGGGGGGTTGTGGATGGTTGTGGGTGTGGTTGTGCAGGTGTGTGTGTGAATGTGATGAGGGGGTGTTTGTGAAGGTGGTTGTGTGAAGGTGTGCAAGTGTGCAAGTGTAAGGTGTGGTGAAGCTTCTAGTTTGGTGCTGTAGGTTGTCTGTGGGGTCTGGCAGCAGTGAGTCTGTTGCAAAGGCTCATGGTTTGTGTGTGTGGGCCCTTTTTATTGGTCCATTGGTGGGTGTGGCTGTGTTTGAAGTTTGGGTGGGTGTGTTATAAGGAGTGGTGGTGTTTTGGGCCTCTGTTTGTTTTTGGCAGTTGCAGGTCAGTGAATGTGTTGTTTTGGTAGTTGTTGGACATTTTTTGTGGCTTTGTGCCATTCGAATGGTGTATTCTTGTGTCGTTTTGGTTTGTCCTGGTTGTGTACGTGCGTTTTTTTGCGTGTATACGGTGTGTACATGGCCCATTTTGTTGTACAGTGCTGTCCTTGTGTGTGGCTTGGTACGAGTCGTACATTCGGTTGTGATGTTGGGGCATGGGGTGCGCTCCGTCCTTAGGATGTTGTGGTGGGGGTACACTCCATGCATACGCAGGTGGGGGTACGACTCTGACGTACACGGGTGTAGGTACACGGGGGTACGACATGTACAGGGGTGTACATACATGGGTGGGGCTTCGACACGTACAGGGGTGTACATACACGAGGGGGTACGACACGTACAGGGGTGTACATACACGGTGGTACGACACGTACAGGGGTGTACATACACGGTGGTATGACACGTACACGGGTGGGGGTAGGACTCGAACGTACAGGGGTGTACATACACGGTGGTACGACACGTACAGGGGTGTACATACACGGTGGTACGACACGTACACGGGTGGGGGTAGGGCTCGAACGTACTGGGGTGTACATACATGGTGGTATGACACGTACAGGGGTGGGGGTATGACTCGAACGTATAGGGGTGTACATACATGGTGGTACGACACGTACACGGGTGGGGGTAGGACTCGAACGTACTGGGGTGTACATACACGGTGGTACGACACGTACACGGGTGGGGGTAGGACTCGAACGTACAAGGGTGTACATACACGGTGGTACGACACGTACACGGGTGGGGGTAGGACTCGAACGTACAGGGGTGTACATACACGGTGGTACAACACGTACACGGGTGGGGGTAGGACTCGAACGTACTGGGGTGTACATACACGGTGGTACGACACGTACAGGGGTGGGGGTACGACTCGAACGTACAGGGGTGTACATACACGGTGGTACGACACGTACACGGGTGGGGGTAGGACTCGGACATACTGGGGTGTACATACACGGTGGTACGACATGTACAGGGGTGGGGGTACGACTCGAACGTACAGGGGTGTACATACACGGTGGTACGACACGTACATGGGTGGGGGTAGGACTCGGACATACTGGGGTGTACATACACGGTGGTACGACACGTACAGGGGTGGGGGTAGGACTCGAACGTACAGGGGTGTACATACACGGGTGGGGGTTCGACACGTACACGGGTGTACATACAGGGGGGGGTGTACATTCACGGGGAGTACGACTCGAACGTATAGGTGCTGGGGGGAGTGTTGGGCGCGTATGCGGGCACATGTCTCCATGGTTGCAATGGGAGTTCGGTGCGGACGGTGTTTTTACCATACGGTTGTGAGATCGGACGCACGGGTTGGATCGTGATTCCTCGGTCGGACTTCACTTTTCACATTTGTATGGTAAATCGTCCGAGGACGTGTCGGACACATTTTCCGACCCGAGGACGTGTGGGGAATAATTCCCAAGGCGGTTCGTATGGACTTTTGACCATGCGAATCATGATTGCCAGTTTGTACGGCACTTGTACGATTCGTACGGTAAAAAGACCGGATACGAGTCGTACGGGGGAATTTTTTACCGGATCGTAATTGGCACCTCAATGTCTGGTTACACTAGACATTGAGGCCTTATATACGAATATCCTGCAGCAATCCACCGTAGAGGTAATCCACGAGATCTTGGAAAATGCAAACATAGAGGGAGCCAATAAAGAATTCATTGTAAAATGTACAAATATGGTGCTGAAAAACAACATCTTTCTTTTTAAAGATCAGTTATTCCGCCAAAAGAAAAGGACCAGCATGGGCGCAACCTGCGCTCCCAGTTTAGCGTGTCTGTATGTGGGTGAGTTCGAGAAACACCATATATATATAATGAACTTGCCCCCTTTTATGAGAATATCTGTGAGTGGCATCGATTTATCAATAATGTATTTTTCATTTGGAATGGCCCCATGGATACACTAAACGAGTTTCTGAGTTGGTTAAATCTAGGAGATGACAACTGCAAATTCACTGCTCATTATAGTAAGAACAGTGTTGACTACTTAGACATCACTAATAGAGCAGAGAAGGGTCAACTGGAGGTAGAACTGTACACTAAGCCAATGGATAAAAACACACTACTCCATTATTCCAGCTTTCACCGGAGATCCCAAAAGGACAACATACCTTTCAGTCAATTTCTCCGTCTCCAGAGAAATTGCACTGAATTGGAAGACTTTTATAAACACTCAGACGCACTGAAAGAGAAACTTAAGGATAGAGGCTATCCTAAGAAGTTGATATCCCATTCATTTAAAAGAGCATTTTTCTTTAATAGAGATGCAATGTTTCAAGGCCCCCAAAAAACTGAACAAACTTCAAAAATAGTGTTTGTGAGCCACTTTTACGAGATTAGCAACAAAATTAAAAATATGATTAACAGACACTGGAATATAGTTAATGACAATGAAAATGTGCAGTTAGAAAAACCACTGTTTGCTGCCTACAAACAAGATATGAACTTGCGTAACCAGTTAGTCCACACGTATAGGGAGGAACCAGTGAACAAGCAAAGAACGTTAGATAACTCCGGAGTTAAGGGCAACTATTGATGTGGCAGCTGTTCTATTTGTCCACAGTGTATAGTGGCAAAAGAACTGAAACACAATGGTAGAACCATAACAGCCCACACACACAATAATTGCAGGAGCAAAAACATAATCTATATAGGTGTCCCTGCAAATACGCTTATGTGGGAGAAACAGGAAGAGAACTTAGGATACGCTTATTGGAGCACAAGTCTGCGATTAAAACTAAAAAATTGAATTCTCCATTAGTGGCACATTTCTTAGAAGTAGGGCACAAAGAGACTGAATTTGAATGGTATATTCTGGAAAGAGTACTGATGAATAGAAGAGGGGGAAATATTGAAGAAAAAAGAAAAGCGAGAGAACAGTGGTACATTTCCATTCTGAATACCATTAGAGAAGGATTAAGTTCGAGAGAAGAATGGGAGAAACTGATAAGATGAATTTCGGGGCTATTGCATTTCTTCCAGCATTCTCACACTTGAATATACGATAAGATTTTCCTGCATACATTTTTTTTATATTGATGCAGTTACGGGGAAAATAATGGATAATTGGTAAAATTGGGATTAGACTTATTTTTAGGATTTACCCAACACCCATTTATAAATGAGACTCTAAGTTGGTATAATGGGATGTCTTTTTTTACAGAAGTATGGAGAGAGCGCTTTTTTAGCTTAGTTTAAGATGTCGGCCGGATTCAGGGCCGTTGTGTATTTTTCCTTCCCTTACTAGTATTGAGATGACATGGGATTATATTTCCTAGGAGAATATAGTGCTTTGCAAGAAAGATATAAGATATCTATGGAAAATATGGAAAATTCGCGGGCACTTTTAAAGGTTTAATTGTAGAAGATGCTACGTTTTCTTGAAACGAATGCGAAAGGGGCTCTTTTACCCCTCTCTAAGATGGCGGCGACCAAAGCGGCTTGTTGTCTGTCTTTTATTTCTAACAACCGTTCCGGGTACCCGGAAGATAGCATGTACTTAGGCTCTAATGCCAGTTGGTATTATTTGTCGTAGGATTTGGAAGAAGCAGGAGCACATGAGGAGATTCTTTAGTCCCGGTAGATGTTTATGCAGGGGGGACATGCTTTGAGGGAGTTGTTAGATTGTGTGTAGTTGGGTTATTTGATTATTAACAAGTGTCTACCTTGTTAAGTTGGGAGACCGCTATAGCCTACATATTTAAATACAGGGCTATCATGTCTTGAAGCATTATATATATCGTGTGCCACCACTATGAGATTTAACGATAGAAGTGAACCCGTTGTCATAAGAGAATTAAAGGGTGGGTGTTCTAAATGGAATTCAATGCATATTTAACATATAATAATCACGGGATGATTTTCCCCGTACGAACCGAATTTTTAGGCGAGGTAGAACTATTTAGAGTTGGCACATATTTTATAAAATATAAGGATTAATGAGAGACGAAATGCTCTACAAAACTGTCCCGCGTTGACGTGTTTCAAGGGAGAATACGTATAATAGGGGCAATGCACGGATGGAACAGGGGGTACTATAGCGTGCTAGAATCGTCTTGAGACTCTCTCAGAAATAGAAGAAATGATGAAAATGTGGTGCTATGCCGTCAATGTCTATTTGGGAGAGTATGGCTAGATGTAAAGTTTAGAGGGAACTTAAAACTCATCATAGTGTTCTTTTATACAGGCATCAACATTTTTGATTGAGGTTGATGAGGGCCTTTCATCCTATATTTGAGCAATCCCTCCAGTGGCTAAACCCAACTGGATATATAATCAGGTAGAGTGCATATATTATAATTTCCTATAATGTTATAAGTAGTCGTTATGAAATTCTTCTACTTAGTGGGAACGCTTGAAGACAGGGCAGAGTTGATAAATTGCTCTCTCCCCGTCTTATATTTTATATATATTATTTGAATTATAGGTTTTAAAAGACAAATTTATCTACAGATTTTGGCAAGTTTATGGAAGCTGAATTCAAAAACCTAAGAACATTGGTTTTATAGGAGAGGTACAGCTTTTAGTTATTTCACAAATTAAAAAGAAAAAATGAATTCTTATTTGATAAGAGATGTCATCTTATAATGGCTGCTTCCATTTCTCTCCTCTGCACAATGTATTCATAGAATAATCCCCACTATTGCCATTGGGGAATTGCGTGGTTTATGTGGAGAATCAGAATCATCTAAGAAGGAATGTAACACTTTCTCCTTCCTACAAACTTATTCTTTTCATCTGCTTAGGTGGGTACACACCTCTATAACTATAACTATTAATATCAGAGTACAGTAGAATAGGGATGGTGAATAAATGCAAATGCCCCTCCCTTTCCCCGTTATTTAAAACGATCATGTGATTGGTAGGACATAAAAGGTTTGTGTGGAAGACACTAAATCCCCCCTTATAAAACCATTCACACATATATCTATATATATATATACATATATAGACACATATATATATATATATATATATATATATATATATATATATATATATGTATTTTTTTTTTTTTCAAAGTTCAAAATCGAATGAATATTGCGGGATTCTTTCCATGTAAGCGCTGTAAAGCCTGCAAATTCAGCAGTAAAATCAATACCTACCAGGGCAGACCAGGGGATCCTAGGCCTGTCCATAAAATACAGAGACTCCTGAATTGCAATTCAGAATATACCGTGTATTGCTTGATATGCCCATGCCAAAAGCGCTATATTGGTAGCACCATAAATGCAACAAAGAAACGCATCTTGGAGCACATGTGTGCAATTACAAATAAGGATGCGACCTACCCTGTTGCACGCCATTTTGAGAAATACCATCAAAGCAACAGGGACCTCCTACAATTCTATTGCATAGATCAGATGGACAAACAAGAGAGAGGACGAGACAGGGTGCGCCAACTTCGGGCCTTGGAATCAAAATATATTATAGATCTACAGACCAAGGCACCGACAGGCTTGAACAACGACGAGGAGCTATGGGTACATCTAGAGTAAAATAAGAATACAGAAATAGATAGCAGTTGTCGTCTCAAACTTTGCTCTAGATGATGCTATATATCTCCCATCCTGAATAGACTCGACATGCTAAGTAAGCCCATTCAGGGCTCAATAGCGGTAGCAAAACAAAGACACAGAAAAATGTGTGTGTATTTATCAGTTTACTTAATTGGCTTCCATTGGGATATCTTTCTTATATCAGGAAACACATTTAAGTCTTTCATGAATTGAAAAGAATTTATCCTATTATTGGTATATTTAATTGTGACTGGAAAAATATTGATCATATTGCCAATTTTGCACAGGGATTTAACCAAAAATAAGAGAGGTTTTGATATGGATTCACGTGTGTCTAATCCAAAGCCGTTAGTGTAAACAGTAAACTGTATGTCTACTTTTGCTACAAAAAATAGTTTTAAGTATAGCACTGAGCACTTTAATTTGAAGCACCTTATGATTGTAATCTATTTTAAGATGGCCACCATGCATTTTAAAAGAATGGCTCTTATGAAATAACCACGTGATGTATGACGATTTTAAATCCATGCACGAGAATGGAGGGAACAGACATTGAGACAGCCGATAGGTGAAACGCGTTTGTCAGAGCAGGGGGGGAAGTCTGCACAATAAACACCAGCGAGGAAATTATCCGAGTGTGCTCTCCGTTTTTTATAGCTGCGGAAAGGCTGCCAAGTTGTAAAATATATATATATGTACAGGAAACACTCGGACTCCCAAAATTGCTGCAGATAAATATATTTGGCAAGTAAAAAATGACGCGTTTCGGCATTACGCCTTGGTCACGCTCGTAAAAACACACAATCACTATGGTTATATCCACTTCATTGAAGGACGGACTAACCCACCCAAGTGCCTATACATATCGGCAACTGTTGCGGCCATTTTTAAATGTCAAAATAACATTAGATAAATCCATAACCCGTCCATCTCATGCTGAACACCTTTAGTTGGACCATAAATAACGATTTTTATGTTATGTACAGTAAATATAAGAAAATACATGATTTTTCAAAATGTACCTACATGATTATTGCAGGAAAAATATATATACATAATATCTTCAAAATTCAATATTGGTAAACTGAATGCTCTGAGCTGCCAGTAGTGACCAGCCACTCGACCCTTCACTTACCTGCTTCCTTCAACGCTCCTGGGGCCCCGACGCTGTGTGTCTCCTCCGTGGCCGCTCCATTCCACCGCGCGGTCCGAAGGGGGAGACTACAGCTCCCAGCTGCTCAGCGGCTGACACGCACCACTCTTGCGCCCGGAGGCGGAGAAAAGCGAGAGGCTACCTCCGCGTCGCGGGACGCGCGCAGGCGGCGCCGGGCTAAGCCCGGGTAAAGGGCGGGCTGTCTGTGGTCGTCAGGGGACGGAAGAGGCCGGGCTGGGCCACCCCCCTTGGTTGTTTTTGACAAGCTGTTGTGGAGCGGATCTTCATCATAAGGTGACTTGATATCTTGTGTGGCGTCTGTATACTGTTGTGCCGCCTTGTCTCCCCTAACGTTGTTGCTCCTGCTCCTGAATGGGCAAGAGAAAGCTAGTCGAGAGTTCTGGGGGAACAGGGGGTAATTGCTCTTTGACCAAAGTATGGAAACTCAAGAAGACTCGACGTGCTGCCAAACAGCCTGATCCGGAGGGGGCTTTGACACATATTGGCGACTTGGTGGGGGAGTGCGAGGCAATTCTGGGATGCGACCAGCCATCGGCGGCCGATAGTCAGGTTGTTGACTCATCCTCTGCTGACTCTGGACATGCCAATCCTACACCAGCACTTATTGTGCCGGAAATGTTTCGTTGTAAGCCCACATTAAGTGTTTCTAAGGGGGCCAGTAAAGTGGTTGTACCTGAGGGTTCGGTTGTTGGGGCTGGCCTTCCTTTGTTTCCTGTAGTCGACACTGGGAGCAGTGTTCCTACTGTTCCTTGCTTTAATAGGTTTTCCCCTTTGATGAATGAGCAGGATGTTATTAATGTGGTTTCACCTGAACCTTTGCTGTGTTCCCCCAAATTCCTCTTAGGTAATCCTGGTGAGTCATCTGATAATATTTTATACGATCTTATAAAAATGGTTAATTTGTTGAGGGATGAAATTGGCTTATTGAAAACAGTGATAGAGTCTCTGACTAGCAAAGTAGGGTTGTGTCCTGTTGTCCCATGCCCTGCCCCTGGTATTATTACAACTACCCCCTCACCTGCTCCAGTACATCCATTAGGTACACAGGCTGTCAGCCCAGGGCTTTCCAATCCCCATCCTAAAGGTAATGTCACCTATAGTAATGTTGTTAAGGCTGGTATGAACCAATCTTTGGTTCGTTCAACAGCTAATTCCAATAGTACTTTGCAGAATAGAACAAATTGTACAAAGAGGCTGGGGGCGGGAAGCGACTCTGTCATGCTTGACCAGCGGTCACTGGCTGGCCGGGGTGCTTGTAATGTTCAACCTAAGGGTAACGCCGTCGATTGTCCCAATAAAATTGTTATGACCAATGTCCCTAAATTGTCTATAAATAGTGGCACTGAGTCTCCTGAGTCGCTGACTAACAAGGCGATCCATTGGTTGAGACATGTTAGGGGATGTCGTTCAGTCATCGGGAAGGTATCTCCAGAGCCATTAGACTTTCGTCATCTAGGGTCCCTGTTGATTGCATTGAATTAACTCTTAAAAGCAATTACCTCGCAGAAAACCTTCTATCCTTGGAGTTTAGATCTAGTCCCCCGGAAGGCTCTTCCATCCAACTGCGAAGTTACCCCCCGCACGACCTAGGGGGGACTAAGTGTGGGCAATGTAGTGACAGGGTGGTGGTTGGTTCTTCCCTGGATAATATCGGCTGACTACATAATGAGGGGGGTGCTGGTTATTGGGTCAGAGGTGTAAGGGCTGTGGACATTGAGTATCAAGAGTCTATTATGGCTGGCCCTTGTATTGACCCCTATTCTATCCCTGTGTACCAAGTGCCTGTAGCTCTTAACACCTGCCATTCTATCTCTGCCCCGGAACTATGGCAGGGGCTTGACCCATCCATCAGTGGTTTTCTAGCAGACCCGCAACTCACCATCTCTGAAACTGTTGGCCATTCCCTGACTGGTGGCTAATTATGTTCTTGGAATATTGCTGGCCTAAATTCTAAGCTAGCTATTGCAGACTGGGTTACATTTATTAATACAATGGACATTTGTATATTCCAGGAGACCTGGCTCCTAGAGCCACGCTTTTGTGTGGGTTACCTAAATTGCTATATCCCGGCAATCAAGGGGTCCCATGGGCATCCATCAGGGGGCTTAACCATTTGGCTAAGAAGCGAACTGTGTTTGAATACTAAGCCCCTCCACACGGGAAATCGAGACATTCAACTGCTGAGGCTAGATCTTGGATTACTGGGTAAAATTGATATATACAATGTGTATGTAAGGGGCTCTAGAGGTGTTAAATCCTTGGGTATTGACGATCTTTTTCGCCTGTTTGATCTTTACTCAGCCGATACCTTCATTATCGTAGCAGGTGACTTCAACGTAACGTTTGAACCTCTTCTCGAAAATAAGTGGGATTCTAAGGACAACGAAGAGTTATGTTGGGGTATCCCTCCCCTGGAGTTGTCCCCTTTATTAAGGTGGCCAGAAGTTGCCATTCAGATTAATTCCCTTTGCATGGAGAGGGGCTTGAGGGCCCTGAATGGTAGGATGCCTAGTGACCGAGAGGACGCCTGCACATTTAATAATGGGTTGAGCAGGAGTCGAATCGACTATATTTTGGCTGACATGAAATTATGGCACTCCCTCGTTAACATGAAGATAGTGTCCCTTCCTGAGAGTGATCATAACCCTCTCTGTTTATCACATAGATGGTGGAAGGTAGATAGTGGTCCCGTAGAGGATGGGGAGTTGTGTCCTCCCGAGGTGGTGACATCTAATGACCGTCTGAGATGGTCTGGTCTTATGGGGAACCCTGCCACCTTATCAAAAATCATAGACGAGGTGGATGGTTCCATCATTGCCATAGAGTCAGTTTTTGCCTCTGTTGGGAATCTGAGGGATGTAACATCTGCGCATGATAGCTTATTTGCCAGCCTGAAGTCTCATTTCCTTATCAAAGCGAAAACAGGACCAAGAGGTGTTAACCATCAAGCCTTCTGGTATAATAAGGAATGTAGGGAGGCTAGGCTATTACTTGGGAATGCCTTGAAGGGTGGGGATGTTTCCCTGGTTCGCCACAGAAGAGTCATCTATAAGAGTTGTGTTGCTAGGGCTAAACGCCATTGGGACGGAAAAAAATGGGAGGGCCTTCTTGAAGCAAGCCTACAGAATAATTGTAAATTATTCTGGAGTATTGTAAAGTGGGGATCTGGTGGACAGCCTGAGTGTCCCCAAAATAATGTCTCACAAGAGAAGTGGGTTGAGTATTTTAAACCGCAGTATGCCTCTCCCACTGATCCCTCTGAAAGCCAGGGGTCCCACCAGTTGTTTAAACCTGAAGATGATTTTTCTAGTTCAGAGGTGGATTTAGCACTTGTTGGAGTGGCGTCTGGTAAAGCCCCCGGCCCGGACGGCGTACCTGCGGATGTCTTCCTGTATGACAAGCTCAGATGGGGGAGATACATACAGTTGATTGCTAATGCGATGGCACATGGTGCCCCAATCCCTAGCTCATGGAGAGCGGCGGAAATAATCCCGGTGTACAAAAAGGGGGACCGCTCGCTTCCTGAGAATTATCGGCCCATTAGCTTGATTGACGCTATCCAGAAGATCACTGGTAGATTGATCCTAAACCGTGTTCACCTCTGGATAGCGTCAAACAATATTTTATCTTCATTTCAGGCAGGATTTTGCCAGTACACTAGTACTATCGACCAAGTATTCCGCTTTATCCTCCTTTATTGGAAGACGGTTGTCCTGGGTAAGGGGAATCTGTATGCGGTGTTTGTGGACTTAAGGGCCGCCTTTGATTTAGTCCCTCGTCCCAAACTCTGGTTGACATTGAAAGATCTAGGGCTTCACGGCGGCTTGTTGTCCTTAATCCAGAGGCTGCACGCAGATAACTCTGCCAGAATTAGATGGGGAGGTCAGGGAACAACGACCGAGGACTATCCTGTCCAAAGAGGTGTTAGGCAAGGTTGTGCAATGGCCCCAACTTTATTTTCCCTATATATTAATGACATAGCGGATCGTCTTTTGAAAGCCCACGTCGATGCACCCATTCTTGGCAACACTAAGGTCCTTATTCTAATGTTCGCTGATGATACGCTTTTAATTGCTAAAACACCTTGCGGACTCCAGCGTTCATTAGATATCTTTCAGAACTTCTGTGTTGATCGTGGCCTTGAAGTAAATATTAAAAAAAACTAAGCTCATGGTATTCAGGCCACATAAATCTTTTAAAAACAATTTTGTTTTGTTTAAAAATCCTCTAGTGCAAGTACAGGCTTTTAACTATCTAGATGTTAACATCCAAAATAATTTCTCGTGGAAATTACAGAGAGATTTGTCTACTCTAAAACATAGGCAGCTTGCTGGAGTACTAGCTGGCGTATTTAAGAAGTCTCCTTCGAAGCCTATTAGACCGGTGCTCCAGGTCTACAGTGCCAAAGCTGTGAGTTCGGCTCTTTACGGTGCTGAACTGTGGGGATGCGAGAACCTGTCTTCCTTAACCATCTCGGAAAACAAGTTCTTGCGTAGTATTACCTCTCTCCCACAGAGCACACCTATAGTTCCCTTAAGATACAACCTTGGTAAGAACTCAATAGCCGATGTAGCCAGGCTTCGACCCATTCTTTACTGGCGTCGCCTATGGACCACTCCGGATTTAGCTCAGTATGCGGAGGGTTTTCTGTATATAATGTCTTTGGTGGGCTCCCGGAAAATTGTTTGGCTTAATGAGACCAGAAAATCCCTTGAGGCTCTAGGGATGAGCTATCTTTGGGAGAACCCTTTGGCTGCTACCTTCCCATCTAAAGCACTCTTGAAAGAGAAATACTGGGAGTTGGTAAATGCCAAGGTATTTCACGAAACTAAACCCCTTTCGCTATCTGATGAATTCTTGAGCATCAAAACTGTCCCAAGGTTAGAACATTTCTGGGATCTTGTTACCAAAGTGCTAGATAGGAAACTATTTTTCCAGATGCGGGTGGGAGCGTTGCCCTTAAACTCTTTTGCAGCCCGGTGGGAGTCCACGAGTAGCAACTCATGTTTTTTCTGCAATTCCCAGGTGGAAACTCTAACACATATGTTTTTTGTTTGCCCTGCCTATGCGGCCCGAGGCGTGTATGGTTGAGACCTGTTTGTCAACTACTGGGTACTAGACGGAGTGTTGAAGCAGGAAGACTCCTTCGTACCTGCACTGACCCGGTACCTGTTGTGGCCGTTGCTAAATTCCTGGGGTGGGCATGGGTTATAAGAATTAAGAGTATTAGCTAGTAAAGTGTTAGCTGCCCTGGATGTTACCCACAATGAATTTCTTTGCATTATATGCATTTTTAAAACCTGTAAATATTTTAAATAGTATCAATTTTACATTGTCTCTTTGTTAATTTATTTGTGTATTATGTACCTGTACCTGTTTTGTATCACTTTTATGACTTCTGTCGAATAAAGCTGTTTTGGATTAGGATTTGGCTTAAAAATATCAATTGGATTTATATGCAAAATTCATACATCCTGATGTCCCACCTCTGTTTCCGTCATAGTTCACCAATCTTCCGACCGTATAAGCTGGGAGCCGGTGTTTACCATATTACGTACATAGAGTCCCGCCAAGATGGGCGTCCAACGTGACGCGATTGTTGGTCATCATTGCTCGTTTATGGCCGTCGATAAAGAACCCTTATTTGAATTCTGCCCTAGTGGGCATCCCGAATGACATTTTAACACATTCTATATCACCCATTGCAATATGGAATAATACATCCAAACCTACCAAGATCCCGCCCAAGTGGGCATATAACAACCTGGTGATAATGGCACATCTCTAATGTCATTACCCTGTGCCCAAAAATTACTGGCCATAGTGTCTTTAACCCAAATATAATGGCAAGACAAAAGAAACTACAACACAGAAAAACAAAAAACAAATAGAGCCCAAGTGGGCATAGGTGTACATCCAGTCCATTCGATGATATCCAAGTCCAACATTAGATCCTAGATTAAAATATTAGACAGTTGCCAGAAGAAGTGCTACAACCTGTAATGTAAAAAAGTTACAATTACTAGAAACAAATTGCTGATCACAAAACATTATTTATATGCTTAATCATGTAAATGGATAGCCAGTTCCTTGCTTAAATTTAACCCCTTAGGTGCTAAACATTTCAAATCAGTGATATATCGCGATTCAAGTTTTCTCAGAGACAACTCTCTATTTCCACCTCTTACTCCCAAATTCACAGTGTCAATGACAACCATCCAAACTAGTGTCTCATCCTGCAAATGATTGTCATGGAAATGGCGAGCTTTAGAGTACTGTTTGTTGTTATTTTTTATAGCACGGAGATGCTCCAACACTCGCTTCTTTGCTTGATGTTTAGTGCTGCCTATACACCATTTGTTACATGGGCATATCAAAATGTATACACAGTAAGTTGTGTTGCATGTAAGATTTTTCTTAATCACAAACTCCTTCTTTGAATTGGGTACCAGTAATTTGTCACAGTCAAAGCTCCCTCTACAAGCTTTGCAATTACGGCAACATTTAAAACCTGGTGTACCAATTGATTTATCCACATCCTATTTTGTAATACGGTTATAGCTTAGCTCACCTCTTAATGACCGACGCTTCCTGAAAGTAATCTGTGGATTACTCCCTAGATTTTTCTCGAGGTGATCATGCCAGTGCTTTTTAAAGATTTTACGTACCTCACTCTCCTGGCCTGAGAATGTTGTGATGAATCTGATACATTCACTACTTTCCTCCTTTTTCTTGGGGTATAACACCTCATTCCTGGACAGCCTCTCTACCCTAGAAACAGCCTCACAGATAGTCTTACTGCTGTAGCCTCTTTCCTTGAACCTTCGACACATAATCGTTTCTTCACGTTTGTAAGCGTTTTCTGTGCTACAGTTTCTCTTTGCACGTAACAGCCCCCCATACGGGATGCTGTGTACAAGATTACGGGGATGACTACTGTTGGCACTAAGAATGCTATTCCCAGCAGTCTTTTTCCGGAACAGCCTTGTGGTCAAACTGTTGTCTTTGACTTCTAGGAAAACATCTAGAAATTCCATAGAGTTTTTACTAACACGTTCAGTAAAACTTAGGTTGAGTCTGTTGACATTCAGTTTCTCAATAAAACATCTAGCTGATCTTTCATCCCCACACCAGATGAAGAAAATATCATCAATGTATCGCAGCCACAGGGCCACGTTGTTATCGAATTCCACCATCTTTGAGACAACCTGCTCCTCCCACCAGCCCATGAATAAATTCGCGTAGCTGGGGGCGAAGCAGGTTCCCATGGCTGTGCCCTGTGACTGCCTATAAATGATGTAGTTGAAGATGAAATAGTTATTAGTCAGACAGAACTCAATCATACTCATAATCATCTGTGAGTGATGGAATAATGAAATAGACCTAGTTTTAAGAAAATGTTGAATGGCCTGAAGTCCCAGATCATGTTGAATGCTCGTGTACAGACTGCTTACATCAAGAGTAACTAAGATCTCATTGTTCTCCCTATGTATCCCGTCAATTATCGTAAAACAATACGTCGTATCCCTAAGGTGAAGAAGGTAATGTTATTACATGCAATCTAAGGTAGTAGTAAATAAACCTAGACGTATTCTCCAGTAATTAACCTATTGAGGACACTATTGATCGTCCAGGTGGATTACAGATGTCTTTGTGTAATTTCGGAAGTAGATAGAGGATGGGAACCTTAGGATGTACACAATATAAATTGTTGTACTCATCCCATTTACCAACCCTCTATCTCTCCACTCGACCAATGCCTCTCTATACATGGTATTAGATTTCAATACTTCAGCCATGCTGGATTTGCAATAACAATTAACATCACTTAGTTGCCTTAGACCTTCTGCCAGATATTTGTGTTTGTCTAAGACAACCATATTCCCACCTTTTTCGATTGCAGAATCACAATACTCTTTCTGCTTTCAGATTATCAATAGCAGTTACTTGTTCCACAGTTAGATTTTTGCTTTTACATGGAATCTTCCTGTATCTTATTTTGTGTAAGTCAGCTAAAACTCCCTTTTCAAATACATCAATGGCTTCACATTGCATATTTGGAAGAAACACAGATTTAGGTTTGAATTTACTTCCTGGGTTAACCCCTAGGTCTTCACCCCAGGCTTCCCATTCAGGTGTCAAATTATATTCACTGCCCTCCATAGTATGCAGTGCACTCAACATCTCGATGTCAGCCATATTAAGATTACTCACTGTGTCCCGGCTGATCTCAGTCATCTGTCTCTGTGGTCTGGTATTAAACCATTTCTTCAATTTAAGTTTTCTCGAAAAAAGGAATACATCGATTCTGCTCTGTGCATAATTCATGTTCATGGACGGGCAGAAGCATAGTCCAAGAGAGAGGGTCTCAATTTCCTCACTGGAAAGAGCACGCTGGGAAAGGTTTAGAACAGTCATGTTCTCTGCTTCCTGCCCCTTGTCTCCATTCCCACGGGTGCTTTGTCTACGCCTCTTCCTCCTCTCTTTGGCTTGTCTGTTCCCCCTGTTCTTCCTCTGCCTCCTTGTCCCCGTCCCCTCTGTGCCCCTCCATCTTGATGGAACTCTGTCCTGTTTTGATTCATCAACTGAAACTGCAATAAAAGATTATTTGTTTTCTTTTGTGAGTCTTGTGTGACTTCTTGATTCATTGCTGAAGTGGATGCATCTGATAAACTCCTATCCGAGATGTCCCTCTCACTCACTTCCATTGCAGCTCCTGAGATGTTAGGTAAAGCTACCATCATTCCCGTTTTTTTCTCAAACAAATGATCATATCTTTTGTGGAATGTTAATGTCCGCCCTGATTGGTAGTCCTTATAATCACGTAGAAATGTCCTTTGTTTCTTAGCTGTTATTTCATCTTCCAATTTATCCATTTTGATCATTAGATTTTTCATATGTTCTTCTAGTGCATCTTTGGAAATAAGCTGACTAATTTCCAGGAGAATTTTATCAATTTCCAAAAGCAATTTTGACCGGTCCTTCAATGCATATTTGACCAAAATCCGCATCATGGTCATAGAACAAGATGAGGAATTGTTCGACTTCTCCTCCATGTCAGTATCAGGATCCTCATAGGTGGGAATAGTAAAAATGTGAAGACCCCTAGGGACTCTCTTTACATCAATGTACCATTGCAATGATTCAGTCTCCCACCATTTAGATAGTTCTTTTTTATGAAGCCTTTCCAAGGTGCTAAATAAAGCTTGTAAATTACTTTCTTCTGTAAAGATAGATCCAGGATTTGAAACATTGCAAGCGGCTCCAATTTGCGCAAAAAATAATTTATCAGCAGTTTGGTTCCTACGAGCTTCCAGAACACTTGCCATGATGAACATATAAATGTTTCTGCAGTCAATTAGTGCAGGTACGGAGACAGCGTTACCTCCTTACGTACCTTGCTCCCTGCCCCAAGGCTTACACGCTTAATGCGAGAGGCACTTTAAATCAGGGAATATGCCCTAACCACGAAGTCGGGGTCACCACTGCACCCACCTCCTAGTGCGCGCTCCTTACCCTCGAGTGTCAGAAAGCACTTCCCCTGTTCCTGTGCTTCTTCACAGCGTGTAGTTACTTTCATGCAATTACCGGTAGACCACGCATCTGTTATTAGACAACGCACGTTATAGCAACTGCTCCAGGCATTTCTTCCAAATGCCCGAGTGCCGGTGTTGCAGCCAGTAGGGGGTCAGCCCATTTCCATAAAAGCTTCACTCCACAATTACCGGTCCAAGAATACTGGGCAGTCGCGGGCGGTCCGAGACAGGATACCGGAGATCCCTTATCTAATGTCTAACAAATCCCCGTACTTACAGGAAACACTCGGACTCCCAAAAATGCTGCAGATAAATTTATTTGGCAAGTAAAAAACAACGCGTTTCGGCTTTATGCCTTGGTCACGCTTGTAAAAACACACATTCGCCATAGTTATATCCACTTCATTAAATAACGTTTTTAGGTTATGTACAGTAAATATAAGAAAATACATGATTTTCCAAAATTTACCTACTTGATTATTGCAAGAAAAATATATATACATAATATCTTCAAAATTCAATATTGGTAAACTGAATGCTTAAAAACATCAATTGGATTTATACGCAAAATTCATACATCCTGATGTCCCAACTCTGTTTCCATCATAGCTCACCATTCTTCCGACCGTATAAGACGGGAGCCGGTGTTTACCATATTACGTACAGAGTCCCGCCCAGATGGGCGTCCTCCGTGAGACGATAGTAGGTCATCATTGCTCGTTTATGGCAGTCAATAAAGAACCCTTATTTGAATTCAGCCCTAGTGGGCATCCTGAATGACATTTTAACACATTCTATATCACCTATTGCCATATGGAATAATACATCCAAACGTACCAAGATCCCGCCCATGTGGGCATATAACAACCTGGTGATAAGTGCGGAGATTTATTGGACATTAGATAAGGGATCTCCGGTATCCCGTCTCGGACCGCCCGCGACAGCCCAGTATTCTTTGACCGGTAATTGTGGAGTGAATATATATATATAAATATATATATATATATATATATACATACATATATATATATATATATATATATATGCGCGCTCTTTCTCTTCTCCTCTACAGTAGAGAAAGCACTCCCAGGGGTCTTTGCCTTTTTCAGAGTTGCTTTTTTAATTCATTCGCTTCCCAATCAACATATGTTGGTACGGTACGCGCACGGTGAAAAAACTTAAAAAAAAAAAAAAAACATAACTTAGCATTTAAAAAAACGTACAAATTCACTGAAAAAACCATAGGTTTCACACACGTTATAGTTAGGAATTAGCATTTAAAAAACCTTGCAAATTCACTTAAAAAACCATAGGTTTCACACATGTTATAGTTAACTGGACATTTCACTCGTCAAAAACCATTGAAATTCCCCCGTTATAGTTAGTGCAGGCAACTATAACTCACGCGACCGCAATCCTCTGCTGATGACGTCAGATATTACATCACTGTATTTAGACACTTATTTACCCATGTCTTCTTCCATTAATCTTTAGCTATACATATATTACAAATATTTTTTTTTCAGAAAGACACATATGTCATCAGTGATGTAATATCTGACGTCATCAGCAGAGGATTGCGGTCGCGTGAGTTATAGTTGCCTGCACTAACTATAACGGGGGAATTTCAATGGTTTTTCACGAGTGAAATGTCCAGCTAACTATAACATGTGTGAAACCTATGGTTTTTTAAGTGAATATACATATATATATATATCATCCACCAAGGTGCCCAAAAGCATTGGGAGAGCACTCCCAGCGTTCTCGCCTTTCAGCTTTAGAATGCAGCATGGAAATATATGTCGCATCATGCATTTCAGATGTCTGCACTTGGCAACGCCCACTGAGGGTTTGAATTTGAAATAAATAACACCGGAAATGATGTGAGCCTGTGATGCATTTTTTATCAGCAGCCCATGAAGAAGAGGCCTTGAGCCTTGAAACGCGTTGGCACTGTATGTTTTATTTGGAGTTTGAAAGGCGAGCTGCATTCTAAAGCTGAAAGGCGAGAACGCTGGGAGTGCTCTCCCAATGCTTTTGGGCACCTTGGTGGATGATATATATATATATATATATATATATATATATATATATATATATATTATCTACTGGCGGTCGCCAGTAGATAGTTATAGTTAGGACCGTGTTTCCATAGGAAATCTGAAAATTCTATTTTGAATAACTTTGGCGCCGGTTGACGAATCTTCGTGAAATTTTCAAAACTAATGGGGCGCTCCGTTCAGCTCCTACCCTGAAGAAAATTGCAGTTAAAAGCACATACATATCTATAGCCGCACACGGTTCGCGCACCCTAACGTGCGCGAGTGTAATTCTGATTGGTGGTTAAATGTCAGCCAACATTCGAATCGGTCGAAATCAGGAAGTGTCAGCCACCATTTTGTTTGTTTTCAGTGCGAGAGTGAAAAAGGAAGGTGGCGAACGTGAAAAGGGGGCAGGGTAGAGAGTTCCTGACCCCCTAGCCTTTGTCAGGGGGTCCCTGAAGGACCCCGAAGGCCGAAATTTTTTTTTTATTTTTTGTCAAAAAATCGCGGGGTGCGCGCACGGTGCGCAAACGGTGCGCGCACCTTGAAAAACACACAAAAAAAAAAGGTGCGCGGACTGTGTGCGCACCTTGAAAAACCCTAAAAAAAAATTTACAAAAATGTTTTAATACGTAGTTTATTGTAAAATAAATATATGAAAAATATAATAATACATACATAACTTAGCATTTAAAAAACCGTACACATTCACTGAAAAAACCATAGGTTTCACACACGTTATAGTTAGGAATTAGCATTTAAAAAACCTTGCAAATTCACTTAAAAAACCATAGGTTTCACACATGTTATAGTTAGCTGGACATTTCACTCGTAAAAAACCAATGAAATTCCCCCGTTATAGTTAGCTCAGATAACTATAACTCGCGCGACCGCCACTCTATCCAAAGGATGATGTCATGAGTGATGTCATGAGTGATGCCACTGACCATGTCATGAGTGATGTAATGTGTGACGTCATCAGCAGTGGATTGCGGTCGCGCGAGTTATAGTTATCTGAGCTAAATATAACGGGGGAATATATATATATATATTCACTTAAAAAACCATAGGTTTCACACATGTTATAGTTAGGTGGATATTTCACTCGTAAAAAAACAATGAAATTCCCCCGTTATAGTTAGTTCAGATAACTATAACTCGCGCACCCGCAATCCACTGCTCATGACGTCACATATTACATCACTCATGACATGGTCAGTGGCATCACTCATGACATCACTGATGACATCATCCTTGTGATAGAGTGGCGGTCGTGCGAGTTATAGTTATCTGAACTAATATAACGGGGGAATTTCATTGGTTTTTTATGAGTGAAATATGCACCTAACTATAACATGTGTGAAACCTATGGTTTTTTAAGTGAATTTGCAAGGTTTTTTAAATGCTAATTCCTAACTATAACGTGTGTGAAACCTATGGTTTTTTCAGTGAATTTGTACGTTTTTTTAAATGCTAATTTATTTATGTATTATTATTTTTTTATATATTTATTTTACAATAAACTACGTATTTAAAAAAAATTCTTTTTTTTTTTTTGGTTTTCACCGTGCGCGCACCCCCGCGATTTAAAAAAACATAAATAAATAAATACATTTTCTGCCTTCAGGGTCCTTCATGGACCCCCTGACAAAGGCTAGGGGGTCAGGAACTCTCTACCCTGCCCCCTTTTCACGTTTGCCACCTTCCTTTTTCATTCTCGCACTGAAAACAAACAAAATGGCGGCCGACACTTCCTGATTTCGACCGATTCGAACGTTGACTAACATGTAACCACCAATCAGAATTACGCTCGTGCACGTTAGGGTGCTCGCACGGTGCACGCACGGTGCGCGCACGGTGCGCGCTTATAGATATTTATATGCTTTTAAATGCTATTTTCTCAGGAACTACTGAACAGATTGACACCAGACCTGCAAAAGGCACTTCCCTGACCTGAGGACTACCTCTCTGCCAAATTTCAAGTAATTCTGTTCAGCAGTTCGGGCTGTACCTTCGACTAAAGTCCTGTGGAAAAATGCATGGGGAAAACGCATTTTGGGACCCCCCTTTTTTCTCGGCCCCCGCTTGACGAATCACCCCGAGACTTTCAGGGTAGGAGCGGAGCGGAGCGCCCCACCTATTTTGACAATTTCGCAAGGATTCGTCAACCGGCGCCAAAGTTATTCCAAATAGAATGTTGCGGATTTCCAATGGAAACACGGTCCTAACTATACCTATCTACAGCAGTAGATAATATATATATATATATATATTATATATATATATATATATATATATATATATATATATATATTTATTTTTTAATTATTATTCGTGATGGGCTTAACCTTTAAGGAATGTATACATTACGAGTTTTGGAACTCAAGGCGCTGACTGAGTGGTATGTTTGGAATCGGTTGGATTGAACCGCAATTGTATTACAGATGTCTTTGTTGTATTTGTTGAATGTTATAAAGTCATTCATTGTAATGTGCTATATTAAGCAGTAATGTTTTATTAATAGAATATAATATGTTGATTTTATATGAATATTTTTTTTTAGATTATTGTGTTGGGAGACACCAAAATATGATTGTCAGCCTGAAGAAGGTGGTATATTCAATCAAACCACCGGAACGCGTCGCTGTGTTCTGAAGTCGCACCCAAGCATCATTGGTCTTTTTTGGCAATAGGGATTTGAATGAACATTTACACCTCTGTCATGTAACTTCCAACTTTAAATATTTACGAGGCCTTTGTGTCTTGGTGTGCGTAATAGAGTTAATGTACACTATAGTGATTACTTTTTGTTGTATTCTCCCATGTGTCTTGAATATGAGTTGTTTTTAATAACATTGTCATGTCATGTGTTTTTTAATGAAAATTGACTAATTAATTTTTAACAAAATCTGAATTGAATAAGGATCCTGTCAATAAAGATATCTTGTATTTTACCTTTCTGGTTTTCAATTCCATTGATGGTGATTAGAGTGTATGTAAGATTAGTGCGATATATAGTGTGCTTATGAGAAACCCAAAGGGATCTTGTTTTTGACATATACATTTTGGGGTCCAGGCCCCAGAACTTTAGAACTTGCTTGAATCAAGGAACCAGACCAAACAGAGTCAGTGCCAGAGACAGTGCATCTGAACCACAATTAGACCCTGACTACAATCAGAGGAAGGGCAAAGGGTAATGGTAGCCAAAAATGGATATTGCATTTCATGACCAGGGGATGAGGGAACCATCACAAAAGAGAAAGTAACAAGTTAGGAAGCAATGTTGGAGTGTCAGAATTAAAGAACTCCAATGTCCTGGCTGGTAGCCCTGATGTAGACAATGTCTGCCAAAAGTGTGAATCACCTAGAAGGACGCCATTGGCAGATAAAGCAAGAATTTGCAATGCCAATGGGTCTGGTATTAACCGCCAGCCTTTTTTGCCTTGTCAATGTTTGTTTTGTCATGGTTTTTTCAAAACTTTATTGGTAGGGATACTACCAGGCCCTCATCAATCAAAAACAAGTAAAAACATTGGCAAAAAGCAAACCTATATTTGGTCTCAAAAAGCACACAATTCAATAGTAGTTCCAGGCACTTAAAGCAACTACTTTGTGTGGGATATGCCTCTAGTTAAAGGGAAGAATGCAAGGACTCACTGTGAAGTTAGCCAAAGGCTGAAAAAGCTGACCCATGTCTCCATGCTCTATGCTACAGAGGGTGGAATAAATGTGTGAATGACATATTAATAGACCAGTGGATGAAGAGGGATGGCTTAAAGCCCCTAAAAGTAAGTATAAAATACACAGAATTTGAGTAAACTCAAAAGGTTTTCGCTATCACCAGACCTAAACGGTGGGGAAATGATATTAAACAATGTTTAGCAAATCAAAGGTCCTTGAGCGTAGGGGTGTAGCCAAAGGTGTAGCTAAAAACAAAGGGCCTCATTTATGAGGAATTGGCATAGGGCAGCGCCAAAAGTCTTCTTGCAGCGCTGCCCTATGCTAATGTGAAAGGGCAGGAATGAGCCATATTTATGAAATACTGTGAATTCGTGCCCTTTTCCCTTCACAAATTGCTGCCTAGCACCAAAGTAGGCAGGATTGTTTTTGTACGGGAAGAGGCACCTTCCTTCACCAAAACAATCCTGAGGGGCATTTTCCTATTTCTATGTGAGCTGCAGAATGCAGCACACATGGAAAGAGGAAAAAACTAGAAGAAATGAAAGAACTCCTCGTTACGCCTCCACTGGGGAGGTGTCAGTTTTTGGAGCTGCCCCAGGTTTGTGTGATTTTGTAAATATGGGACAGCATCAAAATCCATGGGCTTTGCGTGGGAACCCCACGCAAAGCCCATGGAACACCCCCTTGATGCTGAGTAAGGCAACGCAGTGACTTGCACTGCTATGTCTTACTCCATATCTATGAGGCAATGCAAAGCTATGCAGGGTGACTTTGCACTGCCTCATCGGTATGGTTGAGATGCTTGCATCACCGGAGCATCAAAAAAAGTGATGCTCTGGCGATGCAATAATAAGCCCAAAATATTCTGTACTTTTTTTTTAGGTCTTTCACCTTCAGGTATCTACATATAAAATAATGGGCAGCGTAAATGAAAAATAAATAGAAAAAGTTATTGCTCAGTGGGAAATGCACTGTAGTACATTATGAAACCTATATTAGTTAATGCACTGCACAGGTCTGTGTGTAACCAGAGGACAAGAGAATTAAATCTTTATTGGTGCAGTGGAGCATAGTGATGTGTATTTTTAGTGCTATGAAGTCACAGCCTGTGACAGAAAGCACTGTGAATATGTAAGTCAATATTTTAGGTCGAGCTTAGCGCAGCGCGCAAGGGCTGCTCTATGGGAAGCTTATTGTGACCACTAAAAACTTCTCCGTGTGGCTAGAACTTCCCCCATGCATTAGGTTGGTTGTTTCCTGCGCCATTTATTTTTCGCAGCATGCAAATGGCTAAAGGCGAGCGCATGTCCCACCTCTTTAGCAAAGGTTCACTCCCACAGCATTTTGCTTGCGGAAGCGAGCAACGGCGGCAGGGTGGCAGCTGCATTCCTTACATTCCTTACAGCGCACACGCACCACTCGCGGGCTAGCAGATGACCCTTTCAGCAGCGCCGCACAGCGCCACTTAAACAATAGCAGCTGCGCCTAAAATTACGTGCTTTCTCTTGCACTTGTTGTTCGTCACAGTTAACAGGCAATACGACTCTCGGGGGCAGCTGTTGCCGATAAGTTATCTGTGCTTGAGAATAGGCTTTTCTGTTTTATGTTTTAAAGTACTGGTGCTGTGCACTTTCTCCAATGCGTGTGACTGTAATGATAAATCCAAACACCCTGCCCCTCCCCGCAGTTCAGGAAGGAGAAGGACGCTGTTTTAAATGTTGATGGTTAATGCACACTTGAATACATTAAAAGGCTCTAACGAGGGGCACTTGGATATAAAGAGGCACCACCTAGCCCCTGATTGTTACTGAGCGGTCCGAAGGACGTTATTCCATCTACCAAGGCAGACACTTTTTTCACATTCACCTTTTATCAAGGTTCTGGTAGTGAGTGCTGTGTCCAAGATCACATGAGATCAAATGGTGGAGTTGAGGCATATGCCTACTCTAGGTAAAATCAACCCATTGCAGGTGTGACCGAGTGGGCCTCTCATTTTAAGGTAAATCCTGGCAAAGGGGCAATTACCACCTCGCCACCCCCTTCCTCCCAGCACTTGTGGGCGGGGAACATGTGTAAAGTGATTAGCACATGCCCTCCACAAATGGCCTCAAACAATGTTTCTCTCAGAAGGGTGGGCGTGGAAGATGGGGCAGTGATCCATGGCGGCACTTGTGTTTTAAAGTAAGGTGGTGTGCTGACCACTGGGCAGTAAAGTTAAACGGGTCTCGTACCCCGAGCAGGGTGGATAGCTCTCAGTCCCACTGCTGAGGTCCTCTTCAGAAGGCCCGCACCGCCCACCGCAGGAATGCTGTGGTGAGCGCAGAGTGCACTGCGACCGGGAGGCATGAATCAGCACATCCAGCTGAGTGCTGCATGCTCTTTCCAGCTCGCACTGCTGTCACCTGTGAGCGGTGCCTGTAGTCAGCAGCCTTTCACCTGTGCAGGTTTTGCAACTCTCACTTTCACTGGTACACACTGCCTGTAGCCAGCACACTATCACCTGTGCGGGGTTTGCAACTCTGGGTTTCACCTGTACACACTGCCTGGAGTCAGCCCACTTTCACCTGTGCAGGTCTTGCAACTCTCACTTTCACCGGTACACACTGCCTGTAGTGAGCCCGCTCTCTCATGTGCGGGCTGTGCAAATCTCGCTTTCAGCGGTACACGCTGCCTATAGTGAGTCTTCTGTCACCACTGAATGTAGTGAGCCCGCATTCACCTGTGCACGCTGTCACTTGTGCACTATGCTTGCAGCTAACCTGCATTCACCTGTGCACGCTGCCTGCAGCTAACCCGCATTCACCAGTGCAAGCTGGCTGTAGAGATCCTGCTTTCACCTGTGTGTGGTGCTGGCAGGGAGCCCGCTTTTACCTGTGCAGGTTGTGCAACTCTCGCTTTCTCCGGTACACACTGCCTATAATGAGCCCACATTCACCAGTGCATGCTGCCTGTAGTGAACCCGTATTCACCTGTGCACGCTGCCTGTAGTGTCCCGCTCTTTTACCAGTGCCGGCTTTCCTACTCTCAGTTTCACCGGTACACATCTATACAGTTTGCCTGTGTACACTAGTACCTGCTGCAGGCAAATAGCATGATTGGAAGCAGATCACCCGCTTTCACTGGTGCACCTCTCTGTTCATGCAAATGCTGCACTCACCAACTGAGGCTCCGAGCAGCGAGCTAGGCTACTTTCCTCTTCGCCGACTTCACATTTAGGAATCCGGTGCAGGGGTGTGTCGCGTACACAGCATGCTTTCTCTCCAGCACTAAATCTCGCTCAGACAGGTTCTTCTGAAGCCCAGCATCAGAGCAGGGCTTTCAGGTGAGGCGCTGCCTTACCAGAAAATACTGTCAATTCTCTTCGACAGTTTAAGTGCAGAAAGATAATTTTATTTTTGTGCCACACAGATTCCAACATTCGAGACGTGCACTCGATAGCACCAAAAGGACATGGCAATAAGGAGTGCTGTAAAATCATTTGCATCATTAACAAAGCAAACCGTGCCTCTTTCGCTCACTTCTAGGCACTGATAATGCGCATGTATGCAGCAGAATTATAAATGGACACGAAAGAGGTAAAATGCACTAACCAAGCGCTTTACCAGTTTTCCAATTCCCATCTCCCCGGCTAGACATTAGTGTGTAGGGTAGTATAATTCCAGTCGGGCTTTAAGGATTTATGTTTTACTAAATATTGTCCAGGGCGATAGTTTGTAATAAAAATAGTCATTCCTCGGCTGGTTTGCTGTTGGCTTTTTTTTGTGTTCCTCTATGTCGGCTTAACATTCTGTGATTCTGGGCACTGGAAGAGTGCTGCTTTTCCCCGTCTCCCACCCTCTTCCTGTGGATGCCCTCTCCCAGCCTTCCGCTGCTGATCACTTCTCACTCCAGTTGCTGCCCCCTAGTCCCACCCACGCTCTTATTTTAAAATTAATATTTTTGAGATATGTGCTGCATGACTAAACTCTTATAAGGGCCCAAAGGCGAGACCTATTGACTATGCCAATGTTTGTTATACTTGCATTACACACAGGGTAAGATAGAATGCTGCAAAACGTGTGAATATTTTTACGATAAAATGGTGCTTTCAAAATGTAGGTTTTAATAATACCAGAGCATATGCAATGCAGTTTTCATTTTTTACATAACTGTCCCTTCAACACCTCTTTAGGGGCACTAAGGGCTGTGTAAATACAGTTAAAATTAAAAGCAAGAAATTCCCAGCCCAGTTGTTAACTCTGGACCCCAAAAAACTAATCTTTGTCATTACAAAGTGCCAGAACTGCTCCCAAGCATCCTGTACACTTGCAGATAAACTGATAAGGCACATTTGCCTTTCATTCAGGAAAGCAGCTGATACCGATCTCAATTAGCTGTCCCAGGAGTGCTGTCTTTTTGCAGGGACAAGTGAAGCTGGGGAGTCTGCGACCCCCTTCCTAGGACTCCACGACCCCCCTGGGGATCGTGCCCCACAGTTTGAAGACCTCTGGATTAGGGGAATGTGTATTTGCACATTTTTCTTTTTCACCTTAGGAAAATACATTTTCATGTGCAAAATTGGGAAAACCAGCGGCCAAATTAGCATTAACCGCCCAAAAAATCCAACCGCGGCGGTACGAGGCCCAGAATAACCGCCCGTAGTGGGCGGAGATGGCCAAAATCCATCCGCGGCGGTCGGAATTGCGGCGGAAAAACAACAACCCGCCGCAAGTATAGAGGAGACACCGCCCCGGAAATTAGTATATCCCCAACAGTCCAGCGGCACGTACCGCCGTCTCCGAGCCAGCGGAAGAGCTGAAGCACAGCCACCGCGGCGGACGACCCGTCAAAAAAATGGCGTACGAAGCCAAAACCCCACAAGAAGGCCAAAAAGTGCACACAGAAAACTAGACATGCCTCCCAATTACACAAAACACACCCCAATGACACAACCACATGGTAAAACGAAAAATACAAATTCCAGGACAACACACCTGTCAGCAACACCCCAATTGGACACACCCACATAGCTGTGTACAAAACCAGCCCCTTCACTGACCACAATCCCTTGCAAAACTCCAGGCGAGAAGGGACACATACCCCAGCCAGCTGACAGGAGAGGCAAAGGACACAACATCACCAGCCACACCACACACAGCACCACCATCACCTCCAAGCCAGCACAACTAACTCCTCTGCACAACACACACCATACACAGCACAACCACAACCACCACTCACACTCCTTCGCCCACAATCACTTTGCACACCACAAACCATGGCCACACAGAAAATGCCCAAATTTACTGAGAGTGAGTTGAAGGTCATGGTAGACGAGATAGTCAAAGTGGAACCACAGCTTTTTGGTACCGTGGTCCAATAAACACCATTAGCCACAAGGGCACAAATGTGGGCGAGGATAGTCCAAAGGGTCAATGCAGTAGAGACCACCCCAAGATCAAAAAAGGAGATCATGAAGCAGTGGCATGATCTGAAGAGGGTGGTCAAGGAGAGGAGGAGCAAGAACTGGTGGTGGCCCTCCCATTCCACAAAAAACATTCACACAATGGGAGGAGAAGGTACTTGCCATACTGCATCCAGAGAGTCTCACAGGAGTAGCCGGGGGAGTGGAGGCTGGTAAGTACAAACAAATGACTACCGCCACTCTGCTATGTACTGCCTTGCACAACTACAAAGCTACACCACCTAGGACACACACCATCCATCTGCACCACACACTCACAAAAACATGGCTCACAGATCCAACATTCACCCACTCCCATTCACCCCAAACATAGCTAACAACATAACCATGGAGGCATGTGTACAAGCAGACAGCACTACAACAACCACCAGGCCCCCTGGCCCACACCTGAGCAGGATGGATCCCTCCCCCACCCCACCCAGGAGAAGTTGGAAGCCATTGCAGTACACCAAACAAACTTACAGAGGTAGGTAGCCCTCTTCCCTGGGAGGGTGTTTGTGTCTGGGAGGGCTACACTACTACTCCCACCATGCCCCCTGTCCCACACCTGAGCAGGATTGATCCTTCCCCCACCCCACCCAGGAGCAGTTGGAAGCCATTTCAGTACACCAAACAAACTTACAGGTAGGTAGCCATCTTCACAATGAGGGTGTCTGAAGGTGGGGGGCCTGCACTACTACTCCCCCCATGCCCCCGTCCCACACCTGAGCAGGATGTATCCTTCCCCCACCCCACCAAGGAGCAGTTGGAAGCCATTGCAGTACACCAACCAAACAGGTAGGTAGCCATCTTTACAATGAGGGTGTCTGGGGGTGGGGGGCCTGCACTACTACTCCCACCATGCCCCCTGTCCCACACCTGAGCAGGATGGATCCCTCCCCCACCCCACCCAGGACCAGTTTGAAGCCATTGCAGTACACCAAACAAACTTACAGGTAGGTAGCCATCTTCACAATGAGGGTGTTTATGTCTGGGAGGGCTGCACTACTACTCCCACCATGCCCCCTGTCCCACACCTGAGCAGGATGGATCCCTCCCCCACCCCACCCAGGAGCAGTTGGAAGCCATTGCATTACACTAAACAAACTTACAGGTAGGTAGCCATCTTCCCTGGGAGGGTGTTTGTGTCTGGGAGGGCTGCACTACTAACTACTCCCACCATGCCCCCTGTCCCACACCTGAGCAGGATGGATCCCTCCCCCCACCCCACCCAGCAGCAGTTGGAAGCCATTGCAGTACACCAAACAAACTTACAAGTAGGTAGCCAGGTTGTGCACCCACCCATTTTTCCCAAATTAAATGGTGCCATACGACAACACCAGCCCTCACATTGCACAAAGAGCCATACCTACCCCATTGCCAAGCACAGTGTGCACACAGGTAAGCCAAGGAAACTGTCACAACCACCAAAGTGTGACACACCAATGCACAAGTAGAAGAAAGCCTGGGCACATTCATGCACAGCAACTAGTTACATGTGCATCACCATGGGGCAAGTGCAACAAGGACCATTCTCAAAATATGAAAGCATGTGTGGTGGCACAAATCAAGATATGCACGACAGGACAAAGGGATGCAGGAGATGAATATGGCCAGTCCATGGCCAGATGTGACGTCGGCTAGGTCAGACAACTAAACCATGAGTCCACAATTAAACACATGTTGTGCCAGGCCCTAGATGGCAACAAGTCCCAGTAAACCTCAATTGGACATGGTTCGCACCATGGACAAGTAATGCTTGTACCACTGTATCATGTCAGGGAGCACAGTACTGCACACAGTCAACAATGTGATGATATGTTAATTGTGCAGTGTACAAAAAGTGAATGACACACAGCTAACCCAAAGCTTGCTGGGTGCACTGCAATGACCATTTCCCATCTGACCCACAGGTGACCAAGAACTCACTGCCGAGGACAACACCAGCAACCTGCAGAGCCAGTCTCCACCCCCGGTACAAGGACTCTCGGATGTTGACTCCCAGGATTCCGTGGACGATGAGCTTGAGGCCGGCCCATCTGGTGTGCCAGGGAGCAACAGGTCCCAGGACCCCAGCGTCCCCCCCACCACATCTGCGGCAACAACAACTCCACAGCAGACCCCTGCTGTCACGGACTGTGCGGCCACCGCCACCGACACCACCACCACCACCACCACCAATGCTGCCTGCAACACCCACCCTGTCCCAGAGGATGCCCCGCACACACCACCCATGGAGGAGGGCAGGGAGAGGATGTAGGTGCCCACAGTGGTGAGGCAACAGGCCCGTGGCAGCAGGGCAGGTGGGAGGGGCAGGGTCACCCAGGGACACCAGGAGGCTGGGACCCACTCATTGGAATACATCACCAGAGTCCTGGGCGCATACGAACAGGCCCAGGGACGAACGGGCCGGTCGGACGATCTGTTGCATGAGCTCATCCTGCTGAT
This sequence comes from Triturus cristatus, assembly GCF_964204655.1. NCBI lineage: Eukaryota > Metazoa > Chordata > Amphibia > Caudata > Salamandridae > Triturus > Triturus cristatus. The sequence continues at coordinate 610,978,457 of NC_140591.1, read as the reverse complement.
GAGGTCCATCGACAGACACATGGGACAAATCGTGGAACTCTTGGGCCAGCAAGTGGCGGTACTGAGGGACAGGCATGCGCCCCAGACAACACCTCCGCCTCCCTCTGGTGGGATGCACAATGACAGTTCACCATCCTCCCCTGTGCCCACATAGAGGGGTATGTCCTCAGACCCCACTGGCCCTGCAGCAGGGCCCTCCCTGCCAAACAACGAAGGGGCCGTCCCAAGAAGACCCTGGGAGTATCTGGAGGCCAAGCACCTGCCAGACGCAAGTCACGGAGCCAGCCATGATGGCAACCCTCTCCACCACTGCATTGACTCTTTGGACTGTCCTTCCCCACACTGCCTTGTGAATGGCATCTGCCTGTTGGACTGGGTCACCACAACAATGTGGTGACTACTCGACCATCTCATCTACTACGACTGTCAACTCACTCCCCCCCAATGGAAATGTACACCCCCCCTTGCATCTCATCATAGTAAATAAAATATCCTCACACACATGTTGTTGTGTCTGCTCCATCTTTATTGCAGGGTGTACAGTCTTCAACACGATCACAATGTACCAGGACTATGGGCTGTATGTAGGCAAGGAGAAGTCGAAGGCACCTAGGGAAACACAACAGAACAACTGTCACTGGTCTGGGTGTGGCATTACAGACATCACACAAGCCCTAACACCAGGATAACCCAACATGCACATGTCACAATGGCCCCCGAGTGTCAACATACATGTCCCGTTGATGATCCCAAATGACATGTCCTAGAAACATTTCCAACCACCACTGAGTCTACAACTGGCTGATGCTACAATTCTCACATGCCCCTTCACGACAACAGCAATCTCATCAGACAATGGGTATGTTGCATATTACCACCCACCGTCAAGTGAAGTAGCGGGTGATGAGCTGTTCATGCAGGTCAACACCTTCCTCCTCTCCACTGTCCTCATCACTGGACATGGCTTGGTTTGCAGGCTGGGGCCTTGGGTCCTCACCATCATCCAGCAGCAGGGGAATCTCCCTGCGAATGGCTAGGTTGTGGAGCATGCAGCATGCAACATCAATCTGACACACCTTCCCGGGCGAGTATGCCAGTGCACCTCCGGTCTTGTCCAGGCACCGGAAACGTGACTTGAGCAGGCCAAAAGTGCGATCCACCACACGACGTGTCCTCCCATGTGCCTCATTGTAGCGGACTTCAGCCGGGGACCTGGGATTCCGCAGTGGGCTCAGCAACCAGGGACAGTTAGGATATGCAGAGTCACCTAGGTATGACAAACACAAATAGACATTGCAATGTCGCAGAGTCTCAGGGGAGCAGGTCACACACACAGCACACCACACGACTAGGCATACTCACCCACAATCCATGCACACTCTAGAAGAAGATTAGCCATCAGCTGGGGCACTATGCTGTTCCTCAGGATGTAGGAGTCGTGGGCCGAGCCTGACAATTTGGCACACACCTGCGAGATGGTCATATCTGCCAGGCACACCACCTTCACATTGATGGAGTGGTAATGCTTGTGATTGCGGTAAATGTGCTCACTTGCCTGTGGTGGCACAAGAGCGACATGGGTGCAATCAATGGCCCCAACAACATTGGGGATGTGTCCAAGGGGATAGAAGTCTCCCTTCACAGCTGGCAATTCAGCACCCCTGGGGAAATGGATGTATCTGTCCTTGTATAGCATCATGGCGGACAGTACATCACGCAGCAGCATGCTGAACATCGGTTGTGACATCCCACCAGTGCTGGCCACAGTCTCCTGGAACGATCCTGTGGCAAAAAAATGCAGGGCTGCCATCACCTTATAAGTAGGGGTGAAAGCTGTTGGATATGTCCTGCGTGGCTGCAGGTGGGGCCCCAACAGATCACAAAGGGTTTTCAGGGTGGCTCTGTCCAAGCGGCATTTGCGTATTATCGCAACATCCTCCATGTCCTCCAGCACCGTCAAGTGACTAATCAAATTTGGCCCTCTCCTATTGGAGATGATAGTGGACCCATGTCAATACAATACACCAAGCGATGTGCCCAGCATATCACGTTCTGGATGACACAACGACAACAATGACTGACATCTAGAGTGACTAACAGACCACCTTACATGGAGGGACACCTTCAGCTACACAAAGGGCACACGTGTCAACTTATACAAGACAAGTACCTCAAACACCACCTTTGGCTATGTGAATGCACATAGGGATATGGCCACAGTACACATGTGCACGCCTGGGAGTCTAGCATCCAGCATATGTGTAACTAATCAAAACCACTGTCTCCTACCTAGCTGCTGTACCGGTCACACCTTGATGCGTCATTACAACCTGGCACACATTCACCACACAATGACCACAGTTGGCGCTTGAATGATGAATGTGTTCATGAGAAGACATGAGAGGCAATGCTAATTAGATCAACATTCATCGAAACAAGCATTGCTGTGATTGTCACTGGACCTCAACACATTGACATGTGTACACATTGTACAGTCCAGGACTACACTGTCCTGCCTACACCAACATCAAATCCTCACGCGACATGTGAGTGGGTACAGACAAATGTACATTACACACACACAAACATGGCATGTGTAGCCATCAGTGGAGTAAATTGAACATTGGCATCGTGTGCACAATGATGTGCCATTAAACATGTTGGCACTATGCACTGTTGATGTTTGACAGATGGCCATTGCATGGCACCCATATCGCGGTAGCTACCGCCTGGCACCGGCGGTATGTCACCAGCACCCCCATTCACACCAGTGCAGTAGTCATAAGCATGGAGACATGTGGAAGTGGCAGTTGGCATGCTCCGCCGCCAGAATGGCGGTGCCTCGTGTCAATGCATGGCACCCATATCGCGGTAGCTACCGCCTGGCACCGGCGGGGTGTCACCAGCACCCCCATTCACACCAGTGCAGTAGTCATAGGCATGGAGACATGTGGAAATGGCGGTTGGCATGCCCCGCCGCCAGAATGGCGGTGCCTTGTGTCAATGCATGGCACCCATATCATGGTAGCTACTGTCTGGCACCGGCGGTGTGTCACCAGCACCTCCATTCACACCAGTGCAGTTGTCATAGGCATGGAGACATGTGGAAATGGTGGTTGGCATGCTCCGCCGCCAGAATGGTGGTGCCTCGTGTCAATGCATGGCACCATATCGCAGTAGCTACTGCCTGGCACCGGCGGGGTGTCACCAGCACCCCCATTCCCACCAGTGCAATAGTCATAGGCATGGAGACATGTGGAAATGGCGGTTGGCATGCTCCACCACTAAAATCGTGGTAGCGCACCCCGGGCCCCAACGGTGTTACACCACCATGGAGCTCGCCCTAGAGCCAATGTGAAGCTCTATAGCGGTGGCATGATGCAATTTTGAAGGTCGCGGTAGGCGTGCTCCGCCACCGCGGAGGCGGTCATTGGCTGCATTTGAAAGATGCACCATCACGGTAGCGCACCCCGGGCCCCAGCGGTGTTACACCGCCATGGAGCTCGCCTTAGAGCCAATGCGAAGCTCGATAGTGGTGGCATGATGCAATTTTGAAGATTGCGGTAGGCGTGCTCCGCCACCGTGGAGGCAGTCATTGGCTGCATTTGAAAGATGCACCATCGGGGTAGCGCACCCCGGGCCCCGGCGGTGTTACACCGCCATGGAGCTCGCCCTAGAGCCAATGCGAAGCTCGATAGCGGTGGCATGATGCAATTTTGAAGGTCGCAGTAGGCGTGCTCCGCCACCGCGGAGGCGGTCATTAAATGCATTTGAAAGAGGCAGACATGGACCACCAATTGCTGCAGCTTGGCACCTTTGAAACGACCCCAGGGGGCTATATATGTGGGAGTGAGCCTCACATTGCCACTGCTCACAGAGCCTGCTGCCTGAGACCCCTCACCTGCTGCTGCCTCCAGGGACTACTGCCTGACACCCCTCATCTGCTGCTGCCTCAAGGTGCTGCCTCAGGGACTGCTGCCTGACACCCTTCACCTGCTGCTGCCTCCAGGGACTGCTGCCTGACACCCCTCACCTGCTGCTACCTCCAGGGACTGCTGCCTGACACCCCTCACCTGCTGCTGCCTCCAGGTGCTGCCTCCTGGGACTTATGCCTGACACCCCTCACCTGCTGCTGCCTCCAGGGACTGCTGCCTGGGGACCCTCGCCACCAAAATCCCCTGCTGTTGTCTCACGTCCACAGTGATGGCAAGGACAGAGAAGATCCGTGCCAGTCCCTTCACAAGCGAGGAGCTGGAGGTCCTGGTGGATGAGGTGCTCACACAGTACCCAAGGCTATATGGTGCCCCAAATGTCGTGGTGAGTCTTAAACAGTGTTGTGGTAGGGCAGGGGGGCCACACATGTAGTGGACTGATCCAGCATGTGCCTGGGAGTGTGGGGTAGTGTCATGCACTGCCTGACATGCTGTCTCCAGTGGGAAGGTGTGTGTATCCAATGCCACAGCTTTCCCTCCCTGCACATGTAAGTATGAGTGACCTGTGTTGTGTTGTCAGCCATACAGTGACACAGAAGGTTGTTCATGCTGTAGTCAGGACAGTGATTGCTTGGCTGGATGGCTGTGTGTGCCCCTGTAGTCCATCTCAGTGTGAGCCCAGCTGGACAGCACAGTCCCCATCTACAAAGACAAGGACACATCACTTCACTTACAGAGTATGACATCAGTCTTTTCACATTGCACTCCAGCTGTGGGCCATCTCAGCCCTGTAGATTGCACACAACCGCCCTTGTGAAGGGCATTTTGTAGTTGTGAGATCATGTCCCTCAATGTGAGATCCATGACACAGTTATCTATTCCCAGGGCAGGGACATTGAGGGCTGCGCAGTCTTGGACACAGTGGGTCACCCCCCAAACACAGGTTGATATGTGATGTATGTGTTGCTCAACCCAACAATTGACTGGAGATGTGGGCAGGCAGGTTTCAGTGTTGGCATCCTGCATGTGTGTGAGATGTGCAGGGACTGTGTTCCCCCTCACACCTGCATGCTTTAACATCAGCTTTTCCCATGCAGGGGTCACATGTGGGCTGTACTATAGTCTCTGATTAATCCATTGTTGGATATGTGATTTTGTTGTATCTTGCTGCTATACTGAAAGATGTCGGTACATGGCACTGTGTACCTGATCATTTCTCCCTCTTGTCTCCCATGCCTGCAGCTCAAGGTACACCAGTGTAAGGCCGTGTGGAGGGCCATTGCAGTGAAGGTGCGAGCCCTGGGGGTCTCAAACCGACGGCGCACCCACTGCCACAAGAGATGGGATGACATCAGCCGGCTGGCAAAGAATGTGGCGGATATGACCCTGGGGCTGCTTCCTCGCACTAGGGGTCTGGCACGGCGCAGCATGACACCACTAATGGGGTGCATCTTGGCGGTGACACAGCCTGAGCTGGATGCACGTTTGAAGGAGCATCAGCAGCAAGCCAGCGGTGAGCATTTGGGGAGTCTGACTTTGGATGGGAGTGGCTGCATGTGTACAGAGCCTGTGCCAGCACTGGCCTCTGTGATGTTGGTAGGGTGACGCTGTGGCATGTAAGTGGCTGGTGGCCTGTGTGCCTGTGGCATGCATTTGCCCTACCTGTACTTACAAAGTTGATTTCGAAGCTGTGCCTTCACATTACATTCTGAGTTGTGCTCTTCAGGTTTCTTCTGCATTGGTGTAGTCCTGGGAATCCCATGGGAGGGAACGGCAGTGTGGCCAATCTGACTGTGCGTACATCAATGCGTCCATTGCATGCACCCATATTGGGGAGGGCTAGATATCTTACAGCAATATGCAGCATTCTATTGTCCCCAAGGTACGACATGGTGGGTGGCATGGGCTAATGTCCATTGTGGACTGTCATGTTGTAGTCTGGGTCTGTGTTGTCCCCTCCTGTTACATCCATATCTGTCATTGGCAACAAGTAGTGTGCCCCCATCATGTCCCTAGGTGTGCTCAGAACTAGTTGTGTGTCTATTTGAACAGAGCCACAAGCAGGGTGTTGTGCTGTGTGGTCATCACATGGCTCACTCATGCCTGAGTTTCCAGTTTCCACACACTGCTTGAGTCCATGTAGTGAGTTGGCACTATGTGATTGCACAGGGTGGCGTGCAACATGTAGAGTTACAAAAGGGGGTGGTGATGGACGGAGCCAGGGAAGGCATGGCTTGGCAGTTCGGGCTGGACTGTTCCCATGAGGCACAGGGTCAGACTGATTTGCTTATGGCCATGTCTGAACTGGGGTGGCAGAGTGGGCTAAAGAACGGTGATGGATCAAACCCAGATCGGTTGACTGGGTGTGAGTGTTTGATTGGTTCTGATGCTCCGTCCATCACCACCCCCTTTTGTACCGCTTTGTTCGCCATAAGTTGGCAGGGTATGCCCAGATGTTGAGTCCCTTGCTCACTTTGCCACTGGATTCAAGCAAGCCTGGCTGAAGACGGCTGAAATGCCAGAAACCGGTCCTAGGAAGCTTGTTTCCGGTCCAGGGAAGGCATGGCTTGGCAGTTCGGGCTGGACTGTTCCCATGAGGCACAGGGTCAGACTGATTTGCATATGGCCATGTCTGAACTGGGGTGGCAGAGTGGGCTAAAGAACGTTGATGAATCAAACCCAGATCTGTTGACTGGGTGTGAGTGTTTGATTGGGTCTGATGCTCCGTCCATCACCACCCCCTTTTGTACCACTTTGTTCACCATAAGTTGGCAGGGTATGCTCAGGCATTGAGTCCCTTGCTCACTTTGCCACTGGATTCAAGCAAGCCTGGCTGAAGACGGCTGAAATGCCAGAAACCGGTCCTAGGAAGCTTGTTTCCGGTACAGGGAAGGCATGGCTTGGCAGTTTGGGCTGGACTGTTCCCATGAGGCCCAGGGTCAGACTGATTTGCATATGGCCATGTCTGAACTGGGGTGGCAGAGTGGGCTAAAGAACGGTGATGGATCAAACCCAGATCTGTTGACTGGGTGTGAGTGTTTGATTGGTTCTGATGCTCCGTCCATCACCACCCCCTTTTGTACCAATATGTAGAGTTGGTTAACTTTTGTCATGCATTGCTTGCATATGTTTGTTCTGTTTTTGCCACTGACCTGACCCTACATCTCTCTCTTCCATGCAGCATCACCTGTGGTTACGGAGGTACAGGAGACGGACACCAGTGGGGGTGAAACTAGCACCACAGCTGCCTAGGAGCCCAGTGACACAGATGTCACCAGCGTATCAGAGGGGGACAGGAGTCTGCTGGAGGAGTCCCAGCCTGAGACGCAAAGCACCACATCATCCAATGCCTGCGGGGATGCATCCATGTTGAAGGGCACAGGGAACGGGGACTCTGCATCGACCTCCACCACACAGCGGCCATTGCCCACCCTTCCAGCCACTTCCTCTGGTGCTGCCCGTGTCCGCCTCAGTAAGAGGGGAAGAGTGTCCTTCACCCCTGGCACCGCTGCCCCTGCCCCTGTCCCCCCTGCTGCCATCAGTGCTGAGTCTGTGGACCTTTTGCGCCAGCTGTGTGTAGGCCAGATAGCTCTCCTAAATGCCTTCATTGACCACGACAAGAAATTGGCCCAGGTGGTTGCTTTCATGGAGGGCATACATTCCGACGTGGGTGGGCTGCACCGGACAGTCCAGGCTTTGTCATCAACAGTGACGTCTGCCCTGCATCAGGCACATTCTCATAGTCCAGCTCCAGTCACTTTGTCCACCACCCAGGCAGTGGCCACGTCTGAAGATAGTCACCACGGTCCACATACATCAAAGTCAGGATACAGCACACGGAGCACACAGCAGCAGCAACCCAAGCGGCCCTGGGCGCAGACACCATCCCCACAGAAGACCAAAGACACCCCAGAGCGCAGGGAGAAAAGCCCGTCAGGCGACACCAGTGGACAATTAGTAAAGCAGCAGACCTCAGGCACACATGCCTCAGTGGCATCCCCATCCAAGGACTCTCCTGCCCCTAAAGCATCGCACAAAGATAATCGTACAGTGTATGTGCCCACCAAGGAGGTGGTGCATGCCAAGGGTACACCTAGGAAGGGCTCAAAGGCAGTATCACCAACCACCTCGACCCCCATTCCAAGCCCAGTGAAGCAGGGGCCGGAGGGGACTGTAGGGGTGACATCTAGTAAACAGGGGAAGGGGGGCAGAGGCGAAGCAAGGCAAAGCGTTCCGCTGGGTCCAGCACATCACCATAGGGGCTGCCAGCGCCTGCACCTGCTGCAGTGGTGGTGAGTGTGCCTGTTGTGCCCACACCAAATCCCATTGATCCACAGTCAGTCAAGCCATTTAGGATCCCCAAGAAGTGGAAGGGCACCCCTCCACAATCTTCCAGCCACACCGTGACTCCCGTCTGCATGGCTCCACCTCCACGTGCCACTACACCACCTGGTCCAAGGAGCCCTCCAGCTTGCCTAGACAGTGATCGCTCTACCTCAGCTGTTCCGCTCTCTCCCTCTTTAAGTGCCCGACAGTCCCAGAGGCACACCCAGCTCCCAGTCTGCCTGAAAGCCAAGTCTGAGTGGTAATCACCCTCACACACCTGTGTCTCACACAGGAGGACCTGTACTGCACATTGTTTCCCCCTGACTTTGTTGCTGGCCATGGAAATGTACAGTCACACACATTCCCTGTGCAGCTTCTCATGAACTGCAGTTTGTCATGCCCATTGGCCTTGCCATTCACTGCTGTGTTGGACCCTTCCCTGTGCAGCTTCTCATGGACATGCTCTGCACTCTGCCCTGGCCACTGGCCTTGTTGTTCACTGCTGTTTTGCCCTTGCCTTTGCAGCTTTTCATGGGCATGCTCTGCACTCTGCCCTGGCCACTGACCTTGCTGTTTTGCCCTTGCCTGTGCAGCTTCTCATGGACATACTCTGCACTCTGCCCTGGCCACTGGCCTTGCTATTTTGTCCTTGCCTGTGCAGCTTCTCATGGATATACTCTGCACTCTGCCCTGGCCACTGGCCTTGCTGTTTTGCCCTTGCCTGTGCAGCTTCTCATGGACATACTCTGCACTCTGCCCTGGCCACTGGCCTTGCTGTTTTGCCCTTGCCTGTGCAGCTTCTCATGGACATGCTCTGCACTCTTCCCTGGCCACTGGCCTTGTTTTTCACTGCTGTTTTGCCCTTGCAGCTTCTCATGGACATACTCTGCACTCTGCCCTGGCCACTGGCCTTGTTGTTCACTGCTGTTTTGACCTTGCCTTTGCAACTTCTCATAGACATGCTCTGCACTCTACCCTGGCCACTGGCCTTGTTGTTCACTGATGTTTTGCCCTTGCCTGTGCAGCTTCTCATGGACATACTCTGCACTCTGCCCTGGCCACTGGCCTTGTTGTTTACTGCTGTTTTGCCCTTGCCTGTGCAGCTTCTCCTGGACATGCTCTGCATTTTGTGCCTTACTCTCCTCTTCTCATGGTGCCTATCTGTGCAATTTGTGAATAAAGACAGTTGCTCCAGTTGTCTACTTTGTCAGTGTCCTTACTGAATAAAGTTATTTTGCTGTGTGTAAATGGTTTACTTTGTCACATGGTCTGTGTGGCACTTCAACATGGTCAATGTTTGGGTTCACTTGCTCTGTTTTTTTTCAGGGGTGACAGGGTCTTCAGTTCTTCTTGGCCCAGATACTTGTGGTGGCAATGGTGTCAATTTTGAATGGTTAGCAGTAGTCATTTACTTGATTAGTTCATGTTGGCTCTATTGTACAAATGTCAGGTTGGGGGGCACTGTCAGCACAGGGTGGGTTTCTGCACACAGCATTGCGGGCAGGCTGTACAGGGTCATCATGTGTGTGTTCTTCCTATATGTGTGCCCAGTGGTGTATGTGTGTGGTCATCTTGTGATGGCCAGTCATCCTAGTCCCATGGCTTACTTTCCATGTGTGCTCTTGGATGGCCAGGTATTGTGCAGTGTGAAGGGGATGAGTTTGTGGGGAGGGTTGATGTGTGCATGCCTATGCAATGTCAACTACACACATGTGTCACCCAGGAGTTGTGTGCCTGTTGTTTTGATTGTTCATCCCTGTGGATGTGGTTATATGCCCATGTGTGAGTTGTATGTTGTGCACTGTGCAGTGTTTGGTGTGTCCTTGCAGTTCTGTCTGACTCCTACTTGTTTTTGTCACTTGTGAGTATGCAGAGGGTGTTACTGGCAATTCAGTGTTGTGTTTTGTTGCACATCCCCGTGTCTGGTGGCTGTTTTTGGGGTCTGTGCAGACCTGCTGCTCCACACTGCCATTGTGTTTGTGTTTTCTCATGCCTTGCTGTCCCATGGTGCCTTCTTGCCTCCAGTGTGGCATGTTGTGTGTGTTCGCGGTTATGAAATTGGGGCGTTCTCTACGCCCCTACCAGATGCACTGCTGTAAGCCCCATTATGGCAGTTATATTTTGTAGTCCTTCTTCATCACTTAATCATCATTATTCATTTTCTCAACAATCTTTTTAAGTTAAACTGTAAAGGTTCCATTTGTATTTTGAACCACACGCGGAATTATTTGCCATTTTTCCAAACTTCTTATGCTCCAAACGTGACCATCTGGCCCTCAAAAAGGAACACGACCAATGGAACAATTCATCCAAGGCAGTGCTTTTATTAAAAAACCCAATGCATTTCAGGCAATCAAGTGCCCTTCTTCGGGGGTCACTGTAAATGACAATGGAAACAATGAGTAACAATTACCATTTTAAATCCATGATTATAAAACTTATTTCAATATAACATTAACATATTCTTATTTTCTATATACCATTTACGGAACTGCCCTTGCCTGTGCACCCAGAGTGACTTCTCCATGTTTAGTCCTTGAAAAATACCCACCCTGCCAATGCTATATATTGAAAAGAGACATACCCTGCTATTTCATAAACAACCCGACCTGCTGAACAGTCAACTTTCCCATCCTTTCCCACAAATGCCATGCAATATATCATCAATCTCCCTTCCTCCACATCCCCCTCAAGCTCACTTTCTCCTTTATTTTATCTCACTTTCAACTTTACCCAAACACACTTTTTCCTTGAGGTTCCCCCCTTCAACCCAATCCTTCGTTTCTACACTATTCCAGCCACCCTTCTCCCTTTCACTCGTTTTTATAATAGAAAACACTTCAGCTCCTCGACTTCCCTATTTCTACTGCATAGATCTTATCCACCTGATCTCCGTTCGTCCCACCATACCTCTGTCACTATTCACGCCTTCATCCCTCAGTTAAACTATGCGACCCTTCTCTACCCGTACCTGCCGTGAGCTTTTAAAATTCACCCAGCCTCTGCTCCGTCCCAAACTGTCAGTACTCCCTGTGCCCCTCCCTTATTTAATCACGTGTGCGCCTCTTTCCAACTTCCTAATAGGCTAATTACATTGATTTTCCCGCCAACAGCGCTCCATGCAAATAGGCCTGAGCATTGTCAACAACTACATCACCCATAATGCAGTGAACAAGCATAAACTGAGACTGAACTGTCATAATTGTATTTGCCATAACACATGAAAACTGAACATGCAACGTATTACACGCGTTGGAAGTGATTCAGCCCGGACTGTTTTATGTAGAATTGCAATGCCGCCGGTCCTCCGGGATGTCGGCTAAATGGCTGTGTGAGAGCTGCGGGACCGGAACAGACGTGCTCTCTGGAGCAACCCATTGTATAAGGAGCCTACAGCAGTCTGCTATGTCTATTTACTATATCTCAATAAAGGTTTTTGTTTCTCAAAAAAAAAAAAAAAAACTGAACATGCAATGAAAATCCTCGCCATCATATAATGTTCATATTTATCTTAACTCAAAAATTTCTCTATAAATATCAACACCGGCTTGTAAGATGAATGAAGATGTTTCGCCGCGTATGGTGTCCAATGTTCTATCTTTACTTCTTGTTCATTTTTAATCATTTTTAAACTGGTGGGTGCTACCCCGATGCAGGGCAATGGTTTATACAACTTCAGTTATGGAGTTCGGGATGCACACCTGTCTTTATATATTCATCCAAACATTATCCTGTAATCCAAGAATGCGTGCAAACTGGCGTGAGTGTCTATTGCCCAAACGGCACGAAAGTGAACACGGTTATGAAAGTGGGGCGTTCTCTACGCCCCTACCAGATGCACTGCTGTAAGCGCCATTATGGCAGTTATATTTTGTAGTCCTTCTTCATCACTTAATCATCATTATTCATTTTCTCAACAATCTTTTTAAGTTAAACTGTAAAGGTTCCATTTGTATTTTGAACCACACGCGGAATTATTTGCCATTTTTCCAAACAAAAAGGAACACGACCAATGCAACAATTCATCCAAGGCAGTGCTTTTATTAAAAAACCCAATGCATTTCGGGCAATCAAGTGCCCTTCTTCGGGGGTCACTGTAAATGACAATGGAAACAATGAGTATCAATTACCATTTTAAATCCATGATTATAAAACTTATTTCAATATAACATTAACATATTCTTATTTTCTATATACCATTTACGGAACTGCCCTTGCCTATGTACCCAGATTGACTTCTCCATGTTTAGTCCTTGAAAAATACCCACCCTGCCAATGCTCTATATTGAAAAGAGACATACCCTGCTATTTCATAAACAACCCGACCTGCTGAACAGTCAACTTTCCCATCCTTTCCCACAAATGCCATGCAATATATCATCAATCTCCCTTCCTCCACATCCCCCTCAAGCTCACTTTCTCCTTTATTTTATCTCACTTTCAACTTTACCCAAACACACTTTTTCCTTGAGGTTCCCCTCTTCAACCCAATCCTTCGTTTCTACACTTTTCCAGCCACCCTTCTCCCTTTCACTCGTTTTTTATAATAGAAAACACTTCAGCTCCTCGACTTCCCTATTTCTACTGCATAGATCTTAGATAGGGAGTACTGACAGTTTGGGACGGAGCAGAGGCTGGGTGAATTTTAAAAGCTCACGGCAGGTACGGGTAGAGAAGGGTTGCATAGTTTAACTGAGGGATGAAGGCGTGAATAGTGACAGAGGTATGGTGGGACGAACGGAGATCAGGTGGATAAGATCTATGCAGTAGAAATAGGGAAGTCGAGGAGCTGAAGTGTTTTCTATTATAAAAAACGAGTGAAAGGGAGAAGGGTGGCTGGAATAGTGTAGAAACGAAGGATTGGGTTGAAGGGGGGAACCTCAAGGAAAAAGTGTGTTTGGGTAAAGTTGAAAGTGAGATAAAATAAAGGAGAAAGTGAGCTTGAGGGGGATGTGGAGGAAGGGAGATTGATGATATATTGCATGGCATTTGTGGGAAAGGATGGGAAAGTTGACTGTTCAGCAGGTCGGGTTGTTTATGAAATAGCGCGGTATGTCTCTTTTCAATATAGAGCATTGGCAGGGTGGGTATTTTTCAAGGACTAAACATGGAGAAGTCACTCTGGGTGCATAGGCAAGGGCAGTTCTGTAAATGGTATATAGAAAATAAGAATATGTTAATGTTATATTGAAATAAGTTTTATAATCATTGATTTAAAATGGTAATTGTTACTCATTGTTTCCATTGTCATTTACAGTGACCCCCGAAGAAGGGCACTTGATTGTCCGAAATGCATTGGGTTTTTTAATAAAAGCACTGCCTTGGATGAATTGTTGCATTGGTCGTGTTCCTTTTTGAGGGCCGGATGGTCACGTTTGGAGCATAAGAAGTTTGGAAAAATGGCAAATAATTCCGCGTGTGGTTCAAAATACAAATGGAACCTTTACAGTTTAACTTAAAAAGATTGTTGAGAAAATGAATAATGATGATTAAGTGATGAAGAAGGACTACAAAATATAACTGCCATAATGGCGCTTACAGCAGTGCATCTGGTAGGGGCATAGAGAACGCCCCACTTTCATAACCGTGTTCACTTTCGTGCCGTTTGGGCAATAGGCACTCACGCCAGTTTGCACGCATTCTTGGATTACAGGATAATGTTTGGATGAATATATAAAGACAGGTGTGCATCCCGAACTCCCTAACTGATGTTGTGTGTGTTGTCATGACATCCCCTATCTTTGCTTTAGCTGCCTACCCATTGTGGGTCTGCACTCCCTCTTTTTGTATGGTACACTCCTGCCATGTCCCCTACTGACATGCAGTACATTTCACTTTAGTGTGAACTGTCCCCTTGGTTTGTATGTGTGTGTGCCTCCCCATGACTTCATTTGTGCCTCTGTGCTTTGTGGTGCAGTTCTTTGTCCAGGGTCAATGTGTCACTCAGTGCATTTCCCCAATGGGGCATGTGTGATGTTCTGTTGCTGTTTGTCAGTCATGGTTGCTGCTATGCAGTACAACTGTGTGTGCTGCCCAGTCCTGTGGTCAAGTTGTTTCCACCTTTGTGTCCCAGACTTGTGCATCTATTGGGTGTTGTGTTGGATGTATGTGTGTTGTTTGTGTTATTGCTCCACTTCCTGGGTGTGCTGTTGTCTTTATGCTGTGTTGTATGGTGTTTTGTGGGTTGCTGTTCTGTCACTGATGTCTGTGTGTGTCTGGTATGCTTGGTGTGCACACACAGCTTGTTGTGCTTGCTGTGCTGTGTGTATGTTGCCTTGTGATTGCCTGGTGTGCATCCCCTGATGTCGTGCTATGTTTGCTATGTGATTGTTCTGCCTCTGCATCTGTTGTTTGTTTGCTGTGTCTGTGTTGTTCTGTGATGGTGCACTTCTTGTGTGTGTTGTGGAATGTTGTCTGTGCATTGTTCCTGAGTGATGAGGTTGTGCACACCTGTTGTGTCTGTGCTTCCATTGCCTTTCCCCAATTTAGCTGCACAGGGCATGTCTGCTGTTGTTGTGGCTCTGTGTGTGTTTCAGTTGGGTTATGTGTTTGTCTGTTGTATTTGTTTCCACATTTGTGGTGGCATCCCTGTGTGTGTGTGTGTGTGTGTGATGTTTGTGGCTGAGCCCAGGGTGTGTGGTTGTTTGTGTGTGTATTGCCTGTCAAGAATTTGCAGCCTTCAGTGTGTTTGGCACTGGTGTTGTGTGCTGCTGGTGTGAGGAGGTATGTGTGTAGATTCTTACTGGTGTTTGTCAGTCCTGAGGTGTGGAGATGGTCCCTGTGTGTAGTGCTGCTGGTGTACTCCTGTGAAGTAGTGGTATGGATGTGTGGCTGTTCCCAGTTTGACTTCAGGGCCTTCCTTTCATCCTTTCATCCTTGTGCCTATACATGGTTTGCTTTGCCGTCTCCCTGTGTTGTTGCACTGAGCTATCTGTGGTTTGATTTCACTGACTGTGCCTGACATGTGTGCTTTGATGGTGTGAGGGTGTTGTGCTCTGTTCCTTGTGTTGATGTGATGTGCACATGCTTTTTGTGTGTCTCCATAGCCTTCCATTTGAGTGCAGTCCACTTTGGTTTCCCTATTTCTTGTGCTCCATTGCTGTTGGCATGTGGGGTGTGTATGTGTGTGTGTGTCAGTCTGTGATATGTATGTGTGACTGTGCAGGCTGTGTGTACATTTGGATGTTGTTTCCTTGCGTGTGTTCATTTGTTGCTTGTCCTCATTGCTTTTTCCCTGAGTGTGGTGTTGTGTGTGTTTCCCTGGCCCTGTGCTACTGTGCTGTGTGTTGTGTGTTCCTGTGCAGCCACTCCTGCATTGTGTGTCTCCATGATTGTTTGTTGTGTGGTACAGGGTATGTATTGCCCTGGCTTGTTGTTGTGCATGGGGTGCACAGGGGGGGCACATGACATGTGCCTTCATGGGGTGTGCTACTGTGTGGGTGTGTCCCTGTGGTCTTTGTGCCCTGCCCAGGCCTGGCACTGGCCCTGCCTTCTGCATTGCGCATGTATTTGCTTGTGTTCGCCGCTGTGGTGACGTGACCGGGACATTGTGGCATGGTGGCGGAAGCTGTGAGTTCAGGATGCAGTGGTATGAATTTGTGGCAGGTGGGTGATGTGTGGGTACCCTTGGGGATGTGTCCCTATCCCCCCTAGGGTGTCTGATGTGGATTTGGACCCTGTGTCAAGCTGTGGGTTGTGGGTTGTGTGTTGTGTTATTGCGTACCTGCGGCGGCGTCCGCGGCGGTCCATGAGTTCCTGGTGATGTAGCATGTACAGCACCGGAAAGACGTGTAGAGCTGGGTCCATTGCAGTCATGTCCGGGTGGTGTGGACCGGGACTCTGGTTTCGCGCTCCGCTGTCGAGTTTCCGCCGTCTCTGGTTGGGCGGTGTCTCCGCTGCGGTGCGTCTGCTTGCTTGAGTCATCCTAATCTGTGGACCGGGGCGGACGTCATTCCGCACGGCGGAGGGTCTCCATTGGCTCCCACCGCCGCGGTGGCAGGTGCACTTTGATGGCAGTGCACTTCGCACCGCGGCGGTCGGAAATTAGCCTATGTTTGACCATACTAATATGGCCGGCGTGATGTCCGCTGCTATCGGGCGGAAAAAGGCATTTTTCTACACCGCCAGCGCAGTGGTGGTCCCACCGCCCTACATCCTAATGGACCCCGAAGTATTTCAGGCAAAAAACATAGGAAGCTTATGGCCAATAATAATAAATTACAAGCTTTCCATAAACAGTATTGTCCTGGCTTTTAAGAGCTAAAGCCCTTGTAGCCCTCAACCAAGTAGCCTGATTGTTTTTATTCTTTGCTTGTACTTCTGTTTTATATTGTCCTATTTATAATGTCTATATGTACTTTTTTTTAAATCCTTTATATATCTTGGGAATATGACGACATACTCATATAACTTGTCCTTTGGTCCCGCATGTCTGTTTATGTCATATTTGTATGTGCTTTTTAAGATTTTTTATCGAAATAAAGCTTATTTATCATCATCATCAAACAGTATTCACACTGGTTTTAACACAATGGTTTAACGTGTAAATATGTTTCATAGGTCGACGACGTTTCGATACCCTTTAAACCGATAATGAGATCATCATCAGGACGGTAGAATTACATGCCTGAGTATAACACACTGCCTGTAAAAGGAGAGGGAAAAATAGAAAGGCAGAAAAACAACATATTATGACAAGGAGAGGAGAGTAAGCTCTTTTTGAAGAACCTTAAACTTGCTATACCATGCACGGCCGTGAAGGTGAAGCTAAGGGGAAGGCTTTCTGCTGTGAACCATGTGTGAAGGCATGGTTTGGGTGATGTAGCGGTTTGTCTGCAGGAATCTTAGGGCATAGTGGGGGGTCGTGCTGTACAAGAGATTGTGACCAATTAACTGTAATTTGAATATTCATGCCGTGAATAGTTACAGCGCGTTCTAATTACTGCGTGTTCTGCGGTTGGTCGTGCATTCACATGCTATGAGGTGAAGGCGCATGAGTTGCTGACCTGATGTAAGCGATAGAGGTAGTCCAAGGCAAGCAAGCCATAATGAAGCACTTGGAGCTTGCTAGCAGCTGGCTGTTTCAATTCAATCAATTTGAGCCGAACGTAGCGCTTAAAGTGAGCATAAAAGCAGCGCGACTATAAGGCAAGCGGTGAGATTAGGCGATACTGAAATGGCACTTAAAGAACTAGGTGAAAGCGATACTGACGTGGCACTTAAAGAAAAAGAATATCTTTAAACGGCGTGGGCCTAATCGGCGGAGATGTGGTTGGAAATGAAGAGCGGGCGAGATGAACCGTTAAAATCTAGATGCTTAGAGTGAAGGTGAAAGTGGATTAGCGAGTGGAGCGAGCCATGGACAAGTGCGTAATTGCGGTGAAGTTGGGAGGGTGATGAAAGGTTGTGATCTCCGGTCCCCAGGCTGCCCTAAGCCAATCCCGACGCTGCTGTCACCATGACAGCAGAGTCATGATTGGTCTGACTGCCCTAGTTCAGCACTCAGCCGAGACTGGAAGTCTATGCATGTTCTCCACCCAGGATGTACATTACAGCCCGGTGAAGAACATGCTAATTGCGCATGACTGTTTGGCCCGCCCAAGACAGCCAGACAAACCGTCATGTTCACTTAAGGTGCACAAACCACTCCTCCTCCTCCTGCACTGTGACAGAAGCCCAGCCCAGCCCGCTCCACCCCGCCCAACCTAGCTCCAAAGAGAAAAAAGAAAATGATAATAACAGCCTGTTATTATCATTTTATTTTTCCTTTGTTGTACTGCTTAGAAGCAGTGGGGCAACTCTCCTCCACCTTAGCGGAGAAGCTGCTGCAAAAAAACATTGCTTTTTGCTGCCTCTTAACTGACACGTATCACTTAAAAACTCGAGACCCGCCTTGATACCTTTCCCATAGCGAGAAAGTGTCGTTTTCAACCACTGGAATGTGCAGGTCCCAAAACTGTGGCTGAGGAACTGTCATTGACAGTTGCAACTTCCTGAAACCCTACTTTGTCTTAAGTAATCAAAACGTTTTCATGGGCCCCAAAGTGTGTCCGTATTTTACTATCGCATTTTGTTTGATTGTTTTCATTATATTTGGATTTTTTTTTTTAATGAATAAAGATCATGGGTCATTTTTCGTCCAGATTATTGCTGAAAGAAAAAAGTAAGAACTGCAAAATCAAATCATTGGAAGGGCCACATTTGCGGATAGAGAACTGTGGTATTAAGTTATTAAGTGGAGTCTTTAAACTATTTATATGTATATATTTGATGAGTTTTCCCCCCCACGCTGCAGCCTTGAACGTGAATAAATTGCTTTGCTGTACTTACCCCGTGTGTGGAATCCTTCGAATGGGTGAGACTTTGCGGATTGATGTTTAACGGCTGTTGCCTAGCCGTGAAGGATCCTCGCTACGTAGCAGACCTGGGTGCGCCATCAGGCGGACACCGTTCAGGACGGGAGCTGCTGGTTTCGAGGCACTGAGATGCAGACGTGAGGGTAGGAGCCGGCAAGGCGACCCACTGTGGTTTTTTTATTTTGTCGAAAAGTGATGGACTTTGCAGCGGCTCACTTGAGCAACACTGAACTTCAAGTACCATAAGGCTGTGCATACGGCAACGCCCACTGAGGCGGGGTGCGAGTTTAAATACAGATGCACTCAACGCTGAAAGCCCATTAGAAACTTAGCCTGTGACAAAGGGCAGGAGCCCAAAACGCGTCGGCTGAATGGACAATGTTTTGCTGAGTTTTCCCCCCCACGCTGCAGCCTTGAACGTGAATAAATTGCTTTGCTGTACTTACCCCGTGTGTGGAATCCTTCGAATGGGTGAGACTTTGCGGATTGATGTTTAACGGCTGTTGCCTAGCCGTGAAGGATCCTCGCTGCGTAGCAGACCTGGGTGCGCCATCAGGCGGACACCGTTCAGGATGGGAGCTGCTGGTTTCAAGGCACTGAGATGCAGACGTGAGGGTAGGAGCCGGCAAGGCGACCCACTGTGGTTTTTTATTTTGTCGAAAAGTGATGGACTTTGCAGCGGCTCACTTGAGCAACACTGAACTTCAAGTACCATAAGGCTGTGCATACGGCAACGCCCACTGAGGCGGGGTACGAGTTTAAATACAGATGCACTCAACGCTGAAAGCCCATTAGAAACTTAGCCTGTGACAAAGGGCAGGAGCCCGAAACGCGTCGGCTGAATGGACAATGTTTTGCTGAGTTTTCCCCCCCCACGCTGCAGCCTTGAACGTGAATAAATTGCTTTGCTGTACTTACCCCGTGTGTGGAATCCTTCGAATGGGTGAGACTTTGCGGATTGATATATATATATATATATTATCTACTGGCGGTAGCCAGTAGATAGTTATAGTTAGGACCCTGTTTCCATAGGAAATCCGCAACATTCTATTTGGAATAACTTTGGCGCCGGTCGACGAATCCTCGCGAAATTTTCAAAATAGGTGGGGCGCTACGCTCCGCTCCTACCCTGAAAGTCTCGGGGGGATTCGTCAAGCGGGGGCTGAGAAAAAAGGGGGGTCCCAAAACGCGTTTTTCCCATGCATTTTTCCATAGGACCTTTAGACACAGCTACAGCCCGAACGGCTGAACAGAGTTACTTGAAATTTGGCAGAGAGGTAGTCCTCAGGTCAAGGAAGTGCCTTTTGTAGGTCTGGTGTAAATCTGCTCAGTAGTTCCTGAGAAAATAGCATTTAAATCAATATATATATCTGTGGCAGCTCACGGTGCGCTTACCGTGCGCTTACGGTAAGCTTACCGTACGCGTACGGTGACGTGCGCGAGCGCGATTCTGATTGGCTGTTAGATCTTAGTAAACATTCGAATCGGTCGAAACCAGGAAGCGGCGGCCGCCATTTTCTCTCTCGCAGTCTGAGGGGGGGAGTAAAAACAAACGGAAAAAACATACAAAGGAGCTGTATAGACTGCTCCTAACCACCTAAACTTGATGTAGGTTTCCCCAAATAACCCCCAATGCCAAAAAGTCAATATTTATTTTTTGCGAAAAATTGCCGATTACGCTTACCGTACGCGTACGGTAAAAAAGTCTTAAAAAAAAAAAATTAACCAAATTGACCCCACCCCGTGTGCAAATTGTGCCCTTAGGGCACCATTTGTGCATGGCATATGTATGCAATGAAAATGTAAAAGTTTACCTTGCACAACGAAGCGCGTAATATGCCCTCCATGTGCGCACGGTGCGCGAAGCGCATCGTGCGTACATGGCCCATCCAGCGTAACGTGGGCACGCGGTGCGCATAGCGCACCGCGTGCCCACCATGCGTGCACGGCACTAACTGTGTAAAGTGGGCGCGCGGTGCGCGAAGCGCACTGCGTGCTCACTGTGCGTGCAGCGCACCGTGCGTGCACAGAACGAACTGCGTTAAGTGGGTGCACACGCCACGAATGGCGTAAAGTAACTTAGCATTTAAAAAAACGTACAAATTCACTGAAAAAACCATAGGTTTCACACACGTTATAGTTAGGAATTAGCATTTAAAAAACCTTACAAATTCACTGAAAAAACCATAGGTTTCACACATGTTATAGTTAGCTGGAAATTTTACTGATAAAAAACCTATGAAATTCCCCCGTTATAGTTAGTGCAGGCAACTATAACTCACGCGACCGCAATCCTCTGCTGATGACATTTGTGTCTTTATGAAAAAAAAATAATTGTAATATATGTATAGCTAAAATTTAATGGAAGAAGACATGGGCAAATAAGTGTCTAAATACAGTATTAGCATCAGCAGAGGATTGCGGTCGCGTGAGTTATAGTTGCCTGCACTAACTATAACAGGGGAATTTCATAGGTTTTTTATCAGTAAAATTTCCAGCTAACTATAACATGTGTGAAACCTATGGTTTTTTCAGTGAATATATATATATATATATATTACCTACTGGCGGTCGCCAGTAGGTAGTTATAGTTAGGACCGTGTTTCCATAGGAAATCTCAAAATTCTATTTTGAATAACTTTGGCACCGGTTGACGAATCCACGGGACATTTTCAAAACTAATGGGGCGCTCCGCTCAGTTCCTACCCTGAAAGTTTCGGGGTGATTCGTCAAGTGGGGGCCGAGAAAAAAGGGGGGTCCCAAAACGCGTTTTCCCCATGCATTTTTCCATAGGGACTTTAGTCGCAGCTACAGCCTGAACGGCTGAACAGAATTATGTGAAATTTGGCAGAGAGGTAGCCATAAGGTCCATGAAGTGCCTTTTGCAGGTTTGGTGTAAATCTGTTCAGTATTTCCTGAGAAATTAGCATTTAAATCAATATATATATCTGTAAGCGCGCAGCGTACGCGCACTGAGCAAGTCCTGTGCGCGCACCTTGCCGTGCGCGAGCGCACTTCTGATTGGTTGTTAGATGTCAGTAAACATTCGAATCGGTGGAAATCAGGAAGCGGCACCCGCCATTTTGTCTCTCGCGTTAAGAGGGGGTGAGAAACAAAGGGGGAGAACTTGAAAAGGGGGTAGAGTGGGGAGATATTGACCCACTAGGCATTGTAAGGGGGTCACAGTAGGACCTTGTAGGGCAAAAAAAAAGATTTATATTTTGAAAACAAATATCGCCGAGTGCGCGCACCCAGCGCGCACCCGAAAAATTTTTAAAAACAAAAAAATTAAAAAAAATTCGCAATTAAGTAAAAAGATATAAGGTGGCTCTAAAAAGAGCCCTTGTGTTTATTGTGTGTTTTTCGGTACCTACAAGTAAATACCGATGCAGAGTCTAAAGTTCAAGAGGAAGACTGGGTTGCCTTCATCAGTGAAGTGTACACCATCTCCTCTATAAATGTCTTGCATGTTGTAACGCAAGTTGTTGTGGTATATAGAACCCATACCAAAGTCTCTGAGGAAAGCAGAAATAGATTTGTTGACATGCTTCCTTGCTTTGTCAATCTGCGGACAAAATTGGTTGGACCAGTTTCACTTCTGCCTTTGGCATATGTTAGAATATACAAAGGCAGTTTGTGGAAAAAGCGACATCAATTGCACAAAGGTGTCCTTAATAAGCATTTCCAGACCTACCCAAGTTAAAGTGCCTAGGTCATTACCACCACAGTGCACAATAATAAGGTTAGGCTGTGGGAGATGTAGAAAGGTTTTCACCAAAGGCATTAATTGGTGCCACTTTAACCCTCGCTGACCAATCCATTTAATGTCTACATTTGGCAAAGCAAGGTCTCTCACCATACCTCTTTTTTCTGCAAATGTTTCACTCCAGAAGACATAGCTGTGACCTACAATCCACACTGTGAACATCTTCCAAGGAGATCTGGATGCACTCAGGAGGTGTCTTTCAGTAGAAAGGCAATATGAAATGAAAGACAGTTGAAAAATGGGGGCACACATAGGTTTTTTTTATAAAAAGAACTCATTGGCTGTTTGAAACCATTCTACACTAAAAACTAGGCTGTATGTTTACATTTTAAAAAGCATGTTTTGTATTGGTACAGAAAAATGTGTTACCAAAGAACATTACTATGGATTGGCTGTTAGGTTTGAAAAGTCAAGCACTCTTGCTCTTTAGATATGAAACTTTGTCTGCTGAACTTCTGACCTCTCTCCTCACAGCAGTGTTCCATGACCTGTTGCTATGGTAGCAGGCAGGAGACAAGTTGGGGGAAGGGTACATTTGGAAAGGGGTTGAAGTTTTCAACCAATAGAAATGTGTGATTTCATTTGAAAAAAAGTGGGAAGCACTGAGATTTGAAATTAACATGTATATGTGTGAAAAAAGAGAGGGAAACATTGCCATTTACTGGTTCTGCAGAGAGGAGAGAGGTGTAGAGCTCTGATATTCTGACTCTGATAGTCTGCTGTTTGAGTGGCACCTTTCTTTCACAAGTAACTAATTTTAAAGGTGAGTTATGAGTTTGAGAGGGGAAGTATGTGGTGATTTTTGAGAAAAATATTAGAATTGTGAATCTTCTTCAAAAGTTATGTTTTACATTTTGAGGTTTGGGAGATATTTAACTGTCTTGAACTTGTAAGATATTAAGGAGTATGTGTTCACCATAAGTTAATGTGTACTGGTAACAATGAGGAATACTGTTTTGTGCCTACCATCAAACCATGAGACTGTGTGCAGAGAAAAATTGTTGACAGAGATTTAATTTATGTTGCTGTTGAAAAGTAAGACTTGCAGTTGAAAGAAAAGGACAGCTTCTTTTTAATTGTGATGGTTAGGATTTAGCAGAAATCACTATGAAAAAAGAGAGGGGAAAATGGTAGCCCATTTGAAATTAGCATTAGTTCTGTAAGAATTGCAGTCCCAGGAAAGGGGCAGCCTGTGTTTTGTGCCCACCAACACAGCATGAGTCTGTGTGCATATAGGAATTGTTGGCTGAGATTTAATTTGTGAAGTTGTTGTTCTGTAAGGATTGCAGACCCAGGAAAGGGGCAGCCTGTGCTTTGTGCCTACCAACACAGCATGAGTCTGTGTGCATATAAGAATTGTGGCCAGAGATGTATTTTGTGTTGCAGTTGTTCTGTAAAACATGCACTTGCAGGAAAGGGACAGCTTGTTTTCTTCAAATGTGGTGGTTAGCAGTCAGCAGAAATCACTAAATCGCAAATGAGAGGCAAAAGCTACAACATTTGAAACCAATAGGGTAGATTTTCAATTCAAAATAGCAAAGGCACAGGTAGTTGCCATATATTCAAAACTGAAAATAACCCTTAGCACACATGCACTGTTACATACATCCCAGCAGTCTTCATGCAGTTTTGGAAGTCTCTTTGCTCATCTGTCTTGTACCAGACAATACGCAGTCTCAAGAAACAAACTCTTGGCACACACGCAGCAGCTTCTCTCACACTCCCATGTGTAGTACACAGGTCTGTGTGGTGTTTCAGATAGCACTGTGTAACGCAAACACATTCAACGTCACCAAGGCACATTTCCTTTGCTCTAGTGTAGTCACTCACCCAGATTGCACATGCTCATGGTATGATGTAGCTGTTAGGACATGTGGTCTTTTCTGCCTCTGTGATCTAGAAGAAAAATGTGTCAGGCTGTAACAGTAATTATCACTTGTTCTACCACAGTAGTAAATGTGCTTTGAAATTGCAAATCAAATTCTCTTTTCTGCTTAGACGCACACTATGAGGTTTTGTGCGCACAGGAATTGTGGCCAGAGATGTAATTTGTGTTGCAGTTGTTCTGTAAAACATGCACTTGCAGGAAAGGGACAGCTTGTTTTCTTCAAATGTGGTGGTTAGCACTCAGCAGAAATCACTTAATCGCAAATGGGAGGCAAAAGCTAAAACATTTGAAACCAACACGGTAGATTTCCCTTTCAAAATAGCAAAGGCACATGTAGATGCCATATGTTCAAAACTGAAAATAACCCTTAGCACACATGCACTGTTACATACATCCCTGCAGTCTTCATGCAGTTCTGGAAGTCTCTTTGCTCATCTGTCTTGCACCAGACAATACACAGTCTCCAGAAACACACTCTTGGCACACACGCAGCAGCTTCTCTAACACTCCCATGCGTAGTACTCAGCTCTGTGTGCTGTTTCAGATAGCACTGTGTAATGCAAACACATTCAACGTCACCAAGGCCTCATTTAAATTGATCTAGTCTAATCACTCACCCTGTAACACATGGTCATGGTCTTATGGAGCTGTTAGGACATGTGCTGTTTTCTGCTTCTGTAAATGATAAGGGAAATGTGTCAGGCTGTAACAGTAATTTGGTACTATTCAGGAACACTGTTTTGTTCCAAAAAACATAGCATGAGTCTGTGTGTATACAGGAATTGTGGGCAGAGATTTAATTTATGAAGTTGTTGTTCAGTAAGAATTGCAGTCCCAGGAAAGGGGCAGCCTGTGTTATGTGCCTAAAATGATGGCATGAGTCTGTGTGCGCACAGGAATTGTGGGCAGAGATTTAATTTGTGAAGTTGTTGTTCAGTAAGAAATGCAGTCCCAGGAAAGGGGCAGCCTGTGTTATGTGCCTAAAATGATGGCATGAGTCTGTGTGCGCACAGGAATTGTGGGCAGAGATTTAATTTGTGAAGATGTTGTTCAGTAAGAATTGCAGTCCCAGGAAAGGGGCAGCCTGTTGTGTTTACACAAATTATCCCTTAGCACACATGCATTGTTACATACATCCCTGCAGTCTTCATGCAGTTTTGGAAGTCTCTTTGCTCATCTGTCTTGCACCAGACAATACACAGTCTCCAGAAACACACTCTTGGCACACACGCAGCAGCTTCTCTAACACTCCCATGCGTAGTACTCAGCTCTGTGTGCTGTTTCAGATAGCACTGTGTAATGCAAACACATTCAATGTCACCAAGGCCTCATTTAAATTGATCTAGTCTAATCACTCACCCTGTAACACATGGTCATGGTCTTAAGGAGCTGTTAGGACATGTGCTGTTTTCTGCTTCTGTAAATGATAAGGGAAATGTGTCAGGCTGTAACAGTAATTTGGTACTATTCAGGAACACTGTTTTGTTCCAAAAAACAGAGCATGAGTCTGTGTGTATACAGGAATTGTGGGCAGAGATTTAATTTATGAAGTTGTTGTTCTGAAAGAAATGCAGTCCTAGAAAAGGGGCAGCCTGTGTTATGTGCCTAAAATGATGATATGAGTCTGTGTGCACACAGGAATTGTGGGCAGAGATTTAATTTATGAAGTTGTTGTTCAGTAAGAATTGCAGTCCCAGGAAAGGGGCAGTCTGTGTTATGTGCCTAAAATGATGGCATGAGTCTGTGTGTGCACAGGAATTGTGGGCAGAGATTTAATTTGTGAAGTTGTTGTTCAGTAAGAATTGCAGTCCCAGGAAAGGGGCAGCCTGTTGTGTTTACACAAATTATCCCTTAGCACACATGCACTGTTACATACATCCCTGCAGTCTTCATGCAGTTCTGGAAGTCTCCTTGCTCATCTCTCTTGCAGCTGACAATACATAGTCTGCAGAAACACACTCTTGGCACACACGCAGCAGCTTCTCCAACACTCCCATGCGTAGTACTCAGGTCTGTGTGTAATGCAAACACATTCAACGTCACCAAGGCCTCATTTTCTCTGCTCTACTCTAAACACTCACCCAGGTTGCAGATGCTTATGGTATGAAGTAGCTGTTAGGAAATGTGCTCTTTTCTGTCTCTGTAAACTATAAGGAAAATGTGTCAGGCTGTAACAGCAATTATCACTTGATCTACCAGAGTAGTAAATGTGCTTTGAATTTGCAAATCAAATTCTGTTTTCTGCTTAGAAGCACACCATGAGGCTGTGTGCGCACAGGAATTGTGGCCACAGATATAATTTGTGTTGCAGTTGTTCTGTAAAACATGCACTTGCAGGAAAGGGGCAGCTTGTTTTTTTTCAACTGTGGTGGTGAGCACTGTGCACAAATTAGTAAATCACAAATGAGAGGCAAATGGAAAAACATTTGAAATTAATGAAAGGAAAAAAAAATATTTTAATGAATTATAATTACAAAAAGGAATTTTTTTAAAGTTTCTTGCAGGTATTGCTGAGCAACAGTGAAAAAAAAATGGCTTTAAGGACAAGAAAGAGGAAGGAAAAGCAACAACAAGTATATCTGGACAAAACTGGGAAAAAAAAAATAGGAGGAGAAGCTGGTGATGGCAAAAAGAAAAAAGTCTACTGTTAAGCAGAGTAGAGATTTCTTAAAAAAGATTTTCAAAAAACAAAAAAATGGCAAAAATAAATGGAAAACAAACAGTGTTTTATGTACAAAGCAACAACAGAGTCAACAGCAAAAAAAAAGCTAATGTACAATCAGAAGTATGTCAAACTGATTTAACACGAAAATTAGATTTTAAAAACATTCGTCAAAAAATGTTTCAGAGAAGAGTGATGTTAAATTTGCTAAAGGATGTGAAAAAATATAAGAAAAAAAAACAAAATTTATTAAGAAAAAAAAATGTATAGAAAATATTGTAAGTAAGGCTTTGGAAATAAAAAGAAAACTTTTTATTCTAATTTTGAATAGGATGCGTAGATTAGATAAATTAGTGAATGCAATGAAGTCACAAAGCAAAAGGAAACGAGAAGTGAAAAAAAGTAACTTTTGTAAAGTGTTCTTGGGAGAATGGAAGCACAGTTCAAGTACTGAACCATTTTTTAATGAAGAGTGTTATCTTCAAAGTAATAGTTTGTTGCATGCAGTTGACACCAATGGTAGAGCATATGAAGTTAAGGATGGTTGTGTGATGGAAAAAGAGAAAATGGTCCCAAGAAATGAGGAAGAAGTAATGGCTGCTGAGGCTATGGGGAGACGTCCAAAAGCCCCAGTGTACACTTGGAACTGTAGTAGTATTTGTACTGTGCGTCAGGAATCTATTGATAAATTACGTGACTTTCTAAGAGAATATAGTAAAAAGAGTGTAAAACAGAAGATGAAGGTGCTTCAAACACTAGATCCATGCAGAGTGAGAGAGAATACTGGTTTGCAGGGACATTCTCTGGCTTGTCTATCTAGAAAAGGGTGTAAAAGTGTTTTTCATCATTTTAGGATGCTGGCTGTTCATCATACTGAAATGAGAAAGTTTGTGAGAACATTGTATTTTGCTAAAAGTCCAGCAGTAAAGTTAAATGAGTTGAATAATGCTCTGTTCCGTGGATCTGTATCAGATGTAGTGAAGGTTACTGATGAGATTCAGTTTTGTTACTTTGGTCCAGAACAAGAAAGTGCAGAAAAGGACACAGTTAATGAGGAAAATGAGGAACAGAATGTAGAACTCATTATTACTAAAAATTTTGAGGATGAAATGACAAAATTTACTATCATCTCTAATGAAAGACCAAATATCACTTGTATTTGTTGCCGCAGAAGTCATTATAAAATTCAAACAAGGAATGTTGATCTGTATAAAAAAAGTGAAAATGAAGATAATTATAAGTGGAAGGATTTTGCAACATATATATTTCTTGAAAATTGTTTTGAATTGGGTGAAGATTAGCGTATTTGTAAATACTGTTATAACAAGTTAGAAGAAAATAGAATGCCGACCAGAGCTGTACATAATAATTTAGAATTGGATGCTATTCCTGCCGAACTTTCTGAATTAAATACATATGAGTCTATACTCTTTCAATGTGTTCATCCGTTCCAGACCATAGTACGTATGGAGCCCAAAACTGGTAAATTACCTACTTCTGATTTACTGAGAGGTTTAAAAGGAAGAGAGGTGTATTTGCCCTTGGATTTGAAAAAAAATATGGAAACTATTGATGCAGATACTTTGGAAACTGAACCATTAGTTATTCTGGTTAATGGTGTACCTACAAAGAATAGGAAGATTTGGCAGGAGCTGGTAGATGTACGGAAAGTACAAAGAGCAAATTTATATTTGAAAAGGAATAATAAATGGTATGAATCAATTTATATAGATGAAGAAGAAGAAGATTTACAAGAAGACACAGAAACACCAACTGGACAAATTGAAAAAGTGGACAAGTCAAAGGAAGAAGAAATTTATGAACATTTTAGCATACATCCTCTTCATTCAAAAGAAGTTATGGGAGACACTATTGATCTGTTTCAGATGAAGAAAGCAAAAGGAACTCCCGTGAGTGTATGGGAGAAGAGCTTGGAAGCTCGATGTTTTCCTCAGCTGTTTCCTACAGGAAAAGGTGGACGATACGATGAACGCCCAGAACAGATTCCAGCTTCTGAGTATCGGACTACAAGCCTATATGCTGAAGATTCAAGATTTCGTCAAAGTATTCCTTATTTGTTTCATCTTTTATTTGAAAGCGACTTGTCTGCATTATCTTATGCAGTAAATCACATTTTAAAAAGTGGAGTACATCTACATAATGTGTCTGCTAAGGATTTTATGGAGAAAGTGCAGCACCGAGATGATCATTTGGAAACACAACTGATCAATCTGATGGCTTGTCAGCTTGGGACAAATGAATATTGGTACCGATGCCATGGTGAATTAAAATGCATGTTACGGAATTTAGGAACTCCTACATGGTTTCTAACCCTAAACTGTGCCAAGTACGCTTGGGATGATTTACTGGATTTTCTACGAGAGGCAAATTCAAACATTAAAAACATTGAATACAAGACAGCAGGAGAACTGTGCTCATTGGATCCAGTTAATGTTTGCAGATATTTCAATCATAGATTTGAGGCTATGATGTCCTTCATCTGCAATAAAAAAAATCCACCTCTTGGAGAAGTAGTGGATTTCTTTTGGAGAAAAGAGTACCAGGCAAGAGGTGCTCCTCATATTCATATGCTGTTGTGGATCAAGGATGCCCCAAAGTTTGGAACAGATGCTGATGAAGCAGTGTTATCTTTCATTGAAGAATATGCAACATGTGCTATACCTAAAAGCACAGAAGAGAAAAAGTTAAAAGAACAAGTTTTACGTTTCCAAAGTCATCGGTGTGGAAAATACTGTCGACGGAAGTACAAGACCAAAGATAAATTTTACACAAAGTGTCGATTTGGATTTCCTAGACCTGTTCTTTCAAAAGGAAGAGTCAACAGTTTTATGTCAGCTGTGCGACATACTATAACCAGAAAATCTCCCAAAAATACATACAACCTAAAAAGAAAAGAAGAGTCAAAATTTATAAATGACTTCAACCCATTCATTTTATCCATGTGGAATGCTAACATGGATATTCAGTATGTGGCAGACAATTCTATTGCTGTTGCTCGGTATGTCACATCTTACATCACTAAATCTGAGAAAACAGAATTGAAGGAAATGTGGGAAGAGATTTCTCACGAGAAGACTGTCAGTAAGAAGCTGTACAGTTTCAGTTTAAAGATGTTATCGCATCGAGAAATTGGATCCTACGAATGCTCAGATAGGTTATCATCTGCAAGTCTTTACTCGAAATCCAAAAGAATAATTTGGGTAAGCTTAGGCCTTGCAGGAATGAGAAATCGGGTACTGAAATCTGTTGGAGAAATTGAATATTTGGCCGAGAATGACCCAGAAAGTACAGATATTTTGAAAACAAACATGTTGGACACATATTACCCAAAAAGAAGTCATCATCTTGAGAACATGTGTCTCTATGAAGTGCTGCAGAACTACATTTTTTCACGGAAAGCCACAGAAGACATCAACAATGGAAAATATAAAGTCATTGGTGATGAAGGATGTTTGGTGAAGCAAACAAAAGGAAGTTTGATAAATCACAGGAAGCTGAGTTGCGACACTACTGACAAAAAGGAATTTTACTACTTGGCTCTTTTACAGCTGTTTAAACCATGGCGTTCAGAGGATGAACTACTGGGAGAATTTCAAAGCTATGAAGATTCTTTTAATGCTAGCAAAGATAGCATAGAATGCAGTACTTTCAAAACTTATGTCCAAATGTTAAATGAAGAAAATGAACAGGAAGCAAAAATTGCAGCTGAAGTAGCTAGAGACAGTTCTCAAGACAGCCAAAGTTCAGGAACACTTAGTCAAGATCCCCTAGGACAACCAATCATAGAAAATGAAGCTGCAGTAGCCATGACTGAAGTAGAAATGGCTATGAATCAAGCACAGGAAGATTCAATCGACTTACTAAATCTGGAACAACAACTGAATGAAGAACAAAAACAAATTTATGAAGAAGTCACCAAAAAAATTGATCATGGATTACTACATGAAAAGAAAGAGTGCTCATGCACATCATTTGAACCAATCAGGATGTATGTGAGTGGACAAGCTGGAACTGGTAAAAGTTTCTTAATAAAAGTCATCAGAAGCTACCTACAGCAAAAAACAGCTTCAAATTTGTCTTGTGTGGTAACTGCTCCAACTGGGTTAGCAGCCTATAACATAAAAGGAATTACCTTACATCGCTTGCTAATGTTACCAGTGGAGCATGAGAACAAAATAGAATACCACAAGCTAACTGGAGAAGCATGCTTCGAAGTTTCAAGAGTGTTGAAGAAGATGCAAGTTCTCATTATTGATGAGGTGACCATGGTTTCAAATTTAATGCTTGCCTTTGTGCATTTAAGAATGCAACAAATTCTTAAGAGAGACTATGACGTGTTATTTGGAGGTAAACACGTCATAGTTTTTGGAGATCTTTTACAGCTCACTCCAGTTAAAGGACAACCAGTGTTTAATACTGTGACACATAAAGACACGAAGAAGTCATTAGGAAGCATTGGTAATGCGAATATTTGGTCGTTCTTTGAGTACAAAGAACTCACTACCAATATGAGACAAGCAAACGACGAAGATTATGCAAGTATTCAGAAAGATATCAGAATTGGACTACTCACAGAAGTTGGCAAAAAAGCATTACAGAGTCGGTTGCTACATAATTTATTTCCAAATGAAGAAATAGTTGCAGAGAAAATATACCAGAACATTGCAGAAAAAAATACTGTAATCTGCTTAATGCCAACACTACGTGAATGCTCAATATTCAATGAGGAACTTTTGAAATTGGAAAAGGAAGAGATTAAGAAAATGGAAGCAGAGGACAAAATTCAGCATGAAAGAATTACTTTTACATTAACAGGCAAACTGAAAAATAAATTGGATTCACTAGAGAAGAACATTTCCAAAACAGCTGGATTAGAAAAAAATCTATATGTTTGCATGAATTGTCGAGTGATTTTAAGGAGAAATTTGGATGTAGAAAAAGGATTAGTGAATGGAGCTATGGGAAGAGTTGTGGGTTTTATTAATTATCAGAAAAAAGAAGGAATTGAATGTTTAAAAATAAAATTTGATCAGATAGAAGAAGTTAAAGACATTTGTCGTTGTTCAGTTCGTTTCATGCTTGTGAAAGACTTATATGTACGTAGGAAGCAGTTTCCGTTTTCTCTAGCATATGCTGTAACTATTCACAAGTCTCAAGGATTGACTGTAGATAGTGCTTTTGTAAACATTGGTTCTACTGTGTTCAAAGAAGGTATGGCATATGTTGCTTTGTCACGAGTGAAAACATTATCTGGTTTATTTATGATAGACTTTGATGACTCAAAAGTTAGTGCTGATACAAACTGTGTAAAGGAGTATAATAGATTAAGAAGAACCTATGCTCCTCATTTAGGTCAGTATCCTGTGATTGAAAAACATGTTGTTTCTCGGAAAAGGAGATTTGAAAATATCTGTAATGTGGATGAACAGAACAAAAAAAAAGGACAGTGATGTGATAGCAAGGAAAAAGAAAAAGGACAGTGTTGAAGAGGTTGTTGGTTGCCATTTTGAAAATAGCTCTGGTGTCAACTGCTATGCAAATGTAGTGCTGAATGTTGTATTTTATCTTGAAAAGTTGCTAGAACAGATAATAGTAAATCATGGAAAAAGATTGTGTTCTCTGCTGAGTCTCCTTTTTGAGAAGCTGAGTACTGATAAAACTGAAATAGAAAGTGCTACTGATGTTAGAAATCTTTTAGATGTATGTTGTGGTTCTACACAGTTTAAAGAAAATGTCCAGCAAGATGCACAGGAATTCTTAATATATATTTTGAGTGTACTTGAAGATGAAGGAGTAGAAGTAGAAAACTTATTTGGTGTCTCTTACAAATGGGAACATTGCTGTGAAAACTGTATGAACACATGTAGTAGTAATGTTGATTCAGAAAGGTTCATATTTTTACCATTACCAGAGAGTAAATCAGTGACTTTTAGTAAATTAGTTAAAGATGCCCATCACAACATGGAATGTTCTGAATGCAAATCTGACATATTTTCCACGTTATTTTTACAGAAATATGGTCAGTATGTAATTTTAATGATGCAACGTTGTAGAGCTGATGGTTCAAAATTGGAAACTTTAATAAAGAAGTTTACAGGACAACAATTATCAATTTCTGGAAAAACTTTTGTTACAGTTGCAATAATTTTTCATGAAGGACCTACTGTAACTTCTGGACATTACACAGTTTATCTTAAATGTGAAAAAGGCTGGACACTGTGTAATGATTCCCAATTGATTTTCAAGCAACGTTTGCCTTATGATTTACCCAATTCTTATTTAATTTTTCTGAAACCTAAATTTTGAAAACTAAAAACTGCATCTGAACAAAGCATTTTTTGTAATTTTAAAGGATTATAATTGAAGATATCACTTAAAAAGGATTTTGAAATTACTATTTGGCCTAAAGGAAAAGTAATAAAAACAATTGTGGACTCCTTTGACAGAAAATATTTTGGCATGTGTGCTTTTGCGACAAGGTTTAAAGACGGTTTGTCTAGAAAATTTTTATTCATCTAGAAAAGTACTTGTAATATATATGTAATATTTCTAACAAGGTATATTTTAGTGAGGAAAGTTTTAGGGCTTTTTTTAAACAATCTTTCAGATTGGTTTTTTTTTTGCCCGCTGTTAAATGATGAATTCAATTGTTTTCACTATTTTAAGTGAAAAATAAAAAATTCTGAAAACAGCAAAAAAAGGGCAAAAAATTGCTTTGTAAAATATGTAAAAACATGTAATGCTTTTTGTAATGTATGATTGAATATTAATCGTTTTTTTCTTTTTTTGCAGAACTGGAAAGAAAAAAAAAACAAAAAATTCTGTTCCCTTGCAAAATACTTTAAAAAAATTTTTTTCACATTTTTTTAAAAAAATAAGTGAAAAATATTAGTATTTCTCAATCCTCCCTTTTCATGCTTCCATTTCTTCACCTCTTTTTGTACATTAAATTTAAAAAAAAAAAAAAAAAAAAAGAATTTAAAAAAACCTTGGGTACGCGCAGGGTGCGCGCATCCCCCCCCCCCCAAAAAATAAAAATAAATCCCCCCCAATTTTTGGGGTTTAGTTTTTAAGTGGCTCTTAAAAGAGCCCTTGAGTTAATGGAGGGAAACAGGAAGAGAAAAACGAAAAAAAAGAAAAAACATCTATGGCCTACTGCACTCATGCGCATCAAATTTTCTCTGAATGAGATCAAGACTGGTCTCACACACAGAAATAAGTATACCGCAATCAGTGCAGCGTGTGGACAACCTAGCAAAACAAGGTGGTCCAAAATGAGGTGTGGAAGAAGGCAAAGGCACCACTGCAGAAGAAGTGCTCGTCTGAGCTGCCGAAGATGTGCTCGGCTGAGCTGCTGCAGATGTCGTCGGTTGAGCAGGTGGAGGGTTTGCTCCAGAAGCTCGACGAAAAGTCACTGGATGCATTTTGTCAACATGCCTCAACATAGTGTGAATGCTAAAAGAATACTTCTTGTTAGGATTCCCATGTGACAAGACTTTTTGACAAAGTACACATGTAACTTTAGGTGCATTTACCTTTTTTTGTCCCTCTGGAAAAGTGAAAAACTGCCATATAAAGCTGTCTTTCTGCTTCCTGCTCCTCTGCCTCTCAAGAGTGTCCTGGTCACTGTGTGAAGATGGTTGCTGTTCAGCCATTGTCTCTCAACAAGAGAATAGCTCCTTCTCCAAAGGAATCAGAACTAATAATGAGGGGAGTAGGTGTGGTTTGGGAAGAATCTGGAACTGAAAGTACTTCAAACCAATCAAAAGTGATGATTCTTGATCACATGACTTGCCATGAGGGGATTGGGTGTGGTGTTGAAACAATCAGAAACTGAAAGTAATGATAACCAAAAAGAAGTGTTGTTTTATTATGCATATAACCCGAGGTGCGCGCACTGCGCAAGCTCCGAGCGCGCACCTCGTGATTACGCATGCGCGAACGCGTAGGAGCGCATGTGTATACGTCATATGCGCGTACGTAGCGCGCATACATTGAACACGCGTATACGCGAACGTTATTGCGCGTAATTTAAGCGTATGCGGAAGTAAACCGCGTGGAGCGCGTAGGACGCACGCACGCATGCGTACGTACGTACGCATACGTACTGGGTGCGCGCTCCCAGCGCGCACTATGACGTATATATGCGTACGTAAATAACGTACAACGGTATTCATAAAAAACTTACGAAATTGTACTAGGAGCGCGCTCAGAGCACGCACCCCAAGAATTTATATTAAAAAAAAAAGTGGAGAAAAATTAATTGCAAAAATTAAAAAAACTGTTCAACTTTATCCTAATTGAAATTTTTTTAAAAAAGCAAAAACAAATAAAAAGATACAGATAATATATAAATGAATACATAGGAATTTTATTTTTAATATAAAATTTTTTTTTTTAATTAAATAATTCAAAAATTAGCATTTAAAAAACCGTACAAATTCACTGAAAAAACCAAAGGTTTCACACACGTTATAGTTAGGAATTAGCATTTAAAAAACCTTGCAAATTCACTGAAAAAACCATAGGTTTCACACATGTTATAGTTAGCTGGACATTTCTCTCATACAAAACCAATGAAATTCCCCCGTTATAGTTAGTTCAGCTAACTATAACTTGCGCCCGCAATGCACTGCTGATGACGTCACATATTACATCACTCATGACATGGTCAGTGACATCACTCATGACATCACTGATGACATCTCAAATGACATCACTGATGACATCACTGATGACATCAACCTTGTGATAGAGTGGCAGACCTCCTCTCACCCTAATATAACCTTTGATACACACATTCAAAAATAGAGACTAAAATTTTCAAAACAATCGACATACCAATACCAGTTACAACAACCTCTTCAGTAATTGTAAGATCCACATACACATCCACTCATTCACCAACAGTCCTGTACAGTCACTCATACATGTACTCACTCATCATATATACTCATACACCTATACATCCTGTTACACAATGCCTCTGATCCATAGAGTTACTGACACACATAGTCACTCATGAAAATAAAGAATCAAACATACATTTACTTGCATATACAGTTATACACATACCACCACACTTACTTTTACGGGAACTTACACATACTTAGTCTTTTAAACAATCACTTATAGAAACACATACTTATTCATACAGGAACTCTTTCAATCTCTCACTCTCACATATACTCACTTATATACACCAATAGTCACATATACTAGTTTAAAACATATGTAGTTGCTCATAGAGACACTATTGAGACAGTCATTCACTCACTAACACACCCATACACACACTCATCCACCCATACAGTCCTGCAGACATGCTGTCTTCAACACATACAAACAGTGAGTCACTCATTCATGCACCTATGCACTACATAACACCCCCCACCGAACCATACACACACTCACACTGATACTAAGAAAACCAACTAATAACCTATATAGACACCCATGTAGCTACTCACCAACCCATGCAGCCACTTATACACAAAGTGAGAGACTGATACAGATATTTACATATTTAAACATTACTCACTAAGCAATGTATTCACTATGATACACTTAATCAGTCAGTTATACAATCAATGTTTCAAAAACAAATCATCCATTTAGACACTTATATTCCCATTTATTCTTCCATCGACCTTGAGATATACATATATAAAACATATTTAATTTTCAGAAAAAG
This sequence comes from Triturus cristatus, assembly GCF_964204655.1. NCBI lineage: Eukaryota > Metazoa > Chordata > Amphibia > Caudata > Salamandridae > Triturus > Triturus cristatus. Next base: position 610,941,813 of record NC_140591.1, on the reverse strand, counting down.
ACACATTCACTGGATGATGCCATCAGTGATGTCATCAGTGATGTCATTTGAGATGTCATCAGTGATGTCATGAGTGATGTCACTGACCATGTCATGAGTGATGTAATATGTGACGTCATCAGCAGTGCATTGCGGGCGCGCAAGTTATAGTTAGCTGAACTAACTATAACGGGGGAATTTCATTGGTTTTGTATGAGAGAAATGTCCAGCTAACTATAACATGTGTGAAACCTATGTTTTTTTTAGTGAATATATATATATATATATATATATATATTTTTTTTTTTTTTAATTTATTTGTAGGCTCCGAGATGCTGCGAAATGGTACCAGCAGAAATGAGACACACCCATCCAGGGAATTGACACAGACTACTAGTCCAACAAAGCAGTGCGTTCAACTCATAGGAGTTGCCCATCTCAGGGCGGTTAATCGTATAAATAAGTGGGAGTGTCAAAGCGCCAAAGGAACTCAAGTTGAGCCTCTGAAGATGAGCGAAGGCTCAGAAACGCGTCAGGCTTAAAACCGAGACATGAGAGCTGTAAATAACCGGCATGCGGAGATGTCTTTTACCTGTTTTAAGTTACAGTGCTGCTGTTTGAGTGAAACCTTTTTAGCGGGCACCTTGGAACCTACAATATGTCACGCGGCAGCCCGGCCGCAAAGGTTTGCACCACCCCAAGAACACTGGGGGTCACAGGCCCAGAATTTGCAGAACCTCTCAAGTGAAGCAGTAGCCAAGGGATTTATGGACACTATACATCCCGAGGCCCATCCAAGGGCTGTGAAATGGTACTAGCAGAAATGAGAAGCACCCATCCAGGGAATTGACACGGACGATGTCATCAGTGATGTCATCAGCGATGTCACTGACCATGTCATGAGTGATGTAATATGTGATGTCATCAGCAGTGCATTACAGGGGCGCGTTTTTTTAAGGGAATTTCTATGGTTTTTTTAACGCTAATTTCTAACTATAACGTCCCTGAAACATATGGTTTTTTCAGTGAATTTCAAAGGTTTTTTACATGCTAATTTCTAACTATGCCTACAGAGGTACGACATGTGCAGAAAGAGGCAACAGAAGTCCAGAAAGATGAAGAAAATTGCAGAAAGATGCAAGAGATATGCAGAAAGAACCAACAGAGGTTGTTGCAAAGTCATCTTGTGCTCCCAACTTTTTGCTGACTGGTACTGGGGTTAACTGACCCTGAGTAACCAGGCACAGAGCCAGCGCTCTGCTGAAAGACACTTAGAATACAGTGAAAAAATCTACGTACACTATGGGTTGGGGTACCCCTGTGATTGGCATGACCTCCCCTGTAAGGCCATAGTACATAATAGGGCAGGGGGATTAAAACTACCTCTAACGGTACAGAAAGAGGCAGGAGGGGTTCAGAAAGCAAGAAGAGAAGTGCAGAAAGAGGCAAGAGAATTGCTGAAAGAAGCAACAGAGATGTAGAAAGAAGCAACAGAAGTGAAGATAGAGTCAAGTGTGGTGCAGAAAGAGCAAAAGAAGTGCAGAAAAAAGCAACAGAGGTACAGAAAAAGGCAAGAGAGGTGCAGAAACAGACAGGAAAGGTAAATAATGAGGAAACAGGGGTGCAGAAAGAGGCAAGAGAGGTGCAGAAAGAGAAAAGAGGGGTGCAGAAAGTGGTAAGAGGATGTAGAAAGAAGCAGGAGCAGTGCAGAATGAACCAATAGAGGTGCAAAAAGAGACAAGAGGAGTGCATAAAGAGTTAGGAGAGGTGTACAAAGAGGCAAGAGAGGTACAGAAAGATGCAGGAGGGGTACAGAAAGAAGTAAGGGGGTGCAGAAAGAAGCATGAGAAGTCCAGAAGGAAGCAACAGAGGTACTTAAAGAGGCAAGAAGGGTGCAGAAAGAGGCAAGAGAAGTGCAGAAAGAAGCAACAGAGGGGCCGAAAGAGGCAAGACAGGGGTAGAAACAGGCAAGAAAGGTACAGATAGAGGGAACAGGGGTGTAGAAAGAAGCAAGAGAAGGCCAGAAAGAGGGAAGTGGGGTACAGAAAGAAGCAAGAGAGGGGTAGAAACAGGCAAGAAAGGTACAGATAGAGGGAACAGGGGTGTAGAAAGAAGCAAGAGAAGGCCAGAAAGAGGGAAGTGAGGTACAGAAAGAAGCAAGAGCAGTGCAGAAAGAACCAACAGAGGTGCAAAAAGAAGCAAGAGGGGTGCAGAAAAAGGTAGGAGAGGTGCAAAAACAGTCAAGAAATGTACAGAAAGAGGTTGGAGGGGTGCAGAAAGAAAGAAGAGCAGTGAAGAATGAACCAACAGAGGTGCAAACAGAGACTAGAGGGGTGCAGCAAAAGGTAGGAGGCGTTCACAAAGAGGCAAAAGAAGTGTAGAAAGAGGCAAGAGAATTGCTGAAAGAAGTAACAGAGGTGTAGAAAGAAACAAGAGAAATGCAGAAAGAGGCAAGTGAGGTGCAGAAAGAAGCAAGAACAGTGCAGAACGAACCACCTGACGTCCAAAAAGAGGCAAGAGCGGTGCAGAAGAAGGCACGAGAGGTGCACAAAGAGGCAAGAGAGGTACAGAAAGAGGCAGGAGGGGTGCAGAAAGAAGGAAGAGAAGTACAGAAAAGAGCAACACAGGTAAAGAAAGAGGCAAGAGAGGTGAAGAAACAGGCAGGAAAGGTACAGAAAGAGGGAACAGCGGTGCAGAAAGAAGCAAGGGGGTGCAGAAAGAAGCAAGTGAGGTACAGAAAGAGGCAACAGAGGTGCAGAAAGATGCAAGAGAGGTGCAGAAACAAGCAAGAGAATTGCAGAAAGAGGCAAGAGAATTGCTGAAAGAAGCAACTGAGGTGTGGAAAGAAACAAGGGAAGTGTAGAAAAAGGCAAGTGAGGTGCAGAAAGAGGCAAGAGAGGTACAGAAAATGGCAAGAGAACAGCAGAAAGAGGCAAGAGGGATGCAAAAATAGGAACAAGGGTGCGGAAAGAAGCAAGAGAGGTGCAGAAAGAAGCAAGAGAAGTGAAGAAAGAAGCAAGAGAGGTGCAGAAAGAGGGAAGATGAGTGCAGAAAGAGACAACAGGGGTGCAGAAAGAAGCAGGAGAGGTGCAGAAAGAGGCATTAGAAGTGCAGAAAGAAGCAACAGAGGTCCAGAAAGAGGCAAGAGGGGTGCAGAAAGAAGTGAGAGAAGTGCAGAAAGAGGCAAGAGAAGTGCTGAAAAAGGCAAGAGAGGTTCAGAAAGAGTCAAGAGATGTGCACAAAGAGGCACAAGGGGTGAAGAAAGAGGCAAGAGGGGTGTAGAAAGAAGTAAGAGAAGTCCAGAAGGAAGCAACATAGGTACTTAAAGAGGCAAGAGGGGTGAAGAAAGAGGCAAGAGAAGTGCAGGGAAAAGCAACAGAGGTGCCAAAAGAGGCAAGAGAGTCGGTAGAAACAGACAAGAAAGGTACAGAAAGAGGGAACAGGGGTGCAGAAAGAGGTAAGAGAGATGCAGAAATTTGCAAGAGAGGTACAGAAAGAAGCAAAAGCTGTGCAGAAAGAAGCAAAAGAACTGCAGAAAGAAGCAAGGGAGGTAGAGAAATAGGGAAGAGGGGTGCAGAAAGAGGCATGAGGGATGAAGAGATTTGTAAAATAGGTTCAGAAAGAAGCAAAATCAGTGCATAAAGAACCAACAGAGGTGCAAAAAGAGGCAAGAGGGGTGCAGAAATAGGTAGGTGAGGTTAGGCCTGGGCTAAATTTCCGTTCGGCTCGTGAAAATTGCGATAATTTGACATTTTCGCGTTCCGCGGAGAGCGCGAAAATGTCAAAATTTCCGCATTCCGCAGCTTAGCGATAATTTGGTTCTTGCTCGCGCTGTAAAATAATACATTCTCGCGTGCGCGCGATCGCCTGACCTGAATCCCCGCGTTCGCCGACAAGTTTTCCCGATCCGGTCGCGTTCTCCACGAGATGTTGGATTGTTGGTAGCCATTTGCGCTGTCTCGCGACAGTTCGCGCCCGTAGTAACGTCATGCGTCGTGCGATCACGTCTTTCTTCTCGCCATCATGCACCGCGAGAAGAGTGAAAACAAGATGGCCGCATCCGCGAACAACCGCATGGGTAAGTTGGTGAGCCGCGACCACGCAGAAAATACCGCGAACGGGCAGGAAAAAAACTTCCGCATCTTCGTGATATTTCGGCGTGTTTGCGGAGATTTTTAACATTTTCGCGATAATTTGCGAAAGTTGCTTTCGCAAATTCCGCCCACCCCTAGGTGAGGTGCACCGAGGGGTATTTAAAGAAGCAGGAGGGCTGTAGAAAGAAGGAAGAGAAGTGCAGAAAGAAGCTACAGAGGTGCTGAAAGAGGCGCGAACGGTGCAGAAAGAGGCAAGAGAAGTGCAGAAAGAGTTAAGAGACTTGCTGAAAGAAGCAACAGAGATGTAGAAAGAAGCAAGAGAAGTGAAGATATAGGCAAGTGAGGTGCAGAAAGAGCAAAAGAAGTGCAGAAAAAAGCAACATATGTACAGAAAGAGGCAAGAGAGGTGTAGAAACAGGCAGGAAAGGTGAATAAAGAGGGACCAGGGGTGCAGAAAGAGGCATGAGAGGTGCAGAAAGAGAAAAGATGGGTGCAGAAAGAGGCAAGAGGGGTGTAGAAAGAACCAAGAGTAGTGCAGAATGAACCAACAGAGGTGCAAAAAGAGGCAAGAGGAGTGCAGCAAGATGTAGGAGAGGTGCACAAAGAGGCAAGAGAGGTCCAGAAAGATGCAAGAGGGGTACAGAAAGAAAGAAGAAAAAAGCAGAAAGAGGCAAGAGAATTGCTAAAAGAAGCAAGAGAAGGCCAGAAAGAGGGAAGTGAGGTGCAGAAAGAAGCAAGAACAGTGCAGAAAGAACCAAGAGAGGTGCAAAAAGAAGCAAGAGGGGTGCAGAAAAAGGTAGGAGAGGTGCAAAAAGAGGCAAGAGATGTACAAAAAGAGGTAGTAGGGGTGCAGAAAGAAAGAAGAGAAGTGCAGAAAGAAGCAACAGAGGTGCTAAAAGAGGCGTGAAGGGTGCAGAAAGAGCAAGAGAAGTGCAAAAAGAACCAACAGAGGTACAGAAAGAGGCAAGAGGGGTGCAGAAAAAGGTAGGAGAGGTGCAAAAACAGTCAAGAGATGTACAGAAAGAGGTTGGAGGGGTGCAGAAACAAAGAAGAGAAGTGCAGAAAGAAGCAACAGAGGTGCCAAAAGAGGCAAGAGAGGTACAGAAAGAAGCAAGAGCAGTGAAGAATGAACCAACAGAGGTGCAAACAGAGGCTAGAGGGGTGCAGCAAAAGGTAGGAGGGGTGCACAAAGAGGCAAAAGAAGTGTAGAAAGAGGCAAGAGTATTGCTGAAAGAAGTAACAGAGGTGTAGAAAGAAGCAAGAGAAATGCAGAAAGAGACAAGTGAGGTGCAGAAAGAAGCAAGAGCAGTGCAGAACGAACCAACTGACGTCCAAAAAGAGGCAAGAGTTGTGCAGAAGAAGGCACGAGAGGTGCACAAAGAGGCAAGAGAGGTACAGAAAGAGGCAGGAGGGGTGCAGAAAGAAGGAAGAGAAGTACAGAAAAGAGCAACACAGGTAAAGAAAGAGGCAAGAGAGGTGAAGAAACAGGCAGGAAAGGTGCAGAAAGAGGGAACAGGGGTGCAGAAAGAGGCAAGGGGGTGCAGAAAGAAGCAAGTGGGGTACAGAAAGAGGTAACAGAGGTGCAGAAAGATAAAAGAGAGGTGCAGAAACAAGCAAGAGAATTGCAGAAAGAGGCAAGAGAATTGCTGAAAGAAGCAACTGAGGTGTGGAAAGAAACAAGGGAAGTGTAGAAAAGGCAAGTGAGGTGCAGAAAGAGGCAAGAGAGGTACAGAAAATGGCAAGAGAACAGCAGAAGGAGGCAAGAGGGATGCAAAAATAGGAACAAGGGTGCGGAAAGAAGCAAGAGAGGTGCAGAAAGAAGCAAGAGAAGTGAAGAAAGAAGCAAGAGAGGTGCAGAAAGAGGGAAGATGGGTGCAGAAAGAGACAACAGGGGTGCAGAAAGAGACAACAGGGGTGCAGAAAGAAGCAGGAGAGGTGCAGAAAGAGGCAATAGAAGTGCAGAAAGAAGCAACAGAGGTGCAGAAAGAGGCAAGAGGGGTGCAGAAAGAAGTGAGGGAAGTACAGAAAGAGGCAAAATAAGTGCACAAAGAGGCAAGAGAAGTGCTGAAAAAGGCAAGAGAGGTGCAGAAAGAGTCAGGAGATTTGCACAAAGAGGCACAAGGGGTGCAGAAAGAGGCAAGAGGGGTTTAGAAAGAAGCAAGAGAAGTCCAGAACGAAGCAACATAGGTACTTAAGGAGGCAAGAGGGGTGAAGAAAGAGGCAAGAGAAGTGCAGAGAAAAGCAACAGAGGTGCCAAAAGAGGCAAGAGAGGGGTAGAAACAGACAAGAAAGGTACAGAAAGAGGGAACAGGGGTGCAGAAAGAGGTAAGAGAGATGCAGAAATTTGCAAGAGAGGTACAGAAAGAAGCAAAAGCTGTGCAGAAAGAAGCAAAAGAACTGCAGAAAGAAGCACGAGAGGTAGAGACAGAGGGAAGATGGGTGCAGAAAGAGACAACAGGGGTGCAGAAAGAGACAACAGGGGTGCAGAAAGAAGCAGGAGAGGTGCAGAAAGAGGCAATAGAAGTGCAGAAAGAAGCAACAGAGGTGCAGAAAGAGGCAAGAGGGGTGCAGAAAGAAGTGAGGGAAGTGCAGAAAGAGGCAAAAGAAGTGCACAAAGAGGCAAGAGAAGTGCTGAAAAGGCAAGAGAGGTACAGAAAGAGTCAGGAGATGTGCACAAAGAGGCACAAGGGGTGCAGAAAGAGGCAAGAGGGGTTTAGAAAGAAGCAAGAGAAGTCCAGAAGGAAGCAACATAGGTACATTAAGAGGCAAGAGGGGTGAAGAAAGAGGCAAGAGAAGTGCAGAGAAAAGCAACAGAGGTGCCAAAAGAGGCAAGAGAGGGGTAGAAACAGACAAGAAAGGTACAGAAAGAGGGAACAGGGGTGCAGAAAAAGGTAAGAGAGATGCAGAAATTTGCAAGAGAGGTACAGAAAGAAGCAAAAGCTGTGCAGAAAGAAGCAAAAGAACTGCAGAAAGAAGCAAGAGAGGTAGAGAAAGAGGGAAGATGGGTGCAGAAAGAGACAACAGGGGTGCAGAAAGAGACAACAGGGGTGCAGAAAGAAGCAGGAGAGGTGCAGAAAGAGGTAATAGAAGTGCAGAAAGAAGCAACAGAGGTGCAGAAAGAGGCAAGAGGGGTGCAGAAAGAAGTGAGGGAAGTGCAGAAAGAGGCAAAAGAAGTGCACAAAAAGGCAAGAGAAGTGCTGAAAAGGCAAGAGAGGTACAGAAAGAGTCAGGAGATGTGCACAAAGAGGCACAAGGGGTGCAGAAAGAGGCAAGAGGGGTTTAGAAAGAAGCAAGAGAAGTCCAGAACGAAGCAACATAGGTACTTAAGGAGGCAAGAGGGGTGAAGAAAGAGGCAAGAGAAGTGCAGAGAAAAGCAACAGAGGTGCCAAAAGAGGCAAGAGAGGGGTAGAAACAGACAAGAAAGGTACAGAAAGAGGGAACAGGGGTGCAGAAAGAGGTAAGAGAGATGCAGAAATTTGCAAGAGAGGTACAGAAAGAAGCAAAAGCTGTGCAGAAAGAAGCAAAAGAACTGCAGAAAGAAGCACGAGAGGTAGAAAAAGAGGGAAGATGGGTGCAGAAAGAGACAACAGGGGTGCAGAAAGAGACAACAGGGGTGCAGAAAGAAGCAGGAGAGGTGCAGAAAGAGGTAATAGAAGTGCAGAAAGAAGCAACAAAGGTGCAGAAAGAGGCAAGAGGGGTGCAGAAAGAAGTGAGGGAAGTGCAGCAAGAGGCAAAAGAAGTGCACAAAGAGGCAAGAGAAGTGCTGAAAAAGGCAAGAGAGGTGCGGAAAGAGTCAGGAGATGTGCACAAAGAGGCACAAGGGGTGCAGAAAGAGGCAAGAGGGGTTTAGAAAGAAGCAAGAGAAGTCCAGAAGGAAGCAACATAGGTACTTAAAGAGGCAAGAGGGGTGAAGTAAGAGGCAAGAGAAGTGCAGAGAAAAGCAACAGAGGTGCCAAAAGAGGCAAGAGAGGAGTAGAAACAGACAAGAAAGGTACAGAAAGAGGGAACAGCGGTGCAGAAAGAGGTAAGAGAGATGCAGAAATTTGCAAGAGAGGTACAGAAAGAAGCAGAAGCTGTGCAGAAAGAAGCAAAAGAACAGCAGAAAGAAGCAAGAGAGGTAGAGAAATAGGGAAGAGGGGTGCAGAAAGAGGCATGAGGGATGCAGAGATTTGTAAGAGAGGTTCAGAAAGAAGCACAAACAGTGCATAAAGAACCAACAGGGGTGCAAAAAGAGGCAAGAGGGGTGCAGAAATAGGTAGGTGAGGTGCACCGAGGGGTATTTAAAGAAGTCGGAGGGGTGTAGAAAGAAGGAAGAGAAGTGCAGAAAGAAGCTACAGAGGTGCTGAAAGAGGCGCGAACGGTGCATAAAGAGGCAAGAGAAGTGCAGAAAGAGTTAAGAGACTTGCTGAAAGAAGCAACAGAGATGTAGAAAGAAGCAAGAGAAGTGACGATATAGGCAAGTGAGGTGGAGAAAGAGCAAAAGAAGTGCAGAAAAAAGAAACATATGTACAGAAAGAGGCAAGTGAGGTGTAGAAACAGGCAGGAACGGTGAATAAAGAGGGAACAGGGGTGCAGAAAGAGGCAAGAGAGGTGCAGAAAGAGAAAAGATGGGTGCAGAAAGAGGCAAGAGGGGTGTGGAAAGAAGCAAGAGCAGTGCAGAATGAACCAACAGAGGTGCAAAAAGAGGCAAGAGGAGTGCAGAAAGATGTAGGAGAGGTGCACAAAGAGGCAAGAGAGGTCCAGAAATGTGCAGGAGGGGTACAGAAAGAAAGAAGAAAAAAGCAGTAAGAGGCAAGAGAATTGCTAAAAGAAGCAACAGAAGTGTAGAAAGAAGCAAGAGAAGGCCAGAAAGAGGGAAGTGAGGTGCAGAAAGAAGCAAGAGCATTGCAGAAAGAACCAAAAGAGGTGCAAAAAGAAGCAAGAGGGGTGCAGAAAAAGGTAGTAGAGGTGCAAAAAGAGGCAAGAGATGTACAAAAAGAGGTAGGAGGGGTGCAGAAAGAAAGAAGAGAAGTGCAGAAAGAAGCAACAGAGGTGCTAAAAGAGGCGTGAAGGGTGCAGAAAGAGCAAGAGAAGTGCAAAAAGAACCAACAGAGGTACAGAAAGAGGCAAGAGGGGTGCAGAAAAAGGTAGGAGAGGTGCAAAAACAGTCAAGAGATGTACAGAAAGAGGTTGGAGGGGTGCAGAAACAAAGAAGAGAAGTGCAGAAAGAAGCAACAGAGGTGCCAAAAGAGGCAAGAGAGGTACAGAAAGAAGCAAGAGCAGTGAAGAATGAACCAACAGAGGTGCAAACAGAGGCTAGAGGGGTGCAGCAAAAGGTAGGAGGGGTGCACAAAGAGGCAAAAGAAGTGTAGAAAGAGGCAAGAGTATTGCTGAAAGAAGTAACAGAGGTGTAGAAAGAAGCAAAAGAAATGCAGAAAGAGACAAGTGAGGTGCAGAAAGAAGCAAGAACAGTGCAGAACGAACCAACTGACGTCCAAAAAGAGGCAAGAGCGGTGCAGAAGAAGGCACGAGAGGTGCACAAAGAGGCAAGAGAGGTACAGAAAGAGGCAGGAGGGGTGCAGAAAGAAGGAAGAGAAGTACAGAAAAGAGCAACACAGGTAAAGAAAGAGGCAAGAGAGGTGAAGAAACAGGCAGGAAAGGTGCAGAAAGAGGGAACAGGGGTGCAGAAAGAGGCAGGGGGGTGCAGAAAGAAGAAAGTGGGGTACAGAAAGAGGTAACAGAGGTGCAGAAAGATAAAAGAGAGGTGCAGAAACAAGCAAGAGAATTGCAGAAAGAGGCCAGAGAATTGCTGAAAGAAGCAACTGAGGTGTGGAAAGAAACAAGGGAAGTGTAGAAAAGGCAAGTGAGGTGCAGAAAGAGGCAAGAGAGGTACAGAAAATGGCAAGAGAACAGCAGAAGGAGGAAAGAGGGATGCAAAAATAGGAACAAGGGTGCGGAAAGAAGCAAGAGAGGTGCAGAAAGAAGCCAGAGAAGTGAAGAAAGAAGCAAGAGAGGTGCAGAAAGAGGGAAGATGGGTGCAGAAAGAGACAACAGGGGTGCAGAAAGAGACAACAGGGGTGCAGAAAGAAGCAGGAGAGGTGCAGAAAGAAGCAATAGAAGTGCAGAAAGAAGCAACAGAGGTGCAGAAAGAGGCAAGAGGGGTGCAGAAAGAAGTGAGGGAAGTGCAGAAAGAGGCAAAAGAAGTGCAGAAAGAGGCAAGAGAAGTACTGAAAAAGGCAAGAGAGGTGCAGAAAGAGTCAGGAGATGTGCACAAAGAGGCACAAGGGGTGCAGAAAGAGGCAAGAGGGGTTTAGAAAGAAGCGAGAGAAGTCCAGAACGAAGCAACATATGTACTTAAGGAGGCAAGAGGGGTGAAGAAAGAGGCAAGAGAAGTGCAGAGAAAAGCAACAGAGGTGCCAAAAGAGGCAAGAGAGGGGTAGAAACAGACAAGAAAGGTACAGCAAGAGGGAACAGGGGTGCAGAAAGAGGTAAGAGAGATGCAGAAATTTGCAAGAGAGGTACAGAAAGACGCAAAAGCTGTGCAGAAAGAAGCAAAAGAACTGCAGAAAGAAGCAAGAGAGGTAGAGAAAGAGGGAAGATGGGTGCAGAAAGAGACAACAGGGGTGCAGAAAGAGACAACAGGGGTGCAGAAAGAAGCAAGAGAGGTGCAGAAAGAGGTAATAGAAGTGCAGAAAGAAACAACAAAGGTGCAGAAAGAGGCAAGAGGGGTGCAGAAAGAAGTGAGGGGAGTGCAGCAAGAGGCAAAAGAAGTGCACAAAGAGGCAAGAGAAGTGCTGAAAAAGGCAAGAGAGGTGCAGAAAGAGTCAGTAGATGTGCACAAAGAGGCACAAGGGGTGCAGAAAGAGGCAGGAGGGGTTTAGAAAGAAGCAAGAGAAGTCCAGAAGGAAGCAACATAGGTACTTAAAGAGGCAAGAGGGGTGAAGTAAGAGGCAAGAGAAGTGCAGAGTAAAGCAACAGAGGTGCCAAAAGAGGCAAGAGAGGGGTAGAAACAGACAAGAAAGGTACAGAAAGAGGGAACAGGGGTGCAGAAAGAGATAAGAGAGATGCAGAAATTTGCAAGAGAGGTACAGAAAGAAGCAAAAGCTTTGCAGAAAGAAGCAAAAGAACTGCAGAAAGAAGCAAGAGAGGTAGAGAAATAGGGAAGAGGGGTGCAAAAAGAGGCATGAGGGATGCAGAGATTTGTAAAAGAGGTTCAGAATGAAGCAAAAACAGTGCATAAAGAACCAACAGAGGTGCAAAAAGAGGCAAGAGGGGTGCAGAAATAGGTAGGTGAGGTGCACCGAGGGGTATTTAAAGAAGTCGGAGGGGTGTAGAAAGAAGGAAGAGAAGTGCAGAAAGAAGCTACAGAGGTGCTGAAAGAGGCGCGAACAGTGCATAAAGAGGCAAGAGAAGTGCAGAAAGAGTTAAGAGACTTGCTGAAAGCAGCAACAGAGATGTAGAAAGAAGCAAGAGAAGTGACGATATAGGCAAGTGAGGTGCAGAAAGAGCAAATGAAGTGCAGAAAAAAGCAACATATGTACAGAAAGAGGCAAGAGAGGTGTAGAAACAGGCAGGAACGGTGAATAAAGAGGGAACAGGGGTGCAGAAAGAGGCAAGAGGGGTGTGGAAAGAAGCAAGAGCAGTGCAGAATGAACCAACAGAGGTGCAAAAAGAGGCAAGAGGAGTGCAGAAAGATGTAGGAGAGGTGCACAAAGAGGCAAAAGAGGTCCAGAAATATGCAGGAGGGGTACAGAAAGAAAGAAGAAAAAAGCAGTAAGAGGCAAGAGAATTGCTAAAAGAAGCAACAGAAGTGTAGAAAGAAGCAAGAGAAGGCCAGAAAGAGGGAAGTGAGGTGCAGAAAGAAGCAAGAGCATTGCAGAAAGAACCAAGAGAGGTGCAAAAAGAAGCAAGAGGGGTGCAGAAAAAGGTAGGAGAGGTGCAAAAAGAGGCAAGAGATGTACAAAATGAGGTAGGAGGGGTGCAGAAAGGAAGAAGAGAAGTGCAGAAAGAAGCAACAGAGGTGCTGAAAGAGGCGTGAAGGGTGCAGAAAGAGCAAGAGAAGTGCAAAAAGAACCAACATAGGTACAGAAAGAGGCAAGAGAGGTACAGAAACAGGTAGGAATGGTGCAGAAAGAGGCAAGAGAAGTGCAGAAAGAACCAACAGAGGTGCAAAAAGAAGCAAGAGGGGTGCAGAAAAAGGTAGGAGAGGTGTAAAAACAGTTAAGAGATGTACAGAAAGAGGTTGGAGGGGTGTAGAAAGAAAGAAGAGAAGTGCAGAAAGAAGCAACAGAGGTACCAAAAGAGGCAAGAGAGGTACAGAAAGAAGCAAGAGCAGTGAAGAATGAACCAACATAGGTGCAAACAGAGGCTAGAGGGGTGCAGCAAAAGGTAGGAGGGATGCACAAAGAGGCAAAAGAAGTGTAGAAAGAGGCAAGAGTATTGCTGAAAGAAGTAACAGAGGTGTAGAAAGAAGCAAGAGAAATGCAGATAGAGACAAGTGAGGTGCAGAAAGAAGCAAGAACAGTGCAGAACGAACCAACTGACGTCCAAAAAGAGGCAAGAGCGGTGCAGAAGAAGAGACGAGAGGTGCACAAAGAGGCAAGAGAGGTACAGAAAGAGGCAGGAGGGGTGCAGAAAGAAGGAAGAGAAGTACAGAAAAGAGCAACACAGGTAAAGAAAGAGGCAAGAGAGGTGAAGAAACAGGCAGGAAAGGTGCAGAAAGAGGGAACAGGGGTGCAGAAAGAGGCAAGGGGGTGCAGAAAGAAGCAAGTGAGGTACAGAAAGAGGCAACAGAGGTACAGAAAGATGCAAGAGAGGTGCAGAAACAAGCAAGAGAATTGCAGAAAGAGGCAAGAGAATTGCTGAAAGATGCAACTGAGGTGTGGAAAGAAACAAGGGAAGTGTAGAAAAAGGCAAGTGAGGTGCATAAAGAGGCAAGAGAGGTACAGAAAATGGCAAGAGAACAGCAGAAAGAGGCAAGAGGGATGCAAAAATAGGAACAAGGGTGCGGAAAGAAGCAAGAGAGGTTTAGAAAGAAGCAAGAGAAGTGAAGAAAGAAGCAAGAGAGGTACAGAAAGAGGGAAGATGAGTGCAGAAAGAGACAACAGGGGTGCAGCAAGAGACAACAGGGGTGCATAAAGGAGTAGGAGAGGTGCAGAAAGAGGCAATAAAAGTGCAGAAAGAAGCAACAGAGGTGCAGAAAGAGGCAAGAGGGGTGCAGAAAGAAGTGAGAGAAGTGCAGAAAGAGGCAAAAGAAGTGCACAAAGAGGCAAGAGAAGTGCTGAAAAAGGCAAGAGAGGTGCATAAAGAGTCAGGAGATGTGCCCAAAGAAGCACAAGGGGTGCAGAAAGAGGCAAGAGGGGTGTAGAAAGAAGCAAGAGAAGTCCAGAACGAAACAACATAGGTACTTAAAGAGGCACGAGGGGTGAAGAAAGAGGCAAGATAAGTGCAGAGAAAAGCAACAGAGGTGCCAAAAGAGGCAAGAGAAGGGTAGAAACAGACAAGAAAGGTACAGAAAGAGGGAACAGGGGTGCAGAAATTTGCAAGAGAGGTACAGAAAGAAGCAAAAGATGTGCAGAAAGAAGCAAAAGAACTGCAGAAAGAAGCAAGTGAGGTAGAGAAATAGGGAAGAGGGGTGCAGAAAGAGGCATGAGGGATGCAGAGATTTGTAAAAGAGGTTCAGAAAGAAGCAAAAACAGTGCATAAAGAACCAACAGAGGTGCAAAAAGTGGCAAGAGGGTGCAGAAATAGGTAGGTGAGGTGCACCGAGGGGTATTTAAAGAAGTCGGAGGAGTGTAGAAAGAAGGAAGAGAAGTGCAGAAAGAAGCTACAGAGGTGCTGAAAGAGGCGCGAACGGTGCATAAAGAGGCAAGAGAAGTGCAGAAAGAGTTAAGAGACTTGCTGAAAGAAGCAACAGAGATGTAGAAAGAAGCAAGAGAAGTGATGATATAGGCAAGTGAGGTGCAGAAAGAGCAAAAGAAGTGCAGAAAAAAGCAAAATATGTACAGAAAGAGGCAAGAGAGGTGTAGAAACAGGCAGGAACGGTGAATAAAGAGGGAACAGGGGTGCAGAAAGAGGCAAGAGAGGTGCAGAAAGAGAAAAGATGGGTGCAGAAAGAGGCAAGAGGGATGTGGAAAGAAGCAAGAGCAGTACAGAATGAACCAACAGAGGTGCAAAAAGAGGCAAGAGGAGTGCAGAAAGATGTAGGAGAGGTGCACAAAGAGGCAAGAGAGGTCCAGAAATATGCAGGAGGGGTACAGAAAGAAAGAAGAAAAAAGCAGTAAGAGGCAAGAGAATTGCTAAAAGAAGCAACAGAAGTGTAGAAAGAAGCAAGAGAAGGCCAGAAAGAGGGAAGTGAGGTGCAGAAAGAAGCAAGAGCAGTGCAGAAAGAACCAAGAGAGGTGCAAAAAGAAGCAAGAGGTGTGCAGAAAAAGGTAGGAGAGGTGCAAAAAGAGGCAAGAGATGTACAAAATGAGGTAGGAGGGGTGCAGAAAGAAAGAACAGAAGTGCAGAAAGAAGCAACAGAGGTGCTGAAAGAGGCGTGAAGGGTGCAGAAAGAGCAAGAGAAGTGCAAAAAGAACCAACAGAGGTACAGAAAGAGGCACGGGAGGTACAGAAACAGGTAGGAACAGTGCAGAAAGAGGCAAGAGAAGTGCAGAAAGAACCAACAGAGGTGCAAAAAGAAGCAAGAGGGGTGCAGAAAAAGGTAGGAGAGGTGTAAAAACAGTCAAGAGATGTACAGAAAGAGGTTGGAGGGGTGCAGAAAGAAAGAAGAGAAGTGCAGAAAGAAGCAACAGAGGTACCAAAAGAGGCAAGAGAGGTACAGAAAGAAGCAAGAGCAGTGAAGAATGAACCAACAGAGGTGCAAACAGAGGCTAGAGGGGTGCAGCAAAAGGTAGGCGGGATGCACAAAGAGGCAAAAGAAGTGTAGAAAGAGGCAAGAGTATTGCTGAAAGAAGTAACAGAGGTGTAGAAAGAAGCAAGAGAAATGCAGAAAGAGACAAGTGAGGTGCATAAAGAAGCAAGAACAGTGCAGAACGAACCAACTGACATCCAAAAAGAGGCAAGAGCGGTGCAGAAGAAGAGACGAGAGGTGCACAAAGAGGCAAGAGAGGTACAGAAAGAGGCAGGAGGGGTGCAGAAAGAAGGAAGAGAAGTACAGAAAAGAGCAACACAGGTAAAGAAAGAGGCAAGAGAGGTGAAGAAACAGGCAGGAAAGGTGCAGAAAGAGGGAACAGGGGTGCAGAAAGAGGCAAGGTGGTGCAGAAAGAAGCAAGTGAGGTACAGAAAGAGGCAACAGAGGTGCAGAAAGATGCAAGAGAGGTGCAGAAACAAGCAAGAGAATTGCATAAAGAGGCAAGAGAATTCCTGAAAGATGCAACGGAGGTGTGGAAAGAAACAAGGGAAGTGTAGAAAAAGGCAAGTGAGGTGCAGAAAGAGGCAAGAGACATACAGAAAATGGCAAGAGCACAGCAGAAAGAGGCAAGAGGGATGCAAAAATAGGAACAAGGGTGCAGAAAGAAGCAAGAGAGGTTCAGAAAGAAGCAAGAGAAGTGAAAAAAGAAGCAAGAGAGGTACAGAAAGAGGGAAGATGAGTGCAGAAAGAGACAACAGGGGTGCAGAAAGAGACAACAGGAGTGCATAAAGGAGCAGGAGAGGTGCAGAAAGAGGCAATAAAAGTGCAGAAAGAAGCAACAGAGGTGCAGAAAGAGGCAAGAGGGGTGCAGAAAGAAGTGAGAGAAGTGCAGAAAGAGGCAAAAGAAGTGCACAAAGAGGCAAGAGAAGTGCTGAAAAAGGCAAGAGAGGTGCATAAATAGTCAGGAGATGTGCACAAAGATGCACAAGGGGTGCAGAAAGAGGCAAGAGGGGTGTAGAAAGAAGCAAGAGAAGTCCAGAACGAAGCAACATAGGTACTTAAAGAGGCAAGAGGGGTGAAGAAAGAGGCAAGAGAAGTGCAGAGAAAAGCAACAGAGGTGCCAAAAGAGGCAAGAGAGGGGTAGAAACAGACAAGAAAGGTACAGAAAGAGGGAACAGGGGTGCAGAAAGAGGTAAGAGAGATGCAGAAATTTGCAAGAGAGGTACAGAAAGACGCAAAAGCTGTGCAGAAAGAAGCAAAAGAACTGCAGAAAGAAGCAAGAGAGGTAGAGAAATAGGGAAGAGGGGTGCAGAAAGAGGCATGAGGGATGCAGAAATTTGTAAACGAGGCTCAGAAAGAAGCAAAAACAGTGCATAAAGAACCAACAGAGGTGCAAAAACAGGCAAGAGGGGTGCAGAAATAGGTAGGTGAGGTGCACTGAGGGGTATTTAAAGAAGCAGGAGGGGTGTAGAGAGAAGGAAGAGAAGTGCAGAAAGAAGCTACAGAGGTGCTGAAAGAGGCGCGAACGGTGCAGAAAGAGGCAAGAGAAGTGCAGAAAGAGTTAAGAGACTTGCTGAAAGAAGCAACAGAGATGTAGAAAGAAGCAAGAGAAGTGAAGATAGAGGCAATTGAGGTGCAGAAAGAGCAAAGGAAGTGCAGAAAAAAGCAACACATGTACAGAAAGAGGCAAGAGAGGTGTAGAAACAGGCAGGAAAGGGGAATAAAGAGGGAACAGGGGTGCAGAAAAAGGCTAGAGAGGTGCAGAAAGAGAAAAGATGGGTGCAGAAAGAGGCAAGAGGGGTACGGAAACAGGTAGGAACGGTGCAGAAAGAGGCAAGAGAAGTGCAGAAAGAGTTAAGAGACTTGCTGAAAGAAGCAACAGAGATGCAGAAAGAAGCAAGAGAAGTGAAGATAGAGGCAAGTGAGGTGCAGAAAGAGCAAAAGAAGTGCAGGTAAAAGCAACAGATGTACAGAAAGAGGCAAGAAAGGTGTAGAAACAGGCAGGAAAGGTGAATAAAGGGAACAGGGGTGCAGAAAGAGGCAAGAGAGGTGCAGAAAGAGAAAAGATGGGTACAGAAAGAGGCAAGAGGGGTGTAGAAAGAAGCAAGAGCAGTGCAGAATGAACCAACAGAGGTGCAAAAAGAGGCAAGAGGAGTGCTGAAAGAGGTAGGAGAGGTGCACAAAGAGGTAAGAGAGGTACAGAAAGATGCTGGAGGGGTACAGAAAGAAGGAAGAGAAAAGCAGACAGAGGCAAGAGAATTGCTAAAAGAAGCAACAGAAGTGTAGAAAGAAGCAAGAGAAGGCCAGAAAGAGGGAAGTGAGGTGCAGAAAGAAGCAAGAGCAGTACAGAAAGAACCAACAGAGGTGCAAAAAGAAGCAAGAGGGGTGCAGAAAAAGGTAGGAGAGGTGCAGAAAGAAAGAAGAGAAGTGCAGAAAGAAGCAACAGAGGTGCTGAAAGAGGCGTGAAGGGTGCAGAAAGAGCAAGAGATGTGCAAAAAGAACCAACAGAGTTACAGAAAGAGGCAAGAGAGGTACAGAAACAAGTAGGAAAGGTGCAGAAAGAGGGAACAGGGGTGCATAAAGAGGCAAGAGAGGTGCAGGAAGAGAAAAGAGGGGTACAGAAAGAGGCAAGAGAGGTGCAGAAAGAAGCAAGTGAGGTGTAGAAAGAGGCAACAGAGGTGCTGAAAGACACAAGAGAGGTGCAGAAACAAGCAAAAGAAGTGCAGAAAGAGGCAAGAGAATTGCTGAACGAAGCAACAGAGGTGTGGAAAGAAGCAAGGGAAGTGCAGAATTAGGCGAGTGAGTTACAGAAAGAGGCAGCAAGAGAGGTGCAGAAAACAGCAGAAAGAGGCAAGAGGGATGCCAAAAAGGGAAGAAGGGTACAGAAAGAAGCAAGAGAGGTGCAGAAAGAAGCAATACAACTGCAGAAAGAAGCAAGAGAGGTGCAGAAAGAGGAAAAACAAGTGCAGAAAGAAGCAACAAAGGTGCTCAAAGAGGCAAGAGGGGTGCAGAAAGAGGCAAGAGCAGTGCAGCAAGAACCAAGAGATGTGCAGAATGAGACAACAGCAGTGCAGGAAGAGACAACAGGGGTGCAGAAAGAAGCAAGAGAGCTGCAGAAGGAAGCAATAGAAGTGCAGAAAGAAGCAACAAAGGTGCTCAAAGAGGCAAGAGGGGTGCAGAAAGAGGCAAGAGCAGTGCAGCAAGTACCAAGAGATGTGCAGAATGAGGCAAGAGAAGTGCATATAGAGGTAAGAGATGTGCAGAAAGTGGGAAGAAGGGTGCAGACGGAGGTAAGAGAACTGCAGAAAGAGGCAAGAGAGTTGCAGAAACAGGCAAAAGGGGTGCAGAAAGAGGGAACAGGTGTGCAGAGGCAAGAGATGTGCAGAAAGAGAGAAGAGGGTTACAGAAAGAGGCAAGAGGGATGCAGTAATTTGCAACAGAGGTGCAAAAAAAAGCAAGAGCAATGCAGTAAGAACCCACAGAGGTGCAGAACGAGGCAAGAGGAGTACAGAAAGAGGCAAGACAAGTACAGAAAGAAGCAAAAGAGGCAAGAAAGAGGCAAGAAAACTTCTGAAAAAGGCAAGAGAAGTACAGAAAGAAGCAAGAGAAGTACAGAAAGAAGCAAAAGAGGTACAGAAAGAGGCAAGAGGGGTGCAGAAAGAAGAAGAGAAGTGCAGAAAGAACCAACAGAGGTGCAGAAAGAGGCAAGAGGGGTGCAGAAAGAGACAAGAGGCGTGTAGAAATTTACAAAAACAACCTCTAACTCAGAGGTGTAGAAAGAGGCAAGAGAAGTGCAGAATGAAGCAACAGAGGTGCCAAAAGAGGCAAGAGAGGTACAGAAAGAAGCAAGTCAAGTGCAGAAAGGGGCAAGAGAGGTACAGAAAGAGGCGGGAGGGGTGAGAAAGAAGGAAGAGAAGTGCAGAAAGAGGCAGGAGTATTGCTGAAAGAAGTAACAGAGGTGTAGAAAGAAGCAAGAGAAGTGCAGAAAGAGACAAGTGAGGTGCAGAAAGAAGCAAGAACAGTGCCAAAAGAACCAACAGAGGTGCAAAAAGAGGCAAGAGCGGTGCAGAAGAAGGCACGAGAGGTGCACAAAGAGGCAAGCGAGGTACAGAAAGAGGCAGGAGGGGTGCAGAAAGAAGGAAGAGAAGTACAGAAAAAAACAATAGAGGTACAGAAAGAGGCAAGAGAGGTGAAAAAACAGGCAGGAAAGGTGCAGGAAGAGGGATGCAGAAAGAGGCAAGAGGGGTGCAGAAAGAAGCAAGTGAGGTGCAGAAAGAGGCAACAGAGGTGCAGAACGATGCAAGAGAGGTGCAGAAACAAGCAAGAGAACAGCAGAAAGAGGCAAGTGGGATGCAAAAAAGTGAGCAAGTGTGCGGAAAGAAGCAAGAGAGGTACAGAAAGAAGCAAGAGAAATGAAGAGAGAAACAAGAGAGGTGCAGCAAGAGGGAAGACGAGTGTAGAAAGAGACAACAGGGGTGCAGAAAGACACAACAGGGGTGAAGAAAGAAGCAGGAGAGGTGCAGAAAGAGGCAATAGAAGTGCAGAAAGAAGCAACAGAGGTGCAGAAAGTGGCAAGAGGAGTGCAGAAAGAAGAGAAAGAAGTGCACAAAGAAGCAAAAGAAGTGCACAAAGAAGCAAGAGAACCGCTGAAAAAGGCATGAGAGGTGCAGAAACAGTCAGGAGAGGTGCTCAAAGAGGCACAAGAGGTATAGAAAGAGGCAAGAGAGGTGCAGAAAGAAGCAAGAGAAGTCCAGAAGGAAGCAACAGAGGTACTTAAAGAGGCAAGAGGGATGCAGAAAGAGGCAAGAGGAGTGCAGAAAGAAGCAACAGAGATGCCAAAAGAGGCAAGAGATGGGTAGAAACAGGAAAGAAAGGTACAGATAGAGGGAACAGGGGTGCAGAAAGAGGTAAGAGAGATACAGAAATTTGCAAGAGAGGTGCAGAAAGAAGCAAAAGCAGTGCAGAAAGAAGCAAGAGAAGTGCAGAAAGAAGCAAGAGAGGTAGAGAAATAGGGAAGAGGGGTGCAGAAAGAGGCATGAGGGATGCAGAAATTTGCAAAAGAGGTTCAGAAAGAAGCAAAAGCAGTGCAGAAAGAATCAACAGAGGTGCAAAAAGAGGCATGAGGGGTGCAGACATAGGTAGGAGAGGTGCACAGAGGCAAGAGGGATACTAAAAGAAGCAGGAGGGGTGTAGAAAGAAGGAAGAGAAGTGCAGATAGAAGCTAAAGAGGTGCTGAAAGAGGCGCGAACGGTGCAGAAAGAGGCAAGAGAAGTGCAGAAAGAGGGGAGAGGGTTGCAGAAAGAGGCAAGAGGGATAAAGATAAAAGCAAGGGGCATATTATCAAGGACAGCGTTAAAATTATCGCTGCTTTAACGGCAGGAAACGGCCATTTCCTGCCGCTACAGCGGCGATAATTTTAACGCCGTCCTTGATAATATGCCCCCAAGTGAGGTGCAGAAAGAGGCAACAGAGGCGCAGAAAGACACAAGAGAGATGCAGAAACAAGTTAGAGAAGTGCAGAAAGAGCCAAGAAATAGCTGAAAGAAGCTACAGAGGTGTAGAAATAATTGAGAGAAGTGCAGAAAGAGGCAAGTGAGGTCCAGAAAGACGCAAAAGAGGTGCTGAAAATGGCAAGAGAACTGCAGAAAGAGGCAAGAGTGATGCAAAAAAGGGAAGGCTGGTGCATAAAGAAGCAAGAGATATGCAGAAAGAAGCAAGAGATGTGCAGAAAGAAGCAAGAGAGATACAGAAAGAGGCAAGAGACGTGCCGAAAGAGGGAGGAGGGGTACAAAAAGAGGCAAGATGGGTGCAGAAAGAAGCAATAGAGGTACAGAAAGAAGCAACAGAAGTACAGAAAGAAGCAACAAGGGTGCAGAAAGAGGCAAGACAAGTGCAGAAAGAAGCAAGACAAGTGCAGAAAGAAGCAACAGAGGGTGAGAAGGAGGCTAAAGAACTGCAGAAAGAGGCAAGAGAGTTGTTGAAAATGGCAAAAGGGGTTCAGAAAGAGGGAACAGGTGTGCAGACAGAGGCAAGAGAGGTGCAGAAAGACGGAAGAGGGGTGCTGAAAGAGGAAATAAGGATGCATACATTTGCAACAGAGGTGCAGAAAGAGGCAAGTGCAGAAAGAAGCAAAAGAGGTGCAGAAAAAGGCAAGGGAACAGCAGAAAAAGGCAAGAGAGGTGCACAAAAAGGATGGAGAAGTGCACAAAGACGCAAGAGGGATACAGAAAGAGGCAAGAGGTGTGCAGGAAGAAGCAAGACAAGTGCAGAAAAAAGCATCAGAGGTGCTGAAAGAGGCAAGAGAGGTACAGAAACAGGCAGGAAAGGTGCATAAAGAGGGGATAGGGGTGCAGAAAGAGGAAAGAGGGATACAGAAATTTGCAAAAGAGGTGCAGAAAGAAACAAGAGCAGTGCAAAATGAACCAACAGAGGTGCAGAAAGAGGCATGAGTGGTACTGAAAGGGGCAAGAGAAGTCCAGAAAGAAGCAAAAGAGGTGCAGACAGAGGCAAGAGAACTGCAGAAAAAAGGCAAGAGAGGTGCAGAAAGAGGAAAAAGAGGTGCACAAAGAGACAAGAGGAGTACAGAAAGAGGCAAGAGGGGTGCACAAAGAGGCAAGAGAAGTGCAGCAAGAAGCAACAGAGGTGCAAAAGGGGCAAGAGAGGTGCAAAAAAAGCAGGAAAGGTACAGAAAGAGTGAACAGGGGTACAGAAAGAGGCAAGAGAGATACAGAAATCTACAAAAGAGGTGCAGATAGAAGCAAGAGCAGTTCAGAAAGAACCAACAGAGGTGCAGAAAGAGGCAAGAGGGGTGCTGAAAGAGGTAGGAAAGGTGCAAAAAGAGGCAAGAGAGGTGCAGAAAGAAACAAAAGAAGTGCAGAAAGAAGGAACAGAGGTGTAGAAAGAGGCAAAATGGGTGCAGAAAGAGGTAATAGGGGTGCAGAAAGAGGCAAGAGAGGTGCAGACAGAGGGAAGAAGGGTGCACAAAGAGGCAAGAGGGGTAGAGAAAGAAGCAAGTGATGTGCAGAAAGAGGCAACAGAGGTGCAGAAAGAGGGAAGAGAGGTGCAGAAAGTAGGAGATGTGCAGAAAGAGGCAAGAGAAGTGCAGAAAAATAAAGAAATGTGCAGAAAGAAGCAACAGAAATGCAGAAAGAGGCCAGAGAGGCGCAGAAAGAAGCAAGAGTGGCTTACCCACCATTAGTACCAATTTAACACCAACATTTAGCATTAAGTAACAGGTGACCATTCCAGGTTTGCAAATAGCCTTCCACCACGCTGTAACACTTGTTGCTGCATTTTTGGTAACGTTTGGTAATGTATGCAAAAGTCGATGCAGCCAAACATTCGCATAATTACAGTGGCCCCGCTCACACTTCTGACTAGGTCCACAAGTGCTCCTCAGTGATTCCTTCTTTTTTTTGTCTCACTGAGTTTACAGTTGAGTTTCTATGGAAATGAGGAAGCATAAACCTGAGGTTTCCACTCCACAACACAGACTGCCATACCACATAATTACTCTCCATAACACATAATTCCTATACACTAAATATCACATACTTTCTATCCACATAATTTCAGTGCACAACATACCACATCATTCCACTACACCCAACGTACATCCACTCCACTCCACTCCAAAAAGCATTGGTAAAAAATGTTTACATTTACAACGCCAATAGCTCTAAATCTCGCAAATGCTTCTTTAACTAGTAGTCGCGTTTGCAGAGTGGTGGAGAAAGGGTGCTGGGCCTCCAACAAGCGCTCAGAAATTCCACTGCGTAGAACTTACAGGAGGTACCAGGAGGGCTTCTTGGCCCCCTAAGTCCCTCAGGAGTAAAGTGGACTTCATCCCCCATCCTGTAGTCTGCCAGGACGTGTGTTTGCAGAATGGTGGAGAAAGGGGGGCGTGGCCTCCAAAGACATCTTAGCAATCCCACTGTGTGGGACTTACTGGAGGTAACAAGAGGGGTAGTTGGCCCGCAAGGACGCCCTTGGGGGCCAACTACCCTTCCTATTACCTTCAGCAAGTCCATAGCAGGCCACTCCCCCTTTGCCCACCACTCTGCGAAGGCGCTCCCTGGCACGTTCTTGGATGGAAATTGAAGCCCCCTTTGCTGCTGGGGGTCCTTAGGGGCTAACTCGCCTACCTCTTATCTCCTGTAAGCCCCACACAGTGAGATTGCTAAGAGGTGGACACAGGCCACCCCCCCTTTCTCCAACACTCGTGCAAACGCACCTCCTGGTGCACTCTTGGTTGGGGATGAAGTCCCCTTGCCTCCTGAGGGTCCCTGGGAGCCAACTAGCCCTCCTGTTATCTCTAGTAAGCCCCACACTTCTGGATTGCTGAGAGGTGGTCTGAGGCCATGCCCCCTTTTTACACCACTCTGCAAACACGCCTCCTAGCACACTTCTACTCGGGGGATGAAGCCCACTTTAGTCCGGAGGTCATCAAGACACAAGAGGACCTCATCGTCCCACCAGCAGTGCACCAAGAGGCACGTTTGCAGAGTGGTGTAAAAAGGGTAGCGGCCTCGGACCACGTCACAGCAATCCAGCTGTGTGGGGATTACTGGAGGTACCTGGTGGGTTAGTTGGCCCCTAAGGATCCTTAAGGATCTAGGGGACTTCATCCCCAGGAGGCGCATTTGCAGAGTGGTGCATGGAGGGGGCAGGGTGTCCGGCGAGATGCCAGCTTTTCTTTTTTTTAAATATTTTTAGATGGGTGGCTGTGTGGCCCCCCTCCTTATAGTTATTTTTGGGCCCCGGGGACCCCATCCCCCAGGGTTTGAGCCATTTTTGAAACATTTTTATTTTAATGGGAAAGGGGCCACACACCACCCCCCCAGGCCGATTTTGGCCCTGGGGACAACATCCCCCAGGGCATGGCCTCATTTTTCTCATGTTGCGGGAGGGGGGCCACCTCTGGCCCCGGGGACTCCATCCCCTGGGGCCTGGCCTTGTTATGTTTTTTTTTTTATTGTAAGTCCTGGAGGGGGGCCGCATGGCCCCCCTTCCCTTGGCCACTACTGGCCCCGGGGGCCCCATCCCCGGGGCTCTGCCTTATTTTTTTTTTAAATGTCATGAAAAAGGGGAAGGGGGCCTCGTGGTCCCCCTCCTGGGTCACTTCTGGCCCCAGGGGCCCCATCCCCTGGGGCCTGGCCAGCTTCTAAAAAATTTCTATTTTTGGGGAGAAGGGGGCCAAGTGGCCCCCCTCCCGGGCCCCAATGCCCCCACGGTCCCAGCTGGCTTCCCGCCTCCTGAGGGAGCAGGCATTGCTTTTGGGCAAGGGGAGCTGCTAACATGCAGCTCCCCTTGCCCAAGAGCAAAACCGCTTTGCTTCTTGGAAGCGAGAGCAGATTTCCTGCTCTCGCTTCCAAGAAGCAAAGCAGTGTTTGCTATGGCAGGGCGGCAGCCGTGCTCCCGCCCTGCCATACCAAACGGCAATGTCCCGGGGGTGGGCACCCCGGGTCAATGCAGGAGCCGCGTTGGCGTGTGGCGGTCCCCAGGGCCATCTAGGGCTCCAGGAGGGGGGCCAAGCTGGACCCCTTCCATCGAGTATAAAGCCCCAGGGAGGTGATGGTTCCAGGGGCTTGCGGGCCCATGAGGCCCCCCCATTAATGAAGGAAGCCCCGGGAGGTAGTAGTCCCAAGGTCTTGGGGGGCCGCGAGGCCCCCACCCAAAAATAATGATGGGCCCGGGGAGGTGGCTGTCCCTGGGATTTGGGGGGGCCATGAGGCCCCCGCCTTAAAATAACAATGCCCCAGGGAGGTGGCAGTCCCCGGGGTTGCGTGGGGGGCCATGTGCCCCCCCATATAATTAACTAAGCCCCGGGGAGGTGGCGGTCCCCGGGGCTGTGGGGGCCCCCAGTGGGTCCCCTCTAATTAATTGCGCATTGCCCCTGGGACATGGCCCACCTGGGGGCTTATAGAAAATGAAGGACGGGAGCCAGGGCTTCGTTTTATTTTTTTCTTCCAGATTCACGCACCCAGCGCAAATTCGCCCGATGTATTTTTTTTCTAATGCTTTTTGGGCCCTGGGGGTCTTTATGGGACCCCCTAAGCAGGCCTAGGGGCTCAGGGTGTTTGTACCCTGCCCCTTTGCTCATTTTTTAAATGTTTTTTTTAACAGTTTTCTTGTGACTCGGTTACCGAGTCACAAGATGGCAGCCAACACATTAGGGCTTGGAGTGTTGGCAGCCAATCAGAATTAAGCTTGTGCTCAGGAGGATTCGCAAATTCTCCTCGGTGCTCAGATATCAATATTTTTATTTTAAAAATTTCTCAGCAACTACTGAACGGATTTACACCATTTTTAAAAAAAGCACGATTTTTGATCCAAGACCAGCCTTTTTGTAGGTATATATATATATATATACAGTTGTAAATTAAACCTGGTGCTGTGGCTTGTAATTTCTGAGCACTGGCATAGCTCCCATACCCTAGGTTAAATCTGACAACTTCACTAAGAGTTTAAGAAAACAGCTCACAAAATACAGGTACCTTAAACCCGTCTTACTTTGATGAATTGATCTCTCTTCGCTTTCAATGGGAGTAGAAAATAAAATGAACTGGAGAGTTTCATCATTGCACACACCAGGGACCATACATGAGAGGAGAACTTTGAAGGGGCATCTGGTTATTATTTATGTTGACATGAGCTGCCATGGACGTCACAGGGATGACCTCCTCCCTCTGTGAGTCAGTCAGGCCACAAAGGGCCCGCATTAACACTGATTAAAATGATACTTTTCCTAATCCCTGTCAATGAACTGAGCAGGGTGTTCGGAAATTTGCGACACATGCCATTCTGCATAATTACATGCACATGCTGGTCTCTGGCCAGTGCTTAATTTACTCGAAGCGAAATTATTTTCAAATTCTGCCCCTCAATAAAAAAAATCGACGCGGCGAGTTTTACTGCACTTTAGCCTTTTCTTCAACATATGATATTGGCCTAATTAAGCAAAATTAAGGCTTTCATTTATTTCACTTGCCGAGGGGTGGTAAGGGGAGGGAAACACGATATTGGATGTGTTATTCTGCAATGTTTCGCTTTTTTCCCCGGTTTACTGGGTCCCTGTTGTTCCCGGCCTATAATTTGCAAAACATATTGCTTCAATACTTGCAGTGAGAGGAGCGTCCCAGCTGCGGGAGGGGAGAGGACAGCGGTCTCCGATATTACCATAATAATCTGCCTAGGGTCCCCGGGGCCCTCTGGTGTATACTGTTCTCTGTATTGCCGGCCCCAGCTGGAGAACATTCTCGTGACACGCATGCCAACCTTTGCCTGCAGGCGAAAGGGGGGGAAAAAGGGAGCGAAATAATCATGGAAATAAAAAAGCTTGTCAACGGAGCTCGGATGCGGCCCCCTTGCTTTTGCGGAGGGAGTTAGTCATTGTGCTGACAAAATGGAGGCAGACTTATGAAAAGGCTGCAGCTGCCGAGTGCTTAAGTAGCGAAAATATGAGGTGGCATGCTAATCTGGGGATTCACGAATGGAAATACGACGAGAACTGGGATACGACGGGCTTGACTCTTGAGTGACAGAGAAACATGGCCGCACTCCTTGCGTGCCATACGTCACTCAAGCTGTCCGGTAAGTAACACGGCCCAGTGTGTGCTCATCTCCACGGAAAACCTTTTTTTTTTTTTTACACCAACTATAAAACACTTCTGAAAATCTCATCATGTGATGAGACACGCCACTAATAATGCTTCTGGGATGGAGATAAAGTAAGATTCAGCATTCGCCTGCAGCTTGTAATCAGATTTGGTCAGACATTGTGTTTCTATTCATTACAAATGATGTCACACAGAAAATTTCTTTTAACTTGCGAAAACGAATTGTAGAAGTACACATCCCTCCAGCTTCGCCTGGCGGATGTTCCAGAGGGCTGCGTGGCAAATGGCTTGTTCCAGATGCAGTTGTTGCCTGTCAGTTTTTTAACATCTCCAGCTGAAAACCCTCGATGGCAACTCCACTGGTCAAATAAAAGTAGCAGCTGAGACCAAAAGGCACCACTGGACAATATTTCCCAGTTTCAAGATGCAACTAAAACCACGAGAAATTGTTTCATAACAGTTCTGCAAATGTCCAGAACAACAATATACCAACCACTAGATCCAGCAAAAACCATTCGAAACTGGTCGTCTGGAATGTTCACTTGTGTACCATGTATACAAGAAAGGCAAAATGAAAACTCTCACCACATAGTCTTATTTTTGGAATCATTAATATTATATAGTAGCAATACATTCACAGGAAAACCTTTAATTAGAGCAGACAAGGAACACCCCTAAATATACATCAACAAGCCTCTCAATTATTTCCCTTTTAATGTATACCACCGTGAGAATTAGTCAGATGAGGTAGACTACATTGTTTACATTGTTCCTTGAAAGTTACTTTTATTGTTTGTTATATTTGGCACCCTCAATTTTACTGACAAAACCAGTTGACTATTTCTAGTTCTTGTCTTTGTCTTTATTCTATCAAAATACAATATACCCAGTAAGTAAATCTCTGTAAGAAATAATGTTTAATTTTTCTCAGTTCACAGTGTTACATGTATCTCTAAACTCATGTCTTTTTTTAGAAAAATATATTTTAATTTTCACAAGTTTTCATTCAATATTTCTAGAAAATTCCTATTTAGACACCCCTTGTCAGATCACTGAAAAGAAGGACGCTGGCACCAGGAGATTGCAGTAGACTCATGTATCTCTATCCAAAAGGATATGTGCCGATGTTGCATCACCATAAGGCGGATGGCTCTCTGTTCTACCTTGATAGGATTTAGGCTGAGTTCAGTATTATTTATCATCTTCATCAACTCTCACCTTGTTATTTGCAACCAGTGGGTGATTGCCTTTGTTTGCATGGTGAAGAAGGGTATTGACCCTCCAGCGTTTACTTGAGTCTCTGTGAACAGTCTAATTTCTTCTGGAATATCCTTGTACTGAGCCCAGCCAAAATAATCAGCAATTCTTCTCCTTCTAGCCTGATGCAACAGAGTTGTTTTTTTCTGTAATTATTGTTGAGACAACTCAGCCAGATCTTTTCCTGGGATGGCCAGGGTTGGGGTGTGTATGGTCACGAGGGTGTAGAGACCCCACCATCCAGGGACAAGCTGGGTGTAGGCAAGGTCCTCGCACTGCCAGTAGAAATCCATCAATGTGTAGGTGCCCCATTGCAGGTCCGGTATGTGTAGTATCACGCTGCAGTTTTCATTATTGTCCAACGGTATGGTTCCTTTGCCTCTGAAACTTAAAGAGCACAGTGTAAATTTCAGTACAATTAGGAGTTGCCCCTTCCCCTACAACTATGTGTACCTATTAATCTTGCTATCCCAGATTTCCTGGCACGGGGTGTCTATGCTAGCGTTGGACCCCCTCCAATGGGACTCATTTCTCCCAGGGTGATCAAGGTGAGCGGCCCTGCACTGGAATTCCATGTCCAGGGTCCACTTGTCATCAAAGAGGCTAAGGGCCACCCTGGGACAGCAGATGGCGGCAGGAGTGGACACTGCTACCTCCAGGAACCTCTTTTCTATGAAGTCCCAGAGCCAAACAGTGTCCTCCCTTATGGGGCCCCTTCTGCGCATCCTGTCTACCTCGAATTGGATGTCTCTAGGCTCGGTGAAGAGATACAGTTCTGTGGGGTTGGTCTCATACCAGGTGATGTTTACTGTTGTCCTACGGGTTTCTACTCTTTTGGGTTGGATCTTAGTCCTGATCCTACATGGGAACAGATGGGTGAGGCATTTTGCTCTTTCAGGGGCTACCTTCTGGGATAGGTAAATCCAGTCTACGCCTATGGCATGGGGTACCAGTGAACATGTATAACATGAACTGTTCGTAGTTAGAGTGCCTACTGTGGTCATCTGTTGGTATCAGGTCTTATGTAGGAGAGCGCTATGCAGTGTGTGAGGAATACTAGTGTTTGGTTCAGTGTAGGTGTATATGAGGTGAGAGAGGTCTCTTTGCACGTGTTGCAAGAATGAAGAAGTAGAGTTTATGAGATTAGGCATACGTCTAACTCCGGCGGGGCTCGAGAGCACCCTGGCTAAATAGAACGTGTACAGGATACAAGAATACATAACTTAAAAGGCATTTGCAGGTTGTATGGTTGTCTTCGGGTAAGGTATCTGTCATCTTGGCGCCCAGAGGTGTCTTGTCTTGGCGCATACGAAAAATGTCTCTCATAGGGTTGTGGCAAAAGTCAATTTTGTTTTCAGTGTTATTTGAGTGATTGGCCTTGTGAAAGAAAGTTATTTTGAAAGCTTTGCTGGAAGGAATGGCGGGCCGCAGCAGTGTTGGTGCACTTTCAGCTCGATCACAGACCTGTTGGATAAGAGCTGCAGTTTGTAGGTTAGCTTGGAAAAAACACATTGTTAGGCAGTTGTCTGAGACTTACCTGTGTTTACATTTTACTGATTCACTCCATGGTTTAGCTCTGAGAAAATCTTTACTCCTTGGGTACTGAAAAGGAATTGCTAAGGTTTTAGGATGATGGTGAGTTTTAAACTGTTGAAGAGGTGCTAGGATTTTAGGGGAATGGTGAGTTTTAAACTATTTTAATGCTCTTCCTATTTTGGGTTCTCCCTCTCCTAGCTATGGTGGGGACAGTACTCTTTCCCTGTGGGCTGCTCCGTTTAAAGGTGTGATGCTTTGATCGGGGCAGGGGTGTCCTTTTGACCTGCATGGTCTGCATGCAATTGTGAGGGGAGATGGATGCTTGAATTTTAGGCTAATGTTTCAGTTGACTCGAGCATCCCTTGGGTCTCCGCACTTGGCGTGGAACGAGGTTTATCTCTAATTAGACTGAGTTAGTGGGTTATGCCCTTCTTCTGGCAGGATTGAGAATCTTTGGGCTGTTTTTACGATGTTTTGTGCGGGTTCCAATGGTCGGTTACCTGTGTTTTTGGGCATTGCTAATTTTAACGAAAGGTACTGGAGGTGGTTCGAAGGTCGTGTGTGGACCCCATAGGAATCAGCAGGGAAATGGCTCAAACTGTATTTGGTTGTAGGGTTTTGTGGGCCAGAGTCAGGGATCTCGTTGGGACTTTATGTGCTCGGCTTGATGGAGGTGACACTAATTAATTCAATGAGTTTTCCTATGGACTGGGGTAATTTGATTGGATTTCTTTAGAGTTTTGAGGATATTGCAGCCATCGTGGCCATTGCTGCCCTATGCGTGTTGAGGAATCAGGCTTCCGACGCCGATACTGGAGCATTCGCCTTGTTTTGTAGCTAAAGGAAGGCCTCCATTAGGCAGTAAACCCTGAGGTGGTGGAGACTTACTTAGCCCACCCAAAGTTAGACTTGGGTGAGCAGTGCTGGGTGCCTATTTTTATGTACCGGCTGGAGGGCCCGCCCTGCTCCCTTTTCAGACTTTCTTACCCTCAGGGACGTGGTCAACTAGCCTCGCCCTGGGGAACCAACAGCAGTGGTAGCCCAGGGCCCCTGCAGGCATCCAGATGGCGGACTCTAGTATGGATTCCCGGTTGACATAGTATTCTGCGGCCTACACAACTGTTACAGATGTAGGTAAGGAAATGTGTCTGCATGGTGGTGTGAGGGAGATACATCCTGTTGGGGGCAATCTTGTTACTGTGTGTTCATGGATTGTGATTGCGTAAAGGCATTGCCTCCCCAGACAGTTATCCCGCCCTACTGTGGCTGTGAACCCAATGTTTTTGGGCTGGTTCTCTGCCTGCTGCAGTGACTGTTTCCACGCGCTCGACCAGCTGCCCCTCCCTGCTGTGGGGGGGCACCAGTTACCTGATATACCTGTGGCTGATTGGGAGTTGCAACAATGTTGCATGGGGCTTGATTTTGTGGTGGGTATTCTGTGCGGGCTGTTCTGGGATTATCCCATTATGATGATGGTAGATTTTCAGGCAGCACTGGTTAGCCATGTGGTCCATTCTGTGACAATAGTGGCACTCTACAAGGCCGGTTTGGACCCAACCTTCCTGACCTCGTTCACTAGGACTAGGCGGATACCCTCTGGGGTCCGTAAGCGGAGCTCCCCTTGAGACAGGTGCCATTTGGACACTAGTGGTTAATGCAACTGTTACATAACTCAAGGAAAACACGCCCTTATGTAAACTGGAGAGCTGTTACATAACTCAAGGGAAAACACGCCCTTATGTAAACAGGAGAGCTGTTACATAACTCAAGGGAAAACACGCCCTTATGTAAACAGGAGAGCTGTTACATAACTCAAGGAAAACACGCCCTATAAAGGGAGGAACCGGGAGGTACAAGGCTGTCGGATATTGTGTTTACACCGACGTACCTGCTTCGTGAAGAGCAGTGTTCCGGAGTGGTGCTCCAGTAAGGCAAGAACGGAGGTAGGTCGAGTCGTTACTCCCTGGGCCGTGTCTTGCCCCATCGTCACCTGTGAAGGACCCGGAAGCTCTACCGGTCAACCATTGAGCTTCGCTTTTTGACTCGGCTGAGTCAAAGCGCAGTGGCGCTTTTGCTGGTTGGAGTCGTAACTCCCAGCCCGACCAGAGATACAGGGACTGCCAGCTGTAACGCACACCAGGAGGTGTTTGCCGCGTTACAGACTCGGAAGTCCACAGGATCGATCGAGCGGCTGCTCTCGGTTCAGTCTTCTTGCTTTTGATTGGGGTATCGGTGACGCATCACCAGGAGGTGACTCCGCGTCCCGGTGCAGTCGGAGGAAGAGGTTGAGCGGCTGCTCCCTTCAGGTAGAGACCCCGGCTGGGTGTTTCCCTGACACCTCGATTCTCCCCAACACTCGTCGTGCCCCTCACAGCCTACCGATTGGCATTGTCGGCCATTTCATTTCTGCCCTCTGTTGGCATACGCCGGGATCGGCGTATATGCAGAGGACGGTTAGGACCATCCGTGCTGTGGGCTGGTAACGTACTTAGCCTGGAGGATTCCAGTGACTATAACTTTTGTTCATTCGTTGTATTGTTTTTGCCTTCATTAAAATAACTAACCCTTCACAAGGGGTTGCGTCCTCATTATCGTGTCTGTTAAACGATCCTGAGACGTTCAGGGCGTTACAGCAACCGCCTCAAGGGTGGTCTTTTTTCAGCTTATGATGGACCAGTTTGACAGTGTCTCTCTGGACTTGCTCCTGCTTCTCACTGTCCTTCTTCTGTCTCTTCCGGTAATAGTGTAGTATGTGGGCCTGTATTTCCCACCAAGGTTTGATGTCTTGCCCTACTACACTATCTAATCCGGTCTGTATCTCAGTGTGTAGTTCCCTCTTGAGGTTGTTGTAGAAGAATGCAACCCGGGGACCCGTGTTGGTCCAGGGCTGTCCTGTCTCCTGCCCCCATCATTCTCTCATCCTGTCGAGGAATTCAGTGTTGATCTCCCCAGGCTTCATCCTCTCTGCCATCAGTCCTCCTACCTCCAGGCGGTCAGGGAATATCTTCCTTATGGCTGCGTAAGTGAGTGAAGGGTCCAGCACCGAGGGGTCTTGGTACTGGACTGAGCCAGGGGTGGACTGAGCCAGGGCTGTTGGGGTCTGTGGCCTTCTTTCTCGACTAGCAGCTTGCTCTTCTGGAGAAGGTACAGCAGCCTCCTCAACTGGTGGAGTGCTGTAACCCAGTGCGGCGGCAACTGGTTTGGCCGGCATCAGTGAGAGCACTTCACTCCCCGTGTAGGGTGGGGGATGAGCAGATACCTTTCTTATGGGTTTGGGAATAGTCTTGTAACTGGGGCCACCTCGAAGGTGGCCCACAGTTCTAGTAGGGCCTCCCGCTTAGCCTTCTTATGTCCTGTATACCTGGTCTGTATGTGAGTCTTTGTATTTTCTATAGTGTTGGCGTCAAACTTTCCCCCCTTAGGACAGGCAAATGCATGGGCTTTGGTATGGACATGCCACTTGCAGCAGTATTTCTTGAGTTTCTTAGCCTGGGTGGGGAACCTCACTTGCATGTGGCTTAGTGGAGTTTCCATAATGGTTCAGGGAATTTGGATTGTCTCGAGATCCTTTAAATAATTTCAAATTCTACTCTAATTTTGGGGAACAGAGTACATGGGGTGGTACCGAATACGATCTACTGGTTAAGAGCTCTATACAAATTGATGCATAGGGAAAAAGAACGTTATACAAAAGACAAATGCAATGAAAAAGAAACAACCTGTAACAGAATGAAATTGTTAATTCAGAGCAGTACGATTTGATTTGCAGTCGTAAACTAGTAAACATTAAATTCTGATCTGGAAAAAATAGTTATTATTTCATAAAGCATAGACTTACTAACATGACATAACATTTAAACATGCAAAATATAACAGCATCTCAACATCAATAAATGCATAAAATGGAAAAATCTAAATGATACTTAGAGAGAAAGAGGTTGACAGAGTAAATGATTACTTTGTCCAAAAAAACCTTAACCCCCTCCTAGTGCCTTCAGCCCGAGGAGAGGGGATGCTCTGTATAATATGCAGAGCTAGGTGAGCCTGATAATCTGTCACTATGGGCTCAGCACACAAAGATAGCCATGCTTTGGAAGGGAAACATCGTTTACATCGCATTCAGTACACCGCGATGCTGTTACATCGCGGTCGTTACAACGAACGCGATGTAACCACGCGATGCCATTACAACGCAAGTCTTTACATCGACTTGCGCTAGATGGCGTGCTAACATTACAAATAGAGTAGTTTACTATCCCAACACCTTCCCTACTGTTAAGTGGACTGGAGATGGAAGAGTAAATTACGCTTTTCTAATGTTAGCACGCCATCTAGCGCAAGTCGATGTAAAGACTTGCGTTGTAATGGCATAGCGTAGTAACATGGCAGTCGTTGTAACGACCGCGATGTAATTGCACGCGTTGTAATGACTCGCGTTGTTACGTCATACATCCGCTGTGGAATGACCTGACAACCATCCGCCCTCTGTGGCCAGACACAAGCTATTCCTTATTTCACCAAAGTCTAACTTTTCCCTAATGTTCTGAAGCACACCCTATATCACACCCTGGGGTAGTGTGTAACAACTCTACCTGATGCCCAGCAGTCCAAGGGCAAAAATCCACCTTTTCACTTCTTTTAGATCCTCTCAGTGTTGAGAAACCCCAGAAGTCTCTAAGAAAACGAATTCCAAATAAGATTGAGGTTGTGACCCTTTATAAGATAACACATCAAGAATTGGGGGTGTACTGTTGTGTCACGTCCAACTGTTCAAGCTAAAAAGAGTAACCCTATAAAACACACATAGGGTCAGGGGGATACTGTTGTGTCAAGCCCAAATGTTCTAGCTAAAAAACTGTAGCTATCTTCACCGTTCTCTAGAGTGCTGACTAGGGAAAAAAGATCTACACGCTTGTCCTAGTTTGCCATTTGCCACATGCTGGGACTAAGGAGGCCACCCATGTGACGGTGGCCTCCTGATGGACCTCTGCCCCGTGGATTCAGCAGAACATCTAATCAATCATTGCGCCTGCTCAACGATCTTGTTTGCGCAGATGTGAATCCGTTCGGGCAGGGATCCTTGTCCTTCGACAGAAGTCGGGCTCGATAACATAATCTCTCCTGGCTGGCTCGCAAAATTTTGCTCAGTTATGAATTTACCTTACAGAAATGAAAAGCAAGAGGCTTTGGCAAAACAAGAAAAAGTTGGTTTCATTAAACACAGTGGCCAGAAGAGACACAACAGAATGCATCTGAGGAAAGTCTCTCGGCGTGCAAAGTTTTGGCTGACATTATATACCTCTTGTGAGGTACAATAAAGTAAGTTCTGCATTCTTGAAAAAGGCTCTCAGTCATAAATTAACACATTTGGTCAAGAACACAGATGGCTCTCAGCCTTGGGAAAAGCTAGTGTGTGTGTCCAGATGTCTGGCTTGAAGAGCACGTTATCACCACATGTGGTGTGCATGTCGTGTTTTGATTGGCAGAGTGTTTCTATCTACATGTGGTATCTAGCTTGGTGGTATTTTTGTGGAACGCCTTTGCCGAACTTGTTTTATTGCGGCCAAGTTCCTCGGACCTGTTTGGGGTGCAGTTATCTATCAGGGTTTTTCCTGGGCGTGTGTTTGTCTTTGGGTTAAGAGAGACTCAACCTGTGATCTGTCATTCGATAGACTTGGGTGTGGGTAGCAGGACTTGCCTGACCACGTAGCTCTGGCTTGCGGGGGATAGGGAGGTCACCTTGTGTAAATCCAACAGCAATGATACGAGTTCACAGGAACTCCTAAAAATAATATGGCAGTCACTGGTATAATTTTTATCGACATTCTCAACATTGTGCAAACAGTTGTCATAGCGTCCATTGACATTATTTTTACTGATAATGGCATAGTTATGTGTGCCTAGATCATGGCGTACATTGACATTGTTTTTACAGGTAACATCATTGTCATTCGTGCATGGATTATGGCATACATTGACATCTTTACTGCCGGTATCGACGCAGTTGTGCGGGCATAGATTATGGCATACATTCACATTGCATTTATGTGTACTGACATTGTTATGCGAACACAGGTTATGGCATACATAGACATTGCATTATTTGGTATTGCCGTTGTCGGCCCTGCACATATAGTATTCATTGACATTGTATTTACTAGGCCTGGGCGGCAAATTCCGTTCCGCTTGCGGAATTTGCGGAATTTCGGTAATTTCGCGTTCCGCGGAGAACGCGAAATTGCCCAAAATGCTGCTTTCCGCGACTTCGCGAAGTTTTTTCTTGTTCGCGTTCTCAAAATGCGTGTTCGCGAGATATTTCTCCCCGAGCACGCAAAAAACAACTGTGAACAGGAAAAAAGCATCGCAAACAAGCAATTCCGCGTGTTCGCGGAATTTCTGCATGTTCGCGGAGATTTTTACCGTTTCGCGGAGATTTGCGTAACGCGATTACGCAAATTCCACCCACCCCTAGTATTTACCCAATTCAACAGTAGTGCCCAAAACATGCTCCTAATCACCTCCTTCCAATCAGTTCTATAAGTCAACGCAAGTTGAAAATGATCTTTGATAATACTTTTAAAATGATTCACTGGTCCTTTTCTCCTAGGATGTTAATGGGAGGTTTTCCTATCAACTTAAGAAACAACTCAATTTTGTCAGAAACAAGCATGGAACATTATCCGTCACTAATTCTTCTGTGATTCCTTCTCTATTGAACACGTCACAAACAAATTCTATGATAACCTTATTAATCAAATCACTGAACCACCTAGTCTCAGGCCACTTGGAACAGTAATTAACTGTTAAGCTGATATGTTGAGGACCTTCACCTAACATTCTACATGGACCAACCACATTTATAGCCAGTGTGCTCCAGGGTTGACTTATGGTGATCACAGGCTTAAGAGGACAAGAATAACTTACCTGTGACTTATCCCTCAGAGCACATGCAATACATGCCCTCACAAAGGGCCTGATTCACCAAGATTACTTATACTTTTGAGTAAGTTTACTGCTTTTCAGTATTCACAAACTCTGTGCGTAAGTTACTATCCTTTACCATAGGGAGACACCCCTGTCCGGGTGGAGATGTCTGCATTTATGAAAATGAGCTGCATTAAAAAAATGTTTTATTTAAAAGCAATCACAGACATGTCCTCCACGCCTTTGTAGTTAATACTAGTGGGTTGCACTTTGTGACCTACCTCAATAATATTTATTTGGTAGGTCGCGACCCCCAATGACTCTGTATTTTGTCAACCGACCTATTAATACATAGGTTGTTTTACAAAATGCAAATGTATTTGGTAAAAGTCAGAGTGCAAACTGCAATCACTTTCACCTAATGCATTTTTTTTGTACATGAAGCCCTCAGTGCCATACCATCCTATTAAATATTTTTAACTCTACTGTACAATAATTGTTTTATTTGATGGAACTACTTTCCTAATGCATTTCCTGCTGGGGATTCAAACTCTCAAAGACTTTCACCAGGTAGGAGAACTTCTAGTGACTTCTCCAATGGTCTCCTCCCTACAAAGCATTGGGAAAAATATGAGTAAAACTGAGATTCACAGAGAAACTCTTGGCTCTGTTTGATTTTGTTTGCTCTTTAGAACTGTTTTAATGTTCTTGATTGTACAGCCTTCTTTAGTACATAATCATACTGACCATAGCACTGATTAAAAATAAAAAGTTAATTTTGATGTCTAATTACAAAAGGGATTTTGCTTTTACCTTAAATCATTGAGTGGTATTGCAAAACACAAGTCCTGGATTCCACATCTGAATGCCACTGTAAGACATTCGATTACTAATTGGGGAGGGTG
Source organism: Triturus cristatus (assembly GCF_964204655.1). NCBI lineage: Eukaryota > Metazoa > Chordata > Amphibia > Caudata > Salamandridae > Triturus > Triturus cristatus. Next base: position 610,904,666 of record NC_140591.1, on the reverse strand, counting down.
ACTACCCACCTCAAGGAATAATCACATCCCTACTCAGGGTGAACCCTTCAATTCACAAAATTAACAAGTGCTCAACTGCCTAGTAGCTAGGGCAGAGAGCAGACAGGCTTAAATTAGGGAAATGTGTAAAGTATTGATGTACTATCAAAAAACATAATAAAGTCAAAATGCAATACAAGAAAAATCCAAAACTGAATAAGAACATTTGAGTATAATTAAATATTAATAAATTAAATAAACAAAAAGACCCTGGCGCGCAACCAAGATGGCCGCGTAGGCACAGGGCTCCCGAGGGCCTCCTCAATCTCCCACGTCTATCCTGAATTTATCCTGATTCTATCGACGGGCTTCTACGGGCGAACCTACGTGGAGGTGATACCTGCTGTCCAAATTCAAATCCGACATCGGGAGCCGGAATAGTATCGATTCCAAGTTGGCGGCCCACTCCGGACCTTGCCCCGGACTCGAGTTGGCATGGTGCCCGGGCAGAAAGTGAACAACAACGGCATGCAGGACTTGGGCCGGTGCGCACCCCCTACTTTCACTTTCGGTTTCGGGTCTCCTCGCTGAAACTGAGGGGCCTTGGATTGTCAGCACACATTTATAGTGGGACGATTGGGTAAACTGCCTGCTCTTGGACACTAGCTGGGACTACCCCTTGGGGTCTCCGAGGCCTCCTAGATTGGTTCTCCGGTGATCGCTCATCGTGTTGGTGGCCGACACCCTTGACGACCATCAGACAATGGCGGCTAGATTGGACGGAGATAAGCAAAAATCCAAGACGACTAGGCGGGGAGCTCATACCCAAGCTAACAACATGGACCGCTATACCCAGTCGAGAGGTTCCCCTGTTGCCCCGCATAAGTCGCTGGAGAGACCCAAGGATGGCCCGGGATCGTCAACGGAGTTAACATTGCAGGACGTCATGGGTGCCATCGAGGAGATGAAAGCGGCGGTCGGCCAGCGATTCGATACATTGGCCCATAAATTGGACACAGTTTTGATCGATGTTAAACTAGTCAGAGCGGACCTTTCACAAACGAATGAAAAGGTCAAATCCTTGGGTCTGACGACGTCGAGTCTGGTAACGGACGTGTCTGACCTGCAAGCCGAGGTCCGTAATCTGCGGACGTCCACTGCTTTGTCTGACCGTCGACTGGAGAATTTTGAAAGTAGGGCTCGGCGGAATAATGTGCGCATAATCGGGGTGCCGGAGAAATCGGAGGTCCCTGCAGCTGACCTCTTTGTGGAAGACCTTGTGATCAACCATCTCGCATCCAAAGGCTTGAGTAAATTCTTTGCGGTTGAGCGGGCCCATAGAGTTCCGGGTGGTAAGCCCAAATCGGGCGCTCCCCCAAGGCCCATCATCGCCAGAATTTTTCATTTCAGGGACAGGGATGCTATACTGCAGGCCTCGAGGGTGAGTGGGCCGACGAAGTTCGAGAACACTCATATAAGTTTCTACCCGGACTTTACACAATTGGTCCAAAAGCAGCGACAGGAGTTCATGGGTGTCAAACGGCGACTGAGAGACATGGACCTGAAATATGCGATGCTCTTTCCGGCCCGGTTGCGGGTTGAGTTTGAGGATCGGACGCACTTCTTTGTTCGGCCGGAGGAGGTTGGAGATTGGCTTGATACCCTGCCTCAGCAACGACGTCGAGAGGGACAGACCGAAGGGAACGGAGTGGGCTCGGCTGGACAGGAGTAGACTTTTGGTTCCCGGTGACTGACTATTGTGATGGCACTTCCATATTTTGGTTTGGTGTTTCTATTCAGCGCCTTATCCTTCAATGCCCGGTGGTTGTGGGGTGCTCAGTGAGGCTCTTTCCTCCTCTGGGTTTTCTTTTTGTAGCGTAGTTAATGTTAGGGCGACAGGCACACTGCAAGTTGGGGGGGCTACATGGGCTCACGCAGGGGTGCAGGGCGGGGGGAGTTGTAACGGGAAGGTTGGTGGGGAGGGGGGGAGTTGGGGAATGTTTGTTTGTTTCACAAGGCAATGTGAGGTTAGCTGCTGATTTGTCCTGGTTGTGTTCTCCGGGATGTGGGCATCATGCACAGGAGCGGGGTGGGGGGAAGGGATTGAGAATACTTTCGTGGAATGTGAACGGACTGGGGGATAGGATCAAGCGCGGGGTGGTGTTGCAGTTTTTTAAACGGATCTCGCCCGAGATTGTTTTCCTGCAGGAGACACATCTGATTGGGAACTCCTTCCATGCCCTGAATAGGCGGGGCTATCGCCTTGCTGTTCACTCTGGTTTCACTTCTGGCTCTAGGGGAGTGGGTATCTTGGTCAGGGCCTCTCTCCCGTTGGAGGTGGACGAGGTGCTCCACGATGATAGAGGGCGATATGCAGCATTGGTGGGGAGATGGGAGGGTAGAACTGTTTCGCTCGTTGCTGTTTATGTGCCACCGGGATTGCAGACGGCTACATTTGCGGATTTGGGGTGTTTGGTCCTGGGACTCCCTGGGGGGGTTCTGGTGTTAGGGGGTGATTTTAACGCTGTTGTATCCGGTATGGAGGACCGTCACCCCCCCAGGGATCTCCCTAGAGCCCAGGCCTGGCTGGGTGGCTTTCTAGATACTTTAGGACTTATAGATTGCTGGAGACTGATGCACCCGGGACAGGCACAATACACCTTCCACTCGGGGGCCCACGGGATTCTCTCGAGACTTGATTATATACTTATGCCAGCGTTCCAGGCTGGAATGATCGGGGAGGTGCGTCATTTGGCCCGAGGTATTTCTGACCATTCCCCTCTATTGTTGCAGATGGAGGTTGTTCCTGGGGCAGAGGGAAGTGTAGCGCCAATTAACCCCTGGTATTTACGTAACCCTAATGTTCACGCTGAACTGGTTAAGTCCATTGATCACTACTTCAATGATAATGTAGGGTCAGTGTCGTCTGCTGTCTCCCTATGGGAAGGTTATAAAACGGTGATCCGGGGGCATGCCTTGTCTCTTATTTCCCATGCTAGGAGGTGCGGGAGGGAAGAGGTGGTCCGCCTGGAAACTGACATAGCTGAGATGGAGGGGGATTTGGAGCGGGGTGTCACGGATGAGAAATTGCACGTTCTCAGCCTTAAACAGTCAGATTATAGAGCGCTGGTCACGGATGCTGCTAAAAGGATGAGTAGAGAGCAACAAGGACGACTGTATGATGTGCGAGATAAGGCCGGAAAGTTGATTGCTTGGTTGGACAGGAAGGAGAGAGCGAGTAGAGTGGTGCCGGTTGTGAAGAGAGTGGATGGCGTGTGTGTGACTGACCCGGTAAAAATTGTTGACTGCTTCGCGGATTACTTCCGTGGGGTATACTCTCCGATCTCTGGGTGCTCGGAGGAGGACTCTCAGCTGTTACTTAGAGATATTGCATTGCCGTCCCTCTCGGAGGCTGATAGCATATTGATGGAGGCGAAGTTGTCGCCGGATGAGATTGCTCTGGCCATTCGCTCGATCGCTTCTGGTAAGGCCATGGGTCCCAATGGTCTCCCCATTGAACTATATAAGTTGCGTCCAGATAAGATAGCACCATATCTCCGTGACATGTTCCTCGCTGCACGGGCGGCGGGCTCCCTCCCCCTTGACCAACGTCTCGCTGACATAGTTGTGATACATAAAGAAGGGAAGCCGCGAGACTGCTGTGCCTCCTACAGGCCTATCTCGTTGTTGAACGCGGAACCCAAAATTCTGGCTAAGGTATTGGCCAATCGTCTGGTTCGGGTCGTGGGCGACTTGATTCATAAGGACCAGTCCGGTTTTATACCTCATCGTAATACTGCCCTGAATCTGAGGCAGTTGCATGGCGTGCTTGCTAGAGCGGAGTTTATGCGTGAGCCGGCCATCTTGGCGTCTTTGGACGCTACCATGGCGTTCGATACTTTAGAGTGGCCGTATATTTGGGCTGCGTTAGCTAAATTCGGGTTTGGCCCTGAATTCATTGGGTGGGTAAAATTGCTATACGCTGACCCATTGGCGCAGGTTGTGGTGAATGGTAGGGCGTTGTCTCCCTTCGCGCTGGGGAGAGGTACGCGACAGGGCTGTCCGTTGTCGCCCCTTCTCTTCGCACTTTCTTTGGAACCTCTCGCTGCCTGGTTGCGTTGGGAGCTGTCGTTGCGGGGCATTAGATGGATGCCGGAATTTGAGGACCGTGTCTCCCTTTATGCGGATGACATTCTTCTGTATCTCACCTCTCCTCGACAGTCGCTAATTGTATTGGTGGACGTATTGAATTCCTTCGGTCTTAATTCTGGCCTGGTTATCAACTGGGCCAAGTCATGTGTTTACGTCCTCTCGGGCGAGGCCCCCCTCCTGCCGCGGGGGTGCCCTATTCAGATTGCTACATTGGGGTTCAAATATTTGGGAATCTTCATATCACTGGACCCCGCGGTCCGCTATGAGCGAAACCTTCTCCCTCCACTCCAGCGATTGAAGGCCGACGTCGCGAGGTGGCGACGGCTTCCGCTCTCGCCGCTCGGACGGGCGGCATTGTTTAAAATGGTGTCGCTGCCTCATTTTTTGTACGCTTTACAAAATACGCTAGATGTCGTGCCGGCCCGTTACTTCCGTGAGGTGGAGGGTCTTCAGCGCCAACTGTTTTGGGACGGGCGACCGAGGATCGCTCTCGCCAAGTTGACACTCCCTTGGTATGATGGGGGTGTTGCCCTCCCCGATATTAAAAGATACTATTGGGCGTCTCAATTGGCGGCGGTGAACCACGGGATATACGGTCCTGCTTTGAATCCGGCCTTCGAGATGGATAAGTTATTACTTCCGGGCGGGGATTACAATAGGGCACTGTATTCGGCGACTCCGGATGCACGGTTGACAGGACCAACGCAAGTTGCGGTACGCGTGTGGCATGCGGCGAATGCTGCGATGGGGTGGAGGGATCGCTTGACTCGAGCGACGCCGTTGTATGCCTCCCAGCGCTTGGGTTGTCTGTGGAAAACGAAAGGCTTTGAGAAATGGGATATGATTGGTATAAGTAAGGTGGGTGACCTCTGGGCGAAAGGGTTCTTTAAAATGTTTGAAATGCTCAAAACTGAATACAAATTAAATGATAGGGAGTACTTCCGATATGCACAGGTCCACCATGCGCTGTGTTCGGTTTTTCCGGATGTTGCTGCTATCCCAGAATATTCCCCGTTGGAAGATAGGGTGTTAGACGGCTATGTGCCCGACAGCACTACTTCCCTGATCTATAAAAAACTTATTAATGATCGTACGGACTTGCTGACCCATCTGCGGGAGGCGTGGACGGCCGACGGATTGGAACTGGACGATGAGGATTGGGTATCGGCGGTGGCCTCCCCGAAAGAGGTGGCGATCTCGGTTGTCTGTGGAAAACGAAAGGCTTTGAGAAATGGGATATGATTGGTATAAGTAAGGTGGGTGACCTCTGGGCGAAAGGGTCCTTTAAAACGTTTGAAATGCTCAAAACTGAATACAAATTAAATGATAGGGAGTACTTCCGATATGCACAGGTCCACCATGCGCTGTGTTTGGTTTTTCCGGATGTTGCTGCTATCCCAGAATATTCCCCGTTGGAAGATAGGGTGTTAGACGGCTATGTGCCCGACAGCACTATTTCCCTGATCTATAAAAAACGTATTAATGATCGTACGGACTTGCTGACCCATCTGCGGGAGGCGTGGACGGCCGACGGATTGGAACTGGACGATGAGGATTGGGTATCGGCGGTGGCCTCCCCGAAAGAGGTGGCGATCCCGGCCCGCCTTAGATTTGTGCAGCTGAAGATACTCCATAGAGTGTATGTCACAGGGCCTGGTTTGATACGTATGGGTTATTCGAGGGATGGACTGTGTAAGCGTGGCTGTGGCTTGTTGGGTACCTTTCTTCATATCCTATGGGAATGTTCGGAGGTTGTACGATTTTGGAACGGGGTACATACTGTAATGGAGGAAGTCACGCATGTCGCTTTGTTACCAGAGGCCAGGAGGTGTTTGCTGAATGTCTGGGAACCAAATGACTATAATGCGGCGCAGACGCAGTGGGTGACTTTGGGGTACATGGTGGCTAAGCGCAATATCGCACAGTTGTGGGGTTCCCCGAGGCCGCCTACGATTTCGGTATGGAAGGAGAATATGGATTGGTGTATGTTCAGGGAGAAGACGGTGTATGTGGCGAGAGGCAAGCCTGGGAGGTGGACTAAGGTGTGGGGTCCATGGAATTCCTATCGTGGGAATATCTGCGCTCCGCCTCTGCCGCGAGAGGTCGACGTCGCTTTGTCCCCCTAGCCGCACATTCTATGTAATTGTGCATGCTTTGTCCTCTTCTCCGCCGCCCCCCACTACCACCTCCTGTCAAGAGTTATTCCAGATAATGTGGATCTTCCCCCGTCCTGGGGAGCGCACGCTGCTATTTCGGACTCTCATTGCCTTGTTTGTGTGTTATTGTTGGGTTTTTTTCCCTTTTTTTGGGGGGGGAAAATATGAAACCGTCCTTTTTGATCGCCCTTGGACTATGGCCGCGGCCTGTTATATGTGCTTTCGAACTTTAGGGAGCTTTTGCTTCTGGCTCATTTGAATGTGTTGAGTTGCCTTGCTGGCTCCCGAGCTTTCTAGCGGCCGGCCCTTGTGGTTGTAGACCCTTGTTTGTATCTTTTTAATGTGTAATAAAGGTTTCTTCTTAGAAAAAAGAAAAAAAAAAGACACTACAATGAAAAAATACAATAAAGAGAAATGAAGATATGAATTTGTTAAAGTTTTGAGTAGGAATAGTGGCAAGAAGTCTAAATAATATAAATACAGAGAGAGAAAGGGAATTGTTGTAGAGCCACTCTTGGTCCTCTTGTAGTCAATCAATAAATAAAGAAAGAGTGATTCCAAATGATGAGCATTACCTGAGGAGTCACAGAGTGTTTTTTTTTTTTTAATGAACCCTCACTCACCAACCTAGTTGGTGACATGCTTCATCATAGGGTTCCCGCTCCAGGGGCCGAGTGCCTCTCAGGTGTGCTACGACGCCTGATTACAGCGCAGCAGGTCTTTTGGACTGTGAAAGGAGTGAAAAAATAACGCTGTGAAACTTAAAATTACCTTTACTTGTCCTTAACAAATTTAATAATGGAGACGTAAGGTAAGATTAAAAGGAGGTGAGAGCGGATGTTTTAGTTGATTTAATTGACCAATAACATCCTAGGTGAATAAGTGATGGCCGGTCTACATGTTTCAGCCTCCTTACGCAATTAGCGAGGCTTTCGTCAGGACCAGGTATGCCACGGGAGTATGCACACGCTAAGGTGCACCCTCACCTGTGGCAGAGTTTACTGTTAACTTAGCAGGTGTCGAGCGGGTTCTTGGACTTGGCGTTTGTATGACAATAGTTCACCGCCCTCGCTAGGATCCATGGGGTAATATTCTTTTACAGCCTATATTTATTTTTCCTTCAGACAACACTGAAGGTCCAAAACCGTAAGTTAATGGTAAACTCTGCCACAAGTAAAGCATGTGTTCCACGATCTCAGAGAGGCAAGCATTAGCTATCAGGAAACTACAGCAACTATTTAAAAAAAAATACATACTGTCTCGAGCTCCATAGCATATTACAGTTCAAATGGCAGTGATACTCAAAGAAAAAATCTTAATAGAACACACTAGAAAATCTACAACAAAATCTATGCTGCTCCTAGAAGATACCAAGACATAAACATTTCCGAACAACTAATCACTACACATTTTGAAGAACCCATCTTCCTGCATGACAATAAAAATAACATCAGGAGAGTTATCATATATGCAACACAAAATAATATCCCTAAAGCATGAATTCTATCACGCTGATGACCTAGGGCTTCAGTTAGATCTTGGTGGATCTGTTTTTTCAACAGTTTCTGCCTGCCTACTAGGTCGACTTTCTACTCTATTTAAATGCTGGCGGTTCAAGTGACAAAAGACGTTCACAGTGCCACTGACTCCGCCAGGTATGTTTACCCGTGTCAATTGCACTGTAGGCAAAAGCAACTGTCGGAGGGAGGACCACCAGTTTGTCCGCCGGGTCAATCACGTAGTGCGTTCCCGCCGATGTGACTGTAGCAGTAAATCCTCCACACCTGAATTGGCTGACTGGAACTGATATAAGGAGGAAGCTCACCTTTCCTCATCTTCACACTTCCTTTATCACCATGGACCCGATCTTCCAAGTCCTGCAGCCTCTGCTGCTGCCAGACCACGATGCAAATCAACACTGTCTTTGCTGGAACCCAAGGTAAGCTCCTCCATTACCTCTTACCTTTTCACTTGGCTATTTACATTTGCTCTGGATGCATGCATGTTTAAATCACTCACACAAGCAATAGCATACCAATGTGCAATGCATAGGTCTGTAATGTTGACATGTAAGAAATTTAAAGAAACACACATGTCTGACCACATTGTAATTATGAATTTGGTGCAAGCTGCCTTTAAGAAATGGACACTTGCACAAAAAAGAATATCAATTCAAAAATCAAAGAGTAACCATAAAGGTGTGTTCAAATAAATGTTGGAAATTGTCACATTAAAAACATATGCATTACACATCATTGGGATAAGTGCAATGTAAATTCATGTAGAACTTGCACTAGACAAGGTGTAACCTTTAGCTCTTTAATTACCTGTAAAATCAATGTCAGTCCCAAATTTGAATCATCCATCATATTCATTCGCGTAACCTTTCCCCTTGTCTAGTGCAAGTCCTATATTGTATCAAATTTCAATTGTAACAATCTGCAATAATATGTAATGCAGGTGTGTTCATACTGCTCAGTAATCAAGGTGAAACAAACACACCTGTAGTAACACACCCAAAAGTTCTTTTAAACTTCTATTTGTTGGTGCAAGTGTCCATTATCATGATGAATGCCTGCCCCTAAATACAAATCTTTATCTTTCTCCCTTTGCATCCTTGGTGGAGGAAGCGGGCGCCAAAATTGTCTCTTACGCTGATGACACGCGACTTATCTTCTCGTGTGATGAAGGTTCTGACTTTGATGGGGCAATGATTAATTCCTGCCTCTCGAAGATTTTTAATTGGCTCAAGGTAAACCAGCTGAAATGCAATCCAGACAAGACGGAAGTTGTCTTCTTTAGAAATATTGAAACACCTGACTGGAGCTCTTGGTGGCCTAAGGATCTGCCACCTCTGCCTGTTGAAAAAGAGAAGTAAAAAAGCTAGGAATAATCTTTGACAAATCACTGTCAATGCGCCCTCAGATTCAACACCTCTCGGGTGTTTGCTTCGGTTTACTCCGTATGTTAAAAAATAATTTGCCACTCCTACCGTTGGAGAGTAGAAGGATTGTCGTACAGGCTCTTGTGACATCGAAGTTCGACTATGTCAACTGTCTGTACCTTGATATTCCCAAATTTCTGACCCAGCGCCGGCAAGTGGTCCAGAGCCATCACAAGTTCTAGTCCTAGAACCAATATGACCCCGGTTCTTAAATCCTTGCACTGGCTTCACATCAAAGAGTGGATTGGGTTTAAGACCTTGACCATCTTTTTTAAAGCCTTCCACAAGGTTAGTTCTGAGTACCCTAATAAACGTGTCAACCGTTTTTTAACATCCAGAGCGTTACGGTCCTCAAACACTAACTTGGCCATTGTGCCCAAAACACGCCTTACTCGTACTGGTGGCAGATCTTTTGGCTTTTTGGGTGCAAAATTATGGAACAGCCTACCGGAATCCTTGAGGCTTGACTCTAACATACTTTATTTTAGAAAGAGCTTAAAGACATGGTTGTTTCAATAAACTACTGGTTCCTTCACTCCTCTCTTATCGCCGCGAAAGCGCCAGGACACTCTTGTTTGAGTAGCTGTGCGCTTTACTAAATACCCATTTTCATTTCATTTAATTTCAAATGAACATCACATACTATGTTAACAAGTGTATGCACTTTACAAAGTAAACATTTAAAACATATGATGTATTTCCTGCCATCATGGTAAAGATAAATATGTACTTCACATTTTAGTCAGAAACATTTCTAGGAATCAAACAATTGCAAAGTAAAATTAATTCATGGACATACTTGGTGAAAAGAAAACTAGAGATTTATTTAAAACAATGAGATATAACTCTCAAAATAATAAGAAATAATAAGTAAGTAAATGGTGGTCCATTATATTCAAAAAGTCCTGTGCACTGTTGTGCTGAGGCACAAAGCTTGCTTCCTAATTCACTGCCAAGGGAAAGCTCCCCAAGAAGGGGCATCTAGTGGATGGACCAGGCACCTCAAGATCTTACTTGGGGGGGTTGGGTTTGGGAAGGGTGATTTGGGGTTTTGGAGGGCTGTATTTGCATTTGGGAGGTGTAGTTCTGGTTTCAGGAGAGGAGGTTTAGGCTTTGGAAGGCATAGAGGCAAGGGAAAAAAACAAACTCTCATGGGGAAAATGGTTAGGATGTTCGCAGGGAACTGGATTTGGGAGGTAGAGGGAGTGGCACTGGCTGATGTGATATGATTTGATTTGCCTGTTGAGGGTGCAGGTGCCTGTGATTCTGGTGTTTGTCATGTACGTTTGGGGGTGTGGTGCTTTCTAGGTGTCTGTTGTTTGTGAGAGTGTGGGTGTTTGTGTTTGTGGGTGTGCTTTCTAATAAATGGGTGTGCTGTGGAGGTGCTGGGCATGGCGCATGCAGATGTGGTTGTGCAAGTGGGTCTGGTGGTGTGTGTTGTGTCTGTGGGCATGCTGGTGGTGGAGCATGTGGGTGTGGTATCTGTGGGTGTGCTGGTTGTGGGGGTGGTGCATGTGTGTGCAGTGGTGGGTGTGGTGGTGTCTGTGGGTGTGGTGGTAGGTGCAGTGTCTGTGGGTGTGTTGGTGGTGGGGTGGTGCATGTGTTTGTAGTACTGTGTGGTGTGTGGGTAGGTGTGCTGGTAGTGGTGATGCATGTTGGGTGTGCTGGTGTTGGAGGTGGTGCATGTGTGTGTTGTGGTGGGTGCGGTGCCTCTGGTTGTGCTGGTGGTGGGGGTGGTGCATATGGGTGTGGTGGTGGGTGCAGTGTCTCTGGGTGTTATGGTGGTGGGGGTGGTGCATGTGTGTGTAGTGGTGTGTGCAGTGTCTATGGGTGTGCTGGAGGTGCATGTTGGTGTGGTGGTGGATGCAGTCGCTGTTGGGTGTGCTGGTGTTGGAGGTGGTGCATGTGTGTGTTGTGGAGAGTGAAGTGTTTCTGGGTTTGCTGGGGGTGGGGGTGGGGGTGGTGCATATGTGTGTGGTGGTGGGTGTGGTGTTTGTGGGTGTGCTGAAGGTGGTTCATGTGGGTGTGGTGGTGGGTGTGGTGTCTGTGTGTTTGGGTGTGTTCCTGTGTTTTTTGCTGTCTCTGTGTTTATGTGTGTGCTGCTTGTGTGAGTTAGAGTGGGTTCATACAACGGTGTGAGTGTACTTGTGACAGGGTTGAGAATAGGGAATTGGGATGGAGAAAGGGCGGCAGGAAGGGCACAATGTTGGGATGGTTGGAAGGCTACTATCAGTGAGGAGGCCAGGCCTTTGAATACCTTCCAGGTAAGTTATCATTTGTTGCATATGGAATCTTTGCCCCTGGATGACATTCAGGAGTGCAGTCTGGTTTACAGTGATGCTGTGGAGGAGGTCAATAGCCTCCTCACTCAGAACAGCCAAGGGGGTCAGTAGGAGGGGTGAGGTGCCTGCGGCAAAGGAGACCCCAGCACTTTTAGGGGGTGGGGTTGGCCAACTGGGGGAGTGCAAGTGGGAGGGTGGAGATGGATATCTGGGTGGCAGACAAGGATGCAGGTGTAACTGGAACAGTAGGGTCCACCACCACTAGGGACTGGTCGCTTGAAGAGGCCTCCGAAGATGTCCAACTGGTTGCCTCCATGCCAGTTCCCTCACCCGCTGTGGCACTGTGTCCCTCGGTGTTGGTGGTCTCACCAGCCCAGCTGAGACACTGCGGCTAGCTGCTACCCCACCTACGTGGCCAACGTCTCCTTCACCTACTTCAGATGATGCTGAAAAGACATATATAATAGAATAGATTTAGTGTAGCTGTGTGAATAAACCTGTTCAATAAATTTGAGCACAAAACATGTTCCTAGTTTTCATATTGCACCTAGTACAAGGCTCACAAACTTTGGTTCTTTACATTATCATCTCATGAATGTAAGGAATATCTTCTGAAACCATTTGGTCCCACTTTGTAATTCCCCATGATAGCTCCTACATCCTTTATGATCTTGTCTCTTAACCATATTAATTTCTCTAAAGGAGCAGTTGAACACCTTTGAATGGCTCGCCTTTGTTCTCCAGAATAGTGAATTTATGTCACTAATAAGGATATACACTAAAAATACCTGTGGACACTGTGTGTACAAGGTCAAAAAAGCTACACAAAGCAATGAACAGCGAGCCTGTATAGCAATCGCACTTCCCCTTCTTATTTCCCAATGTACAGTCCAAATAAAGATGATAAAGAGCAACGTCACATGCACATCCACTGCTCCCGCTGTTTCCAAAGAGCTATTTAAAGATCAGAACAATTCAACATATGAATGCGAAGTGCACCGCAAGATACAGTTTCCACAGTAAATTAGTCCATTTCATCCATATTGCATCCAAGGTAATCTTTATTTCTCACAGGCAGGACATAAAACAGCCAACGCATTTCGTCCACTACCTGTGGACTTCATCGGGGCTGTGAAACATACTAAAAAATATAGTGTATATTACAAAATATATAAATAGACAATACAACATATACACAATTAAATACACAATTAGATGGACCATATAAAATGACACAAGTACCTCAACCAGTACAAACAGGGACAATCCATGTTGACAAGAATGAGAAAAGTGTATTAGAATATAAGAGGAGAGTGTAAGAACCCCACATATAGCTGAACTATCTCCAAAACCAAAGTAGATGCTTATTATTCAAACCAGTGCAAAAACAACAATTGATGGACAGAATGCAGTACAATGTCATACATTCACCCCAGTACAGAGATCTTGGCCTAAATCCATTGTTTTTTTGCTCACCATGCCGTTCCAGTTTGAACCCAGCCATATGCAAATCAGTCTTGACCCTGTGCCTCATGGGTACAGTCCAGCCCGAACTGCCAAGCCAGGTCCTCCCTGGACTGGAAACAAGCATTCTAGGACTGGTTTCGGGGTTTCACCCCTCTTCAGCCAGGATAGCTTGATTTCAGTGGCATGGAGAGCACAGGACCCACGTCTGGGCATACCCTTCCCACTCGGGGTGACAAATACAAAAACAACAATTGATGGACAGAATGCAGTACAATGTCATACATTCACCCCAGTACAGAGATCTGGGCCTAAATCCATCGTTTTTTTGCTCACCATGCCGTTCCAGTTTGAACCCAGCCATATGCAAATCAGTCTTGACCCTGTGCCTCATGGGTACAGTCCAGCCCGAACTGCCAAGCCAGGTCCTCCCTGGACTGGAAACAAGCATCCTAGGACCGGTTTCGGGGTTTCACCCCTCTTCAGCCAGGATAGCTTGATTCCAGTGGCATGGAGAGCACGGGACCCACGTCTGGGCATACCCTTCCCACTCGGGGTGACAAATGCAAAAACAACAATTGATGGACAGAATGCAGTACAATGTCATACATTCACCCCAGTACAGAGATCTGGGCCTAAATCCATCGTTTTTTTGCTCACCATGCCGTTCCAGTTTGAACCCAGCCATATGCAAATCAGTCTTGACCCTGTGCCTCATGGGTACAGTCCAGCCCGAACTGCCAAGCCAGGTCCTCCCTGGACTGGAAACAAGCATCCTAGGACCGGTTTCGGGGTTTCACCCCTCTTCAGCCAGGATAGCTTGATTCCAGTGGCATGGAGAGCCACTGGAAATATGGAAATATTATTCAAACCAGTCAATGAATATCCAAGTGAAAGAGATGGAGAAATACTATTAGGTCTAATAGTTTTAGTAATTAAGACCATCAGCCAAGAACCTGTGTGTTGCGTCATATAGTGATTGGAACTGCTACCAGAAGAAAATATTATAACATACTGTGATTTTTTTGATCTTTTAACATATTGATGCCTGAAGCATATCGAGAATCATCATCTCAGACAATACAGAATTCCAGTTGTTGGTATGTCCCTATTCCTCATTGTACCCCCATATGTCCAGAGCAAAGTGAAATTCCTCAAAACTTCTGAATCAATAGCAGGAAGGCACCTATAAATAATTATAAATGCAGTTTTGAAAAGAGTATTTTTTGCTCATTTCATGACAATATTTCATTTTGTAATCAAATACAGGATGGAAGTAACAGTATATTTAGAAATAATTGGCCTATTACCCTTTTTCTTTTAATTGCCCTCACTCACTCTAATAGTGACATCATAGGGCCATCCCGACTCCTACAGGTCGGGGTGGCTCGACCATATTTCAGGGAGCACTTAAGATATTCGTAAGGGGGTGTACCATTAAAGATAAAATTCCTCACCCTCTCCTAAACAAATCTTTGATAACGGAGTGGGAGGGAAAATTAAAATACAAAAATGGGTATAAAGGATGTGATGGCCCTATGACCCTAAAAACAGCACCAACATGTTTCAGCCCTTCTTGACCGGCTTGAATAACTCTTGGGCTTTCGTCAGGGTGGGACGTAATGAGGTTACTTCCCCCAAAGACGTGATTGCGAATGAAACATTTGCCACATGCAATATCGATTTCAAATTTTAAAATAACAAGCCTAATACTTGCCTAATACTTGCCACCGGTCTGTGTGAGGATTTACCTCATCAACTCGGGGTTAATGGTTCTCAAAGGAGCGCAGGAGGGAGGCCTTGTAGTCACACATTCATCAAAGGTCCTTCCCTGCTGGAAACCTACATTTACTGGTGCTCCCCTGCTTGTTCCCCATCCAGATTTCAGACTCAATCAGGAGCTCTCCAGACAGAGAATTGTGCTGAGAGGGCCCCCTGGAGCTTGGCGGCCCCTCCACACCGCGGGAGCTGCGGGGGCCTCTGTTACACCACTGGTACTTACGTCACAGTGAATACTGGCCACTGGGAGTAAGAGGCCTGCAGTTTGTAAATGAAACACTTTGAAATGGGAGTAAAGTGAAATGAAGTGTTAGCTCAAGAAGTTAGGCAACTCTCCATTTCAATTCTCGTCCATTCTCGTCCATATCTTGCACCAAGACAACTTTCACAGTGATTGAATAGAAGTTTTGAAGATTGCATTGACTCATTCTCTGTCGTGTGTTGGCACTAAGTCAATATGTGTGCCTTCAATTGCTCCAACCACATGTGGTAGTGGAGCCAAAGCATACTAATCTGCCTTCACATTGGCTAAATCCTCATTTAGTGTTAAGTGTATGAAGCTGTTGATGTGTTTCATCATTGTAGAAGAAATGTTTTGTAGCAAGCCACTTAAACTTTGTTGTGACATTCCACCAGCTTCTAGGGACAGTGAATTGGAATGTACCTGTGCGTACAAAATGTAGTACTGTCAGGGCGATTTTGTCTATTGGTGTTATTGATGTGGGATTCCTAATGTGAGGCAGATGAACTAGCTCCAGCTGATGATATCAATCAATAATCATTTGCGAATTGAATCTAATTGTTTTTGTTATTACCCCTTCTTCCATGGTGCCAAGGTCCGGAATTGGCAAGGTGAAAATGGCACTAAGTATGTTTGTTATGTATGAATTGTTATGTTTGTGAAACTGTTGACAGAAAAATATTTGCCAAATGTAAAAAAGTACTAGTTAATGCGTTATTGGTATTTGTATTTTGTTGCCATGGTTGAGAACTTGAGAGAAACAATACCTATTGCAATTCATGATTACATAATCATTTGCTTTTTGACATTGTAAAGTTATGATGGAAGTAAACAAATGAATTACTGAGTTGATAAATACAACACCAATCTTCGGCTTTGTGAGTTGTTATTTTATTAAACAAAACCTAATGAACTAAAACAGGATGAGAATGATAAAGCAAACCAAAAAATCAAAAGTCAGTCATGCTGAATGAAACCACCCTTGAAGAGCCAAAATTGTTTGAAGTCCGATATCCAAAACACATCTGGCATCAGAATGGTAAATGTGTCCAGAACATAGTCCAAAGAGTGAATGGTAGTCCCACACTGGAGGAAATTAGGTTTGGTGTCTCTTGCTGGCGGGGTTAATGGTAGTCTGGATGGATTTTCCCTCCAGTGAGGGGGTATCCACAGTTGCAGAGACTGTGGTGGGTGTTGGTGTTTCTACTTGTAGCAGGGCCTCCCTTTCTGTGGCTGCAGCAGATGTACTTGGGCCAAATGTTGTAGGGCAACAGAAAGAGGTAGATGGTGCTGGTAAAGCCCTGTACATATGTGTGTGAATGTCATGCAGCACCCCAGTCAGGGAGCCCAAACTGGAGTTGAGATTCTCCATCTGTACATTGTGCTCCCTCTGCAACTGCTATATGTCCTGGAGCTCTGTTAGTATCTGGCCCATCATGTCTTGGGAATGATGTAGGGAGTATAAGACTTGGTTGTTGGTGGCTTTGGTAACAGTTAACCCAGTGGCCTCACTTTGCTGGCCCACTAAATACCTTCCACAACCACTACCCCCACAACCCTCACTACCCTGTGACTTTGACACAGTGTGCCCCATCCCACTGGTTCCTGGTTTAACTTGAGGTGGTGGTGTCAGGTGACCAGCAGCTTGGACTAGGGGGCTGAAGTATGGGGTGATGTTGCTTTGGACACAGGAAGTGGAGGTATCCGTGGTCTGAAATGTGGCAAGAGCTGGGGTGAGAGGTGTAGGTGTGGGCCGAGTGAGACTCACTGGAACCGTCTGTCCAGGCAGACCAGATGGGCCAGCCAGATCCTCATCATCCAACCTTGCAGGAGAAGTGTCCTCGCTGAAGGCTTGTTACTGGTGTGGAGAGGAGACCTCCTTAGTGACAGGTATTTGCCCACTTACTCTTGGTGTTGGACTTATCATGAATGAAAAAATACAATTATTAAAAGTCTGGATTATACATCAAATGTGTTTGAAGCTAAGAAAGTAGCAACCTACAAGGAAACAGATATTTAACATAATGATTGTACGATTCAGTGGTATTATTAGCACTAACAAAGATGGTTTAAATATACCAACTAATCCAAAGAACACAGTAGAGAGGAGAAATGTGAAATCAACCATTCCAAGGCTAGCATGCAAAACATCTGATGACATAAATCATCAGTAATCATATAAATATTGCAGAGTCAATTTTAAGAAAAACACCACTTGGATTCAGCATACAAATTTACATACTTTACAATTTTGAAGTATACAAACTTTGCTTTGTGACACACATGACATCAATTCCATAGCATAACAAGGATAGGACAACACAGAAATGTAAACATTACAACATTTCTAAACTTAGAATAGACTATTCATTGATGAATACATTACACCTTAACATATGTGGAAATGTTGTAGAAAACAGTGAATGAGCAGGATAACATAGCAATCTTATTTTCACAAAACCAAAACAAAGCATCATGATAGTTGTAGTCATTTCAATTATATATTAACAACACTTGCAAAATTGAAAGTTAAACATACCTAGTGAACAAATACAATAACAAAAACAGACATTTACTATATAATACACATATATGAAATATGTTATTTGGTGTACACTTACAAGGACCATTACATCATGGGTAATGTAATGGAGGTTGATACCTGTAATCTTAAATAAGAGACAATACATTGAAATACACAACCAAGATGGTAAAGAGGTTGGTACAAATATATGTAGGTTTCTATGTTTGCAAAAGGTGCAAAGCACCATTAGCAACAGCTAAATGAAAAGGAATAAGGACATTTAGGTTTAGTGACCCATTCAACAGTCTAACGTACGAGTCTCCACTCCACCAGGGATTCAGGTCAAGCCTTGTGGAAAAGTGGATTTCCCTGATCAGTTATGTCCCCTATCTTGGACCCCAACGGTTTTATATGCATGTTACAAGTACATGTATGTTCTCTCCAGTTCCAGTTTCTAAGACGCAAACATATGTGCGTCTACCGTCAACATGTTCTCTGTCAGATCCGCCATCAATGGGCTGGATAGTCGATTCCTAAGTAGGAAAGGCCACCGACTTTATATGGCTCAGTTACTCCATTTTTACAGTTCAGACAAGTAGGCCCGATTCTGTCCTCGAAGCCTTTCTCTGCTCTCTGTCTCTGACAAGCGTCAGCTTGAGCTTGCATCTGTATCCATGAACTTTGTCCTATTTCCTGTGCAGCTAACGATGCCTGCCTCGGCCAGTTTAGCCTATCTGCCAAGAAGCTGTATTTCACCTTCGAATTATCTACTTTGCTCTTCAGCCGATGCATTCCTGTCTAGTGATTTAGGTAAACATTTCCTTTAGCTCTCGTGCAAAGGGCTGTCCTCCTGCAAGTAATTCATAGCCCAGTTGCCATGGAAAGTTTTCTGCCTCTTGCATCTCACATAGACACTTAGGCGTTTGTGCACGCACACAGTCAGTATAGAATAGATTCTGTTCGAAAGTCCTTCCTTGTGGATAACATAGTTCTTTAATCATAAGATATGAGATATGATTTAGGATTAGGTTGGCTTGACCTCTTAGACTTTTCGTCTCCACACGTAGAGTCAGTGACGAGGCCCCTTCACCCCCCTAGTTACACGTCAAATACACGTCATGCTGCTGCGCACGCATCTATGTCAAGTATTATCTTATAGAACCACCTATATTTGATAACGTTAACCAATTATGTTTCTTTTTACTCCTTATTACGCCTAGTTTCGTTTACGCAATCAATATGTCACTTTTCTTATCAAATGTTACGCCTCCTACATTCGTTTTCATTATAATGTAATAACTATAAAAATGTATGTATATCAATAAAGAATTGTACTTCACTTCCTGAACCTTCTTGGTGACGGAACCTGAAGGCCGCTACTCGAGTAGGCCATTTTGGAATAAAGCCCATTCAGAAACCTCTATTACCACGGATTCTGCCTCTCATTATTCTGAGCTATTTGTTTAAAGTCCTAGCATGAAATTCCGATCGATAATGGATAAATATATTTTATTTACCACATAATGGCGCCCGAATAGGGACACTTTCTCATCTCACGCGCCGGCGGTGCGTTGCAGGCCCGGTCTCCTGCCATAGCTGGACGGACCATAACGCGTACCAGCAGGATTTCCTGTAGCTCCCTCCGGTCAAGCGGGGGCGACTGAGGCTGCGATCAACCCAGACGAGGCGGTGAGAAGCGCAAAGTATCCCGACCAGAGCCTAGCTGAGAGAGCAAGATCCGAGGTATACAGAGGCCCACCAGGTTTCCGAAGTCCCGATGTCCAGAGGGTCCGATGTCCGAAATCAAGTCCAGTGTCCGAGGCCTTTCGTTGTGAGCTACTCGGTGAGTACCATCGCCGGGGAGGCATGTTGACGTGCACATAGGTTGTGCCGGTCAAGACGGATTTGGGTACACAAATCCGGTCTGCACTGTTTAGCAGTGTATATGTACTGTTTAGCAGTATATCAAGTAATCCGAAGTATTCAGTTATTGTCAAGAATTCAGCGTGGTGATTAGTTAGGCAGACTGTCATCATTGTCGGCCATTGTTAAAAATATTTAATGTTTAATGTTTAAAGTATTCAGAAATGTCTTGCATATTGTGGTATGAATGATTGTTCATTGTTCACTGTTCATTATTGTGTTTTTTCGTATTAAGTAAGTTCAAGAGTAAGTATCAGATCAGTTGTCAATATGCCGCTCTTCTCGAAGTTAAGACAGATTACTACCAGAAAAGGGGTGCTTGAAGAAGCAGTTCCTATTCCTCCTAGGAACACTCCAGGGCATTTCATGTACCATAAGCATGGCTTAGATGCCATATTGTTTCTTGATCTATGGGTAGATTATACCAAGGGATTACCGGAAAGTCAAAGGTGGCCCGCAGCGGGAACCTGGGATGCAGAGTGCATCATGAAAGTGGAGGAAGAGTTATGGAAAAGAAAGGTCAGACAGTCACAGAAAGACGCTGTTGAGTTATGGCGTAAAGAATCTCATAGACGAACAGAAAAAGCACGTAGACAAGAGGAGAGGAGTAAAGAAAGTTCAAATAAAGTTCAAGAAAATTTATTAATTGAGGAAGGTATCCGAGTGAAATCAGAACAAGTAAATAGACAAAGAAATGCTCTTATGAATGGTATGTATCCCCTTCTAGCCGAAGGACTACCTAAGGCTGCTCCAGAGATGCCAAAAGACTTGCCACCCCCATTATTTCCAATTAAGGTACATCCAAAAGGGCATCCCAGAACCGCAGAAGATGTTTTTCTTTCCTCATATCTAGACGACGCAGCTCCCGAGTATGCTAACGCCACACCATATAGACCGTCTGGCGGAGGGGTTCAGCGTCAGGATCAGGTATCTGTCCCCGTGCAACAGCAAGTCCCGATACAAGGTTCGGCAAGCACATCTGTTTCCGCATCTGTCTCCGCAGTCGACTCTACAGAGGTATCGACACCCATAGTTGCTGTGTCACGTTCAACGAACCCATTCACACCCGACGCCCCAGATAGGGCCACGGGAGGTGCTAGCAGTACCTTTACACCACCCAGAATAAATAAACTTGTTTTTCAAGAGTCAGCACATGCACGTACGCCCAAACTTATAAATACCCGTACGCTTAAGGAGCTTATGGTGGATTGTAGATATGATCCGGTGCCTGGTAGAGAGGATGAAATGATTATAACATCATTACGTATTAGACGAACTGCGTCATTTTTAGGAAGGCTGCCAGGAATGGCCGCGCATCTAGATAACATATATCATTTTATCCAAACAGGGAAAGATCCTGAATGTATTAACAGAGCTATGGAATACCAGAAAGTCGAGATACAGGCAGAATTGTTACGTTTTCTTATAAATTGTGTGATCAGAAATCAAGACCGACCGGGGGTAGACCCGGAAGTAATGCAAACTCTTACTAGATGGAGTCAGAATATATCCGAGGGAAAACATGATAAACAGGGAAGTATAGTAGCCATGTGCCGAAAAATTAGGAAAGAAGTAGAACACATACATGCAGAGAGATTGGAAACAGACGAGTTCGAGCAAGATGAAGTGTCCGAATCAGGGAATTCCGCAAGACAGTCAGAAACCATAGCCTATGTAGGCAGAGGAAGATCCTGTGACAATGCTAGATGTTTTCCTGATCCAATACATTCTGTATGCCCAAATAATAGCAGAACGTATCCGACGCCTGTAATAAATCTGAAATCTCCTGAACATTTGTTTCAAGCCGCAGATAAAATACTCCGGGAACGAAGGGGTTATCACCTCCTCGATTCTATGGACGAACAAGAATTAGCAAGGGCAGCTGTTCATTGGATGGACAGTCCTGGTAAATATGGTGACGTGACAGTCGCACACGCGTTTTTGAACCTCAGTCCCGACGAACAATGTTTAGCTGGGATCTATATGATCCAGCAACTTCTTATACAATATAAGAGCCAACATGCTGATCCTGGTCCCTTACCTAATATGTTAACCGAACTTCTCATGAATAGATGGAGAGGATCCAGTAACAAGTTAATCAAAGAAATACTAATGTCACGTAAACAGTACGTTCTTTTAGTAAATACGGATCCTTTCTCGATTCCCAACAAAGAAGGAACACCATACTATATGGATAGACAGAATCCTTTACGAGAGGTGCACCCAATAAAGGGCGATGATAATGAGTTTCATCGTGTATTTGTTTATACACCCATATCGAAAATGGAATTATTAGAAATGAAGAAAGTAGTGCCCAGTCATGACAAAGACCCAGCGGGTTTCCACCGAGAAATTAAAGACATGTTACTGATGGGAGAGTATACCTTTCCTGATATTATGACAATACTAAAGGTGCTTTTACCTGCTGGCATTTATGAAAAATTGAAAGAAAAAGAGTGGGAAGTGGGAGACCAAAAAAAATAGATTGGACAGCATTAGCAGCGGAAGAAAGGGATCGAACTGCAGGGTCAGGGCTCGGGGATAAAGTTAAACTGTTACCAGGTTTACTAGTACAGGTATTGCCACGTTTACTAGCGACGAAAAAGGAAGATTGGGGTGCAATCTCAGCCTGTAAACAAAAGCAAGATGAAGACACAAGTGATTATTATGCTCGATTTGAAAAATGTTTTGGTATAAATAGTGGTATAAAAGCAAGTAGTGACTCATATCCACATTTGTTTGTGACTAAATTGGTGGAAAATGCGTTACCTTCAGTGAAGAATAGAATATTGAAATTCGAGAGTACCTGGCAAAGTAATACTCCGTCGCAAATGCTACAAATGTTACAGTATCATCACAATAGAATTAGGGATGAACAAGAACACGAGCATAGACGCATGAAGGATACAAAAATGAAAATGCTAGTTTCTCAGACAGTGCCAGCGGATGGTCACAAAAAGGGTACGACACATTCTGGAGACTCTGCAGTTCCTGTAAAAGGAACCTGCAATTACTGTAAACAGCCAGGCCATTATGTACACGATTGTCCAGTCCTGAAACGTAATATAGCTACAGGTATTGCAAAGGAGAGACCACGATTAGTTAGACAAGATCAGAATGAACAAGGAGCTATGCAGCATGGACAGTCCATGCCAGGTCAGCAACAGTCTATGCCAGCCGCACAACAGCCCATACAGTTCGTGCCAGCTGCACCACCGTTGCCTGCTGCTGCCACACAAGTAACTTCACGACAAATGTATCAGACCGCACAGTACGAATACCCTGAGTATCAACGTTACGCATGAAGCAGCCTAGAGAGGGAAATTGACTTACCCCTTATCGAGATTCCGGTAGATCAAGAAGGACCTTATGTCCATAGTGAATTATTAGGTCAAGACAGAAAGTTTTTACTCGATACAGGGGCAAGTCGAACGACCATAAAAAGTAGTGAAGTTCCAGGGGCACCCCTCTCAGGCTCTCAAAATGTTTCCCTTGGTTTTTCAGGAAAGCCTATTGTTAATGAAGTAACACAGCCACTTCCGCTTACGATTGGTCCCTTGACACGAACTACTGATTTATTGCTTACCAAATCATGTCCAGAAAACTTGTTAGGTATAAAGACATTGAAAGCCCTAGGGGCTATTATTTGTTGCTCTCCGGAAGGAGTAAGATTGTTTTTACGTGATTTTAAAGGTCATTATGTATCCAGAGACATGGATTCCCGATTACAGAACTTACCAGCGCATCTATGGGCACAAGGCCCTACTGATGTTGGTTGCATGAACATTACACCATATCGAGTCACACTGAAGGCAGGAGTAGTATTGCCACGAATGCGACAATACAAGTTACCACCGGATGCTGTGGCGGCTTTACTGAAAATAATTGACGAGCTAGTTGCGCAAGGAGTGGTTGTAGAAACCAACTCCAATGTGTGTAATTCACCGATAATTCCGATTCTTAAACGAACTGATCCTATGGCCCCACCAGTATATCGATTAGTTATTGATTTGCGTGAATTAAACAAATGCATTGTGCCACAATTTCCCGTGGTCCCCGATATTTCATCATTATTGACAGCCATTGATTCTCAAGCTACATTCTTTACCGTAATTGATCTCAAGAATGCCTTTTTCAGCGTCCCAATAGATCCGGAAAGTCAATACCTATTCGGATTTAGCTTAAATGGACGAAGCTTTAAATTCACACGCGCTCCCCAAGGATTTACAGAAAGCCCCAGCATCTATAGCCAAGCACTGAAACGAGAACTTGACAGTATACACATGCCAGTTAACACCACATTGCTTCAATACGTTGATGATCTGCTGATCACCGCACGAAGTGAACCCGAATGTGAAAAAGCATCACTGACAGTTTTAGATTTTCTAGCCGACAAGGGGCACAAGGTGTCCCCTTCTAAGCTGCAATTCTGTGTTCAGCGAGTTATTTATCTTGGTCACTCGCTGTCCAAGGAGGGAAGGCAGCTTACACCCGACCGCATCCAGTTAATTGCTAACATGCCAATACCGCAGACACAAAAGGAAGTGCGGGCTTTCATAGGCCTCACTTCATACTGTAGGCAGTGGATCCCTCAATATGCATTTCTAGCGAAGCCACTCATTCAGTTGACATCACAGGAGGCAGCCACGTCGACTGTCCTCCCTTGGACTCAGGAACACACACTAGCTTTTGAGAGCTTAAAGAAAGCTCTATGCCAAGCACCTGTTTTAGCAACACCATGTTATAGCAAACATTTTACACTCTTTGTTACAGAGCGTGCAGGTACTGCTTTGTCAGTACTCACTCAGGAACAAGCAGGAGCATGTAAGCCATGTGCTTATTTCTCCAGTACATTAGATCCCGTAGCTCAGGCTTTGCCTGCGTGTCTGAAATCAGTAGCAGCAACAGACAAAGCGATGCCATAGTGTTAGGACATCCATTGACAGTACAAGTACCACATGCAGTGGAGGTTCTCGTGAACCGAACACAAACACAACACTTGACCATAGCAAGACTTACTGGTTACGAACTGACACTGTTTCAGCCACACATAGAAATCAGACGTTGTAATACACTGAATCCTGCTACACTTTTACCAGTAATTGGAACCGACCCACTAGCTCATGATTGTGTCGAAGTTATTGAAATAAAGACAAAACCCAGACAAGACTTAACAGACGTTCCATTGTTAGATCCAGACCTGACGTTGTATGTAGACGGTTCGTGCATGAGGACAAGTACAGGAAATTTAGTTGCCGCATACGCAGTCACTACAGACACCGAAGTTATTGAAACAAACTGTATAGATACTTTGTCAGCCCAAGCAGCAGAACTTGTTGCTCTAACACAAGCTTGTATTCAAGCCACAGACAAGAAAGTCAACATATATACTGATTCACGTTATGCATTTGGAGTCGTACATGACTTCGGGGTGCTTTGGAGAGAGAGAGGTTATTTGACTTCTCATGGAACCCATATTCAGCACGGGTCCCTCATTCATGCTTTGTTAGACGCAATTCATTTACCGACTGCAATATCCATTATGAAATGTAAAGCACACACGAAGGTTACTGATATCATTTCTCAAGGCAATGATTTAGCTGACAGAACAGCCAAACAGACTGCTCAGACTCGTACATCCGACATGACAAAGCCGATAGTTCAGACACCAACACAGTGCATGACAATTAAGGATCCCGCACTTGATGTAATTGACATACAGACACATGCGACAAAGGAAGAAATAAAGAAGTGGACTGAACTAGGAGGGATTCAGACAGATCAAGGATGGATGACGAAGGGAAAATCTGTGTGGTTTCTCCCTGATTCCATGGTTCAAGTCATTATAGCTACAGTTCACAGTCCCGCACATTTAGGAGAGAAGGCTATGTTAGACAGCATTCAGCACATTTGGTTTAACAAACATTTGCGAGCAGCTGCTAAACAGAAAGTCCGTACCTGTATGATATGTTGTCAGTTTAATCCAGGGAAGAGTGTCCCCGTAGAACAGGGTGGATTTCAGCCTCCTGATCATCCTTTTGAAGTCCTCCAGATGGATTATATTCAGATGGAACGTTGTCGAGGATTCAAATATGTTCTCGTAGTTGTTTGCGCTCTCTCCCGTTGGACAGAGGCGTATCCTGTATCAGATTACACTGCCCCAACTACTGCCAAACAGCTAGTTCGAGAATTCTTCCCACGATATGGTTTACCACGTGTGGTGTATTCAGATAACGGCCAACCCTTCTCATCCGAATTAATGAAACATGTTTCGCTTCTGCTGGGATATCAGTGGAAATTCCACTGTGTCCGACACCCCGAGGCAGCAGGTCTCGTGGAACGACATAATCAACTTTTGAAAATGAGATTGTCAAAAATATGTCAGGAAAAAGGTGTTGATTGGATAGTAGCCTTACCAGTTGCACTATTTTACATGCGAATGGTACCACACTCTCGAACAGGGCTATCCCCGTATGAGGTGATCTTTGGTAGACCACCAAATATGTGGGGGACGCCTATACCACGTAAAATAACTGATGTTGACTGTAATATGCTGACCGATTACCTGGCTTCCTTGATGTCTGCACTACAATCTTCTCGTTCACAGGTGGTCGCAGCTTTTCCTGACAACACTGAGGTGAAACCCCATGACGTGGTCCCCGGGGATTTCGTCCTCGTCCGGAATTTCGATAGGAAAAGCCAATTGGACCCCAGGTGGAAGTCCCCCAAACAGGTCCTGTTGACAACAAGAACAGCCGTGAAGATCGAAGGGAGGAAGGGCTGAATCCATTCCAGCCATATAAAAAAATTTCATGGACTTCCTTCTGATATGAACAATACTTCCCGTGCATCTTCTCCCATTGACTCAAAGCTACCTTTGGCTGAGGCCAGTAGCTCCGAACTCTATAAGCAAAGACTTAGGCCCAGGCCTACACCGTCGGACGATTTGATTGTTTAAGTCCTCTCCAAGGTGAAGCGGTTGAATCTGTCCTGACATGTCTCCTTTAGGCCTGAATCATGAAGAGTCCCGAATCATAATGAAAAGACATACATACCGTAAATTACTGCGTAGCCATTGTATTGTGACTTTATTAATTTTGTTTTTCTTAAGTTTTATAATAGTTACTGCAAGTATATTATTGCATATGTATTATCCTGTTTCTAGGCGTGCTATTAATATAACTGATGAGCATTCTTTTAGTGACCTACCTCCACATGAGTTGTCCTACAGACTTGCGCTGCGTAATAACACTTTCATTAGTATGTTGCATCATTCTCACCAGACTAGTAATGCCACTAATTGTTGGGTGTGTGGTCGACTCCCTCCCTATCAGAATAACAAAGGAGTTCTGCCTTTCTTTCCACATCCATTCACATATAATGGCACCTGTGGAGCATGGTTTAGTTTATTGAATTCCATAGATTCAAACACAGCAGTTTATCAACACCATTGGATATGGGGAAATCTGAATATAGTGTTATACAAAGTCTGCCACCCTGACAAGGAGGGTCACCCTAGTAGAACGGGAACTGATTTAGAAAATGAAGTATATAGATTGGGTAATTTTACACCTAATCTCATGATTCTGAATGTCAAATCCGAAGTTGAGCTAATTTTGCCCACTATGTCAGTATTCCCAGTTAAAGGTGAATTCTGTGTAAGAAAAGTTGGTTCCATACCTATGGGCTATAGCAATTGTGTTACTACAGTAGAATATAGTGATGAAGGAAAATCTACATTTAGAGCTTCTCGCCATTCCTACTTTATATGTGGTCAGACGGCATACATGCGTCTACCTCTAGATTGGGATGGTACCTGTTACATTGCATTCCTTCTGCCACCTGTTTTCTTAGCTCCTCCTGATTATTATCGAAATACTCGTTTAGCACACAATAGAGAGCGAAGAGATTTCCCAGTTGTCGATTATACTGAGACGGCGTGGGATAAGTATGTAGATTTCAATAAAGGTATCTTCCCATATATAGGTACAATTACAAATAGTAAGCTAATACGTAGACTAACCAAGACTCTTGAAGCCGTAGTGAATGAGACTATAGCTGCCCTAGGCAATCTGACAGAGGAACAATCAGTGATGAGGATCGTTGTCCTTCAAAATCGACTTGTCCTTGACGTCATCCTGGCCGATAGGGGCGGAGCTTGTAGGGTCATCGGATCCAGCTGCTGCGTATTCATACCAGAAAATTCGCCATCTGTATATAAAGCTATAACACGCCTTCATAAGATTGTGAGCCAGATACACGAAGATCCAGGCACTTGGACTTGGTCCGGGTGGTTTTGGAGTCTGATATCAGCCTGGGGATGGAGAGTTCTATCCTTCCTAGGTATTGGCCTTCTTATACTATTCAGTTGTTGCTTATGCCTGCAAAGTGGACCAGCGATTTGTGGTCTGTGTGCCACATCGTGTATTCCACATCAAGATTTTCGTTCCAAATCTCGGAAGAAGAAAGAAGAAGAAATGATGCTCCATGAGCAAATCGATGGATTAATGAAGATTGATGTTTCTTGACGGGCAAGTAAGGGGACAAGGAGGGAATGTGGAAAAGTGGATTTCCCTGATCAGTTATGTCCCCTATCTTGGACCCCAACGGTTTTATATGCATGTTACAAGTACATGTATGTTCTCTCCAGTTCCAGTTTCTAAGACGCAAACATATGTGCGTCTACCGTCAACATGTTCTCTGTCAGATCCGCCATCAATGGGCTGGATAGTCGATTCCTAAGTAGGAAAGGCCACCGACTTTATATGGCTCAGTTACTCCATTTTTACAGTTCAGACAAGTAGGCCCGATTCTGTCCTCGAAGCCTTTCTCTGCTCTCTGTCTCTGACAAGCGTCAGCTTGAGCTTGCATCTGTATCCATGAACTTTGTCCTATTTCCTGTGCAGCTAACGATGCCTGCCTCGGCCAGTTTAGCCTATCTGCCAAGAAGCTGTATTTCACCTTCGAATTATCTACTTTGCTCTTCAGCCGATGCATTCCTGTCTAGTGATTTAGGTAAACATTTCCTTTAGCTCTCGTGCAAAGGGCTGTCCTCCTGCAAGTAATTCATAGCCCAGTTGCCATGGAAAGTTTTCTGCCTCTTGCATCTCACATAGACACTTAGGCGTTTGTGCACGCACACAGTCAGTATAGAATAGATTCTGTTCGAAAGTCCTTCCTTGTGGATAACATAGTTCTTTAATCATAAGATATGAGATATGATTTAGGATTAGGTTGGCTTGACCTCTTAGACTTTTCGTCTCCACACGTAGAGTCAGTGACGAGGCCCCTTCACCCCCCTAGTTACACGTCAAATACACGTCATGCTGCTGCGCACGCATCTATGTCAAGTATTATCTTATAGAACCACCTATATTTGATAACGTTAACCAATTATGTTTCTTTTTACTCCTTATTACGCCTAGTTTCGTTTACGCAATCAATATGTCACTTTTCTTATCAAATGTTACGCCTCCTACATTCGTTTTCATTATAATGTAATAACTATAAAAATGTATGTATATCAATAAAGAATTGTACTTCACTTCCTGAACCTTCTTGGTGACGGAACCTGAAGGCCGCTACTCGAGTAGGCCATTTTGGAATAAAGCCCATTCAGAAACCTCTATTACCACGGATTCTGCCTCTCATTATTCTGAGCTATTTGTTTAAAGTCCTAGCATGAAATTCCGATCGATAATGGATAAATATATTTTATTTACCACAGCCTTCAGGATGTAGGATCAGCAAGTTCTTCTCCTCCCAGGGAAAGAGTTGTAAGGGCTGCCTAGGAGAACCACCATCAGTCCTATGGGCCTCCAGATGACGCTTGGAGGTCAGGGGATGCACTTTCCTCGGCAGGTGGTTCTACCTCTTCCTAATTTCCTCCTGTGTTTGCAAGTTGTTTAATACAGCATTTACTCTGTCAACTATTCTGGCCCACATTTGCCTTTTCTGAGATAGGGGTGTATTTTGGACTTGGGCTCCATACAATTGTGGCTCCATTCTTATGATTTCATACACCATGATTGACAGCACTCCCTCTGTAAAATGTGGATTTTTGTGCCCTGCCATTATTAAATGATAAACTTAACTGATTGTAATTACCCACCAAAAGATAATTTAAAAAAAGAGAGCAAATGAATAAGTAACAGTATAAGCAAAAAGAAAACCTGACTTGACTGAGAAATCGCTGTGGAACAATGTTGTGCTGCTGTCAAATGGCAAAGGATCATGGCCTGATAGGGAGTGTGTTTTATAGTGTGGAATGCAGATGCAAAAATTACCCAATACACAATAGGTGTGTGATGCTAGCATCCAGCATCCAGACTCTAGCCTAGTCCAATGTTATCTCCGTCCCACGAAGGACTCACTCCGTCGGCACCCTGCCGGAATAACACCACCAGCACAACTGTGAAATCTAAATCGGCTTGGCGCAATCCCACTGCTGTGACAGCAACGGAGTACTATTTGTCAGTTGAGGAGTCCGCTGTGTTGGCAGCGGTGAGCCGCGTATGCAGCGGTAAACACTACGCAACGCAGACGGAGAGTCAGCCAGCATACATCTAAATAGGGTGGGAGGACTGCCGTCAGCTTGACTGAGTACTTGTAACCGCCACCACTGCGGGACAATGGTAATACCGCCAAAACCTAATCAAATGCACATGGACCAGTGGAAGCACATCTTTTAGGATAGCTACCTTTCCCCAGAGCTGTTTACTTTTCATTGGTTTCCCTTCTGAGTGCCTGAATCCTTTAATGCTATTAATGTGGCAACTCCTGGCTCAGTCTTCTGAAGTGCAAGCAGCAAGACATGTATTTCTGTAATCTGTACGGTGCCGTCACCTAAGGTTTGCGTGTATGTGGGCTGCAATTCAAATTCACAGTCTTTAATTATCCCCTGCACATATGCACAGACTGCTGAGTACTTTTTTTGCTCCAACAGCTGGTTGCCTT
Organism: Triturus cristatus; assembly: GCF_964204655.1. Lineage (NCBI taxonomy): Eukaryota > Metazoa > Chordata > Amphibia > Caudata > Salamandridae > Triturus > Triturus cristatus. Next base: position 610,874,266 of record NC_140591.1, on the reverse strand, counting down.
TTGCCATCTGTATAGATCAAACTCTTATAGGTCTCAATAACAAGTAGCTGGTATACCTTGGTGTTGTGACTGTGTTAAAATTGCTTTATGTCACGCTTAGCTTCTGGTTTTATGGGGTATTGAGCCTTAACTTGAGGCTCACTTCTTAAAGGAGTGACTTGAGAAGTTGAGTCTTTAACTCACAATGCTTGATTTCCACATAGCGCTGGAGCGAGCTTTAAAGTTCACTCTCTGGGATATGTTAACTGTTCTCCTCAGGTATTATGGAGGTAAAGGTCACTTTAATCACTTTCTACCCCGGGGTGCTTCCCTAATGAAGATTGGAGGCAGTTCTTGTATGCCAAAATTATATCATAGGCATCAGATAAATGCAACAAGAAGACTGCTTTTATTGTGCGCTAAATATCCCCTTCTATATGTATTTCTACATTAATTACCCAGGAGGATTTACATGTCTGACTGGGATTTCAACCTGTATGCATTCTTCTGTTGGACTCGCTACCAGAAACTCTTGTAGAGTCTGATTCACTAGTGTTACTTCTGCTGCGGTGTCTAGCAGCGTTTGTGCCCACATCCCATTAAGTAGAAGTATCTGCTGTGTGCACAGCATGTCTTTTTGAATGTCCAGCCACTTTCTCCTTTTCCAGATGTGTTTTGGAGTCAGGACACTTCTCTCTGAAAAGAATGGGAAGAACGGCCATCAGAAAACTGACCCCAATTGGCTTTTTAATTTTTTGCGGCCCCTCAAATTGTAACCACCTCTTCTGGATGCCTGGTCTGCTGAAGATCCAATCTGTTTTATTTCTCTCTCCCTCCCCTTATGCTTCTTTTTAGCTCCAGGTGCTGGTTTATCTTTGCTGGTACTCTCAGTTTCATTTTTGCTTTTAACATGCAGTTTAACCGCCCTTGTCCCTAAGGTTATCATGGCCCACCGAGGTGTATAGCTCAGCTATGATTTTTGACAGCTCTCGTTCTTGATCCTGTGCTGGAACAGCAGTCAATCTCTGACATTTATCCAGTGTTGATGCTTCTCCACACATATTGCTTAAGATAATAGAGGATATCATAGAAAAATTAACTTCATACCCATATCCAAAGCTGGTGCAGCTCTGTGTTCATTTTGTACATGTTTAATCACCTCTGGGAGTAGAAGCACTGAGTGTGCCCCATGCGTTGTAGAAGAAATGCATGCAAAAATGATTCCCTATGTGTTACACTCCTCTACAGGTGGCACCATTCCTATGAGTAGACACATAGTAAGTATTCTGTTTATCTTGGGAGGTATACTGCTTCCAACTGGTTGGTTCACAAGCAAGACAGAAGGCTATTTAGTCATGCTCCATGGGTACTTTTCCCTTGATAGAGTTTATTGTATGTGGGCTTGTTGCCTGAATGGAAAACTGTCCTTGTGCCCTAGGTCCTACTGGAAACTATCTGCTATTTAATGTTCTTAAACATGTTGTAAAAGTCGCATATATGTCCTGACTAAATTATTTAATAGTGCTACTATCTCTGCTGCATTTAGAGCACCTGGATTTGTATATGGTGTTTATCCTGTCATGACTGGTCAGGTAGTGTCACGTGGTTTTAGGCCACTCCCTATTTACAGTGCTAAGTTAGCTCAATCACGTTAGCTGTTGGAAAAACATCTTGTTGCTTTTGCTGCCTTTGCACCCGAAACTGTTGTTACATGTTATTCATTTGAGAAATGCAGACTCGCTCTTGTCTCAAGTGAATGTTATGTATACATCCTTAACAGTTGCTAGTGCCCTTGGTCTGTACATCGAGTAAACAACTGTTCTAGGACACTAGACGGTGCCGGCTGATTATGTTCAGGGTGATCGTACCACTGTTTAGTCACAACATGCACGCAGCTGCAAATACCAGAATGTCGTGGGCTTTAATATCACAGTGCAGCATATTGTTAGGGCATTCGATAGAAGAGCTGTTGCAGAGAACACTGAGCTGATCCTGTGATGTGATACACCAAAGCTGATCTATACGGTATGGGGTCCCCTATGCAAGCCTATGAGACCTTCTAATAGTCTAATAATATTTTATTAGTTGCTAGAGAAAGGAGGGTGGTTGTTTTCCACTGTCATTAGTAATATGATCGCTCCTTCCATTTTCCATGGTATTGTAACAATGCTAATGGTAATGATCTTAACCATTTGTCTACTTATGTTAGCCAAAGTACTGTATAACAGGACTCGAGGTTTATGAATAAATTCTTTAAACTTTACTGTGTCTTAGTTATTCTGTTGTGGACTAATATATATGTGCAAACGGGTATTTCGGGTTCCCACCATTCCTGAGAATAACTAAGTCGCATGTTCTGGGTTGTCTATACATTGGGACCGCCGAGCTAAATCTCGGATAACGAATGTGACACTAAGCTAGTCGGATAAGGGGTTCTTAGTTCTGAGGGGAGTTTCTGGTACACCACAATTCTCTAAGGTTCTGGTTTCCTGCGCATAGTTCTGTGCATACGCAGAATCCCTACAACAGTAGCCCCTTCATTACTCAGAGGTCCACAGTCTGACATGTCTCTGTGTATGTGATAGGGCGCCTACAAACCAAATATGATGTTCCTGATATGTGAGAGGAATTTGTAAGTATTGGTATGCTCTGTATTCATTAGGTACAGCAGCTGGCTGATATACATGAAAGTGCCCTGTATTAGCATCAACTGCCTCAAACTCCACTCATGAGTAAAAATGTTTCACATGCAAACATTGCATGTGCGGCTATTACAAAACTAACTGCCTCCACTCCCCCATGTTGGGAACTCCATTTGCTTGGAGGTGCTTTGTAACTACCTGTTTGCAGTTAGCTACTATCTCAACAGGAGCTGCCATTTTAAGTGAACAACAGATGTAATCAATAAGAATAAAAAGTGGAAACCACAGATGGGGATTCTGCCTTTTAAAAGCCAAGCTTGACTAACCTACAGAAAGAGTAACGGTTCCCTATAATATCTGAAGAAGGTTTAACCATAATTATAACAGATGTCTCCGTATACCTGTAATGATGGTTCTTTTGAGTGTGCTAATCCAAGACTATTAGCCCCCCCCAACAAAAAAATCCAGAGTCCCACTTTTACTGCCTTGCTGCTTATCTTAGGGATGTACCCTAAGTAATAGGGGCCGATTAGGATCCGCCACCCTAGCGGTGCAGGGACCAGCAGCCAGTGGTGCGGCGGTCCCACACCTGCAATTAGGATGTAGCGGTGGCATCCTCCATTCCCAACATTGTGGCGGGCGGTGCTCACAGCACCGCCCGGCACAATGCTGGGAATGCGCTGTGTGCATTGTCATGCACAAGGTGACAGGCACCGCGAGGTGGCTGCCACCACGTCTATGACAATGCAGGGGGTACCATACCCCCCATGTGCACCCCCCACCCCTTCAATACCCTGGGGGCCCGCAACGGGCCCCCGAAAGCAGACTCCGCATGGCTTTCCATTGCGGGGTCTCCGCCATGGAAAGCCATGCACCCCTGCCCATGCTAATATGGATGGCAGTGTCTAGCGGACACCGCCACCATATATCGCCCCTTTTCCGCCCGGTCACTTGTGTGACCGGCGGACGGTCTTTCCGTCCGCCGGGGTCTCCCCCGCCATACTAATATGGCAGGGGGGAAATGGGTGGCAGGCGGGGAAGGATGTAGGACGGATCGTCGATCCGCCCTACATCCTAATCGACCCCTAAGTGTTTATATTTCCTAGCCCAATAACACAAGGACTTAGTTCAATGTGCTATGTATGAGAAACTACCTTTCAAACATGGAGTCTGGTGCAGGAATCTATATTAAGGTCTGTGTAATAAATCTGAGCTCCTTCGTTACAACGAATTTTGTACTCCAAGGTACATATTTATCTCCAGGGAGTAAAAAATTATTAATAGCTAACAATAATCAATAGATTCTACAACTCAGCCAAATATGTTACTTTTCCGGGAGATGAGATACAGGATATATTTCATACCTGCCAGAGGGTAAAACTCTTCTGATTCTTCACATTGAACTGGTTCTTAAATTATTTGATCTGGGCTGAACAGCTTAGCTTAAAATGTCTAACTATTGTTGGGTTGAAAGTCTTGTAATAGTTGCTTTATGCCGCATGCTAGACTTTGTTTATTTGCTTTTACAGAAAGATCGATTTATAGACCCCAGAGAAATGCACTGCAGTGATTTTGGATGTTTCTCTACAATAACATACTCTTGTTGACTTGAGGTGGGGGGTTACACTATGGATACCACCTTTCAACATGGATGTCTACTGTCTGCATGTCCATGCAAAGATACATCTGGAGGGTGTTGGTATCTGATGGTAAATGATGGGTACTTGCCTTTTGCCTGTAATTAGATAGTGGAAGCTGCCTGTTGGGCCTCCCCTGTTCCAGTCAGTGTGATTTGTAAGTGGTAAACATGTTGTATGTACATGAATGGATGGATCCCGGTCCTAACGGTACTGCATGCATATATAGCCCAAGATGGTTGATTAAATTGGAAGATAGTTGTAGACCATGATGGCAGCTGGCTCATTAGTGCACTTCAAATCCCTACTCAGACAAGTGTAGTATATGATGCTGTGCGCCTGATTTGTTCACAGAGAACCTAAAATGGAGACTTGTGTGTTAACCACACAAGTCTGAGAAAGGTCCAGAAGGTACTGCTCATATCATGCAAGAAACACCATTTGGACAAAAGAAGAGATCACTTTCTCTCTAACCAGGCAAAGAATGTGCTACAAGACCATCCCTTCTATCCGCTCAGGAAGATGGAATGCAGCCTCAGCAACTGCTCTGCTTCCAACCGGCTGAGGCCAGCCACTGGTGAATTCATCCTCCTTGCATGTATCATGAAATGTCCTCAATCACCATATATTCTTAACTGCTATGGCATGTTTTGACACCATACTGTAGGACAGTGAACAAAACAGATAATGGAAATGAATTACAAAAATCTGTAAGCTCCTTCTACACATTCAAGTGTAGCGCATGATCTGTGGGGCTAGATGGCCTGGCAGAAACTGCCACAGCTTCTGGACAAGCAAGCCTGTTAGGATAGAATATCAGATTTACAACTTTTGTGAAGCTCTATGGCTGAGTAGATGGAAAGGACTGGACAGAGCCAAGGACTCTGTAGGCCTGATTCACAAGCTGCACTTTGTAGGACGTTTTGCAGTACTACAAAACATAATACAAGTCTATACTTACATGTGCGGAGTTCTCCGCCCCAATGGTAAAGTTTCTGCACATGTATGTATATATTTTAGTAGTAAATGTGAGAAGGGAGATAGGGGTGTGTGTGAGAAAAAGGGCTGCCTTACTACTAAGGGGGATGGGATTAGGGGCGTAAAGAGGGTTGTATGACAGAACCACGTATGCCTTAACAATGCGGGCAATACAACAAATGTATCATTACCATGCATTCCTTTAGCACGCAAGTTGTTACTATGACTTGCATTAGGGAAGCGCTGGACTTTAGATAGTATAATTTACTATTTCAACTCCAGTCTGTGTATCAGTAGGGAAGGTGTTAGAATTAAAATCCAACACCAGTCCAACACTACGTTCCCTAAAGCAAGTCTTTTGTAATGACTTGTGTGTTGTAAAGGCACTGCCTGGTTTAGACTGCGTGGTAAATGATGTTTGCCATAAGAGGGGTTTAGGTAGGATCAGAGAGGGGTTTAGGGAGGGACATCACCCACCCACATAAGAGTAAGCCCATTGCATTACCCAGGGGTGGAGACATGTAAGTGACCCTTTTGTAGTAAGTTTACACCTGGAGTTTGTGAATATCAGATGCAGTAAAGTTACTACAAAGTGTACACTTAGTCAAAAGTGTAACTTACCTTTGTGAATCAGTCCTTTTGTAATCGGTTTTCTTTTTGAGAAACAGATAAAATATCACTATGAGAAATAAGATTGCTGATGATCTTAGAAAAAGAAGGTTCACTGCGTAGAGTATTGTGAACCTGCCCTCACTCATCTCAGGAACTGCAAATGTGAAGCTGCTCTGAGCCCTGCCATGAGGATCTACTTATTTTCAGATTATCTGACATACAGCATGACGCCCTCAAGTAGATCGGCTCCCTCCTTACAGATTGCACACAGAGCATCGGCTCCCTACCTTCATCTTCACACCCAAGGACATCATCTGCGGCGTACCACAAGGATCATCACTCAGCCCTACTCCCCGCTGAGTCCAGCTTGAGATCTCTAGACAGACAGATTGCAATTCACTCCAATGTTTGAGTATGATGTCCAACTGACAATCTCTCTGAATCACTCAATCACGGACCATTTACAGAGTACACAGCTACCTCGACAGAGGTGTCCCGGAGCTGATAAAACAGACAAGAGAGACAGAGAAGGTCCAGTTACTACTCCCCCTGCTTAAAGACCCCGGTTTTGAGCACCTTTCTGAACTTGTGTTGCATTTCTAACATGCTCATGTGGCTGGGCAAGGCGTTCCAAAGTTTGGCAGTCCTTACTGTGAAGGACCTGCCTCCTTGTCGCATTTTTGCAAAACGAGGGACAGTGAGGAGACACCGCAAATTTGATCCCAAGGTCCACTCCTGATGATATGGGCTAAGCCTCGACCTGAGATATCCTGGACCCTTGCCATGGATGGCTCGAAAAGCGAAGCTGAGTGCCTTAAACTCCTGGCCACAGGGAGCCAGTGAAGCTGTCTCAAGTGAGGAGAAATGTGCTGGCGAAAAAGGACCCTACAGATTAGCCTTGCAGCCACATTCTGCACCATCTGTAACCTGTCTGTCAGGTAGCCAGGCAACCCCAGTAAAGACAATTGAGATAATCTAGTTGGGGGCTTACCAATGCATGGACAGTGATCCTATGGCTCTTTTCTGTCAGAAAACATAAACATTTCCTGACAGATCTAATTTTCCCAAAACAGGCCGCGGAAATTTGTCGGACTTGCGCCATGAGGGTGAGGTCCTTCTCCCACCTAACGCCAAGATTTCTAACCGAGTCCTTAGGAGTGGGCGGGGGCCCAGGTCCTTTAGCCACCAAAGGCACGACAGAGGAGGATATACTTGATTGAAAAACAAGACCTCGGTCTTGTCTGCATTATGCTTCAAGCAATATTCGTTCATTCAGCCAGCAATGTCCTTCAGGCATTCCTTAAATTTGTAAAAGGCTGCCATGGAATGTTCTTTAAAAGATAACACCAACTGGGTGTTGTCCGCATAGGAAACTACCTTCATCCCCCATGTGGAAATGAGAGCCACCAGCGGGGCAAAGTAGATATTAAAGAGCAGCAGGCTTAAGGCAGAGCCCTGGGGCACTCCGCATAAAAGTTGTTTGACTGGTGATGAGAAACGGCGAAGGAAAACCTGTTGACCACGGTCTTCAAGATAAGACCTAATATGTTTCAATCTTTCCAGCAGAATTGAATGAGACACCGCATCAAACATAGCTGAGAAGTCCAACAGCACTAGCATGGCAGAAGAACCACAATCCACTGACATTCTCACCGAATCGGCTACTGCTACCAACGCTGTCTCCGTGCTACAATCTGACCAGAAGCCAGACTGGGAGTCGTGTAGAAGACCATTGGCTTCTACAAAGTCGGCTAGTTGTTGCTGAGCCAATTTCTCCAGGATTTTGGCTGGTGCAGATAGCAGGGAAATCTGCCTAAAGTTGCTAAGTACTTCGGGGTCAGCATTGGGTTTCTTCAGCAGTGGTAACAGATAAGCCTGTTTCCAAGTGGCTGGAAAAATTCCCATCTTAAAAGACGCATTCCAGATTTGGTTAAGTATGGGATTGAGCCGTGAGGCCAATGATCTAAACCACCGAGCGGGACAGGGATCTCCCGGGGAACCAGATTTGCATTTCATGAGTTCGGCCAGTGTCTCCTCTGCTGTTTTTGGGAGGAATTCCAAGAAAACATATGGTCCGTTTAGAGGGACTATTTGGCCCTTGATTCTTAGGGACTCTGCCACTGGCCTGAATGAAGAATACAGCTTTTGTATTTTATCTTCAAAGAATTCGGACAGGTTTCAGCACAGAACCTGGGAGGGGCGGAAATTACTATCCAATGCTGTTGGTTTAGTGAAGGATTTTACGATCCTAAAGATTTCTTTAGAGGAGTTTTCTGCTCTCTCAATACATCTAGACAGATGTTCCCTCCTTTTACATCTTAACAGTTTGTGGAATTTCTTCAGGGCCTCTTTAAAGGCACGTTTTTCTGCTGGCAGATAGGACTTTCTCCACTCACGTTCCATCCTTTTGCAGTTACTTTTTTCCTGTCTGGTTCAGCCGAAAACCAAGGGGCTGAGGGGGTGGTTCTGGAGGCAATAAATGACCTCAGTGGAGCCACTGTCTCAAGAACAGACGTCAAAAAGAGATTGAAGCAAGTGGCATCCCTATCGGGGTTGCCTGATAAGTGTGGCATTGTTCCATCAAGGACTGGCCCAAGGGTATTAGTAGTGACCCTACTCCAGTTCCTGTTTACTTCTGTTAGTTTTATGTTTGCCAAACATTTAGACTTAAAACTAAATATAAACAGAGCCAGAAAATAGTCCGTCCAAACCATACGCAGTGGGTCCTCAACCCTCAAATCCTGCATATTTGAGCAGATATGACATAATACATAGCCTGCTAAGTGGGTAGGTACTGTGACCAACTGGGTTAGGTTACAGCAATTAAGTGCTGATATAAAGTGTGCGGCCTGAAGGCAGCTAGGATCATCAACATAGAGATTAAGATCTCACAACACTGTAAAATTGGTATAATGTAAGGACATCTGGGCGATGATATCAGCCAGTTCCAGAATGTGGCTGTGTGGGCAGTCTGGCGGCCTATAAAGCAACAGCCTAGCAAAGGAGAACGAGGGGGATATTTTAATGCAAAAGATTAGGCATTCAATGTTACCAACGTGGTCCAATTTGGAGGTAGAAACCTCCCAAGTAGCCTTAAAAATAATGGTCACCCCTCCCCCTAACCTATTTCTCCCCCTGTTGGCACACATATTCAGAAAGCCTGGGGGAATTGGAAGGGCCACATCAGAGTTAGTTCCTTCCCTCAACCAGGTCTCTGTTAGGAACATAATATCCCATGCATTGTCTATAAGGTACTGGCAAATATAATCTGTATGCTTAGATAAAGACCTGCAGTTAATGAGACAGGCTTTAATGTCAGTGTGTTTTGAGGTCCGGTGAGTAGAGTGTGCTGCATTTTTCTACATTTAGCTCCGGTTGCACATTGAGAGTAAAAACACAGGCCGCGCAGCGATACTCCGAGCATCCCGCCCCAATGGTCAATGTGAGGCATACCTGAGCACCGCTCACCTTTCGAGGCCATGAGAGTATCTTGTGCCCAATTAATGGCCTTGCCACTATCCATTTGAGCAGCATGGCTGGCGCTGTCTGCGATGCGGACGCGGATGGGAGCAGACGGGCTTGCCTTAGCGTGCCAGTGGCACGCCCGCTGCGTGCGTCCGTGTCTCAGTGTGCATTATATAGCAGCCGTGAGGGGAACAGATGCCTGGACTGCTAACCCACCCAAACTGTCATCAAGCTTGTGCCCTAGTGGAGCGAAGGAAAGATGGAGCTCTACTCCAATGCTACAATGAGGACAAAGCCCGCGGTCACGTCCTCCCCAAACAGGTATGTGCAAGAAGAGCAAAATTAAAAACAACAGACGGAAGCTAAAAGTGAAAAACAATTAAAAGGTACAGAAGCCCTTTACTGTGCAACCTACAACACGCAGAGATGCACACAAACAGTTCCCCCTGAAAAGAACACACAGTAAAAAGAAAGGTGGGGTAGCAGCAGTACGGGCTTGCTCAATCTACAAGTCCGCTGCGCATCCACATCACAGTGAGTGAACAAAAGATTGCGCTCTAATCTGAGACTACAACGAGGACAACGACCCGAGTTCGCATCCTCCCCAAACACGTACGTGCAAGCAGAAGAGCGAAATTAAAAACAACATAAGGAAGCTAAAAGTTAAAAACAAGTAAGGACTGTAAACACATCAACAGTGCTGCAGCACCTGATTAGATATACGTGGGTAAAATTCACTAATGTTTGGATAGTGGGTTGCTTTGGTACTTGGCTGATGTCACTGAGCCAGGATTCTGTGGTAAGTGGAGCTATAACATACTCTAATGATATAGCTGTTTGCATCTCCAGCTGCTTGGTCTGGGTTGCATGACAAACCAGTTGACAGGAATCTGTATTCACACCCAGCTGGATAGAGAACCACCTCTGGTACTAACACTCCCCATGCCTGATCAGAAATCTGTACCACTGTACACTACAACTGTTCAAACTGCTACCCCTCTACCACTTACCTAACACATGCAGTGCACCTAACTAAATGACCAAGCTTGCCATCTAGTTAGATAATGTAGTTAGGAGATCAATTGACCATGAACTACTATCATCTCTATTATTAAACCTATACATAGATAAAGTTTGATTCTATTAACTAAATTCAACTCTTTGAAAGCTAATGATTATATTAGCTATATCTGTGTTTCGAAACTTCCATAGCATTGGAAGAGCAACCTCAGATCATTTGCCTCCATTATCACTTAAAGATCAAATACCAAAAAATAAGTCCTTATGAGCCAAGCCCAACGGGTTAGAAATAATATGCAATGCCTGTCAGAAGAATTGCCAGCTCCTTTAATTCCTCCAGTTCCACAAGAACAGACTTGAAAAGCATATTAACCAAAAATAAAAAGGTTTCCAAAAACTACTACTCTGGGCTTTGCAATTTATAGTGTCTGCAATTCTAGGTAAAGTTAGCAAGGGCTTTTGCCACAGCAAATCCCTAATCCTAGTCAAATTACTGGACTTGTTTCTCTATCCTCCTTTGTCCACATCCCCTTTTGATGGGTTGTAATCTTCCAATCTTCAACTCTATGGGGTCCATTACGATGGCATCGCAAGGGAGCCAGGGACCGACCGCCGAAGTTGCAGAGGTCCCGCCAAGTGTATCAGGATGCGCCCGCCACACTGGCGGGTGCATTCTGTGCCTTTCACATTTCGGGTGAATATGCTGGTTGCAGACCCGCTCGCAATGTGAAAGTACTGTGCAGAGCATTGCCATGCACTACATGGCAGGCACCACGTGGTGCCTGCCACGTAGTGCATGGCAATGAGGGGGGGTTCCATAGGTACCCCCATGTGCACCCCCCAACAACTTGAGGGCCCGCAACGGGCCCCCAGAAGTAGAAACTGCATGCCTTACCATGGCGGCAACGCCGGCCCGGCGGGGCGATCCGGCTGCCATCCTAATGGGCCCCTATGTCTGATCATTTGCCCACAGCAGGGCCCTGATTTCTGTCAAGGAGATTCGATCACCAATTTCTCCTACTATCCACATCTTGTAGGGCTACCACAACTCCCTCCACCCTATGCATCTTCCATTCACTTTAAATATTACTTGTAACTTGTAATCACATCTCTCCATTTATGTCAGTGTCATGCTTGCTTCTGCCTTCCCACATCTCCTCATTTGCATGGCCTGCAGGCCTGCCACGACTTCTTCAATGGTTTATGTGGAAACCTTTTATCCCACATATTTTGAGCAACTTGCCTGCCTGTTCCAGTTGCTGTGAGGAAAGTGTCTGCAATTTGATCCTGCTTGACATTCACCAGTGGGGTATGGTCTGTGGTGAATTGTCTGTACATCAATGAACACATGTGAATTCTCCTTAACACTCTCTCTAGCTCAATAGCTCCTTCCCACACACACATACACCACACACACACCAATCCACTCACACACAATCTCTCACAATATCTCCTAACTTCAATGTCTTGTTTATCATATTGAATTTACCCCACAATGAGCGAATATCTGATTCGTACCATGTGGAATTGGATTCAAACTTTACCATGAGAACCAACTTCATTCGTACTAATGCTTTATGAGAACTTAATTTGTTGGTTGTAAGCCAAACAGATTTTGGGTGAGTTTACCCCAATATATCCTGACAAGAATGAAAAGACAAACACACACACACACACACACACACACACACAAACACACACACCCATGCACACACCCCAAACACACACAATTACACACACACACTCTATCACAATGCCTCCTAAATTCTGTGTCTCCAATATCACTGCATTTTGTCCCCTGTGCAAATGACACTTGAATTCACCCCAAAATTAACGAATATCTGATTCATATCGTGTGGGATTGGATTGAAACATTATCAAGAGAACCAACTCCATTTGCAGTAATGCCTTATGAGAACTTAATTTTGTGGGTCAAAGCGAAACAGCTATTGGGTGACTTTACCCCCATATCCTGGCAAGAATGAAACCATGTCCCACTGTATAACAATTAAGATAGCCAGCCATAAAGAAACAGTGCCCATGATAAACCACAGGTCACAATCCTTTGTTGTAAATGATTATTTGACCCCAGAATCAAAGCACAGGCAAGCACTGCACTTAGTGCATTTTTCATGGCAAAAATCCACTCCCAAAGCAAATTTTTATATTCTTATGTACTTTAATGTTATTGTTTTTCTATATAAAAATCCACAAATCACTGTGTGTATGGATATATTTTATAATCAAATATGGAAGCTATTTCTTATTGATTTGAAGTGTCAGATTATACTTGCTAAATTTCATGACTTTGGTAGCTCCAAAATCCATTTAATTTGGGGCAGTCGATTTGCACATTTCTGGAATGCGCAACCTCATTTTCATTGTTGGCAAACAGAATTGAGGGCCCGATTCACAGAACTAACTTAAGACAAAATCCTAAACTTACTACCATTTTGGTATTCACAGAAGGCACTTACTTATTTTGGTATTCACAGAAGGCACTTACTCATTTCGGTATTCACAGAAGTTAGGAGTCCTAACTTTAGGACTCCTAAATACCTTCTGTGAATACCGAAAGTCCTAAAATTAGGATTTTTCGCAGTTTAGTAGTAGTATAGTTAGGACTCCAAACTTTAGGACTCCTAAATGCCTTCTGTGAATACCGAAAGTCTTAAAATTAGGATTTTTCTCAATTTAGTAGTCCTAAGTTTAGGACTCCTAACTTTAGGACTCCTAAATGCCTTCTGTGAATACCGAAAGTCTTAAAATTAGGATTTTTCTCAGTTTAGTAGTAGTATAGTTAGGACTCCTAACTTTAGGACTCCTAAATGCCTTCTGTGAATACCGAAAGTCTTAAAATTAGGATTTTTCTCAATTTAGTAGTCCTAAATTTAGGACTCCTAACTTTAGGACTCCTAAATGCCTTCTGTGAATACCGAAAGCCTTAAAATTAGGATTCTTCTCAGTTTAGTAGTTGTAAAGTTAGGAGTCCTAACCTTAGGACTCCTAAACTGAGAACAATCCTAATTTTAAGGCTTTCGGTATTCACAGAAGGCATTTAGGAGTCCTAAAGTTAGGAGTCCTAAATTTAGGACTACTAAATTGAGAAAAATCCTAATTTTAAGACTTTCGGTATTCACAGAAGGCATTTAGGAGTCCTAAAGTTAGGAGTCCTAACTATACTACTACTAACTGAGAAAAATCCAAATGTTAAGACTTTCGGTATTCACAGAAGGCATTTAGGAGTCCTAAAGTTAGGACTCCTAACTTCTGTGAATACCAAAATGAGTAAGTGCCTTCTGTGAATACCAAAATGAGTAAGTGCCTTCTGTGAATACCAAAATGGTAGTAAGTTTAGGATTTTGTCTTAAGTTAGTTCTGTGAATCGGGCACTGAGATTTTAAGAGAATAATGAACTCAGTATTGTATTCTTGAATTCTATCTTCTCAAAGATTTCCCGACTTCCTGCAGGACAAGATCCTGCAATCTGCTTATTAGTATTGCTGAAAGTTACAAGTTTCTGTCACGTATTTGTATTGTATTGTATTGAGAGAAAACATATATAGACTGTACTAAATTTGGATCACTGACATAATATCGACAGACAAAATATCGACATACCAAAATATCGGCACTGAAATATCGTTAACACTATTATCGACGAACAATACTTATTTTAAAAAATACATAAATATCGAAACTATATTATCGTCAATAAAAAATATCGCTTTGAACATTATCGAACACACAAATATCGTAAAATAAAATATTGACATTTCTTTATAAATATACAAAATGTCCTAAATATCAAAATAAAAAATATAGGCAGCAAAATTATCGTTTTTATACAAATATCGACTATGTAAAAATTACTAAAATGAACATATCTTTACACCAAAATGTATTTTTACACTATAAACACTGACTACACACATTATAAATATACTACGATCTTATTATAACATATAAACATATAAAAGCATAAAATAATAGCGAAACACACTAATAAATAATAAGTAAAATATTATTAAATAAAATACATACAGTATTTAACATTAAAAACAACTTCTTAATTAGCGTTTGCCATATAGGGAAACCAATTGCCAAAACAAAACAAAACAAAAAATTAACAACAACGAATGAAAACCTCACACAAAAAAAACACACCAATAACATAAAACTATCAATTAAATCAACACTATATGAACAATGTAAATTTATATTTAATTTGCACTTCAAACTTACACGAAAAAAGAAGAGGAGACTCTGCCGCATTACTTCTAAGACACAGATTTGCATTACAGAAAAAAGCTTTGGAACTGCACTAAGTGCGTAAAACTGCATTTAGAATATAACACTACTTGTAGTCTTCATCAAAATATATATATAAAACATAATTCACTAATATGTCTCTCTTAAACTTATATCTCCTCTACAGATATCTTTTAAAGCAGCCAAAAAATACTACAGCAGTGTCAACAATAAAGTTACTAAGAAAGTAAGTATGTGAATTTACCCTCCCAAAGACCCACTTTTTCACAATGTCCCCACCACCTACAACACAATACAACAAAAATATTAAAATTATATTTTTTCTTCCCAACAGAAACATCTTCAACAAGACGAAAATACAAGCTTGAAAAAATTGCAACAGCATTTTTCTTGACATCAACATCAACATTGTAAGTATATCCAAATCAATGTATATTTATTTACTTAAAAACTATACTGTATTATTTTAATTAATTTGTATAAATATTTTCCTTAGCACTAAAAAGACCACCATGACTGAAGGTGCACAATTTATTATGTCTCAAAAAGGGAAACTTTTATTATGTTACATGGGTTATGTATATACACAGGAAAAACAAACTGGTATAAAAGTCTTTTGGAAATGCAGCAAATATTATTCGAACAAATGTTATGGAAGAGCTATAACACAAGAAACAACTGTTGTATCTGTAAAAGAACATAACCACTCTCCAAATGTAACTGAGATTGAAGTAAGAGAGGCTCTTGAATCAATAAAAGAAGCTAGCACTAATACAGATAGACCTACCACAGAAATACTAAAGCAACAGTTACTAACAGTACCCCAACATGCATCTAGCCAATTACCCTCTATTGATTCTTTAAAAAGAACAATAGCTAGACAAAGGAAAGCCACTACAACTACCACACGTGCCCCTAAAACGTTTCAAGAAGTAGAGATTCCCCCTGAACTAAGTATAACACACAATAATGAACCATGTATACTATTTGATAATAAATGCAAAGATAAAAGAATCATTATGTTTGCTACTGCAAACAATTTACTCAAATTACAAAAATGTGACACATGGATGATGGATGGGACTTCCAAAATTTGTCCCAAACCATTTTAGCAATTGTACACAGTCCATGGTCTGTTTGACAATACTAAGGGGTCGAATATGATGTAGGGCGGATCGCCACCGCCTGCATGGCGGTGGCGATCCGCCCTACATCACACCACGCCTGCCACTCATTTCCCCCCCGCCATATTAGTATGGCAGGGGCCCCGGCAGACGGAAAGACCGTCCACCGGTTTTTTAACAATTTATATTCAAAATTCCATAAATTCATAAAATGTACACACATTAAATATTAAAATGTAAATTAATTAATTATTTTCAATTGTTTTCAAATTTTGTTTTTAAAAATATAAATTTAATAAAATCTTACATTATATTTTAAAACACTCCCCAGTCCTCTTCCCTATAAACACAAATTTGCACTCATAAATTAAATATTTCAAATCAAATGTTTACATTTCAATGTAATTTTTAATTTTTGTTTTCAAATTTTAAATTCTCCCCAACATCATCACCCATAAACCCAACATCCCATTGCTAATAACTCTATTTTAAAAATTTACAATTTAATTTTCAATTAATTTTTTAAAAAAAACATTCTTTTTAAAACACTCCCCACCCTTATCCCCCAAAAACTCAAAATCTTAATGCTAAAACAAATATTTTATTTCAATTAATTCATTTGAAAATTTCCAAATTTTATTTCTTAAATTGTTTAAAACACTACCCACCCTTATCCTCTATAAACCCAACATCCCGCTCCTACAACAACATTCCTTAATTTTAAATTTCAAATATTTAAAATTTAAATAATTTATTTTGAATTATTTTAAAACACTCCTCATCCTTATCCCCTAAAGACCGAACATCCCGCTCCTATAACAACATTTCATAATTTAAATGATCAAATATTTAAAATTAAAAAAAATAATTTCTCATTATTTGAAAACACTCCCCACCCTTATCCCCTAAAAACTCAACATCCCTCTCCTAAAATTACTATTACAATTTTTTTTACAATATTCAACAAATAGTATCACATAAAAAACCACAATATTTTAATATAAAATAATACTGTAACGATATTTAAAAAAACATATTTTATACATTCTATATTTTTGTTTTCGAAATTTTACACAATTTTAAAAATCTATATTTTTTATTACGATATTTTTGATTCAATATTTTATACTTTGATATTTCAACAAAAACAATATTTTTACATTGATATATATAACATCGGCGTGGCTAGGCGCCCGTAGGAGATGGCGGCGTTCGGCTAGGAGCTCCGTCCACGCCGGAGTCTACCGGCGGTTCGCGCATCAGTTTCCACCAACGAAGGGCAGTCTTCCCTGTCGGAGCATGCCAGGATCATTTTCAATCCTTTTCTGGCGCTGAGGCATAGTTATTTTGGGTCTTACAGCCCATTTTATCTCCGGTCGCGGCTCGTCATCGGCCGCGGCCGCCATTTTGTTTATTTTCGCCCGCGAACGCCTCAGCAGCGCGTTTTATCGCGCATGGTTCCCCTGGATGCCTCGTATTTACAATTTTGACCCCAGCACTTCCCGAGGCACAGATGTGGCTGACCAGCACTCTAAGGTGACTTTTTTCTCTTTAACTATGAATATTTTTGTCTCTTCTCTTTTTTTCATGATTTGACTGGAATTTTCAACTCTCCTCATATACGGCGGCCATCTTTATGACTCCAGTCTCCAACACCTATGACTCCAATTTTTTTTTTTTTGGCCTGGCATATTTCTTTGTTAATTTGCTTTCTGGTCCTTTTTTAGTCGGGCAATAAGATATTTTATGACCTCACGCTCCATAGGCGTGCTGATGGCGGATTGCTCCAGTAAAGTTCAAAAGCGTAATTACATTAAAAATTCCAAGTTATTCACGGCACTGGCCCATTTGGAAGCTTCTCAGTCTCTACCTTCAACTGAGATGACGTCGACTGCGGAAACCTCCTCACAATCTTCGGCAAAAGCGAACTCTAAGAGGTTAAAAAAAGACCCGCCTTCGCCTCCTAAGTCCTCTTCGGCCATCTCTATGGAGTTACTCCTCGAAGAGATACGGGCCTTGCGCCCTTACATGGAAGAGACTAATGCTAAGTTGCATATTCTCACTGACAATTGGGCTTTGATGGATGAAAGAGTGTCGTCGGTGGAGCGTGACGTCTCCTCTCTCCAGGATTCTGCGACCAAGGTCTCTCACATGCATGCGCAGATTTCCTCTGTCCAGAAGCAGGTGGAGGACCTTGAAAATCGCAACAGACGCAATAATCTTCGTCTTTACGGCCTGGTGGAGGGTTGTGAGGGGAATGATCCCATCAATTTCTTCAAGTCCTTTCTTCCTAAGCTTCTGCACTTGCCTGATGACACCTCACTGAATATCCAACGTGCTCATAGGCTTGGTCGAGCATCCTCCTCTCCTTCCGTGTCAACGAAGCCTAGAGGTGTAATAATGTACTTTCTAGAATACACAGACTTGTTGAAAGTCCTTTCAGCCGCCAGAGCCTCCCCTCGTCTTACATGGTCAGGCTCCACTTTGTTCTTTGCACAGGATTATGCCAGGACCACTGCTAATCGTCGCAAGGCCTTCCTAGATATGAGACCTGACCTTCGTTCCATTGGTGCCAGATATGGTCTTTTTCATCCTTGTCTATTTAAGGTCACTCACAATAACAAGACTACAACATATGAGGACCCCGCGCGACTTCGAAGTTTCCTGAATTCCTGCGGTCAAGCTGATATGGAGCTGTCTGGTCCCTCTTCTCGCCCACCATGACTTTTTTCTGTAGTTGCATTTTGATTCCCCAGTTTGCTATGCTTTAATGCTTTCATTTTTACAGGTTCTTCAGATTGTATGATCTCTCGTTAAGATTATATCTTTTATTTTAGCTTCCGATATTGTTGTTCTGGTTCCTCAGTTGGTCATATGTTTGTTTTTTATCTTTGCCGTATATGAGTGCCTAACCTTGTTATTTTTCTCCCTTCACAGATCATTGTTTTGCGTTCCGTCTTGTTTTCTCTGGTTAGACGTCTCCTTCACCCCGAATGCCTTGCTTCTCCCAGTTGGCCCTACCTCCCTCCCCTCGTCTCTACGTATGTCTTCGCTTGTTCCCAGTTCCTGATTGTATTTCTCCCATGCTACCCCCCGTAAGTACTCTTCATTCCTTATTTATCATGTTTCTCTTTGTTCTATATTTTCCTATTTTACCTTTTCCCTCGATGCTCTCAGGTTTATTGGTGTCATTACCTTTTCCATGGCTCTCCTCCTCTTCTCTTTCTTCACTCATTCTTCTCCCCATTGTATATTGGATCTCTTGCTTGTGTTTATCTCTCTTTACTTATCTTACTCTCCCTAGGCCCTTACTTACCATTATCTTTGAGATTTGCTGTATCCTCTTAGCATTCTTATTATTTTCTTGGCTTTTTCCTATTTACATGGCTTCTCTGGTCCTTCTTTCATTTTTTCTTTTGCTCATGTTCCATCACCTCTGTTCTCACCTCATTCTCTCTTTTTCTTGTGCCCTTTCTTGGTGCGAGGCTTTTTCTTGCTGTCCTATTCTCCATTTGATCCATTCTTCGATTAACCATTAATGTCAGTTCGAATTGTTTCCTGGAATGTTAAAGGTCTGCATTCTCCTATCAAGAGACAAAAAATTCTCTCTCATTTAGCCAAATTAAATGTAGACATTGCCTTTTTACAAGAAACCCATTTGTCTGATGTTGAAGCTGCTAAACTTAAAAGAGGATGGGTGGGTGCTGTATTTTCGTCTCCGGGTGATGGTAAGAGGAACGGTGTGGTTGTACTAGTTCGCAAATCTCTTGCTCATTTGCTCTTGGTTTCTGAATCAGATTCTGAAGGTAGATGGTTGTATGTCAAACTTTCCTCGAAGGGTGTCCCTCTTTCCCTTCTTAATATTTATGCCCCCACCGGTGGTGATCCTGTCTTTTGGCGCGCAATGGCCTCCCGCATCACTGAATATATTGATGATAATTTTATCTTAGCAGGTGATTGCAACTTACCCTTTGATCCTTTTTTAGACAGAAACTCCAAAGCACCTTTTGTCCCTAAGAAGTCTCACAAGCTCTTTGCTCAAGCGATATCCCAACATAAACTCATTGATGCTTGGCGTCTTTGTAACCCTACCTCTAAAGAATTCACCTTCTACTCCCCGACTCATCATTCGCAATCGCGTATTGATTATATTTTTCTTTCCCATCATATGTCCCAATCCCTTACCCATGCTGACATCGGCCCCATCTTATTTTCTGATCATGCCCCCGTTTTGATTAACATTGACATTTTACCCAAGTCCACTAGACCAAAGAGATGGCGCTTTAATAATGCCTTACTTCTCGATCCCAAATTCTCCGCCTCCTTTGTTGATTTCACCACAGAATTTTTCAACATTAATGACACGCCCACCATGCCCAACCATGTTATCTGGGACGCCTATAAAGCAGCAGCCAGGGGCTTTATTATCAGCTTTGTCGCTAGTAAATGTAAGAATGCTCGTAAACGCACTAGTGACCTCCTTTTTACGATTAAAAAATTAGAGCAATCTTTCTATACTTCCCACTCCAAAGAAAGTTTGACTGCTCTCATTGATGCCAAGATGCAATTTAATAAACAATCCACTGAGGATGCTTCATTGTATTTGTTGAAATCCAGTTCAAAATTCTATGGGGGTAAAAATAAAGCGGGGAAGGTTTTAGCCAACTATTTAAAAGTCAAGCAAAACAAACTGAATATTGAGTCTGTCTACGATGTTAATTCTGTTTTAAAGCATACAGATGTTGATATTTTAGAGCAATTCTCCCAGTTTTATTCCACACTCTACTCTTCTGAAACACACCCCACTGCTCATTCTCTTGCTACTTTTTTTGCCAGCATTCAACCACCTTCCAATTTCCCTGTTGATTTATCTGCCCTTGAATCACCAATCTCTAGCGATGAATTACTTACCGCACTTCAGTCACTCAAGAAAGACAAAGCCCCTGGCTCAGACGGATTCACAGTTAAATTTTATTTGCATTTTTCTAAACTGTTATTGCCCAGGCTACATTCCCTTATTGACTCTTTCATATTAAGTGGCTCTTCCTCAGGTACATTTTCAGACGCTCACATTTGTGTTATACCCAAAGAAGGAAAAGATACTCAGCATTGTAAGAATTACAGACCAATTTCTTTGGTTAACATTGATTATAAATTATATGCCAAATCTCTCGCCATAAGACTAGACCCTTTTCTTCCCGAACTGTTAGGCCCTGAACAATCTGGTTTCGTTAAAGGTCGCTTCATCACAGATAACACCAGACTTTTGTTTAATGTCCTTTCCAAATCTCCACAGTTCCAAGACTCACTAGCAGCCATTGCCCTAGACGCGGAAAAAGCGTTTGATAGAGTAGAGTGGACTTTCCTTTTCTCCGCCCTTAAATGGTATGGGTTCGGTCCGCATTTTATTTCTTTTATCTCCTTCCTTTATTCCAGCCCTAGAGCGGCGGTTTGCGCCAATGGTCTAGTTTCCTCTTTTTTCAATTTAGGCAGGGGTGTTCGCCAGAGTTGCCCTCTCTCCCCCTTTCTTTTTAATCTGGCCTTGGAACCTTTTCTTTCAAAGCTTCGTCAAAACCCTAACTTACATGGTTTCCAAATTTCCCAAACTAATATTAAACTTGCTGCCTACGCAGACGATATTCTATTATTCATGTCAAAACCCGCCACTTCTATCCCCGCATTCCTAGCTGAAGTCCACGATTACTCTCAGATCTCAGGTTATAAGCTAAATAATGACAAGTGTGAGATTTTACCCCTTCCTAAGTTCACTTTTAAACCGGACTTTATGGCGTCCAAATTTACTTGGAGCCCCTCACACATCAAATACCTTGGTTTACACATTACTTCCTCCCTTTCCGACACTGTTTCGTTATGCCTTAATAAGTGCATCCAGAAATTATCCGACCTCACTTCCAGATGGCACCCATTATACCTTTCCTGGTGGGGCCGTCTTGACACGATTAAAATGATGCTCTCCCCGTTAGTCCTTTACACCATTTCCAACATTCCAATTCCTATCCCTGCTAAGTTTTTTAAGAAAATCAACACTATTCTCTCTTCCTTCCTTTGGTCCGGCAAAAAAGCACGTATGTCCTTGCTCAGACTTCAACTCCCCAAATCAGAGGGTGGAGTTAACTTTCCGGATTTTCCCGCTTACCACAAGGCATTCCTTTTGCGGCAAGCTTCCCATTGGTTGCAAGACCCTGATGAGCCGTCCCCCTTATGGGCTGTCATTGAACGTCTTTCTTTATCCCCTTTTACTTTTGCTGAATACCTTTCATTTTCTCGTAAGCCCCACTTTTCCTCCATTCCTATCCACAAGTTTACAGCCAAATTGCTTCTTTCCACCTCTCCAGGTCCCCCCTCCTCTGTGGCAGAGTTTCTCAATTCCACTATTTGGTACAATAACAGTATATCCATCAATCGTAAGCCCTTTTATTGGAAAACTTGGAGACAGAGGGGTTTGATCTGGGTATCTCAACTCTTTTCTAAATCTGATTTCTTATCCTTCTCTGTTCTTAGCCAAAACTTCCATCTCCCTTGTTCTATTGCTTGTAAATATCTTATGCTTAAAAATGCAGTTATGTCCACTTATGCTCTTCTCTCTAACCCCCTCATGCATCCTCACCCTCCCAATCCTACCTCACAGCTTCATTCCTTCCTGCGCACCCACCCTTCAGCCTCCTCAATATACCACTCATTCCATACGACCCTCACACCTAGACCAAAATCCAAGGTTGAGGAACAATGGGAATCTGATTTTGCCATCTCTTGGCCCACCTCTCTTTGGGATAAACTATGGACCAAACTTCGCAAGACATCTAGAGCTGCCTCTCTCACACAAACCCTTTTCTTTATTTACAATAGACTTCTCTTTTCTCCCCAGGTGTTGAATAAGAGGTTTTCTTCTATCCCGGATCTTTGTTGGTCCTGTTCGACTCCTAAGGCCACTCTGTTTCACATGCTTTTTTCTTGCACTCTTACGCACAACTTCTGGACACTAGTTTGGGCCCAAATCAATGCCATATTCCACACTACATCCCCCTTCTCTTATGTCAATATTTTTTTAGGGAGCCTCTCTCCTTGCTGGGATGACATTGATTTCAATACGCAGATTGTTGATTTGTTGTTAGCTGTTGCATTCCAGCAAATCACTGTCAATTGGAAAGACTTTACGAATATTTCTTTCAAAGCATGGTGGTACAATGTTTGTCATAATCACAGGCTAGATACTGTCTTCGTGCACCCCCTTAGCTTAGCTGCTAAACGACATGATTTATGGCTTCCTGTAACCTTGTACCTAGATACCTGTGCTAAACGCTCCTCTCATGTGTCACCTATTCAGCAAGAGGTCTCTAAGCCTCCTTGATTGACATTGCTTTTCATTTGCATTACTCTTTTTATATAAGCTACTTTATTGCTCATTATTACCAGCGCTGTTTTTTGTTATATAGCCTCAAATCTTTGTTATCCTCTGATTAATTGTATATTTTCATCACCATGTTTTACTTTTCTCTCATATTGAAGATATGTTTGTATTTTTTCTTGTGTATTGACACCTTTACTTATCCAATAAAAATCTTTTGAACTTAAAAAAAAATATATATATAACATCGATATTTTAGTATTGTCGATATACTAAACTCGATATTATTGTAGATCGATATTAACAATTCGATATTATGACTAGTTACCACTAAATTTCATATATTTTATCGTTAGGATCCAACTTATCCTTTTCTAGTTAAAGCTCTGATCACTTGAAATAGTAATTGTCTATTGATTATTTGCTGTACTGCTTACTACTTTGGCATTAAATATGTTAGACTAGAGGTCTTGTGTTTTATTTTTAACAGATGGTGCATTGCCCATGGAAAATCAACCCTGAAAGCAGTACACTGGAGAGCACTGGACAAATTTCACATGACAACCCCAGCACCACAGGTAAGGGAGAAATTTCTCTAGGTGGATTAGGGTGGAGCATGGCTCACCATTGGACCTGGAGAATTTGCTAAAAGTGTGAGCATGACTGAACGAAAATTTAGGTAAAATCTATCTATGATTACTGTATATTTGTGTGCTTGTTTGCTTTGCATGGCCTGTATCATTTTACGGTATTAAATGTGTTGTTAAAAGGGTACGCAAAATTGTTTTCTGGGTAGGAGATGACAGGGAACATACGTTGGTTGGGCAGATAAGACTGGGAGGAGTCCAGTCAAAAGGAATGGTTATAAATGCAAATCCATGGCTTCAAGCTAGTAGGATCTAGAAATAGTGCAATAAGATGGGCAGGGGCACCTGTACTCGAAAACAGACCCATGAAGAATGAAGCTCTGAGAAAAAGAGACCCTCTGATCTAGCCACCCGACCCCTTCACAAGTTGCTCCGATTGAAGATTTGTCGAATGCAAAGGGATCTTTGGGTGTGACTGCATGAAATCTTTTCTTCCTCCATTTACGAAATCAGAAGAATTAGAACTGAGAGAACACTATCCTGTTTTCCATCTCATTTTCTGATCCCTCTACTGCATGAGTAGTGGGAACAATGCCAGCAGACCCCTTCCTTGTTACGTAGATGCGAGTATGCAAGAAGTAGTAGAGATGCAAGCTGAGAAATCTAAATGTAGTTAGCCCCAACAAAGAGACTACTGTCCATACTATGTACCAAGAATACACTAAACTCACATGCAAACATTTACAAGAGTAAGTGAGACTCACTAATGAGGATGAGAGGTCCTTTTCTTAAAATAGTACTTTGGATATAAAAACGGCTAACTTGCAGAAGAAACTGAAAGATCCTACAAATAGGTTAGATGCTGAACAATGACCTTGGTTCATTCAATGGCACGAGGAGGCACACAAACATAAGAATGAATCTCAAGTCCAAGGTATGGGAGATACCCTGGAGATATTGGAATACCAAATTAGTCACCTTAGAGCCACGGTGAGGGTTTGTGCTCCAACTGTGCAGCCTACTCCATTTTTATTACCCTATATCACTGAACACTGTAAATGTAAATGTAAATGTCAAGGTACTTATAGAGCGCACTGTCACCAGACGGCCACCTTGCGGTGTCGCCTTTGCGGTTTCCTGGCGCTGATACTCATACCGCTGTGGAACCCCTCCTGGCTTTCCCTGTGAAGTGTCCACTCCTAGGCACCCCCAGGGTGAAGCCAGGCATCCTTAGCACTGTTGGGGCCGGTGTGGAGGCTAAGCAAGCTATTGCCCAGAGTTGCAGCGTGGGACCCATGATTAGAATAGGCACCGAGGCGAGAATAGACAGGTCCGAGGAAATTGAGCCTGAGCCCCACCGAGGCGGGAATCGAACCCTGGTCCCTGGCCAGAACTCTGCTTCAGGGTCTGCCACTCTAACCATTGAGCCACACTCCTCCACAACACTGATCAGGAGAAATGGAAATGGAGAAAGGACACAAAGGAGAGCAATCTGTTCTGCACGACGACTGAACGGTCTGGGGAACAGCATCTGATTCACCCGGAAACAGAGCAGTGACTGAGGGACCACCAATGGCTCAAGCACAAGGAGGTAATAAGCAACTGAGCATAGAAACCACAGAAAATGAAACACTTCTATTACTCTGTAAAGTTAAAGACAGATCACAGAATGATTGTCTAGGAGGTGTTTCTCTTTTCCTCATTCAAGTGACCCTGATGAAGATGAGGGGCCTTCCTTTTCTGCCATTCTTCCTGTTAGAAATGGGGGACTCTAGTTGGCAGTGGTTTGTACTCTATCCAAGCACAAAACCTTCCTTCTTGTCAGGGTACGGGGATTACACAGCTAAGATAACCCCTGATCACCCACTTGTTTGCTTGGCACAAGCAGCCAGGCTTATCTCAGAGGTAATGTGTACAATATTTGTACATAACACACACATAAACACAGTGAAATCTCTGCAAAATGGACACCACACCAGTTTCGAAACATAGCCAATATTGATCTAATCAGAACAAGATCACAATGACAAAAATCTAACATACACAAGTGAAGAAATCAATTTCTTAAGAATAAGCAAAATTACAGTTCCTTGAAGTCGAAGCACCAACCGAGGCTATCGCTGCATCGTCACCAACAAATCCCACAGTTCAGTCCAACCTCAATTGAGTCGAGAGCAAGTTACGGCATTGGGGAAGACCCACAAACTGTACTTGGGGGTTCTAGAGGTCTCGAGGACCTGGTGGTGAAGTGTAGCGGTGAGGCGTCCCTGGAGTCGCTAAGCGTCGGTGCTGCACGTCGGTGCAGAAGTTGGTGAGTCCTTGAAGTCACAAGCATTGCAGATCGAACTCTGTTAGATCAAAGTCAGGAGCACTGACATCAGCAGTGCTGGGGCTGCGGTGTGATTGTGGGTGGTGCGTCATGCACTTCATGATGTGGTGTCAGTGACTTCAGTAGAGGTACCTGCGTGGCGTCCGTGCGCCGCTGTCGTTGGTCGACCGGGGGCTGCGGTATCGTCATGGTCGGTGTCTTGTGCTCCTCACGAGGTGGTGACCGTGGCTTCGGTGCAGACTGCGGCATTGGATGATGATGTTGGAGTTGATGGAGCTGTCATTGGCAGACCAGGGGCTACGGTGTCGTCGAGGGTGGTGTCTTGTTTTTTTCTTCAGTGCAGATGGGCAAGACTTCAAAACACCAGGGCACAATGTGAACACTCTTCAAAAAGTGACTCCACACACTTTAGAATACCAAAATACAATATAAACAAAGCTCAACACTCATTTGCAAAGTAAAGGAGAATATTTATTGCTGCAAGTTCCCATATATTAAATGGCAGTAATATACATGTAAAATAAATGCATATAGTGAATGTATATACACAAGAAGCTGTAATTAGAACTTGGAATACTTCACCGGCTGTCTGTTTGGCATCATCCTCATCAGCACGACTTAGGAACCCGTTGACAGTCTCAGGCAGGAGATCTCAAACGGGCACACAAAGAAGGCCCTGAGCAGTGCGTCTGCTTCCTGTCAAAGAGCCAAGAGGTCTCTGTATTTATACTTTTTACTAACACAGAGAGAGTCTTCTAGAAGCCCCTCCTCCCTTCATTTGTGCTGTAGGTGCTGGCTACACTCTCTGCATCGAGGTCACTCAACGGAGCTGGCCAGGCTCTGATGAGAGTTCTGAAGAAGAATTCTTCACATTCTCATCCTTCAACACAGTACGCATCCCGCACCGTATGTTCTAGCAACTTATCTCTCTTGCTCGATGAAGTGAGAAACATAAATAACCTGTGCACGCAAGTAACCTGGGCCTGCCTGCATTCCCTGCTGAAAGGCATGGTCAGACAGACACAAGATGAAACCATGCTCACAAAAATGTAGGTAAGGCAAAATGGAGTCAATGGTCAACACACGATCTCACAATGTATAACTGCCTGTAGCATTACAGGCAGTGACCACAGCTACAGTACAAGCAGTGGAGTTGGTGATGGTGTGAATCATCGCCATCGGTGAGAACAGGGCTGTGGTGTCGTCGAGGTCAGTGCCGCACTCACCCAGCGAGCAGTGGCCATGGTTTCAGTGCAGGCAGCGCTGTCAGTGACGGTATCTGGAATGCTTTTCTTGAAGCTACAGCCCAGCAAACACCTCCAGTGACCCAGAACTGGAATTGGCACCACCTGGCAGGTTCAGAACTCCCAGTAGGTGATGTATTTGATGATCCTGAGACATTCAACAGGAGGCAAACTCACACAAGCCCTTGGAGAGACTTCACAAGCAGGATACACAGCAAAGTCCAGTCCTTTTTCTCTCCAAGCAGAAGCAGTACCTTTGCTGGGTTGCAAAGCAACACACAGCAAAGGGGCAGTATTCCTCCTCACAGCTCTTCAGCTCTTCTCCTTTGCAGTGTCTCCTCCTGTCACAGAAGTGTTCTAACAATCTGGGGTTTAGATCAAATACTTATACCCCTTTGGCCTATGAAGCAGACATTTTTTGAGGGATTGTCTTTGTAGTGCACAAGTTCTTGTCCTGCCTGGTCTTGACTCCAGACACACTCGTCGGGTGAGGGGGGATGGAGACAACATTGTCAGATGCCGGGCACAGCCCTATTCAGGTGCAGGTGACAACTCCTACCACCACTCTAGCTCAGGGCACCCATCAGCCTGGTGATGGGCCATCAGGATATGTAGGGCATACCTCAACTCCCTTTGTGTGACTGTCTATAGTGAAACAAAACAGGCCCCTGTCAGTCAAAACCAGACGTTGATTCCACATGCAGGCAGAAGCACGGGATGGCAAAGCAAGAAAATGTCCACTTCTAAAAGTGGCATTTTCAAACACGCAATTTAAAAAACATCTTTACTAAAAGATATGTTTTTAAATTCTGAGCTGAGAGAGCCCAAACACCATATCTCTATCTGTTCCCAATTGAAAGTTATGTTTGTAAAATGTTACAAGATAGCCTATGGGAGAGCTAGCCCTTACAATAGTGAAAAACTAAATTGGCAGTATTTCACTATCAGGACATGTAAAACACGCCAGAACATGTCCTACCTTTCACATACAATTCACCCTGCCCTTGGGGGTACCTTGAGCCTACCCTAGGGGTGCCTTGCATATAGTAAAAGGGAAGGTTTTAGCCTGGCAAGTGGGTGCACTTGCCAAGTTGACATGGCAGTTCAAAACTGCACTCATAGACACTGCAATGGCAGGCCTGAGACAGATTTACAGGGATGCTCATGTGGGTGGCGCAACCAGTGCTGCAGGCCCAATAGTAGCATTTGCTTTACAGGCCCTGGGCACACCAAGTGCACTTTACTAGGGGCTTACTAGTAAATCAAATATGCCAATCATGGATAAACAATCAGAATTACAATTAACACAGAAAACATATGCACTTTAGCACTGAGCAGCAGTGGTGAAGTTCCCAGAGTCCTAAAGCCAACAAGAACAGGTCTGAAAAATAGGAGGCAAAAAGGGATAAAATCAGGGGAGAAACCTGCAATAAGGGCCAGGTCCAACACTTCCCTTGATGGACTTCCCAGCGGCCAGCAGAATAATTATGGTCCACGTCCCATGGACTCTCTCTGATTTCATTAGGATTAAGAAACAGTGTCACAAGAGTGTTGGAAAGAGAATGTAAATTCGAAACTGATGTAATTGAACATGCAGAGAACTGTTAGAGGTGGGGGCAGGAGTCCTGCAAAAGCAAGAACAAATGGGGGAGAGAAATGGAGAATGTAGAGCTTGTAGAGGCAATGGTAGGGATCGGGAGAGGTCCCTGGAGCAGAAGGGTCATGTTTTGTCTCCAGACAGATGGGCATTGGAAACGGAACTGCCCCAACATTGTATCTAATGCACTAGCCTTACCCGATTAATCTGGATATCATCAGATTATTCAAAACTCTTATCCTGAGAGGTTCCAACTGTACCATGAATATGATAATCCCAGTAGATCAGAATGGCCGCTATGTAGATTGTGTAATGAATTGGAAGCATACTACCTGTCTTATTGACATGGACGCTAGTCTCTGAGCTCTAAAGCCCTTTGAATTCCCTACTATATCTCTATCGGGTGTATCTATATGCGCAGTCAGTATTTCTAATCAACAAGTTCCTCAC
The DNA here is from genome assembly GCF_964204655.1 of Triturus cristatus. Taxonomy (NCBI): domain Eukaryota; kingdom Metazoa; phylum Chordata; class Amphibia; order Caudata; family Salamandridae; genus Triturus; species Triturus cristatus. The sequence goes on along the minus strand of NC_140591.1, from coordinate 610,844,964 downwards.
TATATTCCTTTCTCTGGGGTCGATTCGGATCCGGGTCGGACAGCTCTCCAAGAGCTATCCGTAGCCTTAGCTTGCGACCGACACGTACCCGTAGCCGGTCCGTCCTGTAGATGAAGTACGATGCGCATAACTGCCAAAAACACGACCAACACGTAGGCTGTGATTCAAGCTTCATTCTCCGTCCGAGCCGTAACTCCGAACGCCGAACCGAGTCGCCCGGAAGCAGTATCAACAGCAGTTTCCGCCCTGACAAGTACGATGCGTACTTCCTACGCGCCAGACGGGTCGCCACATACGGCACGTCACAGCATCCGGAAAACAAGCATATCAGCTACGATTCGTGCCACAACTCATTCCATGGCTACGAGACGGACCAGCTCGCAACGGGTATGAGATGGAGCAACAAGCAGCGTGTATGAGACGAACACATCAGGAATCCCATCGCGCAGGTCATACCAGTACTCTACATCTATGACCGGATCAGGAACCGACGCCGATGGTGCAGACGGTAAGTCAGACACCTACAACACAAACAAACGACACGTACCCGCAAAATGGCACACACACACAGGGGATCCACAGCCTGGTCACTAACAACAGGCCACCATAGGGGTTGCATGGCCATCACCACTACCAACCCCACTCATAGGGCTTATGTTGCCCATCACCCCTGCCATCCCCACTCATAGGGGACCTGTTGCCCAGCACTACTGCCACCCCCACCCATAAGGCTCATGTTGCCCATCACTGCTGCCACCCCCACACATAGGGCTTATGTTGCCCATCACCCCTGCCACCTCCACTCATAGGGCATATGTTGCCCAGCACTACTGCCACCCCCACCCATAGGGGACCTGTTGCCTATCACTACTGCCACCCCCACACATAGGGGACCTGTTGCCCAGCACTACTGCCATCCCCACCCATAGGGCTCATGTTGCCCATCACTACTGCCACCCCCACTCATAGGGCTTATGTTGCCCAGCACTACTGTCACCCCCACCCATAGGGCTTATGTTGCCCAGCACTACTGCCACCCATAGGGCTCATGTTGACCATCACTGCTGCCACCCCCACACATAGGGCTTATGTTGCCCATCACCCTGCCACCCCCACTCATAGGGTATATGTTGCACAGCACTACTGCCACCCCCACCCATATGGGACCTGTTGCCCATCACCCTTGCCACCCCCACTCATAGGGCATATGTTGCCCAGCACTACTGCCACCCCCACCCATAGGGCTCATGTTGCGCATCACTACTGCCACCCCCACACATAGGGGACCTGTTGCCCAGCACCACTGCCACCCCCACACATAGGGGACCTGTTGCCCATCACCCCTGCCACCCCCACATGTAGGGGACCTGTTGCCCATCACCACTGTCACCCCCACACATAGGGGACCTGTTGCCCATCACCACTGTCACCCCCACACATAGGGGACCTGTTGCCCAGCACTACTGCCACCCCCACCCATAGGGGACCTGTTGCCCAGCACTACTGCCACCCCCACCCATAGGGGACCTGTTGCCCATCACCCCTGCCAACCCCACCCATAGGAGACCTGTTGCCCAGCACTACTGCCACCCCCACCCATAGGGCTCATGTTGACCATCACTACTGCCACCCCCACCCATAGGGGACCTGTTGCCCATCACCCCTGCCACCCCCACCCATAGGGGACCTGTTGTCCATCACCCCTGCCACCCACACTCATAGGGGACCTGTTGCCCGGCACTACTGCCACCCCACACATAGGGGACCTGTTGCCCAGCACTACTGCCACCCCCACCCATAGGGCTTAGGTTGCACTCACCCCTGCCAACCCCACCCATAGGATGGAAGGACAAATCACCTGATGTGCCACACATCCATCATACTCCAACATTAGGTATGTCAGCAAAATACATCCCCCCTAACATCATGTTCCAAACTGCAGCAAATGTCGAGCATTGTGGTGATGGGGTCTAACCCCCCCCTCATCACAGTGACCAAAAGGTAAGTGTCATCATGGTCAAAGCTGCAAATGCCAAATCGCATGGATGATCCCTGCTCCCAACACATTAAACACTTCTGGGGCAAACTAGTGGTTGTGTCCCATATCCACAGAGATGTGGTGAGGCTAACAGTGCAGTGAAAACAAAACATATTCTCGGTCATGTGCAGACAAGCACCACACATGGGGGCTGACAATGCATACAGTGTACAATGACAAAAGAGCAGAAGTGATCATCACAAAGCATACACAGCACTCGAAAATAGACACACTAATCAAAACAACCTGTGTAGACTGTAGGGGTCAGGTCACAAACTCACATTCCATGCCAGCAATGGCACCTAACAACCAGGATGAATGTGCAGAATGATGTGATATGACTCACAGGGACAGCAGGGCAAATCACAGAAACAGTATCCAGACAATGGCCCACAACAGCAATACCAGTGCACTGATGCAGATGCACAAACACAAACAGGCAACCTCACACTGTACATCTGATACAACATGTGTGTGTGTGTGTGTCTCAGTATCCCCAGGTAACTACACAACACATGAGGGGGGCTGAACCACAGTGACACAGATGTGGACACAGTGCCATACAAAAGTAAACCATCATTGGGACCCCCTTAGTGGGCAATCAGGCATTGTGAGATGAGAGGGAGCACATCAGACACATGTGACACAAGCTGGAATGAACACCAACTAACACAGCAAGAGACTGACACACAACAGCACTACCCCCACGGACCAGACATTTGGGTGACACAAGCATGCATGACACCTCCACTGTGATGACAAAGGTAGATGTCGTACAAACTGGGAAACCCAGACATGTGTCCTGTGCCACAAATGTACATCACACCTACAAAAACACAAATCACTCAGCATGGCCCGTCATCCATGGACAAACGGGAGCTAGGGGCCCATCCATGCAAACATTTACATCAGTCCACCCTCAACACCACACACCCTGAACTGCAACAAGCAACAATGTGCATCTGTGAAGCCCACATGGACAGGTGACATTGCACATGCACCCATGACAAACACAGGAATGTTGGGAGGAACTAAGGTGCACAGACTCATCACACAAGGACAGTTTACTACCCTGGTGAATGACAGACCTACTACACAGTATGCGGTACATGGCCATGACGTCAAAGCTCACGTAACCTTCAGAATACCTGCCACAGTCCCAGGGCAATGCAGAACCCAAGGAGAACCACAAGGCACACATGATGACACCTACAAACATTGCTGTCCTGAACCCGACAAGTGGGAGCAGTCACACACACATATACACATGTCTCAATCACTGAAATGTACCACCTAGGGACAACTACATGATATTGCGAACAAACAAGTCCCTTGGGGACCCCTGACTGTGTCCCATCTGCGTCTGACCAAATCATCACCAATCAGAACTGGAAAATCCCAATGATGAAACACCAATTAACAGTAATGTGTCATGCACCCACACATCTGGTAGCCCATGGCAAAGTTGTGGGATGAACACAGTACCACTCAGCAAGCATCAACAACAGAAACATATCAAGGGAACACTGCCTGTGTATGAAAAGGGATGTGGACACACACACACATGCTCATACAACACACACCATGGGCCCAGGCTATGTCACGGGACAACACATCCGTGACATAGCCTGAGGGGACCCAACTCCTGTGTAAGTCCAGCTGTGCCAAACATAGTCACAGCACGTCCCACTCATGTCAGCAGAACACTTGGTCAGTCGGCCATCAGTTACCACACAATGTTGGCTCTGGTTACAACAGCCTGGGTACGTGAGTCTCCCCTAAGTCATCTGCACATACTCAACACATATGTACAGCAAGTTGCACAGAGGTCCCAGTTGCTCCTATACCAATGATGCCCACACCTGTAGGTCCAGTGGAGATGCGCCCAAAGTCAGGGAAATAGACAAATTGGACAATGGGAAGCACATCATATGTGCGTGGGTGCAAGCCACAGATGTGACCATGCAAATGAAATATTCACAGAGATGTCCACAAATTGTTGATCATGACACACCCAGTTAGCTGCAGAGGATGACATGGATACCGACCAGAATAGGCTACATATCTCATGGACCACATGGAGTACCTCACATCAACACCTCAGTATTCAACATTGAAAAACAAGCATTACAGGTGCAAGGGCATGCTAAACATCATTAACCTAATGTACAGCTAAATCAAGTTCACAAGGATAAAGAAAAAAGCTTTATTCAGCATATGAAATTTTAAACGTCCGTTCAAACAAAAGGCCAATGGCCAGTCCATCATCAAATTTCAAGGAGTGAACTTGAGTGACAACTGTCACACGTTGCTTGCCTGCACTGGAAGAACAGGGGACATCACCTTGGAGGGGCATACATAGGGGCAGGCCAGGCACCGCAGGGACAGGATCAGGGCACAGCAGAAGGAGGCAGTGAAGGGGTGGTGGATGCAGGAGAGTCACTTGCAACTGCAGTGGAGCTGACTGAAGTGGTGGGCGCAGTCACAACTGTGGGGCACAAGTCAGATGGGGTGGGTGCCGGCACAACTTCATTGGGCAGGTCAGATGGAGTGTATTGGGTCCCTGCAGTGCTAAATCCATGTGAGCGGAATGGGGTGCAGGTGAGGTTGGCAGGACAGAGAGGGGGGACACGGTCCCCACATCAGTGGCACTAACAGTCTGACCGCGTGTGGAGGAGCAAGTGGTAGGGGGGGAGGGCCTCAGCATTTTGGGGATGGTGTATCTGTGGATGGGGGAACCCGGGGCAGGGTGTGGCAGGGGAACCTCTGGAGTGGTGGCCTGGGGGATGGAGGGCAGAGACTTTGCCTTGGAGCTGCATGGCGGCAGTGGGGTCTTGCTCTTCCGGCTCCAGGGGGGACTTGCGGGTGGGGGGCTCAGTCTGACTGCGCCTAGGTGAGGGTGTCCGGGTGTAAGGGGCACTCCCCTCTGTGTGTGGGAACTTCCTCTTCCCCTTGTAATCTGGATCTGCTGGGTCGGTGGGGAAGAGGCCAAGGTCACAGAGGAAGAGATGGGGTTGCAGGTGAGGCAAGGGAAGGGGGCTGGGAGGGAGAGGTTTTCGGAGGAATGCGGAGTGGTTGTGGAAGACTGTGTGAGTGTCTGCAAACCAGCCCCTGTGAGTGTGGTATCAGTCCCCTGTGCTTGCTTGTGTGGACGTCTAGACCTTGGTTTGGGTGTTTGTGTGCTGCCCGTGTCTGTGGCTGGCACAAAGGAGATATGCTCCCGAACACGGAGCTGGTTTATTGTCAAGGTGCACACTCACCTTGACAACAAACCAGCTCCGCTGCAATTGCAGGCGTTGCAGCACACCTGGGGTACATTCGGTACCCCTAGTGGGGGCCGATGATGAAGCATGCCACCAACTAGGTTGGTGGGTGAGGCCTTTCTTAAAAACCTAAATGGTTTCCCTTGACTAAAAAGACTATTCTGTTTCTTCATATCTACATACACATATCCCCCTCGACCGAGGGGCTAGTTCCGTTTGGTTGCTGTTGATACCCGCCTCCACAAGGGAGTCATCCTCAGAGCTGCTGTGGCCCTCAGCTGGAGGTAATGGTGCTGACGACTCCTCGGTGTGGCTCCACTCGCCCTCCGTGCCACTGGGTCCCCCGACTCCTCTCCTTCTGTCCCTGTCAGGCTCTGTGGCTCCTCCTGGTCCGTGGAGCTGTCCCCTCCTGTGGCCGTGGATGTATCTGGATAGGAATAGGAAGAAAGAGAACAACATCAGTCACCTGCACTGACTGCACACACCACAGTGAGTACATCACATCACAGGGCAAGCCCTGGCATCATCAGCTAAACACTGCTCAAAGTGCCAACACTGTTCAGAATAAGCCAATTGTCATTCTCAACATCACCCATGGCACACATATCCCTCCTTGACTTGCACCCATATGTCTGTTGCATGTTGGATGCTAATACCCCAATGTTCCGACATGCACCATCCACACATCAGTTGGACATGCAAGTGAACATGTAGGAGTATGTCACTAATTACACAGCACATCTCTTGCCACTGACTCAGCACAGGTGTCCGGATGAAGGGATGGGCAGAGACTCAATTCACATGCTTGTGATGCATGCCAGCAACACACACTATGATGTTCTCATGTCCTGATAGTCAATGCCACAATGGGGTGCATGGTGCACACTTGAACACAATGCAGGATCACTCATAGAAAATTAAATGCCATGGCACTGGCATGCCTGGAAAGTCAGTCAACACTGTCTCCTGTCACAGGGGCAGGGCATCCAGACAACAACAGTATGCACTGTCTCACAATCATAGCTCAGGGGTAAAGCTAACTCTGCAGCTGACAAGTGCACTTGCCCATCCCCTGCAAACAACATATCCAGGACCAAGAAGACACCACATCATGCAAATCAGATATATGAGTCTCTGCAAACACAACTCCATGTACATGAGCACATCACTGTCTGCCGTGCATGTAACCCAGCTGCCTGAAGTACACAGTTACATACACCATTGTGCGCTGTCAGATGATAACACACCTATATGTCACACGGGTCTTGTCTCTCACAGTCACATCTCAGATGTCCTGCTGACCCTCAAAATCATGGACACCCAGTTGTACGTAACAGGAAGCCACACCACAATGACACAGAGACAGACACCTGAAGGCACATGTCACAAAGCACAACCTGTAAGTTGATACACAGAAGTGGGATTACAGAGGGTTTCTAAATGCCCTTGAGGAGGCATGACTGCCCAGGTCTACGTGAAACAGTGTTTGGCCCTGGACAGTAGTCAGGTGGCTAAGTAGGTGTGACATACTCGATATACATACTCCTGAGGCCCCCAAATTGGAGTCCCCTGCTGCATGGGCTTGTTTTAAATACCCCAGCCGCATGTGGCGAGTCAGACCAGCAAATGGAACACATATCAAGGGCACACACAGATCACATGTCAGATAACAGGCATTGGGCAAACAATTGAACCACCCATGAAACACACAACAGAATCACGGGAACAGATGCTGTCCGGTAGCTGAAGCATAGCTGACTGCAGGGACACAGTGCCCTAGTGACACAAGCTACAGACTGTAGGTGCCACACCTGTGGAACAGATGAGTATGGTGCATCACACAATTGAGAGACCTGAGTATTGGACTACAAGACCTACGTAATGTGGAAATGTGACCAGGCCAAAAGACTGCAATTAGCATGTCAGACATAGTACACAGATTAGGCATGGACTTACCCCCTTCTTGCTGCTGTCTGGCCTTCAGCTGCCTATCTAGGTCCGGGAAGACCACTGCCAGGATCTGGAGCATGTGGGGGCGTCAGGGTCCGGTGTCCGCCCCTCCTGCGTGGAGGTGACAGCTTCAGCTGGACTCTAGCTATCCTCCAGGTCCAGCCCGAAGGTCCTGCCACCTCTTCTGGCAGTTGCGGATCCTGCACTTGTAGACCCCCCCCGAACGAACTGCCCGGGCGATGGTCAGCCATATCTCCTGCTTCTGGTGGGCATCAACCTGTGAGGATGACAAAGTTAAATGTACATTAACACACATGCCCCATATTTGTGCTGCACACATTTGGATATACATGTCATCATCACAAAGGGAAATGAGTTACACAGGTAGTGCAACCATGGGGAAGGACAAATCCCCTGCATGTCTGACATGTTAACAATGCCTGGGAAGTTTAAGCTTGCACTAATGCACTTTAGCAGCAGCACACCTGTTCATTACATGTACCTACACACTTTGGGTGATGAAAGTAGTCAGTGAGAATGCTTGCCACTGGTGTACACACTGCTAGTACTGCTAGTCAGACAACATGCACAATTAGGAAGGCATTGGACTGCACACTCACCTGCTCCCCTGGTTTCCCATACAGCTTGCTGTACTGTGGAAGGAGCCCGTCCAGCAGGGCCTAGTTCTCCTCCTCAGTGAAGGCTGGGGTCCTCTCCAGAGTACGTGCCATAGCAGGAGCCAGAGGATGCAGAGACAGCAACAGTGGTGGCAGGGATGTGGTCCAGGAGCATGTAGTGCTGGCAAGTGAGCTCCCTGGGGGCCAGCCAGCCTTATATCTGTGCTGCAGAGGCAGAATCTGTGCCATGTGTCCCAAGTGATAGGTCCTACACGGTTGCATTCTATGAATCTGGCCAATCCATGGAAATGTACGACTCGTACACACCTACCGCATCGTTCAAATCTTCACCTTAATGAAACACTAGTAATTGCAACATTGTTGTAGGCATCCAACTGAATTTCCAGCGCACAACTTGTACAAGTTTTGAATCCGCATCCATCTCCATGACAGTCCAGAGCCAATGGGCGCGTCCGGCTCGGTCAACTGACTGTACAACGTGTATTTTGAAAATACACATGCACCCGTCTCCATACGATTCAATGGCCAAGGCGTATGACTGTCTCGGACCATGCCTGCCCGACACGTATGCATGATAGTCACCTGCGTCGGACCTCATTGCAGTCAATGGCAAAGCGTACGCACGGCTCGGGCATGAACCATGCAATGCGTACGCATTGTCACCCGCGTCGGACCTCATTGCAGTCAATGGCAAAGCGTATACACGGCTCGGGCATGAACCGTGCAATGCGTACGCATTGTCACCCTCGTCGGAACTCATTGCAGTCATTGGCAAAGCGTACGCACGGCTCGGGCCTGAACCGTGCAATGCGTACGCATTGTCACCCGCGTCGGACCTCATTGGAGTCAATGGCAAAGCGTACGCACGGTACGGGCATGAACCGTGCAATGCGTACGCATTGTCACCCGCGTTTGACCCATTGCAGTCAATGGCAAAGCGTACGCATGGCTCGGGCATTAACCGTGCAATGCATACACATTGTCACCCGCGTCGGACCTCATTGCAGTCAATGGCAAAGCGTACGCACGGCTCGGTCATGAACCGTGCAATGCGTATGCATTGTCACCCGCGTCAGACCTCATTGCAGTCAATGGCAAAGCGTACGCACGGCTCCGTCATGAACCGTGCAATGCGTATGCATTGTCACCCGCGTCGGACTTCATTGCAGTCAATGGCAAAGCGTACGCACGGCTCCGTCATGAACCGTGCAATGCGTACGCATTGTCACCCGCGTTTGACCCATTGCAGTCAATGGCAAAGCGTACGCATGGCTCGGGCATTAACCGTGCAATGCATACACATTGTCACCCGCGTCGGACCTCATTGCAGTCAATGGCAAAGCGTACGCACGGCTCGGTCATGAACCGTGCAATGCGTATGCATTGTCACCCGCGTCAGACCTCATTGCAGTCAATGGCAAAGCGTACGCACGGCTCCGTCATGAACCGTGCAATGCGTATGCATTGTCACCCGCGTCGGACATCATTGCAATCAATGACAAAGTGTACGCACGGCTCTGTCATGAACCGTGCAATGCGTACGCATTGTCACCCGCGTTGGACCTCATTGGTGTGAGTATTCGACGGATTCAACACACAATTACTTGCCAGGGACACCTATGCACACCTACCACACTACAGCATTGGCCACACAGTGTCCCATGGCATGTAAAACTGCATTCCCTGGGTGTTGGGGGGGCCACATTTGGTTTGTTGGGTGGCACTTTTGTTCAACCACTCCCAGGCTGTGCTTGTGCAAATGGGGGCAGAATCTTTTGTGTCGATGTGGCAATACAGGGACCCTGGGTTTCTGCATGGCAAAGATCTTTGATGCCTGGGAAACATCAGGCCTCACTTGTCACTGTGGTGTGTGTTTGTAACATCACAGCAGTACATAGGTCGGGTGACACAGCCAGATGATTGGCCATTGCACTACATCGGACTCATGTGGACATGTGGAATTGAAATGTGAGGTGATGGTCGTGTAGGTGACATATGTGTCCATGCCCAACAGCACACACCTCAGTACATTGTGTAATGTCATGAGCTATCATGTGATATTGAGCCTGGTCATGGCCACATGGGTGGATGAACCGACAATCTTCCTTTGTTCATCTCTGTTCTGCAGGGCACCAGCTGTCCATCGACCGTTCCCAGACCTTGCAACCATGCAGGAACACGACTGCATCCGACGGTACCGCTTCACCAGGCCACTGATTGAGAAGTTGGCGGAGCAGTTGGCGCCACATCTGCTACCTGGCCGGACATACCCTACAGCACTGACCCCAGAGGGGAAGGTGATGGCAGCCCTGCACTTCTTTGCTACTGGTACCTTCCAGTACACTGTGGCTACAGCAGGTGGGATGTCGCAAACTATGTGTAGTCATGTGCTACGCGATGTCTTGGAGGGGATGTTGCATTTCCTTGACCTGTACATCAAGTTCCCTAGCCCAGCTGAACTCCCTGAAATAAAGGATGCCTTTTATACACTGGGGAGGATGCCGAATGTCATTGGATCTATTGATGGGACACATGTGGCCCTGATACCACCACAGGCACATGACCAGGCATACCGGAACAGGAAACATTTCCACTCGATAAATTCTCTGGTGGTATGTCTTGCAGACATGTGTATCACACATGTATGTGCACGGTTCCCTGGTTCTGCGCACGATGCCTACATAATGAGGAGTAGTCGCATTGCAACGCTGATGTCACAGATGCCAGCTCAGCATGCCTGGCTTGTCGGTGTGTACTGACGGTTTATCATTGTGTGTGTTTGGCATTGTTGTATTTCACACTCCTACAAAACTCAGCTACTTGTTCAATTTTTTGTGTGTAGGTAACTCCGGATACCCCAACATGCCGTGGTTGCTGACACCCCTTAGGAACTCCGTGACTCCAGCCGAGATGCGCTACAATGAGGCACATGGTCGGAGCAGGAGGGTGATTGAGCGGACATTCGGCCTCCTGAAAAGCCGCTTTCGCTGCCTGGACAAGATCGGAGGGGCCCTCCCATATGAACCTGCATAGGTGTGCATAATAATCCTTGTATGCTGCATGCTACACAACATGGTAGTGCGGAAGAAGGTGCCTCTCATCCAGGATGACGATGACGATGACCAACCTCCGGCACCTGTGGAGGATCCCAGCCTGGGCCAAGATGCCAGTGATGATGAGGATGAGGGTGACATCCGCTCACAGCTCATCAACAACTTCTTCACCTGAATGTGAGTTTCCAGGGTTGTTATGTCAATGTATGGAGTTAGCCCGGAATGTGTTGTGGCTGCTCTGTTACTGTCTGAGTGTGTCTGTGTGCCACTTGACTGGATGCGTGCAGTGATGTGTCCATTCAGGTGGTGTGTACTCCACTATAGGGTAGTACTGCTAACTTGTTTTTGTGTAGGTTTCTTGTGACATGTTTTGTGCATGTGTATTACATTTCTCTCCTGTTCTGCTGTGCTTTTGACTGTGTCTTGTGTCTGTCCTTCACAGGGTAATTTGCCTGTTGTTTGTTCAACACTGACCCCCAACACCCAGAATCTGACACCAGTGTGGGAGTAGTCAATTGACATCAAGTGATGTGACACACACCCCTGGACTACAATTTTCAGACACTCTGTGACCGTGTGTCCACCATAACGTACAATTGCCTTGCAACTATTTTTTAATAAACATGTTGCTGATGTGTAATGAACCTGTGCTATGCTTTGTTAGGTGCGTTGTCTGTCTTCCCACATCTGACTGACATTTGTTTACCTCACCTGTGGACTTGTAACCACTGACTGTGGATAGGTGTTGTGGATGTGCATACCTATGTGTTTCAGGTCAACATCATTGTGTGTGATGAGTAACATGGCCATGGTGAGTATGTGTTGTGTTGCCATACTAGTGTGTCTCCCTCACATGTGTCACATCACCATGACTCACCTATCGTTGGTCACATTGTTGCAGTATTTGCCATGAACTGTGTTGTGTAGCAGATCGACATCTCTATGAAACATGACAATTTGGAATCACAACAGAGGCAAGTATGGTGTACTGGTGAGTTTATTTTCGAACATGTGTGAGGAAAGTGCACAGGATGGTGGGTGCTGTATATTGGTTTTGGAATCCAAAGTTCACATTGGAGTTGGAAGTGCTGGTAGATGAAATGTCCAGAGTAAACTCCACAGTCATCTGCTACATTGGCCCAACATGAACCCTCCATGTTATGTGGGCAAGTTGTGTGCAATTGAACAAGGTGAACAGGTTGCGCACAAAGAACATTGTCCAGAACAGGTTTAGAGGCCCTGGGGGATGTGCTGGGACATCTGCCTCTCACATGCCCTTCTTCGGACGACCCCTCTTCTTCCTGGGGGGAAATCCTCAGGTGCAGGCCTCTGCGGTGCAGGGGACTCTCCGCCAGAGTCCTCCTCCCTCCCTGTGGCGCTGGCAGATGGTGTTGCAACAGATGTTGTGGCCACACAGGGAGGTGTGGACAGGTTTGTGTTGATCTGGCGGGGGCATTGTAGTATGTCCCGATTCACTGCAGTAAGGGCATCCCACTTGGCCTCCATGCGGGCATGGTTGGCAGCCTGCTCCTGTTGCATGTCCTTGAGGAGCCCCACTTCCGGGCTAAATCCTCCGGTGCTCTCCTGGTACGCATCTATGATGCGTGCCAGTTGGGGGGTCATCATGCAGTCCAGACCCCTCTGCCAGGCGCACCCTCTGCTTGCCACCCCTCCCAGCACCACTATCCACACGGGCAGGACCAGCGGCGGGACGCACAGGTGACACTGGGACCCCTTGGGTGGTGTTGCTGGTGGTGTTTGCTGTAGCTTCCGGGGGGTCCTGTGTCCCTGTGCTGTGGGTGTTCAGTGGCCTTGGTCTGTCCGTGTTGGCGGGGGTGCCCTGTCGGTTTCCAGATGCTGGAGGCGTTGGTACTGGGGGTGCAGATGTTGATGCTGCTTGGGCTGCATGATGACTCACACCGGAGGGGCAAGGTTGGTCGTCGTCCTCCGAAGAGGACAGAGACAGAGTCAAACCATAGAGCTCAGTGTCCACCAGAGTCTGGGCCTGGGAATCCTCTTCATTTGGTGCTGGGTCCCCAGCACCACCTGTGTTTGGAAGAGACACACAATGTGAGTTATGTTTCTACATGCATCAATGGTTCACAAACATGACATTTTCTACTGTACGAACAGATGCCTGCCTGTACACTGCTTTTTTCCAGCTTGTCACAGACAGAGTTTGATATAGTTGTTGCCCACGTCCCAGCAGGGTCTTGTGCTCCCCACAACAGAGCCCAGTGTCAGACATCCTGTCAGTCCCTTCCCACTCCCTGTGAGGCGAGTATGGTTCAGTTTGAACTTGCTGGGCCATGTGGATGGGTGTGGATTGTCTGTGACTGCAACTACTATCATGCTCTTGGCTACACCCCCCTTCCCAGCATGCCCATACTTCCTCCCTCTTGACTCTGCTTCCCTGTGAGGGGGTGTGACAGCAATAGCAAGATGGCTGACTGTGAAGTCCTGCTGTTTGTTGTTGCCTATTTCCCAGCAGGGCCTTGTACTCCCCACAACACAGCCCAGTGTCAGACATCTTGTCAGTCCCTTCCCACTCCCTGTGAGGCGAGCATTGTTCAGTGTATGCTTGCTGGGCCATGTGGATGGGTGTAGATTGTCTGTGACTGCGACTCCCATTATACTCTTGGCTACACCCCCCTTCCCAGCATGCCCATACTTCCTCCCTCTTGACTCTGCTTCCCTGTGAGGGGGTGTGACAGCAATGGCAAGATGGCTGACTGTGAAGTCCTGGTGTTTGTTGTTGCCCAGTTGCCAGCAGGGCCTTGTACTCCCCACAACAGAGCCCAGTGTCAGACATCTTGTCAGTCTCTTCCCACTCCCTGTGAGGCGAGCATGGTTCGGTGTATGCTTGCTGGGCCATGTGGGTGGGTGTAGATTGTCTGTGACTGCGACTCTCATCATACTCTTGGCTACACCCCTTCACAGCATGCTCATACTTCCTCCCTCTTGACTCTGCTTCCCTGTGAGGGGGTGTGACAGCAATGGCAAGATGGCTGAATGTGAAGTCCTGGTGTTTGTTGTTGCCCAGTTGCCAGCAGGGCCTTGTGCCCCCCACAACAGAGCCCAGTGTCAGACATCTTGTCAGTCCCTTCCCACTCCCTGTGAGGCGAGCATTGTTCAGTGTATGCTTGCTGGGCCATGGGAGTGGGTGTAGATTGTCTGTGACTGCGACTCCCATAATACTCTTGGCTACACCCCCCTTCCCAGCATGCCCATACTTCCTCCCTCTTGACTCTGCTTCCCTGTGAGGGGGTGTGACAGCAATGGCAAGATGGCTGACTGTGAAATCATGGTGTTTGTTTGGCTACAAGTTCAAAGAGAACCCCTGTGCTTCACACACCTGCACCCAGTACGGGGTATCTTTTGCTGATATTTCACAGAGGTGTGGGTCAATGCATTCTACCCGGTGAGTTGTGTGGAGTTTGTGTTGAGGGAGGGGTGTCTCCACATGCTGGTAAGTATGGTCAGAGCTGTCAGTCCTCCTTCCCACCGGGCCAGACATCCCACCATGAAACGTGCTTCCATTGGAGGGCATGCAAGTTGTCTTTCAGGATGTCAGTCAGTGGTGTCCTGCTTCTGATTTGCGCACATGCCCTACCAGGGCTTTGTGCTCCCCACAGCAGGACCTAGTGTCAGCCATCTTGTCAGTCATTTTCCACTCCCTGTGATGTGGGCATGTTTCAGAGAGGTCTTGATGGGCCAATTTGGAGGGGGAGCATTATCTGTGACTACAAACCCCATCATGCTTTTGGATACACTCACTTCACCTGCATCCCCACAATTCCTTCCTGTCAGTCAGCTGCACTGTGAGATAGTGTGTTTGTGGTGGCAAACTGTCTGGCAGTGTCGATTTAGCTTTGTCCCACTGCCTTGCTCTATTTGTTTGTAGGTTGGTGCATGTCATGACACAGTTCCAAGTCACTATGAGATGGCAGGTATTGTGTTTGAGTGACTGGCATACACATCTTGGGATGATTATCTATTGGTTACTGTAGCTTTGCTTGCTTTGCATGGTTTCACTGTCCCCTTGCCACACAATCTTGGGTATGTTGTTTGTGTACTCACCAGGTTCTGTTATGTCTGTTACCCCATGGACGCTCTCTGGTGGTAGGATGTCCCGTACCTTCTCCTCCCAGGTCCTGAAGTAGACTGGTTTGGCAGGAGGGCCAAACCAGTGACTCAGGGTGTGATCTTTTCCGATGAGTCATACCACCTGTTCTGGATATCGTCCGTTGTGCGCCTTGCTGGTGCTTGAGCGTTCACCTTGTCCACAATCCTCACCCACATCTTGGTTTTCTGTGACATGGGGGTCCTTTGGACCAATGTACCAAACGAATGTGGCTCTACTCTGATGATCTCGCCTACCAGCACTTCTAACTCACTATCTGTGAACTTTGGATTCTTCTTTGGGGGCATGGTGATGGGTGGTGGTGGTGAGGGATGTGTGTGTGAGGGTGCAAGTGAGGGTGGGTTGGTGTTGGTTTTGCTGGCTGTATGTGTGTGTGCTTTTGGATGAGGTGTGTGAGTTGTGTGATGGATGAGTTGTGAGTGTGTCTATGGTTGCTGTGTAATGGTGTTTGCTGCTGGCTGTGTCTTCTGTTTGCAAAGGATCATGGTAGTGATTGTAGTCCTTTATATATTTGGAGTTGTGGGTGTGTCTTTGTCCCAGGTTTTTTTATTTGATATTTATTGGCTTTGTCATTGCTTGTTTGGTCCTTTTTTTTGTCCTTTTTCCTTTGGGTTTTGTAGGCATGAAGGAGACGTTCATCTGACGGAAACGGACGCTGATGTTGTCTCGTGCGGGCTTCTCCACCTCGTTCACACTGCCTATCTTCTGTGTTTCATACACGTCGGTCACGGAGATCTCTATTACTTGTGGGCCCGGTTTTTTGTGTGTGTCGTCGTGCAGCTTGGTCTCCATGCGAGTCGGTCTTGGTTTTCACGCATTGCATCGTACTGCGCGGATCGGACATCGCGGGTACGGGTCGGTCGGGTTCATTCCGGGTTTGTATCGGTCGGGGAAAATCGCGTCGGTTTTCTGGCCGGTTCACTATTTTCCCTACGGCTCGGTCGTACAGCTTGTATTCTGTACGTGTCGGTTGTAATTCACACGCGTTGCATCGTACTGCACTGGTCGTACGGCGCTGGTCCGTGTCGGTCGGTATCCGGTCCGGGTCCATGTCGGTCGGTACGATTTGCGGCCGGAATCAGAATCGGCCCCTTAGTATTCAATTCTCTGGGATGCATTAGTGATAAACATTTTTTTTTGCTCAGACCAACTAATCTGTTAGTTAGGGACATTCTCTGTAAACTTATATTGCATTTTGCACTGAAGGAAGATAACAAGAAAATATAGTACTTGCACTACTGTGTGAGAGCACAACTCACCCAAGTGATACAAATGGAACTGCTTTTGTGAATTTACTGTTAAAGATACCATCTACTCTGTGGTCCACAGGGGACAACGATGTGGGGTTCATATCATCAATGAAATCAGTGACCCTCAGAAGAAGCTCCCCAGAATGCTCCAGTACCCATTAAAGCCTGAAGCGAATGAAGGGATCCGCCATGTAACAGCAGATTTGATGATGCAAGGGATTTTAGTACCTATTGTGAGGAAATGTAATTCCCTGATTCTCCTGATACACAAGACTGGGAATGCCATCGTGTACAGGTTAATCAATAGATTAGGAACATTAATAATGTGGTTATCCCAACCTTTCCTCTGCTCCCCAGCCCTGTCATCATCCTTCCTTGCACCCCCACAAACTCCCAATGGTTTACTGTGGTTGACCTTTCTTCCACTTTTTCTCCATCTCTATACATGAGAAGAGCATCTCTACTCGTTGATATTCCAAGGGTCCTAACTTTCCAGGCTGACTTTTATGGGGAATTACAGTATCATCTTTAATCTTGTCCCAGGTCCTGAAAAAGGATGTAGATGTGTAGGTTTATCCCTGGGATTCTACTATAATTCAATATGTTAGTTGCCTGCAGATCATTGCAAGGAGGACTCTATCTATCTTATCAATGAATTGGCTAATAAAAGGCATAAAGGTTAAAAGGAGAAATTACAGTGCTGCCTTCCTAAAGTGTGATACCTTGATCATGAAACATCTGCTGTCAAGTGCCACCTAAAGCCATTGGTAAATTGCCTCATCCTGTAACTGTCTCCTAGGTACAAACCCTTCTAGATACGACAGAGTATTGAATATCAGGATAGACACACCTGAATCCTTGCAAATGCACCCCTGAATCCTTGCAAAGGCACCCGTGAATCCTTGCAGTGATCTAGTAAAGCCGAAAAGGCATTTCTGAAAATGAAGCAGGCACTAGCCTCTGCTTTCTCCTTCGAATTCCATTTATGCCAAACCTTTTACTTTGTTTTGTCATTAATGTAATGGATTTGCCATTGGAGTGTTGGTACAGAGCAATGGGTTTAGAATAACGTATAGCCTATAATTTGTTAATTCTTGACCCAGTCATGGATGGGCAGCTGCCTTGTTTAAGGAATGTAGCAGCAGCTGCAAATCTTGTTGTAGCATCTGAAAATATTGAACTAAGTTGTCCTTTAACTGCTGCTGTGCCTCATTCTGAGGTTGCACTCCTGCCCACTACAAAAAACCCAGCACCTTTCTACAGCCCAATTGTCCCGTTATGAAATGTTATTGTTGTCAGCTTCGCACATTATCCAGACCCAGTGTCCAGCCCTAAACACTGCCTCTTTACTGTCCACCAGAGAGAGAGAATGTTATCCCAGTTAATGCACATGTAACCAAACACTATGTGAACTTCACTGACGTACCTATTCTTGTCTTTGATTTAACACATTTTCTTTATGGATCATGTCTCAGAAATGATGATGTCCTGGTTGCTGGTTACGTATGCTGTGTATCAGATTGTGGAAAGTTGTAATTTGCCAAATATTGCTTCTGCTCAGGTAGCATAGTTTATGTCTCTCCCCAGAGCCTGCATTTTAGACAAGGAAAAGATTGTAACCATCATTACTGATACAAAGTATGCATTTGGAGTGATGCACGACTTTGAACTTTTATAGATGCAAAGGAGTTTCGTAACATCGGTCGGAACCCCAATTAAAAAAGGACAGTGGGCCTCATTTATGAGGTTTTGCCCTTTTCTTTTGCCGAAGGGAAGCGCAGCAGGAAGACAGAATGCAGAACACATAGAAAAAGGAAAAACGAGGAGAAATAAAGATATTTCTTCTTATTGTGCCTCTCTTACGCGTCCGCTGGGGAGGCGTAAGCTTTTGGCGCTGCCTTTCTTGTAAATCTGGGGCAGTGTCAAAAGGCCATGTATGTTGCTGAGAACGCCCCCAGCAACACCCATTGCACTCCCCTTTAACACAGAACACTGTGTTAAAGGGACTGATATTTATCAGGCAGGGTTAAGCCAAAAATAGTGGCTTAGTGTGGCCTGATAAATATCACGCAAGCTTCTGCATCACGGAACGTCACAAAAAGTGATGTTCCGGAGGCGTAACGAGTCTCATAAATGAGGCCCTCTGTATTTAACATCTTTCTAACGCCTTACCATTGCCTAAATAGGTGACAGCAGTAAAGTGTGCCTGGCACCAGCAGCCCCATGGTGATCTTTCAAGGGGTAACTCCCTTGCTGATTCATCCACTAAAAAAATATTTTTGTCTAACTCCATTGCTGATTCATCCACTAAAAAAATATTTTTGTCTAAAACTGCTGATGTTCCTACGTCTTTTCTGAGAGCTGGTTTATTTCCCATATTAATGGTAATAGATTTGTCTCAATTGTAGGACCAAACCTGTGAAAGTGTAAAACAGTCCTGGATCAAGCAGACATTTAAAAGTGGGTGTGGAGAGCCAGCACTGGGCACGTTTTCACACCAAATCTTCTACTCAACAACCTTGCCAGGTTGTATCACGGAGCAACCCATACCAGTAGGGATCAGGGCCGGACTGGCGACCGGGCGTTTTGGCATGCTGCCGAGATGGGGGCCGATTTCGTTGATGGGGACCTGCGTGTGCTGAACGAAATTCGTTTTGCTTTGTTTATTTCGAAGCACACACAGGTCTCCATCAACGAAATTAGCCCCCACCGCAGTGACATCAGCCCCCAGCTTGGCAGCATGCCAAAACACCCTCTAGCCAGTCCAGCGCTGGTAGGGACTGCATGATTCGTGTCGCAGCAAGTCACTGCTATAGTCTCTTCTTTTCTTCCATAGCCCAGAGTTACTTCTATTCCTGGCTTGGCTATCTGCCTGTCTCAAAATGTCGGAAAAGGGATTACGGCCACCTTCGCTGCTCACCCTCCTCTGTGGAGCCCCTTCTTGCATATCCAGATTAACTTTATCAACGTGCTGAAATGTGCAAGATAATCATATGTCATAGTTATTGTGTTCTTGTTCTCATGATGGGTGGAAGCGTACCTCAGTGTCCATGCAAATGCCATTACAGTAGCTAAGTGGGTACTCAAAGAATTTATCAACGATTTTGGGTACAGTACTGAATAAGAAGTGACTGCAGAATACACTTTCTCTAAGCTGTAGTACAGACTGCTTGAAACGCTTTAGGATTAGACCAGCATTTTCATTGCACAAATCACCCAGATTATGCAGGAAAGGCAAAAAAGAGTAACTCTACCCTGAAGAAAAACGTAGCAAAGATATGCTAAAAAATAATGTTGAAATGTCCCGATGACCTGCCATTAGCACCATGGTCCCTCAGAGCTATTCCTTCCCAGAAAACCACACTGAGCATATATGAAATAGACATGGGTCGACACATGATGCTGCCCTTGAATCCCTCAATCTAAGCTGCTAAATTTGATTTACAGTTGAACAATGATGTAGCTTTTACATTATTATCACAGAAAGCTTATACAATGTCTTTACAGTTTCCATTCTCAGGTTCACTCAACCTTACCTGAGTGTCTGCCCGAAGCTTGTCACTCCTTCCAACCTGTTGAGTGGTTATACATACGTGTACACCAGACCAAGACATCACTGAAGCCTCGTTGGTGTGGACCCTATGAGATCCTTCCCATTATAAACACTGCTTCCATATTTCTTTTTAATTCCTTTCGAATTGCCTCCTTTTGAGTACTGTCTCATGGACTATAGTTTCATAAGCAGCCCCAGCAAGGAAGGCATGCCTATTACATTTATGGCTCACAGGTCTACCCTTAGCTGCTATTAGATTGGAGTTGGAAACTATGAGATTCTTTGATGATCATCGTTCAGAACAAAGGAGGATATGCTGGCTGTTTCAACTACCACTATATTTATTCCTGACTTAATTCCAATGTGTTGGATGGCTGTTGCTTTAGATCATGGGTACTTACAAACATTTCCCCGGGGGCCTCAAAGTACGGTCTGTGGCTTCCATAAGGCCGCACCAATGCTAGCAGGGGAGGGTCAGGTGTTAAAAAGTGGGCGTAGGGGGACGCAAAGCAGATTCATACTAAAGATAAGTTGTCTTTAGAACATTCTTTGCTTCTTTACCTTTAGTTTAGTTAACCTGTAAATAAAGTTTGCCAATTTCACAGCTTCCTGAATGTTCCTGCTCTGTCAAGTGAACAACAGCCCAGTTCTGCTGTTCACCAGGGGGCCACAATTAAAGGTCAGGAGGGCTGCATGCTGCCCCCAGGCCGTACTTTGAGTATCCCTGCTTTAGATGATATAAGAAGCAATGCAGAGATCCTATGGGTTACTTTTATAGGCCCCAGATCCATCCACCTGTCCAATATGGTAGGTCTCAGGGGGGCCATCGGACTTGGGTCAGAGAAGTCAACTGGAGGGAACTTTAGGTATAGTCACATCCAATAGGTTTGGGCCTCTTAGTTCTTTAGAATGCTGTGATTCCCTGAGTCCAGGTCCCCCCGAACTAATTGCAACTCTACTACAGTGTTCCGGGGGACTTCAGGGTTATCCAGAAGTCAAGGGGTGTAACTTTATTTCCTGGAACGTTGCAGGGCTGGCAAGTAAGTTTGACAATCCAGACTGGGTGCATTTTTTAAGAAGGTTTGATGTGATCTGCCTCCAGGAGACATGGGCAACCATAAACAGTTATTATCTGGAAGGCTGCAAAACCTTCTTTGTGCCAGCCACACTAGAAGGAAGAGCAAAGGAGGGTTTGGTCAGTTTTTTTTCTTTAGCAGTCCAAGTCAGCTCTGTCATGTTGCCTCAAGACTCCCCCACCTTACAGGTGATGTTTTTATCTAGGGGGACAACTAAGCTATTGCTTTAAAATGTTTATAACGCAGTAGTTAGTCCTCCAGAAGTATGCAATATTAAACAGCTGGGTTTTTGTCTGAGAAACATGATTGCAGGGGACTTTTTATTAAATTTCCAACTTGCATACATCAAGGCATAAAGTGATTTCACATATTGAAGCATATCAATATCAACACAACCTTTGTACATCTGGGTGTCATACAGGTAATTGATGTCACTTTTCAGTTGTACCCACTTATTTGCATGTTCCCCATTAAGGTAAGTACATATACCCATGTAAAGACAGACACCTCGTGGGAAAGCAACTCACAGTTCTATCGCACAAATGCAATGATTTCTGTAGACAGCTTGGGTATATGTGAGTGTGTTTTTTGTCCCCTTTAAGCCACAGAGGTTCCCACCTCAATTTTTCCGACTGAATATTCCCACCTTGGCAGAAGGCTTCAGTCTGAGTGTTCCCTCAGATACTCCACCAGGGGTTCCCAGATTTCTCTGGGGCAGGATGAGGCAGGCAGCAGTTCCGCATAACAAAGTAACTGGTCCTTGCAATAGATGAAATCAGAAATCCAGTCCTTAAATTTAGGAGCTCGCCCCCTGCCCCATCTGCATGTCAGGAGTTTTTTATGTGGCTTCTGTATGTCAACTGTATAACCCAGTAGCACAAGCATAGGGACCATAGAGCGAGGGACTCCAATCCTTGCTGACAGCACAGCCCCACTACCTGCCAGTATACAAGGACCTTGTTGCATTGCCATGCGAGGTGAAGGAAGTCCGCTCCCTCCAGGTGGCATCTTTCACATCAGTCGTCGTCTCTCAGCTTCTATTTGTGGAGCCGTGTGGGTATTTAGTAAGTTTTATGCAAGAATTTAAAATGTATTATTCTTAATCGGCTGCTCGACGTGATGGCTTCTGTCAGTGCGCAGCAGTATGTCCACTGTTTGTCAGTGAGTGGGACAGCTAGGTCATGGCCATGCTTCCCTGGCCCCTTGCGTTTGTTGTGATGTTTCTAGCAGCGCTGTGTGGTAAATGCTGGACACTGCATGTGTAGGCCCTGTCATTTTCAATAAAGTGTGCAATGTCGCCATCATGTCTGGCTCAAGTGGTAGGGTAAGGTAAGGTAAGTTTATTATGCATAGTTAATTAAAACCAGTGCAAACATTTTACAAAAGTTTAAAATAACATAAAAGTTTGTTCATTATAATCATCATTTTTAAAAGCGTACAGTAAAGGACCCAGAGTAATTGTCCAGCAGCATTTTTTCCCTGATGCAGGGCAGCATGTTCCTTAGCGTCCTAATGACCTCCTACTTGTTATCTGTGTAGTTGATCGCCGGTTTTAGTGAGTTTAACAGTCTGTGCTCGGTCATCACAAGGAACTTGACATATCTGCAGTTCAGTTTCGTATTTGCAGGGTTCATGCAGGCAAGCACTGCTTGCCTTCTAGTGCTAGTCCCTAACTGCTTGAACTGGTCCTTTAGGAGGTGTTGACGGGCTAGCCGAAGTGGAAACCCAGGGACATTGGCCCTGACCTCATGTCTTAAGCGCAAATATAGAAATACCTCTAGCGGAGTGACATTTTCTCCAGTCAGGAGTTCTTGCCGGTCCTTGAACGTGCCCTGATGGTATAAATCGCCCCAGGTCTGGAGGCCTCTTTTGCAGAGCATTTACCAGCACATGGCCTCCTGCCTGACTGGTATAATTGGGAGGTGTGGCAAGGGTCTCAGCGGGGAATATAGCATAGTTTTGCGCACTAGTCTAGTTATGCGCTCCCAGGCCCGGTTGGTACAAGTAACCGTGTGGTGAGCGACACCCTCTCCAGGGACGCGCGTACCTAGAAATGCGGTTTGGAGCGTGGGTGCCATGTATCCCTGCCCAATAGCCAGTTGTGGCATGAATGGTGGTGGGTTGAGCCAGCATACACCATAGTGAGCTCGGGCACTGAGGTAGTACAGCTCCATATCTGGAGCCTCAAATCCCCATTGGTAAATGACTGCATCATGGTTCGTCAACCCACTCGGGGCTGTTCCCCCCCCAAACTAGCCTGATAAGCAGTGAGCGAAGTGTGTGAAAGAATAGGTGCTCTGGATGGTAAGGTATGTTTATAAAAAGGTATAGTAGTTTGAACAATATAATCATTTTCATCAGTGCCACTCTGCCAGCGAGCGAAAGGGGTAGTGCTATCCACCGTGTCACCTAATTAGTGATTGCTTCAATGGCTGTGCCATTATTTGCGCAAAGTGTTCCCTCTCTATTCCTTGTTATCACTACGCTTAAGTATTTTATCTCCGATCCACACCATTACAGTGGGAATTCCAGAGGGAACATTGCTGTGTTGGACACGAGAGGGAAGATCTGTGACTTACCCCAGTTTATGCCTATCCCAGATAGGTCTCTGAATCTGATGAATTCTAGTAAAATGGGGTTGAGGCTGATGTGTGGGCCTCGTAAATAAAGGGTGATGTCATCAGTTTATAAATACATTAGTATCTGACGTATGGGATATTGTATAGCATATTGTCTATGATGCTGTCGCAGCTTAGCCGCTAAGGGCTCTATGGTCAGGGCGAAAAGTAACGGGGAGAGAGGACACCCCTGCCAAGTGCCTCTCGTGATGGGAATTGGGGCGGAGTATAAACCATTGATCTGTATAGTGGCCTCTGGTTGGGAATATAGTAGTTTAATCCATGCCAGAAATGGTGTAGGGAGGTCCATCCTACCTAATATTGCGTACATGTAATCCCATTCAAGGGAATGAAAGGCTTTTGTGGCGTCCAAAAAAATCACAGCAGCGGAAATCTCTGGGCCCACATCATGTATCAGCGTGAACGCAGTGCGTAAATTATGGGAGGGGGCTCTGACAGGTATAAAGCCTGACTGATCCGGGAGGACCAGACCTTCCATCAATAGTGACAGTCTATTTGCAATAACCTTCGCTAATATTTTGGTGTCGCAGTTAATTAGGGATAGGGTTCTGTATGCTTCACACTTTTTGACATCTTTGCCGGGCTTGAGTAGGGAAATGATCAGGGCTTGCCGCATGGTCGCGGAAAGAGCCCCACTTTCCCTGGCTTCTTCAAAGATCAATTTGAGACATGGGATTAGCTGGTCAATGTAACACGTATAGAAGTCCACAGGCAGCCCGTCTGGCCCGGGAGACTTTTCCGAGCGTGGGCCCATTGTAGCTGCTTGGATTTCATCCTCTTCAATATCCGCAGATAAGAATTCTCTATGGGAGTCATTGATCCACCCTAGGGCGGTGTCCTCCCAGTAGGATGCAGCGTCAGTGGGAGGTTGCCTGTGCGTGTGGTATAGCCTTGCATAATAGTCAGTGAAAGTGTTGAGAATCTCCTGTGAGTCAATATGTCTATTACCTTCATCATCTAGTACTTCCAGGATCTGATTTGACAATCTGGGGATTCTCGTTGCTTCAGCTATAGCCTTCCAAGGTGTTCACCCTCCCCATAAGCCCTCGCCATGAGATATTTGGAGAGGAACTTGGTCTTGCATTCTGCCTCGGCTGAGTAGTCTATTAGTAGTTCTTTAAGCTGCACATTCAATGGAGGGGTGGGGGCATTAGTTAGACGCTCCTCTGTCTGTTTGATCTCTTTTTCTTGTGAGTGTAGGGTCCCACTAATGGTGTGTAGGATTCCTCTGCCCTTGACTATACATATCCCATGTATTGTGACCTTGAAGCTTTCCCAAACGCACGCTAATAGTGGTACACTATTTTGGTTGCGGGGAAAACATTCCTCAATATCCTGTTGTATCTCTTCACAGAAAGCATTATCTAACAAGATTGTGAGAAATAATCTCCAGGATCTATAAGGGGATTCCCTGCATGGTGGGGCTAAGGTCAGTAGCGCGGGGGGAATGTTCAGAGAATGTGGGCGGCAAGTGCATCGCTGCGCAAAGCCATGTGTTTAAGCCTTTGGAAAGCAGCCAAAAATCTATTCGGGACCAGCTGGAGTGTACGCTACAGTGAAAGGTGCCCTCCTTCCGTGTTGGGTGTAGAGACCTCCAAGCATCAAATAGCTGGTGGTCTGCAACAATGTCTGCTAGGTGTTTGGTCGCTTGCGGTGTGATGGCGAGAGCACTTGTGAATGGTCAGCAAGCGGGTCCAGTGCTATATTAAAGTCCCCCCTATGATAAAAGTAGAGCCTATGTCTAGAATGCAGCCCCAGAGTCTGCTAAAAAAACTCTGCATCATTGGTATTTGGGCCATGGCAGCTCACCATTGTCACCGTGTGATACACAAGTCTGCCCCACATCACGCTATACCTGCCCTGTGGATCTTGGAGCTCTTCCATTGGGCGAAACCTTACGCCGGCCTTAGCCAGGATGGCAGTGCCTCTGGCATATGTCGAGTATGTTGAAAAGCAGCTGTGTGCTGTCCATCATTTTCCAAAGGATGGTGTTGTTTTGGGGTCGAGGTGTGTCTCTTGTAGCATTGCCACCTGTATTTGATGTCTGTCTAGATAGCCCAAAATATGTCTGTGTTTGCGGGGGTCGCGGAGTCCATGTACATTCCATGTTAAAAAATTGTATGTGAATGCTGCACTCGGGTTCGTCTTAGTTGTGGCGGTCATGTTGTCTCTTGACATAGTCTTTCTGTGGGAGCTGTCGCGCTAAGCATATGCAAAGAGGTTTGAGTGTGTGCACTACAGTGTAGACATCTGATTTACTTGTACATTGTAATATTGTAAAACTGTACCAACAAGTCTGTCCCTCCCCCCACTCACACCTACAGCCCAATCCCGCAGGTGAATAGTGACCCTCCCAATAATGTCCCGTAACAATCCAGTCCATCGTACAGTCTCTAGACCACTGTGGGCCTCCCAATAGATGGGTAAGCAGTTGTAAGAGCATTTGTATAGTATGCAATGTGATCTGAGGGCAGCCCGGTGCAATACCCATCGAATAAAAAAAAGAAAACCAAATGACTAACTTTAAACAAACAAGATACATTGTTCAGGAGATTCCCAATGGGGGAATGCACTAGAGAGGGCGTCTGCTCTGGGAAACTGGTGTGCCCAGGAAGTCATTTTTGGAGGGGTAAGCTCATCACCTCCAGCTGTGTCTTCCGTGCAGGTTCGCGCTGGAGAAGTGATTGCCTAGCCCAGTTTTATACATCAGAGGTCTGCCCTGGGTGGGGCGCGCAAGTTCAGCATGTGTATGGATGGGCATTACCTTTATGATTCCAGTCTCTAATCTTCCTCAGGAGCCAGAGACGACCGTCTTGAAGCAGGATCTTCACCCCGCATGGAGGGTGATCGTTTCTTCACATTGTTTAGAAAGTCCTGAGTTTGTTGTGGGGTATTAAAAATATGTGTCTTTCCTCGATACGGGACCCATAGCCTGGCGGGGTAGAGCATCGATATTGTGTGTTGGCCTGTTGAAGTTTCCGCTTGACCAGTAGGAATTTTCTCTGTGCCTCCTGCACCGCCATAGTGAAGTCCGGGTATATCGACACTTTAGTCCCTTCATATATTAGTTCCTGTTTTTCTGTGGCCAATCTCAGCACCGTGTCACGGTCCTTGTAAATAAGCAGCTGTGCCTCCTGCACCGCCATAATGAAGTCCGGGTATATCAACACTTTATTGCCTTCATATATTAGTTCCTGTTTTTCTATGGCCAATCTCAGCACCGTAAATACGAAAAAAGGGGTCTCTACCTATGATTTTCAAAACGTACAAGGTATCGTCTTTTAGGTATATCAACACTTGGACTAAGACAACAAAAGGGAAATAAAACAATTAAATTCAGAACATAATCCAGAAACAAATTTATAAGTCTTTTATTTTTAAATAAGATCGATTTCAGTGCATTGACTGATTTATCATTGATACAAAAAGACTTTCAAAATAACAATGAAAATGCTCAACGGGGTCCTAGACGTACTCAAACACTCGCTGACTTACACATTCATACCGGAATCATTCCACACCATAAACACTAAGATCACACATTCGCATATAAAAGGTGTAAATAACCCAAAGAATATTCATTTTATGAACAGAACTTAATATGTACACAAAATCATGTGAATATTCAAAATCGTGTTAAGTGACATATGTTCAAATTTGAGGAATTAGGGCTTGGGTGGGCCACATGTAGACGCCGACGCGCGTTTCGGTGAATGCACCGAAATGTTGGTGCCACCTTCCTCAGGGCGAAAAGAACCAAAAGTCTTAATATGGGTTTGTGCTGGGACCTATCAAAAATAATAATAGTATATTAACATAGAGCCTTAGTGACATAGTTTATCTAAATCATCAGCATATGTCATATAAAGGTCATTAGTCACACGTGTTAACAGAACAACAAGGGATAATTAGACATATTTTTCTATACATAAAGAATTAATTAAAATGCGGATACTCTAGAAATTTCAGGACACATGGTCAGAAGGAATTATTCTTATTCCAGGGAAAAACGGAAAGGGAAAAAGGGGGGGGGGGGAAGAGAGAACGTACGGGATCGTTTGCGCTCACCTGTGAGATCACATATAGAGCAGGAGTAAGATATCTCAGGTTAGAATCAATCGATGCGTTTGCTTGAAATAATTCTGCCAAGAAAAACAAGCATATAAAAAGAGAACTAATTAATTAAGAACTAATTAATTAAGAAGGAAGGCGTCCAGAAAGGGCGCGCAGACCCTAGAATATTCAGGCTGCCACAACAGATCATTTAAACGAAGATTGGAACTATAGACAAGCTTTAGGGTCGGTACTGGGCCCCTCGATTGATAAATAGTTGAACAATGCATTTTTTAAATCATATCAGAAAAGAAAAACCATGTGTGCTCACTTTTCTAATAAAGTGAGAGAATAAGGCAAAAAAGCACAACACACAATACGATATGTAGGGGATCGTTAGAAGCATGCATCCGTGTCTCAGGGAGAGAGCCGAGACTAAGATGTACAAGGGCACAGATGGATATAAGGCTTAAAAGCACTTGGAAAATTAAATATACAAATGTAAGCGCATTAATAGTGGCGGAGGTAACGAAAGTTCACCTGGAGGGAGAATAGACGCTCTCCGAATCAGAAGCGAGTCCCTTATCAATGGAATTCCGGGTGTGAGAAACTTTGGCTGCCGATCACGGTCCTTGTAGCCAGAGCCAGGATGGGGCATGGGAGGACGCCCGGTGGTGGTCGAGTCGCGCGCGATCGATGGGCTCTCTCCACCACCAGGATCTTTGAGAGCGCCTCTGCCCCGAGGAGTTCTAGCAGCATTTTCTCCACATGCTTCTCCATGCGGCCTGTGGCAGTGGACTCTGGGACCCCCAGTATGCGCATGTTGTTCCTGCGGGAGTGCGCCACCAAGTCTTCATTCTTAGCGGCTATGATTTTTAATACCTTTTCCATGTCTTGGAGGAGTTCATGGCTTACTGTGGAGGTGAACTTTAAGGTACAGATTCGTTGTTACATTTCCGCTATGCAGCCGTCGTGTTTCTCAAGTCTCTGCATAATGAAATCCATTTGCATGTTCATTGCGTCCATCTCGGACTCGATGGATGTAAGGCTGTTCCGCATTGTGAGGAGCAGTGACTTTATGTCCGCATCTTGTGAGTCATTTGATGTGGTGTTGTCTTCATCCCGCTTCTGGTCTGTATCATCTGGCGCATTAGGGCCTTTTTTTTCGCACTGTAAATTGTAGTTTCGCCTACTTTCCATCTGTGCGGCCCATGATGTCTGTCTTTTTTGGCCCCCTAGGTCGGTGCACTTTGATTTACTAAAGGCTTAGGGTTCGCGTCTGTGCTGAACTTCCTAGCAGGGTGCGTAGGCCCCACGCGGCCCGCAAATCTTTATTTGTGCTGACTTATGGGCGTAAAAGTGTAAATTAAATGGTCTTGTGCTCCTCCTTGCCACAGCCCAGGTTACTGTATTTATATGTCCCTTTGGTGCCTCTGATAGCGGTGGGGCCCATAGGTGAATCAGGGCAGGCCGATCCCCTGGACCACCCTCGCAGAATCAGCAGTGCGTGCCAGTGATCGCGCCCCCCGTACCCAGCGGCTCCAGATCAAGATCACTGTTTTCTCGCATGGCCCGCCACTTCTCAGTTGCGCCCTGCATGCCGCGCACAACTCGCTCCCAGCTTCTCGGCGGGCGCTGTCACGTGGTTTTAGGCCACTCCCTATTTACAGTGCTAAGTTAGCTCAATCACGTTAGCTGTTAGACAGCCATCTTGCTGCTTTTGCTGCCTTTGCACCCGACACTGTTGTTACATGTTATTCATTTGAGAAATGCAGACTCGCTCTTGTCTCAAGTGAATGTTATTTATACATCCTTAACAGTTGCTAGTGCCCTTGGTCTGTACATCGAGTAAAGAACTGTTCTAGGACACTAGACGGTGCCGGCTGATTGTGTTCAGGGTGATCGTACCACTGTTTAGTCATAACATGCACGCAGCTGCAAATACCAGAAAGTCGTAGGCTTTAATATTACAGCGCAGCAGGTTTTTAGCATTCATTCGATGGAAGAGCTGAAGCAGAGAACACTGAGCTGATCCTGTGATGTGATACACCTAAGCTGATCTATACGGTATGGGGTCCCCTATGCAAGCATATGAGACCTTCTAATAGTCTAATAATATTTTATTAGTTGCTAGAGAAAGGAGGGTGGTTGTTTTCCACTGTCATTATTAATATGATCGCTCCTTTCATTTTCTATGGTATTGTAACAATGCTAATGGTAATGATCTTAACCATTTGTCTGCTTATGTTAGCCAAAGTACTGTATAACAGGACTCGAGGTTTATGAATAAATTCTTTAAACTTTACTGTGTCTTAGTTATTCTGTTGTGGACTGATATATAAGTGCAAACGGGTATTTCGGGTTCCCACCATTCCTGAGAATAACTAAGTCGCATGTTCTGGGTTGTCTATACATTGGGACCGCCGAGCTAAATCTCGGATAACGAATGTGACACTAAGCTAGTCGGATAAGGGGTTCTTAGTTCTGAGGGGAGTTTCTGGTACACCACAATTCTCTAAGGTTCTGGTTTCCTGCGCATAGTTCTGTGCATACGCAGAATCCCTACAACATGGCGCACCTAACGTTTGGTCTTAATATCTGAGATGCCTTAGTAGTGCTTTTATTAGTCCACAACGCCCTCACTCTGGTTTCCGGATAACGGGAGTGACGGTTTAACCTACCTAGGTTTTAGGCTATAGGTTCTTTCAAGCTTGATAATAAAAAAGGTTACACTAATCTAAGCCCAAGTGCTACTAAAGATCTCGTTGTATCTTCTTTTTAGTCCTAATGGCGGTAGAAATTCCCGCTCATAGTAGGGTGTCTCTACGTGCTCATTTGAGGACGTATGGGGTGCCTGATGACGGGATGGCAGTGGTGTTTGTCGTTAGTGCAAATGCCACTTACCCTTATGAGTTGTTTTACTCTTGGGTTACCTTTGAGGCGGTGGAAGATACCGATAAAACGTTCCACAAATACACTGCTACGCAGGTGCCTCTTCATTATACCCCATATATGGCTTTAGAAATTCCTATTTCTACATGGCAGCACACTATTTGGTTTAATGGCGCCCTCCCCCACACGGTCACCCCGGCGAGACTGGGTCCTTTGTCAATTGAAGGAGCTACTTGGCCGGTACTGGCCGGACATACACCTCATCCACGCTACCTGACGGTAGAAGTGGATAGCTTACGTATACTACACACAACCCTGATTACGGTCCATAGGGCTTTAGTGCAGTATGTGTCGCGCACTGTACAGGTGGGGGCACCTGCAGTTGCGGGACACGGGGCTGATCACCATCATGCGGTGGTGATCAGTCCTGTAATGGTAAATGCGGTTGTTGGCAAGCGCCCCCAGAATAAGGATGAGTATCCTTATTGGCTTGCAGAGAAATTCGATCAACTAGAAGCCGTGTTTCCTAACACTAGTCCTGTGGAAAAACACAGGATACTCAATCTTACTTTGCCGAAAGAACTAGTCCCAGACATTGTCGATTGTGACAATTGGGGCAAGGTCTTTGCCGCGACCTATTCGAAGTGCTTCGGCACTACGTCTATGTCGGTACTACGTTCCGTTATCAAAAAAGTCCAGGAGGATCATGGTGCGGAAGCAGCTATTGAGTTGGGAATGCGGCTTTTCGACAGCTTCGATATAGTATGTTCCATGATTATGGGAAATCTCAAAGGAGATGCCATGCAGTTTCAAGTGGGAAACATGATGGAACTAATTGCGGATGAAGATAAGCCGAGGGAGTTTGCAAAAGTTATTGCGAAAGCCTATAGGATGGTTGGACGTAGTGCCCTAGGCGTGAAACCCACCATCAAAATTCCTGAAGTAGTACAGCACACTAAAGTGAGTTCGTCTACAAAAGACGATAAACCCAACTTTCCAAAACAAAATTGGCGAGCTAAGAAACAAGATAAACAGCAACAGAAACAGGATACTCGTCCTGCCTCTCCTGTTCAGGCGTATGTTGAACGCACTTATGATTTGCGTGATCGTTCTCGTATTAAGTCACCTGATAGGTTTCAGGTTCCTGACCAGCGCTCTCCTCGTTCTTCACAGGAATCAGCGGGTTCACACTTTGGTGGCGGAGACCGTGGGAGAGGCCGGGGTGCTCAAGGTCGAGACCAGCCCCGACAGGCGGACGGAAAAGGCAAGCAAGAAGATTCTGCACGTCCGCGTCCCCCGTTTCAGAAAAAGAAAGTTGCTGCAATCTCAGCGAAGTATGCCTCAGATGGTACGGACACAGCTTCTGAACATGAAATGGGCACTGACGCTGCTAGACAGCGCGGCGGAAGTTACAGTAGTGCGGGGAGCACTGCGTCCATTTCTGGAGGCGACAGCAACTAAAATCTATGTGACAGTAGAAACTGCTGATACTCGCGTAGCCCCCCCTGAGAGATTATTTGAAGTAGTCCTCAATATTGAGGGTGACATACAACGAAAAATTAACGCGGTATTTTGGGATAATCTGACGACCACCTATGATATACTATTGGCGGAGAAAGATTGGCCCCCGGCTTTCGTTCTAAACGCTCCAAGGGGGGAAGAAGTCATTCTTCCTTCTTTTGGACATGTGGTGCCCAAGGAGGAGTCTAGGAAGTTAGCCGAGGAGTGGGCGCGGGTGCTAGCACCTGCGTTGTATCGTAATAAGGTGGGGTGGGATAAATGTTCTACCCTACACGAAATTCCATTGCGGTCCGACCCCCAGCCACAACCCCAATACCCTATGCGTCGAGAAGCTAGGTCTCACGTCGCGTCTATCCTTGAACAATTGGAATATCAGGGAGTAATTGAAATGTGTGTGTCACCCATGAATAATCCTTTATTCACTGTGACGAAGCCTGACGGATCGTACCGCCTAGTTTTGGATTACTGGCACTTAAACTCGCACTGCCGGAATTGTGCGGTGCAAAATACACATAGTTCGGCTCTCGTCGATAGTCTTGTGAGAAAGAGGTTCAAAACCACACTCGACTTGTCCAATGGCTTTTATTGCCATAACATATCCCCTCATAGTTATGAGTGGACCGCTTTTACTTCGGGTGGTAAACAAAAAGTGTTCAAAAGGCTTCCTATGGGCTATAAAAATAGTCCTGGGGTATTTGCTGCCCGTGTGGTCTCTCTCTTAGAGATGGTAGACCCGGAGGCATACTCGTACGTTGATGACATATACTTAACAGACGACGAGTTGCTTCCACACCTTGCTCGCGTGGACAACATAATTACTATGTTTGCGGACTTTGGTTACAAGTTTAACTTTAAGAAGTCCCACATTGCCGAGTACACAGTATTATTCTTGGGGTACGAACTCAACAATGAGGGCCGCGGCTTGGCTCTGCAGTTCCTTGAGAAATGCGCACGCCTTCGTATCCCTGCGACACTGAAACAACTACAATCATTGCTGTGCTTTCTGAATTTCGGTCGTACCTACATTCCTGAATATGCCCAGAGTATCAAGACACTCTATGCCTTGGTACAACCAACTTTTACCAAATCTTGCTGGCTGCCAGAGCATTCAGCTGCATTGTACTCTTTGCAGTCTGACCTTCTTACTGCGAAATATTTACAAACTCGTGATAACCACACAAACCTGGTCATAAGAATTGTACCGGGTGTGGAGGGGTTCACGTACTTAACATACAATGAGGGCGACACAGTCCCCATTGCTGACAAATCTCATTTATATACTTCGGCTGAAATGCGTTTCTCCACTGTCGAAAAGGTTTTGACAGCAGTTCAGATGGCAATCCTGAAAGAACGAGCGCTATCACAGGGGAAACGCATGATGGTGGTGACACCGTTTCCTGCCCTAGAGGCAGTCACTAAAGCAAGTGTGCCGAATTCTAAAGCTTTGCATCCGAGGTGGATACAATGGGCGACCTCCTTAGCCTCGCCTGACGTCGAATACATCTTTGACGCAGGGCTACAGACTCAGGAGAGTTTGGAGTATGAATTAGTTCATCCGGCTCCACATACATTGCGCCCGTTGGAGGAGTTCCATTGTGTTATATACACTGATGGGTCCGCGCAGCCCGCAACTGGATCAAGGCACGCTTATTCAGCAGCTTGCGCAATTGTTGTTGGTACTTTCGTGAATGGAGAATTCATACATGATGCGGTGCATACGCAGACTTTGGGTGATTGTACCGCACAATTGGCGGAGCTTCGTGCTCTGGTGCTTGCACTGGAGTTTGCTGATCATAGAGTCACAACTCTTATAGTGAGTGATTCTTACTATTGTGTTCAATCTTACAACGACAATCTGACGTTTTGGATCGCGAATGGATTTCGTGATTCAAAAGGTAGCACAGTGAAGCATAAAACGCTTTGGGCTAGGGTGGCTGAACTAAAAGACAGTCGGCCCCTTGTGAATGTTATTCACACTCTTGGTCACCAACGAGTTGGCGTCCATGCTGTCGGTAACAGTTTGGCTGACGAGGCAGCTAAAACAGCAGTGGCAACATACTTAGTAGCAGCAGTTACAAGATCCAAAAGTAAGATCGATGATGACATCTTGGCAGCCATTGCTGCTTCAGAGACTGGGACAAACTTCCCTAGAGGTTTCCCTTCTCGATACCATTATCACTTAAGTCCTGATAACATCCCGTTAGTGAGGATTAATGATGTTGGGGATAGAGTTATTCCCAATGCAGACTGCAGGCCGGCTTTGGTGCAAGCTGCACATGAGGGTGTTGCGTCTGCGCACGCCGGAGTGTCCGCAACTGTGTCACTGTTGCAACAGCGTTATTGGTGGTACGGTTTGTACAAACATACGCGGACTTATGTCCTCAATTGTGGTATTTGCCAACAAATAAAGCCGTCTTCTGTGGCGCGTCCACCACAAACGCAGCTGCATATATCTAATCAGCCACTGGCGTGTGTTTATTTAGATCACTGCGGTCCTTTTTCCTCTGACACTGCGTACAAGTATATCTTGGTTGCAGTAGATTCGTGCACACGTTTTCTTTGGGTGTGGCCACACAGGAGTGCTGACGCCAGGACTGTTATCAAAGCATTGCGTGTCTTTATAGGGAGTTTTGCGTGTGGAACCCTTCACTCTGATCAGGGCCCTGCGTTTGCCTCTAAGGCGTACAAAGAAGCTATGAGAAGTTTGGGGGTCCAAGTCAAATTTTCGTCTCCATACCGGCCTGAGGGCAATAGTGTTGTGGAACGAATGAACCGTGACCTAAAGCAATCATTGACAGCCAGGGTGTTAGGTACTGGCAAAAACTGGCTAGCCCATTTGTATGACGTCCAACGTGCACTTAATAATATCCCTAGAAGGTCTCTGGGTGGGAGGACCCCGTACATGATGCTCTTCGGGGTTCGAATGTTTGTCCCAGACCTTGAGGGTCTAGACATGGCGGCGGCGGCCGCGCCTTTTGACTTAGATGACCACTGTACTGTCTTACAGAATCTTCAAGAAGCAAGAGACACTCTAGCAAAAGAGCACATATCCTCTGCGTCCGAAGCTGGACTTCAGATTCCGGTAGTCGGCTGGCTACCCAGAGTTGGTGATCTGGTCCGTGAGAAGGTGGAGAAGAAGAAAGAGTTTGGCCCCTCTTATCGTGCACCAGTGCCGGTGCTTGGAGTTGAGGGTACACGTACAGTTGTTTTGCCTCCACTTCCTGGTCACAGAGACAACAGGTACATTTCAGTTGACAATATCAAGCTACACAGGGTGGCCGATTTTCCATAGTCTGACACCTTCAGTTTCTTGCCCTTCAATGATGCGCAGTTCTGTTGTGGTGCCACCATCTGACATCATGCCTGAGGTTGCCATTGAAATGCAAGTACTTTCTGATTCTGCTGTATCGCCTGCGGATGGTGATTTGCCTGATGATGCTGGGTATTCTTATCCTGCTGATGTTCCATTGCCCCTTTTGCATTCAACAGAATTTATCCAGTCTAATTCTTCCTTTGGAACTGAATCATTGACTTGCACTGCCCCTTCCAAATTTTCAAAATTTTTTGCCTGGTTCAAGAGACAATTTTTGGTTCCCCCCTGGATTTACATTTGGCTGGTGCTCATTTGCATTTTTTTGTTCATGTCCATTGGCTTTGTGGTGGTGTTTTTTAGGCTTATAAATGGACACTACCTGCATGAACGTTCTACAATTAGATTAATTAATGGAACTTTGGCCCCACATTCATCGTCGCACATCATGAAGAGGGACCAGACTTTTGTGAACATCACCGCCTGGCCTGTCCGTGATGGGATAGCATGGGATGCAGTTCAATTTCAAATTCATGGACCCACGGAAGTGATTAATGTGCCATCTGTATATCGTGTTTCTATGGGTGATGTGGTAAAACAGAACATTCGTTCTGATGATTGGGATGTAAAAACTATAGAGACACTGTTTTCTGATTTGAAATACTATGCCGCATTTGATGCTGAGGATTTGTATTTGAATACTGAAAACTATGCAGAGCAGTTTTGTTATCAACATTATGGAACTCATTTTCTTCATAGGCAAGCACATTTCGTAGTTTAGTCAACTTTACTCAGTGGGAACATTGCCCTGCCCCGATGATTGGTAGTTCAAAAACATTGGTCAACAAATTTTCATATTTTTCGGATTTCAGTGTATCCAATAATGCATCCTTTTATTTTAAACTTAGGGACGAACCTATTTCAAAGGTGCGTTTGACACACACTAAATTGTTGTTTTCTAAGTCCTTTATGGACGATTTGGCAATTGGAGGGTATGACGTTTGGAAAGATACTGTTGATCTCAAATCGGTTTGGGGAACTAAGTCTTGGCAAATACAAGGAACAGAAGCTTTACATCGTGCCTGCCTCATCCCAAACCACATGTTATTTTTAAATTCCACAATTTTTCAGACAACCTGTTTTGGATTGGCCATTTCTAAAAAATTAACTTCTCCCTCGATCCCGGATCTGAGTGCTTATCCTGGTTGGGAGAATCACACAGATCTGTCCCTTGCTATGTTGCAGTCTTTTATTTCCAATTCCACCTTCAATATTAGTGCATTTGACCCTAAAGGTTGGTTGGTATGGCAGAGAAGTTCGGATACCTGTCAACGTAGATTTTTGGGGTTGGTTCCCGGATACATACAGGATAGAGTAGATCCTCGTTTTGTGTCCTCACACACTGTCACTACCTACTCGGTAGGTAAATTGTGCCAGACATGGCTGCAACATTCCACATTAGATTCTGTTAAAATTCACTTGTCCCGTTTACATGACAAAATAGATTTGAATGATTTTGTTAAGGGTCCCGCGTTGGGAAGATCCAAAAGGTGGGTGTATGCTGTTTACAACGCGGTTTGGAAGTTGTCGCAGATTGAGGCTGCTTCTAGGCTCCGTGTTATTGACCAGGCCAATATGGAAAAAGTATTGGCAGTAATAGATAATAGTATTAACACCTTATCTTCAAGAATATATACATTAGATAACATTGTTTCATCTGTTGTAGATATTGTCCAGGAGGATGTGTCTGTGTTATATCATGGTCAAAATCAATTACGCTCGATTATGCAATATGCTTGGACTTTGCAGACGTTAAAGGCGGGGAAAGTACCTTGGGATTACATGAATGTTTCTTCTTTATTCCGCCCATTTAATCTGACAGCAAAGCAGCAATTCATGTCCATGAAAGAGGCTACGTATTCACTACTGCATATAGAAAAGTTAGAACCTTTGCCTTTTTCAGTGGCTGAGTCTGATTATGCAGTGTGGCTCATCCATGGGATGGTCACTCTCCCGATTTCTATGTATAGGTTTAGTTTGTGCATGAAACATTACCCCTTGGGCAGATATGAAAAACTTGGTTCTGCTTTCTTGCATGAAGTGTGGTCTCTCCCATTTACATATCGATGTGAGAGAGAAGGCAAAGAAGTTTATTTGAAGGGTGAGGAGTGTACGTCTGCTCCTGATCATTCCGTAGTGTGTAGACATATCCAATTACATGGATCGTGTAATATGAATGCCCCTAATTTAGCTTGCGTGTTAAAGGGCATTCCTGTGCCAGTTATAACGCCATCATTTACGCTGCTTGCTAATGGTAGTTATCTGCTTTTAAATAGTGAGGCTTGCTGTGGGATGTTAGCTGGAATTCCCTATATTGTTTCAGTTTCACGGAGGGTAATTTGCTGTAATAACGTGCTTTTCCCTCCCCCGCAAGGCAGACTTGATATATCCATCTGGCCGACGATTCCAACCTTGAAAGCAGAGTTCAATAGGATGAGCAGAATAAGGGCTCTTTTGTCTCAAAAGGAGGTTGCGTTGACTTCGTCCCGTGAAACATTTCTCCTTCAAGTGGCGAACACTTGCACAGAAGTTCAAGCTCTTTTGAATACTGACCTCCCCCTGCATTTTGGCACATTAATACACACTATCTTCAATGCTTCTTCCACGACTGGTCTGGTTCATTTTTTTTAAATTGTAGGCTCTGGCCTTGTGACGTCTTTCCAGTCTATCTTTGGTATAATACCAGCTATTTTTCATTCTATTTTTTCTGGGGTTTTCGGAGGGTTTCCTCTGATTCTCGCATTAATTGCTGGCATACTCCTGTTGGTCTGCGCTCTACGCTATGGATGCACGACTTGCGCTACTCGACCACGGATTCCGCCTGTTCCATCTGCGTAGCCGGATGTGGGAATCCTATGGGACTTTACCACTGGCTACCTTGAGTGTCGCTTATGGATTATCCTTCCGGTTCCCGTTTTTCACTTGTGTACAGCCTGTTTTTCACTGTCTCGAATGTCCGTTCCAATGGGCTCTTGATATGTGTTTGTCAAACTTGGTGTCACCTGACCTGGATTTTGATCGACTGATGTATCCCTTAGTGGTTCATGAGTTTGACTGTTCTGGAGTCGGGTTTATGGCCTTGGGTGCGGCGCATGGAGTCCTTGGTTTATGGGATATCGAGACGGCAGCAGTTGACTTCCTGGCACGAAGTTACATCGAGATGCCTGCTTCTTGTCCACGTGGAGTGCTTGATACTCATTTCCCTGTGGAACACGTGTGTTCTTTTTCTTTGCTGAATTGGATGACTGACAATTTTGCGGATGACTCCAATGATTTTCTACTGGAAGCTGCGGCTGCATATGCTGCTTATACTTTCCTGGATTGACAATTGTGCTCACAATGTCTGGTGGCGAGTCATGTGGAGTTGCATTTTTTCACAAGCGATTGTTGGCCTCTATGGACGATGGCTTGTGTTTTTACATATTTTTTCTCTTCGAATTTTTTTCCCTCTCATTTTCTGAAAACTCACATTTCAAGCTTTTTAGTCTGCATCGTTGATCTTGAACTCTGCATTCTATTAAAATATATGCCCCTGGTAGTCCCGTGGTTCGATCAAAGGGGGATGTCACGTGGTTTTAGGCCACTCCCTATTTACAGTGCTAAGTTAGTTCAATCACGTTAGCTGTTAGACAGCCATCTTGCTGCTTTTGCTGCCTTTGCACCCGACACTGTTGTTACATGTTATTCATTTGAGAAATGCAGACTCGCTCTTGTCTCAAGTGAATGTTATTTATACATCCTTAACAGTTGCTAGTGCCCTTGGTCTGTACATCGAGTAAAGAACTGTTCTAGGACACTAGACGGTGCTGGCTGATTGTGTTCAGGGTGATCGTACCACTGTTTAGTCATAACATGCACGCAGCTGCAAATACCAGAAAGTCGTAGGCTTTAATATTACAGCGCAGCAGGTTTTTAGCATTCATTCGATAGAAGAGCTGAAGCAGAGAACACTGAGCTGATCCTGTGATGTGATACACCTAAGCTGATCTATACGGTATGGGGTCCCCTATGCAAGCCTATGAGACCTTCTAATAGTCTAATAATATTTTATTAGTTGCTAGAGAAAGGAGGGTGGTTGTTTTCCACTGTCATTATTAATATGATCGCTCCTTTCATTTTCTATGGTATTGTAACAATGCTAATGGTAATGATCTTAACCATTTGTCTGCTTATGTTAGCCAAAGTACTGTATAACAGGACTCGAGGTTTATGAATAAATTCTTTAAACTTTACTGTGTCTTAGTTATTCTGTTGTGGACTGATATATAAGTGCAAACGGGTATTTCGGGTTCCCACCATTCCTGAGAATAACTAAGTCGCATGTTCTGGGTTGTCTATACATTGGGACCGCCGAGCTAAATCTCGGATAACGAATGTGACACTAAGCTAGTCGGATAAGGGGTTCTTAGTTCTGAGGGGAGTTTCTGGTACACCACAATTCTCTAAGGTTCTGGTTTCCTGCGCATAGTTCTGTGCATACGCAGAATCCCTACAACAGCGCCACTGCTCAGTACTCAGTGCTGACCCCCAGTACGGCCCGCCACCATGCTGCAGTTGAATTGAGGAGCGTCCGCTTCAGCGTCCTCACTGCCTGCTGAGTTGGCCCTCACCACCCGCTGCCGTTGTCTCAGCCCAGGGGACACTCTTCGAGCATTGCTTGGCTCGGCCGAATCTACCGGCCAGGGCCAGTCTCAATCAGACACGCAGTTAGCGGGCAGCTTGCGATTCAGGCCCATGTCCCCCTCCCGCAGCCAGGCTACCCGCCGAGCAGTCCTCCGTTCGCAGCAGCACTTTGCTTACTTTACGCTGCTTGACGCCTCAGTAAGTCGTCCCTAGGCCTCCGCCTCAGTTAATGCGCAATCACCTCCGCCATCTTGTCGTTGTTGCAGGCCTCATCTGTGAGCCTGCAGCAGCAAGCTACTTGTAAATGTCCTCTCCGGCTTCCGAACATTGCGTTGGATCACTTAATTCATGCTGAAGTGTTGGGGCGATTTCACCACCTCAGGGCATTGGATTCTGGCAAAAGTTCCAGGGCTGCAAGAGCCCACACAAGAGCGCGACCATCTTGCTCGCCGGCTCTCTAGCGCCCCCCCTAATTGCAGGGGACTTTAATGTCCACTTATTTGGGGACCCTAGGCCTGGGGTGTTAAAGATATGGAGTGTGCACGCCATGCCGGTCTGCATATGGAGCCCTCTTTCTCCACCACTCTACAAACGCACCTCCTGCTGCACTGCTGCTTGGGGGATGAAGTCCATTTTAGTCCTGAGGCCCTCAGGAGGCAAGGGGACCTCTTCCCCCACCAGCAGTGCACCGAGAGGTGCGTTTTCAGAGTGGTGGAGAAAGAGGGTGGGGCCTCTGGTGAGTTCCCGCTTTTTTTCACATTTTTAGGAAGGGTGGCCTTGTGGCACCCCTTCCCTAGGCTGTTGTGGCCCTGGGGACCCCACTCCCAGGGCCTGCCCCTTTTTTAATAATTTTTTTCTAAAAAAGGTGGGAGGCTGCGCCCCCCCCCCCATGTGGGCTGATCTCGGACCCCATCCACCGGGGCTTGGCCTTTCTTTCTTTTTTTATTCTTTTTTGTTTTTTAACGGAAAGGTGGGGCGCACTGCCCCCCTGCCGGGCCAATTTCGACCCCGGGGACCCCATCCCCCAGGGTCAGGTCTTTATATATTTTTTTAATAGGAGAGGGGGCTGCATGGCACCCCTCCCCAGGCCAATTTCGGCCCTGGGGTCCCCATCCTCCAGGGCCAGGCGTTTACATCTTTTTTTGAAGAAAGAGGGCCAGCCACGCAGCCCCCCTGCCAGGGCCAACTTCAGCCCCAGGGTCCCCATCCCCCGGGGACTGGCTCCTGTGGGAGCCAGCATTGCTTTGAGACCCAAGGAACTGCTGACATGCAGCTCCCTGGATCTCAAAGCAGTGTTTCCCTGCCTTCTTCACAGCGGGCAGGGAAACCGACACTGCTCTGCTTTCAGCAAGCGAGAGCATTTTTGTTCTCGCTTGCTGAAAGCGGAGCAGTTGTTTGTTATGGCTTGGCGGGAACGGTGCTGCCACCATGCTATAACAAACTGCAATGTCCCGAGGTGGGCACTGCGGGACATTACTGGAGCAAGTCCTGAGGGGGTGGTCCCCAGGGCCATGTAGGGCTCCACGAGTGGGGCTGCGCAATCCCCTCCAATGTAATTAAGCCCACGGACCCAGTATTTAATTTTAAAGACATGCCCCGGGGAGGGTACGGTCCCTGGGGCTGCGGGGGGCACATGGCCCCCTGCATTTGTCACATTTAGCCCCGGGGAGGTGGAGGGTCCAGGGCTAAAGGGGACTGTGCAGGCCCCCCTCATCACTTTGCATATCTTTGCCCAAGGAAGGTGGCATCCCCAAGGCTGCTGGGGAGGTGGAGGTCCCCGGGGCTGTGGGGGGCCGAGCCCCCCCATTTTTGTTGGTTACAGCCCCGAGGAGGTGACAGTTCCAGGGGCTTCACCTAAGTACAAGAGGGGGGGCATGAGGCCCCCTACTTCATGCCCCCAGGATTTGACCCACACAGGGGCTGTAAAAAAAGAAGTTCAGGAGCCCGCCCACATGTCTTTTCTTTTTTACATTTTGCTGCGGTTTCGTGGATCCACCCCCGAGTCTGCAGAAAAATGTTTAAAATAAAATGCTTTTAAAACCCTGCCACCTTTTCTTTATTTTTTTACTTTTTTTCCTGTACTCGGCTTCAAGAGTCCCAAGATGGCTGCCAACACTTCCTGGCAGCCAATCAAATTTTAGTAGGATCTGCAATTCCACTGCAAGA
The DNA here is from genome assembly GCF_964204655.1 of Triturus cristatus. Lineage (NCBI taxonomy): Eukaryota > Metazoa > Chordata > Amphibia > Caudata > Salamandridae > Triturus > Triturus cristatus. Next base: position 610,802,735 of record NC_140591.1, on the reverse strand, counting down.
ACTCTTGTCCCCAGATATCTATATTTTTAAACTTCTATTTCTCTGAAATGACTGGACAGATTTACACCAAATCAGAGAAAGCACACTTTCTGAACCAAAATCTATCTTTCAGTCAAATTGGGTGTAATTCCGTTCGGCAATTCGGGCTGTAGCCATGAAAATTCCCATAGACATAAAATGGGCTAAACGCGTTTTGGCTCCCCTCTTTTTTCTCGGCCCTCGTTTGACGAATTACCGTGAAACTTTCAACACAGCAAATGCACCAAAAAAGGGGAAACTTTGTGAAAATTTCGTGGAGATGCATCAAGAATAATGAATCATTGGGGGCATCATCCTACACTTTTTGGAAAATAAAGGCACTGCCAATACTTTTAAAATTTTCTATTTCTGAGGATGAAAAGTAAAGTGACAATGAAGACATACAGAAGGAAGTAATCAGGCTCTTTTTTCTATTGAATTGTTGTAGGGAATTTCTCCACCTGGAAAAAAGGGGGTGATGTGAAAACATAATTATATATTCTTATGTACTTATAAAATTATATATATATATATATATATATTCACTGAAAAAACCATAGGTTTCACACATGTTATAGTTAGGAATTAGCATTTAAAAAACCTTGCAAATTCAGTGAAAAAACCATAGGTTTCACACACGTTATAGTTAGGAATTAGCATTTAAAAAACCTTGCAAATTCAGTGAAAAAACCATAGGTTTCACACACGTTATAGTTAGCTGGACATTTCACTTGTAAAAAACCAATGAAATTTCCCCGTTATAGTTAGTTAAGCTAACTATAACTCGCGCGCCCGCAATGCACTGCTGATGACGTCACATATTACATCACTCATGACATGGTCAGTGACATCACTCATGACATCACTGATGACATCTCAAATGACATCACTGATGACATCACTGATGACATCATCCAGTGAATGTGTGTTTTTCTGAAAATTAAATATGTTTTATATATCTCAAGGTCGATGGAAGAATAAATGAGTATATAAGTGTCTAAATGGATGATTTGTTTTTGAAAAATTGATTGTATTACTGACTGATTAAGTGTATCTTATTGAATACATGGCTAAGTGAGTAATGTTTAAATGTGTAAATACCTGTATCAGTCTCTCACTTTGTGTATAAGTGGCTGCATGGGTTGGTGAGCAGCAACATGAGTGTCTATATAGGTTATTAGTTGGTTTTTTGAGTATCAGTATGAGTGTCTGAGTGTCTGTATGGTTCAGTGGGGGGTATTACGTAGTGCATAAGTGCATGAATGAGTGACTCACTGTTTGTATGTGTTGAAGACAGCATATGTGCAGGACTGTATGGGTGGAAGAGTGTGTGTATGGGTGTGTTAGTGAGTGAATGGCTGTCTCAATAGTGTCTTTATGAGTAACTACATATGTTTTAAACTAGTATATGTGACTATTGGTGTATATAAGTGAGTGTATGTGAGAGTGAGAGATTGAAAGAGTTCCTGTATGAATAAGTATGTGTTTCTTTAAGTGATTGTTTAAAAGACTAAGTATGTGTAAGTTTCCGTAGAAGTAAGTGTGGTGGTGTGTGTATAACTGTATATGCGAATAAATGTATGTTTGATTCTTTATTAGCATGAGTAACTATGTGTGTGAGTAACTCTATGGATGAGAGGCATTGTGTTACAGGATGTATAGGTGTATGAGTACATATGATGTGTGAGTACACGAATGAGTGACTGTACAGGACTGTTGGTGAATAAGTGGATGTTTATGTGGATCTTAGAATTATTGAAGAGGTTGTTGTAATTGGTATTGGTATGTCCAGTTTTTTGAAAATTTCAGTCTCTATTTTTGAATGTGTGTATCAAAGGTTATATTAGGGTGAGAGGAGGTCTGCCACTCTATCACATGGATGATGTCATCAGTGATGTCATCAGTGATGTCATTTGAGATGTCATCAGTGATGTCATGAGTGATGTCACTGACCATGTCATGAGTGATGTAATATGTGACATCATCAGCAGTGCATTGCGGGCGCGCGAGTTATAGTTAGCTTAACTAACTATAACGGGGAAATTTCATTGGTTTTTTACGAGTGAAATGTCCAGCTAACTATAACGTGTGTGAAACCTATGGTTTTTTCACTGAATTTGCAAGGTTTTTTAAATGCTAATTCCTAACTATAACGTGTGTGAAACCTATGGTTTTTTCACTGAATTTGCAAGGTTTTTTAAATGCTAATTCCTAACTATAACATGTGTGAAACCTATGGTTTTTTCAGTGAATTTGCAAGGTTTTTTAAATGCTAATTTCTAACTATAACGTGTGTGAAACCCATGGTTTTTTCAGTGAATTTGTATGGTTTTTTAAATGCTAATTCTTAGCTATAACATATGTGATTCCCATATTTTTTTATTGATTTTTTATGTTTTTTTTATTATAAATTCTTATATTAAATGTGTTTTTTTTTTTTTAAAAAACAATGGTTTTTTTTAACTTTTTATTCTCTTAAAACACTATGTTTTTTTTCTAAAAAATCTGCAATATTTAAAGTTTTCTCTTTTTTTTTTTTACCAAACAGGTAAGATATATTAGTATAACTTTGAAAATATTTTTTTTTTTTCTTTTTTTTTTTTTTTTTTTAGTGCGCGTACGGTAAGCGTACGGTAAGCATACGGTAAGCGTACGGTTTACGCAATGTCCGTAATTTATCTACTCTGCGTATAGTTACGCAATTTGCGTAGCCGCGCGTACTGCGCGTGGGGCGCGTAGGCGTGTACGCTACACGCGCACGTTACGCGGAAGTGTTGGGGAGTGACTGTTATGCGCATGCGCGCGAGCGCGTGTCTTTTTTTACGCGCATGCGTACTTTTGCCGTAAGCGCCCCGTAAGCGCACCGTAAGCGTAACGTACGCGCACGGTGGGTCATGTGATCATGAAACACAATTTTTGATTGGTTGAAACTACTTTCAGTTCTAGAACTCTCCTACACCACACCCATTCCCCTCATTTCTGCTTGTGATCCCTTAGGAGAAGGAGCTGGGTTGTCTTTGTGATACGATGGCAGAACAGCACTCTTCTGCTGAGAGTGAGGCTAGCAGCACTACCTTGAGGCAGAGAAGGAGGAAACAAAAGACCTCTTTCATATGGGAGTATTTTACTTTTCCAGAGGACAAGAAAAAGGTAAATGCACCCTTAGTGACTTGTAAGCTGTGTGGCCGTGTACTTTCAAGAGGGAATCCCAACAAGAAGTATTCCTTCGGGAATCACACCATGTTGAGACACCTTAAAGATGTACACAGAAGGACACATGCTCGACATACTGAAGGTAACCCTTCAGTAAGTCAACCAAGCACATCCACAGCAGCTCAGCGTGGTCCATCATCTGCAGGGCCGAGTCCATCTTCGGCAGGTCAGGTGAGCCCTTCATCTGTGGTGGGAGCATCTCCTTTTTCTACTCCTCTGGAAACAAACCATCGGTTTGTGAGGGTTGAAATACGGTGCGCCACTTGTCATGATCTAATTTGTCATAGGGAGACCAGTGTTTCCCTAGTGAACAATAAAATAGATCAGCACATTTGTCGTACCGACTAATATTCCCATTCTTTCTTTCCTCTGTCCCTGCATGAACACAACGGCTCTTGTAAGAGCCAACCTTACCTTTCAACTATTTTTTATATATGTTTTTAAAACTTTTTTTTGATTTTTTTTTACCGTACGCGTAATTTTTTTTTTTTTTAAAAAACACTAAAAATCAATTATCACATTACAAGGTCCTTGAGAGACTACAATGAAAAACTGAAAATGTGATTGTGGAGAAGTGGAAAAAAGGGACCATGAAATTTTTGACTTACCATACCCACTCAAAAAAATATTTATTAATTTAAATTTAATTTTAATTGCTTTAAAAATGGTTCTAGTTTTCGAAAATTTTCTATCTCAATCTGAAAAAAAAGAAAAAAGTATTAATATTTAATAAAACATTTTATAATACAGGACACATATTTACATATTTTTCAAAAAAAAAATTGCCTTTTTTTTGCTGTTTTCAGAATATATTGCATTTCACTATAAATTGTGAAAGCAATTGCATTCATCATTTAACAGCGGGCAAAAAAAAAATTAACAATCTCAAAGATTGTTTTAAAAAAGCCCACAATCTCTTTTTGCATAAACATAACTTTATAGAAATGCATAATATTCTTAAAAAATATCATCTAATATCAATACTTATTTCTTTAAAATATCGTCTGACATTTTTGTTTCAGAAGTATAATCACAAAAATATATCTCAAATAACTCCACAATACATCTGGTTCCATTTCCTTTAGGCCAAATAGTAATTTTAAAATTCTTTTTTGATTAAATTTCCAATGGTAATCCAATAAAAATCTAAAGTTTAAATTGTACAGATCTCACCGATTGTCTGTAACATTTTGGTTTCCGAAAGATTAATTAATAATTAAATAAGTCCACAATAGAATTGTTTACCTTTCCGCATGGCCAAATAGTAATTTTAAAAATCTTTTTTGAATAAATTTCCAATGGCAATCCAATAACATTCCAAAATTTAAATTGTGCAGATGTTACCGATTTTGTCTAAATTTTTGGTTTTCCAAAGTTTCATTAAAAATTGAAAAAGTCCACATTACAATTGGTTACCTTTCCATTAGGCCAAATGATAATTTGTAAAATCATTTTTTTTTTAAATTCCAATGGTAATCCAATAAAATGGTAAAATTGTTTTGTACAGATGTTGCCAAATCTCTCTAAAATTTAGGTTTCAGGAAGATTAGATAGGAATTTGCTAAATCAAAAGGCAAACGTTGCTTAAAAATCAATTGGGAATCATTACACAGTGTCCAGCCTTTTTCACATTTAAGATAAACTGTGTAATGTCCAGAAGTTACAGTAGGTCCTTCATGGAAAATTATTGCAACTGTTACAAAAGTTTTTCCTGAAATTGATAATTGCTGTCCTGTAAACTTCTTTATTAAAGTATCTAATTTTGAACCATCAGCTTTACAGCGTTGCATCATTAAAATTACATATTGTCCGTATTCCTTTAAAATTAACGTTGAAAACATATCAGATTGACACTCACTTCATTCCATGCTATGATTAGCATCTTTAACTAATTTAGCAAAAGTGACTGTTTTACTTTCTGGCAATGTTAAATAAATAAACCTTTCAGAATCAACATTAGAGCCACATATATTGTAACAGTTTTCACAACTATGTTCCCATTTATAAGAGAGACCAAATACATTTTCAATGGGAACCCCTTCTTCTTCCAGTACCTGAAGAAAAAACATCAAGAATTCCTGTGCGTCTTGCTGTACATTTTGAGAAAACTGTGTTCGTCCTGAACATACATCTAAAAGTTTTCTAATTTCAGTAGCACTTTCTATTTGAGTTTTATCATTACTCAGCTTTTGAAAAAGGAGACTCAACTCAGAACAGAATCTTTTTCCCTGATTTACTATTATCTGCTCTTGCACACTTTCCAGATAAAATGCAACATTCAGCACTACATTAGCGTAGCAGTTGACACCAGAGCTATTTTCAAAATGACATCCTACAACCTGTTCTTCATTTTCCTTTTTCTTTTTGCTTGCAATTACATCACTCCTCTTTTTTTTCCTCCTCTCTACATCTTCATTACAGACATTCTCATTTCTCCTTTTACGAGAAACTACACGTTTCTCCAACACAGGATACTGACCTAAATGAGGAGCATAGCTTCTTCTTAATCTATTATACTCCTTTACACAATTTGTATCAGCACTAACTTTTGAGTCATCAAAGTCTATCATGAATAAACCTGATAATGTTTTCACTCGTGACAAAGCAACATATGCCATACCTTCTTTGAACACAGTTGAACCAATGTTCACAAATGCACAATCTACAGTCAATCCTTGAGACTTGTGAATAGTTACAGCATATGCTAGAGAAAACGGAAACTGCTTCCTACGTACATATAAGTCTTTCACAAGCATGAAACGAACTGAACAACGACAAATGTCTTTAACTTCTTCTATCTGATCAAATTTTATTTTTAAACATTCAATTCCATCTTTTTTCTGATAATTAATAAAACCCACAACTCTTCCCATAGCTCCATTAACTAAACCTTTTTCAACATCCAAATTTCTCCTTAAAAATACTCTACAGTTCATGCAAACATATAGATTTTTTTCTAATCCAGCTGTTTTGGAAATGTTCTTCTCTAGTGAATCCAATTTATTTTTCAGTGTGCCTGTTAATGTGATAGTAATTCTTCCATCCTCAATTTTGTCCACTGCTTCCAATTTCCTGATATCTTCCTTTTCCAATTTCAAAAGCTCCTCATTGAATATTGAGCATTCACGTAGAGTTGGCATTAAGCAGATGACACTTTTCTTTTCTGCAATGTTCTTGTATATCTTCTCTGCAACTATTTCTTCCTTTGGAAATAAATTATGTAGCAACCGACTCTGTAATGCTTTTGTGCCTGCTTCAGTGAGTAGTCCAATCCTGATATCTTTCAGAATACTTCCATATTCTTCATCGTTTGCTTGCCTCATATTAGTAGTAAGTTCCTTGTACTCAAAGAAGGACCAAATATTTGCATTACCAATGCTTCCCAATGACTTCTTTGTGTCTTCATGTGTCACAGTATTAAACACTGGTTGTCCTTTAACTGGAGTAAACTGTAGAAGATCCCCAAAAACTATGACATGTTTTCCACCAAATAACACGTCATAGTCTGTCCTTAAAATTTGCTGCATTCTTAAATGCACAAAGGCAAGCATTAAGTTTGATACCATGCTCACCTCATCAATAATGAGAACTTGCATCTTCTTCAATACTCTTGAAACTTCCAAGCATGCTTCTCCAGTTAGCTTGTTGTATTGTATTTTGTTCTCATGCTCCACTGGTAACATTAGCAAACGATGTAAGGTGATTCCTTTTATGTTATAGGCTGCTAACCCAGTTGGAGCAGTAACCACACAAGACAAAGTAGAATCCGTTTTTTGCTGTAGGTAGCTTCTGATGACTTTTATTAAGAAACTTTTTCCAGTTCCAGCTTGTCCACTTACATACATCCTGATTGGATGAAATGATGTGCATGAGCACTCTTTTTTTTCATGTTGAAATCCGTGATCAATTTTGCTTCTGATCTCTTCATTAATTTGTTGCTGCTCTTCATTCAGTTGTCTTTCCAAATTTTGTAAGTCTATAAATTCTTCTTGAGCTTGATTCATAGCCGTTTCCACTTCATTCATGGCTATTGATGCTTCATTTTCAACGATTGGTTGTCCTAGGGGATCTTGACTGAGTGTTCCTGAACTTTGGCTGTCCTGAGAACTGTCTCTAGCTACTTCTGCTGCAATTGTAGTTTCCTGTTCAATTTCTTCATTTAACATTTGCAGATAAGTTGAGAATGTACTGCATTGTATGCTGTCTTTGCAAGCATTAAAAGAATCTTCATAGCTTTGAAATTCTCCCAGTAGTTCATCCTCTGTACGCCATGGTTTAAACAGCTGTAAAAGAGCCAAGTAGTAAAATTCCTTTTTGTCAGTAGTGTCGCAACTCAGCTTCCTGTGATTTATCAAACTTCCTTTTGTTTGCTTCACCAAACATCCTTCCTCACCAATGACTTTATATTTTCCATTGTTGATGTCTTCTGCGGCTTTCCGTGAATAAATGTAGTTCTGCAGCACTTCATAGAGACACATGTTCTCCAGATGATGACTTCTCTTGGGATAATATGTGTCCAACATGTTTGATTTCAAAATATCTGTACTTTCTGGGTCATTCTCGGCCAAATATTCAATTTCTCCAACAGATTTCAGTACCCGATTTCTCATTGCTGCAAGGCCTAAACTTGCCCAAATTATTCTTCTTGATTTCGAGTAGAGACTTGCAGAAGATAACCTATCTGAACATTCGTAGGATCCAATTTCTCGATGCGATAACATCTTTAAACTGAAACTGTACAGCTTCTTACTGACAGTCTTCTCGTGAGAAATCTCTTCCCACATTTCTTTCAATTCAGTTTTTTCTGATTTAGTAATGTAAGACGTTACATATCGAGCAACAGCAATGGAATTGTCAGCTACATACTGTATATCCATGTTAGCATTCCACATGGATAAAATGACTGGGTTGTAGTCATTTATATTTTTTGATTCTTCTTTTCTTTTTAGGTTGTAGGTATTCTTAGGTGATTTTCTTGTGATAGTATGTCTCACAGATGACATAAAACTGTTTACTCGATAGTATTTTCCACACCGATGACTTTGGAAACGTAAAACTTGCTCCTTTAACTTTTTCTCTTCTGTGCTTTTTGGTATAGCACATGTTGCATATTCTTCAATGTAAGATAACACTGCTTCATCAGCATCTGTTCCAAACTTTGGGGCATCCTTGATCCACAACAGCATATGAATATGAGGAGCACCTCTTGCCTGGTACTCTTTTCTCCAAAAGAAATCCACTACTTCTCCTAGAGGTGGATTTTTTTTATTGCAGATGAAGGACATCATAGCCTCAAATCTATGATTGAAATATCTGCAAACATTAACCGGATCCAATGAGCACAGTTCTCCTGCTGTCTTGTATTCGATGTTTTTAATGTTTGAATTTGCCTCTCGTAGAAAATCCAGTAAATCATCCCAAGCGTACTCAGCACAGCTTAGGGTAAGGAACCATGTTGGTGTTCCTAAATTCCGTAACATGCATTTTAATTCACCATGGCGTCGGTACCAATATTCATTTGTCCCACGCTGACAAGCCATCAGATTGATCAGTTGTGTTTCCAAATGATCATCTCGGTGCTGCACTTTCTCCATAAAATCCTTAGCAGACACATTTTGTAAATGTACTCCACTTTTTAAAATGTGATTTACTGCATAAGACAGTGCAGACAAGTCGCTTTCAAATAAAAGATGGAACAAATAAGGAATACTTTGTCGAAATCTGGGATCTTCAGCATATAGTCTTGTAGTCCGATACTCAGAAGCTGGAATCTGTTCTGGACGTTCATCGTATCGTTCTCCTTTTCCTTTAGGAAACAGCTGGGGAAAACATCGAGCTTCCAAGCTCTCCTCCCATACACTCACAGGAGTTCCTTTTGCTTTCTTCATCTGAAACAGATCAATATTGTCTCCCATAACTCCTTTTGAATGAAGAGGATGTATGCTAAAATGTTCATAAATTTCTTCTTCCTTTGACTTGTCCACTTTTTCAATTTGTCCAGTTGGTGTTTCTGTGTCTTCTTGTAAATCTTCTTCTTCTTCTTCTTCTATATAAATTGATTCATACCATTTGTTATTCCTTTTCAAATACAAATTTGCTCTTTGTACTTTCCGTACATCTACCAGCTCCTGCCAAATCTTCTTATTCTTTGTAGGTACACCATTAACCAGAATAACTAATGGTTCAGTTTCCAAAGTATCTGCATCAATAGTTTCCATATTTTTTTTCAAATCCAAGGGCAAATACACCACTCTACCTTTTAAACCTCTCAGTAAATCTGAAGGAGGTAATTTACCAGTTTTGGGCTCCATACGTACTATGGTCTGGAACGGATGAACACATTGAATAAGTATAGACTCATAAGTATTTAATTCAGAAAGTTCGGCAGGAATAACATCCAATTCTAAATTATTATGTACAGCTCTGGTCGGCATTCTATTTTCTTCTAATTTGTTGTAACAGTATTTACAAATACGCTGAACTTCACCCAATTCAAAACAATTTTCAAGAAATATATATGTGGCAAAATCCTTCCACTTATAATTATCTTCATTTTCACTTTTTCTATAGAGATCAACATACCTGGTTTGTTTTCTATAATGAGTTCTGCGGCAACAAATACAAGTAATATTTGGTCTTTCATTAGAGATTTTTTAAAATTTTGTTATGTGATCATTAAATGTCTTACTTACAAATGGTTCTACATTCTCTTCCACTTCTTCCTCATTTACTGTGTCCTTTTCTGCACTGTTTTGTTCAGGACCAAAGTAACAAAACTGAATTTCATCAACAACCTTCTCTACATCTGATACTGACCCACGGAACAGAGCCCTATTCAATTCATCTAACTTTAGTGCTGGACTTTTAGCAAAATACAACCGTCTCACAAACTTTCTCATTTCAGTATGATGAACAGCCAGCATCCTAAAATGATGGAAAACACTATTACACACTTTTCTAGATAGACAAGCCAGAGAATGACCCTGCAAACCAGTATTCTCTCTCACTCTGCATGGATCTAGTCTTTGAAGCACCTTAATCTTCTGTTTTACACTTTTTTTTACTATATTCTCTTAGAAACTCACGAAATTTATCAATAGATTCCTGACGCACAGTGCAAATACTACTACAAATCCAAGTGTACACTGGGGCTTTAGGACGTCTCCCCATAGCCTCATCCGCCATCACTTGTACCTCATCTCTTGGAACCATTATCTCCTTCTCCATTATGCAACCATTTTTCACTTCGTAAGCACGACCTCTGGTGTCAACTGCATGCAGCAAACTATTACTTTGAAAATAGCTCTCTTCATTAAAAAAAGGTTCACTACTTGAACTATGCGTCCATTTTCCTAAAAACACTTTACAAAAGTTTGTTCTGTTCACTACTCTTTTCCTTTTGCTTTGTGATTTCAGTACATTAACCATTTTATCTAATGTACGCATCCTATTCAAAATTAAAATGAATAGTTTCCTTTTTAATTCTAATGCCTTTGCTGCAATGGCTTCAATTTCTTTTTTTCTCTTGTAAAATTTTGCCTTTTGCTTATATTTCTTCACATCCTTTATCAAATTGGACATAACTCTTCTCTGAAACATTTTTCTACGTATCTCTTTAAACGCTGTTTTTCTGTTTAAGTTAATCTTTATATTTACAGAAGGTATATTTTCATTAACTAAATTCTCAATTTTTTCCTGTCCTTTTCTATTGAAAACATTCTTTACAGTACAGACATTTTGTACATTTTTCCTTTTTTTGAATATGTTCTTTAAAAAATCTTTTGTCTGCTTACCAGAAGATTTTTTCTTTTTCCCAACATGAGCATCTCCAACTAACTTAGGTCCTCCAGTTGTCTTCAAATATAGGTTTTTTTTGTGGTCTTTCTTTAGTCTGGATTTTGTAGGCATCTTAAATTTTGTTCACTGCTCTTCAGCAATACCTGAAAAAAACTAAAAAAAAATTCCTTTATTTTATTTAAATATATTACTACATTTTTTATGTTCTTTAGAAATCTTAAAATACTATAAACCCCTTTCCTATAAATGAAAATCACAATAACACCTTCACAAATTAAATATCTAAAAATAATTCCTGTGTGCACACAAAGTCATGCTTTGAAATTAGACAGAAAACGAAATTTCTTTGCCAATTGCAAAGCATACTTTCTACTGTTTTTTTTGGCAAGTGATAAGTACTTTTACAGACTGACACATTTTGAATCCACTTTTCAGATTCTTAAAAAAGCACATGTCCAAACTGCTTTTTCAGACCAGCACCATGTGTAACCTGGGTGACTGACTACACTCCAGCAAGGGCAACCAGCCTTAGTGATGCTGAATGTATTTGCATTACTGACTGAAACCTCAAACCCCACTCGGTTGTGAATACTATGCATGATTCCAGAGGATAAGCAGCTGGGTGTGTGCTAAGAGGCTGCTTCTACACAAAAAAAAATGGCTCACCCTTTCCATCTAATGCAAATGTGAAATCTCCAGAGCAATACGCAATAAATCTCTGCCTGTAATTCCTCTTTGCACACAGAGTCATGTTTTCATATTAGTCACAAAACGAAATTTCTTTGCCAATTTGAAAGCACACTTACTTTTCTTTTTTTTGGCAAGTGATAAACACTTTTACAGACTGACACATCTTGAATCCACTTTTCAGATTCTGAAAACAGCACATGTCCAAACTGCTTTTTCAGACCAGCACCATGTGTAACCTGAGTGACTGCCTACACTCCAGCAAGGGCAACCAGCCTTACTGATGCTGTATGTATTTGCATAACTGACTGAAACCTCAAACCCCACTCGGTTGTGAATACTGTGCATGATTCCAGAGGATAAGCAGATGGGTGTGTGCTAAGAGTCTGCTTCTACACACAAAAATGGCTCCCCATTTCCATCTAATGCAACTGTGAAATCACCAGAGCAATACGCAATAAATCTCTGCCTGTAATTCCTCTTTGCACACAGAGTCATGTTTTCACATTAGTCACAAAACGAAATTTCTTTGCCAATTTGAAAGCACACTTACTAGTCTTTTTTTTGGCAAGTGATAAGTACTTTTACAGACTGACACATTTTGAATCCACTTTTCAGATTCTTAAAAAAGCACATGTCCAAACTGCTTTTTCAGACCAGCACCATGTGTAACCTGGGTGACTCACTACACTCCAGCAAGGGCAACCAGCCTTAGTGATGCTGAATGTATTTGCATTACTGACTGAAACCTCAAACCCCACTCGGTTGTGAATACTGTGCATGATTCCACAGGATAAGCAGCTGGGTGTGTGGTAAGAGTCTGCTTCTTCACAAAAAAATGCCTGCCCCTTTCTATCTAATGCAACTGTGAAATCACCAGAGCAATACGCAATAAATCTCTGCCTGTAATTCCTCTTTGCACACAGAGTCATGTTTTCATATTAGTCACAAAACGAAATTTCTTTGCCAATTTGAAAGCACACTTACTGCTCTTTTTTTTGGCAAGTGATAAACACTTTTACAGACTGACACATTTTGAATCCACTTTTTAGATTCTTAAAAAAGCACATGTCCAAACTGCTTTTTCAGACCAGCACCATGTGTAACCTGGGTGACTGACTACACTCCAGCAAGGGCAACCAGCCTTAGTGATGCTGAATGTATTTGCATTACTGACTGAAACCTCAAACCCCACTCGGTTGTGAATACTATGCATGATTCCAGAGGATAAGCAGCTGGGTGTGTGCTAAGAGTCTGCTTCTACACAAAAAAAATGGCTCACCCTTTCCATCTAATGCAAATGTGAAATCTCCAGAGCAATACGCAATAAATCTCTGCCTGTAATTCCTATTTGCACACAGAGTCATGTTTTCACATTAGTCACAAAACAAAAATTTCTTTGCCAATTTGAAAGCACACTTACTTTTCTTTTTTTTGGCAAGTGATAAACACTTTTACAGACTGACACATCTTGAATCCACTTTTCAGATTCTGAAAACAGCACATGTCCAAACTGCTTTTTCAGACCAGCACCATGTGTAACCTGAGTGACTGCCTACACTCCAGCAAGGGCAACCAGCCTTACTGATGCTGTATGTATTTGCATAACTGACTGAAACCTCAAACCCCACTCGGTTGTGAATACTGTGCATGATTCCAGAGGATAAGCAGCTGGGTGTGTGCTAAGAGTCTGCTTCTACACAAAAAAAATGGCTCCCCCTTTCCATCTAATGCAACTGTGAAATCACCAGAGCAATACGCAATAAATCTCTGCCTGTAATTCCTCTTTGCACACAGAGTCATGTTTTCACATTAGTCACAAAACGAAATTTCTTTGCCAATTTGAAAGCACACTTACTAGTCTTTTTTTTGGCAAGTGATAAGTACTTTTACAGACTGACACATTTTGAATCCACTTTTCAGATTCTTAAAAAAGCACATGTCCAAACTGCTTTTTCAGACCAGCACCATGTGTAACCTGGGTGACTCACTACACTCCAGCAAGGGCAACCAGCCTTAGAGATGCTGAATGTATTTGCATTACTGACTGAAACCTCAAACCCCACTCGGTTGTGAATACTGTGCATGATTCCACAGGATAAGCAGCTGGGTGTGTGGTAAGAGTCTGCTTCTTCACAAAAAAATGGCTCCCCCTTTCCATCTAATGCAACTGTAAAATCACCAGAGCAATACGCAATAAATCTCTGCCTGTAATTCCTCTTTGCACACAGAGTCATGTTTTCATATTAGTCACAAAACGAAATTTCTTTGCCAATTTGAAAGCACACTTACTACTCTTTTTTTTGGCAAGTGATAAACACTTTTACAGACTGACACATTTTGAATCCACTTTTTAGATTCTTAAAAAAGCACATGTCCAAACTGCTTTTTCAGACCAGCACCATGTGTAACCTGGGTGACTGACTACACTCCAGCAAGGGCAACCAGCCTTAGTGATGCTGAATGTATTTGCATTACTGACTGAAACCTCAAACCCCACTCGGTTGTGAATACTATGCATGATTCCAGAGGATAAGCAGCTGGGTGTGTGCTAAGAGTCTGCTTCTACAAAAAAAAATGGCTCACCCTTTCCATCCAATGCAAATGTGAAATCTCCAGAGCAATACGCAATAAATCTCTGCCTGTAATTCCTATTTGCACACAGAGTCATGTTTTCACATTAGTCACAAAACGAAATTTCTTTGCCAATTTGAAAGCACACTTACTAGTCTTTTTTTTGGCAAGTGATAAGTACTTTTACAGACTGACACATTTTGAATCCACTTTTCAGATTCTTAAAAAAGCACATGTCCAAACTGCTTTTTCAGACCAGCACCATATGTAACCTGGGTGACTCACTACACTCCAGCAAGGGCAACCAGCCTTAGTGATGCTGAATGTATTTGCATTACTGACTGAAACCTCAAACCCCACTCGGTTGTGAATACTGTGCATGATTCCACAGGATAAGCAGCTGGGTGTGTGCTAAGAGTCTGCTTCTGCACAAAAAAATGGCTCCCCCTTTCCATCTAATGTAACTGTGAAATCACCAGAGCAATACGCAATAAATCTCTGCCTGTAATTCCTCTTTGCACACAGAGTCATGTTTTCATATTAGTCACAAAACGAAATTTCTTTGCCAATTTGAAAGCACACTTACTACTCTTTTTTTTGGCAAGTGATAAACACTTTTACAGACTGACACATTTTGAATCCACTTTTTAGATTCTTAAAAAAGCACATGTCCAAACTGCTTTTTCAGACCAGCACCATATGTAACCTGGGTGACTGACTACACTCCAGCAAGGGCAACCAGCCTTAGTGATGCTGAATGTATTTGCATTACTGACTGAAACCTCAAACCCCACTCGGTTGTGAATACTGTGCATGATACCAGAGGATAAGCAGCTGGGTGTGTGCTAAGAGTCTGCTTCTACACAAAAACAATGGCTCCCCCTTTCCATCTAATGCAACTGTGAAATCACCAGAGCAATACGCAATAAATCTCTGCCTGTAATTCCTCTTTGCACACAGAGTCATGTTTTCACATTAGTCACAAAACGAAATTTCTTTGCCAATTTGAAAGCACACTTACTTTTCTTTGTTTTGGCAAGTGATAAACACTTTTACAGACTGACACATCTTGAATCCACTTTTCAGATTCTGAAAACAGCACATGTCCAAACTGCTTTTTCAAACCAGCACCATTTGTAACCTGGGTGACTGCCTACACTCCAGCAAGGGCAACCAGCCTTACTGATGCTGTATGTATTTGCATTACTGAGTGCAACCTCAAACCCTTAAAGTATTCCTTATTTTTACCAGTACACCTTAATTTATCGTGAAAACATAGTCCATATTATTTTACATGTTCCTCACATTTAAATTTCTCCCAAAACAGAAAATGATAAACACAACTTCAACAAAAGGAATTCCATTTCTATAATTAATTTCTTAATTTACCATACACATCCCCTCTCAAACTCTAAACTCACCTTTAAAATTAGTCAGTTGTGAAAGAAATGTGGCACTCAAACAGCAGATTATCAGAGCCAGGATCTCTGTTCTTTACACCTCTCTCCTCTCAGCAGAACCAGATAATGTCAAACTTTCCCTCTCTTTTTCCACACATATACATGTTAATTTCAAATCTCAGTGCTTCCCCCTTTTTTTCAAATGTAATCACACATTTCTATTGGTTGAAAACCAACCCTTTTCCAAAAGTACCCTTCCCCCAACTTGACTTCTGCCTAGTACCCTTCCCCCAACTTGACTTCTGCCTGCTACCATAGCAACAGCTCATGGAACACTGCTGTGTGGAGTTAGGTCAGAAGTTCACCAAACAATGTTTCAATTCCACAGAGCAAGAGTGCTTGACTTTTCAAACCTAACAGCAAATCCATAGTACTGTTCTTTGGTAACACATTTTTCTGTACCAATACAAAACATGCTTCTATTAATTTACACATACAGCCTAGTTTTTATTCTAGAATGGTATGAAACAGCCAATCAGTTCTTTTTTTTATAAAAAAAATATGTATGCCTCCATTTCCAAACTGTCTTTCATTTCTTTTTACCATTCTACTGAATTTCACCTCCTGAGTGCATCCATTTCTCCTTTGAAGATGTTCACAGTGTGGATTGTAGGGCACAGCTATGTCTTCTGGAGTGAAAAGTATGCAGAGAAAACAGATATGGTGAGAGACCTTGCTTTGCCAAATGTAGACATTAAATGGATTGGTCAGAGAGGGTTAAAGTGGCACCAATTGATGCCATTGGTGAAATCCTTCATGCAAATCCAACACCCTGACCTCACAATAGTGCACTGTGGTGGCAATGACCTAGGCACTTTGACTGGGGTAGGTCTGGAAATGCTTATGAAGGACACCTTTGCACAACTGTTTTCACTTTTCCCTAAAACTGCCTTTGTCTTTTCTAACATATGCCAAAGGCAAAAATGGAACTGGTCCAATCATTTTTGTCCGCAGATTGACAAAGCAAGAAAGCACGTCAACAAATCTGTTTCTGCTTTCCTCAGAGACTATGGTATGGGTTCCATTTACCACAACAACTTGCGTTACGACATGCAAGACATTTATAGAGGAGATGGTGTGAACTTCAATGATGAAGGGAACAGAGTCTTCCTCTTGAACCTTAGACTCTGCATCGGTACTTACTTGTAGGTACCACTAAAAAATCAAATCACTTCATAAACACAACGGCTCTTTTTAGAGCCCCCTAATATCTAAACTCTTAAATCTGAATTTCATTTCTTTTTTTTTCTTTTTTTTTCTACCGTACGCGTACGTTGAGCTTACCGTACGCGTACCCCGCGATTTTTTTTAAAATCAATAAATGTTTTCTTTGTACTTTTCTGTCCTTCTTTGACCCCTTTACAAATGTTAGGGGGTCTGTAACTCTCTCCCTTGCCCCCTTTTCAAGATATCACCCTTTTTTTCTGAGTGAAACACACAAAATGGCGGCCGCCGCTTCCTGGTTTCGACCGATTCGAATGTTTACTAAGATCTAACAGCCAATCAGAATCGCGCTCGCGCACGCCACCGTACGCGTACGGTAAGCGCACCGTAAGCGCACCGTAAGCTGGCTCAGATATATATATTGATTTAAAGGCTATTTTCTCTGCATCTACTGAACAGATTTACACCAAACCTACAAAAGGCACTTCCTTGACCTGAGGACTACCTCTCTGCCAAATTTCAAGTAATTCTGTTCAGCCGTTCGGGCTGTAGCTGTGTCTAAAGGTCCTATGGAAAAATGCATGGGAAAAACGCGTTTTGGGACCCCCCTTTTATCTCAGCCCCCGCTTGACGAATCCCCCCGAGACTTTCAGGGTAGGAGCGGAGCGTAGCGCCCCACCTATTTTGAAAAATTCGCGAGGATTCGTCGACCGGCGCCAAAGTTATTCCAAATAGAATGTTGCGGATTTCCTATGGAAACGTGGTCCTAACTATAACTACCTACTGGCGACCGCCAGTAGGTAATATATATATACTCCAATTTTTACTGTGTATATCAATACATTTTATAGTCAAATATGGATGTTATTTCTTAGTGATCTGAGCTATCTTCAGACTCAATTATGCTTACTGAGCTTCATGGCTGTAGTAGGCCTAGAAGACATTTTATTCCATTTAATACATTTGCACATTTCTGCACAGCAAATAGTGCTGGCAACTAGAATCAGGATTTTACTAAGGTATGTGCAATTTGCGTATTTTGCTTTTGTGTAATTACTCAAAATTTCAGCAAAATTAAACAAAATTGCACGTATTTATGTGAAATGCAAATTCGTCATGCAGCAGTATGCTTTAGAGCAAAAGGTGTGCTCACATCATTTTTTTCATGCTTCAAAAGTACAAAGACCAAAAGCACCACGAACAACAGCCACTTACGTTCTGTTATTCTTGTGTATTTCCGATAACTTTTTACCACAGATGCAGATGGCTCATTCGCTGTACATTTTTATGGCAAATGTCATATAATTTATTAAATGGCATAATGACATAATTTCGGGAATTATGCCTAACAAGCATCATGAGAATTTACCAAAACTACTATAATTATGCCTGCATAATTTAAATTTTGTCCAGATCCAACTTTTAGGAGAATAATGAATTCAGTATTGTATTCATGTATTCTTAAATATCTTCTCCTCCAGGAAATTTTGCTCTTTCTCCAGGAGAAGATATTATCACCTGCTCATTAGATAACCATTTGCTGAAAGTAATAAGTTTCTATCACATGATTAGGTTCCATAGGTATGTATAGAGATATAACGTATAAACTGTACTAAAGTTCCTCTATTTAGCATTGGGCTCCGAGTTACCCTTTTCTAGTGAGAGCTTGTATTTTGGAATATTTGCTATGCTGTTTACTCTTTTTGCATTAAATGCATTTTAGACAAGAGGGCTTCCAGAAGTGTTATGTTTTATTTTTAACACCATGTTTTGCACCAGTCTAAGAAAAAAATCGGAATAAAAGTAGTAATATGGATGCATTCACTTTAAATTTGAGTTTATTAGCCAAGGAACTAGGGGGGATATGTACAAGGAAGTGGCGGAGCACGGCGTTAGCTTAACGCTGCACCCCGCCACTTCTGAAACGCAAGGTTGCGCCATATTTACAAGAATGTGGTGCAGCCTTGCGTGTCCCCCTGCGATGGCGCTAAGTTTAGCAGCTTAGTGCCAACGCAGGCACCCTTGCTTGGTGCAAGGGTGTCTGCATGCAGGGGAGGATTGTTTATGAGTAGGAAGGTGTCCCATCCTGCACATAAAATATCCTTAAAATGCCATTCTGTTACTTTTATGTGTGCTGCTTCATGCAGCACACATTAAAGTGACAAAAAGGCATTTTTTAAAGATTTGTTTATGTACAGGAAGGGACACCTTCCTGGCCATAAACAAACCATGGCATTTTGCTTTTACCATGTGTGCTGATCAAACACGAGGAGAAATAATGCATTTCTCGTTTCGCCAACTTAAGACCAGGATTTACCTGGTCTTAGTTTTGGCGCTGCCTCCTATGTACACCGCCCTTGTACATAGGGGGCAGCGTCAAAATCAATGGGTGTTGCGGTGGAATGCCCACTGTAACACCCACTGAACTCCCCTTTCACACTAACCATAGCGTAAAATGGGGCCTTATGTACAAGGCAGCGTTAAGCCACGTTAAGTGGCTTAACGCTGCCTTGTACATAAGGTGCAGCCCCTATCGCCACCACAACGTCGGTAAAAGTGACGTTGTGGTGGCGATAGGGGCTTGTACATATGCCCCTGGGTCTCTCAATATGCACTCATGACTTTCGGGTCGTGTTCTCAAAAGTAACGTGCATACTTTGGGAGCAAAACTGTTTGACGGTGGTAAAAACAATTTACAATACAGTAAACACAATTTTACTTTTTAACCCCTTCGAGGGGCACCTTCTTTTTTAATGTGACTTGTAATGATGGTACTCTTGGACACATAAGATGGTTATTATACAACATGGCATATGACGAAAACTTTTAACCCCTTCAGCGCGGCGCGGATTTCCGCGCGGTGCTGAAGGTTCTGAGCGCGGGCGGGGCCATGACGGAGCGGTTCCGTCATGCGCACAGCGCAACCGACGCTCATGACGGAACCGCACCGTCATGAGCGTCGGTTGCGATGTGCGCATGACGGAACCGCTCCGTCATGGCCCCGCCCGCGCTCAGAACCTTCAGCACCGCGCGGAAATCCGCGCTGCGCTGAAGGGGTTAAAAGTTTTCGTCATATGCCATGTTGTATAATAACCATCTTATGTGTCCAAGAGTACCATCATTACAAGTCACATTAAAAAAGAAGGTGCCCCTCGTTGAACGCAGAGGGGTTCGAGATCCCACACACCCCTGCACAGGATTCCTAAATCCAAAGTTAAATCCTTGGTCTTTCCAGGCCTGGTCTCGGCAAGACTGACATGTCGATAACACAGCCCCCACCAATGACTCGGACACTGAGACAGCTGACAGGAAAAGAAATGCGTTGTCATCTTTATAAAAATCGAAGGAAAAAAACGGGCCCTCGTAATGATGACATCTCCTGGGCATTTCGTGCACTTTGAACAGCCCTGATGCCAGCAGTTCCCGACTGAGTCCCAGAGCTCAGCTCTTCCCGCAGCGATGAGCCATCGGCTCGAGTCACAGACTGGAGGTCCCCTGGAGGAATGACTTGAGCCCTCGTAAGACAGATGCACACCAGCCTGTCTATTAACGAGCACTTGTGGCCCGCTGCATCAAACGCGGCTGACAGATCTAACGGGACCCGCATGCAGGGCTGACCTTTGCCCGTCTCTGGGAAGGCGGTGATTAGCCACTCTTCGCACGGTATTAGCCCCCACCTCCGGGGACCGGCGTCAGACCCTGCCAAGGTCCAACCTGAGAAATCCCGCCCTTTTCTTGCAAGCCCCGTGAATGTCCTGACGTATTAACAGATCCGAACCTCGTGAGGTACCACTGTTTCCTTGTATTAATAAGAAATGTGCTTGTGTGGAATCACGGAGCCGGGGTAGAGCATGGCGGTGGCGGTCGATCAACATGTGTTCCTGGGTGAGCCTTCCACTGGTTATTCATTTCTTAAGTACTGCTAAAGTATATCTCTGGATGTCAGGTATTGCTTGTCAGCTTTGCGTATACACACCCATATTTACATTTAAAATACACATATATTGACAGCATGCGGTTCTGTGAACAGCGGAGCTGTGGCAGATAAATACAGCGCCGGACAGAGGCAAACACAAAAGGGAATGTTGTTTGTTTTGCTTTACCTACTACCCGAGAATGAATAAGGTCTCTACCGCTCACCGAGCGTCTGCATTAATGCAGCCCAATTGTTCACTGAGACAATGTTAATTTGGACAGCGGAAATTCCTTGTTTCACTCCAAATCCATATAAATGTCACTTGAAAATGAGGCAATGTCTGGTGCTTGTTGATCCCAGCAACGCCTACGTGATTTAATACAACTTCTTCATTTTTTCAGAAAGTGGAACTGCAAACAAATCACACCTGCTTCCATAAACATGTTGCATGAAAGACTGGGAGGTATTTCGCTGGTGGAACCCATGGTATAAATGACCCAACATTCCATCGATCTGATTTGAGGGAGATCATGAAGTTATATACCACTGGATAGTGTGTGGTTGTGCTTTGCTTTGTGCAAATGTGTGCGTTTTAATGTTAGTTTTCTCTGTGTGTATCTCTGCCTATCATGTCAATGCCTTCTTTTTCATCTCTCTGTGTCTATTCCAGTATGAACATACATAACACAACTGATGCTCTGGTACTATTGTTGTTTCTCCTATGTGGTCCAAAATCAATAAGGAGAGACAGCTAAACTAACACAAAACACCAACAAGCTATGGTGAGATGTTTGTAAGAGAAACTCACAAAAAAGTGGGGAAACGACTATCACAACCTTTGATGATTGTGCTTAAAACAGTAGTAACTAAGCAGAAGATGTAACACATCAGCAGCAGGGCTGGGAGACGCTCGGATGAAAGAGTAGAAAACAGAGTACTTAGAGAAGGTTTTGGTGACATCGGCACTAGGACATCATGTGGACCAGATAAAAATGGAAACAACGGAGAAAGCTCCATCCGCTGACATCAGTAATAGGACTACAAGAGGATGAGGTAAAAGGGAAACAGAAGGAGAAGGCTTTAGTGAAGTAGTAGGACTTGGAAACCAATGACAGAAGTTCACTGAAAGACTTGTCAGCTCACTGCATCTAAACACATGGAATTGTTTCTAAGGAAATTATTGCAAATTGTAAAGGCAGTCGGTTCATAAGCGATGTAGGAGGCTGGCTTAGTATATGGTGCACACTTATTTAAGTGAAGCAACTTGCACTTATCCAGACAAACCTTATGGTGGTTTTAGTGGTCTTGGACAACCTTAGAAAGCTCTCTAAGTGGATCGCTGTGGTGAGCAGCCTTCAGGCTTAGTCCAGAAGGAGCATTAAGCAGCTTGTTTTACTAGATCTAATCATGTAGTGTAGGTTAAATGAAAAAGAACCACACAGTGTAGTTATAAAAATACTTCTATTTATTACACAACACTCACTAACACATTGGTATATCTCCTAGCCGGAGATAATAATACAAACACACAACAGTACTTCAATTGCAAGAGGTAAGCACAGTACACAGTGGTCTCCATGGGGAGACCAAACTGTATACTAAGAAAGTGGAATGCGAATTGCGACCGAAGTCAGGACTTAGACTCAAGAAACCACCCAAGGGAAATACCCAGGAACCCCACGGAGGCTGTGTGCAGAGTGGAAACACAGCTGCATACTCAATAAAAGTCAATGGGAAAGTCACAGTTGCAGTTTTTAAGAAGAAGGACCCTTGCCAGTGGACCCTAAAGAAATGCTGTGGAAGACAGAAGGTTGGAGTCAACCCACCCATGGTTACCCCTGGTGTCATGTCGCCATGCCTGTTTTCCCTTGTCCCAAGGTCAGGCATAGCAGTGGGTAGGAAGAGGAGGAGCCGCGGGGTGGAAGCGGCAGTTCGAGATTAGATGCAGAGTAATAAAGACATGCTACTCCTGCATCCTGGTGTCCGTGTGTGTTTTTCCCCCTTGGTGGGACAGGAAACTGGCGACAAGGGTGGGATCGAAGTCCCCCTTCAATATCCCGCAAGATCGGAGGAAGCGCGCGCTGCCGCTAACAATAGCGGAGCGCTCAAGGCAACGGAGGAGGCGCGAACGGCGGACAGCGAGTATACGCGGCCCGTATTTAATGTAGGATTCAAATTAAAATATATGATTAGCATAGCGTAACTAAAACTAGCTTATTTGATTCAGCCCCGTAATAAGGCCCTTTTCGTCCAACTAAGTTGATACGGCGGAAAGGGCCGAAAACAGGACCGCGGCCATCTTGGCCCTTAACTCTCTCGTCATGTAGGAACTGCGATCACGTGGTTCCCTGAGCCCATATTTTCCTCATTTAGCATGCACCAGCTTAGAAGACAGGCTGAATTGTATTTACGACCGAGAAGCAAGGTCACATCTGCTAAAAGGGAGTACCAAGCAAAATTCCTTCTGAGCCTGAGACGAGAAGGGAGTCACCCGGCCGACCTTCTATTCTTAAAGATAGTAGCCCTTTTTGTATCGCTGAAACTAGATATAGGATGAGCTCATTAGGGGCGCCTGGATGGGCTGGTACTTTTCCACTTGTAAGGCTTTGTATGTTGCGCTGTAATGTATAAAAGTATGAGTTTGTCAAGGAGCCAGCAGTCTTCCTCGGCGCACCTCCTGGGTGAGGATCGATGAGGCTCCTCTATGTAGAGTTTTCTGTTTGGCCAATAAACGCTTGAACCTTCTACATTGCCAACTGCTCATTATTTGACTTACATTGCGGGCCATCGGTAAGTGTGGCCCTTGAGATGAAAATTTGGATACAACAGTTGGCGACCACGAAGGGACCTCGTGATAGGGTCTGACCTCCCCCGTAATCGGGTGGTAGATTCGAGGGCGTCTTAGCCGGGTGGGCGGAGAACGAGCTTGAGGGTTCCGCTCCGCGTGCTCGAGCGGGATGCCATCTGCTGCTAGTCACCCTTCACCGGGGTCCTACGGGCTCAACCCAAGAAACGGACCGTGTTGGTCGAGAGGAGTTGGCAGCGAAGAACGAACATTCGCACCAGGGTGCACCCGGTGAGTAGAATTTTGATTTGAAGCACTGACTAGAAGCAGTGCCCGTTTTGACTTTGAAGCACGCAAGGTGGTGCGTGTAGTTGCATTTGAAGCACAGGCTCTAGGGCGGTGCATTGATTTTGAGGCAGGCGCTGGAGAGCGGTGCCACTGTTGGTTTGAAGCTCGAATGGTATGGCTGGGCATTGATTGGAAAGTACATGTACAATTGGTACGATTTGATGGGACCTTTTTTCTGATTTGATAAACCGCGCGCGGAATGTAGCCCGATTGCACCTGGGAGACTCACGACCCGAGCTGGGTAGCCACGAGACATACCCGTGGTGAGGCGCAGACCTCCCCGGGACAGGCCTCAGTGGTAAACCAGAAAGGCAGTGAGAGGATCTATGGTGTAGTCAGGGATGTCTATTGTTGGAAACATTATGGATTAGTGTGGGACTGGCTCACTGAGGTGGTGGTAAGGGTTGTAACTTTTGGTTGTGGTTTACGTCATTTGTGTCTGTATTGAACCAATCACCATGCCTTGTTTTAGTAAGTTGAATTGTTTCAGCTGTTGCTGTCGGACAGGTGACTCTCGGCTGGCTGAGAGTCAGCCTGCCCCGCCGGAAGGCAGTCCTAGCCACTATATGTATGTGAAGCATGGAATTACCCCTTTATTGTTTTGTACTCTGTGGCATAAATATACTAAAAGTAACGAAGAATTGCAATGGCCAAAGACTGGCTCGTTTGATGAGAAAAAGATTGCTTTCTTACAGGAACAACTGTTCTCCAGACGTAGCCGCCAGGCTATGTTTGATGCCCTGGGTTCATGGCTGAAAGAATCCAAGCAGCGGCGGATAAGGGAGGAGAAGCAATCTAGGGCTAAGGCAGGACAGAACATGACTCAGAAGGCCATAGCTTATGATAGGTCTCGAGCAGAAAAAGGAATAGACTGTATGAACCGTGAATTCCGATTGAAGGTAGATAAGAGCTATGTGACTCGACCCAACGCTGAAGATGAGATAGAAGACTTATTGGATATACGTCCACCGCCTCCTTATGTGCCTCAACGGCTGTATCCGGAGGTGGCCGGAGTCTCGGCTCCGGCCACGGCTGCGCCCTTAGGAACCTCGGGGGCCTCAGCCCCTCCGGCTCCCCCCAGTTCCTCTCCTTTGACAGAACTCTCCCGACTGTCCACATCCGTGTCGGAGGTGATTACTATGTTACCAGCACTGTTAACTGCCGTAGCAGCTGGGACAACACAGCTGCCATCCGGGTCAATGACTTCCCCTTCTGTCCTGCCCTCCTCCTCTGCGAGTACTACGCCAGTAGCAGCTGCCACCACTCCGACACGTCCGGTTCCCTTAGCTGAGGGTAAAAGGTTGTTTACTCGTTCGGCTTTGGGAACCGAAGAAAAAGACACTATTGCTGTACAGGCATCCCAATGGATGCGGCAACCCATTTATTCATTATCAGATATTTGGAGCACCATGAGAGATTACGAGCCGGTAATGCAGCAGCATGCATTAGAACATATGGCGAACCGCCTTATATCATTATGGGAGCAGGTACACACGGAGGGAAGGGCCCCGGCCATATTATACGATATCGTCACACAAGCCCATAAATCCCGCCTTACCCCAGAAGAAGTGTATGGGAATGTGCAGACCCTGGTGGCGTATAGAACCCGTCTGCAGTCAACTAATCCTACGGGGCTATCCCAGTACCCTATGCGGGAAGTACACCTCATCTACCATCCAGAAGTCACGGAAGTGGTAGACGCCCTCGGGGTAGTTACTCGTCCCAGTGTGGAGGCGCGTTTCCAGGAACAATGGGTGTATACCCCCTGGAAACGAAGTGAGGTGTTGTCACTAAAAAGTCAGTTACCAGATCCCAGGAAGAATCCTACCGCGTATTACAAAGAGCTTACTGAAGCGGCTTCCTCCGCAGTAATGACGTTGGCGGACATTGAACTATTCTTCGCTTTATTAGTACCGGTGGACATTTGGCGCCTGGTACACGATCAAGACCATGCAACCGAATTTGGGGGAACTTGGGAACAGCCACGGGGATGGGATAGAGATCGTAAACCGGGGAATAAGCCCCGGGCGGAAATATTGGCCCTTCCTGATAGGATAATAAATTATATGCATTCACTGATCCCTCCCCGGAAAGTGGATTGGGATAAGCTGACGGCCTGCAAGCAGAAGAAGGATGAGAGTGTATCAGATTTCTTTACGAGATTTGGGGGAGTTTTCATTGACTTCAGTGGACAGGACCTGGCCACTGAAGGAGGGGTACGTTTGTTCGTGAATCGATTCGTGACCAATCTGCTGCCGGAGGTATCGGCTCGATTACAGGCCGCTGAAAGCACCTGGACAACTACTACCCCTTCGACAATATTGAGTATGGCTCAATATTACGAACATCGTGAGAATGAAAACAAGGATAGGACAGAAAAGAAGTCGAAGGACTTGAAGACTAGAGTATTGTTACAGCAAGTAGAGAGAGGACGGGGAAGAGGGCGAGGGTCGCAGAATTTTGCTCCAAGAGGGGCGGGTCCGGCACAGACGACCGGACGGACAGACTTGGGCATAAATCAATGTGCCTTCTGTAAGCAGGAGGGGCATTGGCGAGCCCAGTGTCCGTTATTATATGAACAGAACAGTGTTCCGAGAGGACGGGGAAGGGGACATTTTGGTGGACAGCGAGGCGGATCTACGAGACCAGAGCATTCAGCGACAGGTGAGACGGGTCAGAACTGTTTTGACCATGGTCAGGGGAAGCAGTATTACTATGATGATTATATGACAGGCGAGGGACAAGTTATTCTCAAGCATAGGACAGCCAAAGACAGAGTCAGGGGCCGGTGTCAATTCCAATTGATCAAGCTGGACCTTATGTCCATGCACGATTGCTGAACGCATCAGGTAAGTTCCTAGTTGACACAGGGGCCATGAACAGTTCTGTTTCACGTGCCCTAGTCCTGGGGGCTGCTCTGTCTGGCCAGAATAATGTGTCTGTGGGGTTTTCTGGAACTCCGGTGGTAAGCCCCATCTCACAACCGCTTCCCCTTACCCTGGGGTCGGTATCAATAAACTCACCTTTCCTTTTGACCTCCCAGTGTGGAGAGAACCTTCTAGGCATGGACATATTGAAAAGATTGCATGCTCGCATCTATTGTTCCCCGGAGGGGGTTTACCTGACCATAAAATACCCTTCACCCCTCTCCGCGCAATGCTTATCTAAAACAGAATCTCTACCACCAGAATTGGCGTGCATCCTGAAAACCCTCTGGGCGACCAGAGACACCGATGTGGGCCATTTGCAAATTTCCCCAGTATTGATTACCTTAAAGCAGAACGCCCAGTTGCCGAAAATTCTCCAGTATAAAATTGCCCCCGCTGGGGAACGAGCTTTAATGGCTATCATTCATGATTTGATTAAAACCGGAGTAGTGGAAGAAACGGCCTCTAACACGTGTAATAGCCCTATTCTTCCGATTCTTAAGCGAGCCCCGGTACCACCGACTCCTGATTATGCTGATACCTATCGAGTTGTGATTGACCTACGCGAGATCAATAAGATCGTGGTACCCCAGTACCCTGTGGTGCCTGATATTAATTCCATCTTGACGATGATTCCTCCAACTGCACAATTTTTCTCAGTAATAGATTTAAAAAATGCTTTCTTTAGTATCCCTATATATCCAGATAGCCGCTATCTTTTTGGCTTCTCATTGGGGGGCCGTAGCTTCAGATTCTGTCGCGCCCCCCAGGGGTTTACAGAAAGCCCCAGTATTTATAGTCAGGCACTGAAAAAGATACTAGACACGTTGAGCTTGCCGCCAGGTAATGTATTACTCCAGTATGTTGATGACCTCCTGGTGGCCTCTGATACGGAGGAGGGCTGCCGGACGGCAACAGTGGATTTACTACAGCATCTGGCAAGACATGGTAACAAGGTGTCACTGTCAAAATTCCAATATTGTCGACCGGAGGTGACCTATCTCGGCCATCTCCTGTCGAAGGAGGGAAGGCGATTGACCTCGGAGCGTATTGCATCCATTACTAACATGTCTGTTCCTCGCACGCAAAGTGATGTCCGTGCTTTGCTTGGTATAACCTCTTACTGTCGCCAATGGATCCCTAACTATTCCCTTATCACTAAACCCTTCTTGTATTTAATCACCAAAGATGTGCATGAACCCCTACCCTGGACTCATGAGTGTCAAATGGCTTTTATTTCTTTGAAGGCTGCTTTATGTTCTGCTCCTGTGCTTGGCACCCCAGACTACCGGAAGCCTTTTGTGCTCTACGTGCATGAGGTGGACGGTTGTTCGCTTTCAGTGTTAACACAGGACTTTGGAGGTAAGCAAAGACCCTGTGCATATTTTTCGGCGTTTTTGGACAACATCGCCAGAGCACTTCCCAGCTGCCTAAGAGCCACGGCCGCTGTAGCGGTGGCGATCAGGCAATCGGAAGGGCTAGTCCTAAATACGGATCTCACAGTGATGGTACCACACGCTGTGGACGTATTGTTAAACAGGACACAGACGCAGCACTTAACCAGTGCGCGTCTTACGGGGTACGAATTGACCCTGTTTGCACCTCACATAACGATCAAGAGATGCGTCACTCTGAATCCTGCCACGTTGCTACCCCTCCCCTCAGGAGAAAGTGGCCAGGATGTACATGATTGCATATTTCGGACTGAAGAAGAAACAAAGGGCCGGATAGATCTAACAGACACCCCTTTATCGGAACCCCAAGGGGAATTGTATGTTGACGGCTCATGTTTTAGATTGCCCAACGGTACTACGGTTGCGGCTTATGCAATTACCACCTTGCAGACCGTGGTCGAGGCGGCCAAAGTACCATATCATTCAGCCCAAGCGGCTGAATTAATTGCACTACTAAGAGCGTGTGAATTGGGTAGGGGATTGAGGCTGAACGTCTACACCGATAGCCAATACGCTTTCGGTGTAGCCCATAGTTTTGGGAGGTTGTGGGCAGAACGAGGGTTTCTTACATCCCATGGTGAAAAGATAAAGACTGGACAATTGGTCGAGCGACTGCTGGCTGCATTACCTTTGCCAGAAGCCCTCGCTATTGTAAAATGTAGTGGTGGGCTGAACTATGTCTGTGCGGGGGGGGCGCTGGGTACTAAATAACTAATCTGTTCTGGGTTGTTAAGTGCGGGCGCGAAATCTAGCTTGTAAGTCCGTGTGCCAGACTTCAAGCCAGCAGGAAGACAACTGTGACTGGCACGGGAGGCAAACTCGGTCGGTCTTCTGTCAAACACAGCTTCGCAACGGCCTCCCTGTCACTTTCCCCTGATCGGAGCCACGCGGCCTCTACCCTACGTCATGGGACGTCATCTCCTGCTGCCCTCGGTCTCGTCTGCACTCGTTGCTTGTTGGGTCTCAGACATCCCCTCCTGCTTCATGGCCCGCCTCGCCGCGAGCCGCCGCCGCGAGTGTTCCCGTGCGTGCAGACCGACCACCGCCCAGCCATAGGCTCTTCACAACCCCCTGTGTAGGCCGTCAAGCAAAGACAGGATAGTAATTGCACGCTGCCTCTACTAATTCTACCTACAGTACCCCCTAAATAAATCGGCTGTATTGGAGGTGTTCGACAGTGCCAGGACAACTTCACCAACAGAGTGGTACCTGCCTTTTGATACTGTTCCTGCGACACACGGGCCATTTCCGATGACTGGATAGCATATCCGTTTCCCGTATTCGAAGGGCCTCGCTTTGAATCTTCTTTCGAACAGCATCAAATACTGTTTGTTTCAACCACACAACCATGGCAACAGAAGAGAAGAAACCTGATACAGAAGCTACCAAAACACAATCGACACCTTCCTCTTCATCCAATCAAAGCAAGCCTGCACCTGTAAAGCCTAATTATGCTTTGAAGTTTACACTAGCAGGACACACCAAAGCAGTATCCTCTGTCAAATTCAGTCCAAACGGAGAATGGTTAGCAAGTTCATCTGCTGACAAGCTTATCAAAATTTGGGGAGCATTTGATGGAAAATTTGAGAAGACTATATCTGTTCATAAATTGGGAATCTCTGATGTTGCTTGGTCTTCCGATTCCAACCTTCTCGTGTCTGCTTCTGATGACAAAACGCTAAAGATATGGGACGTCAGTTCGGGAAAATGCTTAAAGACCCTGAAGGGTCACAGTAACTACGTTTTCTGCTGCAACTTCAACCCACAGTCTAACCTCATTGTGTCAGGATCGTTTGATGAAAGTGTTAGAATTTGGGATGTGAAGACTGGAAAGTGCCTTAAGACCCTGCCTGCACACTCCGATCCAGTGTCCGCTGTCCATTTTAATCGTGATGGCTCCTTAATAGTTTCAAGTAGCTATGATGGTCTTTGCCGAATTTGGGACACTGCATCGGGCCAGTGCTTAAAAACGTTGATTGATGATGACAACCCTCCAGTGTCTTTTGTGAAATTCTCTCCAAACGGCAAATATATTCTAGCAGCAACATTAGACAACACTTTAAAACTTTGGGACTACAGCAAAGGAAAGTGCCTGAAAACCTACACTTGTCACAGGAACGAAAAATATTGCATATTGGCTAACTTCTCTGTAACTGGCGGCAAGTGGATTGTTTCTGGTTCAGAAGACAACTTGGTTTACATCTGGAACCTCCAGACTAAGGAAATTGTACAGAAGCTACAGGGGCATACAGATGTTGTAATCTCAACTGCATGTCACCCAACAGAAAACATAATTGCATCAGCCGCCCTAGAGAACGACAAAACCATTAAGCTGTGGAAAAGTGACTGCTAAAATAGTTCACAAACTACTTTTGGAGAACTGCAACTGATGGAAGTTAGCCTATTGTGCAAAGGACGCGTTGTACAAAGTCTGAAGGTTTTTCAGGTGCACTTTTGATCTGAAATTTATTAGATCTTGATCTTGAGAAGATGAAATAAATTTTCGAAGGACGTCTGGGAGAGTCTTTAGAACATCTTAATGGGTGAAGCTCCGACCTGAAGATATGAGCTGCCTTCATTTTCTTCCTCCCAGTCCTCAAACAATAGAAGTGTTTGAGGAAATGGTGTTATTGTGTGTGCGCTTACTGTACTCTGAATGGAAGCACAACCGGCAGATGCAGTTCTCATGGCTTGCATCAGTTACATTGACAGTCGACCACCCTCTTACCTTTGGTGTAGGTATGAACCTGTTTGTGAGGATGAATCTAAAGTCAACTGTGGAATTAGACATGGACTCTCTGAAAAAAGACTGTTTACCATGATGTGATATCGGAGTAGTCCCAGGAATATCAGGAAATGAGTACTTGTGCAACATAGTTTGATCTTGTATGAAGATCAATTGAACACCATGTTCTGGCGGTTTTTACTTTTGCTTTCTTTTTGTGACCAAATAAAACCAATAATGTAATGTCAGTCTTCAATCAGTGCAAAACTGCCTTCCAGTTAAGATCTGCATTTTACCTGTCTGTATATTGCTTACATTTATTGCCGTGTGTGCAAATAGATGCAGTCCTAAAACATTTTACATTAAACAATACCTGCTTTGTTAGACATTCTCTTCCAATTTTAAGATTTGCAACACATTGTAAAGTTATTTTGGTGTTAAAAAAAGGCAATCTGTTTTTTTGTATTTTAAATATTGATAGTATTGGAATGTATTGCTGCAGTGGCATGGCTCTGTCTTTTAGATGTGGTATCTTGTGTTTTTCGTCACTTATTAAGCAGTATGTGACATTAAACTTCAGAACCGTGAGCCATAATAAAATCAAAGTGGGGTTTTGTGTGTATGTGCGCACTTGTAGTAAATACCCATCAATGTAGTAAAATGTAGTGCCCATAAGGCTGTAACTGATAATGTTGGGAGGGGAAATGCTTTTGCAGATAAGATTGCTAAGGAAACTGCCCAGTCCGATACCCCCTCCATGTTTGTGGTTAGTCAGTGCAGAAGGATGGTAGAAGCAGACATTTTTCGAAACACTGTAGATAGTGTGAAAGAATTGCAACAGGAGGTCACCCCAGAGGAACTGCAGTATTGGCAGGAGCAGGTGGGGCGGTTAGACGAGAATGGGTGTTGGACGGACCTGTCAGAAAAATGCAGATGGCTACTACTGAATGCATTTGTGAATGCGGTGGTGGCCATGGCACATGGTCCCGCCCACGTCGGGGTCCGAGGCATGTGTGCAATGTTGGATCCTGTATGGTACAACACCAATATCCAAAAAACAGCCAGGAATTTGGTCCAGCATTGTATGGTCTGCCTTCAGCATAACCCAGGGGGTGGTACTCCTGTTCTGTCGGGTAGTTTTGCCCCACCCACCTTGCCTTTCGAGGTACTCCAAATGGACTATATACAGCTGGAACGGGTTAATAACCTCAAATACGTTCTGGTGGTAGTCTGTACCTTCAGTAAATGGGTAGAAGCGTACCCCACTAGAGAGAACACAGCTATAGCAACTGCGAGAGCCTTAATAAAAGAGTTCTTTCCCCGATATGGGTTACCACGAGTAATCTGGAGTGATAATGGGACACACTTTAATGCCAATTTAGTTCAACATGTATGTAAGGGTTTGTGAATACGACAGAAGATCCACGCCGCACGGCACCCTCAATCGGCAGGCCTAGTTGAAAAATATAATGGGATCCTGAAGTTAAAATTAGCCAAACTACAGGACACGACTGGCCTGAAATGGCCTGATCTTCTACCATTGGCCCTGTTGTCTGTAAGAACGACCCCTCATTCTCGGAGTGGGATTTCCCCTTACGAGGTGGTTTTTGGGAGACCTGCCAATGTATGGGGGGTACCTCGGCCCAAGTCATTCAGGGATATTGAGTATCCTATGTTAGCCAACTACCTCTATGCGTTAACTAAAGATCTCCGTTCTATCCACCAACAGATTTCAGCAGTACTGCAGCCTCTGCCGGAGGGCCCCGGACACAGCATCGAACCAGGTCAGTGGGTCCTAATTCGGAACTATCAGCAGAAGTCGAGCTTGGAACCCCGCTGGACCCGGCCACATCAAGTGCTTCTGGCCACAAGGACGGCGGTAAAGGTCGAAGGGAGACAGCATTGGATTCATGTGTCCCATTTGAAGCGTGTCCCGCTTCCCTTGCCCGAGGATTGTCAGGACCAGGAGGAAAACGTACGACCCAGAGGTGAGCACGACACCGAAGAGCCACCCTCCCCCGAAGCCCACGGAGAAGCGGAAGGGCAGGGAGAGAGGGCCATAAGTTCGGGGTCAGCTGCGGCAGATAAGGCCCTGCCTGGGGACCAAACGCGTGACCAGGAGAGCCACACACCTCTGTCCTTATCTGATCCCACTGTGCCCATCTTGTTCATGAATCCTGAAACCCCTGGTCACACTCGATACCACCTGCGGCCCCGCAAACGGAATGAGATCCCCTGGTCCGGCTTACAATAAAAGGTGAAGTCTAAGCTAAGGGACCTAGGGATCATATAAACACTGGACTGAACTTGTGGAGGGCGTGGAACTTTAAGTGATAGCCTTGTTCAGAAAGAAGGTAGAGACACTGATAGCGAAGGGGGCCCAGGTAACCTTCCTCTTCGACCAGAGTTGCGTCAAGTGCAGCTCCCACGCGAGAAGTTTTTGCACCCTTGATTTTTATTTTTTATTTTTATGTTTTTTCTGTTTGGAATGCTAAGAGTCTGCCTGTGAGGCTCTAACATGGACACAGGAAAGAAGCACCCTCCGGCAGATTGGACTGCTTGTAAACTCTTTTTGTTTCCCGAGCTTAGAACTGGACTTTTAGTGAGAATGTATCCCATTGCTCGTTTTGCCCTTGAAGAAGAACGGCCCATAATCCCTCGCCCTAGATACTCATATTTACCAATGTTTTCCACATGGAGTTTGCGGGCTAAAATTGTGTTTATTTCTATAATAGCTGTGTCATTTCTATTATGTTTAGGATTGTTCATTTATCTAGAATTCCGCCACCCAGTCCATACCCTGGTGTTATCTACCCCCACTCCTAAGGAAAACCATTTTCAGACTTTGGCCCCTCACAAAGAGAGGCATCGCCAGACTTATGTACATAATGCCTTCATAGAAATGTTGCATCAAACCCACCGTTCCACGAATGTTACCGATTGCTGGGTATGTGGCCTCCTCCCTTCAGTAATGCATAAACATGATTTGTTTATTTCAATGCCGTTGTCACATTTAGGGAGCTGTGAAGCTTGGTTTAGATTGTTGTCTATGATATACAAGCATTATACTGTAGACGCACACAGATTCTCAGAGAAAGATTATGACTTAATCTTGGCCTACATAGAGAGGCATCAGGGATTCACTCCCAATGCAGAAGGTACTGACGGCACTTTAGACCCAACAGCCTGCATGAATGTGTACATGGACCATGAGAATGATACTTGGCTAAGGGATGAGATATTAGATTTTGTACCCTTCAATTTTACCGAATACTTCAGATATTTTCAGGAACGCAATGTCTCAGAAGACAAGATTATACCAGTCCCTGTATTAAATACGTCATCCTCCTTTTGTATCCAGGGTTCCGGCCATTTGTTCGTGGGATTTAGCAGATGCAATTACACTTATCGATTACGGACTTTTAGTAGTCCGCCAATATTGACTCCCCCGAACATATATTTCGTATGTGGGGAAAATGCTTACACCTGGCTTCCCAGAGGATGGTCGGGCAGGTGTTATCTGTCCTTCCTCTATCCTCCTGTTTATATTGCCCCATCAGATTATCACAAGTCCCATTCACTGAATAAAAGAAGTCTGTTATCCACGTCCACTGATAATGATGTCACTGATCAAACAGATACCCCGGCCCAACACTTTGTAGATATTATGAAAGGGGTTCTACCTATATGGGGCCCTATCCTAACTAGTAAGGAAATTAGGAGGCTGTCCAGGGTGGTGGAAGGAGTGGTTAATACCACTGCCGGGATATTGACTAATATCACTGTTGAGCTTCAGGCGACCCGGCTTGTGACCCTTCAAAATCGTCTTGTTCTAGATGTCATATTGGCCGATCGCGGAGGAGCATGCCGGGTGATCGGGAGCTCCTGTTGTGTATATATACCTGACTCCGCCCCTTCGGTTCATTTAGCCATTCAGAAACTCCACCGACTGGCATCAGAAATCCATACGGAGACCGGTACCTGGTCCCTGTCAACCTGGTTCTGGGACCTTCTGACCACTTGGGGGTGGAAACTATTCATGGTTCTGTTGGGTATAGTGGGTTTCCTTTTTACCTGCTGTATTTGTATCCAGTGTGGCCCTGTCTGTTGTTCTTATTGTGCCACCCAATTTCGTTCTGCAATACCTAAGTCCCCACCTCCCCAAGCTCATGCCCAGATCACACAGAAAGAAATTCATGACATTATGCAAATAGATGAGGGCATTTTTGAGGAGTAGTCATATTTTTTTTTTATTTTATTTTAGCTACACTATGCTAAAAGGGCCGTTCTGTAGGATTAAAATTAAAATATATGATTAGCATAGCGTAACTAAAACTAGCTTATTTGATTCAGCCCCGTAATAAGGCCCTTTTCATCCAACTAAGTTAGTACAGCGGAAAGGGCCGAAAACAGGACCGCGGCCATCTTGGCCCTTAACTCTCTCGTCATGTAGGAACTGCGATCACGTGGTTCCCTGAGCCCATATTTTCCTCATTTAGCATGCACCAGCTTAGAAGACAGGCTGAATTGTATTTACGACCGAGAAGCAAGGTCACATCTGCTAAAAGGAAGTACCAAGCAAAATTCCTTCTGAGCCTGGGACGAGAAGGGAGTCACCCGGCCGACCTTCTATTCTTAAAGATAGTAGCCCTTTTTGTATCGCTGAAACTAGATATAGGATGAGCTCATTAGGAGCGCCTGGACGGGCTGGTACTTTTCCACTTGTAAGGCTTTGTATGTTGCGCTGTAATGTATAAAAGTATGAGTTTGTCAAGGAGCCAGCAGTCTTCCTCGGCGCACCTCCTGGGTGAGGATCGATGAGGCTCCTCTATGTAGAGTTTTCTGTTTGGCCAATAAACGCTTGAACCTTCTACGTTGCCAACTGCTCATTATTTGACTTACATTGCGGGCCATCGGTAAGTGTGGCCCTTGAGATGAAAATTTGGATACAACATTAAGAAAAACACACCGGGAGGTCTAATTCCAATCTGGAATCAACAGAGACAGCGCACAAGTAGGGGTAAGCCCAGTAACGATGCCCCTGTGATAATTGGAACTGGAACATGCCTGCATGAGTCCCTGTTGGCGGCCATTTTAAAGTCAGTCACCCAACACCCGTCAAGCTTAGCCCTGATGTGGCGGCCATCTTAAAGTCAGGCAGTACACTAAAAGGACCCCTGAAGCCTGCCAAAGTGATACTGAACCCCTGCGAACATCTCTGAAGCCCACTAGAGTCACATTGCGCCCCACCATGTTGGACCCTTACTTAACACAGCAAGCTGCACCTAGCACAGCACATGGTGCCCCGCCGCCTGGACCGATACCCATGGGAGTCTCATACCTGCACCCCCCTGAACCACTACCACTGACGTCTGGTAGCAGCATCGGTCCCTCGTGGAAGAGTTGGCTTGAGGACTTTGAGGACTTCATTAAGGGGTCACAAGTCCGTGACTCCAACCAACAACTTACAGCCCTACGCAACCTTGTAGGTAAAGACATCGGACAAATCATCAAAGACTTACTTCCGGCCAACGCTGCTTCATATGAGGACGTGAAAGAAGTATTGAACAAGAAGTTCCTTCCCAAGCGGAACCTAGATTACAAGCGATACACGTTCAACCTCGCGTCCCAAGAGCGAGACGAACCCATGTGCGACTTCATTTCCCATCTCAAACGTCTAGCTCGATACTGTGAATTTGACAACTTCAACACAGAAGATGCACTACGTCTACGAATCATTGATGGATGTCAATCTGAATCACTACGCCGCCGACTTCTGAAGAAGCATTACACTCTAGATGAAATAGAAGAACTCACTCGCATCAATGATCAAGCAGAATAACACGCGAAGAAAGTGGAGGCTAGCAAAACTGAAAAAAAAGAACAAGCTCTTTGTGTGCAATCTTACACAGAACCGAGGCACCGTCCAGACCGTCGCACCTCGGGAAGATTCGCAAGGTCACCTCGTACAAAGTCATCCTGCCAAGGGACAAAGAACAGTCACTCCCGTAGGCACCCTCCACAGTGTTACCGGTGCGGCCAAGACTACCCGCACACGGGTCAATGTCCAGCCATTGGTCAACCATGCCACCGATGTGGAAAAGACAACCACTTCAAAGCCGTTTGCCAAACCAGGTGCACGAAGATGAGACAGACCAAGCAAAACACAGGAGCATGTCATCACGTAAGGGCCGTACAGGGACGGAGAGATCACTCAACAAACTCCTCAAGATCTAGTACACAGTCACACAGCTCA
This sequence comes from Triturus cristatus, assembly GCF_964204655.1. Classification (NCBI taxonomy): domain Eukaryota; kingdom Metazoa; phylum Chordata; class Amphibia; order Caudata; family Salamandridae; genus Triturus; species Triturus cristatus. The sequence goes on along the minus strand of NC_140591.1, from coordinate 610,765,411 downwards.
TACCGATCACAACAGTCAACATCCAGAGAATCATCCTCTCTTACAACTATTTCACAAGACAGTGATGAATACGTATGCATGGTGGCGGATCCGGATAGACTGAAGAAGTATCCGCGACTACACATTCGAATAGGAAGCCATTCTGCCAAGTTTTTTCTCGACACAGGCGCATCGCTCAACTACATTTGCGCCACTGAACACCAAGAACCCGAAACCGAAACTAGAGCCAGCCTCAGTACGGGTCTACACGTGGATGTCCAGATAACCACTACCTTGCCTAGGACAATTTCGTACCACGCTACCCTTCAAGGATAGGAAAATTCAAGTACAAATTCACGTGATTGAAGGCACTGAAGCGGCAGACTGTCTCTTCAGCCTGCCAACGGCGGAACGCCTAAAGCTAGTCGAGATCCTGTACAAAGTGGATGAATCACAGACATTGTTAACAAGTTCCCAAAGCTGTTCAACGGCCTAGGTAAGCTAGCTCATTTCAAGGTCAAGTTGCACATAAATGAGCGAGTGACGCCGGTGGCAAAACACAACAGGAAAGTGCCCTTTCACCTACAACAAGCGGTAGATGACGAACTCCAAGATCTACTAAAGGCTGACATCATAGAAAGATCAACTGGACCCACTCCATGGGTGTCGCCAGTAGTGGTTGTGCCCAAGAAAGGACAGGACAACAAAGTACGCCTGCGCGTAGACATGCGAACCCCAAACACAGCCATCGAAAGGGAGAGACACCCAGGCCCACACATCGGGTGACATGATCACACGCCTGAACGGGGCGACAGTCTTCTCGAAACTAGATCTCAACAAGGGGTACCATCAGCTCGAATTGCACAAACGATCACGATACATCACCACCTTCACCATACACCAAGGACTTTTCAGGTATAAACGCCTTAACTTCGGGACCTCATCAGCTGCTGAGATTTTCCAGGAAGCTGTTCGGCGAGTCATACAAGACATCCCCAACGCTTTCAACTACAGCGACGACATCTTGGTGTTTGGAGAGACCTATAAAGATCACTACAAAGCGCTAGACCGCGTGTGCCACACCCTTCTCAACGCCAACCTCACACTCCATCAGGACAAATGTAAGTTTCACAAGTCGACTCTCAAATTCTACGGGCACATCTTCTCAAAAGAGGGCATGAAACCTGTCCCCGAAAAAGTGTCAGCACTATCGGACACTCCACAGCCGTACAATGTCAGCGACATCCGCTTGTTCCTGGGCATGGCCAGTTACTGCGCCCGCTACATCAAATACTATGCCACCATCAGTTACCCCCTGAGGGAACTAACTCGACAAGGACAACGTTTTCGAAGGTCGGCCACGTGGGACCGAGCTTTAAACAAAATCAAGGCAGCAGTGAGCTCAGCCATTAACTTGGCATATTTCAACCCCAAGCAAAAGAGAGAAATCACCGTAGATGCCAGCCCTGTTGGGTTAGGAGCGATTCTAGCGCAATATGATGATGAAGCCGACCAACGTCACATTGTTGCAAATGCCAGCCGCAGCCTTACCGACACCGAAAAGGCATACTCTTAACCGGAAAAGAAAAGCCTGGCAGTCGTGTGGGTGTGTGAACATTTTCACCTCTTCATGTATGGCAAGCACTTCACACTCATCATCGACCACCAAGCGCTGATAACCATTTTTGGGAATCCCAGAGCGAAGATGCCTCCACGAATAGAATGATGGGGCATCCGCCTACAAGATTATACATACACCATCATTCACAAACCCGGGAAGGCGGAGAATCCGGCAGACTACATCTCACGGCATTCCCAAGCTCTGACACGAGTGTGACACTCGGTAGCTGAAGAATATCTCCATTTTGTCATTGATCGAGCCTGCCCACCGGCTGTTCAATTAGAAGCCATCATTGATGCATCTACAAATGATGTCACTATCCAAAATATCATGCATCGTGTTCGCACAGATTCCTGGTGGCACATAGAAGAGCCAAAGGTAAACTACACCATCAACACACTGGAACTCATTGCATTCAAATATGTTAAAGACAAACTCTCCATCAGTGACAATGGTCTACTACTAAGAGGTCGGAGAATCATCATTCCCAGCCAGATGCGTCAGGGAATTGTAAATTTAGCACATGAAGGACATCGAGGAGTGGTAGCCACGAAGAAAGCGCTGCGAGAGTGTTGGACTTGGCCCTTTTTCCCTCATTTTTTTCGTTTTTGCAGTAGTAAGGTGCAGGTGCTTACTTCGCCCAAGATGGCTGCCACAGACCCCTGCTACTGCAGGGTGGTCGTTTTTCATAGTAGCACCCTAGCTGCCAGGAGCGGGCTGGGACCCACAACAATGTTGCGACACCAGCCCGCCTTTTTGTCCCATAGGTAGAGTGGGGAAGCTCCTGGAAGAAGCTGGAACCTTCTAGAAGGGAGGTGGGGTTTTACTTTTGCCGCCTTGGCTAGAGGTCACCTGACCTAGGGCTACTTAAGAGTGGGAGGGAAACTTTTGTGGTGAGTTGGCCATTGGGGTGAAGCAGAGCTGGAAGAATCCACCAGGAGTGTAGGCGGTAGGGCCTAGCCAGGGACTTATGCCTCTGAGAGTGACAGGATTTAGGTACTGCCTCTTAAGTGAGTGAGGTGCCCTGTGAATCCCACTGATCTTGCCCAGTAGTAGGAGGACCCAGAGACTCTCTGCCAACCTGACTAGGAAGGACCTAGTCGCCCTCTCCATCCCTACCCCTGTAACAGAACCCCTTAAGGGCGCCAGATACATCTGCGCCAAAAGACTTCATCTGTCAACTGAGAACTGAAACCTAACTTTAGGAACTGAGACTGCATGACAAGAGCGAGCTGTAAGCCTTGAATGCCAGAGCTGAGACTGCGTGTTCAAGCTACCCTATTGAACAAAATACTAAGCCGATTGCCAAGTCACCGGGGATCGACCAGGTACTAGCGCTGTGACCCCCGCGCTCCCTGCCCTGGTCTGGGACCCCCGGCAGCGTGCTCCGCTGAGCACTTTACCCCCATCCTTAATTTGAGCCCCCCCTGCGACGACGAAGCCAGCGCGCTCACCGCCGCGGCCTGGAGGAGTGCCCTGCTGTGTCGCGAGGCCCAGGCGAAGTCCGGGGCCCCGTCGCTGCCATCGCAGCCGTGTGAGGAGGTGCGCAAGATCGGGACCGAGTTCCCCCAACGACGTGAGGACGGACGCCTGCTGACGCCGAGACGGAGGTAAGCCCGGAGGCCGAGATCCCCCCTGGTGCGCCCCCTGCTGGTCTGGAAACCACACCGCACTTGGCCCGGGTTGTCCCCTCCGTGGGAGTCCCCGCCCCTGCCTGCGCGACGGAGAGACCCCGCCGAGGGATCTTGTCCGTGTCCCCCCTTCTGTAATACTGAGCGCGGTGCTCTGTGAACTGCACCGGAGCATAGGGACCCGCTCCTCAAGTCCGGTCACCCTCCCCGCTGGAAGCCGCCCAAAGAACTGACTGACATTACCCTCGTGTGGCGCTTCACGCCACCGACCCTGCTTCCCCCGGCGGAGAGACCGGGACTGCGAGTAGCGCACTGTGTTATATGCTCTGCTCGAAAGTAATTACCTGCCAAGGAATGCGAGTAGCGCACTGTGTTATATGCTCTGCTCGAAAGTAATTACCTGCCAAGGAATGCGAGTAGCGCACTGTGTTATATGCTCTGCTCGAAAGTAATTACCTGCCAAGGAATGCGAGTAGCGCACTGTGTTATATGCTCTGCTCGAAAGTAATTACATGCCCAGGAATGCGAGTAGCGCACTGTGTTATATGCTCTGCTCGAAAGTAATTACATGCCCAGGAACGCGAGTAACGCACTGTGTTATATGCTCTGCTCGACCGTAGTTACATGCCTAGGAATGCGAGTAGCGCATTGTGTTATATGCTCTGCTCGAAAGTAATGTTATGCGACTGATTACGAGTAACGCGTTGTGATAACTGTTCTACGCAACCGTTTCCACATGCAACTGATTGCGCGTAGCGCTGTGTTTTATATGCCTTGCTTCACAGTACTAGGGGCCAGTGGTCACGAGGAGCGCTCAGTTCGACAGGCGCCATGTTGATGAACCCAATGTTCCCCCTTACAAGTATTACGCTGTGTTAGACGGCCTGTTCAGGGACAGACTTTACATAAGCGCGCACAGCGCTAGAATCTCCTGCATTTAACCAGCGGGCGTGGGTACATGAACGAGGTTAGGCACTGCATAGATATCACCCAGAGTGTCGCATGTACTGAACGATGGTATTATGATTCATGTATTACCTTGTTATTTCCTGAACTGCAACTGACCAGCTATACTTGGATAAACTTGAAGAATTTGCATAATTTAAACGGTGTGGCGTCCCTTATTGTGTGTGACTCTAGTCCATGAGAAGCGTGTGGTGTATGGTTGCTTAACACATAGCCCTCTGGTTGCCCGACTGGCTCGCGCCACGTTACCGCCCTTAGGGCCTGGTGACCCCAGGTTCCTACATTGTTGGCCAGCGGTGGGATCCTTGGGACTTGTGACCATACAGCACCCTTCCGTGAGGCGAAGGGCGCCACAATTAAACGCCTATCCTACATTTTTTTTGTTCCACAGCTCAGAAACCATTGTTGCTGGATCATTAGTTCCACTGTCCAGGTAAAGAGTGCAAGAAACCTGGTTAGCCACTAACTGTTGCCTACACCCTAGGAATTTTCTCCTTAGTGTCTAGGTCCCCACCTGCCAGAATGGAATCCCGGTTAGCTGACCTCGAGGGGTACACAGTGAAGCAACTAAGGGAGTTCGCGCAGGAGTTGGGGGTGCCTGGGATGCGGAGGGCCAAAGCGCCGGAACTCCGTACCGCCATTAGGGCATGGGTAGAAGCCCACCCAGAAGGGAGAGGGGATGAGGGACAGGGGGCGCCAGATGCACCTCAGGAGGAGAGCGCCCAAGAAGTCCTAGACGTTGTAAACATAGAGGAGTCTGAAAATGTGCCCCCAGGGAGACGTTCTGGGGCCAGTAGTAGGACAGGGTCTAGTAGGAGCGCGTCTCCAAAGGAGTATGAGGACAGAAGGGAAGAGAGGCAATTAAGATGGGAGCTAGCCAAACTGGAACAGGAAAGAGAAAGGGAAAGGGAGAATAAGAAATGGGCAATGGAGGAGAGGAGGATGGCGCACGAGCTTCGGATGAAGGAGTTGGAGCTGCGTGCCCTCCAGATGAATGTGTCCAGTGAGGACACTGGTGGCAGCATACCGGAAGCTCCACAGGAGCTAGAAGTTTATTTACCCCAGGATGACATCATCAGGGTGTCTGAGGAGGCAGTGGTGGGTGAACCTGAAGGGGGTGGTGCAGGGAGCTCCCAACCCAGCGAGGTGGGAGAAGTGGCAGATAGCCCAGCTAGGTCCCAGGAAGAGAGGGTTGTAGGGCCTCACGACCTATCTATAGGAAGGCGTGAGACGGGGAGGTGTCCCGAGGTGCCCCAACCGCAGTCTCAGGGCCTGGAGAGTTTCGCAAGGGAGCCCCAGGTTGGGAGCCTAGGCTGTCCCGATGTGCCATCCAGTGCAGGGGAGCCCCTAGTGTCAGGAGGACCCAGGGCGACTGTAACCAGCGCTCCTGAGGTTCTGGGGTTGGCCCAGTCGCAGGGTTTAGATCCTGTGCTGGGATGCCAGGTTCAGGGGTTGCCTGACCTGGAGGGTGGGACGGCTGTTAACAGGGTCCCCCCAATATTGACTTCCAGGGGTACCTTTCCAGGTGGGAGGGTGCGGAACTCTGGGAGGGGGTGCAGTGGGAGGAAGGTCTCGCCTCGGGCACCGACTCAGCCTAAGGGTTTAGACCCTAGGTTGAGGAATCAGTTGAAGGGTCAAGGCCCTAGACTGAGGAGGAAGTGGTGGTCTGAGGGTGCCTCGCAGGGTAGGGTGAGGAACCCCAGAAGGAGAGTGAGGGGGAGGAGAGCCTCGCCCCTGAAGTCTGGTCAGCCTAAGGGTGTGAACCCCAGGAGGAAGGACCAGAGGCAGTTTAGGACTGCAAGGAGGAGGACCGGAGTGGTCAACAGGCACTACAGGCCTGGGGCTACTGCCCCCCACTCCGCGAGATCACCCGGGCCAGAGACATCTGGACGGCCCAGGGGCCGGTCCTGGCCACAACTAGCTAGGGAGCCCCAGTGGGGTGGTTTCGTTGGTCCAGGGAGGTTTGTTAGGGAACCATTGGGTTCCAGAGCGGCGGAGAACCTGCGGGTGCTCCTGCCGTTGCGGGCCTGCATCCACCTTTTCTCGCCCCAAGCAGGGAAGACCATCAAGGCATTGATCGGTCTACCCTGGCTTTCGGCTGGAAGGGGGTTATGTTGGACTTGGCCCTTTTTCCCTCATTTTTTTCGTTTTTGCAGTAGTAAGGTGCAGGTGCTTACTTCGCCCAAGATGGCTGCCACAGACCCCTGCTACTGCAGGGTGGTCGTTTTTCATAGTAGCACCCTAGCTGCCAGGAGCTGGCTGGGACCCACAACAATGTTGCGACACCAGCCCGCCTTTTTGTCCCATAGGTAGAGTGGGGAAGCTCCTGGAAGAAGCTGGAACCTTCTAGAAGGGAGGTGGGGTTTTACTTTTGCCGCCTTGGCTAGAGGTCACCTGACCTAGGGCTACTTAAGAGTGGGAGGGAAACTTTTGTGGTGAGTTGGCCATTGGGGTGAAGCAGAGCTGGAAGAATCCACCAGGAGTGTAGGCGGTAGGGCCTAGCCAGGGACTTATGCCTCTGAGAGTGACAGGATTTAGGTACTGCCTCTTAAGTGAGTGAGGTGCCCTGTGAATCCCACTGATCTTGCCCAGTAGTAGGAGGACCCAGAGACTCTCTGCCAACCTGACTAGGAAGGACCTAGTCGCCCTCTCCATCCCTACCCCTGTAACAGAACCCCTTAAGGGCGCCAGATACATCTGCGCCAAAAGACTTCATCTGTCAACTGAGAACTGAAACCTAACTTTAAGAACTGAGACTGCATGACAAGAGCGAGCTGTAAGCCTTGAATGCCAGAGCTGAGACTGCGTGTTCAAGCTACCCTATTGAACAAAATACTAAGCCGATTGCCAAGTCACCGGGGATCGACCAGGTACTAGCGCTGTGACCCCCGCGCTCCCTGCCCTGGTCTGGGACCCCCGGCAGCGTGCTCCGCTGAGCACTTTACCCCCATCCTTAATTTGAGCCCCCCCCTGCGACGACGAAGCCAGCGCGCTCACCGCCGCGGCCTGGAGGAGTGCCCTGCTGTGTCGCGAGGCCCAGGCGAAGTCTGGGGCCCCGTCGCTGCCGTCGCAGCCGTGTGAGGAGGTGCGCAAGATCGGGACCGAGTTCCCCCAACGACGTGAGGACGGACGCCTGCTGACGCCGAGACGGAGGTAAGCCCGGAGGCCGAGATCCCCCCTGGTGCGCCCCCTGCTGGTCTGGAAACCACACCGCACTTGGCCCGGGTTGTCCCCTCCGTGGGAGTCCCCGCCCCTGCCTGCGCGACGGAGAGACCCCGCCGAGGGATCCTGTCCGTGTCCCCCCTTCTGTAATACTGAGCGCGGTGCTCTGTGAACTGCACCGGAGCATAGGGACCCGCTCCTCAAGTCCGGTCACCCTCCCCGCTGGAAGCCGCCCAAAGAACTGACTGACATTACCCTCGTGTGGCGCTTCACGCCACCGACCCTGCTTCCCCCGCCGGAGAGACCGGGACTGCGAGTAGCGCACTGTGTTATATGCTCTGCTCGAAAGTAATTACCTGCCAAGGAATGCGAGTAGCGCACTGTGTTATATGCTCTGCTCGAAAGTAATTACCTGCCAAGGAATGCGAGTTGCGCACTGTGTTATATGCTCTGCTCGAAAGTAATTACCTGCCAAGGAATGCGAGTAGCGCACTGTGTTATATGCTCTGCTCGAAAGTAATTACATGCCCAGGAATGCGAGTAGCGCACTGTGTTATATGCTCTGCTCGAAAGTAATTACATGCCCAGGAACGCGAGTAACACACTGTGTTATATGCTCTGCTCGACCGTAGTTACATGCCTAGGAATGCGAGTAGCGCATTGTGTTATATGCTCTGCTCGAAAGTAATGTTATGCGACTGATTACGAGTAACGCGTTGTGATAACTGTTCTACGCAACCGTTTCCACATGCAACTGATTGCGCGTAGCGCTGTGTTTTATATGCCTTGCTTCACAGTACTAGGGGCCAGTGGTCACGAGGAGCGCTCAGTTCGACAGGCGCCATGTTGATGAACCCAATGTTCCCCCTTACAAGTATTACGCTGTGTTAGACGGCCTGTTCAGGGACAGACTTTACATAAGCGCGCACAGCGCTAGAATCTCCTGCATTTAACCAGCGGGCGTGGGTACATGAACGAGGTTAGGCACTGCATAGATATCACCCAGAGTGTCGCATGTACTGAACGATGGTATTATGATTCATGTATTACCTTGTTATTTCCTGAACTGCAACTGACCATCTATACTTGGATAAACTTGAAGTATTTGCATAATTTAAACGGTGTGGCGTCCCTTATTGTGTGTGACTCTAGTCCATGAGAAGCGTGTGGTGTATGGTTGCTTAACACATAGCCCTCTGGTTGCCCGACCGGCTCGCGCCACGTTACCGCCCTTAGGGCCTGGTGACCCCAGGTTCCTACAGAGAGCGCGTCTGGTTCCCATCTCTTGATCAGATGGTGGAGACTACGCTACAAGACTGCCCACACTGCCAACTGGTAGGGCGAGCAGAACCACACCCTCCTCTGCAGATGTCAGACCTACCAGATAGTGTCTTGCAACACATAGCCATTGACTTCTTTGGCCCACTGAAGGCGGGAAAAATACATTCTCGTCATTATGGACAAATATTCCCGATTTCCCATCGCTCGCCAGATTTCCTCCACCAAAGCGACCACTGTCATACCGGTGATTAATTAAGCGTTTGCCGCATTGGGAATCCTCATGGTGGTGAAGTCTGACAATGGGCCACCTTTTAATGGACAAGAATTTGCAGAATTCGCAAGACACCTAAACTTCAAACATCGGAAAATCACTCTCCTGTGGCCTCAGGCAAATGGGATTGTGGAGCGATTTATGGCCACTATCAAAAAGACAGTCCAACAAGCTGAGCTGACTCACCGTGATATTCGACCAACACTAAATGAAGTACTGCGAGCATACAGGACCATGCCACACAGTACCACGAACCAATGTCCCTCCACCTTGATGCTCGGCCGGACCCCTCGCACCTGGATACCAACCACTGATGCCGTCACACAGTCCAGAATCACAACTTCAGACCACAAGACCCTGGTCGAATTAGATCGGACTAAGAAGGCAAAAATTAAGGAATATGCAGACCACCGCAGACATGCCAAGACATCTGACATCCGAGAAGGAGACTGGGTGCTGGTGAGACGAGAAAGGAAATCCAAAACAGATAGCCGTTACCACAATCACCCACTACAAGTAACAAAAAAAAAAGGAACTATGATTACAGCTGAGTCTGGAGGCAAGAAACATGTCACACTTCAAAAGATGCAACCCGACAGCCTACACTTGGACTCAGAGACCTGACTGGGACACGGACGTGTCAAGTCAAGAAGAAAATAGTCATGAAGAACCCATACAGGTATCGGAGACCAGTGATCTGACAAAAGAACACCTTCACAGTCAATCACGACCCAGTCGACCGGGATATTCGGAGGCCCATCCGACTCATTGAAGAACTCTGAGAGAGACATTGAACATTTAAAATACAAAGGGGGGAGATGTCATGTCGCCATGCCTGTTTTCCCTTGTCCCAAGGTCAGGCATAGCGGTGGGTAGGAAGAGGAGGAGCCGCGGGGCGGAAGCGGCAGTTAGAGATTAGATGCAGAGTAATAAAGACATGCTACTCCTGCATCCTGGTGTCCGTGTGTGTTTTTCCCCCTTGGTGGGACAGGAAACCTGGGATCAGGATCCCTACACCAGGGAAGCTGGATGCATAGGTGCGAAGTGACGTCGGAAACCGCTGTAGACCACAATGGACCTTCAGTGAACATGCCGTTGGGGAAGAAGGTGCAAGAGTATGGTGGAATCCAAGGGTGGATTCTTGACGAGAAGAACCTGCAAGCAGAGGGGACAGAGTCTATGCCACTCGGAGGTGACCAGGAGGCATGGAAAAACAATGCCCACTGATGATGGAAAATGCAGGAGTGCTGATGGTGACCTTGTTGTTGCAGCTGTAGGGACCAGGCGACACTGAGGAAGACCAGGAGCTGTGCATGAGCTGTTCCATTTCGGAAGTCAGGAACCAGGGGGTCGGTGTCTTGCAGGAGCACCAACAAGCCTTAGCAGCAGATGTGGAAAACGATGAAGGACAACGTTGGGACCAGCAAAGTCCAAGGCACTCGCCAAGTACAGGAGAGTCAGAGCAGACCCAGAGCAAGCAGGGAAGCCCACTGAAGCAAGAGAAGACCATTGAGAGGACCCACAGGCCAAAGGCATAGGAATCACAAGAGGACTTCAAGCAGCTCACCAAAGATGAAGGTCCACGGTGCAGAGGACGTGGTGAGGACTACAATTCTAGCAGGAAGAGATGCTGGAGGCTGGAGCTTCTTGTAGCCTGAAGATCTCTGGAGTACAGAGCCAAAAAGGCTTGGGAACGGCAAGTCAACGGGGTGCACAGGGGTTTGGCCCCAGAGATTCCAACGCGGGATACTAGCCTCAAAGTTGCAGAGAGGATAGATCAGGCCTCTAGGGAGTTGCATAACCACCACCTGTGTTGCTGAGCCTTTCGAAGTCTGTGGGATGACAGGAGCAGCAGACCAGTCAGCTTTATTGTGGTGCCTGCAGATACAGGGAGTGACTCCTTCATTCCAAGGGAAATTACTTCGGGTGTCCTTCATGCCCACAGGTCTGTTGAAAATCCTGGAAGAAGCACAGACAACGAAGAAGATTTGCAGGATGGTGAGAACATGAGCAACAGAAGTCGTCCTTGATGCAGTCTTGGTTCCAGGCAAAGTCCGCAAAGACCAAGTCACCAGATGGTCGAAGAGTGATGTGGTTTCAGGTTTGAGTCTTGTTCCACGACAAATATGAAGAGCCACCCACAGGTAAGCCCTTACGTATCCTAGGGAAAAGGTTGGAACGACCGACTCGGGAGTCCCTCCCCGAGGAGGGGCTGGACAGAGGGGAGGATACTCCCATGTCCTTTGTCCAGCTATACGCCACAGCGGAAGCTAAGGGCTTCCAGAGCTGGTTCTAACTAGAGTATACAAGGAGAGCACTAAATGTGCCCTTCAAAGCAGTTTGGTGGCACTGCAAAAACCCCCAGCCCAATACACCAAGTCCTGTCTTGAGAGGTGGTCACACTTCTCCTGCTCGAGCTTGGCGCAGCAGCAGGAGGATATAATTGTGTCTGTAGTTGATAGCAGCACTAGCTTGCTGTAAGACCCTGAAAGGCTATAACCGGGAGTAAAGGGGTAACCCAAGGGAGCCCACCAGTACATGGGATCATACTTCCAACACTGGAATCGGTGTTGCGGTATGATTCAAACATGTTTGATACCAAACATGACTGGGTTTGGTGCAGCCACTATATAGTTAGACATCTCGTAATGACCGATGTCCACTATATTTTTTTAAATGGCTGACTGCACTTACAAAGCCTAGCGAATCGACTCCAGGATTTGTAGGGGTGTTCTGCTCATGCAGGGGCGCCCTCACACTTATAATCAAGCACCCTGCCTTCAGGGTTGAAAGGCCTGCCTTAGGGGTGACTTATAGGTTTTAAGTGTAGTGACATCAGATTTAAGGAAACTTATATCTGTTGTAAGTGGTGCTAGCACTTACAACAGATATAAGTTTCCTTACATATGCTGCAATTGCAGGCATGCAGTCACAGTTTGAGTAGTCTCTCATGAGTGGCATAATATGTGATGCAGCCCATGGGAGACCCCAGGTGTACCTATGCCCTGGGTACCTTAGTACCATATACAAGGGACTTACAAGGGTACACCAGTAGCCAATTGTGAAGGTACCAAAGTACTTACCATAGCAAATTTAGGGAGGAAGGACAGTAGCAGGGGTCATGATTAGCAGGATCTCAGCCAGACTGTACACAAAAACATACTGACACCAGCAAAATGTGGGAATAACCATGCTGAAAGGATCCTACCTTCCTACAGGCAATGATCATGCTTGCCGAATTTACATGCTTCTCTTTGCATAATCTACACATCTTAGGGCCCGATTCACAGAACTAACTTAAGACAAAATCCTAAACTTACTACCATTTTGGTATTCACAGAAGGCACTTACTCATTTTGGTATTCACATAAGGCACTTACTCATTTTGGTATTCACAGAAGTTAGGAGTCCTAACTTTAGGACTCCTAAATGCCTTCTGTGAATACCGAAAGTCTTAAAGTTAGGACTTGTCTCAGTTTAGGAGTAGTAATGTTAGGATTTTTCTCAGTTTTGGAGTAGAAAAGTTAGGACTCCTAACTTTAGGACTCCTAAATGCCTTCTGTGAATACCGAAAGTCTTAAAGTTAGGATTTGTCTCAGTTTAGGAGTAGTAAAGTTAGTGGTGGCCACTTTTGAATGTTTTTTTTTTTTTTTACATGGGAACGAAGGGGGGAGAGGAGAGGAAATAATCCCTACCATGCACTGCAAGAAAGGTTTGACATCAAGAGTGTAAGGATACAGAACACTGTGAGAACTAAATGCTGTGGGGAGAAAAAACACAAGAATAGAGAGGAAAAGCTTCAAATCAGGAGCAGAAAAGTGTTTCAAGTTTCAAGTTTATTGAATTTTGTTCTATTACAGGAAACCATTGCAAAAAGTTAGAACAGACAATAAAAGGAGCAAAAATGAACGTGAATTTAAAAGGATGTAGCATATTGCATCGTATTATTATGATGGCTGTAGACAAATTTGAGTGGATATAAGAAAACTCCATTAATAACTAAAATGCAAGCAGATCAATAAAGTGCAAACTGGACAGGTTCTGACATATATACTGTCCTTATCCACAGTAAATTGTTGAAGGGCATACCCATCCGTAATACCGGGATACATGTGCAGTGTGCAAGCCTAGATTCAATGGAGGATAACACCTTGCATAGCAAAGAGTGTAGCCATCCATGAAGTGCTGGCAAAATGCACACTACGGAGGACTGGAGTCCTGCCAGACACTTATCATTAATAAAATCCATTTGTAAATATGGTCGCCCAGTGAATCAAATCCACTATAGAGAGGGACATGGAGCCGACAAAAGGTCCAGTAGCCTTGCTCCCAAGAACAGATATGTAGAACACAGGGGAGTAGCTGTTCCTAAAAGAGTATTGTTATACAGGTGGATAGTCAGTACTAGGGAGAGGATCCTTCTTATTAGGAAATAGTGCCCTCACACATCTGTGAAGGTGTCATGCTTCATCATTGGGTTTTTGTTCCTTGTGGGGTCAGCGCTGCAATACTGCACGGACCCCACGAGAGGGCTCTTTGGCAGAGACCCTTTTGTAGAACGCCGTGATGGTGAGTGCAGGTGTGTGGAACAAGTGAACATGTGGGTTTAAATATACCACAAAGGTACCCAAAGGATCAATTTATTTGAGAATCCCACTGGTAAGATTAAAAACAGTATCTAAATTGTAAAATTACAGTAATGAGGAGACGCAATTTAGTGATAAGTGCAGGTGGTGTAGGTCAAACCAGGTATAACAGCACTCTTTTAGGAACTGCTACCCCCCTGTGTTCTACATATCTGTTCTAGGGAGCAAGGGAACTGGACCTTTTATTGGCTCCCTGTCCCTCTCTATAGTGGATTTCGCCCAGTGAATTAGCCAGTGGGATACAGCTGGGTGAGTCTTCAGTCCAGCTGTGAAGCTTAAAAATATGTACCACATGTAAAACCACATGCACACAGAGACTGGGGCTGCCGAACAGCAGTTACAGTCCTTCTGGAAGCCTTTTCCAAAGTTGTAGGTAGTCAGAGTAAGTGCGGAATTGTTTTGCTGGCTGGTCTTCTACATGAGAAAGTTTGTACAACACATGAAGTCACATGCACATGAAAGCTGGGGCTGGGCAACAGCAGTCCTTACAGAAGCCTTTTCAAAAGTTGGTGGTAGTCGGAGTCAGTGTGGGATTGTTTTGCTGGCTGTTCTTCAATATGCACATTGAGCAGTAAGTTGTGATGCTGTGGTCGTCTGCTCCTTTACCCAGGGAATGTTTAGCACCTGTCTGTACCGTATTGCCATTTTTGTTTCACTTTTGTAAGAAACTTTATAAATCAACAGTTCAACTGAGGGTCCCCTGGGGCGAAGCAGGCCAGCACAGTCTGCCTCCACGAGCAGAGAAGTGAGATAGACAACAAAGCCATCCAAACACAAGAAAAGGTCTGTTCTAAAAGTAAATAAAAGTATATGGGATGTATTGCACACAAAATGTTCCTCAAAAGACCCTCACCAAATAAAAGCAGCAAATGAAACAAACTGTGCTCTATCCCCATTTCTCTGAACAAACAAAACACAAATTACATTTCATGTACAATTTTGCCTATTTAGAATTTGATTTACAGTTGGTACATCAGGAAAGTTCAAAGAGCCTTATGTATGGAAGGGTTTCAACCATTTTGTGTCTATGGGAAAATGTGGTAGTACATATAGGCCTCAATTCTCTTTTGGAGAATTCTCCTCTGGAGGAGATTGCACTGGTGAAATTGGAACAATATGGCAAAAGTAATTCTGCTGGATTGCTGAAGAAGTTCGATGCTAGCAGCTCCACTGCAAGGTGCTCGAGCTGATGGAACTCCATTGGCTCCCCTTGCTGGTCCACACTATCTTAAAAACCAACTGCATCATTTGCAAAGCCATCATGATCAGCTTCCCCGATAATCTTGCAGACAAGCTCATCATCTCTAGTGTATCTCATCACACCCACTACCAGGACACCATCAGACTGCATACTAAGAATTGTAACAACAACAAACAAAAACAGCAGACATTTTCCATCTATGCACCTCAGATATGGAACAACATCCCCGTATCCATCAGGGCCACCACAACACTGTTTCAATTGAGAAAAGAGTTAAAGACTTGCCTCTTTAAAGAAAACAACATCGCAAAGCATTAACCATCCACAACCCAGCTTCCTCTCCTATCATTCGTTGACTTTATTCTTATTTTTTACCATGTACAATGCTCTGCTGCCTTTTTGCTAGGTTTGACCTGTAGAAATACTGAATACATATATCCATACATAGTTACATGGTGCTATCAGGTATAGATCCTCCTATAACAGTCATAGCCTTTGCTCTACACATTCCATCCATGTCCCTTTTAAGTTTTGTAGACGAACCTGCCTGTTACACAAAGCAGGTCTTAATAGGAGAGAACAGGCTAGAGAAGGAAGAAGGACTGGTGTGCCGTGGATTTGAAGACTGCTAGTGGCAAAAGGGTACACATATAAGTGTTCCTCTATTGAGATAGGGAGATACCGGACCTCAAAATGGAGCAGATTTCCCAAAGAGTTTTTCTGAAATGAATCATGATTGGCAGAGAAATACCAATTGTTCTGATACTGAAAAGTATGCAGTAGTGGGACTCATAAGTATGAAATCTGTTTCAGTTTTGTATATAAGCCTGGTCTGGAAAATGGTGCTGGCTAGGTTCATATTAATTAGGGGCACACGCAGCACTCTTCCGCCTCTGTACTGGAAGCAGCCCAGGGGTCCAATATTCTGAATCAACCCAGAAACCATTCTTCACAGGAATTGCACTAGAGAAACAAACTGTACAGTGGATGCTGTTGGGCCCATGAGCAATACAGTCCTCCCTCTAAAGGTCAAGACAGGACACTTTCAAATCATGTTCTGATGTATAGGATGAACAACAAATGTGTTCTTTACCAGTCACTCAAGATGATAACGCTTCGGGAAATTCTGCTGTTGTTAAAGCCACTTCCCATCAACTTTGTAACTGAGCAGTACATAAGCAGGCTTTTCATCAACATTTCCGTTACTTGCAGTTGACATATATTTTCAGTTAAAAAGTCAGCATTTTTGATTAGCATCCCCCCATGCATAGCTACAACAGTGTTAGCTACTTTTCAGATAGTTCTATATGGATTGGTCATAAAAATACCCTCTTATTAATGTGCAGGTGTACTTAGAAATCCAGTTCTGAGGCTAATACCCAGTGTAATGTCCACCTTCTGCTCATCTCAGTTACATGGTGGACAACCATCAACACCATCGCATGATCAGAGAGATGTATTAGAATACAACTAATATCTCACTTGTACCTTAACACTAGACCTATTAGAAAATAATCAAATCTATCAAAGTGATTGTGTGTTCCAGAATATACAGTCTAAAACATTTTCTTCGAGCCCAGTAGCGGCTCATAGTGGGAGTGTTGCGGGGCGGTGGGGAGGGGCGGGGAAGGGACAGGGTAGTAAGCTCCGGCATACGGCCGACCGTAGGTAAGTTCATAAATAAATAAATAAAACGAATTACATTGCACGCACTGCAACGCCATATGCAGCACACAATGTAATTTGTTTTATTTATTTATTTAAGTACTTGCTTCCGGTCGGCCGTATGCCGGAGTTTACTACCTCCCACCCCGCCCCTCCCCCGTGATGGAGCGTGGTTGCAAGCTCAGGTTACACACACATACCTTATACTCACCTGGGCCCAAAACATCCACACGGATAAGCTAGTAAACCCCGCTGTCATCAATTTTGAGTATTACCTTTAATTTAATATTTTACCTTTACCAAGTCTTACCAACTTTATCTCCTTAATAATTATTGTACTCAATGAATCAGGTTGCTGAGTTAGTTTAAGGTAGAATGACATTTAACTTGAAACTTGAAATAACCACAAACTCAAAAGTGCAAAATCTTTATCTAAATCAATAATTTTGTGAGTCAGGGTCAAATACAGTGTAAACACCTTCTCTCAAGAGGCAAGATAAGAGTCAAATATAGCAAAGTCATAATAAGGATCAATGAAGACAGTACCTGGAAAAGGGAAGAGGAGAGAGAGCAGGTACAAAGACAGGTTTCACAGAATTATATTTACCTAAGGTGATAGATGAACCCAACTCCTTGAAGATGGGCCAGATCGAATCTCCCAGGACTGGATGAAGATAGAGGATCGGGCAGATTCAGATCTGCGAAGGTGATCTCTTCTAAAGTACAACGCCAGCGTTGCACCCCTCTCTGACACTACTCTCTTAGAATGTCCCTCTTCCGAAATCCCCTTCTAGATGATTAGATTATCAATCAGTATCTCATTTTCTCGAGCAGTGTTTCTGGGAGCAGCAGGGTCTGAGACAGCATTTCGGACAGAATCTGTAGCAGTATACGTGTTGGGTCGGTGACGAGTCGGAATGACGGATCTGACAAGTCTGACAATAGTCTCTAGCTAACTTACCTCAATTATACTATTCTGTATTCGTGTACCACCCCCAAAGTTTCAATATTCGTGTTTTCCCTTATTCTGATTGGTCAGGGTGAGGAGGTGAGTTCATCACACCATATTAAAAGTAATACTTTCTTTGGATCATTGTCCTATGCTCCGCCCCTTAATTTACTTTCCCATAGTTTTATTCCCACCCGTATTTCACATTATGATCAATACAAATTTGCAACAATATTTTATTTTCTTCCTGTGTTCAGGTCAGCAGTTCTTTTTCCCAGGCGTCTCAGTTCAATGTGGCCTTGGCTGGGCTTCAAGTGTGCCATCATAGTTTCCGGCAAGTTTCTATGCGCATATGCGTGGATCAGATGGGGTAGGGATTTCAGTCACTCTCCGAGGCCCAAATATGAACTAATAATAAAGTCAGAAAAAGACACGTTAGAATGTGACAATAAATGATTTCGCTGTATACCACTTATCTCTATTCTATCCCCATTTACTTATTTTAATCTTTTGCATTAGTGTTTAATAGAACTTACGAGGTTTAGTTCAAGTAGTAGCATATGCGTTAACATGTGAGTTTCAAGCGGCCATATTTAGTGCTATTGTGCAGCTGCAAAGTTTCCCACCAAAATCATAGACAGTGTCATACTACTTAGATGTAGTAGACGCATGCGCAATAGAAATCCTGCATTTTTGGCGGCCATCTTTAGTCACTCGGATTACTTGTTAGAAATACATGTAGGCAAGCGTCCCCTGGATACAGTATAAGGTGTATAATGCGTTATTAGTATTCACAAACAAGTTGGTTACGTTATTAAAAGTTATTTGAGAGGATTACGTCCAAACAAGTTTCTTTTCACAAAACCTTGCTTCATCACCTACCCGCCCCACCGCCCCGCAACACTCCCACTACAAGCCGCTATTGTTCGAGCCCCTAAGCTTCAAGAATCACAAAGACTAATTTTTTCAAACAAATATTTAAGGAACAGCCCTACATCTGCATATTTTTCTGAATGAGTGAGGGTTAGATGCCTAACAAGCGCCTCATTCAAGAGCACATTAATGTCTCCAGCTAATCTATGAGTAGATGAGAAAATTGAGTCAGGGCTAACATTAGATATGTAAAGCAGCCTGTGTCACCTGAATTAGGACCATAAACTCGTGCAAGGGGTGTGGACAGAAGGAAATATTTGGATTGCTAGTGTCACCCATCAACAGCCTAGGTGTACCTGTTCCTTCAAGACACTGATACCAGGTTCTTTTTCTTATCAATAAAACCATGCATGTAGTATTATGTTACCTTGTTGAGACAACTGTACAGTCTACTCAGCTTGGCAGCAGCATCCTGCTCACCTTTAACTCTGATCGACGTGTCTCCTTTAAACAGATGACATCCATTCCATAGTCCTTTTAGCCAGACACTCAAACACTCTTTCTCTCTTTTGCTGGCTTCATACCCCTTTTACATTCCAGGCTATGATTTTAATATTTTGAAGGCTAAAGTTGCCTCCTGACATATTCATTCAAAAGGTCATCTTCCTCTGTATTACATTTCATCACCTGCCCAAATTAGGACTTCTTTCTTTTTTATCTGCCCCACCCTGGGAAAATCTCAAATGTCAGACTGTTCTCCCTGAGGATACCAATGGACTGCCGAGCACTTGCAAATCATGCTGGTTATCAAATTATTTCACCCATCACTCTTCGCCAATGTATGACTAGCTCACCCTGTATTGTTTAGTAAGTCCAAAAGTGCACCTATCTAGTCAACAATGAAAATATTGCCTTTTTTAAACATTTTGATTGCATCAAACTATTTCACCCATCACTCTTCGCCAATGTATGACTAGCTCACCCTGTATTGTTTAGTAAGTCCAAAAGTGCACCTATCTAGTCAACAATGAAAATATTGCCTTTTTTTAAAATTTTGATTGCATCAAATTATTTCACCCATCACTCTTCGCCAATGTATGACTAGCTCACCCTGTATTGTTTAGTAAGTCCAAAAGTACACCTATCTAGTCAACAATGAAAATCTTCCCTTTTTTTAAAGTTTGATTGCTTCAAATAGCTGTCCTGCCTTTGCAGCCTGCCTTTTTATTGTATATTTTATTCTTCCACATAACTTTCAATATGAGGAAGGAATTTCATCTAAGTCATGACTTCAACAGCCATAAAAGCATCCATCCTCTTGCCTAGTTCCCTGCAACTATCCTCTCTGTTTCTAGACAGATCAGAGCACATTGTCAGCTTGTATACTGTTGAACGCTAATAGATAGTCCACCCTTTCGTCTTTGATTATATAGCTCAGAAGATTAACCAGAAGAGCCCTGGGCTTTGTTCTGCTCGAGACTAGCTTAAGGGGTCCTCATAAACTCTCCGGATTTCCTTGACCAATTTGTAAGCATTCACACTTATCTAAACACATATCTCAGTTTTGAAATAATTCTAGCCTCTCTGTCATTCGCTGCTTGCAGGATTGCAATATAGCAATTGCATGAGAATTTGATTGAGTCTAAGTCTGTGCATCTCAAGTTACTGCTCCTAAGTCCTGCTTCCTAAGTGTCAGAATGTCTGTTTTTTTTCTTCTTCCCAAACGTTTATGTCTAGTTATTATTTCACCACACATTGCCTTCGAGGTTCTTTCCAAGCTTAACTTCCCAGTATCTTGTCCCATGTTATATTTGCACAGAAGGCAATCATTCACTAGTCTCTATGTACTAACCGCCAGCCCCACTACCCCCACTACTCCCCTCCATGACACAACCTCTCTTCTCCATCTCTTACCTTGCTCCATGTGATTGAAAAATGCTACAGGAGTTTGGAAGGAGCAATCCTGAGGCTACTGAAACTGGAGCTGTATTCATATTTGATTATCTTACAGGAGGCCTATTGCTTTTTGAAACACAGCAAGAACATGTTGAAAAAACATAAGTGTACGGAGGTTTCCTACTTAGGCATTTTTCATATTTTTTTATTTATTTTACAAAGTTTTGTATAGCGCGAACTTGACCCGAAGGTATCGGGTATCAGAGCGCTTTACATAGTACCAGTTGCGTTACATGAGGACATTCATTTTTGTTAGGCACGGGGAGATTAAGTGATTTGCCCAGAATCACAGGATGTTCAGCTTCATTGCCGAGACTCGAACCCCAAATTCGAGGTCGACCGCCCTAGCCGTTAGGCCAACTCCTCTCACCTCATAGGATTCTGATTTCTGAAGAATGGGAGTGTGAAGGGATGGGAGTATGAAATTGCTGAGTATGGTATTTGGGAAACTCCATGCTGTCTCCCTCATGGGATTTAGGGCTCATAGAAGGGCCTTCAGAGCAGCCGTGGCCTGCAAGATTACTGGAGGATGCGTCCATAATCACACCTAAAACATCATTCTGTGAGCTAGATTGAACTGATTAATTGTTCAATTATCTGAAAAACAACTATGTAGAGGGAATATCCAGCTTCCCTACTACTACCAGACTATGCCCTACTATTTCTTTCTCTTGATCAAGTCTCTGTTTACTGTGAAGTCACTCATTTACCTCTCCTTCCTCCTCAGCCAACCAGAGATTTATCTGCACAATTCCCAGTTTTCCAGGTACACTAAAGTTGAGAAGACTAAGTTAGATCTATCTCCCATGTGGGCACCAGCCTGGATGTATCACACTACTGGACATTCTCAAATTGCAAAGGCTCTTTTATATTTTTTTTTATTACGTTTTTGCAATACAGAAACAAAGATGTACAGATGAGTCAAACAAATCATAAAAATATGAGGAAAATAAGGTACTTGGTAGAAATGGGGTCTCTAGTTGGCAGTGGTTTGCACCCTGTCCAAGCAGGAACCCTCACTCTAGTCAGGGTAAGGGAGTCACACAGCTAAGATAACCCCTGCTCACCCCCTGGTAGCTTGACACAAGCAGTCAGGCTTATCGCAGATGCAATGTGTAAAATATTTGTACACACAAACACACACACACACACACACACACACACAGTAATATAGTGAAAACACTACCAATGGAGTCCACACCAGTTTAGAAAAATAGCCGATATTTGTCAGAATAAAACAAGACCAAATGACAAAAATCCAACATATACAAGTCAAAATATCACTTTTACAAGATTAAGCAAGTTTAGGCCGTTAAAATCAATGGATGCGTTTGTTTTAGCACAAAAGTTTAGGCCGTTGAAATCAATGGATGCGTTTGTTTTAGCACAAAGTACGTTAGATGCACCAAAAATCAAAGACGGTGCAAGTCGCAGGGGAGATGAGGCGCCGGAAAAGCAAAGTGATCCGTAAATTCCTTACTACAAAGGGAAGTGATGGAACCGTTCCTTACTGGCAGGGTAGGTGATGTGTATGTTCCTTACTTCTAGGCAGGGGAGGTGATGCATCTGTTCCTTACTGGCAGGGGAGGTGATGTGTCGGTTCCCTACTGGCAGGGAGGAGGTGATGCGTTGGTTTTGAGACATGTGACCTCGGTTCCTTACTGCAGTGTGGTGTCAATGAAAAATCAGCACCTAGGAATACTTTGAAAATCCAGATGTGCTGCGTTGATGTGAAAGCAGCAAAGCAGGTGCTGCGTCGATTTCACCGACATGAAGCAGGCGCTGTGTCGATTCTACAGCTGCGCAGCAGGTGCTGTGTCAGAGTGGGTGCCACAGACATCGGTGGCACGGTGCTCGGGATTCATGCTGCTGCAATTTTTTTGACGCGCTGCAATGGCATGCTGAGGCCTGAGGTGAAAACCGTGGTCGATGCGTCGAGCGAGAACCACGCTTGGGGCAGGCATCAGCGATACGCCAATCTTTTACAGCGGGCATCAATAAAACAGGTGCTGGGAATCAATGCATTGATATTAAGATCAGCAGATTACACTTCCCACGACCCAGGAACTGGATTTGGCATCACGTGGCAAGTCAGGGCTCTCAGCAGAGGAGCCCAGGCACTGGCAGGTGATGTCTTTGATGGCCCTGAGACTTCTTAACAGGAGGCAAGCTCAACTAAAGCCCTTGGAGAACCTTGGAAGCAGGATACAGAAAGCAATGTCCAGTCCTTTCACTTCCAGCACAGAAACAGCAAGAGGCAGGCCAGGACAACAAAGCGACAGGCAGAGTGTCAGTCCTTCCTACATCATCCAGCTCTTCTTCCTGACAGAAAGTCCTCAGTCCATAACTGTTCTGATTTTGGGGTGTCAGAGGATCAATACTTATACCCCTTTCTGCCTTTGAAGTAGGCCAACTTCAAAGAAAAGTCTTTGTAGTGCAAAAGACCCTGTCTTTCCCTGTCCTGGCTCCAGACACAGTACATTTTACTTAGAGAGCACTTGCACTTTAGCACTGGTCAGCAGTGGTAAAGTGCCCAGAATCCTAAAACCAGCAAAAACTAAATGCAGCACACAGTGAACAACAGGAGGTCAGAAGAAAAAAGACAGGGGAAATCATGCCAAAAGATGCCAGGTCTAACAGAACTTATCATGGCACAAGACATAATTATGGATTATATGCTTAAAACAGTCGCACTACGCAGACCCAGTTAACATGCTGTTCCCTCAGTCCAACCGTGGCTCCCATATAAGCCAACCTTGACATTCTGCACTTGTGCCCTCCCTAGAGCCTGCATTATGCAGTAGGCGGTGCTACACAACCACAGCCCATCTCTCATCGTTGTGAGGGAGCCCCAGATGTCCATGGGACAGGATATCTGTGGGAGCATTATAGTGTACAGATCGAATTGTTCATTACAGTGTATATAGAGAGTCAATTCAGTTCTTGTATTCGTAGATCTCCCACGACCCCAGCAGCGAGCCACCAGACTCTTAGCTTGCAATAGAGCTGTGTACCATCTGTGAGAGACTGGAAGACCCCATATCCATCATAGCACGGCACACCTTGGGTCCCTGGGTACATCAAAACCAGTCATGGAGGAGAGAGTAGTCCGGTCCTCCTCCCAGTAAGAGCAAGACACACCTCAGAACCAAGCCAGGTGGAGAAAATTAGCTTCAGGTTAGCCACATCGGACACATTGTGAGTCATTCCGCAGGCCATACCTCTGTACTGGTAGGGAGGTGTGGTATGCAAGTTGCAATACCTTGTAATGAATTATGTGGAGCCTGCTACTCGAGTACACTTTACCAGTCCGAGTACAGCAGAAGGTCCACATTTTCTCAGAAGTTTCAAGACCCATCTTTCCCTCCCACTTGCCTCGCACATTGTGCTCTGGTGCCGGGATGTTGTCCAGCGCTGCTCAATATAGTTTATAGACTGTGTTATTGATGAGACTGTGAGGAGGGTGTCCAGTGCTCTACATAGCATCGTTTCAGCTGGGAACACTGGCATGATCAATCTCAGCTCATCAATCAATAATATAGGAAGATATCCAGAGGGGTGCACTGTGCAGCACCGGTGAAGTCATTCAGCCCCACCAATGTTTCTTAACATATAAGTTGCCACAGTTCACCCACCTTTTATCGTGGAGCTGGGAACGCTTTCAGCTCATGCATGGCTGTTATCAGTCGGTGATGATGAAAGGGCAGGGATGGAGAGTAAAGAATCTCTTGTCCTGTTGTTTTGCCCAGCTCTGTCCAGACCCTCAGCATGTAGCTACAGTAGACATGTTTAGTGAGTATTGTGGTGGTGCGCAACCCATGAGTGCCTTCAGCTGTTTAGGCGCAATCGCATCTGTTTCTACAGCAACACATGG
This sequence comes from Triturus cristatus, assembly GCF_964204655.1. Classification (NCBI taxonomy): domain Eukaryota; kingdom Metazoa; phylum Chordata; class Amphibia; order Caudata; family Salamandridae; genus Triturus; species Triturus cristatus. Next base: position 610,741,336 of record NC_140591.1, on the reverse strand, counting down.
GCGGTACTTACCCGAATTATACCAGTAGTGTGCAAAATATGCTTGAGCACAGAGGTAGTACAGTTCTGGGTCCTGGGCCTCAACCTCTCCCTCCCACCATCGTCTGAACAGTAGTATGTTTGTGTCCCAGCAAATCTGAAGCTGCTTATTAGCACATGCTAATTTTATGAACTCGGGTATCTGATGCAGGAGATATTGTGTAAGAAGCAGTGGCATGCTAATGATGAGGTAGAACAGTTTAGGGAGCAATACAATGTTTATAAGTCCTATCTGTTGGTGAGTGACAGTGGGAGGGTGATCCAGCAGGACTCCTTGTCACCTATTTTGCTTAATATTCGTCCATAGTTTTCCCTAATCATACTATCCATGTCTCGATTCACCCATATCCCCAAATATTTCATGGAGCACTCACCCCACTCTAGGGGGAAGTCAGGGGTAAAGCGCCATGCACTGACAGTCAAGGGGAATATCACAGATCCGTTTGAGGGAGCCATGTGGCATGCCCATTCTCTGTAAGATTTGGAATAGAAACCACCATTCCAGTGAATCGAATGCCTTAGTGGCATCCAGGAATGCCGCAAAAGCATCTAATTCCAAGCCATGGTCCTGTATCAGGGGGAACATGGTGTGGGTATTAAGTGCTGTGGAATGTCCCAGGGTGAATTGGAATTGGACTAGCTGGGCAGGGTCAGGAAGGAGAAGAGTGAGCTGGTTTGCAATTAATTTTACCAGTATTTTGGTATCGCAGTTAAGGAGTGGCAGTGTCCGCTAGAGGTCAGAGTGCTGTGCTTTCTTGCACGGTTTCAGGAGGGTCACCAGGCTGGCCTCACATAGAGTGGGGGGTGGTTGGCATGCACAGAACTCATCAAACATGTTTAGTAGGTGGGGGACAAGTATGTCACTATAGCATTTATAAAACACCGCAAGGAATCCGTCTGATCCTGGTGTCTTACAGATGGGGTGCTCATTTATTACCGCCTGTACCTCTTTTCACATGAAGGGTTGCATGAGGACTAGGCATTGGGCATCGCTGAGCCATGTCGGCACTGTATCATTGAGGTAGTTGGTTATATGCTCCAGAGGTTGTGTACCCTTAGTGGAATATATCTCAGAGTAATATGCCTGAAAAAAGCATAGTATTTGTGATGTGGTATTACTGTATGTGCCATCCATCCCTATGATGTGCAGAACGTTATTGGCCGCCCACGAGTGTTTGATCATATTGGCTAAGGAGCACGCTGGTTGTTCTCCTTCCCAATAGGCCTGGGCCCTGGCAGACTTTTGCTTGTATTTAACTTCCCTGTCTGCTACCTCTCAGTATTCAGTAAGTTTGTCTCTGATGTGCATCTGGAAAAGCGTATCCACCCTGGTTTGTAGCTACCCATATACAGGGATTTCAATCCAGTATATCTATGCATTATTAGACCTGGCTTTTTCAGCTGGTTTATCCCCAGACTTTTTGCTTTTTGGTCTCCTGTTCTTAACACTGTTTTGGTTGGTTTTATGAATCTGGGCACTTTACCACTGCTGATCAGTGCTAAAGTGCATATGCAAATTGTTAATATGGATTGATGTTTCCGTGATTGGCTTGTTTGACTTAGTACTAAGTCCCTAGTACAGTGCTCTGTGTGTGCCGAGGGCATCTAATCAAATGCTGCTAGTGGGCTTGCAGCACTGATTGTGCCACACACACAAGCAGCCTTGCAAAAACTTCTCAAACCTGCCACTGCAGTGTCTGTGCACAGTCTGGTACTGCCATGTCGACCTGGCAAGTGCACCCACAATGGTCTCTTGTTCTTTGTGTTTATTTTCTTAAGTTCATATGCCTAGCCAACACATGTTTTGTCATAAGGGGGGTTCCCCATGACTTCTTCAGGGCTGGTTTTGATTCCGTCCCGGCCATTCAATATGTGCCTTCCAGAATATCGGCGCCTCGCGAACTTTGAAGCGTACTCGCTCGATGGTATGATAAGATTTGGATACTGGTCGAGAAGAATAAATGGACCTGACATATGAATTTTTAAATTGACAAGCACCAATTACTGAGCAATACCAGATACGGACAACGGACATTTTGGAAGGTACATATTCAACGGCCGGGACGGAATTAAAACTGGCTTCAGGTATCTGGGGGTAGCATACTTCTTTTTAAACTAAGAGGTGCAATCATTGTGGTTAAAGAAATGCAGTGAAAAATGCAAACACCTTTAGAAAGTCCAGATGGAGGCAGAATTGCAACAACTTTACTGGTCCTTAACCAGTGCCTTCTGCCCTACATCGAAAGAAACTGTGAATTAAACTCTATCAATGAAATGAATGGTACTTGCTTCCCATTTACTTGCTTTTAGCGTGAAAATAATACGCAATAACTCGCGAAATATATATTGTTATAAACACCTGCGCATGGAAGCAGTTTCCCTCCATTATGCTCCTAAGCACATTTTCTGTAATAAGGGCACTATTGCTTACAGCAATTTATTGGTACTAACTTTAAGTTACAACAAATCTAAAAAAAAAGAGTGCGAGCCCTTAGGAACATGTCGGGCAAATGAGGGGATGCTCAATAACAAAATATGATGAATTGAAATGCCAGACCACTGTAAGTATTAAAATAAGGTAACATGCGCAACAAAATCCATACAGCAAGGAAGTCTAAAAGTAGTACGAGCATGGGTACAAAGGGATACACCGCAGGTAAATCAAGACAACTGGATACCAGGGAGCAGGAGGGTTTCTAACACTGGGGCCAGCAGTGACAGCGCCGTGTCAGCAGAATATAACAGGAATTTGATGTCAACTCTATCCTACAGGGAATGGTGCCCTGTTAGTTGCCTGGGGTGTCCTCCTGGCGTTCCTTGTTATGCATTAAGTAGGCACCGCAACAATTTGTAATCACTAGTTTCCAATTATTTTATTCCCCTGTTTGCCACATTTACACTCCATGCAAGTCCTTTCTGCCATTTTTATAGCAGAGCAGTTAATGTGCGCAGGGCGGCTTTTTCACTGTATTTTCAATCTATTTCCAATGAGAGCAATAAATGATGAAACACCAGTTTACTCTGGTCCTCAAAATAATGTGGTTTTCAGCTCTGTGGCGATAGAAGAAATTGTTGTCAATATTTCATAATTTATACGTGCAAAATGTAATAACCAGTGGTATTCTTTTCATGTATGGTCATCGAAGTATCAAAAAAATAAAGTTAGATTATGTCTAATGGATGATACTGCAGAAAATTAGACAATCAATATGTGGTTAATGATGTTTAGCATTCTAAGTTCTTTGTAATAAGGGCAAGAGACATACCAGGAGCAGCTCAGCAAATAAGCAGTGGACTGGCCCGTGTTACTTCCTATAATCAGGTAAATACTTCCATCAGAATAAACATCAAATTACAAACAAGCAAAACTCTATCCTACCTTCACCCCTTTTACCATAGTTCAGCCACAATGCAGGATGTTTCTACAAATTTCCTTCCAAAAGAGTTTATGTGCTAACGTTTTGTCAGCATTTTCAGTGTTTTTGCACTGCTCTAGAATTATATTAATTTAGTTCATATTATATTACCAAAGGTAAAATCAGCAGCTATACTCTATACAAGGATACTCTATTGTTCTTGTTACCTAATCCGATTACGGGATTTAGGGGACCAAACATCTTTTTGCCAACATGAATAGCTAGGTACAAATAAAAGACATACAATTAATGTCCATGGTAAGAAATAAAATTAAAAACAAAAAAAATGTTTTACCCACTTAAAAATACTCATCTGAGATGAGATTGTTTTCACCTTTAGTAATTGTTTTGCTCCAAACTTTCAGATGTAATGATTAAACATAGGAATAGACCAATACCTGATACTGGTGGGGAGTAGTCCTGGGTGGAGTTCGTGGAGTTCTGCGTACTTTAAAAAAAAAACCACGCGCTCCTTCGATTTCTGCAAGCGTGCCGATTTTTTGCGCCAAGTGTTTCTCCCACACTGTAAAATCAGCGTGAATGGCACCACTTGCAGCGCAAGAGTGAACAGCTTCCTTCTTTCTGCTGCTCGAGCAGATGTTCTACTCAAGCAGCAGCTTCCTCAACGTGAGCGGCAGGGCTCTCAATGCGAGCGGTAGCAACTTGGCGCGTACCGCCCACGTTGAGAAATTTCGCCGGCATGTGGTGTAACTTTGGATTTTCCTCGCTCGTGCTTGCCAACTTAATGTTGGCGAGCCGCGAGAGAGAAAAAACTCAGCTCCTCGCCACTCCATTGAGTTTTTTGGAACTCCACACACTACGCAGAGTGGGAAAAACTCTGCAAACTCCAAGCAGAGCAGAGTTTACCACCCAGGCCTAGTGGGGAGGACTCCAGTTATCCACTTTGCATATTAAACAATTGCAGCAACTGTGCTGCAAATTACTATTTCACTATTCTGTTTGCCTGTGATCAGCTCGCCCACCTCTGCAGTTGGTTGACACTCTCTGCAGTGACCCACAGCTGGGTTCTGCCACGGTGCAGTTTGCATAGCAAGGAAAGGGGGGAACTGAGGGGGTGGTGGATGACGTCTTAAAGTAGCTGCTCCAGTATCAGGGAGAAAATGCTGTTGAGAAGATCAGCTATACAGAACAGAATCAACATCTTGACCCTACATCACCTGCAGAAAAGCATCCTTGTTTCATGGCCCCCTCTATATCCCCACTATTCCTTGATTCCATCCTGAGCAGTGCTTTAAATGGGCCGGTACTGTCAGGTACGGAGTACCAGCACTTTTTTATTTTGAGAGGGAGAGTACCGGCACTTGTTAAGGGAAATGCCATACCTTTAATAGGAAAGTACCGGCACTTCTCAGAAACAAGCAGGCACTCTGTTACAGAGTACCTGCACTTCTATTTTTCCATTTCAAGCACTGATCCTGAGTGTCACTCATCATGCGTAATAACAACTGTTTGGATTATCACAGCCTTATATCTTTAGTGCCTGCCCTTTTTGTGCCGAGGAATACCAGCATGCCTTTTGCAAACCTAGTGAGAGGCAGCATCCTTGCTTGTCCTATTCTTAGTGGACAGGGGTCATTCTTCATTAGGCACCACCCTACCAGGCAGATTTATGCTTGGTTACAATTACTTAGTGATTAACCGTACTTCTTGCATAATGACAATGTCCCTCTGTACAGTCTTAGAGTCATTTCATGTGCAGCAAAATGCCCACACTCTAGGTTCCACAAACCAAATATATGCCATGTTATTATCTGATTTGATTTGAGGACCTTATAAAGTGCATTGTGTCCTCGTTTGGTATCCAGGAGCCAGGTTCAAGAGGGCTGTAAGAAACCGAAGTTACAAAGCAACTTAGAGGTCAATTATATGAGGAAATATCTGGAATCATATCAATATTAGGAATCAGATATCTATAACCGAGTCATATAGCAGCCAGTGAGATACTTGAAATGTATACCTACTTCAAATGTGTCTTAAAGGTTTAGGGGCATATTTATGAGCCAGATTGATTTGCACATGCACCACACAACGTCATGTTTGTGTCGCTCTTGCACCGTGGTGCAAGAGCATGGCAAACCTTACATGTGATTTATGAAGCCACACATGGCCACTCTGCGTGGCCCTGACTGGCTACTTTAATCTGGAGTGAGGCAAACCAGTCAAATCGCTGTGTTGCCTTACTCTGCCATGGGAAGGTGTTCCATGGGCATTGTGTGGGTGTTCCCAAGCAACTCCCATGGTTTTTGATGCATCCCCAGATTTACAAGAACTGGAAGACCTGGGAATGTGCCAAAAAGATACACCTTCTCAGGTGAGGTGTAACAAGGTGAACTATCCTTTTTTCTCCCCTTTACTTCCTCCCAGGATTGTTATTGTGCAGGAAGGGATCCTTTCCTGCACAAAAACAATCCTGCATGCAACGCAGGCACCCCAAGAGATCCTGCATTGATGCAAGCCTGCCATAGGGGCACCAGTGCAGGAGGAAAGGCAGGAATAAGCAATATTGCCTTAAATATGGTGCATTCCTGCCCTTTCCCTGTCACGCAGTTCAGCGCAGCAAGGTGTCTTGCTGCGTTGCAGTACGTGACATTCTCATAAATAGGTCCCCCAGTCTATTAAATATTTTCAACATCTAAATTGTAGGTAATTAAATAGTGTCTCCAGGGACAATGACCTGGGAACGGTGCTTGACGGTGTGAAAGAACTACCGATTACACTAATCGATAAGTTTTACCTTTTGTCCAGTTGTGTCACAATGTACTGCAGAGTTATCAGGTCCTCCATGGGAAGCATTTGAAAGGAAGTGAACGATTTCAGGCATGAGAGGAATCTCTGACAACATGGTGATCAACTGTGGGGTGGCAGCTTGAATGAGGGCAATGCAGTGAAGATCTGCAGGACTTAGAGGATTTACATACTGTACAGAAAACCTGTTAGTAAACTAATCCTGACCTGAAAATAACTGTTAATACAACTGAGGGGTGCCTATTGTAAACCATGCGGTGCAATGAGTGTGATCCATCCCTGGAGCACCAGGCTGAGTGGAGACGTTGAACATAGTTCCCTTTGAGCTCCAGTGTTCCTCCGAGGGGTGGGTGAACACAGATAGGGAAGCGCACCCTACATGACGTCCTGTGATGCTTCAGGTCACCCTTACGTGAAAGAGCTGGGATATTTAATGTTTGTGGCTGAGCAAGGAGCGGCACCCAGCACAACACAGGCCTACACATTTTGACAACAGTTTTGAGATACTGAAAGAGACAGGTGTTGCTGGACTGGAGCCAAATGAGGAGTGATCTGTTGGGTACACAAAGTGGTGCCTGGGTGAAGTCACGCATGGTGATGGAGTGCTGTGCCCCAGTTGCAGTGTAGGTGGGGGCTGGCAGTGAGGTCATGGCACAGAGTTGCAGATGAGGACCAAGGCTCAGGAAACAGTAGTGTGGGCCATGCATATGCACACAATATACTACCTTCCACCTCCTATCCCTGCTCACTGTTGTCTGCAGTGTGGGGCTTTGGACCTGAGTGTCTACGCCCCGGTAGAAGCAAGAGTGAGACCTTAAAGATATGAAAGCTTGTATTGACTCTATTCAATACTGGAGTGAATGCCTTCACACGTAGTGATGCCTACATGTGTCTCGATGCTGCAAATAAACATGTATGCAAATATATTGGCACTTGAAGAGCAACAAGTGAGACCCTTAAAAAAACTGCCTGGGATGTTTGTCACTGCAATTGGAGAGGGAGTTACTTTATTAAACTGCCTGTATTTGGAATCATATGAACACTTGACCCCAAAGCTACACCTCTAAAATCCTACCACTGGGAGTGGGGGGTGGTATCTGTGCCAATCAGAGCCCTAAGACTCTATGTGTCCCTAGCACCATACCCTGCAAATACTCATTATTTCAATGTAGTTAAGTGGGGGCAGGCCCCAAGATGTAGCTCTGAAACCCCGTGATAACTATTGCCCATCTATTCGGGCAGATCACAGGAAAACAGTAGAATTGAGCAATCAGAGGCTGGAACAGAAGACAACTACATGCTATAGATGGCACAAGTTGTCAGCTGGAGGTTATCCTACTCTGGAAATACAAACACTAGCATCAAGTTATATGATGAGATTGTATGCTCCCTACTTGAGCACAGACTCCGTCCCAGGTTCAGATTGCAAGACAAGTTAGAAGACGTTTTTGATCGTTCAGCTCTGCATCTGTGAAGTGGTGGCAGCTCAGATGCCCCAGAATGGGCTTCAAGAAGTGCTCCTTATTAGGAATGGTTATGAATTAAGACAAACAGCCCAGCTCAAAATGAACAAAGTGGACATAAATATACAAGATCAGCCCCAAACAGGCAGAGGCAGTTACTTAAGACAACGCCTGATACCCTATGGGCTACAGAACTCACAAATCCAGCTCTTTCAATGAAGGTCGCCCTGATAGCCATTTGTGACACCAGACCCTCCTTAGAAACAGAAACTCACTCTGTGACAATAGACTTAAACCTGGTAGGCAAAGATCTATCAGTGATGGCAGATCATATTACAACTGTGAAACGATTTCCATGGAAACTATTGAAACACCCTTCCAGCTACCTCAGACATTAAAGGATAAGGATTTTCAATAAGTTACAAAACCCCAAAAACGAAGATGTGTAGAGTTGGTTTTGCTGCTACTGTGGCTGGGTGGTGGGCCTGCTAGAAAGGGGAGTGCAACAACACATAAAACTGTTTGTCAAATACTGGGTGAAATATTACTGTAAATGTCTCTTGTCCTTCTCTGTGGAATGTGCACATGGACCAACAGTGCCCACACAACCTACTTGATCCTCTCCAGGGATTTAATGTACTGCTTACTTTATTATAGAGACAGAGACATTAAACTGCAGGTGGTAAGGCATAGGGGGACTGATACGCTTAGAAATCTCACAGATACTACGGTTTACTGGCATCATCCAGAAATACAGAAACAAAGATGAAGCTGTGATGCAGTTAAAAGGCGCCTCAATTAAATAAGCCTGAAGTACATGTAAATGTCATTGCTAAGACTGTACACACTTCTGCACATTGTAGGAAGAAGTATAGAACTGCTTGAAAAAATACAGACATGAAAGTGAGAGCCAAAATACGTTGAGTATGTAGGAGATACCAAAGACATAGAATACACTGGTGGACCACGAGGCTGCAGCAACAATGCACTATAAGCAACAACAGATGTGATGAGGGGCAATTGCAAAGCACCACGCAGTGAACAATGAAGGACCTGGAATGGATCAGCTCCCACTGATCGACAGGACGCACAGCTGGATATTCCAAGCAGCTGAGGCACTGAAGAGGGGTCTAATTCCTGATAACTAAAATTTATGGAAGACACAAGTACTCAACATGCTGTGTGAAGATCAAAAGTTGGGGCTGCATAAGTTAAAGAAATATCTTTTTTTGTTAAGAATGCTAAACGTATGTGTCCAGGGTATGCCCAAAGAAGTGGTCGCAAACCTGGGGACCTTGGAACACCTTGGAGATATGTGAACCTCCAGGGGACGAGGGAGATGACATTGATAATGTGAAATTTCTGTACCTGCGTAAGCTGCCTGAGGACTGGGAAGTATTTGCTGTTCTATCACATGGGTTATCGCCGACAACATGTGTTATATTATGTTTCTGCTGTCTAACATGCCAATTTTCAATATATATATATTTTTTTTAAAGAATGCTAAAAGATTATCCATTTTTATCGAGGTGCAAAGGGGGTAAATATACCTTGGGCCAAACAGGAACATCAGAAGCCCATACTGAAGCAGGGTGCAAGGTCACAAGACAGCATTTTACAGTCTTTTTCACAATAAGATTTCTAACATAACCTTGACACAACCCATAACATGAGACATTCATTCTGAAAACATAGTTTCCATTGTTGAGGAAAGCATAGTGTGAGGGAATAAGAGATGCAGGCGCAGCTAGAACTGCCAGGCAACGGCGGGTTTGAAATGTCACAAGAACCATGAATCGTCACATTGTCACATAACAGTGAAAGTCCTAAAATATTAAATCACGAAGATTTGATAATAAGAAGCTTCATTAAGTAAGCAAAAATACTGGAACTGTAAGAGCTATGTATCATGTATTGATACATACCAACACACAGAACGTTGCTGATTACAACTATAAAAGTGTGAAGTGGTGTTGTGCAAATAAATAGTCCTTTGTGTCAACCATATTAAATTGGGACCATCAGCTGAAGAAAAAAGTTGTCCTTTCTATATGTTGTTCATAGAAAATATGATAGAGTATTTCCTTTTTAACAAAGTCTCACCGCCATGATGTAAGGGGTGCAGTCTCATTAAGGAGTGACCATGGTCACCGCCGTGATTTAAGAGTCTGATTTAGATCTTGGCAGTAATGGTCCGGCTGTCCTTTTTCCGTTGGAATCCCCACCCATCTACTAGGTGGTCAGCCCGCTCTATTTAAATGCAGGCAGATGAATGGACGAAAGACCATCGGTCCGCCTCCACCTACATTAGAATTTCTCACCCGTGTCAACAGCACCATAGGCAAAAGCGGCTATCGGAGGGAGTACAGCCACTTTGTCAGCTGGGCCGATCACGATGTGCCTTCCCACTGACGTGACTGTGCGGTTTAGAAGGGATATAAGGCAGAGATTCCCCTTTATTCACTTTCGCACTTCCTTTTCCGCCATGAACCCGATCTTCTAAGGTCCTGCTGCTTGATGACCAACAAAATCAACACCATCGTGGATGGAATCGATGGTAAGCTCCACTTTTGCCTGTTACCTTTTGACAAGTCTGTTAACATTTGCACTGGACTCGGTCATTATTAAATCTTTCTCACAAGCAATAGCATACCAATGTGCAATGCATATGTCTGTAATGTGGACGTTTAAGAAACACACCTGTATGACCACATTATATGTAGAAATGTGGTGCCAGCTGCCTTCAAAAAATGGACACTTGCACATAAAAGGATATCAATCAAAAAATCAAAAAGTCACCAAACAGGTGTGTTTAACGAAATTACGAAAATTGTCAAATTCAAAACATATGCATTAGACATCATTAGGATAAGTGCAATGTAACATGATGTAGAAATTGCACTAGAGAAGGTGTAACCTTTACCTTATTACATTACCTGTCAAATCAAAGTCAGTCCCAAATTTGAATCATTCAACATATTCATCCATGTAACATTGCCCCTTGTCTAGTACAAGTCCTGTATTGTATCCAATTTCAATTGTCACATTATTTTATAAGCTGTAACGCGTATGTGTTCATTCTTATCAGAAATCAAGGTGAAACAAAGACACTTGTAGTAACACTTCAAAACATAAATGTAAAACTCTGGTTGTCGATACAAGAGTCCATTATCATGATGTATACCTGTACCTAAATTCAAATGACCATCACATACCATTTTAACCAGTATATGCACTTAACAAAGTATACATCATATGTTATATTTACTGCCAAAATGGTGAATCAAAATATGTACCTCACATTTTAGCCAGAAACATGTCTAGGAATCAAAGAATTGCAAAAGAAAATTAATGCCAGGACTCAAAATAAATCTGAATGAATTGGCAGTCCATGACAATTTAAACAAGTCCAGTGCACTGTTGTGCTGTGGCACTAAGTTTGCCTCCAAAATCACTGCCGAGGAAAACCTCCTCCGGAAGGAGCATGTATTGGGAACAGAGCAGGCACCTCAATGATCTTACTTTGGAGGGGTGGTTTGGGTTTAGGAGAGGTGGTCTTACATTTGGCAGGGGTGGTCTGGGGTATGGGAGAGGTGGTCTGGGGTATGGGAGAGGTGGGTTGGGTTTTTGAAGGGGTGGCTTTGCATTTGGGAGAGTTGGGTTGGGGTTTGGGAGGGTCAAGGCAAGGGCAAAAAGTACATCTTCACAGGGAAAACGGGTAGGATTGTCAACAAGAAGTTGGGTTTGGGAGGTAGAGAGAGTGACAGTGGGTGATGAGCATGTGTCTCTTGAGGTTGCAGGTGCCTGTGGGTCTGGTGTAATGTACACTTGGCGGGGTGCTTCTACCTAGGTTTATGTTTTTCGGGTGAGTGTGGGCATTTGTGTTTTGCAGGTGTGGTTTCTAATGTATATGTCTGCATTGATGGGTGTGCTATTGAGGTGTTGGGTGTGGTTGTGGTGCATGTGGATGTTGTGGTGCATGTGGGTGTGGTGGTGGGTGTGGTGTCTGTGCTCGTGGTAATGCATGTTGGTATGGTGATGGGTGTGGTCTGTCGGTGTGGTGGTGGTGGTGCATGTGGGTGTGGTAGTGGGGTGGCGTCTGTGGGTATGCTGGTATTGGTGCATGTGGTGGTGGTTGTTAGTGTGGTTGTAGGGGTAGTGGGTGTTGGTTTGGTGATGGGTGTGGGTGGGTTGGTGGTGGTGGGGGCAGGGGTGGGGGTGGTGTGTGTATGTTGTCCGGGTGTGTACTTGTGTTTTTGGTCTGTTTGTGTTTATGTGTGGGTGTGCTGCTTCTGTGAGTTGTAGTTGGTGCGTGGAAAGGAGTGAATGTGCTTGGGACAGGGCTGGGAATAGGGAAGGGGCCTGAGCTGGGACACAAGGTTGGGTTAGTTGGGAGGCTGCGGTGAGTGAGGAGCATAGGCCTGTAAATGCTCTCTACAGGCCAGACATAGCACTATGAATGCCTTCCAGGTAAGCTATCATTTATTGCATGTGGCAAATAAGACCCCGGATGTCATTTAGGAGGGCAGTCTGGTCTACAGGGATGTTGCGTAGGAGGTCAATAGACTCCTCACTCAGTGCAGCCGGAAGGACAGGTGTAGGGGGTGAGGTATCTGCATCGAAGGAGATGCCACCCCTTTTAAAGGAGTGGGTTTGGCCAACTAGGGGGGCAAGAGGGAGGGCAGAGATGGTTCTCTGCGTGGCGGACAAGGATGCAGGTGGTAGAGTTCCTATCAAGTCTGCCACCACTAGGAAGTGCTCACTTGTGGAGGCCTCCAAAAATGAAGATGTTTATCTGGTGGCCTTTGTTGCACTCCCTTCACTCTCTGTGTCACTGGGTCGAATGTATGACGATACTTAGCATGCCATTACTATGCATGCATTTAGTGCGATTTTTTTACATCGCAAACGGCATTAGTACGCATTATATTACTACGCTTACCTTAACTTCGTAAAAGCATGAATAATACTTCGCATTCCACTACTATGTGTACATTCCCCTACACTACACATACATGACGACACTACACAGAAATCTTTAACACTACACACCACTACTCTTCCCTAAACCCTAAATCACTACCCCCAGCACAACTTCCTACACTACAAAAACACAACACTACCCTGAACCCTAATACGCCACTCCCAGCACGACCCCCTACACTACATATACACCAAAACACTACCCTAAACCATACCATACGACCCACCTACACTACCCTTAACCCTAAAACACTAACCTAAACTACACATACACCACAACACTACCCTAAACCCTAAAACACTACCCCAGCACGACCCCCTACTCTACACATACACCACAACACTACCCTAAACCCTACACTCAAACCTTAAACACTACACATACCCCTTAACACTACCCTCAACCCTTAAACTATACCCCCAGCACGACCCCCTACTCTACAAAAACACACTACATCCCCCTTACCTCACTCTCCTCGTGGTTCCTCTCTCCTCCTGGGACCTTCCTCACGTCGTCTCTGAGGGGCGGTGCACGTCGTTGTGAGGAAACAGCCTCAGTTTCCTTACAACAACATGGATCGATTTCTTTTCAAGCATACCATTACAACGCATGCGTAGTAACAACGCTTGCAATGTAACAACTTGCATAATAATGGTACGCGTTGTAACATCGCAAGCGTAGTAACGCTTGCAAAGTAATGGTATGCGCAGTAGCAGCCGAGCACTAAAGGCTGTTTACCCACTGGGTCCCTCGGTGTTGGCGGTTTCAGCACCCGAACCACAGTGGTCAACTGCTTCCCCGCTTACGTGGCCAATGTCTCCTACGTCTGCTCCTGACAATGCTGAAATGACATCCCAGCTACATTGACTTGAAGCCTAATGTCCATAGAGCCAGATATATGGTTTGAACTAAATATCAAGACTAAGAGCACTGTGAAAGGGCTACCATGTGTGTCACTGAGAGCATGCTAATTGGGGATGCATGAATATTTGTGTGTATGATGGGATATATTTGTATGGGTGACTGAGTGCCTGTGAAATTTAAACTGTTTGTGTAATTACTTACTCTCCATTTCATTTTTCTTCCATTTAAAAACGTTCAGTAGCATCATTTTGTTAACAACTCCAATTTTGAGTTAACAGGGAATTTGCCCGGTGTTGTTTATACCGCTGTTTACTATTTTTACAGAAAAAAAGAGAATGTGTAAATAATGCATTGTCAATGTATTAATTACACATTTTAAAAAGTAATTTACACATGCAATAAATGTGAATTTTAAAAGCAAATATTATACTAAACATAAAGTAAAACTATGTATTAAAGATGTGTATGTATTGAAAACAAAATGTAAAGTGTGGTTAACTTGTTAGAAAACATTTGCAACACTTTTTTATTTTTCAATGCAGAAATATGAACCCAGGGAGAGTGAGGAGACGACAGCCTCAAGTGTTCCAACCATTTCCAGACCTTGCCACTATGGAAGAACAGGATATTATCAAAAAATTCCGATTGAAAAGGGAAACAGTTTTTAATTTATGTCATCAGCTGCATCCATATTTTCTGCCTCACAATATGAATCCCACGTCAATACCACCAATAGTCAAAATCATGGCAGTCTCCGTTTTGTGGCCACAGGATCATTCCAATACACTGTGGCAGTATCTGGTGGAATGTCACGACCAACTTTCAGTTGTGTGTCTTTCTTCAATGAAGAGAGACACATCAGCAGCTTTATTTAGTTTCCTTTAAACCAGGATTTTGCCAACGTGAAGGTGGATTTGTATGCCTTGGCATGTGGTTGGAGCAATTGATTCCACACATATTGCCTTCGTGCCACCACACACTAGTGTACTGCAATTGAAACAACTTCCATTCAATAAATGTGCAAGTTGTCTGCTTACCAGATTTGTATATCACAAGCGTGTGTGAGTGTTTTCCTGAATCAACCCATGATTCCTTTGTACTACGGAACAGCAGCATACCCCTGCAAATGTCGCAACTTGGACCTGAGAGGGCCTGGCTTGTTGATAAGTTCTGTCTGTCATTATATTGTTTGGTTATAGTAAAGTGCAAAATGCATTACAATTTTTTGCTAATTTATATTCCATCACATATAGGAGAGTCAGCTTATACTAACCGACCATGGTTGTTAGCATCGCTGAAGAATCCAACATCAGGGAAAGTCTGCTTCAATGAGGCCCATGGAGGAACGCGGAGGGCAGTGGAGTGGGCGTTTGGACTCCTAAAGGACAAATTTCAATATCTGGACAAGACTGGTGGCGCCCTCCTCAACTCACTTAATAAGGTGTCCAAAATCCCCATGGCATGCTGCATGTTACACAACATTGCCCTGCGACGGACCATCTCAAACATTGCAGATGAAGAAGACCATGAAGAGCCACCAGGGGAGGATGTTGAAATGCCAAATGGAGATGATAGTTGTGAAGAGGAAGAAACAGACGTACGTCAAGATGTAATCAACGTCTTAACATGAGTGTACGTATGTCTATGCATTTTATTTTTTGAAATGTTAAACCAACTTTTTATGTAATGAGGATAAAACTCAATGCTGGACATTTGCTTGAAAGTCCAAGTTAAGTGACATCCAGGGCAAAGATGTTTGTTGATCAATGTCTTGACACATTGAATACTGTGTTCATTTGCATTCTTCATCATTGATTGTTCTTACAAAATGTATCCTCAAATACATTCATTTGTAAGGCGTCTATTTTGCATTGTTATTTAATAAACCTTTTTGTTTTTCTCCATTTTAGAACCCTTCACCATGTCATCTTTGTTTGCACATTTCAAAGTTGCGACATTTGCAGTTATATGCTGCTGTTGCAAAGTACAAAGGGGATATGGGTTAATCCTGTGGAAGACACACACAGACTTTGGGTGTACATATCTTGTACTGAGACAACTCAACAGTGGAAGTTTGTACAATTGCATTACTTGTTTTCTGTTGAATGTTGGCACCATGCCAATATGTGCTACTTGATTTGCTCTAAACACATGTGGCTGTCGACCCAAACCATGCTAATCTCCTTTCACATTGGCAAAATGTTCATTTTGTGTTAAGTGTATGAAGCTGCTGATGTGTCTCATCATTGCAGAACTAACTTCCTGTAGCCCACCACAAAGTAGGTTGTGAGATTCCTCCAGACACTGCGACAGTGTATTGGAATGATCCTGTGGCCTGTGTCTCCAGGCATAAATATGCACGCTGTGCGGGCGCGTGCAGCGGGCATTCCACTGGCGCGCCAAAGGTACGCCTAAAGCAAGCCTGTCTGCACCTGTCAGTGTCCCGGAAGGGGCTAGGGCCAGTCATGCTGCCCGACGGGCTACTTCCTCAGTGGACAGGCTGTGCTACACTGGTGAGTCATTACGCTCACTTCGTCCCATATCGTGCCCCTCCCAACGTAAGCTGGACTTGCACTCCGGTCATGACACCATATGCCCATTGTGCGGCTTCAGGCTGCGTTCCGACTCTTTGATCCTGGGACAAATCTGCCCCTCTTCTAGTACGCCACCAAGGGCTCCCCCGATTTTGGTGGCCTTGATTAATACACGATCTCTCAGGAAACATCATCGGGATGTCTTTGACCTCATCACAGATAAACCAGTGGACCTTCTGTTCATTACAGAAACTTGGATTGACGGTACATCCGATCCTATTGTAGCCCCGTCCAATCCCGAAGGCTACAGGATTTCTAGACCAGACCGCCCAGAGGGCAGAGGGGGTGGAGTGGCTATCATGTATAAGGATAAGTGGGATCCGCTTTTCGGCCCATTTTACGTTGGGTGGCTCTCTGATTAACAGGCCCCCTGGCTCCGTCAGGCCTTTCTTAAAACATGGGGTCAAGCGCTTCTCTTCTCCCAATACATTGTTTTAGGTGACCTAAATAAAAATATCCATCTCGACCAGGCTGACTCTAGAGACTCACTTGACTTTTTAGATTTTTTACAGCTTGCGCAACTCTCTCAATGGGTTAGCCTCCCCAGTCACCAAGGGGGTCATATCCTCGACCCAATCTGCTCCAACTTCCCAATCCTGGTGGAAGATCCCCTCCCAGTTTCATGGTCTGATCACTGCCTTATCCACTTCTCTTGGCCTTGGCTGACCTTCCAGGCAACTGCTATCGTAAACCAGTCTTCAGCAAAATTGAGCCGCCCAAGTTCTCTCTGGCCTTGGCGGCCTCTAGACCCACTATCCCTCGGGATCTTGATGGGAGTCTGGCAGGGTTCTCGAATTGGGTTTCTAACACCATGGATATGTTATCTTCGCCCATTTCCTCCAGGTTTTCCAGGGAGTCACCCTCTAAACCCTGGTTCACGCCCGAGTTGACTACTCTAAAGCACGAGTGCAAAAAACCTGAGCGTGCCTGGCGCCTTAGTGAGTACTGTGCCTTGGCCATGCACAATCTTAGGGTCAAACAAAAAATGTACTATGCTGCGATAGCCGAGGCCAAGAAGCAATATTATTCGCCCCACATTGAACAAGCTCAAAATAATTCCAAGGAAATGTTTCCATAGTTCAGAGCTTTACATCCCCCACCGCACAGTCTAGTTCACTTCCAGTCTCAGAAGCCTGGTGCAATACTCTTTCTAACTTCTTTATGGATAAAATCCGCTCTATTCAGGTGACTTTTGCTCCCTGTCTTAGGGCCTCATCAGATCTCATGCCCTACGTACCTACGCAAACCAATCCTAGGCACTCCCTTCATGCTTTCGCCCCAGTGGATTTGCCCAGCACTCTCAGAATTCTGAAGGGCCTGAAATAAGGCTGTTGGCAGCAGTCGCGGAGATCATTAATCCTGAAGTAAACTTCATTATCAATACCTCCCTTTTTGAGGCTTGCGTGCCAGAGGGTTGGAAGCAGGCTAAAATCCTCCCACTTTAAAAAAAACCCTCCCTTGACCACCAGATTCCAGGGAATTATCGCCTCATCTCCCTTCTCCCCAGCTTAGCCAAAGTGTGCGAAAAGGTGGTGACCAGACAACTCACTGAGTTTATCGAAGGGTCGAACCTCCTGCACCCAGTCTAGTCAGGCTTCCGGACCTCCCATAGTACTGAGTCAACACTGATTGAGGTCTCAGAGGCCATCTGGGAGTGTCTGGACGCCGGCAGGAGAGCGGCTCTAGTCATGCTCGACCTGTCAGCGGCATTTGATTCAGTGCCACACTCACTGCTGCTTTCTCGTCTCGCTGAGATTGGTGTCTCGAGCTCGGCCTGGGGCTGGCTTAGGTCCTTCCTGGAAGGGCAGATGCAACAGGTCTTGCTGCCGCCGGCCGCGTCAACTACTCAGCCGGTTACCACAGGGGTCCCGCAGGGGTCCTCCCTTAGCCCCCTCCTCTTTAACATCTACGTTACTCCTCTGGTCTATTTGGCCGAGGACCTGGGGGCTAAGGTCATTGCCTACGCAGATGACACCCAGCTTCTTTTTACCTGGGGAAAGGATGCAGACTCTGTCTCTTCGGCTCAGCACTGCTTGTCTTTTGTCTTTTGTCTTTATGTGGCTCGCCGCTGCGCAGTTTAAGTTCAATGAAGACAAGTCGAAGATTCTCCTTTACGGTAATTTTCCCCCCAGCTTCAGAGACACACTCTGGCCTCCAGGATTCCCTCTACCGACATCTAAAGGGAACTCCGACAAGAACTTGGGAGTGTGGTTCGAGGAAAATCTATCCTTCTCTACCCAGGTTAACCTCTTCAGCGCTGCGCGGATTCCCGCGCAGTGCTGAAAGATCTGAGCGCAGGCGGGGCCATGACGGAACGGTTCCGTCATAAGCACAGCCCAACCGGCGTGCATGACGGAACCGTTCCATCATCGGCATCGAAGAGGTTAAGAAGCTCGCAGGCAATTGCGTTGGACTTCTTAAAACCTTAAGAAAATGTCTTCCTCTTCTCTTTAGTCCCGCAAAAGAAACAGTCATTCGTGCGCTGATCCTTTCTCGTTTGTACTATGCCAATGCGCTGTATGTGGTTATCCAGGGATACATACTGAATAAACTTCAGGTTGTCCAAAATGCAGAAGCTAGGCTTCTCCTTGAAATTCCCACTAGGTGTAGTGTGCGACATCACCTGCGCTCATTACATTGGCTTCCTGTGGCTGAACGGGTTAAGTTCAAATCCCTAGTCATCGCTCATTGCACCCTTTAGGGCCTGGGCCCCTCCTATCTGCAGAAGCGGTTCTCCTTTTATGTCCCGCAGAGGCAACTGCGCTCATCAGCACAGCTTCTAGCACAAGTTCCCCGCTTCATTCGTCACAGGCTGGGCAGTGGCTAGCTCGCTGTGAAAGCAGCTCTGACATCGAACGCCATTCCTTTTGCGCTTCGCATCACCCAAGACCCCTTGGCCTTCAGGAAAAAACTAAAAACCTATCTTTTTGTCTAGTGGTTATCAGCTGACCCCTCCTGGTTCGCGCAGGGACACTCCTCGGAGTTGCTGCGCGTGATACAAAATTAAATAACAATTTATTACTGCCAGGATTTCTGACTAATGGTGTTATTGTTGTGCAATTCCTATTGTGAAGCAGGATATCTGGCTCCCGCTGATGCTATAATATTTTGCCTATTGAATATGATTGTTTTGCTTAGATCCATTTTTTTCATGGTGGCAAGGTGTGGAAATGGAAATGTAAAAATGGAACTGAGTATTTGTGTGATATATGGTTTGTTATGTTTAAGACATTTTTGACAGACCATTCTATTTAAAATATGATAAATTACTAGTTGTTGATTTTTTTGTATATTATCGTCATTGGGTAGAGAATGTGGCCTAACAGCTAGGGCGGTTGACCCCGGAGCTGGGGAACAGGGTTTGAGTCTCGGCAGGGACGCTCAACATTCTTTGATTTTGGGAAAATCACTTAACCTCCCCGTGCCTAACAAAAATTAATGCGTCCGTCTGTAACGTAACTGGTGCTCACGTAAAGCACTCTGATACCTTTGGGTCTAGTTCACGTTATATAAAACTCAACAAAAACAAGCATTTGCAATGCAATCGGTCTCGCATTTGTGAGTTTGAGCTGTTGGCATTGTATATGGCAATGCCTTTTATTAATGTGTTTTGAAAGCCTGCAAGCAGCATGTAAACACGCACTTTGTACTTATAGTCGTTGCTTACGAGTACCAAGGCTGGCAGTAACTGCGCCTCTTCTACTTCTCGTAAGCAATGACTACAAGCACAAAGTGCATGTTTAGGTACCGCTTGCAGGTTTTCAAAACACATTAAGAAAAGGTATTGTCATTGGAAAAAGCTAAACCAAACAAAACCCCTATGTTTCAACTACAAAGCAGGCTAGAGAGGAGCCAGCTGAGGAGGGAAAGAGGGGAGCAACACAGTAGTATTTGGCGTCCCGGTTGGCAGGGGGTGGTGATAAGGGATAAGAAAGCATTGGCAGGATAAGGGGAGCCCACCCAGGAAGATGGGGTAACCAAAATGGTGTTGAAAGAGGAGCCCCAAGGGCTCAGAGACTGCCTAGGTATGGAAAGTGGAGCTGCACAGACACCGTAGGGTGATAAAAAGGAACTCAGGAGACAGGGAGGAGCCACAGCAGAAATCAGTGCTCCTGTGAATTATTGTAGGGGAGCGACACATATTTGAGTGCCTCTCTGTGAATTATCGATTACCTCATCCAGACATATCACACAATAAAAATAAGCCAAACAAATTGGTGTTGCAAATGCTTGTTAGCAGTGATGTAAGATCTAAAAATAAAAAAAATGATATTGTTGTGAATAAACAGAATAGAAAATGTTCCAATTATGAGAATATTATAATTTAAGTTAAGTTTGGAAGACATGTTGGTCTTCAGAGTGCCTCAAAAAATCCGCTTAAAGCACCCATTAACCTGTTATCTATCACTCTGACACTTGTCTCCCAACATCGCTCAGAAATCCTCTTTATGCAGATCTTACACATGTTATTGCTCTTTAACAGTGTCTTTTTACTCTCCCCTTTTGCATGCATCACATTGCTCGCATCACCCACGTCACTGTTCTCTCTCTCTCTCTTTCTCCCTCCAACCCTCTAAATATGCAATGATGTGCTGTTAGTGTTTCGACAACTTGTATACTGTAATTACAACTGCACATGTGTGACAACTGATCTATGCACATTGCCCTGAGGCTACAGTTTGAATGAACATGTGGTGAAATAATTTTATGACCTAGCGATAGGCAATGTGCGAAACTCTTACTGACTTCAGTGAAAGTAAACTACTTAGCTCGGCTCCAGAACGATTTCCTTGGCAATGAGAGACCGCTCCTTACCAAAGACTATAAGCCAGGCTTTTAAGAACTGCATGGGGCAATACATCAAGTGCTGGCTACTGGTTTGTATAACCCCACAGAGACACAGCATAGAGGAGCTATTATTATGTTAGCATTTCGGTGTTGTTATGCAGACAGCAGCACTAAAATGCATTCATTGCTCGAACCTCTGATGCTTTGTAGGGCAATAGTTCATGTTACAGAGGAATGAAGATGGGTCCAAAGTGAGTTGGGGGTCAGATCTACATTTTCTGAATAGCCTACTCTGTTCTTTTAGTTATATGTTTTGGTCTAGCTTGCCCCCTCTTACATGTCCTACAAAGCTTTCACCTTCGTCTGCCACATACTATGTTAACTCAAGACACCATTGTGCAGTCAGTCATCCACATTCATTTACCCATTCATTCTTCATCCACAAGTCTAAGTACAACTCATTCACACTCTCAAGTATCCATTCATCCATGCACTCACCCACCCTTTCATGCATCCATGCACTCGCACACATGCATACCTCATCTACTTTGGCAGTCACTCAACTATCCATTTCACCATCCATCCATGAACTCTCTCCTCTATTCATCTATGCGCACCCATTAATACATTCACAGAAACGTTCGCACGCCACCCCCAAAGATGCTCACATGTAAACCTTGCGAATCAATAAAAAAAACAACTTTGATTTAAACGGCAGGCTAATATGGTGTTTGTTAATACTTCCATTATTTTAATTGTTAATTTGAATATCACCACCATCAATCCCCCTTTGGGCTTGTATTGAAGTGCAGCTGTGCTTTTTGTTTAGGCAAAGACCTGTTGTCGGCATCTAGCATGTCCTATTTTGGAAAGCGGCGACTAAGCAGAATACGCTCCACTTGGTCACGTCCATAATTTTTGCCAAAGTTTTTACAGGATTTAATAGCACGGAGAGCAGGGGTAGGAGACAAAGTCTAAAACCAACCGACCGACCCTTCTCTCGGAGAGGGGCATCCTGGCAACAAAGAAAGCTTTTCAGGAAAGAAGCTCAAAGTACTATTGCATCCGATCTGTGAACGGCTTCTTTTTAATCAATCCGGGCGCCTAAGCAGCCCCTCAATGTACAAGATGGAATACAGATTTCAGTGAGAGCATTTTAGACATTTAACTGTTTGTATACGAGCGCTCCAGTTGCTTCAAGCCGAGTATACGCTAAATATGAAACAGGAGAAGAAATGGCCGAACACTGTGCATGCATCAGGATGGTAACCCGAGGATAGCCAATTAAAGGCACCGCCCCCAGCCAGCTCCACACTGTCTGCCAGGTTCAGAATTGATCGCGTGGTACACTTGGCTTGATAACAATCATTCCTGACCATGCGGCGCCTTCATAGTTTGTTGCAGTGTCTTACTAAACAAGCATCCGCCACCCGCTCCCGGACTCGTATCTACACAGCGCGGCTGGAAGCTTTTACCTGGGGGCTGCTCTAGCGGCTGACGCCTCCCTCCCGGCGGAACTCCGATGGGAGCTCTCCTCCTCCTGCGGCGCGGCTTCGGCAGAGACGGGACTTCCTTCCTCCGCTCTGCGTCTCGATGACGTGGCTACGAGAGTCCCGGTTGCTAGGCAACCCTCACTGCAACTCGGCTCTTCTGCGATCACGGACCCGGCCTCGGGCAGGCAGCTCGAGTAGCGGCGGTGATTTAAAAGTGAACACGCAGCAGTCCTGGAGATCAGGGGCCGGTGGTGATAAAATACCGGCCCTCAGTACTACACTTCGGTCACGGGCCGGCGGCGGTGATGCACGCAGTGCTCTCGGTGCTCCTGGAGAGTTGATAGGCGTGTAAGCCAGCCAGAGACAGCAGCAGAGCATGGAGGCATGAGGGAGCAGCGAGATTCATCAGACTGTGGGAGGAGGGTTAGGGAGGGATGGAAAGAAAGTAGTCTGCAGTGAAGGGGCCAGTAGCCATGGAAGGATACAAATGACTGACATGGCTGTCATGGGGCGGGACTAACAAGCTTAAAGCGAATCGGAAGGCAGCATTTGTAACCTAAGCCAATAGAGAAGATGGGCGGAGCTTCCAGGAAGCTTCCACACTATAGTGTATACTGCATGCCTCGCAAAGCGATGGCAGCACATTCGTGCTGCAACGCTAGGAGAGACCTAAAAAATGGTAGAATTTTGTGAGAAACATAACCTACTTGCAATTCATTCATAAATAAACAATCACTTGATTGATTTAATTTTTAAATATATAACGGAAGGAAATAAAATTAATAAATACAGAAAAGTAATACAACACCAGTGTTTGACTTTGTTAGTTTTGATTTTATTAAACAAAACCAAATAAACTAAAACAGGATGTAAACCAAAAAGCTAATTAAAAAAAGTTAAAGTCAGTCATGGTGAATGAAACCATTAATGAAGAGCCAACATTGTTTGAAGTCCAATGTCCATAATCCAACTGGCATCAGAAAGGTAAATGTGTCCTGAAAATAGTCTACAGAGTGAATGGGCCTCACACACTGGGGGAAATTAGGTTTGGCGTCTCCTGGTGGTGGTTTTGCCACCCTCTCCTGGTTGTCTGGATGATCATGTACTCCTGGAGGTGGGGAGTTGGATCCGCAGTTGCAGGGACTGAGGTGGATGTATAGTTTCTGCAGTGCCCCAGTCAGGGAGCCAAAATTGGAGTTCAGATTCTCCATCTTTACATTGTGCTCCCTCTGCAACTGCTTCATGTCCCAGAGCTCAGTAAGGACCTGGTCCTTCATGTATTGTGACTGAAGGAGGGATCCCAAGACTTGGTTGAGGGTGGCCTGGAGGATAATCAACCCATTGGCCTCACTATGCTGACCCACAGTTTCCCTCTCACAACCCATACCCCCAATACCCTGTGGCCTTGACCCAGTGTGCCCCATCCTAAAGGTACCCGGCTGAACTTGAGGTGCTGGCGTCTCAACAGCAACCAGGACTGATGGGGTGGGGCTCAAGATCAGCTTGGTGCTGGGTTGGGTACATAAAGTGAAGGTATCTGTGAGCTGACGTGTTGTAATAGCTGGGGTGGGAGGTGTAGGTGTGGGCTGAGAGAGACTTACTGGAGTTGCCTGCCCAGGCAGGCCAGATGAACAAGGCCACTTTTCTTCATCCGGACAGTCAAGAGTGACGTCATCCCTGGAGCCTTGATCCTGGGCTGGAGTTGAGGTTTCCTCACTGTCAGGTGATTGGCCATCTGCTCTGGCTATAAAACCTATTGTGAATGTAAAAAATGGATACATTGTAAAAGTGTGAATTACACATACAATGAGTTTTAAGCATAAAACTGTAGCATGCTAAAAGGAAAGGGGACATCAATACCATGATTATACCTTTCAGTGGTATTGTAATCAATTACACAAACACTTCAAATTATATACAAAACAACTTCACATAAACAGGTAATAAGATGTCCTGAAATTGAAAAAAAATAATTTAGGAACTATGCATGCTATGTACCAACCACTAAACAAAACACAGGAGAGAGGAGAAATGTGAAATTAACCAACCCAAGGCCTAGCAGGCTAAAACACAGACATTTACACAACTTAGAAGGATGTTTAGCATTAGTCATCATATTCACAGTGCAGAGTAAATTTTAGACATATAACACTTCTATTCAGCATACAATTTTACATACCTAACTTCTTTCACTCAACAAACGTTGATTTGTGCAACTAATGACATCAATTTAATTACATGACAAGAAAAGGACGACATACAAAACTTTAAAACATACAATTTACAAAAGAGAGACTGATCTATAAATGGCAATTTACCATATGTGAAACGAAATTGAAAAGGGAGAATGAGCAAAATTAGATTGCAATATGATTTTCACCAAAACAAAAACAAGGCATCATGGTTGTTGTAGTTATTTTAATGATTCATTCAGAACACTTGCAAAATTGTAACTTGAACACACCTAGTGAAGATCTGTAGAACGAAGAGAGCATACATTTACTATTTGAATATTGGAAACATATATATATGTTATTTGTTATTTGGTGCACAAACACTTATAAGCACCCTAAAATCCCGTGAAATGTAATGGATATTGAAACCTGTTATCTTACATATAACACAACACATTCAAACAGATAAGCCACAAAAAATGTTACGGATATATTTAGGTTTGTATATTAAAGAAAATTTGCAAAACACATTAGCAACAGCTTACTTCAAAGCAAACTGAACATTTAGGTTTAGTGACATCTTGAAAAGTCTAATTTACCGGTCTCCACTCCACCAGGGATTCCTGTCAAGCCATTAGGATGTAGGTTCTGCAAGACCTTCTCCTCCCAGGGAAAGCATTGTAAGGTGGGCCTGGGAGAACCACCACCATTCCTCTGGGCCACTAGGTGATGCTTGGAGGTCAGGGAATGCACTCTCTCCTACAGGTAATTCCACCTCCTCCTAATTTCCTCCTGTGTATATAGATTGTTTGTTACAGCATTCACTCTGTCAACTATTCTGTCCCACATTTGCCTGTTCTGTGCTATTGTTGTAATTTATACTTAGGCACCAAATAATTGTGGATCTACTCTAAAGATTTCATCTACCATGACTGACAATTCACCCTCAGTAAACCGGGGATTTTACCTCCCCGCCATTCTGAGATTATGAACTTAAATAAATTAAACAGCTAACAAGATGATAAAGAAAAAGGGGTTAATGAACAAGATACAGAGAGCAAAAACTAGATAAACACCTGAATTCAGGGATAACGTGCTGTGGTAAAAAAGTTCTGCTGTGCTGGAATGGCAAAGGATCATGGTCTGAAATGGAGGGTGTTTTATAGTGTTGCATGCAGGTGTTAACAACTAAGCAAATCGCATCAGGTGTGTAATGCTAGCATCCATCCTACAGCCACAGGACTAGTCCAATGATGACCGCGCCCCGTGCAGAATAACTTAATCGGCAAACCGCTGCTAGAACACCACCAGTACAATTTTGAAATCTAAATGGGCTCGGCGCAACTTAACTGCCCTGATGGCAACGGAGTAGTATTTGCCAGCAGAGGAGTCCACCATGTCAGCAGCAATGAGTGACATACACAACAGTAAACCCTCTATCAACGCATACGGAGAGTGAGCCAGAATATATCTATATATGAAGGGCAGGATTCTGTCAGCTTGCTGTAGTACTTGAATGCTCCGCCGCGGGTGACAATGGTAGTCTGGCCAAGATTTCAATCAGGCCCTAACTGTCTAGAAAGCCCAGCATACATGGATAATTGTACATGGTAGAACATATTTTTGACCCAGTAAATGCATGCTTTATTTAATTAATTTTAGAGCTGAGGAAGTGGTAGCAGAGAGAGAATTGACTTGTTTAGATAAGGTTTGCAAATTATTATCAATGACTGACAAAAGTGTCCTGCAATACTTATTTATCTAGATACCTAATATGTATAGCAGCTTCTTTCTCAAAATATCTAGCAGCCTGCTCTATAAAAGTATAAATTATAGAGGGGGAGAGTACTCCTTTTTTCCCTCACAGGAGTAGGATCTGAAACAAACCCCAGTAAATTCATATTGTCTTGTTTTTTCATGGAGTAGAGGTTAAATTCTAACAACCATTTTTCACGTCACTTCATTTTGGAAACTCTGTATGTGGTAATTGTAGTGCATGAATATGCAGAATCAGGTATATTTGCCTAGTGACCAGAGGTCCTTGATATAAATCTAGAAGCACATTTGTTAGTATGGTTTGGCCACATCGCATCGCCACTTGAAGCACATGATTACAAATAAAAGTGCCCTTTCTAGTTAACTTATTTACTTAATCATTGGTCAAGGCGTTCCCCCTTTTTAAATTACAAAATGTATGCAGTATTTTTAGGATCTAATACAACATGTATATCTCTAAGGAAAGAAAACAGTAGCAGGTAATTTGTTAAACAGTTTCACTGAGAAAAATAAACTCTCTTAGATATAAACATGCAGGGAATTAGGTATCAAATAACATTTTCTGCTACATTTACAGGGATAGTGTCATGCCAGTATGTGTAAGCTTGTTTTAAAAATAACTCAGTATTAGAGTACACATAACATTGCTGGAAGGTCATAGAGCCATTAGCCTGTGGTGTCTCACAGTGTTCCCAATGAGTGAAAATATACAGGTCATGTTGGCTAGTTGATTGATGAACTTAATGACGTCATAGTGTTGAAAACAAACCATTTCTTTAGAATCATTTGCATCAAGATACGGATCTTTACAATTAAGGGAAGCATATGTATTAAGATTTTCTAGGAGCTGTTTACTTACATTAATGTCAGATAGACTTGCAGAGGACCTGTAATGACAATGTCATCCAATGAAATGTGTATGACATTTGGTATCTGTACCTCTTTGGCTGTCCCCAGTATCGAGTATGGAAACCTTTCCCAAAAAATGCCATCATGTAATGGACAGGCACTGATGTTGACAACATGATAGCTTCATGCCACTCAATGTGAGGAGGAATGTGGCTGCATCTCTTGTATCACAGTAGATGGTGGAGGGTATTCTGAAAGAAAGTGCCCATACGTCATCCTCAAAACGGTTATCAGCATTTTAATTCACAAAATAAATAATGAACTTGCTACAAAAATTCACATATAGGACCGTGCTGGACAAATATACCTGCCGCCTCACCAGCAACAGGTGATTTAAACTGCCCACTGGCTTTAGACATTGGCAGTTCTGGGAGAGATAGAAGAACATTATTTTTGTTTCATTAGGGCGACCTCTTGACAATGCAACTTCTTGTAATGCAACAGAACATATTATTGGCGTGGATTATTGTAGTCTTGGTGTTGAAGCAGTTTCAGTTACTGCTTGTACGAATTCAGGGTTTAACTGGAGAAAAGCTGGAGACTCAGCAGTCCCTCTGATTGGGGAGTCTATCTCACCTCAACTGATCTAGTCTGGGGGTAACCCCATAATATGGAGAGAATATGTTTGACTAATCTGATGCACATTAGCAGTGGTGGGGGCAGCTGAACACAGTTGGTCACATGATGATTCTTAATATGGTCAATTCACAACTTCCTGTTTTAATTAGCACTAAAGGTGCCAGGATTACACTGCAAATGCCTTCTACTAAGCGAACTGGAACAGGTAATTGGTATGATGGTTCGAAATGGTTTTTTTCAGGAATCCTTTCTTGGAATAATTCTTCCAGTTGTGGGAATCATACATGGGCAGTTTTCGACCACAGAATTAGACGAACTCTTCATGTTTCCAAGCATTCCTCTAAGTGGTTAGGTTATAAACTGATGCTTAATTCAAGCAATTCATTTGCATCTTCGCCTTCCCAGGGAGCAGTAAATAATGTCAAAGATGGGTAGCCCAAATAGGAGTTGGTATGGTGCGCAACCATATATTATGTCCCTCAGCAAGTTACTGAGTGCTCACTGATATAGGTTGTTATACCATGTCAATTCTGTGTCCAATACTTTCACGGTCAGGTTGTTTATGCATATAATTCGCTCACTCTACCATACTGTTTGACTCAAGGTGGAACAAAGGCAGATATTGATGGTAACAAGTACAGCAGGTGTACTCCCATAACAGATATAACATCAACAAATGCTTTTGTGTTTAACACCGGGTATTTGTCTAAATGAAAGTTCTGCAGTGCTCTTATAGCGACATGCCGCTGCATGTCTTTCATGACAGCACGAGCAATGGCACTCTTTTGTGGACCCACCGACAGGAATCTAGTGCATGAATCTACTGCAACCAATATGTATTTATAATGGTTGACAACAGGCAAAGGACCGACATGGTGGGGATAGACAGCATCAAAATATTTATCTGATATACTCGGAGGCATAGGAGTTGGCCTCAGAGAAGTCAATGATTTTGCTTGTTTGCAAAGGCAGGAGCAACACATGCTGTGAAAGGGTCCACAAGTTTGTCTGTGTGGGTCCTGTGTTGCTGCACTAGGATTGTTATAGAGCTAGTACCGCATTAGCATCCGGAAGTCCACCAGGGGCTCGAAAGGCTGCCTTGTGACTGAGTGAAGCTTCATGCATCACCACCAAAGCAGGAAGCTCTGATCATCCCAGAGGCTGTAAGTGCTGAAAGTTCACCACTGCAGATAACCCTGATAAAAACAAAAATGATAGGAGGATTCTTTGAATTAACCTCAGACACTAGTAATTGCTAAGGGCCGCAAGCTAGTCCATCGGGTTTTTGCCCAGTATGCCACTTCAAACAGGAATCAGCGATATGCAAATCAGCCTTGGTCTTGCTCCAAATGGAACAGTCTATCCCATACTTCCTTTCCAGGTTATCTATGAATGGGCTCACAAGCACCACATACAGGTGCCAGCTTATTTGGGCCTGGTCAGTAGGGTAAAGCTTGAGTCGTATGCCACAATGAGCATGGGGACTCATCTGTCATGGGTATGAGCTGCATATGCATTCAAATGGCAGATTATGAATAAATGAATGAAGGAGACAAATGGTGGTCCAAGGGGAATTTTCCTCCAAAGACATATGATTACCAGGGACGTACCACAGGGATCTTCCTTGAGCCCTGCCCTTTTAAATATCTACATTGGCCCTCTTATCTCGCTAATTGACTCCAACGGAATCGCAACTATATCATACGCAGTTGACATCCTGTTGATCCTTTCTCTAGCTAAATGGGCATCTAGTCCAGAATTGAACTTCCAAAAATGTCTCTTAAACATTATTTTTTAGATGCAAAATATTCACTTTAAATGCAACTCTGAGAAAACAGAAATTCTCCTCATTGGAAAATAAAATCTCTTTTCTCCTACATGCTGGTGGCCAACCTCAGTCTCCCTCCACCAAAGACGGCTAAATTTGGCAAGAAGTTTGGGGTTGAATTTGACACAGAACTATCCTTGCAACTTCAAGCGGCAGCAGTAGCCGGGATGTGCTGCAAGCTGAGGAAATCCCTTAGGAAATGCCTGCCTTTTCTTTACCTGAATGCCAGGAGACTTTAGCTTTTGCACTTTATGGTAGTGTCAAAATTGGATTATTGTAACAGCTTGTATGTGAGATGTACAAAACAGCTAATACATAAACTTCAGATGGTCCAACAAGCAGCAGCCAGAATGGTGCTACAGCTTCCTAAATGGAGCTTTGCTTCAGCCGCATTAAAAAGGTTTCACTGTTTCCCCATACATAAAAGAATCTTGTTTAAGACCCTGGTGCTAGTCTTTAGGGCCCTTAAGGCAACTGGACCAAAATATCTCACTTTCCAATTCAGACATTACAAGACCCTGAGAACACTCAGATCCTCAAATGCAAATCCACCCTCTTTTAGATTAAAAACTCGAGGTGGAAAATTCCTCACGGTAAAAGGCACCAAGGCATGGAATCAATTGCCAATGCATCTCCAATTTATAACCACGAAGATGCTTTTAAAAAGACCCTGAAGATGTGGCTGTTTCAAGCCTCTGGCGAGCTCTGTCACTCCCTCATTCAAACCACACTTTTAGGCTAGGGTAAAGGCTTCACTGGTGTTTAGTATCAGTGCCAGGATGCTCATTCGTTTGAGTGACAGTGTGCTTGATAAAAACCCATTCATTCATTAATGGTATCACACAGGAGAAAAACAAATAATTAATGAGCCTCCAGGCTACAGAAGACTCGGAATAGAGGTTACAACTGCTGGATCTAAATCCCCTTACACGACTGGCTCCTCAAATCACAGTATCTGAAGTGCTAAGTATAAATTATGACACAATATCTAAAAGAAGTCATAGAAACTACCTCAGATTTGATCTATTCCCCATGGCTTGTTCCGGTTGGTCCTCTGATATTTGGAGCGACTTTTCAAAGACATTATCACACTAGATAAAAACAAGACTCCAGGTTTATGATAAGATGAAGCATGTACTGTTATTTTGCAATTTATTAAAACTTATTAGTGAATGTAATA
The DNA here is from genome assembly GCF_964204655.1 of Triturus cristatus. Classification (NCBI taxonomy): domain Eukaryota; kingdom Metazoa; phylum Chordata; class Amphibia; order Caudata; family Salamandridae; genus Triturus; species Triturus cristatus. The sequence continues at coordinate 610,710,484 of NC_140591.1, read as the reverse complement.
TGTGTATATATTAGAATCAGAACCTTACCATACACACTGGGTCATCTAAGCGGGTCTGTACATTGGTTCAGGGGTTCAATTACCCCTCTTTAGCAACATCTCTTCCATATAGAAGAAGATCCTAATTCAAACAGATGACAACACTGCTAATATCAATAGCAAACATAGACTATCAACATTAAGATTCTTCCCACAATTACTAGAATTAGCATGGAGACTTATGACCCACGGTCTCACTTAGATTTACCTGACATCAAGGTAGCATTACTACGATGGTGCTTGAGATGACCGCTCATAACACATAATACAAAATAAACATAAGTAATACAAAGCAGAATGAGGATAACAGATTTACAAAGGTATTTTAATATAATCTTCTCCTGATGTCTCTTTCCAATTTTGCATTATCTTAATCAGGGTTCCACTCTGCCATACAAACATTATGGTTTATCCAACAATAGGATATATAAGCGAATACAATGGACAACCTTAAAAACAAATTCCCCTTCCAATATGGTGCCTGACAATTCACTGCAGTCCTCAGTAATATGTTCAAGACTACTTGACAATTAAGGATACAGTGCCCATAGATATAGTTATAAAGATGGCGCGCATGGAGAGCATTAGAAAAGAAACACAAAGTACACCACAAGTAACACAGTTTTAACAGCTTCACTGGTATCATAACATATTTCTTCTCCTCAGTTTCTTTTTCCAATTTCACATCAGTATTCTACCTAGTGTTATACAGTATATGGCCCATTCAATAATTAATACATTAACGAGTACAATGAACAACCTTAAACCAATCCCCCCTTCCAATATGGTGCCTGCTGACCGGCAGTTGTCTCAGTGACATGTTTCAAGACTGAGGAAGGACTACCTCTAGGATACCATTACAAATATGGCGCCAGATCAGAACGCCGATAACAAACCTTGTAAGGACTGCAGGGATCGTTTCTTGACCTGAGACCGCAGAAACCTATTTCTTTGGGAGCCAGCAATTTCCTGTGATACAAGAGAACTCTGATTACGGCATAGTTTCCTATCAATTTCATGTGAGCCCCTATTTTCTCTATACCATGTGTGATGCAAGAGAATGGTATCTTATGGATTACAAATCGGGCACCTGTCCTAAACAATGAACTCTGCCTATGGCGTCGAACGCATTTCATGAGTCAGGTGTTTATTTCATTAGGAGATATTCTCTAATTAGAGCACAATGTATTTCACATTAGGGGTTCCGCTAATAATATAATTCACAATATAATGGAGAATATTATAAATGGAGTAGTCTCTGCCGTGGCCAAACTTAAGGTCTGCCCACAGTTACATTTGGTGGGCGGGCCAGTATATTGCTGGGGTGGGTAGTCCGTCATTGTCGATACGGAGTAACCTGTCCACTAATATATAAATCAGGCCCTTTGTCTGATTGCCATTTTTGCTTGTTCTCACCCAGGCCAAATAAAGGAAAACATATTCCCAGGTAGTCTATTTTATATTTATGGATTGAGAGCTTGTTATGTAACCCTAGAGTTGCTCCATTTTATAACTTCCTGCATGCTTCAAACCTGTAAGCTTAAGCACTTCATCCTGAAATAATTTATATTTTGTCTAAGTTGTTAAGTGCCTGCTTAACAGCATTCTGACAGAAATAAGAGGGAAGTCATATAGGATGACTGATGGTCTTCAATTGTGGCCCCTTATTTGTAAAGAGTTCAATTGAAAAGCATGTCTAAATCATTCTGTGTTCAGTACTTCCTTGAAGAGATGAAGGTTTAGATCTCAAGGTAGTATTGAGTGTGTTCCACAGTGTTGGGCCTTGCACTCTCAGTGTTGAGACCTGTATCTCATACTGTTGAATGACCATTTCTGTATCAGGTGGTCCTCTGATGAATGGGGCTTTCTTGCTGCTGTGTAATATTTTCTGCAGGTAGAGTGGGCCATTGCCTCAATATGCTTTCAGGATGGTGCAGAGAACCTTAAATTGTATCTGCTTCCACTGGAAACAGGTGTAGAGTCAGGGCCGGACTGACTACCGGGCGTTTTGGAATGCTGCTGGGCTGGGGGCTGATTTCGTTGATGGGGACCTGCGTGTACTGTACGAAATTCGTTTTCCTTTAATTATTTCGAAGTACACGCAGGTCTCCATGAACGAAATCAGCCCCCACCACAGTGAAATCAGCCCCCTGCTCGGCAGAATTCCAAAACGCCCGGTAGTCAGTCCGGCCCTGTGTAGAGTCATGATGCAGGATGCATTGGAAGAGATGAAAGCGTATTTTGTCTGTCTGACTGTAAAGTCTTTGAAGTCGGACAGTACATTTCTCGAAGAGACCAATTTAGATGATATTACCGTGATTACCACCTTTGTCCTGCACCAATGTATGTGCAATTGTACAGGTGCTCCTGTCTATACTATTGATACTGCTTAACCGCTTATATGCACACTCAGAACACAACTCAGCTATTGTTTACCCTTGCAATTGCTCTGTTCCAGCAGCATTTCATGAACTTAATAATCATTGCAGGTCTCGGAGAGAAGACTGATTTAGAGATATGTGGATGGTGACTGTCTCCAATGAACCTTATTTTCAGAACGTTTTGGGATGAAGGTGGAGATTTGTTACTGCAATCGGGTCATTAACTCAAGATTCAGGGCAGGGAAGGAGTGGTTTGTCCAATCCTAAATGCTCATGACTGTTTGGCCGGCCCTCTGGGACCAGCCAAAACAGTCATGCACACTTTCCCTATTCTCCACACAGGCTGCATTACAGCCTGCATGGAGAACCTGCCCATGCCCCCGTTCCCAGGCTGAGTGTCGAACCACAAAGCTCAGACCATTCATAACGCTGCATTGCAGAGTTGTGATTGGTCAGGGGAGCCTGAGTGCTTACCAATCACAACGCTGCATTGCCACATTGTCATTGGTCAGGGGAGCCTGGCTGTGCTTCCTGTTCCTGGAGTCCGACGGAGGAGAGCAGGAGAAGAGATGCGGGACCCGGCGGCAAGGTAAGTGTTTATTTTTAATTTTTTTATTTTTACATTGAGCCCCACCGCCCCATGCGCCCGACCGGTCAGCCACGAGCTATGCCGGTTGCCACTGCAGTGAAGCACCATATAGTACTATTACCCAAGAAAAACAAAACAAATTACGGTTACAAAATGTTCTAAACTCAAGGGAAGACAAAAATACTGTACCAACTGCCTTTAATTTAGAATGAACAAGATTGTCATTTATGGGAAATGTTCTTCTATTTAAGAACAGGCTCTACAAACAGAAGAAGAGAACTAGCATAAGAGTGCATTTTCATCCTAGTATAGACAATTTATATGTAGCAGCATCTAAGGATAAGTGTATATTTGAAGACAACAATCTTCCTAGAGACCATATAAAAAATTGAAACAAATTAATTGATGCTATTCTCTTTATTTGGAAGGCTTCTCTAGATTAACTATTGAAAGAGTGGCTTAACATTAGAGAAGAAAACTTTAGGTTAATAATGAAGACACATCTTTATTTTGTTATTCTGCATGAATAAGTTTATGGACTTTATGGAAGGAGATTGGTCGCTCTTATTTTCACCGCAGCAGTCTGTCAGACCACAAGAATATGAAGATATGAACAGCGTCATTTAAGGAATAGTCTTGGGAGAGCTTAGAGTATCTGTACCATACAGTGTTTCTAAGATTGCTACTACAAGAATGGGAATGCAATTTAAGGGTGATTAATGATTTCCTTAATGCAAGTGAGATTACAATTAGTGTATTACTGAACACTGTGTAAATGTTGTAGCATTTCCTGCTCCTATTAGCACTATTTTTAAATGGCAAGAGTGAATCCCCCTTTAACGTAGAACAAATCAGATGATAAGGAGACCCATTCAAACAATGGGTAAAAATAACAATTTGAGATAAAAAGTCATATACTAAACATGAGAAGGTTATTAAATGTGAACCCTTCCCATCTTTTGTTTAAACTATTTTGTTTGGGAGTGCTGAACTAAACACAAAGTAGGTGACCTCCTGATCCAATGTGAACTAAAAAAACATGATTTCCTGCTAATCCCATATGCACTAAAATACAATGATATGTAGAACTGGACAACTTATTTCCCCCTATTTTTGAATAAGTTTGGATGGAGTTAAGGGTGATGTGCATTAAACAATATATTTTTTCACCAACTTTGAGGCTTAGAAGATGACATTTGACACATTAATGAACAAAATGCATGCTTTCTGCCTATACTGAAACAAAATTGAAAAGCACATCTGTACTTGTTAGTAGTCAAAATAAATCATCAGTTGATAACGCCTCATTGAGAGTGAACTGAAATACAAAATATATTGTTGAGATTCAATTAAAATGTTGGTGCTTCATTTATGGTATATGTCGATACAGGTCAGCTGGGTGACATATGCACCACTATCTATGTTCAAATGAGAAAGTATAGATGAAAGTATTCAAAAACAAAATATACTAGACACCCATGAATAAGTTGGGCTAGTCAGGTACAAAGAGAAATGTCCTTAAGGGATTCCGTAAGAGCTTATGGGGACGTATTTAAACAAACGTACTTGTATTATACCCATTTTTGTATATTGAGAGACACATTTAATTTGAAGATACTATGATAAAAAAAATAGACGGTCAAATAATTATGATATTCTGGTGTAGGCTATAATGAAGGAGGCGAAATATTCGTACATGGTCAATAACTTCATGATAAATGGATGAAGAGAAGAGGAGCTTTAGTGTAATAGGCTATTAATTAAAAATTGTATTACTTTATAAAAATCTCCCAGCCACAAGTTTTGATTATATTTAGTATCACAGAATTAAAGATGTGCAGGGAGACTGCGTTGTAATTAACTTTAGAAACCCCAGAACAGTTAGATATATTTGTAATACGCAGTCACGCTTTTCCGGCTGCTCTGAAACATCCATTAAAGCCCTTCCACTCACCTATTTCTACCCGGGTCCACCTCTATTAGGCTGTGAAGCTCCAGGGAGGGGCTGGGCGGCTGGTACAGGTGGGGACCAGATGGGTTTCTCTTCCCATCGTTGCAATGAAACCCAAGCTGACACCCAATTTTGTCCACCTGCTCTTGAAACCTTTCACCACTTCAACAACTATAGTGTTCTAGATCTGGTGGACTGACGTCTGGACCCCGGTGTTTCTACCATCTTGACTGGGGCCCAGAAAGGGTCAAACAACATCAAGGTAGCTAGGGGGGTTAACCATCTCTGGCCTGAGTCTTTTTCTCCCTTGCTTACATCTAACCCTAAGGTAGTTAGTTCTACGGAATGTTCCATTACACCTTTGGTAGATCTTCCCTTACTGTCACTACCGGGGGGGTTGGTACATGAACAAGGCCGGGCAAATCTGGATCAGGGAAATACCCTTCTTAGTGACCTTTCTACCAAACGAGAGCCCAAGATTGATGTCAACTTTATTTCTTGGAACATAGCGGGTCTAAAGAACAAACAGATCTGCGAAGAGTGGGGCAACTTTATGGACACTTTCGATATTTGTCTATTACAAGAGACCTGGGCTACGGAAAATTATCAACGGGAGGGGTTTGCATCTTTTGACATCCTTGCTTTATCTAGTGGTAGGGGGAGACCTTCTGGAGGTCTTAGCACCTGGGTTGCAATTCACCTGGGTGCTACAGCCAGGCAACACCAAACGGGCTGTGATGATATCTTATGTGTTCTATTAGACCTGCCTGGGAACAAACACCTAGCTCTTTTGAATGTCTACTCAAGACCCTCCCCAGGCGGAAGAGAATCTAAGGTCTTTACAGCTTTGAATGATTTCATTCTGACCTTAGATTCTGAATATTCTGTCATAGTAGGTGGCGATTTTAACTGTCAATATGAGCCACTTAGTCTGTCAGCTCAAAATGACCTTGTGTCGGAAGATACACATTCGAACATCCCTGAGCCTATGATTCCTATGGTCAAAGCCTGGACCCCACTAGTGTTACAATTTTTTTCTCTTACCCTTTCCCTATCCCTGAGGGCTTGTAATGGCAGATTTAAATCTGATCAGCCCGGACAAACCACCTTTAATAGAACTGGGCAATTGTCGATTTTGGATTATATCCTGATCGATACAAAATCCTGGGACAAGGTGCTAGATTTCAGGGTGGTTGCCTGCGATGATAGCGACCATAACGCTCTCACCATGAAATTAAAATCAGCCAGTTGGGGTTTTATAACTAATGGCACTGTGGTGCTTCCATCTCTTCAACCCCTAATTCTGCACAATAACAGACGTAGAGTTAGATGGCCAAGCATCCTTGTGTGCCCTGAGAAACTGGCAGAAATATACAGATGGGCACTGCCCTGTCTCAATGAAACGGCTGGAGTTGTATTAAATTCCTCTTCCATTGAGAGCCTATCTAGTCCTGTTAATATTCATACTCAGCTATCCACGCAACTCTTAGACGTTTTCTCTCGGTCAGAGACCTTTAAGGTCCATATGCCCAATAAACAATCTTGGTATACCCCAGAGTGTAGGAAACTAAAAGCTGAATTGATCTTGGCAATCAAAGCCAAGGACAAATCCAGGACCAAACTTCTTCGAGTCCAGTACAAACAATTGACTTATAGGGCAAGGAAGTCTTGGGAAGATGATATGTGGGAGGAGCTAAGAGTAGCATTGCAGAACAAGGATTTTAGGACCTTTTGGGCCATTGTTAGCAATGGCAAGAAGGATCCTAATACCATCACTGGCTCCAATATAGCTCCTGCAGTATGGGAAGGGCACTTTGGGGGTTTATATTCCACAGCGAATTGTAATTTACCCTCACTGACTGATTCTCCCCCCAACACAACTTGTCGTGCTGAGTTAATTCCATCTATTAAGATCAAAGAGGTTGAAAATGCCATCTCCATGCTTATACCCAACAAAGCGCCGGGTTTGGACAAAATCCCAGGTGACCTTTTTAGGTCTGAACCCATGATATGGGTACCATATCTTTGTGTCCTGTTTAATTCCATCCTACTCGGCGCAGAACCACCAGTAACCTGGCGAGGCGCTGAGATAGTGCCAATCCACAAAAAAGGCTGTCCTCTACAGCCTTCGAATTATCGCCCGATAAGCTTAATTGATACAACCCAAAAGCTATTCGGGCGTATAATCTTGAATAGACTACAGGCCTGGGAAGAAGAAAATAATGTTTTAAGCACTCTACAGGCTGGCTTCAGGAAGGGTATTTAAACTCTTGACCAGATCTTTCGTCTCCAGCTTATATACTGGAAGTCAGTGAGTGTGGAGGGTGGCAGCCTCTACCTCATCTTTGTTGATTTAAGATCAGCATTTGATCTGGTCCCGAGAGAAAGGCTCTGGGCAGTCCTGCAGATGCTTAATGTTCCCACCTATCTCTTAGATGTCTTGAAGAGCCTTCACAAGGGCAATTTTGCTCACGTCAGATGTGGAAAGCATGGCGAACTTTCTGAACGCTTCCCTGTCAATCGAGGAGTTCGACAGGGATGTGTGCTAGCGCCCACGTTGTTTTGCCTATACATCAATGGGCTCATAAAACATCTTTTAGCCATAAAAGATACTGATGTCCCTAGGCTTGCCTCGGGCAAGGTACCAGCCCTAATGTTTGCTGACGACACCTTGTTGTTGTCACGCACTCCTATGGGTATTCAGCGTATCCTAGATGGCTTTGTAGACTTCTGTAGTGATAGGGGCCTTGAGATCAATTTAGCCAAAACGAAATTTATGATTCTTAACCCTCCTAAACATACTCGCCCCAACCCAGTACTGAATGGTATCCCCCTCGAACGGGTGAAAACGTTTGGTTACTTGGGGATCACACTACAAGAAGATCTGGGATGGGGAGGTCAGGTTGTCAATTCCACCCTCAAGCTGACTCAAATCACAGGAGGTATGGCTAGATTGTCCAAAGGTTTGGCTTCTAAACCAGCTGCACCAGTGGTAGAAATTTTCAAATCCCAGGCCAGAGCTGCTTCAATCTATGGAGCGAAACTAAGGGGTCACTCCAAAATCGACAGTCTATCAAGGGTTGAAAACTCCTTCATAAGGAATTTGTTAAGTTTACCCTCTAGTTCCCCGCTGGTCCCTATTAGGCTCGATTTGGGCCTGCTCCCCATTGTAGAGGTGGTGGCAGCGCGGCCCCTCCACTATTGGAAGAGACTTTGGTCCACCCGGATCTGGAAACCTACAGAGATGAATTTTTGGGGCTCTGGCCCACAATCAAATACATGAATATCCCCTGGTTAATCTATGTGAGGGATACCTGTGCCAAGATTGGCTTTCGGGAACTCTGGGACACCCCAGAAAGCTCTTGTCTAGTTGTATCAAAAACTAATTTGGCCGATCAGTTTAGATACTTTCATTTATCACGCTTGCACATGAACCCAAATGTAGGTAGGTTGACTGCCCAGTTCCTTCAGATTAAACCGAACTATGGGAGGGAGCTATTTTTGGATTTGATCTTCCCCCCTGCTGCTAGGAAGTTATATGTACAATTTAGAATGGGCACCCTACCAATTAGGTCTTTTACTTCCAGATGGGACACTAACAAAAACATTTCATGTCCAGCATGTGGTTACAAACTGGAGGATGAAAACCATGTGTTCTTTTTTTGCCCAACGTACCTCACCCATAGGAAACGCTGGGTAAAGCCTATTTGTAGAAATCTTGGCTTTAGAGACTGTGTTAACGCCCTGCGAGTTTTAAAATATGACACCCACCCCCCAATTGTCTTTTCAGTTTCACGTTTTTTAAATGCTGCATGGTTGCAGCGTAGGAAATTTTCCACCAATTGTTAATTACTTGAATATTCCATTTTTGATTATTCTATTTTATCTTGGTGTTCAAAACGTGTTCTGCTTTTTGACATGGTATTGTTGTAATGTATTGTCGCTTTTATGGCCTTCGTGGCCGAAATAAAGTTTATGAATGAATGAATATTTAGTATGAACAAGATGTATGCTTGGATAGGCATTTTAAATATTTTTTATAGATGTCTTACGTGATGAAACGTAAATTTTTATGATATTTTGTATCAGCATCAACAGGAATTGATAATATTTGATTATGAGAACAACTTATACAAATAAAATTTGTCAGATAAAAGTGATTCTCTTTTTAATATTTTAATTCATTCTGAGGTCAATTAATGTATTTGGAAATATATAATTATGTACCTAAAAATTTTAAACAGAACAACCCCTACTGCTTAGACTTTGCTTATATATTTAACATGAATGTGCACTGATTTTCTTTTTCTTAACTTAAGTCCACAAAATTTCCCCCATCCACCTACCACCTGGAGAAAAGCTGGGGTGCTGAAAGGATCTACACAAAATGTCCAAATATGAGCCATTTCGAATGATCTCTATTCAATTCACACCAATATCATATGACAGTGATTGGTGCCATTGCTACTGCTTTGCCTCACTCTAAAAGTCTGTAAGATAACCTCACATGGGGCTGGAAGTCAGTCTGAGGGGCATATTCGAAAAGGCATTTTTGAGTGAGTAAAGTAGTAGCCCTGTAGTACTCTTTTACGTGCCTTTGTCAACTGGCTCCAAAACATCTGAAATTAAAATAAAATGGCTATATTTTGAGCATATTCATATACAATTAGTGCAAATAGAAAGGAAAGAGACCTCTGCACGTTTACTAAGATGGGAATTGGATGTTTTGGGGCTGATTCACAAAGGCATGTATGAGTAGATAAAAAAGTAATATTGTACCAGTACTTCCTGTACTCATAAATGCTTTTGTAAATCTGCTGCTTAGTTTTCTCTGCTGCAAATGGACTTGGACACTCACCAATCAAAACATCCTGTGTGACAAAAAACACTAAACATTCAATGAAAAACAGTATGTATTTCTCCTGAATTCCAAAGCAAAGTCCAATAAACACACAACCAAAACTGCATCTCATTTGCTTTCCTAGCAGATACTTGTGTATTTACTTTGATGACATATGATTTACCAACTCTTTGTAGCCAGACCTAAAAAATAAAGTGCAAGCCCTCTTTTACTCTAGGGCTAATAATCGTCAGCCAGTTGCACTTTTAAAAAGTCTAAAGGCAACCTTTCAGACTACACCACGGGCAGGATCACAATACATTCCTGAATGGCGCTAGTACACGTCCTTTTTGGTAACGAAGGCAGAGCTTGGTGAAAAAATAATGTACCCCGTATCATGGAAACAGATTTTTAGAGAAGATAATGTGTGACCAAATGTTTGTGCACAATTATTATGTTGCATTTGTATTGTGTAGGTGATGTGCTGCATTGTTCTTTTGTACTGCAGTGTTATTGTACTGCCTTAGTGTTGTTGTTGGGTTGCACGGTGGTTGTTGTGTTGCATTCTCTTTAACTGTTTTGCTGTGTTGTTCCATGTAATATTTTTGTTGTGTTAGTTTTTCTTTATGTTATGTCACTGCTCGCACTGTTTGACGATTTAAGACACCAGTCAGCTCAAGACTGTGGCAGAGTCTTTTCTTACATTGGCAATTTCAGTGCCCACTTTATGTGACCCAGCCCCTTTTCTTCTAATAGTAAGCACCTTAAAAGCAATATACCATTCTCATCTTGCTGTTAAATGTCATATATGTATTTTATAGCATCGCCTATCCCAATCAAGCATGTTCTCAGGAAACTACAGGTCACCTCGGAGATCGCTGCCATTAGAAAGCACTCACTCAGCAACCTTATGGATTATTTGCCACGAAGTCCTCTGGTGACATATGATATCCTTTTGATGTACAGCTGATTGCACACTGTTCTACATAAATTGCATAGGTCAAATGCATTACATACTACAAAGCAAATGCACGCACATGTTTCGTTCAGAAAAGTAATTTGCGAGTTTAATATTGATTATAGCGCAGCCCGGGGAATATGATATAATACCTTGAGCTACTAAATACACTTTAGCCAGACCTAAAGTTGACCACAAAAACTCCCAATTAACCATGTTCAATGCTTTCTCAGCATGAATAGTTTTCACAGCCAGCGGTTTTGAAATACTACAGTCACTATCAATTATTGAAATGGAAACAACTGAAAGGTGACATGTTAAAATATAATACATATTGATGTATTTTTGAATTGGCAAATACATCTAATTATGCCTGCACGTGAGCACTTTTAGGATATAATGGCCAGAGCAAAGACGTCTTTATCTAGTTTACAAAATACACAGTTGCACATTAGCCAATGGTTTCATTAACTGGAAGTCTCTGTCATTTTATGTGCAAAAGTACAATTTCGAAGTACTGGTGTGCAAGGATCAACAGAATACGCATAAAATTCAGAGCAGAGCACATAACACATTAGGCAATGCTGTTTTGAAAGTATTTTGAAACAAGATAAATGTAAGTGGAAATTGGAATCCTAGGGGCCTATTACGATGGCGGGCGGACCGTAACGGAACACAGGACTGACCGCCAGAGGTGCGGCAGTCCCGCAAGCCCAATTAGGATGTGCCCACCACACTAGGTGGCTCATCCTCGGCTTTAACATTGCGGCGGGCGGTGCTGTAAGCAGCAATGTTACAGCCCATGTTGTGCATTGCCATGCACAACGTGACAGGCACCTCGTGGTGCCTGCCACCTTGTGCATGGCAATGATGGTGGGTACGGTACCCCCCCAGTGCAGCCACCCACCCCCCAACCTCCCGGGGGCCCGCAATGGTCCCCCACAGTGATTTCGCGCATGTCTTTCCATGGCAGAGTCTCCGCCATGGAAAGGCATTCCACGGCAGGCATGCAGGCACCGCCACGATATTGTGTGCCTTTTCCGCCCGGCCAGCAATCCGACCGGCGGAAAAGCGGCGGATGGTCTTTCTGTCCGCCGCGGTGCCCCTCCCCATACTAATATGGCAGGGGGTGACACAGGGACATTTGGCAGGCGGTGGCCACCTCTGGCTCGACGGTGGCGGTCCACCCAAGATCCTAATAGGCCCCCAAGTTCCTAGCTAAAAGTACAGACGTTTTCTAATGTTTTATTTCACTATCAAGATGTTGTCTCAATTGCCTTTCTGGTAGCATCACAGATAACTCAAATATTATTGTGATCGCTTACATTTTTCCGATTAGTACCATGTGATCTCCCAAACATATTGGGGGGAATTAGGCGTTATCGGTCGGTTTATTTCAACCAATTGCAAGCTTCTCTTACAGGTGTACAGCTTCAAAACTTTAATATTGGCTTAATAATTTAAGAAATGTGCTCTGCAATGTCACAGTCTACTTTGCGGTGAGGTTTATAATGATTGATCAGAACAATTGCTATACATTGCAAAGGTTTAAAAGGTGTAAAAGCATTAAGAGAAACTGTTAAAATACATTAAACATTGGTGCGAGATGTTCTAGATTACAGTCGTGTGTGTAGACTACATGTGCTGTGTGGAGGCATGTTCAGGGCAAGGGGTAGTGATGGGCCTAGATGGATATGTGTGGCAGGCTAGTAGAATTTTGGTGTGGCCCATGGATTGTGTCAGTTTTAGGGGTTTTTGTGGAGGTAAGGAGCATGTTGTAATGCGGAAATGCTGCATCTCTGTGTAGTGCTATTTTAATCCTACTTTAGAATCTGCCAATAATTATGGCTCCTAAAGGTTACTGTCTCTAATTGTCTTGCACTCATCTGTCCAACTTCCACATTACTACACACACAAATCTACAATTGAAGAAAACATGTGTACAAACCACGAAATGAAGAACAAATGTGTGCAAAAGCACCTCAACTTATAAAATAGACAAACATACAAGCTTTTTCAATGCTTGTTCTTTGTTCTGTCTGTCCTTTACTGGTATCACTTTCTCCAAATAAGAATCCATATGCCAAGATTGTCTATAGTGCTGAATTTCATATTGTGGTACTAGTAAGTTTTTCGGCATTGTATGTGGACATAAAGCTGCTGAGTTTATGCCAGTGGACTTTTCCTCACCTGCAAAACACATATCATCCATCTGCACAGGAAATTACATCACTGGACTTCCCATCATCCATCTGCACAGGACGTGACATCACTGCAATGCCCATCATTCATTTGCACAGGAAGTGACATGTCTGGTTTCTCCTCAAAATGGTCTTCATTTAATGGTGGCGGCAATGCAGCCAGGCAAAGAAAGCGCACAGCAGGGTGCACCTGTGTCTTCACTACGTCTTTATCAAAGGACTGAAACCCATCAGAGCAGCCCTCACACTGCCCGGGCTCTGCCCACACCCAGTGCCAGGACCCCTGATCCTTCTCACACCCATATCTCTATTCCCCTGCGACCCTCCAAGTCATTAACCCCGGTCAAATTTGCCAGAGCTGCTGCTGTGCCTCGCCGCCCAATACTGCACTGCCTGTCATTTCACATGCACCCTCCTGCATTCACTTCACTTCACTCTGCCCTGTACCTCACACAGCCAACAAACTCACCATACAGCACCACACACACACCCAACTCCCATTACACTGCACCCATCCTTGTTGTGCAAACTTCTCAAAACTCGCTCACTCACTAAACACACCACCGAAATTTAAGATCCTCTTTACCAGCCCTGCTCTTCCAGATCACAACCTGTCTCCCTCCCTTCACCAGACCCTGTCATCGCAACAACAAACTCCCCAGATATAAACAGACCTGGAGGCAGAGTCACCATCATCTTCAAAGAATCCTTCCAGTTTTGCAACACCTCGGAAAGCACCACCAGCAACATGGAATACTTGACCCTCAAACTCCTCAGCACTGCCAACTACACCCTAACCAGCACCCTTATTTACCTCTCTCCAGGACATCACAACAACTCCAGCAGCACCATTGCAGACTTCATCACTTCCCTGATCCTCGACTCAAAAGCCTTCATCCTCCTTAGAGACCTTAACTGCCACCTGGAGGACCTCACCAATCCCAGCACGACCACCCTCCTTGAGGACCAGTCCAAACTTGGACTCACCCAGTGAGTTGAAGAGCGGACACATAACATCAGACATCTAGTTGACCCCATCTTAACAAGCTTCTGAGACACCACAGTAGACAACCACACAATGATCTCCTGGTTCAAACTCGCCCTTGTCAACTTCTGCATACTCATCCCTAACCACCACAGAAACCCTATCACCAGATCTTCATGACAAGACTGAAACAAAATCCCAGAAGCATTCTGAACTTATGAACCCCTACACCACAACCTTGACACACCAAAACCTCCTTGAATCAATCTCCACCTTCAACGCTTGGATCACAACTTGTGCAGACAAAGGCTCCACTCAAACCCAAGAAAGCCACAAGAACCAGACCGCAATCAAGCAGGCACACAGAAGGGCTCACCAAGCGCTGCTGCAACAACGTGAACTTAGATGGGGACAAAGTTAGGAAAACACTGACAAGAGAACTTTCAAATTGGCCCTCAGATGCTACCATAAGCAAATTAGAGCCACCAAACGCTATGCTCACCGCCCGCATCAAAAGCAGAACCAAAGTTCCAAGGATATCTTTGCCATACTGAAATAATTCACCTCTCCTGCAGCAAGCTCCACCCGTGTAGCCGCACTTAGATCCACACCCCTTCTGGGAACTCAGGCAAAGAATCTCGAAATAGTAGTCAAGAACCAACTCACAATGACAATAGGAGTGAATGCAGTCTCCATCTTCTGCTTCCACACATTCAAGATGCTCAAGAAGATCCTTAAATGGCTCCCCACCAACACTCGCAGAACTGTCACCCAAGCTCTCATTACGAGCAAGCTGTACTACAGAAGCACACTCTTTGCCGGAAAACAATGTTCAACTGATCAGAGGTCTCCATACTATGCAAAACTTAGCGTCCAAGCTCACCCTCAACATCATACTCGGTATTCACATCATATCGCACCTCAAACTAGCTCCCATTGAACAAACTAACACTCTTCAAACTCCTCATGCACACATACAAAGCCTTATACAACAATGGCCACATGTACCGCAACAAATGCATACATTTCCACAAATCTACAAGACACCTCTGCTCCGCTGGGCTCCTACTTGCACACAGCCCGCCACAAACCCCAACACATAAGCAGAACCAGATCCGCAATTCTAGCTTCTCCTACCTCAATGAAGCCTGGAACGACCAATCTCTGCAAATCTGAGTTACATTCTCAGATGCTACCACAAGCAAATTAGAGCCACAAAACGCTATGCTCACTGCCCGCATCAAAAGCAGAACCAAATTTCCAAGGAAATCTTTGCCATAGTGAAATAATTCACCTCTCCTGCAGCAAGCTTCACCCGTGTAACCTCCTCCCAGGACCTGCCGCACTTAGATCCACACCCCTTCTGGGAACTCAGGCAAAAAACCTCGAAATAGTAGTCAACAACCAACTCACAATGACAATAGAAGTGAATGCAGTCTCCATCTTCTGCTTCCACACATTCAAGATGCTCAAGAAGATCCTTAAATGGCTCCCCACCAACACTCACAGAACTGTCACCCAAGCTCTCATTACGAGCAAGCTGTACTACAGCAGCACACTCTTTGCCGGAACCAATGTTCAACTGATAAGAGGTCTCCATACTATGCAAAACTTAGCGTCCAAGCTCACCCTCAACATCATACTCGGTACTCACATCATATCGCACCTCAAACTAGCTCCCATTGAACAAACGAACACTCTTCAAACTCCTCATGCACACATACAAAGCCTTATACAACAATGGCCACATGTACCGCAACAAATGCATATATTTCCACAAATCTACAAGACACCTCTGCTCTGCTGGGCTCCTACTTGCACACAGCCCGCCACAAACCCCAACACATAAGCAGAACCAGATCCGCAATTCTAGCTTCTCCTACCTCACTGAAGTCTGGAACGACCAATCTCTGCAAATCTGAGTTACATTCTCAGTTCTTGAGGTCCGCAAGAAACTGAAGACTTAGCTCTTCTCTGAGTCCCAAACATGGCTCAGCCTATACAACTCCAGCTTTAGACCAAGAATACCCTCACTGGTGAGCCATGTATCATACAAATACACATAACGTAACATAACATAACTGTGGAAAAAACACCCCCCACCCCCGGCAGGGCAGGGAGGAACAAAAGTGTCACAGAGAAGTGTGGAGGCCATCCTTTTAAAATAAATAAATACATAAATAAATAACTGCAGAACGCAGGGGTACCCGGTTGAAAAATTAACATAAAACATGGAGTTACCTAGAGTTATGTGGGGTGAGAGGACCACCGTCCAATATAAAACAATAAGAAAAAAAAGGTGCAGAGATCACCCTCGTAAAATAATAATTTGCAAAAAGAGCACAATAAATGTAGACGGGCTACCGAACCAACCCCAACTCCATTTCAGTGTTTTAGTACACCAACACAGCTGTGTTGCTCTGCCTACACCTCCCCTCAGTCTGGCATATGACACATACTCCCAGGAGAGGTACGGGAAAAGCTCTGCAAGCCACAAAACAGGAAGGAATACAGGTAGGGAGCAGGTTAGAGAACATAATGTAAGGAAGTCATCAACAAAGTGCATGCAGCAGTGACATTTAACCGTGAAGTCGTAACCCTTTTCTGCATCATTGTGGTCAGGGCTGTCATCAACCCCCCACTTCAGCAGCTTGAGTGGGTGCAAGGGGGCAACAAGAAATATTTATCTTTGGGTCCTTTTGCTTGTTCAGAGATTGGTATTTCTCCAAAAGAAGCTAACAAATAACACTGTAAAAGGTTAGTATGATGTAGCTGTGGGGCAGGGGAGCAAATGGAACAAGAGCATAAAAGGAGGAATGAGAGAAGGGTAGATAGAAAGTTAGATGGATATATGGAGAAGTAGATGGATGGAAAGAATACAAAGGATGAAAATTGGTTGTATTGAATACATGGAGAAAAGGTTGAATGGATGGAAGAAGGCTGAATTAATGAAAAGAATAATAGAGGGAAGGATTTAAAGAAAGAAAAAGAAAGATAACTGAATTGATATAAGGAAGTGCAGAAAAATGAGTGGGTGCATAGAGAAAGAAGGAAAATAAAATAAAAGGATGAATGGATGGAAAAAAGAATCATAACAAGAATGAAGGATGGATGGATGGATGAAGAGATGGATGGGGTGGTGTCTGGATAGATGGAAAAAAGATAAGGGATGAATGGAAAGAATGAATGGACAGAAATGTGGATGGATACAGAGAAGAAAAGATAGATGGAGAAAATGAAACCATTTAAAAAAGAAGTAGGGAACAATGGCTAGATGGCTGGAGAGAAAGAAAGGCAGAAGAAAGATGAAAGGGGGATATGTGGATGGAGAAAGAAAGAAAGAAAGATAGAAAGAAAGATAGAAAGAAAGAAAGAAAGAAAGAAAGAAAGAAAGAAAGAAAGAAAGAAAGAAAGAAAGAAAGAAAGAAAGAAAGAAAGAAAGAAAGAAAGAAAGAGAAAGAGGGACAGATGGGTGAATGAACGAAGGATAATGAGAATGAAGGATGGATGGATCTAAAAAGGACAGAAAGAAAGGTAGAGAAAAATAATGGAAGGAAGGATAGAAATAAGTATCAAGAGAAAGAGGGAAGCAAAGAAGGAAGAAAGATTAAAGAAGGATGTAGGGCAAGAAGGGCATTTCAAAATTCACTGTTGGGCTGGCTTACTCACTTATTGCTATCTGATATGAATCAGTTGGTGGATTTTATTTTTCTGGCTACTCCCTTGACTGTGTTCATTTGGGTTTTACTGGAGGAAGAGACTTTAATGAGTGTGTGTGCCTTTATATTGTCACTGGCATCCTTGTTCAACGTTTACTGGCAAACTTAAAAAGATACAAATGAATTAAGATATAACTACATGATTTAAAATGAAACATTACATAATGGAAATATTTTGAGGGCAACTAGACATGAGTGAAACAGAACACTGCTCCACTTTTCAAAGACAGCACTGGAATTGCACTAAAATAAATGAAATCATGTGCATGCGTGACTTTCTCTCCATATATCGCTTTCTTTCTTTCTGATTTTTACCGGTTTCTTAAACTAACAGTCGCAATAAACTTAAATCATCTTTAATCTTCATTCCTATCTACTACATTCAGACTTATGCAGTACATCTTATAGATTGCATCAGCCACGTCAGTTATTTGTTTTCAGGCTTCTTAACAAAATGACATTTATTTTGCACCAATATTCACTGCACTGCTATGTGTCTTGAAATTGTTTTTCATAAACTCCTTTGAATACATTGTATTCGCCATTTGGTTCTTTGCATCTAAAGTATTGTTACTAGGGACCAGTGTGATTTTTGTTATAATTACTACCCCAAGTCCCCAGTGATCCTTGGGTCTTGCTAGTTGAAATAATATTACCATTGTGCAAACATATGATTGCAAGAGTTTTGTTTATTCCCCTTCAAATGGTTTCAGGCATTCTGCAGGACCTTTTGTTCATTATAACTGATAAATGTGGCTATGCATTGCTTTCAGTTATATCTAATTGCTAGTACATAATGAAGCCATTATAACAAGGAAGGGAATAAACATATTAGTAACTTCAAAATTAATTATAAAATGGACACACAAGTAAAGCCCGGAGTCCACTACATTTGGAAAGTGTATTGAAAGAGAATACAGTTGTTAAGAGCTAAAGGTTTTGCATAGTAGTACATGTCCTTGCCATACCTTTAGTATAATTTCTGTTGGTTTTCATAAATATTTAAATGTTCTCAGGAGTATTTGTTCCAACAATCACTTACTTCTGAAAAAGATATTCGTTATCTTGTATATACCTTCAATGTCTGCATGAATCTTCCTTACAAACTGCAGAGCTGTGTTTTACCACCAATCTTTCCTTTATGTTTTCCTTTTATGACAATTTCAGGGTCCCATAGAACTCTCCAAACTAAAGCTAAAATCTCTTTAGGTTCACCAGTTTGGTGGACCCGGAGTGGGGAAACCCGAACTTGGTCTCTCACCTTTTATTCTTAAATGGGTATCGTCTCTTGACCACCTGTGGATCAGTCCTGAATAGTCACTGTGTAACATACAATGCACTTACACCTAGGGGCCGGGTACAATGTCGTCTGGAAACTGTCCCAAACGAATCGATTCCGAACTAGTTTCCAAACGAATCGGGTCCTGAGAGTCCGGATGATTGATTACTATGCCTCCCAACATAATTCGCTCAGACTCGCATTGACTTCAATGGGAGCCTGTATTCCGAACGAGAACACAGGCTCCGTTCTAAACGAAAGCACAGGCTCCCACTGAAAAAAGGGGTGGTTGGGGAAAAACCTTGCAACCTGTGGCGGGCACCCCATGGTGCTGCAACATTGTGCCTGGTTGGGAAGAGGGGTCCCTTGGGTACCCCCACAGGCTACTTTTGTACATCTCCAGATGAAGCGGAGCCCGCAACAGACCAATTCTGGCAGCCGTTTCATCTCCGGCAAACCCAATCGGAACGGCTGTCCAAATCGGTCATCGTAATCGCTCGTCCGGATACCGTGTCCATAGAGCTGTACGAATCGGCTCTGAAAGACTCTGGCTGTCCGGATGCCTTTCGGAACCGATTAGGACTGCCGGGCATCGTAATCGGTCGTTTGAAAATCTGTACGATTCGGTCAGGAACAAGGGTACCGAATCGGATTCGGCAATACCGAATCCCATCCAGAGTCCTTCATACCGACAATGTAATCAGTCCCTTAGTTGGGTTGAGTATTCCTATATAACAACATCAAATAAATAAATATACAATTTGGGGTGTCTGTTACAGTGGGAATTAATGCAAAAGCAGGTAAATGGAATAGAATAACATTGCCATGGTTTATTAAGTAATTTCAACAGTCTCTTAATGTCTTTCCCCAAGTTACTATGGTAAATAGTCTCTCACAGCCAGTCCTTCTTTTCCTCTTTGCAGCCTTTCAAAACAGCAGAGTTTCTCCCTCCTCAGTTCTCCAACAGCCAGCATCCATCAGAAAGTAACCAGGTAAGTATTAGTAAACAAAAATAAAGAAAACGAAAAAAAACTTAAAAAGAACTCTAGTATTGTTATGATTTGTGCTTTCTCTTTCTGTTTTATCTTACTTGGGTTCTTCTTTCTTTACTACACATCCATTGATTCCCTTTCTGTAATTTCCTGTTCAAGTTTTGTTTTAATTAATGTTAGTCATTAATGTTCCTACAAAAAAGGTTCCTCAACCAGTTAACATGTCTTTTGGAAAACCCTGTTCTATAAAGTAGGTAAATCCTGACTGTTGCAATATGATTGGTATTGATTTGTTTTAAGGGGCTAGCATCTGAATATCTTGTAGAGTAATCAACACGGATCAGTATATCTTTGTGTTCTTTCCTGCAAGTTATGAATGATTCTACTATATACTTGCCCATTTGTCAGAATACAATGTCAAAAATAGGCCTGTGCATAGAGGTTCTTTAGGCAGAACATATGGCTTTGATCTTTTGAAACTGGGACTCTCCTTACATTTTAACATGCTTGAGAAAAAATACCAGCGCAGTAAACCTGACTAAAAACAGTCTTTTCTGGGTTTTGTCATGACATCTCCCCCCATTTGATGTCTGTGTACCAAATATAAGATATTGTCTCTGAAGGTTTGAGGAACTAACTATTTGAGTGATTGGTGAAGTCCTACTTTCCTATAGAGTAACGTTTGAAATTGGGTGTCTAGTTGGCAGAGGTATGCACCCTGTCTAAGTAGGGGTCACAATCCTAGTCAGGATAAGTCAGATACACAACCTAAATTAACATGCACGGACCCTCTGGTGGCTTAGCACAGAGCAGTCAGGCTTCTGTGCAACATTTAAATTACAGTAACAGAGTGAAAACACCACAAAACGACTGCACACCAGGTTCTAACAATACAGCATATTTATCTGAGCAAAACAAGACCAAAATGACAAATATCCAAAAAGTAGCATCATCAAACCTCATAGTCGCGACCTGCATCGTCGTCATATTGGCTGGAGGGCACTGCATTGATTCCGATTGGCTCAACGGTGTCCTTCTGTTGCTTTTTGCAGAAAACAGCTTCAGAATCCCCTTCTGCGGCCCAGACCAGGAGGGGGCACCCCTGCCAAGGATAGGACTCGCAGATGGCAGAGTCCAGCAGCACCAGCAGAGTTGCAAGAAGTCTTTTGTGACCCTGAGAATTCAGAGAACAAGAGGCAAACCCTTGGAGAAACCTGGGTTAAAGGATGTAGAGAGCAGGTCCAGTTCCTCTCACTTCCAGGCAAGAAGCAGCAGGCAGCAGGCTAACATAACAGAGCAGGTAGCAAAACAGTAGTCTCTCCTACAGCACAGAAATCAGCAGGTAGCAGGCCAACTCAGTGATGCAGTTAGCAAAGTGGAAGTTCCTCCTACAGCATATCAGTTCTTCTTCCAGGCTGAAAGTCCTTGTTTCCAGCAAAGTTCTGATTTGGAGGTGTCAGGGGTCCGGTTTGCATACCTAAATGTGCCTTTGAAGTGGGGGAGACTTCAAAGAGGACTTTGAAGATCACAAGGTCCCTGCCTTTCCTGCCCTGGCCTCAGACTCACTACAGGGGGGGTGCAGGTCTTTGTGTGGGGACAGGCATAGTCCTATTCATGTGCAAGTGTCAGGTCCTCCCTCCCAATCTACTTCAGGAAGGCCCATCAGCCTGGTGATGGGCCATCAGGATGTGAATGTCACACCCCAGCTCCCTTTGTGTGACTTGTCACCAAATGCAGACGTGTTTCAAGAGACAGGCAGAGGCACAGAATGGTTGAAGTAAGAAAATGGCAACTTTCTAAAAGTGTCATTTTCAGACTTACAATTTAAAACTCGACTTCACCATAAATTGTGATTTTAAATTGTGAGTCCAGAGACACCAAACTCCAAATCTCTAGCCTTTCCCAATTGGAAATTACACTTAAAATCCCAATCTTAACCTATGGGAGATAGATAGATAGATAGATAGATAGATAGATAGATAGATAGATAGATAGATAGATAGATAGATAGATAGATAGATAGATAGATAGATAGATAGATAGATAGATAGATAGATAGATAGATAGATAGATAGATAGATAGATAGATAGATAGATAGATAGATAGATAGATAGATAGATAGATAGATAGATAGATAGATAGATAGATAGATAGATCTTTATTGCACGATTAATTAACATCATTACAATCAAGGATCCCAGAACAGGGGTAGAATACTCAGTTAAATAGGAAGTTAAAAATATTAAAGCTGCTATAAAATACATTAAAAAGGTTATAAATAATGAGCGGCCCATTTGTCCACAATCTAAAAAACTCCCCTTTATCCCACTTCAGCCACTATTTACAATCCAGATGAGGGCTAAATTGGTTGACAGGTTTTCCTAACCCTGGCAAATCAATCATTTTAAGAGTGTATAATTCAGCATGGATGAGGTTCACTGGCCTTGGGGGTAGTAAACAGTGTGGCTACAGATGCCATAAATTTCACAAAATGGACAGCGAGCTGGACTTAACCTAATCTCAAACAGGCTTCTACAGTGCCTCAACAGGTCCTGACATTTAAAATGCACCATACCGGCTGAAGCAAGAACTTCCTTACCTGGAGTAACTTGTCACAGATGCAAGGTGCATGTGTCAATGACTCCTCCTCCTTTGCACAGAGGAGACATACACAGAGGAGACATTGATTGTCAGTGTCCATGTTCCTTCATCCGTACCAGTTAGATTTTAAAGGGATTAGTCCAAATTGTAAGTCCATCAGCTGATGTTTCATGCTCAAGCTAAGGGGCAGGGAAAGATAGGATGGAAGGATTCCTGGCTCGTACAGCATTGAGGCCATTCCACTGTGTGACGATTTCTTCACGACTTGTATGTCATATTCCATTGATATTAGCCATGCTTGTTTGATCAGCAGTTTGGCAGCCAAGGGCACCGGCAGGCCACTTGTCCAAATTTCACTTGCCTCCAGTGCCTCTAGGGAGTGATTTAGGTACCAGTTTGTTGACGGATTTCTTATCACTTCCCAGATTATGTTTTTTAATGTGTGATTCTTCACCTGCTTGGCTTTAAGGCTGTAGGCATATGTATATATAAAACTGAGAGAGACCCCTTGTTAGGTTCAAGGGAATGGGGTACTTTTCACAAGTATACAATGGCAATCCCCTCGCTAGCACACAGTAATAAAATGCTATTGCACAATATCACACAATTATATAAAACAATTAGATATCCCAATTTTCGTCACATTTATTGTATTTAAAAAGCATACATGTATCACATTAAAAATCAATTATACATTTCCCTCGAAACATATTAAAAACATATTAACCATATCATTGCAGAATTGTAAGCTCATATACAAATAACAACCTGTTATGAGCCCGCATAACAGAAAAACACAAAAGACAATGCACTTTGTCATGTATTACACATCCTATTGGTCCATCAATCTATATACGCAGTTTGTGATATATTTGACACGATTATATCTCCAAAAAGCTGCGGTGATCCCTTGGATTGTGTTTTCAATTGCGTCGACGCGTTTCGATGGAATCTCTTATAAGGCCATCTTTTTCAAGACAAATCATAGGCTTAAATCGTTGTCTGTTATATTCAATCCTATTGGGAGATAAATATTTTTAGTGAACTTAATTGGAGTTCTACTGGCAATAGAGTTAGCGACTTAACTTCTGTTGCAATGTTTTTCCTTTTATATCTATTCTATCACATTACATCTCCCTTGTTCTTTTCATAAAAATAAAAAAACCTGTAATATACCTTGTTCCAACTCATTTGTGTGAATACATCTTATTGCTTTCAATTCCCACATTTATAGTCCAACCCTCACTCTTATGCAGTGATGATTACACACATTCAAGAGTTAAAACCACCACTTGATATTATCGTTGTTCATCTCAACCCCAATTCATTTAAAAGGGCCCTTGATGCGGTATATCAGCATGGTTGCTAATTATGTGTTTTCATCTGTGTGTACACACGATACTCTTGCCTCTCGTGGGTATCCCCGTATACGCTAGTATTCATTTAACATTTTAACTCTTACTGTTTGAGTACGTATGGTCTCGTCCTCACCCTTATATCTAATGTCTGTTGACTCAACCATTACTCCATATTTTCTTATTGAATCACGTCCTCTGATGCTGTGTATTATCGTCCGTGATACGCACGGTTGAGAAATGCTTATTACTGTAATATAAGCAACATAGTATTACCTCTTTAAGATCTTAATCTGGCTGTACGACTAATAACCTCGCACTTATTTAGATGCCTACCATTATAGTAAAATCGCTTCCTTAGCTTTTAGAGAGATGAATTGCTCGATTTTCACTTTCAAATGGCGGCGGGGGTCCGTTATGATCCTCCCATGTTTCGCGTCACCTATTTACAAAATATAGATGCTCATCAGCGTAGTTCAGCTATAAACTAGTTCCATCTCGCAGATACCTAAAAAGGTGCCCAATACGAGAAAAACTACCAAAATCACTGTTTCACCCTCCAAAAGTTCACGCTAAAATCTCACCGTACGACATGTGTTGTCTGGCGTCAATGCAGAAGTACTCCTGCAGAGTCTTCCCTGTTTTTTTCTACCCCGTCTGCCTATTTGTTGTTGCAGACCTGGTCCGTTATTGGTTGAATTCTACACGTGCTACATACCACGTGGTTCTCCTACTGAGTGTGAGAATGTGTGTGTATTATTGTTGATTTCTCACACAAATTAAAGTAGCCTGCCAACACATTCGCTCCCTCACATTTTTTTCGTATTTTATTTGGGAGACTGTATACTAATTCTACTTTATTTATATTGCTTAATTTCAGCGTATCTGAAAATATTGCTAATCCGAGTGTAGCGTATATTTGTGTGCCGATAAAGCTTAGACACGCTATCTGACACCACTCGTCATACTGTTCTCGGTTTTATTTCCTTTCTATTGTCTCTCTTATCCTCAACATCATATATTCAAACACTGACCAACTTTATTGTTCCCGTCATTGCCTGAGCCCAGGAACATAATATCATATCACATAACGTCACAGTGTATTTCGAGTCATATGTGTTCTGCAATGGTAAGCCTTAGTGTGTGGAATTGAAATTATAGAATACTGTACTCCAAAACCGAGGAATTTGGGAGATATAATTTCCATATTCTTTCAACATTCAACATCATTTGTTCAAATCAAAACCCCAATATGGCTTTCCCATACAAATGGTAGCATCTTAATCTTCTCAACCCCGTTCTCCAACAATATTACAAAATACAACGTCTATGGAAATACATGATTACAGAAAGGAATGTGCAACAACCATATCTTTAAAGCTTCAAGTATCCCCATTCGGTTCATGTGGCAATTATGCTCATCCAATCTTCTTTTGAGTTTAATCCCCTATCTACTGTGTTCAAATGGCATATATACCATTGTTTTCTCTTTTTTCTTTTTATATTGAGATCGCCTCCTCTCCTATTAACTACCACTTTCTCCAAAATGAACCATTGAAATTGATCACAAGTGTGGTTCATTTTTGAAAAGTGGTCAG
This sequence comes from Triturus cristatus, assembly GCF_964204655.1. Taxonomy (NCBI): domain Eukaryota; kingdom Metazoa; phylum Chordata; class Amphibia; order Caudata; family Salamandridae; genus Triturus; species Triturus cristatus. The sequence continues at coordinate 610,684,995 of NC_140591.1, read as the reverse complement.
TCAGTGGAGCATTCTCTTTCTTAGTTTTGATTGCCGATTTATGTTCTAAAAGACGGATACGTAGTTCCCTGCTGGTCTCCCCTACGTACCCGAGACCGCATGGGCAAGTTAAGAAGTAAACAACATTCTTGCTCCGGCAGTTGTTTAAACTTTTAGCCCAGATCTTTTTGTTGTTGTAAAGCAAATTTTTGGCTTCAAGGCATAGGGGACAAATAGAACAAGTTCCACATTTGTAATTGCCCTTAGCTCTCTCTCCGATTAAAGTGGTTTGAGTTTCATATCTGTAATCATATGCTCTCACTAATGAATTACGTATGGTTTTATTCTGTCTAAACGAGAAAAGTGGCTTTTCTAATGAGGTCTCAGATCCATAATTCAAAATCTTCCAGTTTTTATTAACTATATTTTTTATCCGATTGCTCAAATTAGAGAACTGAGAAACAAAGACAATACGTCCTGTTGTTTTGTCATTATTTTTTACTTTGTTGGTCTCAAGAAGATGATCACGATCATAAAATCTAGCTCTTTTAAAAGAATGTTTAATAAGTTTGCCTGGATATCCTCTGGCTTTTAATTTCTTCTTTAAGAGCTCTGAGTGATGGTAAAAATCAGAAAGTGTTGTGCAATTGCGTCTTAACCTTAAGATTTCCCCAAAAGGGATATTATCCTTCTGGGTACGTGGATGATTACTACCATACTGAAGGAGTGTATTTTTGTCAGTTGGTTTCGAAAATAACTCCACCTGGAGGACATCTGTCACATTCTTAATTCTTATGTCTAAAAATTCTACCTCAGAATCACTGTAATGCGCTGTGAATTTTAAATTGGGGTCTCCCAAATTAATCCATTTCAAAAAAGACTCTAAATCCTGGCTGGCACCGTTCCAGATAAAGATAATATCGTCTATATAACGGTGCCAGCAGGTGATATTTTCAAAATACGGGGCCATCTCGTTGTACACATGTCTAGATTCAAAGTTACCAACATAGAGACATGCTAGGCTGGGAGCACAAGTAGCCCCCATGCTGGTCCCTTTGATTTGGATATAGGCTTCATCCTTGAATAGAAAAATATTGTTTTTGAGTACCATTTCTATGCATGACATGATAAACCCCTTATTGGCCCCATCCAGATCTTCATGGTCCAAAATAGTCGAAATTACTTTTATGGTGTCATCTTGGGGGATATTCGTGTACAGGGCTTCAATGTCCAAGGTGACCAAAATTTGGGTCACCCTGTTGAAGCCCTGTCCCTCGAATATAGAAATAGCATGCACCGTGTCTTTCAGATAGGATCTCTGTTTTTGTACAATAGGTTTTAAAAAGTAATCAACATATCTGCTGAGAGGCATGGATCCTACACTACTTACAATTGGTCTCATGGGTGGATCGATGATATTTTTATGAATTTTAGGGAGTCCATAAATGGCCGGTATCACAGGGTGGGTATTTAGTAAAAATCTATATTCATTCTCACATATCCATCCCTGTTCTCTCCCTAAGTTTAAGAGAGATGCCACTTCTCTTTTTAGGACATCAATAGCCGTGAGGCGGATAGATTGATAGTGTTCTTTGACATTAAGAAGATCCCTCATTCTTCTCTCATAGTCTGTGGCATCAAAGACGACCACACCTCCGCCTTTATCGGCAGGTTTAATAGTTATGAGGTCGCAATCCTGTAAAGATTTTAATGCTTTCTTCTGATCTAAAGAGAGATTGTTATTATGATATTTGGAAACCGCCAGCCTCATGTTTTTAATTTCCATCTCCACAACTCTCTCAAATATGTCAACATTTTTGTCAATTTGGCCTAAGTTTGGGGTAAATGTGGATGGGTTTAAAACCTGATACATTTGGCGGGGGTTCATAATGTTTATCTTCAAAAAATCTATTCAGCCTAATTGTCCTGAAAAAACTTTTTAAGTCACTCTCCAATTCATACAGGTTGTGGGGAGTAGTAGGTGCAAAACTGAAGCCTTTTTTTTAAATCTCATTTTCGTCTTTCGTTAAGGTCTTATTGGATAAATTTATTATGGGAAGTTCTTCTACCTCCAATACTGTCTGCTTCGGGTCGTTAAGAATTCCTGTCCCGTGTTTTGAGGTTGATGGTTTCTCGGGGGTTCCTGTCGATTGTAACCTCTGTAACGCCTTTAAGGCTGTAGGCTACAAACTTCACTTTTAGTATTCAGTGCCGCAAGACTCGCCCAAACTCTTGTTGAATTTGGGTGCGCACTGTACAATTTAGAAGCAAAAATACTCTTCGATAGCAGGAGGAATGTGCCTTTTCCAGCCAGTTGGCCATTTTTTCTCTGAATGTCATTGCCCCGTAGGCGATGGTAGGGTGGAATTTGTATCACATTACCTTCAAGAGAGGGGATAGATCTGGGTTCTTCAGTGATATTTGTAGCTTGGGAAAGAACCATTCTAGGGAATTTACTGCCCACTGTTGAGTTTGGATGTGTAGGGCTGAGCGGTCTCTGTAGTCCAGCCATATCCCCAAATATTTATAAGCATCAACCACTTCAATGGCTTTCCCCACAATGAACTATGTCCCCCTTTTTTCAGTTTATGAGAGATTATTATTACCTTTGTTTTCGTTACATTTATTATCTTCAGGTTATTTGTCCTGTGGTAGCTGGTGAGTGCCTTAAAGAGCCTCTAGAGGTCAATTGGCGTTAGGTTCAAATGGAACGTCTCGTTTGCATACTGAAGTGATTGAACTTTAAGGCCCGGCATTTCTGGTGGAAATACCCTGCCCATTGCCAGGTAACCTGGCAGGTCACCCAAGTACAGGTTGAATAGTAGTGGTGCCAGTATGCAACCTTGCTTCACGCCTTTATTTGCCCAGATTTCGTCCGTGGTGGTCCATCCGGCACTGAATCTTATCTTTACCCAGGTGTCAGAATACAGGGCAATAATGGCTTTCAGTAAATTTTGGGGAATGCCTCAGGTATTCAGCTTAGACCAGAGTTTTGATCTTGATACACAGCTGAATGTTGTTTAAAAATTGAGTAACCCTGCTTAGAAGGTCTTGCCCTTTGCAGCCACAGTAGCAGATGAGGTTATCTTCGATGTGACAGCCCTTTTGAAAGCCGGTTTGAGTCAGGGGGTTTAACTTCTTTTCCTCCGCCCAGGCTTGGAGATCCTGTTTTCAAATGCTAGCAAAACACTTACATTCTGTGTCAAGAAGCTCAATCAGGTGATAGTTCCCAGTGCATGAGTGAGAGCCTTTCTTATGGACAGGGGTGAAGAGTAAACCCCTCCATGATTCTGGAATGATTGCCCCCAGTAGATATTCCTGGAATAACGGAGCAATTACTGAGGCCCATTGAGTCGGGCCGACTTATATACCGCAGTCAGGATGCCACTTGTTCCTGGATCACCACCTGCTTGCATATTGATCACCTTTCAGGTGTCTTAAGCTTGCTGTAGTCAACCTTATGGTCTACATATTGGCCTTTAACGTAAGATTCGATTCCACAGGGGCAATACTGGCAACAAAAGCCTGTCGATTTGAGGAGGAGCGTTTATTAATCCACAGCCAGAATTTCCTGTGAGCCTTCAATTTTATTACCTCATGCGATTCGGTCCATATTTGGGCCTCCTCTTAACTCCTTTGGACGTAAAGAGCTTTCCTATATTCCAGTTGTATTGCGGCCACCTGGGTTCACAGCTATTTATTCACCCTCAGCCGCTATTGTCACGGCTAAGCTTTTTAAAGACTTTGTTTAAGCTTTGTATTAGGGCCTTTATTTGGTTTTTGCTATTTGCTGCAGTTTTGACGTACACAGTAGCCTTGCCTTTTTCAAGCCTTCCCAAGTTTCCATGGTGTTTGCTTAGGTGGTTAGCCAAAAGACCCCAAGTGTTTGGATTGGTGATTTCACAGTTTGCTCACTGAGTCATGTCCAGGAACCGGTCCCCAAGTGCCCCGTGACCGCCGTGATTTGCCACAGACCACTTTATTTCGTTAATGGACTCAAGGTCTTCTTGGTTCCCTAAAAGTCTTATTTTAGGGTGGGTAGGACGTGGAGCCTGTGGTTTGCATGTAAGCATTGAGTGGTTGCTGGCTAAGGTAAGAGTGACTTCCAACTTGCTTATGCACTGGAAGTCTGCCAGAGACACCCAAATATCATCAAGAGCAGCCATCCTAAAGCAGGATGTATGAGTGTAGGCCGCAGGTGAGCCTGATGTTAATGTTCTCAAACCTAACTGGTTTAGGAAGGAAGCTAGAGCATTGCCTTGTTTATCGCACCTTTGAAGCGGACAAGTTTGGTCATCAAGGTCCACACATGTGCTGTTCAATTCTGCACACATGAGGTTTTCATTGAAGTTTCCCACCATGGCCCACATGTAATCTGAATATGAAGCTGATAGGTCTTTCATAACTGGGAGAAACTAGGCCAGGGTGGCCTCTCTTCTTGTTTTAGTGGGGTGGTGATAGACGCACCCTAGGATAAGGGTGATCCAAAGCCTTACTTTACTGGACATAGCCAAGGAAACCTTAAGAAAGATGTAGTCATAGTTCCCTGTGCAGAACACCATGGCAGTTGCCGCCAGTTTGTTTTTTACATTAAAATCGACACACCGCCAGAGGCATGGCCCCCTGCCTGTGAAGCCGTTGCTGGAGCTTCGCAAACTGTGAAGTTGGACCAAGGAGACGAGTGGAGTGCCCAGGTTTCCTGCAGGGCAATGATGTCACATTTCTTCAGTTCATTGATGGCTGCTTTCTTGGCTTCAGAATCAATTAAACCTCTCATGTTTCATGAACTAATTTTTAGATGAGACCTTACTGCATGGTTAAAATGTTCAGGTGGCCACGTGGTAGGATGGAGAACTAAGAGCATTTAGGAACCATTCCCAGTCCCTGGGTTATAACAGTCATGTAACGCGATGGTGGGTGTCCCCTTTGTTTACTGTTATTATTTATTCCTCCTCTGCAACTGGCACAGGTCAAATTCCCCTGATACAGCTTAAGACAGAGTTGGGGGTATATCTTGACTTATTGTTGATTTTCGGCCCTTGGCCTAATGGTTTGCTGGCAACGACATTATCCTGTTTGAAGAAGACGGGGTATTTAGGCACTCTGGGGACTATTACTTTTATTCCCCGTTTTTCAGTTACATATTGGTCCTCCCCAAAGCAGTTATTGGCACGGACTGGGGAAGGTAACTTCAGTGCACTCATTTAACTCTCCAGTTTCTAGGGGAAGGAAGGCCACTCCGTTGACGCAGCAGAGGAGATTTCTTTCAGTCCTAGTGTGTTGACGCGAAGTTTCACAATGTTCCCTCTGTTTAGAATGTCCAACTTTCCTCTTGAAGCATACTCAGAGTATAATATATAATATAAAAGGTTAGGAGGCATTTACTGAACATTTGGACATTGCATTGCACCTTGCCCTTACTTTCTTAAGGGTTGTGGCACAACCTGGCGTCTCCGTTGCTGCAATTCCTTTCCATGCTGCTTAGCCTCTTAGGGTCCTGGGCTGTTGCCTTTGGTGGGCCTTTTTGAGGTGTTGGCACCATAAGGTTGCCCATGTTCCCTGTTATAATGCTGGCGCTTTCTGTTGTTCTCCATTGCTCTGTATAGTGCCTGTTTGCGGCAGCTGCTTCTCCCGGCTCTGTAGGAATTGCCGTTGTTTGAGTCCATACGAGGAGCTGCTGTGAGCTTTTGCTGCATTTTCGCATGGTAGAGTTGCACCTACAGTGGCATTTACAGTTTGGAGCATCTGTTGTGATGACTTCCATATCATCACTCTAGGGTTCTTGGTGGCTGCAGTCAAGGGTCCTGTTAGATTCTGTTATGAGTGGATCAGTTGTTCCCTTGAGAACTTGGTTGTCATGCTGAAGCCAATAAAGAAGGGTCGAGTTTCTGTTTTTGTTACTTGGGCCAATTTCTTACGTTTTTTCTTATTTTTCCTTGACAGAGGGGCACCTGCAGTGAGCGGTACATTGGAGTCATGGCTTTGGAGGTTGGTGCCCGTAGTAGTGAGCTCTTTCTCTTGCTCTTGCTCAGAGCCCTGTTGATTCTCATGCTGGGCACTGCCAGTGGTGGCCAACTTGAGTGATTGATTTGTTTGTTCAGGTCCTACTCGTCTGTTGGCTGTCCCCCTAGTCTCTGGGCTGGCAGCCCCCGAAATTGGGGCTGCTGTCTAGGCTAGCATGTTCTCTAGAGCACGGCGTATCTGCAACCTTGTGACTAAAAGCAGTGCTGCACAAACACTTTATGTAGTTTATGTAGTTATATATGATCTTTCCAGAAACACACAGCTCACAGATCATGGTCTTTCAATTATTGCCAGGCCCGTAGGTCAAGGGAGTAAAGAAGACAAGGAGACAAGGCGTCAAGTGGCTGCAGCAAAACAGTTTCACCCCTCAGGCCGCACGCATTATTGGAGGGCAAGTGGCAAGCCGCGCGCCGCGTGAATACGCCTGCAGGCCTGCGAGGCACGGACCAACACTCGGTGATATTCCAGGCGGATAGAGTGGGGTGAGGCAGCAGCTAGGTGGTCGCAGATGCGGTCGCAGACAGAAAGCTGCAGTAGCAGCAGGGTGGCGGCTTTCACCACATAGGACACGCACAGCCTGCTTCACCAGCTGCCTGCAAGCTGCCCTACCTGTGTCTGCATCGCCGGGGGCCTTGCACCTTTTACCTTGGCCGATGACCACTCCGCTCTACTCCTTGCTCTTCCCCTTACAGGAGAGATAGGCCTTGCAGTAGTGAAAAACAAACTGAGCAATTTTTTACTACCTCAATGTAAAACTCAAATATTCATGTCCTCTCTAAATACACTGCACCCAGCCCATAAGGCTGCCTATGGTTTACCTTAGGGATGACTTACATGTAATAAAAGGGAAGGTTTAGGCCTGGCAAGTGTGTTAACTTGTCAGGTCGAAATGGTTTAAAACTACACACACAGGCTCTGTAGTGGCAGGCTTGAGCTATGTTTAAGGGCTACAGAAGTGGGAGGCTCAATCAGTGCTGCAGGCCCACTAGTAGGATTTCATTTAGAGGCCCTGGGCACATATAGTGCCCTTTACTAGGGACCTACAAGTAAATTAACCTCTTTGCTGCGACGCAAATTCCGCCGCAGCGTGCTGAACATTCCAGTCGCGGGCGTGGTCATGACGGCTCCCGGCCGTCCTGCGCACACGCCCACCGTGACTCATGACGGCCGGGAGCCGTCATGAGCATGGAAGAGGTTAAATATGTCAATTGTGGATAAGCCAATCTTACTATGCTTAGAGTACACAACATATGCACTTTAGCACTTGTTAGCAGCGCAAAAGTGCCCAGAATCCTAAAGCCAGCAAAAATCAAGTCAGCAAAACAGGAAGTCAGGAGACAAAAAGTCAGGGGAAATCACGGCAAGGAAGCCAGGTTTAACAAGGCCGATTTGTCCTTCTTTTTTTTTACAAAAAGTTACAGTCCTGCCCACTGGGGTTCTTCTTCTCTAGCTTTCCATCAAACCTCCTACAGAAGGGGATCTTCTCTCCGAGCAGCTCCAAAATCTCTCTTCCCCTTTCAAGTGAGACTAATCCATGAAAACAGAGAAAGTGGTGCGTTCCTTTTTTCTTCCCTAACATGCATACTCTTCTAGACTTTTGAATGTTCCTACCAGTAGCGGCTGGTGTCAGGGCAGAGTGGTGAAGTTGGAAGGGGGAGGGGGGGCAGACGATGAGAAAATACAAAAAACAATCAAAAAGAACTTATCTGCTGTAGACCGCATTGCCGCTCTTTAGCTCCTCGCTGGCTCCACTGCAGCACAGGCTCCAAGACGCCTCTGTAGCCAATTCAGACGCTGCTCTCATGATGCTGGCAGCATGAGAGTAGCATCAGGATTGGCCTGAGCACCCTGAATTTGCACTCCCAGAGTGACAGGGAGTCTGTGCCTGCTGTCTCTGACCCAGCAACGCAGCTCGGGCTAGAGACATCTCAATGTGCATGTCAGTTTGGCCATCCTAATACGGCCTCCTCCTCCGTGAGTGCCCCCGTGATCGTCCCACCCCTAAGACTCTGCCCTTAGAATTTGAAAAATAAAACAATAATAAACCTGTTTTATTATCGTTTTATTTTTCAAGTTTTGAGGCTGCTGGAAGGGGGATGAGGGGGCTCATCTACCATAGTGGAGGAGCCGCTGGTTCGTAATGCCAACAGGATTTCCTCTGGGCAAAAGCATTTGACATTAACAAGCCATTTGGAATTCTGTGCTATACTTTCCTTCATTAAAACCTCAAACTGAGGATTATCACTATTTAATATTGCAGATTCAGGAAGATTGGTATTACTCCCACTTGGGCACTTATATGTATGCCTGTCCCTTTTTCCAACTTTACTTCAGCTAAAGGGTCATACTTTCCATCCCCATGGTATGCCTACATTTAGCAATAATATGGTGGGGCTCTATATATTGGCTGTGAATTTGGGACTGTTTACATCAGGTATCTAATAACACAATTATTTTCTCTCCATTCACTTTTAGTGGGAAATGATGAGCTGGAAATATCTCCCCTGTACAAAAGTATGCTTATTTATCACCCCAATATCCATAAGTGACTCTTCTGTATTTTCTGGCATAAACTCTGGTAATATGGACCCACTCACCACAATCAAAGCACTTTGGCCAACGGTTTGAAGTAGCAGAAATTTGAGGGTTTTAAACCAACAATCTCCTGTTTTTATATATTTTTTTACTACTTTTAACACTTCATGTTCTTTTTATAAGAAAAAGTCCTCTAAAGGTCCCCTCCAGTCTTGGGACCTTGAGAAAGCATAGGTGAATTCTATAGCTGATGTCAGGGGCCGATCACTGTGCTGTTGGAGCCACCTCTGAATATTAGACGGGTGGATTCTCAGGAACTGTTCCAAATACATTTTCTCCATTATTTCTCCTCCAATGTAGACATCTGGCTTAAACCACTTATCACCAAAGTCCTTGGTTCTATGCTATACGCTTCTTGAGGTTTCCCTGGCAATCCATTTCTCTTTCCCAAACTGGAGATGGCAAGTCTTTAAAGCAGAGGTATTCAATCTGTGGGGCACGACCCCTAGGGGGGCCCTGGAGGCATGGGAAGGGGGTCGCGCTCTTCATTTGCTAAAGAAAACGGCCTAGGCGGTTGATTCCGGTAGTTAACATGTTTTCTCTGGAGTGTTATTCAGGGACTCTCCTCTGCTGGGAAATCGAAGCAAGACAGACAGCTAAACACACCTTTCTACAAGTGTATTGCTGGCCTGAAAGAAATGCAAATGTGCACAACCAGTTAATTTGCAAATGTGAAGAATTTGCAGATTAACTTGTTGTGCACATTTGCATTTCTTTCAGGCTAGCAGCACACTGGCAAAAAGGTGTGTTTAGTTGTCTGCCTAACTTTGATTTCTCTGGACAGGAGAGTTCTGCTACAGTAAATTGATCAAATCGCTTTTTTGAGTGGTAGTGCACAGAGTTTACTGAGCTGTGAAGTGCTTGCTTTTACTAGTTATTGTATTTACATAGTGCTTACTATCCCTGAGAATGTGTTGAAGGGACAGTTATGTAAAATAAATTGCATTACATAGGGTCTTATTACTAAAATCTATGGGTCTTATTTCCAATGAAATGGTGTAGGGCAGCTCTGCAAGTATTTTTGCTGCACTGCCCTATGCCAATTCAAAAGTACAGGAATGGACTGCATTTATAAGATACAGTGCACTCCTGTCCTTTCTGCCGGTGCACAATTTGGTGCCTAGTGCCAATGCAGGCACCCTTGCACCATGGTGCAAGGGTGTTTGCATTGAGGGCAGGATTGTTTTTGTGCAAGAAGGCACGTCTTCTTGCGCAATAGAAAGAGGAAACAATTGAAGAGAAATAAAGATATTTTTCCTTGCTACGCATCCCCTGGGGCAGGGTGCAGTTTTGACCCATCCTCAGGTTTACAGATCCTTGTAAATCTGGGAATGTGTCACAACCCATTGGTAAACACACTGCAACACCCATGGAATGCCCCCGCACACAATGTAAGACAATGCACCAACTTGCGCTGCCTTACCTTACACCATATCTAGGAGGCCATGAAAAGCCACCTAAAGGGACCTTGCGTGACCTCGTAGATATGGGGCTGCTCTCTGCGCAACCAGAGCGTCATAAAAAATGATGCACCGGCAGCACAAGGGGAAATAAGCCCCTATATTTTGGAAGCAGCCAGTATATATTTGGATGCTCCATTTTATCGTAGAACATTTTGCGCATTTTGTAGAAGTCTGTTTTATACTGTGTGTAATGCAAGTATAAAATAGCAACTTAAATATTCACAGTGCTTTCTGTCGCAGGCTGTGACCTCATAGCACTAAAAATACACAAGTCGCTATTCTCAACTGCACCAACCACGATTTAATTCTGTGGTGCTCTACTTTCACACAGACTTTTGCAATGCGTTAACTAATATAGGTTTCCTAATTTATTATATTGCATTTCCCACTGAGTAACAACTTTCTCAAATGTATTTATTATTCATTGAAGCTGCCCGTTATTTTTTATGTAGCTACCTGACGGTGAAAGACCTAAAAAATGTACGTATGTTTAATTATGATGAATTTTGTTCAGCTATCTCCAGTTACATGCAGCTGTAAATGCCAAGCTGTCAGCATCCCATGAAATATAGCATGGTTTTCCTCTAATACCATGCAATAAAGTTGCAGCCCATGCATTACAGCTATTATACCAAGGGCCACTGGAATTATGTGATTGTGCGGCCGTAGCAATTTTAGCATAATTATAAATTTGCCGCATTTGCCACATAATCCATCATCTGCCGCATAATCTGCTAATTTTTACACACAAAAAAATTTATTTACTCAAAAGGTTTAAAAGTTACTAAAAAGCAGCAACAGGTGTTGCCGCTCTTTAGAAGGCTCTTTAGAAAGCTGCTCTGGTCACATTTTTGTTGCTTATTGCTATATTTTGGAGTTAAACTGGTACTAATGAGGTGCAACCACAGATTGACCGTTTCTCTGGAGAACATTTATGGTTGTCAATGATAAGGACTACCAGGTTCTAGAATAGTTTTTTTGGGAGGGGGTCCTTATGCCTAATAAATTTTGATGGGGGGTCTTGGCATCAAAAAGTTTGAAGACCGCTGCTCTAAAGCAATACCGTGGCCCTACCGACACTTTTGTGCCCCTGGAACCTCACTTTTTTGACGTTCCCATGGCGCAATGTGCCACTGGTATATTTATAAGCCCACTTAAAGCCACAAAACATGGCTTTTCATGGCCTTATAAATATGTGCCCCTTTCATGCAGAAAACTGCATAAAAGGGGCGTTCCATGGGTGTTGCTGGGGCGTTCCCAGCAACATCCATGGCTTTTTGACACTGCCCCAGATTTACGAGAAATGGGAAGTCTGAGGTAGTGCCAAAAATGTTCACCTCCCCAGTGGAGGCGTAAGGAAGGCACAACGAGGAGCAACATCTTTATTTCTCCTCGTTTCTCCTCTTTCTATGTGTGCTGCATTCTGCAGCACACATAGAAAGAGGAAAAAGACTCTTGTGATTTTTTTTGTGCAGGAAGGTTTCCCTTCCTTCGCAAAAACAACCATCCCTGCAAAGCAGGCACCCTTGCACCATGGTGCAAAAGTGCCTGCGTTGCCGCACGGCAACCCATTGTGCACTGGCGCAGGGAAAAGGACTTGAATGCGCCGTATATAATAGATATCGTGCATTCCTGCCCTTTTCTTTTGCCGTAGGGCAGCGCAGCAGCAAGCCCTGCTGCACTGCTCAACGGCAAAAAAAACTTAAATAAGGCCTCTAGTTTCTCTAGTATGTTTTTTAATATATCTGCGAGAATGTATGGTTTAGTATGAAGCCTAAAGCTCACTGGCTAAAAGAGGTGCTAAACACTGTCCCCATAGTTTATCTGGCCATCCACATTCTGTAAAATCCTTTCAAAGTTTGAATAAAAAAAGGGGGAGTGTCCTCTCCTGAAACTTATTTTTGCAGTACAACCAATAGCACATTTGGGTTACCCCTTTTTGTGCCATTTCATCAGATAACGTACCTACGGTGGCCTCTTGTGAGAAACCAACTTTTTCTCTCTTGTTAGGATGTCTGAAAATATGTCTTTCCAATTCCCAATCTAGTTTTTTCTTGCCCTCTGCAAGCTGCTGAGCTAAGGCTTCAATTTTTGGTAAACCAAAATATGTCACTTCTAAAATCAAATAATAGGTTGGTAATTAGTACATAGCATGCAAATGGAACAGAATATAGTTGACAGGATTTATAAAGAAATGTCAACAGTCTCTTAATGTCTTTTACCCACGTTACTTAGTGAAACATTCTCTCACAACCAGTCCTTACATTCCTCTTTGCAAGACAACCAACAGCACATTTGGGATACCCCTATGTTGTGACAGTATATCATCTAACTTACCTAAGGTGGCATTTTGTGAGACACTTACTTGTCTGCCGAATTTGTCATCATTCAAAAGAAAATTGTGATGTATTTAGGTGTTATACGATTTCCAACCCTTCTTATAAAATAATGATATGTGTGAAAAATCTAATGAAGTCTAACATGATTTAGAGATATTTTTGTGTGATATTGAAAGGTTTCATTCTAAACTCCATGTTTTGCACACGTGGATTTGTGCACATAGTGGGAAAAGAGGAAATGGTGCTGCAAGTTCATACTAATTCCACATGCTCTGAGATTTTCAGGAAATAATCTTCATACATGTACTAACATGAATTATCAGGAACAATATTAATAATTTATGTTTTTAAATAATTTGTCATGTTGGTACTTTGAAAATGCAATAATATGTCATAGTTACATGTGCCATTTATAACGACACGTTGGAGAAAGTAAATAGAATCCCAAAGCATATGAATGAAATGTATATTTCCATTATTTTATATTCAGTATTTCATGAAAGAAATTCAATTTAGGCCTTCATTTTTCCTTACTTTGCTTGATTCTGCTCTCATGGAAATGCTTCATAAACTTGCGATGTGAAAAGAAACTATGTCTCATAGGGAGAGTTCCAATTCGCATGCTAGGACTGTTTGCAATAATTTTGCTACTTTGGCAACATCTGCCATGGGAAATCGTCCTCTTGAACTTACCCATTCACTTTTTTCCAAAAGAACTATTGTTGAAAGTAATATACACTGGATGGTTCAATGGCTTATGTAATGATCAGCACCTTTTTGTTATAATATGTGTCTTCTTTATGCTTCATGACAATCACCCTATACGAACTGAGCAATGGACAGAGTGGTCTGACCAGATGAGATGACCCAGGAGGAGTCACCCCGGAATGTGAGAATTATATTATACTCTGATGGGACAGAAAGTCACAACACTCATCACACATCTCTCTCGGACATTCTATGACTCAGCTCTGCTCCTTACTTTGGAACTTCCTTGCGGACTCTGCTGGCTGACATCTACGCTGTGGGTGCTAGTCCTGGACTGTTTTCCCTATCCTGGGAGAGTTCCTTTGAACTGTCATGGTTCATGTCCCATCCTGAACTCCTCTGAGTTTTGGTAATTAATGAACAATTCAAAATCGATATGCTTAATCGCACTTTTGGATTTTAAATGGCTGATATTGATTTCATTACCTCTTTAATGATTATGATAAAACTAACCATCCTCAAATCCTGTTTCCGCCTCTCCATGAATTGTCTCCACTAATTGGTTGTTCATTCTAATTGAGCTATTGATGGTGGGAGGGAATTTAAATAAAGAGATCTCTGGACAGCAGACACTAATGTTATTATTCTGCATAGCGTTAACTGAATTATTGGTTTGTATAATCCTAGTTAGACTGAATTTATTCAGGAAATTTGGTCTAGCAGTAATAATACTTTACGTGTACAGCCTAGTTTTGAGGGTTATATATATGAATCTAATTATGAGTTTCTAGGACAGTTAGGCAACTCCTGGTCCTCATTGGATAACTGGAGTTGGATGCCCTATGTCCAACCTTCTCAGCACGATTCAAGATCGATCAGAGGACAAAATGATTGAGAGTCAAGGATATTTATAAATGATAAAGGTGGTTGAATAAAAAGGTCCCAGTGATGCTACAGCAATTATATCCTGTCTAGTTCTTCATCTCTCTTTTGTCTTTTCTTTTTCTCCTCAATTACAATAATGGTTTGTTTTATTCCAAGTTGATGTAGGGGCTGTATTAGGTGTTCCAACTCCTCTGCAAACTCTAGTTAGGTTCATACAGGGGTCAGAATTATGCGATTCTTGTCTTTACTGCACCCAATAATTAGCAGGTGTGATAAGGTGTGCAATCCAAATAAAATGTCCCCAAGTCAAATCTGCCAGCCTGCAACAGGGAAAACATCACATATCCACACAGACACATGATGCAAACACAACCTAAACAAGCACTAAGAGGTCAATGACTCCAGCTCCAGGTCAGTAATAACCAATCTGTCAGAAGGGATGGGTCAGGGCAGAGATATGGCCAAAATTCCTCCATGTAAACCTGGTAATAGAGTTGGACCAGAATGGAGAAATGGAGATCTAGGAGAGGTGCTGTCAGCTCTACATTTTATCTCTCATGCATGTGAATTGTATGTGAACTGTTTTTTCCAACAGGAAAATGGGTGTGAGAGCCGTCATGGTGAAGGGAAGGAGAACAGAACATCCCAGGGCAGCTGTTACCTCTACTGTCTCTTTTCCCCAGGAAGGAACCTCTACTCTGGACCTCAAACACACAAGTGGGAAAGACCTTATACTATCCTAAATTTTGTGGGTTGGCTGCCTTTGACCAGTTATAGACTGTGAATCACTAAAGTAATAAATAACAATAATGCATTTGTAGTACAGTGCATCAATGCTGTAATGTGGTTAAAATGATCGAGGAGAAGCAGTATAAACTGAGTCTGTTGAACATGAGCTGTTCAGGGAGTTCACAGAAGAAAGGATGTTGTGAGACAGGTCCATAATTTAGGGAGGTGGAGTCAGCAGGGAGAATTTTCATAGCATGAAAGGACTGCCTCTTTCACACATTAAGGATAGGAGCCAGAAAGAAGCAGGTGGATGAAAAGAGAGGTGAGGCAAATCAGGGCACAAGATAACAGAGCCTAAGGTGAGGGATTAAAGGGTCAGGCTTTAAACAGGAGGAGGGTGCCATCTTAGATATGAGAATGTGTCCCATGGGCAAGATAGAAATAAGAGAGTCAAGACAGATAGAGGCAGTTGTCTAGAGGGACAAGGTGGAGGGTATGCAGTACATCGCAGGTTGTATATGTGGCACAGATGGTGACGGTTAATGGGAGGAATATAATAAAACGTCCTTGGCTGTGAGGCATGATATGGTGGGTGGTGTATGGAGGACTGAGGAGATAGTTAAGTGTATGGGATACATTTTATGGAAGAGGATTGAATAGAGGTGACAGGGTCCTCTTAATATTTTAACTTAGATTGTTCATGTATCATAGTGACTATGTTGAGGGGTCTTGGTATAAGTATATTTTTTCCTTAATTGCAAGATTTATGCCATCAAATGACATGCATTGTAAAACGCATAACGAAGTTTAGATCCAAGCCTGCAGTCTGGCAGAAAGTTATGTAAAGTCAAAGTGGGGATGATGAGTGATAAGTGCAGAAAATAGTGTGTTGATGAGTTTGTCAAAGGTGGTAATGTCTGTTTGTGAATTTAGATAGTTATGAATTAAATCAGGGATATAATCAAGCGGTATTATTTTTCCTCTAGATATAGGGGGATAAAATATGTAGGAGATATGGGTGATGGGATGATGAATGACACTTTGATGAAGAAGTGTTTGGGTGTGGAGGTGTTGATGGTAGATATTGGTTGTGTAAGTTGAGGTAAGGAACAGCATGGGGTCTAGTGGTTTGCTATGGGAATGGATGGATAGCATGTTTGAGGAGTGTTTCAGCTGGAGTTGGTTGAACAGAGTGCACAGAAAGTGATTCTAAAAGCCCATGATGAAATCTACTAGGATCATGAGGGGGGTATGAGAGTTGGATTCAAGACCTTCCAGACAATTTGCTTTGAACCCTGGACAGTATAGAACTCTGAGATGTATTCAAGGATCTGAGAGTAGAGGTCAAGCTGAATATGTAAGAGTTTTGTTGATGTGGGTCTGAAATCCACTTCCCTTACTTGTTTTCCTTAGGGTATGTAAGAATGCAATTGTATTGAGGGCCACTGAGGTAGCAGTGTCATTCTGATGAATCCATATCTTTGTGATGGTAAGAAACTGGAGGGAGTCCTGCAGGTCTTTTTTTTTTTTTTTTTTTTTTTAATTATTTATTTAAGAGTTTTTTCCCATTTTACAGCACAAAGCAGGACACATTACATCAAATAATCAACAGCAGTTTACATAAAGTACCCAATACTATCATTATTCTTAAACCATAAACATTTCATATAAAATCATATATTATATATAATACATAATATCCTCTAGAGACATATTACCAAGACATATTAGCTCACATGGCATTCTTTCCATTTGATAATGGGCTCCCAAATTTGTCTACCTAGTTGTCTACCCCTCTTTCCCTTCCTTGCATAAATTGCCATCTCCAAATTATAAATCTCTGTTAATCTAGCTAACCACCGATGGAAAGGCGGAGGCAGGGGTGCAAGCCACTCCGCAGCAATACACAATCTCAGTACTGCCATAGCAAGAAAAATAAAATAATTGTATTCAGATTGCCTGTCGCAGTTATCAACTCCTAACAATATAATCACCGGTGTTAAACTAATGTCAAGTCCTAATGACCTATTAAAAAAAGTCTCGATATCTTTCTGTAATGTTTTCATATGCGGACATGTAGCAAAGATGTGAACTATATCAGCCTCGGGGCTTCCGCATTTTGGACAGTTAATACCTGATGTCCCACCCCATTGCGCTATTCTAGCAGGGGTGTAATAAAGTCTATACAGTGTTTTATAATGTTGTGCCTGGAGGGGGGCGGAACATAGTATAGTCTGCCCCAATTCTAATGAAAGAAAAAAAGGGTCTCTCCCTACATCCAACTTATGTGCCCAAATATCCGCTCCTTTTTCTAAATCATCCTGCTTAGATTCTATCAGTTCCAAATAAAGTCTTTTAATTGTACAATCAGTACCTCCCTGTATAACCTCCAGGATTGAATTTTTCTTGAATCCTGCCGGCCCACCCTTCTTTGTTGCCAGAAAGCTTCTGACCTGCAGATATTTGAAAAACTGTCTCGAGTCCACCCCATATTTACGTTGTATCTCTATAAACTGCATTACCCCCTGCCCAGCCACCATATCGCCAATCCTATTTATTCCCTTCCTGCCCCATTCTTTAAACACAGAATCAAGAAATATATCCTGGGGTAGGAAAGGGTTCTGTCCCATTCTTGTATACCAGTTAAATCGCCCAAGACCAAATTTCTTAGCGAATGCCTTCCAAATACGGAGTGCTGCCATAACTGTCTTGAATCTGGTTCTTTTAAAATAACTCGAGTCCGTCTGTTTCAAAAAGATATTTTCTGCTTCTATTCCTAGTGCTAACCCGTATATGGCAGTTGTACCAAAGGCCCCTTGTCCTTCAAATTCTGCCCCGCCAATTAAGCCTGCCATATTTTGTAATGCAGCTGCCCAATAATAAAGTTTTAAATCGGGTAGCGCCCATCCTCCCCTATATCTTGGGAGTGCCATATATCTCAATGCCCTCCTTGTCTTACCCTTAGCCCAAACGAATCTATTGATCAAATTCTCTAAGATTTTAAACCACTTATCCTCAAAGGTTAAGGGAATAGCCCTAAATATATATAAAAATTTCGGAAGGACCATCATTTTAACAATATTTGTACGACCCACAATGGAAAGATGTAAATTATGTAATCTGTCTAGATCTCCCCTCACGTTAGAAATTATTGGAGCTATATTTTTCTCCACCAAAGTCTCTAATGCAGCCGTGATAGTTACTCCCAGATACACCCCTGAGTCCACCACTCTACAGTCCTGGCATTGCACATACTGGTTTTTGATTATTTGCGTTTTAGAGCTATTCAAAGCGTACCCCGATATCTGACCAAATTTATTAGCCTCGATCTCGATCTGTTCCATTGCCTCTGTTGGGTCTGGTGTTAAAACCGCAACGTCATCGGCATATGCTAATATCTTACACTGTCCCAAACGTGTATTTAATGGTGCTATTCTTTCGTTCATCTCCAGTCTGCGTATTAACGGATCCATATACATCGCAAACAATAACGGCGAGCAGGGACATCCCTGTCTTGTTCCTCGTTTTATTTTCACTGGGGCGGTGGAGCCAGCATTTACTCTAATCGAAGCTGTCGGGGCTATGTATAAAGCCTGCAATGCCATAACATACCCTTCCCCAAAGCCTGCTCTCTTCAGAGTATGCCACAAATAGTGCCAGGAGACCCGATCAAAGGCCTTTTCAGCATCTAAAAGCATAGCCGCGATCGGATCTCCTATAGCTTCTCCAAGGTCAAATAGTGTGATAACCTTCCGCGTATGGTGGGTGGTACCCCTACCGGGTATAAATCCATGCTGATTATTGCTGACAAGGAAGTGTATTACATTGGCGAATCTCGTGGCCAATACCTTTGAATATATCTTTGTGTCTGCGTTCATTAAGGTTATCGGTCTGTATGAACCTGGTTCAGTGGATGGCTTTCCTTTCTTTAAAATAATAACAATATCTGCTCCTCCCCATGAAGTCGGTATAGATATTCCTGCCTGCGCCTGCTGCAGTGTAACCATAAAATCATTTATTATCTCGGTCCAGAATAGCTTATAGAATTCTATCGGGATTTGATCCGGACCTGCTGCTTTACCAGAGGGTAAATTCTGAGTAGCAACTGCAATTTCCGATTTATCTATGAGTGTATCTAACATCTCAACCTCATCCTCTCCTAATATTGATAATGGTATCTCTTGTAAATATGCAACCATTGCCTGCTCTTCTTTCTCAATTTGTTCATCATATAGATTCGCATAAAACTCCCTAAATACCTCTCGTATCTCCTCTGTTTCTATATGTAGGACACCCATACTATCCCTGATTTCTCTAACTTCCCCTGTGGCCACTTTCTGCCTAGTTCGGATAGCAAGTGTACGTCCGACCCTCTCACTAAACTCATGGCATCTCTCTTTATTTGCCAGGTACGTCTTAGCAGCTCTATCTGCCTCTCTCCCTTCTGCTTGTAACTTTGCCCTGGCGACTTTAATAAGGGCCTGCTCAAGCGGAGCCCCTACCAAAGTGCATTGCTCCAACTCCTTCTCAGCATCCAAGAGTACTCTAGTTAATTCCGAATTTTTCAACCGCTCTTGTTTCCTTTTATAGTTATTGTAGCTCAAAGTCTCCCCCCGGGCTCCAGCCTTAAAGGCGTCCCATACTATTCCAGTAGCAGCTGTCCCCCTGTTAATCTCAAAAAAGGACTTAATCCATTGTTTCATGTGCTGGATATACTGCTCATCACTTAATAACCCTCTTTCAAATGTCCATACCCTTGCCTTCAGAGGTACAGTTGTTACGGCCCAGTTTAAAATCAGCGGGCTGTGATCAGAGAATACTCTAGGGAGTCTTTCAATTTCTAAGTTAGGGAGCAGTGAATTAGAAACAAAATAGTAGTCCAGCCTTGTGCAGATCTTATGCGGGGCTGAAAAATATGTAAACCCAAAGTCCTCCGGTCTTAAACTCGCCCATGCGTCTGTTAGAACATTATTTTGCGCAAGACTAAATAGCACCTGGCATACTCTCTTTTTCCTACCCCTATATAACCGGGGGTCCAATCCATTTGATCCATTAATATTAAAATCCCCAGCTAATATAACAGATGGTGCCCATGTGGCTAATTCCAGATCCAGGTATTCAAATATATCTGGGTCATCATCAGTTGAGCCGTAGACCGACCCTAATGTAACCCACTTATTGCTCAGTAAACATTCAATCAGCACCCATCTCCCCCACTGATCTTCCAATTTTTTCCTTGTAACTATATCCTTTTTTCTGGACAATATAGCCACACCTCTCTTTTTAACTCCTTGTTTAGAGTATGCTAATACATGAAAGCCTAATTGTCCCAAGAGATAACCTTGAGTCCCCAATATATGTGTCTCTTGTAGTAGGACAAAGTCCACATTCATCTTTTTTAGTACTTGTGCAATTGCCCGCCTCTTCCGGGAGTCATTTAAACCACATACATTCCAAGTAACAAACCGAATAGCCATTAACTTATTTCTACTGTTTGTCTCAACCAGTAAGTCCTGCTATTCTCCTCTGAACCTTCCTCGATTTTAATTCTTAACCTCATTCTCTCTTTGTTCATACATGCCTTGATAGTATATAGCTCTAGCATATCTTCTTCTTCTTCCATACCTGTTGTGCTTATATATTCTCTCAATGTGTCCTGCCCCGTGCCCCATACCCCCCTAAACCTAGCCTTACCCCTACCCAAGGAGCCCAACCCATGATCCCACCCCCCCTTACTGGCAAATAGGTCAATCCTGACCTATGTGTGTCCGCTGGCTTGCAGAAATGCAGCCTCCCCCCCACTCAGTTTCCCATGCCCATTTCATACTCCCATAACTTATCAATAGTGAAAGAGAATTTCCCTATTTAATACTGCAAGCTGCCTGAACCTCTTGTCCCTTAGAGAGTTTAATTTCATTGAGATACTCCTGAGCTTGTATTTCCGAGTAGAATATCTTATATTGACCGTTGCGTCCTATTTTCAATCGGGATGGGAACATCAAATAAGCTTCACATCCAGCATTCTGAAATGGCACAATTAACTGTCTCATCCGCCACCTCCTTTCCACAGTAATGTGACAAAAATCGGGCTGAACAAAAAAGCTTATACCCTGATAAGAGCGTTTAGCCACTGGTTTTGCTTTACTCATGATTTCCTCTCTTAATAAAAAATTGCCCACATATATCAGAATCGCTCTAGGTTTAGCTGTTATGTTTCCCTGTTTCAAAGTTGTGGGGAAACGATGAACACGCTGGATTTCTTTCTCCCAGTCCCAATTCTTTATATCAGGGAGACCCTCTCTGAACAATTCAATGACAAAAGATCGGATATCATGACCTTCTCTCCCCTCCCCAACACCCAGCAGTCTAATGTTGTTCCGTCTTTGTCTGTTTTCGAACGCTTCAAGCTTCCATACTATATCCGTTGTGGTTTTTTCCTGTTCAAGGTTAGTGTCTCTCCATTTAGCCACCTCTTCTTCCAATTTTCCTGTTCTTTCCTCGACCTCCACAACCCTACCCATCATATCAGCATATAATTTATTCACTTTTCGAAGAGACCCCTGTATTTTCGTATTTGCTTGTCTAGCCCTTCGACTTTCAAGCCTCGCCTCGCCCTGCATCTGCTTCAATGTCGAAAGTAAGAGTTCAAAGCTAGGATTCTGCGACTGGGCTGAAGCTTGAACTTGATCTTGCTGCTTGGGCAGATTTATCTGTGGCAGGCACTGAGTGCTACTTCCCTCGCGTTCATAATATATCTGGGAGGTAGCAGAATAATCCCAATCCATTTTCTTCGCAACCTCTGCTTGCATTTGAGCTTGTGCTTGTGCTTGTGCTTGTGGAAGGTTTTGCAGTTGTTTTACCTTACAGTGCATCCCTTTCTTAACATTTTTTGAGCGCTTTTGCGAGGCGACCCTATCTTTTATATTGCCCTCTAGATCCGAAGTATCAATCCCGGACCCTGTGTCTTGCGGGGGGCTCTCTGAAGATAGAGACGGAAGACTTGCATCAGACCGAGAGTCTGAAAGTGGATTGTCGTCTCCGTCATCTCCTCCTTCAACCTCATCATCCTCCTCATCATTTACTGAGAAAAAGACATCATCGCCCGGAGAACCAGGAATCAGGGTGTTAATATCTACAACAGTACCTCGTCTTGAAGCTAATACTGTGCTATTGCAGGTCGGTTCCAGAGTTGCTTCACCTTGGGGATCCCTTACTGTAGGTTTCTCTGCCATTTCAGCACCTTTCCCCTTAATTTGAAAACTTGAGAGCGTAGGGCTGTCTCTCAAGCTGTCTCCCGGCGTATCTACCCTCAGCCTGGTAGTATCCCCCGTGCTGCCCTTACTCATAGCACGTTCGTTAGCAGATGCGCATATGTGCTCTCCCACATGTCCAGATTTTGCCCCTACCTTGGCATTTATTACCGACTGCTGCGGAGCCTGGCACTCCCGTAGCTCCTGTAAATCCGAAACTATCGGCTGGGATACATTTCTCGAAACGTGTTTCTCGATTACCTCCTCGTCCTCGTCTGCGGCTCCGAGAGTCCTGCAGGTCAATGTAGTGGAAAGATGGCTATTGTCACTTGGCCTGGTCGACTGGTAAGCTTAGTCCCTCATGGATAGCTCTTTTTGACAGTCTTCTGTTTGCTGCTCCGCAGACAAATGCTAATTGATAACAATTAAGATTAATTGGGCAACCCTCGGAGTGTGGGGGATGGCTGTCAAATATTCCAAGTACATTGAAAGTGACAGAGAAAAAAAATTATGAAAATGGGGAAGAAACACACGCAGAGAGGCAAATAGAAAATGTGTGTTCTAGTGAGAAAGAGAACAAACAATAGGTAAGGAAGATAGAAAATAAAGATGGATGAGTAGAACAACAGAGGGAATATAGAAAGGAAGAAAGAAGGTTGAAAGGATGGAAGGAGACCTGAACAAGGAAAGGTGAAAGGAAGGAAGGTGAAAGGAAGGAAGGTGAAAAGAAGCAAGGGTGAATAGAAAGCTTGAAGGAAAGGTGGGTGGAGAGATGGACAAAAGGTTGAAGGATGTATGTGTGTGTATGGATGAATGATAGATGGGCGGACGGAAAGGAGATAAAAAGGAGAAGTGCATGACAGGGTGGATAAGCATATGGAGGATGGATGAGTAGCTACATGGATGGATGATGGATGCTCCTCTAAAGATGGGTAGGCTCACTCGCTTCTCTCATCAGGTTCTCTTAAAGGTATGGCAGAATGTGGGGTCCATTAAATTTTTTGGCTACTCCTTTTATGCAGTCAGTTAAGTAGGTACTTTATTGACAACTGATCTGGTATTCTAAATAAAACATGAGAGTGAGAAGGTAGAGAATATGGTTTACTGTGATTTCAGTATTTGATGGATAAGGGAGTGATCACATTATGCGCAATGGCCTATGTGGGTGTTCGTGAAGCATGAAGGGCAGCTGGGAGGGTGCTGGTTGAAGCAAGGGTTGGGCATGCATAGGAAGGGAATGGGAAATCGGGAATGTAATATTATCCCGTAGACCAGGGGAAAGAATGAAAGGAGCCAGGAAGATAGTTTTAAGTTAGTTTTAGTTATACTGGGGGGAAAGCATGAGGGCAAGAAGAGATAGAGTGGTGGTGCATTTGGGTTGGAGGGTTGCAAGGGTGTTAAGGATATGCAATCAGGAAATAAGATTAGGATGTGTGAAAATGCTGTAAATACCATTCGCTCAGATAATGGGGGCTGTGGGTAGATTACATAGGAATCCATGGGAAGGAAGCACTCAAAAAATGAGAGTAAGAAGTAATTCAGGTATACCAAACAGGATGCTTTTGGGCACCAAAGCCTCAAATGAGGGGACACATTCACCACATGGCATTGGGTGCTGTGATAGCTGATTATTCAAAATATCAGGCACATCACATTCAGAGTTGTGGTCACCACTCCCTTAAAAGATATATAATAGATGAATCACATCAGTCGCTGTAGATACCAAGCATTCAGCAAAGTAAGAATATCATATAAGTGATAGGGACACCTCAAATAAGCTTTACTTCAAATAAGGGTGCCCAGAAATCAGAAATTATGCTGGGGGACCTATCGCTAAATGAGTGGGGCATAATCAGTACATTACATAGAGGCGTGTTGGCACCAATTATTGAAATGAGGTGAGCATATTAGGTATATCACCTCGAGTACTGTGGGCACTAGGTCTTCAAATTGGTAAGCACATCATATAGGGTGATGTGAGTAATCATTCAAATGAGACAGGCACATTAGGTCCATTGGTGGCAAAACAGGAGGCAAAGTAGAGTAATTCGACATGATGCTTTAGGCACAAATACTAATTGTTAGATTTGGGGGTCTCTAGTTGGCATAGGTAGGTACCTGTGACAAATAGAGACCCTTGTGTCTAGTCAGGGTAAGGGGCTAGACTCCTAAAATAACCCCTGCTCACCCCCTTGGTAGCTTGGCACGAGAGGCAGTTTGTAAAGCATTTGTGAACACATACAGTAATACAGTGACAACACTACAAATGAACACCACACAGGTTGTATTATAAAAATAAGTATTTTTATATAGACTTGACCAAACGACAAAAATCCACAATACTGTACTCAAAATTAGTCTCTCAAATGTTATAAAATAGCTCAGTTCTCTCAAGTTGTAAATGCGGCACTTTACTCTCAATGTACCTTAAATGCATAACGCAAAGAAAACAAAAGGGTCGCAGGGAAGGTGATGTGTCGGTTTCTTACATGCAGGGGAGTGGATGCGTCGGTTCCTTACTGTGTGGGGAGTTGATGTGTCGGTTTCTTACTGCTCTCCGGTGCGATGCGACACGCTGGCACCTCGATGCGATACTCTTCTCCGGTGCGATGTGACAAAATGGCGTCTTGGTTGCGATGGGACAACTTTGGTGTGATGCGTGCACCCCCGGCGGAGACTCGATGATCTTTGGAGCCACGACAGACCCTGCGACACGCTTCTCCGGTGATGGGACGATGACCTCTGTGGCAGCGTCCCGCTTCTTCGGCGATGTGCCGTGTTTCGGAGATGCGATGATGACAGCGGCAGCTCGCTTCCTCGGCAATACGATGACAGCGGCTGCGGCGGCGACACGCTTCTCGTTGTTGCGTCGCGCTTCCAGCTCCCAGCGACACGCAGTCTCTCAGAAGTCCCAGCACAACAGCAGGCACTTCAGTTCCCAGCAAGGGAATTCAGGGGGGAGCTGGCTGGTGAAGTCTTGTATCCCTGAGACTTCAGGCAGGAGGCAAGCTCTAGTTCACGCCCTTGGAGATTCTTCTTCAAATTGATAGAAAGCACACTCAGTCCTTTTCTCCTCTCTTTGGCAATGAAGCAGCCACTGCAGGCCAACCCCCAAACACACAGCACAGGGGTAGTCTCCTCCTTCAGCTTCCTGGTTGTTCTCCTCAGCAAAGGTTTGTCTTGATTCCCAGAAGTGATCTAAAGTTCTTGGGTCTGGGTCCCAATATTTATACTACTTTTCTCTTTGTTCTCTGAAGGCAGAGAGGCCTTTGCCTAGTCCAAACTAGTTCTGGTCTGTCCTGGAGCACTTTGTTGACATGTCTCCTGCTTTCCTTTCACAGTGCAGGGCAGGGACATCAGACACACCACAGGAGTTGGAGCCAGCATTGTGGAGGGAAGGCCCAGCCCTATTCAGGTCTCAGGTGCAACTCCTCCCACCCATCTAGATGCAGATCTTTCTATTCAGCTGACTCACCCTGTCTCCTGGAATCCCCAGCCCCTGTCACTCAAACTCCAGACAAGGAATACACAGCCTAGCAGAGGCAGGTTTGGATGGTTAGACAAGAAAATACCTACTTTCTAAAAGTGGTATTTTCAAACACAGAATGTTAAAACCAACTTTACTAAAATATGTATTTTATCATTCTGAGTTCAGGCATACCAAACTCGAATTTCTGCCATGTCCCCTGAGTCAGTTAGGGTTATAAAATGTAATAATCAAACTGCCCATTCTGGCCTATGGGGAATAGGTAGCCTTGCAATAGTGAAAAACGAAAATAGCTGTAATTCACTATCAGGACATGCCACACACATCAGGGCATGTCCTACCTTTTACCTACAATGCACCCTGCCCTTAGACCTACCATAGGGGTGACTAATATGTATAAAAGGGAAGGTTTAGGGACTGGCAAGTGGGTGCACTTGCCCAGTAAACATGGCAGTACCAGACTGCACACAGGCTCTGCAATGGCAGCCCTGAGACACACTTTACAAGCTGCTCCAGTGGGTGGCACAATCAATGCTGCAAGCCCACCAGCAGCATTGGTTACAAGCCCTGGACACACGCAGTACAATGTACTAGGGTCTGACAAGTAAACCAATCAAGCCAATCATGGAGTCACTAATCCATACATCAATTTACCATAGGGAACACTTGCACTGTGGCACTGAACAGCCGTGGTACAGTGCCCGAAGCATCTATAACCAGCAAAAACTCATGAGGCAACAGCAAAAAATGGAAGGGAGACCAATGCCAATGGTGCCAGGTCTAACACTAATACACTCTGTGAGTGAGAAAAGGGGGTTAGGGGGTCTGTGAATGCTGGCTTCAAAGGGCCACTGATCAAGAAGGTGGGCTGTGTAGAAGCAGTCAGTGACACTAGGTCTCAGAAGACCGATTGAAGATGGTGACTTGCCATGGATTTGCAGGTTGCCTGTGCCCCTAAACATCTTGGCAGCAGGAGGGGGGGGTGGTGGCGTCAGGGTAGCATCTTAGTGTATGTCTTTCATCTGTAACAGATCTGAGTAAGATTTATAATGCTTGTGGGAATACTGAGAACACATATAAATTTCACAAGACCTCACGAAAACATTATGAAGAAGTGTGGCTACAAGCAGACACGCGTGAGACCTCCTAGAAAATGAAGGTGCTGGAGATCAAAGGGGAAAGAGTGTCTAGAATCTTGCATCAATTGCATTAAGTTGTTCCTGGTAGGTAGATTGCTTTTGAGACGCGATCCAACAAATTGACAAGGTATGCAATAAAATATCTTGCACCGGGAGTGCCATCACAGAAAGTGTATCTTTATGAATGCTGTTTGTGGTATGGAGTTTCTATCCCGGTTTAGATGTTTACATTGTGCTTGCAGCATTCAATCATATCATATCCTTTCGGACACATACCTTTTCTTTACTTTAAATAGACTTTATTCGGATTAAACAATAATCCATAAAAGCATACAAACCAATCAAACATTACTTCCATAAAATACAATAAATTAAAACAAATACAATTTATCAGTGTCCCACAAAAAATACGGTCTCTTCAATAAAATCATAAAATCGGACACATAAGATCAGGTGGCCTGGGCGTTGTCATGGAAATTCCTGGTTGAGCAAGAGAGGAATGTAAGCAATTGAATTGCAACCTTTCAGAAGTTGTCAAGAAGGTTGAAAAAAATTACGATTTTCTGCTTGAATATGAAAACCATAACTTTTGAGACAATTTGCTTCACACAGATCCTCACTTATTTCACAAAATAGTTCTCTATAACATATTTTGGTGCAGAAAACAGTGTGCGTTTCTTGCGCAATTAAATGAGGCATACAAAAACTCTGCAAAAGAAAAAACGTAGAGTAAAAATATTTTTAAATATTTTCCACTGTGCATAAAAAGACTTTGTACAAAATAAGCATGAAGAAAAATATCCATGCATTTAGAGAGTTTACTAAAAAATATGCCAGCAACGCTTTTCAGAGGAGGAACCACCGATTAAGTAAAATTGTCAGCCTAATAATTATGTAATGTGTGTTTAAGCTTGGTGCAACTAATGCGTGCAAACTGCAATGTGAACGTAGGGCTGACATAACTTTATTAATAAGTTAAATTTCATGTTTTTAGTCAAATGGTTTAATTTAACATTGTAGTGCATTTTGAAGGATGTAGGGTCCAAATCACAAAGCTTTTGCTGTGACTTATTCTTTAGGAACTTCTGGCTTACTCCTGAATTACATTGTCAAAAGAGTAAGTCTCAACAACTCATGGCAAACGTTATGTGAATCAGATCTCGTATCCTAATTTGCTCCATTTGTCCCATGTAGGCTGCCTCACTTGATAACAATGGCTTGCAAAAGTAGACAATCAGGCAGGGATACCCAATATTATGCATACAGGGATGGATCAGAAATGCTTACATTTGACACATTGCTAGTCCTAATGAGATGAACACAACATTAAATTGCTATATATGGATGATCACACCACAGTGGCCAAAGATAGAATAGGTGTGTATATTGGATGAGCTATTCTATCATTCAACAGATAACGTATCTCCAAGGTGAGCTTCATGTTCCCTCTTGTTTATGCACTTCATTGCTTCATTATATAGGCAAGTGTGCCTATATTCATATTCAATTATATTTGTACAGGACTTTTACAGGGAAGGCTATTGGATTTGTCATAACTTCAATGTCACTGTTGGTACTGTCAGGTAGTTCATCAATTGTTATTTCCCCTTCTACATTATCAGAGATGTTTCTCAAAATATTCAACAAGCTCCTGTCCTGGAAATGGAGAACTAGAAGAGTTGAAAGAGCATCTGATGTAAGTGTTGATGATTATTTTTATAAGCATTCAACAAAAGACCTTTATGTTTATACTTGATTATTGAAACAATCTTATAATAAGGTATATAAGTGTAAGATAATTAATTAACGGTGTGGAACCCATTTCATGCTTACAGAGGGTCGAAGATCTGCAGAGGTGACTGTCGGGCAGGGGAGAGTCAGTTGAGCCAGCCATCCTAGCTCTTTATCCCTTGGCACGTTAGGCTCTCTACAACCCAGAAAAAAAATCCTGTTTGCTCTGTTAAGGTATGCAAGCAAATGCAAGAACATTTAGCACTCTGACAGGATTTGTTGAGTACTACAGACAATTTAGCTAAAGACAAGGAGGGAGGGGTTTTATCAAACTGTGGTAAACCCAAAATGAAACATTGAATCATGTTGCATGTCTTTTTGTGATTCATTTTAATAATCAGAATTGCTGCCCCTGTATTGTTTATTTTTATAGTTACAACTCTACATTTACTTTGCACTATAAAGTAGAGTTTAATTTTTAAAATGAAAGCAATTAATAAGGGACCCCCCTGTAAAACTCTGCACTGTGTGGCAGGTACCATGGGGTGCCTGCGACAGGGTGCAGGGTTTTCCACAAACACCCCATTCCCCCATAGGAGCCTGTGTTACGGCCGGTTGTCGGGCGGAAAACTGGCTCCTATAGGAAACAAAGGGAATCTGACTGAGCACTGTTCGGTCGCATCGTAATCAGGCACACGGAACCGCCGAATGCGAGTCAGTAGGTCCAACTTCCGAGTCAGTATCGGACGGAAAGTTTCCACCCGACATCGTAATGAGCCCCTATGTCTCACAGGACTGTAGGCTGCCCACAAAGTACCACTCTCATTTAAATGCAATAGTGATATGGGGCTGCAGTTTAAGGATCCTCCTACTCACAGACTGATATTTTTATTAAGTCTGTATTTATCAAAGGGTTATGGATTCCTAAATGTCAGGACAGAGGTTTGGCTAGAAGCAAAGCAGTAAAGCCAGGGTTTAATTGGACGTTGTCAGTGTACTGCTTTTCCCATACCCATAGTAAGTGTGATTTCCTCCACAGAGCAGCTAAATATTAGTTGGAGATGGAGCCTGATTCTCCCCAGCAATAACAATGCAACATTCCACATGTCCATTTGCCCCTCTACCTGTCCATACAGTGCTTAAGTATAACAGCTTATGTGCATCTTACTGTACATGTGTTGTGTATGACTGTTTGTATGTGTCTTTTGCCTCTGTGTGTTTCAGCGTGTGTATTGTTCTGATTGCACGGGTACCTGTTCGTCTGCTGATTTGTTCTGCAAGTGATTGTATGTCAGTGATCTTTGGGAATTTGTAAGTTTAGGTTCTGGCAGTCTGAGTAGAGAACTCCAGTTCCATTCATAATTGTAACTCTGTGTGCATACATACTGGTGTGGGTTAGTCTGTGTGTATGGGTGACTACATGCCAGTTAGTTGGAGTGCATGGGCGTATGTGCTCTGAGTGCCTGGGAGAGTTGGTGTAGGGGCATAAATGTTTGTTGGGGTGCTGCTCTGTCTTTATAAGTGCATTTATCAGCGATCTATATTAATGTGTATATGGATGTGGAGTGCCTTTGTCAGTGTTTGTTCAATTACTCTACTAGGTGCTGTTTCATTTGGCCCCTTTGTGTTAACATTGTTGGGAGGACAATCCTACCAAACTCCCAATCCCACCACTCCTCACCTTGCATTTGTTGCCCTATGATGTTATGTTTTGCTACACAATTTAGGCCCTTATTACGAGATTCTGCTGGTGTTTCCACCAGCAATTCCACATATCATGAGTTGAAGTCCCTGGAGCAGGTAATAACTATGTGGACTAGAGAGTTACGGGGTCAAAAGCTGCAGGTTTTCCCAGTTCTGGGGACTTTAGTGCTCATATGGACCCTCTATTTTGAGAAGGTGGTAAATGTGGGCATGGAAACTCCAGCAGGATTCTCAGGGCACAGTTGAAATGTTGCATGATTTTCTTTCTTTGGGGGGGGACTGCAAGTTTGCGCTCTGCCTTCTCCAACACAGTGGTGGCTTTTACCAGGTGACTTTTGACACCTGGTAATGCAGGCCGGTCACACTTGTGCCTGCTAATTTTCAGTGCAGTAACAACACGCCACTGTGACTCAGCCAAGGCCGTATCCCCATATTGATACGGCTCTGGCCGAGACATTATCAATGCCTTAATTTCAGATATGGCTACTAAAACCCTTGCACAGGCCAGCGTCAGTAGCGGCTGCTACTGGATAGGAGTGTTAGGGCGAGGGGGGGGGAGGGGATAAAAAGGATTTTTAAAAACCACACACCACCCTGGAAGTGTGCCGGCCTCTATCCGGTCCTCTTCAACTTCCTTGAGTCCGGCAGCAGGAAGCACCCAGGCTCCAAACAGCCGATCACAACGCTGCAATGCAGCATTATGATTGGTCTGAGCGCTGTGGTTCGGCGCTCAGACAGGCAGTGGGAGCCTGGGCATGTTCTCCACCCTGGCTGTAATGCAGCCTGGGTGGAGAACATCCAAAGTGCGCATGAAGCTTTGGCCAACCCGAGAAGGCCGGCCAAAGCGCCATGCGCACTTACAGAGTGCACTCACCACTCGTCTCCCTGCGGTGCTCTAGCGTCACGGAGCCCAGCTCCGCCCCACCTGAGTCACTACAGTAGGAAAAATAAAATGCTAATATTGCTGCATTATTATCATTTTATTTTTCCTCTTTCAACTGCCCGCGAGCAGTGGGGCAACGCTCCTCCGCCTTAGCAGAGGAGCCGATGCAGGTAGAATTAGAAATGTTGTAGTAGGAAATAGTCAAAATGCACAAAACTAGACATTGACTAATATAAGATTCCTTTGCAACTACTAAGCCATCTTCAGCGTCATACAGCGTAATACAAAACAAAATACTGTCCATAAATACATATACACGCTCGACTTGAATCAAGCAAATTCCACAGCCAACATCTAAGTCATTACTTAATCCTTTACTGGTATAATAGAACCATTAAGTGGTCAGTGACAACAAGTGCAATATGAGGCTGGAATCTCCCCGCTAAAGAGCAAATGCAAATTGTGGGAAAGGACAGCGGCGCTGCGTATGAACCTTTTTCTTAATAAGGACATTTGCCTTGTACTAGATCAGTTTCACGGGGTCCTTCAGAGGGGGTCCCCATGGGTTAATGACGGCGTGCTAACCTGCAGGGTTGAGCCTACCTAATTTAGGAAGAACTCACACAGCAGGAAAATGATTAAAATGGAACCTGGGGCTCGGGAGCAGACAGACCCTTTGCTGTCCATTAAGCAATCAGGGATGAGGCAGTGAGAGCGTCCTCGCGCGAGCTCCCGCCAAGAGGAGGCCAGAGGCTGCGCGAACCTGCCCGGATATTTAAAACAACAAGAAGCCCCACATTGCGACTCTTCCCTTTATTTTATGAGGAAGCCGTGGCGGGCGGCAAGGCGGGGTCGGAAACCCCTTCATGCTTGCAAGCGCTTCATTTAAAAAAAATCTCACGCTGGTTTTAAATAAAGTCCATGTCATGAACTCTCGCGAGGGGCCTTCTATTTATGCCGCCAGAAGCTTCCGTTCCGGGAGGAGGAAGTCAGGCATAAAGGAGAGCAAATGGCGTGAACCGAGCGACGAAAAAATAGCTCTCTAAATCACAGATATGGCATGAAAGGGCCGGGTCAGCGCGGGGGGAGAGTGTAGTGATGCTTAACTTTCGAACAAGGCCTCCTTCCTTTATTGGCATTGTGTACACAATCATCCAGGAATAGCCCAGGACCTATCCGTGTTAATTGTTCAAAATCCCTGCTATGAGAGCAGAGGCTTTAATGAGGTGTTTGCACTTATTAGCGAGCTCTCGATATAATCCGTGCTTTCTTTTATTGTAATTAGGGCTGCATGAATCCATTAGGACGCCAGCAGCCTGCAGCGGATCGCTGGGAGAGCCAGGAATGGCGGGTGACTTACGATCTGCAAAAAGAATCTGTAATTATTTAATTTTGTGTTTTCATCGTGTTTGGCATCACCCATTCGAATAATTTGCGACACTCGTACAGCCAGTGTAGGGCACAGTGCTTGCCCCAGGTGCAGCTAGACAGGATCTCTCCCACTGTTTTTTACCCTGACTGGCCTACATTACGTTGGATGTGCATTCATTTTAACAGCAAGCTCGGTTTTGTTTCATACTGAGAGCATAACAACAAAAGCAGCAGTGCCGAGTACTCCTGTCTACCTTATACCAGAACTACTAATGCTGGGTTCTGGATCAGAGTGCTACTTACTGAAAAAGCGCTTCAATGCCTCGCCTCGTAAGCACTATATAAATACATTAAAAATTACAATTACTATAAAATAAGTAGCGCTTATACGCAAATGATTATATCATTCGTGCAATGTACCTTTTTTTCTATTATTTTCATATATGTCTTGTTTTTTAGGGTTTCAGAAAACACAGAGTGTATTGTATTGTATTGTATAAAATATTTGTATAGCACAACTATCACCCCACGAGTATCCTGGTTACACAATTTGTAGATTTCCATGCATACCCCTACTCCCCAAAATGTACTCCTTTGGAATGTCCAGGTGGACGAAATACATTAAAGTCAGTCTCATCTCAAGGTAAGATACAGTCCAACCCAAAGCTGCTTGCCCTTCTCCCCTCTGAAATGCAACACAAGTCAGGTAAATTTCAATCTCCTTGGCCTCATTGGTGAGATGCAGCTTGAGTCCTTACTCAATACTTAATTTGGCACCTAGATCTGGGAGTACCCTTGCATCTCAATGTACCTCGCTGGTAGGTGAAAACAAACAGATTCATTTTTAATGCGGGTGCTCCTAGTTAGACAAATGCAAATTATAAAACCAGCCTGCTGTTGATGACATGATCTTCACAATCACACAAACTAGCATAATAATTTAAAAGGAAAAACAAGCATGGATAATCTGGTTGCTTTGAATCAGTTTGCATCATACTTCATTCTACTATCATATATCTCAAAAATAATAATGGAAATTCATTCACACTACATATTAGATTAAAAACCACAATATTACTTGCCGCTAAACAGCTCATACAGCAAAGTGCATGTCAGCCGTATGAAACCCCACAAATCACCGAAGACTTCCGGACCTCCAAGCGCACCTGTCGGAAGCTGGAGAAGAACTGGCTCCGCGACCGAACACCAGACAGCTACACCGCCCACAAGGACGCCACCCGCAGACACCACCAACTCATCAAGACCGCCAAGAGGACCGCCTTCAAGGACCGCCTAGACAACAACGCACACAAAAGCAAAGAGCTCTTCAACATCGTGAAAGAACTCTCCAACCCCAGCTCCAACACCAATGACATTCTACCATCACAAGACCTGTGCGACTCACTGGACACCTTCTTTCACCGCAAGATCACCGACATCCACAACAGCTTCAACACCGACACCCCCACCTCCGCCGCCGAGACCACCACCCCTGCAACCCCCACCGCATTGTCTGACCGCCTGGTCCAACGTCAGCGACGAAGACACCATCAAGACCATGAACTCCATCCACTCCGGATCCCCATCTGACCCATGCCCTCACCACATCTTCAATAAAGCCAGCACAGCCATCGCACCCCATCTCCAGAAAACAATCAACATCTCCTTCGAGACAGCAACCTTTCCGAAGAGCTGGAAGCACGCCGAGATCAAGGCCCTACTGAAGAAACCCAAGGCGGACCCCAAAGACCTCAAGAACTTCCGGCCCATTTCCCTGCTTCCCTTCCTGGCGAAAGGCACGGAGAAGATCGTCAACAGACAGCTGACCCACCACCTCGAAGACAACAACATCCTAGACCCATCCCAATCCGGCTTCCGCAGCAACCACAACACCGAGACCGCCCTCATCGCCGCCACCGACGACATCAGGATCCTCGTGGACAAAGGAGAAACAGCCGCCCTCATCCTCCTGGACCTATCAGCAGCCTTCGACACGGTCTGCCACCGCACCCTAACAGCACGCCTCCATGACGCCGGAATCCAAGAGAAGGCCCTGGCCTGGACCACATCCTTCCTCTCCGGCAGAACCCAGAGCGTCCGCCTCCCACCCTTCCCCTCCGAGACCACCGAGATCATCTGCGGCGTTCCACTGGGATTCTCCCTCAGCCCGACGCTGTTCAATATCTACATGGCTCCACTCGCCCACATCGCACGACAACACAGCCTCAAATATCATCTCCTACGCCGACGACACCCAGCTGATCATATCCCTCACCGAAGACCCCCCACACCGCCAAAACCAACCTCCACAGCGGTATGAAGGCCGTCGCTGAATGGATGAAGGACAGCAGGCTGAAGCTGAATTCACTCATTTACAGCTTGCGATTCTATCGTCTAAGCTGTTCTACGGTGTAGTTCACTAAAAGGAAGAAAAAGAAATTTTGCCTACGAGGTAAGTCAAACTGACTATCTATGTGTAGTAACCTTATGTCTCCACCACCCAAATGTAGTGAGAAAAAGGAGTGAAAAGGAGTGTTGGTGCCTCACGGTAGCGCCACCAAAGAGGGTAAAGCAGGATGGTACTCGCCTGCTACCTCAAATTCTCATCATCAGCTACCAACACTCCAGAAGCAAGAAAATGTGTCTGATGCTAGTGATTAACTATACAGGTGCTAGGGTGTGTAGTTAAGAAAGAAAGGAAAAAAGGGAACTGTGCTATAATGTGTGCACCGTCTCAAAACCCCTAAGTGATATATACTAATATCAGAAAAAGAGCTAAATCACACTAGCTTGCATACTTTATTCTAAGCTGCGTGATAGCTCATATGTTAAAATGCCGACATGTTTCGTTACCATTGGACAACACTCACGGTAACTTCTTCAGGGCGTGGGGTCTGTTCGTTTCACCCTGCACCTCTATTTGTCATTTAAAAACAATTCAGGATGTAGCCCACCATGGGCATACCTTTACCCGTGGGACCTGGCGTTTACTCAGCGTTTGGTTCCTGGGCTGAGTAAACGCCAGTTACGAACAGTTGCACGACTCACGTTTGGAGTGGAACAAGTGGAGCCTTGAACGCGCATACAGAGCCGCAAGGTCCCACGGCTAATTGTTTTTAAATGACAAATAGAGGTGCAGGGTGAAACGAACAGACCCCACGCCCTGAAGAAGTTACCGTGAGTGTTGTCCAATGGTAACGAAACATGTCGGCATTTTAACATATGAGCTATCACGCAGCTTAGAATAAAGTATGCAAGCTAGTGTGATTTAGCTCTTTTTCTGATATTAGTATATATCACTTAGGGGTTTTGAGACGGTGCACACATTATAGCACAGTTCCCTTTTTTCCTTTCTTTCTTAACTACACACCCTAGCACCTGTATAGTTAATCACTAGCATCAGACACATTTTCTTGCTTCTGGAGTGTTGGTAGCTGATGATGAGAATTTGAGGTAGCAGGCGAGTACCATCCTGCTTTACCCTCTTTGGTGGCGCTACCGTGAGGCACCAACACTCCTTTTCACTCCTTTTTCTCACTACATTTGGGTGGTGGAGACATAAGGTTACTACACATAGATAGTCAGTTTGACTTACCTCGTAGGCAAAATTTCTTTTTCTTCCTTTTAGTGAACTACACCGTAGAACAGCTTAGACAATAGAATCGCAAGCTGTAAATGAGTGTCTAACGTTTATGGCAATCAAAACGGATGTATGAAATAATCGTTCACAGTGTGAACAGGTCTTTGTTGTATACAATGTATTGAGTGGGGGATGACCTGTTCTCTGCCCCTTTAGCTCCTTTTTGTAGATTGAAGCTGAATTCAGACAAGACAGAGGTCCTCATCCTCGGCCCCACCCCATCAGCCTGGGACGACTCCTGGTGGCCTACTTCGCTAGGAACAGCCCCAGAACCCACCGACCATGCACGTTACCTGGGGGTCATCCTTGACTCCGCCCTCTCCATGACCAAGCAAGTCAACGCCATCTCTGCGTCCTGCTTCAACACCCTCCGAATGCTCCGCAGGATCTTCAAATGGATCCCCTCCGACACAAGGAAAACCGTCACCCAGGCACTCGTCACCAGCAGACTGGACTACGGGAACGCCCTCTACGCAGGAACAACAAGCAAGCGCCTGAGAAGGCTGCAACGCATCCAGAACGCCTCGGTACGACTGATCCTCGACGTCCCCCGACGCTGCCACATCGCACCCCACCTAAGAGGCCTACACTGGCTCCCCGTCGACAAATAGATCACCTTCAAACTCCTCATCCACGCACACAAAGCCATACACAACGCCGGACCGGCATACCTCAACGACCGACTCAGCTTCTACACCCCCACCCGCAGCCTCCGATCTGCCAACCTCGCCCTCGCCACAGTGCCTCGCATCCGGAAAACCACCACCGGCGGCAGAGCCTTCTCCTACCTCGCCGCCAAAACCTGGAACACGCTCCCCACCATCCTACAGCAGACCCAGGACCTGCTGGACTTCAGAAGACTCCTCAAGACCTGGCTCTTCGATCAGTAGCAGCCCCCCCCCCCCAGCGCCTTGAGACCTTCACGGGTATGTAGTGCGCTTTACAAATGTATTGATTGATTGAATCTTTTAACTGAGAAATGCTACATGTAAAGTTAAGTGGGTCACAAATCCCTCCTAGATTTCCTAACACAGCACTCAACAAGGCAAGGCAAGCTAAACAATGTCAAAGGAGACACAAAGATATGTTGCCAATTTCCATTACAATATGGACATTCTTTACCACATGAAGAAGAGGGTATATATTCTGACAAAAATGTAGCCATGATTGGCTACATTTTCCAGAAAGAGTAGTCTACATCATATACCACTGAGTCATCTTTAATGCTTTCGCAACCTTCTCAACAACTCTTGTTAAGGAGTGTTGGCTCATACTGCTTTAATGCCGGTGTAAAGTACATGGGTAATTTTGAATTTTGCAGTGTGTTTTTGTGTTAGCCTAACTTTCTCATCCCTGCCTCAGGGTAAGGCGTGACTAATAATTTGCTTTTTATAGCTTATCCCTCCAGATATGAAATTACCCTTTCCCTTTTGTAGATATGCTGTTAGTATACATGTTTTCTTATGATATTAGAAACATCAAACGTATAACGTCATTTTTTTTGCATCTGCTCGAGATGAAAATCTGACGGGGTTCCCATACCACACCCATCACACCAAAGAACTCATCCAAATTGACTTTTCCAGTCAAATATACAAGGTAATTGAAAAGCGATGATGATGCCGTGACAGTTAGTATATAAAATACAGTTCGAAGTATAACAACCGGCTACAAAAAATGCTATACTCACAACCTGTAAGGAATGCAATCCTTACCACAGTTGTTTAACCACAACAAAAGAGTCAATAGGGAAAACTGATTAGAAACCCTCCACCCAAACTAAAACAGCACAAGAAGTCCCAATCAGTTAGCTGCAGATACATATATGTTGGTGTATTAGGGGTACAATGTTACATAGTAATCATTTTCTAACTAACTTCTAAGTAAAACATAACCAGCAATAGTTTTTGAAACCGTGACACTCACACAACTCTAAAGAAAGGGAAGAGACACCTCACAGGAGCAACCAAGAGGTGTCTCCTCGATTGTGAGAACTAAAGACTAAAGAACTTTTAGGTTAACACCCATACCACTGAAACACTAACAAAATAAAAATGCCTTGTGCTGTATTTCTTCCTATACTACCTCTAAGGTGGAAGAAGGGTACTAAATACAAATGATATGTAGTGAGGTTCTCATCTATGAAAGAGTAACAAGATCAGAAACTCTAAAAATGTATGACATGAGTAAATGTGGACAATTAAGTAGTGCTCACTCATTATGTATGTTAAAAAATGTTTGAACATGTGCACATCTTTAGATTAGGACTGGTCAACATGTTACATTGCCACATGCTTCAGTAAATTCATTAGGACGCAAGGACCAGAAAACAAGCAGCATGTTTCTAAAAGTGCTCTTAGACCCAATAGGATAAGAGCATACCAGGACTGCGAATTTGTATGTGCACATTGTCATGACCCTTCTGTTTTTAAGCCATCAGAAAAAAAGGTGTCTCGATCCGTACTCTGTGTGTCTGAAGAAAAGCGGTCAAATTAAAGTCATTTGTCCGCTAGAGAATAACACGGGTGTGATGGATTCTCCTTTCTAATGCAGTAGGTAGCTGGATGCAGCGGGGAAGATCACTTTCATCAATGGCGCACCGAATGCAGAATGAGGAGTCTCCATCACATCGGTGTTATTCTCTAGTGGTGTAGTGAGTTTCACCTGACCACTCCTCTTCATGAGAGGATTTGAAGCTAAAACTCACCTCTTTCCTTACTTTTTAGCCTTGAGTGGTTTAAAGGTGTAGAGAGGTTCAAACTTTTTAAATGTGTACAGTGACTGAGCACCATTAAATTGTTCCAATTCACTCATCTTATCCATTTTTATTGTTTCTGTTCTTCCACATCCACATTAGGGGGAGTTTAGGAAGAGATATCCTACAGAATTTTTATGTTTCCAATGCTTCAAAGCTATGGGTGTTAACCTAAAATTTATTCGGTTCACCTTCAGTTATCAAAGTCCTCTCACGTGCCAGAATTGAGTTCACCAATGATGAGAAGTCTGGGACATGGTTGACATCACCACAGTCACTCTTGATCGCTCCAGTGAGGTGTCTCCTCCCTTTCTTCAGAACTGTTTGAGAGTGGAGGGTTCTAAAGACTATGCTATTGTTGAGTACTTTTTGATGATGCACTAAAAAAAAAAAGAATTATACGGAGAAGTCAGTTGTAATATTGGTCCCCACCTTAAGATTAAATAGGAAACCCCGGTTTCTGTAGGTTTGTACCTCCTTAAAAGAGAGTTTTTCCATCTGTTGTTTCTACAATTTGGATCTCATATTAACTGACTCCGTTAATTAAACATGGCAGCATCTGTCGCAATAGGAATGAATTGTAGCACAGCAGTTACACATTTATTCCAAAGATAGAGGTTTACCCAATGGGGAGGAGGTGACAGTAATCTTTGTGGAACATTCATATGCTGCTTATGCTTTTGGATTTATTTCACTCATATATTGAGTTTGATCCTCTAGAACAGTGGGCATTTTCACTTACAAAGCAGCAGCCCTTCCTGCACAGTTCCAAGCA
This sequence comes from Triturus cristatus, assembly GCF_964204655.1. Lineage (NCBI taxonomy): Eukaryota > Metazoa > Chordata > Amphibia > Caudata > Salamandridae > Triturus > Triturus cristatus. The sequence goes on along the minus strand of NC_140591.1, from coordinate 610,645,538 downwards.
CATCATGATTTGTAACTTCCTTTGAACTACTAAGAACACAGAAATAAGTTTGACGGTCACTTAGCCCACACATCTCAGAATATCAGACGGGGTTCCTTAAGTAATGATGGGCCACCTGGCCCATATTGGCCGGGTACCCACCTGTTTTCTAATCTACAGGCCCTACAGGTTAAGCTAGTAATAAGTATACTAAATCATTCAGTATCATTATACAAGAGACTCAGACAGTACTTACTGCAGAATACAGTAGGCAGAGGATTTCCAGTAGGATCTGCACCACAGGCACAGGTTGCCATACTGGCAATCAGTCCATTGACTATCAAAGCTATTATCAGCAGGGTGCCTGTAAAATATGATTAAATTGCCTTCTGGATTGCTTGTAAGACCAACCAGTTGAAAACTGTCTATCTTCATACAACACCCCAAGACAAGCATAGAATTCTGACTATGTGTTTTCTTCTTGGGATGGTCTCTCACATAAAGGATTGCTATATCTGGGGATGTATATTTCCGTGTATCGTAATAAACAACAGAGACGGACCACTTGAAGAGTGGTGAGGTCACCCTATTTGTGTAGTGCACCAAATGGGCTGTTAAAAGAACCCTCACACACCAACCTGGTTGGTGTCATGCATCATCATCGGATTCCCAGCTGGGTAGCCGAATGCTACCCAGCTGTGCTATGACACCTGATTACAGTGCAGCTGTTTTTTTTTAGATGTTATGTGTGATGAAGTGATAATGTGTAGGGAAAATTAGAATTAAAAATACCTCTGGGGACCTCACTAACCTATATTTTATTCCCAGTGGCCCAGGGTATATTAAAAATGAGCGAGATGGATAATATGTCAGAACTACTATTTGTGTCTGGATTATCCCTTGGTCATTCTTGGTGTATCTACACTACTCTTCATGGCGCACCATTACCAGCAGTACTAAGAGATGTATTAAGACAAGTACACAATGAGCACAGAGCTGCAGAAATTAATGGGGAATTTTGAAACAGTTTCATCAATCATTTTGAGCAACATTTGTGGAGAAGCAGCAGCCCAGGCCATACGCCTGATACTCGCAGCAGATCCTCTTCAAGAGCATGAATGGGAACTAGCTAAAATAATTTTGAAAACACATACATCTGTGAGCCATGATGCCTTGGGATCACGAACCATCACACCACATCTGAAAACAACCAAATGGAACTAAGGGTTATAGTAAGGAAAAAACTACACCAGAAACTAAATAGAAACACAGAGTACAAGAAAAGAAAAGGACAAGATCGCCATCAACTCAGTAGCCCAGCTAGGGTGTTTACAATTTTAGGAACTGTGACAAAATTAAAAAAAAACTTGAGCATCAGTATTGCGATAGCCATTCTTTCTGTTCTTTTCAGGACTCTGACAGTAACAGGGCAAAGAGGACTGTATGGACTGAATACTGCAGAAAAATGTGAGTATACCAAGAAGAATGGAGAATCTGGATGTGAAGCTGATATTAGTGTAAAGAAGGAAGAGAAAGTTTTAGACCCCAGGCCTGACTTTGAAAAGAAAAAAGTAGGTGATTAGCTAAAAAATATGCCCTGCATACTATGGATACTTCTGCCAAACAGGGTTTGGCTATAGCGCTACTGGACAGCGCAGCAGAAGTGATGTAGCTAACCAGACTCTTCTTTTGGTGGTAAATCAGACTAAATAATATATACAAGTTGAAACTCCAGATGGACATCTAAATCCTTCCGTTAGGGTTTACAATGTACAAATATTCATTTAGGGGGATATATCAGAAAAAAATATATATATATATTTTGGCTGATTTATCAGATGCTCACAAAATCATCCTTGCAAAGGATGGCTGGCTTCCATTCTTCATAAGGAATGCACCCCGAGGACACTTAGTGAAAACAGGCATACAAGTGGGCTTTAAACAAGCTCCGGCTTTGCATAGAAACCAAGCAGGGTGGAATGTATAATCTATTCCACATGTCATTACTTTACGGAGGGATTACCAAATACAGGCTCAATATCCTTTAATGGAAGGCAAATTAATCCCGTTACGACATGCGGATGTGTACACATGGCATGGAACCCTCAAGGTATTGGGAAAGTAGAGGCCTGCATATTGAATGAACATGTCCCATTGGCACAAAGACGGGCCATATTTCTCTGGTGAGGAATTGTATATCACTGCAGTCTTACAGCCTGACTAGATGGGAAATTTAATAAAATACTAAGATATGGGCACAACTGAAGAGTTTGGATTCTTATGATAATTTAGCCAACTGAATACAAAATACTATTGCCTTTGTTCAGTGTATTTTAACATTATGTATTTATATATGGGTGATATCTTGTCGCCCTGAAGAAGGTGATCAAAATCCGTGGTAATCACCAAAACGCATCAACGCTCATGTTGTGCTAAGTCTGATGAACATGTGGAACAATAGATGATGATCTTTTGAACAATCATGTGCCTAATTGTTAACAAATCACATTTGTATTCCACAACTAAAGCACACTTCACTCCTATAGTGAAAGATTTGACTGTGGTGCAGATGGTTATCTGGAAAGAGCACCTGTTGGGGCAGGGGAAACTAATAATTATAGTTTCTCTTATTTCTACAGTAGAGGTGGTGACAATAGTAAACATTACTAATGATCACACTCTACTCCTGTGTTGGGTACAATGGGTGGAGTCTTTAAATGCAGCTGATCTAAAATTTGAGTATGATCCAACTATTCACGCTCCAGATTTTATCCAATATTCACAAAATATGCCACAAACTCCTAATATCCTACCCATTGAAGAGATAAGAATGTCTTCTATACAGACGCTCTGCAAAGCCTGTGGTTGGTGCTAAACAGAAATACTCTGCAGTTTGTGCTGTAGTGCAGAGGATTTTTGAAAACTGTTAATTCAATCCACTATATTCTCACACTAAAACTCTAGGTGTTTGCACTCATAGGTTACACAAATGTATGCCTTGTTGTTTGCACTTGCTTAAGTGCTCACACTTAAGTGTTAGATTCATCTTTCTGTGTGCAAATGTACAAAGATTCAAAAGATTCCAAAGAGGAACTAATTAAAAATAAACAGCTATAGGGGAAAGGTGGCTGTTTTAAAAGACAATCTTAATTTGGTCTATGTTCATCATCACATGACTCATAAAAGTGAGTGAAATTATGAAAAGGGGAATTGTGCAGCGATTGTTTGGTAGTGATACAGGCAACTGCAAAAGGTGAAAGGCTCCCAGACGGCTTTCTCTGTAAAAACTCCTACACCCACAATCAAGATAGCACTCTGATGGTTTCATTACCTGAAGTGACAGATGAACAAATGGCAAATTTACAAGTAAGGTTAGACTTTATTAAAACAGCTCATGAGGAATTAGATACCTAAACAAACTAAAAACTATGTACTGCAATGTAATATCTGCCAACAAATAAAGTGCTCTACTGTTTCATGACTAACGTATACTCTCCTTACTATCTCCAATCGCCTGTTTGGGGTAATTTACCTCAACCACATTGGGCCAAATGATCCATTAGCCCATATATGTATATGGTAGATGCTGCTGATTTATGCTTCAGATGCCTGTTGGTTTGGCTGCAAGAGAATGCTGATCACCAAGCATTCATAAAAGACTTGCAGTGCCTGGTAGCAATGGGCACAGTTCATACCTTTCATTCAGGCATGCGTTTGCCACAAAGGCATTCAGGGATGCTATGTCTGCTCTGGGAGTATGTCTATATTACTTGCGTCTTTTCCATGCAGAGACCAGTAGGTTAATAGAGTGTGACAATTATACACCTAAGCGAGTCTTGACTGCTGGGGTGTTAAGTACAGGACTGAGTTGGCTACATAAACTTTATGGATTGTTATAGTTGAGTAGAGGGGTTTTGGGATCTTAGTATTCTTAATAATGCCTTTTATTACGTCTGTAATTCTCCCCTTTTAGGACACGACCCCATCCCTCATGAAATGGCTTTATTCCAAATTAATTTATAAATCAGGGATAATTACACTAAAATTTAAAGTAGGCACTATTAGACAAAATTCTGTACGGAAATATTCTAATAAAGAGCCTACGTGATTATGTACATCAAAAAGGAGAGAAAAGTTTAGAGGCAAATGACTTGCTAATAATAATTATTTATTTGTTCTTGGTTATTCTTAAACAATACAGCTTGAAGCAGAACAGCCAACATGTGTGTCACCCTGTCGCAGCACTCAGGCCTGGTGTTTTTTTAAGGCTGAAAAATACCATTCACATGTACAGCAAACAAATGTTAACCTTAAAAGAAAAATGAGAATGGTTACAAAATAATAAGCATGGCGTGGTAAGTATTATAAAGTCCTCTTTGTTGTGACCTATTTACACAATAGTGAGTCACCGCATTTTGAGATACACTGCAACCCTTGGTGTGGTGAACAATATTTATACTACTTACACAGAAGCCCCTGGTAATATCCAGGGGAGGAAACTAGAGGCTACGGGGTCTCTAGGGTGAGCTGGCCTCCAAATCTACTATGTACACACTGTAGAAGCTACCCCAAAGTTGTAGTTACTTAAATCGCGTTACCGTGTCCCTACAACCACTCTATGATAGGAGTGTTGAGCATATAAAAAATTGTGAAGGGCTGTCCTCACACACCACTAGGTGTGATGCTTCATCATAAGCAGCCCTCGCTGTCTAAAAACCCGGTGTTACTACAGATATATATATATATACGTTTGAAAGACTGCAATTTCCTACCTCTCCTTATTGGAATTTCAAGACCTATTTAGTGCTACTTTTTATTTCTTGATCTAGTACGGGGGGGCACTCCTTTAGTCACATATTCATCAAGAAGAACGGACCCACGTAAATACCTATTATCTCCCCTCTTGTCAGCCAACCTCTCTTGTTAGGAATGGGAATGACCTATTCTGTCAATATGTTTGCTGCACTCATTGTGATTTATGATTTGTCTCACGAGGAAGTGTGGTGTCTTAATCCTCCCTTTCTCTCAATGTGATATGAAAAAACACACAATCCCCAGACATATGACAGAGCTAAAGAGCACAGGCTAGACCAGTAGAATGGCAAGTAAAAAGAATATTTGTATGTAAACATCTGTAAGGAGAGAAGCTCAACAAGCAGAACAAGACACAGAATCAGCAGAACATTTAGGGAACCTTAAAACAAAGAAGGTGAACAATGTATGAAGGCTGGATTCAAACTGTCCAGAAGTGAAATTACCCATGAGCTATTACTGTTTTAAGGCATAGAACCTCTATTTATATGGCCATTTAAACTGTCTTGGCTCAGCCTGACTCAAAATTATCAGGCCAATCTTTCCCAAGGATCAAATAAGAGTGGACTCCACCTTGTGTCAGTAATGTATGCTTTCAATGTACTTCTTTGGGAGGCCATTCCAATGAGGTATGAGACTAGACACCAGAAAATACTGGGCCCCAACAACTGTGCCCCCACCTATCTCTGAGCCACTGTCTGTTGAAAGGGAGTCCCCATAGAGGAAACATGCACAACAAATGAACCCAATTGATAGGAGAGTTGAGGGACTGTCCCATACTACGTGGCACTTAGTATGGGATACTGACGCACCTATAGTGACAACTGTTATACTGTTTAAGGCAGTCTATCATGGAGGTGTAGGACATTCAAATAACACCAAATAATATTGGGATTCACAACTGATGTCATTTCATGTTCATGGTGTGAGAAATGATCAAGTAATGGGATGATTACTTTGTGAAAACCTAAGATCCGATGTTACTGTGGAATGTTAGGTCATCCCCATATATGTTGGTGCTTGAGGGAGTTCCTTGCACAATGTCAATGCCTGATACACTGTAGGTGTGGCACTCTATGACATCTGTGAACATGGGCTATTATCAAAAACAGGCAAAAATGTAATCTACCATCAAATAGCCTTCTCCCACTACAAACAATTCACTTAAATGTAGTTGGAAGAAAGAATGAAATGCCCACTTTTTCTTTTAAAATGTTCTTTCCATGCTGACCCTTGTAATTGTGCATTTATGTTGGCAAAATAATAAGAGCCACGGCAAAGATGTGCTACTTATGATTAACATGCGGCAGTGTGAGACCAGACAATCCCTGTGCATTTTTATTGTACATCCACAATTGTTAATCCCCATGTAACTCTACTCTCGATTAGTCTGTGTCCCCATATTACACACAGCACTGGGTCCCTGAGCTAAACATGCCCCCTATGCTCTCCATTATGCACAGCACCCAGTGCTGTATTGAAGAATACAACTCAGTCCATCAGTGAGGCTCATCACCCACTGCTCCTATGAAGCACGTCACTTCATTCTCATCTAACGTACATGACTCATTGTTCCTCCTCCCGAGGGACATCACTAGTACCCCAGTGCATAATGTGTACCTTGATGCCAATCTTTCTGTGCTCCACTGAAGTACATTACCCTCTGAATCCTGCTGCGCAAAGTTATCTATGACTGTTAGCATGGGTGCATTGTTGCCTGCGTGTTTATTGGCCTATATGTCAGAATATATGTTGGACTTTGTGTCTGTGGGTTTGCTGGTAAGTGTACATGATCTACGTATGCCTCCAAAGTGTGTACCTATGTGGGTACACATTATACAAAATTAAAACCCATAGGTCTAGTGAATAAATGTGTCTGTTAATTTGCGTATTGCTTAAACCAGTTCAAACAGCAAGAGTGCATTACAAATTAAAAAAACTGAAAAGAAACACTTCTACCCTTGTTGCCTCTCACTACTGTATTCTGGAGACGATTCAAGCCACATGTGGCTTCAGTTATGTGGGACAATACAAATGGTAGAAGTATGTAATATGCATCTTGATACCTACTGAGACAGTGGAAAATCCCAACCTGATAGTGAACATATCGGGCCCTATTCACATAGGTAAATTTACACTTGACTTTAGGGTATTCATCGTTTACCAGTAGGCTCGCATGTCCCCACCCCCTTTATTCAGGGGGGAGCCTATATTATGTATGAAATGTTACTGCTTGTATATTTTCACACTCAGGTGGAGGTCTCCGCCACAGGGGAAGATCTCTCTATTTATTGTAAAGCATAGGGAACAATGTAGAAATGTATTAAGCTTAAAAAAATAGTAAACATAGTTTTAATTTAAATATTAATATAAATGTATGCATAATATTTATTTTAAATATAGAACAAAATAAAAATGCTTTTGAATATATTGCATTTAAATACTTTTTATTACGATTTAAATAAAAAATCCCACCTAAATTTTAAAAATTATATTTATTTATTATCTAGACAAAATTATTAACAGTTATGTATAGAATTTTTTTAAATTAATGTATATTTTTTTTCTTCAAATAAGTAAAGATTCACTAAAAATGTTATTAACATGTTTTATATAATGCACTAAAAATATGTTTTTAAATATACTAATATACAGATATATATCTATATATGTTTATATATAGATATATATAGATATCTATAGAGAGATATATTTATTTAACATTAAATTAAATGTATTTATATTTTTCTAATGGTAAAATCAGTATTTTAATTTAACGTTAGTTCCTACAGGATTTAATTTTAAGAACTTTCTGTATTATTTTCTATGACAGGGTGTTGAAGAACCAGTGGTTGGCCATACGTGGTAGTGTACTTACTGCAGCGTTCATTTACTTCTGTTTTGGAACATTTTTGGTTGTATTAAAAAAAGTGCAGATTGTGCTTACTCTTTTGTGGGTGGGTGCATCTCCCTCCCTTCACCCTCCATGAGCCCTTCCTTACTCGTTTCATAGCCACTCCTCCTGGTCCCTCTTACATTTACTACTAATACATATACCTATGTGTGCACTGGTCGCCGCAGTTGCGGCAAAGACCTCTGCACGTAAAAGACAGGAGAGGTGGAGGCTTAGGCTAGTAACTTGCATGTTGTAGCATGTTAGTACTTTTGAAGCATTACAAAATGTATTACAAAACGCAGCTTGTGAATAACCCTGTTGTGTTTAAAGCCTTGCAATGTAACATTACTCTTAAAAGCTTGCGTTTTAAATATGCATTCACCAAACCTGGGTAATCAGGTGACTCTTTGCCATCAACACTAAGGAAATATATATTTCAGACCAGGGCTTTCTTCTTACAAAGCACTGTTTTCAATTGAAGTAAGCGAAAACTACAGGTAAACTGTGTAATGGAACCCTGGGGCTGGATCCTGGTGTCCTCAGTGAGAGGGATAGCCCATTAAAAGCGTCACTTTTTAAATACAGGGAGGCAGATTTACAATGAAACTGTCTCAGAGCATTCTGCAAGCCATTTGGCTGCGCCGCAGTGAGTCACTTTCAAAGCACAGGGATGCAACATATTTACAACAATATGTCACATCTCTGTGCTTCCCCCTGCGCTGGCGCACAAACTGAAGCCATGCGCCGGCGCAGGCACCCTTGCACCAAGGTGCAAGGATGCCTGCGTCGTGGGAAGATTGTTTTTGTGCTGGAAGGGACACCCTCCTGCACAAAAACAATCATTACAGGCATTTTCCTATTTCAATGCGTGCTGTAGAATGCGGCACGTATTGAAAGAGGAAAAAACGAGGAGAAATTAAAACATTTCTCCTCGTGTGCCTCCCTACACCTACCCTGGGGAGGCGTAGCATTCACACACATTTTCAGATTTACGATTCCTCGTAAATCTAGAAATGTGTCTGGTTCCATGGGTGTTGCTTGGGAACACCCACAGCAACACCCATGGAACGCCCCTTTCACGCAAAGTGCAGCTTGTAAAGAGGCCATATTTACAAGTGCAGGAAAAGCCACGCAGGGTGGCTTTTCCTGTCCTTGTAAATATGGAGCAGTAAGATACGCCACCAGTATGTTACAAAAAGTGACGTACTGGTGGCGCAGGGGGCTTGTAAATCTGCCCCCGTGTATTGTTTCCTCTTTTCAATGAACTTTCCTTCTAGTTAAAACAACAGATAAAGTCCTTTTTATTTCCAAATTAAGCCTTTAGGACTACTGCTGTATATAGAATTTAGGCTACTCTATGAAACGTAATGCACGTTTGCTTTGTAAACAACTATAACATAACTTAACTTATTTAAAGGTACTGTGAACTCTAATCATTGAATTAGAACACGCACCTTTGCTGTACAACCTAACCTTCTTAAATTAGGCTGTCAATCTGGAATTAAAGTTGTGGTTACAGACCTAGTAGCGCGCAGCTGATGTTTGTGATCTCAAGCTGCTGGTGCTGTGCATTTGTCAATGACTTGATGGGGGCGCGAGGGCGTTCTGCAGCTTGTTCTATTTCCCCATTGCTCAGCAGCAGACATCTGGGGGAGGAGATGCAGTCACTCAGCTGTTATTACTCAATTAGGCGCTCATTGTGTGTGACTGTTTTACACAGGGGTCGACATGACAAACTCTCGGGTCGGCTGGAGCCCTTCAATTGAGCAATTTGTCTTCTCATGACAGCCCCTTTGTGTAGCATACAATGTTCAAAGAGCACGAAGATGGATTTCAAAATGAAGTGCCTAACCAGTATTACAGTAGGCAGATGGATCGTGCCTACAATGAATGTGTTAAATGTATTCTAGTAGTAAATTCTAGATTTCCTTTTTTTAATTCTGTATCGTTATCCGATGAAAATTAAGCTAAAGGGAGAAATGTCGAGCCAACTTAATAAATTATGCTTAGGGTAACCACGACTCCATGTCACCAGAACACAACTTTTACATTCCTGGGTTTTGATTTAACATATCAGTGCATTCTGGGAGTTGTAGTCTTGGTTCATTAAAATCGAGCCAATTTGACCAACACACCTGATAATAATATGTAAAAGCAAAATTCAGGAGTGGAAAAGTGATGTCCAGGTGACATCCACCCATCTGGTCACATGAGTTATGCTGGTTTTAATAACCATTTGTTTTGCCAGTGGGAGATATCGTGCTACAACAGGTTTGTAATTCAGAATTTAAAATGCCATACCCAGGCAAACATTTTGATGGATGAGTGAATTGAGGTACAATGAGAAAGTCATTTTCTCGGGATCGGGGTAGAAACGTGGGCTTCCACTTCAACTCCATTTCATTGGGAAACTGTGTTTCCTGAGCTGTGCTTTCCCTGGCGAGCCTGATGTCTTTGGGAGTTATACTCTTGATTTGCATCAGTTGAACCAGCTGAATAAACAAATCTGATAGCAATGTTTGAAAAAAAAAAGCTTAGGCACTGGAGCATGGTCTTCTGACTACAACAGCAACATGGCAACCCGATTACAATCACAATCAAATGTAGCCTCTGCATTATTGGATAGCCGCCACAATCAGGGAAGCCATTGCTTGGTCTACATCCACACTATATCTGTTCAGTGGCTAGAGTCCAGTTATGGATGTAGGTGGCCGGTATGTCTTGGCCCGTCACCACCATCAGGGAAACCAGAGTGAAGAGGGATGGTCTAGTTACGTCGAGCCTACTAGACAGAGCAAGCTGTCTGGTTGCAAAATACCTATTATCAGCTTACCAGGAAACTACAGTGGGCATAAAGCCTGTCCACTGCTTACCTGTGGTTGGCTTTATTGTTCCTCTCATTTGCTTGCTTCTTATTCTATGGCTTGTGTTGTCCATCTTGTGTTCATCCCTTCCCTGGAGCATTGCCTCTTTATTAGGTCAAGCTTACCAGACAGCACAAGCGAGACCTACTGGCGTTGCTAATGCTAGTTTTATGTTACTCACTATGAACACTAAAGACATGGGGCCAAATTATCTGTCAGACACAAATCACCAAATTACAATTGTGCATGTTAAGGGGTGTAAAAAGAACAATTGATGGACAGAAGGGTGCACAATGTCAAACATTCACCCCAGCACAGAGATCGGGGCCTAAATCCATCGTTTTTTACTCTCCATGCCATTCCAGTTCAGACCCAGCCATATGCTAATCAGTCTTGTCCCTGTTCCCCATGTTATTGGGCATGTCTGTTGCCAAAGAGCAGAGGGCCCCCAGTTACAAAATAAAATTTACTATTCCCAATGCATTACCTAAAGCTTGGTTAAGTTTCGGAGTTAGAACATGTGCAGGAGGAAAACTAGAGTCAGTAGGCTTCCTGACCCTTGAAGGAGGCTTGGACGATGAGTGCAGCCACAGATTGATCTATGGCAGAGGTCTTCAAACTGGGGACAGACCCTCCCTGGCTGGACCTGAATTGATATTGGTGGGATGTCCAGGCACTAGACAAGAGGAACATCAGGCTGGAAACAGTGCTGTGTTGCTAGTGAAAAGAGAGTAGCTGTGAGCCACTCTGTAATAGACCATCAATAACATCTTTTGTCACTCATGTCCTGGCTGGGAGTAGGTGTCAAAGGGGGAGTGGCTTGAAATAACCCTTAAATTATCTCTCCCCCCATTTCTGACAAAGGGTCATACTGTGGATACTTTTACACTTTAGGGAGACCAGGCTGCCTAAAGCAGTTTGGCAACCAGGCATTTGATTGCATTTTTAAAAGGGATAACTGAACATATATGCAAGCTGACTTGGTAAATATGTTTAGAATTGTCAATGTTATTGAATAATTGTGAAAAAATATGCCTATCATTCTGGTGAGCCTGATAATTGTTTTTTTACATGGGGTGGGCGAGGGTTGCTATAAAATGTTTAAAGACCACTGCTCTACACTGAGGAGAACAAAAGGATCACTTAAGTGGCCAGGGTGCAGGGCGACAACCCACATACACAGACAGCACATCCCTAGACACACTGTCAGAGCTTTAGCAGGTGCCTCTTGAGAGGGGCAAGGACACCCCTATGCTGAAGTTCATTTGACCCTTCAAACCCACCCCCAACTGAAAACCAGGGGGACACAATCTACCCGGCAGCACATCTTAGTACCACACATCTAGGGTAATTTTGTCCTGATGCCTGTCTGCACATGAAGTATGCCACAGCCACACAGAAAAAGGAGTCCTCTTATGTTAATAGGGCTCTGGCTCCCATGAAAAAGAGGGCAATCTCCTTTTGTATTGACCTGATGCTAACTTTGCATGTTAAAGAAGGAGATGAAGAAACATCTTTAACCTCTTGATTGGTACCAAATAAAACTGAGAATGCAAAAAATGTGTGCGAAAGACCAATGTGCTCCCCGGACCCATTTATTAATTTGGTTTCTGGGTTCAAATAGTGACTTTCTCACATAACTGTATTGGGTGATCCCTAGGCTTCAACTAACTTTTCTGGCAAAATTAGATAGAATGTAGGCTCCAATGAACTTCAGCAGTGCTATTGCTACAGTGCATAAATCAGTGTTGCTACTATCCAAGGAGTACACACAAAAAGAAGGGGTGAGGGTACGGACTCACCTACTCCGAACCCCCTGTCAATACGTAATACACCAGAAGAAGTAGGGAGCAATAAAATACCTGTGTCTCGTGGTGGCACGTGCTGTGTGTCCTAATACTACCCTCACTCACCCAATTGTGTGACATACTTCATCATAGGGCTGCTTACAATACACCCCGGCATAGCCCATGCCTGGGGTGGAGAAATAGGTCGGGGGAAGACAATGCAACACAGAGAGAAACAAATAATTTCAAAAGTGACTGGGAACTGTGGTAGTGAAAGTGCAGTGTGGTGTGGATTAAAACTAGCTCGGAAGTGTTGCTGTGTCTGGACCCTCCGGCCAGGATTAAAAACGTGAATGATGGTGGTGATTGGGAGATACAATGTGCTCCTAACACCCCTCCTTACTGCCTGGTGGTCGACATGTTTCGCCCGTGTATGTGTGCCCCTTGATTAACCCACACTGCACTGCACTTTCACTACCGTCGTTCCCAGTCACTTTAGAAATAATTTGTTTCTCACTGTGTTGTATTGTCTTCCCCCACCCTATTGCTCCACCCCAGGTGTGAGCTACGCCGGGGTGTATTCTAAGCAGCCCTATGATGAAGCATGTCACACAATTGTGTGAGTGAGGGCAGTATTAGGACACACAGCACGTGCAACCACGACACACAGATATTTTATTGCTCCCTACTCCTTCTGGTGTATACTATCCAAGGAGCCCATGGCTCACTAGGACCCCAATCACTCCTCCAAACTTTTACTTCATTACTTCACAAAAAGGGGCACTGGCATAGTAGTGGGCATCGCATAAAGGAGGGGATAGACCTGGCCAGGTGTGAGAAATCAACGGCAATTGCCTTTGGCAATTTTGAATTTTGCATGCTTAACCGGATGCCCAGAAAAAAAGCGATTGGTGCCCATTGACTAAAGCATGCCTTTGTGTAAGCGAATTCACCTTACTTCTTGGTGCGGTGGTCAGATGCGGACACCACAGGCTCCACAGACTCAACAGACTCCACCACATTTTCTCTCGTCTTCAGGCTCCGGACCGCTCTTCAGTTTCTTTGCCCTCCCGACGTGTTGGGATCCTCGAGCCATTTGTTTTCCTAGTGTGTCTTCCTAGCCATGCTAGGGCTTCTAGGATGACTTTCCTTCATGCTTGCCAGCATTCCTGATTGACACATTTAGCAGGTTTGATAAAGCCACAGACTTAATAACGCCTCAAAATTATCTTTTTTAATATATCTACATACATGCGTACATATATTCTATAATCTTAGTTACTTTTTGGTAATTAGCAGTTTATTTTGAGTGTGTTTTGAACAATGTTGATTTCCAAACCAAGATGCCAAAATTGCTGAAACACTTTTGAATACATTACATCCTGTTTGGTATGATAAAGGGGAGTCCATTTTGTGTCCAGTTCCATTGCAATTGTGCTTGCTTGTTTGCTCGCTCACTTTTCACATGGAATCTCCGCCTTATCCAGTTCCAGCTTGTTTTCCTTGCTTTTTGCTATGTTATGTATATATGTAATACGCACTATCACCCATGAGGGTATCCTGGCACAGACCAATTGTGTGTGTACCTAGCCCTTCTGTTTGGCCTGGCTAGTTGGAAGGTTTTTAGTTTCTCTGTTTGGAGACTGATTTTACCCTCCTGTACGTTGGACAGCAGGTATTTTAAGGAATTGGTGGCAAGATTTTATTTGTCACGGTTGACAGTGAGACCGGCCTCCCAAAGGGTTGTTAAAACAGCTTCCAGATGGGTCAAGTGGGTCTCCCAGGAAGGACTATAGATGAGTATATAATCTTAGTATGCTGCCACTTATCCGCAATGGGGTCACAGAAGGATGTCCATTAATTTCTGGAACATGGCTGGAGCCCCATGCAACCCAAAAGGAAGTACCCTGAATTGATATAGTCCAGAGGTTGTGGAGAATGCTGTATTTTCTGTAGCAGTTGGGGTCACAGGGATCTGCTAATAGCCTTTTGTGAGATCCAATTTAGTAAGGTAGGTGGCGGAACCCAGGCTTTCTATGAGCTTGTCTACCCGGAGCATGGGGTTTGTGTTAAACTTCGATAATCTATTTAACTGGTGGAAGTCTATGCAGAACCATATAGTGCCACGGGGTTTTGGTATGAGCACCAGGGGCTATTAGATGATTTTATGATTCTCCCTATAACGTACTGGAGACCTCATTTTCCACTGCCTGTCGCCTAGCTTCAGGGATTCTGTAGGGATGCAACCGATCACCCAGTGACCTCCAATCACTATGTCATGTTCTACCTCTGTGGTCTGGACTGGTTTGCAAATAAAACATCCCTGTTTCTGTCTACCAGTGCAAAAAACTGTTCTTGCTGTGTCGTACTTCGTGGGGACCCAACTTTTCCACTTCTTGTTGTGAGGATACCTGTTCTAGGGACAGAGAAATTCCCAGAGGTTGCGAGTCGGTCACTAGAAGTGCCAGAAGGACTTCAGTAGCAGGACCAATACTGTCTTATCATTTATTAAGTAGATTGATATGGTAGATTTGTCACTTATCAGGGCAGTGTTGCACGGCTAGTTTATAGGTCACTGGAGTGAGTTGGGCTGTTACTTCATAAGGGCCCTGCCACTTGGCCAACAGCTTATTATCATATGAGGGCAAGAGGATTAGAGCTTTGTTTCCCACCTTTAATTTTATCACCTTACTGTGCTGATCCTAACCTGCTCTCTGTTTTTCCTGTGCCTTTTCCATAATGAGTGGTACCTCCTCCCAGAGGGTATATATATTGTCCTTTAAACTATTGGCATACTCAAGCAGTTCTAGTCCCTCTTCCTCCTCTGCTTCCCATTGTTCTACCACCATGTCCACAATTTTTGGGGTTGACTTTCGAATACCAATTCAAAAGGACTAAATCCTGTGGAGGCCTGAGCATGGGCGCGGATGTTGTGTAGCTCATGGGGCAACTTCCTATTTCAATCTCTGCCACTCTCAGATGCCAACTTCTTCAGGATAGTTTTCACGGTGCGATTATATTGTTCCACAAGACCATCAGTTTGTGGATGATACGCTGAGATCCTTATCTGTGTAATCTCTAACAACTGACACACCTGGGCCATAAGCTTGTATGTAAAAGGGGTTCCCTGATCAGTGAAGAGCTCTTTGGGGAACCCCACCCTCGTAAAGAACTCAGTAATGGCCTGAGCCTCCAACTTGGTGGTCATACTTGAAAGAGGAATCGCCTCCAGATACCGGATGGCACATAGTCTACCAGTACAAGTATGTATTGGTATCCATGAGTTGAAGTTACCAAGGGATCACCAAGTTTATGCCCACCCACGAGAAAGGGATATCAATAATAGGCAGGGGCCTTAAGGGTGCCTTGGTTGTGTGTGGTGGGTTAATCAACTGACATCGATTACAGGCTGCACAGAAGCGACAGATGTCTGTGTAGTATCCAGGCCAACAAAACTGACGTAATAAGTATTCTTCTGTTTTGTCCCTCCCATAATGACCCTTACCTGTCTGACTGTGGGCTAAGTGTAGCACTTGATCCCTAAAAGGAATAGGAACGAACAAATGGGTGATAAGCTCTCTGGCCTTCTTTATTTTATGATACAATAGACCCTTGTGAATGCAAAAGTATGGTCCGACCTGACCATTGTCATCTTTTACTGCTGAAGCCCAGGCTTGCCTCAGATTAACATCCTCCCTCTGTGCTGTGCAAAACCAACGTTGCTGGCTCCCTGTCAATGTGGTTGTATGAAAAATAGGAGGTCGATTTCTCTCACCAGTCAATACATATAGCCTACTTTGCTTAAGTTTTTCACTACAAGTCTGATGTCTCTTTTCCTTATCCCCGGACAAAGTCTCATCTTGGAAGGGTGCTTCCCTCAATCACACAAGACTTAGATCATCTTTTTCAATTGTGGTCAACAGCAGGAGGACTTCCTCATAATCTGTTCCCACAATCATTTCTTCCACTAACTGGTGAATGGCCCCCACTCGTAGGACTTCCTCTTGACCTCGCCAATTTATAGTGACCTGGGCTATGGGATAAGATATGCAGTTCCTATGCACACAAGTAATCACAACTGTCTCACCCTTCCGCCATTGTTGAGGTTGTACTTTTTTTGCACTTACTACGGAATGGCAACACCAGAGTCTACCAGATTCACCACAGGCACCATGTTTACCTGTATCTTTTTAATATCTAGAGGGCTGCCCCCTGCCCACAAGATCCTGCCCCAGGAGAACCCCACCTCCATGGGTTCAGCTGCTTGGTTTCTCTGGGGGCAATTGTGGGCTGTGTGCCCCCGTTCCACACATTGGAAGCACTGAGGCCCTTGTTCAAAATCCCTTATTGGTGGACCGGGGAGAAAATGGTTCTCAGGAAGGCATTTGGCTGGGGAGAGTTTAGCCAGTTCTGGGGTGGTTGTTGAGGAACCCAGACATCAGTAGACCGGAGAAAGGCACAGGCCAGGTCTATCGCAAGGGAGACTGTCATATCAGGATGCAGCCGGATCCAAGCCATACTGGGACCGGGTAGGGCCTCTAAGAAGTGTTTCATCAACACTTTGTCCATCACTTTTTCCATAGTAGAACAGTGGAGCTTAAGCCATTTATTTCCTAGATCCTGAATTTTGAAAAATGAGCCCTGAGATTGTCCTGTGAATTCTATCTTTCTTTCCTGAATTTCACCCTATAGTGTTCACTATCATATCCCAAGTGTTCTAAAATGGAGCTTTTTTGTATGTCAGAGTAAGGAGTGGTGCCTGCTGGACTGGCAGCCTGGTAGGGTGTTTGTATTTTGCCAGTAAGGAGTGTTGCCACATACTGTCCCCACTGTTTCTGCTGCCACGAGGCCGAGATGGTGGCCTTTTCAAAATTGGTAAAGAATGAATCTGGATCATCGTCTATCTGGTATTTTTGGAATACCGAACTTGGTACATTTGGGTGTAATTTTGCATGTGCAATGGTCTCTGTTAGCTTTTGAATGGCTGTATCATGCACCAATTGATTACTGACTAGAAACAGTGGTTTGTGTTTGTAAAGCAGTCTGTATATTTTCTCTGTCCTGCTGGGGGGCTTTGGATTGGCCTTCCACCACAAGTTGTAGGTGACGCTGTCCCTCGGCCAGCAACTTAATCATGTCCTTCATCGTTATTGGTTGAGCCATTTCCATGTCCCTTTAGTGGGAGGTAAGAACATCCCACTTCTGACACCACTGCAACAGGGTATGAAGATGGCTCGAACCAATATGAATTTTCATAAGGATTTATTTGATGCGGGACAAAGAGAATTAGTAGGGAACAGGACTGAGTCTCAAGTATAGGGGTCTTTTTGACTTCCAGTAATATTCCTCCAATTCTTCCTTGGATCTCCTGTTTGCTCCACCGGGTCCTGAGTCTCATCCTTGAGGAAATATAAAACAGGAAAGAGACCTTCGTAAGCAGTTTTTCTCAATAGGGAACCTGCACCACACTGTGCGCTCTTGTCTCAGAGAGAGCTGGTCTATGGTCATTGACTACTGGTGTCCTTTTTTATGACTTTTGGTACCAGGTCTTGTACTACAGACCTGAACAGGCTCTGGGTTTTCCCGTGACTTGGCGTTTCTGGATGTGCCACAGTACTCCCCTTCGTCTCCATGCTCATGACAGAATATCTACCAGGCAATTAGAGCCTGGTATAGTGCAGTTGTGCTCTCACAAACCCACCAGTGAATTGGCCCACAAACCACTCGGTGCAGACCCCACTGCAGCACTTGGCTGAGGACATGACTCAGCCTCGGAGTCATGGTGGTCTCGACCCCTTTGCCTTTTCCGGGGTTCTCATGGTGTCCTCCTTCTCTGAAGAGTCTTCCACAGGCTCTGGCTGATGTTGGATGGCCTTCACCTCATCCAGTGTCACCACCTGCTCAACGATCACCACTCTCTTCTTTTTCTCCAACGTCTCTGATCCCAAATTCTCTGATCCCAATCTCTCCCCTCCTGCTCCTCTCATCTTGGCATACTCATCGTTAGGTGCTGTTTCCTTCACGTCCTCCTCCCCATGCACACCATAGGGTACAGGTCTCAGCCTATTAATGGCAATGCACTGCTTCCAAGGCATATCCGGAAAAGCAACTAGAAAGCTTGCCTGCGCTGCATTCATGCCCTCGGGGTCCCCACTGGGGCTGGATTCCGACACACCCTCGGATTCCCGATCACAGCAAGGGAACAGTATTTAAAGTTCCCTCATTTCCCGTAATCATAATCAGATGTTATCAGTAATTGCCCCGGCTGTGCCCATCTAATAGTCGGTGGGTCGGGGCTGTTTGTGACCAATTGTAACGCGCAAAGATGTCTGAGTTATTTGCGGGTTCAGAAATGTTATCGTGGCTGCCATATTTCCGCTATGTGGTGTAAAAAGATTAACAGGACCATGGCCTGATATATAAAGGCTTTAAGAAATACAAGAGAATTGTGGTTAAAGATTTCTTAATGCCATAGTGGTCCCTTGTTTGTATACAAAGTCAGGTAGTAAGTAAGTAATATCTTTTATTTCGGCAACCAGGCCATAAAATGTTTACATACATAAAATCCAATAGCGGCAAAGATCATACGTACAAACGTATTGCACGTGCAAAAATACAAATAAAACTGTTTTATAAAGATGGAACAGCTAGCAGATAGTTATTATTATTACAGTTCATGTCCATGTCACTTGCTCTGTTTTTATTATAAATGAACATATGTCCTCTAGTGCAAAGAGCAGTCTAAAAGAAATTTCATATAATTATATGTAAAACATGGGCAAAAAACAGTCTAAAAGCAATTCATAGACATATAACTTCGATCAATAGCTAAAAAGAAAGAGGACACTAAGAGGACTGTTAGGGCTTTCTCTTACAATTTATCTACCTAAGATACCAATTTTCTAGGGCCTTCTTTCTTTGTTTCCAGGCACAATGCAAGTACCAAGATACCACAAAAGCTAGTTGTTCACTGGTGTCACTCTTAATAAGTCTTGCAACTTCCCAATATTGTCTTAATCCCATAAATTTGCATACAGCTAGCAGCCATTTCTTTCGCGCACACCTATATGAGGGACAGAAAAACGTAAAATAGTCCTCCGGGTCCTCAGTATTAGGGCAATTTGGGCAGAATTTGGAATCGGAAGGTATGTTAGCCCATTTCGAGGTATGAACTCTCAAGGGTAGTAGCCCACATCTAAATTGCACATATAGACATTTGGACTGAAATGGATACACATTCTGTCCATGAAGGGCTCTAAACTTGGAACACACTTGTGATTCAGAAACTGGCCTGTCAAGCTACTGTCCCACGTTTGCAACAGAACTGCCTCCCAAAATAGCTGTTTAACTTTCTGTGCATCTCCTTTGACAATAGACTAGTGGGATGTCCATAATTCATCTATGCCTATTCTGTGTGATGTGTCTTTAATATTCTTCAACCATGGAGTGCTCAGAGGCCTGTCAAGACCTAGCAGATCTTTTATACAATCTCTAGATATTCCTAGTTCTTGTGTGGACCATATTCTAACTCAGTATAGCAAAGGTTTTATTAGAACTGTTAGATGTATATGGTTGAGGGCTAGATTTAATCTCAGTGGCATAATAGGCGAACTTGGGGGGAGTTTAAATAAAGACTTAATGAACTTATTTTCGATTTTAGTTAGAGTCTCTGTTGTGGCATAGCCCCATATCTCTGCTCTGTATATCGCTGATGTTAACGCTAAGGCTCTGTATATGGCGAGGACTGGGGACACAGCTCCTCCCGAGGCTACCCTATATTTTCTCCCTATTGCAGAGACCCCATGTTTGGTTGTCGCTCAGCCTAAAACAAAGGTAGTCAAAATGTGAGACTTTTCAAGAGGAAGCCCCTCAATAGTCACATTACCTCTGTATTTTTTATGGGGATTTATAATCATAACTTTAGATTTGGATGGATTTAATTCTAGTCCTCTTTCCTCGCAGAAGGTAACAAAGGCATTCACTTCTGATTTCAGCCCCATAGGCGTAAGTGAAATTAACAGGGTGTCATCTGTAAACATCAGAATTGGAGTGGGCACTCCAGCTAGTTTAGGGGCATCATGCTTGCATTCCTTCAGTTTCCTCGCTGCTCCATTAATATGTAGACTAAAATGTGTTGGGGCAAGGACACACACTTGGCTAACACCTTGCTTAATCTCTATCCTTTCCGTCAAATCCCCTGTGGTATTCCATCTCACCCATGCGTACGTACAAAGTCAGGTATTTCCAGTAATTCCCCCAGCCGTGACCGTACAGTAGTAGGTGGGCGGTGCTGTCTAGAACATATGGATAGCGTGACTGGAGCCAAGTACAGTCTGTGAAACGGAGATGATATTGCGGGTCCAGAACTGTTGCCGAGGCTGCCATATTGGATCGGTGGTCTGTAAATTGTAGCCTTCATATTTATGCAATAGTAGTCAAAAACATTCCCTTTTGGGGCCGTATACGCCATGGCTCGGTAACAGGCTGGAGCTCATGATTACTAGTCAAATGTGAGGACATACAACATACCATATTTTCCACTGCGCTTATGAGGGAATGTGTAGTGTGCTTATTAGCCACTGCATGTATAAAAAAGAGGTTATGTGTACCATATATGAGAAAGATATGAGGAAGATATGGTAGTATTTAGCCAGCATGAGATCTCAAAGATGAGTCATAAACATGAGGCAGTAGCCTAATAGTCCATATCTCCTCTATGAAAGGTGTGAAATACATTGCAGGGAGTTTACACCTCGCATATATCATCATTCAGACCCTTAGTATCTGTGGAAAGGCGGAACACCCATTGTAGCTCTTTCCTAAAGAGTGTTGTGCTATTCCGTAAGTGGTTGGCCTCCAAGATCGTCCACCTCAGATCATCAGGTGTGTGACTGGAATTGCAGAAATGGGTGTTCATTTTAGTGGTGCTGCGTCTGCAGCAGATATTGCTGGGGTGTACCATCATCCTAGTTTTTATTAGTCTCGTAATCATTCCCACATATTGAAGGTCACAGGGGAAGGTTATAGGATGGACAAAAATTTGGTGTTGCAATTTGTGTGATTTCTTTATATCCAGATCTGCCCCTTGCACTATTGGATCTCTTTGGTGTATTTGGTCAAGTGGCAAACCCCACAAGAACCACATGGGTAATGACCTTTGACAGGTAGAAGAGTCCAAAGGTAATTCCGTTTTGGGATCGGCTTGGTTCTGGGTCTGGAGTGCAACAGAAGGTCTTTCAAATTATGGGTGTACTTAAAAGCAAAGCACGGTCATGGAATTTCCAACGCAGAATGGCCCAGAGCTTCATGATGATGTGTTGGGTGCAGCTGGAATTAGGGGTAAAAGTGGTTACACAGATTAGAACATCCTCCGTAGGTCAGGTGTTGGTCTAGAGTAAGGCTTCCTGGTGGTTGGTCCGTGCTCTCTTTTGGGCGTGATTATTGGTCTTAGAGGGATATTTGTGGGATGCAACATTACCACTCAAAGATTTGGCCTGGATGTCATGGTCCTTTAAGGTGCTACAATTCCTCTGAAGATGGCGTAACTGTTCATACTGTAGATTTTCCCGCAGGGCTGTGGGATCTTGGCTATCGAACAAAAGTAGACTGTTGCAGTCTGCGTCTTTCTTGAAGGTATTGGTGGAGGGAGTCAACTCCATTGATGGAAATCAGTAGATCCAAAAAAGGTAGTTCTCTATCTGAGACAGATTGAGTAAACCTCAGAAACGGTTCAGAGAATTGATCCAGATGCACATTTCTTGGCATTCAGCAGTGTTGCCTTTCCAGAAGATGAGAATATCATCTACGTACCATCACCATGACAGGATGTTCGCTTTAAAGGGATTGCCATCCGTGAAGATGTGCTCCCCTTCAAAGCTGGCCATATACAAACAGGGCAGGCTGGGAGCAAAGGTGCTCCGCATAGACGTCCTTTGTATCTGGCAGTAGATTTAGTTATTAAATTTGAAAATGTTGTTTTTCAGTGCAATGGTGGCACATTTGATGATGAAATCAATGGGAGTGGTTGTCGTCCAGGTTTGAGCTCCGAGGCTTGCCTCAATTACCTCATGGTGGCATCTTGAGGGATGTTGGTGTACAGGGCCTCTACATCAAATGTGACCAGAAGGTCAATATCCTGCCGGTGGTTGGTTTCTACAATCAGGTTCAACACATTCCTGGTGTCTTTCAAGAAGGAAGGGGACTTTGTGACCAAGGACTGTAGGAAGTGGTCACAGAACTTAATTCAATAAGGAGCCTATTCCTGAGGCAATGGGTCTTCTGGGAGGGGGGAGCCCTTGTTTATTTTAAGCAAAATGTAAAAGCAAGGGATTTGTGGCAACAGGGTAACCAAGAAGTCTTCTTCATATCTGGTAATCCAGTTCTGAGCCTCTGCAGCTGTCACCAATGATTAGATCCTTGTTGTGAGTGTCCCAGTAGGGTCAGATTCCTTAGGGAGGCAGTATCTTCCATCCACCAATTGTCGTAGGCATTCCTGGTTATAGTCTGTTGCTGGGTCTGTTGGCTCAGTGGACAATTGCATCTACTGTAGGGTCCTGTGTTCACCCTCATAGTCACAGGTTCAAATCCCATTGGATCTACTCAGCCTTTCATCCTTCTCAGGTCAATAAAATGAGTACCATTGTGTTGGATAACAATAAACATCTGTTATTCAGTGCCAAGATACCCTTCTGGATGAACGGCACTTTACTAATACTTATGTTATCTATTCATGATGACTATAGCTGCGCTTTTATTGGCTGGTTTTATGGTAATTATAGGGTCTTCTGTGAGAGACCTACCTGCTGTTCGTTCTTTTTATGACTTGTTGTCAAAAGGTTGGGGGGGGCCTCATCTGTGTCACTTCTTTTAACATGGCTTTCTCGAAAGTGAGAACTTCACTTGGAGTCATTGCAGTGGTTTTTTTCAAATTATATTTATTGATTTTCAGATCGGAGACACAGCATTGGTATGGTACAAAACAGTACAAATAGCAACAAACAAACAAACAGCATGCTGTTGGCTTATCCCTCATCCAGTTGCCCGTTAAGACATTTATGCTTTTTAGTGATTGTAACATTACAAGGAACGTGCATGTACAATAATATCAGACTTCATTGTTCAGTGTCAATGGCGGGTCTTGTCCCCTCAAATATTGTCTTAAAGGTTCCCAAATGTCTTTAGGTCTTGAGGAGGATAGTAGCTCCTCCACATATAGTTCGAGGTTTTCCTTGCAATAAACCAGGTCCTTTATCCAGTGTTCTGGTCGCGGGGCCTGAGCACTCTCCCAAGTTAGTGCCACCCGCCGCTTCGCCAACAACAGTGCAATTCTAATAAATGTACCCATAGCGCCCTTCAGCTGTGGTGTGCAGCACAGTAAACAGACCTGAGGTGTGCATTGTACAGGAACCATAGACATAGCCTGTATGCGCCGCACTACCTCCACCCAGAACTCAAACACGCGCTTGCATTCCCAAGCCAAGTGCCAGAAATCTGCATCCGGACCTCCACATCTTTTACACCTGCTATTATCCCGGAGACCATACTTATATAGTTTGCGTGGTGTGTGGTAAACTTGATGGATGTATTTGAAATGACTGATGTGCAAATTACCATCGGATGTGAGGGCGCTGGTGAGCTTGCAGCAGTGCTCCCACTCCACTGGTGTTAGCGGAGGATTGACTCTATCATTCCAGCGAACAAGACTTTTATCAACACTGTTAACCTTTTCTTCTCTTGCTGTCCTGTACAGTTTAGTGATTAGCTTGTGACTTGTGGGAGTGACCAGGAGCAACTGCAGAGTTTGCAGTGTAGTTGGGTCTGCTGGGAGTGCACCATAATGCGCTTGCATCGCCATCTTTAGTCTATGAAGTGTGAACCGGAATAGTGGCATTGGGTTATGAATGTATTGCAGTTCCTCTGTTGTGAGAAAACTCCCATTGGGATATAAGTCTTGCATTGTGTCTATGCCCGCCTCTCTCAAGGAGTGCATCGCACCTTCCTCCTGCGTCACCGAGAGTTCATCGTGATGAGCCAGAGGGAGCGCTGGAGCATAGAGTGGGAGTTTCGCCGCAAGCCTACAGATGGAATGCCAAGCAGCAATGGTGGTATCTATCGCGTTTATTTCATGCTTTGGTGTGCCTCTATGCAAGTGTGTCAGTATCTACTTTAAAGGAATTGGGAGTGCATCACCATCTTTCACCACCACGTGTGGAATAAAGGCGTGAGGACTCTACCAATAACATGCATATTGTGCCTGTGCGCAGACATAATACAAATTTAAGTCTGGTACACAGAAGCCATCCTTGTCATAATCCAGTATAAGTGTGTTCCAGCCCACCCAAGATTAACCTCACCAGTAGCGATCGCACAGTGATGAAAAAATGCTTAGTTAGTTTTATTGGAATGTTGCTGAACAGGTAGAGAAAGCGAATCACTGATTAAATATCGAAGGTCACAATATCGACCTACAAAAATATTGCAGCAAAGATATCGAAGTCAAGAATATCGACATCCTAGCTACATTATGGTAAGTACAAAAATATCCGGAAAAAAATATTTATTTAAGTTAAAAAAATAAAGTAAAAAATACATTATATTAAAAGAAACAGTTAAAATAATTTAAAATGCTTAAAAACTTATAAATAATGTATATAATTTACAAATACATTAAACATATACATATAATATATAATATAAATACTTACTTATTAATGTTTTAGTATTTATTTTAATAACTTATAAATTGTTTCTTTTTTTAATAAATTATAAATGCATCTATACACATAAACCAAAAATATAAATAAAAATTAAATATATGTAACAAATTTGAAAAATTAAAATTCTTTTAAATCTTTTTAAAATTAATTATACAGTACATTAGCTAAAATAATACAAACAATATTAGATAGCAGAGGAAATAAAATTACTATTCCAAATCCAGTTACTACAACAGTAGGAAAAGTGTTGGATAGCGTAGGGGTAAAAATTACTATTCCCACTCCATTGAGTGCAACAGTAGGGAAAGTGTTGGATAGCGTTGGGGTTAAAATTACTATTCCCACTCCAGTGAGTGCAACAGTAGGGAAAGTGTTGGATAGCGTAGGGGTTAAAATTACTATTCCCACTCCAGTGAGTGCAACAGTAGGGGAAGTGTTGGATAGCGTAGGAGTAAATATTACTATTCCCACTCCAGTGAGTGCAACAGTAGGGAAAGTGTTGGATAGCGTAGAGGTATAAATTACAGTTCCCACTCCATTGAGTGCAACAGTAGGGAAAGTGTTGGATAGCGTAGGGGTAAAAATTACTATTCCCACTCCAGTGAGTGCAACAGTAGGGAAAGTGTTGGATAGCGTAGGGGTAAAAATTACTATTCCCACTCCAGTGAGTGCAACAGTAGGGAAAGTGTAGGATCGCGTAGGGGTAAAAATTACTATTCCCACTCCAGTGAGTGTAACAGTAGGGAAAGTGTTGGATAGCGGAGGGGTAAAAATTACTATTTCAACTCCAGTGAGTGTAACAGTAGGGAAAATATACTTAAAACATATTAATAATTATTTAACAAAATAATTATGAATAAATACCTATTAAATTAAATTAATATTTACTTAAATAACATTACATTACTTCCCACCCTATTCCCCTATAAACACACAACGCGCTACACATAAAAAATAACACAATTAAGGTACTTATCAATTAATCAACTGATAAAAGTTAATTAACAATTAATAATAAATTAACAATAAATTAATTAACAATAACAATAAATAACACATATTAATAATTTAATTATAATTAATACAATTTTAAATTAACCAATTAATATAAATTAATTACAAATTAATAATTAATTAAAAATAAATTAATAATCAATTACAATAAATAAACACATATTAACTACTTAATTATATTTAAATTCCTTCCCATCCTATTCCCCTATAACCCCACAACCCGCTACACATTAAAAATAACACAAATAATTTAATTACCAATTAATCAATTATTTACAATTAATTACCAATTAATAATTAATTTGCAATAAATTAATTAACAAAAATAAATAAAAATTAATAAAAAGTTAATTATAATTAATATAATTATAAATTACCCAATTAATACAAATTAATTACTGATTAATAATTAACAATAAATTAACAATCAATAACAATAAATAAAAGCATATTAATTAATTAATTGTAATTAAATTACTTCCCACCCTATTCCCCTATAAAGCCACAACCCGCTCTGATACTAAAACACAAAATGTACTTTAAAATAAATTACTATTTTCTAAACATTTAATACATATATTTAAAAATAATTTTAAAACTTACAAAAAATGTTAAACATACATATAAAATACATACTAAAATACATAACAGTAAAAAGAAATCGATATTATTTACAACTATATTTTTACTAACGATATTATTTACTTAGATATTTAAAAAATCGATATTACTTACCTTAAGGTCGATATTCTGGTCAACGATATTCTTGACTTCGATATTCTGTCCCACGATATTAATAACTCGATATTAGTGTAGGTCGATATTAAAAATTCGATATTTTGACTGTGCACCAGAGAAAGCGAGGTAGAACAATCATCTTAATGAGGGCAATACGATCTGCTAAGGATAACGGTGGTCCTATCCACCTGCTTACCTGTTGCTCCAGCAAAACACACGCCCTTCCATAATTTTCTTTGATCACTATCTTGGGGTCCCGATGCACCCATATTCCCAGTTATTTAATTGGATCAGTAGACCACACCAGCAGATACTCCAAAGTGGGTGAATTTGTGTTTGGTGTCAGTAGTATTATCACCAACTTGTCCAAGTTAATAGTTAATCCAGAAAAAAGGCCAAATCTAATATATTCACGTAATACAGGTGCTAGGTATCTTTGCGGCTCTCTTATGAACAGTACCATGTCATCAGCATAGAGAGATATGCCAACTGGACGGTGTGCAAATCTGAGGGCTGTTTCTCTATGCTGTTGTCTGATTATGCAAGCTAGAGGTTCAAGCATGATGGAGAACAGAAGTGGCAAAAGAGGACACCCCTGTCTGGTCCCTCTGCTGATCTTAAATGGCTCAGACATTAGCCCACCTACATGAACCTGTGCAGTGGGATCGGTGTACAACAACCCAGCCGATAAAAACTTTGGGGAACCCCATTCGCTTCAGGATTTGAACCATATAACTCCATTTGATGGAGTGGAATGCCTTTGTAGCATCCAACATAACAGCAGCCGCGTGGAGGGCAGGCTCAAGTAAATGAAACATCGCAAAAATAGTGCGTAAGTTGTGGGACGTGGACCTTTCCGGTATAAAACCAGATTGATCCAGTAGGATCAATTTCGGCATTAGTCGTTGAGGTCTGGTGGCTAAAATGTTTGCTAGTATTTTTGCATCTAGATTAATAAGTGATAAGGGGTGGTATGATTCGCAATGAGAAGGTGTCTTATCTTTTTTTAATAGAGTGATTATCATGGCTTGCCTTAGCGATAGTGGAAGCCTTCCCAACTCGTGTGCTTCGTCATACATTTCTAGTAGATGAGGTACCAATAGCTCTGCATATTCTTCATAAAATTCTGCCGTAAGGCCATCTGGCCCAGTGCTTTTTTGTTTGGTAAGGCACGAATTGCCTCGTGAATATTAGTTGCTTCAATCGGTTGGCTCAAATAGTCTTGGTGTCCTTTAGCCAACCATGCACACGCTATATCTGTCAGATACTCATCTAACGCCGGAGGGTTGGCCCTCCCTTGCGATGTGTACATCTTGGCATAACATGTGTGAAACTGTTCGACTATGGCTTGCGGTGTGTAGTGGTCCTCGCCTTGAGCATCTGTGATTTTTGTTATGGTATGATGATCAGCGCGATATTTAAGCTTAATCGCTAGATTATGGCCTGGTCTGCCGCCCTCTCCATATGCCCGAGCCACATGTCTCTTGGACAAGTTGCAAATCTCTTTCGCTGCCAGTTCGTCGTGTTCCATTATGAGATCCTTAATTCGAGACAGTGTGTTTGCACAAGGAAGCACCTCGTATTCTCTCTCAAGCTGTGTCAATGCTGTCTCGATGTTAGTGATTTGTCCCCTAATATCCTTAAGAATGCCTGACGTTGTGCTAATGCAGGTGCCCCTAATAGTCACCTTGAAGGCCTCCCACAGGGTCGCAGTTCTGTCCACGATCCCTTATTTAAGTCAAAATACTGGGTTATGGCTTCCCTGATCGTGGTAGCGTAGACAGGATCTAACAAAGCTTCAGAGTGGAATCTCCGTGAACTGGTGTGGGATACATGTTGGGACATGTAGAGTGAGTTTGACTGGATTGTGGTCAGATAAAGTGCAAGGGTGTGCAACTATGTCAGACACCCAGGCTTTTGCCCCTTCATTTAATAGCCAATAATCCAAAGGGGATCAACTACTGTGCGCAGCAGAGGCATGTGTACCTTCTAGTTTATCACTATTATGAAGCTGCCACGTGTCTGCTAGACCAAGTTCACTCATTCCATCCCTGACGCGCTGGCCGGTTCTAGGTGTGTGCCCACCCTGTTTACTGGATTTAACCTTACTTGGGTCTAGGTGCATGTTGAAGTCGCCACCCCCACAGAATTTCGGCGTCGGGCCACTCGCGCAGTACCTTAAGAATACCTGCAAATAATTCAGGCTCATCCGTGTTGGGCCCATACACATTGAGAATAGTTAAAAGCGAGATACCCAACTTGCCATGCACAATAGCGTAGCACCCCTCTTCATCTATGCACATTTTAATCGCAGTGAATGCAAGACCTCTCTTTATAAGCGTTATTACCCCTCATGCATATGAGGAATATGGAGCTAGTCGATACTCTGCCCATTTAAGAGCAACCTTGGCTTCCGTGTGTTTGGTCAGGTGTGTCTCTTGGAGAAGAGCAATCTGAACCTCATGCCGGCCTAGATAGGCAAACACCTGCCTGATTTTTTTAGGGGAATTCAATCCCTGGATATTCCACGTTAGGTAAGTGAACATGTCTTTAGCCAGCGATATTGGGGCCGATTCCAATCCTGGAAAAAGGCTGTACGAATCGTTGTACGGAGCGTTTTCTCCATACGACTCGTACCCGGTAAACTTTCCGTACAACCTAGGAAGTACGATTCGTACAGAAAGCCTATTTCCGTACGTTTCGTACAAAAGCCCGTACGGGTAAAAAAAAACAATGATTCTGATCCGGAACAGCTGGTACGCGACGTCCGGACGTATTCAAGCAGCGGTTTCTGGCCCAGCAAGTACGATTCGTCCCTACGTCACTCCGTACGGCTCTTTTTTTACGGGAGCCAAACACAGCCGGAAAAGCAGAGTCCTGCGCGAACCGCTACGCAACGGAGTCCCGGTACGCGACGTACACGCCATGAACCCCATCGTACGTGTCATCCCGGTCCTCCTAACCTACAACCTGGTGCACCAGACCCGACGCACACGCTACAGAAGGTGAGAACAACACCCAGGGGTCAGGGTGGGGGTGAAGGGCAGGAAACATACCCCATACCCAAATCCAAACCTATAATATGGAGCCCATACATTACCACCAGGGTCTGGTCACTTGGGGGGGCGTGGCCAGCAACCCCTGCGTACCGCAACAACGGAAGTGGACGTGTACGGTGCATTGCACACGTACCCCTACAGCATCAGTACAATAGTGATACGGACCGTACACACGCAATGAATGCGTGGGTACGGTGCGTTTCACACGTACCCCTACAGCACCAGTACAATAGTGATACAGACCATACACACGCAATGAATGCGTGGGTACGGTGCATTTCACACGTACCCCTACGGCACCAGTACAATAGTGATACGGACCGTACACACGCAATGAATGCGGGTGTACGGTGCATTTCACACGTACCCCTACGGCACCAGTACAATAGTAATACGAGGCATACACATGGCAGGAATGGAGGGCTACGAGTCGCACAAGGATGTCCATCAAGTACTTGTCATTGCATACTTTCATGTGCAGGCCCTAGGTGTGTCAGCCAGTGATATTGCACAGGTCCACTCATCTAGTTGCACAATTGATGAGTGATGACCTGTGGACACATGTCATGTGTGATGGGGCACTATGTGGCACACATCACCTTGACACTTGCCACATGTGTGTCTGTAGTCCAACTGTGTCATGCACAGCAGCAGTGGGATGGCACAGTCAACACCACCCGTACCTGTCTCCTGATGCCAGGCACAGGGACACTCTATCAACTGACATGTCACGATCAGCGTGCCCCTATGTGACTATGTCAGGTGTGTGTCATGTGTTCCCATGAGCTTGCTGTTAGTGTTCCGTCAACTGCATCTGCTTTTGGTGCATCCAACAGGGGTCTGTGTGGAGATGGGCATGGCACACATCTACGCACACCATGCCACATGTTGATTCCCACAGCTGTAGGGTCTGTGTGCATTGGACATCATATTTTCCCAGGCATACATGTCTGTGTCGTCTCAATGGCTGTGTTTATTTGTTGTCACGTGTACCCCTTCATCGCAATGTGTTTCATATGTACATTTGACATTCCATGTGACCTGTGCGTGTGCCTTGCAGTCAACTGTCTGGATGAGATGACATCCTTCCAATGCAGCTATGTGGATGTGTGTCACTCCGGTGATATCACTGGCTGTTCACTCAGACTTGCCCCCAGCTCATTTCAGGGCATGCCATGTAGACTTTGAAAATCAACAGGTGTATCTGGCTTTTCGTAGGAGTGCCAGCAAGCTGGCATATGTGTCCTGGATGTATTGCACACATCAGACTCCATAGTTACCTGATGTTTATTAGCAGTTTAGCATGTGCTATGTTTATTGACATTGATGTTGGCAGACTCTCAATCTTCATAATTCCTAACAATGTCTTGCAGGGCACCGCCTGTCCCAAGACCAATGCCAGACTTGGCTGCCATGAGGGAACGTGCCTGCATCCGACGTTACAGATTCACTCAACAGTTGATTGAGGACTTGACCGACAAGCTGGCACCACACCTTCAACTGCGACACAGGTATCCTACTGCGCTGACCCCAAAGATGAAGGTGATGTCAGCCCTACATTTTTTTGCCACAGGTACGTTTCAATTGACCATAGCTGATATTGGTGGGATGTCACAGACAATGTTCAGCCGTGTCCTGCGTGATGTTTTGGCAGCCATGTTGGAGCACCTTGATGAATTCATCAAATTTCCTACTCCTGAGGAGTTGACAGATGTGAAGGGTGATTTCTATGCCCTGGGAGGGATGCCCCATGTCATTGGGTCCATTGATGGGACACATGTGGCTTTGGTACCACCACAGTCACAGGAGCTAGCCTATCGCAACCGTAAACATTACCACTCAATAAATGCCCTTGTGGTGTGTTTTGCTAACATGCTGATTTCCCATGTCTGTGCACGTTTTCCAGGATCAGCACAAGATGCCTACATCATGAGGCGTAGCAGGGTGACACAAATGATGCTGCGGCTGCACAACAAATGAGCATGTCTTGTTGGTGGGTATACTCTGTTGGTCCTGTGCATTGCGGTATCTTTGGCTCTTACGGCATCTCCTGACCCACTTATTTACATGATGTTTCCATGTAGGGGACTCTGGATATCCCAACATGCCATGGCTAATGACACCTCTCCGCAACCCAAGAACAGCTGCAGATCACAGGTACAACAATGCACACGGGCAGACCAGGCGAGTGATTGAGAGGACGTTTGGCCTCCTGAAGAGCCGATTCCGGTGCCTTGACAAGACAGGCGGGTCCCTCCCATATGCACCGGAGAAGGTCTGCAAAATCTTCATTGTGTGCTGCATGCTGCACAACATGGCCATTGAGAAGGCAATGCTACTCATCCTTGATCCTGATGAGCAGCAACACCCGCCCGTGGAGGATCCAGGGCTTGGTCATGAGGCAAGTGATGAGGAGGAGGAGGATGATATCCGGAGTCAGCTCATACGCAACTTTTTCTCATAATGGTGAGTCACTGGGTATGAGTGTGCAAGTTTGTAGCATTGAGTGGCATGTGTTGCAATATGTGTGTCCAGCTGACTGAATGCAAAGTGACTTTGATGTGTGTACTGATGTGTCACTCGAGTGATGATGTCATGCCACACTGTTTTGCGGAGAGAGTTTATTTGAAATTTGCATGTGTCCAACATTGTTCATGTTTCGTAACTGACCATATGTGCGGCGAGATTTGTTTTAGGTGACTTCTTGTGTGTCTGTAATTCCCAGGTTTTTGCGCCTGTTGTCTGCTCGTGTCATCTTTGTCCTCCTGCTATTCCTCATGAGGATTGCAACGTGTGCTGAATCAGCGTTCCATGCACGGACATGTGGAAATGTCAGTTTGGGTAAGGATTACAGCAAGGCTTTTTGGTGGTGGTACGGGTTGGGAATGTGTGGGGACTGCTTCTGTGCATGTTGTGGTACCTTGCATACATGTCTTCTCACCATGGAGCATATAACATGTAGCATCACTCCCATGACATGATAGTCACCCTTGTTGACAGTCATCTGTAGTGGAGTGTGGAGTCTGATGAAGGCATCAATGTGCGTAAACCTTGCCTCTGAAACATTGCTGATGCTACGGGTGGACATAGTGTGGGACATCACAACAACAGGCTCTATGGTGAATTGCAGCCTCTCCGTGTTCTGCAGGATGTGTTTTGCTAACCCCCTTAAATTGTGTGCCAGTTCATTGAGATTTACAACATCTGTGTTGTGATGGGGGGGGTCCAGCGTATGTCCCACGTGTTCTGTCAACTGACCTGTGAGTCTGTTCGTATGTATGCATTTCCCTTTGTGTGAGTTTGTGCAATAAAGGTGTTCAGCACAATCCAAAGTGCCTCATCTCTGTCACTGCAGATCTCTTGCCAGTTTGCATGCGTCATCTATGGCATAATTGTCAAAGATTGAGCATATGAGTGTATGTGTACTCCGGCAACATGCATGCAGTTCTTCATGGCTAATAATCTCTATTGTGCATGAAGTACCTGGTTGTGTATTTGTGCAGGTTGCTCCCCACAACGGGACTTCAATGCCTGCTGATGGTGTGTCTCCTGTGCACAGCTCCGCATTTTGTTGCCTGATCCTGTGGCCGTCATTTTTGTTGATTCTTCATACATTTTCTCATGAGTAACCTGACACTCCTCCCTTTACATACACCAGTTGCACTGTGCCTTTCTGACCTCCTTGTCTTTGTGTGATACTTTTTGCCTAGTTTCTCACCCCTTCCGCCTGCTACAGCCTCACCTGCGGCACCGCCCCACCGAGTCCCCTGATTCAGCAACCCACACGCCTCCAAAATGCTCCTCCCTTCCCCCCTCCACCCATTCTTAATGCAGCCAGCAGCTTGTCTGTGCCACTGTTGCGCCAACGCCGTGCCAAAGGCAGGACCATCTGCGCCTGCAACGTGCACAGTGCACGACCCTCTGGTCCTTGCATGACCCACGTCACACAACAGGCTCATGCTGCAGCCAAGCAATGTCCACCAGACAAGCAACCGCCTGCTATCAGGCAACCCCTAAGCACACACGCGACACCTTTGCATGCTGAGTGTGCAACTCCAACTGCCTACACAGCGCTGCCCCGCCTACCAGACCCTGTCAGAACAACCAGGTCATGTGCCTCCTACTCCACACCCGCTCCGTCCACCAGCATGCCATTGGACTCTGTTACCTCCTCAACACAACAGCCCCACACATCACCTTCATGACAGTAACCTGGATAAAAGCATCCTCAGCACACAACTTCTTCATTGCCATCTCTGACGGATACAAGATCACCCGCAGGGACGGCACCAACAATCCCGGCGGATGACTTGCAATTGATTCACAAGTACACCCTCAGAGTCACAAATCCGGTTTTGCACCAACCCCCGGGCAACCCTCAGAGTAACTCTCATCTACAGGTCTCCAGGCCTACATCCACAAATCCCTACAGCCATCAACACGTACATCTGCACGCACGCCGTCACCTCCACAGGCTACATGTGGCTGGAGGCCAGTAACTTCTTTCTGGAGGAGAACCACACCACCATCCATCATTGGTCCATCAACATTTGCATCCACGTCTCCGACAAGCAACACACTGCCCCACACCCCGCTACCGATCCCCCAAAGATGCTTGATGTAAGTCACCACAGACAAGCTGTGTGGGACACTCGAACCAACTCCCCCGCCACACCCTGCAACCTCACACACTGGATCAGCAACTGATCCAACAATCTTGCCACATTGACGGACTTTCCTGTGAAGCACAACAACAGTTAAGCCACCTGGGACAAGGCAGACCTACTGGACTCCTACAGATCTAGCCGGACTCTTGTGCAAACCTTGCAACACAAAGAACCATCAGTTACCTTACAGCCCTGGAAAACGCCACACACAGCCATCACCATATCATCAGCAAGGACAAGTGGAGATCCTTCAGATAGGGTCGAGGCACCACAACACACAACATAAAGTAACTCATCAGCATTGTGAGTGGACTGACAGCAGCTCTCCATCCAAAAGACACCCCACCCTTGCAAGGCAGATCAAATCCCTTGCAACTTTCTACCACTGCAAGCTCATGGACATACACGACAGCCTTGGCACACAGAGGCAGACAGCACTATTATCCGCGGGACAAACCTCCCTCAGGTTCTGGACTCCCCTCAGCAGCAAATACACCACCTGGCTCATGTGCACCATCCACTCTGGCAATCCATCAGGCCCCTTCCCACACAACATCTCAACCACATCATTCCCCATCCTTGAAGCCCACGTCCAGCACGTCATGAATGTCTCCTTTGAGTTTGCCACATTCCATAGGAGCTGGAGGCATGCAGAGACCCAGGCCCTTCTTAAACAACGGACGGCAGTACCGCAGGAACTCCTGGAACATCACCATGCTTCCCTACCCAGCAAATGTCATCAGGAAGACACTCAACGAGCAACTGACAAACTTCCTCCACGCAAACAGCTCCAGACAACCGGCACCAGACCATCTTCCACAGTAATCACACCACTGCAACCATCATAATTGCCACCACCAATGACAACTTTGCCGTGCTCAACAATGGTGAGACCACCCGCCTTGACCTCTCAATGGCATTGTACACCATGTGCTACCACACTGTCAGCTCACACATCTCAAACACTGGTATCCAGAGGAGGGCCCAGGATCAAATCAACAAGTAGCTCACCAGCAAGGCCCAGGGAGTCGGCCTCCACCCTTCCGCATGTGGTACACTGGGGTCATCTGGCCTATGCCCCAGGGCTCATCTGTCAGCATGACGATCTTTAATGTCTCCATGACCCCCCTCTCCACCATCACATGCGCACACGTCCTCATCATCTCGTATGCCATTGACACCCAGCTGCTCCTCACCCTCACCAAAGACCCAGCCATTGCCAGATCCAACCTTCAAGAAGGCATGAGATCCGTTAACGAATGGCTGAACATCAGCCACCTGAGGCTGGACTTGGACAGGACTGAGGTCATCATCTGAGGATTGTCCCCTTATGGATGGGTCAACTCCATGTGTCCCACCGGCCGGGGCACTGCACCAGCACCCAGTGGCCACGCATGCAAGCTGGTGTTCATCATGGACTCATCGCTCACAATTACCATGCAACTCAACACCATCTGTACCTCATGCTGCAACACCCTCCGCATGCTGCAAATGATCCACAGATAGATCCACTCCAAGGCAAGACAGACCGTCCCCCAGGTCCACGACACCAGCCAGGTCAACTACAGCAACGCCCTGTACGGAGGGACAACAGCAAAACTGCAGGAGAACTTGTCCACATCCAGGGTGCATCCGCACACCTCATCTTCAACATCCCCCGACCCAGCCACATCACCGTCCACCTGAGATAGCTACAATGGCTCACTGTCTGCTGCAGGATCACCTTCAGACTCCTCACCCACAATCAGGAGGCAGTCCACAACCCCAGACCCAAAACCGACCTTGGACGTCTGTCATCCAACACCCCGTTGGCCCAACTCCGTACAGACAACCTTGCCCTGGCCACCATTCATCACATCCACAGAACAACTGCATGCAGGAGATAGTTCTCCCACCTCGCCAAACAGACCTGGGACTCCCTCCCCAGGCACCTCCACATGACCCATGACCTCTACGCCTTCATGATACTCTTTCAAATTGGTCTGTCCAAGCAGTATTGCAAGCCCCCCCTCAGCAGCTTGAGGCCATCACGGGTGAGTATTGGGCTCCATGTCTGTATTTGATGATACATTGTGACCCATGTGTGTCCTCGACCGGACTCAGATCCCAGTGTATGGATGGCTGGAGTTAGTTCCACACTCAGGCATACTTTGACATATCCCCACACTTATGTTGTGGACTCGTGCGAAATGACTGCAAATTAAAATGTATTTTTTTTTTTTAATTATAGGTCTGGGGCGTGATTTGTGCAAGAAAAAGGTGCAATACAGGGACCATAGAATCCAAAGTTCCCAGGGGGAGGTGGGATCCTTGGCATTTGAAAGCAGCAGAGTTCAGACCACAGTGTTTGGCATCATTGGTCAGACTGTGACCAGCAAGTCCATGTGGCAGAGAATGTCAGTCAATGAGGTGATGCTGTTGCACATGAAGGCCAGGTGCCAGGCCAGGTGACCTAGGAGATGTGGATGGCCCGCTGCCTCTCACGGTCTTTTCCGTGGACAACCCACCTTCCTCAGGGGACCCTCAGATGCAGGCCTTGACGATGCTTGGGACGCTCCGTCGGACAAATCCTCCTCCTCCTCCCTCCCTGTGGCTGGTGGTGGTCTTCGCCTGGTGGCACAGGGAGGGTTGCCCATGTTGTCTGCGATCCGACAGAGTGAATGGCTTATGTCCCTTTGCACCGCCAGGAGCTCAGCCAGTCTTGCCTCCATCCGTCCTTGGTGTTCTTGTTGACTGACATGTTGCTCGGCCTGCTGGTTCTTCATCTCTGTGATGGTCCCCTTTATCTCTGTGAGTGTCTCAACTACCTGGTTGATCTCCCTGGTGTCACGCCGGTATGCCTCCATGATGTTGTGTATGTGTGACATACCGGTCTCTTCAGCTGGCTGGTCAGGTTCTCGCCTCTGCCTGCCTCCACTCCCACCACCCCTGCCCACACGAGCCTGGCCTGCCGTTGTGGGCACATCGGGTCTACGGGACCCCTGAGGGATGGCAGTGGTGGTGTAGTCTGCCTCCTCCTGGGTGCCCGGTGAACCTTGTCCCTCCTGGTCAGACTGGCTCAGTTGTTCACTGCGGGCAGGGCTCCTCGGTGTCTCCTGGGATGTGGCAGGAAAGGGGGTGGTGGTTGGCACAAATGTTCCTGAACCAGGTGCTGCAGGGGCTTGGACAGCAGAGGGTCCAGGTCGGTCGGGGTCATCCGCGGAGTGTTGAGAGGCGTCGCTGCTGGTGGGATCAGGTTCCTCCCGAGCCTGGGACTGTGATTCTTCACCCCCATTGTTGGGGGGAGATTCCTCACGTTGCCCTGTGTGTGAGAGACAGTCAATGTTAATGCTGTTTCATGCAACATCCATGTTTCATACACATTCTTGTTGGCACTGTTCCTCCAGGTAGTTGTATGTGCCTAGCATTCTCCTCAATGTTCACTTGTGGATGGGTATGTTGCGGGGGACAGATTGATATGTGTTCCTGAGTCTTTGACTTGTTGATTTTTGGCTTGGATGCTTCTTCGGCTATGTATTGGTCTTGTTGTGTTACATGTCCATGGTGACAGTGGGTAAATCCATTGCCTGTCCCGTGGGTGTCTGCTTGTGTAAGGGGTGTGCGTGACAGGGCCTGCTGGTGGCTGTAGTGTGATTTTGCACTGGGGCTCCCAGGTGATGTAGCTGTCCCCCATTGATCATGCTGCCATGACAGTGAGTGTGAGTTCCTGTCCTAGATATCTGACCTTGTTGTCTTGGTGTTTGTGTTTGCACTGGTCACAGGAGGGCCTTGTGCTGCCTACACCAGGACCCAGTGTCAGTTATCTTGTCAGTACATTCACAGTCCCTGTGCATTGAGCATGGTGCATGGGTATGTACCTGGGCCATATGGGATGAGGGCAATTGTGTCTGATTTGGAGTTCAACAATGGGTTTTGTGACACCCACCCTCCCAGCATACCGGACATCCATTCTTGGGTTAGTGCTTCGTGTAGCATGGGACATAGCATGACCTTGCTTTCTCAATGGGGCATACACATGTTAGTGGCACATTGGCATTGTTTTTGACTATGGTTCTGGCCAGTGAGTGTTTGGAGGTAGTTGCGTGCATTTTGTGTAGTTGGGGTGTGGATGCCATTACCCCCATGTTAAATAAGTTGTTTGTGTACTCACCAGGCTCTGGAACTCCTTGAAGTCCATGTACTCCCATTGGCGGAAGCAGGGCCATCACCTTCTCCTCCCAGGGATAGAAATGTACTGGTCTGCGGGCCCACCACCTCCAGTGATGTTGCTCTGGGCGTAGTCATCATTCATTTTTCGCTTGACTGCCCTCCACAGATCGTACCACCTGGCTTGGCATTCAGTC
This sequence comes from Triturus cristatus, assembly GCF_964204655.1. Lineage (NCBI taxonomy): Eukaryota > Metazoa > Chordata > Amphibia > Caudata > Salamandridae > Triturus > Triturus cristatus. The sequence continues at coordinate 610,606,663 of NC_140591.1, read as the reverse complement.
CTGGTCCTTCTGATGGGTGCAACAGCATTCACCCTATCAACAATCCTCTGCCACAGGCGTGATTTTTCGGCTATGCTGGTCTGTCTGACCAATGTTCCAAACAGCTGTGGCTCGACTCTGATGACTTCATTGACAAGGATCTCCAGCTCATCCCTTGTGAACTTTGGATTCTTGTCTGTGGGCATGGTGTGGATGGTTGTGGGTGTGTGGGTCTGAATGTGAAGTTGTGGGTCTGAATGTGAAGAGGGGGGTATGTGTGAAGGAGGTTGTGTGAAGGTGTATATGTTAAGGTGGATGGGTGCAGTTGTTGGTGTGTGCTCTCTAGCTGCAGTGAGTCTGTTGCAAAGGCTCATGGTTTGTGTGTGTGGGCCCTTTTTATTGGTCCATTTGTGGTTGGGCCTCAGTTTGAATTTTTGGTGGGTGTGTTATAAGGGGTGGTTGTGAGTTTGGCCCGCTGTTTGCCTGTTTGGATGTGGCCAGGTCAGTCATTTCCATGTTTTGTGCACTGTAGACGTGTTTTGTGGTGTTGTGCGAGTCGAATAGACCCTCCTTGTGCTGTTTTACATTGCCTATGTATGGTGCGTACATACGCGATGTTGTGAGGTGCGTACATACGCGATGTTGGGGTACGCACCGTACATACGCGATGATGTTGTTGTAAGGTGTGTACATATGCGATGTTGTTGTGAGGTGTGTACATATGCGATGTTGGCATACGCACCGTACATACGCGATGATGTTGTTGTAAGGTGTATACATACGCGATGATGTTGTTGTGGGGTGCGTACATACGCGATGTTGGGTTACGCACCGTACATACGCGATGATGTTGTTGTGAGGTGTGTACATGCGCGATGTTGGGGTACGCACCGTACATACGCGATGATGTTGTTGTTATATGGTGTGTACATAAGCGATGTTGTTGTGAGGTACGTACATACGCGATGTTGGGGTACGTACCGTACATACGCGATGATGTTGTTGTGAGGTGCATACATGCGCGATGTTGGGGTACGCACCGTACATACGCGATGATGTTGTTGTAATGTGTGTACATACGCAATTTTGTTGAGAGGTGCGTACATACGCGATGTTGGGGTACGCACCGTACATATGCGATGATGTTGTTGTGGGGTGCATACATCCGCGATGTTGGGGTACGCACCGTACATACACGATTATGTTGTTGTGAGGTGCATACATACGTGATGTTGGGGTACGCACCGTACATACGCGATGATGTTGTAAAGTGCGTACATACGCGATGTTGTTGTAAGGTGCGTACATACGCGATGTTGGGGTATGCACCGTACATACGCGATGTTGTTGTAAGGTATGTACATATTCATGGGGGGGCCTGTACGACTCGTACCCCTGTACGGTTCGCAGCCCGGGAACTACTTTTCCCGGGATACGAGTCATACAAAGTTTGCTTTGTAGAGAGTAAAGTCATTCCCCGTGTACGGGACGTTTTCCATACGAATCCTAAATCGGAAAGCCGGTCCGGATTGTACCTGTACGGTCGGACTGTATTTTTAGGATTCGTACGGAAAAGTGTCCGGGTCCGTCTCGTACAACTTTTCCCGATCGAATTCGTACGGATCGGGGCGATCCGTATGTATTTTTCCCGTACGAATCGTACTTCACAGGTGGGATGGGACTTGTACGATTCGTACGGGAAAAATTACGGATACGAGTCGTACGGAAAAAAAAATACAGGATTGGAATCGACCCCATTGTGTATGTTGACCAATGATATGCATAGTTCCCTCATTTGCAAAGATCAACAGGTACATTTTAACAGCAGTCTTAGTTTCCAGCCAACCACATGCAACGATCCCTAGTAACCAAGTTCCCCTCCACCTCCCCCCACCCACTTTGGCATACCCAACTTTTTAAAGCCATCCCATGACCTAAACAGAAGACCCAGAGTGTGAAATGTGAACAAATAGCGTTGTGTGGGGTGCACCAATTGGGGAACGCCGGAGCACAACGAGCTCCCTAGTTGGAAAGGGAGGTGGTTGACCAATCTGATATAAGCTCCCAAAACATGTTATATCTGTGAAACATTCAACCTTTAAAACATTACAGCTTGTCAGTGTGCAATACACCCAACCTAGAAGGCATACAATGTGATAGGGAGTACAGATATAAATGTACGGCTCGGCAGGGGGCGCCCATACATACGTGATGTCAGAGCAGTTATTAAAGCTGTCAAACATATCCAATGTGGTCATAGCAACCATTGGAAAAACCCCCAAGTAATGTCCCACTTGATTCAACCCTCATCGTCTGAAGCATCAGGGGCTGCCTGCTTCTTACACCGGATGGTCTTTATGTATCCATGGCCTGTTTGGGGTTGCGGAAAATCTTGGCTTTATCGTCCGATCCAATGCATAGCCGGGTCAGATACAGTATAGCATATTGCACATTTTCAGTGATTAGTATTTTTACTTGCTGGTATTCCTTCCTCACTGCTTGCACCGCGGCTGTGAAATCAGGATAAAATTTCACCATATTGCCCTGATAAAATATGGTGCCTTTCTGGCGCGACATGCGCAACACCGAGTCACAGTTCCTATAATTTAGTAGGCGAGCAATAATAGGACTAGGAGGCGCCCCCGGGGGAGGGCGGGCCGCCAGGGAACAATAGGCTCTCTCTATTAGCAATGGAGATAGACTTTCAGCTCCGAAGATCTCTCGCAGCATGTTCTCGACATAGGTCTCCTCCAGCTTGCCAACATTGGTTGACTCTGGAAAGCCTGTGATGCACAGATTATTGCGCCGGGACCTGGCCTCCAAGTCTTAATTCTTGGCTTGGATTACCACAAGCACTTTCTCCATATCCAGGGACTTGGAGGTCACATGCTTCAACCCATCCTCTGTATCCGATATGCGTTTTTCTGCTTCCCCCAATCTTGCAGCCTGTTTGTCAAGTTTTGCAGACATGTGGTCCATTTGTCCACTGAGGGCCTCAATTTTGCCATCTTTGGATTGCAGACTGGTTTGTATGGCAATCAGTGTTGCTTCCAGTGAGGATGGAGATTCATAGGGGGCATCCAATTCACAGTCAGAAGTGGCTCTTTGCTGTGACCTGCCAGGTTTCCGCAAGTCAAAAGTGAGGCGCGGCTGATTTTTGTCTGTTTTACCCATGATGAATTTCTTCATGCAGCGTTGGCCGTGCCCAGCAAAGCACATCAGTTGGACTAGTCACTTGCCGACGCTCTTTCATCCCAATGGGCACCACTGGCACATGCCACTATCTCTAAATCTCATCGATAGGTCTGACGTTCTATATGTATGGCTCCGCGACACAGTGCAGTCACCAAAGCAGTGCGAAGCTGGGGTTGAGGACAGCACACCCTACGCCGTCACACTGCACAAAGTGGTAAAAAACAATCACTAGCTGTTGCATCCCGCTGCATAACACAGTTCAGGCCTACCTCAATGTAGTTCTCAAAGCACTGTACTGCCGCGCTATATAGGCTGTGCAGGGGGCCCTCAATGCCGCAGTTGCCGTTTAGAGAGCCAGCACAAGTGAGCTTCAGCACCCTTCAGTAAAAATTCAGTCCTGCAGCAGGGAGCCGGTGCGGCTATGGTGTTCCGCACACTTCACACGTTCTGCGCCCCAAGTCTGCAGTCCGTAATAACAGGCCACGCACCAATGCGCCACTGTCCCAGATCCCCCGAGTTGCACGCTTCCAGCAAGGGCCTGTAGCTTCGTATAAGGGAGTTACCGTGAAATCAGGATCTGCCCACGCTTCCATCCACCGACCAGCTCACTCGCTGCACCCGGTCGTTACACAGCAGGCTCACAGGGCTTCATCAGCATTGCTCAGCGCTTGCCCGAGACGGGCGGCCCGTCATCTCCACAGACCCATGCCGTACGCCCAAATGCAGCTCTGGGTCGCTCCGCACAGGCTTTAGCGGAGGAGCGAAGCCATACAAGGAACCTGCATGCAGAACAGTGTCCAGTGGCACCTTCCAGTGCCTCCGACAGCCACTAGTCTTCTCACGCAGCCGCCATGTTGCTCCCGAATCCACGCTGCAATCAGCCAGCAGGTTAACTCAGTTTGGGCCCACGGTCGCTGAAAAACGCTTCATTTAGTCGCCTTGCAGTCCTGTGACAAATGCCTCCGGTTATTCAGCTCAGATGGCGCTTAGAGAGCAGAATAGTTGATGGATTGGCGAGTCGGCCAGAGGAGCTGCACTACAGCGCAGCCATCTTGCCATGCACCCTCTAGCGCCCCCTAGTTATTGCAGTGGTTGGTGTGAACTTGGATGGATTATGTAATTCGGAGTCCTCGCGATCACGGATGGTCCTATCTTTGGAAGAGTGCTCGAAGGCGGGTTTTACAAAATAAGTGATGAAGTTCACGTCAACCAGAATGAGTCTTCATGTGGTGTCGGTCCAAATCCTAGACCTTTGTGTAGTACCTCGTCTTTATCTTCAGTAAGGGTCTTATTCAAAAGGTTGATGACTAGTCTGGCCCATTACAGAGCCTCTATCCAGCAGAATATTTTGCTCTATTGAAAGAGCAAAAGGAAACACTAAAACACCCATCTGTAGACTCCATCTGCCCTAGTGTTTCTCCGTTTTTTAGAAATTTTGAGGGCTCCTTGGTTTTTGACAACTGCCTTTGACTTTGTGATACATTTCTTTATTGGTTATGGCAAGATGCCAAAAACAAGTACTGTATAAAGTCCATAGACACATAGATATATTCATGGAAACAGTAAGATCCAACTGCAAGGATGAGTAAGTATTGTTTTCAAAACTAAACATGTATTCTCCATATATAGAAAAGAGCTTTGTAGGTTTTGAAATCGGCGTCTGCACCAGAAGTCATCGGAACCCCATAGATAACCCACGCACATCTTTGCAGATCCGAGTTCACCCTCCAGATCACATGTATCGCTAGTAAAAATAAGTGGGTAACATGACCCTTGCCGTACATGACCAATCTGTCAAACAAATGTTTTCCTACCCATCATCCCAGCTCCCAATCCCTATTTGCCATACGTACATATACATGTAGGTATAGACAACATAGGGATGCCCACTCCCTCCCTCAGCACAACTGAGGCATGAAGGACAGACACCTTCACAACTCCAACATTCTAATCCTGAAGAGTTATAAAGGGGCCCCAGACATTGTCAACCAAGTACATTTGATCCTGGAGTTTGTAAATGCTTTGTTCATAAGTGGCTACATGGTAGAGTTCAGTAACCGACTCCCGGTATGGAAGCACCTCTGGAGGGCGCTATTGTGTCAGTATACACATCTTTGCACCCATAAGGACTGTTGCCATCCACCTGCAACAATGTGAAGTTGCACTGTCAATGTCTAGGAAGTCATATAGCAGAGCACGTTTAGTGGAGTCTGCCACATATCTTACGAGTACAAAGTCAGTCATGGGCAGGACCACAGGATATGGCAAAGGTTGGCGCCCTCCTCTGCTCATCTCCAACAGGCACCATTTGTATTTGTATTTGTAGAGCGCAACATTCATCCTGACGGTGCTGTCTAGTGGAACATGTAGTAGGTTGTGTTGGGGGTCTTCGACTGCTCATGCTTAGGTCATCGGAAGAAAGTACGTTTTTAGATGTTTCCTGAACGTTGCATAGTTCTCAGAAAGGCGCAGGTCCAGAGGTAGTTCATTCCAGTGTTTAGCTGCCAGGTATGAGAATGATCGGCCGCCTGTTCTGACTCTCTTTATGCGCTTAGGCCTAACTAATGCTTGGTGTCGTGATCTCAGGCACCTTGTAGGGATATAGAATTCGATTTTATTCTGGAGAATATTAGGTCCCACGTTGTGCAGTGCTTTGTGCGCATGACTCAACAGTCTGAACCTTGCTCTTTGGCGCATAGGTAGCCAGTGGAGCTGTTTCATGCATGCGGACGCGGAGCTAAATCTACCTTTATTGCATACAAGTTTAGCGGCTGCATTTTGCAGCACTTGTAAGCGTGAGAAAAGGTAGTCTGCCATGCCTACGTACAGGGCGTTGCCATAGTCTAATCTGCTAGTGAGTAATGCCTGTGTAACCATCCTTCTACATTCTAACGAGATCCATGGAAAAAGCCTTCTTAGGAGTTTTAGAATAGCAAAACCTCTTCTGCACAGAACCCGCACATGATCCTGCATGGACAGGGTGTTGTCGATGGTTATAGCTAGGTTTTTAGCGCACTGTTTGGGCGCTGGGGCATCTCCCAAGGATTGTGGCCACCAAGTGGGGGCCCAAATTAGATGTGCTCCACCGAAGAGCAATATCTCTGATTTCCCTGCGTTTAGCTTAAGGCAGTGTTTGGTCATCCATATTGCCATCTCTGAGAGGCAGTTGTTTAACTTGACCCTGGTATCCTCATGCCTATCTTCTATGGTTATCATCAGCTGTGTGTCGTCTGCATAGGAGCAGATACTAAGGCCCCATTTCCTACTTATCGATGCCGAAGAAGACACATAGGCATTGAAAAGTGTCGGGCTCATGGAGACTCCCTGGGGGACACCGTAGCTGATGTTTTTTGGTTTCGAGGAGAACTGGCCCATTTGTACCATCTGAGTTCTGTTCCTCAGAAAGGAGTTGAGCCATTGGAGAGCTTTGGCATGAATACCCTTTTCATGGAGGATTTTCAACAAAAGGTCGTGTGAGACCGTGTCGAACGCCGCCGACAGGTCCAGTAAGATCAGGGCAACGGCTTTTCCTTGATCCGTCGACGATCTTATATCGTCGAGGACGGCCAGAAGAGTGGCCTCTGTAGTGTTGGTGGCTCTAAAGCCAGTTTGGGAACAGTCTAGAAGTTCGTTAGCCTCCAAGTAATTGGCCAGTTGTCTGTTTACCAGTTTCTCCAAGACCTTGGAAAGGTATGGGAGCTGGGAGATGGGCCGATAGTTTTCTGGATTATGAACATTTGTTCCGGCTTTCTTCAGCAGGGGAGTCACTACAGCCCGTTTCCATACTTCTGGGAATACTGTTGTATCCAGTGATCTATTAAGGAAGTGAGTGACATAGGGGCATATTATCGGCGTGATCTGGGAAAATATGTAGTGGGGGCATGGATCAAGGGGGGATCCTTATACTTCCGACATGGCTCTCTCGACCTCTAGTTCTGTAAGAGGGGTGAAGTTGCCCAACTGTGTTGCACCCTCTGGATACGGAGGTGAGTGTTCCCAGTTGGTCAGGGCTAAAGAGGAATCATTAGTAAATGATGAGTAAATTGTGCTGATCTTGTTGGCGAAAAACTTGCTTATCTTTTCACAGTTTTCCTCAGAAGGAGGCAAGGTTTGAGACAGACTAGCTGGTTTGCAAAGATCCTTCACCATAGGGTATTAACTTAGTCTTGCGCAACTTGTAATAGACCTGTCATTATTCAGGACCTTAAGGAACCTGTATCTGAGCCTACTACCTTAACGAAGTGGTCATAGTAGACCATAAGCTCGATCCACCTCTCATCAGAATATCCAGCTTGAAGCTGGTCCTGCCAGTAATTCTTAATCGCTAACCATGTACCATGGGAGTAGTGGATATGAATGAGAATCTGGCATAGGTTGGACACAGTACCCTTAGAGAGTCCCCACAACCTGATATAACCAAGAAGGTGGGAATCAGAGAGGGAGATAGGGTCTCCTCCCAGTGTATTTCACAGGCAGTCCTGCATTGTTAGTGCCTCCATAATTGCGATTGAGACCGCTCAAAATGCATTCTCAGCATCTTAAAGGCCATAGAAGTATCTGGGTAAGAAGGTTGTCAATTGTCCAGATATTCCTCTCCTCCCATAGTGGCCAGTGGTTTATACCAGGAGTCTATGGGAATCTTTTCATGTCGACCAAATCGCCTTGAGCACCAAGGGAAAGAGATCCGTCTCAGAAACGCCGGTGTCAAATAATATACTCATGCCTGCTCGGGCCTGTATTATATTGCTTTCCAGGGTCACCCACATTGGTTAGTCATCCACGGGTATTGAGAGATAAACAAATTGTTACAGATAGTGTGCAAGATAGTATAAGTGCATGTCGAATAGTCACACCCTTCCCCGGCACGGGTGTCTGCATGTAGGCACGCTGTGTTAAGATAAGGCTTCCTCACTGCCCAGACAAATGGCTTAATATGTTTGTTCAAAGTGCACAGCAGTACTTTGGGGACCCAAAGTGGTAACATATTGAAAATGTAATTCAACCTAGGTAATGTCACAATTTTTATAATCTTTATTCTACCCCAAATAGAGATCAGTAAAGCAGACCAGCGTGAAAAGTCATGTTCCATTTTCACCACATGGGGCTGTAAGTTATCAGTCACCATATTTTCTACACCATTATTAACCAGGACACCTAAATATTTTAGCTTGGAGGTTTTCCACATGAAGCTGAATCTATTATACAGGGGTTTGCAACTGTATGCCTTCATCTTAGTGCCTCACTTTTAGACCAGCTGATCTAATAACAGGAAAAAACACAGAATGCATTGATTAGGTGTGGGATTGATGTCTCAAGGTCAATATTTTCTTGTAGCCGGGCGGTGTATAAATGGTCTGACTCTGACCAGATTGGCAAATAGCCACCACCAAGAGCTCCAAAGCCAATAAGACCAGCAAGGGAGATAGTGGGCAACGTTGCATCATCCCCCTGCAGATAAGGAAGGTCTGTGACAAGTGGCCTCTCTATAGGGGTAGTATAAAGCCATTGGACTATTGCCCAAAAATTAGGACCTATCCCTACTCTGCCCATCATGCGGAACAGGCATCCCCACTCGATCTGGTAGAAACCCTTCTCCACGCTCAGTGACTGCAAGAGTTTGTCATCAGGGTCATTATGCACTTGCCAAAGGATGTTTGAGAGGAGACGCATATGGTTTCGATACAATCGATCCTGCACAAATCCTACTTGCAACACATGCATAAGGTGTGAAATTATATTTTTCAGGCAGATTGAGAGAACTTTTGCAAGAACTTTCATGTCTGTGTTGATTGAGGAAATCAGACAGTAGCTAGTACATTGGGTTGGGTCTTTATCCACCTTATAGTAAGAGTTTAATGAGCGCTTTGTTAAATTCCGGGCACAGGGAGCCAGACTCCTCAACCTCCTTGAAAACTCTGTAGGGGGGTTATTATTAGAGGTTTATTGAGTTAATCAAATCTGATGGGGAAGCCGACATTGTCCAGCACTTTGTTAATGAACAAATCTTCAATGGCGCCTGCAATCTCGTCCTCCATGATCTCTTGGTCCAGTAGTAGCCTGCTGGCCTCTGACAGAGTAAGCAACTGGAGGCATCGAATGAGGCCTGCTCGCAGGATAAATCGACTGATTCCTAAGAGCAGTAGTGAGAGCCAAGGAAGCAAGCAAAGGCATCCGCTACCTTCAATGCATGGGTCACCAGCATCCCCCTTGCTCTCATATCGCAGGGATGATTTAACGTGCCTCTCTCTGTTTAAGGTGCACCGCCAAAACCCTTCCTGCCTTATCCACCTATTCATAGTGTTGTCACTTCAGGTGTCATAAAGAGCATTCCGTTTGTGTCGGGAAATAAGTGTGCAGAACATATTTAGTGGTCTAAAGTTGGCAAAGAAGGCAGGGTGTAGGCCCGTAGGCACCCTACTTAAGTCCTGATGGGCTTCTGCAAAACAGAATGTGCGCGGGTCGCACCAGGGTGCATGCCCGGGCGAAGACCGGGCCAAGAGCGGGCCCGTCTGCTGCCGTCAGTGGGAGGAAGAGGCAGGGCAGGTCCACCCCCTTTGGTTCGTTTTTCATTGTGCAAATTGGAGACTACCAGCCTGATGTAATACACCACCAGGACAAGGACATGGTCAAGGTACTTTTTCTCTGGGATCTACCATTCAGTGATTGTTTTGTCTGACTGCCTCTCCAGGTTTCTCACTGGTATCCCCTACTTGGTAATATTGCGCTGGTATTTAGCCTGTTGAGATGTTCGTTGGTACTTAAGAGTCCTACAACTATGGGGAAAAAGAAAGGACCTCCCATTAAACCTCTGTCCCACTCTGCTGCCCCGTGTATCTACCATGGAAGGTTTTCTCTATCGGGCTGTGGGTGCTGTTTACAAAGGAATAGAACTTGTTGAAAGGAGGCTCTCACTGTACAGGGACATTTCCAATGCCCCCCTCATGGGTCACCCGCTTGCACCAGTTTGGAGGGGCCCCCACATGTCAGGAGACAAATGGGGGTCCAAGAGGAAGATCTTGGGGGGGCCACCCCTGGAATAGACATACTTATAACTCCCACCACACCAGTTATTAGCCTGAGGCGGAAGCGGAAACAGAAGGCTTGTGCATCCACCCAGCCCCCTGCAGAGGCTTTGTCAGTGGCCTGACCTACTTCAACTCTTCTTGAGAGGAGGGGGGCTCTTCCTTCAGGAATGTTTTGATTAGGGACCTCGAGACATTGTTAAACAATAAGTTGGACCCAATCCTGACGAGAACTTCCCACATTGAAGACAGAGTCTCTGAATTATTTGCCCTGATGACCAAGAGGAAGGGGGTGAGGGGAAGTCCAAGAAGCAGGGCACATCAGAAGAGCCGTGGGGGTCAACTGATTATGTTGGCCCTGGGAAGGACTCTGTGTCAACCCTTGACTTTGGTGGAGCGGGCTCCACCCAAGTTGTACCAAAGCCAGGACATTTGGGGGTAACTCGTAGTACTGTTGCCACCCAGCCCTTTTGGGCAAAAAAAGAAGTGATTTGTCGCCCAGCGTCTCCTACTAATCCGAAGGTGTGTTAAACGTGCCCCCAGAAGCAACTGCATAGGTTATTGTCTTGGGTAATGTCCCCACCTGCTACAACCCCACTGTGGAATCATATCAGGAACTTAAGAACAAGGTGAGGCACTGGCTTAGCTCACATCTCTCTCATAGGAGAGACCTTGCGGATTCTATTATCTCGGCACGCAGAGTAAGCTGGATACGTAAGCATAGGAAACCTTGGGCGGGAGAGTGCATGATGTTCAACTTTAGTAACCCCTCGGTCGCTGGTGAACTCTTGCTGCCGCCCCTTCATTGACATCAGGCCCACCAGGAATTGTCGCCCTGCCACTGTTTCTTTTTATAGACCGGGTAGCTTAGCTCACCCACTAGACTTTCTTCATTCTGGCAGGGGGTCCTGCCCAGCAAATGACCACCTTGCATTTAGGCAGTCTCCCTTTGTGTCTATTGCCAACAGATATCTCCCCTTGAGTGGTTTGGAGTCCTGTGATTGACTGCACCCATGTGATTCTTTCCAGTCTAATGGGGCCCACAATGTTTCCCCAGTTTCCAAAGGGCCTTACGATGCTGTCCTGGAATATTGTGGGTCTTTCCTCAAAATTTAGTGATTCCAGGTGGGTGCGATATGTTAAATCCTTCCACATAATTTGCCTCCAAGAAACTTGAGAAATTGATACAAGCTTCTTCCTTGAGGGATACATGACCTATTTTGAACCTGCTGTACCCTCAACAGCAGGAAGGGCGAAGGGGGGCTTAATCATGTTTGTTAGAATTGAGTTGAGTCGTCATATTTTGGACCTCAACTGGCATGTTCGCACAACGCAGGTACTATGGCTCTTAATGCCTGGGTATTATCCAAGGGTTTTAGTTAATTTTTATATTAGCAAGCGGGGGAGCTCAGAGTCCTCCAGAGTTTCTTATTTGTATTGTGTTCTGAGTTCTATCTCAGATATAGGTGATGGCCTAGCCCAAATCCTCCTTGTTGGTGATTTTAATGGTCATTTTTGTAATCCTCCCCTAGATGGCAGTGCCCCTATTGGCAGTTGTTTGCTGAAAGAAGGTCTACGCTTTGTTCACTCGCAGGATGGTCGGGGAGCTAAATCAGCTCCTAGATTCTCACAATCTGGTTTTCAGTATAGAGAAACTGGTGAATTCCTTAAACCCCGTAATTTGTCCATCTTATAAAGGGAGGGGCAGTGGTTTACTTATCAATAATTTTATATGTGTTTCAGCACCATTATACCAACTCATCTCTCATTTTAACATTATTTTTAGTCCTTTTTGTGACCACAACCCATTATCCCTAACCTTGGATATTGCCATGGGCCCAAAACCTCAGTCAAGGCAGGCCCTTCTGAGGCTATCTGCTGTTGACCAGTGAAGAAGGTTGAAATGGTCTCAGATGGACACTCAGCACCTTCAAGACTCTCTCTTTGCAACTTGCCTTTGTGAAATCAATATTTGTCTGGATAGCGATGCAGGTGGGGGAGAGGTATTGGAAGCTTTTAAAGGCATAGCTCTAGGGGTTTGCAAACTTATGACTGTCACAGCCTCTAGTACTCGGGTGTCTAGTACTCGGGTGTCACAAAACCCTAAATGGTTTGATAGGGACTGCCCAAGAGACCTGCACCACCTGAAGGCATTATTGAAGCAGTCACCGAGGGATTGGCATCGGATTAGAAATTGTAGGCAGGCTTATAAGCAGGCTCAAAAGCCGTGTAAACACAATCTACAGGAATCAGCCTGGGAGGAGCTCTGTCAAGCTTGTAAAATGGGGGACAGCTCTCTTTTCTGGAGAGTTGTTAATAGGCCTTGTTTGCTGACGGTTCTGGTCCGCTCCAATGCCATCACATCTCAGAGCAACAGTGGGTGGATCATTTTGAGGGTGTTTAAAATCAGGGGGCAGGTTGGGGGTGTTAAAACCTCCATTGCACATGTTACAGATGGTAACCAAGTGGTCTTCACTCTAGATGAAGTCACACAAAGCATTCTTGCCCTGTCCAGCAACAAGGCCCAGGGCCTGGACAGCATACCGCTAGATTTGTTCTAAGCAAATACAGAGGTCTGGGCCCCTATACCAACGCAGGTCCTGAACGCGGCTGAACAGGAGGGGTCGTTACCCTCTTGGTCTATCGCTGTGATTGTCCCCATATTCAAGAAGGGGGATAAAGAGAACCCACAATGTTATTGACCAATTTCCTGCAACGGTCAAGGTTTTGGCAAAGGCGATTTTAAATAGGTTGTACGATTGGGCAGAGGAAAATAATATTTTGAGTGACGTTCAGTATGGTTTTAGGTTTGGGAGGTCAATTTCAGACCAATGTTTGAACCTCCATCAAATTATTAATAAATACACGGTGGCCCGGTCTGAATCTTTACTTCTTGCATTCATGGACTTGACGTCCTCTTTTGATAGGATGAACCGAGTGAAACTCTGGTCCCTGCTCAGCGAGATGGGGGTTGATCCTAGTATTGTGGCTCTCTTAGCTGATCTCCACTCAACGACCTCAGCCTCGGTGCATTTTTCTCAAGGTGCAGCGTGTACCCGATCATTGTTGATGAGCTGTGGGGTTCATCAGGGGTGCATACTTGCCCCTTTCTTGTTCACTTTGTACGTGAACATGTTAGAGTCTGCACATTTATCTGTTTTGGCTGATTGCCCTAAGATTGGTGACAGATTTCTCCCGGTTTTACTGTTTCCCTGTTTATATTCGGACGACGTGGTCCTAATGGCTCTCACCGCACAGAGGTTGGACTTGTTGCTGGCCAATTATGTGTCTTTCATGGGGCTCCTAGACCTGTCGGTTAACGTTTCGAAGTCATACGTAATGGTAGTGGGCCCTAAATCAACAAGTAGTAAGACCTTAAAGGTATCCAATTTTACCCTGAGCAAAGTCAAGGCCTTCTCTTACTTGGGTGTTTTATTTGATGCTAATAATTATTGGAAACTCCAGGTTGAGGCAAAAAGATCTGAGTCTGTAAAACTATGGGGGTGGTTATCAGTTTCACACATTGGCTTGAGTCCAGGGCACCAAGGGATCTTCAAAAAAATCCATCAGACCAAGTGCATCACACAGCTTTCTTATGGCAGTGACGTCTGGGGGTATGTCAATTTGGATCAGATTCAAACAATGGAGAATCATTTTTTGCGTAAGTTGGTCTAGGTCCCCCAGTCTACTGCAGCATTTCATTTTCTGTGCATGCAGAGCTTGGGCTCGAACATGTTTTGAACCCGATATCTTTAAGCCAGCTCCTTTGCTGGATTAAGACCTGGAACAGAGCGGAGCTGAAGCTAAGCCGGTTGATTCTCGAGGACTGTCTGGCTCTGGATCTCGTAAATAGCAAACCTTGGTTAGCTTATATTAAGGCAGACATTTTTTCATAGATAGGCCCAATATTTGTATGAACCCCGCTTCTCTCTCTGCACACGGGCTGGGTAGCTTCAAAAGGTTGCTTTTGAACGCTCTCCTTTGGCGAGAGAAGGTTTAGAACTCCAGAAGCCATAAATTCGAGGCCACATGCTTTCAAAAACTGTGCTGGGGATGGAGCCGTATCTGGGCTTGGTTCTCTCACAGCATGACAGGTTTTTACTGGCCAGTCAGGTTCAATCAATTGCACCATATCTTGGCTACCCCTTGTGGGTGGGTCCGGTCTGTGGTAAGGGCACCCTGCGGCAGCCACAATGTGTCTCCACAGGATGCGCTCCATTTTATAATGTTTTGCTCTTACTTCATCTGACCGAGGAAGCGTTTTTTTAATCCCCTTGCTAAAATCATTGAACTTTTAACAAGTTAGGCCTGCCATGATGTACCTTCAGATGCTTCCCACTTGATTTTTACTGTTTTATCCTTTTTACAAGTATTCTGGGCGTCCAGGAAAGCGAGACTTAATTAACTGTCTTTATGCTCTTTGTTCTTATGAGTAATCTTACTGTTTGTTTTTATCATTCATAAATTTTATATAATTGTCTGATCTGTATTCTTTTATGGTGATTTTACTTACCGAATAAAGACTTATATTATTATTATATTTAGCGGTCTCAAGTTGGCAAGGAAGGCAGGGTGTAGGTTGGTGCATGTGATGCTTGCTGATGGTACATACCTCATTTTCTAACTGTGCCAGTTTCTCCTGTGCTTCCTGCTTACAAATCGTGAAGCCCCTCATAATGTTACCTCTCATAGTGGCTTTACCGGCAGCCCATAGAACTTGGGGTGAAGACATATAATGTTCATTGTCCGCAAAATACTGGCGAAGGTGGGCCGTGAGCATCCATTTGTACTCGGGCATTCTAGAATGGAACAGATTCAACCTCCAGAGTTTGGAAGTAGGTGAGATATATCCTAAATGCAGATCCGGCGACACAGGAGTGTGATCCTAGATCCCTCTTACTTCCACTGTGAAGTCCCACATAAGGGCTAGAAAGGCATGGTTTATGAAAAAATATAAATAGTCTATCTTCGAGCATGTCCCATGGGCACTTGAGAGGAAATTATACTCTCTATCCTGCTGATATGTCAGGCACCAAGGGTCAGACAGACCATGGTTCTTTAGAAGATCCCCAAGGAGCACCCGGTCTTGAACTTTAAATCTATCGAGGGGTCCTGATCTATCTAGGTAAGGGTCGAGCACAAAGTTCCAGTCTACACCTATTATCACTTTGACAATGCCAAACTCTGACAAGACTCTGGAAAAGGAGAAAATGGTTCTATCCTGGTCGTGAGCATCGATGGATTCCACCACCAAGATCCAGTGTAGGGTCTTCAGTTTTGGAAAGATATAGCGACCCCTTGGGTTTGTCCATGTCTTCTGGATGGTATGGTGGAAAGATTTGTTTAAAAGAACAGCCACTCCGTGCCTCTTTGTAGAAGCGGAGGACTCAGAAGAGTAAGTGGCTGTGCCAGTGGCTCTGAGAAAAAGCTGCTACTAATGACCTGTTCCAACCAATTTCTCTTCAGTTTATCTGATTGTGAGGCTGAAAGGTGTTTTTCCTGCAGTAGCGCAACATCAGGGGATTTTGAGGAAACATACTTAAGGGTCTTTTTCTGTTTAATGGATGAGGCTATTGACGTTGAGGGGCAAAATACGAAGGTCCTTGGGCTACAGAGTTGAGGTCATGATGTGTGGATTAACCACTGCAAGAGGCCATGAGAGTGAGAACATGCCTGGCGTCAATTAGTGGGATATTCTAGTGAAAAAGAGTAGGACAGTGAGCTCAGTGCTCATGGGGCTTTAGGCCGTACTGTAAGAGTACCGAGATTGTAAGTATGTGACGGGGGATATGGCATGGGAGTCCAACTGTGCAAGAGCTGACTAAAATTAGGACACAGATTGAGCCAAGAGCAGTTGGGGAGCCTGAACAGAAAGAACAATGCAATACAATAGCAAGCTAACAACTTGGTGCAAAGAAACATATGCAACGCTTCTTCTCACAGGTAAAAAAATCTGTAAAGAAATCTACTTTAAGAGGGTGAGTATACCTCCCAACCCTCTTCTCGCCCAGCACCTCCAGAAGGCAACATAGTCAAATGACAGTCTAGGCCCATCCCAGGAGCATCAGAACCTTAACAGACTGGTAAGGGCAGGTGTGTGAGATGATGCTCAATAAAATGCAAGCTATTGCTATAGAGCTACCTCCAAAATAGGATTATATGGGCCAGTACAGGAGGCAGCTAGAATTAACATCTTACACCCTGTGATTGCAGATGGATCTTACCAACTTACATATCCAGAGAGACCCCAGCATCCCCCAACAGTCTCTTTAGGGGCAGTAGAGTCAAGGCTTGATGGGGGAATCTCAATTTTTCCCTGCCTCTAGTGGCCATGGCTGCTTAATCGCGGGGAGCTCTATCCTCCCATCTTCTAAGGACAGGGTCTACTCGCTACAGCTCCAATGTAGCTTGCTCAGTGGCAGGTCCCAGAGTCCGAGTCTGGGCAGTCTCCCGTACCCCCCACTTCCCATGTTCTTTCTGTCAATAAGGAAATATCCATGTCTGCCGCATTCAATGCAGTAAAATATTCTTCCAAGTCGTCCGGGTCCTCAAATTCTCTGTGTTCAGTGGGTTCCCGGATGCCATATTGGATGCCAAGGCTCCAGAGAGAGGGTCTCAGTGATAGGAATGTCTTCCGTCATATTATGGTGTCATGAGAGAAGTCTGGTGCAATGTGAATCCTTGCCTTATTATACAGAAAGGGTCCATTATGTTCTTTAGCTGCTCAGATAAGCTGTCAGGCTTATTGGTAGAGGAGGAGGCAGGCTATGATCAGGCTAGGAGTGTTCCGTCGAGTGTCCCCACTGGGTTGTACTTTGTGGGCCCTCTGAATTTCAACCGAGGGGAGAATGTCAGGCATGTGAGGTTCGGGAGAAAGGTAGACAAACAAACTTCCATATCCTTTCCATCTGCTCTGTCTGGCACCCCTACGAAGCAAACATTGTTGCTCTGGCTAGATCCTCAAGGTCCTCCAGCTTCCTGCGGAGATGCCAACCATCACTACTCATGTTAGGACCAGTTTCCAGGATAGTCAGGCTGTCCTTCAAAGACTCTACCTTGCAGCTTGTGGCGCCGAGTCTTGCGTTGAAGATGCCAAGGTCACTCTGCAATGATTTTAGCTCAGTAACCGTGGATTTAGTGTCCTCTTGCATCAAATCTATGGTTAGCTCCCTCATCAATGTCTCCAGAATAATGTTGGACATGCTGAAAAGGGTTTGTTTCGATTTATCAGATACGACTTCCGTGAATTGAATCTGGCTTGTTGTTTTCCTCCTGGGTGATCGGGTTAGTGGCTAATAAAACCTCACCAGGCGATACAGGAAGGGAGGAAGGAACCCCTGTGGTATCTAAGCTGAAGGAGTATACAGAAAGGAGCATGTATTCGAGCCGTAAAGCTCCTAAACTCGCCATTGCACCAGGAAGTGATTGATGGGGCCACAAGCAGTCAAAAAGTGTCTCAGATCAAGGGGAGTAGGGATTGGGTTCCCTGCATGTCATTTTCAAATGTCATCCCTGTCTCATGCAAGCATATCAATTTAGGACCTAAAGGGCCCCCACAGATCAAAGTCACTCATCAGCAGGTCCAGGATACAGTATAGCAAGGAGGTGTGCAAGTCCCTCCACACCCTCAGTATGGTGGCTTCAGAAGGTGAAAAGTACCAATGCCCTGGGGAGTTCCTCTAACCTATGAGGGTTCTTTTATGAAGGAACCAACAGCGAAAAGACCCTGGCTACACAGGACAAGTAGTCCACTCTCTTTTTGATTTTTTGTATTGAAAGTAAGGAAGCCGAATGGACTACAGCTTCTTCTTCCCTCTCCATTGATTTTTTGTAATTAAGCAGTGTGCAGCTGTGGGAAACCTTGAAACCAGAGTGACCACCGGAAACACGGTTGAGTCTCTGGTACCTTTCTTAAACCACGAATAGCAGTCCCGACACAGAGAAGTGAAGGATCTTTATTTGCTAATAATTGAAAATATGGCGGAGAACCAGGGTTTGAGTTATTCTGAAGATGAGGTGAATGCAATTCTCAGCGAGTCATCCTTATTTCAAGATATAAAGACTTAGCACAAACATTGACCCAAACCAATGAGTGGGACGATCTGACCGAGATGAAGAAAGACCATGTACGAACTGCCATTCATGGCATCATAATGAAAGAGTACCTATGCGCAAACGCGGCACCCAAAGGATTATGGATACAGAATGCCCCACGTATCTTCCTGAAAGACATGCTCTTCAGGAAAGATTGGTCCTCCATCTCATGGAAATGTACCAGAGACTATCTGGTACTTATAATAAAAACAGCCACCAGACTGGTAGAAGCTCTGACAATTAAAATTCAAACAAGTGAAGCCAAACTCAAAACAACAGTTCAAATCACAGTATATAAAAAAAGACTGGAGGAGATCAATAGAGAAATGAACGAGACCAAAGAATATATTACTCAGAACAAAATACAAAAACTGAGCAAGGACCTCAAGAAATTCTCGGTCGAGAAGATGCACCCCTACTCCAGAGAAGACTACATAATACCAGATCAATATGATGATGACTCCACAGGAGAAACATCCAGCAACAACTCTGACTGGAGCAGTGATGACGGCTCTTATCCCAGACGAGGAAGAGGCCGATATAGACGAAATCAACGACGACGAGGCAATAATTGGTCCACACCACACTTCTACGACCAACCACAACAACTATTCCAACCATTTGTACCCAATTTCAAGGGATGGATGAACCCATATGTACCAGGACCACACATGATGGGCCCTATGATGAATACTCAACGACCACCTTTTTTAGGGAGAGGCCGGTTCACCCAACGAGGGAGAAGAAAAAAGGTAACCTGGAGCGAACAAGAGAGACAGATACACACCCGGAGTATGTCCAAAGACCAACCGGTCCCCGGCAACGCGAGTCATTGGTGATAAACTTGACCGACACTACACTCACTCATGATCAAGAGGAGATACTAAATAAGGGACTAGGCTTTGTCCCAACACCCCCTCTAGACATTTTTAAAGTGAAATGCGAACTATCAGCATTTTGCAGAAAAATCAAATTGAAGGCTTTCTTCAAAAACAAAGAGAACGATGCCCCGACAAGTGATACCAATTTAAGACCAAAATCGACCTTCTGTCCACCCAACCATTTGGTCCCTGTAGAAGTATTAGCCTTTGAACAAGCCATTCTCAAAGAAGTGGATAACATCAAACCCTCGTCCAAGAGGCCATTCATCAACATCACGAGACGTGAAAAACAAGCAATGGAAGAACTAAGCAGGAATTAAAACATAATTGTGAAACCAGCTGATAAAGGGGGTGGAATTGTTCTCCTGAATAAACAAGGATATGACACCCAATGTCAAGATCTCCTATCAGACCAAAAATTCAATGAGAGAATTACCAATGACCCCACAAAGAGACTACAAGGCACCATAAACTCCATGATAGAGGAAGCACAGACCAACCAGTGGATATCGAAACACGATGCAGACTTTCTCAGAACAAAATCTCCCAGAGTACCATATTTCTACTCTTTACCTAAAACACATAAAAACAGAATTCCACCACCAGGACGACCCATTGTCTCGGGGATTGGCTCAGTTTTAGAACCTCTATCGCAGTTTGCTGACCAATTCCTCAAACCCCTGGTACAACGTACACCTACGTATCTAAAGGACACACGAGACCTTTTGAACCAACTAGACAACCAGGTCTATAATGAAAACACCATGTATCTAGTGGGACTGGATGTAGAAAGTCTGTACACCAGTCTCCCACAACAGAAGACATTGGACACTTTAGAAAACATCTTATTCTCAGAACCCTGGACCTACTCAACACCGAGACACTTCGTGTTACAATGTTGTAAATTAGCCTTGACTGAAAACTATTTTGAGTACAACGGCACTCTCTACAGACAACGCCACGGTACATCTATGGGCAGCACCTTTGCTCCCAGTGTGGCGGGTCTGTATGTCAGTGATTTTGAAGAGAAATACATACAGAATCCTATCAATCCATACCTGACACAAGTAAAATTCTGGAAACGTTACATAGATGACGTCATCATGATTTGGGAAGACACTGCAGAAACCCTACTAGGATTTCTAGGATGGATCAACTCCAGAGATGAATGCTTAAAATTTACCTGCATTTCTGACAGACAACAACTCGACTTCCTTGACGTCACTGTCTATTCAGAGAACAATCTCCTCCAGACGAAGACCTATCACAAACCCACAGCGAAGAACAGCTTGCTATCCTATCATAGTTTTCACCCACGCCCTCTCAGAGACAATTTACCATTCAGCCAATTTCTCAGACTGAAGAGAAACTGTAGCAATCTCCAAATTTATAAAACACAGGCTAAAGAATTAGGAGAAAAATTAGTCAAGAGGGATTACCCAATGAAAATAATTAACAAGTGCCAGAAAAGAGCGCGCAATCAACCGAGAGAAAACCTTCTACAAGTGTCTACACGGGTTGAACCAGAAGACCTCCTGACCTGTGTTACCACCTACAACACTATAACCAACACAGTGAAAAAAATTGTTAACAGGAATTGGAGAATCTTAACTTCTGACGCATTACAATGGCCCAAACCCAGATTTGCGAATAAAAGAACAAAGAACATAAAAGATTTTCTAGTACACACAAGACCAACTCCACAAACCACCACAGAAACAATTACAGCAGCATGGAATCTGGAACCAATCAGAGGACACTACCCTTGCGGCACGTGCTCTGTATGCAATTTGACCAAAGTGACTAAGATCATTCAACTTCTCCCCAACCTAACCTGGACACTTCGTCAACACACAAATTGCAATACTACCCATGTAATCTACATGATCACCTGCCCCTGCGACCTTAGGTATATTGGGATGACCTGCCGAAAAATAAAGTTGAGAATTACAGAACATGAAAGCAACGTGAACTGTAAAAGATTAACAACTAAAATGAGCAGGCACTACATAGAAAACAATCATGACACTAGCGATCTGAAATGGGTTGTACTTGAAAGTCTGAGATCCGTTAATAATAATGCTGAACGCATTTTGTTTGAAAAAGAGCAACGTTGGATTCACCGTCTGGCCACAGACAAACAAGGCCTGAATGATAATATCCCTTGGCACACATTGGCATAAATACAATTTCTGAACCTCAGATCAACAATGATGTCTCAGTACTGAACCAGAGCTTACTTATACTTTTGGTCGATTACCGACTCTCGAAATTGTTTATTTTTTCCATTGACCGCATATTTAATCACAAAAGTGAGAATACACCATCATAGACATACACATTTGTATTTTTATCTTACACATAAACATTTACGATGTACTCGTAGTTTATCCACTCTTTGCCAACCACGAGTAGATGCCAACCATCACCGTGAACGGTAAACAAACAGTGAGTCTTTTGTCAGTTTCTACAACCGCTGCGCTTCTAAACGGTAACACTGAACGGGCCATTCCAATTGGAGGTACCGCGGAAAGAGGCAGATGCAGACAACGAACGTGACAGAACCGGTAAGCTTCGATGGCCGCCGCATTTGGGACTACGAGACAAACTAAAGTAAGATGCCTCTAATTTTCTCTACCTATGCTTCCTTTTAACTCTAGCAACAGAGTTCTTCACTTGCCCCCGGGCACCTTCGAAAAAAATACAACATATCTATTCCGAAGGTAAATTTATACGATAAGTTATCTTGCCATGATTTGTTTTGTTGACCCTTTCCGCCGACTTGTGACATAACCACCGATAGAGGCGATTTCTTATCACCAAACTTGTTATTTAATCCCCTCCTTCATAAGTTTATCTATAGATTTACGTGATGGGTCACCTACGACTATACACGATAATGGTCACGAAACTGTGCATTTACTAACTAACCTTTAGATAAGTGTCCACATTCCAGCCGGAACTAGTGAGAATGCATTTACAGTCACTCTTAAATTCACTACGCTACAACTTGCGTCCTCTCTTCACTTAGCCGCCCCTTTCTTCGCCTTTTGTCAAAATTATTCACTTTTAAACCTCAATTCTCCCACTCAACGAAAGTAGCTCCACTGACAAATTCATGAAGCAATATTTCATGATCACCCGTTATCTAAGAATATTTAAATACAATTTTTTTCTATCCTACTAGGTACAGATACTATTGATCTGACCCCACTAATCAAAACAAGTGGAGAAATTTTTCACTTTAAGGAGCCACAATGTGCATTCCTTCAAAAAATCGGTCCTGATGAAAGCCTTTAGACCATCACAGAAGGCTGAAACATGTTGACCCCTACATCTTGAGAAGTACGGCAGACCAGTAACTCAGTCTCACTCCGTACTCCCCCTTTTTTTTATCATTCTCTGATCAAGATTCCAAGAATAAAGTCACAACTGAAACAATGATCAGGAGATTTTAATTCACTTGATACGAACCCTCTCACACCCTCCCGATTTTTCATGTCTGGATACTACTGTCTAACCAGAAGGTCTTCCTCCGGGTGGAGGGCAGCATACACTCAAAAAGACCCGATGATGATGCTGCACTATTACACGTAAGCGGTAACCCAGTTCATGCCGCCGTCGTACCTGTGTATAGTTATGAGGGTTCTTTTATGAAGGAACCAACAGCGAAAAGACCCTGGCTACACAGGACAAGTAGTCCACTCTCTTTTTGATTTTTTGTTCCTCTAACCTCCTCAGCATGAAGCTGTGTCATAGGGCAGCGGGAGCAATTAGTCATGGAGCAGAGTCAAAGCAGTGCCTGGCCCAGGCGGCAACAAGGCTTCTCCTCCTCCCTGTGTAGCCCTCACGTATGGCTGTTGGGGGAGGATCACTTGGCCGAAAGGAACAGGAGTTGGGAGAGGCTCTAAGCTTCCAGTGTGGCCGAAGTGCAGATGCAGTCCAGCAGCCTGGAGCAGTAGGAAGGCTCCATTGGCCCGGGCTGTGTCTGGCTGGTGGGCTGGCCGCATCTAAACCGTCGGCTTTGCAGTCATGTCTCCAGGCCTCCAAGACGCGTCTGGACATATGGCTCCATGCAGGCCCGGGCACTCCCACCAGCAGCCAGGAGGACACCAAGTGATGCCCCACCTAATCTAACAGCCGCTCCTCGGGTCTACCAGCTGCTATGAGCCCGGGACAGTCTGCAGATGGTAGGAAGGTATTGGGGAGGAGCAATCTTGATCCTGGTCGGAATCACTACCTGCTGTTCACTTTGTCTTGCTGGACAGGCCTCAGCCACTCTAAGCTCCCTGTTAAATACTATTCCTCTTCACACCGATTTAGCATAAACTTCTATACGACTACCTTATGTGAGAAAATTCACCATTTTGCTGTATTTCCCTCTGGGCATCTGATATTTTTTAACTTTACCATGACTACGGTGTGTTAAATACATCATTAACAACAGTTTATATTTCCAAATTTCCATAACTGTCACTCTTGCCTGACATCAGTTTACACACCATGCAATTGAGGGATGTTGGAGAGAAGATTTTGTAAAATTATTGAGGCCAGTTTGAAATGGGCATTCTTCTCTGGACCTGAAGATGGAGTTGAGGAATGCTCCTGTATCTGGAAACGTGGGTCGTAGGAATTAGTCATGAAGATTTGAGAACCTTTGTTGTCAAGGTAGCAGTGCTATGAGAAGGTTTGCTCAAAGTTGGGACTTCAAGAATGTTCATCTTTAGAGGACCGATACAAAAAACTAACCCTCCCCAAAAAAGGCCTGTCCTCGGCAGCCTCATCATAATGTTTTTCCTACATGCAGTATTTTGCGGGATGTTTGAGACTACAGAAGGTCTGCTCTAACAACAGTTCTCCCCTTTTCGGCTGCAGTGTCCAGGCTTGCCCTGTTGAAGATTTTGGACAATCAAAAGAATTTTAAAGTTTGGCGGTAAACACTTTTATGGGACCAACTACCAATTTCCCAGAATTTTTTCCAGTCTAACAATTAACTTTTTTTCAATTCTTGTCAGAGGGCTGGGTTTTACTTTCTTTAAAACTGTTGTTGGGGTGGAAATACCACTGACATGCCTCTGGAGAGCTTGCACTCTCGCCCTGAATTCTCCATGTAGAAAGTCTCCGGTTATTTTTAAATGTTTAGCCATGATTTAAAAAAATCATCATGTGTGTACGCTGAGGGCCTGGGGGGAAATTGATTGAGATAGAGAATATAGCTCTATAATCTGGATGAGCACTTCTCCTTAACTGAGCGTGACTAATGTTAGCTCACTGGACTGTAGAGGACTGACAGTGGAAACAGTGACTGATTATACATTGCAGGACAGGCCATTTTACTTGTTACAACTGTGGGGAGAGTTGCCTAATGCTCCTCACTCTATTTGTGTGGGACATGGATGTCACATGTATGTTTACACCATGCAGCTGTAGTAGGAGGACAAGTGTGGAGTGTATGTGCTGTATTTCACCATTACAGCTAGGAATCCATTTTGGATGTGCTCTGTGTGGATGTTACACAAGTTGGTGGTTGGAGGGAGCCAGACTGACAGTGATATAAATTGCAGTACTTTTCCAAAGCATTCTTCAAGTTATTTGAAGTGGACCAAAATCTAGGGTTTGGAGAATAGGAGACAGAGGGCCTCTTTGAAATACAGGGGCAGTCCTTCCCACCTTCCTGCTCTATTTAAAATCAGAGGTGATATTCACAACAGGTGACTGAAGAGGCCTATTCCTCTTTTGTGTCTTTGTTGTGAGTCCTCCTGACTGGGAGATCCCAGCTTCACATCTTCGTCCTAGTAATACTAAAGGACAAAGAGTGTGGCTTCACCAGTCTGGGGGAAATAAGCGAAAAGACAAGAACCACCAGCGGGAACCAAGAAAGATATTTGAGTTCTAGAACTAGGGCCATTTACTTCCACTGCCCCTTTCTCAGGATTGGAACATGAACCTGAACGTTGTGAATCCTACTGAAGAAGCTGCCTTTACTTTAAGGTAAGGAGCTCACTGATTGCTGAAGATAGGGGCTAGCAATGTCCCTGCACAAAGAAAAAGTGAGCTAGAAAAGGAGGATCATTTGGCACTGTGTATGAAGAGCTAGATATTGGCCCACTGTGTCCCAGGGGAGTATCTGTACCAAAGGGCTGCGTGACAGAGCCCTATGACTATAGTCCTGCTGCAGTGTGCTCTGTCTGGAGTGAGACAGCTTCGTCCCTAAATTGGTATGGACACATGGAGCCTAAACAGAGCTTCAGACAGTGGCGGGTGAGGTCTAACTTAACAATAAACCACTGACTAGATGAAGTAGCACCTTTTGACAGCTTGGTGCTAAAAAGAATTGCAACAGTGGTCAGCGCTATTACCTCATAACCATAATGTAATGGTGTATCACTAAGAAGTGCAACCACATTTGGGGGTATATTTACAAGCCCATAACGCCACGGAAGTGTCACTTTATCCGACGCTCCAATGGCGATGCGCCATTCCCCACTTAACGTGGCTTAACACCACCTTGTAAATATGCCCCTTTCCGCCGCAGTCTGCTGTGACAAAGGGGCGGGCAAGAACTATCCCACCTAGCTACCTTGAGGGCCCGGCTGTAAAAGGGGGCACTTGATGTTCAGTTTTGGGTCCAACCGTAGGATAAGCCCCTGGACATACGCAGCAAAAGGCTCTGACTGTTACCATTTGAGTCCAGTAACCCATGTCTGCCATGTGACTCCTGAAAAAAGTTCTGACAACTTTACATCTCTATAATCCATTAATCCATTATCTATATTCTTGTTAAATGTATCATGGTATATGTTTGTACTTTTTCAACTAACTAGAACTATATCTTTCGAGTTGCTATATGGTACTTATTGCAAGCTACCAATGATGAGCCAGCGGTTCCTCATTTGAACCGGTTTACATTGGTTGAGGACTGTGGAGCTGGGTCACAGCTGATATCAACACTTTGGTCTCTCTCTTCAATAAGTTAGCATTCCAGTTCTCTCCTTCTGATAGGACCAGGTAGGTCTCAGCAAGGGGTATTTCACAAGCCTGAATCTGCTCTACACAGGGCACAATGCTCAGCCGAAGTAATAAAATACAGTATGTAAACCGAATAAAATGATATGCTTACTTATTCCCTTAAAATGAACACAGAGCAATCAGACGATTTTTACATGTGTAGAGCAAAGCACAATGGAAACTTGTGTATGGATGAACTATTTAAAAAAAAGCTTGAAACAAGAGGTAAAACTACTTATTTTAATCATGTAGTTAATTAAACCAGGGCACTGACATGCTCTACAATCGGTAACAAGCAAATGTAAACATGCAGCACATGCTCACACCACAGTGCAGCACTTACCTTTCCAAAAATTGTGTTGATTAATATAACAACCGCCAGACTGATCTTTCTCAATAAACCGATAGTCGTTTGGAGAATAGTTTGAAGTTGAAGGTTGCAGAGCTGCCGCGCTCTGTATTTCAGAGCCGCTTTACATGCGTGTCCTTGATAATCAGTAAATTACCTGCAGGTGGCCCAGGAAGACACCCTCTGCCAAGAAGCCGCGCCAAGGCCTCGGTTTACAAAATGGCGGGTCGGCTCGTTAACATGATGCTGACACCGCACAAAAGAGGAACGCCGCTTGGTATAGTTTGAAGGAAATTGGCGCGATCCAGGAAATGCTAATTGCTGTAACCAACTGGCAATGAGGCATATACTTTAAATGGACCGTGGCTGAGCAGATGAACAATTTTTACAGCCGTTCCGGGAGAACGATCCTTTGTCACATTACAGGACAGCTCCTTTTATCTTCCTTGCAGATGTAGTAATTTAGAAAATGTGATTATTTTTTAATGAACTACTGTATTAGTGTTGTAAATAATGAGGCCTACTGCTACACTCCGTTATTGAAATAAATACATAGTCTTGTCCAGGGCCGGCTTTTGGCATAGGCGAGCTGCACCCATGCCCAGGGCGCCAGTCCTCGGATGGGTGTAAGGAGCGGTATGCATTAAGGTCATGCATACAACATGGTTCCTGTCACCTGGCTCCAGTGCTGCAGGCACTGTTTTTACACCCCTTCAACCTGCTTTCTTGCCCTCCGATCTCCTCTCATCCCCTGCTGCTACACATTATTAACCCCCCTCCAATAAACAACTTGGCACCTGTAGGAAGCTGGCTCTTTATATAGTGGACCAAAAAGAGGTGCACTTTGTAAAGAGTCCGAGCAACCCCAAAGGAATTACAGAGGCACAAATGGCACCCCAAATGCTCTCTTTTCTGGTAGTGGGGGCGTGCAGTTAGGCATATCAGAGGGTAGTGCTAAGCATTTATTTCACACGCAAAGGCAGTAAGTGACACACACACTCAATAAAGAAATCTGACACTAATTTATAAAAAACAACACATACTTGTATATAAATTTAGATACCAAGATCATCTGAATTGGGTAAGTACTTTATCGCGTAATGTATTGTTACAGTTTTCAAAAATGGACACTGCAATGTCTGGATTGGTAATTTTATCCTATGGGAGAAAAACATGTATTGCATTTGGGCACTTAGCAGTGACTTACGGGACTGTTCTTCAAGACTTAAGGTGAGTATGGGACAAGGTCCAAGGCCACACCAACAGGTCACCTTGGGAGGCTCTAGGGTGTCCGGGTGCAGAGGTGTGTCACTATGTCGGGTGTCCTATTCACTCCAATGAGAGAACGGTACGGTTACAAACAGGGACTAGGAGATCAGTCCGGGGGCACGCACAGGGTGGCTCGACCCGCAAGATCCTCGGGCATGTGGGGACACCTTTGGTCCACTTCTCATCGGGCTGTGGGGCTCGGGTGCACTGGTGTCTTTTGGCATTGGACCCGGTGCTGGAGTCTCTTGCAGTTGGAGGGGGCCTTCAGGCAGAGGCTGCAGGCGGCTATTAGAAGTCCAGTCTGGGCAAACCCAAGGATGGGCTTTGCTCTTGTGGGTCTGTGGACCCCGTTGGCACTGTCGCCTTGCTTGTACTCTGGCTCTGGAGGGGGGTGCATAGGTTCTTTGAGGTGTCGGGTGGTGGCTGTCACAGACTCACTCTTGATCTTTGTTTCTGCTGCAGAGGGGCAAACAGGACAGCTGGGCCAATCTTGATGCGGGTCTCACTATCCCTGAACTCCCCCAACATGCAGGTTGGTCTTTCTCAGAGTTGGTGTCTGATCTGGGCACAACTGGGCTACTGCAAGGGGTCCAGTACCACAGGGATTGGTACTGTGCGGCTGTGGTCAGTCCTGGCTTCCCCATACTTGGAGGGAGGACATATCTGACCTGTAAGAGCCCTGCTACCTCTTCCTGGGTAGCTGCTGCATTGGTAGCCCCTGTAGGCAGCAGGCCGGTTTACTGGGTCTTGCTATTTGGTGCCTGCGGCTGTAGGAGAGTAGTTCCTCAACTCCAAGGGAGATCCTTTGCAAATTTGTGAAGCATTGACAGCCCTACAGGTCTCTGGAGGTCTGCACAGTGGCAGGAAGAAGAAGTTGCTCCTTGAGGGTCGGGTGCAGCAGGCAGGCGGGCAGGGTTGGCACCAAGTCAGTCATGCTCCTCTGTTCTTGGGTCAGCAGTCTTCTTCTATGTCTACTTCTTCTTCTGGTCTGTAGACATCGGAAGTCCTTGTATCAGGGGGTCCCTTAAATACTCAATTTAGTGGTCTTAAGGTGAGAGAGGGGTAGAAGCCAATGGGCTACTTACCCTTGGGGTCACTACACCCCCTATATGACCACTTCCTGTGGGGAGTAGGCATCACCCTGACCCAGCATTCCTCATTCCACCACACAAAAGAGGGTGGAATCCTAAATTTGGTGCTCACTTCGGACTTGGTCACCCTAGAGCTGTGCCCAGCCTGGCATTGCAAACACCTCCTGAATATCTAAATTTCCCACTTGTCCTGGCGCCAGATGGCTCAGGGCAGGGGGTTGGCATCCTCTTCTGTTAGGGAAGCCAGTTTTGCATACCAAAGACAGTGGGCTCTTTGAAGCTCCCTGCCTTGGAATGCTAATTCACATGTCAATCTGTAGAATTGGATGTACACACCCTCTGCCCAAGAAGGCTTTTGTTACATGCCTACTGTGAGCAAAGGCCCTCACCCCTGGGGGTCAGGAACTTCTCTGTGGTGGCAGGCTGGCTAAGACCAGTCTGTCAGCACACTAGTAGTTAGTGGGTTTTCAGGGGGCCCCCCTAATGTGCCCCTGGATGCATGCATTAATAAATCCATCACTGGAATCAGTGTGGGTTTATGAAAACAAGGTGTTTAATTCCAAACACCATTTGTTTTAGTGAAGCCATTATGTAGCTGGGGAACCCGTTTTGACCAGTGTCCCATACATACCTTAAGATGGCAGTGCCCCATACATACCTTAAGATGGTTTCCCTGCTCACTTGCAATAACTAGTAATAGAACTAGACATCACAGGAGCATATCTGCTCATGCAGATATGTCCTTAAATAAAATATAATGCACCCTGCCTTACGGCTCAAAGGCCTACTGTAGGGGTGACTTACATATATTCGATGCAATGACTTTGGCATGACACACAAGCGTGAGTCATGCCATGTTTTCACTCATAGTTTGCACCATGTCACGCAGCCTGCAATGGCAGTCTGTGTGGAATTTGTATGTGGGTCCATTAGAGTGGCATAAAATATGCTGCAGGCCTTTGGGATCCTATTTAGCCCCTATGCCCTGGGTACCCGGGGCACCATTTACTAGGGACTGACAGGGGTGCTAAAGTCCTTTGGCAATTGTAGCAAAATTAGACAACACCTCGGGCATATTTACAAGACCTCAGCACCACCAGAGTGTCACTTATTTTGACGCTCCGGTGGCGCAGTGCCATTTTCCATTTTACAAGGTGGCACTAAGGCACTTTGCATGGCTTAACGCCACCTTGTAAATATGCCCCTTTCCGCCGTAGTTCTCTGTGGCAAAGGGCGTGGAATAGGTGCTGCTGTGGCCGTTCCACCGCAACACCCATTGCTTTTTTACGCTGCTCCAGATTTACAAGGCTGAGGCAGCGCCAAAAACTAACACCATGGAATACCAGGCGTTAGAATGGTGCAATGAGGAGGCATTATTAATTTCTCCTTGTTTTTTGCTCTTTCCATGAGTGCTGCCATAGAAGGTGCAAATCATCATTATTGATTGTTTATGTAAGAAACACCTTCTTGCACATAAACAATTGTGCCTTCAGTGCAGGCACCCTTGGCACATGGTGGCAGGGTACCAGTGCTGAAGCTAGGCAGCTTTTTTGCACCAGCGCTATGGGAAACACAGGGGTGCACCGTATTCCTGTATTCTGAAAATGCCGGAACACAACACTGTCAAATTTGGCGCAGCACCCAGCTTCGGCATTTTCTTGTGAATATGCCCCTTTGTTATAGGGAAGGAGCACGGGCACAGTAGTCTGGTTTGCAGGCCACAGTGCACCGTCAGAGTCGAAAATCAGCATCTAGTAAATAAAAAGGGGGCAAAAAGTGGGAGGGTAACTGCCACAAAAGCCCAGTTCCCTACAGCACTAGCATGAGATGCTAATCTGTGAGTAATTCAGGTGAGTGGGGGAGCTACACCGATATATGTGTTGATAGGCCAGTCACTACTCTGATGTAATAAGCAACAGTGTTGACCTCTGAACACAAAATGGGCTGCCCTCTGCCTCATTTTATTTACCAGAATCAGTGAGAGCACCAAATTTCTTTCTGCCCAGGGCGCTACCCTGACTAAGGGCGACTCTGCTTGTTACTGCTTAAAAATACTAAAATGAACGAAATTAATATGTACTTGCTCTATAGTGCATTCAAATTTTCTTGGTGTTATACTTGGCTATTCCATCTTTGCTCCCTGATGTTAACATCAAACACCAATCAAGCCAGTGTTCTACCACATTATCGAGGTTTTTACGTTGACCTTCAAAAACATGGAATCCATAACATTGACTAGCACTATATCATCAATGTACGTTTACATAAGTAAATCTATATATTCTTACTCTGATGATATAGTGATAGTTGATATTGTGGATTAAATATTTTTGTAGGTCGAAGTGAAAAACTCTGACATACAAACCTTAACGACTGAATACCATCCATTAAAATTAGATGGAATCATGCAACAAAGAAGCAGAGGAAGGTATATATGGATACTCATCTCTTTCCTCACACTTGCAAACACACGAATGCTTAAGAGAACCATCAATGTTCAAGAATTGGCCCACCACTGAGAACCTCTTTCATGACACCAACCTCTCTCTACAGAGGCCACCCTGCATCTAAACATGATTCCAGCAGGGCATGCATGCTCTAGCCTGCAAGAAATCATGCAAGAATGTGTGCTAAGAGACAGCAGAAGTGGCAGTTCTATAACTTAATGTTTAGAATGCTCTGAATGTTCAAAGGGAGCGTGCCATCAGCTGTGGGGTTCTGAACTAGTCAGTTACATCTTGGCTGGGGCGGGAGCTCCATGTTCAGCTGTTTCCAAAAACAAACATATTGACCTACCTTCACGTGGTCATTGATTGTTCTTTACAAAATTGGCGACAATCACCAACGGCTTGGGGAACATAGTGTATGGAGTAGGATCCAGTGTGTATCTGGGCCAGTTAGCTTCACTATTGCAAGAATACCATTACTGAATTGAATACATTCCAGGCTGGCAAGGCTTTAAAAACATTTTTTTGCTCAGATGTCAATAATAAAGGCATGTTTCATCTGTATCTGCAATAACTGAGGATGTGGGCATACTCTTCCTAGCCTGTGCAGTTTCCTCATGTTGCTTCAATCGGCATGCGCTTATCAGCGTGTGTGGCTTCCTCGCACTGCTTAGTCAGCCTGCTGTGCGTGAACTGATATTCCATGTGTGGATGCAACCACCTTTTATCAGGCCCAGCCACAAGAGCGATTAGATTGCAACTTGAGACGTATTACTTTGTAGTTGTACCCTGTTCTCACCGGTGGCCACCCCCACTGAGCCCAAATATAAAGAAAAGACTATTACACCACATAGCTTCAATATTAGAGGAGGGAATTAGACACCTCTATTCGGCTTCTAGAAATTGAATGAGGACTTCGCATCTGCACATACTTAGCGTATTGACAACATGGAATCAACTAATAAACCTGGCATTATACCTCCTCCTTACTTCTAAACACAACCAGTCAAACTACCCATCCTCCACCCATCATTTCGGAGCAATGGGTAGATATGTTTGATAATTATTTAGAGGCATTTAATTTCTAAGAGTTTAAGTTCTCTAGAAAAAATGCCATTCTTCTTAGCACTTTAGGTCAAGAAGGTCAACACATTTTTAAGTATTTGCCTGTTGTGTTTGATCAGGGGGGTAAACAGTTTGAGATTGTTTACAAAGAGGTGAAGAAGAGGTTGGAAATTAGATTTTTTAAAGACACCACTGTTGTTATGTCCAGGCTCAAATTTTATACCCAATCTCAAAAAGTTGGTGAGAGTGTTTATGAATTTGTATCTAGACCACAGGAGCTGACCATCAAGTGCCAGTTTGGAACAAAAGGGATTCGTTAATACGTGACCAGTTGATTGTTAAAAGCCGGAGCAAAAAAAATCATGAATGACTTTGTACAGTGAAATACCCGTTGTTTAAGGATGCTATTGAGATGGCAAAAGTCATAGAGCAATCAGAATACTGAAGGAGAAGAAGAGAAAGCATAAAGGAAATTACAATAATGTTGGTTGTGATGATAAGGACGACAACAAAGTATTGGCAGGAGCTAAAGGGTTTTTATAGGTTTTACAAAAGTACATTTTCCAACAAAACAACAAATAGAGTGTTCACCAGATGTGGGAGTACTTTTCATAATGCAGAATCAAAATCCTGTTATGCCCTGGGAAAGGAATGTAAGAAATGTGGAAGAAGAGAACATTTTGCACGCATGTGCAAAGTTAGTTCTAAGTCTAGAGTGGGGTTTGTACATGATAAACTCTTGGAGGGTGATGAAGGGGTGGATAGAGTTTTGTGTGTTGACAATAGTGTTAGTAAATGTATTTGCCTACGCAGACCAACAGCTAATTTCAGAGTGAGACAGAGAAATATTCAGTTTAAGGTAGATTCAGAAATGTTTTTGTGAGAATGGCCACATGTACATCTTACCAAAGGATTTTGACCCTGGTGATTATCAAGGGGTGTATAGACATAATTTATTACATGTTAACAAAAATTGATATTCAGGAAAGACAGGCGGAAGGAAAGTTATATTTAGCAGTGTGTCGTCCACCCAGTTTGGAATCGCATCACCAATATGATTTACATATCATAGTAAATCCGAGGGATTCATACCAGGTCATGGTAGCTGAGGACATTACTGTGGAAGAGATTCTGGAAGGGGCTAAAGAGGTCTTCAGTGGTAAGTTGGGTAAGCTGAAGGGGTATGTAAACAGGATTGTGGTCCAACATGAAGCAATTCCGGTGCAACATAAGTTGGGGAAGGTACCTCTCACTGCATGTGAGGAGGTCCGCAAGATGATTTGGGATATGGTGGAGGAAGGTGTAATCAAACAGTTAAAAAAATCAAGTTGGGTGGTGATCATGAGAAATCTGATAGGAGTATAAGGGTTTTGTGTCACCAAAAATATTGTATTGGATAATTATCTGTTACCCAATATAAATGACTTAATTTTGTTGCTGAAGAGTGTGAAGTAATTTAATAAGTTTCATCTCAGGAGAGCTTATCATTAGATCATGATGACTCAAAACCTCTCACAGCTTTCATAACAAGGGAACGCATTTTCCAGTTCGCAAGGATGCCTTTTGGACTAGCAACTGCTGCAGGTGTTTTCCACAGGATGATGGGGGAAATATTTAGAGGTATAGACAACGTAATTTACTTTTAAGATGACAACCTGGTATTTGGTGAGATGGTTGAGAGTCATCACATTACACTGCAGAACGTGTTAGACAGAGTTAGTGAGGCATGTCTAACTTTGAAGAAAGAGAAATGCACATTTTTGGGGGAGGAAATAGAGTACCTGGGGTACACTTTGTCTAAGGAAGGAGTGAAGACCGAACAAGATTTGCTGGAATCTATTAGAAAATCCACTTCCCCACAGGAAAAAGTTAATCTGTGATCATTTTTAGGGTTGATTGAATATTATTCCATATTTATTAAGAACTTTGCTGATAAGACTGAAAGTTTGAGAAAATTATTGAGAAAAGGGTACGGTTTTTGATGGGAGGAAGAACAGCAATTTGTTTTTCAAAACATAAAGAAGGAAATGTGCAAACTAATGCATTAGTCCCATTTGATGTTGAATGCAAAACCATAATTACAGTGGATGCAAGTGCGATTGGTTTAGGGGTGGTTTTATCTCAAATTCATGGGAGCAGTGAAAAAATACTGCATTTGCATCGCGATCATTAATACAGACTGAAAGAAATTATTCAGTCATTC
The DNA here is from genome assembly GCF_964204655.1 of Triturus cristatus. Taxonomy (NCBI): domain Eukaryota; kingdom Metazoa; phylum Chordata; class Amphibia; order Caudata; family Salamandridae; genus Triturus; species Triturus cristatus. Next base: position 610,572,060 of record NC_140591.1, on the reverse strand, counting down.
AGAGGGAGACCTTGGCAGCAGTTTGTATTTTTGGACGCATGTTTTGGGTCATAAAATAATACTCCGCACAGACCACAAACCTTTGGTAAAGATACTCTTCCCAGGATGTGGGTAAATGGTTATTATTACTATTATAATTTTATAAAGCGCATACCTACCCGGCAGGATTTTCCAGTGCACGACATGTAAGGTAAAGTATCTTGGCCAATGATCCAGAAGAAAAGTTAGAAGAGCCATGTTTTCAGAAGTTTTCGAAAGACGCTGAGGGATTGGCACCTTCTCATCAAGTCAGGCATAGTGTCCCACAGCTTTGGTCAAAGATAAGAGAAGGAGCAACTGCCCTGATGAGTACTTTAAGACCCTTGGACTGCACAGAGATTGCGATTGCTGGAATGGAAGGAATGGCTGGGACAGTAGTGTTTCACCAACAGTCTCAGATACCGGGAACCTATGTTGTGCATGGCTTTATGCATATAGCACAGATCTTTGAACTGGATATGTTTTTCCACCCCGAAGCCAGTGGAGGTCTCGAAAGAGATGGATGTAGAGGAATTTTTGAGGAGATGAAATAACGGGTCATATTCTGGACCACCTGCAGACATTTGAGTGATATTAGAAGCCCCGAGATATAGACTATCACCATAACCAATCTTGGCAGAAACAGAGCCTGAATAACAGTTCTAAGCAGAAAGAGGTAGTATCCAGAGAATTTTGTTTACCACTTTAAGACTGCAAAACAGGTAGAGGCTACCTTAGAAATTTGAGAGTTCATTAAGAGTTAATCATCGAGCAATATACGGTAGTATTAACCGCAGAGAGAGGAACCGGAGGGGTTCCAAGAATAGCCAGCCAATGACACGGGCCCCACAATTGGGGGTTATTACCTACTAGCAAAACTTCTGTCTTATCTCCATTTACTTTAAAAGAATTGGTACTCATCCCGGTGGCTACCTTCATAAGACAAGTGTTCAAAGTGTCCGATCCATGATTCTCGCTGGGCGACAGAGAAAAGATGATCTGGGTGTCATTAGTATAGGAGAACAAAGAGAGGTCACAGCCTTCCACAATATCAGCCAGGGGAAGCACATAAATGTTAAACAGTACTTGGCTCAGAGGGGAGCCCTGGGGGACTCCACAAGGGAGAGAATGACACCTGGAGGTAGAATTGGTGTAGAAAACCTGAAAAGTTCAGTCATGCAAAAATGAAGCCAGCCAGGTTACTGCTAAATCATGGAGAACTATGTCCTCTAGACTTTTTAAGAGTAGTTCGTGAGACACAGTGTCAAAAGTCACGCTAATGTCAAGCAGTATAAGCGCAGCTGTACCGCCACTATCCGGATTTAGTCTAAAATGTTCTGTGACTCCTAGCAAAGTAGATTCTGTGCTGTAACCAGCAAGGAATCCAGATTTTGATGGGTGAAGGAGATCATGCGTTTCCACAAATGATGACATTTGCTGGTTCACATGCTGGTTCACATGTTTTTCAAGAACTTTTGAGAGCAGGGGAAGGAGCGAGATTGATTTATAATTCAACCAATTAGTAGGCTCTATATTAGGCTTCTTAAGTAGTAAGTAATTGAGGGCTGAGTTTGCTCACATAGGATAGGAAGGAGGTCTAAAAGAGACACAGACTTTATGGAGTTCAACAAAGTAAGGAAACAAGCAGCTTCAATGGGAGAAAAGAAATTTAGACAGTGATTGAGACAATTTCCAGAAGGAGTGCCACTGTCTGATTCTTTATGAGCATCAGCTACCAAAGTCCCGGTCCCCTGTATTCTGGGAGAAACGTAAAGGTCTGGGATATCGAAGAGAAAGAGTCCTGAATATCTGCCACCTTTTTACCAAAAAAGCAAGCCACTTCTTCACATTGCAGCTGTGAAAGGGAGGGAAAGGGGAATATCTTTCCAGGATCAGATAACCACTCTGAACAGTGTTTTGGGACAACTTTGAGCCAGGGGGATTTTATCAGAGTAGAAAGTAGCTTGAGTAGATCAGCAAGCTTTATGATATTCCTTCAGAGCTAATCTGTATTTGAGTTTGTCTTCTTCGTCATAGGGTTTTCGCCAAATCCTATCTATACGCTGGTCAGCAAGATTGGTCCAGTTAGCTTCATGATTGCAAGAATAGCAATACTGCATTGAATACATTCCGGGTTGGTGTGACATTCAGGCAGAGTGCCTGTCCCTTTTTTTCAGAAAAGAGGGATACTTTGAATAGTAACATTAAAGTTGGAGATTTGGTGAAGATAAGATCTGGAGGAGTGGAAGGGGGTCTCGTGAATATTCGTAGGCCATACAAGATTTGGGAGGTGCATGATTTTTATGTTGTGCTAAAAAATAGTTGAAAAATGAAAAAAAAAGAAATGTGGCCTTGTATAGTAAGAATGCTGGATTGGACACTACCAGTGTGGTAGTTTTGTGCTGATGACTGATGATGAGGTGTTGTGAAGAGGAATGAGTGATTCTGAAATGGCTAAGAGAGATGTTAGCACAGGAGCAAATGGCGAAAATAACAGAGGACTGGTGATGGATGCCAAAGCAGAGTGTCACACAAGACATCCAAGGGCGAGAGACAGTACCAAGACTTCGGAGACCTCCAGAATACTGATAGGATTATCTAAAAGAGATTATGAAAATAGTGTTTTTCTTCCCCCAGAGTTCTTGATATTATGTAAAATGATGTTTCAGTTTGGTTTCCCAGTTTTTTGTTTAGGATAAGGTTTTTTTATGTTCTATTTTTTCTGTTATTTGTTTTTATAAGGGAGATGGATGTGTTATAACTCAATGTTTAGAATGTTCTAAGGAAGCGTGCCGTTAGCTGAGGGGTTCTGAACTTGTCAGTTACAAATTGGCTGGTGCAGGATCTTCATGTTCAGCTGTTTCCACACATACACATGTTGACTACCTTCAAGTGGTCATCGATTGTTCTTTAGAAAAGGCGGCAGTGCAATAAGTATATGTCAAATAACAATAATACAAGGTGCAAATGTAAAAAGTTACTTAAAAAAAAATGTAGCACGAATTCAGGGTCCAGGAATTATGAACTCTTCATTGATGCAGAAGGTAATAGCTTAAATAACAAAGCACTTGACACACCCAAGCATAACCTAGGTGTGCATTAAAGCTCTTTATGAAGAAAAATTCCACATGTACTTCATAAGCAGAAATTACACCAGAATGGCAAGACAGAGCAAGCAATGGCAAAGCCAATAGGTCAGGTGTTGGCCACCAGCCTTTTGGCAATTCTTTCTCTTTATCATGGTTTTTGCAAAACTATATTTATTGGAAAGTTACGGTGTCCTCATTAAATCTATAGAAAAACATTGCTAAAAGCAAAAGTAAAGTTTTTTTCTGGTCTCAAAAAGTACATATTCTCATGGTACGCCCAGCACTGATGGGAACTTCCGTGTGCGTGGATGTGCTCCTTGTGGAAGGGCAGCATGCTGTCACTCATATAAAAGTCGGTCAATGTAGAAGTAGTCTAACATTGTCCCTCGATGCATTATGAATCAGGTGGAAGTAAAGTGACAAAATCACAGAATACTGAATTAAGTCTGCTGAAAACACCTATAAGTAAAATCAAAATGTCTTGGCTAACACAGACCTAAAAAAGCAGAATGCACAGAAAACAGCCAAATATAGACGGGCTGTAAGGGAAGAGGTTTCTTGATGGTGAAAAATATTTTCCATATGTGCAAAGGCTTTCCTATACAAAATTCATTTGTTTCACATTGAATTTTACAACTGATGGAAAATATCCATGAGTACACATTTTACACTAGGAGTACATTTTACACTATAGTATCCCAGTTCTCCATCATGGATGTCCGGTTGCACCATTCAGAAACAGTATCATTGTAATCAGGTGCAATGCAACAAGAGACCATTGCCTGATGTAGAAGCATGCTTTTTCATGCTCCTGTTTTGTCAAATAAATGAGAAGTTTATGCTATGCTTGACAAGTGATCTGCACCATTTGGAAAGTGTCCAAGCCAAATTCTAAGTTAAAAAAGAGATGGTATGATACTGGCATTTGTATAGTGTGCTTTCGAAATTTGTAAAGGCTTGGAGTGCATTACCATTCTGGTGACTTCCCAGCGTGGTTCCAAGCTTTACTTTGCACACAGGAGTCTGAATTAGAATATAATGATTTGATATGGATGATGTTTCATGCTCCCTGTTGTGAGAAATTGAGTTTGTTGGTTGGCTGGGGTGTGAGCCCTGGTCAAGCAGCAACCACAATCTTTGTCAGGGTAAGGCACAAGCAAACCCCAAATTAACCTGTGCTCACCACCTGGTAGCTTGGAACAGAGCAATCAGGGTTAACTTAGAGGCAATGTGTAAAGTATTTGTGCAAAACTTCAAACAGTAAAATTGTGAAAACACCACACACAAAGATCCCACACCAGGTTGGGAAAACGTGAGCTGAATTTAATAAATGAAACAAGATCAAAACGATAAAAATCCAATCAGTAGAACAATAGTTATGAAGTTTTAAAGGATAAACTGTAAAATAGTGCCTAAAAGCAGAAAGCGGCAACTGCAGCTATCTGGTCACGCAGGACCAGGTGAAAGTCAAATGTTCAGGTCGACCGCGATTGCGTGCAGGTCAGATACAAACCAGGATTAGTCCCTCTGAAGTTTTACCTTCTCAAGTTTTGTGCCAAGAGTCCCGCTCATGTTGGAGAGGGTTGCAGGGAGCAAAGTAAGCGTTGCAGCCAGGTGTTGGCATGGCATGAAGAGAAGGCTGGGTGTCACGGATGGATCGGCAGGTGCTTCGCAATGGTAGTCCCCCGTGAGTGGTTGATGCTGCTGTGCGAAGAGACGGGCTGGTGGCGGCTCATGCTGATTCTCGGTGCAAGTGGCGCAGTCATGGTGCGAACTGGCCCGTTCACGCTTGCGAATAGCCCAAAAGCGAGAATTTAAGAGCGTTTAGCCACACCAAGGGTCCAACAAAAGTGTGGTAAATTTAATTACCTAGACTTAATTTATGCGGTAAAATTAAATAAGAATAACTCAGTAAAAATAAGAGGCAGAATCCGTGGCATTTGAGGTTTTAAAATGGGTTTATTCCTTACAAAGGAATTGGTTCGAACCAGGCAATCGTATTCCGTCACCACTAAGGTTCGGGAAGGGATAGAAGCCATACTTTATTGACAGGTTGTCATATTTATAGTAAATGCATTACAGTGAAGACATATGCAGAAGGCGTTACAGCTGAGAAGAGAGATAAGAATACACATACGTAATGAAAAGGCGTTACAATAGGCGTGCATGAGGGCATGTACTAGAAACGTCATTATGATGATGACACAAGTGGGTGGATCCATTAGAGAATCCTGCAAAGTCAGCAGAAATACTTGGCAGAGATGCGCGCATAGTAGCATGACGTGTGATTGACGTGTAACTGGAGGGTAAAGAGGACTTGACATTTAGCCTTACATGAGGAGACAGAAGTCTGGGATGTCAGAACAACCTAATCCCAAATCGTATCTAATATCTTGTGTTTAAGGAACTGTATTATCTGGAAGGAAAGGTCTCTCAGGCAGAGGCTATCCTATACTAACTACTAGTGCGTGTATAAGCCTCTACGTGTCTACATGAGATGCGAGGGGCATGGGCCTACCATGGCAACAGAAGCCATGAATTACTTGCACGGAGACAGTAAGGCCGGGCCCTTTGCTCTGTAGCTGGAATGGATGTTTACCTAAACTACTAGACAGGAATGCATTTCTCGAGGAGCGGAGCAGATAACTTGAAGGCTGAATACAGTCTTTGGCAGGCAACAGGCCGGGCCAGGCACCGTTAGCCGCGCAGGAAGTAAGACAAAGGTCATGGATACAGATACAGGTCCAGGCTGGAGCATTCAGAGGCAGAAGCAGGAAAAGCTCGATGGCAGAATTCAGGGCCTACCTTGCCAGAGCTGGAAAACGTGAAAAGTATACCATATAAAAACGGTGGCAAGGCATACTTAGGAATGGAATATTCGACCCATTCATGGCGGATCTGAAAGAGGACATGTTGACGTTGGACACATATGTATTTGCGTCTTCATAGCTTGAAGTGGAGGGAACATACATGTACTTGTAGCATGTACATGGAGCCGTTGGGGTCTAAGATAGGGGACATAATTGACCATAAAAATTCATATTTCCTCATTCCCTCCTTGTCCCCTACGGACCCTTCATGAGATATCGATCCTCAGGAATCCATCAATTTGTTCATGTAACATCATTTGCTCTTCTTTCTTCTTCCGGGATTTTGAACTAGAACTCGAACGTGGAATACATGACGTGGCACACAGGCCGCAAATCGCTGGTCCACATTGTAGACACAGGCAGCAACTGAATACTATGAGAAGGCCAATACCTAGGAAGGATAGGACTTTCCATCCCCAGGCTGACAACACGCTCCAGAACCAACCGGACCATGTCCAGGTGCCTGGATTCTGATGTATCTGGCTTGCAATCTTATGAAGACGAGTTATGGCTTTATATACGGATGGCGCGTTTTCTGGAATGAAAACACAACAACTTGATCCGATGACTCTACAGGCTCCGCCCCTATCGGCCAGGATGACGTCAAGGACAAGACGATTTTGGAGAACAACAATCCGCATCGCAGACTGCTCCTCTGTTAAGTTGCCTAGGGCAGAGGTAGTTTCATTCACTACTGCTTCAAGGGTTCTGGTTAATCTACGTATCAGTTTACTATTAGAGACAACACCTATGTAGGGAAAGAGACCTTTATTGAAGTCTGTATATTGTTCCCATGCTGTTTCAGTGTAGTCGACAATCGGAAGATCTCTCTGGGGTCTATTGTGTACTAGATGGGTGTTTCTATGATAATCAGGAGGGGCTAGGAAAACAGGTGGCAGAAGGAATGCAATGTAACAGGTACCATCCCAATCTAAAGGTAAGCGTATATATGCGGTATGACCACAAATGAAGTAGGAATGACGGGAAGCTCTAAATGTAGACTTGCCCTTATCACTGAATTTGATCACAGTAGTACATTTACTATGACCCAGGTGTACTGAACCATTCTTTCTTACACATAATTCACCTTTGACTGGTAATACGGACATAGCAGGCAAGACTGGTGCAGCTTCGGATTCAACATTCAGAATCATGAGGTTGAGTGTAAAATTACCTAATCCATATACTTCATTTTCTAGGTCAGTTCCTGTCCTTTTGGGAAGTCCCTCCTTGTTAGGGTAACAGGCTTTGAGCAAAACTAAGTTCAGGTTTCCCCATACCCAGTTGCTCTGGTAAACTACAGTATTTGAATCTAAAGAATTAATCAAACTAAACCATGCGCCACAGGAACCATTATGTGTGAATGGATACGGAAAGAGGGGCAGAACTCCCTTGTATTTCTGATAGGGAGGGAGTCGGCCACATATCCAACAATTTGTAGCATTGCTGGCCTGATGGGAGTGATGTAACATACTAATGAATGTGTTGTTGCGCAGCGCAAGTCTATAGGGCAACTCATGTGAAGGTAATTCGCTAAAAGAATGTTCGGAAGTATCATTGTAAGCAGAATGAGCACGCTTGAAAATAGGATAGTACATGTGCAACAGTATACTTGCAGCAATAATCAACAGATTTAGAAAAAACATAATCAACAATGTCACTATACAGTGACTATGAAGTGATTTACAATATGCACGTTTCTTGAGCTGTTTCTGTCTATCCCTCTCTCGATTTCGGTCTAGAGGATACATGTCAGAGACTAATTCAACCGATTCACCTAGGAGAGGACTTAAACAATCAAATTGTCTGACTTGCTAGACCTTAGTTTCAGTTTATAGTTTTGGGAAGCAGTGTTCTCGACCAGGGGGAGTTTTGAATCAGTCTGTGGAGGGGGGCAAGGCTGAGAGTTCAAATCAGAAGGTAGTCCATGAAATTTCTTGATATGGCTCGAGTGTAGCCAACCCTTGTGACCCTCGACCTTCACTGCTGTCCTCGTGGTCAGGAGTACTAATCTCGGCGTTTGCCAGCGAGGCTCCAGCGGGCTCCTCCTGTCGAAGTTTCTTATGAAAACAAAATCTCCGAGAACCACTTCATGGGGCTTCACCTCGGTGTTGTCGGGAAAGGCTGCAGCTACCTGTGAACGGCAAGATTGTAGTGCAGACATCAAGGAAGCAAGGTAATCTGTCAGCATATTACAATCAACATCAGTGATTTTACGAGGTATAGGCGTCCCCCACATATTTGGTGGCCTACCGAAGACCACCTCGTACGGGGATAGCCCTGTGCGAGAATGTGCTACCATTCTCATGAAAAAGAGTGCAACTGGTAAGGCTACTATCCAGTCGACGCCTTTCTCTCTACAGATTTTTGAAAGTCGAATTTTCAGAGTCTGATTATGACGTTCCACGAGACCTGCTGCCTCGGGATGCCGGACACAGTGAAATTTCCATTGATAACCTAACAGGAGTGAAATGTGTTTCATCAGCTCGGATGAGAACGGTTGGCCATTATCTGAGTACACGATACGGGGCAAACCATACCGTGGGAAGAATTCACGAACCAGCTGCTTGGCAGTGGTCGGGGCAGTGTAATCTGAGACTGGATATGCTTCTGTCCAACGGGAAAGAGCGCATACAACTACGAGGACATATTTGAATCCTCGACATCGTTCCATCTGGATATAATCCATCTGGAGGACTTCAAAAGGGTGGTCAGGAGGTTGAAATCCACCTTGCTCTACAGGTACACCTTTACCTGGGTTGAACTGACAACAAATCATACAAGTACGGACTTTCTGTTTGGCTGCAGCTCGTAAGTGTTTATTAAACCAAATGTTTTGAATACTGTCTAACATAGCTTTTTCTCCTAGATGTGCTGGACTATGTATTGTGTTAATGATAACTTGAACCATTGAGTCGGGGAGAAACCATGTAGATTTTCCCTTCGTTATCCATCCCTGATCTGTTTGGATCCCTCCTAGTTCAGTCCATTTCTTGGTTTCCTCTGGTGTAGCATGTGTCTGTATGTCAATTACATCAAGGGCGGGATCCCTAACTGTCATGCAGTGTGTCGGTGTCGGAACTATTGTCTTTGTCAAGTCAGTTGCATGAGTCTTATTCTGTGCTGTTTGCTTAGCTGTTCGGTCTGCTAGGTCGTTACCCTGGGAAATGATATCGGTGACTTTTGTATGGGCCTTGCACTTCATGATAGATATCGAAGTAGGCAGATGTATTGCATCTAACAGAGCTTGAATGAGGGGACCGTGTTGAATGTTGGCACCGTGAGAAGTCAAATAACCTCTCTCTCGCCAAAGGACTCCGAAGTCGTGTACAACTCCGAATGCATAACGTGAATCTGTGTATATGTTGACTCTTTTATTTCTGGCTTGAATACAGGCTTGTGTCAGAGCGATGAGCTCTGCTGCTTCAGCTGACAATGTGTCAATACAATTTGTTTCAATGACTTCGGTGTCTGTCGTGACTGCGTAAGCGGCCACTAATTCTCCTGTACTTGTTCTCATGCATGAACCATCCACATAAAGTGTCAGGTCTGGATCTGGTAATGGGACATCTGTCAAGTCTTGTCTGGGTTTTGTCGTAATAGTAATGACTTCAATGCAATCATGTGCCAGTGGGTCTGTTCCACTTAATGGCAAAAGTGTGGCAGGATTTAATGTACTGCAGCGTCTGATTTCTATGTGTGGCTGAAACAATGTTAATTCGTAACCTGTCAGTCGTGCTATAGTCAAGTGCTGAGTCTGAGTTCGGTTTAAAAGAACTTCCACGGAGTGTGGAACTTGCACTGTCAATTGATGTCCTAATACTATGGAATCGCTTTGTCTGATTGCTAAAGCTGTCGCTGCGACTGATTTCAGGCATGTAGGCAGAGCCTGAGCTACTGGATCTAATGTGCTAGAAAAGTAAGCACACGGCTTGTGTGAACCTGCTTGTTCCTGAGTGAGTACTGACAAGGCAGTACCTTCGCGTTCTGTAACGAAGAGTGTATAAGGCTTACTGTAACATGGTGTCGCTAAAACAGGTGCTTGACATAAGGCTTTCTTTAAGTCTTCAAAAGCTTGTGTATGTGCCTGAGTCCAAGGGAGGACAGTCGAAGTCGCTGCCTCCTGGGTTGTCAACTGAATGAGTGGCTTTACTAAAAATGCATACTGGGGAATCCATTGTCTACAGTACGAAGTGAGACCTATGAAGGCCCGCACCTCCTTTTGTGTCTTGGGTGGTGGCATGTTTACAATTAACTGGATGCGATCAGGTGTGAGCTGTCTTCCCCCCTTGGACAGCAAGTGCCCAAGGTACACAACTTGCTGAACACAGAATTGCAGCTTCGAAGGGGACACCTTGTGCCCCTTGTCGGCCAGAAAATGTAAAACCGTCAGTGATGCTTTTTCACATTCGGGTTCGCTTCGGGCGGTGATCAGCAGATCATCGACATACTGAAGCAGTGCAGTGTTAGCAGGCATGTGGATACTGTCAAGTTGTCTTTTCAGTGCTTGGCTGTAGATGCTGGGGCTTTCTGTAAATCCTTGAGGTGCGCGTGCAAATTTGAAGCTTCGTCCATTTAAACTAAATCCGAACAAGTATTGGCTTTCCGGATCGATTGGGACGCTAAAGAAGGCGTTCTTGAGGTCAATTACAGTAAAGAACGTTGCTTCTGAATCAATAGCTGTCAATAATGAAGAGACATCTGGAACCACGGGATATTGTGGTACAATGCATTTATTCAATTCGCGCAGATCAATAATTAATTGATAAACTGGGGGTGCTTTTGGATCAGTTCGTTTAAGAACCGGAATTATAGGAGAATTACACACATTGGAGTCGGTTTCCACAACCACTCCTTGTGCAATGAGCTCGTCAATGATTTGCAGCAAAGCCACTACAGCATCTGGAGGTAACTTGTATTGTCGAATTCGTGGTAATACCACTCCTGCTTTGAGTGTGACTCGATATGGTGTAATGTGCATACAACCTACATCAGTAGGGCCTTGTGCCCATAAATGTGCAGGGACATTCTGTAACCGGTGATCCATGTCTCTAAATACATAGTGACCTTTGAAGTCACGCAAAAATAGTCGTACCCCCTCCGGGGAACAACATATTACAGCTCCTAGAGCTTTCAGTGTCTTTATACCTAACAAGTTTTCTGGGCATGATTTTGTAACCAATAGATCTGTAGTCCGTGTCAATGGACCAACTGTAAGAGGCAGAGGTTGCGATACTTCATTAACAATAGGTTGTCCTGAAAATCCAAGGGAAACATTTTGTGAGCCTGAGAGGGGTGCCCCTGGAACCTCGTCGTGACTTATAGTTGTTCTGCTTGCCCCTGTATCAATTAAAAACTTTCTGTCTTTCCCTAATACTTGACTATGTACATAAGGACCCTCTTGATCTACGGGTACCTCAATAAGGGGTAAGCCAACTTCCCTCTCTAGGCTGTTTCATGTGTATCGCTGATAATCTGGATAGTCATTTTGTGCATACTGGTACATCTGTTGTGTCGTGTTTTGTGTTGCGGCAATAGGCTGTGACTGTGGTACCGCTACGATCTGTTGTGCAGCTTGCATAGGCTGTACATTCTGAGGTACTTGTTGTTGGATCTGATCCTGTCTAGGCGGACGTGGTCTCTCCTTGGTTTTACCCGTAGAGATATTATGTTTCAGAACTGCACAATCGTTTATATAATGACCTGGCTGTTTACAATAGTTGCATGTCCCTTTAACGGGAACCGCTGAATTACTGGACTGTGTTGCACCCTTTTTATGACTGTCAGCTGGAACTGACTGGGCGACGAGCATTTTCATTTTCGTGTCTTTCATACGTCTCTGTTCGTGTTCTTGTTCTTCTCTAATTCTATTCTGGTGGTACTGTAACATGTGTAACATTTGTGACGGGGTATTAGCTTGCCAAGAGCTCTCTACTTTCAATACTCTGTTCTTAACCTGAGGCAAGGAATTCTCAACTAATTTTGTTACAAAAAGATGTGGATATGAATCACTACTTGCTTTCAGGCCGCTATTAATACCAAAACATTTTTCAAATCGGGAATAAAAATCACTAGTGTCTTCATCAGGTTTCTGTTTGCAAGCTGAGATTGCTCCCCAGTCTTCCTTTTTCGTAGTTAATAAACGTGGCAATACTTGTACTAATAATCCTGGTAATGCTTTAGTTTTGTCTCCAAGCCCTACGCCTGCAGTTCGGGCATTTTCTTCGTTTTCTAATGCTGTCCAATCGATCTTTTGTTCTCCCACCTCCCACTCTTTTTCTTTGAGTTTCTCGTACATACCGGCAGGCAATAATACTTTCAATATTTTCATAATGTCAGGATAGGTATAATCACCTATGAGTAACATGTCTTTTATTTCACGGTGAAAACCTGCTGGATCTCTGTCATGGCTGGGCACTAATTTTTTCATTTCCAATAGTTCTATTTTAGTTATGGGCGTGTACACGAACACGCGTCTAAAAGTATTATCATCATTTCTAACTGGGTGTACTTCGCGTAAGGGATTCTGTCTGTCTATGTAATACGTCTTTCTTTCCATGGAGGGAGCTGGATCATGTTCTGGACACAAAAAGGCACTATATCTGTGTCGATATTCTAGAATTACTTTAATTAGATCGGTACCTAGACCTCTCCATTTATTCATGAATAGTTCTATCAGTATATCAGGTAGGGGACCAGGATCGGAGTGTTGGCCTTTATATAATATAAGGAGATGTTGTATCATGTATATACCAGCTAAGCGCTGTTCGTCTGGTGAGAGATTAAAAAACGTATGTACTAGCGCGTCATCACTATATTTATCAGAGCTGTCAGCCCATTGTACTGCTGACCTGGCTAATTCTTGTTCATCCATAGAATCGAGTACATGGTACCCCATTCGTTCTTGAAGTATTTTATCAGTAGCCTGAAACAAATGTTCAGGGGTCCTTGGGTTTGACATAGCTGCTTGAAAGATTCTCTTACTTTCTGGACGTATCGGACGTATTGGAGTATTGAAGGATCTTCCTTTTCCTACATAAGCTATCATTTCTCTAGCTGGTAATTGTAATTGTCCTGTTGTTATTTCTAATTGTTCCTCATCCCCTGAGGACTCGGTTTTATCTGCATCTGTTTCTCTTTCAGGCTGTTCTTTTTCACATATTTGTTCTACTTTTTTCCTGATCCTTCTGTACATACTTTCTATACTATTCTGTTTATCATGTTTTCCGTCTGCTATATTCTGGCCCCATTTGTTAAGGGCTCTCATTTCTTCCGCGTCTACGCCTGGCCTATCTCTGTGTCTTATCAGGCAGTTTATAAAGAAGCGTAACAACAGTTTCTGCGTGTCCACTTTCTGGTAGGCCATGGCCTCGCCAATACTTTCAGAACCTTGCCCTGTTTGGACAAAGCGATATATTTTGTCTAGATGTTCAATCATTCCTGGTAATATCATTAAATAGTTCGCAACTCGTCGTAGACGTACTGATGACAGCATCATTCTGTCGTCTTTACCTGGTACTGGATCATATCTACAATCTGTAAGAGGTTCTTTAAGTATGTCATAGTTCGCTGTTTGAGGTGTACGTTGGTGTGCTAGATCCCTATAAGTCAATCGACGCACTGATGGCGGCGTATGAAAACTTCCTGTCGCACCTCCTGAGGTGCTAGGTCCAAAAGGATTCGTTGGGTGTAAGGTAGGAAGAATAGATGCAGGAAGAAGTGGAGGAACGGGCGGAAGGTTTTGGACGGACGGAGGAGTATGTTGCTGCAGAAGCGGGGACAGATTTTCTCGGGGTCGAGCACCATTTGCAGGTGGTGTACGTGGCAGCGGAGCATTAACATATTCGGGGGCTACATCGTCTAAATAGGAAGAAAGGAAAATGTCCTTTGCAGTCTTGGGGTGCACTTTAGACGGAAGCAATGGAGGTGGCAGATCTTTCGGTACTTCCAGGGTGGCCTTAGGTAAACCCTCGGCCAGAAGAGGATACATACCATTCATAAGAGTGTTTCGTTGTCTGTCTACTTGTTCGGCTTTTACTCGGATACCTTCCTCAATTAATATATTTTCTCGGGCTTTTTCTGAATCCTCCCTACTTTTCTCTTCTTTTCTGAGCGCTTTCTCTGTGCGTCTATGTGATTCTTTACGCCATAATTCAATGGCATCTTTCTGTGATTGTCTGGCTTTCTTTTTCCATAATGCTTCTTCTACTCTCATGATGCAATCTGCATCCCATGTCCCAGTAGTGGGCCATCTCTGATTCTCTGCTAAATCCTTGGTGTAGTCTACCCACAATTCGAGATATAATACGGCATCTAGGCCATGCTTATGATACATAAAGTACCCTGGAGTGTCCCTAGGTGGAATGGGAACAGCTTCCTCGAGTATCCCTTTTCTAGTTTTTATCTGTCTTAATTTCGAGAATAACGGCATCTTGAACCTCGCTACTTGGTTCTTACTCGGACTTGAACACAATTAATACAATAAACACAGTAATGAAGATCGAACAATCACTCATACCACGACATTTAAAACATATCAAAACATTTTAGAACGAACGATAATAATTAGAATAAAACTAGTCAACTGCATAATGCTAGATGTACTGCTAAACAGCACAGATACACGGCTAAAACAGTGCAGACCAGGTCTGTGTACCCAGACCCGTCTTGACCGGCACAAACCAATGTGCACGTCTAGATGCGTCCCCAGCAACGGTACTCACCGGGAAGCACGGAACGGAACAGAAGGCCTCGGAAGTCTGGACTGGACTAGACCAAACTGGACTCGACTCGACTCGTGACTTAGATACTTCGGAACTTCGGAATCTGGTGGGCCTCTGTATACCTCGGATCTTGCTCTCTCAGCTAGGCTCTGGTCGGGATTCTCCGCACTCCTCACCGCCTCGTCTGGGTGTTGATCGCAGCCTCAGTCGCCCCCGTTGGCCTGAGGGAGATACAGGAAATCCTGCGGGTACGCGTAGTTGTCCGTCCGGCTGTGGCAGGAGACCGGGTCTGCAACACACCTCCGGCGCGTGGGGTGTGAGAGGTGTCCCTATTCGGGCGCCAATTATGTGGTAAATTTAATTACCTAGACTTAATTTATGCGGTAAAATTAAATAAGAATAACTCAGTAAAAATAAGAGGCAGAATCCGTGGCATTTGAGGTTTTAAAATGGGTTTATTCCTTACAAAGGAATTGGTTCGAACCAGGCAATCGTATTCCGTCACCACTAAGGTTCGGGAAGGGATAGAAGCCATACTTTATTGACAGGTTGTCATATTTATAGTAAATGCATTACAGTGAAGACATATGCAGAAGGCGTTACAGCTGAGAAGAGAGATAAGAATACACATACGTAATGAAAAGGCGTTACAATAGGCGTGCATGAGGGCATGTACTAGAAACGTCATTATGATGATGACACAAGTGGGTGGATCCATAAGAGAATCCTGCAAAGTCAGCAGAAATACTTGGCAGAGATGCGCGCATAGTAGCATGACGTGTGATTGACGTGTAACTGGAGGGTAAAGAGGACTTGACATTTAGCCTTACATGAGGAGACAGAAGTCTGGGATGGCAGAACAACCTAATCCCAAATCGTATCTAATATCTTGTGTTTAAGGAACTGTATTATCTGGAAGGAAAGGTCTCTCAGGCAGAGGCTATCCTATACTAACTACTAGTGCGTGTATAAGCGTCTACGTGTCTACATGAGATGCGAGGGGCATGGGCCTACCATGGCAACAGAAGCCATGAATTACTTGCACGGAGACAGTAAGGCCGGGCCCTTTGCTCTGTAGCTGGAATGGATGTTTACCTAAACTACTAGACAGGAATGCATTTCTCGAGGAGCGGAGCAGATAACTTGAAGGCTGAATACAGTCTTTGGCAGGCAACAGGCCGGGCCAGGCACCGTTATCCGCGCAGGAAGTAAGACAAAGGTCATGGATACAGATACAGGTCCAGGCTGGAGCATTCAGAGGCAGAAGCAGGAAAAGCTCGATGGCAGAATTCAGGGCCTACCTTGCCAGAGCTGGAAAACGTGAAAAGTATACCATATAAAAACGGTGGCAAGGCATACTTAGGAACGGAATATTCGACCCATTCATGGCGGATCTGAAAGAGGACATGTTGACGTTGGACACATATGTATTTGCGTCTTCATAGCTTGAAGTGGAGGGAACATACATGTACTTGTAGCATGTACATGGAGCCGTTGGGGTCTAAGATAGGGGACATAATTGACCATAAAAATTCATATTTCCTCAAAAGAGGTGCACTATTTGAGGGTCAGGAACTCACTGCAGATGGATCCAGGAGCTGGTTGGAGAGCCTTTTATGTCTATGTCCAGATCAGGAGTCCAGCAGACTAGCCCTTGGAGTCACTCTGGGGTCCTGGGTTTAAGATGAAGTTGCAGGTCCAGTTTTTCTTTCGCAGGCAAGAGGGCATCAGACAGCAGGTCAGCACAGCAGGACAGTGGTTCCTTTAGAGCAGCAGTCCAGCAGAGTGGCAGTCCTTGTAGCAGCATGACAGTCCTTCTGCCTGGCAGAGCATCCACTGGCCCAGAAGTGTAGTGAAGTGGTGTTCTCTGAGGTCCAGAATGTATCCAAAGTTGTGCCTTGCAAATGAGGAGAAGCTTCTAGAGTCATGCCTTTGAAGTGCCCAGACCCCCTACACTGGTTCTAGCCTAACTACAGGGGGCATGCAGCCGGATTACTCAAACTGGATTGGAACCGGAAGATGCCTTGAACACAGTTACAGTTGGCATAAAGAACTCCTGATTGTAGTATTAGCATCAGCAACGCCATAAAATTGCCCGAAAAACAAGGAATCCGTGATTCGCTGCGATTTACCACCTGATATTCATCAGAAACCTGCACAAATTGTTTTACACTGCAGATTAGAAAAGTTCAAGCATAAATAAGAATACATCCAGTCAATGTCCTGATGAGAACCCCAATAATAATAACGGGGTATGAAATGCGTCGGCACACTTCAATCTCTTTGGGAACACGATTGCATGAATAGGATGATCTAGGGGAATGGCTAAGCATTTCAACCCTATGAACTGAAGTAAGAGTTCCCAAGAGTGATAAGCAGCATAACAGATCCACAAAAAGGACTATGGCCACTGCTGCTTGTTTATGAAAATAGATGAGTGGTTCATTTTTGTGAGAAATGTTACACATGGATTGGATTTCTACGCGTTTCTCTTGAGTTTTGTTTATTGTTGTTATTTTGTAAGTTTGTCACAACTTTCGTTGATCTGAAACATTGAAAATGTGTATGTATATATGTTAGACCTGACATCCTTGGCGTGGGTTTTTCCCCTATCTTTTGCCTCTACTACCTGGATTTTTGACGCTGTGCTGGATTTCGTTTTTGCTTGTTTAGATGCTTTGGACACTCTGCCACTGCTAATCAGTGCCAGAGTGTAAGTGCTCCCTGTGTAAAATATCATTGATTGGATATCCCTGATTGGCATATCTGTATCACCATGAAGTCCCTAGTAAAGTGCACTGTGTGTGCCAGGGCTGGTGATGACAGATGCTACTAGTGGGTCTGCAGCGCTGATTGCGCCACCCACCTGTGTAGCCCTAAAATGGCGTCTCAGGCCTGCCACCGCAGGCCTGCCTGCAGTCCCCGGACTGCCATGTCCTCCTGGCCAGTGTCCACACTGACCGGGCCTAACCCTTCCCTTTTTATATACGTCAGTCATCCCTATGGAAGGCCCAAGGTACCCCCCTGGGCAGGGTGCAGTGTATGTAAAAGGTAGAGCATGTACTAGTGCAGGTACCATGCTCTGGTAGTGAAGAGCGGCCATTTTGTGTGTTCACTGCTGAAAGGTTATCTTGTTCCATAGGCTAACATGGGGGAGGCTGGTGCCAATGGCTATCAGCCTATCTTCTCATAGGAACAAGATAAGACATGAGTGTTTGATATCCCTGAGCTCAGCATTTAATAACACATCTTTTAGGAGAGGTTGTTTTTAAATCCTGAGTTGGAGAATAGTACTTTTTAGAGAGTAGCTGTTCTCTTGTCTAACCCTTCTGTGTGCCTGGGCATGCTTGTGGATTGACTGTCTGGTTTGAGAGTGACAGGGGCTGGGGATCCCCCAGGAGGTTGGCTGAGTCAGCCCTTTGCTGAATGACGACATTTGCAAGTAGAGTGGAGGGAGGAGGTAGCACCTGGGAGTGAATAGGGATGGGCCTGCCTGCCACAGTGCTGGCTCCACCTCCTGCTGGGCGGCTGACGACTCTGCCCCTCACTCTGAAAGGAAAGAAGAAGCCAGGAAAACAAAGTGCTCCAGCAACACCCAGAACTGGATCAGACCGGGCTCAGGACCCACTTGCACAAAGACTTTAAAGACTTTTAGGGGTATAAGTAAAGGACCCCTGACAACAGATTTTTAGATTCTACAATCAAGAGGAACCTCTGCTGAAAGACGGACTGCTGAAGGACTGAAGGAAGATTGCCTTGCTGTGTGCTCTAAGGGCTGACCTGTTCTGCTGTGCAACTGAAGCTGAGGAGGAGAAGGGGCCTTGCTGTGCCCCTGCCTACTTGACCTAACAAGACTTTGCTGTGTGCTGTGTCTTCAACTCTGAATCTCCAAGGGCCTGAGAAGAGCTGGCCTCCTGTTTTGCAACCCAGAGATAGAAAGGTTGCCAAGATTTTTAAGACTCTGCTGTGTCCCCCCTGTGCTGCTGTGTGCTGCAAGTACCGTGGACTGTTCTACCAAGCGTTTTACCATCTGCCCCGGGAAGTGCGCTGGCTGCTCTCTGTTTTGCTGGAGAGTGCCGCGCTGATTCTGGCCTGACACCGGCTGCCGCCCTGAGAAGACCGACGTGCTCATCGGCACGTGTATTGCTGTGGCTGCAGGATTGAGGGCGACCCCCATGCTAACTAAGCCGCTGCGAGGCTTGGCCGCGTCACGATTGACCCGCTGACACGGGGCGCCGTGGACTACCCTGCCCGCGATACACCGCCGCGGCCCGGGGGCCTGAAACTGATCGAGAGCTGCACTTCTCCGCTCTGCGAAGCCGCGGAGAAGAGAACGGGGAGGCCGCGACCTGATTGGCTGCTGGTAGGAGGCTTGGTCGGAAGGCGAGTGGCTAACTCCGGTAACGTCGACATCGTCACTGGGGGCTCGTCGAGGGAGCCGCGACCGGATTGGTCCATCGCTCGGGAGCTGTTAAAGCCCTGCACCGAGCAGCCCGAGAGGAGCGCTTTAGTTATAAGCGCAAGAGGCACCGCTGGAGGAACGTGGGTATTTAAATACTGAAAGCCTACGAACTTATTCTTTTTCTTTGAATACGAAGTCACACGAGAGACTAGAGACTATCTTTTTACGCTCCTAACAACCTAAGAAAACGATTAATGTGCAACGCTATGATAATTGATTTCCACTGCTGAAACTAGATAAAGTTATATTTTTGATATACTTACCTGTGTGGTCTATGTTTGTGGTGTACTAGGGGGGTCATTGTAGTTGTTACGTGCAAATACTTTACACATTGCCTTGGGGATAAGCCTGTTTGCTCGAGCCAAGCTACCTAGAGGGTGAGCAGGGGTTATCTACCGTGTGTTTCCCTGTACCCTGACTAGAAGCAAGGGTCCCTATTTGGTCTAAGGTGCTTACCTCTGCCAACTAGAGACCCCCAGATCTAACATTGGTGGTCAGCGGTGCGGATTAGACCAGTATTTGCACTTGACCTGCAGTGATTCTTTGTACATCACTAGTCTAGTTAGCAGTTGCATTGCACAAAGTTTTTGAAACCTATTTATGGAAGACCTAGGAAGCGTCATGTCTCTGAATGGAGTAGGCGAGGAGGAGGAATTGCAATTTGAAGTAAAGGAGTTGCTCACATATAAGAAAGAGCAACTAAAGCACTTCTGCAAGCAGCTTGGATGCCCAGTGAAGGGCAGCGCTAACAAGGAAGAGCTACAGAAAGCTCTAAGGGCCTGGTGGGAGGCCAAAAATGTTGTAACAGAAGATACTACTGGAGAGGATGGTACACAGGAGCATGGATTTGGATCCCATGATTTGCCAGTAACTGCGCCGCCTTCTAGGGCGGGCAGCACCCATTCCAGTAGGGGCCTTTCTCCAGAGGAGCTGGAGGAGAATCAGAGGGTTAGGGCCCATGAGATTGAACTTTTTAAGCTCAAAGCTCAAGCAGAAGAGAGGAAACTGCGCCTTGACAGTAAAAAGAAGGCGGAGGAGAGGAGGAATGCTCTCGCTTTGGAAGAGAGAAAACTCCAGTTGGCTCATGAGTTGAGCATGAGGGAGCTGGACATTAAAGCTAAACAGGTGGAGTCCAGTCCGAATGGTGGCAGCGCACAACCAGTACAGACGGGTAAAGTATACATACCGAAAGATTTGGTGCAGAATTATCAGAGGGGTGAGGATATCTATGCATGGTTTAGATCCTATGAGCTTGCCTTGAAGATGAATGAAGTGCCTGAGAAGAGTTGGGGGGCAGGTTTGTGGAAGCATTTTGAGGCCTCTGGGAGGGATGTCTTAGCACCCTCAGAAGCAGCAGGTACCTTAACCTACCCCACTATGAAGGAGGCCTTATGCCTCAGGTATGGGCTTACACCGGAACAGTACCGCCAGAAGTTTAGGAACTTCAAGAGACTTGATTCAAGTACTTGGGTGGAGTGTGTGAGTATGTACACGCGTGCACTGTAAGGTTGGATAAAGGGCAGCAAAGTAACTGATTATGTGGGATTGTGTCACTTGATTAGTTGGGAGCACTTGAGTAGTCTATGTGTTCCAGAGCTGCGCCAGCATCTTTTAGACAGCAAGTTAACTGATCCCAGTGAGCTTGCTAAGGAGGCAGACCGCTGGACTAGCACCAGGGTCAACAAAGGGGTGGTAAGTATCCCAGCCAAGGGTGGACAGGGTCCCCAGCAGAAAGGTGGGGAGGACAAGGATAACAATAAGGAGTTCTCTAAAGGGCCCCAAAACAGTTCCCAGGAAAAGGAGTCCCAAGCCTAAGAAGTCTTGGCCCCATAAGGGCAGACAGGACAACAGACCACCGCCTACTTGCTATGCGTGTAGGGAAGTGGGGCACATCGCCCCTAAATGTCCCAAGAAACCCCCAGCACCAGCTGCTGCTCCAGTCCCAGGGTTAGCTAGTGTAGCTTTGGGAGGGGATTTGATTTCCAGTGGGGAGAAGGGATTAGCTATGATGACCCTTGTCTCTTTAGGAGACCAAGAGATGGTCCAGGATACCTTGATACCCGCTAACACTAAAAAATACGGGCAGAAGGTGACCATCAATGGGAGGGAGATAGAGGCTCTGAGCGACACCGGGTCTAGTGTGACATCTGTCAGGTGTCAGTGGGTGTCTGAAGAGCAAGTCATTCCCAATGTACTCCACCCAGTGGTGGCAGCTGACACTTCAATGCACCTCTGCAAGATGGCGCGTGTTCCCTTTACATGGGGGGGAGTCTCTGGTACCTTGGAAGTCTGTGTCAGTGATGCCTTGCCAGTAGATTCTCTGTTGGGTAACGACCTGGAGAGTTCTCCATGGAAGGACGTAGAGCACAGAACTCACTTGGAAATGTTAGGACTGCCAGCATGGATCTGTGTATCCACACATGCCATGACAGCCAGTAAGGGTGGATTAGTAGAACTGGAGCCTGGAACAATGGCCCAGGAACCTGCCAGGAGAGGAAGGGGCAGAGGGCGCGGGAAACCGGCCCCCACTGTTCCCATGGTCCAGGTGGAAGCAGAACCTGAGGGGGATGCCCTGGAACCTACAGGGGAACAGGTGGCCGAACTGGGGGAATTGCCTGAGCTGACCCATTGGCAGCAAGAGGGTGGTCCCTCCAGGGAGGAAGTCTGCCAGGCTCAGAAGGAGTGCCCTTCTCTCATTGGTGTGCGGCAGCAGGCTGCAGACCAGGCAGCGGGCCTAGGGTCCAAGGAACATTTGATTTACTGGGAGGATGACTTACTTTATAGCGAGCCTAAGTTTGCTGAGCCCGGTGCAGCCCGTGTGCTGGTGGTACCCGAGCGCTTCAGGAACTTCTTACTGGGTCTGGCTCATGACGTACCTCTCGCAGGACATCTGGGGCAAGACAAGACCTTTACTGGCCCCAGATGAAGAAGCACGTCAGTACCTTTTGTAAGTCTTGCCAAACATGCCAAGCCAGTGGTAAGAGCGGAGGAAAGTGCGTGGCACCCCTCCAACCTTTTCCTGTGGTGAGCACCCCTTTTGAGCGGGTGGGCATTGATATCGTAGGGCCCCTGGACCCCAAGACTGCCTTAGGCAACAGGTTCATCCTGGTCTTGGTGGACCACGCCACCCGGTACCCGGAAGCAGTCCC
Organism: Triturus cristatus; assembly: GCF_964204655.1. NCBI lineage: Eukaryota > Metazoa > Chordata > Amphibia > Caudata > Salamandridae > Triturus > Triturus cristatus. The sequence continues at coordinate 610,549,749 of NC_140591.1, read as the reverse complement.
TCTCAGGACAATCACAGCACCCGTGGTGGGCCGTGCATTGATGGGGATCTTTTCCCGCGTGGGGTTTCCCAGAGAGGTGGTCTCCGACCGGGGTACCAACTTCATCTCTAGGTACATGAAGTCTCTGTGGGAGGAGTGTGGGGTAACTTATAAGTTCACCACTCCTTACCACCCTCAAGGAAATGGGTTGGTTGAAAGGTTCAACCGCACCCTGAAAGGTATGATTATGGGCCTAGCGGAGCCCATGAGACGGAAGTGGGACGTCTTGTTACCATGCCTGTTGTTTGCCTACAGGGAGGTGCCTCAGAAGTCCTTAGGGTTCAGCCCCTTTGAACTGCTGTATGGTCACCCTGTTAGAGGACCTCTCACACTGGTGAAGGAGGGGTGGGAGAAATCCTGTGGGAAAACCCCCCAGGATGTGTTCAGCTATGTGCTGGCCATCCGCAACCAGACACAGCGCTTCAGGAAGCTCGCGCAAGAGAACCTAGAAGCCAGCCAGGAGGAGATGAAAAAATGGTACGACCAGAATACCACTCTGGTAGAATTTCATCCTGGGCAGAAAGTGTGGGTGATGGCGCCGGTGGAGCCTTGTGCGCTCCGTGACAAGTGGACCGGGCCATCCGAGGTGGTAGAGCGCAAGAGTGAGGTGACCTACCTGATCAACATGAAGACTCCTAGGCAGCCCCTGAGAGTCTTGCATGTGAACCGCCTCAAGCCCCACTTTGAGAGGTCTGAAGTGACAATGCTCATGGCTACCGATGATGGTGGGGAAGAGGATAGTGATCCTCTCCCTGACCTTCTGGCAACCAAGGAGCAAGACGGGTCAGTGGATGGTGTGGTCCTCTCGCCCACCCTGATCCCAGAACAGCAGAGGGACTGTCGCCAGGTGTTGGGTCAGTTTGCCTCCCTGTTCTCCCTGACCCCAGGTGTCACCAATTGGTGCGTCCATGATGTGGACACTGGAGATAGTCTACCTGTGAAGCAGAAGTTTTACAGAGTAGCTGACAAGATCAGGGCCAGCATCAAGGAAGAAGTTTCCAAGATGTTGGCGTTAGGGGTAATTGAGCCCTCCAGCAGTCCCTGGGCTAGCCCAGTGGTCCTAGATCCCAAGAAAGCTGCTACACCCGGTGACCCGCCAGAACTTCGGTTTTGCGTGGACTACCGTGGGCTCAATGCGGTCACCAAGACTGACGCGCACCCCATCCCCAGAGCTGATGAGCTCGTGGATCGGTTGGGAGCTGCCAGGTATCTCAGCACCTTTGATTTGACTTCGGGGTACTGGCAGATTGCCTTAACTGAGGGGGCAAAGGAGAGGTCGGCATTTTCAACACCAGAGGGACATTTCCAGTTTTGCGTCATGCCCTTTGGATTGAAAAATGCCCCTGCCACCTTCCAGAGACTGGTCAACCGGGTACTGACCGGGCTGGAGCAATTCAGCGCCGCATACTTGGATGACATTTCTGTGTTCAGCTCCAATTGGGAGGAACACTTGCAACACCTCTGTGAAGTGTTGAAGGCTCTGCAGAAGGCAGGCCTCACTATCAAGGCCAGCAAGTGCCAGATAGGGCAGGGATCAGTGGTGTATTTGGGACACCAGGTGGGGAGCGGCCAGGTGGCGCCCCTACAGGCGAATATTGATACCATTCTGGCTTGGGAACCCCCCCAAGACCCAGACAGAGGTGAGAGCCTTTCTAGGACTCACCGGGTATTACAGACGGTTCATTAAGGGATACGGCACCATTGTTGCCCCCTTGACAGAACTAACCTCTAGAAATCAGCCCTGGAAAGTGAATTGGACCGAGGCCTGTCAAATTGCTTTTGATGCCCTGAAAACTGCAATGTGCACAGCACCCGTGCTTAAGGCACCTGACTTTTCCAGTGAGTTCATAGTGCAAACAGACGCTTCAGAGCAAGGCGTGGGAGCAGTACTCTCACAGATGGACGACGAGGGCGGAGACCAACCAGTAGCTTTCATTAGTAGGAGGCTACTCCCTAGGGAACAGAGGTGGAGTGCTATTGAAAGGGAAGCATTTGCTGTGGTCTGGGCCCTGAAGAAGCTGAGGCCCTACCTGTTTGGGACTCACTTCCATGTTCAGACCGACCACAGGCCCCTCAGATGGTTAATGCAGATGAGGGGTGAGAATCCAAAACTGTTGAGGTGGTCCATCTCCCTACAGGGAATGGACTTCACGGTGGAACACCGTCCCGGTACAGAACACGCCAATGCTGATGGTCTGTCTAGGTTTTTCCGCCTTAGTGATGAGAACTCCCAAGAGGGTGGGTAGTTCTCCCCACTTTCAGGTGGAGGGGACACGTGTTAGACCTGACATCCTTGGCGTGGGTTTTTACCCTATCTCTTGCCTCTACTACCTGGATTTTTGACACTGTGCTGGATTTCGTTTTTGCTGGTTTAGATGCTTTGGACACTCTGCCACTGCTAATCAGCGCCAGAGTGTAAGTGCTCCCTGTGTAAAATATCATTGATTGGATATCCCTGATTGGCATATCTGTATCACCATGAAGTCCCTAGTAAAGTGCACTGTGTGTGCCAGGGCTGGTGATGACAGATGCTACTAGTGGGTCTGCAGCGCTGATTGCGCCACCCACCTGTGTAGCCCTAAAATGGTGTCTCAGGCCTGCCACCGCAGGCCTGCCTGCAGTCCCCGGACTGCCATGTCCTCCTGGCCAGTGTCCACACTGACCAGGCCTAACCCTTCCCTTTTTATACACGTCAGTCATCCCTATGGAAGGCCCAAGGTACCCCCCTGGGAAGGGTGCAGTGTATGTAAAAGGTAGAGCATGTACTAGTGCAGGTACCATGCTCTGGTAGTGAAGAGCGGCCATTTTGTGTGTTCACTGCTGAAAGGTTATCTTGTTCCATAGGCTAACATGGGGGAGGCTGGTGCCAATGGCTATCAGCCTATCTTCTCATAGGAACAAGATAAGACATGAGTGTTTGATATCCCTGAGCTCAGCATTTAATAACACATCTTTTAGGAGAGGTTGTTTTTAAATCCTGAGTTGGAGAATAGTACTTTTTAGAGAGTAGCTGTTCTCTTGTCTGACCCTTCTGTGTGCCTGGGCATGCTTGTGGATTGACTGTCTGGTTTGTGAGTGACAGGGGCTGGGGATCCCCCAGGAGGTTGGCTGAGTCAGCCCTTTGCTGAATGACGACATTTGCAAGTAGAGTGGAGGGAGGAGGTAGCACCTGGGAGTGAATAGGGATGTGCCTGCCTGCCACAGTGCTGGCTCCACCTCCTGCTGGGCGGCTGACGACTCTGCCCCTCACTCTGAAAGGAAAGAAGAAGCCAGGAAAACAAAGTGCTCCAGCAACACCCAGAACTGGATCAGACCGGGCTCAGGACCCACTTGCACAAAGACTTCAAAGACTTTTAGGGGTATAAGTAAAGGACCCCTGACAACAGATTTTTAGATTCTACAATCAAGAGGAACCTCTGCTGAAAGACGGACTGCTGAAGGACTGAAGGAAGATTGCCTTGCTGTGTGCTCTAAGGGCTGACCTGTTCTGCTGTGCAACTGAAGCTGAGGAGGAGAAGGGGCCTTGCTGTGTGCTGTGCCCCTGCCTACTTGACCTAACAAGACTTTGCTGTGTGCTGTGTCTTCAACTCTGAATCTCCAAGGGCCTGAGAAGAGCTGGCCTCCCGTTTTGCAACCCAGGGATAGAAAGGTTGCCAAGATTTTTAAGACTCTGCTGTGTCCCCCCTGTGCTGCTGTGTGCTGCAAGGACCGTGGACTGTTCTACCAAGCGTCTAACCATCTGCCCCGGGAAGTGCGCTGGCTGCTCTCTGTTTTGCTGGAGAGTGCCGCGCTGATTCTGGCCTGACACCGGCTGCCGCCCTGAGAAGACCGACGTGCTCATCGGCACGTGTATTGCTGTGGCTGCAGGATTGAGGGCGACCCCCGTGCTAACTAAGCCGCTGCGAGGCTTGGCGGCATCACGATCGACCCGCTGACACGGGGCACCGTGGACTACCCTGCCCGCGATACACCGCCGCGGCCCGGGGGCCTGAAACTGATCGAGAGCTGCACTTCCCCGCTCTGCGAAGCCGCGGAGAAGAGAACGGGGAGGCCGTGACCTGATTGGCTGCTGGTAGGAGGCTTGGTCGGAAGAGCCGCGCTGCGAGTGGCTGACTCCGGTTACGTCGACATCGTCACTGGGGGCTCGTCGAGGGAGCCGCGACCGGATTGGTCCATCGCTCGGGAGCTGTTAAAGCCCTGCACCGAGCAGCCCGAGAGGAGCGCTTTAGTTATAAGCGCAAGAGGCACCGCTGGAGGAACGTGGGTATTTAAATACTGAAAGCCTACGAACTTATTCTTTTTCTTTGAATACGAAGTCACACGAGAGACTAGAGACTATCTTTTTACGCTCCTAACAACCTAAGAAAACGATTAATGTGCAACGCTGTGATAATTGATTTCCACGGCTGAAACTAGATAAAGTTATATTTTTGATATACTTACCTGTGTGGTCTATGTTTGTGGTGTACTAGGGGGGTCATTGTAGTTGTTACGTGCAAATACTTTACACATTGCCTTGGGGATAAGTCTGTCTGCTCGAGCCAAGCTACCTAGAGGGTGAGCAGGGGTTATCTACCATGTGTGTCCCTGTACCCTGACTAGAAGCAAGGGTCCCTATTTGGTCTAAGGTGCTTACCTCTGCCAACTAGAGACCCCCAGATCTAACAATATATTTAAATCAATGATTGTGCCCCCCCCTTTCCTTGACAAAAAATGATAATGTGATTCTAACGAAACTGAAAAAGAAACAAAGTTAATAAATACAAGGGCCAAGAAAAAAGATTAATTGGTCCTAGTTTGTGGAAGTAGTTGGCAGCACAAACAGAAAGCTAGAAAAACCTTTTTGATTAGTATATGTAATGGCCTATTCTAGCTGTAAATAAGGATGAATCCCCGCCAAATACCCTAGAACTTTCTAAAAGTGGAATTTTCAGAATTACAATTTAAAATCTGACTTCACCATAAATTAGTATTTTAAATTGTGATTTGAGAGACACCAAACATGAACCATTTTACCTTTTTACATTTGGAAATTACACTTATAAACTTAAGTGGGTGGCACAATCAGTACATTAAATTTATAGGCCCAGGACACATGTAGTGCTTCTTAACTAAGGACTTATAAGTAAATTAAATATGCCAGGTGGGTATAACTCAATCTAACATGTTTTATGGATTTAGCACAAGCACTTTAGCACTGGTTAGCAGTTGTAAAGTGCGCAGAGTTCTAAGGCCAGCAAAAACAAAGTGGTTAAAACAGGAGGTCTGAAGGCAAAACGTTATAGGGAAAGCCACGCCAAGGATACTAGGTCTAACACCTATGCTATTAGAACTCTCCTAGACATCCCTGTTCCTCTTCATCATCATTTAACCATTTAGTAATTAAATCCAAAGAATGGGCCAGAATCTCAATCTTTCAAGTTCCCTCAACCTGATGGAATTAAGAGTTTTATGTGAGCATGACCTCTCTCAGGTCTTTTAACATGATCTTCAGATCTCACACAAAACTCCTGGGCCTCAAGGATTACCAAATATTTCAAAACAACTTGTAGTTGGAGTAGCCAGTGCATGGATGGGAATACCAACGCCATGTCAGCATGTCACTTCCATGTAAACATTTTGGCTTTATTGGTTTCTCAAGAATAAGTCATATCAAACAATCAGTAATTACTCATCAGTGATATCAGAGGACCACATACAAATAGATGGTCAATAAAACAGGGAAATAGGTGTAGGTTCCTACAAGTTGTCACGTTCACTAATACATCTACAGCAAATTATTTCACTATCTGGGATGTTGCAGTAGCATAGATTTGGAGCTCATTTAGCTAACTTCTTAAGAGCACAAGGGCAAGCAATATCTCGCATATTGATTTCGCTTGAGAGTTCCCACCTTTTGTGAGTATTTTCAACATGAAGTTTGTTTGCTTTCCCTTGCACTAACTTCTTTAATTTGTCTTTGTCATTGGACTACAAAGACAGATGTGGTGTTCCTCTGGTGAGTCTTTCCAATTATGCCATTTGAAAATGTGTGACTCATGAGTGAGTCACACATAAACGTAAAGTAAGAAACACCTGTTCATAGAATAAAACGTTGTGATTCATGCCCAAGGTGCTGAATGTGGTCTGCCTTATTGATGGGAGCTATTCTAATAGTGGTCATTTCTCTGTTGCCAAAAATATTACCAAATATCAATGGATTTCAAGATAGGATAGTGATGGAGCAAGTACTCGTTTAAAAGAGACTTGCTCGGAAGCAATCCTCTCATATAACTCGTAACATTATATTAATTGAAGTTTTGTGTAAACTAATATACACCACATTCCATATTTTAGCTAGAATGACGCTTGCTTATGTGTTTCACTAATAAGTAACCCGAGTGAAACTTAAAATGGCTGCTAACGCGGAAAACTGTACTGGCATGCGTCAACTGCATCTACGCAGTATGACGAGTCTTTGCTTGGAGGGAATTTCCTGCACCGGCGCAAACACTTTTAAAATGGCCGCTTGTAAACTCACATGCTAGGCATCTGCTTTGCTGAAACTAAAACATGCTATTTACTAAATGCTAATGCGGGGAGAGCTATTATAAGTAAATGGGGTTAGAGTAGAGATAGGTGGTATACAGTGAAATCATTTTATTTTGAATTTAATATGTTTTCTTTTGGCCTCTCTACTAGTTCGTATTTGGGCCTCTGAGTGATGCTAAAGTTTGAGCAGCACGTGACTCCCCATGCAGGCGCAGTAATAACAAACCGAGAAGCCGTGATGTAGTACTTGAAACCCGTCCAAGGTTATACTTGCTACATGGCCTGGGAACCTGATGGACATCCTGAAAACTGAATGGAAACGAACATCAAATGTATACATTTGTCTAATAAAGATGTGAATACGGGTGGGAAATAAAGCTTGGGAATAAGAATTAAGGGGCGGGAACATTAAACAAAGAACCAAATTATTCAAACTTAGCATGGTGTGATGATCATCTCCCTTGCCTGTCCACTCAGAATTAGGAATTTCATAAAGTTGAAACATTAATGGGTGGTACATGAGCAATGAAGGGTATAATTGATGTAGTTTAGTTAGTTAGACGTCACAAAGTGATGCAGAGATGCTGAGAGACCAGGATCCTGTCCGAGAGCTGAACGAATGCTGAAGAAGAATCGATTTGCAGACTTAGATTTTAAGCTAATAATTTAGAAGACGATCGCGGAAGAATCAATGAGGGAATAAGGCAAATAATTAGAAGAAGATCACGGAAGAATCGATGAGGAAGATAGTGTCAGAGAGGGGTGTGACGCAGGCTTTGGATCTAGAAGAGGTCATCTATCCTGTCCTGAATCCTGTCTTGAAACCTGTCCTGAGGTCTTTGTCACCTGATCTTTCCCAGGGGACCCTTTCAGCTCCTTGGCCAAGGGGTTGGTTTTCACACCATCCTAGATAAATATATCTCTGTGTAGTATGTCATTGTACTGCTCTCTCTATCCTCTCCTTTCTGAAGTATTGTCATTGTGAAATGTCAATCTAATATAGGTGACAGAGTAAAGAAATAATTGACTTTTCCTCCTTGGAGAAACTGAGTTTGTACTGTATTCTTGTTTTGGCTCACATGAATTAACTAGATAAACATTTAAAACTGCTCCAGAGTCTGTGGTTAATTCAAAATAATAAGAAATATAAATTCGATGTCATTTCAGAATCAACTAGTTCCAACTAATAGGTCAATTGACCAGGGGAAAGAACTTTTTGATCAGTGAAAGATTAGTTAAAATCTGACAGGTACCTCATCTCATAAAAAGGCATTAATTAGCAATTGACCCCCAGCGGTAACTATTTACTAGCCTATGTGAATGTGTGTTTATGGGCCCAGGTGAGTATATGGTGTTTGAGTACCTGAGGTTGGTAACCCGCTGGATCAGTTTTCTGGTAGCAGACCTATGGTTATTATTGACTTGTTTGGTGATTATCAATTATTGAAAAAGCTTTGTAGCTAACAATTCAACCCCGGTACGACAAGATTCAACACTAACTACCTCAAGGCCACCCCAAATTGATGCCCCCATTTCCTCCATAGATTTACCTACCTCCTCACTCACCACCCCTCCCTTGCCCCTGCCGGTTTCGGAACGGCTCGAAATACATACTTCGCGGCCAATAACCCTATCACCACTTCCAACCTCCTTGTCAAGGCTTCCTGGTACACCTCTAATACTCAGTGACGAATCCCCCCCACTGGGATCTCCCATTACCGCCTCTGACCCTTCTAACACACATCAACACCCTACCCCCTCTCCAGTTCTCCACACTCAATCAACCTGGTCAATGCATCCTGGAACACCGCCCATATTCAGTGACCTACCCTCTCATATTGAATCTCCCATTACCGCCTTAGACCCCTCTAACACACTTAGACACCCTCCCCCCTCTCCAGATCTCCACACTCAATTTCCTCCCCTTTCCCAACACCCAGACCTGTTGGCACGCTTGGACGATATCTCCCTCCAGATGCACCTTCTCGCCTTCGAACTCCACGGTTTGAAAGCCATCTCACTTGATTATCTCCCATTGTTAAGCCCCCTCCTCTCTACTCCGAACCGGCCCAGAGCCCCCACTAGCACAATTGACACAGCTCCCCGTGACCACCCCTCTTCCCCTACCATCTCCAATTCCGTTCCCCTACCTAACGCAGCCGCTCGCCCAAGAAGTTCGTCCAGTCTTACGCCCAAGGAAATTGACAGCCTTCTCAAGTCTTATTCGTCTAGCACGGATATCAATATGAGTCCAAAGGGAATAATTCAAACTATTCATTCTAACCCTAACAGAGAACCCTACCACAACCTCAGAGTCATAAACAATATCTCGCATATTGATTTCGCTTGAGAGTTCCCACCTTTTGTGAGTATTTTCAACATGAAGTTTGTTTGCTTTCCCTTGCACTAACTTCTTTAATTTGTCTTTGTCATTGGACTACAAAGACAGATGTGGTGTTCCTCTGGTGAGTCTTTCCAATTATGCCATTTGAAAATGTGTGACTCATGAGTGAGTCACACATAAACGTAAAGTAAGAAATACCTGTTCATAGAATAAAACGTTGTGATTCATGCCCAAGGTGCTGAATGTGGTCTGCCTTATTGATGGGAGCTATTCTAATAGTGGTCATTTCTCTGTTGCCAAAAATATTACCAAATATCAATGGATTTCAAGATAGGATAGTGATGGAGCAAGTACTCGTTTAAAAGAGACTTGCTCGGAAGCAATCCTCTCATATAACTCGTAACATTATATTAATTGAAGTTTTGTGTAAACTAATATACACCACATTCCATATTTTAGCTAGAATGACGCTTGCTTATGTGTTTCACTAATAAGTAACCCGAGTGAAACTTAAAATGGCTGCTAACGCGGAAAACTGTACTGGCATGCGTCAACTGCATCTACGCAGTATGACGAGTCTTTGCTTGGAGGGAATTTCCTGCACCGGCGCAAACGCTTTTAAAATGGCCGCTTGTAAACTCACATGCTAGGCATCTGCTTTGCTGAAACTAAAACATGCTATTTACTAAATGCTAATGCGGGGAGAGCTATTATAAGTAAATGGGGTTAGAGTAGAGATAGGTGGTATACAGTGAAATCATTTTATTTTGAATTTAATATGTTTTCTTTTGGCCTCTCTACTAGTTCGTATTTGGGCCTCTGAGTGATGCTAAAGTTTGAGCAGCACGTGACTCCCCATGCAGGCGCAGTAATAACAAACCGAGAAGCCGTGATGTAGTACTTGAAACCCGTCCAAGGTTATACTTGCTACATGGCCTGGGAACCTGATGGACATCCTGAAAACTGAATGGAAACGAACATCAAATGTATACATTTGTCTAATAAAGATGTGAATACGGGTGGGAAATAAAGCTTGGGAATAAGAATTAAGGGGCGGGAACATTAAACAAAGAACCAAATTATTCAAACTTAGCATGGTGTGATGATCATCTCCCTTGCCTGTCCACTCAGAATTAGGAATTTCATAAAGTTGAAACATTAATGGGTGGTACATGAGCAATGAAGGGTATAATTGATGTAGTTTAGTTAGTTAGACGTCACAAAGTGATGCAGAGATGCTGAGAGACCAGGATCCTGTCCGAGAGCTGAACGAATGCTGAAGAAGAATCGATTTGCAGACTTAGATTTTAAGCTAATAATTTAGAAGACGATCGCGGAAGAATCAATGAGGGAATAAGGCAAATAATTAGAAGAAGATCACGGAAGAATCGATGAGGAAGATAGTGTCAGAGAGGGGTGTGACGCAGGCTTTGGATCTAGAAGAGGTCATCTATCCTGTCCTGAATCCTGTCTTGAAACCTGTCCTGAGGTCTTTGTCACCTGATCTTTCCCAGGGGACCCTTTCAGCTCCTTGGCCAAGGGGTTGGTTTTCACACCATCCTAGATAAATATATCTCTGTGTAGTATGTCATTGTACTGCTCTCTCTATCCTCTCCTTTCTGAAGTATTGTCATTGTGAAATGTCAATCTAATATAGGTGACAGAGTAAAGAAATAATTGACTTTTCCTCCTTGGAGAAACTGAGTTTGTACTGTATTCTTGTTTTGGCTCACATGAATTAACTAGATAAACATTTAAAACTGCTCCAGAGTCTGTGGTTAATTCAAAATAATAAGAAATATAAATTCAATGTCATTTCAGAATCAACTAGTTCCAACTAAGAGGTCAATTGACCAGGGGAAAGAACTTTTTGATCAGTGAAAGATTAGTTAAAATCTGACAGGTACCTCATCTCATAAAAAGGCATTAATTAGCAATTGACCCCCAGCGGTAACTATTTACTAGCCTATGTGAATGTGTGTTTATGGGCCCAGGTGAGTATATGGTGTTTGAGTACCTGAGGTTGGTAACCCGCTGGATCAGTTTTCTGGTAGCAGACCTATGGTTATTATTGACTTGTTTGGTGATTATCAATTATTGAAAAAGCTTTGTAGCTAACAATTCAACCCCGGTACGACAAGATTCAACACTAACTACCTCAAGGCCACCCCAAATTGATGCCCCCATTTCCTCCATAGATTTACCTACCTCCTCACTCACCACCCCTCCCTTGCCCCTGCCGGTTTCGGAACGGCTCGAAATACATACTTCGCGGCCATTAACCCTATCACCACTTTCAACCTCCTTGTCAAGGCTTCCTGGTACACCTCTAATACTCAGTGACGAATCCCCCCCACTGGGATCTCCCATTACCGCCTCTGACCCTTCTAACACACATCAACACCCTACCCCCTCTCCAGTTCTCCACACTCAATCAACCTGGTCAATGCATCCTGGAACACCGCCCATATTCAGTGACCTACCCTTTCATATTGAATCTCCCATTACCGCCTTAGACCCCTCTAACACACTTAGACACCCTCCCCCCTCTCCAGATCTCCACACTCAATTTCCTCCCCTTTCCCAACACCCAGACCTGTTGGCACGCTTGGACGATATCTCCCTCCAGATGCACCTTCTCGCCTTCGAACTCCACGGTTTGAAAGCCATCTCACTTGATTATCTCCCATTGTTAAGCCCCCTCCTCTCTACTCCGAACCGGCCCAGAGCCCCCACCAGCACAATTGACACAGCTCCCCGTGACCACCCCTCTTCCCCTACCATCTCCAATTCCGTTTCCCTACCTAACGCAGCCGCTCGCCCAAGAAGTTCGTCCAGTCTTACGCCCAAGGAAATTGACAGCCTTCTCAAGTCTTATTCGTCTAGCACGGATATCAATATGAGTCCAAAGGGAATAATTCAAACTATTCATTCTAACCCTAACAGAGAACCCTACCACAACCTCAGAGTCATAAACAACGATAACCTCAAGAGAGTAAACATCATTCAGACTCCTCCCACCCTTACCCCGGCTCCACTCAAATGCATGCTACTCAATTGTAGGTCTGCCAACAAACACACCTCTGAAATCTTTGACCTCATACAACAGAATGAGATAGATATCATTATCCTCACAGAAACCTAGCTCAACCCCTCGTCCACTCCAATTCTAAACCTCTTGGTGCCCCCCACACATGACATAATTCACCTGGACAGAGTTAAGAAGCTGGGAGGTGGCCTAGCTTGTATATATCGGAGCACGCTTGCTGTCTCCCTCTCTGAGTCCTCTTCACCAGTAACCTGCGAATACCTTTGTCTCAACATCTCTAGTAACAATCATCTGGTTTTCAAACTACACACATTCTATCACCCCCCAGGCAACAATCTCCCCTTCATTGAAGAATTAATGGAAATCATCTCTGGCAATGTGGATTCAGTCCAGTCCCACGTCTACCTTGGGGAGCAGATTCATGCCTCAATTCCTTCTTGAATGATCACGATTTGACTCAACACTGTGACCAGCCTACCCACAATAAAGGGGAAACTCTAGACCTCATCATCTCCAAAGGTCATAACATCACATTAAACTCCATCATACCATGTGATTGGTCGGATCATCACATCATTTCCTTCCATATCAACTCGGAGGTCTACCAGAGTAAGGTACAAACAACCAAACCAAAGATTTGGAAAAGGGACATCAGAGACATCAATACAGTTGACCTAGCAACCCGCTTTAATCGTGCCCTCTCTCCCCAATTGGAAATACATGAAGTCCATGCACTCACAGACTTCTACAACTCTTCTATTTCCAGCATCATGGATTCTATGGCTCCACTCCAACAAAAAAATATACCTACAAAAAGATCTAAACCTTGGCTCAATAGCAACTTAAATTCGGAACGCCGCAATTTAAGGGCCATCGAACATTCATGGAGATTCACTCCATCTGCGGACCATCTAAAAATCCTTAGATCAGCAAGAAGTTCTTATAACAAACAAATCAAGACAGCAAAAGCGGAATATTTCAGATCCCAACTTAACCAAGCGGCTAATCGACCCAAGAAATTGTTTGAACTGGTTAAACAACAATCGGTGGAAGCCCCTAACCGATCAGCTTCGGAAGTCAGACCTCCCTCATGTGATGATCTGGCTGCCTTTTTTACTGAGAAAACTAGACTTATTAACATTGATCTGGAAACCAGGAGGTCTCTATTGCTACCCAATACCACCTTGGCCTTACTAGACAAGGCAGCACCATGTAGCTTGGCTATCAAGAACAACGCTTCCTGGGACACCTTTATTCCCCTCAATGAAAATGAGATCAAAAAGGTTCTTTGGAGTATAAACCCATCTAATCACTTCAGTGACCCGTTACCACCCACCATCTTCAAAGCAATTAAGGACGAAATCTCCCCCTTCTGGACAAAGATCGTAAATGCATCTCTGTCACAAGGCACGATCCCTGAATGCCTAAAAGAGGCGCAGGTAACGCCTACATTAAAAAAAACTACAGCTGACAGTACAGATCTTAACAACTTCCGACCTATCTCCAGTATCCCCACACTAGCCAAACTCCTTGAAAAATGCGTCCAGTCTCAACTATGTGCGCACATCGAAAATGTCCATCTTCTGGACCAACACCAATCTGGTTTTCGTAGTGGGCACAGCACAGAATCGGCTCTCACTCACGTGATGGATGACATCTTAATGATGCTTGATCGAAATGAATCCTGCCTCCTTATCCTACTCGACCTTTCCTCCGCCTTTGACACTGTCAATCATGACAACCTCCTAGTCATTCTTGAGCATAGGATGGGCCTCTCTGGTCAGGTGCTGCATTGGTTCTCGTCCTTCCTGCAGCACAGGACCCAAAGAGTTAAAGCTAACCACACACTCTCCCAACCATCCCCAGTCCTCCTTATCTCCCATTCTCTTCAATTTTGTTCCTGGAACCATTAGCTAATGTTCTAAAATCTTTGGACATTTGCTTCCACATGTATGCAGACGACACCCAACTCTATCTGAAAATCTCCTCCCCTACTGACATCATGTCACTCAACTCCACCCTACTGACTACCCAAAACTGGTTAACTGAGAACCACCTCCTGCTAAACACCTCCAAAATAGAATTCCTCCTCATTTCTCCCCCGAAACATACTCCTAAAATAGACCTCTGGATGAAACAACTCACCGCCTTAAACTGCTCCCCCCGCATTATTGACTCGGCTAAATCTCTAGGAATCCCCCTGGACAAGCATCTGAATATGAAGACCCATATTAGCAACGTGTGCAAGGGAGCTAACCACCTTCTGAGAACACTCAGGCATCTCAAACCTTTCCTACCTCAAGCAGATTTCAAGAAAGTGGTCCAAGCGCTTGTTTTGTAGAGGCTTGACTATGGCAGTGCTATGCTATGTGGCCTCCCCAAATTCATTTTGGCCCCCCTAAAGGCTTCACTGAACGCGGCAGCCAGATTGATCACGGGCACCAAGCGAAATGCACACATCTCCCCGGTCTTAAAATCTCTAAACTGGCTGCCCTATGAAGCTAGAATTCAATTGAAGATTGCCTGCCTATCCCACAAAGTCCTCCACTTCAAAACCCCCAACTACCTTGCGCAAAAGCTAGAACTATCCGGAGGGGGGAGACCGTCTAGGAGTGCTAACTCCCTCCTCTTGAAACCTCAGATCTTCCGCAAAAAGAGAACATGCCAACGAGCCTTCTCTGGCTCTGCACCAAAAATTTGGATCTCTCTTCCACCGCAAGTTCGTAGAATCTCTTCCAAGGTTGCTTTCAAACTTGAAGCAAAAAGATTCCTCATAAATAAGTTCTTACCTTAACATGATGGACGATTATCAGCTCTAATCGCATCGGTAATACTACAGTATTGGTTATTAATCCTGTTTATTACTATTGTATTTGCTCCCCTTATGTCATTATGTATCATCGACTAGCCCATTCTTCGTTACCCCAGGTTTATGAAGGATCTGTTATGTGTGCACTATATGATTCAATGCCTATTAGATTCCCCATTTGATTCTTGTATTGATCTGTTACCTTCCTTTCCCTCAAATTGTAAAGCGCTCTGATATCCCTCGGGATCAAGTTTGCGCTTTATAAAACTTTATAAATAAATAAAATAATTAAATAAATTAATACATTGATTCATGTTTTAACAAACCCGTTTGTGTTATGTTTGATGTTGTCTGGAAATTCCCGGGAAGTGAATAGCGGGTGGTGCAGAAGCCACACTGCAGTGAGGTTACTCGTCTGTTGGAATAGCGCAGAGAAGCTACGTAGGGCTAGCAGTGCTAAATTAGGGATTATTTTTATATAACAGTGAGAGTGATTAATAGCAAAAGAGTTCACTGGTGAAACTTTGGTCTTATATCACCTAGAAAGGGTAACACAGAAGTAGTAACAGGTTCGTCGGAGCTTGAGTGAAGGGTAAACGGAAGGCTTTATTCGCAGTGTGTGAAGAGTAAACGGAAGGTTTTACTCGTCGCAGTGGAAATCAGCTGTCCTTTGGTTTTAGCGGAACAGACAGAGTAGCAAATGTTTTTATGTTGTTATTAATGAAAATTTTATGAAAAGTTGTAAGAAAATAAGTTTTCGTGTTACCTTTTGAAGGAGGGGTCAGTAGCTGGAGTTGTACTGACGTCACAGAGGTCCCCGCTGGGGTTGGTTGAAACAGCAGGTGTGTGACTTACACAAATTTTGTAAAGGAGGGGTCAGTAGTAAAGAGTGATACTGACGTCACAAAATGACCGCGCTAGTATTGGCTAAATGAATTGCGTAAGCTTGAGCTTGATTGGATGAAAGAATAGAAGCCACGCTGGAATTGGAAAAAAAAACCAAGTGTAAGCAAGAGTCTAATTGGTTGTCAAAAACAGAAGCTGTAGTAGTATTGGACAGTGGAGTTTGTATGTGGAAATACGATTCGACATTAATAGGGAATCGCCCAGACAGGAGATATTTAGGATTTGCAAGAGACGAATATATAAAAAGGTCATCACTTAAAATGTACGGAGAAAAGAGAAAAATGTCGTTTAAGCAGAAAATTAAAATTACTTCAAGAAAGATAAACTCATCAAGACTAGAGAGGAAATTCTTATCCCTCCACCAAAGACACCTGCCTAATTTATGATGATGGAGAGAGGCTACCATACCTGTGTGTGGTTAGAAAATTTGATAGAATAGACAAAAAATGATGGAGTTTTAGCTTATCCAGAAAATGGTACATTTAATGGGAGAATCCTTCATAATTTGAGAATGCGCATGAATGAATTAGAGCCCCGACCTAGATTACCTCAGTATGAGTCATTAGAAGAATGGGAAACGGAGTCATTTGAGCGCGACAGATCCAGAAGTAGCAAAAGTGATAGAGGATTTTTCCCTAGGCAGATGCGCGAATCACGAGAGAGTCAGTTGAAACAATGGAGACAAGCAATGGTTGCAGAAGGGCTGTATCCTGTATTGATGGCTGAGGAACAGTCAGGAAGCAAGTGTACAGGGAAAACTAAACATTTGACAGTGACAGGTTGTGGGGAATCAGAAGATGAGTTTATGGAGGATATTTTAACGAAAAACCCTCCACCATAGCAAGAGGGACCCAATAGAACAAACTCCAAGTGCCCCTGCCTTGGGAACACCTTTGGTTCCACAGGTTATACATGACCCAATGAAAGGGAGGGTACTTCAGGAAAAGGGAAGAGAAGCGATAAATAAAAATTGAGAAGAGTTAATACAGAAAATAACCCAATTTAACACACATCCTGAAGCATTGATTATACCACTGACTATAGGTCCTGTTGTTCCATTGTACGGGGATAAAGCGAACTGTCCCAAACCACCAGTCATGACTACTCCTACAGTTGAACCTAGAAAAGAAAACATAATAATTGATGATCAAGCCAGTGAGTGTGATTCGATAATTTCACTAATCGAATTGCCGATAAGAGGACAAATAAATGACACCCCGTGAAGAGTTACACCTAGTTGTTCAAAAGAAATACGTTTAGAAACATCTACAGGAACTTAAAGTGCCACAATAGTGTCCCTGGAAGAATTAGAGAGATGGGCACAGGGAATGGATAAGCCAAAACAACCAATAAAGATTTTAGATATTTACAAACTGAAAGTAGAATTGGAAGACCTGATAGCTGGAAACGTGGGATTAGATAGATTAAATGCTTACAGTGAGGAAGAATTATTGTTCATTTGTAGAAGTATCACTCCAAATGTGAAGATATTTCATGAGAAATTGACAGATCTTGCCTCTGAAATGGGGATTGAAATAGGGAGATCAAAAGTACTACAGAAGCCATATAGAACAGAATTTACTGATAAAGATTTAGAAAATATGAATGTGTCCGAAAGAAAATTACAGATTAAGGAATGAAGGACCATTTTACAAAAATGGGGAGACTTAGACAAATGGAAAGCTAGGTGGATGAGAAAAAAGGAAGAAGCACAGGCAAATCGAACAACATCTGAATTCTTATTGAAAGAATCTGGAAAGGCAGAAAGATTGAGTCCAATGAGAGAAGTTCCAGGAGGAGGGTATGTACATGTACCATGGACTCGACAAGATGTTTTGTCATTTACTAATGATTTCCCAAAGTTACGAGAAAAACCTGTTGAATGGTACCGGTAGGTTGAAAGGTTTGTGAAGGTTTCTAAGGTTTTGTTGAAGGATTTGGATGGTCTATTTGACATAGTGGTGTCCGTTGATTTATGGACAGAATGTAAAATCACAATTGACCGGCCTAGTGAAGAGTACCCGAGAGATGAGAAAACAGGAGCCCCTTCAGAGGAGGTAATGAAGAAACATCACCAGATGATCACTTTCTCGAAAGGAAAAATCCCACCAAAAGAAACCAATTGGGTAAAAATAGATAGGACAACACAAGAAATAAATGAGACTGTACATGCTTATTATGAGCATCTGTTGCAGGTGTTCATGCAGTATGGCGGATTTGAGAATATCGGAGACAAGGGCATGGGACATTTTGTATATCGTTTTGTGTCTGGTGTAAGACCAGAAATCTCCCAGATGATTCAGCAGCACATGTTGTGCTGGCAGGCAAAACCTATTGAATTTTTTTTTTAAATATGCCAAGTATTGCGGAGATGACATTGATTATAGGCGTAAAAAGTTGGAAGAAAAGGTGATGTGGGCACAAGTGAAATTGGCAGAGCATCAAGAACAAAAATTAAATAGTCAGAATGATGATCAAGTGAAAGGACAGGGTCAGAGTGATAACAATGGGGGAAAACCTAGAGGACGAATGAGTAGAGGAAGCAAAGAAGAAATTTCCTTGTCATGGGTGCGGAAAACTGGGGCATTGGAAGAATGAGTGTAAAAATAATCAGAATAATAATGGCCCAAATCAAAATTTGAATCCACAGATGCAGAATGAGGTGATGAGTCAACCGCAGCTGGTTGTAAATCCACAGAGTCAGTTGCCACCTGCCCCTATGCCAAATTTTGTGAACATGAGTACAGTGCGGACACCGGATTTCCAGGAGAAAGTGGTAAGAAAAATGTTGTGACTTCACAATTTCTTTTGCAGAACAGTCGCCTTTGTGGAGATGATCAATGACGGTGCCTGAGGGAGGAGGAAGAGGAGTGCGTACTTTGGCGCATCCTTACCGGTAGATCAGTCAAGTCCATATATTGATGGGAAGGTAGAAGGAAAAGATATTACCTTTTTGTTGGACACTGGTGCTACCCATTCTACTGTGAGAACAGCAGATATCCTAAACCTACCCCTCTCGGGAGAAGCCATCCAAATAGTAGGCATTTCAAATAAACAGATTAGAACCCCAATCACAGAACCCATGGAGGTGCGCAATGGCAATGTGAGAGAAATGCACAAGTTTGTAGTGTGCGACTCTAGTCCAGTGAACTTGCTAGGAAGGGATTTGTTGTGTAAAAATGAATTGCACAATTTTCTGCACACCGGATGGTGTTGTGATTCAGACCCCTGATGAAGGCGGTGTCTATAAAATAATGCTGGCAAAACAAGGCACAGAAGTAGACAAGATGTATTCAATAATAACAAAAGATGATTTACCAGATGAATTGAAAACAACTGTGAATCCAGAGGTGTGGGATTTCACGGGGAAAGAAGTAGGGTTAATGACAAATGTAGACCCAGTAAAGGTGACTGTAAAGGAAGGTGCAGTTTATCCAAATACTCCACAATACAAAATGAGTCCTTAAGTCAAGGCTGGTGTTGCAGCAGAAATTGATCGAATGGTTAGACAAGGTATCTTGAAGGAAATAATAAGCAGTCCTTGTCATTTGCCTATAATTGGCATTAAGAAACCTAGCGGAAAATACAGAACAGTTCAAGATTTACGAAAAATCAATAAAATTGGTGTGTCTTGTTGTCCCGTAGGGCCAAATCCAGCAGTGATTCTGTATCAGATACCATGGAATGCAGGATTCTTTACTGTAATTGATTTATGCCAAGCATTTTTCTCCATCTCTTAACACCCAGATAGCCAGTATCTCTTTTCGTTTGTTTGAGGACCGAATCTTAGTCTTGAATCGAGTTCCTCAGGGGTACACAGAAAGTCCTTCAATATTCAATCAAATGTTGAAGAAGTGTCTAGAAACCTTGGTGATGCCCAGAAAATCAGTTCTGGTCCAATATATTGACGACTTGTTAATAGCTTCAAATTCGCAAGATGATTGTGTTACTGATTCAATTGCCTTGTTAAATCATTTGGCTGATGGAGGACACAAAGTGTCTCCAGAGAAATTACAGTTTTGTCGTACTCTAGTCAAATATTTAGGACACCAAACAGAAAGAGGAGTGAGAAAAGTGACCCTGAAAGAATAGAAATAATAAAGCAAATGCAGTTACCACAAACTCAAAGAGAAATTAGAATGTTTCTGGGTGTAGTGGGATATTGTAGGCAGTGGATTGTAGGTTTTACTTTGTTAGCTAAACCCCTAATACAAATGACACGTAAGTGGGCAAAGGACCCAGTAGTTTGGGATGATGAAAGCATGGAAGCGTTTGTGAAATTATGAAAATGTTTGTGTGAAGCCCCAGCTCTAGGTATGCCGATTTATACAAAGGAATTTGCACTCTTCTGTTGTGAAAGAGAAAAGTGTGCCCTTTCAGTGTTAACACAACGACATGCTTTGATGAGACGTCCAGTAGCATACTTTTCTGCTACTTTGGACCCAGTAGCGTCAGCATTACTTGGCTGTTTAAAAGCAGTAGCAGCTATTTGCATGAGTCTTGAACAAAGTGAGTCATTTGTGATGGGACATCCTGTAAAGGTATTTGTTCCACATTCAGTAGAGATTCTTTTGACTAGAACTCGAACACAGTACCTTACCCCTAGTCGAATGACTAAATACGAAAGAATCATTTTAGGAGCAGAGAACGTGACAGTGGTCAGGTGTGCTGTACTAAACCCTGCTACTTTATTGCCAGATGTATGTGGGGAAAAAGTAAGAGATGAAGTTGAGCACGATTGTCTGGATGTCACTGAGTTGTGCACCAAGCCAGACATACAGGAAGAGCCCCTGAAAGAAACTGAGTATGAGCTATTTGTAGATGGCTCGTGCATGAGACATGAGGAAGGAGGATTAAGTGCTGCTTATGCTGTATGCACATTGGCTGGAATAGTTGAAGCATCCTATTTACCAGGAGTCAAGTCTGCACAAGTAGCCAAATTGATAGCTTTAATTAAAGCATGTAAAATTTGGAAAAATTGGAAAGTAATCATTTACATTGATAGCCAGTATGGTTACGGGGTTGTGCATGACTTTGGCCAGCTCTAGATACAGAGGGATTTCATGACTTCTTCAGGATCCCCAATTAAAAATGGAAAATTTGTGAAAGAACTATTAGAAGCAATACAATTGCCAAAAGAAGTGCGGCGGTCAAGTGTGCTGCTCATCAGTCAGGAGATGACTATGTGGTAGCTGGTAATCAATATCCTGACCAGGTTGCCCAGTACTGTGCCAGAAACAAAATGGCACTAAACAGGAAAATTGAAACAAGTGGGATCAGCTGCCAACTTATGCTACTCTCAGGAATAGAAACATGGGAGGAAGTAAGACAATTGCTGGATGAAGTGGAAGTAAGTGAAAAGGAAGAGTAGATAAAAGTAGGATGCCAGAGGCGAACAGAGGATGATGTATGGATTTATCTAGATGGTAGGCCAGTAATGCCAGATTGTTTGCTTTCACAAATGGCCAGAATGTATAATGGAGACACACACATAGGCAGGGATGCCATGATCAGGCTTTTTAGACAAGATTGGTATAATCCGAAGTTTAGGGCTGTCGCAGAGAGCCTTTTCCAGCGATGTTTAACCTGTCAACAAATAAATCTATCAAACAATCTGGTAGAAAATGGGGTCTAAGGGAAATCTTTAATGACCTGCCCAAGTCCTAATCCCCTCTTCAAACTTGATAAATACACAAAAAGAGAACAGGGGGTCAACAAAAGGACGCACAGAAAGATAAACGTGTATGTTTACAAAAAATATCACATATGAATTAAGAGCAGAGAATGGATTTCCATCAATCTAACTCTCGGAGCAGAGCATGGATTCTTGTCAATCAAGCTCTAGTGATCAATATTATCATTTGGTCATCCGCCAAGACTGAGAGGTCTGTCCCTTGATCATAAGGACTACCTCGATGGCAAGCTCAATTGCTTAAAGTAAATGTTGAAACGGGACCTCACATAGAGAAAGAAAAAGATATACTAATGTCCATAATGAGAAAATCCTATGTGGTGCAGTGCAGAGAAAATATATATGTGTGAGAGAAATTTAAAAAGGTTGTGTGGGGAGACAAACTACTATGAATGATACGACACTCCTCACACCTAATAAAAAAACTGTGCAGAAAAAACTCTAGCAGTAATACAAAGTGACTGCTATTTATAGGTCGACATGTTTCAGCCATCCAGGGGTATTCCCCACGGCTTTCTTCAGGACCTGTATAAGTCAAACAAAGCTACTGCATACAACATTCACTCTATTATAAATATAGTGTGAAAGAAATTAATCAAGGTTGGAAAAACGATACAACCTCACTTTATACTAATCCTCCAATCACCGGGTGCAATCGTCACCCATCTTGATCAAGGATCAAACCTCACCTCCCTGGAACCTGTCTCAGGAGTATGAGGCCTCCGGCAGGAAGACAGTGGTCAGTTGGGGAAGAATTGGAAAAGCAGAAGGACCATTTGTGAGGTTGCAGGTGGATTTCATACAATTACCATCCTGCAGGGGATTGAAGTATGTTCTTGTTATTATTTGTTTGTTTTCCCAGTGGGTGGAAGCATACCCTACTAGGAGGAATGACAGCATAACAGTTGCCGAACTGCTGTTGAGGGAGCTAAATCCACGGTTTGGTTTTCCAGTAACTTTGGAAGCAGATAGAGAATCTCACTTTAATATTGAAATAATTCGATTAATCTGTGAAGCATTTAAAATTGAACAAAAACTGCACTGTGCATATCGCCCAGAAGCTTCTGGAGTGGTAGAACAAATGAATGGCACAATCAAAACAAGACTAGCAAAGGTGTGTGCATCCACTTCACTGGAATGGCCAGATGCATTACCTCTTGTTCTGATGGGACTCAGAAGTATTCCTGACAGAAACACAGGATTGAGTCCCCATGAAATTCTCATGGGAAGAGCAATGATACAAGCATTTAGACCTGGACACAAACTGTTGAATATAACTGATGAGCTGATATTAGACTATTGTAAAGGATTGGCTGACCTAGTGCATTCTGTCTCTCATCAGGTTGGAGAAGACGCATTTGCCAGGCAGCCGAATCAAGCACATGATCTGAATCCTGGAGACTGGGCGGTGGTGAAGAATCACACTGAGAGTCGTGCCTAGCACCCAGGAGGTTATTCTGGTGACAACAACAGTAGTGAAATGTGCAGGTATACCTAACTGGATACATGCCAGTCATACCAAGAGAGTTCCAGCTCCTAATGAAGAGAGACCTCAACTAACTCCTGCAGTTGAGGCCGTTGAAGGTTGTGCAGCTGATGGATCTAGAAAAATAGATCCTAAAGTAGCTGATCAGGAACAACCGAGCACAAGTCAGGAAGACTGGATACCAGTGGTTGACATACCCGAGGTGATTGTTAAAACAAGAAGCAGAACCGGATTAGAAAGACAGGAAAATAGAGAGGACCAGGCAGGTGTAGAAGAACAAGCTCAGGAAAGGGAAAATAAAACTGTTGGAGACCATGAGCAGGATCAGACAAGGAAAGAAAAATATACTCATACAGAGGTGAACCAACATATTCATGAATCTGAGGAGGGACAGATAGGCATAGAAGAACACGTTCAGGCTGCAGATAAGCAAAGTGCAGTAAGACCTGAGCAGGACCAGTTAGGATCAGAAGAACAAGTTCAGGAAGAAGAACAAGTCAAAATTAGACCTGCACAGGACCAGATAAAGGGAGAAGAACACATTCAGGCAGATGAAGTCATAACAATAAGCCCTGAATAAGAACAGATAGAGAGAGACTCTGAAGACAAAGATAATCAAATTGTGCCACAACTTAACGAAAATAAAAGAATACTCGAAAAAGACGAGGAAAGTGCAGTGCAAGCCAAAAAGGTCAGAGAGGTGATAATTGGCCAGGTGGTGTTAAAAGATTAAAGTATCACTTAAAGACAATAAGTGAAGAACCTGAACAAGTCAATGAAATCTCTAGTCAGTCTGGGGAATTGATTACAAAACCCTGGCGAAAGAGTCAAAGACTGCGAATTTTGAACAATAAGTTCAAAGTTCCTGAATGGACCTATGTGATTCTTGAAGACTTTGAGAATCTAGATTTGGAAAAATTGGAAAGTAATCATTTACATTGATAGCCAGTATGGTTACGGGGTTGTGCATGACTTTGGCCAGCTCTAGATACAGAGGGATTTCATGACTTCTTCAGGATCCCCAATTAAAAATGGAAAATTTGTGAAAGAACTATTAGAAGCAATACAATTGCCAAAAGAAGTGCGGCGGTCAAGTGTGCTGCTCATCAGTCAGGAGATGACTATGTGGTAGCTGGTAATCAATATCCTGACCAGGTTGCCCAGTACTGTGCCAGAAACAAAATGGCACTAAACAGGAAAATTGAAACAAGTGGGATCAGCTGCCAACTTATGCTACTCTCAGGAATAGAAACATGGGAGGAAGTAAGACAATTGCTGGATGAAGTGGAAGTAAGTGAAAAGGAAGAGTAGATAAAAGTAGGATGCCAGAGGCGAACAGAGGATGATGTATGGATTTATCTAGATGGTAGGCCAGTAATGCCAGATTGTTTGCTTTCACAAATGGCCAGAATGTATAATGGAGACACACACATAGGCAGGGATGCCATGATCAGGCTTTTTAGACAAGATTGGTATAATCCGAAGTTTAGGGCTGTCGCAGAGAGCCTTTTCCAGCGATGTTTAACCTGTCAACAAATAAATCTATCAAACAATCTGGTAGAAAATGGGGTCTAAGGGAAATCTTTAATGACCTGCCCAAGTCCTAATCCCCTCTTCAAACTTGATAAATACACAAAAAGAGAACAGGGGGTCAACAAAAGGACGCACAGAAAGATAAACGTGTATGTTTACAAAAAATATCACATATGAATTAAGAGCAGAGAATGGATTTCCATCAATCTAACTCTCGGAGCAGAGCATGGATTCTTGTCAATCAAGCTCTAGTGATCAATATTATCATTTGGTCATCCGCCAAGACTGAGAGGTCTGTCCCTTGATCATAAGGACTACCTCGATGGCAAGCTCAATTGCTTAAAGTAAATGTTGAAACGGGACCTCACATAGAGAAAGAAAAAGATATACTAATGTCCATAATGAGAAAATCCTATGTGGTGCAGTGCAGAGAAAATATATATGTGTGAGAGAAATTTAAAAAGGTTGTGTGGGGAGGCAAACTACTATGAATGATACGACACTCCTCACACCTAATAAAAAAACTGTGCAGAAAAAACTCTAGCAGTAATACAAAGTGACTGCTATTTATAGGTCGACATGTTTCAGCCATCCAGGGGTATTCCCCACGGCTTTCTTCAGACCCGTATAAGTCAAACAAAGCTACTGCATACAACATTCACTCTATTATAAATATAGTGTGAAAGAAATTAATCAAGGTTGGAAAAACGATACAACCTCACTTTGTACTAATCCTCCAATCACCGGGTGCAATCGTCACCCATCTTGATCAAGGATCAAACCTCACCTCCCTGGAACCTGTCTCAGGAGTATGAGGCCTCCGGCAGGAAGACAGTGGTCAGTTGGGGAAGAATTGGAAAAGCAGAAGGACCATTTGTGAGGTTGCAGGTGGATTTCATACAATTACCATCCTGCAGGGGATTGAAGTATGTTCTTGTTATTATTTGTTTGTTTTCCCAGTGGGTGGAAGCATACCCTACTAGGAGGAATGACAGCATAACAGTTGCCGAACTGCTGTTGAGGGAGCTAAATCCACGGTTTGGTTTTCCAGTAACTTTGGAAGCAGATAGAGAATCTCACTTTAATATTGAAATAATTCGATTAATCTGTGAAGCATTTAAAATTGAACAAAAACTGCACTGTGCATATCGCCCAGAAGCTTCTGGAGTGGTAGAACAAATGAATGGCACAATCAAAACAAGACTAGCAAAGGTGTGTGCATCCACTTCACTGGAATGGCCAGATGCATTACCTCTTGTTCTGATGGGACTCAGAAGTATTCCTGACAGAAACACAGGATTGAGTCCCCATGAAATTCTCATGGGAAGAGCAATGATACAAGCATTTATACCTGGACACAAACTGTTGAATATAACTGATGAGCTGATATTAGACTATTGTAAAGGATTGGCTGACCTAGTGCATTCTGTCTCTCATCAGGTTGGAGAAGACGCATTTGCCAGGCAGCCGAATCAAGCACATGATCTGAATCCTGGAGACTGGGCGGTGGTGAAGAATCACACTGAGAGTCGTGCCTAGCACCCAGGAGGTTATTCTGGTGACAACAACAGCAGTGAAATGTGCAGGTATACCTAACTGGATACATGCCAGTCATACCAAGAGAGTTCCAGCTCCTAATGAAGAGAGACCTCAACTAACTCCTGCAGTTGAGGCCGTTGAAGGTTGTGCAGCTGATGGATCTAGAAAAATAGATCCTAAAGTAGCTGATCAGGAACAACCGAGCACAAGTCAGGAAGACTGGATACCAGTGGTTGACATACCCGAGGTGATTGTTAAAACAAGAAGCAGAACCGGATTAGAAAGACAGGAAAATAGAGAGGACCAGGCAGGTGTAGAAGAACAAGCTCAGGAAAGGGAAAATAAAACTGTTGGAGACCATGAGCAGGATCAGACAAGGAAAGAAAAATATACTCATACAGAGGTGAACCAACATATTCATGAATCTGAGGAGGGACAGATAGGCATAGAAGAACACGTTCAGGCTGCAGATAAGCAAAGTGCAGTAAGACCTGAGCAGGACCAGTTAGGATCAGAAGAACAAGTTCAGGAAGAAGAACAAGTCAAAATTAGACCTGCACAGGACCAGATAAAGGGAGAAGAACACATTCAGGCAGATGAAGTCATAACAATAAGCCCTGAATAAGAACAGATAGAGAGAGACTCTGAAGACAAAGATAATCAAATTGTGCCACAACTTAACGAAAATAAAAGAATACTCGAAAAAGACGAGGAAAGTGCAGTGCAAGCCAAAAAGGTCAGAGAGGTGATAATTGGCCAGGTGGTGTTAAAAGATTAAAGTATCACTTAAAGACAATAAGTGAAGAACCTGAACAAGTCAATGAAATCTCTAGTCAGTCTGGGGAATTGATTACAAAACCCTGGCGAAAGAGTCAAAGACTGCGAATTTTGAACAATAAGTTCAAAGTTCCTGAATGGACCTATGTGATTCTTGAAGACTTTGAGAATCTAGATTTGAATGAAGAAAGTGCAGAAGAATTAATTGTTGAACAGATTGACGAAGGAGAAGTGAGACCTCCTTGAAGATCAAATAAACAATAGTGATAAAATAGAACAAAGAAAAGAGGAGAAATCTTCTTAAACTAAAAATGGCTGATGATAGGGTTACTGGAAGACTAAAACAAAATTGTATAAAGAAATGTTGTAGAATATGTATATGTAGTATATTTTTAGTACTCATATTTTGGTTAGTATTAATCATAGCCATCCCTTATTTTATGGTAACAGAAAAGAAAAATAACACAGATTCTAATGGAATTGTGGCTAACATAAAAGGAAACAGAGTAGAATTAGAAGCAGAGTAGAATTAGAAGCACCAGATGAGATAGAATTACATCACACTGTGACAAATAATGACACTGCTTTAAATGTATTCACAAAGTTATTACTTCAATATGTAGAGTCTACGGCAGTTAGTGATTGTTATGTGTGTATGAAATTACCAGCATCAGTAGCAGAAGGTACTACATATCACCATTTACCATTAACATATGGTATTTAATGCAGTATTTTATCAAGCTTATTTTATAGGACAGGAAAGTTACAATATTATTATTCTACCATAGATGTTATTTTCTCAGAGGTTCCTATTCGAAGAGTATGAACCCAGTTCTTAGTACTAAAGATGCACAGTTTATGGGTGAATATTTCTTAACTATGAAAACAATAGATATAGCAGAAGCACACAAACAAAATCTAACATGCTCATTACATGAAGAAGAAAATATATTTTTGAATTTAGTAGAGGAAAGGAGACAGGACTGAAAAGAGACCCCAGATTCCTCAATGGGCTGAAAAGGAGGAAATGTATTCAGCTGGCAAGACTCATGCAGTGATGCCCCTAGTTTTTGAAAAGAAAGGGAAGATCTGCCTCCATAGATTAAAGACTGACTATAACAATGTATTTATTGGTTCCAGTGAATGTGAACATAACTTTTGGTAAAACGAGGATGGGGACTAAAAGGGGGAACAGATCCAGTATTTCCTGGAGTTTATTATGTGTGTGGGAATAAAGCTTATTTTAGGCTGCCTGCACATTGGTATGGAAGTTGCTATTTTGGAATAGTATTCCCTAAAGTTCATCATGTGAAGAGAATCACTGGAAGCAATGAAAACACAAATGAACTAACACATATAAATAGAGCTAGTTTTTCAGAAATAGTAGGTGACATATTTAGTGGGAGTCATTCTAAATTCACGAAAGATTTGTCAGTTATTTACAGTGGTCGATCGTCTATCGACTGAAACTGCTGGTGGATTCTTGATGATTAATACAGAAATGGTTGCAATTAGGTCAATGGTTTTACAAAATCGACTTGCTCTTGTTATATTATTGGCAAAAGAGGGCGGAGTCTGTAAAATGCTGAAAGCGCAACATTGTTGCACCTACATTCCTGATAAAAGTGTTGAAATCGGAGGGTACATTAAAAATATTTCACAATTGGAAGAAGACTTAAAACCACTGGAAGTTGACAGTGTATGGAAGAAATTAACAAATAGTCTTACCTCAATAGGGACTCGGTTTATTATTAAAGGCAAAAGTCTTGTAGGTCAAATTATATTACCTATACTCGGAATAATAATATTAGTCTTAGCAATAATGACATGGCGCAAATGTTGCAGAAAGAGAAGGAGATATGAAGTAAATGAAAAGGGAAAGAAAAGAAAGAATGAAGAAATTAAATTAGAAGAAATGAAAGGCGAACAATATAAAAAGATGAAAAATGTGAAAGATAAAAATGCAGAAGACGAAAAGACAGGTGAGTATATAGTGTTTGAGTACCTGAGGTTGGCAACCCGCTGGATCAATAGTCCAGTGAGTTAACGACCCAGTATGGAGACCTATGTCTATCCAGAAGACAAAATCTGCTTCTTGCACTTGAATGAACTCAGCCTTTGATCCTTGGGAAAGTGGTAAAATGTCTAGAACTCATGAGTACAATCTATGATTCCCGCACACGGATAAACCTGGTTTTAAGTGCAACATAACACAGGTAGTGCTAGTGGCTACAGTGTAGCTATTTAGAATGGGTTATCTGCTGTAAATTCAGCACTTAAAAAGTCATCTGTATGTGTTTATATGTGTCTGATCTTTGCCTTTTAACGGGTCTTTAATGGCGATACGTACATAGATATATGTGACCAAACAATCCTGTCAATATGATTTTCATTCCCTAGAGTTTATTTTGAAGATCAATGTGAAAAGTTGATGATTTCTGGTTTAAGGTATTTAAGCCCCAGTTTGCAAAGAGTCTTTGTCTCCTTCAATACAATAAACCATGAATTAGTCAAAGTATGTGAGGAACAATTAAGGAACCTGTAGACATAAATTTTAAACGCACTAAATCTCACAAGTCATTTTAGTTGGGAAGCAAGAAACAACTTTGATAAAATCGGCAAGGTTATTTCCAAATATACCTAAAACAGTATAATAAGCCATTCAGCTACAAAATAAATGAGCAGTTGCAAAGCCAATAGGTCTTGGCAATGCCCGAGCTAATGGCATTGTCAATGTGAATGTCTTTTAGCCATGTTGTCTAGCAGCACATCTGCTGTTCATTATGGCTGAAAGTTACTGAAAGCCCAGAATCATAGGATGCCAAATCTTTTCACCCCCGATGTTGAGTTTTTTGTGCTGCCCCTCCTAACACAAAAAAGCACTATGAAGTGGCCTGCTCTGGCCACATGATAGCACTTTTTACAGTGACTTGCAGTTATGCTGAACAGGAAATGTGCTGCTAGACAACAACATGGCTAAAAGGCATTGCCATTGACAAGGCCAATAGCTTGGGCACTGCCGAGATCTATGGGCTTTTCCAATGTTTACTCGGTGTTGAATGAATGACCAGTACTTATAGAGCGCACAGCTACTCCGGCAGGAGTGTCCCGGCGCTAACAGTTCACATGTGGCAGACCTACTAGGAGGCTTAGCTCTTAAAAAGCCATGTTTTCAACTGTTTTTTTGAAGTGGGAGAGAACTGTTGATGCTCCCAGAGCTGTCAGCAGTTTGTTCCAAGCTTGGGCTCCAAGGAAACCGAAGGACCTGCCACCTCTACGAACCAGATATGTTTTCGGAGATGCAGGCCAAATCGGCAGAGGATGATCTGAGTGCTCTAGTGGGTATGTGTCGGCTAGCTAATTTTCTAAGGTAGGCGGTGCCCATGCCATGGAAGGCTTTGAAGAAAATAACCATGTCTTTGAATTGTATTCATTCCCTCACTGGAAGACAATGTAAAGACTTAAGATGAGGGGTCATATGCAACCTGGGTTTCAGTCTGAGAATCGCCCTAGCTGCTGATGTTTGTACTACCTGAAGGTGCTGAAGAAGGTAGTCCGGTAGTCCCAGGTAGAGGGCATTGGCGTAGTCCAATCTGGGCGTGACCAGCGCCTGCACCACTGTCTTCCTGGAATCCGGGGGGAGAGGCGAAAGGAATTTCTTCAGCATCCACGGTAAGCCAAAACAGGTTCCCACTAGGGCCTGAACCTGGGACCGCATTGAGAGCTCATTATGGATGTAGATACACAGGTTTTTGACTGTATATTGTGCAGTACTGGGAGTGGAGAATTCTGCAGGCCACCACTGGCTCCAATTGAACACAGCAGGTTGGCCAAAGAAGAGGATTTCAGTTTTGTCTAGACTGCACTTGAGCTGGTTCTCCTTCAGCTATCTAAAAACCTTTGTGAGGCAGGATCTAATTGCATCCCCGTTGAAGTCTGTGCCTTTGTCACATGTGAAAATCAGCTGCGTATCATCAGCATAAGAAGTTATTTTGGTGCCCTGTGCTTCTGCCCATGATGCTAGGGGTAACATGTATAGATTAAAAAGAGTTGGACTTAGTGAGGAGCCTTGCAGGACTCCAAACTGTATGCTGGACAGGTTGACAGGATCTTGCTGAACTAATGTGGAAGGGATGGTGAGAAACAGTTGAGGAGCTTTGATGTGAAGTGAGGATGTGGCGTACTGGCCAGAGCCGCCGACTGGAAAATGGGGAATGAGGTTTGAACCCCTGGGTCATTTCTGATTTTGGGCAAACCACTTATGCTTCCCCCTGTTTAAGACAATTAATGTTTCATTGTCTAATGTAACTGGTGAGCACCTGGTGAGTACTTAAAGTGCTCCAATACCATTGGCTGGCAAGATGGAGGAGAAAACAAGTGCTTCAATACCATCGTAACGTGCAAAAAAAATAATAAAGCACAAGTGGAAATGAAGGTAGTGTGGGGATGGGTCAAGTAGGGAAGTAGGAGGGAATGGGGAGGTAGGCAAGGAATGATGGGAAAATAATCCTTAATTGAAGCAGAAACAGTGACAAAAATGAATGTGTCATTGTGTAAAGTAACTGGTGAGAACTTAAAGAGCTCCAATATTATCGGCCTGTGTTCGCGTAATGGTAAGCTGGACGATGAAGCGAGGGCTCCAATACCAACGGGTTGTGCAAAAAAAAATTAACAAATGCTGATCGTGTTTTAACACCTTTTAAAGAAATGCATTTATTTATCTACATTTGCATGTATTTTATGTGTGTATATGTTTAAGGGAGACAGCCTAAAAACATAAGCACTCCTATGGTTGAAAACAAAGAAAGAAAACAGCTCTGCAAACCAGGAGCAGTGTAAAATAGGCATGTACTTGGTCCATGCGCTATGAGAGGGCCAAACACAAGAAGAAGGCATGATGCCCAAATGCCATGACGAATGAAATCAAAGAAAATGAATGATGCTGAAGTTTACTAATAGGAAATGGGTGGCCCGTAAGCCCACAGATAGAACACAACACGTCTCTTCGAGACAATGCATGCACTGTCCAACCAAGACCTAACAAACTAACAGTGTTTGTGTTGATTTACAAATAAAACCCGAAGTGTGATGGATTCCTCGAATTATTAAAAGGCCACTGAAAATGGAACCACTAAACACCAAGTTCACCACTAATGGTTTGAATGGTTTCTAGGCTTACACTAAAAACACTAAAGACACTGAGTTTTTTGCTTGTCATGAGCCTTTATCAAATCTTACAGTCACTAAAGAAGCATTAAGATGGAATTCCTTGCTGTGCTCCTACAAATTGTCATGAAGCTCAACCCCAACCGAAGTCCAAATGCTTTTAATGAACCAAAATGATCCTTTATGTCATCGGTAAGAGAGATCAAAATTGTTATTGTGAGAGAGCGAGAGAGGGTTGGGGTGGTGAAAAAAGTGTGTGTGTTTGTTTGTTATTGCTTGGGTGTGTGCCTGTGCTAAGACTGGGTGAAATGTTAATCTGCAGTTTCCAAATGTCAAACCTTTTTACAGAACACAATGTTGTGTCATTTTTTGCATGTGAAAGGCTTATTTGCGCAGAAAATGGCTAACTGAGGGACCTTATCTGCTCTGACCGGTCTCCTTCCAGTGTCTCACTATACTTTTTTATCCGAAGTGTGTGCATTTGAGAAAAAAATCATGCGCGATATCTGCAAACCACTGTCATTCTGAAAGTTTCATTTCCATAAAACTTTCATCAGAAGGTCCACCAGCCTGGCAAGCTGGTACACTGACTACCTCAGAACTGCTAAACGACACTGGAAACAACTGGAAAGGAGATGGCACACCAACAAGGACAGGCCCGACAAGACTGACTTTAAGACAGCCCTCAACCTCTACCACAGACAGTTGAGACAATCGAAGAAAAAGGCCTTAGCCTCACGCATTGAATAAAGCTCCAATAACAGCAAAGAACTCTTCAACATCGTCAAAGAATTCTTCAACTCCTCAGCAGCAACAAACAACATCACCCCCTCACAGGAACTCAGGGACAACCTTGCAATCTTTTTCCACTACAAGATCGCCAACATCTACAGAAACTTCAAACCCCAGCCCAAGACCACTCACTTCTTCAAGCAACACAATGACCCCGCTACCACCACAGACATCTGACTAACCAAATGGAGCCAGTTTGCCCCACAGGACACGGCCTCTATCATGAACTTGGTCCACTCAGGGGCCCCAAACGACATATACCCTCACAACATCTTCAACTTAGGTGAAGCCTGAATCAGCCATGCACTCACTACCTTGTTCAACACCTCAAATGCCACGTCCACCTTCCCCAAGGACTGGAAACATGCAGAAGTCAACATCCTACTAAAGAAACCATTGGCAGACCCCAGCAAACTCAACAATTAATGACCAATCTCCTTGCTCCCGGCCACAGTATTAGAAAAATCGATCAAGCAACATCTGTCCTCACATCTGGAACTGAACCTGCTACTCGACTCCTCCCAATACGGATTCTGCAGCACCCACAGCACCGAGACAGCCCTCATCATGGCTACAGACAACATTCGAGCCCTACTCGGTCGAGGAGCCACTACAGCTCTGATCCTCCTAGACCTCTCGGCAGCCTTTGATATGGATGACTCCCACCACATACTCATCACAAGGCTGCACAACATAGACATCCAAGGAGCCACTCTCAAATGGATCTCCTTTTTCCTCACCAGAAAAACTCAAAAAACCTTGCCCCCCCTCCCATCCGAACCCAAGTAAATCATCTGTGGAGTACCCCAAGGATCCTCGCTCAGTCCCACTCTCTTCAACGCTTATATGACACCTATGGCAAGCGTCGCCAAAACCCAGGGACTCAACATCATATCCTACGCTGACGACACACAACTCATTCTCTCCCTCTCCGAAAACACCACCAACAAATGGCCAACTTCCACAACTGCATGACAGATGTCACCAACTGGAGGAAGCACAACTGCCAGAAGCTCAACACGGACAATACAGAGGTACTGATTTTTAGAACAAACTCTCGCTATGCAGGGATTGCAGCTCACCTCCTCCTCCGACTACAGGCCATACAGAATGCCACAGCTAGACTCACCATGGATCTCCCTAGATGAACTCACATCATCCCCTACCTCGGGTAACTCACTGGCTCACTGTACAGAAAAGATGCCAGTTCAAGCCCCTGTCCCACTCATTCGTGGCCCTACACAAATGCAGACCTACTTACGTGAACCACTGCCTGCATTTCCATCAGCCCAACGGACACCTCCACTCCGCGTCCCTTTTTCTAAGCCTGACACAGCAGATGTGGAGGTTGCCTTTTTTTCAACCAAGCGGAGAAGACATGGAATGAGCTACCCTTTCATCTACGAACCTCCCCATCTCTTCCAGTAATCCAAAAGTCCCTGAAGACCTGGCTAATCGGCTAATCAACTGGACCCTGCCTGCTCCTAGATACCCTCACAGGTGTGACTAGCTCTGCTGCCATAAAAAGAGATGCTTCTCAGCCTCCTGCTGAGGTCCTTGGGATGCCAGTAGGAACAGCGGAGAACTGAATGAATCACTAATGGATACTGCGTCACATAGCCATTCTTTTCTACTGAGTAGACTCAAGCATCAGTGGTTATCTGAGTCTAGTGATGGTGATGGAGAGAAAGCCTTCCTGCCACTTGAGTGGAGTTGTCCTCTTGAGATCTGTTAAGCACCTGGGAAAGTAATTGGACCTTGTTGGTCATTGTTGAAGCCAAGGAGCGAGCTTGTTCTTTGCCTGTCAGCACTTTCAGACAGCATGAAATGAAAAGTCGAAGAATGGGCTCAAAAACTATCACTTCAGATGAGAGATAATAGAAGCAAACAAGAAAAATGTGCACAGTTGGATGACATTTTAAATGTGTTTTTCAAAACTGTAGTGTCTACATGATTATAATCTAAAAGATAGCAACAAAACACAAATGCCACAATGCAATTTTTTATCTGTTTTTTAAAAATGCTGCTCATGCATTGTGGTAATGTAAACAATAGTAACAATAAACACCACCCAATGTCTTTGAATTTTTTTAAAAAAATCTACATATTGTTTATTAGACTAAAATTAGTGTCCATACAACTTTTAAAAATGCAGATGTATAAAGTCATGAGTTCAATACATCACACTCTTTAAAAGACTACCACCTGCAACAATATAATAAATCAAACAATCCTCTTAATGTTAAATAAACTGATTATCAAAAATGGTGCAATGTCATTAAACCTAACATTGCAATTATCAATAAATGGCAGATATTTCTATCCTTAAGATCATTTATATAGATCACAGGGATATAATACCATCTTTGATAATTGCTCATATACTCTGCATCTTTTATAAGAGTAAATCTGAGACACTATTTTAAATCCATTTTCTCTGGATTAGCTATTACATACAAAGGAGGTTCATTTGTCATGTTATATCTACATAGCATGTCAACATGTATTCTTTTGCTAGCACAAGTCCATTTAGCTTCATTCATAAAAATTACTTTAAAACACTTCCCGGTCAATAATGTTTTTTCATCCCGAATAAGGCGACTTAAAAAAAGCACCCTCATAGCCTCTGCTTCTTGATCGAAACGTCATAATCTCAGCTCGACCCTGATAGTTTCAATACTGGCTGTTGTTAATTACAAACCCCTCATATTCATTAGGATTAGGTGTGTTATATAGAATTAAAGGTACACTTACATAAAGTAGAACAATGGTTTGTCGAATAGTCATCATTAGTAATTCTGCAAACAACTGATGAAAATTAAATTATCCATTGATAACCAAAGAGTACTTGGATTTCCCAGTGAGTCTTCCACTGCAAGCTTTTGGTAAAATGCAATTGTAAATACTTGCATTGTTTTACAATACATGAATTAACAAATCGTAAGTAGCTAGAAAATGTGAATCTCTTTCCACGAAAGGGTATAATCTGTGTTTCCTAACACAAATCCTACTTAGTTCATCCAACTGTCTTTGGAGACCTAAAGATGCTTGATCCAACAACACAGAATTGCTTGCATAATAAGATGGTATTCCTGAACAACTTTGGGAGGAAATACATTTAATTATTTCAAAACAATTCCACTCAAAATAATGCATACAATCTTGCTACACAGCCTTGTTGTAACTCTTTTCTAACAGCGATTGCATTTGTTAATGCTACCACCTTAGTCCTGGTAGTTGAATGCAGGGCATTAATTAAGAATAACAACAAATTGGGAATACCCATCTTCTGAAACTTCTCCAAGAGGGTCTAGTAATCTATGTGATGGAGTGCTACAAGAAGGTTAGCAAAGCAAGCACATAAATTGCCAGTACTCATCAACATCCATGCAACACTCCTTTTGGCAAATGTTTGATGACTTGCACCAAGTACTGGTCTAAGCCTACCTTGTTCTAATGGTATCAATTTTAATTCTTCTATCAGCTCTTCAAGGCATGGGAGAACAAGCCTGGCACATATTTGTGCGGATGCGTCAAGTAGTGATATCATTCTATAAAAGATTGGATCACCAAAGTCTCCATTTTTACATAAAGGTTTAATATAAGAACCATGGTAATTAAACAGAAGTATCACAGTTCCTGTAATGAACTTCAAAGCAGGAAGAAAAACCGCAGCCAGATGGAACAGCATTTACAGAAGCCAGAGGCCTCACTTTAAACTATATTAGAAAGGTGATATTCTCTTGTGCTTTTTTTGCCAGGAGCGGTAATACACCTATATGGTCTGGTGCCTTAATCAATTAACTCCAGCCCTCAAAAACATCTGTTAAAAACAAAACCATACAAGCTTCAGGGATTTCAACATTTCTCTATGGACAGATTAGCATCAACTGACCCTGAACCATCTGGGACCAAAACGCTGTAAATTCCTGGAGTCAATTGCTCTTCTTGTGAGAAGATAAATTTTCATTACAACCTCTTCTTCCTATCCTATCTTTTAACACATTGATTTTAATAGCTAAAGGTATCAAGAAATATATATTTGTCAGCTCTTATACGGCATGATAATTCAGGCCTCATTTTAAGCCTTCCAAGTTCTTACAGTCATGATCAAACCAATGACCAGTCTTCCCATATAGTCTTTCAATAGAAAGTACAATGAATAGCAACCCCATCTCATTATTGAACAAATGCATAAGGTCACCAACATTGGAGAGCTTTTTCCCACCGCACCAAAGAATTTACTGTAAACTAAATTCATTTTATTCCCTTTATCTACTTTAGTTTATGTTTTGGGAATTTCTGAATGTGTTACTATCTCTTTTGCCATAAGCTACAGACCAATTCAAAAAATTATAACAATATTTGGAAGCAACCCCACTAAAATCAGCACAACTGGCAAAAGCCCAGTTGTCAATGGCAATAGGTCTATTTGACCATCTCTCTTGCTTGTTTATCAGACACAAACCTTCAACTAAGTCTCGCAAGGGGCGATCGAATAGGGGTCTAACACTCACTTGACGATCCCACACAATATCTAGCCAACTGCTATTATTGTTGCAGTGCTCCAAGAGGTAGGGAGATTCACCCACTTCCCCAAGTGGAGTGATTAAAGACCACTGTATATACCCCATTCCAGCCTCAAGCACACGCTCTATTCAACGTTAAAGTACTCAAAGATATATTCAAAATCATAATCTGTATTTCAATGTTCTTTTTAATTATTCAGCCTGCCGGCCTCTTATTTCTTTTTAGCCTAAAAGCCAAAACAGGATGTGGCCTAACGGCTAGAGCGGTCGACTTCGACGCTGGGGAACCATGTTCGAGTCTCAGCAGGGACGCTCAACATCCTGTGATTCTGGGCAAATCACTTAATCTCCCCGTGCCTAACAAAAAAATGAATGTGTCCATCTGTAACACAACTGGTGCTCATGTAAAGCACTCTGATACCTTTGGATCAAGTTCACACTATATAAAACTCCCCAAAAAAACACATGTTTTGCTGTTTATGGGACGTACCCCGCAACTTCTTCAGGGCTAAAAAATAGAAAACAACCCCAATTGCAATTCTACACATTAATGTGCCAACCACTTCACACCTCTGAACCGGTGACATTAGTGTCAAAATCCATATATATTGATATCCTGCTTGGTGACAAATATGTGGGAACCCATGCACAAGACAATTTGTTCATATTGTGCACCACAGCATTACACATCTAATGCTTTAATCAAAGGGTTGTGTTGACACCTCAATAACTGTGTACTGCCATCAGTGATGCCCTACAAAAGTGAGTATCTATAAAACCTTATCCTGTATTACTGTACCAGTTACACTTCCTCCCCTGCTCCAAAAGGTAAAGTCAGGGTCCCCCCTAGACTTTGCCCCTGCTCGTATCTTGCGAGAAGTCTTCCTACACTGCCCTACCCCTTCCCTTACACTTTTAAATGACTCACTCAAATCCGGAGTGGTCCCCACTGCCCATAAATTTGCGGCAGTCATTCCCATTCTAAAAAAACCCGGTGCCGACCCTTCATCCCCTTCCAATTACCGTCCCATTTCCCTGTTACCCTACCTGGCCAAGGTTTTGGAGACCCATGTAACCAGCACCCTGAGCACCTATGTGGAAGCCAACCACTGCCTCTCCCCCCGGCAGGCGGGCTTTCGCCCCCTCCACTCGACGGAGAAGGTAGTGATCTCAGTGATGGACAGCCTACGTGAGGGCATTGATACCAACGTCCCCCAGGCCCTCATTCTTTTAGACCTATCCGCCGCATTTGACACGGTGGACCACTCCATCCTCCTCACCCGTGTCAAGGCGGCGGGTATAGAGGGCCTGGCCCTCACCTGGCTTAAGTCCTTCCTGAGTGACAGGGCTCAGGCAGTCCACCTTGCTGGCTTCACCGCTGCCTCTCGTAAGGTTGCATGTGGAGTTCCCCAAGGCTCCTCCCTCTCCCCTCTTTTGTTTAATTTATACATTTACCCCCTCATTTTTATGTTACAGCAGCTCGAGGTCACGGTGTTCAATTACGCCGATGACCTCCAGCTAATTTTTGACCTTTCCCACTCCACTTCCTCTGCTTCAAATGTCCAATCCGTCATGCTGTTCATCCAGGATTGGATGAACTGCAACCACCTCAAACTCAACCCGGACAAGACGGAATTAGTCCTGACCAGAGGTGGTTGCAGTCCCTGGTCCCCCTCCCATTGGCCCTCCTCACTTGGTGTTCCCCCGCTCCCAGTTCCTAAGGTCAAGACCCTTGGCATCCTCCTGGATCCCTCACTTTCTGTTCACTCTCAGGTCAATTTAGTTGTTTCCTCCTGTTTTTTTTCCCTTCGAATCATTAGGAAGATTTCTCGTTTTTTTTCTTTACCTGCCCTAAAAATTATAGTGATGGCCATGGTGCTTTCGCGCCTCGATTATGGGAACATCATCTATAATGGCGCTCCAGCCTACGCCACTCGCCGTTTGCAGCTAGTGCAGAATCAGGCTGCCCGTCTGATCCACGGCCTGCCCAAATACCATAGAGCTACTCCCCTACTGCAGGCCTTGCACTGGCTGCCGGTGAAAGAGCGTGCTCTGTTCAAGCTTGGTTGCACTACTTTCCAGGCCAAAACAGGCACTGCCCCGGAATTTATCTGTTCTGCCATCACCCCCTACATACCTGGACGAGAGCTTAGGTCTACTCATCAGGCTTTGTTAACCATCCCCCGCTTCAGCAAGAAAAAGACTGGCGGTACGAAATTCGCAGTGCTTGCTCCTGTATTTTGGAACTCCCTCCCCCCGGAACTCCGTATGTCATCTTCCTACATTGAGTTCCGGAAGGGTCTTAAAACTTTTCTCTTTTCCCGTGCTTACAATGCTTAAATTCCCCTCTGCTCCTGCTTGCTTCTCACAATCCAACAGCGCCAAGAAACCGCTTGGTAAAAGTGCGCTATAGAAATGTTTTTAAATTCAAATACATCAACATCTCACTCTACCACCAGTTTCCAGGTCATATAGATGAAGTACAAGAATGATCAAAACAGTGTAAGTTTGAGGATTGCGACTGCAATGAGAACAATATCTACCATAAGCATCTAAACATATTTAAAGTGAGGTTGAGCCCTTATTGTTATCACAGAAGTCTGGCAACCTTAGTGCCAGTGATATTTCCGTCCCGGATAAAATCAATTTATAATCTTCCAAGCTGTTACCTATATTTATTGAACCCCCGTAACCCGAATGAATATCAAACCATTCCATAACTCACTCACCAATATATTCAACCATGCGTCTTTATCCCATATATTGTAGATTTATCCAAATATAAATGTCAAGAGATGTCTCCTCAAGCCAGAGATAACCTCTTAAATGCCTGTTGGTAATGTGAAATGAATAATGCATCAGGATACCGAATTTAGGTGGAGTAACTCTCTTCCAATCTAGCCCCATAACAAACTCACCAATTAAGAACCATCTGTTACTTTCCACAGTACAAGCAGGTACTCTCGAATCCCGGCATTCTGCACAAGCGCCATTAACGCCTCTGTTATTGCTACATCACAGGGCAAGTGTCAACAGTGAAAACTGACTATCCACCAGGTCTAGTGATTACATCACTGGCTTATTCCTGCCAAACGGCCACCATTTTTGAAAGTCCACATCAACACTGAATGTCTTGGTAATTGTCTCACCACTACGTTTTCAAAGTCAACACATGGAGTATCATGCTTCACTCATATAATAAATGAGTATCCCTGCCCTATTTTAAAGCAACTCTAGGTACTAGTCTACAATGTTGCCATTATTAGTGAACTCCATCCTGTCTTATATAATCAGACCAACCCTCCAAATCGTATCTCGGGACTCCACCGAGCATAGAGATGCTACAACTTCGTGAATAGGGGGTTCACCACTTCGTACATTAGCATTCCTTCTTTTGAAAATCTTCGCTACCTCAGAGATCAAAAATGGATTCCACATGTGATTGATTAAAGTGTCAATCTAAATAGCTATAACCATGTTAAGTGCCACAAAACAACGTAAACATTATTTCTCTGTTAAGCACATTACGTTCCTGATAACCGTTATCTTGAAACTCATAACGCTCCGATATTCTAGACATACATTAGCCACTTCCTAGATAATGAAACATAGCAAACATTATTTTTCTGATACTTACATTGCGTGCCTGACAATCGTTGTCTTGAAATTAATAATGCTCCAACATTCTAGACATAAATTAGCTACTTACTTGATCAACATATTCTGCAATGATAATACAAAAAGGAGATCAACCTCCATTCAATGATTATCAACCTGTTATATTGCTAAAACCTAAACAATATAGTAACTATAGTGTCATTTATCATCCGCAGAAATTGCTGCTGCATGCCGTCCACATTAACAGTTAACAGCCCGATGGCAGTACTACATCATATTCAGAAAAACGAGTAATTTCATTACATCAATCTCTGTTGTTATCCATCATAGCAATATGTGAATCCTCCTTATTTATAACACTCAATGTTTCACAATGGGCATCTTCATCATCTACTGTCACATGTACCCCACTTTAATAATGTATCGGTATATAGGTCTTATTCACCCAGAAGGCACTGTAACTCGTGGTCTGTGTTGAGGCCCTGTTCTACTGCTCTCAAATGCAGGATCCACATTGCATCCCTCCTTCTTAAGGTGAGTTCCCTGTTACCTCCCCAGGGGTCTCTAAACACCTGTTCAATACCATAAAAGCTGAAACTTTTATGATGACCTTGCGTCCCACATTCAGCTGTATGAACTGCTATGTGGTATCTCTCATCCCATTGTTTTAGAGCTCTCATGTGTTTGCTGAACCTTTCTTTGAGTGATCTGATTGTACTGCCTACGCAAATGCGATCGCATTTACATTCAATGACATATAAAATGA
Source organism: Triturus cristatus (assembly GCF_964204655.1). Classification (NCBI taxonomy): domain Eukaryota; kingdom Metazoa; phylum Chordata; class Amphibia; order Caudata; family Salamandridae; genus Triturus; species Triturus cristatus. The sequence continues at coordinate 610,508,173 of NC_140591.1, read as the reverse complement.
ATTTGGTGTTGCAATTGATATTAGAATGAAAAACAAAATTCTTGCTTGTATTCACCCCAAACTTCTTTTTCTTGTCACAAGCCCACTTTCACGTGCCACAATGTCTACATTTGTGAAAAACCCAATGTATTTTCCTTCATCCAATGATCCCATGAACCCAATATGGGATAGCTGGGGCTTAGTAAAGCCATTAAGGATCTGCCCCTGCAGAATGTAATATCTGGTCTCACCGAGGTAAACTCCTCAAATGTCTTGTCCACAGGTAGGATGTGCCAATGTTTCCGCATACTGTGTAATAATACATTTGACATCTAAGTAAATTCAGTACCCAGGCGCGCCCTCTCTGATGTGTCTCTCTTACGTGTTCTCTCTCTCAGTGTATCCTGTCAGTTTATCTTTGAAATCTTATTTTTGTCTCTTGCTATAGTTGGTGTCATAGCCTCTTTTTGTAAATCTATCAATATCCCGTATACATTTCTGAAACTTCAGACCGTGACTACAGTTACATCTCGAACGCATCATCTCCCTATAAGGGATAGCTCTGATTTGATGCCTTGGATGCGCACAAGATGCTTGCAATATAGAGTTGCACACAGTAGGTTTATGGTACAGCCTACTGTGTATTGAGTTTTCTTGAATGTATAATTCAACATCTTAAAACACAATCCTCTCACTTCTGTGTTCGTATGTAAACCTGATGTTTGTCTCACTTGTATTGAGATGGCCACAAAATTGATAAAGCTTATCTTTCGGTACCTGTCCAAATCAGGATACTGTCATCAATGTACCAACAATATAAAATGGAATCGTTCCATGGTGTCCTCCTGGGGCCCCAGATCCACTCCTCCTCCAGACACCCCATGAAGAGGTTTGCATAGGAAGGAGAAAACCTGGAGCCCATGGCCATGCCACGTGTTTGTCTATACCAATCGCTTTTGAAAAGAAACCTATTATTGTCCAAAATCAGCTTGGTCATGTCCACCAGCATTTCAGTATGTTCCCATAGACTGGCCGATCTGGTGCTTAGTATTTTTCTTAATGCTCTAATTCCTGTCTCATGTCAGATGATAGTATATAAGGCTACGACATTCAGTGTGACCATTATCATACCAGATTCCCATGTAATATCAGTAAGAAGACTCAAGATATATTCTGTGTCGTTAATTAAAGATGAAAGATTGGACGCAAAAGTTTGTAAGAATATGTCCACAAATTCCGAAAGTCTTTCTGTCAGGCCGTCTATACTAGAAACAATGGGTTTTCTCGGTGGAAAAGGGAGATCCTTGTGCACCTTGGGAAGGGTATATAAACATTATTATCAATGCAGATCAACCCTCATATACATATACTCATTGTTGTTCAGTAGATATTTGTCATGCATATCTTTAATGATCTGTTGATCTTACTTGTAAGGTCCCAAACTGGATTACCTGTTACTTTTTCATAACACAACGGGTCATTCAATTGTGACAGAATGTCCTGTTCATAATCCACCCTGTTCATCACCACAATATTCCCCCCTTTGTCAGCTTCTCTGATTGTGATGTTGGTATCCTCTTTTAATAGTTTTAGAGCCAATTGTTCACCATTGATAACATTTTCTCTCCCCCTAATATGGTGCAGCCACCATCTCTGACTGTGACTGCCCAGGTGCCCAACAATTAGTTTAAGAAAAACCTCTATATTATTACCACATGAGAGAGTAGGAGTCCATCTGGATTTGCTTTTGAGCCCACTCTTGATGTTTAAAACAATGTGTATATTCAAATACTCCAGCATCTTGGTGGTTGCAATCGGATCATCCTCATAAACCGTAATGGACAAGAATATTCGAGTGTCATGTATATCTTGTACAGATAAAGCACTGGACACAAAATTTGTTTTCAATGATGTAGGTATTTTTTTTCCTTGAGGATTCAATTTGAAATATTTCTTAATCTTCAATCATCTAATATACTTGAAAAGATTTATTTTAAGTCTGCATATGTCCCTCCCACTATTGGGGCAAAAGCCTTTCTTCATGAGCGAGGTCATGTTGGTATTCAGGGTTTTGTTTGACAACCTATTTACGGAGACTTCAGAATTTGAATCATAACATAGTCCTTCCTATCCCACAATCTTGTCTTCCTGCCCTTCCTTTCTCCCTGTGTTACCTTCTCTCTTTCCCCTCACGGTTTTCTTTTGGTATCTGTACGTCTGGCCTGTTTCGATTCCCTCTCTTGATCCGTTGTACTTCTTGCTTGTAAGAGGACCGCTAAGTGATGTAGAGCTCAAGCCCACTGAGGCTGTCTCGAGTGTGTTGTCCCTTATATTGGGTGGCATCAAATTGTCATATTGTTTAGAAAAGTAAATATTCTGCCACTTCTGTAATCTACCTCCCTCCTCTTTAATTTCTTTGCTCTGCAATGTTTTATCTCTTCCTGATGTTTAGATAAAATCTCCTTAAGAATCACGTAATTCTTTTCGGTTGCCAATGTCGTAATTTCTGTATTGTGGAGACCTTTCTGTCCGCATTTTCAATAAGAATGCCCATTAGATTAATTGCGTTGGATGTTAACTCCTTTTCCCAAGTTACCAGTAAATTTTCATCCAGATTGTCGTAAGTCGAGATGATTGGTAACCTCAACCCTCTTTGTATCCTGTTTAGTCTTAGATATTGTTTAAGCTTACCTCCTTTCTACCATTTGGACATTTCATTTTTTCTCAGTCTCTCTAATCTTATGAATTTGTTTTCAGACAGTCTCTATGCAGTGGGTTAACATTCCTGACCGCCTCTCCTATTGTACTGCCTTTATTCAAGTTAATAAATAGTTCTTCTGATATTCTGTCACAATCCATTGTGTTATCCATTATATCTATATTAAGTGTGTGAAGAGCTGCCTTCCTCTTTAAGTGAAACTAAGTCATGTGAGGAGTGATCGAACAGGGGGTCTGACGCTCACTTGCCGATCCCACACAATATCTAGCCAAATGCTATTATGGTTGTGGTGCTCCAAGACATAGGGAGATTCACCTAACTCCCCAATTTGATTTTATCCGGGACGGAAGTACAACTGGCACTAAGGTATGCAGATTTCTGTGATAACAATAAGGATTTTACCTTACTTTTGAGATGTTTAGTTGCTTATGATAGATATTGTTCTCATTGCAGGTGCAATCCTCGAACTTAAACTGTTTTGGTTGTTCAGGTACTTACTTCATCTATATGGTCTTGGAAACTGGTGGTAGAGTGAGCTGTTGATGTGCACTATGGTATAGTAATACAGGATAAGGTTTTGTAGATAATCACGTTTTAAGGGCTATATGGATATTGCCACAAATGTCACAGGATCAGAGGTTAGAAGTGGATGCACATGAATATGTAGAATTACAATGGGGATTGTTTTCTATTTTTTAGCCATGAGGAAGTAGTGGGGTACGCCCATAAACAATGAAACACATGTTGCCTTTAAGGCTAAAAAGAAAAAAGTAGGTGGCAGGCTGAATAATTAAAAAGAACATTGAAATACAGATTGTGATTTTGAATAAATCTTTGTGTACTTTAACATTGAATACAGCGTGTGCTTGATGCTGAAATGTGACAAACCTTCAACTAACTATAAGTAGTGACATCTGAACAAGCCATAGTTCTATAGCTAACCCCATTTTACAAGGTTTAACCATATCACACCTTCATTCGGGAAATATATTTTTAACCTTAAGTCAATCATTTATTTTAACATTTAGATCTCCTCCATAAGTCTTATGGAATTTAAGGGGTATTTCATCAATATGCCTTGTCAAGCTGGAAAATTGTAAATACAGATACTGAGATGACTGATCAGGTGAAAATAATTTGGTAATAAAAGTAAATTCATCATGTGAATAGTCAATAATAGACATTCAAAATTGCAAAACTGACTAACTATATACCAAAACCGTATTAAAATGAGCATGTGTACAAGCCCTACAAAAGGTTACATCCCTTCTAAGGGATGGTCCTTTGGCGACTCAGTAGCAGAGAGGAGTAGTAGTTACCTGGTGGGCAAACATCCAAGTTTACTAGAGCATTCAGATTGTGCAACCCACATCAGTTGGGTCAAACACACATTCTTTTCTTCATCAAGCATAACCATTAATGTTCCTGGATACCATACCACATAATATAGTCAAACCTGCTGCATAGTTTGGCCCTCTGCTGCTGCATAATTCCAGTGGCCCTGACTTCAACTGGTGAATTTCAGTGGTTTTGTTAGTTTAAAATGGTATGTTTTAACTGACATTTTCACCTACCTGTAACATCGCATTAACAGTTGTTTTTTTTAGTCAATTTATGCGGTCTTTATAATAGAAAGTAAGATATAATTGCAATTCCTAACTATAACGTCACTTCAACCTTTGTTTTTTTCAGTGAAAAAAAATATATATGCTGGGTTACGATCGCCGCCCTCTTGAAACTTGGGCCATTCAAAGTTTTTTGTATAATTCTGGCTATGTATATGACATTCATGCTTAATAATATCCCCTGGCGTACACTACATAATGTAAATTATAAGAAATGTATGCATTTACTAGGTGTATATAGGTCATTCAATTATACACAAGTCTTTCTCTGTACTTGTCATTGTCCTCCAGTTGAAGACCATATTTGAAAAATACGGTAAGCTCTCCTAGGGTCATGGATTTAATGACCCGGGAGACATATTTTTTGTTAATTTTGCTAGAGGGCTGCTGCACTACCTGCAGCCCCCCTCCTACAACATAAATAAATGTTTGGTGGTGCCCCTGCCTCTTCTCTCTTTTAGGGGGATCACAAGCGAGAAAGTTTATTGTGTTTAAATACCCTCTATGGCATTATGAGGTGCGCTTTGCTAAGAGCAGTGAATAATAAATGAGTGATTCTTGCTGTTCATTGATAAAAATAATGTTTAAATATTGAGGAGGGGGAGTGTGGCTCGCTCGTTAAACCACTGCTGGTCCCGGGGACCCCATCCCCTGGCAAATTATTCTTTCTTTTTTATGGGGAGCGGGGCATACTCCCCTCCTCCCTGAGTCTCGGAAACCTCGGGGACCCTATCTTCTGGGGAGATATTCTTTTTTAACGGGAGGGGGCACACTCCAGCTTTCTGAGGTGCTAGCTATGCGCTGACAGTGTATCTGTTTTTAAAACATTATTGCTCCGTTTTTAATGTGCCACTTAATAGAATTTTGATTTTACCGCTATTTTCTGCTGCGCTTGAGATTCGCTCTGCTCCCCCGCATTTGCACCTAGGTCATTGCCCCGGTCTACCACAGCTTGTGCCGGTTGAGTGGAGTACGTTCTCCGACCACATGTTCGGCCCCCTGCCAGTGACTCACTTACGGATGGCAGCAGAGGCAAGCCCTTTTCCCACGAACCTCTACTTAACTAGTATGCCTGCTCAGAAGCTCAGCAGACACGCCAGCTTTGTGAGGCGCTAGCTACGTGCTGACAGTGTATCTGTCTTTAAAACATTATTGTTCCGTTTTTAATGTGCCACTTAATAGAATTTTGATTTTACCGCTATTTTCTGCTGCACTTGAGATTCGCAATGCTCCCCCGCATTTGCACCTTGGTCGTTGCCCCGGTCCACCACGGCTTGTGCTGGTTGAATGGAGGGCGTTCTCTGACCACTTGTTCGGCCCACTGCCGGTGACTCACTTCCAGGTGGTGGCAGTGGCAGGCCCTTTTCCCGTGAAGCTCTACGTAACTAGTATGCCTGCTCAGATGCGCAGCGGACGCGCGCAGTGGGCGCAGCGCTCATGCGCCAAAGGCATGCCTAAGGCAAGCTCGTCTGCGCCCGTCTGTGCCTGTATGTCGCCAGGCGCCTTCCTGGGTTCCCTCAGAGATATACTTACCCCCGGGAACACTTGCTTGCCTTGTGCCAATCACAACGGGCACCCAGACACCCCCAAATGCAGTGCAACAAGTGTGGGTTCAGAGCCAAGGCAGACTCCAGGGCTTCTCTTGAGGCCTCCAGGTCTACAAACATTAATATTTATAGCCTTAACTGTAGGTCTCTTGTAAAAGATCGTGAAGTAGGGGGCACCACGCCCACCCCCATATTTATATTTAATAAATATGTTTCGACTCCAAGCCCTGGTTCACCCGGGGTTGTTTATGATTTTTTAGAAAAACAATAGTGCCTACCATTTTCTGTTTTTTTTATTTTGGACATGCGGAGGTCCCTCTAGGATCTGCCCACAAGGGCCAGGGTGGGACAAGAGTATCTCTAGCCTGCCCCATTGTATTATTACAATTTTAATTTTTTTTCAGGACATAGACCAAGTCCCTGAGTCCTGTAATGGCTGCCACAACATTTATTTTCATGGTGTGGCCTGCCAATCAGAGCGCTCGCTCCCAGCAGACTCTCACTCAAGTGGGAGCGAGGTAGCCGATGGGGGTAAAAAATCCCCTCGGCAAGTCAGAAAGCTCCAAATATACACATATTTTTTTACCTGAATTTCCAAACAAATACTGAATGGATTCAAATTAAATTACAAAAAGCACACTTTCTGGACTGAGATCTTACCTTCTGCTAAATTTGGTGTAATTTGGTTGAGCCATTTTGGCTGTAGTGGATTCCAAAAATCCCTATGGAAATTGCATATATGCTCACATGAGTTTTACATACATATTACATTAAACACATTTAATTCTAAATTAATGTATGTTTTACTACTAAAAAATACTTCTATTTATGTATTACATTTTAACTTACATTGATATGCATTAATTTAATTAATGTTATTCTACTTATAATATTTAAAATGATTTGATGTTATATTACTGACCCCTTACCACCCCTAAACACTGCCCATCCCTGAACCCCGAAAACACATAACTACCTCTTAACACTTCCCATCCCTAGACCCTTAAAGACTCCATACTACCCCTAAACAAAGTCCACAATTAACCATAAAAGATCCTCACTACCACTAGACACTAACCATCCTTAAATCCTAGAAAAATCCTTATTATTTCTATACACTACCCATGCTGAATTCTCAAAAATCCTTGGATCCCCTATACACTACTAAACCTTAAAAACTCTATACTACCCCTAAACACTATCCTGTCCTGAAACCTAAAATCCCTTCCTACCCATGCTTGAACCCTAAATAGCCCTTACTACACCTAAATACTAACCATTTCTGACCCCTAAAAGGTTTTACTACCTCTGAACAGTACCTCTCCCAGAGCTCTAAAAACTCCTGGTCTCTCCTAAAAACTACCCAACCTAAAACCCTAAAATTCCCTTACCACTCTTAAACATCAAACCTTAAGATAACATTTTAAAAATTAGAATCATATACATATATTCAATTAAATGTTTTCAAATAATATTAATTCATACTAAGTAGGAATTCATATTTCCTTTTTCATTGTCATGTTATTGAATATAGTACAAATTATTTTAGAAATATACTATTTTAAACTATAGAAAATAAAGAACTTAATTCAGTCATGAATAAATAAATGAGTTTCGAAGTATGCATACATTTATATATATATATGCTATTTATCACCTTAGACATCGAATCGCTTTACACAAGCATTAACCATGCATCTGGGCTTCGGGCCCTGGAATTTTTCCTGGGCAAAAGGCCGATTAATTGTTACAACCATAACAAATTACTGATGGAGCTTACCAGTTGGTGTCTCAATAACAACTTTTTTCTGTTTGGTAATGATATCTACATTCAGAAGCGTGGTGTGGCGATGGGAGCATGCTTCTCTCCCAGCTATGCATGTTTACATGTAGGCTGGTGGGAGGAGCATGTCCTCAGACTAACGCACCACGATATTTACAAAGAACATGTGGCACTTTGGGTGCGATTTATTGATGATGTTTTTATCTTATGGTGTGGCGATGTTGCCAGTGCGACTAATTTTGTTACTGCACTAAATAACAATCAGCAAAATCTTAGATTCACCTCTTCTATCAGCAAATGTGAAGCTGTTTTTTTGGATGTTAAAGTATTTGTACATCAGAATCATTTGGCCACTAAACTTTATCGAAAAAGCACTGCTGGAAATAATACTCTCCATGCCAGCAGTGAGCATCCCAAACATGTTATCGATAATATTCCGTTTGGTGAATTATTGAGGCTCAAACGGATTTGTAGTGAAACAGATGATCTCAAATTATGTACAACTGAAGCTCTGGAAAGATTCAGACAAAGAGGCTATAGGGAGTCCATTTTGAGGGAGGCAGTTCGGAAAATGGAAGCTAGAACGCGTGAGTCATTATTTTTAACAACATCTAACTCTTTTGTTGACAGTGACTCGACTAATAATAGCCAGACCCCCAGACTCATCATAGCCTACAGCAAACAGGCGAGACAAATCAGGTCCATTGTTCAAGAACGATGGCCGATATTAAAAACTGATTTGGTCTTAAAACCCAGGTTATCTGATGGGCCCATAATAACATATAGGAGGGGACCCTCTTTAAGGACCCAAGTTTGCCATGAGTTTCCCGAGCTCAGAAAACAAGAAGAGTGGTTGAAATCCCGGCCGGGATTTAAGCGTTGCTCTACATGTAGAGCGTGCAAATTTGGTAAAAACACCAACCAATATTGCACACCTTTTAGCCCAGTTCCATTTAATATACGTGGATCTTTCACATGCAAAACTGAATTTGCTGTCTATGTATTAACGTGTACCTGTGATCTAAGATATGTCGGGAGCACCCGGCAACCAGTACACGTTAGGATTCTCCAGCATTTACGTGCCATTGTAAACAATGATGCAACATATCCGGTGGCGAGGCATTTTAAGGCTTGTCATAATAACAATCTACAATGCCTCAATTACTTTGTTATTGCCTCAGTTCCCAAAATCAAGAGAGGGGGTGACCGTGATAAAATGCTTAGAAGACTAGAATCGGAATATATTTTAAAACTAGACAGCAGATTCCCAAATGGGCTTAATGCAACTGAGGATCTTCATGTTTTCCTTTAACTTTGCATCTTGTATTGTATTAGGTTAAATTTCTATGGAGTGTATTGCCCTGCCTGCTTCCACGTATATAGATTATGAATTTCCAGTTTTTTGATCCCATTTTCTTTCTTTTTACACTTACAATTCTATCTTTCCTAATGTGTTTAACTACATGATTTAGGAATAGATTAATGTGTTTTCTTTCACTTTATTAATTAGACATAGACTCTGAGGTATGTCTGTTTGGACCATACGATTAACAACAGTGAATTCACTTGCAATGCTTTATAATTATATCTCAACTCTCAGGTGTTTAACAATACAATATGATCATCATTTCGATTATGCTAATTGTATTTTATGCGTTTTGACATTTTTTGTATTTTTATCTCCATGGTTCGATACTTGTATCCAATAATCAAATTCAATTATTGACAATTTCTGCGTTATTTGCACAACTTTTTGTGTTTACATCATTGCGTAATTTGCACATTATTTGTATATATATTGAATTTTAATCGATATATTTGCACTTTATTGCGTATTTTGCACAGTCAATTATTTTTGGATATTATTGAATCAATGAATATGGAGTTTTATGTATTTTATACTGAATGATCCTGAGTTTGTTTGGATTTTAACCTGTTACTGAATTGCACAGCATATTCAATGTGGTCTTGAATGTATCGTTTGGAAAACAGACTTTCGAGGTTGGAGTAGTGTGTCTTCACTTTCTAAATGTCACATGGTGCAAAAAAACGGTGGAAAAAAATGCAGCCAATTGAAAGTCATGTTGTATAAAATGGGCTCATTTTATTGAACTGATTGTCTGTGAGCAAGGGCGGATGCCCGAAACGCGTCAGATATTTGTGAAGACTCGGCTTTAAAATAAAATAACAACTATTGTGCCTGACTTTGGATCTGCGTGGTTTCTGTTTTCCGTGGACACGGATTTTTTGGAGACTGCAAACGTGACATTTATATATATGTACATATATATATATTCACTGAAAAAACCATAGGTTTCAGGCACGTTATAGTTAGGAATTAGCATTTAAAAAACCTTAGAAATTCACTGAAAAAACCATAGGTTTCAGGGGCGTTATAGTTAGCTGGACTTTTCACTCGTACAAAACCATTGAAATTCCCCCGTTATAGTTAGTTCAGCTAACTAAAACTCGCGCGCCCGCAATGCACTGCTGATGACGTCACATATTACATCACTCATGACATGGTCAGTGACATCACTCATGACATCACTGATGACATCTCAAATGACATCACTGATGACATCATCCAGTGAATGTGTGTTATTCTGAAAATTACATATGTTTTATATATGTATATCTCAAGGTCGATGGAAGAATAAAGGGGTATATAAGTGTCTAAATGGATGATTTGTTTTTGAAAAATTGATTGTATAACTGACTGATTAAGTGTATCTTAGTGAATACATGGCTTAGTGAGTAATGTTTAAATGTGTAAATATCTGTATCAGTCTCTCATTTTGTGTATAAGTGGCTGCATGGGTTGGTGAGTAGCTACATGAGTGTCTATATAGGTTATTAGTTGTTTTTTTGAGTATCAGTATGAGTGTCTGAGTGTCTGTATGGTTCGGTGGGGGGTATTACGTAGTGCATAGGTGCATGAATGAGTGACTCACTGTTTTTATGTGTTGATGACAGCATGTGTGCAGGACTGTATGGGTGGATGAGTGTGTGCATGGGTGTGTTAGTGAGTGATAGACTGTTTCAATAGTGTCTTTATGAGTTACTACATATGTTTTAAACTAGTATATGTGACTATTGGTGTATATAAGTGAGTATATGTGAGAGTGAGAGATTGAAAGAGTTCCTGTATGAATAAGTATGTGTTTCTATAAGTGATTGTTTAAAAGACTAAGTATGTGTAAGTTTCTGTAGCAGTAAGTGTGGTGGTGTGTGTATAACTGTATATGCAAGTAAATGGATGCTTGGTTCTTTATTAGCATGAGTGACTATGTGTGTGAGTATCTCTATGGATGAGTGGCGTTGTGTAACAGGATGTATAGGTGTGTGAGTACATATGATGAGTGAGTACATGTATGAGTGACTGTATAGGACTGTTGGTGAATGAGTGTATGTGTATGTGGATCTTAGAATTACTAAATAGGTTGTTGTAACTGGTATTGGTATGTCCATTGTTTTGAACATTGTAGTTTCTATTTTTGAATGTGTTTATCAAAGGTATATTAGGGGAAGAGGAGGTCTGCCACTCTATCACAAGGATGATGTCATCAGTGATGTCATTAGTGATGTCATTTGAGATGTCATCAGTGATGTCATGAGTGATGTCACTGACCATGTCATGAGTGATGTAATATGTGACGTCATCAGCAGTGCATTGCGGGCGCGTGAGTTATAGTTAGCTGAACTAACTATAACGGGGGAATTTCAATGGTTTTGTACGAGTGAAAAGTCCAGCTAACTATAACGCCCCTGAAACCTATGGTTTTTTCAGTGAATTTCTAAGGTTTTTTAAGTGCTAATTTCTAACTATGCCTACAGAGATGGGACATGTGAAGAAAGAAGAAAAAACACAGGGCTTGTTTGCACACGTTAACTCAGGCCCCGTTCCCTCCCTTCACCACTGTGTAAACACGCCCTGTGGCCGTTTTTAGTTGGGAGATTAAGTTAGTTTGAATCCTGAGGGTCCCTAGGGTCCAACTAGCCCACTAGGTACCGCCAGTATGCGCCACAGAGCTGCGTTGCAGAGAGGTGTAAAAAGTGGCACGACCTGGACCACCTCTCTGCAACGCAGCTCAGTGGCGCTTACTGGAAGCACCTGGTGGGCTAGTTAGCCCCCAGGGGCCCTCAGGATTGAAGGGGAATTATTTCACCAACTTAAAACGTGCCATAGGGCGTGTTTGCACACGTCACCTCAGGCCGCGTCCCCTTCCTTCCCCACTGTGTAAACATGCCCTGTGGACGTTTTTTAAGTTGGGTGATTAAGTCCCCTTGAATCCTGAGGATCCCTAGGTGCAAAATAGCCCACTAGGTATGTCCAGTAAGCGCCATTGCAGAGAGGTGTAAAAAGGGGCACGGCCTGCACCACCTCTCTGCAACGCAGAGCAGTGGCACTTACTAGAAGCACCCGGTGGGCTAGTTGGCCCCCAGGGTCCCTCAGGATTGAAAGGGAATTATTTCCCCAACTTAAAACGCGCCACAGGGCGTGTTTGCACACGTCACCTCAGGCCGCGTCCCCTCCCTTCACCACTGTGTAAACGCGCCCTGTGGCCGTTCTAAGTTGAGAGATTAAGTCCCCTTGAATCCTAAGGGTCCCTAGGGTCAAACTAGCCCACTAGGTACCTCCAGTAAGCGCCACAGAGCTGCGTTGCATAGAGGTGTAAAAAGGGCGTGGCCTCAGAACACCTGTCTGCAACACAGCTCCCTGGCACACACTGGAGATACCTGTTGGGCTAGTTGGCCCTCAGGGACCCTCAGTATTGAAGGGGAATTAATTCCCCAACTTACAACTGGCCAGGGGGCGCGTTTGCAGAGTGCTGCAAGATGGGGGCGTGGCCTCCAGCGCGATGCCGGTCTTTTATTATTTTATTTTTTTAAGAAGGAGGGCTGTGTGGCCCCCCTTCTTTTTCTACTTTACTGGCCCTGGGGACCCCATCCCCCAGGGTCTGCACCCTAAATTTTTTTGTTGAAAAAAATTAATTTGGCTCTCCCAAGGCCTTAATCGGCCCGGGGACCCCAACCCCCGGGTCATGGCCTTTTTTTTAATTTAAATTCTTTAGAAGGGGCCTGTGTTGCCCCCCTCCTCAGGCCACTTATGGCTCCGGGGACCCCATCCCCCGGGGCCGGCCTTTGTTTTTTATTATTTTAAAAATATATATATTTATAGAAACACCTAGGACATGCTGGACAAACCGTATGTACCTATCACCATGACGATTTGCGTGATATTCATTAAAAGGCGACTATGCATAGAATGAATTCACATGGAATGTATTTACACCGCTAGTGAAGCTCTGACGTGTCTGACGCCCTACCGTGCCTAATCCCGGCGCCCCCGCTGGTGGGTACTCTCAAAGTAGACACCCTTGTCGTTTATTTATACAAACATGGGTAGCTATTGACGGGCACATTTAATATACACGCACACCAAGCCATTCAAAGGGGATTCGACAAAAATTCGACCAAACTATGCAAGAAACCCCCCTCACGGTTAATAAAAAACACATCCACCGCCTGGATGTGTAATACTTTTTATTTTACTCTCTGGAAAGGAGACGAACCTCACTTGAGAGTCACAGCGTGCTCCTGGCTTAGCCCAATACTGTGTTACACCCACCAGTGCCCGCCGATTGCCTCACACCTCTGTGTTGTATTCCACCAGCTAGTGCGTATGCTATGACACTCTCTAGCCCATGTGCACTGTAACACCACCCCGTGAATATGTCATGCCACACTTGCCTTCGCACGGGTTATATTGCCCCATCTAACGTGCCTTCCTCAATGAGTTTGTTATAACGCACAGCGCTATGCCATACATATTACAATCTGGGATCCATATCTTTGTCACATTGCATATGCAACAATACACTCCCCAGCACATATTTTATATTACAACTTTAGAGACTAGTTATGTTACACAACACTGCCCTGTGCATATTACACTCCAAGGTGCATATTGCATAGCACGCGCTAGTGCCTGTGCTATCTCGCGCTCTCCAATGAATCTGTCATTGCGCACAATGTATTGCATATTATATTTCACGCCCCGGTTCATCTTATATCACACTTTTTGGTGCATAGTTTATACCATATACTACATCTAGTTTTCATTTTCAATCGTGCTCTCAGGACTATGTTCTATATAACACTGCGTCCACCTACCCTTTTCACAAGCATTACATTTTGCGATGGGTGTGGAGGGTCAGGGGGTGTTTCTGCCAAGTGAGCCCGGAGTCACAGTCACAAACGTCCTCTTCTTCCTGAATAAAAGTGAGATTATGCTGCATACTTGTTCATATTTTAAGTAGTTCGCACAGACACACATTTTACAAACAATTAAGTTCCTAATACCCACCTTCTCTGAACAGTTAGCTTGCTGCCCCATCCACCTCCTCCCTATCCTCTGTTGTCTGAATCCATGGACTAGCCTCCTCCCTCCTGCCATGCATGGTCTGATGTGCTGCCACTGCCCTCTATTTAGCATGATGTACCAGTCCACTACTCCTGCCCTCCATTGCCCAATTCTATGGCCCATCATTGACCTCCTGCTTAGCCTCTGTGCTTAGCTTGCTGCCCCTATTCTCCTTCCCCCTGCCCTCCGATGTCATTGTGCATGCCCCTGCTCCATCCTTTTTGCCCACTTTGTTCCATGGACCTGCCACTCCTATCTACTCTGAGTGTTCTGTTGAGCTGCCACTCCCCTCCCACCTGCCTAGCATTGTCAGATGACTGTAACCTGTCCCTGCCTCCTCCACCCTGCCTGTCCACATGCCATGCCCCTATCCCCTTCCTCCTGTCCTCCATGGTCCATTTTACTGCCACACCCTTCTGCCCTCCCCGATCTGTTGTGCTGCAACTGCTCCTCCTGCCTGCCCCGCGCGGTTTGTTGTGAGGCCCCTTCCCCTGAACTCTCTTGTCTGTGCCCAGGTCCTGACCCTCCCTTCTATCCTCCATGGTCCTTTGTGCATGCCCCTGCACCCTCCTTCTTGCCCATCATAGCCATTGTACTGCTACTAACCCTCCCGCTTGCCATGCATGGTCTTCTGTGCTGCCCCTGACCCCCTCCCATCTTCCCTCCATGGTCTGTGTGTATGCCACCATAGTCTCATTGTTGCTCTCCATGGTGTGTCTTGTTTCTAGTGCCCATCCTGCCTGACCTCCATGGTCATCTTGCTGCTCCTGCCCTGCCACCTTGCCCCCAGCCCTCTGTTTCCATGTGCAGACCCCCTATTCCCTCCCTCCTGGCTTGTCTGTTCCATTGTAATGCCCCTGATCTGTCCCCCCTGCCCTTTATGGTCTGTTATGCTGCAGCTTTCTCTCCTGTCTGTCCATTATGGTCAACTAGCTACCATTGCCTCTTTCCCATCTGTTCTCTGTTGTCCATGTGCATGGTCCTGTCCCCTCCCTATTGCTTTCTATGGATTATTGTGCTGCACTCCCGTCCCGCATGCGCTGTGTGGTGTATTGTGCTGCTGCAAACCCTGATGCCTGCCCTGTAGGGTCAGTTTGGTGCACGTCTCCATGTCCCTCCTGTCCTCTGTTATCCGAGTCCATGTCCCTACCCCAATTCCTCCTGCCTACCATGATTCAATGTACTATACTTGCGAACATTTTGAACTTGGTAAGAGGGAGATTTTGAAAAAAAACTGGGGTATTGATTTTCCCCTTTGAGTAACATTGAAAAAGAGGAGATTGTAGACAGGAGACAGATCAAATAAAGCCCATTTGAGCTTAAAAACATTGGACGTTTCCTGGCTGAAACGGGTTTGTTGGCATGTATGGTTGTACTACCACTGCCTCTTCCTTCTGCCCACAATGGTCTATTATATTGCCACAGCCTCTCTTGCCAGTCCTGTATTGTTGGTTTGTTGCCCCTGCCCCCTTTCCACTGCCCTCCATAGTCTGTTGTGCTGCCACTGCCCTTCCTGCCTGCCCAGTGTGGTCAAATTGTTGCCTCTGCACTCTCCTACCTGCCTTCAATTTTCAGAGTCCGTGCCCCTGGCCTCTGCCTCTCAACAGTATCCCAATGAACAACTAGATTGCTAACATTCTTTATTTATTACAAAAGTGTGGAACGCCTGACGTCATCTTGATGTAATCAAAACTGTAATACCTAGAGTATTTCCTTTAGAAATTACATATATGAGAGGGTCTTATTTGCATCAAAATTATGGTTAGTGCTCTAAAAAACTAAAATGAGGACATATTTTCTGAGTTTTCAAATAGCGACAAAGAACTTTTAAATTATTTGTAATCTTTATGTTTTTTTATCCAGTTGACCACTTGATTAAATGTTGCACCTTGGCGAGAGGATGTGGTGTTACTTCGAGAGCTACAGACTTTGCAACTGGGGAACCAGGTTGGAGTTTCTGCTTCAGCTCAACATTCTGTGATTGTGGTCAAATCACTTAATCTCCCCATGTCTACAACCAAAATGAATTTGATCTTGTGTGATGTAACCAATGCTCATGTAAAGCATTCCAATACCTGATAAGTCTGCACTATATAAAACTGCAAATACACAAAAAATAAGTGTTTTGCACACTTCTGTCATTGGGCTACATGTGGGCCACCTCTGGGTGATATTTGTGCTGCATTTAGGCTCTTTTGTGTCTGGTGGCCATCTTGGGAGATTTATTTGTTATGAAGTTTCCTAATTTCCTCATTGACTGCAGTCTCCTCGGTAGGAAATGCTTTCAGTTTTTTACTTTGATTCCATCAAGAAGGTATTCAGATATGTCACACATTTGCCATAAATTCTGAATGTTAGCACTCTAGTTGCTCATTAGATCACTGTAGTAAAGCTACTGCTCACCACAGAAGTCTGCTGCTGGTATTAAAAGTGCATGTTTCAGTCTGCATATCAGAATTTTTTAATGAAATAGAAGAGGATTTGAGAAGTCACTCAAAATGTGCCCTAATTTTTCTTTCTTCAGCACTAATCATAATTTCTATGGCAAAATGAACCCCCTCATTGTGTTCCTTTTTAAATTAAATGTTTTAAGTGTTACCAGTTTATTCCAATCAAGATGGCTTCAGGTGTGCCATACTTTTGTCATAAGTAAGACAGTAAGCGTTCTAGTTGTTCTTTAGAACACTCTGGGACATTCTGTCATTGGGCTATACTTGGGCTACATCTGGGTGATATTTGGGCTACATTTGGGCTCTTTTGTCTCTGGTGGCCATCTTGGGAGATTTATTTGTTATGAAGTTTCCTAATTTCCTCATTTACTGCAGTCTCCTCAGTGGGAATACTTTCAGTTTTTTATTTTGGTTCCATCAAGAAGGCATTCATATGTGTCACACATTTGCCATAAATTCTGAATGTTAGCACTCTAGTTGCTCATTAGATCACTGTAGTAAAGCTACTGCTCACCAGGGAAGTCTGCTGCTGGTATTCAAAGTGCATGTTTCAGTCTGCATGTCAGAATTTTTTTATGACATAGAAGAGGATTTGAGAAGTCAAAATGTGCCCTAATTTTTCTTTCTGCAGCACTAATCATAATTTCTATGGTAAAATGAATCCCCTCATTGTGTTCCTTTGTAAATTAAATGTTTTAAGTGTTACCACTTTATTCCATTCAAGATGGCTTCAGGTGTGCCATACTTTTGTCATAAGTAAGACTGTTAGCGCTCTAGTTGTTCGTTAGAACACTCTGGGACATTCTGTCATTGGGCTATACTTGGGCTACATCTGGGTGATATTTGGGCTACATTTGGGCTCTTTTGTATCTGGTGGCCATTTTGGGAGACTTATTTGTTATGATGTTTCCTAATTTCCTCATTTACTACAGTCTCCTGAGTAGGAAATACTTCCAGTTTTTTACTTTGATTCCATCAAGAAGGCATTCAGATGTGTCACAAATTTGCCATAAATTCAGAATGTTAGCACTCTAGTTGCTTATTAGATCACTGTAGTAAAGCTACTGCTCACCAGGGAAGTCTGCTGCTGGTATTGAAAGTGCATGTTTCAGTCTGCATGTCAGAATTTTTTAATGAAATAGAAGAGGATTTGAGAAGTCACTCAAAATGTGCCCTAATTTTTCTTTCTGCAGCACTAATCATACTTTCTATGGCAAAATGAACCCCCTCATTTTGTTCCTTTTTAAATTAAATGTTTTAAGAATTACCACTTTATTCCAACCAAGATGGCTTCAGGTGTGCCATACGTTTGTCATAAGTAGGACTGTTAGCGCTCTAGTTGTTCTTTAGAACACTCTGGGAAGCTGCAGTAGAACACAAAGGAATCAACTGACAGTCTCTGCCCTTGTTGGATGTACATGTTTTACTGAGAATGTCAGACTTCATTCTCACATGACTGAGAAAGATAATGTGAATTTACAGAAAATATGCTCTCCGTTAGCTTATAGATCACCTTCCAAACCTCTGTGGGAAAAGCATGAGAAAATAGTTTTCTCTCAAACATGATTCATGATATCACAGCAGAAGGCTTTTTCACATGGTAAAATCACCTTAGAACACACCACAATTCCTACAATGAGTATGGTACCATCAACAAAGGATTTATAATGTAACTAAAGTCTTAAAACCTTCTATTAACTGCAATGCTTTTTAATGAGGTGCTATCATGTATATTGGTCCCAAGATGGCTGCCAACACTTCTTGGATGAAGTGCTGACAGCCAATCAGATCTCACAATGAGATGTGTGGTTAGGCTCCGCCCAGATACATATGTGATTTTACTTTTGATTTTCTCAGAGACTACTGAACGGATTTACACCATTTAAGCAAAAGGCACATGCCTGACCTGAGGACTTCCTCTTTGCCAAATTTCAAGTAATTCTGTTCAGCCGTTCGGGCTGTACTTTCGACTAAAGGTCCTATGGGAAAATGCATGGGGAAAACGTGTTTTGGGACCCCCCTTTTTTCTCAGCCCCCGCTTGACGAATCACCCCGAGACTTTCAGGGTAGGAGCTGAGCGGACCGCCCCATTAGTTTTGAAAATTTCACGAAGATAAGTCAACCGGCGCCAAAGTTATTCAAAATACAATTTTCAGATTTCCTATGGGAACTCGGTCCTAACTATAACTATCTACTGGCGACCGCCAGTAGATAATGTATATATATGTGTGTATATATTATCTACTGGCGGTCGCCAGTAGATAGTTATAGTTAGGACCTATTTTCCATAGGAAATCCGCAACATTCTATTCCCAATAAGTCTGGCGCCGGTTGACGAATCTTCGCGAAATTTTCAAAACTGTTGGCCAGCTCCGCTCCGCTCCTACCCTAAAAGTTTCATGGTGATTCATAAAGCGGGGAATGAGAAAAAAGGGGGTCCCAAAACGCGTTTTCCCCATGCAATTTCCCATAGGATCTGTTGTCGCAGCTACAGCCCGAACGGAATTACACCAAATTTGGCAAAGAGGTAGTCCTCAGTTCAGACTCGTGCCTTTTGCATAAATGGTGTGAATCCGTTCATTAGTTCCTGAGAAAATTAGAGTTAAGAGTACATATATATCTATGGCGGGGAGGATCCGCGGACCCTACCCGCACCGTAAGCGCACCCTCCCCGAACCGAGCGCGCACCCTCCCGATCACGTGCTGAATGCTAATTGGCTGTCGAGTGTCTGTCTACATTCGAAACCAGAAACTGTTGGCGGCCATTTTCTGCCTCGGTAGAAGTGAGGCTGAAGAAGCAAGGGGAATAAGTGTGTAAAACATATAAAGGGGGTAGAGTGGAAATACTCTGACCCTCTAGAGGTGCTTAGGGGGTCCCAGAAGGACCCCCTGGGGCCCCCTTGTTAAAACAAAAAAACGGCAAAATGCGCGCACGGTGCGCGCATCCTATCGCGTTGGGTGCACGGATTCTCTCGCATTGGGTGCGCGGATCCAAGGAAAAAAAAATTGAAATTGTTGGGAGATCAAGCTTAAGTGTTTTGTTCTTGAGTGGCTCTAAAAAGAGCCGTTGTGTTCATTGAGAGGTTTTGGTACTTATAAGTAAGTACCTATACAGAGTCTAAAGTTGTTGAGGAAGACTTTGTTTCCTTCATCAGTAAAGTGTACTCCATATCTCCTATACATCTCCTGCATATGAAAGCGCAGATTGTTATTGTAAATGGACCCCATTCTATAGTCTCGGAGAAAAGCAGAAACAGATGTATTCACATATTTCCTAGCTTTCTCAATCTGTGGACAAAAATGATCGGACCAGTTCCATTTCTGCCTTTGGCATATGTTAGAATACACAAAGGTAGTTTTGGGGAAACGTGAAATCAGTTCTGCAAAGGTGTCCTTCATAAGCATTTCCAGACCTACCCCAGTCAAAGTGCCTAGGTCATTGCCACCACAGTGCACTATTATGAGGTCAGGGTGTTGGATTTGCATGAAGGATTTCACCAATGGCATCAATTGGTGCCACTTTAACCCTCTCTGTCCAATCCATTTAATGTCTACATTTGGCAAACCTAGGTCTTTGTGAATGCCTTTGTTTTCTGCATACCTTTGGCTCCAGAAAATATAGCTGTGTCCCACAATCCACAATCTAAGCATCTTGAAAGGAGGTCTGGATGCACTCAGATGGTCTCTGTAAATGAAATGGCAGTTTCGAAAGTAAGATGTTTCTAAAATGGTGGCTAAGATGCAATTTTGAAAAAAGACAAGAAATCATTGGTTGTTTGACAACCTTCTACACTGAAAGGTAGGGTGTATATTTCTGTTTTTTAAACGCATGATTCTTATTGGTTAACAAACACTGATTGTAAGGAACATTATATATGATAAGCTGATATGTTGAAAAGTCAAGCACACTTGCTGTCTTGATTAGCAACATTGTGTGCTGAACTATTGACCTGTGTGCTCAGTACAGTGTTCCATGACCTGCTTCTATGGTAACGGGCAGAAGGCAGATTGGGGGAAGGGTTCAAATTTATGTCATTTGGAAAGGGTTGAAATGTTTAACCAATAGAAATGTGTGTTTGCTTTTGAATTTATGTGGGAAGGAATGTGATTTGATGTTTACATGTATATGTGTGGAAAATGAGAAGGAAACTTTGCCATTCTTTGGTTCTGCTGACAGGTGCACAGTGCAGAGATTCTGTATAAGAAAATCTGGTGTGTGACTGATATCTGATGTGTGACTGATATACTTCTTAATCTACAAAACAACTTGAAAGGTGAGTTATTTAATTGTGAGGGGATGTATGTAGACTATTTTGATTTTAATCAGACTAATGTATTTATCCTGCTAAAGTGTAGGGAGTACTTTTTTTCTCTACAATCTTATTGACAGTGTGTGTGCATGTAGAAACCATTCTGTGATAAGCATTTGTGTTTTTCAGGTGTTTTTAGACAGATAACTGTGCTGTTTTTATATTTTGGTAGAATTAGAAACCAGTCATTGTTTATGAATTTGTGAAATGAGTTATGTTTCTACACTAAAATGTAGTACTCCTTCTAGATGAAGAAATGTGTTTTGGTATAGTGCAAGGGATAGTGATGTTTGTCTAGAATCACACAGTGAGTCTGTGTGCATTTGGGAACCACTGTGACAGAAGCATTTGGTAACATCGTGTATTTGTGACAGATAACTGTTTTAAAACCTGTCATGTTGTCAAGTTTTAGTAGCATTAGAAGCCAGTCTTTGCTTATGCATTGATAAAATGAGTCATGCTTTGACACTAATGTGTTGTACTTTAATATGTAGATTGTGTGTAGTCTCCTTATCCCTTGCACAGTAGTGAATGAGTTTTGGTAAGCTGCTAGGGATAGTGTTGTTTGTATAGAATCACACTGTGAGTCTGTGTGCATTTGGGAACCACTGTGAGAGAAGCATTTGGTAACATCGTGTATTTGCTGACAGATAACTGTTTTAAAACCTGTCTTGTTGTCAAGTTGTAGTAGCATTAGAAGGCAGTTTTTGCTTATGCTTTGATTAAATGAGTCAGGCTTAGACACAAAAGTGTAGTCCTGAAATGTGTAGATTGTGTGCAGTTTCCTTACCACTTCCACTGTAGTGAATGAGTTTTGGTAAACTCCTAGGGATAGTGGTGCTTGTCTAAA
The DNA here is from genome assembly GCF_964204655.1 of Triturus cristatus. Lineage (NCBI taxonomy): Eukaryota > Metazoa > Chordata > Amphibia > Caudata > Salamandridae > Triturus > Triturus cristatus. The sequence continues at coordinate 610,486,483 of NC_140591.1, read as the reverse complement.
ATCACACTGTGAGTGTGTGTGCATTTGGGAACCACTGTGAGAGAAGCATTTGGTAACATCATGTATTTTCTGACAGTTAACTCTTTTAAAACCTGGCATGTTGTCAACTTTTAGTAGCATTAGAAGCCAGTCTTTGCTTATGCGTTGATTAAATGAGTCAGGCTTTGACACAAAAGTGCAGTCCTGAAATATGTACATTGTGTGCAGTTCCCTTACAACTTCCACAGTAGTGAATGAGTTTTGGTAAACTCCTAGGGATAGTGGTTGTTGTCTAGAATCACACAGTGAGTCTGTGTGCATTTGGGAACCACTGTGAGAGAAGCATTTGGTAACATTGTGTATTTGCTGACAGATAACTGTTTTAAAACCTGTCATGTTGTCAAGTTTTAGTAGCATTAGAGGCCAGTCTTTGGTTATGCATTGATAAAATGAGTCATGCTTTGACACTAATGTGCTGTACTTTAATATGTAGATTGTGTGTAGTCTCCTTACCCCTTGCACAGTAATGAATGAGTTTTGGTAAGCTGCTAGGGATAGTGTTGCTTGTCTAGAATCACACTGTGAGTCTGTGTGCATTTGGGAACCACTGTGAGAGAAGTATTTGGTAACATCGTGTATTTGCTGACAGATAACTGTTTTAAAACCTGTCTTGTTATCAAGTTTTAGTAGCATTAGAAGGCAGTTTTTGCTTATGCTTTGATTAAATGAGTCAGGCTTTGACACAAAAGTGCAGTCCTGAAATGTGTAGATTGTGTACAGTTCCCTTACCACTTCTACTGTAGTGAATGAGTTGTGGTAAACTGCTAGGGATAGTGGTGCTTGTCTAGAATCACACTGTGAGTTTGTGTGCATTTGGGAACCACTGTGAGAGAAGCATTTGGTAACAACGTGTATTTGCTGACAGATAACTGTTTTAAAACCTGTCTTGTTGTCAACTTTTAGTAGCATTAGAAGACAGTTTTTGCTTATGCTTTGATTAAATGAGTCAGGCTTAGACACAAAAGTGCAGTCCTGAAATGTATAGATTGTGTGCAGTTCCCTTACCACTTCTACTGTAGTGAATGAGTTTTGGTAAACTCCTAGGGATAGTGGTGCTTGTCTAGAATCACACTGTGAGTCTGTGTGCATTTGGGAACCACTGTGAGAGAAGCATTTGGTAACATTGTGTATTTTCTGACAGATAACTCTTTTAAAACCCGTCATGTTGTCAAGTTTTAGTAGCATTAGAAGCCAGTCTTTGCTTATGCGTTGATTAAATGAGTTAGGCTTTGACACAAAAGTGCAGTCCTGAAATATGTAGATTGTGTGCAGTTCCCTTACCACTTCCACAGTAGTGAATGAGTTTTGGTAAACTCCTAGGGGTAGTGGTTGTTGTCTAGAATCACACTGTGAGTCTGTGTGCATTTGGGAACCACTGTGAGAAAAGGATTGGGTAACATCATGTATTTTCTGACAGATAACTCTTTTAAAACCGGTCATGTTGTCAAGTTTTAGTAGCATTAGAAGCTAGTCTTTGCTTATGCATTGATAAAATGAGTCAGGGTTTGACACTAAGGTGCAGTACCATGTACCATTCTCTGTGCCAGAACTGAAAATCTAAAAGTTTTACCCAGGCACTGTCCTAGCAGTAGTCTGATGATTTAGTCAGTTTCTAAGTACTTATGTTGTGAACCATACATTACTACATAGACTGCTTCAAAAGTCTATGCAGTATGCATGCAGTCTTCTAACATACTATACACTTGTCTTTCACACCTTCAATTCGCTAGTCAGTATCCATCAGTATCCATACACTTCCAGGAAACACCCTGTCACTCCCTTTGCACTCCTCTAGTGACCCATTCAGTACCAAGTACTAATCCATTCCCTGCCCCAAAAGCCTACCACTTATAAAATCACCCAGGTACTCTCCTTGATGTACACTAATCATTCAGTCAGTACCCAAGTACTCATGCAGTGAGCCAGGCCTTAGCACATGGACTGCTTCAAATGCCTATCCAGTATGCATGCAGTCCTCTTATCACCTACACAGTTGTCTTTCACACCTTCAATTCCCCAGTTAGTATTCATACACTTCTAGCAAACACCCTGTTACTCACCCAGTGTTTCTCCTTATAGTACTGTAATCATTCAGTCAGTTAGCATGTAGTCTTTTAGTGAGGTAGGCTTTAGGGCATGAACTGCTTCAAAGTAGTATGCACTATGCATGTAGTGTTTTGACCATCGTCATACTTGTGGTTCAGGGCTATAGTTTCTTAGTCAGTTTTTATATGAAATGTGTGTGTACAGTAATGGAATAGTATAAATTTGAAAGTTATTAATATACATTGATTTGTGAATCTTTTTAACAGATACTGTTTTTCAACGTTAAAATAGAGAAATCATGCCAGAAAAAAAAAGAAAAGAACAGAGACAGGAGGATTATTTGAAGAAACATCAACCACAAGTATTGAATGTACAAGATAATGTGGCTAAAAGGAAAAAATCTTCTGGTAAGATCACGAAGCAATTTATTAAAAATGTTTGTAGGAGCACACAGAATATAGATAATACTGGAACTAGTGAGAATTCTTCAAGTAAGAAAAAAATTCAAAATAAGAGGAAAAGTAAAAAAGCAAATGGTCAGTCAAAGGAGATAAAGTATGGAAAAGAAGGCAAAATCAGTATAAGGAATTATGCAAAAAAAATTTTACAAGAGACTAGTGCATAATTTGCTGAAAGATGTAAAGAAATATAAAAAGAGAGCTTTATTTTATAAAAAGAAGAAGCATATTGAAAACATTGTGGAAAAGGCTTTTGAAGTAAAAAGGAAACTGTTTATTTTAGTGTTAAACAAAATTCGATCACTAGATAAACCAATACATGTAATGAAGGCCAAAAGTAGGAGGAAAGGAGTTATTAATAAAAAAAAAATGTGATTTTTTTTGGGAGAATGGAAACACAGTTCCAGTTCAGAGCCTTTTTTTTAATGAAGAGAGTTATTCACTGAGCGAAAAATTATTGAATGCAGTTGACACCAGTGGTAGAGGTTATGAGGTTAGCGACAGTTGTCCAATTGAGAAAGAGAAAATGGTTGAAAGAAATGCAGAAGAAGTGATAGCTGATGAAGTTTTAGGGAGACGTGATAAAAACCCTGTGTACACTTGGGATTGCAGTAGTGTTTGCAGTGTACGACAGGAATCTATTGAAAAATTATGTCGTTTTTTACGAGCCTACACTAAAAAAAGTGTAAAACAAAAGATTAAGCTGTTGCAAGGACTAGACCCTTGCAGAGTGAGAAAACATACTGGTCTGCAAGGTCATTCTCTGGCTTGTCTTTCTAGGAAAGTTTGTCAAAGTGTTTTTCACCATTTCACAATGCTGGCAGTACATCATACTCAAATGTGGAAGTTAGTGAGAAGGTTGTATTATGCAAAAAGTCCAGCACTAAAGTTAAGTGAGTTGAACAGTGCTCCATTGCGTGAGTCAGTATCAGATGTGAAGCAGGTCTGTGATGATATTGAGTTTTGTTACTTTGCTCCTCAGCAAGAGAGTGAAGAAACTGACACATTAGTAGAACCAAATGTTGAAGACAATGTACAACCCGTAATTACAAAGAAATTTGAGGATGAAATCACAAAGTTTAAGGTAATTTCAGGTGAAAGACCAAACGTTTCTTGAATTTGTTGTCGGCGAAGTCACTATAAAAATCAGACTAGGGGTGTCAATCTGTATTTAAAAAGTGAAATAGAAGATAATGATAAGTGGATGGAATTTGCAACTTATTTGCTGGTAGAGGATTGTTTTGATTTGGGATGTGAGCAGCGTATTTGCAAATATTATTATAACAAATTAGATGAGAATAAAATGCCTGCTAGAGCTGTTCATAATAATCTAGAGTTGGATGCTATTCCTCCAGAGCTGATAGATTTAAATACGTATGAGTCTATTCTCATACAATGTGTTCACCCGTTTCAGGCTATTGTTCGTATGGAGCAGAAACAAGTAAATTACCTCCATCAGAGTTGCAAAGAGGATTGAAAGGAAGAGTTGTGTATTTACCATTAGATTTAAGGAAAAATATTGAAACTATTGGTGTAGACCATGCAGAAAATGAGCCACTAGTCATTCTAGTTAATGGTGTTCCTACTAAGAATAAGAAAATCTGGCAAGAGTTAGTGGATGTTAGAAAAGTGCAAAAGGCGTCATTGTATCTGTTAAAAAATAATGAGTACTATAGAAATGTGTTTGCTGGAGAAGAAGAAATAGATTTAGCAGAAGATACTGAAACATTAAGTGGACAAATAGAAAAAGTGGACATGTCTAGATGTGAAGAGATCTATGAACATTACAGTGTACATCCACTTCATTCCAAAGAGGTGATGGGGAATACGATTGAGTTGTTTCAAATGAAAAAAGCAACAGGAAGTCCCATGAGTGTATGGGAAGAGAGCTTGGAAGCTGGTTGTTTCCCGCAGTTGTTTCCAACAGGAAAAGGTGGACGATATGATGAACGTCCTGTGCAGATTCCTGCATCTGAATATCGGACAACAAGATTATATGCAGAAGATCCAAGATTTCGACAATGTATCCCTTATATGTTTCATCTTCTGTTTGAAAGTGACTTGTCTGGACTTTCATATGCAGTAAATCACATTTTAAAAACTGGAATGCATCTGCAAAATGTAACTGCAAAAGATTTTATGGATAAAGTGCATCAGAGAGATGATCATTTAGAATCTCAGTTGATTAATCTGATGGCATGTCAGCGTGTGTCAAATGAATATTGGTACCGTCGACATGGAGAACTGAAATGTATGCTACGGAACTTGGGAACTCCTACATGGTTCGTTACACTAAGCTGTGCTGAGTATGCTTGGGATGATTTACTTGAATTTCTTCGAGAGGCAAATTCCAATATAAAAATATTGAATACAAGACACCTGGAGAATTGTGCTCTTTGGATCCTGTCAATGTATGCAGATATTTCAATCATAGATTTGAAGCTATGATGTCTTTCATCTGCAATAAAAAGAATCCTCCTCTTGGAGAAGTTGTGGATTTCTTTTGGATAAGGAGTATCAAGCAAGAGGTGCTCCTCACATACATATGATGTTATGGGTCAAGGACGCCCCCAAATTTGGAACAGATTCAGATGAAACTGTTTTGTCTTTCATTGAAGATTATGCTACATGTGCTCTCCAAATAGCAGAGAAGACAAAAACTTAAAACAACAAGTCTTACGATTTCAAAGCAAGAGGTGTGGAAAATACTGTCGAAGAAAGTACAAGTCAAAGGATAAGTTCTATACCAAATGTCGTTTTGGAATTCTACTTCCTGTATTATCCAAAGGAAGAGTGAACAGTTTTATGTCAGCTATACGACATACCATCACAAGAAAGTCTCTGAAAAACACCTACAACTCAAGAAGAAGCGAAGAATTAAAATACATAAATGACTACAATCCAGTTATTTTATCCATGTGGAACGCTAACATGGATATTCAGTATGTTATGGACAATTCCATTGCTGTTGCTCGATATGTAACGTATTACATCACTAAATCAGAAAAGACTGAATTGAAAGAAATGTGGGAAGAGATTTCTCACGAGAAGAGTCTAAGTAAGAAATTATACAGTTTCAGTCTGAAGATGTTATCGCATCGTGAAATTGGAGCATATGAATGTTCAGATCGGTTATCATCTGCAAGTCTATATTCCAAAAGTAGAAGAATCATTTGGGTGAGTCTAGGTCTTGCAGGAATGCGAAATCGGGTACTGAGATCTGTTCAAGAAATTGAATATTTAGCAGAAAATTACCCAGAAAGTACAGATATTTTGAAAACGAATATGTTGGACACATACTATCCAAATAGAAGTCATCATCTTGAGAACATGTGTCTCAATGAAGTGCTACATAACTACACTTTTAAACGGAATACTACAGAGAACATCAACGATGGAAAATTTGGAGTGATTGGTTCCGAAGGATGTCTGGTGAAACAAAGGAAAGGAAATTTAATTAATCACAGGAAACTGAGTTGCGACACTGCTGAAAAAAGGGAATTTTACTATTTAGCCCTTTTGCAAATGTTCAAACCATGGCGTTCAGAACTGGAATTACTTGGAGATTTTCCCAGCTATGAAGATTCATTTAATGCTTGTAAAGATAGCATACAATGCAGTGCTTTCGCAAATTATGTCAAAATGTTGAATGATGAAATTGATCAAGAAGCTATAATTACAGCTGAGATTGCTAGAGGCAGTTCTCAAGACAGTCAAAGTTCTGCTGCACTGAGTCAAGATCCACTAGGACAACCAATTGTTGAAAATGAAGCAGCGATTGCAATGAATGAGGTGGAAACAGCAATGTATCAAGCACAAGAAGATGCAATACAGTTAGGAAACTTGGAAGAGCAACTAAATGTTGAACAGCAAGTGAAAGAGCAGATTGACCATGGATTACATCATGAAAAGAGAGGGTGCTCATGTACATCATTTCAACCTATCCGAATGTATGTGAGTGGTCAAGCTGGAACAGGAAAAAGTTTCTTAATTAAAGTAATTACAAGTTATCTGCAGAAAACAACTGATTGCATGTGTCTTGTGTTGTCACTGCTCCAACTGGGTTGGCAGCTCATTACATTAAATGAATTACTTTACATCATTTACTAATGCTGCCAGTAGAGCATGAGAACAAATTGGAATACCACAAGCTATCTGGAGAAGCTTGCTGTGAAGTTTCAAGAGTCCTGAAGAAAATGAAACTTCTCATTATTGATGAGGTGAGCATGGTCTCAAACTTGATGCTTGCCTTTGTGCATTTAAGAATGCAGCAAATTCTTAAAACAGAGTATGACGTGTTATTTGGAGGAAAACACGTCATAGTTTTTGGAGATCTACTGCAACTGACTCCGGTAAAAGGACAATCGGTATTTAAAACACTTGCCTATGAAGATACCAGAAAGTCTCTTGGCAGTGTTGGTAATGTGAACATTTGGAGTAATTTTGAATACAAAGAACTGACAACAAATATGCGACAGGCAAATAATGCTGAATATGGAAGTATTCTTCAAGATATAAGAATTGGAATTCTTTCAAAACAAGGGAAAGAAGCTTTGGAAAATCGATTATTTTGCAATGTCTTTCCAAATGAAAATGCAGTTCCTGCAAAAGTGTACGTGGAAATTGCTAAAAATAAGTCAGTGATTTGTTTAATGCCAACACTGCGCGAGTGTTCAATATTCAACGAAGAATTATTAAAACTGGAAAATGAAGAAATTGTAAAAATGGAAGCCATCGATAAAATACTGCATGAAGGAATCCCTATTATTTTGACAGTAAAGTTGAGATCAAAACTGGATTGTTTAGAAAAAAAAATATCTAAAACTGCTGGTTTAGAAAAGACACTATATGCGTGTGTAAACTGTCGGGTAATTTTAAGGCGTAATTTGGATGTAGAGAAAGGTTTAGTTAATGGTGCAATGGGCAAAGTGGTGGATTTTGTGAATTATCAGAAAAAAGAAAGAATTGAATTTTTAAAAATTTGATCAGATTGATGAAGTTAAAGAAATTGGTCGTTGTTCAGTTCGTTTTTTGCTTGTTAAAGAATTATATGTCCGTAGGAAACAATTTCCATTTTCTCTGGCATATGCAGTGACTATTCATAAATCTCAAGGATTAAGTGTAGGCAGTGCATTGGTGAACATTGGATCTACCGTATTTAAAGAGGGTATGGCATATGTTGCTTTGTCGCGTGTCAGAACATTATCTGGTTTGTTTTTGATTGATTTTGATGAGACAAAGGTTACTGCAGATGCAAACTGTGTAAAAGAGTATAATAGGTTAAGAAGGGTGTATGCTCCAAATTTAGGTCAATATCCTGTATTTGAAAAGCGTGTGGTTGGTCGAAAAAGAAGGTTAGAGAATATCTGTTCTGAAGGTGTCAAGAAGGGAAAAGAACAAGATAATGTTGTGATTGCAGGTAAAAAGAAATTGGACACTGTTGGAGAGATTGTTGGTTATCAGTTTGAAAATAGTTCTGGTGTCAACTGCTATGCTAATGTAGTGGTCAATGTTGTTTTTTATCTTGAAGGTTTGCAAGAACAAATTATGCAGAATCGGCAAAAAAGATTTTGTTCTCTGTTGCATTCTGTTTATGAAAAATTGACAACAGATAGAAGTAAAATACAATCTGTTTCAGATGTTCATAGTCTTTTGAATGTGTGTTCTGGTTCTACACAATTTACACAAAATATCCAACAAGATGCTCAGGAATTTTTAATGTATATGCTTACCATTTCTGAAAATGAAGGTGTAGAAATAGAAAATATTTTTGGCCTTTCTTACAAATGGGAACATTATTGTGAAAATTGCATGTATACATGTAGCACCAATGTAGACACTGAGAGATTTCTGAATTTAACATTACCAGACTGTAAATCAGTGACTTTCAATAAATTAGTTAAAGGTGCAATTCAAAACATGGAGTGTAGCCAATGTAAATCAGAAATGTTATCCACATTATTCTTAACAAAATTTGGAAAATACATAATTTTAATGATGCAACGTTGTACAGCTGACGGAAGAAAATTGGATACTTTAATAAAGCAATTTGTAGCAGCACAACTATCAATATCAGGAAGGACTTTTGTAGCAATTGCAATAATTTTCCATGATGGTCCTTCCACAACATCTGGACATTACACTGCCTATCTAAAATGTGACAAAGGCTGGACACTTTGTAATGATGCCCAGTTGGTTTTCAAACAACGTTTACCTAATGAATTACCCAATTCCTACCTAATATTTTTAAAGCCAAAGTTTTAGGAAGATAATTCACTCTCTGAGTATTTTATTATTATAATTTAATAGGACTACCATTGGACAATTTACATGAAGAAGGAGTTCAAAAATACAATTTGGCCTCAAGGAAAGGTATATTTTTGAATTATGGACTTTTTGGTGGTCATTCATTCGGTGATTATTTTAATGTGGCAATATTTACAGTTTTTATAAGTTAAAGTTATAAAATTTTGTAAGCTGTAAGCATTTCATATATGTGTGATTTGTATTTTCTGGTATTTTACTGAGAATAGTATGTTGGTTTTTTTTTAACAATCTTTCTGATTGTTTTTTTTGCCCGCTGTTAAGTGATGAGTACGATTGAAATCACTATTTCTAGTGAAATTCAATATATTCTGAGAACAGCAAAAAAAGGCAATCAAATTACTTTGTGGAAATTATGCTGTGTTGTAAAAAATGTATTATTACATGTTATATATTTTTTTTCTTTTCTTTCACAGACCCAAATTTTAAAATAAGCAATTTATATGAATTAAGATTGCAATGAAAATCTGAAAAAAATGTATACCATTTTTTATTCCTATTATTGTGAAGGTAAGTTTAACTAAGTCTCAATATGCAGAATGACGAGATCTGCAAGAAGCTACAAAGTTGAAACACGTTTCTAAAAACACTCTGTTTATACCTATGTAGTTTTGAAATCTGACCATAATCAGATATCATGTGACCTGCAAAAAAAGAGATTTGAGGGAATCATAATATTTCCCATTGTACCTATTGAAGGACCGCAATCATTTCAATCATTCTTCTTTGAGCATCTTTGCAGACAAAACTCTGTGCTTACCTTCTATCATTCACAAGGAATTTTAAAACCGGAAATATGTCACTTTTTGTAACATAGTTATTGCGCAAGACACACTTTTATATTTACAAAGAGAGGAAAAGGCACTCTGTGTACTTTTTCTACTCCATGTAAATACAACCTCATCATACACACCACTTTACATTGAAAGGGTGTTCTATAAGTGTTGTTGTGCATGATTGCACTGAATACTCATAGAACAAGATATATCTCTAGATTTATCAAAAATCATAAATCTCGATATGTATGTGAATGCTGCAGCATTCTAAAATTGGTGTAGGAAAGTACAATAAGGAAAATTATTTTTATTTCTCCACATTTTTATATCTTCAATGCATGCTAAAATGTTCAGCATACATTGAAGGAGAAAAATGCATTTTCTCATTGTTTTTGTGCAGGAAGGTGTGTCTTCCTGGAGAAAAACAAACAGCACATGACACAGATATCCTTGCACAATGGTGCCTGTGTCACCACGTGGCTGCAGTTTAAGCAGCCGTGCAGAGAGAAGCATAGATTTGCAATATATTTATGTACATATGTTGCATCCCTGTGCTTCGGAAGTACTACAGCACACTGTAGTTAAAGAGGTTACTGTGTGATGCTGCAGCACTTCCTCATAGTTCTGCACTTATACTTTCACCATACGCTACTAATGCATTCATTCACTCAATTACGTACTACACATGCATTCATCTAAACTTTCACACACTAACAAAGAAATTTAGCTCTTTTTTTAAATTAGGAAAGTTAGTTCTTACAATAACTTTTTTTTTCTTCTTTTATACATTTTTTTGGTTTTTCTAACAATTTTGTGATTTTTTGGGTTTTTCTGGAAAAAAAAACCAGGAGGAACCAAACAATGAACTTCAGGGAACAAAAAAAAAACCTAGCAAATGTGACTTTCTTGCCGGCGGCAGATCAGATCGATCGACTGCTCACCGTAGCACAAAGTCGCATTGCACTTAGTGCAGAGCACTTTTAAATATTGAAATTGAGGAAGGATGTCCAAGTTTTGGGCTGATGGATGCACTCTTGAAGTGCTCGGCTGCGATGAGGTGGAATGTGCAGGAGCAGGAGTGTTTCTCATCCGTCGGCACTCTTCTCGTGCAAGATTGTTCGGATGAAGGGTCCTCAGGTGCTTCATCATACTTGCCGTGCCGCACGAGTATTTCTTGTTAGGATCCCCTTGTGACAGCACTCTTTAGCAAATCTTGCACGTGACCAAGGTGGCATTGGTCTTATTCTGCCCCTCGGGAAAAGTAAAAAACTTTCCACACCACTGAAGAAAAACGTTCTTTGGGTGGTGCCTCCTCCAAAAATTCATCCTCAGATGTATGAGGAGATGCAGGTGATGCCTGCTGCCCTGAAGCCATTTTTAGTTGAAAAAAGTTAGAGCTAAGTGTAAACTTAGTCTAAAAAATCTTCTTCTCTGCAAAGAGATGCTCCTCCAAAGAAGGTCAAAGAAGAATGATTGAATTGGGTGGGGTCTTTCAATAGTTAGAACAGAAAGTGTAATGAACCAATCAAATCTCTTTTTTTGCAGGTCACATGGGATCTGCGCACCCTGCGCTTAGGCAGCACGCACGCAGCGCGCATCCGCGAAATTGAATTTAAAAAAATTATAGGATTAGTTGTAAAAATATATTAGTTTTAAGACTAGTTTAGAGTTTGTCTTCAATTAATATTCACATGAAATACATATATATATGATTTTTTAAATGTTAAATTTTTCGCAGGATCCGCACATCTACCGGGTCATAGACGCACATGACGCATCGCGGAAGCGCGTAAACGTCGCGTTACGTACATCGAACGTGTCCTGTATAGGCTGGGAGTCACGTACTAGTCGCATTGCGATCGCGCACTAAACACGTACCCAACTCGTACCATGCGCGGATGCTAACGTGTCAGGATCGCGAACGGTGCGCATAGTGTGCGCGGATCCAAAAACATGGAAAAAATATATATAAAATAAAGTTTTGAACATATGGTTAAAAAAATATTTTGAAAACTATGTTTGAAAAACCCATTACATTAAAATAATATTTTTTAATTTTTAAAAGAATTAATTGAAAAAATAAGTTTAAAAATGGTGATAAAAAAGTATTTTTTAAAAAACATAGTTAATGAAATTGACACACTGAATTTAAAAAATATAGAAATCCAATCAAAATCATTAAACATGATATCTTTAGATATAAGTTATAGATAGGAATTAGCATTTAAAAAACCTTTGAAATTCACTGCAAAAAACCATAGGTTTCATGCACGTTATAGTTAGGAATTGGCATTTAAAAAACCTTTGAAATTCACTGAAAAAAACCAAAGGTTTCAGGGGCGTTATAGTTAGGAATTGGCATTTAAAAAACCTTAGAAATTCACTGAAAAAACCATAGGTTTCAGGGGTGTTATAGTTAGCTGGACATTTCCCTCGCACAAAACCCTAGAACTTCCCCTGTTATAGTTAGTTCAGCTAACTATAACTCGCGCCCCCGCAATGCACTGCTGATGACGTCACATATTACATCACTCATGACATGGTCAGTGACATCACTGATGACATCACTGATGACATCTCAAATGATATCACTGATTACATCACTGATGACATCATCCAGTGAGTATGTGTTTCTGTACAGTTTTAATATGTTTAATATATATAGGGAAAGGTCTGTTGAAGAATGAGTGGGTGTACAAGTGTGTGAATGGATGATTTTCTAGGTGCGTAACTGACTCTATAAGTGAGTCATTAAATATATCTTACTGCAGACTAGTGACTAAACTGTGTGAATGTTTGTATGTGTCTTTGTGTAGGTGTATAAGTGGCTGCATGGTTTTGTGAATAGCTATATGAGTGTCTATATGGGTTATTGATTGGTTGTCTGAGTATCTGTATGGGTGCCTGAGTGTTTGTGTGGGTAGGGTGTGTGTGACTCTATGCATAGATGTGTGAGTGGGTGATTCTATGGGTGCATGGTTTTAAGAGTGCATCTGTGATAGACTGTATGGTTGGGTGAGTGTATGTATGGGTGTGTTAGGGATTGAATGTATATCTCAGTGGTACATGTGTGACTAACTACATATGTGAAAGGCAGTATATATGTGTGTAAGAGTATATAAGTGGGTATATGTGAGAGTGTGTGATTGTGAGAGTGGCTGTATGGATGAGTGTGTGCTTGTATCAATGATTGTATAGGAGCGTAAGAATGTGGTACTATTTTTATGAGTAAGTGAACTTGAGTGTGTTTAACTGTATAGGTGAGTAAATTGGACTGTGTTTAATTACTTGCACGACTGACTAGGTGTGTCAGTACCTCAATGGATGATTGGCGGTGTGTGGCTGTCTATATAGGTGTATAAATGCATATGATAGTCTTGTACGGAGTGACTGTAAGTATGCGTGACTGTACAGGTGAGTGAGTCGAGGTATATGTAGACCTAAGAGTTAATGAGTAGGTATGTAGTTATTTGTATTGGAGTATCTATGGTTTTCAAAATGGCCATCTGAAATTTTGAGTCGGTGTATCAAAGGTTATATTAGAGTGTGAGAAGATGCACTAATTTATCACATGAATGATGTCATCAGTGATGTCATTTGAGATGTCATCAGTGATGTCACTGACCATGTCATGAGTGATGTAATATGTGACGTCATCAGCAGTGCATTGCGGGGGCGCGAGTTATAGTTAGCTGAACTAACTATAACAGGGGAATTTCTAGGGTTTTGTACGAGGGAAATGTCCAGCTAACTATAACACCCCTGAAACCTCTGTTTTTTTCAGTGAATATATATATATATATATACACACGCACACATATATACATATACACATATTTAAAGCTAAAACAGATGACTTTACACAATTAAAAATAACTTACCAGCGAAGTAAAGGCCTACAAAGTAAATTTCTGAAAACCTACTTGAAAATCGAAGACTCCTGGTGTATTCATCTGCAAGGTAATGACTCACTATGTAAACAAATGTGAAGTACTGGTAGCGTACCTTTTGCTTGTTTGCACGTGGGGGCACCTTTTCTTCTAATATCTTATGAATGGTAATTTTGAAAGCAGCACTGACTGGGGTTTGGGGGTGATTTACTCTGAACATACTCTTTTCTTCATTGCGAGTCGGGGTAAAACTTTGCTTCTTTACAAAAACCATCAATTGACGTGAGATTCAGTTACTGACTGACACCAACTGAAGTCAAAACCTAAGGAGTGCAACACTAGCTTCCTGAATGTGATCTAACATTATCTTACTAAAGAAAATCATTTACAAGACTTAAACCTCTACCTCAGTTTTAACAAAGCAGACTGCCTTCTTGTCCTTAGACATTATAATTCTGAAGCTTCAAATACTGGTCCAAATAGAATGAAAGCTGCTTCTATTTACCAAAGACCCTCTTGCAAAGGGGGGAGCAACGCAAACCAATAGAGAAATCGAATGAGTATAATCAACGGAATTATGATCAATTGAACTGGGCAACCGAGAATTCTGTGTCCCAATCTCATATTGATCCACTCCATCATTATTACTAATTATTTGTTCTGCCCTTCAACTCACTTCTTTACTTTCCAGTTTCTTTTCTTGTATGATGTTATCTCCCCTGATTTACTTTACATAACATCTCTTGGAGTAACTGGTATTCCCTATGAATTAGAATTGTGTTCAGTCCTATGACAGCATGCCTACCTCTTTGCCGCTCCCTATAGTTCATTGACTTGTCTTACCCAACAATTCTACAGGGTTTTTCAGAGTGTGTCAGCTATACCAACTTTTAACACTTTGGCTTTTTTACTTGCTCATCTATTTTACAGCCTCTTATCCTTAATCTCTTTTTTTGGTTCCATGTTATTATTCTACAGAGGACTCTGGAAATAAATTCAGTGTGGCCACAAGGGATAGGAAAGTTCAGATTAATTTAAAGAATCAGAATTGGTGTTGACTCCAAAATTCGAACTAATCTCATTAAACAGCTGCGTTTGATGCAATTGTATCTTAGATGAGCAAATTACTGCCTCTAATATGCACTGAAGAGTAGACCGGAGCAATAACAAAGTGCTCTGAAAAGGTGAGGAGACACCTCCCCGGCCATCTGAGCAGAGACACCACTAGTACCTAAAGTTTTGTTAGATTCATCTCTCATGATGAGGCTACTACTGAATCAGTATCCCAAGTATCGAGCACCGTTCCTAGGAGCCATCTTGGAGCCAAAAGACCTTGCTTAGTGATTCATCATTTGTTACCAAAATTGCCAATCATCACTCTACTCGTCTTCAGTAAAACTCACTGCCAGTGGGATTATATGCTTGGCTGATGACCCAGTATTTAATATATCAGTTTTCAAAATAAAAGCCTTAATTAATTCTTCTAATGGCTGGCCTTTGGGTACTGTTCAATTCTTTCCTATAACTCCTTTCTAAGTGCCAACAGAATGAGTCCCAATCTTACTTTTCCAAATCTTAACACTGCCTATTCAAGCCGGATATAACTCCTTTCAAAATCGGCCAGTTGGACTCGCCCTTGACGTCTGCAACGCAATTTGCGCACTTCGCATGGAGACTGTGTCACTGACAGTTAGCATTTGTGAGCAAACCTTTTAGGGGACAAGGGGTGGGAAAAGAAAGGGGCAGGGCAGCGAGCAGTCAATGGTTGCAGAGGAGCTGCTTCAACCAACAAATGCCCCCTTACAGAATTTCCCTTTTCAGCACATCCCCGAAAAAAGTTAAATTGCAGAAAGCTGTAGTGGTGATAGCAAGTCCATTTGGAAGAGCTCACAGCCAAAAATACAAAATTAGTTTAATGAAAACCAAAGGTTGATTCACTTCATAGTGAGTATGCGGTTAGCTGTAGCACAGTCAACAATGATCATTTAAGGACTGAAAGTCCATATGTATTGCATTGTAATTACATTTATATAGTGCTTACTACCCGCAATGAGGCCTTGAGGTGCTTTTATGGGAGATAGCATGCTATTCACTCTCAGCTGACTGGCAGAGAAGAAGTGTAAGTGAAGAATGTAGTGATACCCAGTCTGTAACCATGGTGTCATGTACAAGCTGCTCTAGTCTGTCCCATAGCAATTCTGAAGTGGGTCCTTATTATTTTATACACACTCACACATTATGAATTAATTTTGCCATTGTTTCTCAGTGAAAAATGTAATAAATAATAGACTAGGTTCTGCAACCCTGCAATAACCTTCCTTGGGAGCTAATGTTAGATGTTTCCAGATACACAAATGTTTAGTGATATCTGTTACATATTTGATAGTAGACTGTGGACTTCATGTGTTTTCCGTGGGAAAAGAAGAGTGAAGCTGCTCATCATCGAAAGATGTCTCCTCATTGGACAAGAGTGATCTAACGCGCAACATTGTTGTGCGCATGATTTCTTGTCTTTTATATTAGTGGGGGTTTCTAGTTATACTCAGAGCTCTCCTTTCTAGAATCTGCAAACTGCTATTCTGCTGTGGGCTGTTGCTGACAGCTATTACTGTTGCCTGCTACTTTGGAGGTGACGTTACCGTATATTTTCCTATCTTGACAGGCGTAGTTACTTCTGCATCTGTTTCCCATATTTTTCTGTTTAGGATTATTTTGTACAGATTGCTATTACAGATTGCTACTGCAACTGTATACTGATGCTTCTTGGAGGTGAAGATTGGGCTGAGTTTCATAACTTCTCTTTATGGGGAACTCAACTACTTAATTTGATTTTTAAACGGATGCTCCTTTGATCTCACTCTTTTCTTCAAGTCTTTAGGGGTTTTATTAGCTTTTTGATTCCATTTAGTTAGAACAAGGAATAATTCCTTTATGGTACGCAAATGTTAAATTGTATTATTGGTGACTCTAACCCTATTTTCTTTGTTAATTTCTGTAAAGTGATTTAGCTGATTTACTAATTGAATAAAAAGAGAAAAAATTATTTACTAATCTCTTAAAGAGAATAAAAAGGTTTTCAAAACCAATAAAAACTCATTATTGACTGAACTTAAAACTGTTAATTAGGATGCTGCTTGATCTGATTTGATTTATTTTCCTTTAAAAAACGGTGGCAAAGATCTGTCACCCAGAAGAAGAAGATTTAGCGCGGAGTTGGAGCCCATTTTCGGAAGTCACTGGTTGAACTGCTACTGGAAAGTACATTTTGGAATCTTTCCACGCTATCACAAATTAATGGCAGCTTGTCGAAATATGTTAGGGCTCTCACAATTTTGTAGACTGTGATAACATGTGGGAGTTATGTGTGCTTAACAGGCTGTTTACAACCCAAATGCAAACTGTACCAAAAGCATGGCAAATTGACAAGTCAGCGATAACAACCATATATTAACTGTGTGACAGTGTAAATGCCAAACTGTACCAGAAGCACAACAGTTGGCATGCCAATGTGTTTACAAACCATATGGTAACTACATCATAGCCAGCATGACAAAGATTTTATGCATGATAAAGTTTCTAATGGGGTAAGCATCTCACAAGTAGCCTGCTACCCATCCGCAAAGTGCTTCTGAGTGTCGTCATTGGTCTTAAGTGCCACATAGATACCAATACCATTCCAATAGCGTCATCTGCACAACCTGGGTACCTATACCGTCTACGTATAAGAAGAACAACATGAGAAAACGTCACCATCCGTCATCCTTTGCACATCAGAGCATTAGAAGAGTATGAGGGTTGCAGACTGAGGAAGCACATAGGCAGATATGTGCAGATATTAGTACAGTTGATAACGTGTATGCATGTCTGTACCTTACCAATGTATTTTCTATCCAATATTTTAGATTATCGAGATGTGTGGTGCTACACATGTCAAACAGTGAGTGAATAGTGCAAGCTTATGCATTAATGTCACTGCTTTACATTCAAGCATGATTACCAAACCACTCCCATGAAGAATTTTAAAGTTATTTCTCATACCTCCTCAGAAAGACACTTTTTCGACAGCCACTGATTGTGAGTGATTTGTTTCCATATGCTTGCAGCGCAACTATCCCACATAATCAATCAAGCAACACTTTATTTCGCATTTAAAATCAAATGCATAAAAGTACAAACACAAAATAACAAACATTTCAATAAATTAACGTCAAAGACATACATTCTTAAAAAAGCGAGTCATTTATCACCTAAATGACAAAGGGGCCTTATTATCAAGCACGGCGTTAAATTTATCGCCACTTTAGCGGCAGAAAACTGAAGCTAAAGCGGCGATAATGGGCTTGATAATATGCCGCAGAGAATTCCAATACAAACCCATGTTGACACCAGAACATGGGCTTCTATGGAAATTCTCACGTGCATATTATCAAGCCCATTATCGCCGCTTTAGCGGCAGTTTTCTGCGATAATTTTAACGCCGTTTCTTGATAATATGCCCCAAAGTTTTTCCTTGATTGAGGGTGAAGTGATAGGTGGCTATTTGCTGTGTTCTACAGTTCACTGGGAGTACACACTCTCTTGCGAGAGGCTGGCTATGCACTGTTTTCATTTCATAGTAAAGCATATGCGTTAAGATGGGATTTTTGAAATGGGAGTTTACTACTGTTTTAGTGTTGTATCCACAGCACATTAAGCATATGGATTTCTCTTCAGACTGCTGTGAAAGTTCTCGTCGAAGAGCATTTAGCTTCATGTGTCGTGTAGTAAGTATTTCTCCAGACTGTAAAGAGTGCACACTGTGAGGAAATAAAACCTTTTGCCGGTGATGAAAAAGCGTGGAGCATACGACCCAGCTAATATATTCAATCCATTCCGAATGTCTTTAAACATAAATTATTCACTTCGGGGGTAAACTCAAAATTGTTGTAAGTCTAAAGGTTTTTTTTTTTTAAGTGTTTTTATGTTTCTGAACGTGGACGAGTTTTATAAGCAGTTTTTGTAGCTTCTGTGGAGCATGAATTGTTAAATGTTCTTAAAATGTGTTTCTAATTACAAGGGACACTTAACGTAACGTATTTGTTACAGTAACCCTCAATGGCAGAATATATACTGTACAATAGTCGCGGGACCAAGTTTACAGAATGGCATGGGGTAAATCGAAATGAGGGTATCACAGTGACTTAAACTTTAAAATGAATATCAACACGAAGTTATACTATTCCAACAGCAGATTAGGTTTTCACATTTGGGTCGTACTTATGGAATGTATAAAAAGTATTTTCAGCAAAGAGGAGTTTAGGGTTGTTTTCGGTTCAGAATATTATAGTGCATGCAATTAAATAATTTGAAAAAAAAGTCATGTTTCTTTCTACCTCCGCATTGGTTGCCTATGTGGCTTAAATTTGAAGAATGTTCACTGTAAATCCAAACTACACGCTTGTTAGTACTTAGGGGCAGATGTGCTAACAATGAATTCACAAAAGCGATCGCAAATTGCACATTGATGTTTTGCAAATTCAATGAGATTTTGAGAACTGACATATACAATTAGGTGGTTCACAAAATCACCATTTGTCCTCCCAACCCGACCTACTTTACGAATATTCAACTTACTCCTTCTCCTGTGTATGTTTACCACCTCCTTTGAGGATTCGCTAACTTATCAATGGTTTGTGAATGAAACAGTGGTGGCAAACCATAGACAAATGGCATTGCGAATTGCAGTTTGGAAGGGACGCCCTATCCAAATCGGTAGCCATTTACTGAATCACAAAATGGACTTAGTGACAGTATAAAGCAATTTAGTAGTTTCAAATTCTGTGATTTAGTAACTTCTAAATGGTTTAATAGATGTGGCCCTAAGTTCATAAAAAATAGTTGTAATTCGACAAGAAAAGAATGACCTGCACACCACAAATGCAATATTATATTTCAGCTCATACTATCATACTTGAAGAAATCTTTTACATACACAATGAGTCTGTGCTGCTTAGCATAGGCAAATTCTGCACAGCACATAATCAAATGGGAAAACCAATGCTCCATTTTACTATTGCACAGACATTTGTACAAAGCAAATGGCATGACTCCTGTTCACAATGGCATAACAAAGGTGCCACTGGAACTAATGCATGCAAGGACAGTAACTTGTGTGCAGTAGGTCCCTCACAACCATAATCCCCAGTGTCACTGCACCCAGTACCAGTGGTGGCTGGCAATCATGGAGGGTGGTAGGGCGGGCAAATGGGTGCATGCACGTGCACTAAATCTAAGGCGCTATGTTAAAAATATATAAAATTAATATTCATTTACCTTGCTCTTGTTTGCTGCATGACACGTCCCTCTCGCTCCGATCTTCTTCTTTCCTCTCCAGGCTCCAGCGGGGGCCCAAGCCAACTCCATTAACCAATCCTGGCGCTGCTCTCATGATGTTAACCAGCATAAGAGAAGCACCAGGATAGGAGGGAGCAGCCCATCTCAGCACTTTCAAGGGCACTGGAGGTCTGTGCTTGCTCTCAACCCAGCTGTCCAACACAGGTGGGTTAGAAAGGTTCAAAGTGCACATATCTGGCTGGCCGTCGCAAGACAGCCAGCCAATGTGACATGCGCACTTTAAACTTAAGTGGACAGGCAACCCACCGCTTCTCCTTGCTACGGCCTCTCAGCAAGCCCCGCCTCATCTGGACACTCGTTCAGGACGAGTTGATGAAAAATAAAGTGGTAATAAATTAACTTTGTTCTCATCTTATTTTTCATCTTCATGGTCATCATCCTTAGGTAAAGATGTTCATGCGTTGGCACCACTCCTCCTGTGTCCACTGTCACCCTTAACATCTGCTAGTGGGTCCGTTGTGAAGTTCTGAAGTTGTGAATCCCTGTGGTGGACTGTGTATAACTGAGAAATGCACTCTGGACCTTTGGTCCTGGGCTCACTGTGCCACTGGAATTAATCTATCCTGGCTGAAGAGGGGTAAAACCCCGAAACCGGTCCTAGAATGCTTGTTTTCAGTCCAGGGAGGACCTCGCTTGGCAGTTGGGCCGGACGGTTCCCATGAGGCACAGGGTCAAGGCTGATTTGCATATGGCCAGGTATAAACCTGGGATGGCATGGTGAGCAAAGGAATGATGGATTTAACCCAGATCTCTTGACTTGGGATGAATGTTTTGATTTGTTCTGCATTCCATCCATCAATTGTGTGTCTTTTGATTTCTCGCCCAGAGTGCGCCAGGTATGCCCAGACGTGGGTCCTGGGCTCACTGTGCCACTGGATTCAAGCTATCCTGGCTGAAGAGGGGTGAAACCCCGAAACCGGTCCTAGGATGCTTGTTTCTGGTCCAGGGAGGACCTGGCTTGGCAGTTCGGGCTGGACTGTTCCCATGAGGCACAAGCTCAAGACTGATTTGCATATCGCCAGGTCTAAACTGGGGTGACATGGTGAGCAAAAGAATGATGGATTTAACCCAGATCTCTTGACTGAGGGTGAATGTTTTGATTTGTTCTGCATTCCGTCCATCAATTGTGTGTCTTTTGCTTTGCACCATGGCATAATTGCTGGTACGGCCACCACCTTTATATTATTGGCAGCCTTCGGACACCAGCAAGATGGCCGTCCCATCAACCCTATCAGCTGCACAGCCCGGCAAGCTGAGCATAATCTTGAAAGCAATCAAAACCACAATTTCATTGCTAGAATAAAAAGTGGACAGGGTTGCTGCAGACATCAACATACTCCGAGACAACCACAGGAAACTCTCAGTTCAGGTTAGCCAATTCGAAAAAGCCATCCAAGACCTACAGCCCCAGATCTCTGATATGCAACAGCAACTATAGGTTCTCATGGGAGCATATTCGATTTCTTGACCCACAGCACTATTCCATCATGACATGGAATATTAAAATAATGCATACTCCATCCAAGCAATAAAAAAATCTATTCTTACATTATAATAAGTCAGGGAGTACAGATAGCCCTACTCCAGGTACACATCACTCAGGGAGAGATAGTTCGCCTCCAGAAAAGGTGAAGAGGTTGACTCTATGCCACAAATACTTGTCTTGCACTAGAGAGGTCCTCATTTGGCTTACAGCTGGAGTCCCATTCAAAGTTTGTTCGTAAACCCTTATTAAAGAGTGCAGGTTCGTTCTCCTTCAGGGCCTTCTCAATGAGGGTCCCCTGGTCCTAGGCAGCATGTGTGCCCTAACACTAACCAATCCCCCTTTTTCCAAAAGCACTCCAGGCTACTCGCCCCCCCTGGGTTCACATCTCCTGGTTACTCGGGGGGAATTTTATTGGTGTTCTCCACACAGACTTGGAAAGGCCCCACCCTCCATTCACCTCTGCACCGAGTGTTCTCAATGCGCAGGCTTTTTCATACTGCCTCACTTACTGACCTTGAGGGAAGTCTGGCATCAGCACAATTCTTAGCTCTGACTTTGTTCATTGTATTCTCTTGTACACAACTTATATGTGTGCCTCAATAAGGTTGTTTAATTGTAAGGGACTGCCCTGTGGTGTCCTCTCTCGACTACCCAAGTAGGGGTCTCAATGACCACAACTGTCTCATCTTCCATCTAAACAGGGGTAAACCCCTCTCATCTATACCCACCTGGTACCTCCAACTGTCCACCCTTGAAGATTCTTTTTTCCAGGACTATATCCACAATTTCCTTGTGGAAAACAAAGGCATGCCTCCTCCCCATTAGTGGAGTGGAGCACTTTCAAAGAAGTAACATGCGGGGTCAGTATTCCTGATATTGCGAGGACCCACAATGCTCTAGTAAGGGAACTAAAGGCATGTGAGGACTCCTGTATTTATATAGAGAGGCAGTTAGTCAATGTCCCAACTATGAGGGATGTCCTCGGTTAGGTCCGGGAACAGGTAGTCAAGCTAGCTGAACGACTGCAGTGCCTAGAGATTAGGTCACTTGTACTCACACAGAAAGAGACAAAGTCAGATTATTATTAGCTTGGATTGTCAACAGGGCTGCCCCCTGGCCTGGGGGACCTATCTCTACAAAACGACCTATATCATATCCCTCTATGCAGACAATGTCTTACTATATTTGTGTAACTTGCATACCACTCTCTCCAGAATAGTTAGGCTCTTTTTTGACTTTGGTAAACTCTCAGGTCTTCATGTCAGCTGGTGGAAATCCTGCTTCTTCTCATTGAACTCTTCAACCACTCAAGAAGATATGAATTTGGTAGAACATCACTGTGCTCCAAGGACACTTCTTCCACTACTTAGGGGTATATTCACAAGAACGTGTGATAACTTCCGCAAGAGTAGCATAACGCAACTTCAAATATCGCAGCCCATCGCTGGAAAATAACCACCTGTCAACGTGGAATTCACAATAAGGCGGTACCATGCGAAAGTCCGCGGACACCACGGACAATGTCTATGATACAACCACCACGACGGAAATAAAAACACAAATCACAACACCAAAAAACATGTGATGGGCCAAAGCGCGATGAGGAAGTCAGCGATAAGCAGTGCCAGGCCTTCAACACACACCTGGAGGGCTGAAAAAATCACCCTAAAAGTAGAAAAAACACCCACACACAAACTGACCTACACCCAAGCACCATGGACACAGCCGGAGCAGGGGCAGAGGACAAGCGCAACCCCACAAGCACCCCAGACAACCAGCCCGGGACATCGGGGACAGGGAAGGGTAAGGACAAGAAGACGAGGAAGACGAAGTTCAGTCCGCAGGCGAACAGGATCATAGTCACTGAGGTGATGGAACACCATCAACAACACTTCATCACCTCCAACGTGTCATTGGGCACCAAAACTAGAATATGGCGGGACATCGTCGACAAGGTGAATGCCGTCGGAGAGCACAAGCGGACAATGGACGAGGTCAAGAGGTGATGGAATGACATCAAGCAGAAGACCAAGGAGAAACTCTCCGTCAACCAGAAGGCAGCAACGCAGACCGGAGGTGGGGGCCCAGCGCCACAGCTGGAGCTGGATGACATGGAGAAGCTGGTGTTGACAGTCATCAGTGTGGATACTGTGGCTGGAGTCGGGGGACCGGACACTGCTCGACAGGACACAACACAACCGCAACAGGGTGAGTGACCACCAGGTACTGGGGGCACTGGTGGAGATGGCCACAATGGCACACATGCACAATCAAGGAGGGCACAGTACACAACCACAATGACCCTGGCTCCTCGCACAGACCCACAGACTGTCACAATGTACAATGCCATGCTGTCAGAATGTACCATGCGGCTACATACATGTGGACACATTGTAATACACCATTTCCCCTTCAGATTTGCAAGGGTATCATCAACACCTCCTGCAGAGCAGTCTCAGCCACTCTTCACTGATGAGGAGGAGGACAACACCAGCATCGACGCACAAGCCCTCCTAGACATCATTGACCGCATCCGCGACTCACCTCCAGGATCAGGGCAGCCCACCCACCACACAAACCACCCAGCAGGAGGCACCCACAGCCCAGGCACCCTCCCAAGTCCCCCAGGAACAACAAATGGCCCTTCCAATGCCATGTGCTGGAGGGCCAGAGGGAGACGGCTGAGCAGGTGCGGATGTGGTTTGAACTCATGGCTGCCAAACTGGACGCCATCCTTGGGTGTCTATGTCCGCCCCATAGTCTCCAACAAGCCCTGACTGACATTGCTGGAGTCATGACGTGGAGAGTAGAACAGCTGTCCGCTCAGAATGGCTCCAGCGATACCAGCCATGAGCTGACATACATACGGAGGCTCAGGGAGGACATGGTGCGTATGGAGGTGGAAAGGATGGCAGCCACCGCTGCACATCATCGGACTGTAGCTGGGATCTATCATGCCCTGCAGACCTCCATCATGGCATTGCCGCCACAAGGCGTGGAGCTGATGAATGCTGCTGCCCCCACACCATCCACATCCCCGACCCCTGGTGTGTCAGTGCCTCACAGTGCAGCAGACGTATCCACCCAGGCCCCTGATGTGTCAGTGGCACACAGTGCCGCAGCCAGGAATGCAACACCCACGGGGGGCAGGGCACACATCCGGGGAGGAGGACGTGAACGGGTTTGTGATCAGGAGGCACTAGCATTAATTTCTGCCACCGTGCCTATTTCTGCTTGGTGCCGCACAGGGCCTCATGACCTTCCACTGACCCCGATACACTCCGATGCACTCACCTTGGACAGCAACATGGACTGCCACATCCTGTTATACGACCAATGACACGACGGACAGACTGCGGACTGTACCCTTCCTCTTAAGCAGTACATGTTATCCCCGGATGGACTCCACGGGCCCAAATTGTGTACTGTGCTCGGCATTGTACTATACCGCTCCAGCTGCAGAACTGCACGGGAAGTGCAGATAAACATCCAGTAACGCACTGCTGTGTCATGTCTTACATCATTCAGGAATGGATGTGTGGATGAATGTGGGGACAGTGCCTTCCCTTGCATCAATGATGTTCATCCTGTGAGATGCGAGTCAGAGGGTGCAAGATTGCATTTTGTGTACCTGGTCCCGTGAACACTACAACAGGGACACACGCATCAGTCACTTCCTTGTCCGGCCATGGACTGGACCACACCCTGAGCCCACGAGTCATTGTGGCAAGCCCTGCGCTGGTCCGGCGTACAGCAGGTCAGACCATTCCGATGACGCACCGCCGAGGGGGGCCATCATTGCTACCCATCGCAGGCATACTCGCTGGTGGGGTGCAGGTCACTGGTCTAGTCATCAGCATGTCACAGCCACTCCCTGAGGGCAGGTTTCCACACACACCACACCCATCCGGCACAGGCGTCACTGACCATGTGACTCCACCAACATAAGGGGCCGACGATGTTACATTCCCCTCTTCCAGTGTTGACTGGATGTCGGCCAATCCATGCTTCTCATTCATAAAGCAAAAACCAAAGGAAATGATGGACGGAGTGTTGAACATTGCAAGCACTCACCCCCAGAGTGGGCTAAAGAACGGTGATGGATTAAACCCAGATCAGTTGACTGGGGGTGAGTGCTTGCAATGTTCAACACTCCGTCCATCATTTCCTTTGGTTTTGCTTTGTTCCCCATAAGTTGGCAGGGTATGCTCAGACGTGAGTCCCTTGCTCACTTTGCCACTGGATTCAAGCAAGCCTGGCTGAAGACGGCTGAAATGCCAGAAACCGGTCCTAGGAAGCTTGTTTCCGGTCCAGGGAAGACATGGCTTGGCAGTTCGGGCTGGACTGTTCCTATGAGGCACAGGGTCAGACTGATTTGCATATGGCCATGTCTGAACTGGGGTGGCAGAGTGGGCTAAAGAACGGTGATGGATTAAACCCAGATCAGTTGACTGGGGGTGAGTGCTTGCAATGTTCAACACTCCGTCCATCATTTCCTTTGGTTTTGCTTTGTTCACCATAAGTTGGCAGGGTATGCTCAGACGTGAGTCCCTTGCTCACTTTGCCACTGGATTCAAGCAAGCCTGGCTGAAGACGGCTGAAATGCCCGAAACCGGTCCTAGGAAGCTTGTTTCCGGTCCAGGGAAGACATGGCTTGGCAGTTCGGGCTGGACTGTTCCCATGAGGCACAGGGTCAGACTGATTTGCATATGGCCATGTCTGAACTGGGGTGGCAGAGTGGGCTAAAGAACGGTGATGGATTAAACCCAGATCAGTTGACTGGGGGTGAGTGCTTACAATGTTCAACACTCCGTCCATCATTTCCTTTGGTTTTGCTTTGTTTGCCATAAGTTGGCAGGGTATGCTCAGACGTGAGTCCCTTGCTCACTTTGCCACTGGATTCAAGCAAGCCTGGCTGAAGACGGCTGAAATGCCAGAAACCGGACCTAGGAAGCTTGTTTCCGGTCCAGGGAAGACATGGCTTGGCAGTTCGGGCTGGACTGTTCCCATGAGGCACAGGGTCAGACTGATTTGCATATGGCCATGTCTGAACTGGGGTGGCAGAGTGGGCTAAAGAACGGTGATGGATTAAACCCAGATCAGTTGACTGGGGGTGAGTGCTTACAATGTTCAACACTCCGTCCATCATTTCCTTTGGTTTTGCTTTGTTCGCCATAAGTTGGCAGGGTATGCTCAGACGTGAGTCCCTTGCTCACTTTGCCACTGGATTCAAGCAAGCCTGGCTGAAGGCGGCTGAAATGCCAGAAACCGGTCCTAGTAAGCTTGTTTCCGGTCCAGGGAAGACATGGCTTGGCAGTTCGGGCTGGACTGTTCCCATGAGGCACAGGGTCAGACTGATTTGCATATGGCCATGTCTGAACTGGGGTGGCAGAGTGGGCTAAAGAACGGTGATGGATTAAACCCAGATCAGTTGACTGGGGGTGAGTGCTTGCAATGTTCAACACTCCGTCCATCATTCCCTTTGGTTTTGCTTTGTTCGCCATAAGTTGGCAGGGTATGCTCAGACGTGAGTCCCTTGCTCACTTTGCCACTGGATTCAAGCAAGCCTGGCTGAAGACGGCTGAAATGCCAGAAACCGGTCCTAGGAAGCTTGTTTCCGGTCCAGGGAACACATGGCTTGGCAGTTCGGGCTGGACTGTTCCCATGAGGCACAGGGTCAGACTGATTTGCATATGGCCATATCTGAACTGGGGTGGCAGAGTGGGCTAAGGAACGGTGATGGATTAAACCCAGATCAGTTGACTGGGGGTGAGTGCTTGCAATGTTCAACACTCCGTCCATCATTTCCTTTCGTTTTGTCTCATTCATAAAGGGCCCATGAGTTGTTGCGCACAGGGTTGGTGGCATCTGAGGCCTACCGCCACGTGGCGCTGACTGGGGTTGCACAGGGTTAGTGGCACCCGAGGCCTTGCGGCCGCACGAGCCTGCCACCATGTGGCGCTGACTGAGGTTGCACAAGGTTAGTGGCACTCGGAGCATTGTGGCCGGCACAGACAACCCACCACGGGACGGTGACTTTGCGTGCACTGAGTTAGTGGCACCTTAAGCTGCTGAGCGGGTGTGCAGCCTGCAATGATGCCCCGTCCCGGCGGTCCGGACAGCTCAGGTTTTGTGTGCCCTGCTGGACTGCAGTGTAGGCCAGAGCCAGTGGGCAGCACGGGCCTACCGCCACATGGCGTCGTTTCAGGGATCCCAGAGTTAGTGGCACCCATTGGGCTGAGCGGGTGTGCAGCCTGCGATGGTGCCAGGTGCACTGGTATGTCCTCTGCCATGGAGTAATCAAGACCCAGCACCGAACGTGAGACCTGGTGGCCTGCGGAGCGTGGCTGCATGGTGTGGAGGGTGCCATGTCCGCGGGCCCCGGGCTTGTGGCTTGCAGCGGCACGTGCTGGGACCTCCCGTCTACGCGCCGTGGCGGAAGGTGAGCAGTGAGGCCTGGGTGTGCAGGGGCGGGCATGCCCCGATGGGCAGCGGGAGGGGTTGGGGTGCTTCTGCCTGGGTGTGCAGGGGCAGGCAGGCACTGTTGTCTTGTACAGGTGTGTGTACTGTGCCAGTTATGTATCTGGACTCTGTTTCAACTGGCGTCTCTAACTCGGATGTATGACCAGGTGAACTGTGATACATACCTGCACGTGGTTAGAGAAACACCGGTGGCAGCAGGTGAGCAGTGAGGCCTGGGTGCACAGGGGCGGCACTGTCTCTCACTCCCCCTCTCTTCTCTCTCTCTCTCTCCCCCTTTCTTCTTCTATCCCTCCCGCTCTCTTCTTCTCTCTCTCTCCCCCTCTCTCCTCTTCTCTCTCTCTCTCCCCCTCTGTTTCTCTCTCTCCCCTTCACCCTCTCTCTGTCATTTGATGTGCGCAGGACACACCTTCTCATCATGATTTTTGTCTTGCAGGCAGGGACCGACGGATTGTCCCTACGGGAGCAGCCATGTGTCTTCATTTCATTTCAGTGTTCATTTTAATAAAGTTTCATTTGTTGCTTCGAAAGTGAATGTGTGCTGCTCTTTTCTGTGTCAACACATGCATGTCACCAGTTGTGATTGTGCGATGTTAGGCTGAATATTTTGTGCATGTTTGGGTGTAGCTGATGTGGCATGTCTTTGGTCGAGGGTGCCAGGGAGGGGTGGTCCTGGGGGTGGTGTCGGTGGGTGTTGTTGTCGCCCTTTTAGGTGTCCGAGCTGCAGGATGGGTGGCTCCATGGCTTCTGTTGCCCTTCGGGTGTGGCCCTGAGCTGGTCTCCCTTTTGTGGTGCAGGCTGACGTCCGACTTTACCACTCTGATTGAGACTTCCTCCAAGGCAATCTCGCTAGAGTGATTCAGTCCTTAGAGCACAGGTGGAAAGGTCTGCCCATGTTGGTTGTGGCCCGAGTGACTCTCTCAAAAATTGTTATGCTCCATGTCTTATATATTATTTTGTCAACTTACCTCTTTCTCTCGCACTAAAGATATTTCTTGAATTAGACTACTTCCTTGGCGATCTCATCTGGCATATAGGATGCCATTGGGTGGCGTAAGCCAAGCTTAAGCTACCATTTGATCCACTACTACTTGGCTGTGCAGCGGTAGTGGCTGTCCCACTGGCTTGCCAGTAGAGATTTGAATGAACTGTCAACCTGAGGTGCTACCTGGATGCATCAGGAACTATACCACCTTATACTCCAGAGAGTTTGACTCCCGTGCAAGGCACCCCATTTCGTAAGAGTAGCACCGCCGTATTTTGCCAGAAGCCTACACATTACCAAACATGTCACCCAATATGCTCCTGCAATCCCCCAGGTCAGGTCTCCCCTGATTCTAGGGCAGAATCACAGGAAATGACCTATGCCAGTAGGACAAATTGGGTATCACTTCTTTTTCCTTGAAACGCCTTTCCTTCACATTGCTTATTAAGTAATTTTGGTGACATGGTGGGTACTTTTTGATGCACGGCATGCTGCAGTATGCCCTCTGCACCATATGGGTGATCGCTGGGAGAGAACCTGCGACCCACTCCTTAGTACAGTCCTTGTATACGATGGCCAAGGGGCGGCAAACCCTTGGCTGGTTAAACAAGGCGGTTCTGGCTCATACCCTTATTCCACTGCAATCATTGCGGGACACCGAAGAACTTGAGCTTCATCGAGCATAGCACAAAAAAGAATTGGTGAAGATCCTGAAATACCTGTACCAGGTCTAGTGTAATGCTCGATTTAAATTAATTCAGTTCTTTATGTTACATAGAGCCTACCTTCTCCTGTCCAAAAATTGTGCCCGCAGTGGGATCATATCAGCTGAATTTTGCTATATGGTATGGGGATGTCTGTAACTGACATCCTTTTCTGGATAGTAGAGCTAATGGGTCTTCCAAAACTGGAGACATGGGAGGCCTGCGCTTTAGGGATTGCCGAGCAACTGAAAAATTTAAAAACTGCATTGCGCTTTCTAGTCCTGGCACTTTTATTGGCTAGCCATCACTAGCAAATGGAGGTCGGCCCAGCGTCCCTTCTTAGATAAGTGGGGTTGAGACCTTCTACAGTGGGTGGAGGCTGAAGGGGTGTCCCTTCACAGAGAAGGTGACCGCAGCCTACTTAGTTGCCTCGCCACCAGACAGTGGGATGCATTGTGGTTGCCCTTTATGGCATTGCTCCGTGATGAAGTCTCCCCGCCTTGAGGAGTTTTCTTCCTTTCCTGTATCTGAGGAGTCTGTTTGGCCCTCCTTTCCCATTGCTTACTTACTACTTCAAAATAGACAGTGCCCCGCCCACCGGCTTTCATTCTACCAATTCTTCTAAGTCATCCCTCCTCCCACAAGCTCTCAAGGTTGCAATACTTTGATGCTCACCATATCCTAAGTTAGTTGAAATTATTTGCTCCTGAAGGTCATCCCATCCTACCAGTTCTTTTTAGTTAGTTTAGTACATTAAAAACAGTTGGGTAATGGCCTAACTCGTGCTCTAACATACTACAATCCATACTGGGCAGCCAAACCCATTCACACCATACTGTCCAGTTTCTTCACGTTCCTCTTTCTGATTAGGTTCTAATCCTGTTCTCATCCCAGGATACCATTTCATATGTGATATGTTTGAATACTGTGCTCAACTATGACAGAAAATACCCTAACCTTTATCCTATGCTTCTGCAGTTTATTGGAATGTCCAAACTTAAACAAAATAATTTAAATTAAAAAAAACCTGATAATATTGCGACTGTGTTACTTCTTGTTAGGAGAGCAGGTTATGAACACATTAACTTTTTGACCATATATGTTCTGCAACTGGGCTAGAACCTTAACAAGGGGTTACAGTTCACCTCCATCAGACTTGTACCAATAAAATTGTGGCCACTGTTTGATTCTTGTTATGCCCACATGCATGGCAGACATCTTAAAAGTAGAATTCTGAAACAAAATTTTGTAGGTGATAAAAATCCAAATCCAGTGTCAAAACCGCTTCAATTAAACACATTTCATCAGATGAAAAGAATTCTATGATAAAGACATCAATAATGTTGTCAAATTGAAGGGAATCGGCTTGATCATTGGATAAGATTATCTGACATTTGGCATGTCTATCCAATACAAGTATTGGGACAATAGCTTTACCTATGCATTTAATTTAATCGTGTTGTAAACTAGCCTTTTTAACGGACTGGTGTACACCATATTTCACTTCAGTGCTTTCTCTGGTCAGTAAAAAATGTAAAGCATTCAGAAGTGACCGGTGGGCTCAGGGCACATTTCACTGGATAAGGGCATTGGGTGTGCTCGGTGTGCTCTACTACTGGGCCTGACAATTGACAAGTTACTAAGTACTGCACCTTTCCAACCAAAGAGCACAGGATTTTCTCTTTGGGGCTGCTTAGTGGTCTCTGGAAACAGGGGATAGTATTTGAACAGGCACTATGCTCAGTCCCAAAAGTGGCATTATTGATGGCAATGTGATATGTAATGTAATTAACTCTGTCAATTGAAATGGCATCAGTGATATCATGTATGAGTTCATGATTAGTGCATTAGATAAAGTTACAGTTGCATTGCTCTCTATAACTGGTAGATTTCAGTGGTTTTTACTTTTTGGATCATGACTTACAACTGAACTCTTTAGGAGAATTTCTATGATTTTTTATAATTTACGCTATTTTCTGATGTGAGTAAAGAATCATATCTTCTTAGTTAACTGTTGTTTCTATTAATTATTTTGTTTTTTAAATATATACTTCAGGTCATGGCCAAAGCAAGAACTTACTCTGCCTGGCCGATGGACCTCTGCAGCAGGTCTGGGAGGAGGGTGTGCCCTAGGGTCACGCCCAGCATCCAGATTCGATGGCCCAAAACCTAGAGGGCACAGTCCTTTTTTTGTTTTGTTTTTTGCAGATTTTATATAGAGCGAACTCGACCCGAAGGTATTGGAGCGCTTTACATGAGCATCGGTTACGTTACACATTCCGGCGGCACGGGGAAATTAAGTGATTTGCCCAGAACCACAGGATCTGGACGCGACCCCGATGCTCGAACCCCGGTTTCCAGCACCAAAGTCGACAGCGTAGCCGACGGACCACATCCTCTCTCCTCTTTGGTGGTGCAATGTACAATCTAGGCACAGAGCGCAGTCTTTAAACATTTTCTGTGTCCAGTTCCCACCATGCCCCTGATATCAATGCTGGGATGGTAGGTGATGCCATCACAAATGACACTGATATTATTTGTGACACCATGAGTGAGGTTATTTGTGGGGCATTGAGAGCCAAGTTATGGTTTGTTCAGATATTGGGCTTATTTAATTGATTAAGGGCTTTTGTTTCTTTAAGCTGAAGAAGTGACAGTGACTCTAGCATTTGAATGCTGAAGCCCTCATTAAGAGTTGTGCTATGATACCTGAAGTGTTAACTCTGAATGGTATACCACTAGGGGCCACTACATATAGCCCAGTTTCTCCGAATTTGATCATTCCATGTGCAGAGACACCAGCTTTGATTTCACCACACTCGGAAAAACCTCTGCAGGGACCGGGTGCGGGCTGTGAGCAGGAACGCAGCTTGGCTGTGCCCGATCTCTAAAACACTCCCTCGACCTTCCCCAATCCTGTCCTAGCCTGCCCCCCTAAGCCCACAACCCTAAATTCTACTGACATCTTCTGCCTGTTCTAACCAGGCAGAAAATGGCAGCAGAACTGTACCCAGAATCAAGAAAAACATACAGAAAAGGAGCTTGTGGTTATTATCCATTTCAGGGACAAAAACACGTAACTGGCAAATTGTGGTGTGGAGGACTTAGTAAAATTATCAATTCCCACACAACTCCCCCCCCCCCCCCCTGCATATATCTCACCACCAAAATCTGTTAAACTCGTACTGAGGGCTAACAGACTTTTTATTGTAATTATTGTACTTACAATAAAGCCCTGCCTACCAGAGGTTAGGATTCCAAGCAGGTGATAGGCAAGCCTTTGACTGTCTTGGACGATGTCTTCTTTCTGTGTCTCAGATCCCACCTGAATGTTCACCCTTCAGAAATCACAGATCATAAAATGTGGTTTAAGGCTTATAGAGAACAAAACAATTGTGTCACAATACCCTGCTTCTATGAGGTGTCAATCTTCCCAACTGGAGAGTTGGTAAAATGAGTTAGTGTAATCTTCAAATTTTTGTATACAAATTCTTTCGTCTCAGTAGCACACTAACACACACTGCGAATATATGACGTTACACCCCGGGCAAATACCACGTGGTAGGTTACAACGCGGACGTTACATCGTCCGCATTGTTACCACACATGGCATTACATCGCAAGTTGTTTCTACGACTTGCACTAGATGGCGCGCTGGACTTAGGAATAGTAGAAATTACTATTCCTACTCCAGTTAGCGGAACAGCAGGGAATGTGTTGGACTTAAAATCCAACATATTCCGTGGTGTAGCACGCCATCTAGCGCAAGTCGTTGAAACGACTTGCGATGTAATGCCATGCGTGGTAACAACGCGGACGATGTAACGTCTGCGTTGTTATCAACGCGCGTGGTACTGACAGCATTGTAAACGCTGTCTCCCCACACTGCACATCCTGCACTTCCGATGGCCAACCAAAAGGGTCATATCCCAAAAGTCATTCAATGTGCGATTACTTTTGGGGGCTGGGAGAAAGGCTCTTATTAGATGATCTTTAATGTTTTTATTTTTGCGGAATGCAAAAATGGGGCGTTCCAGTGATCTCTCTCCTGCATGTAACACCTGACAGTGTCGCAGAATCATTTTTTTGACTTGATCAGAGACTGAGGAGAACATGGTAACATACACCATCCTTCCTGTGTCATCTCTTCTTTTGGGGGTGAAAAGTGCCTCACGTGGACAGTACCAAGCCCTTTCTTTTACCTGGTAACTAGCTTCCGGGGCCGCCCTCTTGAAATTAGTTTGGCTTTTAATGTTTCTGCTTGCCTGAAAAAATCTTGTCTACGAGAGTAGTTCCTCCTGATACTCAGAAATTGGGAGTACGGAAGAGAGTCTCATAATGCCCAGGGGTGAAGACTGGAGTATGCTAGTAGTGTGTTTCTTTCTGTTGGTTTACGATATGAAGATGTATACAGTTCACTTTCATGCGTTCTAATCATAAGATCCAGAAATGGGATTTCTTCTCTGCTGTACTGTGAAGTAAATATCAGTCCATTACAGTGAAACGTCATCAATGTATCGTATGTACTATATGTTGTTAAGGAATGGTTTACTGTCAGACAGAATGGTCAGTCTCCAAATTATCTATAAACAAAATGGCAAAATTGGGGATGGAAACTACTCCCATAGATGTCCCCTTAATCTGTTGAAAGAAATCTCCATCACACAGGAAAAAAATAATCCTGGTGAGAGTCAGATGTAATAACTCTAAAATGAATTCTGTAGGGACTAGATGTGGGTGTGTCCTTTTTTTTTTAAAGTGTGTCGAATCACCTCAGTCACCTCTTTTTGGGGGATATTCATGTACAAGGACTCTATTGAGTGTACACAGAAGGCGTTTGTTGTGGTCAAAAGGCATATGTTCAATTTGATTGATCAGGTCCATGCTGTCTCTTACATAGCACTTGATATGGGGTGCAAAGTTTTTAATAAAGAAATCAATGTAGCGACCAAGAGGTTTGAATATGGAACTACATCCTGATATTACTGGTCTGCCTGGGGGTAGTGTCGGTTTTTTATGAACTTTGGGTAACATGTAAATTACCTGTGTGTCCTAGGGTTCTTAGTATTCAAAAATAAGTGTTCATTTTTGCTAATGAAGCCCGCATCCAAGCCTCTCCTAGTGCTAGTATTAACTTTGGTCTTGAGTTCCTTGGTGGGATCACTCCCAAGCCTTACATAGTGGGCTTCATTGGAGATTTGTCTTGTGATCTAATTCTTGTACTGGTCAATATCTTGTAGTATTATCCCTCCTCCTTTGTCTGCTGGCTTAATAATCACAGAGTTGTTGGATTTAAGTTCATTGAGGGCCTGTTTTGCTGCTAAATGTATATTGTAAGGGATAAAAGATCTCTGGCTTTCAAGATTGGAATTATCCCTAAGAACCAGTTTTTTGAAAGTATGAATCTCTGGGGGCATGGAGGAACTGGGTGGCGAGAAAGTGGAGGGCGAGCGGAAATTGGTATATGAACTAACTCCAAGACATGAGTTATCTAGGAAGAATGTATATAGTATGATCTTCTGGAAAAACCGAAATGTTTCAGTTTGTAGGTTCAGGAAATTAGGTCTCACTATTGGCTCTAACAATAAGGCCCTGCATAGTATTGATGTCTCTGTGCCTGATAGAGTATGTTTAGAGAGGTTGATGATGGGAATGGTCTGCGTCACATGGATAGTGTTAAGAGTGGAGAAAGAGAACACATCTGTGGGGCTACTTACAGTCACGGATTCCCCCACTAGTAATATGTTTGTCGTGTTTGTCTCTCGCCTGGTGTGTTGAACTATCCTGTGCCCCGGACTCTCCCTCTCCATGGAGGTCTGGATTGGCCCCTCCCTAAAAAAGTAGGATTTGTAATAACTTTGGAAGAGCTAGTACCTTCCCATGGATCAGAATTGTCAGACGATTCTTCTGAGGAATCAGTAAATGTAACAACATTTTTTCGGTTTGTTGAATCTACCCCAAGGTCTTTCAAAATTAGGGTTCCAAAAGTTCTGATTCTCATAGAAGACTTCGCTGAGGTAGAGGTATGTCCTCTCTACTGTGTAATATCGGATATCTTTTTTACCTTGTTAGATTTCTTCTCCTGTTCTAGTCTTGTGAATTCAGCAACGGTTTTGTAAATTTTATCCAGTAGACTTTTAGCATCAGATGCCGAGCCTGATTCATTCTTTCGTTTTTCCAGTTCCGAAATTTCCTCTAGTAGATTTTTAGAATGATCTATAGCCGTATCTATGCCAAGCACCATCCAGTGCCGTTTGAAGCCTTGTTTGTAAGTCTTGTCACCTGTAAGTCCCCCAGGAATGTTCCTCACTTGTAAGCCAAGGAGATTGTGTTTACTTTCAAGTATTCCATAAGCATACGTACCATTGGTTATAATTTGGCGTACTTTTTTTTTTTTTACATTTTTCTAGTTGTTCTGTTAAATTGGAGCTAGCAGGTTGTGCTGCTTCAATGGTATGAGAGAAAAGCGAGTGGCCCTCCAATATCTTTTAATATATTCGTCGGTATACAATGGAGTGTGATCTGACATACTAAGAAGTGGAGACCTGTTGTTTCAAATTTAGTTAAATGAGAAAAGAAAAAGGGGAAAGGAACAGGGGAAAGTAAAGGAAGAGAAGTGCCCACTATTATTATTAGTAGGAGGAATTCAAAGTAATTCTTTGCAATCATTCGATTGCGCATCTATTGTTTGGGAGAAACATGGGAATCCAAGAATGTCAAGGGAACATGGGTAATATTATGCTGTGAGGAACAAGGGTACCTAAGCAGAGGTTTAAGTAGTTATACAAAGTACTGGGGATATAGACATAACCCTGAGAACATTTAATCAACTTTAAAAATATCACTTTATTAGTATATAAAGTAAGACGTAAGGGTAGTACCCCTATGGAGCGCACTTGTACAAATAACTACCATACCAAGGCAAAAAAAGAGAAAAGGGTGACAAAACCATATAGAATTATAGTCACAACTCTATAGAATACAACAATGCTGCACCCATTTGTGAATTACATATGGTCAGAAGGGTCAGGGTGCTTTAGTCGACGATGTTTTGATCCACATAAATATGAGGTTCCTAACCATGGCAATACAATGTTTGCCTGGCACCATAAAAATAAACATAGGATAATTAGCTATATGAGAAACCTATATGGGGAGACAAGATAAGAGAGAGGAGAAGAAAGAGAGGGAAAGAGAGAAAAGTATAATACGAATAGTCAAGGAATACACTGTCAGAATTAAGTGAGGTTCCATGTAACAAGACCTCCATGCTGAGGTCAGTGTGATTGAGACTATGATATAATAAAGTGGCAAGCAATCAAGGTCGCTGTGGTCGCAGTCAAAGCACGGCCTACTGTCCAGGTGTGGTTTACACCCTGGTGCCCCATTACTCTGCTTGCTAGGGGAGGGATGGATCATGATCTCCTCTTTCCTAGGCTTCTGGGTTTCTGCTGAAACCTCGTTGGTGGGTTTACCACCTCCCTCCTTTACCTTCTGTGGGCTAACCTCCTTTTCTTGGGATCGCTCGCTGGGTTTTCTTCAGTACTCTTGTTCTAGGCCACACATCAGCCCTCTTGCCCAACGTCCTAGGTCTAGAAAGCTTTGAATCTACCAGACGCTGGTGTAACTTCTCAGAGGTACCATTTGTAAGAATTTTCTCCGTAATCAGTAAATTGCAGAGCCCCTCATAGGTATCAACCTAGTTACCCTTAATACAGTCATCCGGTGACTTTACAGACACATCCACAACGTCCACCCATGTCTGTGTTGTCTGTGTTGACCCCTGTGTTGTGTGTTCCTTAACTAAAGTCTGTATTCCTCTGGGGTGAGACCAGATAGTTCAATGAGTGCCTCTCTCATGTGGCTGGAAGATTCTGCCACCTCCTCTTCCAGTGTCAGCAATCTATCTCTCCCTACTGTTGGTAGTAACTCCCACAATAGGGCCCCACAATGTTGAGTACCCACCCTTCTGATCCTGAGAGCTGTTTCATAGGATGCCAGACATGTGTCTATGTCATCATCCTCTACAAACTTGGGAACTATTCATTTGGGCAACCTGGGATAGTAGGCACCACCTATATGCACCTCTGGTTCTTTGTTGCTGCCACCATAGCCTTGGGGAGTTCACCCCAGCCTGACCCTTCTCTTGGCTAGGGCCTATTTGTTACTTGGAGAGCCAGCTTATTTTCCTCAATCTCCATGAGCTAAGCTGGTCCTACAGTTGTCTGGAGCTACCTGTAGAAGTGAAGCTGCTTTCACTCCCAGATAGTGAGCCATTCCTTGATCTTTTCCTGGTGACCACACCCCCATTTTTCCTTCTAAGTTTCAAAGGGCTTATGCCATTGTCCTCTTCATCACCACTATCACTAGATACTTCTCCTGCCAATTGGGCTTGGGCTCTCCTTGCCTCTTCCCATCCTCTGAGGGCTTTTTCCAATTCCTCCTTTTTGGCAGTCATGACTAGACCAATTCTAATCATTGATTTTCAGTGTGGCCCAGTCAATTGCCATGTAAACCATCTTTAACTCTTTGCAAAAACATTATGCCACTTTAGGAAGTCTGGTTGTTGACTTCTTTGGCTCATGGAGAAACAGTGCCTAGTACATGCAGACCTTTTGGGAAGTTCTGAAACTGTTACTTCAACTCTACTTAGTAGGTTCTTTCTGTGGGTTTACCAACTTATTAATTGTCTGGTACAGCTAAAAACAAGTTCTGGATCCCACCGTTAGGCACCAATGTGAGGATCTGGGTATATTATATAATATGGCTGTGGGGACTTTTCGTGGAATACACTCGCAAAAACTGCTTTGGGTCTAGTTAGGCTCGGTTGTATCACCTTTGCTCAACTCTGGGTAGCTGTGGCTTCAAGCAGCAAGGCTTGACAAAGTAACTCAGTGTAAAGCATTTAAGAGCACCAAACAACAAAATCAGAAAGTCATACAACAAGAAAGAGACACAACAATTTATAAACATAGAGCATATATTTATGGATTTTTAGAGTCTGTGATCATCAAAATCCACAGGAGGGTTCTGGAGATACAGATTTTAGACGCATTAAATAACTTTTAATCCCACTGCAAACATGCATTGGTCAACAAAAAGTTTGCAAACTTTTGGATTGTTTGAAACAATTAGTTTGGAGACTCCGGACGTCTAGGAGTCCAGTAAGGATACTTTGGACAGTTACCTAGCCACCTGAGCCTTTTCCAATCTAGTTCCAGCCTTTTGGAAACGTTCCCCATAGACGACAATGGTTTGGTCCTGATGCTGGTTATGCAGGCAGAAAAGATGCTCAGTAATGCTCCTGAAATTGTCTGGTTGATAAGGGTGAATTCCGGGTGATTCCTTGGTCCACGGGTGAGGTGGGGCAACTTTGGCCAAGGAACTCGAGGTCCCACAAAGTCCTCTTTGTGACAGTAGAAGCCTAGCTGCGGCTGGGCTACTGATCTCACATTTAGCGGTCACAGCAAAAAAATCACTGGTGGTGGCTAGTGTCTCTCTTGGGTGACAAACCCAGACTTTGATAGCACTTCTGGGTCCAGCAGACTCAGGTGCAACTTTTGGCCATCTCAGATTTGCCCTCGAGTGTGTCCGGCGGCAGCCAGTGGAGATTCTTGCAAAGTGGCTCCTGCTTTGCCGGTTTGGACCTCTTCAGCTCTTGTGTCCTTGGAGTCACTGCTTCAATCTGGGGCTGGAAATAAACTTTTCCCCACACCAGGAGCCACAGGCAGAGTACAAACTTCACAAGCCCAAACTGCAGCAGGTGCAGTCCTTCCAACGGTGCAGCCTGTCTTCATGCAGTCTCAAGGGCAGTCCTTCTTCAGTCCTTTCTCCAAATCCAAAGTGTACTGAATTTCAGAGTGCCAGGGTTGCCCATTATATCCCAGGAAAGTGCCCCAAGGAGACAATGCAGTCACTAGCTAACGGGATAGTAGGTCCCCTTCTCTTTGGTGACAAAGTTCCAGTGATGTGTGGCATTTGACAATACCACAGTGCAATATTCTTGCCACTCTCAAGATGTCTTGACTGAGAGGAGCTTGGTAGCCCACCCGAGATGTGGCTACCTGTGGGCTACACGCCCACGGGAAACCAGTTTGTGGATAGGTTTTCCCTCTCTGGCTCTGTCTCCAACTTGTCTACATGAGGCTGCTAAGGAGTGTTGTCAATGGTGACTCTTCAAAGGCGGCTTACCCTTTGAAGCTCGCTTTTTGGGCTAACACCCAGAGTAGCCGCTTGGGAGAGGAAATCACACCTCAATCTGTGGCAACTGCCTTTGTTCCTAAACCTGGGAGTCATTAACACACCTCCCCAGGTGGGCAGAAAGCTGTCTGTTGGCCAGGGCCTGTGCAAAGTCCCTGGACCAGCTGGAGCAGAGTGTTAACTTTTTTTAATTTGCTTAACGTTAAAAGTGACATTAACTTTGACTTGGGTATCAAGTCGGATTTAAAGCCACAATTAATTTGATACTTTACAGTACCCAGTTAGGCAGTCCCATTCAGACGTTAACCAGGCTGTGGTGCCAGCCTGTCACCCTGTATTAGCCAAAGGGGCTACTAAACCTTCCATAGCAAAAATGAAAATCTGAGGGTTTTTTCTGCAGGAACATATAGAGTACACATGTTCCACTTAATAATATACAGCTCCCTGACTTAGGGATCAATATGCCTTCCTTAGGGGAGACGTACATGTATTATTAAGGGAAGTAGTGGCTTTGCCATAAATGGTAATGGCAAAGTTGAACTAGCAGTATGAACACTGCCCTTCCAGTCTGCAGCGGCAGGCTGGGATCTATTTTGTACTTTCTCACACACAGGGTGGCACAAACAGTGCTGCAGCCCTGGTTGGACACTCTGTCTTACATGTCTTTGGTACCCTGGATACTATATACTAGGGACTTACAAGTAAGTCAGTGTTTGCCAATTGGGGACATCCAGTTCAACATATCTTTTGTAGTGGGTCAGAATACTGGCACTGGGGTCTTGTTAGCAAACCTCAGTGCATTCCCAGAGTCAAAAAGCCAGCAGCTAATAGTCCAAATAGGGGCAAAACGTGGAGGAAAACCTGCAATAAGCCTGTTTAATTACATATGCGATCTGCATGGCTCTGCCCATTAGCACTTGAAGGAGTGAGAGTTCAGTCCTTTTGTCTGGAGTACTTTCATACTCATGAGAACAAGAGGGAGAGCATCTGGTCATTTCAAATTAGTAGAGGCACGCTCTTTAGCTAGGTTGTTTTTGATTATCCCATTCATCTTCTCTACAATACTAGATATCTGAGTACAATAGCTGCAATTGAACTTTTGTTCAGTTTGGAGAGCTGTG
This sequence comes from Triturus cristatus, assembly GCF_964204655.1. Classification (NCBI taxonomy): domain Eukaryota; kingdom Metazoa; phylum Chordata; class Amphibia; order Caudata; family Salamandridae; genus Triturus; species Triturus cristatus. Next base: position 610,445,581 of record NC_140591.1, on the reverse strand, counting down.
CAAATTAATTTCAGAATCTAATTTTTAAAATAAGTTCCAAAATCTGTCTCAATGGAGTTGTCAGGCCAAAATGTGGAATTAATTCGGTTAACAAGAGTTTGGCAAATGCACGTTGTCCTATTTCCGGGTTGGATAGGCCTAAACCCACTTAGAGAATAAGCAATCATAAGAACATTTTTAAGCCCACTATAAACAGGCATCTCAAGAAGTCCGCTTGAAGTCTAATAAATTGGCCCGCTGATTTACCAATATGGATCATAAGGACAATGGTTTTCTTTCTTTGACTATTTCTCTGAAAAATTACACATCTCTGACACTAGTCTTCTGCAGCAGTTCTGAATTTGTTGTTAAACCAGTGCTTCTTAAAAGTCCTGGTCATTGAGTCCCTTCCTGCGTGTGTAAGTCCATGCAAATAGCGGGCCATAGAATTTAACAGAATCAGGAAGGACATATTTATTTTCAGGTGTAATCCAGATATCATTAAAATTATTTTATGCAAATCGCAAACTCTCAATTCTGTTTTTCATCCTCGAGTAGCTTGTCCTGGAGATCCCTCAATTCACTTACTAGAGTCTGTCTTGGATTTAACAGAAAACAATTTACACAATTTGCATTTTCATCAGTACCTTTATTATGTTAATTTTGTTCTGATTCTTGCACTGTTATGTGCTCATTTTATCTCACAGTTGCATTCTTAAGTGTGCAATACTTCACCACTTGGTCAGCATATTTGTTTCCCCATGTGACTATATAATCTCCAGCCTTATGGACCAGATATTTGACCACTAAAATTTCTCTTGGTTATATATTTCTTCCAGCAGATAAAGAATATTGGCTGTTAGAAATGGGGGTCTCTAGTTGGCAAGGGCTTGCACCTTTGTCCAAGTAGGGACCCTTCTTCTTAGTCAGGACAAAATAACGCCTGCCCACCCCCTTGGTAGCTTGGCAATAGCAGTCAGGCTTATTCTAGAGGCAGTGTGTAAAGCATTTGCACATAACCAACAGTAATACAGTGGAAGCACTACAAAAGGACACCACACCTGTTTAGAGAAATATCCAATATTTTTATATACTTAAGACAAGACCAGAAACAATAAAACTCCACAATACAGTACTTAGAAATCTTCAGTTATCAGAATAACCTTGAAATACAGTTCCTTGAAGTCGATAGCTCCGTCCAGGGCTATCAAGGCGTCGTGAACAAACAAATTCAAGCAGTTCTGGCTGACCGTGGCGTCGCGGGCCAGCTACGGTGTCGGGGAGAACCGCAAAACCTTTAGAAAAGCAGGGCGTCGGAGACCTCTCGTTGAGCTTCGAAAGTATGGCGTCCGCAGGCGTCGGTTCCAGAGGTCGGTGCAGGAGTCGTCGGGCCCTCGAAGTCACAAGCATTGCAGATCGAACTCCTCGTGGTTAAAGTCAGGAGTGTTGGTGTTGGTAGGCGTCGGGTGCTGCGGTGTAAAGTGCAGCGGTGCGTCGTGCGATGTCCTCAGATAGCGGTGCAAGCTGCGGCTCGGTGGCGGCATCAGATGGCATCGTCAGTGAGACTAGGGTCGTGGTGCGAAGTGATGCGGTGCCCGTTGCCGTGCTGGCAGGTCAATGTGCAAGCAGCGTCGTCGTCGTTGCTGAAGCCCTGTCATCAGCTGACGAACTTGAGTCGATGGCGCCAGCTTTGGTAGGCCAAGGATGCGGTGGGGGATGAGGGCAGTGCGTAGTTTAACTTTACAAGCAGTGCCCTTGAACCACGGTGCAAGCTGCAGCGTCAATTTCGGCGTGGAGTGGCGCATCGGAGATACCAAGGTAGCCTTGTGAAGCGAGGCGGTGCGGAGTCTGGTGCCCACAGGTCGCGGTGCAAGCAGCAGCTTGGTGGCTGCGTCAGCAGGCATCATCGGTGAGACCAGGGTTGTGGTGAGGCATTGCGGCGGTGCCCTTCAGGACACGGAGTCGGCAGTGGCGTCGTAGACAGCATCGGGTTACTTTTTCTTCTGTTGCAGCACAAAACACACAGTCCCCAGTGCTGAGGGCAGAAGAACTTGAAGTCTTTGCTGTTCCTGAGACTTCTTGAACAGGGGGCAAGCTCTACCTCATGCTCTTGGAGAAACTCACACAAATAGATTGCAGAAAGTTCAGTCCAGTCCTTTCACTGCCCAAGACAGAAGCAGCTACTGCATGCCAACACAGCAAAGCACCCAGCAAAGTGGTAGTTCTTCCTCACAGCTTCTCCAGCTCTTATTCTCGAGCAGTCTTCTGGGTCCAAAAGAGTTCTAAAGTTCAGGGGTTTGGGCCCCACTTTTATATCCCAAAACCCTTCGTCCTCTCAGGCAGAGATTGTCTGTGCCCAGCCAGAACCAGTTCTGCCCTCTCTGGTGTGGATTCCTGGCAGGAGGTGGAGACTGCATTGTCAGAGGCAGACAAGGCCCATTCAGGTGAAAGTAAATCTCCTCCCCTACTCCAAATGCATCCCAGGTCTATTCAGCCTTTTCCTGACCCACCTAGACTATCTGGAGCCACTGCCCCTCTCCAGCCCCTGTCATCCAGAACCCAGACAGTCAATCCATAAATCCAGCAGAGGCCTACTGGATGGCTGAGCAAGAAAATACCCACTTTCTAAAAGTGGTATTTTCAAACACAATATGTAAAAATTGTGAGAAGTTGGCCTGTTATATGCTGTCCACTAGTTATGGTGGGCACCCTGTATCAGTCCAAACAACCCCTTATTGGTTATAGGTTAAAGACAACCTTTATTGAAAGCTATCCTAGTGGTAGCTATGGAGAGCAGCCTTCAGGCTAAGTCTTGAAGGAATGTAAAGCAGCTTGTTTTACCAGTCTATAATCTCTTGAGTCACTAAATGAAAGATGGCCACACCAGGAATATATATAAAATATATGTATTTATTACTAAACACACCCTCCTAGTCTCTTTATGAGACTAGAGGTTAAAACACATAAGTTACACTTCAATAATCACATTAAAATAGCACAAATACACGTCAGGCCCTAGGGGCGAGCCAAACCATATACTAAAATAGTGGTATAAGAACCACGACTTAACTAGACACAAGACCTAGAGCCTGTAGAGTCACTGGGACCCCAACGAACCACCTAAGGTAGTGACACAGGGGACCCACGGGGGCCGAGTGCAGTGTGTGAACACAGCCGCGAGCTCCCGTTAGCTTCTATGGGGATAGTTGCTGTTAGATTTTTAAAGATTAGGGACACTTAGAAATGTGTCAGGACCAAACCCTTTTGGACTTAGGAAGTTCTAGGGCTAGCACCTATGGGAGCACCAGAGTACTCGTGTTACCTCACCCAGGGAAGCCGGGTGTATAGGTGTCTTTTGGTGTCAGGTTGCGTCGTCGATTTCAATGGGAGCTGGCGAAGAAGTGCTGCTGCCATGAAGATGCGAAGTGTCCGAAGAGATCCAAGCCTGGATCAAAGATGAGAAGAACCTGAAAGCAGAGGGGACATAGTCTGGGTCACTTGCCAGTGACCAGGAAGGCGATGAGCAGATGCCCACCGATGTCGGATGTTTTCAGGTAAAGCTTGACTCTTCAGCCACGAGGACCAGGAGGTGTCGAGGACAACTAGGAGCTGGATTCGAGCTGTCCGACGAAGGATGTTGAGTGCTGTGCCCGATTGGACACAACAAGTCTTGGCAACAGCAACTCACGCAGAAACGAGAAAGATGCTTCGGTGCAGACCAGCAAGGTCTGTGGGACTCACCACTTGGATGGGAGTCAGGGCTCATCTGGAGCAACCAGGAAAGCCCAAGAAAATGCAAAGTTACCCCCTCAGGGACCCACCCGTCAACGGACCAGGGATCGCAAAGGGACCTCGAGACAAAACACAAAATGGCGGCCCACAGGTCACTCGGAATGTCCAGGCCGACAATCTTCGGTGGATTCAGTGCTTGAGGTGGGGGCTACAAGTCAGCCCAAGCCCAAGTCAATGCACTTGCAAAAATGCACGGTGACCAGGAGTTCCGGTTCCACACTACTCACGAGGGCTGCGGGTCTCAGCTTTGCTGGGGACTCAGGTCAGCTTCTGAGGTGTCTGGAAATCCTCTTCCAGGGCTGCAAATACTTCGGAGACCGGCGGGAGCTTCGATGATGCAGACCGGCAAATTGCTTTGTTGGTGCCTGCCAAGCAGGGCAGTCACTCCTTGACCCCAAGGGAGATTTCTTCAGTCCTCTGATCTTGTGGAGAGCGTTGAAGGTCCAGGATTCAGCTTCAGAGTTTCGTTCAGGGTAATCTAAAGTCCTAGGGACAGGGGTCCCATACTTATACTAAGGTAGGGGGTTGGACATACTTTGTCCAGTTTCACGCCAGAGCAGGGGCTGGAAGCCCCTGAACCGGTTTGAGCTGGACTATGCACAGCGACACCAAATGTGCCCCGAGTGCAGGACTTCAAAGCACTCAGAGAGTGCTCCCACCCAGCCCCAATACACATAAGCCTGTCTGGGAGGTGGTTACACCTTCCTGTGACAGGAAACCTATTGTCCAGGCCTTCCCTGCCGGAGTTTCGGTCAGCAGCAGGAGGCCAGACCCGTGTATGTGGCTGCAGCATCCATTTTGTGATGCCAGGGCTCTATTAAGTTTCTACCGGGTATACCAGTGCTGTCATGTCTCTCCCTCTAGAGGGTAGGATCATACTCCCACACCAGTTACTGGTGTGGGGGTATGATTCCAAGGTGTTTGACACCAAACATGACATGGTTCTGTGCAGCCAGTCCAAAGTTAGCATTTACAGTTTGGTTATGATGCACTTAAGAGTATATGGTCAGGCTGCACTACCAACAGCATCAGAAAAGGGTCTCTGAACGCTGCAGAGGGGCTCTGCTCATGTAGGGGCACCCTCTCACATAGGAACCAAGCACTCTGCCTTCAGGATTGATAAGGACTGCCATAGGAGTGACTTATAGGTTTATATGTGTGTATATGGTGAGATATAGTGAACCTATATCTCAGTAAGGGGTGCATGCATCACCTTACCCAGGCTGCAGTAGCAGACCTATGGTGTCATTTTGGGTGGCTTTCCAGGGGTGGCATAATACATGCTTCAGCCCATGATAGGCCTCTGGGGTACCTATGTCCTGGGTACATAGTGTACCATATACTAGGGACTTATAAGGCCACCTCAGATCTAATCTGTAATGTACCTAAAGTACATGGAATCCTTTTAGAGAGGAAGCAGCTAGGCTGGGGCCCTGAATAGCAGGGTCCCAGACAGACTAAAGTCGAAAAACAGTGAAACACCAGCAAAAAGTGGGGGTAAACATGTGAAGCAGATCCTATTCTCCTACAAAAATCACCTTTACTAAAAGATGCATCTTTGGATTCTGAGTTCAGGCATACTAAATGTTGTTTCTCTACCTAGTTCCCAGGGCCAGTTATGTTTATCAGAGGTAATAAACAAACTCCCCACCTGGTCCTATGAGAACAGGTAGCCTTGCAACAGTGAAAAACGAAATTGGCAGTAATTCACTATCAGGACATGCCACACACATCAGGGCATGTCCTACCTTTCACATTCACTGCACCCTGCCCACAGGGGTACCTTGGGCCTACCTTAGGGGTGACTTACATGTAGAAAAGGGAAGGTTTAGGGCCTGGCAAGTGGGTGCACTTGCCAGGTCGACATGGTAGTTACAGACTGTGCGCAGACTCTGCAGTGGCAGGTCTGAGTTACCTTTTTACTGACTACTTCTGTGGGTGGCACAACCCGTGCTGCGAGCCCACTAGTAGCATTGGATTTACAGGCCCTGGCACTCTCAGTGCACATTACTAGGGACTTACCAGTAAATCCAATATGCCAATCATGAAAACACCAATCCATAACACAATTTACAACAGGAGCACTTGCACTTTAACACCGAAAAGCAGTGAGAAAGTGCGCAGAGACACTAAACCACCAAAAATAGAGTCAACACCAGGAGGTCAGAAAGCAAAAATACAGGGGAAACACACGCACTAAGTCCAGCCGGGACTACGGGGGATTCATGCAGGTGTGAATGGGGACACTCACCCAGACCAAATTGGGACATCGAAAGAGCACCCTCGAGCCTCGATTAGCTGCCAAATATCTAAATATAGTGTTTTTTTGACAAGTATCAGTAAGTACGCCAACACTTACACCATACACCTTACTGCATGTATAGGTACCTCACAGGTTTCACGTGGCATTTTTCACCTTTGCCACTCACTATTCTCACTCACCTGGTCCTGAAGAAAACCCTATCACACGTTTTTAATGGGCTGAAACATGTAGACCTCAACACATAGTCAGCTAGCGGAATAATCTCCTGATAGTTGCATCACATATATATCTTTTAACCATATCCTGAGCCGCCAATATTAAAGTCTAAAGGCAAGGATTCTCAGAGATATTTTTAACATACTGAATCCACGTCACATCAATATCTGCACCACACCAGCTCCGCTGTAACCAGGAGTCGTAGCACAACCGGGGGGCACCCGGTCACACGGTTGGGACCCCAATGATGAAGCATGACACCAAATAGGTTGGTGTGTGAGGGGTCTTTTAAGTACACCTAATGGGCCCATGTACTTACCACACATAGTGATTGCAACACATATGCATAGTGGGTTTGAGTGATGTCATTTAAGATGTCATCAGTGATGTCACTGATCATGTCATGAGTGATGTAATATGTGACATCATCAGCAGTGCATTGCGGGGGCGCCAGTTATAGTTAGCTGAACTAACTATAACAGGGGAATTTCTAGGGTTTTGTATGAGGGAAATGTCCAGCTAACTATAACACCCCTGAAACCTTTGGTTTTTTCAGTGAATTTCTAAGGTTTTTTTAAATGCTAATTCCTATCTATAACTTATCTCTGAAGATATCATGAAAAGCATTCTTTTTTAAATGTAGGGTGCACATTAGTTTTGTGGAAAAGCATCTTTGTGATTGGTTAAGAAAAAGCAGTTTCAACTTGGAGTACATATCAAAGGATAAAATTTGCTCAGATCAACCACACCTGCTACTTGCATTTGAAAGGCACTGTTCGAACTTATAACAATCGTCAACTTTTAACCTGCACGTGTAGTTAAATATTCAAGAAAATGTTACCAAAAAATATCGTTAAGTTTTAAAAAATTGATGAACTTTTAACCTGCACGTGTTGTAGAATGTTCTAGAAAGTGTGTTGATAGAATACGTTGCACTTCTGACTTCTATGTGTTGTTCAATATTTAAAAAACGGTTCATATGGAAAATTAAAAAGAAACCAATAGAGAAGTTTTGAAGCCTAAAAGAATCAAGGAACTATTCTAACTTATTCTTTACATGTATTTATGTGTGCAGCAACAAAATTATAGACACAACAGCAGTAGGAAGAGGAAGAAGCAGGGAGTGGGGGGAGGGGGGAGATGGGCAGAATGGCACACATGCACAATTAAGTACAACACACATATAGACTAACAATGGCCAAAATGAAACACACCAACAAGCAGCACAAGTCACACAACCCGCCAACATCACACCACTGAACGAGCATAGAAGTGAAAACCACGCTGCATTCATACAGGATGTGTACAAAGGCCAGTCGTTGGTGTTGTGGGATGTCTGCGACCGTGGTCATCATGGATGAGATGCCCAGCATGTGGCACATGGTCGAGTTCACTGTGTGTTATGTTGCCAAACGGCTGCACCTCCCTCCCATGAGCCCCCACACTTTTGTACGGTGCACTGTTGTATCTTGTGCACTCGTACAGCACACCATTGTAATACCTATTTCCGCATGTCCTGCTACATTCCAACAACAACATCACAGTGCCGTTTGGAGGTGGTGCATGGCAGTTTACAACATCAACTGCTATGGCTCTTGTAGCAGGCCACACCAGAACACAGAGACACACTTACCGCACTTCCTGTACACTGACATGTCCGAGACACCCCGTTCCCCTTGCCGGATAGGCACACCCCTGCACTGACCTGTGAACCCCAGACCAGCACACGCCAGTTGTGCATTCAGGAGGATGCGTACCTAGCTACACATCCAGGCTCACTGCCAACGCTGAGGTGACAGCACACTGTGATGTTGCAGGGCTCGTGCCTATCATGCTAAGACAATGACCACAGGGACACACTTACTAAGATGTGGGTTTGGGGGGCATTGGCGGTCCTGGAGTTGTTGAGATGAGTCTTCTGTCCCTCATGGGTATCCCTGTATCATGCTCATTGACTCTATGGTACCTCTGGGTGTTCTGGTGTGGCTCTTGACTGTGTTCCCTTTCATGGTGCAGGTATTTGTCCTGCTTAACACCAGCAGAAAGCAGGTGTAAAATCCCTGGTGCTAACGTATCTTATCGCCGGAATTTGTTTCGCATTGCAATTGGTGTGAAAGTTGTGATGGGATTTTTTTCGTGTGCAGAACAATATACGAACTGAGCAGTGTATCTCATCATGATCCAGCACCTGACGCACTATTCCCAATCAATATAAATACAATGAGATTTCTTAATAGATTTTGTGTGTACACTGTAACTGCAGCCAATACCTCAGTGGAATTCAATACAGGATTTTAGTATTTAGAATAAATCGGAAAGGTGCACCTTGTGTCTTTTTGCACGGGAACGGCTACTCTCCATTTCATTATCAGCACTTTAACGGAAGTAAAGTTGAGATAAATCTAACACACTATTCAGAAGTTAGTGCAAACTGCAGATATCACCAGTATTCCAGCAATAAGTCCCCCAAAATTTAACACCATGGTGGACTCCATCAAATAACAGTAATAAGAACAAGAAAGAGTCACGGAGCAGTTAAGAGAACAACCAAAAACGTTATTAATTTTTTTTCAAACTTTATTTTTTATAATAATAAATATATAAACGAAAAACTATTTTTAAACTTTATTTTTTTATTAACATATATATGAACAATAAACTAATAAACAAAATGTAACAACAATAATAAAAAACAACAAGGCGGAACACTACTGTGGGGACAATGGATGTCGACGACAGACCTGGAAAATAAGAAAGATTGTTAAAAAAAAACAACATGGTATTCTCAACAAAATACCACAAGAAACAAATCACAGATATATAAAATGCATACAGCTAACAAAATTTTATAAGTTTAACTTACAAAAACTGTAAATGTTGCCACTTTAAAATATTTACCGAATCTGAAGAAAATGTTTTGCAGAAGGCACCACACAAACAACGTTTTTCTTCAGTGGTGAGGAAATTTTTTACTTTTTCCAAGGAGCAAACAAAGACCAATGCCACCTTCATCACTCGCAAGATTTGCCAAAGAGTTCTGTTATGAGGAGATCCTAACAAAAAATACTTGTGCGGCACAGCAGGTATGATGAAACACCTAAGGAACCTTCATCCAAACAATCTTGCACGAAAAGAGTGCAAACAGATGAGAAACACTCCTGTTCTGTATCTGTAAAAAAGAATCACAAATAAATGTATATTAAGAACTTTCAAATGTATACTATTCCATTACTGTACAAACACATTTTATATAAAAACTGACTATGAAACTATAGCCCTGAACCACAAGTGTGACGATCATTAAAACACTACATGCATAGTGCATACTACTTTGAAGCAGTTCATGCCCTAAAGCCTACCTCACTAAAACACTACATGCTAACTGACTAAATGATTACAGTAGTATAAGGAGACACACTTGGTGACTCACAGGGTGTTTCCTAGAAGAGTATGAATACTAACTAGGGAATAGAAGGTGTGAAACACAACTGTGTAGGTGATTAGAGGACTGCATCCATACTGCATAGGCATTTAAAGCAGTACATGTGCTAAGGCCTGGCTCACTGCATGACTACTTGGGTACTGACTGAATGATTATCGTACAGCAAGGAGAGTGCCTAGGTGAATTTATAAGTGCTAGGCTTTTCGCACAGAGAATAGATTAGTACTTGGTACTGAATGGGTCACTAGAGGAGTGCAAAGGCAGTGACAAGTGCTGGACTGTATGGATACTGACTAGGAAATTGAAAGTGTGAAAGACAAGTGTCTAGGTGGTTAGAGGACTGCATACATAGAGGATAAGGGTTTGAAGCAGTCCATATACTAAGGCCTGGGTCACTGGATGAGTACTTGGGTACTGACTGAATGATTAGAGTACTGCAAGGAGAGTGCCTGGGTGAATTTATTAGGATTTGGCGCTGTGAATGGATTAGTACATGATGCTGAATGGGTCAGTAGAGGAGTGCAACGGCAGTGACAGGGTGTTTGCTGCAAGTGAACGGATACTGACTGGGGAATTGAAGGTGTGAAAGACAAGTGTGTAGGTGGTTAGAGGACTGCATGCATAGTGGATATGGGTTTGACGTAGTCCATGTGCTAAGAACTGGCTCAGTGCATGAATACTTAGGCAGTGACTGAATCATTAGAGTACTGGAAAAGGGTGTCTAGGTGAATTTATAAGTGTTTGAGTTTTGGCACAGTCAATGGATTAGTACATGCTGTTGAATGGGTCTCTAGAGGACTGCAAAGGAAGTGACAGGATGTTTCCTGGAAGTGTATGGATACTGACTAGGGAATTGAAGGTGTAAAAGACAAGTGTATAGTATGTCAGAACACTTTTATTTGAAGCAATCTATTTGGTACTTAGAAACTGACTAAATAATCAGACTACTTCTAGGACAGTGCTTAGGTAAAACTTGTAAATTTTCAGTTCTGCCACAGTGAACAGAATAGTACATGGTACAGCACCTTAGTGTCAAATCTTGACTCATTTTATCAATGCATAAGCAAAGACTAGCTTCTAATGCTACAAAAACTTGACAACATGTGAGGTTTTAAATTAGTTATCTGTCAGCAAATACACGATGTTACCAAATGCTTCTCTCACAGTGGTTCTCAAATGCACACAGACTCACAGTGTAATTCTAGACAACAACCACCACTATACCTAGGAGTTTAACAAAAATCATTCACTACTGTGGAAATGGTAAGCGAACTGCACACAATCTTCATATTTCATGACTGGACTTTTGTGTCAATGCCTGACTCATTTAATCAACACATAAGCAAAGACTGGCTTCTAATGCTACTAAAACTTGACAACCTGACTGGTTTTAAAACACTTATCTGTCAGCAAATACACTATATTACCAAATGCTTCTCTCACAATCCTTACCCAAATGCACACAGACTCACAGTGTGATTTTAGACAAGCAACACTATCCTAGGAGTTTACCAAAACTCATTCACTAGTCTGGAAGAGTTAAGGGTACTGCACTCAATCTACATATTTAAGTACAGCACATGAGTGTAAAAGCATGACTCATTTAATCAACATATAAGCAAAGACTGGATTCTAATGCTACTAAAACTTCTCAACATGACAGATTTTAAAACAGTTATCTGTCAGCAAATACATGATGTTACCAAATGATTCTCTCACAGTGATCCCAAATACACACTAACTCACAGTATGATTCTAGACAAGCACCACTATCCCTATGAGCTTACCAAAACTCATTCATTACAGTGCAAGTGGTAAGGGAACTGCACACAATCTACATATTTCACAACTGCAATTTACTGTCAATGCCTGACTTATATAATGAAAGCATAAGCCATAACTGTCTTCTAATGCTACTAAAACTTGACAACATGACATGTTTTACAACACTTATCTGTCAGCAAATACACGGTGTTACCAAACCCTTCTCTCACAGTGGTTCCCAAATACACACAGACTCACAGTGTGATTCTAGACAAACAACACTATCCCTAGCAGCTTACCAAAACTCATTGACTACAGTGGAAGTGGTAAGGGAACTGCACACAATCTACATATTTCACGACTGCACTTTAGTGTCAATGTCTGACTCATTTAATCAACGCATAAGCAATGACTGGCTTCTAATGCTACTAAAACTTGACAACATGACAAGTTTTAAAACAGTTTTCTGTCACCAAATACACAATGTTACCAAACGCTTCTTTCACAGTGGTTCCCAAATGCACAAAGACTCACAGTGTGATTCTAGACAAGCACCAGTATCCCTAGGAGTTTACCAAAACTCATTCACAACACTGGAAGTGATAAGGGAACTGCACACAATCTACATATTTCACGACTGCTCTTTAGTGTCAATGCCTGACTCATTTAATCAACACATAAGCAAAGACTGGCTTCTAATGCTACTAAAACTTGACAACATGACAGGTTTTAAAACAGTTTTCTCTCAGCAAATACACGATGTTACCAAACGCTTCTCTCACAGTGGTTCCCAAATGCACAAAGACTCACGGTGTGATTCTAGACAAGCACCAGTATTCCTAGGAGTTTACCAAAACGCATTGACTACACTGGAAGTGATAAGGGAACTGCACACAATCTACATATTTCACGACTGCACTTTAGTGTCAATGCCTGACTCATTTAATCAACACATAATCAACGCATAAGCAATGACTGGCTTCTAATGCTACTAAAACTTGACAACATGACAGGTTTTAAAACAGTTTTCTCTCTGCAAATACACGATGTTACCAAACGCTTCTCTCACAGTGGTTCCCAAATGCACAAAGACTCACAGTGTGATTCTAGACAAGCACCAGTATCCCTAGGAGTTTACCAAAACTCATTCACAACACTGGAAGTGATAAGGGAACTGCACACAATCTACATATTTCACGACTGCTCTTTAGTGTCAATGCCTGACTCATTTAATCAACACATGAGCAAAGACTGGCTTCTAATGCTACTAAAACTTGACAACATGACAGGTTTTAAAACAGTTTTCTCTCAGCAAATACACGATGTTACCAAACGCTTCTCTCACAGTGGTTCCCAAATGCACAAAGACTCACAGTGTGATTCTAGACAAGCACCAGTATTCCTAGGGGTTTACCAAAACTCATTCACTACACTGGCAGTGATAAGGGAACTGCACACAATCTACATATTTCACAACTGCTCTTTAGTGTCAATGCCTGACTCATTTAATCAACACATGAGCAAAGACTGGCTTCTAATGCTACTAAAACTTGACAACATGACAAGTTTTAAAACAATTTTCTGTCAGCAAATACACAATGTTACCAAACGCTTCTTTCACAGTGGTTCCCAAATGCACAAAGACTCACAGTGTGATTCTAGACAAGCACCAGTATCCCTAGGAGTTTACCAAAACTCATTCACAACACTGGAAGTGATAAGGGAACTGCACACAATCTACATATTTCACGACTGCTCTTTAGTGTCAATGCCTGACTCATTTAATCAACACATAAGCAAAGACTGGCTTCTAATGCTACTAAAACTTAACAACATGACAGGTTTTAAAACAGTTTTCTCTCAGCAAATACACAATGTTACCAAACGCTTCTCTCACAGTGGTTCCCAAATGCACAAAGACTCACAGTGTAATTCTAGACAAGCACCAGTATTCCTAGGAGTTTACCAAAACTCATTCACTACACTGGAAGTGATAAGGGAACTGCACACAATCTACATATTTCACGACTGCACTTTAGTGTCAATGCCGGACTCATTTAATCAACACATAATCAACGCATAAGCAATGACTGGCTTCTAATGCTACTAAAACTTGACAACATGACAGGTTTTAAAACAGTTTTCTCTCAGCAAATACACAATGTTACCAAACGCTTCTCTCACAGTGGTTCCCAAATGCACAAAGACTCACAGTGTGATTCTAGACAAGCACCAGTATTCCTAGGAGTTTAGCAAAACTCATTCACTACACTGGAAGTGATAAGGGAACTGCACACAATCTACATATTTCACGACTGCACTTTAGTGTCAATGCCTGACTCATTTAATCAACACATAAGCAAAGACTGGCTTCTAATGCTACTAAAACTTGACAACCTGACTGGTTTTAAAACACTTATCTGTCAGCAAATACACGATATTACCAAATGCTTCTCTCACAGTGGTTCCCAAATGCACACAGACTCACTGTGTGATTCTAGACAAACAACACGATCCCTTGCACTATATGAAAACACATTTCTTCATCTAGAAGTAGTACTACATTTTAGTATAGAAACATAACATAACTCATTTCACAAATTCATAAACAATGACTGGTTTCTAATTCTACCAAAATATAAAAACTGTACAGTTATCTCTCTACAAACACATGAAAAACACAAATGCCAATCACAGAATGGTTTCTACATGCACACACATTGTAGAGAAAAAAAGTACTCCCTAAACTTTAGCAGGAAAAATACATTAGTCTGATTAAAATCAAAATAGTCCACATACATCCCCTCACAATTAAATAACTCATCTTTCAAGTTCTTTTGTAGATTAAGGAGTATATCAATCACTCACCATATTTTCTTTTACATAATCTCTTCACTGTGCACCTCTCAGCAAAAGCAAAGAATGGAAAAGTTTCCCTTTCATTTTCCACACATATACATGTAAACATCAAATCACAATCCTTCGCACATAAACTCAAAAGCAAACACACATTTCTATTGGTTAAACATTTCAACCCTTTCCAACTGAAATACATTTCAACCCTTCCCCCAATCTGCCTTCTGCCTGTTACCATAGAAACAGGTCATGGAACACTGCACTAAGCTCACAGGTCACAAGTTCAGCACACAATGTTCCTACACAAGACAGGAAGTGTGCTTGACTTTTCAACATATCAGCTTATCATATAAAGTGTTCCTTACAATCTGTTTTTGTTAACCAATAACAATCATACCTTTAAAAAACAGAAATATACACCCTACCTTTCAGTGTAGAAAGTTGTTAAAGTTGTTATACAACCAATGATTTCTTGTCGTTTTTCAAAAAACGTTGCCGTGGATCCGCGCACCCACCGCGAGAGAATCCGTGCATCCAACGCGATAGAATGCGCACACCGTGCGCGCATTTCGCCGTTTTTTTTATTTTAAAAAGGGGGGCCCCAGGGGGTCCTTCTTGGGACCCCCTAAGCACCTCTAGAGGGTCAGAGTATTCCCACTCTGCCCCCTTTATATGTTTTACGCACTTATTCCCCTTGCTTCTTCAGCCTCGCTTCTACCGAGGCAGAAAATGGCCGCCAACAGTTCCTGGTTTCGAATGTAGAGAGATGCTCGACAGCCAATTAGCATTCAGCGTGCGATCGGGAGGGTGCGCGCTCGGTTCGGGGAGGGTTCGCGTACGGTGCGGGTAGGGTCCGCGGATCCTCCGCGGCCATAGATATCACTAACTTTTTTACCCTAATTTTCTCAGGAACTACTGAACAGATTCACACCAAATATGCAAAAGGCACGAGTCCGAACTGAGGACTACCTCTTTGCCAAATTTGGTGTCATTCCGTTCAGCGGTTCGGGCTGTAGCTGCGACAACAGATCCTATGGGAAATTGCATGGGGAAAACGCGTTTTGGGACCGCCTTTTTTCTCGGCCCCCGCTTGACGAATCACCACGAAAATTTCAGGGTAGGAGCGGAGCGGAGCTGGCCAAAAGTTTGGAGAATTTCGCGAAGATTTGTCAATCGGCGCCAAAGAAATTCCCAATAGAATGGTGCGGATTTCCTATGGAAAATAGGTCCTAACTATAACTATCTACTGGCGACCGCCAGTAGATAATACATAGCACGCACAAACGGAGATACGTACAACTTTAAATAGCTTTATGCCAACATGAAATGTATTTTCAAACTTTCAGTGCAATCCTGTTATGACGCGTTTTTGCCACTCCTGTGGCCTTGATCACATTATATATATATATAACTTTTAGGAAACACTCACACGATGATGTCATCAATGATGCCATCAGTGATGTCACTGACCATGTCATGAGTGATGTAATATGTGACGTTATCAGCTATGGCCCTTGATGTAAAGAAGTGAGGGTTTATTTTTGATGCACTGGTATTAAGAATGCATTTGGTACCTAGAGTAAGTTTGAATTCTCTTGGGAGTTAACCCAGTACAGCAGCAATAACAACAATAATGTTTAGGCTTAGCCTTCGATCATGCTCTGTGTTGGAAATTATGATTCATGTGGTGGCGATCTGCACACGTTACCTTAAAATGTAATGGCACTATGTCAATTTATTTGGTTGATATGCACTATCACTTTAAGGCTTGTGAAAGGCCCAGGAACATGTATATAAAGGAATGAAGATGTCAACCACAATTGGTTTGACAAAGGCAGCTGAGGCTGTTGAAACGCATTACCATTTTTTTTGCCAATAAATCATCTTAGAAGCGAACTTGAGCATGCTGGAGTCTGTCCAGATTGAAAGGCAGATACGTGGAGCTGATATATATCTTTTAAGAAACACTCATACTCATAGGATGATGTCATCAGTGATGTCATCAGTGATGTCATCAGTGATGTCACTGACCATGTCATGAGTGATGTAATATGTGACGTCATCAGCAGTGCATTGTGGGGGTGTGAGTTATAGTTAGCTCAGCTAACTATATAATTGCTGAATTTCTCTGCTTTTGTACGAGTGAAATGTCAGCCTAACTATAACATACCTGAAACATGTGTTTTTTTCAGTGAATAGCTAAGGTTTTTTAAATGCTAATCCCTAACTATAACGTCCCTGAAACCTGTGTTTTTTTCAGTGAATTTCAAGGTTTTTTAAATTCTAATTTCTAAATATGCCTACATAGGTAGGACATGTACAGAAAGCAGAAGAAAGTCGCAGAAAGAAGCAAAAGAAGTTCAGAAAGATGCAAGAGAGGTGCAGAAAGAGGAAGAAAGGTGCAGAAAGAAACAAGTAAAATACAGAAAGGGACAACAGAAGTCCAGAAAGAGGATGAAAGGTGCAGAAAGAATCAACAGAAGTGCAGAAAGAAGCAACATAAGTGCAGAAATAGGCCTACTTTGACTGTACCTTTCAACAGACTCATACAAAGTAGCGTAATCACTAATCCTTCTCCCAAGATGCCTTAAGCCTCACTTTTCTCTTGAAGGTATACTAGGGGAAGATGGCTGCAGAAAGAGGCAAGAGAGGGGCAGAAAGAAGGACAAGGGGTACAGAAAGAGGCAAGAAGGGTACAGAAAGAAAAACCAGAGGTGCAGAGTAAGGCAAGAGATGTTCAGAAACAGGCAAGAGAAGTGCAGAAAAAGGCAAGAGAAGTGCTGAAAGAAGCAACAGAGGTGCAGAGAGAAGCAAGAGAAGTGATGAAAGAGACAAGAGAGTTACAGAAAGAAACAAGAGAGGTGCAGAACAAAGCAAGAGAAGAGAAGAAAGAGGAAGGAGAGGTGCAGGAAGAGGGGTGCAGAAAGAGGCAAGAGGGGTACAGAAAAGGGAAGAGGGGGTAGAGAGAGTCAAGAGGGGAGCAGAAAGAAGCAAGAGTAGTGCAGAAAGAAGCAAAGGAAGTGCAGAAAGAAGCTAAAGAGATGCAGAATGAGGCTACAGGGTTGCAGAAAGAAGCAAGAGAGGTGCAGTAAAAAAAACAAGTGAAGAGTAGAAAGAGGCAACAGATGTGCAGAAAGAAACAAGAGAACTGCAGAAAGAGCCAAGAGAGGTGCAGAAAGAGGGAAGAGGGCTGCAGAAAGAGGCAAGAGAGGGTCAGAAAGAAGGACGAGGGGTGCAGAAAGAGGCAAGAAGGGTACAGAACGAGGCAAGAGGGGTGCAGAAAGAAAAGCCAGAGGTGCAGAGTAAGGCAAGAGATGTTCAGAAACAGGCAAGAGAAGTGCAGAAAAAGGCAAGAGAAGTGCTGAAAGAAGCAACAGAGGTGCAAAGAGAAGCAAGAGAAGTGATAAAAGAGAGAAGCGAGTTACAGAAAGAAACAAGAGCGGTGCAGAACAAAGCAAGAGAAGAGCAGAAAGAGGAAGGAGAGGTGCAGGAAGAGGGGTGCAGAAAGAGGAAAGAGGGGTACAGAAAGAAGCAAGACAAGTGCAGAAAGAAGCAAGACAAGTGCAGAAAGAGGCAAGAGAAGTGGAGAAACAGGCAAGAGAAGTGCAGAAAGAAGCAAGAGAAGTGATGAAAGAGACAAGAGAGTTGCAGAAAGAAACAAGAGAGATGTAGAAAGAGGAAAGAGAAGTGCAGAAAGAGGCAAGAGAGGTGCAGAAACAGGCAATAGAGGTACAGTAAGAGGGTAAAGGGATACAGAAATGGGCAAGAGGGTGGCTGAAAGAAGCAAGAGAGGTACAGAAAGAAGCAAGAGAAGTGCTGAAAGAAGCAATATGGGTGCAGAAAGAGGCTACAGGGGTGCAGAAAGAGGCAGGAGAACTACACAAACTACAGAGATACAGATGGAGGCAAGAGGACTGCAATGAGGGGCAACACAGTTACAGAAACAGGCAAAAGAGGTGCAGAAAGAGTTAACCGGGGTGCACACAGAGGCAAGAGAGCTGCAGAAAGTGGGAAGAGAGGTGCAGAAAGAGGCAACAGAGGGGTGCAGAAAGAGGCAAGAGGGGTGCAGACATTTGCAAGAGAGGTGCAGAAAGAAGCATTAAAAGTGCAAAAAGAATCAACAGAGGTGTAGAAAGAGGGAAGAGGGGTACAGAAAGAGGCAAGAGAAGTGCAGAAAGAGGCAAGAGAGTAGCAGAAAGAGGAAAGAAAGGTGCAGAAAAAGGGAAGAGGAGTGTAGAAAGAGTCAACAGGGGTACAGAAAGAAGCAAGAGAAGTTCAGAAGGAAGCAAGGGAAGTGCAGAAAGAAGCAACAGAGATGCAGAAAGAGGCAAAAGGGTCTCAGAAAGAAGCAAGAGAGGTGCAGAAAACACAAATGAAGTGCATAAAGAAGCAACAAATGTGCAGAAAGAAGCAAGAGAACTGTAGAAAGAGGCAAGAGAGGTGCAGAAAGAGGGGATAGGGCTGCAGAAAGAGGCAAGAGAGGGGCAGAAAGAAGGACGAGGGGTGCAGAAAGAGGTAAGAAGTGTACAGAAAGAGCCAAGAGAAGTGCTAAAAGAAGCAATTGAGGTGCGGAGAGAAGCAAGAGAAGTGATGAAAAAGACAAGAGAGTTGCAGAACAAATCAAGAGACGAGCAAAAAGGGGAAGAGGAGGTGCAGGAAGAGAGGTGCAGAAAGAGGCAAGAGGACTGCAGAAAGAAGCAAGAGAAGTGCAGAAAGAAGCAAGACAAGTGCAGAAAGAAGCAACAAAGGTGTAGAAAGAGGCAAGAGAAGTGCAGACAGAGGCAAGAGAGGTACTGAAAGAGGCAATAGAAGTTCAGAAAGAGGCAAGAGAGGAGCAGAAAGAGGCAAGAGAGGTGCAGAAAGAGGCAATAGAAGTTCAGAAAGAGGCAAGAGAGGAGCAGAAAGAGGCAAGAGAGGTGCAGAAAAAGGGAAGAGGGGTGTAGAAAGAGTCCAGAGGGGAGCAGAAAGAAGCAAGAGTAGTGCAGAAAGAAGCAAAAGAAGTGCAGAAAGAAACTATAGAGCTGCAGAAAGAGGCAAGTGGGTTGCAGAAAGAAGCAAGAGAGATGCAGTAAAAAAACAAGTGAAGTGCAGAAAGAAGCAATAGTTGTGCAGAAAGAAACAAGAGAACTGCAGAAAGAGCCAAGAGAGGTGCAGAAAGAGGGAAGATGGCTGCAGAAAGAGGCAAGAGAGGGGCAGAAAGAAGGACGAGGGGTGCAGAAAGAGGAAAGAAGGGTACAAAAAGAGGTAAGAGGGCTGCAGAAAGATAAACCAGAGGTGCAGAGTAAGGCAAGAGATGTTCAGAAACAGGCAAGAGAAGTGCAGAAAAAGGCAAGAGAAGTGCTGAAAGAAGCAACAGAGGTGCAGAGAGAAGCAAGAGAAGTGATGAAAGAGACAAGAGAGTTACAGAAAGAAACAAGAGAGGTGCAGAACAAAGCAAGAGAAGAGCAGAAAGAGGAAGGAGAGGTGCAGGAAGAGGGGTGCAGAAAGAGGCAAGAGGGGTACAGAAAGAAGCAAGAGAAGTGCAGAAAGAAGCAAGACAAGTGCAGAAAGCAGCAACAAAGGTGCAGAAAGAGGCAAGAGAAGTGGAGAAACAGGCAAGAGAGGTGCAGAAACAGGCAAGAGAAGTGCAGAAAGAAGCAATAGAAGTGATGAACGTGGCAAGAGAAGTGCAGAAAGAGGCAAGAGGGGTACAGAAAGAGACAAGAGAGGTGCACAAAGAGACAAGAGAGGTGCAAAAAGAAAGAAGACAAATGCAGAAAGAGACAACAGAGGGGTGCAGACATTTGCAAGAGAGGTGCAGAAAGAAGCATGAACAGTGTAAAAAGAACCAACAGAGGTGCAGAAAGAGGGAAGAGGGGTACAGAAAGAGGCAAGAGAAGTGCAGAAAGAGGCAAGAGAGGAGCAGAAAGAGGCAAGAGGTACAGAAAAGGGAAGAGGGGGTAGAGAGAGTCAAGAGGGGAGCAGAAAGAAGCAAGAGTAGTGCAGAAAGAAGCACAGGAAGTGCAGAAAGAAGCTAAAGAGATGCAGAAAGAGGCTACAGGGTTGCAGAAAGAAGCAAGAGAGGTGCAGTAAAAAAAACAAGTGAAGAGTAGAAAGAGGCAACAGATGTGCAGAAAGAAACAAGTGAACTGCAGAAAGAGCCAAGAGAGGTGCAGAAAGAGGGAAGAGGGCTGCAGAAAGAGGCAAGAGAGGGGCAGAAAGAAGGACGAGGGGTGCAGAAAGAGGCAAGAAGGGTACAGAACGAGGCAAGAGGGGTGCAGAAAGAAAAGCCAGAGGTGCAGAGTAAGGCAAGAGATGTTCAGAAACAGGCAAGAGAAGTGCAGAAAAAGGCAAGAGAAGTGCTGAAAGAAGCAACAGAGGTGCAAAGAGAAGCAAGAGAAGTGATAAAAGAGAGAAGCGAGTTACAGAAAGAAACAAGAGAGGTGCAGAACAAAGCAAGAGAAGAGCAGAAAGAGGAAGGAGAGGTGCAGGAAGAGGGGTACAGAAAGAGGAAAGAGGGGTACAGAAAGAAGCAAGACAAGTGCAGAAAGAAGCAAGACAAGTGCAGAAAGAGGCAAGAGAAGTGCAGAAAGAAGCAAGAGAAGTGATGAAAGAGACAAGAGAGTTGCAGAAAGAAACAAGAGAGATGTAGAAAGAGGAAAGAGAAGTGCAGAAAGAGGCAAGAGAGGTGCAGAAACAGGCAATAGAGGTACAGTAAGAGGGTAAAGGGATACAGAAATGGGCAAGAGGGTGGCTGAAAGAAGCAAGAGAGGTACAGAAAGAAGCAAGAGAAGTGCTGAAAGAAGCAATATGGGTGCAGAAAGAGGCTACAGGGGTGCAGAAAGAGGCAGGAGAACTACACAAACTACAGAGATACAGATGGAGGCAAGAGAACTGCAATGAGGGGCAACACAGTTATAGAAACAGGCAAAAGAGGTGCAGAAAGAGTTAACCGGGGTGCACACAGAGGCAAGAGAGCTGCAGAAAGTGGGAAGAGAGGTGCAGAAAGAGGCAACAGAGGGGTGCAGAAAGAGGCAAGAGGGGTGCAGACATTTGCAAGAGAGGTGCAGAAAGAAGCATTAAAAGTGCAAAAAGAATCAACAGAGGTGTCGAAAGAGGGAAGAGGGGTACAGAAAGAGGCAAGAGAAGTGCAGAAAGTGGCAAGAGAGGAGCAGAAAGAGGAAAGAAAGGTGCAGAAAAAGGGAAGAGGAGTGTAGAAAGAGTCAACAGGGGTACAGAAAGAAGCAAGAGAAGTGCAGAAGGTAGCAAGGGAAGTGCAGAAAGAAGCAACAGAGATGCAGAAAGAGGCAAGAGGGTCTCAGAAAGAAGCAAGAGAGGTGCAGAAAACACAAATGAAGTGCATAAAGAAGCAACAAATGTGCAGAAAGAAGCAAGAGAACTGCAGAAAGAGGCAAGAGAGGTGCAGAAAGAGGGGATAGGGCTGCAGAAAGAGGCAAGAGAGGGGCAGAAAGAAGGACAAGGGGTGCAGAAAGAGGTAAGAAGTGTACAGAAAGAGTCAAGAGAAGTGCTAAAAGAAGCAATTGAGGTGCGGAGAGAAGCAAGAGAAGTGATGAAAAAGACAAGAGAGTTGCAGAAAGAGAAAAGAGAGGTGCAGAACAAAGCAAGAGACGAGCAAAAAGGGGAAGAGGAGGTGCAGGAAGAGAGGTGCAGAAAGAGGCAAGAGGACTGCAGAAAGAAGCAAGAGAAGTGCAGAAAGAAGCAAGACAAGTGCAGAAAGAAGCAACAAAGGTGTAGAAAGAGGCAAGAGAAGTGCAGAAAGAGGCAAGAGTGGTACGGAAAGAGGCAATAGAAGTTCAGAAAGAGGCAAGAGAGGAGCAGAAAGAGGCAAGAGAGGTGCAGAAAGAGGCAATAGAAGTTCAGAAAGAGGCAAGAGAGGAGCAGAAAGAGGCAAGAGAGGTGCAGAAAAAGGGAAGAGGGGTGTAGAAAGAGTCCAGAGGGGAGCAGAAAGAAGCAAGAGTAGTGCAGAAAGAAGCAAAAGAAGTGCAGAAAGAAACTATAGAGCTGCAGAAAGGGCCAAGAGAGGTGCAGAAAGAGGGAAGATGGCTGCAGAAAGAGGCAAGAGAGGGGCAGAAAGAAGGACGAGGGGTGCAGAAAGAGGAAAGAAGGGTACAAAAAGAGGTAAGAGGGCTGCAGAAAGATAAACCAGAGGTGCAGAGTAAGGCAAGAGGGTTGCAGAAAGAAGCAAGAGAGATGCAGTAAAAAAACAAGTGAAGTGCAGAAAGAAGCAATAGTTGTGCAGAAAGAAACAAGAGAACTGCAGAAAGGGCCAAGAGAGGTGCAGAAAGAGGGAAGATGGCTGCAGAAAGAGGCAAGAGAGGGGCAGAAAGAAGGACGAGGGGTGCAGAAAGAGGAAAGAAGGGTACAAAAAGAGGTAAGAGGGCTGCAGAAAGATAAACCAGAGGTGCAGAGTAAGGCAAGAGATGTTCAGAAACAGGCAAGAGAAGTGCAGAAAAAGGCAAGAGAAGTGCTGAAAGAAGCAACAGAGGTGCAGAGAGAAGCAAGAGAAGTGATGAAAGAGACAAGAGAGTTACAGAAAGAAACAAGAGAGGTGCAGAACAAAGCAAGAGAAGAGCAGAAAGAGGAAGGAGAGGTGCAGGAAGAGGGGTGCAGAAAGAGGCAAGAGGGGTACAGAAAGAAGCAAGAGAAGTGCAGAAAGAAGCAAGACAAGTGCAGAAAGCAGCAACAAAGGTGCAGAAAGAGGCAAGAGAAGTGGAGAAACAGGCAAGAGAGGTGCAGAAACAGGCAAGAGAAGTGCAGAAAGAAGCAATAGAAGTGATGAACGTGGCAAGAGAAGTGCAGAAAGAGGCAAGAGGGGTACAGAAAGAGACAAGAGAGGTGCACAAAGAGACACGAGATGTGCAAAAAGAAAGAAGACAAATGCAGAAAGAGACAACAGAGGGGTGCAGACATTTGCAAGAGAGGTGCAGAAAGAAGCATGAACAGTGTAAAAAGAACCAACAGAGGTGCAGAAAGAGGGAAGAGGGGTACAGAAAGAGGCAAGAGAAGTGCAGAAAGATGCAAGAGAGGAGCAGAAAGAGGCAAGAGGTACAGAAAAGGGAAGAGGGGGTAGAGAGAGTCAAGAGGGGAGCAGAAAGAAGCAAGAGTAGTGCAGAAAGAAGCAAAGGAAGTGCAGAAAGAAGCTAAAGAGATGCAGAAAGAGGCTACAGGGTTGCAGAAAGAAGCAAGAGAGGTGCAGTAAAAAAAACAAGTGAAGAGTAGAAAGAGGCAACAGATGTGCAGAAAGAAACAAGAGAACTGCAGAAAGAGCCAAGAGAGGTGCAGAAAGAGGGAAGAGGGCTGCAGAAAGAGGCAAGAGAGGGGCAGAAATAAGGACGAGGGGTGCAGAAAGAGGCAAGAAGGGTACAGAACGAGGCAAGAGGGGTGCAGAAAGAAAAGCCAGAGGTGCAGAGTAAGGCAAGAGATGTTCAGAAACAGGCAAGAGAAGTGCAGAAAAAGGCAAGAGAAGTGCTGAAAGAAGCAACAGAGGTGCAAAGAGAAGCAAGAGAAGTGATAAAAGAGAGAAGAGAGTTACAGAAAGAAACAAGAGAGGTGCAGAACAAAGCAAGAGAAGAGCAGAAAGAGGAAGGAGAGGTGCAGGAAGAGGGGTACAGAAAGAGGCAAGAGGGGTACAGAAAGAAGCAAGACAAGTGCAGAAAGAAGCAAGACAAGTGCAGAAAGAGGCAAGAGAAGTGGAGAAACAGGCAAGAGAAGTGCAGAAAGAAGCAAGAGAAGTGATGAAAGAGACAAGAGAGTTGCAGAAAGAAACAAGAGAGATGTAGAAAGAGGCAAGAGAAGTGCAGAAAGAGGCAAGAGAGGTGCAGAAACAGGCAATAGAGGTACAGAAAGAGGGTAAAGGGATACAGAAATGGGCAAGAGGGTGGCTGAAAGAAGCAAGAGAGGTACAGAAAGAAGCAAGAGAAGTGCTGAAAGAAGCAATATGGGTGCAGAAAGAGGCTACAGAGGTGCAGAAAGAGGCAAGAGAACTACACAAACTACAGAGATACAGATGGAGGCAAGAGAACTGCAATGAGGGGCAACACAGTTACAGAAACAGGCAAAAGAGGTGCAGAAAGAGTTAACCGGGGTGCAGACAGAGGCAAGAGAGCTGCAAAAAGTGGGAAGAGAGGTGCAGAAAGAGGCAACAGAGGAGTGCAGAAAGAGGCAAGAGGGGTGCAGACATTTGCAAGAGAGGTGCAGAAATAAGCATTAACAGTGCAAAAAGAATCAACAGAGGTGTAGAAAGAGGGAAGAGGGGTACAGAAAGAGGCAAGAGAAGTGCAGAAAGAGGCAAGAGAGGAGCAGAAAGAAGCAACAGAGATGCAGAAAGGGCAAGAGGGTCTCAGAAAGAAGCAAGAGAGGTGCCGAAAACACAAATGAAGTGCATAAAGAAGCAACAGATGTGCAGAAAGAAGCAAGAGAACTGCAGAAAGAGGCAAGAGAGGTGCAGAAAGAGGGGATAGGGCTGCAGAAAGAGGCAAGAGAGGAGCAGAAAGAAGGACGAGGGGTGCAGAAAGAGGCAAGAAGTGTACAGAAAGAGCCAAGAGAAGTGCTGAAAGAAGCAATTGAGGTGCGGAGAGAAGCAAGAGAAGTGATGAAAAAGACAAGAGAGTTGCGGAAAGAGAAAAGAGAGGTGCAGAACAAAGCAAGAGACGAGCAAAAAGGGGAAGAGGAGGTGCAGGAAGAGAGGTGCAGAAAGAGGCAAGAGGACTGCAGAAAGAAGCAAGAGAAGTGCAGAAAGAAGCAAGACAAGTGCAGAAAGAAGCAACAAAGGTGTAGAAAGAGGCAAGAGAAGTGCAGAAAGAGGCAAGAGAGGTACGGAAAGAGGCAATAGAAGTTCAGAAAGAGGCAAGAGAGGAGCATAAAGAGGCAAGAGAGGTGCAGAAAGAGGCAATAGAAGTTCAGAAAGAGGCAAGAGAGGAGCAGAAAGAGGCAAGAGAGGTGCAGAAAAAGGGAAGAGGGGTGTAGAAAGAGTCCAGAGGGGAGCAGAAAGAAGCAAGAGTAGTGCAGAAAGAAGCAAAAGAAGTGCAGAAAGAAACTATAGAGCTGCAGAAAGAGGCAAGAGGGTTGCAGAAAGAAGCAAGAGAGATGCAGTAAAAAAACAAGTGAAGTGCAGAAAGAAGCAATAGTTGTGCAGAAAGAAACAAGAGAACTGCAGAAAGAGCCAAGAGAGGTGCAGAAAGAGGGAAGATGGCTGCAGAAAGAGGCAAGAGAGGGGCAGAAAGAAGGACAAGGGGTGCAGAAAGAGGAAAGAAGGGTACAGAAAGAGGTAAGAGGGCTGCAGAAAGATAAACCAGAGGTGCAGAGTAAGGCAAGAGATGTTCAGAAACAGGCAAGAGAAGTACAGAAAAAGGCAACAGAAGTGCTGAAAGAAGCAACAGAGGTGCAGAGAGAAGCAAGAGAAGTGATGAAAGAGATACAAGTTACAGAAAGAAACAAGAGAGGGGGGAGAACAAAGCAAGAGAAGAGAAGAAAGAGGAAGGAGAAGTGCAGGGAGAGGGGTGCAGAAAGAGGCAACAGGGGTACAGAAAGAAGCAAGAAAGGTGCAGAAAGAGGCAAGAGAAGTGTAGAAACAGGCAAGAGAGGTGCAGAAACAGGCAAGAGAAGTGCAGAAAGAAGCAAGAGAAGTGATGAAAGAGACAAGAGAGTAACAGAAAGAAACAAGAGAGGTGCACAAAGAGGGAAGACAAGTGCAGAAAGAGGCAACAGAGGGGTGCAGAAAGAGGCAAGAGGGGTGCAGACATTTGCAACAGAGGTACAGAAAGAAGCATGTGCAGTGCAAAAAGAACCAACAGAGGTGCAGAAAGAGGCAAGAGGGGTACAAAAAGAGGCAAGAGAAGTGCAGAATGAAGCAAAAGAGGTGTCGAAAGAGACAAGAGAAGTGCAGAAAGAGGCAAGAGGGGTACATAAAGAGATAAGAGAGGTGCACAAAGACACAAGAGAGGTGCACAAAGAAGAAAGACAAATGCAGAAAGAGACAACAGAGGTGTGCAGACATTGGCAAGAGAGGTGCAGAATGTGAGACCGGCCTCGTGGCGTGGACCCTCCCGACCAGCAAGTCACACTACAAACACGCCGAACCTCGTGGGCACGGCCTTCCGGCCTCCGTGGACCAACATCCCGAGGGCCGACCAGATCCCCAACACGCATGCCCGGCCGAGGGAGAACGAAACCCCCCCCAAACCAGACCGAGAGGCGCCGACTCTGTCACACCTCTGGACTCTTCCCCGAGGGAGGTTTCGATCGGCCACCAGGCCCCCGGTGAGCGGGCGCCTCTCCTGCTGGGCGTCTGGGGTCCCTCCTGGACACATCTGAACAGATCAAGGGGCTGAGCGACAGGAAACCCCGACACATCACCCCCCAGGCACGAGACCCCTCTCCGCGAGGACTCCGGACTTCAAAGAGGAGGGGGAGTATAACAAGGGGTGCTGAAGGGACGAGAGGCAGAGAAGACCTGGACTGACGAGAGCCTGCGGACCTGGTCGCGGCTCGATCGCTCACCGAACAGAAGAAACGCTATCCGAACTCTGAAACCACCTGAGCCCTGCTGACGCTGTCGCGGCTCCCCGAACTCTGAACCATCTGAGCCCTGCTGACGCCGTCGCGGCTCCCCGAACGCTGAACCATCTGAGCCCTGCTGACGCCGTCGCGGCTCCTCGAATTCTGAACTATCTGAGCCCTGCTGACGCCGTCGCGGCTCCCCGAACGCTGAACCATCTGAGCCCTGCTGACGCCGTCGCGGCTCCTCGAATTCTGAACTATCTGAGCCCTGCTGACGCCGTCGCGGCTCCCTGAACTACGACTCTCCGGTGCCTGCTGAGTGACTCGCGGCCCGCTCCTCCAAGAGAATCGGCGGAGATTGCCGAGAGAAGCAACATCCCCTCAGCTCGAGGATTGAGAGCTGTGCGCCGGATACCTCGCAGAGACACTGATTGAAAGACTGTCCCGCTACCCCTTTTCCCATCATCACAAGATCGCTGCCGCTTGTGGCATTAAATTCTGCACCTGCCTGCCGGATCATAAAGATCCCTGACAACTACCGATAAAAGCTCATTGTCTTATAACGAACTACTGTGTGGTGTCCCTCTATCCGAAGAGAGAGTAAGCGCAGCGCGTGCGATCCCAGGTGCGAGACCCTTCCAGGAAGGGCCTCCCTGCTCTTGCTCGGCCTAGTTCTGGGAAAGGTGGGCCTCAGGGTGGTCAGGAACACATTCCACAGCCTCCCCGGGGAACGCCTTCCAACATTTGGTGGCAGGCGACGGGATCCGAGCCAACACCTAGAGATCGTGCAGTAGACGGCTTACGCACCACCAAGAAGAATGGAAGGAGAAACTTCCCTAGGTGCCGCAGGCACCAACCCAAGCACTGCATTTCAAAAGGACCAGTTAGAATCGTATACGCACCGAGAACTGAAACAATTTTGCAAAGACTTTGGAATCGCTACCACCGGACTAAGCACGAAAGAGGACTTCCAGGGGGCATTAAAAACCTGGGTCGAGGCAGAAACTCCCCGGTCACAAGCAGAAGAAGCTCCCCAACGAACCACGAAGCAGCCCGGGGAGGAACGGCACCCCCGAGGGGGGCCTATCCCCAGAGGACCTAGCAGACCGAGAAAGAAGTCGCAACCACGAACTGGAACTAGCAAAACTGAAAATCGAAGGAGAGATAAAACTGGCTGAGAAAAAACTGGCAGTAGAACAGTTACGCCTACACGGAGAACTAGAGGAAAAGAAACGACAGAGAGAACATGAAGAAAAGAAACTCCAACTAGAGCACGAACGTAGCCTAAAAGAAATCGAGCTCAAGGCCAAGAGGGCGGAGGCCCGACCCTCGGAAACACAACCCATCTCCTCCACCGTGGAACCGAAGGTCCACATCCCCAAGGATGTGGTGAAAGAATACTATAAGAACGACGACATTCAGCAATGGTTCAAGGCCTACGAAGTCGCAATGACCTCCCACCGAGTCCCGCAGAAAGACTGGGGGGCTGGGCTGTGGGGCCGGTTCCTGAGTGAGGGGAGAGATACCCTGCTGGACCTGCCCTCCACCGTGATGAACTCCTACAGTCACATGAAAGAGGCCCTGGTAGCCAGATATGGGCTCACCCCTGAAATGTACCGGCAACGGTTTAGAGACTGCAAAAAGATACCCGGTACTACATGGGTGGAGTACGTGAACTTTTACAGCCGGGCCTTGGACGGATGGATCAAGGGCAGCAAGGTCTCCACTTTTGAGGAGCTGTTCGACCTAATCGCATGGGAACACTTGGCCGCTAATTGCTTCGTAGAGCTGCGCCAGCACCTCCTGGACAGCAAACTCACAGACCCTCGGAAACTGGCCGTCGAGGCTGACCGGTGGGTGAACACCCGGACCTCCCGGGGCCCCGTGGTAGACTACGGTCGCCACAATCAGGGACCCCCCCGCCAGAGGGGCGGAGGGAACCAAGGCCGGCAAAGGGAGCTCCCGGAGGGATCCCCGCTCAGCCCTCCCAGAGGACAATCTCCGCCCTTTCCAGCTCCGCCTCCGGCCAGCACCGGACCCCCAGGGAGGCCGGGACCCCGAGGGAGAATCACATGTTTCCGCTGCCAGCAGACCGGACACTATGCCAGTGACCCTCAGTGTCCCCTGTTCCAGCGGACCACCACCACAACCCCGCCGGCTCGACAGATGGCCTCTGTAGCCCTGGGGGAAGAGATGGAAGACTCCGAAGAATGGGAACCAGCCGTCATGGCCTTGGTCTCCCTAGGGGACCGGGAGATGGTCCCCGGAACGCCCCTGCCCGCCAACACGAAGAAGTACCGACAGCAGGTGACGGTCAACGGTCACCGCATCGAGGGGCTCCGAGACATGGGGCGAGTGTCACGGCGGTCCACTGTCACCTGATTTCCGAAGATCAGATCCTGCCTGACGCCTTTTGCCCCGTCATCTCATCAGACAATTCCGAGAGCCTCTGCCGGATGGCCCTAGTCCCCTTCGAATGGGGGGCAGTCACCGGCAAGTTGAAAGTAGCGGTCCGAACCTCCCAGCCCGTGGACTGCCTCCTGGGCAACGACCTGGAGAACTCCCCGTGGGGACAAGTGGAACGTAGGGCCCAACTCGAGATGATGGGCCTACCCGAGTGGGTATGCGCCACCACGCGCTCGATGACTCTCCGGGCGCCTTCCTCCGAGTGGGGAGAGGCCATGTCCCTGAACACCGCCACCATCCCCGAGAGCCAGGATACACCACCAGAGGCCAACGACCCCCTTCTGGACGAACCAACCGCTCCCGGTGAAGAATCCGGGCCTTCCGACCCCGCAACCCTGACCAAACTCGGGGACTTGCCAGAACTGGCCCCGTGGCCCTGCGAAGGGGGCCCCTCCCGTGAAGAGTTCTGCCAAGAACAATCCACCTGCCCATCCCTCATTGGACCCCGACAACAGGCCGAGGCCCAAGCAGCAGGCGACCAGACTGGCACCCACTGGGTATACTGGGAGAACGGACTGCTGTACAGTGAACAGAAGTCGGCCGAGTTGGGATCGGCCCGAGTACTAGTAGTACCCCTATGCTTCCGAAGTCTTCTCCTGGGCCTGGCCCATGATGTACCCCTGGCCGGACACTTAGGCCAAGATAAGACATACCAGCGACTCGTCACCCACTTCTACTGGCCCAAGATGCGAGCAAATGTGGAGGCCCACTGCAAGTCCTGCCCCACGTGCCAGGCCAGCGGAAAGAGTGGGGGCAAGCGCAAGGCTCCGCTCCAACCCTTCCCCGTCGTCAGTACCCCTTTTGAGCGGGTAGGAATCGACATTGTCGGACCACTGGACCCTAAGACCGCCCAGGGCCACCGGTTCATCCTCGTCCTGGTGGACCATGCCACCCGTTACCCCGAAGCCATCCCTCTCCGCACCGTAACGGCCCCCGTGGTGGGCCGGGCCTTGATGGGGATCTTCTCCCGCATGGGGTTCCCCCGCGAAGTCGTGAGTGACCGGGGTATGAACTTTATCTCCCGATACATGAAGTCCCTCTGGCAGTAGTGCGGAGTATCGTACAAATTCACCACCCCGTACCACCCCCAAGGAAACGACCTAGTCGAGCGCTTTAACAAGACACTGAAAGGGATGATCATGGGCCTCGAGGAACCCCTACGCCGGAGGTGGGACGTCCTCCTCCCATGTCTCCTGTTCGCCTACCGGGAGGTCCCCCAAAAATCCCTGGGGTTCAGCCCATTCGAACTGTTATATGGACACCCCGTCCGAGGACCCCTGAGCCTGGTCAAGGAGGGGTGGGAAGCAACCCCCCGGGGGACCCCTCCAGACGTGTTCCGATACATCCTGGCGCTCCGCAACCAGACCCGAAAATTCAGGGAACTCGCAGAAGCAAACCTCGAGGCCAGTCAAGAAGAGATGAAGCGCTGGTATGACCAGAATGCTACGCTGGTCGAATTTCAGCCGGGCCAATAAGTCTGGGTCATGGCCCCGGTGAGACCCTGCGCTCTCCAAGATAAATGGACTGGGCCCTTCAAGGTGATCGAGCGGAAGAGCCAAGTCACATATCTCATCGATGTGCAGTCCCCGCGGAACCCCCTCAGGGTTCTCCACGTGAACCGCCTCAAGCCCCACTTTGTGCGGACCGAATTAAGTCTACTCCTGGCCACCGACGATGGGACCGAAGAAGACACCGAGCCCCTCCCAGACCCCCTGGGGGCGAAGGAAACCGATGGATCCGTGGAGGGAGTGAGACTGTCGACCGCCCTCACAGCCCAACAGACCGCCGACTGCCGCCAGCTACTTGGGCAGTTCGCGGATCTCTTCTCCCTGACCCCCGGGGTCACCAGCTGGTGTGTCCACGACGTGGACACCGGAGACAGCCCGCCAGTGAGACATCGGGCCTACCGGGTCCCTGATCGGGTCCGGACCTGCATCCAGACCGAGGTGGCAAAGATGTTAGACCTTGGGGTGATTGAACCCTCCGACAGCCCCTGGGCCAGCCCGGTAGTCCTGGTTCCGAAAGCGACTACCCCGGGTGTTGCCCCCGAGCTGAGATTCTGCGTGGACTACCGAGGCCTCAATGCGGTCACCCGAGCAGACGCTCACCCTATCCCCCGTGCCGACGAACTCATTGACCGCCTTGGGGCCGCCTGCTACCTCAGCACCTTCGACCTGACCAGTGGGTACTGGCAGATTGCCCTCACCGAGGGAGCCAAGGAGCGCTCCGCCTTCTCCACCCCGGATGGGCACTACCGCTTTAGGGTGATGCCGTTCGGAATGAAAAATGCCCCGGCCACCTTCCAGCGGCTGGTGAACAGGGTCCTGGCCGGACTAGAGGGGTTCAGCGCAGCATACCTTGATGACATAGCAGTCTTCAGCTCCCAATGGACCGAGCACCTCCAGCACCTCCGTCAAGTCCTGCTGGCTCTACGCCGGGCCGGCCTCACCATCAAAGCTAGCAAATGTCAAATTGGGCACGGCTCCGTAACTTATCTGGGGCACCAGGTGGGGAGTGGGCAGGTCGCCCCCCTCCAGCCGAAGATCGACGCCATCTTGTCCTGGGAACCCCCTACAACCCAAACGGAAGTCCGAGCCTTCCTGGGCCTCACCGGCTACTACCGAAGGTTCATTAAAAACTATGGCAGCATCACAGGCCCTCTCACAGAACTGACCTCCAAAAAACACCCCAAGAAAATACACTGGACTCTCGCCTGCCAGAAGGCGTTCAACACCCTAAAGGCCGCAATGTGCGCGGCTCCAGTACTCAAAGCACCCGACTACGCCCAGGAGTTTGTGGTTCAGACGGACGCCTCGGAACACGGCATCGGGGCAGTCCTCTCACAATACGACGACAAAGGCATAGATCAGCCCATAGCCTTCATCAGCCGAAGGTTACTGCCCCGGGAACAGCGGTGGAGCACGATTGAACGTGAGACGTTCGCCGTAGTCTGGGCTCTCAAAAAGCTACGGCCCTACCTGTTCGGAACACACTTCCGAGTCCAAACAGATCATCGACCCCTGCGGTGGTTGATGCAGATGCGAGGGGAAAACCCCAAGCTGCTACGCTGGTCCATCTCTCTCCAAGGGATGGATTTCACTGTGGAACATCGCCCCGGGACTGACCACGCCAACGCGGACGGCCTGTCCCGATTCTTCCGCTTCAGCGAGGAGAACTCCCAAGTGGATGGGTAGTTCTCCCCGCCTTTCAGCTGGGGGGGGCACGTGTGAGACCGGCCTCGTGGCGTGGGCCCTCCCGACCAGCAAGTCACACTACAAACACACCGAACCTCGTGGGCACGGCCTTCCGGCCTCCGTGGACCAACATCCCGAGGGCCGACCAGATCCCCAACACGCATGCCCGGCCGAGGGAGAACAAAACCCCCCCCAAACCAGACCGAGAGGTGCCGACTCTGTCACACCTCTGGACTCTTCCCCGAGGGAGGTTTCGATCGGCCACCAGGCCCCCGGTGAGCGGGCGCCTCTCCTGCTGGGCGTCTGGGGTCCCTCCCGGACACATCTGAACAGATCAAGGGGCTGAGCGACAGGAAACCCCGACACATCGCCCCCCAGGCACGAGACCCCTCTCCGCGAGGACTCCGGACTTCAAAGAGGAGGGGGAGTATAACAAGGGGTGCTGAAGGGACGAGAGGCAGAGAAGACCTGGACTGACGAGAGCCTGCGGACCTGGTCGCGGCTCGATCGCTCACCGAACAGAAGAAACGCTATCCGAACTCTGAAACCACCTGAGCCCTGCTGACGCTGTCGCGGCTCCTCGAACTCTGAACCATCTGAGCCCTGCTGACGCCGTCGCGGCTCCCCGAATGCTGAACCATCTGAGCCCTGCTGACGCCGTCGCGGCTCCTCGAATTCTGAACCATCTGAGCCCTGCTGACGCCGTCGCGGCTCCCCGAACGCTGAACCATCTGAGCCCTGCTGACGCGGTCGCGGCTCCTCGAATTCTGAACTATCTGAGCCCTGCTGATGCCGTCGCGGCTCCCTGAACTACGATGCTCCGGTGACTGCTGAGTGACTCGCGGCCCGCTCCTCCAAGAGAATCGGCAGAGATTGCCGAGAGAAGCAACATCCCCTCAGCTCGAGGATTGAGAGCTGTGCGCCGGATACCTCGCAGAGACACTGATTGAAAGACTGTCCCGCTACCCCTTTTCCCATCATCACAAGATCGCTGCCGCTTGTGGCATTAAATTCTGCACCTGCCTGCCGGATCATAAAGATCCCTGACAACTACCGATAAAAGCTTATTGCCTTATAACGAACTACTGTGTGGTGTCCCTCTATCCGAAGAGAGAGTAAGCGCAGCGCGTGCGATCCCAGGTGCGAGACCCTTCCAGGAAGGGCCTCCCTGCTCTTGCTCGGCCTAATTCTGGGAAAGGTGGGCCTCAGGGTGGTCAGGAACACATTCCACAGCCTCCCCGGGGAACGCCTTCCAACACAGAAAGAAGCATGAACAGAGCAAAAAGAACCAACAGAGGTGCAGAAAGAGGGAAGAGGGGTACAGAAAGAGGCAAGAGAAGTTCAGAAAGAGGCAAGAGAGGAGCAGAAAGAAGCAAAAGAGGTGCAGAACAAGGGAAGAGGGGGTAGAAAGAATCAAGAGGGGAGCAGAAAGAAGCAAGAGTAGTGCAGAAAGAAACAAAGGAAGTGCAGAAAGAAGCAACAGATGTGTAGAAAGAAACAAGAGAACTGCAGAAAGAGCCAAGAGAGGTGCAGAAAGAGGGAAGATGGCTGCAGAAAGAGGCAAGAGAGGGGCAGAAAGAGGGTAAAGGGATACAGAAATGGGCAAGAGGGTGGCTGAAAGAAGCAAGAGAGTTACAGAAAGAAGCAAGAGAAGTGCTGAAAGAAGCAATATGGGTGCAGAAAGAGGCTACAGGGGTGCAGAAAGAGGCAGGAGAACTACACAAACTACAGAGATACAGATGGAGGCAAGAGAACTGCAATGAGGGGCAACACAGTTACAGAAACAGGCAAAAGAGGTGCAGAAAGAGTTAACCGGGGTGCAGACAGAGGCAAGAGAGCTGCAGAAAGTGGGAAGAGAGGTGCAGAAAGAGGCAACAGAGGAGTGCAGAAAGAGGCAAGAGGGGTGCAGACATTTGCAAGAGAGGAGCAGAAAGAAGCATTAACAGTGCAAAAAGAATCAACAGAGGTGTAGAAAGAGGGAAGAGGGGTACAGAAAGAGGCAAGAGAAGTGCAGAAAGAGGCAAGAGAGGAGCAGAAAGAGGAAAGAAAGGTGCAGAAAAAGGGAAGAGGAGTGTAGAAAGAGTCAACAGGGGTACAGAAAGAAGCAAGAGAAGTGCAGAAGGAAGCAAGGGAAGTGCAGAAAGAAGCAACAGAGATGCAGAAAGAGGCAAGAGGGCCTCAGAAAGAAGCAAGAGAGGTGCAGAAAACACAAATGAAGTGCATGAAGAAGCAACAGATGTGCAGAAAGAAGCAAGAGAACTGCAGAAAGAGGCAAGAGAGGTGCAGAAAGAGGGGATAGGGCTGCAGAAAGAGGCAAGAGAGGGGCAGAAAGAAGGACGAGGGGTGCAGAAAGAGGCAAGAAGTGTACAGAAAGAGCCAAGAGAAGTGCTGAAAGAAGCAATTGAGGTGCGGAGAGAAGCAAGAGAAGTGATGAAAAAGACAAGAGAGTTGCAGAAAGAGAAAAGAGAGGTGCAGAACAAAGCAAGAGACGAGCAAAAAGGGGAAGAGGAGGTGCGGGAAGAGAGGTGCAGAAAGAGGCAAGAGGACTGCAGAAAGAAGCAAGAGAACTGCAGAAAGAAGCAAGACAAGTGCAGAAAGAAGCAACAAAGGTGTAGAAAGAGGCAAGAGAAGTGCAGAAAGAGGCAAGAGAGGTACGGAAAGAGGCAATAGAAGTTCAGAAAGAGGCAAGAGAGGTGCAGAAAGAGGCAATAGAAGTTCAGAAAGAGGCAAGAGAGGAGCAGAAAGAGGCAAGAGAGGTGCAGAAAAAGGGAAGAGGGGTGTAGAAAGAGTCCAGAGGGGAGCAGAAAGAAGCAAGAGTAGTGCAGAAAGAAGCAAAAGAAGTGCAGAAAGAAACTATAGAGCTGCAGAAAGAGGCAAGAGGGTTGCAGAAAGAAGCAAGAGAGATGCAGTTAAAATACAAGTGAAGTGCAGAAAGAAGCAATAGTTGTGCAGAAAGAAACAAGAGAACTGCAGAAAGAGCCAAGAGAGGTGCAGAAAGAGGGAAGATGGCTGCAGAAAGAGGCAAGAGAGGGGTAGAAAGAAGGACGAGGGGTGAAGAAAGAGGAAAGAAGGGTACATAAAGAGGTAAGAGGGCTGCAGAAAGATAAACCAGAGGTGCAGAGTAAGGCAAGAGATGTTCAGAAACAGGCAAGAGAAGTGCAGAAAAAGGCAACAGAAGTGCTGAAAGAAGCAACAGAGGTGCAGAGAGAAGCAAGAGAAGTGATGAAAGAGATACGAGTTACAGAAAGAAACAAGAGAGGAGGGAGAACAAAGCAAGAGAAGAGCAGAAAGAGGAAGGAGAAGTGCAGGGAGAGGGGTGCAGAAAGAGGCAAGAGGGGTACAGAAAGAAGCAAGAAAGGTGCAGAAAGATGCAAGAGAAGTGTAGAAACAGGCAAGAGAGGTGCAGAAACAGGCAAGGGAGGTGCAGAAACAGGCAAGAGAAGTGCAGAACGAAGCAAGAGAAGTGATGAAAGAGACAAGAGAGTCACAGAAAGAAACAAGAGAGGTGCACAAAGAGGGAAGACAAGTGCAGAAAGAGGCAACAGAGGGTTGCAGAAAGAGGCAAGAGGGGTGCAGACATTTGCAAGAGAGGTACAGAAAGAAGCATGTGCAGTGCAAAAAGAACCAACAGAGGTGCAGAAAGAGGCAAGAGGGGTACAAAAAGAGGCAAGAGAAGTGCAGAATGAAGCAAAAGAGGTGTCGAAAGAGGCAAGAGAAGTGCAGAAAGAGGCAAGAGGGGTACATAAAGAGACAAGAGAGGTGCACAAAGACACAAGAGAGGTGCACAAAGAAGAAAGACAAATGCAGAAAGAGACAACAGAGGTGTGCAGACATTGGCAAGAGAGGTGCAGAAAGAAGCATGAACAGTGCAAAAAGAACCAACAGAGGTGCAGAAAGAGGGAAGAGGGGTACAGAAAGAGGCAAGAGAAGTTCAGAAAGAGGCAAGAGAGGAGCAGAAAGAAGCAAAAGAGGTGCAGAACAAGGGAAGAGGGGGTTGAAAGAATCAAGAGGGGAGCAGAAAGAAGCAAAAGTAGTGCAGAAAGAAACAAAGGAAGTGCAGAAAGAAGCAACAGATGCGTAGAAAGAAACAAGAGAACTGCAGAAAGAGACAAGAGAGGTGCAGAAAGAGGGAAGATGGCTGCAGAAAGAGGCAAGAGAGGGGCAGAAAGAAGGACGAGGGGTGCAGAAAGAGACAAGAAGGGTACAGAAAGAGGCAAGAGGGGTGCAGGAATATAAACCAGAGGTGAAGAGTAAGGCAAGAGATGTTCAGAAACAGGCAAGAGAAGTGCAGAAAAAGGCAAGAGAAGTGCTGAAAGAAGCAACAGAGGTGCAGAGAGAAGCAAGAGAAGTGATGAAAGAGACAAGAGAGTTACAGAAAGAAACAAGAGAGGTGCAGAACAAAGCAAGAGAAGAGCAGAAAGAGGAAGGAGAAGTGCAGGAAGAAGGGTGCAGAAAGAGGCACGAGGGGTGCAGAAAGAAGCAAGAGAAGTGCAGAAAGAAGCAAGACAAGTGCAGAAAGCAGCAACAGAGGTGCAGAAAGAGGCAAGAGAAGTGTAGAAACAGGCAAGAGAGGTGCAGAAACAGGCAAGACAAGTGTAGATAGAAGCAAGAGAAGTGATGAAAGAGACAAGAGAGTTACAGAAAGAAACAAGAGAGGTGCACAAAGAAGGAAGACAAGTGCAGAAAGAGGCAACAGATGGGTGCAGAAAGAGGCAAGAGGGGTGCAGACATTTGCAAGAGAGGTACAGAAAGAAGCATGTGCAGTGCAAAAAGAAACAACAGAGGTGCAGAAAGAGGCAAGAGTGGTAAAAAAGAGGCAAGAGAAGTGCAGAATGAAGCAAAGGAGGTGTAGAAAGAGGCAAGAGAAGTGCAGAAAGAGGCAAGAGGGGAACAGAAAGAGACAATAGAGGTGCACAAAGACACAAGAGAGGTGCACAAAGAAGAAAGACAAATGCAGAAAGAGACAACAGAGGGGTGCAGACATTTGCAAGAGAGGTGCAGAAAGAAACATGAACAGTGCAAAAAGAACCAACAGAGGTGCAGAAAGAGGGAAGAGGGGTACAGAAAGAGGCAAGAGAAGTGCAGAAAGAGGCAAGAGAAGTTCATAAAGAGGCAAGAGAGGTGCAGAAAAAGGGAAGAGGGGGTTGAAAGAGTAAAGAGGGGAGCAGAAAGAAGCAAGAGTAGTGCAGAAAGAAACAAAGAAAGTGCAGAAAGAAGCAACAGATGTGCAGAAAGAAACAAGAGAACTGCAGAAAGAGCCAAGAGAGGTGCAGAAAGAGGGAAGATGGCTGCAGAACGAGGCAAGAGAGGGGCAGAAAGAAGGACAAGGGGTGCAGAAAGAGGCAAGAAGGATACAGAAAGAGGCAAGAGGGGTGCAGGAAGATAAACCAGAGGTGCAGAGTAAGGCAAGAGATGTTCAGAAACCGGCAAGAGAAGTGCAGAAAAAGGCAAGAGAAGTGCTGAAAGAAGCAACAGAGGTGCAGAGAGAAGTAAGAGAAGTGATGAAAGAGACAAGAGAGTTACAGAAGGAAACAAGAGAGGTGCAGAACAAAGCAAGACAAGAGCAGAAAGAGGAAGGAGAGGTGCAGGAAGAGGGGTGCAGAAAGAGACAAGAGGGGTACAGAAAGAAGCAAAAGAGGTGCAGAACAAGGGAAGAGGGGGTTGAAAGAATCAAGAGGGGAGCAGAAAGAAGCAAAAGTAGTGCAGAAAGAAACAAAGGAAGTGCAGAAAGAAGCAACAGATGTGTAGAAAGAAACAAGAGAACTGCAGAAAGAGACAAGAGAGGTGCAGAAAGAGGGAAGATGGCTGCAGAAAGAGGCAAGAGAGGGGCAGAAAGAAGGACGAGGGGTGCAGAAAGAGACAAGAAGGGTACAGAAAGAGGCAAGAGGGGTGCAGGAATATAAACCAGAGGTGAAGAGTAAGGCAAGAGATGTTCAGAAACAGGCAAGAGAAGTGCAGAAAAAGGCAAGAGAAGTGCTGAAAGAAGCAACAGAGGTGCAGAGAGAAGCAAGAGAAGTGATGAAAGAGACAAGAGAGTTACAGAAAGAAACAAGAGAGGTGCAGAACAAAGCAAGAGAAGAGCAGAAAGAGGAAGGAGAAGTGCAGGAAGAAGGGTGCAGAAAGAGGCACGAGGGGTGCAGAAAGAAGCAAGAGAAGTGCAGAAAGAAGCAAGACAAGTGCAGAAAGCAGCAACAGAGGTGCAGAAAGAGGCAAGAGAAGTGTAGAAACAGGCAAGAGAGGTGCAGAAACAGGCAAGACAAGTGTAGATAGAAGCAAGAGAAGTGATGAAAGAGACAAGAGAGTTACAGAAAGAAACAAGAGAGGTGCACAAAGAAGGAAGACAAGTGCAGAAAGAGGCAACAGATGGGTGCAGAAAGAGGCAAGAGGGGTGCAGACATTTGCAAGAGAGGTACAGAAAGAAGCATGTGCAGTGCAAAAAGAAACAACAGAGGTGCAGAAAGAGGCAAGAGTGGTAAAAAAGAGGCAAGAGAAGTGCAGAATGAAGCAAAGGAGGTGTAGAAAGAGGCAAGAGAAGTGCAGAAAGAGGCAAGAGGGGAACAGAAAGAGACAATAGAGGTGCACAAAGACACAAGAGAGGTGCACAAAGAAGAAAGACAAATGCAGAAAGAGACAACAGAGGGGTGCAGACATTTGCAAGAGAGGTGCAGAAAGAAACATGAACAGTGCAAAAAGAACCAACAGAGGTGCAGAAAGAGGGAAGAGGGGTACAGAAAGAGGCAAGAGAAGTGCAGAAAGAGGCAAGAGAAGTTCATAAAGAGGCAAGAGAGGTGCAGAAAAAGGGAAGAGGGGGTTGAAAGAGTAAAGAGGGGAGCAGAAAGAAGCAAGAGTAGTGCAGAAAGAAACAAAGAAAGTGCAGAAAGAAGCAACAGATGTGCAGAAAGAAACAAGAGAACTGCAGAAAGAGCCAAGAGAGGTGCAGAAAGAGGGAAGATGGCTGCAGAACGAGGCAAGAGAGGGGCAGAAAGAAGGACAAGGGGTGCAGAAAGAGGCAAGAAGGATACAGAAAGAGGCAAGAGGGGTGCAGGAAGATAAACCAGAGGTGCAGAGTAAGGCAAGAGATGTTCAGAAACCGGCAAGAGAAGTGCAGAAAAAGGCAAGAGAAGTGCTGAAAGAAGCAACAGAGGTGCAGAGAGAAGTAAGAGAAGTGATGAAAGAGACAAGAGAGTTACAGAAGGAAACAAGAGAGGTGCAGAACAAAGCAAGACAAGAGCAGAAAGAGGAAGGAGAGGTGCAGGAAGAGGGGTGCAGAAAGAGACAAGAGGGGTACAGAAAGAAGCAAGAGAAGTGCAGAAAGAAGCAAGACAAGTGCAGAAAGCAGCAACAAAGGTGCAGAAAGAGGCAAGAGAAGTGCAGAAAGAGGCCAGAGAGGTGCAGAAACAGGCAATAGAGGTACAGAAAGAGGGTAAAGGGGTGCAGAAAGGAGCAAGAGGGTTGCTGAAAGATGCAAGAGAGGTACAGCTGAAAGAAGCAATATGGGTGCAGAAAGAGGCTACAGGGGTGCAGAAAGAGGCAAGAGAACTACACAAAGACGCTACAGAGATACAGATGGAGGCAATAGAACTGCAATGAGGGGCAACAGAGTTGCATAAACAGGCAAAAGAGGTGCAGAAAGAGTGAACAGGGGTGCAGACAGACGCAAGAGAGCTGAGGAAAGCAGGAAGAGAGGTGCAGAAAGAGTCAACAGAGGCGTGCAGAAAGAGGCAAGAGGGGTGCAGACATTTGCAAGAGAGGTGCAGAAAGAAGCATTAACAGTGCAAAAAGAATCAACAGAGGTGTAGAAAGAGGGAAGAGGGGTACAGAAAGAGGCAAGAGAAGTGCCAAAAGAGGCAAGAGAGGAGCAGAAGGAGGAAAGAAAGGTGCAGAAAAAGGGAAGAGGGATGTAGAAAGAGTCAAAAGGGGTACAGAAAGAAGCAAGAGAAGTGCAGAAAGAAGCAAGAGAAGTGCAGAAATAAACAACAGAGATGCAGAAAGAGGCAAGAGGGTCTCAGAAAGAAGCAAGAGAGTTGCAGAAAAAACAAGTGAAGTGCATAAAGAAGCACCAGATGTGCAGAAAGAAGCAAGAGAACTGCAGAAAGAGGCAAGAGAGGTGCAAAAAGAGGGGATAGGGCTGCAAAAAGAGGCAAGAGAGGGGCAGAAATAAGCACGAGGGGGCAGAAAGAGGCAAGAAGTGTACAGAAAGAGCCAAGAGAAGTGCTGAAAGAAGCAACAGAGGTGCATAGAGAAGCACGAGAGTGATGGAAAAGACAAGAGAGTTGCAGAAAGAAAGAAGTGAGGTGCAGAACAAAGCAAGAGAAGAGCAGAAAGGGGACGGAGAAGTGCAGGAAGAGGGGTGCAGAAAAAGGCAAGAGGAGTGCAGAAAGAAGCAAGACAAGTGCAGAAAGAAGCAAGGCGAGTGCAGAATGAAGCAACAAAGGTGTAGAAAGAGAAAAAAGAAGTGCAGAAAGAGGCAAGAGAGGTGCAGAAACAGGTAAGAGAAGTTCAGAAAGAGGCAAGAGAGGTGCAGAAAGAGGGAAGAGGGGTACAGAAAGAGGCAAGAGAAGTGCAGAAAGAGAAGTTCAGAAAGAGACAAGAGAGGAGCAGAAAGGGGGAAGAACGGTGCAGAAAAAGGGAAGAGGGGGTACAAAGAGTCAAGAGGGGAGCAGAAAGAAGCAAGAGTAGTGCAGAAATAAACAAAGGAAGTGCAGAAAGAAGCTAAAGAGATGCAGAAAGATGCAACAGGGTCTCAGAAAAAAGCAAGAGAGGTGCAGAAAAACAAGTGAAGTGCATAAAGAAGCAACAGATGTGCAGAAAGAAGCAAGAGAACTGCAGAAAGAGGCAAGTGAGGTACAGAAAAAGGGGATAGGGTTGCAAAAAGAGGCAAGAGAGGGGCAGAAAGAAGGACGAGGGGTGCAGAAAGAGGCAAGAAGTGTACAGAAAGAGCCAAGAGAAGTGCTGAAAGAAGCAACAGAGGTGCAGAACAAAGCAAGAGAAGAGCAGAAAAAGGCAAGAGGAGTGCAGAAAGAAGCAAGACAAGTGCAGAAAGAAGCAACAAAGGTGTAGAAAGAGGAAAGAGAAGTGCAGAAAGAGGCAAGAGAGGTGCGGAAACAGGTAAGAGAAGTTCAAAAAGAGGCAAGAGAGGAGCAGAAAGTGGCAAGAGAGGTACAGAAAAAGGGAAGAGGGGGTAGAAAGAGTCAAGAGGGAAGCAGAAAGAAGCAAGAGTAGTGCAGAAAGAAACGAAGAGCAGAAAGAAGCGACAGATGTGCAGAAAGAAACAAGAGAACTGCAGAAAGAGCCAAGAGAAGTGCAGAAAGAGGGAAGATGGCTGCAGAAAGAGGCAAGAGAGGGGCAGAAAGAAGGACGAGGGGTACAGAAAGAGGCAAGAAGGGTACAGAAAGAGGCAAGAGGGCTGCAGAAAGATAAACCAGAGGTGCAGAGTAAGGCAAGAGATGTTCAGAAACAGGCAAGAGAAGTGCAGAAAAAGGCAAGAGAAGTGCTGAAAGAAGCAACAGAGGTGCAGAGAGAAGCAAGAGAAGTGATGAAAGACACAAGAGAGCTACAGAAAGAAACAAGAGAGGTGCAGAACAAAGCAAGAGAAGAGCAGAAAGAGGAAGGAGAGGTGCAGGAAGAGGGGTGCAGAAAGAGGCAAGAGGGGTAGAGAAAGAAGCAAGAGAAGTGCAGAAAGAAGCAAGACAAGTGCAGAAAGCAGCAACAAAGGTGCAGAAAGAGGCAGGAGAAGTGGAGAAACATGCAAGAGAGGTGCAGTATCAGGCAAGAGAAGTGCAGAAAGAAGCAAGAGAAGTGATGAAAGAGACAAGAGAGTTACAGAAAGAAACAATAGAGGTGCACAAAGAGAGAAGACAAGTGCAGAAAGAGGCAACAGAGGGGTGCAGAAAGAGGCAAGAGGTGTCCAGACATTTGCAAGAGAGGTACAGAAAGAAGCATGTGCAGTGCAAAAAGAACCGACAGAGGTGCAGAAAGAGGCAAGAGGGTACAAAAAGAGGCAAGAGAAGTGCAGAATGAAGCGACAGAGGTGTAGAAAGAGGCAAGAGAAGTGCAGAAAGAGGCGAGAGGGGTATGGAAAGAGACAAGAGAGCTGCACAAAGAGACAAGAGAGGTGCACAAAGAAGAAAGACAAATGCAGAAAGAGACAACAGAGGGGTGCAGACATTTGCAAGAGAGGTGCAGAATGAACCATGAACAGTGCAAAAAGAACCAACAGAGGTGCAGAAAGAGGCAAGAGGGTACAAAAAGAGACAAGAGAAGTGCAGAATGAAGCATCAGAGGTGTAGAAAGAGGCAAGAGAAGTGCAGAAAGAGGCGAGAGGGGTACGGAAAGAGACAAGAGAGCTGCACAAAGAGACAAGAGAGGTGCACAAAGAAGAAAGACAAATGCAGAAAGAGACAACAGAGGGGTACAGACATTTGCAAGAGAGGTGCAGAATGAACCATGAACAGTGCAAAAAGAACCAACAGAGGTGCAGAAAGAGGGAGGAGGGGTACAGAAAGAGGCAAGAGAAGTGCAGAAAGAGGCAAGGGAAGTTCAGAAAGAGGCAAGAGAGGAGCAGAAAGAGGCAAGGGAGGTGCAGAAAAAGGGAAGATGGGGTAGAAAGAGTCAAGAGGGGAGTAGAAAGAAGCAAGAGTAGTGCAGAAAGAAACAAAGGAAGTGCAGAAAGAAGCTAAAGAGATGCAGAAAGAGGCAACAGGATTGCAGAAAGAAGCAAGAGAGGTGCAGAAAGAGCCAAGAGAGGTGCAGAAAGATGGAAGAGGGCTGCAGAAAGAGGCAAGAGGGGGCAGAAAGAAGGACGAGGGATGCAGAAAGAGGCAAGAAGGATACAGGAATAGGCAAGAGGGGTGCAGAAAGAAAAACCAGAGGTGCAGATTAAGGCAAGAGATGTTCACAAACAGGCAAGAGAAGTACAGAAAAAGGCAAGAGAAGTGCTGAAAGAAGCAACAGAGGTGCAGAGA
Organism: Triturus cristatus; assembly: GCF_964204655.1. Taxonomy (NCBI): domain Eukaryota; kingdom Metazoa; phylum Chordata; class Amphibia; order Caudata; family Salamandridae; genus Triturus; species Triturus cristatus. The sequence continues at coordinate 610,402,147 of NC_140591.1, read as the reverse complement.
GAAGCAAGAGAAGTGATGAAAGAGACAAGAGAGTTACAGAAAGAAACAAGAGAGGTGCAGAACAAAGCAAGAGAAGAACAGAAAGAGGAAGGAGAGGTGCAGGAAGAGGGGTGCAGAAAGAGGCAAGAGGGGTACAGAAAGAAGCAAGAGAAGTGCAAAAAGAAGCAAGACAAGTGCAGAAAGAAGCAACAAAGCTGCAGAAAGAGGCAAGAGAAGTGGAGAAACAGGCAAGAGAGGTGCAGAAACAGGCAAGAGAAGTATAGAAAGAAGCAAGAGAAGTGATGAAAGAGACAAGAGAGTTGCAGAAAGAAACAAGAGCGGTACAGAACAAAGCAAGAGAAGAGCAGAAAGAGCAAAGAGAGGTGCAGGAAGAGGGGTGCAGAAAGAGGCAAGAGAGATGCAGAAAGAAGCAAGAGAAGTGCAGAAAGAAGCAAGACAAGTATAGAAAGAAGCAACACATGTGCAGAAAGAGGCAAGAGAAGTGCAGAAAGATGCAAGAGAGGTGCAGAAATAGGCAATAGAGGTACAGAAAGAAGGTAAAGGGGTGCAGAAAGGGGCAAGAGGGTTGCTGAAAGAAGCAAGAGAGGTACAGAAAGAAGCAAGAGAAGTGCTGAAAGAAGCAATATGGGTGCAGAAAGAGGCTACAGGGGTGCAGAAAGAGGCAAGAGAACTACACAAAGAGGCTACAGAGATACAGATGGAGGCAAGAGAACTGCAATGAGAGGCAACAGAGTTGCAGAAACAGGCAAAAGAGGTGCAGAAAGAGTGAACAGGGGTGCAGACAGAGGCAAGAGAGCTGCAGAAAGCAGGAAGAGAGGTGCAGAAAGAGGCAACAGAGGGGTGCAGAAAGAGGCAAGAGGGGAGCAGACATTTGCAAGAGAGGTGCAGAAAGAAGCATTAACAGTGCAAAAAGATTCAACAGAGGTATAGAAAGAGGGAAGAGGGGTACAGAAAGGGCAAGAGAAGTGCAGAAAGAGGCAAGAGAGGAGCAGAAAGAGGGAAGAAAGGTGCAGAAAAAGGGAAGAGGGGTGTAGAAAGAGTCAAAAGGGGTACAGAAAGAAGCAAGAGAAGTGCAGAAAGAAACAACAGAGATGCAGAGAGTGGCAAGAGGATCTCAGAAAGAAGCAAGAGAGGTGCAGAAAAAACAAGTGAAGTGCATAAAGAAGCAACAGATGTGCAGAAAGAAGCAAAAGAACTGCAGAAAGAGGCAAGAGAGGTGCAGAAAGAGGGGATAGGGCTGCAAAAAGAGGCAAGAGAGGGGCAAAAAGAAGGACTAGGGGTGCAGAAAGAGGCAAGAAGTGTACAGAAAGAGCCAAGAGAAGTGCTGAAAGAAGCAACAGAGGTGCATAGAGAAGCAAGAGAAGTGATGAAAAAGACGAGAGTTGCAGAAAGAAAGAAGAGAGGTGCAGAACAAAGCAAGAGAAGAGCAGAAAGGGGAAGGAGAGGTGCAGGAAGAGGGGTGCAGAAAGAGGCAAGAGGGGTACAGAAAGAAGCAAGAGAAGTACAAAAAGAAGCAAGACAAGTGCAGAAAGAAGCAACAAACCTGCAGAAAGAGGCAAGAGAAGTGGAGAAACAGGCAAGAGAGGTGCAGAAACAGGCAAGAGAAGTATAGAAAGAAGCAAGAGAAGTGATGAAAGAGACAAGAGAGTTGCAGAAAGAAACAAGAGCGGTACAGAACAAAGCAAGAGAAGAGCAGAAAGAGCAAAGAGAGGTGCAGGAAGAGGGGTGCAGAAAGAGGCAAGAGAGATGCAGAAAGAAGCAAGAGAAGTGCAGAAAGAAGCAAGACAAGTACAGAAAGAAGCCACACATGTGCAGAAAGAGGCAAGAGAAGTGCAGAAAGATGCAAGAGAGGTGCAGAAATAGGCAATAGAGGTACAGAAAGAAGGTAAAGGGGTGCAGAAAGGGGCAAGAGGGTTGCTGAAAGAAGCAAGAGAGGTACAGAAAGAAGCAAGAGAAGTGCTGAAAGAAGCAATGTGGGTGCAGAAAGAGGCTACAGGGGTGCAGAAAGAGGCAAGAGAACTACACAAAGAGGCTACAGAGCTACAGATGGAGGCAAGAGAACTGCAATGAGAGGCAACAGAGTTGCAGAAACAGGCAAAAGAGGTGCAGAAAGAGTGAACAGGGGTGCAGACAGAGGCAAGAGAGCTGCAGAAAGCAGGAAGAGAGGTGCAGAAAGAGGCAACAGAGGGGTGCAGAAAGAGGCAAGAGGGGAGCAGACATTTGCAAGAGAGGTGCAGAAAGAAGCATTAACAGTGCAAAAAGATTCAACAGAGGTATAGAAAGAGGGAAGAGGGGTACGGAAAGGGCAAGAGAAGTGCAGAAAGAGGCAAGAGAGGAGCAGAAAGAGGGAAGAAAGGTGCAGAAAAAGGGAAGAGGGGTGTAGAAAGAGTCAAAAGGGGTACAGAAAGAAGCAAGAGAAGTGCAGAAAGAAACAACAGAGATGCAGAGAGTGGCAAGAGGATCTCAGAAAGAAGCAAGAGAGGTGCAGAAAAAACAAGTGAAGTGCATAAAGAAGCAACAGATGTGCAGAAAGAAGCAAAAGAACTGCAGAAAGAGGCAAGAGAGGTGCAGAAAGAGGGGATAGGGCTGCAAAAAGAGGCAAGAGAGGGGCAGAAAGAAGGACTAGGGGTGCAGAAAGAGGCAAGAAGTGTACAGAAAGAGCCAAGAGAAGTGCTGAAAGAAGCAACAGAGGTGCATAGAGAAGCAAGAGAAGTGATGAAAAAGACGAGAGTTGCAGAAAGAAAGAAGAGAGGTGCAGAACAAAGCAAGAGAAGAGCAGAAAGGGGAAGGAGAGGTGCAGGAAGAGGGGTGCAGAAAAAGGCAAGAGGAGTGCAGAATGAAGCAAGACAAGTGCAGAAAGAAGCAACAAAGGTGTGGAAAGAGGAAAGAGAAGTGCAGAAAGAGGCAAGAGAGGTGCGTAAACAGGTTAGAGAGGTATAGAAAGAGTGGAAAGCAGTGCGGAAAGAGGCATGAGGAGTGCAGAAAGAAGCAAGAGAGGTACAGAAAGAAGCAAGAGAAGTGCTGAATGAAGCAATTGGGGGCAGAACGAGGCTACATGGGTGCAGAAAGAGGCATGAGAAGTGCACAAAGAAGCTACAGAGATATAGATGGAGGCAAGAGAACTACAATGAGAGGCAACAGAGTAGCAGAAACAGGCAAAAGAGGTACAGAAAGAGTGAACAAGGGTGCAGACAGAGGCAAGAGAGCTGCAGAAAGCAGGAAGAGTGGTGCAGAAAGAGGCAAGAAGGGTGCAGAAAGAAGCAAGAGAGGTGCAGAAAGAAGCAAGAGCAGTGTAAAAGAACCAACAGACCTGCAGAAAGAGGCAAGATGTAGGAGAGTAGGATCTGCCTCTTATGTTGCCCCCACTTTTTTTCTGATGTTTACACTGGTTTCTGGCTATAGTCTGGCTGGGACCCTGTTAATCAGGGCCCCAGCCTCTCTGTTCTCTCTAAACGACATGGAGTGTATATTAGGTGCACTAGTGATTGGATACTGTGGTACCTTATGAGTCCCAAGTATATAGTACCTTAGGTACCAAGGGCATAGGTACTTCACAGGCCTACCAGGGGCTGAAGCATGTATTATGCCACCCCTGGGAAGCAGACTAAATCTGACACCAAAGGCCTGCTACTGCAGTCTGAGTGAGGTGGTGCTAGCACTCTTCACTGAGATATAGGTTCCCTATATCTCTCCAGCACACACATTTAAACCTATCAGTCACCCCTAAGGCAGGCCCTATCAATCCTGAGGGCAGGGTGCTTGGTGTCTGAGCAGGGCCCCTCTGCAGCTCTCAGAGTCCATTCCCTGGGGCTGTTTGTGAATGCGGTCAAACCATATACTCTTAAGTGCATTATAACATCGCGGAAAATGCTAACTTAGGAATGGCTGCATCGAAACATGTTGTGTTTGGTGTCAAATGCTTTGGAATCATACCCCCACACCAGTAACTGGTGTGGGAGTATGATTTCACCCTTCTAGAGTACCTACTGTGGAAACGTGGCAGAATCCTAAAGAGCCCAGCATCACAAAATGGATGCCACCAGTCACAGATACTGGGCTGCCATCCTGCTTATGACCGAAACTCTCAGTGGAGAAAGCCCAACAATAGGTATCCTGTCACAGGGAGGTGTGACCACCTCCCAGACAGTGTTTAGTGTATTGGGGCTGGGTGGGTGCACTCTTAGAGTTCTTTGAAGTCCTGCACTGGGGAGCAGTAGGTTCCTCTGTGCATACACCAGTTCAAACCGGCTCTGGGGCTACCTGCCCCAGCTCTGGTGTGAAACTGGACAAAGGGAAGTGGGTGTAGCCACCCACTCTCCTGACCCTCCCATAGTTGGGGTCATAGAGCTAGTCCCTCCCTTCCTTCTAGTATAAGTTAGGGAACCCTTGCCATTGCAAACTAGATATCCCTGGATGACACTCTGAAGAAGAATCCCGGACCTTCGACGTTCCACTACCTCTGGAAAACTGAAGACTCTCCCTTGGAGTCAAGGAGTGACTCCCCTGCTTGGCAGGCACCAAAAACTGCAACAACGGTCGCAAACTCCAACGCTCCCGCCAGAGCCCGAAGTCCCTGACTTCTCTAAGGCCATCATGAGTCCCCAGCGACGCTGAGGCAAGTGGACCCCACAAGGAACAGCAATCCCTGGGTACCATGCACTATTGTCGAGTACAACCCCTTCACTATGTTCTACGAACCTGTGCTTTGGGCACAAGTGGTCAAAGCCTCTAGCAGAGATCCCTCCAAAGATCAGAGGCCTACCCCATCCCGAGTGACTGTGGGCCCCTGTTGAGTGGATCCTCCCGAGGCATCTTCGCGATCCCTTGCCGGCTGGCTTGTGGGTCCCCTGAAGACTTTTCTACAATTCCAAAGTGCTCCCCTGGTTGCTCCAGCCCTGCCCTGACTTACCCTCGCTGGGTGAGTCCCCCAGACCTTGCTGGTCTGCACCTCTGACTTTTTGTCCTTTCCACGAGACTTGCTGTTGCCAAGGCTTGTTGGCTCCAATCTGGTCGCCGACACCGCAGTAAGCTGCAGACGTCGCGGGACACGCTGAATCCAGCTCCTTGTCATCGTTGACGCCTCCTGGACCTCGTGGCTGAAAGTCAAGGCACCCGTGAACTACCTGAAAACACCCGACGACTGTGGGCATTCATCTTCCTTGCCCCGGGTCACTGCCAAGTGACTTTGAACATTGTCCCCTCTGCTTTCAGGTCTTCCTTCTTCTGAATCTAGGCTTGGATCTTTCTTCACAAGCAGCAAGTCTTCACTAGCTCCCATTAAAAACGACGCCGCGACCCGACACCTAAAGACACCTATGCACCCGGTGAGGTAACTCCAGCACTACGGTGCTCCTGTGGGTGTTGGCGCTGGAACTACTTACCCTGTAAGTGACTTGCTTGTAGTCTCCTTCGAAGTGCCCTAAAACTCTTAATTTCAAATCGCGACTTGCACCATTGAAGTCAACGCCAATTTGTGGCTGTGTTAACACACTGTACGCGTCCCCCGTGGGTCCTTTACTTACCTGCATTGGGTGGTTTCATGAGGCCCCAACACTTCTAAAGGCCCTAGGCCTTGTCCCTTTGCAAGTCGTTGTCTCTAAGTCTCTTTTTTAGTATATGGTCTGGTACGCCCCTAGGGCCCCAGCCATATTTGTGCTTAATTTATTGTGCATATGTTCCTGACTTCTAATTTCATAAAGAGATTAGTAGAGAGTTATTTAGTAATAAATACATATATATTTGATATATATACCTGTGTGGTGTCCTTTCATTCGGTGAGTCAAGAGATTATGTGGTAAAACAAGCTGCTTTACATTCCTCCAAGACTTAACCTGAAGGCTGCTCTCCACAGCTACCACTAGGATAGCTTTCTTAAAAGGTTGTCTTAAACCTACTACCATAAGAGTCGAATTGTACTGGTGCAACGTGTCCACTTTAACTAGTGAACAGCATATACCAGGCCAACTTCTCACATTGGTGGGCAGCGTGTGGGATTTCAGCTTGCTATTGTTTCACCAGTAAATCTCTATTTGAATTACTAACTGAAAACCACTATAGGTACTCAAGGTACATATAAAGTCAAGCTTAGTATCAATAAGTTCAACTGAACTTAGAGCTGTGTGTCAAGGGATATCACACCCTTTCTACAGCTCAAGCTAGGATCAGTAAGCCACAAACTGTTGTAGGTAGTACAACACTGCACAACACTAGAATGTCCTTAAGGGTTGGAACCAGTGGATCCACCCAGCCACAGTATAAGGACATGACTTTCTTTGACTTGAAAGCCATGTGTGCTGCAAGGCACCTGAAGCTAGGACAGAGTCCCTCAACACTACACCTGATAGATCTGCTGACAGCAGATGATCTTAGATTAGCTCTAGGAGCTAATGGGTCTGAATCAGTGAGTGGGTCAATTACAGTGTCTGGGTCAGATGATGAACATCAAGATGACCAAGACTCTGTGGTTGAAGGGCCAGATCCCCAAGGGTCTGAAAAGGGCAGAGGAATTCTCCCTAAGAGAACTGACAGAGTGGAGGAAAGGCCTAGGTCCCTTTCTAGGGAGTCTGACCACTCCTATCACTCCGGCAGAGAATCTGTCCACCAGAGGAGCTCCTACTTCCCTAGAAGGGAGACCTCCTCTGACAGAATCTACAAATTGCTGCAGTATGGGGAAGCAAGATTTGCCCTCAAAACCAAGCAGTTGGCATTAGATAGAGAAGCCTTTTAGCTCCAGAGAGCTTTGTGAGACCGGCCTCACGGCGTTGCCCTCTCCATCATCCAGCCAACCTGCAACCACCCTCAAGACACGACATCTCCGACTCCGGCTGCCCCAGCCACCCCCGATCCACGGGCCGGCCAGAGGCCTGACAGACTCAACACCCTACCACGCATGCCCAACCGAGGGAGCGGGAACCCTCGAGCCAGACCCAGAGGCGCCAGCCCAGTCACACCTCGGGTCGCCTTCCCCGGGAGGACTCAATCGGCCACCAGGCCCCTGGGGAGCAGGCGCCTCCCCTACCGAGCGTCTGGGGTCCCTCCCAGACCCACCTGAAAAGACCAAAGAAGTGAGCGGCAGGAAATCCCGCCGAACCCCCTCCGTCACCCCAGTCCCCCCTCTGCGAGCACTCCGGACTTCAAAGAACCAGCGGAGTATAACAAGGGGTGCCGGAGAAACAAGGATGAAGAAGACCTGGAACCATCTGAGCCTGCTGACGCTGTCACGGCTCCTGAACGCTGAAGTCACCTGGGCCTGCTGAGTGACTCGCGGCCTCTTGCTATTGAACCATCTGAGCCCTGCGGACGAGGTCGCGGCTCCCGAACACTGAACCACCTAGGCCTGCTGAGTGACTCGCGGCCCCCAGCTATTGAACCATCCGAGCCCTGCTGACGAGGTCGCGGCTCCCGAACACTGAACCACCTAGGCCTGCTGAGTGACTCGCGGCCCCCAGCTATTGAACCATCTGAGCCCTGCTGACGGAATCGCGGCTCCCGAACTCCGACCACCTGTGCCTGCTGAGAGACTCGCGGCGCTCCCCTTGAGGACGACTCGGTAAGAGATCGCCCAGAGATACGACACCCTCCAGCTCGAGGATTGTGAGCTTCCGCAGGGTATTTCGCAGAGACACTATCTTGAAAGACTGTCCCGCTACCCCCGTTCCCCACGACTGATTTGTGGTACGTTGTGCCACTGCTGTACTACTTGCCTTTTGGATCATAAAGATCCCTTGAAATCATCGATAAAAGAACCTATCGTCCTACAAAGAATACGTGTGGTGTCACTCTGTTCGTAGTGCATCTCAGGGTGTGCGCGCCTGGTTCGGCTTACTTGGGAGAGGTGGGTCAAAGGGGTGGGCAAGACGTGTATCGAACCCCCCTCCGGCGAACGCCTTTCCAACATTTGGTGGCAGACGACGGGATCCGAGCCGACACCGAAAGAGAGCGTGCAGTGAACGACTGACGCACTACCAAACAGAGATGGAAGGAGAAACCTCCCTGGGTGCCGCAGGTACCGAAGTAAGCTCACCGTTCCGAGAGGATCAATTGGACTATTACACGCATAGAGAATTAATACAGTTTTGCAAAGACCTTGGCATCGCTACCACCGGACTAAGCACAAAGGAAGACTTCCAGAAAGTACTGAAAGCCTGGGTCGAGACGGGGGCGCCCCCGACCCAAACGGAAGGGGATTCTACCCATGAACCACCAAGCATCCCGGCAAGGAACAACGGGCCAGAGGGGAACCTGTTCCCCGAGGAACTAGCGGACCGAGAGAGAAGCCGAAACCACGAACTTGAACTGGCAAAACTAAAAATCGAGGGAGAGATAAAACTGGCAGAGAAGAAGTTAGCCGTCGAGCAGTTACGGCTACAAGGGGAACTCGAAGAGAAGAGACTCCAAAGGGAGCACGACGAAAAGAAACTCCAGCTAGAACATGAACGCGGCCTGAAGGAGATTGAGTGGCGGGCTAGAAACGAAAAGTCACAGCCACCCGGGAATCCACCGTCCGCTCCCACCGGGGAAACCAAAGTTCACATCCCCAAGGATGTGGTAAAGGAGTATTATAAGAACGATGATATCCAGCAGTGGTTTAAGGCCTACGAACTCGCCATGACCTCTCACCGAGTCCCGCAAAAGGATTGGGGGGCTGGCCTATGGGGCCGGTTCTTAAGCGAAGGAAGAGACACTCTGCTAGATCTGCCCTCCACGGTCATGAACTCCTACAGCCACATGAAGGAAGCCCTCGTGGGCCGGTACGGACTCACCCCCGAAATGTACCGACAACGGTTCCGAGATTGCAAAAAGATACCGGGCACCACGTGGGTAGAATACGTGAACTTTTACAGCCGAGCCTTGGACGGGTGGATCAAGGGCAGCAAGGTCTCCACCTTCGAAGAACTGTTCGATCTGATTGCCTGGGAACATTTAGCGGCCAATTGCTTTATAGAACTGCGCCAGCATCTCCTGGACAGTAAACTCACCGACCCTCGGAAGCTGGCCGCTTAGGCTGATCGTTGGGTGAACACCCGGGCCACCCGGGGCCCCGTGGGGGACTACGGCCGCCACAGTCAGGGTCCCCCCCGCCAGAGGGGCGGAGGGAACCACGGCCGACCCAGAGACTTCCCCGGGGGGTCCTCAACCAGCCCCCCCAGCAGCCCACCAGCGGCGGGTTCGGCACAGTCCCCAGCAAGCACCGGAGCCCCAGGACGACCAGGTCCACGAGCTAGGATCACCTGCTTCCGCTGCCAGCAGCCCGGACACTACGCCAATGACCCACAGTGTCCCCAGTATCAGCGACCACAACGACCAACCCCACGGCCCGGCAGATGGCCTCCGTGGCTCTGGGGGAAGAGATGGAAGACTCCGAGGAATGGGAACCGGCGGCCATGGCCCTGGTCTCCCTTGGTGATCGAGAAATGGTCCCCGGGACACCCTTGCCCGCCAACACAGAAAAATACCGACAGCGGGTGACCATCAACGGCCACCGAGTCGAGGGCCTTCGTGACACCGGGGCGAGTGTCACCGCGGTCCACCGCAGCCTAATTTCAGAAGACCAGATCCTAACCGGGGCCCTCTGTCCGGTCGTATCCTCCGACAATTCTGAGAGCCTCTGCCAGATGGCGCTGGTGCCCTTCGAGTGGGGAGGGGTCTCCGGAGAACTGAAGGTAGCGGTCCGGACATCGCAGCCCGTAGACTGCCTCCTGGGCAACGACCTGGAGAGTTCCCCGTGGGGGCAAGTAGAACGAAGAGCCCACCTGGAGATGATGGGCCTACCAGAATGGGTCTGCGCCACCACGCGCTCCATGACCGCCCGAGTGCCTCCCTCCAAGGGCGGTGAAGCCCTCTTACCGAACACTATCCCCGAGAGCCGGGACCCCCTCCCAGAAGCAGACAACCCTCCTTCCGAGGGAGAAGGAGACACTAACCCAGGGGAAGGATCGGAACCTTCCGCCCCAGAGGCCCCGACGGAACTCGAAGAACTGCCCGAGTTGGCCCAGTGGCGCTGCGAAGGGGGGCCCTCCCGCGAAGAGTTCTGCCAGGAACAGACCACCTGCCCCTTCCTCGAGGGACTTAGACAACAAGCCGAAGCCCAGGCCGCCGGTGACCGAACCGGAACCCATTGGGTCTATTGGGACAATGGCCTCCTATACAGCGAGCAAAAGTCCGCCGAGCTAGGCGCAGCACGAGTACTGGTGGTACCCCTGTGGTTCCGGAGCCTCCTCCTGGGCCTGGCCCACGATGTACCCTTGGCAGGACACTTAGGCCAAGACAAGACATACCAGCGATTGGTGACCCACTTCTATTGGCCCAAGATGCGAGCGAATGTAGAAGCACACTGCAAGTCCTGCCTCATGTGCCAGGGCAGTGGGAAGAGTGGCGGAAAACGCAAAGCTCCCTTACAACCGTTCCCCGTTGTAAGTACCCCATTCGAGCGGGTCGGCATCGACATCGTGGGACCCCTGGATCCGAAGACCGCACAGGGCCACAGATTCATCCTTGTCCTGGTGGACCATGCCACCCGCTACCCCGAGGCCATCCCCCTCCGCACCGTGACGGCTCCCGTGGTGGGCCGGGCTCTCATGGGGATCTTCTCCCGTGTCGGATTTCCCCGCGAGGTTGTGAGTGATCGCGGCACTAACTTTATATCCCGCTACATGAAGTCCCTGTGGCAGCAGTGCGGAGTCACGTATAAGTTCACGACCACCCTCACTCCCCAGCAGGCCGACGACTGCCGCCAGCTGCTCAGACAATTCGCAGACCTCTTCTCTCTCATTCCAAGGGTTACCGACTGGTGTGTCCACGACGTGGACACCGGCGACAGCCCGCCTGTGAGACACCGAGCCTACCGGGTGCCTGACCGGGTCCGCACCTGCATCAAGACCGAGGTACAGAAGATGCTCACCCTGGGAGTAATCGAACCCTCCGACAGCCCCTGGGCCAGCCCGGTGGTTCTGGTCCCGAAGGCGGCTTCCCCGGGGGTCGTCCCCGAACTAAGATTCTGTGTGGACTATCGGGAGCTCAATGCGGTCACCCGCGCAGACGCTCACCCTATTCCCCGAGCCGACGAGCTCATTGACCGCCTGGGGGCCGCCCGGTTCCTCAGCACTTTCGACCTGACCTGCGGATACTGGCAGATTGCTCTCACGGAAGGAGCGAAAGAGCGCTCTGCCTTCTCTACGCCAGATGGCCACTACCGCTTCAGGGTCATGCCGTTCAGGATGAGAAACGCCCCAGCCACGTTCCAGCGGTTGGTGAACAAGGTCCTGGCCGGACTCGAGGAGTTCAGCGCAGCGTACCTTGACGACATCGCTGTATTCAGCTCTCAATGGCACGAGCATCTCCAGCACCTCCGACAAGTACTAATGGCCCTGCGCCAAGCCGGACTAACCGTGAAGGCCAGCAAATGCCAGCTCGGGCAAGGCTCCGTGGTCTACCTGGGGCATCAGGTGGGCAGCGGCCAGGTCGCCCCTCTCCAGCCGAAGATCGACGCCATCAAGTCCTGGGAGCCCCCCACCACGCAGACAGAGGTTCGGGCCTTCCTGGGCCTTACGGGGTACTACCAGAGGTTCATTAAAAATTATGGTAGTATCGCAGGGCCCCTCACAGAGTTGACCTCCAAAAAGCTTCCGCAGAAGGTGCAGTGGACCACCCCGTGCCAGCAGGCGTTCGACGCCTTGAAAACCGCCATGTGCACCGCTCCCGTACTCAAGGCCCCCGACTACTCCCAAGAGTTTGTGGTCCAGACCGACGCATCCGAACACGGCATCGGGGCCGTGCTCTCGCAGTTCGACGACAAGGGCATTGATCAGCCCATAGCCTTCATCAGCCGAAGGCTACTGCCGAGAGAGCAGCGTTGGAGTACTATAGAGCGAGAGACCTTTGCCGTAGTCTGGGCCCTCAAGAAACTGCGGCCCTACTTGTTCGGAACCCATTTTCGAGTACAGACGGACCACCGGCCCTTGCAGTGGCTAATGCGGATGAGGGGGGAGAACCCCAAGCTACTACGATGGTCCATCTCTCTCCAAGGGATGGATTTCACTGTCGAACATCGCCCCGGGACGGATCATGCCAACGCCGACGGCCTGTCCCGGTTCTTCCGCTTCGGCGAGGAGAACCCCCCAGTGGATGGGTAGTTCTCCACGCCTTTCAGCTGGGGGGGACGCGTGTGAGACCGGCCTCACGGCGTTGCCCTCTCCATCATCCAGCCAACCTGCAACCACCCTCAAGACACGACATCTCCGACTCCGGCCGCCCCAGCCACCCCCGATCCACGGGCCGGCCAGAGGCCTGACAGACTCAACACCCTACCATGCATGCCCAACCGAGGGAGCGGGAACCCTCGAGCCAGACCCAGAGGCGCCAGCCCAGTCACACCTCGGGTCGCCTTCCCCGGAAGGACTCAATCGGCCACCAGGCCCCTGGGGAGCAGGTGCCTCCCCTACCGAGCGTCTGGGGTCCCTCCCAGACCCACCTGAAAAGACCAAAGAAGTGAGCGGCAGGAAATCCCGCCGAACCCCCTCCGTCACCCCAGTCCCCCCTCTGCGAGCACTCCGGACTTCAAAGAACCAGCGGAGTATAACAAGGGGTGCCGGAGAAACAAGGATGAAGAAGACCTGGAACCATCTGAGCCTGCTGACGCTGTCGCGGCTCCTGAACGCTGAAGTCACCTGGGCCTGCTGAGTGACTCGCGGCCTCTTGCTATTGAACCATCTGAGCCCTGCGGACGAGGTCGCGGCTCCCGAACACTGAACCACCTAGGCCTGCTGAGTGACTCGCGGCCCCCAGCTATTGAACCATCTGAGCCCTGCTGACGGAATCGCGGCTCCCGAACTCCGACCACCTGTGCCTGCTGAGAGACTCGCGGCGCTCCCCTTGAGGACGACTCGGTAAGAGATCGCCCAGAGATACGACACCCTCCAGCTCGAGGATTGTGAGCTTCCGCAGGGTATTTCGCAGAGACACTATCTTGAAAGACTGTCCCGCTACCCCCTTTCCCCACGACTGATTTGTGGTACGTTGTGCCACTGCTGTACTACTTGCCTTTTGGATCATAAAGATCCCTTGAAATCATCGATAAAAGAACCTATCGTCCTACAAAGAATACGTGTGGTGTCACTCTGTTCGTAGTGCATCTCAGGGTGTGCGCGCCTGGTTCGGCTTACTTGGGAGAGGTGGGTCAAAGGGGTGGGCAAGACGTGTATCGAACCCCCCTCCGGCGAACGCCTTTCCAACAAGCTTCTACAAGAGAGGGGTTAGAACCCCCTGGTGGCAGCAATAGTGTCCCTAGAGGCAGAGAATATATTCCAGACCATAGGAACCTGAGAAAGGTTGTTCTTCCCTACCAGAGTGGATAACTGATATGGAAAGGGCCTGTAGAGTACAACAGGTCCCCCAAAAGCAGTGGGCAGCAATCTTGTGACTCTCCTTTTCATATAAAGGTAGAGACAAGCTCCTCACTGTTAGAGAAGAGGATGCTGATGACTATGAAGTTCTGAAGAGTGCACAGATAGATGGGTTTGGCTTAACCACTGAGCAAAACAGGTTGAAGTTCAGAGACACCCAATAGGCACAGACTCAGGACTGGACTGACTTTGTAGATTGTGCAACCAAGGCTCTGGGAGGTTGTCTGGTTGGCAGTAGGGTTAATGATTTCAAGGGATTGTATAATCTAATGATGAGAGAACAGATCCTTAATAATTGCCAGAACCAGTTGTTGCATCAATACCTGGTGGACTCAGATCTGACCTCTCCCCAAGAATTGGGAAAGAGGGCAGACAAGTGGGTCAGAACCAGGGTGAGGCAGAAAACCCAGAACCAAGGGGGTGACTCAAAGAAGCAGGATTCTAAGGGCTCTGAGAAAGGTGGGAATAAGTCAAAAGACCAGAAGTCTTCACAAGGGCCCCGAAAATCTGCATCTGGTGGGGAGTCACAATCTAACAAGGGAAAAGGCCAAAAGAAGCCCTGGTGCAAATTCTGTAAACAGAAAGGGCACTGGACTTCTGATTGTAACAAGTCCAAAGATCAAACCACTACCACTCCTGCCCCTAAGGCAACTGTTCCCCCTTGTTCAGCTAAGGGTGTAGTAGGGTTGACCCTGGGTTCTGAAGTGGACTCTGGCCTAGTCAGAGTACACACTCAGGCATTGCTGGTTTGTAATGGAGACATTGATATGTCCTTCCTAGTGAGCCCCAGTAGCCTGGGCAAATACAAACAGCAGCCTGTAATAAATGGCAAACAGGCTTTGGCATTTAGGGACACAGGTGCTAGTGTCACCATGGTGGCAGAGGATCTTGTGGACCCTGGACAGATCATCTTGGGCGAAATGAACCAGGTGACCAATGCAAGCAATGTCAGGACCAACCATAGTCTGGCAGTTGGGAAATTCTCCTGGGGAGGGGTAACTGGCCTCAAGAAGGTTGTAGTCAGTGCAGACCTCCCTGTAGAATGTCTATTGGGCAATGATCTTGAGACTTCAGCCTGGTTTGAAGTAGAGTTATGGACTCATGCTGAGATGTTGGGCATCCCTGCAGAGGTATTTGCTGTGACCAGGTCACAAGCCAGAATGCATAACACTGAACCAGCTCTGGATCCTGGAACAACGGACCAGATGCTTCTCAAGAAGAGGAGCAGTAGGGTTAAGGCAGTGCCTTCCCCTTTGTCTCAGATCAAAGATTCACCTCTTGAGGGAGGAGAAGCAGATCCTGAAGAAGGACCTGCCCCAGAGTTACTTGAGCCTCATCAGGTTGAGTTCTTGGGGGCAGGGAGCCCTTTTAGGGAAGATCTGAGTAAGGAGCAACAGTGCTGCCCCTCTCTTGAACCCCTCAGACAGCAGGCGACTGCTGAGGCTGCTGGGAGTGCTAGTGGGTCCCATAAAGTTTATTGGGATGAGGGACTCCTATATTCTGAGGGTAGAGATCCAGCCCCTGGAGCCACCAGGAGGTTGGTAATACCTCAGATGTTTAGGGGGTTCCTCTTGACCCTAGCACATGATATCCCTTTGGCAGGCCACTTGGGCCAAAACAAGACCTGGGACAGGCTTGTTCCACATTTTCATTGGCCACATATGTCAGAAGACACAAAGGAGTTTTGTCGCTCCTGCCTTGGGTGGTTTCGTGAGGCCCTAACACTTCTAAAGGCCCTAGGCCTTGTCCCTTTGCAAGTCGTCTCTAAGTCTCTTTTTTAGTATAGGGTCTGGTACGCCGCTAGGGCCCCAGCCATATTTGTGCTTAATTTATTGTGAAACGTTGATTTGTGCATATGTTCCTGACCTCTAATCTCATAAAGAGATTAGTAGAGAGTTGTTTAGTAATAAATACATATATATTTGATATATATACCTGTGTGGTGTCCTTTCATTTGGTGATTCAAGAGCTTATGTGGTAAAACGAGCTGCTTTACATTCCTCCAAAACTTAGCCTGAAGGCTGCTCTCCACAGCTACCACTAGGATAGCTTTCTTAAAAGGTTGTCTTAAACCTACTACCATAAGAGTCGAATTTTACTGGTGCAAGGTATCCACTTTAACTAGTGAACAGCATATAGCAGGCCAACTTCTCACACAAGAGGAGTACAGAAAGAGGCAAGAGAAGTGCAGAAAGAAGCAAAAGTGGTACAGAAAGAGGCAAGGGGGTGCAGAAAGAGGCAAGAGAGGTACAGAAAGAAGGAAGGCGAGTGCAGAAAGAGGCAACAGTGTTAAAGAATGAAGCAAAAGAGGTGCAGAAAGAGGGAAGAGGGGTCAGAAATACACAAAAGAGGTGCAGAAAGAGGCAAGAGGGGTACAGAGAGAGACAAAGGAGGTGCACAAAGAGACAAAAGAAGTACACAAAGAGGGAGGTCAAGTGTAGAAAGAGGCAACAGAGGGGTGCAGAAAGAGGCAAGAGGGGTACAGACATTTGCAAGAGAGGTATAGAAAGAAGCATGAGCAGTGCAAAAAGAACCAACAGAGATGCAGAAAGAGGCAAGAGAGGTACAGAAAGAGGCAAGAAAAGTGTAGAATGAAGCAAAAGAGGTGTAGAAAGAGGCAAGAGGGGTGCAGATAGAAGCAAGAGAGGTGCAAAAAGAAGCAAGAGAAGTGCAGAATGAAGCAACAGGGGTGCAGAAAGAGGCAGGAGGGGTGCAGAAAGAGGCAAGAGGTGTGTAGAAAGAAGCAACAGGTGCAGAAGGAGGCAAGAGAACTGCAGAAAGAAGCAAGAGAGTTGCAGAAACAGGCAAAAGAGGTGCAGAAAGAGAGAACGGGTGTGCAGACAGACGCTAGATAAGTGCAGAAAGAAGGAAGAAGGGTGCAGAAATTTGAAAGAGAGGTGCAGAAAGAAGAAGCAAGAGCAGTGCAGAAAGAATCAACAGAGGTGCAGAAAGAGGAAAGAGGGGTGCAGAAAGAAGAAAGAGAGGTACAGAAAGAGGGAAAACGAGTGCAGAAAGAGGCAACAGGGGTGCAGAAAGAAACAAGAGAGGTGTAGAAAGAAGCAAGAGAAGTGCAAAATGAAGCAACAGGGGTTCAGAAAGAGGCAGGAGGGGTGCAGAAAGAGGCAAGAGGTGTGTAGAAAGAAGCAACAGGTGCAGAAGGAGGCAAGAGAACTGCAGAAAGAAGCAAGAGAGTTGCAGAAACAGGCAAAAGAGGTGCAGAAAGAGAGAACGGGTGTGCAGACAGATGCTAGATAAGTGCAGAAAGAAGGAAGAAGAGGTGCAGAAAGAAGAAGCAAGAGCAGTGCAGAAAGAACCAACAGAGGTGCAGAAAGAGGGGTGCAGAAAGAAGAAAGAGAGGTGCAGAAAGAGGGAAAACGAGTGCAGAAAGAGGCAACAGGGGTGCAGAAAGAAACAAGAGAGGTGTAGAAAGAAGCAAGAGAAGTGCAGAAAGTAGCAACAGAGGTGCAGAAAGAGGCAAGGGAAGTGCAGAAATAGGCAAGAGAGGTGCAGAAACAGGTAAGAGAGGTGTAGAAAGAGGGAAAAGGGATGCAGAAAGAGGTAAGAAGAGTGCAGAAAGAAGCAAGAGAGGTACAGAAAGAAGGAAGGCGAGTGCAGAAAGAGGCAACAGGTTACAGAATGAAGCAAAAGAGGTGCAGAAAGAGGGATGAGGGGTCATAAAAATGCAAAAGAGGTTCAAAAAGAGGCAAGAGAAGTGCAGTACAAAAAGAGGGGTACATAAAGAGACAAGAGAAGTGCACAAAGAGACAAAAGAAGTGCACAAAGAGGGAAGACAAGTGCAGAAAGAGGCAACAGAGGGGTGCAGAAAGAGGCAAGAGGGGTGCAGATATTTGCAAGAGAGGTACAGAAAGAAGCATGAGCAGTGCAAAAAGAACCAACAGAGGTGCTGAAAGAGGCAAGAGAGGTGCAGAAAGAGGCAAGAAAAGTGCAGAATGAAGCAAAAGAGGTGTAGAAAGAGGCAAGAGGGGTGCAGAAAGAAGCAAGAGAGGTGCAGAAAGAAGCAAGAGAAGTGCAGAATTAAGCAACAGGGGTGCAGAAAGAGGCAGGAGGGGTGCAGAAAGAGGCAAAAGGTGTGTAGAAAGAAGCAACAGGTGCAGAAGGAGGCAAGAGGACTGCAGAAAGAAGCAAGAGAGTTGTAGAAACAGGCAAAATAGGTGCAGAAAGAGGGTACAGGTGTGCAGACAGATGCTAGATAAGTGCAGAAAGAGGGAAGAAGGGTGCAGAAATTTGCAAGAGAGGTGCAGAAAGAATCAAGAGCAGTGCAGAAAGAACCAACAGAGGTGCAGAAAGAGGAAAGAGGGGTGCAGAAAGAGACAAGAGAAGTTCAGAAAGAAGCAAAAGAGGCGCAGAAACAGGCAAGAGAACTGCAGAAAGAGGCCATAGAGATGCAGAAAAAGGCATGAGACGTGCACAAAAAGGAAGAAGGGAGCAGAAAGAGGCAAGAGGGGTTCAGAAAGAAGAAAGAGAGGTACAGAAAGAGAGATGCACGAGGGATGCTGAAAGAGTTAAGAGAGGTGCAGAAAGAGGGAAAACGAGCTCAGAAAGAGGCACCAGGGGTGCAGAAAGAAACAAGAGAGGTGTAGAAAGAAGCAAGAGAAGTACAGAAAGTAGCAACAGAGGTGCAGAAAGAGGCAAGGGAAGTGCAGAAATAGGCAAGAGAGGTGCCGAAACAGGTAAGAGAGGTGTAGAAAGAGGGGAAAGGGGCGCAGAAAGAGGCAAGAAGAGTGCAGAAAGAAGCAAGAGGGGTACAGAAAGAAGGAAGGTGAGTGCGGAAAGAGGCAACAGGTTACAGAATGAAGCAAAAGAGGTGCAGAAAGAGGGATGAGGGGTCATAAAAACGCAAAAGAGGTTCAAAAAGAGGCAAGAGAAGTGTAGAAAGAGGCAAGAGGGGTACATAAAGAGACAAGAGAAGTGCACAAAGAGAGAAGAGAGGTGAACAAAGAGGGAAGACGAGTGCAGAAAGAGGCAACAGAGGGGTGCAGGAAGAGGCAAGAGGGGAGCAGACATTTGCAAGAGAGGTACAGAAAAAAGCATGAGCAGTGCAAAAAGAACCAACAAAGGTGCAGAAATAGGCAAGAGAAGTACAGAATGAAGCAAAAGTGGTGTAGAAAGAGGCAAGAGGGGTGCAGAAAGAAGCAAGAGAAGTGCAGAAAGCAAGAGAAGTGCAAAATAAAGCAAAAAGGGTGCAGAAAGAGGCAGGAGGGGTGCAGAAAGAGGCAACAGAGGTGCAGAAGGAGGCAAGAGAACTGCAGAAAGAAGCAAGAGAGTTGCAGAAACATGCAAAAGAGGCGCAGAAAGAGGGAACAGGTGTGCAGACAGATGCAAGAGAAGTGCAGAAAGAGGGAAGAAGGGTGCAGAGATTTGCAAGAGCGGTGCAGAAAGAAGAGCAGTGCAGAAAGAGGAATGAGGGGTGCAGAAAGAGTCAAGAGAAGTTCAGAAAGAAGCAAAACAGGTACAGAAACAGGCAAGAGAACTGCAGAAAGAGGCTGGAGAAATGCAGAAAGACGCAAGAGACGTGTACGAATGATTTTGAATGCACACTAAGAAATACCATGAGTCTAGCTTAATTCCAAGTGCTCAAAGCTCACCTATTGCACTAGTGGGTCTGTGGTTGTCCTCTGTGAGCAACAGCATTCCTCCATTAATCCTGACATTCTCAGAAAATTGAATCTTCATGGCCCGCAATGGACAACCCTAATAACAGGTTCACCATTAGTGTTTGTGACAAATGTTCCATTGCTATAGATAAATTCTATTAAAAGTCATGCTGGTAGCGTTTTTAGACATTCTAAATATGCACAATATAAAAGAGGCACTGCTCTGCGTAAAGCCTTTGGACCTAGGCCCATATATCTAATGTAATTAGTGCGATCTCCTTTTAGGAAATTGCAATTTAGTGATTTCCTAATTTGTGATTTTCTAATAGCAAATGCGAATCTGTAGAAATAGCTGTTATGAAATCAGAGATTACATACACTCCATTTTGCGATTCCCAAATAACGATTTCTACGGATTTGCTATTTTGGAATCACAAAATTGGAATTTCGCACAAATGGGCCATAGAACCTGATGATGATAAGAACTTTATTCGGTTTGATTCAAACCATAAAAGCACATTTTAATACATACACAGTTAAAATTTTTAAATCAAAACAACTACAAATCCATCTGATAAACACAGCCAGGTGAGCGAATTGCATGTCATTAAGATAAAGTGCAAATGTGCATACGTTTAGAAAACAGTCTTAGTCCATTAGTACCAAATTAGAATAATTATACAAACAATGGAGCGGCCTTTTAATTACCTCTATTTGCTGATAACACTCCTAAGTTTTACAGCAGAGGCAATAAATCTATAAACGGTGACACATACTTTCCCTGTTTGGAGCAACTGCAAATAGTCCATATCCTCCTTACATCTTCTTATGTGAAGATACCTCAGTAGGGATTTTAATACTCAAGATCTTTGAGTTTTATACAGGTCACAAAAAAATCATATGCATTTGAGATTGAAGTACTATTGAGTTGCAAGGAAATGGTATTAAATCTTTTTCAGTTTACGCACTAAAGGGATAGGAAACCAAAAAATGAGCCAAACCAAGCCTATATCTTAGAAGATAGAATCTTTGGTGGTGTGTAATCTTCAGCAGGTATGGCTCGATACCAGGTGTTGTGCATAATGCAAGATATGATGCCACCAGCCTCTTCCTTAATTCATTCTCCTATCTCAATGCCACTATAGTCCTTAAGAGTTCATGTTTAACTAGTAAGCTCACCTCAAACAGTTCCATTCTATTGATGGCTCACAGCTCACTTTTGATATTTAACAGCCATTTCATTTTATGTGCTTCTGCAAGCGTCATGAAATCAGAGTCAAGACTGAAAGCCACAGCATGGTGGGATCTACCCTTATACCATCTCCAAAATACTGCAACCCTAATTCCTCATGAGCTATTATAGATGGAACACTACATGGGAGTGATAACAATCTGCGCAAGAAATTATTTTCACTGATTTGAAGTTGAGAGTAATCAGTGTATCCCCAGTCCACTGCACCATAGGTGGTGATTGAAAAGGGTCTGGCTTGATGTGAGAAGTTGGCCTGGCATATGCTGGTCACTAGTTATAGTGGCCACCTTGCACCAGTCCAATTCGACTCTTATGGTAGATAGGTTTAAGACAACCTTTTAAAGAAAGCTATCCTAGTGGTAGCTGTGGAGAGCAGCCTTCAGGTTAAGTCTCAGAGGAATGTAAAGCAGCTTGTTTTACCTTATATTCTCTTGAATTACCAAATGAAAGGACACCACACATGTATATATATCAAATATATATGTATTTATTACTAGACACTCTACTAATCTCTTTATGAGATTAGAAACCAGGTACACATTCAAATGTCAACGTTTTACACTAAATTAAGCACAAATATGGCTGGAGCCCTAGGGGCGTACCAGACCATATACTAAGAAAATGGTATAAGGATGTCGACTTGCAAAATGACAAGGCCTAGGGCCTGGGGAATCGCTGGGGCTTCACTACTGCAGTGTTAGCAGGTAAGTAATAGGCCCAGGGGAGACGCATGCAGTGTGTGAACACAGCCGTGGGTCCCCTATTGATTACAATGGCGCAAGTCGCGGTTTGATTTTTAAAGTTCTAGGGTACTTCAAGGAAGACTATAAGCAAGCCACTTACAAGGTAAGTACTTCGAGGGCCAACACACACTAGGGCACCAGAGTGCACGAGTTATCTCACCCAGGGAAGCAGGGTGCATAGGTGTCTTTTGGTGTCAGGTCGCGTCGCTGTTATCTATGGAGACCAAAGAAGACTTGCTGCTTGCGTCGACTGAAGAAGTGTCCGGTGGAATCCAAGCCTGGATTCAAGATGGAGAAGACCTGAAAATTGAAGGGACAGTGATCAAAGTCACTTGCCAGTGACCGGTGGCCAGGAAGATGGATGACCACGGATGTCGGGTGATTTCAAGTTGTCGATGGTGTTTTGACTCTTCGCTCACGAGGTCCAGGAGTGTTCGATGATTACCAACGGCTGGAGTCGGAGTGTCCCTCAACGCCTGCGGCTGATGGTGTTGTCAGCAACCAGATTGGAGCCCACATGCCTTGGCAACTGCAAGTCTTGTGTAGACTGAAGAAAGTCGATGGTGCAGACCAGCAAGGTCTGAGGAACTCACCCAGCAAGGGTAAGTGAGGGCAGGCCTGGAGCAACCAGGGGAGCCCTTTGAGTTGATAGAAAAGTCTTCGGGGGACCCACTAGCCAACAGGCAAGTGATTGCAAAGATGCCTCTTCAAGAAATGCTTCACAGGAGCCCACGGTCACTCGGGACGGGGTAGGCCGCTGATTTTTGGTGCAAGACCTGCTGGAGGCTTGAGCCACAAATGGTCCAATGCACAAGTTCGTAGAATGTTGTTTAGGGTTTGCACTCGACAATAGTGCACAGTCCCTGGGTATTGCTGTTCCTCGTCACTCGTGGGGTCCACTCGCCACAGCTTCACTGGGGACTCACAATGGCCGTCGAGAAGTCAGGAAATCCACTTCTGGGGCAGCAGGGACTTCGAACTCCGGCAGGAGCGGGAAAGTTTGCAACCGTTGATTAAGGTTTTTGGTGCCTGCCAAGCAGGGAAATCACTCCTTGACTCCAAGGGAGTTTCTTCTGTCTTCCAAAGGTAGTGGAACGTCGAAGGGCTAGGATTCTTCTTTGTAGAGCGTCGTCCAGGGTTATCTGAATTGCAATGGCAATGCTTGCTATCTTATAGTGAAGACTCTAGGAGGGTCAGGGTAGGGGGTGGTTACACCCACTTCCCTTTGTCCAGTTTCGGGCCAGAGCAGGGGCAGGTAGCCCCTGAATCAGTTTGAGCTGGCATATGCACAGATGAGCCTACTGCTCCCCCAGTGTAGGACTTCAAACCACTCTAAGAGTGCACCCACCCAGCCCCAATCCACTAAATCCTGTCTGGAAGGTGGTGACACCTCCCTGTGACAGGATGCCTTTTGTTGGGCTCCCTCCACTGCGAGTTTTAGTCAGCAGCAGGAGGGCAGCCCATTGTCTGTGCTGGTGGCATCCATTTTGTGATGCCAGGGCTCTTTCAGATTTCTGTCGTTTAGTACAGTGGGTACATGTCATCCCCTCTAGAAGCGTGGGATCATACTCCCACACCAGTTACTGGTGTGGGGGTATGATTCCAAGTTGTTTGACACCAAACACGACATGTGTTGATGCAGTCATTCCAAAGTTAGCATCTACCGCAAGGTTATAATGCACTTAAGAGTATATGGTTTAACCGCATCCACAAACAGCCATAGCGAATAGACTCTAGTAGCTGCAGAGGGGTCCTGCTCATGCAGAGGCACCCCCTCACATAGTAAACCAAGCACCCTGCCCTCAGGATTGATAGGGCCTGCCATAGAGGTGGCTGATAGGTTTATATGTGTGTGTATGGTGAGATATAGGAACCTATACCTCTGTGGGGAGTGCTAACACTACCTCACACAGGCTGCAGTAGCAGGCCTATGGTGTCAGATTGAGTCTGCTTCCCAGGGGTGGCATAATACATGCTTCAGCCCCTGGTAGGCCTGTGAAGTACCAATGCCCTAGGTACCTAAGGTACCATATACTAGGGGCTCATAAGGTACCACAGTATCCAATCACTAGTGCATCTAATATGCACACCAAGTCGTTTAGAGAGAACAGAGAGACTGGGGCCCTGATTAGCAGGGACCCAGCCAGACTATAGCCCGAAACCAGTGTATACATCAGAAAAAAAGTGGGGGCAACATAAGTGTAGATCCTACACTCCTACACAACCCCCCCCCCCGCCCCCAATGCAGGGACATTAAACTAACCTTGACCAGTTGAGTCGTCATGTTCTAAGTGGAAATACCTTGAGAGTCCATGTGCATTGGCATGTTGGGTCCCAGGTCTATGTTCCACTGTATAGTCCATCCCCTGTAGGGAAATGGACCACCTGAGCAATTTAGGATTTTCACCTTTCATCTGTTTGAGCCATAGGAGGGGCTTGTGGTCAATCTGAACTGTGAAGTGAGTGCCAAACAAGTATGGCCTCAGCTTCTTCAGCGCCCACACCACAGCAAAGGCCTCCCTCTCTATAGCTGACCAACATTTCTCTCTAGGGATCAGCCTTCTGCTTATGAAAGCTACTGGCTGGTCTTGACCTTCATCATTAAGTTGAGACAGTACAGCTCCCACACCCAGCTCTGAAGCATCTGTTTGAACAATGAACTTCTTTTGGTAACCTGGACTCTGTAAGACGGGGGCAGTGCACATTGCCTGCTTGAGGTCATCAAATGCCTTTTGACAGCTAGCTGTCCACTGAACCTTATTTGGCATTTTCTTGGAGGTCAGATCATTTAAGGGGGTCACTACAGATCCATATCCCTTAACAAACCTCCTATAGTACCCAGTCAGGCCTAAAAAGGCTCTAACCTGTGTCTGGGTTGTTGGAGCTACCCATTCCATTATGGTTTGGATTTTGCTCTGCAATGGTTGAACCTGGCCTCCACCAACACGGTGGCCCAGGTACACAACCTGACTCTGCCCTATCTGGCACTTAGTGGTCTTGATAGTGAGGCCTGCTTTCTGCAGGGCCTCCAAAACATTTCTGAGGTGGACCAGGTGGAACTAAAGACAGCAATATAATCAAGATAAGCTGAGCAATACGTTTCCATACCAGTCAGAACTTTATTCACCAATCTCTGAAAAGTGGCAGGTGCATTTTTCAAACCAAAGGGCATTACCACAAAGTGATAGTGCCCCCCAAGGGTTGAAAATGTTGTTTTGGCCTTGGCATCATCAGCTAACTTGATTTGCCAGTAGCCAGCTGTTAGGTCAAATGTACTAAGATACTCGGCTGAGGCCAAGGTGTCTATAAGTTCATCTGCCCTTGGAATTGGATAGGCATCAGTCCTGGTGACTGCACTGAGGCCTCTGTAGTCAACACAAAACCTCATTTCTTTCTTACCACCCTGGGTATGAGGTTTTGGCACAAGGACTACTGGGCTAGCCCAAGGGCTATCTGAGGGCTCAATAACACCTAGTTCCAACATTTTCTGTACTTCAGTCCTGATACAATCCCTGACATGGTCAGGTTGCCTGTAGATTTTACTCCTTACAGGCAGACTGTCTCCAGTGTCCACCTCATGGGTGCACCAGGAAGTCTGACTTGGGATCAGGCTAAACATAAGACTAAACTGTTGTAGCACTTGTCTACATTCAGTTTGCTGATGCTCAGTGAGGCTGCTTGCCAAAGCAACACCATCAACTGACCCATCATCAGGGTTCTGTGAGAGCGGGTCAGGGAGAGGGTCATTCTCCTCCTCCTGGTCCTCATCAGTTGCCATGAGCAAGCCCATGTCAGCCCTGTCCACATATGGCTTAAGTCTGTTGACATGGAGCACCCTAAGGGGGCTCCTGGGAGTTCCAAGATCCACCAAGTAGGTGACTTCTTCCTTTTTCTCAACAATTGTATGGGGGCCACTCCATTTGTCCTGGAGAGCTGCTGGGGCCACAGGCTCCAACACCCACACTTTCTGGCCTGGCTGATAAACAGTCAGGACAGCCTTTTGGTCATGCCAATCTTTTTGTAATTCTTGGCTAGCCTCAAGGTTTTTAGTTGCCTTCTTCATGTACTCTGCCATCCGGGAGCAGAGACCAAGTACATAGTCCATCACATCCTGTTTGGGAGGTTTTAGAGGTAACTCCCATCCCTCCTTCCGCAGACATAAGGGTCCTCTTACAGGGTGCCCAAACAGAAGTTCAAAAGGGCTGTAGCCAACCCCCTTCTGTGGAACCTCCCTGTATGCAAACAGAAGGCAGGGAAGTAAAAGGTCCCATTTTCGCCTAAGCTTTCTGGGAGGCCTTTAATCATTCCCTTTAGGGTTTTGTTGAATCTCTCAACTAACCCATTGCATTGCGGGTGATAGGGGGTAGTGAACTTGTAATTGACACCACATTCCTTCCACGTTGCTTTTAGCTATCCTGACATAAAGTTTGTACCTTTTTCAGGTACGACCTCCTTAGGAAAACCCACTCAGGAGAAAACTCCAATGAGGGCTCTTGTAAATCCCTACCCTTTCAAAGGGACCCCCCACCACAGGTTGTGGTATCAGGGGGGCCTTTGTTGTGCCACCTGACTTGCCACTGGCTTGACAAGTGACACAGGAGCGACAAAACTCCTTGGTGTCCTCAGACATGTGTGGCCAATGAAAATGAGGGACAAGCCTGTCCCAGGTCTTGTTTTGGCCCAAGTGTCCTGCCAATGAGATGTCATGTGCTAGGGTCAAGAGGAACCCCCTAAACTTTATGGGATCCAATAGCACTCCCAGAAGCCTCAGCAGCAGCTTGCTGCCTGAGGGGTTCAAGAGAGGGGCAGCACTGTTGCTCCGTACTCAGATCTTCCCTGGAAGGTCCCCCTGCCCCCAAGAACTCAACCTGATCAGGCTCACGTCCCTCTAGGGCAGTTCCTTCTTTAGGATCTGCTTCTCCTCCCTCAGGAGGGGAATCTGAGACAGGGGGGAAGGCACAGCCTTAACCCTACTGCTCCTCCTCTTGAGTAGCATCTGGTCCATAGTTTCAGGATCCAGAGCTGGTTCAGCTTTGTGCATTTTGGCCTGTGACCTGGTCACAGCAAACACCTCTGCAGGTATGCCCAACATCTCAGCATGAGTCCATAATTCTACTTCAGACCAGGCTGAAGTCTCCAGATCATTGCCCAACAAACATTCGACAGGGAGGTCTGCACTGACTACTACCTGTTTGAGGCCAGTTACCTCTCCCCAGGAGAAGTTCACAAATGCCAGATTATGGTTGGTCCTGACATTGCTTGCATTGGTCACCTGGTACATTTCACCCAGCATGATATGTGCAGGGTCAACTAGATCCTCTGCCACCATGGTGACACTAGCACCTGTGTCCATGAATGCCAAAGCCTGTTTGCCATTTATGATAGGCTGCTGTTTGTACTTGCCCAGATTACTGGGGCTCACTAGGAAGGACATATCAAGGTCTCCCTCACAAACTAGCAATGCCTGTGTTGGTACTCTGACTAGGCCAGAGTCCACATCAGAACCCAGGGTCAACCCTACTACACCCTTATCCTGATTATTACCTCCACCAATGACTGCACTAGGGGGAACAGTTGCCTTAGGGGCTGGAGTGGTGGTGGTTTGGTCTTTGGACTTGGTACATTCAGAAGTCCAGTGTCCTTTCTGTTTACAGAATTTGCACCAGGGCTTCTTTTGGCCTTTTCCCTTTGTAGACTGTGAATCCCCACCAGTTGCAGATTTTGGGGGCCCTTGTGAAGACTTCTGGTCTTTTGACTTATCCCCACCTTTATCTGAGCCTTTAGGATCTTGCTTCTTGGTGTCACCCCCTTGGTTCTGGGTTTTCTGCCTCACCCTGGTTCTGACCCATTTGTCTGCCTTCTTTCCAAATTCTTGGGGAGAGGTCAGATCAGAGTCCACCAGGTACTGATGCAACAAATGTTTTTGGCAATTATTAAGTATCTGTTCTCTCATTATAAGATTATACAATCCCTTAAAATCAGTAACGCTACTACCAACCAGCCAAACTTCTAGAGCCTTGGTTGCACAATCAACAAAGTCAGTCCAATCCTGAGTCTGTGCTTTCTGGGTATCTCTTAACTTCAACCTGTACTGTTCAGTGGTTAAGCCAAACCCATCTATTAATGCACTCTTCAGGGCTTCATAGTCATCAGCATCCTCTTCTCTAACAGTGAGGAGCTTATCTCTACCTTTATCTGAAAAGGAGAGCCACAAGATTGCTGCCCACTGTTTCTGGGGGACCTGTTGAACTTTACAGGCCCTCTCCATAGCAGTTATCCATTTGTGGATATTATCCCCACTCTGGTAGGGAGGAACAACCTTGGACAGGTTCGTATGGTCTGGAATGTAATCTCTGCCTCTAGGGACACTGTTGCTGCCACCAGGGGTATCTAACCCCTCTTTTCTAGAAGCTCTCTGGAGCTCAAAGGCTTCTCTATCTAAGGCCAATTGCTTGGTTCTGAGGGCAAGCTTAGCTTCCTCATACTGGAGCATCTTGTACCTTCTTTCAGAGGAGGTATTTCTATGTAAGTATGAGTTCCTCTGATGGACAGATTCTCTGTTAGAGTGATATGAATGGTAAGATTCCCTTGAAGGGGCCCTAGGCCTCTCTTCCACTCTATCAGTCCTCTTAGGGAGGATTCCTCTGTCCTGTTCAGACCTTTCTGGGTCTGGCCCTTCAATCACAGACTCCAGGTCATCTTGATTTTCATCATCAGAGACTATGGCTGACCCACCCCCTGATCCAGATCCACCAGCTTCTAGATCCAGTCTAAGATCATCTGCTACTAGTAGATTTATCAGGTGTTGTGTGGAGGGACTCTGTCCTTGCCTCAGGTGTCTTTCAACACACATGGCCTTCAAGTCAAAGTAGGTCATGTCCTTGTACTGAGGCTGGGTGGACCCACTGGCTCCACATTTTAAGGACATTCTAGTGTTGTGAAGTGTTGTACTACCTACACTAGTTTGTGGCCTACTGAACCTAACTTGAGCTGTAGCAAGGGTGTGCTTATCCCTTCACAAACAGCTCTAAGTTCAGTAGAACTTATTGATACTAAGCTTGACTTTATATGTACCTTGAGTACCTTTAGTGGTTTTCAGTTAGTAATTCAAATTGAGATTTTCTGGTAAAACAATGGCAAGCTGGAATCCCACACGCTGCCCACCAATGTGAGACGTTGGCCTGGCATATGCTGGTCACTAGTTATAGTGGCCATCCTGCACCAGTCCAATTCGACTCTTATGGTAGATAGGTTTAAGACAACCTTTTAAAGAAAGCTATCCTAGTGGTAGCTGTGGAGAGCAGCCTTCAGGCTAAGTCTCAGAGGAATGTAAAGCAGCTTGTTTTACCTTATAATCTCATGAATTACCAAATGAAAGGACACCACACAGGTATATATATCACATATCTATGGATTTATTACTAGACACACTCTACTAATCTATTTATGAGATTAGAAACCAGGTACACATTCAAATGTCAACGTTTCACAATAAATTAAGCACAAATATGCCTGGAGCCCTAGGGGCGTACCAGACCATATACTAAGAAAATGGTATAAGGATGTCGACTTGCAAAATGACAGGGCCTAGGGCCTGGGGAATCGCTGGGGCTTCACTACTGCAGTGTTAGCAGGTAAGTAATAGGCCCAGGGGAGACGCGTGCAGTGTGTGAACACAGCCGCGGGTACCCTATTGATTACAATGGCGGAAGTCGCGGTTTGATTTTAAAGGTTCTAGGGTACTTCGAGGAAGACTACAAGCAAGCCACTTACAAGGTAAGTACTTCGAGGGCCAACACACACTAGGGCACCGGAGTGCACGAGTTACCTCACGCAGGGAAGCTGGGTGCATAGATGTCTTTTGGTGTCGCGTCGCTGTTTTCTATGGAGACCAAAGAAGACTTGCTGCTTGCGTCGTCTGAAGAAGTGTCCGATGGAATCCAAGCCTGGATTCAAGATGGAGAAGACCTGAAAATTGAAGGGACAGTGTTCAAAGTCACTTGCCAGTGACCGGTGGCCAGGAAGATGGATGATCACGGATGTCGGGTTATTTCAGGTCATCGATGGTTTTGACTCTTCGCTCACGAGGTCCAGGAGTGTTCGACCATGACCCACGGCTGGATTCGGAGTGTCCCACAACGTCTGCGGCTGATGGCGGTGTCGGCAACCGGATTGGAGCCCACAAGCCTTGGCAACTGCAAGTCTCGTTTAGTGTGAATAAAGTCGAAGGTGCAGACCAGCAAGGTCTGAGGGACTCACCCAGCAAGGGTAAGTGAGGGCAGGCCTGGAGCAACCAGGGGAGCCCTTTGAGTTGATAGAAAAGTCTTCGGGGGACCCACTAGCCAACGGGCAAGTGATTGCGAAGATGCCTCTTCAGGAAATGCTTCACAGGAGCCCACGGTCACTCGGGACGGGGTAGGCCGCTGATTTTTGGTGCAAGACCTGCTGGAGGCTTGGGCCACAAATGGTCCAATGCACAAGTTCATAGAACGTTGTTTAGGGTTTGCACTCGACAATAGTGCACGGTCCCCGGGTATTGCTGTTCCTCGTCACTCGTGGGGTCCACTCACCACAGCTTCGCTGGGGACTCACAATGGCCGTCGAGAAGTCAGGAAATCTACTTCCGGGGCAGCAGGGCATTCGAACTCTGGCAGGAGCGGGAAAGTTTGCAACCATTGATTAAGGTTTTTGGTGCCTAACAAGCAGGGGAGTCAATCCTTGACTCCAAGGGAGATTCTTCTGTCTTCCAAAGGTAGTGGAACGTCGAAGGGCCAGGATTCTTCTTTGTAGAGCGTCGTCCAGGGTTATCTGAATTGCAATGACAATGCTTGCTATCTTATAGTGAAGATAGGGGAGGGACTAGCTCTATGACCACTCCTCTAGGAGGGTCAGGGTAGGGGGTGGTTACACCCACTTCCCTTTGTCCAGTTTCGCACCAGAGCAGGGGCAGGTAGCCCCTGAACCGGTTTGAGCTGGCATATGCACAGAGGAGCCTACTGCTCCCCCAGTGCAGGACTTCAAAGCACTCTAGGAGTGCACCCACCCAGCCCCAATACACTAAATCCTGTCTGGAAGGTGGTGACACCTCCCTGTGACAGGATGCCTTTTGTTGGGCTCCCTCCACTGCAAGTTTCAGTCAGCAGCAGGAGGGCAGCCCAGTGTCTGTGCTGGTGGCATCCATTTTGTGATGCCAGGGCTCTTTCAGATTTCTGTTGTTTAGTACAGTGGGTACATGTCATCCCCTCTAGAAGGGTGGGATCATACTCCCACACCAGTTACTGGTGTGGGGGTATGATTCCAAGTTGTTTTACACCGAACACGATATGTTTTGATGCAGTCATTCCAAAGTTAGCATTTACCGCAAGGTTATAATGCACTTAAGAGTATATGGTTTAACCGCATCCACAAACAGCCATAGAGAATAGACTCTAGTAGCTTCAGAGGGGTCCTGCTCATGCATAGGCACCCCCTCACATAGTAAACCAAGCACCCTGCCCTCAGGATTGATTTGGCCTGCCATAGGGGTGGCTGATAAGTTTATATGTGTGTGTATGGTGAGATATAGGAACCTATACCTCTGTGAGGAGTGCTAACACTACCTCACACAGGCTGCAGTAGCAGGCCTGTGGTGTCAGATTGAGTCTGCTTCCCAGGGGTAGCATAATACATGCTTCAGCCCCTGGTAGGCCTGTGAAGTACCAATGCCCTAGGTACCTAAGGTACCATATACTAGGGGCTCATAAGGTACCACAGTATCCAATCACTAGTGCATCTAATATGCACACCAAGTCGTTTAGAGAGAACAGAGAGACTGGGGCCCTGATTAGCAGGGATCCAGCCAGACTATAGCCAGAAACCAGTGTATACATCAGAAAAAAAGTGGGGGCAACATAAGTGCAGATCCTACTCTCCTACACTTGAGACCTATAGAACCAATTTATGGTAGGAGTACAAAGGATGTCATAGGCCCCCTTTGTGACCAGAACTTTCCAAATGTAGGTACCACTTCAAATACATATTGGCTGTCTGTGTAAACTGTCACATTTAATTAGCCAGTAAGGCAACAAGCTCTTGTCAGTGCAATCAAATCTGCCACTTGTACTGAAGTTATATTAGGCAGATATGATGTTTCAATGATTTCAGAAATAGAACAGACTGCATAAGCATTTAGTGCTCTAATATGGTCTCTCAGACAAGAACCATCTACAAACAAATTCAGATCAGCCATTTCAGGTGGAACATATTTTATATCTAGATTTGGTTCAGTACATAATTCTGTGATATTGACACAATCATATTCTGTTTCATCATCATCATTATTGTCTTCATTGCTTTCTGAGATCAGTAGCAGTGTTGCGGGATTTAGAGAATTAGACATTCTGATAGAGAGGTTTTCACGTGCAGAATTCTGGTATTGGTCAGGAAGATTTCAACTAAATGAGTAACAAACAGAATGAGCATTTGCCCCATTACATTACATTGTCCATTGCTCCTCAAGACTGTACTGTTCTGATTTGTTCCCCTTCTTTGGCCAGCTGCAGCAGTTCAATTGGGGGGGTGATTCAAGTGCTTTATAAACCAATCAAATAAATAAATAGATAAATAAATACATTCTTTTTACTTTGCTTTACTGCAATACAAATAGATGCAACTGCCTTCAGGCAACAAGGAAGAGCTATAGCTACAGGGCCCAACCAACCAAGCAGAAAAATAAGCAACATGTTTCATTACTCATCCATGTTTTGGAGTCAGAATTGACAATGAGCACTCATTCTTCTTGCGACAATAAAAATGTATTTCCTTATCATAACCAAGCATTTTGAAGGCACGTGCTCTACATATATTCTCTCTTAATTTTCAGAAGGCCTTAACGTCATCAAATGATAACTGATCATTGATATCACTGTGTGTTAGTCTTATTCAGGGCTTTGAAGTCAGGGAAATGTTTGGAACTCACTGAAGACAGTAACCAACTATACCCAGAAACATCCTCACCTACATGAGGGTAGTTGGAGAATTCATTTTCAGGATTACAGAAATGCATTCTTTTGAGACTTCCTTACTCCTTTTTCAATGTGATGACCAAGATAAATCATCTCTTTTTTACAGTACTGCATCTTTGTAGGTGGGACTTTGTGACCATTGTCAGCAAGAAGATTCCAACATGCAATTGTATCTTATTTACAGTTCTCATTTGTCCTTGATGCCACCAGTAGGTCATCACTGTATTGGACTAAGACTGAGCTATAGGGTAACTGCAAATTCTCAAAGTCTTTCTTTAGAATCCGGGTTGGAAATGGCCCTTTTCTGCAGGGTCACCCCCAATCGTTTTGCCTTTCTCCTCTCCTTTTTAGTGAATTCGTTTTTGTTGGCTTTGGAACCCTGGGCACTAATACAAAGCCTATCTCTCTCATAGGTTAACATTGGGATTACCCTTTGATGCTTTATAAGTGTAATTTCCAATTGGGAAAAGATAGACTTTTCAAGTTTGTTGTCTATGGACTCACAAATTATAATCACAACCTATGGTAAAGTTGGATTTTAAGTTGCAAGTCTGAAAATGGCACTTTTAGAAAGTTGGCATCTACTTACTTTTCATACAATCAAGTACATGTACTTGTGCCAATGTGCACTATAGCAAATAAGCAAATGCTCACAATTTTGCTGTGTTTCTCCAGTTTCTTACTTTTACCATGCTGTGCCTTCTGCTGTGGTTTAAGCATTTCCTCCAGACAGTCACATACAAGGGAGTTTAGGTGTGACTGATGGACCATCAACATCCTAATGGGCCATCCTGGGCAGGATGGGAGGGAGGAGCTGACACTTATACTTGAATAGGCTATGCCTATCCCTACACAAAGGCCTGCATAACCCCCTGTAGTGAGTCTGGATCCAGGGCAGGGACTCTGTGCACTTCAAGACATCTCTCTGAAGTCTCCCCAACTTCAAAGGCGCAACTGGGTATAAGTACTGGCCCTCAGACACCACCAATTCAGTACACATCTGGACCTGTGAATACTCTGCAAGAAACGTGGGACCCACCTTGAACCCAGGAACCCGGAGGGACTCAAAGGTCTAGTCTGCTTGCTTCCTGATCTGGACCTCAGGGACATAACAGGCTCCCCACAGATCCTGGACCCGTTTTCTAAAGGCACCTCTGAGTTCCCTGGGCCCTTGGGTGAATCTGGAACTTTTAAAATCAAGCTTTTGGGCTCAGCATGCCGGAACCACATCGCTCACACAAAAGATCAGCGTGAGTGGGCACAAGTTTGTCTCTTCTCACAGCAAGCATCGCCGTTCACAAGGCCTGGCGGCTCTTCATGCCCTGCAGACCACAACCAGAGACACTCTTCTGGCTCCCGGCGAACTTCTTCCCCACAAACGGGACTCTTGGCGCAATTAATGATAAGGTAAAACTTCAGTAGGACTTACTTGGGACTTTATCCAACCTGTACTCCATTGCGGTCGGCCTCAACTTTTGTATTTGACCTGGTCTAGCATGACCAGATATCCCCCGTTGGCGTTTTATACTTTAAGGCACTATATTTCAGTTTATTCTTTAAAAATTCAGAAGTCTGATTCTACTTATTTTTTTATCCATTTTGGTCTTATATGGTTCATTAAATTAACCTCTATGTTTCTAACAAGGTGTGGTATCTTTTTGTGTGGCATTTTCACTGTTTTACTGTTTGAAATGTTGCATAAATACTTAACACATTGTCTCTTATGTTAAGCCTGACTGCTCTTTACCAAGTTACCAGAGGCTGAGCATAGGTTCATTTAGGATGTGTACCTGACTTACCCTGACTAGGATTGGGGTTCCCGCTGGCAAAGGGTGCTTACCTCTGCCAACCAGAAACCCAATTTCTAACAATCTGACTAGAAATTGAGGGACTTTTAGTATAATCCTGTGAGATTCGACACCAAATGAGGACTTTATTTTGGATACAAAATGCAACAAGATATTGACTATCCTCGTGCAGAAGAATGGAGAAGAACGCTTGACATAAGTCAATGACAGTAGACTATTCTGCATCTACAGGAATCGGAAACAAGATAAGAGCAGGATTTGGTATTACCAGACAACAAGGAATCACTATGTGATTTACCTTTCAGAGATCTTGCACTATTCTCCACTTATCACTCATTTTGTTAATGTCCATCATGAGTGAAAGGGCTACTAAGCATCTGCTGTAAAATACCTTGTTCTCTCATTTTTTGTATGACAGGTTTAATTTCTTCCTCTGCTTGTTGTAAAAGTTTGTATGGCCTAATTCTAGGATAAACAGCATTCGGTTTGACATGAATTTTAACTGGTTTGGCACCTTTTATCAGTCCTATTTTATTACCTGTGAAATCCCAAACCTCTTATTTAAGAGTATGTCTTAATTTCAGAGGCAGGTAATCTTTTGTAAAAACTGGAAACAGCTGAACACTAGAGTCTAGTGATTTCATTTTTAAAAACACAGAGCTCGTTTCGTAAAGGTAAACTTACAATTTTGTGTAAGTTTATTCATTTTCGGTATTCATAAAGATAGGATTTATTAGTAACTTTATGATTGCGAAGGCTCCGCAGTTGGGGTGAAGAACTCGACATGTAAAAAGATAAGGAATTTCATATCTTTTTAATGAGCTGAGTTTTCCGTCCTAACTGTGCAGTCTATGCAGTCATAAAGTTACTATTAAATAGTTTGTTTGAAAATTGGAAAAAGAGTAAATTTACTCAAAAGTGTAAGTTTATATTTGAGAATCTTGCCCTGAAAAGTTATATCTTGACTTTGAATTTCAACATCAGCTGATGTGCAATAAATCACACAGTTTATCATGCAAAGGAAATCTCTGCCAAGTAAATTAACAAGACTCAAATTGAATAATATGAAAGGATGACTGCTCCTAACTGGCCCTATTTTAACTGGGACATCTGATTTAAACTGATTAATAATCTGTTTATTGCTGATGTCTACAACTTGGACTTTTGTTCCAGAGAGGGGCAGGCTTGAGACTTCAATAGAAGGAACTGTTGAGTGGGCAGCACCGGTATTGATCATAAATGATAAGGGTGGCCATTCACCTTACCATCTACATGTAGGCAACTCTGGTCTACCACCAGGGATGCACTGAGAATGCAAGACTCCTTCTACCTCAGGCACAGCCATTGTGATTTAGTCTTGAGTGAAAACTCCAGAAAATCATTGTTCAGAAACAATGGAATCTACCGGTACCCTGAACTGTATGACATCTTGCTTCTCATATTTTGCTGCATCACTGAAGCTGCAGGCATATTCATATGGAATTTCCCTTAGCTCTGAACATTCTACTTTGAAGTCTGTGGGGCTGGGGCACAATTTGGCATTTGTATCTAAGTCGTGTTTCATTGAATCTAGGAAAAAACAATCATCGTGGATTTGATTCGGATTTTGCCTATACTTAAACCTCCAGTGTCTGATTTTGCTCCAGAAATGTCAAGCAGGGCTCTTTAGCAAATTAATATTTGCATTAATTTTAGAATGATTCATACTCGCTCTACCATGACCCTGTGCCTGCACCCTCTCATTAGCTGTTCTAACACCTTGCTTCCCTTGTGTCCCATTCATTCCAGTATTCTCAGGCGGTCCAAAATTTGAATCAGAACTCATCGCCTGATTTCTGTCACTTTTCTGAATGTGCTTCACCTGTGCGATCATCAACTTTTCTTTAATCTTTTTCTGCTTCAAAACAGTGAGTGCACTATTTCGTGTATTTCAAGATCTTGCCAATACAGTTGGTTTGACAGCATATTACATTCTGCTGAATATGTGCACCCAAATCCTAAACAAAAGATGATAGGAATCTGCTATCACCCTCGCTCTCTGGTTCTTCAACTCTACTGTACTTGCTATAAATCTGCATAAGCCTCTCATAATAAGCATATACTGACTTTGGCTCTTGTCTAGCTCTTATGATCTTTGCCTAGTTCACTTAATTTTCTGGCACCTTCTTTTTCAAATGATCTATCACTGCTCTGTATTAATCAGCAACTACCTCAGCTGGGGCATTGTTTGGTGCAACACTAGCTCATTTTTCAGTCGGCCAAGCAACAGACGTTTTACACTTAGTCCATGGGACACTAAGAAAAACTATCTCAAATAACACATCCAAATCAATCCAAAGTATTTTAGCAATTATCACCTATCAATGAACCACTTTGCGCCACTTGCCAAGTGCCTCCTTCAGTTTTGGAAATGTTTTCGCAAAGGCATAAGGATCACCCCTAGTCCAGGCCACATGTCCATAGATCTCTTCATACACTTCTCTCAAAGGCGATTCTGACACTGTCTATGGTTCTGAATCACTAATGGTCACCTCTGCCTTCTTCTCCGTCTCTCTCCCTTTCTTTTTAGTAGTAACTTTCTTTTAATACTTTTCTCTGTATTCCTTCAAGTCCCTCCAATCATTAGTTTTGTAAACTACATCCTTTATGTCAGCTCACAAACTCACTACGCCCAAATCTTTTATCTCTTTTTCACCCAAATCAATTTTATAAGTTCTCTGCAAATTCTTCATTCTGCTTCTATCAACCTCATATTCATCTGTTAATTCTTTGAGTTTATCATGTGCTTCATTCCCATACCTTACTGCTTCTGGAATCCAGTCTCACATTTCACATTACATTTGCATTATATGACATTAGTCTATTTAAATCAACTGTTCCCTTGTAAGATTTCTCCAAATGTAATCTTTAAGAATCAAATATTAATCTCTCTCTATTTTGGATGCACAGTAATTTCAAGAGAGGTAGGTGTAACAATAAGCACAGTGGCATTCTCAGGTGGGGAACTTGTACCAGATGCTACCCTTGCACATGTCACTGCAAGTGCTGCAAATTAATGTGCATTCATACTCAGTTCACCTGATGTACCCATAACCAGAGTTGGCTGTTGCGGTGCAGAAGTGATGTGGCACTGGGGGGGAGGGGGCGAGAAACAAGATGGAAAAAAAGAAAAACGTACTTACCTGCCGACCGCTGCCTCTCGTCTATCCTCTTCTTACTCCCGCAGCACCAAAGCACACAGGCTCCCAGACACCCCTAAACCAATTACGACGCTGCATGACAGCAGTTATGTAATTAGTCTGAGCGGCCTGTTTGGCCACTCAGACATTGCCTTGGAGCCTGGGGACTGTTCTCAACCTGGCTGTGCAACACAGCCAGGTGGAGAAATGCTAAGTGCGCATGACAGTTTGGCCGTCCTAAGACGGCAGGCCAAAATGTCAGGCGCACTTAGAAAGTGCCCACCACTCCTCCTCCCTGTTTGTCGCGTCAGGACAACCCAGCCCACCCTGCCGTAGCTATAGCAAAGTAAGGAAGACGCTTTCCTTAACGTAAATACAGACTCAGTACTGAAAAATAAAATGATAATAACATTGTGTTATTATCATTTTGTTTTTACTTTCTTCACTGCTCAGAGAGCAGTGGGGCGACACTCCTGACCACTACAGGTCCCAAAGTAGGAACACTTTGCCTGTGTGTACGCAGAAGGTCTGGAATTAAAAAGATAATTTAGAAATGTACCCTCCTCATCTGAATCTTGTTCTTTGTCTTGTTTCTCTCTGTCACTCTCAGCAGCTTTCTCTTTGTATGTTCTCTTATTAACTATTGCAGGGAAAACTCTCCCTCACTCTACCATGCCCTGTCTACAGAATCTCTCTTGACTATCTAACTCCTTTTCTTGCCACTGCTTCAATTAACCCTTTTACTGCTTCCTCATTTCCTTTCTCCTTTTCTCTAAGGTCATTCGATCTCATTTATTCAGTGCCTCAAATTGTGTAGGTCTAGGTAGTGGCTTTATTTCATTTATTGCCAATCTCAAGTAATCTAGCTTTCTAATGTTAAAAGTACCTTCTAAGGGAAACTGCAAGTTCTTCTCACCAGAAGTATATTCATGCCAATCAAGAATCCAAGCACGTGTGTACAGCCCAAAATCCATCAACATTTAATATGTAGGCAAGCCCTATGGAGGAATTTTCTGTCCATCCATACCAAGTAGGCTAGGAATAATAGGCTTATTCAACACAGCATTGTAGGAAAGTAGGATCTGCTTCTATGGTTACCCCCACTTTTTGCTTGATGTGATGCTGTTTATGACTAGTCTGACTGGGATCCTGCTAATCAGGACACCAGTCTCTCTGCTTTCTCCCCTAAATTGTTATGGTACATACTTAGGTACATCCCAGATTGGATACAGGGGTACCCTTATATGTGGTTCTAAGGTACCCAGGGCATAGGTACCCCAGAGGTCCCCCATAGGCTGAAGCATATATTATGCCACCTATGGGAGACTGTTAGAATTGGGGGTCTCTAGTTGGCAGAGGTAGGTACCTTTGTCCAAATAGGGACCCTTGCTTCTAGTCTGGGTAAGGGGGACACACTTATAAAAAAAACCTGCTCCCCCCCTTGGTAGCTTGGCACAAGCAGACAGGCGTATCTGAGAGGCAGTGTGTAAAGCATTTGTGAACCCATACAGTAACACAGTGAAAACACCGCAAATTGACACAATACTAGTTAAAAAAAAAAGTAATCTTTATCTAAACAAGACAAAATTACAAAAATCCACAATACAATATTAAAAATAAGGTTTTCAAATGGTAGAAATAGTTCAGTTCAATGCAAGTTGTAAATGCAAAATGTTTCCCACAAAGTACCTTAGATGCGTCATGCAAAACAAACAAAAGGGTAGCAGGGAAGGTGATGCGTCAGTTCCTTGCTTCGGGGGAGGCGATGCGTCGGTTCCTTACTGCAGTGCAGGGGAGGTGATGCGTCTGTTCCTTACCGGAGAGGAGGGAATGCGTCCGTTTCTTACTGTGTTCCGGTTACGATGCAACAAGATGGCGCCTTGATGCGTGGTGATGATCTGGTGCGATGCGACAAAATGGCGGCTCGATGCGATGCGACGATCCGGTAGGGTGTATGAACGTTTGCAGCTGCACAGAAGGCGCTGCGGCGGATTTCTCTGCGATGCATCGGGACCCAGTGTGAATGCGGCGCGATTCTTCTTGGGTGCTCGGTGAGGCGTCGGGAATCGGTGCTGATGCGACACGCTTCTTCCTCGTTGCATCGATCTTCCAGCTCCCAGCGACAAACAGTCTCTAGAGGTCCTAAACAGCAGCAGGCACCTCTTTGCAGGTTAGAATTCCCAGCAAGGAAATTCAGGAGAGCCAGTCTTTGTGTCCCTGAGACTTAAGAACAGGAGTTTCAAGCCCTTGGAGATCTTTTCTTCAAGCAGGTGAAAAAGCAATCAGCAAAGTCCTTCTTCTCCTTTCCTTGGCAGCAAGCAGCCACTGCAGGCCAACCCCAGACAGCAAACAGCACAGAGGCAGTATTCCTCCAAAGTTTATCCGGCTCTTGTCCTTGGCAAAGGCTCCTCTTGATTTCCCAGAAGTGATCTAAAGTTCTGGGGTCTGGGTCCCCCTTTTTATACACACAAATCCTTTGTTCTCTGAAGGCTGAGAGGGTTTGTACCCAGCCAAAAACAGTTCTGTCCTCACTGGTGCAGCTTCCTGGCAGGAGGTGGAGACAACATTGTGGAAAGTAGACCTGGCCCAGGCAGGTGAAAGGAAATCTCCTCCCCCTACTCTAAATTCAACCCAGGTCCCATTCAGCCCAGCCCTGACTCATCAGACTGCCAGAGCTGCTGCCCTCTCCCAGCTCCTGTCACTCACAAGCCAGACATGCAATAAACAAACCTAGCAGAGGCACACTGGATGGTTGACAAGAAAATACACACTTTCTAAAAGTGGTATTTTCAAACACAGAATGTAAACATCACCCTCACTAAAACATGCACATTAACATTCTGAGTTCAAGCCTAATAAACTTTATTTTCCTATCTTGTTCCTAGGGCTAGTTATGTTTATAAGATGTTATAAACTAACTGCCCATTCTAGTCTATGAGAACAGATAGCCTTGCTATAGTGAAAAACGAAATTGGCAGTATTTCACTATCAGGACATGCCACACACATCAGGGCATGTCCTACCTTTCACATACAATGCACCCTGCCCACAGGGGTACCTTAGGCCTCCCTTAGGGGTGACTAATATGTAGAAAAGGGATGGATTGGGGGATTGGCAAGTGTGTGCAAATTTTACAGGCTGCTTCTATGGGTGGCACAATCAGTGCTGCAAGCCCACCACCAGCATTTGATTTACAGGCTCTGTGCACACATGGTGCACTGCACTAGGGTCTGACAAGTAAATCAAATAACCGATCATGGAGTCACTAATCCATAACAACAATTTACAAAAGGGATCACTTGCACTTTGTCACTGAACAACAGTGGCAAAGTGCCCAAAGCATCTAGACCAGCAAAAATAGATGAGGCAACAGAAACAAATGGAAGGGAGGCCCACCCCACTAGTGCCAAGTCTAACAGAGACCACAAAACTATCTCTACAGGCCTTCCATTGCAGCCTGTGTAAGCTGGTGCTAGCACCATTTACGAAAGATATAGGTGTCCCTATATCTAAGGTCACAGCACTCAAAACCTATAAGTCACCCCTATAGCAGGCCTTTTCAATCCAGAAGCCAGGGTGCTTGGTTCTAAGTGTGAGAGTGCCCCTGCATGAGCAGGACACCCCTACATCCTTCAGAGTCCATTCTCCCTGGTTGTTAGTGAGATAGTCATATAACATATAGAGGGGCACCGCGTCAATACACGATGACCATCTCGAAACTGGCTGTAACGAACCCTGTCGTATTTGGTATCAAACTTGTTAAAGGCCCTGCGTTAGGCCCTCAGTGCTCCCGGTACCGGCCCAGACAGCACAACATGGCTGCTGTCGATAAGAGACACGATTCTGCCCTCCTGCTGCTGAGACAAGCTCGAGCAGGGGTTGGTAGAACAATAGGTATCCTGTCACAGGGAGGTGTGACCACCTCCCAGACAGGGTTAGTGTATTGGGGCAGGGTGGGAGCACTTGCCAGCACCACATAGTCTGCATGCAGGGCACATTTGGTGCCCTCCATGCATAGTTCAGCTCAAACCAGTTCAGGGACCTGTTGGCTCCCGCTCTGGCACAAAACTGGACATAGGACAGGGTAGTACCCTCCACCTTGTCCTGCCCCTCCTTAGGGAGGGACCCCTGTATCGTCCCAACCCTTTCCTCAGAGTACTTAACCCCTTCGATGCTCATGACGGAGCGGTTCCGTCATGAGCATCGGTTGGGCTGTGCTTATGACGGAACCGCTCCGTCATGAGCACAGCCCCTGGGGGAAGCGCTGGCGCTCCCCCCATGGGGCATCGATCCTGCCCCCACAGAGGGGGATGGCAGCTGAAGAGTTTCCGCTGCCACCCCGAGCCCCCCCACGCTCCCCCATGACGTCAGCGTGTACAGCGCGCGCCAACGTCATCAGGAAGCGCTGGGACGCCTGGAAGCCATTTGCTTCCAGGCGTCCCAGCAAGGAGCAGGTGAGGTTTGTGCTCCGGTGGGGCCGCGGGGGGGATTTTCTAAGTATTGAGGCATCGGGGGAGAGGAAAGAGTATTTCCTCTCCCCTGATGTCTCAATACAGGGCATTCCTGCAGCACGATCGCGCACAGCGTCGTGATCGTGCTGCAGGAATGCCACCACTAGGCACCAGGGATGCTTTATTGTAGTAAAGAAAGCGACCCCTTGGGCAAGGGTCGCTTCCTGGGGCCCCATAATGTATGGAAGACTTTTCTGGGGGCAGATAGGTTTATTTTTTTTGCCGTTTCCGCTCCCAGGGGGGGCAGAAAAGCCCACTAGACACCAGGGATCTGTTTGTTATTGTAGGAAGCGATCCCTTGGGCAAGGGTCGCTTCCTGGGCCCCCAAATTGTTTTGAAGACTTTTCTGCCCCCTCTGGGGGCGGATCGCTTTAATTTTTTTTGCCGTTTCTGCTCCCAGAGGGGGCAGAAAAGCCCACTAGACACCAGGGATCTGATTGTTATTGTAGGAAGCAACCCCTTGGGCAAGAGTCGCTTCCTGGCCCCCCAATTTTTTTGAAGACTTTTCATTCTCCTCTGGGGGCAGATCGGTTTAATTTTTTTGCCGTTTCCGCTCCCAGGGGGGGCAGAAAAGCCCACTAGACACCAGGGATCTGTTTGTTATTGTAGGAAGCGACCCCTTGGGCAAGGGTCGCTTCCTGGGCCCCCAAATGTTTTTGAAGACTTTTCTGCCCCCTCTGGGGGCAGATCGGTTTAATTATTTTGCCGTTTCTGCTCCCAGGGGGGGGGCAGAAAAGCCCACTAGACACCAGGGATGTGTTTGTTATTGTAGGAAGGGTCGCTTCCTGGGGGCCCAAATATTTTTCAAGACTTTTCTGCCCCCCCTGGGGGCAGATCGGTCTTTTGTGTAGCCGTTTCTGGTCCCAGGGGGGGCAGAAGAGCCCACTAGACACCAGGGATGTTATTTTTTTGCGTAAAGGAAGCGCCCCCTTGGGCAAGGGTCGCTTCCTGGGGGGACAAATTTTTTTCAAGACTTTTTTGCCCGCCCTGGGGGCAGATCGGTCTTTTGTGTAGCCGTTTCTGTTCCCGGGGGGGGGCAGAAAAGCCCACTAGACACCAGGGAATTAGTTTAAATAAAAATAGAAGTGACCCCTCGCTTCCAGGGTGCAATTTTTTATAATATGTATTTGGCCCACCCGCCCCGGGACAGAGTAGCATTTTTTTTCCTGCTATTTTCTGCCCCACCTGGCACACAACCCGATTGACCATTTGGGTAGTGACATAGCATGTTATAATGTTTATTGTTATATTTTTTGTGAATTGCAATTGTAATGGGTTTTTTTTACTTTTTTGTTCTAGGTGAAGGCTTTTGCTCTTTTCAGTTTGCCGTTTTGTTACTGGTGGTTCTGCTGTTTGATTAGTTTGGTAAGAGACTTTTTTTGTACAATGTAAATGTGTTTGATTCCTCTGCATGAATTGTTTTTGCAAATTATGTAATAATAGCAGTATGTTTGGTTTTTGAGTGTCAAAAACTTTTTGCATTGGTGCTCGATGTGTATTTTGTTGTCTTGTGAGTAATTTGTTTTTTTTTCTTCTTTCTAGTTGGATATCGTTGGTTTTTGCTGTGACACTGCAGAGTTGGTATCTGGTGAGTGCAGCTGTCTCTTGTAATTGAATTGTATAGTTTTTGAGTACATTGATCTTTGTGATAAAGGTACACATTTCTTTACTTACTTGGTTTGCACATTGTTGGTTATTGTTGACTTGTTTGCGCAGTCTTCTATCTTAGTAAGTATAATGGCGGTGTGCGTGGACTGGTACTTGGCTGGCGGTGTGCGTGGACTGGTGGTGTGTGCGGACTGGTGCTTGGCTGGTGGTGTCCGTGGACTGGAGCTTGGCTGGCGGTGTGCGTGGATTGGCGATTGGCTGCTGGTGTGCCTGGACTGGCGATTGGCTGGCGGTGTGCCTGGACTGGCACTTGGCTAGCTGTGTGCGTGGACTGGTGTTTGGCTAGCGGTGTGCGTGGACTGGCGCTCTGCTAGCGGTGTGTGTGGACTGGCGCTCGGCTGGCTGTGTGTGAGTAGTGACTTTCTGCTGGTCACTACACACACTGCTAGCTGAGTGCCACTCCACGCAATCCATCAGCCTGTGTAGTTGCTGTGTCTGGATTGTGGGCGTGTGAAAGTGATGGGCCCTTGAATGGCGCTGTGTGCTGGTGTGAGTTTTGTTATGTGATGGGCCCGCGGCTGGGGGTGTGAATGGTTTTGTATGTCTCACACGTATGAAAGGTGTATGAATGGCCTGTAAAGAGGTTGGTGCTTTGTCGTGGCTTTACAGCTCACGAGCTGTGAGTCAATGGTTCAGTTTCTTGCCCTTTCAATTATTACCAGTGCATTTCATTCTTGTGAAATCACTTGCTAATACAAT
Organism: Triturus cristatus; assembly: GCF_964204655.1. Taxonomy (NCBI): domain Eukaryota; kingdom Metazoa; phylum Chordata; class Amphibia; order Caudata; family Salamandridae; genus Triturus; species Triturus cristatus. The sequence goes on along the minus strand of NC_140591.1, from coordinate 610,358,269 downwards.
TGTATCTACTGAACCATCACTCACCCTCGAGCCAAATCCAACCAGTATGTGTGTGTGCTTGCGGATTAGATGGCTGTGAAGTAATATTTGTCTTTCGGAAGCAGGGTGTACCTTGTCCCTTTTTGTGAATTTTGTAATGTGTTGCTTTTGTGCCTGGTGGTGCGAATGGTCTAGTTTGTATCACGTATGAAAGGTGTGTGAATGGCCTGTAAAGTGGTTGGTGCCTTGACGTGGCTTTACAGCTCACAAGCTGCGAGTCATTGGTTTGTTTTTTTGTGAATTTAATTGTTGACAGTCCATTTCATTTTTGTGAAATCTCTTGTTAATAAAATTTAATACACTGAACCATGACTCGCCCTCGTGCCAAATCCAACCAGTATGTGTGTGTGTTTGAGGAATAGATGGTTGTGCAGGAATCTTTGTCTTTAGTTTCTCTGCCAAGGTACACTTTCCATGTAAGAATAACCCACCAACTGTAGATATTGTCAAAAACCCATGGGAGTTAGTGGTGATGTCTCTCTTGTGAATTCAAAAAGTGTTTTTATCCCCAATGTCCTGCAAACCTCAAAATGTCTGCCACATTTTCTTTGCAATATTATTCCAAAATTCTCACGCTGTAGGAAAATAGTTAATCTGGTTTTGCAAGGGGGGTCACTTTGGTTTTTGGCCTGGTGCTCAGCGGCCATCTAGGGAAACCTACCAAACCCACACATTTCTGAAAACTAGACACCCGGCGGCTTCCAGGGAGGTATGGCTTGCGTGGATCCCCCAGCGTTTCCTTAACCAGAATCCCCTGCAAACCTCAATTTTAGCTGAAAAAATCACTTTTTTCACACATTTTGGGGTGGGAAAGTTGTGGCATCACCGGGCTCACACAAATTTACCACCACCCAGCGTTCCCCCAGGTCTCCCGGTAAAAATGGTGCCTCACTTGTGTGGGAGGCCCAAGTACCCGCGGCAGGCAAGGGCCCAAAACGTAGTGCGGCGACATCAAAATAGCCTATCGCAAAACCACCTGGTTTTGCAAGGGGGGTCACTTGGGTTTTTGGCCCGGTGCTTGGTGGCCATCTAGGGAAACCTACCAAACCCACGCATTTCTGAAAACTAGATACCCGGCGGCTTCCAGGGAGGTATGGCTTGCGTGGATCCCCCAACGTTTCCTTACCCAGAATCCCCTGCAAACCTCAATTTTAGCTGAAAAAATCACTTTTTTCACATATTTTGGGGTGGGAAAGTTGTGGCATCACCGGGCTCACACAAATTTACCACCACCCAGCAATCCCCCAGGTCTCCCGGTAAAAATGGTGCCTCACTTTTGTGGGAGGCCCAAGTACCCGCGGCAGGCAAGGGCCCAAAACGGAGTGCGGCGACATCAAAATAGCCTATCGCAAAACCACCTGGTTTTGCAAGGGGGGGTCACTTGGGTTTTTGGCCCGGTGCTCGGTGGCCATCTAGGGAAACCTACCAAACCCATGCATTTCTGAAAACTAGATACCCGGCGGCTTCCAGGGAGGTATGGCTTGCGTGGATCCCCCAACATTTCCTTACCCAGAATCCCCTGCAAACCTCAATTTTAGCTGAAAAAATCACTTTTTTCACACATTTTGGGGTGGGAAAGTTGTGGCATCACCGGGTCCACACAAATTTACCACCACCCAGCGTTCCCCCAGGTCTCCCGGTAAAAATGGTGCCTCACTTGTGTGGGAGGTCCAAGTACCCGCGGCAGGCAAGGGCCCAAAACGTAGTGAGGCGACATCAAAATGGCCTATCGCAAGACCACCTGGTTTTGCAAGGGGGGTCACTTGGGTTTTTGGCCCGGTGCTTGGCGGCCATCTAGGGAAACCTACCAAACCCATGCATTTCCGAAAACTAGACACCCGGCGGCTTCCAGGGAGGTATGGCTTGCGTGGATCCCCCAACGTTTCCTTACCCAGAATCCCCTGCAAACCTCAATTTTAGCTGAAAAAATCACTTTTTTCACACATTTTGGGATGGGAAAGTTGTGGCATCACCGGGCTCACACAAATTTACCACCACCGAGCGTTCCCCCAGGTCTCCCGGTAAAAATGGTGCCTCACTTGTGTGGGAGGCCCAAGTACCCGCGGCAGGCAAGGGCCCAAAACTTAGTGAGGCGAAATCCACATTGCCTATCAAAAAATTGTTTGGGCCCTTGCCTGCCGCGGGTACTTGGGCCTCCCACACAAGTGAGGCACCATTTTTACCGGGAGACCTGGGGGAACGCTGGGTGGTGGTAAATTTGTGTGAGCCCGGTGATGCCACAACTTTCCCACCCCAAAATGTGTGAAAAAAGTGATTTTTTTCAGCTAAAATTGAGGTTTGCAGGGGATTCTGGGTAAGGAAACGTTGGGGGATCCACGCAAGCCATACCTCCCTGGAAGCCGCCAGGTGTCTAGTTTTCAGAAATGCGTGGGTTTGGTAGGTTTCCCTAGATGGCCGCCGAGCATCGGGCCAAAAACTCAAGTGACCCCCCTTGCAAAACCAGGTGGTTTTGCGATAGGCCATTTTGATGTCGTCTCACTACGTTTTGGGCCCTTGCCTGCCGCGGGTACTTGGGCCTCCCACACAAGTGAGGCACCATTTTTACCGGGAGACCTGGGGGAACACAGGGTGGTGGTAAATTTGTGTGAGCCCGGTGATGCCACTACTTTCCCACCCCAAAATGTGTGAAAAAAGTGATTTGTTCAGCTGAAATTGAGGTTTGCAGGGGATTCTGGGTAAGGAAATGTTGGAGGATCTACGCAAGCCATACCTCCCTGGAAGCCGCCGGGTGTCTAGTTTTCAGAAATGCGTGGGTTTGGTAGGTTTCCCTAGATGGCCGCCGAGCACTGGGCCAAAAACCCAAGTGACCCCCCTTGCAAAACCAGGTGGTTTTGCGATAGGCCATTTTGATGTTGCCTCACTACGTTTTGGGCCCTTGCCTGCCGCGAGTACTTGGGCCTCCCACACAAGTGAGGCACCATTTTTACCAGGAGACCTGGGGGAACGTAGGGTGGTGGTAAATTTGTGTGAGCCCGGTGATGCCACAACTTTCCCACCCCAAAATGTGTGAAAAAAGTGATTTTTTCAGCTGAAATTGAGGTTTGCAGGGGATTCTGGGTAAGGAAACGTTGGGGGATCCACGCAAGCCATACCTCCCTGGAAGCCGCCGGATGTCTAGTTTTCAGAAATGCATGGGTTTGGTGGGTTTCCCTAGGTGCCGGCAGGCCTAGGGTTCAAAAACTACAGCTAGTCACTTTGCCAAAAAAGGGTCATTTTTCACTGCAAAATTGAGGTGTGACCACGTTGCGTTTTGCGCCGTTTCCTGTCGCGGGCACTAGGCCGACCCGCACAAGTGAGGTACCATTTTTCTCGTAGGACTTTGGGGAACGCGGGGTGGGTGAAAATTTGTGGATCCACGCAGATTCCAGAACTTTCCATCACAGAAATGTGGGGAAAATGTGTTTTTTTTGTCAATGTTTTACGTTTGCAAGGGATTCTGGGTAACAGACCATGGTGAGAGGCAGTCAAGTCTCCCCATCCTGGATTCCCCTGGGTGTCTAGTTTTCAAAAATGTATAGGTTTGCTAGGTTTCCCTAGGTGCCGGCAGGGCTAGGGTTAAAAAACTACAGCTAGACTCTTCGCAAAAAATGTGTAAATTTTCAAAGTGAAAATGTGGTGTGTTAACCTTAGGTTTTGAGCCTCTTCCTGTCGTGGGCACTATGCCTACCCACACAGGTGAGGTACCATTTTTATCGGGATACTTAGGGTAGTTCAGATTTGTAAAGCAACTGTTATTCCCTTTTGTTTTTTGATGCATTTCTCCCTTCCAAATGAAAGACATTGTGTAAAAAAAAAGTCATTTTGAAAAATGACCAATAATTGTCATGCAAGTATGAGTATTCCCAATTTCGAAAATGTGCAAATATGCACTGTTTCTAAACTCTGTAATTTGTTCCCATTTCAGAAATACATAGGTGTCTTTCATACCGATTTTTCCATGTATACATTTTCCCACAATAATTGCTATAGACCCGGAACAAAAAAAAAAACCATTACAAAATGCTGCTCAGTTTTTTACTCTGGGTTCGTTGGGCTCTTGGTGAACCTACAAGTCCTATATATCCCCACAACCAGGAAGGTCCACTGGATGTAACGGTACATTGCTTTCAAAGAGATGTCATAATTAGAAGAAGTTACAGGTGAAAACGTTGACTCAAAAGGCTGCTTTTTTCAACAAATTTTTAATTTTTCCTATATTTAACTGTTAGTTTCTATAAAGAAACCTTGATGGATCTACACAAATGACCCCTTGCTGAATTCAGAATTTTGTCTACTTTTCAAAATATATATATGTATAGCTTTCCAGGATCCATTATTGCTTTTCTACCCATTTCTACCATTATCTGGAAGGAGGTTGAAAGCACAAAAAATAGCAAAAATAGGGTATGTCCCAGAAAAATGTCAAAACTGTGTAAAAAATGTTGGATTTCTGACAAAAATCTGTCATTCCCTAAAAGCTGGAGAAATGGTGATTACAGCCCCACAAACCCTTTTTTGATATCATTTGCAGAGAAAAACCCAGACGCTTTCATTTGCAGCCACTTTTCCCCATTTTTCACAAAAAAAACAAAATGTTGCTGTATTTTGACTAATTTCTGGGAACCCTCTAGGAGAATCCACAAACCCTGGGTACCTTTCGAATCCCCATGATGTTGGAAGAAAAGGACGCAAATTTGGCGTGGATACCTACTGTGGTCAAAAAGTTACAGGGGCCTAAGCGCGCACTACCCCAAATAGCCCAAAAAAGGCTTAGCACAGGAGGGGAAAAGGCCTAGCAGCGAAGGGGTTAAGGGCTTACTTGTGAGTGGGTCCCTAGATTCATCGTGGGACACAATATAATTCAGACACCGTCTGGGCACCCTGGAATTCGCTCTAGGCATTAGGGCAGCAACCGGGAAGACTCATGCTGCTCCTGATCTCTTCGCCCTGCTCGTCTGCTGCAACGTTCGTGTCAGTGCTCCATACAGGAACCCGTCCAGGGCCTGTGGACATCCAAGACACCTGAAGGAATCTCCCTTAAAGTGAAGGAGTCACTTCTATGCATCTGCAGGCACTGCAACTAAGATGACTGGTCTGCTGATCCTGGGCTCCGATGAACTCTGAAAAGGCTCAGCAACACAAGTGGTGGTTCTTCACACCCCTCGAGGCCTGCCCTGTCCTCTCACGAAGTTTGAGGCCAGTATCCCTCGTCAGAGCCGCAGGAAGCGAGCCCCTGTGCACAGCATCAACTTGCAGTTGCAAAGGCTTGTTGGCTTCCTTCTACCAAGATCTTCGGGCTCCAAGTAGCCCCAACCTCTATCACCTCCAGTGACCAAGATCGCCGTCCTCACCGCATCACTTTCAACGTTGGCCTACTTCTTTGGTGAGGTGCTCGAGTTCCACTTGCGACTCCATTGCCTCCAGCCTGTGGATCCTATTGAGGGTCACCTCTGATTGCTCAGGGCCTGCCCTGACTCCCCTGCTTGTGGTGAGTCTCCTGGACGTTGCTGGTCCCGAAATTGCTCCTTTTTCAACTTCCACATTTGGTTGCAGTTGCCAAAACTTGTTGGTGCTCCCGCCGTACACCGACCCCTCAACTCTCGGAACATGGGACTGCTCGTGACGGCTCCTGGTCTTCCACAGCGTCGCCTGTCCGTACAGCTGCAGTTTCAAGGTCACCGTCAGCTCTCCTGCAACACCTGACTTCGGTGGGCATTCATCTTCTATGCCTCCAATCACTCCTGAGTGGCATGGACGCTGTACCCTCTGCTTGAAGGTTCTTCACATCTTAAATCCACCTTTGGGTTCCACCGGACACTTTCACCTTCTCCAGCAGCGGCATCTTTCTGAAGTCCTTCATTGAGTTCGACGACAGTTCCCAACGCCACTTCACACCTATGCACCCGGCTTCCCTGCTGCAGGTATCCTGGGTCCTAAGGTATCCACGGGTGGGCTGGCTCTCCAACCTCTTTACTTCCACAGGGTTTCTTCAGGGTCCACTGGGAAGGGTCCTTCTTTTTTTAAATTGCAACACCAACTTACATGTTGATTTGTATGGAGAACACGATCATGTTCCTACACTGCACACGACCTCCGTGGGGCTCCTAGATACTCACCTTGGGTGGTTCCTTGGGCTGCGGCACTTCTACGTCCTCTGAGTACTGTCTTGACTCGAATAGTGGCTCTCATACCACTATTTTAGTATATGGTTTGGTCTCCCCCTGGGGACCGCTGTGTATTCTGTGCTACTTACCTGTTTCTACTAAGAAGTATTGTGTGCATTGTGTATTTCTCCGGCTAGGAGATATCTATATGTGTTAGTGAGTGTCTTATAATAAATACATATTTTTATAAATACACTATGTGGTTCTTTTTCACTTAATCTATACCTATAGATTGTGTTCTAGTAAAACAAGCTGCTTTACACTCCTTTTGGACTAAGCCTGAAGGCTGCTCTCCACAGCAACCACTTAGAGAGCTTTCTACGATTGTCTAAGACCTCTAAAATCACCATAAGGGTTGTCTGAATCATTGCAAGGTGTCCACTTACATAAGTGCACATCATATACTGAGCCAGCCTCACACAAGCATCCGTTACTTTCACTCAAAATAATCCAAAACCCGTGCATAACAAGCAAATGAACAACAAGCAATCTCAGCGCAGCTATGCCAAAGGTCAACCAATCACAGCACACTTTGGCGCCAACCAACTAATAACAGTGCAACTCTGTAGTGACGTCTCACCAATCCCAGCACAACTCCTTGGTCAGTCAGTCAATTGGAGCGTGGCTTTTCCCATGAGCAGAAAAATAATATGCAACCTTTTCATACCCAAAATATAAAAATAAACAAAATAAATTTTGGCTGGTCAACCTAAATAGGAAAAAATTAAGAAGTTAAACAAAAAGAAATCCTACAAACTAGCGGAACAAGACCAGTACCTCTGCGAAATCTTTCAAACAAAATTCACATACTCCCATGCACAGCAAATAACACCAACCTAAATTAGACGCGTAAAATCCTAGAAAGAAAAAAAACATATTAGAAAGAAATCCCTGTCTGTGTGAATGTAGTGCCTTGCAAAACAACTTACCTCTTTGCAAAGAAGCTGACAATAATATTCAAAATCTTGGACTACAATGAATCCAATTACCTAATCAAACAATAACAAAACAAAAAGCTTCTTTGATGAAAATCACAAATAAGACTAGTACATCAAAATCACAATAATTAAACCACCAGCTGAACCAAGAATCAACATCACATAACCAAAAACCTCACAAGTAGCATAACAATCCATAACTCGACACAAACCGCACAATCAAGTACACAACTCCAAACATATAATTAGTGTTAGAACTGGGGGTCTCTAGTAGGTACCTTTGTCCAAATAGGGACCCTTGCTTCTAGTCGGAGTAAGGGGCTACACTTCTAAAATAACCCCAGCTCACCCCCTTGGTAGCTTGGCATGAGCAGACAGGCTTATCTCAGAGGCAGTGTGTAAAGCATTTGTGAACATATACAGTAATACAGTGAAAACACAACAAATGGACACCAAACCAGTTTAAAAAAATAAGTAATCTTTACTAGACTTAACACAAGACCAAATGACAAAAAAACACAATACTGTAATCAAAAATAGACTTTAAAATGGTTAAAAATAGCTTAGTTTAATGTAGATGGTAAATGCAACACTTTACTCTCAAAGTACCTTAGACGCGTCACGCAAACAAACAAAAGGGTCGCAGGGAAGTTGATGTGCCGTTCCTTACACTCAGGAGAGTGGATGCATCAGTTCCTTACTGCTGCACAGGGGAGTTGAGGCTCACTTCCTTACTGTGTGGGGAGTTGATGCGTTGTTTATTACTGTGGCCCGGTGACGATGCGACAAGTTGGCGCCTCGATGCGATGTGACAACGTTGGATGCAATGCGTTCACGCCCGACGGCCGTGCGGCGAACTTGGTAACTTCTGAGCCGCGGCAGGCCCTGCGACACGCTTCTCCGGTGATGCAAAGGCAACCTCTGCGGCGGCGACACACATCTCCGGTGATGCGACACACTTCGTCGATGATGCGACGGCGAACAGCTGCGGCGGCGGCACGCTTCTTTGGCAATGCGACGGCAACTGCTGCGGCGGCGACACGCTTCTCCTCATTGGGTTGCGCTTCCAGCTCCCAGGGACACACGCAGTCTTCTCAGAGGGCCCAAACAACAGTAGGCACCTCTCTGAAGGCAGAATTCCTCAGCAAGGGAATTCAGGGGAGCTGGTGGTGAAGTCTTGTATCTCTGAGATTTCAGGCAGGAGGCAAGCACAATTCAAGCCCTTGGAGATTCTACTTCAAGATTGCAAAAGTACACACAAAGTTCCTTTTGTCCTTTCCTTGGCAATAAAGTAACCACTGCAGGCCAACCCCAACAGCACAGCACAGCGGCAGTCTCCTCCTTCAGCTTCCTTGGTTCTTCTCCTTGGCAAAGGGTTGTCTTGATTCCCAGAAGTGATCTTCAGTTCTGGGGTCTGGGTCCCCCTTTTTATACACCCAAATCATTTGTCTCTGAAAGCAGAGAGTGTCTGTACCTAGTCCAAACCAGTTCTGGGTGCATTCTGCCAGTGCAAAACTTCTTCCTTTGTCAGTGTGGGCCAGGGTCATCAGACGCGACCCAGGAGGTGGAGCCAGCATTGTGGAAGGCATGCACAGCCCTATTCAGGCCCAGGTGCTACTCCTCCCACCACTCCCAATGCAGATAGGTCTATTCAGCCTAGTGCTGACTCACCTTGTCTCCTGGAGCCACCCCAGCCCCTGTCACTCACAAACCAGACATGGAATACACAACCTAGCAGAGGCAGGCTGGATGGTTAGGCAAGAAAATACCTACTTTCTAAAAGTGGTATTTTCAAACACAGAATGTTAAAACCAACTTCACTAAAAGATGTCGTTTATCATTCTGAGTTCAGGCATGCTAAATTCGTTTTTCTACCATGTTTCATGGGTCAGTTAGGATTATAAGATGTTATAATCAAACTGCCCAATAGTGAAAAACAAAATAGGCTGTAATTCACTATCAGGACATGCCACACATATCAGGGCACGTCCTACCTTTTACATACAATGCACCCTGCCCATGGGGGTACCTTGGGCCTACCTTAAGGGTGACTAATATGTAGAAAATTGATGGTTTAGGGACTGGCAAGTGGGTTCACTTGCCAAGTCGACATGGCAGCCCCAGACTGCACACAGGCTCTGCAATGGTGGGCCTGAGCCACATTTTACAAGCTGCTTCTGTGGGTGGCACAATCAGGGCTGCAAGCCCACCAGCAGCATTTGATTTACAGGCCCTGGGCACACATGGTGCATGTACGAGAGTACGATTTGCTTCACATGTTAACCCCCACTTTTTGCAGGTGTTTCACTGTTTTTTGACATTTAGTCTGGCTGGGACCCTGCTAATCAGGGCCCCAGCCTAGCTGCTTCCTCTCTAAAATGATTCTGTGTACTTTAGGTACAGTTCAGGTTGGAACTGAGGTGCCCTTGTATGCCCCTAGTATATGGTATACTATGTACCCAGGGCATAGGTACCTCAGAGGCCTACCAGGGGCTGAAGCATGTATTATACCACCCCTGGAAAGCCACCCAAAAGGACACCCCAGGTCTGCTACTGCAGTCTGGGTAAGGTGGTGCATGCACCCCTTACTGAGCTATAGGTTCACTATATCTCACCATATACCCACATATAAACCTATAAGTCACTCATATGGCAGGCCTTATCAATCCAGAAGGCAGAGTGCTTGTTTCCTATGTGAGAGGGTGCCCATGCATGAGCAGAGCCCCTCTGCAGCGTTCGGAGAACCTTCTCTGATGCTGCTGGTAGTGCAGCCTGACCATATACTCTTAAGTGCATTATAACCAAACGGTAAATGCTAACAAACACCTTGGAATCATACCCCCACACCAGTAGCTGGTGTGGGAGTATGATCCCACCCTTCTAGAGGGAGAGACATGACAGCACTGGTATACCCGGTAGAAGCTTAATAGAGCCCTGGCATCACAAAATAGATGCTGCAGCCACAGACACGGGTCTGGCCTCCTGCTGCTGACCGAAACTCCGGCAGGGGAGGCCTGGACAATAGGTTTCCTGTCACAGGGAGGTGTAACCACCTCCCAGACAGGATTATGTGTATTGGGGCTGGGTGGGAGCACTCTCTGAGTGCTTTGAAGTCCTGCACTGGGGGCGCATTTGGTGTCCCTGTGCATAGTCCAGCTCAAACCGGTTCCGGGGCTTCCAGCCCCTGCTCTGGCGCAAAACTGGACAAAGGAAATGGGTGTAGCTACCCCTCTTTCCAAAACCTCCCATAGGTGGGTCCCCAGAGTATGTCCAACCCCCTACCTTAGTATAAGTATGGGACCCCTGTCCTTAGGACTTTGGATTACCTGGACGAAACTCTGAAGCTGAATCCTGGACCTTCGACACGCTGCTCAAGACCAGAGGACTGAAGAAATCTCCCTTGGGGACAAGGAGTGACTCCCCTGCTTGGCAGGCACCAACGAAGCAATTTGCCGGTCTGCATCATCAAAGCTCCCGCCGGACTCCAAAGTATTTGCAGCCCAGGAAGAGGATTTCCAGACATCTCAGAGCCCGACCCGAGTCCCCAGAAAACCTGAGATCTGCAGCCCTCGTGAGTAGCGTGGAACCGGAACTCCTGGTCACCTGCATTTCTGCAAGTGCATTGACTTCTCGAAGTCTCTTGAAGTCATGCTTGGGCTGACTTGTAGCCCCCACCTCGAGCACTGAATCCACGAAGATTGTCAGCCTGGTCTTTCTGAGGGACCCGTGGGCCACCATTTTGTGTTTCATCTCAAGGTCCCTTCGCGATCCCTGGTCCGTTGACTGGTGGGTCCCTGAGGGGGTAACTTTGCATTTCCTTGGGCTTTCCTGGTTGCTCCAGACGTGCCCTGACTCCCATCCAAGTGGTGAGTCCCACAGACCTTGCTGGTCTGCACCGAAGCATCTTTCTCGTTTCTGCGTGTGTTGCTGTTGCTAAGGCTTGTTGCATCCAATCCGGGCACCGATGCTGCAGCACTCGACATCCTTCGTGGGAAAGCTCGAATCCAGCTCCTGGTCATCCTCGACGCCTCCTGGTCCTCGTGGCTGAAGAGTCAAGCTTCACCTCCTTCATCTGAAATCACCGACATCGGTGGGCATCTGCTCATCGCCTTGCAAGTGACCCAGACTCTGTCCCCTCTGCTTTCAGATTCTTCTCATCTTCGATCCAGGCTTGGATCTCTTCGGACACTTCGCATATTGACGGCAGCAGCAGTTCTTCGCCACCTCTCATTGAAATCGATGACGCAACCCGACACCAAAAGACACCTATGCACCCTGCTTCCCTGGCTGAGGTAACACGAGTACTCCGGTGCTCCCGTGGATGCTAGCCCTAGAACTTCCTAAGTCCAAAAGGGTTTGGTCCTGACTCAATTCTAAATGTCCCTAATCTTTAAAAATCTAACCGCGACTTTCCCCATAGAAGCTAAAGGGAGCTTGCGGCTGTGTTCACACACTGCATACGGCCCCCGTGGGTCCCCTGTGTCACTACCTTGGGTGGTTATTTGGGGTCCCAGCGATTCTACAGGTTCTAGGCCTTGTGTCTAGTTAAGTTGTGGTTCTTATACCACTATTTTAGTACATGGTTTGGCTCGCCCCTGGGGCCTGACGTGTATTTGTGCAATTTTACTGTGATTATTGAAGTGTAACTTATGTGTTTTGACCTCTAGTCTCATAAAGTGACTAGGAGGGTGTGTTTAGAAATAAATACATATATTTTATATATATACCTGGTGTGGATATCTTTCATTTAGTGACTCAAGAGATTATAGACTAGTAAAACAAGCTGCTTTACATTCCTTCAAGACTTAGCCTGAAGGCTGCTCTCCATAGCTACCACTAGGATAGCTTTCAATAAAGGTTGTCTTTAACCTATAACCAATAAGGGGTTGTTTGGACTGATACAAGGTGCCCACTATAACTACTGGACAGCATATATCAGGCCAACTTCTCACAGTGCACTGTACTAGGGTCTGACAAGTAAATCAAATAGCCAATCATGGAGTTACTAATCCATTACATCAATTTACAATAGGGAGCACTTGCACTTTGGCACTGAATAGCAGTGGTAAAGTGCCAAAAGCATCTAGACCAGCAAAACACATAGCAAAAATACAGGAGGCAACAACAAAAAATGGAAGGGAGACCCACGCCAACGGTGCCAGGTCTAACAATTAGCATACTAGAACACTCAGTCTCATGAATCATTCTGCTCTATTAATACTTACAATCCTTTTGCTCGGGAATAGCAATGCAGTGTCAAGAATCCAGAAAAAAATCCACAAGTAAAACCCACAGAGGAAAATCCACTGTGACTATAATCAAACTAGGGACTGGGCAAAATGAAATCCCTAAATCAGATAGGTGGTGCCTCTATTTCTCAACCATCTTCGGCTACCAAACATTTGTGGCCGTGGGGAACCCCTAAATTCTTACAGCCCAAAAAGACTCCTTAACCATACTGTAATATGTGGAAGGGTAAGGTATAGTGTTAAACCTCAATTTCATGAGGCAATGTGTCCGAAGACAAGGCACCATACAAAATATCAATTAATACAATAAGAAAGCGACAAACTCAATAAGTGAGTAATGGGGAGGAATTATAAACTTTAGAGAGATGTCTTACAAAATTCAAAAGGTACAATACAGAAATTGTAAGGTGAAGACGCATAAAGTCGTTGCAATGAGGGCTCTCAGCAATAGGCCAATACCGAATAGTAAGTAAAATCAAAATATTCTATCTCCCAAATTGTCCTGCACTCACCTGATCCCAACCGGAGAGTTTACACTGGAACTGATGCTGGACCTCCTATCCCTCTCAGGGCCTAGCCCGTTCAAGGAACGGGAACTCCTTAAACAAAATGGGGCCCTAGGGGAAAAGAGGGATTGGGATAAAATAAGAAAAGAGAGACTTGCTTTGTTGGATTTGCTCTACGGCTGTGCGACACTGCGTAACAGGATCTGTCACTTCTGAGACCTTCTACGTTAGTGAAGTAGGTGTGCCCGGGTCCAGAATCTCTGTTTTTGCGATGATGCAATGCTCTGGAAATAACAGTTACCATCAGTACACGTTTCTACTTACAGTGAATATGCATTAAATTCAGTGACACTAACTTACAGGTTTCATCAGAAGCTCGGTATGAGAGCAGAATAACCAAAATCACAGATTGGAAGGAGGCATTCCTATGAATAACTTGAAATACAGATTCTCGAACCTTGGGGAAAACACATGTTAGTACACTCTTTATCACCTTACAGAATGAGCAGTTGCAACTTGTTGATCGGCACCAAATAACAGGAAACAAATGTATTGTTTTTGAACAAGAAGGGCTGGAGTAATTCACGGAAAGGAAATGGAGGAAAACGTAATAGTCTGAAGATGGGGATAAAACGGTCCTGATTACAACTGTGGGAGGTTTAGTGCACACTAACCTGATATCAAGTACTATGCCTAGTTTTTCAACATGTCTGAAGTTCAAAGAAGATCTTGAAGCCTTCACACATGGGGGCTTTGGATTAGCTGTGGAGGAGGGAGCGAGAAGAAAGACGACAAGGGAGCTGGTGCCACGTGAACCACTGGTTCGAATCGACTTTAAGGAGACTGGGGCGCTTCTTGATACTGGCAGGATTCTTCCAGTGAGTGGGAAGGGTGAAAGCTTGTTCTGCAGGGAGCATAGCCAAGCTATGATTGGGATGTGGGTTTATATATCCTCTCGAAGGCTGAATGGATGTAGCTGGATCATGTGCAGCACATGGGGCACATGGCCGTCTAGGAGGTTCTCGAACCTTTGAAAAACACATGTTAGGTGGCAGGGCATTAGTCTCGGCTACTCTTTTTCAGAGCTTGACGTGGGAATCCTTGAGTGTTTGCACAAATATCGCTGCTATTGGAACTACTGCACCAGTGTAACTTTTCTAACTGACATTGCTTTTAACTATTTTGCGCTAGTTGCACTAGGCTTAATATGCTTTAACTGTGGTCTATTGTATATTTGAACATTGCGGCAGAATTTTAATCTTACCTGAGCTTTTTAATACACGCCATTAACTTAGCGTTTGGCCCCTGCGGTACACGGAAGTTGGTCGGGACCGCAGTGCACTGGAGTTGACGCTCTAGTCTTCCTGCCTACCACCACTATATCACACACGCTGGAGCGACCGTGCAGCGTGTGGGTGGCAGGGCATTAGTCTCGGCTACTCTTTTTCAGAGCTTGACGTGGGAATCCTTGAGTGTTTGCACAAATATCCCTGCTATTGGAACTACTGCACCAGTGTAACTTTTCTAACTGACATTGCTTTTAACTATTTCGCGCTACGTGCACTAGGCTTAATATGTTTTAACTGTGGTCTATTGTATATTTGGACATTGCGGCAGAATTTTAATCTTACCTGAGCTTTTTAATACACGCCATTAACTAAGCGTTCGGCCCCTGCGGTACCCGGAAGTTGGTTGGGACCGCACTGCACTGGGGTTGACGCTCTAGTCTTGCTGCCTACCACAACTATATCACACACGCTGGAGCGACCGCGCAGCATGTGGGTGGCAGGGCACTAGTCTTGGCTACTCTTTTTCAGAGCTTGATGTGGGAATCCTTGAATGTTTGCAAAAATATCCCTGCTATTGGAACTACTGCACCAGTGTAACTTTTCTAAATGACATTGCTTTTAACTATTTCGCGCCACTTGCACTAGGCTTAATATGGTTTAACTGTGGTCTATTGTATATTTGGACATTTCGGACTCATTTTAATCTTACCTGAGCTTTTTAATACACGCCATTAACCTAGCATTCGGCCCCTGCGGTACCCGGAAGTTGGTCGGGACCGCACTGCACTGGGGTTGACGCTCTAGTCTTCCTGCCTACCATCACTATATCACACACGCTGGAGCAACCGCGCAGCGGGCGCGCACAACGGGCTCGCCGCCGGCACGTAATAGGCAAGCCCGTCTGCGCACGTCGGCACCCGGAGCGCGACCAGCACCAGAACCCTTGACCAAATCGGACCAGGTACATATGGTAGGCAATTTTTGCTCGATTTGAGAGTCAATACATGTGTTTCCCACAACATGTTTCCACAACATCACGCCGTAACTGAGGCTCGGTGTATAAACTGCACTTTTAGACTTTCCACAAATACTGTGCCGGGTCACATGCCTTTACACAAACTAGGGAAAGGGTGGGGGGGGGGGTTAAAGGAACCTGTCAATGATAGCAGTAGGGAAATCGGAACTAGAGAGAGGGATGCGGAGCAGAAAATCAGTAAGGCAACAGCAACTGAATATGCTAGATGTTAGCTGGTCAATGCCCGCTCTGTAGATAAACACAAATACGAGTTGGAAGATCTTATCCAACTCTCTTCGCCAGACCTGGTTTTTTTAACTGAAACCTGGACAGATAGCACCTCCGTGCCCGACTGGAACACTGCTGTTCCAGAGGGCTATGCGTGCTTCTCTCAAGACAGAGTGACTGGCAAAGCAGGGGGAATAGCGATTATTTATTGCGATCATTTTAAAATACAGTTGGAGACGATCTCTGCCCTCCCGGCAGAAGCACTGCATTTTCGTTTAAAACTAAACAGCCTTCAGATTTTTAAGGGGATGTTGATATATCGCCCACCAGGCACTAGAGGGGTCTTCTCCCAAGCCCTTCTGACACTCTTAGAATCATACACTGACTCTCATTCCCTCACTATTCTAGGAGACTTCAACTACTATTTAGAATCCAACAATAATATAGATACCATTAGGTTGTTAGACAATCTTGAGGCGTTCAACCTCAAACAACTGGTAGCCGGACCCACCCACCAAGCAGGTCACACGCTTAATGGGATTTTTACTAGTAATCCTGACATCACTTTTTCCAATTCATTAGCTCTGCCATGGACAGATCACAAGGCTATATATTTTAATCTTAAAATTTCCCAGACACACCATAGAGCACAAGCCAATGCTTCTAAAATATCAATAGGGCGATGGGACAAAATCAAGGACGGCGACTTTGAGTCAGCACTTGACCTTCTCCCTACCATTTTAGACTCCGATAACAATGAGGCAGTTTTGCAGTTTAACGACTGGCTATTGTCAGCAGCTGACAAGGTCGCACCGAAGAAATTAGTGACAGTGAAAAGAGTTAAGACATCATTACCATGGTACACTCCAGAACTTAACAGTTTAAAGATCAACTTTAGAAGAGCGGAGCGTCTCTGGCGGCAAGACTATGATAACCAAAAGAAAGTTACTTACAATCACACTATTCTGCTATACAAGGAGGCAATAATGGCCGCAAAAAAACAGTTTTTTACAGTAAAAATAAAGGAGGCGGGCAATTCCAAAAGAGAATTGTTCAAATCCGTTAATTTGCTGGCTAAACCCCAGCAAGATAGCGCTTTTAAGCCAGACCAAAATCTATGTAATAAACTCGTGGGTCACTTTCAAGAGAAGGTGCAAGGAATTTATAATAATTTTCCAAGCACTCCGAGACCTCAGGATATGACAGTGTCCGTAACTTGCCCCCAATGTAAGCTGACCAATTTTCAGCCAATGAACAATGGGGAGGTCCATAAACTTCAACTTTCCTTAAAATCCGGGGCACCTACTGACCCCTGTACCCCGTTCATCATGCATCAAGCAGCACATACGATCTGCGAAAATCTTACTCCTATTCTAAATCAAGTCTTAGCCTCTGGTTGCTATCCCACAACTTGGAAAATGGCATCTATTACACCTCTTTTAAATAAACCAAGCTTAGACCCCAGCGATCCCAAGAACTATCGCCCTATTGCTGGTCTCCCAATTGCTGCCAAAGTTTTAGGGAAACAACTAAACAGGGTGCTAACAGACTATCTCTACGTAAACAACCTGTTGGACACCTCTCAACACGGTTTTCACCCACGCCACTCTACTGAGTCTGCTTTAATTATGGCGGCTGAAGAGATCCCCAGGGTAGTGGATGGTGGTGGGAAGGCGGTCCTCGTGCTCCTTGACCTATCAGCCACTTTTGACACCGTAAACCATACCGTTTTGGTGCAGCGGCTGAGAGATATAGGGGACGAGGGGACTGCCTTGTCCCTACTATCCTCCTTTTTGGAGGCAAGGGAGCAGAAGCTGTTTTGGGACGGCATGAAGTCATACAGTTTTCATCTTCCCTGTGGAGTTCCACATGGGTCTGCCCTATCTCCAACCCTGTTTAATCTGTACGTCACCCCGCCAGCTAATCTCGTTAGGAGACATGGCTTTGCTCTGGTCTCGTGCGCTGATGACTCTCAACTTGTCATTTCCATCACCAATCAGCCAGAGACCACAGCAGCTAGATTCCATGCCTGTCTCACAGAGATTATGTCCTGGATGTGTCAGAGTTATCTGAAAATAAATACAGATAAGACAGAGGTGATGGAGTTTGGGCCAGGTCAGCCCCTGTGGAACCGGTCTTGGTGGCCGACTGAGGCCGGAGAGTGTCCATGCCCAGTGGAGAAGGTCAGAAATCTGGGGATCATTTTTGATAACAAGCTGAATTTTGGTGCACAGGTGAAAAGCCTCATTTCCTCATGTTTCTTTCTACTAAAAATTTTGAGGAAGATCTTTCCTTTTATCCCCCAGGAGCTACAAAAACAGTGATGGTGGCGCTTTTTCTATCAAAATTGGATTACTCCAATGCTTTGTTCTTGGGAATTGATAAAATCCAATTGCAAAAATTGCAGTCCTTACAAAACGCTGCAGCCAGACTTCTATTGGGCTTACATAGAGGACAGCCAACCTCAGCCGGATGTACATCCCTTCACTGACTGATCATCAAACAGCGTATAGAGTTCAAATCTTTAACACTTGTACATAAGGCAATTTATGGGGGCAGTACTGATGACCTTCAAAAACTTTTTGTACCCTATATTCCTTCACGCACCCTTACATCGGCCAGTCAAGGTCTCATTGAAATTACAAAGATAAGACGAGCAAGATGGGGAGGCCGAGCAATAACACACTGTGTGGCCAAACTCTGGAATAAGCTGCCTCTGTCTATGAGACTTCAATCCAACCTCCAGCTTTTCAGGAAGAGCTTGAAAACCCGGCTTTTTACAGCCGCATAGGCCTCTTTTTACAATCATACTTTTCGGCATTCGAGCGCTATACAAGCACCAAACATTAACATAAACATAGTACACTCTCTATGACCTTACAGTATGAGCAGGTGCAATGTGTTGATTGGAACCAAATAACAGGAAACAAATGTATTGTTTTCACTCGAACTTGCATAGTGGAAAACAACACGAAGACGCCACTAACAGCGAGAGCACGGCTTGCCATTGCCTCACAGGATTCTGGAGGAAGCTTGCAGGGACTTAATGGAAAACTATACCAAGGCCTAGGAGCAGCAACAATAGTTAATCAATTGGTTCACAGGATGTGGGGAACGCTTGCATGAGTTCAGGTGTAATGGACATTACGGTACTGGAGAAGCATCGTTCATGAGGGCACAGGGGGAAAATCAGTTATGAGGGTGCTGGGGGAATATCAGGCAGCGTATCATAGCAGGTCATAGAAGCGCCACAGGGGTAAAGCAGTAAAGCCACACGAGCCCTGCGCGCTAGGCCCACTACACAGAGAACCCATGAGGGGTTCGTGATACAAATGAGCAGCAAAATCAGTACTAAATTGGGCAGCATCCCTAGCAGCATCGGAGAAGGTTCTTGCTCAGCCCAAATTTGAGGGTTTTTTATAGGAAATCGTCTCATAGGAATACATACAAAATGCAGATTCTTCATGATGTGAGCAAAAAGAATATAATTTCGACAAATCAGAGCACAGAATTATGAAACCTCATATTGCCTAACCATCTAAGATCTAACCCACTACTTGAATACCAATTCTGCAAGAAGGGCAGAAATTATCCAGTGATGGCAGAACAAACTGATTACAAAACAACAGTGAACTATTGTGAATGAATGCAAGAGAGCTTGAACAGTTAAAGCATTACTGAGACCATGTTAGAAACACTTTTTCCAAAGCATAATTTGTAAATAAATAAACGTGACTTTGCTTGACTGTGTGAAGCCGAAATAACGAATGGTGAACATGCACGGTCAGACAGCCATTTTGAAAGAGATGGCATTGAGGTCTACCTGCAGTCAAGTTAACATAAGCCACAAAAAGGCACCTTACCAAGTCACGTGTTATGAAGAACAAGGGAACTCAAATAAAGTTGGTCAGGGACCTTGAGTAAACAATTATTTCTAAAGACAGTGGTCCCTAGACAAGGATTAATGAGAGCAAACAAAAAATATAGACCCAATCAGTACTATATTTTACAGCTGTCCAGCTGGACAGGTGTTTTTAATATATAGTTGCTTAAATATACACAAAATTCAGCAAGAAACAAAGAAAGTGGGACACAAGCCTGTATCCAACTTAGTGAGAAGGACGTACAACATGAAACAAAAAGGCTCAGGCAGAGTAAATTGTTTGTATGAGACACATTTTGGTAGGACAAACAAATTATAGTGGAGACACCATTACACATAATAAGTATTAAATAAAGAGGTGTATTTGGCGTACAACAAGTCAACGGCGTTTTGATCCTTACAAAAGATATAGGATCATCATCAGGACATTAACAATGGTATGCCTGTATACATTTTGCCTAGATCCAGGTCAGAGTGACTTGGGCTGCTGTATATCAGGGACAGCATATCCCCGATCCCAACAGGCAAGACATGCTGTAACAGAGGTTGTTCACAGATTGGCCTCGACCCCATTCCTTGTCACTAGAGACCGCGGACGCGGCTCGCAGGTTACTGGCTTGCTGTCCCTGATATACAGCAGCCCACTGCAATAGGCCACTCTGATTTCGAGACTGCTCTGCGGCGCAAACATTTAAAACGCCTCCTTTGAGCTGTTACTGCCTTTATTAGGTCGACTCTGACCCAGAATCCAACTGCACAGACCGTGGCTGTCTGCATCCTTTACTCTCCTTGTACTCGGTATTCGCCTGAAATAAACCTCCCCCAAGTCATGGGTTCAAAAAGTAGGCTATCCAATTTCAATACAGTCAATGATTTAACAATTTGAAATAGTTCCCGAGGGGAATTAGATGTCCTATCAATCTTAGATTCAAATCAGAATAAGAGACTTCAGCATATTTGATTTCTAACTGATGGTTTCTGATAGCCAGGCGATAATTCTTCTGCTCATCATTTGACTTCCTCCATTTTCTTTCTAGTCTTTTACATTATTATTTATTTAGGATCAATAAATGAAGGGTAAACCAGGGGGAAGATTTACCCTTATGGTTTATTTTAACAGTTTTCATTGGAATCACCTGATCAAAGGACTGTTTGACCCAAACACCATACTTATCATTTGCCGAAGAGGGATGGCTTCCCAGTTCGGGTCTGGAGGAGTCAAGAATACATTTCTATGCTTCTTTTTTAATTTTAGACCACCTACGGTCCTTCCGCGTCTCCAGCAAGAAACTAGGGGTGGGGGTAGAACCATACAAAAACATTGGAATCAAGTAATGGTCCGATCACAGCACTGGTAAAGGATAAGAAACCTTAAGATTAGGGTCATTAATAAATACTGGGTCAATAAGATGCCCTTTCTCGTGAGTAGAGCCAACCACTTTTTGTGTCAGCTGTAGTGAGCCAAGGTCCTGCATTATGCCTAAGGAAAGAGAGTTATGTACATCTTCAAATTGGACATTGAGGTCCCCAGCAATGTTAAATTAGGCTTGCCTATTGCTAAACTGGTAATAAGGTCCGGAAGAGCCTCTTTAATCAAAACGGGATTCACTTCTGCAGACAGGCGGTAGTGGCTTGCTTTTAATCCGCTTCCACACAACTGATCTGCTGATTCACAAAATTCCTCAATATAGTACAGACAAAGACTGCAACAGAACCATGCTAGTTTTGCACATCGGAAATTTTCCACAAGACACAACAACATTAATTACAACAAAAAGGCTGAACAGCAAACCTCGAGCCAAAAGAACAAGGACTGTGGGTGCAAGTCTGTCATGGGGGAAACTTGGACCTATGCTTTTAAAAGCCTATTTTGTACTGTCGCATACAGCACAAGACACTTTATTATACACATTTGTTAAGGATTCTCTCATTGCCAAAACAACACCACTGGGTGAAATTAAGAAAAACTGAATCCAGAGACGCACTCCCTTGGTTCTAACCTCAAAGACCCACTAATTTGACAATATAGACTAAATAAGGATTTAAATTTTATGTTAACTTTGTATAAATCATTTTAACTACAATGTGTTATGTATATGCAACAGTTTTAATTAATCATGCATAATAAAAATTACCTTACCTTACCAACAGAGAGCAAACTGGAATTAAAACAAATTGGCGTGGTTGCTTCCACTCCAGTGACTGTGAGTAGCATCCCAGATAAAGTGTGAATGATCGCCTCCTGTAGGACAATGCAGCTGCCTCTGGAGAAGGAAGGCTGAAATGGTGTAAACAGTGACCACTTAGCAGGGATGAAACAACTGGAACATCCTTTTTGGAGTTGAAATCCCGAATAAGAGGTCTCAGGAACCAAACTCATTATTATTATTGTGAAACTTGTAGTGCGCGCAGCTACCCCAAAGGGTTTACCGGCGCATGGCAAGAGTAAGGGAAAATACAGAAAGAGCAGTAGCAGAATTAAAACAACCAGGTTTTTAGACCCTTACAAAAAGCTAGGAGAGAAGCTGAATCTTTCAGGGCAACAGGCAGGGAGTTCCATAGAATTGGCCCTAAGCAGGAAGAGGACCGAACCTTACCGTGCGCCAGTCGAATTTTTGCTACCGTGAACCGAGTCTGTGAAGTGGAGCTCAGGGGTCGGAAAGGATGATAAAGATGGACTAAGTCATGGAGGTATTTAGGAGAGGATTCAGTTTTAATTCTAAACATATAGCAGAGGACTTTGAACTTAATACAGTTAAAAACTGTGAACCAGTGTAGTTCACGGAGAATGCTGGAGACCGAGGAATACTTCGGAAGGCGATAGAGGAGCCTAGCAGCAGCATTTTGCACAAGTTGCAGTCTGTGGATAGTGGCTTTATCGGCTCCCAAGTATAAGACATTGACATAGTCTAGGCAAGAGATGACAAGGGCTTGTATCAACGACCTCTGAGCTGAAAAAGGGATCAGCCATAAGATCTTTTTTAGCCACTTAAGCACAGCAAAACAGGTGGACGACACCTTGGCCACTTGTTTCATGGATAATGCCTCACCCAGGATGAAACCCAGGTTATTATTCCCACAGCTTTTCATTCACCTTGTGCACACATCAGGAGGGAAAATTAGGTTGAGCACAGGGTAATGGGAGACTGGAAGGTTCCCACACTTCAATAGGGGTGTGTCTGAAACAGAATATTAGCTCATTGAGGGAGCCTCCTCCCTAGCTTAATCGCAGCATCTTATTCTCAAGAGGTCGAAAAAGGAACTACTAAGTCACCACAGTTTCTTCATGTTGGGAAAGTCAGGTCTGACCTCTACTACAGCTTTCAGGTTCTCAGGACAGGCTTCAAGGCTACAGGTCTCCAGCCAGGTTTCTCTCTAGGCATACTCAAAACTGGTCAGCTGGAGCGTCTTTCTGCCTTTAGTGTCCCTACAGCAGTCCAACCTGTTGATACTTCTAGAGAATTGCCAATCTCTGGGTGCGATTTTGTGGAAATCTGCCTGCTGGTGGTTGACATCAAGGTTAACAAAGATGATCATATATTTCAAAGCTGCTCTGGAGTTCATTACTGCCAACAAAACTTCTTTTAATGATGGTTATTGCTCCTGTGATGATGTTGGTTGATCCTGCACTATTTCTGGCATGTGTTCATGAGGCCCTGTAAGAAGTTGGGTTATTGGTTGGGGGAGTGGAAGTCCTACTCAGGCAACAAACATGATCCTTAACTTAGAGGCAATGTGTAAAGTATTCATGCAGCACACAGCAGCAATTAAGTGAAAACACAACACATGAAAAATCCCTTGCCAATTTTAAAATAGAGTATATTTGAATACATTTTTAAACAAAATTCAATCACTAGAACCAGAGATATACAATTGTAAAGGTTTTAGTGAAAATAGCACTTAAAAGCACAAAGCGCCATTCGTTGTCATCTGGTCACGCTAGACTGGGAGAAAGTCATACATAAGTTCAGGTTGACCGTGATGGAGAAGGTGAAGGATACAGTGACCAGGTTAGTAATGCTGAAAAGTTACGTTCTAAGTCCAGTGTAAAACGTTCAGTTTGCAGTGGAGGTTGCTACTAGGAGGAGGATGAAGTGTTCGATGTAGCGAGAAGAGCAGATCGGGCATCATGGACGGTCGTCCCTGTAGCAAGAAGAGCAGGTTAGGCGTCGCGGGTGTGCTGTAGCTTCACGTTGGTGGTCATCTTAGACTATAGTTAATGTAGAGCGAAGTACAGGTTTTGCATTGCTGGCAGTCACTGGCAGCGCAAAGAGCAAGTCTCACCCGAACTTTATGTTGGCAGTCGTTGCTGGCGGCAGAGTCTTGGAGCGAACGGGCCTATTCGCAGTCGCGAGGAGTCCAAACTTCAGGACTTCCACTTTTTTCATTAGGACTACACTCTGATGCCTGCCAATGGTCCAGATTCTGGGGAGGAACCTGGGTAGGAACTGCTTGGGGATTATGACTCACTCCAGCAGAGGGCAGCAAGACTCAGGCAGCTCCAGTTGCAGCGGTTCAGCTGGGCAGTTGCAGTGAAGCCTCTGAAGCTTGTTGTGTCCCTGTAGCTCACACAGGAGGTCAGTCAACTGACCCTTGGAGTCACTATGGTTTGCCTAGGATGAAGCAAGCAGGTCTAATTTTCCTTCTCGGCAATCCTTCAAGCAGCAGGACAGTCATCTGGTAGCAGGGCAGTGCTTCTTCAGTAACTTCCACAGGTACAGGAGTGTTCTGAAGAATGGCTGTCGAGGTCCAGTAGTTATACCTGGTGCAAGTCTCTGTGTGGGGAGATTCCCACCCCCACATCTGTTTCTGGAAATTTCTTCTCTTTCCCCCTTTCATGACTCCAAGCTATCTGGGGTAACACAAGGCAGGGCATGCTTGGTTTCAGGTTCCTTGGTGTGTGTAGGAGGCAGTACCCTTTGAAATGTAAGTGGAGTACAGGCCCTTCCCAGTCATCCTACCAGGATAGCCCATCCTATCCACACATAAGCAACCTTTGTGTTACTATCAGTAAGTCACAAACCTCAACAGCAGAGCCATTCTGTCATGTGACCCAAGGCACTGGCAGAAGACACAAATGGTAGAGAAAAGAAAATGCCACCTTTCTAAAAGTTAGAAAAACATTTTATCTAGCTATCACTTTAAAAGCTGTTTTTTACTTGAACAGACTCAGACCAATGTATAGTATTTATTTAATCAACATTCTATATTTTTATATAGACCACTTACTTTTCATCTTTTGTGTCAGAGCAAGGGAAAGACACTTTTTTTTCACAATAAACATACATTCAAATTTAAATCATAATCCACTGCAAAACACGTTACAAACAATACATAAACACAATAATTTGATGAAAAAATAAATTATAGTTTTGAACCAGTCATCAACCAATCTCATTACTCCCTATTCTAGGCAATGTCATTGAGATAAATATTAATGCCATAATCTGACAATTCCTAGAGGAGAATAATATTCTGCACCAATCCCAGATGTGTTTCCGTCCTGAAAATAGCACGGAATCTGCTCTCCTCCTAGTTACCGAGGAACTTAAAATGATGAAGGACCAAGGGGGTACCGCCGCCATCCTTCTTCTTGATCTAAGTGCAACTTTTGATACTGTTGACCACAGCATCTTGATACATAGACTACGAGAGATCGGGATTGGGGATAAGGCCATCCGATGGCTTTCTTCCTTTTTAAGTGAAAGAACCTTCCAATGCATGGAAGCGGGCTTCTATTCGGACACATTCAATGCCCCATACGGAGTCCCTCATGGATCCGGACTCAGTCCCACCTTGTTCAACATTTATATGAGTCCTCTGGCAAAACTTCTAGAGGAGTTTGGACAGTCAAGTGTGTTTTATGTTAAAGTTAACAACGCTCCCTCAGTTGACAGAAGAATATAGGGTATTCTTGCAAGCCAGTATTACTGAAGAAGAAGTCAGAGCACAATGCAAAAAAATGGTTAGGGGAAAAGCCGCAGGCCCAGATGGGCTCCAAATTGAGTTATATGTAGGTATCCTGGATAAGGTAGTGCCAATATAAAAATGTTTTTTAATAAAATCTATATTGGGGGAGAAAATACACCAGGTTCATGGGCAGAAGCTACGGTGACCCTAATATTAAAACCTAACAAAGACCCACAGAAGATAGAGTCCTATAGACCAATATCTCTATTAAATTCCGATTATAAGGTCTTTGCAGGTATATTGGCAGCAATGATGGCAAAGGTTGTAAAGGCGGTAGTTCACCCGGATCAGAGAGGTTTTATACCAGGGAGGCAATTGAATGAGCTCACCTTTCAGGTAATGGGGGCCATAGACATGGCCGAAGTAAGGAAGGCTCCTCTGACGATAGTAGCAATAGATGCTGCAAAAGATTTTGGCCAGGTTAACTGGGCATATCTGTGGGAGACACTAAAAAGTTTTGGTTTTCCTAACAATTTTGTTCAGGTGATGAAGAGTTTGTATCTGAGCCCTAAAGTGAAGGTGTTGGTAAATGGGGCCCTGACAGATTGGTTTAATATATCAAGAGGCACTAGACAGGGGTGCCCTCTGTCACCACTTTTATTCAATCATTATATTGAGCCATTTGTCAGTTGGCTCAGGATGGATCCTATTATTCACCCCTTTAAAATGGAAGAGTTAAAACTTAAACTTGCACTTTATGCAGATAACTTGCTTCTTTATACAACTAACCCAGCAGAGGCAATCCCCACACTAATCGACAAGGCAAAGAGGTTTGGCGAAGTCTCAGGATACAAAATCAATAAAGAAAAAAACTGAGATAATGGAATGGAATCAAGTAAGGGGAAGTCAGGGGTAAAGAGTCAAATGAGGTACTTAGGGGTTCAGCTAGTGCAGAAATTAGAGGATATTCCTAAAGTTAATTGGAGGAGGGTTTCTAAAGAGGTTGCTAGCATACTCACACGATGGGCAAATCTCCCTTTGAACATCTACGGGAGGGTAAATCTTGTAAAAATGATAATCTTGCCAAAAATCACCTTTCTATATAATTCAATCCCGTTGTTATTCAGGATAGAAGATATAGCTAAGCTACAAGGCAAAATAGGTACCTTCATCTGGGCTACCAAAAGTCCTAGAATAGCCTGGAAAAAGTTAAGGAGAGGGCTTACAGTGGGTGGGTTAGCATTACCAGACCTACTCACATACTGTTATGCTTTTCAGTTTAAAGATTTTAGGATGCTGGCTAATAAAACTGATTCCTCATCATTAGGTTTACTGTTTGAGGCCATGTTAAAAGATGTGGTGCAAGGGCAGGAATATTTTCTATATAAGTATGGAGATCCGAATTTCTATAAAAAAGTCAGGCTAAAGATTTTGGGAGCTGCCTTAAGGAATTGGATGTACATAAGACGAAGGATGAAAATTCCATACTATGCAGCACAGGCCCCAGTTTGGGATTTCCCCGGCACCCCGGAATGCTTACAAGATCAACTTAGTCAGCCTCTTAAAATGGGAGGTATAAGGTGCTGGGGTGAACGCAAGAGGATTCTAAGCTTATAAGTTGGGAGGCGCTCAGCAGGTTAACCGGTGGAACACTGACGAGGTTTAAGTTTTATCAGATATCCTCTTGGTGGGCGATGCAGAATCGGCATAAGGAGGAGGTAAATTGGAAAGTGGATCTAGTTACCAGGTCGGGCACATGAAAAAAGGAAGTTTCGTTCTGGTATAGGGCCTTATTGGATGCTGAGGATGAAGGGGAGTCTGAAGTTAAAAGATTGTGGGGTGAAGAATATTGAAAAAGTGAACCCGATGTATATAAAATGTGGTCTGACTCTTTCGTTATGTTGCAGGCTATAGTAAAACCAGCCACACTTAGGAGGAATCACCTGTACACCGCCCATAGAGTTGATTGGTCTCCAAAAAAGTTATCTAAGGTGACAGGGATCGTATATAGTTGCCCCAGGTACAAGTATCCAGAAACAGATGATATTCATATGTTCATGGCATGTCCAAGAATTCAACCTTACTGGATGGAGGTATGTGAATTTCTGGAAGCTGTGTTGGAGAGACCGACGGAAGTAAGTACCAGCTTGATTTTCTTCTGTCTATCGAATGACTATCATGTGAATGCACCTATATCTAACTTCGTATTCTATGTGGTAATCCTTGCAAGGAGAGAAATCTGCAGGGTGTGGAAATCAGAAACCCCCTGAGGAAATTTGATTTTCGATCTTGCTTGTATTTAGCCACCATTTTGTGTTCCACCGCCATTTTGTGTTGCCCTCACTCAGGCAGCACAATAAACAAAGTTTTTCTGCTGATCTCACTGCAACGTGTCAAAATAACCTCCTGCCTCTGTTTACGAGACTGATGTCAAGAACTAGCTAAGTCCACTAATTCCCGTCTGGTCCGACTGATCCCTGTCTCAACTGTCTGTTGGTTCGCACCATTCTTTCCTGACTTTATCTTATTGTCAAGAATTCCTGTCATACAAGGGAAACACGCCCTTATGTAAACAGGAGAGCTGTTACATAACTCAAGGGAAACACGCCCTTATGTAAACAGGAGAGCTGTTACATAACTCAAGGGAAACACGCCCTTATGTAAACAGGAGAGCTGTTACATAACTCAAGGGAAACACGCCCTTATGTAAACAGGAGAGCTGTTACATAACTCAAGGAAAACACGCCCTATAAAGGGAGGAACCGGGAGGTACAAGGCTGTCGGATATTGTGTTTACACCGACGTACCTGCTTCGTGAAGAGCAGTGTTCAGGAGTGGTGCTCCAGTAAGGCAAGAACGGAGGTAGGTCGAGTCGTTACTCCCTGGGCCGTGTCTTGCCCCATCGTCACCTGTGAAGGACCCGGAAGCTCTACCGGTCAACCATTGAGCTTCGCTTTTTGACTCGGCTGAGTCCAAGCGCAGTGGCGCTTTTGCTGGTTGGAGTCGTAACTCCCAGCCCGACCAGAGACACAGGGACTGCCAGCTGTAACGCACACCAGGAGGTGTTTGCCGCGTTACAGACTCGGAAGTCCACAGGATCGATCGAGCGGCTGCTCTCGGTTCAGTCTTCTTGCTTGTGATTGGGGTATCGGTGACGCATCACCAGGAGGTGACTCCGCGTTCCGGTGCAGTCTGAGGAAGAGGTTGAGCGGCTGCTCCCTTCAGGTAGAGACCCCGGCTGGGTGTTTCCCTGACTCCTCGATTCTCCCCAACACTCTTCGTGCCCCTCACAGCCTACCGATTGGCATTGTCGGCCATTTCATTTCTGCCCTCTGTTGGCATACGCCGGGATCGGCGTATATGCAGAGGACGGTTAGGACCATCCGTGCTGTGGGCTGGTAACGTACTTAGCCTGGAGGATTCCAGTGACTATAACTTTTGTTTGTTCTTTGTATTTTATTTGCCTTCATTAAAAGAACTAACCCTTCACAAGTGGTTGCGTCCTCATTGTCGTGTCTGTTAAACGATCCTGAGACGCTCAGGGCGTTACAAAATATCCGACCTTAATAACACTAACTGTCTCCCGGTCGATAACAGACATGGCAACACTTGATAATGTGCTGGCTGCTTTAGCGGCCATGCAAGTTGAAGTGGCTGCCTCTAGGCAAGAAACAGCCGATGTAAAAGCCAGACTGGATGCTATCCAATTGGACCCGCTCACGCCCAGCACCTCCCTCACGAACCAGACCCTTGCGGTAGTAGTGGAAATGCCGGTAGCCATCCCCTTGGCAACACCAGAGAGGTACAGTGGGGATCCTAACACAGTGCAGGTATTCCTCACACAAGTGGCGCTACATTTATCGTGCAAACCAAAGGCGTTCCCCACGAGTCAGGCTCGTGTGGCTTTCCTTATATCCTATTTGGCTGGAAACGCGGCACAATGGGCCGTACCTCTGGTGAGCAGGGACGACCCCCTCTTATGTGATTGGGGTGCTTTTCGCGAGGAATTCCTGAAGGTATTCGACAGAAGGGCTGACTCGTACACGGCGGACCGTGAAATGCTTGAGTTGAGACAGGGATCCAACGACCTGGTGCAGTATCTCAACGCGTTCCGAAGGCTGGTTGCGGAAACCAAGTGGCCTGTTGCTAAACAGACGGCGCTCTTCCATCAAGGGCTGTGCGATGAGCTCAAGGACGCCGTGGCTCATATTGACCCTCAACCCAAGACATGTGAGGGCCTTATCAACCTGGTATTACGGCTGGAACATAGGCTAAGTGAAAGAAAGGGGGATCATGGGAGAAAAGGAAAATCCCTTCCATCCTATGTGACGGTGGGAAGTCCTGAAACTTCCACCGCATCCAAGGGAGAACCCATGGACATCAGCGCAATACGAGCGAGCCTCACAGCCACGGAGAAAGAGTCACGCCGTAAACAAGGATTGTGCCTATATTGTGGCAAAAAAGGCCACTACGTACGTGAATGCCCTGCCAAACCGAAGACGTCACGTTATCGGGCCAACCGGTCGGTAACAGCCGTGGTGGACATACCGGCGGAAAACTAGAGGACTCCAAGACCAGAGAAGGGGCATCTCGGAGTCACTCATCCATCCCTTCACTTTCCAACTCGGTCACTAAGGGACAACGACACCTGTTTATCACGGTGCACGTGGGAGTGCATGACCAGTGGATACCCGTTGTGGCCATGGTGGATTCAGGGGCCACTGGCATGTTTATGGACCACAACGAGGCATGCAGGCTAGGGCTAGTGCTTCTTCCCAAAGCAGTACCCGAAGACGTCTATGCGGTAGACGGAAGGCGATTGGTGACGGGGCCCATCGGACAGCACACGGGGGTCCTTCCGATGAGATATGGGAGGAACCATTTGGAACAAATCGATTTTAACATCATCCGAGCGCCCCAATATGGCGTCATATTGGGATTGCCGTGGCTACAGAAACACAACCCCTTTGTGGATTGGCCAACACATCGCATCGAAATGACGTCACCGTATTGCATCCTGCATTGTGGAATAAGAACGGAATCCCTTGACGCAGATGAGAGCGGGAGTCAGACGGTGGCTACAGCGGCAGAAAAAGATGTGGCTCTCCCCCAGGCTTATCACAGTTTTGAGGATGTATTTGATGAGGTGAAGGCGGAAGTGCTACCACCACATAGACAGTTTGACTGCCAGATCGACCTGGTGCCAGGGGCCAGCGTTCCCAGCGGCAGGCTGTATGCCCTGACGGAGCCTGAAAACGTGCATCTCCGGGGGTACCTGGATAAACTCCTCAGGCTAGTATTCATCCGCCCGTCCAAGTCTCCGGCCGCCTCGCCACTCTTCTTCATCCCGAAGGCTAATGGGGAGCTGAGAGCCTGTGTGGACTTTAGGGCATTGAATGCGATAACCATAAAAAATCGGTACCCCTTGCCTCTTATCAGTGTACTTCTGGAACAGGTCAAGAAAGCTCGTATCTACACCAAGTTGGATTTGAAAGGGGCATACCATCTGGTGCGCATGAGGGACGGAGACGAGTGGAAGACCGCCTTTAAGACCAGGTTCGGCCTTTTTGAGTACCTCGTCATGCCGTTCGGTCTGTGCAACGCCCCGGCAGCCTTTCAGTACTTTTTGAATGAGGTATTCAGAGAGGAGTTGGATATCTACGTGGTCGTATATATCGACGACATCCTCATCTATTCGTCCAGTGTGGAGGAGCACGTACACCACGTCAAAGCTGTGCTCCAAAAGCTGAGGGAAAACATGCTGTTTTGTAAACTCAGCAAGTGTGACTTCCACGTCACATCCGTGGAATTCCTCGGAGTGATGCTGAGTCCAGAGGGACAGGAGATGGCAGAACGAAAGATCAAGGCGGTGAAAGAATGGCCGGTGCCCCAAAGCGTGAAGGACGTCCAAAGTTTCATTGGCTTCGCCAACTTTTACAGGCGGTTTATAGATGGATTTTCAGGAGTGGTGGCCCCAATCACACAGCTACTGAGGAAGTCCAAGGAGTTTGTCTGGTCCCCTGAAGCGAACAAAGCCTTTGAGGCCCTGAAAAGCGCCTTTGGTAAGGCGCCGGTGTTGGCTCACCCCGATCCGGATCTCCCCTACGTGGTGGAAGCGGACGCGTCGGATGTGGCGCTGGGGGCTATCTTGTCCCAACGCAACCACGACACAGGGGTGCTTCATCCCGTTGCGTACATGTCCCGCAAACTCAACGACGCCGAACGCAACTACCATATTGCGGAGAAGGAGCTTCTCGCAATCAAGGACGCCTTCACCGAATGGAGGCATTGGTTGATGGGGGCAAGACATGTGGTATCGGTGTACACGGACCATCGGAACCTACAGTTCATGACGGCCACTAGACACCTTTCTCCCAGGCAGCTGCGGTGGATGATCTTCTTTGCGGGGTTCAACTTCTGCATCACATATCGGCCGGGGACGGAAAACCGGAAGGCGGACGCCCTGTCCCGTCAATCTGCAGTTAAGGAACCATTGCCTGCAACCGAGCGTTCCATCATTTCCCCGAGGATGGTATTGGGGGTTATCCAACCGGATACTTTCCTGAGGGGAATAAAGAGAGGGATCAGGTCATTCGCATGGCGGAGGTGGCTCCTCAGTCACAGAGAATGGCAGCTGAAGGACGGGATACCCCTGAAGGGCAGGTGCCTATTGATACCCACGCCTAGGCTAAGGAAACAAGCATTCATCTGGTGCCATGACTCTCCATGCGCAGGTCATTTGGGCTTTGAAAAAACGGTGGCTAGCATGGGACGGCATTTCTGGTGGCCAACCATGAGAGTGGATGTCAGGAGGTGGGGACAGGAGTGTCCTACGTGTGCTACCATGAAGGCCGACCATGGCCGAACCCAAGGGCTCTTACATCCACTTCCGACCCCGGATAGACCATGGGATAGCATATCACTGGACTTCGTGGTGGGCCTACCGGTAGACCAGGGGATGACGGCAATACTGGTGGTGGTGGATTACTTGACGAAAATGGGGCACTTCATCCCCTGCAAGAGAGTCCCTACGGCCGGGGAATTGGCGTCACTACTCCTAAAGAATGTGGTACGACTGCATGGATTACCTGGGGTGATCGTGTCGGACCGGGGGTCGCAGTTTACTGCGCAATTCTGGAAGACTTGGTGCACTGCGCTGCATGTTAAGACCGCCCTGTCCACCAGCTACCACCCTCAAACGGACGGCCAAACCGAGCGCCTGAACCAAACGCTCAAACAGTATCTGCGATGTTTTGTGGACCAGGGCAGGGAAGAATGGGTCGACTTGCTATGGGTTGCAGAGATAGCCTATAACAACGCCACTCACAGCTCCACACAGTCATCTCCGTTCTATAGCAACTATGGCCAACATCCCAGGTTCTTGCCATTTCTACATCCGTTCAGAGAGGACAGGATTCCCGCCACAGCGGACAGGGTGGCACACATAAAAGACACGTTGATGCGCTCAAGGGCTGTCCTAATAGAGGCCAAGAGAAGATACAAGGCTGCGGCAGATAGGAAGAGAAGGCCCGGGCCACTGTACCGCACTGGAGACTACGTCTGGATATCCACAAGAAACATGAGGTTTCGAAAGAACAGTGTGTTCCATCCCAAGTACATGGGCCCCTATCGAATTACCAAGTGTATGGGTCCCGTGAACGTGAAGGTGTGCTTGCCCCAGTCATTGCGGATACACCCTGTCTTTCATGTATCATTGCTCAAACCAGCACCCTCCAAGCCGTCTGGGACACCTAGGCCGGTATGCGTGGAGTCGGAGGTGGAGTATGAAGTGTCGGGCATACGGGCGTCCAAATGGCGCAGGGGGAAGCTGTGGTACCTGGTTGCGTGGAAAGGCTATGGCCCGGAGGAGCATTCATGGGAACCGGCTGAAGGGGTTCATGCTCCGCGCTTGGTCTCCTTGTTCCATCGGCGTTTTCCTGCCAGCGCTGGACCCGTGGGGAGCCGCTGAGAGGGAGGATGTACTGTCAAGAATTCCTGTCATACAAGGGAAACACGCCCTAATGTAAACAGGAGAGCTGTTACATAACTCAAGGGAAACACGCCCTTATGTAAACAGGAGAGCTGTTACATAACTCAAGGGAAACACGCCCTTATGTAAACAGGAGAGCTGTTACATAACTCAAGGGAAACACGCCCTTATGTAAACAGGAGAGCTGTTACATAACTCAAGGAAAACACGCCCTATAAAGGGAGGAACCGGGAGGTACAAGGCTGTCGGATATTGTGTTTACACCGACGTACCTGCTTCGTGAAGAGCAGTGTTCAGGAGTGGTGCTCCAGTAAGGCAAGAACGGAGGTAGGTCGAGTCGTTACTCCCTGGGCCGTGTCTTGCCCCATCGTCACCTGTGAAGGACCCGGAAGCTCTACCGGTCAACCATTGAGCTTCGCTTTTTGACTCGGCTGAGTCCAAGCGCAGTGGCGCTTTTGCTGGTTGGAGTCGTAACTCCCAGCCCGACCAGAGGCACAGGGACTGCCAGCTGTAACGCACACCAGGAGGTGTTTGCCGCGTTACAGACTCGGAAGTCCACAGGATCGATCGAGCGGCTGCTCTCGGTTCAGTCTTCTTGCTTGTGATTGGGGTATCGGTGACGCATCACCAGGAGGTGACTCCGCGTTCCGGTGCAGTCTGAGGAAGAGGTTGAGCGGCTGCTCCCTTCAGGTAGAGACCCCGGCTGGGTGTTTCCCTGACTCCTCGATTCTCCCCAACACTCTTCGTGCCCCTCACAGCCTACCGATTGGCATTGTCGGCCATTTCATTTCTGCCCTCTGTTGGCATACGCCGGGATCGGCGTATATGCAGAGGACGGTTAGGACCATCCGTGCTGTGGGCTGGTAACGTACTTAGCCTGGAGGATTCCAGTGACTATAACTTTTGTTTGTTCTTTGTATTTTATTTGCCTTCATTAAAAGAACTAACCCTTCACAAGTGGTTGCGTCCTCATTGTCGTGTCTGTTAAACGATCCTGTGACGTTCAGGGCGTTACACTTATCTTCTGGCCTTCGCTATTCTCTACTTGTATTCTCTCATTTCACAACTGTCCTCCAAAGCATACAAATGTGTCCTGCCACCTGCAAGTTGAGTTGTGGACACTACCACTAATTAACTTGTGGGGAGGGGTGACAAAAACAGTTGGAAGAGAGGTTTATTTGGGTTACTTGATATCTTGTTTTCAAACTTTTCTCATTGGTTATATCTTGTTTTCAAACTCTTCCCATTGGCTAAACATGTATGCATTGGGAGTGTTCTTGGTGAATCTATGTGCTATAAAAGATTGTGCGCCATGGAGTAAAGTGGCAGTCTCCTAAGAACATACCAGGTGTACTTCTGGGACAACTGCACTTAGCTGCAGCTAATAAACCTGATCTTCTACGCTCAACAGAGTGTCCTGTGTCTCTGTTCAACAAAGCAGGTGAACTCAGGAGATTAAGGCGTACCCTGCGCCGCCAGGCCCAATTCAGCCTGGTTTCATCACCCTCCTGATTTTCGCTGAATATTTGAAGAATATCATCTACACTAGTGAATCAAACATGGCTTGTGATCAAAGAAGTAAATTAAGATCTGGGCTGCTTTGTTAAACTGGAGGGAGAAGGAAAGTGGGTCCAATGATTAAGCCAATGTACCGCTGGTTCTGGCCTCCTAAGTAACATCCTGGGGCCCTAAGAAATGTGTACAGGAGTGGGAGACGGTAACGGTATTATCTTGAAGGAGGGAAAGCTCTCTTTCACTCCCTCTGCCTCTTCCAAGGGCTGGTAAGGTTGGCATGGAGTGACTGGAGAAATCCCATTAAAGTTTTGGCTATATGAGGACAAAGAAAAAAAAAACATTCTATATTTTTTATATAGACCATTTACTTTTCATCTTTTGTGTCAGAGCAAGGGAAAGACACTTTGTTTTCACAATAAACATACATTCAAATTTAAATCATAATCCAATGCAAAACACGTTACAAACAATACATAAACACAATAATTTGATGAAAAAATGTATTATAGTTTTGAATCAGTCATCAACCATCCCATCTCATTGCTCCCCATTCTAGGCAAAGTCATTGAGAAAAACGTTAATGGCATAATCTGACAATTCCTAGAGGAGAATAGTATTCTGCACCAATCCCAGATGGGTTTCCGTCCTGAACATAGCACAGAATCTGCTCTCCTGGTAGTTACCGAGGAACTTAAAATGATAAAGGACCAAGGGGGTACCGCCGCCATCCTTCTTCTTGATCTAAGTGCAGCTTTTGATACTGTTGACCACAGCATCTTGATACATAGACTACGAGAGATCGGGATTGGGGATAAGGCCATCCAATGGCTTTCTTCCTTTTTAAGTGAAAGAACTTTCCAATGCATGGAAGCAGGCTTCTATTCAGACACATTCAATGCCCCATACGGAGTCCCTCATGGATCCGCACTCAGTCCCACCTTGTTCAACATTTATATGAGTCCTCTGGCAAAAATTGTAGAGGAGTTTGGACTGTCAAGTGTGTTTTATTCCAATGACACACAATTGGTAATCTCAGTGTCGGATGCTACTGACTCTAATCACCTGCAGCTAGTCACATGCATGAATAAAATTGCTAAATGTGTGGCCAAGTGCAGTCTAAAACTCAATGTGGACAAAACTGAGCTAATGTTCCTGGGTTACGGCACTGACCCTTAGAAAAAGATCAGCTGGTCCGCCAACTGGGGTACCCCACCGGCTCAGAAGCTGTGCATCAAGAATTTGGGGATGTGGCTTTGTTGTGTGTAGATTTAGATTCCGTATATAGGTTTCCTGATTTATGCCCTTATATAGGTACAATTCATATTGCCCATCTTTAGGCATAGAAAATCCAGCCCTTATTTAGGCATTGCAAACAAACTAATGGGCTATTAGTAATGCGGAATGCGACGGCGCCTCCCAGAATCACGCAAAGTTTACACATTTCCAATATCAGTGTGGTGCTACAAGCAAAGGGAAAGCCCTCAACCCTTCAAAAGGGCCAAAAAAAAACACAATATGTACTTGATGTGCCTGTGCACACATGTGCTTTAGTAAGGACAAATAATACTGTCAAGTTTAAATACACATTAGAATGCTGTAATGTTCCTTACAGTCCAGCTTCCAAAACACAATAATACATGTAGAACACTCCAGATGATTCGTGTTCACAAGTTTATTGTAGGTCACTGTGCCCAGCCGACACGTGTTTTGTCAAGGTCAACACCCAAGACTTCTTTTTGGGCTTCATGGCATGAAATGCTAATTTCATCAAGGCAAAATACTGATAATATATCCAAATCGCTTCACTATTACAAATGGTCAATTCCAAATTCATATATTTGTCTAGGAGTCCAATCAGCTGTGGTAGCACTCCCTGGTTTGCTAGCGGGAGTTCACTGTTCAGAGATCACCGTCCTGTGTCACTCTGCAACGAGGGATCCACTTGCGGTGGCGGTGATTTGAGCACCTCGTACCGGCAGCAGCTTATTTAGGCATTGTCCATGCTAACCAAATAAAGGCATGGTCTCCTACATCCGTCCATCCACGAAAACCAGACTCTTAAGCCTTTAGGAAATTCCCTTGCTTGGATATTGATTTCTCCAAGAACTCGTTTAGTATGCATGAACATCTATTCCTTAGGGGTTCATTCATGACGTTCCGATTCCCGATTTTTACGTCAATACAGGCATTGGTAAACACCTTCAAGGTATAAATATACCTGCACTTGCCCTGGCAAACCACGGTTCCGGTACGGTCCAGCACGACTGCCTACTTACGGTTCGCCACGGCAAGTTCGGAAGGAGATCGAGTTACAGCTTTATGCACTGACCAGACGCTGTCATCCTCTTCGCAGAGTGTCAAGCTCCAGTGTTTCTAACTCCCCTTGAGGGGTGTTAGATATCGAGTCCCGGAAAGAGATTCCAACCTCACACATTCTAAGGTATGGAGAAGACTAGAACTTAGAGAAACTTTCTGCAACTCTTGACAAAACTAAAACTATAGCTATAGCTAGCTATACTTTAGAAAACAGCACCTACTTCTTACCTCATACTACACTTAAGTTAGGTACACTGGGGTAGAACAATTTAGAAGCATCAGATGAGTATCCACATTTTAGCCTGTATTATTTATGTATGTATTTTAATTAATATATGTCATAGCTACAAACCATGCTGTTGCAGTATTATTTTATCTTACTGCTAACTCTGTACATATTGTACTTCGCAGCCTGTCTTACGATTGTAGCAGTTCATATCTCTTGCATGAGAAATAAGACTGTTCAATAAACCCTTTTTATTGAAATGCCCGTCTCTATTTCTGTGCAACTCTGTAGAAACAAAGCATGCACGATTGACTGAGTGAAACTGTTATCTATTAATTCCACGGTTCTGAGATTGTTCCGACTCTAGGGGAAACAAAGTAGTCATGTTTATGCGGTTGTCAGAAACTAATCCCTTCTTGTATATTCAAAAAGATTCTAGTGACCTCTTAGTTGGCTGGCACACACAAGTAATTAAGTTTAATGTACTCAATAGAGACATAGTGACCTCAGTCCTATGTCAAATCTATAGTGTATATTATTTCAATGCGCAGAGCCTATCAGGGATATAGGAACTACACTACATGGCGCCCAACGTCGGACAAGGCACCTATTTAACACTAGATACTGAAATAACTCAGTTGTGCTTTTCTCAGAGACCCCTACTCATAATACTCCATAAGACGTCTGGAGTGGGTAGGGATAAATATCCGCCATAGCTGAGTAGGACAAAAATCCTATGTATTAGCTGTTTGGTTTGTTCAACGTTGAAGGATACAGTGTTCCAAAAATATTGTGCACCTTATCTTTGTTCCCTTGAAACTTGCTCTGAAACTTTCATTAAACAATGACCGAAAACAGCACAAACACCGATATTGGTGGAGCTGCGGCTGACCAAGTCACAGCAGCTTTTAATCGTACAGGTTTTCAAGAAACCGACGAGGATGCTATAATCATCTATCCAAATTTAAGGAGAGCCATCACTCTAAAACTTATAAAACATGGCCTAACACCAAGAGGTGGTAGAGCAGTTTTTGTGATAGAGGCACATGAATCTCTCCAGACAGAGGTCTTCTATTCATGGATAGTAGAATCAAATCCAGTAACACATGTGTTTCACTTCTACAAAGAAGATGTTCCACCTGAGGAATATATTCCTTTCGAGGATATTGAAATTCCACTCACATACCAGGAGCATGAGTTCTGGTTTAAAGGGGCCCTAAAACATTACAATCACATTACCAGGCTTGGTCCACTAGGTAGACCAGAAGCAACATGGCCGATTTTAGCCGGCTACACACCTGACCCTGACATTGAATCAATGTCGGATGAGGAATTACTTAATAACATACAAAAGCAAATAGAAATATACAGTTAAACGACAACTGTCTGAAAGTCCTGATAAGGTCTTTCCTAAAAACACTCCTACCTCTTCTAAAAAGAAGTGGGAAAATAGCAAAACAGCATTCCAAAGAGAAGCATTCTCAATCCTGAGGTAGGTCTCCTCAAAAGGAGCCCTCTGAAAGGAGCTACAACCTCAGGAATAGGGATAATTTGAGAAAACCTGACAGATATCAAGATACTGATACACGTTCCTCTCGTACCTTTCAGATATCATCACAGACATCCGAAAGAAGAGACGGTCAGAGAACAAAGAAGAACGTGTAAAGTCCAAAGACGATCAACACGTTCAGAAAAACAAACAAAAAACTCAATTCTCCAAGAAGAAGGTAGCAGGTCTGAAGATCAGACATGCCGAGGATTCTAAGAACGCAACTCAAGAACGGATAATGGGCTCAGACAATGTTGGACAGTGCAGCAGAAGTTACAGTAGCTCGCCAGAACCTGAAGGGGTTTCTGAAGACAGTGGACATGAATGAGGACATTCAAGTTGAAACTGCAGACACCAGGGTTAGTTGTCCGCATAGGTTATATGAAATAACACTCCGGATGGAGGGAGACATACCAATAAAAGTGAAAGCACTCTTTAGGGAGCATCTTTCAAGGGGTTATGATATACTTCTAGCAGAACGAGACTGGCCACCAGAATTTGTCAGGTAGTACCCACATGGCGAAGACATCATTATGCCAGCCTTCTCCAACGATGTTCCAATACATTTAAAATATACTTATGCCAGGAAATGGGCAGTGGCCCAAGCCCCAGCATTGTACAAAAATCATGTAGGATGGGATTAGGACTCACCTCACCACAAAATCCAGTTAAAAAATCACCCAACTGCACAAAGGCAGTACCCAAGTAAGCAAGAAGCTAAAAAACAAGCCATCTTAGATCTTAGATCAACTTGAATACCAGGGGGTGATTGAAACATGCACCTCATCAATGAATAATCCTATGTTTCCTGTTTCCAAACCAGACAATACATATCATCTAGTTTTGGATTACAGACACCTTAACTCATGTTGTAAAACATTTTCAGTGTAAAATGCACACAGTACAGCATTAATGAATAACATTGTGCGTAAAAAGTACAAAACCACATTAGACATTTCAAATGGCTTCTTTTGTCTAAATATTGCACCTGAAAGTAGATATTTGACCGCTTTTTCAATAATGGGGACCCAGCGTCAATTTTGTTGACTCCCACAAGGGTTCAAGAACAGCCCGGGGTTATTCTCAGCAAGAGTAACAGAGTTACTACAAATTTATGATGACGAGGCATTGTCATATGTCGAAGATATATATCTGACAGACGATGACCTGGACAGACACTTGAACAGGGTGAACATCATTATATTGGGCTTCGCCTCTGAAGGTTACAAATTCAACTTTAAAAAGTCCAGAATTGCCCATCTCAACGTCCTTTTCCTAGGATATGAACTTTCAAGTGAAGGCAAAAGCCTGGCAGTAAACTTTTTAGAAAAGTGTGCGCTGCTCTAAGCTCCAAAAATGCTGAAGAACTTACAGTTGATTCTAGGTTTCCTGAATTTTGGAAGAACATACATTCTAAACTACGCAGAGAGGGCTAAACCTCTCTACGAATTAATCAAACCTGATTTCAAAGCCACAACTTGGACACACGGACACACAGAAATTCTGCGTTCACTTCAAACAGACATGTTAGCAACTAAACACTTGCAAACACACGTAAACGTACGCAACTTAGTGATCTGAATCATTCCAGGTCAATGTGGATTCACCTACTTAACTTTTAACGAAGGTGAAAAAGTACCAATTGCATACAAATCACACTTGTATACACAAGCAGAAATGAAATTCACTTCTACAGAAAAAATTCTGACAGCAGTTCAAACCGCTGTAGCAAAAGAAAGAGCCCTTGCACAGGGGAAACGCATAATGGTCGTGACTCCTGTACCAGCCTTAGAGGCAGTTACTAAAGCTAGCATTCCGAATGCAAAAGCTTTACATCCGGGATTGATACAATGGGTTAATTCTCTTGCTGCAACTGATGTTGAATATGTTTTTTTTTTTTTGTTTTTTTTTTTGAAAACCTTTATTCAAGTTATCCGGGACACAGCTATTCAGCGGACAGCCCGGAGGTTCGGCAGCATAGGTGAAGCAACATAGAAATGCATTCACACTGAACAAACAGGAGAATCAAATAAAAGGTTCAATTTTAAGGAAACACCAAAACAAACCAAACCCTTGCAAGGCGTTATGCTTCGAGTGCACATGAGGGGTGCTCATCAGGGGAAGTCCGTCCCATTCGTCTACCAGAAACAATACTATACTGAGGGGAGGGAGGGGGAAAGCAGAGACCCACAATAGGCAATCAATCATCCACAATACGCATATAGCCGGAAAGAATGTCAAGGGGAGAGCTGCTCCTCTGGCTGATCCAGGTCAGGGGGCAGACATATGTCCCCTCTATAGTGATTCCATCGCCCCCATACTGCATGCCATTTCCGCGGGCGCCCTCTAGCACAATACACCATCTTTTCCCTGAGCATGCACCAGTCCATATTTTCCTTCCACGCTGCCAGCGCGGGAGGCACTGCCGAGCCCCACAGGCGCGCAACATCCCGCTTGGCCACCATGTTCCCCAGGGTAACCCACTGAGTCTGTGCGTCATCAAGATCGGTAGGACCCCAGACGTTCAAGAGACAACACCGCGCCTCCGGTCGCATGACAATGCCCGTCACCTCCCCCATCACTGCATGCACTCGCTTCCAAAACTCCACAATCACGCCGCATTCCCAGATAATATGGAGGAAGGTGCCCACCAAGCCACAGCCTCGCTTACATAGACCCTCCTCCGAAAAACCCATATGGACCAGCCTAGTGAGGAAATATGAATTTTTATGGTCAATTGTGTCCCCTATCTTAGACCCCAACGGCTCCATGTACATGCTACAAGTACATGTATGTTCCCTCCACTTCAAGCTATGAAGACGCAAATACATATGCGTCCAACGTTAACATGTCCTCTTTCAGATCTGCCCTGAATGGGTCAGATATTCCGTTCCTAAGTATGCTTTGCCACCGTCTTTATATGGTATACTTTTCACGTTTTACAGCTCTGGCAAGGTAGGCCCTGAATTCTGCCATCGAGCCTTTTCCTGCCTTCTGCCTCTGAATGCTCCAGCCTGGACCTGCATCTGTATCCATGACCTTTGTCTTACTTCCTGCGCGGCTAACGGTGCCTGACTCGGCCTGTTGCCTGCCAAGACTGTATTCAGCCTTCAAGTTATCTGCTCCGCTCCTCATCCAATACATTCCTGTCTAAGTAGTTTAGGTAAACATCCTTCCAGCTGCAGAGCAAAGGGCCCGGCCTTACTGTCTCCGTGCAAGTAATTCATAGCTTTCGTTTCCATGGTAGGCCCATGCCCCCTCGCATCTCATGTAGACACTTAGACGCTTGTACACGCACTAGTAGTCAGTATAGAATAGCCTCTGCCTGAGAGACCTTTCCCTCCAGATAATATAGTTCCTTAAACACAAGATATTAGATACGATTTGGGATTAGGTTGTTCTGACATCCCAGACTTCTGTCTCCTCATGTAGGGCTAACACCCTTATGCATCAAGCCAAAATCCAGGCGGTAAAATACCGATTCCTTATTAGCTCCCGGTATTAAGTAAAAAATACCCAATCCCAATGCATCAACCCAAAAGCAGAAATCGGTATTTAAGGAATCCTTAAATAGCGATTCTTTAAATAGGGATTCCTTAAATACCGATTCCTTAAATAGCGATTGCATTTAAGGAATCCCAAAGTGAGATTCCTTAAATGCAATGCATCAAAGTTAAAAAATTAGCGATTTCGCTAATAAGGGGAGCAAATTACCATGAAGATGAACTGCATGGTAATTTGCAAAAACTTTGAAAAATGCACTTTTGTGCATTTTTCAAAGTGTCATGTTGCGCACACACATGCCCTTAGAGCATGTGTGTGTGCAACATATGTGCACATATCATTTTCAGGGGTGCAACAGGGTGTCCTTTTGACACCCTGGCACCCTTGAAAGTGCTCCAGCTATTAGCGATTCGGTAATACCGAATCGCTAATACAGAATGGCTTTACATTCATTCCTATGGGCCTCCAAGGCCATAGGAATGAATGGGTAGGTATTCCTTATTACCGATTCGGTATTACCGATTCGGTAATAAGGAATGTTAAGGAATCGCTATTTGAATAGCGATTCCTACATGCATAGCCTTTTGCTATTCCTTATTAGCGATTCCTTATTTTTCGCTAATAAGGAATCGCAAATGCTAATGTTGATGCATATGCCCCTAAATGTCAAGTCCCCTTCACCCTCTAGTTACACGTCAATCACACGTCATGCGGCTGCGCGCGCATCTCTGCCATGTATTTCTGCTGACATTGCAGGATTCTCTTATGGATCCACCCACCTGTGACATTCTCTTAATGACGTTTCTAGTATACGCCTTTATGCACGCCTATTGTAACGCCTTTTTTATTACGTATGTGTATTCTTATCTTTCCTATCAGCTGTTACGCCTCCTGCATCTGTCTTTACTGTAATGCATTTACTATATATATTATAACCTGTCAATAATGTATTGCCGATCCCTTCCTGAACCTTCGTGGTGACGGAACCCGATTGCCTGGTTCGAACCATAATTCCTTTGTAAGGAATAAATTCCCTTTAATAACCTCAAATACCACGGATTCTGCCTCTTATTTTTACTGAGTTATTCTTATTGAATTTTACCGCATAAATTAAGTCTAGGTAATTTAAATTTACCACATAATTGGCGCCCGAACAGGGACACCTCTCACACCCCACGCGCCGGAGGTGCGTTGCAGACCCGGTCTCCTGCCACAGCCGGACGGACAACTACGCGTACCCGCAGGATTTCCTGTATCTCCCTCAGGCCAATGGGGGCGACTGAGGCTGCGATCAACACCCAGACGAGGCGGTGAGGAGTGTGGAGAATCCCGACCAGAGCCTAGCTGAGAGAGCAAGATCCGAGGTATACAGAGGCCCACCAGATTCCGAAGTTCCGAAGTATCTATGTCACGAGTCGAGTCGAGTCCAGTCCGATCCAGTCCAGTCCAGTTTCCGAGGCCTTCCGTTCCGTGCTTCCCGGTGAGTACCGTTGCTGGGGACGCATTTAGACGTGCACATTAGTTTGTGCCGGTCAAGACGGGTTTGGGTACACAGATCCGGTCTGCACTGTTTCAGCAGTGTATCTGTGCTGTTTAGCAGTACATCCAGTATATTTAGTATTATGTCAGTAACTAGTTTTTATTCTAATTATTATTGTTCGTTCTAAAATGTTTTGATATGTTTT
Source organism: Triturus cristatus (assembly GCF_964204655.1). Classification (NCBI taxonomy): domain Eukaryota; kingdom Metazoa; phylum Chordata; class Amphibia; order Caudata; family Salamandridae; genus Triturus; species Triturus cristatus. The sequence goes on along the minus strand of NC_140591.1, from coordinate 610,314,263 downwards.
AAATGTCGTGGTATGAGTGATTGTTCGATCTTCATTACTGTGTTTATTGTATTAATTGTGTTCAAGTCCAAGTGTTAAAATTCAGGTAAGAATCAAGTAGCAAGGTTCAAGATGCCGTTCTTTTCAAAATTAAGACAGATAAAAACTAGAAAGGGGATACTCGAGGAAGCTGTTCCCATTCCACCTAGGGACACTCCAGGGTACTTTATGTACCATAAACATGGCCTAGATGCCGTATTATATCTTGATTTATGGGTGGACTACACCAAGGATTTAGCAGAGAGTCAGAGATGGCCCGCTGCTGGGACATGGGATGCAGATTGCATCATGAGAGTAGAAGAAGTATTATGGAAAAAGAAAGCCAGACAGTCACAGAAAGATGCCATTGAATTATGGCGTAAAGAATCGCATAGACGCGCAGAGAAAGCGTTCAGAAAAGAAGAGAAAAGTAGAGAGAATTCAGACAAAGCCCAAGAAAACCTATTAATTGACGAAGGAATCCGAGTAAAAACAGAACAAGTAGACAGACAACGAAACACTCTTATGAATGGTATGTATCCTCTTCTGGCCGAGGGTTTGCCTAAGGCCACCCTGGAGGTACCAAAAGATCTGCCACCTCCATTACTCCCGATTAAAGTACATCCCAAGACCGCAAAGGACATTTTCCTTTCTTCCTATTTAGATGATGTCTCCCCCGAATATGCTAATGGTGCACAGCCACGCGCACCACCTGTTGACAACGCTCAACACCAAGATCATCTGCCCCCACCTCCGCAGCAACAAACTCCTCCTCACGTTCTAAACGTTCCACCTGTTTCTACAGTCCTTCCTGCATCTACACTCTCTACCCTACATCCAACAAATCCTTTTGGACTTGGCACCTCAGGAGGTGCGATAGGAGGTGCGACAGGAGGTTTTTCCACGCCACCGCCAGCACCTAGGTTGACTTATAGGGATTTAGCACACCAACGTACACCCCAAACAGCTAATCACAATATATTTAATGAGCCTCTTACAGATTGTAGATATGATCCAGTGCCCGGTAAACACGACAGAATGTTGCTATCATCAGTACGTTTACGACGAGTTTCGACCTATCTAATGACGCTACCAGGAATGATTGGTCATCTAGACAAAATATATCACTTTATCCAAACAGGGGAAGGTCCTGAAAGTATTGGCGAGGCCATGGAATACCAGAAAGTGGACATGCAAAAATTATTGTTACGCTTCTTCATAAACTGCTTGATCAGAAACAGAGATAGGCCTGAGGTAGATCCGGATGAAATGCAAGTACTTACCAGATGGGGTCAGAATATAGCAGATGGAAAACATGATAAACAGAAGAGTATAGAAGTTATGCACCGAAAGATCAGAAAAGAAGTAGAACGAATACATGAAAGAAGATTAGAGGCAGATAAAACTGAATCAGAGGGAGAGGAGGAGGAACCGTCAGAAATAAGCACAGGACAATTAGAATTACCAGCTAGAGAAACGATAGCTTATGTAGGTAAGGGAAGATCTTTTAATAATACAATGCGTCCGATACGTCCAGAATGTAACAGAATTTTTCAAGCAGCTATCTCAAATTCAAGGACCCCTGAACACTTATTCCAGGCTACTGATAAATTACTTCGAGAACGAAGGGGGTACCATGTGCTCGATTCTATGGATGAACAAGAATTAGCCAGGTCAGCAGTACAATGGGCTGACAGTTCTGAAAAATACAGTGATGATGCGCTAGCACACACGTTTCTGAATCTCACACCAGACGAACAGCGTTTAGCTGGTATATACATGATACAACACCTCCTTATATTGTATAAAAACGAACACTCCGATCCTGGTCCCCTACCTGATATACTGATAGAATTACTCACGAATAAATGGAGAGGTATAGGTACCGATCTAATTAAGGTAATTCTAGAATACCGACACAGATATAGTGCCTTTTTGTGTCCAGAACATGATCCAGCTCCCTCCATGGAAAGAAAAATGTATTACATAGACAGACAGAATCCCTTACGCGAAGTACACCCAGTTAGAAATGATGATAATACTTTTAGACGCGTGTTCGTGTACACGCCTATAACTAAAATAGAACTATTGGAAATGAAAAAATTAGTGCCCAGTCATGACAAAGATCCAGCAGGTTTTCACCGTGAACTAAAGGACATGTTACTCATGGGTGATTATACCTATCCTGACATTATGAAAATATTAAAAGTATTATTGCCTGCCGGTATTTACGAGAAACTCAAAGAAAAGGAATGGGAGGTGGGAGACCAAAAGATTGATTGGACAGCCTTAGAAAACGAAGAAAATGCCCGAACTGCAGGCCGAGGGCTTGGGGACAAAACTAAAGCATTACCAGGATTATTAGTACAAGTATTGCCACGTTTATTAACTACGAAAAAGGAAGACTGGGGTGCAATCTCAGCCTGTAAACAGAAACCCGATGAAGACACTAGTGATTTCTACTCCCGATTTGAAAAATGTTTTGGCATTAATAGTGGCCTAAAAGCAAATAGCGAGTCATATCCACATCTCTTTGTAACAAAACTAGTCGAGAATTCCCTGCCCCAGGTTAAGAACAGAGTATTGAAAGTTGAGAGCACTTGGCAAGCTAACACTCCTTCACAAATGTTACAAATGTTACAGTATCACCAGAATAGAATTAGAGAAGAACAAGACCACGAACGGAGACGTATGAAAGATACAAAAATGAAAATGCTTGTTGCTCAGTCAGTTCCAGCTGACGGTCCTAAAAAGGGTGCGACACAGTCCAGTAATTCAGCGGTTCCCGTTAAAGGGACATGCAACTATTGTACACAGCCAGGTCATTATATAAACAATTGTGCAGTTCTGAAACATAATATCTCTACGGGTAAAACCAAGGAGAGACCACGTCCACCTAGACAGGATCAGATCCAACAACAAGCACCTCAGCATGTACAGCCTATGTCGGTTCCACAACAGACCGTAGCGGTACCACAGTCACAGCCTATTGCCGCAACACAAAACACGACACAACAGATGTACCAGTATGCCCAAAATGACTATCCAGATTATCAGCGATACACATGAAATAGCCTAGAGAGGGAAGTTGGCTTACCCCTTATTGAGGTTCCTGTAGATCAAGAGGGTCCTTATGTACAGGGTCAAGTATTAGGGAAAGACCGAAAGTTTTTACTTGATACAGGGGCAAGCAGAACAACTATAAGTCACGACGAGGTTCCAGGGGCACCCCTCTCAGGCTCACAAAATATTTCCCTTGGATTTTCAGGAAAGCCTACTATTAACGAAGTATCGCAACCGCTTCCACTTACAGTTGGTCCATTGACACGGACTACAGATCTATTGCTTACTAAATCATGTCCAGAAAACTTGTTAGGTATAAAGACATTGAAAGCTCTAGGAGCTATAATATGTTGTTCTCCGGACGGAGTACGACTATTTTTGCGTGACTTTAAAGGTCACTACGTGTCAAGAGACATGGATCACCGGTTACAGAATCTACCTGCACATTTATGGGCACAAGGCCCCACTGATGTAGGTTGTATGCACATTACACCATATCGAGTCACACTAAAAGCAGGAGTGGTATTACCACGAATGGGACAATACAAGTTACCTCCAGATGCTGTAGTGGCTTTACTGCAAATCATTGACGAGCTCATTGCACAAGGAGTGGTTGTGGAAACCGACTCCAATGTATGTAATTCTCCGATCATTCCGATTCTTAAACGAACTGATCCAAAAGCACCCCCAGTATATCGATTAGTTATTGATCTGCGCGAATTGAATAAATGCATTGTACCACAATATCCCGTGGTCCCAGATATCTCTTCATTACTGACAGCTATTGATTCAGAAGCAACGTTCTTCACTGTAATTGACCTCAAGAACGCCTTCTTTAGCGTCCCAATCGATCCGGAAAGCCAATATTTGTTCGGATTTAGTTTAAATGGACGAAGCTTTAAATTCGCACGCGCACCTCAAGGATTTACAGAAAGTCCCAGCATCTACAGCCAAGCACTGAAAAGACAACTTGACAGTATCCACATGCCTGTTAACACTGCTCTGCTTCAGTATGTCGATGATCTGCTGATCACCGCCCGAAGCGAACCTGAATGTGAAAAAGCATCACTGACGGTTTTACATTTTCTGGCCGACAAGGGGCACAAGGTGTCCCCTTCGAAGCTACAATTCTGTGTTCAGCAAGTTGTGTACCTTGGGCACTTGCTGTCCAAGGGGGGAAGACAGCTCACACCTGACCGCATCCAGTTAATTGTAAACATGCCACCACCCAAGACACAAAAGGAGGTACGGGCCTTCATAGGCCTCACTTCGTACTGTAGGCAGTGGATCCCCCAATATGCATTTCTAGCAAAACCACTCATTCAGTTGACAACCCAGGAGGCAGCGACATCGACTGTCCTCCCTTGGACTCCAGAACATACACAAGCTTTTGAAGACTTAAAGAAAGCCTTATGCCAAGCACCTGTTTTAGCGACACCATGTTACAGTAAGCCTTTTACACTTTTTGTTACAGAACGTGAAGGTACTGCCTTGTCAGTACTCACTCAGGAACAAGCAGGATCACACAAACCATGTGCTTACTTTTCTAGTACATTAGATCCCGTAGCTCAGGCTCTTCCTGCATGCCTGAAATCAGTCGCAGCGACAGCTTTAGCGATCAGACAAAGCGATTCCATAGTATTAGGACATCAATTGACAGTGCAAGTTCCACACTCCGTGGAAGTTCTTTTAAACCGAACTCAAACACAACACTTGACTATAGCACGACTGACGGGTTATGAACTAACATTGTTCCAGCCACACATAGAAATCAGACGTTGTAGTACATTAAATCCTGCCACACTTTTACCATTAAGTGGAACAGACCCATTGGCACATGATTGTATTGAAGTCATTACTATTACGACGAAACCCAGACAAGACTTGACAGACATTCCATTATCAGATCCAGACCTGACATTTTATGTAGATGGTTCATGTATGAGAACAAGTACAGGAGAGTTAGTGGCCGCTTATGCAGTCACAACAGACACTGAAGTCATTGAAACGAATTGTATTAACACTTTGTCAGCTCAAGCAGCAGAGCTCATTGCTCTGACACAAGCCTGTATTCAAGCCAGAAATAAAAGAGTCAACATATACACAGATTCACGTTACGCATTCGGAGTTGTCCATGACTTCGGAGTCCTTTGGCGAGAGAGAGGTTATTTAACTTCTCATGGTGCCAACATTCAACACGGTCCCCTCATTCAAGCTTTATTAGATGCAATACATCTACCTACTGCGATATCTATCATGAAGTGTAAGGCCCATACAAAAATCACCGATATTATTTCCCAGGGTAACGATCTAGCAGACCGAACAGCTAAACAGACAGCTCAGAATCGGACTCACGCAACGGACATGACAAAGACAATAGTTCCGACATCGACACACTGCATGACAGTTAAGGATCCCGCCCTTGATGTAATTGACATACAGACACATGCTACACCAGAGGAAATAAAGAAATGGACTGAATTAGGAGGGATCCAAACAGATCAGGGATGGATGACGAAGGGAAAATCTATATGGTTTCTCCCCGACTCAATGGTTCAAGTTATCATTAACACAATACATAGTCCAGCGCACCTGGGAGAAAAAGCTATGCTAGATAGTATTCAACACATTTGGTTCAACAAACACTTACGAGCAGCAGCCAAACAGAAAGTCCGAACTTGTATGATTTGTTGTCAGTTCAATCCAGGTAAAGGCGTACCTGTAGAGCAGGGTGGATTTCAACCTCCCGATCACCCTTTTGAAGTCCTCCAGATGGATTATATCCAGATGGAACGATGTCGAGGATTCAAATATGTCCTCGTAGTTGTATGTGCTCTTTCCCGTTGGACAGAGGCATATCCCGTCTCAGATTACACTGCCCCGACTACTGCCAAACAGTTAGTTCGTGAATTCTTCCCACGGTATGGTTTACCCCGTATCGTGTACTCAGATAACGGCCAGCCGTTCTCATCCGAGCTAATGAAACACATTTCACTCTTGTTAGGCTATCAATGGAAATTCCACTGTGTCCGGCATCCCGAGGCAGCAGGTCTCGTGGAACGTCATAACCAGACTCTGAAAATTCGACATTCAAAAATCTGCAGAGAGAAAGGCGTCGACTGGATAGTAGCCTTACCAGTTGCACTCTTTTACATGAGAATGGTAGCACATTCTCGCACAGGGCTATCCCCGTACGAGGTGGTCTTCGGTAGGCCACCAAATATGTGGGGGACGCCTATACCTCGAAAAATAACTGATGTCGATTGTAATATGCTGACAGATTACCTTGCTTCCTTGATGTCTGCACTACAATCTTGCCGTTCACAGGTAGCTGCAGCCTTTCCCGACAACACCGAGGTGAAGCCCCATGAAGTGGTTCCTGGAAACTTTGTTTTCATAAGAAATTTCGACAGGAGGAGCCCGTTGGAGCCTCGCTGGCAAACGCCAAAACTGGTACTTCTGACCACGAGGACAGCAGTGAAGGTCGAGGGTCGCAAGGGTTGGCTACACTCGAGCCATATCAAGAAATTTCATGGACTACCTTCTGATTTGAACTCTCAGCCTTGCCTTCCCCCACAGACTGACTCAAAACTCCCCCTGGTTGAGAAAACCGAATCACAAAACTATAAACTGAAACTAAGGTCTAGCAAGTCAGACAATTCGATTGTTTAAGTCCTCTCCTAGGTGAATCGGTTGAATTAGTCTTTGACATGTATCCTCTAGACCGAAATCGAGAGAGAGATAGACAGAAACAGCTCAAGAAACGTGCATATTGTAAATCACTTCATAGTCACTGTATAGTGACACTGTTGATTATGTTTTTTCTAAGTTTGTTGATTATTGCTGCAAGCATACTGTTGCACATGTACTATCCTATTTCCAAGCGTGCTTACAATGTTACTGCCGAACATTCTTTTAGTGAATTACCTCCACATGAGTTGTCCTACAGATTTGCGCTGCGCAACAACACATTCATTAGTATGTTACATCATTCCCATCAGACCAGCAACGCTACAAATTGTTGGATATGTGGCCGACTCCCTCCCTATCAGAAATACAAAGGAGTTCTGCCCCTCTTTCCGTATCCATTCACACATAATGGTTCCTGTGGAGCATGGTTTAGTTTGATTAACCCTTTAGATTCAAACACTGTAGTTTACCAAGACAACTGGGTATGGGGAAACCTGAACTTAGTTTTGCTTAAAGCCTATTACCCTAACAAGGAGGGACTTCCCAAAAGGACAGGAACTGACCTGGAAAATGAAGTATATGGATTAGGTAATTTTACACTGAACCTCATGATTCTGAATGTTGAATCCGAAGCTGCACCAGTCTTGCCCGCTATGTCAGTATTTCCAGTCAAAGGTGAATTATGTGTAAGAAAGAATGGTTCAGTACACATGGGTCATAGTAAATGTACTACTGTGATCAAATTCAGTGATAAAGGCAAGTCTACATTTAGAGCTTCTCGTCATTCCTACTTCATATGTGGTCATACCGCATATATACGCTTACCTCTAGATTGGGATGGTACCTGTTACATTGCATTCCTTCTGCCACCTGTTTTCCTAGCCCCTCCCGATTATCATAGGAATACCCATTTAGTACACAATAGACCCCAGAGAGATATCCCGATTGTTGACTACACTGAAACAGCATGGGAACAATATACAGATTTCAATAAAGGATTCTTTCCCTACATAGGTGTTGTCACTAATAGTAAACTGATACGTAGATTAACCAGAACCCTTGAAGCAGTAGTGAATGAAACTGCTTCCGCCCTAGGCAACTTAACAGAGGAGCAGTCTGCGATGCGGATTGTTGTTCTTCAAAATCGTCTTGTCCTTGACGTCATACTGGCCGATAGGGGCGGAGCCTGTAGGGTCATCGGATCGAGTTGCTGTGTTTTCATTCCAGAAAACGCGCCATCAGTATATAAAGCCATAACTCGTCTTCATAAGATTGTAAGCCAGATACACCAGAATCCAGGCACCTGGACATGGTCCGGTTGGTTCTGGAGCGTGTTGTCAGCCTGGGGATGGAAAGTCCTATCCTTCCTAGGTATTGGCCTTCTCATAGTATTCAGTTGCTGCCTGTGTCTACAATGTGGACCAGCGATTTGCGGCCTGTGTGCCACATCGTGTATTCCACGTTCAAATTCTCATTCAAAATCTCGGAAGAAGAAAGAAGAGCAAATGATGTTACATGAACAGATTGATGGATTCCTGAGGATCGATATTTCATGAAGGGTCCGTAGGGGACAAGGAGGGAATGAGGAAATATGAATTTTTATGGTCAATTGTGTCCCCTATCTTAGACCCCAACGGCTCCATGTACATGCTACAAGTACATGTATGTTCCCTCCACTTCAAGCTATGAAGACGCAAATACATATGCGTCCAACGTTAACATGTCCTCTTTCAGATCTGCCCTGAATGGGTCAGATATTCCGTTCCTAAGTATGCTTTGCCACCGTCTTTATATGGTATACTTTTCACGTTTTACAGCTCTGGCAAGGTAGGCCCTGAATTCTGCCATCGAGCCTTTTCCTGCCTTCTGCCTCTGAATGCTCCAGCCTGGACCTGCATCTGTATCCATGACCTTTGTCTTACTTCCTGCGCGGCTAACGGTGCCTGACTCGGCCTGTTGCCTGCCAAGACTGTATTCAGCCTTCAAGTTATCTGCTCCGCTCCTCATCCAATACATTCCTGTCTAAGTAGTTTAGGTAAACATCCATCCAGCTGCAGAGCAAAGGGCCCGGCCTTACTGTCTCCGTGCAAGTAATTCATAGCTTTCGTTTCCATGGTAGGCCCATGCCCCCTCGCATCTCATGTAGACACTTAGACGCTTGTACACGCACTAGTAGTCAGTATAGAATAGCCTCTGCCTGAGAGACCTTTCCCTCCAGATAATATAGTTCCTTAAACACAAGATATTAGATACGATTTGGGATTAGGTTGTTCTGACATCCCAGACTTCTGTCTCCTCATGTAGGGCTAAATGTCAAGTCCCCTTCACCCTCTAGTTACACGTCAATCACACGTCATGCGGCTGCGCGCACATCTCTGCCATGTATTTCTGCTGACATTGCAGGATTCTCTTATGGATCCACCCACCTGTGACATTCTCTTAATGACGTTTCTAGTATACGCCTTTATGCACGCCTATTGTAACGCCTTTTTTATTACGTATGTGTATTCTTATCTTTCCTATCAGCTGTTACGCCTCCTGCATCTGTCTTTACTGTAATGCATTTACTATATATATTATAACCTGTCAATAATGTATTGCCGATCCCTTCCTGAACCTTCGTGGTGACGGAACCCGATTGCCTGGTTCGAACCATAATTCCTTTGTAAGGAATAAATTCCCTTTTATAACCTCAAATACCACGGATTCTGCCTCTTATTTTTACTGAGTTATTCTTATTGAATTTTACCGCATAAATTAAGTCTAGGTAATTTAAATTTACCACACTAGGACCTGTCACGTAGACTCGATGCAGTATTTTGAGCTGCACCAGCCGCAGACGCGACGGAATCGCAACCTCCTTAGGAGAGGAAACTGCATATTGCCAGTCCTCATCATCCAGTTCGAGGCCGTCCCTAGTCCATTGATCCCGCAACCCACGAAGAAGGTCAGCCCGGACATTAATCAGCTTCTTATAGATGAGAGAGATCGTGCTCTCCGGCATATGGCCATCCAGAATTCGGTCCTCCAATGGAGAGGACGCAGGCACCTTCTCACCTTCTATAAGGACCGATCGCAAGGCGTGACGCACCTGGGCATAGCGGAAAAACTCAATGTTCCCCAACTCATACTCCTTCTGCACCTCCTCAAAGGACTTCACCTCGCCCCGAGCCAGCAAGTCTCCCACCCTTGAGATGCCGATCAAATCCCATTTCTCAAACCCTTTTGTATGCCATAGCTTCCCAAGGATATCCGAGTCAAATAGCGGGGTAGCAAGAATAAGTCTGCCCTTCCAACCCAGGGAGTCCGTCGCCAACTTCCACACCCGCACCGCCACCCCAGTGGGCCCCGTAAGGGACAAGTCCAACGACTTCGTGTACAAGGCCCCGTGGTAATTGCCGCCACGCAGTAGCCACCGATCCATAGCGAAGCCGGGGCTCGACGCCGAGCCATAGACGCCATGATTAATCGCGCACAGCTGGGTAGCCCAGTAGTATCTGCGAATGTCCGGAAGCGCAATACCACCATCGTACCACGGAAGCGTCAACTTAGCGATCGCTATACGTGGTCGCCCATCCCACAATAGCGAGCGTTGGAGGCTCTCGACCTCTCTAAAATAACTAGTCGGGACCCAGTCAAGAGTATTCTGCAATGCATAAAGAAAACGGGGAAGAGACATCATTTTAAACAGTGCGGCGCGTCCGAGGATAGAGAGCGGCAGCCTCCGCCATCCCGCCGCATCCCGCCGCAGACGCGCCAGGGTGGGGAGCAGATTCTTCTCATATCGCAGGATGGGGTCAGTGGAGATGTAAATCCCAAGATATCGGAAGCCCTGCTGGGCGATCTGGATCGAACAGTTTCGGGGGACCGGTGGAACATCGCCACACAGTACATACAGATACGACTTTCCCCAGTTGATAACAAGGCCCGAGTTCCTACCAAAGGAAGTCAAGACGTCACAAACCACTATGAGAGACTTCTGGGGCGAGGCGAGGTACAGTAGGATGTGATGTTGAATATGTTTTTGATCCTTTTTTGAAAACACAAGCATTCATGCAATATGAACACGAATGTCTTCTGCCTACTGAAATTCTCCCTCTTGATCAGTACGAATGTATAATTTATACTGACGGATCTGCACAACCCGCTACGGAGAGTAAACAAGCTTACAGTGCAGCATGCGCGATCGTTAAAGGTCGTATGCGCGATGGCAAATTCAAACCAATGGTCACAAAAACGTAATCTCTAGGAGATTGTACAGTTCAGCGAGCTAAACTACAAGCATTCAAGATGGCACTTGAAAATACGGATCGCGAATTCCCCACACTCATAGTGTGCGATTCTTTTTACTGTGTTCAAACTTACAATGAATATTTACAGAATTGGCTTCAAAATGGTTTCAAGGATGCAAAAGGTGGCACATTCAAGCATAAAAAGCTTTGGGAACAAGTAGTTCAGTTGCGAAACGCACTACAAAACACTCATGTAATGGCATTCACGTTGAAGGGAATTCATTGGCTGATGAAGCCGTGAAAGGGGCTGTGCAAACAGCTTCTGTAGCTGCAATCACTCGTTCAAAAACTAAAATAGACAGTGAAATAATGCTGGCTGTCAATGCTTCAAGCAAAGGCAGCGGTGCAGCGTTTCCTAAACAATTTCCACTCAAATACTCATATATAATTGATGTGAACAATGTTCCGTTTGCTCGAATCCCTGGAGTGGGGGATAGGGTAATACCAAACATGGAACACAGATTAGGACTGATCCTAGCAGCACATGAAGGGATCGCCTCTGCCCATGCAGGTGTTTCCGCCACAGTATCGTTATTAAAACAGAGATACTGGTGGCCAGGCATTAGGAAACAGACCAGGAATTATGTTTTGGAATGTGAAATATGCCAGAAGATTAAAGTCTCTACTGTGAAACGTCCTGCGCAGACGCCCCTGTTAATTTCAGATAAACCATTAGCTTGTGTTTACCTGGACCACTGCGGTCCCTTACAAAGGGATGATAACTATAAATATATCATGGTTGCAGTGGATTCGTGTTCTAGGTTCCTATGGATGTGGCCTCAGCACTCGGCTGACACTCGAACTGTTATAAAAGATTTGTGAGTCTTTATTGGCATATACGCAATTGGCACACTACATTCTGACCAGGGTCCTGCGTTTTGCTCTCGAGCTTACAAAGAAGCCATGGCCAATTTGGGCGTAGCATTGCGGTATTCTTCTCCATTCCATCCTGAGGGATATTCTGTTGTGGAAAGAAAAAACCGGGACAAAAAGCAGTCTATAACAGCTAGGGTATTAGGTTCGGGTGATGGGTGGGTCAAACACCTTTATGGGGTCCAGCGCGCACTTAACAACTTGCCAAGAAGTTCTCTAGGGGGTGTCACTCCATATGAAGTTCTATTTGGAACTAGAATGTTGGTACCGGACCTTGATATGCAAGGCACAGTGATGGAAAATAAGAAATTTGATATCAAAGATCGTTTGGCTGTTTTACAGGACTTAAATGAACTAAGAACGAAACAAACCAACGTGCTCCTGAAGCCAACCATCACTGAGGAAACACCGGCCAGCCTAGCAAGGCCTGTCTGGATCCCAAAGCTTGGTGATATAGTCAGAGAAAAGATTGTGGACAAGAAGGAATTTGGGCCTTCTTACAGACAACCAGTACCTGTCCTAGCAATCCACGGATCAAGAACAGTACTTTTGCCGCCCCTTGCTGGTAAAAAGGAGAAAAGATTTGTGTCCATCGACCTGATCAAACCACACTATGTGGGCGATACTAAGCAGTAGGCCAAGTGGACTCTGCCAACGTAGCAGACGCACTCCTCTAGCTACAATCCAAGAGGTTCAAACTGAGAGACTTATCACCTTTGAAGATTCTGCAGTGAGAAATAAAGGACTAAGCAACAAAGCTATGGAACTTATCCCTCTTGAAACCCAAATAACAGTTCGTCCTGATACACATGTCTACAACGAAGTAAAAGTTATCAACTGGTTCCAGTGAATTCAACAAATCCTGATGCAATTCCAACCATTGACAGAACTGCCTCTGGCTATTTCATGAACTTTGATACGTTTTCCGAGGATCCCAGCGAACCTGAAACAACGCCAGCACAAAGAACTTTCAAAGAACAAGCAACAGAATTTTTTAATTACCTGAAAAAGACTTACCTGGTTTCACCATGGATTGAACTATGGATTGTTTTGGGAATATTCTTCTTTCTACTTTGGTTAGCTCTGGTATTAACTCTTGGTATGCTGATAAATGGAAGATATATTCAAATGGACACGGCAAGTAAAAGAGTGTTACTTCTCCAGCCACACAAATCATCCCATCGTGCAGCAAGAGACTTTTCAGCAGTGAATATCACAGCCGTTCCTATACATGATGGTATAGTTTGGGACCAAACTCAATATGACATTTTTGGCCCGTTGGAGCTTTTGAAGATTCCACACTTATTTAAGATTTCATTAAGTGACTTTATTACCTCTAGTACCTTTTCTGATGATTGGGACTTCGAGACTGTTAATAACATGATGTCTGATCTAGAGATGTCTACTGTATTCACAAATCATGAATATTCAGAGGGTTCATCAGACTATGAACAAATGTACTGTTAAAACCACTATGGTCATCATTTCTTGCATAAATCTGCGACACCTAGAAATGTATTTATGTATAACCAATGGGAACATTGTCCTACACCTCCAAAGGATAGCTCAAAAGCTTTTGCAATGAAGTTTCCATATTTTTCAGGCTACAATTTGTCCAATCCAGAAACGTTTTACTTTAAAAATGTTAACAAGACAGGAACGAAAAATATGTTAACTAATACGAAACACATTTATTCTGCAGCCTTTATTGCCCAACTGTCTAGACAGGGTTTTGACTTTTGGAACGACAACATTGAGACAAAATCTGTCTGGGGTACAAAAGATTGGCAAGTACAGGTGGTAGAAGCTTTATTTAGAGCCTGTATCATCCCTGAGCAAATAATGTTTTTGAATGACACTGTCCAGCAAACGTCTTGCCTTGGATTAGCCAGGATCAAAGACATGAACACACCGACCATACCTGTACCAGCAAGTAATAGCACTACACGGGGGGAGGTCGATGTACATAATATTTTGCATCACAACAGATCAGATCCAGAATGGAAAAAATGGTTGCTCTGGCCCACAGACACAAACAACTGTCAAAATCGATTCCTGGACAAAACACAGGGTTTCACTATCAGTAGGCCAGACCCACGCTATGTTCAAAGACAGAATTCAGGGGTAGTACCAACATACATTGTAGGGAAACTATGCCTTGATTGGCTACAGAAAGCTACACTGAAGGATGTTAAACAACACTTAACTTTACTCCAAGAAGGCGCAGACCTTAGGGAATTCTTGCTAGGGCCAAGAAAACCACGTCAAAAACGTTTCATATATGCCAGTATCTACGCTGATTATAATGAAGCATGGAAGGTTACCCAAGCAGAGACTGCAGAACAGATACGAGAAATTGATCGTATTAATTTAGAGAAAACTCTCTCTGTAGTAGACAATGGGTTAACGACTCTGTCGTCCAGAATATATTCATTGGACAGCATTGTGTCGTCTGTCATAGACATCATGGAACAAGACTTGGTCATGTTGCACCATGGTCAGTCTCAGCTACGTACTATCATGCTATTAGGCTGGACGCTACAAAACATGCGTGCAGGCTATGTGCCTTGGCGTTTAATCAATACTACATCACTGTCTTCAGAATTCAATCTCACTGATAAACAGATCAGACTGGCACAAAGGGGAGCAGACTACACTATGCTGAGCACTGAAAACTGGAAAAACTACCATTCACAGTGGCAGAAAAACCAGCTACTGAGTGGATCGTACATGGTAAAATTACTCTGCCTGTTACAACTTTCCATTTTCAATATTGCCTAAAACATATACCAGTTGGCAAATATGAAAGGTTGGGTAAAGGATACATCAAGACATCCTGGGATTTACCTTACACACATAGATGTTGGGGGAACGTGAAGTGTTTCTTAGCAGTGAAAACTGTGAACACACACTAAGCGGTTCTCTCCTTTGTCAGGGTATTAACGTACACGGGGCCTGTGATGGTTCCACTACAAAATGATCCTGTCACCTGCAAGGTTCACCGGCTGCAGTGATTAATCCAATTTTTGGCCAACTTTCTAATGGGAGTTACATTATGTTGAATGATCACAGCTGCTGTGGCATGTTGCCAGGTATTCCATATCTAGTTACGGTTACATCCAGGGTCACTTGCTGTATGCAAGTCTTGTTTCCACAAATAGACACAGTCAGGGAGTCGCCTTTGTGGCTTTCACTGAACATCTCTTCTAGACAAATTGATACTCTAAGCAGAATGAAAGCCATTCTTTTACAATAAACAGTGCCACTGACCTCGGCCAGAGAAATCTATGATCTCCAAGTCGCAATGACTTCTGCGGAGATACATACCCTTTTGTATACAAACTGCCCTGTACATTTCTCGGAAATGTTAGGTCGTATCTTAAACATGTCTGATACGAGCGGTATTATACATGTATTTAAGAACGTGTGTGCAGGACTGTTAGCACCTTTTCAAGCAGTCCTCGGAATGTTTCCAAACTTCGTGCTCTCTGTGTTTGGCGGACTGCTGCTCCTTTTAGCACTCGTTGCGTGGATCCTATTTTTGCTCCTTCTGCTACGATATGACAAGCCTCATCACCAGCGTCACTCCAGGCACCATAGAGAGAGCTCTATTGGAGATAAAGTGTTGTGAGTGTATCGTCCAAATTTTGGGTTTACCTCGTCTATGAGAATTAAACACCACATGGTTTCTGTCATTCAAACCAATCTGGCAAGATTGCATCTTACCTGTTCTCCGCTGCCTGCTCTGTGGTGAAGAATGCGTGCTAGACATCTGTCTAACACTCCTACCAGTCATAACTACGGATATCGATACTCTGCTGGACCCAGTAACGGGCCATGCTCTGTGTTGTCTCCAGCGGCTACCAATCCTGATGACGGCATTCATTGAGATCTCACAGACGCAAATTGCTACTGCTGAGGTACGAGAGGAAACAGGCTCGCAGGTAACATCCGATTCGAACATTGCTGATGCAACCAATGCTGAAGGCAATAGTTCACATCTATGTGCAGTTAATCTTCTAAACGAGGTATTCCAACTTTCACCTACAACGGTAGACGACTTTTTGTCTACAGGATTAGAAGATTTCATGTTTTCTCCAGATCCACACATTGATTTTTGATTCAGGCACACAGTGTTCTGCTTTTGGACTTCGTTCTTTTCAGACAGGGGACTAACTTTGGAACTTTTTCCTATGCTTAATTATTTTTTCCAAATTTGTATTTTTTTATTTTTTGGCACAGTAATCTGCTTATAGTAGAACTATTCATAGAGAACATGATTCTTTGAAAAACTTCCAGGGACATTATGCCACCTTGTCACATCAACAATTGATTTGTGTTAACCTGATATGAAATGGTTTCGGCCCTTTTTTCTTCCTTATTAAGAACCATTTCATCATATGTATATATTTATGATTCATTCTTGTTGGCATTTTCAATGCATGCATATACTTCGAAAGAAACATTGCTTTTAACCTTATACATAGCAATGGGTTTGTAATGCATTTTTAGGACATATGTTTTTAGATATGTTTTAACATGTTTTCGATTATCATGCGATATTTTCTTTTAGACATGTTTAGTATGTTTAGGATTTAGTAACGTCCTTCATACAAAACTGGAGTGGGTGTTGTGTGTAGATTTAGATTCCGTATATAGGTTTCCTGATTTATGCCCTTATATAGGTACAATTCATATTGCCCTTATTTAGGCATAGAAAATCCAGCCAATATTTAGGCATTGTCCATGCTAACCAAATACAGGCATGGTCTCCTACATCCGTCCATCCACGTCACGAGTTCTTGGAAAACCAGACTCTTAAGCCTTTAGGAATTTCCCTTGCTTGGATATTGATTTCTCCAAGAACTCATTTAGTATGCATGAACATCTATTCCTTAGGGGATCATTCATGAAGTTCCGATGCCCGACTTTTACATAAATACAGGCATTCCTTAACTCCTTCAAGGTATAAATATACCTGCACTTGCCTTGGCAAACCACGGTTCCGGTACGGTTCAGCTCGACTGCCTACTTACGGTTCGCCACGGCATGTTCGGAAGGAGATCGAGTTCCAGCCTGATGCACTGACCAGACGCTGTCATCCTCTTTGCAGAGAATCCAGCTCCAGTGTTTCTGACCCCCCTTGCGGGGTGTTAGATATCGAGTCCCGGAAAGAGATTCCAACCTCACACATTCTAAGGTATGGAGAAGACTAGAACTTGGAGAAACTTTTGGCAACTCTTGGCAAAACTAAAACTATAGCTATTGCTAGCTATACTTTAGAAAACAACACCTACTTCTTACCTCGTACTACACTTAGGTTAGGTACACTGGGGTAGAACTATTTAGAAGTATCAGATGAGTATCCACATATTAGCCTGTGTTATTTATGTATGTATTTTAATTAATATATGTCACAGCTACAAACCATGCTATTGCAGTATTATTTTATCTTACTGCTAACTCTGTACATATTGTACTTCGCAGTCTGTCTTACGATTGTAGCAGTTCATATCTCTTGCATGAGCAATAAGACTGTTCAATAAACCCTTTTTATTGAAACGCCCGTCTCTCTATTTCTGTGCAACTCTGTAGAATCGAAGCATGCACGATTGACTGAGTGAAACTGTTATCTATTGTTTCCACAGTTCTGAGATTGTTCTGACTCTAAGGGAAACAAAGTTGTCATGTTTATGCGGTTGTCAGAAACTAAGCCCTTCTTGTATATTCGAGAAGTTTCTAGTGACCTCTGAGTTAGATTGCTCACACAAGTAATTAAGTTTAATGTACTCGATAGAGACATACTGACCTCAGTCCTATGTCAAATTTATAGGGTATACCATTCCAATGCGCAGAGCCTATCAGGGATATAGGAACTACACTACAGCTTGACCAGAATCTTTCTATGGATACCCAAGCTAAAAAGCCTTCAGCCACCTGCTTCAGTATTCTTCGCCTGATTCATAGACCTTCTCCCAGATCAGGGGTGGAGAACGGTGATTCAGGCACTAGTACTCTCTAGGTTGGACAACGGTAGCTCATTGTACCTAGGAGCTCACAAATATGTAGTCAACAGGCTGCAGGTTGCTCAAAATGCGGCGGCCAGAATGATACTAACAATTCCCAAGCAGGAATCAGTAAAAGACTTGTTGCGCAATCTACACTGGCTCCCTATTCAATCCAGGGTCAAGGTTAAGGCACATTGCCTAGCCCACAAAGCCATACATGGCAGGTCTCTCATCTAGCCAACAGGTCACTCAGGTTCTCGTGTGATTTCCTAATGAGCACAACACAGATAAAAAGAGCCAGGTGGAGAGGGAGATCCTTCACTCATCTGGTCCCAAAACTTTGGAACTCAATGACCATTGAATTGGGACTTTTGAACGACCTGCGCAGCTTCAGGAATATACTCAAAACATGGCTCTTTCCATGATTACCCCTCCACACCATTCAGCCGCCCTCTCTGCAGCGCCAAAGCCAGGAAGGAACCACCACTCTAGTCAGGGCTGGGGAGTTACACGCCAAAGATAACCCCTGCTCACCCCCTTGGTAGCTTGGCACGAGCAGTCAGGCTTATCCCGGAGGCAATGTGTAAAGCGTTTGCGCGCGCACCCAGCAACAACACCCAAGGCCCACCACAAAGGAAACTCCACACAAGGTATTATATAAAAATAGCCTTTGTATTATACCAAAACACATTAGATAATATTCACACAATTTACACTGTGCCAACTGACACTGGGCAGAATTTTACAAGGGACTATTTACACGGGACAGGGCCACATGGGCCACTGTCAGAATTAGCACAAATCACCAAGTGTACATGTAGAACATAACACAAATTAGCACTGTAGAACACAACCAGTAACTATTGACGCAATAATGACCTCAGCGTCATCACACTAGCATCAGGTATAAAACCTATCCTGCATCTATCACAGGGGCATAAACACATTATGCAATTTCTCATTGGTCTAACGCATTAGACCCAACCACC
The DNA here is from genome assembly GCF_964204655.1 of Triturus cristatus. Lineage (NCBI taxonomy): Eukaryota > Metazoa > Chordata > Amphibia > Caudata > Salamandridae > Triturus > Triturus cristatus. Next base: position 610,295,330 of record NC_140591.1, on the reverse strand, counting down.
TACGTATACCTACACTAGGGGCGTATATCGCACAGGGAAGTACAATCTCCCTAACACCAACCTAAACAGTTAAAACAACCTCCTAGGCAGAAATGACCACATTTAGAGGTATAAAACACAGGGTGCGCAAAACATGCTATACACAGTACATTTCCTAGCACCATAAGCATGAACACAGGGTGCGCAAAACATACTACACAGTACATTTCCTAGCACTAAACTCACATTAGAGTCCAGGTTGCGCCAGAACCTAAATGTAGCAGCTGCCCACTACTTGCTGGGCAGCTGGGGACAAGGGCAGGGCCTAAACACTGCAGCTGGCACTAAGTGCTGCGCAGCTGGGAAGGCAAATAGGCATGGGCTCTCAATGGCCCCTGTAGCAATATCCAACACGCTGGAGCCCCCTGGGCTCTGAAACATACACATGTCCCCAAGCGTTGGAGTCCCCTCTGGACTCTAAATAAAGAATGCCCGCCTCGTTGGAGCCTCACTGGGCTCTAAACAAATATGTGCCCTTCGTGGGAGCCACGCAGGCTCAGATATACATTATGCCCCCGTAGCGTTGGAGCCTCTAGGCTCTAGAACAATTTGTCCCCAAGTCCCCCTGGGACTTCTAAATATCAAATGGCCCCCAGGTTGGAGCCTTCTCGGCTCTTAATAAAGAAAACTCTGCACGTAGCAGAGGAGGGGGACGCCTGCACTCACCGTCTGCCTGGGAGGCGGCGTCTCCCCTCTGCGGCGTCTTCTACTTCACCCGGGCCCCCTCCTGGGACCCGGGACTCTGCAGGGGCACTCGGGGAGGCGGGGTAGGCTCCCGTCCTCTCCATCTTCTTCCTTACTGCCGGCGCGGACTCTCCTCTCGCGGGGCTTCCCTCAACCCGGAAGTCCCGCCCACGGAGTCCCTGCCTTCCGGGTAGCGCTGGGCAGCGGCCCGGAGGGAATCCAATGCGCGGCTCGGGCCGCGGCGGTGACTCCTTCATCACGGCTCAGATGCGGGGTGGGCACCCGCGATGGCACAAGTAAGCGGGGTGGGCTCCTGCAATGGAGACCAGGCACCCACGATGGAACCAACAAAGCGGCAGGAGGCGGGGTGGGCACCCGCTTCCGATGGGGCCGATGCGGGGTGGGCTCCCGCTCGGTTTTCCTAGCGTCGAGATGCAGGGTGGGCACCTGCTCGCTAATTAAATAAAAACGAAGACGCAGGGTGGGCACCTGCGCACCCAAAGCAACCAAATAAGCGGGTTGGGCTCCCACAAGGCTGGCATCATGGGGGAATCCCTAGTGTGGGGATTACCTCTCTCTCGCTCGCAGCGCGACGCTGCACAGCCCCAGCTCCTCTCTCTGGGGTAATAAAGCGCTCTCCAGGCGCTATGTTCAGGACCAAAATCCAAGGCAAAGCGCTCCCAGGCGCTAGAAGGATGCAGCAAAAGTTCCCAGAAGTCTTCCAGGTATCCAGGGGCTGGGCAGGGCCCAGGGAGGCAAGCTTTTCCCTGGGCCCCAGCAGCAGCACGCCCCTGGTAGATTCGAGTCAGAGCAAGAAGATTTTCATGGGGTCACAGCCCCTCTTTTATACACCAAATCCTTTGCCTCAAGGTGCAGGGAAGGGGCGAACCAGATACAACTGGTTCCTGAGCACTTTGTTTTGCTCAGCCCCTCTCCCTATTCATAGAACAGGCCAGGGTCATCAGTCGCACCACAGCGGGCGGAGCCAGCATTGTGTGGGGAAAGCCCAGCCCTATTCAGGTCCTAGGTGTACTCCTCCCACTCATCAACCTGCAGAGCTCTCCACCCACCACTGGGGCAGACCCACCCTGACTCCTGGAGCCAGGCTCACCAGCCAATCACACGCCAGGCAGTCACTGCACATTTATGCCAGCGTCTAGAAGTGGCACTTCTACACTAGCTACATGGATGCCGCACACATCATCGCGCAGCATTTCATCACACGAGTCCGTACATACCAAACTCGCACCACGCATCAGGAACTACCAGGGACACATACATTCCCCCATGCATTCCTATGGGAGGGCAGGTCAGTCTCACTCAACCACACAGAGCGCAAGCGCTTTCCACTGGGACACAGTGTGAAGGCGCCTAGAGGCCAAAAACCACTAGTACAACACAGTAAAAAGGCTAGGATACTGCAAAAAGTTCTAGGGGTGAACTTGCCAGAAGGGCCAAGTCCAACACCTCTCCTCTTGACGAAAACATCAACCAGGCTACAATGCTTGTTTTTTACGGTTTACTCCTATGGTATAGAGGATCACAATTGCTATACTGCACTCGGGTCGCCAACTCTACAGCCACACACGGGCGACGGCCTGATCGGCACGGTCAACTTCACAGTGGCCCCTTTTAGTATATGAGTATGTAAACTTACAGATTGCACACAGGAAACAGCCTGATCGGTGTGGTTACCTTCACAGCGATCCTCTCTGGCATAGGGGGCTGCCAACATACACACCGTACACAAGTGATGGCCCGATTGGCATGGTTAACTTCACGACGGCCCGCTATGCCATATGGGGTTGCCGACTTTCCCACCGTACAGGGGCAACAGTCTGATCCACATGGCAGTCCTCCCCTCACACCTCCCTACAGGGATCTACTTGCCAAGATCCCCCATTAGACCTCGATCCTTCCAGCGATCTCCTCCACATCACAGTGCACACTGGTCTTGGAAATCAGGCAGGCTCAAGTGCTTAAGGTTCCAGGGGCAGGTGGTCTTGGATTATTCCTGGGTGATGTTTCCTCGCCCAACTGGAAGACTGGAAGCCCTTAAACCCTAGTCCTGGTCACAGGCAGAAGTCTTCTCCTCGCACAACCCAACTGGCTGCTTCACAGTTGACAATTTTGGGGACCTCAAGCTCCCCTTCTTATAGCCTATTTCTAGACACCAAATATGATTTAGGGTCTGAGTTTGTTTTGGGGTTCTACTTCCTGTTGAAGTGCCCTCTCCTCTGCCCTGCCTTTCCTCCAGAAAGTAGTCTGACACAGCAGGAGCGACCAAATCTGACAGACCCGCAGCACAGGCCATGGGAGTGACTAGAGGTTAGCAAACACCAGGAGTTGATGGACGGAGCGCATAAACTTTTCAGACACTCAAGCCAGTCACAGATCTGGGTTGAATCCATCATCGTTCTTTAGCTCACTTTGCCACCCCAGTTCAGGCACAGCTATATGCAAATACGTCTTGACCCTTTCCCTCGTGGGAACAGTCGAGCCCAAACTGCCAAGCTATGTCTTCCCTGGACCGGAAACAAGCATCCTGGGACCGGTTTCGGGCAAAGAGTCCTCATAAGCCAGGCTAGCTTGAATCCAGCGGCAAAGTGAGCAAGGGACCCACGTCTGGGCATACCCTGCCAATTTAGGGTGAACAAAGCAAACACAAAGAGATGATGGACGGAGCGCTGAAACTTTTCAGACACTCACCAGCTACCACAGATCTGGGTTGAATCCATCATCGTTCTTTAGCTCACTTTGCCACCCCAGTTCAGACACAGCTATATGCAAATCAGTCTTGACCCTGTGCCTCATGGGAACAGTCCAGCCCGAACTGCCAAGCCATGTCTTCCCTGGACCGGAAACAAGCATCCTGGGACCAATTTTGGGAAAACAGCCCTCATCAGCCAGGCCAGCTTGAATACAGTTCAAAGTGAGCAAGGGACCCACGTCTGGGCATACCCTGCCAACTTAGGGCAACTAGAGGTTCACATCTGGATGATCAGCTACAGTGACGTGGATCAAAAGGTTAACCTTGGGCCCCAGCCTAATCTTTATGATTCTTTAATCAGCCCCATCTCCTTACTAAGCTGTGCCCAGGACCTTTTCCTGTGACCTCCCCCTGAATCACAGAGCACCCGTTGAAATGTACTGAAGAGTCTGGATCTTCTTCCTCCAGGTTGTGAGTCCCACACAGCACACATGAATGCAGCAATACACAAATTTGTCTGGGGGGATTCCTCTACGTCCTCATACTCCTTCAGTCAGCTGTGGGTGTCCCAGAACCTTTCATGTACTGTACCATTCAAAGGCCCACATACCCCTGCACATGCATACAACACATACACACTACACAGCACTAAATTCTAACTTGATGTAGGCCAATGGTAAGCTAAGCACACAGCACTGAAACTTTACAAGTGAGCCTGTAGGCCTCACTCTAGTGACACAGGTAGAAAGGGCCTGTTCACTCCTACTGATCGCTACACGGTATGCTTCCACCACTGCATTTGTGCTACATAACTCCTCGTAAAGCCAGTAGCCTTCCACCACTATAAGGGTAATGCTTTGGGCAAACATGACCGCAACTCACAAAACAGGCCTGAGTCATGAAGCACATGCATGACCCGTGTTTGCCCATGACAACAAAGCACCAGGGATTCAGGCATCATTGCAGTTGGGACACCTAAGGTAGGAGTAAACGTCCATCACCATGCGAGGGACTTCTCTATCCCACATCCCCCTCTCTAAGTGGATGCATTTTGAGGCAGTTTCAATTATAGCAGGGAACCACAAGAGAAGAGACTGTATGTACCACTTTGAGCATATATTTAGCAGGGGGGTTAGGCTATTTGCCTTTCCAGCATTAACAGGCTCCATAAGGCTGATATCATAGTGAATATAGTCTTTCAGGCTGTCAGCCATCAGCCAGTAGGCCAAAAGGTCTCTCTCAACACTCAGTGGGTCTACACACATCAGATGGGGAAAGGGAAGTACCTCAGTAACTGTGTATGATAGTTTATATCCCCACTGCAGCTGGAGTCACAGCAGGTGATCCCAATACCTATGTGGATGAGGTCACCGGCACCCTTTCCACAATTCACAACATCTGTTGAACTGGAGCTATGTGCAAAAAGTGGTACAGAAAGAGAGTGTGTTGAGTCAGTTTTCAACCACAAACATATTTAGACATCCAAAGCGGGGCACTAGTTGGACCTCTTCATTTCTTTCGAACCAGTCATGCACCATGCTGCATAAGGGTGCGAATTCCTCACATGCCATCAGACCCAAAGTGTTTCCCCGCCCTAGCAACTCTCACCTCGCCAGGCAGCTTTCAACTCAGGGCTTGAGTTGATACCACAGTGACAGGCATCACATCTACCCCTCAACCAGTTAAAAGGGGAGAAGTACCCCCTCTTCTGAATCATTGACAATACTTTTGAAGGTCTTCCATTGTCCCTGGGTTGATCCGTTCCTGTCACAGGCACAAGGCCCAGCCACTGTCTCTGGTTTGATCATTTCCTGAAGCCTGCACCACACCCAGCTACATGAGCTGAGTAGCGTTTATATCGCAGCAAATGGGGAGGTGCTGGATGGTAGGAATTTTGTGGATATCTGCAGAGTTTGAAAGTTTCCTTCATAAATATACAAGGAAAATGGGTAACTTTAAGATCAGTTTGAGGTTTGCAGGCCCCAGAGGATAAGAAAACGTTGGTAAATCCACTTAAGGCACACCACCCAGCACTCCCCCAGGTGTCTAACATTCAAAAATGTTTGGGTATGGAAGCCTTCCCTGGTTGATGGCTGACCCAGTACTAAACACTACAGCTACTCCTATTGCCAATGTCGCTTAGTTGCTTTATGGGGGGTTTTATGTTGTGGATGCTAGGCACAGGCACACAAGTAGGATAGTGTTTTTTATGGGAGAAGTGTGGGAACTCTGGGTAGTAGGTATTATGAGGATACCGGTGGATTCTGGAAGCTTAGACCATAGAAATTAGTGATTAGTGATTTTAGACAAAGTGTGAGTTTTACAGGTATTATTGGGTTGGACAATGTTGTGGGGTCCAAACAAAAGCAAAAACAACAATTGATGGACAGAATGCAGAACAATGTCATACCTTCACCCCAATACAGAGATCTGGGCCTAAATCCATGGTTTTTTTGCTCATCATGTCGTTCCAGTTTGAACCCAGCCATATGCAAATCAGTCTTGACCACTGTAATGAACATGAATACTTTCACGAAGGGGCACAAAATCTGCCCCGCAGCTGTGCCCTATTAACAAATGAAAGACAGCAAGACTGCAAGCATGACGTGCGTTCAGGTGTTTCTGAAAGCACACATCTGCTTGTAGACTTGCTGTATTTCTTTTGTTAATAAAGCGGGCACACAATCTGCCCGCTCTATTAACAAAAGAAATACAGCATGTCTACAAGCAGACGTGTGCTTTCAGAAACACCTGAACGCACGTCATGCTTGTAACCTTCAGAGACGTTTTAAGGCATGGCCAAAGTGGGCACTGGCTGAGGGCCCCAGCCTTTCAGGCATAGCTGGCAAGGATTCGGATTGCTATGTGTAACATATGGGTAATTTCAGTGTACTTTTGAGTGACATTTCAAGGACTATGAGTGATACTAATTATGTGTGGCATTTTGGTGGTTTCAGTGTGTATATAAGTGGCATTCTACTGCCAAACGAGTGACACTTTGTTACAAGTAAATCAAAGCAGTAACTAGTATTTTTGTGCGTTACTGTGAATTTGAGATTAATATTAGTGAACTGCTGATGTCTTACAATATGTAATATGACACCAGTTAGTGCTGACATTTTAAGCTATGATGAGATGAGATAGACATTTTCATGCCCTTGCCTGTAATTTGGCACCACTTAATATTGAAATCTTATGTTGAGATGAAGGAGCTGTTTTCTGGCCTAATTTAACACCATCTAGTGCTGACATCTACGATGAGATGAAATATCCGTTTTGAGGTCTTTTCTTGTTTTTGACACCACTGAGTGCTGCCATCAAGATGAAAGGAGATGAGATAACCGTTTTAAGATTTAGTAATTTCACGTGACCTAGTGCTGTCATTTTAAGGCAGCAGCCTTACCTCGTGCTATGATTGCTCCTACCTAAATGAGTTTGACATATTTGATATGCTTACCTAAAAGTAGACATCAAACTAAAATTGCCTTATCTCTGCCTTCACCATACTTTTCACAACACTGTGTTGTGTCTATATCCCTGAACGAACTACACCTCCTACTCCTGTGGATGGGACATGCCTGAACCCTGCATAAATTAATTCCATGACGACAAGCCTATTCCAGAGCTACAACCTCACAGTCACTCTGTGGTTCCTAAAACCTATGATTAGGCAGGTACTGAGCAATCCATGATTTTCACAAGCCAGTGCGTGGAGAGTAATGGAGTGTGATAAATGTTTTAGAAAATTCCACTACAGCCATTGTTCTTTGGCAATGGTGTGGTTTGCATAGATTCAGTGGCTTCTTCGATCCTGAATGTAAACTGCTCTAGATGATCAGAGTTGTCTGATCGGTTCATGAATGTATATTTCGACTTGCTGGTAGAGGGTAGTATGGAAGTTGCTGGTAGAAAGTTAAAGTGGCTCTGAATATCTTGACTCATGTCTTCAGGCTAATTCTCTCGTGAACTGAAATCTAGTGGTGCCCAGTGAGTGAGTGACTGACTGGCCTGGCACTTCCTTAGTCATTCCTGTTTCTTTCACATATTGGAGTGAGTTGCCCTCTTTTTAATATTTATGGAGATTGGCTGAGAAAAGCAGCGTGAGGGTTGTAATACATAAATCAACACTTTATAACCACCAATTAGCTTTTCGTTACAAGGCTGTTTAGCTCATCTGTTCGCGTAAAGTACAATTTGCAAATCAGCCGTGACCTCACTCCCAAAGGAACATTCTGACCTGAATTACTGTGCCACATTCCCTTTTCGAGGGTAAAATAATGGTCAAGGAACCAACTACACAAGCTTCCTATCAAAGACCGTGTAATTTTTAAGGCCAGCTTCATCATTCACCACTGCTGCAAAGAAAGTGCACCATGCAGATCCCAAAGTGCATAGAATGAAAATAGCTTAGCGTGATAGTACTTTTGTCAGAGAGGTCATTTTGTTACTTGCAGTTTATAAGTTAAAATCCTAACATAGAATAGTAAACTATCAACTGTCATCTAAGAACTTCATGCATACTGCAAGGTATAGATTAGAGCGTTATGATTTTCCCCCCAGCCATTCGTTATCCTAATGTTGCATAAAGTGTTAATTTGGGTAACAAGCAATTCTTATTAAAGAGAACCCCCAATCATGGTGTTACATTTTAAATTCTGAGTTTGTGCTTCGCCAGAACCAAGCACTCTTAATCTATACTGCCTACCAGTATGGATGACATGCCACTCCTACACTTTGCTGTCCTCTGTCTTATGTAACATTTCTCATACACTGATTTACCAACCTATGAATGATTGTCTCTGTTTAATCTGTGTGAAATCTAAAGTGCTCTGACACCCTACACTAGTATGAGGTGTGCATCTCAGAGAGAGTGGTAATGGAGACTTGAGGGGCACTGTTAAAGGTTGCTATTAAGTGGAATCCATGGCGAGGTGGTTATTGGGGGGCACCAACAAACATTGTCTCACAAGGCGCCACCAGTTCTAAGGGTGGCCCTGTGCAGGGCAGATTGCATGCCGCTGAGAAAGTATTTGTGTTAATTGCAGCGTGTGACGGCACTGCGATTAACATGAATACTCACACAATCTGCCCCACAGACGCGCAGTCTGGTTCTTGGCAAACATAGCCTTGGCTGCAGGGCACAGAGACCTTACACTGCCGCACACAGAGGAGACAAATTAGAGGGAACATGGGTCTTGACCCTGTGCCTAATGGGAACAGTCTAGCCCGAACTGCCAGGCCAGGTCCTACCTGGAATGGAAACAAGCATCCTAGGACCAGTTTCAAGGTTTCACCCCTCATCAGCCAGGATAGCTTGACTCCAGTGGCATGAAGAGCATGGGACCCACGTCTAGGCATACCCGTCCCACTCGGGGTGACAAGTGCAAAAACAACACTTGATGGACAAAATGCAGAACAATATTATACATTCACCCCAGTACAGAGATCTGGGCCTAAATCCATAGTTTTTTGCTCACCATACCATTCCAGTTTGAACTCAGCCATATGCAAATCAGTCTTGACCCTGTGCCCAATAGGAACAGTGCAGCCCGAACTGCCAGGCCAGGTCCTCCCTGGACTGGAAATAAGCATCCTAGGAACGGTTTCAGGGTTTCACCTCTGATCAGCCAGGATAGCTTGACTTCAGTGGCATGGAGAGCACAGTAGCCACGTCTGGGCATACCCGTCCCACTCAGGGGGACATTGTGTGTCTTTTGTGGATCCAAACAAGGCACACCACGATGGACTGCCTTGGGTGTCTAGTTTTCAGAAATGTCTGGGTTTGGTAGGTGTCCCTGGGTGGCGGCTGACTCCAGGCCAGAATATTGAGGCCATTCAGCATGGCAGGTGGGACAATATTGGTAATTTGCTCCACTCTGAGCGCCCCTGAAGAATTGAGATTTCTCCTCGCTTGCCACAAGAATGGGGATTCTTTAGCCCCCAGTGGACCACAAAGAATGTTGAGGCTTTAGGGGTGGGTCTGCGGCCAACTATCAGGATGGGCTAGAGCCCACCCCTTTGGGCTTTCTGCCCAGTCTTTGAGGAAATTTAGGACAAACTACCTCTCGGCCCCAGTGAGGGCTGAAAGACTAGTTTGGCCCTTTTGATGTGTGGGTACTGCAAAATATCTTGGTGGACCACCCCCTTCCTAGTTTGTTTAGGTGTCATTTTGATGTCTAGTGGGCCTTCTGCTCAGCTCCCCACCCGGGGGCAAATTCTAGGGAAACTCTGCTCTATCCAGGGGTGGGTGGGGTAGAGGAGTCTGGGTTCCCCCTTATTTCATCGCCGTACCCAATGCCATGTAAGGCGCTGTTACCACTTTGTTTCATCCAAAGTTAAAATCCCTTACATCTAGTAGGGTTCTCCCCCAAGAAGGGCGGGAAATTAAGGGCAACATCCCCAATTAGGACAAACCTTCTATCTGTCCCCCCACTCCCTCTCTAGAGTGCGGCAAAACTATATCACAATTGTTCTGGTCGTTTTTGTGTTAGGCTTTAATACTGTAATGTTCCTATTTGGGCTAGGGCATGGACTTATGCATGGTAAGCCAGCCCTACCTCTTCATGCTTGTGTGCATATTTTACCTGTTGTCTAGTGGACTGTCTGCTCCCCTGTCTCTGTGGACAGATTGGGAACAATACCTATTTTTGTGACATGGCCCAATGCATCATGGGAGGCCCCCACCCCTATGTTTTTGTTTTTTTAGATTTTCCTGGTGTATAGTGGACTGAATCGGTGTAAACATCCCTGGCGAAATATGAGGGGGGAGGGGCACAAAAGGACTGAAAACATGAGGGGGCTATTGGGAAGCACAGGCCCTTGCCCAAGGGGCTGCTCCCCCTGCAAAAATATTCCCTGGTGTCTGTAATATCGTGGGTAACTGGGCCCACAGTGTAAATGATCACTCAGCACACAGGTATGGCATCTGTGGTTAGCCAGGAACTAACTCCCGCCCAGAGCCCTGGGCTTTTTACTATCTCCCTCACGTGGTCTCGACCTCCGTCGAGCCCACTTACACAACCTCATTCTGGGGGGGGGGGGGGTTCGCTGGTAGATCTTCCCCCTATCGTAGCGAGAGGCATGGGCTGCCCCATCGTCTCTCGCAATACTACATTCCTCCTCAACCAGGAGACAAAATGAAATAACCCTAAACATCATAAACATTCACTTCCAGTCCTGACCGTTGGCTACCGGTCGAGTTATAACAAAATGAAACAGTCTTACTTGGGAGTTGCCGGCAACTGCTGCACCCTGGCTGCGATCCGACATCTGATCGCCGACTAGCCACTGATTACATAGTCCTTGTACCTCTGGGAGAGCTTGGGGCAGGGCCGGAGGTGGTACCGGCCTTGACTGCCCCACAGCGGTGAGTCTGGAGGCTGGTCAGCTGAATTGTGGATGGAAGTCCCACTCTGCTCTCCCTCCGACTCCCGGACTGATGGCGGTGAAGACTGCAGGTTGGGTGAGTAATGGGTGAGGCGTGGCTGTCCTTGTTCAGCCCTTCTGCTCCTCGGACTTGCAGGTCTCCTTTGGGGCATCTCGTCTTGATCGGGGGTACCCGCTAGGTCGCATTCTTCTGAAAGAGGGACCGTATTTAAAGAATGACACATTGCATGTAACAGTCTCAGAACCCCTCAGAGCGGTCAACATGGTACCCTTGTTGGTGATGACGGTCCATGGATTCCGTTCGAACGGTGTCCGGAACTTTCCTCCAGGGTGTCGGTCCTGCACAAGTACCTGGACGCCCACGGCGATGGGGCTCTCTCTGGCGTGTCTCCTCTGAGATGCCGCTTCGTTAGTTTTTGTTCGCCTGAGGTCTGATAGGTTCGGAGGATTCGCGTCTCGTTCCCATGTAGAGTGATGGGGAATGGTGTCGGTGACCGTTCGGCCAAAGCACAGGCGGGTTGGGGATATACCTGTGGTGCAGTGAGTGGTGAGTCGGTATTCACAGAGAAACTGATATACCGCTCGCTCTAGGTTGAGACCCTCTGACAACGCGATCTGTATGGTTTTATTCAAAGTTCGCATAAGGCGCTCTACTTCGCCGTCGGGCTGGGGCCACCTAGGCGTAATTTTGCGGTGCTTTATCCGATGGGATGCTAGGTACTCGGCGATTTCCATGCTGGTGAACGGTGGCCCGTTGTCAGTCCAGAGTTCCCCAAACAGCCCGTGAGTGGCTATCACCTTTTCGAGTTTAGGGATGACTTCTGCTGCGGACGTGGAGGAAACAAACTCTAACTCTGGGTACCTAGAGAAGTCGTCAACAATCACCAGCATGTGTCGCCTGCCTGGAAGGCTGCCGAAATCCGTGCTGACTCTTATCCCATGGGCTGCTAGGGCTTGCTTCAGTGACCACCGGTGCTGGTCTGCTTGGGAGACTCGTGGCGAGGCATGCGAGACAGTGCTGTATGAGTGACTCAAGTTGGTGGTCTAGACCGGGAAACCACACTTTGCTCCGAAGTCGGTTCTTGGACTTGACGATTCCTTGATGCGCTCCATGGGCAAGGAGTGCCGCTTGTTTGGTGAGGCTCGCAGGTAGGACTAAACGCGGGCCACGCAGGAGACATCCTTCAGCCGACACCGACAACTCGTGACGGACCTGGTGTAACGACTTTAGCGTGGCTTGAGCTGTTGCTGTCCGTATGGGCGATGGGTTTTGGAGCTGCTGCCAGTCTCCAGAGCCAACCGCTTGTATCGCCATTTGGAGGCAGTCGTCGTCCTGGGTGACTGTTATGACTTCTTGCAGGGACATTGGGAGGGGTAGGGACCGCTCAACTACCATCCGTACATAGTCTTCGGTGGCTGCTGCTTCCTCGGCTTCAGGAGGGGTGACTGGCCGGGCATGCGTGACAGGAAATCGGCAGGGTTCCGCGTGCCGGGTCGGTATTCCACCTTCAGCTGGAACTCCTGTAGCTGTAGTATCCACTTCTCAATCCGTGGAGGGGGCCGGAACGACAAGCCTAGGAATAGTGAAATTAGCGGCTTGTGATCAGTGATGACCGTGAACGGGTGGCCGTACAGATAGATGTGGAAATGGCGGCACCCCCATAGAATAGCTATGGCCTCTCTTTCAATTTGTGAGTAACGCTGTTCAGTAGGCATTAGAGTTTTACTCGCATAGGCCACTGGCGCCCAGTCCCCGCAACTCTGGTGTTGCGCTAAGATGGCACCCAGACCAGTAGGGCTGGCGTCTACGACCAGTTGGGAGTCATGGCGCGGGTCAAAGTATACGAGGGTTGTGTCAGCGGACAGCGCGGCCTTGGTCTGCTGGAACGCTTGCTCCTGTGTTGGGCCCCAGGTCCAGTGGGTGGTGGTCTTTGTGAGCTCTCGCAGTGGGCCCGTCAGATCCGACAGATTCTTGATGAACCGGCCACAATACATGACCATGCTGGCGCTTCTTGGACGTCCTTGACTTTGGCGGGATCCTGCCCGACGCCTCTGTCCGAAAACCGATATCCAAAAAAACGTATGTTTCTGCGTAGGAATTCGCATTTCTCCCTGTGGAGCGCTAGGCCGCGGTCTCTCAGGCGTGTAAACACTGCGTTGAGGCGGATGATGTGTTCTTATAAGGAAGGGGCGTGGACCAGGATATCATCGCTCACATTGAGCACCCCTTCTAACACCTGCAGGACAGTTTTGATGATATTTTGGAACACTTCGGCTGCGCTGGAGATTCCGAAGTTAAGGCGTTTGTAACGCCACAAGCCGGCGTGGGTGGAGAAAGTCGTGATCGGACGCGAGTCTGGGTGGAGTGGGACTTGATGATACCCCGAGCTAAGGTCCATCTTCGAGAACCACTTTGATCCTGCAAGCTAGCCTATGATGTCATCCACCGTGGGCGTCAGGTGGCGTTCCCGTTTTCGGGATCCGCATGTCTATGCATATGCGGACAGCGTCCAGCTGCTTCGGTTTCTTCGCGATGGGGGACACCCATGGGGTGGGGCCACTCACCCGTTCAATGATTCCGGCCGCTTCCAGCATGGGGAGTTCTGACTCCACTTTCGGTCGGAGGTGGAAGGCAATCCTCCTGTGTCTGAGAGCCACCGGGGCTACCGATTTGTCAATGTGTAGACGAACTGCTGGGCCTTTGAGGCACCCGATCCCGTCAAAGATGGGTGCGAACTCTGATAACAACCTGTCCAGATCATGTGCTTGCACCGCAAAGGCAAATTGGATGAGGCGCAGTTCTTGGGCTGTGCGACAGCCGAGTAGAAATCCTGACCCTTCCCTGGACACGTAGACTTTGGCTGACTGATGGATGTTGTTGTGCGAAATTTCCGCTTGGAACACTCCACACATTCGGAGTGGGGTGTGGGTCCCAAAAGCGTACACTTGGACGTTGGTGTTGCGGAGCACCGGCGGGTTGGGCTGCAGTCTGTAGGCACCGATGGCCATGAGGTTGATTATGGCGCCGGTGTCGATTAGTGTCGTTACTGGATACCCTTGCACGTTAACAGTGCACATGGGTGCAGCTCGCGGTGATGCCGAGAAGGCATGTAGCATGTGCACCACGTGCACCGTGGCGGCTTCATCATCGTCCATGTCTCCGCTCAAGGAATCACCAGGGACAGGCTCCAGCGCACGCACTGGTCGAGTTGGGCCTTGCGACCGCCTTGAGGGCCTTGAGCGACAGACTTTGGAGAAGTGATTGACTTTTCCACAGGCACTGCATGTTTTCCCTTAAGCTAGGCACGCGCCGTCGTGTGGGAGCGGGCCTCCCCACCATCCACAGAGGCAGAGTTTAGGACTCTGTCCGGGTCCCTGGGCCGATGGTTTTCTGGGTCTCTGCCGTGGGCCTCGCGGATTGGGTTGAATAGCGCAGACTGGTTCCTCTTTGATGGCTGCCGGAGCTTTTAGCTCCATATGGGCCGCCCTGGCCTTGGACAGTTCTTTGGAGTGTCCTAGGGTCAGTATGTGCTTAATTGGCATGTTGTGCTCTTCAAGGATGCGTTCACGCAGTTTTGAGGAAGCGCAACCTTGGATGAATTGTGCTCGCACCTCATCGTCTTCTTCAGGCAGGGTGCACGTGCTTGCTAACTCCTTGAGTCGAGCGTAGAATACGTCGACCGATTCTTCTGGGAGCTGTTTCGCTTGGCGGAGAAGGAACCGTTCGTAGTCTGGGTTGGCATACGGCTCGAAGTGCGCAGCGATGGCATCTCGCAGCATGGCGTAGGTCTTCGGGAGTCCGGCCTCATGGACGGTCTTCGCGATTTTATGGATGTCCGCGCCACCTAGGTGAAGGAGCATGGACCGCTGTCGTCGCTCTTTAATTTCTGCAGCTTCAAAGAACGTTTCCAGCCGTTCCACCCATTCTTTCCATCGCGCAGCTTGGGAAGGCAGCGGACCTGTGATGGCGAAAGGCTCCAGGGGCGGGACGGTGGTCATGGTGGCACCGCTGTGAACTACTCCTAGGGCGCAGTAAGGCTAAGCTGCAGTGTCTGTGTGGCACCAGAGCGTCGACGGCAGAAGGAAGCTTGTATGGATGCCAGGCGGCGGTATCAACACTGGTGGCTGACCAGCGGGAGGTGGCGTCTGGGCTTCGATGGGGCATGCACCCCACAGGAGGCTGGGAACGTCCCACAGCCGGGGCTCACGAGCGTGAGGCGTGCAGCAGATCCTGTGCCAGAGAGGGGATGGGACTCTGAGGCGAGGCAGCGTGGTACCGTGTGGCACTGTAGGGCAGGTGTGTTTCGAGGGGTGAGCTCCCTTGAGGTGCTTGGCAACCACTCCTGATTGGTGGTGGCTGGTGGCTGGGGATGCAGGGGGGTAAGCCCTTCCCATGCGCTTGCAGTGCGCGACTCCCAAGCAGGGTCACCCACAGGTTATGCCGGGCCAAAGTCTTGGTGGGTGCGGCGACATCAAGCGGCCAGAGGGGGCAGCAGAGAGCACGCGAGCACTCACCGCGTCATAGATGTCTCGCGGGGCACCGGCACACGCGCTCTAGCCCTTCTGTTTATACGTTGCTGCAGGCGATCCACGATGGTGCAGCGGGGCCGCTGCGAAGCTTCAGCAGCGGGCGGGGACCCAGGCACCGCTCGTCGCGCCGAGCGAGGCACACCAGCGGAAGGGGCAGCATGTCAGCAGGTCGGTATGCGGCGGTGGCAGACAGGCGGCACGGCGGGTCAGAGGGTGGGCAGCAACTTGCTGACACCACCTTGTCGCCAGTGTAATATCGTGGGTAACTGGGCCCACAGTGTAAATGATCACTCAGCACACAGGTATGCCATCGGTGGTTAGCCAGGATCTAACTCCCGCCCAGAGCCCTGGGCTTTTTATTATCTCCCTCACGTGGTCTCGACCTCCGTCGAGCCCACTTACACAACCTCATTCTGTGGGGGGGGGGGTTTTGCTGGTAGATCTTCCCCCTATCGTAGCGAGAGGCGTGGGCTGCCCCATCGTCTCTCGCGATACTACAGTGTCTAGTGGAAGCGCCAGGTGATCACATCCCACTGTGATCTGCTGCTCTGGGTGGTTAGAAAGGTATCACTACCTCCCTTTAGGAATATTTCCCTGGGAGTCTGGAGAGCTGAGCTGTTTTCAGCACCATCTGCATTACCAGGGAAACCAGGAGTGGGGGTGCTGGTCCTGCAAATTACGTAATTGCTTCACTTGCAGGAGTCGGTATCACTACCTCCCTTTAGGAACATTTCCCTGGGAGTTAGGAGAACTGGGCTGTTTTCAGCACCATCCGCATTCCCAGGGAAACCAGGAGTGGAGGTGCTGGTCCTGCAAATTACGTAATCGCTTCACTTGCACGAGTCAACCATCCCAGAGTCAGAGAATCTCTTGCTACGACCTAGTGGGGTGTGATGGGGCACTGGAGCAGCACACAACAGCTAATGGTCTACTGCTGAGAACTTCGACGTGACCTACATGTTCATAGAGCCCAGTTTTCCCATAACTATCACTTATGGCTGCTAACTTTCCTATACAAAAATGCCTTCAATTTACTATTTGTTTACATTTTGCTATTCTGGTACACCCATCTATGGTAAATGAAAAAATAACAGAGAAATAGTAGCAGTATTATTTTTTAACATAGCCAGTATCCCTTAGTTTACTTTAATAATAGTTTAGAAACGATTTAGACAGCTCTCAAATATTTTAAGTGACTTTTCATGATTTATATGATTTTGTTGTTTCAGGTTTATATTTCATAATGAGAAACATAGCGCGTTCCGTATTTTTTTCAGTTATTATTATTATATTTTTTTACCTCATACGGACACGAAAAACAGGTAAGGAAAATATTGACCACGTGGCATCCCTACGCCTCTCACAACTCATCTCAAATTCGAAAGCAGTAACAATGTGTTACATACACTCTCAAGGATAGACACAGTCATCTGCAATAAAACTGCTGGGAATGGTGGGTTGCTCATATCAATGCTAATATTTACCGTTACCTTTACAATAAAATCAAGTTAAATAAACAACAGAAAATAAAATGGCGTTTCAAGAAGCTGTTGTTCGGTATGACCTCGCCGACACACCGTACTCCGCTTCCGCTCCCGATACACTGGACAATATGAGCGTTCCAGATACTATACATGTAAGGCGCCGGCTAGTGCCATGTTAAGATCAGGCATATTTCATTGTACAACTTATACTAGTTGTACAATAGGTCTTTCATGTATGGTGTGCTCCGCTCTTCAGCTTAGCCGGCTAACACGTATTTTGCCTGATTTTAAAATGGCCACCGTTAAGACAGGACTCCGCCCACACGAGTGCTCCAGTTTAAGATGTTTCCTTAGTTAGACTGGAGGCCTGTGGATTCATGTATTGCACATTCTTCCGGAAGGAGGGGGCGACGTCTTGGTCGCGGGAGTTTTGATCGTGGAGGAGGATTGCTGTAGCTGCCCCCTTCGCTCCTGCTATGGCTCAGAATGTCCAGAATGTTACGTTGTCCCTGACTTTGCCGATCACGTGCCACATCTGTTTGGGCAAGGTAGGGTGCGGGAACGCAGACACTGACATCCGGGGTAGAGGTTCTAGCTGCGGAAGGTGGAGGCACAACAGAGATGGCGTTTCACTGCTGTGATACTCGAGTTCTGCGAACTTGCTTAGGCCTGATGCAGTTTTGACCGTTACTAAGCTACATTTATTTGTTGCACTTCAAATAGTACTCCTCTTACCGTCTTGCTTGTGACCCCCTTTATATATTAAAGTTTTGGAAACAGATCCAAGATCCTAGCAAACGTGCCTTGGCTTACTGTATCGCTTCGTTGTACATATGTTCTCCTTTTTGAAAATCAGAACCTGCTTCAACATTTTAATTAAACAACATCTACCCGGAAGTCCTGCATCCTCTTATCCGAAGCTGTCATCGTGTCTTGCCTACCTTTCTACCGACAAACCTTACTGCAACTGGAGCCATGCAGGCTTCGGAATAAGAGAATTCAGGACTTCTGGGTAGATGCTGTTTAATTAAAATGTTGACGCAGGTTCTGATTCTCATAATGAGATCAGTATGTAAACAGAAGTGAGTAACCGTTATGGGCATGCTACACATTATGTTAAAAATCTGCCTGCTTTAGGTAAAGTGAGGTAGGTAGATGGTAGGGTTGTGTGAACAGCAAAATCAGTGTTAGCCCCAATGAATGGGCAGCCAGTACTTACACGTTAGTTTAACAGACCCCTATAGAATGTGACCATATGGAAAAACGTGAAATTAAAAGTGTTTGAAATGAAATACAATAGTTAATGTTCTGTTGCAGTGAACTGTACAAGCCTGCCAATTTTGATAACCTTCAACCATTTAATTTAGTATTTCCCAAACTGCAGGTCGCAAGCCAATTTCTGGTGTGTAGCAAATTTCCAAGCAATAAATAAAGATGTCATTAAATTCTTTATTTATCTGCTTCAGAGACAGAGGGCAAATGTCAGGCTGTGTCTTCTGTTGCTTATTATTATTTTTTTAACATGAGGACTACTGTTTACAACTCCTTTTGATTTCGAGTCGGAGAAAGACAAGTACAGTGAATTATGTGACCATCTTGCATGGGAACATGAAGTGTTAAAGGAAAGGCTGTAGGATATTTGTTTTTGGTAATACGCGACAAAATGTAAATACCTGTAAATTAATTGTACACATTCAGCAGTTACAAAAGCAAACATGAAGCAAATGTTTTTTGTAGTTCTGAAGTGTGAAGGAAACATATTTTAATAGTGTCAGAGCAAATGAAAGCACTTTACTTGGTGCTGCACTGCTGGAGTGGGAAACAGTTTACACAACTCGGTTTACCATCCAGCTACCTCTCTAGGTCAGATGGACCTTTGCCATTGTTTTAGGGAAGATCAAGAGCTATACCTCACACCCATAGTTTATCACAATTTCTATTTTAAGTTCAGTAAGTAAGAGTTTGGTATAAGTTTTAAGTGTTTTATTATTCAAAGTGTAGTAGGTAATTTTTTTTCAAAGTTATGCATTTTATTCATCATCTCGATAATCAAAATATGAACAGGAACCAATAGAAAAAGATAGTTATGAATCAATAATAAAACTCATAACGGATGTACTATAAAAGAAACCATCCATATTCTAGGAACTAGGTGAGAAAATTGTCGTCAGAACTCATGAAGTGTTCCAGTTAGAGAGGCTGTGAGAAAGCATAAAGCTTCAGCCAGTAGAGCAATCCAAATAATCAAAAATCAATTACAGCATAATTTACCTTAAAGAGAGGTTCAAGAAAATCTCAGTCTCAAAACAATGTGAAATTAGGACTAAGGAATATGGATAGGACCTTCCGTCACAACCACAAAAGTTCAAAGGCAAATGGGTCTGGTAAAAGTCATAAAGACTAGTGGCAAAATAGTGGGGCAAAGAGTGTTAACCTACTTTAGGAACATGTACTATTATAAGCAGTTCAAAGATGTTGCAGGTCATGTTGCTTCTTCTCCTCCTCTCATCCAGTAAACTATCAAAGTTTTCCTGGGAACGTATTTACTCCCTATCTTCTCACACAAATACAATAGTCTTTAACAAAAGTGTTAGGTTTGTTACTTCACAGTCATGATTTAGATTCTGCGGAACCTTTTCTCATGCAAGATTTCTTTCCAACGCGTCTAACTACTTGTCTAACCTTCTAAAATATCAACTTGTACATTTTGCTAGCAGTGATCCATGTAGAAACTGAAATATCGTTATAGCAAAAAGAAAATTGCGTACAACATCATCCATTGGAAATTATACATGTGTTAAAATAGGTCACGTTTACTTTAAATGATGCATTTTTATGAGATTTTTCTTCATTATTTTACTAAACAATATCTAATCATGTTTTAACACTCTTCTTTGTGTTAGTAGAAACATTTAGCAGAGTTATGTGAAAACATTTGTGCAACTTATTAAAAAAACATGATAATTGAGAGGTCTAGAATTAAACCTTATATGCATGTTTCAGCAAAACTAGTCAATCTACTTTCAAGCAAAATTACGCTTTAGCCTTTTGATGCCTAGTACTAGTAAATACAACTGCTAAGTGCATTTTTCTGTAATTTAAAAGCATTTTATTTTCATTAAAATGTCCACGTTATTTCAGCAAGTATATTATAACTTTTATTTTGCGTTTTATTAAAAACACACCGTCACACAAATAGTAAATGTTCACCTATCCCGATTTCCACACCTTTCTGTCCAGTATATTTTTATCAGTAAAACTGTATGTCTGTACAATTCTTTAGTTTAATTCAAGAATCTCCCTCCTCATGTCCATTAAAGCTGAGGGGGTAGTTCACAAAAGTTTGTTGTACTAAAAAGTGGGTCGTAGTTCTAAAAAGTTTGGGAAGCACTTGTTTATTTGGCTTTCAGGGGTGACGCACTGGATCAAAATCTGGGTTATGCAAAAGCACAGTGGATGGTGGTGTGAATGCCAGAACCTTAAATAAAATTCATAAGTAGCATCGCTCTTTGAGAACGAAGTTTTATTCATCTGAATGACTTGGAACCCCAGCAATATGTCTGTGAAAAACTTTAATCACCGGTAGTTTCACCTTCCTTTAGCAATGGAAATGTACCCAGTGGTTAAGGTCTCAATCATAGCAAATGGATGTGTATTCATTATATGTGTAACAACTTCTTGGTACATTCATAACGTTTCTTAAACAGCGCACTCTTCTCATTGAAGCTACAACCCTTAGAGATATTTTCAAATGCCAGACCAAGAACGTAGCGTACTCTCTAATCTTCCTATGCCATCTGGAGCTGAGCTTTGCAAAATATTAGTAGTTGTTGAAGCTCACACGTGTGTTAGTACTGTAGCAAGTCACTCGTGATACAAGCAAGATGGATTTGGTTAAGTGTTTCTGGCCTAGGTGCCCACATTGGGGGTTTATTTGCTTTGGACCGACCCATTTTATTGCTTTACATTCCAGATCTGCTGGCCAAGTTATCCTAGCTTTTACACTGTTATGGAAAAAAAAACAAGAATTATTCAAATTCTTTTTGCTTTATTGCAGTAACTGTATGGTTTACTTCTTCACATCATGCATGTGCCACTTGGAAAAAAGGGCACTTAAAAGAAACATTGTCTTTATGTGCTGAGCATTCGTCTCATCTGATTGAAAAATACTGTTTTAATTGCCAAGCAATGTTTTCTTTACCTTATGCTTATGTTCTGACGTGCTTCATGCAATATGCACGCTTTAAAATGTCTATGGGTGGTGGAATGTGTGACGCATCACGATTTCAGGCACCCAAATTTAGACACTGGTCAGTCACTTTGTTTCTGTTTCACACATGGTTAAGTTTAGATAAAAGCTGCCAACTTGTCCATCTGTGCCCCCTTGGTGCTTGATACGTACACCTGTGACGGGCACCAACTAGACAAAAAACACGCGTATGTGTTATGTATGAGATACCATGTATTTTTTACCCAGCAGCACAAAAGCAACCTGTTACACGCACTTAGTTGCGGCACACTTATCTCGTAAAACTCAGAAATAATATTGTGTGTTATTGCCCTTCAAAAACAAGGCTGGAAACATACTCTGTGAAAGTGTTTGCTTCTTGCCTTCTGTTCCCCGTGTGAGCCTTCCTTGTATCTTCACTACCGGCTCCTGTGAACAATTGTTTCAATGTGATGCACAGAAGCATTGTGTGGCTTATCCGGTCTGGGTAGGAGAGCTCAGTGTGTTTTTGTTGCAGAAATCTTTGTACAACCTGCAAGTTATTTTCAGTGAAACATACGTTGAAATTTATTTTGCACAAATTTCTTGCTGTTCCCCATTGTTCTGCAGTTATTATCTTGTGTGTTTTATTTTTTTTATTTTAAATGTTTGTTTACCTCTTAACCAATTTGAGAAGTGACAGAGTGGATCTTGATTTCTCTTAAATGACTGTTGGTGTAGTAGCCAGGCTTGTCAGTGTCAAGCTATGTATGTTCCAGTGGACATCCACACCTTCTCCCACCAAAGACTCTTTTACAAAAATGATTTCTGATCCTCTTTGTTGAGAGGCTCTCAGATTTGACATCTGGCAGGGGAAAATGGCAGGGCAGGTGAGGTGGAGAGCATCCAGTCATCATCCCAGTCCCCTACTGGTTACTGCCCAGCATGACACAGCATACATCAAATGTTTATTGGTTGAACCTGCCACTGTGCAGACCACTATTGCCAGCCTGCACCGTGATAAAGTTTGAACAATTGGCTTTGAACCGATTCTAGTTCCTTTATAGAAATAGCTTTTGGAAATGGAATCTCTTCAGTTTGCACTGCATGCCAGCCATGATAATCATTTTCTTTAGCTCACAATCAATGAAACTGCATCAGAGTGATGCTGATAGGTTTGTAGTATTTTGTCACATGAGCTAGGGAGGCTCTTGTTCAGGAAGTGACAGTACTCCTAGTAGGAACTTTGAGTAAAGAGTTGAAGGGTAAGGATCGGAAGCTCAAACATTGGTGGTGATAACTCCAGTCACATTCATAGTAAATACTTCTGAGTACTTTTGTTGAAATCACATCCACAAAAGCTGTCTTCCTTGCTCTCTCATTTACGTCTTTTGCCTATGAACCGTAACAAGACGTCTCTAAATATGATAACATTTTACAGTTTTACCTTCCTCCATATACTTGCCTGATTAATCTCAATTGTATATTTAAAAACATCCTGCTATTTCTGGTTGATTTGGCTGGTTTTGGGAACAGCAGCAAAACAATGGCTGCAGACATTTGATTATGAAATCACAACAGTCACTAGCTCTGGAATGTTACCCTTGCTGCTATTAGTATCGCAAGCCAATAAATTGAGCTTTGCTTTCACTTGAATTTAAGACCACCAAACAAACTTCAGGAACCACTCTAGGAGTCCCACCTCCAAATTTCAGAACTCCTAACACAGATGATGTTTCGCCACCAAACTTCCTAATCAGGTTTTTGTAAGGGTATCGTGCATGGGAATTGAAACTGATAAATGTGGGTCAGGGAATCTCGTGAGCTGGGGATAGGAGTAGGGCTTAACCACACATGAACAATACCTGACTCCCAGGACTCAACAAATTGCATTGGGTTATTTTTTCGACCTAGTGCAAATCACACTGGTCATCATGATTAGATGCTAATCGTTACCTGACTAATTGCTCCAAGGCTGGAACAGGCAGTAATCAACCACAAAAGAGTTGCCCACTAAGGGCTACTGCTAGCCACTAGGAGGATACAATGCATGTTACCCGCAAGTATGAAGAGCCAGCCCTGCAATGGATGTACATCAACTGGTCTGGATTGGGTAGGTGGCCGAGAAACCTGAACCACAACTGTGTGCCACCCCACATACAAATCTTCTCACTCACCGGGTTAGAAGTCGCTACCACCTAACCAACCCTACATCCCTAAAGACATGTTTTACTCCGCACACCCACAAAAAATGTGGTTAGGCATACCTTTCCCCAAATATAAAATCTCTACTGGATAAATCACAACTGCAGAGCATAGTCTGTGACAAAAGGCTAGGTAATTGATGAACTGTTTCAAATGCCCAGCAACAGAACCCTGTTGTACTGACATGATTTCTGGTTATTAACTGTTTTCTTAGCGTCACTCCATCTATTCTAGGGCCAGAATTAAAGACTGGTGTGGGGAGAAATGTATGATTATCAAAAACACCTCAGTCCCAAAAAGGAAAAAACAGCTTCAGGATTTTTCTGTTACTACCAGGAGGGTGAGATAACCAGGTCATGTTGTTTGTTGTAAAGGAGAACAAGTGAGTGTTTATTTTGTCAATTGGACAGATAGGCTCTAATCCTCCTACAGTACAAACAAATTAACTGATAGTTTACAGAGTGATGTGTGAAGTAAGATTGTTGCTAAGGCAAGACATGCATCCATATGTATAAATTATCCAAAATGTTATGTCTATCCTTAATGCAAAACCTTTACTATTGGTGCAGGTTCTCTAAAGAAACACAAGGAGCTGCAAGCTTAGCATTAGTTACTAACTGCGAATACAAAACAAAAATGCATGAAGAGTTGCTGTTTGAGCTTACTTCACATGCTCCTAGAATATTCCTTGATTATTTGCAAATAAATTCAATGCTTGCGGAGATACAACTGCTATCCACTTCTGGCAGTAAAAAACATAAATTGGGCTGTTTCTTTCTCTTATATGGAGATTGAAAGAGGTACACACATTTCATCTGCACAGACATTAAAATGAGGTTTGATTTCTGCTGGAAGTTTAATTTGTAACGCTTCCTTAAATACCTTCCTGCTCTTGGACTGGCACTGTTCAATAAATAAGTCAGCTGCTTCTCAAAACTCGACGGATTTGCCAGGAGCAGCACTTGACTAATATTAATCAAGTTGAGATAATAAACGGAGTTCCCGTGATCCCATTCCATTCACTGAAAACTTGGCTTGTAAATAACACACTTCCTTTGCGCCATTCAGTAAAATGTAAGCAAGGCTGGTAATTGTTTGCTTTCAACATGAAATGTTCTCAAAATAATTGCAGTATAAAAGGAAAAGATGAAGGTTTGAACCGTTTTGCTAAATTCACATTTTAAAGCAAGCACAGCATTCAAAAACTTTTCTCTAGCCCTTATGACAACACGTTTGATCTATGACATATATATATTTTATTAAAAGTAAGTTATGGGCCCAATTCTTAAAAAATAAATTAAAAAAAAAGTTGCAAAAGTGTAACTCATGTATACCTTTTCATTGCTGCATATTGGCAAATTCCCCAAAAAGTTAAAGAAATTTACCTGCAGGTGTGATTAATTGTATAAAATATCTATCTGTCCTAAGGATGGGATGTTTTTAGAAATCTACTTGTACCGTAAAAAAAAACTATCTTTGTGTCTCTTTTGGATCATGCAGTAAAGTGACAAATTGTGGCAGTGTTCATATTATTTTAATGTTCTGATATTAGCCTTTCTGACTGTTAGAACTCTGATTAGCTTTCCAAGCTATATCCTTTCCTGGACCGAATACTTGGATATTATCTGCCTGAGCGCCGCCGATACTTTCGACGCCACTATATCCTTCGGGTGCGGACCCGCTACCAAACTCGGATCATTGAAACACATCCTCATAGAAAACCGATGTGCACCGGTGAGGAGGATTCTCCCTACCCTTTATATTTCGGCGACGCTGGCTTTAAGGAACGTGTTTATCCTCCCGTCCTATAGCCCTGGAACGGTCCATCCCGAATTGTTGAAATCACTCACCTTGATATAATTGATTCTCTTTGGACCTCGTTTTGGCCACCCTCCGCCACTTGAAGGCGACTTGATCTCGGAACCCACTCAACAAGTTGCTTGACACGTATTAGTGCCTTCGAACCTTAGTAAGAGGAAGCTTCCCTTAACCCATATTGGAACTTAAGGTCCCGTTGTGTCCCACATGTTTGTCATCGTCGTAGCCCTGATGAAGGTGTAGCCCTGTACTGGGCGAACACCGAAACGTGCGTTGGCGTTTACTCGTATGTGCCTACCTGAAGACTTCACCCATATGTAAAAACTTGGGAGTACACGAGTTTCCCTCGACCCCTGTTGGGTAAATTGTATATTCCTTTGATGCAAAATATTTTCAAGTCAATTGTAAATAATTGTGTCTTTGTGTACATATGCCCCTTGTTGAACCTTTGAGTATGTTGTATGAATGACTGTGTGTATGATTGCTGTATGTGTGGGACCTTTTTATATATATTGCATTTGTGGAATCTATGTTTCTTAGTTTATGTTGTGTATAAAGATCATTATCCTGACCTTTATTTATTCAAATAAAATCCTGTGTTTATCACTTTCCCTTATCTGTCTCGCTGTCTTTTTGGGTCTGTCTCTAGCCTGTTGTTTGTTTGTAACCATGACCCTATCTTGGGCTTATATACATCACTCCTGTGTAGGCAGCTGGTTTTGCTTTTCTTCTTTGGTCTTAATTGTCCCCTACTCCTCCTGCCTACCCATCGTACTTTTAGGGGCCCCCTTCTATTGGATAGGATTTAGATTCCACCTACATCCTAATTTTCCACATTTCTGCAAATTTACATGCAGGAGTTGGAATTAGACAGGAAGCAGTAGTTCCATGATTGAAGTTTGTGGCACACTCACAACCTAAAATGTTAAAGGGTATTCCCCACCTCCTTTTCAGCCTCTTCCCACACTGGAAAAGACTGGAAATTTACTCCAGACAACAAGAGGAGTAAAACGTTTTCGAGGAAGGGGGAAATTAGACTGTAAGGAAAGTGAATTTTCATTCCCTCAGCAGATTTGCTCTTTCGAAAATGAAATTTACAAACATTTCTAAGGAATTCTCTTTCCAGGCCTGTTTCTGTGAACTCTTGTGAATTCCTGAAAGTACTAAATCTGCGCCACAGATGTTACCTGGGTGCATTTTTGTGATCTATTTCAAGATCAGGACCCCAACTTTATTTTCATGTTGCCTATAAGTGGTTTGCACTGATAATTCATTTTCCATCTTTTTTCTTACATTGGCATGCTTTAAACGTGTTTTACTAATTACTTGCATTTAAAGATGCACAACAGTTTAGCCCAAAAAATATTTAAAGCAACCACTATTTTGTGTACATTTTTTAAAGTAAACAATCACCAATTTTGCTTATGTGTGTATTTGCATCTAATCGGAGAGCGTTCTGGAAGCATTCTAAATTATCTCAAATTGTTACATTTTGCAAACATATATACAGATTTTGATAGTGGAACCGCTGTCAGTAATGGAAACCGAGCTCGCTGTATTTCCTTGCATCGCTAGCACTAACAGTAAAGGCTTTAGTATTAATGACCCATGCACACAGCTGAACAACTTATTAATGTGGATTCAAATCTTGCCTTTAATGGCAGACAATTCTCTTTCAGAGATCTATTCCGGGTACTGTAAACTGGTAGCTAAAGAGATTGGGCTGTAGGAGATTGGATTTAGTTGTCCAGTGGACCGAATAAACATGAAAACATGTTCTCTTTGACCCAAAACAATGTTGTGCGCATCAAACTATCGGACTCCCACTTCCCAGAGCCTGAAAATCTGTGAAAGTCACATGTTTCCAGGTGTACTTCTAGCACAAGTTTGTGAACTACGTTTTCGCATGGGCAAATATACTTGTTTGTCCTATAGTGAAATTGTGGAGCAGGTGCAAATGCCCTTGCAATCTTTTTTTTTTTTCCTCCACATAGAATATATTTGTACCTGTGGAGTTGCCCTTTCGTCTATATACCCACATTGTTTTTGAGTGTGTCCTTTCCTCCTTCCTTTGCGGAAAAAGTTTTTCCTCCTTTTCTTGTCAGAAGTAAGTTGCTAATGTGGTAAGAGGTTGCAGAGGAGTATGTGAATCCCTATAAACATGTAAGTATATATGCTGGTACTCCTAGGGCATTCCATCCCTGAGACAACTATTTCTTACTCACTCCCGGGTCTTATGAATTGATTTATCTACATGAAAATTCACATAAGTATGTACTTAAGGAAGCAAAACTAAATTTGCTTCTGTAAGAGAACACACTTATAATAGCCCTACCAAGTGCCATGCATCTTGGGTCAGACTAAAGCATTTGCTAATTTTTGTGTCCTCATCGCATGGTCAAATCGGGATTGACTATCAGGTAGTCTCTCAGCGCCTTCCATTGATGCGCAAACTGACTCCTTTAGTTTCATTTGGCACCACATTGCTGCCTGGTGCTAGTAATAGTTGCTGATGCCACGAGAAGTCCATCAGTAATGCTAATTCCACCAACGTTTGTATCAACGTTTGTATTGCTCGCTATCTGCATGCATAACGCAGCCAGCCAATTATTGAGCTGCTCCCTAAGTGATGTTTGTATGTGATGCACGCTGGCCAGTTCTGGGTCAACATAGCGTCAGATAAAGTGCAATGACGTATGGTGTGTCCTACCTCAGCCAATCAGGAACAGAAGTACAACCGGTAAGTAGTACTGTGTATGCTTTCCTGCTTTCCAAGCAGACAGCAGAAACAAAGGAATGACTGATGTACAAGGATTAGCAGTCCCCTATTTGGAGGACAGCTTGCAGACAAGCCCCACCACACTCTGGTATAATATATGAAGTAAAGATGGCACTAAATTTACCAAAGAGATAACAGACTGTCTTACTTTTGAACATAGAGCAGACATATCATGGCTGGCCTATGTAAACAGTTTGTTAAAGGAGGTGGATGGGAACTTGAACAGCGAGGATCCGGAGGGAGTGTTACAATTTAGTTGGAAAGAATTAACAAGCATTGGCATAGCCAATAGGTCTCGCTTTTGAGACCTTATAAGTATTTAGTTATGCAGCACAATATCCTTGGTGCAACAACACCAACTGTTGCATGGCGAGACCTATTGGCTATGCCAATGCTTGTTATGTATATCTGTAAGTAGCTGGGGGAGACGGCCAGGGGACAAAGCTTGAACTCTTTGCAGATTCCTGCATATTAAGTGTGTGGAAATGTTCGATGGGCTGGGAAGAGGTCCCTTTGATTTGGACCTATGCGTTAGTCAGGATGCTTGTGATGTGAGCCTCTAACGATCTGCTGGCGAAGGTGAGGGAAGGAAGCTTGCAGTATAATAGGATATTTAGCGATTTCAACTGTTTAATCATGTAGAAAAATGCAACATTGGCTTATTTAAGCAAGCTGTCCCAGAAATGCTGCTTATAATGCACTTCTACTTTTTTTTTTAATACAAAAAGTCTGTGTTGGTATGAGCTTTTCAATTGCACATCTTCTGAAAGCAAACACGTACAGTGCAATAAAGATAAAAATAGCTTGAAGGTAAACATTGTAATCTTTAATACAGTGACCTACGCGGATTAGAGATTAGATACAGCACAGGAATCGCTCTGTAACCCTGTGAAAAAGCAGTGGTGCTCATTATAATTCAAAGACAATTTTTACTTAAAACAAAAATGTAACAAACGTAGCTTGGGAAAGGTCACCTTGCAGCCTTGCTCTAACCCTCTACACAACGAGTATTAAGTATGGCTGTAACTTGCGGGGGCAGTGGGCCAGAGGCGCGGCGTCTATAATAGGAAAATGATGACTCCTTTGACTCAGGGGAGGGGGTGGGGGGGAATGATTACGACCAAAAACAGATTCTAAACATGTAAAGTAGGCTGGGAAGAGGTCTGTATAATTAAAAGATCATCAAACAAAAATATAAGAAAGCAGTGGTGCTTTGTATAATTCAGAGAATACTTTTACTTTAAAAAAGATAAAACACGTAAGCTTTACTCGGGGAAAGGTCACCTTGCAGCTATGGTCTAACTCTCTAAACAACGCGTATTAAGCATGCCTGTAACTTGCTGAGGGGGGAAGGCCAGAGGCGTGACGTTTATAACAAGTGAGGCCTCCTTTAACAAAGAAAACAAACAAAGGTCAACGCAGCAGGCATAAATTAAAAACAAGGAGGAGGGGCGGGGACGACACCGAGGGTGGGTGGTGGTACTGGTGATGACGGTGGGGGGACGGCACAGACGTGCATCGAGCAATGCAATGAAGGAAAAAAAAAAGAATTATGAGAGGCGTACACTTACCGTCATGGCGGAGGTGGGGGCGCCGCCGTTTGTCCCTCTCCAGGATCCTCTTTACTCCGCAAACATCACAGGACGAGAAAGAGCATAATAATGTTCAGAAACAGGGAGAAGGCAACAGCGGAAGCCTACAACTCATTTCTCCCTTTGCCGAACTGCCAATGGAAGCTACTGAGGTGGGCCAGGGAAGGAAATAAAAACATGTGGGTGCTGTGCTAAAACAAAGAGTGCCGCCCATGTACACTGTCACACTAGCATTAATTGAAACAAGCATTGGCCGCGCGACGCGGGAAGCTTGTAGTAATGTAAAAACAACACGCTAGTGATATGTATGTGTGTGTGTGTGTGTGCGCGCGCAGCAGCATGAAAAAGTGAAAGTGATTGCGCTGGTAGGGAGGCAGATGGCGGCTGCGTGCGTGCACGCTCGCGTGAACGCAAGCGCTAGGCCACCAAAGGCCTATGGCAGCACTTTGAAAACCCCGATACTAAATGTCTCGCAGGGCAGCGCATTCGCTTGCTCACCAAGACCTAAAACGGTTCTGATTGGTAAAAGGATGGCTGGTAGGGGAAATAAAAAGTATTTTAACCCGACTGTGTCAATGCACCTCTCTGGTCCCATACATTCAAGGGCCCAGAGCTACCTCACCCTATTATCAAACATTCTACATATCAAGACTGCAAATGGGCACACTGCACTTTTTGGTTGCTTTCCCCGAGATGGGCTTTAGTTCCAAATGTTACCCAAATGCCCATGCAATGGCAAGTCTAACCAGTCCACTAGGCATTTTATACTCTTTTTAACTTTTATAGGGCTCTGAGGAAACCAACAATTGTCGCTACTGTTTTTAAAAGAAAAAATTACTCATAATAAAGATGCTTTTAATTTTATCCGTAATCTTGCCAGTGTGAACCTATGCTATCGATTCTGTTTGTTTCTTATGCCATTGAAAGTAGGAAACGGCTTTTATATCTGGACGTTGTAAGACCTGAAAATAAATAGCCAGGGATATTACACCTTCAACTTCTCTAATGTTTGTTAATTAATTACCCTGTATCCGATGCCTCTGATAATGTTTTTATACTCGTTGGCTATTGAGCTGAAGCCTAGCTTGGTATTTTGTGTTCTGTGTTTTGTATATTTAATTTGTTCATGTAATGAGACTAGTTTTTATTGATATTAATTATGAATGTTTTTAATAAGAGCTTTGTAAATTTTCTGTATGGCTCTTTGGTGGATCTTTCTTATCCGAATAAAGATTTATTGATGACGAGTACTGATAAACAGTAACTTTCTCAGCGTCGCAGTACATTATTTAGAGGGAATGTGTCTCTCACTATTCTATTCAGTTTGCAAACAAAGGGATGACTGAAGGCTGATATGCATATCCAGACTTGACCCTTAACATATATATCATTGTTGATGGCAACGGTAAAGGCGTGTCTCGCTAAGTAATTAAATCATTCTCTGAAAATGTGCTGCTTTTTATAACCCAAAAGTGTGTGAAATTGAGATTCCTTCGTACAGTTATAGTGGCAGCCTCTAAATGAACCTATGATATGATTGACATGTACAGCCTGTCCATGCTTTTTAGCCAAAACCACTTTGTTTGATGGAATACGTTGGCCATGAATACTGTTTTAAAACATAATGCAGCTGCTGCTAGCTAAAAAGCGAGGACTGTCTGAAATGTCAGGCGTGACATGAGACCTCCTGGCCAGTTCATGAGGTACAATGATTGTTCTTATGGTGGTGATCATGATTATCAGCAGTGTAGAGAGCGGAGCTCTCTGTGGTGATGACACGGAAGTCAATTCGGTAATAGCATGTCTTTATTCATAAGACAGAGCTCACAGTAGCGTGGTCCCTCCAACGCCAGCCACAGCACCAACTGTCGCTGGTGGAACTCATGCGCACAGACGACACAGAAACAGAACCCCCGAGAAACTCAAAGAAGCACTGCTAAAGGCAAGTGCAACATTACAACACTCTCCTGCAGCATTTACTTTTTGCCCAATCAGTTTGGTAAGTGGCCAGTGGTCCGGAGGAGGCCTTACTCCTCATGCGATGATTAGCAGAAGGTGGCTGGGCTCGGAGTGTTAGATAGCACCAAGGACGGTACCGTGGGCGATCCATCACTTCAAGGTACCTAATTGCTTTGTCATTTGTGACGCTTTCTGGGAGTCTCTTTTTAAAACTGAATACGTTGCATACCGGGCCTTGTAGTTTTCTCTTTTTCCGTATAGGCATGATACAAATCCTAGTACACCTGGGTAAACAAAAACAAGCACTTACAATGCAATGGTCTCGGCATTGTTAAAGTTAGAGCTATTGGCATTGCTCATGACATTATTTTTGTTTGTTTTTAAAACATTTAAAGAAACGGCATTGTTATTTCCAATCTCAATAGCTTAATCTCTCTCAAATGCGAGACCTATTGCATGTGCACCCACACACAGAGCCACACACAGTGGTCGTTCCAATGGAAAATTTGGTGCCTGTAAATGTCAGTGCACTACCACACAAAGCATTAGTTACATTTAATTAAAAAAATAAATCGCCCCTTAGTCCATTATAGCTAGGTGGGTCGCTAAAGTTTGTTGTTTTTAAAATTGAGTGGCGATTTAAAAAAGTTTTTGAAGCACTGCTCCAGAGGCCATTCACACTTACCAAAATGTCTCAACACAGCATGTAAACTGCTCCTCTGGATCCCTCCACAGCCAATCAAGGGGCTGCACTGAGGGGCGGTTATGGATGCTAAGTGACCTTCATACGTCCTGACTTCTCAGCCACCCTATAAGTCTTGTACATGCAGACCCATACTTACCCGGAGAACCAGCGGGCCCCACTCTATGTTACTTCCTTCATCATCTGTGGAGGGTTCAACCCCTGAGTGAAACCAGTGGACATCCAATCAGTGCTTTGCATTTTGCCCCACAGCAGGTGCTTACACAACCACGCTGTTACAACCTGCTGTGCTAGAGTGACAGTTCCATTACATGCCTTTGTAGCCCAAGTACTCTTTTATAGAGGGGTGCGTAGTGCAAGTGAACAACAAATTAAGCCTAGTGTAGCGCTATCTAAGGACCGCTGCGCCCCGGCCTTTAAGCCCGGCCTCCATTTGCAGCTCTATACTCGTAAGTGCAAAAACTAAAGAACAAATTAGATACAAAGAAGAATGTTGAGTTATGGCTCATGTTTCTAATTAATACTATACAACCCGAGAACAAAAAACTTGTGATTAATGTAGCTAACCATCTGCAATGTTGATCTCACAAAATGTGGACCTTGTAAGATAATGACATGCCAATAAAAAGATTTTACCCAAAAAATAATCAAAAGACGCTGCACGTCTCACACAGATGGTTGGAAGCCACACACATTAATTCCTGAACATTCACTATAAATATGCATTCTGGGAATTGTAGTATTTGTTCGTTTGAGGAGGACTAACACACCAGAACACTGCTTCGGAAAAGAATAGGCTAGGACTGGGAGCAGGGTGCCCTTGTGACACGAGTGACCCGACTGCTTTACTCACACCCGATACCCCGAGAGTTAGCCGTAAGGCCCTTATTTTAATGGATAACGTCCAGGGCAGGGCACACCTTGTCCTCGTGTGAGCGCGAGGCGTCTTCCGTAGACGTTCAATGGATGTCTCATCTATTTACGTACTTGTGTGTCATTTCTTTAGGGTTAGGCCAGTGCTTTGAAAGGAAATACAGAAGTGCAGTCACTCACTATTCAGTGAAGTGACGGTACTCTACCATTAGATATACTGCAGCAGTGCTGAAAAGAGCAGGAACTCTCCCATTGAAATGAAAGAAGCGCAGGTACTTGGTACCGGACAGTACCTGCCAATTTGAAGCACTGTTTTTTAGGCACACGATTAATGATTGTAAGGCACAAAACATCCCATACCTAAAGTCTGGAGGTTCTTGGGAGCAAAAACCTGTGCTGGAGTATTGGGCCTTAAGGCCTCCGGACTCTCAGCGCTCTGTTATGGGAGGTGGTATAGGGGGTGGATAAAAGGGGTGGGGGTCGCGGCGGCGCGCAGGCGGCTCTCACTGGCTGTTTGCAGGATCTCACGGTGCAGACCGCTCGTGTAGTCGATGAGCTCCTCCAGGCTCCGCTCGCTGTCCGTAGCCCGAAAACTTGTGCAGCACCTTTTCCAGCTCCCGCTCCACCGTCACGCACTGGTCCATGGCGGGCGGCGGCGGGGGGGTCGGTGCCAGTGCCGTGCCCGGGACCTCGCAGTGGCTCTCGCACTCTCCCTGCGCCTCTCTATGGCTCATACGTGTTTCGGGCTTCTCTGTGGGGCACACGAGGGAGAGTGAGGCTTCGCGCAGCGCCGAGTAACGCCTTGTGGGGGAAGGCAGCAGGACTGCTCGCGCACTGTTTGGCGACGAGTCTCTCGAGCGGGGCCTGTGCCACGTGCGCTCTGTCATGAGAATTGTCTCGCGCTTGCCGTGACAGGCCAATCAAGCTACCGTCGTGTTATTGTTTTCACAGATGAGAGACGGGGCGGAGTTCCAAGTTGACCTGCTTAGCTTGGACAAAACCATTCTCACGTCCTGTAGGGTGACAGCCGGGTAGGAACATGGATAAGACAAGTTTTGGAGCTGCATGGGGAAGCTGAAATGTACACCTTAAAGAACCTAGCAGTGTGAAAGCCCCACGGTTCGTTCTCTTCGCGTACATTACTGCACAACGTTAAATAAACCCCCCCCCCCCCCCTCCAGTTCCAGTTATGTGCCACGGTCCATAAACTCCGCCCCTACGGAAGTTTGTATATTGAAACAGTCCTCGTGAACTAAACTCGGTAGCTTCTACATCCGGGTTAATTAGAGTCTGCGTAACGCATTTGAACTGTTTTCACGAAATATCAATTTCCAGCTGCAATGAAGTAAAGTTTCGATTTGATTTTACAGTGGCCCGTAAAAACGAGAGGACGAGCACACCACTGCCTTTCTGCGAGGCGAAGCAGAAATGCCTCGGAGAAAGGCAGCGGCGGTTTCGAATTCGGGGGCGTGTTTTTCTTTTCTCTCCTCTTGCCATTGGCTGGAGGAGATAATGAGAAAAGTAGCAAAAAATACGCCCCCGAATCCTAAAAGGACGGGGCCTGTTCAGAGAGACAAACCTCTTCTCCAATGGCTGGCCAGCATTCAAGAGGCCAGCCAATGGAGAAGAGGGGCGGGTTCAAGCCCCTCTTCTCCAAGTCATTAAATCTCGCGAGCGAGACTGCGCAAGCACAGCCTTCGCTAGCCGAGACCTAAAAAGACAGGACTTGTGATTTATGTCCTGGCGCATTCTTTCCAGAAGGAGATAGTGAACTGCTTCCTCGCTGCACTAATGGATTTTGAGGAGCTGCGGGCATGTCTGACTTTGATATGTGTGATGGGTTGGTGAGGGGGGAGCAATACATGGAGGAAGAGAGCATAGCCTGTGTATGTCCTGGATTATTGGTAGTAGGTTAGTGACTTTCAATATCTGGTGCTCTGCAGCAGTTTTAAAATCATTTTAGAGTTTCTCATTGCTCAAAAGGATGTAGTTTCTGATAGTTACTACTTTCCGTGTACTTCATTGCTTGGTTTTACTCGTGAGAAAATGTCACACAAGTTTGGTCGGTGAACGTCACTCATAAGTGCACAGAAACATTGTAAATGTCACACATCCGTAGTCTGAAAACTTTCCAGCTATGGTCCTAAGATTTGGGATGATTTGCCAAATAATTTCACACTGTGGTGAAGTGAAGAATATGAAAATGTCATTTTAGAAAAATAAGCACAACTGATAGAAACTTTGGGGCACATGCATCGAGCATTATTGCCTTTGCAAACGAGCCGATTCACAGAATCGGCCCGTTTGTGAACCCAAAAAATGCATTTTAGATGCAGCAAACCCTCATTTGCGATTCGGTAACCTGTTACTGAATCGCAAAATGGGTTTGCATTCGGTATTTGGAAAGGGGGGTTTAGGGCGTGTTAGATTTGAAATGCTATTTCTGTGATACCCTGACCTGAAATGCTCCCTTTGGTATGTTCAAACTGTATTCTGTGTTAAGTTAGAATTCATGGCGCCATCTTTATTGACGCCATCTTGTTCTGTAACCAAGATCGAGCTTCTGTCTCACGATGCTTGCCTCAGCAGAGAGGCCGCCCCTGCACCTCCAGTTTGTACTTCTTAAGGTTGAAGCTTCGCTGCACTAATGAATGTACTATCTATTATTGCGTACCTTTGCTGTTAGTTAGACTTGTTCCCACATCTTATAATGGTAGACACCGGCCGAGTAGCCTTGGGGTCGAGATAGGATGTACCCAGCTTGTGCCACTGCCCATCTTTGTGTGCTTTCTTTGTACACCATAACCTGAGCTGGAAAATTCCAGTGTGGGTGGGACTATAGATGTGTTGGAAATGTATATTTTATGTTACTGTGTAGACGGGGGTCAGTCCCCTCGGTAGTCCTCTAAGGAGACTGGTCAGACCGGGCTCCGCTGCAGCGTACTTTCTAATAAACTAACTGGTTTGTATTCTCTACTGTCTGATCAACTATTCATTTATTGGGAAGGCATAGAGGTGGTCGTGAGTGACCCAAGTGACCCTAATCGGGCCACTTCCTTCAGGCGGCCATTCCAAATAGAAAATCCTAACCGTATGCATGAATGTGTTTTGTGAAATGCGGTTGCAAAACATTTGCATATGGCCACCTACTTCAAGTATGTTGTAACCCATCCGCAAATGGGAAAGGGTCCCTTCCCTTTTGTGAATGATTGTAAAAGTTTTTTTTAAAGCCTGGTCTTAAAAAATGAACTTTTAATTTTACTTTTTGTAAAGCATCTTGTTTTCCTTTAAGGAAAAAGGGATGGATTACAACAAAATGATATCTTTATTTAAAAGCAATCATGGACATGGTGGTCTTCTGACCTCTGCAGGCCACCATCACTGTGATGACGTAGATTCCTAATGGCTTGCAAATTGCAACCTACCTCATTAATATGCGTGAGGTAGGTCTATTTGCGACCCATTATGAACCGCTAACGAAACTGAAAACAGTTTCATACATTAGGATTAGCGATTACCTAATTGCGATTCGTAGAAAATCGTAATTAGGTAATCGCTACTTGTAAGGATAATACATATGGCCCTAAGAGCTTGTGTCTTGCAATCACTAATACCAACCCAGGTATGGCTTGGGTAAGCATTGCTTTAAGACCTCTAATCATTTTACTTTCTAGAGCAGTGTTTCTTAACCTTTTGACTTGTGTGGACACCCAACTTAATCATTACTGGAACCAGGAGACCGCCACTGAATCATTATTGGAATCTGGGGACCTACATGGAGTCATTACTGAAAGCCAGGGACCCCGGCTAGAGCGTTTTAGATAATTTGAACCATAAAATGATGCACAAAAATACAGAAACGGGCAATCATCCAACAAATACACAAATAATGAACTATTTTATTTACCCCTTTCCATGCTCATGACGGAACCATTCCGTCATGAGCAAATGCTCAGGAAATCCCTCTGCTGCAGACAGCAGAGGGATTTCCTTTTTTTTTTTTGCCTGTGGAGGTGGGGAAGAGCTCCCCCAACCTTCCCAGGCCTATTTCTGAATTTTTGGAAATTGCGATCATGCGCATGGCGCACAATCGTCATTGCAACAAAACTGAAACTTAGTTTCAGTTTCTCAGCCCCACAAGCGCCGAAAAAGATGGGATGGGTATCGTTTGGTACCCTTCCCTAGTGGATCCCTGCTTGGGGATCACCCCAGGAGGGTGATTCCCCAAGCAGGGATCCACCCACTAGTGCCAGGGAGGGGGGAGCGGCCCCTTGGGCAAGGACCTTTGTTCCCCCCCCCCCCATATTTGTTGGCCGCTACAGACGTTCTGCCCCTCCTGGGGGGCAGTAACGCCCAATCTGCCCCCCGGGGGGCGGAAAGCCCACTAGAAACCAGGGATTATTTTTTTTATTTTTTTTATTGACGTTGGGGTGGGTGCTGCCCAAAAAGGGCACGGCAATGCCCCCCTCCCCCCAGAGAAATGTAAACAGATTCCAGAACTTTCCACCGCTGAATTGTGAGGGAAATAGTGTATTTTTTTTTTTTATTTTTTTTTTTTTTTTACAAAGTTTGAGGTTTACAAGGGATTCTGGTTAACAGAACCTGGTGAGAGCCAGCCAAGTCACCCCATCCTGGATTCCCCTGGGTGTCTAGTTTTCAAAAATGTATATGTTTACTAGGTTTCCCTAGGTGCCGGCAGAGCTAGCGTTCAAAATCTACAGATAGGCCCCTTGCGAAACAAGCATTGTCATAGCCAATAGGTCTCGCTTTTGGGACCTTATAAGTATTTAGTTTTGCAGCACAATGTCCTTGGTGCAACAACATCACCTGTTGCTTGGCTAAACCTTGCACCTTATAAGTGTTTAGCCATGCAACAGCTGATGTTGTTGCACCAAGGATATTGTGCTGAAGTCATCCAGCACAATATCCTTGGTGCAACAATATCAAGTGTTGCATAGCTAAACACTTATAAGGTCCCAAAGGCGAGACCTATTGGCTATGCCAATGCTTGTTAAAAATGTTATCTTTTAAACAGGTTTTGCTCATTTTCCTCCTACTTTCAACTCCTTTGTCTGCAAAACTATTTAAATGTTTTACTATCTTAACACCGCTCGAAGTGCGACAATAGTCGTGAGAAAAAAAGTGTAGCTTACGCTGTAAATTGTGGGATACATTTATTCCATAAATGTGGACCTTAGCAAACTGATACATCCTTGTCCACATAAATCAAGTACCAGAAGAAGAGAGTACGCAGAGTAAAGTACACAATACAAGGTAAACGCAGAGCACGTGCTACACGTTCAACACCGAGGACACAGAATGGGTAAAGGAATGAGTTGGCGTGGAGTTTGTTAGTATGATGGGGGGAAAAGGGATGAGTGGATCTCAGTGGGAGAGAAATGGGGAAGAAAGAGGACAAGAAGCCGGTGTGATCGATGGCTGGCGGAACAAGGAATGAAGAGTAAAGGGGGTGAAGGTGAGTGAAGAAAGGAATGGGCGTGGCTACGAAGGATGTGGTAAAGGAGGAGATGAGGAAGGCGAAGTATCACGGTGAGGATGGGGCGGGTAGTAAAAGGAGGGCATAAATGCATGAGGGAAGGAGTGTATGAGGGGCGTGGAAGTCAGATGGGGACCCACTGAGGGCTGTGGAGACAAGATAGGACTCAAAGAATGTTGGTGTCGGAGACAATTGAGTATGGGAGAGCAGTGAAAGGGGGTGTGGGAGGGAAGATATGGAAGAGGGTTAGAATATATTTTCAGGGCGAGGGATAAACGGGTAGTGCGGAGTGGTTTCGGGGAAGTTACGGGTTGTGAAGTGGGTGAGGAAATAATCTATGGCTGTGGGGGTGAGAGAGACCTTAGGAGTTGTAGGGAAGCTGAGATGGGTCAAGAGAGGAAAGGCAGGGCCGAGGTAGGAATTTGTGGGCGGAAGTAAAGTCTGAGTTAACATGAGTGGGCAGGAGGAGTGAGGGTAAGGCGTATGGGGGGCAATAATTGAAGATGTAAAGGGAAATCAAACTGAGAAAAGAGGTGGAAGTGAGAGAATACGGATGTGAAACTGCTGGAGAAGGTTTGGAGGAGAGAAAATGCAGGCAAAGGCGGGAGTGCGACAACAGGAAACCGGACAGGTGTAGGCTGTAAAAAAGGGGGAGCATGATGGGGTGTAAAGGGTGTTGGTGTAAAGAGCAGGGCACACAGGCGAAGAAGGCTATAGAGCGAGAAAGAAATAAAGTGGGATAAACACAGAGGAGGTGGTTACAGAATGGGTGGTGGAGGGAGAGCCACAGAGTGCTAAAGAAGAGAGGGGGTTATAGAGGAGGGTACAGAGATATAGAAAAGACCTGAGAAGCTGAGTGAGGAGGCAAAAGAGTGTGGGTGGGGGGACTCAAGGATGGATGCAAATAAAGGCAAAGATTGAGGAGGGAATGGTACAAAATGTGGAGGAGTGAGAGGGGAAGGTACAACGGGAGATTAAGGAAGTGGGGACGGTAAGGGGTCGGGAGGAGTGAGTTCAAAGATGATGGAGACATTATTGAAAGAGTGGAGGAATGGTAAAAATAGAGGAGAGAAGAAAAGTGAGAGGAGCAAAGAGACCGAGATAACAAGTGACGGGTGCATGTAAAGAAATCATGAGGGAGCTAAATTGGTGAAAGGGACAGATGGGAGGGAGAGAAAAGGAGAAGAAAGAAAATAAAATGGGGCAGAAAATATTCGGCTGAATCCACCCCTGAATGTGAGTGTCCAAAAGAGGAGAGGGCTGAAGAAATGGAGTGGAGGAGGGCACGACAGGTGTCAAAGAGGCTAGGTGTAAAGAGGACCACAAGGGTCTGGTGGAGGAGACCAGGGGAGAGACTACTGGTAAAACGATGAAAATGAACTCCTGGTTATAGAGTGATGTGGCGTGAAGGTGAGGGCGTGTTGAGGTGGGCGGACTTAGCGAGTAGATGGTTCTACCACGGGGAACGTGACGGAGGCAAGGGGGAGGGGGGCACATGAAAGAGCAGGTGGAGGGCAGGAGGTCCTAACAAAGTTTGTGAGGGAGAGCGGTTTGAGGCAAGAGATAAAGATGGGTACTGACACGGTCTGGTCAGGAGGGTTGCTAGGGGTAGCCACAAAGGGGAGAGTGCACAAGAGGCGGGGTGGAGGTTAAAGTAGACGGCTGGGGAGGGGTAGATGCAGGGAGGTCTGGGTTCGTGCAAAAGGAAGGATCCGGGAAAAGGCTACTGAAGAAAACCAGTGGACGAGGTAAATGGAAAAGGAGCAACTAGTGAGGGAGAGCAGTGGGAGGAAAGAGTACGACATGGGAGAGGATGGTGAGAGTGGGGGGGTTGCATAGAAGGAGGCTAGCGAGGCGTGGGGGGAGTGAGCGCTGGGGTAAGAAGGAGGCTGGTAGAGAGAACACTGCGGGGGGGGGCAAAGGCTTGTGACAGAGCATGGGGAAGGAGAGGAGGCATTTCAAGCAGCTTGAGTGAGAGGGTGGGGTAGAGGGCACGGCAGGAGGCAGGTGAGGGAGAGCTCATGAGGGCAGAGGAAGATGCACGCTGAGGCTGGCGAGAGAAGAAAGGGGCAAACAAGGAGACTTTGGGGAGAGAACGGAGATTCATGCACAAGAGAGGGCTGGCGAGGTGAGTGGGTGGTGTGGAAGAGCAACTTGGGAGGGTGCAGGCGAGTTGGCAATGAGGGACAGCAAGAAGATTAAGGTACAGGAGTAAGCTTGCAAGAGATGGCAGAGAGGAGAGCACGTGAGGTGGCTGGTGTGAAAGAGCAGCAGGGGAGGGGGTGAAGAGGAGGCTCTGAGGGAGAGCGACGGCTAAAGGCCGAGGCGGAAGCCAGACGCGCGCAAAAAGGAAATAAAAAAAAGCACACGATTGATGCGCGTGAAAGTGATCGCGTACTGTAAGGGTGCTGTGAGTGCTTAATGAGCCATGACGGAAAGCCAGATGGCCCCTGTGCGTGTCACCGCAAGCTTTAGGCCACAAGCAAAAGCGTGTGGTCTGGTTTCTAAAGCCCACTTACTAAATATCTCACCAGACCAGCGCATGCGCTGGCTCAGGCGAGACCTAAAAAGGGTCAGTTTTCACTGTGAAAATGTGGTGTGTCAACGTTGCGTTTTGGGCTGTTTCCTGTCGCGGGCACTAGGCCTACCCACACAAGTGAGTTATCATTTTTCTCAGGAGAATTTGGGGAATGGGGGGTGGGTGGTATTTTGTGGATCCACGCAGATTCCAGAACTTTCCTTCACAGAAATGTGAGGTTTTCAAGGAATTCTGGGTAACAGAACCTGGTGAGAGGCACCCAAGTCACCCCATTCTGGATTCCCCTTGGTGTCTAGTTTAAAAAAAATGTACCTGTTTGCTAGGTTTCCCTGCGCCGGCTGCGTTAGGGCCCAAAGTCCATGGGTAGGCACATTGCTTAAAAACAAGTCTGTGCCTAGTGGGCTATCTGCCGCCCTGGGGGGAAATCGGGGGGGGTTGCCCCGATATGCCCCCAAGGGAGGCAGAAAGACTGTGGCTATGTTTTTGGGGGTGGAGGAATTGGTATCCCCATTCTGGGCAGCCCCCGCCCCCACACATAAAAAAAGCCAGTGTAATCGCTGGCACCTAGTGGGCTTTCTGCCCCCCCGGCGGGGCACATTGGCGGCTACTGCCCTGGGCCAAAAACTCATGGGACCCCCCCTTGCAAAACCAGTTTTTTTTTGTGATAGGTAATTTTGAAGCTGCCTCAATAGGTTTTGGGCCCTTGCCTGTCGCGGGTACTTAACCCACCCACACGAGTGAGGTACCATTTTTCGTGGAAGACTTGGGGAACATGGGTTGGGTGGAATTTTGTGGATCCACGCAGATTCCAGAACTTTCCACCACAGAAATGTGGTATTTTTGACAATTTTTTTAGGTTTGCAAGGGATTCTGGGTAACGGAACTTGGTGAGAGCCAGTCAAGTAACCCCATCCTGAATTCCACTGGGTGTCAAGTGTACAAAAATGTATAGGTTTGCTAGGTTTCCCTAGTTGCCGGCAGAGCTAGGGTTAAAAAATCTACAGCTAGGCACTTTACAAAAAAAAGGGTAATTTTTCACTGTGAAAATGTGGTGTGTCCACGTTGCGTTTTGCGCCGTTTCCTGTCGCGGACACTAGGCCTACCCACACAAGTGAAGTACCATTTGTCTCGGAAGACTTTAGGGAACGCGGGGCGGGTGGACTTTTGTGGATCCACGCAGTTTCCAGAACTTTCCACCACAGAAATGTGAGGAAAATGTGTTTTTTTGGGTAACTGAACCTGGTGAGAGCCAGTCTAGTCACCCCATCCTGGATTCCCCTGGGTGTCTAGTTTTCAAAAATGTATAGGTTTGCTAGGTTTCCCTAGGTGCCGGCAGAGCTAGGGCTCAAAAACTACAGATAAACACTTTGCAGAATAAAGGGTAATTTTTCAGGCCTACCCACACAAGTGAGGTACCATTTTTATCGGTAGACTTAGGGTA
Organism: Triturus cristatus; assembly: GCF_964204655.1. Lineage (NCBI taxonomy): Eukaryota > Metazoa > Chordata > Amphibia > Caudata > Salamandridae > Triturus > Triturus cristatus. The sequence goes on along the minus strand of NC_140591.1, from coordinate 610,252,884 downwards.
ACACAGATTTGTAGAGCAGCTGTTGACTTTAGATGCATTTCTGCCTTCCAAATGAAAGACACTGTAAAAAAAATAAGTCCTTTTGAAAAATAACCTATAATTCTCATGCTAGTATGGGTATTCCTAATTTCTGAAATGTGCAAATAGCTACTGTTTCTAACCTCTATATTTTGTTCCCATTTCAGAAATACATAGGTGTCTTTCATACCGATTTTTTTTTTTTTTTTTTTTTTTTTTTTTCCATGTATACTTTTTCCCAGAATAATTGCTACATACCCGGTACATAATAAAAGTCGCTGCTCAGTTTTTGGCTCTGGGTTCGTCGGGTTCTTGGTGAACCTACAAGTCCTATATATCCCTACAACCAGAGGTCCAGTGGATGTAACAGTATATTGCTTTCAAACATCTGTCATAATTAAAAGAAGTTACAGGTGAAAACGTTGACACAAATGGCTGTTTTTTCCAACTAATTTTAAATTTTTCTATATTTAACGGTTAGTTTCTTTAAAGAAAACTTGAAGGATCTACACAAATGACCCCATGATGAATTCAGAATTTTGTCTACTTTTCTAAAATGTATTGCTTTCCAGGATCCATTATTGCTATCCGTTTCTACCATTAACTGGAGATAGGTTGAAAGCACAAAAAATAGCAAAAATAGGTTATGTCCCAGAAAAATGCCAAAACCTGTGTAAAAAAAGTTTGGTTTTCTGACAAAAGTCTGTCATTCCCTAAAAGCTGGGAAAATGGTGATAGCCCCACAAACCCTTTTTTTATACCATTTGTAGGGGGAAAAAACAGACGCTTTCATTTGCAGCACTTTTCTTCCCCCCCAAAAACAAAATTTTGCTGTATTTTGGCTAATTTCTGGGTCCCCTCCAGGTGAATCCAAATCCCCATGATGTTCGAAGAAAAAGACGCAAATTTGGCGTGGATACCTTATGTGGTCAAAAAGTTACAGGGGCCTAAGCGCGAACTACCCCAAATAGCCAAAAAAGGCTTAGGAGTGGGGGGGGGGAAGGCCTAGCAGCAAAGGGGTGTTGATACGAATGTTGAAACATCCCCGTACCACAGGTTAGGAACCACTGTACTAGAGAATCACATCAAGGTCTTTCCTGCATGTATTTCTCATTTCTTGCTTTTTCTTCTCACAGTTTAATCGTGAAGGAATGGCCCTCTGTCTTTCTGTTCGTATGTCTGTAAAAATAATAAAAGATTGGAATTCTGGCAGGTAAAGAATTCAAGGGGTTCATACCATTTTTCGATTTACTGATGTTTTATTAAGAGAATTGACCGTTGTCGATTTTCTAACCATTCCCAACTCATTTATCCTAAGTGTGACTGACATCTGAAGGCAATCTAGACTGTTTGTTTTTCCTGTGTGAAATGCCCAGCACATTTTAATTTCTTCTTTGTTTACTTGTTCCCAATGCACGTTTTATGGTCCTATTTTAAGCATTAGTATTTTGTTTAATTCTTGTTGAAATCTTAAATGAACTGTATTTAATCTGACTAGTGTCCCCATATGGTGTTATGCTTAACTGTTATACATCATCCTAGACTGTCCAGCTTCTTAGCAATATAACCATAATATTTCACAAATCATACATCTGTAATTAAAATAAAGGCTAAAACACATGAGCATAGACATTTTATTTTGTTAATATATTTTTTTCAAAGTAGAGACAACCTAATAATACCACTTGTCTCAATACATCAGCAATCACGCTATAGAATACAATAGGATTGCATATACATTTTCATCTAGCACAATCCTTCCCCCTATAGTTACAGTATTTCATGTTTGACTAGAAGTCTGGAGAGGAGAAAATGTAAGGAGAAAAGGATAGCCTAATATTCACATCCATAATCTGAAGGATAGGACTAGAAAGTGAAAAAGTCAAAGGTTAGGAGGAAGGTAAGATTAGGGTGTCAGTCAGTAGAGCTAGGGGAATGTTGTCTTCAGTGAGAGCGGGCTAAGATGCACGGTCTACTACACCCTGTTATTTCTGCTTTTGACGTGGGATAACAGTGTAATGTATAGCCCAGCTATTCTGGAAGATCCATTAGGCCAACGTTAGTAGGAGAATGGCAATTGAGTAGGGATGCTGACTTTAGTCGCCTGACTGACAATTCTATATTCAAAACCAGCTGATAGTAAATACAATTATTTGCTTAAGGGTGAGAAGTTATCAAAGTAATACGATAAAAGACATAACAGAGGAAATAGGGGAAGAAGTGGGTTGCACAGGGAAAGAGTAGAGCACAAAACCTAAAGTAGGCTTTGTAAATGGAGATCATAAAAGACACCCTCTCCATTTAAAAAATGCTTTGTACTAAAGAGTGATACATCCCAGCAACAGATTCGAAGAACTGACGTTCTTCTTCCCACATAAAGATCTTTAAAAATTGAAGAAGCTATGTAAGAGTTCTTGGTACCAAGAATGGGAGAGGAAAGGTAGAGCTGCACAATACTTACTGATAATAAACGAACTCTTAACAGATTTAATAATGTACTCAAAACTGAAGTCCTTCAACTATGCATTGACCCTTTGGGTACTACCATAGATGTACGCCATTACCAAATAGAGACACTACCCTCAGACCTTTAATTGTGTTAAATCTGCCTGTGTTCCCAATTTTGAATCTTTCCATCTGATCATTCTGTCTGTTTGTCAGTCTTGTGTGGTTACAACCATCATCTCTGCCCTCCATTCTGCAAAAGGTGGCTTTGTGAAGGATTCACACTTAATCGGGGAACAAACTATGGTGAAAGCTAGTGAAGTGCCGAGCCAGCCCCTTCCATGATTATTTTGACTTTGATTTGCAGACTTTTCATGAAAATGGTGCCAGTTTTCAGATCCCTTAAGCCTTTTAGGTACTGCCAACTACTTTCCAGGACAATGTTTAGTGCAATGCATGACCCCTGTATATAAACAGCATCACAGCCTTATTGCTGATACCCTCAAGACAGAGAAAGCAGGATCATGCATGATTTATGCACTCAGTGTGTGACCAGTGCCAGCTCTGAATTACTGTGAAGAAATTTAGTTTACGGTAGGCTTCTCATAAAACCCATTCATGGAGTGATAATACATCTGATTAGTCTTTCCCGAAAATGAGATTTGCAGTTTGGATTGTCATGCCAAATGTAGCTCTGTTCAGTTGGTCTGAAATGCCATTCTTTAATTATGATGTAAAGGCCAGACACTATCCCTTTGAATCTTCCGTGTGGATGGGCAAATGAAGATAGGGGTGTAGCATGACGCATTCTTTGAGCATCAAGCTAAGATTCATATAGTGTAGCAATGGAAAGTATTTCCATCTTTGATTGCTTGGCAATCTGTGTTCCTGTTGTAAATACTCAAATGTCCTGATCTGTCCATCTTCTAACACCTGATCCAAAGAAGTAGTCCCATTTAGTTTCCAAATGGGCTAACTGAACTAGTGACCCAATAAGGAGCTCTAAATTATATCGTAGTATATGATAGGGCCTGGCTCTTTGTCCAATTTACTTTATGTCCTGGAAATAAGGAAAGGTCAGACAATAAGGTCATCAAAGAGACTATGAGGTTGGCTGGCTTCAACAATTTTAATAGTATGCCATCCACATACAAAACCAGTTGATTTCACATGTCTGTGTTTTGATTCTATGGACCTGCCTAGAAGCTTTAACTGCCATTTCCAGTGGCTCGAAGGCTACTGGGAACATTAGGGGTGACGGGCAACCCTGGCTTATGCCTCTGCAAGTACGAAATGTATCCGTCAAGAAGCCATTAGAGATAACTTTGGCTGAAGTTTCCTAGAACAGTCATTTCAGTTTTGTGATGACATCCTAGACAATGCTCATGCTGTAGAGCTCCCTAGAAATCTGCTCCTTCCCATTCATCTCTTGTCAGATACCTTTTCGCTCTCCACAGAAAGCCCCACTTTTACATCTGGTTGTTTAAGAGTTTGCAATAAGAAGTGATGCAGTGTTTGTGTTCGGTTTCTAGATCGTCTGTCTGGTATAAATCTCACTTGGGGTTTCTGAACCAGTCCAGTAGGCACAGTCTTTAAATAATGGGCCAACACATCTTCTGAGAAAGCAATCAGAATTTATCAATGATATGTGCTTGTAACTTGCACAAAGGGGACGTAACCCGATTTTGTTGGGAGAGTAAAGCTAGTTTTGCTAAATTCAAGGCAGGTAGGTGTCTACAGCTTCCTTGTACACTGCCATCACAAGGAGTGCTAATGTATGTTTATTTATTAGAATTCAATGGGAACCCAATATTCTCTGGGGTTTTGCCAGCATGGTTTCTTTGTTTCATCTGAAATTTCTCCATCAAGACCCTCTTGTGCATCGCTCTGAAGAAGGGTTAAAATTTCGTAGGGTGAATGATCAATGTCCCTGGTCATTTCAAATTGCCGTTACTGTGCTTGCACTTCTTTCTTTCAGTTGTAATACATGCAACCTACTAGCTTTTTCACATTGTTATCATTTCTCTATTTTAACTTGTAGTTGAAAAGCCATTTCATGTACTCTATTTTGCTTTCTCAAGTTGTTGGAAGGGTCTACTTCAAAATCGAGATTAGTGTAGCGCGTTTGAGTGATCTAAGGTTTTTGTTACTTTTAAGTTGCTGTCTTTCTTGCTGTTGGTGAACCTCTTGTATCGCTTGGTAAGTGTACCTAGCTAAACCCTCTGGATTGTCGTTTAAAGAACACAATGCTTTCATTCAAATTTAGCCATTCATTTAGATATTGTAGCAATTTCCTCTCTTCTTGTTGCCTGTATTTAGAAACATTAATTCACCAGGTTTTAGTTGCAGATATTATGAGGCTCACAAACAGTTGTAGGAATACAGGTGATTTATTTGAAAAACTTTTGTTCATTGTAGAACAGTTTTGCAGATGTGGGAGTGTGGCACTTGAGGCTAGAAAATAATTGATTCTTCTGCTTATTGCATGAACACTGGACATGAAATGTGTACTTCCAATCCCTTGCATATGTTAGGTTCCACGGATCAGTTAAACCATGTTCAGGCCCTAAATGCCCATGTCTTGACCTCCTGAGCAGACAGGTGTCCTACGTGTATCCAATTTGTCGTTGAAAGCTAGGTTCCCATCTCGTGCTAGGACAACCTTACAGTTTCCAAATTCAACTAGTATGTTTTCAGTGAGACAAAGACGCCAAACTTGAACCCAAGTGAATGCAAATCTATCCTGCTGCTGCCAGAGTAATATTTTGCAGCTTGAATTTGCCAAGGATAAAAATGCCTCCAGGGTCTGACCTTTACTTTTGGTCTATAGAAAAAAAAGGTTTGTGGGAGAAGATAGCAACGCTCTCTGTTCTGTGACTGCGGTATGTAGGGAATCCTTCCTCCCAGGAGGAGGGACTAGAGTAGTACACTTACCTTACGAGAGACTGGGTAGGAAGGAATCAGATTTTATGACATTTTATTTTGTTTCCTGTAGCGGCACTGTGCTTGGCAACTTGGTGATGAGATTTGTAAGCATTTATTTGCGTTTTATATCATTAGAGAGTTTATGTTCAGTGCCAGGAGGTTTAAGGGTTTCATTGGTTGCTTCATATTTAGTATAAAAGGTTAGGTGCAAAGCATTGGGAGGGATAATTAATGCCCGGTGGAGCTACTTGATAGCTATAGAGGAGATGGGCTGTGGACTACCCCTTTGGCCGTCACCTACCCAGCCGGACATTGGGCAGACCTCACTTCGTCTCTCCGTTGTACTCTCCCTCCTACCCCTTTACTCCACCCACTTTCCCCTTTACGCTCCATTTATCCCTTCTCTTTGTTCTCTTATTGTTTTCTCATTGAGACCTAGCAGCTTGACTGAAGCCCGATGGAGCTACCGGATAGCTATAGCGGAGATGGGCTGTGGACTTCCCCCTTGGCCGTCACCTACCCTACCTGATATTGGGCAGACCTCACTTCGTCTCTCCGTTGTACTCTCCCTCCTACCCCTTTACTCCACCCACTTTCCCCTTTACGCTCCATTTATCCCTTCTCTTTGCTCTCTTATTGTTTTCTTATTGAGACGTAGCCGCTTGACTGATGCCCGGTGGAGCTACCTGATGGCTATAGAGGAGATGGGCTGTGGACTTCCCCCTCGGCCGTCACCTACCCAGCCGGACTTTTGGCAGACTCTCCTTCGTCTCTTCATCTATCCTTTCTCCATCCTTTCTCCCTCCTACACCTTTACCTCACCCCCTTACCCTTCTAAGCTCCATTTATTCCGTCTTCTGACGCACTTGAAATGTTTTCTTGTAACTGATGTAACTTGTAACTGATGTAATTTTGTAACTTTGTGGATCCTTATCTAAAGTGCTCTGATATCTCCGGGTCTAGCCAGCGCTATATAAAACTCAAATAAATAAATGAGGAATACCGATAGTCCTCTACATAATCTTTTTGGGGAAATTTAACGGTATGGTGACATCTAGCCTCCAATGTGGCAGAAAAGATGTTACATACTGTTGATAGATCAATGAATTGGCTGTGTAAAGATCAATCGTGGGTAGGGGAAAAGAAGCGTGTGAGCTACCTGGTCTTGGTGTCTAATACTACTAGCGCAGAAATTGTGTACAGGGCCTGTGACATGCCTACATAAAAATATGTAAGGCTATATTCACCCTAAGGGAAGGTGTATTGTTGGTCATAAGAGCAACAGAGAGCGGGCCTAGGGCCTCTTCGCTACATGTTGATAATGTACAACTCTGGGAATATGAAAAACAAAATTCTGTAGTTGCAACTGAGCTAGAATTCCTGTTTTATATTTAGTAGTCTTCAAAAACCTATTCAGATATATATATTCAGTGTCTTGTGCTATCACTGAGTGGGAAAATGTAAACTATATTATATACAGTGGCGAAGGGTGGACTGTCTTCAAGATAGACATTCCCACGGGTAGTCAGAGTGACATTACACCTTTCCCTTCCAATGTCCCAAGCAGTGGTAAATGCGATGGGCCTAAAAATGCTCCTATCAAACAATGTCAAAATGTAATGACTCTGAGACACCAAGGGGGTAGTTGGTGGTTGCAGTATTACTCTGTTGTAAGTCTGTTACAGTATGGAGGAACTGAAGTTTAAAGGCCGGAACATAATTACTACTTAATGGGAGTGTTATTTGCTGTTTCCTGAGGGTTATAGGTTTGATCTGGATTTACCTCTTGGTCTTTCAGAGTATTTTGTTCCTGAATTGGATCCCGAGCTGCTTGTTGTCTCAAGGTGACTATGTGTCATGCACATTACCGGTGGAAGGGTAGTCTCTGTGGCATTATTCAAAGGATGATCTGAACGGACTTGTTGTATCCTTGGTTGTTTGTCAATAAGGTCGAAATGCGTAGATTGTTTGGGTTATTAAAATCCTTGAAGTTGCCATGCAGGTTCACCCACTTGATTGCTGATTCTGGCAGATCAAGGGGCGATTACACAGTCTCGGAAACAGGACTGACCGACCACCTCATTATGATGCGACCGCACATGGTTGGGTCGCATTACGGCATTTCCCTATGGGAGCATGTGTTAGAGCCGTAGTACATACTCCCATAAAGAAATGTGAGGTGGTGTTAATCCCTGCACCCTGTGGCAGGCACCTCAAGGTGCCTGCCACAGGGGCATCATAGGTGCCCCTCGGCCACCAACTGGAGGCCCCAAAGGAAAGGGGCCCTGCTAGGGGCCTCCAAACACGTTTTCCGACAGGGTTTCTGTGTCGGAATGGACAGCATGGAAACCCTGCCGGAAACAGTGCAGTATAATCCAGACGGCGCAAACCGCCATCCATTTGGATTACGGGCCGGTTCCGAATGGCTGACGGGCTCCTTGAGCCTGTCAGAAGCCAGCCAGAATGACCGGCGGTTTCAATTACGACCAGCTGAATCGGACGGTCGCAATTGAAACTGACTATGTCGGTCGTAAGGCCTCCGACCTGAGATCAGAGGCTTTACCACCGACATCGTAATGGCCCCCTAATTGTATGTGCCACTTTCTTTCCAATACAAGTATGGCTAGAAATGTTTTCCTTTTGATGTTTGTTTACCAGCAGAAATCTTCAGAGATGTGATATCTTTTTTTAAAACCCCTATATTGGAAGGGTTTTTTTTTTTTTTTGGCAGAGGAAATACTTTTGCTTGTGTGGTGATGCCCATACAAGCACAGACTGATGGGTCTAGGGGTATTCCCCCTTATCTCCTTTCCGATATCATACGCCATGGGCTTTCTGGAATTCTAGAGGAGGTATTAAGGAGAGGCAAAGAACCTTGTGCAAAAGCGCATCAAACCAGTTATCATTTGTGCTTCCTCTTGTTTCACGGAAACCCCAAAGTTGCATATATTTCCCAGTAACTATTGTCTTGAACGCCCATACCTTTTCTCAGAAGGTTCCAGATCTCTTGTTCCCAGCCTAGAGAAGTCACATGCTGCTCCTCTGCTATTTCCAGTCTCTTATCTGCTGAATTTAGATGAGTGAGCTTTGTGAGTGGCGATATTTGAGTTTAGTAATTTCATTTGTTTTGTGTTTTCTGTAGTTGAGGTTTTGATCTTTCCTATTGATACTTGGATACTTTTCTTATGTGACCGCCGACATTTGTGTCAGAGTGGCGAAGAAGCGTTTACCATTCAATGCCTATGCAAAAAAGAAACTGGCTGTGGGACTAAACATGTACAGCTCAATGGTATCGGTTCCCCCACGCCCCCCCCTCATCCAAGGTAATTTACTCTGCAAGGAGACACATACATCAATTCGAAATGTAACAAAAAAGTGTTATTCATTCTTGCCCTCCTGCATACCTAAAGATACATCATAGCAGGAGGTGGGAGCATAGTGGTGGGAACCCAGTCAACTGAATCATTGGCACCAAATGTATGGCTTAGGGGGGCTTGAAAAACTCCATCTGCCTGACAACTGAATATCGAGCCTTGTATGGACTAAGTTCCTTGCTAACGTTTATGGATTTTTTTCTCCTTCCTCCTACAGGATCCTGTTGTATTAATACTGGATAAGTATGGCAGTAAGCACAAATATTGCATTGGTACCAGAGGTATTACTTCAGTCCCCCTATAGTCCTATTCATTTGTAGAGTTTGTCACCAGACAATGTTGATGAACCTTGCTGGTGAATATTCCTTTAAGTGAAGCGATGAAAAGGGAGTGAAGTGTGTCCACATATCTCGCCCCCATCATCCAGCTTTGAAGTGGCGTTGCCAATGTGTTTCAAGGCACCTTCCTCACTCCAAATGAGTCGTGCAAACACTATATTTGCAGTTTCAGATGCACCACACCTTCCATGCTGCCCAGACTTCAGCTCAGCAGTTTCTCCATTACCTTTGAGTGGCTTTTGCCATTCAGCCCATACTGTGTCTGAATCTCCCAGTATGGATGACGGCAGGTGGAGGGAACTTCCTCGGCCTTCTATTCAGTCTTTACTGCTGCTTGACCCCTCCCCGGTCCCCTCTACGACTACCCCAGGGCTTTCTCACATTGCTTCACATTTCATTCGGCCATTGTGCTGGTTGTGGAAAACCACAGCCTTGCAAAGCCTCAACAGATGACTACAATCTTGGCTGCCGCTGCGCCCCTCCTCTGCTCCAAGAACTTCATATGTTTATTTATGTTTTTAGGGCAGGTGCTTGTTATGTCTATTTGGACAAACCATCTGGAGCTCGGATTTCGTTTTTATTTGCAAATGATTATCCTTTTCCTTGAGCACATGAAACTTAAGTTAGGTCGGGTTTCCGGCTTCCAGTATTGACTAAGTAGGGGTCCCCGGATTACCGTTCTGATTCAGTGGGGGTCCCCTGGTTTCAGTTATAAATAAGTGGGAGCTATCCATGGAAATCAAAAGGTTAAGAATCACTGCTCTAATGCACCCGAATTTCTGACCTCTATTACATCTTAAAGAGTTTTCTCTAGGACATTCATTGTGCCGTGGGGCATATTCCCAATGCACATCCTTTTAGCCGTGTCCATATATTGTTCTTGTATTGTGTTCTCCAACAAAGCTTATGCAGGATTTGTTAGATGATTTGTCATTAATAATTTTGTACATTACCTTCAGCTGGCAGTTACGTATAATTAGACCTAAGCACTTTTACAGGACAACCTCAAACCACATAGGAGAATCTTTAATAAATGAATGATAGAATTCTTATCATTAACAAATCACACATGAAATCTAACCCTGTTGGCTACTACTCTTCTACCCCCAGTCCTTTAAACTAAGACATTTCTGGGTCTCCTTACAACGGATTCCCCTGAGAGAGGGAATGTTGCCCCCCCTTGATTGCATGGCACAACTGCTTTTTTTAACTAATCTAACTTTGCAATCATATAATACATTTGCTCCATTTACAGATCATTCCGAACTGCACATCCTAGAGAAACACTACATAGGTTTCATTAGCTAAAACTGAAAGTCAAGGAATAAAGATACATGCCATACAGCATGCAACGAGTGTCCTCTCACTGGGCTATGTTGATTTTGAATGATAAAGTGCAAATTTGATCATGATAGGATTAAAGTTAATGACATTTTAATAAAAAATGATTTTCAATGCAACCATTACAATGTAATGGCTTAAATGTTTTCCAATTGATTTCTTTGAGGAATATTTCGTAATATTAATTTCTAGTTTTAATATGTCTTATAGTGAGTGCAGTTAATACACATCAAATGTAGATTCTACGTCCACATTTATTTCACTGTCCCAAAACGTTTTCCACATTGGGAATAGGTTATTGGATCACATATGTGCTGACTATAATGTGCTATTTATTACTATTGTGTGTGGAGAGGTTCAATTCCTTCCAAGAGGTGACTCCTTAATGGAGTCCTAGTGCCCTCTCATCTATCAACAACGGTAATAAATAGCATATTATACTCTGTGCATCTGGCTATATGATTCATGACATGATTTTTTTTTCATGTGAATCTGTTTGAACAAATAGTTTTTCACCAAAACTATGCATGCAGTCTGTGAAGCAGTAAAAGTGTCTTACTCATGTCATTTGCGCTGTACTTTGGTAATAAAAGTGAACTTGACAGTTGCACTCTACTATTGTGTTTATTGGTACAGTTGCTTTAAGTAGCGTGTTACTAGGCCACATTTATTTTCACACCTATGACATGAATATATATGTGTATATATACATGTACACACATGTATGCTGTATGTTAAACTAATCAGTCTATTTTGCAAAATTATTCTCCAATATAAATGTATGAAAAAGTTTCTAAAGCGAAGTTTAGGCAAAATGTTATTTGTATTTCAGTGCCCAAGTTCACCTTGTCCTTTTTCTCAAAAGGTACGCCAGCCTGTCATCTGTGTCAACTATCATGTCTTCTGCTCCGTTTGTATTGAAGTTTGGCTGAGGAACAATAATCAGTGTCCTGCTTGCAGGGTTCCTATAACATCTGAGAATCCATGTAAAGAGATTATAGGTAAGGCATTAACCTAATATTTATTTTATGTTAAATTTTTAAGCACCGTTACGACTGCTTGTGAAAACAATAATCTAAAGACCATGTCTGCTTAAATTAAATTATATCAGTTGGTGTCACGTGTAGACCAGAAGTCTTTCAAAAGAACTTTCTCTGTAGAGTTTTGGTTTTTCTTACCTCTGGTTGAGATATTGACTTAAATAAAATCCTACTCCTGTGAACTGAGGATTGGAATATGCCATCTTGAACTTTGTTGTGGTTTTATCTCCTGTGAGTAGATATAGGGCCCGATTCCGATCACATTCGGAAAGCATCCCGACCGAATGCTTTCCGTACGACTGGCAGCGGTGAAGTCTGACCGAGCGAATGCGATAAATGCGTATGCACCTGGGTACGATTCGGTCGGACTCCCATTGACTTCAATAGGAGGCTGTGTTGCGAACACAGGCTCCCATTGAAGAAAGGTGTGGCTGGGGAAAAACGTGCACCCTGTGGCGGGCACCCTTTCAGTGTGTGCCACACTGCATGGTTGGAAAGGGGGGTCCCTTGGGTACCCCCACGGGCTCAATTTGGGGGGGCTCTGGGTGAAGGGGGGGCCTGCAACGGGGCCCCAGAGACTGATTCCAGTAGCTGCTTCGATCCGTGGAAACCGAATCGTAACGGCTGTCCGAATCGGTCATCGTACTCGCTCGCTAGAAAAGTGAGTCCATAGAGCTGTACGAATTGTCTACGGAAGGCTCGGCTTGTACGAATGCCTCCCAGAAGCGATTCGGTCAGCGCGAACGAGTTCTAGGCATCGTACTCAGTCATACGGAAATGTGTATGATTCAGTCGGAAACAGGGGCTGCGTATCGGATCCGGGAAAGCCGAGTCCGATTCGGAGGCCTTTCGACCGACATCGGAATCAGGCCCATAGTAGGAAATGTAATTTCGGGTGATTGACATTTTCTGTCGGTCGTGGTGCACGTTCGTTATTCTTTAATATGTACTTACCTCCATAGAAAATGTTCTATTCACCATGTGTCTGTAGTTTAATTCAGCCCAGCCTGCTTTGTCTGGTATGATGAGTAACCTTTTTCAGTGCTGTTTTGAGGTTTGGAAATTTTCTGGCACTGTACATTGGAGCTTTCCCTGCACAGTGACCACTATACTCTTGTAGTGTGGAATTGATATTTAGGTTGTTTTTAATGCGCTGAAAAGGAATTTAAGCACTTTACCGATTTTAAGCATGGAGATACTGAACTCAAAGTTACCATTAGTGTATCGTTCCATTAACACCATTTGTATTTTATAGCATGCGTTAAGTGTCTCTCCCTAATCTCCGTCAGAATGGTTTGTAGGGATTGGGAACAGTCAGTCAGCATGTCATTTCTGGTTCTGTAAACAAAATGCCAAGTCACATGCAGAGATATGGAACCCGCACTTGTAAAGTAAAAAGGCAAAGCTGAGTGTCCAGGCTAAAAAACTTGACTGGCTGAGGTAGCACATATGTCGTGGAGCAATTTGATTGCATTTCAGTCACTCTTCGGGGTCATCTCTGATAAGTGAGAAAACGTAAAGCAGGATCCATCAAATGCCTGCATTACCAGTGGCAGGCTGACAGGACTGATGAATATTCTGTCACCTCTAAAATTTGTCTTATGTTCTGTATGTAGGAGGAGTAGGGGTCAATCAGGTGGGAGAATTATCTCTGAGAGGTTTGTAGGGCTGGTTCTGATTCAGTTGCACATCACTAAAAGATTAGTAATACTGGGTGCAGTCAGTTACATGTAAGGATCTTCTCTAAAAAAGTTGGCTGGGCTCTGTCAGAATTGTATATCTGTCTTATCAGAAAGAGCAATAGAGTTGGCGGTAGCAGTAGTCTCTCTACAATGCATCCCTATGTAGCTAATTGTGCTCTCCACCCATACTGCATTGTGTGATGAAAGTTGAGCATTCTCCCTGAGGGATCTGGGGGCTGATAACAGATATTTATTTGTTACCAGCTTGTTAATGCTCATTTTATCTATCTCAGAAGCATGAAAGGTTGAGTAGACCCCCAAGGTCTGAACCTGTGAGCACGGGGTCAACCACAGATCATTGCATTGAATGCATTTGTGCACAGAGCTCCCACTCTGGACTTAATGCAATAATTTTGACAGCTTGAAAAAACTGTAGCTAAAATATGTTTTACTTGTAAAGAAGACAAAACTCTGGGGATATCTGAAGCAACTTTATTAAGTAAGTTGACCTGGTTCTAGTGCAAACCTAGTCCTTTTTCAGGCCATGCAGAAAAGCCGCTCCGAAGCTCTACTGATTGCTAAGGTCACCATGCTTTGAATAGTTTTGTTTGTAGAGGACTTTGCCATGGAATTCATATATTTTAAGGTTGTTTTTAGGTAGAGCCTAGCGGCAGCATGCATGCGCTGCTCGCTGTGCGAGGCATGCTGCAGTAGAGTATGCTGTGGAAGCCTCGCCTTCTCTCCACCCATATTTATGATTGGCTGGTGTCATTGTCCTTGGTAAATGCTGGCTTCTGATTGATAATGAGGCTTATTGGTCCTTCCTTGTTACCGCCCTGTCGCCGTTTGTTACCTCCCAAGAGAACTGGATCTTTTACTTGTGGCGTTACACGGTCTCCTTCATAAGTCGGTAAGCACTATTTTTTTTTTTTTATTTGCAGCACGGTCCGCTTTCACTTTAGCGGCTGCACTTGTTTATTTAATTAATTTGCCGCACGGGCTGAGAGGGAGTGTTTCTACTCACTAAACTAACAAGCATTTGCAATGCAAAAGGTTTCTTCATTGACGCTAGTTTGAGCTATTGACATTGCAGATAACAATGCCCTTTATTTTTGTTTTCGTTTTTAAAACATAAATAAGAGGCATTGTCATTTACAATGCCAATAACTTAAACTTGTGTAAATGCAAGACCTATTGCATTGCAAATGCTTGTTTTTATTTGTCTGTGGAAATAAGAGCCCCTTGGAGTCCCTAAATATGGGAGGTAACTTTTTTCCCACCTTTTGCATGTCATGTGATCATGCACTAAGTAGCACCTGCTTTATAACTAAGGCTCCCTGTTTTCCGTTTTTACTGATTTTTACAAATAAATACAGACAGGAAATATTTATTTTCTTGTCTGTATTTATTTTTAAATATGGATAAAAACGGAAATCGAGTTGCTTTTTGAGTAATTCTAAATACTGTGTGCCATGACTGCCAAGCCAGTAGCTGTGGAGATTGATGGGTAAGGGGGTTAAAAAAGAAAGAAATTTTAGTAAAGAGGACTTAACAACAGTAGGCATGCACATGGTTGATACTGAAATGTGCATATTTTCTTATAAGTGCATTGAGTTATCTTCTGTGGGTGTTTACAACATTAAAACCTAGTAGGCATTCAAGCATGAGTGCATATTTTCCGGTTAAATAAATGTGGAAATATACTAATTTCAGCTTCGTTTTTCCACAAAATCCAAAATAAATATGGATAAATAAAGATAAAAGTAGCAAAAAATAAATATGATAAATACAGACGGAAATGTCAAAAAAATAAAGACCATAAAAGCGGGAGCCCTATTTATAACTAAGACACACAGTCAATCCTTTGTTAGGATATTTTATATTCTGATACCCTGCTCCCTCCCAACACTAATTATGCAACAAAGCCAAAACAAATTGTTATTCAGACAGTTGCATCAAAGTGTAAGCATTGTGCTTAAAAGTGGAAGCATTTGGAGTTGTTACTTGTCGCCTGTTGGTCTCCGGTAGCCTCCCGATGGCCCTTGAGTTGCCTTAAATAGATATTATGTAGGTGAGCTACAGCAGCTGAGTAGGACTGTTACGCCCTTTATTCTGCAGGCCCTCCTAAGGGCAATTTCCCGAAACTAGTCTTTTGTCCGCACATAGGCGTAACAAGCAGCTTTTGGGGATAGGTCTGGCTATTGTGAGGATTGGACTCTTCTTGAAGATCATTGCATCATTTTGGGGCAAGTGTGAGCAAAGCTATGAAAGGGGCAGCTGTGAGAAGAACCACAAGGTCCCTTGAGAAGAAGTCAGTCACAAGAGCATGCTCTGTGTCATTTACAATGTACTGCAAATATGCATTGCACGTCTAAAACTTTCACATAGGTTTTTATTTGAACTTGGAGTGGAGTACTTCAGATCTGAATGAATTCAAATTCACTCACAAAGGGTTCCTTTGTAGTTTTACCCAGAGCTCTGAGACGTTCTGTGCTGTTAACTCATTCGGATCTTGAACACATGAAGGACAACTGTTTTCCCCAAGTCTGTGCCATTTAGAATGTCTCTGCAAAATTGCACACAGGTGCTTGTGCCACACCAGCTCTGGTAAGTCCATCATTAAACTACTCACAAGCTAGACTGCCTGTTTTTTAGGTCGAGCCTAGCGCAGCGCGCATGTGCTTCTCTATGGGAGGCTTCTTGTGAGCACTCCAAACTTCTCTGTGTGGGTCTGACTCCTCCCACACATTGGATTGGCCTTTGCGTATGTCTTTCAAAAATGAAAGCACGCAAATGGCCAAAGGCGGGTGCATGTCCCACCTCCTTTCCTATGTGTCACTCCCACGGCGTTTTGCTCTCTGGAGCGAGCAGCGGCGCGCAGGGTGGGAGCATTCCTGGTGAGTCAGGTTACACGCAATGCGCCGTGCTTTCGCTTTTTATTTTCTTCCTTACAGCGCGCGCGCACCACTCATTTTATATGTTACTTGAAGTGTTTTTTCTAAAATGTGTTTTTCTAATCTTAGAACTATGGCGCTGGCCTTCACGCACCAACACCAAGTAAGCCGCGGGCTCTGCACGTTCCACGTCTTTCAATGTTTTAATCTTGTAATCTTTGTAGTAGGAACAGCATTAATATATATAGTGTACAATTCCCTTCTTGTGACTATGTTTGTTATTTTATTAGGCAGGGTGGAGATAGGCTTGAGTGGGAGTTGTGCAGAATAGCGGTGTTTTCAAATGTTCGTGCTGTAATTGTATTTGCTGGGCTACCATAGCAGGGGCTGCCTGCATGCCAGGCAGCCGTCCGCCTCAGCTCGCTCTCACTGCTCTGACTGAGAAAAGTTATGAGCGCGGAGGAGGGTCTGCATTGCCGATGAACATCCCTGCAAAGCTGCCTGAGTCACCGCTGTACTAATAACCCGACTCCGGGGCCCGGCGCTTGTCAGAGCAGACGAGCCTACGCGCCTCCATCAGAGCTGCTGTCTACTCCTGCTTCACGCTTTAAATTTATCTATGGTTTCCAGTGCAAGATGGATAGATGTGAACACTGGTTTATGCTGCTGTGCGTATGTTTAAGCGGGCAGGCTAGAGCTTTCGGTAAATAAATACTCAGTTTTAATGGACATGTGTCTTGGTTACCCAGACACTATTGTATTTGTATTTTTTAGGTCGAGCCTAGCGCAGTGCCTCTGGCTAAACACTTATAAGGTCCCAAAGGTGAGACTTATTGTCTATGCCAATGCTTGTTTCCACCTGACACTTCCCCGGTATTCTGGAGCCTTTTCCGGCCTGTTTTTAAGACCATGGCCATTGCTGGCTACTTTCTCCTGTTTCTCCTGGAAATTTCAGGAGGCACAGGGGGCTTCAGAGACAAGGAAGGAGGCAGGGTTAGTTTTAATATTTTTGCGCTGGTCTGCTTTTGGTTCCCAGCCAAGAGAAGAAATGTTTTGGTGAGATTAAGATCCAGAAACAATATACAATTTATAAAAGAGGAAGTCTTGGCTTGGTGCACTAATGTAGAATCAAGTTTGAAACAATTCTTATTCCAGCAGGAGCTGTACCGTAACACCATAGAAAACCGGGGTATCTTTCAAGGGTACAGGGCGTAGTCAACTTGCAAAGGATGGCTCTATTAGATACCACTTTGAAACTGCAGATTCCATACTGCCACAGCTTCGGGAAACGGGTAGTTTCCTTGCAGAGTTCTGCAAGTTCCTCTGCTGATGGGTAAAAGATCTAGTGTGTTTTACCATGCAGGGCTCTTGTTTCTACTTCTGGCAACAAAATGTTCACAGACGCACAAACCTAGTGGGAAATCTAGTTCTCATTATATAGGTACTCTCCTGAAGTTCCATTGGTCCCAGTCTTCTGATGCTGTCCTCGGGCACCTTCAGATGCTCATTAATTAAGTGTTCCTGCGTATGATATTAGAAACTCAAAATAGGGAAAGAGCATCCATTGTCATTTCACTGACCTTCTTTCATAATGAGGAGATGCACGTTTAATACCTCTCCGCCATTTTCTAGAAAGCCCTCAGACTGCACCAATACATTATATTTGAATGAGTTAAAGGTGGCCGGTGCATCCAACATGACCCCAGCCAATAAATTCCCATTTCACCTCTCTCAGAATTTCATCTGCAGTGCAGACTCCATTGTATGAGTGAGTATGAGAGAGTGAACTGAGTGACATTGAAGAAAACCTCATCTAAATGCCTTCCTGCTGCAAGTCTACCCTTCGCTCCATAATCATTTCAAGAAAAGTAATGTTGAACAATAGCTGGCAGACATGACAAGGTCAATGCCTGCCTTCAAGGAGGTGTTCATTAGGATCCTTATTTGTGTCTTTGTGATTACTTCTTCTCAAAGGACCTGTGAGCAGCTCTCTTCAGAGTATCAAGAATTCAAACTCAGTGAAGCTTTCCAGAATGTGTAGATTTTCTTAATTGTTTTTCATTTATTTTCTTTGTTTTTGCTTTTATATAGCTCAGACTAGACTCAGTGCAACACTCGCTGCTTTACAGAGGTGCAAATTCCACGAGATACAAAAATATACATAGGAACATTGTTAAGATACATATTTACAAATTAAACAGTAATTTGATATATCTACAATAACAAGACCTATATCAAGTGTTCGAGAAAGCAAAAGACACAATTGTTCAGCACAGAGGAGATAAAAAAAAAAGAAGCTTACTCTAGAGACTGGTTACAAGTGGCAGGAATGTTGGAATCGCAGACTTTTAATTTCTTCTTTGAAGACTTCAAAGTAGGAGTTTGTACTGATGTCAGTGAAATAGTTTCTTGCCGTGTGCGTTCTGTTCTTTTCTGAAGGATGGCTTTTAACGAAGAAGGGTAGCTGATTTTAGTAGATTAAAGTGTCTTGTGAAGGGTGCAGGCCAACATTGACATTCTCCTTGCCACATTAGTGTCTGGAGTACTAGAGTGAAAGTGGCGAGGGGAGGGGCTCTATGGGTGTCCATAGGCAAACTTGAAGTGCTTTGTGGTTCATTTTCAAAATGTTATTGCTCGAAGAGGTGTTCTACTTACGAACCAGATAGAAGTCTCTAGGTTACGCGAAGTATGTATGCAACTACTGTGGCCTCTATATCATGCTTGGCATTTTGTTAGTCTTGTAAGCATTCCTTTTGAAAGGCATTATTTTAATCAATGCAATTGGTTGTTTTTGTAGGTGGTACAGGGGAAAATGAATGCATATTTACCCATACAGTAAGAAAACATCTTCGCAAAACAAGACTTGAACTTCTCCACAAAGAATATGAGGTAACCAACATATCCGCGATGCTCACCTTGTGCACGCTTTACACTTATCTGCTTTCCTGACATGTCTACTCAGTCTGATTGGGACACGGATCAATTCGAGGAATACATATAGTCACTATTTTTTTTTTCAACTTTTCCATTTGATGTAGCCTTGCGTCCATATTTTAATTGTCCCAGGACTAAGGTTAATTTAACAAATGCAACTTATTCATCTTGTGTAGTGCATTTATCAAGGTACTTAAACAGCTGGTATTTTGGTGTTGTCATTCAAATAGTGATTAATACACCATTTGCAATACTCTAGTTGGATCGGCCAGTCCAATTGCTTAGAGCGTAGCAATAGTTATGCAGTTTGGCTGCATTTTTAGGCTCGATCGCAAGGACATGATGTACACAGTTAGAGAACATGTTTATATGCATGTATTAAGTGAGATGAAGAGTGCATATGCCAGTAGCCAATTGCCGGGCATTACCATTATTTTTTTATTTTTTATATATACATTTTTTATATAATGCTTTAATTCAAAGTGGCTTATTGAAAAAGATGAATTGGTTAAACAGATAAATGTAATGTTGAAAATGTTTGGTAAATCTGGAAAGGAAGATACATGGAGAAACAAAAGAATAGAAGAACCTAGCAAAACCAGTTCTAGTAAAGATGCGCTTAAAAATGATAAAATTAGTTGTATTGCTGGCCCTCAACATGAGAAGAGTGGAAAGTGATGGAAACTGGAGTAACTTGTAGTACCCTGTCCTGAAAGTACCCCTTCTCAAAGCCCCACCTCAGCTCAAGCGTGTCTGTCAGACAAAATCTCAGTTAAGACATGAGCCACCCCCTCCCCAAAAGAGCTGATTGCTTCACCAAGAGTGGTATCAGACAAAAGAAGATTAGAGTATATCACACTCATTCTAATAACCTTAAAATTCCTCCTCATTGAGGCGCGATACATTCACAAGCTGGCCTGTATTGTCCACAAGACCCTACATCAGTGGTTCCCAAACTTTTTGACCCATGGCTCCCTTGACCTAATTGGCAGTTGGCCGTGGCTCCCCACCATTTTTTACCGGCGCACTGGGGTGCCGCGGCGCACAGTTTGGGAACCACTGGTCTACATGGAGAATCAAGCCTAGACGTGATGAAGGATTCAGAGAGTAGCCATCACCATCATAAAACTTTATTTGCAATCACAAAGATCTTATAAAGTACATCTCAATTGCTAGAGAAAGGCTCAAGGAGCTCTGTGGTGTTACAAGAAGTTTACATGGGGTGGGCTCTGATGAACCCCAAGATGGCTCACCAGATCCCATCTACCCAGTGTTTTAAGTGTGCTGGGTCCTGCCGGTGCAGTTCTAAAAGGCAGGTGTCAGGACAATAGCTAAGTTTTACAGACACATCAGAGGAGGGCGCGCAGTAGTATATAAGTAAGCCCAGCCATATCCAAACATATTCAACCATTTGCAAACCTATCCATCATGTATCCTTCCATCTATCATTTCACTCATCCATCCATTATCCATCCATCCACCCTTTCACCCTATTCATCTGTTCACTCATCCATCCACTCTTCTACCATCCATCCATTCACTCATCCATCAAGCCATTTACCCTTTTACCCATCCAGCCATCCTTTCACTTACTCATCCATCGACCCAGTCACTCATCCTTCCACCCATCCACCCTTTCAGTCATCCATCCATCCTCCCTTTCTCTCTCCATCGACCCTTTCACTTAGCCATCCATCCACCCACCCATCCATCTACTCATTAATCCATCCATTGACCCTATCACTCATCCATCCTTTCTCTCATCCATTTATCCTTTCACTCCTTCACTCATCTATTCATCCTTTTGTCCACCTACCCTCCCTTTCACTCACCCACCCATCCATCCTTACATCCACCCTTTCACTCATCCATCCATTCACCTTTGCAGTTATCAATTCATCAATCCATCCATAATTTCACTCATCCATCCTCCCACTTACTCGCTCATCATCCACCTTTTCACTCATCCATCCACCCTTTTACCCATCCAGCAACCTTTCGACCCATACATCCAGCTGTTTACCTTTTCTCTCATCCATCCTTCCACTCACTCATCAATCCATCCATCCTCTCTCATTATCGATCTATTCAATCTTTCATTCATCAATTCACTCTTTCACTAATTCATCCAGCCATCCACCCATCCCTTCACTTACTCACTCTCTCACCTTTTCATATTAATTTTTAGCTGAGCCTTTTTGAGAAGAGGCCCATCAAGAACTTCACACTCGCTGCAGGAGCCATTCCAGGACTGGGACAGAAACCACCCAGGGCGGAGACAGGATCCACCATAGGGGGGGGACAGGAGCCATCACAGGTTTTGGGGGGGACAGGAGCCACCACATGGGGGGACGGGAGCCATCACTGGGGGGGGGCAGGAGCCATCACATGAGGGGGAACAGGATCCACCAGGGTGGGCACAGGGGTGGGCATGCAGTATTCGAGTATCATCTTGGTCTCTTCCAGGGTGGGGTAGGGCTCCTCACCCCCTCCTGGACAAGACAAAGACGACAGGCTCTCTTTCTAAAATGTTAGTTTTGCCATCCCCCACTGAAATGTACAGTACTTAAAGGAGATACTTTGTTAATTAGTGTGGGTGCGATTGTGCCATGTCTTTATTTTATTACATTATAGACTGCATGTTTGAAGAACCGAGGTTTGCTTACAATTTTGTAACAGGAATTAAGCTCTGTGGAGAGAACCACATGCTGTCTCCGTGTAATCAGGGCCGGTTCTATGATTTTCGGGGCCCTGGGCAGAAAGGGAATGTGTGAGGCCCCTCTAAATTACAGAGACATGACGCATTCAGGGTTGTTTGCATCTGAATAGATGCCCTGCGCCTGAAGCTGCAGCCCCTCCCTCTCCGTCACCTTCAAGCACCTCTTAACAGCTCATCAAGGGCTGAAGGTGTGAGGGTAGCCATCCCGCTGTGCCTCTCCAATGCTGCTGGGTATCTGAGCTCTGGTACTGCATCAAAGTCTGTTGGGAGTGTTGCGCTGCGGCCACAATCTCCCACATCCTGCGCGGCGCCCCTGGCTTTTCATCACGGCGCACCTGGGTGCCGCGGCGCACACTTTGGGAACCACTGCCCTACATGGTAATTCAGAAAGCTGTCCTCATCTCCCAACGATTCAAGATCATGCCATCTTTCAAAACATCTTGCACCCTAAGCCAGTCTTTCTCAAGAAGCGCTCCAAGCTTTTGAAACAAATACAAAAAGAACAGATGATGGACGGAATGCTGAACAAATCAAACTTTCACCCCCGTCAAAGATCTGGATTAAATCCTTTGTTTTTTGCTTACCATGCTACCCCAGTTTGAACCCAGCCAAATGCAAATCATTATTGACCCTGCACCCTATGGGAACAGTGCAGCCTGAACTGCCAAGCCAGGTACTCCCTGAACCGGAAACGAGCATCCCGGGACCGTTTTCGGGGTATCGCACCTCATCAGCCATGCTAGATTTAATCCAGTGGCACAGTGATCATGGAACCCACGTCTAGGCATACTTGTCCCTCTTAGGGCGACAAATGCAAAAAAACCAGATGATGGACGGAAAGTTGATAAAATCAAACATTTCCCTCCAGTCACAGAACTGGGTTAAATCAATCGAATATTTTCTTTTTGTGCTCACTATGCCACCCCAGTTTGGACCCAGCCATATGCAAATCAGTCTTGGCCCTGCTGCCCATGGGAACAGTCCTGCCCGAACTGCCAATCCAGAATTCGGGTTATCGCCCCTCATCAGCCTAACTGGCTTGACTCCAATGACATGGAGCGCATGGTACCAACTTCTAGGCATACCCAAAAAAAGCGATGGATTTAGCCCCAGAACTCTGTACTGGGGATGAATGTTTGTCCATCCATCAATTGTTCTTTAAGCTTCTGAAACAGCTTTCCGTCCTTTAAGAGTTAACCCCTCCCGTGCCACTCTCAAGAAAGAACTCTAAGAACTGCTCTTCCCAGACACCGTAAGTCACAAAATTGAAGCCAGCTTAGATGGCACAACACTCATGGACTGATCTTGCATAACGTCCACTACTATATCTAAAGTTTGGTGGGTACCGACCCTGTACATAACTTTCCACCCTTCGTCCATTTTGTCGAACATTCCTAACTTTACAGTAAAGACTTTCCCTCTCTGCATGCTTCCCCCACCACTAGGAACTTGGACATGCTGTAGTTTAACAAATTGTCGCCTCTTTTATTACTATCTAATTCTCTTATATAAGGGGCTGTGTTACCTGTTCGGTGTGGTTCGAACTATATGAAACAAATAAATTCCAACAGTTTTGGAGGGGTCTAGATAAAACCACAAAGCATTGAGTTCTTAACGCCAGCAAAGGGTGCACATTGTTGTGCCAACGTTTCCAGCAGCCAAAATAAATAAAATATGGCAAGCCCCAAAGATGGGAGAAATCACATAGTCACTTAGACTATCCTGGTTCGAATGCTCCCATAAGCCAGGGAGCACCATGAGGCCCCACCCATCCCCACTGTAATACAGCCTCCTGCAGTCATCGTCAGTCAGGCCACCGTTTTTGGAACAAACAATGTGGTTGAAGCAGCATGTTTACATGCTTTCACACAGTGCAAAAATTACAATGAGAGCAGTGCCGTGTGTGCTTAGCCTGCCTGCATTGCCATGCAACATCACTAAAAAGTAGGAGACTGCGTCTGCACAGCCTCATGGTTGTGCAGTTGCTGTTGGCAAAACCTCTACAGTTTTGCAACAACTACTAAGTCCAACAACTAAGCTGTATTGATAAAGATGGGTACCCAGCAGTAGCAGCTGCACCCTGCAGCCGATTTATAAGCAAATATTGAAAATTAGGCATTCTCTCTCTGGAAACAGCATGATTAGCTCAAGAAATGAGTGCCCCTCTCCCCTTATCAACTACAGCTCTACATAGATCACTGATAAAGGTGTACTAGTAACTTATATTAGAGACAAAATGGATCTTCTCTAGCTTTCAGAATATTACTTTGTGGGCTTTCGGTCCAAAATGAAACAACCTATGTAAATCTGTCCCACCAGATCACATTCAGGGCAGATGGACATGCCCAGATGAACAAAACAGGCTCTCACAGAAACCTAGTACATAAGGTAAATACTCTTTACAACCCCCACTCCCAGTTTTATCCCCATATGTGATTAAAACTGGGGTAGGGGTTGTTGATGCATGATCTATAGTGATTTGCTCTTCAGAAATGAAACTGTAAAATAGAACACATGATTTAACACTCCTGTTAATTCCTGCTGGAATTAATTGATTTAAATACTCCAACTGCTGCATTTCATTTAGGTAGCTGACAAAACATGAAAATATTTTGATCCTAAGTTGTTTTAACGGGCCTGCTAGTATTGTTAAATGGGATTCTTTCTACCCCGTACTGTCAGTGGGGCTCCACCCCACCCGCCCTTTAATTATATGGGGAATGGAGGATAGCTATCAATACTAAGTATGGATATTAGTATGTCCACTCACCAGTCTGCTCTGCTCCGACTGCCGTGTGGGGATCGGCGTTTCCCCCAAACACTGTTGCTGCCATCACAGCCGTGAGAGGAACGGCTCAGCGCTCCACTCGCCATCGGGCCACGGCGTGAGGGAAACAGCCCGCAAAGACAACAAATCCCAGCAGGCGCTGGGTGACGCTTGCTGATCGTGTCAGCGCAGCGCAGGAGGACATTCAAATACCGAGCAGCCCTCCCGCAACGCGGGACGCGCTCACCAGTCTGCTCTGCTCCGACCGCCGTGAGGGGAACGGCTTTTCCCCCAAACACTCTTGCTGCCATCCTAGCCGTGAGGGGAACGGCTCAGCGCTCCACTCGCCATTGGGCCACTCCGTGAGGGAAACAGCCCGCAAAGACCACAAATCCCAGCAGGCACTGAGTGACACTTGCTGATCGCGTCACCGCAGCGCAGTGCAGGAGGACATTCAAATACCGAGCAGCCCTCCCGCAACGCGGGACGCACGCGGACATGCCCGGGCCAAGGTCGGGCCCGTTTGTGCCCATCAGTGGCCGGAAGAGGCTGGGCTGGGCCACCCCCCTAAGTCCCTGAAGAGGTGCAGGACAGGCCCTGGAAAAGGATCCACTCACATTCGCACCAAGGTTAGTGACAAAAAGCCTTCTCGCCACTAAATGAATCCCTTCTGCAAATATGGGGAGGTGAGTCGGGGTGGAAAAGCCAAATGTAGCCCCAGTACAGCCGGCCTCCACCATTCAACAGACATCAATAGATCGGATGCTCCAGAGAGCCATTGGCGTAGTGGCAAACGAGATTGAATTAACTGAAAGGCGACTATCCCTTACACCCAACCTTGCTGCACCTCCTAGTCCACTTGATCTAACACTCCCCCCCCCCCCCCCCCCCCCCCCCCTTACTACGGACCAGGACCTCGCCCTATGTGATACAGGACACTCGGTGGAAAGTAGGTTGGACGTCTTGCACCCAGGGGGGGCCCGCCCCAAAAAATGGAAAACTAGAGCTATTGTATCTAGAAGACCTAAACAATAAGTTCCGGCCCTGGAGACTCCTGCTGCCGTAAGGGCTAATGACAATAGCCCCCTATCAAATGGAGGCCCTGAACAGCCAGCCTGGGTCACGGACATGGTTGTAGATATGCAGGTCCAAATAAGGACCATAGTGAGGGACGAATTAAAAAATGTATGGGATCGGGTTGATAAACTCTCAAAACTAGTAGAACGATGGGTGGATAGGACCGAGGTGATCTTGAGAGAAAAGGAGTCGGTCAACATATTGTCCAAACAAGACCCAGCCCCCAGCTTGCAAAAGTTAACACGCCCCCTCCTAACAAAACACCACAGCTAAATCAGGAGAAGGAGAGAAAGCAACACAGTAGCCCTAAGGAGGTGGAGAAAGAAAATATTACTCATGGGCAGGAGCTTTTACAGGGAGCACAGAAAGATGAGGCTAATGCTGGGGGGGCTGTCGGAATCTCTGAAAACTCCTCCATTGGTCCAAGGGATAGGCAAAAGAGCAGGCCACAGGAGGAATCCCTTGGAGTAGGGACAGCCCTTCCTTGCATCAATCTACCCCCAGCCTCAATTCCCTACGTAGTCCTATTAGCTGGAGTTCCTGAACTAAAGAAGGGGACTAGGGAATCCTATCTGGATCTGAGGAACAAATGTACACATTGGTTAACTAATAACAATCAGTTTTCCAATAGTGATATCAATAAAATCCTTATGATTGGTAGGGTGGGTAGGTTGGAGACCCAAAGATATCATTGGTGACTGTGTTGTCATTAACTTTAGGACTAGGGGGGATTGTAAACCATCTTCTAGATCACCACTTAGCCAGGCCTGGGAGATCGGTCAACCTATTGCCCCTAGGTTACTTTTATCCCTTTGGTCATCATCTACAACAGTACAGAGGAGCTTATTACCCGAAGTGGGCAGCGAACCAGAGCATCTAATCCCCAACACCTTTGCAGGTACAAGCAACTCCATTCTTTTTCAACATCCCAGTGAATAATAGGTTCAGCCCTCTTGAGGCAGTAGACTGACTAACGAAAGTGGTATCCAACAACCAAGATAGAGCTCAACCCAGTATGCGTACCCTACAGGTAAGAGGGACTGCCCAAATGAGCGACTATTTAACACCCTCAAAGGATACAGTTCAACCCATAGACGAGGGGAAAAGCAGTACACCAGAGGACAAACCGAATCAAGATCCTAAGGGCATACTGAATTTAGATAAACCCCTTGCCCCCACGCACCCAAGTAATCCAGTAAACATAGGTGGAAAATCCTCTCTTTCACTTAGCAATACACTTAATTTAAGCCTCAACCCAAGCTCTTTGCAAAAAAGTGTACGCATTAGATAGTATAACCATCGACCCCTCCCCCCATTCAGACCACTATAGTGCGCACCCCAAGTGTGAAAATACTTTCTTGGAACATAGCAGGATTATCATCCAAACTAAAGTACCTCGATTGGGGACTCTTCATTTAACAACACGAAATCTGTATGTTCCAAGAAACGTGGTCTAGGAATGAATTTAGTAGGCAGGGGTATGCGGTCTTTAGTATCCCAGTGATACATATGGGGAGAGGTAGACCCTCAGGAGGATTGTCCACTTGGGTTGGAGTCCATCTAGGCTGTGAAGCAAAATCTATCGAAAGTTCCTCCCGCGATATCCTTTGTGTCCTTTTAACTTTCCAGTCAAAACAAAGCATTCTGCTTATAAATCTGTACTCGCGCCCGACTTCCCGGGGCCAAGAGTCAAGCACCCTGGACCACTTTAATAGCCTCCTCCCAACCCTCCCATTAAACTGCGGAGTAATTATTGGCGGCGACTTTAACTGCCAATTTGAGCCCTTGGACGGCTTGGTGACAGGACAACTAGACGAGGAGGACCAATATTGGTCCATTCCTGAACCTAATATCTCGCCAATAAGGGTCTGGACCCTGTTAGCTCTCCAAATACAATCCCTAACACTAACATTTTCTTTAAGAGCATGTAATGGTCGCACCACATCTGATAGACCGGGGAATCACACTTTTAATAGAGCGGGTCACACCTCAATAATTGATTATATTATGCTAGACATACAGTCCTGCAAGAGACACACAATTGATGGACGGAATGCAGAACAAATCAAAACATTCACCCCCAGTCAAGAGATCTAGGTTAAATCCATCATTCTTTTGCTTACCATGCCACCCCAGTTTAGACCTGGCCATATGCAAATCAGTCTTGACCCTGTGCCTCATGGGAACAGTCCAGCCCGAACTGCCAAGCCAGGTCCTCCCTGGAACGGAAACAAGCATCCTAGGAGGGTTCTGCATTCTGTCCATCAATAGTTCTTTTTGCATTTGTCACCCCGAGTGGGACGGGTATGCTCAGACGTGAGTCCCGTGCTCTCCATGCCACTGGAATCAAGCTATCCTGGCTGAAGAGGGGTGAAACCCCGAAACCGGTCCTAGGATGCTTGTTTCCAGTCCACGGAAGACCTGGCCTGGCAGTTCGGGCTGGACTGTTCCCATGGGGCACAGGGTCAAGACTGATTTGCATATGGCTGGGTCCAAACTGGAATGGCATGGTGAGCAAAAAAACGATGGATTTAGGCCCAGATCTCTGTACTGGGGTGAATGTATGACATTGTTCTGCATTCTGTCCATCAATAGTTCTTTTTGCATTAGACATACAGTCCTGGCACAAGGTGATAGACTTTAAAATCAGTCTGCGTCATGACGGCGACCATAACTCCCTTATTCTAGAAATAGTATCACTAGGCAAAATAAAGGCACAGGCAAACCCTCAATACCAGCCCATAGTCTGATTCGGACCAACGGAAGTAGAGTACGCTGGGCCGAATTCTCCCAATCGCAAGACAAATTGGCCAAACATTACCATCAAGTTGTCCCTTATCTCCTAACTATATCCCATATATTAGAGAGTAGTGGAGCCCCCAATTTACTTTCAAAGATCTCACAAAACCACCACGACCTGGTTGATGTCATGGCCACTTTTTTCTATCAAAATAAAAAACAGAAGGGCCAAATAAGACCAAGCATAAATGGTTTAATGCCAACTGCCAAAACTGACCTAATCACTGTCATCAAAGGTAGAGATAAAACCAAAATCAAAGAATCTAGAGCAGCATACAAAAATGCCTTAACTAAAGCAAAACCGCACTGGGTAGCCCAAAAATACCGATCTGGGCCCCTTATTTGGCTACGCTGTTTAACGCCATATTAAAAGGTATGGCAATTTCCCCCACTTGGGCAGGAGGCGAAATAATACTGATTTATAAAAAGGGCTCCCCGCTCCTGCCTGCTAACTATCGCCAGATCAGTCTAATAGACGTTGGTCAGAAAATCTTTGCTCGAGTCTTATTGGGGCGTCTACAATCCTGGATGGAGGAACATAATATCTTAACCCCCCTTCAAGCTGGGTTTAGAGCTAGGACATCTACGATTGACCAATTATTCAGGCTGTAGGTGATATACTGGAAATCCGTCTCCATTGAGGGGGGTAGCCTTTATCTTGTATTTATAGATTTAAAATCTGCTTTTGACTTGGTCCCGAGTAAAAACTATGGGTAATTTTAAGAGGATGGGAGTGCCAGAATACCTGTGCGAGCAGTTAAAATGCCTTCACAAGGGTAACTATGCTCTCATTAGATATGGTAAACACGGCAAACTCTCAGCCCCTTTGCCCGTGGAGAAAGGGGTCCGACAGGGCTGTGTCCTGGCACCCACTCTCTTTTCCCTCTACATCAATGGCCTAATAGACTTCTTGAGCGCAGGAAAGAACATCGATGCCCCTAAGTTGGCGCAGCGCAAGATCCCGGCCTTGATGTTTGCCCTCGCTAAATCCCCGATGGGAATCCAGAGGACTCTTGACAACTTTAGCGACTTCTGCAAACACCGGGCCTGGAAATTAACCTGCAAAAAACCAAGTATATGGCCTTCAATGTAGGCAACTCTACCCGCCCCAACCCCTGCTTGGATGGCAGACCCCTAGAACGAGTAACCATCTTTGAATATCTGGGACTGACGCTGACTGAGAAAATGGATTGGGGTGCCAAAATAAATAAAGCAGGTCTGAAACTTACTCAAACAATGGGGGGTATCTTAAAACTATATAGGAGTTGCCCCGAAAAACACTTAGTCCAGTGATGGAAATCTATAAGGTACAGGCCAGGTTTGCTGCCCTCTACGGAGCAGAACTTTGGGGACACTGTGCATTGGGCCCGTTAATTCAAACAGAGAATTCCTTCATTAGACAGCTTTTGTGCCTCCCCACCAGTACTCCATTAACACCACTCCGCTTGGATCTTGGGGTTAGACCCATAGCGGAAGAGGTGGCCCTCAGGCCCCTTCTCTACCGGCGTCGCCTCTGGAGTACCCCAGAGCTATCTGCCTACAGGGAAGCATTAACTGATATAATGGGTATGCGAGGGTCAGGAAAGATACCGTGATTGTCCAACATTAGGAACAACTGTGGGGGCCTGGGTAGGGGCAATCTATGACATAACGCAGAAGAATCATCCCAAACAACAGCAAGAAAGACCCTGATAGAGAGCTTCAGAGAGCAAAAGCTTAATGAACTTGAAAGAGGAACTACCGCCGGCCGCTTGACGGTGGAATTTCTGGCAGTAAAAAATAGGTACATTTTAGAACTGGTGCTGGATGAAATCCAGCCACTCCTTGCAAAAAAACTTTATGTCCAGTTCAGACATGGAGTCCTCCCCTCCCGTTACGCGCCTTTACTTGCAAGTGGGAGGGGACCTCATACTGGGGCTGCCCGGCCTGATGAAACAGAATTGCACGTGTTATTTTTCTGCAAGGGTTATGGAAAGGCCAGAAAACACTGGCTAACCCAATTCTGCAGAAATTTGGGTTCAAGACTCTGCATTGAAGTGTATAGGATATTGAAATCAAACACGCAAATGCCTATTGTTTATTCCATTTCACGTTTTTTATTTAATATGTGGTGCACACGAAGGGCCATTCTTAAAAGAATGGCCCAGCAGAATCATATTGCAGGAACTGTATGAGTGACCATAATACTGCATTCTTCTGGTTACATTCCGGGTTGTGGGAGGGGCTACGTCTAATTTTATCAATTGGTTTACTGATTAATACTGTACCTAATTTTTATACTATCTCTTCACTTGTGTATATTTTATGAATTCATTGTATTTTATTGTCTGTTTTTACTGATGCTTTAATGGCATTTGACTGCCGAAATAAAGTTTTTATGATGATGATATTAGTATACAGGAATGCAGTTTGGGATATGTAGGGCCACTAGCTTTTTAATACATGGTTGATTACCAATTTCATGACTTTAAGGTGTTCTTGTTGGTCTATCTTAATGACATCCTTGCATACTTTGACAACATGCTTGAGCCTGTCTTAAAATGTGCAAACGGAGTTGCAACTTTTATGGCAGCATCCTCTCTGTTTGAAGGGATCCTGTCAGCCCGAGTTCGGGGGAGGGGGATCCATATGGCACACCACTGCTACTGGGTCTCAGCTATTTGGTTTGAGTTAATTTGCAACTGGTGTTCTGGGACCCATCCCACTGTGTGTCTGCAAATTGGGACAATATCAACCTCTTCCAACCTAGACTCTCAGTGTAGCAAGGGCGAGCAGTCACTGGCTTAATATGGGGTGCTGAAGCTCAGCACTTAGAAATCAACTATCGGACAATAACTCCAATGTCTAGCCCAGTGCTTATCTTTTCAAAGAAAGAAAGTTCTTTTAATCAGAGTTGTACTAAATACTACACTATGTAGTGTGTATCCACATTGGTTTCCGTGGATGCAATTCATCTTTGTGGTGCTATATTCGCACTGATCACTCTCTCTTAATCCTTTCATGGGTGGCCCCCTATCTGCTGGGTTCCAATTCCCTGAAAAAACATTAAATAGCGTGAATGAAATACAGGTGGAATAATTCCTTTTTCCCAGTCAAATGTGAATTCCATGTCCATCTTACCCTTTGTAGTATTGGGGTGGTACTTTCAAGTCCTCAATCGTACCATGCAGGTTCCCTTACGTGCACCTACTGCGGGGACCATGAGGCGCAACAAGTTCTCTGGGCTGGATATGAAAGTTGGGTGCAGGGGGGAACGGTATCAACAACAAGGTGTAAACCACATGTGCCGTTTCAACGCACTTGTTACTACGGATGCCTTTACCACGCAGTGTAAAGGCATATGCGTGGTAAAGGCAGCCAGCGGTCTAGCATTGGAGCGAGTAGACTGGGGTTGGGAGACTTCCCGTGGACGACAATGGAAGGAATGGTGGCGGAATTGTTTTGGGGATTTTTAGGTTGAGCTTGGGTCGGAATATTTTACAGGGCTGGGGGTGGGGTTTAGGGTGCAGGGGGGGTCGGGTATTTTTCAGGGCAGGAGGCTGGGTTTTAGGGCTCAGGGTGGGTGATCTGGGTAGTTTTTAGGTCACGCCTGACCCAGCGCATGTGCTGGTCTGGCGAGACTTTTTGTGAGGGCTGAAAGAAATGCTACCATGGCCAGCCTAGAGCTACAGTGCATGTGCGCGGGCGCGTGCTTAGGAGCAGAGGCTGGCAAACCAAGTCGTGCTCATTAAGCGCCCGTGATCACTTTCACTTTCGCTTAGGGCTGGGCGGACTTTGCGTAGCACCACTATGCAGAATTTTGAAAAAAATTGTCTAAAACGAGAGCACATCCTGAGTAGGGCTGGGCGGACTTTGCCTAGCGCAACTACGCACTATTCTGAAAAAAATTGTGGAAAACGAGCGCACAACCTGATGGACCGTGTGCCTGGGACTGGGGTCCCTCGTGCTTGGGCAGGCTCCCCGATCTCCCCGGCCTGGCTGCGTTGAGAAGCAGGGACCGGTCCCGGGCCTCCTGATTTTTGGTCAGGGCCTGGGATCCCACGTCCTGCGGCCTGCCAAGTGTCCATCTGCCCGGGACAAGAGACCCTGGTGCAGAGCCCCGGAGCCCTGCAAGGGCAGGCGGGAGCCCTACCGCTATGGCTCGGTGTGGACAGCTGGGAGATCTTTTGGTCCCGGCAGTCTGGTCGCACCTTTCCCTCTGCCATCTGGTCGCACGCAATGCTTTCCAATGGGGCGACCAGATGGCCGGGCCAGCCTGGAAGTCCCGATGAGGGCTCATTTGACTCCCGGATCCCAGTCAGGGCTCCAGGAGGTCGGGCGCATCCGCGCCTAGGATCCCCTCCGTCACTCAGAGCGCGAGGGTTACAAGAAAGGTGGGTAGCCTTCCTCCGGATTAGTAGGGGCAGGGTATGCCGGGACACCCCTCCTGGGGATGGCGGTTCTCAGGCGGGGACCAGATGGGCAAAACCCGGACGACACTTCCCCGGGGCGTCCGGTGCTCCCTCCTCCAGCCCGCGGTGAGGCAAAGTGCCCAGGACGGGCTCCATGGGTCCCCGGGCATCCGGGCCCCGGGAGCTCCACCGGGCCTCCCATGCCTGAGGAACAGCGTGGGGTCTATGAGCCCCCCAGAGGCCTGCAGCCCTGGAGCCCTGCAGCCCCGGAGCCCTGCAGCCCCGGAGCCCTGCAGCCCCGGAGCCCTGCAGCCCCGGAGCCCTGCAGCCCCGGAGCCCTGGAGCACTGCAGCCCCGGAGCCCTGCAGCCCCGGAGCCCTGCGTGGGCAGGCGGGAACTCTAGCGCGAAGGCTCAGGGTTGGACAGATGGGAGTCCTTTCAGTCCCGGCCATCTGGTCGCACCTTTCCCTCGGCCATCTGGTCGCGCGCGCAATGCTTTCCAATGGGGCGACCAGATGGCCGGGCCAGCCTGGAAGTCCTGATGAGGGCTCATTTGACTCCCGGATCCCAGTCAGGGCTCCAGGAGGTCGGGCGCATCCGCGCCTAGGATCCCCTCCGTCACTCGGAGCGCGAGGGTTACAAGAAAGGTGGGTAGCCTTCCTCCGGATTAGTAGGGGCAGGGTATGCCTGGACACCCCTCCTGGGGATGGCGGTTCTCAGGCGGGGACCAGATGGGCCAAGCCCGGACAACACTTCCCCGGGGCGTCCGGTGCTCCCTCCTCCAGCCCGCGGCGAGGCAAAGTACCCATGACGGGCTCCATGGGTCCCCCGGGTGTCCGGGCCCCGGGAGTTCCACCGGGCCTCCCATGCCTGAGGCCCAGCGTGGGGTCTACGAGCCCCCCCAGAGCCCTGCAGCCCCGGAGCCCTGCAGCCCCGGAGCCCAGCAGCCACGGAGCCCTGCGTGGGCAGGCGGGAGCCCTAGCGCGAAGGCTCAGGGTTGGACAGATGGGAGTCCTTTCAGTCCCAGCCATCTGGTTGCACCTCTCCCCTCGGCCATCTGGTCGCGCGCTCAATGCTTTCCAATGGAGCGACCAGATGGCCGGGCCAGCCTGGAAGTCCCGATGAGGGCTCATTTGACTCCCGTATCCCAGTCAGGGCTCCAGGAGGTCGGGCGCATCCGCGCCTAGGATCCCCTCCGTCACTCAGAGCGCGAGGGTTACAAGAAAGGTGGGTAGCCTTCCTCCGGATTAGTAGGGGCAGGGTATGCCGGGACAAGGGGATGGTGGTTCTCAGGCGGGGACCAGATGGGCCAAGCCTGGGCAACATCCTCCCAGGTGTCCGGGGCTCCCTCCTCCGGCCCACGGCGTGGCAAAGTGCCCAGGGACGGGCTCCACGGGTCCCGGGCAGTCCTCCCCCGGGGCGCCCGGGCCCGAGAGCTCCGTCGGTCCTCCCCGTGCCTGAGGCCCAGCCGCTGTCCCCGAGCCCCCCCCGGGAAGCAGAGCTCACCGAGCCCTTGGATCAGGCGGGAGCCCTACCGCTATGGCCCGGCTCTGGGCGGGCAGACGGGAGTCCTTTCAGTTGCCGGCCATCTGGTCGCGCGCAATGCTTTCCTAGAAGGGGGGCCAGATGGCTGGGCTGGCCTGGAAGCCCCGATGAGGGTCCATTCGCCTCCCGTATCCCAACCAGGGCTCCAGGAGGCCGTGCGCATTTGCCCCAAGGGTCCCCTCCGTCACTCGGAGCGCGCGGGTTTCAAGAAAGGGGGGTAGCCTTCCTCCGGATTACTAGGGACAGGGTACTCTGGGACCCCTCTCGGTCCTCAGCCGGCAGCTGGACGGGCCCGGATGCTGCCCTGGTTCTGTCCCGCGGCCTGCCGCGTGGCAGGGTGCCCGGGACAAGGGGTCCGGAGGGTCCGGGGAGGCTTCCCCTGCGCCTGTGGTCCTGGGAGCCCCGGCTGGGTCCACGGGCCCGGCCGTGCCCCGGGTCAGGGGCTCCGGCCCCGGGCCCCGTCCCCGACCTGCGGCACTCCCAAAGGCCCGGGACAGGGTTCCGTTGTGGCCGGGGCTCGCTCGGCTGGGTTCAGGAGCTCCGGCCGGGCCCCTGAGGGCCCCCGGGGAGGGCGGCCTCCCCGCCCCGGGCTCCGTCCTGGGTCCTGCCGTGTGGCAGGGTGCCCGGGACGGGGTCCGGAAGGCTCGGGGAGGCTTCGCCTGCGGACCTGGGGGCCCCGGCTGGGTCCTCTCCGGCCCCGGGCTCCGTCCTGCGGCACTCCCAAAGGCCCGGGACGGGGTTCCGTTGTGTCCGGGGAGCCTCCCCTCGCTCGTCTGGGTTCAGGAGTTCCATCCGGGCCCCTGGGGGCCCCGGGGAGGGCGGCCTCCCTGCCCCGGGCTCCGTCATGGGTCCTGCCACATGGCAGGGTGCCCAGAGCGGGGTCCGGAGGGCCCGGGGATGCTTCCCCTGGGCCGGAGGGCCTGGGGGCCCCAGATGGGTCCAGGGGCCCGGCCGGGCCCTGGGTGGGGGTCTCTGGCCCCGGGCCCCATCCCCCGGCACTCCCAAAGGCCCAGGACGGGGTTCCGTTGTGTCCGGGGAGCCTCCCCTCGCTCTTCTGGGTTCAGGAGTTCCGTCCGGGCCCCTGGGGGCCCGGGGGAGGGCGGCCTCCTTGCCCCGGGCTCCGTCATGGGTCCTGCCGCGTGGCAGGGTGCCCGGGGCGGGGTCCGGAGGGCCCGGGGATGCTTCCCCTGCGCCGGAGGGCCTGGGGGCCCCGGCTGGGTCCAGTGGCCCAGCCGGGCCCCGGGTCGGGGTCTCCGGGCCCCGTCCCCCGGCCCGCGGCACTCCCAAAGGCCCGGGACGGGGTTCCGTTGTGTCCGGGGAGCCTCCCCTCGCTCGTCCAGGTTCAGGAGCTCCGGCCAGGCCCCTGGGGGCCCCGGGGAGGGCGGCCTCCCGGCTCCGTCCTGGGTCCTGCCGCATGGCAGGGTGCCCGGGGCGGTGTCCGGAGGGCCCGGGGAGGCTTCGCCTGCGTGCCTGGGGCCCCGGCTGGGACCAGGGGCCCAGCCGGGTCCTGGGTCCTGCCGCGTGGCAGGGTGCCCGGGGCGGGGTCCGGAGGGCCCGGGGAGGCTTCCCCTTTCCCCTCGGC